>NC_139459.1:266172500-271172500 GCF_057233095.1 Heloderma suspectum | reverse complement strand
TTTTCTGCCCAGCGCTTCAGTCTATCCAGATCACTTTGAATTTTGTTTCTGTCTTCCAAAGTAGATGCAGACTGCATGTGTTCTGAAGCTCACACTCAGTTCTAAACATAGTAGCTAATTCATAAGACATCGATCCAGGTCCACTAGTAAGGTGAGCATTACAAATTGACATGTTTTGGCCAACAAGCAAATGAATTATGAAATTAGTTGGCATCACTACTTCTGAGTGGTGAGAATTTTCAGGGTTCTAGTGCTTGCCCAGGGTTCAGTTTCCTTAGATAGAAGGTGGTCACGGGAAGCATGTGATTTTCTGTGATATTAGTGTAACTGCTATTGATGGTTGCTCACAGTTTCACATCAATATTTGGCCGGATTTTACCCTCACTTAAACTGACACAAGACAACATGAACTTTGGAATAATTTTATAATCAATAGATATAAAGGAACAGTGTTAAAATATTTGTAGATGAAAGATAAATAAAAACGTATACATACAAATTAACATATGGGAGCACACAAAATATAGGAAGAATCAAAGAAAAGGAACAGTTAAGTATCCCTGAGGAGAAGATAAATCCATAACCGATAAATCCACCTGGCCACTATCATCCACCAATTCTCTCCCCTGCTCCTACTACCTGACCTCTTGCCAGATCGCCTCAGCAGCCTCTCTTCTCTTCCACACCAGTTTCAATCAGTTTCCCCCAACTGACAGTCCCAATTTCCACTCCAATACTCTGTGATCACATTTCACCAACCCCATTGAGACAGAATGTTTCCAGGCAGGCCTTACATAAGGTATATTTATACATATATGCAGGCTGAGCCTAAGATAAGAGTTCACAGTATTAACACTCAAATAGTTTCCTGTTCCCCATCAGATTTCTAGGGGAACTCATAGTACCTTAGGATTTCCTACACAGAGCAAAGTCAGCTCTCTGTCTCCCTTTAGATCCAGGGCCCAATCTACATGGAGGCATCTTCCGATTCTGATGCAGTTTAAAAATGCATTTTCTTGAATTCGCATCTACTCCTCCCATGGCACACATAGCAAATTAACCTGGTGTAGACTTGATATAAGTCTTGCTTTTGTGAGACAAACGTAATGTTAAGCCATATTAATTTGGGTATGTAGGTGGAGTCTCAGGACATCAACAAGTTTCCTTCCTTTGTTTGTTTACATTAATTAAGCTTATTTGGAGGTGAGATCATGCAAAGGACTGGAGGTTTGTTTGTTTTTTTAAGTCATCCCAAAGGCAAGGTGCTGATTTTCTTAGGAGTAAGCCTCATTGAATTAACACTTCAGTTCACTGGGCAGGGCAGAGAAAGAGTGAGCAGGAGAGAAGCCAGAAGAAATGTGTGTACCTACCCCACAGGTACACATTAACAAACAAACAAATGAAAAGCCCCGATGGTCAGCAGAGGGTGAAGGTGACAGGTCCACCCTTGGCTGACACAATTTCCATTCCCCCTCACAGCGCTGAAGCCACTTCCTCCAACTGGAGTAGCACCACAAGTTCAGGACACACTGAACTGTCCCAAATTGCATAGAAGTTGCCGTAACTGGAAAATCCATCACAAAAGAACTTTGTAAAAATGCACTTTTTATGGCAAGAAAACCTGGAACTGATACAGTTTGGGGTAACGTCATGTGTCACACCCATGTGTGAGGTGCAGTAGCACCACAGTAAATTCTCCATGTAGATTGGTCCCAGTTTCCCCACAGATTAAGTTTCTGCTACCTACAGAGACCTCACTCACTGACTCACTCCCCTGTCTAGTTTAGCTATAAAGCAAGAGTGGGTGGAATCACTTATAAGAACGAGGTTGCAATCCTATACCCCTGTTCCCTTATGTAAACCACCCTGTGATTTGCTCATGAAGTATATGGATATTTTAAATAAATTACATTTTTAAGGATAGTTTCAGCTGTTTTGTGCCTATCTAGAGTCGGTTTTGAAATTATTTTTTTCAAAATGATTTGGTATGGTGCTTTATTATTAGTCACCTTGGAAATCCAAAATTGGAAGGAAACAAGGAATTAAAAATTATTCAATAACAAAGAAAATGAGTAACAGCCCATTCAATTTTTGAGTTTACTTTAACTTGAATAAATCAATATATACAAAAGAGAAGGAGAAAGGTACGTTTTTCAACATTTGGAGGCTGTCAGCCTAATGTTCACCTTTTTCTTTTTGTTGTTTTTACACGTGTCAAAGGACAGTGAAAATATTTTGATTTTTAGAATCCACCCACTCATCCCCTAATTTTAAATCAACCCTTTCCAAAACCTCAGACTTAAAAATTAGTTATAGATACTACTAAAACTTCTGATGAAAAACATTCTTCCTAGTAAACTTCTGTTGAAGAAGAAGAAAACTTCTGATGGAACTTCAACCATCTGTACTAGTTTGTGGCTTTCCATCACATTCTAGTGCCTCAAACCTTAGACCTACCTAACAAAGTCCTGTCGTAAGCAGCCCTTATTCAGCACGAAGATGCCATGGGTATGATAAATAGCCCAGAGTCCAAGTGTGTGGCTCATGGTTGCCCCCTTCCGCGGGACTCTGCCTAGGCCGGTGCTGTTCTGTCAAGCCCAGCAGCATGAGTAATGGCTTGGGGTGGGAAGGCCCTGTAAGCTAGACAACAATCCCCTTTATGTAACCACAGCACTCGTGGCTGTGGCTCAGTAGCAGCTCTTTGCGCTGAGGGGAGCTGTTTGGTGCCCCGTCACTAACCCACCTATCGGCTCATTTGTTCACCTCTGGGCAGCCTGCTGACAGCATTTCCCTTTACTCCCAGCTGCAAAAACCTGGCAGCTGATTTAGGAGGGCTGTTGAGCCCCAAAATGTAAACCTTTTCTTTTTTTCACCAGGAATGTATAAGCAAGCCATAAACTACAAGGTTTGAGTCTGGTCACATGGGACAGGCCCCCCCATAAAATTGAAGCATTGATCTCTATTTTAGTTAACAGCCTCTAAGCTGCTCAGATGATTGACGACCTGAGCATTAACAAACTTTGTAATCTCCTGCCATACATCTGACGTGGCATGTTTGAAGTCTGAGGACGAGTTATTTATATTATTTATATAATAAGCGGTGAAAGGACATTAGCCAAAAGTAAGGCTGCAGTGGCTTCCACCGTAAGCGAGGTAACGAAAACACACACGTGTGCACTGGATGGTCACTAGTATAACACCTTTGTGAAAGGACATATAGGTATGTATCCTACATATTGAATTACAGGTGTACGAACAGACACCATTTTGTTCAAGGGTGATGGTGGAGAAAAACGTCAGTGCTGTAAAACGACAGCAACAAAAATGGGTATATTGGTATCAAAACAGGACGAAATGACAATGCATGTACCCAACATGGAATTGTCTATGGATGAAAACGTAATGTGTGTGTCCCCGCACTTTCTTGGAAGCAGCAAAAACAGTCAGCAAAAGCAGAATGCATCCTCCAACCACATTTTACTTCGTAACGGCACAATACAGTTAGTTGATTTCAGGTGCTTGGCTCCACCATTGCGATCAATGAAACTAACAGTGCAGTTCTATGAATAACTACTTAAAAGTAAGCCCCATTGAGTTTTAAGGATTTCATTGTTCCAGAACCTTGTGTGTGTGTGTGTGTGTGTGTGTGTGGTAGGGGGATGGTAGTTGCACAAAAGGGTACTTCCCCCGACAATGCAATGGAACAACATGCTACAGGGGTGGTGATTCTACATTAAGTTGACATCCATTTGTAATCCTGTTTTCCCAGTGCTTCTTATGTCTTTTTTTCTTACCGGAAGAATAGTGCAATCTCCACAGGTGTAGATTTCCTTAATGCTATCACACTAATTTTTTCTTTTTAAAATGTTTTAATTGTTTTAACATGATATTTTGTTATTTTATCTTTGCTGTTCACTGCTCCAAAATGTTTTGATGTGGAGTGGTATATAAATATTGTAAATAAATAAATAAATAAACTTTAAAAATAAAGGGGGGAAAACAGCTTTCTGGTCACCGCCAGATTAGCAATGTCTTTCCCCCCCCTAATTAGACACTTCCATGTTGTACTTGTGACCCAAACCAAAAGCATTTCTATATATATAAATACATATATATGATGGATAGGAATGGGCAATCACACTTAGCTTGCACAAACCTGTGAATAAGTCCCATTGAAGTCATGAGGCTTACTTGTGAATAGACAAGATAGGATTGCACTGTTAAACGGATATATGCTTAGTGCTGAATAAATGAGGCTGCAGTCCTATACACTCTTACTTGAGATTAAGTCTCATTGAACGCAGTGGGGCTTACATCTGAGTAGACATGGATATGATTGCAGTTAATTCTTCTTTTTTAAGGATCATTTGGATTTTTTCCCCTGACATAAGCTACTCAGGTGAATTGGAACTTCCAAACCCACAGCAGCTATATTACACCTACTGGCTTGGATGGAACATAGCAAGATGAACATACAGAGAAAGTGCAATATCGCCAACAGTGTGGAAAGTTAATTGCAATTCCGCTTGTAAATTACAGTCGAAGAACAATGACTTGTGAGTGCTAAGAGCTACTGGAAGCAGTGAATGTGTGGATTGTATTTTGCTGGCACAGGACTTTGTATTGTAAATGGGATACAATGTGCTAGGTGCACAAAGCATGAGATACAGAACAATCTCTCCTCTCTCTCTGTCTCTCTCTCTCTGTCTCTCTCTCTCTCTCTCTCTATATATATAGTATATACAAATATATATAAGATCTAGAGGCCTGTAGCCAGCTAAGGTGGTAAAATACCCGTGTACAGAGTATCTTCCCATTTCCAACGGACCATAGGAGAATCTTCTCAACCCAAGGTGTCCTGCCTCTCTCTCTCTCTCTCTCTCTCTCTCTCTCTCATTCTTGTACACAATCCAAGCCTCAATCCACTCTTTTTCCTCCCCAGCGATCTAATCCTCAACTTCACTTTTTCTGTATTGCTCCTAACCACTATCCCCAGAATCTCCCATGAAGTTAGTCTCTGCTGCTCACTACATCTCTCCCTCTGACATACACGCTGTCTCACTGTTTCTCTCTTTCCTCCTTGATGCATGTATAACCTTTGAATCAGACTTACGGGCTGGGTTAAAAGGCATAGGGGTTACCTTTTGGCTGTGTGTGTTGTTGTTTTTTAACTAATCCTAATGGCTCTATCCCCACTCAGAAACCTGGGACTCCAGCTGCATCCCTAGTGTCTTTGAGCTTTTCTACAGGAAGCTGTTAATCGCTGTACCTACTTTCAGTTTTGTCACAGAATTGAGATCCGAGCTCTACACAAAGAGTTTTTCCTTTCCTGCTTTTCTACCACATAACCTCTAGATGGTGCTGTGCTATAGTGGAATATCGCAGTTACACAAGTAGGAAAATACTTGTGTATTTTCTTTCCTTTTGCTTTCAGAAGCAATTCCCTATTTTCCCCACTCTAACCACCCCCAGGAAAGTGCTCTTTAAAAAGCACTTTTAAAAAGTGAAACTGGAGGATCACAATGTTATCTAAAGAACCCGTAAACAACTGTGAGTAAGGTTGTCTTGGGTAGAAAAGTAAGGTTGCCACGTGTAGAAAAACTATTTCAAGCCTTCAGCTCACTCTTAGCCAGCATGCTACTACAACAGCTTTTAATTTATGTTACTTCACTTAACAGTGAAGAGCCAATTTAAATGTTACAGCTCCCATGTGAAAGATGACGAAAAACTCTTCTCCCATGGCAACACTCCATACAGTGGGCACACATCCCTCTGGTGACCACTGACGGTGTGGAGACACTGCATGCATTTGGGCCAACCCTTGGGGCAAGAGGCTGTGGGATGTTATGCCCCCTCTGTGGAGAGCTGCTAAAGGCATTTTGGTGGCAGCCATGTAGGGGCTGTCATATTAAAATAGGCACTGAGCAAATTCCTCTTGGTTGGCTGGTCCATATGTTCCACCAAGTTCTTTGGGCCCAGGCCTCCAAGAATTGTTAATTCTTGTAAGACAGTAGAGGGTCTAAAACATTTGGGAATCTATCTGCAACTTCTAAAGAGTGTTTAAAAAAAAACATGCTGAAGTAAAATGAAGGACTCCCTTCTTTTGAAGCAGGGTGACATTGCATGGAAAACTCAACTTAAACCAGGGGCAGGCAGCCTTTTCAACTTGCCCTGTGGGCACATTTGATGTTTTGAAAAAGTGTCCCATGGACTTTTTCCCTCACCACTATTCAAGTTAATATCTTTCTTACACACACTCCCTGCCCCTCCGCCCAGCGGCATGTCTTCCCCAGCCCATGACTGGGATCAGGAGATGAAGGGGCAGAGTGGTGAGTGGAGGGGCACGTAAGGGGCCTGGCGGGCACACTCGGGGGTCTCGCAGACACCAGTGCACCCATGGACTCTGCATTACTGATCCCTGATGTAAACTGTGTGCAATCTCTTCAGCTTAGATTCTTTTCCACTTAAGGATAGATCAGCCTTTTTCATTTTGAATAGAACTAAAACATATTTCAAATGCTTCATGTTAAATTCTGAGGATGACTCCAGTTATAAAAACTGTGGCTGTTTCACAAGGAAGCCATCTCTGGCTTTACAATAATGTGAAATAATGGTGTTAGTCTTGATGAGCTAGCCAGACCGATGCACCTCCCCTGGCAGCTTTTTAACTCAAAAAACAGTTTAAAATAGTTAACTAGCTACTTCCTACTATGTTCAGTCCATTTCATCCAGCCCCTACTCATGGCTGCTTCCACACACGCGTACCCACCATGGCGGCAACTTTATTGCATCCATTGGCCTATTTTTCTATGCATTGCTTTGGCAATTGACGACTACAAACCCGTTAAGATTTAAAACAGTGTGGTTGGCGTGTTGGAACAAATTAAAGTCGTGATGATCCTTCACTGCCCTCCGCCTGGAAATTTGGGTTCCAGTGATGCCGCAGAGGTGCTGTAATGGATTTCTTTAAATGAGCTCTCCTTCCCCTGCACGCTTCATTTTCTCCCAGCCAAGACTGCAGCATGGAGGTCAACGTGTGTCACTTTGACAGCCATTCACTTTGCAGTATAGGGCCGGGGGTGGAATGGGGATATCTGCTTTTTCTCAGTGGTGGAGCTCTGAAGTGGAAGAGACAGGGGAAGGCTGTGGAATGGGGAACGCCGACCAAAACAGTCCAGTGGTTGGCTCCTGCCAGATCCCTTGGCAGGCAAGCAAAGTAGGCCCTGGCACCAGGCTGATGATTAAGAAATGGGGGTGGGGGGACACATTGAGGAGAATTTGATAATGATCACACTAAGAATCGCTTTCTGAAACCATGCTTTAAACAGTACAAACTGGAAAGGTTGAGTAATTAAGTAGGTGCCTCTTAAGAGACCGATTAAGTGTACAAGCCAGATAAGGGCTTGGCAGGGTATCCCCTCCACTCTGAGCTCACCTTGTGGTCAGATAGGATATCTTGCAATCACACGCCTTGTGGGCTGATCCTGGGAGGTGCTGAATGGAAAAATGGTAAAAACGGTAATTGTAAAATAATAATAATTCAGATCAGAAAAATCAAGGTTGGCATTTGAATAAGGTCAAAAATGTCTTCAACAAAACCTATTGTCTATATGCAAAGATCCATTTAAATAAGATCCCAAATTGTTTTTAGTCCAAATAGAGAAAAATGTGTTTTACTGACTTCTATGGAGAAAAAAAGCTCTGAAAAATTTGAAACCCCAGATTTTCTAAATTTTGAAATGACCTTCAGGAGACACCGAGTAACATTTAAAACGTGCACACACAGGTCAAAGGTTTTAGAAATTAATCACACTACTATAGTGGATCTTTGCATATAGACAATAGGTTTTGTTGAAGACATTTTTTACCTTATTCAAATGCCAACCTTGATTTTTCTGATCTGAATTATTATTATTTTACAATTAAAAACAAAGGCTTTTGTCACATGAAGTAGCAATGTCAAAATGCAGGGTTTTGTTTTATAAAATTGAAAATAAATGAATATGCTTCTGATTATCCTTCCAATTGAAATATTAGTACTTTAAAGTGGTTAATTTTGGTTGGATCATGCCTATTGTTTTCTCTATTACTAAATTTCTAAAGAATCACAATACTTTGCAGGGAAACATGGTTTAGCTTAGAATCCAATCCTATCAATAGGTACTCTGTCCCCAGTTCAGCTGGGACTGGAGTCCTATGTACACTTATCTCAGGAGAAGACCCACTGAACACAGTGGGACTTAACTGCTCAGTAAATATGTATAGGTTTGTGATGGAAGTCCCTTTGAACTGACAGCTTTGTTCTGTTAACTTCAATGGGACTAAGTGGGTGTCTCCACGATAACTGAAGGAGAAGGCAATCGTGGCTTACCCGGATTTCTCAAGGAGCAGGCTTTGCTCGGCGCAGGGCTCCACGAGCGAGTGAAGTGAGTACACCAGTAAAAGTCACTTCACAGAACATGCTTCCAGGTAGGGTGGGGGGTTGGAGTGAACGTCATCTGACTGGCAGGGCTGCTCAACCACTAAGAGAGGCTCCCCCCTCCAGGCTCTCCCCACCTTTCTCCTCTGAGAATAAGAGAGGCTCCCCTGCATTCAGGCGACAAGCCTCATTGACCACAAAGGGAGTTACTTCTGAGAAGACACGAATTGGTTTGTGCTGAGAAACACAGGGGTGACAGCAACAATCTCCTTCTCTCTCTCTCTCTCTCTCTCTCTCTCTCCCCTTTACTTCCTTAAATAAACAATCCTTTCCGGAACACAGTGTTCTAGCTGCCCTTCTGCAATCAATCGAAGCTTCCACATTAAGGCTCTCTAAATGTGTTATTTCGATTCATGGGAATCTTGGGAGTGGGCAGGTAAGGAACAAGCCTCATCGACCACAATGGGAGTTACTTCTGAGTAGACACACATATGTTTCTGCTGGGAAAGACAGGGAGGGGAAGCAAATGGAGGGGAAACTGGCCCCCTTTCTAACCCAATGCTGTGCAGGAGTGAAGGTCTGAATTAGTTACTTCCGAAGGCAATAAACCAAACAAGGGAGAATTGTAGCTTGGGGAAAGCATTTTACACCCTTTAGGGAATTAGTGCTTTAAAATGTGTTATTTCAATTGAGGGGGATCTCTGGTGTGCACATTCAGGGGACGAGCCTCGTTGACCACAATGGGAGTTACTTCTGAGTAGACACTAATTGGTTTGCACTGGGAAACACGGGACAGGAAACACCCCTTGACCGGGGTCATGGTGAAAGGCACACCCCTGGGCAGGGCTAGCATACCCAAGGTAAATGTGGGAGTTGGGGCACCCAAGAACTATACCGTGGAGAACCCGACTTAAGGAAAAGAATTGGACTTTAAGCAGTCTCAGGAAATCTGGTTTTTCCCCGATAAGCTCCAGGGTGGCTGCTGAATGGCCACAACGTCATATATCCCTAACAACCTCCAAACGCAGCCAGCTTGGAGTAAATTGCTCATGGAGACACCCCCTAAATTTAGCTGCCACACAGGGCCACTATATTTGAGATTAGGTTGATCCTTTCCAGCATAATGCCACAACTGGCACCACAAAGAGCCAACAGATGTCACTAAGGAATACTTGTGCTGCACTTGTGTGGTAGAGGGAGAACCATGAATAGTCAAGGAGTTTCCCCATAAACTGTTGTGGGCTGAATTTGTGTTCTCCAGAGTCATGACATGGAGTATTACGCCGAGGTCCTTAAAATCATCTTTGTAAGTCTGAAGTCGCAGACTTCAAAACAGTTTACTTTGGACTGATCCCACTAACATTAAGCCAAGCGCTAACCTCAGAATGTTGTGTTTTATTTTCATGCTTATCCTGCCCTTCTTCCAAATAGCTCAGAAGAGCTGCGTGCATGGATTTATCTTCCCAGCAACCCTGGTGAAGTACTTTAGTCTAGAAGAAAGTGACTTGCCCAGAGAGCATTATGGCCGTGCAAGGATCTGAACCCAGCTTCCCTGGTTCCTGTCACCACTATGCCATGCTAAGTACATGATTTAGGGCTTCATCACATGGAGTTTTTATCCTGCGATTCAGATTGCTCCTTCACAGAGGTCTGCAGGCTCTTTACCACGATCCTGCCGTGACCCCTGCTGCACTAAATGCCCTTTGTTCTGTTTTTGAATAGATCGCAGATAATGAGCTGTCAAATTTGTGTTCCACTTCAGTTTCCTCCGTGAAAAGACATAAAGCGGCAAGAAGAGGAGCGAGATCAATGAAAGATAATGGAAGACTCAGATACGGGGAGAAGGGGGAGACGGAAGTGCATGTAAGGGGAGTCAGTGGTGATCCTGCATTTAAAAGGAAGCAGAAAGCCCCATCTTAAATGCAGGATTTTAGGCTGGTGTAGAAATGCCCTTAGAGGAGAAGGCTTATTGTACATCTGTCTGCACAGAAGTGGCAGGAAGGACAGCAAGGTACATCATTCGCATCTCTCATAAGAGCAATGCTGTGCATGTATATGTGTGTGTTTGTGAATTTAATGGCCCCCTCTTACATAGGTGATGTGCATCCCACATTATCAGAGCACATTATCTGTATGGAGCCAATGCACAACTCCTCTAGAGATCTGCACTGGTAGAAACACACCCTCAGGACATCTTACAGCATGTCCGCATGTCATGTTTCCTGTTTGACACTGGAATGCCAAACCAGTGCCCTTGACAAAGGCCATGTGACATTCCTGCACTCATTGTAGGAACCCAGGTATATGGCTTGCACAGTTTGCACTGGGGTGGGCCCCATGAGCTATGTGGAACAGCAACAGGGTACTACTACAGGGTGAAGCACAGTACAGGTCTGAACTGAGTTCTCTACATATACAGCCAACCTCAGGCTTTGTAATCACCAAAAGAGATGCGAAGGTGATTGATTATTTTGCTACGTTATAGAAGTGGAAGCAGATAACAGATAAATGCTTTAAATACAGAAACCAAAGGTTAGAGGCAAAGAGCAAGAATTCTGCCCTTTTCTTTGAATGGGATTGTGCAATAATCCCAGATATTTGCAAGAGTCATGTGATAGCTTCTCCTTATCTGTTTCAGGTTATTTTATGACTCATATATATCACTCTTTGGCTATTGAAACCATGTTGCATATGCTAGGCATCTTTACTTGTTTTGTTTTAAATGTTAGAGGGACTTGACTTCTTCACTAAAAGAAAAAAAACCCACATTTGACTAAGGTTGCTATCCTATGCGCTTTTTCTTGTAAGTCCCACTTGGAAGTAAGTGGGACTTCTTTCCAAGTGAAAATGTATAGGAATGGTCTGGAGAGACATTACAGTAGGGGGAAAAGAGCAGAGTAGGAATGGGCTGCCTGGTTGTTGGCACCCTTTGCAAGACCTTTGGTATCCAGGGTGCTTCCAAACAGATGGCTCATAGTGTTAGGGAGCAATCCTATCTAGATAGGTGGCCGCCTCCAAACTCGGAGGTGACCGCCTATCCAAAGCAGGGCAGGAGAAGCACAGAGGGGATTGCTCCCTCTGCGCTTCTCCTGCCCTGCTTTTTCGGCTAGACAGCTGATTGCAGCTGTCTAGATGTGGGAGGGTGCAGCGGGAAAGCAGGCTACTGTACAACACATAGGACGTGTTGTGCAGGCAGCTATGCTCTCCTCGCCCCGGAACGCCCCCAGCCACGCCCCTTTCCAGCCACTCCGCACTCCTCTTGCACGTGCGGAGGACAGGGCGGTTCCGTGCTGCCTCCGAGGCAGCGCAGAACTGGGGGGAGGTCAGTTCTCTGGGAACCAACCTCGGAATGTGGACTCTGAGGTCAGTTCCCGGAAAACAGGATGTCCTATGGCCATCTAGCTCCTGTCTAGCGGCCATAGGATTGCTCCCTCCATAAATAATTGCTTTTCTGTTGTAAGCTGGAAGTGGAATTGCAACTGACTTTCCACACTATCTTGGGATAGTATGCATTTTCTGTGTGTACATCCCATTATGTTCCATCTACATCAGTGCTCTTAGCACTACTCTTCCATCTTTTTTAAGGGGTGTGGTTTTGATGTCAGCAGTGACTTATCTGGTAGCTGAACCTATCACAGCTCAGCACACATTCATTGTACCGTTTGCAGTGGGTGCTATTTTTATCACTCTTTTTTTTTTAATCAATCAATCTTTTAAGAAGTGTTAAAATACCTTTCCAGCTTTTAAAAAAATAGTGAAATACTACCTAAATGAAAGAGTGTTATAGCACTATACCCCTATAATGCAATGTATATATTAAAAAGTATGCAGAAAAATATTTCCAGTTACCATCATTTTAATAAGGTGGTTAATGGAGAAGCTGATGGAAAGGTTTTTTTTTAATGACTTCTTTAAAATTAGCGTTATAGAAGTATGGTGGTATACCTCTATAATGTTGTAATACTTATTCTCTAGAATAGCATTACAGTGGTATAGTGCTGTAATCCTACAATGCCATTTTTAAAAATTGTTTAAAAAAGACCTTTCTGGTCACCATTAACCACCTTCATAAAATGGTGGTGCCTGGAAAGGGTCATCCCCCCCATCATTTCAAAAAATGTATATATTGCATTACAGCATTATTGGGGTATAGCATTAGAACATTCTTTCATTTGGGGTACAGTCCTATCATTTGTACCCTCACCACCCTGAACTCAAAGGCTTTCAAGTTTCCTATGCCCTGCTGGGTGGAAGCCGGCATGGCAGGAGGAACGGAGGAGGTGATCTTTACCTCCCTGTCCTCTGTTTCCTGATTTTAATCAGATGGGCTTTTTAGCCTGTCTAGCAAGGGGGCTTCAGAGGGGGAGAGAAGGAGGCTGGAGGAGGCTCAGGATAACTTGTATCCTGGCCTCTCTTGTCTCCTGCCCTCCCCGCTCATTGGAACGTCCTCTTTCCTCCCCCTCCAAGGTTGCTGTCCCAACCTTGGAAGGCAGCCAGCGTGGTTCTTTCCATGCCAGCTGTGAGGGGACAGGGAGGGGGCTTGGATATCGGGCTCCTCCTTTTGAGGTTGGAGCACTGTCTCTGACTTTGGAGAGATTTTCTAAGACGTCTTATGGTCCCTGGGACACTGGGCCAGGGACCATAGGGTTGCACTCTTAAGTAGCCAGAACACTGCTTTAGCGGATAGATTTTAAAAACCAAATAGGTTATAAACATGCCAGAATGAAGGTGGTGGGACCTAGGAACAGAGGGGGGAAAAGAGCATGAACTCGGGCGCTGAATAGGGAAAAACATAGTTTTAATGTAGCTCTTGTAGCTCGATGTGTTTCAGAATCAAAGATTCCTTCCTCAGGAGCTTGCAAGATTTTCTAGTACAAGATGCAGATGCTGTTCATGAATGATGATAGAAAGAACAAAAAATATTGCTCGTTTGTTCTAAAACAGATTTTGAGGCTGCTGTATCTCAAGAAGTACTAGAAAATCTTGCAAGCTCATGAGGAAGTAGTCTTTGGGCTTCTCCACACAGAGGCTTTTTATCATGCAATTTTACCGGGGCTTCTGCTTCCGGATTCTTTGCTGGATTAAGGTCGGTCCTTTATATGTGCTTCCCTTCCCTTCCCCTCCCCTTTCCACCCTTTATCTGTAAGTTATATACATTTCACTATACAGCCACCAGATGGTGCTGTGGTCTAGCTCCTCTTATTGTGTGACTTCCTCTTTTCAAAGAGAAATTCAGTGCACTATATTTTAATAGCTCATTATCTCTGATCTTAAATTAAAAAAAATAGAATAAATGTCAGAAACACAGGAGCAGCCCTGGAGGCTGCCGATACCATGTGAAAGACCCGCAAACTTCTGTGAGTAACCTATCTCAATTGCATGATAAAAGCCTCATGTTGAGCCTCATGTGTTTGCTCCTCCTCCTCTTTTTGCCTTTTATAAAAATGGCACTTACTACAAAGGCTATAATGAACATGTGCTGAACTGTGATAGGTTCACCTGCTTGATAGGTCACTGCCCACATCAAAAACACACATCTTAAAAAAGATAGAACAGTAGTCACTAATGGCATCTACACCTGTGGAGATTGCATTTCTCTTCCATCTTTCTCCAAAAAAAAGTTGGACTTTTTCTAGTATGAAAAAAGATGGAAGCAGTACTGGGAAAATGGGAGGATTACAAATGGATGATGATGTTGTGTGGACCCCCTGATAAAATCTGAGGGAACGAGCCGTGGCAATTCCACAATAAATACTCATCTGGAAGCAGTCCAAGACAAGCATTCTATTTATCCAGTGTCTGCTCTGACCCTGGGTTGTGTAAAGGCTACCTCCTTTGCAAATGTTGTCATCTTACAATCCTAACTGAATCAATGTCAACAACTCTATCATTCTGTGGACCATCTGCCATCCTTATCATCTCTAGTTCCCACAGATTAAAGATCTGAAACCATCACAGTGACACATTTTCATTTGTTTACATCTCTTTCAATTTCAGTACAACAGGGAGACCCTATTAGTAGGAGAAGGTAATGTGCACTCCGTTCACTGGCCTTTTCTGTGTGTCTGGCCATAGCAGAAATTGGCTTAGGTCAGCAGCCTTATCAGTAGCAGATCCCTAATTACAGTACTGAAGAATAATACTCCAGGCTTGGGTGGTACCTTCAGGGAATTATTCCACAGCTCTTCGACAGAGCCTGTTATTGTCCAGATCAGAAGCGTCTAAAATCTTACAAACACATTTTTTCTCACTCAAAGGGAATGTCTTTCTCTGAAGATTTCTTAGACAAAGCAACTATTTTGTGTATGTGTACAGGGATGATGAAGGCAGTGTAGAAAGGAAAACTACTTTCAGCTGTTTCCCAATACCAAATGAGTCAGGGTGGAATACTATAAATAAATATGGTCCTATCTTTGTGGGAATGGAGAAGATAACACTTGTATGCTTTTTTCTTCATTAAATATGCCTTCCTTTGGGCTTCTGATACAGAATAAATGCTTCATAAAGTATGGTGGACATATTTATTATTATAAATAACACTGTTGCATGCAACACTGAGTGGATGGGGATGCAAATTCCCATCAGCACTGAATGCATCAATAGTTCAACTGAAGATAAATAAGCATTGCAATGCACAGCCACGTCCAAATGTGCAGCTACCGGGGCTGAGCCGTAGGCAGCAGTTCAGGATGAGTTGGGAACCAGGAGCAGCAAAGACTTGTGCCAGGAGATCAGAGTTGAGGGATGGAGCCAGAAGGCAGGACACAAGCGCAAGTCAGGACTGAAGGACAATGGTGGTAGGGCCCAAGTGCAAACCAGGTCAGGACCAAAGGACATAGGAACACACCAAAACTCAGGAAGACTGTGTTGCTCAGGCAAGGCTCAACTGAATCAGGAAGCTCTCTTATACTCTGTCCTGCTTGGGTGGGTGGAGTCAGTCCACAGCTTGGGCACACACCGCCTGTCATGACCCAGAGTTCTGATTCACTCTTCTGAGGAGGAGAAGCCTCTGATATAGACCTCTCGGAGCCACAAGAGAATGTGGTGGCCCTGGGACCAGCCCTTCCTGCTTCCAGAGGAGGTCACATTGCCGTCCGAGGACTCCGGTTCTGAAGCCGCCACCACACCGCAGTTGCCTCCATGCTGCCACAACCACAGGCTCCAGAAGCAAGCGCAGCCCCTTCAAAGGAGGAGGCTCATGCAGTTTGTGGGAGGAGCTAGCAGCTGCTAGGAAGCCCAGGCCCTATTTAAGGTTCACTCTGAGTCTGCCAGTTGGTGCAGCAATGTACAAGTTGAGCTTGTCTGGTTTCTAGTCCAGGACCACTTGGACCTCTTTGTGGTGCTATCCACTCACTGATTTCTCTAACTGGTTTCTGACCTTTGTTCTGTCTGAATTTGTTCTGGATTCTCCCCCAAATGTCAAAACTGTCAAAAATGGATCTTCCTCCCCTCTTCACAATCAACACCACAAGGAGACAAAGCTTCAGACTAATACTACTTTATTTTGCTAGAAACTCACCTCTTTACAAATGTAGATTCCAGGAAACTCTCAGACTACCTCAGGCCCCTAAACAACTAATCTGCCATCCCTAATTAGAGGAGATGAACTGGAGGGTAGCGAAGCTGCTGACAGTTTGGACATGAAGCTCACAGCCAGACTTGCTTGGCAGTGAAGCCCCTCCCTTAGGGTAGCTCCCTCCTATGTTGGCTTCCAAGAGTGGCTATCCTGGCTGAGCTCTGAGCCCTGCCCCTAATTTTTCCTGCTTTGCTTTGTGACATGCCCTAGCATCTCTCAAGACACATCCCTCTTCCTCCTCCTCCTGGGGAACTTGAGTTCTCATTGTGGAGGGAGGGGGAGCAACTCAGCCTGAGCCATCTGTATGTCAAGGTCTTTGGAGGAATCTCTCCCAGTGTCTTGGCTCACTAGGGAGGCCCCTCCCCCCCCCGGCCTCCGAGCTAGCTGCTCCAACTCAGGATCGGAGCTGTCAGACATCTCAAGGCACTTGGACTCATCCCTGACACCCACGTTGACTGTCCTGGAACTTGACCCTTGCTGTGCCTGACCTTGTTTATTGGAGCTGAACCCTTGTTTGTTTATTGTATCCCTGAAAACACAGATGCAGCAGTACCTTCAACCGGGCTAACCCCTGTACTCAACAGACCCTGAAATGGTACACTGCCTAGGGTAGATCCTGCAACCTGCAGTTCAGTGGCTCACCACATCAGGCAGCTACACACAGATCCCAAGATTATCAGTTCAAGTTCCAGCAGCTCCTGATGGCATCCACATCAGCTATGTGCACAAATCTCCCTTTCAAGTTTGGGATGATCAGCCATGATTCGGGGCACCTTCACATGGGTTATGTGTGTGTGTGTGTGTGTAATTGTTGTTCTTCATTCACAGTATTTCCTGTGTGCAATACGCGATGCCGTTGTCCTGCAGCAGCTGTCCTACACCTTCCCCTGTTTTCCCTGTGATCTTTCTGTACATGGAAAACGCGGGATTATTTGCAGCTGCTCAATGAATCCGCCATCACCTGTCTATGTGTTGCTGCCATTATGCTATGATGTGTAGGCAGGTGTTGGGTGGTGCGGATGTTCTCATCACCTAGTGATGATGATCGGGTGGGAGTGTCACCCTCCCATGCCTCCCTTGACCTCCAGCCCCTTCGCCATTCTGCTCCTGGGAACAACACCGGGCCTTCGGAAGTTCAGCATACCAGCATTTCACTAGTACAGCGTGGCAGAGACCACTGCTGTTCTGAACGCTCACAAGGTTGCAACCCCTTTCCACTCGGTCCCCTCTCCCATTGTATATTCAAATGAGAAAAGGGTCACGGCTTGCTTTTACAAGGACGGTACTGACTTGTGCATGTGGGGGAGGGACTCTGGAAGTGCTGCTCACCGGCTTTTCACTAGTACAGCATGGCAAAGACTGACTTGCACACATGGGTGGGAGAGCAGACTTCTGAAGTTGTGAACGTGCTGTGGATTGTACATAGAAGTTGCCAAGGTAGAGATCAGAGGCAGCAGAAGGAAAAAGGGGAGGCAAGGAAGTTGAAAGGGAAAAGTTCATGCTGAGAGGAGCTACCCCAGAGGGGTGGACAGAGGGTATACAATGCTGCGGACATCTGATACCCTGCCAGGCTCCACCCACCAGTGTAAATGGCAGATAGTGTTATGCAGCAAAAGAAAAACCAGCTTTGTAAAGAACTGATTTAAATTCCACAAAGAATCTGGAAGCAGAAGCTCTGGTAAGTTGCGGGATAAAAAGCCTGGTGTGGTGAAGCCCTCAAAGTTTCCCAGAGCACCAGTGTCCACATGGAACTGTATACATATAGCCACTGCCCCATTTACTTCAGTGTTTAGGAATGCTCCACATAATACAGTCCCACTGTATGCAGCTGAGATACTACTCATGCACTTGACTGATCGGCAGTGTTGACTGATTGATTAAGGGCACAATCCTATGCATGTTTAGACAGAAAAAAAGTCCTGCATCTCCCAGCATGGCCCAGCCAGCATGCCCTAAGTGGCTGTATTAAAGGTACACTTTGTGGTAAATCCTGGCTCGCCTTTTTACAATGTATGAAATGGCCCTAATTCCTTAAGTTTTCATCAGTGTGTTTCAGTTCCATGTGATACATTCAGGACTGGATAATACACAGTGAGAGCAATCTGCAGGTGAAACAGGTTTATGCACAGTCCACTGCTGCAGGAAGTGATGACGAACTGTATAGCCAAGATAAAGCACCTTCAGTCCCATTTATTTCAAGAGCCTGCGAAATTAAAGCGATTCAGAGATATGCAACTTTGACGATATGCCTAGGATGACTTTTAAAATAGACTAAGCAATTATTAATATTGATTATTATTATGGCATTATTTATTAAATGCCTTTCTCCAAAAGCAAGACTCAAAGTATCTTACCACAGGGGTTAAAACATACAAAGAGTTGAAACAATTTAAAACAGCAAAAAACAATTTAAAATGCCAAGACCCTCAAAAAGCACAAAATTAAGAAGCCTTGTCATATAGCTTCAAATGCTTGGGAGTAAAGGATAATCTGGTACCAAAAAGTTGACAATGTTGCTGCCAGGTAGATCTCACTGGGTAGAGCATTCCACAATTGAGGGGCCATCACTGAGAATGCCCTCTCCCTTGTTGGCATTCTCCAAACCTCCATTACAGGAGGCATTTGGAGAAAGGCCTCAGATGTTGATTGTAGTGTACAGGTGGGTTCATACCGGGAGAGGTGCTCCATCAGGTACTGCAGTCCAAAGCTTTGTGAGGCTTTATAAGTAAAAACTAGCACCTTGAATTGGGCTTGGAATCATACAGGCAGCCACTGCAAGCGGGTCAGAATTCATGTTATATGCTTAGACCTTCTAGTCCCCACTATCAATATGGCTACTGCACAACCTACAGTTTTTGAAATGTCTTCAAGGGCAGCCCCATGTAGAAGACATTGTAGTAACCTGGAGGTTACCTGAGCATAGACTACTGAAGTCAGGTTAGCCCTGTCCCGATATGGGTGAAGTTAATGCTATGGTAGTTAAGAATGTCTTCTGTAAACAAAAGTAATCATAGAATCATAGAATCACAGAACAGAAGGGTTGGAAGGGGCCTACAAGACCATCAAGTCCAACCCCCTGCTCAATGCAGGAATCCAAGTCAGAGCATCCCTGACAGATGGCTGTCCAGCCTTGTCTTGAATGCCTCCAGTGCGGGAGAGCCCACTACCTCCCTAGGTAATTGGTTCCATTGTCGTATTGCTCTAACAGTCAGGACGTTTTTCCTGATGTTCAGCCGGAATCTGGCTTCCTGTAACCTGAGCCCATTATTCCGTGTCCTGCATTCTGGGATGATCGAGAAGAGATCCTGGCCTTCCTCTCTGTGACAACCTTTCAAGTACTTGAAGAGCGCTATCATATCTCCCCTCAGTCTTCTCTTTTCTTAAAGAGAAACATGCCCAGTTCTTTCAGTCTCTCCTCATAGGGCTTTGTTTCCAGTCCCCTGATCATCTTTGTTGCCCTCCTCTGAACCCTCTCCAGTTTGTCCACATCCTTCTTAAAATGTGGTGCCCAGAACTGGACACAGTACTCCAGAGGAGGCCTAACCAGTGCTGAGTAGAGGGGAACTAGTACCAGGATTTGGAAGCGATGCTTCTATTAATGCAGCCCAAAATAGCATTGGCCTTTTTTGCATCCACATCACATTGTTGGCTCATATTCAGCTTGTGATCTACAACAATGCCAAGATCCTTCTCACTTGTAGTAACTTGTTCTCACAACTTGTAGTGTTGTTAAACCATGTATCCCCCATCTTGTAACTGTGCATTTGGTTTCTTTTTCCGAGGTGCAGAACTTGGCATTTATCCCTATTAAATTTCATTCTGTTGTTTTCTGAGCAAAATCAGAGCAAAGCATGCATACTACATCTAAATATTTCTAAACCCTGAAATGCCTGAATATAATTGCTAATGAGAATGCACTTCCCATTTTCATTTTGGGCTGTTACGCTTTTTCTTGAGTATCTGGCTGCTGTTTTTGTTGCCATGAGGGTTCTAAGCTAAAATTAAATTATTTGATTATTTCATGCTATGGGGTGTGCTATGTCAAGATAGTGCCATGTTATGTATTTATTAAATTTTGTGGTTTTTATTAACGTTTTATTGTAAATTTCAACAAAGCAAAACCATAAAAGAAGAGGGAAAAGAAAAAAAGAAAAAATGTAAATACACAATTGAATGTATCAATTTCAGTTGATGCATATAAAATGTGTGTGTGTGTGTGTGTGTGTGTATGTATGAAAGTTCAGCTTTCTAGAAGAAAAAGAAATTATACATAAACTTCAAAAACAGCAGACTAAATATCCATGTATGAATCCATTCACAAGCGCCTATATACCACCCGTTCAAATGTCGAAAACATTGTTTGGTCCTCAATCCATTGTGTTATAGAACGTGGGCATTTATCTTTCCAATGTTGTAATATCAGTCTTCTAGCTGTCAAAAGGGCACCGAGAATCCATTTACCTTGACCATGCATTAACTTCCAAGAAGCAAGAAGATAATTTAAGAGAACATGCATGTCAGTAAATATTAAAGAGTGTTCCAATACAAAGTTTATCTTTATAATAACCTCCTCCCAAAAAAAGGCCACTATCGGACATTGCCAAAACATATGATTAAGAGAAACATTAGCAGTGTTACGTCTCCCAACAATTAGCTGACTTAGACAAACACTTATTAAAGAGATGTTATGGCATCCAATAGACATAGAACAAAAGTTTTTGCTGAATAAGATGTAACTTGAGATCCATAGACGCTTCCAATACAGATGCTAAAGCATCGATCCATTGATTAGGCAGAATGGAACAATCCAATTCCTTATTCCATTCCTGCTTAAGAACCTGTATATCATATTTATTGATTGATAATAAGTATTTATAAACATGGATTGTAGGTCGATATAGTTGATCACTTGTTCCACTTTTTGGAAATAAGTGTTTTCAATAGCAAAGGAGGCTCTGAAGTTGTAAAATCACCAGGGCCAAACCTAGTTTCTAACAAATGTTGCAGTTGCAAGTATTGCCATTCAGCTGTAGCAGGCAAATCGTATTTGGCACAGAAAGCTACTAATTTATTTATTAAAATTTGTATATCCCACTTGTCCTCCAACAGCAGCACCCAAAGCAGCTACCTACAAAAAAATTTAAACAAGCAAGCATCAGTGAAAGCATGTAAACAATACAATAAAACAGACAGAATACCAGTACATGTTTGTGCAAATGCCTGGAATTCTACTCATATATTAGCATTGCCCAGTAGGCTAGTTCCTAGAAATTAAGAATAGCAGCAACAATAATACTAGTCATAAAACTTTTGTTCAAATTGTGAATGGCTTCCTAATGGGGAGCAGAGACAGGGTGGCATAGAAATGTGATCCTTATCCCAGCATCTACGCCTGTTAAATGCCACTGCACAGGCACCTGGCAGGACAGCCAAGAAAAGCAAATGAAAGAAAAATGCATTACTTTTTGGCTTGGGATGTAATCCTCATTCATATGTTTTTTAACAGAGCATGGACCACATTGAAGCAAACAGGAAAGCTCCCATTCACTGCAATGACAGTAAGTTCAGGTCCTAACATCTTACCCTGAGCCATTATTTCAATAAGTAATCTGATCATATGTAGCTGGTTATTATAAAGTGACTTTAACAAGCTCCTGCAAATACTGGATTATTGTGCCCACTCAACCATAGTTCATTAGGGCTTTAGAAGTGGGATCCAGGAGAGGCCATGAAATATGATCTCCTAATCTCTCCTAAGTAGGGAAAGACTGGCTATAAGGCAAGTGCCTTTTAAAAGTACCTGTGAAGTGAATAAATCTTGGGCTTGCTAAAAAGTAATGAAAAGTCACCTGTTAAGGACATAACTTTGCCAAGTGGATACCGAGAGTGTGTGCATGTGTCGTCTGCGTGTCTCACAATGAAATAAGAATCTTCAACGAGCTGAGTTAAAGAAACACAGATGTCTTACTTTTTACATATGTCGTTAACTGAGAATAAGCTTCTTGGTTTACAATAGATGGTGGCTTCCCCCACCAAATTTCTGGGAGAGAAATAATCTAGCAGAAGGAGTTGATTAGATCCACTGTTATGTGAGGGGTGGATGAAGCCCAACTACAAACTTGAGGCAGAGATCTATATATAGGCAGTTTAAATTCTGTGATCTATAAAGTCCTGCGCTAAGATTACCCCAATTTGTTTCAAATGGTCAATTTCTGCAACAGAAAAATTGAATTCTGCAACCTGTATCAATTCTAAAGTAAGCAAATGTGTATGCTTTCTTAACTATTCATAATTTGTTCTGTTTCTATGTTTATTTATGACCCCCCCCTTCAGTTTAAAAACTCCCAGGGGAGGAGCTAATTACAAGAATTGGATTTTTAAAACAGCCGAAAAACTAAAGCATTTCTACCATAAAACCCAGCAGTGTCCATAAAAATTGTCCACAATGCTAAAACTAGCTAGATGACATTCTGGAAGGTCTGGGCAAATCTTTTTTAGAAAGATGTTTGTCTAATGCCAGAAGAACGTCAGGTTTGGTTCCTGGTCAGCTTCCTTGAGGAAGGGATTCCAAACAGATGTTGCTACAATGGACAAGGCTGTCTTCCTGGTCACCCTGCTGCTAAATTCCTCCACCAGGAGAAGGACCTCTGATGAGGAATGTATCATTCAGGCAGACTCTTGAGGAAGGTGGTGGTCCTTTAGAAACTGGTCCTTTACTAGTCAAGGAAACCTATGTAAGTCACAGGACCCCCACCCTCAACCACTAGAAATTGTCTTTAACAATTCCTTTGGTTTCTGAATTG
This sequence comes from Heloderma suspectum, assembly GCF_057233095.1. NCBI lineage: Eukaryota > Metazoa > Chordata > Lepidosauria > Squamata > Helodermatidae > Heloderma > Heloderma suspectum. The sequence goes on along the minus strand of NC_139459.1, from coordinate 271,149,702 downwards.
TCATCCGGCATTGCCCACTGGCTTTCAAGCCTATGTTTGCAATGAGAAGAGTTAGAAACTTGGTGGGGGGTTTTATGTGTAAGGTGAGATTCTTCTCACAAAGTTGAATGATATTGGCAAAGCCTCATTATGTAGCTTTTCTGTGCATTGGTGGAATCACAGCGTCCACATATGGCTGTATACATCTCTCATCTGTAATTTAAAGCCCCTATTTTATACTAAGGGCTGCTTCCCATTTTAGGTGGCAGCAGATGATGTGGAGCTGGCCGTCAATCCTGGCTGCCAGGCATGTGTACTTGTGTCATACAAATAAGATGGAAAGTTCAGATCTTTCTTGCTCCCCAGAGTTCATAACCCTGCTTTCTATGCCAGAGATCAAAATTGCCTGATTACTAGTGATGGATGTACTTACCTCATCAAAAATTGTAATTTACACACCATGTAACAAATCCAGCGTTACAAGCTCAGCTGGGAAGTTCTCCATTAAATCAAGATCTCAATAAATTGTGAACTCCTATCACAAAAGTGCATCGTGGAAATGTGCTGTGTGTAATAAGACATTTCCCCCCAACGTCATGAGTTATGCCATCATGTGTCACCACGTATCCCTTCTCTATTGGCTGTTTTCACAAATCCTATATTTGTTTACTATAGTCCAGTGACACGGAGCCACTGAAAGTGGAGGCAGCAGCAGCTGCAGAATGAGAAGGAACAGTGATACTATTCAGAATGCCTGGAACTAGCTGGACTGAACAAGGGATGGATACTAAGAGACATGACTATTTCTTCAAACGTGATTAGTTATTCTGTACTTTGTAAAGTAGGTTGGTATTATTCTCCCCATAATGCAGATGTGGGACAGAGGCTCAGATCCCAACTTTTAAGCTGATTGGTTTGAGCAAGGAGTAAATAAACGGTTGAAGTAAAATCCTTCCACTTGCACATGCACTGCAGACAGGACATTTACATTTCCTTCACAAACGAAAGGTTTACAGTAACCAACATCAAAGCATGAGCAAAATTGCAGAGTTTGGGTGCTTAATCATGCAGACGGCACAGGTGCAGAAAATATAAATTATGTCATAATCAATCTCGGTTCAAATTACAAAAATATTAAAGTTTGTAGGATTGAGGTCTGGGTTCATTATGGTTTGGGGAATTTACAAATCTAATAGATTTGACCTATGAACCAACCAGTTTCGAATTTTGCAGCCTTTCTACTGATTACTCAAACTGCACACACAGCTAGTTTCTTATTTGCCTCTGTAAGTAGTATGGATATAATTTAAAGTTCTATGCCCATGTTAAACTCTGGATTACACTTCAGTGTTTTACATAGAAGTAGGCCCTGTACTTTATAGAGAATTAGGGAAGGGGCTGTGGTAGAGCATGTGCAGAAAGTCCCTAGGCCAAGCCCTGGCATTTCCAATTAAAAGCATCAAGTAATATGCTGCGTGAAACCACAGAGAGCTGCTGCCAGTCCAAGTTGAAAAACCTGGGTTAGATGGACAAATAGTCTGACTGGGTATACAAGGCAGCTTCCTGTGTCACGCTGATTTTAGACTACAGCCTTACAAAGAAGCTAGATCGGTTCTTCTCACTCTCACCATAAAGATATGAAGTTAGGCATGCAGGCTGTTGCACTACATTCCACGAGAACTGCTTATCTCAAAATCTGTTGCATTTTTATAAGGATGCCATTCAGCTTACATGTAGATAGCAATCCCATTTCAACCTCCCCACACCCTTTCTCCTCAACAGGAAACTGAGCCATAGATAAGGGACAAAATCTTAAAACTGAGATGATATTGATGACTGCAATAACAAACAACAGTAAGTGTTTATATGGTGTTTTACATGTTCAATACTTAGCATATATTATCCCAGTAATTCTTACAACAACTTTGTAAAGTAGGTTTGTATTATTCTCCCCATAATGCAGATGTGGGACAGAGGCTCAGAAACAGTGGCTTGCCAAAACTAAAGCCACGTAGCAAGTTCATGATTGATGGGTCTGTTAAACCAATAAATTCCTAGCTCACACTCTTAACCAATACAGTGATAGCATTTCATAGGAAGATAGGAAGCTGCCATATACGGAGTCAGGCCCTGGGTCCATCTAGCGCAGCATTGTCGGCACTGACGGGCAGCAGCGGCTCTCCAGGGTTTCAGGCAGGATTCTTTCCTAGTCCTACCTGGAGAAGCTGGGGATTGAACCTGGGACCATCTGCAGGCCAAGCAGGTGCTCCACCCCTGAGCAGCGGCCCTTTTCACTTAGTATAGCTTTAGTAAATCCTTCATCTTCACTTTTCCATTGTGGTAGATTGATGTAGCATGTCATATTTTATGAGCTCACACAAGGCGGTGAAATCATTTAATGAGTTCTTTGTCAGCAGGAAAGTTTGCCCTGTGGAATTTCCACCTCTGGCCCAATGGCAATCCAAGACTTCACAACTAGGCTTAGTACATTTTCCTTCAATTCGAATATACACACAAGCACATAAATAAAGTTTACATTCTGCAACCATAGATATATGTTCCTGGCTGCTACTGGAAATCCCCCCTTCCCTGAGTCCCAAACCTGATTCAGGTATGAAGAGCTCCTGCAACCCAACATTCCATCACAGGTGTAGACTTCTTTTGATCTATGCCGCTTGCTGTGCTCCATTAGGAGGTAAAATTCATGTCCCATCTTTCAGCCATTAGTTATACATCTGTCCCATTTTCAAATTTTCCTAGTAATCAGGCCATGTAGATTTCAAATGCCATCTTTTTAACCACCATCCTAAACCATTTTGGAGTACACTTCCTGTCTCCTGTTTTGAGGGTGCCTTGGGCTTCATGCGTACCAAATTTCAGCTTTCTAGTTATGTGGAAGTATCATAGTTTTGCTTACCTCATAAATGAGTCAAGCATTCATTCCCAAGTGTCCTTACAAATATAATGTCCCTGATAATAATATAATTTTAGATAACGGATATATCACATGTGTCTGTGTGTGATAGAGTGCCATTTATGGCTATGTAAATTATCACCAAAGACAGCTGTCTTTGGTGTATAAATTCTGAAAGTGCCTGTGTTTATCTTATGTGCATATTTCAATGCTGTGACCATATATGCGGAACTGGATGACCACTGTTGCTGCTGCACAGGCACTGCTGCTTCTTACATATATCCTGTGCTGTCCCTTGAATCGTGGTGATGATAACCACAGGGGTAATCGAGCTGAATGACTTCCGGGGTGTTTTTTGCTTTTGTTTTTATGGAGGAGATCTGCAAATCGGACATACCTCTTCTAGAGTCACATGCCACAACTTGATTAGGCATCATCGATCGACCCTTTGTAATCCAAGTATGAGGGTTTCCTCGCAGTTCATGTAGAGCAGGGGTGGACCTGTGGGCCACATGCAAGGGGCTGGAGCATCTCCCCTCTGAGAGAAGGTTACAACAGCTGGGATTGTTTAGCTTGGGAAAAAGGAAGGTAAGGGGAGACGTGATAGCAGTGTACAGAATTATGCATGGGGTGGAGAATGAGACATTTTTCTCCCTTTCTCAAAATACTAGAACCCGTGGCCATCCTATAAAACTGATTAGTGGGAGATTCAGGCAGATAAAAGGAAGGACTTCTTCACACAGCGCATAGTTATACTATGGAATTCGCTACCACAAGATGTAGTGATGACCACCAATTTGGATGGCTTTAAAAGGGGATTGGACAAATTCATGGAGGAAAAGGCTATCAGTGGCTACTAATCTTGATGGCTATGTGCTACCTCCAATACCAGAGGCAGTGAGCCAATATACACCAGTTGCTGGGGAACATGGGCAGGAGGGTGCTGTTGTCCTCATGCTCTGCTTGTGGGATCCTGGTCGACAGCTGCTTGGCCACTGTGTGAACAGAATGCTGGACTAGATGGACCCTTGGTCTGATCCAGCAGGGCTCTTCTTATGTTCTTATGCAACTCTTTGAGGCCATCTTTGCAGTCCATCACAGGTACCCTGCCCCCGCTCCCATCCCCCTGGGCTGCTGCTGGTGCCATACAGGGCACACAAGGAGAGTAATCTCTGTGTGTCCCTTTCTCCAGCAGAATTAGACTCCTGCCAATCTGCCAAAACAGTCTGTCAGCCAAAGCAGAAAGAGTGTCTCACAAGAAAAGAACCGATGGAACTTGCCCCACCCATATTTGTATGATTCGTCTCTCTGCAGCTCCCTTGGAACATCCGTGCGCTGTCAGCAAGCATAAGATTTTCTGACATTGTCCAGCTGGGGTGGCACAGTAAACATTGAGCTGTTAGTCTTCATTAGGATTGGTACATTTCAAAACTTTAAGAGCGAGAGGTGCTGATGAATACTTTAATACTTCTTTCTTGCCTGAAAGTTGAGAACCTAAAAACGAAAAATGCATAGATCACTTTGCAGGGGCTAGAGAGACCTAAAGCCACTGCTAGGTGGAGGATTCTGTGGTGTGTTTTAGGTACAGTGCTTCTGCAGACCTGAAGCCTGCAAAATTACATGGGCAGTGCTGACCCTTTTGCTGACCTCTGTTATTCCAAAGACAGATCAGGTGTCCTCACAGATGGCACAGTCCAAATGAGGAATTACCAGGAGAGTGTGGGAAACAAGAGGCTTTGTACATTTTTTCTGTCCCCCCTGCCCTTTTGTGCACCTCTAGTTTAGGAAATCCTGAATCCTGCAACTCATTCAGGAAGTTGTCATTCAGATGTGCCCTTTTAGATGGAAAGAGGTTCCCTAGGGACATTACCATACCTAAAGAACAACCTTGTATCTACCTCCTCTTTCTTTCAGAAGCAACTTTCTGCATTGTTTCCCACTGCCATCCTTTTTTGTTAGTCCCTTAGGAGTATTCCAGATTTATCCTCTTATCACTGATCAGGCCTCCTCTGTCTATGTATCTTTAGGAAGGCCACTGTTTCTTCCTTTTAGATGATTCAGCTATGATTTGAGCTTGGTTTTATGAAGCCTACATATATCCAGTTTACCATGGACTAAAGCATTCTGAGCCAAAGTGGCCATGAGAAAAGGATCTCAGAATCTCTGGAAACAACACTCAATGGCCATGTTCACATGTTATGGCAAGTAATGAAACCTAGCTTATTAAACTATGATGTTCATGGGTGGACATGGATACATACAGCCTATTTGTTTCTCCCGCTGTGTGAGGGGGTAAACAAACCAGGAAGCCACAACTAAGCATAGCTTCCCATTCACCTGGAGGGTGTCTTCATGGTCGTTAGGGATACATGACGTTGTGGCCATCTAGCAGTCAGCCCAGAGCTTACCATGGAAAATCCAGATTTCCTGAGACTGATTAAAGTCCAATTCTTTTCCTTAAGTCGGCTTATCCCCAGTATAGTGGCTGCGTGCCCCAACCCCTGCATTGACCTCGGGTATGCTAGCCCTGCCCAGGGGTGTGCCCTTCACCATGACCCTGGTCAAAGGGTGTTTCCTGTCCCTATGTTTCCCAGCACAAACCAATTGGTGTCTACTCAGAAGTAACTCCCATTGTGGTCAATGACGCTTGTCCCCTGAATGTGCAAATCAGAATTTACAGAGATCCCCCCCCCTTGAAATAGCACATATTAAAGCACCAATTCCCTAATGGCTGTAAAGTGCTTTCTCAAAGCTGCAATTCTCATTGTTTGGTTTATTGCCATTTGGAAGTAACTACTTCCACTTTCGATCATCTGATCCTGTGCATCCTGTGCGGCTTCGGGTTAGAAAGGGGGCTGGTTTCCCATCCCTTTGTTTCTGGTCCCTGCCTTTCCCAGCACAAACATAAGTGTGTCTACTCAGAAGTAACCCCCATTGTGGTCAATGAGGCTTGTTTCCTAAATGCGCACTCCTGGAGTTACTGAAGTTCCCATGAATCGAAATAATGCATTTAGGAGCCTTAATGTCAAAGTTTCGAAGCTTCAGTTGATTGTAACACAGCAGGGAAAATGCTGTGTTCTTTGTTGCTTTAAGGAAAGAAGTAATGCGGGGGGAAGAGAGGAGGAGATTGTTCAAGCTTTGACAGGCTCAAGGCAGAGAGAATACTCTGCTCTTGTAATAATTTAAGGGAGTAAGTAATGTGCGGGGGGGGGGAAGAGAGTGATTTTAAGGGGAGAAAGAGAAAGGGGGAGAGCCTGGATGCGGGGGGAAGTCTCCCTTATTGGTTGAGCAGCCCCTGCCAGTCAGATGATGTTCACCCCCACCCCACCCTGAAGTATGTTCTGTGAAGCAACTTTAACTGGTGCAATGCACTCACTCATGGAGCCATGCATGGACGAAAGCACACCAAAGCCGATCGCTTGAAAAAATCCGGGTAATCCTCCATTCACTTCTCCTTCTGTTGTTGTGGAGAAAACCCCCTGGTTTGCACATAATGCCTATTCATGGGTTGTTTAACCCATGAATTAGTGGGGCTTCAAGCAAGGGAGTGAGTGTGCTGCCTTCTATGCACTCATCACTTCCATTTTCAATCAGCTTTAACCAACAACCCAGTAACCATGGGTGATTGTTGGGTTAAAATTTGGATTGCTTAACCCTAAATAACCCAGAGTTCTGGGTTTCGATGTCACTTCAAACAACCCAGGAACAGGTTGTTGCTTAAAACTGATTCTAAATGGAAGTGACAAGCATGTGGGAGTCATCACGTTCATTCCTTTGCTTGTGGCCCCAACAACCCATGGGTTGTCATTATGTGTGAACCATGTCAGCCCCCTGTACCATGGTATATTGCTCTCAAACAAGCCAGGATGTGTAGGACAAGTTCAATTCCTGGTTTAAAGCTACCTTCGGATCTTGATTTGTTTGGAAGCAATTAATCATAGTCTTGGGTTTGGATGTAATGGGAAGCTATGCCCAATGCAGCTTCCTGGTTTGTTTATCTTCTCATGTTAAGGGAGAAGCAAAGTGAGAGTGAATGCAGCACAATACAGCTTAATAAGCCAAGATCCATGGTTTGCCGTGATGCGTGAACACAGCCTATATCTTACAAGTGATGGAGACACTTCCCCTTTCAAATACCCATGATGATGATGTTGATTGCTGCTACTGTGATTTCATTATATTTTATTTTCTCTATGCAAAATCCTTTACAATTCTAATCTCACATAGGCTGCAACAGTCAAATACAAATAGCTTGAGAGATAATAATGACTTGCCTGAGGACAGCTAGTGAACATCATGGCTGAGCAGGTATCTGAAGCTGCTGCTTCTTCTTCATCTAGATTCTCTGTTTATAGTCCTTACATTGTAAACCAATTATCACCTGAAGTTTTTCCATTTCATTTAGCTTATAGCCCAATCCTATGCATATATGTTTGGAAGGAAGCCTCACTGAATTGAATGGGATTTACTCCCAAGTAAACTTACATAGGTTTGCAGGCTTAAAAAGGGATGTTCAAAAATGGGCACAGATCCCTTGCTGAAGTCACATGGGGTGTTACTATTGATTTCAAAAACTTAAATATAAATATGATGTAGCATCCTGGAGCAATGTGTCATCTTTGTATACATTAGTGTCCAAGGAAGTAACTGTCCTGTAAATCCTGTACATGCATATACATTCACACAGAGCACACTGCCCTATGAGCTATCTCAACTTTTCCTGAAGATAGTCATATAGAACAGATGATCCAATAGAATAATGGCTTTTGATCCAGACTCCACTCCAGCATGCAGGCCTTCATACCTCTGGAGAAGCAGGCTAGCGGCAGACTCCAGACTAAGAGAAATGTTTGACAGAGAAGCATATGTATTCCAAACATTATTTGATTCATGTTTTAAAGTCTCACTTGCAAACATACTTCCGCAGCTCCAACATCAATCACCGGAAATATGTTCTTATAAACAAAGTAATACAGGCTGTCTCTTCCACCGATACCATGCACAGGTCACTGGGTAGCACCCCCAGAAAAGGAACTTTCTGGAATTATATGTGATTAATAGAGCACTTGAAGAAACCACACCACTACCACAAAATCCTGCAGAACAAAAAGGTGTAGGGTCTGAAAACAGTGGTCCTAGACTTTTTTTCATGTTTTACTTTTGTAAAGAAGCATTCACTGATACCCTTGTGAAGTTATTCAAATTCTACCCCAGGCATAGCTCTCAAATGTGAGTTCATTCAACAGGTCCAGTTGATGGCAGTTTTGCACACCCAAAGCCTTTAGTGCCTCACTTGTGAGCTCCCAGATGCCTCTGATTGGCTGCTGTCAGAACCAGGGTATTGTAGGAGATGGACCTTTGGTTTTTTCTGAACTTTTCATTCCAGTTCTTCTTCTGCCCTTATCGCCATAGTGACTTATTAGTCTTTCTGTTTATCTTCTTCCAGCAAAATGGTCATCATTACGATGCGTGTTGTGTGTGGAGAGCATGAACGTCACAAGAGATGCATCAATGCAAGGCCTTTTTTCAAGCCTAATTGCTATGTGAGGTGGGGAGAGGAGGGGAGGCTATGGGCTGACTAGGGAGACCCCACAGCCTGCATGTGGCCTGTAGGCTGGAGGCTCCTCACATCTGCTTTAGAGTCCTCAAAGCACTTCACATACATTATCTCAATCATAGATTTTACAACAACCCTGCAAGGTCAGTTCTACAAAGGCAAAAGTGAACTCTGGCTTGCAAACAGTCCTGGTTAGGCTTGGGCTGATCCAAAATACTCTTTTTGTGGCATAGGACATATCTACACTGGCACTTTCATATGATAGCAGCTGTCCACCAGCTTCACTCTGATGCACAACAGCTATGAAGGATCCACACTCCAAAGCAGGGGCCACTGGAGGATCAATACAGTTGATCCCTGTTAAAATCCAACAAGTCTGCATGCTGCAGGGGTGGTGTCACTGCCGGGCCATCCAATGCCACATTATTTCTGGTTTTCTGTTGTTGTTTTAAAATATATATGTTTAAAAACTTTTCCTATTTTTTTAGGTTTTCATTTTATAATGCATATTACAGTATTTCTATGCAGTTGAGCACTTACCTATAGAAATCATAAGAATAATCTTGTATAGATGGAGGTATAGCTCTTACATAATAAGGAACTTAACAGCCTCTAAGGTTAGAACTAGATATTCAGTGACAAAACCAATTTGCCTCCAATGTGCAAACCAAGGGAGGGGCATGGGAGAGGGGCATTCATCCTTCCCCTCCCTGCTACTTTTTTCCTTTGGCCCCTCCCACCAACCATTTGTCCTCACGACCAGGAAACCTGGTCTCAGAACCAAGCTGGAGCCATGCTTCTTAACTATATCACTGTTCACTTCATTCTTTAGATGCTTTGTAAATTTTTCTATCCTTAGTCATGAGGTCTTTCTAGTAGGCATCTCTCATGTCTTAGGGCTGTTCTATGCATGCATGTACGTAATTTGATTTCACACCACTTGCTTACTTAGAGTCAAATAAGGTGTGATGAGAGGTATTTATGAACAGGATCCCCTGCATTTTTTTAAAAAAATATAAAATGCAGCTATGGTGGGGCAGGGGGAGAGAGAGATTTGGAAAGTTGCTGCAGGATTTAACCTTTTTTCTCATGCTGTTTTCCCAATTTTAAATGTCTCTGAAGCTGTACTTCAGGAGAAAACAAGGATCCATATGATACTCGTATGTTTTTCTTCACAGGTCAAATAGCAGTTTAAATCAGGAAAATGGCACAGGACAGACGGGCTAACCCCCTCCCCTACCTTCCCCCAGCACTGTGGTTCTGATCCAATTCAGAATCTCCTACAGCTGCTTTTAAATTAAAAAAGAAATGTGGGCGATCTTCTTCATGGCCCTCCCGCATCACATCTAATTTGGCTCTCTGGTCTTGATGACTTGCAGCTTACTTTGTGGGCTGACTCTATTGAAAGCATTACATTTGATGTAATAAACAGTGATCTGAAAGTTCCATTCGTTGTGTCTGATCTACAGAGCCAATCCTACCATTAGGCAAGGTAGGTAGATGGCAGCTTTGGTGGTACCTTTAAAAGGCAGTGAATGATTGTTATATTTTTACTACTGGGGATGGATGGGTAGATGGGTGCCACTTGGTTTTTTTTTTTACTGCCGGCAACAAGATGTCTTCAGCAACTAAAATGATCAAGGGCCTGGAGCAACTCCCCTATGAGGGAAGGTTACAACAGCTGGGATTGTTTAGCTTGGAAAAAACAAGGGTAAGGAGAGACATGACAGAGGTGTACAAAATTATGCATGGTGTGGAGAATGTGAATAGGGAGACATTTTTCTCCCTCTCTCATAATACTAGAATGCAGGGTCTTCCCATGAAGCTGATTAGTGGGAGATTCAGGCAGATAAAAGGAAGTACTTCTTCACACAGTGCATAGTTAAACTATGGAATTTACTTCCAGAAGACATACTGATGACCACCAATTTGGATGGCTTTAAAAGGGATTGGACAAATTCATGGAGGAAAAGGCTATCAATGGCTACTAGTCCTAACGGCTATGTTCTACCTCCAGTAGCAGAGGCAGTATGCCAATGTACACCAGTTGCTGGGGAACATGGGCGGGAGGGTGCTGTTGCAATTGTATCCTGCTTGTGGGTTCCCATGGGTAGCTGGTGGGCCACTGTGTGAACAGAATGCTGGACTAGATGGATCCTTGGACTGATCCAGCATGGCTCTTTTTATATTCTTATTTTCTTAATCTCTGTTAACCTGTAATGGCTCATTCACATATTAAAGGCTCTCTTTGATACAAGAGACATCAAGTGATGAACACAATATATAATTTAGCCCTTAGCTTTAACTATATATGCTGACAACTATTAAAAAAAAGCATTATACTAAAACTAGTAAAACTATCCCCCAATTTTAGAAAATATAAAACTGAAAGAAAAAAATGTTAAAAGTCTTGGCAAGACTGAGCAGGAAATCATCTTTGCTTTTCGAAATACTAAGGATGTTGTAATCTCCTTCTTGCCCAACAAATCAGAGCAGCAGAAACAGAAGACCTACGGCTGGATTCAAGATTTCCAGCTAAGAACATATGTTCAAAATAATTGACAAGACTTGGGCGTGCGTGCACATTGAACTTGGACTGACTGAAAAAGTCTGGCTGGAATGAAAATGGCTATGTGACTCCAGCCTGAAGCAGACAAACAGTGAAATCTTATGCATGTCTACTCAGAGGTACGTCCCATTGAGGTCAATGGGGCTTCCTCCCAGGTAAGTGAATACAGGAGTGCAGCATAAATGTTTAAAATGTCCTGCTTTCCAGAATTGAGATTTGTGTCTTAACAGTTTCAAACCAGAAAGGAACCCTTGTCATGTTTGTCTGATTTTTTGTTTTTACACTTGGTACCCTTGGAAATCTTCTGCCATCAAAACAAAAAGAGAGTTGCTTCACAGGTTGCAATACACTGTGTATACTGACTTTCTTGGAGGGTGGGACAACTATAATGTATTGAATGGGAGATAATGAGGCTGGCTGGCACTTATGCCTGGTTCACACTTTCAGGTTCTTTTTCATTTGGGAGTTAAACAGACCTACACGCCATTTGCCTGATATGCGTTCCCAGGGAGAAGGATCACAGAGATTGGATGAACTGTGCATGGATGAATATTACTACCCAGGGGATGAATATTACTGCCCTGGGGAGTAATAAAACATCCACAAACGTCATACCATCTGGACGAAAAACACCAAAGTTACATGCAGGAGAAGTCTGGCTAGGTCTCCCATTGAAAACAGTGGGAACCTCATAGCATGTGTGCACCTTTTAATTTTTTCCTCTAAAATGAGGACTTTTTGTCCAATCTGTCTGAAATTTGGCAGGTCTGATGCCCTGATGGAGTGGAGGCAGGGTGAGTGAGTGTGGAATGCCTGCAAATTTCATATCATTTGGTTGGAAAACACCAAAGTTACTGGCATCAACATTGGGTCTCCATTGAAATCAAAAGAAAAACAATAACAAATAAAAAACAAAAATAAATTAATGTAATTCAGACTAATAGAAAACGAAACACATGAAACTTCAAAAATAAAAAGCAATGGAAAAACCAATCCTTTTTCTTCCTTGCACATCTCTATGATCTACCTGGCTGACACAAGACATCATTCTCATGCGTTTCTGAGGCTGGCCCCAGACTCCCACCTTGCAGAGGACATTACCACAGGCCTAAATGTCTGCGCCAGGCCTCAGACAGGCATCTGGTCCAATGAAGATGTACTGGGAGGTGTCAGAAAAGATCTCATCACTCCCCTGACAACTATCCACACCTCCCTGGAGAGTAGTCTCACCTCACACCTTGAGAAGCGTTCCTTTAAGTCTTTGGATAAATAAAACAAAATTCAACATGTTCTTTTCCTTGGGAAAAGCTAAATGGAAGGAATTCCATTTGGGAAGGCTATCCCTTCCTGCTATAGATGGATCAGCTTTCAAGACCATAGAAAAATTGTTTGATGTGATTGAACCCAGGAGGTTGTCCTGAAACGCTCTGACTCATATAAGTAAATAACTCCTTTCAAGCGCTGTGACACTATCCAGTCCTGGATTCATGACACTGGCCAACATAATCACACATTATGGTTTAATGGGGACGTGGCACTGACTAGGGCTGAGCGCAGGGCTTTTATATTCGCATTTGTATTTCATTATGGAGGTTTGGGGCTCTGCCAGTTGGCAGGGAAAGAAAGCAGCTCCTTTGAAAACCTCAGGTAAGCCCATTACCTTTAATGAGCCTGAGCCCCTTGCCCCAGCCATGAAATCCCTAAAACGGGACACTAGTATAGTCTCAACACTGAGGCGCTGCCGCGCTCATGATGGAGACCCATTGCTGGCACAGAAGCAGCTATTGATTCAACTGTGATGGCTGTTTCTCACTGTATCTGTTGCAGGCAGCAGGCAGCCAATTATATCTGCAGCATCTTCTGGAGGACTGTACCATTTGGATTACAGGAGTTGGATCCAGGCTCTGCCTGCTGCAAGAGGAAGGAAACCTCCACAAGAGAAAGGGCTCCACTCGTGGGAGGTCCCTCCACCCAATTTTGGGGGATCCCCCTCCCCCCACACACACCACAGGTCACTCCATTCAGCAAGGTCTCCTGATTGTCTGTGTAGCATTTTTGAGGGGCTGCCATAGGAAGGAGGGTGTGAGGAAATAAACTTCTGCCAGAACAGTTGATCCAGCATAAATCTGGATCTAACCCCAGCTGTGTGTGTGTGAGGGATTACATATTTAAAGCTCCCCCACCCCCAATAAACTATTCTTTGAACATAGGAAGCTGAGATTGTAGGGAGAAATACTCTTGATTCCCCTTCTCCCTGAGGTGTTAGTTTTCTATGTACAGGGAGGAGTGTTCTTTGTGTGTGGAGGAGTATTCAAAAGTTTAATCTAAAACCTGCAGCCTAATGTGATACAGCACATTATTGTGCATTGTCATAATTCTGCTGCACATGTAGATTGGCTCTAAGAGCTTAGTGGGGCTGTGTTGTCAATAGCTATGGCTGCATTTCTGCTGCACTCTTATTTAAGTTTATTTTTAGGCTGCCTTTAAGGATAAAGCCCTCTCAAGGTGGCATACAAGATTACACACACACACACACACACACACACAAATAAATGTACAATAAAATACTATAAAAACAGATTACATCAATAAAACCTGCAGTCCACAGATTATGGGAAGCCCAGCAAAAACAGATGGGTCTTCGGAGCCTTCCTGAAGACCTGCAAAGAAGGGGCCTGATGAACTTCTGATGGAAGCTGATTCCAGAGGTGTGGGGCCACCACTGAAAAGGCCCTCTTCCTTGTACCCACCAGCCACTGTGGTGGGTAAGTGAGAATGGTGCCTCTTGATGACTTTAAAGTGCAGACAGGCTGGTAATGCAAGAAGGCAGTCCTTCAAGTAAGTTGGGCCCAAACTATTTAAGGCTTTAAAGGTTAAAACCAGCACTTTAAATCGGGCTTGGAAATGGAATAGCAACCAATGCAGCTGAAACAGTATCGGTGTCATATGATCAGACCACCAGTATCCATCCTATCGAAGACTGTGGGATGCAAGCAGCCTAACTGCGTGCGGGTTTGCCAGAGAACATATGTGAGGCTCGCAGAGTGAGAAAGAGCTTTGTGTTCTTTTGACTCAACTGGATATGACCTCTCCTGGGACTATTTGGCTGAGCTCTGATAAGAATAATAATAGACTACCTGGGTTGCCTCAATTGCCCCTTAAGATGTTTAGCTTTGTTTTGGTAACCAGAAAGGCATTCTTACAACTGTGGACTATAATAAGCTGTATTTACTAACACAATCCATTACGTTTGTGCCCAGAGGAGACAAGGTACTCAGCTCAGGCTCCGTACTTTTTTGGGAACCTACATAACTTATCTGCTTGTGACATTCTGTAAATGGTTTCCTGCTCCTGAGCATAGGAAAGTGCCAGTTGCTCATAACAGCCATCACAAGGCTCAGGGGTGCAGTTCTGCTGCCCTTTGGAGCTCTGTCAAGAGCGTAGGCATGTCCTTGTCAATATAGTTATGACTGGTTTTGCATCTATGGTCCATTCTGTAGCTCAATGGTAGAGCACATGCTTGGCATACAGAAAGTCCCAGGTTCGATCCCCAGCATCTCCAGGTAGGGCTGGAAAAAATCCTGCCTGAAACCCTGGAGAGCTGCTGCCTGTTAGTGTTGACAATACTAGACTAGATGGACGAGTGGCCTGACTCAGTATAAGGCACCTTCCTGTATTACTATTTCCCTAATCTTTGGACTTTCTGGAGAGTCGCCTGGGTCAAAGGGAGGAATGGGACAAACTGATCACTGAGAGCAGTATGATGGAATGGTTACAGCAGCCTTTTCCCAATCTGGTGCCCTCCAGATGTGTTGGACTACAACTCCCAGCATTCCTGACCATCCACCCTGTTGGCTGGGAATGATGGGAGTCGCAGTCCAACATATCTGGAGGGCACCAGGTTGTGTGGGAGTCTGGTCAAGCGTGTTGCACTAGGACTGGGAGACCCTGGTTCAACTTAACTCAGTCATGAAGCTTACTGGGACCCTGTGGGCCAGCCATTACCTCCTAGCCTGGTCTTTCCCAACCTTTGGTCCTCAGGTGTTGTTGGACTAGAATTTCCATCATCCTCAGCCAGTCTGACCGATGGTCAGGGATGATGAGAATTGTAGTCCAACAACATCTGGGGACCCAAGCTGTTTTAGCCCAGCCTACCGTAAGGATATAATGCAGCGTGGGCGGCGGGGGTGGCAGTGGGAGAACCGTCTTTGCCATTCTGAGTTCCTTGGAGGAAGGGCAGGATGTATGAACTAGATCCTTTGTTTCATTATATGACAAGCATGTTTCAGAGTCATGCTGAAGGTGCAATTAGAAGCTTGTATCTGTAGCTGGAGGAAGGCAATAGTTTTTTCAGAGAGTTAAAGGTGATCATGGGGTGTACATTCAACACATTTTCTGTGAAAAACCTGCAAAACCTGCTGGACGGGGGGCAACCATGTATGCATACCATAGGAAGTGAAGCAATTCTCAAATTCTCTTAAATACTTGTCTGTTTTCAGACATTGTTCATTAGTGGTTTGGTAAAATCAGTAAACCGAAAGCAGCATTTCTGCTCTATGTAGTGTTTTGAATAGTAGCTTCTGCCCATAATTATGATATTGTACAGACAAATTTCATGGAGGCCAAGCATTAACAACAGTGCTTAACCTGGAAATACAAGAGCCGCTTGAGCTCAGTTTACCCTAATCCTAAAACGAACTCAGCCTGTCATTTACCCAAGTCTCCAAATTGAGGATGTGGGTAGAGTTGTAGAGTTTATTTTTTTCCATCTCTACTGTCTCTTTTTCTGTCCTCTCCCTTTCTTATCACTCCTCCATTCTTATGCAAAAAGATGCCATTAGTTGCCATTTTGTGAATAATTCCAAAGTGGGAAACCTTTGGACTGATTTCATTCCATGAACTAGCTAGAGGGCAGCAGGAGGATGCCTAGACAGGAGGAGACAGATCCTATCTGCATGCAGATACCACTGGGATTTGGAATGGTTGTTAATGGGAAGCAAAATGTATAGGGCAAATCCGCAAGGACTCTGAACAGCTTTATGGTGATCCTGATGCTCAAGTGTTGAAGGATACAGCAAAGATAAAAGACTACGGGGGGGGGGGATGTCATGTGATTGTTTCAATGTTTTATATAGTGGTCCTAGCAAGATGCTCATCATAGGCTTTTCTATATGAGACTTTTAACCCACTACCTTACCTAGGCTTCTGCTTCTGGATTCTTTGTGGAATTAAGATTGGCTCCTTTACACATGTTTTTTCCGGGGGGGGGGGGTGTCTTTCTCTGCTTTCCTATATATCCCGTTACACAAACACTAGGTGGTGCTATAGGATAGTGGAATTGCGGGAATACATGAGGGTTTCATGCCACCATTCACGAATATACAAGACTTTCCTCCTTAGGAAAAAAAAATTGCTAAAATGGTTGCAAAGCATGGGAAAGACCCTGCAGGATGATGACCTCTTGCAAAGCACCTGCAAACTACCGTGAATGAGGAATCATGAGCACACAATAAATGCCTTGTGAAGAAAGGCTCCAAATGAGAGCCTGTGTGGTGTAGCGGTTAGAGTGTTGGACTGGGACTCGGGAAATCTGGCTTGTATTCCCCACACAACCATGAAGCTCACTGGGTGACTTTGGGCCAGTCACTGACTCTCAGACTAACCTACCTCACAAGGTTGTTGTGAGGATAAAATGGAGAGGAGGGGGACCATGACTCTTGGCTTCCTTTCAAGAGGAAAAAAGGTAGAATATAACTGTAGTAATAAATAAATAAAATGTGGATGGAAATCTGGTCCTAAAGGGGAGCTTGTGGCCTAGATTCCTTAGAGTGAGTTGTATTTGCTTTATTTACTAGTGTAAATGTACCAGTTGTGATATCCTTTCAATAGCCATTGAGTATTCTGACTGCTCATTGGAAGGACAGATACTGAAGCTGAAGCTCATATATTTTGGCCACCTAATGCGAAGAGAAAACTCCCTGGAAAAGACCCTGATGCTGGGAAAGACTGAAGGCAAAAGGAGAAGGGGACGGCAGAGGATGAGACGGCTAGATAGCATCACCGATGCAATGAATATGGACTTGAGCACGCTCCGGGAGACAGCAGAGGACAGGAAGGCCTGGCGTGCTATGGTCCATGGGGTCACGAAGAGTCGGACACGACTGAACGACTGAACAACATTCTAGGAAGCAAACTGGAAACACTGAAATGAAATCCATAGATTTGACACTGATTTAAATAAGATATAGATGACAATCTTATAGTAGATGTCCCACTGCCACAGGTATGGTACCATCCTCCAGTTTGAAATTCAGATTAGATGTGCTGCTGTTGTTTGATTTGAGTGTTCAGCAGGTGTTTTACATACATTGAATTTTATTATATTTTTAAATGATATTTGCAAGCCACCTCAAATAACTGGGAGAGGTGGGTTAGGAATAGTTTAAGCAGATCAATAAATATCAGACATACCTGTGTTTGAAACAATCAACAACAATGCATGCTGAGAGGAAACCCCTGTATATGGCATACTACTGTGTTGGCTATAGTATTCAGCAGTACAATTGTGGTCATAGCCTTGATACAAAGGAAACAGAGCTCTAGGTTATTGCTCCTGCCAACTGTCTTGGAAATGGGAAGATAAAAGGAATCACAGATTAGAACGTCAGCTTTTTCTCCCAGGAAGAGCATTAAGCTGCCAAGTAGATACTGCTGGAAATTCACAAGCACATCAAGAAGGTGGTGAATGGCCATCTCCAGTTGCTTTTGAATTCTGCATCTGCATATGGTCAATGAAAGCCAACACGTAGGGAAGGTATTCTTTTTTTTCAAGAAAAAGTTGCCGCATGGTGTGCTCCTGTTTAGAACTCCTGCCAGCCATGCTCTTTTTCAGGAGACTCTATTCCATTCCCTGTCCTGCCCAGTTTGTTTCTTTGTTGTAGCTACCCTGGTGTAGTTATGCAGCCTGGACTGCTATGCCAGGGCTAGTTTTTAAAAGGAGGGGGGGAAATGAAAAAGCAATTAAGGGTACTTAGCCAGCTGCACTCCAGAGCCAAAGAAAGAAAAAAGTTGTGAGCAATAACATGTCTGTCCTTCTGTAACAAGAACCTCCACCCCACCCTGCTTCGGCTCCTCTCTATTATAATAGAGGCAGGGCATTGCAACTATAACACTAATAGTGAAATCCTAGACTTGTCTACCTCAGACATAAGCCCCACTGCATTCAATGGGATTTGCTCCCAGATAAGTGGCCTGCATCCTTTGAAAATGCCTTCAAGCTCAATTGGTTTATTGATGTGATATACCAGCTGTGAGAGGGGGCTCGCATTCAACCTGAAGGAGGCAGCCAAGGAAGGATTTGCTGATTTAAGTTGCTAGGGAGGAGAGCTGAACAAGATAAAATATTCTTTTGGAATTTCCCCAGTGGAATTCCACAGGCATGTGTTTCACAGAATGCATTCATTGAATCCTATGGGCTTATCCAGGTAGTAAGTGAATGCCCAATGGCATTCCTAAACCTTCATTCAAAGAAAATAGGGATATCCAGTCTACCACACACAATGAATGGTGGGAGGGAAAACATTTTGCTGCTTGCTTCAGAACTGTGGCTCACTAAGAAGACTGCAGTGCCACTGTTTGTCCGTGTGTGTGTGTGTGTGTATGAATGATACTGCTATTGATTTTAATGGAAGAGTTCAACACAGACAGTCCTGTCTCTCTCCCACTGAAATCCATGGCACTTAAAAGTGGGCTGAACTTTGCCTGGATGATGCCCAGGAGAGGTGTTGTGAAGGGGGAATGCACTGTCTTCAAACAATGAAGTAAAATAAAATGAAAAATAAAATTATCAGCGGTAGGATTTACAGTGTTGCTGCAGCGTAGAGAGGTGGTTTGAACTAGTAGCCATTGACAGCCATAGCCTTATTCTCCAAGAATTTCTCTCATCCCCCTTTAAAGCTGACCAAGCTGGCATCCAACACCACATCCTGTGGACATCAGTTCCATAGTTTAAATATGCACGGTATGAAGACATACTTCTTTTTGTCCACCCCTAATTTACAACCATTCACATGATCCCATGTTCTAGTATTATAAGAGAGGTATAATTTTATAAATATCTATCATGTTCCCCCCTTCCACTTACTTTTTTTTTCTAAACTAAAAAGACCAAAACATTGTAACCTTTCCTCATATGGAAAATTTAAATCCACTTCCAACTAATTGTATAAGAACAATGCCTCAGCAACACTAAAAAGTCCTAGTGTGGAGAGGATCTCTGGTGTTATTTTACAAGTTTGCAAGGCTTGATCAATCATGAAAAAAATATTTCTCTTAAAATTGAAAGAAGGAATCTTTAAATGCACCATTTTATTTTCATAACTTGAAATCTATTTTACTATAGCATACAAGTCCATGTGTATTCATGGACTGGGTGAATTATTAGTTCACATTTTATGCACAGAGTGAATAATATCTAAGCCTGTAATGCCAAACTGTAGTATCCATATGAAGAAAATGAGAGTCTCCTCCTGAGAGAAACAGATCCACAATGCCCTTTATCTACCATAATCAGAGAAACATCAGTTGCAAAGCGTGAGGGTAATGCGGTTTACACAGGAGACGCCGCCTGTGTAGGGTTTCAGTTCTGGTTAATGACACTGTAAATCAAGCCTGTCATCTTTTCAAATGATTTTTCTTTCAGCTTGGACTTAAGAAAACAACCACCACCACCTTCCCAACATGAGATTCCACAGGAACCAAACTCAGTCCCCACCTCTCACCCCCTTTTTCATATACGGAGAGAGACATTGTGACTCGGCTGGAAGCCTGAGGAAATCCGGATGCTACAGTTCTCTCCACAGTGCCCATAGCTGGGGTTGGGAGAGAGCAACAGTACAAAGGCCACTCCTCTATCATGCATGAAGTCAATGGAAAACAAGATGGCTTCTTCCAATGGCTTCCCACCAAATTATACCCATGAGCATAATGGTTTATATGTCAGCAGAGCTCCCATTGTCCTGAGGCCTTTATTCTGTGGCATACTGTGTTAATCACTGGATCTACTTTCAGTTTCATCACAGAATTGAGATCCAAGCTCTGCACAAAGAGCTTTTCCTTCCCTGCTTTTCCTGCTACATAACCTCTAGGTGCCGGTGTGCTATAGCAGAACAGTGCAAATGCACAAGTAGTTCTTTCGCTATCAGAAATAATATCCCATTTTCCCCACTCTGAAAAAAAACTGAGAAAGTGCTTTTAAAAAACAGAAGCGAAACTGGAGGATTGCAGTGTCATCTGGAGAACCTGTAAACAACCGTGAGTATGGAATCATGAGTGCATGATAAATGCCTCATGTAGAACAGCTAATGTCATTTACATTTTAACATACCCTTGGGCTACATAAAAAACATAATAACGAGTTTTAAATAAATAACTACAAAAATAAGAAAATAACTCCCTCACATAGTAGTGCTAGGAGCCCTCCAGCTGGAGCCACCTTAAGTCTCAGGTCCTGTTTCATTTGAAACTGGAAAGAATTCCGTAATCATGGGACAGAAACCTTAAAAATGCCTCTCTGGAGAGGCATTCAAATGGCAACCCCCTCTGCTAGGAGCAACACTTTTAAAAGTCATTCACTTCACCCTGCTGCATGGTCCACCCCTTTGTCCGCCCCTAATTTACCACCATTCACATGACCCCATGTTCTAGTATTATAAGAGAGGCATAAGACAAGCTTGAGGCTTTTAAGGTCAAACCCAACGCCTTAATTGAATTATACTTTGAACGCAATAGGTGGTTGTTGCAATCTGATGTGTAACAATTAGGATGCCAGGACACATTTTCAAAATAACAACACACTGTGGCTGGTTTGATGGAACTCTGATATGTCAGGGGAGCCCACAGATCTCTCATGTTTGGCAGAAAATAAGCCTTTGGTCTGAAATAAGTACATTCTTGTGAAATAAGGATTGCTTAGTAAATACATAGTGAATTTGGCATTAATCCTGGATGGAAAAATCATCGAATCAGCAACTAAAACAATAAAACTGTCAAATGACATTGTCCGATATCTGATAGGCCAGATTTCCACCGGGAAGCGAGACTGTCAGTACGACACACACTGTTAGATGTGCCATCTCACTTATCTGTATATTCAGAAAGGGTTGAATTCAGTTTATGCCATGTATAAAAACTGGGAGCACCAACAGAGATATTGGGAGTCCTAAATCCGTACCATTAAGCTTTTCATTATGTACCATGTTAAATGATGATTTCATAGTTTAGGTTAGGAGTTGTCAGTTAACAGACTCTGTACCATGAATCTTGATCTCCAGTTGCTAACTTTCTCCA
The DNA here is from genome assembly GCF_057233095.1 of Heloderma suspectum. Classification (NCBI taxonomy): domain Eukaryota; kingdom Metazoa; phylum Chordata; class Lepidosauria; order Squamata; family Helodermatidae; genus Heloderma; species Heloderma suspectum. The sequence continues at coordinate 271,128,336 of NC_139459.1, read as the reverse complement.
CTCCCTTCTTTCTATGCCTCTCCCTCCAGTCATTTTGTGCCATTATCTACCATTGAAGAAAAGAATTTGTAAACTGGAGCACATGGCCAAAAGGAAAGAGATTTTCCCCTCTCAGTTGTGTGAATCCTTCCCCCCATAGCCAGACCTTGGCAGGGCTGGGCCATTGTCAGGGCTTTGATCTGTTAAAAGGCCTTCCTAATGAGCCAGCACCATGATTTTGCTCCCTCTTCACAGGGTCCAGCCAAATTAGAGGCAGCTCATATTAGTGATGGGTGAGCAAACAATTTTTGCAATCGACAAGATTCTCGGAACACCACCTTGAAGCTCAGCCACCTTGTTTTCGTGCTCAACTCTGCTCTGTTTTTGTTTTGTTCGAGTGGGTAAAGTCCACATTTTGAATGGGGAAAATGTGCATTTTTAAAAGAGTGCACCCAAATGTGCACTTTCCCCCCATAGAGTAAAGTGTAAAAATGTGGATTTTGGTTTTAAAGTGCACATTTTTAAAATGTGCATTTTTCAAACACAAATGCAAGTTCAGTACATTGCAAATTTCCTCCCCAAAAGGACACTCTTGCTCACATTCATGTTTGGGATGGGAAACAGATAAATGTTTGCATGATATGTGGACATAAATGAAATTCTCGTAGATCTCTAGTTCACATTGCCTCTGATCTGGCCAAGGCCAAACAAAACGTGATGTTGATAATTGCATGAATGCAGTTCACATGTGTGGTTTTTGTTATGCAAATTGTTGCTGTGTGTGTGTGTGTGTGTGTGTGTGTGTGCAAGCTTGGGACAGTGGGGAGGGGTTTTTTACTCTTTCTGTGCCTGCTGTGGTCCTGACAAAAATTGCTTCTCCTAAGTTGCTGTTTGTTTATTTCTAAACGCATGAGTCGTCTTTTGGCTGAGGTAGGACACCCAAGTTGACTTACAATTAAAAATGGTAATTTCAAAGGAAGCTGCCATTGGCAAAACATGCCCCAAGAGGCCCTTGTCAAGATGCAGGGGTGTCTGGGTCATGATCTTAGTTCAAGCCCTGTACAGCCAGGTCAGCGGTCATATGTTTTATCTCCAACCTTGCTAAGCCTTGTGTAAAGTAAGGGTGGTCTCCAAGGTCACCTGTGATAGGATATCTCTATACCAGCCTAAAATCCTGCATTTAAAACAGGGCTTTCTGCTTCTGTTTTAAATGCAGGATCACAACGACTCCCTTTTTCAAGTGCTTCCTTTCCCCCCACCCTCTTCCCCCTCCTCCTCCCCGTATCTGAGTCTTCCATTGTCTTCCATTGATCATGCGCCCATTCTTGCCCCTTTTCCTGCTTTTCTCTTTTCACCAAACTGAAGCTGAACACAATGGGGTAATTTGATAGCTCATTATCTGTGATCTATTTAAAAACAGAACAAAAGGCATGTAAAGAGCAGGAGCAATCTCAATCGCAGGTTAAAAGCTCAGTGTGAAGGAGCCCATAGTACTGGGGACTCTGGGCCATTCTGTTACTGTGCACATCTGCCAACAACTGTATCTCTGCCCCCCACCCCGACCCTAAGACAGTTATAGTGCCCTCCTAGGCCAAAATGCCTGAGGTTTCCCAAAAGTTAAGAGCAGAGTCTGCCTCCCCCTTTCATCCTCTGAGTTGTTTTATTCTAAAGCTCCCTGCCCCCCTATTCTGTTTCCTTTGCAGGTCTCCCTTGAGGGGAACTGAAAGAACACCCTGGCGTTTGATATCCAATCAAAATGGCATTTCTTCTACCAAAGCAACTAGATTTGGGACACTTTGCTGCTAGAGCTGACAGACAAAAAAGAAACAGGGAGGGTGACAGGTAACAGCGTCCTGTTAACTGCCTTCTTGTGATGTCTATTTGTACTGTATTGTCATGACTGTAATGCGTTTCAGATTATATTTTTTCAGAGACACATTCCAGACTAATGTCCAACATGCCAGCCTTCTAGCGGTAACTGGCAAATGCAAGGTTTGTTTTTCAGCAACTGGCTGTGCTCCTTTACCCCCCAACCACTCCAGACATATCTCTTTGCAGGAAAAACAAAGGTGATGTTACAGGAGTCTTTTCAACACAGGAGCTTATCACAGTAGAACCGTGTTGTTCTACCCACACAATGCTACCGCCATCTGAATAATATTTCTGATTGACAACTGTGAATCTCAGATCCCTAAAAACAATTGCCAGTGCATTTTGTGTGTGCATGTGTGCCTACGTCCCCTTGGTAGCTTAATTCTTATTGATGACATTTGGGTGTTTTCTTTTAAGAAATTTGTCAGCCACTCTGAGTATTTTTAAAAATGGAAAAGTGGGATATAATTCTTTTAATAATAAATACATTCATGGAGATCTATCGAGTCCTGTATAAACTAGTCTATAACTGTAGCTGAATTAAAAACACACAAACCTGAAATAGAAAAGATCAGGACCTCTTTCTAAATGGAATCAGGGCACCATGCCAACTCAGAATCATTGTTCATAAATATTTCCAAACTACAGCATTGAACTTACCACTCAGTACTGATTTACAAATATTTGTCATCAGCATGATCAGAAATAATGTGTAATATCTTGCACCTAAATACATTGGGCTGGATCCAGTTTTAAGCTGGATCAACTGCTCTGGAAGAAGTGGACTTCCTCATCCCCTCTTTAGTACAGCCCCTCCAGACCCTGAAAATGGCACACAGAGAGTAAGGAGCCCCTACGGGAAAGATCCGCAGAGGATGAGATGGCTAGATAGCATCACGGATGCAATGAATATGAACGTGAGCACACTCCAGGAGAGAGTGGAGGACAGGAAGGCCTGGCGTGCTATGGTCCATGGGGTCACGAAGAGTCGGACATGACTTAACGACTGAACAACAACTGAATGGAGTAATCTGTAGTGTAGAGGGGAGAGGGAATCCCCCAAAATTGAGTGGAGGGATAGAAGCTGGAGTGGTGGGGTAGAATTGGAGGGGTAGAAGCTAGATTCAGTCCACAGTACTTAGAAATGCAGATGAATTGATGATCACTGTAGCCTCCTAATGGCCAATAAACATGAATATCAGTTTTGCTTAAATTGTAAATTACACTTTTTCAAATAAACAAGCTCTGAATATGCATTGAGGCACATCCATCTACATGAAGTACACACTGAAGAGGAAACTGAGCTGTGACTTTGTTCTGATGACATAAACATCTTTGTAAACACATTGTCATTTACAGGACTAGTAACTTAGGAGGTAAAAAATGAACACGGACAGCTAGACTGGTTCTTTCTTAGAGCACATGGAAAATGTAGTGACCTTTTTCCATAAAGCTCTGTTTGCGTTGTGATTCATTCAAACAATCAGGGCAAGTGGCTGGTTTACCATAAATAGGTCGTTTTACTTGACAGATAAATAGTCAGATATCTGAGCAATGTAAACAGTAAAAATGTCATTATACATGTAAGCTCCATCTAAAAAAATAGATATGAGCATTGTCCCGATGTCCTTCAACCTGAGAAGATGAAATACTTTCATTCATTTTCTAAACTCAGCTGGAATGTACTCTTATATCTTTCTTCAGTTTTCTGATAGTTTTGGAATGTCAGACCCAAAGGTAACTAACATCTATACTATACCTAAATCCATTAGCTCAGTGAGAGCCTTCCCATAAATTCTATAGGAAGGCTCTCATTTAGCTAGTGGGTTTAGGGTGAGAATCTGAGGTCATAGCCACACCAGACTTAAAATGGTACAGTTCTCAGCTCCCAAACTTCTGTGCACAGGATTCTGTATAGTTTGTATGGGTATATAGGCTCTACAGCTTTTCTTGTTTCATCACTTATCCTCACTAATATTTCAACAACCAGTAATCATACCAACCAGTAATCATACCAAATCAGTAATTTGCCTTCATTCTTATACAAACAAGGAAGGTACGCACATTATCCAGAAATCAAGTGGAACTAGTTTGCAAGATCCAAACAGAACATGAAGAAAAATAGCAATTGTTTGATCAATATTAAGTCAGAGGTGAGAAATATATGGAGATCTGCTTAGTGTCCTACAGAGGAAGGAATCCTAGAATCTCTTAGAAAGAGGGAGGGTTAGTCAGTCTCTTCCACATATTACCTAATATGTTGGCTTCCTTTGAAGAGTGTTTGGAAATTGCAGCAGGTTTAGAATGCTGCTGCCAGGCTGCTGTTGGGGGCCTGTTCAAAGCAGGTGAGTCCATTGTTCTTCACTCTGTATTCATTTGCTCCTGATTGGTTTCCAAGCCCAATTAAAAATATTGGTAATTACCTTTAAAACTGGAATTGTGCAATGCCATATATTCCTGCCCAATGGGATTTGCTCCTAGGTAAGCAGGTACAGGATTGGAACCTAAATACTTAGGGACTAGAATGTCAGAAGCTCTTCCCAGATTAGGGAAGGGGATATAGGAATGAAGCTCAGGAACTCAGCCAGTGCCTCAAGGAGCAGCTCCTCAACGCGCTAGCTGAGTCCCGCGTGTGTGTGAATGTGTGCATGCGTATGTGTATGAGAATATGTCTATGTGTTTATGTGTGTGCGTGCGTGCGTGTGCGCACGTGTGTCTGTGAGTATGGGGGAGGGACAAGTGCGTTGTGGGCACATGCAAGTAGTAGGGCCCCCCACCCACTTTGAGCTGTGGCCCTGCCCACTGCTGGCATGCACCCCCAGATGCGCTTGTCCAGAGCCAATTCAGCCCTCGAGGCAAAATAGGTTCCCTATTCCTGATATAAACAATACCATTAGGATTTCAATAATAGGACAAACAGCTAAGGATTACATAAAGCAAGCTGCACACACACATACACACACACCACACACACACACACAGAATACTCTCAGGGAAAGGCAGCCTGGAAGAGAGAATTTTTAATGGCTCTCTTGAAAACCTGTACTGAAAGGGCCAAGTGCGGTTCATTCAGAAGGGATATGTGGACTAATCATTGCACCCCTGTATGTATGATTGCATTTGGCTGCTGCTGATGGTATGTTGTTGTATCTTTTTACAATATTGTTTTAATTGTGTGTTTTTAAATCAATTGTATGATGCTTTGAGGTCTTTTTTTTTCCAAGACATTTTTTAAACAAAGAATAAAATAATCCCGACAGAGTAAGAAAGATTGTTTCACTTATGCTACCCTATATTTCCCCGGAGGAGCTCAGACCATTTTACATATACGCACAGCCTTCCACCCAGCCAATGCAAAGGGTTAGACCTGCTTAGAGTTAGCAGTAGAACAGCATCATGCTCCCTTCAGTAGATGCTTAAGCATGGTGATACGGAGGAGCGTGTCCTTTAGCCCCTAGTTCTGTAGCGTGTGCCAACCTCTGCTTTCTTTCTGAAATGCGAGGTATCAGAAATTAGCTTTAAAATTAGCTCTGAAGTCCTTCACTTTAATACAAGATATATGGGGGAAGGTGGGATGGTTCATCTCCTTCTGAGGTCAGCAATGGGCTGGATGATGGGGAATAAATGGAAACTCAGCCTAGACATGATAGAGTTGTTCATTGTGGGAAACCCTAATTCCAGTGGAGCGATAGAACTACCTGTTTTAGATAGCATCACATCACACACACACGCACATTCAGATTTGTAGCTTCAGAGTGCTCCTGGATACCGGCCTACCAGATGCCTAGGTTTGGGCTGCTACCAGGACATTTTATCAACTTTTACTGATTTGACATCTACATCCCTTCTTGTAAAATAAGAAACTAAACTGTGTTGCATGCTTTCAACTGGACTACTGCAATGCGTGGTAGGGGCTGCCCTGAAAACTCACCAGAAACTGCAGCTAGTCCAAAACATGGCAGCCCGGTTAGTATCTGGTGTTTGGTGCAGAGGCCATCTAACACTTGTTCTTTATGAGCTCAACTGGTTGCCAATTTTTTTCAAGGGTAAATGCAAGGTGTTGATGCTCACCTTTAACATCCCTAATGGTCTGGGCCCAGCATATTTGAGGCAGTGCCTTCTTCTATGTGTTTCTTCCCAACCAGTAAGATTTGGGGATAAGAACCTACCATCTCTTAGGCTGGTGGCCATTGTCAAATTAGCCTTTTCAGTGGTGGCCCCTATGTTTTGGAATCAGCTTTCCACTACTGCAACAGATTGAGGAGCTTACCCCTTTTCAATAGGCTGTTAAGACCTTTCTTTTTAAACAGGTCCTTTATTACTAGCATTTTATTGTTTTATTTTGTCTCTCTGCTTGTTATATTATTTATATTGTTAAATTTTAAAAGTAGTTTTATTCTTTGGGAATCAGACAGGACTGAAAAGCAAGCTACAATTAATCTAAATAAATGAATGCTTATTGATGTAGGAAAGACTCTCTGTATATGATTAGAAGTACTCTCTATCATTACTTGTCATATTCCAAGGCTGAGCTTGAGCACTGAAACAGATTCCACATTTCATCCTTGGTGCTCAAGCCCAGAGGAAGAAGCTAGGCCAGTGCTTAAGGGTGCAATCCTATGCATGTTTAGGCAGGAAAAAAGTCCTACAGCTTCAAGCATCCCTCCAGCCAGCCATGCTGGGAATTCTAGGACTTTTTTCTGTCTAAACATGCATGGGATTGTACTCTAAGTTGCTGTACCTTAAGGAGGGGGTTTAGTGAAATTATGACGTATGTGTAAGGCCCCCTATTAGAAGACAAAGAGCCCTCTAGTTACTTTGCAATGTGATAAGAAGTCATAGTACAACTGTGGGAGAATCAACTCTGTTCTCTAAGTTGAGGTAAAAGTGGTCCAGAACAGTAAAAAAGTACAGCAAAATTCCAGTATTCCATAAAATAACTTAATATTCATTGCTACATGGACAGCACCAGTCTTAACACTGGATTTTCCAGAAAATACATGATCCAATGTCATCACTTCCTCCAGTACAGGTCGATTTCATCGCTAATTTTTCTCGAGTTTTCTGCCTTGATACAACAGATCAAAATCTCACTCTCCCAGTGGTGAATTCCCTAAATATAGAGGTGCCTTCTTGGGGACTAAGTCCTGGTGGGCGCCACACCTGTGGATCCTACCGATCTTGGAACAAAACTCTGGCTCCCATAGGGGCGAGGCAAGTGCACTCTGCACATACTCAGAGGCACTCTGTGAATTGCAGGGCTGAGCACTGGCTCTTCAAGTAGCTTCCAGAGCTGAGATCCAGTTGGCCTTGGTGCCCTAACTGGAACCAAGGGAGATCCCCCCCCCCCGCTAAACGCGTTCCATTTTCATTGGCTGGTTTTACAGTATGCCCCACAAGGATGAGCGACCTGTGGCCTTCTGGTGTTTTTATTTTATTTATTATTACATTTACATTCCACTCTTTTCCTCTTGCAATGAACCCAAGGTGGCTTATATGCTCCTCCTCCTCTGCATTTCATCCTCACAACAACCTTGTGAGGTAGGTTAGTCTGAGAGGCAGTGACTGGCCCAAAGCCGCCTAGTGAGTTTCATGGCCGGCCGTGTGGGACCAGATCTCCAGAGCCCCAGTGCAGCGCTCCAACCTCTACACCACTCTGGCTATCCCTGGTTTTGACCCAGAACGCCCACCGGCCCTAGCCAGCATAGCCAATGGTGAGGGGTCACGGGAATTGTAGGCCAGAGCATCCGGAGGGCCACCAGCAGGCAGCAGCCCAGCCCGGCAGTAGGGCAGCCGTGCGCCGTCCTCGGCTTGGTGTCGTCCCTTCCTCTTCGCGCCTCGGGGCCGCCTCTTCCCCACGCTAGGCTCGCCATGCAGCCGCATAATGGAAACCAAGTGACATTATTTATGCCTCCCCAAATATGCGCGGGGTTTAGCCGTTCCTCACGCTGAAGGCTCGTGATTTACGGGACGGTGCAGGGAGACGCTAATGCAAACGACAGGGGGAAATATTTTACGGGGCTGCAATGTAAACAGCGCCGCCGCAGAGCCCCTGCTTTATGGAGCCCCTGCACCGGCACGCCGTCCCGCCACGGGCCTGATTTACAGCCCTATTTAGATAACGGTGTCCGGAGAAGGGATTGGCGTCAAGGTCACAGGACGTGCCAGGCTTGACGTTTCGCCGCGGCGCAGCGCCCGCGCAGACGCCGCCCGAGAATGCAGCCTCGGGGGGGGCCGGGAGAGGCGGGGGATCCGGGGGCGGCGGGGCTGCGCATCCCCTCCGGGTTTCAGCCAGAACTCCGGAGGAGTTATCCAAGGTGCTGCACCTATTTCGAGGGCTGCGTTCAGCACCTCGAACAGCTTTTGGAAAGAGTTCTGCCGGTTCCGACTTTAACCCAGAGCGGGTGCGTAGCCCCACTGACATCGGAGCCACCAGCCTCCACTGGCGAGGGGGCGGGAACTTCGGATCCGCCAGCGAGAACAGACGGCCGCAGTATTCTGCCGCTACCGGCCACGAGAGGCGCTGCGGAGCCGAGCCTGGCTGAGGTTTCAAATCAACCGACTCGGAGACCAGCGCTGGTGTTGGGGATTGGTTGAGACGGGAACTCGGGCGTCTCCCTCAGCGCCAATCAAGAGCGGCATTGGCTCAAGGTGGGATCACAAAGAATGTTAGGCAGCCAATCCGCTCTGTCCCCTTTTCACTCCGGCAGGAAAAAGCAGGTGGCGCTTTGGTTCGGTCGGCAAGGCGAGCTTGAGGAATTTAGATCAGGGCCGGGGAACGTGGGGCTGGAGTTTGGGTTTTCTATACCCAAAGCAAACCCTCCGGCTGGAACATCAGGCCGGCTCTCTGTTTCTCTGTGTGACGGAGCAGCTTTATTCCGTGCCTAAGGAGAAACTAAGGGAGCAAAGAATAAGGAGGGGGAAAAAGTAGAAAGTAAGCGTTCTTAAGAGAGAGCAAAAGGATCCTGAACAAAAGTGACAGTTTCTCCTACGTGTAAGGCTGCGCAGTTGAACAGGACCCCAAAAAGAAAGAAAAAGGATCTGTCACTGCTTGAAGAAATAGTTGATATTTCCAGCATTAGTGCTGCAATCCTATGACTTGGGAATAAATCCCATTGCACACACTGAGCCTAGCTGCCGAGTAAACGTGCCCAGGATCACGCTGCAATCCTATGCCCACTTATGTAGGAGTAAATCTCATTGAATTCAGCAGGATATAGGGATTAACCTGTATAGGATTGTGCAATAAATGAGGTTATATTTTTCTTTCTTTATTACATTTATAAAACGGCTCATAAAATAAATTTCCCTAGGCATTTATTGAATAGTTCATGCTCCACTGACATACCAAAAGGCCTTGAAAGAAAAAAAAAAGTGTTGAAGGTCTTGTCACTAGTTGCAGAAAATGCAGGTTTTGTATCTACAAGTTTACAACTTCAGATATATGCTGATGGGATCTGACCTAGCGGTGACTGACCAAGAAAAAGATCTTGAGGTTGTGGTGGATGGCTCAGTGAAAATGTCGACGCAGTGTGTTGCTGCTATGAAAAAGGTATATTTCATGTCAGGCATAATTCGAAAAGGAATAAAAAAACTGTCAATATCATACTTCCCTTATACAAGTCTATGATGCCACCACACTCGGAATACTGTATATGGTTCTGTTCACTGCCCCTAAAAAAGGATATTGTAAAGTTGGGAAAAGTGTAGAAAAGGGTAACTAAAATGATCAAGGGGCTGGAGCAACCCTATGAGGAAAGGTTACAACATCTGGGACTGCTGAGCTTAGAAAATAGGTGAGGAAGGGGAGCCAGGTGTACAAAATGATGCATGGTTTGGAGAAAGTGGATAGAGAGACATTTTTCTCCCTCTTTCATAATGCTAGAACCCGGTGTCATCCCAGGAAGCTGATTGGTGGGAGATTCCAGACAGATAAAAGGAAATAGTTCTTCACACAACGTATAGTTAAACAATGGAATTCACTATCACAAGATGTAATGATGGCCATCATTTTGGATGGCTTTAAAGGGGGACTGGACAAATTCCTGCAGGAGAAGGCTATCAGTGGCTACTAGTCCTGATGGCTATATGCTACTGCCACTATCAGGAGCAGTATGCCAATGTACACCAGTTCCTGAGGAACACAAGTGGGAAGGTGCTATTACACTCATATTCTGCTTGGGGGTTTCCAAGCAGAATATGTTGCACTTATGTCCTGCTGTGGATTCCCCACCGGCAGCTGGTTGACCACCGTGTGAATAAAATGCTGGATGTGATGGAACTTAGTCTGAACCAGCGTGGCTCTTCTTATGTTCTTATCTAAATGTTTTGGGCAGGGTCCAGCAAAAGCTAAAGTACATTTAAATTTCCATTTCAGCAAGTTAAGCCTGTGCTTAACTTCCCCATTGCAATCAATGGGTTTAACTTGGGTTGGCTCTGGATGACTATAAGCATGGTTAGTCAACACTAAGTCTCTTCGATTCAGATATGACATACTCCTCAAGTAAATGTGCATATGATTGCAGTGTTATTTATACATATAAAAAAGAAATGCCATGTCACATGTATGAGATAGATGCTGGTCTGCTTCAGTTGTCTATAAATTCTCACTCTTACAAGGACAGTCATGGTAGCTTTACCCAGAATGGGAAACTCTGTTCATTCACCAGCTTGTCTTCTGAGCTGGTATATGCTATATCACCTCCATTCTGCATTCTACACAGAACAAACAAATGGTCAGTCTCTATTCAAAATGGTAAATGGACACAAATCTGACCTGAGAAATGGCAATATCAAGAAACCAGTAGAAATTTTCAAACTCTCAGGCCACTCTGTCACTGATCTTAAGGTGGCCATCCTCCAACAAAGGAGCTTCAAAGGGAGACTCCAGTGTGAAACTGCTGAATTACAATTCACCAGGAAATTAAGTTCTAACACCTGTAGCTTGAATCAGGATTATGGATTTTTACAGGTTTATCAATGCCATATCAATAATGTTTGTATTATCCTGACACTGCCTTGTCACTTTTCACTGTAACTATTCTGCCTTTACATCATTACAACTGCCTGTTCTTTTTGCATTTTGTTTCCCTGTGCTCTGACATTACTGTTGGTCCATGCCAGCCAATTTGAGATTACATGTCATGCAACTGATGAGGTGAATTCTAGTCCACTATAGTCTATGCCATAATAAAAGTGTTGCTTTTTAAGCTGCCACAAAACTCTGTGTTGCTTATGAAATCTACGTAGTTGTGCCATTTTATGGGGGCAGTCCTATAAAAATTTCAGTCTCTGTTATCACCTCCACTCACTAATGGGGAGGCATAAGAAACTCAAATTTTAATCTGTGAATAAATTTTTAGGACAGACTTCCCCAACGTAATGGGAAGGGAATTATGGGTATTGCAGTCCAACACATCTGGAGGGCACCAGGTTGAGGAAGGCTGCTTTAGGCATAAATCCTCTGGGAAATTATTCTATGCAAGACCCAGGTTCTCATTGGTAACTGCACTAGAGCATTAAAAAAACCCCACACCTCTTGGCTCTAAACTGAGTAACAGCAGGGGCACTTTGTGTTAAGCCTTCTTGTGTATTTGTGTTAAGCTTTCTGCAGCTCTCCAGATATGGATTGTTCTCAAGTTGTGATTTTCGTACACAGAAAAAAATGGGCAGGAAAAGGTGTGAAACATTCATCTACATGTAGGTTTCATGTTTTCCCTCCGCTGCATCAAAGTGTGTTTGCTGTATAAAAAGCCTAGAATGTGAAGCACCCCAGATGCTGTGTAAACTAATATTGCTGGTCCATTCCACCAGCAACAAATAGTGAAGCACAGGTATGAATGAGCCAGTACGACTGCTGCACCGCAGACAGAAGGTAGCTAGTGCTGCATGTCAGCGTGTAGTGTACAGTATTCAACTGTAGAAAAATCAAGTGATACCCATGCATAACTGACCCTGGCCAAAGCTACGGTGAGCATGCAGGCACATGAAACTCTCCCTAGAAGCAGGTGTCTAAAAGGAGAGCCTTTACCCCATAAATTTGCAAGGAGAGACTTTGCCAAAGGAGCCTGAAAGGTGCTAACAAAAGCAAGCCAACTGCCTGAATTTAAAAGGTGTTGGACCAAAAAAGGTCTCTCTTCACTGCAAAGTGAAAGTTGAGAAATGTGGTTTTCCTCTGTATTTATTCAGGTGATGGCCTCCGAGGTCAGAGAATGGGGGTATGATTAAGTCATAATAGTATGGAATTCTCTTGCCAGTGGAGACCATATGATGTAAAGACAAAGCAATTTTACAAGTTGGTAAAAGGAATGAGGGCTTTTCTGTCACAATGGTAATATTAAAATACAGTTATTCCCAGCCCGTTCTAGTGTGATCAGCGTAAGAAGAGCCCTGCTGGATCACACCAGTGGCCTGTCTAGTCCAGCATGCTGTTCATACAGCGGCCAACCAGATGTCCATCAGAAGCCCACAAGCAGGACATGAACTCAATAGCTCTCTCTTGCTGTTGTTCCCCAGCAATGGGGATTCAGAGGCATGCTGCCTCTGATCCTGGAGGTAGCACATAGCCATCATCATGACCTGTTGCCATTGACAGCCTTATCCTCCATGAATGTGCCTAAACTCTAATCTCCTTTTAAAGCCACCTAAATTGGAAGCTATCACCACAACCTGTGGCAGGGAATTCCACAGATTAGCTATGCACTATGTGAAGAAGTACTTCTTTTGTCTGTGTGCACCATTCTGGTTCTTTGGATGACCCTGGGTTCTAGTATTATGAGAGAGGGACAATAACTTATCTACTCCACTTTCTCCACATCATGCGTAATTTTATACATTTCTATCAGGTCCCCTCTTAGTCACCTTTTCCCCCTAAAGTAAATAACCTCAAACATTGTAACTTTTCCTTGTAGGGGAACTGCTCCATCCTCCTGATCACTTTGATTGCCCTTTCTTGCACCTTTTCGAGTTCTACAGTATCTGTTTTGAGGCATGGTGACCCAAACTGTACACAGTATTCCAAGTGTAATTGTAACATAGATTTGTATAAGGGCACTATAATATTGGCAGTTTCATTTTCGATCCCTTTCCTAATGATCCCTAGTGTGGAATTTGCCCTTTTCACTGCTGCCACACACTGGATCAACATTTCCATCAAGCCATCCACCAGAGTCCAAGATCTCTTTTCTCTTCAGTAACCACCAGCTCAAACCGCATCAGTGAATAGGTGTTTCCCCCCCCCCCCAATGTGCTTCACTTTACACTTACACTGAACTGTATCTTTGGTTTTGTTGCCCACTCACCCAGTTTGGAGAGATTCTTTCGGAAGACTTCGCAATACGTTTTTGTTCTTTCTGTGACACTAATAAATTTGGTGTTGTCAGCAAACTTATTCACCTCACGCCTCATCCCTAACTACAGACCATTTATGAACAAGCAAAAAGCAGAGATTCCAATACAAATCTTCCTTCCTTCCATGTTATGAGAATGGTTTATTTATTCCTACTCTTTGATTCCTGTTCTTCAACCAGTTACCAATCTGTCAGAAGTCCCATCTTATCCCATGATGGCTAAGTTTACTCAGGTGTCTTTGGTGAGGTACTTGTCACAAGCTTTTTGAAAGTCTAAGGGTGCAAAAAGTTTTACAAATCCCAGTACATCCCAGCCAGCTATACTGACTGAGGAATGCTGGGAGCTGTAGGACTTTTTTCTGTCTAAACTTGCATAGGATTGTGCCCTAAGTGTACAGGATCTATTGTATCACTCTTATGCACACACTTGCTGACACTGTCAAAGAACTGTAAAAAATTAATAAGGCACGACTGTACAGAAGCCGTGTTGGTTCTTCTTCAATAAGAAGATGGGTCCTTCTATACCAGCCTTCCAGTTTGGGAGTTGAAGTCCAAATGTTTTGGACCTCAACTCCCATCAGCCCCAGCGAGCATGGCAATGGTCAGGAATGCTGGGTGTTGTAGTCCAAAACATCAGGAGGGCACCAGGCTGGGGAAGGCTGTTCTATATGCTTGATAATTTTATCATAATAATGTTTTCCACCAATTTATCCAAAACAGATGTTATACCAACTGCCTTAACAATGTAGGGACAAACTCCTGTAGTGTTAATGTGTATACAAAAACAAGACCCCAGCAAAATGCCGATTTTACTTTGCAGCTATGATACAGATTGTTTTCTGTATAATTTACCTGCCTCTTTTCTATATAACTTACAATAATTAGATATAACATATACAGATTAACATTTCCAAGCAGGCACATTCACATAGCATATTATGATGGATTGCACATTAGTGTACCTGTGTAGACTGGGGAAGTGCTTTATATTTGTGATGTCCCCATTAGTACTTGTGTGTTGTTGCAAGCATGTGGATATGTGCCATTTAATTTTGCGTCCTACTAGATGTTTGTAAATGGTGTAGTTTGTAAATGGGTGTAGGAAGAATCTAAAGCCTCAAACTGGTGCAAACTTACTAGGGAGTAAGCCACATTGACTGGAGCGAGACTCCTTTCCAAGACACCATAGAGAGGGTTGCACATTAAGGGTTGTCTCTGACTTTTCATTCAGTGCCAGGGCTCAGCTCTGATTGGAACATGTCAAATAGTAAAGAATGTACCTCTGATCATGTGCAGAGTATCTTTCCTTCAGTACCAAATATAAGCATCATAACCAACACTTATGCAAATAGGATTAAGCTTTCAGGTTCAAGACTGTTGCTTTCAGACAGTTTTCAGCCCCAGCACCTCTTTAAGAAAGGAAGGATTGGAGTTGTGCCCCTATATTCATATCCCCACATTTCTAGCATAACCTCTTGCCCCACCCTGAACTTATGTGCACAATTAATAGATTTGTGCCTTTTTCTATCAATATTCTCAGGGTGGCTTACAGCAATAGGAATAAAAAAAGAATACAAAATGCGTACAACAGCAATAAGCCAATAGGACACAAAGATTGGTATCCAATGTTAGTTTAACTTAAGTTTCATTGATTTCAACTGGCCTACTTTAAGAAGGACTAACGCTGGATACAACACAAAAGCAGCCGGTAAAACTAGCAGACATAAACTGTCACCACAAGTTATAAGTTAAGAGTAAGAAAAGTATTCCAAATGAACCTCCTGGAAGGAAATGTCTAAGATCTCAACCCCTTTGGATCATGCCTCCCCGTTGGGCGTAATGGGATCGTGCGTCATACCCCACCCCAACCGCAGTGGCCCTTTAAGACACCCCCCCCCCCACGCTTGCCTGCCTGCCTGCCTGCCTTTCTCCGCAGCAGACTGCGGCTTTCTTATCAATGAGATTCCTTCGGCACAGACTCACTCGCTGTTGCTTGCTCGGTCTGGGGCCAGCCGCTGCGATTAGATAAATGAACCTGATTAGTTCCCTTCAGAGCCGGCGGCTCGTCGTTTGGGTGAACAAACGGAGAGATGTGGAAAACTCCCAGCAGGGGGAGGGGGTCACTAGGAAGCCACCGCCCTCCTCTGCGTTTAGGCGACCGTGGGATTCCCCCCCAGAGGAAGAGAGGGCGTCCCGTGGGCAAGCGGCGAATTTTCAAGCACGAACGACACAAAAATGGCTCAGAATTGGAGAGTATCCGTTACTGGGTTGGATCCCAATTTAGTCTGAGTCATACTTAAGAGTAGATCCACTAAAAAAATGGGACTCGTTAGTCAGGACTAACTCATATCCCATAGATTTCCATAGGTATACTCTTAAGTATGACTCCGGCTAAATTGGGATCCAACTCAATATATTTTTACAATCTGTTCGCGATTATAAGTTCCTTGGGCAGAGACCTTGTGACCTTCGCTCTGTAACGTCTGGCTATGCCAATGCCACGACAGTGCCGAGCTTTAAGGGTGCAATACGATGCACGTTTGGACCGAAAGAAGTCCTACAACTCCCAGCTGGCTGGGGCACGGTTGGAGTTGTAGGACTTTTTTCTGCCTAAACATGGATAGGGTTGCACCTTTAATAGTTTTTAAAAATTGTGTACACATTACTCTGATTGTGTACACATTTACTTGGAAGTAAGAAGCCCCGCTGATTTCAGAAGGATTCGTTTTCCCATGCTTCGGACTACCAGGGATGGCGTACAAGAACTCCACAAGTTCTTGTACTCCAGCTACCATCAGCTCCAGTCAGCATGCTCATTGGTCAGGGATGATGGGACTGGTAGTCCAACAACATCTGGAAAGCCGCAGGTTCCGTACTACTGCGCTACACGTTTCTGGGAGAGCATTCCCAGGAATCCGGAGGCACAACTGCACACCCAAGCCTGAGAACTTGTGTGTGCGTGTGTGGGGAATCTCAGTTGAAATCAGTAGGGCTTACTTCTGAGTAAGATAAGAACATAAGAAGAGCCATCCCGGATCAGACCAAAGTTCCATCTAGTCCAGCGTTCTGTTCACACAGCGGCCACCCAGCTGCCCACGGGAAACCCACAGCAGGACATGAGTGCAACGGCACCGTCCTGCCCACGTTCCCCCCAACTGGTGTAGACAGGTATGCTACCTCTGATACTGGAGGTAGCAGATAGCCATCAGGACTAGTAGCCACTGATAGCCTTCTCCTTGGCGCCTTAGCTGTAACTGACTCACTCCAGCGTTTATCATATTAATGGTGCAATCCTATACATGTTTACTCAGATGCGAGTCCCATGGAGGTCTATGGAGCTTACTCTCAGGAACAGGATTGCAGCCCGATCCTGGAATGGGCGTCCTTTGCGGGGCCGAACAACTGCTAGTGCCAGGCTGATGTGACTTGCTCCAGCCAGAAGCCCTCCTCCCCTCCCACCCCCCTTCATGTGTGTGCGGAAAGCTTTGCTGGGTCGCCTCGCCTCCACCCCGAAGGTCATTTCTCTGAGCTTGGGGGGCGGACAGCTGAGTTCCCTACCTACCTGAGTTCCCTACCTACCAGCCAGATGAGAAAAGAGCCGCTGGTGGCAGCGGAGAGGTTGGACTGAGTCCAGAGAAGCGCCTTTCGCCGGGCTCTGCCGTCTTCCTTAAACCAATTAGAAAATGATTTGACTGAAGTCTTCTTCTCAAGGGGGTGGGGCGGGGGAGTCGAAGACTGGGGCAGCGGCGGCGGCGGCGGCGGGCAGAGATCGCCAGACGTTGGTCTCTTGATCCCCTGGGAAACTCTAATGAGGAACGTTTCCACTTCGAAAAGAAAACTCTGTTTCGGGTGGCTCTTTACTTTAGGAAGGTTAATAAATAAATAGAAAGACTAATACATAAATGCATAATAAATATTATGGTTTAGATCAAGACTTAGAGTAGACCCATTGAAATCAATGGGGCTTAAGTTAACCCACTGGACTCACTTAAGTCCCACTGATTTCAGTGGGTCTACTCTAAGTATGACCAAGTTCCGGATCCAACCCTGTATGTCACATGACACTTGGCTAGGAAATACCTTGAGTACCTGTGGTGGAAAAACTGGAGGGGAGGGAGAAGCCCATCATTATAGCTTGAGAAATATACCTCAGCCACATCTGATCAATATCCAGTGTGTTCTCGATATTGACCAGATAGTATTATGATGGTGATCCTGTTTAACACATCATGATCCAGCCAAAGTGAAATACTTTTATGTCCCATTGAATTCAGTTAAAATTAAGCATGCACCATTGAAGTTAAGCATGCGCCACGATTCAGACAAAGTTAAGCAAAGTCCCACTGATGGGGAGTGGGAGAGATTTGATTCTTTTGAAATCAACGGGCCTTCAAAGAGATTGACACTGCAAGTGCCCATTTACCTGGGAGTAAACCTCATCGAACTCAACGGGACTGACTTCTGAGTAGACATGTATAGGATTGCACTGTAACAGCGCAATCCTATACACTGAGTTCAATGAGACTTACTCCCAAGTAAGTGCGCATATGGTCGCAACCTAACTTTGACTGGGTCCTGATTTATAGACTTATTTATGTTATTAAGCGAAGAATACGGAACGCTCAGTTAATACGTTGCCCAGTTTATTCATCCCCCCCAGTTACCCAGTGGAAACGGGCACGTAATGAATAACAAATGTTTCCACCTAGTTCCTTGAAGGGGGTCGTAATGGGGTGCAGTGGGGTAGGGAGGGTTTATCACCGTGAAAGAACAAAGTCAGACCGAGTGTGTGTAAGAGGCGAATGGGGGGAGGAAAGTCCTGTAATACAAACCTGATTTTTCTGCCTCTTTCTTTATTCACAGGGGTGGGGGAGAGAGAGAGAGATGGCGAAGTTACACCCGGCTCTTTCCCCAGCTTAATGGCCTTTGCGACCGGCCAAATCGGATTGTTCCCGATCAGCTCCAGAGGAAGGTTTAGACCTGGGTCTTAGTGGCTTTTAAACGCCTCTCGCAACAAATAAGGAGGCAGAGCGCTCGACCTCTAAGTGGCTACCGAACCCGCTGGAGACTTCTCGGGGAGCTGTGATTGAAATAAGTCACATAAAATTTGTCGTCTTCAAAATGTAAATGGACATTAATGGTCTGTTAGGCTGGATGATTCATATAAGCGCCTGAAAACAGCCTTAAAACATTTCCACCCTAAACTACAAGATTAATCCTTTGAAAACGATTTAATCGTTAACATACCTCGCTGGTCAACTGATTTAATAAAGTGTGCATGTTGGTGTGTGTGCGTGTTACAGTCACCGTCACACTTTTTCCTTTGGCCTATTTCCGACTTCAAAATCAAAAACCATAAACGCTTTAAAGAAAACTAGGCACGACTAGCATCGGTTTGAAGGCAACCCCAGCCTCACCCTTCTGCCGGTTAGCACTAGTCTCGCTGACCCAACTCTTCACATCCATGTCTCAACGGACAAAACATAGGCACACCTCTTCTTGCAGAGATGCAGTGCAGCACATACACAACCGTTCTACGCTGGGCTCACAATTACTGCGGCAGTCCTACACACACTTTCCTGGGAGTAAGTCCCATTGAACTCAGTGGGGTTTCTTTCTGAGTAGACATGGCTAGGATTGTGCTGTAACTGTGGTGTGTAGACACACACACAGGCCTGTTTTTATATAATAATGAGTTTTCTACAGAATCATAATCTGTACCTAATTCCCCATAATCTTCAACATTGTTTGTGGGTATGCTTAAAACAGTAATATGTTTAATTAATTGAAAATACATTTTAAAATGAACCTATTAAAAAGTAAATCTCTTTCTTACACACACACACACACAGGTTGTGTTGAGAATTACTGCCTTTTAAAATATTTGTTTTATCACTGCTAAATTTAGTTTAGTTTAGTTTTTATTCTTTTTTTAAAAAAATGAGGTTGAAATATTGCAACAATCATTGGCCACAGATATTTATTTTATTTATTTTTAAATAAATTTATTAATCGCCCAACTGGCTGGTTACCCCCAGCCACTTTGGGCTATGTACAACAATAAAAACAGTTCAAAACAATAAAATTCAACATTAAAAACATCACATTTCTAAAAATTACCCTAATGCACCTGAAATGCCTGCCACGTTTTTAATGCTTGGCGGAAGGTCATACAAAACAGAGTAGTGTGTATGTGTTTTACAAAATGTTTAGTGGTAATAAAAAGGATCTATAAAACAATACAAGTTATATGTTCAACTTCTGTCCTTTCTAAATATTCTGTCAAACAGAGGTTGCTGTCCTAGCCCTAGACATTGTAACTTGGAAGTAAGTTCCAGTGATCCAGTACAATGGCTAATGGATCAAGCTGGTAAGGTTTACATCCACACCCGAAAAACATTTATTTGGAAATCAGTGGCATTTATTTCTAAACGGCAACGGCTTTACGACTGCTTTTCTCATCACACATGTGGAAATAAGTTCAATAGAAATCAGAAAGACCTAATTCCAAGTGAATATATTTCGGATTGGAGTGGTAGAGCTGAAATTTGCTTTAACCAAGCTAAAGATCTGGCTCATCTCTTCAATATGTACAGTTTAAAAGGACACAAAAGTAAGTAGTCATTATATCCATTTATTCGATTTTACCCGATACATTGAAGATACTGAAAGACTGGTAAATCTCAGCAAATTGTCAATAAATATAATTATTATATAAAGTTAAAAGACACTAAATACAACCATTTTATCTTCAGCAAATTTCTACTGCAGTTTTGTAAACCAAAAACATCCTGGATGGAAAGAAGGCGTTTATTTATTATTCAGATCCATTTGTAGCTGCCCCGATCCAGAGTGACTGGAATTCCTTTCTGGGCATCAGACGGAGTTTCTTGCCGGTTCCTTCTCCGAATGACCGAATCTATTCTGAAAGTATAAGTTAAGGCCGCCGAATTCTCCTGGCTAAACTCTCTCCATACGGAAGGACGGACTAATACGGAGTCTCTGTCTGGGCCGTTAAACGGAGGTCGTTTTGGCCCCGGCCGGTTTCGAAGCGCCTTTGAAACTACGGGTCGAAAACAACAGCCTAGCGTTTTCAAGTGGGGATGCGAAGAAGAGGAGAACCCAGTAAGGCAAGTGCCACAGGCGAAGGAAGGACCTATTGAGGTTCCTGGATGGAATGGCAAAACTTTTTCATTGACCTATATATTACGATATGCACGGAGGATGCTACCAACATTTGACCGATTTGTAAGAGTTCCTCTCAAAAACCAGGGTGAGGCGGCAATATTTAAACCCTCTGAGGCTACAGTCCTATCCACACCTACTTGGGAGTAAGTCCCATTGAACTCCCTGGGACTTACTTCCCAGTAGATGCAGGGTTGCTCTGTAACTTAGTGTTCTTCCGAGGTGGGACTGCCTTCTAACCATTTTCCTAAACGTATCCAGCGCAATCCGATGCGTGTTTACTCAGAGGCAAGCCCCACGGTGTTCAATGGCATTTACTTGTCCGCATAGGATTCTAGCCTTAGAAAATATTCGGACCATCTTACCCTGGTTCTGTATCCAGATATTGGTTCCTGAGCTGGCTTAGACCCAACTAATCAATCTATCAATCAATGGAGCCGTTTCAGTGACTATAACTGTGTCTCGGTACAGAGGACAAACTAAAGATAGGTGAGGAAAACGGCAGGTGTTCGTGTGTGTTTGGTTTCTTCTGCTGCCTAAATTCAATATATTTGGCAATTTGCCTGCAGCCTATTCCCCAAGTCAGAATTGTTGAACAAAGAATAAGAGCCTCATTCAGCTAAAGTGGAGCACTTTGAAGTCCGACTTATTTCAGTGGGAGACTTTTCAGCCACGTGTTTCACATCTCTTTCATTGACTTACAATTGCTTAACGTTGGTTGGACGGGGCCCTTTTCCTTAAATAGACAAATAGTTTCCATCACAAACAAACCTCATTTTGTCACGGGAGGCGGCTCCAATTCAAGTGCACATTTGAAATCTGGGAATTAATGGGGTCCTTAGACACACCGATTAAATATGCCAGGGTAATACTGAACAAGAACGGGAGTGTGTCAGCCCTAATCTTACAGGCTCCGGCTTTGCCCAGTTTACTGTCAAATGGGCTAACATTACAATCCTGAACTAATCAAAGAGCAGCTCAGTCCTCAATGTATTGATTCTGCAGTACATTCTATGGAGTTCGATAGGACTTCCTTAATAAGGACTTCCTTATGTAGCGCATAAGGTTGCAGCCTAGTTTATCTGTCTAGTTGTAACGTTTTGTTTAGACTAGACTTCCCCAACCTGGTGTCCTCCAGACGTATTGGACTCCGGGGAGTTCTGACCATTGGCCATGGTGGTGAGGGCTGATGGGAGCTGAGGTCCAAAACTTGTGAAGAAAGCTGGTTAGACAATTTCCCCAAAGGCGATCGACAACAATTTAATAAAGTGTCATCATACTAAGTCCCGCCCATTTGAACACTGATTCAAACGATCTACTGCCAAGTAATTTCCGTCGAAACCAAGGCAATGCGCTTCGGGATCGAGGTGTCGGGCTGCGATCCGGAGCGGGCCCGTACTAGGAGGAAATAGGTTCCATTCAGCCACACTCTGGCGCAAACGTGGTTGGCATTAGCGATGTCCTAGTGTTTAGGATCTGGGTGCTATTAACGTTTGAAGGCTTGTTTTCATCCAGAAACAGCTGTTTGCTTCGCAGATCCGGTGACAGCAGCCATACTTTGCATTTATGTAGGCATGCAGTAGAGTATATGGTATATCAGGATCTGGTGGTAGATGTCTGGATGATTCGCAGCTGATTCCCCAGTGTTTCTGACTGACTCCCAATTCTTGAACAATGGCAACAGCAAAATGACTTCCCTCTCCCTAAATGAAGAAAACTCTGGGAGGCGTGACCAGGAGTGGATATTTGTGTGAAAGAACTGTGAGCTTCAAGCAGTTCTGATACTCAAACCAAATTCCGGGGTTCACACCTTTAAATGTCTATCTTTTGTACCCGGCTCTTAAGATTCTAGTAAAAAAGCAGAGTGGGATCCCGAAAGTCTGAAATCTGCCCGCCCCACGTCCGTTGCTCCAAGCACATACATGATCTTAGTTGCCTTAGTAACAACAACCCTATCAGGTAGAAGAATGACCTGGAGAGATTAGCAGCGGGCTACCTCGTGAATTCTGGAGGAGGCGCGATTGCCGGAGACTTCCTGCGTCTGAACTTGTAGGCCGACCATATTGCATCTGCGCTACTCAGGAGTAAGCTCAAGAGGGCCTAGTCCCCAGCACAGCTTGCCTGAACCTGGTGGCCTCCAGATGTTCTGGACTACAACTCCCAGGATCCATGATCATTGTCCATGGTAGCTGGGGGTGATGGGAGTTGTAGTCCCAAACGTCTGGAGGACACCGAGTTGGGAAAGGCTGCCCTGATTTGAAAAAGAAACGTGGTTCTGTTTCATCTGGTCTCTTATATCCCCAGCGACCCGCAGCCTCTACATTTGCAGGGCCGAATTCGCGTGCCAGTCTCGCTGTATAAGAGCATATATTCGCACCCAGCTGCCCACTGGGGCAACGCGTGGACTTTCCCAGCGGATCCTGTTCCCAGCTCCCAAAAGCACTGCGTGCTCCATCTCTTCCTTGTCCACTAGAGCAGAAGGTAGACGTGGAACTTGCTGGTAGATCTCTTTGCAGTAGTTCGGTGCTGGAGAAACAAAATGACCCCCGGCCGGCCCTAAACTATACTGCTGAAATCCAGGGAGGCGGACGGGGGTGGGGAAAATAAGGAGGAGTGGATTTTTGTGTGGAAGGACTCTGAGCTCTGTTCAATTCTGGTACTCCAACCGAATTCCTGGGCTCAGAATTCCATGCCTTTTGCACCAGGCTCCAGATCCCGGGGTTCTGGGGAAAAATCAACCACCGTGGATCCCGCAAGCCTGAGGTCTGCCTAGCCCTGAACTAGAGCAGACGCTTCTGTCTGCCTCCTTTCTGGCCCCACGGACGGTTTGCCTGGAGGGACTCGCCGGGAGGTCTCCGGCTGGCTCCAGGACTTCCTGGTGGAAAGGAGAGGCTGGCGTAGGACAGGACCCCAGGACCTCTGGGAGGAGGAGGAGGGGGAGGCGGCCGCCGGGTGGGGTCCCTTAGGTACTGGAACTGAAATCTCTTGCCAGGCAGAAGCTTCCCTCCGGAATCGAACGTGCTAAGGGAGGAGAAGGAGACCCGAGCCTGCCTGGGAGATCTCAGGGTAATTGGGACTGGGAGCTGCAGCTGCTGACTGCTTGCGGCTGTCGAATACTGCCCATGTTCAGAGGCGCTCTTGCCTTTCATACAAAATTCCAGGGCTGAGTCCTGGTGTGGAAAATACGCGCCTGTTCAGAGGCAATGGAGGTGGGGTTGTTCCAGCTAAGTCAGCCTTCCCCCTCTATATGTGTTGGAGTGCAACTCCCATCACCTCCAGCCAGCATGGCTGTGGATGGTGGGAGCTGTAGTCCAACGCATCTGGAAGGTGCTGGCTTGGGTAACGCTGAGCTGAGTTCTCCTTCTTCACCACTATGAAACAGAGAAGTAACTCTTGGCGAATTTTCTGTCACAAGATGTAGGTGGCTCTCAAGAGGGGGCTTGGATAGGCCTGTCACGAACGCTGGACTAGATGGACCCTTGCTCTGATCCAGCAGGGCTCTTCTCGTGTTCCTACGAGAGCCCCAAAATGCAGAACCAGGCTTTTGAACCCAAATAAAGATGGTGCTGGAGGGCAGCCCTTTGCTTTGCAGCATGCCAGCCTCCCCGTTCATTCTTCTTATAAAATATAAAGTAAAGACCAGGAGAGGCAGGGAGCCTGGCGGTCACCAAGAAAGGCGTCCACCGGCACCACGTTGGAGACCCCGGGCAATGCGACTCTAATGCGAGGTGCTGCTGGGACAGGCAGCAAGCAGGGAAGGCTGTGGTGCCACCTGGCTGGCCAACTTGGGTCAGGCTGATACCTGAGTTCCAGGAGCCTTCGCAGACCCAGGAGCGCTGCCAGCAAGGATCTCCCCACAGCATCCCTTTGGTTCACTCACCCAAAGCCCACCGAAGCGTGCTTGTAGCAGCACGTGGTCCCTTGGCCGAACCAGCTCGGAAGGATCGGTTTGCTAAGGGCAGCCGGGAGTCTTTCGAGATCCCGCCTTGATCGGGGGTAAACTCTGCTGCCCAGCGAGGCGCCGCGTCCTGGTAGGGCGCTGGCCGGCAGGGGAGGCGGGTCAGTGAAATGGGTGGGGTCCCAGATAGAGCCACAAGGCTACCTCGCTGCCCGCTTCTCAACACGGGGCAGGGGCGGCGGAGATCCACGGAAATGCATAAACCGAACGGCAGAAGGAACGGACTTCCTCAGGACTGGGAGATCGACTGAGATCTAGGGGAGGGATGTCGCATCCCTGTTCCTTTCAAGAAACTGGCCTGATGTGATGCGTGCACTTTTAAGTTTCCCCTTCACTTTGCCTCAAGTTCTTCTTAAAGGAATTGCTTTATGGCAGCCTTCCCCAAACCTGGTGGCCTCCAGACGTGTTGGACTACAAGTCCCATTATTCTCACTCAGCATGCGCTGGCTCAGGATGATGGGAGTTGTAGACCAACACGTCTGAAGGATACCAGGTTGGGAAAGGCTGAGAAAGCATTTCTTTCCCAAATGCAGACTGTCCATTGAGACTTGGAGGGAAGGAGGGAGAGCTTAATGGGCAGGCGACTGAGGGCTGGGGCGGGGGGGGGGGGCTGCAGCCGCGGGAGAGGAGGAGCCGCAGCAGCACAGATGGGAGGTCTATGGAGGGATGAAAGGGGTGTGGGCCAGAACTCGCAAGGATGCTGTAGGCTGAGCACTGGCAAAAGGAAATCTTTCGCACGCACGAGTCATTTGTGAAATTCACTACAAAACAGGGTGTCGTGGTGGCCCATAGTTTCGCTTGTGCAAAAGGTTCTAGACAAATCAAGGGACGGGTCAATGAAACCTCCATAGCAGCAGTCTATTTCTTCTTAAACACCATGGGGGCAAATGACGGCACGATTTGTGGGCTTCTATTAAGGTTGGTCGGATCTACGTTGTTTTGTTTCCTAGAACCCCAAGATCCACCAGCCAGAGCCAGGCCCTTAAAATTAACTCCCCAGAGAGGAAACCGTGTTAGTCCGCTGCAGCAAAAACAACCAGGAGTCTTGTGGTACCTTAAAGTCCAACACATTCGGGCACAAATCTATGCAACTTTAGACAGAAACCAGTCCTAAAACCCCCAGCAGGGAACGCTGGGAGTTGCAGGACTTGTTTCTGTCTAAGGAGGCATAAATTGCGCCCTCATTCCAGCATCACCTTTCCCGGACACCGCCCACTTCATCAGAGTGCCTCTGAGCACATGGTGAGCCTAGAAATTCGTTTTCGGTGCCAGGACAGAACTGAAAGACCGACTGGCTGCCTCAAACGCTCGTCTTTCAGCAGCCCAATTTAGGTGGGAAAAGTCACTTCGTTGCTGCTTATTGTTAAACAGTTGAGAGTCGGGAATTCTTGCGGATCAACTGCAAATCACTCAGAGAGATCTGTCCTAGATCCAGATCTATCTTCTGCCCTCACTGGTTTTTGCTGTTCGTGTACCGTTTTGGTGTCTTTATTCTTTTATACTGGTTTTATGTTGGCTTTTATGTGTACGTGTGTTAAATGTAAACCCTTTAGAGATCCTAGGATATCAAGCCGTATACAAGTAATTTAAAGAATAATACATAATAGAAGCACTTGGCTGGGGCTTGTTGTAAACAACCCAAATGGTTTGGCCGTCTAGAAACGATCCTGGTTTTCACTGGAGGCGCCGGTACATTCTGCAGTGGCCCAGACAACTTCGAATGGCTTACTCATCAATGCTCCCTTGGAAGCAGGCTCTGGAAACCTGTTAGCTGGCTCGAAGAGCGCTGAACTAGCGCCGAACACGGAAAGAAAGAAAGAACGAAAGAAAGAAAGAGAGCTTCCCAGTTTCCATACTGTTTCCTATCCTTTTCAAACACGGCAAGCCAACAAACGGGGCTTTTGGCGGAGGAAACCAAGCAGGAAGATAAACTTACATATGCAAACGATGCTGGCATCCGTGGCTGAAGTGATTAGGCTCCATTTGATTGTTTCCTCCATTCGTCCCGGTTTTTTCTTCTTTTTCCGCTTCTACCTCTTTGTTGTGTGCGTGCGCGCGCGTTTGTTTGTTTTAATGGAAAACATCCGCAGGGATATGCAAAGCCACCGTATTGCTTTCCGAAACCTCGAGGAAGAGAAGGCACGTGTAGAAGATTGAGAGGAGAGAATTAAGACGCACAAACGCACACGAATGCAATTTAGTTCACACGCAAGAGGAATGCGGACAGGCTTTTCAATCCATTGCTCCGCAGCTCCAGACTGTGCAGAATAATTTAAAAAACGATCTAGAGAACCTTCCTCCCTCCAGCCCCACCTCCCCCAACCCACACGCAGGTTTAAAAAGAAGGCATCCACTTCTTACTAAGACCGTTGGGCTTTAAATGGGTTGCATCCAATATTAGTTCTCCTTAGAGTACAGCCATTGAAAGGAGTGAGATTTAAGCTAGACTAACATTCCACACAACGCAATGTTTTCCTTCCTTGCTGGCGATCTGCGCTCGATCGTTATCTGTGGACGCGATCCAGCCAGTGTCAGACACTTCCGCAGCCCGAACCCTGAGCACGTTTACGAGCGAGAATGCCCCGGCTTGGTTCAGCACCGCAGTTTTTCCGTCTCGTTGATTTCAAGGGGAGAGATTTTTCGAGAAGTTTGACTCCCATTGAAGAATCGCAGTCCTCGACAGGATTGAAAAAGCTCTCGTCTTGGGTTGGATCGTGCCCTCTGTGTTTGTTTGTTTGTTTGTATCTATTACACCCCGTAGTGCCGGGACGGCCTGGAAATGTGGATCCCCAAACAGCTGCGAAGCAAATCCATCTACCCAGGCTCGCCACGCAGCGGTTGAGTCTTCGCTGTGTCATTTATTGCATTCTAGGCAGTCTGGATCCCGCGCGGACGGATGCGGGGAAGGCGAGATTGTCCCCTCGGCAAGGCAGGAAGTCCCGGGGGGTGATTTACTTAACACGTCGATTACTCCCACGTTTTCGATTTTTATGTTTCCTTCAGAAAAGAGGTGCAGATGGAAGGAGAGGGGGAATCCCAGCACATGTCCAGCAGCATCATAAGGAATGAGATCCAGCCGATGTGTGTCCCACGTCCACCTTTACTCCTCCTCTAAACATAGTTTGTTTGCTCCCATTCATTTCGAGGATAAAGCCCTTGCTTGCAACCCGAAACTTGGAGGGTGGGGAAACAACCCCCCACGGAACCCCGTCGCCTTGTTTCCACCAGAGTACAAATCTAGGGTTGCAGCCAATATTCGTCTGTCTTAAGGCCCATTCATGTCAATGGGTCTACTCTAAGTAGGACTAACATTGGATACAACCCGTGGTGGGAAGTCCCACCTGAGAACAGAAGCTACGCTAAGCGATCTTTCCGCCGGATTCTTTGCCGGCAACTATCAACCCCAGTAGCTTATTATAAAACTTTAGCTTCAGGCAATAGAGACACGTGCGAAATGTGGGTTTCTATTAATTCAAGGGCCTGCAAACTACGAAAATCTGAGAGCCCACCCCCACCCCCCTTTTAGGCTGATAAGATGGTGTAGAATTCTACTCAGTTCAATTACACATTGTATTTATCTTATTATTATGAGATATTACGTTATATTTATTTATTTAAAATATATTTATATACCACCCTTCCTGTAAATGGATTCCAGCGAAGTTTACAACGGTACAAAAGAGCAAGCAGAAAATTAAAATCTAACACACGAAAGCAAACCAACAATACCATATGGTATGGATGTGTGTCAATAACACCTTGACATATTTGTAAAGTGGAAACCGTAGGCTTCGACTATACACCCGCTTACCGGGGAGTAAGCCTTATTGAACTCAGTGGGTTAGATCCAGAATTAGTTATACTGGACCAATTGAAATTAATGGGGCCTAAGTTGTCATGACTAACAGAAGTCCCACTGATTCCCGTGGTTGTACTCGAAGTATAATTAATCCTGGATCCAACCCAGCGGCCTTACTTTTGAATAGACGTGTACCGCTAAGAGGCATCCTTAATAGGAAGTAAGTCCCATTCAACTCAGTGGGACTTCCCTTTGAGCAAGCGCGCTTTGGATTGGTCAGCAGCGCCCAGATGGCATTTCAGAGGCCTGCCCTTGCCTCTCAGTTGCAGGCCTCCTTGCCCAGCCATGGGTCGCTAGTCCTAAAAGAAGTCAAGTCTTCCGAGGAGAAAAGCAAACGGCGCCAGCGGGGGTGCGTCTCTGGGGTGGCGGCGGTTGCTGCAGATGAAGACCGGTCGCAGATCCGGCTTTGTGTCCTCCTCAAAGCAAACCGTAGTTCTCTCAGCCAGTCCGGATAGGTGCTTTAGCTTGTGAGTTCGTCAGGGCAATGGGACTCGGCTCTCACCAAGGAGACCCTTCTAGTAAGGAGCTGCATGGGTCTGACAAGGAGTTTAACGGCTCTGACAGCAACCCGATCGCATGCATGCTTCCGCGGAAGGAAATCGCGCTGTGTTCAACGGGTTTCAGTCGCAATTCACAGGCACACTTACTCGGGAGTAAGCCTCAGGGAGCCCCGTGAAACTTTCTTCCAAATAAAAGGCCGCGCCGGCCAAGGTCGATCCAAGCCGCCCCCCAGATGTCTGGGACCACAACGCCCAGCATTCCTGACCATGGGCCATACCGGCCGTGGCTGATGGGAGCTGGAAGTCCCAAACATCTGGAGCCTCGAGGTTGGGGGAAAGCTGATCCACAGCGTCCTGGCAGTGCCCCCCGGCCACGGTGCCGAGCGCTACCCTGAGGCTGGCACCGAAGGCGGACGAGTCCCCGGGGAGCGAGCCCCGTTGAACTCCGCCCCGCGCTTCCGGGCGAGCCCGCCCCGCTGGCGCTGTGCCTGCGCCCCGCCGACGCGAGGAGACGGGCCGGCCCGTTCCTCAGCCAGGCTGGGCTGGGCGAGGCGTCTCTTACCCGTCCTGCCGCGGAGAAACCCCTGGGCCTAGGGGAGCCGCCCTCGCTGGGCGGGGGGCGCAGCTCAGGGCCCGCGAGGCGGCTCTT
This sequence comes from Heloderma suspectum, assembly GCF_057233095.1. Taxonomy (NCBI): domain Eukaryota; kingdom Metazoa; phylum Chordata; class Lepidosauria; order Squamata; family Helodermatidae; genus Heloderma; species Heloderma suspectum. The sequence continues at coordinate 271,098,986 of NC_139459.1, read as the reverse complement.
CCCGAGCGCGGCGGCGGCGGCGGCGGCTGGCCGGGCCTCTGGGAGGGCCCGGCGGGGCGGGCCAGTCCAGGCGGCGGCCCGGGGCAGCGCTCCCCGCCCCGCCGGCTTGCGCGCGCCGCCTTTCCCGGCCGCCCGGCCGCCCCTTCTCCCCTCCCCTCGGAGGCGCGACATCAAAGGCCCCGCCGCCGTATAAAGGCCGGCCGAGGCGCCGGCGGCAGAGCAGGGCCGCGGCGAGAGGGAGCGGAGCGGAGCGGGCCGGGGCGCGGGAGGCAGCTGGCGCGTGGCGTGTGCGCGCGCCTCGGGGCCGAGCCCGCTCGCCGCCCATGGCTTCGTAGCGCCGGGCTGGGGGCGCCGCCGCCGCCATGAACGTGGTGGGGGGCTACCAGGGCCACCCCCACCCGCACCACCACCACCCGCACCACCCGCACGGCGCGCTGCTGCACGAGCCCTTCCTCTTCGGGCCGCCGCCGCACCCGCCGCACCCGCCGCCGCCGCCGGCGCGCTGCTTCCCGGCGGCCGAGCGGCCCTTCGCGCAGGGCTGGCTGCTGAGCGCCGCGGCGGCCGAGCTGTCCCCGCCGCCGCCGCCGCCGCCCGAGCTGGTCTGCGCGGCGGCGGCGGCGGCGGCGGCGGCCGGGCTGGGTCCGGCGGCGGCGCCCGCCTCGCCGTACGGCGGCAGCCCGCCGGAGCTGGGCGGGCGGCTGGCGGGGCGGCGGCGGGCGGCGGCGGCGGCGGGCGCGCCGCGCAAGGAGCGCCGCCGCACCGAGAGCCTGAACAGCGCCTTCGCCGAGCTGCGCGAGTGCATCCCCAACGTGCCGGCCGACACGAAGCTGTCCAAGATCAAGACGCTGCGCCTGGCCACCAGCTACATCGCCTACCTCATGGAGGTGCTGGCCAAGGACGGCCCCGCCGCCGAGGGCTTCAAGGCCGAGCTCAAGAAGGCCGAGCCCCGCGACGCCAAGCGGAAGCGCGAGCCGCAGCCGGTAAGGGGGGGGCGCGGCGCTCCGGGGCGGGGGCACTCTGCACGCGCTCAGGGGCGGCCACGTCTGCAGGAGGAGGGCAGCGCCTGGGCGCCCTCCGCCCTGACGCCTGCGGATGGGTGGAGGGTTCGCTAGGGAGGAGGGCCACGGCTGCTCTGCCCGCACCGAGGGAGGATTGCCAGGACTGACAGCGCTGATCCCCTGAGCCCTGGCAGGCGCGGGAGATCGTCGTGGGTCCCCGGGAAAGAAACTCGGCACGTATTCAGGGGCGCCTCGGTCTTCAGGAGAGCTGCAAACCCAGCCGCCCTTTCAGCCCTAGGCGTGTATAGCATTGTCGGGGTTCCCCAGAAGAGGAGAGGGGCACTCTGCACATGCTTAGAGACCCTCCTTTCACAATGGTCTGTAGACTTTCAGCTTCAGGAGGAGGCTCCCTTGATTGAACGGCTGTCCATAAACTACGACCATCACCTCCCTTGCACATTAAAAACAGCAACAAAGCCCCAACACGTCGGGGAACAACGTAAGGCAGAACCCATCATCGGGTTAGATCCAGACTTAGTCGTGCCTCGAGTAGACCCACTGAAATAAGTTCAGTTGGTTTCAGTGGTTCTACTCTAAGCATGACTAAGTCTGGATCCCCTAGTGTTCTACATGGACCAAATGTTTTATGAATGGAGGAGCTTTAACCGTGGGACCCTCCTTCTTCGGTCTGAATTGGTTTCGCCCAGACCCAGGTTTACCGCCTCCGTGAGAACCAGTGAGTGTCGGGGGTAAGTTGACCTAAACCTGGGATCCTACAGGATTTACAGGCAGACCTCGCGATTTCTATTAGGAAGCTCAATGCCCCATCCATCCTAACGCATTGCTCGAAAGCAAGCACCACTCGGTTTAGGGGGCCTTCCGACCTGTACTAGCTTGGGAGTAATTCCTGTGGATTGATTTCCAGGGGAAAGCGGGTGCTCCGACGGATAGGGTCAATAGAGCCAGGAGTTGAGTGGGGCCGGGAATTGAGTGGGGCCTGACATGCCGTGGGTTGGATCCAGATTTAGTCGTACTTACAGTAGTAATACTTCGATTCCATTTGAATTAATGGAATCGTGACTAACTGAAGTCCGATTGATTCCGATGGGCCTGTTCTAAGTATGACTAAATCTGGATCCAGTTCCACTTACGCTTACCATCTACAGCCCGTTGAAGGCAGTAGCAACACACACACTTGATATTCTTAACGATGCTGGACTGGATCAAGACATCAGTGAACTAACTTCTATGTGAATGTGCTTAGGGTAATAGTCTACGACTTTTAATTGGAGCCAAAGCGTAATGACGCCCGTGGTCTGCCATCAAATGTGTATAGGATTCCAGAGTTGTACTTTAACTGGCTGATGGATTGAGATGGAGATTAAGAGGGGAACGCTGCATTAACCGTGTGTGTGGGGGGGGGGGCGGTGTCCCGTCCCCCCCCCAAGCACACGCTCTTTCTTTGCCTCTCGAGGCATCTTTCTGCATTCTAAAATGAGCGCTCAACCCTCCTTGAGATCGTCTGGAGTGAAAAAAAACCCAAGCCTTCAGTCAGTGAAAGGGCTGCCTCGGGCGTTTGGATGCTCATCCAAAATTCCTCAGGCCCTGCGGATGCCCACGCATCCAAGATCCCCCATATCCCTTGGTGGACTCGCCCGGCCAGCTCTTCCTAAATCACCGCCATTAAACTCTGCGGGGGAGGCGGCGGCGGCGGCAGCCTCTGGTCCAAGTCGACCACCCCAGCCGTGGCCCTCGAATTCTTCCGGGTAGCTGCGCTTGCGTGGGAGATCAGGCTGGCCTCCCTCGCTGGAGCAGGCAAGGGAGCCTCTCTTCCACCCGGCCTCCCCGCCGGCGCCATACTCTCCGCGGGTACTCCTCCGCCTTCGAAGAGCTGCGCGCGCTCCCTTGCGGTCCGCGGAGACTGTCTCGCATGGCGCATGGAAGCCAGAGTGCTGCTTGGGATGGACATCGCGCGGGATATTTTGGTGAAACTAAGGTCGATTCTTTCCCTAGACAAGCCTTCCCCGCCAGGATGCCCTCCAGATGGCTTGGAGGGCACAGCTCTCATCATCCCCAGCCAGCATGGCCATTGTAGGTCACCACATCCAGAGAGCGCCCGGGTGGGGAAAGGCTGCGCTACATACAGGCCAAGTGCGCTCCTGAAAGCGTTTACACGGAAAGTCGGTGGGTAGTATCCCATATCAGTTCTACATAGACTAGGCTCATTGAAAAGTGTTAGTTGTGATTAACTTACGTCCCGTTTATTTCAATGGGTCTACTCTGTGTAGGACTAACATTGGATACTGCCCATTCTTATTCGGCTCAATCAAACCAGCTCTCTAGGGAGTGAGGAAGCGCCACGGGAAGCGCTGAGGGAGGGATGGTGTGCGTGTGTAGAATCGTGTTTTAAGACCACACCCGAATTATTTTTCCGACGTAACCTCCCCGCCCCCAATACTCTGAAACCCGGCGGGTCTCGGTGCTTCGGTCTGTAACCAAGGCCAGGCCTTTCAACCTCGCCTCCACTCTGGGTTCCTCCCACCCGTCCGCGACCCCCCGCGGAGCATGTTTAGGAGTGCAGCCTGAGGCCTTAGTCCGAATGCCTGTTTGGAAGTATGAACTCGGGGGGGGGGGGGTTACTTCTGGGTAAGCGTCTTTAGCCTTGCCCTGTTTTGCTGGCCTACATTCTCTCTCGCGTGGACGAGGAGGCGTTGTGGGAGGGGAGCGCCTTCAAGGCGGAGACGACGGGCCTCGCTTGGGACGGACCCGAATTCCGCCTTGCGCAGGACTCGCGGCCCTTCACGCGGACTACTCCCTTGCAGGCAGCATTCATCGCCTGAGGCTGAGTCGGCGGCACGCGGCCTTGGAGGAAGCCGTCCAAACGTTGGTTAAGTTTGCGCCGCACCGGTCCTTCGTTTCTGTCCCGCTCCGCTTGTTTTACGCCCCGAGAAATAACTCCGGGGTTACGGTTAAGGGAAACAGACGCGGCCGATCGGAGAAGGGAGAGGGACGGACCATGCTCGTTGCTTGACGTTCTGGGCAGGGAGTTCGCGCTGAGATGGACCGCAGTCATCTTCCCCTTTCAAAAGGCGCTTCTTTTAGCTCGGACTAACCCCGTTCAGCGAACGGTGCACGCCTATTTATAAACATGCCTGACTATGAGAGACACTGTTTTGCTGTGTGCTTTCGGGAACGACTCCTCTATTGTGGCGAATGGAACGTCCAGGGGGTATTCTATTCTATATTTCAGTAGTGGACTCATTCGCCAAGCGTGGATCCTTATGTAGCCAAGAGGGCATACTACCCACATAGAAGAGGAAGGCATCAGCCAGTGGGGACAGCCCCAAGGTTTGCAAAACTACAACAAACCTTTAGGGGGGGAAAGGAGGGACTCCGCCCTCGCCAACAGATTGTTGGGTGGGGTGGGGAAACGGAAAATGTAATGGAATACTCTGAAAGAAGGCATGGCTGGCTGAAACCTTGATCGCTCCAAAGTGCAACATTTTGTTGCAGGTTCTGTTCCGTTCTTAACTGGGCAAATCACAAGCCGTCACTCTCTAACCATACCCTTTTAATCTATTCCCTGGTATATTACTCCGCAGAAATATGGAGGTAAACAAACCTATACCAGCGATGACTGTATGTAGGCTTTCGGGTTTCACAGTGATCTTCCTGCGCCAGGAAACTGATGATCTCTTCGATATCCCCCAGAGATTCAAAACTACTGCAACGCAAAAGAAACTCCCCCTCTCCTAGGAGCTGCCAAGAGGCCTTCGTTAGTTTCCCGTTCAATGCTGCGACACTTACTTGGGAGTAAGTCCAATTGAACTCCGTGGCACTGGCTTCCGAGTAAGCAGGCATCGGATCGGGCTGCATAAAAGCCCCAACCCCTATTGTAAGGGTGGCCAAAATGAAATCGTCAACTTCTCTTTCTCCCCCCCCCCCCACCCCCTTCTCTTTCTTTTGACGCAACGGGCCACAGTAAGTGCAGGGAGAGTTTATTGTGCCCCACACGTCCGCAGAGAAGGAATGCAGCTTGTCAAATGTGTCGCCGTTACCGGGTGGACCGGTGCTGAGGATTTTAAGACAGAATTATAAACCCATGAAACTATTGTGGCCAGATCCGTATTTGGCGATCCGCATAGACTGCTCTCTTTTTCGTCCGGGCTCTTCTACCCATCCATTCGCCTCGGCTCTTTTGTGTCGATTTCGCTCTCGCGCCCAACAAGGCAACACAACAGTCCTCACCCGTGTGTGCGGGGAGGGGGGAGACACGCCAAGATGTTTTCAAGTTCTCTTTCCTGGAGAAAATCAAGTTCCTCTCCTGCGACTCTCGGTTTCCTGAAGGCGCGGCGGGTTTTCAAAGTTCACGCTCGAGTTAAAGTCATTGGGGGGTGGGGGCATTTTGGGGGTGGGGTGGGGTGGGGATTGAAGATACAGCTTTGCGAATTCTCCTTTTCCAAGGCCAGATTTCCGAACACTTAAAAAAAACCTCCGTCTAAATCGGTCTTGCCTGCCGTTAGTCTGCAAAATTCTCTTGCAGACAACGTGTGTGCGCGCGTGTGTCTGGGTGTATAGGTTGGATCCAGACTTCTTCAGGCTTCGCGTAAACCCGTTGAAATCAATGGGACAAATTAATCACGACTAATCTAAGGCCCAGTGATTTCAGTGAGTCTGCTCTAAGCATGACTATGTCTGGATCCAACCTACATATATAGAGACAGAACAACGAGATCCCTGGAGGCACTTAGTCCAAAATAAGAGACAGAAGAATTTCCGCTTCTCTGCCCCCCCCCCCGTCTCGCCTCAGTAACACAGTCCCACAAGGAACGCCCCCACCCCCTTCATCAGGCTGAGTGTTGCTGCCACGAGTGTGACTGTACGGAGCTCGACCCGCGACCCTTTGGCAGTGCAAGGCTACGCTCGTCTACTCTAAACCAGACTCGCGGGTAAATGTGCATAGGAGTGCAGCCTACATCTAATGGGAGCGAAGTTGATTTTAGGCTGGGGTGGGAGTTCAGGATATTTGTTAAATATATAAATAGACTGATATGCTGTCCTTCAATAACGTGTGTTCAGTGTCCATTTGCATCCAACTTGTACGAACTTGTTGGGACTGTGAAACTTGAGTGGGGAGGGCAGATTGACAGGGGACCCAAAAACAGTCGCCGTCGCTCCGTTTTATGATCCGTTTAATGCACTGAAGTTGAGTGTAATGACCGTGTAAAGGGCCAGGCGCTCCTTTTCCCTTTGTCAGCGATGGGATTTGGCAGATCTTTTTGCGAGACTATTTCTAAGGGTCTCTTACCTTCTTGCGTTGCAACAAAAATCAACCAAATTCGATCTACACTTCGTCTCAGTTATTATATTATATTATATCATTTATTAAGACCAAAAATATCGTCCACCTTAAGGTCCATTTCGTTCATCCCCGGAGAAATCGTCCACGAGAGTTTAGTCCGCTAATCAGTGGACACATTAAAATGACGGGTTTGGATTTTTTTTTTTTTAAGATGGTATTTATTTCTTCTCTTTGGGATCACCTCTCAAATTAACTCTGACAGAGGGTGGAGAAGGCGCATTTTAAAATAAAAGTAAATGGCCCTGCTCAAAAAATAAACCCAAGGGGCGGGGAATAAATCAAATTAGCTTCTGTGAAGTTATGAGTTTATATTTTTCAAGCGCCTGTATAAACCGTGTATTATTTATTCAGGCCTGTTGCCGACGCTTTTAATGGCGCTGCCTTGGCAATTAAAGGCTCATAAGGAGCGTAATTTAGTGGAGGACTCACTTGTATTTACCAAAACACGGCCTTCGATATTTATAAAAAGGCTGCAAATAAAGGCCCAAAAATTTATTGCCTCCCCCGCCATCATCTAATACTCATAAACAGATGAACAACGCTGAGTTCTTATTTACAGCCTTCCGGGTGAAATTTACTCACAGTGGCCTGACGCACCAAAGAGTTCACCAGTCAAACGCGCCTTCCTTGTACATGTCTTCCAGGGCTCTGACAGTACATGTAGATGAAACTAAATCTACGGATTTCCTTTGTATCGGTGTTTATTGCTATTTGGCGCGATCCAGCCAACGTGAACCACTTTGAAAGACCCATTGGTAACAGTCGAGGCGTTAGGCACGAGCTTAAGGCTGCAATCCTGTACATAATTACATGAAAGCAAGTCCCATTGAAGTCAATGGGGCTTACTACTGAGTAGACACGTACAGAATTGTTCTGCAAATCACCTCCCACCTACTCCATTAGAATTGGTGTTAATTCATATCTTTCCTTTATCCTTTATTGTGTGGAATTTTGTTCTCCCTCTCCTGATGATGACTATTAAAATATAATACACTAAAACAAACCATCAAGAACACATGGTATGACTTTGTAGGGGTCTCTGTGTGCGCACATAAAAATCAAAACAGACCTTTAAATATGTGCCTCCCAGCTATGTCTTCTTTTCATTTTTACTGTAGAATAGGTGCAGGGCTCCCGATCCAGATTCTAAAAGCCTGCCCCTACCCACACGCTGGGGTCCCAATCCGGATCTGGTGCCTGTGCCTACTCTAGAGTAAAAGTGTGTGCGAGAAAAGACAAGGCTACTAGACACACATTTCAGGTAAGGTCTGTTTTGGCCCTAAGTAAGGGAAACCGTTGCAAATTCGTAAAGCTGCAGTCTTTGGTTGCAATGCTAGACCCACTCACCTGGGGGTAACTTGGGGGTTACTTTTGAGTAGATTTGTATAGGACTGCACTGTCAGTGATCGATTGATTTTTAACCATTCCCCCCCTCCTGGTTTTTGTCTCTCTCTCTCTCTCCCCCGCCCCCTTCTTCTTCTTTCTTTTCTGCAGCAGCCAGAGGTTTATTCTCACTCTTTAGGCCACGGAGAAAAACGGCTTAAGGGAAGGACTGGTTGGCCTCAGCAGGTCTGGGCGCTGGAATTAAATCAATGAAACCCGGAGTTTGAAGAGGAGAGCACGAACTCCAAATGTTTTGCGGGGCAGAGGGTGAGGTGGGGGTTCTTCTCCCTGATCTCCCCCCAAAGGAAAAAAAAAAGCCCTCATTCCCCCAAGAAGAAACGGTGGTCTGCGTCTGTTTGTCGTCTGCTGATCCGCCTTCCACTCTCGCAGCCCCCGGCCAGCCGCCGCCTCCGTGGGGAAGCTGTGCAATGAGGAGGCTGCCGCGAGGGTGTCTGCACGCGAGGATCTTACACGCCTTACGACGGAGAAGGGGGAGGCGATGGGGAGCCCTCTACTCTCCGCCCGTCAAACGAGGACGCTTGATCCGTTGCCCGCCGAAGCGGGAGAGGACTTGGACGCAAAACGCTGGACAGGCGTTTACACACACTCGCCCTGGTCCGGACAGCGCGCTCCTTTGGAAGCCACCGAGGAAGGCAAAAGCTCATCGGAAACCCAGGGGATTCCCCCCGCCCCCGTCTCTCTCTCTCTCTCTCTCTCTCTGTCTCTCTCGAATGTGTCATGGAACCAGGGTGTCTTTAATGTGTATCTCTCTCCCTCTATTGCGCGGAATTGTGCACGGCCCGAATGCGAACTTGTCTTGCACACCGAGTGAGGATCGCTCAGATGGAACTCAAAACACCCGATTCCGAACAGATGCGTGGAAGTGAGTTCGGGGGGGGGGGTGACGTTTAAGGAGCGTGTGTGTGAATCTGCTTCCACCGAAATCTTTCCGTCCACGACCTTCCAGACCTCCACCGACTTGGAGGGAAGTCTCATGGCTCTTTTTCACGCAGCTGCCCAGGCCTGGAAGCCCAAGCGTGCGGGTTTGAGAATCGCTTCCCCCACCCCCCTCTCAAACCGATAGCGCTCTTTGCCCATCCAGTCGCGCTGAGTGAGGATGCTGGGAGGTAGCACACTTTTGCAGCCCCGATCCTAACCACGTTTACTCAGAAGTAAGCCCCACTGAGAGGAATGGGATTATTTCCGGGCCAGGATGGGCTGGGGCCGTGTTGGTGCAGACACAGTGCAATCCAATACATGTCTACTCAGAAGTAAGTCCCCTTGAGTTGAGTGGGGTTTACTTCCAGGTAAGGAGATATAGGATTGCAGCCTTAGGGTGCATGTTTAGACAGAGAAAAGGCCTACAACTCCCAGCATTCCCTTGCTGGCTGGGGAATGCTGGGAGTTGTAGGCCTTTTCTCTGTCTAAACATGCACAGGATTGTGCCCTTAGTCATTAAATTCCACCTTTGGACACAATCCAGCCTAAATTATGTCCTTGGTTTCAGTGGGCGAATTAAGCACGTGCTTGGTTCTGTTCCATGAAAAACTAGCCGAATTTAGAAGCACTTGGCTTTGCTTCCACTGGGACCATCTTATGCAACTCCCAAGGTGCCTGTTGCAAAACGGACCCATCTGGGTCAGTGGGACCGTGTCGGCATAAACTGCCTGAAAGTTAGGGCTTCAAGCGGGTCAGAGGTTTGGTAGTAAGAGGCCGGGGTCCGGCCGCAGAAATTAAGGGAGTTTGGCTTTGGTTGTTTTGCCTGCCCCACAGCTTTCTGAACTCCCCTTGCCGTAGATTCACATCTCTCTTTGCTTTACACGCCCCCCGCCCCGAAGTGGCTTGGAAACGAATCCAGCTGATTCGGCCTCAAACGGGGCCCTCAGCGGCCCCGCTTCAAATCGGCGGGTTCAGGATACGGCCCCGCTACTCTAAATGCACAGTCACCGATCTGGGACTCGATTTTGGCCGTGATCGGCGGGGGCTGAAAATGCACTCGAGAGACTGCGACGGAGCGAGCGATAGGATGCGCACGAGATCTGAATGCCTTTCTTTCCCGCCCACTCACTTTCCCCCAACAGTTTGGGGAAATTGGTTCCTGCACTTCCTTCCGGGGAAATATATCTATCTATCCTGGGCTCGATCCAGCTACAGTCAAGCACTTTTTAAACGTCCATTGATTTCAACTGGAGAGCGGGGCACATGGTTAAATCGCTCCCGTTGAAATCAGTGGGACATAATAAACACGCTTCACTTGGGCTGGATTGTGCCTAGCGTTATTGTTTGTTTTTGATGTAAATAAACACAACACTTCTGGGTCCTCCTCCTCTACCCATTTCTCCGCCCCCCCCTTCTTCTCCTAATGTCGTTGGTTTTGTTTTTTGTTTTTGATGTATTTAAACTACCTAAATGGGTGCATTTGATACATTTCCTGTACCGGGTTTTCTACCTCAAATCTGTATGACCACTTGCTAAGAGAACAGGTTTGCCAAGCCAAGTATTTATGCGGATTTAAAAATAATAATAATAATAATAATAATAATAAAGAAAAGCTTTATGAACATTAAGTTTCCTTAACCTCCCACCCCCACCCCCCTCCACTAAACTGAGACTGAATCCTCGTCTAGTGGAATTGAGTGAAAACCTCTGTCTGGGACTGGACATGTTTCCCTGTTGTGCTTATGAGGAATATCAGAGAGTAAGGAAGCCTGACACGTACAAGAATAGGGCCTGGTTATATCCAGGCAGCAGGAAAATAAGCAGCAAAGTTAAAGCACAATTAAGACCCACTGATTTCAATAAGTGGACTTCTGAAGTTCTGTCCAGGAAGATGCCCCAACCCATTTCCTCCCTAGGTCAGGGGTGAAAAGACTTGTCAGATCTACTTTTTTAAAAAACAACAACTAGATTTTACTAGATCACTCGGGGTTTTTTGTTTTTACTAGAATCCCAAGTTCAGTGGCAAAAACCATACATTCAGAATGGAAGAGCAAGGGTGCCTCTGAGCTTCTGAGCCTAGGCATTTCTTTTCAGAACTGAACTGAGTTGACTCACCTTTCACACAGTAGTCCATTCCTAGTCACTCCCAAGCATTCTACATCGTGGCAGCCTAACTTAGGTGGATAAATTCATTTTGTTGCTGCTATTATTAAACAATTTGAGCCATGGAAACTCCTGCTGATCCACAAATCACCCAGAGATCTGGGTGATCTTCTGCCCACCCTTGCCCTAGGTGGCACACATCTGACACATATCTTTTATACTACTGTAAACCACCCTGGGCCTATGGGATATATCACAGGGTATAAATTCAAATAAATATGGTGTCAATCATATTTATACATACATATAAATAACACAGATTTAATTTAAATATACTTTATATTGAGAACTCTCCATATTTATTGATATTGCTAGGTGCTGTGTCCTAAACATATGTGATTTAGTATTACAGAGAAAAATGTTTATAGTTACTTGAGAGTTTGCAGCTGCAGCTGCATTTTTTCTTCCTCTTTCTTAGCAGCAGGCAGGCAGGCAGGCAGGCAGGCAGACAGACACACACACTCACTCCCCACACAGAACCTGATACACAATCCTGTTAAATATTAGTACATGGATGAAAGATGGTTTTCCCTTGAACCTAAGCACCTTTATTTGGAAGTACATTTTATTGAAATCAACAGAACTTGCATTCAAGTAAACACTGGGGCAAGATTTAGCCGAAGTTACACATTTTGGCATATTGATTTCAATGGGAGAGGGTCACATGCTGGAATATATCTAATTGAAATCAGCAGGACTTGAAAGTGATTTTAGTGGGAGACATTTAGAAATGTGTTTAACTTTCTCACTGGAATGAATGGTTTGGATCCAGACTTAGTCATGCGTACAGTAGACTCACTGAAATCAGTTGGGAGTTAAGCTAGCCCCATTGATTTAAGTGGGTTGGGTGCAGGATCTGCCTTTCAAAGACAGAAGCGCTCTGCTCATGGAAAGTGCTTCCACCCAATTTTGGAGGATTCTCCCTCCTGCACCATTCAACAGGGTCCCTTGCAGGGGTGTTGCTGGGCATTTAAAAGATATGGGGCCCAGGCCCATGTGACACAAATTTGCATAACATTTTTATACATTGCTTTATATCTATATGTACAGATGTAGAAATAATAACTAGGATTTATTTAAATTTCACAGGAAGCAAAGCTAGTCGATTAATTTCTCATCCAAATAATCTGAAATAAAAAATAAATTCTTCAGTGAATTTGCACCCTGCGCTAGATCATCCCATGGGGCATGTTGGGAGTTGTAGGACTTTTTCTGTCTAAACATGCATAGGATTGTGCCCTTAATTAACTTGCAGGGAGAGATATTGGGGAGGAGAGTGTGTTGCAGCATATGGAGAGGGGAGAGTTAACCCTTCCCTCCCTTGAAGATGGCCTCCTACATGGCAATTAAGCTAAGAGAAAAGCCTTCCATTGTAAAAGATGGAGACTCAGGGCTCCAGGAATAGATTCTGGGGCTGCATGGGCCCAGGTCTAGCAATGCCTCTGGTCCCCTGATCAGAGCATTTTCAAGGGGGTGAAGGGGGTTGTCATGGGGCAAGGTGGTCCATTTCTGCCAGCCCGATTGAATGCAATTGAGTCTGGATCCAATCTTTTATCTTTCGTACATATATATTCTTTCATATACATTATATGTATATATGTATATATATATATATATATATTCCTGTTTTCTAAGTACAGCTATTTATGTAACTCACCCCCTATTCTCAGCTGCTATCCCTCTCCATTGTTAGAGATGGTAAAAATTCATTTGTGAATATATTGTAAATAGTTCTAGAAAATTTTTGCCAATGCCAAGTTTAAGAGAAGCGAAGTCCCTTTTATTTCAGCAGGAGAAATGTGCCCCTCTAGGACTGAAATGTCTGCGCCAGGGATTTAAAAGTCTCAGCCTAGATCTTTATGCTCAGCCTGTTCACTGAACCTACTGTGACTGCTCATTGGGCTGACTGGTCCCATTGACTGTGTGATCAGCATATGCACATTACAGGCTGTTAAAAATGCATCTCCCTAGCATTCATGGGGTGTGCACACTAGGGGACAGCAGCATTTGTGTATTCCTTGAAAGGTTGGCACCTGAGGCCATAGGAATACACATGAGTAGCTGTTATATGGAACAAGGGACCGAAGAGTTCATCTGTCCTTTCCCCCATCCCACCCTGCACAGTTAAAAAACAAAACAAAAACTAGTGGAAACCCCATTAGTGCGAATGAGGCAAGTTGCATTTGCTCCCCACTCCCCCAGATGCACACACTAAGGCTTAGGGGAAAGATAAAAAAGCAGTACAGATCCTAATGAGGAGGAAAGCCCCCAAAGTCCCTGCTGCACTGGGCCTGTTGAGCCTCCAAGATTTATTTATTTATTATTACATTTCCATCCCACCTTTCTTCCATCATGGAACTCAAGGTGGCTACATGCGGTTCCCAGATGGCTTCCCCTCCAAGCACTGACCAGACCCAGACCTGCTTGGCTTCAGCAAGGTGGAGGCCTGCTATGCCTTTCTCCTCAGGCTTTGAAGGAAAGTGTTTGCTAGAGGTAAGTGTAAAACAGCCCCAAGCCAAGGATGGTGGAGGGTCCTGTTGTACTCCTTGTACTTGACTCGTTCTTGGGCGTGAGCTTTCATGCCTTCTCCAGTGGTGCAGCTAGGTAATGTTAGACCCTGGACGTCATGGTCTTACAGGGGGAGGGAGGCTTTAGATAGCCATACGTATTACTTCAGCTGTGAAGCACACAACTAACATTTTTCTTGCCCCCTCCAACCACCATCCCATGCTTTAAAACTGCTTCTACATTCCTGCTCTGTTAGAACAACCACAATAACACTGTTTGCCAACAGTGATTAAAAAACGTACTCTGACCATGTGCAGGTTTGCCTTTTAAACTTGCTGAAATCATAGCAACTTCATGACTACAGGAATAAAATGGAGTTTCCTTCCAATGCCTAGTCACCTGCCACTCTCTGGTAGCCATTTGGGGCCCTCCTGGGCTGCAGGGTGCTGGGCTTTGGCCCAAGGGTCCAGCCGTAGCTCTACCCATGGCCTTTCCCTAAGGGAAGTCTTAGGGACCACCCCCTTTCCTCCTCATATCTAGTCCCATCCACATCTGTCACTTTCCTGGTTCAGCCATGAAGCAGATCGTACAGCCAGATGCAAACATGGGCACAGATAACATGGGCCCAGAGCTGAGATGGCTAAATTTGATTATTGTGCCACTCATCTGGCTTAGCACGAAAGTGGTAGAGTTGGAAGGTGTGTGTGTCATGTTACTGTGCTCCATTCAGAGAAATGAATTAGTTCAGGGCCTAACTCATCCCACAGTAGCAATACACAGTAGCTTCATTAGCTTCAGCGGAGTCACCGTATTTATTTATTTTTTATTTGTTACGTTTATATCCCACCTTTTCCCCCAAGGAGACCAAGTCGGTGAACATGTTCCTGCTCCTCTCCGATTTATCCTCACAACAACTCTGTGAGGTAGGTTAGGCTGAGAGTCAGTGACTGGCTCAGTGAGCTTCATGGCCAAGTGGGGACTTGAACCCAGGTCCCCCTAGTCCCAGTCCAATGCTCTAATCACTACACCACAGTGGCTCTCACAGTAGTGTAAAAAGAGGAGATCGAAGGCCAACCCTTCAGCTTGGCCAAGAAAGACAGGTTCCCTTTTGATTGGCTTCCACAAGACAGTCAATGGCCTGTAGGTTCAAAGACTTCTTGGCCGATTGTCATCCTCCCCAAAGTCTGGCCTCATTGGCTTACAGAAAGCTGCTTGGTAGGAGGCAAATATTTACATCAAATGAGTCCTGTATCATTGCAAGGAGACAAGAGGCACCCACCCAATGGTGGACAGATACACGCACACACTATCAAGGCTCTTCAGCGATAAGGAGATGTCCTTCCTGTGTGTTGAATTTTTACAGCATCTGCACTTGCGGTGCTATTTGGAGGGTGGGATGTTTATATCATAGATTCTTTGTTCAGGCAGGATTCCCAGGAAACTAATGGAGGTCTTGGTTAGAGGATTTGCAAGCTGCATTTTTAAAGAAGTTCATATTCATAACCTATCCTACTAATGATAATGGAATGCAAGCCAAGCTATTTTCTCTTGGTATGTTGATCACATTGATGTTGAGATGCTGCTAGTAACTGGTTCCTTCTGGTAGTAGGACCAGAGTGAAACTACTAACAATATCACAGGACTACTGTGCATCTATTTTTCTGCGGACACTGACTGCAGTTCTATAACACAGATCACCGAGTCTTTAGCTTTAGTAACAGCAAGAACAGGAAAAGGGGAACCCTCAAACATAAATCCACATTGAGGTATAAGCCCACAGGGGTGTCAAGGTCCAGAAAATGGGGGTGGGGATGGCATTGTCAGAATATAAATCAGGGGTGGGGAACTTCAGCCCTGGGGGCCAAATCCAGCCCCCTGAGATTCCCCAGATAGCCATGCCTACTTTCCCTGACTCCGCCCCATTTTCCACAACCATGAATCATTTGACCATTTCCTGGCTTTTGCACAGTTATTTCCCCTATTCTAAAATGTTGAAATGCCTCTCCTAAGGCTTAGTTAGTTACTGGCAGGAAGAACTTGACGCTACAACATGCTGGCATTTTTTGTATTTTTGACTCCACCCCTTTCGCCTGCCCCCTTTCACCTTTGGCCCTGCCCACCACTGGAATGCAGTCCCTGAGAGCTTCTCCAAAATGGAATTTGGCCCTCAGGCTGAAAGAGGTTCTGAGCCCCTGGTGCGAATCAATTCCATTCAAGAAACCTGATGACAATTCGATGGAGAATCTGTCAAATCTATATAGAATCTGTATGCTGCTTGAAGTTTACCTGCACTTTACCTGAATAGGAGCTTAGGTCCCCATGCAAACCTGGGAGTTTGCAAACTACCTGAGCATCCACACATACTTTCCATGAAGATCTGTACCAACACATGAACATTTCTAGTCTTAGGATTTAAGGTCTTATTTTAAAAATAAGAAAAAGGAAGTAGAAGAAATAAAGATGGTAGAAGAAATAAATCAGTGAAAATACCTGGAAGGAGAGGTATGGGCACATCTCCACACTTTAAAGCAGAGGTGGGGAACATGTGGCCCTCCAGTTGTTATTGAACTGCAGCGTCCATCAGCCCTAGCCATCATGGCCAATGGTGAAAGATGCTGGGAGCTGCCGTCCAACAACATCCGGAGGACTGCACACTTCCCATCTCGGCTTTATACGGCAAGCCCAATTGCTGGGTGGTCACCAGTGCTCCAGCAGTATTTCCCCCAGCAAATGTTAAAGCCTGGATGACAGAAAAAGATCCTTATGCATCTCTGTACATGTGTCTCAGAAGCCAGGTCATTGTGCAAATAACGAATGAATGAACTGAGCTGAACAGAAGCAACAACGTCGCAAAGTTCACATAAGTGTAAAAAGCAGTTTGCTGACACTGGGAAAAAACATTTTAGGTTCGTGCTGGGGGCTCCAGCGCTCTCTCTCAAAAGACTGTGCTGTGTCAGAAGCCCCCACCCCACCAAAAATGTCTCGGAAGAGGTGATCTTCTCTGGATTTTCCAGCAGTTTGTTCTCTGTGATGGTGAGAGAATCAGGAAGTCCCTGGGTCAAATCTCACCTCCACCACGAAGACACTCCCTAGGTGGCCTTAAGCAAGCCCCCCTCTCTAACCCACCATCTACAATGTGGGCAATAATTATACTAACTGTGCTGTGTCAGAAGCCCCCCCCCCCCCAATGTCTCAGAAGAGGTGATCTTCTCTGGATTTTCCAGCAGTTTGTTCTCTGTGATGGTGAGAGAATCAGGAAGTCCCTGGGTCAAATCTCACCTCCACCACGAAGACACTCCCTAGGTGGCCTTAAGCAAGCCCCCCTCTCTAACCCACCATCTACAATATGGGCAATAATTATACTAACTAGTTGCAGACATTTTGTAAGGATTACAACTAGATCAGTGATGGGGCTTGTTAAAACAAAGGGCAAGGATTCCATTGGAAACAACAGGAACTATTGAAAGATCCACAGGAAATCATGGGGGTTGAGAATGTCTACTGACATGTCTGGGCCTCACTGAAATCAATGCAGGCTACAAATGAGCTATCAATAAATCAAGCAATGGATCCTGAAAGGAAAGGGAATGGGCCGCAAGAATAGAAATGGAATGAGATATTGCTCATTTTGTTGTATTACTTTAAATGTTAATTCAGATAGACATTCTCAGCTCCCATTGCCTCCTGTGGACCTTCTGACAGCTGCCATGGTTTCCAGTAAAAAGAAAAGGCTGCTGTGTTGACCATTAAAAAATTGCTAAAGTCCATATTAGTGTAATGCCTTTCTTAGGGCAACCAAAAGATCATTAAAAAATGCAAGCTTTCAAAGATCTCCAGGTCTCTTCATGAGGCAAGATGTTACAAAAAGAAGGGCAGGGGAGGGAGAAAAAATGCTGACTTGATGGTAGAGTCACAGTGTCAGAGTCCCCAGATAGAGTGCGGGAAGGAAGTCTGCAGACATTCAAATAGGAATCTGCAGGTCATATGATCATCACAAGGTGGGCCTGGAGCTGCCCTTAGGGTTGCTGGGAGCAAGAAAGGGAAACGTGGGATCCCCCATTTTTGAAACTATAAGCATCTTACTAGCCAAAGCATGTGGGCTCCTTTTACTGTGGTCCACAGAGAGAAACTAGGCAGCCTTTATATTAATATTAACCAAACTGAAGAAAATTTTAGATTTTAGACTAGGTTTCCAGTGGACATCTTTGTCCTTTGTTCTGGTATGTCCAAATAATGGTGGTGGTGGTGGTGGTGGTGATGCATATGAATGTGCTTAGAATATCTGAAAGTGCTTAACACATGTTAAGGATGATCATGAGAAGGATGTATGGTTCTGAAGTGGCAAATCTCTCTCCAGTAACGGGGGTGAGGAAATGGGTTTGGTAAAGGTGTGCAAACAGGAGACCATGTTACTTTCCAAAATTTGGTAAACATGCACCTGTGGCATATAAGCAAAGAAAGTACTTGTGAATGATGTCTATTCCCTTCCTATTTGGTGTAGCCCTTTAAACTGTACCTCCATGTAATGTGTAAATGCTATACGATTTCAACGGAATATACAGGGCTGCTGGATTAGTAATGCCTCTGAATTCTCTCCTTAAGTCTATGCAACTGAACAGTGCATGCTGCACTGAACATTTCAGATGCACCATTTAAAGTCCTAGTTGAAAGTTTTTGTCAGACAGGAAAGAAAAATGACCTCCCCCTCTCCATTACCCAGCTCAGGAAAGGGGCACAGGAGTATAAGGTGTGCCTCTTTGATCCTAGGAGCTAACCTTCGCCTTATATCATGTCAACACATATCCCTGTACAGCTTTAACTCTTGTCAAGGCATTTTTCAAAACCTTAGCAACCCGCTCCACCCGTTGTTGCTTAATTGTCCCTTGGGAAGGCTGAGAGGGTTTTCCCAGCCTCCCCCCACCCAGTTCCCCCCTTACCTCCATTCATGGACCTGGGAACTTGACTTTTAAAAAAGCTCTTGGTTTAGGTATTTCTTGCATGGTCAAAATCACCATTCAGACCAATAGGATTGCAGGACTACAGGGGGCGGGACTAAGGATGGCAGAAGGGAAGAACATTTCTACAGCACATCATATTCTCTGTTTCTTCATCTCCTTGAGTCACATGCCACATCCTTCCCCTTTCACTAGGGATGTCTGAATCTGTCTAGTTTGGTATTTCTCATTCTCTTATTTTTCCAGTCTTAAATTTGGCTCATCTCGAACTTTGAGAATTTCTTTAGTCTAAGTTTGGTTTGACCTGAACTTTGGGTAGTATCCACTGTTAGTCCTACATAGAGTAAACCCATTGAAATGAATGGGACTTAAGTTAGTCACAACTAATTTAAGTCCCATTCATTTCAATAGGTCTACTCTGCACAGGACTAACACGGGATACTTCCCTTTTAGATTTAAAAAAAAAATTGCATGCAAATTCATAAGCACATCTGTGCACATTTCTCATAATTCTGCATTTTTGCCTTAATGTACACATTGTTTGCAAACAATTTTCCTACTAGAATGCATAGTTGAAGTTTTTTTTGCTAGCCTACACATGTCTGTATGCATTTTTTGATTGGAGAAGCCCATTGCAAAATTCAGAAAAGGATAATTTCGAAGGAGAGCCAAGTTTTGGTTCCAAAAGGGCAACATTAGACAAGTTTGCGTTATAGCATGAACTGAGCAGATTTCTTCCCCATCCCTCCTCGGCCCTCATACAGGCTCAAATACAGCTTGAATGGTGTGATAACTATAGAAGAGCTGCTGGGCCAGAAATGTGTTCCTTGTGGGGGTATGCGAGTATGTGCATGCACAGACACATATATGCGCACACAAATGATTGTATAGAACAAACAAGTAAACACTGCTCTTCCTGATGGGCAGGCCCCTGGTGCAGACATTTACCCAGAAATGGGAACCTGGCTGCTGTTCTCCTGTCATGTTACAGAGGGACAGTTGCCAATGGCGTTGTCGGCGTGTGTGCGTGTGTCACCCATTGCTTCTTTGTCCCAGAATGCTTGGTGTTATCTCATACTTGCAGCACTGCCGGTGAGTCATCCAGTGTGCAATCACCATCTTGAATCTGACTCTGTACTGCAGCCCATGAAGCCATGCTGGCCTCGTTGTTGAATGTTTCTGTTTCTTCCCCCCATCCCCTGCCTCTTATACCAACTAGCCGGATGGAGAGTTCTGGAGGACTCAAAAGCTTGCACACTATTTTGTAGCATTTTGGATGGTCTTAACAAAGGAATTGCCTAACTGTGGATTTTGGTTTTTTTTACTCATGGAGCAGCATGGCTATCTTTGTTTTTTAGTTGCCACAGAACTTCCAAATCCGGCTCTTCTGGGGTCCAAATCTGGCCCTCTGGGGTTCCCCAGGTGGCTATGCCCCATCCTCTGGCCTCAACCCCTTTCCCCTGAACACCAGTTGTTTGGTGGTTTCCTGGCGTTTGTGCAGTTTTTTCCTCATTCTAAAAGGTTGAAATGCCTCTCCAAAGGCTTCGTTACTGGCAGGAAGGGCTTTCAGCGAAACTATCTTTGGCCACACCCCTTTTGCCTTTGGCCCCACCCACCACTGGAATGTGGCCCCCAAGAGCTTCTCCAAAACGGAATTTGGCCCTACGGCTGAAAGAGGTTCGACACTCCTGCCATAGAGATACACTCAGACAATTGTGCTCTTGCTTGGGCAGGGCCTTCTTCTATAGCACACAGGTGTTCCTCAACTTAGTTGTGTTGAGAGACACTATTTGGTTAGCTTGTTTTTTGTGGACTGCCACATGGAAGAGACTTGAAATGCTTTCATATGCAACTGCGGCATTTATCCCCTGTGACCCTGATCCAACAAACTGAGACATGTGCGCTTCTGCCAATTTTCTGAGGTTTTTAGAACAGCACATAGTTAGACTATGGAACTCACTACCACAGGATGTAGTGATGGCCACCAGTTTGGATGTCTCTAAAAGGGGGTTGGACACATTCCTGGAGGAAAAGGCTATCCTTTCATACTAGTCTTGATGGCTATCTGCTACCTCCAGAACTAGAGGCAGTGAGCCTATGTACGCCAGTTGCTGGGGAACATGGGTGGAAGGTGCTGTTGCGCTCATGTCCTGCTTGTGTTCGTGGTCGACAGCTGGTTGGCCGCTGTGTGAACAGAATGTTGGACTAGATGGACCCTTGGTCTGATCCAGCAGGGCTCTTCCTACATTCTTGACACACAGTACTGTTACATTTATTGTGGTTGTACAGTAATGCCTATATTACTGAGGTGGGCTCAAAGACAGCAACTTGCTTAATGCCAGGCAGCTGAGCTAAAATTTGACCTAGCAACTTCTAGTTCATTGTTCATGCAATGAAGTAATGTATTCTTATCCCTACAACAGCCTATTGTCAAGCATTTATCTGCAACCCTGAGGGCTAGAAACTTAATTATTTTTAATAGAAGCGGGGAATCTTCCATCTAAGTATGCCCACTGTGTGGCCAATTACTCATCCTTGCTGCACTGACAGCGCGTAAGCCCGTGCAGTGAGAAGGTAAGCAGCTAGCCCTGCGGGGTATCACCCACTCAGTGACTCATCTCTGCACTTACGTGTTTGGCCTTTTGGCAAATTATCTTGTCTCCCCCCACCCCACTGCAGCACACAGTTTCCTTCAGAAAGCCACAGTGCCTAGTTGTTGTTTTTCTCGGTATTTATGAGACTATTTATCTGATTTCAAAGGAGCCAATTCTTATCTCCAAAGCAGCAAGGAAAGGGTTAAACAGGACAGCCCGGTAGACAGCATGGAGCCAAATAAAATACCAATCTGACAAAGGGGGGGGGGGGGAGAGAAAAAATAGAAAGAAAAATAGGAGTGGGAAAGGCACATGGAAGCAAAACTGAAATTAAAGGGGGAATGTTTTGGGGTCTCTGAGAAAGCGTATGGGCTGGGCTCAAGACCGTTCAGGGAAGCATGCATGTGACCCCGTTCTGCTTTTTCTCCCCATCTTGCCTTGGAAGGACAGAACTCTCATTATCTCACCCATGTGAGAGGAAAGAAAATGAAATATGCTGCTAGCCAGGAGCCTCAGCACAGGGCCTGCTCCAAGAGCTTTCTGCAGGGAAGAGCACACACATGCCCATACAGGAGTCGTATGCAATGGGAACATTATGCACCAATATCAGGTATTTCTATCCAGGAGACTGTAGGCCCCATTCAAGTTAGTGAGTGGTGCAGACAAACATTTCCATACACTGAGGAGCCCAGGGGAGGGTTTCAAAGCAACTTGTGCATCGACAGAAAAGGAGGACATGGATCACAAAAGAGGACACCAATTTGCATTAAATTTGCATGTGCACAGGCACATTTAGAAGTAATAATTATAATTTAAACATAAATTCAGTTTCATAATAAGGAGTACCAGGTGACCTGTGTGCCTGCCTGTTCAAGCTGCTGTCCAGGTGTTAACTGCTGATGGGCATCTTCAAGGTCCCTGTACTCTCCCTTCTTATGGTTCTTCAGCTTTAAACCAGACTTGCAATGGGCAGCCTACCAGACAGAGGACACCTTGAAATAGAAGACTTAGCCCCTGCGACTATCATCCTGAAATTGTGCAGGTTTCTTGCCCAGAGACACGTCTATGATATATGCTATTTTCACACAAATTGTCAAAAATCCCATGGAGAGAGGTGAGGGGAAATGAATCACTCACCACCACCCCCAATTTGAACACCCCCTTTCCACAAAAAAGTGCTTCACCCATCCTCCTGAAATGTTTCCAGGTTTCTTAACTAGGGTCACCTCTGTGCCTTATGTTATTGTCATAACAACTGAGCACAAAAAACATAGAGGGATAAACACATCCTTTTTTGGAAACCCCCGAATTGTAAAGGCTACTCTTGCACAAAGCTCCCTGCACCTATCCCTCTGAAACTTAGCAGGCTTGACCCCCTCAGAAGGGGCAACTATTCCTGCAAATTTCATTCAATTATGCCAAGAAATTTTAAAAGGTAATTGCCAGTTCCCTTAAAAATAAAACATAAAGAATCAAAATTGAAATGTATGTAGTACAAAAAAAAACAACCCCTGCACCTATTTGTCTGAATTTAGTAGGTATAATCCCCTCATAAGGTGCTACCAGGTCTACAAAGTTTATCCAATCCTGACAAACAGAAAAACGTTATATCCATTTGTTAATTTCCAATAATAGTAAATTGGGAGCATGAAGATTTGAATTTCCAAACCAAGATTCAGGCTTGAACGTGACTCAAAGTGGGTGGTCTCCGAATCAATCTGAGCTGAATTGGGATATTATCTGAATCAGGACCTAAACTGAATCCTGTGATTGGTGTACACCCCCAGTTGAAACCAGCACTTTAAATTGGACTCAGAAATGCACTGGTAACTACCGCAACTTGCACACTATGGATGTCACATAAACCAGCTGCCTAACTCCCATCAGTTTTCAAGCATCCATATTCTGCACTGCTGCAGTTTCCAAACCATCTTTAAAGGCAGCCCCATGTGGAGCTCATCACAGTAGTCCAGCCTGGATGTCACTGGTGCATGGATAGCTGAGGCAAGGTTAGAATTCTTCAGATAGGGCTGCAGCTGACATACCAGCCTGAAGAGGTAAAAAGCACTTCTGGCCACCTTAGCCATCTGAGCGTCTTCTATTAGCAACAAGCCTAGAAGAACTCCCACACTGTGTGCTTGGGCCTTTTAGCAGGAGTGCAGCTCCCAACACCACTTGTGAACCTCCATCCAGGGAGGTTGATTTCTCTACCCACAGCACCTCCATCTTGTCTGTATGAACTCTTGGCTTGCTTGCCCTCATCCATCCCCAAACTGCCTCCAAACAATAGTTCAGGGGCTCTACAGTCTCCCTGGGATCAGTAGATGGAAATATACTCCCCCCTACACACACACTCTTCCTCCCCATCTTAGTGTGCAGGGCTGGGAAAGCTGGAGCCATGACTGTGCTGGGGAAGAGGATGGGCAAGAGAAGTCATCCCCACATGCCCTCTTCCCCAGCACAATCATGATGGCAGCGGTGATTGTGGCGCAACAGGGAAATTTAGAGGAAGCATCTGGCAGCTTGAGCACCTATGGTGGGGGCCACACAGGTGACCTTTGAGGACCACATGTGGTCTCCAGATTGTCCATATGTCCCATGGGCCATTGGCCTTGGGATGGAACAAAAGTTCCCCAGCACAACCTTCTGAGACCATTCCTCCAAGAAAGGCAGGGACAATGGTGCCTCTTAAGTACAACCCAGATAAATGATCCAGAAAGTATCAAAAGCCACTGAGAGGTCCAAAAGAACCAACAGGGTTTCACTTCCCCCATCCATTTCCTGGCTAAAGTAATCTGCCAGGGCAACCAAGGCTGTTTCCATCCCAAACCCAGGTGTTAAGATGTATGCTTTCATTTACGTGGATGTGCATGTTACACACATCTAAACCAAACACATACGGGAGGGATCTTTTGGCACTGGAATTCTGGGCACTTAGGAAAAACTGATTAACCCCCGCCCCCAAAGATGAGAGAGTTAGATACCACAGACAATGTCCTTGAAAGCAATTCTTTGTTTTATTAAAGAAGAATTTAAAATGAATTAAAATCACACAGAGGAATTAGATCCATCCATCCATCCATCCATCCAATTAGAGTAATACATCAACCCTGAGAAAATGGAAAGATAAGCTTTTAAAAACAGTACTAAAGCTGTAGCATACATAGAAAATTATGTGTGTGTGTGTGTGTGTGTGTGTGTGTTCAGAAAGGGAAGATGGAAGTGTGGCACCTTAAAGAGCACAGTTTAAACTTCTGGTGAGGTTGAATGTGTGTGTAGCTGATCATGGAGAAGGGGGGACAGGGAGCGGGGAGAAAGAAGTTTCAGCCTGGATTAATTTGAATGGGGGAAAAACAGACCTGGTTTGCATGACATGACAGCCCACAGTGAGTTGTCACCCTCGTTTGTTTCAGGATGGCTTGTTGTGCCATCTGAACCCATCGTGGTTTCCTCAGCGTGGTTTGTCAATCATGCACAAACCACTCTGAGAACCCATGGCTTGTTGTTGGGTAGTTCAGGGTGGCTTGTTTTCAGAAAGGCTTATTGTGATGTGTGAACCTGACAGAGTGGCTTATTCATGGCTTTTCAGAAAGGGCTACAGAGCTGCCTGGCAAGACCGGTGAAAAACATGGTCACTCCTTGCAATCTCACTAGTGCCACCTCCTGCCTCCATCCTCCCTTGCCATCTGTCCCTCTTCCAATACATCAGCTCCATAGTCAGCGACATCTCTCCCTTCCCCCTTTGGAGAGATTTGCACACATTTAACGTTAATTTTTTTTTCCAACTTCAGGGTGATTTGTGCAAAATTAACTTTTTCAAACTTTTGGGGAGATTTGCAGAAATTTGCAGTATCTACTGCACTTAAGCAGATTTGCATAAATCTCCCCCAAAGTTTTTCTTTTAAAAAATGTTAAATATGCAGAAATCTCCCCAAAGGTGAAGCTTGGAATGGGGTGAAATATTAGGAAAAAGGGAAGAAAAGAGAATAAGTTGAGAATGGACCACTTAGAGTAAAAATAGAAGGTAATATGAAGATTTACCTCTCCATATCTGCTGACCTGTGAAATGACGAGTTCTGCTGAGTGCCTTCTCTGGAAAAGAAGGGGAGACAGAGGGGAGGAAAGGGCATGGATTGCTCTTTCGAGTAGGAAGTGTGACACGTTTCCTTCTTGGATGGAAGGAATTCTCTTCCCCTCTCTGCGATCCAGGGATTTTGGTTGCTCTTTTTATCCCTTCTCCCAGGATTTAGTAATTAAAATAAAAACAAAACAAGTTCTTGCTTCGAGATTGCTCATCTGATGTTGGAAAATGGATTGTTAGGTGCCACAGATTGAGAGAAGGAAGAAGACAATGGCTTCCTTTCTCCTTCATGGTGTGAGGAAGAGGTGGGGGTAGTTGGGCAATTTTTGCATAAATATCTTTGGCTATCAGAGGTCCAGGGGAGCAAGAGATAGCCCGGGAGATTCAGGTGATTGACTTAAACAGAGGTGATAAACTCGAGGCATGTTCTCCCCGCATACACAGTATTGGGGGTTTAGAATCTCACAGCTTTAAAAGGTGTTGAATACTTAATTTTTCCTTCAGTCTGGCTTAAGCAGGAAGGTTATAAATCAGCATAAAATATTTCATTGTGGGTGCTTCTGTGGTCATCAGCCTGAGGCAAGATCTGAAATTTGCAAGTGTTACTACATAGGAATTAAGGCAATCAGAACACAATGGCTGGCCAGAAAGTTGTCTGCAAGAGGTCTAGTGTCACTGGGGATGTGCTAGTCCTGAATATAGAACTTGGTCTTCTTTTCTCCAAGACCAAAACAAACCAGTCCCCTTATAGACACAGGCCCCTTCTTCCCCAAAGAACAGAATGTTGGGGTGCTTTGTAACTCAGGCCTGAAAACAGATTATTTAGATGCATTGCCCATTTAGTAGATCTCCCTCTTCAGGTGCTGAGATGGAGGTCCACAGGCAGAAGAGGTTTGCCCTTGGTACCCTTCTCTGTGCAGTGTTGGGATGATCAGCTGCTGCTGTTCCTCTGCTGAGGGGGCCAAAAGGAGGTATTCTGGGGTGTGCTAGGGAGTAGTGGGAGTGATCCAAAGCCCCTCCTGTTCCCCTGACATCCCCTTGGAATGGGTGGAAAGCTATGCCAGGACTGGAGCTGGTGCAGTTTATTTCCCTCTACTTGGGAGCCACAGGAGGGAAAAACTGAAAAAAAGGGGGCGGGGCGGGAATGGCCAAATGAGACAAAAGATAAAGGAAAAACAGCATACATGCAGATCCCTGCTTTGCTGGCATGGCCCCAGCAGGGCGTAGGAAGTGGCGGTTCATTTACTACACCCTAGTTCTGCCCATATAATATATATTAATGAAGAAAGTCAACATATCTTTAAAAGAGAGGGCATCTACTAGAAGACTCCCTTTCCCCAAATCAGAGATCTATTTTTGAGCCCTGTTGAATAACTATGGAAAACCTTGAGAATTAACTGAAGCAGAATGTCTAATCTCTAGCATGAGATTCCTTGCCCTCGAAAATGCAAGTTATTCATTTTAATGATGTGTGCTGATGGGAAAGGGATACACAGGGGACAACCTAACGAAGGAGGAGATTGGTCTTGGTTATATAAAAATGTAGCAAAAGTGTGATTGCTATTCCTCACCCCCACGCCCTGGGAAGCTTTTATAAAATGGAAATTACATTGGTTCTTGACTCTAAACCATCTGAAATAAATGTATAATATGCTGGAGATGTCAGGCTCTAGGAAGAGATATTATGCATATTTTTTGGAATTGCCCACTGAAGCATCCCTTTAGGGAAGAAACACTGGAAATAGTAGTAGTAGTAGTAGTAGTAGTAGTAGTAGTAGTAATAGGAACAATATATGATATACCCCCTAAGGCTGCATTATCTGGCCATCTAAAAGATATGGTCGCAGTAGAAGATCAGTAGTAGAAGAAGAGAGATTGTGTGGTGTAGTGGTTAGAGTGTTGGACTGGGATTCAGGAGATCCAGGTTCTTTCTAGTCCCCCCGTGGCCATGAAGCTCACTGGGTGACTTTGGGCCAGTACTGACTCTCAGCCTAACCTACCTCACAGGGTTGTTGTGAGGATAAAATGGAAAAGAGGAGGACCTTGTAAGCTGCTTTGGGTTCCTTGCACGAGGGAAAAGGTGGGATATAAATGTAACAAAATAAATAAGTAGTCTTGAACTGGTTACAAATGTTAATCTCAACTCAATAAACCATTGCTGCTCACTGGAAGTCAGTAAGAACTCCTATTTTTGATTGGTATGATGTTTTTGGGCAGGAGCCTTTTTAAATGAATACATACTATTGAAGAGCTAAGAGAAACAATATAAAGATAGATTCATAGAGAAATTCAAACTTTCTATAAATAATTGGATTCACACATTTTTATGATCATGAAGCAGTGACAGATTTTATTTTCTTGGGCTCCAAGATCACCGCAGATGGTGACTGTAGCCATGAAATTAAAAGATGCTTGCTCCTTGGGAGGAAAGCTATGGCAAACCTAGATAGCATAGTAAGAAGCAGACATCACCTTGCAGACAAAGGTTCGTATAATCAAAGCTATGGTTTCCCAGTAGCAATGTATGGCTGTGAGAGCTGGACTATAAGGAAGGCTGAGCGCCGAAGAATTGATGCTTTCGAACTGTGGTGCTGGAGAAGACTCTTATGAGTCCCCTGGACTGCAAGGAGGTCAAATCAGTCCATCCTAAAGGAAATCAACCCTGAGTGCTCATTGGAAGGACAGATACTGAAGCTGAAGCTGAAAGATTTTGGCTACCTAATGCAAAGAGAAAACTCTCTGGAAAAGACCCTGATGCTGGGAAAGACTGAAGGCAAAAGGAGAAGGGGACGGCAGAGGATGAGATGGCTAGATAGTATCACCGATGCAATGAATATGGACTTGAGCACACTCTGGGAGAGAGCAGAGGACAGGAAGGCCTGGCATGCTATGGTCCATGGGGTCACGAAGAGTCGGACACGACTTAACAACAATAATATCCATATACTTCATTTTCTCTTATTTGATTAACTCTTCAAAATATTATCTTTCTGTTCTAATTTCTTTGTATTTGTTATTTCTCAGTATGACCATCTTTAGGCATTTATGTTGGTACTTCTCATTTATATCTTTGTATCTGTTATAAGGGCATATTTGCCAATATTTTAATAATAAAGAGCAGTTAAACAAAAAAGAAAGGACGGAGTTCCAAACCAGACATGATGTGGGAGATCTCCCATGGATGGTGCAGGTGGTGTGTGCATTTAGCAATGTGTGTGTGTGTTTCACTAACCAGCAGCCCAGCATTGGCCATGGCCGCTGCCATTTGTGTTCCTTATTTCGGCACGTCTTAGTCTATGTCAAGATTTACGTAGACTAAGACGGCGAAAATAAGGGGAACGCAAATAGCGTAGCACTACGCTATTTGTGTTCCCCTTATTTTCACCATCTTAGTCTAAGTAAATCTTGACGTAGACTAAGACGTGCCAAAATAAGGAACGCAAATGGCGGCGGCCGTAGCTGCCACCATTTGCGTACGCACGTGTTGTTTTTTTTTAAGTCAGCCATGATAGGCTACGTAAACATTTACGTAGCCTATCACGGCTGACTGCAGGGACGCAAACGGCGGTGGCTACGGCCGCCACCATTTGCGTCCCTGCTAGCCAGCGGCCGGATGTCCGGCTGCTGGCAGAGCTGGCTGGCGGCTCCGCAGAATCCCTGCGGAGCACAGCCGGCTGGCCAGGATTCCGGGGGGGGGGGGGGGGGAGGAACGGAGCGCCTTCCCCCCCACCATCAACATAATCCGCGAAAGGTAAGTGGCTTTCGTACATCCCTACAAAAAAGCTGCTATACCACTAACATCCTCCCCTTAGTGTCAGATGTGGGCTAGGTGCCACTTATTTTATAATATTATATATTACATTTTTCTTGTCCCTCTTCTGAGAAGCATGAACAATCCTCCTTATTTTCTCCCTCACAACAAGGTTAAGGTGAGAGAGTGGCTTACCTCAGCCACCCAGTGAGCTTCAAGGCCAACCAGGGTTTTGAACCCAGTTCTTCCTGGTCCTAGTTTGCCATTCTATTCCCTAAACTGCACTGGGTTCAAATGTGTGATTTATACTTACTTTCCAAATGTTTCTTATCAAAAGTCACTGAAGCTAGGTCTGAAGAAGAGAACAACATGGCCACTGTCCCTATCATTTGCAGGCACATGTGTCTATTTGCTTAGAGTCCAGGGGTGGGAAACCTGTGGTTCTCAAGATTTTGTGGGACTTCAGCTTCCATCAGTCCCAACCACTATGGCCAATGGTCAGGGATCCAACAACATCTGGAGGGCCA
This sequence comes from Heloderma suspectum, assembly GCF_057233095.1. NCBI lineage: Eukaryota > Metazoa > Chordata > Lepidosauria > Squamata > Helodermatidae > Heloderma > Heloderma suspectum. The sequence goes on along the minus strand of NC_139459.1, from coordinate 271,069,725 downwards.
CAGGCTTCCCATCCTGGTCTAGACAATGTACAGAATATAATATTAGGGAAGTGAGGAATAAAGTGAAATGAAATAAAATGAAACTAGTCATACAGGCCTGGATGCATCCATCATTATCCTCCTGATATGTATGAAACCGAGGAAAGCCCGCACAGTGTGGGGCTTTCTTCAGATCAGGCTGCCTGACCTGCAGCATGGGACAGTGGAGTACTGGGGTGGCTGAAGGAGGGGCACTTCTCTGTTGCCTCCCTTGGGAGGCAAAGTCTCACAGTGGCTGGGAGTTCCTGGCCATCACAAGACTGGAAACCAGAGAATATCGTGATGGCCAGGATTTCCCGGACATCATGAGATTTTGGCCAGGAGAGACTTTGGGGAGACCTGTATAAGTGATAGTTTACATTTGCAGGTTGGGCATCAAAAATCTAACACTCAAGAGAAAGCATTTACTTCATTCCTATTTATTTTTTTAAAGCAAAATCATTTCACTGTACATCTGTAGAGAACACAGGAAGCCGCCTTATACTTGAGGTGGCCACTTATGAATTGCCAAAAATGAAGAAATGCATCACCCCAAAAGAAAACAAAAGAGGACACTGATTTGCGTAAATTTGCATACGCTAACTGATATATGTATATGCAAATTTAGAAACAATTATTATAATTTAAATAGAAACCCAGTCCATTTCACCATAGCGACCAGACTGTGACCAGGTGACCATTGTGCCTGCCTGCTCAATCTGCTGCCCAAATGCTGTTGATGGGCAACTTCAAGGCCCAGCTCTTCCTTCTGATGGATCTTTATCTAGAAAACGGGCTTAGGCAACCCTTCATACAGAGGACAGCTTCAGAATTAGTGCTATGCCGAATCCTGCCCCTGATTTTTGGGAATTTTTTTCTCTCCCTACAAAAGAGGTGTTGTTTTTTCTGACTCTTTCTCAAAGAGGGGGACAATTTCAGAGATTTTCTCCTTGGGGAGGGGGGCAGGGTTTCCGCATACCTTTTTAATTTTGGAAGATGGCTGGAGGATCTTTCTTTCTATTTTTTTTTTTAAACTTGAAAAATGTCCCCAGCCCAGCACAAGACTCTTTACAGAGAGGCTTCTCCAGCCCAGCAGCATGTCTTGAACTCCCATGAGACAATGTGACCTCACCCTCTCCTATAGGCATCCAGGAGAAATTCCTGGGCTGCAGAAGCTTTGCAAAGAGTCCTGGGCTGTTGCAAACAAGAACGAATGGGAATTTTAGAGCTTTAGAAAAACCTCTTATCTTGCTTGCTCTATGTTGCTGCAAGGAGGAAGAGAATTTTTCTAAAGCTCTACAAGCCCTGTTTGCTCTTGCTCTGTAGAGCTTCTGCAGTCCAGGAGGCCTTCCTGAATGCCTATAGGAGAGGGAGTGGTCACGTGCTCCTGGGAGTTCAGAAACAGCTGCTGGGCTAGGGAAGCTTCTCTGTAAAGAGTCCTGGGCAGCTGCAAAGGGGGGGGGGATTTTAAAGTAAAAAAAAAAAGAAAAAAGAAAAGAAAGAGGATCATCAGCCACCACCTGCATTTTAAAAAGTAAGGGGAAATCCTGTCCTCTTCCCCAAGGAGAAAGTTACTAGAAATTCTCACCTCCTCAGCCTCTTTTGCCAGAGTTTTCATTTCATCCCTATCCCTTCACAAAATGCTGAAAATGGAAGAATCTAAATTTTCGGCACATAACCATTCAAAATAGAGGGCAATCCTCTGGCAGCCCTTCAAACAGAAGACTATCCTCTATAAAATAGAGTTTTATAGTTAATTGGTTTAAATGTGTTTTAAACTCTTTAAAATTCTTGAATGTTAAAGGTTTTATATTATGTTTTATCATCCTGTGAATTTGGCGAGCGTTGGCTTTGGCGAGGTATAGAAATGCAATAAATGAATGAGTAAATGAATGAATGGCTACCCTACTTATACTAAGTCAGGCCATTTGTCCACCTAGCTCAGCTGTGCCTACTACTTTGACCAGGAGCAGGCCTCAGGCGGAGGCCTTTGCCATCACCTGCTACCTGACCCTTTGAACTGGAGATGCCAGAAACGTGGCACTTTCTGCATGCAAAGCTTGTCTTTTGCCACTGAGCTATGGCCCCCTCACTGGAATCAACCAAGTGCACACGTGGGGAAGCAGCCTTTAGGGTGACCGCTTTGGGAAGGGCACCTGAGCTCATTGTTGTCTTTGCTCTGTGAGGATTTGGTGGACTACAACCAAGGCCAGAAAAGGTGTTAGAAAATTGTCACTCCTGAGCTTCTAGGAAGACTGATGGGATGGAGTTTTCTTGAGGACAGGCAGAGATAGTCTTAATCATGAGATTTTAAGGCAACGAGACAGTTGGCCTGCTAAGGAGGAGTGCGGGTAGACCAGTAATTATGCCAAGCTGGTTTGAAGCCCTGGCACGGCTTCCTCTTTCCTCTCTGTTCCTTTGCTTATATTTTCTTAAGGAAGCGCCTGACAGTTCTTGTCATTTAAGGTCCCCCCTCCCCGGCCTTTGGACGGCTCCTTTAGGGAGGGTAATTGGGCCATAATTTGTTTTTTATGTCAAGATGGCGTCAAAGATAAGGAAGATGTTTCTGAGTTTGGGGACTAAAGAGACAGGAGAAATCCTGACCTGGGCCCGACCTCAAAGTAATGGCCACCAGCCCCAGTAAGTAACAGTTGCAGGTGAAAGATTTACAGCCAGGAAGGCCTTTGATCCTAGGCCAGCCTGCCAGCCTCTCAGGTCCTGGGCTGGCTTTCAAATAAAGTTACGGCAATCTCTTCCTTGCATTGCCTGCTCCTAGCCTTTTCCACACAGAGGACTACTGGAATCTCCACCCTAGACACCCCCACTGGACTGATTCCCCCCTTAGCAGCTGCAAACTGCTGTGAATTGATGAGCAGATGGGAGAACGGAACACGCAATAGGGCAAATCCTTCTTACAGAAAACATACGTCACAGAGATAGCATTGGCCCGAGCATTGTTCACGAGGCTTACTAAAGCTGTTCGTAACCATTTGCGATGTTAGGATAGATTAGTCACCTGCAATGGTCTGGGAAATGGTCTAGCTGAGGCCTTACCAGTGGGGTTTGGTGGATTTTAGTGTTCCTGATGGAATGGAAGAACCCATGTCATGGATTCTCAAACCTTTCACCCCCCGCTCCACAGCTCTTCCTGCAAGCCAAGTGGGCCTATGCTGGCCAGTCATCCAAGAAAGTTTTTGCTAAAGACTACCCAGGTCTGCTCAATGCTAACACAAACATTTCCCACAATCAAGTAGAACCCCCACACAAAGGTGTTGTGGGGCCCCCAAACTGCAATGGAAGTATTGTTGAAATAGGGATGGGAGAACCAGGGCAGTTTGAGCTCACCAAAATTTTCTGAACTTTACTTTAAAGCTTGGTTTGGCTGGTTCCTGTTTTTGTTTGCGACCTGTTTTTGTTTTGTTTTGTTCATTTGAATTGGAATAATGTGCATTTCAAATGGGGAAAGTGAGCATTCTGTACACATTTTTCAAAAGTGCACACTTTCCCCCATTGATCCAAGCATGAAAATGCATATTTTTTGGAAAATGCACATTTCAAAGTGTGCATTTTTTAAAAATGCATTTTCCTAATGCACTTGCAAGTTTGGGAATGTGCGAACATTTTCCAAAAAATGCACTCCTATTTACATTTGAGGTTGCAAACCGGGCAAGTTTGGATGATTTGAGAATTGAAACAAAATTCTCATATAACCTTATGTTGAAAGCCATCATTATGGTACTTGATTATTCCCCATGACATAATCAACATTTGATAAAGCTGGCAAAACAGCAGTGATGAAAACTACTGGATGCTACTATTAAAACATGGGTAGGAGGAATGGACTGGGTGTGAGCAGTCCCGCTATTTTATAATGGGCCTGAAGCCTATAATTCCATGGCTTTTTAAAGGAGTCCATAAAGAAGCAAACTAGACTTTACAGACAAATTAGTTAAAAGAATCTTAACTACAACGAAGGCCTTTTCTCTCCAACCCAAACTTTAAGTGACACATTGGTTTATTGGAGAACATATTCTGGATTTACTGACCTCTTCCAGGCAGAGGCAGCCATCACACCAAATTTGGTGGGAGCACCTTTGCAGTATAGATAATGCATTAGTTTATCTGATAGCGGAGATCTTTGCAAAACCATGTCCTTAACCTGAGCACAAGGCAACATAGCTATACTAGATATCTTTATTATGGCTACAAAGTTAAAGATACCAGCTGACTTTAAGAGCAGATTACACTATTCAGCAATCTCTTTATCATGCCTATGAAGTTAAAGATACCAGTTGACTTTAAGAACAGATTACACTACTCAGCAATCTGTTGTCCTGCAATGCTCAAGTCCCACTCTTCCAGTTCTTCATACATGCCCTGTAATCATATTTATTTCATTTATTTGCTTTTCCATTGAATGATTATTACAGAAATACAAGACAAGTGATTAGAATGGGTTTGCATGAGCAATATTAAATGAATATGATTAGATAATCAATCCCCTTTGTTTTTGAGCATTCAGTATATCTTATTTCCCATGGATTTTTAGTTTTTTTTTCTTCCAACAATGAGGGCTAGATACATATTTTAAAAATGAAACTGAGACTTTCAGAAATTTGAGGCAATGTAACCACAACAAACCAGATATCTTGCATAACACATATTACAATATACTAGGTACGCTTCACATCACAAGTCCATGGAGTGCCTTGTGGGGAGACTGGGGTCATCCTGATATTACCTGGTCAGCAAAAAAACCTTGGACATAAATTATGTTTTTTGAGCCAAGGCTGTTGCCGGCAGAGGTTATGCATATCCACGCAGAAATGGAGGCAAGAAAACTCAGTGATGTAAGGAGTCTGGCCATGTTTTAAAACAGTCTAGATGTGGTGGCCAAGTTTTTTTTGGCAAATTAGGTCCCATTAAGATGAGATAGTGCTGTTCTCTACTGTGCTCTAAATAAATATGCAGCTCTCTGTTTTTCCCTCTAATTGAGAAGAAGGCAGCAACATAGCACTGGAGAAGCTGGAAAAAGTGCAAACCTGTGACTCTGTGCCATAGCCAGGCCCACAGGCGTTCCTTCCATGCCACAGACTCCTGCCGTCTGTGTCATTTGTCACATTTGTCGTACCCGTGCTATAGTTGCAAGGCCAACTGTAAGGTAAGGGCACAATCCTATGGAGATAGTTGGCAGCTTCTGAAGTCGGAGGCTGCCAAGTATCCAGTGCGAGGTATCCTTGCCTCTGTCCTTGCATTTTCGCTGGATGGGTAATTTTGCCTGTCTAGCTGCGGCATTTCCGAGCGGGAGGGAAGGAGGCTGGGGTGAGCATAGGAAGCTGTGTAATGCAACTTCCCTGGTCTCCTCTCCTCCCTGCCCCACCCCTGGGACTGCCCCCTTTTCCCATCTCCATGCTTCATTTCTGAGCGTGGAGACATAGCCACAACCACGCTGGCTCAGAGGGGGAGAGGGGCGTGCAGTTTCTGGGCTCTGAGGTTGGAGCCTTGTTTAGGACCTCAGATCCCAGAAACTGAACAATCCTATGTCCCCCGAGATGCTGTCTAGGGGGCAAAGGATTGCTCTCTCTGGCAATGAGGGCAACTTGGCCAGCCAGTGTGGGAGGGGGCAAGGTGGCAGAAGTGGTGTAGTGGAGCCAGGGCTTGCAGGGATGCAGTGCTGGCACCTCTTTGTTAGCAGGGGGTGTCATCTGCCACCCCATTCAGACTTCCCTGTTCCCTCTGTGCTGAGCAGCAATCATCACAGTAACTGGGAGGAGATGAATTTTCCAAGCAACAATAAATTGTTCTGTGCTGTAATGCAAAGTATTTTGGGATGGCTTGGTCTTGAATGGGCAGTTAAGACCCATTAGTTTTACAGAACACCTGCTCCTGGTGGAGATGAAAACTGCTAGAACTGGTTTGCAGGTATGGATCAACACACTTGCCTGGAATTTTAGACTCTTCTTAGAGGCGTGGCTAAGGGGACCGTCATGATAAATGCTTGCACTTCAGAATGTACCACTACACCACTGGGACCAAGAAAAATCCAGATCCAGAGTTCTAGAACTTCATGTTAATTCTTGCTGAAGAATTGAAGGTGGTGCTGGGAGAAGTGCACAGATGGTTAGGTCTGCCCTAGATGCAGAAACATCCAGCTATGACCCTGTATACCAGCCCTACCTGGTTTTGGACTACAGCTCCCAGCATTCCTGACCATTGCCCATGCTAGCTAGAGCTGATGGAAGTTGTAATCCAAAACATCTGGAGGGCGCCAAGTTGGGTGACTGTATTTTATAGCTACTCCCATATTATGTCCCCAACTCTGATAATGAGATGTTAACTTTCAGACAACCAAGCTCAAATTCACACAGCTCCACTTGGGAAGTCCCCTCAACTGAGATACTGAAGTGACTTAAGTTCACATACAAGCTGATGTGGTGCAGCCCTTGGGTGACAATATTCCTTGTGGTGTAATCTGCTTCCCATGACTGTATTTGTGCTGCTATAGCAACCATGGCTCTAAGAACAGTCTTCCCCAACCTGGTGCCATCCAGAGATATTGCAGTACAACTCCCTGGGGATAATGGGAGTTGTAGTCCAACACATCTGGAGGGCTCCAGGTTGGGGAAGGCTGTATTAGAAGAAGGGAAGCCAGAAAACAGCATTCAAAATATGTTTAAAGAAAGCTCCCCCACTCCCTGGTCTTAATAGCAGCTTGTTGTTGTTGTTCAGTCGTTCAGTCGTGTCCGACTCTTCGTGACCCCATGGACCATAGCACGCCAGGCCTTCCTGTCCTGCGCTCTCTCCCGGAGCGTGCTCAAGTTCATATTCATTGCATCAGTGATGCTATCTAGCCATCTCAGCAGCTAAGGAGGAACAAAACCTGTCTCTGAAGGCAATAGAAATGTGAACTCAACTCCAGATTTTGAATTAATGGGCTAGAGAAGCTCGTTAGTCACCCCTCATTATGCACACAAAATGTAAAACTGTGCTATTACTAGACTCAAGCTTATTTGATAACAGACTGCCTATTAAAAAAAACCCCCCAACCATTAAATCCCCATTCACTATCCTCCAATCTGCCCTTTCTAACAGGGATGTTGAGAGAGAAAAAAAATAAAAGCCTGGTTTTTATCAAACGTTATGGAAAGGATGGAGAAAAGACTCCTTCAGGGATCCAGTCCACTGTAAATGTTCCATCTCATTCTCAGACAGGACATTAAAAAAGAGCCAGTCTTTTTTCTTTTTTTTAAATTACATCCACATCCCTTAATGCGGAATAATCATACTTCCGGTTTCTGACAAGTACAACCACCTCTATGGAAAGAGCACGACTGGTGACAGGAAAATGGCTGTAGTCCTTCTAACAGCTGTGGATGTTCCTCACCCAATCAGCAAATCACAGAGCTGCAGCCAAGGGGGTGGACAAGCCATACCATGTATAGCACAAACAGCTGTGTTGCTTAGATGATACTGCCCCCCTATGGCAAAAAAGCATACAGCACTCTTCACCAAACTGGTCCCCTCCAGATGTGTGTTGGGCTGCAACTCTCAGCATTCCCAGCCTGCCATTGGCCATGCTGGCTGGGAATGCTGGGAGTTGCAGTCCATCACATCTGGAAGGCACCAGCTTGGAAACTGCTGGCATATAGGAAGGAGCTACAGAAAATGGTCACACTCCAATACGCAGATGATAATGCTTGAGAACAGCCATGTAGCAGTCTATTAGTTCAGAGGTAGTAGGCTGCCAGCTGCATGTTCAGCCTTCATTCAAGGACTCTGAAGAACTAAGCAGTGGGTTTTTAACTTGCAAGCTCTTGCATATTGCTTTCAGAAAAGGATGCAGTCATGCAAAGCAGCACCTTGGCAACATCATTCATACCTGCTGATGTTTGAATGAGGTACAGAATTCCAGTGCCTTTGGTAGATACTTCAAGAATGATTTTCAGAAGCTTCAGTGTAGCTCAGAAGTTACGATTCAGTACAGTGAAGGCAGATTTTGAAACTGTGGAAGTGTTTCCTTTTACACCACTATTGAGCTACAGGAGTCCTGTCCATACTCAAAGTTGGCAACCCACCTGGATTTCCAGTGACTAGGTTTTGAATGGCAGACCAATCCTTTAACATGTTTTAAACATTTCTTCCACAAGCTTAAATATCTATGGGTCTGGGAACAGACATCTCACATTAACCCCATACTGTTATCATCAACTGTGTATGGGTCAGGATGGTCTCCTTTCTCCTTCAAGCGCTTTTGTTCACGTTGCTTCCTGATACAAAATGTAAGGTACCTATTTAGGCAAGGCATATTTAGTTGGCTTGTGTTTAGGGGTGGGGAAGTTATTTACATGTGTGCAAGGAACAATCTTGCAGCATAGATGGAGGGACATGAACAAATTAACTTTATGTTTGCATCTTGTCCTTCCACTCCAACGAGCTGAGGGCAGCATACATGGTTCCTCTCTCCCTTTTATCCTCACAACAATTGTGTGAAGTAGATTAAGACTGAGAGTTAGTGACTTGTCCAAGGTCTTCATGGTTGAATAGGGATTTGAACCTGGGTCTCCCTGCCCTTGTCTAACCCTCTTAGCACTACCGAGCGAAATCAACAGTGTATAAAAATCAAGGCTTGTTTCTAATGTAGTAGCAGTTTAAAGTATTAGGTCAGCCTTCTCCAGCCTGGCACCCTTCAGATGTTTTGGACTTCAACTCCCACCAGCCCCAGCCAGCATGGCTAATTACCAGGAATGCTGGGAGTTGTAGTCCAAAACATCTGGAGGACACCAGATTGGGGAAAGCTGGGTTGGGTGTTCAGATAGTTCATAGGACTTGGGATTCTAACCTTTATGACACTGGAATTGCAGCAGCAACCTCAAAGGCACAAGACTACTCTTCAACAGCAGGTATTGGCCTTACTCCACTGAGAGTTCACTCAAATTTGGAGAATGCAAACACAGACTAGGGCACACTGCACAGAGTATATAACTCCAGTGTTGCACCAACTTTGTTGCTATCAATTGGTTTCAGGGCCCAATTCAAAGTCTTAGGGTTATTCCCTAAAGATCTGAACAGTTTAGGGCCAGGATAGCTGAAGGATTGCCACATCCAGCATATGCCTAGCTGTGTGCTTTTGGAGTATGACATAACTCTGCTTCAAAACATAGTGTGTTGGATCCAGGATCTGCCTCACAGACAAGACTCCTTCCATCAGCAAGAGGCTTCTGATCCAAGCAGAGGAATCCTACAGCAGAATATGTATCAGGACTGGGGCTTTTAAATTTGCTCATAAATTATCAGGAGTTACTGTTGAGCATGAGGTGGCCAAGTTTGTTGATGACACCCATTTAGGGTGGTTAGAACAGAGAGAAACAATAAAGAGTTCCAAAAAGGATCTCTCCAAACCAGGGGAGTGAGCATCAATATGGCAAATGCAGTTCAATATAAGCAAGTGTAAAGTGATGCACACTGAGGTAAAAAATCATAACCATGTATATGCTGATAGGGTCTCAGCTGGCAGTGACAGACTAGGAAAGGAATCTTAGGTTTGTGGTGGATAGCTTGATGAAAATGTTGACACAAAAAGACAGTGGCTGCTGTGAAAAAGGCAAATGTCTTGTTAGGGAATCTTAGGAAAGGAATAAAAAATAAAACTGGCAATATCATAATGCACAACTATATGTGGAATACTGTGTATAGCTCTGGTCATCACAGCCTGAAAAAAGGGCAGAAAAGGGCAACCAAAGTAAGCAAGGTGCTGGAGCAGCTCCTCTATGAGGAAAGTTTACAATGTTTGGGGCTTTTTAGCTTAGAAAAAGGCAAGTAAGGGGGTGACATGACAGCAGTCTACACAATTATGCATGGTGTGGAAAAAGTAGATAGGGAGAAGGCAGGGCCATCCAATGAAGCTGAATGGTGGGAGATTTGGGGCAGATCAGACAAAATACTATTTCTCTCAGGAAAGAATGAGCTACCACAAGATATAGTGATGGCCACGAACTTGGGCGACTTTAAAAGGATATTAGACAAATTCATGATAAGATCTAGTTTTTACAAATTTAAATGCATCCATGTGTTAGAAGCCTGTAGTACCATCTTTACTCACTAGGTGGCAGACCTCCATAACCAGGATCACAGGGCATCACAGTATTCAACTAAGGAATATTCCAGCCTACGGTAAAGCCAGATCCATTCACGAGTAATGTATAAAGTAGGGATGTGCATCAGAATCAGTCAAATCCAGTCAGGCCGCTTTGGAGAGATGTGTTGGTTTCCCGGGGTGAAGTGGGATTCCCTCTGAAGCAACCAGAACAGAATCTGCACATTCCTGAAGCTTCATGAACGCTTCAGAGGGTTTCAGAAAGGCAGACACCCTGTCTTTGAAAACATACTAGTTTACTTTCACTTTTCTATATATGGAAAATGACAGTGTGGGGAGAGGAGTTGAGTGCCTGACACATCAAAGCACTACAACAGAGTAACAATGCATTTGGTTGCTCAACTGATCATTTATTAGAAATCTCAAGCATTTATATCTTTGTCCAACAGTACAGAGTTTTAAGTCATATACACAGTGGAAGTATGCACTATACATCTCAGAGAAAAGAATTCTACAGTTCCACTATAAGTTACTAGATTGCTTTAAGAGTACACAGTTATATTTCACAATTAAAAATACAAATTTACTCAAAGCATTTGGCATAAAGATCAGTACAAGACATGAAGACCCACCACAATGAATGGAAAAGGCAGTCGTTTTCTTCCAGTAAGTCTGTTACAAGTCAAAGGGGTGTAAAAACATTTTAGTCAATATGTGTTCATATTTTTCTACTGTGCAGCAGGACAACACAGGAGGGACGAAGGCAATGCAATAAAAGGCAAACTCCATAAGCCTATGCTTGAAAGATGTAAAAAAATTAACTGCAGAAAAAACTATTGCTAAACATTTCATAAATCTTATTTCATTGAAAATCTGAGATTAAGGCATAAGCCCCTTCCCCTCCACACACACCAGAAATTTAACATCTAATTAAGAAACTGATAATGAGAATGGGTAAATTCTACAGAAGAGCAAGAATTACCCTGCACCATTAATTATCACTTTCAAAGAAAAAAAGTTCAACACATGTAGAATCATGACAGAGTAGGTAGGATACCACAAGAGACGGAGCATTGATATTCTGCTTCATCACAGTAGGACCCTTTAATCAGTTCTGAGGGCACTGAAATGCTTCTGACAATTCCTTAGTCTCTCATCTCAATGCACAGGGTGAAGTGACACTAGTGCCCTGAACACAACAGTTTGCTTTCTAAGATGAACACCTTTATCAAGATGTTCTCTTCCAGCCATGTCTCCATCTTATTTACATTAGGATTTATAAACACAAGGTAAAGTGCAAGGTTCCCAATTCCCTCCCCCATCCCCTGTATATTTGCATTTGGCTAATCATTACAAAATTGAGAATACTGTTTAATAAGTTCTCTCTCAGACAAGTCACCAGCAGCTGCATTTCTGGGATATATCTTGCTCATGGCTCTTTTTATTCTGCTTTCAAAGTCGGAAAAATACTCTTGCCATGGGCTACTTTGGCTTAAAAATGCTTTGCTGGCCTATGCAGGAAGTTTTTACTGACAAATCTTTCAGGTGGCAGGAAAACAATGTTTGTTTTAGCCTTGTGAATCCAAGACTCAAAGATGTGAGGACATCAAGACAGTATGAGGACATCTGAATAATAATTTATGTCTACTTTCAAGAAAAAAACCTCTGAAATTTAATAAGGAGTTTGATATATAATCTTTACACTGCAAAATTGTACTTGGAATCATGCACCCTCCCATAAGGGTTCGACTGCTTTATGAACGGTACCACATATTCATAAAAGTGTAATTCCAATACTATCATTGTACATTCCTCTCCCCTTGCTCTTTCCTTCATTCAGTTCAAGGGATGAACAAAAATTATTGTGCTACAGCTACTACTAGTACAACAGCTAATGCACCGCAGATCACCATCTTCAATTAAGTTAACCTAATCATAGAAGATGTGCCAAAGTAAGGTCTTCAGCTCTGATGCAAAGCCCTCTAAAACAAAAATAATGATGGTCCATTGAGCTTTAAATGAGTTCTTAAATGGCTCTGAAGGTTTCAAACAGATATTTTGGTTTGGAGTAAATTTCATTCAGTATAGATGTGGTCAGGGATATAATTCCACTAATAAGCCTTAAGTATGGGAACAGTGACTCCCAGGCCACAGTTCATCACTGAATAACTTAAACCCCATGTAAAATTTGTATTTGACTATAATCAACATAAAATACAACCCACCAGTTTGTATGAATGAACATGTCACTGTAACTCTGTTCTCACATATTCTGTTAATTTTAGCCATTGCTTAAGGATTCATACCCTTTGAAGCTCAAAAATACTGATTAAGGTTTTATTAAAACCACAAGGTTTTGGAAAGTTTCCTTAAATGGCATGCAGCATAATCTGCCATTATATGAAACAACTGCATTGTGGCATTTTTGGTGATTCAACACTAGATGTTCAAGAACCACAGGCTTCTCCCTGAATATAGATATTGCTAACAGGATTAGTTTCTAGCACAGTAAGCCATGAAAATGGCCCAACTACCCAGCAAGACATTTGCTCAACATTTGTTGGTCTAGCTGAGAATAAGGCATATTCTTTTAGATGTCTCTAAAAGACAAGAGGACTCAAGAATGATGACATCAGCAATTTGTCAGAGCCGATGGTGAGATTCTTCAATCTCCTCAACAAATAGTTTAAACCCTTGAAAAATTAGTTTTCTTGTATAATGTGTAACAATCACAATTTCCACCAATTAATCCATTTGGGAAAAACTGTTTCCTTGATTTAATCTCCAAAGCAGCTCCTGAAAAGATAGCATATGCCACTGCATTTTAATAGAGTCATTTTGATGCTGGCTGCTGAAATTCTGCAGTTAGTTGCTTTACAAAAATAAGCCCTAACACTGTAACAGTAAAAGGTGTACATGTCTGGACTCGAAGTGAGGCATATGGTGCTTGTCTCTTAGGGGTATTTTGCCATGGTCACCAAGCTGCAAACTTAAATATTTGGAAACCACAAAAAAAATCAAGGCCTCCAATTCTAAAAATTCTTTAACTGATCTGATGGCTACTTCAGTTCACTCTTTCAATGAAGGGGGAAGTGGAATCACTCTGTGAACTTTAAAATGCAAACAAACAATCTGTATTTCAGCAGTTTTTGCTTACTTATCCATGCATGTGTTAAGTATGAAATATGGACTAAATGTACATATCCTATTATGAGGCCGTTTGAAAATATATTATCTCAGATGTGGCATCCAATTAAATGGATTAATTACACATTAGTGACACTATCCATGTTTCTTGAGTATCTATTTTCAAATGAAATAAACACCAATAAATGGTTGAATATGAACTTTGTATTGTTTGATAGGGCTGTGCAGGGATCCCACGGCCTGCCTCGGATGCCGCTTCGGGGCTTCTGAGGTGGGCCCAATCCGCTTTACCTCTCCCCCACTTTGGATGTCCGAATCCTGGTTGGGACGCCCCTGCCATGTGAGCCCCCAGCCATCTTCCTCCAGGGAGTCGCTGTTTTTAAAATCCGGAAGCCCAGCTGCAACTGCCAGCTCCTAACCTGGGCCCTTGGGATGCACATTGGCAGCTGTCTCCTTCTTGCAGGGAGTCTCTATGGTGACTCCCCATATTTCTGGAAACAGATCCCACACAAATGGTGGCCATCAAGCTGCTAAATACACTATATTAACTTTGAGTACTTGACAGCTTGTGGATAGCCATCATTTGCACAGGATCTATTTCTGGAAATACAGGAAGTCACCATGTTAAAAATGGCTACTCCCTGGAAGAAGAAGATGGCTGCCGGTGTGCATCTCGAGGGCCCAGGTAAGGAGCTGGGGGCTGGGTAGTGTGGCTGGCTTCCAGATCACTCCGAAGCACCCCGAAGTGCTTTGGAGCAAGCCAAGCCGCTTCATGCCCCCTCTACCCCATCTGAGAAGCACCCCGAAGTGCTCTGCTTTGGCTCAGAGTTCAGGTTTCAGGCTGAAGCAGTGCACAGCCCTATTCTTTGAGACATATGTTAGGTCAGATGTTCTTCACTGCAAGGCCCGAAGGCCGCTGGCGGCTCCCAATAACCTCAAGTGTGGGTCTCCACCCCTCTCTTTTTTTGCAGTATCTCTTCACCCTCACTCTCTAGCTTTGCCTTCTTGTTTGCTATAGTGTTGGGCCAACTGCTGTGATCTTGGCTATTGGAGGAGGCTTGCACATGTGGAGTCAGGAGGCCTTGCCTTCTCATCAACTGTAAGGTGGCAGGGGAAAGAGGGGAACACAAGAGAAGCCTGCCAATTAGCTTAGGCAGGAAGCCCAAGAGGCAAAGAGCAACATGACTGGCTAGCTGCACTGATGCCATGTGCAGGCGATGGAGGATTGACTGTACATGAAAGAGAGCAATGTGGACCTGTGCTGGAAGATTTTGCAGCACTGAATAGAACAGAGCACCCTGTCAGTGATAAGAAAAAGATCCATGCCAATCCAAGGATTAAGTAAGCCCAATGGAACTTGCCTGCCTGGTGAGGGACTAATGAGGCCTGGCTTGGATGACATGGAAGGGGATGGGGAGGAGTGACTCGCAAAGGCCTCCAGCCAAAGCTGGTATACCATGTCACCACTTGACCAGGGGAGGAAGGGCAGATGCCCTCAGCGGCATGGAAAAAGCCCCCATGAGGCAGTTCCTGGACCAAAAGTGGCTCCTGCTTGAAAAATAGTGAAGGTCACTGGGTTAGGTTTTCACATGCTATGGATAGTATCTGTGCCCCAGTGCTAGTGCTAATGATGCTGTGCTAACACAAATGAATGCTTGAGCAATCCAACTTGGCCTAGCTAGGACAATGAAAAAAAGTGATGATTTGTTGCCAAATTTCGGTGGCAAATTGCTCTTTCCCATTGCCCTAACAAGCGCTAGTTACATTGCGCAATAACTGGTTTACACCAGCACATCATCACTGGCACTAGTGCACCATTGGATACTATTTTTTGTCAGACTAAAGCGGCTCCGGCTTTTTCCCTATATCCTTGCACAACAAATACAGTATTGAATTAAGCAGCATCTTTCCACACAGTCATTCACCAAACCTTAATTGAATTTTGGGGATTGAAACCTACTGACAGAATGCCACAAGACACTTGAATTTTTACCTATCACCTTATCGCTTGAGAAATCTTTTTTGGAGCAGACTGTTGGCATCTTACACACCATTAGACACAAGACCAATTGATTTCACTGGTGCTTAGGGCTGCAGTTTTGTTTTGTTTTTTTTAAAAAAAAACAAGGTCAAGAACTACAGCAACAAAGGACTAGCATAGTGCTGAAGGTTTCAAAGTTTACTGTGCTTTGGGTAAAGTCTTATATTAGATCATGCCTGAGTAACTTGTGACGTACCCAGCACAGAACAGTTCAGCATCCATGTAAGGCAGCCCACAAGGAGCTCAAAAACGTTTGTGCTGTCTGCCTGGGACTGCAAAGATAGGGGAGGGAAGGAAGATGTTAAGCACCAGGTCAAGGTTGGTAGGCTCCAAGTTGGGGGCCTGTTTTAGACCATAATGCTGCTGCTTCCACTGAAGCAAATGGGGAAGCTATATGCATGTGCACTGCAGTGCATATGGAGCTCTGGATTGGGGAAAGTTGGGCAGCAGCATTACATTTAAGCAACGGTAACTCTGCCCAGTTTTTAATGCACATTTCAGGGATAATGCAGGGATATCTAGAGAGGCGAATGGTTTGGTACTAATACTCATTGTCAAAAATAAGGACATGCAGAGACTGCTGCCAACACCAACTCATATTCATGAATACTGAAAACATAACTGCTATTCTGTATTGTGTGCATTCAAGCCTCAGAACATGAGACTGGCCATTAACATGAGTGGCTTGCCTAATGGCTACTTGCCTTGTCAAGATCAGATTGAGACTACAACCAAATGGCTTATGGACAATACCCAGTTAGACTTCATCTGGCATTTCACATATTTGAAGTCCCATGGCAACTTGTTAAGCCATTTTTAGCATCATGGTCAAGACACCAAATCAAAATCTACATACTAAGCACTAAAAGAACAGTGGATAGTATGTCTATATGGTAATAGCTGCTAATCAACAACTGATTTTAAAGAACTGAAATATTCAACTTATGTATATTAAAAAATAGAGATTCCAATAGAGAATAACATATAACCAAGGCTGGCCTGTTTTACACTCCTCTATCAAGATCCCCCCCCTCTGAGCCCACCCCCCAGCTAGACTTGGAGACCTCTAGCACCCCTGAAAACATTGACATTAAAATTCAAAACAAGTAAAACTGTGTGGTGCAAAAGTGGTGAGTCACAGACTTAAGATTTTCGAATCAGAACTCCAGTGCTATGCCTGATCTGTGCCAATAAGTACTATGTGGACATGATATGATCCGGTCCAAGAATGTCAAACTCATCTTGTGTGTGGCTTATATCATAATCAAAACTTACTTCAATCCTCTGAAAAGTCATTGTCTTTAGCATTTTGAGTTTCCCAGTGATCTTTATCCCTTGAGTCAAATATTAGGCTTTGCAACTGCCGAAGTCTTCACACACGTTCTGTAATCATGTATTCTAATATTCTGGACCAAGGTTTTCCACATTATTTTCATGTGTACACTTTAATTTACAAAAAGGTCTTAGTAGTTAAAAATATATTTATAATGCACCTGATGCTTCTTTAATATCACACCTGCTTGTGTCCAAAATCTACCTAGTCTTCAATCCAGTTTGCTACTTTCTGACTTCTGATCCAATCTGCTCTTGTTACTCTTTACCATGTAGATGAAGTAAGCAAGTGTCTCTTTCTCATTCACTGGGATGTTCCTGAAGTGGCGACTGACAGTCTGAAAGGACATTAGAATGCCTTGAATTATGGAGCTAGCATATGGTCTATGGTTTTTACATAGCTAGCTCTCCAAGTTCTATTGCATATCAGATATTTTTGGATATTCTCTTCATCTGAGTTGAGAAACTTAGGGCCCAATCCTATGGAGATAGTCATCAGCCTCTGAACTTGGAGGCTGGCGACTATGCAATGCAGAGTGGCTGCAGCACGGAGGCAATCCTCCCCTCCATGCTCTGGCTGCCCTGCATTTTTGGCTACACAGGTGATTTCGCCTGTCTAGCCAGGGAGCTACGGAGCAGGAGGAGGGGAGGCTGCAGGGTGCACAGAAAGCTGAAGAACAAAGCTTCTGTGGTCTCCTCCCCTCCAGGCCCCTGGGACCGCCCTCTTTTCCTCATCTCCATGTTTCATTTCCAAGTGCAGAGACATAGCTGGCACAGAGACGCAGCCAGCACAGAGAGAATTGTACTGGCTACGAGGGGGTGGGGAGTGCGGTTTCGCCTGTGTAGCCCTGGCTCAGACCTCAGTTCCCAGAAACAGAAAAATCCTATGGCCCTCTAGACAGTGTCTAGTGGCCATAGAATTGCTCCCTCCATGGTCTGCAGTTAATAAAAATAACGTCGGCCCATTTTAAACTTGGACTGAATAGGATTACCTGTTTATCCAGTTGGACTGGGACTAAGTTGTAATTTCTTTTAGTGGGCTTTTAAATTGGGCTTGGAAGCACACTGAAAGTGCTGGTTTTGACCTTAAAGCCTTAAATAGTTTGGGACCAAGTTACTTGAAGGACCGCCTTCACTGATATCAACCTGCCTGCACTTTAAGAACAGAAAGAGGCCCTTCTCATTTGCCCACCTGTGAGAGCAGTTAGGTGGGTGACCACATGTGAGAGGGCGTTCTCTGCAGTGGTCCCACACCTTTGGAACAGGTTGCCATCAGAGGTCCAACATTTTCTGTCGTTGGATGCTTTAAGAAGGACTTGAAAACATTATTTTACTGTGGCTTTCTCCTGAAATGACTGCTGTTGTTGCTGTTGCTGGTTTTATTGTAGGTTTTAATTGTTTTTATTGCTATTTAATTGTGTTTATGTTTTTATCACTTTTAATGTTTTAACTGTTTATGTATTTTATTGCTGTGAGCCACCTTGGGAGGGCTTCTGCCCTGAAAGGCAGCCAAGTTTCTTTTAAAATTATAATAAAAAATCTCTGAAGAAATCTCTCCACAAACTCCTCCAAATTTGTTTAAAAAGACACGTGAACATTAACCACCCCAAGACAACGTATGGTAGTTTGAGTTTCCCTTATGGTGGGTTAGAAGCAAATGTTTAAGACTCTTAAGCAGAAGTGATTCAGGGATGGGATCCAGCATAGGATCAAAGATGTTCAGACTTCACAGCAAATCTGGGAATTGTGTGACAATTTGTGCCTATGCTCCCCTTAATGTTAGTTATCGACTTCTGTAAGAGTTTTGAGGGAGAAATATGGGGAAGCACACAAATAATACTTATAGGAATTAGTTGATAAACCACTTAGATGGAGCACCAGAAACACAGATTGTGTGGTGAACATTTTGGCCATTATTATAGGAAGTTGTTGTATCTGCTTGCTCTATGGTGCAAAAGAGGGAGGCATCACACAAAGGTGCTAGACTGGTTGATACTCAGTGGTGATTTAAAAAAACCCTGACCTGGAAGAAGGTAAGAGGATAATTTCTTAAGAAATGCAGGTGGTTCTGCTTCTCTTGTTCACTCAAAGACTTTGGAATGGATCTGTAGTTTTGGTACTAGCCAGGCTCTTTCAAGAATGGAATCAAATTCTCATTCCAGATGAGGGTTTTATTGTGCAATTTCCCTGCCTTATTCATAGAATTTTAGAGGGGGGAAACAATGTATTCCCATTGTTTTCCCACCTCTACTTCCATGCTTTTTCTTATCAAAAAAATCTGTTAAGGAGGGAAAAAGGAATAGCTGCAAAATGCCTTTTGATGAGTAGTGCTTAGGAGCCATCCACCGGGAAGCACCCATAGAATTCCTGTGCCACTTTCTTCCCAATAAAACCCAAAAGGTTCTGGCTTACTTTTTAGTAATATGCTGGGGAAGATAAAGGACACCTCAACTTTTACTATGGCAAACCAGTCAGAGGGGTACAATTTGGACTGACCTCAACATTCAGTAGCTCCTGATACATAATGTCTGCTATGGATACTATACTTAATGTTTGGGAGAAGTTCCTGTTTCAAAATACAGGCTTGGATCCCAAGTTACTTTTCTGTTCATGGAAGGGCCCTGGCAGAAGGAGATTGTACTGATTCCCCCTTCCCCCTACAGCTCCTATGCAGCTCTGAAGGATCCCCCAGCACTCCACAGCAGATATTTGGATGGCACAGGGGGCTTCAGGGGGAAATCAGCAAAAGTCAGTTCTCTTCCTCCCACCAGCTAGAGCATCCTTTAAGTGGAGTTCTGCTCATAAGAAGTTAGGATCCAAGCCATTATTTATAATATGCACTGCAGACGTTATATATCAAGAGTTAATGTGGCTAAGATATTTGGACTGTGAACCACAACTTCCCAGTTCATATCTTGTATCTGCCATGAACCCACTAGATAGCAAGCCAATATTTCTCAAATTCAGACCACTATCTGCAATATGAGAATAATACTGACCTATCTTACAGGGCTGTAGTACACATTACTGAGATTAAATGAACCTGGAGCACTTTAAATGTGCTCAGCTACTTGCTCGTTATGTGTCCAGAATAATAACAGAATAATCCACATCTCTTCTGAACAGAAAAACATCAAGATAGATGTTTAACTTAGACCATGGGTGCAGAACCTCAGACCTATGGGCCAAATCCAGCCCTCCAGGGTCCCAATCTGGCCCACCAGGGTTTCCATTAAGGCCCCATCTCTTTCCCCCCCAATCACCAGTGGTTTGGTGGTTTCCCAGCTTTTGTGCAGTTTTTCCCGTCATTCTAAGCCTCTCCTAAGGCTTAGTTACTGGAAGTAAAAGCTTTAAGCTGAAGCATGTTGGTATTTGGGGGGGGGGGGGGGTTGGCTTCTCTCATTTTTGCCTTTGGCCCTGCCCACCACTGGAGTGCAGCCCCTGAGAGCTTCTCCAAAATGGAATTCGGCCCTCAGGCTGAAAGAAGTTATGCGTCCCTGAAGTAAGTCAGTGTAAGTCATTACATGGAGATGCCAGCTTTAAATGGAATCATAAACCTATATTCAACTCTATCCAATGAAAACAGTATTTGTTGGTGTGACATCAATAACTATGTTGTATGACCATTTGTAGTAACTAATGATGTATATAAACAGACAGACAATTTTATTTGCTAGCTGCGGGGTGTTTTTTTTTACCCAATGATAGTGGAAGAAAAGACAGAGAAAATCAACTTAATTTATAAGCTGAAGTTGCACTCCAAGGCCTTCTACATTTTCCCTATGAGAAGAAGTATATAGTTGAAGGCAGTGTGACATACTGAAAATGTATTATTGAACGTAACTAGTTCAAACTGCGAGATTAGCATATAAAAAAGAATATGCTTGGCTGGTGAAGGAAAAAGCATGTTCCATATGGTCAAAACACAGAAACCACCTAGACAACTTACTTCGGCCAGTTGAGCTTTATTGAGGCCAGGTCTGGTTTGCAACTTGTAATGCCTTTTGTACCGGCGCAGCGTGTTTACCTGAAGTTGAAACAAATCAACCTGCAAAATAGATTAACAAAGGAAAGTCAACTTTAAAAGTCATATTTACCCTATGAAGTAATGTACATACCATTTTAAAGCAATCAATTCTAGCCCAAGATACACAAAACAGGTAACTGACAAAGTAATATGCTGTTCTGTGTAAATTTTCAATTTCTAGTGCTTTAAACAAAAAACTAAAATGATAAAGAATTTGTCTAACTATGAAAGTTTATATCACAAACAGCAAGCCTTTGAAGCATTAGGCAGAAATTAACAAAAAAATATATCAATTTTGTACAGTAGCTTTGTTTCCTGGTTATGAACAATTGTGGGTGGAATTCAGGGTGAGAAGTAAACATGTAGCTTGGTGAAGCCAGGAGACAAATCTGCTGTGCAGTAGAAGTCATGGTGTAGTAAACCATGCCTCCACCAAACCCTTTAGTACCTGCTTGTGCTAGGAGGCATGCAGGTGACTAGGAGTGTATGGTATTTTCAGCATCCTTTAAAGCACACCGCTATTACATTTTCAAGCCTAACTTCAGCATCATGAAAGCTACAAACTTTCACAGAAATGAAAGCAGATATTTATATTCTAGCAACTATCTACAGGCCACAAATTAATGCTACTTACCTGTGTTTACAGAGTGTGAGAAAAAAGCCTAAGAGCACAATCCTAACCCCGATACTGATGACTGGAGTTAGGATCGCACGTTGGTGACTCTCTGCCAATGGAGGGCTCCACCGGGTGCAAAGCTGCTGCTGCTGGTTCTCCCACCAGTGGTAGCCAGTAGAAAGTTACAATGGCCCTGGAGCTGGTGTAGCTAATCCCCACCCTCCCATTGCTATCAATGGCAGTGTGTGTGCACGCGCGTGCGCACGCGTGTAAAGAAGTTAGGACTGCAAACATCTGCTGGGCTCAAAAGCGTGGCAAAACTGCTCCCTTTTTTCCCTGGCTGGTGTGAGCCGGCAGGGCTCAGGATGTAGCAGGATATCTGCTGCTCTGCTCCACTCCTCCCTGGCCCGATTTAGGATTGCTCTGCCGCACAGACAGAAAGGAAGATTGGAACAGTATGGAGCAATGGAAGTCCTGCAAAAGGCTACAAAGATTCTTTAATGTAGAACAGAATTCATTACATTTTTCAATAAAGCAGGTAAGTTGTGTGTACCTAGTATAAGAGCTCTTTGTTTTCCAAAGGTACACTGTTCTTATGATTCTTAGAGTCCATAAAAGGCACAACTTCCTGAATAATGGAGGCCATTGATGGTGAAGAGGTTCTATGAGGCATGATTATACATGTCGGCAATGTATTTACTACGCTACCTTTAGGCTGCATATCGTGGATACCACAATTCTAAAAACAAAGGTTGATCATTAATAATAATGTAATCAGGACTAGCACAGAAATAGAAACAACTCCAATTTCATTATGGAGAGGAGAAAGATCATGTATGGCTCCTTGGAGGAAAGGCACAATATAAATGTAAATAATAATAGTAATTATGATGTTACATACCTCTGGGACATCTATCTCATGCTCTGGAGAGTCTCCCCCATCATCACTGGTCTTCCTTTTCCTTTTGTTTCGAACACTCTGAATGAAGTTCTTGTGGAAATCACATATATATAAGTGTCTAACCTAAGAATTAAAAGACAAAGAGGGAGTGAAAAGGCACAGTAGTCATAATATGGCATACAAGAAAGGTACAGTGAATGATAAAACAAGTTGTTGTTGTTCAGTCGTTAAGTCGTGTCCGACTCCTCGTGACCCCATAGACCATAGCACGCCAGGCCTTCCTGTCCTCTGCTCTCTCCCAGAGTGTACTCAAGTTCATGATAAAACAAGTGGAAACCTGCAAAATTTTACCAACAGAAGTTCGGGCTTTTAATTTTTTTAAAGTCTTCACCTGTTCACTTATGGGCTGTTGAGCATCAAGAAGCTCTGTGGCGGAATACTCTCAACCCATTTAAATATCATCAGGGTTTGCGCTGCCCCCTATTGATTCCCAAGGATCAATAGCTCTTCATAAGAAAAAAGTTCCCCCCATCCCTAATTTATACCAAGCTTATTATTGTGTAACTTTTTAAGCTTATGGACTTAACACCACATCATTGAATTATGAGACTATAGCTGTTCAAATGCAGCTCAGATGAAGTGGAAGAAGTTCATTAGTCATAATTTGAAACTAGAGCACAATGTCATTGTTTCCAGAGCATTATAGTTATCATAATAATGAGATGCATCTGATGAAGTGGGCTCTAGTCCATGAAAGCTTATGAAAGAATCAGTTAGGTTTCTTTTTAAGCATCACAGGACTTTTTTCTGTGTTTGGTTTAACAGATTAACAGGGCTACCCCTCTGGAAATAATTGAAGATGTTAGCAGAACTCATTTTTCATATGTAATCAAACAGTATTTGGATTTGTTGGAAAACAAGCAAGCAATTATGCGTTATTTACCTATGTGATGAATTCCAGTTGAGTTAATGAATCTGTAGGATTGATTAATGTACAAGATTCATTACTTTTTACCCAAGTGATCATTTTAATATTTTAATATCTGCCTGCTGGGAATTCATTTCCTTACTGGGCACTTAGCTGTGACCACATTCTGATGTACGTAAGTCTATTATCTCTTAAAAACAACACCTCCTCCTCAATCATACGAACTTTTTTCTGCCATCAGTTTCACATTTTTTTTACAGTCATTCTAGTGTATCCACACTTTTTAGTTGTGATTATCTACAGAAAAGAGTCTGAAGGAAAGCAAAACCATTGAAGCTTACCATTAAATGTCTCTTCAAGCATGACTCTTGATAATTAAAAAAAACATTTCTTCTTTTATTGCTGTGACATCTAGATTAGCCTAGTAGGTAAGTACAAACAGTTTACCAGACCATCAACCAACATACTCCTTTGTGTTATTGGGCTTCTTGTGTGGTGCATATGGCAAACTGCTTGCCTGGAAGGAATTGTGACTGCAAGTCTGATCTACATCTAGAACAGTACCAAGTGACATGTAGTCAAATGGACACAATCAACAATTGTCTTCTACTCCCCCATCCCCGAACCTGGGTTTATGGTTTAGGGTTTCTGAGTAAAGCCAGGTTTAAAGTGAGGAATGCTTTGCAGAGCAATACCAGTTTATCACCGTGCTGAATGCAAGTGATCCCTACTGCCACACACAATGATGCTCCAGTTTAAAATGCCCGATGCGGCAGATGTCACTTAACGTTAACACTAATTGGCTGGCAGCATTTAAATCCGCTTGATGCTAGCCAAGAAAGAAACATGCTTGCAGTTTTCTACTTTAAAAAGATTGTTTGACTGCAGTTCAGTGCTGGAGATTTGACAGTTTTTAAATGAATTGTTTCAAGACAACCACTTGAACTCTACTATGCATATTTGTCAGTCAATTAGTAATACACACCAGCTCCCTGTAGTAATGCCGGCATTCACAGTACCAGTTAGCAGGCACACCACTATACAGCCTTTGACTAGAAAGTAGATGTTTGCTTTCACCCTTTAACTGCCAATGATAAACAATTGTTCTTTAATATGCCTGTGCTATATATTTACATAGAATTATAGGCTTCCCTACCCTCACCCTTAAGAGCTCAGGTTGGTTACAGCCTCTCTTATTTCAACTAGACACAATAATCCTGTTGTTCCAACATCACTAGTCTCTCCCATCCCCTATGTATTATTTTTCTGACCCACCATGCATTATGAACTTAGTGTGACAATTGCAAAGCCTGTCATGAAACTAAAAAAACATTTCTACTCTGAACTAAGTGGTTAACTTCTGTTGTTCCCCTTGCCCATATATCTATCATTTATTGTTTCACTGTATTTTACTTTTTTTATTCAATGAAAAACGATATTCAATATAACTTTGATAAGAAAGCCCAGAAAAAAATATGATTTTAAAGACCAAATATGCTGTTTTAGACCCATTCTGTATAACAAAAAAGGCATTGGCTCAATCTACACAGGCCTCTATGCTAGAAACAAAATTCACGACAAATACTGTAGAGGTAACATGCTTTTTTACTGCAACTCATAGCAGCTTTCAGGTTACTCTTATCAATGGCACTGAGGGGAACAAACTTTTGCACAGCAACTATTAAGCGACGCTGTCTCCAACTACAGGGGTGGCTTTTTAAAATGGCAACCAAAACTTTAGAACCCTTTAGTACAATAGCTACTAGATTAACACAACAGCCACAGATTACTCCCCGGAAAGAGTACACAATAGGAGATATAGCGTGCAGCCAAGCAAGGAAAGCTGCTGGGCACAAGCCAGTGGCCACAACTCACACTTTTGTCAATATCCAGTTTCAGCTTTTTCTGGGAGATACTCTTTTGGATCCTCTTGCTAAAGGAGGCATTGCCCGCCGGGCGGACACAGCGGTCCCCGTCGTCGATGAGGCAGCAGCTCTGTCCGTAAAAAGGGGTGGTGGGAGGTCCATCCCGGCTGTCTTCCTCCGTGCTGAAGCCATTCATCGCAGCCTCCCACCAGCCCCGGGAGAGAGGCGACGGAAGAGGCAGCGCCCCTCCCTGCCCCTAAAAACCTCCCTGCTTCCCACTTCCAAGCGCACCTTTAAGCCTTTCCCTCCCTTCCTCTTCTCCCGGCCTATCCGATCCCGTGCTACCCACCTGCTTTAAGGAGACATCTGGGGACCTTGCAAAGCAGCCCGTCAGGTAAACGTATCCCCCCACACCCCCCCCCACAACTTCCACTTTACAGCCCTTCCAGGGGCCCCCAGAAATTCTTCCACGCCGCCCTCACACCACTAGGGGCCCCTAGAAACTGCCTGTCCCCCCTCCGCCCCTCCTCCTTTTAGAAACTCACTTTCCACCCTCAGGCCAGGCACGCATTCTGTCCTCCCAGCCCTCTCCGACCGCGGCGGGGACCCACCACACCCCAGCGGAGGCAGGCGGGCAGGTAAACGGCCGCGCCGGGAAGAGGCGGGGGAAGGAATTATTCCTCTCCTCGCGTCGCGCCGACACCCCGTCTCTCCCCTCACGGCCTGTAAACGACTCCCGTCTCCCGACCCCCTGCCAACGGGCACCCGGCCGAGGAGGGCGCCCCTCAGGCTGCCCAGCTCGGAGCCTCCGGAGCCGGCAGCCCGGTACGTGACGCTGTGCCCGGCTGCCGGCCCCTTCCACCCAGCTCGCCAGGGGGACGCTGCCTGCCCTGCCGGAGAGGACGCCAGGCCAGGGAGCCAGGGCCCCTCCCCACCCGCGCGGACGCGCGCTCGCCCCCTCGCCCCGCTCCCCTGCTCGCCCCCTCGCACTCACACACAAAACCGGCCCGCTCCGCCTCCTCCACTCCGCTCCGAGCGGAAGTCCCGTCTCCGAGCAGCCATTGGCTGCCGGGGCACGGAAGGCGGGGCCGCCGCCGCCGCTCGTGCAGCCTACCGGCCGAAGCGGCTGTCCGTCTGCTGCGATAGGCTACTTCCTGCAAAGGGGGAGGAAGCCAGCGAGTGTTTGAACTCCACAGGCGCAGGCACGGCTTCAGGAGGGAGCTTGGAAGGAGGGAATTTAGGCTGCGACCGTCGAGCAAGTGTCAGGGGGCGAACGCAGAGGGGGACTTGCTTATAAATACGTGAATATGTTCAGATGTCGGAAAAGCAACTTCTGGGTAAGCGTGCGTAGGGCTGCGGTGCTAGAGACCGTAAACAAAAAGGAGTGTCTTGGGAACCGTAAAGGCACCGTAATTGACGCCGCGTCTCCGTTGGCAGTTCAGCCCTATCCACGTCTACTCGGAAGTAAGCCCCATGGCTTTCAGTGGCACTTCTGAGAAGACTGCGGCCGTATTGTCGTATTCGTGCCACGCTAGAATGCAGTGGGCTTTAAAGCAGGGAAGGTCCTGACACAGTGCATCCGTTAGCGACTGTTTTTGTGCTCCAGCGGGCTAACCCGGGGCGATCCTTCTGGATGTCCAGAGACCTACGGTAGCTGGTGAGGAAGGCAATTGGCAACAGGGGTGGAGGTGAGGAGTCGTAAAGGGGGTGGCTCGGAGGGACCTTGGCGAGGAAGGAAGGGAAGCGAGGATGGATGGGAACCAGCGGTGCGGGCTTAAAAGAACTGGCGGCGATCGAGATTCCCTGGGCATTTGGGGAAAATAAAACTCGGAGGGTAGGAAGTCAGGTTCCTGTGTCCTATGGAGCCCCCAGCGAAGAAGAACGCAACAAGCAGGTATGCTCCCTTAGGTATTCTGGCCCAGGTTGTATTGATCTTTGAAGCCAAGACTCAATTATTTGCTTTTAACCCAGAAACAAATTGGGAACCAGCGGAACTCTTGCAGCATTGGTGCTATATATTGCTCCTCAGGAGCCTGAGGTCTGGGGTGTATTTGGAGATGGGATCTAGAACAGGCAAATGGGCAAATCCTCCATCTATTCTTCCCAGTTCCAGCCTCCAGGCCTACTGCAAGATCAGACGGCTGTCTAAAAAGAAAAGTATTAATGGTCCACCTCCACCAGGATCTGGAGACTCTCCAAAGATGCTTCCAGATGAGGTTTTATTGTGCTATGTCCCTGCCTCATTCACAGAATTTTACAGGGGATCCAGGCATTGTCTTCTTCCTGTGTTTTCCCACTGCTGCTTCCTTCATTTTTCTTACCACAGAAGATCTGGTAATTAAGAAAAGGTGGAATAGGTACACAATGCCTTCTGCTTGGTAGTACTATGATGCCTCCATGTGGAAATACCCCAACAGTGAAGAATGCCATAGACATGAAAAAGCTCTAGCAGCCAATTTGGAGGGTCTGACATCTGATAAAGGTGGAACTTGCAACAGAGTCAGGCTACTAGACCTCATGAATAGACGGGTATACGTGGGGAAAGATATCCTGTACCCAGGTGGTCTAGACTGTTGAAGCCAAAAACAAATTATTTGAATTCAGCTGAGAAATAAAGTAGGATTTCTTGCAGTATTGTTGTTATATATTGTTAGCAACTAACCTGGCTGTCACAAACTGAACCAGCTGAAATTTCTGAGCTCTGTTGAAGAGCAGCCCCCTATATAGCACAGTACATTTATAACTGAGAGGATACTGTAGCATGCATAACAATGGCTGGGCCATTTTTGCCAAGAAGGTGCACAGTTCGCTTATTAGTGAGAGGTGACTGTGTGTACTCTTGCCTTTAGCCTGTCTAGGAACCCAACAGAAAACTCAGACCCTGATGCAATTTAATCCTGCCTTGCTTACATTCATACTGGAGTTGTGGTTGGGGTACACAGTCTTAGCGCCCGTCTCCAACTAAAACAAAACTTAGTGGTGTATGATTTGATTTTTCACAGTCATCCCCTGTTATCCTTACATCTCCCTTTCTCCTGCCATTGGCATTTAGGCAGCTGTACAGTTCCTACAGCAAATACAAAAAACCGTGAATAAAAATATAAGAGGCCTGCTGGAGCAGACCAAAGGCCTATCTAATTCAGTGTGCTGTTTCCCACAGTGGCCAACCGGATGATGCTAGGAAGCCCATAAAGCAGGATTTGCCGCCTTTTTTTAAAATAAAAAGCCCCAAACCTAACCTTACAGGGAAGGTGTTCCAGCACTCTGATCATTTTGGCTGCTTTTTTCTGCATCTTTTCCAGGTCTACAGCATGCTTTCTCAACTCTGCCCATTATTCCAAGTGTAGTTGCACTATAGATTTGTATAAAAGCACCGTAATACAGATTGTTTTGTTTTTAGTTCCTAGCATAATAATCCTTAGGATGGAATTTGCTTTTTCATTGCAGCTGCACACTGGGTCAACATCTTCATTGAGCTATCCACCATGACCCCAAGGTCTCTTTCTTGGCTAATCGTCACTCATCAGTGAATATGTGTTCCGAGGTGCATCGTTTTACAGTCACACTGATGCTCACTTGCCATTTTATTGTCCATTCACCCAGTTCAGATTGGATATATCCTTTTGGAGTTCTTTGGAGGTGGCTTTGGTTTTTGCCACCCTGAATAATTTGGTTTTAACTGCAAACTTGGTTGCCTCACTGCTCACCCTGTACTCCAGATGGTTTATTAACAAGTTAAAAAGGACAGAACATAATTTCTTGGGGAACTCATCTTTTTATCTCCCTTCTCTGTAGAAATTGCCTATTTATTCTTACTCCCTGCTCTGTCTTTTAGCCCATTACCAGTTCATAAGATCACCCTTCTTATCCCATGACTGCTAAATTTATGCAGGAGCCTTTGTCAAGGGACTTTGTCAAAAGCTTTTTGAAAGTCCAAGTATATAATATCTACTGTATCACTCCTATCCATATGTTTGTTGACACTCTTGAAAAACTAAAAAAGTTAAGTAAGGCAGGACTTTTCTGAATTCATGTTGATTCTTCTTCGGCAAGACTACTACTCCTATATGCTTGATAATTTAATATTTAATAATGCTTTCTGCCAGTTTATCAGGAAAGGATGTTAAATTGACCTGCTGGCATCTATACTCGGATAACAAGCCTGCATTTGTTCTGTGAGAATGTATGCTTTTCTTTCTCCCAGTTTTGATGTCAAACATAAAACTTGTAGATTATGTTAAACTTAAAACTACACAAGTCAGTAATAACATAGTGCAACATTGTGTTAGTGATTTAATTAAAGTCATACATGTATATAGGTCCATGTGAACTTTGAAGCAAAGCAGAGTTTGGATACCTTCATTTAAACAAATATTGCTGTGCTAAATGAATCCAGAATACCATTACTTCCATGACTAGAGTTTTCTCCCACTTTATGAAAAATAAGTTTAAGATTAGTAATCCAATCTAGATAATTATCCAGAGAGAAGTAGTAATTAGTAAAGCTCAGTTCGAGCCCAACGCTTTCGGAGAACGCCACATGGAAATTGAACGATTTGTTCCTTTCTACAATCAATTTAGTATTTTTTTCATTAAGGACAGTGTGTAAGGGCCAAATTCTGTTTAGGATGAATGTCCCTCTTGTAGTATGTAGCAAAGAAAAGTAGGCACAGATGTTACAAATGTATTATAGCAACAACAAAAAAGAATGTTACTTGATGCCAAAGTTTTAAAATAAACATTTTGGAAGAGAAATGTTCTTAATAATGTGCTTGTTTTGTTTTCAAGTCAAGTATAGCATTTAATCTTTTGAGAAGACTGACCCTGTGAAAGGAAGAAGCACATTTGTTTTTCAGGAGGGTTGTCTCTAGCATAGCCTTTCAGAAAATACAGTAATGGCATTAAGTAAAATTAGCAATATAGTAAACACACACACACACACACACACACACACACACACTCTCTCTCTAAATAAAATGCTGATTATAACTTCTAGAATCACTAGAAGTGTCTAGAGAGGAAAATATGTGTTTTTATTCTTTAGAGGCTAGAGAAGAATGGTGTCATCCAATTTTATTGTTTTGGCACAGGCATTTTGGATAGACAGATGTGACTAGTTCACAGCATCATTAAAGACAGCAGCCAAACATTGAGTTTACTAGATGATCCTGTATCTTTTGAAGTAAATCTCAGAGCCGAATAAAGGTGGCAGAATCCTAAAATAGCATCTGAAGATTAGGAATGACCTTGCCACCATTATGTGTGGGGCCATAGCTCAGTGGTAGAGCACATGTTTTGCATGCGAAAGGTCCTCGGTTCGATCCCTGGCATTTCCAGGTAGGGCTGGAAAAAGTGCCTGAAACCCTGCAGAGCTGCTGCCAGTCAGTATCGACAGTTGTGGGCTGGGTGAACAAATGTTCTGATTCAGTATAAGGCAGCTTCTTATGTTCCTATGCTTTAGTAACATTCAGCCTTGGCTACTGCAATGCATTATACATGAAGCCATCTTTCCAAAGTCTTTGGAAACTTCAGCTTGTTCAGACCATCAGTCAGACTGTTGTCAAGGGCTGAGAGATTGTTACATATCTGGCTAAATAACTTACCATGCAATCCTATGCACATCTACTCAGAAGGAAGTCACATTAAGTTCAATGGAACTTGCTCCCTGGTAAGTGTACACAGGATTGCAGCTTTAATTGGCTCCTATTTTTCCCCCCAGCCATAATTCAAGATGCTGGTTTTGACCTTTAGGTTGCAATCTGATGCATGTTTAGACAGACAAAGGCCTACAATTCCCAGCATGCCTCAGCCACCATGGATGGCTGAAGAGATGCTGGGAGTTATAGAACTTTTTTCTATCTAAACATGCACCTTTAAAGTTTTAAACAGTCTGGGCATAGGCTACCTGAAGGACCATCCTCCCCTGTATGAGCATCGAATGTCATTGGAGGTCTTTCTCCATATGTCCTCACATTCATAATTGTGGAATTCCCTCCACAGGAAGATTTGCCTAATGCTTTCGTTACCTTATATACTGAGGCTTTTGGTGGTTAATTTTATTGCTGTATGGTTTCTTTCAAAAACAATGCACACAAAATAGGCTGGGGGGCAAGGGCTGTTTTCCCATGTGGAACTGGTTTTCCTGGTGACTTGAATTATTGCTGCTTTTTAGTTGATTTTTTTAATGAAATCCATATTAATGTAATATCTTTATTAGGCCAACCAAAAGATCACAAAAAATGTGCAAGCTTTCAATATCTCATCAGGCAAAATGATACAAAAAGCAGGTTTTTAAATGGAGTGCTATTAAGCTTTCTTGGATGTTATCTGACAAAGGCAGTGTAGTGTGTATGATTTTGTGTGTGTAAATAGTTATCTTCTCATTGAGTCTGAAAGCCTGATCTTAAAATATATTCTTCTTTTGTTGTTGTTGTTCAGTCGTTGTGTCCGACTCTTCATGACCCCATGCTAGCATGTAATGTAAGTGGAATGGGATGTACAGATAGGCTGGCATTAGGTTTTAAAACATGACATCATGGTAGGTAGCCATCTATCACTGCCTCATGAATCCTCCAAGTCAGTAATAATTGATGTCCACCCTCCCACCCTAGCTTGCAACTGGGTGCCTAGGACAACTCAATTCACATGTATTGTCCCCTTCTTTCCACACCAGTTTTAACATGTTAGTTCATTTGTGAAATTCAGACTCCCCTCTTCATTGTCTTGTCTGTTGGGTGTCTGTATTCACTACTTGAAAGAACACTATACAATAGGAGAATTTTACCAGGTGTGACTTTTTCCTGTAATAGTACTCTGCTGCACCTAGTGACATACTTTCCATTTTCTTCAATACTAAAGAGGCACAGGAGCCTTCTCAGAGTGCAGACACGGCAGTTCTATGCTTCTCTTGTCCCTCAGTCCTCTGGCTCCAGTTCCACAGTAGAATTTTTCATGAGTCTTAATGGTGCAGGAACTCCCAGTATATATTTGGTAACCCTATCTCATCCACAGTTCCCAAGCCTCCAAACCTCTGCACATCCTCCCTTACAACAGCTTATGGCTCCTGCAGTCCATAAGCTTCATGTGAGATTTTCTCCCAGGCTTAAGTTTATTATTACATTTATATTTCATCTTCTCTCCAAGAAGTTCAGGGTGGTATGTGTAAGATCCCCCCCTTGCATTTTTATCTTCACAACAACCCTGTGATCTAGATTAGGTTAAGAGATAGTGACTGCACCGCAACCCTAGTCCAGGCTGTTAACTACATCGTACCAGCTATCAGCCCAACTATCCATATATGCCACTTGCTCTTTTGCAGCCACATTGAACAAGTAATTTTTGCTGTTTGCATATTAGCATGAGAGAGACTGACTTACTATTAAGGGAGTACTTTAATTCAGTTATATGAGTGAAGAATAGAGGTTGCAGAAAATGTATCCAAGTATACTGGGAAAGGCTAAGTGGAGGAAACAGTCAAACACTTGCTTTAAAACAAGAACTGTTACAACATTGTTGGACCCAATATTCTTATGAAAAAAGAAAAGCTGATTTAACGTAGACAAATGAAATGACAAATCCAAAATTTGATAGGTGTAATTCCTTCCAAACAGCTCCAATTTATCATGTGGCTGGCTGATGTGATAAGCAGTGATTTGCGACAACCAAATTATTTTTTATATTCAAGATTTTCAAGTGCAACACAATTTTCACAGAAACAAACATCTGAAAAAGTACTTCTTACAAAAAAAGTGATAAAAAGCAACAGGTCAATGCTTGGAATAGACAGCGGATTTAGACTGCTCCAAAGGATAGTTTAGAAGGCCGTACGATCAAAACAAACCTCTGCCTAATCCAGAATATTTGATCTGGGGAGACTTCCAGACAAAAGGCTCCTAGAGGTATGAATTGGGAGATATTGTACAACAGTTATATCTTTTTTTCCTTAACAAATCTTTGCATTATGAAAAAAGATGGAAGCGGTGGTGGGAAAACATAGGAGGGCTATGAGTGAAAGATGTTGTCTTGACCCCCCCATAAAATTCTGTGAACAAGACAGGGCTTTGTCCGGTAGTACCCTTGCTTTTTCAAAGTAATCAATCCCTCTTCTCTCATCCACAAAAATGCCTTGGCTGTTACAAAAGAGAACTCTTCCACAAGTCTTCAGAAAAGGACACAATAAAAATTTATTTTAAATATATTATAAAAGAAAGTCCATCTGGTTCTTAAAAACACTACACCTTACATCCAAATGATTTCCAGTTTATCAACGATACTACATTAAAGTGCTAGACATCCTTTACCTCCCCCAACACAACAGGACATTATCCCAAGATGCACAAAATAAATACAACAATTTATGCAGCAACATCCAATTTCAAAGAAATTGTTACGCATGCATTACAAGGTGTGAAACTAGAAACTGAAGACTGCCTCTATAATTTCATTTCCCCCCTCCTCCCTCAAAACAGATTTGGCCATTTCATACTATTGCTGGAAGAGCTAATGTTTTAGCCAGTTAACATGGTTACATACCATGCAGTGTCATGAACTTGGTTAATATAATTTTATTTGGGATAAAAAGTACCTACTCATCAGTGATAATGTAATGCACCTTTATGGTTTTAGCTGATCCAAATTAAAACCCTCTCATCTGCTAGAAATTCTGAACCATTACAGAAGAATTTGGATGGCCCAGAACAGAACGTAGTTCAAAACAGCCCACTATTAATGGGTCACAAATGAGACATTTGAAACAAATCTAAATGGTCATCTTGTTCCATATATGATATTTACGCTGACATGTGACCAAAAAATGGTTATTTACATCTAAGATTTGTAAAACAAATCAAGGACCAAACTAGATGCAACATTGGCAGCTGCGTCTCTCCACCAAATCACATCTAAAGCAGTTTTTTATTTTAAGAGCAAAATGGCAAGCCCAGTGAAAGGTGCTAAGCTGTCATCCTTCCTGCAGTGTACCTCCTTGGAGGCTGTCCCACTATCACTTCCTATATCAGAGTCTAGCTGTGAGTAAGCCTGGCTGGATGAAAAGGTCATGTAGGAATGGGCCACAGAAGGTAAGTGGCAGGTGTGGGGAGGGTTCAGCACCACCCACAGTTTGCTCTGAAAATCACCCCTTTGCTTTATATCTGGTTTGGGCAGACCTGCATGGGTGTGTTCCCATTACATCCAATTTGGACTCTGGTTACCCACAAAACGTGCAAATTCAGAAAGTTGAGAAGACACACATATGCTGGTGGTATCAGACTACTTTTAAAACTAACTCATTGGAACACTTCCTCAAAGAAATAAAATTGATGGAAAATGGCTTGGTATTTATAGCATGTTAAGGAACCTCTTTATTACTCTTCATAGGAGACAGACAGGCTGCCTAGGCCTTTGAGCAACAAATGCACACTAGGGAGTAAACCCAACTGAAATTAATGGGATTTACTTCTGAGTAAGTAGGCATAGGATCAGGTTGTACTGTAAGTTAATCCAAGACACTGAAAGTGTATTCAGCTCTTCAAGCAGCTCTTTAATAGGGATACTTCATTGTGCATAGGGGGTTATCATAGACGCCTAACACTAGTTTAGACTCTCACACACCAGTGGTGCTTATATCAATGCTAGCACTCAGTGAATACTCCTGTAAGCCATAAAGCAAGCTTCTATAAGCTGTCTGCTCTTTTTAGCTGGGAATATTCTTACATCGCAGCTCCATAAGAAAAATAAATGGTCAAAATAAATGTTCAATCAAATCAGTGAATCTATGGTTTTTATGGTAAAAAGGTTCCTTTTATACAACCTATTGATCCTTGTAAAGATAAAGTCATATCAGGCACACCACCACTATGGCCTACAGGAACAATATATTCACAGAATGTGTTGATATTACCCACAAGTTCCTACCTTTTAACAGATCTTGGTGTCTGCTGAACACTTGCTGGTATTGAGGCTTTCAGGTCCTAAAGGTTCTAGCTCTTTGTTCAGTTGAATGAAACAGATACCACTGTGAAAAGGTATTCAATCATGTACGAGGGTGGGAACAACTCTCTGACTTTTATGACACTGAATAGATATGGGCACATATGCCTCATGACCCATACCCCTTGTGGAAGCTACCCTGTTTTGATATGCCTTGGAGACTATGCCAGTGGAGGATACAATACTGTGAACATTGGATGTTTGTATGCCAACATTTGGGTTCAGTAGCCACTCAGAAAGTTCAGTCTGGATTAACCCTAATGGTGTGGGTAGGGATGCTTGCTTATTTCCTTCCCTACCATGTTTGCTTTGATTAAGTGAAACCCAGGCATTTTCTGGTTTTCTAAATCAAGGCCAGTATATTTCCATTCTACAGTGGGAGCTTGAAATTGGATATTTAAACACAAAAATTCCCCCTCCAAACATTACTAATTACACACTGCACTGAACTCTAGTATATCCCACACCCCACTCCACTGTTGTCCAGCAAGGCACTAGGAAATTGTTCAAGTTTAGGCATTTGCTGTACATTTGCATTTTAAAAGGCACTTCTTTATTTTAATGATGCTGTTAAATTTGATTTTAATGACACTGATTATTCTCCATTTTACCAAGGAGGGGGTGTTTGCATGCAAGAGTTTTCTAAAGCAGATAGGAACATTTCCTGCAGCTAGGATAATTTAGATGGCTTCCAAGGATTCAGATAGTATCACTGCTAGCAACAAGACACATTTCAACAACTACAGCAAATATTCAAAATGTGGAGTTCAGATGCCATGCTTGAATCACTGCATCTAGGTGGGGAGCCACTTCACACAAACTGCTTGTCCTATGGAACTACATTTCAAGCAGCAAATTTATGAATTGGGCCTGATTGGAAAGACAACTGAGGAGCAAGTTAACACTGGAGGATAGCAGTGTGTACAAAGACCCAGTATCAGCACAGTTGAACGGCATTTTGCCACAAGAAAGCTGCTTGCAACTTGAGGTCGAGTGGAGTGTGTAAGCATGCAATCCTATGCATGATTAGACAGAAAAATGCTGGCTGGAGAATGCTGGGAGCTGTAGAACTTTTTTCTGTCTAAACATGCATAGGATTGTACCCTAAGAATCTTACATTGTATATCCTAATAAACTTGGTTAACAAAATATTTTCAGTTAATTGATGACCTTTTCATAGGGAACACTGACATGCAGGTAAGTCTCATAGACCCGTGCTTTCAGTATTAGTATTATAATTAAAACAGGAACACAGACTAATTACAGATGAAAATGGTGAGATGGATTTTCATTTCTCAACCAGCAGGTGGCCCGCTGTAACAATGCATTTCACTAATTGGCCAGGCCTTCCAGAGCATTGAATGCATCATTAAGGTGGAGAAATAATGGAATGCCACTCAGCCAGATTAGTGGGAAAGGTATTGTCCTAAAATATTTTTTGAATAGACATTTATATTGCTGCAGAAAGGAAGCCTTTAAGATTAGAATTTTCATAGTCCTTTTAACATTTAATTTTTAGCATTGTATTTGGTTCCAGTGGATTTCTGACAATATTGCCACACTACAAAGCCAACATAGTGTAGTGGCTAAGAGTGCAAGCTGGGAAGTCCTTAGTTGAAACTTGCATTGTTAGATAGCCTTTGGCAAGCCATTAGCTTTCATCTCAGTCTCAAATGACACTAATACTGGCTGAACTTGCAGGACTGTTGTAAAGATTACTATTGTGTGAAGTGAATGTGCAACACTAAAGCATTATATAAATTGTGTATTATTAATCTTGTCTTGAAAAAAATAATCAAGCCAAAATGGCACTTGGCCAGATATTTACTGCAATTATTTCTGTGATATTTGGCTCAGTGCAAGAGTCACACCACTAAAGGGATTCTTGGCTCCAACAGTTTGATGTTTGCTAAAATCTACACAATATATAATGTTATGAGTTACTTTGACTCCAGATTCTGCACTGATGATACAATTATATTGCATTTTCTGCCAGATTTGGCATTTGCAGCTCCAGAGGACTGGAAAGGGGGAGGAGTAATGCTCTCTAATAAGACAACTCGCTAGAGACATTGGGCAACTGAAACTTGAATGCAGTTTGGCAAAAATTATTTAAGGGAGGGGGCAATCCTATGACCCCTACACATTGTCTGAGACAGCGCTCTGACCACCGACGGGGAAGTTGGAGATCCCACTGCCCTCCCCCACCCCCTTGCAGCTAGTGTGGAAGGAACTGCGCTAGCTGCCCCGAGCTCAGAAAAGTGACCTCAGAGAGGGGGAAAAGGGGGTGTTTGGGTGTGTGAGGAGGGAAGGAGACCAGAGAGGCCAGGATATGAGCTATCCTGAGGCCTCTCCAGCCTCCTTTCTTCCCCCTCCAAAGCACTGTCACTAACTGCGTAACTTTTCAACAGAGCTCTTCCCTTTCTTCAAATAACTAAAAAACTACATCATTTAGAATTCCTTCCATTTCTGAAACAGAAATATTAGATGGTGAAAACAGCTAGGTTTGTGACCTATAAGAAAAGGAAAGAGGGATGTTTATAACAGAAGCGTGAATGCATAAGTGTGGCAGAACATTACAACTTGTCTGAGCAGAAAGCTAGATTGACAGCTACAATGCAATACGCACCAACTCCGTCCATTAATCCACATATTGTAGAGCACATGCTAAAAGGATTAGGAAACAAAATTGTGTGGGCAAACATAACTTACTACCAGGAAGAATTAGGAGGGCCACTTCTAACGACGTACCCACCCCAATCTAGGATTTTTCAGGAAAGATTTATGGGACAGGAAACTAGAATCCTGCTTGTGGACATTTCCTGAAAAATCCACATGGGTTCCACATTTGTATGAGATCTTTATCATGGGTCATCCTCTATGGGAAGAAACTGTTAGAATTAGCTCTTGGAAATAATAAGAGATTCTGGTGAGTAACTAGAATGGTCTGCGATTCTATGGCTAAATAGAAAATGTGAAATATGAACTAACTGCCCTTTTGATGTTTAGATTCCTGTTACCTGGCCATCTGGTTAGCAGCCCAATGCAAGCAGTGCTACTTCCTAGATGTATTACTAACCGAAGACATAGGGGCTGCAAAATTCTTCAATGCTTATTTTGCCTTTTTAACAATCAAGAGTGGGCATACTCAGTTATCAACAAGTCTATGAAATAAAGAGTGAAAAATTCCAATTAAGATAGGTATGGAATTGCCAAAAAATATTCAGAATGCTGGAAGATCTAGTAAAGGAGGCCATTATTAACTCCATACTTGCACAAGGAAGCATTCATACCCCAAATTGTCAGGGTGGACACTGAGCCCATAGAATCCCAGAGTAGTTCTGATTCAGAGGAAGAGCAGTCGCTCCTGGGAGAGGAGTGCGCCCCTTTTTCCCAGGGCCCGCAGCTGACAGAGATTCCTCCCACCAACATTCCTAGATTAGAAAGCAGTCCAGGGAATGACCCAGCACAGATAGCAGACTGGGTGGATGCGCGGCGCAGACGCAGAGAGCGGCGCCAAATGCGCGGAAAGGAGGCTTAGTGCCCGGTTGGCGCTCAAAGAACGGTTGCGCCCAGAGGATCCAAGGGAAAAGGGGAGGGATTCTCCCTAGTCCCTATATTCAGGGGTCTGCCTGTAATTGCCTTTCAAACGGGGACCAACTGTTCCAACTTAGGGCATAGGGATGCTACTGCTCAGATCTAGTTGCTACCTGTAGAGTTGTTAAGTTGTAAAAGAAGAATAAAGCTTTGAAAAGAATCCCTTTGTCTGTGTCTGGACTTGGCTACTGGATTAGACTGAGAGAGCCCTCCAAGGAGCCCCTGACACAAATGTCCTTTTTTTCTTCTATATGGTGTTGAATGAAAAATCCCTACATGTTCCATGCACATTTCCCTTTATTGAACACAATAAATAAATCTGAGCACCGTTTGAGTGGACCAGGAGAAATTGTTTTGATAACCAGTGAAAGACTAGTGAGGTAGAAGTGGCAAACCTGTACCTGCTACAAGGGGGGAAATTACTGGGTAATTTATCAGCCTATCACTTGGGAAGTTATTAAAATAATCCACTTGGAAAAAACCTGCAGAAAGCTCCTAGCTATAGGTTTAAAAACAGATCTCATCCAAAACAAGTTGAAGAAAAATGCAGTTTTAGTATATCAAGAAAATGATATATGAGCTTTACTGAAGCTTACAGGGATGACTGATACTATTTTACAGTACAATGCTATGCATGTCTATTAAGAAATAAGTCCATTGAGTTCAATGGGGCTTCCTCCCAGGTAAACGCAGACTTGGATATCCAAAATATGGAGGTAGAAGGAACCATCATAGTTGACAGTTTAAGAAGCCATTCCCAGGATAAGGAATATTAAACTAGGACGAGGTATCAAGTTGG
Organism: Heloderma suspectum; assembly: GCF_057233095.1. Taxonomy (NCBI): domain Eukaryota; kingdom Metazoa; phylum Chordata; class Lepidosauria; order Squamata; family Helodermatidae; genus Heloderma; species Heloderma suspectum. The sequence goes on along the minus strand of NC_139459.1, from coordinate 271,030,374 downwards.
TTTCAGCAAAGATGCCCCACAGTGTCCTGGTCCTGTATTGCCTTACGAAGCATCTGGGCCTTACTGTACTGCTAGAGGAATCTTCCTGTGAGTTGGCCCATGCCCGTTTGCTGCTTACATCAGTAGCTGTCAGGATGGGTTAAACCGTGAGAGGCAGACCTAGCAGTAAGGCTAGATGATTTGTAAGGCAATACAGAACCAGGACAACATGGGGCATCTTTGCTGACCAAGGAAAAGTGTGGGTGCATGGAGGGTAAGTTGTAAGCAAGCACAATCTCTGACATTGCAGATCATGCCTTAACTGATCACAGTGCCCGTCAGTTAAGGCATCAGCTTCCAATGTCTAGGCTTGAGTTAATCTGAGATAGCCTTAACTCTGGTTTTAAACTGGCAGGCTTTTTCATCATTGAATTTCCCGAAGTGTTTGCACTCCTACCCTCTTCTCAATGTATTTGAATCTGCTTTCTTGCAAGTTTACCTAGATGATAAATGGGATTATAAATACTTAACTAATGGTAATCATGATTTCATTTCAAGAACCAGGATTCCAAAATCTCGGAGAGAGTTTCCACAGATAGAAAGCAACGAGGACAGTGAGGGAGGGGGTGGAGCTAACTCATCCCCACTTCCCTTCTGCACGTGTAGAGCTTGCACACTAAGAGAATGGCTGAATGGGGTTAGATTCTCACAACCATCTTAATGATGGTATTAAAGGGACCCATAGCTCAGTGGCAGAGCACATGCTTTGCATTCAGAAGTTTCCAGGTAGAGTTGGAAAAGCACCTGCCTCAAGCCCTGGAGAGCCATTGCTGCCAGTCAGTCTTGACAATACTGGGCTAGATGGACCAACAGTCTGACTGAGTATAAGGCAGCTTCCCCTGTTCCTAATGAGCATACATAGAGTCTGAAGACACATTTAGTGTAATGTGTAAATATTTCCCTATTTTGAGATCCCTGGATAACCTTGTCCTATCACACAGAAAGTAAGAGCAAGGATCAGGGCCCTTGCACTGTTTTTGTGCTTTCAGAAAGATGATGTGAGGCCCAAGATACCTAACCTATACATTTTTTTTCTTTTTTACTCAAAAGTAAACTCATGGGACTCATAGATCAGGACCCTAGAGTAGTGTGTACGGGGCTTTAACTCTTTGCCCTATGCCTGCAGTTTACCTTACAACTGAATGCCGTTTTGCAATGTAAATTGGAGGCACTGGGGGCTGGGCTGGGCTGACCCAGACTGGGACCGCAGCGGCGGGGTGGGGAGGCTTAAACTCTTCCTCCTCTCCCCACCCCAAATGCTAGGGTCCCAATCTGTCTAGTAGTGTGTGGTCTTGAGAGGTCACATTCCATAACTAAAAGAATAGGCATGGCATACAGAACACAGAACACTGGAGTACTGGCAACATTCTAGCTTCAGAATGAAACAGAATGCCTGATACAACTTTGCCAGCAGTTGCTACCATGGGACAGAAAATCTTAATAAGTTTAGAACCACTGCTCAGAATTTCACCAAACCAATGAAAGGCACATCTCCTTATCAAGCCAGAATAATGTACATCAGTAGTTTTCGCCAAAATGTAAAGAATTATATGATATGCTGCAGTTTGGGAAAAAAAAGTACAAATATGTGTATTTTCAGCACTTTTTAACTTGCTGTACCTATGGCAAATTTTATTGGACGGGTTTGAAATTTTGCACAATTGTAGCATCAGGAAGATGACAGATGCCAAGTTTCAAGTTATTAGCTCAGCAGGTGTAATTTTTTATAAGCAGCAAAATTTTGAGGCTTATAATGGCGGAAACGTTTTTTTTTTTTGGAGACTCACCTAAACAGGCTCTCTTGTGCCCCTTTCATATTGGATAAAACTACAGTTAACACAGAACTGGAGAGGCGATGTTTTAGAATTCAAAACTTGCTAATCTGAGAAGCTAAGTGGAAAAAAACACACAAATCATCTTCATTAAAGATTTTAAAGATGTTCACATAGTTCAGGGATATCAAACCTCTAGCCGTGGAGTCTCCTTGGGATCCTCCTTGCTCTTATCTTCAATGTCAGACTGGAGATAAGAGCGAGGATGCAGGCAGTGGGGGACTCAGCCAGTGCTATAAGGAGTGGCTGCCGCTCCTAGTGCCAGCCACATCCCCTGCTCTGCGCTGAGGGACCGCATGGAAAAAGGCAAAATGGGCTGGGGGATGGCGTGAGCTGGTGTGGTCACACCCACTGAAAACATCCAGTCTACGGAGGGCCCAGTGGCAAGCACTTTGGCCTCACGCCTGAATGTGGTTCTGCACCCCTGATGTAAGTTATTTGGAATGGGAATGGTACAAAAAGGGCTGAGCTCTGAAGGGTGCTGAACTATATTGATTCTTGACTACTTTTCAGTTTTTGTGCATCATTTCTGCTAAAGCTTTATTGTAGGATAATCTGTAGAATTCTATAATGTTGTGCATGTCATCCTAAATGTTGTTCAGTGTCACCTCAAATTGGTTCTATGTGGAACATAATTACATTGATAGAAACAACAGGTTGGCCACTAGAGTTACACTGCAATCTTAAACATGCTTATTTGGATAATTACTGATGTCATTGGGAATAAAATTTCATCGAGTGAACTTCTGTCTTTAGCCTTAGTTCTGTTTGTATACATGAGTCTTTTAAGGAAAAAGCTACGATGCCTGTGAACTAAACAAATTATTCATGACACAACTGATTCGCTTAACTAGTATTAGTTACAAAATGAGCTAACAAATTATGTTGCAAGTGCGGTACAAGACTGAATGGCAAAGGACAAATTTAACCATCATTTGCAGGTGCAGATCACTAATTACAGTGAACTTGCAAATCATATGCAATAGGCGAGTTTCAGGTCCTGATCTCCCCAACATCAAACCTTGTCCAAAATGAAAACTGTACTGTGTGATTCCTTGGGAAGTTACACTATAAAATGGTCCTGTATTCCAAAACTATAGTCCTACTGAAAGCTAAGCAATTATTTTAGCAGCAGGCTGTCACAGCAGTATAAAATACACTCTCCAGTTCATAATAGGCAGACAGCATGGTACGTGAATCTGAAACTGCAGTTTCTCATAACTGAAAAGATTTTATGAAGGAGGAACAAAACACTGAAGAAATCTGTGCTGTTTGGCCTCCAATTAAATGGCCAATTATTTTGTAAAAGACATAAGATGATATTTGTGTACAGCACATATTTTATTTTTTCCTCAAAACCTTTAATATTTGTCCAGAAGTCATTATTTGTTAAGTACTCAGTAGAACTAGCATAAAGCTAAAGCTGGTTGCTGTTGTTTTTGTGCTGAATATGGATCTAGTACCTAGAAATGATTAAGTGACAGAGAACTTACAAGTGCTAGTGCTGTATATATGGTGATAAGCAACAGTAGACACTGGATGGATTTATGCATCATCTGTTCAATCTGCTAAACAAGTTCTGTTGCTAATTTTCTTTTTAAAATTTTGCTATTTGAGACCGGCATTGCTTGTTTTGGTAGACCAGAACCTTTGCAGTTACAAGAACCTCAAGGTAGGAGTCTGGAATACACACATTCAAATTATAACAATTTACATAATATTTACATTTTGGCTTGTATCATCTGCCAATAGAACAGACACTGCTGGCAGAACAGATTCCCCCTCCCCCTTGCATAGGGGATCTGCTGGAGTAGATGGGGGAGGGCATCGGGGGTTGCAGGGGGAAGAGGAAGTCCTGTTATGCAAGTTAATTTCTGCTCGCATGATGTTTGATGTTGCCCTTTATGCTTCATTCACATTGTAAAACAGGAGTTTTAGAAGAGCTGTCAGGTTTTTTTAGCCACTGCTGGAAGAATGAATGAAATGTTAGTGAGAAAGAGTTGTGCAAGACAAAGACAAGGAGCTCTAAGGAGAAAGAATCTGTCCCTTGACCATTACTAATTACAGATAGAAAATCCAAGGCAGCACCCACACATCTTCTATTCCTGCTGCCTGCCACAAAAGGCAGAAGGAACTTCATACAGCCAGAACAGGCAATGTGATTAGCTGGTACCAACACTGCCCTTAACTATCTAGACACAACACTCACCCTTGGATGCAGTATGGATCCATGGACTTGGCTTTGAGACAATGCGTTAATTCGTGACTGTTGCACATCACCTCATGGGGAAAAAAGCTAGGTTGAGATGTGACCTTAATAGCGGAGAATCTTAAGATTATGAAGTGGCAACGTGGATTTCTAGACTTCCTGCTAATGGGATTTAATTACCCAAAAGATAAAGATGCAGCATCATCAAAGTAAAGACTGGCCTGATAGTCACACCCTCTCCTGAGATTCTCCCTTTTACCTTATTTTAAAAAATTATTCTTTTAAAAAATTTGTCATCTCCCCTGTAAAAACTATAGCTGTAATATATACATATATAGACAGTCTTTAAAGATCGAGGTTCTTATTAAACTTTTCCAAGACTGTTGAGTTTGTGTGTTCAAATATCCACTGCTGTGTTGAAGATGAGGGATTACATGTGTTCATGAAGATTTTTCGGTCACTTTCACTACAGTCCATACAGCTGCCACTTACTGGGTGGTAAAGGGTCTTGTCCTGAGGATGAGAATTAGAAATGAATTTGTTAGACTGCGGAATATGCCAAAGTGGTATTTGCCACTTCATTAATTATCATCTAACAGCAGCTTTAGTTCAGTAAGTAGTATTTCTTGTATTCAGCATGCTTTATTAATCCTGACTATATTCACTGTTTTTGCTTTTGGTAAGCTGACCTGAACAACTTTTAAATAAGTCTTCGCAACTGAAATATAAAAGGGTACTGATGAAGGCTGCACTTTTCCAAATCCAAACTCAACATATTATCCACTGGATCTCACTTGGAAACATGTTTTGTGGAAGAAGCATATTGTTAACTTCCTGTTATTGTCTTCCAAACTTGCTGAAGCACACACTGAAATATCTGAGCTACACTTTACCTAGCCTGGATGCATGTCTGGTGTTTTAAGACTCCTGGAAGTAATACAACATCATACATTTACTGACATTATGAGCAGAGCTTGGTGATCAGACCTGGGCCTAGAGCATCCCTGGAATGGGGTCTTGCCCAATTGGCAACCCAGTCTACCCACCTTGACCTCAGGATTCTATATTCTGTATTATGAGGCTTTATGTTCTGCTGCCATGAAATATCCTTGGTTTTGATGTTTACCTGGTTGGTTTGAGGCAAACCATCCAGTAAACATAATAACATGTGTGTTTTTAATATAGGGAGACAACTATAAATGCCCTATTTTTCTCATGGCTAATTTAAAACCCCCCATTAACAGCTCCTTTTGTGAAGCAACAATTGGGTTCCCTGCACTTGCAGCCATATGACCAAAATAGTACAATATTAATCATATTATTCAAGATGTCACAGGTGACCATAATGGTTTGACACAATTACACTCACTTTTCTGTATTTCCACAGCTGATTCCCCTTCATTCCATGACAGTCATAGAGAGTCACTGGGCTGTTGTGAAAAACAGCATCAAAACAAAATTTCTTTGTGTGCTGGGGATCTCCCGGACGGATGTCTTCTCTCCAACTGAACGTGAATACCTGCTAGGACAAGCATCAGAGGATAAAAACTCAAAGTTCTTCTTTATGATCACCCATGTCCTTCAGATAGCTACTCAGTATATGAAGAACTACAATGTCCTTAGGGCAAGGTAAGAAATTCAAGCATGTATCTAAAACAAAAAGCTGCCACCAGTCACATACAGTTTATGGTAGTAGATACATCAAACTTTTTGTGTGCTAATTTAAACTCTGATGAGATTCTAGCAGACTAGACATGTTACTTACCTGTAACTGCAGTTTTTAGAGTGGGCATCTGTGCATTCTCACCAATGGGTTCTGCATCTGTGCAGAGATTTGATCAGGAACATTCTAGAGCTAAGAAATCTTTGGTGGAGTACCCTCCTCCAACCCAACTCTTCCTGCTCAATTCCAGAGACTGCTATAGGAGCAATACGGCGAAGCAAAACAGGAAAACAAGCCAAGGCAGGCACTGAAAGCAGGGATGGGGAGTGGGCTGTGTGAATGCACAGATGACCACTCAAGGAACTCTTTATAGATAAGCAACCTGTCATCCTTCTTCATGTTCTCTGTCTATCACATACATGGGTTACTCTTGCTATATGATACTGTTTGGTCTAGGTAGAAGGCAAAAGCTCTGCAGACATCTAGTAACAAATAAATAAACATTATCTCTCTCTCTCATATGGTTTTAAGTTCTGTGAACCACCCAGACAGCTTTGGCTATTGGGCGATAAAGAAATAATATAAATAAATAGTAAGTAGAGATGTTCAACGCCAAATATGGATTAGGCAAAATACTGGTAAAATTATTTCTGCCTCACATGAAAGGAGGATGTGATGTTGGGCACAAAGACAATATCTGGGCAGAGAACCATCTTATCTCTGTGGAGGCTAGATGCAGGGGGTCAGCTCTCAAAGCACAGAGTTCACTCAAATGGTGTACAAATATGACCACTACCAAGAACGCAATCTTTTGAGTCAGAAACTGGACAATACAGGTGGCAAGAGACTCTAACAGACAAGACATAAGGCTGCTTAGGACCACTGAGAGGTTCCATGCTGGAACTGGGGGCTTATATGATGTGTATAGGTTCAGGAGGCTCTTCATGAATCTCTGAGCTATAATTTGAGAAAAAACAGAAACACCTATCGGCATGTGGCTTCTGGAAACTGCAACCAGGTAAACTTTCAGGGAAGAGACAGACAAAACAAACACAAAAACTGCAAACATATTCTGCAACAGGCAGGTGACTGATCAAAACTATGTGAGAATGCATAATGAACAAAGCACATCCACTTGGCTGCATTGGATCATCAAATAAAGGGTTTATTTGTACCTTCTAGGATTTGCGGTATGTCCTGTGACAGATCCATCAGGGGTATATCAGTCACACTGTGAGGCACCACAACTGCATGTCCAGATGGTGCACATGCTAGATCCTAAGATGGAAGGTTCGGCATGTTTGGTATCCAGAGGTATGTCCTATGTGTCCTTCATGTCCTATGAGACATGAAGAGGACCATAAACTGTGGCTGACAAGGCCATCAGGATGCAATCCGCATTGGCCTGTCCTATCTTTACTGCCTCTTGTGATCAGTAGGATTGGAGGAAAAACACAGTGGACTACAGGAACACTTCCCCAGAGAGCTGCCATCTGCTCCTGCTCTGCTGCAAAAGCAAGTGCATTTGCGATTGTGGGAGGTGGTGAAGAGATCCACCCCTAGCATCCACCGCTGTCTGAAGAGAAGGTGAATATTCCGGGAGCCAGCACCTATTCACGTGAGCATGGCCAATTACAACCGAGAAAATCTGTAAGAAAGCTGCCACTGCCAGACATATGGCAGCCAGGGGTATTCTCCAAGGTATAGATCCAGTGCTAGGTGTAACAGGTATGCAATTGCACACCCCTCTTTGATGATATAAAATACTGCAGCAATTGCATCCGAGGAGAATTAAACTGTGTGGCCCATGAGGGTGGTTCCAAAGCTTAGAAACCCTTCCTCACTGCTAATAGTTCTAGGGCCCTCATATGGAGGCTCTGCCAGGCACTATGAACCCTCAGTCACCCACAATGGGCTCTCCACTCCATCTTTTGAAGGGTCTGTAGTGACTATTTGTGACAGATGGGTTAAAACAAATTCCCCCCCCCCCCCCAAAAAAAGAAAAAAAGATTAGACTGGTAAGTCCACTGGAAGAGGAAGCATTGAACTAACTGTGGTAGGCTGAGATGGATAAATTTGGGATTCTGTGCAGGGTGCATCATGTTTAGTTGGCACACCCAGAGCTGGGCAAATGGTGTTAATGTGGTAGCGCAGGCCATCAGCCCAAGCAACCTCTGTATCCAAGATGCCACTACTAAATGAGTGCAGGAGTTGTTTACCACCATGGAGGCCAGGGTCATGGCCCTGTTAAGAGTCAGGTAAAAGTAGCATCTTGTGAAGTCCAAACATGTTCCTATACATTGAAAACACTGTGCCAGGAAGAAATGCAACTTCTCTAAATCCATATAAGACTGAGTGTTGCCACAAGATGAAGCATGTTGCTTTGACAAATGATGCAGGATCAGATGGCAGGGAACCAATCCTCAGTGTATGAAAATATTCCAACTCCCAGGAGATGAAGGTGGGCCACCACCAGTACTGTGCATTTGGTAAATATCCTTGGGGTCATTGCAAGACAAAAGGGAAGACCACAAAAATGGAAGCAGCAGCTCCCTACGACAAGACTCAGAGAATGCCTGTGATGCAGTCCGATGGATATATGGAAATATGTGTCTTTCAGGTCTATTGATGCAAACCAATTACCCTGGAGGGGAAATATGCTAGCAAGTGTCACTATGTGAAATATTTTGGGCATAATCAGGCTGTTAATATCACTGAAGTCTAGAATAGTTTGCAGTCCACTGTCCTGCTATAACACAAAGAAGCATCTGGAATAAAAACCGATGGATTCCTCCCTGGCAGGAATGGGTTCTATTACTCCCTTTTGAAGGAGCAAGAGAACCTCTTCCTGCAAGTGAGGTGGTGACATGGTGGAACAGGGCATTTCACTTGGAAGGAGTGAAGAAAACTCTGCCACAGGCAATACAAGTGATAGTAAGGACCGATTTGTCAGATGTATTGTCTTCCCAGGCTTCAGCGAAATATTGGCATCACGTGCCAAAGACATGAGTCAGATGGATGGGGGCCCTGAAGACAGGCAAAAGTGCTGCTTGTCCAGCTCTGGGGGCTTATGGTGAGACATAGGCCTGAACTTGGATGAAAAGGACCTCTCTGAGTTCTGAGATGGGAGGCTGGCGAGAAGACTGAAGTCTGTCAGTATGAAGAGTCTCTGTTCCAAGAGAGACTGTTGCATTGTGAGTCCCATTCAACAGGCTGTAGTCTTCATCTTTTGCACCTTATCTAGAGTATCATCAGTTTTATCACTAAAATGTACTTTCCTATCAAAGGGAAGGTCTCTAGCGTGTGTGGTGGCCTCCTGGGTAAGGCTGGCAGATTACAGCCAGCTATGACTCCGAACAGCTATAGCTGCAAGCCATCTCTTTAGACATGCAGACCTGATTTGCACAACATGACAGCCCACCATGGCTTAATTTACCCACAGGGGCTGGTATGTCGTGCCAGCTTGCTGTGGCTCTTTGTATTGTGTGAATCCAGGCAGCAGGAGTTGTTTGAGGGTTAGACAGCCCTCAAATAACCCATGACTTATTTTAGGGTTATTTGAGGGTTGTCTAACCCTCAAACAACTCCTGCCACCTGGGTTCGTATAACAAGCCTTGTCAAGCCAGGTGCCTATGTCTGCCATGCAAAAATGGAGCCCGTGGGCAACTGGCGCATCACAACAGCTCCTACAGAAGAATTAAACCACAGTGGGCTGTTGTGTCATGTGAACCAGGTCAATATCTGCCACATGGCAAGACTTGATTTGTTGTTTCATGAGGCCTCACTATGAAATGCTGTTGCAAGGTCCTGCTTGTCGTCAGGTAGATGATTGAATAAACTACCTTCTCCCAAATGAAATGCTGGTAGCTGGACATACAGGCCCCAAAATTACTAGTCCTGAGGGATTAGCAATCCTGAGAGCACCTGTGGAGTAAAATTTCACCCCATGGCATCTAGCTTACAGCCTTCTCTGTCTACAGGAGCTGCATGAATATTCTGCCTAGACTTGTGAGCAGCCTCAACAAGGAAGGAATTCAGTGCTGGATGTTTCAAAATAAATTCACAGTCCTCCTCCTGAACTCTGTATGAATTCTCTAGATGCCTGGATGTTTGGGGCCATGAACAATGGCTTTTGCCACGAATTCTTAAGGGTCTGCAGAAGAGCTGGAAGCACAGGGTGACTGTTGGTGCAAAGGTTGTGGTTGCTTTTTTGTTGTCGTCTTTTTCTTCTTCAGTTCCATATATAACTAAGAGGAGGGATGCTTAGCCTTAACCTTCCTAGGCTTCAAGGCTCATACAGCTGCCTGGTGTAGGGGTCATCTGAGGGTCATTGAGGCTGGCATATAGCATAGTGCTTGAAGCCAAACTTAGCAACAGGAGTGGGGTCGATGAAGACGACTCTGGAACCAGTAAGAACATGACCAGTAACACTGCAGAGTAGATGCTAAGTAGTTGTTGATCCCACATCTTATTTCTAGCCTTGTTATCTGCAGCTTGAAGGGTTTGCTCTCAGAGGAATGCATGCTATCTATAGGAGCAGTTCTGGTGAGCCTATTTAGCGTGCACCTGACAAAACTGGCAAGAGCTGTCAACATGATATTCTCCGAAACAAAGCAGGTAGAGGAAGTGTCTGTCTGTGCACGGGTGGGGGGGGTAACTTGCTCCTGCAGGGGCCTCTAGGGCTTTAAGCCCTAAGGTGACAAGGAGATGCCTAAAGGCAAAATGCAATAGATAAAAGCAATGCAAATGGGAAAGAGGGAAATGACACTAGAAGTAGATGTGAAGCAAAGAAGAAATACCCCCTCCCCCAAACCTGAGCCAGAGAAGGCAAACTCACCTCCATCTCCTCACACAACTAGATGGAGGGTGTTACCAATGATGCTGCTGCAGTTGTCAAAGAGCAATTGAGCAGGAAATGCAAGAGCCAAGCTTCTCAAGTGTGCACAGTTCAGGTGTAGGGGGTGGGCCTCCCACCAAAAGCTCTCTTAGCTTTAGAATGCTCCCAAATGGGGCTCTCTCTAGGCAAAGAACTTGTGTGCATATGTGATGTACAGAAAAACCATGAAGAAGAACATAGGAGTTATTTGTGGAACTGAAGGTCATGTTTTGCATGGAAGCAGCATAGGAGAAGCGTATTTTTTCAGCTTTTTGGAAGAGCATGACCAATAGCATACCATCAAGTGCTGCTTAATCCAGAGATGGAATTAAGGAAAAGAATGGAATTCTTTCATTTGGAGTGGCAGGAGCAGAGGATGACACAGATGGGAGGAGAACAGGATGAATATTTAGTTGGTGGCCAAAGAAACAGTGAAAGAGCAGAAATACCAAATGGGAAAGAACATCAGATGCTAGCTCCTGCTCAATCTAGTTTTTTTGTTTTTGTTTTCTTTTGGGTGTGTGGTTCTTGGTGTACCTATTGTATGTTTGTAAATGTTGTGACCTGCTTTGAGGACTGAAGCCAAAAAGGGAAATATAAATCTACTAAATCAATAAATTAAGTGAAAGGAAAGTAATGGAAGTTTCCAGTTTGACATACATTCCCTCAAATGAAACCTATTGCCACTGAGAATGGGAATCAGCAACACCAGGTGAAGTCCTTTTGTGGGATGAAAGGTTAACACACATGAAGAAAAAGTAGACAAAGCAATAAAGAGGTTTGCTGCAAAAAGAGCTATTGTATATGTTGGCTATTGGAGCTCTATGTGCATGCATTCACAGTGAGGATATGAGGGCGATCCCTTCAACTGAAATAACTCCACACTGGTTTGGTAATAAGATGACATGGCAATCCAACATATTAAGGATGCAAGTAATTGCTTCATGTTGCCACCATTAGGACTAATATAAAACAAAGGAAATCTCTCTTTATGGAGGAATTAGAACCCGCCCCTCCAAACCTATTTCAACATTCACATTAAGTTAAGCAACCCAACATATAATTGCACATGGAACAAATGGACAGAGTCCAGACATTAAAAAGAATTGGTTTCAAAGTAAATTGATTTTATTTCCAGTTTGCAGACATCAGAAATGATAAACAGCAGCCCTTCATTTTATCAAACCCATGACTTCCCAGCAGATGCTGCTATGTTTACCTAGCCTTCCTTTCTTTGCTATATTTAAAGTAACATTTTCATTCACTAAGTTACAACAAAGCTGCCGCTTCTGGCATCTCATGCATCAAGAGGACAGAAATATTGCCCGGCCAGTTTCATCGCTTTCCAGCATCTATTGGGGTGTTAATCATGTTCCAGGTGATAAAAAGTGGTTACTGAATGTGCTGGCAGATTCATTAAAATGTTCTTCCAACACTTGTTTCAGGAGATGCTTTGAACTGAATATGTGTATGCATGGTAGTTGCTTGCCCCCTATTTATTCACCCCCAAATTTGACTCTGGGTAATATTTATTTACATACTGTCTTTCTGCCAAAGAACTCAAGGCAGTATTTAAAACACTTTCTCCCTACACCCACAGTATTCCTGATTATGAACAGCATCTGTTTGTTTGGTATCCAGGCCAGCAGGCAGCCTATATTCTGCCCATCTAAGAAAGCCCCTCTTATTAGTATTACATTAATTAACCTGTTACAATATTCTAGTAATGCTGTCTTTGCATAAAATATTTGTTTATTCTAACTACTTCTGGAAACTCTAAATAATTGTTTTAAAAATGCCTGTACCTGCACATTGTTCCAGGCTGCTTCTCCTCTGTCTTTCACACAGTTTTCAATCCTTAGTGGTGAACCCAGGATGCCATGTTTGGTATCTGCGCAGAGACCAGTCCCGACGTTACGGATCTGCAAGATTAAGTCATTGATTAGCTTTGCAACTAAGTTTTGGACATACTGACAGCCAAGGAAACAGACACACTTAAGATGCCATCCCATAGAAAAAGTTGACAATGCAAAGACACAAGGTGAGGTGGCTTTTTTAAAAGAAAAGAATGCTCAAGAACTGATAAACCAAGAAAAAAAAAATCCTGAATTCTCAGTGCTTTAAAAAAAACCCAGTATGTTGAATACATATAAACTTGAGCTTGAGCACCACCAACAAGCAGCTTCATATTTCCCAGAAGAGTACATTAATTGGAATGCAGTTATCCTTCGGATTGTGCGCTTCTCTTTTGCAATGAAGTTCTCAGCAACAACAACAAAAAAACTTTAGGGAAAATGTGTCCAATTCAAATGCAATTTTTGGTGCAGCTTTTAAAACGTAGGAGGAAACAGGATGGAACAGACTTATGACTGAATACATACAAAACTGACTCAGGCTGGAAGTAAGAATGATCTGTCCATCCCTAGTTCCAAATATATATATAAAAATAGGTCACTGCATTGGATTTACTATCCATTCTTACCTTAGGGTAAACCTGGCAGTGGACCGTCAGAGTAAACTTAAGGAGCATACCCCAGGAGTTCAGTGCATATGGTTTCCTATAGTTTAGCAGAAAAATACTGAACTTCACTATGGGGTCCAAACTGTAGTCAAATCAGAGGTACATAGAAAGCCTAAATGAATGGCCCAAAATCATAGGAAAGGGCTGGGTCCTAATCACTAATATTGGCACTGACTTGTGTTCCATTTCTAAACTCTAAACTAGGTCTAGCAGTATTTTTGCATTTAAGTGGGAAAAATGCAACTGGACAGCTGAGATATTGCGAACTTGTATTTCTTGTCATATACTTTCACTGAATTCCTGTAAGCTGTTCTGTATAAATGAAACAACATATATAATGTGTTGCCTACAGTTAGGGATGGGATCAGCAGGTACTGGAAATCCACCATACACCATGGCATGGCTGAATGAGATTTCTTGATCTCATCTGATATGGGTGAGTTTCCTGAATAAACCAACCTCTCCCCAGGCAGCTGCTGGAGGCTCCACTGGTGGGTAGAACTTTCCCAAGTCCCAAGCAACTTCATTCATGAACCACTTGAAGCTTCTGCAGTTGAGATTGCTGCGAAGTTCCTTCTGAGCAGCCACATCCCCTGCTGACAGATGCCGATATTCAGGTCTCCTCTGGTAAATGTACTCTGCGTATTCATCCATCCACACCTCAGCTACACGCTTCAAGTTCTACATGGGTGTCATTATTTTTCAAAGGAACAAGTGAAAAGCAAGCATTATCCATGAGCAGATTTTGCATTAGGCAGACAAGAGAAAATTTCAGAAAAGATCCTCGTTCTTGAGCATCACCTTAGTTTTAGCAAGTGAAATCTCTACATTATTTAACTCATGATGTTTGAGATCAAGAGAAGTAATTTTATGGAGCTTAAAATGAGATTTCTAGTCGCAAAATATAGATAAACAAAGTCCCAAGGCATCTTAAAACTAAAATAAAAATCACAACGTATGCTTTTGTGAGCCAGAGTCCCCTTAGTCTGACGAAGTATACCTTGGCCCACAAAAAATTATGCTGCAATACATTTGTTAATCTTTAAAGGTTCCATAGGACTCTGCTTCTGCTGCAACAGCTTAACAAGGTTACCCTCTGGAATTTATCATGTAGATGCATAGTACATACATAGCGGATGCGCAGAAGCCAAGCTTCTCTTTTGGCTGACTGGCTGGTGCATACATGCATGTTCTGCAAGACAGGATTAATGCCTTCCTACTCAACACCCTCCTACAGCTGTGAAGCCTAGAATAGACTAGAGAATCTAGCTCATGATGGGGAATGTAGTCAAGATGTGTTTCTACACACAGACACTTTAAGAACTAAGAGGTAAGTGGGCTGCAGGAAGCCCAGGGGGCTGCCCTTTATCCTTCTGATTGGCTGTGAGCTCACCAGGTGCTTCTGAGAGCTCCAACTGAATTGGGGTGTGTGTGGCCTGAGTACTCCCAGCAGCTGAGTGGGCAGGAAGCTTCAGTCTGTTTCCCGCCTCCCAGCTGAGCAGAGCAGAGCAGAGCAGAGCAGAGCAAGCTGCTCCAGGGACTACAGAAGCAAGCAAGCTCCCAGAGAGCGAGCAACCAGAGTGAGCGAACAGGGGGAGCAAACAGGAGTTAACTTTTTTCCATTTATTTGTCTTGTAACACACACTTGCACACCAGTGGGACTCTGCTTTTAACCTCTACTGAGTAGAGGAGCAGGCACAGGCTAGTCTAGAACAATCACAAAGCTAGACACAAAAAGGGAAAAGAGGCTATGGAAGGACAAGACTCTCCAGTGGTGGTGACCTGCAAGGTGTGTGCAATGTTTGTTTTCTTGCCCGAGAACAACATGGCCTACACCTGCAACAAGTGCAAGTTGATCATGCTGCTGGAAGAAAATGTAAGCGGACTGGAGTGGCGACTGTCGACCCTCCGGGGAATAAGAGAACACGAAGAGTTCTTGGACCGAATGGGGGAACTACAGCAGCAAACGGAAGACCAGAAGCTTGAAGAGCAACAGCAAGATGAGGCAGTGGGAAATGCTGAGGTGAAGAAAAATGGAGTAGAGGATACTCCTTGGAAAAGGGTGACAGGAGAAGAAGAACTAGACGCCACTCTGTGCCAGTGGAAGCAGTGGAGCTGTGGAACTGATTCCAGGTACTTGCAGATGAGACTGGAGGACAGCCTGCAGAGGAAGAATCACAGGGGAACCTACATGAGAGTGAGCAAGAGGCTGAAGGTCAGTCAAACAGAGGCGATGAAACCCAGGCCTACAACAACAAGAAGAGTGGTAGTAATGGGAGACTCCTTGCTGCGTGGGATCGAGACCCAAGTATGTCGTGAAGACCCGTGGACTCACCAGGTATGTTGTCTCCCGGGAGGACAGATTAGAGATGTGACTGAAAGGTTGCCTGAACTCATAAAGCCCAGTGACAGATATCCCTTTCTTCTCATCCATTTGGGAACAAATGATACTGCCAAGTGGAGGTACAAAAACATCACGTCAGACTTTGAAGCTCTGGGAAGGAAACTCAAGAACTTTGGGGCCCAGATAGTTTTCTCATCCATCCTTCCAGTAGTTAGAAGGGGGATAGAAAGGGAACGAAAAATACTCTGGTTGAATGAGTATTTCATTCATGGCTACGAAGGTGGTGCCAACGAGAGAGGTTTGGATTCTGGGGCCACGGGCTATACTTCCTGGAAGATGGGCTGTTGGCAAGGGACGGGTTGCACCTCACAAAGGCTGGGAAGAATGTGTTTGGCCACAGCATGAAGAACTTCATCAGGAGTGCTTTAAACTGAATCCTATGGGGAAAGGAGATGTAATGTTGGGGGTAATAATGGACGTAGGCGCAAGCACTGCAACAGAGAGAACAGCTCTGATAGCGCCCAATAATAGTCTTCAGACACATGTAGGAAGAAGGCCAGACTATGAAGCACATGGTCTTCGATGTCTATATACTAATGCCCAGAGTATGGGAAACAAACAGAACAAACTTGAACTCTTAATACAAGAGGGAAATTATGACTTGATAGGTATAACTGAGACTTGGTGGGATGACTCTCATGACCGGAATACAGCAATTGAAGGATATAACTTGTTCAAAAAGAACAGGAGGAACAGAAAGGGAGGTGGGGTTGCACTGTATGTGAAAAATACATATCTCTGCACAGAAGTACAGGAGGATGAGCTTAGTAGCCCCATCGAGAGCATCTGGATCAAAATAAATGGAGCAAAGTATAAAAGGAACCTGGTGATCGGAGTCTACTACTGGCCACGCAACCAAGGAGAAGACGAGGATGAAACTTTTGAAAAGCAAACAGCCAATGTTTTAAGGAAGCATGATGTAGTAGTAATGGGGGACTTCAATTTCCCCGATATTTGTTGGGAGACAAATTCTGCAAAACATGACCCCTCCAGGAAATTCCTGACTTGTGTGGTGGATAACTTCCTCCTACAGAAAGTAGAGGAAGGAACTAGAGGATCAGCTATCCTTGACTTCATCCTAACCAACAGAGATGACTTAGTGGATAAAGTAGCAGTTACAGGAACTCTGGGGGAAAGCGACCATGTTGCACTTGAGTTCTTGGTTCTAAGGGAAGCAAAAGCCGAGTGTAGTCAAACGCATACCCTGGATTTTAGGAAAGCTGATTTTAATAAACTCAGAACAATGAACAGTAAGGTCCCATGGCAAGCAACGCTAACGAGAAAAGGAGTCCAAGATGGGTGGGAGCTTTTAAAAAAGGAAATTCTCAAGGCACAATCACAAGCAATTCCAACAAGAAGAAAAGGTGGAAGACAACAGAAGAAGCCAATGTGGCTTCACAAAAAGCTTAGGGATGACCTGAAAACAAAAAAGGACACATATAGGAAGTGGAAAGAAGGCCAAGTAACAAAGGAAGAGTACAGGCAGGTAGCACAGAATTGCAGGGATGGCGTCAGGAAGGCTAAAGCTGAGAACGAGCTGCGGTTAGCGAGGGATGCTAAAAACAACAAAAAGGCTTTCTTCAGCTATGTGCATAGTAAAAGGCAGAGGAAAGAAATGGTTGTTCAGCTATTAAATAAGGATGGCAAAACGATAACAGATGACAAAGAAAAGGCAGAGGTGCTCAATTCCTACTTTGCTTCAGTCTTCTCCCAAAAGAGGGTCTATGACCCCCCTGGCAAAGGCAAAGTGCAGGCCGAAGGGGCAGGATTGCAGCTTGAGATAGATAGGCATATGGTCAAGGAACACCTAATTACTTTGAATGAGTTCAAATCTCCAGGGCCAGATGAACTGCATCCTAGAGTAATAAAGGAACTGGCAGAAGAACTCTCAGAACCACTGTCTATTCTCTTTGAGAAATCATGGAGGACGGGGGAAGTTCCAGAGGACTGCAGGAGAGCTAATGTTGTCCCTATCTTCAAAAAGGGTAAAAAGGAGGAACCTGGGAACTACAGACCAGTCAGTCTGACATCAATCCCAGGGAAAATTCTGGAGCAGATCATAAAGCAATCCATCTGGAAGCACCTTGAAAACAATGCCATGATTACTCGAAACCAACATGGATTTGTCAAAAACAAGTCCTGCCAGACAAATCTGATCTCATTTTTTGATCAAGTAGCCTCCCTTGTAGACCATGGGAATGCTGTAGACATCATATACCTTGACTTCAGCAAAGCTTTTGACAAAGTGCCCCATGATATCCTGATGAGCAAACTAGCTCAAAGTGGGCTAGATGAAACAACGATCCAGTGGATCCACAGTTGGCTACAGAATCGGACTCAAAGAGTGCTTATCAATGGGACCTTCTCAAACTGGGGAGAGGTAACGAGTGGGGTACCACAGGGCTCAGTCCTGGGGCCAGTGCTCTTCAACATTTTTATTAATGACTTGGAGGAGGAGGTGCAGGGAATGCTGATCAGATTTGCAGATGACACAAAATTGGGTGGGATAGCTAATACTTTGGAAGACAGAAACAAAATTCAAAGTGATCTGGATAGACTGGAGAGCTGGGCAGAAAACAACAGAATGACATTTAATAGGGATAAATGCCAAGTTCTGCACCTAGGAAAAAGAAACCAAATGCACAGTTACAAGATGGGGGATACGTGGCTCAACAACACTACAAGCGGGAAGGATCTTGGAATTGTTGTCGATCACAAGCTGAATATGAGCCAACAATGTGATGTGGCTGCAAAAAAGGCCAATGCTCTTTTGGGCTGCATTCATAGAAGCATCGCTTCCAAATCCCGGGAAGTACTCGTTTCCTCTACTCAGCACTGGTTAGGCCTCATCTGGAGTACTGTGTCCAGTTCTGGGCACCACACTTTAAGAAGGATGCAGACAAGCTGGAGAGGGTTCAGAGGAGGGCAACAAAGATGACCAGGGGACTGGAAAGAAAGCCCTATGAGGACAGACTGAAAGAACTGGGCATGTTTAGCCTTGAGAAGAGAAGACTGAGGGGAGATATGATAGCACTCTTCAAGTACTTGAAAGGTTGTCACAGAGAAGGGCAGGATCTCTTCTTGATCATCCCAGAGTGCAGGACACGGAATAATGGGCTCAAGTGACAGGAAGCCAGATTCCGGCTGAACATCAGGAAAACCTTCCTGACTGTTAGAGCAATGCGACAATGGAACCAATTACCTAGGGAGGTGGTGGGCTCTCCCACACTGGAGGCGTTCAAGATGAGGCTGGACAGCCATCTGTCAGGGATGCTCTGACTTGGATTCCTGCATTGAGCAGGGGGTTGGACTCGATGGCCTTGTAGGCCCCTTCCAACCCTACTATTCTATGATTCTATGAACAGTTAGAGGTAAGCAATGCTTTTCTACTTAAAGCAGGGGTAGGCCCCATGGTGCCCTCCCGATGTTTTCGACTATATCTCCCCTCAGTTCCAGCCAGCATGACCAATTGTGAGGGATGATGTAGTCATATATAGGGAGCACCGCTCCCTATATATGCCTGCCTGAGGATTGAGGTATGTTGGAGATGCCTTCCTCTGCATCCCACTAGTGCAAAACATACATTATGGTGGGACGTGAGGGGGGACCTTCTCTGCTGTGGCACCCTGGTTGTGCAATGCCCTCCCCTTGGAGGCCCGATTGGTGCAGACGTTGGTTTCATTTCGACACCAAGTAAAACCATGGCTTTTTACCAAAGCCTTTGAGGGCTAAATTCATTCCCTAAAATAGCACACGTTTAAATTTTAATTGATATTAGCTTGTTTAATGTTTAATATGTTTTAGCTGTTTAAATTATTTATTGTTTTATACTGCTTAAATTGATTTTATCTGTATGCTGTCCTGACATCTTAATGATATAGGGTGGGATATAAATGTTTTAAATAAATAAATAGTCCAAAACATCTGGAGGACACCACATTGCCTACCTCTGACTTAAAGTCCCTGCACTCTTGCACATATTGGAGACTGATTAGCTGCCTTGTATGTAGGCAAGCAGAGCGAATTACTGGACTTCGGAAAAGCATTCCTCCCGCATCTGATTGGGTCTGCACATCCCAACATATAGTACTTCAAAGAACAAGTTAGATGACCAGCAAATCCTATAATGTTTGAAACAAACTAGCATCTAACCCATCAACAGGAAAAATGATTTTAAACCTGAATGTGTAATTTAGGTAGTCAACTGTAACTGAGAGGGAAAGAAGAGTTTAACTTTAGTCATCTGTTTGTTTGTTTTTTCTTATTTTACTGTCTTTTCCCACCAGAGGGAGCATGTATCTTTGGACACTAAATAAAAGCACTCCTCTTTTAACGTAAAATTCACTACAACATGAGTGGGCAAACCTTGAATTTCTGGGTAGTAGCAACTATGTTTCTCATGTGCTCATATTTTCAAACATCCTGAAAACTGGCAGCTTCTTCCTTCTAGATGTGCAAGTGAAAATTTCGTGATAGTTATACAAGTTATGCATGTGTTTATTGGGATTTTCATGCCTCTGTGATTTACTAATGCGGGTCAATCTAATTTCAAAGCCTTGCCAGTTAAAAGAAGCATTCTTTTAACGAGCCTCATCCCCTCAGTAACTCAGTTACCAGTAACCTGGCAAATAGGCCAGTTAAAAGAAGCATTCTTTTAACTGGCCTATTTGCCAGGTTACTGGTAACTGAGTTACTGAGGGGATGAGGCTCGTAAGTAAACAAGACAGCAGCAGGCTTGTCATGCTAACAGGTTACTGCTTTTACCAATTCAAATTAAGGATTATTTTTTTTCCTCTAAAAGACTGTTCCTCACATACCAAAACAGACTCTTACCCTTGCCAAGCTGACTCCTGTTGGAACCTTATAAGGAACATATTTCCTGTAGATATGGCCTACACGGGAACAAGGAATGTCTTCCATGCGACCCCCACACATCCATACCTGTGAGATGGAAGACAGAATAAGCATGTAATAATTTTTTGAATATGTTGGAAATCAAACCTTGTCAAACTACAAGGTAACAATTTGTGCCTGATCTGTACTCTGCACTTGGCTTTCAAAGTTTTACATATCTGAAATTGTAAGTCAGCAGTGCGTTAGAAAAGCACTCCCAGACCCAATATCAAGAAAGAACAAGCCCCACAACTAGTTTGCAATACAACAATTCAGAAGCAATGTACAACTATAACCTAGGCGACTCTAAGAATACTGAATATTAATGCACAGATAAACTCAACAAGAAGATGAATACTTTTGTAGATTCATATGCAGTGTTCTTATGAAGTAATTCCAAAAAGTTATCTGGGGAACAGACCGCATAATGACACCTTAATGGGTATTTTGCAAACCTGGTACCAACACACCATTCCAGTGCTGAGTGTGCAGAGAAATCTACTGTGCTATTGCACACCTGCAATTAGCAACAGCCCATAACAGATTAAAATCTTTATTTTGAATTAAAAAATTAAGCAACTATTAAATGAATGCTACTTGCAGAATTATGGCCCAATTAATGTCCAAATGAGGCCAAGAAATGTATTCTCCCTGCAAGAGACATTGAATCTGTGCCAACATTCTATAAGAACTTTCTTTCATGCTTAGATTAAATATGGATATAAGTTTTGCCAGTCGAAGTAAATGAAGTATAACCACTGTTGAGTACATGCATTCCAGTGGGCTTAAAATGAATTTAAGTGCTTTGACCAACAATAGTGTATTTAATCTGTTTTAAAGTACCATGCCTATTTATAAACAGACTGGCTTCAAAATAACTTTAAAAGATTGTCTGGCTATGTTTGCTAAGGCAAACATTCTAATGATTCAACAAAGATTTCATTAACACTACTGTTGGTTGGCTGATATTGGAACTCCGAACAGCTTCACTTTTCCAGCTTTTATTCTGTAGGAGCTCAGTATTGAGCTGTCCTTGACTTGCCATTCAAATATGAATTGAAGTGTTGCAATTACTGTTCAGTGCTAAAAATGTACTGCTGACCAGTGGTTTTGACAAGGGACAACACTTTGTCTCATGTTTTAATCAATGCTTGAATGCAAAGACAGCAGCTTCAGGAAGAGACAGTTTTTCATTAAAGGGCACAATATTAGAAGAACTTTTTGACAAGCTTGCACAGTGCTGTTTGACGATATATTTTCACTGCCCCATTACCACCATTCTGATTAGGCAGATTCCAGTGAAAATTTGTCTCATATTAACCACAGATGAATATCTCTTTCTGGAAATCTGGTACACTATTTTATCCAGCGTTCGATAGGATCCAACAAAAGGTGCCCAATACTAATCCAAGAATGTGTTCTTTTTGACCATTTTAATCAGAGATCCTGAAAGTATGTATAGAAGAAAGAAGTGTTGTTTAACAGCTCATTCAACTATATTTGAATTGATTCTCGTGTTCCTCTCATCTCATTTATAATTTCTTTATCCTCCAGTTTGGAGGTCCAAAGGAGCCAAAAAGAATACTTTTTAAGATCAACAACTTCTTCCCCGTTTCAAAATTCAGTTTAATAAACGGTTTAACTGACATTTCAAATCCACAAAAGGTCTATAGCCCAGCAAGGGAACTACAAACACTGAAGCACATTCAGACATGGGAAACAGACATTGGCACTGAAGGTAAAGAGTTCTTACAAAAAAAAAAAAAGGCTACCTCAAGGAACAGAGATCTCAGAAAGGCTACCTCAACAGAAAAAAGGCTACCTCAAGGAATACAACTGAGATGGGTTGAACTGTGGAAATTCTACACAGTTCAGACACTCAGTAAGTTTCACCCAGAGCAAGAAGATGCAGTGCTTGTTTCAAGACACCAGCCATAGCTCTCAGACTATGAGGGAGAAAAAAAAATACTCAGAGCAGATGAAAGGTAGTGAACGTCACTTAATTGTTTCAACTTAGTGTTCCCTCACCTCATGGCTTACTATCCCTACTCTTCTCTTACCCACTAGTGTTCTTACATTCAAAATCTGACCAGGCAGGGCAAGTGAACAGAAAGGTCCTAACCCTAACAGCCCCTTCATACCTCACCACTAAGCAAACATTTGCTCAAGGGATAGTGAGATTCACACAGAAATGAGTGTGCTGTCTTCCTCAACTGCAGATAGGAATCTTAACATCAAAAGAAAACAAGCAAGAAGGGTCTATTTCTCCTGCAGTACAGAAAGAAGCACCCCAGTTTTACCCATACCACAACCCCATCATACAAGTGTTACTCTACACCAGCCTTCCAAACTTGGTGCCCTACAGATGTTTTTGACTACAACTCCCAGCATTCCTGTCCATTAGCCATGCTGGCTAGGGCAGATGGGAGTCCAAAACGTTTGGAGGGCACCAGCTCGTGGAAGCATTACTTTTAAGGGATATCCCTTCTGGTTTTAAGAAGGTACACTATGCAGTAACTACAGCTTTACAATGACCTTATGCAGACAAGAGTATATTACATTAGCACCCAGGTCTGTCACCTTAACTACTGTTTTGGGAACAACTGTGATCCAAAAGAATTATTAAAGGAATTGGCTTTTTGAACAATATAATCATTTCCATTAGAAAAAAGAGTCCGAGGCATATGGATGCACAGTGAGTTTCCAATCCACAAGAACTGGCTTTTCATGGGGATGGCACATGACAATATCCCTAGCAGCAGAGGGCAATATGTACATATTAGTGTGGGCCAAGGCATGCGTGTGAGTGTGTGTGTTGGTTGTATACAGTCATCCAACTTAATTAGGCTCAGGGACAGATTTGCTGTGTCTGCGCCTAAACTTCCGCCTCCCAACAAATGCCTCAAGGATCAGCAAAGCTGATCCTTCCCTTCCAAAGTAATAATGGTGTGGCGGGGGTGGGGGAGAGATTTTCTAAATGAGTTTCACAGAATGGACATGCTTGCTTTTGCTATTTGCCTCACAGCTACAAGAAAACTTCCTTGCTAAGAACCCAAGATTAATCTCATATCAACAGCTAAAAGACATAAACATATATTTAAAAACAATGTACAAAAGCCCCAAACATCTAGAAAGATGGGAGCAGTGTTGGCTGACCTGCACAGCATCTCAGAAAACTATCTTCATCTTGGGGATTAGAGATTAACACACTCCATTAATTAAAAATACAGAAATTTTGACTACACTTAAAATATCTGCCTGCCCACTGGCTTATGAACAAACTAAATCTGTGAATTTATGTCAATGTGTCACATATCCTTCCCTCACATTTAACTAGCTCAAATCTGTGCCTTAAAAAATCCTCCATGCTTTCAACTGATGATATGGCACTTTAATATAAAACTAATTTCAAAAGGAGGCTTTCTATTCATTTTCACTGCTGCTTTGATTCATTTTATTAGCGATCCCTTTGTGTGATGACAGAATTCATTACAACTTGCATAAAGAAAATTATCAGTTCTCATCTGTGAGGAGACAGATCAGTGGAAAGGGAGCCCCTCATCCACTAGAAGGAAAAAGCAGAAGGAAGGAATTAAAATGCTGAAGGACAAAAAAATCTCAAGTGTCTGTCAAGCAGCACATCTTGGGATAATAACTAACAGCGAGAGATAGGAAAGGTCTTTCTGATTTTGCCCTTCTGTGAGAGAGCATACAGCTCACTCTAGCACAGCTTTCCCCAGCCTGCTGACCTCCAAATGTTGTGGAATTCAACTCCCATCAACCCCAGTCAGCATGGCAAATGGTCAAGAATGCTGGGAACGTAGTCCAAAATGTCTGAAAGGCACCAGGTTTGCTGCTCTAGCTTTTTAAATAAAGTACTTTTTTTGCACTTCTACTGCAGAGACAACATGACTCCACTGTTTATGAAATCACCTTGTTGCTAGTCTTCTTTTACACGAAAGGAGCTTATTGGTTGGCTTTACGAAGACCACCCAGGTGTATATGGCTGAATATGGATTTTGAGTTCTCTGATCTTGATGTCCTGAATTATGATTTATAATACTGGATTATATATTAAAATGTAAGTTGAGTTCCGAAGGCCACTGAGGTGCAGTGAATCATGCATTGTCTTTGGATATAGTAACTTCTATCAATCTTTTAAGGATCTTGGGCAAATCACTATTTGAGCAGGGGAAAATGATGAAATATTGGGGTGGACCAGTAGACATAGGAGACCTTCTCCCCCACCCCGATACCCCACCCCGATATCCAATCTCCATTCCTCTCTACATGTAAATAGCCCCCTCACCAGTTGCAAACTGGGTTGTGAGCCCAGCATTGCTTCCAATACATTTCTTCACAAGTGTTTTAACAGAGTACATGTATAGGGAGCTATAAAACGGTCTCAGATGCACATTACAACATCTGAGTAAGACCCACTGCATCTTATATGACATCTCTGACATTTATGCACTGTGTACTTTGGAATAATCCTTTCTATCTTAAAGATGTATGTCTTGAGCCATTGGAAGCAGGCCTCAGAGAGTGTGACTGTGAGTGATTTTCAGATATCATCTCCCCTTTGGCACAAAAACAAGCATCAAGGCGGTGGGGTGGGAGGAGAAATTTTCTCAGATAAAGGCAGGAAAATGCAAGTGACTCAGATTCAGAAACAACCCTGACCTCTTATAGGAAACATTTGGTTAAATCCCCCCCACCCCCAGAAGTATAGTAGCCTGTCTGTGAAGAACAGGGAGTATCAATCAAGAGGAGAGAGGCTTAATGCCCACTAAATCTGTGTTGTTAGCAGATACCACTACAGCTGCAGCTCTAGCCAACAAAACAGTATGGCTGTTTTCTGACAATTTTTCACCTGTTGCTTTTAGTGCAACTGACAAAATAGGTGGGACCTATTATGTTCATCTGATTACTTTATGAACTTAATCCACCTCAAGAAAATCTATCTTCTTGTGGTCATGCAAACTTTAGTGTCAAATGGTATTGATTAGAGTCCAAATAACCCAGGGCTAGTTTATTAGGGCTATGCATCATAACTGTTGTTTCAGACCATCAGATGGCTTGGAGAGGTGTCAGTCTGTAGCTTGACACCAATACAATCTTATTTATTTGCCTGTTTCCTGTCTCCTAGCTGAGGAGAGCAGAGGAAGCTGCTGGTCTAGGGGCTATAAGCAAGCAAGCTCCCAGAAAGTGAGTGATCAGATCAACAGGGGAAACAAACAGGAGTTTGGCAAGGGAGTTGCAGTGGAAAAGGAAACAAAGGCAAAATGGTTACTGGCCTAGAGTAAGCCCAGGGACTTTCCATTCTGAGTCGCGGTGTGTGACTGAGAGCTCCAACTGAATTGAGGGGGTGTGGCCTGATTACTCTCAGCAGCTGTGTGGGCAGGGAGTTGTAATCTGTTTCCTGTCTCCTAGCTGAGCAGAGCAGAGGAAGCTGCTCCAACTGATCTAGGGGCTATACAAGCAAGCAAGCTCCCAGAGAGCGAGTGACCAGAGTGGGCGAACAGGAAGAGCAAACAGGAGTTTGGCAACAGAGTCCAGCAGGAGAGGTAAAGGGGGAGGTCCCTAACAATTTTTTTTTTTTTTCTTGTAACACACACTTTCGTATCAGTGAGACTCTGTTGGTAACTTCCAGTGAATAGAGGACAAAACACAGGTTATCCTGGTACAATCAGAAAGCTAGAAACATAAAGGGAATAGAGACTACAGAAAGAAAAGACTCTCCAGTGCTGGTGACCTGCAAGGTCTATGCAGTGTTTATTTTCTTGCCTGAGATCAACATGGTCCAAATGTGCAACAAGTGCAAGTTGATTATACTGTTGGAAGAAAAAGTAAGAGGACTGGAGTGGTGAGTGTTGACCCTCCAGGGAATAAGAGAAGATGAAGAGTTCTTAGACAGAACAGTGCAACTACAGCAGCAAAGCAAAGTACAGCTTCCAGAAGAGCAACTGCAAGCTGAGGCAGAAGAAGAAAATGCTGAGGCGAGGAAAAATGAAGTACAGGATACTTCTTGGGAAAAGGTGACAGTTAGGAGCAGAAGAACTAGAAGCCACTCTGCACCAGTGGAAGTACTGGAACTATGGAACTGTTTCCAGGTACTTGAGGATGAGACTGGAGGACAGCCTGCAGAGGAAGAATTACAGGGGAACCTGCATGAGAGCGAGCAAGAAGCTGAAGGTCAGTCAAGCATGAAACCAAGGCCTACAACAACAAGAAGAGATTAGTAGTAGTAGTGAGAGACTGCTTGCTGCGTGGGACTGAAACCCAAGTATGTCGCGAAGACCCATGGACTCTCCAGGTATGCTCTTTCCCAGGAGGATGGGTTAGAGACAAGACTGAAGGGTTGCCTGGACTCATTAAGCCCACTGAGAGGTATCCCTTTCTTCTCCTCCATGTAGGAACAAATGATAGGCCAAGTGGAGCTACGAAGAAATCACGTCAGACTTTGAAGTTTTGGGAAGGAAACTCAAGAATTTTGGGGCCCAGATAGTTTTCTCATCCATCCTTCCAGTAGTTAGAAGAGGGACAGAAAGGGAAAGGAAAAAACTCTAGGTGAATGACTGGCTACGAAGGTGGTGGAGACGTGAGAGATTTGGATTCTGGGACCACAGGCTATACTTCCTGGAACATGGACTGTTGGCAAGGGATGGGTTGCACCTCACAAGGGCTGGGAAGAATGTGTTTGGCCATAGCATGAAGAACTTCATCAGGAGGGCTTTAAACTGAATCCGACGGGGGAGGGAGACGTAAAATTGGGGGTAACAATAGATTAAGGCTCATGCACCACAGTGGGGAGAACAGCTCTAATAGCACCCAATAATAGTCTTCAAAAACATGTAGGAAGAAAGCCAGTCTATAAAGCACATGGTCTTCGATGTCTATATACTACTGCCTAGAGCATGGGAAACAAACAGAATGAACTCGAACTCTTAATACAGGAGGGAAATTATGACTTGATAGGTGTAACTGAAACTTGGTGGGATGACTCCCATGACTGGAATACAGCAATTGAAGGATGTAACTTGTTCTGAAAGAACAGAAGGAACAGAAAGGGAGGTGGAGTTGCAGTATATGTTAAAAATACATATCTCTGCACAGAAATACAGGAGGATGAGCTTGGTAGCCCCATCGAAAGCATCTGGGTTAAAACAAATGGAGCAAAGATAAAAGGAACATGGTGGCCAGAGACTACTACTGGCCACCCAATCAAGGAGAAGATGAGGATGAAACTTTTGAAAAGCAAATTGCCAATGTTTCAAGGAAGCATGATGATGTAGTAGTAATGGGGGACTTCAATTTCCCTGATATTTGTTGGGAGACAAATTGTGCAAAGCATGGCCCCTTCAAGAAATTCCTGACTTGTGTGGCAGATAACTTCCTCCTACAGAAAGTAGAGGAAGGAACTAGAGGATCGGCTATCCTTGACTTGACCCTAACCAACAGAGATGACTTAGTGAATAAAGTAGCAATTACAGGAACTCTGGGGGAAAGTGACCATGCTATACTTGAGTTCTTGGTTCTAAGGGAAGCAAAGGCTGAGCGTAGCCAAATGCGTACCCTGGATTTTAGGAAAGCGAATTTTAATAAACTCAGAACAATGATAAGTAAGGTCCCATGGCAAGCGACTCTAATGAGAAAAGGAGTCCAAGATGAATGGGAGTTGTTAAAAAACAAAATTCTCAAGGCACAATTAAAAACAATTCCAACAAGAAAAAAGGGAGGAAGACAACAGAAGAAGCCAATGTGGCTTTACAAAAAGCTTAGAGACAACCTGAAAAGAAAAAAGGGCACATATAGGAAGTGGAAAGAAGGCCAAGCTACAAAGGAAGAGTACAGGCAGGTAGCACAAAATTGCAGGGATGGTGTCAGGAAGGCTAAAGGTGAGAACGAGCTGAGGTTAGTGAGGGATGCTAAAAGCAACAAAAACGCTTTCTTCAGATACGTGCATAGTAAAAGACTAAGGAAAGAAATTGTGGATCAGTTATTAAATAAAGATGGCAAAATGACAGCAGATGACAAAGGCAGAAATGCTCAATTCCTACTTCAGCTCAGTCTTCTCCCGAAAGAGGGTCTATGACCCCACTGGCAAAGGCGAAGTACAGGCTGAAAGGGCAGGATTGCAGCTTGCGACTGACAGGCATAGAGTCAAGGAACACCTAATTACTTTGAATGAGTTCAAATCTCCAGGGCCAGATGAACTGTGTCCTAGAGTAATAGAGGAACTGGCAGAAGAACTCTCAGAACCACTGTCTATTATCTTTGAGAAATCATGGAGGACGGGTGAAGTGCCAGATGACTGGAGGAGGGCTAATGTTGTCCCTATCTTCAAAAAGGGTAAAAAGGAGGAACCTGGGAACTGCAGACCAGTCAGTCTGACATCAATCCCTGGGAAAATTCTAGAGTAGATTATAAAGCAATCGTCTGAAAGCATCTTGAAAACAATGCAGTGATTACTCGAGGCCAACATGGATTTGTCAAGAACAAATCTTGTCAGACTAACCTGATCTCATTTTTTGATCAGGTAACGTTGTTTGTGGACTGTGGGAATGCTGTGGCCGTAATATACCTCCACTTCAGCATAGCTTTCAACAAAGCGCCCCATGATATCCTGATGAGCAAACTAGCTCAAAGTGGGCTTGGATCCACATCTGACTACAGAATCAGATTCAAAGAGTGCTTA
The DNA here is from genome assembly GCF_057233095.1 of Heloderma suspectum. Taxonomy (NCBI): domain Eukaryota; kingdom Metazoa; phylum Chordata; class Lepidosauria; order Squamata; family Helodermatidae; genus Heloderma; species Heloderma suspectum. The sequence continues at coordinate 271,001,239 of NC_139459.1, read as the reverse complement.
TCAATGGGATCTTCTCAAACTGGGGAGAGGTAATAAGCAGGGAATCGGAGGGCTCAGTGCTCTTCCACATTTCTATTAATGACTTGGATGAGGAGTTGCAGGGGAGGCTTATCAGATTTGCAGATGACACAAAATTGGGCAGGTTAGTTAATACCCTGGAAGACAGAAACACAATTCAAAGTGATCTTGATAGGCTGGAGTGCTGGACAGAAAACCACAGAATGAAATTTAACAGGGAAAAATGCCAAGTTCTGCACCTCGGAAAAAAACCCAAATGCACAGTTACAAGATGGGGGATACGTGGCTCAACAACACTACAAGCGAGAAGGATCTTGGAATTGTTGTAGAGCACAAGCTGAATATGAGCCAACAATATGATGTGGCTGCAAAAAAAGGCAAATGCTATTTTGGGCTACATTCATAGAAGTACAGCTTCCAAATCATGTGCAGTACTAGTTCCCCTCCACTCAGCACTGGTTAGGTCTCATCTGGAGTACTGTGTCCAGTTCTGGGCACCACACTTTAAGAAGGATGCAGACAAACTGGAGAGGGTTCAGAGGAGGGCAACAAAGATGATCAGGAGACTGGAAACAAAGCCCTATGAAGAGAGACTGAAAGAACTGGGCATGTTTAGCCTTGAGAAGAGAAGACTGAGGGGAGATATGATAGCGCTCTTCAAGTACTTGAAAAGTTGTCACAGAGAGGAAGGCCAGGATCTCTCTTGATCATCCCAGAGTGCAGGACATGGAATAATGGGCTCAAGTTGCAGTAAGCCAAACTCCGGCTGAACATCAGGAAAAACTGCCTGACTGTTAGAGCAATACGACAATGGAACCAATTACCTAGAGAGGTGCTGGGCTCTCCCACACTGGAGGCATTCAAGACGAAGCTGGACACCCATCTGTCAGGGATGCTTTGACTTGTATTCCTGCATTAAGCAGGGGGTTGGACTCAATGATCTTATAGGCCCCTTCTAGCCCTACTATTCTATGATTCGGCTAAGCGGATTCTGCAAGGTTGGCAGAGCACAGCTCCCTTTGCTCAGCATAAGGAGAGGCCTTCAACCCTACTTAGAGAACCAATGTAAATAGAAAACTGAAATCCATTATTCGTATGCACTTCTTACACACCAGCCAGTACTGGTCAGAGCTGGGGGCAAAATAACAGGCTCAGAATGGACTACTACTCTGACATAGTAAAACTCTTCTTACGTTGCAATGGACAATTTTTTTCTGTTAGATCTGTATGTGTTTTACTGACCTCTTGATTTTGAAGAAATGATTCTGTGCACACAAAGGTTGTGAATTATTACTATATAGGAATATACGACATGGCAGAATGGCTTGGATACTAGAAACCATGTTTATTGATGTATTAAGGTGTATTTAAAAACTATCAACAAAATTAATGGAACTTGCAATATAAATAGCTCAAATATGTGCATTGTTTCAGTGTATTTACACTGCTCTTAGAAGCCTTGACTAAGGAATAATCAAGTAGTAACAAATGTCTCTTATCAAAGTGCCACGATCAAAAGATGTTATTTTTTCCTGTGACCTTGTTTTTCACATCCCATTATCACAAAGCCAATGTTTCATGTTTCCATGTGGATAGTGAACTTTACTATTTGACCATTAACTGCTTGCAAAACAAGATCACTCTCTTGCTCTGTAATCACTAAATTATGGAAGGTGAGGAAAATACAGTACAGAAGATTTGTCTGAAAACATCTAAGGTTACAAGTATTTGAATTTTTATCTTGCCTTGCACTAATTAAAAATAAAGTTGCTTACAAATATTAAAAATGCATGGCAGTTAAAAGCAGAATAAAATTATTTGCTAAACATTAATAACCCTTTTAAGAGTTGCAAATATTGTCAGAAGAGTCTTCCTAAATTAGAGTGGATAAATAAAAATTGATTTTTAAATGTTCAGTTAAATTAATTTAAAGCATTTTTAAAGGAAAATCAGTTATAGTGTCTCTTTGTAAATAACCTGGTTTAAAATTATTCTTAATTTAACACAAACATGTTAAAAACTTTACTTATCTCTTCAAAACTGAATCATGACCATGGTGTGGATGCAGAGGTGTCTTGCATGAGCAAGAACATACTTCTCCTTGCACAATGCAGTTCTGCTAAATTCTTCAGATTTCCTTGTCCTGCTGCAGCCCACAAGCCCCCAATACCCCACCTATACACAGGACAGAGGCAGCCATGTATAGATCAAACATGTCATCTCAGGTGGTATGTTGCTTTCCTGGAACATGCATTCCAGATGTGATGCAGAGGCTGCCACAACTCAAACCCACAGATTACTATCCTGTCCTGCTGATACATGTGGGAACAAATGATACAGACAGAGAAAATCATGAATGGATCTCCAGGCTCTATCAGTCAGGCTCTGGGTAGGAAGATGAAGGAATTGGTGGCACAAGTGATGATTTCATCACCCCTTCCTGGTCAGGACACTGATAGGGAAAATAGGATACTGGACGTGAACAGCTGGCTAGGGAGATGGTATCACTGGGAAAGGTTTGGTTTCATGGACTCACAATATCAATATGAAAGTCTTGCAGAAGATGCAATGGACCTCAAGCGGACTGGGAAGACTGTGTTTGCCAGGAACCTCACATACCTGATCAAGAGGGCTTTAAACTAATTCCTGTGGGAGAGGGAGGCAAAAACCTGGAAGTAGCTACTGAGTTAAGTATCAGGGACAAGAACATGTGTAACAAAGGAGGAGGCAAGGCTGTGGAGGTGATGCCAAGTTAATTTGCAGGTAAATACAGTAGAGAACCCCTTCATGAATCACTGCCTTGCTGTGGCGAAGGGGCTTGTGTAACTCAGTGAAGCCATAAGCTATGCCGTGCAGGGCCACCCAAGATGGACAGGTCATGGCAGAGAGTTCTGACAAAATGTGGTCCACTGGAGAAGGAAATGGCAACCCACTCCAGTATTCTTGCCAAGAAAACCCCATGGAACGTATCACAAGGCTAAAAGAGATGACCCCGGAAGATGTCCAATATACTACTGGGGAAGAGCAGAGGGAATTTCCAAGTAGTGCCAGAAAGAGTGAAGCGGCTGGGCCAAAGCTGAAAGGACACGCAGCTGTGTCTGTGTCTGGTGGTGAAAAGAAAATCCGATGCTGTAAAGAACAATATTGTTTAGGAACCTGGAATGTAAGACCAATGAATCAAGGTAAGCTGGAGGTGGTCAAACATGAGATGGCAAGATTGAACATCGACATCTTGGGAATCAACGAACTAAAATGGACAAGCATGGGCGAATTTAATTCAGGTGACCATTATATCTACTACTGTGGGCAAGAATCCCTTAGAAGAAATGGAGTAGTGCTCATAGTCAATAAAAGGGTAGGAAAAGCAGTACTGGGGTACAATATCAAAAACAATAGAATCTCAGTACGAATCCAAGGCAAACCATTCAACACCACAGTAATTCAAGTCTATGCCCCAACCCCTGAGGATGAAGAAGCTGAGGTTGATCAGTTCTATGAAGACCTACAACACCTTCTAGAACGAACACCAAAAAAAGATGTCCTCTTCATCATAGGGGATTGGAATGCTAAAGTAGGAAGTCAAGAAATCACCGGGATAACAGGCAAGCATGGCCTTGGTGTACAAAATGAAGCAGGACAAAGGCTAATAGAGTTTTGCCAAGAGAACACGCTGATCATAGCAAACACTCTTTTCCAACAGCACAAGAGGCAACTCTACACATGGACATCACCAGATAGTCAATATCGAAATCAGATTGATTATGTCCTTTGCAGCCAAAGATGGAGAAGCTCTATACAGTCAGTAAAAACAAGACCTGGAGCTGACTGTGGCTCAGATCATGAGTTTCTTATTGCAAAATTTCAGCTTAAATTGAAGAACGTACAGAAAACCACTAAACCATTCAGGTATGACCTAAATCATATCCCTTATGAATATACAGTGGAGGTGAGGAATAGATTTCAGGGATTAGACCTGACAGAGTGCCTGAGGAAGTATGGATGGAGGTCTGTAACATTGTTCAGGAGGCAGCAACGAAATCCATCCCAAAGAAAAAGAAATGCAAGAAAGCAAAGTGGCTGTCTGATGAGGCTTTACAAGTAGCTGAGGAAAGAAGGGAAGCGAAAAACAAGGGAGAAAGGGGAAGATATACCCAACTGAATGCAGATTTCCAGTGAATAGCAAGGAGAGACAAGAAGGCCTTCTTAAATGAACAATGCAAAGAAATCAAAGAAAACAACAGAATGGGAAAGACTAGAGATCTCTTCAAGAAAATTGGAGATCTCAAGGGAACGTTTTGTGCAAAGACGGGCATGATAAAGGACAAAGAAGGCAGGGACCTAACAGAAGCAGATGAGATTAAGAAGAGGTGGCAAGAATACACAGAAGAACTATACAGGAAAGATCTGAATGTCCCTGATAGCCATGATAGTACGGTCACTGAACTTGAGTCGGACATCCTAGAGAGTGAAGTCAAGTGGGCCTTAGGAAGCATTACTAACAACAAAGCTAGCGAAGATGACAGTATTCCAGCTGAGCTATTTAAAATCCTAAAAGATGATGCTGTTAAAGTGCTGAACTCAATATGCCAACAAATTTTGAACACTCAACAGTGGCCACAAGACTGGAAAAGGTCAGTTTACATTCCAATTCCAAAGAAGGGCAATGCCAAAGAGTGTTTGAACTACCATGCAATTGCACTCATTTCACATGCTAGCAAGGTTATGTTCAAAATCCTACAAGCTAGGCTTCAGCAGTATGTGAACTGAGAACTACCAGAAGTACAAGCTGGGTTTCGAAGAGGCAGAGGAACTAGAGATCAAATTGCCAACATTCGCTAGATCATGGAGAAAGCAAGAGAATTCCAGAAAAAACATCTACTTCTGCTTCATTGACTACGCTAAAGCCTTTGATTGTGTGGATCACAACAAACTGGCAAATTCCTAAAGAGATGGGGGTACCAGACCACCTTACCTGTCTCCTGAGAAACTTGTACGAGGGTCAAGAAGCAACAGTAAGAACCGGACATGGAACAACCGATTGGTTCAAAATTGGGAAAGGAGTATGACAAGGCTGTATATTGTCGCCCTGCTTATTTAACTTATATGCAGAGTACATCTGCAACAGGGTTGTTATTGTGAGGATAGAATGGAGAGGAGGAGGATAATGTAAGCCCCCTTGGTTTCCTTGCAAGAGGAAAAAAGGTGGGATATAAATGCAATCAATCAATCAATCAATCAATCAATCATGAGAAACGCCGGGTTGGATGAATCACAGGTCGGAATGCTGGGAGAATTATCAACAGCCTCAGATACGCAGACGATACCACCCTAATGGCAGAAAGCAAAGAGGATCTAAAGAGCCTCCTGTTGAGGGTGAAAGTGGAGAGTGCAAAAGCTGGTCTGAAACGCAACATTAAAAAAACGAAGATAATGACATCTGGCCCCATCACCTCCTGGCATAGAAGGGGAAGAAATGGAAGCAGTGACAGATTTTATTTTCTTGGGCTCCAAGATCACCGCAGACGGTGACTGTAGCCATGAAATTAAAAGACGCTTGCTCCTTGGGAGGAAAGCTATGGGAAACCTAGACAGCATAGTAAGAAGCAGAGACATCACCTTGCCGACAAAGGTTCGTATAATTAAAGCTATGATTTTCCCAGCAGTAACGTATGGCTGTGAGAGCTGGAGTATAAGGAAGGCTGAGCGCCGAAGAATTGATGCTTTCGAACTGTGGTGCTGGAGAAGACTCTTACGAGTCCCCTGGACTGCAAGGAGGTCAAATCAGTCCATCCTAAAGGAAATCAACCCTGACTGCTCATTGGAAGGGTAGATACTGAAGCTGAAGCTCAAATATTTTGGCCACCTAATGCGAAGAGAAAAGTCACTGGAAAAGACCCTGATGCTGGGAAAGATTGAAGGCAAAAGGAGAAGGTGACGGCAGAGGATGAGATAGCTAGATAGCATCACCGATGCAATGAATATGAACTTGAGCCCACTCTGGGAGAGAGCAGAGGACAGGAAGGCCTGGCGTGCTATGGTCCATGGGGTCATGAAGAGTCGGACGACTTAACGACTGAACAACAACAACAACAACAGTAGAGAAACTGGGAAGGTGCAATACCCATGGCCTCTGATGTCTATATACTAACACACGGAGTATGAAAAACAGGATGAAGTTTTACATTCTAATACAGGATGGTAAGTATGGTCTGCTAGGCATCACTGAGACTTGGCTGGGTGAGACTCATTAATGGAATACAGCAATTGGGTGGTAGAGCTTGTTCAAAAGGAACAGATCTCAACAGAAAGGGAGTAGTAGCAGGTTTATATGTAAATAATGTATACACCTGCACAGAAATCTGTGACTCTGGAAATGGAAGCCCTACTGAAAGCATCTGGACAAGTGAGAAACAAAATTAATATTATCAGTATATTATTGGTGGTGGTAGAGACCTCACCCAGCCAACTGGGAAACATAGATGATGCTTTCCTGAAATAGATGAGAAAACTTTCCTGGAGGCGAGCTATAGCAGGAATGGTAGATTTTAACTCTCCTGATATCTGCTCAGTTTAACTCTGCTAAAGAATGGAACATTTAATAAATGTTGCCTTGCTTTGCTGACAACCTCATCTCTCAGAAGATGGAAGAAGGAATCAAGTGATCTGCTGTCCTGGAGTAGGATCCAATGGTGCCCTACCGCTAATGGTGAGCACCGCTGGTTCCTGGTGTTTGTGTGGCCAGTGGCGGCAGTGTGCACAGCCCCTATCACTGCTGCCAGTGGCAATACAGCACTTCTGGGGGCAAGCCCCCAAACGACCGGAAATGGAAGTTTCTGGAAGGTGCAGTCGGCCCCTTCCAGATTGGGACTGAAGGACCCAGAGAGGCAGGCATCAGAGGAGACATCCTTTTGGATGATAAGCCCTTCTCCTTAGGGAGTGATTCAGCTGTTTTTGCTGTTTTGGGAGCGTCCACCGCTTCTATAGCCCTCCTTAACAGTACCACCTTAAGATGGTCTGATCAACTGTAATGGGCTTGTTTGGAGAAGCCTTGACAATGAGTGCAGGTTTCCACTATGTGTGTCTTGTCAAGGCCAAACAAACAAAGCAAATGTCCATCTGTTGGTAGTAATTCATTACTGAATTTCAAGCACTTACAGAAGGACGCTTTTAATGCCATATGAAGTCCCTTCAGTGACTGGAGGCTGTTCCAAGTGGTCCGGAGCCTGGTTGGTCCTGTGGCTCCAGAACCACTGGAGCAGTCTAAGGCCTCCTGTGAGGCCTTGGCAAGGCACTTTGCAGATAAAATTGATCAGATTAGGTGTGTTACTCTGCATGCTGTGGATACAGTTAGTGAGCAAGAGGCGGCCTGTGGCAAACCGGTTTTGTGGGATCGGTTCCAGCTTCTTCCTCCTGATGAAGTGGACAAGGTGCTTTCATCGGTACGGCCGACCACCTGCTTACTTGATCCTTGCCCATCTTGGCTCATTATGAGCTGCAGAGAGAGACTGGGTGAGGGGATCAAGGCGGTGGTGAACGCCTCCCTTGAGGAGGGAGTGATGCCATCAGCCCTCAAGGAGGCAGTGATAAGACCGCTCTTAAAGAAGCCCACCTTGGATCCTCAAGTTTTGAACAACTTTCGCCCAGTCTCAAATCTGCCATTTTTGGGCAAGGTGATTGAGCGGGTGGTGGCGGTGCAGTTGAAGGCACACTTGGAAGAAACTGATTATCTAGACCCATTTTAGTTGGGCTTCAGGCCTGGGCATGGGACAGAAACGGCCTTGGTCGCCTTGGTAGATATGAGGAGGGCTCTGGATAGGGGTGAATGCTCCTTCCTTGTTCTCCTCGACCTCTCAGCGGCTTTCGATACCGTTGACCACGGTATCCTCCTGGACCGCCTGGAGGGGTTGGGCATTGGGGACACCGTATTGCGGTGGTTCCGGTCCTTCCTCTCCAGCAGGTACCAGAGGGTAGCACTGGGAGAGCAGGTTTCGGACCCGTGGCCACTTACTTGTGGGGTGCCACAGGGTTCCATCCTCTCCCCGATGCTATTTAACATCTATGTGAAGCCGCTGGGGGCTATCATCAGGAGGTTTGGGGTGCGGTGTCATCAATATGCGGATGACACGCAGCTCTACCTCTCGTTTAAATCTTCACCAAAGTTGGCCGTAGAATCCCTGTCCAAATGTCTGGAGACGGTGAGTGGCTGGATGGGTAGGAATAGGCTGAAGCTGAACCCTGACAAAACCGAGGTACTTTTGGTGGGAGACAAGAGGAGGCTGGGGGATGGTGACCTGGTGTTGAATGGGGTACGGCTACCCTTGAAAGACCAGCCTGGGGGTCATTTTGGACTCCCAGCTGTCCATGGAGGCTCAGGTGTCAGCTGTGAGCCGGATAGCGCTGTATCAACTCCATCTGATACGGCGGCTGCGCCCCTTCCTTCCCGACCATCTGCTCCCATCGGTAGTACATGCCCTGGTCTCCTCTCGTTTAGACTACTGTAATGCGCTCTACGTGGGGTTACCCTTGAAGACGGTTCGGAAACTGCAGCTGGTACAGAACGCGGCGGCTCGCCTGATTAAAGGCAGCTGCCGGAGAGATCACATCACTCCAGTGCTGAAGGAGTTGCACTGGTTACCAGTTGTTTTCCAGGCCAAATTCAAGGTGTTGGTTTGACCTTTAAAACCCTATATGGTTCCGGCCCAGCCTATCTTAAGGAGCGCCTCCAGCAGCACCAGACAGGCCGCTTAACAAGATCAGCCTCGGATGGCCTTCTCTCTGTCCCATCAGCCAGGACAGCTAGACTGGTGGGGACGAGGGAGAGGGCCTTTTCTGTGGTGGCCCCCACTCTGTGGAACTCCCTCCCTTGGGAACTCCGTCATGCCCCCTCTTTAATGAGCTTCCGTCATGCATTAAAAATGTTGTTGTTGAGGCAGGCATTTGGGGTGGGTTAGGGTATTTTAGAAAATGCTTTTATTGTAGAATTTTATTGTTTAAAACTGTTTTTATTGTATGTTGTACATCGCCCAGAGTGGCTGGGTGACCAGCCAGATGGGCGATTAATAAGTTTAATAATAATAATAATAATAATCAGGGTCTGCAAAGCAAGTTACGGAGAACTCTAAGTAATCTAGCTACCTTTTTTTTTTTAGAAGATAGATAAGAAAGAAATAATGACGAAATAACAAAAACTGATGAAGAAAACGCAGCTAAATATACTAAACATTCTAGAGGAGGAGAGATGTTCCCCTATGAGGCAACCAGCATGATAGCTGAAAAAGAACTGAAGAGCTGAGCGGGACATGCGTAATTGGACGGTGGGGGAGGGTTCTCACCAAAAACATTTCTCAGCTATAGAAGTTTCCTGAATCAAGGCTTTGCATAGGCACAGAGCCCATATGTGTGATGCACAGAGACCATGAAGAAGAGAAATAATAGTTCCACTCTATTCTGAATTGGCCAGGCCACATTGGACTTCTGGGCACTACATTTAAAGAAGGACACTGGCAAACTAGAGCACCTCCAGAGCATGACAACCATGATGGGAAGTGGGGCTGGAAAACAAGTCCTATGTGGAGTGGTTAAAATGGCTGGGTATGTTTAGCAAAGGGGCCGTGGTGGCTTAGTGGTTAAGACGCTGAACTGCAGAATGGAAGGTCGGCAGGTCAGCAGTTCGAGACCCGAGTGCTGTGTGACGGAGTGAGCTCCCGTCTTCACTCCCAGCTTCTGCCAACCTAGCAGTTCGAAAGCAAGAAATTGCAAGTAGATAAATAGGTACCGCCTCGGCGGGAAAGGTAGCAGCGTTCCGTGCACCTGGGTGTTCAGTCATGCCGGCCACATGACCACAGAAGCGTCTTTTGACAGCGCTGGCTCTTCGGCTTAGAAACGGGGATGAGCACCGCACCCTAGAGTCGGACACGACTGGTTGGGGACACCTTTACCTTTTTATGTTTAGCATGGAGAATGTAAGATTAAAGGGAGACATGACAACTGCCTTCAAATATCTGAAAGGCTGTCAAGCAGAAGATAGAGCAGAGTTGTTATCTGTTGCTTTAAAAGACAGGACTCAAACCAATGGGTGGAAATTTCAGGGAAGCAGATTTTGGCTGATCATTAAGAGAAACTGTGAGAGCTATTTGGCAGTGGAACTGACCTCTATGGGAGGTGGTGGATCCTCATTTTCTGGAGGCATTTAAGCAGAGGCTGGATAGCCATATGACAGGAATGCAACTGCAGATCCTGTATTGAGCAGGGGGTTGGATCAGATTACCTCCAACTTTTCAAGATTCCAACTTTATGATTCTATAATTATTGCAGATACTGCAATGGTCAGTACCACGGAAGACATGGTTGATGTCTGTTCCACCACCTGAGGGATTGGCAGAGAAACAATATATGTTGCTGATGCCACAACAGGCGTGGCTGGAATTGCTGGCTCAGGAAGTATTATTCATTTTGTAGAAGACTCTGGAGCTTTAGATACCATGGCCAAAACAGCAGCCAACACAGTAACACAGTGATGGGAGATTTTCTATGATACTAGTATTGTGGAGGTGATCAGTAGGCTTGATAATGGTCATGATGTCATGACATGCTCCAAGGCATATGGGCTTGCCAGGATTTCCCCTGAGGATTTTGGGGATCAACAGCCACAATAAACTGAAGAACAGGATCTGCAGCTACAAGATACCCAGTTCCTATCATGCTCATGACAATACTTAGTGGATATCAGCTTCTTCTATAACAAGGAGTCTATCCATTTCTACTTAAAGTTATTTTGAAGTGGTAACTGTGAAATGCCCCCAAACTATTTTCTTTAATGCAAGCATTTGCTCCAGAAGACAGACTATATTTACAATATTCCCTACCTCTTAAAATCATCGCCCAGGCAGGTATTTTTAAAAAAAACAAAGTAGGGGCGCAATCCTATGGGATGTTCCCTGGCTACTCATAAGTCTCCAAACTCAGAGGCTTTGCACCTCCTGCTCTGCATTTAAGCTAGATGGATGATTTCGCCTGAATAGTGGAGGCTTCAGGGAGGCGGAGGGAAGGAGGCTGAAGCAGCCATAGGATTTCTTGTATGGCTGCCGTCCCAGTCTCCTCCCCTCCTCACCCTTGGGAACACCACCTTTCCCCCATCTCTGCACTCGTTTTGCAAGCGTGGAGAGGTAGCTGGCATGGTTCTGGCCATGCCAGCTATGGGGGAGAGGGGAGCTTGGGGCCGGGAAACCGAACAATCCCATGTCCCCCCCTCCCAGATGCTGTCTGGGGGCATAGGATTGCATCCTAAACCTTAGGAAACATTTGTATAGTAGTTACAGCAATTCATTTCCAATAAAATGCAGTACCAGTTGTATATATCTAATATCTACCTGAAATAAACTGGCCTGACTTGTAACTAGCACGAAGTAAAAATCCTTAATGACTGACTGCAAAGAACTATGCATCCTCATCAACAGCAGGCTATCAAATAACTTTCAGGGCACCACAATCTATATGGAGAACCATGTCCTTCCTATAAGCTACATAAAAAACAAGAGTCAATTCCCTGATGTCATGCACACAAGCGCCAATGATAAAATAAAGAATTTCCCTATATTAAATCAGTGAAATTTAGATGTGTACATTTTCTCCAAATTTGAGGGATTGTTTCAAATCTAAATGCAGTAATGAATGCCATTCATTTAATTTCACTTTTTGTTCTTTCCTAGAATTGCAAAACAACAAACAAAAAAACCCCCTAACAATTTGCCCTATCTTACATACTGCTGCCAAACCAATTCCCTAGCAAGAATGTTATCTGGGCTAGATTAATGAAGAAAAATCCTCGGTTAAAAATGGGTTGCTAATTTGGTGTTTGAAATATGGGAAAAGGTTTATTTGGAAGATGCCCTAGGTCAATTCTTTGTTCAGAGAGGATTCTTTGCATCTTTTTATAAACAGATGGTGCTCTAAAACTGACTATGAAGTTTCAAAGCTTCAAGAATTCCAGTCTTCTTTGTTGTTGCTATGAACAAATCTTTTATTCTTGTAATTTCATCAGAATAATGAAATCTATCAACCACATATGAATGCATCAATTTATCTTAACTTCTGAAAATACACTCTTTCAGTTAAATGTCATTTTCTGTCACACAATACAAGAAAAAGAAGACTTTTGCTAGGATTAATTGGAGTGAATTTAACCCACCATAAATTATCATCTCTGGCCTGAAATAAAACCCTGAAATTCAGCGTGTACGTAGGCAGATGAATGAAGTTGTCTTATTTCCTGCAGATCAAGCAATGAGTGTCTGCTCCAGCATTTCAGAAACAAAGAGCTTGCAGAGTCACTGTCATCACTCTTGGAAACTACTGTTTTAGAAAAGGTCCAAGCTGGAAAAGATGAATGCTGCTTCTACCCTCTCCTGCAGAGAATCACATTATTACACCATTTCTTTGCACACAATAGTAAAAAGGATAAATGGAACCCACTGGAATCTCAAAGGGGAAACACGAAACCTCCAATATGTCTTTATTACTCAGTTTTTTATGGATAAACAATGGGAAGAAAATGTCATTTGCTGCATGTTAATTGCCAAATGAATGTACTTTGATGGGTCCTTACAACAGCATTAAGTAGTTCAGGTCTGAAAAACTACTTGGGGAAAACAGAGGACAAGAAATGGTTGTAATTATCAGGGGAGGGATGTGTTGCTGCTGGCAAGGCTAAATTATCCACTGTGTTTTTTTCTAGTCTCTGTTGGATTCATGCTGAAGCAGTGTGGCTTATTCAGCTGGACATACAGCCTACCAGAATTGATAAAGTAATAATTTATTAGAGACAACTGCAAACAGAAAACAAATCTAAAGCAAGCACAATGCACTAAAAACAGCAAATATTTTTAATTAAGGCAGCAAAGTTGTTTATTAATTTAACACAAGCCCTTTAATCGCTAGAAGTATTGTAGGGCAATAGAGATCTCAGTTGTATTTATTCAGGTTAATGAATTCTAGTAAATAAACTTATAGGTCATACAGATCAATGCAGTTCAATGACAATGAAATGTAATAAATAAAATTAGTGAAAACATTTCTCAAATATTTCAAAAAGTTGAATCTCAAGTAGATTTGACATGAGATAACGTGTCTACTCATTTGCTCACCTCATGGCACTAAAATCTTCCCCTCCCGTCCAAAAGTATGATGTCTTGCACTACTGCACTTCCTTCCAATTGCTATCACTCTGCTAACTACTGCATTTGCTCAAGTGATCAGTAATAACCAAAAAAGCTTTCTAAGATGGGTTGGTAATGTCAATATTATTTAATTTCCATGATGATTCCACACATTTATTCCCTTAAAAAAACTGAATTAGTGGTTTTAGTACAGCTGGACTTATTATGAACCTGTCCAGTAATTAAAATCTGCAGGACAGGACCTCTTGAGGATACCATTACCCACAGAGGTCCGTTTGTTGGGCACATGTGAAAGGGCTTTCTTCTGTGTTTCCCACAAACTATGGAATGCATTCACTCAAGAATTACGATCAGCCATCATTCTCTTGGCTGTTAGGTTGTGAAAACAGATTCCTTTAAATTTAGCCTTTAAAATTATGTTGTTTTAATGTTTTACTATTTTTAATATACTTCTTTCTTAGAATTTTAAGGTTTTATTGTTTTAAATTGTTGTGCAACGCCTTGTTGGCTTTTTAACAAATAAGGTGGTATATAAATGTTAATTAATAAATAAGGGACCAGACTGTTTCCATTAGACTCACCTATTGTTCCACAGTGTTCTCTAAGACATGACTGAAATATTTTAATCTGAGAAACAAGGAGAAACTTCAACAGCTTGTCATTCTATTTTTTTTTCTGTAGAGAGAGGACTTCAGTCTCTTGAATATTGATTTAGTACTCAAAACTCTACTCTTGCGTGTAAATTTAAGTGAAACCAGAGCTCAGTCTTTAAAGTTACCACAAATCCTTCTACATTTAATTGTTGATTGCTATGTGCAGTATGTACACAACATTTACACTGGAATAAAAAGTGTTCTATATTCAAAAAAGTATATAGTAACTAGCCACACTCTCACACTGCAGTTATAGGAAAGACAGGTTGCTACCTGTAACTGTAGTTCTTTGAGTGGTCATATGTGCATTCACACATATGGGCTCTGAGCCTGCATGGAGCCTCGATTCAGGAAACTTCTACAGCTGAGACGTTTTGGTGGAAACCCTTCCCCCACCACCCCAGTGTGCATGTCCCGAGCAGGTTCCCACTTATTCCCTCAGTTCACTGAGACCGACATTGTAGCCTCAGAACTGAGAGGAACCTTCGGTACCCAACATCAAACTCTAGTATGACACTGAAGAGGGTATGGTTGTGTGAATGCACAGATGACCATTCAAAGAACGACAGTTACAGGTAAGCAACCTGTCTTTCTTCTTCATGGTCTCTGTGTATCACACATATGGACGAGTAGCAAGCTGACTTACTGGAGGCAGGTTGGTGTCCTACTGCAGAATGGAGGATGGTAATGAACGACTGCATGAACGAATGCGCTGTCAGCCCCAGCCCGAACATCTAGCCAATAGTGCCGAATAAACATAGACGGCCTCGACCAGGTTGCAGCATGGCACAGGGCAGGGATGCTGGCCTCCCTGTCGAATGTGACCAACATCACTACCACACTAGAGCGAGCTCAGACTGGAGCAGACAGTTGGAGTCCAGTCACCTCATATGCTAGCCTGATAGTCTTTACAGCCCACAAAGCAAAGGGTTGCACTGAAACCCTTTGGCCTTACCACTGTAGCAGACAAAGAGGCGGGGTGACAGTCTGAACCCTTCAGTGCTCCATTTATAGAATGCCAGTGCTTGATGGACATCCAGAGAGTGTAGAGCTGACTCAAGAGGACTAGATGGCAAAGAGAAGAAAGCAAGCAAAGCAATGTCCTAGTTCAGTGAAAATCCACAACCACTTTAGGCAGAAAAGCAGGATCAGGCTGTAGAACCACTTTGTCCCTGTGAAAGGTGAGGTAGGGAGGATCCATGTGTAACGCACACAGTTCACCTGAGCAGTGTGATGATGTAGTGAACACAAGAATGCCACCTTCCACAACAAAAGGCAAAGATGTACCATTGCCAGGGGCTTCAACTGTTTGGATGAAAGCTCCTGTAGGACAATGGAGAAGCTCCAGCTCGGCACCATGCAACAGACTGGAGGTGCCAGGTTCCAGACTCTCCAGACAAACTGTTTCACTGTAGGAAGTGAGAAAATGGAAAATTCTTCAACTGGAAGGTGAGAGGCAGACACTGCAGCCAAGTAAATACGTAAAAGCGAACATTTCAAACCCCTGTCAAAAAGTGACAGCTGAAACAGTAAAACTTGGTGCAAGGAGCACCTGATAGGATCAAAGTCGTCTGAGCGGGCAAAGAAAGAAAACACAGCCCATTTCCTGGCACAGGACTGTTGTGTTGAGAGTTTACGAGCAGAACTGATGATCCTTTGGATTGGGGCCGGAATGTCCTCAGTACTGGTCACCGGATCCTCCATGCCATCATTCGGAGCATTAGAAGGTTCAGATGATGAATTCTGCCCTTCTCTCTGGTAAGGAGGTGAGGCACTGTTGGAAGCCAAAGAAATACTCCTCTTGCTGGTCACAAAAGTGGAGCAAGCCAAGGCTGGCAAAGCCACCATGGTATAATCAGAGTACTCTGTGTGCTATCTGTCCTGATCTTTGCCAGGACCTTGGTGATTAATGGACATGGGGAAAAGATGTAAAACAGGGTTCTGCTCTTAAGTTAACAGAAAGGCATCACCCACTGTAACCAGTTCTAGGCCTGCCCGGCTGCAGAACACTGGGCAAACAGCATTCTCCTTACAGGCAAAAAGGGTCAATTTCCAGTGTGCCCCAATGCCTGAAGAGGGTAGCTGGAACCATCTTTTCCATTTCCCATTTGTGGGAGGTCAGCATCATTCAGCTGTGCCAGTTGGTAAGCACATTGTCTACATTGGTCACATGGATCGCCACCAGTCCGATCTCATGGGACACACACCAGTAGACGATTTGAAGAGTAAGGGCAAGCAGGGGAAGTAATCTCATCTCTATTGTCTGAGGTTATCTGGACCAGTCTGCCCACCAAGTCCAGCTTAAATGCCCCAAGTTCCTTGTTGACTGCCCTCAGCTATAGTAAGTTGATGTGCTCAGTGCTTCTTTGGACACCCGCAGTGGGCTCCCCATCCTGAGAGCAACACATCCATAGTTACTACACAGGATGGAGAGGGCTGAAGGCACAGCACACCTTTCATGAGACAGTTTGACAATGTCCACCATCGCAGTGATTTCCTTACCTCTGAAGGGAATCGGGGTTTGGTATGGCAAGCATCCCCATCAGTATCGAAGCTGTAGGTAAGCCAGTTCTGCAGTGGTCTCATACGCAGGCAGGCATAGCGAACGACCAAGGTCATCACACCCATCAGACCGAGGAGGTGCTGGACTTTGAATGCCATTGTAGTCCTTCATGCAATCAATTCCCCCACCAAAAATGTCAAGGAGACAACCCAATTTTGGGGCAGATATGCTTAGCCCTACTGAGAATCCAGAAGTGCCCAATGAACTGGAGGCTCTGTGTAGGCTGTAGATAAGACTTCTTCCAAATGATGTAGAGGCCAAAATCATTGAGGAAACTGCAAGTCATCTCAACCAACCGAAGAAGCTGACAACTGGTTGATGCTACCAATAGCCAGTCATGTGTGTACAGGTAAATCTCCAAGCCGTGCACGTGAAGGTAAGAGTGGATCACTGCCATGCACTTTGTGAAGAGACTGGGGACAGTTGCAGCACCTGAAACTGGTAAGCACCTGTCCCAATTGTGAAGTGGAGGAAACGATGGTATGACCTCTCTTTCATAATGTGAAAATAGGAATCCTTCAGGTCAATCATGGTGAACCAGTCTCCCCCAGAGAGCAGAGGAAGGATAGATGACAGGGAGATCATGCAGAACTCCCTTGGGGTGGTGTAGGTATTGACTTTTCAAAGGTCCAGGATTGGATGGAGCCCTCCATCCTTCTTTGGTATCATGAAGCACCGTGAGTAGAACTTGTCATGGAGATGACAACATGGAATGGGCTTGATGGCACCCTTTCCAAGTGCATCTGTACTTCTCAGTGGAGGATTGGCAACAGAGCTGTGAGCTGGACAGTCCTGAGCAGAGGGAAGGCATCGAACTTGATCCTGTAGCCCTTCTGGACAATGGAGAAGACCCAAGAGTTCGATGTGATGCTTGTCCATGCAGACAGGGAAGAAGGCTGGAGAGTGCCGAAGATTGGAGGTCAAGCACATGGACGAAAAAAGAGGGTTGACAAGTCAAAAGTGATGCTTAGTACCCCTATCAACCTTGCAGCAGAAACTCTGGAACTTTGAGGAAGAGTATTATTTCCTCAGTACCAAAGGGTATTAGCACAGCAACTGCAAATAGCAACCTATTGCTGATATGGGTATTGTGTAGGAGAGGGTCAAAACCAACAGTGCTCTTTTGAGGTTGAAGGTTAAGTGAACCCCATACAGTGAACTGTAGTACATGCCTTTTTGATAGAGTCTACAGCATCACCAGTTTTGGCGTTAAACAAGGCTTGCCCATCAAATGGTAAATCACAGAATCATAGAATAGTAGGGTTGGAAGGGGCCTACAAGACCATCGAGTCGAACCCCCTTCTCAATGCAGGAATACAAGTCAGAGCATCCACGACAGATGGATGTCCAGCCTTCTCTTGAATGCCTCCAGCATGGGAGAGCCCACTACCTCCCTAGGTAATTGGTTCTATTGTTGCATTGCTCTAACAGTCAGGAAGTTTTTCCTGATGTTCAGCCGGAGTCTGGCTTACTGCAACTTGAGCCCATTATTCCGTGTCCTGCGCTCTGGGATGATCAAGAAGAGATCCTGGCCTTCTTCTCTGTGACAACCTTTCAAGTACTTGAAGAGCGCTATCATCTCTCCCCTCAGTCTTTTCAAGGCTAAACATGTCCATTTCTTTCAGTCTGCCCTCATAGGGCTTGGTTTCCAGTCCCCAGATCATCTTTGTTGCCCTCCTCTGAACCCTCTCCAGTCTGCATCCTTTTAAAAGTGCGGTGCCCAGAACTGGACACAGTATTCCAGATGAGGCCTCACCAGTGCTGAGTACAGGGGAAATAGTACTTCCCAGGATTTGGAGGCTATGCTTCTATTAATGCAGCCCAAAAGAGCATTGGCCTTTTTTGCAGCCACATCACATTGTTGGCTCATGTGATCTACAACAATTCCAAGATCCTTCTCGCTTGTAGTGTTGTTGAGCCACGTATCCCCCATCTTGTAACTGTGCATTTGGTTTCTTTTTCCTAGGTGCAGAACTTGGCATTTATCCCTATTAAATGTCATTCTGTTGTTTTCTGCCCAGTGCTCCAGCCTATCCAGATCACTTTGAATTTTGTTTCTGTCTTCCAAGGTATTATCTATCCCGCCCAATTTTGTGTCATCTGCAAATCTGATCAGCATTCCCTGCACCTCCTCCTCCAAATCATTAATAAAAATGTTGAAGAGCACTGGGCCCAGGACTGAGCCCTGAGGTACCCTGCTCATTACCTCTCCCCAGTTTGAGAAGATCCCATTGATAAGCACTCCTTGAGTCCGATTCTGTAGCCAACTGTGGATCCACCGGATCATTGTTTCATCTAGCCCACTTTGAGCTAGTTCACTTATCAGGATGTCATGGGGCACTTTGTCGAAAGCTTTGCTGAAGTCGAAGTATATTATGTCCACAGCATTCCCACAGTCCACAAGGGTGGTTACCTGATAAAAAAATGGGATCAGATTCGTCTGGCAGGATTTGTTCTTGACAAATCCATGTTGGCTTCGCGTAATCGCGGCATTGTTTTCAAGGTGCTTCCAGATGGATTGCTTTATCATCTGCTCCAGAATTTTCCCAGGGATTGATGTCAGACTGACTGGTCTGTAGTTCCCAGGTTCCTCCTTTTTGCCCTTTTTGAAGATAGGGACAACATTAGCCCTCCAGTCATCTGGCACTTCACCTGTCGTCCATGATTGCTCAAAGATAATAGACAGTGGTTCTGAGAGTTCTTCTGGGAGTGATTAGACTGATTCTGCTGAGCCTGTTTGGTAAATGCATGGCAATGCAGCCAAGATTCTAGGACATCCCCCTCTCCCAGGCAAAAAAGGCAGAGTGAATGTCCGTATGCAGCAACTTGATCCTGCAATGGACACGCTTACGAAATGGCGACATGAGGACCATCTGTGTGTTGGGCGATTGCTAGACTGTGAAACAAAAAGAAAATGCCAGAAGAGACGGATAGAAACAACAATAGACAAGATAAAGAAAGAATAAAAACCTCAGCACAATAAACAACATTTTCAGCCCAGCTGAACAGGGAGAAGTTCCCTCACAAGGCTACCACAATGGTGGTCGAAAGAGATCTGAGGGAATAAGCAGGAACTTGCTGGGACGGTGGGAGGTTTCTCAGCAAAACTCCTCAGCTACAGAAGTTTCCCAAATCACAGCCCATATGCATGATGCACAGAGACCAAAGAAAAACTGGCAGTATCCTGTGCATTCCTTCTCCAACTCTATTTCATTTGGATTACCATTGGCTACTTAATCAACGAAGGGCGCAATCCTATCGGGATAGGTGGCCGCCTCCGAACTCGGAGGCGACTGCCTATCCAATGCAGGGCAGGAGCAGTGCAGAGGGGATCTTCCCCTCTGCACTTCAGATGCCCTGCATTTACAGCTGGACAACCAATTTCAGCTGTCTAGCCATGGAAAGTCAGAAGGGGGGGCAGATGCTGGACAACACATAGGAAGCATCCGAAAGGCACGTCCCCCCGCCCCACCCCGCTGAACGCCCTCTTATGAGCACGGAGTGCGAAGCCAATCCACAATCCACGCTGCCTACAAGGCACCACGGGAGGGGGTAGAAGTCGGTTCTCAGGGAACCGACCTATCCTATGGCTGTCTAGCCACTGAGTAGCAGCCATGGGATTGTGCCCTTAGTCTGAAGTTCTATTTCCTCTATTTACAGTTTAGCCACAACAGTATTCACTATTCCTATTATTTACATAGGTATTTTTAATTCATTCTTGTAAAGTGTGCTTCTCAAGAAATACTGCAGAATTTTTTCTGACTTCCGATAGATTTCATAAACACAAACATGAAAAACAACAACAGGGGTGTAAACTGGTGCTTCATGCTTAAAGACTAATTATCCAACCTCTTTTCAAATAAAAGTGTTCAGAGAATATAGCTCACCTTAAATGATATTTCATACTGTTCTCCTCCCCATATCTCCAGGCCTGCATCATATCCACCCAGCTCCCAGAACCACTTTCTATCGACTGCAAACAGTCCTCCAGCCATTACAGGAGACCTTAAGGTAAAATCAGACTCTGTATTACAAGCATATCAATACAGTTCTCCATTACATCTACAGATCTAGATGAATTGCATTACCAACATCAGATTTCAAAATGTAATATTTTTTCTACCACCACACCTTACTGTTGCTTGCAATCTCTGCAGCGTTGTTGATTTACAGTATTTCTTTATACTATGGAACCCAGGAGAACTTGGCAGAGCTTCCTTAAGAATCAATCAGCTCCAGACTTCCAACAGGCAACATAAATAAGTTTTTAAAAGTCCATATATAATGTCTGTCTGTCTGTCTAAGTGTAGAAATATGGAACACCTTGTCCAAAGACCCAATGTTTTCTATTTTAATATTCTTCCTCCCCTTGGAAGGTTTAGCTGGCAAGAGACCCTGAATCAAACCTAATCTTCTAGATGAATGATTACTGCACTAGTTGAATGGCTAGGCCTTCAGTTTAATGATTCAGCATATTCATCAACACATAACAAGTTGTTGAATACCAGAAAGTTATTCTTCCATTGCAGAGTAATAACTGAAGTTCATTAAAATTGTTTGATAAGCTTCTTTAACACTATATAAACTTCTTAAAAGTTTTAATTCATCTTGAGTTTTCTGTAAGTAATTAAGATTTTTTAAAGTGTAATAAATTATTAAACTGATATGTGTATAAATGGTCACAGTGACTCAGTGATGTTTCTTGTCATATGGAATTAGAATTTTCATTGTTTTCATAATACACATAGATGATTTATGAAGGAGACTTAACTGAAATGGATTTTTGCTGGCTACCCATAAACAATTATATCCATCATGCAAATTTACAATTACTTTGTTAAATCACTATATTAACTTGTGAACTCATAATTACTATGGGTAATTATCCAACGTCATGCCAGCAGAAAACATTCACAGAGAGCAACTTCCTTGCCTCCCTTCTCCCTGAAGTTCCTCAAAAAGCTTCTCCTGAGGGTCAAGAGACCCTCCTGAATGGAGTGGATTGTGCTGCAGAGTACTGAATGGAAAAGCTGATCCCCAAGAATTGGATGGAGGCACCTTCTGTGAACAGAGCTCTTCTGACCCTTAGAAGAGAGGCTTTCAGGCACTCTGCGGGTTGCCAGGGGAAAGAGGGGTGGGGAAGTCACCCTCTGAATTTCTGCTGATATGACACTGGATACATTGCTCATGTTTGTTTACTTTGCATTATTTTGCACCAACACATGCTGTATGCAGTATTATTTTTATAATTTGTGACCTTTCAAATATACATTATATTTGTACATTTGTGATTGGCCTTCTTGTTTTCCTTTCTAGTTTTGCAGTCAAAAGTATCATGAAAGAAGTACAGCTCTTGAATTGTGGCCTGTGACGTTCAAGGATAGTTTCTATTTGTCTGAACGCGCCAGTGCCAGGAGCCTAACCATCTCTGTGACAGCCTTGCTTGTTAAACACCTATGCACATTTTCTTTTACGAACTTACTCAAAAGGGTCACTGGGATCAGGTTTCTGTAACTCAGAAGGAATTGGGATCCGCTTGTAATACATCTCCCAATCAAATGCTCCTCGCATTGCATCGCCAGCTTGTGTTTCATAACCAAAGTGGTCATGGTCTATTACATCAATCATTGGACAAACAATAGTTTTGCGGTTTCGAGCGATGCGGTCTAAGGAGTAAAGAGAAAGCTGTTAAGTTCCTACCTGCTGCTCCTTTCATCTGTAGCAAGAGACTGCATCTACAGTAGAACATAAATGACCTCAGAACTACTACAGCATGACTATATATAATTTTGATTGTCTTGTTATCACAAAACACACTCAGTTCAGGTTTAAATTAAGCGACTTCTCTACTAACCACAAAAAAATTAAGTTGTCTTGTTTCCGAGTACAGGAGTTATGCTTTCACCTGTGATTTCCCCCCACCCCCAATCACTGGATAAAGGAATCATTCTGTGAAGCTAACAATTGTAGAGGCAAATATACACCTTTGAGTTGATTTATTTTCTACCTCCTCAAATCTAAACTTGCTCATAAACTGAGGTAGGGAAGAGCTGATAAGTCCATTCACTGGTATCTATATTGCATTGTGCTTGTGAAATTGAAGTCTCTGGATGTATGGATGGTAAAAAATCCACTCTGTGTTTCACGGATTGTCAGGCATCTTTCATTCTGTTGTCCTCCTACTGCTCAGGGTTTTGTTTCTGAATTTGCATAAATTTGCATTTGCACAAATTAGCACATGCGACAGCGTACAAATTCCCCTCAAATGTGCATTTTCATGCTTTAGCCTATGGGGAAAATGCACGTTTTGGGTCAGTTTTTCTTATTTTGTGTACTTTTCTATGACAAAATTTGCGCAAAATTCAAGAAATTTGGAAAACTTGTCTGCAAGTCCGCGGAATCCACCCGACAGGGGAAAAGCCGGTCCACTGCAGAATCCGCAGGAGAGATGCATGAAAATCCAAACTCATTTGGTTCTGTTGTGGATTTCTCCAACATCTCTATCTCTTACACAGTTGGCTGAACTGGTAGGTATTTATGAATATCCTAACTACTCAAGGATCAGCGCTCCCAATGTCTGTAGGCTATCTTCTGCGAGGGAAAGGAATGACACCAGTTTGGCTTGGATTAGAACCTGACATGGGTCTTAATGACAGGAATAGGTTTTTTGGAAAGACTGGGAACAGATCCCATGAAGTCAGGAAGCTGAATATCTAGAAGCAAAGTGACTGAACGAGGGGTGCAGAATAAGCAATGAATTGAGGAACCAGAGCTGAAAGAAGAACAAAACAGACATGATATAAGAAGAGGCTGATCCAGGGTGGGTAACCAATCCGGCCCCAGGGTCCTGATTTCTAACCAACCCTGGGAGTTCACATGAGGGCAGCCCCTTTCCCCCAAGCCCTCTGTGATGTCATTTGACTTTTTACCCTGTGTAGACCACGGATGCAGAACCTCTTTCAGCCTGATAGCTGAATTCAATTTCGGAGAAACTCTAGGAGGATGCATTCCAGGGGTGGACAGGACCAAAGGCAAAAATGACGGGCCAAAGGCAAAAGGGGCAACGCCATAAATACAAAACATACTAGCATATTGCAGCGTAAAGCTCTTACTATCAGTAACTAAGCCTTAGGAGAGAGGCATTATGACCTGGTAACTCTGTTCCCAACCTAGTGCCTTCCAGATGTTTCGGACTCCCATCAGCCCCAACCACCATGGCCAATAGTCAGGAATGTTGGGAGTTGTAGTCCAAAACATCTGGAGGGCACTATGTTGGCAAAGGCTGCCCTAAGCGGATAATGAGGGCCAAGGAGCAGGAGCAGGTTGATTATCATGTATTATATCTGCAGGAGAAGCCACCACCACCGGGGAAGAGGCGTGCCTGCTGCTGCTGGGCCTGCTGCTGCTGCCGCCACCAACACCAGGCCTTCCCTGTGGACTTCTGCCTGGCAGACTGCCAGTCCCTGCAGGACCAGGCCCCCAGGTACCGAGCCAGCTGTGCTGCTTCGACCTACCCCTCCCTGGAGGGGCTACATAAGCTGGCTGGCTGAGGTGGCCTGGGAAAGCCAGGGCCTGCAGGAGAAGCCACCACCACCACCAGGGAAGAGGCATGCCTGCTGCTGCTGGGCCTGCTGCTGCCTGCCACCGCCGCCTACACCAGGCCTTCCCCGCAGACTTCTGCCTGGCAGACCGCCAGTCCCTGCAGGACCAGGCCCCCAGGTACCGAGCCAGCTGTGCTGCTTCCACCTGCCCCTCCCTGGAGGGGCTACATAAGCTGGCTGGCTGATGTGGCCTGGGGGAGCCAGGGCCTGTAGGAGAAGCCACCACCACCAGGGAAGAGGTGTGCCTGCTGCTGCTGGGCCTGCTGCTGCCACCACCGCTGCTGTCGCCACCAACACCAGGCCTTCCCTGCGGACTTCCGCCTGGCATTATTTTTAACGGGATTTTTTAGTGTTGTTGTTAATTTCTGGGGGATTCTGTTGTGTTTTTAGGGGTGGGTAGCCTGCCTGATAGGCGGGAGCGAGGGGGCATGTGTCCACCTGATGGAGGCAGTGGGGGGAGTGTTGGGGGCTAGAACATACCGAGGCTGGGCGGCAGGCGCTGGTGGAGCGCTAGGGGCAGGCCATGCCAGGTAAGGGGAACAAGGGAGAGATGTGTAGTATCTGTCCCCTCCTCTGGGCCTGTCCAGAGCCAAAGGATAGCTGGGGGAAGCATGACTCCATCTTCTGGCCTTTGTTTGCTGCTCTGCAATGCCAGGTCTGTTACCCAGAAAACCTCCCTCATCCATGACATGATCCTGGACGAGGATGCAGACCTAGCATGTATTACGGAGACCGGGCTGGCCGAGGCTGCTGCTCCAACTCTTGCAGCAATGTGTCCAGCTGGATTTTCGTATGCACAGCAGCTGAGGGCTGGGGATCGGGGAGGGGGAGTGGCTGTTATCTACCGAGAGTCCTTGGTCTTCACCAGACACCCTTGCCGGGAGACCAAGGTTGCTGAGTGCATGTAATGGAGGTTGGGCCCGAAGGGCAGTCTGGGGATTCTGCTCGTGTACCATCCACCCCGCTGCACGACTGACTCCCTGGCCGAGGTGCTTGAGGTGTTCTCTGATGTGCGAGTACAGTCCCCTAACTTCTTGGTGTTGGGGGACTTCAGTGTACATTTGCAGGCCATCCTCACAGGAGCACCTCGGGAAGACCATGGCTTCCTGGGAGCTGTACCATATTCTAACTGGGCCCACCCATGTAAGCCGGTCATGCACAAGACCTTGTGTTTCTGGAGAAGCGGGGAGTGATCTGGAAGTCGGGGGGATATCCACCACCCCCTTGTCATGGTCAGATCACTATCTGGTGACGTTGGACTTCTCGGTTCCACAACCCCTCCGCAGAGGTGGAGGGCCCATTAAAATGGTCCGCCCCAGGTGTCTTATGGATCCAAATGGATTCCTGAATGCGCTTGGGGATTCTCTGGAGTATGCCAACGGCCACTCGGTCGGGACCCTGGTGGGTGGCTGGAATGCCGCAATCACTGGGGCATTAGATCGGGTGGCTCCGAAACGCCCTCTCCCCCTGAACAGGGCTCGGACTGCACCATGGTTCAATCCACAGTTGCAAGCTCTGAAACAGGAGGTGACACGACTAGAGCGCCGGTGGCGGAAGTCTCGCTCCAAAGACGATCAGACACGGGCTAGAGCTGTATCTTCAGCCTATCACGTGGCGGTGAAGGCACCAAAAAAGCAAAATATATGCTGCCTCTATCGCGTCTGCAGAGTGCTGTCCCAGGAGGCTGTTCCAAGTGGTCCGGAGCCTGGTCGGTCCTGTGGCTCCGGAACCACTGGAGCATTCTAAGGCCTCCTGTGAGGCCTTGGCAAGGCACTTTGCAGATAAAATTGATCGGATAAGGAGTGTTACTCCGCACGCTGTGGATACAGTTAGTGAGCAAGAGGCGGCCTGTGGCAAACCAGTTTTGTGGGATTGGTTCCAGCTTCTTGCTTCTGATGAAGTGGGCAAGGTGCTTTCATCTGTAAGGCCGACCACCTGCTTACTTGATCCTTGCCCATCTTGGCTCATTATGGGCTGCAGAGAAAGACTGGGTGAGGGGATCACAGTGGTGGTGAACGCCTCCCTTGAGGAGGGCGTGATGCCATCAGCCCTCAAGGAGGCAGTGATATAACACTCTTAAAGAAGCCTTCCTTGGATCCCCAAGTTCTGAACAACTTTCGCCCAGTCTCAAATCTGCCATTTTTGGGGCAAGGTGATTGAGCAGGTGGTGGCGATGCAGTTTATCATTTATTTATTTATTTATTTTTATTTTATTTATTCATTCATTCCTATACCACCCAATAGCTGAAGCTCTCTGGACGGTTCACAAAAAATAAAACCAAACAACACACAATAAAACAATTTAAAATATATAGAACATTAAAACCACAATATAACAATACAACCACAATCAAACCTAGCAGCAGTGCAGGAGTTTAAAATACAGATTTTTAAAACAGCAAAGCTAAAAGTCTAGAAAGCTAAAATGCTAAAATGCCTGGGAAAATAAAAAGGTCTTCACCTGGTGCCGAAAGGAATACAATGTAGGTGCCAGGCGAACCTCACTAGGGAGCTCATTCCAGAGCCGGGGTGCCACAGCAGAAAAAGCCCTCCTCCTAGTAGCCACCCACCTCACTGCCTTTGGCAGGAGCTCACAGAGAAGGGCCGCTGATGATGATCTTAAGGTCCAGGCAGGCACACATGGGAGGAGACGATCCTTCAGATAACCTGGCCCCAAGTCGTTAAGGGCTTTAAATGTTAATACCAGCACTTTGAATTGGGCCTGGAAATGGACTGGCAGCCAGTGCAGCGGAAAAAAGTACTGGCGTAATATGAGCTTGCAGGCCAGTCCCTGTTAACAATCTTGCTGCCCTATTTTGGACCAGCTGAAGTTTCCGGACCGTTTTCAAAGGCAGCTCCACGTATAACGCATTGCAGTAATCCAGACAAGAAGTTATCAGAGCATGGGTAACTGTAGCTAGGCTATCTCTGTCCAGATAAGGGCGTAGTTGGTATATCAACCTATAAAAAGCTGATAAAAAGTGCTCCGTGCCACTGAGTTCACCTGTGCCTCAAGTGACAGTTCTGGATCCAAGAGCACCCCCAAACTACGAACCTGATCCTTTAGGGGGAGTGCAACCCCCTCCAGAACAGGTTGAATATCACCTAGCCGGGCAGACAAACCACCCACTAACAGTACCTCCGTCTTGTCTGGATTGAGTTTCAGTTTATTGGCCCTCATCCAGTCCATTACCGTGCCCAGGCACTGATTCAGAACAGCCACTGCCTCACCTGGGTTTGATGAGAGAGGGAGAGCTGGGTGTCATCCGTATATTGATGGCACCTCAGCCCACACCTCCGGATAACCTCCCCCAGCAGTTTCATGTAGATGTTAAACAGCATAGGGGATAAAATAGAGCCCTGTGGAACCCCATGGCACAATTGCCATGGCACAGAGCAATAATCCCCCAGCACCACCTTCTGGAATCAGCCATCTAAGAAGGAGCGGAACCACTATAGTGCAGCGCCTCCAACTCCCAACCCAGACAACCTATCCAGAAGGATACCATGGTCGATGGTATCGAAAGCCGCTGAGAGGTCCAGAAGAATCAACAGAGTCGCACTCCCCCGTCCCTCTCCCGGCGGATGTCATCCCACACGGCAACCAAGGCAGTTTCCGTTCCAAAACCAGGCCTGAAGCCCGACTGAAATGGATCTAGATAATCCATTTCATGTTGAAGGCACACTTGGAAGAAACTGATTATCTAGACCCATTTCAGTCGGGCTTCAGGCTTGGGCATGGGGCAGAAACGGCCTTGGTCGCCTTGGTGGGTGATATGGGGAGGGCTCTGGATAGGGGTGAATGCTCCTTCCTTGTTCTCTTCGACCTCTCAGCGGCTTTTGATACGGTTGACCACGGTATCCTCCTGGACCACCTGGAGGGGTTGGGCATTGGAGACACCGTATTGTGGTGGTTCCGGTCCTTCCTCTCTGGCAGGTACCAGAGGGTAGCACTGGGAGAGGTGGTTTCGGACCCGTGGCCACTCACTTGTGGGGTGCAACAGGGTTCCATCCTCTCCCTGATGCTATTTAACATCTATGTGAAGCCGCTGGGGGCTATCATCAGGAGGTTTGGGGTGCGGTGTCATCAGTATGCGGATGACACGCAGCTCTATCTCTCGTTCAAATCTTCACCAAGGTTGGCTGTAGAATCCCTGTCCAAATGTCTGGAGATGGTGAGTGGCTGGATGGGGAGGAATAAGCTGAAGCTGAACCCTGACAAGACCGAGGTACTTTTGGTGGGAGACAAGAGGAGGCTGGGGGATGTTGACCTGGTGTTGAATGGGGTACGGCTACCCTTGAAAGACCAGGTCTGCAGCCTGGGGGTCATTTTGGACTCCCAGCTGTCCATGGAGGCTCAGGTGTCAGCTGTGAGCCGGACAGCGCTGTATCAACTCCATCTGATACGGCGGCTGCGCCCCTTCCTTCCCGACCATCTGCTCCCATCGGTAGTACATGCCCTGGTCTCCTCTTGTTTAGACTACTGTAATGTGCTCTACGTGGGGTTACCCTTGAAGACGGTTTGGAAGCTGCAGCTGGTACAGAACGCGGCGGCTCGCCTGATTAAAGGTAGCTGCCGGCAAGATCACATCACTCCAGTGCTGAAGGAGTTGCACTGGTTACCAGTTGTTTTCCGGGCCAAATTCCAGGTGTTGGTTTTGACCTTTAAAACCCTATATGGTTCCGGCCCAGCCTATCTTAAGGAGTGCCTCCAGCAACACCAGACAGGCTGCTTAACAAGATCAGCCTCGGATGGCCTTCTCTCTGTCCCATCAGCCAGGACAGCTAGACTGGTGGGGACGAGGGAGAGGGCCTTTGCTGTGGTGGCCCCCACTCTGTGGAATTCCCTCCCTAAGGAACTCCGTCATGCCCCCTCTTTAATGAGCTTCCGCCGTGCATTAAAAACATGGTTGTTCAGGCAGGCATTTGGGGTGGGTTAGGGTATTTTAGAAAATGTTTTATTGTAGAATTTTATTGTTTTAAACTGTTTTATTATATGTTGTACATCGCTAAGAGTGCCTGGGTGACCAGCCAGATGGGCAATTAATAAATAAATACATAAATAAAATATCTGAACTAACCAGTCTAGACACAGGCTTCCAGAACTGAGTATTTATGCATTTAGAAAGCCTGTACACCTTGGTACTAGACAAAAATTAAACAGGTATTTAAGCTTCTTTTAGAATAATTATCTGGTAGTTAGCCTTCTTTTTTTGGCTCAAGTTGACAACCAGTTCAATAAGTCAGTTTGCCACTCAGCATTAATGTGTTCTCTAGTTCTGTGCCAGATTCAGGCAGATCATAAATTCAGACAATACTGCATAATATATCTTGACAAATAAAGAAACCTAGCTGCTTCTTCCCTTCGATTTATTATCACAGCTAGAGATTATAGAAAATAGCGTCGTTTGTTCCTAAATATCCAGAACTTCATAGACTAATTTTACTACTTGATAAACTGAATTTTAAAATATACTTGCTATTATTACTGCACATGGCTCAGAAATTCAATATGATGTCATACCAATTTTTTGAGGCTGGACAAACCACAGAATCAATTTTACAAATCTAATGATCTATGATTGCATCTTTATTTTATTTTAATATTTTATGTCCATTGTACATCACTCTGGAATCCACTGGAAGAAGGGCACTTTAGAAATATCTTAATTCAATTGATCAATCAACAACATTAAAAAAACTGGGACAGAATGCTTTGTCTCCTACAATAAAATAATGCAGGTTATTACTATTTGTTTTATAGATGTGTCATTTTCTGCCACAGCAACCACTCAATTCTGCTCATTCTGAGGCCCCTCTTCTCCTTCCATCACAGTTCTCCAGTAGATGTGTGTACATTTCAGCCATGATTATACTGGCAGGATACTGCCAGACCCACTATACATTGCCACCAATAACCCTTAAAGTCCTCAAAAGTAACATGGCAATCACCTCAGTTGTTCCAGCCCAATAAGCCATGAATGCTCACAGCTGGGTAGCTTATGTGCAATGGAGGAAAAAGGCAGCATAATATGGGTGATTAGTCAAGCTGCAAGATCACCTGCAGTACCCTTTCTTGTTCACTTCTGGGCTAGCTGTGCAAGTGTAACATAAAATATACATAGTCAGCAATTTAGGCTTTATTATAGTGATGCTTTCAAGGGGAAAAATTCAAGGTACACCCCATGTCTGCCTCAATCTGCTTCCTTACCATGGAGAAAGATAATGAAGGAGTCAGCTTGTAGCTTGGCTAATCCTCCATATTGTTACTTTTTTGTGTGATAAGGGAGTGGGGGAAAAGAGAGTGCCTGTGATTCTTACCAGATTAACAATCCCTTCCCTCATCAAAAGTGCCATCTGAATCGGACCTTAGTTTCAACTGAGAGGTTAAATTTATTTACCTACTGTAAGAGATAAAATCATCTGATTTTATTGTAGGTGGATGTAACTTACTTATATTTTAGTCAGAAAGGAGAATAAGTTCAGACACATTAGACACAGATAATACTTTGGGTGAGTACTGAGTTGGATAGTACTGTTTTAAGCAGTCTCAGCATTCTATGTAACTGGAGGTCATTGCCTTTCACCATTCAAACCAGGGATGGGCAATTTGTAATCCTCCAGATGCTTTGGCCTACAATTCTCATCAGCCCTAGCCAGCATAGTCAATGGTGAGAGATGATGAGAGTTGTAGGCCAAAACTTGAGGAGGACACAAGTTGCCCACCCCCTGACTTAAACCTACCTCCCACCCCACTTGCCAAAAGGGGGATCAAACTGATGGATTTATCTAAGTGATGTCAGCACTGCTTTTGCAAGTCAAATGTTACCTTTTTGTTTTTTTTAAAAACAATACTAGGGGATGCCACAGAATAAGACTTTATTAAAAAGAAAATATCCTTAGAATAAAACTCTTAAGTTAGATTTTAGGTTTCTGTGCTTCTGAATGCATTGTATATAGCTAGAAATGCCATAAAACAGTGCATCAGCATCTGTATTTCTCAGACTAAATCTATTTCAAATAGCTTGCTTACCTAAAAGAGGTGGTAACCAGTTCACATTGGCCTCACAGTGAGAATCCAAGAAGGTAATAACATCTCCTATTGCTGCAGAAGCCCCCAGCATTCGGGTTCTTATCAATCCTTCTCTTTTCTTGGTTCGGAGAATCCTCACTTTGGAAAACTGGGCCATATAGTCCTCCAAGCTCTTTTTCAGGTGTTCTGCATGAAAGAACTAATACTTTTATATTTTTACAGTTTTGATCTTTAAGAAATTATATATTTACTTACACCTAGACTATCAGAAGTACTGCCACTGAGTCAGAAACAGAACTAAATGTGAAACAACTAAAAATGCAGCAGGGGAGTAAGAGTCAAAGTGCCTGAAATCAGACAGACGCATGAACATCAGCAACACCCTTATGACTGCTTTGCAAGCTTTGATAGACAGTGGTTGAGCAGCATGGCCCAAACCATAAAAGGATACAATCTCTGTCATCTTACATTGCTAGTAAGATATGCTACTAGATATGAAACACTTTGAGATGATATATGATTGTAAAATAAGTTCTACCTTCTGTTGCTACCAGTATCATTCCTGTTTCAACTTCCAGACTTCCTAGTTATTATTACCTTCCAGAAATATGACTATTTGGTGGAAGTTGGTCTGCGGAGTCTGTATTAATAAAAGTTATAAAGGGAAGTATATTCTAGCCACAGCCCTTAGGCTAAGAAAATATTTGTGGTTGGACAAATCCTTTACTAGGCCATTAAGAGAAAAAGACGACGGAGCCAGACAGGCCAAGACCATCTCAGGCCCCTGCTCCAGCTGTGATTTCGCCTCCCTCCACAGGGCCATTTCCACCAATTGCCCTGTGGGAAGGATTCTAGGAGAGAACAGGAAGGCAGGCAAAAGCCACCTCCGAGCCTGCTCCAGTGTCCTTCTCTTCCGCACAGGGACTTCTATTATCACCTGTTCTTCGTGAAGAATCCTTATGAGTTGCTGTTTTTCAATCCTGCTTATCGTGATTTTATCAATGTTTCTTTATCTTAATTGTAAGCCACCTCGGAAGGATTTCTATCCTGAAAGGTGGGACTATAAATAGTTATAAAAATAATAAATTACTGAGTATAATTCAAGAACACACAGATGTCCATTAAAACAATACAAATGTAATTATCAAAATCTGATGTGCATGTGACAGACAAGTAGTTAACCCATAAGTGTACTATAATAAAGCAAGCAAATGTCTTCATCACTATTTTAATTAATCTGTTGACTGCAACATAAGCCCCATGCACTTTTCACCCTTGGATCCGCTTGATACTATAGTTAGGTTAGGATGCTGTTTCTTATGCAATTAGCATGGACAGATATAAATTCCTCAGGGCTCTATTTTATGCCCCATGCTTTTCAAGATCTACATGAAGCTACTGGGAGAGGTTTTCTGGGAATGTGGGCTAAGATGACATCAATATGAGGGTGACACTCAGTTTGACTTCTCCTTTTCCATCTAATACAGGTAAGGGAGCTGATGTTCTGAACCAGTACTTGACCAGGGTAATTGACTGGATAGGGGCCAAATTCAGACAAGCTGGATATACTGTGTGTGGGTCTGGTGGATTAAGTGCCATTCACCCTGTTCTGGAGGGGGCTGCATTCCCTCTAAAGGATCAGGTTCATATTAAGAGGGTGCTCTTGGATCCATCGTTGTCACTAGAGGGCCTTAGTCGCTCAGAACAGCTTTTATCCGCTTTTAGGCCTGGATAGAGGTAGCCTTGTGACAGTTACTCGCACTCCGGTAACCTCCTGTTTGAATTATTACATGTCATATGTGACGTTGCCTTTGAAAATGGTGAAACCTCAGTTAGCCCAAAGCAGGGCAGCTAGACGGTTAAACCGGCACTGGCTGATATGATCATATTATGCCAGTACTTTGCCATCTGCACTGGTTGTTAGTCTGTTTCTGGCCTCAATTCAAAGTGCTGCTTTAAAGCCCTAAACGGCTTGGGTGCAGGTTACCTGAAGGAGCATCTCCTCCCATATTTACCTATGCCTTTTCAGTATAGGGCATTCCATGTACCTCATGCATGGAATGCCCTCTCCAGAGAGGCTTGCCTAGAACCTACATTATGGTCTTCCAAGCACCAGATGACATCCTTTTCATTCTGCCAGACATTTTATCGACTATTTTAGTGCTTTAAAATATTTCCACCATTATTACTTGCTGCTGATTTTACTCTGATTGTATTGTGTGTTGCATTGTTTTTACTCCTTGCTGTAGATTTTATCCTGATGTTATTATGTGCTGCTTTTTTTCTGTTCACTGCCGAGAGAACTTGTTATTGGGCAGTCTAAAAGTGTAATAAATAAATAAATACTGTATTTTATTATTTTAAATAAAATAAAATGGCATAAAATATACTATGGCATTTTAGTTGTTTAACTAAATAAACTGTAATCTGCCCAGGGAAAATTAGTTACTGGGCAGATTAGTAATGTAATAAATAAATAAAATTCTAAGTATGGGACAACATGCAAAGATTTGTTTACATTACTAATTACTACACTGTTGTTGCAGAACTTAAGACTTAAGTCTACAGACTTAAGTCTACAGCTGTAGCAGCCCATTTCATTTCAGCAAACGGAACAGAAGATCAAAGGTACCTCTTTCTTTGAAAGATCAAAAGTTAACTGTATAATTTATTATGAAAGCTGCAATACGTGAGTTATTAAATCAACAGGCAAATAATATAACTATCTACAAGTTATGTCAATATTGAGCAGTAATTTATTTCATTTTCATATAGTTATACTCTGAAGTTAAAAGGATCTATCAAAAGTAGCTGTGAACCACCTTGGGTCAGCCTCACACATTCTCATGTGCTTATGAACCCAAGGTCTCAGCCAAAAGGCAAGGAAAGGACCTGACAAGCTCACTCACGATTTAACAGTTCTAAAATCTAATGAAAATATAACAAATATATCTCAAACAGCTCCAAATGTTTGCATGCTTGAGAAAGTCTTAGCTGTGGACTATCAATTGCAATTCCGCTTGTAAGTTACAGCTGAAGAGGATTTATAGCAGTTGGAGCTCTGTGTCTGGAAGTACCTTTAATATTAAGGATAACAATTAGAATATTCAACAGTCTTTGCAAGAAAAAAGAATGTGTTCCTTATCACTAAAAACCTGAACATGCTTAGTACACAAGATGACAGTTCTAAACCATGACTTTGGAAAACCAAGAATATTTTAGAAAAAAAACAGGAAGAATTTAAGAATCCAAGTTTTAGGGCATATTGTGCATGTATACCATTTTCTGCTATATCCCATTTGTGTTTTATTCAGTCATGTATGCCTATGTAAGTAAGTAAGTAGATAGATAGATAGATAGATAGATAGATAGACAGACAGACAGACAGACAGATAGATAGATAGATAGAGCGATTGAGGTACCTCTGTCACTGAAATCATCCACAAGCACTATTTCAGCTATCAGTTCAGGAGGAGAGCGATTGAGAACACTGTGCACTGTTCTGAGAAGTGATGACCATCCTTCATTGTGGAATGGAATTATTACACTGGTGTTGGGGAGTTTTTCCAGATATAGCTTGCTATTGCAGCTAGAAGATGGATGAACATAGTTACCAGCTTGATCAGTATATGTGAAATGTTACTACTATTATAGCAGTTCAAGTAATCAGTCTTTTAATCTCTTGTAGTAGCCAGATATAAACATCCAGTTGACTAATAGCATGTATTAAACCAATTCATGAAGGAAAGAATTGTTCTCAATGGTTCACATCAGGCAAGAGAAATAAATTTCAACGCCCATTCCCTACTACAGAAAAATAGCAGCAGCCTTCAGCTTAAAAAAGAAAGCAAAAATACGTATAGGCAACACATCAGTGCATATACACAATTACATTTTAAACTGCTGGAAGCTGTGTACATTACAACTTACACTTTATTTCTCTTTATTTATTGACTCTTAAATACAATTTAAAAAGAGCTGCTGAACTATCAGGTTTCCTGTTTAACGCATTAGATAACTCGGCCTATTAAGAGACTACAGACCTGTGTGTAATAAACAAGGTCAATGGTAGTTGGAATGGACTTGATGGTCTTATAGGCCCCTTCCAACCCTACTATTCTATGATTCTATTCTATGAATGGCACTTAAGGCAGAACACAAGAAAATCAATTCTGGAAATCAGAATGTTAAATCTTTTCAGTAATGACAAAAGTTTGTTCTTACTTTGGATGTCGTATATCTGGTAGAGAGCGATTGAGAGAAATTTTTTCGCTCACAAAAATATTAAAGCCATTTTCTCTGTATGCCTGGTCCACTCGCTCAGCATCAGTCATAGGATATGGTTTTCCTTGTTCTCCATTTCCTAGAGACACAAAGTAAGACTAGTAGAGTCATTAATGCTTATAATGTCCTAACTGGATAGACATTCGCCAACATTCTAATCTTAAGAAGCCATTTTGCCAGCCTCCTCCTTCCTTGCAGCTGTCGGCAATACTTGTTATGTCACATTCCATCCCTGGCACAGTATGATTTCCCAATAAGATACTCCACAACTGTTAATCTACCAAGCAGCTGAGAGGTAGGCAATACAATTTTAAGAACACTGAATAGTGCTGGCAATAGATACCTTGGTAACTTTAGCCCTATGCAGGTGTTTGCTGGCATACAAGTACAGCTAAAGTGCAGAGGGGGCATGGGCATGCACATACTCCATCCCCAATGTCCCTGTGCACCCAGCTGTCTTTTACATGTTGTGTTCAATGGAAAGATCTGCAAAGAGTTCTGAAAGGCCCTTTGAAGATCTGCAAAAGGTTCTGTTCAACATGCTTACAGAACCTATGCAGAATGTGAGAAGATCTAGAAAACATTTGAGAGCGCAGGGATGTTGAGGGGCACAATTTACACACATGCCCACATCCCCTCCTCACTTTAGCTTTTCTCATGCTCAGGTGAACACTTGAACAGGGCTTTTCTCATTTTGAAAAAGATCAGAAATGTAGACTCATTAGATTTCTTTCAATAAACTGAAATTTAGTATGGTATATGTACTGAGTGTTCTATTTTTTTATTTATTATTTTCTAATTTTGTTTTAACTGTACACCAGACAATGGAGACAGCAAAAGGCTATTCACCTCAACAACATTAATTTCTTCCCCCTGGTGAAAGGTTGTCTCACAAAAGACAAGTAGTGTCTTCAAAAATCTGTGGGGATTCCTCCTGCCCCTGTCCTCTATTGGCCCCACTATGTGGCTTTGGAGAACACAACACTGGTCTAGCAAATGTAAATTTCTTCATCACATCCATCTGATTATCTGCCAGCTTGTCACTCCCACCTCTTGCTCAAATGCCAAGGTAACCATATCAGATACTGCTGCTTCACCCACTGACTCTCTGTTAGTGATGCTGCTGCCACACCGCTGCCCACACAGCCTTTCCCACCTACACTAAGCTATCTCCTAACTGGTGTTATTGTGAATAAAAGCTACCGAAATCAGGGCCCACAGCTCACTTACCATGGCTGTTGTAGCTTCTCTCACATCCTCTGTTCTTCCCACAGCCCCAGCCTCTTTTCTAAGCCTAGGGCCAAATGCAGAATTGCTGTTGCCTTCCCCCAACACAACCTTGCAACTTTCAGGCCAGTCAGTTACACTTTTTACACAGTTACACAAGCCAACTGGAGCAGGAAGACATTGCATGCCTCCACATACCACATTATTTTATCTGGCTTCAAAACTACATGTTATAGCACGCGCCATTTTGCTTAACATCATTTACCATTTTTGTCCCTTCCTTTTATATTTAGTTCATGTTTGGGAGGCCTTTGCACTGAAACCCTGACCACTTAAACTTTCCAAGGAATGCTCCCTACCCAAAACTGGTATGGTATCCTTGGGGACAGTATGCTGCATACAGTTCTCCTTCCTTTCCCTGTTATCTTGTCCGCTGTGAGACTTCATACTGCATATCATTGAATTGGTTAAACCTAGGATGGGAGCAGGGAAAACAGCACACAAAAGTGGCTACCTAGGTAACCACTCCATGCTATTTCTCGTTATTTCCAAGTTTTGAAGAACAAGAGCCTCAATGCGGTACTTTCCCCAGTTCTTTCCCTTGGAATAGACAATCACCTCTGTGGACATTTGGCAATAGTTGATCATCATAAATAAAGGAAAGCATTTGGAGTAGTGGGAAAGCTTGCTCAACATATGCCCAGGGCAACTGCCATAACTTGCTCGGAAAGGCCTGCTGATTTTCTTGTAAACTGTGCCAACAGTAATTTATATTGGGTTCCATGACGTACATCCTCTCCTAATACCTTGTGCTCAGTACCATTTTATCTTTAGGCTGTGAATCACAGTACTACATGACTAATATCAAATGAGTTATTATACATACCTGTCCGTTGCAAGTCTCTTCTTATAGCATCTCTATCATGCCAGTCCTTTTTTCTTTGTCCATTACCAAGGTAAGCTTCTTTCTTTTGCCGTGCATGGAAAGCCTTTAAACAAACATGACCACTGTTATACTTTTGTAGAAGAACTCTAAAGTTCAAGTTGAATGACTGATAAATCTCACTTCCAAAATATTTTATCAGTTTCATGGAATGTTAATTTCAGCAACATTTCACTTATTTCAAACTATTCCATATCAACTTCCCACGTATCGAGTAACTGACTGAACTATGAGTTAGGAAGTCCCTGGTTCAAATCTTGCTTTTGCTATAGGTTCACCAGGTTGTTTTCAGCAAGGGGGGGGCTTCAGCCTCTACATCTACTCTATGTGGATACTCCTAATAAGCTACCTTACAGGGCTATTATATAGATTGCTTAGGTGATATGTATAATGTGTTGTGAACACATGAAGTGCTATATAAATTAGTATTATTACCATTACAAAATTATATTCTGGGTCAAATAATGACGCATTAATAGTTACCGATCTGAGTATCCCTCCTCTTGAGCATTTTATCACATTAATATAAAACCAGAATCATAATGAGGTGAAATTTTTTGTTTACAAAAATAGCTAGAGGTCCACAGAGAAGATGCAAAATCCACAGTAGGGCAATACATTTATTAGAACCAAGCAAAATGTTGCAGAATACTGAGAAAGTGTTTGACTTTTTCTGAATTCTTCATTAGATCTGTTGCATATAGTACGAAGAGTAATTCAAAAGCATTCTTATTATTTTGCAACATTTCGGATGGTTCAAATAAAGGTATTGCCTTAATGCTACATTTTTGTAGGAATAGTGTCCCACAATCCTTGACCACTGGACCATCCTGGCTGGGTGTATGGGAGTTGTAGTCCACAATGTATAGAGGGCACCAGGTTGCTTCTAGGGGTATGGTCTCAGGAACTATGGAGTCTCAGACTGATTTGGCTGAATGAAATTTAACAGACAAGTGAGAAGTTCTTCATTTAGGAAAAAGAAATCAAATGCATGGGTATAAAATGGGAGTACCTGACTTGACAATAGTACATACGAAAAGGATCTTGGAGTTGTAGTCAATCACAAGCTGAATATGAGTCAGTAGCATGATGTGACTGCAAAAAATGCAATTTTAGGTTGCATAAATAGAAGTATAGTTTCAAAATCACAGGAAGTAATAGTTCCACTCTACTCCGTGCTGGTCAGATCTCACCTCAAACACTGTGTCCAATTCTGGATACCACATTTTAAGAAGGATTCATATAAACTAGAACAAATTCAGAGAAGGGCTACAAGGATGATCCGAGAACTAGAAAATAAGTCCTATGAGGAAAGTTCAAAAGATCTGAGTATGTTTAGCCTTGAGAAGAGAAGAGACAACTGAGTGGGTGTATGACAGCACTTTTCAAATACTTAATACTTTTCAAGTACTTAAAGGATTGTCACACAGAAGAGGCCCACAAGCTGTTCGCTGTCATCCAAGCCTGTAGGACACAAAATAATGGGCTTAAATTACAGGAAGGCAGATTTCGGTTGAACATCAGGAAAAAAGTGTTGGAGCAGAATCAACTGCCTAGGGAGGTAGTGGAGGTAGTCATGCAGAGAATGGACAGCCATCTGTCATGGATGCTTTGAACTGGATTCCTGCAATGATAAGGGGGTTGGACTCAATGGCCTAAATGGCCCCTTCCAACTCTATGATTCTAGCAATCAGAATCTCATGTTGGAAATCTGAAGTTTTGTATGTCTCCCCATTGGCTATAATTGGGCGATCAACAAATGGATATAACTTCTTCTTTCTTTCTTTTTTGCTTTTTGTTGGAATTGCATGGAATTCACAGGCATAGTAGCCCCTTTTAAATGAATCCATGAAGAAAGTTCATATGGAGAACACTTATTTCATCTGAACATGAGGAAGGGAAGCAACAGAAGCTATAGAAGGTATGCAATAGCATTTTCGCCTCCCTCTCCTAACTCCCACATAGGGCAGTTAAGTCTTTCTTGGGTTGAATCTACATATAGCAGTTATACTGTTATCATAACTATTGGAACAGATGACGCCAATGGGCACCAATTGTTATGATAACGGTATAACTGCTATGTGTAGATTCAACCATGGTTGTTGTAATGAGGGACAGATCAGTACAGTTATATCAAGTGTCTTCACCTTCCTCCAGGGTTTCTCTCAACACCCACATCCCATCCCAGGCCAAATGATCAAATAGCTATAAACAGTTTAAGAGTCACACCATCACAAATGCCATACATGACCTCTTAAAAGACAGTCTTGTATTGTTAGACATTGGTAATGTAGCTCCAAACTGTTCAGCACCAACATACTGACACTGACAGAATTCCTGAACTTCACTGTCCCAAAAAGGATAGAACTCAGCTTACCTGTTCTCAGATCACAATACATACTATACATGTTGAATTATAGCAGAACAAACTACATGAGCTACAGGATGACTCTATCCTGGAGATATATCAAAGAATCTTTCAAGAACAGTGAGGCTTTGCTTGGGGTGGCATTTGAGAGTGGAAACAAGTCTCTTTAAAATTTTCTGACAAACATACTGCCTGCTCAGAAAATCATATGTATTAAAGAAAAGAAAGGGTCAATTTAAAGGTAAAGCGAAAGGCACAGAAGTATACAGTGTTTTCACATAAGATGGCCAAAATAGATAATCCACCATATTTTGCCTTTTGGTGTCTGATCAAATAGAATATCAAGAGTTCTGAGTTATATAGGTTCCATCTCTGTATGCTGATGAAAGTTTACTCAAGGATAAGCCCCACTCAGTTCAATGGGGCTTACTCCCTTGTAACTATTCTTAGGATTATAGCAACAATTTTAAAAATTTCAAAGCCACATCCTTTGCAAATAGATCTAAGCCCCAAGTTGGTAGATTAAATCATGAAGGTTTTAACCTACATGTATCATTGCTTTGCTTGCAATCCTTTTTAGAGACCAATAAAAAAGATTTAAATAAATCATGTTGCTATAGGAACTTTATTGGATTTCTTTGCTTCCCTCTAGACTACAATATTTGTATAGATTTCACATTTTGGGG
This sequence comes from Heloderma suspectum, assembly GCF_057233095.1. Taxonomy (NCBI): domain Eukaryota; kingdom Metazoa; phylum Chordata; class Lepidosauria; order Squamata; family Helodermatidae; genus Heloderma; species Heloderma suspectum. The sequence continues at coordinate 270,960,688 of NC_139459.1, read as the reverse complement.
GCGTACAGTTGAAAATATGTGCGAAGTTCCAAAGCCAAAAACTTTCAGGTAGATACATACTGTATGTTCTAAAGTAACGTTCTTTGTTACCCTAGACATAACATATACATCTAACTGAAAGTTGTGTAAGATTAACATTGTTCATGTTAAATCTTTCACAGAACCTATAGCCTATTCCTTTCTTTTTGTTTAAAACTGAGATGGCAAAGTGCCCTTTTTGTGTAGAATACAGTTTTCCCCCTCTCTTTCTTGGGGCTGTGATACCTGTGATGGAGAATCACTTGTGGGATGGAGAGGAGAAGCAGCTGTTGTAGCTTGCCCCACCGATTTGTATCCAGAGGTAGTGGCAGATTGGATAGTGGAGTTTGGATAGCAGAGGGTTACCATTTCCCCTTTCTATTCATAATGATGGTACTTTCATTAGTCACTTTAAAATTTAGTGGTTGTAAATCTGAACGTTTAGTGCTTACTAAATGTCTCAATCTAGAACTATGCAGGACACCATCTCCCATCACTATGGCTTACTTCCCTGGTATATGTCGGAGTGAAGATCTTGAAGCAATGGAGGTAGAGAGCACAACTGGTGAACAGCTAGTACCAAATCTGACTGCTTATGAAACACAAGCTATTTGTGGCCCCATGCAGTGATAATGATCACAATGAAGAGAGCTTCCCCTCTCCTCTCATGACTATATTCACATAGCATCCTGTTATGTAGCAAGTGGACTCATGAATCCTTAACCTCTCCATACAGAAGAAGTGTCAGTGGAACTTGCTCTGGCATCCACTTGTTCACAATTGCTTGGATGAATTTCAGTTGGTTACCTCTTTTGACATGAATTGATATTATTTCTAATGGGTTGTATCCAGTGATGGGTTTTGCACAAGTGGAAATAATTTCCACTCATACAAGATGGAACACCTGATTTTCTCCAATCCTCTCCACAACACACACACCTACTGTAGCACTGCGTGCCATTTCCCATACTGTCCCAGGGGATCTCCCAACCCTGAGGAACAGGTTTTCAGAGGGTGAAAACTCTAACTCTTCTCTTACAGAGACATAAGAGGAAACTTGCAGGCAACGTTCTACCCAGTGGCAGAGGAAGATGTGACTTGCTCCTTCTTTGCAGTCTTCTTGTGTGAAGACACTAGAATGCTTGATAAGCACTTGGAACTTAACAATGGAAAATCTTTGAAATGTTTTAGTTGACTGCCAGTTTAGTTGACTGCCAGTTTAGTTGAGGCAACAAACCAGGGATTAATTAAGCATGTATTCACAAGGTCATTCTGTTTGAGTAGTTCTGAAAAGTCAAAGAAAGATTGGGATGTACCTTATGAACAGAATGCAAAAAAAAAAAAAAAAAAGAGTCATGTTTCAAACTACTTGTTCAAGTATCCTAGGTAACAGGAGGAATTGTACTTCAGAGCAGAACATGAATAATCTTGGCCCAGATGTTCATGTTTTTCATATATGCTGTTAAGGGAGCAATCCTATCAAGATAGACAGTCACCTCCGACCCCAGGGGTGACCGCCTATCCAGTGCAGGAGGAGGGGGGAGGAACAGATCTCCTCCTCGCTCCCCCAGCCCTGCTTTCGCGGCTAGACAGCTTATTTTGGACCTTGAAGTGTGGGAAGTGGTGGCCAGATGACACATAGGATGTGTTGTACTGGATTTCCGACTTCCCCACCCCGCGAACGCCCTGCTTTTGCTGCTCCACGCTGCTCTTATGAACAGGGAGCACAGGGTTGATCCGCGCTGCCTATGAGGCAGCGCAGGAGGGAGTGGGGGTCAGTTCTCCAGGAACCAACCTTGGAGCACGGGCTCCAAGGTTGGTTCCCGGGAACTGACTTATCCTATGGCTGTCTAGCTGCTGACTAGTGGCCATAGGACTGCACTCTAAATATGTTTTGATAAAAGAGTAGACAATGTTTGGATTATTAAACTGAGAAAATAAAGATCTCCCTTAAAACTTGCAAAGTACAGTCGGGGCCAGAAACACTGGAACAAGGATAACTGTTTTGGCAGTTGGCCTCTGTACACCACCTCACTGAAGTTGAAACACACCCAGATGTGAGTGAAGTCAGGACTTTCAGCTGTAATTCAAGGGGTTTGACAAAAGTGGGGCACTAACCATTCAGGAAGGACAGCCAGTGGCATACACCCCCCCCCCCCCCGTCGTTGGTGGCTTATAAGTAATGGAACAAACCAACATTATTTCAAACTTAAGGATCGCCTTTAATACCTGGATGGAAATCCTTTGCAGTCAATGACTGCCTGAAGTCTGGAACCCATGGACATGACCAAATGCTGAGTTTCCTCCCTCGAGATGCTTTGCCAGGCCTTCACTGCAGCTGCCTTCAGCTGCTGCTTGTTTGTGGGTCTTTCTGCCTTCAGTCTTGTCTTCAGTAAGTGAAAAGCATGCTCTATTGGGTTGAGATCAGGTGGCTGACTTGGCCATTGAAGAACATCCCACTTCCTTGCCTGGAGAAACTCTTGGGTAGCTTTTGCTGTATGTTTCAGGTCATTATCCATCTGCAATATGAAGCGGCGTCCTATCCATTTGGCAGCATTTGGCTGAATCTGAGCAGAAAGTATAGCCCTATACACTTCAGAATTCATCCTGCTGATTTTATCAGCAGTCAGGTCATCAATAAACACCAGTGACCCGGTTCCATGGGCAGCCAAACATGCCCATGCCATAACACTGCCTCCACCATGTTTGACAGATGATGTGGTATGCTCTGGATCATGAGCTGTTCCTTTCCTTCTCCATTCTTTTCTCTTCCCATCATTCTGGTACAAGTTAATCTTGGTTTCATCAGCCCAAAGAATCTGATTCCAGAACTGGGCAGGCTTTTTTAGGTGTTTGCTGGCAAAGGCTAATCTGCCTTTCGGTTCTTGAGCGTTACCAGTAGTTTGCACCTTGTTGTGAAGCCTCTGTACTTACATTCATAAAGCCGTCTCTTGACTGTAGATGTGGACAATGACATGCCTACCTCCTCAAGAGCGTTCTTGACCTGGCTAGATGTTGTGAAAGGGTTCCTCTTCACCATGAGCAGAATTCTGCGGTCATCCACTTTAGTTGTCTTCCGTGGTCTTCCAGGCCTTTTGCTGTTGCTGAGCTTGCCAGTTAATTCCTTCTTTTTCAGGATGTTCCAAACTGTTGTATTGGCCACTCCCACTGTTTTTGCTATTTCTCTGATGGGTTTATTTTGTTTCCTCAGCCTAATGATGGCCTCCTTCACTCGCATGGACACCTCTTTGGACCTCATGTTGGGGGTTCCAGTGAACAGCTACCAAATGCCAATGTAACACTCAGAATCACCTCCAGGCCTTTTATCTGCTTGATTGGTCATGGGGTACCCAGGAAACAGGCCACATGTGGCCATGCAGCTGCTTGTCAGCCATTCGTTCCATTACTTATGAGCCACCAATGATGGTGTGTGTGTATGCCACTGGCTGTACTTCCTGAATGGGTAGTGCCCTGCTTTTGTCAACCCCCTTGAATTACAGCTGAAAGTCCTGACTTCGCTCCCATCTGAGTGTGTTTCCTTTCAATTTCAATGTGGTGGTATACAAAGGCTAACTGCCAAAACAGTTATCTTTGTTCCAATATTTCTGGCCCTGACTGTATATCTCTTTTTGTGGAGTAAACAAAGCTTTATTTACTTACTACAGTTCTATACTGCCTTTCAGGATTTAAAGCTCTCGAGGTGATATATGAATATATAGAACACTACAATAATAGAATTATAAAATCATCATTCTTAAAATATATACACAACTCCAAAATGAACAGAATTAAAAATCCAGAGGACAGCAGTAATAAAACAATTTTTTAACATTTAATTTTAAGATGCAATATTTTAAAAATTGAAATAAATGTTTCCAATGTTTCTTTTTAAAACAGTAATGATGGACCCGCACAGACTGCTCGTGGGGACATGCAAATTTCACAAATATGGGACCACCACTGAGAATGCCCTGCTTCTGGTACCCACTAATCTAACTTTTCTTAAAAATGGGCCTGAGATCAGGGTCCCAGACATTGATCTTAACACACAGGCGGGCTCATATGGGTACAGCTAGTCCTTCAAGTAGCCTTAATTGGTACAGAATAGGTGTAACATGTTCCATTTGCCTGGCTCTCACAGGCAACCTTGCTGCAACATTCTGTTCCAGCTGAAGTTTCCAAACTGTTACAGTTGTATAGGGCATATTTTCTGCTTGCTTTGCTTCTTCTGAAGCAGCCGCTTACTGTTGGCAAATGTGAAACCTGAAACAGGATGTAAATAAAATCCATTCATTGCTTAAGCAGAAATGGCTTAATCAAAATATTACGGTATTAATATTTTGTAATATTAATATTGCAAAATATGTAATATTTTATAATATTAAAATGTGTATGCACATTTTCAATATGTTGAAGGTAGTAGTATTGTTTAATAGCTCTCAAAAACCCTATACTGCCCTTTGAAATAATAACAACACTTAGAACAAGTATGCTATACAAATTCCACGTAAATAAGGGTGCAATCTTAAGGCCGCTACTCAGCGGCTAGATGGCCATAGGATATGTCAGTTCCTGAGAACTGAGCTCAGAGCCCATGCTCCGAGGTTGGTTCCCTGAGAAGTGATCTCCACCCCTTCCCACGCTGCCTTGTAGGCAGCACAGATCGGCCCCGCACTCCGCGCTCATAAGAGCGGAGCAGCAAAAATGGGGCGTTCCTGGGGATGGGGAGGGCAGAAGTGCCTTTCCGATGCTTCTTATGCATCGTCTGGCATCCCCCCCCCCCAACTTCCCACGGCTAGACAGCTGAAATAGGCTGTTTAGCTGCGGAATGCAAGGTGGCTGAAGGTGCTCCTGCCCTGCATTGGATAGGCGGTTGCCTCCGAGTTCAGAGGCAGCCATCTATCCCGATAGGATTACGCCCTAAGTCACATACATTAATTTGTAGCAATCCTCACAACCACCCCCTAAAGTAGATTAGTACTATCTCTTTAATATAGATGTGGCAGCTGAAGCAGACAGAGCATGCTTAAGGCCACCCAACCATGATATGAATCTTCAGATATATGTATTTTTGACAGAGTAGGCAAGTTATAATTTCTCTTTCTTTTCTGGAGGCTTGGGCAGGCCTATCTTTTTCTTAGTACAGCCTTGAAGCTGAGGCAGTTTAGTGTGTGGCTCCTCAGAAGTTAGTTTCTCTCAGGTGTATAAGACCACTGTTGTGAAATTTCTTCCCACTGAAGTGTGTTTTCTGTAGAGCAGAGCCTGGGGGTGGACTGCAAGTTGAGCAGGTAAGTTCATCCCACTATTAAACATGCCCTGGGCCATTACATTAACAAGCTCATAGCTGAGGTGAGACCTGAACTAGAGATCTCTTAGTTCACAACCTTTTCTCTTAGCCACAATGCTACACTGGTTCAATATGCTGACGAGTTAATAAATTGGGCGTTTGAACTCCTCTTTCTGTATTTATTGGAAAGAAATAGGCTTATATTGAGATTACAAGAAGATTCATGCACATGCAAGTGAAAACAATGCTGAAAGCCAAAGCTTTGTTTTTGCTACAGCAGTTCCCACTACAAAGCAACTGTTCTATCTAAATAGTAGCTTTGCAACCATACCAGGTTCTCTCCCACATATGCAGGGTTTTTCTTTGGCCTTAGCCTCTGGGTTGCCAGTTTACCTTTGTGGTTGCAGTACATCTCTCATTCCTTTTAAAAACTATTTTAACGCATAATTGCAATCCAAGTCAAAACTACAATATTCTTTGTACAGTCCCTATGGTAAAATGGATTCAGTGTTTTTCTCAGATTGTGAAAAAATGGCATTTTGCCAGACTCCATATTTCTCTGTTCTTCATACCCTTTTTCTTTAGATGAATTAACCTGGAATAATTTCCATCCTATTTTTCTGTAAACTCTTAACATTTGAAAGGTTCAGATAAAACCATTTCTTAATAATAAAATGCTATACAGCCATATTAATATATGTAATCCAAACCACACTTGGACCATTGTCAAAGCAAGTGCCTGTAGAGCAAACAACGTCAAGTTACTTAAGCAAAGAAAGAAAGTCATATTGTACAGAAGCCATTACGTAACCCAGATATTGTTGGACTACAACTTCCATCATCTCTGACCACTGTCTATGCTGTCTGTGGTGGTGGGAGTTGTAGTCCAACAGCATCTGAGGATCCATGGTTAGGAACCACTGATTTAGAGTTGCTAGCCAATCTGACCTTGTGGGAAATTCCTTCCTCAGTCTTAGTCACAAACCATTCACTGAAGGGAATTGTCATCATCACCTTTTATACAGGCCTTCCAAGTTCTGATTATACATTTTCTTGTACTGGGCTTTACTACTGAGTCTTACTGAACTGACATTGTATTCTGTGTCTGAACTGACATTGTATTCAACTCAGAAAGAACAGGAGGAACAGAAAGGGAGGTGGGGTTGTACTATATGTGAAAAATACATATCTCTGCACAGAAATACAGGAGGATGAGCTTGGTAGCCCCATCGAGAGCATCTGGATCAAAATAAATGGAGCAAAGAATAAAAGGAACCTGATGGTCGGAGTCTACTGCCGGCCACCCAATCAAGGAGAAGATGAGGATGAAACTTTTGAAAAGCAAATAGCCAACGTTTTAAGGAAGCATGATGTAGTAGTAATGGGGGACTTCAATTTCCCCGATATTTGTTGGAAGACAAATTCTGCAAAACATGGCCCCTCCAGGAAATTCCTGACTTGTGTGGCAGATAACTTCCTCCTACAGAAAGTAGAGGAAGGAACTAGAGGATCGGCTATCCTTGACTTGATCCTAACCAACAGAGATGACTTAGTGAATAAAGTAGCAGTTACGGGAACTCTGGGGGAAAGCAACCATGTTGTACTTGAGTTCTTGGTTCTAAGGGAAGCAAAAGCCGAGTGTAGTCAAATGTGTAACCTGGATTTTAGGAAAGCTGATTTTAATAAACTCAGAACAACGATCAGTAAGGTCCCATGGCAAATGATGCTAACGAGAAAAGGAGTCCAAGGTGGGTGGGAGCTTTTAAAAAAGGAAATTCTCAAGACACAATTACAAACAATTCCAACAAGAAAAACGGTGGAAGACAACAGAAGAAGCCAATGTGGCTTCACAAAAAGCTTAGAGATTATCTGAAAACAAAAAAGGACAGATATAGGAAGTGGAAAGAAGGCCAAGTAACAAAGGAAGTGTACAGGCAGGTAGCACAGAATTGCAGGGATGGCGTCAGGAAGGCTAAAGCTGAGAACGAGCTGAGGTTAGTGAGGGATGCTAAAAACAACAAAAAGGCTTTCTTCAGCTATGTGCATAGTAAAAGACAGAGGAAAGAAATGGTTGTTCAGCTATTAAATAAGGATGGCAAAACGATAACAGATGACAAAGAAAAGGCAGAGGTGCTCAATTCCTACTTTGGCTCAGACTTCTCCCAAAAGAGGGTCTATGACCCCCCTGGCAAAGGCGAAGTGCAGGCTGAAGGGGCAGGATTGCAGCTTGAAATCGATAGGCATATGGTCAAGGAACACTTAATTCCTTTGAATGAGTTCAAATCTCCAGAGCCAGATGAACTGCATCCTAGAGTAATAAAGGAACTGGCAGAAGAACTCTCAGAACCACTGTCTATTCTCTTTGAGAAATCATGGAGGACAGGGGAAGTGCCAGAGGACTGGAGGTCTAATGTTGTCCCAATCTTCAAAAAGGGCAAAAAGGAGGAACCTGGGAACTACAGACCAGTCAGTCTGACATCAATCCCTGGGAAAATTCTGGAGCAGATTATAAAGCTCTGGAAGCACCTTGAAAACAATGCAGTGATTACTCGAAGTCAACATGGATTTGTCAAGAACAAGTCCTGCCAGATGAATCTGATCTCATTTTTTGATGAAGTCACCTCCCTTGTAGACCATGGGAATGCTGTGGACATCATATACCTCAACTTCAGCAAAGCTTTCGACAAAGTGCCCCATGATATCCTGATGAGCAAGCTAGCTCAAAGTGAGCTAGATGAAACAACGATCCGGTGGATCCACAGTTGGCTACAGAATTGGACTCAAAGAGTGCTTATCAATGGGATCTTCTCAAACTGGGGAGAGGTAATGAGTGGGGTACCACAGGGCTCAGTCCTGGGGCCAGTGCTCTTCCACATTTGTATTAATGTTGGAGGAGGAGGTGCAGAGAATGCTGATAAAATTTGCAGATGACACCAAATTGGGCAGGATAGCTAATACTTTGGAAGACAGAAACAAAATTCAAAGTGATCTTGATAGACTGGAGCACTGGGCAGAAAACAACAGAATGACATTTAATAGGGATAAATGCCAAGTTCTGCACCTAGGAAAAAGAAACCAAATGCACAGTTACAAGATGGGGGATACGTGGCTCAACAACACTACAAGCGAGAAGGATCTTGGAATTGTTGTCGATCACAAGCTGAATATGAGCCAACAATGTGATGTGGCTGCAAAAAAGGCCAATGCTCTTTTGGGCTGCATTAATAGAAGCATAGCTTCCAAATCCTGGGAAGTACTAGTTCCCCTCTACTCAGCACTGGTGAGGCCTCATCTGGAGTACTGTGTCCAGTTCTGGGCACCGCACTTTTAAAAGGATGCAGACAAGCTGGAGAGGGTTCAGAGGAGGGCAACAAAGATGATCAGGGGACTAGAAACAAAGCCCTATGAAGAGAGACTGAAAGAACTGGGCATGTTTAGCCTTGAGAAGAGAAGACTGAGGGGAGAGATGATAGCGCTCTTCAAGTACTTGAAAGGTTGTCACAGACAGGAAGGCCAGGATCTCTTCTTGATCATCCCAGAGTGCAGGACACGGAATAATGGGCTCAAGTGACAGGAAGCCAGATTCCGGTTAAACATCAGCAAAAATGTCCTGACTGTTGGAGCAATACGACAATTGAACCAATTACCTAGGGAGGTGGTGGGCTCTCCCACACTAGTGGCATTCAAGTCGAGGCTGGACAGCCATCTATCAGGGATGCTCTGACTTGGATTCCTGCACTGAGCAGGGGGGTTGGATTCAATGGCCTTGTAGACCCCTTCCAACCCTACTATTCTATGATTCTATTCCTACCCCAAGGTAGGAATCCCCACAATGTGCTTAAGAAAATGTAGCCTTGGACACATATGTGACCCTTCCTTGGAATGGAATATTTCCAAACTCCTGCTCTACTAAAACCAGTAACACTGCAGAGCAGCAAGGCATGTAAAGCATTTTTAAGTTATGATATTAAACCTGCCTTGACTAGCATTTTAACAAAGAAAGTATTTGAACTGATTTGGTAAAACACTTGTGACTCAGCATTTGTTTTACAGAGCTAGGACTCCAGACTGAAAAGGTTCCTAAGCTAAGAGACAGCCTACTCTCATCTTTGTAGGAAATATAATGGCACAATTTTCCAGGATGGGCAAAATCTAAACCCTGTCATAGGCAAAAGCCTCTTCTCAAAAGGAAGAAAAAAATTCCCCCAGGGTTATAAGATCACACTCAATCCCAAACCTAACTAAAACTAGTTATCTATTAAGAGTGATTATTTTCAAAACTAACATGTGGGCTATGGAAGAAATCATGCTTTCTAAATGTCACTGTATAATGATGTATCTACAGATCTATACTGTATTGCTTGGCCCTGCACAAATTTTAGTCATGCATTAAAAATGTTTTATGATACTGATTGAAAACTGCTTTGAGAGATTTTGTGTTGAAAGGTGGCATAATTAATAATCCATTTGAAGTACTGAGGCAAGGGCTCCGTTTGATTATTAATATGAAGAGCTGAGAGCAAACAGCTGTCACGTGTCTCCTGAAGATCAGCACATACAGAAGGGGTGGAAAACCTGTGGCTCTCCAGATGGTGTTAGACTCCAACTCCCATAAACCCCAGCTAGCATGATGATCAGGGATTATGGGAGTTGCAGTTCAACAACATTCAGAGGGCTACAGGTTCCCCATCTCTGATACAGAGTCAGAACGTGCACAACTGTTCAAATCTATAATTGCTGAGGTCTTGATGATTTTTTTTTGGCACTGTGCTGCTAAGTACTTTTAATGATAATTGCTGAAGCTTTGGCAAAAAGGAGAGGCTACCGCCAGATTTCTTTTCATCCTGCCTGGATCAAGCCCTAGCTGAGTTCTTCTCTCCCTCCAAGCAGCATTTTGTGTTGCATTTTAATTATCTGTATTGGATTTTAATTTCTGTGAGATGCTTTTGAAGTTAATTTTAGGCTTAAAAGCAGGATAAAAAATATAGAGTCTGATCCATACTTATTCTGTGGAGGATTACTTCTGTGGAGAGATCAGTTTGGATCCAACTGGGACAATGAGATCAAATCCCTGACGTGCATGTGGGTGGAAAGCACTTCCCCTCATGTATTGGGGCGGGGGGCGGAGGGGGACATTCTGTCAAGTGGCAGTCTCACATGCCTTATAGGGTGCTGCTTTGGAGGGCCTCTTAACCTTGGGAGAGGGCTTTTAAGGCATGTAGGGGACTGTTGCTTGAAGGAAGGAGTTTAAAAACGTATATGTAGGAGTGGAACAGCTGCTTACGCTGGTTTGGATTCCAGCCATAACGAACAAATAATAAAAGCTATGAATAGGAGAATTCCCATCAGATACAAGGTGTCGAGGGATATTTATCTACCACATGGTTTCCATTTGTAAATGCACGAAGATGCAGATAAAACCACAGTAGGTCCCAGTCGTCTAACTTTCAGCCACAGGCAAGGAGTTTTCCCATACCACTCTCTGTCAGAAATGTAAGTAGAAACATGACATTTTCCTCAAAGCATGCCTAGATGCTGCAGGTGACTAGTTCCCACAGAGCTGCATATGCACTGTTTTAATTCACAAGCAATAATCAAGCAACACTAACATTCTAAATCTTCTCTACCATTTCATTTCACTTATTCACATTTCTATGTTTGAACAAAACCAAAAATGTACCATACCTTTCATTTTGACAATGTAGCAGTGATGCAATAGCCCTTCCTTTTATGCAAGACAGATGTAATTTATTGTTAAAAGCAAGCCCTTATGAATGCTAGTCCTTTTAGATATCTGTGTACTCGGCTAGAGAAATGTCAGGGATAGAAGACAAATACACATCTTAAAACTATACAAGGAAACACAGCAGTTTATCTTTCCTGTCAGAAAATAGGGAAGGCATCTGGTCCCAAAATCAATATGACTTTTCTGCGTGATGTGAAAATGTTTTTCAGCAACTAATTCACAAGGAGAGCATGAACATACAACTCCAGAGCTTAATTCATAAAGCCTTACTTCAATCACATCTTCAGAATATATTTATAGCCCATCCAAAGTTTGCCAAACAGCTGGCTTTTCGAAGACATTGTCAAAGCCCATTAAAAAGTGATGTCTAAAACATCTGCAGCTGGTTATAATAGATCAGGAAAATAAAGTTGCCTGCTGGACCAGTTCTTGAAAAAGAAAATCAAAAGCATATGTTTGAACAAAATCATATGCTTAGTCTGCATTTCAATAAAGGGATGTGATGTGGAGTCAATTAATTAGCCCTTAAGATTTTTTTTTCCAGCATGGGTTAAAAAGATCCCCTTTCAAACATCCATTATTACATTAAAAACCAAAAGACATAAAGGGGAAAGTATGGGTGGGGGAGAAATAGCACTCCTACTTTTATGAATAAAAAGACAAAGTTTGGAAAGGATAAATCATGGAGAAAAATTCAGATGAATACTTATGTAAAACATTTCAAATGTTCAAAGTACTTCACTCACGTAAGATGCCTCCACTCGAGTTTTAGGCATTCCCTTCACCCTTCAGCCTCACACACCACAACCCATCCCATTCAGATGGATTCCCCGACTCTCTGTGTAGTATTTTTAGGGGGTTTGGAGAAGTTAGCTTCTTGGAACTCCCTTCTGTCAGTGTGATGCTGGATGTTGTCCAATATTGGTAGTTTTGTCTTCTGGTCCAGTTAAAACACACACACACACACACACACACACAAATTGCATGCCACTACAATTTTAAGGCTTAGAATTCTAAACATTAATAACTAGGTTTCAAGTACAATTGTTGTTTAGAAAATATACGCACACTGACAGTCACACAATTTACATCGATGTGCATGCGCGCACACACAAACTTCACAATATATTCATTCACACATGCACAAGTTACACATGCACTCACACTGTCACACACACACTTAGCACATGGATTGGCACAATCATGATGTAAATCTCCACTCGCAGTCACACAATAGGTAAGTGCAGAAAGACTCTTAATCCAAAACAAACTGGTGAATGGGGGTAGGGAAGAGATCACTTGCCACAACCAGTTTTTTTTTTTCAAAAGTCTTTCCATATAAAGTGATTAGGAGTGGAGGGGGAGAGAGGAAGACATTTTCCTGCTTTCTCCAAGATGTCCCTGGGCAAGCTGCAAGATTCTAGGCTGACCAGGCTGCTGCTTGTGACAAATTCCTGGGGCATCTGGAGTCTGGACTGGCAGTGCTGAGTGGGGTCAAAGTGTCTGAACAGTATTTTTGTCACAGTGGCCAAATGTGATTCGGTATTTTGCAGACAGAAATTATTCATTTCACATTTTATTGTAAAACTATTTTATATTTTGGCTGTTCAGTTATTTTAGACAAGGCCATCTTTCTCCCTATTTTGTTCATTTGTTCCTACTAATCCTAATCCTTTAGCAAGAAACACTACCACTGGCTTTCTTGATCAAGTGATGTGATGAAATAATGTAAGCCTTCCCCAACCTTTAGATGATTTGTACTACAACTGCCATCAGCATCATCCACCATGGCCAATGGTCAGGAATGCTGGAAGTTGTAGCCCTGGAGTTGTAATCCAAAACATCGGGGGGTGGGGGAAACCAGGCTGGGAAAGGCTGATGTAAGGATTGGCAACTATAGTTTGTCAATTTTCATTTGAAGGACTATAAATATAGGATTCTTCATGTATGTCCTGATAATTCATGCTCTCTAGAAATAATTGTAGAAAGAAAAGCAGATCCTTTTTGCTCTCCCTATTTAATGCTTGAAAATATACTTCCATTGAAATACAATGAATATTGTAAGGTTAATGTTTATTGAGCTTTCATATAAACTTGCTTGCAGTTTCAAGGCAGACATGCTTCTGGGGCCAAACATTCCTGAGAATTAGGAAATCCAGTCACCTAGGGGGAGCATTTTTCCATAGTATACAAGGCTATCTTGAGGAACACAAGAAACCTTGGATCTGTGTTGGCTCTCAAAGCAGCAACTGGGATCAACCCATTCAATATCAATGTTACTCTTAAGCAAATAATGAAATACATTCCATCTAAAATAAATTTACTTCCAATAAGGATAGTTAGAATTGTAGCATTAGGAAGTCTAATGTAAGCACACTATTTCCTTCTTCTGATTTTCTGGGATTGTTGTTCAGAAGAGGTCCAGATAAAAAGAAAGATAATCAGAGAGACGTCCTGAAGAAAATCTACATGCTGCTACCTTTCTCCCTATCTTCAAATTCCTCCACAAAGCCCATGTACTTGGCTAGTTAGCAAGAAGTAGCAAGCTCAACATTATTTAATTAACATTAATTAATTATAGTAGGTGAGAAAGACAAGAATGTGTTTAGAAAGATGTGTGCATGCACCAGGAATCCAGAAAATCCAGGAATCCAGTTTGGTTTCCTGCCCAGTACATGCCTTTAAAACATGCATTTGTCTCGCATTTATGTGACAGTGCGTCAAGTGTTTTCAAATACAGCCAGATTCCAGTTTATTTAGCACTCCAGAAACTCATTTGTATTTGACTAGTGAAGCATGTGAATTCTTATCACAGATGCTGGCTACTTTCCTACTGTACTGGTACACATTTACATTATTGAAACTATACTTGTCTAGGATTCAAGAGACATAATTAAAACATTCCCTTCCTTTATGCTTTTTTCTGCCACTAAAGCATGTTTTGTTTCTGCTACTGGTTTAGTAGCTAGGGGTGGCACGTGCATTCAGAAAAGAAGTGGGGCCTACAACAAAATGTTGCAATGTGGAGTGCTCCTGTTTCCTGTTTAGAGTTCCAGCAAGCCAGCCTCTTTCATGATACTCCATTCTATCCATCTCCTCCTAGTTGTCTTCTCCTTCTGTGAACCAGTATCACTCAGCATGCTCAGTCCTCATTGAGCTGTTTTGGGGTTCCTTCCGCTTAATTCCCCCCCCCAAAAAAACTTCTTGTACTTCTGCAAATCTTGGGGTTCCCCATGCCTGTTGATACCTTTCTCTCCTGTGTGTGGATGGTACCGTTTTGGCTACATAAAGATCTCACTCAGAGGTATGCTTAGACATGTGAAGGCTCAAAAAAACCCCAGGAAAATGCCAGTTTTTTTCTGCCCCCCCCCGCCCCAACAGATTTTTCCAAAAACCTGGAAAAATTGAACAGTTTTGGATTATGAAATATTTTCTTTTAGAATTCAAGACCAAGTATTTATATATCGTTACCCAACCTTTCTCCCCTAAAATGATTTCTAAAAAACTATGTAATAAGAGCACTTTTAAAGAAAGACTAGAGATGTAAAACGTCTAGAAATAATGGAAAAATGTTTAATCCTCTCTGTAAGATTCCTAGCATAGTTGTTTCTTTCATTCCTTATTAAAATTATTGATCTAAAGTATATCTTACTGATATTTATGCTCAGTTTCCCAACATGTGAGTATGGAGTCTCCACCGTGCATTCTTCACAGTTTGGGTTTTGTTCTACAGAGTCCTGTGTTTCTGATGCTGTAGCAGTCATTTAATGTAGTTCTAATTTATTCAGATAATAATCACAAATTTACTGAGTTTACTTTTAAAGTTTTAAAATATGATAATTTTATGAGCAAATTAAGTTATACATAAAATAACATTAGGAACAGAAACACTGCTTTATGTTCCTAAAGCAGCCCTCTCTAACCTGGTGCTCTCCAGATGTTTTGGACTACAGTGCCCAGCATTGCTGACCATTGGCCATGCTGCCTGAGGCTGATGGGAGCTGAAGTCCAAAATATCTGGAGGGTACCAGGTTGGGGAAGGATGTCTTAAAGCAACAAAGTGACTCTAGATCTGTAAAGAGTGCTAAAAAAATAAATATTGCTTATTTTTCAATTTTTCCCAAAATCTTCGTGTGTGTTCCCCAAAACCAGAAAACCCCAGTTTTTTTCCCATGGCCACAAAATGTCTGGAAATTTTATATCTCTAGATTTGCTATCAATAAAGAGGATAATAACAGAGTGTGATTTGACCCAACATTCCGGAATGACACTGTAGCTTCAACACATTCCCTTGCTAACTTCTTGTAAAAAATGTAAGAGGAATGATGACTATGTTGAATAACAGGTAGCTGACTCAGCTTTCCTTATATACAAGCACTGCAATTAAAGCTTCTAGCATCTGAAGACAAACCTCATTTCAGCCAAAAAAAGAAAGTATCTTCCTGAAGATTTGACTTCAGTATGACTATTCTGCAAAATAGCCTACCTTGGTACAAAAAATACTGAGCACTCAAAGATTGAAGCCAACTCTAAGGAGGCGCTGTAGTTCAGCCGTAGACCATATGCTTTGCAGCCATAAGGTCCCCGATTTAAACCCTAGCATCTCCAGAGAGGGCTAGGAAAGAATCCTGCCTGAAACTCTGAAGAACCACTGCTAGTCGGAGTCAACAATACTGGGCTAGATGAACCAAAGGTCTGACCCAGTGACCTGGGTTCACATGACACAACAAGCCACCATAGTTGATCAGCTATGGTGGGTTGTTCTGTTGTGCGAACCTGGTGTGGTTTCCAAAGAGTGGCTTATTTTTCATGAACAAGCAACCCTGAGAACCCATCGCTTGTTGTAGGATTGTTCAAACCCATGGTGGTCCTTATGTCATCAAACCCACAACAATGTGGATTGTTGGGAATGGCTAGAGAATGGCAAGAGTAGCAAAAACCCCTACGACTTCTTATGATCTTGCTAGTGCCACTGCCATCCTCCCCCATCATTTCTCAGTGCCCTCTGCCCTGTGCTCCTGAAAACAGAGAAGGACGCCAGAGAATGTCCTGAACACATGTGCAAGTTTATTATGATTTTTGATCCTGTGCAAGCGCACAGGAGTGAATGTCCACTGCTAGGAAATGTTTATAAATTTCCCCTTGTTTTACTGCTCTGCCATGAGATTTATGCAATTTCCCCCCTCTATTTCACTGCTTTGCCATGACATTTGCATATGTTTAGCAACCCTGCTCACTGCTCTGTAATCCATATGTATATGTGACAACTAGTAATGGAGACCAGTGGAGGGAAATGACAAGCATGAAGAGGGGCAGGGGAGAAGAAAGTGGCTGCAGGAGAGAGGGAGCTTTCAGGGCAGGTGTTATTACTTCAGTGAACATGAAGTAGCCTTTTAAAAAAAGGTGTTTGCTAGGAAAAGAAGCACTGAAGTGGAGGACATTGACAAGAGGGGGATATGAGTATGTTTGGCTAAATATTGGGCAGACAGTCTTGCACTCTTGTGTAAGAGCCCAACCTTCTGTTTTTTAAAAAGAAAAAACTTGAGAATGTGTTCCTGCATTCATAAGGGCTCAAAAATTATTTCTTTTTTGCAATGTGATGCAGGGGCAGGGGGAAGCAGAAAGCAGCTGGCAGCTGCAGGAGAAAAGGGACTTTAGGGGCAGGTGTTTTTACTTCAGTGTAACCTGAAGCAGACTTTTTTTAAAAAAAGTTGTTTGCTAGCAAGAAAAGTTGCTGAAATGGAGGATGAAACTGACAAGGACATTGACAAGAGGGTATGTTGGGCTAAGTATCGGACAGGCAAGACCCTCCCCCCCAAGTTTGCGAACACATTACTGCGTTCATAAGGGCTCAGAAAATTAATTCTGTTTGGTGATCTGATGCGGCGGGGGCGGAGTTGTTTCCCACAGGAGCTGTCAACTCCAGAAGGCGAACTGCAGAAAGGATGCTGACACTGGGACAGAGGAACTGAGTTCTGCTGCAAAGGCACCTGGGATACATGTTGGAGGTGGCAGGAGGACTGAGGGGGGAAACAAAACATGGCAAGCCACACAGCGCCCGATTGCCTGTTGGTTTAGCGAGAAACAACCCACCCATGGTGGCTTATTCTCAGGGTGGCTTAGCATGATATGTGAACCTGCCCTGTAGAAGGCAGCTTCCTATGTTCTACACAAGTTGTATTACTTGTCACAATTCTGAAGGGCATTTACTGCATAATGGTTATTTAGCAAAAAGTGAGAAGTATAGTAAGAATGGTTGAGATGGGAGAGACACGACAAGCCTATACAAGTTTTAAAGCATGTCTAATAAGAACAAGTATGTGTTTATTTCATACTTATAGTTAGTCTGATCTATATAAAAATAACGCAACACAGAGTCAACATTAGTTTTTGGTCAAATTTGTTGGAAAGACAAGTTTTGAAAAAGTTTATTAGCAGAAGAATATGCTTGTTTCTACTATTAAATAGATAAGAAATTGTTGGCGCACTCAAGTTGTTAAAGACGTTTATTAAAAATGATTCAGGGGCTTTGACCTCAATAAATTAGCTAGTTTGTCATTGGCAAACATGTTACCACAGTCCCAGAGATCTAGTGAAATTTAAAAAACAAAACACCCATGAGTCGTTATATTTGGCAATCAAACACTGTACAAACCAAAGGGTTATTTATTCAAAGTATACTTACTGCAGCACACCTGGACAAGATAAAATACTCCAATGCATCAGCAATAGTTGTTCATCTTATTGTAGGGCAGCTCTTATTCTAGATATGATCAATTAGGACTTTGTTATACTATTTACTCAGTTTTAGAACATTTAACAATCTCCTCTGTCTATATATGAATAGTTCTTACCTCACTTTGTATTAAACGGGACATTCATAAACTTTCACAGCCCAGTACATATTGCCAACATTATTTCTACAAGTGCATTACTATTCTAGAAAACTTCAGAAATTCCAAAAAGTTGGGGTAGCTTCTGTTGAGTTCAAGTGCTCTGTTTTTTAATACTGAACTTCCTCTACCAAGTCCCTGATATATCTGAAGTGCCATCTCCCTCTAGCTGCTGAATAGAAAAGTATTGCTCAACCATCTTCCTTCAAGTGTGGCCAGAGTGTTGCAAAAGACAATTCTTGCTATCTCACCAAACTTGTTTCTCCCTATGTAAAGTCTTCTTTCCACCTCCCTTCTCTCCCTGCCCACCTTTCTGGCATCCCATGCAATTCAACAAAAGCACTTTCAAGCAGGGCCCAAGCATAATTCTGAGGAGCCCAGTACGAACTTGTAATATGGGTCCCCTCCCTCACCCATAACCATGATCCCATCCCATACATAAAATCTCATGAGTCATGAAAGGTTTTTAAATTTTAATTCAGAAATTAAATTTTCTACATGCCTGAAATTTTGGTTCACGCTGGGGCTTTTCTACCATACAACCCTCACGCACCCTTTTTGTTTAAGTCAACATCCAGCCCAAAGACTCCTACAAAGCTTGCTGACAATTGTGTAACTTTGTGGTTGGTCCTAATAACAGTATCCAATCAAAGTTTTGATTTTTTTACTCTAATGGACTAAGATAACTGCAAATACTTTATAAATAGACCAATTCACATTAAAGCTTTATTTTTCATGAATTATCTCCAAAAGTCAGTTTCTCTTGCAAGTTCACACTTGATAAGAAATAGCTAAGTGCCAGTGGCTTAACAGTTGTTGCAGAGTGTGTGTGTGTGTGTGTGTGTGTGTGTGCGTGTTTGTACACACAAGCAGGTGCGCTGATACATTCTGCCCAACTGATCCTGCTGTGAGCAGGAGTAGCTAAACAACCTTGGGCCTGATTTGCTCCATCCCTGGGTTGTTTGCTGTGATGTGTGAACTCGATATTCTGCCTTGTGTCTTCTCCGACAAGCCAGGCTTGTTTGACGTGAAAATGAGGCTGTTTACTCACATATATTTGGGCCTGTTAATCCTGCCAGCAGCACTGGCTCCCACTGTCCTTGGGATCCCTGATTATTATGGGTATTATTATTATATGGCTCCCACTTATTCACAAAGAACTCTGGGACTGATACTTCATGAGAGAGCATGTCACAAAGGGAAACACAATTCTCTCTCAAATTACAAATCCTAGTTTAACTACACAAGTACACGCTCTCTGTTCTAGAGAAGGGTCTGGGCTAGCAACTCACTACTTACTATGTTGGTTGTTCTTCTAACTCTGCTTCTGACTGGTTCCTATGGATCTCACAAGATCTAGGCAATAAGTACATAGATATATGGAAGTAAGTCTCCAAATATCCTCCAGCATGATCTATAATTTAGCCTCAATGATAATGAAGTTGCACCTCAGGCATGCCCCCCTGGATCTCCGGGCTCCTCTAAAGTGTACCCTTTCTGCCCAACCCCAATCCAATGCTTGAGTCCTGCTTTCAAGTAGTGACGTGACAAAGCAGCTCCACATTTTGTAAAGGAAACATATCAGTTACACAAAGACTGACCATAGAAAAACACACCTGCCTTTGAGCCATGTTTGTGCAATTCCGATAAGAACCACAAACAACTGAAATTTGCTGTTCATACATGGATGAATAGTTTCTCATTTCAGACATGGGCAATAAAATCTGTACTATGGTTGATCCTATCTCTTCTAGTGGAACAAGTAACTTGACAGGATCCTGTCTTTTAAAGCCAGTTATATGAAGTTGCAATTTAAGTAGTTCCACACTTGTTCCGACAAACATGTTTGCTGCATGTATTCCAGGGTTTCCTGCAGCACAAAGTATGACCATCATGCATCACTGTAACTGCATATGGGACACAAACCAAAATGGTTCCCAGACATGTGTAGGTGAAACTATGTTATCCATGCTTTATATGTTTTCAGCAGGAAATATTAGTGTACAAGAGGAGAAGAAATTAGTCACCTTGCCTCATTTACCACACCTATGATGTAGACCTCAAATAAATATGCTTGTTCAAAATTACAGCTTTTTATCTTAGCTATTGAAGGAGATGTTTCTCTATACTTTAAGCTGAAATCTTTATACATTTTTTGCACAGGGCCAATGCTCACAAGAATGTATCTGATTCAATATTTATTTACAGCATTTGTATACCGCTCCATAACTAAAACAGATAAAACAGTGAACATAAGTGAAAAGATAAAAAGAATTAGAACACCACTATTAAAATTGTTCTTTTAAAAACAGAATGCCAATAAAAACCGTGGCTAGTTAGTTATGGAATGCTTCCTGGAAAAGAGCTGTTCTCAGGAGGCACTGAAAGCAGCACAGCACTGGTGCCTCCCTGACCTCTGGGGGCAGGGGGTTCCAAAGAAAGGGAGCCACCACAATGAAGGCTCTTCTCCAGGTGGACTCCAATCAGGCCACAGGTCATTCATACTAAAGATTCACTTTGGTTGTTTCCTATCTGTTTATGAAGTTATTTCCCTCTTCTTCAAAACTTACTTAAAAAAAACTTCTCTGAACCTTTGTTTTTCATCTACAAGCTACCACTTGCTTACCCATGATTAGATCACCAAGAGCCAAGCTAGATGTAATATTAGGAGATCTACCACCAGACAGCCCACTGTTGTTTTTAAATTTATAGTAACCATGAGGTAGGGGTACATTAACTCTTTCCCCCACCTCATAGGGCATATAGCAGCTAGTGGGGGACCACAATCTGCATTAACAACTTAGGAACTTGGAACAAAATAGCTATTATGAGGGGAAGTATAAAAACATTAGGGCCAAATCAGAAAGCTATGCAGCATACCTTACCCGAGCATGAATGATGGTAGCCAAGCTAACATCCAGGTTAGACTATTGCAATCTGTTGCAGTGGGGTTGACTTTCAAGACTACCCAGAAACTACCATTTTGTTCAAAATATGGCAGCTAGATTGCTGACCAGGATTGATCAATTAGAATACATTTTGCCACTTTTGAAATGGCTTCACTGCATTCTTGTTTCTGATTATAGTTAGGGACCCAGGTATCTGAAGGACTACCTGATCACCAATTAAAGACATCAGAAGTCCTTCTCTGGGTTCCCCTGCCATCAGACAACAAGCAGGGAAAGACCTTTTGCATGATGGCACCTCAGCTTTGGAATGCTCTTTCTTAAGCTGTTCACCTGGCAACTACCTTGGAGATTTTCAGGTGCCAGGTGAAGACTTTTTTTATTTTTATAAGTTTTTCCATGTTTAGTCATGTTATTGTATGTTCATTGTAGTGATTTGATTACCTTGTAAGCCACATTGAGAATTTTTATGATAAGAAAGGATATAGATCTTTAAAATAAATTGGTTTGGTTTAGAATTTAAAACATTCTACATTGTAGTCAATATACCTGCAGGGAACGACTGATCACAGTGATCACACACATCACTACAAAGAACTAAGACAGAAGGAAAACAAAGAAAGGTTTAATATGAATGTAAGAACAACCTTGCTGGATCAGATCAAGCATTCTGTTTCCAACAGCAGACAGCCAATTGATTCTGGAAGATCACTAGCAAGGAACAAGGTTGATGGCCATTCCTTGTTTGTTAGCATCTGTATTCAGAAATGCAACACTTGTACATGGATGCTTATTTAAATAATGGATATTAGATATTTAGCATCATCTTGCAATAGCGAATTCCATACATTAATTATTAACTTAGGTAGCAATACTTCCTTTTGTCTGTCATAAACATACTGCAAACAAACTTCAATGGGAAACCCTTAGTATTAAAAGGATGAAAAAATCTCTAGCCAACTTAGTCACACTGTTCATAACTGCATATATTTTTTAATCAGTTTGGGTCACTACACCCAAAAAATTTCATATATCAATACTGATTCCATGGGGAACACTGCATGGGCTCCCACTCCCACACAAATGCAATACAAATTAATGGAGATATGGCTTAAGACCAAGCTATCTCAAAGACTGTCTTTTCCCATATGAGCCTGCCTGGGCCTTAAGACCTTTGGGATAGGCCCTCCTTTCGACACCACTGCCTTCAGAGGCACATTTGGTGGCGACGCAAGAGAGGGCCTTCTCGATGGCCGCTCTCAGCCTGTGAAACTCCTTTCTCAGGGAGGATAGGTTTGCTTGCTCTCTGCTGTCCTTCCGCTGGTAGGACAGCAGAGATTCAAGAAGGCCTTTGGCGTGTTAGCAAGTCTGTTGGGTTGGGTGTTGTTTTTCTTCTATTGTTGCTGTGTTTTAATGCACTGTTTTATTGTTGCTTTAATCAAGTTTTATTTATGATTGTAATTTTTTAAAATTTATTACATTTATATCCTGCCTATTTTCCTCTTTAAGGAACCCAAGGCAGCGTACATAATCCTTCTCCTCTTCATTTTATCCTCACAACAACCCTGTGAGGTAGGTTGGGCTGAGAGTCTGTGACTGGCCGCAAATCACTCAGTGAGCTTCCATGGCCGAGCAAGGACTAGAACCCAGATCTTCTGACTCCAAGTCCAACACTTTAGCCACTACACCACGCTGGCTCTCACCACCCTGAGTGCCATTTTTCTTGATAGAAAGGTGGCATACAAATCAAATCAATCAATCAGTTTATTATTTGTGAGGTGGATAGCTCCTATGAAATGTGAAATAATGATTACCTTCTGTTACAGTAATGTGCTCTGGTAAATGCTCATTGGTAGGGAAGGAGCATTTTATACACATTCTAGACCAGGGTAGCCAACCTGTGGTCCTCCAGATGTTCTGGCCTACAGTTCCCATCAGGCCTAACCAGCATAGCCAATGGTGAGGGATAATGAAAGTTGTAGGCCAGAAACATAGAGGGCCACAAGATGCTCACTCATGCAACAAAAAGTTTAGAAAGAACAAGATAATAACGTCAGAGGACAAAGAATCTCTGCACATATTTTTTCTTAGTACTGTGATCAAAGATTAACTGCTGCTTTTTCCTAGATAGCCAGCTGCAGGCTAAAGAGAATTCACTACAGTCTCATATCTCAAAGCATTTCTGCAGCCCAATGTAATAGAGGGTCAGATTGTAACTAATGAACTTTGTGTTAAATGCCTCAAACACATACACAATGTGTGAGAGGACCTTCTCAATGGCCGCTCCTAGGTTCTAGAACCCTCCCCTGAGGCTCCGCCTCTCTTGTCCTTCTGCTGGCAAGCAACAACATTTTTATTCAGGTTGGCCTCTGGCCATGTAAGTTGGTCTGCTGCAGAAGGGGTTTTTAACTGGTTGGGTGCAGTTTAGAGTGAAGTTTAGAAATAGTGCTAAGGAAATATTGGTTTATTGTGGCAAGCGTCTATTTTATCAGCTGCATTCTTGATGAAACTGCACTTAAATCAGTTGTGAATAATTGCTTGGTAGTCTAAATAATAAGGCATTTGGTAACAATTTGGAAGGAAAATATGCTACTAATTTCAGGAATGTTTTATACCCTAATGCAACTGGGCTGTCAGTTTCAACTAAGTCCTGCATAAATTTTAACTGGTAATACCCACTTCTCCTCAAAGGAATAAATCTTGATTAAACACAGATGAAAAAGCAGAATGGATAAAAATCAATGACTTAAAACATCCAGGTACACAATCCTTTCCCATGTGGCTGCAGTGACCACAAATGAGGGACTTTCCCCAGTGGTATCACCACAAGCAAATCAGCAGGTTATGCGGAATGCTTACATTAACTTGTCCGAACAGAGAGGAGGGGACAGCTGAATGGAAATATTGGAAACATACCTAGATTACCCATTCCCTAGACCTACCTGTTATGCTACTTGTGTCTGTGTTAAGAAACCCAGGAGACAGAAAACGTTGTTAAGCCAAATGCAATAAATGAGTGCTGTGCCAGTATGGGGAACAATCATGCTAAAGCTGCTTGTTTCAACCTTATTGGGATGGATCCAGGGACATTATTTAAGACAGCTTGAGGGCTGGCATAAATTTCCCCCCATGTTATTTGGGGACTGGGAAGGCTTTGGATCCTGGGGTTCCAAGGCTTCTCCAAATCCATCCACGCCACGTCTCCAGTGCACCCGTTTTACCTCTCCCAATGTTGGAGCTCCGATGTCAGGGAGGTAAGGGATGCAGAAGTTTCCACAGAGGCTGGGAGGGGGCTCCAAGATCAGATCTTTCCCTCCAAGAGAGGAGAGATCTCTCATGTCCTTCAAAGGGAGAGATCCAAACAATCCTATGGCCTATAGGATGTCCTCTCAGGGGACCATATCATTGCAGCCTAAATCGATTTTGTTTGAACAGCTTTTAAAAATTGTAAATACTAAATTTCTCTTAAAGAATTAACTAGGTTACTATTAAATAATTTGAATATAAGCATTTAAGCCACTGTCTCTAAACAGAATCAACACCTTTACCAGAGACATTGAATTAAAGGAGGCTTTTCTATGTAAATGAGGAACCAGTTTGATCATTTCTCAAATATGAATATTTATACTCTATTTACCAAACATGGGGATTTAATTTTCTCCTCATGAAACTGAGAGTTCTAGCATGCCCAGTAACAAATTAGACCTTACATCAACCTATCAGTCATAAACATTTAATTTAGTTTGTTACTTTGTTTTGTGAGAGTAAGGATACTGACAGAATGAAGCACAAAGGAACAACCCTGTAAAGGAGAAGACAAAACTGTTTAATGCGTAGGATTTTATGGGTATAATCCAACTAAAGTCCTACTTGGAGGAGACCCATTGAAATGGATGGGACTTAAGTTAGTCATGGATTCTACCCTATATTCACATAACTCACAAACTGTTATGGATGCTGGTAGCAAGAAAGCCCCTATATGGGAATATTTTTAAGATGTTCTCTCTATAGGAAAAGAAGAAAAGAAAGCATGCAAAATGCATGCAATTGTGACAGAGATGCAAAGCTAGCTGTAAGAATGAATACTAGTGAAATAAATCGTTAACATGATTTAGTGATCAGATTTGCACCGTGTAGGAAATATGAAGTATCAATGGGAAACTAGATTTACATTTTTGGCTGATTTAGGGCGCAATCCTATGGCTGCTAGACAGCGTCTA
This sequence comes from Heloderma suspectum, assembly GCF_057233095.1. Taxonomy (NCBI): domain Eukaryota; kingdom Metazoa; phylum Chordata; class Lepidosauria; order Squamata; family Helodermatidae; genus Heloderma; species Heloderma suspectum. Next base: position 270,935,618 of record NC_139459.1, on the reverse strand, counting down.
GATGGCCATAGGATTTTGGGCCATCTAGATTCCCCTCCCCACCCCTCCTCCGCTGCCTCATAGGCAGCGCTGTTTGTCCCTGGCTCCGCATAAGAGTAGCGTGGGGCAGGCAAAAAGGGAGCGTTCCCAGAGGTGGGGAGGGGAGCATGGAAGCGCTTTTACAATGTTTCCTATGTGCCATCTGGCCTCCCCCAACCCCCCAGTTCCAACGTGCCCTAGGTAGACAGCCAAAATCGGCTATCTAGCTGCAAATGTAGGGTGGCTGGAAAAGGATCCCCTCTGTGCAATGCCTGCCCTGCATTGGATAGTCAGCTGCCTCAGAATTTGGAGGCGGCTGACTATCCCCATAGGATTGCACCCTTAAACCACGATTCCAGTCACTGATTAAAACTGCCTGATTGAAGCCAATCCACCCTGCATCCTAATATGCCCTAATATGTAGTGTCTTTAATCTATACTAGAGAATGTTACTTAACTTTATAGTAGACAATCCTGTAGGAGGTATTAACACATCCAAAAGACTAGAATGCTAAAATTGGTTTTGGGATATTACTGGGAACTTCAGTTTGCATCCTCCATCACCAAGTGTCATAATGACGACAATGACAAAAGTATTATTCCTACACACTGCTTAGTCCACACAGGCTTCTACAGCAATGAACTGCAAATCTTTATTTATGGTAACTGGACAACTTTTTTAATGACATGCTAGCTACTAGTGTAAGCTAGGGTTTAGAAAATTAGTTACAGCTTTACACCAGTAATCTAACAGATGTTTTCCTAATGAGAAGGCAGATAAAAATACATTAATTATAAGCTTTATGATGCAACTGTACCCAGTTTTGTCATTCAATAATAAACTAATGTTGCAAGATAGAAGCCCTATTTTGTAGCCCCTTTGGTAATTAAATACCTGCACCACTATTTGTTTACCTCCAGTATTGGAAGTTTTCATTGAGCTATCAACCACAACCCTAAAATTCCTTTCCTGGTGGTTAGTCACCACCAACTTAGATCCCATCAATGTACATGTGAAGTCAGGATTTTTGGTCCCAATGTACATTACTTCACAGTTGCTTCCACTGAACCATACTTGCCATTTTAATGTCTATTTCCTCAGTTTAGAGAGATTGTTTTGGACTTCTTCACAGTCTATTCTTGCTTCAACTATTCTAAATACTTTGATGGTGTTGGCAAAATTTGACCAGCTCACTGCTCACCCAAAACTTCAGATCACTTAAGAACAAATTAAAAAGCACCGGTCCCGATACAAAGCCTCGGGGAACCTCGCTGTTGATATGTATTACAAGAACTGTCCATTTATTTCTACTCTCTACATCCTGCTCTTTAACCAGTTACCAATCCTTAACAAGACCTCTCTTCTTATCCCATGACTGCTAAGTTTCCTCAGGAGTTTTTGTCTAGTGACTGTCAGTTACTACAGCCTTAGGATACGGACAAGATACTTAGTCAAGTTGGACTACCTCTTGTATGCTCAACCCTTGCCCTTCATGGCTTATTACATCTAACAAGGAGAGAATATCAGTCCATCTGGATCCGAGAGGCTGTAAATGTCTTATTGAGAGAGGGAGTGGTTCTGGTTTCTTTAAAATGTCATAACTGAACTGCTCCTGAAGAAACCTAGCCTGTTCCTGGATGACAATGACAACTATAGGCTAGAGACTAACATTCCCTTTCTGGGCAAGTTGATAGAGTGATGGCTGGCCAACCCCAGTCACTCCTGGAAGAAACTGTGATCTAGATCTATTTCTATCTGGTTTTAGGCCTGATTTGGGGATGAAAACTGTCTTGGTCACCCTGTGGGCATATCTTTGGTGGGTGAAAGACAGGGAGAGCGCAACCTCAATATCTTTGACTCCTTAGTGGCTTGATAACATTGCATTATTCTGGATAGGCTGTATGGATTAGATGTAGGAGGCACTGCTTGGCAGTAGTCCTGCATCTACTTGGATGGCAGTTTCCAGAAGGTGGTGTTGGGGATTAATGCCTTGGCAGCCATGCTTTCAGGTACTGCAGGGTTCTGTACTTTCTCCCACGCTATTTAACATCTACATGAAACCACTAGGATAGGTCATCTGGAGATTTGTTCTAGGATCTGGTTTGTTACCAGTATGCAGATCACACCCAGCTTTATCGCTTTTTCATCACATGCAGAAAGAGCATCCAAGATTATCAAGGGGATGGAGCAGGAGTGTCCAACCTTTTTTGAACCCATGGGCACATTTAGGGATTTGAGAAACTGCTGTGGGCACCACCACACAATGGCTCCCATGGAAGGGGCTAGTGGGGGGCCTGGCTAGTCAAAAGAGGTGCACATGTGTGTGGGAGAAATAGTGAAGCTAGAGGCTGGTGGTGGAGAGCTAAGACAGGGAGAAAGGGAGCAAAGGGGAAAGGTCTGTGTGGATGGAAGATGACCAGGGTGGGGCCAGAAAGCAACTGTTTCCTTTTCTGCCCACTGAACAGCTAAACAGCAGCAGGTTCAGGAACAGGAAGGAAAACATGGGGCCCTAACATCTGTCAAGGTTTTTTAATTAATTTTTTTTTTGAAGGGGGCATGGAATGGAGATCTTCATGGGTGCTGTTGGAAGTTCCCACAGGCGCTGCACCAAGAGGTCCCTACAGGCACTGTGCCAGGGACCCATGGGCTGGAGCAACTTTGCTATAGTGAAAAGTTACAACATTTGGATCTCTTTTAGGTTCGGACACAACCCTAAACAACCAGGGACGGATTGCAGCAGGAGCAATTTGGCAGCATGCATGAGTACACTGCCTCATTCACAACACACAATTGTTTTTAAAAATGTGTGTTGTTGTGATGTGCAAACTGGGCGATTTTATGTATGAACTCTGAACAGCGTTTAATCTTAAGTATGGTTAATGAAAACAAGCCAACTTCATAATCTATGGTTTGAAGCTGGCTTGTTTTCACTAAACATAGTTAAGATTAACTGCAGTCTATGTGGTTTTGGATGTCACAACAAGCTGTGCTCTAAAACGGAAGCAGAAGATTCCAAATGCCCTTTCTTAGCTGCACCAGAAGAGGAGGATGGCAGAGCATGCTAGTCTGAAGCTCGCTGCAGCTTATCCTTGTAATACTAAAGAATGGTTTTGCAACCATTCTTTATGTACTAACGCTGCCATTATTTGCTACTGCTAACCAGTTTACCAAAATAGGCAAATATATTAAAGCATTTAGTTTCTTTTCATGGATTTCCAAGATTCTATATATTATTCTCATGGTTTAAGTTTCTGATACATCTAGCATCTAAAAAGATAATTTATTTATGTATTTTTAGGCAGCCTTTTAGGACATAGCCCTCATAAAGTAGTGTACACAAAACTTAAGATGCATTAAGGTACATTAAAATGATCAGAAAAGACCACACTGAACAGCTTAAGAGTGTAGCTTGTAAGACAAACCCAAACCACATCACAAAGATTTACCTAAAACACATTACACCAAAAATACCTTTAGGAGAATGCAGCCTGGAACAGCTAAGTTGTAAAGGCTGCTTTAAAAGCCTGCATTGTAGGAGCCATGCTTAGTTAGTAGAAGGGAGTTCCACAACTGTGGGTCCACCACTGAGAAGGCCCTACCAGTTGCGTCCGCCAACCTAATCAATCTTATCACTAGTCAAATGAGCAGCGCCTCCAAAGATCTTAAAAGGGCAAGATCGTATGGATGAAGTTGGTCTTTAAGATAACCTGTCCTGAAACTATTCAGGGCTTTACAGGTTAACATCAGGCCTCTAAGCTGGATCAAGAAACACACTAGTAACCAGTGCAACTGGTGCAAAATTGTTTTGTTTCTGAAATCCTGGTCCTCATCAATATCCAGGTGGTTGCATTTTGGACTAATTGAAGCTTCTGAACAGTCTTCAAAGGCAGCCCCACATAGAGGGCATTGCAGTAGTCAGGCCTGGATGGAACTAGCATATGAGTAATTGAAACAAGGCCTGACTACATAGGGACAAAGCTGGCAAACGAGCTGGTAAAAAGGTGTTCCTGGGTACCAACACCAGCTAGACCTTCACAGAAAGTGATGAGTGCAGGAGAAGCTGTGAACTTATACCTTCAGTGGGTGCACAACCTCATCCAGAATCAGTCACATATCTCTGATCAGATCTATTGATTCAGACTGATGAATTGTATATGCTCTATTGTTTTGTCTTCAGTCAAAAGCTAAACTGTATCCCAAAGAAAATGGCAAAGTCACCAGATTTTAAGTTAATGGCATGACATATTTTATGATTTGTTGTTTTCTAGTTTTCATTAAACTGCTACTCAGAATTTTACTTCTCTAACCTCAGATTAAAATATAGCCAATGGAGAGGCTTGAAACAAGACTGAGCATAACCGTGGTCATGAATAAGGTGGACAGTTTTCTCAGATCTCTCTGTCTGGATCACTGGGTATCTTTCCATTATTCTGAAACCAAAAATTCTATCCTGAATGTACACTTTCAATGGCTGTTCACATCTGACATCTACCTGGCTTCTTCTATTACTATATTTAAATACTTTTTAAGACTGACTTCTCCACTCTGTCAAATTCAAATACCTGGTTCACAGTAAGCCACCAATCCTGGCTTATAAAGCCTCACCCACAGTATAACAAGCTATGTTTGTACATACTGGGAAAGGGGAGAGAGTTTGGGGTGGAAGATTATTCTACCAGAGAGATTTGTTACAATGGCTATGTTAGAACGATCAAATACTGGCCTCAGTCTTGAGCAGTATGCATCCCTTCACTTCTCCTTCTGCACAACTGAAGCAAGAAGTCAGAAAGCTGGACTTAATCTAAGCTTCCCAGTACATGTGAACCAGAAACAATGGTTAAGAACTTCCAAGCAAGCCAGGATTTATAAGCTAACTTTAAACCGTAGTTTAAAGCTGACTTCTAATTTTGGCTTGTTTTGAATATATTAGCCAAAGGTGATGTAATGAGAAACTACAATTAAGTTTGGGTTCTAACTTGTTTTGTTGCTTGTGAGAAGGAATGAGTGAAGCGGCTGCAAAGGACCGTGGGTGCATGCCGCTCATGCATATCCTGACTTAATAAGCCAGTATTTGATCACTCGAATGCAGCCATTGTGACAAATCTTTCTGATAGAACTCCCACCCCAACTCTTTCCTCTTTCCCAGTGTGTACAAACATGGCTTGTTAGGCTGTGGGTAAGGCCTGTGCTGTTAGTTTATATACAGTGCCTAGTTAGTCACTTTTAAGATCACTATTATTTCAAGAGACTTGAAAACCAGTAAGCAAAATGAAATGTGAAAATAGGACAAAAAAAGCCCAGGCATGAGACAAACAACAGTAGGGACCCAACTTTAAAGTACTGAAGACACAGGAGTTTTTTAAATGGCATGCTATAGAAACATTCCATTTATTATTTTCGACAGTTCTTGTATATTTATGTTTCATGGCATTTTGTCTTGAATAAAAAGGCCTGGCCTCTCATTACCATTAGGAAGAAACAAAGGATGACACAGTTATCACAGCTGTACAATACAGCATTAAGGTGTGTAATGAATATTTCCTTCTTTGGGAGAAAAAAATTAGCTTATGGGTCTTAGCTGCTTAAATAAAATGTGAAGATTTTACTGGGGTACATCACTGTATCAATAAGACTTGCAAAAATGTAAGCCTGACCAACTAAATCTGAATGATATTTACTCAGAAATAAACCCCACTCACTTCAATGAGACTTACTCTTGCTAAAACAGTGAGTCTTGTGGAAGTTTAAGGGCAAACAGATTTATTATGGCATAAGAGTCCAGTTCATCAGATGCATGATGAAGCCCTTATTTCCAGGTTAGATACATACAGGACTGCAATCTTACATTCTTAACTGTCTAAGGAGACGTGAACAATGAGAGCCTTACAACAAAGAAGCTCAGTTAGCAGTGACAATTCATGCTCTTTACATTCTAGCTCTCATTAATTACAGAGTGCCCAAATGTCAAGGACGCCAACCATACATTAAGTGAAAAAAGAAATCCAGGAATCCTTAATGCAAAGGATGTCTGATAAGAAAGGTTTGGAATCCCACTTTATCTAGAGCTCCTGCCCACTTGAAAAATCACCCTATGAATCCATCTCATTCAAAAAGGAAACTATGATTTCCCCAAAGAGACGCGAGTGCATGCAACTCGGCTTTACTTACTCTAGCTTCAAACCTTTCACTGCAAGCAGCAGAATATGAGGCTCATTGGGCCATTATGACCCCAAATTTTACCTGATAAAAAAGAGGACACTGATCACTCAAATCTATTCCAGGAAGGGGAGGGGAGAATGGCTATGGAGTACAGCCTGCCAACAGAAAGTTATTTGGTACGGGATGGGGGAGGAGGTTCCACACTTAAGGCGGCAGCTGTAATCACCTCTCTTTCCTTTTGTATTTGTTACAAAGGCTAATGTAGCAACACACCCCAGCCCAAATATTTATCCTTGGCTTTTCCTTGCTTTACCACACCAGCCCCAACACCCTCTTTGTGGATTATGTATTGTCTCTTGTGCTCTTACTAACCTAAAAGAAAGCCCTGCTTCCTTCCTCTGCCCTCCCTCAATTCCCAAAGGCTCTTCACCCCTCATCCTCACACATTCAGCTTCCATCGCCCTCGACCTCATGGCGTGCGCAGCACGGGCAGGTCTCTGCTGCCCCCCGCCACGGTCTCTGTTAGCCGAGCCACCCCTTTTCCTTTATATCCAGCGGCCCTTCACCCCGAAGGGAGAAACGGCTTCCTCTTCCGTCACCAGGCCGTAGAAACGGGGTGAAATAAGCGTCAGTGGGGAAGAACGAGGTCCGAGCCATCATCACGCCCGCAGAAGGACCCTCCAAGGAGCCACGGCTCTTCCCCGGAATACTCACAACGGCGGGGGGGGGGGGAGGAGAGAGAAGATGCGTCCTCTCCACTTCTCACCTGTGCCTCCTCTCGGGCTGCCGCCGCCGCCGCCGCCGCCGCCATCACCCCGCGGGCTCCCCCCGCGCCGCCGCCTCCTCCGCCTTCTCTTCCATCACTGCCGCCGGCGTCCAGCTGCCGCTCCCGGTAAAGGGACCAGAGCCCCACGTTAGGGAGGAAGACGAGGGCGGCCAGCGCCAGCCCCACCGCCTGCAGCAGCCGCTTCTGCTTCCGCCGCATCCGAGACGCCGCCCGCGAAGAAGGAGCCAGAGCCCAACTTTCCTCACGGGCTGAGGCGGCGGCGGCGGCGGCGGCTTCTGCGGGAGCGCGACGCGCGAGACACCCGAACGCCGAGCTCGCCCGCCCGCCCGCCAGCCAGGCACTTCCGCTCCGAAGGGGTGGGCACTCCCACTCCCACCGCGACGAGGGGGGGGCTCAGTTAGGGCCCCGCCCACACCTCGAGGCAGGCCACGCCTACCCGCTGGTGGCCGGCGGGGCGAGGAACCCGGAGCGTGACAACTCGCCCTCCTACCCCCGCCGCCTGCGAATGGTACTGGCCTTCGCCTCTGCCTTCGGGTTGGTGGAGCTACAGAGCCCGAAGCGAAAGGCAGAGGGCGGGCGGGGTGGCGCCTGGCCCCGCCTCGCTCTCTCCTTCGCCCCGCGCCCGCGGGCAGCGAGCGAGCGAGCGGCGCGTTATTCAGCGCCGAGGAGGGCGGGCTGAGTGGGTGCCGCGAAGAGGCCCGTCTGCTGGGCGCCCGCGAGGTGCTGCTGCCTGCGCGTGTGGGGTAGACGGCGCGGGGTTAGGCGATGGCAGAGGAGAAGGGGGCAGCTCGAAGGCAGTGGCTGCACGGCCCTCTACGCGTCTGCCCAGAAGTAAGTCCCACGGAGGTCAATGAAACTTACTCCCAGGGAAGGGGGCGCAGGACTGCGGCCTTAAAAAAAGGACGGCACAAAGCGTGAGGGAGCGCAGCTGTGTAACCCCGTAGTTGCCTGGGGAGTACAGTTGAGGGGGAAGTTTATAGTTTTAAGAAGTGGAACAGAAAAAATAAAGCCTCAAGTGGCGTGACTGTCGGCGTGCTAGGGAAGTAACGGAGCAAACAAGAATTTAAACACTAATGGACGTGGCGTGGGGCGGGAACGGCTTTGCCAGGTGTGCTTACCAGCAGCAGCTGATAGGAACGTAGATAAACAAAAGCAGTGAGCCCTGGTGGCCATGGAAAGGAGCCTTCTCGGCCCTTTCCAGAGGGGCTCGGGGGCTGCTTATACGCACGAAGGACAAAACGATGCCAGTCGAGCCTCTCTTGCTTTATGCGGAAGTGAATTGAAATAAGTGTGTGAAGAATTGCACTATTAAAAGTGAAGTTAAGATGCAGACGATGTAGGAATTGACAGAGTTTTAAGGCAGGCAAGTGTGGGCAGAAGGTAGATCTGAATCTACTGGTGATCTGCAGTAGATCGGCAAGGATTTTTGGCTCTCAGTTGTTAAACAATAGCAGCAACAAAAATGATTCCCCTACCCCCAGATTATATTGCTGCAGTGACGGAAGACTGGGGTAAACCAGGCGTGGATTTGTGTGTGGAAGGATTGTGAACGCCATTCAGTTCTAGTATGCAAAACAGGTTCCTGGGCTCAGAATGCTTTAATTCTGAGCGCATGTCTTTTTGCACCAGGCTCCATTTGGTGGATCTTGGAGTTCTAGAAAAAACACACACACAGATCCTGCAAACCTGAAGTCTGCCCAGCCCTGGTTTAAGCTTTATATAAGTGCAAAAAGTACTAGTTGACTTAAATTAGTACTTTGCACCTAAGTTTTTATGCCCTAAACTCTGTCATTCCCCATATCAAGTTTTTATGCCCTAAACGCTGTCATTCCCCATATCATCTCCGTTTTAACTTCACCTTTAATACTGCAAAGTATACAATTTCATTGAGTGATAAAGCTGAAAGGCTGAGGTTAACTAACATGAGCAAAAGATATCTACAAAGGTGCTGCTTTTAAGTATCTGCTAATCACAAAGCAGTAACTGCATCCTTCCAGCTTAACTGCCCGGTGAAACTGTACGTTTAACCATCTTCTTCTTGTAAATACTTTTGTTTGCCAACTGCAGCATTTTTTCTTTCTTTTCCAACTCCGAGGTTTCTCATGTTCAATAGCTGAACATTCTATTTTGTCTTTATAATTATGTCAGTAATTATAGTCATAATGGGAATTTTTAAAAAAGCTTTTCACCACCACTGCTAGGAGACATAAATAACTTTAATTACCATAAAACTGTTATGCAAAACAAGTTAGTGTCTTTGAGTTTAAAAAAAAATCTGCTGCACCAGAAACAAAATAACTTTATAGTACAAACTGACCTGGTTTACACGATCGTTTTGACCCACAGTGGCAAAATAAATGGCTTAAATAAGCCACTGTGGTTTGTAGCACTTGCCAGGCGCCCATTCTGTAATCCAGCCCCCGCTTGTAGGTTGCCGTGCCTGAACCCAGTGAGGGTGGGTTGCTGGCATGGTTAAGAAACCACCCACAACCCTAAAACAGCCCATGGGTTCTGGGTGGTTTGTTAACCACTCCAACTACCCACCTTTGCAAGGTTTGGGCAATGTGACAAACTATGAGCGGGGGTTGGGGTACAGAATGGGTGCCTGCTTAAATAAGACACCATGGGTCAAAATGATCGTGCGAACCCCCAAAGCTAAGGAATTTTTAGTTTATGCAAAAGTGTAAGTCTGCTTACTTGTGGATTACAAGATTAAAAACACAGCTTAAAAACTGAAACGTCCTATTATCAACTGGTTATGGCTCAGCTTCTTTAATGAATCTTATGTAGAACAATAATACACAATCTGGAACTACTTGGCGGTCTGATTTCTGGCACGACATTATTTTAAAAATACCCAAGATTCTGCAATAAATGCTGTTAATATGAATCATTGCACCTTACAATGATGAATCAGAACTTCTTCGCAGTGGGAATTTGCTCTACAAGCAGATAACTGAGAATCTTCGCTCACATGTTGGGGTCTCTAGTACTTCCAGACCCAGGGAAATCTATGTTATTTCCTTCTCATTACTAAATCTTGAATGTCTATGATACAGAACACATGGTATGATGTGCTGTTCTCCAGTTATGTTTGCAGCAGTAGTATTAATACAGAGCACTGCAGGTGAAATCAGTTCAGTATTTCAGATTCATTTTCTAAAGGTCACTGAAAGAAATCTACAGATAGTGCAAGCTGAGGAGCGGCTTCCAAATTTCAGTCCCAAAGCAATGTAAACATCTATTTTTTTCACATACAGACTTGCATGAATGAGCCATGAAATAATTTGAAGCACATCTGAAATGAACTATATGTAGTTAGCAGCAGTAATACAGTATACTGAAAGCAAAGAACAGTTTTACCATAAGATTGGAGGGGAACAGAGAGCACTTTTGAAGTGTCTGGTTTTCTCTGGCAAAGATGTGCGTGCTAATATCACTCGAAAAATTTAGTGTGAATTGTTAGGTACTGTATTGTTTCATGACATGCTCAAAGTGGGAAAAAGAATGTCTTGAGACGAGAAAAGCAGATATTTAAAATCAGCCATACAGGAAATGGCATGTTAAAATAACATGGTCTTTCAGGGAGCAATCCTATGGCCGCTGGTCAACGGCTAGATGGCCATAGGATACGTTGGTTTCCAGGAACCGACCTTGGAGTCTGTGCTCCAAGATCAGTTCCCTGAGAACCAACCTCTCCCCACCCCCTTGTGCTGCCTCGTGGGCAGCGCGGAACAGCCCCACGCTCCACACTTGGAAGAGCAGTGCAGAGCAGCGTAAAAGGGGCGTTCCCAGGAGCGGGGTGGGGAGGGCAAAAATGCCAGTACTGCCAGCCCCGCTCCACCTTCCCGCGGCTAGACAGCTGAAATCAGCTGTCTAGCCATGAATGCAGGGCAGGAGAAGCATGGAGGAGATGATCCCCTCCATGCTTCTCCTGCCCTGCACTGGATAGACAGTCGGCTGCCTATCCCCATAGGATTGCGCCCTTAGGTGCCAAAAGAACAGTGCAATCCTATATGCTGTTAACTGGGAGGAAGTCCCATTGAACTCAGTGGGGCTCACCTCTGAGTAGACATCCATAGGATTTTGCTATAAGTTGTGTAGACTTGCTACAATTGCTCCTGCCTTTAATTCTTTGTTTGGCATCCAAAGCTTCCTAGCAATTGACACAGTTGACATTAGCATTTGTTCATCAGCCTACAACTTAAGTGTATTCCACCATATCAAAAGCAAATAAAGGCTTGGCCATGAGACAAGAATTTCAAACAACTCTTCTTCCCTGCTTCATTCATTCCTTAACTGTACAATCCTACTGCATGTTTACTTAGAAGTAAATCCCACTATGTGCAGTGGGTCTTACTCACTAGTAAGGGTGTATAGAATTGCAGCCCAAGTTAAAAACAAACAACTTGTATAATTATGAAGAGTTGTGATGAGCTACAAAAACAGTGTTAGGCTAAGGTAAATCGCTGAATTGTGGCAAAACCCATCTTACTGGGTTTGCAGCTTAAATAATATGTCTCTTGCAGCTAGAATACTGCATTTTATTTTTTATTGTATTATAAAATATTTCTATTTTTAAATTCAAAGATGCATTTTCTTTGTCTCCTCAACGTATCTTCTCTCCACACCCTCCTGTGAAAAATATAAATTTAAACTCAGCACATAAATCCACTAGGTGGCAACCTTCCAGCCAAACGTTTAATTCATCACATGCCTGCTAAATAATTCAAAACAACAATTAAATCTCAAATGCAAGTTACAGCACCTACATCAAGTATAGTCTGTTATTTCAGTTTAGATAGGCTTTGGAGTTTTTCACAATTTCATTTCTTCCTTAAAATCCAAACACCTTCATTGTTCTTTGGCATATTAAGGGGAGAGCTCCCCATGGATTCATTTCACTCCCCTCCCACTCTCTGTTGGGGCAGTCTGTGTTAATTTTGTTATCAGTGTCTCATCCTAGTGATGCAGCGAATAATAATTTTCCCATTGGTGGATAACAGTAAAGGAAAATATATAATATATTATCTTTCTCTAGGAAAGAGGCACACGACTTAAATTGCTGTGGGGGTCACTATTATATTTACTATGTTATATTTATCAACTTGAGGGAGATGCATCAGTATGTTAGGGCACAATCCTATGGGGATAGGCAGGTGCTTTCGAACTTGGAGGCAACCGCCTATCGAGTGCAGGGGAGGAGAAGCACGGAGGGGATAATTCCCTCCGCGCTTCTCCTCCTCTGCATTTGCGGCCAGACAGTCGATTTCGGCTGTCTAGCCACGGGACTGCGGAGCGGAGGAGGAGGCGGCTGCTGGATGACACATAGGATGTGTCATACCAGCATTTCCACTTTCCCTGCCCTGGAATGCCCCATTTTGGCCTCTCTGCGGTCCTCTTCCAAGTGTGGAGCTCGGGGGAAAGCGGGGAAGGTCAGTTGTCTGGGAACTGACCTCGGAGCGCGGGCTCCGAGGTCAGTTCCTGGAAAACCACATATCCTATGGTCATCTAGCCATGGTCTAGCAGCCATAGGATTTCTCCCTCCACCAGTGAAAGCATCTTTGCTACACGTGTTTTCTCAAACTCAGTGTTTTCTTTCTGTTAATCCCGCTTTTATCTCTGTGCCCGATAGTGTGCACTCTCCTCTCTCTGCAGACCTATTACAGATGTCTCGGAACCCTCCTCTCTTAATTCTCCTTCCTTTTCTTTTTGCTCCAAAGTACACTCTGTTCTCTCTCAGCATCCCATAGCATGCAGCTTCCTCTCTGCACAAACACAGGTTTGCACCCCCATCTCTTACTCCGACTATTTCCCTGCTCACAGCTCTCTGTCTGCAGCCCCATTTCTCAGTTACTATGTATTTTCATCTATGCATCTCATAGATCCCTACTTTCCTTGCGCCACCACAGCGCTCTCTTCATCTTTATCTCCATCTCTCAGCTGTCCTCTCATTCCTCATCCCACAGGTCTCTCTGCATCATCACCAGTCATGTTACATTGCCATCTTTGGCATCTCTTCTTTTTCTCTTTCCCCACCCCAGAGATCCTTTTCTCCCTGCAGACATTTTGTTCTGTTTCACCCACAACCTTATCTCTGTTCCTTGTAGAGTTCTGCACACAAGGGCTTCACTCTCCCAGCTGTTCACATGCCAAGGAAATCTTAGATGTATGTGGGCCATGCAGCATGGTTAGAACAGGTTGGAAAATAAATATAGAAGACCTCTCAACCATCTGCTGTCCAGAACATCCTTGCCCTCTTTCTAACAGTGAAACCTTGTAAAAAAATAAAAAAACCTTTGGCCATTGTGATTGCTTTGGGAGACCAATACATCCACTAGTGGATGACCAAATCTGTGGGTGATGCTGTTGGTCTTTAGAAATTATTGTTCTTGGCCCAGGTCTTGCACGTTTCACCAGCCAGCCTTAGAATTTAGAACTCCCTGCCGATGTTCTACATCAGAGACTAGAAGTGTTTCTCTGTCCAAGTCAGTAGAAGGACCGATTCCTGAACTGGGAGCATGTTATCTCCTTGCCTGTCTGCATGTGTCTAGGCCAAAGGTAGAATCCAGCATGGGAGTTGGAAGGTCTTCAGTTAAAAACTTAAATTTGCATAGCCTTTGATGATGGAGTAAGTGGATAGTAGTACCCATTCTAGAATGCCTTGCTCTACTGACTGAAAAGCAGGCATTCTCCTTGCCTACCTCCTATTATAGAATAGGTGCAAGGTCCCTGATCTGGATTGGGACCCTAGCATGGGGGTAGGGCGCTTTTAAGATCCAGATTGGGCTCCCTGCACCTACTGTAAAGATGGAAAGAAGACATAGCTGCTAGATATACATTTAAATTAATGTTTGTTTTGGCTCTCAGATGTTGCAACAAAGATGTAGGAAAGGGTTATTTGGAATTTCTCAGGGGACCACAAATAAAGAGGCAGCCATTATTGGCTTGTGGGCCTTATGTTGTGTAGGCCTGTTCTAAGAGAACCTTGGTTACAGAAATGCAAAAGCATTTCTGATTTACATGCAACGTTGTGCTTTGCCTTATGCTTCTGTGGGCGCCCTTATTATAATGTATGTGCTTTGACTTGGGAGCACACTTCAGTAAAAAGGATGTGGCACAGCATATAGCCTGATGGCTATGCAAAAGGAGCTTATTCTGCCCTTGGCAGAACATCGTTATCTATAAATTGATATGACAGTGACAGCATTTCAGCACTGGCTAATGCAGAAGTATTCACTTCTTTGACACATGGTTAAGATTTAGGAACTCCATATCCAGTTATGTCTTGAACTGGTTAACTGAGTCTTCTGGAGTGTGATGGGAGTAAATGTGAACAGCATCCACCATATGCAAATCAGAATTAATCCCTTGTGTTTCACACATGCTTTCATGTTTGTGACGCATCAGAAACGGCAGCATCAGTCATATGCATCCTTGCACAGAAAATCAGCTAGCACATGGATTGTTCTCTCCAAAGTGATTAAATTCCTTCAGAAATCCTGGTTTTATTCCGAGCTACCTGATCTTTGGATCAGGTATTTATAAATATGGTTGGCTTGCTAGTGCTTACATTTTATATTTATAGAAACATCAGCAAATGCCCCAGAGTATAACGAACAATAAATTAAATTAAGGATCTACCCTATCCAGTCAATTTATTTTCCACTGACAAGAAATGTTCATTTCCAGCAAGTCTTCTTAAATTAATTAGTAATCGTGAGAGCAAGCCCAATTAGCTTTGGGCTTAATTTTAGAATTTGTCGCCTAAGTCCCAAAATAAGATTTTTATTGCACTAACTAAATCATGCAGTAAATATTATTTATTTTATTTTATCTAAGATATTTCTATATCACCTTTCTGAAACCCAGCAAGGCAGTGTACAAAAAAGTCATATCATAATACAATAATCAGATAAAAACATAATAAAACAAAATTAACACTAAATGCATAGATAACCCTATTGTCTTAATAATTAGCCCAGAAACTAGAGCACATTAAAACTATGTTCTAGATCAGATTTTAAATACAAAAATAATACTATGGGACTGTGCGTTCTCTTCTGTGGAGATTCATGGAATGATTGTGTTTTGGAATATGAGATTCTGTCACATCCATGGGCCTCTAATGTTCCCAGAACAGGAGCTCTGAACAATCCTAATTCTGTTCTGGAATCTATTAGCTCCATTTTTGATTGGACAATAGGTGCCACAGGGTAAAAAGTAAACAGGAATATTTTGCCTTCAGTCAGCACTCCAGGCAGCAGCTAGGTAACAAATTGGGATAAATCTCGCTGGAAGACTTTGTCACACTTCAATTCTGTGTTAGGACTACTGATTCTATTACTCATTATGCAACCAAAAAAAGTTCCCAATTCAAAACCAAATTCTGCTATGAAGAAGTGGGTGAAGTCTTCCCTTGTGCTCAGGCATAAGCCAGTACCAAACCCAAAGATTGTCATTACAGGTGTAGGTTCTTCAAACATTAGGAGTATGCTCTTGTCCATTGTTTCTGTCGTGCAAGAACGGGAGCCTGTGCCCCTCCTGATGACGTTGGAATACAACTCCCATAATCCCTAACCACTTGCCTTGCTATCTGGGGGTGATGGGAGTTGGAGTGTAACAGCATCTGGAGTAAAACAGGTTTTCCACCCCTGCTATAGTGAGTAAACAGGCAACAACATTCTTCTGTTCTAATAAGCTTTTTTTTTTCACATCAAATTTTATGGCTAGTTTTATGACACTGTTGCAAAGCACACACAAAACCCCCAACTCAAAACCAAACTGAGCCAGGTTCTTCGAAGCAGGAACTTAGAGGTTACATACTTCACAGTGGAATTAATGCTTTTCAATTCAAATTTCCTAGTCATTTGTTTTTCATACAATGATTTATTTTTCAACCCCCTCCTCCTAAGGCCTTGTTATGTTTATGCACTAAACCCTTTGCTTGAATCAATAAATGAGTCAATTTTCAAATATTGGATGAAAATATTCAGCTGGTGCTCTAGAATATTCAACGATCTTGTTTTCAAAATTATTTGTTGTATTTCTTTTTAACTAGCTTGAGTTTGCCTTCCAAACCTATTTGCCTTCCAAAACTATTTGCCTTCCAAGCTTATTTGTCTTCCAAGCCTATACTCCGGGGATATATGCTTCAGTTCAAATGCTCCTGTAACGTGAAATGAGTTTTGTTACAAATAAAATATCTTATTCTGTAGAATAGCATTTGGAGTCCAGAACTCTTTTCTCACTGAACATGTGCAATATCTTATGTGCTGGAGTTCTACCATGTACTTCAGAGTACATAATTCAACTTAAGGATTCCACTTCCTTCCAGCATAGGATCCGTCATCAGCATGACTGAGCAAGAGCTTAGGTTGGATCCAGACTTAGTCATATTTAGAGTAGACACATTGAGTTAGATCCAAATTTAGGTGCAACTGAGCTGGTGTAAGTGGACTTCCTCCACCCTATTGCTTCCCCTCCAGCCCTCTGAAAATGCAACACAGAGGATTTGGGACACCCTGCTGAATGGGGTGACCTGTGGGGTGGGTGGGAAGAGGGAATTCCAAAAATTAGGCAGAGCTACCTTCTGTGAGGAGAGCCCTTCCATCCACAGAAGGCAGATGATGGATCCAACTCATTGAAATAAATGAGACTTCAATTAGTCATAACAAACTTAAGTTCCATTCATTTCAATAGCTTTACTCAAATTATGATGCTACCTACTTCCAGATTAGGCTTTTATAGTGCCATCACCCTGCTCCATACATAGAATTTTATGAGGTGTTCAGACATTGTTGCCTTCCTCTTGTAACCCTCCCATGTTTTCTCACCACTTCTTCCATCTTTATTCTTAATGCAGAAAATCCGTTAAGAAAAAAGAAGATGGAATTGCTGCACAATGCCTTCTAATTGGTAGTGCCAGAAGCCCTATGTGTGGAAGCACCCTAAGTCTGGATCCAAGCTTTAATTACTGCACCACTGCAGTTAGTAGGAACAAGGGTCCTTGCTCAGTATGGGCAAGGAGTAGATAGGGATAGCAATGGCTATACACATTGTACCTTATTTATTTGAAATACTTATATACAGCTCAATATAATAACATCTCTAAGTGGTTCACATATAAATATTAAACATCACATCCATTTGTGGTACACCATTGAAAACCATTTTAACTGAAGTAACAATACAAGCTACATTTAAAATACACCATTGAAAACAATTCCAACTTCAATAACAATACAGAACAATCAGGGATGGCTCAGGCAACCGATTCTGTCTGGAAATCCAGCAGAAATCCCCCTGCCGATGCCCCCGAACTGTGCTCTCTGAGTCCCTGCCCCACTTGCCTACCCCCCCACTGCTTGGCAAGCTGCCCGCACTCACCTGTGCCCTGTTCTCAAGCTCCGTGATTGCCATGGGGGGGGGGGAATGCCAATTGTGAAAATGAGCATATTTAGATATACCCAAAATGGGGCTATGAATAGTCCATATATGCAAGATTATAGGTGTTTACGGAGAACCTGGCTGGGGGGCACCTGTCTATCTCTATAAACAATATCAGGAACAGTAAAATGGAACACCATATAATTAATTGCAATGAATTGCAAGCCAGAGAAAGCCAGGGAGAACAAGTGAGTTTTCAGGAGGCTTTAGAAACATTCCACACTTCACACTTCCCAAACTGCATGAGAAAGAGTTTTCCAGAGGGTGGGTGCCACCACCGAGAAGGCCCTCTGTTGAGGTATTGCATGGCAATATTCCATTAATTTTGGAATGACCAGCAAGGCCTCCTCCAAAGACTGGCTGGGTGTACATAGGGGAAGGTGGTCTGCTAGATATCCAGGTCCCAAGTTGTTTAAGGCTTTGTATTGTCAACAACCATAAGGGCTATTTGAGCGATCTAGATTCCTTACCATGGACACAGTCCTCTATTTGTTGTTAGGTGTGTGTTTTTTTTAAATAATGTAATAATAGCAGCAGCAGCAGTAAAATAGTTTGCTAGCAAGGTAAGGCCGCTTTTTGTCTGCCTTGCTTGCCATGTTTTGTGTTTTGCTTCAGCCACTGTTTACTGCGTCAGCTAAAGAAGCTTTGCAGAAATGGCTGCTACAAGAACCAAAGAATGGTGTAGCACCTTTGCAATTTGTTTGACATTGTTGTTGTTTAGTCATGAAGTTGTGTCCAACTCTTCGTGACCCCATGGACCATAGCATGCCAGGCCTCCCTGTCCTTGTTTGACATTACAGGGCAGATTACCTCAGGAACTATTAATCGCTTGGAGTAAATGCTGCTGTGTTGTTTCTTAAATACATAACTCATTGGCATGTAATTTCTTACTGTTCTCTTTGGGTTCCAGGGCAGCTCTTCCAGCCTCAGGTATTCCAAACTAGCCTTTCTGCACCCCACAGCTAGCATGTAGCATGTCCCAGCTGGCCTTACCCAGAAGTTTCTAAGCAACCATTTGCTCCTCTTAGCCTCTGCCTTCCCACATCACGCAGGAAGCTTGTCAAAAATGTCTAGGATTCATTAGCTCTGTGGAATCAAAGCACTGGGAATAATTAATATCACCTTAGTTTAAACTCCTCTTAAATCACATAGCACATCAATTCTAACATATGATCATGAAACCTGAGCTTATTAATGAAGGCAGAAGGGTTGAGTGGGAAGGAGAGGAGGATGCACAAAAATAGATGCAGAATACATGTTTCTACCATCACCATCTACTATAATTCACTGTTCAGTCTTCCCCAAGTGGAACCAAAACATCAAGTGGCCTTGGATTCAGCTATCAACAACATGAACCTTTGGTGGAGGATCTGATCTCTTATGTAAAGTATCAAAAATTGTAATCCATCTCCAAGTATTTTATAGGACTTGTTGTACTTTTATAGTTAAGATGGCACCTCTCACCATTCAGAGAGACCATTTATATTTAGTTTCCCAAAACCTTGCTAGGAAAAAGACTTAAAAATTGAGGGAAGTCACCTGGAGATCGGTGCTAGAGGGAAAATATACTCAGATTGAGATTAGGGGGAGAAGAGGAAGAGATCTTGAGAGCCAGTGTGGTGTAGCAGGTAAGAGTGTTGGACTGGGACTTGAGAGATCTGGGTTCTATTCCCCACTTAGCCACAAAGTTCACTGGGTGACTTTGGGCCAGTCAGTGACTCTCAGCCCAGCCTACCTCACAGGGTTGTTGTGAGAATAAAATTGAGAGGAGGATGACCATGAAAGCTGCCTTGAGTTCCTTGCAAGAGGGAAAAAAGGTGGAATATAAATGTAATCATTATCATTGTCTATGGGTATGAAAACCAGGCTACATTACAGTGCATGCAACATTAAATACAATAGGTTGGATCCAGACTTGGTCATGCTTAGAGTAGACCCTTGAAATCAGTGGGACTTAGGTTTGTCATGATTAACCTAAATCCCACTGATTCCATGGGTTGCACTCTTAAGCATGACCAAGTCTGGATCCAACCCAGTGACTTGAAACCTTACTTCCCTTCCATGAACGGAACAGAATTCATGTTTGCGGGACAAGGCTTTCTTGCTTTCCCTTTTCCCCTGCACCCCCTAAAGTTCTGCCCCTGAGGGTTGGGGTTCCCTTGGGAACAGTGTGGAAGGCTGCAGATGGAGGGGGGAGTTAGTGAAAATCACCCCCCCACACATGAAAGGAGGCAAAATTTAGGATCCAACCCATTATGAGATGCACTGTGCAATCCTATGGGGCTTAATCCCAGGTAAGTGGATATAGGCGTGCAGCCATAGCCACCCAAACATATAAATATTGAGAAATCGCTCCAACTATAAGTGCAATGCCACTGGCACTTTCAAGACTTACTGCTAACTATGGCCAATATCAACTACACCTTGAAAATTCAGGAGGGGATATTAGTTCACAGTGGGGAAAAATATTTCTTGCCTCCCACATCAGTCACATGCTCAAACTCTAGGGCCTTCAGTGCCCTGTATAATGATTTCTGTTTGAGAGTACTTCAACAAAAGTGAAATTGACTAGGTAGGTATTGATTGTTCTGGATGACATTCTAGAAATAGGGCATGACAAAACTAGCCCTGACTCAGGATGCATATTATTGCCGGATTTTCTTTCTTATCCTACTGGATTATGGTTGTTTACAGTAGTAAAACATATTCCAAAAGTCAATGTTAGCAGCTGCCTTAGTTTACTTTTAACAAGCCCCGGCTTATATTGGTGGAAATTAATGCCCTGCTCACTTAAGTCCCCTTTCCCTTTGAGAAGCCATGTCTTTAAAGCTATTTAGCTGTCTGTTTAAGGGGCAAGGAATATCCCTCTCTTCAAACAGGGCCTCATGCAGTTATACTTTTTGTGGTCTAGTGGCAAGACAGAAAAAAGGTGACAAACAATTGCACAGATGTGGCATGTGTAAAAGCGACGTATCTGTTGGAAGAGCTTCCTGGTGCATAACTCTTTAGCCCAATTCTATTCTTTGTATTAGCCACATTTTATTAGATGATCTCTAAGGGCAGGCAGAGACTTCAGCTGTGTAGGCTTAAAACAGCTCACTGGGAAGTGACTCACTTGGAGGTTAAACGAGGAAAGGGGATATATTCCACACTGGGCTAGCAATAGAATTGACACAAGGAAACAGTTCATTCTTCATCATAAGCAAATTTTATCTCTTTTTCCTTAGCAGTTCTTGAATAATAACTTGTGTTATTCAGATTTGTACCATTCTTGCTGCCTGCTCTACATGTGTGTATAAACTATGAAAGAGGGAAGAGAGTGAAGCATTTTCCATAATGCATAATGTGTCTTCAAAAAGGGAAGTGAGGCACACTGGAGATATTCACACCGTGGCCCTAAAACACACATTTTCTGAAGTATGTAGGCCATACTTTCAAATAAAAGTGTTTAGGATCCATCCCATTGAAGAAATGCTGCAAATACTTGCTTCTGGGTTTGAGATCTTCTGGAGATGCAGATACATTTCATTGTCCGATATCTTGTTTAAATAAGCAAAACAGACTATGGATGGAAGTCTGCCAAAGGGTGCACAACTGTGGGTGTTGGGACCAAGAAAAGCTGGAGACAGACTTTATGATGTCTTGCTGTGAAGAATGCTGTTTGAGTAGGCCTCATAGATTTCTATAAAGATCAGGAATAGTACAATCATGTTCGGAGGGTACAAAGTTTCAGCCTATGTTGCACTGGTTAATGTTAGCAATAAGAGCCTTTGATAGGTTGCTCAGACTTTCACAATTGTGTCAGATAGGAAACAATATCCATAGTCTGACTACAGCTAAAACAGGTTGCATCCATGATCTGAGATATGCCTGCAAATTTCAGAGTTTCCTCCAAATTGTTTCTATAATTAGAATCCTTATGATCCTTATTTTGTCAAGAGAAAATAGTTCAGAGCTGGCAATTTGATTCTCACTCAACTCCTCCTTGGGAAATACTCTGTTTTGCTCTTGAACCTACAAAATTTTAAAGGGCACCCCCATAATCATCATCATAATTATTTATTTCTTTTCTATACTGACGCACAGCCAAAGCTCTCTACGTGGTTTACAACAATTTCTAAAAATACAGCAGCATTACAAAATACAATATAATAAAAAGGTCTAAAATTTTAACACAGAACAATTAAAACAGTGTAAACAGCTAAAAGCAATTTAAGTAAACAATATTTTCCTAATAGACCTGTTCAAAACAGCAGACATAGATGCCCCATCATATACCATTAAATGCCTCAGAGTAGAGGGTGATCTTAACCTGGCGCCGAAAAGGTAACAGTGTTGGTGCCAGGTGGACCTCAGTGGGGAGCTTATTCTATAGTTGGGGGGGGCACCACTGAGAAGGCCCTCTCCCTTGTTGCCACCTTCCATGGAGGTGGCAGTCGGAGGGAGGCCCCAGATGTTGATTGTAGTGTCCAGGTATGTTCAGGTTGGGCGAGGAGTTTCATCAGGTATTGAAGTCCCAAGCCACGTAAGGCTTTGAATCGGCAGCCAATGCAAGTGAGCCAAAATTGTTCTTATATGCTCAAACCTTCTGGTCCCAGTAATTAATCTGGCAGCCGCATTTTGCACAAGCTGCA
This sequence comes from Heloderma suspectum, assembly GCF_057233095.1. Taxonomy (NCBI): domain Eukaryota; kingdom Metazoa; phylum Chordata; class Lepidosauria; order Squamata; family Helodermatidae; genus Heloderma; species Heloderma suspectum. The sequence continues at coordinate 270,913,570 of NC_139459.1, read as the reverse complement.
GTTTCTGAACAGTCTTTAAGGGCTGCCCAAAGTAGAGTGCATTGCAGTAATCTAACTTGGAGATTACCAGAGCTTAGATTACTGAAACTGGGTTATGCCTATCCAGATAGGGGCATAACTGGGCCACCAGCTGAAGCTGGTAGAAGGCATTCTTTGCCAATGACACCACCTGAGCCTCAAGTGACAGAAATAGCTCCAGAAGAACCCTCAAGCTACAAACCTGCTCCTTCAAGGGGAGTGTAATCTCATCCAGAACAGGTTGAACACCCTCCATTCGGTCAGAAGAACCAACCGCTAACAGCATCTCAGTCTTGTCTGGACTGAGCTTCAGTTTATTAGCCCTCATCCAGTCCATTGTCGCAGCCAGGCACTGATATAGCACATCCACAGCCTTACCTAATGAGGACAAAAAGGGGAAATAGAGCTGTGTGTCATCAGCATACTGATGACAACACACACCAAAACTCCAGATGACCCCACTCAGTGGTTTCATGTAGATGTTAAGTAGCATGGGGGACAAAGCTGACTCCTGAGGAACCCCATGTTGGAGAATCCATGGGGCCAAGCAGTATTCTCCAAGCACCATCTTCTGGAGCCAGCCATCCAAGTAGGAGTGGAACCACTGCAAAGCAGTACCCCCAACCCCCAGCTCAGACAGTCACCCCAGAAGGATACCATGGTCAATGGTCTCAAAAGCTGCAGAGAGATCAAGGTGTATCAACAGGGTCATCTCTTCCCCCATCTCTCTCTCGACATAGGTCATCATACAGGGCAACCAAGGCTGTTTTCATGCTAAAATGTGGCCTGAACCCCAACTGAAATGGATCCAGATAATCGTTCTTATCCAAGAGTGATTAGAGCAGGTTTGCCACCACCCACTCAAGGATCTTGCCCAGGAAAGGAACATTTGCCACCAGCCTAAAGTTGTTTAGATCTTCTGGATCTAGAGAGGATTTCTTCAGGAGTGGTCTCACCGCCACCTCTTTCAGGCAGGCTGCAATCTCAATCTCTCTCTCTCTCTCTCTCTCTCTCTCTCTCTCTCTCTCAAGAAGACATTAAGTACTTCTCAGGCCCAGGTGCCTGTTCCCCCCCTGCTAGTTTTTATTAGCCAAGAGTGGCAAGGATCCAGCATGGAAGCGGCCACACAAACCTAAGCACCTTGTCCACATCCTCGAGATGTACCAGCTGAAACTCATCCAAGAAAACTGGACCAGGCTGTGCTCTGGACACCTCGCCTGATTCACCTGCAGTAACACTGGCATCTAAATCCTGGTGGATGCAAGCCATTTTATCCTGGAAGTGCCTAGCCAGTGCATTGCAGCGGCACTCAGATGGGTACACAGTGTCCTTAGGGCCAGCGTGTAGGACAGCCCTAAAAAGCTCCACTTTGGGAAGGCATATGGAAGATTGAATAGAGGCAGTGAAAAGTTTTTTCCTTGCCACTCTCACTGCCTTTGAATATACCCGGCCCTAGACAGACACCAAAGTTTGATTGCATCCACTAGGAGTTCTTCTCCACCTGCGGTTTTTCCCACCTCCCAGCACAGCAGAGCAGAGCAAGCTGCTCCAGCTGGTCCAGGGGCTACAGAGAGTGAGCAACCAGAGCGAGCAACCAGGGGGAGCAAACAGTAGTTGGCCAGGGGAGGTCAAGGGGGAGGCCCCTAACATTTTTTTTCTTTTTGAACTAACTTTTTTTTTCATTTATTTGTCTTGTAACACACACTTCCACACCAGTGGGACTCTGCTTTTAACCTCTACTGAGTAGAGGAGCAGGCACAGGCTAGTCTAGAACAATCACAAAGCTAGACACAAAAAGGGAAAAGAGGCTATGGAAGGACAAGACTCTCCAGTGGTGGTGACCTGCAAGGTGTGTGCAATGTTTGTTTTCTTGCCTGAGAACAACGTGGCCTACACCTGCAACAAGTGCAAGTTGATCACGCTGCTGGAAGAAAAAGTAAGTGGACTGGAGCGATGACTGTTGACCCTCCGGGGAATAAGAGAACATGAAGAGTTCTCGGACCGAATGAGGGAACTACAGCAGCAAAGGGAAGACCAGAAGCTTGAAGAGCAACAGCAAGTTGAAGCAGAAGTGGGAAATGCTGAGGTGAAGAAAAATGGAGTAGAGGATACTCCTCGGAAAAGGGTGACAGTTAGGAGAAGAAGAACTAGACGCCACTCTGCACCAGTGGAAGCAGTGGAGCTGTGGAACCGATTCCAAGTACTTGCAGATGAGACTGGAGGACAGCCTGCAGAGGAAGAATCACAGGGAAACCTGCTGTCAAGGGCTCCTTGGCAGCCTCTTTCAGTCTAATCCAGTAGCCAAGTCCAGACACAGACAAAGGGATTCTTTTCAAAGCTTTATTCCTCTTTTACAACTTAACAACTCTACTGTTAGCAACTAGCTATGAGCAGCAGAGTACCTATGCCCTCAGTTGGAACAGTTGGTCCCCGTTTGAAGGAGAATCACTGGCAGACCCTGAACTTATGGGCTAGGGAGAGTCCCTCCCCTTTTCCCTTGGATCCTCTGGGCGCAGCCATTGTTTGTGCATCAACCGGGTGCTACGCCTCCTTTCCACGCCCCCCATTTGGCGCCGCTCCCTGTGTCGGCGTCGCGCATCCAGCAAGTCTTCCCGCGCTCTCTCACTCCCGGGACTGCTATCTATGCCAGGAATGCTGGTGGGAGGAATCTCTGCCACCTTTTGGCCCTGGGAAGGATGAGCGCGCTCCTCTCCCAGGAGTGGCTGTTCTTCCTCAGAATCAGAACTACCCTGGGATTCTATGGGCTCAGTGTCCACCCTGACACCTATATGAGAGCAAGCAAGAGGCTGAAGGTCAGTCAAACAGCGGCGATGAAACCCAGGCCTACAACAACAAGAAGAGAAGAGTGGTAGTAGTGGGAGACTCCTTGCTGCGTGGGATCGAGACCCAAGTATGACGCGAAGACCAGTGGACTCGCCAGGTATGTTGTCTCCCAGGAGGACGGATTAGAGACATGACTGAAAGGTTGCCTGCACTCATAAAGCCCACTGACAGGTATCCCTTTCTTCTCATCCATGTGGGAACAAATGATACCGCCAAGCGGAGCTACAAAGAAATCACGTCAGACTTTGAAGCTTTGGGAAGGAAACTCAAGAACGTTGGGGCCCAGATAGTTTTCTCATCCATCCTTCCAGTAGTTAGAAAAGGGATAGAAAGGGAACGAAAAATACTCTGGTTGAATGACTGGCTGCGAAGGTGGTGGCGACGTGAGAGATTTGGATCCTGGGACCACAGGCTATACTTCCTGGAAGATGGGCTGTTGGCAAGGGACGGGTTGCACCTCACAAAGGCTGGGAAGAATGTGTTTGGCCACAGCATGAAGAACTTCATCAGGAGTGCTTTAAACTGAATCCTATGGGGAAGGGAGATGTAAAGTTGGGGGTAACAATGGACGTAGGCTCATGCACTGCATTGGAGAGAACAGCTCTGATAGCGCCCAATAATAGTCTTCAGACACATGTAGGAAGAAAGCCAGACTATGAAGCACATGGTCTTCGATGTCTATATACTAATGCCCAGAGTATGGGAAACAAACAGAATGAACTTGAACTCTTAATACAAGAGGGAAATTATGACTTGATAGGTGTAACTGAGACTTGGTGGGATGACTCTCATGACTGGAATACAGCAATTGAAGGATATAACTTGTTCAAAAAGAACAGGAGGAACAGAAAGGGAAGTAGGGTTGCACTGTATGTGAAAAATACATATCTCTGCACAGAAATACTGGAGGATGAGCTTGGTAGCCCCATCGAGAGCATCTGGATCAAAATAAATGGTGCAAAGAATAAAAGGAACCTGATGGTGGGAGTCTACTACTGGCCACCCAATCAAGGAGAAGACAAGGATGAAACTTTTGAAAAGCAAACAGCCAATGTTTTAAGGAAGCATGATGTAGTAGTAATAGGGGATTTCAATTTCCCCGATATTTGTTGGAAGACAAATTCTGCAAAACATGACCCCTCCAGGAAATTCCTGACTTGTGTGGTGGATAACTTCCTCCTACAGAAAGTAGAGAAGGAACTAGAGGATTGGCTGTTCTTGACTTGATCCTAACCAACAGAGATGACTTAATGGGTAAAGTAGTAGTTATGGGAACTCTGGGGGAAAGCGACCATGTTGTGCTTGAGTTCTTGGTTCTAAGGGAAGCAAAAGCCGAGTGTAGTCAAATGCGTACCCTGGATTTTAGGAAAGCTGATTTTAATAAACTCAGAACAATGATCAGTAAGGTCCCATGGCAAGCGACGCTAACGAGAAAAGGAGTCCAAGATGGGTGGGAGCTTTTAAAAAAGGAAATTCTCAAGGCACAATCACAAACAATTCCAACAAGAGGAAAAGGTGGAAGACAACAGAAGGAGCCAATGTGGCTTCACAAAAAGCTTACAGATGACCTGAAAACAAAAAAGGACACACATAGGAAGTGGAAAGAAGGCCAAGTAACACAGGAAGAGTCAGGCAGGTAGCACAGAATTGCAGGGATGGCGTCAGGAAGGCTAAAGCTGAGAACGAGCTGAGGTTAGTGAGGGATGCTAAAAGCAACAAAAAGGCTTTCTTCAGCTACATGCATAGTAAAAGAGAGGGAAAAAATGGTGGTTCAGCTATTAAATAAGGATGGCAAAATGATAACAGATGACAAAGAAAAGGCAGAGGTGCTCAATTCCTACTTTGGCTCAGTCTTCTCCCCAAAGAGGGTCTATGACCCCCCTGGCAAAGGCGAAGTACAGGCTGAAGGGGCAGGATTGCAGCTTCATATCGATAGGCATATGGTCAAGGAACACCTAATTCCTTTGAATGAGTTCAGATCTCTAGGGCCAGATGAACTGCACCCTAGAGTAATAAAGGAACTGGCAGAAGAACTCTCAAACCGCTGTCTATTCTCTTTGAGAAATCATGGAGGACGAGTGAAGTGCCAGATGACTGGAGGAGGGCTAATGTTGAAGATGTTACCCTATCTTCAAAAAGGGTAAAAAGGAGGAACATGGAAATTACAGACCAGTCAGTCTGACATCAATCCCTGGGAAAATTATGGAGCAGATGATAAAGCAATCCATCTGGAAGCACCTTGAAAACAATGCAGCGATTATTCAAAGCCAGCATGGATTTGTCAAAAACAAGTCCTGCCAGACAAATCTGATCTCATTTTTTGATGAAGTCACCTCCCTTGTGGACTGTGGGAATGCTGTGGACATCATATACCTCGACTTCAGCAAAGTTTTCGACAATGATATCCTGATGAGCAAACTAGCTTAAAGTGGGCTAGATGAAACAACGATCCAGTGGATCCACAGTTGGCTACAGAATCGGACTCAAAGAGTGCTTATCAATGGGACCGTCTCAAACTGGGGAGAGGTAACGAGTGGGGTACCACAGGGCTCAGTCCTGGGCCCAGTGCTCTTCCACATTTGTATTAATGACTTGGAGGAGGAGGTGCAGGGAATGCTGATCAAATTTGCAGATGACACAAAACTGGGTGGGATAGCTAATACTTTGGAAGACAGAAACAAAATTCAAAGCTATCTTGATAGACTGGAGAGCTGGGCAGAAAACAACAAAATGACATTTAATAGGGATAAATGCCAAGTTCTGCACCTAGGAAAAAGAAACCAAATGCACAGTTACAAGATGGGGGATACATGGCTCAACAACACTACAAGCGAGAAGGATCTTGGAATTGTTGTCGATCACAAGCTGAATATTAGCCAACAATGTGATGTGGCTGCCAAAAAGGCAAACGCTATTTTGGGCTGCATTAATAGAAGCATAGCTTCCAAACCCTGGGAAGTACTAGTTCCCCTCTACTCAGCACTAGTTAGGCCTCATCTGGAGTACTGTGTCCTGTTCTGGGCACCGCACTTTAAGAAGGATGCAGACAAGCTGGAGAGGGTTCAGAGGAGGGCAACGAAGATGATCAGGGGACTGGAAACAAAGCCCTATGAAGAGAGACTGAAAGAACTGGGCATGTTTAGGGTTATGATCTTTTCTTAAAAACAAAACTAGTTTCCTTAGAAAAATGAGGATCCTTTTTTTAAAATAAATTCCAAAAGAGACTGCATTTTTATTACATAGGTTTGTAGGTAGAGCTCCTAATACTGAGAGCATCCGTGACAATGTTGCATGTCACCATGCCTTCAATAAGATATTGTGTGTCTGTGTGCAATGGGGAGGATCTTCCCCTTCTCTTTCTGTAGTTTGCTCTTATAGTTCAGGAGTGGGGAACCTGTGGCCCTCTGGATGTTGTTGGACTACAACTCCCATTGTTCCCAACCAACATAGCCAAATGGCCACGGATGATACGGGCTGGAGCCCAACAGCATCCAGAAGGCCACAGGTTCCCCACCCCTGTTCAATTTCCTCATCTTTGTCTCCTCAAGCATTCTTCATATCCACAAAGGAGCCTGCCGCATGCTTGCAAAACCCTGGGCCAGAGCGTGATTCCGATGCAACAGGATTCCATGGCAACCACTGTCAATTCCATCCTCATATACCTGCATTCGGCACTTTGGATCGCTGTTTTATTCTCATCTGGACTGTTTAGTCTTCAGGGTGAAATGAAACATGCCCACAGAGCATCGATTTCTGTGGCACTGAGTTGTTATAATCAATTCATTATACACACATTTCGAATACAGACCTTTAATAAGTTTGGAATTGGATCTGTCCCTTGTGAAAAGGTGACGGATGCTGCTGTGAAAAATCAGCATCGCAGAGCATCACTTGATTAAGGCCCAGGCCCGCAGACATGTGTGCAAACTTAGACATACCTCTGTCTGAGTTGTAATCCCCCATTGTATTGAGTTAGCTGTAGGGTCATGTGTAAAGTCTACAGAGTTCTTGGTGAAAATTGGGAAGGGGAAGAGGCTGCAGCTAAGTACACACAATCTATAAAAAAGGCCAGCAAATCTTGCTGCCAGCCCTGTTCAGACATGCATTTTTTTTTATCTCCCCCCACTCCGGCTGCAAAGCATGGCTTGTTTGCATCGTTTAGTCAAGAGAAATGTTCATCTGAACTGAGGTGTTATTTTTTCTATTCAGACAATTAATAAGTTACTTGCAATAAATCAGAATTAAATGACATTTTTGTTTAAAAAGTCCTTTAACTGAATAACAAATCTTTGCTGTTTTATTACCTCTTCAGTATTTTCAGTTGCATTTTTACAGCCAGCACTTCTGTGTTGGAATGTACTGCTTATAGCTTCAGCCATAAGTAAAAGAAATAGAAACTGAAAGCAGGAAAGGATTTTTACACTTTCTGGCTTGCAAAGGATAAGTAAAGGAAATGAATGCATCCATCAAGAAAGAGAGAGAAAAATACAGAGATCCTTGTTTCGTCTTAGCAGCCACCAGCTGTGCCAATTCTGCTTAGGAGAATTCTGAAGCAAACTGAACAGGGTTGCTGGGTGAGCTTGTTTGCATGTCAATGTCTAGAAACATTTCTCTGCTCACAGTTATTTCCTAACTGAACTAAATCGGAGCTCTGAGGATAAATGGAAAAGGCTGGACACCCAAGAGTGCGCTTCTCTCTCTCTCTCTCTCTCTCTCTCTCTCTCTCTCTCTCTCTCGGTGCTTCCATACAGACAGCTCCTACTGCTACCAGTCAAAAGATATTGTGCAGCTGTTCTGTCTCTCTCCTGAGCAGATTTTCTGTGGTAAGAAAAAAGATGGAAGAAGCTGTGGGAAAACACGGGAGGGATACAAATAGAAAATGATTACATCTGGACCCCTTGTAAACACCTGCAAATGGGCCAGGCCAGGCAATTGCACAATAAAAGCCTCATCTGAAAAACTCTCTGACTTGGTTCACATGTTACGATAAGCCACCATGGGTTAATTAACCTATGGGACTCCAAGATGTGTTCCGGCCGCTATGGGTTGTTCTAGGGTTATCTGAGGTTGTTTAACCCTCAAATAACCCACAATACCTGGGTTCACATGACATAACAAGCCGCGGCTTGCATATTCAAAATGGCAGCTGGCACCCATCTCAGAGACCCACAGGTTAATTATCTCACAGTGGCTCACTGTGACATGCAAACTGATCCCCCCCCCTCACTTTCACTCTCTCACACACACCAAATGTATGGGAAATGCTCTACCACTCATTTCACACAGGCTTTCTATTTCACTTCTGAGCCACTGTGGCTGGTGAAAATAGTGATGGTAGGAGGCAGCTACCCCCAGTTGTAACAAAATACCCTAATTCATGTTAGTTGTGATGTATGAGGAAACTAGAAGCTGAAGAAGCAGTGTAATATCTTGTGAGTTATCACAACAAATAAAAACCAACCTTTCCCATCCAGGTGATGAGTATTACCTCTTTACATTTAGCTTCCTTGCTTACATATATGCTTTGTTGCTTCTTCTTTTCTTTTTTTTTGCCAACTAAGGCCTGGTTTATTGGCTTTTCTAATTTTATGATTCCCTAAGCAAGATCAAAGTACAGATTTCAGGAAATGCAAATGGTGGCTGAAAGTGCTTGAAAATGTGTGGGGGTTTTGGTTAATATCCCTGTTTTACTTTTTCTCCTTTCAGTCTCCCCATTCTCTCTATCAGCTTTCTGACCTTCATGATCTCGCCATCTTTGCTACTGAAATTTAATCAGAAGGTTGCAGCCCAGGTTTCATTGACTGAGTATGGCTTTTACAGTGAGATCAGTGCATGCTTATGGGAGAGAGGGGCAATAAATAAACCAAGATTCTCAGAAATAATTACTGGATTCGAGTTTCAGCCCTGGTGTTAGATTTTCATTTTGAATGATGCTTCTAGAAGGAGAAGGGCATGGAGGATATGTAAATATGCTGACTCCCCAAATGTGCAAGACACAGTAGGTTTTTCACCCTGCAGGACAAAGAATCAAACTGTATGTTACATTAATGATATAGTGTGGAGCTGCCCATCTTTTTTTTTTTTTAATTCCAAAGTAAATTTGCTGGACTCCTGGGACCACCATGTGCAGAGAGGGGAGGTTTAATCCTTCCCTCCCCAGTCACTTCCCTCATGAAATCACCCCTCCCAGTACAACAGTTTTAAAACGAAACAACCCTCCATTGGTGCCATGCATTCATCTCCTTGTTAATTAAAAAAAGGGGGGGATTAATGGCAAAACAGCTTCAGGGAGGAAATTTCTTGGTGACATTACAGAGGAACAGCCAGTAAGCATCATCCACATCTGGCTTCTGCTGCAAACATGCAGAACCACTTTTTTCAGAACTTGGTCTGACTCTGAAGAGAAAAAAAGTACGACCTGAAGACAGTGAGGATACTTCCAGAGAAGCCGTGCTGCTCTAAACATGATAGGTTTGTCTCCACTCAAAGGCTGTTTTGGTCTTAAAGGTCAAGGGCATATACTTCTGTGATCTGGAGGAGCCTGGTTACTTGCAGTGGTACTACTTGCTAATGCTACAGTGCAGAGTTTGAGGATTACAGCCACAAACAATTAGAGTTCTGGCACTTAAGCTAATTCATATCACTGTTCTGATGTTACAATACCTCTACAGAGAATTGGGTTGTGCTGGAATGGAGAATTCATATAATCAGGTCTTGCGTTTGTGGATCTCCTCTGCAAAATCAATGTGAAGCTCATCCTGCCCTGTGTTCTAGAGATGGAATGCTGGGCCAAAGGATCAAACCATTAGTCCTATTTAATAAATCAGGTAATAATGATGATAGTGATTAATGATGATGATTATGATAATAATGCCAATGGACTTGCAATGGGTTAAGTACTACTACCTCAGCTTCAGTGACTTGGGAGCATCAGCCAAAGCTTGCAATTGTGTGGCTTCAGTTACTGTTTAATTGGCTTAAGGCGTTGGAAGGCCTAAATAAAAGTCCTCGGGGCTGGCTGCTATGTCGGCACTGGTCAAGAAGAGAGTCAAGAAACAATCAAGGTTCAGCCGGCCGGCCCTGTGTAGTGTGTTCCTTGTTGAATGTGCCATGTGTTGACCTTCTCCGGGAGTTTCAGCGATTAGGCTGGACTGTGTGGCTGGCACAGCATGCAAACAAATGCAGCTGCAGGAAGGAAGGCTCCCTGGGTGCTTCTGTTTCTCTGCCAGTGATTCATTTCTGGCAAACACCGATGTACAGCATATGCAGGGAGTAAGGGAAGGGAGGGGGCAGAGCCAAGCGAGGAAGCAGCATTTCCAAAGCGGCTGTAAAATGTTAATGCATTTGGAGATTAGACAAACGGAGGTAAATCCAAGCAATGTGAGCTGTTCTGACAAACCTCTCCCTATTTGATGATCCTGGGTCTACTTTGCAAAGCAGGAAGACAACCACAACCATCCATCAACCTATTTTAAATTGTCTGTCTGTCTGATCTATCAATCATCTATCATGTTTTTATACCACCCACTTCTCAAAGTTCTCTGAGCAGTTCTCAAAAACTAAACTACAACACGATAAAACATAATATACCATCTTCAAACGTTTTAAACAGAATAAAGCTGAAGTAAAAACCAGAGCAAAAGCCAGCAGCAGTATAATGAGCTAAAAATGCAAGAACACATTAAAAAAAACAAAAACAAATTGTGGTTTTAATTTCTGTGAACCACCAGAGAGCTTCAGCTATTGGGCGATACAGAAATGAAATGAATAAATAAACAAAATTGAAGGACTAAACAAAACTGTGACGTATTTGATTCACTTGATTTTCAAATATATGTGACACCCTCCTCTCCCCATTTTAAAAATTAGTGTCTAACAAACCCATCCTGTCAGATGACTTTCAGGCCCGATTCTCTTGGGCACTGGTGTCATTTGATTTCTCTACGCTTGATGGCTGTACTCTTGAGCTGACTTGAGCCGAATGTGTGAACTGGCTCCTTTTTAAAAAAAACTGCACTTAGGTCATGTGAGGAGAATGGAAAATTCATCTGTGATGTTATATTGGCTATGGGCAATGGTCTGAGGTAAGGACCAGGAGCTGTGGGATGGAGCTGGTAGCAGTCAGGACCAAATGAAGAAATTTGTGAATTTTGGTAAATTCCTATTAAAAAAAAGCCAACCTGGAACAAAATTCTTACCGATCTCTAGTTTCTTTGTCCTTAAAAGCCAAGATCATGTATGCACAGAGGTTGACCGTGCAAGCTGCATGCACTAGCCCAGCTGCGTATAAATGAGTTATTGTCTAGGCTGAATTTGGTAGGGTCTTTTCCAGATGTGGCAACATAAACGCAATAGCTATCTGTGTAGTTATTTTTCTGCTGACTGGAACAAGACCAGACAATGGCTTTTGTCTTATCTCCCAGCAAACAGTGAGTTTTCTTTTCACAGCTAAGCCATCCTTCCCTACCCTATCTCCCTCGCGATGTTTTGGCCATCAGCCACACTGGCTGGGGCTGACGGGAGTTTAGTCCAGAACCAAGTTGAGGAAGACTGAGCTAGACATTTGTTTGAAGGAGAACTGAGAAGGAGAAAGGCTTCAGAGTCTGTATGCTATTTCTATGAGCCATGCAGTCTCCTTCTGTCCTGAGCACACAGCTGGAGCAAGGTAGTTGGAGCTCACAGTGCTCAGGATCTGTGTTGTTCCAACAATGGCTAGACTAGCACTGAAGGCTTTGATCAGGGCTGGCCCTACCATTAGGCACAGTGAAGCAACTGCCTCAGGGAGCAAAAGCTGGGGGTGGGGGGAGCAGTGACAGCACCCTGACTGCTCCTCCTGAACCCCCCAGGCATTCCCCTCTATTGGAGGACAGAGCTGTGTGTGCCATGTGTAGGGATGGTGGAGAAATCCGCTGCAGATTCAAATCAGGCTGGATTCTCGAGTATCCAACCTGTGAAGTCCACAGCAGACCACGCCCCCCCCACCTCTGGGTCCGTCAGATTTCCCATGGGGTGGTTCTCCAGCATTGTTGGTGCCACCGAGGCCCTTCTTCTCCATGCTGGCCGTCAAGGACTTCCTTAACAGCCAGCGTAGGGAGGAAGGGTCCTGGCATGGCCAGGAGGAGAGCCTCCCTGTAAAATCCGATGGATGTAGTAAGGCTCTAGGGAAATCCACAGGGCCCTGAGCGGCCTGGATTTCCCCACCGTGAACCCGCCCCAAACCAGAAGTTGTGGGGTTCATATACCCCTAGCCATGTGATCTTCCCTGTGCCCCCTAAGCTAGCCTGCAGCCCTCAGGCATGGACCAGTACTGAAGGAAGATTCGACGGCCAGTCTGGTTGGCTTCTGTTCATGGAACATATTTTTCCAAGTCTGTCAGACTATGCTTAGCAGCTCTTTCACAATGAATTGTTTCTGTAATAGATATGAAATACGTGTGCTGAAATAGGGATGTTTTAGAGAAATAGATACGCTGCCTCAACATGCCTCATTAGAAGGTGTTATTCCCCCCTCTTCAGAGGATTATTAGGAGCCTCCTGGGCCAGACATCCCCAGAGAAACAAGGCTCTGCAGCATAAAACCATGTCAGTTTGGATCTGCGGGGACAGCATTGTACATTGGGGTACAGAAGCATGCATTATGGAACAGACCGGGCATCAGTTTAGGCCTACATCAAGGGATAAGGCTTACTTGGCTGTGTTGGAGGAGCACGCTCTGCGATGAATTGAAACCAGTGGTGTATGGGCACACTGCGATGCATAGCTACCCTGACGCCATCATCATACAGTTGGGTGCGAATGATCTAGGGGCACGCAAGGGGCTTGATTTGGTCAATGTGGCTCAGAGAGACATCCTTGACAGGGCTGGCCCTACCATGAAGCAGCCTGATGTGAGCGCATCAGGCGGTGGAATATGGGAGGAGTGGCGAATTGTGCCGCTCTCCCCCTTCAAAGGGCCCACCGATTCTTGGTCCTGCTTGCTGCCTGCATGGCCAGCCAGCCAGCCAGCCATGTGGGTGGCCAGCAGGGCCAAGAAGCAGCTGCTCACGTGCTCGCCCACATGCCTCCCCCCCTCTGCTCATTGGACAGCCAGCTGGCTGGCAAGCAACTCAGCTGCCCACCCCCACCCGCCCACTGGCTTACTTTTTTGGTGCACACATTCACATGCCAGCCTCAACACCCCTCCCACCTGTCAGCTGCTTCCACCTGGTGCAGCAGCCCCTGGGAGAAGTCGGCCAAAGTATCACAACAAGTCCCCAAATTCTTGCGATACTTTGGCCGACCTCTTGTAGGCGCCCCACAGCCTCTGCACAAGGTGGAAGCAGCTGACTGGCAGAAGTGGTGGCGAGGTGGGTATGCAGACACGTGCACCAAAAAAAGTAAGTGAATGGCCAGGCACAGCCAGCAGGGTTAGCTGCCCACCAAGCAGATCAGGTGGGAGGGTGGCCGGCAGCGATGGCACAGCCTCCACTGCCAGAAGAAAAAGAAATGGGGCGGTGACCACGGGTGCTCACTTCAGGCAGCAACCTGCCTTGGGCCGGACCTGATCCTTGAGATGCAGCATTATCTGCCAGGTGTAACTATAATATGGCCAGAACTGCTGGAAAGACACATCTGGGGATGAGCCAAAGACCTGGCAAAAGTTGGTGTGGCCAGAAGGAAAATGAACAAGGCCATGCGATGTTTCATGGAAGCCCAGGGTGGATGGGTCACTAGGCCCCATAGCATCACATTTAGCAAGGAAGAACTATACAGGCCAGATGGTGTACACCTCTCTGACAGGAGCAATTGGCTCTAGTTAGATGACATCCAATACTGCATCAAAAATTGGCTACAGCTGGAATAGGTAGGGGGGATGGTAAGACATACACCCACATGCCTCTTGTGGCATAAGCATTGGGCTGGATCAATTTGGGAAGGAGAGCAGGATTAGGCACCCCGCTCCCCTGCAGTAGGGTCCCCTGAAAGGATCTGAGTGGATGTGGTACCAAGACCAGGCCAGCATGGTGGCTGCAAGCATGCCACATCCAGGGTAGAGGGAAAGGGGTTCACGTTAGCATTCTGCTCCATGGAGGGCCTCTGACCCTTCCACCCACCACCAACACTCTTGGCAGGCAGGCCAGGAAGGAAAATCAGACAGCAGCCAGGTTACCCTATGGTGGGATCCATGCCCCATGCCTCCACCAATTCTATTCAAAATTAATAAAGTTGTGGTGAATTTAATGATTTATTTAAGTTGGTGTCTCTGGTTTGTTCCTTTCATCCACTGCATGGACACAATTTACATGCTGTGCCACACAATCATAAGCCATGTTTTATTATTTGGATGTCACAATAGACAAACCATGGATGGAGGATCCATGGTTTGTTTAGCTACTACTGCTTGCAGAAAGAACTAACCAAGAGCAACTAGGCAGCATGCATGTGCCAGGAATCTCCTTCAGACAACTGAATCTGAATGCGACCAGTATGTTTATCCTGCTATTTTGTTTGTAAAACTATGATGGGTTTGAAAGGATGTCTGTTTAAGAAACTTGTATCATCCTTGGCTGTTGCCACCATACTGAAGCATTTCTTATGCTTTCAGGTATGTACCTTCACAAACCTCAGGAAGATAGTGAAGGATATATATGGCTCTGCCAGATAAACTTCTCATAGGCATTTAACGAACGGAAGAGCCCAACAAACTGGTTGAAGGGTCTGAATCAAATTATGCCAATGATACCAATAATTTCTTGTTGGTTGTTTCCTTCCAGGAAACAAGCGAGACAAAGTGAATCAGGATATTTTCCAGCCGATTGAATATAAACCAAACATGATGTGTCAGAGAGTTCAAATTGTGAAGATTATTTTGCGAACTGAAAAGGGGTTTGTTGGCTTAAGTTTGAATTTCAAACTTTACCTAGTGGCCAGTGGTAGAGCAGAGCCAGGACTTGCAGGGACATAAGCTGGCACTTTTTGATTAGCAGGTATGCCCAGAATTTCCTGTTACCTCAGCTGCAATCTTCACAGAAGCTGTGTGTGTGTGTGTGTGTGTATTTTCCCAGCAGCAATGTATTTTTCCCTGCTGTAATGCAGGGAAGTTTGGGGGTGAATGGTCTTGAATGGGCAATGAAGACCCATTCGGTTTACAAAAGCCCTGCTCCTGGTTGAGATGAAAAAACTGGTAGAGCTGGAGCTCAAATATTTTGGCCACCTAATGCGAAGAGAAAAGTCAATGGAAAAGACCCTGATGCTGGGAAGGATTGAAGGCAAAAGGAGAAGGGGACGGCAGATGTTGAGATGGCTAGATAGCATCACCGATGCAATGAATATGGACTTGAGCACGCTCTGGGAGAGAGTGCAGGACAGGAAGGCCTGGTGTGCTATGGTCCATGGGGTCACAGCGAGTTGGACACGACCAAAGGACTGAACAACAACAACAACAACAGAGCTGGTTTGTTGATATGGATCAATGCAGCTCCCTGAATTTTTGGACTCTCCTTGGGGGCTATTGGGGCTGTCATGATGAGTGCCTGCACTTTACTACACCACTGCTAGGGGCACTCAGCTGAAAATCCAGCAACTCCCTGAGTCCGCAGAGCTCAAACGAAGGCAAAAATTTTAAAGTGTTAATAAAAATAAATAAATAAACGGGACCAAGCCTTTTAGTTGTGAACAGAGTTTTCTGCATATGTGTGGCAGCAAAGATGAGGAAGAGGGTGACAAGGGTGGGGAGCAGGCTATGTGGAGAAACCAGGAAAAATGGATAGACTTTGACGGCTCTTGAGCTGTCAAATAGTGGAATGCTGGCAATGATTTACCAAGTCTTTTAGTTTTTAACTGAACTCCAGCCAGTACTCCTCGGAGGCACAGCAGCACATGTTTCAATCCTGTACTGCACAGCCAAAGAGTTGATTTCCTACCTCTCTCCACAACCCAGTACTTATGAGCCCAAGGTTCTTTTCCCTTACAGCTGGTGAAAGAAAGTCTGACACTGATAACCTCCGCCTTTTTCAGTTTCCTTTTGTGGAAAGGTACTCAGTGCCACATGTTGTGTTACTGTGGCCTCACTCCAGATACAGAGATGAATGCCAAATGTGCTTCCCGCTCCTCTGCTTCTGTAGCTGAGACTAGGGTGACCACTTATGCCTTGCACAAAAAGAGGAAATGCATTGCCAAAAAGAGGAACCAATTTCCTTCACATTTGCATATGACCATTTATATGCATAAATGCAAATTTAGAGATAATAACTATAATTAAAATAGCAATACAATACATCTCACCATAGTGGGGAAGACTGTGACCAGGTGACCTGTGTGCCTGCTCAGTCTGCTGCCCAGGTGCCAACTCTTGGTGGGCAGCCTCAAGGCCCCTGCTGCTCTCCCTTCTTATGGTTCTTCAACTTTAAACCAGACTTGGTCTGGGCAGCTCATCAAACAGAGCAGGGGTGGGCAAAAAGTGTTTTGGACTTTAACTCCAAGAAAGCCCTGTCAGCATAGCCACTGGTCAAGGATGCCGGGAATTGAAGTCCCAAACATCTGGAAATCTACTTTCTACCCACCACTAAAATAGAGGACACCTTCAAATAGAGGATTGTCCTCTGACAGCTGCTCAAATAGAAGACTGTCCCTCCTTAAAGGAGATATCTGGTCACCCTAGCTGAGAGGGCAGGATAATGAATGGATGAATGAACAAGGCAATGCCATCTGTCAAAAATACTGTGAGAGAGATGACTCCAACCAACTTGGTATGATAACTCTGTCTAATGGTGTATAGTAAGTATAATGAATTGCTGTCATAAGCTGATGCAGGCAACCTAGCGGCCTCTGTATATATCACTCCTCAATACCTTGAAGACAGAAAACAAATAATCTAATTAGGATGACAGTAAATCATTCTGCAGTTCCACCGCCACATGCAGGAATTAAAGCCGTGCGTTAGCTGAAAGGTTTGCATTCACCAGCCACAGTCTGCAAAGCCTCCTGCTGGAACCTTTTCTTTCTTTCGTTCTTTTTTAATTTGAAGTATGGAAAGAAGCCGTTTCACTCTCTGTAGGCACATAATTTGTGCATCCCAAATTTGGCTTCCTTACAACACTGAACTTGCCCTTGGCTGGAAATGCCAGCTTTCTGAACAAATAAAAGCCAGAGCAAAGCTCATTAATAGCAATGTGGAGAAATGCTGGAAATGAAAAAGGAAGACGAAGGGTGGAGGTTGGAGGGAAGAAGAAGAAAAGTTTCCTGAGGCTAATGTAGGATTTTCTACTCTCTCTTGGAGTAAACATATGGTAACTGTACATCCCCATAAATATAAATGGTTTTCCTTATTTATTATTTATTTATTAAATTTCTTAATCGCCCATCTGGCTGGTCACCTGGCCACTCTGGGCGATGTACAATAATACAACAGTTTTAAACAATAAAATTCCACATTAAAACATCGTATTTCTAAACTTACCCTAACCCACCCCAAATGCCTGCCTGAACAACATGTTTTTAATGCATGGCAGAAGCTCATTAAAGAGGCGGCATGGCGGAGTTCCCTAGGGAGGGAGTTCCACAGAGTGGGGGCCACCACAGAGAAGGCCCTCTCCCTCATCTTCAGCAGCCTAGCTGTCCTGGCTGATGGGACAGAGAGAAGGCCATCTGAGGCTGATCTTGTTGAGCGGCCTGTCTGCTGTTGCTAGAGGTGCTCCTTGAGATAGGCTGGGCCAGAACTGCATAGGGTTTTAAAGGTCAAAACCAACACCTTGAATTTGGCCTGGAAAACAACTGGTAACCAGTGCAGCTCCTTCAGCACTGGAGTGATGTGATCATGCCAGCACCTGCCTTTAATCAGGCTAGCCACCATGTTCTGCACCAGCTGCAGATTCCGAACCATCTTCAAGAGTAACCCCACGTAGAGCACATTACAGCACAGAATCCCTTAGGGGATTCATCAATAATTCTAATTGACTGTATTTCCTCTTGACTGCCCCTCTTATAAAAACAAAAACCTTTCACATTTAGGATTTATTTATTTATTTATTATTAAATTTATTAATTGCCCATCCGGCTGGTCACCCAGCCACTCTGGGCGATGTACAATGTATAATAAAACAGTTTAAAACAATAAAATTCTACAATAAATTTTTTTTCTAAAATACCCTAATCCACCCCAAATGCCTGCCTGAACAACCACGTTTGTAATGTACGACGGAAGCTCATTAAAGAGGGGCATGGTAGAGTTCCCTAGGGAGGGAATTCCACAGAGTGGGGGCCACCACAGAAAAGGCCCTCTCCCTTGTCCCCACCAGTCTAGCTGTCCTGGCTGATGGGACAGAGAGAAGGCCATCCAAGGCTGATCTTGTTAAGCGGCCTGTCTGGTGTTGCTGGAGGCACGCCTTAAGATAGGCTGGGCCGGAACCATATAGGGTTTTAAAGGTCAAAACCAACACCTTGAATTTGGCCCGGAAAACAACTGGTAACCAGTGCAACTCCTTCAGCACTGGGGTGATGTGATCTCGCCGGCAGCTGCCTTTAATCAGGCGAGCCGCCGCGTTCTGTACCAGCTGCAGCTTCCGAACCATCTTCAAGGGTAACCCCACGTAGAGCGCATTACAGTAGTCTAAACAAGAGGAGACCAGGGCATGTACTACCAATGGGAGCAGATGGTCGGGAAGGAAGGGGTGCAGCCGCCGTATCAGATGGAGTTGATACAGCACTGTCCGGCTCACAGCTGACACCTGAGCCTCCATGGACAGCTGGGAGTCCAAAATGACACCCAGGCTGCGGACCTGGTCTTTCAAGGGTAGCCGTACCCCATTCAACACCAGGTCAACATCCCCCAGCCTCCTCTTGTCTCCCACCAAAAGTACCTGGGTCTTGTCAGGGTTCAGCTTCAGCTTATTCCTCCCCATCCAGCCACTCACCATCTCCAGACATTTGGACAGGGATTCTACGGCCAACCTTGGTGAAGATTTGAACGAGAGGTAGAGCTGCATGTCATCCACATATTGATGACACCGCACCCCAAACCTCCTGATGATAGCCCCCACCGGCTTCACATAGATGTTAAATAGCATCGGGGAGAGGATGGAACCCTGTGGCACCCCACAAGTGAGTGGCCACGGGTCCGAAACCTCCTCTCCCAGTGCTACCCTCTGGTACCTGCTGGAGAGGAAGGACT
This sequence comes from Heloderma suspectum, assembly GCF_057233095.1. NCBI lineage: Eukaryota > Metazoa > Chordata > Lepidosauria > Squamata > Helodermatidae > Heloderma > Heloderma suspectum. Next base: position 270,894,562 of record NC_139459.1, on the reverse strand, counting down.
GGAACCACCGCAATATGGTGTCTCCAATGCCCAACCCCTCCAGGCAGTCCAGGAGGATACCATGGTCAACGGTATCAAAAGCCACTGAGAGGTCGAGGAGAACAAGGAAGGAGCATTCACCCCTATCCAGAGCCCTCCTCATATCATCTACCAAGGCAACCAAGGCCGTTTCTGTCCCATGCCCAAGCCTGAAGCCCGACTGAAATGGGTCTAGATAATCAGTTTCTTCCAAGTGTGCCTTCAACTGCATCGCCACCACCCGCTCAATCACCTTGCCCCAAAATGGCAGATTTGAGACTGGGCAAAAGTTGTTCAGAACTTGAGGATCCAAGGAGGGCTTCTTTAAGAGCGGTCTTATCACTGCCTCCTTGAGGGCTGATGGCATCACTCCCTCCTCAAGGGAGGCATTCACCACCATCCTGATCCCCTCACCCTGTCCCTCTCTGCAGTCCATAATGAGCCAAGATGGCCAAGGATCAAGTAAGCAGGTGGTCGGCCTTACAGATGAAAGCACCTTGCCCACTTCATCAGGAGGAAGAAACTGGAACCGATCCCACAAAACCGGTTTGCCACAAGCCGCCTCTTGCTCACTAACTGTATCCACAGCGTGCAGAGTAACACTCCTAATCTGATCAATTTTATCTGCAAAGTGCCTTGCCAAGGCCTCACAGGAGGCCTTAGACTGCTCCAGTGGTTCTGGAGCCACAGGACCGACCAGGCTCCGGACCACTTGGAACAGCCTCCTGGGACAGCACTCTGCAGACGCGATAGAGGCAGCATAATATTCCTTTTTTGCTGCCTTCACCGCCACGTAATAGGCTGAAGATACAGCTCTAGCCCGTGTCTGATCGTCTTTGGAGCGAGACTTCCGCCACTGGCACTCTAGCCATTTCACCTCCTGTTTCAGAGCACATAACCACGGATTGAACCATGGTGCAGTCCGAGCCCTGTTCAGGGGGAAAGGGCATTTCGGAGCCACCCGATCTAATGCCCCAGTGATTGCGGCATTCCAGCCACCCACCAGAGTCTCAACCGAGTGGCCGTTGGCGTGCTCCAGAGAATCCCCAAGCACGTTCAGGAATCCATTCGAATCCATAAGACACCTGGGGCGGACCATTTTAATGGGTCCTCCACCCCTGTGGAGGGGTTGTGGAACCGAGAAGTCCAACGTCACCAGATAGTGATCTGACCATGACAAGGGGGTGGTGGATATACTCCCGACTTCCAGATCACTCCCTGCTTCTCCAGAAACAAACACAAGGTCTAGTGCATGACCGGCTACATGGGTGGGCCCAGTTAGAATATGGTGCAGCTCCCAGGAAGCCATGATCTCCATGAAGTCCCGAGGTGCTCCTGTGAGGATGGCCTCTGAATGTACATTGAAGTCCCCCAACACCAATAAGTTAGGGGACTGTACACGCACATCAGAGACCACTTCAAGCACCTCGGCCAGGGAGTCAGTCGTGCAAAGGGGTGGACGGTACACGAGCAGAATCCCCAGACTGCCCTTCGGGCCCAACCTCCAGTACATGCACTCAGCAACCTTGGTCTCCCAGAGAGGGGGTCTGGTGAAGACCAAGTACTCTCGGTAGATAACAGCCACTCCCCCTCCCCGATCCCCAGCCCTCGGCTGCTGTGCATATGAAAATCCAGCGGGACACATGGCCGCAAGGGTTGGAGCAGCCGCCTCGGCCAGCCAGGTCTCCGTAATACATGGGATGGGATTCATTATAGCCCAGTGCAATCCATATGGTATCCAACATTTGATGAACTCTGAGACACCATGCATGCAGCAAGCAAAATTTTGTGCAGCTTGCCCAAAGAGTTAATTTTGCATGCATGAAAGCAACTGACTTTATATGCAGCAACCATAGACTAAAAAGCCAATGAGGAGGGATTATAGCTCAGCAGTAAAGCAGATGCTTTGCATGTAGAAGGTCCCAGGTTCAGTCTTTAGCATCTCTAGTTAAAAGGATCAGCCAGCCAGTGATAGGAAAGACCTGAGACCCTGGAGAGAGTTGCTGTCAATCAAAGTAGACAAGATTGTGCTAGATGGACAAATTGTCTGACCTCGTATAATGAAGCCTCCTATGTCCCCTATGATGTACTGTATCTATGATTGAAATGCACATATGTCAAGGCATTCAGGACCTTTGTTGTTCAGTCGTTCAGTCGTGTCCGACTCTTCGTGACCCCATGGACCATAGCATGCCAGGCCTTCCTGTCCTCCGCTCTCTCCTGGAGTGTGCTCAAGTTCATATTCATTGCATCAGTGATGCTATCTAGCCATCTCATCCTCTGCCGTCACCTTCTCCTTTTGCCTTCAATCTTTCCCAGCATCAGGGTCTTTTCCAGTGACTTCTCTTCGCATTAGGTGGCCAAAATATTTGAGCTTCAGCTTCAGTATCTGTCCTTCTAATGAGCAGTCAGGGTTGATTTCCTTTAGGATGGACTGATTTGACCTCCTTGCAGTCCAGGGGACTCGTAAGAGTCTTCTCCAGCACCACAGTTCGAAAGCATCGATTCTTCAGCGCTCAGCCTTCCTTATAGTCCAGCTCTCACAGCCATACGTTACTACTGGGAAAACCATAGCTTTGATTATATGGACCTTTGTCGGCAAGGTGATGTCTCTGCTTCTTACTATGCTGTCTAGGTTTGCCATAGCTTTCCTCCCAAGGAGCAAACGTCTTGTAATTTCGTGGCTACAGTCACCGTCTGCGGTGATCTTGGAGCCCAAGAAAATAAAATCTGTCACTGCTTCCATTTCTTCCCCTTCTATATGCCAGGAAGTGATGGAGCCAGATGCCATGATCTTAGTTTTTTTAATGTTGAGTTTCAAACCAGCTTTTGCACTCTCCTCTTTCACCCTCAACAAGAGGCTCTTTAGATCCTCTTCGCTTGCTGCCATTAGGGTGGTATCGTCTGCGTATCTAAGGTTGTTGATAATTCTCCCAGCAATCTTAATTCCGACCTGTGATTCATCCAACCTGCTGTTTCTCATGATGTACTCTGCATATAAGTTAAATAAGCAGGGTGACAATATGCAGCCTTGTCGTACTCCTTTCCCAATTTTGAACCAATCAGTTGTTCCATGTCCTGTTCTTACTGTTGCTTCTTGACCCTTGTACGGGTTTCTCAGGAGACAGGTAAGGTGGTCTGGTACTCCCATCTCTTTAAGAATTTGCCACAGTTTGTTGTAATCCACACAATCAAAGGCTTTAGCGTAGTCAATGAAGCAAGTAGGAACAATGCAAAGAAATTGAGGAAAACAATAGAATGGGAAAGACTAGAGATCTTTTCAAGAAATTTGGAGATATCAAGGGAACGTTTTGTGCAAAGACAGGCATGATAAAGGACGAAGAAGGCAGGGACCTAACAGAAGCAGATAAGATTAAGAAGAGGTGGAAAGAATACACAGAAGAACTATACAGGAAAGATCTTAATGTCCCTGATAGCCATGATACTGCCGTCACTGAACTTGAGCCAGACATCCTAGACAGTGAAGTCAAGTGGGGCTTAGGAAACATTACTAACAACAAAGCTAGTGGAGATGACATTATTCCATCTGAGCTATTTAAAATCCTAAAAGATGATGCTGTTAAAGTGCTACACTCAATATGCCAACAAATTTGGAACACTCAACAGTGGCCACAAGACTGGAAAAGGTCAGTTTACATTCCAATTCCAAAGAAGGGCAATGCCAAAGAGTATTCAGGACCTAGATAATGTTTAATATCAGAAGTATGATGATGCAAGGGGAGTTAGGAAGGCTTTCTGTGGAAGTGGTGACCCTTTGCAGATAAACAGATTTCACAGAATTCCATTCGTTGTGCATGCGTGTCCTCGGTCACATGTGTGACAGTGAGCATGTATGTATAAATGCCTAACTGTCTGACACATGCTCCCAGGATCTTGGCCTTAGAGTTACAAAGGTCCACAGGGAAGTTGCCTTTTGTATTTATACCAGGGGACAATTAACAGTGCACTACAGACCAAGGTTTAGATAATGATTATGTGTTTTATTACAAAATAGGGATTAATGAATATGAATAGGTATAATAACTATACGGACTATAGCGAAGACCAACAGGTTAGAGAGCAATCCTATGGGCCCTGGGTGAGGGATCATAGGTTAGTTGGGTTCCCCCACTCCCCGTTGTCAGAGACAGAGCTCCAACCTTGGAAGGGGGAGTCAGAGATCTGAACCCCTCCCCCATCCCTTTTCAGCCAATGTGGAAAGAACCATGCCAGATGCCTCTCCAAGGTCACAAACTTGACTTTGGAGAAGGGGAAAAGGGGGCATTTCAGCGGGAGGGGAGCGGGGGGAAGACTGGACAGGCCAGGATACAATTTATCCTGCGTATCCTCTGGCCTCTTTCCTTCCCTCTCCAAAGCACCCTCACTAGACTAGCAGAGTCTGCAAGGCAGGGGAACAAGGTGGTGAAGATCACCTCCGCTGCTCCTCCCACTCTGCACTGGATGATCAGAAGCCTCTGAGTTCAGGGGCTTCTGTTCATTGAGGGCACTATCATCAGGACTGCATCCTTAATTGAATAGACCTATAGAATGGAGAGACAGAGAAAGAGAGAGAGAGAAAGAGAGATGGAGGTGGATGAGTTACAGAAGCCATTTAAGGAAGTGGAGGGCGCTAGAGATCTGGCAAACTGTACATTAGGCCTAGCTGAAACAGGGCAAACTTGAGATGTAAATGACACAGGGTTGGGCAACATGAGGGGTAAAACAGAGTGTTGGAAAAGTGAGATCTGGAAAATTAAAGAGAGAACGAGGCTGAAACACAGATATCCTTTACCGGCAGGGAAGGAATTTGAGGAGGCTCTCCACTGGAATAGGTTATCGAGGGGTTCTTCAAATGGACCAAATGCCAGGGCTAAAAGGATCATGCTTTCTGGATTATGAAAACAAGCAGAGAGTTGCTTTTGTTTCCCTACAGGCAAAGACAATGAAGGGGGATCAGAGGTTTGAATGCCAGCCTTTTTAGATCATCCTGAGCCCTGCAAAGTTCAGCACCCAAAACAAAAGCAAACTGGTTCTCCTTGATCTCTTCCTACTTGGTAAAGAGAAGCGGACTTAACACAAACTCAGTTGGAATAGAACAGCCTTTTCCTAACCTAGCTCCTTACAGATGTGGTGGACTGCAACTCCCATCCCCCTAGGCAGCAGGGCCATTTGTGGGGATGATGGAGGTTGTAGTCCAACACATCTGGAGGACACCAGGGGCCAATATACATTGTGCCCGCCATCGCAATGAATTCAGTGTCCCATCGGGTTAAACGCTGTCGCATTAAAACGTGATTATTCACACTCACCCATTTTCCCAGTTGCAGTGCTTCATCGAATGCGCAAGCTCGGTTCACACTCGAGCACTGTGCTGTTTTCCTGCTGTTTTCCTGTGCGCACTTGTCTGATCTCAGATGCTAAGCGGGGTCAGCCCCGGTCAGTAGTTGGATGGGCGACTGCCTGGGAATCAGGCTTCCTGCACTGGGCAGGGGGTTGCTGTATCCCTTCAAATGAGACTAAGTTTTACCCCCTCCTATCCCCCGCTCTGGATGTTTTTTTTTAAATTAAGGCATTATCCTCGCAGAATCGGGGCTTCTCTGCAATGTTTTTTTCCCTAATTCAGACATGATCTTGTAAGATTCGAAGCTGTGAAGCTTCACGACTTTGAATCTTCGAAGATCATGCCTGAAGTAGAAAAAAAAAAACATTGCGGAGAAGCCCCGATTCTGCGAGGATAACACCTTAATTTAAAAAAAACATCTGGAGCTGGGGATAGGAGGGGATATAATTTAATCTCATTTGAAGGGATAGAACAACCCCCTGCCCAGTGCAGGAAGCCTGATTCCCAGGTGGTCGCCCATCCAACTACTGACCAGGGCCAACATGGCTTAGCTTCTGAGATCAGACAAGCGTGTGCACATCCAGTCCTTTGCTTGTTGCTGAGGAAGCAGGGGCTGCTGAGGAAGCTATGAAGCCAGAAGAAGACATGGGGCCATTGAGAACTGTGATTGGGCTGGAGGGAAATACAAACACCGCCCTATATGGACAGGCAGGGGAGGGGACTACGACCGGATATGGTAGCGAAGGTGGAAAATCAGAGCACGTTAAGGGGAAATACTGGGATATTAGGGTATTGAAACTGGGAGCACGGAAGTGGAAAATTCCAGTTCCAGTCTGAGGTGGGTACTGTGTAGTTTTAAAGGCGGGCAGTGAAACCTCATTGGAAGTGAAAAAAGGGAGTAAGTGTAGATCCAGCCCAGGATGGGGAAGGCTGGAGCAGAGGCTAGCCAAAGATGAAGACTAACCAGCTTGGGTGCTAAGATCAGCAGGGAGGCTCTGTTATAATTTGTGATTATTTATTTATTTATTTTGTCAAGGAAGGAAAAAGAAAAGTGACTGAGCTAGAGAATCAATGAGCTACCAGCATGATGTGAAATTGCTTTCCCCTGAAACCACATTGAACTGCTGGAATTATGTACAAAAAATTATATAAAGAATTATATAAAACTAGCAGATTACCTCTCAACACATCTGTTCAAAATAAGTGTTTTTTTCACTAGCTGTAGAAGATGTTTTTACAAGAATACACAGTAAAAGAGTTATTAAAACAAAGCAGCAATAAATCATGAATGATATGTGTAGCAGAGCAAGAGGAAGAGTGGCACAAAGCTGGATATTAAGACTATTGAGGGCCAGTTCTACCATTAGGTCGAGTGAGGTGGCCGCCTCAGGCAGCTGGTTTGGGGTGTCATGAAAAGGCAGCAAATGTTTAGTTGTTGATGATGATTTACTGATAGGGAGTGGGAGGGGTGCTTTTGGGATTTTTTTTACCTCAGATGCCAAAATAACTTGATCAGCCTTTGTTACTATGTGCTGCCCTTGGCTTGAGGGAGGAGGTGGCATTTGCTGCCCCACCTCGGGCAGCAAAATACCTTGGGCCAGCCTTGAGGCAACTGCTGCAAACTGGTAGCCCCTTCAAGAGCTTCTGTGTGTACAAAGGGCTTCATCAGGGCCAAGATCCCCATTCACGTCTGGGGGTTGGGGAGTGGGGGACAGTTTCATAAAAGCAAAGAGATATATGAGGAGAATGCCAGGAAAGCGAGTTCATTTCACCAGCTCCTAGTGGTTACTTAAAGAACGGTGACCTGAGGAAAAGGTAGACAAGATCACCAGTGGCCTAAAATAATTCTGCTCATTTGTTGTATATCATTTGTATTTGTTTTAGTATTTTAAATTGTAAGCCACCTTGAGTGTTTTTGGAGAAAGGCAGTAAATACATGCAACTATTCAGTATGAATGTACTGTGAACTTCTCATCCAGCAACCCGAAAAAACATACATGGAGGTGTTTTGGCATCATTTTACAGCCCGAAGCCATTTCCCAATGTATCCTGGGGGTGGTAAAATACCACACAATCTCAAATGTGTCTGTGGTGTTAGAAGAAGTGTGTTTTAAACTCAAAATATTAGAATAATATCATAAACTGTTGAGGTAAAATGTTAGGCAAAACTTTATTATTTTACTAAAAACTAATGTTTTTGGTTGTTTGGGGTGTTTGTCTAACCCCATAAGACATCTGTCTCTGGTGAAGTAAATGTTCCCCCATGGGATAGTTTTCTATTGACACCTAAAGCATTTAAGCCTGCTTCCTTAGACTAGTTTTCTTTGGAAAAATCCATGGGACATTTTTACACTCCAGGACATTGCTTGTGTTTGGGACATAAAGACATTCAATGGCAAAATCAATAGATTCTTGGGATATTTTACGCCCCGGGTGTGTTTTTGTTTCTGCAAAGTAGTAAGAGGGTGAAATTTGGGAACATTGTGCAGGTAACAGTACCCACCAATGTCATGGGAGCACTATGTTGTAGGTCTACCTCTGTGTACATTCTGCAATGAAAAGTGGCCTTGGGACCACTTTTCATTGTTTGTCACCCTGCCAAGTCTAATGAATGGGAATGCCCATTTTATTTGTTTGTTTGTTGTTCATTTATTTTATTAAAAGCATTTGTATACCACCCTTCAACCAACAGATTCCAGGGCAGTTAAACAGCAAATATATCATAAAACATTAAAATATACAATAAAACCATAACATGAGCAATAAAACAAGGCAGGCAGCAACTATAAAACACACAGTAGGCTAAGGCATTTCTCAAATTAAAATGCCTGGGAAAATAAAAATACATGCAGGAGTTTCCTATGCACTTTGGAGCAACTACAGATGTCTGAATCACAACCCCCCCTCCCCAAGCATTCTGAACTTGTCTCTTGTCCAGATCGTTCATTACAGCTTTATGATATCGTTATTATCTAAAGAAGATTGTAATGTTGTAATGTTATGTGATGATGCTACACCAGGGCTGTAGCTGTTGCCTGCTGCATGCATGCTGTTCTCAAATCTCTGACATATGATGTATGCTCTTTTAAGCTAGGTCTTCCTTTCTGTTCTATGATTTTACCCCAGTTCCTAGCACAAAGTTGTGTTGTTAGGATATTCTTCAACACTGCTCTAAGGCAATGTGTGAAAGTAAAAGACACCACATAACTGACCACACATTAATGTTGAGATACTTGTGTTTTACATTTGCATCTGCGGTTCTCCACTGGATGTGCACAAGAGGCTGGATCAGATATATATAATTTATCTACACACGGTTGTTTTCTAATGCATAATTTGCAGCTAACTAAGCAGATTCCATTGAAAAGTACTGCATTTGAGGTGTTATGGAAGTTCTATCTATGGCCTAAGGTGTACGATGTCTTATTCACACATGCATGTCATTACTTGATGTTCAATTGATGGATGTGCGCTGGTGAACTAGCCCAAAGGGTTCTTGAAAAAGACAAATGTTTCTTTCTCCAGGGACATCATCATGCCAGCAATAGGAAGATGGATATGAGGAATACAGTTGTTCCTGTCGGTTGTGTGAAAGTGCTAAAGCCTGGTGAGAATTATGGAAACATGCTACAGGAGTGCATCCAATTCCCCAAATAAGCAACATGAAGATATGCCCTAAGAGAGGCTTGTGAGTCAAAGTGCTTCAGAAGCAGCAGTGAATACAGCATGCCTGCGCGTGCGCACAGAGTTATGCTGCTCTTTTACTTTGAGTCAGCAAAATCATATTGGAAGTAATTATTCTACTCTCCTTGGCCCAGGTTAAGCCTTGGCTGGAATGCAGAGTCCAATTTTGGGGCTTCATACATTTTAAAGAAAGATACTGAGAAACTGGAAAAGGCTGCAGAGGGGAAAAAATATATATTAAGAACGAGAGACCTGTGAGGATAGTTTGATGGAACTGGACTTATTCCTCAAAGTGGAGGTAGAACATTTTCCAGGTCCAGCAGCACCTGAATAATTTGGGTTGTACTAGAGACATGAGAGGTAAAAACTATGTGTATAGTCCAGCCAAAAGTTAAGTACCACTGCCTCTAGAAATTCACAGTGAGTCTTGGGCTGCTTCCCACACGATGGATGTTACTTCTTTCTACAATCCAGCTGTGAGCATTTAATGCAGGGCAAGGCCCTCCAGCACCAATCAAAAGCACAGCCATCCCACTTTCAGCAGGAGGTCTGGCAAATGACTTATTGGACAGAAATGCAATTTACCTGTCTGCACATTAAATAGTTGTGCCAGGGGTGAAACAGGCTTTCCTTTTTATATTGTAGAAACTGGGGGCAACGTTCTGTAGTCAAAGCTAGCAAAGTCCATGTTATTAAAGCGACGCGAGCATTAACCCCCAAGGAAAGGGGAGCAATATAAGTCATGGAAATGAAAAGTGAAGTATTTTTATATTATGATTGGATTCTGGCTTTCCTGAATCCATTTTTTTCTCTCCCCAGGGATGTCTCATGAACATGTAATTTTGGCTGTTTTCATAAGCCCACGGGGCTCTGTAAAATGAAACTCACTCCAAAATGTAATAGGCAGACCAACTGCAAGAAGAAAAGAGGAAGATAATGCAGTTAGTCCTGGTTGGAAAGAGCTTGTGCATTGAACCTGTTTCATTTGCTTTTGGGTTGATGTAAAGGAACAGAACTACCTTCCATTTTTGTATTTAATTAGGTTTTAGGATATTACGGAGTTAAATCATTTTTGTATATGTGTGGAAAGGACGCTAGTCAGTTTCAGCCAGAAGGTTAATTGTTTAGAAGTCAAACTTTTAGTTGGAATGTAGAGGTCAGAAAGTTGTGTTCAGAAGAACAGGAGATTATAAAGTTCAACAGAAGGTCAGAGGAAGAGAGAGCAAGGGTGAGAGACAGAAGTTTCAACTCAAGAAACAGAAACTTAGTTCGCAGAAATGAACAAGAAACTACCCTCCTGATTGGCTGGATTTGGGGAGAGATTTTCTTTTCTTTTCTTTTTTTAATATAAGCCAGAGGCGGATGGGTAGACAGAGGGAAGGGGAGAGAGAGAGAGCTCAAAAGAAAGAAGGAAAAAATGCCCAGAGTCCTAAAGGAAGGAAAGAATCAAAGCTGCTGGAGAGGGAGAACTGGCTGAGAGAGCTGGAACCATGACAGTAAGGGCACAATCCTATGGGGATAATCGACCGCCTCTGAACTCAGAGGCGACCGACTATCCAATTCAGGGTGAGCAGAGCACAGAGAGGATCTTCTATGTGCTCTGGCCACCCTGCATTTGTGGCTAGACGGCCAATTTCAGCTGTCTAGCCAGGGGACCTCAGAGTGGGGGGGTGGAGGCCGGATGGTGCATAGGAAGCATCGTAACGGTGCTTCCGCCGTCCCTTCCCTGCCCCCAGAAACACCCCTTTCCAGCTGCTTTGTGCTGCTCTTGCAAGCACAGAGCTGGGGACAAACCACGGCACCTACAAAGTGGTGGGGGAGGTAGTGGGAAGTCAGTTTTCTGGGAACTGACCTCGGAGCACTGGCTCCGAGGTTGGTTCCCAGAAAATGAAAAATCCTATGGCCACCTAGATGCTGTCTAGAGGCCATAGGATTGCATCCTAAGATATTTTTTGGATAAGAGACCTGGATAAAATAGGGACATAGTCTAGTGAGATTAGCTGGATGCTTTTAGTCCTGGTTGTTTTATTACCCTATTGCTCATATACTCATACCCTATTGTTGTTTTATTGGTATGTGTTTTATTAATATTGTAAGCTGTCAGTGCAATCCTATGCACATTTACATGGAATCAAGTCTCAGTGATATCAATGGGGCTTACATCTGCGTAAAGCTGCATAGGAATGTGCTGCAAAACATCCTAACACATATCGACACCTAGATTTTAGTACAGTTTATTTTCTGCTCCTTTTTGTTGAACAGGATGCTTTCTTTGTGGTTATGTAAAACTTTGTAAAGGGCTTTATTTTTGGCTTCTCCAGTTTCTAATAACTACTCCAAAGTTAAGAGAAGTTAATATTATCAGAGGCAATGCTACTGGGAATTAAGTGCTATGTAGTTCAGTTTCAGTGGTATCATGTGAACAGCTTTCATCTTGGAGATGCTCTCCTATGACACAGGAGTTGTTTATATATTTTTATGTAAATGGTTTTCGCTTTATATAATGTAGTCTTAATGGTTTTTAATTTTTGTGAACTGCCCAGAGAGCTTCAGCTATGGGGCAGTATAAAAATATAATAAATGAAATGAAGTAACTCCAAATACATTCTGCAGAATTTAAGGTGCAGTCCTACGGGTTGTACCCTTGATGATCATAAGCCCCTGAACTCGGAAGCTTATGATAATCCAGTGGAGGGTGGGAGGAGTGGCGGAGGTGATCTTCTCCTCCCCATCCTCCTGCCCTGCATTGGTTGCTAGACGGGCTTTTCTGCCCATCTAACTGGGGCGCTCTGGAGTAGGAGGAAAGCAGGCTGGAGAGGCCTTAGCGTGGCTCATATCCTGGCCTCTCCAGTCTCCTCCCCACCCACCAGCACGCACCCTTCTCCATGTTTGAGTTCCCAACCCCACAGGACAGCCAGAACAGTCCTTTCCTCACTAGCTGTGAGGGGGAGGGGGGCAGAGCTCTGATTCTCCCCTCCGAAGTTGGAGTGCTGCCTCCGACTTCAGATCAGGAAATCTAAAATATCCTATGGCCCCTCAGATACTGTCTAGGGGCCAGAGGATTGCTTCCTTAATTTCACGAACTTTTGTTCCAGGGTGGAGAGAGGTAATAGAGGCAGTAACAAGCAGGGGATACTAAGAAGTATTCTATTTATTTATTAGAATATGTTATACCACTCTTCATCTACAGATACCAGGGCAGTATACAAAAATGTAATAAAAACTAATACAATAGAATAAAAACAATAAAACATAAAATAGGGTAGTATCCAATACTGCCCGCATGCTGGTGGGACCTACCACTACCACAATAGGAAGCTAGCAGTCCCTGAAGCAATGGGAAGCAAGCCAAAGTGCTTAATCTCTGGAATGGGGCTGCTCACAGAAGGGAGTGTCACCGACCGGCCCAGTCTATCTCCACTCATTTCCAGGGTAGCTTTAGGAAGTGCTAGTTCCTGTTGCACTAGCGGTTGGTCCCAGGGGCACAATGGGACAAGTGGAGGTGCAGCATTGGATTGGATACTGCCCATAACAGTATTGGATACTGCCCATAACAATCAAGGTCAGGAAATACATAGAATAGATGCCAAGGGCAGGAAATACATAGAATAGATGACCCACATAAGCAACTCAAAATGTCTGGGCAAACAAATATGGTTTGACTTGGAGCTGAAAGAAGTACAATGTTGGCTCCAGTCACACCTCCATGGGGAAGGTGTTCCACAATCAGGGTGCACCAGTAGAGAAGGCTCTTCCCCCCTGTCACGTAATGTACTCAAGATAATTGGGGAAGGACATCCCTGGATGACCTTAAGGCATTGGCAGGCTGATATAAAGCCTTTGCACATGAGGCTGTTAACTTGCTGCATCTACTTTCAGTTTTGTTGCAGAATCCAAGCACTATATGAGGAGCATTCCCTTTCCTACTTTTCTGCTACATAATCTCTAGGTGGCACTGTGGTATAGCAGAATAATGCAACAAGAGGAAACCACACTTTCTTTTGACATCAGAAATAATACCCAATTTTCCCTGCTCTTAAAAAAAAAAAACCTCATGGAAAGTGCTATTTTCAAACAGAAGAGAAACTGGAAGGTCACGACATCATCTAAAGAACATGTAAACAGCCATGAGTAGGGAATGATGAGTGTACAACAAATGCCTTGTGTAGAAAAGCACACAGGGAGAAGGGCTCCTGCAGATATTTGGGTCCCAACCTATTTAGGGTTTTACAGGTAAACACCAGTATTTCAAATTGGGCTTGGAAGCAAATAAGCAGCCAGTGCAGCTGCTTCAGAGTTGGTGTAATATGATTTCACCTGGGTCTACCAGTTATAGTTCTGGCTGCTACATCCTGCACTAGCTGAAACTTCCAAAGCTTCTTCAAGGGTGGCCCCACATACAATGCATTAAAGTAATCACTTGGGATGCTACCAGAGCATGAATTTATTTATTTAGCACCTGGCAGTAGAGAGGGTCCCAAGCATGGCCTCTACAATCCATGCTCCCAGGCAGGATTCAGGATAAGACAAGGAGTCAGGATAGTTCCAGGCAGTTTCTTAACAATACAGTGTTTAAACAGACAAGGTTCCAGATTTGTTGGAGAATCCAGATGAGAAAGTGCAGCTCAGACAATGAAAAGTCCAGGCAGAAAGAGTTTCAGGCAGAAAAAATGGAATGTTCCCAGCAAATGCTCTGCAGCTTCTCCCCCAGTTTATATACAGGGGAGTCTAGCCAGTAAACCAGCAGTATGTTAAAGAAGGTGTTTCTATTCTGCCTTCTATAGATGCTTCAGTTCCCAAGAAACAGGTTTGAAATGCCTCCTCCCTTAGCCCAGTCTCCCCCTGTCTGCTTGATTCCCACAGAGAGGCTATCAGCTGCAAGTTTTGACCTTGAATGACATATCTATATCTATCTACTTGAAGCTGGTCAGGAGTGTTCACTCCCTTGGGCTCCTCCCCTCTGTGAAAGCAGGCAGAATTATACACTCACCATTCTGACATTCCAAATCCTGAGCAGGCCCAAACCAGCCACCCACCCCTACCCCCACCCCCACCCTGCTATCCGATAAAAACTAGGCTGTCAAGTCCTGGGCTACTCATGACTGAACAGGATTCTAAACCATCCTGCTCCACTTCTTAATCAGATTCTGACTCTAAACGATAGGACCCACAGCTGTGCTTGGGCTAATTCCAACCATCAGAGGTAGAAATTATTTACTGGAATGAATAACAATTGTAAAAATTGACCCATTTACCATATATGGGTCTGTAATAAACTATGCTCCAAATCTCGAATAACGTTATTTAATGGAATTCTTTTTTTCCACTGATGTCAAAGGATTTTAGGTGCATAAATATCTAACTATTACTGTCAGCTAAGACCAAACCTTCAGAGGGAAAGCACAATGAAATTTCTGACAAAGAATGTCTTCCAAATTTCATTTAACTACAATGTCTTTTGAAGAGACTCTGAATTGAGCAGCACAAGCTTATTATTATTTTCTTGTGTATACACTATGGACACAATTGCACTGAGGGTGGTTGAAATGAAATCACCAGGATGGAAACTTGAGAAATTCTTTATGTAATTACGCCTATAAAAAAATAAAAGCATTTCCCTTGTTTTACAGCGAAGGGATTTTTTATTTTTACAAACAATGCTCAGGTATGATGGCAGACTTGCTTTGTTATCAGCATCATCATATTGAAGGTATTTCAATACCTTTGCACATTTCTGTTTACACAATAAATAGACATGTATTCAACCTGGGCTTTCAAAGAGATTGAAACCATACCTAGAAAATTTTGCCTATGGATTTAAGAAAAAGATATCAGGTTGGATCCAGGATCTGCCTTCTGTGATAGGAAAGGACCTTCCACAAGAGGAAGAACTCTACGCAGAGAAGGTCCCTCTGCTTGATCTTTGGGGATCCCCCCTCCTCCCACAAAATAGCTCACACTATTAATCAGGATTTCCTGACTCTCTGTGTAGCTTTTTCAGGGTGCTGGAGGGGCTGCCATGGAATGGAGGCAGCATCGGCATTGGCAGGGGTGGGGGGTGGGGAGAAAATCAGCTTCCACCAGCGCAGTTGATCCAGCTTAAATCTGGATCCTATCCATAATTTCTAGTCAATCCTATGATTTGTATCCAGAGTTCATGTGAGTAGAACTCTACTGCTTGAATGCTCCCACTGAAGAAAGAGGGAAGGATGTGATTTTTGCTGGTTCCTCCTTCCCCTTGTGCCCCCCCCGAAAAGCAGCTCTGGAAGTTTGGGGGCCAGGTTGGAGTTGGTATTGACGGAGATCTGCAGGGGTAAGTAGAATTGGTGATAATTGCCTCCCCTCTTCCTTCACTGGGAGCCTCTTCTGGATTCCAGTCATCTCTGTGAATGGAAGGATGAAGGAGCCCTTCCATTTGTGGAAGGGACCCACTGGGTCCAGTCTTAATCAATCCACAGCATCTCTAGGTAGGACTGGGAAGCACTCCTACCTGAAACCCTGTTGCCAATTGACGTAGACAATACCGAGCTAAGTGGACCAAGGGTCCGACTCAGTATAAGGTGGCTTCACATGTTCAAATTATCATTTTTAAAATTGATTTTGGGCTGAATTCTTTGTAATTGTATTGATGCTGGACTGAAATTTACAAAGCAATTAGCTTTGGGGGGATGCTGGGAGTTGTAGTCCAACACACCTGAAGGGCACTGGGATGTGGGAGGCTGATATAGAACTAGGTCAAAGCCCATCTTGAAATCTAGAAATATCAACTGTGTTCCCCTTTCATTTATTATTTTTTTATTTCATCCCCCCTTTTTTACTGACATTTTAAAATCATTGGCAAGGGCCACCCACACATTTACATTTACACAATAGTGTAATAATGGAATCCATTGTGAATGTTTCACTGAATGCACAGAGGGGCCAGTGGGGTCATGTGGGCTGGTTCTGCCCACCACCAGTACCGTGTGTCCCCTGATGAAAGTCTGGTGGACATTTCTGACAAAGAGTTTTCAACTCCTATACTTGAGGCAACACCAGAGTGTCAGGGTGGACACGGAGCCCATAGAATCCCAGAGTAGTTCCGATTCTGAGGTGGAGCAGCCACTCCTGGGAGAGGAGCGTGCTCATCCTTCCCAGGGCCAACAGCTGGCAGAGATTCCTCCCACTGGCATTCCTGACATAGATAGCGGTCCCGGGAGTGAGAGAGCGTGGGAAGAGGGCTTGCTGGACACGCGATGCCGACGCAGGGAGCGGCACCAAATGGAGGGCGCAGAAAGGAGGCGTAGTGCCCGGCTGGCGCGCAAGCAACGGTTGCGCCCAGAGGATCCAAGGGAAAAGGGGAGGGACTCTCCCTAACCCATAAGTTCAGGGTCTGCCAGTGATTCTCCTTCAAACAGGAACCAACTGTTCCAACTGAGGGCATAGGTACTCTGCTGCTCATAGCTAGTTGCTAACAGTAGGGTTGTTACGTTGTAAAAGAGGAATAAAGCTTTGAAAAGAATCCCTTTGTCTGTGTCTGGACTTGGCTACTGGATTAGACTGAAAGAGGCCGCCAAGGAGCTCTTGACACAGAGTCCCTCTTCTAGTCTAGTTCTCTGTGTGTTCATCTATAGGTTTAGAGACCTCTTACTCACAAATGTCCACTGGGCATTCATGGGGGAGGCATTATGTAGTTCCAGCAGTAGTCAGGGCTAGCCTGGCCCTCTGTGCATTGATTGAATGTGCGGGGGGATGTATGACCCCCCCCAGTGGAGGCTGGTGGCTCCGATTGCAGTGGGGCTATAAATCCATTCCGGTTTCAGTCAGAACCAGCCAGAACTCTAAAGGAGCTATCCAAGGTGCTGAACCCTACCCCCAATAGGTTCAGCACCTTGGATAGCTCCTTTAGATTTCTGGCTATTACTGACTGAAATCCAGAATGGTTGCTCAGCCCCACCAAAATCAGAGCCACCAGTCTCCATGTATTTTTATGTGTGTTAATTGCAAACATCCGAACTGCATTGAAATTGCATTCACTGACTTGCACATACTGATAGATACAATTCTTAGGACTTGTTCACATGGTTACCCAGCCAGTCATCCTCCTCCACGCATACACAGCTGTCCCCATATACATAACTTAATGTGTGACATTGCCATGCCACACAGTGGCCTGTACTTGCAAAGGTCCAATTGAGGCATTTCTTCCCCAACAAAAAAAGCATGGTGGTGGGGAAACAGCTATAAATTCTGCACTCTGGACTGTCTTGGAGAATAGAAGTCTGCTGGGAATAAATGCAGAGCTTCCAAACATTTAAAGGGACAGTACATCACTGCCTCAATCTCAAATGCAGAGCAATATTGTTACTAATCGCAGTGCTAATAAAAACTCATCTTTGATGCACAGAAACTCCTGAATGGGAAAGAAGCGATATATGCACCATCAATTCCATTATCTGGGGCATGCTGTTTGCATTTCTCTGCCTAACAATTAATTTAACTAGTGTGGACATACTAGGAATAAATTATACTTCTTCATATACAATCAAGTAAACAGCAACTACTGCGGAAGAAAGTATTGACCCAGCTGAAGCATCTAACCCACCATAGGTAACTCACTATGAGCCTAAGTTTAATGCAGTGTGAAAATGTATTGGGCAGCATTTATGATCACATTCAATACATAACTGGCTATTGTGTTGATTAAATATTTATTTCGCTGCCTATTTGCAGTGATGCACCGTTAGGCTGCATAGAATTAAACTGTTCCTGGTATCTCCTTTTAGATAAAATTTGTAATTCATGGTTACTTTAAACATAATTGCAAAGCCCTATTAAGGTTACATTTCCAAGGGATGCCAAAGGGAAAATTCAAGCCAGTTGGAAGAAGTTGTGAATATTGGCTACATGCTGGAATATAAATGAGACTTAGCTTTTTGATAGCAAAGCACTGACTAAGGACACATTTCACAGACTACTGAAGCCACCATAGCTATTTTAAGGAGGCCATGTCCAGCTGAAGCTCAACATTATCAATGCAATCATGGGCTCATTCACCTACCTATCCACTTTTATCATGTATACCAAGGATGGGAAACTGCACGAGGTCTGGGGGGCAGTTTTGCCCCTCCTAAACCCCTTTCCCCATCAGCTGCACTCCATGGGGCACTGTGCAAGTCTGCAGAGCGCCTTGAAAACAATAATTTTAAAAACTGTGTGAAATTCAGCAATACAAGAGTTAAATATAGCTTGTGTACAAGCTAAGCATGCTTTCGAACTGTGGTGCTGGAGAAGACTCTTACGAGTCCCCTGGACTGCAAGGAGGTCAAATCAGTCAATCCTAAAGGAAATCAACCCTGAGTGCTCATTGGAAGGACAGATACTGAAGCTGAAGCTCAAATATTTTGGCCACCTAATGTGAAGAGAAAACTCTCTGGAAAAGACCCTGATGCTGGGAAAGACTGAAGACGAGACGCAGGAATCTCTTAACTTGTCAACAAAGGCTAAGGTCATAGCGATACGTATATCATGTTCTCTGCTGTTCTCTGCTTATCATGGCTACCCTATAACCCATTTCTTGTAATATAAACAATGGTGCTAGGAGAAGAAATGTTGAGGACTGCAACCCCACACGGGAGGAGCCGTTTCATATGTGTCATAATGTCTATAAAAGCAATGTGTTAATGTGCCTCGGGGCTTTTGGCTCTTTGGAAGTGATTCCAGCCTTAAGCCCGCGCGTTAAATAAAGAAAAACTCTTTTTCCTTCACTCCGTGGTCTCTCTGACTCTGCGTTCTGCAACAAGAGAACATAGGATTGGTTAGAGCCCTCCTCCCAAGCCGTAGACATTGCTATTACTTCAGTAGGGGGACTCTAAATTCTGATCCTCCTCCCTTGCCCTCTCGCAGCCACCATGGGAAGAACCATGCCAGCTGTTTCCCAAGATCAAAAATGCAAGCTCAGTTTCTTCCATCTATGGGGGTTAGAGTCAATGGGGGAGGTGGTTTGGACTCGATGGTCTTAAAGGCTCCTTCAAACCCTACTACTGTATGATTCTATGCAGCTCTTCATGGAGCTGATGAGGTGGTGGCAAAGGAGAAGGCACATGATGAGAGAAACAGAGGGCGAGCAGTTGCTCCATGGCAAATGCCTCGGTGGGAGATCGACTGGCGGGGCTCTCCAGAGCAGGCGCTGGTGCAGAGGTGGTGGCAGGCCCTCCTGGTGGGGGCGGGGGCAAGCTGTTGGGTATCTTTCAGTAAGTTTTTCAGCCCTGCCCCAAGAACCGGAAAACAGAACCAGACTGCATATCAATTATCACCAGTGGCTTCCAAATGCCAAGACCAGAAAACAAAGTATACATAGGAACTTTTATTCCTTACTCTGTGATTTAATGGAAGTCTAAATTGTAAAACCTGGTGTGTTTTATTTGGATATGGCACAGATATTTCCAAGTACTCTTATTTATACTTTGAAACATGTATATTCCATAAAGGGTGACATTTGGTTCATTAATTTTGCAATCCTATACACACTTACCTGAGAGTAAGTCCCATTGGACTCAGTGGGGCTTACTTCTGAGTAGCCATGTAAATGTCTGTGCGAAGGAGAGTGGTAATCACCCACATAGATACTATTACATATTGTTAGAGTGACATAACCCTTCCTTAGGTCTGTCTGCCTCCACTTTGGGACAGCTGTCCTCACTGTCCCACAAACTTAGGCTTGTGGAGGATTACCTGGATTTTTTCAAGGGATCAGCTTTGGTGCACTTGTGTCTGTGCAGGGCTCCATGAGCGAGTGCACTGCACCAGTATAAGTCGCTTCATAGAACATACTTCTGGGTGGGGTGGGGTGGGGTTTGGAGTGAATGTTATCTGACTAGCAGGGGCTGCTCAACCAATAAGAGAGGCTTCCCCACCCATCCAGGCTCTCTCCCCCTTTCTCCTTTGATAAAATCCCGAGGTTTTCTCCTGTACCTTGACAAAAATCATTCTCCTTCTCTCTCCCCCCACCCACATTACTTCCTTAAAGCAACAATCAATACAGGAACACAGTATTCCCCCTGCCTTGAAGCTGCCAAAGCTGCAAACAGTCTCCTTCTCCCCCCCGCCCCCGCATTACTTCCTCCCTTAAAAAAACAATAATTACAGGTCAGGAACACAGTGTTCTCACTGCCCTGCTGTGATCAGTCAAAGCTTCGAAGTTTTGACAGGCTCTCTAAATACGTTATTTCAATTCATGGGAATCTCAGTAACTTCAGGAGTGTGCATTCAGGGGACAAGCCTCATTGACCACAATGGGAGTTACTTCTGAGTTGACATGCATATGTCTGTGCTGGGAAAGACAGGGAGGGGAAACAAAGGGATGGGGAACCAGCCCCCCTTCTAACCTGGGACAGGAATGAAGGTCTTAATTAGTTACTTCCGAAGGCAATAAACCAAACAAGGGAGAATCACAGCTTGGGGAAAGCGTTTTACACCCTTCAGGGAATTAGTGCTTTAAAATGTGTTATTTCAATTGAGGGGGGTCTCTGGTGTGCACATTCAGGGGACAAGCCTCACTGATCACAGTGGGAGTTACTTCTGAGTAGACACTAATTGGTTTGTGCTGGGAAACACGGGGCAGGAAACACCCCTTGACTGGGGTCACGGTGAAAGGCACAGCCCTGGGCAAAGCATTGTTGTTGTTCAGTCATTCAGTCGTGTCCGACTCTTTGTGACCCCATGGACCATAGCACGCCAAGCCTTCCTGTCCTGCGCTCTCTCCCGGAGTGTGCTCAAGTTCATATTCATTGCATCGGTGATGCTATCTAGCCATCTCATCCTCTGCCGTCCCCTTCTCCTTTTGCCTTCAATCTTTCCCAGCATCAGGGTCTTTTCCAGGGACTTTTCTCTTCGCATTAGGTGGCCAAAATATTTGAGCTTCAGCTTCAGTATCTGTCCTTCCAATGAGCAGTCAGGGTTGATTTCCTTTAGGATTGACTGATTTGACCTCCTTGAAGTCCAGGGGACTCGTAAGAGTCTTCTCCAGCACCACAGTTCAAAAGCATCAATTCTTCGGCGCTCAGCATTCCTTATAGTCCAGCTCTCGCTGCCATACATTACTACTGGGAAAACCATAGCTTTGATTAGATGGACCTTTGTCGGCAAGGTGTTGTCTCTGCTTCTTACTATGCTGTCTAGGTTTGCCATAGCTTTCCTCCCAAGGAGCAAGTGTCTTTTAATTTCATGGCTACAGTCACCGTCTGCGGTGATCTTGGAGCCCAAGAAAATAAAATCTGTCACAGCTTCCATTTCTTCCCCTTCTATATGCCAGGAAGTGATGGGGCCAGATGCCATGATCTTCGTTTTTTTAATGTTGAGTTTCAAACCAGCTTTTGCACTCTCCCCTTTCACCCTCAACAAGAGGCTCTTTAGATCCTCTTTGCTTTCTGCCATTAGGGTGGTATCGTCTGCATATCGGAGGTAGTTGATAATTCTCCCAGCAATCTTAATTCCGACCTGTGATTCATCCAACCCGGCATTTCTCATGATGTACTCTGCATATAAGTTAAATAAGCAGGGTGACAATATGTAGCCTTGTCGTACTCCTTTCCCAATTTTGAACCAATCGGTTGTTCCATGTCTGGTTCTTACTGTTGCTTCTTGACCCTCATACAGGTTTCTCAGGAGACAGGTAAAGTGGTCTGGTACTCCCATCACTTTAAGTATTTGCCACAGTTTGTTGTGATCCACACAATCAAAGGCTTTAGCGTAGTCAATGAAGCAGAAATCGACGTTTTTCTGGAATTCTCCTGCTTTCTCCATGATCCAGCGAATGTTGGCAATTTGATCTCTAGTTCCTCTGCCTCTTCGAAACCCAGCTTGTACTTCCGGTAGTTCTTGGTTTGCATACTGCTGAAGCCTAGCTTGTAGGATTTTGAGCATAACCTTGCTGGCATGTAAAATGAGTGCAATTGTGCGGTAGTTCAAACACTCTTTGGCATTGCCCTTCTTTGGAATTGGAATGTAAACTGACCTTTTCCAGTCTTGCGGCCACTGTTGAGTGTTCCAAATTTGTTGGCATATTGAGTGCAGCACTTTAACAGCATCATCTTTTAGGATTTTAAATAGCTCGGCTGGAATACTGTCATCTCCACTAGCTTTGTTGTTAGTAATGCTTGCTAAGGCCCACTTGACTTCACTCTCGAGGATGTCCGGCTCAGGTTCAGTGACCGCACTATCATGGCTATCAGGGACATTCAGATCTTTCCTGTATAGTTCTTCTGTGTATTCTTTCCACCTCTTCTTAATCTCATCTGCTTCTGTTAGGTCCCTGCCTTCTTTGTCCTTTATCATGCCCGTCTTTGCACAAAACGTTCCCTTGAGATTTCCGATTTTCTTGAAGAGATCTCTAGTCTTTCCCATTCTGTTGTTTTCCTCGATTTCTTTCCATTGTTCATTTAAGAAGGCCTGCTTGTCTCTCCTTGCTATTCTCTGGAACTCTGCATTCAGTTGGATATATCTTCCCCTTTCTCCCTTGCTTTTCGCTTCCCTTCTTTCCTCAGCTACTTGTAAAGCCTCATCAGACAGCCACTTCGCTTTCTTGCATTTCTTTTTCTTTGGGATGGATTTCATTGCTGCCTCCTGAACAATGTTACGGACCTCTGTCCATAGTTCCTCAGGCTCTCTGTCTATCAGGTCTAATCCCTGAAATCTATTCCTCACCTCTACTGTATATTCATATGATTTAGGTCATACCTGAAAGTTTAGTGGTTTTCCCAACGTTCTTCAATTTAAGCCGAAATTTTGCAATAAGAAGCTCATGATCTGAGTCACAGTCAGCTCCAGGTCTTGTTTTTACTGACTGTATAGAGCTTCTCCATCTTTGGCTGCAAAGGACATAATCAATCTGATTTCGATATTGACCATCTGGTGATGTCCATGTGTAGAGTCGCCTCTTGTGCTGTTGGAAAAGAGTGTTTGCTATGATCAGCGTGTTCTCTTGGCAAAACTCTATTAGCTTTTGTCCTGCTTCATTTTGTACACCAAGGCCATGCTTGCCTGTTATCCCGGTGATTTCTTGACTTCCTACTTTAGCATTCCAATCCCCTATGACAATGCAGGGGTTGGGGCACAGAACAGCTATACTGTGGAGAATCCAACTTAAGGAAAAGAATTGGACTTTAAGCAGTCTCAGGAAATCTGTTTTTTCCCTGATAAGCTCTAGGGTGGCTGCTGGATGGCCATGACGCCATGTATCCCTAATGACCTCCAAACACAGCCAGCTTGGAGTAAATTGCTGGTGGAGACACCCCACAGTTAGACAGTGAGGAGCATTTATTAGGATAAATTACAAGGGTATATGTTACTGCAGCTGGTGAGTCTTCTAGAGATCTTGTTCACTAGCATGGTTGGCTGAAACATTTTGCTGTCTGAGACGGAACATCAAATGCCACCCCCCTCTCCCTGCAAGCCAAACTTAGTGCATAGGAACCCAAGCCAGTTAAGTTACTTTGGCACCTAAGGTAGAAAATCCCAGAACTGCTTCTTCTCCTCCCTGGTAGTAAAAATACAACAACAACAACTTAAACAATTTACAATTTGATGCCCTTTCAAGACATCCAAAATCAGCTGCCTCACCCTACCTAATGGTAGGGGAAGCCCAAGTTCTACTAGCTTAAGCAATACATATATATTGGGTGAGGGGTGGGGGGAGTCATCGCTACCCCCTGAGCTATTCCTGCCCCAGCAACAGCAGTTAGCTGATCCAGTTCCTTAAAGGTTTCATGAGACATTTTCAGTTTGTATAGGTTTGCGATTAGTATGTTGTGGGAATGCGATAGGCCTGTTATGAGAACCACTTCAGCTTACTGTTCACAGCCAGCTTAATCATAGCATATTCTAGTGTTATTCCATCTCTGGAAATGCAAGAATTTTCATAAGATGGCTCCTGCTATAAAAAGGCTGAAGCCTGATTAAGACTCCTGCAAGCAGACTGATGATGGGTAATACTCTCCATGCAGAAATTGTGCTGTTCTCTGTTCTATACATAACAGCACAGTTTGGTTGGAGAAATGTTCAACAGTAATAGCAGCATGATACATGATCAAATCTCTGGTTTAAAATTCACCTCAGATATAAACTCATTGGGTGGGCTTCAGCTGCATCACTACTCTCGTCTATCTATCTGTCTAATCTAATTCATGCATTGGGAACATGTACAATGGCCACTTATGAATTGCTGAAAAAGAGGACATGCATCACCAAAAGAGAAGACAAAAGAGGACAGTGATTTGCATAACATTCGCATATGCTAATTTATATGTATACAAATTAGGGATGGGCGGGTGTCCTCCATCTGTGTTCTCCAGATGCCCACCCAGCCCAGACCTGTTGCTCACAGAGCTGTCTGCACTCACCTGGGTGTCCTTGTTGAGCTCAGCAATCACCATTTAAAAAAAATTAAATGGCAATCGCGAAAATGTGCATATTTGTGTATATGCAAAATGGCGCTGTGAATTGCCCATATAGGTAAGATTATAGGCATTTGCTTGCCTGTAAACCTGTGTATCCCCTTCATGGATCACTGCCTTGTTGTGGCGAAGGGGCTTGCGTAACTCAGTGAAGCCATAAGCTATGCCGTGCAGGGCCACCCAAGATGGACAGGTCATGGTGGAGAGTTCTGACAAAATGTGGTCCGCTGGAGAAGGAAATGGCAACCCGCTCCAGTATTCTTGCCAAGAAAACCCCATGGAACGTATCACAAGGCTAAAATGAACTTCAGCACACTCCGGGAGAGAGTGGAGGACAGGAAGGCCTGGTAGGCTATGGTCCATGGGGTCATGAAGAGTCGGACATGGCTTAACGACTGAACAACAAAACTTGTGTATATGGGCCATTCCCAGCCCCATTTTGCATATACATGAAGGTGCGCATTTTCGTAATCGCCATTTTTTTCTGAAAAATGATGATTGCGGAGCTCACTGCTGCTGCCTGGGTGAGTGGGGGCGGCTTGGTGAGCATGGGCAGAGGGTGAGCAGGGGCTGGGGGTTGGTGAGCGCGATGGACAGCTCCTAGCTCCTAGCATTCTGGCGCACGGGCGGGGGTTCCGCCGTATTCCCGGATGGAATTGGGCACCTGCACTATCCCTAATATAAATGAAGTGGAAGTGAGGACCCGGTGACCTATGTGCCTGCCTGTTCAGTCTGCTATTCGGCTGCTAACTATTTCTGGGCCACAGTTCTTATGGTTCCCTATAAACTGCATTTGGACAGAAGAGCCCTTCAAACAGAGGACTGTCCTCTGTGAAAGAGGACATCTCTGGCCAACCTAGAGATGTGTGCTCCTCCAGATGTTGGTAGACTGCAACTCCCATCATCCTTTACCACACTGCCAGCTCCAGGCTTTTGGGAGACCTTGGGCAAGACACCCTTAATAGCCCCCCTCCCTTAGCGAGTCTCCCTTTTCATTGCCATTGTCACCAGCCTGTTCTGCCCTGCCTCCTGTTTTCCTCACCATTGCTATCGTGTGCTTGCTTGCCAGGCAGAGAGCCAGGGAGCTAGCAGGCAGTGGCATCTACTGCACCCCCTTCTCACCACCATCAGGGTCTGGGCCAGAGCGAGAGGCAGGTGAACAAGCAGGTGGCAATGATGAAGATGAGGAGCAAGTCCAGGGGCTCTTGCCAGTGGGCCTCCTGCTGGCATGTGGGCCCTCAGAAAGTGCCTGACCATGCTAACCCTTGGCGCTGGCCCTGCCTCACCATTGGCTATGCTGGCTAGGGCTGATGGGACTTGCAGTCACCCCAAATCTTGTGGTTCCCCACCCCTGATCTAATTCATAACTCATCTATAAGGTCATTTTAGAGCTTACTCTGTAGGGGTTATGGCAGTAAAGAAGCAATCCTTTGCCACCATTGCATCTGCACAATATTTTTTAGATATACAGATTGACATTGTTGGTAATAAATATAGGGAAACACTCAGCATAATGATGCAAGACAAGGTAGGCAACCTTTTTGGACCTCTGGGCACATTTGGCAATTTGGGAAACTGTCCTTGGCACCACCACAAAATGGCTGCCATGGGAGGTGTGGCTACTCATAAAGGACAAGTAGCCTGCCCAAAAGACTGAGTTCAAGACAGAAGTGGGGGCTGAGCCTTAACACACTAAACAACTCCTTTGAACCCACAATTTTCAGCACCAAACTCGTCGTCTTTCCCCTCACTCATCTGCTCATCAGCTTATTCCTCCCTATCTCTTTCTTTTTCTCACCCTGGATCACCATTCATAGATGTGCTCTCTCTCTGTCTCTCCCTCATTCACACATGTACAGGCACACACACCTATCCTCCATCCATTCACATACACACGTTGCTTTGAAGTGATCCCTGCTGCTGGTTAGAAAACCTGTTAATTCAAAAAATAAAAAGTGGGAGGGGTCAGGCACCTTGACAGGCATTGAGAAAGGTGTTCACAGGTGCCCACAGGTATCATTTTGCCTATCCCTGATGTAAGGACATATGATACATTTTATGACATGTTATATGGATGGGGAAGGAGAACATGACACAGAGGTACCATTTTCAGGAGCGGTCCAGTATTGTTTGTAATGTGCACTTCTTCTCCTTCAGCCTAACCAACCTCACAGGGCTGTTTTGGTGGGAAACTGAGATAAGCCTATATACATATTACTGATCTCCTTGGGAGAAGTACAGAATACAAATGGAAAAATAAATACAAAATGGGCAATATGCAATACAAAATTGCTATCCAGCTAGAGCATTGTCCTTTTAAATGTGCATGCCATTCTGAATTTTGTCTCCCCTTAATGCCTTGGGAGCAATAATTAAGTATCCCAATAGCAGGCAAAGTATTTTGTAACAGCAAAATCTCTGCCTCATTAACCATGTCCAGCATTTAATGTTTTTTGCATTTTTCACTGGGCTAATTCATGTTTTACTTGCTGTGTTATAAGGCATTAGGGTAGATAATTTCACACAAAAATATATGACCTGGAGACTTCTTCACTTTGAAGAATTTTTCTACTTGTGTAGTATCTAAGATCCCTTGCCTGCTGGATAGGACCCAGATGCCCAATTCCACAGCCACTGTGAAGATTCATGAAGATTTATTTATGAAGATTTATTTATCAGCAGGATCCAGCTGAATTGGCTTGAAATTTATTGCTTCCTTCCACAGCAGGGCAGATCAGACAAGCGGCAGAGTTCATCTTTAATTTATCAATGGGCAGAAGCAAAGGAGCTCATCCTTCTAAAGAGCTGGGTATATCAGGGAGCCCTCCTTCCAGGGTTGCTCCTGTGGTTTCGTAATGAAGTTGAGCTGCTCAAATATTCGGAGCTCCAGATTGAAGAAGAAGACGACGACGAAGAAGAAGAAGATACAAGAGGAACAAGGAATTCTGGTACAACATCTTTCTGTGCCTGAGGTTTGGAGATATTCATGTATATCAAAGGAACTGACCAGCAGTGGGGACTAGATAGGATTTTTTTTTCTTTAAAAGGCTTATTCAATAATATATCTTCCTTTGCATATTCCTTTAAACAACAAAAAGAGAGGCTCTGGCCATGTGTTCATTGGCATTTTAAAAAATTCCTTGCATTTATTCTCTGTTTTAATGACTGGAAGGCATACCTGATACTATGACATTGGCTAGGGAAAAACACAAGATAGTTTGAAGTAGTGTTGTGCACACAAGGTCTGGGTAAAATATAAATTTCTCACTTGCTTGGATTTTCCAAAAGCCAAACCAAAACCTTTATTGTTTAGCCAAAGGCTATCACCAATAATAGAATAAAAAGGGGCATGTTGTTGTTGTTGTTCAGTCGTTCAGTCGTGTCTGACTCTTTGTGACCCCAGGGACCATAGCATGCCAGGCCTTCCTGTCCTGCGCTCTCTCAAGTCCATATTCATTGCATCAGTGATGCTATCTAGCCATCTCATCCTCTGCCATCCCCTTCTCCTTTTGCCTTCAGTCTTTCCCAGCATCAGGGTCTTTTCCAGGGAGTTTTCTCTTCGCATTAGGTGGCCAAAATATTTGAGCTTCAGCTTCAGTATCTGTCCTTCCAATGAGCAGTCAGGGTTGATTTCCTTTAGGATTGACTGATTTAACCTCCTAAAAAGGGGCATACATTGTTAAAAATATAATTAAGACATAGCCTAACATAGTCCACTACTGTGGGCAGTATATATCTAATATCTTATATAATGGTACAGGCTACAACAAATTATGGCAATGACTAACAGTAACAGAAAAATAAAATCAATATCAAGACACAACATAATGTAGTAAATATATAACAACTAAAGGAACCCTAATATTCCCAACAAGCTACGTTAGCAAAAATAGCTCTGATGTCAGAAGTATTCACAAAAAAAAGAGAGAGAAGAAGTTCTGCCCTTTTGTGATTGACACAACTATTAAACATTCTTCATCATTCTGAGTCATACTGGTAGTCAATCATATGAAATTCAACCCATTCCTTTTTGATGGACAGTTTTTTGTTTGGAGTTTGGGCCTGAATCCTGAAATCTCTTCTGAGACAGATGTGCAGTTTGGGAGTATGCCTGCCACTCTTTGTTTTCCTCTCCTCACCACCTAAACTGGACCAGAGAGAACTCATCAGAATATGGAGACTTCTGACATGCTTTTAGAAGGCCATAGCACGGTTGCCAATCACCCACAAATGACTTGAGGTTCCATTGCTGAAGTTGCCATTGGAGTCCCTTTCATGTGCAGGTAGGGATGTACGAAAGTCACTTACCTTTCCATGGATTATGTTGATGGTGGGGGGGGGAGGCGTTCCGTCCCTCCCCCCGGAATCCTCGACAGGGGGGGAGGCGATCCGTTCCTCCCTCCCCAGAATCCTCCACGGCCGGCTGTGCTCTGCAGCAGCTCCACGGAGCAGCCGGCCAGGCCCAGGCCAGAGCCGTCCGCAGCCGGATTTCCGGCCACGGAGGGCTCTGGGTAAAAAAACAAAACAAAAACCGCTACAGCTGCTGCCATTTGCGTTCCTTATTTTTGGCCGTCTTAGTCTACGTACATATTTACATAGACTATGACAGCGAAAATAAAGGGGAATGCAAATAGCGTAGTGGGCGCTATTTGCGTCCCTTTTTGATTCACCGTTTTAGCCTACGTAAATATTTACGTAGGCTAAAACAGCGAATCAAAAGCGGACGCAAATAGCGCCCGCTACGCTATGTGCGTTCCCCTTTATTTTCGCTGTCATAGTCTACGTAAATATTTACATAGACTAAGACGGCCATAAATAAGGAACGCAAATGGCGGCGGCCGTAGCCGCGGCCATTTGCGTACGCATTTTTTTTTTTTTTACCCAGCCATGATAGGCTATGTAAATCTTTACGTAGCCTATCACGTCTTGTTAAAAAAACAAAACAACAAAAACAAGACTGCAAATGGTGGCGGTGGCAGCCAGTCGGAAGACCAGCTGCCACCGCCGCCGGAGCTGCCGCCGCCCGGAACATCCGCCCCAGGTAAGTCTCGTCCCGGGGGGGATCCGCAGTGGGGCAGGCCGTTCCGCCACAGATTTCAGGGGGCCGATTGCACTGGCATTCGGCCTCACCGAGATCTGTGGTGGAATTCTCTGACATCCCTATGTGCAAGGAATAATAGTTCTTCAACATATTTGAGGCATCCTTGGACCACTGGAACTGCCAAAGCACACCAGATTTAATATGTGTCAGGATGCATTTTGGATCCTGTAGATCCTCTGGAAGAACAGAATCTACAGGATCCAAATGTATTTGGAAATATGGGCAAAGGTTTGGCAGAAATCTGGATTGAAACTCCTACTGTACCAAACTTTTTTCAGCATGGAACTCAGGGTGCTTCCAGATTAAGGATGTTGGAGAAATCGAATGTGACGGAACCAAATGAGTTTCAATTTTTATGAATCTGACCACGGATTCCGCAGCAGACTGGCTTTCCCCCTGTCAGACAGATTCCATGGACTTGCGTTTTTCTAACTTCCTTGAATTTTGTGCAAATTTCATCATAGAAACACACACACACACACACACAGAGCCAAAAATGTGCATTTCCCCCATAGGCTAAAGAATGAAAATACGCCTGGGGGGGAGGGGGATTGTACATTTTCACATGTACGCATTTGCGCAAATTCAGAAACTAAAAAAAAAAATCAGATTCTGCCAGTGGGTGGACGGCAAAATGAAAGCTGCCTGACAATCCATGAAACATAGATGGAATGGATTTCACACAATCCGTACATCCATATTCCAGATGGACAGCTCCTAGCACTACTTGTCAAAAAACACTGTGCAGCTGTTCTGTCTTTTTCTCCTTAATATATTTTCTGTGTTAAGGAAACAAAAGAGGGTCACAAATAGAAGATGACATATGGAACCCTCCTCCCCCAATAAACATCTGTAAATGGGGCAGGGTGATGGAGCCATAAAAGCCTCATCTGAGAGTACCCTTATCTCCAGAACCCATCTCTGCTTTGTAGAATCTACCCTGTACTTGTTTTGGTTGTTACCAAACTTGGTATCTGCTGTAGAAATGTCCACTTACAGTATTGTAATTCTGCTATTACTAATTCTGAATTACTAATTCAGAATTACTAATAAGTAATTCTGCTATTACTACACAACACTCTTCCTCCCCAACTAAGAAAGGTGGGGGACTAGGTGTTTTCAAATCTACTTAGTAGTCAAGCCCTCGAACCTGCCAGCTTCAGCTGAGACATTGCCCTGTCTCCACATCCATACTTCTTGTGGTCTCAGTATGCTTTTGCCACATGGCCCACCTGTACTTCAGATCTGCACAAAATATTCTGATATTCTTTGTGTTCCTCAGTCTAGTGTGCGCTCTCTCTCTTCCCCTCCTCTCCACTTTTACATCTTTAACCATTGTTTGTAAACAGATTTAGAGCATCTCTACACCAGCCTAAAATCCCGCATTTAAAATGGGGCTTTCTGCTTCTGTTTTAAATGCAGGATCACAACGGACTCCCTTTACATGAGCTTCCTTTCCCCCCTTCCCTTTCCCCCACTTCTCCCCCTTATCTGAGTCTTCCATATGTTACATTGATCTAGCTCCTCTGACCGCAGCTTTTGCTTTTTCATGGAGGGAACGCAAGTGAAACACAAACTTCGTAATTTGATACCTCATTATCTCCGATCTATTTAAAAATGGAATAAATTTTCCCAGTGCAGAAGTCGCCCTGGAGGCTGACGACATCATCTAAAGGGCCCACAAACTTCTGTGAGTAACCAGTCTCAATAGCAGGATAAACGCTCAGTGTGGAGAAGCCCTTTATGTCAAATTGCATTTTACTGTGCTGCGGCATATTTTAGCAAAGAACCTTCAAATGTTGATTTGGTAAATGGAATACAGTGCCAAGTTGTGGTGGAGGAGCATTATATACATGACTGGCATCAAGGGTAAGCATGGTTGGGCACCTGCCGAGGGCCCACACTCCAGCAGAGGCCCACTGACAAGAGCTCCCTGGAGTTGCTTCTCCTGTTCCCCATTGCAGCCTGCTTGTTCATCAGTCTCTTGCTCTGGCCCAGACAACAGTGGGGGTGAGAAGGAGGTGCCACTGTCTGCCTGCTCCCTGATTCTCTGCCTATCAAGCAACCAAGACAATGATGAGAGAGAGGATCGGGAGCAATAGCAGCTGGTGACAATGGTGGTGAGAAGGTAGCCTCACTGAGGGAGGGCACCCATTGAGGACATCTTGCCCAAGGGGCAAGGGCCCTCAAATACCTGGAGCCGGCACTGAAATTATATATAGGTGAAATCATTTTTAGATTAAAACAGTACAAAACATCCCTATCCAGTATTGTGAGGGCACCAAAAGGCAAAATGTGGCTGGTAGCTTTGCAGCCAAGCTGAGTGTAATTCCACCCACACTACTTTGCATATCCCCATCCACTTTCAGCAAGAATGTTCATGACTCAGTAAAGCCAGACAACACAGTAGGTAGGACTCTCTCCGGCTAGAAACTTACCATGAGCAATTTTGGGGGAGTGTGATTTTGCTAAGCTACTTCACCTCATTCTTGATTATCCCTTTGCCATGGCATTGGCAGTCACTGAGTCAAATGTAGTCAAATGCGTACCCTGGATTTTAGGAAAGCTGATTTTAATAAACTCAGAACAATGATCAGTAAGGTCCCATGGCAAGCGACGCTAATGAGAAAAGGAGCCCAAGATGGGTGGGAGCTTTTAAAAAAGGAAATTCTCAAGGCACAATTACAAACAATTCCAAAAAGAGGAAAAGGTGGAAGACAACAGAAGAAGCCAATGTGGCTTCACAAAAAGCTTAGGGATGACCTGAAAACAAAAAAGGACACATATAGGAAGTGGAAAGAAGGCCAAGTAACAAAGGAAGAGTACAGGCAGGTAGCACAGAATTGCAGGGATGGCGTCAGGAAGGCTAAAGCGGAGAATGAGCTGAGGTTAGTGAGGGATGCTAAAAACAACAAAAAGGCTTTCTTCAGCTACGTGCATAGTAAAAGGCAGAGGAAAGAAATGGTTGTTCAGCTATTAAATAAGGATGCCAAACGATAACAGATGACAAAGAAAAGGCAGAGGTGCTCAATTCCTACTTTGTCTCAGTCTTCTCCCCAAAGAGGGTCTATGACCCCCCTGGCAAAGGCGAAGTACAGGCTGAAGGGGCAGGATTGCAGCTTGAGATCGACAGGCATATGGTCAAGGAACACCTAATTCCTTTGAATGAGTTCAGATCTCCAGGGCCAGATGAGCTGCATCCTAGAGTAATAAAGGAACTGGCAGAAGAACTCTCAGAACTGCTGTCCATTCTCTTTGAGAAATCATGGAGGACGGGGGAAGTGCCAGATGACTGGAGGAGGGCTAATGTTGTCCCTATCTTCAAAAAGGGTAAAAAGGAGGAACCTGGGAACTACAGACCAGTCAGTCTGACATCAATCCCTGGGAAAATTCTGGAGCAGATGATAAAGCAATCCATCTGGAAGCACCTTGAAAACAATGCAGCGATTACGTGAAGCCAACATGGATTTGTCAAAAACAAGTCCTGCCAGACAAATCTGATCTCATTTTTTGATGAAGTCACCTTCCTTGTGGACCGTGGGAATGCTGTAGACATCATATACCTTGACTTCAGCAAAGCTTTCGACAAAGTGCCCCATGATATCCTGATGAGCAAACTAGCTCAAAGTGGGCTAGATGAAACAACGATCCAGTGGATCCACAGTTGGCTACAGAATTGAACTCAAAGAGTGCTTATCAATGGGACCTTCTCAAGCTGGGGAGAGGTAACGAGTGGGGTACCGCAGGGCTCAGTCCTGGGCCCAGTGCTCTTCAACATTTTTATTAGTGACTTGAAGGAGGAGGTGCAGGGAATGCTGATCAAATTTGCAGATGACACCAAATTGGGCTGGATAGCTAATACTTCGGAAGACAGAAACAAAATTCAAAGTGATCTGGATAGACTGGAGAGCTGGGCAGAAAACAACAGAATGACATTTAATAGGGATAAATGCAAAGTTCTGCACCTAGGAAAAAGAAACCAAATGCACAGTTACAAGATGGGGGATACATGGCTCAACAACACTACAAGCGAGAAGGATCTTGGAATTGTTGTCGATCACAAGCTGAATATGAGCCAACAATGTGATGTGGCTGCAAAAAAGGCCAATGCTCTTTTGGGCTGCATTAATAGAAGCATAGCTTCCAAATCCCAGGAAGTACTCGTTCCCCTCTACTCAGCACTAGTTAGGCCTCATCTGGAGTACTGCGTCCAGTTCTGGGCACCACACTTTAAGAAGGATGCAGACAAGCTGGAGAGGGTTCAGAGGAGGGCAACAAAGATGATCAGGGGACTGGAAACAAAGCCCTATGAAGAGAGACTGAAAGAACTGGGCATGTTTAGCCTTGAGAAGAGAAGACTGAGGGGAGATATGATAGTGCTCTTCAAGTACAGAGAGGAAGGCCAGGATCTCTCCTTGATCATCCCAGGGTGCAGGATACGGAATCATGGTCTCAAGTTACAGGAAGCCAGATTCCGGCTGAACATCAGGAAAACTTCCTGACTGTTAGAGCAATACGACAATGGAACCAATTACCCAGGGAGGTGGTGGGCTCTCCCACACTGGAGGCGTTCAAGACGAGGCTGGACAGCCATCTGTCAGGGATGCTCTGACTTGGATTCCTGCACTGAGCAGGGGGTTGGACCCGATGGCCTTGTAGGCCCCTTCCAACCCTACTATTATATGATTCTATGATTCTATGAGGGCTAGTGTGCCTTCTCCTCACCTCTCCCACAATGCTAGTGCTGACCCGGCCTGGCTGCTCTTACTTGGGTGGTGAGTTTGTGAGTCATCCTGGAAGTCGGCTCACAAAGATGGGACACTGGGAAGAGGAGAGGGGGCGTGGCCATCTGTCAGTGATGGATATGTACCGGTGCCCAGTAACTAGTAGAAAATAAAAATGTAGATTTATATTAAGGACATTTGGGAGGTATATTTGGATGGGATGCTCCTCCCCCTGGAACATACGACACATGGGCAAATAAATACACATGTTGCTGAGGGTCCAGATATTAGGTAAGTGGGTATACTGTAATGCCCTAGAAAGCAGCGTCGCTCAATGTTAGAGAAGGCCACGAGACAGCAAACAATATAGGCTAAGAGCTTCAAAGGAAATATTTGAGAAGGAACTGATTGCATACAGGCAGGCAGCAGAATGGTAGCAGCAGGAGTGACCTTTTAAGACAGAGGATAATGTCATCAAGGAGAGAGCCTCCAGTATCCTCCACTGGCACAACAGGAGAAATGCAGATTGTGAACTTTGGCTCTGTCCAATGCTTCTGTCAAATGGCTTCCACTGCACAGAAGCATCTTGTTCACAACACATGTTTTTTCCTCCACTCGGGGACACAGAGATTGCAGCTTCATGTTACAGAGAAATCAGGAGACCAAAGGACAGCCACTTCTCCACCTTCCCCACTGGCAGGGGAGACAGGCTCGCTGGCTCCATCTGTTTTATTGTCGAATCTATGTCAGATGTGAGCCCTGAAAGGGAAATGTGTTTTTGCCATTTTTCTAAAGACCCCGTACATCCTAGTAGGAACATATGATTTATCATAATCAGATTATGTTTAGTAAGGCTGATAATGTTAGCATTATATATTATAGATGAATCACATGTTCCCATACAATGTAGATGCTGATGTTAGCCCTATCCCCACCCCCAAAAGGATCCGTAAAAATTCCACATTTTTATGGCATTGGCCTTCATTTTCTGTCATGTTAGACCTGTCTGGAACAAGGGCTGCCAGAAAACCATCCTCTCTTTGAAAGTCTCCTCTGTTTGAAGGGCTGTCCAGTCCAATTTTGGTTTCAAGATAATGAGCCATATGAACTCTTGTCCATCACCAGTTAGCACCTGGACAGCAGACTGAACAGGAGGCACCCAGGTCACCTGGTCTCAGTCTTCCACACTATGGGTGAGCTGTACCACATGTCTATTTAAATTATAATAATTATTTCTAAACTTGCATATATACGTACAAACTAGCATATACAAAAGTTATGCAAATCACGTAACGTAACTTTTGACCTCTTTTTTGGTGATGCATTTCCTCTTTTCTGGTGATTCGTAAGTGGCCACCCTATACCTTAACAGGGCTAGGGACGTCTCGTGCAGGGAAATCCGGCCCTCTTGGGGCTCAATAGATTGCCCCTGAGCTCCCAGCTCAGCTTGTGTTAGCGAGCCAAGCTGTGGGCTCCCTGCTGGAACTCATGGACTCCCATGGAGCCATGGAGGGACCGCTGTGTGAGTGTCTCCTTCTCCCTTCCAGGCCCCACTGTGAGCAAGACCACGAGAGGGAGAAGGAGATATATGTGCACAGCGCTGGTGGCAGCAGCAAGGACTCCTGCCACTGCTGCACACCCCCTGCTGCCACTGCACGCAGACCCCTGCACTCTCCTTGCTGGTGCCAGAATCTGCAAGGACAGCACAAGGGGTCTGTGCATGGTGGTGCCGGCGGTGGAAGTCTGCGAGCTGTTCTCATTATACAAGAATTTGGGAGTTAAAACAGTAAACAACATTTAAAAAAAGAAGAAAAAAGAACACTCGGGTCTTTTCTATTTATACTAGTTTTTCATTGTTGCCTAGAAACCTTAAAACACACTGTTTTTATAGTAATGTAAGTTGTACATAGTTATTAAGCTGTAAGGCTTGGAAATTGCATAGAGAGACTGGCAAATAAGACACACATCCACATGATGCTGCTAGCTTGGTTGCCACCGAGAAGGCAAACCATGTTGGGTGTTGGCATGTTTGGTGAAAGCAGCTCCCCCTTCAAATGGACTGAACCTACATGGCTGGTTCAGTCAATCTGAAGTCACATCAGCAATGTTCTTTTTCAGGAGAAGTGCCTTGTTTCACTGGCCTGAATTATGTGAAAGCTTGCTTCACAGAAATGGGCCTCCATGCAAAAAAAGTGCCCATGAAGCTTGCATTCATGGTATAGCCATGCCACTAGTGTAATGTGTGAAGAACATAACCTTGTTTTTCCTATTCCAGGAGGAAGGTTCACAAGACTGCTCTCACGTATTGAAGACCCATATGAGGGAGCTTAACCAGCTAGCCCTGATCATCCCAGCTGCTGATGCAT
The DNA here is from genome assembly GCF_057233095.1 of Heloderma suspectum. NCBI lineage: Eukaryota > Metazoa > Chordata > Lepidosauria > Squamata > Helodermatidae > Heloderma > Heloderma suspectum. Next base: position 270,857,897 of record NC_139459.1, on the reverse strand, counting down.
GTATTGGCCACACCCTGGTTACCTGTGCATAGGGGCCCTATGTGTGTACTGACATAGAGAATCATAGAATCATAGAATAGTAGGGTTGGAAGGGGCCTACAAGGCCATCGAGTCCAACCCCCTGCTCAATGCAGGAATCCAAGTCAGAGCATCCCTGACAAATGGCTGTCCAGCCTCGTCTTGAAGGCCTCCAGTGTGGGAGAGCCCACCACCTCCCCAGGTAATTGGTTCCATTGCCGTATTGCTCTGACACTCAGGAAGTTTTTCCTGATGTTCAGCCGGAATCTGGCTTCCTGTAACTTGAGCCCATTATTCCGTGTCCTGCACTCTGGGATGATCAAGAAGAGATCCTGGCCTTCTTCTCTGTGACAACCTTTCAAGTACTTGAAGAGTGCTATCATATCTCCCCTCAGTCTTCTCTTCTCAAGGCTAAACATGCCCAGTTCTTTCAGTCTCTCTTCATAGGGCTTTGTTTCCAGTCCCCTGATCATCTTTGTTGCCCTCCTTTGAACCCTCTCCAGCTTGTCTGCATCCTTCTTAAAGTGTGGTGCCCAGAACTGGACACAGTACTCCAGATGAGGCCTAACCAGTGCTGAGTAGAGGGGAACTAGTACTTCCCGGGATTTGGAAGCGATGCTTCTATTAATGCAGCCCAAAATAGCATTTGCCTTTTTTGCAGCCACATCACATTGTTGGCTCATATTCAGCTTGTGATCGACGACAATTCCAAGATCCTTCTCGCTCGTAGTGTGGTTGAGCCACGTATCCCCCATCTTGTAACTGTGCATTTGGTTTCTTTTTCCTAGGTGCAGAACTTGGCATTTGTCCCTATTAAATGCCATTCTGTTGTTTTCTGCCCAGTACTCCAGTCTGTCCAGATCACTTTGAATTTTGTTTCTGTCTTCCAAAGTATTAGCTATCCCTCCCAATTTTGTGTCATCTGCAAATTTGATCAGCATTCCCTGCACCTCCTCCTCCAAGTCATTAATAAAAATGTTGAAGAGCACTGGGCCCAGGACTGAGCCCTGCGGTACCCCACTCGTTACCTCTCCCCAGCTTGAGAAGGTCCCATTGATAAGCACTCTTTGAGTCCGATTCTGTAGCCAACTGTGGATCCACCGGATCGTTGTTTCATCTAGCCCACTTCGAGCAAGTTTGCTCATCAGGATATCATGGGGCACTTTGTCGAAAGCTTTGCTGAAGTCAAGGTATATGATGTCTACAGCATTCCCACGGTCTACAAGGGAGGTGACTTGATCAAAAAATGAGATCAGATTTGTCTGGCAGGACTTGTTTTTGACAAATCCATGTTGGCTTCGAGTAATCACGGCATTGTTGTCAAGGTGCTTCCAGATGGATTGCTTTATGATCTGCTCCAGAATTTTCCCAGGGATTGATGTCAGACTGACTGGTCTGTAGTTCCCAGGTTCCTCCTTTTTACCCTTTTTGAAGATAGGGACAACGTTAGCCCTCCTCCAGTCATCTGGCACTTCCCCGGTCCTCCATGATTTCTCAAAGAGAATAGACAGCGGTTCTGAGAGTTCTTCTGCCAGTTCCTTTATTACTCTAGGATGCAGTTCATCTGGCCCTGGAGATTTGAACTCATTCAAAGTAATGAGGTGTTCCTTGACCATATGCCTGTCGATCTCAAGCTGCAATCCTGCCCCTTCAGCCTGTACTTCGCCTTTGCCAGGGGGGTCATAGACCCTCTTTTGGGAGAAGACTGAGCCAAAGTAGGAATTGAGCACCTCTGCCTTTTCTTTGTCATCTGTTATCATTTTGCCATCCTTATTTAATAGCTGAACAACCATTTCTTTCCTCTGCCTTTTACTATGCATGTAGCTGAAGAAAGCCTTTTTGTTGTTTTTAGCATCCCTCGCTAACCTCACCTCGTTCTCCGCTTTAGCCTTCCTGACGCCATCCCTGCAATTCTGTGCTACCTGCCTGTACTCTTCCTTTGTTACTTGGCCTTCTTTCCACTTCCTATATGTGTCCTTTTTTGTTTTCAGGTCATCCCTAAGCTTTTTGTGAAGCCACATTGGCTTCTTCTGTTGTCTTCCACCTTTTCTTCTTGTTGGAATTGTTTGTGATTGTGCCTTGAGAATTTCCTTTTTTAAAAGTTCCCACCCATCTTGGACTCCTTTTCTCGCTAGCATTGTTTGCCATGGGACCTTACTGATCATTGTTCTGAGTTTATTAAAATCAGCTTTCCTAAAATCCAGGATACGCGTTTGAGTACACTCGGCTTTTGCTTCCCTTAGAACCAAGAACTCAAGTACAACATGGTCGCTTTCCCCCAGAGTTCCTGTAACTGCTACTTTACCCACTAAGTCATCTCTGTTGGTTAGGATCAAGTCAAGGATAGCCGATCCTCTAGTTCCTTCCTCTACTTTCTGTAGGAGGAAGTTATCCGCCACACAAGTCAGGAATTTCCTGGAGGGGCCATGTTTTGCAGAATTTGTCTCCCAACAAATATCGGGGAAATTGAAGTCCCCCATTACTACTACATCATGCTTCCTTAAAACATTGGCTATTTGCTTTTCAAAAGTTTCATCCTTGGCTTCTCCTTGACTGGGTGGCCGGTAGTAGACTCCGACCACCAGGTTCCTTTTATTCTTTGCTCCATTTATTTCAACCCAGATGCTCTCGATGGGGCTACCAAGCTCCTCCTCCTGTATTTCTGTGCAGAGATATGTATTTTTCACATACAGTGCAACCCCGCCTCCCTTTCTGTTCCTCCTGTTCTTTTTGAACAAGTTATATCCTTCAACTGCTGTATTCCAGTCATGAGAGTCATCCCACCAAGTCTCAGTTATACCTATCAAGTCATAATTTCCCTCCTGTATTAAGAGTTCAAGTTCGTTCTGTTTGTTTCCCATACTCTGGGCATTAGTATATAGACATCGAAGACCATGTACTTCATAGTCTGGCTTTCTTCCTACATGTGTCTGAAGACTATTATTGGGCGCTATCAGCGCTGTTCTCTCCATTGCAGTGCATGCGCCTACGTCCATTGTTACCCCCAACATTACATCTCCCTTCCCCGTAGGATTCAGTTTAAAGCCCTCCTGATGAAGTTCTTCATGCTGTGGCCAAACACATTCTTCCCAGCCTTTGTGAGGTGCAACCCATCCCTAGCCAACAGCCCATCTTCCAGGAAGTATAGCCCGTGGTCCCAGAATCCAAATCTCTCTCGTCGGCACCACCTTCGTAGCCAGTCATTCACCCGGAGTATTTTTCGTTCCCTTTCTATCCCTCTTCTAACTACTGGAAGGATGGATGAGAAAACTATCTGGGCCCCAAAGTTCTTGAGTTTCCTTCCCAAAGCTTCAAAGTCTGACATGATCTCTTCGTAGCTCCGCTTGGCGGTATCATTTGTTCCCACATGGATGAGAAGAAAGGGATACCTGTCAGTGGGCTTTATGAGTGCAGGCAACCTTTCAGTCATGTCTCTAATCTGTCCTCCCGGGAGACAACATACCTGGCGAGTCCACGGGTCTTCGCGACATACTTGGGTCTCGATCCCACGCAGCAAGGAGTCTCCCACTACTACCACTCTTCTCTTCTTCTTCTTGTAGGCCTGGGTTTCATCGCCTCTGTTTGACTGACCTTTAGCCTCTTGCTCACTCTCATGCAGGTTCCCCTGTGATTCTTCCTCTGCAGGCTGTCCTCCAGTCTCATCTGCAAGTACCTGGAATCGGTTCCACAGCTCCACCGCTTCCACTGGTGCAGAGTGGCGTCTAGTTCTTCTTCTCCTAACTGTCACCGTTTTCCAAGGAGTATCCTCTACTCCATTTTTCTTCTCCTCAGCATTTCCCACTTCTGCCTCATCTTGCTGTTGCTCTTCAAGCTTCTGGTCTGCCCTTTGCTGCTGTAGTTCCCCCATTCTGTCCAAGAACTCTTCGTGTTCTCTTATTCCCCGGAGGGTTGACAGTCGCCGCTCCAGTCCACTTACTTTTTCCTCCAGCAGCGTGATCAACTTGCACTTGTTGCAGGTGTAGGCCATGTTGTTCTCAGGCAAGAAAACAAACATGGCACACACCTTGCAGGTCACCACCACTGGAGAGTCTTGTCCTTCCATAGCCCCGTTTCCCTTTTTGTGTCTAGCTTTGTGATTGTTCTAGACTAGCCTGTGCCTGCTCCTCTACTCAGTAGAGGTTAAAAGCAGAGTCCCACTGGTGTGGAAGTGTGTGTTACAAGACAATTAAATGGGAAAAAGTTAGTTAAAAAAAAATGTTAGTGGCCTCCCCCTTGACCTCCCCTGCCGAACTCCCCTGGCCAACTCCTGTTTGCTCCCCCTGTTCGCTCACTCTCTGGGAGCTTGCCTGCTTCTGTAGTCCCTAGACCAGCTGGAGCAGCTTGCTCTGCTCTGCTCTGCTCAGCTGGGAGGCGGGAAACAGACTGAAGCTTCCCGCCCAGTCAGCTGCTGGGAGTACTCAGGCCACACCCCTCCAATTCAGTTGGAGCTCTCAGAAGCTCCTGGTGAGCTCACAGCCAGTCAGAAGGATAAAGGGCAGCGCCCTGGGCTTCCTGCAACCCACTTACCTCTTAGCCTCTGTCTCCTTTGTCTCCTTTGTCTCTTCAACCACTGCAACTCCCCTGGCCAACTCCTGTTTGCTCCCCCTGTTCGCTCGCTCTGTTCGCTCGCTCTCTGGGAGCTTGCCTGCTTCTGTAGTCCCTGGACCAGCTGGAGCAGCTTGCTCTGCTCTGCTCAGCTGGGAGGCGGGAAACAGACGGGAAACAGGCGGGAAACAGACATATATGTGTATGGCTCCTGCATTTGTGTGGGAATTCTCTTTGGCCCATGTGAGGGGGAATCCTGATTGGCCCAGAGTCCCAATTGGCTCATGTGAAGGAGCCCTATTTATGGAAGTTGGTACTGTGTGGTTTCCTTCACATGGATCACAAGGGGCATGGCTGGTGCACGTGGTTCAGGACAGGGCTAGCCAGCAGAACCCCACAGCTTTTGCTGTGTGAGGGGGTTGTGTGAACCCGCTGTGGTAACTAACAGTGACAGGACATAAGAACATAAGGAGTGCCATGCTGAATCAGACCCAGGGTTCATCAAGTCCAGCATTCTGTTCACACAGTGGCCAACCTACCAGCTGCCTATAGGAAGCCCACAAGCAGGACCTGGATGCAATACACCCTCCCGCTCGTGTTTCACAGCAACCAATATTCAGAGACATGCTGCCTCTGATACCGAAGAGTCCCAAGGAATAGGAAATCAAATGAAGCTTCTTTTTTGCCCACTGAAAGGTTAAAGCCATTGTTCTTTACAGTTTAATTAAGGATGAATTCGAAAGTTTTCCTCCCTTCCCTGGAAGTTGGAACACACAGGCAAGCACTACAGAATGAGTGATTTTGTGAAAAGACATTGCAATATGCACTGGATGTAGCTGTTCAGAAACACCTTGCTTAGCACCACTTCTTGAATTATGAAACACTTTATAAATAATGCTTCTGGGCATCTGGCCCCTGCTGTCATCCATGAATTCTTCCTCCATTCTCTACCTGTTTATCCTGCCTGTCTCTGGAAAAAAAAAAATCTGTGGTCTTCAGACTTCAGAAAGGCTTTGTTCAAGTTGCCATGACAGCCCATCACTTGATACAAGCTGAGAAAACTGTGCAGTACCACCCCTAGCTCTAAATAGGACGTTCAGATATGCACAGGCAGTTACCAGTGATGTGAAGATCAGCTTATGATGGTTGCAAGTGAAATCATACAAGAACCATTTACAAGGTCAGTAGTACAGAACTTCAAGTCGGTGGGCCAAATCCAGTCTACCTGGGGTCCCAGTCCTACCCTCCAGGAATCCCCAGATGGCCATGCCACTTCCCCTAGCCCCACCACTTTCCCCTAACCACTGATCATTTGATGGTTCCTTTGTGCATTTCCCCCCTCATTCTAAAAGATTGAACTGCCTCTCCTAAGGCTTAGTTGCTGCTGGCAGTAAGAGCTTCGAGCTTCAACCTAAAATAGGCTGGTATTAGGGGTCTTTTTGGCCCCACCCCTTCTGACTTTGGCCCTACCCCGTTTGTCTTTGGCCCCACACACCACTGGAGTGCAGCCCCTGAGACCTTCTCTGAAATGAAATTTGGCCTTCAGGCTGAAAGAGGGTCCACATCCCTGTACTAGGTAGCATCATAGAATGGGCACCATATATAGAATGGGCTAGTATAGTGTAGTGGTTGATTTGAACCTGGATTCATATCTAATCTCAGCCTTCCTATTATTTGGAAACTTTAGATAACAAAATGGGATATTTTTTCCATGCTGCTGAAACTAGGGATATCAGAGAAATCCATTTGGGGGATGAAGTTTGACTAGTTTTCCTAGGCTCAGCCCAATGGACTTAATATTGGTTCCTGCTGTGGTGCCCAACTTCATCTGCAGTGAGCTGGGTCTGTTAGTGGATTTTCCAGGAATTTTGTGCATTTGGGGGGAAGGTTCTGCACTTTGTGCATATTTCTGAGCAATTTACACAAAATACAGTCGAATTTGCACATATTCAGCCATAATTTGTGCAAATGGCTCAAAAATTTGTGCAAATTGCAGAACTTTCCAAAATGAATACGCAAAAGATTCCTGGAGTTTGGGGAACAGCCCACAGCTCAGTTCGCAGATGCAAAGTGAGTTGTACATACCATGGAACTCCATCGAGCCACAAAAGAACCAACTTTCCCAGTAAGAGTATCAGGGCCCAGCTTCAGTACTGCAGTGGGCCTTGTAGGTTACAGCCAGGATTTGATTAGAAGTAGCCTGGAAGGGCTTGGGCCTATTCAGCCTCTGGAATGTCAGAGTCTGTGTGAGCTTATCTCTGTCAGTGTTCTCAGAGCGGAGCCAGGGGAGGGTCACCCAACTCCCTGTCCACCTGCTGGTCTGGCCTTGGCAGGCAGGGGAGCTGTCCATGAGAACCTGACAGAGGTGGGGAGGGGTTTGCAGAAGGGTCGCCCAGGTTGAAGCATCACTGCTGGAGGGCTGAGCAGTGACGCCCTGTTTAGACAGGGGCCTTGCTGTAAGGCTAAAGGCTCTTGTCTGTCAAGGGATCCAGAAGGGGTGTCTTACAGCTTCTCTTTTAAGCTGATGCAAAGCCAAGAGCCTTTGCTAGGAATGTCTCGTCTTCATTGCCTGAAGCCTTCTCTGTTTGGATCCATCATTGTCTGGGCTTTTGGAGGCACTCTGCACACGGACTGGAACTTTGGATTGTTAAGGACTTGCCATGAAAAATACTGTGAGGCTTTTCATAGACTTGAACTCTCATTGCTGTGGATTGTGTGTCTGTGTTTGTGGTCAGCTTAGTGTACAGCAACCAGGGTTTGATGTATGACTTTTGGACTTCCCTCTGCCAGAACTCATGCAGTGTGGAGTTGCCAATGTGAAAGCAGTGGCCTGGAACTCCTTGTATGTGGGGGTATGCCCTTCCCTTGATCTTGATGGGCCTTGACCATGTTGTTGTTGTTCAGTTGTTCAGTCATGTCCGACTCTTCGTAACCCCATGAACCATAGCACGCCAGGCCTTCCTGTCCTGCGCTCTCTCTTGGAGTGTGCTCAAGTCCATATTCATTGCATCGGTGATGCTATCTAGCCATCTCATCCTCTGCCGTCCCCTTCTCCTTTTGCCTTCAATCTTTCCCAGCATCAGGGTCTTTTCCAGGGACTTTTCTTTTCGCATTAGGTGGCCAAAATATTTGAGCTTCAGCTTCAGTATCTGTCCTTCCAATGAGCACTCAGGGTTGATTTCCTTTAGGATGGACTGATTTGACCTCCTTGCAGTCCAGGGGACTCATAAGAATCTTCTCCAGCACCACAGTTTGAAAGCATCGATTCTTCGGCGCTCAGCCTTCCTTATAGTCCAGCTCTCACAGCCATACGTTGCTACTGGGAAAACCATAGCTTTGATTATATGAACGTTTGTCGGCAAGGTGATGTCTCTGCTTCTTACTATGCTATCTAGGTTTGCCAAAGCTTTCCTCCCAAGGAGCAAGTGTCTTTTAATTTCATGGCTGCAGTCACCGTCTGCGGTGATCTTGGAGCCCAAGAAAACAAAATCTGTCACTGCTTCCATTTCTTCCCCTTTTATATGCCAGGAAGTGATGCTCTTTAGATCCTCTTCACTTGCTGCCATTAGGGTGGTATCGTCTGCATATCAGAGGATGTTGATAATTCTCCCGGCAATCTCAATTCCGACCTGTGTGATTCATCCAACCTGGCATTTCTCATGATGTAGTCTGCATATAAGTTAAATAAGCAGGGTGACAATATACAGCCTTGTCGTACTCCTTTCCCAATTTGGAACCAATCAGTTGTTCCATGTCCGGTTCTTACTGTTGCTTCTTGACCCTCGTAAAGGTTTCTCAGGAGACAGGTAAGGTGGTCTGGTACTCCCATCTCTTTAAGAATTTGCCACAGTTTGTTGTGATCCACACAATCAAAGGCTTTAGTGTAATCAATGAAGCAGAAATAGACGTTTTTCTGGAATTCTCTTGCTTTCTCCATGATCCAGCGAATGCTGGCGATTTGATCTCTAGTTCCTCTGCCTCTTTGAAACCCAGCTTGTACTTCTGGTAGTTCTCGGTTCACATACTGCTGAAGCCTAGCTTGTAGGATTTTGAGCATAACCTTGCTGGCATGTGAAATGAGTGCAATTGTACAGTAGTTTGAACACTCTTTGGCATTGCCCTTCTTTGGAATTGGAATGTAAACTGACCTTTTCCAGTCTTGTGGCCATTGTTGAGTGTTCCAAATTTGTTGGCATATTGAGTGCAGCACTTTAACAGCATCATCTTTTAGGATCTTAAATAGCACAGCTGGAATACTGTCATCTCCGCTAGCTTTGTTGTTAGTAATGCTTGCTAAGGCCCTCTTGACTTCACTCTCTAGGATGTCCAGCTCAAGTTCAGTGACTGCACTATCATGGCTATCAGGGACATTCAGATCTTTCCTGTATAGTTCTTCCATGTATTCTTTCCACTTCTTCTTAATCTCATCTGCTTCTGTTAGGTCCCTGCCTTCTTTGTCCTTTATCATGCCCGTCTTTGCACAAAACGTTCCCTTGAGATCTCCGATTTTCTTGAAGAGATCTCTAGTCTTTCCCATTCTGTTGTTTTCCTTGATTTCTTTGCATTGTTCATTTAAGAAGGCCTTCTTGTCTCTCCTTGCTATTCACTGGAAATCTGCATTCAGTTGGGTATATCTTCCCCTTTCTCCCTTGTTTTTCGCTTCCCTTCTTTCCTCAGCTACTTGTAAAGCCTCATCAGACAGCCACTTTGCTTTCTTGCATTTCTTTTTCTTTGGGATGGATTTCATTGCTGCCTCCTGAACAATGTTACGGACCTCCGTCCATAGTTCCTCAGGCTCTGTGTCTATCAGGTCTAATCCCTTAAATCTATTCCTCACCTCCACTGTATATTCATATGATTTAGGTCATACCTGAAAGTTTAGTGGTTTTCCCAACGTTCTTCAATTTAAGCCGAAATTTTGCAATAAGAAGCTCATGATCTGAGCCACAGTCAGCTCCAGGTCTTGTTTTGACTGACTGTATAGAGCTTCTCCATCTTTGGCTGCAAAGTACATAATCAATCTGATTTCGATATTGACCATCTGGTGATGTCCATGTGTAGAGTCGCCTCTTGTGCTGTTGGAAAAGAGTGTTTGCTATGATCAGCATGTTCTCTTGGCAAAACTCTATTAGCCTTTGTCCTGCTTCATTTTGTACACCAAGGCCATGCTTGCCTGTTATCCCAGTGATTTCTTGACTTCCTACTTTAGCATTCCAATCCCCTATGATGAAGAGGACATCTTTTTTTGGTGTTAGTTCTAGAAGGTGTTGTAGGTCTTCACAGAACCAATCAACCTCAGCTTCTTTGGCCTCAGTGGTTGGGGCATAGACTTGAATTACTTTGATGCTGAATGGTTTGCCTTGGATTCGTACTGAGATCATTCTATCGTTTTTGAGATTGTACCCCAGTACTGCTTTTCCCACCCTTTTTGTTTACTATGAGTGCTACTCCATTTCTTCTGAGGGATTCTTGCCCTTATAATGGTCACCTGAATTAAATTCGCCCATGCCTGTCCATTTTAGTTTGCTGATTCCCAAGATGTCGATGTTCAATCTTGCCATCTCATGTTTGACCACCTCCAGGTTTCCTTGATTCATTGATCTTATATCCCAGGTTCCTAAACAATATTGTTCTTTACAGCATCGGACTTTCTTTTCACCGCCAGACACATCCACAGCTGAGTGTCCTTTCGGCTTTGGCCCAGCCGCTTCACTCCTTCTGGTGCTACTTGGAAATTCCCTCTGCTCTCCCCCAATAGTATATTGGACACCTTCCGACCTGAGGGGCTCATCTTCCGGCGTCATCTCTTTTAGCCTTGTGATTCGTTCCATGGGGTTTTCTTGGCAAGAATCCTGGAGTGGGTTGCCATTTCCTTCTCCAGTGGACCACATTTTGTCAGAACTCTCCACCATGACCTGTCCATCTTGGGTGGCCCTGCACGGCATAGCTTATGGCTTCACTGAGTTACGCAAGCCCCTTCGCCACAACAAGGCAGTGATCCATGAAGGGGACCTTGACCATGTAGCCTGGAGTTATCAACAAAAGATTCAAAGCTGGACTCTCTATGGGTGTGGCTTGTTTAGGCCTTTCAAAAAATTATCCCTTGATTGCCTGTTGGGTTCATTCCAGGAATCATTCCCTTTCCATGTCCAGGGTTGGAACCCCATGAAAGGATTGTCTGGGTTGGGTACCCAGGAATCCAGCGTTCCTTCCCTTGTGTTCAGAACCATGGAGATGGCAATGGAGAACCCATGCTGATGAGGATCTCAGTCACGGTAGTAGTGTTTAGCTTTGGACCATTCTGGAATTACATACAGCCTATAGCTACTGACCATCAGCTATATGATTTCTGAAGAGTGACCATTAAGCTTTTGCCATGGGATTCCCTGCAATAAAAAAATCTCACTGATTTGGATGTCCCATGTCAGATTGCCTGAGTGTGTGTGCTGGAGGCATCGGGAAGCCTGACACAAAGACATTCCTAGCTGAAATCTTTTTAAAAAAAGTTTTCAGTGATGTGGAAAAAATTACTCAATGCACATGACAAGTCACTTCACATGAATGGCTTGCTTAAGGAAAGGGATGCATGAGGCCCTCAGCTCAATTTCATGTGACTCTCCACCTAATTTCAAAAGCTCTCTGCTGCATGTGATTAGTATAGACCTCTGGCAAAAGTGATCTGTCCCTTCCCTGGCAGCCCACTCAGCAGGAAGGAAGGGGGGGGGAGAGAAAGGAGTGGTAGAAAGAGAGAGAAAACAGAATGGCAGGAAGAGAAAGGGGGTAATGCACCCATATTTGGTTCTGGCCATGCCCACTACTAGCTTTGGTTCTGCTCGCCACCAACATGTGGTCCCCAACAGAGTACCTGTGAGGGAATGCAACCCCTGGCATTAATAATGAGCCTTTCTACACAAGACTTTTATTGTGTGCTCATGATTCCTCAGTCATGGTGGTTTGCGGGTGCTTGACACAACGTTGTCATCCTCCAGAGCCTCTCCCATGCTTTGCAGTCAGTATCACTTTTTTTTTTTCTAGTGAGGAAAATCTGGTATATCCTGAATGGTGGCATTTTGTATTTCTGCAATTCCACAGCACCACCTAGTGGTTGTGTAATGGAACGTATAGAAAGGTAGACAAAGAAAACCCCTGGGGGGAAAAAAACCACATGTAAAGGAGCCCGCCTTAATCCCACAAAGAATCCGGAAGCAGAAGCCTTGGTAAAGTGGTGGGTTAAAAGCCTCATATAGAAAAGCCCAAGGTTGCCCACCTCTGCTTTATGAGGAGAGCCACCGTAGAGAGCAATCTGAGGAGCTTCCATGTGGGAGCCATTTTATGAGCATTAGCCCTTAACTCTTAGAGTGTTTCCAGATTGACACCTTTGCACTGCCCATTCATTGCAGTTTCACTGTAAGCTATGTGCGGTATAGCAACTGACTTTCATACTTTGGGAGAGAGGGTATCATGCTTTTGGGGGGATGTGAGTATGGGGGTTGGACTTGATGGCCTTGTAGGCCCCTTCCAAACCTACTATTCTATGATTCTATGATTCATCCTGCTGAATTTCATCCATGCTAGTGGCAGATGAGTGACAATGCATCTAAGCATGCCATGTGAGCAGTGTGGTTAATTTTAAAATCTGTGCTAAAGCACTTTTTCATTTAACCGGTAAGTAAAGGTTTTTTTTTTTTTTTAAACCCATCATGCTAAAATGGCACTGACTGGGAAGATGTGCTAAAGTGTGCTGAAGTGTAGACACATGGTGACAGGCACAACTGCCCGTGGAACATCACTGTACACGTCAAAACCACACCCTGTTAAAAAGATGGAAGACGGCCACTATGTTCAACTGTGGAGATTGAGCTATGCTTTTATTCTTAAAAAAAAGAAGTCTGATTTTTTTGTTTCTTTTCTTTCAGATTAAGTTGCATAATAGCCCCCTTATCTTCCTGTATGTGGACTTCACATGGCAATCTCCCCTTCTTGTGTTGACCGTGAATGCTCAAGAGTCTTAATATCCATGCATTAATGTTGGGGAAATGACACACCGCAAAATCTGCCTCCAGACAGAAGCACCTGCTTCCATAATGAGGACCTCAGGGAACTATTGTGTAATGAAACCCCAGTTTAGCTAGTGATGTGATGGCACTTCTGACAAGGCCAGAGTGAAGCAAAAAACCTGTTCATTGTTCTTACAGATGCCCCTTCAATGAATTGCCTTTCTGAGATGGCTTTGGAGAGGAAATTCATATTTAATTATTTACCTGTTTTTACTATTTTATAACCTACCTTCTTTTCTCTCTCTTTTTAAATAAGTTTAATAAAAACCCTGAACACGGTGCTCACAAAATAGACAGAGGAATGGAGTATATTGTACTTAGGAATACGCCAGGAAAACTACTGTTTTCCCCAGATTTTCCAGCTCTGCCTGACTCTTAAATGGAAATGCAGCTCTTTATGCTGTTCTCAGATTGGCCTCTGACAACTGATTAATCAAAATCCTGATTGGCTTAGCACTAAGTAGATTTCAATCCAATGCATTTTTAAAAAAAACTATGACGTTTAAACTGTTGTTCTTATACTATGGAATGCACAGCAGGGTTCAAGAATTAATCACTATGGGTGTGTCTGTATCTGTGTTTATATCTATATTGAGAGAACAGAAAAGGGAGAGAGAAATCTGTAGCAAAACATGAAGCTGTTCCACCATTACCCACTCTCAGAATCTAACCACAAGTCCAATCATATTGGGTCTTATCTTACAGATGCAGATTGTGGAATTATACAAATCTTGCCTAGAAGCATTTGTGTATGCTATGATGTTTGCAGTGTGTAGATCTCCTCTGTTTCTCCTCCTAGGCTGTGACTTTTATCTGAGTGGCTGATTTCCTTCCTTCCTTCCTTCCTTCCTTCCTTCCTTCCTTCCTTCCTTCCTTCTTCTCCACTCCCCCTCCTCCTTCTTCCAGAAATCTCCTGCTGCATGTGACCCCCTTCCACCCATGAATTCCTCAAGCAAATCCCTGGTTCCAGGTATTTGAGCTTTTATCTCAAAACTGAATCACAGTTCAATTAATATGAAACTCAGAGAAGTGGCAAAGGATGAAGTGCCTTATTTCCCAAGATGTTTTTGTGTCATTTAGAAGGTACAGCCTGACAGCTGCCTCTTATATTTCAGCTTTTAAAAAATGTGTTTACGTGTGTGATGACAATCCAACCCTATCTGTATCAAAAAGAAAAGAAAAAAATCACCCCACTCCTCACCCCTTTCCTTCAATTTTCAAGGTTTTGCATTCATATGGGCCCACTCGCATGGGTCACCATGGTAGGTGTGGGCCAGTCACAAAACACCCATTTCCTAGAAGGCTAGAAGAAAAGTAAAATGCCCCCAAACCTAAGTACAAGGCAGAAGTGGAGTCTGAGCTCCAAAACACAAAGACACTCTTTTGAGTGTCTTATACTCTTATACTCATGGGAGTTGGTCCAGTAAAAAAATATGTCACCCTTAGATCCAGTTGCTTTTTTCTCTTCAGCACTGCTGATGGAGGGCCAGACTACATGTGATGTTAACCATGTGGTTTGCCCTTGAGTGCAGGATTTTTCTTTTGAAACAGCCAAATGCAGGGGCCTTATCTGGATCAGGACCCCCCCCCCCCCGCCCCATGGGTGCTTTTTGTATAGGGGTGGGGGAAACTTCCATTGAAGCAAGTGGGAAGTCTCCCTGCCTATGCAAATTGCAGCTGTGGTCCCCTGTTCCTAACTGGGACTGCAGCAGGGGGCTAGGGTCCTGATCTGGATTGGACCTCCTGTGCTGACTGTTTCTGAAAGGAAGATCCTGCACTCCAGTGCAATCCACGTGTTTAATGGCATGTGTAGCTTGGCCCTCATGAGTCTGGAGAGAAAGCTGGGAGGTTGGGGATGGAAAGGTATTGTGGATGCTACCAGCTCCAGGTGTCTGAGGGCCCTTGGGCAAGTGGACCCCCTCCCTCAGTGGACCCCCTCCCTCAGTCCACCTTCTCACCACCATTATTGTCACCAACTGCTATTGCTCCTCATCCTCTTTCTCATCATTGCCACCACTTGCTTGTTTGACAAGTGGGTAGTGGCATCTACTGCTCCTCTTCTCACCACCACTGTTGTCTGGGCCAAAGCAAAAAGCAGGTGAACAAGCAGGTTGCATTGGTGAAGGGGAGCAGCAAGTCCAGGGGGCTTTCATCAGTGGGCCCTTTCTGAGGTATGGGTCCTTGGAAGATGCCCAACCATGCCTACCCTTAACGCTGGACCTGCATTGGATCAACTGAGATGACAAAGAGAGGAAAGAGTTACTGTGTTGTGACTGGGCATTCCAAAACCAGTTTAGGAGAGGAACTCACTTTAGGAGAGGACCTGAATGCTTTCGCATTCAATCCAGTCAAAAGCCTGGGTGAACAAATAAGTCTTTAGTTGGTGCTGAAAGCTTGAAAACTTGACACTGACCATGTATGACAGGAAATGGAGTTCCACGGTCAGGGTGCCTGTATCGACAATGCCCTCCCTTCAGTTGCTGCATATTGAATGCTAGTCAAGTGCGGCACTGTCAAGAGGGCATCCCCACTCTATCTTAACAGGACCAGCCAGCCCATGAAGCAGGGGGAAGCTGCCCTTTCAGGTGGTGGAGCAGGACGAGTCGCAAAGGGTGCCCCCCCCCACCAGGAGAGCCTGCAACCACCTCCAGCAGGTGCTCCGGAGAACCCCGCCAGCCGCAACCCTACCATGGCGTCTGCCACAGCGGGGGACCCGTGGGGCTCTCCATAGCAGCTCTCCGCCCTCAGTTTGAGCAGAACCGTCTCAGTGCAAGCCAGAGGGCGGGCTCTCTGCAGAACCCTGTTGGCCAGAGGAAGCGGCTGGTGTGGCTCAGGCCCCAGTGCTCGTCTCTGACGGGGTCCTCCCACAGAGGAGGTGTCCCAGGAAATCACCTGAACCATGGTACGGGAGATCTCCTGGGATGCTGCCTCCCACAGTGCCGGGCTGAGAGGAAGGGACCCCCTTGGAGCCATGTATTTGGGCCTCGCCGGTTCTTCGGAGAGTCGTAGCAGCAGCGGCAGTGGCAGCAATGGAAGGGTAAGGGGGGGGATGCGGTGGGTGGGCATGTGGGAGATGTGACTGGGGGTGGGGGAGGGGGGAGTCAAGCAGATGCTTCCCCACCTCAGGCAGTGGGAGAGCTTGTGCCGCTCCAGATCTTAATATCCAGGAGGTACGTCATAGCATGATATGGAACCACCATTCAACAGTTTACCTGGGCCCCACCAGTGAGTGCAGGAGAATAAGGGAACACTCTTGGGATTGTGATAGTACAGCCGCTCAAAGCTCTGCTGCTCAGAAAACCTGGCTGCTAAATCATACCGAGTGCAAAGTTTTTATCCGCCCCACCTAACTGCAGGTTTAGTGCTTGGATGGCTCATTAACTAATAATAATGAGTCAGAGTGCTGAGCTCGTGGGCATTGTGAATGATACAGTGTTGGGAAGACACCGTGAGGATGCAGAATTGCAATGAGGCTGATCTAAGAAACACCAATAAAATGTCACAGTTTATCCCTACGCTGTGAAACAAACAATACAGCCTAATGAAAAGACAGCAGCTTCTGTGCCTCTCTGGCTTGGATCACCAAGCAACTGAGCCAAGGCCCTTCCTCAGTCTAGTGCTTTCTGCCCAACATTGCATACTAATTATGTTTAATATGTGGCCATCACGTTCATTTCAGTTATTAGGGTATGAGGTTCTTTGCCATGTTCCTCAAAGACACATCAAGGAATCGCAAAGACACACCGAGGGACCTCTGATTCTCCGATGCATCCTGTATGTGGCAATATTTATTTAACTGGTGCTATTATATTCCTTATTTTTCAAAACCATAATTGAGGTGGTCTCCTGCTATCCTGGTGAGAGGGAAGGGATAAATAAGACAAAAACATGTTATAAGAATGGGAATGCATTTATTTATATTTATAAAATTTATATTTATATTTATAAATATTCATAACATTATATATACAATTGTTGGAATGCACATTTTAATCAAAACATACCATTGTTTTAGTTTGTTGTTGTTATTATTATTATTATTATTTTCACAAATCACAAGATATAACAGGAAAAAAAGAGAGACATAACATATCAAGCATAACATAAGGACTCGAACCATCCATGAACTTAGGATGCCAGTTCATTATGAAGAGTGACCAGTTCTGAATAAACTTGTTTACAGAACCTTGTTCTTTATATCTTCTTAAATAAGTCAATTTTATCATGTAAACTGTGTTGAGACCTTCTGGAACCAATCTTCATTAGATGGAATTTTGGACTTCTCCCAGAAAGCAACTATCAGTATTTTACTAACTGTTAAAAGGTTAACAATAACCTCCAAGTTGCAAGTTAAATTTAAGTCTTTAAGGGTGCACTCCTATGCATGTTTAGACAGAGAAAAGGCCTACAATCCCAGCTTCCCCCAGCCAGCAAGGCTGGTAAAAGATGTATTGTTTAGATTTAATTGAAAAGAATTAACTGTTTATCTCTCTCCTTTGGTTCTCTTTCCACACAAATGGAATGTTCCTTTCTCTTTAAAAATTAATTTAAAAAACCATGCCCAGTGTCTGTTCTTAATAGTCCTGACCTGCTTTGCTAATACCAAGTTTACCCGAGCGTGCTCTGGTTTGCTGTCAAGGCAGGTTGCCAGCTCTTCTGTGGACACTAAGTGTTGGAGGATGCCTTAAATCTCTGTCTGTTCTCCATGATGACAATAGGACGATAATGTATGAAATGCCAGAAATAGTTCACACAGACTTTATAAGGGCAGCCCAATCATGCTGCGTTAGATTTATCTAGGCATTAAAAACACATTTTCAAAATGCCAATGGCCCTTTCAGTGACTGATCTGGAGAGCATTGGAGTCGCATTGTAATATTTCTCTCAGCCTGAGAATGTGAGCAAGCACGGTTAGATGGTTGTGCAATAAAGTTAAGCAAGCACGAATGTATGAAAGATGCAGTGAATTAGCAGCTAATTCAGTGGGATAAACAGAGGCATAGAAAGGGGGTAACAGTTTCACCCCTTAGCAAGTTCCTACATGGAAGGCGATGTGTGTATGAATTAATGTGAAAGCCCTGTGTAGAATATAATGTGTGGCAGTGCTACACAAGGGTTTTTCTGCTGTGTGTACACCAGTTCATGCCAAGTTCATCCTGAAGGCTCAGTACAAGGGCAGGGAACCTGTGGATCCCCAGATGCTGTTGGACTTCAACTCCCATCAGCCCCAGCCAGCAGGGCCAATGGGAGTGATGAGAGTTGTCGTCCAGCAACATCTGGAGGGCCATGGGTTCCCCTGGTTTAGTCTCTGGCTGGAAACGGGGGTGACCCTGACCTCCAAAAACCCTACCATGTCTGGAAACAAACCCCGAAGGAGCAAAAGGTCTATTAGCTGGCAGCACATGATAGATCTGGCCTCCAGGGAAGCTGTAAGCCAAGTCCTGAGGCGGCAACAATTTGCCCCAGCAGCAGTGGTAGTCAACCTGGCCACTATGAAAAACTATTGCTGCTATAGGAGACCAGAGGAGGCGTACCTAAATCTTATAGAAATCAATGGGCATTAAGAGTACAGTTCATTCATGAAGCTTTGCTGACTTCAGTGGCGCTTAACCACTAAAGCACAGTTATTTTTTATTGGATTGTGTCCAAAGACAGCTGCCTTGGAATACAGCAGGAGCTGGTGCTGCAGGTCAGGAATGAAAGAGAACGGAGGCCACAGCTAGAAAGAAGGTGGGAATTTATTTGTCAGCATTTGATATAGAAGCAGAGAACTGAGAAGCCTGCAGACAGAATGCCTCTTCTGTTCCAGCCTTCTTCAGCTGGAAGAGAGAAAGAGATCTAATTTCTATTTCAAAAGGCCTTAATTAATTAACTTATTTGGTGTAAATAATTGATTGCGTGTCCTGCCCATTGGCAAGGAGGCACCTGAGCCTTCTTTTGTGAAAGGCTGTTGTTAGTTAATGAAGAATCAGAATCAGGGATCAAAAGAACACTTAGTGCCATGAAAATTTAAACAACAAGTGCACTGAACTACAATGCCCCCTGACCCTCCTGCTTTCCCATTCTCACTTGAGCTTTTCTACCAAGCCTGTTAAACGGCACATAATCCGCTGTATCTACTTTGGTTTTCATCACAGAACTGAGATCCAAGCACTGCACGAGGAGCATTTCCTTTTCTGCTTTTCTGCTATATAGCCTCTAAGTGGAACTGTGGTATAGTGGAACAGTGCAAATGCACAACTGGAAATCGCACTTTCTTTTTCTTTCACAATTAAATGCTGCATTTTCCCTGCTCTAAACAAAACTTGCCCAATGTGCTGGTTAGACAGACGCGAAACTGGAGGGTCACGATGTTGTCTAAAGAACCTGTAAACAACCATGAGTAGGGCATGATGAGCACACAATAAATGTCTTGTGTAGAAAAGTGCTGATACTCCCAGCCTGTGCTGGAAAGAGTCCAAGTGGCCAATTCATCTTGGGCAGCAGAGAATGCTTCTCAAGAGAGTGTTGTGCCAGGGGTATCAGCAGCTTTCCCCAACCTGGTGCCCTCCAGATATGTTGGACTGCAACTCCCATTAACTTCAGCCAACATGGCCCTTGGAAGGCTGGCAGGTAGGTGCTGAATGGTCATGGCTCTTGACAGCTGTAAATCTAAGAAATATAAATAGATTAATGAAATACAACCCGAGGCCCAATGGCAAACCTTTGGTAATGTTCTACAGTGTAGTGTCTGAACGCTACAATGAACAATATGGTGACATCTGGAGGGCCACACATTGCCCTTCGATATACTAGGGCAATAGGAGGATGTTGTCTCAGCAGGGAGCTAAAACCAAATGAATCCTTATATAAGCTGACAAGACCTGTTATGTGGTCAGCTCTGCCCCTCCTGGCGGACCTGACTGGACTGTTACAGGGCCCTTACCAGAACTTGCAGTCATAGACTTCTATGAGACTGAGGAGATGGAAGTTCTGCTGGGGACATATTCTCTGAGTCGGAGGGGTGTGCAGTGTCCTCTGGCTGGAAGGGCCCTGAATAAGGCCCTGACTGTCCTACCTCTAAGGCAGTAGCCTGTGCTTCATTCTCATCAGAATGCTCTGCTGCACACTGGACAGTTCGAGGGCTCAGGGCCATGCCACCATGGCCTTCTATAACTGCCGATTCCTCAGGCAGAGTACTCCGCACAGCCTGAGCAGAATCCCCACTTTAAACCTCCAGCTACAAGGCTGCCAACCCTGACATGCTTTTGAGTTAGACTTTCTTTCACAGCATGCTCCCAACCTCAGCCAACCCAGACGTTTGAATGCAAGGGAGGGGAACTCGGTGTCTATGCATCTCTGAAGGAATATATTTTAGCAAATCAACATGACCCTGCATTTTATGCTACTTAGAGTAAGCACCTGTCAGTGGTACCTAATTAGGGTATGCTGTTGTGCATCGATTTGTAATGGCAGAATGGCTGAGGTCCTGGCTGAAGTAAGCTTTCGGTGACTTCAGGACAGTGTTCCCTTGGGCATCAACAGGGCTTGAAACAATTATGTGTTCCTTGTTTTGAAATATTGAAAGAACCACCAGTTAAAGGTGAAAAATATTTTCTCACAATCTGGCTTACTTTAGGATGGTGAACTTTAACTCAGTAGTAAGGAAAGAGGCAAAGAGGACAAAGTCTGGCCACAGTGGAGAAGAGGCATCCTTCCCACGTGTGCTGGTCCTCAGGATACCTTCAGGATAGCAAAGGCAATTGCCTTGCTCCACTTGCCCCATTTAATGCAGCCATCAGCACTATAGGGCCAGAGTGCAGAATTTTAGGCCTGGGGGCCAGTCCCAGCTCTCCTGAGACCCCAATCTAACCTTCTGGGATTCCCCAGAGGGCCACTCCTCTTCCCCCTGTTTCCTCCCAATGATGCTCATTTGGTGGTCTCTCAGCTTTTGTGCAGTTTTTTCCCATTCTAAAAAAGTTGAAATATCTCGCATGAGGTTTACTTACTGGCAGTAAGAGGTTTAAGCTAAAATGTGCTGGTATTTTTGCCCTTGCTCCTTTTGTCTTTAGGCCCTCCAACCACTAGAATGTAGCCCTCAATAACTTCTCTGAAATGGAATTTGGCCCTCAGATTGAAAGAGATTCAATGCCCTTGTTGCTGGGCAACAAGGAGAGAGGGCCTTTGAGTCCCCCTCCCAGTTGCTCCACCTTGAGGGCATCATTGCTGTAGGCAGAGACCCTGCAGACTGCACTTAGTGCACTTAGGGAGCAATCCTATGGCTGCTAGGCAGCTGCTAGATGGCCATAGGATATCTTGTATTCCGGGAATCGACCTCCCCCACTTCTGCGCTGCCTTGGAGGCAGCTCGGAACAGCCCCGTCCTCCACGCTTGCAAGAGGGGCGTGGAGGGGCCAAAAAGGGGTGTGTCTGGGGGTGTTCCAGGGCGGGCAGGGCAGAAATACCTGTATGATGCATCCAACATGTCGTACAGTAGCCTCCTCCCCCACTCAGCCCTCCTGTGGCTAGACAGCCACAATCAGCTGTTTAGCCGAAAATGCAGGGAAGGAGAAGTGCGGAGGGAACGATCCCCTCCGTGCTTCTCCTGCCCTGCTTTGGATAGGCAGTCGCCTCTGAGTTCAAAGACGGACGTCTATATGGATAGGATTGTGCCCTTAGAAACATAGGAACACACTGCCCTCCCAAGGCCTTGGTCACACCAGACTTCCCAGTGTGTATGCAGTCTCTGCAGGACAGCAGGACACAGAGTGTCAGAAACCAAGAGTGACCTAGTACGTGAGGTCCCCCCCTGACTTTTATACCAGTAACTCTCAAGGCAAACTTATGTATTAACTATTCCAATTCCACATCTCTTCAGTAGGTTCTTACGGGCCAGTCCTATACCTGCTTAGACTGCAACAAGTCCTACATCTTGCTGGGAATTATATAACTTCTTTCTGTCTAAAGAGGCATAGGATTGCATCCTAAGAGTACTTCATCCAGTGCTTAAGGGGTACAGTATATTCAGTTCTGACCAGACATCTAGCTTTCCCTCCCTTCCCCCCCTGATATTTTCTATAACTTTTTTAACATCTGTAAAAATGCTGTTCCAGTGTTCTCAGAAGTGTTAGTCTTTGAAGTCACATGCCTGACTGAATTCCTCAGCTTGTCTTGTGTAACAGCAATTAAATCATGGGCTTTTGTTATGCAGTGCTGATGGTAATATTCGAGGACTAGAAAATGGGGTGAGCAAATGGACAATAAACAGGGACTAAATGGACAATAAACATGAGAAGAGGGGGGTAAACAGACAGTATACAATGATCCATTAAACCAAGTTAATTATTTGTGAGATAATACTGTGATTATGGGGCCGCAGTGGCTTAGTGGTTAAGACGCTGAACTGCAGACTGGAAGGTCGGCAGGTCAGCAGTTTGAGACCCGAGTGCTGTGTGACGGAGTGAGCTCCCGTCTTCAGTCCCAGCTTCTGCCAACCTAACAGTTCGAAAGCAAGAAATTGCAAGTAGATAAATAGGTACTGCCTCGGCGGGAAAGGTAACAGTGTTCAGTGCACCTCGGTGTTCAGTCATGCCGGCCACATGACCACGGAAGCGTCTTCGGACAGCGCTGGCTCTTTGGCTTAGAAACGGGGATGAGCACCGCACCCTAGAGTCGGACACGACTGGTTGGGGACACCTTTACCTTTACCTTTACTGTGATTATAAGAGCACATCTAAATGCCATGTGACAATTGAATTTAATGTACACTTGGACTGAAACACAAGCATTCTCTGAACAGTGGATGACTGAACACACAAAAGAAAAACCATGATTCTATTCTCAAGAAGTCAAGAGGCAAATTGTCTCATCATCTTAAAAAACAAACAAACCTAAGCTGATTCTTATATCATGATTGAAAAATTTAAACACTTTCATATTATGACAAAGCACTTAGAATAAAAGACTTTCAGAGGAGAGAGAAAAACAGGATCCAGAAATGAAGCAATGCTGGAATCCACCTAGATGTGCATGGATGCTCATATTGTAAAAACATGCAGAATTTCATTTCTAGATGGTATCGACAAAGGTGGTTTCATTCCCCCACCATGACAATTTCTCCTGCTGAGAGCAGGAAGAAAAACCCCTTTGAGGTTCTGTGGGAGAAATGAACAAAGCAGGGATTACTGGGGAGAGCAAACTAGTGTTTACCTCCTTTTGTAGAAAGAGGGCTAGTTATGTGGTCTGCTTGCCTCGTCTCAGCATAACTCTAACCCATGCTGAGCTCTGCAGCTGCCCAGAAGCAGCAGGAGAGTGGAGAGTGGAGAGTGGAGAAGAATTTCAAAGTGGAAGTGGCTGGAAGTGGCTTCCAATAAAAGACCAAGAGAGTGAGCAAGAAAGAGCTTTTTGGGGATGTTCCCTGAGTATAGGGGGGGGGGACTAAAAACCTGTAGCATGGTGACTAATTGGCCTATCTCCAGTTCAAGTAGATGGCTTTAGGTAAGTCCCCATATCTCCATCTCCCAGCTGCAATAGAATGCTAAAAAACAAACAAACAAACCTTTCTTACCAGGGTGTTGCAAAGAGCCTTGAGGTTATTTTATTTATTTTATTTATTTATTTCATTTCCATACCACCCAATAGCCGAAGCTCTCTGGGCGGTTCACAAAAATTAAAACCAAACAGCACACAATAAAACAATTTAAAATATATAGAACATTAAAACCACAATATAACAATACAACCACAATCAAACCTAGCAGCAGTGCAGGAATTTAAAATACAGATTTAAAACAGCAAAGCTAAAAGTCTAGAAAGCTAAAATGCTAAAATGCCTGGGAAAATAAAAAGGTCTTCATCTGGCGCCGAAAGGCATACGATGTAGGTGCCAGGCAAACCTCACTAGGGAGCTCATTCCAGAGCCGGGGTGCCACAGCAGAAAAGGCCCTCCTCCTAGTAGCCATCCGCCTCACTTCCTTTGGCAGGGGCTCACGGAGGAGGGCTGCTGAGGATGATCTTAAGGTCCGGGCAGGCACACATGGGAGGAAGTAATCCTTCAGATAACCCGGCCCCAAGCCGTTAAGGGCTTTAAATGTTAATACCAGCACTTTGAATCGGGCCCAGAAATGGACTGGCAGCCAGTGCAGCTGAGAGAGTACTGGCGTAATATGAGCTCACTGGCCAGTCCCTGTTAACAATCTTGCTGCCCTGTTTTGGACCAGCTGAAGTTTCCAGACCATTTTCAAAGGCAGCCCCACATATAACGCACTGCAGTAATCCAGACGAGAAGTTATCAGAGCATGGATAACTGTAGCTAGGCTATCTCTGTCCATATAAGGGCATAGTTGGTATACCAGCCTAAGCAGATAAAAAGTGCTCTGTGCCACTGAGTTCACCTGTGCCTCAAGTGACAGTTCTGGATCCAAGAGCACCCCCAAACTACGAACCTGATCCTTTAGGGGGAGTGCAACCCCCTCCAGAACAGGTTGAATATCACCTAGCTGGGCAGACGAACCACCCACTAACAGTACCTCCGCCTTGTCTGGATTGAGTTTCAGTTTATTGGCCCTCATCCAGACCATTACCGTGCCCAGGTCCTGATTCAGAACAGCCACTGCCTCACCTGGGTTTGATGAGAAAGAGAGGTAGAGCTGGGTGTCATCTGCATATTGATGGCACCTCAGCCCACACCTCCGGATAACCTCCCCCAGCGGTTTCATGTAGATGTTAAACAGCATGGGGGATGAAATAGAGCCCTGTGGAACCCCATGGCACAATTGCCATGGCACAGAGCAATAATCCCCCAGCACCACCTTCTGGAATCCGCCATCCAAGTAGGAGCGGAACCACCGCAGTGCAGTGCCTCCAACTCCCAACCCAGACAACCTATCCAGAAGGATACCATGGTCACAGATTATGCATGTGGAACACTTTGAGCACTCAAAAAATGCTGCATAAACGCTAAGGCAGCCTTCCCCAACATGGCGCCCTCCAGACGTATCGGACTACAACTCCCACAGTCCCCAGCCAGCATAGGGGTTGTATTCCAACACATCTGGAGGGCACCAGGTTGAGGTAGGCTATGCAAAGGATTATCCTCCCTCCAATATTTTGTGCCACTGGCACCCTTCATGTGAACCCACAGCAGCAACTGACCTGCTTCTCTGTGGAGCTATCCCAATCACAGAATGAATGAAGCCAGCATGGTGATGGACCCTTTACCACCTAATTAACCCCTTCCCAAATAAGAGCTACACAACAGGCCCTCTCCATTTGGTTGTTTCATTCACACACACTCCCAGGGCTGGCCCAAGATATTTTGCCACCCCCCCCATCCCCACAATTCCACAAAAGCTGGTAGTTGAATCTTATGTTGACATTGGTGATGGCACAGCATCCTCTAAGGTCAGCAGGCTAGCTTAGGGAGTGCAGGGCAGGCCACATGACCCACATAGCTTATCCTCCAATGGCTTACTGACCCCACCATTATATGCCACCTGATGCGGTTGCCTCACTCTGCCTCATGGTAGGGCTGGCCCTGCACATTCCCCAGTGGTATGGGATTGTTGCACCATGTGGAATTAGCTCCCAAGCTCCTTTACAGAGGTGGATGTTCTTCTACCTGAGACAACACGTGGTACCCCCACACCACCCCAGTCAAGGTGCAAATTACCCTAGGCTGGTCAGGTTATTTTGGCACCTGAATCAGAGCATTTCAAAAGTGCCTCTCCTTCTTTCTGGCAGCACCAATTTTTCTCCATCCCCATTTTTTCAAAAATTAAGTAAATAGTATTTACTCTTTTTTCATGATACCCCAAATCTACTGCCTGAGACACCTGCCTCACTCTGCCTAATGCTAAGGCTGTAACTGCTCCTGTGAGTGTGTATAAAGGGAACCAATGTCATCATGGCCAGAGCGAAGTGTGAGTGGTTGTTGTTCAGTCGTGTCCGACTCTTCGTGACCCCATGGACCATAGCACGCCAGGCCTTCCTGTCCTGCGCTCTCTCCCGGAGTGTGCTCAAGTCCATATTCATTGCATCGGTGATGCTATCTAGCCATCTCATCCTCTGCCATCCCCTTCTCCTTTTGCCTTCAGTCTTTCCCAGCATCAGGGTCTTTTCCAGAGAGTTTTCTCTTTGCATTAGGTGGCCAAAATATTTGAGCTTCAGCTTCAGTACCTGTCCTTCCAATGAGCACTCAGGGTTGATTTCCTTTAGTATGGACTGATTTGACCTCCTTGCAGTCCAGGGGACTCGTAAGAGTCTTCTCCAGCACCACAGTTCGAAAGCATCAATTCTTCGGCGCTCAGCCTTCCTTATAGTCCAGCTCTCACAGCCATACATTACTACTGGGAAAACCATAGCTTTGATTAGACGGACCTTTGTCAGCAAGGTGATGTCTCTGCTTCTTACTATGCTGTCTAGGTTGGCCATAGCTTTCCTCCCAAGGAGCAAGCGTCTTTTAATTTCATGGCTACAGTCACCGTCTGCGGTGATCTTGGAGCCCAAGAAAGTAAAATCTGTCACTGCTTGGGGGGGCTAGCAAAATGCTCTCTGGGTGGGCTCCCTCTGACACCAGTGCCACCCCGCTCCCACTGGGCTTACCAATAGCGGAAGGCAATAAAAACCTTTGTTTAATAAAGGATCCTATTTACTTCTACTTCCATCAACCACCATAGTCTGCTGATCGGCCTCTAATAGCTCTTCCTTTTCCTTTCTTTGCTTCCCTGTCCAGTAGGAACACCAGCAAGGCCATCTCCGTCTTGCAAGAATCTTTTCTTTCTTTCTTTCTTTCTTTCTTTCTTTCTTTCTTTCTTTCTTCCTTCCTTCCTTCCTTCCTTCCTTCCTCTCTCTCTCTCTCTCTCTCCCCATTTTAAAACGTAGTTCTAGGCTGTGCATTCTCCTTCTCCAACTCTTGATTTCATCTCAACATCTCCTCTCTCCCTGATGAGCAGGCCGTGCCACTACAACACAGCTATCCTTTATCCATTACGTGAGGAAAGATATTTCCCTCAAAAACCCAAATCAAAATCTCAACCTGAAAATTTAAATGGAAACCAACTCTTTGGGCAACTAAGTGTGCTTTGCTGATTTAGAAATTGCAAATGAAAAAGAAGAAGCAAAAATGTTAATTAGAATGTGAATATGTTGGAAGAGTAAAGTTTCAGGCAGCCCCAGTGGATGTGTGCTTAGGTAGACCTTTTAAGAGAAACACGAAGTTGTTATATTTGGAACAGAAGACTGAGCTGTACTTGTCTCTTTCCCTCTCCTCCAAACCTTAAAAAGAATCCACAACGACACTTGGAAGCCCACTGACTTCTGCTATGTGCTGTTTTTCTCCAGCAGGTGTTGGCTGTGCTGTCACATAGGATTAGCATGGAACTATGGTGAAGATGAAAAGTAACATCACATAAGGCAACGCTTTGCTGTTGTCCGGGTGAGGGTAAGCCACCTTTAGCATGAGGAAAATTCAGAAGTGTTTTTCAAAATGCAACTCATGAAAAGGTATATTGTACCCAATTACTAAAAGAAAATACATTCTTTTCCCCCTTTAAAAAAATTATTTAGTTTTGACAACATACGCAAAATGTCACGAACAATAATCAACAAAATCCATCATACAAAACAAGACTAATAAACAGAAAAAACAGGGGAAAGAAAAGAAGAAAAAAGAGGAAAGGAAAAAGAAAATACCTCCCCCCCCCCCCACACACAATATTTAAGAAAATAAATTCTGATTTGTACTGGGATGTTTTCTTGAATTATATGCAGAGTAATGTGATCCACGGCAAAACCAGCACAGGCCTGTGAAGAGATGTGCAGGACACTAAACCCCCTTTTAATTTTACTTTTCTTTCTATGTAGCTATTTATCCAACTTTACTTCATGACAGTAGAGGCTGGTGGCTCCGAATGTGGAGGGGCTGTGAATCCATTCTGGGTTTCAATCAGACTCAGCCAGAACTCTAACGGAGTGATCCAAGGTGCTGAACCCTAGACCAAATAGGTTTAGCGCCTTGGGTAGCTCCTTTAGAATTCTGGCTGGTTCTGACTGAAACCCAGAATGGATCTATAGCCCCTCCAAAACTGGAGCCACCAGCCTCCACTGCTTAATGATTTTCTTATATACATGAAACCATTACTCTTTAAATATAGGTTTGTGTGTGAGAGAGAAGGAGACAGTGAGTGGAGCAAAGGTTCTGTGTGTGTGTGTGTGTGTGTGTGTGAAAGAGAGAGAGAGAGAGAGAGAGAGAGGTGGGAAGTGGAGCCAACCGCCCCCCCTTTGCTGGTTCCAGCCATGCTCACTGCTGCTATGTGGCCCCCAATCCTCTGCCTCATGTGACCATCAGAGGCAAAACTGTTGCCCAACACTGGGCTAGGAAATGGTAGTACCATATGTTCCAAACATTTGCTGAGGTACTGTGACAAACAAATCCTATATCCCGAACAGACCAACAGTGACCCCTAGAGCAGAGGTGTTGAACCTCAGGCCTGTGGGCCAAATTTGGCCCATGGGGGTCCCAATCTGGCCCTCTGGGTTCCCAAGAGGGCCATGCCCCCTCCCCCTAGTCGCACCCCTTTTCCCTGAGTGCTGACTGTTAGATGGCCTCCCCTCTTTTGCCCATCACCCCCATTCTAAGAGGTTGAATTGCCTCTCCTAAGGCTTATTTACTGGGAATAAGAGCTTCAAGCTAGAATATCCTGCTATTAGGGATATTTTTGGCCCCATCCCTCTGACTTTGGCCCTGCCCACCACTAACATCAGAACTGGAGCTTCTCTCACAATTGGTCCAAACAACAATCTGTTTCCGCTAAGGGGCTGTCACTGGTCTCAAATTCCCATAAACAGAGAACACTCTGTATTCAGTATTTTGTCTTTGGGAATAATCCAGCCAGGTGACCAAAGATGCTCTGTCTTAAGCCATCTTCTCTGAAAGGACCTGCACATACTCTGAAACCCAAGACACTCCTCAACCAGGTAATATATATCTAGCTACGTTAGATTGCCCTTATTGATTGTATTTGCAAGCCTGTGTGTGTGATTGTTACCTTCCCTTTTTCTCCGCCAGCCTTCCCAAATACATTCCTTTATGTGCATGGGGTTGGATCTAGCTTCTTTCCCATCAGTGGGATCATTGCTTGGGTGGAGATCCAATGAAAATACTCCTACCGGCAGAAAGGTGGGGAAGGCAATCTTTGCCAATTCCCCCCTCCCTCAGCAGCCCCACACCACCTTCCCCAGTGTTTCCGAGGGTCTCCCAACCCACCTGAGCAGATTGGGATGGCGGGGGGGGGGGGCATAAGATTGTGCTGCAAGTCTGCAACCCTAGGCACACTTACTTGGTGCAAGCCCCATTGGACTTAATGGGGTGCTCTGAATCAACAGGTGATGTTGATTCTGAGCTTGGTGGGGTGGGACATCAAATCTCTCTCCTTCTTTGCAGGGAGGCATTTTGCCCTCTTCCACCTCATTTACATGGAGTACATTTACATGGCAGACATGTGGTCTGAATATAGGAAAGTCGAAGGAAGCTCCCTTATACTCAGTGAGATCATTGGGCCATCTAGCCCAGTACGGTCAACACTGACTGGCAGCGGCTCTCAAGGGTTTCAGGCAGGGGACTGAATCTGGGGCCTTCTGCAAGCAAAGCAGGTGCTCTGTCACACTGAGCTAAGTCCTTCCTCGGCAAGTTCATAGTGCTATGCTGGCATTTCACACTGCCGATATCCTGCATTTTTTTATATTTCAGCTTATCTCTGATCTTTTTGAAAGCAGGAAAAGGCGCAGGAGATGTCCTGGAGGTTGACAATGTCATGTAAAGGACCTGCAAACTTCTGTGAGTGGCCAATCATGAGTGTGCAATAAAATGCTTGTGTAGAGACACCCCAAATCCCCACAACTGCCTCTGCCAGTGGATTTAGGAGGTCCTAGAAGAGGGGAAACAGCCCAGCTCTGTGATTTAAAGTATCTGGACCCTCCATTATGTGACTTTTAAAAAAATCTTACTATGCTGCTTAAAGCAATCAGTGTTAATCTGGTCTTCAGGGACTGACTGAAAGAAAGACTGGATGTTTAGAGGGCTTGAAGAGACTCTTCTGATTACAGTAAGATCTCCAGAACCCATCAGAGAAAGCACTGACATAAATGGAATGAGACTTTAATGAGGAGGATTAATTGGCTAAGTACTCATGGAGTGTGGGTGGCAAGGTTAAATTCCATGACTCTTCTGGTGAAGTGAGAGTAAAGAGTCATGTCAATCACAGAGGCTGCTGAGACTGAAAAAGAGAAAGGAGAGCATTTTGTAGGTGGTTTTGCTCTTGACATTTCTAGTACTCAGCTGGGCTTTAACTTTGCAAAAAGCCAAACTGAACAGAAGGACTTTAAGATACCCTGCATTCCATTTTAGTGAAAATGTATGCCTTGGAAAAGATGCTCTTAATATTGATTGCATTCTTAAGCGTACCATGTGTAAAGCTGCAATCCCATTCCCACTTACCTGGGAGTAAGCTTCTTTGAACTCAATGGGACTTACTTCCACGTAAACAGGCATAGAATTGCACTGTAATTTTCCATACAGAAGCTGAAGTGCATCCCCCGCGCCCGCACCGCTTTATATAACAGAACAAAGTAGGGGAAACATTTGGTTATAGTTTTACCACAAATATAATTTCTGCTATGAAAGATATTTCCAGTGTTCCTTCCCAACTGAGAAGCCAAAACTTCAGCATTTTTGTGGAAGTCAGAATGTTTGCTTTTTTTGTTCAAGCAGAGATGTTTGTCAGAAATATCCCATCATCTATCCATTCTATAGATTTATACTCCATGTCTCCAGTGTCTCCCCCCACCCACTAAAATGCATCACATAAAAATGGGAACATCACAACAAGAGAAATAAAAATCCTGATAAAACGTTAAAGAAAAGCAAACAGGTCACCTGGTCGTGGTGACATGTATTGTAGTTCTATTTAAATTATAGTAATAATGTAAACACCTTCATCTATATGCATAAAATAACATACGCTAATTTTACGCAAATCACTGTAATGTTTTGTCCTTTTTTTCTGGCAATGCATAAGTGACCACTCTAGGTGAAACCAAGAAAGCTGGCATGGTGGTGAGGAGGAAACCAGAACTGGATTTTTTTGTGAAAGGTCTGCAAGCTCGGTTCTGGCCCTGAAAACAATTTCCTGACCCGACCATGCGTTCAGAAGCATCTCATTCCTTAATTGCAAGTGCATGTCTGCTTCTACCTGGCACCACTATTTTGCACCTGGCATCAATTTGGACCTTGGGATTGTTTCTAGTAAAAAAATAAAGAAGATCCCAGAAACCCAAAGCCTTTCAACTCTTGCTCTAGCTACTGCATTGTACCACCCTGATTCACTAGCAAAAATGTTGGTAATTTAGTTCATCATGCAATCTAAACAAAAAGGACAGAGGCAATTTGATGTCAATATAATTTGGAAAATAACAACAGCTCAGAACCCTGAAATTTCAGCCACCATATTTTAGGTAGGAAGGTGTTTCAAGGGCGCAGCTGTAATTACTTCCTTCATCTCCAAAAGGATGTGACAATACCTGAGCAAATGACTTCTGTTAAACATGGAGTGAAGAAAACTCAAAGTAGAATGATGACGATAAATAAAAGGATAGAAAGAAGTACACCTAGGAAGGAAGTGAAGTCTAATTATAGGATACAATTAAAAGGGGGGAGGAATCCCTTCCCTAATTTAACTGGCAGAAAGGTGACACAGAGATTGTCACCTTTTTTTCACTGTATCTGGGAGGTTTTTCATGCAAATCGAAGAAAACAATTTCTCCTTCCCCTTTGAGAGCTCCAGGAGGGCCCATTTCATTCTAGGAGCAGTGGGGGACAATAACAATCCTGAAGTGAAGTGGCTTCATCCTGGGAGACTAAGATAAGGGCTGTGCAGTGGACCCGCCATACTAATTTGACATTTTTTCAGTTGACAGCTTCTCAGATGAAAAAAAAAACAGGCAACATAGAAGGCCCATAAACTCCATAGTTCTCCCACCCACCCCCAAACACCCTTCCGTTCAGTGTTTATTCCCCAGCCCCCCCCCTCCCCTGCAGTAGGGAACCTGTGAGCACAAAATTTGCAACCTTCCATAGTAGTTACAAAGGCATATGGGAGGAATTAAAATTAATGGGCTTAGTGGTGCTGAAAGCATGCTTGATTTATAGGCAAGGCTGCCAGAGAATGACATTGTGAGTGGCACAGCAACGATGCTTCAGAGGCACGGACTAAGAACCAGAATCCCCTTTTAAGTAGAAAAACACAACACACAACACCTTGGCCAGAGCTGAAATGGAAAAAAAAAAGAAAGGAAAAGAAAAAGGAAGATTCCCTTTTAGCGACAGACTTCAGGGAGCATTCCTTCCCAAACAGACGGATGCTTGGCCCCCTTACGGGCATCTGTACACCAGCCTAAAATCCTGCATTTAAAATGGGGCTTTCTGCTTCCATTTTAAATGCAGGATCACAACGATTCCCTTCTTCACCCACTTCCTTATCACCCACCCCCTTCCCCCTCCTTCTCCCCATATCTGAATCTTCCATGATCTTTCATTGATCTCACTCCTCTTCTTGCCGCTTTTCCCCTTTTCACGGAGGGAACTCAAGCAGAACACAACGGGGTAATTTGATAGCTCATTATCTGCAATCTATTTAAAAATGGAACAAAGGGTATTTAGTGCCAGAGACGCCCTGGAGGATCACAGCGTCATGTAAAGAGCCTGCAAACTTCCGTGAAGGAGCAATCTCGATCGCAGGATAAAACCTAAATCTGGCTCACATTCCCATACATTCAGAACAACACTGGACTTGGAACAGACCAACTCCCTTGGGGATAGTGCCATCATCAGTGGGCCAGGATCCCTGCTCTCAGGGGAAAGGGAGAGAGGCCCTTAAGCACGTTGTTTTGAAAAACTGAGCTGATGGTAGGTTGCCTCGGCTCAGCCCTAAGAGAAGGCGGAGTGCTGATTTCTTCTGATGGGGCCTTGACTGCCACAGTTCTAGGAAGCAAGCCCAGTGAAGTGTGCCTGTGCTCCCAAAGCAATTTCCCTGGGAAGAGAGGAGATGTATTCAATTTGCTCATGCTCAGGGTTTCCATAGGCAAGAAATGTCCATAGGTCAGATTGACCAGAGAATGGGTGTGTGCATGTGTGTTTGCCTTCCACTACAGCAGGGGTGTTGAACCTGTTTCAACCCAAGAGCCAAATTCAATTATGGGGAAGCTCTTGGGGGCTACATTCCAGAGGTAGGTGGGACTGAAGGCAAAGGGGGCAGGGCCAAAATACCAAAAACACCAGGATATTTTAGCTTTAAGCTCTTCCTGCCACTAAGTCTTAGGAGAGGCATTTCAACTTTTTTGAATGGGGTGAAAAACTACACAAAAGCCAGGAAACCATTGAGCAATCAGCAACTGGGGGAAAGGGAGTGGGGCCAGGGAAGCCTGAGGTTCTGCACCCCTGCCCCATAGCTTATGACATTTCCCACAAGCTCTTCTGCAGGCTTGGGGCTGCAGTTTGGATTATGTATAGTCTGATAGGGATGGGATAGAAAGGAGTGCTGGTAAATGGCTCAACATAAGAACTTCCATGTTAGGCAAGGCCATCAGTCCATTTGGTTCAGCACTCTGTCTCCAATGGTGGGCAACCTGATATCCTAGGAAGCTTAGAAGCAGGGCCTGATGGAATCAGCCATCATCATGGGGTGGTTTCCATCAGCCCCAGCCAATATGGCCAATGGCCAGGGATTATGTGAGTTGTAGTCTAAAACATCTGGAGGGAACCAGGTTGCCTACACCTACTCTATTAGCTGTCACCAGCATCTGGTAATTAGAAGTGCTGAACCTGAGGATTTTACCCTGCTAGCCTATCAGGTTGAAGGGAATTTAGTTAGAGAAAGTGAGAAGAAATAGCCAGTCCTGGGTCAAAAATCCCTCTTGGTGTTGTAGCAATTGAGTTAAAAATCATTGCCTGGCTTTCTCTTTTTTTTTGCCATGTGGTAAAATGTGCTTTATAATTTTTATTGGGAGAAGTGGCAGCTTATTTATAAGTGGTCTGGAAGAGGAAAATTGGAAAGAATGGTTGTTGTCACAGGATGGAAAGTTGACAGATGGGCATGGCAATATAATTCCCCTTGGGCCTTTATAAATTAAATGTAGCTCTTTAGAGGAGGATAGGACTGCTCTCCATTTTAGCTTCCAAGAGAGCCAGTGGCTGTGGTGAATCCTCCTTTCTGATACATTCTCACGGCTGTGCCTTAAAGCACAGTGTCTCATGCCTGGAAGATTTAATTTCCTTAAGGATTTTAGCCTCTCTCCCACCCTCATCCCCTTTCTCCTAGACAAAGTATCCAAGAGAAACTGTGTCAGGCATGAATCTGCAGGTGATGCTCCCCAAAGCTGTAATACCCTCAGGTTGGAGGTGTGGAATTAACGGGGCCTGGAATGAAAACAAACCTCTTGTCACAGATCTGACTGCACTATTAAAACCCTCGACTGAGGTTTAATCTGCTGTGCAGCAACACCAGCACTTTAATAGTGAAGGAACTGGATGGCTCAGGAGGTCACCATTCAGCTGTAGTAACTTGGCTATGATAGTTGCATTCTTTCTTTTCTCTTTGTCTTTACTGTCACTGGGAAAACTGAGAGGCCCAGCAGCAAACCCTCTCTGCAAGTGTGGTCTACTGGTCATCATTTTCTGTGCCTGACATTACTGAGTGGAGGGAATTCTGCTGCTGTTTTACCTCAGCCATGACACGTTACCCTTGCCATCAGGGATCTACCTTCGTGGGGTGTAGGGTGGCCACTTATGAATTGGGGGGAAGCACATCATCACAAAAGAGTACAAAAGGGGATGGTAATTTGCATGTGCTAATTTATATGTATAGGTGCAAATTTAGATGTCTTTAATATAATTTAAATAGAAAGACAGTACATCTAACCATAGTGGGGAAGACTGTGACCTGGTGACCTGCGTGCATGCCTATTCAGTCTGCTGTTCAGGTGCTAATGCTGATGGGCAACAGTTCTGATAGTTCTTTATCTTTAAACCAGAATTGGACAGAACAGCCCTTCAAACAGAGCAAGCCTTCAAATACAGGATGGTTCTCTGGCAATCCTTCAAAACAGAGGATTGACCTCTGTAAAAGAGGATACTTGGCCGCCCCAACTGCCATTAATACAATGCATATTTGACACACACTTCCCCGAGGTCCTTGCAAGATACAAATCCTCTCTCCTCACGCTCATAATGATCGATATTTTCCTGTTTGTTGATAAATGAGAGCCAGTGTCGTGTAGTGGTTAGAGTGTTGGACTGGGACTCAGGAGATCCAGGTTCTAGTCCCCACTCAGCCATGAAGCTCCATGGGTGACTTTGGGCCAGTCACTGACTCTCATCCTAATGTACCTCACAGGGTTGTTGTGAGGATAAAATGGAGAGGAGGAGGCCTATGCAAGCTGCCTTAGGTTCCTTGCAACAGGGAAAAAAGCAGGATATAAATGTAATAATAATGATAATCATAACAGAAAACCAAAGAACCAAATGCAGCTCTAGACAACCTAGGGCTTTTCCAGATAAATGTGCAGTTGCTTAATTGGCAAAATAAAAGGATTTGCCAATTTTTCTAATATTATACTTTTACGGCTTGCACCTTAGGAAGCATAGTGACACATAAGCAGGATTATAATGTATCTATCTAACAGCAAAGAGATGTACTGGTGAATACTCCAGAAGCTGCCAGTCCTCAATATGAAACAGAAATGTATGTAATCCCCTGAATACCACTGGCATGAAATTTAAGAAATACATCTTAAACTATGTGCCTACACTGAAGAAGGCCATTTAGAAACTTGTTATTTCCCCACTGGTGATGAGTGCTTGGGCAATCTCTTTTCCAGGGAGGAGCTCAGAGTATGCACCCAGAAATCTGATTAGCGTAGCCTCGGATAGTAAAGATAAAAAGATGGCACAGTATAGCACTATAATATGTGTTTTCGTTAGTGAGGGATGAACTTATCCCAATGGAATTCATTATTTCCTTGGAAAGTGACAAATTCATCTGTCTAATCTCAGATGAGAGTTCTCTGCTAATCTGAGATCTCATTCTGTGTATACAAGTTTTTGTGCATGCGCACTATCAAAGTGCATCTTGGGAGCTGTAGTTTAGAATCACATAATACATAAAGATGAGATGTGTCACTACATTATAGAGTCATAGAATAGTAGGGTTGGAAGCAGCCTATAAGACCATTGAGTCCAACCCCCTGCTCCATGCATGAATCCAAGTCAAAGCATCCCTGACAGATGGCTGTCCAGCTTCATCTTGAATGCTTCCAGTATGGGAGAGCCCACCACCTCCCTAGGCAGTTTGTTCCATTGCCGTATTGCTCTAACAGTCAGGAAGTTTTTCCTGATGTTCAGCCGGAATCTGGCTTCCTGTAAATTGAGCCCATTATTCCATGTCCTGCATTCCAGGATGATCGAGAAGAGATCCTGGCCTTACTCTCTGTGACAGCTTTTCAAGTGCTTGAAGAGCACTATCATATCTCCCCTCAGTCTTCTCTTCTCAAGGCTAAACATGCCCAGTTCTTTCAGTTTCTCCTCAAAGGGCTTTGTTTCCAATCCAATATGTTCCCCTTCCTGATTGGTTGTTTCCACGTGGCTCGCCTACATGTTGTTTACTCACTGTCACTGATCAATGGAACCAGAGAGAGTTGTTGTGGGAGCCTTTCCTTCAGGAAGAAAAGGGTTAAACCAACCAGTTCAGCATTTGCACAGAAATGGAGTGTACTGTAGATGCCGACTATGCATGCACCAAAAAAGCATAATCATTTTTTGAGTGAATAATGAATCATAGTGAAGGTCATTAAATAGACGAACCCAGGCATTTCAACCACTGAACTGACTAATTACACCTTTCGGTGGCATCACAAGTCTTCTTATAGAATTCCAGTGACCGTATGTGTTTCAGGCTTCCCTATGCACAGTTTGGGAATGGACCTACCTGTCTCAAGGCTTCCTCTGAGAGCAGATCCTTCAGTAGTATTTTGTTACTGGGGAATCTTGCACAGTGACAAATAAAAGGAGGATCTGAAGTCATTAGAAAGAAGAAAGGATGGGGGAGAAAAAGATGGCATGTTGGATGCACATTTAGGCATGTGTAACTAGGCTAGTGGAAGTAAACTTCCCTGCCCCCTTCTCCCCAAGCCAGCTCCCTGAAAATGCTACATAGAGTGTTGGGAAACCCTACTGAAGGAGGTGAGCTGTGGTTTGTGGGGAGGGAGATCCCCCCCAAGCTAGGCAGAGGTGCCTTCTGTGGATAGAGCTCTTCTGTGCATGGAAGGCAGATCCTGAATACAACCCTGTGTCTTCATGTCCTGATAATGACAAACTAGATTATGCAACCCCTTCATGGATCACTGCCTTGTTGTGGCGAAGGGGCTTGCGTAACTCAGTGAAGCCATAAGCTATGCCATGCACCCAAAACGGACAGGTCACTGCGGAGAGTTCTGACAAAATGTGGTCCACTGGAGAAGGAAATGGCAACCCACTCCAGTATTCTTGCCAAGAAAACCCCATGGAACGTATCACAAGGTTAAAAGATATGACGCCAGAAGATGAGCCCCTCAGATCGGAAGGTGTCCAATATATTACTGGGGAAGAGCAGAGGGAATTTCCAAGTAGCGCCAGAAAGAGTGAAGCAGTTGGGCCAAAGCCAAAAGGACACTCAGCTGTGGATGTGTCTGGTGGTGAAAAGAAAGTCGATGCTGTAAAGAACAATACTGTTTAGGAACCTGGAATGTAAGATCAATGAATCAAGGTAAGCTGGAGGTGGTCAAACATGAGATGGCAAGATTGAACATCGGCATCTTGGGAATCAGCGAACTAAAATGGATAAGCATGGGCGAATTTAATTCAGGTGACCATTCTATCTACTACTGTGGGCAAGAATCCCTTAGAAGAAATGGAGTAGCACTCATAGTCAATAAAAGGGTGGGAAAAGCAGTACTGGGGTACAATCTCAAAAATGATGGAATGATCTCAGTACGAATCCAAGGCAAACCATTCAGCATCACAGTAATTCAAGTCTATGCCCCAACCACTGAGGCCGAAGAAGCTGAGGTTGATCGGTTCTATGAAGACCTACAACACCTTCTAGAACTAACACCAAAAAAAGATGTCCTTTTCATTGAAGGGGATTGGAATGCCAAAGTAGGAAGTCAAGAAATCACGGGGATAACAGGCAAGCATGGCCTCGGTGTACAAAATGAAGCAGGACGAAAGCTAATAGAGTTTTGCCGAGAGAACACGCTGATCATAGCAAACACGCTTTTCCAACAGCACAAGGGGTGACTCTACACATGGACGTCACCAGATGGTCAATATCGAAATCAGATTGATTATGTACTTTGCAGCCAAAGATGGAGAAGCTCTATACAGTCAGTCAAAACAAGACCTGGAGCTGACTGTGGCTCAGATCATGAGCTTCTTGTTGCAAAATTTCGGCTTAAATTGAAGAACGTAGGGAAAACCACTAAACCATTCAGGTATGACCTAAATCATATCCCTTATGAATATACAGTGGAGGTGAGGAATAGATTTAAGGGATTAGACCTGATAGACAGAGTGCCTGAGGAACTATGGGCGGAGGTCTATAACATTGTTCAGGAGGCAGCAACGAAATCCATCCCAAAGAAAAAGAAATGCAAGAAAGCAAAGTGGCTGTCTGATGAGGCTTTACAGGTAACTGAGGAAAGAAGGGAAGCGAAAAGCAAGGGAAAGGTGAAGATATATCCAACTGAATGCAGAGTTCCAGAGAACAGCAAGGAGAGACAAGAAGGCCTTCTTAAATGAACAATGCAAAGAAATCGAGGAAAACAATAGAATGGGAAAGACTAGAGATCTCTTCAAGAAAATCGGAGATATCAAGGGAACGTTTTGTGCAAATACAGGCATGATAAAGGACAAAGAAGGCAGGGACCTAACAGAAGCAGATGAGATTAAGAAGAGGTGGAAAGAATACACAGAAGAACTATACAGGAAAGATCTGAATGTCCCTGATAGCCATGATAGTGCGGTCACTGAACCTGAGCAGGACATCCTCGAGAGTGTTACTAACAACAAAGCTAGCGGAGATGACAATATTCCAGCTGAACTATTTAAAATCCTAAAAGGTGATGCTGTTAAAGTGCTGCACTCAATATGCCAACAAATTTCGAACACTCAACAGTGGCCACAAGACTGGAAAAGGTCAGTTTACATTCCAGTTCCAAAGAAGGGCAATGCCAAAGAGTGTTCAAACTACCGCACAATTGCGCTCATTTCACATGCCAGCAAGGTGATGCTCAAAATCCTACAAGCTAGGCTTCAGCAGCATGTGAATTGAGAACTACCGGAAGTACAAGTGGGGTTTCGAAGAGGCAGAGGAACTAGAGATCAAATCGCCAACATTCGCTGGATCATGGAGAAAGCAAGAGAATTCCAGAAAAACATTGATTTCTGCTTCATTGACTACGCTAAAGCCTTTGATTGTGTGGATCACAACAAACTGTGGCAAATTCTTAAAGAGATGGGAGTACCAGACCACCTTACCTGTCTCCTGAGAAACCTTTACGAGGGTCAAGAAGCAACAGTAAGAACCAGACATGGAACAACCGATTGGTTCCAAACTGGGAAAGGAGTATGACAAGGCTGTATATTGTCATCCTGCTTATTTAACTTATATGCAGAGTACATCATGAGAAACGCTAGGTTGGATGAATTACAGGTCGGAATTAAGATTGCCGGGAGAATTATCAACAACCTCAGATACGCAGACAATACCACCCTAATGGCAGCAAGCGAAGAGGTTCTAAAGAGCCTCTTGTTGAGGGTGAAAGTGGAAAGTGCAAAAGCTGGTTTGAAACTCAACATTAAAAAAACGAAGATTATGGCATCTGGCCCCATCACTTCCTGGCATATAGAAGGGGAAGAAATGGAAGCAGTGACAGATTTTACTTTCTTGGGTTCCAAGATCACCGCAGATGGTGACTGTAACCATGAAATTAAAAGATGCTTGCTCCTTGGGAGGAAAGCTATGGCAAACCTAGACAGCATAGTAAGAAGCAGAGGCATCACCTTGCCGACAAAGGTCCGTCTAATCAAAGCTATGGTTTTCCCAGTAGTAATGTACGGCTGTGAGAGCTGGACTATAAGGAAGGCTGAGTGCCGAAGAATCGATGCTTTCGAACTGTGGTGCTGGAGAAGACTCTCTGGAAAAGACCCTGATGCTGGGAAAGACTGAAGGCAAAAGGAGAAGGGGACGGCAGAGGATGAGATGGCTAGATAGCATCACTGATGCAATGAATATGGACTTGAGCACGCTCCGGGAGACAGCGCAGGACAGGAAGGCCTGGTGTGCTATAGTCCATGGAGTCACGAAGAGTCAGACACGACTGAACAACAATAAACTGCACAATACAACTCTTGCTTTTAGTTCTATGTTCAGAACCTCTCACACCCTCTCTCACAGTATCTGACACACTCTCTATGCTACAGACTATCTCACTAGATGTTCTCACTCTTATCTCCCAATCTCATCTCACACTTAGACACGAGCAAAGGGCTGGATGCACCTGATCTTGTCTGATCTCGGAAGCTAAGCAGGGTCAGCCCTGGTTAGTACTTGGATGGGAGATCGCCTGGGAATCAAGGTTGGACTTGATGGTCTTGCAGGCCCCTTCCAACCCTGTGATTCTACGAGTCTCTAGCTGTACCCAATCTACCTTCCTTCCAGACTGCTCTGACTCTCTAGAAGCAATCCCCCCACCTTTTTCTGCACAAGCTCTCCTCCAATCACACCGCATTCCGTTCTCACTCAGCCACTCCCCCTTTCTTCCACTTGCCAAACTGTCATTCTTGCCCACACTCTGCCAAACCCCGCCTCACACTCATCTGTCAATCATTCCAGAGACATGCCAGCCACCATACATATATACAAACCTTTACATATTGTGTATGTGGAATCGCCACACCCTCATACCTTGCTCTTGTGGATTCCTGTGTTGTATGGCCAGGGTTTCTTTTTGCCTTTTTTTTGGTGCGGTTTGTCCTGAGGCCCTGAACCTACCATAAATATAAAAACTTAGGAATCTGAATTGATTCTATGCCCGTCTCCTCAGGAAGGAGGCAAGAAGTTCCAGGCATACAAAGCACAGCACAAATCTATGCATGTCTACTCAGAAATAGAGCACAGAAGCAAACAACAGAAACTGAACTCCGGTTTCTACACTTTCTCCTGACAAGGCCGGTTTAAATACTCCTGACAGGACCAGTTTAAATGTAAATATTTAAAGGTCTTTAAATTTTAAACCTATTTAAAAATTTAAAGGTATTTAAAGAGCAGAGTATTTAAAGTTTAAATGCCTTTAAATCCCGCCTCATTTCCAATAAGAGTGGGGGTTTCCCTGCACTCTAGTGAAGAAAGCCTCTCTTTCTTCAGTGCTCAGCAGGGTAATCCCAGCTCTTATCGCTGATCACTGACTGGAGATAAGAGCAGGGGTTTCATGCACAAGGCTGGAGGAAGAAGGGGTGGGGCATGCAGATGACGCTCATGGGCCAGATAGGGAATCCCTGCAGTTGGAGGTTAGAATCATAGAATCATAGATTAGTAGGGTTGGAAGGGGCCTACAAGGCCATTGAGTCCAACCCCCTTCTCAGTGCAGGAATCCAAGTCAGAGCATCCCTGACAAATGGCTGTCCAGCCTCGACTTGAAGGCCTCCAGTGTGGGAGAGCCCACCACCTCCCCAGGTAATTGGTTCCATTGTCGCATTGCTCTAACAGTCAGGAAGGTTTTCCTGATGTTCAGCCGGAATCTGGCTTCCTGTAACTTGAGCCCATTATTCCGTGTCCTGCACTCTGGGATGATCAAGAAGAGATCCTGGCCTTCTTCTCTGTGACAACCTTTCAAGTACTTGAAGAGCACTATCATATCTCCCCTCAGTCTTCTCTTCTCAAGGCTAAACATGCCCAGTTCTTACAGTCTCTCCTCATTGAGCTTGGTTTCCAGTCCCCTGATCATCTTTGTTGCCCTCCTCTGAACCCTCTCCAGTTTGTCTGCATCCTTCTTCAAGTGTGGTGCCCAGAACTGGACACAGTACTCCAGATGAGGCCTAACCAGTGCTGAGTAGAGGGGAACTAGTACTTCCCGGGATTTGGAAGCAATGCTTCTATGAATGCAGCCCAAAAGAGCATTGGCCTTTTTTGCAGCCACATCACATTGTTGGCTCATATTCAGCTTGTGATCGACAACAATTCCAAGATCCTTCTCGCTCGTAGTGTGGTTGAGCCATGTATCCCCCATCTTGTAACTGTGCATTTGGTTTCTTTTTCCTAGGTGCAGAACTTGGCATTTATCCCTATTAAATGTCATTCTGTTGTTTTCTGCCCAGCGCTCCAGTCTATCCAGATCACTTTGAATTTTGTTTCTGTCTTCCAAAGTATTAGCTATCCCGCCCAATTTTGTGTCATCTGCAAATTTGATCAGCATTCCCTGCACCTCCTCATCCCTGGGCTATAGGAATGCAGCCTAAGCTATTAGAAAAAGGGAGCAGAGGCACTTTTCCTCAGTTTCACATTTCCTTGCTGTTTTCCCTTGTTGATTTCATGGTAGATTCATAAGTGACATACTAATGCCAGCAGAAAGTATCCTTCCTTTCCAATCTACTTCCTTTCTTTAGTCTCTCTCTTTCAGTCCTTTCATTTTGGCCTGCATCTTTTCCTATCCTTTCGCCCAGGGGTCCCCAACACAGTGACTGCAGGCGCCATGGCACCCACAGGGACTTACAACAGTGCCCATGAAGCTCCCCACTGCCTGTCCCCTTCAAAAATGTTTTTAATAAAAACTTGAAAAACGTTAGGGTGCCAGGCTCTCCTTCCTCTTCCTGAACCTGCTGCTGATCAGCTGGCAGGAAGAGGAGGAAAACGTTGCTTCCTCACCCCACCCAGTCTTCTTCTGTCCATGCAGAGCTTTCCCCTATGCACGCACGCACGCTCTCTCTCTCCACTCCCAGCCTCTAGCCTTGCTATTTCTCTCCACCCAATCATTTCCTGTAGGAAAGGGTTAAAATGTTGTTTTTGCATTAAATAAGTCACAAATGCTTTTGAGCAGTGACTGAGCTAAGACAGGATGTGGAAACAAGTGTCTAAGGTACTTTGTGGTAAGAAACTTAAAATGAAGTTAGAAGTGTGGTTAGCTAAGCAAAGTAGAAACCACATTAGAAAATTAGATAAAAAACCCAGAGTTAGGACACGTGGTTATTATATCAACTGTGCGTGCTTAAAGAGCTCATGAATATTATGTTATGCACCCTGCATAGCTAATAAGGTCATTATAATGTACATGCAATGTATGTAAAGGGAGGGGGAACATGACAAGAAGATAATGTGAATAGGCGGATCAGAAAGTTGTGAACCTTGGAGTACCTAGCCAATGGGGAAACAAGGGAGGGACTCAGCGGCCGGGGAAAGAGAATAAAAACTGTGTGCTTTGATTGTCAGGTGTGCCTACTCAGCTAGGACACCCACCTTTGCAAACGTGCTTAATAAACATAGAGTTCTGCTTGAACATGTGTCACAAAGTTATTTCACAGGTCATGGTTGGACAAAAGAGTTTCTAACACTTCGCTTGCTATTTCTCTCCCTTGCCCATCCCTAGCTGCCTTCTTTCTCTCCCGTCCTAGCCCCTAGCCTTGCTCTTTCTCTCCCACTCATCCCTTTATCTTGCTATTTCTCTTCACTCCCAGCCTCTAGCCACACTGTTTCTCTCCCCACACAACTTTACCCTGCTGTTTCTCCCCCTGCTATCCTCTAGCCTCACTCTTTCTCTCCCCTCTGCTCCTTTGCCTTGCTATTTCCCCCTCCCTCTAAACCTCTAGCTGTGCTATTTCTCACCCCCCACAACCCTTTTGACTAACCAGGACCCCAAGGCAGCCATTATATGACTAGCCACATCCTTCATGAGAGCCAT
The DNA here is from genome assembly GCF_057233095.1 of Heloderma suspectum. Taxonomy (NCBI): domain Eukaryota; kingdom Metazoa; phylum Chordata; class Lepidosauria; order Squamata; family Helodermatidae; genus Heloderma; species Heloderma suspectum. The sequence goes on along the minus strand of NC_139459.1, from coordinate 270,814,261 downwards.
TTTGTGGTGGTGCCCGCAGCAGTTTCTGAAATTCCCGAATGTGCCCATGGGTCTAAAAAGGTCGGGAACCCCTGCTTTAGCCAGTGTAGGGGTTTGAGTGTTGGACTGGGACTCTGGAAATCCGAGTTCTAGTCCCCATGAAGCTCAATGGGTGACTTTGGGCCAGTTACTGACTCTCAGCCTAACTTACCTCACACGGTTGTTGTTGTGAGGATAAAATGGAGAGGAGGAGGATAATGTAAGCCACTTTGGGTTCCTTTGAGGAAAAAAGGCTGGATATAAATGTAATAATAAATCAATTAAATAAATAATTTTCTGCCCTTTTTTGTTTTCATATTCACTTTTGCCCTCCATGTCTCTTCAGAAAAGCTTGCCCACCACACTGTCAAAGCGTGTGTGAAGAAAACTTCCTCTGAATCTGAATCCCCTTGCACACAGCAGCCTACAATTTCCTGTCTTATCACCCCCAAATTCTGTGTGTACCACCCACCTCTATAGTTTCCTGGGTTATTGATATTGGATGCCTGTCTACCCGGGGGGGGGGGGGAGGTCGGTGCCTTCCCCTTTCGATTAGTTCTTTCTGCCAAGCATGCTGTGCTCCCTAGTGCCTGAAATGCCATTTTACTAACATCACTTCTGCCAGCCTGACAGATTGGGTTTCGGTGTAAGTCTGCACTTACACAGCCTGGCTGGGTTCCTGCAGCAGATGCGCTGACACATGACTGGGTGAGGTAATGGCCTTGATTGCATTCCCCCAGAAATCCTAGCCGAAGGAGAGCTGCTGCATTGACTGCTAATAACACTCCACGTTCCTGCTCCCTGACATTTATCAAAGTTTCTTTAAAGCAAGAAGGTAACACAATCAGCTCATTCCCTCCCTTCCTCCCAGTAGTAGCACACAGCAGCGCGGTGCCATAATAAAAAGAGCATAAGCTGATAATAAGCTATTTTTGTGTTCTTCAATCAGTGCTGCTTCAGTCTGTGCAAGGGATTAGGGGGTAATTGCAAAGTTCCCATTGTCATGCTGGAATCTTAAGGCATTTCTCATTATAATACTATTGTGAGTAACTTAACATTGGAAACAGGCTGTTTATTTGTATTTGTGACATTTAGATCACACCTTTTTCTTCCAAAAAGGTTGGGCTGATGTGTATGGGCTTTCCCCCATTCTATTATCACAAAAGTCCTGTGAGGTAGGTTGGGATGAGTGGTAGTAACTGGCTTAGGGTTACCTGGTTAGCTTCATAAGCTGCACAGGGATCTGAACCCAGCTCTTCCTGGACTAAGGAATCTCTGCACAGGGATTTGAACCCAGCTCTTCCTGGACTAAGGGTGCCTCCAGATGAGGCTTTTATTGCACCATTGTCTTGCCTCGTTCGCAGAATTTTACAGGAGGTCTAGACCTTGCCGCCTTCCATGTGCAACTCTCCCTTGTTTTCCCATGGCTTCTTTCATCTTCTTTCTTACCACAGAAAATCTGTTTAGGAGGAAAAGATGGAATAGCCGTAGAATGCGTTTTGATTGGTAGTGCTAGGAGCAGTCCATCTGGATATGAAAAGTCATGGAAATTATCAAACTTACATTTCTTAGGGTATAAAAAGCCAAGGTACCAGAAAGTCAGTGCAGATATAATATTCAGTTGAAATGGTGGACTGTTATAATACTCTCTGGAAAACTTAATTCTAATCAATGGATTGAACCTGGCATTTTGTTGTTAATAATATGTATCCAATAAATTGTGGATCAGTTGATTTTTTTATGTATTTATGTAGTGTGTAATTTTGTAATAATATTCTCCCCCCGCCAAAAAACCCCCCCATAATGAATGACTAGAAGGATATATGAAGGGCCATTTCAGGTACTGTCCACATGTCTCTGTTCTGCTACTGAGCTACATTCCCTCCTTCAGTTCAAAGTAATTCTTTTCACTCAGATCGCCAGAGATCTCAATTCTTATGTTTATTTCTGAGTAGGGATGTACGAAAGTTCCGCCACAGATCTCGGGGAGGCCGAACGGCCCACCCCCCCCCCGGGACGAGACTTACCTGGGGTGGATCTTCCTGGCGGCCACGGCTCCGGCGGCGGTTCGGTGGTGGCGGCTGTGGCGGCCGGTCTTCCGACCGGCTGCTGCCGCCGCCATTTCCAGGTTTAAAAAACAACAACAACAACAAAAAATGTGATAGGCTACATAAATCTTTACATAGCCTATCACGGCTGAGTAAAAACAAAAACACCCGCATACACAAATGGCAGCGCCCATGGGCGCCGCCATTTGCGTTCCTTATTTTGGCACGTCTTAGTCTACGTAAACATTTACATAGACTAAGACGGCGAAAATAAGGGGAATGCAAATAGTGTAGCGTCTACGCTATTTGCGTTCCCCTTATTTTTGCCGTCTTAGTCTACGTAAATGTTTACGTAGACTAAGACGTGCCAAAATAAGGAACGCAAATGGCGGTGCCCATGGGCGCCGCCATTTGCATACGCGCGTTTTTATGTGTTTTTTTTACTCAGCCGTGATAGGCTACGTAAACATTTACGTAGCCTATCACGGCTGACTGCAGGGACGCAAACGGTGGTGACTACAGCCGCCGCCATTTGCGTCCCTGCTAGCCAGCGGCCAGATGTCCGGCTGCTGGCGGAGCCAGCCGGCGGCTCAGCAGAATCGCTGCGGAGCACAGCTGGCCAGCCAGGATTCCGGTGGGGGGAGGAACGGAGCGCCTCCCCCCTCGGCGAGGATTCCGGGGGGAGGGACGGAACGCCTCCCCCCCAACCATCAGCATAATCCCTGAAAGGTAAGTGATTTTCGTACATCCCTATTTCTGAGGTGGTAAATTGGCATGTGGTCCATCCAGCTGCACAAACTGGAGGGAGGAGATCCACTTAACTGGGAGATGGGCCATAATTATCTGGGAGTTTCATAGTACTTAGAATACTTCTGCACTGCCGTGGTGTATGGACATGATTGGAAATGGGAAGTTAAGATGGAGACAAGCAATTCAGTGTTGTCTAGTGAAATAGAAATTAACGATAAGGGCACAAGCCTATGGCTGCTAGACAGTGTCTAGACAGCCATAGGATTTTTCAGTTTCTGGGAACAGAGCTTGGAGCCAGTGCTCTGAGCTTGGTTTCCAGAAACCTGACTCTCTGCCCCCTCCCCGCCACCCCCACTGCCTCATAGGCAGCACAGTTCATCCTCGGCTCTGCACTAATTTGGCTCTGAGGCAGGAGAATTTGCCTGTTCCTGCTGCTGTAGAGCCTTGGGCTTGAATGAGGAGCCCTCAGCATGCAAAGCATGAAATCTCTGACCTCTGGCTTCTCCTGCAAATAAAGTAAGTATGCAACTATGTGTATCTTAGGCTGGAACTACACTTACCGCCTTTTTTCGCTTCCAATGAGGTTTCACCACCCACCTTTCACACTATGCAGTACCCGCCTCGAATTGGACCGGAATTTCCCACTTCCGTTTTCCCGCTTTCAATACCCTAATATCCCGGTATTTCCCCTTAACGTGCTCTGATTTTCTGCCTTCGCCACTGTATCTGGTCGTAGTCCCCTCCCACGCCTGTCCAGATACGGCGATGTTTGTATTTCCCTCCTGTCCAATCACAGCTCTCGACGGCCCCATGTCTTCTTCTGGCTACTGATCACATAGCTTCCTCAGCAGCCCCCGTTTCCTCAGCAACAAGCAAAGGGCTGGATGTGTGCTGTGGATGAAGCTTCACAACTTCAAATCTTCGAAGATCATGCCTGAATTAGAAAAAAAAAACATCATGGAGAAGCCCCAATTCTGCAAGGATAACACCTTAATTAAAAAAAACACATCCAGAGCAGGGGATAGGAGGGGGTAAAACTTAATCTCATTTGAAGGGATAGAACAACCCCCTGCTCAATGCAGGAAGCCTGATTCCCAGGCAGTCGCCCATCCAACTACTGACCGGGGCCGACCCCGCTTAGCATCTGAGATCAGACAAGCGCATGCAGGAAAACAGCAGGAAAACAGCAAAGCACTCGAGGGTGAACTGAGCTTGCGCATTTGATGAAGCATGCAATGGGGAAAATGGGTGAGTGTGAATAATCACATTTTAATGCGAGACCATTTAACCCGACGGGACACCGAATTCATTGTGATGGCGGGCGCGGTGTAGATCAGCCCTTAGTAGACAACACACTGGGGCTGGAGCCAGGAATCTCTAGATATGCACTCTGTTGTCCCTTGTAGTGAGCTCTAGATCTCCACTCTATTGTGCATTGTGGCAAGCTACTGCAGTGGAATCGCAACTGTCTAAGCATTCTGATGAATGGACAAGCCGTATTTCTAGGCCACGTGCCAGTAGGCTGGAGGCACACTCAGTTCATGACCCTGTTACATAAAAGGGAAGAATGGCAACACTAAGGGGCCAGTCTGAGGTAGCTGAAGTAAGTGGCTGAAATAGTTTGTAGAAAGTGGCTCAGGAAATAGGTCAGGTTGCTCAGATCTTGAGTGAAACTCAAGATTTATACCTGCTTGAAGGGACTAGGAGAGATTTTGCATCCCTTCTGGCATGAAAGGGGAAAGGAGCCAGATATTTCTTGGCCTAAGATCTTCAAAGGTCCTTTGCCTTAATGGACCTCTTCTGATGTCAGTGGGGCTCCATCAAGTGCTGGGAGAGCAAAATTTCAAAGTATTTATGCTGCAATTTTCTCTGTCTAACTCTGTAGAAGAAGAATAAAACAATCCTAGTAGATGCTTCCTGCCATCTGCCATCTGAGTTGGCTTAACAACATCCTACAATACACTCGGAGTACTTAAGGAAACTAGCCAATTTTACAAGATGACATGCACAATTTCCCATGGAAGCTGTCACATATTTTGCAAATATGTCACGTGCATTTGACCAAATATTTGATAAATATGTGCAAAAGACAGGATGTCTTCCTTTTTCATCAGAGATCAGCAAATTCAGTATGCAAAACTGATGCTCCCTTCTTGGTATCCCTGTCATGGTTTTATATACATTATACCAGCCATCCTCAGCCTAGCCCCTCCCGATGTTTTAGACTACAACTCCCACCATTCCTGATGCTGCTGGAGCTGCTGGGAGTTGATTTTTTTTTTTTTAAGAGGGCACTAGGTTGGGGAAAGCTGAATTATACTATGTTTACAAGGTGTTTTTTTTTTTTAACTACTTCATGTTATGAAATTAGGTTTGTACTGCATGTAACTGCATGTGTTCACAATGTACTCCCAAAAATATGAGAGCATTTCTACAATAAGCTAAAATCCTGCAACTTTACCGGGGCTTTCTGCTTCTGTTTTCTTTGCAGGATTATGACGGGGTCCAGCGAGCAGGTGATGTGGAATTGAAAACTTCCTTTCTCAACAATGCTCTATATGTTCAATGAAACAGTGCCATCTAGTGGCTGAATTCTAGAACTATGCCAGCATTACACATTGCCGATATTGTGCAATTAAGGTTTATTACAGCTTATCTCCAATCTTTTTGAAAGCAGGATAACTGGGGGGAAATGTGGGACATGTCCTGGAGGTTGATGATGTCATGTAAAGGACCCACAAACTTCCGAGAGTGGCCAATCATGAGCGTACGATAAATTGCTCATGTGGAGAAGCCCTGTGAGCAATACATACATTATACACTGCATGTCTATGTTGTGGGAATGCCGGCTCATTCTCAGCTCCCCATAATATTGTTGTGAATTTGAACTGTCTTGATTACTTTGAATTGGACTACAGTTTTGCTTAAATGTTGCCTGATGGGAATCATGTATTTGACAAAAGACTGTAATGGTTCTCAATGGCTATCAAATGGGTGGAGCCTGAGACCTGATGTAAGATTAGTGTCTATGTCCTCTGCTTGTAGAGGTGTTATTTGCTTCCTCTGTGCTCTGCTAAGCAAATACCACAAAACACCATAAGTCTCCAGTGCTCTCTAGTGCTGTTTCAGAGAAGAGGTTCAGCCAAACTGGATGCCTAAAAGAACAACAACTTTATTTCTAAGAACAGTCCAGAACAGTGTTCCTCAACCTGGTGCCCTCCAGATGTCTTGGCAAGTCATGTTTAATTGGATGCTGACCAAGTAGAAGTCAGGATTCCCAGGGAGGCAGGAACAGGAGAGCTGCAAGTGGTGCTGGGGCTGCAAGTCAGACAAGCTTGCCTGTATATTGATCCAACAACCAGCAGATCATGACAGAGCCTTAAGTATGGATTTGGCTTCCTTTAAGCCACCTTGAGTGCCATTTTCTTGGTAGAAAGATGGGGGTACAAATCAAATCAATCAGCAATCAATCAATCAACAGGCTGGTTAGCCCCACCTCCATACTGACGGAGGCCTTCTCCAAGGGACCTGGTCTATTTCAGCAGTTTCACACCACGACGACACAGAAGTGGTTGTGGCAAGGTGATATCTTCATGGCTGGGGTCGTTAGAATTTGAGGATGGCAATGTGATTTCCTCCAGAGAGAGGGTGACTGGCCTCTGGGGCCTTCCTGGAGAACTAAGTCTTAAGGAGGTGGAAACTCATGATGCCTTTCTGTAGCAAAACCCTCTCCATGTCCGAGTAACTCTGGGGCCTTGTCCTCTGAAGATGAGTGATTGGGGTCCTCTGAGGATGAGGTTTCAGAACCCCCGAACACTGGTGTTTTCCCTCATAGGTCCTTCTCCCATAGGAAGGGGTCAACCTAGTATAGCTCCCTTCCTGTACCCCTAAGCCTTTCTACAAACTCCCAAATCTCAACTGCTTTGGTACAATCATATGGGTTGCTGCCTGTCATAACAGTGTTCCAGGTTCCAGGAAAGAGAGAGAGACACATACATTCCTTCCCTTCCTGCTGCTGGCATCTTGGTCCTTGACTATCTTGGTTACTTTAGGACTAAGGCTGGAATGGTGTTTATCTTTCAAGCAGGACACTCTTTCAAGATAATGGGCATTTAAAAAAATAAATTAAGGCCTATTAGGATTCGGTGTGTTATTGCTTCTGTCTGTTTGTACAGTTTTGTAATCTGGGGTTGGATCCAGGATCTGCCTTCCATGAGAAAGGGCTCCACTCACAAAGGTCCCTCTGCCCAGTTTTTAGGGATCCCCCTCCTTCCCAGCTCACAGCTCACTTCATTCAGTACAGTCCCCTGATTCTCTGTGTAGCATTTTCAGGGGGCTAGAGGGGCTGCTGTGGAAAGGAGAGGGTGGGGAAGTCACTTCCACCAGCGCAACGGATCCAACCCCTAATATTTTCCTTTTATTTTAAATTGTTCTGTTGGTGTGTTATTTTATTTGGATGACTGTAAGCTGCCTTGTGTCTGCATTGCAGAGAAAGACAGGATACGCGTTTTGTTATATAAATAAATAAATAAATAAAATCTTGACAGGCAGGTATCAGCATCTTTCTCCCTTGGAGATTACAGGCTGCTAACCAAAAGTGCTAAAAACATGCGTTTAAAAAAAACAATGTGTTGCCCTCGGCAAGCCCTGAAAATGGATGAATGGCTTTAATATTCAAAATACACCCACTTGTATCTAAGCATTAATTAGTTTTATTTCCTCAAGCCTGGACTTTTTCCAGGGATATAATCTTCTAAAAGCTGAGCAAACATCAGAGTTGCTGGAATGTATCTATCTATCCATCTAGCCAGCTAGCTATTTTATTTTTATACTGCCTTTCTATAAAAACTACCAAGGTGGTGTAGAACAGATCAAAAACAATAAAAATAACAGCATCATAAAAGAAACAACCACCATTAAAAAATGTCAAAAACAACACTACTCAAAATAATGTACAAGGCCGAGTTAAAAAGATGTGTCTTTTTGACATCTTTTCTAAAACCAGAGCGAGAATGGAGACCGATTGTAGGTCTGAGGCGAGTTCCACAGTTTGGGGTGACACTGAAGAAAGCCCACCCAAGCATGCCTGTCAAGTGGGCCTCAGCAAGTGGTGGAACCCTCAAAAGGGCCTCCCAAGTACATATTACTAGCAGATTTGTAATGACATAGCGGGCCCCTAGGATACCCAGACCTAAACCATTTAGGGCATTAAAGGTTAAAATTGAATTGCGCCTGGAAAACAAGTGGCAACCACTGCTACAGATCTTTCAATAACAGATATAATCCTGATACCGTGCAGTGCAGTGGTTAGCAGCCTAGCTGCCGCATTTTGCACCACTTGAAGCTTCTGGAAGCTCTTCAAGGGTAACCCCATGTAGAGCACATTGCAGTAAACGTGATGTAGATTTCAAGCTGAAGGTAACTCAGTATTATTCTGGCTAGACTCCTTTTTCTTCCTGGGCAATCTGTAGTATCTCAGATTTTGGTGAGAGAAATTTCCATTAGCAATACCTGCCTAAGTGACAAAGCTTAACTGCTTTCCCCATAAAACAGTTTTCTTTCCACATTTTGTGTGTGTCAGGAAACAAATATAGAAAGATTACTACATGAGTCATATCAGTTGATGTTGTTGCCAGCGTAGGGTAAATATTGTAGGCATCATATTTGAACCTGTTTTGGCATTGCAGCTCACTATTACGTGGTTGGCTGAAACACTTTAGACATCCATGGTGTAGGACTGGGCCTATTTTTAAGCTTCCTTCCTATCTGTACTTTGAAGCTATTCACTTGTGTCAAGTGTCCTCTGTCTCAATTTATAAAGCTGATCATCAAGCATTTCAAACAGTGACCAAGCATTTGTGGCTAAGGTGGTCCCAACTGCATGGAATATACATCTCTATGACATCCATCTCCATTATCTTTCAGGAATAACCGAAGAAATGTTTAATATAATCTTTTAGCTTGTTTTAGGACTTGCAGCCACTTGATCATAATAACTCATGCAGAGTTTTAGATTTGTCAGATATTTTTCTTCCCAATTTTATCTAATTAATTCTGGGACAGAGGGATAATTATGTGCATTATGATAATCCATTTCCCCAGCTAATGTTTTAATTGCTAGCCATCCCTGTTCAAGGCTAGGAAAGGGAATAAAAGTCAAAAAGTCAGAATGAGTCATCTGAAGTAACAGATGGAGGGAGGAATAATTGTGCCAAGCAAAGGGAATTAAGTCCCTCCCTACGTATACAATGGAACCGGACTGTTTCTGACAAAACTGTTCTAGGGGACAGATTTGGGATGATTGTCTTATTTCTTATAAATAAAATAATAGCAGAACAAGCATGGAAGAATCTTCACAAGTAGGGATGTTGGAGAAATCCGCAATGGATTCAAATGAGTTCGGATTTCTATGAATCCAACCTCTGGATTCTGCAGTGGATTGGCTTTTTCTGAATTGAGTGGATTCCATGGACTTGTGGAGCAGTTTTTTTACTTTTGAGGAGGAGGATTTGCACTAATGCTCACTTCTGCAAGTGGAATGATTTCATACAACCCTAAAAAGTAAATAAATCAGATTCTGTCAATGCATAGGGGATGGAACAAAAGACACCTGACAATGCACAAAACACAGACTGAATGGATTTAACAAAATCTGTCCATCCCTACTCACAGGGGATCTGAATTATTCCAAGCTCTATGTATTTTACAACATATTAGTGACTCACTAAAATTGTTTTCTTGTGCTCTCCCATTTACAATGCTCTGGCAGAATCAGCTCTGGAGCAAGTAGGGCGATGCCTGGGTTTTCTAAAATTCTTGATGGAGGGTCCTTCCAGATGAGGATTTATTTTGCAATCGCCCTGCATCATTCATGGAATTTTATGGGGGTTCAAATAACGTTGTATTCCACTTGTAGCCCTTGTATGATTTCCTACCTCTGCTTCCATCTTTTTTCTTACTCAGAAAATCCATCAAGGATGGAAAGATGGAACAGCTGCACTTCTTTTTTGTTTTAATTTGTAGCACGAGGAGCCATCTGTCTGAATGCATCTTTAGTCACTGCATTTATGATGCACTTCTGAGCCAGGAAATATTAATTTTAATGCAGGTCTCTGCTGGAACTCTCACACCACCTGAGCTTGCTAGGGATGGGGAAGTATTAATATAGAATCATAGAACAGTAGGGTTGGAAGGGGCCTATAAGATCATTGAGTCCAACCCCCTGCTCATGCAGGAATCCAAGTCAAAGCATCCCTGACAGGTGGTTGTCCAGCCTAATCTTGAATGCCTCCAGTGTGGGAGAGACCACCACCTCCCTAGGCAGTTGGTTCCATTGTTGTATTGCTCTAACAGTCAGGACGTTTTTCCTGATGTTCAGTCAGAATCTGGCTTCCTGTAAATTGAGCCCATTATTCCGTGTCCTGTGCTCTGGGATGATCGAGAAGAGATCCTGGCCTTCCTCTCTGTGACAGCTTTTCAAGTACTTGAAGAGCGCTCTCATCTCTCCCCTCAGTCTTCTCTTCTCAAGGCTAAACATGCCCAGTTCTTTCAGTCTGTCCTCATAGGGCTTGGTTTCCAGTCCCCTGATCATCTCTGTTGCCCTCCTCTGAACCCTCTCCAGGTTGTCTGCATTCTTCTTAAAGTGTGGTGCCCAGAAGTGGACACAGTGCTCAAGATGAAGCCTAACCAGTGCTGAGCAGAGGGGAACTAATACTTCATGGGATTTGGAAGCTATACTTCTATTAATGCAGCCCAAAATAGCATTTGCCGTTTTTGCAGCCACATCACATTGTTGGCTCATATTCAGCTTGTGATCTACAACAATTCCAAGATCCTTCTCACTTGTAGTGTTGTTGAGCCAAGTATCCGCCATCTTATAACTGTGCATTTAGTTTCTTTTTCCTAAGTGCAGAACTTGGCATTTATCCCTATTAAATTAATATCATGCAGATGACATTTGGAACATGTCTGTCCAATTTTGATTAGCCATGGGGCCAATTCACACAATACTTAAGAGGTCCAATCTGGCACTGCATATAAAACCAACATGCTGGCCCTGCCTCCATTATCCACACAGGGATGGCCTGTCTGAATGGGATTTATGTGTGTACAGTCCTACATGCATAGGCCCCAATTGCATGGCTGATTCCTGGATTTTATCTGAAAAATCAACCATGTGACTTTGGCCTACACATGTAGAATTGTATGCATGTAAGCCTTATTCAGATAGTGTCATGGCCTTGGAGCAAGGGTCCTCTGAGACTGAGGTTTCTAGTGGCAGCAACTCTGAGGAGTCAGAACTAGTTTCTGGAGCTTCACAAGTGGGGCCCTCCACCTTGGATCTCATACCCTGTCCTCTCGATACCTAGCAGTCACCGCAGCCCTCTTACTCTAACGAGTGGACCTCAGACTCCTTCAGTGAGCAGAGAGGCTCTGGAGAGCATTACTCAATCAGCTACTCACTCTTCAGGCCTTCACCATCGAGAAGAAATCAGCGACTGTGGAAAAGGGCACTGGCCCTTTAAGAAATCCAGATGTATTCTCCTGGCCTGGCTATAAAACCATGCCAGTTGCTCTAAGCCAGTGCTGGGATAACATGTCAGTACTGTACCTGTCGGACTGTTCTCTGTGATCCTGAACTCCTTCCAAGTCCTGAGCTGGCACCTGTGGTACTGGCTGTGGTGCTAAAACTATCCGTCTAACATCTTTCGAAACTCAATACACCTTTCTTCAAAACAACTAACTCCCACCCCAAGGTATTTATCATAACTGAGAATCTTTAAGGGTGCAATCCTATCGGGATAGGTGGCCGCCTCCGAACTTGGAGGCGACTGCCTACCAATGCAGGGCAGGAGAAGCGTGGAGGGGATCATCCCCTCTGCACTTCAAAGAATCATAGAATACTAGGGTTGGAATACTAGGGTTGGAAGGGGCCTATAAGACCATCAAGTTCAACTCCCCTGCTTCAGCTGCCCTTCATTTGCAGCTAGATAGCTGATTTCGGCTGTCTAGCTGCGGGAAGGTAGAGCGGGGGGTGGGATGGGACACTGGCCAATGCATAGGAAGCATTGGAACTGCACTTCTGCCCTCCCCGCCCAGCATGCCCCATTTTCGACACTCTGCACTCCTCTCCTGAGCATGGGGCCATTCCATGCTGCCTGCAAGGCAGTGTGGGAGAAGGTGGAGGTCAGTTTTCAGGGAACCAACCTCGGAGCACGGGCTCCAAGGTCGGTTCCCGGGAACCGACCTATCCTATGGCCATCTAGCTGCTGACTAGCAGCCATAGGATTGTGCCCTAAGTAAGGAAAACTAGAGTTTTTGTAAACATTAAAATTCAAACAAGAAGGACTTACTTGTGCATTTCATTTTAGCTCCAATATCAGAGTTTAAAATACTTTGTTCTATTAATATTGATCAAAAAAGATTTAGAGAGTAATTCTATAGCCCCTAGACATTGTCAGAGACTCCGTAGGTTATTGGGATATATTTAGATATTCTGCAAAACTTGCCAGCCCTTCTGGGTTTTTTCCCCCCTAGGCTGCTGCAACATACTTCCCAGTAGCTGACTAGCTCTTACTCAACAAGACTTAATCAGATGCCCAAAGGTTTTTTGCAGGTTGAGTAGCATTGCCTTTTAGTGGCGTAAATGCCTTCTTGTGGGGTGAAAGCCCTTGTCACAATACCATATGACAAACTAATTTCTTTATTTCATAATGCAGTATCTTCATGGTACAATCACCATGGCCCCTGAATCAGTGCCGGGGCATGGTAATGGACTGGATGAGGTCCAATAAACTGAGACTCAATCCGGAGGTACAGTTAATGGGTGGTTCATCTGCCTGGCTAGGTGATGTTTAACCGTTGCCGGAGGGGAAGTTGCACTCCCCCTAAAGGATCAGGTTTATAGTTTGGGGTTGCTCTTGGATCCAACATTGTCACTAGAGGCATGGGTGGACTTGGTGGCACAGAGCACCTTTTATCAGTTTAGGATGATATACCTTATCTGGACAGAGATAGCCTAGCTACAGTTATCCATGCTCTGGTATCCTCTCATCTGGATTACTGCAGTGCCTTTGAAAATGGTCTGGAAGCTTCAGTTAGTCCAAAATAGAGCAGCGAGATTGTTAACGGGGACTGGCCAATGTGATCATACGTCAGCAGTTTTCCGTCTGACTGGCTGCCAGTCCATGTTCAAACCTGATTCAAAGTGCCAGTATTAAAATTCAAAGCCCTAAATGGCTTGGGGCCAGGTTACCTGAAGGATTGTCTGTTCCCATGTATACCTGCCTGACCCTACGATTGTCCTCAGAGGTCCTTGTTCAGGAGCCGCTGCTGAAGGATGTGAGGTGGGTGGCCACTGTTGTGGCATCCCAGTTCTGGAATGAGCTTCCCAGAGAGTTTCGCCTGGCACCTACCTTGTGCTCTTTCCAGTGCCAGATAAAGACCTTCTTATTTTTCCAGGCATTTCAGTCTTTCAGCTTCTGTGGTTTTAAATCTGTTGCTGTATTTTAAATTTTTGCATTGCTGCTAGTTTTATGTGGTTTTGTTTTTATTTCATACTGTAGTTTTATACTTCTAAACTTTTGTATTGTATCAAGTTGTGTTTTATGGTTTTAATGGTTGTGAACCACCCAGAGAGCTTTGGTTATAGGGCAGCATAGAAATGTTATAAATAAACAAACAAACAAACAAACCTATTTCTTTACTTTGGCATGGAGATGAAGAGGTATACATTAAAAAGTCAAGCAATTAGGAGGTTATACTCAAGTTCACTTCCTGGTGCCAGCTGGGACTCACAGCAACAGGGCACAAATGGACAAATACTCCCTTTATCACCACTGATATGGAGCCAACCCTGAAACAAGAAAGCTCAATATATTTGGAAATTGGCTTCAGCTGCTGAGTTTAAATCTGGTTCCAAATATCTCCCAGATTCTAGAGACAGGGAAAGCTTTGCTTAAATTTCACATGGAGGAGTAGAAAAATCATCTGCTGTATTCAGACCCAGATCCTAGGTTTCTCTGGGTTTTACATACATATGCTATTCTTAAGTAATTGTGTGTCTCGTCTCTAAAATTTCTCTCACGGTACCTTGGTGTGAGAATTTTATGTATAAAGAGAAATGCAAGATTTTTTTAAAAATATATTTTTCAGATGCAGGCTTCTTTTCTAAACCAGGCTAAGACTTTACAGTTTTTGAAATTCTCTTTTATTCCCACTTCATACAAAGAGCCCCATCTCTACTCTGCTAGTGCATATAATATTCTTCAATATGCTTTCAAACTCCTCATATATCCATGCCAAGAGTTTAGACGCCTGGGAGAATGTTTTCAATTACTTACTGGAACCCATAAGGAAAAGGAATCAGGACTGATTTATGTTAATTTAATACCCCTCAGTGCTCTCATCTATTATTCTATTCCCCACAAGCTCATTAGAGTCCCCTCCTTCAGGAGGAATTATTGGTTTTTTTATTGTTTTATCAGCTGATAGAGCTCTACTTGTGTCACACTGGTTCTTCATAGCTTAGAACAGTCTAAGGGGTTTTTATTGTACTATACTGGAAATTCCCCTTCATGGATCATTGCCTTGTTGTGGCGAAGGGGCTTGCGTAACTCAGTGAAGCCATAAGCTATGCCGTGCAGGGCCACCCAAAATGGATAGGTCATGGCGGAGAGTTCTGACAAAATGTGGTCCACTGGAGAAGGAAATGGCAACCCACTCCAGTATTCTTGCCAAGAAAACCCCATGGAACATATCACAAGGCTAAAAGAGATGACGCTGGAAGATGAGCCCCTAGGTCAGAAGGTGTCCAATATACTACTGGGGAAGAGCAGAGGGAATTTCCAAGTAGCGCCAGAAAGAGTGAAGCGGCTGGGCCAAAGCCAAATTTGGAACACTCAACAGTGGCCACAAGACTGGAAAAGGTCAGTTTACATTCCAATTCCAAAGAAGGGCAATGCCAAAGAATGTTCAAACTACCTCACAATTGCGCTCATTTCACATGCCAGCAAGGTGATGCTCAAAATCCGACAAGCTAGGCTTCAGCAGCATGTGAACCGAGAACTACTGGACATACAAGCTGGGTTTCGAAAAGGCAGAGGAACTAGAGATCAAATTGCCAACATTCGCTGGATCATGGAGAAAGCAAGAGAATTCCAGAAAAACGTCTATTTCTGCTTCATTGACTATGCTAAAGCCTTTGATTTTGTGGATCACAACAAACTGTGGTAAATTCGTAAAGAGATGGGAGTACCAGACCACTTTACCTTTCTCCTGAGAAACCTGTATGAGGGACAAGAAGCAACAGTAAGAACCAGACATGGAACAACCGATTGGTTCCAAATTGGGAAAGGAGTGCGACAAGGCTGTATATTGTTGCCCTGCTTATTTAATTTATATGCAGACTACATCATGAGAAACGCCGGGTTGGATGAATCACAGGTTGGAATTAAGATTGCCAGGAGAATTATCAACAACCTCAGATATGCAGACGATACCACCCTAATGGCAGAAAGCAAAGAGGATCTAAAGGGCCTCTTGTTGAGGGTGAAAGTGGAGAGTGCAAAAGCTGGTTTGAAACTCAACATTAAAAAAACGAAGATCATGGCATCTGGCCCCATCACTTCCTGGCATATAGAAGGGGAAGAAATGGAAGCAGTGACAGATTTTACTTTCTTGGGCTCCAAGATCACCGCAGACGGTGACTGTAGCCATGAAATTAAAAGACGCTTGCTCCTTGGGAGGAAAGCTATGGCAAACCTAGACAGCATAGTAAGAAGCAGAGACATCACCTTGCCGACAATGGTTCGTATAATCAAAGCTATGGTTTTCCCAGTAGCAACGTATGGCTGTGAGAGCTGGACTATAAGGAAGGCTGAGCGCCGAAGAATTGATGCTTTTGAACCGTGGTGCTGGAGAAGACTCTTACGAGTCCCCTGGACTGCAAGGAAGTCAAATCAGTCCATCCTAAAGGAAATCAACCCTGACTGCTCATCGAAAGGACAGATACTGAAGCTGAAGCTCAAATATTTTGGCTACCTAATGCGAAGAGAAAACTCCCTGGAAAAGACCCTGATGCTGGGAAAGATTGAAGGCAAAAGGAGAAAGGGACGGCAGAGGATGAGATGGCTATGTAGCATCACTGATGCAATGAATATGAATTTGAGCACACTCTGGGAGACAGCAGAGGACGGGAAGGCCTGGCGTGCTATGGTCCATGGGGTCACGAAGAGTCAGACACGACTGAACGACTGAACAACAACAACAACAGCAACAATAACAAAATGCTGGAAATTATAGGCCAGTGCCAGTTAGCTCAACATTTGTTCCAGGTAAATTGGTGGAAGGCATTAAAGATAAAATTATCAAGCTTATAGAAGGGCAAGTCTTGCTGAAGAAGAGAAAACATGGCTACCATGAAGGTAAGTCCTGTCTCACAAACCTCAAAAGAGTTGTTTAAGAGTTTCAGTAAACATGTGAACAGAGATGATCAGGTAGACATTGTTTTCTTTGGCTTCCAAGAGGCTTTTGACAGTCTCTCACCAAAGACTCCTGAGCAAACTTAACAGTCACGAAGAGTCGGACACGACTGAACAACAACAACTAGACTGAAGCCCTATTTTATCCAGGGCAGTTTCTCCATGACAACGGAAGGAGATAGAAGGAGAAGCCAATCATGACTTACCCAGATTTTTCAAGGAGCTGGCTTTGCTCTCCGCAGGGCTCCATGAGCAAATGTATCGCACCAGTAAAAGTCGCTTCACAGAACATTCTTCTGGATAGGGTGGGGGGGGATTAGAGTGAACATCATCTGGTGGACAGGGGCTGCTCAGCCAATAAGAGAGGCTCCCCCCTCCAAGCTCCCCCTCTTTCACTTTGGGTAAAACCCCAGGAGGTTTCCTCCTGTGTCGCTACATAAATCACTCTCATTCTCTCTCTCTCTCTCTCTCTCTGCCTCCCCCCAGCATTATTTACTCCATTAAAGAATGATCGTGAAAGGAACACAATGTTCTCCTTCCTGTGAAAGCAATGATGCTGGGAACAATCTCCTTCTCTCTCCCCCCCCAGCCCCCCAGCGTTATTTACTCCCTTAAAGAATAATCACTAAAGGAACACAATGTTCTCTCTGCCCTGATCTGCTGATGCTGCAATCAATCGAAGCTTCGAACTTTCAAAGCTTCGACATTAAGGCCGCTAAATGCATTATTTTGATTCATGAGAATCTAGTAACTTTGGGAGTATGCATTTCAAGGACAAGCCTCATTGACCACAATGGGAGTTACTTCTGAGTAGACACACACATGATTGTGCTGGGAAGACAGAGGGGAAATGAAGGGATGGGAAACCAGCCCCTTTCTAATCCAATGCTGCACAGGATCCAGTGGTTGAAGGTGGAAGCAGTTACTTCCAAATGGCAATAAACCAAACAACAGAGAAGCGCAGCTTTGGAAATTGCTTTACAGCCTTTAGGGAATTATTGCTTTAAAATCTGCTATGTCAGTTGAGGGGGATCTCTGTAAATGCTGGTGTGCGTGTTCAGGGGACAAGTCTCATTGACCACAGTGGGAGTTACGTCTGAGTAGACACTAGTTGGTTTGTGCTGGGAAACACAGGGATGGGAAACAACCCTTGACTGGGGTCATGGTGAAAGGAACACTCCTGGGCAGGGCTAGCATACCCGAGGTAAATGTGGGGTTGGGGCACACAATAACTATCCCAGGGAGAATCCAGCTTAAGGAAAAGAATCAGACTTTAAGCAGTCTCAGGAAATCCATTTTTTCCCTGATAAGCTCCAGGGTGGCTGCTGGATGGCCACGACGTCATGTATCCCTAACAATCTCCAAACATAGCCAGCTCAGAGCAAATCGCTCATGGAGACACCCCCCAGGTCCCTCAACCAAGCAATATGTTACTATCATTGGTCAAGGTCTCTTAATCAGTTCTCCAGCTCTAGCAGCTTTGACTCTTTTCTCTAGGACTCTGGACTTCTTTTCTTCCTGCTCTCTCTCTGCTTAAATTTAGTTTCCCTCCCATCTCCCCAGCTCCAACCAATTAGGAGGCTGGTTTCTTGTTCATTTCTGCAAACTAAGTTTCTGTTTACCTGAAGGATCATCTCCTTCCATATACACCTGTCCAGACCCTAAGGTCATCATCAAAGGCTTGGGTGCCCCACCAAATGAGGTGAGGTGAGGAGATGATGTTTTCAGTGGTGGCACCCTGGTTGTGGAATGCCCTTCCAGAGATGCTCACCAGGCAGCTTTTTGGTGCCAGGTGAAGACCTTTTTATTCTCCCATGCTTTTAAGCTCATTTTAAAAACTGGCCATGTTTCTACAACAACAGAAGGAGAAGCTAATGGAAGAGTACCAGATTTTTTAAAAGGAATTAGCTTGCTGTGAGCTGGGCTCCACAAGCACATTCTCCAGACCAGTAAAAATAAGCATCGGACTTTAAGCAGTCTCAGGAAATCTGTTTTTTCCCTGATGAGCTCTGGGGTGGCTGCTGGATGGCTACGATGTCATGTATCTCTAACGACCTCCAAATGTAGCCGGCTCAGAGTAAATTGCTGTTGGAGACAACTCCTGTGTTAGTGTGTGTTTTTTAGATCTTTGCACTGCTGCTGAGTTTTATCTTGGTTCCTACTTTGGTTTTATTCTGTTTTGAACTTATGGTTTTTATATTATATTTCACTATGTTATTGTATATTTTGCTTTTAAGTTTGTTTTGTGGAAACACCCAGAGAACTTCGGCTAATGGAAATGTAAGAAAGAAAGAAAGAAAGAAAGAAAGAAAGAAAGAAAGTTTAAAACCTTCCCCCCCTTCCTATGACCTTCTCTTGAACTTTATAATCTCCTTAGTTAATACTATTTTTCTCTCTTCCTCTGAACTCTATATTCTAACTAAATGTTTGACCTCTAAACTATTAAACATCTGGCTTAAACCTGACTAGCACTCACACGAAAGAGATTTACCCGTAATATCCTAAAACCAACTAAATAAAAGAAAATGGAGAACAGTTCTGTTCTTTTATAAGCTGCAAGAAAATTTCTCCAAACTGGGGTAAGGGGCATTAAAATGGAAAATGCAGTTCAATATAAACAAGTGTAAAATGACACACATTGGAGAAAAAAAATCCCAATTTCACATATACACAGATGGGATTGAGCTGGTAGCGACTGACTGGCAAAGGGGTCCTGGGGTTGTGGTGAGTAGTTCAATGAAAATGTTAACCTAGGGCTTCTCTACACAGAGGCTTTTTATCCCACAATTTTACCAGGACTTCAGTTTCCGTATTCTTTGCGGGATTAAGGATGCCCCTTTTCACACACTTCTGCTTCCCCCGCTCCCAGGGAATTCCTTTATCTGCAAGCTCTATGTTTCATTATAGAGTCACCAGATGGCACTGCATTATAGCACCACTTCCTCTTTTCACTGAGAAATTCAACTCACTATATTTAAATAGCTCATTTTCCACGATCTTAAAAAACCTAGGATAAAGGTCAGAAAACACTGGAGAGGCCCTGGAGCTTGACAACATCATGTAAAGGACCCTCAGACTTGTATGAATAACCAATCTCAATCACAAGATAAAAGCCCCATGTGGATAAGCCACCAGTGTGTGGCAATTGTTAATTCTTTGTTAGAGATCATTAGGAAAATGACTGAAAATATAACTACCAATATTTTAAAGTCCATATACAAATCTATGGGGCAACCATACTTGGCATACTGTGTACAGTTCTAGTCACCACACCTCAAAAAGGATATCATAGACGTGGAAGAAAAGGGCAACAAAAATGATCAGGGGGCTGGAGCAACTGGAGGAAAAGTTATGTTTGGGGTTATTTAGTTTAGAAAGAGATGAATTAGTGGGGGCATGGTAGAGGTGTAAAATTATGCATGGTGTGGAAAACGTGGATTGGAAGAAGTCACAACATATGAGGGAAGCCATTGTCCAAACATTCACAATGACAACCTGGAAAGGGTGTTTTTATTTGCTGGGCTTCCTGCTACCACATTGACCTCTCCTCATTCTCATTACAACTGACTTCTCATTTCCTCTCTTTCTTTGTTGTATGTAGCTTTCTTCTTTAAACACTTCCAAGCCCACCCTAGTTAGCAAAAAGAAAAGTCAGCCTTTTAAAACTTAAAGCAAAACCTTCAGGTTAACAGTTCTTGAAAAATTACACCAGAGAGCCTTTTCATTCCTTTTATTTTCTACTGACTTCATTAGGGATATGATGTCACAATATATGTCCCTCCCTAGCTGCCACTAGGTTTGACAGAAACATGCAACCCATAATTTTTCAAAAGGGGGTTTTGAACTTCCAATTAGGGGATGATGGAAAGGGAATTTCACCTTGTTGTGACAGGAAAATCAATACCATAGGGTTTTTTTTTTTTTTTTTTTTAAGAAAAACCTCTTGCAAGCATCAACTAAGCTTCAGTAAAAGCTCTTTATGAATGAGAAAAAATAAAGAATTAAACAAAGGAAAGAAAAGAAGAAGAAGTAAGCACATATTTAAAAATGGCTAGAATGGAGTCTGTAGAGGGGGTGGATTCATTTCCCACCCACTAGTACTAGTCTCCCTCTGCTTTATCTATTTTCCTTCATTCAACATAGTCTGGGGTGACCATGTGTCATCTTTTACAGAGGAAAGTCCTCTATTTGAGGGTCTGTCAGACAACAGTCCTCTATTTGAAGATATCCTCTATTTGAAGGGCTATCCAGTGCAATTCTGGTTTAACATGAAAGAACCACGAGAAGAAAGGGAAAACGGGCCATGAAGTTGCCCATCAACAGCAGCTGGACAGCAGACTGGGCAAGGTACCCAGGTCACCTGGTCACAGTCTTCCACACAATGGACTGTGTTTCTATTTAAGTTATGGTAAATATTTCCAAATTGTCATCTACACTTATAAATTAGCATATGCAACTTTTATGCAAATCGGCATCCCCTTTTGCCCCTTTTTTAGTGAAGCATTTCCTCTTTTTTGCCAATTCATAAGTGGCCCCCTATGCTGGGGGCAGGGCCCAGAGGTATGGGGTGTGTGTGTGAGGGGGTGGAAGATGGTGCCTGCTACAGCCACCTAGACCAGTGCTTGACTTTTCTGTGCCAGCCTTAGCAACAACAACAACAACAACAACAATAACAACAAATTTAACAAATCTTTCATTAAATAGAAAAAGAAACGATTCTGACATGAGCACCAGTGGGCTATTTGGGGCTGATGGGACCAGTAGTTTCCCAACCATGCCAAGTGCTGACACTGGGCCTGTATGTAGCGAAGCAAACTGCACATTACATTAAATGAATGTTTCATTTGCATATATTTTGAAATTGCAGCTGTGGGGCCCCCAATCCAGATTGGGGCCATGGCATGGATGGAGAGGGATTCACTCTTTCTCCCCATGTTATGGTCCCAGTGAAAATCCCCCCCCCCACACACACACAGAGCTGCTATTTGCACAATGAAGGTAGAAAAGAGAACCGCTGGCCTAGGTGGCTTGCCCCCACCATCCATTAAGCTTGCAGTACTGGGGCAAATTGCCCAGGATGGAGGCAGAAGATAATTACCTGGGACAGAGGTGACTGGGGGAGGAAGTGCCTGGGTGGGCTGGAGGGACACCTTTTCGGGGGCGGGGGGCTCAAATCTGATGCTAGTCCTGGTTAAATATTGCTGAATCAGAGACTGGATATGTGAAAGATTATTGAAGGGATCTCCATTACAAAGTGTTTGGCTCTTTGTTACAGATGTAGAATTAGGAGCATTTCGTTATTAAGGTGTTTCTCCTTTCACTTTCTCAGTACTCCCTATCTTTACCCCTTCAAGTCTCTGAAGTAAGCAGTTCCTTCTTATTTCAATTCCTCTTCTGCCCCCCCATCCCACATGTCTGCTTTGGCAAACCCCAATATGAACATGTGGCAGCTCTAGAGGGAAAACACCGACAACTTATGTGTGAAATTTCACTGAAACTCCCTGATGTTCTCACAGCTGAACAAGGTGGTTACAAGCTGATGCAGTCAGTTTCCCCCTTCCAGGCATCACAGCTGAGGCAGAGAAGAGAATCTCAGCGAAACAGCTCTGGTAAACCATATGTCTCTCAGCATGCCTGAGCTTCATTTTTTCCCCCTGCCACATATAGGAGACCCACTGCTGACATCCTGCTGACTTCATCGACCAGCCAGCCAATGCCTTGCTGTGTGATCAGCGCGCTTCATTTCACCAGTTTTGTAGGCCCCATCTATTTATTAATAAGGAAGGGCGGCATATTAAGGTCATCTCTGGGTCAATCAAAAGCTAAGAGTAAGGAATAAATCTCATGATATGCTGAGGCTTAATTTTTGTCCTTTCCCCCATCCAATTGCTGACTGGGGAGGAGTCCACTGAAAGCCTATTGGGATGATGTAAACATGTCTCCGTTGACTTTCATGACCTGGGCAAGTACATTCTTGGCCACAAAGTGGTAACAGATCACTGAGGGAAGCTTAGCACAGCTTCTGGGCTGTGAATGAATCATTTGCTTCATTTCCCAATGCTCCTAATATTATACTTCCTCCCCTTCCCCCCTTCTCGGTGCCTGTTTAAAGCGATATTTAGCACTTTATTTAGCACTGACGACCCAGACTCCATCTTAAAAGGCTGGCCTCCTTTAAAATCTACCACTTGTTATGGAAACTTTTGGACTTCAGTGGCCTTTAGGTTTCCTCAGCTTCGTTTCGTCCTAGGGTGGGGGGCAGTGTTCTAATTGCTGTAGTAAATTGCTTTAGCCAGAGCTATGATCTGCTTCACACAAAGAGATCAGTGCTCCTTCTCTGTCTCCAATAGCAGCCAATACCAAAACAAAAATTCTTCAATGAGCCTAATTTTGCAGTGCTGTGCCAAAGGCGGCATTCCGTTTTGATACCAGCTGACAATTGCCTTATGCCCTGGAATATGAGGAATGAGAATTCTTCAGTTGACTCTCTGTCCTATTTAATGTACGACAGCAGAATTCTTAGTCAAAGTAATAGGATGGACTTCTGAATACCATCCAAAATCAGCAATGAAAATAGTGACAGTAATCAAGGAAAGGCAAGGGTGTAACAAATGCTGTTAAATGCATTTTATCAGCCTTCCCCAACCTGGTGCCATGTTTTGAACTACAATTCCTAGAATTCCTGAACAATAGCCATGCTGGCTGGGGCTGATGAGAGCTGAAGTCCAAAACCCAGGTTGAGGAAGACTGAATTATATGATGCATCTGAGGGTGCGTGTGTGCCACAGTGCATAGAATCCTAAGCCAGATATAGAATTTGACTAAGAATCTTAGGGAGTCTTTTAATTTAATTTTTGTGAACCGCCCAGAGAGCTTCAGCTATTGGGCGGTATAGAAATGAAATAAATAAATAAAATAAAATAAATAATTTTAAGTAAAGTTTCTAGTTCTTATGGTGATAGGGGGAACACCAGTAATATATGAATAGGTTCAAAAACCGAAGAGGTCTTAGCCTCTTCAGTGGTCAGAGAATGGGGTCTTTTCACTCTGCACAGCCTAACATCCTTTCCTGTGATAGAGTAACTCTTTCCTCTTTCTAGGGGGAATATTAATTTCCACTAAGGAACCAAATGAGAAACTAAATTTGTTCTCCATTGAGATGGAGATGTACCTAATTTAGAAGGCATGAGAAGAGGTTTAAACAATTTGAAACAGTAAAGGAAGCCCATAAAGTGAAACAGGTGTGACAAAATTAAAGCACAAAGGAAGAAACAGTAAGGGAGAGTTGAGAACAAAGAAAATAGATTTAAGGTGCAAGACAGGAAGACCGATAACCCAAACTTTCTTTTATTTCCACTCACATATTCTCCAAGTTGGATTGGTCAGAATAATTTTTGTGACATATGGGAACACTCCTATACATCACTTCTGCATCTAAAAGTGTAACATGGGAATCGGTGAATTAATTCAAATTGCAGCCTCTAAGAAAGATACATCTGCCAAGGTTCCAAGTTCTTGACAGTACGTGAGCCTTTCTCAAAGACAGCAGCATATATTGATCTTTTCCAAAGAGTGTTTTCAGATACAGGAGGGACCTGCCAGTTATCTAGGCTATTACAATGTAACATATGAGATCCAGTCCCTCAGAAATGTGAGAATACTGCTGGTTTTGTTAATGAAACAGCAGTTTCTAGTCCTCAGGATGGTAGAGGTAAGTTTGAAAATGCAGTGACAGCATATGCTGAAGGCTTAGAAACAAGAGGCTGAATAAAAAGAATCTGACTTCAATATAGTGTTATTATTTCCAAATCAATTTCAAGGTTTTTTTTAAAGGGGTGGAATGGATTGTTACTCAGTTTCCTTTTGTGGGATTCTGGTGTTTGGGACAGAGGGCTTATAAGGGAGCCATGAAATGGAATTTCACAAGCAGGTCTGTCTTTCCTGGAGGGCAGAAAATTCTTGCTGCCTGGAGTCTGAGTTGCAGAAAAAGGCAACCATGCTGATAAAGCTGTGGTTAAGCCCTGGAACAATAGACCAATATAGGAAATTACAATGTTTGTTCCTTCCTGCAGCTAGAAGCTCCATGAGTCCCATGTACTCTGGTAAGGCCTAGGGTAACATCAACTCTCGAAAGCTATTGAAAAAGACTGTTTTTGCAGGTTTCTGCCCACCCAGTATGTCTTTCTCCCATCCAGAACCAATTTTCAAGTTGACAACTGGAAAGGAATAAAAAAGCCAATCAGAAGGCAGGAGAGTTTAGGGGAGTCAGTAAATCAAAAAGCGACTGCAGCCTAGGAGAGGAACTTAGTTCACTTCTTTCTTTTCTTTCTTTTTCTTTCTTTTCTTTTTGCATAGCTTTGGTTTTTGCTAACAGACTTTTGCTAATTTGGGGGCCGTTTGGGTCGTGGTTTGCATGTTTGCCTTTTTTTTGAGAGAACAGGGGATTCCTTACTTTGACCATGTCCCTTCTTCAGTTTTTAAGGCTACAGCTGACCATTGTTTCTGAACGAGCTTTGGGGGCTAGATGTTTGGCTCCTGAGTAACTTGGAATAGGTTAATTTCACCCCCACTCCCGCAAACTATTTTATGTTACTCGCTGGTGATGCTCAGACTTCAGCACCCTTTTCCATTTTAAAACATTTCCTTCACTTCGTACCTGGATTAATTTTCCTATCTGGACTTTGCTGAGTCACAGAATCATAGAATAGTAGGGTTGGGAGGGGAGGGGCCTACAAGGCCATCGAGCCCAACCCCCTGCTCAATGCAGGAATCCAAGTCAGAGCATCCCTGACAGGTGGCTGTCCAGCCTCATCTTGAATGCCTCCAGTGTGGGAGAGCCCACCACCTCCCTGGGTAATTGGCTCCATTGTCGTAATGCTCTAACAGTCAGGACATTTTTCCTGATGTTCAGCCAGAATCTGGCTTCCTGTAACATCGACCCATTATTCCGTGTCCTGCACTCTGGGATGATCGAGAAGAGATCCTGGCCTTCCTCTCTGTGACAACCTTTCAAGTAGTTGAAGACGTAGGGATACTTACCTTATGATGAAATTGATTCGCGGTGTGGGGGAGGCGCTCCGTCCCTCCCCCTGAAATTCTGGCCGGGGGGGAGGCACCCCGTCCCTCCCCCCTGAAATTCTGGCCGGGGGGAGGCACCCCGTCCATCCCGCCGCGAATCCTGGCCGGCCGGGAACGCAAATGGCGGTGGCCGTAGCCGCCGACGTTTGTGTCCCTGCAGTCAGCCGTGATAGGCTACGTAAATGTTTACCTGGCCTATCACGGCTGAGTAAAAAAAAAAGAAAAAAACCCGCGCATATGCAAATGGCAGCGCCCATGGGCGCCGTCATTTGTGTTCCTTATTTTGGCACGTCTAGTCTACGTAAACATTTACATAGACTACGGCGAAAATAAGGGGAACGCAAATAGCGTAGCGTCTACGCTATTTGCGTTCCCCTTATTTTCGCCATAGTCTACATAAATGTTTACGTAGACTAGATGTGCCAAAATAAGGAACACAAATGGCGGCCCCCATGGGCGCCGCCATTTGCGTACGCGTGGTTTTTTTGTTTTTGTTTTACTCAGCCTTGATAGGCTATGTAAACATTTACGTAGCCTATCATGGTATTTTTTAAAAATCTAGCTGTGATAGGCTACGTAAATCTTTACGTAGCCTATCACTTTTTTTTTTACTGGGAATGGCGGCAGTGGCAGCCAGTCGGAAGACCGGCCGCCGCCGCCCCCCCGCCGCCGCCCCGCCGCTGGAGCCGCTGCTGCCAGGGAGATTTGCCCAAGGTAAGTCCCGTCCCGGGGGGCTGTGGGGGGGTGGCAGACCATTTCGCCACCGATTTCGGGGGGCCAAATACGCTGGCATTCGGCCTCCCCAAGATTCATGGCGAAATTCTCTGACATCCCTACTGAAGAGGGCTGTCATATCTCCGCTCAGTCTTCTCTTCTCAAGGCTAAACATGCCCAGTTCTTTCAGTCTTTCCTCATAGGGCTTTGTTTCCAGTCCCCTGATCATCTTTGTTTCCATCATCTGAACCCTCTCCAGTTTGTCTGCATCCTTCTTAAAATGTGGTGCCCAGAACTGGACACAGTACTCCAGATGAGGCCTCACCAGTGCTGAGTAGAAGGGAATGAATACTTCCTGAGATTTGGAAGCTATACTTCTATTAATGCAGCCCAAAAGAGCATTGGCCTTTTTTGCAGCCACATCACATTGTTGGCTCATATTCAGCTTGTGATCGACAACAATTCCAAGATCCTTCTCACTTGCAGTGTTGTTGAGCCAGGTATCCCCCATGTTGTAACTGTGCATTTGGTTTCTTTTTCCTAGGTGCAGAACTTGGCATTTATCCCTGTTAAATGTCATTCTGTTGTTTTCTGCCCAGTGCTCCAGTCTATCTAGATCACTTTGAATTTTGTTTCTGTCTTCCAAGGTATTAGCTATCCCGCCCAGTTTTGTGTCATCTGCAAATCTGATCAGCATTCCCTGCACCTCCTCCTCCAAGTCATTAATACAAATATGGAAGAGCACTGGGCCCAGGACTGAGCCCTGTGGTACCCCACTCGTTACCTCTCACCAGTTTGAGAAGATCCCATTGAGAAGCACTCTTTGAGTCCGAGTCTGTAGCCAACTGTGGATCCACCGGTTCGTTGTTTCACCTAGCCCACTTTGAGCTAGTTTGCTCATCAGGATATCATGGGGCACTTTGTCGAAAGCTTTGCTGAAGTTGAGGTATATTATGTCCACAAGGGAGGTTACTTGATCCAAAAATGAGATCAGATTCGTCTGGCAGGATTTGTTCTTGATAAATCCATGTTGGCTTTGAGTAATCACTGCATTGTTTTCAAGGCGCTTACAGATGGATTGCTTTATCATCTGCTCCATAATTTTCCCAGGGATTGATGTCAGACTGACTGGTCTGTAGTTCCCAGGTTCCTCCTTTTTACCCTTTTTGAAGATAGGGACAACATTAGCCCTCCTCCAGTCATCTGGCACTTCACCTGTCCTCCATGATTTCTCAAAGAGAATAGACAGTGGTTCTGAGAGTTCTTCTGCCAGTTCCTTTATTACTCTAGGATGCAGCTCATCTGGCCCTGGAGATTTGAACTCATTCAAAGGAATTAGGTGTTCCTTGACCATATGCCTCTCAATCTCAAGCTGCAATCCTTCAGCCTGTACTTCCTTCAGCCTGTACTTTCAGCCTGCCCCTTCAGCCTGTACTTCGCCTTTGCCAGGGGGTCATAGACCCTCTTTTGGGAGAAGACTGAGGCAAAGTAGGAATTGAGCACCTCTGCCTTTTCTTTGTCATCTATTAGCATTTTGCCATCCTTATTTAATAGTTGAACCACCATTTCTTTCCTCTGTCTTTTACTATGAAGTAGCTGAAGAAAGTCTTTTTGTTGCTTTTAGCATCCCTCGCTAACTTCAGCTCGTTCTCAGCTTTAGCCTTCCTGATGCCATCCCTGCAATTCTGTGCTACCTGCCTGTACTCTTCCTTAGTTGTTTGACCTTCTTTCCACTTCCTATATGTGTCCTTTTTTGTTTTCAGGTCATCCCTAAGCTTTTTGTGAAGCCACATTGGCTTCTTCTGTTGTCTTCTGCCTTTTCCTCTTGTTGGAATTGTTTATAATTGTGCCTTGAGAATTTCCTTTTTTAAATGCTCCCACCCATCTTGGACTCCTTTTCTCATTAGAGTCATTTGCCATGGGACCTTACTGATCATTGTTCTGAGTTTATTAAAATCAGCTTTCCTGAAATCCAGGGTACGCATTTGACTACACTCAGCTTTTGCTTCCCTTAGAACCAAGAACTCAAGCACATGGTCGCTTTCCCCCAGAGTTCCTGTAACTGCTACTTTATCCACTAAGTCATCTCTGTTGGTTAGGATCAAGTCAAGGATAGCTGATCCTCTAGTTCCTTCCTCTACTTTCTGTAGGAGAAAGTTATCCACCACACAAGTCAGGAATTTCCTGGAGGGGCCACGTTTTGCAGAATTTGTTTCCCAACAAATATCGGGGAAATTGAAGTCCCCCATTACTACTACATCATGCTTCCTTAAAACATTGGCTATTTGCTTTTCAAAAGTTTCATCCTTGTCTTCTCCTTGGTTGGGTGGCCGGTAGTAGACTCCAACCACCATGTTCCTTTTATTCTTTGCACCATTTATTTTGATCCAGATGCTCTCGATGGGGCTACCAAGCTCATCCTCCTGTATTTCTGTGCAGAGATATGTATTTTTCACATACAGTGCAACCCCACCTCCCTTTCTTTTCCTCCTGTTCTTTTTGAACAAGTTACATCCTTCAATTGCTGTATTCCAGTCATGGGAGTCATCCCACCAAGTCTCAGTTATACCTATCGAGTCATAATTTCCCTCTTGTATTAAGCGTTCGTTATGTGTGTTTCCCATACTCTGGGCGTTAGTATATAGACATCGAACATCATGTGCTTCATGGTCTGGCTTTCTTTCTACATGTTTGTGAAGACTATTATTGGGCGCTATTAGAGCTGTTCTCTCCATTGCGGTGCATGAGCCTTCGTGCATTGTTACCCCCAACTTTACATCTCCCTTCCCCGTAGGATTCAGTTTAAAGCCCTACTGATGAAGTTCTTCATGCTGTGGCCAAACACATTCTTCCCAGCCTTTGTGAGGTGCAACCCGTCCCTTGCCAACAGCCCATCTTCCAGGAAGTATAGCCCGTGGTCCCAGAATCCAAATCTCTCATGTCGCCACCACCTTCGTAGCCAGTCATTCACCTGGAGTATTTTCCTTTCCCTTTCTATCCCTCTTCTAACTGCTGGAAGGATGGATGAGAAAACTATCTGGGCCCCAAGTTTCTTGAGTTTCCTTCCCAAAGCTTCAAAGTCTGACGTGATTTCTTCGTAGCTCCACTTGGCGGTATCATTTGTTCCCACATGGATGAGAAGAAAGGGAGACCTGTCAGTGGGCTTTATGAGTGCAGGCAGCCTTTCAGTCATGTCTCTAATCCATCCTCTCGGGAGACAACATACCTGGAGAGTCCACAGGACTTCGCGACATACTTGGGTCTCCATCCCATGCAGCACGGAGTCTCCCACTCCTCCTCCTCTTCTCTTCTTCTTGTTGTAGGCCTGGGTTTCATTGCATCTGCTTGACTGACCTTCAGCCTCTTGCTCACTCTCATGCAGGTTCCCCAGTAATTCTTCCTCTGCAGGCTGTCCTCCAGTCTCATCCTCAAGTGCCTGGAATCGGTCCCATAGCTCCACTGCTTTCACTGGTGCAGAGTGGCATCTAGTTCTTGTCCTAATTGTCACCCTTTTCCAAGGAGTATCCTCTATGGCATTTTTCCTCACCTCAGCATTTCCCACTTCCGCCTCAGCTTGTTGTTGCTCTTCAAGCTTCTAGTCTTCACTTTGCTGCTGCAGTTCCAACATTCTGTCCAAAAACTTTTTGTGTTCTCTTATTCCCCGGAGGGTCGATAGTTGCTGCTCTAGTCCTCTTACTTTTTCTTCCAGCAGCGTGATCAACTTGCACTTGTTGCAGGTGTAGGCCATGTTGTTCTCAGGCAAAAAAAACAAACATTGCACACACCTTGCAGGTCACCACCACTGGAGAGTCTTGTCTTTCCATAGCCTCTTTTCCCTTTTTGTGTCTAGCTTTGTGATTGTTCTAGACTAGCCTGTGCCTGCTCCTCTACTCAGTAGAGGTTAAAAGCAGAATCCCACTGGTGTGGAAGTGTGTGTTACAAGACAAATAAATGAAAAAAATGTTAGGGGCCTCCCCCTTGACCTCCCCTACTGAACTCCCCTGGCCAACTCCTGTTTGCTCCCCCTGGTTGCTAGCTCTCTGGGAGCTTGCTTGCTTCTGTAGTCCCTGGAGCAGCTTCCTGTGCTCTGCTCAGCTGGGAGGCAGGAAACAGACTGAAGCTTCCTGCCCATACAGCTGCTGGGAGCACTCAGGCCATACCCCTCCCCTAATTCAGTTGGAGCTCTCAGGAGCACCTGGTGAGCTCACAGCCACTCAGAAGGATAAAGGGCAGCCCCCTGGGCTTCCTGCAGCCCACTTACCTCTTTGCCTCTGTCTCCTTTGTCTCTTCTACCACTGCAACTCCCCTGGCCGATACCTGTTTGGTCCCCCTGTTCGCTCGCTCTGGTCGCTCGCTCTCTGGGAGCTTGCTTGCTTCTGTAGTCCCTGGACCAGCTGGAGCAGCTTCCTCTGCTCTGCTCAGCTGGGAGGCAGTTTTTTTTTTTTTTTTTGTACAGAGATGTGATAGGCTACGTAAGTTTTTACGTAGCCTAAAATGTCTGGGTAAAAAAAAAAAAAAGGTGTACGCAAATGGCGGCGGCTATGGCTGCTGCCATTTGTGTTCCTTATTTTGGGCTGTCTTAGTCTATGTAAATATTTATGTAGACTAAGACGGCGAAAATAAGGGAAACGCAAATAGCGTCCGCTACGCTATTATTTTCGCTGTCTTAGTCTATGTAAATATTTACGTAGATTAAGATGGCAAAAATAAGGAACGCAAATGGCAGCGGCCGTAGCTACCGCCATTTGCGTATGTGAGTTTTTTTTTCTTCTTTACCCCAGAGCCCTCCGCGGCCGGAAATCCGGCTGTGGACAGGTCTGGCCTGGCTGGGCCTGGCCGGCTGCTCCGCGGAGCTGCTGCGGAGCAGAGCTGGCCGTGGAGGATTCCGGGGGGAGGAACGGAGCACCTCCCCCCCATCAACATAATCCGCAAAAGGTAAGTGACTTTCGTACATCCCTAGTCTCACAGAACAAGGGGCAATCTACATTCAGTATTTAATCGTAACGAAGCCGGGAGAATATCGCTGTTAATCTAATTGTATGAAAAAGTGATAATTCACACTCAGTCCACTTCCCAGCTTGAGTACTTCCTTGAAACCATAACCTTGATTCATACTGTTCAATAGGAGGGTCTTTAATGCGGTAGAAGTGGGCAGTTCACAGTAGAGGACCAGTCCCTTCTTCCTGGTTCTCCCAATTCCCCGTCCTCTTTACCTTTTTCCTTGTTCTAAGGACCTCAACATTAACTGTTTTGGCATCTGGCCACACTGATTTTTTTCCCCCTGCCAGCTTAACTCTTTGAAACTTCAATGCTTTGGAGAGACTGCTCCTTCCGTGTGCTGCATTTTTTGCATGATATGAAGATCAGAATCTGTACATGGCTGTATTTTTAGCTGTCAGTCTTCCCTTTTTTTGCACGTGTGTGTGTGTGTTCCTGTGTGTGTGTGTGTGTGTGTGTGCGCGCGCATGTGCCTGTGTACGTGGGACCCAGTGAAGCCTCTCTGGAATGAAACTGGACAATATTGCTTCTGCTTTGGGTTACCCTGGCCGAGGTGGTGGAGAAGGTGCAGTTCCTGGAATTTCATAAAAGGGCTCCAGTTCCTTTCATGGGCATTCCAGAAAGGTTGTTTGCTGGGAGGTTGCCTGCGCAGAGGAAAAACACCTATTGATAGCATTCTTGCCTTCAGTCTAATACACACTTACCTGAGAGTAACTCTCATTGAAATCAATAGGACTCACTTTTGAGTAGACATGCACAGGCTTAAGCTATAAATTCCACAAGCTTTCTCTGAGATCCCACTGAACACAGCAATGCTTAGTTCTGAGTAAACACATTGGCTGTAAGCGCATTGAGTAAACACACTGGGAAGAAAGTAAAACAAGGATCCATGAAATCAAAATGGGATCCTCATTATTTCATATGATTTCTAAAGGGGAGACCCCCCAAACCACTATGTGTGCAGCCACAGCCCCAGAGCAGGGATCTGAGGCAGGGATCCGCAGTGATCCTCATGATTTTTACAAGACACATACCCCCAAACACCATCATATCACAGAGCACATCTGCCTCCATGGCAGGAAAACCACAGATGTGCCACTCATGGGTGCAGCCACGGTGCAAAATCAGGGATCCAGGGCAAGGATCCTTTTGATTTCATATGATTTTTCACACTATTTGAGGTGAAGCACCAGATCTGGGATTCTTAGTGTGCATGCTTGGACAAAGATGAGTTCTGTGCTTTGATGGGGGCGGGGGTGTGTGTCTCCTTTTTCAGGTGGGAAAGGCAGTCTCTGTCACCTCCAGATCAGAAAGGCTCCTTGAAGGGAATTTGCTTTCAATGGGTTTTCCCTCCCTCCTTGAAAAGATGCAGGCACAGACAAATGCACCTCCTGGAGTTTGCAAATAGCGGTGGATTAAAAATGCCTAACAAGCCACAAAACAGAGACAGAATGGATTTAAACACATCTGTAGATCCACTCCTTTTTTAGCTGAATATGAGCATTTGGATGACAATGGAGCAAGGAAATATGGATTGAGATCCCAGGACGTTTTTCAAGCTACCTTTTCTTTTTCCTGTCAGCTTGATTCTCTGAAACTTTGAAGCTTCAGAGAGACTGCTCCTTCTGTGTGCTGTATTTTTTGAATAATATGAAGATCAGAATCTGTACACAGCTATATTTTAAGCTGTCATCTTCCCTTTTTCCTGTGTGTGTGTGTGTGTTTCTCTGTGTGTGCATGTATCTGTGCAAGCGGGACAGGTAGGGATGTCAGAGAAATCCGCTGCGGATTCAAATGAGGCTGGATTCTTTGGAATCCGTCCTCCAGAATCTGCTGCGGAACGACCCCACTTACCTCTGCTCCAGGGGGATTCCCTGCAGAACGGCACTTGGCTTTATGCTTAACCGGACCCGTTCGCCTCCGCACCGATCACCATGTTGCTTAAAAAAATGGCGATCAGCAGGATGTGCCCATAGACCTATATGCAAAATAGAGCCGTGAATCTTGGGTATAGGTCTATGGGCACATCCTGCCAATCGCCATTTTTTAAAGACTTATATGCAAGATTCATGGCTATATTTTGTGTATAAGTCTATGGGCACATCCTGCCGATCGCCATTTTTTAAAGACTTATATGCAAGATTCATGGCTATATTTTGTGTATAAGTCTATGGGCACATCCTGCCGATCGCCATTTTTTAAAGACTTATATGCAAGATTCATGGCTATATTTTGTGTATAAGTCTATGGGCACATCCTGCCGATCGCCGTTTTTTAAAGACTTATATGCAAGATTCATGGCTATATTTTGTGTATAAGTCTATGGGCACATCCTGCCGATCGCCGTTTTTTAAAGACTTATATGCAAGATTCATGGCTATATTTTGTGTATAAGTCTATGGGCACATCCTGCCGATCGCCATTTTTTAAAGACTTATATGCAAGATTCATGGCTATATTTTGTGTATAAGTCTATGGGCACATCCTGCCGATCGCCGTTTTTTAAAGACTTATATGCAAGATTCATGGCTATATGTATAAGTCAATGGGCACATCCTGCCGATCGCCGTTTTTTAAAGACTTATATGCAAGATTCATGGCTATATTTTGTGTATAAGTCTATGGGCACATCCTGCCGATCGCCGTTTTTTAAAGACTTATATGCAAGATTCATGGCTATATTTTGTGTATAAGTCTATGGGCACATCCTGCCGATCGCCGTTTTTTAAAGACTTATATGCAAGATTCATGGCTATATTTTGTGTATAAGTCTATGGGCACATCCTGCCGATCGCCATTTTTTAAAGACTTATATGCAAGATTCATGGCTATATTTTGTGTATAAGTCTATGGGCACATCCTGCCGATCGCCATTTTTTAAAGACTTATATGAAAGATTCATGGCTATATTTTGTGTATAAGTCTATGGGCACATCCTGCCGATCGCCATTTTTTAAAGACTTATATGCAAGATTCATGGCTATATGTATAAGTCAATGGGCACATCCTGCCGATCGCCATTTTTTAAAGACTTATATGCAAGATTCATGGCTATATTTTGTGTATAAGTCTATGGGCACATCCTGCCGATCGCCATTTTTTAAAGACTTATATGCAAGATTCATGGCTATATGTATAAGTCAATGGGCACATCCTGCCGATCGCCGTTTTTTAAAGACTTATATGCAAGATTCATGGCTATATTTTGTGTATAAGTCTATGGGCACATCCTGCCGATCGCCGTTTTTTAAAGACTTATATGCAAGATTCATGGCTATATTTTGTGTATAAGTCTATGGGCACATCCTGCCGATCGCCATTTTTTAAAGACTTATATGCAAGATTCATGGCTATATGTATAAGTCAATGGGCACATCCTGCCGATCGCCGTTTTTTAAAGACTTATATGCAAGATTCATGGCTATATTTTGTGTATAAGTCTATGGGCACATCCTGCCGATCGCCATTTTTTAAAGACTTATATGCAAGATTCATGGCTATATTTTGTGTATAAGTCTATGGGCACATCCTGCCGATCGCCATTTTTTAAAGACTTATATGCAAGATTCATGGCTATATTTTGTGTATAAGTCTATGGGCACATCCTGCCGATCGCCATTTTTTAAAGACTTATATGCAAGATTCATGGCTATATGTATAAGTCAATGGGCACATCCTGCCGATCGCCATTTTTTAAAGACTTATATGCAAGATTCATGGCTATATTTTGTGTATAAGTCTATGGGCACATCCTGCCGATCGCCGTTTTTTAAAGACTTATATGCAAGATTCATGGCTATATTTTGTGTATAAGTCTATGGGCACATCCTGCCGATCGCCATTTTTTAAAGACTTATATGCAAGATTCATGGCTATATGTATAAGTCAATGGGCACATCCTGCCGATCGCCGTTTTTTAAAGACTTATATGCAAGATTCATGGCTATATTTTGTGTATAAGTCTATGGGCACATCCTGCCGATCGCCATTTTTTAAAGACTTATATGCAAGATTCATGGCTATATTTTGTGTATAAGTCTATGGGAACATCCTGCCGATCGCCATTTTTTAAAGCAACATGGCGATCAGCGCAGAGGTGAACGGGTCCAGGTAAGCGGTCCTCAAGCTGGGTCGCTCCGCAGAATCCTTGCTGAGCGGAGCCACTCCGGAGGATTCTGGCGGGGGGGAGGAACAGATCGCCTCCCCCCCAGGCAGATTCCCCACCGGAGTGGACAGTGGGGGATCTGTACATCCCTAGGGACCGGTGCTGCCTGCCTGGAATGAAGTTAGATTGTCCCTAGACACTCCCCGATTCTTTGAAGATCCGAAGAGAATGAAGTCATATATAAAAAAAATTAGCTCGGAGAGGAGAGAGAACCATGGGTGAACACACAGGGAAGTGAGCTACCGATGCTAGAAGCTGCCCAAAGAGCAGATGGAGGGGTTGAGAGCTGTGATTGGCCAGCAGGGAAATACGAGATCAACCATATAAGGACAGGTTTAGGAGCACACCATGGCTATATGCGGTACCCGAAGCGAAGAATTGGACCACATGAATGGAAATCTACTTGTATATTGCGGTATTTCAGGAAAATGAATACAATAACAGGTCAAGGAAAATTTGCATCTCAGAAACGATACAGCGTGAACCTCATGTGCACCGAGGGGGGCAGAAACTCTTTGGGAGCGTGGCAAACCGTGAGTGTAGATTGGGCCCAAGTGTAAGACGATGCTCAACTGTGGCCTGGCATCTCCCTAATTCAGGAGAATATGCAAAAATGTATATATAGCTTCAAGTGGGATTCAAACAAATGTGACTCCATTCTATCCCCCCTCCCCTGTTTTTCTGCCCCCACCCCAAGGTCTGTGAGCATTCTATGGTACGTGAGCACATTCAATTCTCATTGGGGTGTTTGTGAGTCCTCTTTTAGGTTTTTATTTTTTGCAGTTCTGCAAACCTTGGCAGCCCATCCCCGCCCCCCGCACTGAGACCACCCTCTTGTGAATAGATGATGGTGCCACTTTTGGCTCCATAAGTATTGGCACTCAGAGAATTGAATTCACTCTTAGTATATACATGATGTCCTTCTGGATCATGATTTATCTCCAAACAGTGTCTTGATGCCAAACTTGTTCTCTGCCTTACTGCAGACTGTCCTTTGTGTTTTCTGGCCTGATGAGAAAGAGTGAGGCCCTGAGCTCATTCTGTTTGAACTCTTGAATGCACTGACAAAAAGCTGAGCTACATATTCTGCAAAATGACATAGTAGCTTGACCACCTTAAACAGCAGGGGAATCACATCTTCGAAGGCTTTCCTGCATATAACATATTCCCATGCATATAGAAAACCAGCACAGTGGAGATGAATGTTGTAGCCAGGCCCTCTCCCTCATGTGCTAGTTTTCTATGTATCATATAGGGAAATATTTTTCAAACATGTGGAAGCATTAAAAAAAATGCAATCATGACCTGCAGACTAATGTGGTTCAGTCCAAGAGGGATACTACCATATAATGTCGCCAAATGCCTAGATCAGCCTAAAATTCCTAACACTCCAGGATGTTTTAGCTGTGAGTTGGATTAAGTTTTCTTAATAGTCCCTGGTGAGTGATCTCATGCAAAGCCTTTCTGAAAATACATAAATAAGTTACAACTCTTCCTGCTGTTTCATGCTGCGGTCATTCTCAGAAAAGGCTCCCAGGTTAGAGCAGACAAATATGACTTGAACAAAAGATCAGATGATTTGATCAAACATAACCAGATCATGTTCCCAACTGACTGAAACACAATGAAGCTGGGGGGGAGGGAGGGGGAGACCTCCACCACAGCATGCAGATAAGGCTCTTCTTGGAAAAAGCAAAGCTGGAGAAAATTGTTCCTCTGGGTACATTGTTTACTTCAGGAAGATACTGATGATCTCATAATTCATGTCTGATGGCACACAATAGAATCCTCAGAAAGTTATTAGAGGTGATCAATAATGAGGCACAAATGAACGAAGTGGGAAAACAACGTTCTATGCATGCAACCTTGGTCTGAATTTCAGTAAGTTATTATGGTACTTCTTGGTGAACTGAATCAAGCTCACCAAGACATCTGTCTGTACGTGTCTAACACAAGAAAGAGACTGAAAGAGCGGAGAACGAAAATGGCCTGTGGTAATGGTGCTACTACTGGAGGACACGAGGGGTTGGATTCAGATTCCAGCTGGATGAACTGCATTGGCAGAAGTGGACTTCCATTTCCTCCTTCCCATAGTGGCCTTGCCAGCCCCCTGAAAATACTACACATAGAAAGTCAGGAAAACCTGCTGAATGGGGTGAGCTGTGATGCATATGGGGAGGGGGATCCCCAGAAATTAGGTGGAGGGATCTTCCATGAAACTTAACAGTCATGGAATCAGAGGACAGGTCCTCTTATGGATCAGTAACTGGTTAAAGAACAGAAATCAGAGAGTAGGCATAAATGGTAAATTCTCCCAGTGGAGGGAAGTAAATAGTGGGGTCCCACAGGAATCTGTATTAGGACCAATGCTTTTCAGCCTGTTCATGAATGATCTGGAATTAGGAGTGAGCAGTGAAGTGGCCAAGTTTGCGCATGACACCAAATTATTTAGGGTGGTTAAAACAAAAGGGTATTGTGAAGCGCTCCAGAAGGATCTCTCCAAACTGGGAGAATGGGCATCTAAATGCAAAATGCAGTTCAGTGTAAGCAAGTGTAAAGTGATGCATGTTGGGGCAAAAAATCTCAACTTCAAATATGGTCTGATGGGATCTGAGCTAGCGGTGACCAACCAGAAAAGAGATCTTGGGGTTCTGGTGGACAGCTCAGTGAAGATGTCAACCCAGTATGCAGCCACTGTAAAAAAAAAAAAAAAAAGCATAATTAGAAAAGCATAATTAGGAAAGGAATTGAGAAGAAAACTACCAATATCATACTGCTCCTATACAAATCTATGGTGTGGCCACACTTAGAATACTGTGTACATTTCTGGTCACCACACCTAAAAAAGGTAGGGATGTCAGAGAATTCCGCCATGGATCTTGGTGAGGCCGAATGCCAGTGCATTTGGCCCCCCAAAATCTGTGGCGGAATGAAGCCCCCCTGCCCCCCCACCCTGCAAAAGGCACGCGAAACGGGACACCTACCTGCTGCCGTTCGTGCTGACTTGTGAATGGTGGCTGCATCAGCGGCTGCCATTCACTTCATCACTATAGCTGTGATAGGCTATGTAAATACTTACGTATTTACGCAGGGATGCCATTTACATCCCTGCGGAAGCTGTGATAGGCTGCGTAAGTATTTATGTAGCCTATCACGGCAAAAAAAAAGGGAACGCAAATGGCAGCGCCTATGGCGGCCACCATTTGCGTCCCCTCTTTTTTTTAGGCCGTCATAGTCTATGTAAATATTTACGTAGGCTATTATGGCAAAAGAGAGGGGCACAAATGGTGCCGTGGCCGCCATATGCGTTCCTCCCCCCCGCCCCCGTAATAGGCTACGTAAATATTTACGTAACCTATCACGGCAAAAAAAAAAAAAGGGAACGTAAATGGTGGCCGCTGTAGCTGCCGCCATTTGCGTTCGCTGTTTTTTTTTTTTGCTGTGAAAGGCTACGTAAATATTTACGTAGCCTATCACAGCAAAATACAGGGATGCAAATGGCAGCGGCTACGGCAGCCGCCATTTGCGTCCCTGCAGACTGCCCAGCGGCTGGATGTCCGGCTGTGGGCGGCCCCGGCTGGCGGCTCCACAGAATCTCTGCGGAGCGGAGCCGGCCAGAGAGAATTTTGGGGGGAAGGAATGGAGCGCCTCCCCCCCACCGCAAATGTCACCCTTCGAAAAGGTAAGTGACTTTTGTACATCCCTAAAAAAAAGATATTTTTTAAAAACATATTTGCGTCCCTGCTCTTTGCTGTGATAGGCTACGTAAATCTTTACATAACCTATCATGGCAAAAGGCAGGGACGCAAATGGCATCTGCTATGCCGGATGCCATTTGCGTCCGAAGACCAGCAGTCCAGCAGTGGACGGACCCGGCCGGCGGCTCTGCGGACTTGCCGCAGAGCGGAGCCAGCCGGGGAAGATTCCAGGGGGAAGAACGGATTGCCTCCCCCCACCCGCGGACCCCTCAGTGGACTCGGAAAGGTGAGTTCCGTACACCCCTACTAATCAGTTTGTGCTCAGTTTAGCCATGTTTGCAATCCTATTTTCGGCTATTGATCCCTAAGTCCGGTGGGTACCGTAACTGCAGTTATACATGCCAACCATTTGCAGTCAGTTTGCAGGGTGACTGTTGCCTCTTTCTAGGGAAAGAGAGCCAGCGGTATCATGGTTAGAGTGTTGGACTGGGACATGGGAGACCCAGGTTCTAATCCACACTTCGCCATGAAGCTCCCTGGGTGACTTTGGGTAAGTCACTGACTCTCGGCCTAACCTACCACACAGGGTTGTTGTGAAGATAAAATGGAGAGGGGGAGGATCATGTGCACTGCCTTGGGGTCTTTGGAGGAAAGGTGGGATATAAATGTAACAAATAAATAGATAAAACAATCTCAAATGGGAAGTCCTAACAGGGAGCCAAATGAGAAAAGAAGTATGCTCTCAGCTGGAATGGTTTGGAGAGGTAGACACTATATATACCAATGAGGCAAGCAGCTGAGGCTAACGTGATCACAATGATCATAGCTGTATCCAGTCACAAGAAATAGCGAGAGAGAACATCTGGAAGATTCTTCATTTTATATGAGCTAACAGAGGCTTTTGCTTATGGGAGCGATTAATATGAAAATACACAGGCGCTTCATGATGGAGAAAACCTACTCAAAGAACAATAATTGATGTATTTGTTATTCTAGTTGTTATTATAATGTATACTCTATCTATCTGCTTCAGTTTAGAGGCACCCAAGGCAGCATTTGAAAACAGCAGTTAAGCAAAGAACAAATCTTTATAACAACTTTAGTATTAGTATTACCATAATAATTGCACACACACTTGAATAGCATTTGTCACTAGTTCCATTTGAATGTGAACTGATTAAGAACAACAACAAAAAAGCAATCAGCATTTGCTATGTAAACAAAAGTTATGTCTATGTGTGCGACTACTGATGTGTCAAGCATAGGATTGTTCTCTTTGCACGCATCAAAGGTCAAGCTTAAATGGTACCACTTCACAGAATAAGGATGTGCAGTGCAATGCTAAACATGCTTACTCAGAAGTAAGCTTCATTGAATACAAGTAGGCTTAGGTCCCACTAACTGGGTTTAAGATTGCAGCCGATTTGTACTAGAGTTCTTCTGGCCTTGGAGTATAAACTCTCTTAGCATGTTAAAGGTCTGAAAGAAGTTGGATGCTATAAGGAACCAAATTGTTGCTAAACC
Organism: Heloderma suspectum; assembly: GCF_057233095.1. Taxonomy (NCBI): domain Eukaryota; kingdom Metazoa; phylum Chordata; class Lepidosauria; order Squamata; family Helodermatidae; genus Heloderma; species Heloderma suspectum. The sequence goes on along the minus strand of NC_139459.1, from coordinate 270,773,787 downwards.
CAGGGTGCTCTTTCCTAACAAAATTCAGTTACCTGCTTCCCCGACTTCGCAGAGGAGAATGTGGATCTAAATAACTTTTAAAATAGACGGTATTTAGTGCCCATAAAAAGAAGCCTCATTAAATATTTACCATGGCCAGAAATAAAAGCATATCCACTCCCACTTCCATTGTTTTCCATGCTTTCACTGACCCTTGTAATTGCCTAATAAATAGCCTTGGATTTAATTTTCCAGTCAACTGGCAAGCCAGTCACATTGTCCACTACAGCTACAATATGGTAATTAAGGTTGTTTTAAGGATCTAACGACATGTTACATCAGCTTTCCCCAACCCGGTACTGTCCAGATGAGTTGGACTACAACCCCCAGCATGGCTGGTTGGGGGGTGCTGGGAGTTGTAGTCCAACTCATCTGGAGGGCTCTGGATTGGGGAAAGCTGTGCTACATTAATAGCATGATTGTGTCCATGCATGCTCCTAATTTCCCTCCATTTGTGTTGTTGCATGAATTTCCATTGAGGATGCATGCTTGTTCAGGCATACTATCAACATTCTTCCATGTTTCCCATATTTACCTACACAGATATTAAGGGGGGAACCCTATGGCCGCTAGACAGCTCTAGGATATCTGATTTTCCAGGAGCTGACCTCAGAGCCTGTGCTCCGAGGTCGGTTACCGGAGAATTGACCTCCCCCCAGTTCCACGCTGCCTTGGAGGTAGTGTGGAACAGCCCTGTGCTCCACACTAGCAAGAGGAGTGTGGAGTGGCTGAAAGGGGGCATTCTGGGGGGCATTCTGGGGTGGGGAGGGAGGAAATGCCTGTACAACACATTGTGTTGTACATCCAGCTGCAATTGGCTGTCTAGCCAAAAATGCAGGGCAGGAGAAGCATGGAGGGAATGATCCACTCTATGCTTCTCCTGCCCTGAATTGGATAGGCAGTCATCTCTGAGTTCGGAGGCAGCCACCTATCTGAATAGGATTGCACCCTAAGATAACCATCTGAGAGCCTACTCCAGTGGCCCTCATCAAATGAGGAGAGGCAGGTGGCTATAAGAGAAAGGGCCTTTTCAGTGGTGGTGCACCGTTTGTGGCACACTTTCTCCAGAAAGTCATGCCTGATACCTATGTTATTGTCTTTTCAGTGCCAGGTCAAGACCCTCTTATCCTCCCAGGCATTTCAAGAATTTTTTTGGGGGGCTTTTAGTGCTTTATTCTGCTGCTGGTTTTATCATGGTTTTATTCTGCATTGTTTTTATTCTTTGTTGTAATGTTTGCATTTTATGCTTTTAATTTATTGTACACTGCCCAAAGAACTGTGGTTATTGGGTGGTTTGAAACTGCACTAAATAAAATAAACATTGCTCAGTCTCATTCATCTGCACTCCAAGGTGTAGAGAAAAAGCATCACCTTCCTGGGTTGGTTTGCATGATCACTGCAGCTCACCATGGCTTATTCAAAATGGCTGCTGCCATGCACTGCCACCCGCTGTGGCTTATTTAAGCCATGATGGGTTGTGGTGTATGCCTGTGGTCATTTTGAATATTCTGTCCCTGGTAGGGGGTTGCCATGGTTTATCATGTTGTCCAAACCCTGGCGGCAGGGGTTGTTCGATGGTTAAACAACCCACAAATAACTCATAGTCTGTTGTAGGGTTATTTGAAGGTTGTTTAACCATCAAACAATCCCTGCTACCCAGGTTCAGATGACAAACCATGGCAACCCCCACACAGGGGTTGAATGTTCAAAATGGCTACTGATTCACACCACAACCCACTGTGGTTTAAAGAAGTCACAGTGGGCTGTGGTAATCATGAGAACTCACTCTCTATCTTATATGCTATGCTTTTGTAGGTTAGAGCAAGTAAACACACCCTTTCCCTGCCTTGGCTTCATTAGCAGAATTGAAACTAATTTGCAAAGAATAATCTGTTCTTACTGATGTCCTGGCTGAGATGAGGAATCAAAGGTGTCACCTTTACAGCTGTAAAGCAAAAGCTGTAAATATTGTGGAGATGTTGTCATCTTTCCTTGCTTCCTGTAGAAGAGAGCAGTGACACACTGCACAACATAATTAGATCTTTCTTCTAAAACTGAGAAAATTAAAAATTGAGTAGGGATACTTGGTGTGAAGAGGCATGCAAGGTGATTGGAATGCTGAATGGCCCCAGTGCTGTGGCTGTATATGAATCACGCTGAGACACAACTGACTCCTTAAAGTGCAACCTTATGGCACAAAGCCATTCCCATCACTGCTCCTCAGCTCAGGGCAGACATTGACACTGTGTCCACAGTAGTACCAATCTGCAGAGCTGGTTGGGAGGCTCAGTTGTGCAAATGATGCACCAGGCATGTGGGGGCACAGTGCAGATTTTGTACATCGCTCATGTGCCAACATGCAACTGTGTTGGTAGGGTGATCAGATTTGTTTGGATGATGCAGATACATGTGGATTGGGCATGGAGCACAGTGCAAGTAATCAGAGTATATCCATGTGGTCCAAAGGTGTCTTAGAGTATATACATGCAATGTGCTCCCAAATACATCCATGTGATCCTGCTCCCTGCAACACTTGTCAGTACAGATGCAACTGGAAGTCTTTGTCTCCTTGTCACCTTCTGCATCAGTTTCAAGTGTTAAGTCACCACATCTCTGTTTCTGACTATATTCTTCCTTTCACCTTTGTGGTTGCTCCATTTTGTTGTCTGTGTTTTATGGAGGTTTATCTGCTGCTGGACCTCCTTTGCCCTAAGCTTGGTACCTTTTGCTATCCATCCACCTGATGGCTGAAGCACTTTGACCCTGTCTGTCAGCCAAGCCAACTCCCTCTTCTCCTCAAAACCCTTTCTTAAAGCCCATTTCTTCTGCATTCTTTTCTGGGCCACCAACCCTCACCTTCCCTGACATGTTTGCTACTATCCAATCTTCTCCTGTTCCATATTCACTATTCATTTGTTCTCTGGACAAACAGGGGAGAGCTGTGGTCTTCATGTCCTACTCAGAAAATGCCAGGGGCACCTGGCTGTGGCCACTGAAACAAAGAGAATGCAGAACTAGATGGACCTCAGCAAGGCTCTCTTATCTCCTTGTCTACTTAGACATAATGCTCTTACTTAGATTCCAGCCTCTTTGGACTGGAGCCATGCCACTTTTGTTCAGTGCCTGCCTATCTCCCAAACTGTTGTCACTGAATACATACTAAACACTACTACTAGGGTGTATGCTTGAGCCACACCTTCCCAGACTGCTACTACCTCATGTTACTGCTACTACCTCATTGATTGTATTTCAATGAACCTTCATCTTTACTTACAGAAGCCTTAGTTGTCCTGTCATTTTTGCTGATGGTGCTGCAATGTCCTTAATTTATTAGAAAAGGAAATAACTGAGATTGCAGACTCAAACAGCCGGGGGAACTGGGGGCAGGGGAGAAAGTGGGTCACAGTGCCTTGGCTGAGAAGGCTGGTAGCAAGATCAAGGCATGAAGAAAGTAGGACCTTGGATAGCTCCACGTGGTTCCTGCTGGCTGGAACCCTCTCCTAAGGAAGATGCTGTCTCAACAGGGAACAGAAGGCAGCTGAAGCCTTGTGTAGGCTGACTGATGAAACCTGTAACGTGCACAGCTTCAGCCCTCCTGGAATTACTGACTGGACTGTTAAAGGGCCCCATCTGATTTTGTAGCCTTGGGCTTCTGCGAGGCAGGGAGATGGAGCTTCTGTTGGCCTCTGAGCCAGTGTCAGAGCCAGGAGGGCCCTGAATAAGGCACTGATTGTCCTACACTCAGGGAAGACGCTTGTGTCTTGTCCTCACCAGAATCCTCTGCTTCACACTGCAAGGTCCAAAGGCCATGGCTCATGACAGGGAGGACACAGAGACCTTAGAGTACTGGAGCGCAGCCCTTTGCTTGTGTTTGGAGGTGCAGTATGTAGCATCCTGGTTGGCTCCACAAGCAAAATGAAGTGGTTTCACCACTACTGGACCACACACGTAAACAACTCAGAACTCTATTGGAATAAATATTAAGGGAATCTTATCCAGTTTTCACTGGATTCACTTCGAAGAAGCACTTTTCTGGAGCCTTTCCAGCATCATGATGATTGTGCACATGGCCTAATGGATACTGTAAAAGTACATTAGTTCATGGTGAACTTTCTCAGCCCATTTGCACCCCATTTTGGGACTACTTTATAATGAAAAGTGGATAATACATTAAACAAATAAATACAACAAAACTGTCTAGCTCACATATACTAGAACTGGTTTGATTAATCCTTTTGCATTCTACATGGAAAGGGCCAAGACAAACTGGCAGAGCCTGGGGACCTTCCCATACAGCCTGGAATTTTACTGTGTATCGTAATTAACCATGATGCTGGAGACACATGAGTGCACATGTTTCATTAGATCAGTTTGGCTCACCATAATGCATGCACACAGTGCACATCCAGGTCTTTCATAAGCTACGCTTCATCTTCCTGGAGTAAAAAAGGACATGATTATTGCTACAGCCGAGGATGCAACCTGGCTTTGCACAGTTTGCCACTATCAGGATTTACGTCCACTGGGGTTCCTTACCTGGCAAGAATCCTGCTCTCTAATGGGCGTGTATTAAATGAGCCATGTGAGTCAAATGAGAAGCATAGATGCAGAGCAGCTGGAAGTTTGCCATTCTACCAGCTGGGCACCAGGAGAGTTAGACATGGGCCAGCTCTGCCCTGAAGCAGTGTGAAGCAGACTGCTTCAAATGGCAGATGGAGGGAAGCAGCAGGGCCTAGAGCAAGGGTGGGCAGCTTTGTGGGATCTGGAGGGCATTCCCCCCTCCCAAGCTCCCCTGAGGACTGTACTCTTTGGGGTGCCATGTGGCACCTGATTATTTTTAGTACAAAAAAATGACCACATTAGTGCTACATAAGCCAGTGTGGTGTAGTGGCAAGAGTGTTGGACTGGGAGCTGGGAGATCCAGGTTCTAGTCCCCACTCAGCCATGGAAGCTCACTGGGTGACTTTGGGCCAGTCACACACTCTCAGCCCAACCTACCTCACAGGGTTGTTGTTGTGAGGATAAAATGGAGAGGAGGAGGATAATGTAAGCCACCTTAGGTACCTTGCAAGAAGAAAAAAGGTGGGACATAAATGCAATAATAAATAATAATAAATAATAAGTGGTTACAGAGATCTATATGGGTCAAAATTAGCACAAAAACAAATCCACCCATTTAGCACTCCGTAGTACTAGCATGGCCATTTCCGGGGCGGCAGGCTGTGTGTTGTTCAGCCCTGGGCTAGAGTTTAATTTTTAAATGCATGTTAATGTTGTTGTTTTTAGAAAAAAATATTGCATGCATGTGCATGCAAATGCACACATGCACCCTGCAGCTATGGTGTAGGAGGTCTCTGGCCGCAGACAATGTGCAAACCTAAGCAGTTTGAACAGCCACTTGGGCCTGCCAGCCAGCCTACTTCCATCTTTTAGTTTGGGCTTTCATCTTTCTCCCAATTGCCCTTGACAAAGGCAGGAATGGGAGGGAAATCCATTCAGGTCACATTTTAATGTGAATTTACCTAATTTTGCATTTGGGGCCAATATGCAGGCTGAAACTCAAGTTATCCTTTGAAATCTGTACTTTTCCAAATTTTTCAAATTCTCTTATAAAAAGTGCATACAAAGAATTGTATATTAGGGAAAAATACACACAAAATGCATATATTTGTGAAAAATAACATCAAAATACATTAGATTAGGAAAATGACTTGCAAAAAAACCTGTATATTAGCCAAAACGGTGTGCAAAAATGCATGTATGAGGAGAAATGCAGGAAAAAATGTCTACACATTTTCATGCACACTTTTCCCCTCAAAGTTTGGGATAATCTGAACATAAGATTGGGAAAAGTTTCAAAGTTTGGTACAAACCAAAATTAATATTGGAAAAATGAGGAACTGAGAGAAACCAAAACTGCAATATTTGCCCATCCCTAGTCCCAGGGGGGACTAGAGGAAGCTCAGAGCACAGCCAGTGTTGGGAGCTGCTGATTGGGGGTGTCCTGCTGCGCAATGTACTCTAGTGGAGGTAAGATCGTGGGCTTCAGGCTTCCCCATACCACCTCTTAATACAGTTCCTGGCCTGCCAGTGCCCACCTGAGCTGTTCTCATGATGACCAAGCATGCTGCCAGCCTAATGGCTGTCCAAGTCTGCCTGAGTCATTGCCAGGCTCACTGATTGTCCATCCTTGACCATATGAGCCCACTGCCAGTCTATCCAATGGAAGTAGTTGGGAATCCTTGGTATAAACACAATGACTGATTTATGCACATTTTGTGGCCTGTTAACATGATTTTAATGTTACTAAATGGTCTATGCATTGGGGGGCACTTCCAGATGGGGCTTTTATTGTGCAATTGCACTGGCCCATTCCAGAACATTATGGGGGTCCAGGCAACATCGTCTTCAATTTGTAGCCCTCTCATTTCCCTCCCACTGCTTTCCCCATCTTTTTTCTTCCCAGAAAACAATCTGTTTAGAAAGGAAAGATGGAATAGCTGCACAATGCCTTTTGCCTGTTAGCGCTCCATCTGGAAGCATCCTGCCTGGCTTGACTCACCTGCCTGGGTCATCTGGAATTGCTGACTCTGGTGTGATCGGCAACTTAATTCATGATTTGCACTTTTGAGATTGGCCAAGTTTAAGGTCTGCAACAGTGGAGACTGGTGGCTCTGATGTCAGTGGGGCGGTGAATCTGCTCTGGGTTTCAGTCAGAACCAGTCAGAACTCTAGAGGAGCTATCCATAGTTCTGACTGGTTCTGACTGAAACCCAGAGTGGATTCACCACCCCATGGACATCAGAGCCACCACCCGCCAGTGGTCTGCACTCTGTAACCATGTAGATGGTACTGTCTGCCAACTGGGTATTTGTAGCATGCAATGCACTGGCCACAAGGATAGACTGGAGAAATCAGAAGATGAGGAATTGGCAGGTGGGTTGGTGAAACACCATTTGTTGCCCTGCTTCAGGCAGCAAAATATCTTGGGGCTGCCCTAGAGTCAGGTATCATTTGCAACACCTCCGTGACTGGTGCTGCTGGCTGATATTTCACAATCTGAAATATCAGAAGCCCTCCAGTGTTGCCATAAATAGGTCTGGTCTTTCTTTGTGAGTCATTTCTCTTTGCTGCAAAATAATATGTAAGACTGTGATCCTGCATCACAGTCCTCATCAGCAAGGCAAACAGCTAAACCCTTCTTGATTTTTTAAAGTATATTTGGTATTATTTTTCCTTTAAACAGATAAACAAAACTTTAAACAATAATTTAGAGTACAAGTGCTTATGATATCATATCAACATCCACATTCAGTTTTGTAGTTCCAAAGTTACACCAGATATAAAGAGTTGCACAAGGTATATATTCAAATCTTAAGACATTACATCTCTCCAAAATGACCACAGTGCAACTGGAGGTCTGAAGTCATTTTCTTTTTTTGTTAACAAACGTTAAAAAATAGAAACCATATCTTGATAAAACTATCTTGCTTTGTCAGCCTCCTAATCCATCTACTGTGAAAATCTTCTTGATTGTGATGTAAGTGCAACCACAAGAAATGGAACTGGTCATTCTGGTTGTCTCACTTACATTGTCACATGACAGCTCACCAAAGAACACCATCCTTTAGGCCAGGTGTAGGCAACCTGGTTCCCTCCAGGTGTTTTGGACTACAACTCCCACAATCCCTAACCATTGGCCATGCTGACTGGGGCTGATGGTTTGTAGTCCAAAAGATCTGGAGGACTTATCCCTGCTTTGGTTCACATACAGAAGAGAAGATTGACTTCTATGACTTTTTTTTTTACTTCCAAGATGAAGTTTTGCAATGGTCCAGTGAGGCTGTGATCCTAAGAACATTTATTTGGATTTCAGATGACTGAAATCAATAGGGCCTGTTCCCATAACCATCTCACCCACAGTCATGGGTAAAAAATAGTCTGTGGGTGACCTTCAGGTATTTTATGAGAATCCATCAGCACACTCAAAATCCAGCTTTTGGCACATAGCTGCAGTGCTGCTAACCCATATTTGGTGTAATTTGTGGTAGTGTGTCAGATCCAGGCTTCTTCAGCAAACCAATTAATTGGACAAACACACTCAGCCATCCCTAGTTCCAGCCTTGTTTGCCTGCAACAAAGTAGCCCTCAGCTTGTCAGTAGATATACACAGCCACCTCAGCGTATGCTAACATGGTTGGAACTGGACAGAGGTATAGATGAAAGTGGCTGCCTTCCATTCTGGTTATATTTCCATTTTTCTTTTTTTAAAAATAGGTGATCCATGATTCTCCTCCCACCCCATCCTTATGCGAGTCTGGAAATCCTATAATAGTTCCTCTTTGCCTGCGGGTTTCTGGGGTGGAGTACTTACTCAGGCTTCCATGATCCAATAGGTTCTACTTTCAGTTCAGCACTCAGCAGAGATGGCTGGGTTATAAACAGCTTCCTTTTTATTAGGAGCCCATGGAAATACAACTATCAGGTAGTGAGGCAGAGCAGCATATACAGCTTTACACTCCAGGTGCTTCCAGATGTGGCTTTTATCACACCATCACCCTTCCTCATTCACAGAATTTTAGGGGGGGGCAGTGAGGTCCAGATGATGTTGTCTTCCGCCCATAACCCTCCCTTGTTTTCCCACCACTTCTGTCTTTTTTCTTCCTGCAGAAAATCCATTAAGGAAAAAAGACAGAATTGCTGCACTGTGCCTTCTACTAGGTAGAACTAGGAGGCCTCCATCTGGGACCTTCAATCCAATCGAGAGATGAAACAAAACCAGACCCACCAGTGGGACTGAACCATATGAAGCAGGTATTAGAGAGGAAACTGGACTGTTCCATTACAGGCCCCTTAAGGAGAACTTCAGTGCACCGAAACTCCTACATGTTCTGATTTGGCTGGAGTTTCATAACATGATCCTCTTTCAGATTTTTGGTGCAAGTACATGTGGCTGTTACACACATCTAACACAATGGAGTCCTGATACTTTTGCACTTGCATATGAGGCTTCATTTTATAGAAGCTCAGCTAGAAGCTCAGCTAGAATGTATACCACAGGTTAGGAAAGGTAACATCAAGCCCAAGAAATCACCAGCGTGGTTAACTAGAGGTGTCAAGGAAGCTATCAGAGAAAAGAAGGCTTTCTTCAGAAAATTGAAGTCTTGCCCAAATGAGGACAAAAGGAAGCACAAACTTGCATAACAGAGATGCAAGCAGACAATAAGAGATGCAAAATAGCATTTTGAGGAGCATATCGCTAACAACATCAAAGCCAAAAATAAAGAATTCTTTAAATATATCAGAAGCAGGAACCAGCTAAGGAGGCAGTTGGACCGCTGGATGACAGTGGAGTTACAGGAATACTAAAGGAGGATAAGGAGATTGCAGAGAAGCTGAATGACTTCTTTTCATTGGTCTTCACTGCAGAAGATGTAGGACAGATACATGTGCCTGAACTGATGTTTTCAGGAAGGGAGCCTGAGGAACTGAGGCAAAAAGGAAGAAAAAGATGAAGTTCTCAGCCTTATTGAAAAACTGAAAGTTGATAAATCAGTGGGCCCAGGTGGCATCCACACTAGAGTTCTTAAAGAACTCAAATTTGATCTTCTAAAAAAAGGGGGGGAAAGGAACATGTCCCTAAGATGAGCCTCTGTACCAAAGGACTGGAGAATGGCCAATGTAACGCTTCCAGATGGTGGGCTTATAGTGCTACCAAGCCAAAGGCACTGTACAGCTATACCACCTTTCCCTCCTTAATCAATGTTGTGTGGAAAGAAAAAAGATTGTAGAAAAACACAGGAGGGTTCAAATGGAAAACAACAATGTCTGGACCCCCTGTAAAATTCTATGAATGAGGGAGGCCAGGCGATTGCACAATAAAAGCCCCATCTGGAAGCATCCTTTCTGTTGCATCTAAATGAAAGATAGCCACCCCATTTACACTAGATAGCATTAACGCAAGCAGTGGGGTGGGGGACACAGACAAATATTACACAGGAAGAAGAGCCATGTGGCATAATCAGGATCAAATGTTCAAAGAACAGACACTTGTTCTTGCACATGTTGGGGACTGGCTATAAATACCACTTTATGCCTGACATTTATTTGGAATGCAAGCAATGATCAAATGGTCAAGTTATAACAAACTGAATGAAGCATTAGTTCTTCAGTGATTCACTGGTAGAGATGAAAACAAAGCTAAACTGGTCTCTTGTTTCTGCTAGAACTGAAACAAAATTGTCCTCAGAATTCTCTATTTCATTTTTTCCCCTCTGTGCATATAGATTTCAATTTGATTTGATCTTCACTTTTTTTGAATTTGTGATTCTCTTCACAGTGGCCAAGAAATAATGTGTTAAATATTGCTGTTGAATATTCTCCAGGTTTTATGTATGTATGTATTTAAAACACCGTTCATCCTAACAGATACCATAACAGCTATGAAAAAAAACTAAAAACAGGCCACAACTACAGTACAATAAAACAAAAAATTTATCATGTAAAACAACATAATAAAGACCAAATCGGGGCATATAAATAGTAAAACAGTCTAAGCACAAACCAGCTTTAAAAGAGCGACAAAAGACAGAGCCATCCCCGCCCCCCGCTCCCACTTTATAAGGTCAGAGTCCTGATCTTGTAGATGGTGATACTATGGAAACATCAGTGGTGGCGAAGTGGAGCCAAAATGAAGGAGCCCTTCCAAGTTCGGAACTCTGTCTATGGCCTCGGAGGAATTTCCCCCCACAGTGCAGTGGCCCCTGGGATGTATCTACAGGCTATAGGATTGCTTTCTAAGACTTTAAACTGCTTAGGCAAGCAAATAAGTTTTAATCTGATGCTGGAATGATAGTAACATTGGTGACAATCAAGCTTCTGTGGGGAGGGAATTCCAAACATGGGGCACCACCACTGAGGAGGCCCTTTCCTTTGTTCCTACATAACAAATTTCCCTTGGTAAAGGACTTCCACCAGTACAGGAACATTGTATTCTCTGATGATGTAAATTCTCAATGGCAGAATGTGATACTTGACATTTAGCATCTGAGAAAACTTGGTTTTTAATGTCAGTATTTGATTGTTTTAACTAATAGACACTTATTTTCTGACAGCAATTGACAGATGCCATACAATGATGTTAGTATTTGAGTGCAGCTGACATGTAGTAACGTAGTGTAATCTTGGACTACTGACAGAGAGTAAGCGAGGAGGATTTGGCTGTTGAAACCAATGAAGGGGAACTAACTACATCAGCTCCAGGGTGTGTCAGGGAAAGAGTAAGCTTAGGGTCCTGAGGATCCACAGCCACCCTGACATACCCCTGACACCCCTGAGCATAGCCTGTTTGGGCCCCCATCTCATGTCAGTTCAGCAACAGCGGTGAAGCTTTCTGCTGCCCAATGGGGGAGGCCTCTGCCCATAGCCCTCCCTTTGGGACTCCCTGTTGGAGAGGGAGTCCCAAAGCACACTACAGCCTTTCAGCCATACTCGCAAGGAACATAGGATTGCTTGTAGGGGACCTTGGGCCAGCCGCTCTCAAGCTAACCCACCTCTCAGGGTTGCTGGAAAGATAACATAAAGGTCAAGCTCAGGTACACTGCCTTGAGCTCCTTGGAGGAAGAGCGGGATATCAAGGGGACTCATCCTAATTCAACCATGCCTCAGATCCCTCATGCTCAAAGGAAAAAAGTCACTCCTTTTGCACCACCTTAAAATGCTTTCAAATATATTTATTTATTTGTGATATTTATTTACTGCTAAATGTAATAAAACCCTAAGTGGTTCAGATATACATATTACAATCATCTTTAAAATACAGTATTAACAAACCACAGCATTAAGAACAATTCCAAGTACAATGAAAACAATACAAGGAGCAGTAAGATGGAGCAGCAGGATTAATTTAATTACAACCCGGGGAAAGCCTGGGAGAACAAGTGTGTTTTCTGGGAGCATTTGAAGGATGCCACATTTTCTGCCTCCCTAACTGCATGGGGGAGGGTTTTTCTGCCTCCTGAACTACATGGGGGGAGGGTGGGTGCCACTACCGAGAAGGCCCTCTGTCAAGGTATTGCATGGCAATATTCCATCAATTTCAGAATGACCAGCAAGGTCTCCTCTGATGATCTTAAAGGTTGGCTGGGTATATATAAGAGAAAGCAGTCTGCTAGATATTGTCAGGAGCGCTCTGGCGGCCTCTCCCAGTAGATTCCAATAGCCAACTCAAGACACAGACGAAAGGATTTCTTTTCAAAGCTTTAATCCTTTTACAACTTAATGACTCTTTCAGATGCTAATCACCAGCAAGGAACAGCAGGGTGGCCTAAGCTTCAAGTAGTCAGTTGATCCCGGTTTGAAAGAGAGTCACTTGAAGACCCAGAACTTATGGGCTAGGGAGAGATCCTCCCTCTTTCCCTTGAGTCCATGGGAGGCGGCCGTTGCTTGTGCGCCAAATGGGCGCTACGCCTCCTTCCCGCGCCCTCCATTGCTCGTCGCTCTTTGCGTCTGCATCGAGCATCTAAGAAGCCCCCCTCCCGCATTCCCTCACTGCCAGGGTTGCTATCTATCTTAGGAATGTTGGCAGGAGGAATCTCTGCCAGGTGCTGAGCCTGGGAGGGATGAGCTGGCCCCCCTCCCATGGATAGCTGTTCCTCCTCAGAATCCGAACTGCTCTGAGGCTCTCTGAGCTCAGTTTCCACCCTGACAGGTATCCTGGTCCCAAGTTGTTTAGGGCTTTGTATGACAATAGTATACCCTTGAACTAGGTGGCTTATAGGCAGCCAGTGTAGTCCTTTTAGCACAGAGGTTATGTGAGCAAAGCTAGGTATCCCAGTGAACACCCTAGCGGCTGCATTCTTCACTAAGCACAGCTTCTGAACCATGCACAAGGGCAGCCCCACGTAGAGCATGTTGCAGTAGTCTAATTGTGAGGTTACCAGTGCATGAATCGTTGTGGCTAAACTATCCCTATCCAGGAATGGGTGCAGTTGTTGTACCAACCAAAGTTGGTAATGGCTGCTCTGTGCCACTGACATCACCTGGGCCTCCAGTGACAAAGATGGATCCAGGAGCACCCCCAAAGCACATACCTGGTCCTTCAGAGGGAGTGCAACCCCATTTATCAACAGAGCACAGGGGTGAGAAACTTCGGGCTCTCCAACAATCATATTCTGTGAGTGGTATCTTGCAGCTGTATAAGAGCAGGCTGATAGGAATTGTAGGCCAAAACATCTGGTGGCTGCAAGGTGCCCTGATCTAGCAGCTTGGGCTGTAGCGTAGTGCTGACTTAGATTTTCCCATCAAAGCTGCAGGCCAGGGCAGCATTTCACTGCTTCTGCTACTGGCTGATAAACTCTTGATTTTGGGGCTCCCGGGAATTAATAGCAACATAATGAATGGCATGCCCAGGAATAACTCAAGCGGTCATAAAACGGCAAAGAGAAGGAAACTGTAAATCAGGCCTCCACTTGTAACATGCCAGCTTTATTTGAATCACTCTCCTTGGACAGATTATCAGTTTTATTTGCCTTTTCCATCTTAAACTTTTATTGGGCTGCTGCCTCTCGTGGAAAGATAGAGTGTGCATGCCATATGCTTCAGGGATTTGCTATCTATTTATTTTCACTGCCATTTCACTCCGTGGGTCTGTTTCGTTCCCTGGAATGACAGGCTGCTCATAGTTTACCATAAAACTCCCAATTCACCTTTTTGGTGCTAAAAATAAATGTCGCTCCCTCGGCTTATGCAGCAAAAATGGCTTCCTCTGCACTGTTTCAAATTACTTTGACATATTCAAACTTGTATTTAGCTACCATGAACAACAATTAGCATACTTCAAGAGGGATCCTTGTTTTTAATCACAGCAGAAATGGATGCTAAGAGGCATGAGGTTTTTGAGGCTTCCCTATATGTAATTGGCAGTGATCGGTACTGGAAGCAATCCATTCCACCAGGTCCTGGAAAAATGAAAACAATGCTTTTGTGGTACTGTAGAAAATACCTCCCATTTTTACTGTTTGATTGGATTACTGTCGTCTTGTTTACACTTTATTTGGATGCTCTTGCTGTTTATTGATGCTATGCTCAGAGCTGTTTTGAGGGACGTTGAGAGTCGCCAGCCGCCCAGAGTGGCCGGGTGACCGGCCAGATGGGCGATTAAGAAATTTAATAAATAAATAAATAAATAAATAAATCTTTGTTGGCAGGGAAATGGGATATACATTTATAAATAAATATTGGGTCAAAAGAGTTTTGCCTGTGCGGGGCAGTATTCAAGTGCATCATTGTGGCTACTAGACTCTACAAATGCAAGTGGAGAAATCAGGGAATACTAATGCACCTTCTCAGTAGTGGCTTCCCAGTTCTGGAATGTTCACCCCAGGGAAATTTGCTGGGCACCAATGTTGTTTTGTTTCTGTTGCCGGGTTAAGCCTTTTTTTTGTTCTTCCAGGCCTTTTAAATCTTTCCCATTTTTAATCCCTATTACATATTGGTGGTCTTAACTCCTGTTTTATTTCTTGGGTAGTTTTACTCAAGTTGGGTAAAGGCTTGCCAACACAAACACAGCACGACATTGTAGGAAAAGCCAGCATAGTCTTATTTGCCAAATGCCATATATGTAGAATCGTGACAGACATGGGGGGTGGGGGGGATATACTTTGCCTATTCTGAGGTCTTGGAAAGTCTCCCAGTTCAGGCGCAGTTGAAGGCACAAATTAGTAATGCACAGTGTTTGAGAAGCTTCCACTTTGATCTCCCATGACACTTTATTTTGTGTCTTTGCTCCCTCCACTGAAAATGGGTGCAAAGGAAGGGACATAGAGGTAGAACACCTGCTTTGCATGAAGAAGTCACAAGTTTAACCCCTGGCATTTCCAGGTAGGGCATGGAAAGGCCTCTGACTGGAACTCTGGAGAGCCGCTGCCAGTTAGTGTTGAGCTTGATGGACCAGTGGTCTGAGTATCCTGTGGGTTGTATCTAACAGAAAGCCAGATTCCAGTTGAACATCAGGAGAAACATCCTGACTGTGAGAGCAATACAACAATGGAACCAATGACCTAGGGAGGTGGTGGGCTCTCCCACACTGGAGGCATTCAAGACGAGGCTGTGCAGCCCTCTGTCAGGGATGCTCGGACTTGGATTCCTGCATTGAGCAGGGGGTTGGACTTGATGGTCTTATAGGCCCCTTCCAACCCTACTATTCTATTATTCTATATGATTCTAATCATAGCTCTGCACTAGCAGAAAGTGGTCATGCTTGGGCAAGGCAGGAAATTTAATTTTCCTCAATCTGCACTATTTCTACAGCCATCTATGCCATATCTCATGCTGTATCCCATTTTTTGCTGCCACCAAATTCATAGGCAGAAGCAAAGGCATTCTAAAGAGCCATTGGGGACCGCATGCAGTCTGCAGCATGCAGCCCATGTGTTAGCCACCCCTGGGATAAATAATTAACTTTGTTGTTCTGTTTCAATATCCAAAATTGCTGGCATATAGAAGTTAATGCACCTTTAGAATACAAACAGTGTTCTAATTCTAAATATTATGGCCTTGTTATTTGAAGGCTTGGTTGATAAGATGGTTTGGTCAGTAGTGCCACTATGTATGGACTCTGGGGTGGAAGTCTGGGACCCTGCGGGCAATGGTGCAAACACTCCCAAGGGTGCTTGTGCTGCCATTTTTAAAGCACACCACCAGCTTGGCTGTGTTCCAAGTGCACCACAAAGTCTTGCAGCTTAGAGGGGAAAGTAAAAAATCCCTTGGAACATCTTGTATATTTGGAGTGGGAGGCAAGCTAGGAGTAGAGAAATTAAGAAGGGTGGTCTCTGTCCTCCCTTAACACCTTGGACTTAACACCCCCCCCCCCGACCCTTCTCCTTTGGTTAAGTCCAAGGTGACAAAGCAGAACCAGAGATTATGAGTAAATTTGGCCATGCCAATGCAGTTTTGTATGACATAGCTAATCTGGGGGATGTTTTTCAAATCCAGATTACAGAGAGTTCAAAGTCTGTCCTGAGATGTTAGCAGGGTAATGGGAGAACAGAGAAGCACCATGTTAGGTGATATGATCCAAGCCACCTCAGTGTTGTTTCTATGAGTCATTGCACTGCTGGGTTCATGAAAAGGGGAGCCAGAAAAAAAATGACATGCCCGATTTTAATAAAGTTGTGAGCATGATGTGAGCAAAGGAATACGCATTACCATCTAAAGAGGGCCTCTGGTAAGATCCTTGAGTCCAGATTCTAAAATTGCCTTACTGTACCACTGAAAATACTGTCTAGTCTAGTCTAATCCAAGCGAAGCATTTTAAAGAGCATCCATGGGTAGGTACATCATTTACTAAATGCTGCTGAATACAGAAAAAAACACAGAGAAGTCAATGGAACCCATGAAAAATGTAAAGTGGGAAATATTACTAATAGAAAATGGAAATACAATATGTTACAACCATAATACATGAGAAATACAGATAAAAATTATATACATTGTAGCCAAACATCACTATATAGTCTGAACATATGCAATTGTAAAGTGGACTCTGAGATGAAAGTATAGTCAAATTGTTGCTGATGATGAGATTTCCAGTTCATACCTTGTTTCAATGCTTCATCAAAGCCAACTTAGGGATGCAATATTTCTCATGGATGGCAGCTGAAAACACACATTCAGCTTGCAATATGGTTTAAAGTAGGTCTGCAGAACGTGTGGCCCTCTAAATGTGCTTGATCTGCAACTCTCTTCAGCCCTAGCCCGCATAGCCAATAGTGAGGGATGATGGGAGCTGCAGTCCAACAACATCTGGAGAGCCACATGACCCTATCTCTGTTGGTAGTGGAATTGCCCTTGCTTACCACTGTTAATCTTAGCAAGGCCCAAAACATTAAAAGAGCCCATTCTCAGAGAGGGGGTCAGCTGTTCTAGGAAAGTTAATTACAATAATTAAATATTATTGTGTCTGGCCAGTAAAACAATCTGCATATTAGTAAAAATTTACATTTATTCTTAGTATTTATTATTATTACATCTATATCCTGCCCCCTTTCCTCTTGCAAGGTACCCAAGGTGGCTTACATGGTTATCCTCCCAACAACCCTGTGAGGTAGGTTAGGCTGAGAGTCGGTGTCTGGCCCAAAGTCACCCAGGGAGCTTCATGCCTGAGTTGGGACTAGAAACCGGATATCCCAAGTCCCAGTCCAGCACTCTAACCACTACACCACACTGGCCCTCTGTATGTGTCCAATGACGTGCTGTCCTTGCTCAATTTCCTACTTTCTACATAGCAGTTCACATCTACCTATCGTTCACAGGACAACTTCATGAAAGTCTTCATTTCTACATTCCTTAATTTAGGAGGCCCGGCCGAGTGTCATCATCTCTGTACTATACCTCTGTGAAATGCTTGGTCGTTGGCTGTTCCTATATATTGATTCATCAGTCACACAGATATGAGCCACATAAACGTCTTACCAGTCTGAAAAACCTGCTGCACTAAGAGTCATGCCTAGTGGTGGAGTAGCAGAGAGTCAACCTCTGTCAACAAGATGACGGCGCGAAGACAATGAATGCTTAAAACTTGGTGTTTGATATCTATGTGCTTTCATGCTCATCTTGTCATGCTGTCACAATCCACCCATTCCACATTTGTCTTCCCAATTCCCCTTTGGATGAGAACTTGGAGGTAATCCTTGGAATACCTGGCTTTGTGCAGGTGCTGTGCTTTAATCGATCTTTCCCTTGCCACAGGGCTTTTTTGTTGTCTGGCAAGACTGCTCACTGAGCATGGCTGGAGAAGTGCAAGCTGCACTTTTGGCTAGGACAGATGTCAGCTTTCTTAAAGCTTCAGAATGGAACGAGGTGCCAGAGCTGTAGTAGGATGAAATAAGGATTAGTCTTTTCTTCATCTTCAGTAGAGCTGTGCTATTCTGGAGCAATGGTTGTTGTTGTTGTTCAGTCGTTCAGTCGTGTCTGACTCTTTGTGACCCCATGGACCATAGCATGCCAGGCCTTCCTGTCCTCCGCTCTCTCCTGGATTGTGCTCAAGTTCATATTCATTGCAGCGGTGATGCTATCTAGCTATCTCATCCTCTGCCATCCCCTTCTCCTTTTGCCTTCAATCTTTCCCAGCATCAGGGTCTTTTCCAGGGACTTTTCTCTTCGCATTAGGTGGCCAAAATATTTGAGCTTCAGCTTCAGTATCTGTCCTTCCAATGAGCAGTCAGCGTTGATTTCCTTGCAGTCCAGGGGACTCGTAAGAGTTCGAAAGCATGAATTCTTCGGCACTCAGCCTTCCTTATAGTCCAGCTCTCACAGCCATACGATGCTACTGGGAAAACAATAGCTTTGATTATACAAACCTTTGTCAGCAAGGTGATATCTCTGCTTCTTACTATGCTGTCTAGGTTTGTCATAGCTTTCCTCCCAAGGAGCAAGCGTCTTTTAATTTCATGGCCACAGTCACCGTCTGCGGTGATCTTGGAGCCCAAGAAAATAAAATCTGTCACTGCTTCCATTTCTTCCCCTTCTATATGCCAGGAAGTGATGGGGCCAGATGCCATGATCTTAGTTTTTTTAATGTTGAGTTACAAACCAGCTTTTACACTCTCCAAATGATGAGGCATCTAGCAGCCCTAATGCCTCTTATGCTTTGAGGGTTGTTTGTAAGGTGTTTTAGGGTGCAATCCTATGCATATTTAGACAGAAAAAAGTCCTGCAAGTCCCAGCATTCCTGAGCCAGTTGTGCTGGCTGGGGAATGCTGGGACTTGCAGGACTTTTTTTTCTGTCTAAACATGCATAGGATTGTGCCCTTCATTAGTTAATATACCATAGTTTTGTGTTAAACTGTGGGAACAGCAGAGGTAGCTCTGACTTGGGGGCAATAGTTTCAATGCCATCATTCTGTTTGCTTTACAACAGGTGTGTTGAACTGCAGGCTCAGGTGGCCACACCCTCTTGACCTGGCACCACCCCCTTTCCCTCAATTGCCAATCATGTGGTGGTTTCTTAGCTTTTGCATGCTCCCACACACACACACATTCTGAAAGGTTGAAATGCCTCTCCTAAAGCTTAGTTACTGGCAGTACGGGCTTTAAAGTATAATATGCTGGTGTATTTGGGATTTTGGCTCCACCCTTTTTGCCTTTGGTCCTGCCCACCATTGGAATGTGGCCCCCAAGAGCTTTTCCGAAATGGAATTTGGCCCTCAGGCTGAAAGAGGTTTGACACCCTTGCTTTGAAAGGTTACATCTAAAGAAGGAGCTCTGTGCTTGTTCCAGGGATTACCTAAATTATTATGCAATGCAATGATAAAAGCTACAGACTGTCAGAAGTGCCCTTGCTGCCTTCTGAAATCCTCAGGTAGCCAGAATCAACATGCAGATGATAGGGCTCTTTTCCAAGGCTTTATTTTCATTCAACCTAATGACACTTACAGATGCTAATTGCATGAGCCTAATGAGGGAAACTTAAGAGAGCTACCTAGTAGGGGTTTCTAGCCTTAGTGAATCAGTTGATCTCCATTTGGAGGGTAAAGGCGGGAAACCTCTGAACTTAAGGGCTAGGGGACGAAAGTCCACCCCTTTCCCATGGGGCATCGGGACGCAGCTGTTGACGTCACACCAAGCGGTCTGAGCGCCTCCTCTCGGCACCTTCCATCTCCCACTTGTCCCTGTGCCGGCACCTAGCATCCTGAAGCTCCAGCTGTCCCTCCCCCTGCCTGCCAGGGTCACTACCACCCTTAGGAATGTGAGCAGGGAGGGACTCTCCCGCTGGCGGCACCTCTGAACAATGCGTGGGTTCCTTTCCCACGGTTTCTATATCCTCCTCAGAATCAGAACTGCTTTGGGGCTCTATGGGCTCCGATCCAACCCTGACACAGACCAATAGTGGTACACCAAGAGGGCCTTGTGGAATTGTGTCAGGAGGAGGAGGATTCATGCACATTTCCAGGCTATAACAACAATCAACCAAAAGCAAACAAATTGAAAGAGAACACTTATTTCCTCTCTAAATGTCATCAGCTGTAGATTGCTGCTATAAAAAGCAGCTTTGATCCCTGATTCAGATTTTGCACGTAGGAAACTGTCACAAGAAAGCAAATGTTTAGCCTTTAATTTCCTGCCTCAATATGTCTCCCTGAGCTTGAGAAATGGGTGTCTGTTCACGTTTGAGTGCTCCCCAACTCGGATCCCATGGGCGGTTCTAAAATTGGATTTCATCACTCCTCTTACTGCAGGACAAGTGCTTAATGTCAGATGAATCACAAGGCAAACGTTTCAAACAAGGCACTGCAAATGCCCATAGCTGTAAAACAATTAGGGAGATTGACAAGGGCCCCAGTTACTTGGAAAGCTACCTTTAGCAGGGATGCCATCCATTCTGTTTGGCTTATCCTATCAGTTACACGTTTTATATGGAAGGGATGTTATGGTCAGAAAGAAAAGTGCACCTGTGATTCCAGATCTGACCAGGCCACAGTGAGCCAATCTACTCGAATAAAGACTGGATGCAAATAACACGTTATGTAATATAATCTTAAACTCGTTTACCCAGGTTTAAACCCTACTGAGTTCAATACGCCTTAAAGTGAATTTAGGATTGCAGCCATGCAGCACAATATTATGCACGTCTACTCAGAAGTAAGAGCTGTGTGTATCAGACTGCAGTAAGCATGTATCAGATTTCAGCCTTAATAAATTGCACACAGTAAGCAGTCCACCACCGAATCCCAGAACCTTGCCTTTTTGCTGCTCATCACAGAAGCCAGGTCATCTCACCATGGAGAAAGAGAGCAATCTCTTTCTGCATGGCCAGTGCTTTGTGGTGAGGAGGGGAACTCCCTTCTCACAGCACAGAAGCCGTGTGTGTGTGTGTGTGTGTGTGTGTGTTAGTGAGAGGGAGAGAAAGAAAGAAAATGTGGTGTGTGAGATGCTTTGTGTAGAGCTGTGTGTGTGTAAGTGCACAAAAGAGAATGTGTCATGTGAGATGATCTGTGTAGGGGTGTGTGTATGTCTATGCATGTGTGAAAGAGAGAGAGAGAAAATACATTTTGCCACACCCCTTTTGTCTTGGCCCCACCCACCACCAGCATCCGGTTCCCAACTAATTTCCCCCAAGGGAATGTGACCCTCCAGGGGTAGGGGGAAGTTCCCATCCCCTGTTGTATATCATACATGCATATTTGTCAGAGAGCCATGAATGGCTGCAGCTCTCTCTTGAGCACACACTCAGTGGAAACTCTGTATTTCCCTGTGTGTAATGTGTGAAATGATACTACTGATTCCTAATTCAGCTGCCCATGTTATGCCCACTTTAAACAACTAATGAAAGTATAAGAGCGCATGACTGGGCACGGGATCACAGCCAAAGTGAATACATTAATCCTAATGTTTTGCACATCCCACTCATTCCGTGAAGACTGTTTGGCCAAAGACCCGCACAGAGGAATCTAAAGACTGCACTTTCGAGAACTGTAAACCAAGACTCTAGTAGGAAACAAGGGGCCATTGCAAATAATCATCATAATAATGTTGTTTTAGCTAACAAAACAACCTCAGTTGCTCCTAGGGAAATGACACATGATGTAAGAATGCTGAAATGGTGGGGTTGTTCGGTCATTCCATTGGCCTGCCATGATACTACAGAGCTAATGACAGTTTTGGTGCAGGGTTATTTCTGGCTGACATCTTGCATGGATGGCTGATTAAATCCAAAGCATTTTTAATGCTGTCAAAAGCTCTATGCTCTGATGGTATTTTCAGAATTGCTGACTGTACTGCACACATTTATATTCCTTGCCAGTGTTTTTCTTGACATCGGCATTTGTTCTGAGTACATTTCTGTCGTTTTAACTTTTTCATCTCTTCTAGCATCTTTTTTTTTTAAAAGACGTCAGCAGTGTATCAGTGTCTCAAAAAGAAGAAGAAATAGAGCTGTCTAAAATGAGCAGCAGAAGGGGGGGGGGTGCAAAGAGGCCCTTGCCAGGAACCTCTTTCACTTTTTGAAAGGGGTCCCACCACTTCTGCCTCCAGCTTATATGAGATGGGAGTTTGGGATGCTGCTCAGCATTTCCTGCCTGTTATGTAAGAGCACTCTGGTCCCAGGAGTAGGAGTTTCAGTCCACTCTAAGCCTCTTGAAACTTTTTTCCATGTGTGCAAGGGCAGGAGGGGAGTAGATGACAGCTAAAAATACTGCTGAAGGATGGAGTTACTTCCCCACTTCTTTTCCCCATTCCCCACTCTATGTTCTCTTTTACAGAGGACTTGAAAAATCTGACATTTTTCAAGTCCTCGACTTGAAAAATCTGACATTTTTCAAGTCCTCGACTTGAAGGGTTGTCAGAGAACCATCCTGTATTTGAATGTCCAAGGCCCAATTAAAGATGCAGAGCACTGCAAAGGGAAGGAGCAAACTTGCCCATAGATAGCGTCTGAACAGAAGACTGAACAGGCAGGCACACAGGTCACTTGGTCACAGTCTTCTCCACTGTGGTCAGATGTATTTTTAAAATTTAAATTATAGCAATTGTTTCTAAATTTACATCTATACATATAAATTAGCATATGCAAATCTGTGTCCTCTCCTTCTGAGGGGG
Organism: Heloderma suspectum; assembly: GCF_057233095.1. Lineage (NCBI taxonomy): Eukaryota > Metazoa > Chordata > Lepidosauria > Squamata > Helodermatidae > Heloderma > Heloderma suspectum. The sequence goes on along the minus strand of NC_139459.1, from coordinate 270,751,152 downwards.
TGATGCAAGGCCCACACACCCCAGCTGCCCTGCCCCATCTCCAAACCACTCTGATAATCTTACTGTGCCATATACATCTCCACACACAGCAGATGCCTACCAGTACTGCCACTCTCAGCTTGTGATAGTGCCACAGTGGCATGTCCCCATATAGACTTCAGCATCCAGCCTTATGCATCGCTAATCATTCTAATGCCAGAAATCTACTTTCTTGCATAGAATCATAGAATAGTAGGGTTGGAAGGGGCCTATAAGACCATCGAGTCCAAACCCCTGCTCAGTGCAGGAATCCAGGTCAGAGCATCCCTGACAAGTGGCTGTCCAGCCTCATCTTGAACGCCTCCAGTGTGGGAGAGCCCACCACCTCCCTAGGTAACTGGTTCCATTGTCGTATTGCTCTAACAGTCAGGAAGGTTTTCCTGATGTTCAGCCAGAGTCTGGCTTCCTGTAACTTGAGCCCATTATTCCATGTCCTGTGCTCTGGGATGATCGAGAAGAGAACCTGGCCTTCCTCTCTGTGACAACCTTTCAAGTGCTTGAAGAGTGCTATCATATCTCCCCTCAGTCTTCTCTTCTCAAGGCTAAACATGCATCACCTCCCCCTCCCCAATCCACTCCCATGCCTTCCTTCCGAGGGACAATTTGCCACATGCCACCCACTATCTCCACTGAAGTTCCAATCCTGGTGGGACCTAAGCCCCATGATGGTTGAGACCCCATCCTCTGAAAATGGTCCAGAACAGAGTGTGGACCTTGAAGAAGCTCTACCCTCCTGACACCTTCCTTCCTGCATCATATCCCCTAAATGGGCACCACTTGCTGTATGTCATAGATTGGCTTTACATAGGCCATCTGGGGAAGCTAAAATCAGAATGGCTGTCATTCATACCCTTTTCTGAACAACAAAGCAGCAAGAACAAATGCGTCCCTCTTTAAGGCAACCAGACAGCTGGTTGAGACATTCACAAGTGGGAACTGCACCAAAGTATCATACTGGTGGAGTATTGGTGCTCAGGATTCCAGCCATTCCATTCCATTTTCCCTCCCTGGCCCCCACCCCACACACAACAGGCAGGCAGCATTCTGTGGCCGCTGAACACACTCGGTCCTCACTGGGCTGTTTTTTTTTGGGGGGGTCCACTTTTTTTCTCCCTAAAGCTGTTTTGTACATCTTTTGCAAAACCAAACCTGCTGATACCTCCCTCTTGTGTGCGGGTGGTGCCATTTTGGCTACATATGCAATGCCGCTTGTGCCCGGACATTGATAATAAGAGGAATTCTGGATGCAGTAGTGGTCCCTCATTTGTGGAACTCCCTGCCCCAGGATATATATGGCTGGACCCTTCCCTGTTAATTTTCAGGCAAGCCCTTAAGAGTGCAATCCTAATACTCTGGCTGGGAGTTGTAGGACTTTGATTTTGGTCTAAACATGCATAGGATTGCACCCTGAAGACTTTTTTTCATTTTTATTTTGAGTCTCTTTCGGCTAAGGAGGGTTTTCAGTCTTTCCTGCAGAGGTTTTACCTTTGTATGTTTATCTGGCTTGTTGGCTTGGCTGTGTGTTTGAATGTCTGATGTGCCGGTGGCTATTGTTGTTGCTGCTTTTTATTTTTGTGCAGTGTTTTAATGTTTGCTGTTGTAAAACAGACTAGGGGTGGGTAGGGGGATATTTTGAAATGCAGTTGAGCAGCAGTAATGTTGAACACAGAGAAGTGGTAACATTTCGGTGCTTCTAACCTTGTACCCAGCTTGCCCTGTCTGCTCCGCTCTATCCTTGGCAGTACCTGGTAGTTTGCCTGGTCACAGCACATGTATTGCTTCTGAACCAGAACCGAGCCAAAGCAACATTCATCACAAGCTGAACTGAACTAGGAAATATAATGATTCGACTCCCTGGTTGAAGGGAGAAATAGGAAGAGCAATCACAGGGCGGGTATGTTTGGGCCGGACAGAACACTGATCGCAAGTGACTGATGGATTGTGGGGTGGTTTCAGGCTAGTTGTGACCATCCTGACTACCTGTGGCTCCAATCATGGCCACCCAAGGGCTTCAAGCACTTATTCTTAAGGCATCACTTTCCCCCTTGCTACTTGGAGCACTTGATGGAGGTTGAGCAGCAGGAGGCCTGGGGCTCACGTAATGCAGACGAAATGCAACATGGCCATTGCTGCACTACCTGGCTTCTGTTGTCTGGTCTATCAGGCCTCTGGCAGGGGTGAAAGCAACAGGGATGGCTTAACAGTGCAGAGAGGCCGGCCCAATGCAGCACTACGAAGCACCGGACCAGGCTGCAGGGCTCTCCACTGAGGTCAGGGCTGGCATCAAGGTAGGCATGGTCGAGCACTTGCTGAGGGCCCACACCCCAGCAGGGGCCCACTGAGAAGAGCTCCCTGGAGTTGCTTCCCCTCTTCACCATGGCAACTGGCTTGTCCACCTGCTTCTTGCTCTGGCCCAGACAACGGTGGCGGTGAGGAGGAGGAGCAGGAGCTGCCATGGCCTGCTTGCGCCCTGGCTCTCTGCCTGCCAAGCAAGCAAGTGGCAGCAATGGTGAGAAAGAGGATGAGGCGCAAGAGCAGCTGGTAAGAAGGTGGACTCGCTGAGGGAAGGGCGCCCATTGTGGCTGTCTTGCCCAAGGTCCCTCCAGAACTGGCGCTGACTGAGGTGTCAGCAGGGTGGTGGGCCTGGTGCTTTAGCACAGAGTAGCAATACATGAGGCTTGAGCCTTCAAGCCAGTAATGGTGAGTTGGTTGTGATCTCCATGCCCTGCAGGGTATGTGTGTGTGAGGGATCTTCTCTGTGACTCTTTGGCAGCACACTTGGACATTATGCTGAACCATCATTTAGTGCTATGGGAAGAAGCACTGACTTCCATTTTCAACTAACCTTGGTTTGTTGTTATGTCCCGACAGGGAGCTGCAGTTAGTTTGAAGTGTGGTATACTTCACCAAGCCGGGATCGTAAACCGTGGTTTGAAGATAGTTTGTTCAGGCAAACTGTAGTTAAAAGTAACCAGTTCATCCCAGTTTGGACAAAATGGCAAAATATGGTTAGTTTACAACAGGAAGCCACAGCTTCTCATCTCCTCCTTGTGGATGAGCTGGTGGAGCAGAGGGGAGGGGGAGCTCACGAGCCTGCGGCTCACCCAAGAGCCTATGGCTCACCCAAGAGCCTGTTCTCATAGTGCTAAGCTAGGATTTAACATTATATCTGAATGAGGTTTCTGCATGCAAGCCCCTGACTGGCTTTTTGATTTGGCTGTCATATGTTCATGGCAGTGCTCTGTCATGAATTTACTGGCTTACAATGGCAAGTCATTTCTCAATCTCACTACTTCCCATCTGTAAAATGGACAGATATTTTCTGTTTAGGGCACTTCCTACATCCTTAATTCCTTGACACTATATATATATATATATATATATATATAATATATGTGACTTGACCTGTAGTCTGTAGCATATCTCACTTTCTGCTGTGCATGTGTCTGAATTCTCCACCACATTTTTACCAGTTATCCTTGGAACTAGTCACAGCCTCATGTTCCCCCTATGTAAAATGGGCACTATTTTCCCAAATATATTTAAATGCTTAATTCCTTAATATTATGCTTTAAATTTATCGGGGAGTTGGAACCTCTTTCAGCCCATGGGCCAAATTCCATGTTAGAAACATTAGAACATAAGAACATGAGAAGAGCCCTGCTGGGTCAGACCAAGGGCCCCCCTAGTCCAGCATTCTGTTCACACAGTGGCCAACCAGCTTTCAACCAGGAACCCTCAAGTAGGGCATAAGCACAACAGCACCCTCCCACCCATGTGTCAGGGTGGACACGGAGCCCATAGAATCCCAGAGTAGTTCTGATTCTGAGGTAGAGCAGCCGCTCCTGGGAGAGAAGCGCGCTCATCCTTCCCAGGGCCAACAGTTGGCAGAGATTCCTCCCACTGGCATTCCTGACATAGATAGCGGTCCCGGGAGTGAGAGAGCGCGGGAAGAGGGCTTGCTGGACACGCGACGCCGATGCAGGGAGCGGCGCCAAATGGAGGGCGCGGAAAGGAGGCATAGTGCCCAGTTGGTGTGCAAACAACGGTTGCGCCCAGAGGATCCAAGGGAAAAGGGGAGGGACTCTCCCTAGCCCATAAGTTCAGGGTCTGGACTTGGCTACTGGATTAGACTGAAAGAGGCCGCCAAGGAGCCTTTGACACCTTGGTCCCTGTTCGTCTTTTTTTTTCTCTCTCTCTCTCTTCTCTTATTGCCATATGGAGGGTGCCGGGGACCCGGCGGTGCAAGCTCTGGCGCAAGAGAACCAGATGCTCCGTGATCAAATGGCTCAACTGACGGCTGCCATGCAGAAACCACGTTTTCACGTTTTATGAATGCCATCTTCCGGGACTATTTGGACACTTTCCTCATTGTGTATCTCGATGATTTACTTATATTTTCTGAGGACCCCCACGCCCATCAGCGTCATGTCTCCACCGTCCTCCAGCGCCTCCGCGAGAACCATCTTTATGCCAAGCTGGAGAAATGTGAGTTTGATCTAACCTCTTTGGACTTTCTTGGCTACATTATCTCACCTGACGGTATCAGGATGGATCCTGCAAAGGTCCAGGCTGTCCTCTCCTGGCAGGCGCCATCCACCAAGAAGGACTTGCAACATATTCTGGGCTTTGGTAATTTTTACAGAAAGTTCCTGCCCAGTTTTGCTCGGCTGACTTCTCCTCTCACCGACCTCCTTAAGGGCAAGAAATCTCCATTTCATTGGACGGCATCGGCCCAACAGGCTTTCGAGGAACTTAAGAGGCTTTTCAGTTCTGAGCCGATCCTGTTACATCCCAACCCCAGGAAGCCTTTTGTAGTGCAAACTGATGCCTCTGACTTTGTGGTGGGGGCAGTGCTCTTTCAGCCAGATTGGGAGGGCGGCGGGTTGCAACCCTGCGCCTACCACTCCAGGAAGCTGAACATGTCTGAGAGGAATTATACCATCTGGGAGAAGGAACTGTTGGCCATCAAGTCCGCTTTGGAGACCTGGCGTCATCTCCTGGAGGGGGCACAGCACCCAGTCGAAGTTAGAACAGACCATCACAACCTCAAACATTTTCAGACAGCCTGTGCCTGAACCAGAGGCAGATTAGGTGGTCGCTTTTTTTTTCTCGGTTCCATTTTAAGATTTGCCATGTGAAGGCCTCCAACAATGTACAAGCGGATGCTCTTTCTCGTAAGCCTGACCTCCAGCCAGGGAGTGAGGAAAATCCCCCCCCCTCTGATTCTTCCCCCCCAAGGCCTGGCGGCAGCTGTGGTACCTTGTTCTTGGGAGGAGCTCCTCTCTGCACAGGCTCAGGATGCTTTTGTTCGCACAAGGGTGGAGGAATTGGGGCTAGCCTCTGCCCCCCCCACTCTACCCCCTTCTCTTTGTGAGGTGGCCTGCTTTACCATTCTGGCTGGGTCTATGTGCCTTCTAGAACCCTCCACAAGAAGGTCCTCCATCAGTGCCATGACTTCCCCACAGCTGGGCATTTTGGCGTCGCCAAGACCCTGCATGGAGTGACGAGGGATTTTTGGTGGCCTTGTGTGTGTCAGGACGTCAAGACCTATGTCACCTCCTGCCCAACCTGCCAGCGGGTGAAGGCCCCCTCAGGCAAGCCCACAGGCTTGCTTCACCCCCTGCCTACCCCCTCAGGATCTTGGAAACTGCTCTCCCTTGACTTCATCACTGACTTGCCTCGCTCACATGGTAAGACCACCATTCTGGTGGTGGTGGATTTGTTTTCTAAGATGGCCCATTTCATCCCCTGCTCTGGGTTGCCCACAGCCAGGGAGACGGCAGAGCTGTTCTTGGCACATGATTTCTGCCTCCACGGATGGCCCGAGGGTCTCATTTCGGATAGGGGGGCCCAATTCACTGCCCATTTCTGGAGGGAGTTACTTGGGTTGCTCCATGAGACGCTCCGTCTTTCCTCCGCCCACCATCCACAGACGGACGGTCAGACCGAGCGCACCAATGCGACTCTGGAGCAGTATTTGCGCTGTTATGTCAATTACCAGCAAGATGACTGGTTTTCCTTGCTGCCTCTTGCAAAATTTGCTTATAACAATGCCTGCCATGCTTCCACCCGCCAAACTCCATTTTTTGCCAATTTTGGTTACCACCCCAAGGCTTTCTCATCCACCCTAGCTCCCTCTTTGGTGCTGGTGGCCCATGACTTTTTAGAGGAGTTGAGAGCAGTACACCACCTCTTACGGGACTCCCTCGAGCAAGCCAAGACAGCCTACAAGGCCTCTGCGGACTGGCGGCGCCAGCTGGGTCCGTCTCTGCAACCGGGGGACTGGGTTTGGTTGTCCACCCAATACCTCCCCTCTCACTCGCCACAAGGAAGCTCACGCCTCGCTGCACGGGGCCTTTCCAGATTATGGCCCAGATTAACCCTGTTGCTTTTCGCCTGGCTCTCCCCCCCTCCATGAAGATCCATCCTGTTTTTCATTGGTCCTTGCTGTTCCCCCTGGTTTCTGGCGACCCTCGTTGCTCAGTCGGCTCCCCCCTGCCGCCAGTGCTGGTGGAGGGGGAGGAGGAGTTTGAGGTCGCGGAGATTCTGGACTCCCGCCTTTCTCGCGGCCGCCTGCAATATCTGGTGGACTGGAAGGGGTATGGGCCTGATGAGCAATCCCGGGAACCCATGGAAAATGTGCATGCTCCATTGCTTTCTGAGGTGCTTTCCATTGCTCTGAGGTGCTTTCACCAGCTGTACCCCCACAAACCCGGGGCCCCAGGGGAGGAGCACAAGGGGGGGGCCTCATGGGAGCGGGGATGATGTCAGGGTGGACACTGAGCCCACAGAATCCCAGAGTAGTTCTGATTCTGAGGTGGAGCAGCTGCTCCTGGGAGAGGAGTGCGCTCATCCTTCCCAGGGCCAACAGCTGGCAGAGATTCCTCCCACTGGCATTCCTGACATAGATAGCGGTCCCGGGAGTGAGAGAGCAAGGGAAGAAGACTTGCTGGACGCGCAACGCCGACGCAGGGAGCGGCGCCAAATGGAAGGCGCGGAAAGGAGGCGTAGTGCCCGGTTGGCGCGCAAACAACGGCTGCGCCCAGAGGATCCAAGGGAAAAGGGGAGGGACTCTCCCTAGCCCATAAGTTCAGGGTCTGCCAGTGATTCTCCTTCAAACGGGGACCAACTGTTCCCACTGAGGGCATAGGTACTCTGCTGCTCATAGCTAGTTGCTAACAGTAGAGTTGTTAAGTTGTAAAAGAGGAATAAAGCTTTGAAAAGAATCCCTTTGTCTGTGTCTGGACTTGGCTACTGGATTAGACTGAAAGAGGCCACCAAGGAGCCCTTGACACCATGTTCCCCAGCAACTGGTGTACATAGGCTCACTGCCTCTGGTACTGGAGGTAACACATAGCCATCAACACTAGTGGCCATAAGAAAAGTTTTTGGGGCTGCATTCCAGTGGTGGGTGGGGCCAAAAACAATGAGGTGGGGCCAAAACACCAGCATATTTCAACTCAGAGCTCTTCTCGCCAGTAACTAAGCCTTACGATGGGAAACCACTAAATGATTGGCAGTTGGGGGAAAGGGGATGGGGCCAGGGAAAGTAGGCATGGTCATCTGGGGAACCCCAGAAAGCTGGATGGGGATCCTCAGAGGGCCAGATTTGACCCCAGGCCTGAGGTTCTGCACTTCTGATATAGACAGATTATACATGTGACTTACATGTAGCACGTGGCTGGCCTCACCTGCTTGAGTGGTTTGCTGTGCTTGCACTTTTAGTCCTTGCTTTCTACTTTTGAGACACACAGTTTGGACTGTGTTAGGTCAGGGATGACTCTGAGGGGTAGCAAGGGGGAGGCCATTTCTCACTATCCCATTTGCTCCCATAGCTTTCAGTCACAGTATATGCTATAGTATATAGCATTTTAATCTTTGCTCCCCTAATAGTGGTCTTGGCTACCCTTCCACTCTCCCAAGCTTGTTTTCTGGAGCCACCCCCTGTTAGATTGATCTGTGGTGGCCTGAAATCATGTGTGGATGGTGTTGCAGGGGATATGTAAGTACATGGAATGGCTGTGCATTTAAAGGGCAGAACATTGCCTGTGCGCTCTGCTCCATGGTGCACCAGACTCCAACCCTGAGTTGCTGTTTTGGTACTGGATTTCCCTGGCAAACCCAATAATCTATAACAATAAAAGAGGATATGTGTCTGTCTGTCCATCCATCGACACCATAACTCTAAGACCATGAAACCTAGACATATGAAACTTGGCATGCATACTAAGGGTACCTTAGGGGTATCCATCCATGGGACAAGTCACTTGAAAGCCCCATTTCCACCAAGAACAGTATAATAAGCAAAGGTAAAATCTGATATTTAAAATACATGTTAGTGTTCATTCAGTGGTTGCCCCCCAAATGCACTCAGAATGCAGATACAGGGCAGGCAGAAGATTACAAGTGCCTCTGATGCATGATCACATACGGTATGAAAGAGTCTAGACAGCCAGTGGTGTGTTGAGCATTTTGAAGTGCTGGCTCTCATCATGATAGCCACATCCCCAAAGTCAGTCCAAAAGTTCAGACTGCTGTATTGATCCATATCAACAAACCAGTTCCAGGAGTTTTCAACTCCACCAGGAGCAGGTCTTTTGTAAAGCTAATGGGTCTTAATCGCCCATTCAAGACCAAGCCACCCCAATATACTTTGCTTTACAACAGGGAAGTTGCTGGGGAAATTAATTCCGCCCCCACCTGACTACTGTGAGCATTGCAGGTAACCTCAGAGGAAACAGGGAAATCTGAGCGGGATGGCAGATGACATCAGCATCCGTGCTCATAAAAAAATGCTGGTGCTGCATCCCTGTGAGCCCTGGGTCCACTACGCTACTGTAAACAGCCATCAACTGGGGATTCTCTAGGTCTTTATTTGGAGCAGGGGTTGGACTAGATGGCCTACAAAGTTCCCTCCAAGACTGGAAAAAAGGGTGGGAGTCTTGCTTCTCTCTCCATATGGCCTTCCTACTCTAGGTTTATATATTGACTGGCAAACAGACCTGGCTTCGTGCGGGTGGGAATAGCCCTTAGGTTGATACATTGAAGCCTTTAAGCAAACTTACACACCTGTCAGAGTCGGACACATTGTCCTCGCCCCATCTGAGTGAAGCCACACCCACTGACACCCCTAGGCATGGCCCCTGCCATGGTGCACCCCTATAGCCCATTGAGAGAGGGGCTCAATCCCTGAGGGGGGCTGCCCCACAGCAGGGGGAGGGGTCAGGCTTATAACTGTAATTATATAGGTAATCATATGGTAAAAATGTATGGTTAAAATTTGCTTGCTGCAGTGCTGAATTATCATGCCAAGTTTGGCTGAAATCGATCATATGGTAAATCTTTAAAAATTTTGATTGACTGCCATTTTGTTTCAAGGCGGAGGACAAAATTTTCACTATGCCTAAAACCATCCCAGATAGAGGTAAAACAAATCCTAGAAGTTTCATAACACTCGGATGTATGGTTTTTGGATCCACTGAGGACATACAAACAAATATTTCTATTTATATATACAGAAGAAGATGAAATCACCAACTACAAGACAGACTAGTAGTATGAGCCAGGAGCCTGTTGGTGCCCAAATCCATTTAGAACAACAACAGGATATAGTCCTTTGTCAATAGCATCTCTGCAGAATGACACTTCGAGAAATGCAACGCAATCTCTTTACAGGCATATCTATCATCTATCATCATCTATCTATATCTGTCTCGTCCGATCCTTTCCAGTGTGTGTGTGTGTGTGTGTGTGCGCGCCTGTGTGTTTTCACAGCTAATTAATTCAAAGGCACGAACTGAAGATTACAAAAGGAAATGCCAACCAGAATCGTTCTTCAGATCATTTTAGTCAGTCAAATCACATCTCCCAGCCGTGCCCTGTGATCAAATTAAAGAGGAGTAGCACACAGACAAAGCCACTCTGTGGTACATAAAGGGATATATCACACGCAACAAAAGCAGCGAAGGGGAGAAAGCACTGAGCTAGTATTGAAGCTCCCCAGTGATTCATTGGGCCGGCCTGTGAATGATCCATACAGGAGTTTCACTCTTGAAGGTGGAACATTGTAAAAAGGAAAGAGAAGCCCACTGACTTGATTTAGCATGTTATAATAAGAGTGACTTGGGGACAGGGGGAGGTTGTGTTCATCAAATGACTGGGCTAAATGGAACAAATGTATCTGGAGGAAATCCTTACAGAGGCATCGCCAGCATGTGAAGTTTCATGGCCCAATTCGTTGGATAGATGGGTACTGAATCCGAAGATGGGTGTTAATTGGCCCTCTCAAGTTGCCTTTTGTTGGAAACAGTGATGCATATTTGCTGGGTGTTACCATATTTGCGAACAGAAAAACATGATGGGGCTCTTCTGGGGTGTGAATCAGGATAGCCAGTTAACATCAACATTCATGTCTGGCAACCAAAAATCTATAACTTTGGATGGATCACACACATGCAAGACCGCAGTGCTGTGGGACATTGGTTTTATCTCTCCAAACATGCCCAAGATCCAGCTCTAGCTACACCACTGGGTGATCTGTTGATGTTGGCGAGTAGCCATTTTAGATCAAGCGTCTGTCTATAGGCAACAAAAGGCCTGCTATCCAAGACCCATGTGAGAGAAAATAATTATCCAGGATGGGCTGCAGATTACTGATGATATGTTCTAGCAGTTTTAGCTAGAGGTGACAAGTGGCATTCTGTCATTTTCTCTTCTGGGCCTGGCTTGTAATTGGCAACTCTTGGCCTTGTTTTTTATTTCATTGAATTAGTTGTTTGAAAGAATGGCTAATGCAAATCCCTCAGGTGTAAGTCTCTGACTGAGGAACTGGAATGGATGTGATGTACCATAGGGATTTGGCTGTGGATGACCGATCCTATTGGCTTGTTTTGGGCAGTAGTTAGAAGTATGTATATAGTGGGTTTATTCTACTTAGACCCATTGAAATGAATGGGACTTAAGTTAGACTAACGTTGGATACAACCCACTGTGTATTGTACAGTTGCACTGTTGCATCCAGAAAATGAATCTGCTGCATGGAATCATCCAGACGTAGGATGATGGTGGGGTGGAAATTGTTGACGTCCCAGTGGAATTTCTCAAGAGCCTCGTTCTTATGGGTCCAGATAACAATGATGTGAGCCTCTAATTTTTGTCATAACACGATATTTTCAGCTCTACCCAACTGCTGGAAACTGAGCCAATAAAGGAGTTCCAGTAGAGTTGCCAACCTTTTTCTGGCAAGGCTTCTGTGCTTTGAGCAGCTGTCTGACATGCAGAAATAATCACTTCTCAGGAAAACAATTAGCTTCTGATTTTGTACATGTCATGCTGCTCCTCAAACCAGGAGCCTTGCCAGAAAAAAAGTTGGCAAATGCTACCAAGTAATTGTCCCCAAGCCAGAATTCCACAAACTTAAGCTACTCTTCTGGTGGTACTCATCTTTCCAGAAACTACACCACTGCAGAACTCACACTACTTATCCATGGTTAGGATTGTTAGCTTATGCCCAAAGGCATTGCCTACATCAGCTGTATCATGACAGAAACGTAACAGTTGCAATTTCACAGAATGGAGATGGAGCAATGGGAAAAGCTTCCCTTGTTAAACCTTGCCCTTTCAAAACAACATAGAAGTCCTGCCGGGGGGAGGGGGAGGAAGGGCAATCTGACCTAAGATGTCCACGGAAAGAGGCCTGGTGTCAACACTTCACATTTGGGGGCAGCTGCTGAGGGCCCATCAGCACCCATCAGCACTGATGTTCCTCCCTGCCCCAGTGGGACATTTATATTTCTTCGATTTTTTGAATCTTCTAAGATCATGCTTGAATTAGAAAAAAAAAAACATCATGGAGAAGCCACGATTCTTTGAAGATAATGCCTTAATTTAAAACAACAACAACACCAAAGCAGGGGATAGAAGGGGGCAATACTTAGTCTGATTTGATGGGATGGAACAACCCCCTGCTCAATGCTTGAAGTCTGATTCCCAGGCAGTCGCTGACCGTCCAACTACTGACTGGGGCCGACCCTGCTTAGCTTCCGAGATCAGACAAGAGTGCACACATCCAGCCCTTTGCTCGTTGCTGAGGAAACGGGGACTGCTGAGGAAGCTATGTGATCAGTAGCCGGAAGACGACATGGGGCCGTCGAGAGCTGTGATTGGACAGGAGGGAAATACAAACACCGCCGTATATGGACAGGCAGGGGCGGGGACTATGACCGGATATGGTAGCGAAGGCGGAAAATCAGAGCACATTAAGGGGAAATACCGGGATATCAGGGTATTGAAAGCAGGAGCACGGAAGCGGGAAATTCCAGTTCCAATTCGAGGCAAGTACTGTGTAGTGTGAAAGATGGGTGGTGAAACCTCATTGGAAGCAAAAAAACCTATAAGTGTAGATCGGCCCCAATTAAAAATCAAAAGAAGAAATATCACTAAAAAACAAAAACAAAACACAAGTTAAAATAGCCTCAGGTACAATGTTTAAACGAAAGACAGAATCTCATATCTAAAGCACAAAATCTCATAAAATAACATAATATTATAATATAACCTCTGCAAGAATTTGCTATCCTTAATTTATCATAACTATCACTTAATTTATCATCATCAGCACATTTATCATCAGCACATTTCTGCGCATCAATAGCAGATGCACAAAAATGTGCTACATCATGAGTGTCCTGAGAATTCCAGTCTGATAATAAATATTTTAAATAAAATGCTTCAGACCTTCCAGGTTTTTTGAAAAGAATCGGATTAATGAGATCTTCTCGGAGGTCACGATAAAAAGGGCAATGAAACAGCACATGAGCTTCTGTTTCCACACTTTCTAAATCACATCGACATACTCGCTCTTGAATGGGGATCTTATTATATCTGTTTGCCAGTTTGTGGGGATGTGAATTTTCCTTTTCGGAGTCTGAACCAATGAATTAATATAAAAATTAAACAAAATGGGGGCCAAGATACACCCCTGTCTTACTCCATTATGAGTGGGTATTAATCCTGTTAAATGGCCGACTCGGCTACATCTGACCTTCATAGAATAGAATCATAGAACAGTAGGGTTGGAAGGGGCCTACAAGGCCATCGAGTCCAACCCCCTGCTCATTGCAGGAATCCAGGTCAGAGCATCCCTGACAGCTGGCAGTCCAGCTTCATCTTGAACGCCTCCGGTGTGGGAGAGCCCACCACCTCCCTAGGTAATTGGTTCCATTGCCGTATTGTTCTAACAGTCAAGAGGTTTTTCCTGATGTTCAGCCGGAATCTGGCTTCCTATCACTTGAGCCCATTATTCTGTGTCCTGCACTCTGGGATAAGTATTTCAGATAAGTATTTTCATAGAGACTCTGCATAAGTATAGCAGCCTCCTATCAATGTTAGTAGCCTCAAACTTTTCCCATAGCTTGTTTCTAGGGAGTCAAAGGCAGATTTAAAATCAATAAATGCAACATGCAGCCCCTCTTTAGTTGTTGATACATACTTTTCGGCAATATGCTGAAGGACTAATCCTTGGTCGACTGTGGATCACCCTGTTCTGAATCCTGCTTGCTCATCTTCAAAGATGTTTTCTTGTTCTAGCCAGTCTAACAGTTTCTCCTGTAGATGCGAGGCATACAATTTGCTGATTATACTCAGTAGACTAATCGGCCTATAATTTGCTGGATCGGATCTTTCGCCTTTTTTATAGATTGGGATAATTATAGCTAGGCCCCAATCCTGAGGGATGTATGTTGTATCATCAATACATGTAAACAAAGTTGCTAATATAGGACCCCACCAATCTATATTTTCTTATATTAATTCAGGAGGAATGTTATCGCACCCGGGTGCTTTGCCCAGTTTTAATTTAGAAATAAGATGTCAAATTTCATGAGAAGTAACCTGGGGCCATTTTGGTAAGTTATTTATGTTAATCTTAGGTGATGGTTGGTAATTTTGTCTGGGTGCAAAGATGGCACTGAAATATGCTTCCAAAGAGTTTGAAGAGATGCATTAGTCTATGTTTACTGTTGCTTTTGGCCAAGCACTCGAAACTGCTTGCCAAAAGGTTGCAGTCTCTTTTTCTCTTGCTGCATTTACCAGACTTTGCCATGTAATTTTCATAGCCTGCCTCTTTTTTGTTTTAATTAAGGCTTTATAAGATCTCTTCATTATAAACCATTCAGGAGGTAATGTTGACAAATTTTGCTCTCTGTACAGCCGATATTTTTCCAGTAAGAATTTTTTCATTGCAATACATTCATGGTCAAACCAGTAGTTAGATTTTTTTGTATACAGTTTTAGTGGAACATTTGGTTTTAGATGGTTTTGCAGAAGCAAAGTTATTTCCTGAAACAAGGAAAAAACTGTTGATGGAGTATCTGCATTTAACAGCGCTTCTCTGCACTGATGGTTACCTTCAGAGTATAATATCTCTGTAATATTTGGCTTAATGGATTTGTCCATTTTACTTGTGTAAATCTCTTCTCAGCCCCTAAGTTTAACATCCATATGCAGTCTGTATGGGCATCCTGAGCATCAAGTTTTAGAGTCAAAACTAAAGGTAGATGGTCGCTCTCAAGGCGTTTACTCACTCTGCAACTGGATATAGCATTTACCAGGTTATATACCAAGCAATGACCCCTTCATGGATCACTGCCTTGTTGTGGCGAAGGGGCTTGCGTAACTCAGTGAAGCCATAAGCTATGCCGTGCAGGGCCACCCAAGACGGACAGGTCATGGCAGAGAGTTCTGACAAAATGTGGTCCACTGGAGAAGGAAATGGCAACCCACTCCAGTATTCTTGCCAAGAAAACCCCATGGAACGTATCACAAGGCTAAAAGAAGGGGAAGAAATGGAAGCAGTGACAGATTTTACTTTCTTGGGCTCCAAGATCACCGCAGACGGTGACTGTAGCCATGAAATTAAAAGATGCTTGCTCCTTGGGAGGAAAGCTATGGCAAACCTAGACAGCATAGTAAGAAGCAGAGACATCACCTTGCCGACAAACGTCCGTCTAATCAAAGCTATGGTTTTCCCAGTAGTAATGTATGGCTGTGAGAGCTGGACTATAAGGAAGGCTGAGCGCCAAAGAATTGATGCTTTCGAACTGTGGTGCTGGAGAAGACTCTTACAAGTCCCCTGGACTGCAAGGAGGTCAAATCAGTCCATCCTAAAGGAAATCAAACCTGAGTGCTCATTGGAAGGACAGATACTGCAGCTCCAATATTTTGGCCACCTAATGCGAAGAGAAAACTCTCTGGAAAAGACCCTGATGCTGGGAAAGATTGAAGGCAAAAGGAGAAGGGGACGGCAGAGGATGAGATGGCTAGATAGCATCACGGATGCAATGAATATGAACTTGAGCACACTCCGGGAGAGAGCGCAGGACAGGAAGGCCTGGCGTGCTATGGTCCATGGGGTCACGAAGAGTCGGACACGATTGAACGACTGAACAACAACAACCAAGCAATGAAGTAATCAGTTGTGGAGGCTCCCACTCCTGAAAGGAAAGTAAATTCACCATTTCTATCACCTTCAATACTCCCATTTAGAACCACAAAATCAAATCCGTTTATCTGTTTACCAGCACGGTTGCAGCCCTTGCCTTTTGGCTGCCTAACTGGTATAGCATAGGCCTGCTCTTGTTCAGGTGGATTTTTGTGAAAATGAGAGTATAGCATGGAATCCGTTTGTCCTATTCTGGCGTTAAAATCTCCTGCCATGATAATACAAGATCCAGGATATAGAGCTGTTAATTCAGAGATGTACTCTTCTAATTTTAACCAATTATTCTTAATCTCTTGTTTTTGGCACATGGGGGGGGGGATATACATTGGTTATCAATAAGTTTATTGACTTAAAATTAATAACCAGGGCAGTCACTAACTGTAATAATGAGGCAGTCTCTCTCTAGTGGCATATTATGTTTAATCCTAATCACAGCAGCTCCCGGTTTAAAGAATTTTAATCTGTTTCACAGTTGGTTGGATTGTGCCAGTGGGGGGCGGGGTGGGGTGGGGCTAATAACCATGCAAGGACTGCAGTTTTCAGTAAAGTACATTATTTTCCCTTGTGTCTTTACAGAATGGTTTGAAAAGGTGCCTGTGGTTCAGCTGCAAATACTGAGAAATCCAAGGATTATAATCCATTAAAAACTGAAATGAAAAATAGGTCAGGAAATCTCAGGCTATTATGGACCCCAAATCAGAAGCTTTTCAACATATGGTAGCCTCGAATATCTTTCACGCCAGGCCAAGCAGAGCCTGTTCAAGTCTCCTCATTTTTTTTATACCAGTCCCTGTGGTAAGTAATCCCCTCCATGTTCAAAGCAACAGCTGCCTCTAGTGTTAAATGCATACAACTACGGTTTGAAAAATTTCAAGTTTTTGGCTTTAGGGAAGCTGAACTGAAGATCAAGATGTGTTTGCTAGCGTTTGGATAACACAAATCACCAGCAAAGTATAACGTTCCATCACACTTCATAATACAGTGGGTTCGATCCCCGCTAACTTAGTTGAACTTAAGTCCCATTGAAATCAATGGCAAGTAAGTATAACTGACTTAGTCTGGATCCAGCCCAATTTGTGCTGCAAGTACCCAAGATGGAAATTACATAAGAGGTTTAGGGTGCAATCATATGCATGTTTAGACAGGTTCCCAGCCTAACACCTGATAGATTGACCTGGTTCAGATGACACGACAGCCCATCGAGGGTTAATTTACCGTAAAGGAGCTGTGGCATATGCCAGCCACCCTTATGAATATGCAACCCCTAACTGGGGGCTGTCGTGTCATGTGAACTTGGCCAGAAGGGGTTGAGGGTTAAACAATCCTACCATAACCCTATAATAGACGGTGGGTAATGCATGGGTTGTTTAGCCCGCAAATAACCCCTGCCAGCCAGGTTCACATGACACGACAATCCCCAGTTGGGGCTTGCATATTCATAATGGTGGCTGGCATGTGGTGTAGCTCCTCAATGCTAAATTAACCCTTGATGGGCTGTTGTGTTGTCCGAACCAGATCAATCTATCAGGTGTTAGGCTGGTCTGTGTTTCTCACCATCTCAGAGGACATGGCCTTCCTGGCCACAGAACCTTGGTTCTGGAACTCTCTCAGCTGGGAAGCTTGCTTGGCCCCTGTCTTCTGATGATGTATGAAGGTGTTTAGAGTGGAGTATACTGAACAAATATGAACTTTGCTGCTATGATTTCTTCGCCTATTTTTACTTTGGAGATTTCTCTGCTTTTTTAGTTACTATTTTGGCATATTGGTTGACTACTGATTTGTGTGTGTGTGTGTATCCATACACCGCCTCCTCCCAGACTCCCATGGCAGTGAGATCAGCCCAGTCAAGGCAGCTGGGGATGGTGACAGCCAGATCAGATAAACCAGAGGGCCATCACTCTTCTGCCATTCATTCTGACCGCCTTGAAGAGTTATGGTTGGGAGGGTGTGGAGACAGCTGGGAGTGGCAAGCAGACAAGGCAAAGATAAAAGGGAGAGAGCTGGAGAGACTGGGGGAGAGGGTGAAAGAGGCAAGAAAGATAGCCAGAGGGAGAAATGGAAAAAGTAAAAGACAAAGCAACTGGATAACCTGGAAGAGGCAGCAAAAAGGAAAAGGAAGTAGGGGAGAGACAGTGTGGAGAGAAGCCAAGCGGAAAGGAGGAGGGAAGAAGTTCACTTATCTGGTGGCAAACCACTTCCCCTACACTTACCTATAACCCTTGGCAGTCTGGGGGAAGGGAAGTCAGGGGCTTTGTGGGAGCCTAGTCTGGATGATTCCTTGGTGGAGGAACAAGCAACCCAATCAGAAGGGAGACAGGCCTGCTGGGAAAGCCCTGACCTTAAGCCCCCAAGCCTCTACAGACAATAGCGGAGATGGTGGGAAGAGACCTGCTTCTAGAGAGAAACACCAGGACAAGCTTCAGGAGAGTTAATTACTTATGGTTTGATTCAAAGAGATGAACCCTCAAGGGAAGAGCCTCATCTCTTTAGGCGTAGAATCCAAAGGGCATCCTATTCTCCAATTACTGTTGTGTTCCAGAGAAGGTGAGAACAAAATACTCCATACATATTGAAGGAATATAAAGCCAGTGCTGTAACTAGGCTGAATCTTAAATTTAAAAGTTGCATTTAAATTCATCTTGAGCTCCATGACTTTTATGGAACCTATGGATCAAGAGGTTGATGTGCCCCCCTCTTAATGACCTGTGCACTATATTTGCTTTTAGTGCTTAAAATATTGCAAAATTTAAGGAACATGCCTACACTTTGAGGCTACCTTACTGTACAGCAGGTGGCAAATGAGAAGGAAATTATAACAGTAAGGAAGGTGTTAAAGAATCTATATGTAACCAAGAGCCAATTCCAGATATTGGATTGGCCCTTTGAGTGATCTCTGTTCCTTGATCTCAGTAGAAATGGAGCAAATAGGCTGTCAAGAGCCAATCCAGGGCTTTGACTTGTTCACCTCTGCCCTGATTTCCATTAAATTTTGCATTACGATTTTAATTTCTGTTACAGGTGCAACCACAGGGGGTGGGGGTGGGGTGGCAGTGGGGAGGAACAAAGGATTTTTGCGCACTATATTAACTCAGAATTTAACTGCGATTTAAATACATCACCATGGCTTCTCCTAGTGCCCAATGTTGCTCAAGTCCCAGGCCGCCCACTGTTGTCTCTGATTTCAGACCGGCGATAACAGCAGGGATACCTCTGGGCCAAGCCTGACTCCGTGAAGAACCCAAGGAGGCCCTGCAGGCTGGATACAGAATCTCCATGGGCCAGAGGTTCCCCATACTGCTGTAAAACAACCTTAATTATTCCACAACCATTTGTTTCTGGATCTGGGATGAGTGATTACAGATGGCTACAAGGCTTTAAGACATTAAAAAGAGAATAAAAGATGACATGATATGGACTGACACTCAACTACCAAACTTTCTCCAATTGTATGAAAGATTTCTTGGCATCGGCTAAAGTCGGTGTTCTTTGCCAGGAGGAAATGAAAAACCAGAAAAACACTCCAGACCTTTAATAATGGATTTTATTCTGGAAAAAGCACCATCTTATTTTAATAAGAAACTATGAAATGCTATGCTGTTACATAAAGCTGACATTGCACCTCCAGAACACAACTGACTTTGATATTGTTTTAGGTGGTATTCAGTTTACAGGGTACAGTGCTATGTTATCTACAAAAGTCAGAGGCTAAGGAAACTAGACAACAATCTCATGATTGACAAATGACATTAGAAATGCAAGCAGGTAGAATTTTATACCCAGTGGGTCAGTGAACATCTCTACAGTGGGACTCTTGCTCTTTGTCCTTTAAAGAAATAAAAGGATGTTGGCCGTCTGAGTAAACTTACATATATTTTGTTTGCTGAAATACTATCGGTCTTCCCTACATACATTAATAGTAGTACATCAATATTTTGTTAAAGTGTCTGTTAGAAAACTATTCACACTCCACAATATATTCACCATGCATTTGGCCTTAGTAAGATTTTTTTTAAAAAAATCTACCTCCTTAAAAACACATTTTATCTCTCAGCTGTGCCTTTGTTGCAATGACTAGAGACAAGACAAGGTCCTATACCTTCCCATGCCATAAATGCAAGTTATTTACAGAAGGATCTAAAAGTAATAAAACTGCATATTTCCTATTCTCAAAACAAACATATGGACTGTCTACTACAACTGGAGGGGGCAGGGGAAGCTTGGTAGCAGGCTCCAGAGGACACTGCCTTTATTTTCAGTATCGATTTCTGGTAAGCATTCTATTCATTATACTGTGTCTAATCAAAATATTTCAGAAGCACAGGAAGCCGAACTGGAATTTACAGAATCTTTTTCATACACAGACTGCACACAAATTAAAAAGCAGAATGCCTTGTACAGATCTTATACCCATTTCAAGTGCCATCTGATCATCTGAAAACTGCCCAGCTGTTTTTCTATGGAGATGCCATGTACTACTATCATACGACTGCTAGGTTGGAAGCACTATAAAAGAAACCTGAATGTGCTAGTTGTGTCTCCATATTATACACAGAACACTATCTTTTGCAGATACACAGATGTGCAGAAGGACAATTAGGATCATCTGATCTGATTTGGCCTACAAATTCACTCTCAGTCATTGCATTATCATTGTTGCTATGCCAGGCATTAGTGTTAATTGACCTGTAGAATTCACTCCTGTAAAGTATAACTGAGGACATAAATTCATGGAACTCAAAACTTTCAATTTGCTCATTTCCAGCATTAGAACAGCCTATGCACTTGCAACATATTAAGCACAATCTCCTTTCAGTGCAAAACTGTAAAGTGCATGATTAAACATTAAAACAATTAACTCAATGGGGCTGCTGATTTATGTTTACTGTGCAGAATCGAGATCACGGCATTCAGCACAAAGTAGGGGTTACACACCAATGCTTTGCTGCAGAATTGTTTCATCTAGCAGACACATTGGCCATTACCAGAATAAGGTTGTTATAATGAATTAGCTTGCCCTTATGAGCCAGGATAGAGCGGAATCCCAGCTTAATATATTTATCAGCCAAACCCACCAAAGTAACTGTCTCTCACTCAATGTCAATGCTGCCAGATTATGTAAGTGAAGCTACTATGCATCAGTACATAGTTTCTACCTTTATCATAGGGACAGGTGGTGCAGCAAACACTGTGGGAAGCCCAGGGGTGTGAGGAGTCGTAGGCCAGGGGTGGGCAACTCATGGCCCTCTAGTCATTTTGGCCTACAACTCCCATGATCCCTCACCACTGGGTATGCTGACTAAGGTTGATGAGAGTTGCAGGCCAAAACATCTGGAGGGCCACAAGTTGCCCATCTCTGATCTAGGCGAATACTGGGTGGAGAGTAGAAGTGCCAGCTCCTGACCCAGCGACCATGCCTATTATTTTAAATTTTTTGGGCTAGCAAGACATTATGCAGGAACAACAAATCCTGATTTGTTTTTGCAGCAGGCCACATTCCGAAGCAGGACCGCACCTATGTTTCACAGCACGCGGCTCTGAAGTGTAGGAAAATGGGCCACTGGAGCATTAGGCCATGAACTGCTGTTCTTGCAGAATGCCTCAAAACAGTTAAAGCAAAAGCCAACATGTCTGGTTCAGAAGCTGGCAACCCCACTTCGAAGAACGCTTTCAGAAAGTAAGGCAAATTCTGTTCCTAAGAAATATACAGCATAGGACATATTCTTATAGAACAATATCCCTCCACGTTAATGCTTACACCATATCTACTTTGCTTTAGACATTTTTATGGAAAGAAATTCAAATTAAATTCTGTCAGCTGAATAATATTTACTCAAATTATCTGTTACACATCCGGGCATTACTGCCGATCTTCAAGATAGCATTGCTGTTTGTCATCCACTTCTAATGCTATAAATGTAACATTAAATCCTCTTCAAAGTTGTGCTTATTGTGCTTCAGCAACTGCTAGGTCAAATGAGATTTCATGAATAAAATGGCAGAAGTAAAGTTGTGGGATACTAAGTGGGGGCTTTTGTTGCCAAGTTATGATGTTGTTTTAGTAATTTAAAATAACTAATTTTTGGAGTGCAGACAAGCCCTATATTTACTCTAAAGCAAATATAAATGCTATTAAAGTGATACTTTTAAAGTATGAAAGGGGGAAAAAGCATCAAATCGCGAGAAATCAAGAGTCTGTTTTGTTTGCCCAGCACTCTTGGGTACATCTAGCTGAGGCACAAAAATTGGGCCTACAAACTTCCCTAACCTTTGGCCACATGGAAGGAAAAGGGTCATGGGCCAAGTCGGTAGACAGACAGCCACATTCATCTGAGTAAGGAAGGAAACCACGAGTGAATTTTGTTATCTTTCAATTATTCAGCCTATTTTCTAATTCCACATAATATGAATTCGCCCAGGGCCCTTACAACTTCATGGACATGGGAAGGAACAGATCTGCATATTGTCATGTGGCAGTAACATCCTTACTGCTACATGTGTGGTAACATGCAGTCTGCTACATTGTGCAGACTATGGATTAGTCTACACGTGTAGCAGAATGAAGCCTGCAAATGAGGGGGTTTCATTTGGAGGTTTTTTTTTCAAATAGAAAAAAAAGAATTGCCAACAACAGGTGAAGCTACAACCCACCTGCTCTTTTAGTTTTCTATTTGCAAGGTGTTTTTTTTTTTAATGTCAGTGAGCATTCAAATGTAGTATTTCCAACCTGTAGTTTGAAGTGGCACACTCCACTGTACCATTTGATGCACATGTACTACTAACCGAGCATCAGAGAGAAGTTGTTCAGTGTGGTAAGCTCTTCCCTTTTGCAGCAGTCCCTGGATTCTAGCTAAGGGCCAAACCAGATATGCATGTAACAGCCTCCTTTTCTAGTTGCCCATCTCCTCCACTCCAGTAGTTTTCTACCTCCTGCAGCTGATTTTCATTAAACACACACAACATATATATGGGGAGACTGTTCTGCACATCTGTAGTGTTAGGACTAGCAACTCTGACCCGAGACATTTGCCTCTTTTGTTAATAGTGTTCAGAAACACACTGCCTAAAAGAAGAAAACCCTTTGCTTTTTCAATGTGTGAATTTACTGCAGGCTCTTTGAGATCTTAAGTTTTATTTAAGCTGCTGTTACCTTTGTCACAGCAATATTGATGGCACCAGAATACTTTGGCATTTCAGCACTAATTCCAGAGGACAGAGAATACCCATAATGCTGACACTTTGAGCTTTACTTGAAAAACAAACAAAAAGGGCCTTTTATTAAAGTGACTGGCAACTGGCAGCAAGTTTAAATGACCAGTTTTTGGGTCCAGCACAAGATTAAAGATGCCAAAATTTGTATTTAGGTTTCCATTTTCTGACTGAAGTATTGCATTTGAAGGCAACTTTTGGAAAACTGACAGCTCTGGTTATTTAGTAATTTATTGACATAGTTTAAAAACTAATAATCCCACGTTCTTGTTCTAACATGATTATATCATATATCATACAAATTCAGATATGCTGAAATCTCTCATGGTCTGGTGAACTATGACATACACATCATGAAATCATCACTGGGCACATTCAGGAATTTATATAGACATGACAAAAACAGCTCACGTCAGTGTATTCTTTTTGTTTTGTTGCTGTAACTGGAGATCACCAACAACTGAAAGGAAGTATCCTATCTGTAGAATACCCCCATAGTATGTGTAATAAAATTCCTGCTAAGGAGAATTTTAAAACAGCTTCTAAGCCAATTTCCACATCCATTTGTGAACACTGATATACATTACAGAACAGAACAAACATTCACATCTTTGCCAACTGTTTTGGCACCTTATGGCCTCTAGAGGAGTTTTAAATGCAACAAACCAACAGGGTTTTGTGCATTTGCGACTATGGTTGCATTTTTGCTTTTCTTTCTCTCGAAGCTTTCATGAAATCTGATGCAACTTTCACACATCTGCCTTTGCTGCTCTATTTGGATTCAGCACATGCATCATCTTCAGAAGGTATGGAAGGGATGCTGTCACGGGACACAGTGTCAATGCTTTGTGCTTCTGACTGAAGGTGGACAGATACCTCAACAGCTATTTCTTTGCCATGGTCATTCACAGAACCATCATCCGAATCCCCTGCTGGTGAATTACTGCGCTTGATTTCTGGGTTTAAGGGATAGAGTCCCTCTTGGGCACCTAAGGCCTGGGTCTGTTTGACTCGAACTTCATCAGGATCATCAACGTGCACCGCTTCAAAGATCTCTTCCATAAAGGCCCTACAGTTAAGGATTAGTGGTGGAAGAGGGATACTTCTGGCAAGCTCTTCAATATACCGAGCAAATTCCATAGTCTTAAACTGGGTGACTTTGGCCAACTCTAAGGTTTTGGCAGAGGTAATGATAGGAATGCGCTTGGCAATTTCAAAGGCCTTCTGCAATTTCTCAGCCCCTTCTGTCCTGAAGAACTCATTGATGGCCTTCTCTGTCTTGCGGAGGTGGCTGCTCATCATGCACAGACGTGTTATATTTAAGATCATGATGATAGTAAAGGCAACCAGGCAGACAATCATGTAGTAAATGCCCATGTCCCCAGATGTGGAGACCACCCTGAGGGTGACTGAGTAATAGGAAGTGCCATTTTCATTAGTAGCAACACAAGTGTATCGCCCCCGGTCTCCAAAAGTTACACTTGTGATATTAAGGACACGGTCAGAGATCAACCATCTTCCATCTAAAGATACAAATACAAAAGAGATGTCAGTGTCTTAACAGATTATACTAACACCTTTACTAAGATTGGCAGGCACAAGAGACAGGGTTATTTCTGTCTGGGCATTTCTGTGGTGGCTCCCTCCTTTGGGAAACTCCCTCCTAAAGGATGTGCTTTTGATCCCCTCTTTCGTTGCTTTGCAATGGGCCTTAAGGATCTATTTATTTTAATCTGCTTTTAACTGCTAATGTGGTCTGGAGTTTAAAAATTGCTACTTCTCTATGTTTTATCTTTGCTGTTCTGGATAGGGACGTTGTAATGCTGCTGTCTTACGTTTTATGTCTTTTACATTAAACTTGTATTATAAAACTACTTCGTGGAACCTATTTGCCTGGAAAGTGGGGTAGATATACTTGAGTAAATATAGGAATACCCCATGAACTGAATGAATAAGCAGAAGGCGATACAGGATTGGGAAGATGGTCAACTAAGGGAGCAATCCTACCGGGAAAGGGGGCCGCCTCCAAACTTGGAGGCGACCGCCTATCCAGTGCAGGGCAGGAGAAGCGCGGAGGGGATTGTCCCCTCCGTGCTTCAGCCGCCCTGCATTTGCATCTAGATAGGTAATTGCGAGGCAGCGCAGGAGGGGATGAAGTTCGATTCTCAGGGAACTGACCTCAGAGCGTGGGCTCCAAGGTCAGTTCCTGGGAACCGACCTATTCTATGGCTGTCTAGCTGCGGACTAGCGGCCACAGGACTGTACCCTAACAACATCTGATTGGTCATTTCCCAGCCTACTAATTAAACAGGGTTGAATATCTTTACCTAGCCAAGAAAATATTCAACTAATTTCCTGTTTTAGGCAGTGATTTACATTTTAATGCTGATATGTTCAGATATAGTGGAAGGTCCTACTGGAGGAAGGGGTGGGGAGGGGGAGATTAATTTTGCCTGTTTCCCCTGCAGTGCTCCCTCCCATGCTGTTCAAAGCATCCTGTGACCCTCTGAAAAAGCTTTGGGGGACACAGGGGGCTGTAGAGGGAAGGGGGAATCAGCAAAAATGGCCTTTTCTTTTCTTCCAGCACAGCACGGAGAATCCCGTGGGTGGAGTTTTATCACAGTTAGTCTGGATCCAACCCACAGTAATCAATATTAAATAAGAGGAAAGGTGGAGCGGGAATCCAATACTGCCTTCTCTCCAATACCCCCAATTATGAAACCCCAAGTAAAAATTAACACACTGTGTAAGGAATTCATACCTCCCTCCAGTGTCTCAAAGTGAAAACACACACACATTTAATAGCACCTGTTAACATTCTGAAGGTAGGAAGTACAGAGACTAATATTTTCACCTATATTAACATGGTGACCCTTCTAGATGTATAGGAATAAAATTAAATCTTATGAAGGACTACGCCAAGAAATACTAAATGCTGTATGGTAGGTTTTTTCAGCTGCAACTTTCTTTCTGGAGCAATATTTGTATGTGTGTGTGTGTGTGTGTGTGTGTGTGTATTTCTTTTTTTATCCTTTTGAAAATAATATTGTTAAACTGCAAATACTTTCATCAACAAATGCAGTTAGATTCCTCATGAGAGCAGACAGTTATGTACTTAAAAAAATTGGTGGACCATAAAAAAACCGAACAAAACAATTCAGCACCTGCATACAGTGGGCCTCTACCTTTTCATAAACATTGGTGTGCATGAGATCGACATGCAGAACTCAGTAATAGCCAGAACAGCTTCATGCCTATGATTCTTAAGAGATACATCAGATCAGCCTTCCTTAACCTGGTACCGTCTAGAAGTTTTTAACTCCAAATCCCATCAGCCCCAGCCAGCATGACCAGTGAAAAGGAATTGTGGGAGCTGTAGTCCAAAACATCTGGATAGCAGGCATTGGGTAAGGCTGCATTCGATCATGGAAGCACCTTAAGATTTGGTCCTGCTTTTCCCATGAATTCTATTTAAATTTTAAAGACAGGGGTAAAAATAACTAGGACAGGTCTCTGTTTTGATCAGGGTTAGCACCACACACAGTTTCCTGAAGAAAGAACACTGTTGCTGCAAACTTTTCTTCCCGCTAAGCTGGACCGAACAATGCAGTGGTACACTGGTTGTCTTTCCCAAGCCATTTAAAAGGGGAGCATTTTTGACAGCAGGAAGCTACAGAGGACAGGGCAGTACAAATGAAAAAAAGAACCATGTTGCTATTATGGTTACCTCTGCCAGTCTTTAAAGGGCTGGGAAAGGCATTCAAAAAAGTTCTGCAATGCTCTTTTCAGCCCAAGAAAAAGCACAGCATGTTTCAATTGGATAGAAGGAGTGGCAGAAAAACCAATGGGTTTTTCTAACACGCTTTTACACGTCACTTGTTTGTATGATGCTGACAAAACTTTTCAGGACTGCATTCATTCAGATGATCTTACCCATGGTGAAGTGCTACACTAATTCATTTACTTCTATTAAGTTTAAATGTCCACCTGGGTTTGAACATGGCCCCCTGAGAAAAATCACGCAATCAGCACATGGATTAAAATATAAAGGATTTATAGTCCTAAAGCAACTAACTGAATTGCTGCAAGAGGCAATTAATTAATTAATTAATTAGAGTAATTAGATTGTCAATTGTGTAAACTATAGGTCATTTAGCCTCAGTCTTTTGCGCTAACCAATGGACAACTGGGATCCTAAACTGAATCATGTTTTTGCTGATGTCAACACTTAGTATTTTAATTTAAAATACATTTGTATTGTGTTTTAATGTGTGCAACTTTGGGTAGAGGGATAAAGCATCTGGGGAGAATACTTTTCTCTTCATGTCACCTAAAAAGCATGCCACAGAAGAGAACCTCATCAATCACTATGCAATGGACCAGGCATGTTGATACCTAGTCAAACAGGTATCTCTTACCTCCTCTGTCTTGCTCCAGCAGATGCCCTTTGGAGTTGTACCAAAGGACGGTGTCATGCTGGCTAATGTTCAGCATACATTCAATGAAAGCACAGTTTCCCTCCTTCTCTATGATATCTTGAGGTACTGCTGATTTTGTCACGGCTTGTAAGATAGGAAGAAGTGATGCATTGAGAGGCTGGGACCTTGACCCCGATGTAGTTGTCAGGTTGGAGGCCACATTTTCTAGTGCAAAAACACTAGTATTGAGAATCAGAGTCAAAAGGCAGTAGCTGAGCTTCATGAAAGCTTTAAGTAAGGTGTTTCTCTCACTGAATTTAACAGCTGAAGCAAGTTGTTAGAAGTGAAGTAGTCTGCATTAGGCCAGTCACCATGAAAGAGCTTGATTGATTCATCACAGAGAACTCTGAAGATTTTAAAATAAATAAATGGAATATCCAACTGAAAATTAAAAAAAAAACACGAGTAAGGGTTATTAACAATGCAAAGCTTTATGGTTTTTAAACTTAAATACTTAGCAAACAGATTCCAGAGTGAAATATAAGATGTCAGTGGTCTGGACTTGAAATATGCTTAAGGCAAGCAGGTATTAGCATAATCTCAACTGAGAGTTAGCCTGCACAATAGATATGGGAAAAGGAATGCAAGCATCTCATGCTTCTTCCCTCTTCTGTTGTACAGTGGCAAGTGGGCCTCATAGTGGTGAGATTTGCTGATCTCACTTCCATGCTATGAGGTTGGATCCAGAAGGGACCAACATCCAGTGAAAGCTCCTGCTGGAGGAAGGGCAGTGGGGGAGGGGGAATGGAGTGATTTTTGCAGATTCCCAACACTGTTATGGGGGCCCCCCAAACCCTTAGGACCAGCTTTTCAGGGAAATGCTGGGGGAAGGAGAAATTAGTAAAAATCACCCATCTCTCTTCCTCCAGGAGGAGCATCCTGTGAAGAGTTCTGCTCACTAACTGCACAATCCTATGCATGATTAGATGGAGAAAAGGCCTACAACTCCCAGGGTTCCCCAGCCAGTGCTGGCTGGGGAATCCTGGGAGTTGTAGGCCTTTTCTCCGTCTAAACATGCATAGGATTGTGCCCTAAAACTCTGGATCTAAGCCATGGTGTAGGAAAGAAAAGCAGCAGCACAAGCCACTGGCATTACTTCTTCCCATACTTCTGTGCAATGTATGAATCTATGAATTAGTCTCTAGGTACTTGCACCAAGTCCAAGATATGCCAGGCCAGCTAAGAAAAGCTGAGGCTGAGATTGTAACTCTGTAGGTAACTCTGAACTGCTAACATTGCGGGAAGTGAGAATAATGCAATGCTGAGCATAGTTAACTTTCCATTAAAGAAATGGGACCTATCAGCAGATCCTACAAAGACTATTTCCTTCTTTAGTGGGCCCTCTTTATAAACTGAACCAAAATAAGTAGTTCCACTGTCTGTCACATTCAAAAAGATTTTTTTCTCTATTAGGTTAAAACTGAAGAAGGCAGACCAAACAAGCTTCTGAACCATGCAGAAAAATTACAGAGGTATCTCAGTAGAGAGAAGAAAGAGAGATGAAACATAACTTGAGAATAACCTTTCATAGGTTATCAGCCCTCAATTTGCACATAGAGCATTCCAGGCGTCTATTTTCAAGAACTATAACTATTTTATCTGCATGTCCAATTTCTACATTCTCAGTTTTCACTATGTATTTGAAAACACATCCATTTTATTTGCATATATAAAACTGCATTTGCTCCAATTTCCTGATATAAAATAGAAGGCCACCTCTCTAAAATGAGCCATTTATGCGTTTATGTCTTTCTCTAGCCTGCTTCCTTCCCACCTAACCCCCTTTCTGCATTTCCCCTAGTAATTTAGACACGAAATATCTAGTACACAGCAGCGCGTTCTCTTTTATCTTCAAAATGCTCTTAAAACCAACAATGGACTAATTCTGCACTGAAAAACATATATGTCTCTGAAACTACATTAAGATAATTTGTTTTAATGGAAATGCCTAATAGTGTGATTTTTTAAAAGCCCTTTTGATGTATATCTCTCTCCAAGAACTTTAGCTCTTTCTGGATTTGACACTTCTCCTAAAGCATTTTGAACGCTAAAAGTACACCCTCAGCAGCAACATCTGAAAGCTTCCATTTGAAGAATATTATCATGGAACAGAAAACATATGAAAATCAGTGGGACTTACTTCTGAGTAAGGATATGGGCTGGAAGTTTCCTATGTAATAAAAATGCAATCAGGTAAGTTTCCAACATTTCCCCAAGGATGTTATCCAAGAACCCTAACATAATAGTCCTACTTATGAGTGAAAAAGATACCTGCTGTATAATCAGCTTCAAACTACCATCAGTGCTTTTTACCAATGTCAAAATGAATGTCCGGCCACAGTGTAACACAGCATTAGGAGTGCTGAAGTCCACTGAAATATGTGGTCTTAAGCATAGCTAATTCTATGTCAACTTGTGGCACCTGATTTTAACAAAGCAGCAAATAATTGTTCTATTTAGGAACACTTACTGATGTTTATCCATTTTAATATTTCTAATGCAAAACACAGTGCTGGGGAGTTGATTAATCACAACAGATGCTGAAATAACAGCTCTCATAATTATGTGCCTTTAGGGTGCAATGCTATGGTCCCTGGGAAGGTGTGTCCCAAGAGCCTCATCCCAACCACCATGGAATGGTCCACTGCCTATTGCTTCTGTGCCATTGGTAGTCTGACCTGAAGAGGATAAAAAGGGGATGTGGTGGGGGTGGGAGGGAAGGACACCAGACCTGGGGTGGGCTAAGATTTTCCCTCCCATTATTCCAGGGTGGGCATGAGGGCTCCAAGAAAAAAATCTGTGCTACTGAAAGGAGAAAAAAAGGGAAAGATGCTCCCACCTTTCACCCTGCTGAGGTGAGCCCAGCAGGGCTTTTGGATTTGGCAGTTCTTATTAAACCTTCTCTCTCCCCGGTCTATTTCATGTCCATGTGCTTTCTCTCTTGTAGCTTTTTATACTGTGAACTCTTATCACTTTAGACCCTAGTCAGGCATCTTCTTTGCCCTTTTAAAGACACTGTTAAAACCCACCTCTTTTCTCTTACATTACCCTCTTGATGAGGCTCTATTCCAATTCTTTCTTAATTTTTAGGCTAATTCTAGGAGCTTTTCTTGTAACTTTTTATGGTTCCTTTCAACTTCAATCAGCAAGTACAGTTTCCTTTCCCCCTTCAATTTTCCTTCCAATTTTGCATCCCTTCCATATTTTTATTTAGATCTTGAACCTATGAAGCGGATTGGTGGGAGATTCAGCACAGATAAAAGGAAGTACTTCTTCACACAGCTGCATAGTTAAACTAGGGAACTGGCTACCACAGGACGTAGCAATGGCGACCAATGTGGATGGCTTTAAAAGGGGTTTTTTAATTTTATTTTATTTATTATTAAATTTATTAATCGCCCATCTGGCTGGTCACCCAGCCACTCTGGGCGATGTACAACATACCATAAAACAATTTAAAACAATAAAATTCTACCATAATTTTTTTTTTAAAATACCCTAACCCACCCCAAATGCCTGCCTGAACAACCACGTTTTTAATGCACGACGGAAGCTCATTAAAGAGGGGGCATGGCGGAGTTCCTAGGGAGGGAGTTCCACAGAGTGGGGGCCACCACAGAAAAGGCCCTCTCCCTCGTCCCCACCAGTCTAGCTGTCCTGGCTGATGGGACAGAGAGAAGGCCATCTGAGGCTGATCTTGTTAAGCGGCCTGTCTGGTGTTGCTGGAGGCACTCCTTAAGATAGGCTGGGCCAGAACCATATAGGGTTTTAAAGGTCAAAACCAACACCTTGAATTTGGCTCGGAAAACAACTGGTAACCAGTGCAACTCCTTCAGCACTGGAGTGATGTGATCTCGCCGGCGGCTGCCTTTAATCAGGCGAGCCGCCGCGTTCTGTACCAGCTGCAGTTTCCGAACCGTCTTCAAGGGTAACCCCACGTAGAGCGCATTACAGTAGTCTAAACGAGAGGAGACCAAGGCATGTACTACCGATGGGAGCAGATGGTCGGGAAGGAAGGGGCGCAGCCGCCGTATCAGATGGAGTTGATACAGCGCTGTCCGGCTCACAGCTGACACCTGAGCCTCCATGGACAGCTGGGAGTCCAAAATGACCCCCAGGCTGCAGACCTGGTCTTTCAAGGGTAGCCGTACCCCATTCAACACCAGGTCAACATCCCCCAGCCTCCTCTTGTCTCCCACCAAAAGTACCTCGGTCTTGTCAGGGTTCAGCTTCAGCTTATTCCTCCCCATCCAGCCACTCACCATCTCCAGACATTTGGACAGGGATTCTACGGCGAACCTTGGTGAAGATTTGAATGAGAGGTAGAGCTGCATGTCATCCGCATATTGATGACACTGCATCCCAAACCTCCTGATGATAGCCCCCAGCGGCTTCACATAGATGTTAAATAGCATTGGGGAGAGGATGGAACCCTGTGGCACCCCACAAGTAAGTGGCCATGGGTCCGAAACCTCCTCTCCCAGTGGTACCCTCTGGTACCTGCCGGAGAGGAAGGACCGGAACCACCGCAATAGTGTCTCCAATGCCCAACCCCTCCAGGCGGTCCAGGAAGATACCATGGTCAACGGTATCAAAAGCCGCTGAGAGGTCGAGGAGAACAAGGAAGGAGCATTCACCCCTATCCAGAGCCCTCCTCATATCATCCACCAAGGCGACCAAGGCCGTTTCTGTCCCATGCCCAGACCTGAAGCCCGACTGAAATGGGTCTAGATAATCAGTTTCTTCCATATGTGCCTTCAACTGCACCGCCACCACCCGCTCAATCACCTTGCCCAAAAATGGCAGATTTGAGACTGGGCGAAAGTTGTTCAGAACTTGAGGATCCAAGGTGGGCTTCTTTAAGAGCGGTCTTATCACTGCCTCCTTGAGGGCTGATGGCATCACTCCCTCCTCAAGGGAGGCGTTCACCACCGCCCTGATCCCCTCACCCAGTCTCTCTCTGCAGCTCATAATGAGCCAAGATGGGCAAGGATCAAGTAAGCAGGTGGTCGGCCTTACAGATGAAAGCACCTTGTCCACTTCATCAGGAGGAAGAAGCTGGAACCGATCCCACAAAACCGGTTTGCCACAGGCCGCCTCTTGCTCACTAACTGTATCCACAGCGTGCAGAGTAACACACCTAATCTGATCAATTTTATCTGCAAAGTGCCTTGCCAAAGCCTCACAGGAGGCCTTAGAATGCTCCAGTGGTTCCGGAGCCACAGGACCGACCAGGCTCCGGACCACTTGGAACAGCCTCCTGGGGCAGCACTCTGCAGACGCGATGGAGGCAGCATAATATTCCTTTTTTGCTGCCTTTACCGCCACGTGATAGGCTGAAGATACAGCTCTAGCCCGTGTCTGATCGTCTTTGGAGCAAGACTTCCGCCACCGGCGCTCTAGCCGTCTCACCTCCTGTTTCAGAGCTCGTAACCGCGGATTGAACCATGGTGCAGTCCGAGCCCTGTTCAGGGGGAGAGGGCGTTTCGGAGTCACCCGATCTAATGCCCCAGTGATTGCAGCATTCCAGCCACCCACCAGGGTCTCGACCGAGTGGCCGTTGGCATGCCCCAGAGAATCCCCAAGCGCGTTCAGGAATCCATTTGGATCCATAAGACGCCTGGGGTTGGACAAATTCCTGGAGGAAAAAGCTATCACTAGCTACTAGTCTTGATGGCTATGTTGCTACCTCCAGTACCAGAGGCAGTAAGCCTATGTACACTATTGCTGGGAACATGAGTGGGAGGTGCTGTTGCACTCTTGTTCTGCTTGTGGGTTCCTGGTCAACACCAGGTTGGCCACAGTGTGACCAGAATGCTGGACTAGATGGACCCTTGGTCTGAGCCAGCATAGCTCTTATGTTCTTATGATCAGGGTATTTTTATGTATGTACATAATGTATTTGCATCTACAATTTGCATGTCAATTTAATTAAATATAATTCCTGTACTTTCATTCATTTCAAAAGGTTTATCCTTCCAGCTTATATTTTACTTAAGAAATTTGTTCATCAAACTTTTCTGGTGTCCTTTATGGAGTGATACTAACATCTAAGTCTGATATTTATAACTGGAAAATATCCAGCTACATTGTCCTTCAAAAGCCTGAGATAATTATCTACAATAATTGCATATGCTCCCTAGTAAATTGTACAGAGCTTGCATAATGCACAGCAGTAGTTACAATGGGTCATTGGCTTTTTCCATTTAATCCTTCAGTGTTTGATCTATTAAATTGTTTATCCCATTTTCTTTTATGAAAACCCATTACTGTTAAGCAAAGATCTTTCACTGCTTAGATTTTTTTTTTTTTTGGGGGGGGGGGAGATGCTACATTTTTTTTTTACAAAAAAGCCATCATATTTATACAAAACAGCTGCTGCAGCCAATTAGACCCAAGGAATATAAAATAACATGATGTCCTAAATCCAAGAAAAACAAAGCCACTGACGCTGTTAATACTGAATATTCACACAGAAACAACACATTTAATCTTTATTGAATATCAAGATTATACCTGCACAATCCAGAGTATATGTATCCAGCAGTAGAATATAGGTCTTTTATTCTGATCTGCATACTTTAAAGTTAAGATACGCCCAATTTTATGCAGCACAAGATCATCAGGACTATCAGAATATAGAAGAAAGCATATGCTCACATTTCTGCAGTAGTTTCAGTATATTTTTTTGAAGTCTAAAATATTACTGCATAAATAGACCATGGGGAGGCAAAAAACAAATGTACAGCAGATTAGAGTGTGATCCCAAGGGAACGGGAGATAAATATTGTAATGTGTTTGATCGATTGGAAGTTTCCTTTATAATTGGTTTCACTGCAGCAACTCCAGTATACACAGAAATTTTTAAAGAGCTGGAATTTCTCTTAAACATGATTATCTCTGCACACAATTTCCTACTGCCAGATCAGATCTGTTCCTAATATTCCTATGAATAGCAAAGCACCTGCTCAATAGCAAAGCACCCTGGGGGACTAGAGAGGGGTGGAGGAACAAGCAGGGGTGTTTCCGCTACGTTGTTTGTGCATTTTGCCTTTTTGTGTGGGGCATGTGTGTATTAGCTGGTTGGTTTGTTGCACTGCAGTGTGTGTTTTGCCTGGTTTGCATATGTGCACATATATTGCCTGGTTTGTGTGTGTTTTGCCTGGTTTGTGTGTGTTTTGCCTGGTTTGTGAGTGCGTGTGCTTGTCTGACTGTTTCTCTGCGTATCACCAGTTTGCCTTTTGTGAAATTGAGATTTTGTTGTGCTTTGTGTGGGCAAATATGTGATTTGGCATTTGGGCTCAGACCCCCCCACCTCTGCCTTATACACAGTTTTCATCCAAGCTACTTGTCCCTGAGCCTCATCAGTTTGCCTTCTTCAAAATGAGTGTTGGAACAAAAAATGATGGGTTCAAAACTGTGGTTTTGTGTTTTGGAACCCAGATCCCACCTCCTAGTTTGATTTCTGGACAAGTTACTTTTCTTTTAGTCTTACCAGTTTGCCTTCTCATAAATGAGTATTCTGTGATCGGCCATGCCACTCTGGCAACCATTTTATGAATGGACAAACCCCTTTCTGTGGCCATTTTGTAAGAGTGCAGAGAACACTCTCACAACATTCCAAATCTGCCCAGCAACCCCAAAAGGTTTGAGACCCCTGACACATAATAACAGGAAGATGCATACTCATGTTCTATGACCAATTTAGGGCATAATCCTATTGAGATAGTCGGCAGCCTCTGAAGTTGAAGGTTGCCGGGTATCCAATGCAGGGCGGTCAGCGCACAGAAGTGATTCTTGGCTGGATGGACGATTTTGGCTATCTAGCCAAGGCTTGGGGGAGGGAAGGAGGCCGTGTGGTGCATAGGAAGCTGGATAATGCAGCTTCCTCCCCTCCCTGCCCCCGGGGCCGCCCCCTTCTCCTCATCTCCGCATTCCATTTCCAAGCACAGAGATGTGGAGAGAAGTGTGCCAGCTATGAGGGGACAGGGAGTGCAGTTTCTGGGAACTGCATTCAGAGCCCTGGCTCTGACCTTGGTTCCCAGAAACTGAAAAATCCTGTACCCTCTATACAGTGTCTAGTGGCCACAGGATTGCTCCCTAAACATATATAAGTTATTATTCTTACTACACTCATCATTTATTAAAATGTGCAGAAAAGGGCAGCCAAAATGATCAAAGGACTGGACCAGCTTCCCTACGAAGGTCAAACATTTGGGGCTGTTTAGCTTAGAAAAAAAGCAAGTAAGGGGAGACATGACAGAGATATATAGCATTATGCATGGTGTGGAGAAAGTGGATAGGGAGACGTTTTTCTCCCTCTCCCATAATACTAGAACCCATGATCATCCCGTGAAACTGAATGGTGGGAGATTCTGGACAGATAAAAGGTACTTCTTTGCCCAGCACATAGTTAATCTGTGGAATTTGCTACCACAAGATGCAATGACGATCACAAACCTGGATGGCTTAAAAAGGGGCTTAGACATATTCATGGAGGATAAAGTTATCGACAGCTACCAGTTATGATGGCTATATATGCCTCTGAATATTGCTTGCTGTAAAACATCGCAGGAGGGTGCTGTTGGACTCCTGCCCTACTTGTGGGCTTCTCATAGGCGTTTGGTTGGCCGCTATGCACACAAAATGCTAGCGTGATCTGAGCTAGCATGGCTCTCTTTACGTTTTCATTAGATAAAACATAGATCTTATAGAAATAAAGTTGCATGTAACATGGAGAATGTCTTCCTTCATTTATAAAAGCCCTGACAAAAATCCCCAAACAGTTACGCATGGGAATCTAAAATGTGCTGTGGACCCTACATACCTGTAATACATTTCAGCCAAATCCAACACTGACATTTAAAAATGCGATGCTTATATGGAAGCATTTTAAACACTTCTCAAGCCCCAATTTCCAGATAGCAACTGAAGTTAATAAATGTAAAGTTATAAAAATAGTTACAATGAGCTAGACGCTGGTCCAATTATACCACATAATGCTAAAGAGTAATCGTACAATTTTAATCTACCTTACTATAACCATGACACATCACAGGAATATGATACTGAGAAGATGAGAGTAACACAGGTAAGCAAGGATTCATATGACTGCCAAGAAATAGTGTTTTGGTTTATTCTGCCTATCTGTTTTGACTCTCCAAGGGTTCAGAGTAGGATTGCCAGGTTGCCACCAAAAGAATATACATTTATCTTTAAATGCACTGAAAACAGTGATAACACTGGAGAGGAGATAGGCATGACTGCTCCTACCTGATCTCCTGGTCCTTTCCTCCCCCCTTAACCCCTCCCACACCTGCAGCAGGGGAAACATGGTGCCCCATACTGCCTCAGCTTCTGCTTCATTAAAGCATTTAGGGTGCAATCCTATGGCTGTTAGTCAGCGGCTAGATGGCCATAGGATTGGTCGGTTCCCAGAGAAGCGACCTCCAACCCCTCCCCTGCTGCCTCGTAGGCAGTGTGGACTGGCCCCACGCTCGTGACAGCAGCCCGGAGCAGAGAAAACAGGGCGCTCCTGGGGGCAGGCTGAGGAGGTTGGACATGCCGGTATGACACTTCCTATGTGTTGTCCGGCTGCCCCTTCCAGCGCTCCAAGGTCCTGCGGTTAGACAGCCTGTCTAGCCACCTGTCCAGCTGTGAAAGCAGGGTGGTGGGAGTGTGGAGGACATCCACTCCTCACCACTCCTCCTGCCCTGCACTGGATAGGTGGTCACCCCCAGGACTGGAGGCGACCATCGATCCAGATAGGATCGCTCCCTCCAAGGCCAACACATGTTCTTGGCAACCCTAGTTCAAAGAGGGGTCTTTTCTAGCCCTGCCACCTGAAGATTTACTATTCAAACAGAGATGCCAGAGGTGAACCTGGCATCTAGTACATGTAAAATACTCTGAGTGTTTTTATGTCTCTTCCAACAGTATGCCGATTGTGCTAAAATTTTGTTTAAAACAAATCCCAAGGACTAAGACTCTTTGGGCTATACATCCCCCTTCCCCAGTGTAACTTGTTTGTCAAGACAGCAGAACAGCACTGCTTAGCTAGTTCCATTTATGGCAGACAGAGATAATCAAGCAGCTGTTGTTTCGCCAGTCCAACTAGTAAAAACATGTTCTGACGGAGAGCCAAACAGTACAGCCTGAAAAACCAGTGAAGCTTCATGGGTGTCTGGTCAAAGACTCCCCACCCCCACACACCTGGAGCCAGCAGGGTCTGCTCTTGATCCGGAAGATCCTCCTAGGAGAACTTCTAGAAGTTGGGATAGAAGTGTTTTAAAATAAATCAATTCCACTATCTCCACCTTGACCCAGCAGGTTTTAATCTGAGCCTCCCTAGCCCCGTAGATTCTAAGGCTCTAGCCAGCCCATCAGATGGCATCAGGTTCTGCCTTCACCCATCAAGTTCTATCCTCCTACTGTGGCTCCACACTGCCCCCTGAGCCTGTGCAAGCGCCATCCCCTGACCCTACTAAAGGGGGCCTATCGCGTATATTCATCCTGCAACATAAAACTGGGGGCAATGTCCCCCCCGTTTACCTCGGCAGAGTAATCTCCATTGCATTGCAGAGCACTCTCAACATCCCCAAGACAACCTTCCCCAGCCTGGTACCCTCCGGAGGTGTTGCGCGGGAACTCTCATCGCTCCTAGCCAGCTCATGGCCATGGCAGGAGTAGCAGTCGAGCACACCTGGAAGGCTCCAGGCCGGGGAAGGCTGATCTACGGTAGCACCCTGCGGGATACAGCGTGTAATCACGACATGACGTCACGACTGCGCGCCATGACGTCGTTCTCCCTTCTCGAGCACCCTCGTGTCGCTCCACCACCTATGGCGACTCACCGTGGCGGCGTCCTGCTCCTAAGTCGCTCAGCCCGTCTCCCCCCCGGCAGCCCCCTCCGCTAAAGAGAAGACAGCCACACTGGCGACTTCCTCCCTTCTTCCCGTCCCAGCCCGTCGGTGGGCCCCTTACGCATGCGCGGCGCCCGCCGAGGGGAAGGGAGAAGCGACGCGGCTTCCGCTATCAGGGGCGTTCTTCCGGGTTGATTCCGCTCTTTCCGGCCGTCTCTATGGTGTGGAGGAACGGCCAGCTGTGCTCGCAGGGGGCGGGCGTGTTTACGGCGGCTGAGACGTGGCCGTGGCCCTTCGTGACTTGAGGCTGGCGTGGGAAGGAGGAGGCCTGGCTGGAGCCCGCCCTGCCGGTGAGAAGAGGAGGGCGGCTGGACCCCGAGCTGTGTGC
This sequence comes from Heloderma suspectum, assembly GCF_057233095.1. Lineage (NCBI taxonomy): Eukaryota > Metazoa > Chordata > Lepidosauria > Squamata > Helodermatidae > Heloderma > Heloderma suspectum. The sequence goes on along the minus strand of NC_139459.1, from coordinate 270,712,677 downwards.
AGTTACTTGATTTATATGTAAGTTACACTCCTGCTACTTTTTCTGTTTGTGCTTCATTGCTCTGGACAGTGATAGTTGCTCAAAATCTTCAGAACATGGGGTGCGCGTGTCACCCCCGCCTCCAAAGTTACAATGTATGCCAAGGGGTGGGTTACAGCCTCCCTTTCAGGATGGTCAGTCGCTCTGTTGAGGTGCATCCCCGGTGCCCCACCCAGGCTGCCCTGCTCTGGAGGCTGTGAACTGGGGCACTGACTGAGCATCTAATGGGAGGGAGCAGCGGAGAGCGCGGGTACTAGTCAGTCGCTGCCCCCGTTTACGGATCTCCAGATGGCTCTTGCATTTAGGTCTTGGTCTCTCCCTCCCGCCGCCCTCAAGCTGCTCTATAAAACGCAGCCGCAATGGATGTTTCTTATTACGGGGAAAGTAGCATGTTGGTCCGTTGGCAGCCGTAGCCCAACTTGGCCTGGTATTTAAACTTGGACAGAACTCTAGTACTCTGAATCCAGATCTGTGTCTCCTTTCTTCCCATACTCAATGACTGTACTCCTGGATAAACTAAACTGGTGTTTATCCAGGAGTACAGTCATTGAGTATGGGAAGAAAGGAGGCACAGATCTGGATTCAGAGTACTGGAGTTTATCGAAACCCTAGTTGTATACTTCTTTAAAAGTAGTATTTTAATAGTCACTTCACTAGAAGCTCACCCCCCCCCCCCATGCATTGGGCAATTTCTTCTCCCTCCACCTTCTCTCTGTAAGTTCTCTGAGCCGAGAGTGCATCTCTCCAATGTTTTCCCCAGTGAACAGCACACCGATGCCATGCAATAACATTAAACAGTAACCGTAGGCTGAAAGATCACTTGGATAAGTGAGATTACAATGGAAGAGCAAAGGTCTGGGAAATGGGATAGCTGTGGTGTTTTCTGCCAGGTAGGAGTGCTGGAAGGAAAGACAGAAGAAAAGTAAGGGACAGTTGAGGGGCAGTCAGGTTCATTTGTTATCCCAGATTTTAATAGAAGAAAAAAAAGTATATTCTAAGCTGATCCCTGAATGCTGGCTGCAAAAGGCACCATGAAGTAAATGTTTATTATTATTTTAAAGAGATTTATAGGCCGCCTTTCAGGGGGAAGCCCTCTCAAGGTGGTTGACAAAACTCAAAACTGAAAACACAATAAAACAATTGTAAAATGATTAAAAAAAATCAAAACGTGACAAAACCAGATAGCAGCACTGTCTACGCAACAACACCCAACAAACTAGCTCAGTTATAGGCTAAGATGAAAGGTAAGTCTTTCGGACCTGCTTGAAGGCCTGGAATGATGGGACCTGGTGGATTTCAATTGGAACAGAGTTCCACAAGCTTGTGCGTGTGAAAGGTTATGGCAACAATACTCACCATATCAAAACCACAGTAAGTGGAACTCCATTTGTATGACAACTGTAGTTAGCATCCTTCTCCTCCGCACCTTTTCCCATACAGATATGTCCTCAAGCATAGAGCATGCAAACTGGTGTGGTGGTGGGGGAATCTCATTAATGAATTCCACATGAAAGCCTCAGTCCATTGACAGTGCTTCTGTAGACTAAGGTTTTCCCAGACCTTTAGTATTCTGGAGGCACGATATTTTTCTGGAATAAACTTGGGGGACACCTCATTCTTAGGACTCAAAAAGATACACAGACGTTGGCCAGGTTTGCACAATCACAGGGGGGAAATAAGCCACGGTGGTTGTTGTGGGGTTCTGGAGTAGCTTGTTAACCACAGCAACAAGCCACGCTTGCCAGCTTCACATAACATGGCAAGCCATGCTTGCAGAGATAATTATGCAGATCCCCCCAGCACACAACCGGCATGTGCGGCAGGGGAAATAAGCCACCATGGGTTATTTTCCCCTCCGTGATCATGCGAGCAGGCCCATCGTCTTGATCAGAGCAGTGAGCTGGCATCTTCCTTCAGTGGCAATATAGCACCACTAATATTGCTTCTAGGTGTTGCTTCTGATGGTGAGTGGGCAATGCTGGCATTCCCCCATGCTTGCCATGTGTAGCATGGGTCACATCAGGGAATCTTGGTGTGGCTGTCCCTTGGGATGATGTTACTCCTCACATACTGGCATGGAAAGGAAGGATCAAAGCTGCACAGGGCCTTGATGCTCCAAGGGTCATAGAGTAGTAGATTTACTCTTTATTTATTGAAAACATTTATAGCCTTCCTTTCCTCATATAGTTCAAAGTGGCTTACAAGAAGGATAAAATGCAATAAAGGCGGAACAAACAGCAATACATGCTAGTCAGTGATGTGGGGCAGAAAATTTTCCAGTCTTTTATTTTTTCATGGGAAATTTTCCATTTCATAAGTTCATGAGAAACAATGAAAGGATGCCAATTGCAAATACAAGGCTATGCAAGGCTGGCAGTTTCAGAGTTGTAACTAACGTTTTTCAGGTGATTATCCCTAGTAGCAAGTATGTGCGAGAATACATATATGTCATTAAAATACATATCTGTCTCAGCGTGAAATGGAACTAATAAGTAGTGACAGCCAAACTGGAGGTGCCCCAACAACCTTGGTGGAAAAGAGTTGAATTCTCTTGAACTAGATGAGTGGTTGTCAGCATATCATGCACATTTCTTTGGGGCTAAAATAAATTAGTGCAGCCTTCCCCAACCTGATGCTCTCCAGATGTGTTGGACTACAGCTCTCAGCATCCCCAGCCAGCCATGCTGGCTGAAGGATGTTGGGGGTTGTAGTCCAACATATCTGGAGGGCACCAAGTATCAACAGTTTTCAGTACCTTTGCTTCTTTCTTTCATTTAAACATGCTATTGTCTTTAATTTTTTTTACAAGGATTCCAGTAAATATGTCTGCATAATAAAACATTTTAATCACATTAAGCGTGCTTTAATTTCTCCCCTCAAACATTCCAGGTTATGGAGTATAGGACAAAAAATTAACATGGAGTACTTATTTAGCTTCGTTGTTTATTTTACTTGTATTTAGTAAACATGCTAAATTAGATCACTCTCTAGGGATTTTCCGATGCAGACAGAACATTTTCCAGTGCAAACAACATTTTCCAATGGAAACGACCCTAAGCAAATTAGCCTGATGTTCATTGGAAAATTTTCCAGTTCAGACTTCCAGAAAACTCATGTAATGATGCCAACAATATAACAATTTAAAAATAGTGGAAGGCCAACCAGGAGGGGGAAAGATAAACCTCCCTATGTAGGAACAACTAAAATCTGGATGCAGCAAAAGGCAAAGCCTTATTTCAAACAAACGAACCAATATGAAGGCTTCCTTAGGTGATCTTAATAAGCAGGCAGTCCCATATGGAAAAAGGTAGCCTGTCAGATACTCTGGGCCTAAACTGTACAGGGCTTTAGAGGTCATAATGAGCACTTTAACTTGGTTCTGGAAACAAATAGGGAGACAATGCAGTTGTTTCAACAATGGGATGTCGTGCTTCCTGCACCCTGCTCCAGTTAAACTGGCTGCTGCTCCCTGAAGCTTCTGGCACTTTTCAAAGGCAGCCCCATGTACAGTGCATTGTAGAGGCCCAGCCATGATGTAACTAAGGCATATATCATGGCCAGGTCTGCCTTCTCCAAAAATGGGCATAGCTGATGCAGCAGCCTAAACTGGGCAAAGGCATCTTTAGCCATAGCTGTACCTGGGCCTCCAGGGTCAAAGTGAGGGCCAGAAGATGCATCCAGCATGGCTTAACACAGGAGTCCCCAACCTTTTGGGGCCAGAGGGCGCATTTGGAATTTTTAGAGTGTTGTGTGCAGTCTCACAAAATGACTACCATGGTGGCCGTGTCCAGTCACAAAACACCCAGTAACCAGAAGGCAAACTGGTGAGGCTAAAAGAAAAGTAACTTGCCCAAGAACCTAAGTACAAGGCAGAGGTGGAATCTAAGTTCCAAAACAAAACCACTCTTTTGAACTCATCAGTTTTTGCTCCAACACCCATTTCACAGAAAACGTACTGAGGAGGCTCAGGGATAAGTAGCTTGACCAAGAAACTGAGTACAAGGCAGAGGTGGGGGGTCTGAGTCTGAGTCACAAATGCCAAATCTCATATTTGCCCTTACAAAGCACAATATATCCATTTCATAAAAGGCAAACTGGTGATACTCAGAGAAACACCCACACCAAAAAAACCCCTATGCAAAACACACACACATACAACCCAGGTAAAACTCACACCACACCCAAAGAAACCAGGACACGCACACCATACCAAAACAAAGAAACAACCCCCCCCCACACACACACACCAAAAACCTAGGCAAAACACACACCTCACTCGCTGGCACCCCCAGTTTTCCTTTATCTTTTTTCTCCGTAGCTGGGCATGCTTAAGAACAAAGTGCAGGCTGCAGCCGCCCACCATTTTTATTTTCTAAGAGTGCCTTTGGGGCCTAATAGCATTCTAGGAAATAAAGATGACACTAGAGGCTGGTGCTTTCGCTTTGCAGCATGCCGGCTTCTCAGTTAAATAATTAAAAAACAAAACAAAATTTAGGACAGGCAGGGAGCCTGGTGCCCACCAAGGGAGGTATGCATGGGCACCACATTAAGGTCCCAGGCTTTTCATGGTGCTCTTCGGCTTTTGCATCACAGAGTTCAGGAATCACTGCCATATGGATGCCATAATGGATGGTTTTATTTATGTTTCCTTTGAGATTATTTGTGTTGTGATAAAAACACATCTGCCATAAATGCACAATTAACATGCTGTTACTTTATCTAATTGCTTTGCAATCAATTTCAAAGCCACTCTGATTATTAATATATGTGTACACTGAGCAAAAGTTATACCATTATTATCGCCCTGCATGCTGGCTAAATGTGGATAGAGAGGTAGTTGGGAGTGATGAATTCAGAAGGGCTCAGTAACACCATGAGACGTTCCCAGGGGAATTAAAATAATGGCTAGATATCGTCTTAAAATGTCTGCTATTTGTGTTTCCAAGGTTAATTAAAATAGCACTCTATCTAATCGATTCTAAACCCAGTTATTCTTGGAACTGTAGGGATATAAGCCTGGAACTATATGGGCTTAGGCTGCATTTTAACAATTTTTTAAATAAATCTAGGATATGCTCTGGTCATGTCCCAAAAGGATAGTGAACCCTTGAAAGAAGATACATGTGAACCCGAAGAAAATGATCAGAAGACAGAGGAGGCTGTACCAACTGAGACTAATGGAGTAGAAGCTGAGCCTGTGGCTATGACACGGAAAAGACCTGAAGCCAAAACCACTGAGCCCACTATTTCGCCAGAGCCACTGGGCCAGAATGTACAGGTATTTGTGCTAAACCTGTCATCAGTACATTGTAGCTTACCTCCCAGTGTTCACACCTTCATCATTGTACCCTTCATAGCAAGGCTTGGAGACTGAGAAAGTCCCTTTAAATGTAGCGATATTTGACATACCATCATGGAACTGTAAGATCCAGGTATATCTGTGTTGTACAACTATTCTGTACATGGAAACATATAATGCACCACTAATATTCCTAATCGTGGACCTATTTGAGTCGTGGAGAAGCAAGAGTCAAACCAGGCAACTTTCTCCATGTAAACGTGGTGGGGATACAGCTGTGGAGAGCATGGCTGCTGCCTCCTGCTGGATACTTATGTAAAAAAAAAAAAGGAAGCTAGTGCTTGCTTGTTTGATTTCTTGGAACTCTAGAAGTCTATAAAGGTTAACACAAATTGAGTACTCTGAGGAATCTGAAAAGAATAGCAGCAGTGACTTAGCATTTGTCGCGTATTGCATTGTTGATTTTATTTATTTAATAAACGTATATCCTGCTTTTCAGTGAGAACCCTCACAAGGCAACCCCTCTTTCTGGGGCAGAGGACAGAACTCATTTTGGCTGTGCTCCAGAGGTGGCCAGTTCTTTGTTTGGAACGGTCTGCATTCATGTTTGAGGAAACATCAGCTGAACCATGGTGGGTGGGCAGTGCTTTGTTTCCTGGCCTGAACGAGCAGTTACATATCCAGTCCACTGAATGGGAACTGCTCGCATAATCTGTTCGGTGACCTACATCATTTTGGATGGACATTGTCTTCTGTACTCAGAAAGAGCAAGAGCTGGAAAATGCAGCATGTATACTGTTGCTGCAATATGCTCTAAGTGGAGCTGTTTTAAAGATGGTCCTGAAGATACCAGCTAGTGCAGAACACCCTCATCCAACTCTGTTGGAAGTGGAACACTGAGAATACGTACATCTGTGCTCCAGGGGTTCACCATTATCTTCCTTGTGCATTTCAAAGCACTTGCTTTCACCTAAAAAGACTTAAAAATGTGGATACTACCTACCTTAACAGTGCACTCCTGTACATGTCTTCTCAGAAGTATCACAGAAGTGACTAACTTCTGTGTATGTATGTGTATATGATTGCAGCCTGAAAATGCTTTCTCGCATTTGATGTTGCTGCACCATAAAATCTCTACTCTACCTACCTTCCTTTGAGTGTGTGTGTTTATTTATTTATTTTTATTTACTATGTTTCTATACTGCTTAATAGCCAAAGCTCTCTGGGCAGTTCACGAAAGAGAAACCCCCAAAATGCCATGTGATAAAATATAAAACCTATAGAAGATTAAAACAATATAACCACAGTAAAAGCTAGCAGCAGTGTAAAGATCGAAAAACACAACAGCACATTAAAAAACAAAACTGAAGGACTAAACCACCTGGGGAAATAAGGTTTTCACCTAGCTCCAAAAAGAGCACAATGTAGGCACCAGGCAAGCCTCTCTGGGAAGCTTATTCCACAACTGGGGTGTCATCACTGAAAAGGCCCTTGTCTTAGCAGCCAACCACCTCACCTCATTTGGTGGTAGCACACTTCGGGCCTGCTCACACACAAGGGCAGCAAATGATGAGATAATTAACCCATGATTTGCCACCGCATGTGCTGGACATGTTCCACAGCCTTTTTTAATATTCAACCTCCAATCAGGGGTTGCTACATGACATCTAGATCCCGACACTATAGGTTAATCTTAACCTAATTACTAATTGTAGGTTAACTGTGGGTTGTTTAACCCTCAATTAACCTATAGTGTCCAGGTTCGGACATCACATAGCAACCCCTGATTGGCCCAGTTGGTGGTTGAACATTCATAATGGCCGCAGAACAGTATTTGCCGCCATTACATGCGAACCGGGTCAATGTGTTCCATTGTGCACTGTCTTAACTTTGCTATCTGTCTGCTAAGCCCATCACTCTTCTATCCATGTTATGCTTTTAATTTGTGTATATCACTTTGAGCAACGTCTGGCAGAAATTGTGGCACACAGTCAGTGATAAAACCCAAACAGCAAGGGCTTGTAAAGAGGCGGTCTTTGTGTCTGCCCCACAGAAGGCAGTAGCATCCAACGGGGCACTACCCACACTGTGATTCCATTCCCTAAGCGGTACCCACTGCTTGCACAGTGGAGATTTAGTGCCTCTGGGAGCAAGTGGAAATGCTTGTTTCTGGAATGGGGCAGGTCAGTGGAGCTCAAATGAGGGAGTCCCGTTGACCTGTCCTAATCCAGAAACTAGTGTAGCACAATGGAATTGGCAGGAAAGGACCACTTGTGGAACTGAATTGGCAGGGGTGTAGTGTCCCATTGGATACTGCCCAGAGATAGCACTTGGTCCTCCCTGGAGACTCAAAGCTGTGAGTCCGAATGTTTTCGAATAGCGGTAAAATAGCACCTTGTTTGTGCTCAAATCTGTTCTTAATACGTTTTATTTTGATTTTTTGTCTTACTGATGTTGCAGTTAAAGTGATCATTTCTATATAGCCATCCTCTGTGTCTTTCTTGAATCAGATTTCAGGAATAACTGAAAAAATAATGTGTTACAAAATCCCGTTTGATTTTTAAAAATAGTTCTCAATTCTTTTGGATATTTAAAGAATACTGTTTCAAGTGATTACTTGGTAGTGACTGTTAGTTTAATAACTACAAAAATATGTGCTGCTTTATATCAGAACTCTCCAATACCCCCACTGTATATTGGCTGGTATAGATATATTTGGAATGTGGCATTCTTAAGCAAATTGACACATAAGGAAACAAGAGAAGAGCTGTACCCAAACAGAATAGTTGAAAATGGAATTAACTTATAGCATACTGTAATGATCAATTTGACGGTTATATGCGGTCTTTTTTGTGTGTAAACAAATATGATTGTATGGTTTGGTTCCTATGTTATAATTTTGGTTTTCATTTCCTATATTATAATTTGATTTATTATTTCAATTTTTATCCACTCTTTCCATGCTAAGCACCCAAGGCAGTATAATATTATAATATATTAAAATAGTTCCTTGCAAGAGGAAAAAAGGCAGGATATAAATGCAATAAATAGGAATAACATAGCGTTAAACAATTATAAGATAGGATTAGAAATATATTCTTTTTATTTGAGAGCCAGCATGGTGTGGTGGCTAGAGTGCTGGACTGGGAGTCGGGAGATCCGGGTTCTAGTCCCCACTCGTCCATGGAAGCTCATTGGGTGACTTTGGGCCAGTCACATACTCTCAGCCCAACCTACCTCACAGGGTTGTTGTTGTGAGGATAAAATGGAGGAGGAGGAGGATAATGTAAGCCACCTTGAGTTCCTTGGAGGAAAAAAGGCGGGATATAAATGTAATAAATAAAATAAATAAATATTTCTATCTTGATTCTCGTGGTTGAGTTTTAGGGTGCAATCGTATGCATGTTTAGACAGACAGAAGTCTTATAACTCCTAGCGTGGCTGGTTGGGGAATGCTGGGAGTTGTAGGACTTTTTTTGTCTAAACACATGTAGGATTGCCCCTTTAGTAAATGAGGGCATCAAATCTCAGGGTTGTCACGGAGAGGTTAGTCACTTCCTTTTCTTTTTCTCTTAAAAGGCCTCCGGTTTCATTGAGGAATTACAAACAGGATGGGGGTACTGGGGAAGCTGGGGAAAATCTTTCCTCTCAACTGCTTCTGCTACAGTGGCTACTGTAGGTAAGGCTTGCTAAACCTATCTATGTAATAGATCTTGCAATCCAAATGAAATAAACTCTCTACTCAAGATTGCTTCTTTTTTTGCTTTTAAAACTGAACAGTGACAAATGCAGAATGCTTTAAGAAAAATACAAAAGAAAAAGTATCGGACTGATTAACAAATAGTTTAAAAATGTGGTATAAACACACGTAGACAGTTTACAGACTCTTACAAAATGAGGGGAAAGAGAGAGACATTTTATGTAAAATGAATATTAAGCTAATGGCTGGCCTGGGCTTGTAGGTTTATTTGTACATTTTCCAAATTCAGCATACAGCCTCAAGTAGCTCCACTGTATTGACTTGGCCTCTTTTTGCTTGGTGGAGTAATTCATTTTTCCTTAGGACTAAAGCAATATCCCTGCTTTCTTTAGGTCATGGAATCTCAAATGTCATTGAGAAAGCAGAGACGTCCCTTGGGATCCCTAGCCCTAGTGGATTTTCTTCTGAGACCAAAGATGCTATGGAAGGTCAGTTCTTATTAAAGATAAAAGCAACTTGAAGTTGGCCACCCGTGGTACTGTGGAGGATGGCGCTGTGTTAACAGTATTACTTCTTACTCGGGGGAATCTGTTGTATATTGCCAGAGAAGCTGGCCGTCCCACTGTCATTGCGTTACTTAGAAACTGTGAGTCTTCTCATAAGTGTTGCTCCTGCCTCCTCCTCTTATCTGAGATTCATACACATCGCTCTTCCAGAAGAATGGCCGCTGCAAAACACACTGTTGCCCTGACCCGGCAATGAGGCTCATGCATGCATGGAAACCCGCACTGGCTCCTGCTGTGTGGCTTGGGGTAGGGGGTGTCTCTGCACATGGACAGCCTCTGCTCTGTGCTGCCAATGGCTATTGGTGCCAATACAGATGAGAATACAGATCTCTATAGAGTTTTTGGCTGTGCCACTAGTTGGTTACAGTGGAAGGGATCCAGAAAAATGCCCTGTTATATTCCTACCCAGCCCTGAGATAGCTATTGGAGGAAATGCTCTGAGTGCCCTTGCAATGGGGAGTGTGTGTGTGTGTGGTGGGGGGATTACAGTGCGTGGCTACTCAGGAGCAGGCCTTTTCAGTAGTAGGTATGGAATACTCCATGGAAAACCCCATGGAAAACCCCATGGAACGTATCACAAGGCTAAAAGAGATGACGCCGGAAGATGAGCCCCTCAGGTTGGAAGGTGTCCAATATGCTACTGGGGAAGAGCAGAGGGTATTTCCAAGTAGCGCCAGAAGGAGTGAAGCGGCTGGGCCAAAGCCGAAAGGACACTCAGCTGTGGATGTGTCTGGTGGTGAAAAGAAAATCCGATGCTGTAAAGAACAATATTGTTTAGGAACCTGGAATGTAAGATCAATGAATCAAAGTAAGCTGGAGGTGGTCAAACATGAGATGGCAAGATTGAACATCGACATCTTGGGAATCAGTGAACTAAAATGGACAGGCATGGGCGAATTTAATTCAGGTGACCATCATATCTACTATTGTGGGCAAGAATCCCTTAGAAGAAATGGAGTAGCACTCATAGTCAACAAAAGGGTGGGAAAAGCAGTACTGGGGTACAATCTTAAAAATGATAGAATGATCTCAGTACGAATCCAAGGCAAACCATTCAACATCACAGTAATTCAAGTCTATGCCCCAACCACTGAGGCCGAAGAAGCTGAGGTTGATCGGTTCTATGAAGACCTACAACGCCTTCTAGAACTAACACCAAAAAAAGATGTCCTCTTCATCATAGGGGATTGGAATGCTAAAGTAGGAAGTCAAGAAATCACCGGGATAACAGGCAGGCATGGCCTTGGTGTACAAAATGAAGCAGGACAAAAGCTAATAGAGTTTTGCCGAGAGAACATGTTGATCATAGCAAACACTCTTTTCCAACAGCACAAGAGGCGACTCTACACATGGACGTCACCAGATGGTCAATATCGAAATCAGATTGATTATGTCCTTTGCAGCCAAAGATGGAGAAGCTCCATACAGTCAGTAAAAACAAGACCTGGAGCTGACTGTGGCTCAGATCATGAGCTGCTTCTTGCAAAATTTTGGCTTAAATTGAAGAACGTCGGGAAAACCACTAAACCGTTCAGGTATGACCTAAATCATATCCCTGATGAATATACAGTGGAGGTGAGGAATAGATTTAAGGGATTAGACCTGATAGACAGAGTGCCTGAAGAACTATGGACGGAGGTCCGTAACATTGTTCAGGAGGCAGCAACGAAATCCATCCCAAAGAAAAAGAAATGCAAGAAAGCAAAGTGGCTGTCCGATGAGGCATTACAAGTAGCTGAGGAAAGAAGGGAAGTGAAAAGCAAGGGAGAAAGGGGAAGATATACCCAACTGAATGCAGAGTTCCAGAGAATAGCAAGGAGAGACAAGAAGGCCTTCTTAAATGAACAATGCAAAGAAATCGAGGAAAACAACAGAATGGGAAAGACTAGAGATCTCTTCAAGAAAATCAGAGATCTCAAGGGAACGTTTTGTGCAAAGACGGGCATGATAAAGGACAAAGAAGGCAGGGACCTAACAGAAGCAGATGAGATTAAGAAGAGGTGGCAAGAATACACAGAAGAACTATACAGGAAAGATCTGAATGTCCCTGATAGCCATGATAGTGCGGTCACTGAACTTGAGCCGGACATCCTAGAGAGTGAAGTCAAGTGGGCCTTAGGAAGCATTAGTAACAACAAAGCTAGCGGAGATGACAGTATTCCAGCCGAGCTATTTAAAATCCTAAAAGATGATGCTGTTAAAGTGCTGCATTCAATATGCCAACAAATCTGGAACACTCAACAGTGGCCACAAGACTGGAAAAGGTCAGTTTACATTCCAATTCCAAAGAAGGGCAACGCCAAAGAGTGTTCAAACTACCGCACAATTGCGCTCATTTCACATGCCAGCAAGGTGATGCTCAAAATCCTACAAGCTAGGCTTCAGCAGTATGCGAACCGAGAACTACCAGAAGTACAAGCTGGGTTTAGAAGAGGCAGAGGAACTAGAGATCAAATCGCCAACATTCGCTGCATCATGGAGAAAGCAAGAGAATTCCAGAAAAACGTCTATTTCTGCTTCATTGACTACGCTAAAGCCTTTGATTGTGTGGATCACAACAAACTGTGGCAAATTCTGAAAGTGATGGGAGTACCAGACCACCTTACCTGTCTCCTGAGAAACCTGTACGAGGGTCAAGAAGCAACAGTCAGAACCAGACATGGAACAACCGAGTGGTTCAAAATAGGGAAAGGAGTACGACAAGGCTGCATATTGTCACCCTGCTTATTTAACTTATATGCAGAGTACATCATGAGAAATGCCGGGTTGGATGAATCACAGGTCGGAATTAAGATTGCTGGTAGAATTATCAACAACCTCCGATATGCAGACGATACCACCCTAATGGCAGAAAGCGAAGAGGATCTAAAGAGCCTCTTGTTGAGGGTGAAAGAGGAGAGTGCAAAAGCTGGTTTGAAACTCAACATTAAAAAAACTAAGATCATGGCATCTGGCCCCATCACTTCCTGGCATATAGAAGGGGAAGAAATGGAAGCAGTGACAGATTTTACTTTCTTGGGCTCCAAGATCACCGCAGACGGTGACTGTAGCCATGAAATTAAAAGACGCTTGCTCCTTGGGAGGAAAGCTATGGCCAACCTAGACAGCATAGTAAGAAGCAGAGACATCACCTTGCTGACAAAGGTCCGTCTAATCAAAGCTATGGTTTTCCCAGTAGTAATGTATGGCTGTGAGAGCTGGACTATAAGGAAGGCTGAGCGCCGAAGAATTGATGCTTTCGAACTGTGGTGCTGGAGAAGACTCTTACGAGTCCCCTGGACTGCAAGGAGGTCAAATCAGTCCATCCTAAAGGAAATCAACCCTGAGTGCTCATTGGAAGGACAGATAATGAAGCTGAAGCTCCAATATTTTGGCCACCTAATGCGAAGAGAAAACTCCCTGGAAAAGACCCTGATGCTGGGAAAGACTGAAGGCCAAAGGAGAAGGGGACGGCAGAGGATGAGATGGCTAGATAGCATCACGGATGCAATGAATATGAACTTGAGCACACTCCGGGAGAGAGCGCAGGACAGGAAGGCCTGGCGTGCTATGGTCCATGGGGTCACGAAGAGTCGGACACGACTGAACGACTGAACAACAACAATGGAATACTCTCAGGCCTTTTAATCCTCAATATGTTTCTGCTGCTATGTTGTATTTTTAAGTAGTTTTATCTCCATTATATTTTTCCAGATCTTTTTCTGATGTCAGTTTTAGTCTCTTCTACTTTTCATTACTGTTTTAACTGATTGTTTTTAATTGGTTGTGATGTTTTGGTTTGACACATGGATTTTATTTGTATGTCAAGAGGCATTAACTATAGGGCAACTAAAACATCTTAGAAATAAAATAATACTCATTTATGTGCTCAAAGGGGATTTGGACTTGTTTGAAACAGCAGCTCCCAGGGCAACTTGGAACACTATAGAGTATAGCTCTAAGCTGCACATTTTAAACCACATGGCATCCAGTTTCTGTTTACAATGGAAAGTTTTGGTTGGAAAGCTGACATTTTATAACACTTAAATTACATTGCCCCCTTCATTTCAGAAAGCCAAAACTTTGAAGAAGGCAACGATGGCAAAGGAGAAATTGAAAACCCCTCATCTATTAGTGGTGCCTTTGGAATGTTTTCTACCATCTCGGCTGCTGTTCAGAGCACAGTGAGTGAGACTGAAAGGAATACGTGAACACAGACTTGTTTTATTTTGAGTCCTGGGTAGTCTTTGTTTTGCTCTCTATTCATACTGAAGTTGCTACATGATGGTTCATCAAGTGGTCATTCAGCTATGGAGCCCCATGTCCTATTTTTTGACCATTAATAACTGAGGTGTGGGTTATGAGTGAGAAACATGTGACATGTCTAGATCTGAAATTTGAAATGTATGATGGCATTCCTTTATAGAAGAGGATTTCCTGCTGTGTTTTAAATGCTGGGCACCAAACTGTGAATTCCTCAATCTAGATTTGATGTTTAATTGGGGTGGAGTCAAAGCACCTGAAAGTATGTGCATACAGTAGCAAAAGACATGTTGTCTAGTAGTTTGTGGACTTTGCTAAGAGTTGGTGATGCTGTTGAACTTTGTAATAACCAGGTTCAGAATGCAGCTTTATGTCCAGGTATTTTGAGTGTTGTTGTTGTTATTTAATAAATGCATTTCAGGATGTATTCTGGATGTATTCAGATATATTTCACCCTTCTCAGGATAACAACCCTCATGATCTGGATTATAACTTACTTTAAAATACAAAATACATAGTCATATCCGAAAAACAATATTCAGTACATAAATCATTAAAATAAAAATGAGATCTAACAAACGAGGTAGCAGCAACAGATAAAACCTTAGTTAAAGCACAGTATACTGTAATTAACCAAATGCAGAGTCTTTAGAATTTACCCAAAAGCCAACAAGGCGGGGCGGTCATATGTACTTCTTGGCAGGCCAAACATGTGAGGCCCCCACAGAACTAGCTTATGCCTCTTTTCCCAATAGGTTTTCCCCAGCCCAGCATACTCTCTTTAGCCAGGAAATTCCCCTCTCCTGGAGTGGCTCCTTCTTTTTCTGTTCATTGGGAAAGCATTCTTTACCTATCCTATTCTGATGTGAAACCAGACTAAACTCGGACCTTGCCATGTTCCTAATACAAAATGAGAAACACAGTACACTCAGGTTTATTGGCTTCTTACAGCATATAATGATATGCTTTTGAAAAAGTCTTGGGATTGTTCCACCATTAGAATAAAAGCTGTGCTCTTTCTCGTAACCTTTATCTATATCTTACTTCCTGGAGATAGTGATAAAAGCCCATCCTGCACTTTGAACACTTGGCTCTGAGAGCTTCCAGCGTGTGCTCGTGTTTCTGTAATAAGTGTATACCTTCAAGGCCAAATCACCACTCCCCTTTCTTAAAATGTGCAAACCTGTTTTCTAGGGAAAAACTGTTATTACTGGAAGCTTGGACGCCTTAGAATTCATTGGTAAGAAGACTATGAATGTAATAGCTGAAGGTGACCCTGGATTTAAGAAAACAAAAAGTCTGATGAACAGAAATTCCACACTTTCTCAGGTACTGGTTCCCTTCAAGCTCCCATAACAACGAGAACGGTTTCTTCTGGGCTCTCAGTAACAATTGAACCGTCCATAGAATGGTTCATAGTAGAATGCCAAATATTCCAGACATGAACTTTCTCTTTGTCTATTTTTTTTATGCAGGAGTTCTAATGCGTTAGCTTTTCCATTTGTAGATCTTGCGAGAGGCAAAGGAGAGAGAAGAACAGCGGACAGCTACTGAGGTTTCCATGGCTACAGAGAAGAAAGCTCATTATGGGCTACTCTTTGATGAGTTTCAGGGTCTTTCTCATTTGGAAGCCTTAGAGATGCTTTCCAGAGAGAGTGAATCAAAGGTAATGGCCTTGAGCAATTTCCTTTTTTTAACAGTTGAATTGGAATAAGCATAGGTATCTATATAAACTCTGGGGGATGAGACCTTTTATAGATTCCACACGAGCACAAGTAAATGAAAACCGGTAAAAGCCGGAAAAACGACCTCCTACCTTTCCCCGCTGTTTCTTTTGCCTTTGTGTAGTTCGTTTTAAATTAGAGCTTTCTCGGTCTTTGTTGCTCTGACCAACTAGGCCCTTGATAGTAAAATAAATAAAAATCAATGACGTTGTGAGGTATGGCGACTTTAATACTCTTATTCCCTCATGGAGGAGAGAGAGAAAGGGCATGCTAACGCTGTGATCCCCTTCTCAAAAGAGAGAATTGCTTTCACTAGTCAGCCTGTCATTAGTGCTGCTGCCTTACTTTTCACATCAATTACAAAGCATTTCTTTTTGCTACTGGGTTTACAATTCTCTGTGGCTTTCTTTCAATCAGGTGAAGTCAGTTATAAGTGCCCTCTCTGGAGAGGAGTTAGATACTATAAAGGCAGAGTTGGAACAGCTCAAAGAAGCATTTTCGTTAGCGGAATTTTGTGACGATGAAGAGGATGAGAAGAGAGGTAATTATGAGAATTCCAACTTAAAAAAGTAAAAGCAGACCTCTAAATAATTGAATGGCAAGTTAATTTGTTCTGCGATAAGTATGCTGCAGTGTCACATGAAGGACAGGAGACTGATCATAAGAGCAGGCCTAGTGAGTCATATCAACTGTCCATCTAGCCATTATTCCGTTTCTGACAGTGGCCGGTTCTCTGAAATCTTTGTGGGAAGTCTAGGGCAGCACAGGACATTAATTGAGTATTCTGTGCACTTCTGACTTTTTCAGGTGAATGGTCTTGGCAAGATTATCATGCCATCAACATCTTGGTCACTGGTATTCTTAACTTCCATTTTTTGTTATATTTGTGTCCTACCCTTCCTCCAAGAAGCTTAGGGGTAGAGCACATTGTATTATCCTATTTTTTTCTTCTTCACATCAACCCTGTGAAGTAGGTTAGGGTTCAGTGAGAGTGACTCATCTGACGTGACCCATGAACTGGGAGTTCACTCAGGAGTTTGAGCTCTGGTCTCCTTAACCCAAGCCCAACAATCCAGCCGCTATATCTCATGGGGTCCCATGGCTTTGTCCAGTTCTTTGGTTACTTTCCCTTTGTTGACCACTGCGTGAGTCTCTAGAAGTACCTGTGAGTCTGTTATCTAAGCTTAAATGGATGATGATGCAGTCCATGAATGGAAAAGTGAGGACAATAGCAGGGGGTTCTCTGACTTGTACAGAGAAGCACTGGGTAGCTCCACAAGGGAGTCCCATCCAGCATTCCTATCTTGAAAGGAAGAAGAGCCTTCCAAGTTCTTCAGTGGAAGAAAGTCAACTATGGTAGATTTTATGTTAAAAACTAAGAGATATTTTTTATTTGTTACATTTCTATACTGCGCAATAGTCAAAGCTCTCTGGATGGTTCACAACAATTAAAACCATAAAATACAAGTTGATAAAAATACAATATGAAATTTACCATTACAGTATAAAAAATAAAAATAATAACTGATTTGAATCTATCAGCAGCACAAAGATTTAAAATACAGTACCAGTTTTAAAACAGAAACTGAAAAACTGAAATGCCTGGGAAAATAAAAAGGTCTTCGCCTGGCACTGAAAAGAGCACAACGTAGGCGCCAGGCGAGCCTCTCTGGAAAGCTTGCTGCACAACTGGGTTGCCACAATAGAAAAGGCCCTCTTAGTAGCAGCCTACCTCACTTCCTTTGATGGGGGCTCCCGGAGAAGGACCACTGGAGATGATCTTAGGGTCTGGGTGGGTGTGTATGGGAGGAGACAATCCTTCAGGTAACCTGACTCCAAGCCATTTATGGCTTTGAATGTTAATAGCAGCACTTTGAATTGGGTGTAGAAATGTGTTATTGCCAGCCAGCGCAGATGGAAAAGTACTGGTATAACATGATTACAATGGCCAGTCCCTGTTAAGAATCTCGCTGCCCTGTTTTGGACCAGCTGAAGTTTCCAGACTGTTTTCAAAGGCAGCCCCAGGTATAGTGCACTGCAGTAATCCAGATGAGAGGTTATCAGAGCATGGATAACTGTAGCTAGGCTATCTCTGTCCAGATAAGGGCATGGTTTGTATATCATCCTAAGCTGATAAAAGGTGCTCCGTGCCACCAAGTCCACCTGTGCCTCTAGTGACAATGTTGGATCCAAGAGCACCCCCAAACTATGAACCTGATCCTTTAGGGGAAGTGCACCCCTCTCCAGAACAGGCTGAACATCACTTAGCTAGGCAGACAAACCACCCGCTAAACAGTACCTCTGTCTTGTCTGGATTGAGTCTCAGGTTCTTGGCTCCGTTACAGTCCGTTATCTCATCTAGCCACTGGTTCGGAACTCCCACTGTCTCACCTGGATTTGATGAAAAGGAGACATAAAGCTGGATATCATCTGCGTATTGGTGATATCTCAGTCCATATCTCCAGATAACCTTCCCCAGCACTTTTGTGTAGATGTTGAACACCATGGGTGATAAAATAGAGCCCTGTGGCACCCCATAGAATAACTGCCAAGAGAAAGAGCAATAATCCCCCAGCAGCAATAACCCCAGCACCACGTTCTGGAATTGGTCATCCAAGTAGGAGTGGAACCACCCTGCAGTGCAGTACCTCCAACTCCCAGCCCCGATAGCCTGTCCAGAAGGATATCATGGTTGATAGTATAAAAAGTCATGGAGAGGTCCAAGAGAATCAACAGGGTTGCATGTCCCTTGTTCCTCTCCTGGCAAAGGTCATCCCACATGGTGACTAAGGCAGTTTCCATTCCAAAACCAGGCCTGAAGCCCAGTTGAAATGGATCTAGATAATTGGTTTCATTCAAGAGTGCTTGGAGTTGGCTGGCAATCACCTGCTCAAGCTCCTTGCCTAGGAAGGCGGTATTAGTAACTGGCCTATAGTTGTTAAATCTTCTGGGTCCAAGTTAGGTTTTTTCAGGAGTGGCCTAATAACTGCCTCCTTTAAAGTGGCCAGCACCACTCCCTCTCTCAAGGAGGAGTTAACAACCTCCTGGACCCAGCTGGACTTCCCCTCCTTATTCTATTATTATTATTTATTATTTTATTAGATGTAATAAGCCCTGAAGGGCAAGGATCAAGCACACAGGCGTTCGACCAGATTTAGCCAAGCACCTTGTCCACATCCTGGAGCCTTAACAAATGAAACCCATCCAATAACACTGAACCAAATGATGCTCTGTACACCTCTACTAATGGAACTGCATTAACTGTTGTGTCCAAGACATGAAGAATGTGAGCATCTTTATCTTCAAAGTGTCGTGCAAACTCGTCACAGTGTGCTACCAAGCTTTCCACCATCTCTCTCCCTGGCCCAGATTGCAAAAGGCCATGAACCACTCGGAGAAGCTCCACTGGAGGACACTGAGAAGATGCAACGCTGGTGGAAAATAACTCCCTCCTTGCCACCCTCACTGCCACAGAGTAGGCTTGTTAATGAGCTCTAACGTGTGTTTGGTCGGACTCAGCACAAGTCTCCTTCTACCCGCACCCCCCCTTCTTCCCTGTTGCTTCATTGCCCTCAGCTCAGATGTATATTCTGCCCAAAGGGAGAGGGCACTTGAGAGTGATCGTGTCAACTGCCCTAGTCATCTCTGCACCCAGCAGGGTAACCAGGGCTTCTACAGGACCACCAGCCCTACCTCTGGAATCCATCGGAATCCATTAGCCTCCAAGGGCAGACCATTTTAATGGGTCCCTCACCCTTGCAGAGGGGAAAGGCTGTGAAGAGTCTAAATCTCAATAGGAAGTGATCCAGCCATGACAAGGGGATGGATGGTAATTCCCTCACTTTCAGATCACCACTCTAAAGATCACCTTTACATCACTATGTGAAGGGAGGAAGGGGGATACCCTAACTCCCAGCAGCGTAAGCAGGGACAAAAGGTTGCTCAGACTGAACGCCAACCCAGCAACGTAGGCAGCCACCACCCCTTACATCCAACTCCGCCTGAGCCAAGGGACTCTCAGACCTTGCAGATCACCCCTAAGACTTGTGAAACAAGGGCCCAAGCTTGCACTGTCTGTTTCAAAGCTGATGGTACATTTGTTACTGTTTCCAGTATTCTTAGCTACGGTGTTTTGAAGGGTCTCCACAAAGTAGAGTTTGGCAGCTCTTTTGGTGAGCCAACCAATCCAGTGCCGACAGCCAGTAGTGGACGGGCCACCCGCACACCCATACTTTCCCCACACCTCCCCAAGGGCTAGGTGGCAGCAGTGCCACCACCAAAGCTGCTCCTGCGCTGGAGAAGTTGGGAGTGATGCTCTCTTCACTTCCGTCTGACCTGCTGTCACTGCCATTTTAAATCAAGGCGTAGCAACAGGAGCCGCATACTTCCTAAGTCACTCTTTTGCTGTCTGAGCTAGTAAGGACTGAGCCAGAAGTCGGCTGGGACGAGGGATGGCAGGGGTCATAGCTCAGTTGGTAGAGCGCATGCTTTGTGTGCAAAAGGTCCCAGATTCAATCTCTGGTTTCTTTAGTTAGGCCTGGGAATGACCCTGCCTGAAATCCTGCCAGCCAGTATGGACAGTAGAGCTAGGTGGACCAAATAGTCTGTATCAGTGGAGCAGCTTAGTAGCTTTAGACCCTGGACTTCTTGTCCCTTTTAGACAAGCCATGTGTTTTCAGTCATGAAGACACAATTCAAATTTACCTTCCCCCGCATCCCTCACAATGCGTTCCATGCTTTACAACTGCTTCTCTGTTCTTTATATGTGAGAGCAAAAAAAAAAAAAAAGACAGCATGCCATCCAAATCAGATTTTTTTTTTAAAAAGAAAATAAATGCTCTGGCCATGTGCAGTTTCACATTTTATACTCATTTGAATCACGGAACCGTCATGGCTGCAGGAATGCAAAGGAGCTTGCATTGCTGCTCCAGTGTTAGACATGTGTACTGGGAATAAGCACCATTTTGCTGTAGGGAAGGATAATGCATTTTTAAGTAAAAATAATAAAATGAACATCTGTCACTGCCTGGGCTGCTATCCCCGGACTATAAATTAAAAGGAAGGAAGGAAGGAAGGAAGGAAGGAAGGAAGGAAGGAAGGAAGGATCCTATGGTGACCACTGTCTGCCCTGATGGGCCCCAGCATGTCCTTGATGGCCAAGGTGCTGATGTTGCTCAATTGCCTTTGCCCCATCATAATTTGCCAGGGAGAATGGGGGTGCCTTGCACTTTGGTTCTGAAGCCCAGCCGTAGCTGCACCACTGTTCAGTGTAAGGCTGCTTCCTATATTCTTATGAAGAACAGAAAGAAGCAAGTGTGTGATTGCTCTGCAACTATTCGTGTGATATTCGCAGAAGTAAGACCAGGGTTTTAGGTGCATGATTACACAGAGCATTCAACATCTGTCTCCTGTTGCTTTCAGAAGAGGAAGACTTCTTAAAGGAAGTAACAGATCTCTTTTCACAACTACGGGTCTCTACAAAGCCAGCCAAACTGACCCAAGTGAGTAAGCCTTTGTTTTGTCCTCTTTTTGGCTGTTGGGGTTGTCTTTGGAGTTGTTCTTGCAGTGTCTTCAGGCCCTGAAATGTGAGGGATGGCATTCTTTAGGTGAACTTCTCTACTAATGGTATATGAAAACAAGAGAAATTTTGGGACATCAGGTATTGTAAACCTATCTTTTAACAGTGCAAATTCTTCAGGCTTTTTCTGTGCTAATGTTCTATTGCTGCTCTTCAAAAGAGTGAGAGTCTGTAGATACTGGCTTATCGCCTCATAGGTTTTATATGGTAAAATTTTGAAAGCATGCAATCTCTAGTAAATACACTTAATGCAATCCCCAGTTAGAGGTGGTTTCTTCTGCTTCAAAGTAATAGTTTAATATTGTTCCTACATTCTCTTGCAGTTATTTGCAGAACAACTGAGTGGCACTGTATTCCAAATAGGATTAAAAAGCCTCTTATTTATGGACCAGTTCTTATTGCACTGCATATAATGTTATTTGCTGTTAAAGGGGGAAATGTTGTTAAGGGATTTACGTATTGAATGTTGTCGCCCAACCCATTGGGTCAAACGACAGTAATTCACAGTGCATGTGTGCATATATGTGTATGCACACAGAGAATAAATAATCCCTGACACCCAACTACTCATCAGCTTTCCTTTGGCCAATGAAAATAAACAATTTCCTAACCAATAATTTCCCCCCATTTCCAGTGTTCAGGCCGTGACTGCAGGTTATGTAGCCAAAACGGCGCCACCCACTCATGAGAGAGGGAGACATCAGCAGCCTTGGACTCCCAGGTTTGCTGAAGTACAAAACATCTTTAGGGAACCCCCTCCCTGGAGTGGGTGGGAACCCCAAAACAGCCCAGTTAAGACTGAGTGTGCTCATTGGCCACTGATTATTGGGAGAGGGTGGCAGCAAACTGGGGGAATGAGTAATGGAATAGTGTGGCATGAATCCTGACCAGGCAGCACTATACACTGCAATATTTTATTGCAGGCCCCGGTTGTACAAGCTTATTTTCCAACATTCTATCCCACTCCAGCATGACCAACAATCTGTGATGGGGCTGTGTCAAAAGAACCAGGCCTGAGTTTCGATGTGCTGGAGTTATGAGGGGGAGGGAGCAGGTTGGTACCCAAGAGAGCACCCCTTTACTTCTTCATAATGAGGAGTCCTCATTGTCCTATGGGGACAATATGGACACAGTTGCCTGCCTGCCCTGTCCTCATGGGCATGGGTTTTGCTTGGTGTTACTTACTGCTTACTGCTTCTGAAAGATTTCCACTCCGGCTTCGATCAAATCTCTAGGGGAAGAGAATGGTTTATACACTGAAACTGCCTTCTTTGTAAATCATTGTGAAGTTCAGCAGGCTTCCGACTCTAGTTCTGGTCCTCTTCACCAAATGGGTACAGTATCCTTTATTCCAAATGCACTTGCACGTCTTCCATATACCGCATGACTGGGAGCATCCTCCCTATCACTTCAGTCTTGTGCTGATGTCTCTCTGCTTCCTCTTGGACAGGCAAGGAACTCTGCTCGTGAATTGGCCACAAGTCTCAGTGTGCAAACTGCAAAAGAGGAAAGGCCGAACGAAGGAGACCAGCAAGCAGGCTCAGGCGATGCTGAACAAGAGGATAAAAAATCAGTAGAGGTAGTAATTGTAACCAAAAGAAAGTTGCAATGCAACCTAACTGTGGATGTGCTTAAATAATCTGTGCTGGCAATTGGCAGTACATTGCTTTGTCCTTGCAGTTAATCTCTGCATGAAGCCTTTGGGATGGAATTGGATGGGAAACTGATATGATGATTTCTTTTTTTTTTTAGCCAGTAGACTGACATCTCTTTTCTAACCTCTGCAGGATATTCACACACTTGCAATCAGAAGCCTGGCTGAGTTGACAGCCTATTCCATTGAAGTATTCCACAAAACTGCAGCATTGGTTCTTCATGGTCAGAAAGAAGAGGTGTTGGCTATAGACCGAGCCAAAGCCCTTTCACAGTAAGACCGATCACTCCTGACTACTCTGTCGTGTACAGTTAGGATTATATAATTCTTATTGGCTTTGATGCAGCTATGCAATTTCACTTACCAATTCTGAAATTAACTGGGGACATATTAAACCATACTATATCTGACACTTAATTATGGATCACTATTCTCCTTTTCCCACCCAGTCAAATGCAGCCTTGGAGGTGACAATCTGGCGCAGAAGGCCGGGTTGGAGTCAGTGGGGCAGGGTTGGACACAGGCTGCTTAATACTTCCATCTACAGCAGTGGTGTTGAACCTCAGGTTGTTGTTCAGTCGTTCAGTCGTGTCCGACTCTTCGTGACCCCATGGACCATAGCACGCCAGGCCTTCCTGTCCTGCGCTCTCTCCCGGAGCGTGCTCAAGTTCATATTCATTGCATCGGTGATGCTATCTAGCCATCTCATCCTCTGCCGTCCCCTTCTCCTTTTGCCTTCAGTCTTTCCCAGCATCAGGGTCTTTTCCAGAGAGTTTTCTCTTCGCATTAGGTGGCCAAAATATTGGAGCTTCAGCTTCGGTATCTGTCCTTCCAAGGAGCACTCAGGGTTGATTTCCTTTAGGATGGACTGATTTGACCTCCTTGCAGTCCAGGGGACTCGTCAGAGTCTTCTCCAGCACCACAGTTCGAAAGCATCAATTCTTCGGCGCTCAGCCTTCCTTATAGTCCTGTGGGTCAAATCTGGAGTACCAGGGTTCCGCAGATGACCCTGTCCCATCCCCTGGTCCTCCCCTGCCTCTCCCCCGATCATCAGTTGTTTGGTAGCTTCCCAGCTTTTGCATGGTTTTTCTCCCATTCTGAAAGGTTGAAATGCCTCTTCTAAGGCTTAGCTACTGGTGGTAGTAAGAGCTTTGAGCTAAAATAGGCTGGCATTTTTGGTAGTTTGGCCCCACCCCGTTTGCCTTCAGCTCTACCCATCACTGAAACGTGGCCTCCTGAGAGCTGCTCCAAAATGGAATTCAGCCCTTCGGCCGAAAGGAGTTCAGCACCCCCAATCTGCAGAGTGGGTTGCTAAAATCCCACCAGCGCACCCCACCCCAACTGCTTTTCTTCTTGAGTAAACCCAGCACTACTTCCTTTTCTGCTCCTGATTACCCCTCCAGAAACAGGTTTTCCAATACCCCCCCCCCCCCCGGGTTCAAATACATAATTGAAACCACGCAGAAGTAAACACCCCTGGGAGGGCGGGGGACAGTTTGGAGTAGAGGACTGGTGGTCAGGGGAGTGTCCAAGCAGCCACTGCCATTTTTCAGGTCCCAGGTGCCCCTCTGAAGACCTATATAGCTTTTCCAGTTATGAAAAAAGGACACGGAGTAATGTTACATGTGTCTGCATTTAATGTCTGATTTGCCCCTCAGTTCACATGTGGTAATGGTGAGGTCCAAGAGGCATAGTCGGTGTGCCACATGAGTCAAAGATTTGTCCTTAAAACATTCCCCAGAATATTCTGCTGCGTGCCGAGCTTCTGTGGCAGCTGAGCAACGGTTGGTGGGGAAGGGGTTCCCTGAATGGAGAAAGTTTGAAAATGCGAATGTTTCAGAAACCCATTTGTGTGTGTAAAGAGAACATTGGTACCTGTGTGAAATACCTATCTTGAACTTATTTCATCGAGTATGTAGCCTCTGGGGGCTTCTCCTAGCGCAATGGGAAGGTGTAGACACTGTGGCCTGGCTTTCCCTTTGACCATTCTGGATTTCTTTCCCTTCACCTCAGACAATGAGGGGGAAGGGTGTTAAAAAGCACCCGGTTCTTTCTCCTCTTATCCAGCCTTGTTTTCTTAAGTTGTTGTCTCTTTGGCCTCCCATCTACATTGGCCATACATGGTGCTGCGACCAACATAGTCTTGCAAGAGTTTCCCAGTCTCTCATAAGGCTTCCAGTACTTCCTGCAGGTGAAGCCTTGGCCCTATTGCCATGATGACTTGGGCTATGGTTCATTCTGCTGCTTGCTCATAGCTCCAGAGGGATCGCAAGGCTCCATAAAGGGGCCATGGACATGTTTTCGCCCCATTGGGGGCTTTTATTTTCCTCCTCACCCCAAATGGTGGGTGGATGAGATGGGCAAGTGACCTTTGGGTCGACCCCCTGAGGGAGGTAAGGCTGTGATCCTGGGCACAATACATGCAAATTATTCAAGATATTCCTATCCTTTGTTTACATACTTTTTGTCAACTTGCAGTTGATTGTTCCCTTAATTTCTTTTTACCAAAAGAAAAATAAATTTTACAACAACTCACTTTTGTTTTTATGAATAATTACTGAACAGCATTGAAAAAAGGAGGAAAATTTCTCTAACAAATTTTATTTACTATGCTTTGTTCTTTTTTAGAATGACTATTGTCCTGTGTAAAGAACTGTCATCTCTTTCTAAAGACTTTGCTATGTGCTTAACAGCTACAGGGGTAAGATGTCAAGTTTGAAAGGCTTGTTTTGTGAAAACAACGATACAACTGCAGTGTATTGCAATGACCTGAAAAGGTGGCCTTCCCTTTATGCTACTTGGTGTATTGCTCTGTTTTTACTTGTTTATTTTAAAGGAGGGCATCCTATGGTCCCCTGTGGCCTCAGCAATCAATATAATATTATACTTCACTTTTCTCTTCCCTTATTGGAGTTTTCTATTTAAACAGAAAAGTGGAAAGAAGTATTTTTTAGCAGGCTGATGTTTGGCATATCTGTGGGAAGTGACCACTAGGCTTGAGCATTTTACACTTTACCTGCTTAGAGGTACCTTCTTGGTGAGGTTTCCCCCACACCTCCTTTAGAAGCTCACACTGATTGCGTATTATGGGTATTATTCTCAAGACAGTTTTTCCCTAGTAGTTCCCTCAATAGTCTTTTGGTTCATATTGTCCTTTTCTTTCTCTTTCACATGTAAGTTGGCATTCCAGTGTTACAGCTGATTTTCTTTCTTTTTTAACCCCCCCCCCCCATCTCAACTGAGGATCTGACTCCAGTGTGTATGTAGCATGCTCTTGACATGGAATGCTTCTTCAGAATTCCATGGTCAAAAAGTATGAGATGGATTCTCAACTATAATCAATGGAACTATATTAAATCAGTTTTATGACTGGAGGTCAGATTCCTTTCAAGACATCTTTGTGCTCCATTTTAAAATGCAACCTAAAATTTCTGTTATTCATAGGTGGAAGAGAAGGCAGATGTCCTTAACCCTTTAATCACTGGAGTATTTTTGGAGGTCAGTTGTAATAGACTTACAAATTTTAGGTAGTGATGGGAAGTGGATCTTTACTGCCTGTGACTTTGTCTGAAGTGACTGGCTGGTGACTGCAAGTGCAGAGATAATTATACACTGAGGGATGTGGTGTGGCTATTGTTATGATGCTATAGCACCTGATTCATATTTCATAATTGAAAACGTATTTCTGAAGAGTAATACTGGGATGCAATCATGTTGGTTGGAGGAAAGGATGTTAAGAAATTTTCATAATTTGGACTATATGAGGTTGTGATCTAAAATGTTATAAACTTGGCACAAAATCTCACAAACTTTTAAGGTACTTCTCTGGATTGCACAAAAAAGTTGGACAATTTGTTTAAAAAATAAACAAAGGGGTAGATGGATACAGCTTTCAGTGAAAATGGGATGTGGGTTCTTGCATGCAATATGGCTGTGCTCCATTTCTTCTTCTTACACACTTATTGCTGCATCATGTCCCACTAGTCCATTCAAGTGATCAATTTGGAGGCTGATTGTGAGATGCCGAGCAAATGCACCCCTCTAGGATTAATAGGTACTCTATATGCAAAGTGTGACTGACCTTCTTCTTGTTTATAGGCTTCAAACAGCGCCTCTTATATCCAAGATGCCCTCCAGTTGCTTCTGCCAGTTCTGCAGATCTCTCACATCCAGGCTCGGACAGAGTTAACACAGCAATAAATCAAATTTGACTGTACAAGGGCGGTCTACCTGAATGATAGTTCCCTGGTTCCTCAAAACAATAGGAGCATGTAATAAAGCGAAACGTTTTGACTTCTAGTTGTTCACTGACCAGTAATAAGACACGGAATGGCCATGGCTTAGTTGCCAAAGCGAAGAGGATAAAAATAGACAACGTAGCGAGTTCAAAGCGTAGGGTGGCTTTGTTGCTGTGCTGGGTCAACTTCTGCTCCTGATGCTTTCGTAAGAAAGTATGGTGTCAAACTCTTTGAGATGAGAAGATTATTGAATAAGAGAAAGTGGGTGGGGTTGTACAGCTGCACTGATGGAATCAGAGCTTAGAGAAATTATTGGAATTAGTAACTGTGTAGCTAAATGTACCATATACACTTTGACTGGTTACCTCAAGTTATCTACCAAACTAGAATGAAGTTACTGCAAAAAGAAGATACATGACAGTTTCTTGGAACAATTTTCCTGTTGAGTTTCCTTCAATGACCTGGAGATCCAAGGGAAGATATTTCAGTCAGGGGATTGCTAAAGTTGCACTCCTATGTGCAGTTGCATGGGAATAAGCCCTGTTAGACACAATGTGACTTGCTTCCAAGTAGAGATACCTAGGGATACACTGGAAGTGTGTGCTTTTTTTAAAAAAAGATTAAATTAAAGGCCTGCCTGACATTCCAGTTGTCCTGGCCTTGTCTATCTGTCAGTGAAAGCTTGGTGATTAGAGATACATTAGGAATTCAAAAACAAAACAAAACCCTTTCAAATGAGAATATTTCCCACATGAACAAATTCCTGTGGACACATTTGTGTGGATAGAGCGGAAACTTGGCCAACACATTTTCTGTGCCCTAGCTCTCTAGCAATTCATGAAAAGCAGTCAAAAGAGTTTTGGCTCCATTTGAATAACTAATTTAGAGTGCTTTGATATAGGAAGCTAACATCGGGGAGGTGCACAGAGCGGATGCAGTGTTTTGTTCCTCTTAGCCCTATTCAAAGTGGTTGAAAACTCTTGCTCTATTCTGTGGAGGGGACTATTCAGGAATGTGGGGATCTGTGACTGGACTGTTAGATTTAGACTTGCTTCTTCATATGGACATACCCCAAAGCTTTCAGGACACGATTACTCTTTTCCTTTTTATGGAATTGTTACTTTACATTTTTACCTTGTACCACTATTGGTCAGCTGTGGTTTTTATTTTTTTTCTCCCCTTGTCGTTAAGATCTTAATTTTCTTCAGGAGGAATTATACTATGATTTTTTTTTTTTTCACAACCAAGCCACTTGCCATGGTCGTGGTGAATCCTGCTTCTCTTCATCATGTGCATCTCTTCATTGCTTTTTCCACCCAACTGGAGAATGAAACGAATGCTAGAGCAGTAGGGTAAAAAAGCTTGTATGGCGGCAGATTGCAGCTTTCATGTTTTATAAAGAGTGAACTTGCAGCTGTCTTTATCAGGATGGGTTTGTTGTAATGTTTTAGCATTGGTTCCAGCCTTCAAACTCTTTTGTTTGTAAGTCTTGTAACTGCTCAGTCTCTTTACTGGCAAACTGTGTTAGAGCAACACACTCAAAATGCGGTAACAACGCATTCAGTCTTCCCCATCAGGATGAAAATTCTTTTGTTGGCTTTAGATATATAGTCTACTTTTTTGGACAGATTCTTTTTCTAGCAAAGAATCTATATTTTGAATATGTATGGCATTTGTGAAATCTGCACTATATTATATAATGAGAATAAATGTTCAGTGATGTAACAAAGAAAAGGTTTCCAATTAACAACTAGGCTACCCACCCGCTGTTTGTAGCAGGAGTGTCGAACCTCAGCCCTGTGGGTCAAATCTGGCCCTCCTGGGGTCCCAATCCAGCCGTCCAGGGCTCCCCTCATTTTCATGCCCTTTCCACCGACCGCCAGCTGTGCAAAAGCCAGGAAACCGCCAAACATTTTTTTCTGCTCTAAAACATTGAACCTAAGGCTTACTTACTGCCAGGAAGAACTGTAAGATAAAATATGCTGGTATTTTTGGCTCTGCCCATTGCTGGGATGCCACCCCCAAGAGTTCTCTGAAACTGAATTTGGCCCTTGGACTGGAAGAGGTTCGACCCACTTGGTCTGCAGGATAATTCTGCTTAATCCAGGATGGTTGAGCAAAAGATTAATCACCCTTCTCAGCAGTGGTCTAAGCTTGCTCCCCACAAAGAAATACCGATAGGCAGAATGAGTGCTATGGAGTTTGGGCAGGGGGAGAGTTTGTTGCAAAGGAATGGCTACTGTTTAGTCCTGCTGGGTTTGCACCAGCCAGGGCAAAAGTGAGGGTGGGGGTGGGTGTCCTTTTCCTCATTCACTTGTCAGCTTTCCCTCCCTCTTCCCATGGATTCTTATCGGAGAGAAAATCACCACACGGGCTCCAGGACTGGCATAGTTTCTCCCCTTTTGGTGGGCATGCTGTGTGAATGAGGGAGCTTTGGATCTGGAGGATTCATGGCATCCCTCAGTCCATCCCTGACATGGCTCTTTTTCTCCCTACCACCCTATCACTGGTGGAGGAGTGGTTGGTGGTGGAGGTTTCAGCTGCCACAATGCAAAGGCCTCAGGGGCCTCTGCAATATCCTAAGGCTCTTAGGATGCCTTCCCAGGGGCCATAGGATTGCAGCCTAACAATGTTATGTATTATAGTCAGGCAATAATGCATTTGATATAAAGGCATATAGAGAGAGATGACACTATACATATGCACCACAAATTGATTCTATGATCAGAGCATTTGTTTTTTTAGAAAATGTGGGCTTCTACAGAAGTCCTTATTGACGATGGTTAGCACTGTAAACAAAACTCAAGAGAGCTGTACCTACCGTTAAATTACAAAAAAGGGATGGGGGAAGGAGTTTAAATAAGAGGTTTAAATAATTTTTAATAGAAAAATCTGCAAGCAACATCCAGTGTCCAAAGTGTTTTGAACCTTGCTGGGTTTTCAAGAAATTCTAAGGATAGATGTGCAATGGCATGTCTCTAGACCTCGTATTTCCTAATGGAGTAAAACTCTTCTGAACTAGAGATTATAGGCAATGATACTTTATCATGTTTTTAAAAAATCTTTGCTACCCTTGTGTCCCTGTCATAGCCATTTTGAAATGGGATGCCCAGGATTGTATGGAGTATTCTAAATTTGGCCAGGCCATAAAGTTATATGATGGAAACTGAGAATTGCTGTTTTTATTTCCAGTCCGTTTTGTAATGATGCCTAATGCTGAATCAGCCCTTTTAAACTGACCAACCACGCTGAGCTGATGTTCAGTGAGCCAATTTAGACACCATCGGACTTGATATATGGTTATATATTTTTGTTCCACTGCATCATTTTTCACTTAAATTGACTCATCTGCCATTTTCTTTTCCATTCACTCCATGTGGAGAAGAGATCCTTTGGGGGTTCTTCACAGTATGCTTGCGATGTCCTAGTCCTGAATAGGGATGGGGGAGGTACTTGCACAAAAGAGGAAATGCATCGCCAAATATCAGGTCGAGAGGATATGGATTAGCATAAAAATTGCATATGTGCAAATATGGAAGGAATTACTATAATTTTAATTTAAATAAAATTCAATACATCTCACCACAGTGGGGAAGGCTGTGATCAAATGACCTGCGTACCCTGCTCTGACTGCTCTCCAGATGCTAAGTGTTGATGGGTAACTTCAAGGCCCCTGCTTTCCATCCCTTGTTATGGTTCTTTATCTTTGAAATGAACATGAGCTACTTCTAGATAAAGGGCTCCTAGCATGACCAATCAAAGGGCATTGTGCTGCTGTTCCATCTTTTACTCCTTAATGGATTTTTTTTTCTGGTAAGAGAAAAGATGGAAGCAGCAGTGGGAAAACACACGAGGGTTACAAATAGAAGACGATGGCATCTGGACCCCTTATGTAGTTCCAAGCATGAAGCATGGTGATTGCACAATAAAAGCCTGGAGGCACATTTGGGCTGAACAGTCAGGTATTAGATGCCTTCTGACAGAGGACTGTCCTCTCTGTAAAGTGGGACACATGGTTACCCCATAAAAAAATAAGAATTCTTCGACTGTAATGTGTGTCTGTTCAGATTAAATATCTTTTTATGAGACAGATGACTATTGGATCTCTTATTATAGCTGTCTTCTGAGTGTTCAGGTAGGTGTGAAATTCAGTATACAAAGGTGTGTTTGCATTAGTGTTCCCTCTAGGAGTTCTTAATAAATGCTGGGTTTATCTCTGCTGTAGGCCAC
The DNA here is from genome assembly GCF_057233095.1 of Heloderma suspectum. Lineage (NCBI taxonomy): Eukaryota > Metazoa > Chordata > Lepidosauria > Squamata > Helodermatidae > Heloderma > Heloderma suspectum. The sequence goes on along the minus strand of NC_139459.1, from coordinate 270,681,407 downwards.
AACACTCAATTGCATAGGGTTATAATTATAAGCAATACATATCATAAAATGCTGTGATTACATAAAAGAATCGGAGTCCACAACATAGGCTTTAATAAATCCCAGCCTTCGCCTCCCCCATTGTTTTGCAGCAGTGACCTGAACCCAAGCAACCTTCTATATAGTGCCTTTCCTTTCAGGAAAAATGTATCAAGTTTTAGATAAGGAGACATGACATTCTGGATAAGCTGGGGTCTCTCCTAGTGCCTTTATGTAGAGTGTAATGGACCAAATCCTTCACCACACACTGAGCCAATTTGCAGGATCAAACAAGGTCATGGGTTATTTGAGGGTTGTTTCCCCTTCAAATAAGCCATTCTGCCCAGGTTTGGACAACACGACAAGCCACGGCTGGGCAGGTAATTAGGCTAATGGCACCCAGCACACACCACCAATTTAAATAAGCCACAGTGGTTTTAATCATGCAAACTGGGTTACCACTTAGCACAGCCTAATTTGCATTTTGTCCTTTCATTAGCAGTCCTTACTGTTCATTGTCTGAAATCACAGAGCAAATCCTTAAGGTACAAGGCTTGAGGGAATGTTGATGATCTGGAATTTCGCAACACAGTATATGTCTGTTCCGGCAATTTGTTGGTTAGTTTAGAAGGGGGGGATGAGGGGAGAAATGATGACACGGTTATGTGGTTCTGCAGATAGCACTAAGTTAAATTTGGGTTACATAAAATAAGGTGTCAGGGGGAGGTTGAGAGAGAACCTTACTATCTAGTGGATTGAAAATACCTGTCATGCAAGGTTGGAGTACCTCCTCCTTGGATGGAAGCATTTAAGCTGAGCTGGGTGGCCACCTGTCAGAGATGCTTTAGTTTGGCTGTTTCCAACCTGGTGCTGTCCAAATGCTTGAGACTACAACTCCTATCATTCCTGACCATTGGCCATCGTGGCTGGGGCTATTGCATGTTGGAGTCCACAACGTGTAGAGGGCACCAAGTCGGGGGAGGCTGCTGGAGTTGCAAGTTCCCTGCATTAAGCGAGCAGTTCGAGTCAATTATCTCAAATTCTAAGATTCTATGATCAGATGTGAAGAGGGTGAGACAGAAAGAAGGCAATGCCTTGTTGTTCCAGTGACTGCTCAAGAAAAGAAAGGGACATTATGATGTGGTTCGCACGTGGCTTACGAAGTATTACCTGGTAAACACAGAGCCAATTTTGAGTCAAGATAAGGGCTGGACTTACCATTAGGCAGAATGAGGACGTCACCTCAAATAGCTGATTTGGGGTGTCATGAAAGAGCAGTACATTGTTGATGTATTATTATGAGCAATATCCAGTGCTACTGCTCTACTTATGAGAAACCCCTCGCACCAGCATATGCTATTGGCATTATGCTAGCAGTTGCTTATGGTAGCGCTGCGTCAATGATTTAAGTGGAGTGGTGCCACGAATACTGCCCTATATTTTTACTCTCAGGGAGAGGCGTTTGTGGGGTTTCCTGCCTCAGGTGCCAACAAAACTCAGCCAGCCTTGGGTACTGTGCATCTTGACATGAGGCCTTGGTCACCCATGGCTTGGTTCCCACTGTGGGGAAAGAAGGAGAGGGAGAGATGTCCCAGCTGTGACACAGCCCTGGCCTAACTGCTCTGAACCAGACCTTCCTGGCAGAGATAGTAAGGATTTAGGAACAAAGTCTGCCTGAGCAAGGATTGTGCATACCCAAGGCACACTCCTTCAGCCGGGTGCTGCATGGAACCAGTTTTTCTTCTCTTCCAGGGTGTAACCGGGGAGGAGACAGCACAACTGACAAGGCAGTAGCCAGGAGCGGCATTTCTTTCTGTCAAGAGAGCACTTGGAAGGCCGCTTGTGTGTCTTCCCCCTCCAGGTGAGGTTGCTTTCCTTTACCACTTTTTCCCTTCAAGAGAATTTAACATACTACAGTCTGTAGAGGACATTATCTTATCTAGATGGGCAGTTTGGAGGATAGTCTCGGACCTGGGATTCTGGGCTAATTGCATTACATATGATTTACATGACTGGGATTTGGACATTTTGCTTTGACTTAAGCAGGGGAAAGTGGTGCTGTTTGAGCAATGGATTAAGATTTCACCAGAGGGGGGGCCCCCCCAGAGGATTCAATGTTAGGGGGTGTCAGCTTTGCATGAGGCAAATCATCAGGGGAGGAATTGTGGATTTGCACTGGCTTTAGGGCAGGGGTGGAAAACGTGTGGCCCCCCAGATGTTGCTGTTCTGCAGCTCCCAACAGCCCTGGCCAGAATAACCAGTGGTCATGAATGATGGGTGTCATGCCCCTCGAGATGTTGTTGGACTACATGTTCCCCATCCCAGCTTCCAGTGGTGCTGCTAGGGCTAAAGTCCAGGCCCCACAGTTTTCCAAATGACAACCTGGAGATAGGCAGGTGATTGGGCGGAGGGGGGGGGTAGCCATCGCATGCATGCAGGGGCCCACGGGGGCCTGCGCTACTCACCGTAGCATCATTCTTCTTTCAAAAAACCGACAGCGTTGTATAGTCAGGGCTGGCTGGCTGGGCATTCACACGGTTACAGATACTAACTTTATTCTTTTTCACTTTAAAAATGCTACTCTTTTCTGTCCCCAAATGGGGCTTATTCCCAAGTCAATACGCTTAGCATCAAGCCAGCAGAAGCAAACTCCGTTCTGTTGCTGCAGTCACGACAGTGCCATGGGTTAAGTGAGTTTAAAATGCAAAACTGCACAGGCTCAGAGTATTTTGTTTCTGTTTGGTCAGGGTTGGCAAACTGTTGTTTGCTCAGGCATAGCAGGAATGTAGGAGTGGTTGTAAAGCATGGAATAGGAGAGGGGTGGCAGGGGAGAAGAGATAGGTGAGTTGTGTGCGTCACAATAGAAGGCATACAAATGGCTGCCTAAAGGTGGGCCAGGGCCAGCAGCTGTAAGGGTCTAAAATTATCTAGCTGCATCGTTGCCTGCTTTACATGCTTGATTTGCTCTGCAGTGGTTTTGTTGGTGGCCGCTGCCTTCTGGTTCATTCAGCCTTGAAGGGTAGGGGTGGAACCGGAACTTTTACTTTTAAGGTACCGAATCAGCAAAGCCAATTGGTCCTGCTTCACCCTTCTGTTATTTGCTTGCCCAGAGCTGTAAATCCTGCCTGTGTTGTTTGCTATAGTGCAGAAGGTGGGTGAGGCCAAATTACAACAGGCAAAACCAGATTCTTTTGCATGGGTTTGGAAATCAGCGAGTCTCATGATCTACCCTCCCAAAGCAAATCCCATGAAGACATCTTGTTCCAAATACAGTGGCTCAGGAATCACATCAGGAACCTTCTGTCTTTCCATCTTCTGTGCAGAAAAATAATGCCGAACGTTCTTTTTCTACATTCTACCTCAGGTAGCTGCTACCGTTTCTGCTTACATACAGCTAACTTTCATTGTATTGGCCCAGGAATCTCAGATCCAAATAGTAACAACACCTTCTAAATTTCCTGGCAAGAGCTGTGTCACGACTGAAGGATGTCTTCAATCTTAAAAGGTAAGTCACTTTTGCTTTGCATCTCCACCCCCCTCCCAGTCTTTTTGTTTCAAATAAAATGTTGACATAGGAAAATCTCTTTCTCTCATATCATCAACACCAAATTGCACTTCCTTCCATCTAACTATGCAGCATTATGCAGCATTATGCACATCTAACTGTGTATGGATGTATCCCTGGTGTCTGGGCATTCTGAAACAAACATGCATCTGATCACATACCTCTCAACAGCAGAAATGGTCTTGAAATTCAGTGGGAGTTACAATACCGAATTCCTCAGTTACTCAAAGTCCTACTTTATACCAAACCTCCCATTCACCTTTGCAGTCATAAATCCTCCTGCATTCCACATTGCTTGTGCATTAAACAGCATCGTCTCCCTGTTTTCCTCTTGGTACTCTAGTTTGTACATTCTTCCTGAATTATTTGCCATAAATGCTACTTCTCGTAGAAGGTTAGTCTCCCCAAATGAGGGTGCTGCACTTCCAAAATAAGGATACTACATTCCTTTGGGATTGAAACAAAGTTAATCATTAGACTAGTCCTCAATACTTAATATGAGTAAGATTAAGTATTTGTCACCCTACTATTAAATCTCAAGTGAGGAAGGGGAAGAAATGAACATCTGGTCTTGAGAATGGTCTTCCATCAAAAATCAAGTCTTGGCTAAAAAGTCCTGTCATGCAGTGCAATTCTAGGTGGTACACTTGACAGAAAAGGTTGGCCACCATTGCAATAGAACTTCAAAGGTTGCTTAGTTGGGAAAAGCCAGTGAAGCTGATAGATCTCCCACCCTGCTGTGTAAATCTCACGGTATACCTGCTTCTAATTCTGTGCCTTCTGACTTCTTGTTGCCATTCTTAGTGTTTGGGAGAGACGAGAAGGAGAAGGAGAAGAAGGAGGAGAAAGAGAAGGGAAAAGGTGATAAAGATAGAGACAAAAAAGACAAGAAGAAGAAAAAGGAGAAAAAGGTAAGAAGAGGATAGAGAATTAGAAGTGCCCTTCCTACGAGGTGAGGTGGCTTCCTCAGATAGCCAATTTTTAAAAAATAAAATATAATAAATATCCATTTAAAATCTACAATCTGAGATTAATAACAGGGCACTGTAGCACCATAGCAATCAAAGGAACAAAACTGACAATAGTATTCATTCAAAGGTGAATGTCAAATTTGCAGAATCACTGTCCCGTTCCTCATTGTACTTGCTGCCAATCTTAAACACACTTACAAGGGAGTAAACCCATTAGCAGTAAGCCCATGAGACTGACTTCTGTCAGTCTCTTCCCACTGGTGAGACAGTTGGTTCTTCCAGGTCATGCAATTAAGTGCAGCAGTGCAGTGTGTCCTGCATAAAAATTTTCCAAATGCCCAAGACAGGATGATGATCAGTTTTTGCATATCCTAATTCACAAGCATCCAGAAACCAATACAATAAATGGTTTTCTTATTAAACTTCTGTTTAAGTGGCATAGAGCTCTTTAATCACTCATTTAAATCCTTGCCGCATCACACTGAACCTCATTTCTTCAGTTCAGATGTCAGGACTACTTCTCAGTCTAAAGCAGCTAATACCATTGTATGGTATTGCTGTTGGAGAGACCATGGCCTTTAGTGGGAGTTCAAATGATACCATCTGCCACTGGGCTTTAAAGGATTGACTGTGTTCTACCAAAAAGAGTCTATTGATACAGACCAAGGGCATTTCTACATGAGGCATTTATTGTGCACTTGTCATTCCCTAGTCATGGTTGTTTACGGGTTCTTTAGCTGATGTCATGACCCTCCAGTTTTGCTTCTGTATCTAAAGAGCACGTTCAGCAAGTTTTTTAGAGCAGGGAAAATGCGGTATTCCATGTGAAAGCAAAAAAAAAGCTTTTTGCACTTGTGTATTTGCACTATGCCCCTATGCCACAGTGCCACCTAGAAGTTAAGTAGCAGAAAACCTGGAAAGGAAACGCTCTTTGTATAGTGCTTGGATCTCAATTCTATGATGACACCAAAAGTGGATACAGTGGATTAACAGCCAATTAACAGCCTCGTGGAGAAAAGCTCTAAGAAATGTGCTTATGTTTCATAGCAGAGCGTGGCTTAACTCCTCTGTGCCAAGGTGGGTCTGGGTGGCAAAGAAGAAATCTATTGGCACATGAAGGGTAGTGAAGGTTTGGGACAAGAGGGACGTGACTAGGGGCCATGAAAGAAGGGTAAATAGCCAAGGGATGGCGGAGAATTCCGCCACAGACTCCAATGAGACCGGATTTCTAAAGAATCCGGCCCCCCGGAGTCCGTGGCAGAACGGAACACTTGCCTCTGCCTCCCTGCGGAATCCTCTTCGGCCGGATCCTCTGGCTCCGGATTTCCAGTGATATGGCCGCCATGCCATATCGTTGGCTGAAGGGACTGACTGCGGATGCAAATGGTGTCCAGGATGCCATTTGCAGCCGTAAAGGCCTTAGTTTAAGGTAAATGCCATTTGCATCCATACTTTTCATTCACGCGATAGGCTACGCAAATATTTGATTAGCCTATCATGTAAAACAGGGATGCAAATGGCTTAAACTAAGCTTAAACTAAGAACTTTACAGCTGCAAATGGCATCCAGGTTGCCATTTGCGGCCCTGTTTTTTCACATGGTAGGCTATGCAAATATTTGCGTAGCCTATCGCGTGAATGAAAAGCACGGACACAAATGGTGTCCAGGACGCCATTTGCGGCCGTAAAGGTCTTAGTTTAAGCTAAATGCAGCCATTATGGCTGCATTTACCTTAAACTAAGGCCTTTATGGCCACAAATGGCATCCTGGACGCCATTTGTGGCCGCAGTCAGTCCCTTTAGCCAGCGATACAGCATGGCAGCCATATCGCTGGTGCTTTGGAGCTGGCTGGTGGCTCCATGGAATCGCCATGGAGCAGAGCCGGCCGAAGAGGATTCTGGGGAGAGGAAAGGATTGCCTTCCCCCCTGCGGGCAGATTCCCCATGGACTGGAAGGTAGGGAATCTTCCCATCCCTAAAATAGCCAGAAGCCCCACCCTTACAGACATTGTCTACATGTTTTCAAGCCATGTGAGATACAGACCTCCGCCCGCCACCATCCAAGTCATGTGGGAGAATGTGTGCAGGTGCACCAGTTCTGTCAGGCAGCATGTACATTGGCCAGTCGTATTCTCCATGTGAAGTTTGTGCATATTGTCCACATGTTCATTTGTCCACATTCTCTAAGCTTTCATGTGAATGCGCACAACCGCTAGTATTGGTGCACGCTCACCAGCCAACTCACATTAACCCCAACATACTGACTATGGAAGAGAGCATACAAGACAAACTGATTATTTTGTTAGACCAATATGTACCATGGGTTTCATCCAACACTGCACGAGCGAACTTCTGCTTACACAACAGAGCTTTCCTGTTGTCTTATCCCCCGCACACACACCCCAAATCTTGTCCAACTCCCTGGAGCAGATTTTGGGAGTATAGGGGGAGAGGGAACCCACCCCTCTGGCGAAGGCCATTCTTTCAGCAGACATACACATTTGGATGTCACCCAATATAATCTCTTTTGAGGGGACATGAAATATGCTTGAGGCACTGGGGAAAGTAAAACAAAGGAGACAGGTCACATAAAAGAATGTACTAAAGTAGCCAGGTACAGTAGGACCACACAGCAACTGAAAGTGTGTGGATAGTAGGAATGGATAGATTTCTGAACCTCGGTCTCAACAAGATCATTGGATTTTTAAGGTCAAATGTATTCTGACCTGTTTCCCCATGAGCTTGCAATTATAATTTTTTTAGTCCATTCATACAGCTTTGTGTGCACATTTGCCCTAATGTATGCATTTTTGTGCACATTTTTAAATGTGCACAATTTTTCCAGGTAATTTACACTGCTGAACTACAGTTTTGCTTGTCCTTCCCCACTCCCCACAAATACATGCATTTTGTGAACACTTCCCCCTAACATCCACATTTTTGTGTGCATTTTTCCTGAGTTGAGCTGCATCAAAAAGCTCACAAAAATGTGGGTTTTGGCATGCAACAATGTCTTGGCTCATGAAAAGGCTCCAAAGGTGCAAACAGAGCCAGAGTCAAGTGTAGGCGTGGTTGGGCGCCTGCCAAGGGCCCACCCCTCAGCAGGGGCCCACTGACAAGAGCCCCCTGGACTCGCTCCTCCTCTTCGCCACTGCATCCTGTTTGTTCACCTGCTTCTTACTCTGGCCCAGGCAACAGTGGTGGTAAGGAAGAGCAGTAGATGTCACTGCCTGCTTGCTCCCTGGCTCTCTGCCTGGCCAAAAAGCAGATGGTAGCAATGATTGAAGAGAGGATGAGGAGCAGTCCTCATAAGTTAGGATCACACCAGGGTTTGGGTGGAGAAGAGGTACTCATTTATCTAATCATGAGTCCCATTTATGTATGCTGATGGTCACACACCCCATGGGTCTACAAGACATTGCATGGAACAATTACTATGTGGGCATGATTCAGCACTTGTGTTCTGAAAACCTTTTTAAAAAGCAGCCAAGTTCAGTTGGCTGTTTCCTCCCAGTTCTGTGTATGAGTCAACCTGGGCCTGGCTTGGTTAACTAGAGCAAAACCTTTAATCAGGAAGATGTATACAGAACAGGGCATGAAACAGGGAAGTGGAATGAGACTCTCTTGGGAAACGTAGAGGAAGCCAGAGGCATGGGTGTGGAACGTCTTTCCAAAGGGCACATTATGAATGAGCCTCCAAATGAGCATAAGGGTGCGATGACATGGTTGGTCTCAGAATTCACTTCCCTGGCCCCACATCACGGCATATAACTAGCATAGTGTGAGTCAACGTGCACTGAAGGTGTGAAGGTGAGATGCTCATTCAGCCCCAGCTGCCTTGTTTCAGTAACTTTCTCCTCCTGTAAGGTGTGGCCAGTGCTGTTCCTTTATGCAAGCTGTGGCAAACAGCTGGGGATTTAGAATTTCAAGTGATTCTTATCCTTCATTTATCAGCCAGATCGGAGAACATGTGCCAAATCTGCCACATGTGTTGTGTGATCCTTAGGTTCTCTTCCTGCTGATACCAAAGTGGTTGGGTAGCAACCTGCTGCTAGAAGGAAGAAGCATCTGTTAGAAAACCAGAAGGGTTATAGTACATTTTGGAGGGAGCTCATCGTGGCAGACCCGATAGCCACGCCCACGAGGAGAGTCTGAGGGCCGATCTACATTGTGCCTGCCATCGTAATGAATTCAGTGTCCCGTCGGGTTAAACGCTCTCACATTAAAACATGATTATCCACACTCACCCATTTTCCCCATTGCGGTGCTTCATCGAATGCATGAGCTCGGTTCACACTCGAGCACTGTGCTGTTTTCCTGCTCTTAAAGATGGAGGCTCTCACTGGAGGATCAGAAACTCTTCCTGTTTCCACTGATTCCACGCCCACAGGTCTCGACGGCCTCATGTGGTTACTGGTCCGGCTACTGATCACATAGCTTCCTCAGCATTCAGTGTTTCCTCAGCGACAAGCAAAGGGCTGGATGTGCGCGCGCTTGTCTGATCTTGGAAGCTAAGCAGGGTTGGTCCTGGTCAGTAGTTGGATGGGTGCCCGCCTGGGAATCAGGCTTCCTGCATTGAGCAGGGTGTTGTTCTATCCCTTCAATAGAGACTAAGTTTCACCCCCTCCTCTCCCCCGCTTTGGATTTTTTTTCTTTAATTAAGGCGTTATCTTCAAAGAATCATGGCTTCTCCGCGATGTTTTTTTTTTTCTAATTCAGGCATGATCTTTGAAGATTCGAAAATTTGATGATTTGGAGCTTCAAATCTTCGAATTTTTGAATTTTAGCTTCTGAGATCAGACAAGCGCACGCGCATCCTGCCCTTTGCTTGTTGCTGAGGAAACACTGAGTGCTGAGGAAGCTATGCGATCAGTAGGCGGAAGACAACATGGGGCCGTTGAGAGCTGTGATTGGACAGGAGGGAAATACAAACACCGCCGTATATGGACAGGCAGGGGAGGGGACTACGACCAGATACGGTAGCGAAGGTGGAAAATTGGAGCACATTAAGGGGAAATAGCGGGATATCAGGGTATTGAAAGCAGGAGCACGGAAGCAGGAAATTCTGGTTCCAATTCGAGGCAGGTACTGTGTAGCATGAAAGACGGGTGGTGAAACCTCATTGGAAGCAAAAAAAACCCCCCGTAAGTGTAGATCGGCTCTAAAATAGGGGTGACAAACCTCTTTCAGTCTGAAGGCCACTTGCCATTCTGGAAAAGTTCTCAGTGGGAGGGCATTCCAGTAGTGGGTGCAGCCAAAGGCAAAGGGAGGCAAAGACAAAATGCCCCCCAATGCCCCCCAATGCCCCCCAATGCCCCCCAATGCCAGAATATTTTAGCTTGAAGCTCTTACAGCTGGTAACTAAGCCTTAGGAGAGGCATTTTAACCTGTTAGAATGGGGGGAGGGGAACCTGCACACAAGCCAGGAAACTACTTGAACAATTTGTAGTCAGGGAAAAGGTTCTGAGGCCAAGGGAAGGGGAAATGGCCATCTGGGGAGCTCCTGAAGGACAGATCGGCACCTCAGGCAGTCCAGATTTGGCCCACAGGAATGAGGTTCATCACCCCTTGCAAAGAGCGGTGTAGCGTGTTGAACTTGGGCTTGGGAGATGTGGATTCACAGTCCTGCCCAGCCATGATGTTTACTGGCTGACTTGCCATGGGCAAGTCACTGTCTGAGTCTAGCCTACCTCACAGGGTTATTATGAAGATTAAAGTGGGGGTAATCACAGCCAGGTATGCCACCCTGAACTCAGTGAAAGACACGTGGGGCAGAAATGTGAGCAATGTTAAAGTGCCATCTAGTGCACCACCTACCATTTCATGTTGCTGCTGCAGTTCATTTTGAATGGTTGACAACAGACCGCAGGACCACTGTTGTTATGTTCTAACATACCTTGATGTAAAGAACAGATAACTTTGTGTATTTTAAAATGACATAGGAAAAATTCTTGCCAGGTCAGTGTATTTCCCTGGTGTTCTGAGAGATGACGGCACTGCTCCCGCTCTGAAAAAAATCATGGAGCTGTGCTTCCTCCCCCGACCACACTTTCACACTGCACATTCCCCCTCTGCTACACCACTGTAGAGAACTAGCCATGAAAGAAGCAAGGGGTTGTCCCCCTATCCTTCTTGCCTGATCATTATGACAAAATATTTATTGTGCTAAAATTTAACTAAGTGGTGCACAAAGAATAAAATCGACAGGTCTCTGCTAGAATGGCTTGGGCCATTTCTACATGAGGCTTTTATCCCACAGCTTTACCGATGCTTTTGCTTCCGGAATCTTTGCAGGATTAAGATCAGCTTCTTTACGCATGCTTTTTTCCGAGGTGTGTGTGTGTGTTTCTCTGCCTTTCTATGTGTTTCATTATACAACCACTAGATGGCGCTGTGGTATAGCGGAATTATGCAATTACATGACACTCTCATTTCACCATTTCCTCGTTAGGGAAAAGAAATGCGATGAAGGTTGTAAAGAACGGGAGAAGCCCTGGAGGATGACAATGTCCCACAAACTACTGTGATTGAGGAATCATGACCACACAATATAAGCTTTGTGTAGAGAAGCTCTTACAATTGGCTGTACATGATAGATGGGTTACAAGAAACTTGAGAGGGATAGGAAAACTGGTTGCCAGGTGGAGGGGTCACTAGTAAGAGGAAGTTCTGGGAAAGAAAGCTTCAGTGAGCATGTAGTGGCTACTTTAGATTGAGATCCAGGAACCTAGGATGTTGCCTTCTACCGAGTCAGACCATTGACCTGTCTAGCTCAGTACTGTCTGCCCAGAGTGGCAGCCGCTCTGCAGGGTTTCAGACAAGAGGTTTTCCAGCCCTACCTGGAGATGCCTGGGATTGAACTTGGGACTTTCTGCATGCAAAGCAGGTGCTCTACCACTGAGCCACCGACCTTCCCCCCAAAATGGCCTGGCAAGCTCTATGTTCTGTGCTATCACTGGAATCATCTCTTGGTTTTTTCTCCCTAGCATGATGGGAAAGATGATGACAGCAGCAGTAGCAGCTCTGACAGTGATTCTGAAAAGGTAATATGAGTTTGATGGTTCTTGGTAGGTTGGATGGGGAGGTGTTCTCTTTCTGGCTGGTAGTTAGGGTCACCTGCTCTTTTCAGGCAGGTGTGGTGCCTATCAGAGGAAAGGGTGTTGAGCACACCCCCAGCCAACCTCCCCTCCCCTAGCCAAAGCTTTAAAGGGAAAAGATATGTCTTCTGCACACCGGCTTATTATTATTATTATTATTTTATTTATTATTTATCCAATTTATGACCCACCTATATACAAATACTCTAGGTGGCATACAAAGTTAAAAATTTAACACAAAATCCAACAATGAAAACATCACAGCTTAAAAACAGTATACAAGAGTTAGCAAAAGGAGTGAGAATTCTAAAAAAGAAAGGGCTGCTGGAATAACAGAGCCTTTAATGCCTGCTTGAAAACCTTCAGTGAGGTCAGCAGGCGCATTTCAAACGGCAGGTCGCTCCACAACCGAAAGTGGCAAAGGAGAAGGTCCTCTTGCATGTGGCTGCTGGTCTCACGTTAGGCAGCCGCAGCAGAGAGCCCTCAGAGGACCTTAGATGGCAGACTGGGACGGAGGGGAGAAGGCGCTCCCTGAGGTACCTTGGACCTAGACCTAGGGATGTCAGAGCATTCCGTGACGGAACTCGGTGAGGCCAAATGCCAGTTCATTCGGCCCCCCGAAATCCGTCGTGGAACGAAGCCCCCACCCCATGAAAGGCGCGCGGGACGAAGTCCCCGCCGCCCCCACCCCACGAAAGGTGTGCAAAACGGAGCACTTACCTGCTCCCGTCCGTGCTGCTTTGCGAATGGCGGCTGTCCTGTGGCCGCCATTCGCTTCTTCCTCTTCATAGCCGTGATAGGCTACGTAAATACTTACATAGCCTATCACGGCTAATGCAGGGACGCCATTTGCGTCCCTGTGGAGGCTGTGATAGCCTACGTAAGTATTTACGTAGCCTATCATGGCGGGGGGAGGGGAACCCCAGTGTACGCAAATGGCGGCGGCTACCGCCATCTGCGTACGCTGGGGTTCCCCCCCCCCGCCGTGATAGGCTACGTAAATATTTACGTAGCCTATCATAGCTCAATACAGGGATGCAAATGGCTGCGGCAATGACAGCTGCCATTTGTGCCCCTGCAGGGCTGCCCAGCGGCTGGAAGTCCGGTTGCGGGCAGCCGGAGCTGGCCAGCAGCTCCGCGGCTTGGCCGCGGAGTGGAGCCAGCCAGGCAGGATTCCAGGGGGAGGGACGGAGCGCCTCCCCCCACCACGGATGCCCCTGCGTGGAGCCAGGTAAGGGATTCGTACATCCCTATCTAGACCATGTCAGGCTTTAAAGGAAGGAACCAGCACTTTATATTTTGCTTGGAAACAAATTGGCAGCCAGTGTAAAGATTTTAAAACTGGATTCTTCCACCACACGGCTGCTGGTGTGCTGCCGCTGCAGACCAGGAAGGAACTCCCAGCGCCTGAGCGTCATTTGTCACATTACATGTGCACCAAGCCTTTCCCCTGTGAGATGGCCCCGCCCCTCGGTGACCCCTTGGCTCCGCCCCACTGGCAACAGTGGCCACCAACTGCCAGTGAGGGATTGTAGTCCGAAACATCTGGAGAACACCATGTCGGGGAAGGCGGCCACCCTCAAGTACATTCCATTTCTCACTTAATCTACCTGGACAGGAACAGAGTCCATCCCAGTCTCTCCCTAAAGCTGCCCCATCTAATGATACCCTCTGACGTAGTACAACATGAATATTGCAAGGGGGGCATCCACCCCTCTTTGTTGAGCATGCTGGCTGGAGCCGATGGGAGCTGCAGTCCAAAATGTCCAGAGGGCACCATGTTGGGGAAGGCTGCCTTAGAGCTTCTGCTTATGAAAAAAACAAGTGATGGTAAAAACTTCACCTGATGAGGAATGTTCTCCTGCTTTAAAAGACAAAAGCCATTTTTCTTTTCTTTTCGGAGAAATATGGTATTCCTACTGAGAGGAGAAGATGCTCCTCAGCTCCAGTCACATTCTCTGTCTTTCTCTCCTCCTCACACAGGCTCACAGTGGTGACAAGAAGAAAAAGAAGGAAAAGGATTAACTCTGGGGCAGCCTGCAAACTAGCACAGCAATATCAGCTGAGCTCCATCAGAACATCTTCAGGGCATTTGGAGGGGGGGGGGGAGTGTCTGGGTTTAGTTCTTCCAGAACAAAGTATCTTTATTTTGTTTTACATTAAATCGTAGTATTTGTTTACTTTTTTTCTTCATAAGCAATCAGTCTTGCTTCTTCCACTGATGCTTTAAGTTCAGCATTACCTGCAAGAAAATGTTGTGATATGTCCCGCACCTTCTAAAAAGAGTTCTCCTGTCTATGGTGCCATGTCATAAGAACATAAGAAGAGCTATGCTGGATCAGACCCTGGGCCTGTTTCCACGAGCAATTTACTCTGAACTGGCTGCATATGGAGGTCATTAGGGATACATGAAGTTCTGGCTATCCAACAGCCACACTGGAACTTATCAGGGAAAAACCGGATTTCCTGAGACTGCTTAAGTCTGACTCTTTTCCTTAGGTCGGGTTCTCCCCAGTATAGTTGCTGTGTGCCCCCTCCCCAATTAGTGTCTACTCAGAAGAAACCCCCATTGTGGGCAATGAAGCTTCTTCCCTGAATAGAGATCCTGCAGGTTAAAATGGGGGCTGGTTTCCGTCTTTGTGTTTACTGCTCTCTTTCCCATAACCCATTACTGTCTCCTCAGAAGTAACTCCCATTCTGCTGAATTCGGCTTGCCCTCTCTATGCCCACATTAGTATTTAGAGAGATCCTCCTCAATTGAAATGGCACAGTTCAAAGCCCAATTCCCTAAGTGCGGTTTAGCATGATCTCGAGGCTCTGATTCTCCATTGTTTTGTTTATTGCCTTAGGAAGTAACTACTTCACAGCTTTGTTATAGAGATCCTGTGCAGTATCAGTTTGGTTAGAAAGGGGGCTGGTTTCCCATCCTTGTGTTCTCCCCCCCACCTTTCCCAGCACAAGCATATGTGTGTCTACTCAGAAGTAGCACCCATTGTGTTCAATGAGGCTTGGGGCTTGTTGGGAGGCTTGTCTTACAACTGCACACAAGGGGAAGTAAGTACTTCACACCTTCCTTATGGAGTCTGGGGGGAGGGGAGAAGCCTCTCTTATTGGTTGAGCAGCCCCTGTCACTCAGATAAGGTTCACTCCAACACCCTCCCCCCGCCGGAAGTAAATTATGTGAAGCCACTGAGAATGGTGCAATGTACACCGTTGTGGAGCCCTGCCCGGACCAAAAGCTGCTCCTACAAAAATGCGGGTGAGCCACTCCCCCCTTCTCCTTTCATTGTTGTGGAAGCAGGGCCTAAGGGTCCATCTAGTCCAGCACACAGCAGCCAATCAGCTGCCCACAGAAAGCCCACAAGCAGGACATGTGTGCAACAGGATCCTCCCACCCATGTTCCCCAGCAACTGCCTCTGATCCTGGAGGTCGCATATAGCCATCAGATGAGTATCCATTGATAGCCTTCTCATCCATGAATCCTCCTTTAAAGCCATCCAAATTGGTGGCCATGACTACATCTTGTGGAAGTGAATTCCATAGTTTAACTATACTGTGGGTTGGTTGAAGTATGTGGGTTAATACATTTGGGGGCGGGGGCAGCAAAAATTTCTACAATGAGGGCAGTTGGAAATCAAGACCTCCTTGTTCTTTTTTTGTATGCAATTCTGCAATTTTACAGTATTGACGACTGTAGCACCAAATCCAGGCAAATGTCAAACTGCAGCTACTTCAAATGGAAGTCCTCGCCAAAAGTTGATATACACACATATATATGGATGCCACAAGGCATGGGCCAGGTTGAAAATATATATATATATATATATATCCAAGAATGGTTCTCAGTATTTATTTGCCTTAATTTTGTCCTGGTGTTTCAATTTATTTGGCTGTTTCTAGGGGTGGACGAAAGTCACTTACCTTTTCTCGCAGCTTGTTCACGGTGGGGGGGAGCGCTTCGCTGCTCCCCCCGCGAAGTTCAGGCCGGGGGGGGGGAAGCTTCCCGCCTCGCCTGGCCGAAATTCAGGCCGGGGAGGAGGCTTCCCGCCTCGCCCGGCCGCGAACACGAAAGTAAAAAAAAAAAAAAAGTCCCCTGATAGGCTACGTGACGATTCACGTAGCCTATCATGGCTAGATCTGGAAAGTCAGCCATGATAGGCTACGTGAATCGTCACGTAGCCTATCACGGGTGACTTAAAAAAAAAAAAAAGCGCGTACGCGAATGGCGGCCCCCATAGGGTTAATAGCGTTAATAGCGTTGCCCTTATTTTCGCCATAGTCTATGTAAACATTTACGTAGACTACAGCGACCAAATAAGGAACGCGAATGGCGGCTCCCTATGGGCGTACGTGCCTTTTTTTTTTCTTTTTTTTTTAAAGTCACCCGTGATAGGCTACGTGACGATTCACGTAGCCTATCACGGCTGACTTTCCAGATCTAGCCATGATAGGCTACGTGAATCGTCACGTAGCCTATCAGGGGACTTTTTTTTTTTTTCTTTGATTGCAGTGGCGGGGGCGGCAGCCGGTCGAAAGACCGGCTGCCGCTCCCGCCCCGCTCGAACACCGGACGAACCGCCAGCCGGACCCGCCGCTGGGAGGGACATTCAGGGAAGGTAAGTCCCGTCCCGGGGGGGGTGCGGGGGGGGGTGCGGAGGATTTCTCCCCGAAACTTGTTCGGGGGGTCGAACACGTTGGCGCTCGGTCCCCCGAAGTTTCGGGGAGAAATTCTCCGCCATCCCTAGCTGTTTCTCCATATACTTTCTGGGAGCATCAAGATATAGGACAATAGATGCTCTAGCTTTATCTATCAGAGGCTGTGGTGGGAGGCAGTTTTGGTCTTTCTCCAGGATGGCTGTCTTCAGCTAATGTTAAATGCCTTTTTTAATGGAAACTATAATGGTTAGTGCAATGACTGCCCCCCCCGCCCCGCCCCGCCCCGCCCCGCCCCGCCCCGGTAGCTATAGACTGAGTCATTGTTAACAACAACTGAGTTCTGAAATTTAGGGAAAATCCCCATTTAGGGGAAGTTTTTTTTCTGAAGGGCGGTGACACTGTCATGTATATATGTATGTATGTATGTATGTATTCTGTCAGACAATTTGTAATTCAAGTTAAGCAGATCTAGCCATGTATTTTTAAACAGAACTGCCCTTCTTTTATAATGAAGATGAGCATGTTTTGGGGGTGCTTTTAATGTCATGAGATGCAAATGTATATCAAAAGTAGTTTCTTCTGATTGCTTTTGTGTCTCTTTTTAGACTAAAATACTAGCCACTTTTATCCCTGCATCCATCTCTCTGTCCTATTAATTTATTAAATGTGTACCCTGCCCTTCCCCCAAATTACTTGGGGAAGAGGGGGGCATTCATTGGTGATATCCCATTTGATCTTTGTGATGAGTTCTTTCTAGTCCATGAGGTCAACAGCTATGATTTTATGTCTCTACATGAGGCCAAATTACAGCATTTGTTATCTGAAAACACTTCGGGGCGTGGCCGGTATAACTGACAGCCACCTGTGCATGGATCTTCTGAGCTGTCCCAATTGCCGTCATCTGCCTTAATACAAGCCTGCTTCTTCCCTCTGAACTCAGTAGCCTTGCAGTTGCTAGGAGACCTCAGGACTCACTCCCTTAGCAGACTAGTAGGGTATGTAGCATGAAGGCAGCAGCCTTAAAACTGGAGAGGAGACTGCCTCCTTTCCTTCCACAGTATGCTCATTATTTTCATTAAGTCCAGGGTCCATGGGCATCCGCTGAAATTTTTCCAGGGGAGGATAGAGCTTCACAGAAGTTTGTGGTTGTAATTCGCATGCATAGCGCACACTACCTGTGCACTTTCTTGTGAGTGCTCTTTGTTGCTTTGTGACACATTCCATGACATCTAGAAGCCTACACAGACTAGTAGAAGATCCTAGGAACTGAACAGAACTAATGCAGAAAAGTGTTATATTCAAGAAGCATCATGAACTCCAACAAAACTTTATTTGGAGTGAGAGAATAAAAACACACACACAGAAGCAAGAGAGCGCGAGAGAGAAACCCAGATGCGCAAACACAGTACAGCTGTCTTGGAATATCGGAATGTATATTTTATGGCCTCACTGGCCTTATAACATTGACAACCTCACATGACTCGTTCTGGAATTATTTCCTTCATCTTGGAAGCATTGATGCACACTCTCTAGAACAGTCTCCCCCAATTTGGGGCCCTTCAGATGCTTTGGACTGCAACCTGTAGTATTCCTGACCATTGGCCATGCCGGCTGGGGCTGATTGGAGTTGAAGCCCAAAGCATCTGAAGGGCACCAGGTTGGGGTAGGCAGCTCTGTAGCAGTGATGTCTGTGGGGAGTGTCTTTATCAGCGGAAGGGGAATGAGTGTGCTTGATCAAGTTTTAGAGCTCTAGAGGAGCCTGCACTACTCACTCTATTCACATTGTTATCAGCCACTTTTTACATCAGCTAACAATACAACTTTTGCATGGCTTCAGTTTTGAACTACAGCAAAGTTCTTTTGGAACTGCATACTTTTCCTCCAACTGTACATTTTGTGTCTGGTTGCACATTTTTAAAAAGCCCTAATAGCATCAGAGAACAGGTCTACCATTTCTGGTACATCTGGTGACATAGCAGCGATAAGGCCTGAGCACCTGGTCTACCAAGATGGGTAGACAGAGCCTCTGAGAAATTTGTATATCAGTTCTATCCCTGTGTTGTTTCTCACTGGGTAGAACTGGTGTCCAGACAATGTCTTTCCACCCATAGCTGAAACCCTCAGTTCTTTCCATGACTCCCTTCACCCCTGTAATGGCCCTTCTGCTCTACAGTCAACACGCAATAAATTCAGTACCTTCACGAGAGGATTCTTTATTTCTACAATACATGAGAAAACCCTAAGTTCTGTGGAGCTGCATGATACACTGCTCAACTCCAAGGCCAACACTAAGAGAGAGATGGGAAGAGGTTCTACCTGGGCCTCCTGAAACTGGTGCTCTTAAAGCTGTGTGTGTGTGTGTGTGTAGCACAACCCATTCTAAACCTTAATGAATTGCACTGCTGCCACAATCAATTTCACAGCCCCATCTGCATTTCCCTAAAACTCCAGCTGTCCTGCCCTGAGCCTTGCCCGTGTGGCTGGAAACTGAAAGTAGAAACACATGAGGCAGGCACAGCACAGCGGCCCTGTTGCTGCTCTCAGAATGACATTGTGACTGAATCTGGAGGGCGGCATTGGAAGTTGCTTGCCCCTATGAGTGGATGCCCACGGCTGTCCCGGTAAAGTATACATTTGTGCTGTTTGGCATCATTAATGGAAACTAATCTTATGTGCTGAAAGACCTAGTCAACCTAAAGGCAAAATTAAATATGACATTCAACATAGCTGCTGAAAATGGCATCCTTGTGTTGAGTTCTTCCCTTCTTTCCCATATATCTGTATCTCCTATAACAGTTTATTTAAAATATTTCTACCCTCCTTTCAGCAGAAGCTTCCAAGGTGGCTAGAAATAAACATTAAAAAAAAAAGACATAGGTGCTAGTCAGGTGTCTCTGGGATGAATATTCCATGGCCAGAGTGCCACTATCAAAAGGGGACATCTCAGGTTGCCTTCTCCTTCACCTCTGAAGGCAGCAGGACCTCTGACTTGGACCTTAAAGAAAATGTGGATAGTTTGCGGTAGTGTGTAAAAAAAAAAAAAAAAATCTCAATCCTGAATGGGGCAGTGTTTCCATGTAACTCAGGCCCAGTGATTATGTGAATCCATCACAGAGAATCTGGCATTTGCTGCCAAAGGCCCATGCAGTCCAACATTCTCTTTGCAGGATAGTGGCCAACCAGATGCCCACTGGAAGCCCGCAAGCGGGACATGAGCACAGTTAGAGCACCCTCGCCCTTGTGTTCCCCAGCAGGGGTACTGCCTTGGATACCAGAGGGAATATAGAGCCATCCATCATGTGTAGCAGTCATCAATAGCCTTATCCTCTAGGAATTTGTCTAATCTCCTCTTAAACCCATCAAAGCTGAGCAAGAACTGTCCAGGTTTGAGCCAGAACCAAATATAGAAGAAGGAAAAATAGATCAGCCATAGATGCTCCACCCGGTCCTGGGCACTGACTGACACAAGGGTTACATATGCATATATACAGTAATATGTCTGTGTGTTTAGGTTAGGCATTTGCAGGATGTTGGAGTTGGGCCTTGCTTTGGATTCCACTTGATTCATGGATTCCAATGTGTCCCTTGCTGAGTGAACATCATGGCCTCACGTGGCTTATAGTGAGTCAGAGCCGTGGTCCATCAAGCCCAGCCTGGTCTACATTCAGACAGTTTTCCCAGCCCTGGAGATGTCAGGGATTGAACCTGGGACGGTCTGCAAGCAAAAGATGTGCTCCACCGCTCAGCTATGGCCCTTCCCCAAGGTTTCCTACCTGCGTTCTGGGTGCCATGTTCACTGTTACTGATTGCACACTGTTAGCATTTCAGTGTTGCAATAAGAACGAATATGGAAATGTTGCTATCTTCACCAAGCCTTTGCAAAAGTCTACAGTAATTAATGATTGTTATTGCGGTATTGTGGAATACAGAGTTGCACGAAGGGGAAACTTTTCTCTGCACACAGGACCTTTTAATCCAAAAATGGCTTTAAGCACCTCTGATTGAAGCAGTATTCATAAAACTGAGACAGCACTGCCCCCTGCTGGTCCCACTAATGTGCTGCAGCTTATCTAAATGTTCCATCTGGTGGCTGTTTTATAAAGCTCTCTCCCCCCCTCCCCGCCCCGCTGCCCCACAGCAAACCACATGAATGCACAATAAAAATCCATTTGATAGGTTAAGCTTCTGGCATTGCTTAAGTATTTTTTTTATTGCAGCAGTTATATGATCAGGGGTGAAACAATGGCTGGCTACGTTTTTATCATTCATCTCTGTATGCATTTTTATCATTCATCTCTGCACATTGTACACATTTCCCAACATTCCACCGCATTGTAGCGTGACCAAGACACGGGCCTGACGGCAGAGCTCTACAGACAGGGGCTGGCATGGCTCTTGGTGGCTGCGAGACACCGTTTTGCTAAGGGGAGGTGGGGGGCAGCTGCTTAGCCACATAATCAGCTCCCACACCTTTACTTACTGCTTGAGATGACTGCCATTCATTCTTATGGAGAAAAAAAGAATGCAGTAGTGGCGGGTGGTGGTGGTAGTATGGAAACCAGTCGCATCACCCTTGATAAGGGACTCCATGGGGAGGCAATGCCCCTCCACCACCGCCTATGTTTCCAGTGCTCCTGTCCTAGGAGCCAGGTTTGTTGGGGACAAGGAAAGGAGGCAACATGGAAGACACATTGGCGGCAGTGGTCAGACATCCCCCCTATATGTATTCAAAGCATACGTGAGGGAGCCATGGGGCCGCATGAGCTTAGCCCCACCCCCAGCCACGCCCCTCTGCCCCCTGCACGCTTGGTGAGTGTGAGAAGGGGCTCTGTGCCTTCCAGTGGTGAACTAGAGCCAGGGCTCATAGCAATCTCAGGACTGGCACTGCTTTATTAGCAGGAACGCTAACAAAACCGCTTCATCTGCCACCAACCCGCCCCCTCAGCCTGCCCTGTTCCCTCTAAACTTAGCTGCAATCCTCACAGTAGCTGAGGTGGAGGTGGGGGTGGGAAATGAAATTCCCCAGCAACTATCTATTGTTCTTTGTTGTAATGCAAAATATGTTGGGGCGACTTGGTCTTGAATGGGCAATTACTACCCAGTAGCTTTACAAAAGTCCTGCTCCTGGTGACGAAAGCTGCTAGAAATGGTGTGTCCACGTTGACCATGCCTCGCCTCCATGGGGGAGTGGCGACGGGGTCTGTTATGATGATTACCTGTACTTAAAAACTGACCGCTACCAGCTTGAAGGTTTTGCAGTTCTGTACTCAGTGCATCCCAACTAAATTGGATTGGGCCTGATTGTTTTCTTTAAGCTTTTTCAGGCTATGTTTAGTCCATGTTCGTTGTACTGAAAAACATGATATAAAAAGAAAGTCACATTTATTTATTTTTACCACCACACCGCTGATGCCTTCTTACAAGTGTAGAGCTTTGCGATACAAGAAAGGATTGTAGGCCAATTGATATCTCTGCCTCCTTGTGAGGAGGAACTCTATGCATATGTATCAGTAAGCAGGTGAGGTTCCTTCTCATACTTGCCAAACATGCAGCCGAACGTGTTTGAACGACCTTGCTTTTAGCTCCTGATTAATAATGATGCCTACTGATTTTTGTTCGTTTGTTTTGCTGTGCAAAAGTGAGAATCCTGTCACAGAGCTGTGCTGGAGCGGCACATTAGAAGAGGCAATCTTAGGGCACAATCCTAACTAGAGAGGCAGCTGCCTCTGACCTCGGAGGCGACTGCCTATCCAAAGCAAGGCAGGAGAGGCATGGGGGGATCATTCCCTCCGCACCTCTCCTGCCTTGCTCTTTTTCGCTAGACAGCTGTTTTCAGCTGGCTAGCGGTGGGGGGCCAACACATAAGATGTGTTGTACACACAGCTCCTCTCTCCCTGCCCTAGAAGGCCCCCCAGAAGGCCCCTTTTATTTATTTATTTATTTATTTATTTATTTCTATACCGCCCAATAGCCGAAGCTCTTTTCAGTCGCTCCCCGTTTGTCTTCTGAGCGCGCTGCCTCCGAGGCAGCAGAGACGAAGGGGGAGGTCAGATTTCCAGGAACCGACCTCGGAGCACAGGCTCTGAGGTCAGTTCCCGGAATAGAGCATATCCTATGGCCCTCTACACAGTGTCTGGTGGCCATAGGATTGCTCCCTTAATCATGAATGGGTGAACCGGCATTCAGATGTAGTTGTTTGATTCATAACAAAGCAAAAATTATGTATGGGTTTTGGACCTCATCAAAAATTATTTTGCGGGGAGGATGGAAAAATAGAGCAGGAAGTATGTGAAATAAATGAAGCTTATAATACAAAAGAGGGGCCGATCTACATTGCGCCCGCCATTGCAATGAATTCGGTGTCCCGTCGGGTTAAATGCTCTCGCATTAAAACGTGGTTATTCACACTCACCCATTTTCCCCGTTGCAGTGCTTCATCGAATGCGCAAGCTCAGTTTACACTCGAGCGCTGTGCTGTTTTCCTGCGCGCGCTTGTCTGATCTCGGATGCTAAGCGGGGTCAGCCCCGGTCAGTAGTTGGATGGGCGACCACCTGGGTATCAGGCTTCCTGCACTGAGCAGGGGGTTGTTGTATCCCTTCAAATGAGACTAAGTTTTACCCCCTCCTATCCCCCGCTCTGGATGTGTGTTTTTAATTAAGGCGTTATCCTCGCAGAATTGGGGCTTCTCCGCGATGGTTTTTTTTCTAATTCAGGCATGATCTTGGAAGCTTCAAAATTGTGAAGCTTCACAGCTTTGAAGATCATGCCTCAATTAGAAAAAAAAAACATGCAGAGAAGCCTCGATTCTGTGAGGATAACACCTTAATTAAAAACAACAACTTCCAGAGTGGGGGATGTTGTTGTTTAGTCGTTCAGTCGTGTCCGACTCTTCGGGACCCCATGGACCATAGCACGCCAGGCCTTCCTGTCCTGCGCTCTCTCCCGGAGCGTGCTCAAGTTCATATTCATTGCATCAGTGATGCTATCTAGCCATCTCATCCTCTGCCGTCCCCTTCTCCTTTTGCCTTCAGTCTTTCCCAGCATCAGGGTCTTTTCCAGGGAGTTTTCTCTTCGCATTAGGTGGCCAAAATATTGGAGCTTCAGCTTCATTATCTGTCCTTCCAATGAGCACTCAGGGTTGATTTCCTTTAGGATGGACTGATTTGACCTCCTTGCAGTCCAGGGGACTCATAAGAGTCTTCTCCAGCACCACAGTTCGAAAGCATCAATTCTTCGGCGCTCAGCCTTCCTTATAGTCCAGCTCTCACAGCCATACATTACTACTGGGAAAACCATAGCTTTGATTAGACGGACCTTTGTCGGCAAGGTGATGTCTCTGCTTCTTACTATGCTGTCTAGGTTGGCCATAGCTTTCCTCCCAAGGAGCAAGCGTCTTTTAATTTCATGGCTACAGTCACCGTCTGCGGTGATCTTGGAGCCCAAGAAAATAAATCTGTCACTGCTTCCATTTCTTCCCCTTCTATATGCCAGGAAATGATAGGGCCAGATGACATGATCTTAGTTTTTTTAATGTTGAGTTTCAAACCAGCTTTTGCACTCTCCTCTTTCACCCTCAACAAGAGGCTCTTGAGATCCTCTTCGCTTTCTGCCATTAGGGTGGTATCATCTGCATATCGGAGGTTGTTGATAATTCTCCCGGCAATCTTAATTCCGACCTGTGATTCATCCAACCCGGCATTTCTCATGATGTACTCTGCATATAAGTTAAATAAGCAGGGTGACAATATGCAGCCTTGTCGTACTCCTTTCCCAATTTTGAACCAATCGGTTGTTCCATGTCTGGTTCTTACTGTTGCTTCAGGTTTCTCAGGAGACGGGTAAGGTGGTCTGGTACTCCCATCACTTTCAGAATTTGCCACAGTTTGTTGTGATCCACACAATCAAAGGCTTTAGCGTAGTCAATGAAGCAGAAATAGACGTTTTTCTGGAATTCTCTTGCTTTCTCCATGATGCAGCGAATGTTGGCGATTTGATCTCTAGTTCCTCTGCCTCTTCGAAACCCAGCTTGTACTTCCGGTAGTTCTCGGTTCGCATACTGCTGAAGCCTAGCTTGTAGGATTTTGAGCATCACCTTGCTGGCATGTGAAATGAGCGCAATTGTGCGGTAGTTTGAACACTCTTTGGCGTTGCCCTTCTTTGGAATTGGAATGTAAACTGACCTTTTCCAGTCTTGTGGCCACTGTTGAGTGTTCCAGATTTGTTGGCATATTGAATGCAGCACTTTAACAGCATCATCTTTTAGGATTTTAAATAGCTCGGCTGGAATACTGTCATCTCCGCTAGCTTTGTTGTTACTAATGCTTCCTAAGGCCCACTTGACTTCACTCTCTAGGATGTCCGGCTCAAGTTCAGTGACCGCACTATCATGGCTATCAGGGACATTCAGATCTTTCCTGTATAGTTCTTCTGTGTATTCTTGCCACCTCTTCTTAATCTCATCTGCTTCTGTTAGGTCCCTGCCTTCTTTGTCCTTTATCATGCCCGTCTTTGCACAAAACGTTCCCTTGAGATCTCCAATTTTCTTGAAGAGATCTCTAGTCTTTCCCATTCTGTTGTTTTCCTCGATTTCTTTGCATTGTTCATTTAAGAAGGCCTTCTTGTCTCTCCTTGCTATTCTCTGGAACTCTGCATTCAGTTGGGTATATCTTCCCCTTTCTCCCTTGCTTTTCGCTTCCCTTCTTCCGTGAGCTACTTGTAAAGCCTCATCAGACAGCCACTTGGCTTTCTTGCATTTCTTTTTCTTTGGGACGGATTTTGTTGCTGCCTCCTGAACAATGTTACGGACCTCCGTCCATAGTTCCTCAGGCACTCTGTCTGTCAGGTCTAATCCCTGAAATCTATTCCTCACCTCCACTGTATATTCAGAAGGGATATGACTGAGGTCATACCTGAACGGTTTAGTGGTTTTCCCGACGTTCTTCAATTTAAGCCAAAATTTTGCAAGAAGCAGCTCATGATCTGAGCCACAGTCAGCTCCAGGTCTTGTTTTTACTGACTGTATGGAGCTTCTCCATCTTTGGCTGCAAAGGACATAATCAATCTGATTTCGATATTGACCATCTGGTGACGTCCATGTGTAGAGTCGCCTCTTGTGCTGTTGGAAAAGAGTGTTTGCTATGATCAGCATGTTCTCTTGGCAAAACTCTATTAGCTTTTGTCCTGCTTCATTTTGTACACCAAGGCCATGCCTGCCTGTTATCCCGGTGATTTCTTGACTTCCTACTTTAGCATTCCAATCCCCTATGATGAAGAGGACATCTTTTTTTGGTGTTAGTTCTAGAAGGTGTTGTAGGTCTTCATAGAACCGATCAACCTCAGCTTCTTCGGCCTCAGTGGTTGGGGCATAGACTTGAATTACTGTGATGTTGAATGGTTTGCCTTGGATTCGTACTGAGATCATTCTATCATTTTTAAGATTGTACCCCAGTACTGCTTTTCCCACCCTTTTGTTGACTATGAGTGCTACTCCATTTCTTCTAAGGGATTCTTGCCCACAATAGTAGATATGATGGTCACCTGAATTAAATTCGCCCATGCCTGTCCATTTTAGTTCGCTGATTCCCAAGATGTCGATGTTCAATCTTGCCATCTCATGTTTGACCACCTCCAGCTTACCTTGATTCATTGATCTGACATTCCAGGTTCCTAAACAATATTGTTCTTTACAGCATCGGATTTTCTTTTCACCGCCAGACACATCCACAGCTGAGTGTCCTTTCGGGTTTGGCCCAGCTGCTTCACTCTTTCTGGCGCTACTTGGAAATACCCTCTGCTCTTCCCCAGTAGCATATTGGACACCTTCCGACCTGAGGGGCTCATCTTCCGGCGTCATATCTTTTAGCCTTGTGATACGTTCCATGGGGTTTTCTTGGCAAGAATACTGGAGTGGGTTGCCATTTCCTTCTCCAGTGGACCACATTTTGTCAGAACCCTCTGCCATGACCTGTCCATCTTGGGTGGCCCTGCACGGCATAGCTTATGGCTTCACTGAGTTACGCAAGCCCCTTCGCCACAACAAGGCAGTGATCCATGAAGGGGAGAGTGGGGGATAGGAGGGGGTAAAACTTAATCTCATTTGAAGGGATACAACAACCCCCTGCTCAGTGCAGGAAGCCTGATTCCCAGGTGGTCTCCCATCTAAGCACTGACCAGGACCAACCCTGCTTAGCTTCCGAGATCAGACAAGCACACGCACATCCCCCCCTTCGCTTGTTGCTGAGGAAACGGGGGAGGAAGCTATGCGATTGGTAGCCGTAAGAAGACATGGGGCCGTCGAGAGCTGTGATTGGACAGGAGGGAAATACAAACACCGCCGCATATGGACAGGCGGGGGAGGGGACTACGACTGGATATGGTAGCGAAGGCGGAAAATCAGAGCACATTAAGGGGAAATACCGGGATATTAGGGTATTGAAAGCGGGAGCACAGAAGTGGGAAATTCCGGTTCCAATTCGAGGCGGCTACTGAATAGTATGAAAGGCGGGCGGTGAAACCTCATTAGAAGCAAAAAAAGGCAGTAAGTGTAGATCCAGCGGAGGTGAAGGAGTTTGTGGTGGATTTCTCGCATTCAAAATATGGATAGTGATGGATTGGGATTGGGAAGAACTGGGTTCCATTTCCTGCTCATATTTGGACTTTCTTTAAATGTGTGTCTAGCAGCTATGTCTTTTCTTTTTCTTTTTTCTTTTAGACTAGGCACAGGGTCACCGTCTGGATCAGAACCCTAGCATGGGGGTCAGGGTGGCATTTAAGATTTGGATTGGGACCCTTGCAACTACTGTATAATAAAAATGAAAAGAAGACACAAGTGAAAGTTACACATTTAAAGTAAGGTCTATTTTGTCCCTGTGTTTTCAGACACTCTTCCCCATTGGTAAAATAGGAGTGATACAAGACCCAGCCCACACAGGGTCCTTGTGAGAATGAGCAAGGGAATGCAATGATGTTGTTTGGGACTGAAATGCAAGTACCTCTTTTCTCCAGTTCCCTGCAGTCTACTTCACTCCACCTCACCTCGTGCAGATGGCATAGTTTGCCTTGGTTCTGCAAATGGCCACATAAGCCATGTGCTTGAACAGAGTGTGACTGTGGGTCAGGATGTCTTGTATTATGAGCACAGGGACCAGGAAGTACAGCTATCTAGAAACAGTCAACTCTAGATTGCTATCTGCTTATTTCCCAGGAAATGTACCTTTTTATTTCACCCCTTTAAAACAAAAAAGCCCCTCTTGTCCATGCCCTATTACATGTCCATATCCCAAGGGAGATTTTTCTCCATTTTTAAAAATCCTGGTTCACACACCCTCCGTCTGCTTCCCAATTCTTGTTCTCCCTTCCCTGTCAGATTTCATCTCCCAGCAAGCAATCTTCCCTGCCCAGTTGAGGTAACCGTGCACCATAAGAATGCCACATACGCTGCTCATGCTCATAACCACTATGCCAAAGCAAACCACTTCAGATTCATTGCACATGCTGCAAACTGCTCCCCTTTCGATGGGTAGAATAAAGCAACATTTTTTTACCCATGCTCTACCCTCCCCACCCTTTATGACCACATGTGTTCTTGAAAGGCCTGCGTAAGGCCTACTGTGAAAGTTCTTTAACATTTTTGATATTCAAGTGAGCGGTCCCAAGCCTCTTTATACAGAATACAAGTAGGACCTGTTGCAATGCGGAGTGCTCCCGTTCAGGGTGCCCACTAGTCGGCCACGCCCTCTTCCAGTCTACCACATCCCATTTCCCCACCCCCAGATTTCATTTCTCCCTATTCCAACAGTCAGCCAATATTCTGTGGCTACCAAGCATGCTCTCATTGGGTTATTCTGGAGGTTCCCCCCAGCTTGCTTGCTTGCTTTCTCTGTACTTTTGCAAACCTTGGGGTTCCCACAAGTCTGTTGACATCACTCTCTTGTGTCTGGGTGGTGCTGTTTTGACTACAGAAAGATTGTCACTAGGAGAATGAGTTCACTGTTAGTGCGTAGGATTCATTCATATTATGAATCATATCAGTTCCTGCTTTGGAAACAGGGCTGATTCCCTCCAGGATCTGAAGATAGCTTATTGCCTAATATGCAAGTGAGATCAAATAACACTTGAACATATTTTATTCTCCCCCAGAGCAAGGTGACAATACAACCTTTGCAGAAAAGAATCAATATATAAACCACATGTCTACGTTATATAAGGCACTAAATATGGACTAGAAAAAAAAAGAGACACAGGCAAGAGAACCAATCCCTGCAATAATTAATTAAGAGGTACCTTGTTTACATGCATCTAGTCATATTTATGTAACAGTATTATCACACCGAGGTTATCATTAGGAGTAATACATATTACTGGCTCTGGGCAGAAAATCCCACAGCAACTTGATTTACATCAGGCTTGATTCTGTGATACCTTAAGTTTGCTCTGTAAACGCCATGCAAAGAAGCTTAATTACAAGAATATCATACATCAGGCACAGCCTGAATAGCTAAGATCTCTCTCTCTCTCTCTCTCTCTCTCTGTGTGTGTGTGTGTATGTGTCTAAAATGGGATACAAAAAGATAACGTTTTTAAAAAGGGGGATATAGACTTCTGCAAACATCTCTAGACATACACAATCAAGCTTACACTGCAAGCAATGGTATTCCCCGTAGTAACCTATGGCTGCGAGAGCTGGACCATAAGGAAGGCTGAGCGAAGGAAGATAGATGCTTTTGAACTGTGGTGCTGGAGGAAAATTCTGAGAGTGCCTTGGACTGTAAGAAGATAAAACCCGTTCATACTCCAGGAAATAAAGCCAGACTGCTCACTTGAGGGAATGATATTAAAGGCAAAACTGAAGTACTTTGGCCACATAATGAGAAGACAGGAGACCCTGGAGAAGATGCTGATGCTAGGGAAAGTGGAAGGCCAAAGGAAGAGGGGCTGACCAAGGGCAAGATGGATGGATGATATTCTGGAGGTAACAGACTTGACCGTGGGGGAGCTGGGGGTGGCGATGGCTGACAGGAAGCTCTGGTGTGGGCTGGTCCATGAAGTCACAAAGAGTCGGCAGCAACTGAATGAATAAACAACAAAATCCCATTGAACTTCCATGGGCCATAATTCAGAGCAGACATGTGTGATTGCACTGTTAATAAGCCTTTGGGTGCCACTCAGATTCAGTATGGGAGGGAAGAGAACTTTCAATAGCTACAATTAGGGGAATGATTCAGTAAGATTTAAAGGGACACTTTTGCTTATTCATAATTTATTCTCAGCTCTGTGAGCACAAGGGAGAACTCCAGCTGAGAAAATGTCTCAGCTCCAGTGACAAAGCTTCAAGGTAAAAAGAAGATAAGCAGATAGGCAAATTGAGCACCTGTGAGTGTTTAGCAACAGGGTAAGGAGGACAGGCAGTCAACCATTCCCTCCATTGATAGTAAATAGTTTTCCAGGTAAACAAACTCAGTAAAGAAAAACAGCTATGAAGGTAGAAAGTAGCTGAACTGAAGAAACTGAGAGGGAGAGCGGTGGGTGGATGAGGCCTTCAGGGACGTGACACCTCATCTACTGTGAAGAAGAATGAAGCGTTGTGGGAAGGAGGGTGTCACTCAGAAGAGGAGGAAAATGATCCATTAGAAGGGACCCATTCCTTGAGGCATGAAGAGAGATCATCTTGTGCTGAGGATATGCCTCTGGGGGCTCATGGTAGTGAGGCATTTGTTCATCAGAGACACAGACTGGGTGATCCGATCATGGGCTTGTGACAGTGTGTGGATCACATGCTGATTTGCCTGCCTGGTGCGAAGGTTGTGGATGTCACGTGCCATCTAGATATTCTGGTAGATCGTGCTGAGGTGGAGTCAGCAGTTATGGTGCATGTAGGCACCAATGATTTGGGAGAAAGTAGTTATCCTAGAAGTCAAATTTAGGTTGCTAGGTAGGAGGTTGAAAGCCAGGACCTCCAAGGTAGCGTTATCTGATATGCTACCTGTTCCATATGCAGGGCTAGCTAGGCAGGGTCCCAGTGGATGGATGAGATGGTGGTGAAGGGAGGAGGGATTTAGATTTGTTAGGCCCAGGGGAACCTTTTGGGACAAGCTGGGCCTGTACAAAAGAGATGGGCTGCGCTTGAACCAGAATGCTGGTACATAATATCAACAAGATGGCAGACTAGCTTTTAACCGAACCCTGGGGGAAAGTCAGTAGCCGCTGGGTTTGGGATGAATCACCTCTAAGGGATAAAGGTAGACATGTTTTTGATTGCCCAAATGCGGAGGACATGGAAATAGGATACAAGCACACAGAAGAACATGACAGCGAGTCAAAGGGGCCAAAGATCCATAGGGGGCAATGCACACACCCGAGGGGGAGGATGGAGAAAGGCGTCTGTAGGTTAAAGACACAAGAAATCACAAAAGGGGCACACTTCTCCACATAATTGCTCTGGGTGAAAATGGCAGGCCCCAACATTCATTGCAGACTCAATCCTATGCGTGTTCAGACAGGAAAAAGTCCGACATCTCCCAGAATGGCTGGCTGGGCTTTACTGGGAGTTGTAGGATTTTTTTCCTGTCTAAACACGTGTAGGATTGCGTCCTTAGTTTTGAGGGCATACTATCACACACCTCTCCTGACCAAAATGCTGAAGCTGATCTAAAAATGGAAAATGAAATCAGGGAAACATCCAAAGGAGAAAAATGCTGTAATGATAGGTGGCTTCAATTACCCGAGGGCCATCTCAAGGTATTTTGACACCCTAAGCAAGGTACAATTTGGGTGCCATTCCATGTTACCTCTGTTAGTTCCTGAAGAGCATAAAAGGGGACCGTGGGAGGGGAGAACTACAAGTTTCCTGGGTTATTTATTTTTTCTACTGTGTGTGTGTGTGTTTTTTAAAAATTAACATTACAACCAGGGCTGTTGCTGGGTCCTTAAAAGATATGGGGCATGGGCTGATAGGTCAGAGATAAATTTTCATGTGCTAATTTATATGCATAGATGTGCATTTAGAAATAAAACAATAATTTAAATACACCCCACCATAGTAGTGATCATTGTGACTGTGACATTCAAAATCTGCTAGTCTACACTTTTCCCCTCTGACTGCATTAAAAATGTAAGGCAATGCTGAGAGCAATCCTATGGCCTGCTAGACTGTCTAGCAGGCCATAGGATATGCTCATTTGTGGGAACTGACCTTTGAGCTGGCGCTCTGAGGTCCGTTCCTGGAAAACCGACCACCCCTTTTGTCCTCGCTGCCTTGGAGGCAGCGTGGAGAAACCCCATCCTCCACACTTGGAAGACGAGTGTGGAGCGACTGAAAAGGGGCAGGGCTGGGAGGCATTGCAGGGCAGAGATTGCGGAGCTGCGCGTATGACACATCCAATGTGTTGTACGGCAGCTTCCTCTCCTGGTCGGGGGCCCCCCCCCACTGCTAGACAGCCGAAAATGGCTGCCTAGTGAAAAAAAGCAAGGCAGGAGAGGCGCAGAGGGAATGATCCCCCCGTGCCTCTCCTGCCTTGCTTTGGATAGGCGGTTGCCTCCGAGGTTGGAGGTGGCCACCTATCTACTTAGGATTGTGCCCTTAACATTGTAAAACCAAACAAAATATATTAGCAATTTAATCATGACAATCTTAAAATTAAAAAAAATCAAGCAACACAAAAGTCCTTGGCAACAACAAATCAATCAATCAATCAATCAATCAATCACATTTAAAAGCCACTTTAAAAGCTGTTGTGATTCTAGTCTGATGGTTTTCAATTCTGAATACTTACGGTAACATTCAGATAGGACTAACAGGCACTCTTTGTTTGAAGGGAAGAAATGAGGGTCTTTGGCCTGTGCATTATTAATAATTCATCAGTTAATTACAGTTACACCCCACCTTTCTTCCACTGTGGAATTCAAGGTTGCTACATGGGATTCTCAGGTGAGGTTTCCCAGTGCCAGCCAGGCACTGTCCGGACCTGTTTAGCTTCAGGAAAAAGGCTGCCTCATTTGCCTTTGAACCACACTCTGGAACCTCCTCCTTCTTCTCCTCTTCTCATGATTACCATTAGTTAAGTATTTATAATCCCATTTATCATCTAGGTAAACTTGCAAGAAAGGAGATTCAAATACATTGGGCAGAGGGTAGGAGTGCAAACACTTCTTTATAAATTTCTTTAAAAAAAAAAACACTAGGGAAATTCAATTATGAAAAAGCCTGCCAGTTTAAAACCAGAGTTAAGTCTATCTCAGATTGACTCAAGCCTAGACATTGGAAGCTGATGCCTTAACCGACGGGCACTGTGATCAGTTAAGGCATGATCTGCAATGTCAGAGATTGTGCTTGCTTACAACTTACCCTCCATGCACCCACACTTTTCCTTGGTCAGCAAAGATGCCCCATGTTGTCCTGGTCCTGTATTGCCTTACAAAGCATCTAGCCTTACTGCTAGGTCTGCCTCTCATGGTTTAACTCATCCTGACAGCTACTGATGTAAGCTGCAAACGGGCATGGGCCAACTCACAGGAAGATTCCTCTAGCTGTATAGTAAGGCCCGGATGCTTCATAAGGCAATACAGGACCAGGACAACATGGGGCATCTTTGCTGGTCCCAGGCACTCCATCCTTCCCATCTGGGCCTGAAAGACCAAGGACAAGTGTGGGTGCAAAAGTGTGGGTAAGTTGTAAGCAAGCACAACCTGGAATAGATCTAGAGCTGGGCATCCCATTCCTTCAGTATTTAGTGCTTTTTGTACCACCTAGCTGGATAAAGTGTTCTGGAGAACTCAAACGCTTGCACGCTTTTGGGACATTTTGGTTGGTTCTAATAAGGGTATTGCCCAACCGTGGATTTTGGGTTTTTTCTCCTCATGGACCAGCACAGCTATCTTTGTTTTGTTTTTTTATTTTATAAAGCAGGGGTAGGCAACCTAGTGACTGACAGATGTTTTGGACTACAACTCCCATAAGCCCCAGCCGGCATGACCAATGGTCAGGAATCTTGGGAGCTGTAGTCCAGAACGTCTAGAGGGCACCAGATTGTCTATAGTATATAGTGTAGCTCACTCTTTGAAGAGGGGGAAATGGGGGTGGGGAGAGAGAAAAATATATATATTTAAAAATTTAACACGATGATACTGCCATTTTTCAAGGGATTGAAAAGGCAATGGAGAGGCAAGGCTCTGAAGGCAAAGGAAGCAGCAGCCAGGCATGAGCACCAAGGACTGAGGGATGTGGGGAAGTGGGGAAGCAGGGATCAAATCAAATAAAGGCAAGGTAAAACCAGCTGAGAAGAGAAGGGCTTTCCATGAATAGTTCCACTGTAATCCAGGTCACTCTAACCTGGGATGCAATCTAACTGCTGCTTCTGATATGCCTGTACTTGTATGATGTTCACAGCGTTTAGAAATATTCATGATGACTTTATTGCCAGAAGGGAGTTCTAGCAACTGTTATGATAACGATAAAAAAGCATCAAGACTCACTTCTGCTAGTAAAATGTCTTGGGATCACTGCAAGCCATTTTTTCCCTTCATACCCAATATCGCCAGAGATGGTTTATTTTCCAACGTATATTGCATCTGTAGTAATAGTTCTGATCTGTAAAAGAAGGTCTTCTGGTTTTCCCTGTTTGGCATCAACAGCACTGTTTCTCACCTTTCCAGAAAGGTTTAATTTCTTTACAGTTGGCAGCTTGGTTTCTGAATGTACATCAAAGATGTATCTGTAAACGTTCACCCGTTTGAACCTAGAGTAGGTTGCAGGTTTACTGGCTTGGTCAAAGTCGTTTGGAAGGAAACTGGATTCCACAAAGGCTTGTTTCTTCTCCTGCTGCTGAGATAGTGGCTTCATTGTGGCATAACATGAAAGACCCCATTAAACAACATTTCGGGGCAGTCATGTTCAAAAGCTGGTGTGCGTGTTCCTTCTGATCTCTGAATCATGTGTTCCTTCTGATCTCTGAATCATTAAAACAAGTATGAGTCACTGAAGGTTTAAAGGACAGAAAGGAAGCGAACACAGCGAGCAGATTAACAATATAATACAACCCCTCCCCATTAAAATCTAGCTAGCATTACTGTCTGCAGTGATTTTTAAACAGCTGCTTTCACACCTACAGACTTTAGATGGATGATGGTCAACCATTTCCTACAGTTCCCTTGTTTTAGTTTTGGCTTGACATAAGCCTGCCTCCAAAGCCTGCTATTAAGCCTGCCCCACTCTCCTGGCGATAAATCCAGGGGTAGTGCTACAGGATGTGTGTAGCACAATCCTAGGGATACTTACTTAGAGTAAAATTCTATTAAGTTCAGTAGGACTTACTTCCAAGTAAGTGGGCTTAGGACTGCAGCCTTAGTTTCATTTTGTTGAGAGAGCTTTCTAATATTTGTTTACGAAGATACAAGGCAATTCCTACAAACAGGCACCAAAGCCACTGATCTATCTCTATTTAAAAATATATGTAGGCCACCTTTAAGGGTAAAACCTACTCAAGGTACCAGCCAGTGTGGGTAGTGGTTAGAGACTGGGACTCGGGAGTGGTTAGGACTGGGACTCGGGAGATCCAGGTTCTAGTCCCCACTCAGCCATGAAGCTCACTGGGTGACTTTGGGCCAGGCACTGACACTCAGCCTGACCTACCTCACAGGGTTGTTGTGAAGATAAAATGGAGAGGAGGAGGACGATTATGTATGCCAGCCTTGGGTTCCTTGCAAAAGGAAAAAAAAGGAGGATATAAATGTAAAAAACAAACACACACCTTGGTGTGCAGAACCTCTGCACTCCGAGAAGCTTAACTTTCAGCCATTCTCTCTGTCTGTCAAAACTCTGATAGATGTCTCATTTCAAAGGCTAGCTAGGACAATCCAACAACATTACGGCTCTTGAGCTAGCGGTGACCCACCAAGAAAGAGGTCTTGGGGTTGTGGCGGACAGCTTGATGAAAACGTTGACCCAGTGTGCTGCTGCTCTGAAAAAGGCAAACTCCGTGTTAGGCATAATTAGAAAAGGGATTGAAAATAAAACTGCCAAGATGATACTGCTCCTATGTAACTGTGTATAGTTCTGGTCACCACACCTAAAAAAGGACATTGTAGAGTTGGAAAAAGTGCAGAAAATAGCAGCTATAATGATCAAGGGGCTGGAGCAACTCCCCTATGAGGAAAGATTACAGTATCTGGGACTATTTAGCTTAGAAAAAACGGTGAGTATGGGGAGACATGATTGAAGTGTACAGGATTATGCACGGTGTAGAGAAAGTGGATAGGGAGACATTTTTATCCCTCTCTCATAATAACAGAACCTAGAGTCATCCCATGAAGCTGATTGGTGGGAGATTCAGGACAGATAAAGGGAAGCATCCCCCCCCCCACATAGTTAAACTATGGAATACACTTCCACAGGATGAAGTGATGGCTACCAATTTGGATGGTTTTAAAGGGAGATTGGACAAATTTCTGGAGAAGGCTATCAATGGCTACTAGTCCAAATCAGAGGCAGTTTGCCTATGTACACCGGTTGCTGGGGAACATGGCTGGGAGAGTGCTGTTGCATTCATGTCATACTTGTGGGTTTCCCATGGGGAGCTGATTGGCCACTGTGTGAACAGAATGCTGGACTAGATGGACCTTGGTCTGATCCAGCACGACTGTTCTTATGTTATCTTTGTCAAATCCCTGACCACATTCGTTGGCTCTTTAAGAAAAACCACTGTAGACCAATACTATTCCCCACCATCACAACAGCGCAAACATAACACTGTAAACCCATTTACTCAGGGGTGTGTCCCATTGAACTGAGCAGGACTTGCTTCCAAATAAACATGCACAGGATGTTTGCAGAAGAGGCTGAATAAAGCAGGCTGAACACAGAAAGTGAAGGGCTTGGCAAACTTTACTGAGTTATAAACAAAAAGTCTTCTGGCTAAGAACCTGAAGCATAAAACAACACAGCAAATTAGGCCAGGGTTCTAACAAAATGAAACCACCACTACTACAGAACATACTGAACATGCTAGTTTTTTTTTTTTTTTATACACACACATAAACAGGCTAAAAAGGGCAGTTATTTGGCTCCACCTGACTGCTAGGCAACATTTCCCCCTTGTGACTCTGGTTTGCACCAAAGGCTCTGGAGCTGTTAATTAGCTCCGCACCCTGAATGATCCTTCCTATAGCTCCTCCTGTCCTAATTGCTTTAAAAAATCTAAAGAAAAAATTAACACTTAGTTTGCACCCTCTCAGGGCAGGGTGATCCTGTTATCACTAGTATTCCAACATAGGACTGGGTTGGAAAAGTATTATGGGCTACGCAACCCTAGAGAATGTCTAAGACCAAGTGTGGATGTCCTTCCTCAGCTCACTTGCTGGTTTATTGACC
Organism: Heloderma suspectum; assembly: GCF_057233095.1. Classification (NCBI taxonomy): domain Eukaryota; kingdom Metazoa; phylum Chordata; class Lepidosauria; order Squamata; family Helodermatidae; genus Heloderma; species Heloderma suspectum. Next base: position 270,644,737 of record NC_139459.1, on the reverse strand, counting down.
TGCCATTTGTATGCATTCTCCTCTCTCAACTGCCCTTCCCTGCTGTTTATACTCTAGGGATGGGGGAGAATTTCTCCCCGAAACTTCGGGGGGCCGAGTGCCAACGTATTCGGCCCCCCGAAGTAGTTTTGGGGAGAAATTCTCCGCCCCCCCGCCCCCCGCCCCCCCCCCGGGATGGGACTTACCTTTCCCGAATGTCCCTCCCGGCGGCGGGTCCCGGCGGCGGTTCGGCAGGTCTTCGACAGGGGCAGAGGCGGCAGCCGGTCTTTCGACCGGCTGCCGCTGCCGCCGCCGCCATTCCAAGAAAAGTAAAAAAAAAAAAACGCCCCTGTGATAGGCTACGTGACGATTAACGTAGCCTATCACGGCTAGATTTGCAAAGTCAGCTGTGATAGGCTATGTAAATCATCACGTAGCCTATCACAGGTGACTTCAAAAAAAAAAAAAGCACGTACGGCTAATGGCGGCCCCCATAGGGAGCCGCCATTCGCGTTCCTTATTTGGTCGCTGTAGTCTACGTAAAGATTACGTAGACTACGGTGAAAATAAGGGCAACGCTATTTGCGTTGCCCTTATTTTCGCCGTAGTCTACGTAAAGATTTACGTAGACTATACCGACTACATAAGGAACGCGAATGGCAGCTCCCTATGGGGCCGCCATTTGCGTACACGCTTTTTTTTTTTTTTAAGTCACCTGTGATAGGCTACGTGACGATTTACATAGCCTATCACAGCTGACTTTGCAAATCTAGCCGTGATAGGCTACGTTAATCGTCACGTAGCCTATCACAGGGGCGTGGTTTTTTTTTTACTTTTTATTTTGCGGCCGGGCGAGGCACCTCCTCCCCGGCCTGAATTTCGGCCTGGCAAGGTGGGAAGCCTCCCCCCCCGCCTGAACTTTGGGGGGAGCAGCGAAGCGCCTCCCCCCCACCGCGAAGCAAGCTGCGAGACCAGGTAAGTGGCTTTCGTGCACCCTTTCCTGCTGGAATCTCCTCTAAGTCCATGTCCATTCCTGTTCAGTGGAGACTGGTGGCTCTGATTTTGGTGGGGTCCTACATTCCCCCAAATAGATTCAGCATCTTGGATATCTCCTTTAGAGTTCTGGTTGGTCTGACTGAAACCCAAAATGTATTCACAGCCCCACCGAATGTGGAGCTACCAGCCTCCACTGTTCCTGGTGGAAGAGCAAACTGTGAAGCCCCAGCCTTGCAACTTGCTCTGAGTCTTCCCAGTTGTTAGCATGAGAGCAGAGTTGCCACTTTTTTCTTTCTTTGTCCTATTAGAGCGTCTGTATCTTTAACAGCTGCATGCCTGGCAAGCTCACACAGAGTACTTTTGCCTTTCTGCTTTCAATCATTCAATCATTTATTGTTATGGTCAGTGACCAGCTTAAAGTCCTTTCCTCACTGTACAGAAATCAAATTGTGTGATAATCAGATCGATCAGTTCACCATCATCCCCCCTGCAAAAAGTCTCCAAAAGAGGACTTGTGTGAAATACGGATTTCTTTCAATCCCACTTGCATCCTTCTTGCATCTGGGATGCTCAGGTAAGTCAGAGCAGGGGTAGCAATCAGGAATGAAGGAACTGTAAGCCATTAAAAAAAGAAGTATCAATGATTAAAGCATGTGTTCAGTAACTGGCCAACTTAGAAACACGCTACGAAAGAGAGAGAGAGAGAGAGAGAGAGAGGCGCGGTGAGGAAAATTCAGGGTCAGGCTTGGGAGACTTGAAAGGGCAACCATTTTACTCATTATTAGTTATCCTGCTGTCAGTGGTCAGCTGAATGGCCAAGGCTCAGCAATGTTAAGTAAAGATCACAGTCCATAGCTGAATCAAAAAGTGACTCCATTAACGTAACGTTACCCTTGCCCCAATGTCCCCAAATGGTGAGAAGTTCTAGGGGAGGGGAGCAGGGTATAGACAGGTTTGGTTTCCTTCGGAAGGAGGTCACTGGATGCTTATGGCATTTTGTAATATTTCTGTTTATTTACAAATAAACAGGTTGGGCATAGGTGAAGGCACACAGCTTAAACATTGTAACAGACAGCCAAATCCAAATGCTTCCACAGCTTCAAACTCTGCTTTCTCTGTGCATGTATCTCAGCTTGTCTTACTCCCTAAGAACATAAGAAGAGCCCTGCTGGATCAGACCAAGGGCCCCCCTAGTCCAGCATTCTGTTCACACAGTGGCCGACCAGCTGTCTGCTGTTTCTACTTTTCTTTTCACACACACATCATCCTTAGCTTGGGAGGGGGAAAGAGATATACATCTTCCTCTTCCCTGATCTGTTTTTCCTATTCAGAACATTCCAGAGTGGCCCTGTAGAAAGAATGAAAGCACAAAAATGAGGAGGAGGAGAGGCTTTATCTTCTTATATGATAATTTGTTAGTGGTGAAAAGGAACAGGGGGCAGTGAGTGGTGACTCATTGAGCACAAAGACCACCCAAAGACTTTGTAAACTGCCCAGAGAGCTTCGGCTATGGGACAGAATAGAAATGCAATAAATAATAAAATAATAATAATCATATTCTTTAACAACAACAACAACAATAGTGCAACATCTGTGCCACTGGAGCATTCTTTTAAAGTTGTTAGAAGGGCAAGATATTTTTGAATGTCTATTTTTAAAATATATCCAAGTAGATTCTTTATTTTAAAACATACTCCAGATGAGGTCTGCCTAGCGCAGTGCTCTTCACTGCAAGGCCCAAGGGCCGCTGACAGTTTCCACTTACCTAATGTGCAGTTCTCTGCCTCTGTCATTCAGTCACTCTCTTTATCATAGAATCATACAACAGTAGGGTTGGAAGGGGCCTATAAGACCATCGAGTCCAACCCCCTGCTCAATGCAGGAATACAAGTCAAAGCATCCCCAACAGATGGCTGTCCAGCCTAGTCTTGAATGCCTCCAGTGTGGGAGAGCCCACCACCTCCCTAGGCAGTTGGTTCCATTGTTGTATTGCTCTAACAGTCAGGAAGTTTTTCCTGATGTTCAGCCGGAATCTGGCTTCCTGTCACTTGAGTGCATGATTCCGTGTCCTGCACTCTGGGATGATCGAGAAGAGATCCTGGCCTTCCTCTCTGTGACAACCTTTCAAGTACTTGAAGAGCGCTATCATCTCTCCCCTCAGTCTTCTCTTCTCAAGGCTAAACATGCCCAGTTCTTTCAGTCTCTCCTCATAGGGCTTTGTTTCCAGTCCCCTTTTTTTCCAGTAACTGCTCATCTCAGCAGGGCTCTCTAGCTTTGCCTTCTTGTTTGCTTTAGCAGTGGGCTGGCAGCTGTGCTCTGGGCTACTGGGTGGGGGGAGGCTTCGGGGTGGGGAGTCAGGAAATGTGCCACTCATCAGCCTTAAGGTGGCTGGGCAGGAGAGGAGAACCTAGGAGCAATCAGCCAATTAGCTGTGGCAGCAGAATGAGACAAACTGTGAAGCCCCAGCCTTGCCACTTGCTCTGAGTCTCAATTGCTCAATTGGTGCCAAAGTCACAAAAAGTGCAATAGGACAGAGGTGGATCATGGATGAGGAACATACAGTGGCAGAGGTAGAAGGATGTGCACTTTCCAAGCAAGCACCCAGTGTTACACACACCCTGAGGTTCCAGTCTCCACCAAACCCCTTTTAAAGTTCCTGCTCCTGGGAAAGAGAACTAGCAAAGAGCACTGAACACTAGATCAGTCCTGCAATACATTGCTTGAACACTCCTCCCCAAAGCACGGAGATTGGAGAGCCCTGGTAAAGCCATTCAGGGTGCAATCCTATGAATGTTTAGACAGAAAAAAGTCCTACAACTCCCAGCATGCCCCAGCCAGCCAGCTGGGAGTTGTAGGACATTTTCTTGTCTAAACATGCATAGGACTGCACCCTCAGTGTGATTCAAAGCTAGAGATTCCAGTTACAAAATTACATCCCTCCTCTCCCCCTGTCTCCCCATACTGGTGTTTTCCTTGGTTGGATCCAGAACTGTTGTTCCACCAGCAGAAGGATACCACTTGCAGAAAGGGACTTCCCTGTCCTCTCTTCCCCCCTACAGCCCCCGCCCTCCGAATCTATTCTGGACGTGGGGTAACAATGGTTTTGGATACATCTTTTCAAAACTATGCAAAGAGACCCACAGTGATAGTCACATGTACAGCTGGGCTTCCAAACAGCCCCACGAACCTTATCTGTATTAATTTACGTAACTTCACTGCCATGTAAAAAATGTCATTGACCCTGTGTCTACTCACAAAACAACGGCACTCTCTAGAAATGTTTAAAGTGGCTTACACACAGACCAGAGTAAAAAACCACAAACATGTTTTGTAACAATATTTTTGTAACTGATATTCATGACTCAGCTTTGCCTTTCGCTCAGAGTTGTTTGTTTCCCAATAATACTCAAAGACATTACCCAGATGTATTTTTTGACTAACGTTGTTGACAAATGCTTTATATTGTTTCAATCTCATGTACTTTAAGCTTCTTAAAAAAAAAAAAAATCCCAACACTTATATACGTTCAATGCAAGGCTGTGAAAAATCCTTACATAAGGAATCCAACGTAGGTGCTTACGTTCTTCAGCAGAGCTGAGAACAGATTAATGGAGCAAAAGATCAAACAGCTCACCACTGTTGTCTACAGGTTTTGGAGGGCTCTTGGACAAGACACTCTTGTGGGGGGCAGGAGCTCCTTCAGTGTGGGCCCATTTTTTCCTTGCTTACATTGTCACCAGCTGTTCTGTAAGTGAGCAAGTGGGAATGATAAGGAAGAATAGCATCAGTGTGAGCCAGGGAACCCCTGGCAGGAGACCCATTGCAGAGTTGTGGGTCTTGGCAGATACCCAACGATGCCAACTCCTGATATCAGCCCTGCATCTCACCAGCATGCTGTCTCTGATGGATAGGGACATGAGCATATGGCTGAATCTAAACATAGCAGTTATACCATTTCCATAACTATTGGTGCCTATTGGTGTCATGTGTACCAATTGTTATGATAATGGTATGATAATGGTATAACAGCTATTTACTATTTGCGGCTAGAATGGCTTGCAGCCACTTGCTGGCCAGGCTCTTGTGCTTTTAACAGTTGCATAACATGCAGCAGACTGGAATGCCATTTTTCCAGTACGGAGGTACAGTTGTGAGAAGGAACTCTTGAATATCTGTCTGTCCTGCACTTGTTAAAGACATAGGAGCTCTCTTGGGGGGGGAGGGGGGGGGTTGCCAGGCTTAGATGGGACAAATGACATTTCAGTCCAACTTCCAGCTACCAAAATCTGGGCATGGCCTAATTTTTCCAAAGAATCTTGATGCTATAAGGTAAAACATAAAATGTGAAGCAAAAAATTTGTCTGTTCCCTACTCCAAAATATCTGCTCACTCTTCAAAAATGATTCACAGGATCCCTCTTCTATTTTTCAGGTTGAGAAGTCACTAAAGGAAAGCAGCTGGATCATAAAACAATCCTGTTTTGGATGGAGACACTTGTTCTGAAGAAACAGTGTCACAGCTTGAGGTTGCTCTACCAGTGGAGGTGCAGGTTTCCTCTGTGGCACAAGCTGCTTTGCCAGCTGTATCCCTGCCCAGGGCCAGAGGCAGCCAAGCCTCAGTTCTCCTAGGCTCTGGTAACCTCCAAGTTAGACTACTTTCATGCATTATACAAGGGCCTGCCTCTGAAGGTGATTGAGAAACTACCGTTAATTCAGCATCCGGCTACAACCCTGCTATCTTGGACCAGGTGTCATCATCATTAGTGCTTTGCCGACTGCACTGGCTCTCAATCCATTTCTGGGCCCAGGTTAAAGTGCTGGTTTTGACTTTTGAAGCCCTTCATGGCTAGGGCCTGGGGTACTTGAAGCATTGCCTATTAGCATATGTGCTTGCCCGCACTCTGAGATCATCATTGGAGGGCCTTCTCTAGGTTCCTCAACCATCTGAAGATAGTTACCGGGGAAGGAGCTCTGGCACCCTGACTTTGGAATCCTCTCCCTAGATTGGCTTGCCTAGCATCTACTCTAATGTCTTCCCAGTGCCAGGCAAAAAACTTCCAATTTTCCCAGAATCCCCCCACACACACTTTAGGTGACCTGTTTTATTCTGCCTTGAATATTTTAATTGTTTTTATGGCTTTGCTGTTTTTAACCTATTATTATGCACTTGTTCTTTTGTTGAGTTTTAAAGTATTTTATTGTAAGCCACTGTGAAACTTCAATTGAAGGTTGTGTGTGTATCAATCTTAATAGTGAATAACACATTTGTGGGTGCACTCCATTCAAGTGAAATTGCAGCAACTTTTCCACACACCCCTCCATCTTATCACACAAGGTTGCTGGTGGTATGTAATTCTGCCACAGGGGTGTCTGGGAAATAGAAACTACTGGAGTTCTGTAAGATGGCTCCATAGTGTTGTGGCTGGAACCTTCTTAAGCAACATGGAACTGTCTTTTGAGGATTATTTAGACAAATGGAATCCTTTGACAGGACACTTGGCCATGAAATGATCAGCTGCTATCAAGAAAAGGCTGCTTAATGGCAGAATGCACCTCATTGCACTTTTTTTTTTTTTTAAAGGAAGAGCTTGTCTTGATCTTTTTAACAACTCCATTTTACAGGCCAAAACAGTTCATTGCCCTGATAGTTTAAAATTCAGGCCACAATACTGAAATAAAAGTTAGGCAGGATATCTGCATGTAATTGTTACTCAATAGTGATTTGGATTGTTCCCAGGGACTATCAAAGTAGCCTTCTATTGCACCAACCAGAGTCATGGAAGATGAGAATAAATCCTTCATCCTAAATTTAGCTGTGGGCAAAATTCTGTCAGCTGTATTTTGTAAGAATCCCACAGTAAATTAATTTGATTTCAGTGAAACAATTAGAATTGTGTCTAACAGAAAAGCCTTTGGCTGAACAGCAGCACATATCATAGGGATATGTGATGGGCTGAAAGCAAACAGAATCAGCACATAAATCCTGATAAACGACAACACTGGAGGATATTAGAATCAGTAAAGTAGTGTATGCGACAATAATATTACCCAACATTGAAACTGGTGAGAAATGGAATTGAAACCTATTGAAGAAAACAACAGAGCTGTTCTATACATGGCATTTATCATGTGCTTGTCATTCCCTAGTCACGGTTATTTATGGGTTTTTTAGATGATGTCATGACCCTCCAGTTTTGCTTCTGTGTCTAAAGAGCACTTTTGATTTTTTTAGATTAGGGAAAATGTGTTATTTGTAAAAGCAAAAGAAAACACTTTTTCACTTCTGAATTTACACTATTCTGCTATACCACAGTGCCACCTAGAGGTTATGTAATGGAAAAGCAGGAAAAGCAACACTCTTCATGTAGGGCTTAGATCTCAGATCTAGATTATGCAACAAAATCAAAAATGGATTCAGTGGATTAACAACCTCATGTAGAGAAGCTCAGAGTTCAGTCCTGGCTGATAGTTTACTTCACGGGTGGGCAATCTCTAGCCATTCAGATGCTTTGACTGACAATTCCCATCAGCCCTAGCTAGCATAACCACTATTGAGGAATGATGTAAGTTGTAGGCCCAAACATCTGGAGGGCCACAAGTTGCCTAGCCCTGGTTTACTTGCAGGCCATGGAAGACCAGGAAACTGGCTGCTGCAATGGAAACCAAGGAAGGACTTTGGGGCAGATGTCCAGGGCCCACTCAGCAGAATGAGCAGGAGGGCTCCCAAACCAAGCTGGGGTGGCTTACCAAATCTGAAAGTAAGTGAAGTAATACACATTACCCTCTAAAGAGCTCCTGCCCCATAAGATCATTCAGTCCAGGGCAGGCTGTCAAAAAAGAAGAAATGCATCACTTTATAGAAAAAGGTGCAAATTTAGAAATCGTAACTATAATTTAAATATCAATACAATATATGTCCCATAGTGGAGGACTGACTAGGCAATTTGTGTGCCTGCTCAGTTTGCTGGCCAGGTGCTAACTGTTGATGGGCCTTTGATCTCCTTTCCTAAGGTTCTTTGATGTTAAACCAGACTTAGACTTCAAATAGAAGTGCCTTCAAACAGAGGACTATCCCCTGCCAGCTCTTCGAAATAGAGGACTGTCTTCTATAAAGTAGGACACCTGGCCAGAGGCTAAAATTACCTAAGGGTGCAATCCTATTGAGATAGTCAGCAGCCTCCAAAGTCAGAGGCTGCTGAGTACCCAATGCAGGGCAGCTATAGCATGAAGTCGATCCTTGTCTCTGTGCTCCGGCCGCCCTGCATTTTTGGCTGGCTGGATGATTTGGGCTGTCTAGCCACACCTTCAGGGAGAGGGAAGGAAGGGAGCTGCACAAAGGAAGCTGCGTAACGTGGCTTCCATGGTCTCCTCCCCTCCCTGACCCTGGGACTGCCCCTTTTCCTGGTCTCCATGCTCTGTTTCCAAGCGTGGAGACGTAGCTGGCGCAAACAGAACTGCGCCGGCTACAACGGGGTGGGGGCGGGAGCAGGGAGCGCAGTTTCTGGGAACTGCGTTCAGAGTCCTGGCTCCAATCTTGGTTCCCAGAAACCTCAAAATTCTATGGCCTTCTAGACAGGGTCTAGTGGCCGTTGGATTGCAGCCTCCATAAGCCATTATAGACAATATGTGACTAATAGACTTGTTTTTAACTCATCAGAGATCTAGTGTTTCACAAAGGAGGCCAGTTTGCGTTAAGGGTGGCATGGAAACGCACTGTCATATTCTGTATTCCGATTGTTTAGTCAAACACCAGTTAGAGGTAACGAGAGTGGCTAAAAGCACACAATTTCATACCAGAAAATTCTCTAGAGAGCTCCAGCTCACATTAAATCCTACTACTGCAAGCTGCTACAGAGTTGCTTGTTTCCAAAGAGGGTTGCAAACTTGCTTTTGAACCAGCAGTTGCTTGCTGCCCCTTTATAACAGCAGTTTGATCTGCAGCAGTTAGCGGGTGATAACATTTGACTCTGTCCCATGAACAAAACAGTGACTTGTGTTGTGCAAGCTCAACGGTGGCTTGTTTAAAGCAGGGGTGGGCAGCTAGTGCCCCTCCAGAAGTTTTGGCTTATACCTCCCATGATCCCCCGGCTATGCTGGTTGCGGCTGATGGGAGTTGTAGGCCAAAACATCTGGAGGGCCACAAGTTGCCCACCCCTGGTTAAAACTATGGTCAGTGAGACTGAGAACAAGCCAGAATCAAAGCATGATTTCAGAGCCTGGCTTCTTCTCAAACCATAGTCTACACAAACCACAGTTCCCTGAGTTTGGACGTTATAGTTGGTTTAAAACCAGAAGCAGATACTTCCAAACATCTCTGAGTGGGTTAAAAAGAGGAAGAGAAGGGAGAGGAGAGCACCTGACCACAGGGTTCATGCAAGCTCATTTAGGTAATAGGAAACCATCATTACTTATCACGTCTGAAATGTGCCTTTGTGCATGGCAGAAAAATAAAGCAACTGCAGTTTGAACACAGAGACAATCCTATAGGCGCAATCCTATGGCCGCTAGTCAGTGGCTAGACAGCCATAGGATATCTGGTTTCCCACCGACCTCGGAGCCCGTGCTCTGAGGTTGGTTCCCAGTGAACTGTGTTTTACCTCCCTTTCCGCGCTGCCTCATAGGCAGCGTGGAATGGCCCCATGCTCTGTGCTCGCAAGAGGAGCGCAGAGCGGCCAAAATGGGGCATTCTGGGGGGTGTTCTGGGGCGGGGAAGGTGGAAATCGGCTGTCTAGCTGCAAATGCAGGGCAGGAGAAGCGCAGCGGGAACGATCCCCTCTGTGCTTCTCCTGCCCTGCATTGGATAGGCGGTCATCTCTAAGTTCGGAGGCGGCCGCTTATCTGCATAGGATTGCGCCCTTAGTGAGCTGAAGTTGGCTGAATGAGGGACATAACTGTTGCTATTGGGGAATCCAGCCCAAGAAATAGCATTTGTACTGTCTACTGTAGGAGTTTCTTGTTCTCAGTCTGCTCTGCTGGTATAGTTAAAAATAACCAAAAATTATAACTATGCTGTAAGTCTTCAGCACTTTCTTATTGCACGGAAACTGACAGATAGGAAGCACACTTGACCACTCAGGCTAGTGGAGTGGGCCAATGCCTTTTTTTGGTAACACTATTTTAAGAATGTTGTGTATCGGTTAAAATACTTAGAGAAGGGAAGCCTGCTTATGTATTCTCTGTGGATGCACAATATTGTTGAGAAACACAGGATGCAAACAGCAACATTGTTATTTAGTTATGTATTATTTATTCAATACATTTTTAATTATCCCTCGAGCTAACAGGCACTTGAGGTGTTTATTTAATCATCCTTCTAACTAACAGGCATTATTTATTTGATAGGCAACTCAAATAAAACAATAATAAGACTAAAAACAAAACAGGGGTAAGCAACTTGGTGCCCTCCAGATATTATAGACCACAACTCCCAAGATTCCTGACCATTGGCTATGCTGGCTGTGGCTGATGGGAACTGTAGTCCAAAACACGTGGAGGTCACCAGGTTGGCTACCTATCTTAAAACATGACTTGATTTTTAAAATCCCCATCAATACCTTAAAACTAGGGCTCTGCTAACTACTAACCCCCAAAACTAGTATCTCCTTAGGTGGGATATGAGATATGTGAATTTTTTGCCTTCACCAGGTCCCACTGAACAGTATGTCATTTTCAAGCTTTTGCCAGTGGCACAAAACTCAGGATTCATGGCACAAAAGTAGCACACAACTTTGGTGCAGGTTTGGAGGTGCTATGACAATGTTGGTTTTTGTGTGCATTAACTATGAACCCGCATTTGATATATCAGTACACAGTTGTGGGATTTGTGGCACAAAACAAGCACAAAACTTATATGTTGGGGGGAGATACTAGTTTGGAAAGTTCATAGTTAACAGAGCCTAAAATTAGTATAACAATAGTGATGACATTACACCATTAAAAGCTTGGTGGAATAGCCATCTTTGCTGCCTGTCTGAAGCACAGGAAAGGGGATACCAATTTAACTTCCCTAAGGAGACAGTTCATAAGCAGGGTGCTGCTATGGAAAAGGTCCTACCAATATACATGGAACATTACAGAGTAAGCAAAATCAACCAACCAAACAAAAAGATAGGCCCTTAACCGTAGGAGGTTCCAAATGATGGGATATCTGAGAACTTTGTATCTGACCCCTCTGCATACACAGCGACCCCCTTTGTGGCATTTCACATTTTAAGCACCTTTATTATCCCCTGATCTGCATTTAGATGTAATGTGTGTTTGTTGTTATGGCAACCACTTATTCGGATTGTATTCTTTGAAGTCACACCCAATAATTCCTTTGTGAGACAACAAAGCTATGGGTAACTTTAAATGCAAAAAACCTTCTGTATTCTTTCTAATAAACATTTGCATGAAAACATCGCTGAGCTGCAGGAATTAAATGTTACACATTCGGGGGGGGGGAGATAGTTCTTAATGTCTAAACTGAACACCGTTTTTAAAGCCTTGCTTTGGGATAGCATCTTGATCTGAAAAAAGTATTTCCTGTGGCGGCTTCTATGTGGTTGTGGTAACTGCGTGATGAATGTGCATGAAATGTTTTTCTTCTGGGATTCCGTGATATGGTGCCAGTTGCCAGTACCAATGTCTTCCTGCTCACTTTCACCACTGACTATAATGGTGTTATGAAAGCCTGGCCGAGTTGAGTTAGTAATCCTGGCCATATCCTTAACTAGGCACAAGGATGTTAATGGCTGTCTGATGTTCTTAATGATCAGTGAATGTCTCTTTATGGGAGCTCATTGTTAAAAGATCTGCATTTAGATGTAATCAGAGACCTTGACATCAGAGACCTTTTTGGAATGATCCGAAGAGATGGGGGCAGGGAACCATCAGAAGTTTGGGGAAGGAGACAGTTTCCTGACCCCCCCCCCCCCCGCGAATTAATGCGTATGTGTGAAAAAGAACAAAAGCAGTGGAGGCTGGTGGCTCTGATTTTGGTGGGCCTATGCATCCATCCTAGGTTTCAGTCAGAACCAGCCAGAACTCTAAAGGAACTATCCAAGGTGCTTAACCCTATCCCCCAAATAGGATCAGCACCTTGGATAGCTCTTCTACAGTTCTGGCTGAAACCCAAAAGGATTTACAGCCCCACCAAAATCAGAGCCAACAGCCTCTAGTGAACAAAAGAGAAAGGGTTTGAGACTGAGAGAGGGGCAGAGAGAGACAGCTGAGCTGGGAGTTGTAACCTAAAAACATATTGGGTGTTCAGGCAGGGGTGACTCTCTTTGGGGATCTAATGTCAGGCAGTAGATTTGTTGCTTGTAGGAATGTTCAAGTTGTCCACTTTCATCTGTGCTCAACCTGTATATTTGTATATGAACCCAAATGTTACAAAACTCCAGTGATCTCTCCTCCAAAGGCAACTGATCTGAGTTAAATGCTGCCTGGGAACTGGGAGGGTGTAACAATAGGGGGTTCACATGACCCCCCCTGCATTGAAAGAAGGGGGATTGCAGGACCGCACAGCCTATGGCCACTGACATGTGCGAAGGCCACCCCCCACCCCACTGACAGTGCCATTGTCTCTCTCCCCAGAATACAGGAAGAGCCCTTTCTGATGCTGTCCAAATACGTGGATGGTGGGGAAACATTTCTGCCACTGGAATCATGGGTGGCAGCCAGGGTGTGGCACGCATCAAGAGCAAGAGTGTGGCTAGCAGCCCTCTCATGTGTTCTTTCAACATGTATGCATGTCTGGGGGGTGGGCATATGATGTGAACCCCCTAATATTTATAGAGAACATTTGCACATCCTGGGCTTGAACAAAGATGGTGCATGCCTCACTGTAAAAAAACAACAACACAGTTGTTTCTCCTTTTGTTCTTGCAACCGGGGGTGCTTCCAGGTGAGGCTTTCATGGCCCTGCCTCATTCACAGAGTTTTACCAGGGTGGGATTCCAAACTGTCATCTTCAACTCATAACCCTTCTGAGTTTTCCCACTGTGTTTCTGTCTTTTTTTTTCTTACAGCAGATAAGCCATTAAGGGAGCAATCCTATGCATGTTTAGGCAGAAAAATTCCTACAGTTCCCAGCATTTCCCAGCCAGCATGGAATTATAGGATTTTTTCCTGTCAAAACATGCATAGGATTGTGCCCTAAGAAAGTGAAGACTGAATAGCTGCACAGTGACTTCTGGCTGGCAGCGCAAGGAGCCGCCCAACTGGAAGTACCATGTAGCTGTGTGTATCTCTGCTAACTGTGCAGCCTGATCCTATGCATTCTCAGTGACTTGGAAGTAAATCCCATTGAGTTCAGTGGGATTTACATTGCAATCCTATGCATGTTTATTTCGAAATCAGTCTTATTGTATTCCAGTGAGCTTAATCTTTAGTAAGTGTGTTTAGCATTGCAGCCATACTCATCCTGTCCATGTTTTCTCAGAAGTAGAATTGAAAAAGGGCTGCTTAGGCTCAAAAAAGGGGGTGGGGTTTTTGGTTTCTCCAGTAGAATTCTGGATCCCACTTCCCCCTTTACCAGCACATCTCCCCATTTCAAAATTAATTTACCATGAAGCATAATGGGCTACTACTTGCGATAAAGGCTCCTTGGGTTCATCATGGAACTAGAGCCTGGCCTCTGAGTTCACTTAAGTGTGCGCAGGACTGCAGCTTTACAGGTAGCACAATCCTATGCGAGTTTCCTCAGAAGGAAGTTCCAGTGAGTCGTCCAACGTGGCTGGCTCCCTAGTAAGTGTCCATACAGCACAGGGGTGAGCAACTTGTGGCTCTCCAGATGTTTGGGCCAACAACTCCCATCAGCCCCAGCCAGCAGAGCCAATGGTGAGGGTTCACAGGACTTGTGGGCCAAACCATCTGGAGGGCCACAAGGTGCCCACCCCTGCTTACGCCCACGCGCCTGGGAGGAAGCCCCGCTGAACAAAGCCAGGCCTGCATCGGGGCACACTTGCCTGGGATCGCGCCCTTCATTCTCACGTGCAGCACTTTAAGCATCTGGTGCATTCTGTACTCTCTGTATGTAAATAAAAAATTGCCGTCCCCCCCCCCCCCCCCCGCCGGAGCGCATCACTGATTTCTCCGAAGGCAGGAGTCGTAACGGAAAGAAGGGGGGGAAAGAGGCGACGCCAAGCCAAGGGTCACGACTCGAGGAAGGGCTGCCTGCGAGAAGCGGAGGGATGCACGGAATGACAGCGCCGCTGCTTCAGCAGGGAAGCCCGACGCTCGCTGGCGGCACTCCTGTTACGAAACAGCCGCCGATTCCTCGAGACCCGGAACTGACACGGCGGAGGCCTCAAGCGCGCGCCGTGCAGAGATCGGCGCCCGTGGCTGCTCTCTGCCCCCTTTCCCCCGCCCCACTTCTCTAGATCCCCCCAACAAACGCCCCTTTCCTCCTTCCCGAGGTTATGAAACGCGCTCCGCCAGGGCTGTTTCACAACAGGGGCGGGCCGAAGCCGGCAGCCAATGGGTCGCTCTCCGGCTCCATCACATGGGGCCGATCCGGATTTTATGTAATGTTCGGAGTGGGCTTTCTGGCTTGGCTTCTTCGCGCGCGCGTTTGTGTGCGGAAGGGAACAAGCAGAGGGCGGTGGGTGGGCAGATGGAAATGGGGCTGCGCCGTCACGGAGAAGTTAGGGCGAGATCAGGGCCCCGTTTCGCGCCTGCCCTCCTGCCCACGCCGTAGCAACTTCCCTCCTTTCGCTAACTCAGAAAAGGGTCCAGCCTACTTCTACGCCCCCCGCCCCAGTTGGAGGGAGAGACCGGCGAGAGGAGGGCGACCTGTGGGAAGCCGAAGAACCCAGCGGCGGCGAAGGAAGCGGGATGGCTTCTGTGACCATTGTGTGAAGTGGTCACAGAACCGAACGATCAAGAGTTTCAGGGGAGAGAAAGGGACTCGGCCCATCCGGCAAGCAGACCCAACGCTCCGGGCCTGCCATCTCTCCAGGAGCCACCTGTTCCCTCAGCTCCCCCCTGCTGAAGCGACACAAATCAGACGCCGGATACAACGAGCGAGGTTTCGAAAACGTCGGTTGGGGGCCACTTTTCCCCTTTGTGGGTTAGAATAAAAATAAAGTAAAACGCCCGGATGGATGTCAAAGCAGGATAGCTGGGGCTCGGGCTGGGGGGAAGAGGCTTGAGCCGGTGGCTTTCCTGAAAAGATTAGTTTTCTTTTATCAAGCGTGGCAAAGGAGGCGGAGTAGAGGCGCCCCCGCCCCCGCCCCCGCCCGGCAAATAAAGGAACGTGAAGCCGGAGATCGCTTGCCTTGACCCAGCTCCGTTTGAAGACGAAAAGGACCCTAAACAAAGTCGAAAAGTTATGGGGCGAGAGCCGCGCAGAGGTGCCCTGCGCCTTTAAGAGCTCGGCTGCCGGGCTTGCCGAAGGCACGAACAGAAGGAAGGCTCGCCTGTCTTGGCCCCCCGCAAAGTGCTCCCGGCCCCGGCAGGAGAGAGAGCAGCGCGGAGTTCGCTGCGCAAGTGCCGAGGAGGTTGTTGCCCGGGTCTCCCCCCCGCCTGCCTTTTCGATGTCGCTCCTTTTAGGAAGCGATCGCCCTTTGCACGTTGCCCGGGGAGGATCTCCGTAGCCAGCCCCCGCCCCGCGCCGCCCCGCGCCGCCCCGCCCCGCGCCCCCTCTGTTCTTCCTTGCCGGAGCAGCAGCATCAGCCGAAGCCATGGAGCTTTTCCTCTGCCCCTCTTGCCGCTTAGTCCTGTGGGACCCGGTGACCGTGTCCTGCGGCCATTCCTTCTGCAGGCGATGCCTGGGCGAAGACTTGCCTGCCGAGTGCCGCCTCTGCGGGGAAAAACTTGCCGTGCCGGGCTCCAGGACTGTGGCCTGCAACGTCCTGCTCTCGAACTTGTTGGAGAAGTGCCTGGGGAAAGACACCAAAGTGGCCAGGCTGAAGAGCGGCTTGCAGGAGCTGCTGAGGACCGGAGACTACCGGGGAGCACTGAGGACCCTCCAGAAAGCGGTCGGATTGGGTAAGGATGGGAGGCTCCCCGGAGATGCTTTTAGTGAGGGCTGGGGTACTGGCAGGGTGCCGGTGGGGAGAAAGTGAGCTGATGCGGGGCTAGTTAATGTCGGGACTCCTGGGTTGGATCCACCGTTAGCCCTACTTAGAGTAGACCCGTTGAATCCACCGTTAGCCCTACTTAGAGTAGACCCGTTGAAATGAATGGGATTTCAGTTAGTCACGACTAACGTAAATCCCATTCATTTCAATGGGTCTACTCTAAGTAGGGCTAACGGTGGATTCAGTTCTTGAATTTGGAGACACCCACCCCAACAGTCCCTGGGTTATATCACACAGGCTGCATTGTATAAGCAGCAAGGGACAAATCTTGATAGCAGTCTCAAGCAGAGTTATCCACTTCTTGATTGTCACTCCAGCCAGAGACTTTACTTTCATGGGTTGGAACTGAATGTTGCATGTGTTGCCTCTGCCTTCCTTATTCCTGACTGGAAAAGGCAGATTGTATTTGACTTTTTTCATCTAAAAAAAGTGTTGACTGCTACTTCTTCTAAGTTTGCTTCTGTTGCAACTTTTGTCATGCACAAATCAATGATCAAGACACTTCTGATGGCGTGAAAAAATTGCTTATACAACCAGATTAAAAAAAAAAAAAAGTCTTACTCTGCCTATATGAGGCACTTCTTCTGGAGCTTTTCACAGTTCAGCCACACAAATTGTGCCATCCAATTTGCTGATCACCTTTTAGCTCATCAGTATTCATTCCAGACAAAATAAGGCAGGGCAGATTTTTATAATAGTTTAGGATTATTTCGCATTTTTGCAGCTTTCCTTTCTAAACAAACTTCTGGAAGTAAGTTAACGTGAGGAATTGTGCCATACCCAAGACTGTGTGAGCATTTGAACCCAGCACTCTATCTGCTGCACTAAAACAGAAGAACAGAGAAGCTCCATTGCAACACTATCTCCTCCCTAGAGAAGACTCTCTTCTCCCACTTGACTCATCCCCAAGAATTCTGTGACTGTTGATGCAGTTAGAGTTGTCATTTTTCTCTTCTCAATGAAGCCTTTGTTCCTTTAATAGTTGCCTGATAGGCAGAAATTCAACAGATACTGCTTTCCTATTATGGAGATGCGATGATGGGGAAAGGTGCACCTAATCAGTTTGGTTGACATGCTACTATTAAAGGCACAGTGTCTGTCAGGAAAAAAGAGAGAGAGAGAGAGAGAGAGATGGTAATCTATATTATTTTCTGAGCAATCTCCATCCACCAACCCATTCTGTCCTTAATAAACTTAAAGCGTAATCTAAGACTGGTTTTGAGGTTGGCAAAATCCGAGGTCACTTAGACCTTGTAGGGTTTAAGAGCGACCTGGGCATATGTGCTTCATTGATTGAGACCTTCCTCCTTGTGCAGAAATGTTGAAGCTCTCGCATTATTCATTGCTTCTTGACAGCCTGTTATAAAACACCAAGCTCTGAGTTTGCAATGACTCAGAAAAGTACAGGTGTTTCAAAAAACAGGTGAGACTTATACAATAGAATCTTCTCATCCAGCTTCCACCATTGACTGATGAACTTACACAAATGTAAACCTACAAAATAGACCTTATCTGGGACACTGTCACTTGCACAGCCATAAAAAGGGTCTCCAAATTTCAGCCACTCTGTTTTTGTGACATTTGATGATCCTGAGATACATTTGAATGTGGCTTGGGGCACAAGAACTTCTGCTATTGGGTGGTATAGAAATGAAATAAATAAATAAATAAATAAATAAATAAATAATAAAATATTCCAAAGCCTGTCTAGGTATGTTTCTTTGTTTCTTTTTTGAAGGATGATTAACTATAGGCACTGACCTCAGAGAAAGTCCTGAACTCAGTGGGGCATATGTCTGAGTAGACATCAATTGGATTGCACTGTAGCTTAGCACTTAGAGGGTGGTTTTAAAGCACAGCACAAAGATTTTGATTACTGTAATAGTAACTAGTGGGCAGTATAAAAGATCACTTCCTCACTTTGGGTCATACATTTCTTGTCAGGACTTGTATGTAGACAGCATGTTCTGTTATTCAACAATAAATTCCTGAGGATTTGTTCAGGAATTAGTTGAATGTTTATTAAATGCTACACAATGGAGATAACTATTTTTATTGTGCGAGCGTACTCCCCGTTCTCCCAGTGGAAACAGATCTGAAATTCAAACTCTCCAAATCCTTTAATTCAGCCATGAGCCATAGGCAGGGCTCGGGATGTTGTTGGACTCCAACTCCCATCACCTCCTGACCATTGGCAGTTTGCTGGGGCTGATGGGAGTCGGAGTCCAACGCAGGTTGGAATCGGGCATGCCACAAGTTCCCCATCTCTGCATAGAGGATTCATCTTCCTGTGTCTGTAACAGTCTAAAAGTTTTTAATGCTTTTATATTTTACATTGTTTTTATGCTGTACTTGTGGTTTTAATTTTTGTGAACCGCCCAGAGAGCTTTGGCTATTGGGTGTTATAGAAATGTAATGACTACATAAATAAATGTAGTGCAAGCTTTTATGTGTGTACTCAGAAGAAAGCCCCATTGAATTCACTGCATCTTAATTCCAGATAAGTGTGTAGGATTGCAGCCCAGACAGGTCTCTGACCATGTAATTGCCTATCCATCATACATTTTTTAATTATATAGTGTTGAGAGAGAGACTGACTGACTTCCTTACACAAGGTGGTAATCTGTAGACTAGGCCAGGTGATATTTGCTCAGAGGTGAAACTTTTCATCCTGTCTACCAATTTCTAGGATGAGCTGGTAATTTCAAACTTGGCTGAAATCTAGTCTGTGCTTTTCTTTTTTTTTTTGTCATGAGGCAAAAATTCAACAGGTGTAGCTCTCAATCACTACATCTTCATGGGAGGAAGGTTTGCACATGGTTGAATTTCTGCCTGTCATGCTATTAGTCAAGCCTAAATGGAAGTAGGAGGCAACTGTATGTATCTAGTAATAAAATGCTGTTTCATTGGCTTAGATTTTTTACCAATAATTGTACATGTTACATAAAGTACAATAGCATGATCAAAACTCACCAAACCAGCCATCAGTTGTTTTCACAGCTGCATTTATTATTCTATCCTTCACTTCATAATTTCCTTCTGTTAATGCTTTGGTTTGTGGAAGCACCAAGGGAACTTGGATCTCCCTGGGTAGACATAATTTACTAGGTAGACATAATTTACCAAAATGTCAAGAAATACAATCTTTCATTCAAAGATGTATTGTTAAAGTTGCTTGAATATTTGTTCTATTGAAAATTGTTATACTCAACCAGTGTTTTCTTGAAGACTAAGGCTACAATTCTATGCATGTTTAGATAGAGAAAAGGCCTACAACTCCCAGCATTCCCCAGCCAGCCATGCTGGCTGGGGAATGCTGGGAGATGTAGGCCTTTTCTCTGTCTAAATATGCATAGGATTGTGCCCTAAACGTTTTTTTTTTTTAAAGAAGTTCTACTTGAGGAACTTTTTAGAATGCTATTAACTTTAGGTACAAGTAAATCATTGACATCTTTTCTGCCTTAAGGTACAATCTAGTATTTGCACTTACCTGGGAGTAAGCCTCATTTAACTCAATGGAGATTACTTCTGAGTAGACATGCATAGGATTGCACTGTTAATTTCTGTGTATGTGTGAGAAAGGAGTAGGATTTTACTTGTAAAACCCATAAATAGCTTCATCTTCATAGTTTTTTATTTCATAGTTAAAACTTTATAGTTTTTAAAAAGACATTACAAGTATTTAGGTCATATGTAGATTTAGTTTGAAGTGTGCTCATTGATATATGGCCTCCTTTTATGTTTTTTCCAAAAATCTTTTGTAAATACTTTTGGCAAACTAATGATTTCATCAAACTGTATCCATTGGTTTCTGTGTAAGACCTAAATCCTGCACCACACTGGTTCTTGTATAATGACTTGATGGATGATTTTGTCAAAGACACAATTGTTAACAAAGACATAATTGTTATGAATTATATATATACATTTTAAATCATATATACATATATATATACATTTTAAATCATACATATAAAAAGTCTTCTTGAGAAGTCCATGGCTAGGTGCTTAGGTCTTTGACAAACAAATGAATGCCCTATTCTAGCAAAAGACTATTAATCCTAGAACCTAGTGGATGGAAGAAAATTATGAAAAGTTGTCAAATTGCTTAAGTCACAGGCAGGTGTCACTAAACCCCAAGTATAATAATAAATTAATCTACATAGAAAAAAACATTTTAATAACAATAATAGTAATAATATATTTTATTTCATATCCATAGATAAACCATCATAAAGATATTCAGAAAAAAGGATTTTGTAGGTCAAGCAAAGCTGTAACTACAGCGTACTGCAAATGATGATAACGGTGATGATAGATTGCAGTAGGTAGTGGCTAGTGATGGAAGACAAAGAATGAGTTCAATGAAAATTGATTCAGAAGATGGAATAGATGGCTATCCCATGTGCAGTACAGTAGAGTGAAGAACCTGTAGTTGCTAGTTATATAGCAGTCATCTTAGCACACCAACAAAATAGGGTTGAGGCAACGCTTATTTCATTTCTTATGTTCTCGTCCTTTCCCCTCTATTTTCTACCAACCTGGAAGTCCATGCCTGCCTCCAACTGACAGAGCATACTCTAGCCATTTTCATAAGTTCATAAGAACGTAAGAAGAGCCATGCTGGATCAGACCGAGGGTCCATCTTATCCAGCATTCTGTTCACACAGTGGCCAACCAGCTGCCTGTGACAAACCCACAAGTAGGATATGAGTGCAATAGCACCCTTCTGTTTGTGCCCCCCAGCATACTGACTCTGATACTGGAGGTAGCTTATAGCCTTCAGGACTAGCAGCAATTGATAACCTTATTCTCCATATATTTGTCTTTTTTAAAAGCCATCCAAATTGGTGACCATCACTACATCTTGTGGTAGTGAATTTCATAGTTTAACTATGCATTGTGTGAACGGCATATGCACTCGGGGATCCTGCCTCTTGCATGTTTTCTGATTGGGCAGCCTTCATGCATGTACAACCTTAAGATGAAGGGCCTAAGCAGGAGTACAGAACCATAATGTGCTGGTGGGTTGAATTGCCCCTCACCAAGCCCTCCATGGGGTGGATGATGTAAGCATTTATTTATTTATTTATTTCATTTCTATACCACCCAATATCCGAAGCTCTCTGGGCGGTTCACAAAAATTGCACCCCCCTGCACCCCCCATGGTATTTAACTTTGGACACACTGGTGGTGTGTGTGTGACAGAGAGACAGACAGACAGAGAGAACTCAATGCTTGTTCCAGCAGTCTGCCTCACATAAAATATACATTAGGAGCCCATAGTTGATGAGGTCCTATGGGTACCAGGGAGGTGCTGCTGTAAGTTCTTGGAAGTACCGGCAGCCTTGGGATTGCTGAATTCTCGGTTTGATCACGAGCTATTTTAAATGTCCAGCTCTAAAAGTATTTCAGTGAACCTTTTTTGGCAACTGACTTTTAAATGACTTAGTTCAAAGTTTCCAGATGTAAAGATAGATGCAAGAGTCAGATTTTTAGCTGATTTATGCCAGGGAGAAATGTGACCTGTAGCATGGCGAATACAGGCTCCCTGCGCTCCACGTTCCTCATTCTTTCAACATCTCTGCAATGGAAACTGTTGTATAATCACTTTCTGCAGCACTGATAGGTGAATCAACACTGCAGCACTGATAGGTGAATCACTACAGCAAATGAAGCCATGTGCTTTTTTTTATTGCGGAAATTTACTGGATAGGGCTGGACTGGGGGCTCCGTTTACAGTCCAAGTGCCACATAGACTAACAGTCTGAATTCCTCTCCCTGCACCCCCCATGGTATAAGCAGAGCTGTGTCTCTCAAGCCCCCAAACCAATAGGTCCTGTCCTTAAGCACAATGAGCTCATAGGCAGTGTCAGATTCTGCTGAACTGCATAACTGCCTGCTTGCATAATACTAGGTTTGGAAAAAGGAAATTGGCATGAATCTGAACAAAGGGAAAACTAGCTGAGAGATGGCAAATATTTATTCTAAATAAGGTTTAATGAAGGGGCCAGATAAGGTTCTGAGGGGTCTAGACTAGGGGAGCTTCCTAAGTGGTTGACATTCTTATGATCGTAGTCTGAGAGTGTGATACTAATAGTGATCCAAACTCTCTGAGTGCCAGTCTGCCCATCCATGAGAGAAGTTTCTGCAGCCAATGACTTTTGACAGGGTCTTTGTTTTCTTGGGATAACAGCAGTCTTGGGGGAACCCCAAAGTCTGCAGGGGTACAACACATTTTTAGGTGATAGGCCCTATAATGGGATTGGGCATGCTTACCGGGCACAGAATGCTGACTGGTTTTTTGGCGGCGGGGTGCGGGATGGCAAACCAGCAGGGAGGGGGAAATTGCATGCGGTGGCTGGAATCCTGGGTGGGAAGCACTACATATGGCAACATTTTGTTGAAGCTCTCACTAAGTAATCAAATGTTACTTATATAATGTTATCAATACATATAGTCAGTGGGGCAGTGAAACTGTGCTGGGCTTCAGTCATAACCAGTCAGAACTCAAAAGGAGCTATCCAAGCTGCTTGGAGAGTTCCTTTAGAGTTCTGACTGAAACTGGGAGCGGATTTACTGCCCGACTGACATTGGAGCCACCAGCCTCCACTGCAGATAGCGCCTCTTGAAAACCCATTGCCTTTCCTATCTTCATATATTAATACTGATTTCTGTCCCCATGCCCTGTTTTGTATACCATGTCTAGTCTCTTACACTGCAGTCCTATACACACTTACCTGGAAGGAAGCTGTGATCTGCTGCACCCCATTGGTGGGCCTTATATCCGAGTATATATGCACAGGATTGCACTCTTAAACTGGTTCTGGAACAAAGGGTTTCCTGACAGCTTAATGATCACAAATAAATGGAAAAAAATAATATCTTAGCCAGAAGCTATAGCACAGCCTCTAGTATGTTTGCACATACTGAGCTTCTTGTGACGTTTATATTATTTTTTTATTTATTTAGAATTATTTTTTTGGGCTGACTTTAAGGGTAGAAGCCTCTCCAGGTGGCATTACATTCTAAGGATAGATCTAAGATAGCCGCTTCTCGGGTTTCCTAATAGTGGTTATTGTAGCATAAAACCAGGCGCTTGGAAAACGTCCTGAGGAGAGGCCTCACCTGGGGACCTCTGTGGGGAGAGAGTCATACAATGTGCAGCCTTCTTTTGCTGGTCCCTGTCTGCCATGTTGACTGGCAGAAGACCATCACAAGCTAAAGCACATTTCTCAGGTGTACTAAGTATAGGGTCAGTTTCTCTAACCTCTTGAAATTGTCAATCCCATAATCCACTGGAATTATGGAATCCCATAATCCACTGAATCCCATAATCCACACTATTGCTCCTGGCATCTCTTCCCCTGCGTGGCTGTTTCTGGTCCCCAGCTGTTTCTGGTCAATGGTTCTCTCTTGGAGGTTTATGCCATTTTACACTAACTTGGAGTGTGGACTCGTTGAATCAAGGTTGCATGCACCGCTGCTTCGTTGGCGTCAGTTCTGAAGTCTTCTGCTTCTGCTTGTAGCTCCAGATGATCTTACGCTGAGGGTGTGCCAATCAGAGGTGTATGTGGCTTTACAGCGATACCCAGAGGCTCTGGAGGTTTTGGAGGTGCTGTGCAGCCAAGAGCCAGAAGCGTGTGAGGTGAGTTGAGTGTGCAGCTCTGTGTTGTGGTCCAGGGCAAGCATCTGTACTTACCAAAAAACAAGCTGTGAGATGGAGCAGGGCTTTTGTAAAAGGCTGAGCTTGAGCTGAGATGCTGCAGCCCTCTGATCAGGTGGAGAGGGAATGGTTTCCTCATGGAAGTTATTTATTTAATTGATTAAATACCCCTTCCCCAAATTCTCAGGTAACAATGTTAAAACCAGAAATCCTATTAGAGGGATTAAAATCACCATCCTTCCTGTTCCCCGTCTACCACAAGCCAACAAATGAAAAATGTTTCACACTGCTTCTAGAAGATTCTCAGACTTCACACTACTTCTAGAAGGTTCTCAGAAGGAAGGCATTCTGCAGCTGAGGGGCAGCCACTAAGTACATCTCCCAGTATGCTCTGGCAGTCTGCACATGGTAGTCAGAGAGTAAACTTAAGGGAGTGTTCGTGGAAGATCTGGCAGTGTTTGAATTATGGGGGGAAACGTAGGTGAGGGTGTAGTGAAATTAGCCAAATCAAGACCCCCAATATGGAGCCCTCCAGTTGTATCAGACTACAACTCCCCTCTTGCCCGGCCAGTAAGACCATGGTGGTTGTGGATAACGGGAGTTGTAGTCTGACAATCTGGACAGCACCAGGATGCGGGGGGCTGACCTTTAGGCCTCTGCAGGCAATAGCTAATGGGGCCATCACAAAAGACAAGAGTGCTGCCTCTGTGTCCCCCAGCCCTCTCCCAGTAATTCAAGCACTGAGGTCTTGAAGGTCTTTCAGTAGGCCCACTGTCCTTGGGTACAAAGTTGGTCCCAGAGAGGAGCAGAGTCTTCATCAACATTAGGGAAGGATCATAGCTCAGTGTAGGGCACATGCCTTAAAGCCAGAATATCAAGAAAAGGGGTACATAGATAATCCAGAGCATCCTCCAGTCTTGCAAACTGCCATCAGAAAATAGGCAGGGATCACGGTTCTGGCCCTGAAGAGCCGGAGTTGATGTGTTCACTTTTGAATACCAGCACCTTGCCTGGAGCCTTGGTACAGCCATTTATTGGTAACCCTGAACTTGGAAATGACCCTGGTGGCTTTGTGGGGTGGATCTTGTTCAGAAACACACTAACCCAATCTGTCAATGAAGCGATAGGTTTCAAGTGTGGAATGTAAACACTGCGTTATGCTAATGGGTTCATCTGTCAATTCTTGTTATGTTCACTTTGCCTAGACAACTCTATTGGGTTAAAAAAAAATAGATATCCCCACCCTTCGAGCTGTTTGGCTTCCTGTCGTACACGATCTTTATTCAGTCAATCTCATTGCTTCCATGTCAGCAAGTTAGTTAGACAGAAATTATGAAAAGGCTGGAAGGACAGGCCCAATTCCTTTAGGGAGCATGCTAGAAGTGTGCTAGACATCAACCAGGTAATGTTCTGGAAGTGTGCTAGACATCAACCAGGTAATGTTCTGGAAGTGTGCTAGACATCAACCAGGTAATGTTCTGGAAGTGTGCTAGACATCAACCAGGTAATGTTCTGGAAGTGTGTTAGACATCAACCAGGTAATGTTTTGGCAGTGTGCTAGATATCAACCAGGTAATGTTCTGGAAGTATGTTAGACATCAACCAGGTAATGTTCTGGAAGTGTGCTAGACATCAACCAGGTAATGTTCTCTGATTTCTTTGTTAGTTTAATTAAAATAATTTAAAAATGGGACTCTCCAGGACTACTTTTGAATGCCAGTTGGAAAACTAATCTTAAATCATCCCATGGAAACAGCAGTTAAAACATCATTCTTGTTGTAGGGGTAGGGATATTCTCTTCCAGTATTGTGTTGATGTTGTATTTTACTCCTGGAAACAGATATTTTATTTATTTGTTTGTTTATTTCATTTATATCACACCTTTCTGACAAAAAAAGTCAAGGTGGCAATATATTTTTATATATATAATTTTTTAATTTATGCTATGGACTTGGAATGGGTGACAATGCTTGTAAAAGTGGATACAAATTTAAAATAGCTTGGGAACAGGGTACTGTTCTCCCCAGATAGATTTGTGTGGCACTATTATTTAGAAATGAAGTTAAGACCTTTTTGTTCACCAAGAGAGTGATCCTATGGCCACTAAAAAGAGGTTGCCAGGAACTGTGCTCTGGCATAGGTTGCCAGGAACTCCCCCTCCTCTGTAGCCTCACAGGTGGTACGGTCCTCACTGGTTTTCGTGCTCGGAAACGGAGTGCAGAAAGGGCGAAAAGAGGGAGGTCCCAGGGGGTGGGGAGGGGAGGAAACTGCAGAAGTTGCTTTTTGCAGCTTCCTATGCACTGCACGGCCTCCCCACCTCCTGCTCTGAAGTGCCCCACCTAGACAGCCAAAATTGGCCATCTACGTGAAATTGCAGGGCGACTGGAGCACGGAGGAGAGGATCCCCTCTGTGTTCCACCTGCCCTGCATAGGATACTTGGCAGCCTCTGACTTCGGAGGCTGTCGCCTATCCTGGTAGGATTGCTCCCCAAGGCTTTTAACTGATTTACTCTCCTGTATTGCCCCTGCAGTAGGCTTTGAACTCTTACTTTAGAGGTGCCAAGATAGTGATAAATCAGATCTAGGTTTACTTACAAGGAGTACTTTATTGAGTACCTTATAGCACACAGGCGTACCCAATGGTTGGATCAGCCAGCTTCTCTGAATCCAGAGCCATGGGGTACAATGGGTTTTATACCATATATGTCAGCAGTGAGCAAGCATTAATTAGTGTTCATTCCCAGCATAGACTAACAGTGCTTGTTCAGAAGGAAAACAATCAGTGCTTTCTTAGCACAGACACCTGCAGCTTGGCATAAACATAGCCTCACTTCCAGGCACATACTAGGCCGTGATAAGATACTAGCTTTTGCTAGCATGGAATGTGCTGAGGCCGCACTATCGACCTTTGACTCATCTCACATGCTCAGAGGCCCACTAGCAAGGGAATTGCATCAGTAATGAACTTAAGCAAAGCACTTTGGATCTCTAGGCCCCTCTAGAACTACAGGTGACTTGGTTACAGGCTTGGTGCCAATACGCCTCCTCATGTATTATTGGGTCTGTTGACTACTGGTCCAACTGATTTTTCTTTGGTGCTCAAACAAAATTATATCTGTTTGTAACTTTTTTTTAAAAAAAGTGTAGTATTGTAATTCTGGATTTTCTTCTGACAGTTATTTGCTTTGGAAATTTTCCTTTGAAGAGAGGCTTAGAAATACTTTCAACAAAATTTGTAAACTGGAAAATATATTAAGATCAGCTAACTCCCTACCTGTGTAATCCTAATCAAAGATTGTAGGAACAAATAGAAAAGATGTGCATTGCTTTGGGAAGATTATCAGGCTTCTGCTTTGCTGAGGCTTCTAAGTTTGGGAGTTTCATAGCCCTGAGTGTCAGAAATGGAAGGTGTACACACAGACATGCTGTCACATTCCCTTGGCCCCCACCTTCCTCATGCGCACACACACACACACACACACACACAAGAAGAGAGGCGTCAGTCTCACACCTTTAATTTACTATCAACAGGTTAATTACAGATGCAAATCCTCGAAGACTCTCAGGCTACAAAGGAATACAGCTGCTTCATTTATGAATGGCAACAGGGGATCCAAATGGGAGCTATGCTGTTGCCAGCAGTTTTAAACAAGAACTTGCTGGCTAGAATAACTTAGGGAGGGAAACCTCTCCCTTCCAGTGATGCTCCCCTACGTCGATCCTCACGCATAGGCAACCGGGACGAATGTCTGAGCTCTGCCTCTAACTTTTCCCTCTTTGCTCTGTGCCACAGTCTAGCATCCCTCAGGTCACACCCCATGCTCCTCCTCCTGGGTTCTTACGGGGGGGGGGGGCTTCAGGCCCAGCCACCTGGGTGCTAGCAGCCTGAGAAGCACGCCTCTCCATATCTGAACTGGCTGGGGAAGATGCCTCCCCTGGTTCTGGCTGTTCCCCTTCTGAATCTGAACTGCTAGCTATCTCCATACCCTCAGAATTAATCCTGACTCATGCCACCGATCGCTGGTCAGCATGGCTGATGGAGGATAGCAGAGGATGCAGGAGGAATTACCTGCCTTTCCAAGAATTTTGGTCTGTCTCTACTTGAGAACTGGAGCTGCTGCTCTTGAGCAGGTGTTCCAAAGGATCAATAGCGGTTCCATGATGAGAAGATGGATAATGGCGGACCAGTTGTCTGCAAAACACAGCTTGTCCTCCATTGCTGGATTTCCCTTGCAGTACATAACAGACTTGAACAGCACCACAGTTAACAGGGCATGGGATCCAGAACACACTACAGAATCCTCTGTGGTGTGCAGAGGATTCTGGGCCATGTTCTCAGGTACTCACATATTTTGCAGGGGGATGTGTTGGCTAACAACAGAAGAATGGTGGATTTGGTGCTGTGCTGTCCAAGTTGTGTGTCTGAATTCACAGGTCCTTCACATTGCCACCATCTCTCAGTTCAAGTATGTTTCTGAACTGTTATTCCTTGGTTAGAAGTAACTTGAGAGTGATAAATAATTTCCATCACCAAGGTGAGGAACATAAGACATTGCCTTACATTGGGATACACCATTGGTCTGTCTATCTTAGTACTGTCTATGGTGATTGGGAGTAGTTTTTCAAGGTCTGAGAGAGGAGTCTTTCCCTGCCATCACTGGGGATGCTGGGGATTGAGCCTGAGACCTTGAGTACTATGCAAAATGTTCTACAGCCATAGGGTAATATAAAAGTTCAGGAGATCTGAAATGTCTGTTTCAAACAATGGCTATTTGCTTCTTTGCAGGGCTTTTTTAGGAAGGGGAAAGTGCTCCTGGAAATGGGGAAAAAAGCGGAAGCCCTGCTGCAGTTCCAACATTGCCTTACACTGAATTCCAACTTTCATGCTGCTCAGTTCGAGACAGAACAGGTAACTGCCCAATGGCCATTTCGCTCCAAATTAAACTTCAGGAGTTAAAATCAATGGGTTGCATTGGCAAGTCCTTGGCCTTTGCGTTCCAGGAGGCCAACAAAGTAAGATGAGATTCTTCTTCTGTGATAGATCATATAACGTAGAGGTTGTTCCTGATCAGAGGTCAAACAAGGAACTTTTGCCCTGTTTTCATGGTTAAAGAGATGGAATTTTCTCTTTGACCAACCATAAAACCAAATTGATACTTTAACAAAATTGGCACTTTGTATATACTGCCCCTCACCCCCTAGCATTTCTTCTCAGATGATTTCTTTTAGTCTTTATATGACTACAGTTGAGTAAAGTGGCATATGCATTATGACAGATGACTGCTAATAAGCTGCTTTTGCCTTTTAGTCTCTCTGGATATATATTTTATTAGGCACGTTGCTAGTGAACTGTTAAGAGCTACAAGAAACAGTCCCTCTGCCCGGTGAAAGGAAAATACTTTTAGGGTGCAGTACTATGGGTTGCAGCCTTGATGACTGTAAGCCCCCAAACTCGGAGGCTTATGATCATCCAGTGCAGAGCACAAGGAGCAGTGGAGGTGATCTTTGCCTGATGCTCTTCCTGCCCGGCATTGTTCGCTAGATGGGCTTTTTTGTCTGTCTAGCTGGGGAGCTTCGGAGGCTGACGAGGCCTCAGAATAATTAATATCCTGGCCTCTTCATTCTCCTCCCTCCCCACCAACCATAACACTCCTGTCTCCCCTTCTCCATGGTTAAGTTCCTGATCGTGGAGATCAGCTGATGCAGTTCTTTCTGCACCAGCTGTGAGAGGGAGGGGGCCAGAGCTCCAATTCCCCCTCTGAGGTCGGAGCACTGTCTCCGACCTTGGATCAGGGAATCCAAAATATCCTATGGCCCCTCAGACACTGTCTAGGAGCCATAGGATTGCTCCCTCCAAAAATAATACTGTCTTGAAGTTTTAGTTGTGGCATCAAAGGCCACTAAAATCTGCATTTGGCTGGCTTAACAAGATCTGACTGATAGAGGGGAGAGAGATGTACCTCTAGTATCACTTAAAAGCCAAGTTCTACCTTGCGGTATCTCTCCTTTTAAAAAAAAAGTAACATGTTTTCTTGTTACCAGATTCTCACGAATGATGCCTCCCCTCTTCCAGGGACTGTTGTGGAGTTAAAGAGTGATATCAGTCAGAACTTGAAAGGGTCTAATTCAGGGCAACAGGTAACTTTACTTGTTTCTCTTAACGGAGAACCCCTACAGGTAAGCAACATAAGGTAAGTCTGTTTCCCGCCTCCCAGCTGAGCAGAGCAGAGCAGAGCAAGCTGCTCCAGCTGGTCCAGGGACTACAGAAGCAGGCAAGCTCCCAGAGAGCGAGCGAACAGAGCGAGCGAACAGGGGAAGCAAACAGGAGTTGGCCAGGGGAGTTGCAGTGGTTGAAGAGACAAAGGAGACAGAGGCTAAGAGGTAAGTGGGTTGCAGGAAGCCCAGGGCGCTGCCCTTTATCCTTCTGACTGGCTGTGAGCTCACCAGGAGCTTCTGAGAGCTCCAACTGAATTGGAGGGGTGTGGCCTGAGTACTCCCAGCAGCTGACTGGGCGGGAAGCTTCAGTCTGTTTCCCGCCTCCCAGCTGAGCAGAGCAGAGCAGAGCAAGCTGCTCCAGCTGGTCCAGGGACTACAGAAGCAGGCAAGCTCCCAGAGAGCGAGCGAACAGGGGGAGCGAACAGGAGTTGGCCAGGGGAGTTCGGCAGGGGAGGTCAAGGGGGAGGCCCCTAACATTTATTTTTATTTTTTTACTTTTTTTATTTTTTTACTAACTTTTTTCCATTTATTTGTCTTGTAACACACACTTGCACACCAGTGGGACTCTGCTTTTAACCTCTACTGAGTAGAGGAGCAGGCACAGGCTAGTCTAGAACAATCACAAAGCTAGACACAAAAAGGGAAAAGAGGCTATGGAAGGACAAGACTCTCCAGTGGTGGTGACCTGCAAGGTGTGTGCAATGTTTGTTTTCTTGCCTGAGAACAACGTGGCCTACACCTGCAACAAGTGCAAGTTGATCACGCTGCTGGAGGAAAAAGTAAGTGGACTGGAGCGGCGACTGTCCACCCTCCGGGGAATAAGAGAACACGAAGAGTTCTTGGACAGAATGGGGGAACTACAGCAGCAAAGGGCAGACCAGAAGCTTGAAGAGCAACAGCAAGATGAGGCAGTGGGAAATGCTGAGGTGAAGAAAAATGGAATAGAGGATACTCCTTGGAAAACGGTGACAGTTAGGAGAAGAAGAACTAGACGCCACTCTGCACCAGTGGAAGCAGTGGAGCTGTGGAACCGATTCCAGGTACTTGCAGATGAGACTGGAGGACAGCCTGCAGAGGAAGAATCACAGGGGAACCTGCATGAGAGTGAGCAAGAGGCTAAAGGTCAGTCAAACAGAGGCGATGAAACCCAGGCCTACAAGAAGAAGAAGAGAAGAGTGGTAGTAGTGGGAGACTCCTTGCTGCGTGGGATCGAGACCCAAGTATGTCGCGAAGACCCATGGACTCGCCAGGTATGTTGTCTCCCGGGAGGACAGATTAGAGACGTGACTGAAAGGTTGCCTGCACTCATAAAGCCCACTGACAGGTATCCCTTTCTTCTCATCCATGTGGGAACAAATGATACCGCCAAGTGGAGCTACGAAGAGATCATGTCAGACTTTGAAGCTTTGGGAAGGAAACTCAAGAACTTTGGGGCCCAGATAGTTTTCTCATCCATCCTTCCAGTAGTTAGAAGAGGGATAGAAAGGGAACGAAAAATACTCCAGGTGAATGACTGGCTACGAAGGTGGTGCCGACGAGAGAGATTTGGATTCTGGGACCACAGGCTATACTTCCTGGAAGATGGGCTGTTGGCTAGGGATGGGTTGCACCTCACAAAGGCTGGGAAGAATGTGTTTGGCCACAGCATGAAGAACTTCATCAGGAGGGCTTTAAACTGAATCCTACGGGGAAGGGAGATGTAATGTTGGGGGTAACAGTGGACATAGGCGCATGCACTGCAATGGAGAGAACAGCTCTGATAGCGCCCAATAATAGTCTTCAGACACATGTAGGAAGAAAGCCAGACTATGAAGCACATGGTCTTCGATGTCTATATACTAATGCCCAGAGTATGGGAAACAAACAGAACGAACTTGAACTCTTAATACAAGAGGGAAATTATGACCTGATAGGTATAACTGAGACTTGGTGGCATGACTCTCATGACTGGAATACAGCAATTGAAGGATATAACTTGTTCAAAAAGAACAGGAGGAACAGAAAGGGAGGTGGGGTTGCACTGTATGTGAAAAATACATATCTCTGCACAGAAATACAGGAGGAGGAGCTTGGTAGCCCCATCGAGAGCATCTGGGTTGAAATAAATGGAGCAAAGAATAAAAGGAACCTGGTGGTCGGAGTCTGCTACCGGCCACCCAATCAAGGAGAAGACGAGGATGAAACTTTTGAAAAGCAAATAGCCAATGTTTTAAGGAAGCATGATGTAGTAGTAATGGGGGACTTCAATTTCCCCGATATTTGTTGGGAGACAAATTCTGCAAAACATGGCCCCACCAGGAAATTCCTGACTTGTGTGGCGGATAACTTCCTCCTACAGAAAGTAGAGGAAGGAACTAGAGGATCGGCTATCCTTGACTTGATCCTAACCAACAGAGATGACTTAGTGGATAAAGTAGCAGTTACAGGAACTCTGGGGGAAAGCGACCATGTTGTAAATTTGAGTTCTTGGTTCTAAGGGAAGCAAAAGCCGAGTGTAGTCAAACGTGTACCCTGGATTTTAGGAAAGCTGATTTTCATAAACTCAGAACAATGATCAGTAAGGTCCCATGGCAAGCGATGCTAGCGAGAAAAGGAGTCCAAGATGGGTGGGAGCTTTTAAAAAAGGAAATTCTCAAGGCACAATCACAAACAATTCCAACAAGAAGAAAAGGTGGAAGACAACAGAAGAAGCCAATGTGGCTTCACAAAAAGCTTAGGGCTGACCTGAAAACAAAAAAGGACACATATAGGAAGTGGAAAGAAGGCCAAGTAACAAAGGAAGAGTACAAGCAGATAGCCACAGAATTGCAGGGATGGCGTCAGGAAGGCTAAAGCTGAGAATGAGCTGAGGTTAGCAAGGGATGTTAAAAACAACAAAAAGGCTTTCTTCAGCTATGTGCATAGTAAAAGGCAGAGGAAAGAAATGGTTGTTCAGCTATTAAATAAGGATGGAAAAATGATTACAGATGACAAAGAAAAGGCAGAGGTGCTCAATTCCTACTTTGGCTCAGTCTTCTCCCAAAAGAGGGTCTATGACCCCCCTGGCAAAGGCGAAGTACAGGCTGAAGGGGCAGGATTGCAGCTTGAGATCGACAGGCATATGGTCAAGGAACACCTAATTCCTTTGAATGAGTTCAAATCTCCAGGGCCAGATGAACTGCATCCTAGAGTAATAAAGGAACCGGCAGAAGAACTCTCAGAACCTCTGTCTATTCTCTTTGAGAAAACATGGAGGACGGGGGAAGTGCCAGATGACTGGAGGAGGGCTAACGTTGTCCCTATCTTGAAAAAGGGTAAAAAGGAGGAACCTGGGAACTACAGACCAGTCAGTCTGACATCAATCCCTGGGAAAATTCTGGAGCAGATCCTAAAGCAATCCATCTAGAAGCACCTTGACAACAATGCCGTGATTACTCGAAGCCAACATGGATTTGTCAAAAACAAGTCCTGCCAGACAAATCTGATCTCATTTTTTGATCAAGTAACCTGCCTTGTGGACCGTGGGAATGCTGTAGACATCATATACCTCGACTTCAGCAAAGCTTTCGACAAAGTGCCCCATGATATCCTGATGAGCAAACTAGCTCAAAGTGGGGTAGATGAAACAACGATCCGGTGGATCCACAGTTGGCTACAGAATCGGACTCAAAGAGTGCTTATCAATGGGACCTTCTTAAGCTGGGGAGAGGTAACAAGTGGGGTACCGCAGGGCTCGGTCCTGGGCCCAGTGCTCTTCAACATTTTTATTAATGACTTGGAGGAGGAGGTGCAGGGAATGCTGATCAAATTTGCAGATGACACAAAACTGGGAGGGATAGCTAATACTTTGGAAGACAGAAACAAAATTCAAAGTGATCTGGATAGACTGGAGCGCTGGGCAGAAAACAACAGAATGGCATTTAATAGGGACAAATGCCAAGTTCTGCACCTAGGAAAAAGAAACCAAATGCACAGTTACAAGATGGGGGATACATGGCTCAACCACACTACGAGCGAGAAGGATCTTGGAATTGTTGTCGATCACAAGCTGAATATGAGCCAACAATGTGATGTGGCTGCAAAAAAGGCAAATGCTATTTTGGGATGCATTCATAGAAGCATCACTTCCAAATCCCGGGAAGTACTAGTTCCCCTGTACTCAGCACTGGTTAGGCCTCATCTGGAGTACTGTGTCCAGTTCTGGGCACCACACTTTAAGAAGGATGCAGACAAACTGGAGAGGGTTCAGAGGAGGGCAACAAAGATGATCAGGGGACTGGAAACAAAGCCCTATGAAGAGAGACTGAAAGAACTGGGCATGTTTAGCCTTGAGAAGAGAGGACTGAGGGGAGATATGATAGCACTCTTCAAGTACTTGAAAGGTTGTCACAGAGAAGAAGGCCAGGATCTCTTCTTGATCATCCCAGAGTGCAGGACACGGAATAATGGGCTCAAGTGACAGGAAGCCAGATTCCGGCTGAACATCAGGAAAAACTTCCTGAGTGTCAGAGCAATACGATAATGGAACCAATTACTTGGGGAGGTGGTGGGCTCTCCCACACTGGAGGCCTTCAAGACGAGGCTGGACAGCCATTTGTCAGGGATGCTCTGACTTGGATTCCTGCATTGAGCAGGGGGTTGGACTCAATGGCCTTGTAGGCCCCTTCCAACCCTACTATTCTGTGATTCTATGATTCTATAACATGTGGTGATATCTCTACAAATGACAAGGGTGCTTCCATATGAGGCTTTTATTGTGCCATCGTCCTACCTCATTCATGGAAATTTGCAGAGGGTCCAAACGACATCGTCTTCCACTCTTAAGCCTCCTGTGTTGCCCCAGACCTTGAAAAAACCCATTGAGGAAAAGAAGATGAAATAGCTGCACTCTGTCTTCTGATGGCTAGGACTAGGGATGTGCGAATTGGCGAGCTTGCTGAAGTTTTCTGAATTCCATCTTGAAGCTCGTTACGACTAGAGTTCGTATCAAATCGTGAGCTTTTCTTCTTCTTCTTTTGCATGAAATCCATGTGTATTTTTCCAAATGTACACAGCAGTTGTGCACATCTTTGAAATATACACATTCTTCTCCCATTGGATTGGTGGTACTAAAGGGTGTATTTGTGCTCATTTTTCAAAAGTACGCATTTTTTCATGAGCATTTTTCAAATGTACTCGTGCTGTCAAACACATTTTTGGCGGGATCCACGAATCACACTGCAAGTTCTGAAATGTACGGATTTCAACTTCAGATTGCATCTGAGTCCGTGTGCTTCTGGAAGGTGCAAACTAGGTAAATCCTCATCAAAAATGAACTGGAATGAATTTCTCATCCTAGATAGAACCCCTTCTTCTGGAAGCACCCCAAGTCAAGGAAAGGGAGCTATGCAATGGAATATCATTATAGGGCCGTTCACATGACCCCCTCCATGCACTGAATGAGGGGTTCATGGGCTGGGCGGGCTAGCCCTGCCTATCACCAGAATTTCATGTTGACTCCCCCCTCCCCTGGCAGAGTGCCACCTCATTTGTAGGCGCTCTCCACTTACACATCTGTACATGCAGATCATTTTTAATCACAAACTTTTGTCAGGAGGAGGAGGCAATGGATGGTTCCAGCAGTAGGTGGGGCTAGCCCACAAGGCCCTGTGAACCCCTCCACATTCCTTGAGATTGCAGAGGGTTTGTGTGGAGATACTTTATGTATGTATGTGTGCATCATAGGGAACAACACCAATGGCGGATCACAAACATCTATAAAGCTAAGAACCAAAGCACTTGGATGAGGAAATAGAGTCCTCCTGAGCAGTGTTTAAGAGTTTGAGATTCTCTTTTTATCAAGAGAAATACATTTTGAGTTTTTCTTGAAATGCATCGAGAATCTACCTTTGGTGCAGCTGTCTTTTTTGGTTTGGTGCATCATATGGACCAGCTGCCCAGTGTTTGAACAATTCCTTCATGCATCATCTCCTTTGAATGGGATCTAACCTCATCTGAGAATTGAGGGTCTTATGAAAAGCAAGGTACATAGAAAAGTACTTCCAGCAAGGTTTTATATTTCAATAAAGCCCCGCTACCAAGTCAAGAAGTGTGTGTGTGCACACGCAAAATACAGCAATGTTGGAGTATCTTAATATTTCAGAAATCAAAATAAGCTTGTAAAACTGTCATCTTTTTTTTTTTCTTTCATGTGTATCTCCTTTCTCCATTTATTGTCTTGACTCTGGGTCTGTTTTTGAAAAGAGGTGTTTACCGTGTTGCTTTTCTTAAATAGGACTTGAAGGGAAAAAAGGAAGTTTTTCTGGGTGAAACTGTGTCTGGTCACAGCCAGGCAGCACTTCCTATGCCAGAGTGGTTGAGGAAGAAGTCAAGCTCAGGTTTTTCTGCAAAGAAGGAAGGGGGTGAGAATATTTTTTCTACAAAAGGATGTCTGTGGGTCCATATTATTGACAAACAAGCTTCTTGTCTCTCTCTTTCTCTCTGGGAAAAATAATCGAAGGTTACTTGCTTCTTCAGCTCCCTTTCAGCAAATTCTGTAAGGGACGATGGTACTGTAAGTACAGCTGTCTAAACTGCATCTGTGAATTTTTATAGACTGTATTAAGGCACAAACTCCTACTGGAGGAGCAGAGATGCCATCTACAAATTTGCATGATGAGTATGGCAACGGTTTTACCAGTGGGATGCTACTAACATTGTTAATCTAGCCTTTCTGGCTTTATAATGCAATTATACTGGGGTTGAGGAATTTGGAGGGAGACGAGAGGTGATTCGCCTAAATTGTTTCCAAAAGGTAAAGCCATGTTTCTTAGAACGTTACCAATGTACCTCTGCTACAGAAAATCAGGGGCAACTCCCTGATATCAAACTTTCAGTGTCAACCCAAGACATTTTGCTTCTTGAAGCAGAGTCAAAATGGTGCCTGCCGTCCACCCCCTGCTAGGACCAACATGTAAAAAAGTTTTGCGGTGCTATTCAGACACCATTACTGTCTCATTTGTCTCTGCCCACCCCACCCATCATGGTAGTACTTGGAGGAGGCTGCTTCATTATGCTCCCTAGAAGGGCAGGCCCTGTGAGCCTCAACCCTTACAGAAGCACTTGAATGCTCCCAAGGTAGCACTGTGTAAAGGGCAGGATTCCCAGGCGATGGCTATCAATAGCTACTAGTACTGATAACCATATACTGCCTCCAGTATTGGAGGCAGTATGGCTCTGTACAGTTGCTGGGAAACTGGGAGGGTGCAATTGCACTCATGTCTTACTTGTGGGTTTCCCACAGGCAGCTGGCTGGCCACTGTGTGAACAAAATGCTGGACATGATGAACCCTTGGTCTGACCCAGCATGGCTCTCTTATGTTCTGATGAGAACATGTCATTCTTAAAATATATGGCAGATACATTGTGGAGAATTGATTATTGATCTGATGATATAGAACCCTGTTCAGAGCTGGTCAAGGGATAGTGTGGGGAAGGACTGTCAAGTTTAATGCTGAAATTATGGGACATCTCCCATTGTGTCTGCCATCTTTGCAAAAGGTTTAGAACATAAGAAGAGCCCTGCTGGATCAGACCAAAGGCCTATCTTGTCCAGCATTCTGTTCCCATGGTGGCCAGCTAGCTGTCTGTGGGAACCCCATAAGTAGACCATGAGTGCAATAGCACCCTCCTCATATTCTCCAGGCTGGAAGTATTATACAGCCATCATTATTAGTAGCCATCGATAGCCACTGTTGTCAGGTGGCAGACCTCATAGGGCAACTTCACACATTATGCTAAGACATACCTGGGTTTTCCCCTAAATTCACATTCAGTAGGGAACCACAGTGAATCACAGTTGCCTAGATTGTTGAGGCACAAAGATGTAAAGTGTGAATTGGTTATTGATGCAATTTTGCTTGCCACCTGGGTATAAGATGAGATCAGGGTTGGCCTTAAGGCCGCAAATCTGTGGGGACACAAAACACATGGGTTCCTTCTATCGGATCCAGTGGAGGCTGTAGGCTCCAATGTCAGCAGGGCAGTGAATCCACTCCAGGTTTCAGTCAGAACTCTAAAGGAGCTATCCAAGGTGCTGGTTCTGACTGAAACCTGGAGTGGATTCACCTCCCCACTGACATCGGATCCACCAGCCTCCACTGGTCAGATCTATTTATTTACTGAATCTGTCTGTACCTCAGATTGTTATGTAGAAAACTAGGTTGATAGAGTTGACCTACAGCTTAAGGTAGGATACAATGATAACGTGATCAGTATGTGAGGTTCAACGTCTTTCTCTTGCTTTTTCCTTTTGCAAACTAGATCTGGAGGAAGGAGCATCAGCAGATACCATAAGAACAAACCCCACTGAAGATTATCTGCTAGATCTTGGGGGCCTCTTGAGTACGTCAGACTTGGAGTGCTCTCTTTGCATACGGTCAGTTTGTAGTGGGGTAGCAATAAGGGCTGTTGGAGAAAGGCTTGCCTGCTTAGCCTGGTGTGAAAATGTATTTAAAGGCCTTGCCACCTTCTTGTAGGAGCAATATGCTTGGCAGACTCCCAAGTTGCACTCCTGCACCAAATATTATTCAGTATTCAGCAACATTTGAAACTACCTTTTCCAGCAACAAGGACAACATCAAGTCCTTGGAGTATTGTTTAGTAATCCAGTCAAACACAGTAGTAATGCTATCATCACAAACATTGTTACCGTTGAATCTTGGATCTAAGAGATTTGCTGCTATGTGAACTGACTGTGGCTAGATCAGTACTAGTGTTTTTTTTTTTATCAGTATTGAAGTTCACTGATAACCCTTGGGGCACATAACGCATTCCGTATACTGCTTTTCTAGCATTATTTCCCTCTTTTTATTCCATACGATCCAAAATACTGCAACATATGTCATTGTGTGTGCTATAAATGCACAAGAGGGATATAGCATCGCTGTGATGGCATCGTATCGATATGAGATGAGGTGTAGATCTGGCCTGTGTAACAATGTTTATTTTAAAACACTGCTTTCAATAATAGTTCACTTAACATTCTGAAAGAGAGAATATTTCAAAAAAGATTTTTATTTCCAATTTTTCTATTTTAGGCCTAGGGGAAAAACCCATTCCCCCTCTCCATTTTTTTTGAGGTTTTCCCATGGCCTCCCCATCTCTAGAGGTGAAGCAGGAAGGAGATTGTGTGTAATTAATGGTGCAATCCTATGCATGTTTAGACAGAAAAAAATCCTACCACTCCCCGCGTTCCCCAGCCAGCGTTATCTAATTTAGTATGCCAGTACCCAGAACAGTCACAGTCTCTGACTGTGTAATGATTTGATACTTATTTCCCTTGAAGGTTTGTACTTTACAGAAAGAGAAGTAAGACCTTTGGAGCTCTGCCCTAATGGCACTTCTTGTCAAGCTTTAAGAAATATATTGCAGGGGCTATTATGAAACTAAGAACTCATGCTACATCATACAGTGGTCCAAGTATGACCGAGCTGTTGTTGTTGGTCAGTTTTTGAAGCCAGTGTAGAAAAATAGGGAAACCACGGAACGATCAACTCTTCTGCAATTCTATTTGCATCTTAAACTTTAGGGAAACTGTTTGTTGTTCATCTTAATAGCTGATGAGTGATCTATCTCCATTATTTTTTCCTAGTTCTCCTTTGGAATCTAGCTAGTTGATTAGGTGATTCAAGTGCATTGGATTGTGAAGGTGAATTACCTATCTTATCTTTGCTTTTCAGTACTGGCACCTGTCCTTGCAGTGCCTCATTGATAAGTTGTCTTGCTGTTTCTCTGTAACCCTTTTTCTTTCAAAGAAGGTGACTAGACTTAGCGTTTCTAGGGCAATCATGGTATCTGAGCATACAGGTATACTGCCTGTCTGCTGTCTGGGTTTTTTTCCCCATCACCCTACCTATCCATAAAGTACAATAGCTTCCTAGGGAATGGATAGTATATTACAGTGATAGTATATTGCAATTAGAACGTGCCATTCTATGGCATGTATTTGCTGGTTTTGAAAGTGGATATTGCAGACTTCCCCAACCTGGTGCCTTCCAGTTGTTCTGAATGATAACTCTCATCATCCCTAGGCCATGGTGTCTCAGGATGATTGGAGTTGTAGTCCAGCACATCTGGAAGACACGGGGTTGGGAAAGGCTGATATATTACAAGTGTGTTTTCTTCCACTCTGTAATTTATGTAGAGCAAAGATCCTGAACTGCACAATAGTTGTGTTTATTTCTTCCCTGTTATGCACGCTCATTATGTTAGCACTTCTTACACGTCTTCCCTCCTCAACAAAAAGTCAAGAAAGGCTTTCTGTGCATGATTATCTTAACCTCTCAACTCTTGTTCCCTCTGGGCAATTGTATGGGAGCATGAAGTTGGGCTGTGAGTTAGAGATGGTAGGGAACATGGGTTCCCTTAGCTGTCCAGTTAAACAAATCTCTTGATGTAGCTCAGGGGTGGAGCACCTGCTTTGCCCGCAGAAGGTCCCAGGTTGGATCCCCAGCATCTCCAGGTAGGGCTGGAAAATTCCTGCCTGAAGCCGTTGAAAGCCGCTGCCAGTCAGTGTTGACAATACTGGGCTAGATGGACCAATGGACTGACTCAGTATAAGGCATCTTCCTATGTTCCTATATCTATCCATTTTTAGATTAACCTTTTCCAGCCCACCCTTTGTCTATAAATCAGGGATGGGGAGAAATGGAAGTGAACTGATGCCTGAATGCTTTGGGATGGTCTCGGTCAGTCTGTGTGTGTGTGTGTGTGCGTGTGTGTGTGCGTGCATGCGTGCATGTGTGTGTGTGAGAGAGAGAGGATTTAAAAGCCTTGCCAAAAGGCTGATGCTGGGGAGATTTGTGCCAGTAATTAGGCAATGTCTTTATGGAATTATCAACCTTGTAACCAAAGGAACATCAGCCTAAACTTTAGTTAAGCACAATTGCATGACCATGTGCCAGTGAGGTCAAAACAGTGGTTTTGTGTATCCAGAATGGAGAAAGGACTAAAGAGAAATGCTACATGTTACAGATGAAAAGGCGTTGGCTTCTTGTGGTGGCTTACGGTGTCTGTGAGCTACTGTGACTGTAATCCTGTACACACGTACCTGGGAGTGAGTCCTATTGAACTCAATGGGGCTTACTTTTGAGTAGGCACATATAGGATTGCACTGTGATTCTCCTTTCTCCTCCCAAAAAAACCCAACAACCACCCCAAAATGATTTCTATTAATGAATGAGAGGGAAGTTGAGCCTTTTGAACTTCTGAAAATTCGAAATTGAAAACTTTCTTATAAAAAACAGTTGTATCAATATTGGGCCACAGACAGGCAGACAACAAGCATTTCTCATTTACCTCCCCTGGTCCACCCTCAGAACATCCTTGAAACTTTAGGGAGTGCCCTCCTATTTCACTGAGGAAATGGATGATCTGCTCAGTGCACAACTGTGTGGATCAGTCTGCACAATGCCAGCGATAAGTTTCACACTGATGAGTGTGATTATATACAATGCGGGAAGTTGTGGCTGCTAACGCACAGTGGCAGCATCTGTTCTAATGATTCCTCTTTGATCAGATGCACTTTTGTTTTCATGGGACAATTCAGCACTGCTGCAAGATAATTCTGTAGATAGAATCTTGCAACCTCAGTCTAATCTAGCCCTGTCATTA
Source organism: Heloderma suspectum (assembly GCF_057233095.1). Lineage (NCBI taxonomy): Eukaryota > Metazoa > Chordata > Lepidosauria > Squamata > Helodermatidae > Heloderma > Heloderma suspectum. Next base: position 270,603,185 of record NC_139459.1, on the reverse strand, counting down.
TACCTTAATCTTCCTCAGTCCTGATCCTTTGAGAACCTACCAAGGGTTCTCTATCCTTGACTGGAAGATAGTCTTGTTCTTTTCCTGGTCCATACTAAGAAAACATGGGTAGTGCTTATGCAGTGTGCAAACTAGATATATGGCATTAAGCAGTGGTGGTTGGTGACTCCAGTTCTGTAGGGTTAGTGATTCCAGTCTGCGTTTTAGTTACAACCAGCCCAAACTGTAAAGATGCCATCCAAGATGCTGGACCCTATCCCCAAAATGGATTCAGTATCTTGGATAGCACCTTTAGAGCTTTGCCTGGTTGTAACTAAAACCCAGAATGGCATCACAGCCCTTCCGGAACAGGTGTCACCAGCCGCCACTGGTACTAAGATTGTTGTTAAGGGCTACGGGCGCAAAATACAAAGTCCTGTGTTGTGCCCAATCACAAGGGAATTGTATGCCCTGCTTATGTACACATGAGTCCCATGGTATGGCAGCACAGAGTGCTTAGTGGGGTCCCCAACCTGTTTGGGTCAGTGGACACATTTGAAATTTTGAGAGGGTGTTGTGGCACTCTCATGTCATGGGGACTTGCCCATTCATAAAATGGCTGCCATGGTGGCCATGGCTGGTCACAATATTTCTCGGAAGGCCAGCGTGGTGTAGTGGCTAGAGTGTTGGGCTGGGAGCTGGAAGATCCGTGTTCTAGTCCCCACTCGGTCATGGAAGCTCCCTGGGTGACTTTGGGCCAGTCACAGACTCTCAGCCCAACCTACCTTACAGGGTTGTTGTTGTGAGGATAATATGGAGAGGAGGAGGAGGATAATGTAAGCCGCCTTGGGTTCCTTGCAAGAGGAAAAATGGCGGGATATAAATGCAGTAAATAAATAAATAAGGCAAGCTGGTGAGACTAAAAGAAAAATAACTGGCCCAAGAACCGAAGTACAAAGCAGAGGTGAAACCTGAGTTCCAAAATACAAAACTACTCTTCTGAACCCAAATAGAGAGGATGTTGGAGGGAAGCACTTCACTTTGCAGCATGCCAGCCTCCCAGTTTTTTTTTTTTATAGTAAAAAAAGACACCTTAAGAAATAAAATAAAAAACTGGAGGGGCAGGGAGCAGGAGAGGTGTCCATGGGCATCATATTGGTGACCTCAGTACCTTGCTTGTTTAACTGACAGGATTGACCGCCAACCCTTGTGGGCTGATCAATCTGTGCAACTGGTTTCCTCCATTCAGCATTGCAGTGTCCTGGAGGAAGCTTCCCCACACTCACTGTGAGGGCCCCCAGTCCCCAACCAAGATCACAGGACACTGCTTTGTGGTCATGCTCTTGCATGGTGATGCAAGTAGCTTGCTTGGCTCTCGTCATGTGTGACGGGGTGAGTTCTCCAGTGACTGGGACCCTCTCAGCAGTGCAACCTGACATCACTTATCCTGCAGTGTCAGTGCTCAAATCTGGGGCCCTCGTTTGTGCAAAGCCTGTGCTGTCCCCATAGGTTTTGGGGGGCCCTTCCCAGAAAGCTTGCTATATTGAAATATATTGCCACCTTTAAATGACAAACCCGCCAGAGGAGGCAGCTGTCAAATAAAAGGTATTTTTTTTTTGTTAGCTGAAATATTGAGCCAAAGCCTGAATCCCCTGCTGAATGCTTTCCAGGGGCTGGCACTTCTTACGAATTGCCTGATGGACTGAAGCTGTCAGGTGAAAAGAAAAGACAAGTTTTATATAAGATGTGGGAATTTTAGCAGACACACACACATATATATCCTTGAAATAGTGAAGATGTGAGGCAAATATTTTATTTTCTTCATTACAAATAAATACCCCCTTCCCCATAACAACTTGAAGGTGACCTCTCCCAGAGGATTTTCTTTGGGTTCCATTAGAGGGAGTAGCTGGCATGTGGTTATGATCAGGTCTGGCGTCAGAGGTCGGCAAGGTCAGGTAGCTGCCAAGAGCCCGTGGGCTCAGAAGGGCCCATCCCTGCCAACTCCACTCACTGCCACTGCCTACCATCATCTGGAGAACTGTGTCGGCTGTGTCTCTTCAGAGAGCTGTCCACCCCCAAATGCTTGGCTCTGAGGGGGTTCATCCTCAGAGCCAGGCACTGTGAAGACTGGAGAGGTGTCCCAGGAGGTCCTCAGAGCCAGGCATTGGTAGTGGACAGCAGTGAGTGGAGGGGGTGGGCAGCAGCGACGTGGGTGAGTAGAGGGAGCAAGGGGAGGGATGAGGGGTTATGTTATTCCAGGTAGTAATAGGACTTCAGTCATGTGTTCACTTTAGCCAGCCTTGTTGTTCTCGTGGTGGTAGCAGTGTCCTTCCCGTGGTGGGCATCTCCTCTTAAACGACATCAGTACTTATTGCCAAAGTCTGCTGACCAGATGAAACACAAGTGAACACATTCCCTAAGAATCAGCTTTATTGATAGCTATAAAAACCTTTGGGATTAATGCTATTCACATTTCAGAAATAAATCCCTACATTCTTTTGGGCCTAATGACGTATATTTATGTATGCTGTCAGTGTACCAAACTTGCTTGCCCCTTGCCCATTCATGGCAAACATGCCTTGCTGGGTATTTAAAATGTCAGATGCCCAGATACGTAAAACTTAGACTCTCAGTTCAGGGCAAAGCTAATAACAGTCTTTGAGATAGGAGCACTTACACTCTAGTTCACACACATTCTCTCTCTCTCTCTCTCTCTCTCTCTCTCCCCCTCTCCAGCCCTTCATGGTATATCACAATGCAAACCATACCAAGCCCCCAAAAGCTGAAATGTGTTCCCATATTAGTTGTGATCTTGATATTTTTCTTTAGGTTGGCATGTGCCTAATGAGGGATGGTCTCTTTCTTCCTCTGCTTGTTCTGCAGGATGTTCTTTGAGCCTGTGACTACACCGTGTGGCCATACTTTCTGCAAAGAGTGTGTGGAACGCTGCCTTGACCACAGGCCCAACTGCCCCCTTTGCAAGCAGAGCCTCAGAGAGGTAATGTGACGGTCAAGAAGGAAGGCCTGGATCTTTATTAGTTGTCTCTAATTGCTTGGAACTTTTCTTTGTGTTTGATGGGGAAAAGGAGATTGTTGGCTTGGATCCAACTTCCTCCTTCCGCCAGCAGAATGGATTCCGCTGGTGGAACGGGACTTCCTTTCCCTTTCCTCCCCACTGCAGACCCTGCATGCCTCCAAATCTGCTCTGGGGAGTCCCCCAACCCTACGGAGCAGAGTTGTGGGCATGCAGGGGGCTGCAGTGGTGTGGAGAGGATGAGGAAGTCTCGTTTCACCAGCAGTATCCATTTGGCAGGAGGAAGTTGGATCCAAGCTTCTGTCCTTGCATGTTGGCTGGGGCACTCTTTGTCTTCTAGTTGCCCTGTTGAGTGGGGTAATTATTAGTAACTGCAGCATCACTAAAGTGTCCTTGGTTAGGACAGGCCGTCTGTGCTTCTGACTCCTGGGTAAAAGGGAACCGTCTGACAGGTTCGGCTTTATGGAGCAATAACTGCACCTGCCAAGACGTCTGCATTACTTATTTATGATGCTCAGTGATTTTATTCATAGGCACACAACCTTTGCTCTTCAAATATGGGTTGATATGAATAGGGGAGGGGGAAACCTAAAGGGGGACAGGGAGGGTGAGATGAGGGAAATGTTTACTATTCGTATTAAACTGAAAAATGGAAAAAGAATCAATAAACCATTACCAGTGACCAAAACGTTGCAGCCCTAAGTGTTCAGACCACCTGACAAACGTTCTTGGCTCCAAGTGCTAAATCAGAGTGGATTTCGTAAATATAACCAGGTATGACTTTGCATAGACAACAAGGCAGAAAACATTATGGGCGCAATCATATGGCCGCTAGTCAGTGGCTAGACAGCCATAGGATAGGTCAGTTCCTGGAAACCGTCCTCTGAGCCTGCGCTTTGAGGTGGGTTGCCTGAGAACCTACCTCCACGCCCTCCCGTGCTGCCTTGGAGGCAGCGTGGAACATAATGCATATAATATATGCATATATATGCGCTTGGAAGAGGAGCATGGAGAGGTGAAAACAGGGTGTTCCTGAGGGTGTGCTGGGGTGGGGAAATCAGAAATCCGGTATGACACATCCAGCATGTTGTCCAGCTGCCACTTCCCACCCTCCGACTTCCCATGGTTAGACAGCTGAAATCAGCTGTCTAGCCACAAATGCAGGGTGGCTGAAGCATGGAGGGGATGATCCCTTGGAAGTGGCCGCCTATCCTGGTAGGATTGCTCCCTTAGGATAAAATCCAACATAAGCCCTACTTAGAGTAGACCCATTGAAATGAATGGGACTTAATTTATTCATGGCTCTGCTCTAAGTAGAGCTTACGTTGGATTTACCCTAAATGTTGACGACAGGGTGGGGGAAGTAAATGGAAACACTCTCATTAAACTGGAAAATGTTTAATCATGCTTTGAAGTCTCCAGTTCAGAGGGTCCTCTGAGCCAAAATGTTATTGTCAAACAGATGACATTGTTGAAAGGGAAAATCAGTTACACACCCCATCATGAAGGAAGGTACACCATGGACATGAACAAATTGTCCTCCTGTGAATGGGTAGCATTTCTTCTCTGAGACACATTTTAAAAGAATGAGAAGATACTGAGGGTTGATTCACACAGGCAAGACAAGATGATTCCTCCCTTTGTTAGCATGATTTGAATTCTAGACGGTCATCCACGTGATTCCGTATACAGCAGGGTTCATGGGGAAAAATAAGCAGCAGGATTGCATTTGTGGACTGGCTCTGTGGAGTACTCCCTGGAATCTTTTGCCTACAATTACCCATTAAAAGATCTTGTTGTATGGGAAGGGATGGTTTTCTTCCCTCAGTGCAGCATAAATGCTTTTACACCTAGGTTTGAATAACCGGCCTCATTCCACCTTTGCTTTGTGCTTTCTAGAGAGCTACAGCTAAATAGCAGATACAGGTTTATTGACATCCTGTTAGCAGGAGCCAAGGAGGCTGTGATGTTAGTGGGCTTTCCTTTCCAATTTCTTGGGAATTATAGATAGTGCAACATAAGATGCTGATCAAGGAGGAGTTGACCTTAACTAAAGACTGACAGTACTTAGCATTAAAAGGCGAATACTTTTCTGCTTCAAATTATGTTTTGGAAACACTGGAGAGGGTTAACCTGATCCTAGTCTTAAAAACATGCTAGCCCGGAACAGAGTCTCTAATACTGGAGTGTATTTTGCTGTGTGCTCTTCCTTGTCAAAGCTAGGTGATTACGTTCTGTAAAACCTTTTATACAGTTTTAAAAGAAGGAAAACAAGGAGCAGTCCCTCTAAGAGATGCATACTTAAGGTGTGCCAGTTACTTCCCTTCCTTAAAAAAAAAAAATGGAATGCCCAGTCTTAGGGCATCTCTACACCAGCTTAAAATCCTGCATTTAAAATCGGGCTTTCTGCTTCCGTTTTAAATGCAGGATCACAATGACTTCCTTTTTCACGTGCTTCCTTTTCCCCCACCCCCTTCCCCTTCCTTCTCCCGTATCTGAGTCTTCCATTATCTTTCATTGACCTTGCTCCTCTTCTTGCTGCTTTTCCTCTTTTCACGGAGGAAACTGAAATGGAACACAACGGGGTAATTTGATAGCTCATTATCTGCGATCTATTAAAAATGGAACAAAGGGCATTTAGTGCAGGAGATGACCTGGAGGGTCACAGCATTATCTAAAGGGCCCACAAACTTCCGTGAGGGAGCAATCTCCATCACAGGATAAAAGCTCAGTGTGAAGAAGCCCTTAAAGAAGAACCTAGATATAGTGGGCATAACAGAAACCTCATGGAATGGAGAGAACCAGTGGGATATGGTATTGCTGGATATAAACTCTATAGGAAGGACAGGGAAGGGTGTGTTGCTCAGTATGTTAAAGAGGGCATACTGTCAGGCAGACTAGAAAACCTAAAAGGGGAAGACTCCTCTACTGAAGTGCTGTGGGTGTCAATACCTGGCTCCAAAAGTAATTTAGTACTAAAAGGTAAAGGTGTCCCCAGCCAGTCATGTCTGACCCTAGGGGGTGGTGCTCATCTCCATTTCTAAGCCGAAGAGCCAGCGCTGTCTGAAGACGCTTCCGTGGTCATGTGACCGGCATGACTGAACACCGAGGTGCACGGAACGCTGTTACCTTTCTCGCCGAAGCAATACCCATTTATCTACTTGCAATTTCTTGCTTTCAAACTGCTAGGTTGACAGGAGCTGGGACTGAAGACGGGAGCTCACTCCGTCACGTGGCACTCGGGTCTTGAACTGCTGTCCTGCCGACCTTCCAGTCTGCAGTTCAGCGTCTTAACCACTAAGCCACTGCAGTCCCTAATTTAGTACTAGGGATGTGCTATCACCCACCAGGTGAGAATGCTCAGGATGATCCTGAGATTAAGAATGGAACCAGGGAGGCATCCAAACAAGAAAGTCTTATATTGATTTCAGTTACCTCCACAGTGAGTGGATAAATGCATGATCCAGTCACAACAATGACTGGACAGAGAGCTTCGGCTATTGGGCGGTATAGAAATGAAATGAATAAATAAATAAATAAATAAACAAACAATAAATAAATAAAACAAAGAGTTTAAATTTCTTGATGCTCTAAATGACTGCCCTAGAACAGATGGCCATGGAACTGCCCAGAGGGGAGGCTACCCTGGATTTAATACTAAGTGGTGTTGCCCAGGACCTAGTACGAGATGTGAGTGTTGTTGAATCAAATGGAAACAGTTGATCATCGTAGTTTAATATATATTTATATATATTTAAGTGGGCAATTGCCAAGGAAGTCCAACACAGTCACATTGGACTTCAAAGAGGAAATCTCTCTAAAATGAGGGAACTGGTAAAAAGGAAATTGAAAAGGGGAGTCAAGAGGATTAAATCCCTTCAAAATGCTTGGAGATTACTCAAAACCACAATAATAGAAGCCCAGGTAAAATGTATACCACAGGTTTGGGAAGGTAGCACCAAGTCCAAGAGGTCGCCAGCATGCTTAACAAGCACTGTCAACGATGCTATTAAAGAAAAGAAGGCTTCCTTCAGAAAATAGAAGTCTTGCCCAAATGAGGAGAACAAAAAGCAGCACAAGCTTGCATAAAGGAAATGCAAGCAGACAATAAGAGATGCAAAAAAGCATTTTGAAGAGCATATTGCTAACAATATCAAAGCCAACAATAAAGAATTCTTTAAATATATAAGAAGCAGGAAACCATCTAGGGAGGCAGTTGGACCGTTGGGTGACAATGGAGTTAAAGGAGTACTGAAGGAGGATAAGGAGACTGTAGAGAAGCTGAATGAATTCTTTTCATCTGTCTTCATTGCAACAGATGTAGGACATATGCCTGAACTGATGTTTCCAGGAAGGGCGTTTGAGGGCTTGAGCCAAATAGTGGTGACAAAAGATGAAGTTCTCAATCTTATTGACAAAGTAAAAGTGAATAAATCACCAGACCCAGATGATATCCATCCTAGAGTTCTTGAAGAACTCAAATGTGAAATTGCTGATCTTTTAACAAAAATATGTAAGATGCCCCTAAGATGGGCCTCTGTACCAAAGGACTGATACAAAGTAACACCAATTTTTAAAAAGCGATCCAGGGGGGATCTGGTAAAGTACAAGCTGGTTAGCTTAGTGTCTGTTCTGGGTAAATAAGTTGGAAGTATTATTAAAGATAAAATTAGTAGGCATATAGAAGGACAAGCCCTGCTGGAAAAGAGTCAGCATGGCTTCTGTAAAGATAAGTCATGCCTCACTAACCTTTGAGAGTCTTTTGAGAGTGTCAATAAATATGTGGACAGGCGTGATCTGGTAGATGTTGTTTACTTGGACTTCCAAAAGGCTTTTGACAGAGTTGCTCAGCAAAGGCTCTGAGCAAACTTAGCAGTCATGGAATAAGAAGAGAGGTCCTCCTATGGATCAGTAGGTGGTTAAAGAAAGCAGAGAGTAGGAATAAATGGTAACTTCTCCCAATTGAGGTATGTAAACAGTGGGTTCCCACAGGAATCTGTATTGGGACCAATGCTTTTCAACTTGTTCATAAATGATTTGGAATTAGGAGTGAGCAGTGAGGTGGCCAAGTTGGCCGATGACACCAAATTATTTAGGATGGTTAAAATAAAAAAAGGGATTGTGAAGAGCTCCAAAAGGATCTCTCCAAACTGGGAGAATGGGCATCAAAATTGCAAATGCAGTTCAATGTAAGCAAGTGTAAAATGATGCACATTGTGGAAAATAATCCCAACTTCAAGTATAGCCTGATGCAATCTGAGCTAGTGGTGACTGACCAGGAAAGAGATCCTGGTATTGTAGCGGACTGCTCAATTAAAATGTCAACCAAGTGGGCGGTTGCTGTGAAAAAGGCAAATTCCACATTAAGCATAATTAGAAAAGGAATTGAAAATAAAATTGCCAAGATCATAATGCCCTTATATGAATCTATGGTGTAACCGCACTTGGAATTCTGTGTTCTGTTCTGGTTTAGAGTTGGAAAAAGTGCAGAAAAGGAGAACTAAAATATTCAAGGGACTGGAGCATCTCCCCTACGAGGAAAGGTTATAATGTCTGAAATGTCTGTTGAGCTTAGAAAACAGGTGAGGAAGGGGAGACATGATAGAGGTGTACAGAACTAAGCATGGTTTGGAGAAAGTGGATAGGGAGACATTTTTCTCCCTCTCTCGTAATACTAGAACCTGGGATCATCCCATGTAGGGATGTACGAAAGTGACTTACCTTTCGCGGATTATGTTGATGGTGGTGGTGGGGGGAGGCGTTCTGTCCCTTCCCCCGGAATCCTGGCCGGGGGGGAGGTGCTCCGTTCCTCCCCCCGGAATCCTCGAACGGCCGGCTGTGCTCCGCTGCAGCTCCGCAGAGCAGCCGGCCAGGCCCGGCCTGGCCAGGCCAGGCCAGGCCAGGCCAGGCCAGGCCAGAGCCATCCGCAGCTGGATTTCTGGCCGCGGAGGGCTCTGGGTAAAACAAAACAAAAAAACCCCGCGTACGCAAATGGCGGCGGCTATGGCCGCCACCATTTGCGTTCCTTCTTTCTGGCCATCTTAATCTACGTAAATATTTACGTAGACTATGACGGCGAAAATAAAGGGGAACGCAAATAGCGTAGCGGGTGCTATTTGCATCCCTTTTTCATTCATCGTTTTAGCCTACGTAAATGTTTACGTAGGCTAAAACGGTGAATCAAAAGCGGACTCAAATAGCGCCCGCTACGCTATTTGCGTTCCCCTTTATTTTCGCCATCATAGTCTATGTAAATATTTATGTAGATTAAGATGGTAAAAAGAAGGAACGCAAATGGCGGCAGCCGTAGCCGCCGCCATTTGCGTACGTGGTTTTGTTTTGTTTAAAACGCACCCCCAACCATGATAGGCTATGTAAAGATTTACGTAGCCTATCACGTCTTTTTTTTTTTTTTTCACAAGCCTGGAAATGGCGGCGGCAGCAGCCGGTCGGAAGACCGGAGCTGCCGCCACCCGGAAGATCCACCCCAGGTAAGTCTCATCCTGGGGTGGGGGATCCGCGGGGGGTGGGGGGTGGCAGGCTGTTCCGCCACAGATTTCGGGGGGCCGAATGCACTGGCATTCAGCCTCACCGAGATCCGTGGCGGAATTCTCTGACATCCTTAATCCCATGATGCTGATTGGTGGGAAATTCAGACAGATAAAAGGAAGGGCTTCTTCACACAGTGCATAGTTAAGCAATGGAATTCACTATCATAAGATGTAGTGATGGCCAACAATTTGGATGGCTTTAAAAGGGGTTTGGACAAATTTGTGGTGGATAAGGCTATCAATGGCTACTAGTCCTGATGGCTGTGTGCTACCTCCAGTATCAGAGGCTGTATGTCTGTGTATACCAGTTGCTAGGGAATATGGGTGGGAGAGTGTCGTTGCACTCATGTCCTGCTTGTGGGCTTCCCACAGGCAGCTGGTTGGCCACTGTGTGAACAGAATGCTAGACTAGATGGACCTTGGCCTGATCCAGCACAGCTCTTCTTATGTTCTTAATATGTAATGTCTTTGGTTACTTCCAGTACCTGAGGGCTGGAAAATACAACACCACTGTGCTGCTGGAGGAGCTCATGACAGCTGTCTTTCCATCACAAGTGGCAGAAAGAAAATTGGTCTACCAGTCTGAGATGACAGAACTTTCAAAGTAAACAGAGACCTATTTGTTTGTGTTTGTGTGCATGCGTGCACAATATGGGATGGGGGAGATGTTATCTCACTATATTTTGAAGTAATATCTTCTGCAATCCTATATATGTCTACTTGGAACTAAGCCCATTGACTCTGATGGGACTTGCTCCCAGATAAGTGTGTATAAGATAGCAACCCTAGGGAACCACGTTGTAGTGCAGTCTTCCCAACCTGGTGGCCTCCAGATGTTTTGGACTGCAATTCCCAGCTTTCCTGCTGCATATGTTGGCGAGGGCTGATGGGAATTTGAAGTCCAAACATTTTTGGAGGGCACCAGGTTGGGGAAGGCTGTCACAGGTAGTTGGTGAAGCTCTTCCAAAGAAAATAGTATCATCATCATCACATTTATATCCTGCCTTTTTTCCTCTTGCAAGGAACCCAGGCAGCTTACATAGTCCTCTCCATTTTATCCTCACAAAACCCATGTGAGGTATGTTATGCTGGGAGTCCCTGATTGGCCTGAAGTCACCCAAACTCACTTCATAGCCAAGTAGGGGCTGGAACCCAGATCTCTGGAGCCCCAGTCCAACTCTAACCACTACACCACACTGGCTGAGGAAATAGTTCAGCCTAAGAAATATACAGCATACCAAGTTCAGAAATGTGGACTGATAAACCAACTCATGGTTTCACTAAAGTGGGTTATCCTTATTTTTTTAATATTGATTTTATTGAGTTTTAAATTACATGTTTATAATATTATCAATGAGTATATAGAAAATATTACAACGTTTTCAACTAGCAAAACACACAGACATTACATATGGAATTGAATTACAGTTAACAGGAATTGCAGGAGGTTCAATATATTAATAACATCATCATCATTAATTAGATTTATTAGCCGCCCATCTGGCCAGCTACCTGGCCACTCTAGATATAAATAAATAACCTTATATTTATCCTTATTGTTTTTTTTTTTTAAATAAGGGCAGCTGTGCCCCAGCACTCCTGCTTCCATGCCCCTCGCCTGTTAGAAGAATAGTAAATTCAAAAAGCTGAAAGAAATGTATTCTGTTGGATATTATGATACATGAGAACCCCTAATGTTTGACTCCCTGAGAGGGTATGGAGGAGTGTGTGTGTGGTGTTTGCGTGTCTGTGTGCATGTGCGCGCACTGTTGGGTGAGCCCATCCAGGGGGAGGGGGTGAGGGACATGTGATTCTCAGGCTACAGTGCCACTGGGCGGGGAAGTGATGATGAGTGCCAGATAGAGGCCCAGTGGTGGCAGGGGTGCAGGCAGGGTAGGGGACAGTCCCCTGGGCCCTGCCTGGTGTGAACAAGGCATAGGAGTGGCTGGAAATTCATGTTCTACATTCAACTCTTGTCATTTTAGCAAGTGCAGCACTTCACAGCCACCTGGATTCATCTTGTGTGACAGAAAGCTGGATCCATCTTGAATCCATCTTGAATTCACCTGGATTCATCTTGTGTGACAGAAAAGCCACGAGGAGCCCTGCTGGGTCAGACCAAGGGCCCATCTAGTCCAGCATTCTGTTCACACAGTGGCCGACCAGCTGCCCACAGGAAACCCACAAGCAGGATATGAGTGCAACAGCACCCTCCTGCCTATGTTCCCCAGCAACTGGTGTACATAGGCTCACTGCCTCTGGTACTGGAGGTAACATACAGCCATCAGGAATAGTAGCCTTTGATAGCCTTCTCCTCCATCCTTCAGCAGCATAACTACATAGAGCAGGGGTGGGAAACCTCAGGTCCGGGGGCCAAATCTAGCCCTCCTGGGATCCCAATCCAGCCCTCTGGGTTTCCCTAGATGGCCACGCCCCTTCTCCCGGTCCCACCTTCCTTCTTCCAGTCACTGATCTTGTGTTGGTTTCCTGGCTTTCCCCCCATCCCCATTCAAAAAGAACTGAATTTGCTACCCGAAGACATAGTAATGGCCACCAATTTGGATGGCTTTAAAAGAGGGTTAGATAAATTTCTGGAGGAGAAATTGGGTATCAATGGCTACAATACCTTTGCTATACCTATGATACCTCTGGTATCAGAGGCAGTATGCTTATGTACACCTGTTGGCAGGAAACATGGGTGGGAGGGTGCTGTTGCACTCCTGTTCTGCTGGGGGTTTACTGTGGGCAGCTGATTGGCCACTGTATGAACGGAATGCTGGATTAGATGGATCCTTGGTCTGATCCAGCAGGGCTCTTCTTATGTTCTTATTGAAATGTCTCTCCTGAGGCTTAGTTATCGGCAGAAAGAGCTTTAAGCTACAGTAAATACAAATAGTTTTTGTATTTTTGCCCTGCCCCCTTTTCCTTTGGCCCCATTCCTTCTGTCTTCAGCTCCACCCACCACTGGAATGCGGCCCCCGAGTCCTTCTCTGAAATTGAATTTGGCCCCTGGGCTGAAAGAGGTTCCCCACCGCTGTCATATAGTATGCACATAAAGATGGTTGGTGGTTTCTCCTACCGTAATGTGTTCCTGTTTATCCACACTGAGAACATGTGATCATGCTGGTTCCATCTTCCTTCTGCAGCCTGACCAAGAATATCCCCATCTTTGTGTGCACAATGTCATTTCCAGGCATTGTGTGTCCCCTTCATGTGTTTGAACCTCGCTACCGCCTCATGATGCGAAGATGTCAGGAGGCTGGCACAAAGACGTTTGGCATGTGTATGTACGAGAATGGGAAGAGGTAAGTGGCGTGGAAGGCAGCGGTTGTGACCTTCCTCACACTCATGCTTGTGTCAGGCTTCTTCCTCATGGTATCATCTTCAGGATACGTCAGTGCTTAGAATGACTTCCCCGAAGCATACATGTGAGCTCCAGTCTCACTCCCTGCTCTGCCACATGGATTACTTAGGCTTGGCAGACAGGATTTCACCCTCTGATTGTACTCACAGACTCAGCCCTTTGTGTTCCTTTCTTTCCTGACAAACTCGTATCTTAAAGAATAAGCTGCTTGGGAAGGGAAAACAATCCACTGAGCTTCACAGAAAGCATGTAGCAATGGCTTGCAAATCAGCCTGCTTAGGTACACCTCTGTTTATGGAGGACCAGGAATATAAGGCATTTTAATATTTTAGAATTAATTTTCTTTTTTTTAAAAAAGGTGCAATCCTATGCACATTTAGACAGAAAAAGTCCTACAACTCCCAGCATTCCCCAGCCAGCCACGCTGGAGTTGTAGGATTCTTTTTCTGTCTAAACCTGCAAAGAATTGCGCCATAACTTACTTTTAAACCAAACTGATTGTTTGGTTTTCTGGTTGGAGAGTTACTGTTGTTTTAATTCATTTTTTTAAATGTAGAATTGTCCACAGAATGCTGGACTAGATGGACCCTTGGTCTAATCCAACAGGACTCTTCTTATGTGTGATTTTTTTTTATATTGGATTTGTTTGTTTTTGATGTTGTGTACACCGCCCTGAGATCCTGTGGATGACAGCTGCTTTATAAATTTTAAAAACAAATAACTAAAATAAATCAATCAGCAAGTTGGACAATGAAGATTGATTTGCCTTTCCCATGGTGTTTCCATGTGTGGGGCTAACGGTGGAGGTAAGAGCAGGCCCATGCTTCCTCGTCTTGCATACCATGCTAGTCCTGCTCCCCTCCCTGACATCTGCACATTGAGTGCTGAGATCTGCTGCTCGTGCATAGCTGTCGCTTTGCAGAGGTCCACACTCCACATGCAGATACCTGGGGTGGGCCAGGAGATGCCGCCTCTCTCCATGCATTAGTCCTGCACATGGAGGGAAAGTGTGAATAGGGCTTAAAGCAGTAATTATTCTGGACCAGCTAGTAGTCCCAGAGACACATTGTGGATGTGTTGGTTATCTGTGGATGTTTAGTAAGAGTAACACAAAAGACACAAGAAGCTTTACTTGTGGGTTAAAGGTAGTAATCAACAAAGTATGCAAAAGACAAAGGCAGTCTAGCTGGCCATAAGAAAAATTCCAAAATCCATATTTGTCGAATATCTTTATTAGGACAAAACAAAGCTCACCAAAAATGTGCAACCTTTTGAGATCTCCACATCTTTTCATCAAGCAAGATGTTACAAAAAGCAGATTGATGGGGGTGGGAATAGGAGTGGGGAAAGTCTGTCTCACTGGATGTTATAGTCAGGATGTCTGCATAGTCAAGAGTCTTAAGAAGATACCGAGGAGGAAGGTTTGCAGATGTTCAATTTGGGCTCTGCCAGGTGATGTGATGGTTTCATGTTTCAGTGCCATAGGACCACTGGGGCTTTCTTCAGACGGAGCCTTTGTCCTGCGATTGAGATTGCTTCACGGAAGTTTGTGGGCTCTTTACATGATGCCATGAATCTGCAAGGCATCTCCTGCACTAAATGCCCTTTGTTCCATTTTTAAATAGATCACAGATAATGACCTATCAAATTACCCTGTTGTATTCTGCTTAAGTTCCCTCCATGAAAAGAGGAAAAATGGCAAGAAGAGGAGCGAGATCAATGGAAGAGATGGAAGACTCAGATACAGGGAGAAGGAGGGGGAAAGGGGAGCGGGGAAAGGAAGCACGTGAAAAAGGGAGTTGTGATCCTGCATTTAAAACAGAAGCAGAAAGCCCCAATTTAAATGCAGGAGTTTAGGCTGGTGTAGAGATGCCCTGGGAACAAGAAATAGAAGGCATTTGATAATGACTGCATTTATTTAGGAGAGGCAGGTTTACTAGTGTTGAGTGGCTGCATCTTGGCTGAGTCAGGGTGCTAGTCCTGCTGCTTCAAGGCAAGCCACAAAACCACCTCTCCTCTCTGTCTCAGCTCCCCATCTCCAAAGGAGATGGCAATGATGGTTTCCAGCCTTGCAAAGAAGAACTGAAGCCCTATAGAGGCCACAAGCTGTTTGGGATAGATAATAGCTCAGGATTTGAGTCATCACACCTTGTAAACGTAGCTCCTCAGTGTGTCCCCTCTCAGTAGCATTTTCCTTCTCTTCAGTTTTGCCGACTATGGCTGCATGCTGGAGATTCAGAAAATAGCATTCCTGCCTGATGGACGATCTTTAGTGGACACAATAGGCAAGCGGAGATTCCGGGTTTTGAGACGTGGGCACAGGGATGGCTACAACACTGCTGATATTGAGTACTTGGATGATGAGAAGGTGAGTGGTTCCATCTGAGTTGTCCCATAAAGATTGTGGTTATGGCATCCTTAACATGAAACAGTGCACCGAAGGGAATGAAACTTGCTCTACCAGAAGAAGCTTATATTGCATTGGCTCTATAACTTACAGGTCACCTTTGGGGAGCTGTAAAGGCTGTCGCTCAGTGGGAGAGCACTTGCTTTGCATGGAGAAGGTCCCGGATTCAAACCTTGGCATCTCCAGGTAGGGCTGGGAAAGATCCCTGCCTGAAACCCTGGAAAGCTGATACCAGTCAGTAGACAGTGTAGACAATACTGAGTTAGACAGACCAATAATCTGACTCTGTATAAGGCAGCTTCCTATACCCTTTTGTGAGGTGCATGTGATGATTATTCATGTTACTGAGTCACCAAGAGAGCAAACCTATGCATGTTTAGACAGAAAAATGTCCTGCAACACCCAGCATTCCCCATGGCTGGCTGGGGAATGCTGGGAATTGTAAGACTTGTTTTCTGTCTAAACATACATAGGATTGCACCTCAAATGGTTGCAGTGATAGATGCATCATATTGGTTGAAAGTTCTGTGCAAGGAAGATGCAAAACAAGAGGGTCACACAACTAAGGAATTTCAGCTGATTTATTACCCTGTCTTTTAACTATTACTTAAATTTAAATACATTTTGCAGATTAACCAAAGTTCCCCTTTGAGATATTGATGGAAGTGAGAGGGCTTAGAATTAAATAAAGAAAAGCTATTCCTGGTTGTTAGAAGGAAAGGCCATCTCCAAGTATGTCTTTTTCTCTCTCTACCGTCTTAGAGTAATGTAGCAAAACCAAAAGGGGCCTCCCCCCAAAAGTATGGCATTAACTTCACTTATTAAAATTGTCCCCTGCCAATAAATTAGCGAAAGCTTTAGTTGACTGATCTGCTGCTGGATGCTTGCAACCACAAACATATGTAAGGTGATAGCTGTTATCTATTTTGTTTCTGTTGGTGAATGAGCAACCATGTCAGGCTCTTCTTCAGGCAGCTGATGTAATTATTACATAACCTGCCTTAAAATGAATCTTAAGATAATGTAGATCCAGTCATGCAAGTTCGCTGTTGCTCAAGCTAATCAAGAGTGTCTATAGGCATCTCAAAGTCATCAAAGAAAAGTTGGGTCTGATAAAAGGCCACACTTCATCTGGTCCGTGTATCTTGCATCTGTGTAGCAACATCACTGAGTTTATAGCAAGTCACTTGTGTTTATTCTTGGCTTTTATCTCTCTCTGTCTCTGTGCTCTTCTGCTCTCAACTCCTGGTCTAACCTTTACCCTTTTCCTTGCTCCATCATTCACTCCCTTTGTTCCTAATATCTTCCTTCTACTGTCCTCTTGGTGTAGGTGGAAGGAGAGGAACTGGCTGAGCTTCAGAATTTGCATGACTACACATACCAGCTTACACAGAAATTTTATGACCATGGGGACACTACCTTCAGACAGCTCTTGATGCACCATGGGCCTCTTCCTGAGAAAGAGGAAGACATCCAGGTATTGATTGGTCTCTTTCCTCTAAGTGGGATCTGCCCATGTTCTAAAGCAGGTGTGTTAAACTGCAGGTCTGTGGGCCGAATGCAGAGTCCCTCCGATCCAGCCCTCCATGTGTCCCAGATGGCAATGCTCACTTCCCCTGGCTCCACCCCTTTCCCTTGACCACCAATCACTTGGTGGTTTCCTGGATTTTGTGCATTTCCTCCCATTCTAAAAGGCTGAGATGTCTGTCTAAGGCTCAGTTACTAGCAATAAAAGCTTTAAGCTAAAATATGCCAGTATTTTGGCTTTCACCCCTGGCCACCACTGGAATGCCCCCTCAGGAGCTTCTCTGAAATTGAATTCAGTGCTTAGGCTGAAAGAGTTTCCACACCCACATTCTAAAGCACAATGGACCAGGATAAATGGAATGAAAAGCCAGAAGGTGAGATTTTCATTGGTGCCCAGTGATACAGGTATTCCCATTCTATTTCTGCATGTGCTGAAATATTAGAAGAATCCCAGCCCTGGGATAGGTGTGCATGGCTGCAATGATGTGCAGAGTGTGTAGCACTTAGGAATGGCACGGGCACCTGATTCCATCTGGAAATCCGGCAGAACCTACCCCCTTCCCACACTCCTGAGCCCCTGCCTGTGCTCAGTGAATGGCCTGCACTCACCCCAGCAGGCTTGTCGAGCTCCACAGTTGCCATTTCTTGAAAAATAAAATGGCGATAGCAAAAATGCGCATATTTGTGTATGCGCGAAAATGAGCGTTTTCGCGAATGCACATATTCACACACATGCAAATATGTGCATTTGTGAAATGTGCATTTTTGCACATATGTGAAAATGCGCATTCGCAAAAATGCACATTTCGCTCATATGCAAATATGTGCATTTTTGCGACTGCCATTTTATTTTTCAAAAAATGGCGACCGCAGAACTTGACAAGGCCGCTGGGGTGAGTGCGGGCTGCTTGCTAAGTGCGGGAGGGGCTCAAGCACAGTCTGGGGACTGGCAAGCAGGGGCAGGGGTTGGGTGGGCACCCGGAGAACCCGTGCGGGGTGGGTTCGCACACCCCTAGTTGCACTGCCATAGTTTTCATAGCATCCCATTGCCCACAGTCCCATTCTAAAAGCCCCTTACAGTATGCCGGATGCTCACAGAATTACATATATGAGCCATGCTGACCATTTATCAGATACAGCATAATTGTGTAAGGCACTGCTGTGTACACAACACCTCTTGATGATGGCAGATGCTGATGCAGTAGCACTGATTTGCACTGCAGTAGTGCAACACTTAGAGGGCTAGATGCGCCTGATCTCATCTGATATTGGAAGCTAAGCAGGGTCAGCCCTGGTTAGTACTTGGATGGGAGACCGCGTGGGAATCAGACTTCCTGCACTGAGCAGGGGGTTGGACTCGATGGTCTTGTAGGTCCCTTCCAACCCTACGATTCTATGATCTATAACCTATTGGGCTGGTTTTAAAAGCATTACAAATCTTGCCACAAGTGCAGTTGTTGCACCGCATCTCAAGCTCTGCTTTACTGGTGCTTTGACTTATTGGCTGAGCCTAACTATGATACTAATATCCCATTACAGTGTTAATGTTATGCTTTTCACATAGTTGATCCTCCTCTTCAAGCAGTGGAACAAATGGCCTGCAGTCAAGCAATTTGTTCAGTTTAGAAATAGCTTTGATTTTTAAAGAGCCCAATACAGTACAATCTTTTGCATCCTGTGATTAATCTGTTCCATCTTATTGTGAGCTCAGTGAGACACAAGAAGTTAAGAACACCTCTGCCAAGGGTTACTTATCTGGCAGTAATATAATAGGACTTGTTCCCAGTTAGGCACGCATAGTATTGTGCTGTCAGTAGGTTCAGTGGTCTGACTAGCCTAGAATCCTATATCTAGAGGTGCCTGTTGATCTTGGCCAAATTATGTAGGCCAGGGGTGGCTGTGGTAAGCCCAAACATTTGGAGGACAACTCCCATCATCCCTGACCATTGGTTATGCTGGTTAGGGCTGATGGGAGTTGTAGGCCAAAACATTTGGAGGGCCTCAAGTTGCCCAACCCTGGTGTAGATAATAGTGCAATAAAACTAAAGAATTAGGACAAAGTGTCTTGACCCAACATTACCAAGAGTTCAGCATCTATTTAGATATCGAAATATTTAAGCATACAAAGCACCAAATTGTTTCCCTGGTGCCTTTTATGAAACAATTTTCAACACAGCTCACCATGATGGGGAAATAGATGCTGTGCCCTTTCACAAAGCTTTCTCAACTATGAAAACTGGGAAAAATAAGTCCATTTGTTACTTGCCACCTAAGGCCACAAAAGTACCTTTTGGCCAAAGATTTGAACCCTAGACCACCACATTTAATCCTTGGGTATATTTGATCAACCAAGAACAATTGTATAGAAAACTAGAGCTCTTGCGTGTTGGTCCCAAGGGGCAATGCAAGCTTCTGTTTGGTTTCTCGTCTTTACTTACTTAGATGTTTCTTGGCCAAACCTTTTTCTGGAGCTTGTTTAAAATATGGGTGTACTGCTAAATAGATGAACTGATCTATTCAAAGCCCTCTTTTTCAGAAACTAAATGCTACATTTCTTATGGCTTCCCATGAGACTGTCTCTGAATTATTGCCTGGGAACTCAGCTGCCTGAGTTTTTACGTTGCTAAAAAAAGAATTTTGGTTTTCCTTGTTGTGTATGTAGTTCATTGTTTTGCCAGAGTTTTGTCAGAGTTTCTTTTGCCTCGGGTGCAGCATAAGTCAAGTGAGGTGGGCCTGGCCAAAGCAGTTTGGAGTTTTCCTAGTTTGTTTCTTTGCTCCTGCTGGCAGGAGGAGCCAAGTGGGAACCATCAAACAGCATGCACCAACATGCTTGCTTGTTCACGATAAGCCCAAATTCTAAAGAATTCTGATTTATTGCTACATGTGAACTGAGCCATTCAGTCACATGCTCAATATTAAAAAATCTATGTGATGACAAGTATTAAGTACTCTGCTGATGAAGGAAGTATTCCTTCACACTACTCAACATCCCTCGAGCCAAATCTTGATGTGGTCAAATTTGCCATCTGCAGTTGTCCCAATGGGACTGGCCCCAAACTACTTCCTGTGTGCAGACATGGAATCCCTGCCGCAATCTGTTTACATATTTTTCCATACATATTCTCCCATTAGGCATCTCCAGATGGACCAGTTTGGTGTTGGTGGCTTATATCCATCTTACCCCTTGACCTGGCCCGTAAGTTGACGATCTTTTCTGACACATCCCTGAAGGCTCGCCTCACCCAATTAAAGCATATTCTGAACATCATTCTGGAAAGTCGTGACTACAACAGCTAATTCCTAGATCTCATCCCAAGAAGAAGGTTATAAATACCATTGAAGGAACAAACAAAATGAGTTTATGCTATATCACACATAGTTTTTTTCTGTGATGTTGGGCTAAAGACTCCACCTGATATGGTGTTTCTTCATTTGTTCTCTGTGTCCTGACTATTTTCTTTTATTTTAGAACTGACCTCAGCAATAGGCCATGAACCAGTAAAGTGAATCTGGTTTGCAATGGTAACAAGAATCATTAGTAATGATGCACTGCCCATAGGAGATTTGGGGGGGGGGGGAGTCTTCAAATCAACCTTGTTAAGTCTAAAGAATGCAGTGAGTCTAGATGTGAAATCTGTCCAAGAAACTGGACAGACATGTCTGTCTTGTGCTAAGTGAAGAAACCGCTAAGCAACTTACCCCCACCCACAAAGCAAAAAGAAAACTCAGCCTCAAATGCTAGAGCTTCCTAGGCGTTACTCTCTTACCTCTTATTGATACTTGTGTAGGATTACTCAAACCTCTGCAAGATGTGTATTCTATTTCTCCAATTTTAAATCATTCACTTGAAGCTGCTATTTGCTGCAGAGCAGGAAAAGGATAGGGACAATGCACCCCAGGCCCTGATCCAAAGTGCCCCCCGCCTCCAGTTAGATTTTTTTTCAATGAAAGAAAAGTGCAGTGGGAGATTAGATCACATAAGTCATGTAGTTTGGCTCTCGGACATGGTGTGAAGAGAAGAAAAATGCTGGAGAGCAGGGGTGTAGATTAAAACTACTTCTATATGATAAAGGACTAACAGACATTACTTTGAAGTTAGACATCCTCCCAGGCAATGTAGTTAGGCCCAGGCTGTTCCTGGACAAATCATTTAGCCTACAAAGGATGGATGAAAAGAAATTTGGAAGAGAAAACAAAATTGTGGAATACATTGCCATAGGATGGAGGGAACAGCTAAAAGATTAACGATTGTCTAAAATGTATTAATCACGGACGTCCGAGGTTTCAGAACACCCGGATGGCTAAGTGTCCAGGTCTGTCAAGCTGCCCAGTACTGTTAGACAAATTACATGGAATACAAAAACACCCTGAAAGGCTAACAAATGCTTTGCGATATGAATTATTGTAAAGTGGAGATGGACATGCACATACATGGGTCCAGTACAAGAACTGACTTTACAAGGATAAAATGTTATTCATTTGTTAGTCTTCAAGGTGCCTCAGGACTCTGGTTTTGCCAGAGCAGCTTAATGCACCTACTGTTGTAAAAACTTGCCCTGCATGGAAGATGGTGATATTAACAGTTTTTAGATAGAATGCTTTTGACCCCCAACACTAAGACTGTAGCACCTGGAAGTGAGCAACAAATGATGATGGACTTTATTACAACTTTTGCTCTGTTATAAACTTCTTCCGGATTTGGTGGTTCTTAAATGCTTACCTGACCTTGCCTAATAACAGTGTATGGTATTGGCTTGATTTGCCATTGGTCTGGTCTGCTTATTTCGAAAAAGAAGTCAAAGTTTGTTGCAGGCAGATGAAGCTTCTATTTAAATTATATAGTTTTGACAGATTAACAACAATTATCATATTAGAATCAGTAACTCACAACTTGTTCTCTGGAGCAAGCAGAATCCTCCGTACTATATTCCTCAGTCCACCGCCCCCTAATAGGATATGACTAATTTGAAGAGAGAAGGGGGGGAAAAGGGAGAGGATTTGCCTGCAAATGGGTGAAAACTATCCAGAAAATCAACACTCTGAGAACATGTCTAGAAATGGCTGCCATCTTGAGTCAAACCGATACTGTTTTTTCTCCTAATGTGTTCAATACACACTTGTTTTGCTGGAGGCATCCACCTGGAAGAGTGCATGTGGCAATTGAATCTAAATGTATAAATCGAGTTGGTTTAGAAATACACAGAACATTGAAATTCAGAAATTTAGATGAAAGAGCACTTTTTCTTTTACTTTTTATGTTGGTCAACCTGATTTTATTCAGCCAAGGATAATCCAGACATGAGGACTCAATTTTGTCTTGTTTTGAAGCTAGTCCTTCCCTACCCACATTACACGTCAGGTGTAATATGAAGGATGCTATGTGGTTGCCTTCATTCAGGTATGAGTAGATACCTATAAAATTTTGTGTTTCTCTAGGGAGGCACTTCTCCACCTTTCTAAGCACTACAGAGCTACATTAGTAGTTCACCCTTGGTACAATCTTGCATCTGAATGCCAAGGAAATAATGTATTGTGGGGAACCTTTTTCAGCTTGCAGGTTGAATTGGTTCTGGGCAAGCATGTCAGGAGCCACACACCCACGGTGGGCGGGGCTACATCCCGAAGGGGGCAGGGCCATCCCACTACTGCCGTGTGTTCACACACACACTCACTCACTCATACATTGCCCCTCCCGCACTACGATCAGCCTGTTAAAGGCTTCCATTGGTACCAGTGTTCGGAGATAAGGCAGGGAAGCTGGTGGGCTGGAATGGGACCTCCCACAAGCCGTAGGTTCTCCCTCCCGGGCTTATAAGTATAAACTGAGGTACTTTCACTAATGGCAGTACCAGTCCATTCATTTTTGCTTTAGAGCAATTAATATAGGTTAAGTGGTTACACTGGAGAACTTTGGGGGTGGTAGGATACTTCTTGAATATGGGTGGCAATTTGGGGCTTCTGTAAATTCCACTTTCAAACAACATAGGACCCAAGCATCTCAGAGCCTGGCAAATTCTTAACATGACATCTGTTCCGGGTATGGGAGGTTTACTTAGTATATAAGCTTGAAAACGTAATCATGTAATCTCCCCATCATAATATAGTTTGAACAAGTTTTTGAAAATGTAAGGAACAGGGAGATCAGGAACTGAAGGTTTTCGAGAACCTTCTTTTTCCTGCCTAAAATGACCTTGCAATTGTTTTGGTGTATGTATTGCAGTGGAAGAGAGAACTTCTATACTGCCTAGTAACCTAGCTGAGGTGGGTGGACTAGGCTGGAATATTTTGTTCAGGTGGTTTTGCATCTTGCATTTCTTTCTATATTTATTTGGAAGCCTCAGGATGGATATTTATATTAAAAGTTGTGCAAAATTTTGGCTTGGATTCTACCAGTCTTAGTATTGGTCCCAAGTTGTAAGTCAGCATGAGTGGTTATAAGAGACTGTCTGTAATATTTACATATAGAATATAATTGAGATTCAACACCCTCTCTGCCTATTCTGTCATGCTGACATCAGCTGTTTGTTTTTCCGCTTACTTCCAAATGTCTTATTCTAAAGCACTTGAGTCAAGCCATTCTTCTGTACAATATGCCTCATTAAGGGGAAATAATCAGCTTCTGTAACCAAAGATGTAAAATGATGGTTAAAAGGGATGAGGCAAAGTTGGAGTATGGAAATCTGCATTTGTTACTCTTCAATGTATAAAAACACCCCCCCAACCCCATTTACTGATTGGAATCAAATACCCAGACTTTTGCATGGCAGCTACTTTAAATATGACTGTCCAGAAACCTCTGCACACGAGCTGGTGTCGATGTGTAACAGCTTGGCACCCTACATTTCCTTGTGTGATGTGGCAAGTTGTTCAGGACACTGATCTGCTGTCTGTCCTGCCCCAGTCAGAGCAGTCTCTTGTTTAAAAGACTCCTTTCCAGGGCTGTTTGACCACTTCAATCCAACCTTGTATCTCAATGGAGGGGAAAAAAGGAACTCTTGTTACCATGACAATTAGCATTGAAGCCTTATGCAGCCTTGGAATTATGGGTAAGGAGAAGGTAGGCTACCCGAGCACGTGGTGGTGGTGGTGGATGAATGCCTCTGTGAATATATACCTGTAATGGAAGGGATTTACTGCTGCTGTTTCTCTTTTCTTCACGTACTATAGGGAATGGAAATATGAAGGAAGCGTTTAAAGCCACTGACATACACACAGCTTTTCTTAAATGGAAAGTGCCTTTTTTCCCCAAGGTGGAGATTCAGGGCAGTATGCAATGGTACTCTTACACAGAGTAGACCCATCTAAGCGTATGGGCCTAGTTTACATAGGACTACTATTGGATGCTGCCCTCAGTGACTCCAGAGCCAGGCCAAGTTGTGGGAGGAGGGGTTTTGACGCTTTACTGAGCCCTCCCACCCACCTGCAATTCTTATTACTTGAGCTACATAGTCAAACAAGTGAAGAAACTCACCCTGCTTTTTTAACCCCACATGGATTTCCTTGCTTTCCCTGTTTTCAGAGGCTGTAAATGTGGATGAAAATAGGCTTGTGCTCTCTCAGCTGCATGACGTTGCTCATTATTTCATGACACTAAGTGAGCCACTTCTCTTACCTGGCAGAAATGTACTGGAATTGCTCCACTTTGCCCGGAGTTCATTGAATGTATATCGTTTTATTCTCTGCTGGTCAAATTATTTTTTTCCTGTCAAACTAATAAACTATTGTGTTTTCTGAGCATAGCATTATTTTGTTTGGATTTGTGTGTGTGTATGTGTTTGTTTGTATGTGTATGTATATATATGCACATACACATTTATATTGCCATGAATTCCCTCAAGGGCATTAGCTTTCAGCTGTAAAGAGTTTCATGCTCCATGCTTTGCTCACAGTTTTCTTTTGTCATTGTTGTTGTTCAGTCGTTAAGTCGTGTCCGACTCTTCGTGACCCCATGGACCATAGCACGCCAGGCCTTCCTGTCCTCTGCTCTCTCCAGGAGTGTGCTCAAGTTTATATTCATTGCATCGGTGATGCTATCTAGCCATCTCATCCTCTACCGTCACCTTCTCCTTTTGCCTTCAATCTTTCCCAGCATCAGGGTCTTTTCCAGAGAGTTTTCTCTTCGCATTAGGTGGCCAAAATATTTGAGCTTCAGCTTCAGTATCTGTCCTTCCAATGAGCACTCAGGGTTGATTTCCTTTAGGATTGACTGATTTGACCTCCTTGCAGTCCAGGGGACTCGTAAGAGTCTTCTCCAGCACCACAGTTCGAAAGTATCAATTCTTCGGCACTCAGCCTTCCTTATAGTCCAGCTCTCACAGCCATACGTTGCTACTGGGAAAACCATAGCTTTTATTATACGAATCTTTGTTGGCAAGGTGATGTCTCTGCTTCTTACTAGGCTGTCTAGGTTTGCCATAGCTTTCCTCCCAAGGAGCAAGTATCTTTTAATTTCATGGCTGCAGTCACTGTCTGCGGTGATCTTGGAGCCCAAGAAAATACAATCTGTCACTGCTTCCATTTCTTCCCCTTCTATATGCCAGGAAGTGATGGGGCCAGATGCCATGATCTTAGTTTTTTTAATGTTGAGTTTCAAACCAGCTTTTGCACTCTCCTCTTTCACCCTCAACAGGAGGCTCTTTAGATCTTCTTCGCTTTCTGCCATTAGGATGGTATCGTCTGCATATCTGAGGTTGTTGATAATTCTCCCGGCAATCTTAATTCCAACCTGTGATTCATCCAACCCAGCGTTTCTCATGATGTACTCTGCATATAAGTTAAATAAGCAGGGTGACAATATGCAGCCTTGTCGTACTCCTTTCCCAATTTGGAACCAATCGGTTGTTCCGTGTCTGGTTCTTACTGTTGCTTCTTGACCCTCATACAGGTTTCTCAGGAGACAGGTAAAGTGGTCTGGAACTCCCATCTCTTTCAGAATTTGCCACAGTTTGTTGTGATCTACACAATCAAGGGCTTTAGCGTAGTCAATGAAGCAGAAATAGACGTTTTTCTGGAATTCTCTTGCTTTCTCCATGATGCAGCGAATGTTGGCGATTTGATCTCTAGTTCCTCTGCCTCTTCGAAACCCTGCTTGTACTTCTGGTAGTTCTCGGTTCACATGTCATAGCATACAAAAAAAAGAAAAGTTTTCTCTTCCTTGTCATTCAAGCCACCTGGATGTTTGCGCTGTCATAACGGGGAGATAATGCACAGATAAATAAAGAAATGGAAGGAAGGAAATGTAATGAGCCTAAAGTGTGTTCAAGGTACATGTTGAGAGATAATAGCATTATGCCATACAAGTTGAATATTATGTCCTGTTAGTTTAAATGCTTCCAAATGTTGATTTTAGTCTTGTTTACTTCAACATTTTTTACTTTGCAATGAAAACTCTTTCCACTAGATGTCATTATAGAACAGAGGACTTCTTCATAGACACAGAACAAAGATTAAGTACACTGGTGGTTATCAGGCAAAAAAAAAAAAAAATCTTAGATTTTATATCCCTCCTTCTAAGCTATCCAAGGTTTCTAGCTCCCATATCAAGTATACTTATTTATAGATCATAACAGAACTGGTAGGGATGGCATAATAGTAAGGAAAATAAGAGCAATTCTTTATATCCTGGCGCCTATAATGTTCAGTGATAAAGGAGTATCTTTTGAAATAAGAAACAAACAGAACAATAACTTTTAAACAAGGGACAGATCATGTATGGTGGGCAGAAGAGAGAAACTTTCCTGGAGCTGAGAACGTGCAAAGAATACCCTATTGATCTAGCTGTATCAGGAGCAAATAGGTGTGCATAACAATTAGTGCCCCCAGATGCAGATCTGTAGTTCCATTCAAATCCAGCCAGTTTGCGTGGATGAGTAGTACATTTCTAGGCCTCTTGTCCAGGATGCTCAAGGAGACTTTAAAAAATACAATAAAATTAAAACAAGGAATAAGCAACAAACAAAATCATATGGTAATACATTACAACAGACAATAAAATAACCACTAACTGGAGAGATCAGCCAAACGCAAGTTGAAATGATTTCCAGATGAAGAGCACACTATAAATCACCTTTACTGAGCTCTCTCTAGTATGGTCTGAAATTGATTTCAATGGGTGGGGAGACCGATTTTTTTTGCCAGTTTTGTCATTTATTTCATATCCAAGATCTTGCTCCCAGGCTATCTTTAAACCTCTCATGTTATAATTAGCAATATTGAGAAGGTATTTATTAAGTTGCGAAACTATTCCTTTAGAGCCTGGACTATAAGTAACTAAATACTTTTCAAATTGTCTGAGTGTCCATATAGCCTGCTGCTTGACTGATGGTACATTTAGAAAATGAAGTATCTGGTGGATTTGAAACCACAAATTAGGGGTATTCAGAAGTCTCTCTTTAACTTGTCCTGTTAAACATTTGCCCTTTGGGAAGGAATCCAACATCCTGTGTAAACTGCTGTCTTCTAACCAGCAAATTGTGCTCATTTATCAGGATAAGAAAACAAGGGATGGATTAAAAAAGGTGTGAGAGGAGAGATTTGGGGCATTAGATATTTATGCCATTTATTCCAAATTTGTAGGGTAAATTTCAAAAAAGGGTTATTTAATGTGGCTATATTTCTATTGGTATTGGACCAAAAAAAAACACTTGGTTATCTCCAGGATGTTCTATTTCCACCCAGGCTATATCAGAATCTTTTTATAATAACGAAATGAGTTGGTGTAACTGTAATGCATCACAATATTTAATAATATCAGGAACACCAAGACCACCCAAGGCAGGCTGTTGACATAGGAAATTCCTGACTTGTGTTGCGGATAACTTCCTCCTACAGAAAGTAGAGGAAGGAACTAGAGGATCAGCTATCCTTGACTTGATCCTAACCAACAGAGATGACTTAGTGGATAAAGTAGCAGTTACAGGAACTCTGGGGGAAAGCGACCATGTTGCACTTGAGTTCTTGGTTCTAAGGGAAGCAAAAGCCGAGTGTAGTCAAACGCATACCCTGGATTTTACGAAAGCTGATTTTCATAAACTCAGAACAATGATCAGTAAGGTCCCATGGCAAGCAATGCTAGCGAGAAAAGGAGTCCAAGATGGGTGGGAGCTTTTAAAAAAGGAAATTCTCAAGGCACAATCACAAACAATTCCAACAAGAACAAAAGGTGGAAGACAACAGAAGAAGCCAATGTGGCTTCACAAAAAGCTTAGGGATGATCTGAAAACAAAAAAAGGACAGATATAGGAAGTGGAAAGAAGGCCAAGTAACAAAGGAAGAGTACAGGCAGGTAGCACAGAATTGCAGGGATGGCGTCAGGAAGGCTAAAGCTGAGAATGAGCTGAGGTTAGCGAGGGATGCTAAAAACAACAAAAAGGCTTTCTTCAGCTACGTGCATAGTAAAAGGCAGAGGAAAGAAATGGTTGTTCAGCTATTAAATAAGGATGGCAAAATGATTACAGATGACAAAGAAAAGGCAGAGGTGCTCAATTCCTACTTTGGCTCAGTCTTTTCCCAAAAGAGGGTCCATGACCCCCCCGGCAAAGGCGAAGTGCAGGCTGAAGGGGCAGGATTGCAGCTTGAGATTGCTAGGCATACGGTCAAGGAACACCTAATTCCTTTGAATGAGTTCAAATCTACAGGGCCAGATGAACTGCATCCTAGAGTAATAAAGGAACTGGCAGAAGAACTCTCAGAACCGCTGTCTATTCTCTTTGAGAAATCATGGAGGACGGGGGAAGTGCCAGATGACTGGAGGAGGGCTAATGTTGTCCCTATCTTGAAAAAGGGTAAAAAGGAGGAACCTGGGAACTACAGACCAGTCAGTCTGACATCAATCCCTGGGAAAATTCTGGAGCAGATGATAAAGCAATCCATCTGGAAGCACATTGAAAACAATGCAGTGATTACTCGAAGCCAACGTGGATTTGTCAAAAACAAGTCCTGCCAGATGAATCTGATCTCATTTTTTGATGAAGTCACCTCCCTTGTGGACCGTGGGAATGCTGTAGACATCATATACCTCGACTTCAGCAAAGCTTTTGACAAAGTGCCCCATAATATCCTGATGAGCAAACTAGCTTAAAGTGGGCTAGATGAAACAACGATCCGGTGGATCCACAGTTGGCTACAGAATCGGACTCAAAGAGTGTTTATTGATGGTACCTTCTCAAACTGGGGAGAGGTAACGAATGGGGTACCGCAGGGCTCAGTCCTGGGCCCAGTGCTCTTCAACATTTTTATTAATGACTTGGAGGAGGAGGTGCAGGGAATGCTGATCACATTTGCAGATGACACCAAATTGGGTGGGATAGCTAATACTTTGGAAGACAGAAACAAAATTCAAAGTGATCTGGATAGACTGGAGCACTGGGCAGAAAACAACAGAATGACATTTAATAGGGATAAATGCCAAGTTCTGCACCTAGGAAAAAGAAACCAAATGCACAGTTACAAGATGGGGGATACGTGGCTCAACAACACTACAAGCGGGAAGGATCTTGGAACTGTTGTCGATCACAAGCTAAATATGAGCCAACAATGTGATGTGGCTGCCAAAAAGGCAAATGCTATTTTGGGCTGCATTAATAGAAGTATAGCTTCCAAATCCCGAGAAGTACTAGTTCCCCTCTACTCAGCACTGGTTAGGTCTCATCTGGAGTACTGTGTCCAGTTCTGGGCACCACACTTTAAGAAGGATGCAGACAAACTGGAGAGGGTTCAGAGGAGGGCAACAAAGATGATCAGGGGACTGGAAACAAAGCCCTATGAAGAGAGACTGAAAGAACTGGGCATGTTTAGCCTTGAGAAGAGAAGATTGAGGGGAGATATGACAACGCTCTTCAAGTACTTGAAAGGTTGTCACAGAGAGGAAGGCCAGGATCTCTTCTCGATCATCCCAGAGTGCAGGACATGGAATAATGGGCTCAAGTGACAGGAAGCCAGATTCCGGCTGAACATCAGGAAAAACGTCCTGTCTGTTAGAGCAATACAACAATGGAACCAATGACCTAGGGAGGTGGTGGGCTCTCCCACACTGGAG
The DNA here is from genome assembly GCF_057233095.1 of Heloderma suspectum. Classification (NCBI taxonomy): domain Eukaryota; kingdom Metazoa; phylum Chordata; class Lepidosauria; order Squamata; family Helodermatidae; genus Heloderma; species Heloderma suspectum. Next base: position 270,573,284 of record NC_139459.1, on the reverse strand, counting down.
GCGTTCAAGACGAGGCTGGACAGCCATCTGTCAGGGATACTCTGACTTGGATTCCTGCATTGAGCAGGGGGTTGGACTTGATGGCCTTGTAGGATCATATGATTCTATGATACTTTTGGCAACTCTTGGCTTTTTTCCTTTGAAGATCTATGAATTAAATTTTTTTTTGCCATTTAAGGAGATTTCTGTGGTAATTTATAGATGGCATCTCATGCCAGTAGAGCTCTCAAGAATAAGCAAAAGTAATTCTCCATTATGTTGGAGGGGGTGTGGAGCCATTGGTTCATATCTTCACCATTGGTGGACTTGCCCTTTCGTTCAAATCTTTTGGGGTGAGACTGAAATGAAATTAACAAAATTACTAATCAATCAATTAGCCTTGACCCAGATCTTGCCCTTCTTAATCTATATAATGAATTTAATGCTAATTATTTGCAAAAAGATTTAATTTTTTTTTTTTGCTGGCTGCTGGACAAGTTTTTGCTAAAAACTGGAAATGTGATAGGCTTCCTAATTTGAGTGACTGGTATGGGAGAGTGTGGAATTTGACATTATTGGAGAAACTGACTCAGCAAGTTAGGTATTCAAGAGATCAATCAGACATTGGCACATTTGAACGTACATGGTCATCATTCATTAATTTCACTGATTGAGAAGGTGATGGATTTTGGTCTGCTGCAGTGACTCATGGTGACATATGGACAGGTCTATTCGACTGTATAAAATCTGGACAGTAAGACTCTTTATCTTCATGTAGTTCCCCTGCCTTGAGATTTTTTCTTTTTGTAAATGGATTTTTATTTTCTCTGTATATTTGGTCTACATGTTTATATGCTATGTGTTCACGTTCACTTAACCAGTTGTATATTTGTTGTAAAGATCTGGATAAATTTGTATCATCTATATAAATAAAATTAAAAATAATTTGGTGAGAAAAAGATACAGAGCACCACCTTCACTCAATACGCAGAATGTTTCTAACCTATTACGGCTGCAGGCATAAACCCTATTCCTAGTTAAGAACATAAGAAGTGCTGTGCTGGATCAAACCAAGGGTCCATCTAGTTGAGCATTCTGTTCACACAGTGGCTGAACCAGCTGTCAATGGGAAACCCACAAGCAGGACATGAGTGCAACATCACCCTCCCATCCATGTTCCCCAGCAACTGATATACATAGGCTCACTGCCTCTGATACTGGAGGTAGCATAGAGGCATCAAGACTAGTTGCCATTGACAGCCTTCTCTATGAATTTGTCCACTCTCCTTTTAAAGCCATCCAAATTGGTAGCCATCGCTCCATCTTCTGGAAGAGAATTCCATAGTTTCACTATGCGCTGTGTGAAGGCCCTTCCTTTTATCTGTCCTGAATCTCCCACCAATCAGCTTCATGGGATGACCCCTACTGGGTTCTAGTATTCAGTGTTCTTATTTGGAATTGTGAAGGCATAGGCAGCCCCTGAATTCCTGATGGCAACTGGCAAGTTTACTGTTATAGGGAACAGGCAGTCGCTTGGGTATATACTCAGGGAAGCAGAACTTCAGGCCGGGGGGCGGGTGCAAATCCAGCCCTCCAGAGGTCCCAATCTGGACCCTGGTGCTCCCCCAAAGGCCCCATCCCCTTCCCCTGGTTCCACGCCTTTTCCATTGACCACCAATCACTTGGTGGTTTCCCAGCTTTTGTGCAGTTTTCCCTCAATCCAAAAGGTTGAAATGTGTCCCCCTCCCCAAGGCTTAGTTACAGCCAGTAAGAGATTTAAGCTCAAATAAGCTGGTATATTCTGCATTTCAGCCCTGCCCCTTTTGCCTTTGGCCCCACCTGCCCTTGAAATGCAAAAGAAAGGCTCCCGAGAGCTTCTCCAAAATGGAATTTGGCCCCCAGCCTGGAAGAAGCTCGACAGTCCTACTGTAAAACTTTAAAGGTTAAAACCAGTATCCTGAATTGAGCATAGAAGCCTGCAAGCAGCTAGTGTGATTGGCACAGTACCGCTTGCGGGTTCCTCGCATGGGGGCAGAAATCCGCATCAATACCAGGGCTTTCTCCATCCAGTTTCATCGCAGGATTAGATTGGGCTCCTTTACACAGTTGTTTCTATCTCATTATAGTCCGTTCCTTACTTTTTCATGGGGTGGCTACTTTTCCATGAAAAGCCATTAGGCGCACTAGGGGCATCACAGAATTTCTTCCTTGGTTCCTGCCCCTTTCCCTCCCTTCGCAGATTACTGGCGGTTTGGTTGTGTTGGACGCTCAATGTGGGTGGACAGCAAGCTCCACTGAACTGCTTGAATACTGCCCCCGCAGGCACTGGCTTCCCAGCAAACTGCTGGAATGCTGGCATGCTGGCCATTTTGGGTTGTGGAGTAAGCAGCCGAAGTCGGGAGGAAAAGTTGGTGCATTGCATTTAGTCATGGCATGGCGGCAAGCCAGCACACCCACCATCCCAACGTCACTGCCGTCGTTGTCCTGATCATGCCCCTAACAAACCAAAACATCCATCCACAGCCACACACACACACAGTGGTTGCTTTTCACTATGGGAGAAATACACGGGGAGGTCATGGCAGTTCTGTTGCGCAGGCTGAAAAAATACTGCATTTTTTCCATTTGGGGATAACACGGGGTAGGCAGGGGGAAATGGCGGGAAAATCACTGGAGGATTACGACTTCGTTTAATGGACCTGCAAACTTCCATGAATGCGCGATAAATTGCAGGTGTAGAGATGCCCTTGGTGTTTTCCTGTGCCTGTCAATAGAAGAGCAGGCACAATGTCCAAGTCATTTTCAAAGGCAGCCCCATCTAAAGCACGTTACAGTAAGCAACGGTGAAAGGTCTGACCCATGAACAGCATGGATCAACATGGCAAGGCTGTTCCTGTCCAGGGAGGGATGGAGTCTCTCAACTGGGTGCTCTTCTTTTCTGAGAAACGTACTGAGAAAGTTAGACATAAATTCTCTGGATCCCCTCCCCTCGCAATGACTCTAGTGCATGTTTTCTTGTGGTAGTGTTTCAGTGCCAATATCCACCTGTTTTAGGTGACTAGCATCACTGCCATAGGTATCTGAATCTCTCAAGTTTGGGGTGGCTGTACCTCTGCAAAGACCTTGAAGCCATCGCACATTCCTTTCATATATGAAAGGGCCAATAGGCCCTGCTTCAAAGCGTTGGGCAAAGAGAACATTAAAGGCAGAATCCACAGGCTGATGAAGGCCTGTTGCTTTGTTCTTCCATTTTGACTTGACTCTCAGCTCTGTTCCACTGAGGTCAACAGAAAAGAGAGAGCCTGGTGTGTGTGTTTTTTAATCCCACAGGCTCGAAAAGGGCCTGTTAAAAGAATTAAAGGAAAATGCAGCTTCCCATTCTTTCCCCACATTACAATCAGGCAGACATTAATAGCATGGTATGCTTGGTTGCTTATCTATAATTACAGTGAGGCCTCTTTTCCTTCCCTCATCTCACACTCCAAATAAATTACTTAAGGTTTTTTGCGTTTTGTTGTGGTATTTTTGAATTTCAGGTAGGAATGGAACAACCAGGTTTTCTGTGGGTTGAGCTGAGGAGACAAGGGAGCATGAGTGGTGGCAGGGAATTTTCCTCTCCCCGCTCCCTCTCCATGGTAGCCTTGGGGTAAGCAGTGGGTTAAATATGAGTCTTAAGAGGCACCTAGAGGTTCCAACCCCTAATGACAAATAGTAAAACCAGATGTAATGCATGGGGGGGGGGAATAACATGTTGCCCATCTGTTTGCCTGTTACAAATCCTGCCCTTCACCCAATGAGCTAAGAGCAGGTAATCTGGGGTTCTCAAGAGTTCTCCTTTCCAGGTACAGATGTGCTTAGCTTCAGAGATGGTTCCTTCACAGACCATTCATTTTTCATTGGTATTACTTCCCATGTTCCAGAGGATTAAAAACTGGTTCTCTGACAGATCACTGAATGGGGTGCCCCCCCCCCCCAGGAAATGCATCACCAAATAAGAGGACAAAAGGGGATACCAATTTGCATATGCTAATTGCAAATTTAGAAATAATTATTAGAATTTAAATATGAACGCAGTACATGGTAAGATTACATGGAAAAATATAAATGCATGGTAAGATTACCATCATGTGGAAACCTGACCATGTGACGGGTGTGCCTACTCAATCATAGAATTATAGAATAGTAGGGTTGGAAGGGGCCTACAAGGCCATCGGGTCCAACCCGCTGCTCAGTGCAGGAATCCAAGTCAGAGCATCCCTGACTAGGGGTGGACGAAAGTCCCTTACCTGTCCTCGAAGGACGTTCGCGGTGGGGGGGAGGCGCTTCGCTGCTCCCCCCGCGAAGTTCCGGCCGGGGGGGAGGCTTCCCGCCTTGGCCCGGCCGAAATTCAGGCTGGGGAGGAGGCTTCCCGCCTCGCCCGGCCGCGAACGCGAAAGTTAAAAAAACACACAAAAACAACGCCCCCTGATAGGCTACGTGACGATTCACATAGCCTATCACGGCTAGATCTGCAAAGTCAGCCGTGATAGGCTACGTCAATTGTCACGTAGCCTATCACGGGTGACTTAAAAAAAAAAAAGCACGTATGCTACTGGCGGCCCCCATAGGGAGCCGCCATTCGCGTTCCTTATTTTCGCCATAGTCTACGTAAATCTTTACGTAGACTACAGCGACCAAATAAGGTCCAGGAGGGACATTCGGCGAAGGTAAGTCCCGTCCCGGGGGGGTGAGGGGGGGGTTCGGAGGATTTCTCCCCGAAACTTGTTCGGGGAGCCGAACACGTTGGCGCTCGGCCCCCCGAAGTTTCGGGGAGAAATTCTCCGCCAACCCTATCCCTGACAGATGGCTGTTCAGCCTCGTGTGGGAGAGCCCACCACCTCCCTAGGTAATTGGTTCCATTGTCGTATTGCTCTAACAGTCAGGAAGTTTTCCTGATGTTCAGCCGGAATCTGGCTTCCTGTAACTTGAGCCCATGATTCCGTGTCCTGCACTCTGGGATGATTGAGAAGAGATCCTGGCCTTCCTCTCTGTGACAACCTTTCAAGTACTTGAAGAGTGCTATCATATCTCCCCTCAGTCTTCTCTTCTCAAGGCTAAACATGCCCAGTTCTTTTAGTCTCTCTTCACAGGGCTTTGCTTCCAGTCCCCTGATCATCTTTGTTGCCCTCCTCTGAACCCTCTCCAGTTTGTCTGCATCCTTCTTAAAGTGTGGTGCCTAGAACTGGACACAGTACTCCAGATGAGGCCTAACCAATGCTGAGTAGAGGGAAACTAGTACTTCCCGGGATTTGGAAGCTATGCTTCTATTAATGCAGCCCCAAATAGCATTTGCCTTTTTTGCAGCGACATCACATTGTTGGCTCATATTCAGCATTGTTGTCTCATATTCAGCAATCTGCTGCTGTCCAGTGATAACTCTTGATGGGCAACTTCAAGGCACCTGCTGCTCTCCCTTCTTAAAGTTCATTAACCTTATGATGGATTTGGACTATACTTCGTATCAAGGATGCCTTCAAAACAGAGGACAGTCCACTGGCAAGCCTTCAAATAGAGGACAGTCCTCTGTAAAAGAGGATACATAGCCACTCTAGCGTTGAGCTAGAGGTTCTTTGTCATGGTGAGCTTTCATCAGTCAAGAACAATTTGTTTTAAGGTCTCCCCAGATGTAGTGGCACTTCCCAGGGGCCTCACACTGCCCTGGTTCCAGAAGTTGAGGGGCAAGAAAGGGGACCCTTCTGCTTCACTACCAGCTGCTCATGGTTTCAAAACTATGTTAAAACAGGGCCACAAGCAAGTAATAAGGACCGCTGCTAAAAAGCTGCGGTCCGGAAGGAAACCACCAAGAATGGGTGTCCCATAATCGGTAGGAGTTTGAGCCAGGAAGTCCCTAGTTCAAATCTCAGACACAGTAGATGTAATAATAATACAATATATCATATGACATCAACCATGTTGTAAGTTCATTTATGTGAAGTACTTTGAACCTTCTCTATTGCTATATAAATGCATAGTAGCAGTACTAGCAGAAGTAGCTAAATTTCTAAGAAGATGGTGGAGCTTCTGCTTGCCTTAAATTTACTCCATCTTTATGGAAGCTGTGCTCCTTAATCCTAAACACAGGGGCGTGGGGGATGACAGTGATTACACTGTGCTGAAGGGAAGTCACTCAGTGTAGGCTTTGGAGTAGTTTCTTTCAAGGGCAGACTATTAATCTCTCTACCCCAGTACTGTATACTCTGACTGGCGGTGGTTCTCCAGTTTCTGAGGCAGAGAGGGGTCTCTTCCATGACCTGCTTTCTGGTTCTTTTAAGTGCATATGCCGGGAATTGAATCTGGGTCCTTCTGCATGCAATGTCCATGCATGCTTTGGAGGGGTCATAATTCAGTGCTTGACCCCTGAGTTATGACCCCTCCACTCAAGCTATGGCCTCTCTCCTCATGTGAAATATAAATTAGCCCTCCCCACCTTGGTGCCGTCCAGATATTTGGAGTACAGCTCCCAACATTCCTGACTATTGGCCATACTGGCTGGGGCTGCTGGAGGTTGTAGTCCAAAACATCTGGGGGGCACCAGGTTGCCTACTGCTGCTTTACAGTGCCTGAGAAGGGCACCTTCACTCTGTTGCTATCACATGGATACTATTTCCTAACCTCAGTCAGCTGGTATCAAGGATGGAGATCCTAGAATATTTACAGACTAACGAGTAACACCCAAAAATAAAACACAGGAACTCTTACATTACTATCTCTGCTGCCAAAATTCTCAAAAGAAGTGAATCAAATTTGAGGACATGCTAAAGAAATACAACACATTCATTTGTGAACTGGACAAAAGAATTGTACTTTTCAGCACTGATAGTTTTGAAACTTTGTCAAAAGCATTTTGGAAGTTCCAGTCATGTAATTTATGGATTCCTTCCTGGATCTCCTTTCATTTTTTTTTTAAAAAAAGGGGTATCGGAGGGAGCCAGGAAATTACAGTCCTGTTAGACCAACACCTATTCCTGTTAAATTGTTAGAAAGCATGATAATAACTATTTATTATTTATTTAATTTATTTAATTTATATCCTGCCTTTTTCCTCCTTAAGGAACCCAAGGTGGCATACATAATCCTCCTCCTCTGCATTTTATCCTCACAACAACAACCCTGTGAGGTAGGTTGGGCTGAGTGTCTGTGACTGGCCCAAAGTCACGCAGTGAGCTTCCATGGCCGAGTGGGTACTACTACTACTACTACTACTACTACTATTATTATTATTATTATTATTATTTAATTAAATTTCGTAATCACCCATCTGGCTGGTCACCCAGCCACTCTAGGTGATGTACAGCATATAATAAAACAGTTTAAAACAATAAAATCATTTTCTAAAATACCCTAACCCATCCCAAATGCCTGCCTGAACAACCATGTTTTTAATGCATGGCGGAAGCTCATTAAATAGGGGGCATGGCGGAGTTCCCTAGGGAGGGAGTTCCACAGAGTGGGGGCCACCACAGAAAAGGCCCTCTCCCTCGTCCCCACCAGTCTAGCTGTCCTGGCTGATGGGACAGAGAGAAGGCCATCCGACGCTGATCTTGTTAAGCAGCCTGTCTGGTGTTGCTGGAGGCGCTCCTTAAGATAGGCTGGGCCGGAACCATATAGGGTTTTAAAGGTCAAAACCAACACCTTGAATTTGGCCTAGAAAACAACTGGTAACCAGTGCAACTCCTTCAGCACTGGAGTGATGTGATCTCGCCAGCAGCTGCCTGTAATCAGGCGAGCCGTCTTGTTCTGTACCAGCTGCAGCTTCTGAACCGTCTTCAAGGGTAACCCCATGTAGAGCACATTACAGTAGTCTAAACGAGAGGAGACCAGGGCATGTACTACCAATGGGAGCAGATGGTCGGGAAGGAAGGGGCGCAGCCGCCGTATCAGATGGAGTTGATACAGCGCTGTCCGGCTCACAGCTGACACCTGAGCCTCCATGGACAGCTGGGAGTCCAAAATGACACCCAGGCTGTGGACCTGGTCTTTCAAGGGTAGCCGTAACCCATTCAACACCAGGTCATCATCCCCCAGCCTCCTCTTGTGTCCCACCAAAAGTACCTCGGTCTTGTCAGGGTTCAGTTTCAGCTTATTCTTCCCCATCCAGCCACTCACCATCTCCAGACATTTGGACAGGGATTCTACGGCCAACCTTGGTGAAGATTTGAACGAGAGGTAGAGCTGCATGTCATCCACATATTGATGACACTGCACCCCAAACCTCCTGATGATAGCCCCCAGTGGCTTCACATAGATGTTAAATAGCATCGGGGGGAGGATGGAACCCTGTGGCACCCCACAAGTGAGTGGCCACAGGTCCGAAACCTCCTCTCCCAGTGCTACCCTCTGGTACCTGCTGGAGAGGAAGGACCAGAACCACAGCAATACGGTGTCTCCAACCACCATCCCCTCCAGGCGGTCCAGGAGGTTACCATGGTCAACGTATCAAAAGCTGCTGAGACATCGAGGAGAACAAGGAAGGAGCATTCACCCCTTTCCAGAGCCCTCCTCATATCATCCACCAAGGCGACCGAAACCGTTTCTGTCCCAAGCTGAAGCCTGACTGAAATGGGTTTAGAATAATCGTTTTTTTCCAAGTGTGCCTTCAACTGCATCGCCACCACCCGCTCAATCACCTTGCCCCAAAATGGGAGATTTGAGACAGGGCAAAAGTTGTTCAGAACTTGGGGATCCAAGGAGGGCTTCTTTAAGAGCGGTCTTATCACTGCCTCCTTGAGAGCTGATGGCATCACTCCCACCTCAAGGGAGGCGTTCACCATCGCCCTGATCCCCTCACCCAGTCTCTCTCTGCAGCCCATAATGAGCCAAGATGGGCAAGGATCAAGTAAACAGGTGGTCGGCCTTACAGATAGGGATGGCAGAGAATTCCGCCACGGATTCCAGTGAGGCCGAATGCACTGGCATTCGGCCCCCTGGAATCCGTGGCGGAACGGCTTCCTGCCCCCCCGCCCGCCCCGCAGAACCCCCCGGGATGGCACTTACCTGGGGCAGATGTGGCAGTGGCGGCAGCTTCGGCGGCGGCGCGGCGGTGGCAGGGGCGGCAGGAGCAGCAGAAGGTGCGGCGGCAGGGGCGGCAGGTCTCCTGGCCAGCCATGGCTGGGCGCAGCATACGCAAATGGCGGCGGCTACGGCGGCTGCCATTTGCATTCACTATTTTTAGCCATTCTAGCCTACGTAAATATTTACGTAGGCTAGAATGGTGAAAAATAGCGAACGCAAATGGCAGCTGCCGTAGCCGCCGTCATTTGCGTACGCGCTTTTTTTTTTTACTTTGCTGTGACAGTGCCTATCACAGTTAAGTACAGGGACGCAAGTACAGGGTTTGCGTCCCTGCTGCCCAGCGGCCAGATGTCCGGCTGTGGGCGGAGCCGGCTGTCGGCTCCACGGAATCCCTGTGGTGCGGAGCCGGCCAGGCAGGATTCCGGGGGGAGGGATGGAGCGCCTCCCCCCCCCACCGCAAAGCAGATCTGCGAAACGGTAAGTAACTTTCGTACATCCCTACTTACAGATGAAAGCACCTTGTCCACTTCATCAGAAGGAAGAAGCTGGAACCGATCCCACAAAATCTGCAGCCTGGGGGTCATTTTGGACGCCCAGCTGTCCATGGAGGCTCAGGTGTCAGCTGTGAGCCGGACAGCGCTGTATCAACTCCATCTGATACGGCGGCTGCGCCCCTTCCTTCCCGACCATCTGCTCCCATCAGTAGTACATGCCCTGGTCTCCTCTCGTTTAGACTACTGTAATGCGCTCTACGTGGGGTTATCCTTGAAGACGGTTCAGAAACTGCAGCTGGTACAGAACGCGGCGGCTCGCCTGATTAAAGGCAGCCGCCAGCGAGATCACATCACTCCAGTGCTGAAGGAGTTGCACTGGTTACCAGTTGTTTTCTAGGCCAAATTCAAGGTGTTGGTTTTGACCTTTAAAACCCTATATGGTTCTGGCCCAGCCTATCTTAAGGAGCACCTCCAGCAGCACCAGACAGGCCGCTTAACAAGATCAGCCTCGGATGGCCTTCTCTCTGTCCCATCAGCCAGGACAGCTAGACTGGTGGGGACAAGGGAGAGGGCCTTTTCTGTGGTGGCCCCCACTCTGTGGAACTCCCTCCCTAGGGAACTCCATCATGCCCCCTCTTTAATGAGCTTCCGTCGTGCATTAAAAACGTTGTTGTTCAGGCAGGCATTTGGGGTGGGTTAGGGTATTTTAGAAAATGTTTTTATTGTAGAATTTTATTGTTTTAAACTGTTTTTGTTGTATGTTGTACATCGCCCAGAGTGGCTGGGTGACCAGCCAGATGGGCGATTAATAACTTTAATAATAAATAAATAAATAAAACTGGTTTGCCACAGGCTGCCTCTTGCTCACTAACTGTATCCACAGCGTGCGGAGTAACACTCCTAATCTCATCAATTTTATCTGCAAAGTGCCTTGCCAAGGCCTCACAGGAGGCCTTAGAATGCTCTAGCGGTGCTGGAGCAACTGAACCGACCAGGCTCCGGACCACTTGGAACAGCCTCCTGGGACAGCACTCTGCAGACGCGATACAGGCAGCATAATATTCCTTTTTTGCTGCCTTCACCGCCACGTGATAGGCTGAAGATACAGCTCTAGCCCATGTCTGATCGTCTTTGGAGCGAGACTTCCGCCACCGGCGCTCTAGCCGTCTCACCTCCTGTTTCATAGCTCGTAACTGTGGATTGAACCATGGTGTAGTCCGAGCCCTGTTCAGGGGGAGAGGGCATTTCGGAGCCACCCAATCTAATGCCCCAGTGATTGCGGCATTCCAGCCACCCACCAGGGTCTCGATCGAGTGGCCGTTGGCGTGCTCCAGAGAATCCCCAAGCATGTTCAGGAATCCTTTTGGATCCATAAGACTCCTGGGGTGGACCATTTTAATGGGTCCTCCACCCCTGCGGAGGGGTTGTGGAACCGAGAAGTCTAACGTCACCAGACAGTGATCTGACCATGACAAGGGGGTGGTGGATATACCCCCGACTTCCAGATCACTCCCTGCTTCTCCAGAAACAAACACAAGGTCTAGTGCATGACCGGCTACATGGGTGGGCCCAGTTAGAATATGGTGCAGCTCCCAGGAAGCCATGGTCTCCATGAAGTCCCGAGGTGCTCCTGTGAGGATGGTCTCTGAATGTATGTTGAAGTCCCCCAACACCAATAAGTTAGAGGACTGCACATGCACATCAGAGACCACTTCAAGCACCTTGGCCAGGGAGTCAGTCGTGCAGCAGGGTCAACGGTACATGAGCACAATCCCCAGACTGCCCTTCGGGCCCAACCTCCAGTACATGCACTCAGCAACCTTGGTCTCCTGGAGAGGGGGTCTGGTGAAGACCAAGGACTCTCGGTAGGTAACAGCCACTCCCCCTCCCCGATCCCCAGCCCTTGGCTGCTGTGGATACGAAAATCCAGCTGGACACATGGCCGTAAGAGTTGGAGCAGCGGCCTCGGCCAGCCAGGTCTTTGTAATACATGCCAGGTCTGCACCCTCATCCAGGATCATGACATGGATGAGGGAGGTTTTCTGGGTAACAGACCTGGCATTGCAGAGCAGCAAATGAAGGCCAGAAGATGGAGTCATGCCTCCCCCAGCCATCCTTTGGCTCTGGACAGGCCCGGAGCAGGGGACAGATACTACACATTTCTCCCTTGTTCGCCTTACCTGGCATGGCCTGCCCCTAGCTCTCCGCCAGCGCCTGCCACCCAGCCTCGGTATGTTCTGGCCCCCAACACTCCCCCCACTGCCTCCATCAGGTGGACACATGCCACCTCGCTCCCACCTATCAGGCAGGCTACCTACTCCTAAGAACACAACAGAATCCCCCAGAATTTTTTTTTTTTAAATCCCCTTAAAAATACTGCCAGGCAGGAGTCCACAGTAGTGGCGGCAGCGGTGGCAGCAGCAGGCATGCCTCTTCTCCAGTGGTGGTGGCTTCTCCTGCAGGCCCTGGCTCTCCCAGGCCACCTCAGCCAGCCAGCTTATGTAGCCCCTCCAGGGAGGGGCAGGTGGAAGCAGCACACCTGGCTTGGTACCTGGGGCCCTGGTCCTGCAGGGATTGGTGGGTTGCCAGGCAGAAGTCTGCAGGGAAGGCCTGGTGTTGGTGGTGGCAGCCGGATCTCCCAACTACCAGTCCAACACTCTAGCTGCTACACCACACTGGCTCTCTAATGATTAAACTAGAGTGAATAATCACTAGAATGATTAAACATATAAAACAACAAGCCTTGCTGAGGAAGAATCAACATATCTTCTGCAAAGGGAAGTCCTGCCTTACCAACTTTTGGGGGTACTTTAACAGCATCAACAAGCATGTGCTTAGGGGTGATCCAAAAGACACATTGGGTTGGATCCAGATAAGCATGGTCAAAATTCCACTTGCACAAAGGGTTCTTTGCTCCTTTGCTGCCACCTGCGCCCAAAAAAGCTGCTTCTGAGGATTGAGGCATTGCCAGAATTTGGAGAGGCTGCCATGTGGAAGCAGAAGTACCTTTCCACTGGTGCAAGGCACCTTGGGTGCAAGTCCATGAGCATTTCTACATAAGTCTGTTATGCCACTGTATCTATTTTTGGTTTCGTTGCAGAATTGAGCTCTGAGCACTACATAGAGAGCATTTCCTTTCCTGCTTTTCCACTACATAACCTCTAGGTGGCACAGTAGTATAGCAGAATAGCGCAAATACATGAGGAAATCACACTTTCTTTTGCTTTCACAGTTAAATGCCAAATTTCCTCTGCTCTAAAAAAAACTCACTGAAAGTTCTGGTTAGACACAGAAGTGAAACAAGAGGGTCACAATGTTGTCTAACAAATCCATAAACAGCCATGAGTAGGGAATGATGAGAGCACGATAAATGCCTCGTGTAGAAAAGCCCTGTATAATTTGACTTCCAATATTTCCTGGGGAAACCCCTTACAAAATGCTTCCTGTATGGATTGATAATTGGTTAAATAAGAAGCAGGTGATAGGAGTAAAAGGACAATTCTCACAATGGAGGTAAGTAAGCAGCGAGGTCTTCTGAAGATTACCAGTGCTATTTAACATTCATAGATGATCTGTAGTCAGAGGTGAGCAATGAGGTAGCCTCATTTGTGGATGATACCAGATTATTCAAGATGATAAAAAAAAACCCTCACACCAAATGGACTGTGTGGAGCTCCAGAAGTATCTCCCCAAATGGGGTGAATGGGCAACAATTTGGCAAATGAGATTCAATGTGAGTAATGACACACTTAGGGACAATAACAGTAATAATTCACATGTTTACATATATAGAGTATGAACTGTCTATGATTAAACAAAAGAGAGATTTTGGGATGATCATGGTGGACAGTTCAATAAAAACATCAGCCAAGTGGGCAGTGGCGGTGAAAACAGTGGAATTCCATGCTAAATATAATTAGGAAAGTGATTAAAAATAATTACCAGTTTAGTAATGCCTTCTACACTCTCTGTATGGTATTGTACCATATACTGTGTACAGTTTTGGTTGCCTCATCTCCAAAAGGATAGTGCATTGCTGGAAAAGGTGGAGAATGGGAAATCAAAATGATTCAAGAGACTGGAGCACCCAGCACCTTCCCTTTGAGAAAAAGCTAAATTGTTTGGGGCTTTTTACTTTAGAAAAAGAAAACAACAAAGGAAGAACAAGTTTCTAAACCTCTCTCTCTCTTTTTATATATAGTACTTGAGCTCAGGGTCATCCAATACTGACTGGCATGAGAGTCAGGAATGACAAAAGAAAATAGATCCGTACAGAATGCAAAATTAAATTCTAGAATTCAGTGCAAGATGTGGTGGCTGCTGGCTTAGATGGCCAATCTCTTAGATCAGGGATGTTGAATCTGATCCACCTGGGGTTCCAATCTGGCCCCTGGGGGGTTCCCCAGGTGGCCATGCCCCCTAGCTCTGGCCCCACCCCCTTTCCCTCAAACATCAATCATTTGGTTTCCAGCTTTTGCATGTTTCCCCCCCATTCTAAGCGGTGGAAATGCCTTTCCCAAGCTTTAGTTATTGGCATTAAGAGCTTTAAGCTGAAATGTCGGAGCATTTTTGGTGTTTTGGGCCTACCCACTTTAGCCTTTGGCCCTGATCACCACTGGAATGCAGCCCCCCGGAGCTTCTCTGAAATTGAATTCATGCTGAAAGAGGTCTGACGCCATTGTCGCCGCCGCTGCCACCACCACCAGGCCTTCCTTGTGGACTTCTGCCTGGCAGACCGCCAGTCCCTGCAGGACCAGGCCCCCAGGTACCGAGCCAGCTGTGCTGCTCCACCTGCCCCTCCCTGGAGGGGCTACATAAGCTGGCTGGCTGAGGTGGCCTGGGAGAGCCAGGGCCTGCAGGAGAAGCCACCACCACCACCACCACCACCACCACCGGGGAAGAGGCGTGCTTGCCGCCGCTGGGCCTGCTGCCGCCGCCGCTGCCACCACCACCAGGCCTTCCTTGTGGACTTCTGCCTGGCAGACCGCCAGTCCCTGCAGGACCAGGCCCCCAGGTACCGAGCCAGCTGTGCTGCTCCACCTGCCCCTCCCTGGAGGGGCTACATAAGCTGGCTGGCTGAGGTGGCCTGGGAGAGCCAGGACCTGCAGGAGAAGCCGCCACCACCGGGGAAGAGGCGTGCTTGCAGCCACTGGGCCTGCTGCCGCTGTCGCCGCTACCACCGCCACCAGGCCTTCCCTGTGGACTCCTGCCTGGCATTTTTAAGGGGATTTTAATTGTTTTGTTTGTTTGTTTTATTTTGTTGGGGGGGATTTTGTTGTGTTTTTAGGGGTGGGTAGCCTGCCTGATAGGCGGGAGCGAGGGGGCATGTGTCCACCTGATGGAGGCAGTGGGGAGAGTGTTGGGGGCCAGAACATACCGAGGCTGGGCGGCAGGCGCTGGCAGAGCGCTAGGGGCAGGCCATGCCAGCTAAGGGGAACGAGGGAGAGATGTGTAGTATCTGTCCCCTGCTCCGGGCCTGTCCAGAGCCAAAGGATGGCTGGGGGAGGTGTGACCCCACCTTCTGGCCTTCGTTTGCTGCTCTGCAATGCCAGGTCTGTTACCCAGAAAACCTCCCTCATCCATGACATGATCCTGGATGAGGGTGCAGACCTGGCATGTATTACGGAGACCTGGCTGGCCGAGGCTGCTGCTCCAACCCTTGCAGCCATGTGTCCAGCTGGATTTTCGTATGCACAGCAGCCGAGGGCTGGGGATCGGGGAGGGGGAGTGGCTGTTATCTACCGAGAGTCCTTGGTCTTCACCAGACCCCCTCTCCGGGAGACCAAGGTTGTTGAGTGCATGTACTGGAGGTTGGGCCCGAAGGGCAGTCTGGGGATTCTGCTCGTGTACCGTCCACCCCGCTGCACGACTGACTCCCTGGCCGAGGTGCTTGAGGTGGTCTCTGATGTGCGTGTACAGTCCCCTAACTTACTGGTGTTGGGGGACTTCAACGTACATTCGGAGGCCATCCTCACAGGAGCACCTCGGGACTTCATGGAGACCATGGCCTCCTGGGAGCTGCACCATATTCTAACTGGGCCCACCCATGTAGCCGGTCATGCACTAGACCTTGTGTTTGTTTCTGGAGAAGCGGGGAGTGATCTGGAAGTCGGGGGTATATCCACCACCCCCTTGTCATGGTCAGATCACTATCTGGTGATGTTGGACTTCTCGGTTCCACAACCCCTCCGCAGGGGTGGAGGACCCATTAAAATGGTCCGCCCCAGGCGTCTTATGGATCCAAATGGATTCCTGAACGCGCTTGGGGATTCTCTGGGGCATGCCAACGGCCACTCGGTCGAGACCCTGGTGGGTGGCTGGAATGCTGCAATCACTGGGGCATTAGATCAGGTGGCTCCGAAACGCCCTCTCCCCCTGAACAGGGCTCGGACTGCACCATGGTTCAATCCGCGGTTACGAGCTCTGAAACAGGAGGTGAGACGGCTAGAGCGCCGGTGGCGGAAGTCTCGCTCCAAAGACGATCAGACACGGGCTAGAGCTATATCTTCAGCCTATCACGTGGCGGTGAAGGCAGCAAAAAAGGAATATTATGCTGCCTCCATCGCGTCTGCAGAGTGCTGCCCCAGGAGGCTGTTCCAAGTGGTCCGGAGCCTGGTCGGTCCTGTGGCTTCGGAACCACTGGAGCATTCTAAGGCCTCCTGTGAGGCTTTGGCAAGGCATTTTGCAGATAAAATTGATCAGATTAGGTGTGTTACTCTGCACACTGTGGATACAGTTAGTGAGCAAGAGGCGGCCTGTGGCAAACCGGTTTTGTGGGATCGGTTCCAGCTTCTTCCTCCTGATGAAGTGGACAAGGTGCTTTCATCTGTAAGGCCAACCACCTGCTTACTTGATCCTTGCCCATCTTGGCTCATTATGAGCTGCAGAGAGAGACTGGGTGAGGGGATCAAGGCGGTGGTGAACGCCTCCCTTGAGGAGGGAGTGATGCCATCAGCCCTCAAGGAGGCAGTGATAAGACCGCTCTTAAAGAAGCCCTCCTTGGATCCTCAAGTTCTGAACAACTTTCGCCCAGTCTCAAATCTGCCATTTTTGGGCAAGGTGATTGAGCGGGTGGTGGCGGTGCAGTTGAAGGCACACTTGGAAGAAACTGATTATCTAGACCCATTTCAGTCGGGCTTCAGGCCTGGGCATGGGACAGAAACGGCCTTGGTCGCCTTGGTGGATGATATGAGGAGGGCTCTGGATAGGGGTGAATGCTCCTTCCTTGTTCTCCTCGACCTCTCAGCGGCTTTTGATACCGTTGACCACGGTATCCTCCTGGACCGCCTGGAGGGGTTGGGCATTGGAAACACTGTATTGCGGTGGTTCCAGTCCTTCCTCTCTGGCAGGTACCAGAGGGTAGCACTGGGAGAGGAGGTTTCGGACCCGTGGCCACTTACTTGTGGGGTGCCACAGGGTTCCATCCTCTCCCCGATGCTATTTAACATCTATGTGAAGCCACTGGGGGCTATCATCAGGAGGTTTGGGGTGCAGTGTCATCAATATGCGGATGACACTCAGCTCTACCTCTCATTCAAATCTTCACCAAGGTTGGCCGTAGAATCCCTGTCCAAATGTCTGGAGACGGTGAGTGGCTGGATGGGGAGGAATAAGCTGAAGCTCAACCCTGACAAGACCGAGGTACTTTTGGTGGGAGACAAGAGGAAGCTGGGGGATGTTGACCTGGTGTTGAATGGGGTACAGCTACCCTTGAAAGACCAGGTCCGCAGCCTGGGGGTCATTTTGGACTCCCAGCTGTCCATGGAGGCTCAGGTGTCAGCTGTGAGCCGGACAGCGCTGTATCAACTCCATCTGATACGGCGGCTGCGCCCCTACATTCCCGACCATCTGCTCCCATCGGTAGTACATGCCCTGGTCTCCTCTCGTTTAGACTACTGTAATGCGCTCTACGTGGGGTTACCCTTGAAGACGGTTCGGAAACTGCAGCTGGTACAGAACGCGGCGGCTCGCCTGATTAAAGGCAGCCGCCGGCGAGATCACATCACCCCAGTGCTGAAGGAGTTGCACTGGTTACCAGTTGTTTTCCGGGCCAAATTCAAGGTGTTGGTTTTGACCTTTAAAACCCTATCTGGTTCCGGCCCAGCCTATCTTAAGGAGCGCCTCCAGCAACACCAGACAGGCCGCTTAACAAGATCAGCCTCGGATGGCCTTCTCTCTGTCCCATCAGCCAGGACAGCTAGACTGGTGGGGACGAGGGAGAGGGCCTTCTCTGTGGTGGCCCCCACTCTGTGGAACTCCCTCCCTAGGGAACTCCGTCATGCCCCCTCTTTAATGAGCTTCCGTCGTGCATTAAAAACGTGGTTGTTCAGGCAGGCATTTGGGGTGGGTTAGGGTATTTTTTTTAAAAAAAAAATTATGGTAAAATTTTATTGTTTTAAATTGTTTATGGTGGGTTGTACATCGCCCAGAGTGGCTGGGTGACCAGTCAGATGGGCGATTAATAAATTTAATAAATAAAATAAAATAAAAAATTGTTTTACCTAATGAAATTCAACGGATTCCTGGACTGTAGGTCTGTCACCAATTAGCCATGATAGTTATATAATATCTTCAGTGTTCAGAGGCTGTATGTATCTGAATACCTGTTACTGGGGGCAAACGGCTTCATGCCTTCGTGGACCTCCTAGCGGCATCTGGAAACAAATGTTGGGTTGATCCTTGGTCCAATCCAGCAGGCCTCTTTTTACATGCTTAATAGGATTAATTTTGCAAAGAAGATAATGCAACAACAGAAGAAGAGCTGTGCTGGATCAGACCAAGGGTCCATCTAGTCCAGCATTCAGTTCATACAATGGCCAGCCAGATGCCTACAGGAAACCTACAAGTAGGACCTGAGTGCAACAGCACCCTCCCACCCAGGGAGATGAGTAGGTCGTGCTAAGCATGCTTACATAGAAGTAAGTGCCACTAGGTTCAGTGGGACTTACTTTCAAGTAAGTTTGTTTAGGTTTGTAGCCTTAGGCTATAAAAGAAAGAAGGAAGGTTAAAGTCTGACTGTTACAATCAAGCGGCATGGTCTCCCTAACCGCTCTACATCCCGGAGGCTGGGGACAAATAGAAAAGAGTAATCAGCCTCATGGCCTGTTTGTGAGCTTCCAGCTAGTTTCCAATAGTGGTCTTAGAACTAGAATGCTGGACTAGATGGATTGTGGTCTGATTGGGGAAGGCAGTTCTTGTGTATTAATGCAATCTTCCTCAACCTGGTGCCCTCCAGATGTTTTGGACTAGGATTCTTGACCATTGGCGATGCTGTCTGTGGCTGATGGGAGTTAAAGACCAACACACCTGAGGGCACCAGGTTGAGGACGGCTGTACTAATGGATCTATCAGCCATTGTGTTGCATTTTTCAAGAATTAGAAACAAAGCCTTGATTAATCCTATGGATGTTTATTCAGAAACAAGGCCCAGTGAGACTAATGCAAAAAAATGTTTACAAGGCTGAGAAAATGGCAAATTTGTGCTTGTTTTAAAGTAGGATTTATAGAAATAAAACACTCTTAAAATGAAGTGTGATCCCCCTCCCCAATCAGGGACAGTTCTCCCAGCGCTGCTCTGTATGCCTGAATTGTCCCCCCTCCCCATTTAATTATAATTTGAGAGGAAACCTTGTGTAAATGGAAATAAATTAATCAAATTTGTTCAAGCCTTTGTGCTGATGGCTTCTGAGGATCTCAATTAACCAAGTGTATTTGGTTGATGAGATTATGTTTCCTAGATTGACTTTCTCTCTTTGAAAGAGCTGGAACTACAGTCCTGTAGGAATGAATGAGAATCAGCTGTCAGAAGAGCGTTTTGATCAATGATGTTTTTGTTCCTTTGTTTGTCGCTATAAATCACCATTACAGGTTACAAAAAATAGCCTCTATTCACTGTGAAGCTTAGCTGAAGGATGCATGAGAGTTGAGAGAAGAGTCTGGAAAGGACACTGGATAGAGACAGTTCATGTAGCACAGCAGACACCCCGGGCTTCCCCAACCTGGTGCCTTCTGGATATGTTGCATTGCAACTCCCATCATCCCAGTTTGGGGGTGATGGGGAATGTAGACCATCACATCCGGAGGGCACCAGACTCAGGAAGGCAGGGCTAGCATGTCGTAACTGGACCGGGGAGACCCAGAACTTTCCCGAGCAGAGAATTTACCGGAACACCTTGGGCAAACTACTCTTTCTCGGCTTCAGTTCTATCATTTACCGAACAGAACTCAACAGTGAGACACTTCACAGTGAGAACTGCAATGGTGCCAAAGAGCGGCAAAGCATGTGTCTCTATCACACCGGTGTCTTGCAACTACTGACCCTCACCCAGCTAATCCACCTATTCCACTGGTTGTAATGGGATTGAGGACTAAATTGGATGGTATGTTATGTGCTTCTGATCTATACATTTAACATGCCTTGTTTTTACCTTAAAATAATGGTGGTGGTGGGGGGCAATTAGGACTGGGACTGCGGGAGGATGTTCCTGGTGAAATCCATTCCTAAAGCTGCTATTTCACTTTGGAGGAACGCTCCCAAGCACCAGTGGTAGTTTCCCTCCTGGGGTAAATAGCAGCTTGGTGGGGGGAACAATTTTCACGGGGAGCACAGAGCCAATCCTGATCTCTCCACCACTGCTGGAGGGTTTTTTTTTTTTAATTACTCAAAACAGTTAAAACAAGGCACATCAAATGCATGCACAGATTTAACATAACGTCTAGTTTGGCCGTCAGTCTCAACTAACTTTAGCTAGGCTGGGGTAAGTGAGTTGAGATATTTCAAAGCAGCCTTCCCTAACAAGGTTAGACTACAACTCCCAACATCCCCATTTGGATACAGTGACACCCCCCCCCCCGAATCTTGTCCTGGCATTCCAGGTTGTTTTCTGGAGTATGGACTATTGCCCGGAATGGGTATCAAAAGGTGGTTTCTGTGGAAGTTTCATGGCTTCTTATATCACTCCCATCTAGTCATGTGAGACCGGTGAGTTTGGTTGGTTAGGCTCACTTGGAAGATGGTGTTCCAGGCCTTCCCATTATATTTGGATAGGTTCTAGGCATTATGGGGTTCATAATAATATAATATTGCAAGGGTTTCAGTCCTAAAATATTGTTCTCAAATATCTTTTAAAAAAAAATAACGGGCTGTTGGTTTTTCACCCCAACCCCCAAAAGGATCAGCTTTGGACAATAAAAATTACAAACATGGGTGCCCTGATCCAGACTGGAACCACAGCAAGGGGAAAGGGTCAGCCCCCCTGTGCTTTCTTTAGAGGAAGAACAGGGAAAGTTTCAGTAAGATGTAACTTCAAGAAAGAAGTAGCTTTGAAGTAACATGTAGCTTGGTCCTGACATGTAGCTAACAAATAATAGGAGGTTAAATGGAGTACGTAAACAGGGAAGGTTGCAGTCACCCAGGTGGGGGAACCAAAGAACGGGATTCAGAAGATAACGCTTCAGGCTACGATGCATGTATGTATATGTGTCTATATGTTTAACAGAGACAGCAAGGTTGAGTTTCTCTTTCTTTTCTGGAGGCCTGTGCAGGGCCTCTCCTTTCCTCTCTTAGTGTAGGTCTCAGAGCTGAGGTAGTGTGGCATGCAGCTGCTCAGACGTTAGTCTTCTCAAACATGTAATGATAACAGAGAACTCTGTTGTTCATGGTTGTGAAGCATGTTGCCAGGAAAGCAGAGCCTAGAGGAGAACTGCAAGTTGAGCAGATAAGCTCACCCCCATATTAAGTGTGTCTGTGTTTGCCAGTTCAGGGCTTTTCCCACAGAGTCATTTCATGTCACAGTGACCCCGGAATTTTTCCAAGATGCCGCAGTCCCATTGCAATACGTAAAATTGTTCATCAGCTAACGTTTGGCATCGCCAGTCTTGTTCATTCCTCTTTCAGTAGGTCGTAAACAAAATGCTCTTTCTCTATTAGCATTTCTGATTTCTGCGTTAAAGGGCCTCTCCCAAGTCCCAGTCCAACACTCTAACCACTACGCCACATTGGCTCTCATCGCATTTGGGATTGCAGTATGCAAGGTGGGGAGGTTTAAGTCTTTTCTCCCCAGCCACAATCTCAGTAAAAATCCTCCAACCTTGCATGGCATTAGGAAAAAACTTCCCATTGGCGCCAATCACGTCATAAATGTAATGTGTAGTTAGATGTACTGAAACCTAATTTAACAAGTATGATATCTGCAACAAAGTGAAAACAGTTGTGGGCTTCCCAGATGCAATCTGATTGGTTTTGTGTTTTCCCCCCAAACTATTTATATCCTTCTAGGAAAGCAGCTAGCATTTTATTTTATTTTTTGGGCTCATTGGGCTGAAGGAAGACAGCCCACCCACCAAGGCTGAAGAGAGCTACCAACTGTGGAACTCCCTCCCTAGGGAACTCCGTCATGCCCCCTCTTTAATGAGCTTCCGTTGTGCATTAAAAACGTGGTTGTTCAGGCAGGCATTTGGGGTGGGTTAGGGTATTTAAAAAAAAAATTATGGTAAAATTTTATTGTTTTAAATTGTTTTATGGGGGTTGTACATCGCCCAGAGTGGCTGGGTGACCAGTCAGATGGGCGATTAATAAATTTAATAAATAAATAAATAAACAAACTGAGTGTCAGTCTGTTTTGGCAGGAGAATGCAGCCTGAGCAGAGAGTCTGTGCTGCTTCTTGCATATATGGGTTTCTAGGGGAATATATATGGTAGTAGAGAAAATAAGAATTTTTAAGCAGGCAAAGGGTTTCTAGCTGAAAAGCAGGGAAGAATGAAAAACAGGCAGACCTTGACCTAGCAAAAAACAGACTTAAGGCAAAACAAAGTGAGTTATCAGCTGACCACAGCACAACATAATAAGGCATGTATTCAGTCCCCTGCTGTCTCCCTTGTTCCTCAAACACGTCTGCACTATGTATGCTATGCGGGTATGAATATCTGTCAAAAGCAATATCACAGTGTCGAGAACATGAACGAGTGTTGGCATTTCCATGCCAGTTCACTTATTCCTGCTCAATTGATAGCAGGACGTTTGTACAGACAGGTGCATTGAACTCTGCAGATGTCACCCGATTACATCACCCAGAGGATTCAGGTGGGAGCAAGGCATATTTGGAGTGCTGCTGAGATTGTTCAGATCACATCCACATTCATGCTTGTCCATCCAGACCAGTGGAAATCTGTAAATGCGGATATGACTTAACTAGGGATGATGGTGACATCTCTGTTGTAACCTGGACATTGATCCATTAGCAATCTGCCATTCTTCCACTTTTGTTTATTTTCCAGCTCTGTTGAGACTGCTGCACACAGGCTGGTGTGCATGCTCGCATGTCAAAATTCCGTAGTGTGTTTTGCAGCAATGTGCATAAACACGTGTGCGAATCGGTAACCTGAGCGTGCTAAGAAGACACAAATGGACAGAAGGCTCAGGCAAACTATACGTGTGGAAATTCTGACATTTCTTTTAGAAAATGTCCGCTTCAAATTGGAGGGAAGGCGGAGCAGAGCATGGTACAGAAGGAACTTATGGAGCATTAAAGGTACAGAACAAGGCAACTACCTAGAACTGACGTAAACTAGACTATAGGTTGGATCCGGATTTAGTCATATTTAGAATAGGCCCATTGACATCAGTGGGATGTTAGTCATGCTTAACTTAGCTCTACCTCTCGTTTCCATCTGCACATCCCAGGGAGGCTGTGGAATTCTTGAACCAGTGTCTGGAGGCTGTTTTGGGATGGATGAGGGTGAACAAGCTGAAACTTAATCCAGACAAGAGGGAGGTACTGTGGGCTGGGAAACCAACTACTTCGGATGGAAGTTTACAACTGGTCTTAGATGGGGTTGCACTCCCCCGAAAGACCAAGTGCACAGTCTGGGAGTCCTTCTGGACTCTGAGCTAACTGGGAAAGCCCCGGTGGCTGCGGTGTCCAGGAGTGCTTTTTACCAGCTTAGGCTGGTATGCCAGCTGTAGCCCTATCTGGAGAGGATGGACCTTGCCTCAGTTACCCACGCAGTAGTCATGTCCAAGCTGGACTACTATAATGCGCTGTGTGTAGGGATGTACGAAAGTCACTTACCTTTCTGAAGGGTGACATTCGCGGTGGGGGAAGGTGCTCTGTCCCTCCCCCTGAAATTCTCTCCAGCTGGCTCCGCTCCGCAGAGATTCTGCAGAGCCGCCGGCCGGGGCCGCCTGCAGCTGGACATCCGGCCGCTGGGCAGCCTGCACAGGGGCGCAAATGGCGGCTGCTGTAGCCGCCGCCATTTGCGTCCCTGTATTTTGCCGTGATAGGCTACGTAAATATTTACGTAGCCTATCACGGCAAACAAACAAACAAACAAACAGCGAACGCAAATGGCAAATGGTAAATTAAAAATACTTACGTAGCCTATCACACGGCAAAAAAAAGGGAACGCAAATGGCGGCTGCCGTAGTTTTGCCATGATAGGCTACATAAATACTTACTACTTACTTACTTACTATGTATTACTGCATAATATTACGTATTACTGCATAGCTGAACTCCAAAACATCTGGAGATCTACATTCTGCTTATCTTGAAGAACCCATGTATGTTATAGATTACTTCAGAGCATGGGCATACAGCAGGAATTACTATATGTGACTGTGGCTGTATTTCACTGCAGGTTATAGACATGGGGAACCCTGGAGCCCTAATGTCCTTAAACTCAGTATTCGTAACAGGAACTAGAACTATGCATTTTACATGTGCAGTTTTATGTGTTTAGTATCAGTCCCCATTGGTGGTGTAATTTTAACAGAGTAATGTTTGGCCATGCCTTTATTTAAGAGTAAACCAATATAATTACAGACATGATCCTCTATATCTGAACCCAGGTAAGACTTTTCAGGGCCCAAGGTGCTGTCTGCTTGGAGTTGGAATAAGGTAGAAACAGGCACTCCGTTAAAAAAGTAGCTTTCAAGAACTGGACTGATTGATTATTCTGCATTGAATTTCACTTTGAAAAGCAGAGAGGAAACTGGCAGTGCATTAAAAGCTTCCTGAGTTCCTTAAAAAAAAAATCTTTGGCAGGCAAAAGCCATCCTTGAGGAACCCATTTTTCAAATTTCCGACACTTATGCCTTCTGTTGCGAGGATGCTGTTATCCAGCAGTTCTGACTTTCACTCTGAGCACATTGTAATAAGTGACAGGCTTGACCTGGAACGAGCAATAAAAGTTTGCATATCGAAAGAGAACAGAGCTTACTTCTGTCAAAATGGTATAGCAACATACCAAAGGTTTCTACGTCTCCTCCTGCCATCCAAGCTGCTTCAAGTTTTTGGTTTGAGAAAATAAGCTCATGCAGAAAAGATGCTCTCCCTTGGGCACATTATTAGTTCAACAAAAATAGTTTGGGGACATGTGAGGGGAGGAGCCAAACAGCAGGATACAGGAAAAAATCATGGTGAAGCATGAAGTAAGAGAAGAAGGAATGGATGTCATTGGGGGTGTTTCCACCAGCGATTTATTCCGAGCTGGCTGAGTGTTGAGGTCGTGGCCATCCAGCAGCCTCCCCGGAGCTTATCAGGAAAAAAACGGATTTTCTGAGTCTGCTTAAAGTCCGATTCTTTTCCTTAAGTCGGGTTCTTTCCGGCATAGTTGTTGTATGCCCCAACCCCTGCATTTAGCTCGGGTATGCTAGCCCTGCCCAGGGGTGTGCCTTTCACCCTGACCCCAGTCAAGGGGTGTTTCCTCCTATTATGCTGAATGAGGCTTGCTCTCTCAATAACCGCAGAAATAACAGAGAAGCCCCACAATTGACATGGCACATGTTAAAACCCATTCCTTAAGTGCGATTAAGGCTCCAATTCATTGCCTTAGGAAGTAAGTACTTCACAGCTTTGTTATAGATATCCTATGGGTTACAATGGTGGCTGGTTTCTGTCTTTGTGTTTACTGCTGTCTTTCCCACAACAAACCCATTACTGTCTTGTCAGAAGTAACTCCCACTGTGGTCACTGAGGTCCTCTGGGTTAAAATGGGGGCTGGTTCCCATCTTTGTGTTCTCCCCTCCCTTTCCCAGCACAAGCATATGTGTGTCTACTCGGATGTAACTTCTATTGTGCTCAGATGATGTTCACTCCAACCCCCACCCCTACCAGGAAGTATGTTCTGTGAAGCAATTTTTACTGGTCCAGAGAATCTGCTTGTGGGATCCTGCTCACAGCAAAGTTGATTCCTTAAAAAATAAATCTGGTACTCCTCCATTAGCTTCTCCTTCCATTGTCATGGAAACATGGCCCATATTATCACACTAGACAAATACACTTACTGTTTTTCTCTGCTAATCCTGGCTAGATTACTACCATAGTGCCTGGCCTGCATCAACCAAATTTATTTAGAGGACAGGGTAGGGTGGGCTTTGAGTCATTGGGAGAATGGGAGGAAGTAAAAAAGCTGCAGTTGGGGATTCAGAAGGATAGATAAAGCCTGTATAACCCCAGTGTCTGGGGCAGAAGCATGCTCTTGGGCAGAGATGCAAGCCACTGTGTCCAAGATTGCAGCCTGTTTACTTTGTTCTTTAGAACTCAATGGGAGTCACTGAAAAGAATCAAGCCCCATCTTTTCTGCCTCCTCCTTCAGCTGCATAGCCTGACTATGAATTCAGTTTCTTGATCATTCTAGAGCAGCCTTTACCAACCTGGTGCCCTTCAGCTGTGTTGGACTACAACTCCTGTCATCTCCAGCTAGCATGGCCACTGATCATGTCAGCGGAAGGTGATGGGAGTTGTAGTCCAACACATCTGGAAGGCACCAGTTGGGGGAAGGCTGCCCTCGAGTGTGACGAAGAGACAGACAAGCCCAGGAATTGGCTTTGTGAATGGGATCTCTGTGAGATCTAAGCCCTCTTCAGATGAGAAGCTCACACATTCAGTAAACAACTGAGTGGGGGCCAGGGCTGTGCCTACTAGCCACTCCCCCTGACTTTGGGGCACCCCTTTGGTAACACCCCCCTGACATCTGTGCATTCAGATGTGAAAGGGGCACTTACTCCTGTACAGCTGTAGGGGCTTCCATGTAATTGGAAACCCTAAGTGATCAGGGTTTCCAGTTTCATGGAAACCCTCAATACGCATGCAGCTCTACGCATGTAGGGGCCCTTTCCATGCATTCAACTGAGCACACTGATGCTGGGGTGTGTGGCCAGAGAGAAATGCCAGCATCAGGGTTGTGGCTAGTTGGTGCAGTCCATCTCCTTGCTCATGCGTGAGCTCTTATCTGAACAGGGCTCTATTGTCTTTGGGCATTTTTACATGAGGCTTTTATCCCAGACCTTTACTAAGGCATCTGCTCCCAGATTCTTTGCAGGATTAAGATCAGCTCCTTTACAGGTGCGTTTTTCCCCAGGGTTTCTCCTTGTCTGCCTTTCTATATGTTTATAGAGCCACTAGATGGCACTGTGGTATAGCAAAATTGAGCAATTATATGAGACTCTCATTCCGCCATTTCTAAATAATACTAGACTTTCTTTATTAGGAAAAACACACATGCTATAATGGTTGCAAAGCATGGGAGAGGCCTTGGAGGATGACAAAGTCATGTAAAGGACTTGCAAATTACCCTGAGTGAACAATCACAAGCACACAATAAAAGCTTCATGTAGAAAGGCTCTTTGACAGTGCAACAGATATGGTCCTAGGCACCATCTGCATGATTAAGCCTTTTATATAGCAACCATGTACAATCAGTTATGCCAAAGATGGAGAAGCTCTATACAGTCAGTAAAAACAAGACCTGGAGCTGACTGTGGCTCAGATCATGAGCTTCTATTGCAAAATTTTGGCTTAAATTGAAGAATGTAGGGAAAACCATTAAACCATTCAGGTATGAACTAAATCATATCCCTTATGAATATACAGTGGAGGTGACGAATAGATTTCAGAGATTAGACCTGATAGACAGAGTGCCTGAGGAACTATGGACGGAGGTCCGTAACATTGTTCAGGAGGCAGCAACCCAATCCATCCCAAAGAAAAAGAAATGCAAGAAAGCCAAGTGGCTGTCTGATGAGGCTTTACAAGTAGCTGAGGAAAGAAGGGAAGCAAAAAGCAAGGGAGAAAGGGGAAGATATATCCAACTGAATGCAGAGTTCCAGAGAACAGCAAGGAGAGACAAGAAGGCCTTCTTAAATGAACAATGCAAAGAAATCGAGGAAAACAATAGAATGGGAAAGACTAGAGATCTCTTCAAGAAAATCGGAGATCTCAAGGGATCGCTTTGTGCAAAGACGGGCATGATCAAGGACAAAGAAGACAGGGACCTAACAGAAGCAGATGAGATTCAGAAAAGGTGGAAAGAATACACAGCAGAACTATACAGGAAAGATCTGAATGTCCCTGATAGCCATGATAGTGCGATCACTGAACTTGAGCTGGACATCCTAGAGAGTGAAGTCAAGAGGGCCTTAGGAAGCATTGCTAACAACAAAGCTAGCGGAGATGACAGTCTTCCAGCTGAGCTATTTAAGATCCTAAAAGATGATGCTGTTAAAGTGCTGCACACAATATACCAACAAATTTGGAACACTCAGCAGTGGCCACAAGACTGGAAAAGGTCAGTTTACATTCCTGTTCCAAAGAAGGGCAATGCCAAAGAGTGTTCAAACTACCGTTCAATTGCGCTCATTTCACATGCCAGCAAGGTTCTGCTCAAAATCCTACAAGCTAGGTTTCAGCAGCATGTGAACCGAGAACTACCGGAAGTACAAGTGGGGTTTCGAAGAGGCAGAGGAACTAGAGATCAAATCGCCTACATTCGCTGGATCATGGAGAAAGCAAGAGAATTCCAGAAAAACATCTATTTCTGCTTCATTGACTACGCTAAAGCCTTTGATTGTGTGGATCACAACAAACTATGGCAAATTCTTAAAGAGATGGGAGTACCAGACCACCTTACCAGTCTCCTGAGAAACCTGTACGAGGGTCAAGAAGAAACAGTAAGAACCAGACATGGAACAACCAATTGGTTCAAAATTGGGAAAGGAGTACGACAAGGCTGTATAATGTCGCCCTGCTTATTTAACTTATATGCAGAGTACATCATGAGAAATGCCGGGTTGGATGAATCACAGGTCGGAATTAAGATTGCTGGGAGAATTATCAACAACCTCAGATATGCACATGATACCACCCTAATGGCAGAAAGCGAAGAGGATCTAAAGAGCTTCTTGTTGAGGGTGAAAGTGGAGAGTGCAAAAGCTGGTTTGAAACTCAACATTAAAAAACTAAGATCATGGCATCTGGCCCCATCACTTCCTGGCTTATAGAAGGGGAAGAAATGGAAGCAGTGACAGATTGTATTTTCTTGGGCTCCAAGATCGCCGCAGATGGTGACTGTAGCCATGAAATTAAAAGATGCTTGCTCCCTTGGAGGAAAGCTATGGCAAACCTAGACAACATAGTACGAAGCAGAGACATCACTTTGCCGACAAAGGTTCATATAATCAAAGCTATGGTTTTCCCAGTAGTAACGTATGGCTGTGGGAGCTGGACTATAAGGAAGGCTGAGTGCTGAAAAATTGATGCTTTCGAACTGTGGTGCTGGAGAAGACTCTTACAAGTCCCCTGGACTGCAAGGAGGTCAAATCAGTCCATCCTAAAGGAAATCAACCCTGATTGCTCATTGGAAGGACAGATACTGAAGCTGAAGCTGAAATATTTTGGCCACCTAATGCAAAGAGAAAACTCCCTGGAAAAGACCCTGATGCTGGGAAAGATTGAAGGCAAAAGGAGAAGGGGACAGCAGAGGATGAGATGGCTAGATAGCATCACCGATGCAATGAATATGAACTTGATCACACTCTGGGAGAGAGCGGAGGACAGGAAGGCCTGGCGTGCTATGGTCCATGGGGTCACAAAGTGTCAGACACGACTTAACAACTGAACAACTGAACAACAACAACAACAATCAGTTATACTTTTGTGGAACTGCATAAATGTTTATTATGTCTCCTTTGCACCCACTCTGGCTAGCCAGGAAAGTGCTGCAGCTATACATCTCAGCATTTTACCCACCCTGAAAGAAAAGAGGTGGCCAAAGATGACACAACAGAAGAGAAACTGAGGACAGGGCAAGACAGCTTAGAACTGGCAAAATGCTGCAGAGCCACCCTTTTCACAGGCAAACGAGCCTCTGAGGGCCGATCTACATTGTGCCCACCATCGCAATGAATTCGGTGTCGCATTAAAACGTGATCATTCACACTCACCCATTTTCCCCATTGCAGTGCTTCATTGAATGCGCAAGCTCGGTTCACACTCGAGTGCTGTGCTGTTTTCCTGCTGTTTTCCTGCGCGCACTTGTCTGATCTCGGATGCTAAGCGGGGTCAGCCCCAGTCAGTAGTTGGATGGGCGACCGCTTGGGAATCAGGCTTCCTGCACTTAGCAGGGGGTTGTTCTATCCCTTCAAATGAGACTAAGTTTTACCCCTTCCTATCCCCTGCTCCGGATGTTTTTTTAAAAATTAAGGCATTATCCTCGCAGAATCGGGGCTTCTCCGCAATGTTTTTTTCCTAATTCAGGCATGATCTTCGAAGATTTGAAGCTGTGAAGCTTCACAACTTCGAATCTTTGAAGATCATGCCGGAATTAGAAAAAAAAACATCACGGAGAAGTCCTGATTCTGCAAGGATAACGCCTTAATTTAAAAAAACAAAAACATCCGGAGCGGGGGATAGGAGGGGGTAAAACTTAATCTCATTTGAAGGGATAGAATAATCCCCTGCTCATTGCAGGAAGCCTGATTCCCAGGTGGTCGCCCATCCAACTACTGACTGGGGCCGATCCCGCTTAGCTTCCGAGATCAGACAAGCGTGCGCACATCCAGTCCTTTGCTTGTTGCTGAGGAAACGGGGGCTGCTGAGGAAGTTATGTGATCAGTAGCCAGAAGAAGACATGGGGCCATCGAGCTGTGATTGGACAGGAGGGAAATACAAACACCGCCGTATATGGACAGGCAGGGGAGGGGACTATGACTGGATATGGTAGCGAAGGCGGAAAATCAGAGCACATTAAGGGGAAATAGTGGGATATTAGGGTATTGAAAGCGGGAGCACGGAAGTTGGAAATTCCGGTTCCAATTCGAGGCGGGTACTGCATAGTGTGAAAGGTGGGAAGTAGAACCTCATTGGAAGCGAAAAAAGGCGGTAAGTGTAGATCCAGCCTGACTGACAACCCTTCCATACCATTCCAGTCTCAGCAGGCACTAGTCCAAACTGATTTACAGCCCAAACCCTCTCTGCTGCCTCTGCTAAAAAATAAAAGAGGCATTTAAGAAAACAGCAGTGAATTCAACTCCAAGCCTTTTTCTTAAATGCATACTTATGAAGGTCACTGTGCAAGGTCACGCTTTTCAGGTCATATATAAAATCTGTTGTCTCTCACCAGCCCTTCTCTTCTCGTGTGTGCAGCGGAAAGGGGGAAATCCAAAGACCACATATAGACTATTTTGAAAGAAAATACATATGTGTTTCATTGAAATCTGAATATTTACCTAGTATGAGCTTTGGATTTGTACATTTAAATAGGACACAGTGCCAGGTGCACTAGGAAAGATAAGGGAGTTAGAAGGTATATTTTCCATGTTAAAATAGAGTCAAATTAATCTGAAGCAGCTCTTTAACAGCTTAATACTTAAACAGGATCCAATTGCTGCTATTATTCCTATCCTTGTCCATCACTCTATGAAAATAGAAGACAGTTTCGTTTAAAACAAAAAGGAACATTTATCACTTCCCATTTCCTTGCTGTGCTGTTATTTAAAAAAGAGTAGAGATTTCATAACCTTGTAGGCTGAAGGTCAGTTTTAATGAATCCTGTATTTAAGAAAGTACTGTGGAAAATGTCAGAGGGAAAGAGCAGACACAAGAAATTTAGGGAAATAATATAGTAGAGACGTGAGAAATTGTTGGAAAGCATGTGAGCTGATTTTATACACACACACACACACACACACACACACGAAAGATAGAAAGACTAACAACAGAGTATTCAAAAATATATTTTAAGCTAAACATTTCAGCTTCCGCTGTCATCGGTAGCTGTGCTGTACAACTACTGATGAAGATGGAAGCTAAACATTTAGCTTCAAATATATTTTTGAATACTCTGTTGTTAGTCTTTCTATCTTTCTTATACATTTTAGCTTAAGACTGACTACATCCACAGTGGATCCAGAGCCTCCTTGCTGCTTTGCTGTTGTGCCACTTTACACTCCCCCCCCCCGTGCATGTGTGTGTGCGTGAGAGAGAACACCTGCTTAAAATGCTT
The DNA here is from genome assembly GCF_057233095.1 of Heloderma suspectum. NCBI lineage: Eukaryota > Metazoa > Chordata > Lepidosauria > Squamata > Helodermatidae > Heloderma > Heloderma suspectum. Next base: position 270,541,478 of record NC_139459.1, on the reverse strand, counting down.
TCCAAAACATTTGTTTCTGAAGTAACGGAAGAGTAAAAGCCAAGGAACATGGCAACTGCTCACAGTTTTCCCCTATTGTTGAAAATGGATAAGCGGCTGAGCATAGAACTAACTCCTCATTCCATTAAAATGTGCAGTACATTAAATTTTACATTTGGCTAGATCAAAGGGCTGGAGGACATTCCGTATGAAGAAAGGCCAAAGTGTTTGGAACTTTCTTATGTTAGAAAATTATGAATGATATGGGGAAAGGGGAGAGAGGGGGACTTTTTGGGTTGTGGTGTCCTCTCATAATGCTGTAATTCAAGGTGGTGGTCACCCAGTGCAATTCATTGGGTAGATTCAAGATAGACCAAAGACGGTACTTCTTTACACCATGGATAACGAACCTACAGAGTTTGGGGCTACAAGATGTACTCATGGCCATTGGCATAGCTGGCTCAAAAAGGGGATAAGTCAAATTCCTGGAGGATAGGTTTATTAATGGTCATTAGCTACGTTATCTATATGACAGGGTTGGGCAGACTTTGGGCTTGTAGCGTCTACTTTGGTTTTTACTCTGAAGTCCACTAATGAGAGCCAGGTTCAAAATAGTGGAGGGGGGCAGTGGAGTGAATTACCTGTTTATTTATTTATTAAATTTATTAATCGCCCATCTGACTGGTCACCCAGCCACTCTGGATGATGTACAACCCACCATAAAACAATTTAAAACAATAAAATTTTACCATAAACATTTTTTTTTAAATACCCTAACCCACCCCAAATGCCTGCCTGAACAACCATGTTTTTAATGCACGACAGAAGCTCATTAAAGAGGGGGCATGACGGAGTTCCCTAGGGAGGGAGTTCCACAGAGTGGGGGCCACCACAGAAAAGGCCCTCTCCCTCATCCCCACCAGCCTAGCTGTCCTGGCTGATGGGACAGAGAGAAGGCCATCCGAGGCTGATCTTGTTAAGCGGCCTGTCTGGTGTTGCTGGAGGCGCTCCTTAAGATAGGCTGGGCCGGAACCATATAGGGTTTCAAAGGTCAAAACCAACACCTTGAATTTGGCCTAGAAAACAACTGGTAACCAGTGCAACTCCTTCAGCACTGGAGTGATGTGATCTCGCCAGCGGCTGCCTGTAATCAGGTGAGCTGCCGCGTTCTGTACCAGCTGCAGCTTCCGAACCGTCTTCAAGGGTAACCCCACGTAGAGTGCATTACAGTAGTCTAAACGAGAGGAGCCCAGGGCATGTACTACCGATGGGAGCAGATGGTCGGGAATGTAGGGGCGCAGCCGCCGTATCAGATGGAGTTGATACAGCGCTGTCCGGCTCACAGCTGACACCTGAGCCTCCATGGACAGCTGGGAGTCCAAAATGACCCCCAGGCTGCGGACCTGGTCTTTCAAGGGTAGCTGTACCCCATTCAACACCAGGTCAACATCCCCCAGCCTCCTCTTGTCTCCCACCAAAAGGGCTTCGGTCTTGTCAGGGTTCAGCTTCAGCTTATTCCTCCCCATCCAGCCACTCACCGTCTCCAGACATTTGGACAGGGATTCTATGGCCAACCTTGGTGAAGATTTGAATGAGAGGTAGAGCTGCATGTCATCCACATATTGATGACACTGCACCCCAAACCTCCTGATGATAGCCCCCAGTGGCTTCACATAGATGTTAAATAGCATTGGGGAGAGGATGGAACCCTGTGGCACCCCACAAGTAAGTGGCCACGGGTCCGAAACCTCCTCTCCCAGTGCTACCCTCTGGTACCTGCCAGAGAGGAAGGACCGGAACCACCACAATACAGTGTCTCCAATGCCCAACCCCTCCAGGCGGTCCAGGAGGATACCGTGGTCAACGGTATCAAAAGCCGCTGAGACATCGAGGAGAACAAGGAAGGAGCATTCACCCCTATCCAGAGCCCTCCTCATATCATCCACCAAGGCGACCAAGGCCGTTTCTGTCCCATGCCCAGGCCTGAAGCCCGACTGAAATGGGTCTAGATAATCAGTTTCTTCCAAGTGTGCCTTCAACTGCACCGCCACCACCCGCTCAATCACCTTGCCCAAAAATGGCAGATTTGAGACTGGGCGAAAGTTGTTCAGAACTTGAGGATCCAAGTAGGGCTTCTTTAAGAGCGGTCTTATCACTGCCTCCTTGAGGGCTGATGGCATCACTCCCTCCTCAAGGGAGGCGTTCACCACCGCCTTGATCCCCTCACCCAGTCTCTCTCTGCAGCTCATAATGAGCCAAGATGGGCAAGGATCAAGTAAGCAGGTGGTCGGCCGTACCGATGAAAGCACCTTGTCCACTTCATCAGGAGGAAGAAGCTGGAACCTGTTGCACCCCATAAGCCACACACTGTATATATTCAGTTACAAACCTACATCTGAGATACTATGGATCAGGGATTTTAATACAAACAAGCAAAGTGGTGAGTGGAAGTGCACAATGTCCTGGTCAAAAGTAACTAATTAATACTCGTATTTGTATCTATATCCACCAAAAAATGTGGATGAGCAAGCCATCACTAGGTTATCCTACCATTCACTACCACTGCCATCATAAAACTACACCCCCTTATTTAACATACTCTTTTTACCTAAAGGTGAAGCAAAGACCCAGTTCACACATCATAGTGGCAATTCCTCGCTGTTTAACCCTGGAATTGCTGGGGATGAGTGGAGCGTGTGAGTTGTGCGTGAGCTGTTTCCAGTTTTAATCAACAACCCAGGAATGCGTCCGTTCCTGGGTTGTTTCGTGATGTGTGAACACAGACACTCTGGGTTGCTTATAGCTCAAACAACCTAGAATTTGAACCCAACAACAAACCATGGGTTAACTCTGAGTTGTTCAACCCATAAACAATCCAGAGTTTCTGGATTTGCATGTCATAAAATAACACAGAAACAGGGCGTTGTTGAGTTGTTGATTAAAAGAAGAAATGGCTTGTGCTCATCCTCAGTGCAAACTGGGTCAAACAGATCAGAAGTACAAGGAAAGTAAACAAAAATAGATATTGTAATTAATAATTCATGTAGAAGACTGAAGCTAAGAGATAAATCAGGGGTGAGCAATTTGTGGCCCTCCACAGATGTTTTGGCCTACAACTCCCATAAGCGCTAGTCACCATAGCCAGTGGCGGGAGATGATGGGAGTGCAAGCCAAAATATTTGGAGGGCCTCAAGTTGCCCACCACTGAGATAAATGATTAGCAGACAACCAGCTATGGCAGAGATTTTACCTTTTGATTTTATTTGCTATTGTTAAGCTATTTGGAGAAACAGGGCTTCTCAACACCAGGCTTTTGATTCTGCAGCTTTACTGTGGCTTCTGCTTCTGTATTCTTTGCAGGATTAAGATCACCCCTTTTCATGCACTTCCACTCCCCCCCCCGGGGGGGGGAGTTCTTTTATCTGCAAGCTGTAAGTGTTTCATTATATAGCCACTAGATGGTTCTGTGTTATAATGTCACCTCCTCTTTTCACGGAGAAAATCAATTCACAATATTTAAATAGCTCATTATCTGTGTTCTTTAAAAAAAACAGGATAAAGGTCAGAAAGCATGGGAGACTATCAGGGTGGAAACTCAGCCGATAGAACCCCACAGCAGTTCTGATTCTGAGGAGGAACAGCAATCCATGGGAGAGGAGCCCGCTCATCCCTCACAGGCACAGCAGCTGGCAGAGATTCCTCCTGCCAGCATTCCTGAGATAGTGACCCTGGCAGTGAGAGAATGTGGGAGGGGGGCTTGCTAGACGCTCGATGCAGACGCAGGGAGCGACAAGCAATGGAGGGCACAGAAAGGAGGCGTAGCGCCCATTTGGCGCGCAAGCAACGGTCGCGTCCCGTGGACCCAAGGGAAAGAGGGAGGAACTCTCCCTAGCCCATAAGTTCAGGGTCTGCAAGTGATTCTCCTTCAAACAGGGACCAACTGCCTAACCCGGAGCATAGGCTACTCTGCTGTTCATTGCTTAGTCACTGGTGATTAGCATCTGAAAGAGTCATTAAGTTGTAAAAGGATTAAAGCCTTGAAAAGAATCTTTTTGTCTGTGTCTTGAGTTGGCTATTGGAGTAGACTGAAAGAGGCCACTAGGGTGCTCCTGACAGAGACGTCCTGGAGCTTGACGATGTCATGTAAAGGACCCACAATATTCTTTGAGTAACCAGTCTTGATTACAGGATAAAAGCCCCATGTGGAGAAGCCCAAAGAGGACCCTTGCTGTTCAACTGCAAATCATCCAGGGATCTATCAGTAGATGCTGATCTACCTTTTGCCCACCCTTGCTACATGGCACTATCATTTTAGAGGCAGCATGTCTCTGAATTCTGTCCAGATGCTGGAGGTCAACAGTGGGAGAGAGCTGTTGCCTCCAGGCCTGTATATGGAATTCCAGAAGTATCTGCCTGGCTACTGCTGAAAATGGATGCTGGACTCAGATGGTCCCTTGCTCTGATTTTAAAGGGACTCTTCTTATATGCTTATGTAAGCAGCATGAGCTAGGCAGAAACACTGAGATACCCCTCTTATGGAAGCTTACATCTTCATCCTTCTCAATTATCCACCATGATCTATCTTTCTTTCTTTCTTTCTTTCTTTCTTTCTTTCTTTCTTTCTTTCTTTCTCTCTCTCTCTCTCTCTCTCTCTCTCTCTCTCTCTTTCTTTCTTTCTTTCTTTTAGATTTATATACCACTGACCATATTTAAAATATATATCTAAACAGTTTACAAGAAAATTAAATACATTAAAATACATTACTATCTACATTAAAATACAATTCAAATACATAATAATTTCTAAAACACTTATATAAAATAATAAAAAAACATTAACAAGCAATTAAAAGCAATTCAACAATATAATTGCAAGCAAACTGGGCAGCACACGCAAGCAGGGAAGGCCTGGGTAAAGAGATGGGTCATTAATTGGTGCCTAAAGCATGCTGCAGTTGGCACCTCCCGAATACCAGTGGGGGGGTCATTCCACAAGGTGGGTGCCACCACGAAGAAGGCCCGCTCCCTGGTTGCTGCAAGAAGGCAATCTGCAAGTTGTAGTACAACCAGCAAGGCCTCCTCCAATGGTCTTAATGATTGGACAGGTCTGTTTGGGGAAGGTGATTTGCCAGTGACCTGGTCCCAAGTTGTTCAGAGCTTTATATGTCAACAGCAAGACCTTGTACTTGGCTTGGCAGCTAATAGGTAAAGGTTCATATTCCTCTCCTCACCTCCCCCGCCCCCCCAAATGACAGGACTGATGTTCCGTTGAGTAAGAGATCTGAAGCAGGGTGTAACATTTAGCAGGCATTGATTTTTTTTAAAAGAAGGGTAAGACTGTAACTGGGTTCACAGGAGGAGGCCATAGCTCAGTGGTAGAGCTATGCTTTGCATTCAGAAGGTCCCTGTTTCAATCCCTGGCATCTCCAGGTAGGTGTCAGAAAGAATCCTGCCTGAAACCCTGGGGAGCTGCTGCCAGTCAGTGTCAACAGTACTGGCTAGACAGACCAAGGGTCTGACCCAGTATAAGGCAGCCTCCTATGTTCCTAAGAGATGGCCTCCAGGGCCCAATCTACACAGGTGATTTAGTGCAGAGTGAAAGCACATCAAGGTTGTTTACAGCACATGACATTGTCACCACCCCATAGCAACTGCACAACTTCCCTCTCAAAAAGGTGCATTTTCGCAAGGTCCTTTTAGTGTGTCTTGTTTCCTTAAATGTGGCATCCACACAGTTCTGCTGCAGTGAGCCCCATTCCCCCGAATTAAATCCTGCATACTGGGCATGCCTAGGGGTGTATCTGTGACCTGGTCAAGGGGTGGGGCCATTCCTCCCCCCCCATTCCTTTTTTCCCTCATTGGCAGTAGTCACTTTGGACACAGGCTTCGCTTCCTACATAGCACTATTACACAGTAGAGCTATTTGGCTGCTGGCCTTTCCTGTTTATTTTTACTTTGCACTACAACATTGCCCTCACCCGGCGCCAGCTTGTCTGGCTAAAAGGGGGGGGCATTGCGGGCGGGTGGGGTGACATGACGCAGGGGCCTTTGATTGGTGCACCCCAGTGGCACCACCATGCAAAGAGGGGCAGGCTGAGTTGCCTTAAACTCAGCCCCCTTCTCAAACTCAGCTCTCTGGCTCAACGCAGCTAGAGAGAACTACAGCTCCGCCAGAAACGATGAAGGACACCGGCCTGCTGGAGACCGGTGTTGTCGTGCACGCTGAGGGCCCCGGCTCTTGAGACTGCAGTGCGCCTGCCCCCTCCTTTCTCCTCGGTCACGACGAGGGACTTTGGCCTGCTGGAGAACAGTTTCGTCCTCGTTCCAGCCGCCTGGACCCAGCGTGCTTCTGCGCGCCAAAATCTTCGCTTGGTGATATTGTTCGCCTCCCTCCCTCCTTCACCGGCTCCTTTCCTCTCGCCCGCCTGTCCGTTCGGTCTCCTCGTTTACTCGCTCTCCTGCCCGCTCGCTCGCCTGCCCGCCTGCGCGCTCGCTCAACCCGCCTGCCCGCTCGCTCGCTCGCCCTGCCCGCATGCCCGCCCGGTTGCCTGACGGGCCTGCCGGCCGCCGGGCCGGCTCACAGCCTGCCTTCCGGCTGGCCTGCCTGCCGGCCGGCCTGTCTACCCAGCCGCCAGCCTTGCCGGCCTCTTCCTCCTCGCCTTGCCGGCCTCCCTGAGGTGTTGCTCCTGGTGGGAGGCGTCGGCGGGCGGGTGAGTGCGGCGCCGGTATTTGCCGGCGGCAGCACTCCAAGCGACGGTCTGACTGCCCCCCCCCCACTGGTCAGCCAAGCCTGCCTGTTGGAGGGGTGCCTGGCTGCTGAGCCAAGTCGGGGCGCGTATATCACAGCCCGATTGGTCGCCTCCCATGGGCTTGGGACGTCTCCCCCTCCCACCCACCCACCCACAAACAAACAAACAAACAAACAAACAAATAAAATAGGAAGAGCTGCGGCTCAGTGGTAGAGCACATGCTTGGCATGCGGAAGGTCCCAGATTTAATCCCCAGTGTCTCCAGGTAGGGCTACGAAAGAATCCTGCCTGAAACTTTGGAGATCTGCTGCTGCCAGTCAGTGTCAACAATTCTGTGCTAGATGGACCCAGGGTCTGACTCAGTATAAGGTAGCTTCCTATGTTTGTATGAAAAGAAAGCTTTAATTAAATAAATAATATTAATATTAATAATAATAATAATAAAAATTAATTAAATTACGCTTATTAAATATTTAATTAATAAAATTACATAACAGCGGCGACTGCCTGTTTGGCGCCTCCCGTGACAGGGTGCCCTCGGCTGTGGGCGCCCACGCTCAAACGCAGCTCCATCACCTTTGGCCCCTGACTGCGCCTCTTGAAAATCTGATTTTCTACCTAAACGGTAGTGCAGCGCTCCCATCTTCATCCCCAGGCCTCTCTGTCTCAGTCTGGAACTCATACCCACAGATCGTAAGACTGTGGGGTGGCTGCCTATTGTCTGGGGTGCCCAGCGGCTTTATTAACTCTTTGATGGTGTCAAGGGCTCCTTAGAGGGCTCTCTCAGTCTAATCCAGTAGCCAAGTCCAGACACAGACAAAGGGATTCTTTTCAAAGATTTATTCTTCCCTTGCAACTTAACAACTCTACAGGTATCAACTAGATCTGAGCAGCAGCATCCCTATGCCCTAAGTTGGATCAGTTGGTCCCCGTTTGAAAAGCAATTACTGGCAGACTCCTGAATATAAGGACTAGGGAGAATCCCTCCCCTTTTCCCTTGGATCCTCGGGGCGCAGCCGTTGAGTGCGTGCCTTCGCTAAGTCTGCTATCTGTGTTCGGTCACTCCCTTGACTGCTAACTCAAACTAGGAATGTAGGGGGGAGGAAACTCCGTCAGCTGTTGGTCCTGGGAAAGAGGAGCACGCTCCTCTCCCAGGAGCGACTGCTCTTCCTCAGCATTAGAACTACTCTGGGATTCTATGGGCTCAGTGTCCACCCTGACAGATAGCTTGCTTAATTCACCTCCTGCATCATGCCTCCTAAGAAGGGCCAGGGTGGTAAGAAAGGGAATGGGAGGGCCCCACCCCCCCAAAAGTCCGCTGCCAAGGCCCGATTCTGACTCTGATGTGGACGCAGACCCGGTACTGGCATCAATTTTTTTTTTCTCATTTGGAAGCTGCTGAGCATTCCTCGGGGATCCCTCCTCCTCCCCTGGCCAGGCACAAAAAATCCTCAGTGGTCCAGCACAAGCGAACATGACAGCAGACCCAACGCTCGTTGCTTCTTTCTATTTCAGATCGCCTGGACGCTATTGAGGCATCCACCTCCTCTTCATCGGCTCTTCCAGAAGGCTCACCGCCTTCAGCGGAGCTCCTCCCTTCTGCTGCCTCATCTTCCCTGGGCGCACAAGCAACAACCTCGGTTTTTTCCAGCTGGGGATCAGAGTGTGCACACGATTGGTACAGCTTGTCTCTGGGTTCAGGGCACCCGGACGCCATTGAGGCCTCCATCTCGCCTTTGCAGGTTCACCATGGCAGCACCCCACCACTGTAGGCAGTCCACCTTCCTGCGGCATCTCCATCAGCAGTGATCCAAGCAACATCCTCCTCCTTGGGGTTTTGCCCAGGCGACACAGCACACCTGAAGGCGGTCCGCCCTCATGAGGCATCTCCATCAGGAGCAATGCAAGTGGTATCGCCTCCCTTGCTCCCGGGGACCCAGACACGGCTGCCCTGAATATGGGTGAGATGACTGCACCTCACCCCAGTTATTCAGACAGGGGACCCTTAGGGCTGTGGGGTTGCTGCCTTAGCTTACCTACCTGGGGGCGGCTGCCCCTCCCAATGTCATCTCCCTATATGACGCTCGGGCCACCTGCAGCTCCGTCAGTCACACCCCAGTAACCCCAGCCGCTTAATGCATCATCTTACAGGGTTTTTTCCTGGATTAAGTAGGATCCCTCGCCTGCCCCCGCCCGTTTTGGACATCCATGTAAGGGGCATATCAGATCCCTACGCTAATCTGGCGAGTTGTATTGTCACCAGGGCTACTCCTTCTCGTAATGTCTTTTGCCCGAGGAGGTGTGCGAATGGCTTGTTTAGGCCTCTCGCAGGAGGGCCGCCATTGCCCTTCTCTGCGTAAGGACCTGTTTGACCAGGACCTTTCACTCCAATTTTGACTCCTTCCCAGCTGGGGTCGGCAACAGATCTGGCAGTGGCCACATTCACCAGGTGGTCTCCCGCACTGGCCCTCGGCCTATGGCAGGTCCGCTGCTTCAGCACTGCTATCTGTGCTGGGAGTAAAGCCCCAATGGGCACATGCTCCCAGGACACGTGCAGTTTTCATCGTGAATGCTCCCTTGTAGCAGTCAGCACTCATGCACCTCTTGTCCAATGCTTGGGGAGGGTAGGGTCCCCTTGGTAAAGCTGAGGCAGTAGGAAGCTCTGGATGGCCAATGCCTAGTAAGGTTGGCGCCGATACTCCGGCTTTAAGATACTACCCAACTGGGGGAACGCCTCTTAACTTGGAACACGGTTTATGCTAGGTTCTAAGGGCCCGTAGTATTTTTTCTTAGGTCAACATAGACCATCCCTACCTCGTAAGCAACATTTCTCCTCGCTAGGCGTCGACAGCTTCAGGAAAGGTTAACAATGTAGTACTGGCAGAAGGGTTTTAGCCCCCCCTTTTTTCCACACCCTGTTAGCTATTCTAGGGATCTCCCTTCTCGAAATGGTGCCCAGGAAATCCTCTAGGGAGTTTATCCTGATTCGTAACCTCTCTTTCCTGTCAATTATCATGAGATCCCTGATCATCTCTGCTCAGTGTGTCACACCTCTTCGATAAGGCAGCTGTCTTTGTCTGGGATCCCGGCCACGGGTCCTTGATGGGCATGTGCTACATGGAGTCCAAAGATGGTGGTCATTGTTCTGACCTAACGCAAGTATTGCTTCCCCTTTTCTGTTACTTCGGTGCCCCTTAGCTCACAAAGGCTGAGGGCCTGTCTCCCACAGCAACACTCGGTGAAGCCAATCCGATACCCTTAGGTGTTATTCTCACCTCCCTGAGGACAATTTTCAGGTCCGTTAGGCACAGCTCCAAGTAGTTATACATCAGGCATGGCTTCAACTTAGTAGGGCTTTAATGGCACCTCCTTTCAGAAGCGTGAGCCTCTCCTCAAAGCCGGACTGCGGACTCACATGGTTCCGCCCCTACCCAAGGGGTTTCAGATTCTTAGGGCAGGTCCAATCGTGCAGTGGGTAAAGGCCTGTAGAGTGGAGGCTGCCACCCCCACCAAGCACATTAAGGGATAACCTTATAGCCAAGTCAGTAACCCCCCCCCTTCGCTATGACAACATGACCACGTTATTCATTCTCCGTCCTCCCGAAATTGGAGGGTCATGTCATGTGTCAGTGTGTTCACGCTCCAGAGTCAGTATTACAACATCTGGTTCTGGGTCCACCATGTGCCGGGTTAGGCAAACCCAATTGTCAATGCTCTGTCATGAAATTAGGTCAACATCTTCCGGGCCTTAGCCCTGTGGGTGCTCCATTCCCAGATCCCATCCTTGCAGTACTATGGGAGATCGGGATACTGAAGCCAGGCATGCCAGCCTGCATTCCATGGCTCTCCGTACAGGAGCCGCCTGTGACAGAGCAGGGTGTGTGTGCCGCGCATTAGGCAAAACCTCAGCGATAGGATTCATGGCCCTTATCTATAGATCATTGGCCACAATTTCACGCCTCCGTAAGGAACAACAGACTATTTGGGACCATAAGTCGCAAGCTGGCCATTTAGCCTTCCAGCCCACAGAGGTGGGTTTCACTGACTCCATGTCAGAATTTAGGTTTCGGCATGCAAGATAGTGTTGGGCACAGATGTTTGCCTACATTAGTAAATTAACCACCCTCTCTCTCCGGATACCCCTTTCAGGCTCCGGGGGTAATGGCCCTCCATTTGAGCTTTCCAATAAGACGTTTCCCTGTTCCACGTAGCAGCCCTAACGGAATGCAGGGTTGGTCTGGGCTCACAAGGCCGACTTGTCCTGGAGGGCCTTGTTTTGCTGCAAGGTACAGGTCTGGCCCAAAGTAATCCATTTACATATTTGGTGATCAAATTGATCGGCATGGCAAGGGCACGGCAGTGGCCCATGGCCAAACGCAACTCAACGGATTATCCTCTGGCGGCACCTTATGGGTTTTATGGCATGCCACAGCTCTGAGGAGGGGCCTCCTTTTTTTTTATCACTTCAACGGTTTGCTGTTGACTTAAGGGCAATTGTGTAGTTTCCCTTAATGTGCTTCTTCCTTAGACCAGCAGACTCGTTGTACGCCGGTACGGGTGCTCTTACATGGGCACGTTTTGATGTCTGGAGCTGCATGAAGAGCTTGTATGTCTTCTTCAGAATTCAGCTTCTGTCACCCTGTCACATTAAGATCCAGTGGCTCCATAGACGTGGCATACGGTGGGAGTTCCCTCCTCACTATGTCCCACCAAGTTTGTCAGTCTTCCTCCGCAGGTCCAGGTGCTGCACATTGGAGGGAATGACTTCGGCTGTAAGCCAGGCGAGGACCTGATGGAACAGGCCTTGGTTGAGATACAGGTGGTCCGGCATACCTGGCCGGAAGTAGCCTATTGCAGCCCTCACTGCTCCCATGGATCAATGGGAAGGAATGGAATGACGTTGCCAATGGCAGGGCATGTTGGAAAGTGCACAGAGAAATGGCTTATTGCCAGGTGAATGAGGTGATGGATGCACCACCCGCCAGGGAATTCTGTGGACATGGAGGGAGCGTTACAGGTAGGACGGTGTCCGCCTGTCTCATTTAGTGAATAACATATGTCTGTCTGATCTGCAAAGGGGCCTGCGGGAAGTTCTTCTGCGCAGGTGGGGGGAGTTTCACAAGCTCTAGGCTTGTGACTCCTGTGGCGGCTAGGACGGGCAAAACAGGAAAGTAGGGATGGTGTGCATGCAGAGGCACCTTATGGTGACAGGTGACGCCTGAGGGCCCCCCGAACGGGTTGTGCGGCTCGGCGGGGGGATAAGGGTTGCCTGGGAGACCAACCCTACTCACTCACCCAGGTGTTTCGCAGCACCGGGTTGGGGGTGACACCGGAAGGTCTACCTCCCCCAGAAGGGGCAGTCTGGAGGGATGGCGAGATCACCGCCACCCCTCAGGCTGGGTATGTTTTCGCCCAAGAAGTGCCAGCTAGCCGCTGACACAGTTAGATGCCCGTCCTAGTTACCCCTTTGCAGCTATTTCAATAAATGTGGCCCAATTTTCAACCCAAGCTTGTTGTCTGCGTCTTCTTTAACCCATCTCCGCTCGCAAATGCTACTTCACAGTCCCGTAATCACTCAACTGTGCAATATTGCATTAGCGCGATACTCAGATCTGAATTGTACTGGGGCAGTAACTCAGCAGAGAGCAGGGCTTCAATATTGCTGCTTCACAATCCTGGTGGATGCGAGGGGAGAGGTGTAGGATAAACCATGGGGCATTATTCATCTCTTTCATTAAACTTCCCTGAGCAGGGGAGAATTGAAAGGGGTGGGAAGCAAGCCTCTCATTGGCTGAGCAGCACCTATGCAGTTGATGATGTTTAGTTGTATTTACTAGACTCTTCCCACCCAACCCCATAGTATGGCAGCTTCAAGTGCTGTTTGACCTGTGAAAGCAGGTTTTTAGGTAGTGTATACTCCACTTTTCTTGCTTTGTGTGCTGCTGACAGACCAAAGCGATTTCATGAAAATCTGGATATAACCAGAAAATGCTTCTGAAACCATTTCCATGTAGATTGGGCCAAAGAGCTGTGGTATGTTGACTGTCACAGAGAACAGAAAATCAGTGGGAGGTGGAACAGTGAATTGGCCTGCTTAAGTCCCTTACAACTTATAGTATCCTGGAGGAAGGTGCAACTAGCTGGAACCCTGAACAAAAGCACTCCCATTAGGGAGTGGGGTTACACTGCAACGTTTTGTTGCAGAGTCCATTTGTAGAATTGGAACAGCAAAAGCATGGTAAAGTGAGAACGAAGACTGATTGTCAAAAATGAAGTAGAAAGAAATAGATATTCTGGAGGAGGATATAGGGAAGAACATGGTCCTGTTGCCAGTTTTTGACGATGGACTCTGCCACTCCAGTCTGACAAAGCACGGTACAGCCCCATGGAAGCAAGCTTCAAGGTGGGAAAGGGCTGGCATCCTGCTCCTTGGACAGGGAAGCCAAGACTTTAGAATTCTGGGAGGATTTCTATTAGCAGAGATCAGAAGAGAAAGTAAACCATTGGGATACGAGAATTAGAAGACGCTTCCTCGACTCACCCCTCCCCCAGGCTACCCATCTGCTCTTGACATGGCTGTAGGCTAGCTTGACTGACAGAATGAAGGCAGCTGCTTGTCACGTCAGCAACAAAATCAGCAGGAACATAATGGGGATTGCAGTGTGTCACAGAGCATGGGAAATCAAGCTGCCAAGCACAGAACACGATGACAAATGGAAGAGGTGTCAATTTTGAAAATAAAAAATTGGCTGGGTAGCCTCACATTCTGGAGGGACTAATTTGCAAGGGCTGATTGGGATGTGAAGCGATAGGTATGGAGAATGTCTGGCTTATCCAGGAGAAGAAAGGCAATAATTTCACCCATCAGACTGCCATGAGTAGTGATTGTAGTGTTCCTTCCAAGTTTCCCTTTACAGAGCTTTTCAGGTCAAATCCACAAACTACCTTTAAATTAAAACAACAACAATGACTCTCAAAGGAATTAAAGAAGCCTGGGGATAGCTGTGGAGTAGGGAAATCAGAGAAAATTCAGCTTGCACACACTCTTCTAGATCATTTTATTTTGTTATCAGTGGTTCAGCTAGGTAATTTTAGACCCTGGTATTATGGGGCTATGTGTATTATTTAAGATCTAAAAAACACAACAAACATTTATCTTCTCCACCCACTAACAGCACGCCATGCTTGTCAACTGCTCCTACATTCCAGATACGTTAGAAGAACAGCAACAAATACCTGTTTGCCAATCATGATAAAAAGAGAAATACTTTGAGCGTGTATAATTTCACATTTTAAACACACTTAAATCATAACACCATCATGACTACAGGAATAAAATGGACTTTGCTTCTGCTGCCAGATACATTTACTTGGGGAAAAGCACCATTTTCTTGTAGAAAAGGATAATACAGATTTAAAGTAAAAAAGAAGAAAAAAAAGAGCCTCTGTAACCATGTACATGCCTGGCCAGCTGCCCCCTGACTATATATTTTTTTTTTTAAATAAAAATAAGAAAGGATGCTCTGGTGAGTAGCAGCACTCCCAATGGACCCCAGCTTGGCCATGCTAGCCCAGGTTCTGACACCAGGACCTACCTTGGCTGCTTCTACACGAGGCATTTATTGTGCGCTCGTGACTGGTCACTCATGGAAGTTTGTGGGTCCCTATACACAACATCGTCATCCTCCAGGGCACCTCCCACTCTTTGCAAACTTTATTTATTTATTTATTTCATGATGATGAAAGCCTGGCATTTTCCCTCGTCCCATTATGAATTGTGGTAAATCTATGGTGTACTGATGAAATGGTGCTTTATTGCAGCAATATCACAGTGCCATCTAGTGGCTTTATAATCAAACATATAGAACTTGCCCAGAAAGGGGGAGGGGGAAAGAAAGAGGAAAACACCACGTAGAAAGTAGCCAATTGTAATCCCTCAAGGAATTCAGAAGCAGAAGAACTGGTCAAGTTGTGGGATTTTAGCTTCATGTAGAGGAGCTCCTTATCACTTGTGTTTCTCTGGGAGGCCATTTGTGTGTCCCCCTCAGGCTGTGGGGCCATGGATCTCAGCCCCAAGGTCCAACCACAGCTGCACCACTGTTTGTTATAAAAAGTGTACTCTGGCCTACAAAAAGATTTCTCCAGATCATGGCCTGAAACTGTCTCTCTTTGCTATTGTTCTGACTATAAAAATGATCTGGCTATGTACATATAGTTGGAGAATATGTTATGTTCTCCTGGCCAGGACCAACTTTAAAACATGTGCCTCTAGCCAACTTGTAAGGTCGCGTATGGGTTTTACCCTTAAAGGCGGCTTATAAATAAAATAAATATGCATGCAATGTTAAGGCACTAACCAGGACCCCACAGCCTTGGTTAAGGGTTTAAATATGAAACTGCGTGCTTTAGATGAGCAGAAAAACAAGCAAAAATAAACAGCCCACATGTTTGAGCATTTTAAAACAGAAGAAGCATTCTCACATTTGGAGAAAGATAAGCGGCCCCTGAGGAAGGCAAGTTCTTTCCGAAATGTTTTGGGCATAATGAAGGTTTTTTGAGGGCCCTGAGAATATTTTCTTTTCTGTTTTGGAGTTTATTGAAATGTCCACTGACGCAAAACTGGGGAATTCCAAAATATGGGAGAGGATGAGGAAGTTATTTACAACATAGTTTGGAATGTCAGTAACACAAAGCTGGATCTCACCCAAGACTTTCTTCTGATTTTTGATATATATCTATAGATACAGATATATCTATATCTCCCTTTAATAGAGCTTCCAGGGTGGCTTATTTTTTATTTTAGGAAATTTATATACTGTTTTTTATCCCTCCCTCCCTCCCATTACAAGATGCCCACCCTGTAACACTGCCTGTTGTCAAATGTAGGAAGTGGGGATAGAGGAAAGACCTAAGCTCATCTGGTAAGTAGAAGGTGTCATGGCAGCATCCAAGCTTTCTGGCAGGGAAGCACAGAGGCAAGAAGAATTGTAGACATTCCAGGTTCCATCATCTTTAGAAGGTAGTAATCGGTCAGTCTACTGATTGTTGGAACCCACCAGTCTCTCTCTTAACCTCCTGGTCAGCAGATGACGTGGAAGGGATCTAGGAAGCTCTCTGGTGCTATGTATACCAGGCAGCTTTATGAATTCTGATTGGAACCCTTCCTCCCAAGGCTAGTGAAAGGGCTAGGCAAACTCTGGCACCTAAAAACAGGGTCACAGGTCTCTCTGGTGGTGGCCCATCTGTAGCAACCATGTCGGGGGTCAGACTAAGTGGTCTCATGTTCTTGCTGAGCTAGCATAGTTTGGCAGGAACAGCAGTGTAGAGACTTCCCCTGTCAGCAAGCCGAATTGCACAACACAGCCATGATTTTGCCTTTTTGCTTACTGCAAGACTGTATCCTTGTCCTCAAGATAGAATGTCCTATGGCCCATTTCCTGTACTATAAACAACTGTACCAACTGTAAAACCACAGGAGAGAGGGTGGGAGAAAGGGTCGCTTGTGTGTCATCATCTCTATAAAAGTAATGTGTGGCTATGCCTCGGGGCTTCTGGCTCTTTAAAAGTGATTCCAGCCTTAAGCCCGCGCGTTAAATAAAGAAGTACTCATTTTCCTTCACTCCGTGGTCTCTCTGACTCTGATTTCTGCTACATAAATGGTGCCGTGACTCGGATGTGGCAGGCTCTGAGACAGAGAGGTGGCAGTTGCCTGCTCTTTATCGCTGCACCGGGAGGGAGAGCTCGGCGCACGCCTCCCTTTCTTGGCGCCACCGACCTTTTTGTCGGGTAAACGGGAGGGAGCCTGCGCCGGGATCGCCCAAATGGCAGCGAGCAGCAAGAGAACCTTGGGAAGCGGAGGAAGGAACTTGAGCCCTGCCTGTATCGCAGCTGCAATTGAGTTGAAACCCACATTGGAAGCCTTCAGGAGTAAGGCAAGTATGGAGTAAAAGTGGGCCCCGCCTTTAAGGAGAAAGGCCACTGGGCAGAAAAAAAGAGGGCCCTGCCTTATGAAGAAGGTCAGTGTTGGTATACGTATACAAAAAGAACCTACTCCTTGCGGGTAGAAGGGGGGCCTGATCACACCCCCGAGCGGGCACCAGTACTCAGCGCGGCCAGTACTCAGCAGGAAGCTGAGGAAGCTGGGGAAGCCGCTTTCTGCTTTAGTGAAAAGTGGGAAAAGTGGGTGGCAGGGACATATGAATGCAGTGGAGAGATTAATGATAGTGTGAGTGGCTACTGCGGTTTCTGATGCATACCGTTGACCGTCCGGGTGCCCAGGCCAGTAGCAAAGTGCGTGGTATGAAATTCCTTTTGTGTCGGCCAGTGAGACCCCTTACTCACTGACCAATCCCCTTTCCCTCCTTGTGTCTGTCTTTATCTTAGGAGAGAGGCTATGGGAGGTGGGGGAAGCAAGACTTGCACCCCCTTGAGATGTATGTTAAAAAAAAGGAAAAAGATTTTTTAAAAAGGATTCAGAATAGAGAGAGGGAATAGCAAAAAAGCTCAAGGTTGAGCTGAGAAAAAAAAAAGAACAAGATCTGAGGCTGTTAATCAGAGAAATGTTGCAAGACAGCCTGGCTTTTGACGAAGTGTGGGAGTGTGAGGCCGAAAAAGTAACGGTTAGCCTAGTGCGCCGGGAGGGCAGCAGGAGAATTGCCCACAACATTCTGAGTTGTGCAACATCATCACCTCGCCTAATTGAGATGAAATCCCTAAGAAATGGAAACTGAAAATGAAGACCCAGAAGATGAAGGCGCAAAATGAAATAAAGGTGAAGAATCAGCCCCCAGGGCACAGGCTAGACCCCTCTTCGAGTGGAAAGTGTGCCATGCCCATAGGACGGTCCCAAGGCAGAATGAAGCGGAGAGACCATGATGAAGACCTCTGTCAAAGTGGCTGTGTTTAGCTTTGAACTGTCCTAAAATTTCATAGAGCCTGTAGACCATCAGCTATATGATTTCTGAAGAGCGTAACCATTAAGCTTTTGCCGTGGGATTCCCTGCAATGAAGAAATCTCACTGATTTGAGTGTCCAGTGTTAAACTGCCTGAGTGTGTGTGCTGAAGAGACTGAGAAACCAGACAGCATGTTCCTGGCCAAGCCAAAATCATGCTACTACCATGCTCCTGGAAGCTGCAATAAACTGTGTAAGCTGGGAGACCCAACCTGATTGAGAAGAAAAGAAGATATTGGAGTAACTGTCTTGAAAAACAGTGAAATCTGTGTAGCTGGCTGGCTGACGCTGTCAGTGATGTTACAACTTTAAATTAAGACTGTTTTCCTGTTTGAGACCCCAGCGAAGAAAGCTAACCTAAATTATTTGTTGCCCATGCCAAAGCAAAGATTTGGCTGCCCTGTACCTCATCGTGTCCTGTTTTAAGCTTGGGATTTACAAATACAAACAAACTGGGAAGCTTGCCTTTGAAGTCCTGCAAATCACCCCACCGCCTCCCCGAAGAAGATTAATGGCTGCCTAAAAAAAATGCAAGTATAAGGCGATGCCCATCACCCACCCAGTGTCCTGAGTTTCAGCACTTTGCTTTCGTGTACCAGATTAAAGGAAAGAGAAAAAAGAGTAAGTTTTTAAAATGTCAAAGTCTGTATGAGCTTATCTCCGTCAGCGTTCTCAGAGCCAGGGGGAGTCACCCAACTCCCTAGCTGGTCTGGCCTTGGCAGGCAGAGAAGCTAGAAAAGATGTCTGTGAGAACCTGACGGAAGTAAAATAAAATTTACGGAGGAGTTGCCCAGGTTAAAGCGTCACAGCTAGAGAGCTGAGCTGTGCCACTCTGTTTAGACAGAGGCCTTGCTAAAAACTTAAAGGCCCTTGTCTGTCAGAAGGGGTGTAGGGCCACTCTTCCCCTTTTTTAAACTGATGCAAAAGTGGGGAGCCTTTGCTGGAAACATCTCATCTTCATTGCCCAGAGCCTTCTCTGTTTGGCTCCATCATCTGGGCTTTTTAGAGACACTCTTCACATGGACTAAAATTTTGAATTGTCAAAGACTTTCCATGGACAGTGCTATGAAGCTTTTCATAAACTTGAACTCTCATTGCTGTAGACCGTGTGTCTGTGTTTGTAGTCAGCTCAGTGTACAAGCTCAGTGTACAGCAGGCTAAGCAGTGTACAGCAGGCTAATCCCCTTCTCCTTTTGCCTTCAGTCTTTCCCAGCATCAGGGTCTTTTCCAGGGAGTTTTCTCTTTGCATTAGGTGGTCAAAATATTTGAGCTTCAGTATCTGTCCTTCCAGTGAGCAGTCAGGATTGATTTCCTTTAGGATTGACTGATTTGACCTCCTTGTAGTTCAGGGGACTCATAAGAGTCTTCTCCAGCACCACAGTTCGAAGGCATCAATTCTTCGGCGCTCAGCCTTCCTTATAGTCCAGCTCTCACAGCCATACGTTGCTACTGGGAAAACCATAGCTTTGATTATAGTCAGCTCAGTGTACAAGCTCAGTGTACAGCAGGCTAAGTTTGATCTATAACTTTTAGATTTCCTTCTGCCAGAACTCATGCAGCATAGAGTTGCCGATGCAAAAATGGTGACCTAAAACTCTTTGCGTGTGTGAGTATGCCCGTCCCTTAATTTTAATGGGCCCTGAGCTTTCAGCCAGAAGAGCAGTATAATTGCTGGATCTGCTCCATCATGCCTTACCCATGCAAAAAGTGTTTTCCATTAATTGTGTTAAATTGCAAAAAAAGTTTATTGTGTATATTTTATGATTTCTTAGATATCATAAAATATATGTGATATTTGCAGATGTTTTTACTGTTAGTTGCAACTCCAAATGATACTGAGTGTGGTTCCCAATGGTTGACAAGTAGAAAAAGACAGAGAAATCGAAAAAGTGGCAGACAGATAGAGAAGAAAAAAAAAGAAGAAAAAAGAGGCAAGAAGCAAAGAGAAAAAACATTTATAAAGAAAACGCGTGGCCATAGTTGCCCCAGGGTAAATTAGAAGCAGCTGATTATGCCTAGAGCTTATTACCAGTGTATAAAGTAGCCACAATAATGTAATAGTTCTTTAAGATGAGAAAATGTAACTAGAAGGAGAAGAGCCTATCCCAAATGTGTGTCATTGGGACTAGTGTAGGGCAGAAAAGTTTAAGTAAGTGAGTTTAACTTGCAAAAAGACAAGACTGGTGCATAGAGCGGAAAGTTTTATATAAAAAGTTTGAAACATGATCTGCAATACAGGCAGATCAGCAAAAGAGAGAAAAAGCAATCTGATTTTCTGGTAGGGGCTACTATTCTGCCTTCAATTCATAATATTTCTTGCATGGTGTCAGCACCACACACAAACTTGTTGAAAAGCCTAGGTGGCTGAAAGCTTCTTAGAGCATACGAAATGCTTTGAAGAGCAGGGAGATGGGTGTTAAATCTTTGGGATTGACAATTGCCTTGTTGTTGTTCAGTCGTTAAGTCGTGTCCGACTCTTCGTGACCCCATGGACCATAGCACGCCAGGCCTTCCTGTCCTCTGCTGTCTCCTGGAGTGTGCTCAAGTTCATATTCATAGCATCGGTGGTGCTATCAAGCCATCTCATCCTCTGCCATCCCCTTCTCCTTTTGCCTTCAATCTTTCCCAGCATCAGGGTCTTTTCCAGGGAGTTTTCGCATTAGGTGGCCAAAATATTGAGCTTCAGCTTCAGTATCTGTCCTTCCAATGAGCACTCAGGGTTGATTTCCTTTAGGATGGACTGATCTGACCTCCTTGCAGTCCAGGGGACCAGAACCACAGTTTGAAAGCATCAATTCTTCGGCACTCAGCCTTCCTTATAGTCCAGCTCTCACAGCCATACATTACTACTGGGAAAACCATAGCTTTGGGACAATTGCCTTAATAGCCATCAAATCACATTACACAGTTCCAAGTCTGAAAATGGCCAATGAGTTTTGCTTTCACATCCCTTGCACCATTGTTGCCATTCCTGTTCCAGTGCCAGTCTTACAATATTTGATATGTTTGGGCGTGTTAAGCATACAGAGACAAATAAAACTGAAATTGCTTTGACAGAGTGTGGCTCTCTCATTAGCTATAGGACTATGTGCATGCACTTTCAGCCTTTTGGGGCAAATCCAAGTGGCAGCTCTCCAGAGAAACCATATATTACCTCGTTGATTGGGCTAAGATAATAAATTATGGATTTTTTTAAAGGTATCCTCCCTCTGTTACAAGTCTGGGTTCACTTTGCTTTGAAGTCCTAGTTAAGTGTTTTGTTGATTCTATCCTGTTTTGTTTTGTTTTTTTACCAGTTCCTAATAGTTGGAAGCCTCCACTATAAACATCACTTCCAGGTTTTGACATGAAGTAGTTACAGAGCTTCACCACATGAGGCTAAAATCTCTTATCCTTACTGGGGCTTCTGCTTCCAGATTCTTTGCGGGGTTAAGCTTGGCTCCTTTACACAGGTAGATACATGCTTGAATCGGGGAATTCCTCTCAGCAAATTCTATATGTTTCATTTTAAGCCACTAGATGGTGCTGTGGTTGTAGCAGAACTGTGCACACACAGCCAATGTATTGGATTAACATTTCTTATCAGGTTATTTCCAATCTTTTAAAAAGTAGGATGCCCTGGAGGTTGATGACATCATGTAAAGGACCTACAAACTTCCGTGAGTGACCAATCACGAGTGTGCAATAAAAGCCTCATGTTGAAATGCTCATGGAATCAATTATCTCTCTCTGGGGAACCTGTATGGTACATGGACTCCATGTGGCCCTTCACCTAATTTAATGTGGGTGGGGTGGCAGGGAGAGTAAGAGAGAGATAAATTGAGAGAGGGAGGGAGAGGGGGAGAGAGAGAGAGAGATGGGGTGGCACAGAGAGGAAATGAGAGTTAGCGATGAACTCCACCCACTTAACCCATCAGATCTGGCTCCACCAACCATCAACTTTGGCCCTTCATGGAAAAAGGTCCCCCACCCTTGATTAAGCTGGTAGCCCACTGTCCTAAAGCCCTCTAAAGTGAAGAAAAATTCAGTTATGCAGACCATCTAAAAAATGAACAAGTAATACAGATGTATTGATGTTAAAAGTACGAGTCTTTGTAACGCTATGGCACACCTAGACAGCATAGTAAGAAGCAGAGACATCACTTGCCGACAAAGGTTCGTATAATCAAAGCTATGGTTTTCCCAGTAGCAACGTATGGCTGTGAGAGCTGGACTATAAGGAAGGCTGAGCGCCGAAGAATTGATGCCTTTGAACTGTGGTGCTGGAGAAGACTCTTACGAGTCCCCTGGACTGCAAGGAGGTCAAATCAGTCAATCCTAAAGGAAATCAATCCTGACTGCTCACTGGAAGGACAGATACTGAAGCTCAAATATTTTGGCCACCTAATGCAAAGAGAAAACTCCCTGGAAAAGACCCTGATGCTGGGAAAGACTGAAGGCAAAAGGAGAAGGGGATGGCAGAGGATGAGATGGCTAGATAGCATCACCGATGCAATGAATATGAATTTGAGCACGCTCCGGGAGAGAGCGCAGGACAGGAAGGCCTGGCGTGCTATGGTCCATGGGGTCACGAAGAGTCCGACACGACTTAATGACTGAACGATATTTTAAGCAAGTTTCAAACACGAGTGTCCCTCCTCCACATGGGGTGTATAATATCTGAAGTGGTCTGCAGCAGCGGTGGAGTTTAAGGGGGGGTCCCAGCTTACCTAGCTGTTATTATGTTGGGACCTTAGCATTTAACCCTTTACTTGTGTTAGGTTCTCAGTCTTTAACCTTTTATTAAGTTAATAAAAGGTCCATTCCAATCAGACCTGGTTATGGGACAGAAACAGCCTTGGTCACCCTGATTGATGACCTGGCTGGGGAATAGATAGCAGGAGTGCAACCCTGTTGGCTATTCTGGATCTCTCAGTGACTTTCCATACAACCGACCATGGTATCTTTCTGGATTGTTTATCTGGATTGGGCTTGGGAAGCATGATTTTAAAGTGGTTTCAGTTCTTCCTGGACGAGCAGTCTCATAAAGTGGCGCTGGGGGACTTGTTCCACACCATGGCCATTAGTCTTGTGATGCCTCAAGGTTCCATCCTGTAACCCCATCCAGAGGGTAAACAAGCTGAAACTTAATCCAGACAAGATGGAGATACTCTGGATTGGGAAACCAACTACTTTGGATGGAGGTTTACAACTGGTCTTAGATGGGGTTGCACTCCCCCGAAAGACCAAGTGCACAGTCTGGGAGTCCTCCTGGACTCTGCGCTAACTGGGGAAGCCCAGGTGGCTGTGATGTCCAGGAGTGCATTTTACCACCTTAGACTGGTACACCAGCTGTGGTCCTATCTGGAGAGGACAGACCTCAACTCAACTATCCATGCACTAGTGACATTGAAGCTGGACTACTGTAATGCGTTGTACATGGGGCTGCCTTTGAAGATGGTTCAGAAATCGCAGCACGTGCAGAAGGCTGCCACCAGAGAGTTGGTGGGGGTGAGGAGATTCAATCATACAGTATAATGGCCATAATATACCAGCTGCATGGATTTCTGGTATGTTTCTGATCCCAATTTAAAGTGCTGGTTTTGACCTTTAAAGCCTTAAATGGTTTGGGACCAAGTTACTTGAAGGACTGCCTTCACCCATATCAGCCTGCCCATACTTTAAGGTCAGCAAGTGAGGCCCTCGTCATTGCCCACCTGTGAGAGCAGTTAAATAGATGACCACATGAGGGAGGGACTTTTCTGCAGTGGCCCCACACACCTGGAATAAGTTTCCATTGGGTGTCTGCCAGGCTCCATCATCGCAGGCTTTTAAGAAGGCCCTGAAATCATATTATTTTACTTTGGCTTTCCCCTGATATGTTTGCTGTTGCTGTTTTCATTGCTGTTTTCACTGCTGTTTTCATTGTAGGTTTTTGGCTGTTTTTACTATGTTTTTATTGCTTTTTAAGACTGTATCAGTTTTTATTATGTATTTTATTATTGTAAGCCACCTTGGGAAGGCTTCTGCCCTGAAAAGCAGCAGAGAAATATTTTAAATAATTAAATAAATAAAATTAGCAGTAAACATCTGTAAACTGGATAATTGTTTTCTAGCCTGTCCTCTAAAGGCAGGCTAAAAAAAATTACCCAGTTTACAAATCCTTATTCCTTGATATTATACTACATGTACGCATTTTACATGCTTTGTGACCTGATGTGTAGTCTGTGCATGAGATCATGCACTTGATATATTGGCTCTGTGCATATTTCTAGTTCTTGTTTTATGCTTGTGGCACATTGGACTAGTCTGGATTGTGGATGAGTAATAGTGGTGTCTCATACCATCTGTGGGGGTTTACCTTCTTCTTGACTTGGAATTCCACCCCTGGTCCTCAACATCTTTTGGAAGGAACCTAAGCTCTTTTAAGCTGGGTTGGCTTTTGGTGGCAAGGATTTAGCCAGTAGAAGGTGGGATTTTAATATATTTACTATATTAAATATATTAATAATATATAAGAGGAGGTTGGGGGATGTTGACCTGGTGTTGAATGGGGTACGGCTACCCTTGAAAGACCAGGTCCGCAGCCTGGGGGTCATTTTAGACTCCCACCTGTCCATGGAGGCTCAGGTGTCAGCTGTGAGCCGGACAGCGCTGTATCAACTCCATCTGATACGGCGGCTGCGCCCCTTCCTTCCCAACCATCTGCTCCCATCGGTAGTACATGCCCTGGTCTCCTCTCATTTAGACTACTGTAATGCGCTCTATGTGGGGTTACCCTTGAAGACAGTTCGGAACCTGCAGCTGGTACAGAACACGGTGGCTCGCCTGATTACAGGCAGCCGCTGGCGAGATCACATCACTCCAGTGCTGAAGGAGTTGCACTGGTTACCAGTTGTTTTCTAGGCCAAATTCAAGGTGTTGGTTTTGACCTTTGAAACCCTATATGGTTCCGGCCCAGCCTATCTTAAGGAGCGCCTCCAGCAACACCAGACAGGCCGCTTAACAAGATCAGCCTCGGATGGCCTTCTCTCTGTCCCATCAGCCAGGACAGCTAGGCTGGTGAGGATGAGGGAGAGGGCCTTCTCTGTGGTGGCCCCCACTCTGTGGTAGCCCCCACTCTGTGGAACTCCCCCCCTAGGGAACTCCGCCATGCCCCCTCTTTAATGAGCTTCCGCCGCGCATTAAAAACGTGGTTGTTCAGGCAGGCATTTGGGGTGGGTTAGGGTATTTTTTATGATGTTTTTAATGTAGAATTTTATTGTTTTAACTGTTTTGTTGTTGTACATTGCCCAGAGTGGCTGGATGACCAGCCAGATGGGCGATTAATAAATTAAATAATTAAACAAACAAACAAATAAATAAATATTTTAATCTGGTTTTAAATCACTATTTGATATTTATGGCCAACTGCCAGACTACTGACAACATCTGGCTCAAATATGATTTTTTTCTAGCAAAAAGGAGAATTTCGGTTGAAAATTGCAGTTGCAGTAACCCCATGTCCTGGTCTGAAAATTCTGATGACTAGTCTAAATTCCATTATGGTTTTGCATCCTGTTAATTCTGGATTAAGAAGTATTCATTATTATCACAGTTGCATCAAGCATTATATTTTCTTGCAATGTTTGTATTCTCATGATATTCCCGTTTGCATGATCCCACTTACATTCTTGCAGCATATCTATCCTTGTGTGCCAAGCTGTCTTCTGTAATGTCAACATACTCTGAAATATCACACAAATGTGACTGTCAAAGACTACAAAACATTTGATGGAGTGCAACATCGGAAGAAATTGTTCTATAATCATGATGATTCTTTTTGTTTCATGTTAGCAGTCAAGATTCTAAGAAGGGTGCAAATTGCACATAAACTTGTCCAAGCCTGGCTTCTGGTTATGGGGGCCCCTGGATAAGCTGCCCCAAATTGCCTTTCACTGCTTTGTCCCCTACTCAGTGCCACTGCTGCTGCATCCACCAGTCTCCTCTGAACAAATGGGCTCAGTATCAGAGTTGGGATGCCTATGTACTCCAGTTGCTGGGGAACATGAGCACTCGTGTCCTGCTTGTGGGTTCCCAGTCGACAACTGGTTGGCCATCATGTGATCAGAATGCTGGACTAGATGGACCCTTAGTCTGATCCAGCACGGCTCTTCTTATCCAGCAGGGTGGGTCAGTTTACCTGACCACAACACTGTGGCTGCTCAGTTCTGATTGGCATCAGTCTCCTATACTATGAAATCTCTGGAAAAATGATACAGAACAGCAGGAGCCTAATGAACTCTGAAGCTGTCTCTCTCTCTTCCCTTTGATGACAGATTACTCTGGGAAGAGGACTGTTCAATAGGTTACGGATGCGTAAACGGTGCTTCCCTTCATCACTGCTTACAGTATAGCCTCTTGCACAAGGCAGTCACAGAGGCACAAGCGATTTGGAAGAGGCCCTGTGATCACTAGGAATGAGTGCTGATTGTCTGTTTATCGAAATTAGGGCTGAAACAAGATGGGCCATTTTTTACATTCATTTTGTGTCATCGGAATCAATTTGCTTGCCAAGCTGAAGGAATTTTTTTAAATGAAGATGCATGCCACTGAAATTAGCACATTTTAATAGGCTGTGCTGCAGCTATGCTGTTCTGCTTGAAGCTGGTCAATGAAGCCAAGTTTCCAAGTGCCAACACCCATATTAATAGCAGTGGAAGCTGCACAATGACCCAGCACAAAAGCTAATTGACCCACAGGCCACTTTTAGAACAAAAGAGGATATAATTTAATCTCTGGAGCTGTGCAGTACCACTGCTGTGTATACTTCCAATGGTTTTGCGTTCTGAAATGTCTACAATTTACCACAATCACTACTTAAAATCACTGCTAACTTAAATAAAAGAAGACACTAGTGAGGGGTTTCTAAATGGGGGCCATGGTTCTGGAGAGCTGGCACAGGAGGTCCAGTCCTATTGCAGCTCAGGTTTCTCCTCCTGCCCCCCCCCCAGAGGAAGGATTTGTACATCACATGTGACTGCTGCTTCTTCTACTGTAAAGTAGCATGGTGAGGAGTGATTTGGGGTGGAGAAGCTGAGGAGAAGTAGTGTTGAACCTTCTACCTGTCTGCTGCTTTCCCCATGAAACTCTCCCCCAAGTCGCAGTTCCATGGGATTCCAGATGCTTGTTTATGCTGCAGGGGGTAAAGTTGCATGGAAGACAACTGTAGGGAGTAAATGTTGGGGGAAGAAAGGGTTATGTGTCCCCCTCTCTGCCACTTCTCTGCTCTAAAACTCCCCCTGCTTTTCCCTAGAAAAAACAGCCATTGGGGTTTTGTTCCACGTATGTGTGCATAATGCACCTCTCTGACTTGAGTTGTGCTGCTCAGTCCCACAATCAAGGCTTAGGAGGTGACTTTGGGTGGCTGCCTAGGGCAGGGGAGGGCAACTTTGGGAGGTCCAGGGGCCATTTTTGCCCTCTGGACTACCCACCCCTGCAGGCGCTGAATTATATAACAACAACAACAACAGTAATACTACTACTACTACTACTACTACTACTACTACTAAATATTTTTTAAGGCATCCGAAGAGGCTACAGAGCTCTAAAAGAACATAAGAACATAAGAAGAGCCATGCTGGATCAAACCAAGGGTCCATCTAGTCTAGCATTCTGTTCTCACAGTGGCCAACCAGCTGCCAACCGGGGACCCACAAGCAGGGCATGAGTGCAACAGCACCCTCCCACCCATGATCCCCAGCACTGGTGTACAGAGGCTCACTGCCTCTGATTCTGGAGGTATCACATAGCCATCAGGACTAGTAGCCATCGATAACCTTCTCATCCATGAATTTGTCTAACCCCCTTTTAAAGCCATCCAAACTGATGGCCATCACTACATCCTGTGGTAACAAATTCCATAGTTTAACTATGTGCTGTGTGAAGAAGCCCTTCTTTTTATCTGTCCTGAATCTCCCACCAATCAGCTTCATAGGATGACCCTGGGTTCTAGTATTTTGAGAGAGTGAGAAAAATGTTTCCCTATCCACATTCTCCACACCATGCATAATTTTGTACCTCTGTCATGTCTCCCCTTACCCTTAGTTTGCTTGGTTGCAAACTACTTTTGACCCTTCTGGTGTTCCATAATGGGACAAAACATTTGGAGGACCACATGTTACCCACCTCTGCCATAAAACAACTGAACCATAAACAATTCAACTGACACTTTAAAGAGCCCATCATTTGCCATCAAATGCCTGGAAATGGAGAAGGAGTTTTGGCACAGAGAAAAGGAGCAGGTTTTGTGACAGTGGAAAGCTGCATTTTAAGACAAAGAGAGTTGGCTAAATGCCAGATGGCATTGTGGGGTGCTGGGTGGCTTCTTTGAGGATCTGATGAGGGCTAGTCAATTTACTGAAGTCTCCAGTGATGTCTCCTCCAGAGTAAACCAAAGCTAGGTAATGTTGCCTATTCCAAACAGACATGCAGCGGAATCCTATGCATGTTTACTCCGATGTAAGCCCTGCTGAGTTCAATGGGGCTTTCTCCCAAGTGAGTGAGCACAGGACTGAAGCCTGCATTTTATTTTGGCAGGAGTTGTGAGCAATGCAAATACTATCGTGTGTGTTCAATGGAAAAAAATGGATAGAAAATGGTGTGCCTCATAATTGAAGTGGGGAGTTATGCATCTGTTCCTCAGACCTCCACAAAAGCATCTCTCCCAGCTAATTTAGCCAGCTAAATATCCCTGCACCGTGCAGTAAGTTTGGTAGGTGTCACTGTATTTTCTAGGAAGCATTCCTAATCTGTCTGAGTTCTCAGTCTGCCAGCAGGTGACATGACGTGCACTGCCTGCCTTCTCCCACGTCCAGTGGATTGATCACAAGCCCCCGAAGAGCAATCTGCTACAGACAGGTTTGTTGCTTCCCCCGTCTGGTCTGAAGAGATTTGTTTTCAAAACATCTGTGATTACCTGCTGCGTTAAGAAAGGGGACTGCTCCCTCCCTCCATCTGTTTTCTTCCTCTTTTGCATGGTGTCAGCTACACACACAGCCTGGGGCATGGCTGGAAAAGAAAGTCAATTCCGGCTTGAAGTGAAGCACTGCGGCAGAGGTTACGGCAGTGGGAGGAGTGGAGGAAAACAAACAAACAAACAATAGGCAGCCAGATTCACCTTCAGTGGCCATGCTTGTTTCTGGCATTTGCATTCCACATGTCACTGTGGCTGCATCTTAAGGCAAACAGGATACGATGGCACCGGCTATATTTGTTTAAGCACATGTCTGCCCCATTCACATATAAAGTAGAGAGCTCTGATTTTCATATCAAAGGGGGGCATGTAGGTGAATGTATGAAGAACCCTGACTGATCAGACTAAAGGCCAATCTAATTCTAGTCTAGTCCACTGGTGTCAATGGTGGCTTTTCTCTTTTGTTAACCCTGCCTCTGGAGATGGGTGGGATTTGGGGAAGCAAATGGGTGTGCGTGTGTGTGACACTGAGATCTAATCCTCCACGCCCAGTGTGGAGTGGTCCCCATTCAAATTGGAGCCACGTGCACTTGTAACACTTTTCCTCGGGGCCTCTAAAGGGACTCACAGCAAAGGCCTTGTACAAGAACAATGAGCGTATATCATTTTAATTTCTTAACTAAAAACAATAATAATGCACATGCAATAATTGTACATGCATAACAATGTAAAGGTAAAAGTAAAGGTGTCCCCAACCAGTCGTGTCCGACTCTAGGGTGCGGTGCTCATCCCCGTTTCTAAGCCGAAGAGCCAGCGCTGTCCGAAGACACTTCCGTGGTCATGTGGCCGGCATGACTGAACACCGAGGTGCACAGAACGCTGTTACCTTTCCCGCCGAGGCGGTACCTATTTATCTTCTTGCAATTTCTTGCTTTCGAACTGCTAGGTTGTCAGGAGCTGGGACTGAAGACGGGAGCTCTCTCCGTCATGCAGCACTCGGGTCTTGAACTGCTGTCCTGCCGACCTTCCAGTCTGCAGTTCAGCGTCTTAACCACTAAGCCACCGCGGCCCTTGTGCATAACAATGTACTTATCACCAAAACAATAAAACAGAGTACAGCCCTCTCAAAGTTCTGTCTTTCAGCTTGTTATAGAAATTTCAGTTGTAGTATGTCTGTTATCCCATGATTTTATAAGCTAGGCTATGTCTATTTTACCTCAGTGTGAGACTGCCATGCTAAACAAAGACACAGCGTCTTATCAGAGACTCAGGAATGCCAAGAATGTGTTTACTAGAGTACAAGGCTGCCTCTCTGCGCATGCCTAGATATGTCAAAGGTGCTGCCTGTCTTCTGTTTCCCTCTCAGCTAGACAAAGAGATTAGTACAGCGCAAGCGTAAGATAGCCCCAAAGGTCTTGCCTATATAAACTTTTGGATCACATCACTTGATTGTAACCTTTGTTGGAGCATTAGCCCCAAGGGTTGCCTTATTCTGCAGAATAAAATCGTGTTGGACCAGATCTCTGCCTCCTCTTGTTCTTGGTAAACAAATTGGAAAGTCTACCAGGGAAAAGAACACAATTTTTGTAACAAGCTTGAGTCCACAACAAAAATATAAATAAAACTTCTTTTGGAAGCTTTATTTTTCTGCTGGCTGAAGAAAGAAAACCGTCTCTACTCAGTTCACTCCAACTCTGCAGCGATCTCCTCAAAATGGACCAGGATCCAGCAACACAGGAACAACCTGTTAAACAGCCCATTATACAATATAAAATAACATAAACATACAAAGAACTCATAGTGTTTGTTAAAAAAAATCATGACTTTAAAAAAAAGGAAACCTCCCTACTAACCTGTCTCAAGGGTTCAGGAGAAAGCAAACTTCTTCCACACTGCATTTTGGTAACTGCCTAAAATGGTGGCCACTCCCTATCTCACGCCTTTACTGAGCATGTGCAGCAATATTCCCACTCAGAATTCTTAAAGGGAAATATACCAGTGGGTTACGCACTTATACCAGCACACAGGGGTTGAACCTCTTTCAGCACACGGGCTGAATTCCATTTCAGAGAAGCTCTCGGGCAGCCACATTCCAGTGATGGGTGGGGCCAAAGCCAAAGAGGCAGAACCACAGAAAAAAAACCTAGCATATTTTAGCTTAGAATATCAGTAACTAAGCCTTAGGAGAAGCATTTCAGCCATTTAGAATGGTTTAGAAAAAACTGCACAAAACCTGGGAAACCACCGAACAATCGGTGCTCAGGGGAAAGGCTGTGTGGCCACCTGAAGAGCTATGGAGGGCCAGATTTGGCTCCTGATGTTCCACAGTCCTGCAGCCTGGTTCTGATACTGGAAGTGAGCCAGGCTGGGACAAAAGTGCTTGGGGCAGCTGTCCATAGGGAGCTAAGGTGGGGTGACTGATTTTTATCATAAAAAGCATATCCCTTTTGAAGATAAAATTGGACCCCGTATGTCCTGATTTACACACGAACAGGACAGACATAGCCTCCAAATGTGGACAGGATATATCCTGGATTGGGCTAGCTGAAGATCTATTTACGTGCCCTCTCTTGAGAACAACTAGATTGGCAGGCACACAACACAGGCTTTCATGGCAGTGCCTCAATGCCTATGGCATTTATTACCAACTGGGGTGCATCAGGCTTTACAAAGAACCCTAAAGACTCATTTATTCTCACTGGCTTTCTCTTAATGTTTTACTGAGCTGCTAAATGGAATTTATTTTAGTATTTTATTGATTGTCATGTTTCTTGGCTGGTTTTAATTATACTGTTGACTCTTTATTAGTTGTCAATTCTGGTTTTACTTTTGTGTTACTGATGTTTCATTATTATTGTAAATTGCCTTGGGAGAGGTTTCCCCCAAAAAGGCAACCTGTAAGTATTTTAAACAAACAAACAAACAAACAAACAAACAACTTGAGTTGTAATACTAGCTATGATCTAAGAACTGTGCCCTGTTTTCTAGCTTTCTGCATCTAAACTAGAAGAGCATATTAAATAGTATCCTATTTTTGTTGTTATATGCTGGCTTTTATCTTATCTTCTGTTTTTCCTTAATAAACTCTCCCTTTTGTTAAATCATGTGTGTGTGTATGTGTGTGTGTGTGTGTGTGTGTGTGTGAATGAATATAGGGGGTAGCAAGGCTGCAGCAAAGCTGATGTCACTATATGGCTAGAAGCCAGAGATAGCTGTGGTGAATTTTAAAGTGGCCACGATAGAACAACCAGCCATCTGAATCCAACAGAACAGAACACTTTTTATTTGGTGGTTGCCTGGCAGAACAACCACATATAAAGAGCCTCCACATATTGACCTTCCTGTAATGGTGACTAGTCTTGTTAAAAATGTCAACAATTTTTGATGTGACAGCTCACTCACCTCTGACTCAACCTGGATTCTGAAGTTTTTCTGGCAGCTGGTGTAGTTTACTCATTGAGGCTGCAATCCTATACCAGATTACCTGGAAATAAGTCCCACTGAATTTAATGGGACTTGCTTCTGAGTGGGCATGTATGAGATTGCACTGTAAGTGCACAATCCTATGCATTTTAGATAGAAAAAAGTCCCGCAACTCCCAGCATGCCCCAGCCAGCATGGCTGGCTGGGGCATGCTGGGAATTATAGGACTTTTTTCTGTCTAAACATGTATAAGATTACGCTGTAAAAATATGAGCTGCAACCTGGGTGGCCTGAGTCCAAATCTCACCTCAGTTATGATCTAGTTTTGAAAGCTGCAGTCTCACAGCCTCATCTGCAGAATGGGGATAATAATGACCTATCTTAGGGAGTTGTCAAAAGAATAACAAAGCAAAGGAGATCGTTACCTTGTCATGGTGCTGGAGCTTGAGCACCTCAATGACGTCATGAGCTAAATCATGAAGGGACACCCAAGACGGGAAGGTCATGGCAGAGAGCGTCAGACTAAATACGATCCCTGGGGGAAGGAAACGGCAACCCACCCCAGTATTCTTGCCATGAAAACTAAATGGATCAGTACAACCAGAGATATGTCGGTATACCATTGGAAGATGGGACTCCCAGGTCGGAAGATGGGACTCCCAGGTCGGAAGATGGTCAAAATGCTACTGGGGAGGAACAGCGGATAAGTTCAACTAGCCCCAGATGTGATGACACAGCTAGCGCAAAGCCGAAAGGACGGCTAGCAGCCGATGGTGCTGGTGGTGAACGATGAATCCGATGTTTTAAAGATCAACACACCATAGGAACCTCGAATGTAAGATCTATGAGCCAGGGCAAATTGGATGTGGTTATTGGGGAGATGTCAAGATTAAATATAGACATTTTGGGTGTCAGTGAACTGAAATGGACTGGAATGGGCCACTTCACATCAAATGACCACCAGATCTACTACTGTGGATAAGAGGACCACAGAAGAAATGGAGTAGCCTTCATAATTAATAATAAAGTGGCTAAAGCAGTGCTTGGATACAATCCAAAAAATGACAGAATGATATCAATTCGAATTCAGGGTAAGCCATTTAACATCACAGTGATCCAAATATACGCCCCAACCACAGATGCTGAAGAAGCAGAAGTAGATCAGTTCTATGAGGATCTGCAGCACCTACTGGATAGTACACCAAAAAAAGATGTTATTTTCATTATAGGAGACTGGAATGCTAAGGTGGGTAGTCAAACAACATCTGGAATTACAGGCAAGCATGGTCTGGGAGAACAAAATGAAGCAGGACATAGGCTGATAGAATTTTGCCAAGACAACTCACTGTGCATAACCAACACTCTCTTCCAACAACCTAAGAAACAACTTTATACATGGACTTCACCAGATGGTCAACACCGAAATCAGATTGACTACATCCTTTGTAGCCAAAGGTGGCGGACGTCTATGCAGTTGGTAAAAACAAGTCTTTTAGAATCAGACTAAAGAGAATAGGGAAGATCCACAGATCAGTTAGATATGAGCTCACTAATATTCCTAATGAATATGCAGTGGAGGTGAAGAATAGATTTAAGGGACTAGATTTAGTAGATAGGGTTCCGGAAGAACTATGGACAGAAGTTCGCAACATTGTTCAAGAGGTGGCAACAAAAAACATCCCAAAGAAAAAGAAAATCAAGAAGGCAAGATGGCTGTCTGCTGAGACACTGGAAGCAGCCCAAGAAAGAAGGAAAGTAAAAGGCAACAGTGATAGGGGGAGATATGCCCAATTAAATGCAAAATTCCAGAGGTTAGCCAGAAGAGATAAGGAATTATTTTTCAACAAGCAATACGTGGAAATGGAAGAAGATAATAGAATAGGAAGGACAAGAGACCTCTTCCAGAAAATTAGAAACATCGGAGGTAAATTCCAGGCAAAAGTGGGTATGATCAAAAACAAAGATGGAAAGGACCTAACAAAAGCAGATAAAGATAAAAGGTAAAGGTGTCCCCAACCAGTCGTGTCCAACTCTAGGGTGCGGTGCTCATCCCCGTTTCTAAGCCAAAGAGCCAGTGCTGTCCGAAGATGCTTCCGTGGTCATGTGGCCGGCATGACTGAACACCGAGGTGCACGGAACGCTGTTACCTTTCCCGCTGAGGCGGTACCTATTTATCTACTTGCAATTTCTTGCTTTCGAACTGCTAGGTTGGCAGAAGCTGGGACTGAAGACGGGAGCTCACTCCGTCATGCAGCACTCGGGTCTCGAACTGCTGACCTGCTGACCTGCCGACCTTCCAGTCTGCAGTTCAGCATCTTAACCACTAAGCCACCACGGCCCTATAACAAAGGCCCTAAAACAAAAGCAGAAGAGATCAAGAAAAGGTGGCAAGAATATACGGAAGATCTGTATAGGAAAGATAATAATATTGGGGATAGATTTGACGGTGTGGTCAGTGAGCTAGAGCCAGACATCCTGAAGAGTGAGGCTGAATGGGCCTTAAGAAGCATTGCTAATAACAAGGCAGCAGGAGATGACGGTATCCCAGCTGAACTGTTTAAAATCTTGCAAGATGATGCTGTCAAGGTGATGCATGCCATATGCCAGCAAATTTGGAAAACACAAGAATGGCCAACAGATTGGAAAAAATCAACTTATATCCCCATACCCAAAAAGGGAAGCACCAAAGAATGTTCAAACTATCGAACAGTGGCACTTATTTCACATGCCAGTAAGGTAATGCTCAAGATCTTGCAAGGTCTTGAGCATTACTGGAGCAAGACTCCAGCAATTCATGGAACGAGAATTGCCAGATGTACAAGCTGGGTTTAGAAAAAGCAGAGGAACTAGAGACCAAATTGCCAATATCCGCTGGATAATGGAGAAAGCCAGGGAGTTTCGGAAAAACATCTATTTCTGTTTTATTGACTATTCTAAAGCCTTTGACTGTGTGGATCATAACAAATTGTGGCAAGTTCTTGGTGGTATGAGGATACCAAGTCATCTTGTCTGCCTCCTGAGGAATCTGTATAACGACCAAGTAGCAACGGTAAGAACAGACCACAGAACAACGGACTGGTTCAAGATTGGGAAAGGAGTACGGCAGGGTTGTACACTCTCACCCTACCTATTCAACCTGTATGCAGAACACATCATGCGACGTGCTGGGCTTGATGAAGCCAAGGCTGGAGTTAAAATTGCTGGAAGAAACATTAACAATCTCAGATATGCAGATGATACCAATTTGATGGCTGAAAGCGAGGAGGAGCTGAGGAGCCTCATGACGAAGTTGAAAGAAGAAAGTGCAAAAGCTGGGTTGCAGTTAAACCTCAAAAAAACCAAGATTATGGCAACCAGCTTGATTGATAACTGGCAAATAGAGGGAGAAAACGTGGTGGCAGTGACAGACTTTGTCTTTCTAGGCGCAAAGATTACTGCAGACTCTGACTGCAGCCAGGAAATCAGAAGGCGTTTACTTCTTGGGAGGACAGCAATGATAAATCTTTATAAAATAGTTCAGAGCAGAGACATCACACTGACAACAAAGGTCCGCATAGTTCAAGCAATGGTCTTCCCCGTAGTAACCTATGGCTGTGAGAGCTGGACCATAAGGAAGGCTGAGCGAAGGAAGATAGATGCTTTTGAACTGTGGTGCTGGAGGAAAGTTCTGAGAGTGCCTTGGACTGCAAGAAGATCAAACCAGTCCATACTCCAGGAAGTAAAGCCAGACTGCTCACTTGAGGGAGTGATATTAAAGGCAAAACTGAAGTACTTTGGCCACATAATGAGAAGACAGGATACCTTGGAGAAGATGCTGATGCTAGGGAAAGTGGAAGGCAAAAGGCAGAGGGGCCGACCAAGGGCAAGATGGATGGATGATATTCTGGAGGTGATGGACTTGACCTTGGGGGAGCTGGGGGTGGTGACGGCCGACAGGAAGCTCTGGCGTGGGCTGGTCCATGAAGTCATGAAGAGTCGGAAGTGACTGAACAAATAAACAACAACAACACAACATCTTACAGAGTTGTCAAAAGAATAATCGATAATATGAAGTCTGAATACTCAAACTTTTATATAAGTGGTATTATTTACTTCCAGCACATGTCCAGTTGCAATCTTCACAATTCTCAGAGGAGTGGCAAGATAGCTTCATCTCTGTCAAAAAGTGAATTCATTAGATAATAATGGCCATAAATTCACATTTTCATGATCTTGAGGTAATGAGTTGGATCTAGTGCTGAGTGTCTGTTTGGGTTGTACTGGTGGTGAAAATGAAGTTTGTATCCTGGAAGGGGGTGGGGGAAGCATGGCTGACTGGCTGGAACCTGGAACAGGAATTCATTTTGTTGCAGGTCCCACTTGTCCCCTCTCACACCACAATCTTAAGGCAGTGCTAATGCAAATTCCAAAGTAATGCAGTTCATTCTCCCCATATTGAAGGGGGGGGGGGAAACTGTAGCTGGGAGGGAGTGGCTTATGTTATGACACCTTGCAGGGTAGTTGACACTGAATTCTACAGGTCAGGCATGCAGTGGTTTACAATAATCCTGTAGTGTTGTCTAAAGGTATTAGACCGCTATTGCAGGTTGGATGGAAGTTGAGGGAGTAGCTTACAACAACCCGCAGAGTTATGCATTGCTATTATCCCCACATTGCAGACTGGGCTGAGAGAATAGTATACAAAAGCCCTGCATGTAGTTCACTGTTAAATCCCTATTGCAGATTGGAGGGCTGTATTGAGAGAGAAAGAGAAAGAGAGAGAGAGGGAGAGAGAAATTTACAGTACCTCTGCATCATAGTCCACTGTTAATATTGCAAGTCAGATGTGGACTTTGGATTCCCAATCAAAAATCCCAAGACAGCCAGTGTGTGTAGTGGATAGAGAACTGGGTGGGGACTCAATAGATCTGGGTTCTAGTCCCCATTTGGCTATGAAGCTCACTGGGTGACTTTGGGCTGTTC
This sequence comes from Heloderma suspectum, assembly GCF_057233095.1. Lineage (NCBI taxonomy): Eukaryota > Metazoa > Chordata > Lepidosauria > Squamata > Helodermatidae > Heloderma > Heloderma suspectum. The sequence goes on along the minus strand of NC_139459.1, from coordinate 270,504,479 downwards.
ACTGACTCTCAGCCTAACCTACCCCACAGGATTGTTGTGAAGATAAAATGGAGAGGAGGATGATGTAAGCTGCCTTGGGTTCCTTGGAGGAAAAAAGGTGGAATATGTCATAATAATTTTTTAAAAATCCCCCATACCTCTCAGGTTGCAGCCAATGTCAATCTACTTAAGTTGTCCCTTCAGAAGTTCTCCTAGGCCAAACCTGGCACTCAGTTGCATGCAGAAGTTACATGCCCCATTGACTTGTCTGCAGACTGGTTGCCCTTTTAAATGTAGGACCTAGAGCAGGCAGTCCTGTCTCTGATGCTAACTTTTCCCCTAGCCCCTCAGCCACAAGCTCAGGTAACACAGAGATGCCAGAGATCCAGTGCAACATTTTGCTGTGGGCCCCCATGTCTGTATATCTGTAGCATATGAACAAGCTTTAGACATGCATATAAAGAATGGCTCAAAGTCTCCCCCCGCCCCATTCCACATGTACAGTTGGTAGTAGGAAGCTCTATCATGCTGTCTTTTAAAAATCAACCATCTGCCATGCTACTGATGAAAGATAGATATATATATATATATATATATATATATATATATATATATATATGGAAAACATAGCAATGAACCATAGTAATCAACCACTGCTGTTCCTCTCTCTCAAAATGCATTGCTAGGTGTAATCTGATACCTGCAACACCTACTACTGACTAATTAAGTCAGCCTGCAAATCTCCATTTTGAGGCTGGGTCTGAACTGCACACCTCAGGGCCACATCTGGCCAGATTTTGGACGTCCCCCACCTCCTGCTTTTTGCATCATCTAGCCTGATGAAGAATCCCAGAGAATTCAAAAGCTTGGACATTTTTGTGGAATTTTCTTGATCCTAATAAAGGGATTGCTGAATAGGGGTTTTTGGATCCTCCACCAGCACAGCTGTCTTTGCCTTTTCCTAGCACTCTAAAAATAAAAGAAACAAAAAGCTGTGATTTTACAGAGTAACTTATCATTTTCTCCACATCACCAATTGCTGAAAACCCTCCAAGTCCTTCCCTCGCAAAATGCTAGGGAACAAAATAATTGCATAATTAGTAATGAATCTCACACATTATGAAACTTATAATTTTTTTTCATCCCAGAGCAAGTACAAAATGTTTCACTCCACCCTTCTAAAGTGGCAATACACTGTTGCTTTTTTTTTTTTTAAAGAAAATCTACTTTTATTATATCCATTGTTGGATGAAATTCTTACATTATTGAAGACACTCAGGAATCTCTTGTGTGTATGGCTGAAAACAAGGCATTGTCTTGCCTTTCTGAAGAACCTAAGAACAAATCTGAGGAACCGTGCAACAATTTCCATGCACACAGAGATGTGTTTGGCTTGTGTTCATCCAACAGCACCTCTCCATGCCATGTCATTAAATCATTTTTGAAACTGAGGGGAGGTTGCCATTCAAAGAAAAGGGGTCAACCCCCCCCCCCCACACACACACAGGCTGGGCTTGCCCAACTCCTGAGCCTACATATGGATCTCTGCCATAAGAAATAAAACTAGACCCTGATATATGTGTGTATATGTATTAATAGATCAATGAATTAGGTAGAGGTAGCAGGTTCCTTTAACAAGGTTGGCTTGGACAGAAGACCAGATAATGATCCCCTCCTCCCTCCCCTCGCCCCCCCCTCTTTAGCATTGTACAAAGCTCAGTTTCTTTGGCTTATGTACTGTATTCACTTGCAAGCATCACTGACACTGTATTGTACTGAGGGATGTCGTAGAAATCCACAATAGAACCAAATGAGTTTGGATTTTGATGAATCTGACTGGCAGATTCCATAGTGGACCAGCTTTCCCCCTGTTGGGCAGATTCCGCTGACTTGCGGACCAGTTTTCTACCTTTCCCAATTTTGCTCAAATTTCACCATAGAAAAATATGCATTAAAAAATGGCCAAAAATGTGTGTTCCCCCATCGGCTAAGGCATGAAAATACACATTTGGGGGGATTTTGCACATTCTGGGGGTATTTGTGCATTTGCGCACATGCAAATTTGTGCAAATTCAGGAATGAAGAGAATCCAATTCCACTGATGGGTGGAGTGCAGAACGAAAGGTGCCTGACAATCTGCCAAACACAAGACAGAAGGGATTTTACCCAATCCACACGTCCCTAATTCTACTACACCTAGAGCAATGATCTTCACTATTTTTCAAGCAGGAGCCACCGTGGCTCCAGACATCGCTACTGAAACCACTTGGGGGCTTTTCCCGGGCTGTCGGTGGCCTCTCCTCTCCACCCCTGGTCAAGAGGCAACATTATGCACCAGACGTGGCTGAGGGCCTTTTGCGGCCTCTCCTCCCCATCCCCTTCCGCATTGTCTGAGCAAGACAATCAGTCAGTCCCCAGGCAAGGAAATTCTGATAGCTGTCAGGAGCGCCTTGGCGGCCTCTCCCAGTAGATTCCAATAGTCAACTGAAGACACAGATGAAAGGATTTCTTTTCAAAGCTTTAATCCTTTTATAACTTAATGACTCTTTCAGATGCTAATCACTAGTGACTAAAGCAAGGGACAGCAGAGTGGCCTAAGCTTCAGGCAGGCAGTTGATCCCCGTTTGAAAGAGAGTCACTTGAAGACCCAGAACTTATGGGCTAGGTAGAGATCCTCCCTCTTTCCCTTGGGTCCATGGGAGGTGGCCATTGCTTGCGTGCCAAACGGGCGCTATGCCTCCTTTCCGTGCTCTCCATCGCTCGTCACTCTTTGCGTCTGCATCGAGCATCCAGCAAGGCCCCCTCCCACACTCCCTTACTGCCAGGGTCGCTATCTATCTTAGGAATGCTGGCAGGAGGAATTTCTGCCAGGTGCTGAGCCTGGGAGGGATGAGCTGGCCCCTCTCCCACGGATTGCTGTTCCTCCTCAGAATCCGAACTGCTCTGAGGCTCTCTGGGCTCAGTTTCCACCCTGACATCAACGCGCTTGGCCCTTGGATTGGGATGGATCTTCTTCTTGTCCCCGAGACGGTGCTCTGCTCTGCTCTGCTCTGCTCAATATGGCAGAATCTCCTAATGCAGGCCCACGTTGTGCTCTCTCTCTCTCTCTCTTGCCCACACATCCAGTCAACCCTCGGCCTTCAATGCCGGTGCAGTGCAGCACTGCAGTTAACCAGTCATGTTGCTCTTTGCCTCCTGGGTTCTTCCCCCACCACAGCTAACTGACTGACTGACTGCTCCTGGATTCTCCTCTCCACTCCTGCCCCCACCCCCACTTTACAGTTGACAAGACTTGAGGCCTCCTCCAGTAGCCCAGATCGCAGCGGCTGACCCACTGCTACAGCAAGCTATTAGGCAAAGCTCGAGACCCCTTGCTGAGTGTGAGCAGCTACTGCAAAAAGATGGTGTGTGTGAATTAGGGATGGCGGAGAATTTCTCCCCGAATCTCTGGGGGGCCGAGCGCCAACGCATTCGGCCCCCCGAAATCGGTGGTGAAATTCTCCACCCCCCCCTGGGATGGGACCTCCCGGCGGCGGGTCCTGGCGGCGGTTCATCAGCCTTTTGTCGGGGGTGGAGGCGGAAGCCGGTCTTCTGACCGGCTGCCGCCGCCATTACAAAGTAAAGTGTAAAAAACAAAACAAAACCCCGTGATAGGCTACGTAATGATTAATGTAGCCTCTCACGGCTAGATTTCCAAAGTCAGCCGTGATAGGCTACGTAAATCGTTACGTAGCCTATCATGGGTGACTTTGAAAAAAAAAAGCGCGTACGCAAATGGCGGCGCCCTATGGGCGCCGCCATTTGCGTTCCTTATTTGGTGCCGGTAGTCTACGTAAAGATTTACATAGACTATGGCGTAGTCTACGTAAATCTTTACGTAGACTACCGGCACCAAATAAGGAATGCAAATGGCGGCGCCCATAGGGCGCCGCCATTTGCGTACGTGCTTTTTTTTTTTCAAAGTCACCCGTGATAGGCTACGTAACGATTAACGTAGCCTATCATGGCTGACTTTGGAAATCTAGCCGTGATAGGCTACGTTAATCGTTACGTAGCCTATCACTTTTTTTTTTTTTTTACTTTTTGTTTCGCGGCCAGGGAGACGGGGCGCTTCTCCCCAGCCTGAATTTTGGCCGGGCGAGGCGGGGCGCCTCCCCCCCCGGCCTGAATTTTGGCCGGGCGAGGCGGGACACCTCCCCCCCCTCGCCTGAACTTCGGGGGGAGAAGCGAAGCACCTCCCCCCCACCACGAAGCACCCCTGTGAAAAGGTAAGTGACTTTCGTACATCCCTAGTATGAATGAGAGAGAGAGAAAGAGAGGCGGGTGGAGAGCTGAATTGACAGGGACTGGGAGCCACCAGTTGCCCTTGGACTTGCAGTGAAGAAAACTGACCCAGAGCAACGAGGGGCTGCTGTGTTTCTCTGTACTCGAAGGGATCCCTGTGCGCTAACGGATGCTACCAAACTGGTCTCAGCTAGTGGGGGAGACTTAGTGTGTCCATTAATCCAGACACAACCAGGTACTGGTGGAGTGTGAACTCCTCCTTCCATTCAGAGAAATGTAAAATGTGTTTTTTATTTTACTATTTACTATGATTATTTTGCTATAGTCATAGACTCTCTTCATACCTGGCATTTTATCCCACTACAAACCAGTCCTTTTGTTTCCAGTATACACTGGCCCTGTATACAGGCATCTCTCACAGCACGTCCCTCTGCATTATACCTTTTCATGGCTGGGCCAAGCTGCATGGAACAATCAGGACAGAATGGGGCTGCTAGCTCCAGACCTCCTCCCTTCCCCTGATCATTGGTTCCTGTAACAAGATTGATGGCTCCCGCTCATCCCTCCCCTTCTCCACAGCAGGAGGGAAGTCAGAAGCACGTCTAGTGGCCTGGATAGGGGGCAATGGGAGCTGGTCCCCTCCTTCCTTCGAGGGAGAGAGAGTCTTCTCTCTGCCTTACCTCAGGCTTGTGGGCACTGCTAGTCCTTCTCTGCTAAATATGTCAGTGTGTGATGGAATGAAATGCAGTATATTGCTTGCACTACTGAGTTTGAAGGGTATACTGATTTTTGGGTTGCCAACTCCAGAAGTAAGAAATCCACAAACGGACTTGTATAAAGTCAATCCCTAGCAGCAGCCTCCCTGATGACCGCTTCACGGGGGACACCTTCTTCATTAGACCTGGCTTCCTTCCCCCTCCCCCCATGCTGTTGTTGCTCTTCCCCCTTATTCTGGCTTCCCAACAACCCCGCAAGGTAGGCTAGGAGAAGAGATAGTGGCTGGCTACGTGGGAGGGAATACTATGGAAAACCACCTCAGCATTACTGCCTTATCTAAAACAACTCCACATCCCAAAAGGAAACTATTAAAAACGACCATTCCAAGCTCTACATGATGAATTTATTCAGGGGAGGAGAAAAGGCACTTTTAATACCCATTGAAATCCTAACTGTCAAGACTTTCTCCTGCGTGGCAGAGAAGGGAGACTCCCCCATCCACCCTGGGAGGAAAAAAGCCCTTCAATCTGGTGAGCAAAAGGGAGAAGAAGCAGTCAGTGAAGTCAATGGGAGGGGGAGGTTCAAAGTAAATGCATTGAAGGGGATGGGAGACCTTATGACTGCTACTCTAAGTAGGCTTACAGTGCATTCCTATGCATGCCTACTCAGAAGCAAGCCACACAGATTTCAGTGGCACTTACTCCCAGGAAAGGAAAGCCTTACAGCCAATGTTCTTACTCAGAAGTAAGCATTGCTGTGTTCAAGGGGATCTCAGAGCCCATCGTAGAATGGGAGAGAGGCAGAAATGGTCATGGGAAGGGCAGTCTGTCAGGGGTGTTTCTGAGCACAAGGGGTGGGATAGCAGTTCAGATTCTGAAGAAGAACTGCCAGACATGGGGGAGTTTCCCAGACTAGTCCAGATATGAGTAGGCTGGCTTCCCAGGTTACAAACATCCAGCTGACTGAGGAGGAGGGTTCCTCTTCACCCCCGCCATGAGAGGCAGCGAACAGGAAGAGGCAGAGTCTGGGGAGTATGACCTAATAGAAGCCAGATACAGGCGCAGAGTAGGGATGTACGAAAGTCACTTACCTTTAACGAAATTTGATTTGTGGTGGGGGGAGGCGCTCCGTCCATCCCCCTGAAATTCTGGCTGGGGGGAGAGGCACTCCCCCCCTCCCCCCCAAAACTCTGGCCGGGGAGGAGGTGCTCCGTCCCTCCCCCCCGAAATTCTGGCTGGGGGGGAGGCGCTCCGTCCCTCCACCCTGGCCGGCCGGGCCTGCAAATGGCGGCAGCTGTAGCCGCCGCCATTTGTGTCCCTGCAGTCAGCCATGATAGGCTACGTAAATGTTTACGTAGCCTATCACGGTTGAGTAAAAAAAAACAAAAAACCCCATGCATACGCAAATGGTGGTGCCCATGGGTGCCGCCATTTGCGTTCCTTATTTTGGCACATCTAGTCTACGTAAACATTTACGTCTATGCTATTTGCATTCCCCTTATTTTCGCCGTAGTCTATGTAAATGTTTACGTAGACTAGACGTGCCAAAATAAGGAACGCAAATGGCAGCGCCCATGGGCGCCGCCATTTGCATACGTGTGTTTTTTTTTTTTACTCAGCCATGATAGGCTACGTAAACATTTACGTAGCCTATCACGGTATTTTTAAAAAATCTAGCCTTGATAGGCTACGTAAATCTTTACGTAGCCTATCATTTTTTTTGTTTTTTTGTTTTTTTTTACTGGAAATGGCAGCGGCGACAGCCGGTTGGAAGACCGGCCGCCGCCGCTGCCACACTGCCACCGCACTGCTGCCAATCTGCCGCCAAACCGCCGCCGAACCGCTGACAGAGCCGCCGCCGCCAGGAGGATTCGCCCAAGGTAAGTCCTGTCCCGGGGGGTGGGGCGGGGGGTGGCAGACCGTTTTGCCACCAATTTCGGGGGGCTGAATGCGCTGGCATTCAGCCTCCCCAAGATTCGTGGCGAAATTCTCTGACATCCCTAGCGCAGAGCAAAGAGAGAAGGCTGGGGTGGAACTTAGATGGTCTACCCAATTGGTCTTATGTGAAAAGCTGCGTTTAGAGGCCGCATGAGAAGAGAGGGACCTCCCCCCCTTAAGTTAGGCTAGTCAGACTGCCTCCCTCTTCAAATGGCGGGCAACTCTCATAACTTCCTTTTGAATCCCCTGAAGGCATTCCTTTGTAGACTGAGAGTCTCTGAGAATTTGCATCTGTATGACCCTGTGAAGTAATGGATTAAAAGCTGTAGACTGAAGCCTCTTGTCTGTGTATGTTTGGGCTTAGAAGTAAAGTGGGGGCTAAAAGAATCCTGACAGCTTGCCCGCAGTCCTCTTTTTTCCCCTGTTCTCTCTTCATTGGTCTCTTCCAGTGACTGTGCTCCTGGGCAGTGCCATGGAACAGGCTTTGAACACACTGACGCAGGAGAACCAGGCTCTTCGCGATCAGGTCAATCATTTGATGGCTGCTGTTCAAGCCTTACAAGTGGCCGCTCAACCCCTTCCACCCCCAATCCCTCCCTGTCGGAAATGCCTGGTAGGACTGTCAGAGAAGTTTGCTGGAGACAAAGGACAGTTTCAAATTTTCCGTGCCCAATCAGAACTGTATATGCACCTCAGGCTGGAGGATTTCCAGACAGATCAGATTTGTGTGGGGTTTATCATTAACCTGCTTTCAGGCATGGCGGCTAAATGGGCCTCAGCAGTTCTTCTCGCTAATGACCCCCTGCTGGCAGACAACCAGGGTTTCATGAATGCTGGGGGGCGGGGTCGTGACCACCTTCGTGCGGAGATGGCAATCCGGGATATCTGCCACCTCAAGAAAGGCAAGGACTCTGTTTCCAGTTATGCGACCCGTTTTCGCTTGCTTATGCAGGATTTACAGTGGGATGATGCAGCTCTGCTGGCCCAATTTTTGGACAGCTTGAATGATGAGATCTTAGATGAGCTACTCCCTCCAATGCTGGCCGAGCTCATCCAGTTTGCTTGCAGATTGACAGTCGGCTGGAAGGGCACCACCAAGCCAAGAAGAGCTCTCTTAGCCGGGATTTCCCTCCTCCCATTCCCATATGGCCACTGCCCCCTCCCCCCCTGCAGCCCTGCCACAGGGGTAGAGGAGGCGCCTATGCAATTGGGAGCAACCTGATCCACGCTGTCGCCAGAAGAACTGGAATGGCGGCGTGCTGATTGTGGGTGCTTCAGGTGTGGAAAGACAGGCCATTTTGCCAGATTCTGCCAGTCCTGACCAACAGCCCCACTTCTCTCTCTACCTCCTGCCCCTCAAGCCTGATTAGGCCACCCCCCCAAGTCTCTTGGGGGTCTCCAGTGAGGAGGGACCATCCGCAACCAGGGTATGCCTCCCACACATCTCTCCCCTGTCCCATCTGCTGCTGCCTTTGCACCTCCATTCTTCCTGGGTGTGGGGGGAGGACATGTCATGGTGCTGGTGGACTCTGGGGCTACTACCAGTTTTATGGACAAAATGTTTGCATGGCAACACAACATTTCTGCTCTGCTCCTGTCCACCCCATTGAAAATGGAGACTATCAATGGGCGTCCTCTCTCTTCTGGAGCAGTGACTCGGGCTCCAGACACCCTACATTCCCAGGGGCACATCGAGCAAATTCAGTTTCACCTGGCCAAGATGCCCCAATACACAATTGTGCTGGGCATATCCTGGCTCTCTAAACACAATCCTCAGATTTCTTGGAAGCTTGATGAAGTGCAGTTTTCATCCCCCTACTGTCAACACACTGTTTCCTGGGAGCTAAAATGGCCCCTGCTCAGGTGTTAACCATTTCCTCTCCCTCCTAACCTTCCCCAAGCAGTTTTTCTACTCTGGTGAACCTACCAGACAAATATCTGGCTTTCTGGGATGTTTTTGACAAGAAGAAAGCTGACCGACTGGCCCCCCCCCCACTGGCCCTATGATTGCTCCATTGACCTGATCCCAGGCTACCGTCCTGGCCAGCCAACTGTACTCCATGTCAGAGCCGGAACTCCAAGCTCTATGGGAGTTTTTGGATACTAACTTGCAGTGCAGTTTCATTTGCCCCTTCACCTCCCCTGCCAGCACTCTAACTATGTTTGTGAAGAAGAAATCGGGGAACCTTTGTCCCATCCATGACTACAGGAATCTCAATGCCATTACTATCCCTGACAAATACCCCCTCCCCCTAATCTCTGAGATGCTGGAGCACCTGGGGCAAACCAAGATTTTCACTAAATTGGACCTGTGTGGTGCCTATAATCTGATTCACATCTAGGAAAGGGATGAGTGGAAGACCAGTTTCTCATGCTGTTACAGATCGTTTGAATACCTAGTCATGCCATTCGGACTAGTGTCCACTCCCTCTACGTTTTCACATTTTATGAATGACATCTTCCGGGATTATTTGGACACTTTTCTTATCATTGATCTGGATGATTTATTTATATTTTCTTCAGACCCCCACTCACATCAACAACATGTGAAAGCTGTCCTACAGAGCTTCCAGGAGCACCGTCTCTTTGTTAAGCTGGATAAATGTGCTTTTGATTTGACATCCTTAGACTACCTGGGTTATATTATTTCAGTGGAAGGCATCAAGATGGATCCTGTAAAGGTCCAAGCAGTCCTCTGCTGGCAGGCTCCATCCACTAAAAAGGACTTACAACGTTTCCTGGGCTTTGACAACTTCTACAGAAAGTTCCTGCCTGGCTATTCAAAACTGACAACTCCTCTCACAGACTTCCTCACAGGCAAGAAATCTCCCTTTCACTGGTTCACCTACGCCCAACAGTCTTTTGAAGAGCTGAAGAGGCTATTTAGCCCTGAACCGATCCTTTTACATCCCGACCCACGGAAGCCTTTTGTAGTGCAAATGGATGCCTCTGATTTTGCAGTGGGGGCTATGGCTTTCCAGCCAGGAACAGCAGGGGGTGAGCTGCAGCCTTGTGCTTATCACTCCAGGAAATTAAGCATGTCCAAATGAAATTATACCATCTGGGAGAAATAACTGTTAGCTATAAAGTCAGCCTTAGAGACATGGCATCATCTTTTGGAGGGGGAACAGCACCCAGTTGAAGTGAGAACTGACCATCATAACCTGGAACATCTCTGAACAGCCTGGGCCTTAAATCAGAGTCAAATTAGGTGGTCTTTATTTTTTTCATGATTTAACCTCCAGATCCACCACGTGAGAGCAACCAACAACCGACAGGCGGACACACTCTCCTGTAAGCCAGAATTGCAGCCGGGGTGTGAGGAGAGCCCCTCCCCCACCCTGATTCTTCCCCCCCAAAGTCTGGCAGATGCTGTTGAACCTCATTCCTGGATAGAGCTCCTTCGCACTGAACAAGCTCAGGATCCCTTTGTGCGTGATACGGTGGCGGAATTGGGACAAGCAGCTGGTGCCCCCAAGTCTACCCCCTTCTCATTGCAAGGTGGGCTGCTTTACCACTCATGCAGGGTCTATGTGCCTTCCAAACACCTCCGAGAAAAAGTCCTCCATCGGTGCCACGACTCCTCCACCGCTGGGCATTCTGGCTACTCTAATACCTTATATGAAGTTATGCAGGACTTTTGGTGGCTCCGAATGTGTTCGGATGTCAAAACCTATGTCGCCTCCTGTGATACCTGTCAATGAGCGAAGGACCCCACGGGCAAACCCACTGGGTTACTCCATCCCCTGCCTACACCCTCTGGCCCCTGGAAGCTGCTCTCCCTCGATTTCATCACCAACTTGCCCTGCTCACAAGGTAAGACCACCATTCTGGGGGTGGTGGACTTATTTTCAAAGATGGCCCACTTTATCCCATGCTCAGGGCTGCCCACAGCCAGGGACATGGCAGAACTCTTTTTGACACATGTTTTCTGGCTGCATGGCTGGCCTGAGGGGCTTGTTTCAGATTGGGCCCCCCAATTCATGGCTCATTTCTGATGGGAGTTGCTTGCGCTGCTCAATGTGACACGCTGGCTTTCCTCCGCTCACCACTCCCAGATGGATGGGCAGATCGAATGCACCAATGCCACTCTGGAACAGTACTTAGGCTGTTATGGAAACTACCAACAAGACAACTGGGTTTCCCTGCTGCCTCTGGTGGAATTTGCTTATAACAATGTGTGCCATGCCTCCATGCACCAAGCTCCTTTCTTTGCCAGTTTTGGGTACCATCCCAAGGCCTTCCCCTCCTCACTCAGCCCTGCCTCAGTGCCCGCTGCCTGTTAATTTTTAGAGGAATTGCACTCTGTGCACCACCTCTTATGGGGCAACATTGAGCAAGCAAAAGCGGCATATAAAGAAACTGCAGACTGGCATTGCCAGCCCGGCCAGCCCCTGCAGGTTGGGGACTGGGTGTGGTTGTCCACCCAATAGCTCCCCTCTCACTGCCCCCATTAAGAAGCTTGCAGCCCGTCAGACAGGCCCCTTCCAGATTACGGCCCAGATTAACCCTGTCACTTTTTGACTGGCTCTCCCCCCATCCATGAAGGTGCATCCTGTTTTCCATCGCTCCTTGCTTCCGCCACCGGTCTCTGGCGACCCCTATCACTCCAACTGCTCCCCCCCGCCTCTGGTGTTGGTGGTGGGGGGAGGAGTTTGAAGTCGCTGACATCCTGGACTTGCACCTTTTCTGGGGGCTACTGCAATATTTGGTGGACTGGGAGGGGCATGGCTGGACGAACATTCCTGGGAATCGGCCGAACATTTGCATGCCGCTATGCTGCTATGCCGTTGCCACCAGCAATAACCCCACAAGCCATTCAGATAGCAGTTCAGATTCTGAAGGAGAACTGCCAGACATAGGGGAGTTTCCCAGGCTAGTCCAGATAGGTTGGCTTCCCAGGTTATAAATGTCCAGCTGGCTGAGGACGAGGGTCCCTCTTTACCACCCCCCCCATGAGAGGCAGCAAACAGGAGGAGGTGGAGTCTGGGGAGTATGACCTAATAGATGCCAGATGCAGGCACTGAGCAAAGAGAGAGAAGGCTGGGGAGGAACTTAGATGGTCTACCCGATTGGCCTTGTGTGAAAAGCTGTGCTTAGAGGTCTCACAAGAAGGGAGGGACTTCCCCCCCTTAAGTCAGGCTAGTCAGACCGCCTCCCTCTTCAAATGGCGGGCAACTCTCATAACTTCCTTTTGAATCCCCTGAAGGCATTCCTTTGTAGACTGAGAGTCACTGAGAATTTGCATCTGTATGACCCTGTGAAGTAATGGATTAAAAGCTGTAGACTGAAGCCTCTCGTCTGTGTATGTTTGGGCTTAGAAGTAAAGTGTGGGCTAAAGGAATCCTGACACAGTCAGTGACCTGCCCCCCCTTCCCACCAATTTGTTGTCATGGCAATGTTGTTCAACACCACCCAGCACACCCCCTAGCACACGCCCACACAAAGCGGGACAAAGCGCTAAAGGGGAAATACATGGGGGAAATGACGATTTCAATTGCAAGCACAGAAAATGCTGTGTTCTCCCCATTCTCAGATAACACGGGAAGAGGGAAGGAAAGTTATGAGACAGCAGCAGGAGAGCCGTGGCATTGTTTAAAGCTCCCATGAAAACCAGTGATTAAAGAAGAACGATCCTGCTAAAAAAACTGAGGTGTGAAGAGAGCCATAGACTGGATTTAAGCCAGAGCAGTGCCCAAGGCAGTTTTCAATAAAAACAAAGACTATTCTAGTCTAAAAATTAATCTAAAATAAATAAATCTAAAACCAAATCCAGGGGTGGGGAACCTTTGGCCCTCCAGATGTGGGACTCCAGCTCCCATCAGCCCTAGCCAGCATGACTAGCACAATGTAATTTATGATAGTGGCAATGTCGAACTGGATACTGTCCATAAATTGCAGGAATGGGCCCCCAAACTGAATTGGGACTATAGTGGGGTGGGAAGGGTTAATGGGAACGTGCCCTTCAAGTTCAGGTCCTGGTCCAGATTGGGTCCCCTGTGCTTACTCTAGTGTAATTTTTTTTAAAAGACAAAGCTGCTAGCAATGTCTTTAAATTAAAGTATAGTTTGGGTCTAAGACTGTGAAATCTCATGCCACATATTCCAGTAATCCACACAGCTTTCTCCTCACTTCTTGCTGCACCTCCCAGCATCTGCTGCCTGAGGTGAGTGCCTCACTCTGTTTAATGGTAGGGCTGGCCTTGCCCAGCTGGGCGACCTTAAGCAGTTCAGCCCAGCTAAGGGGTTGAAACATCACCGTCTTATAAGAATTGCTTCATTTACGGCATAGTTAATGCCCAAAGCAGTTTCTATCTGATTGGGACTTGGCACAGCTAGCAGAACATTTGTAAGAGGCTCAGTGCATGGTGCAGTGCTATCATATGAATTGTTTTCATGCCAGCACTCGATATTAGTTCACACACCTAGGCCAGAGTAAGGGCAATTGGTTCAGTGGATTGCTTCAGGAGTCATGTGTGGATTGGTGGCATCTGCAGAAGGTAGGCTGGCTACTCAGGGGGATGTTGTAATGCAGGAAATGGCTCTACAGGTGAACTAAAGGATCCAGGTTCTTCTTTTTTCAGTTTTTTATTTTGAATTTTAAGAAAACAAACAGAAAACCTAACAACCCCGCCCAAACAAAAATAATAAAATAAATACACCAACGTATTCTAAAATCCTCAGTTTCAAATATTACAATATTTGAGAAAGAAAAAAAGGGGAAAAAATAAGTTACACATAAACTTCAGTAAAAGCAGACCAGATATCCACATATAAGCCCATTTGCCAGTTACGCCTATATACCACTCTTTCAAATGTTGCTAGTGTTGTTAAGTCTTCAGTCCATTGCATTATAGGTGGTGAGCTTTTATCCTTCCAGTATCGTAGTATCAATCTTTTAGCAACCAAAAGGGCATGAAAAACCCATTTACGCCGAACATGTGTTACATTCCAAGAAGCAGGTAAGTAATTTAAAAGAACATTTACATCAGTAAATATTAAAGAGCTTTCCAATGCAAACTTTATCAATATAATAACTTACTCCCAAAAGGAGGCAGCCATTGGGCATATGAACATATTGGGCATATGAACACTGGGCATCCAAAACATATGAATAAGAGAAGCATTGACTGCATTACACTTCCAACAATTAGCCAAATTTGACAAACCTTTATTAAAAAGATGTTGTGGCATCCAACAGACCCGAAACAAAAGTTTTTGCTGAACAAGGTGTAATAAAAAATCCATTGAAATGTCCGATACAGATGCCAAGACTGCAGTCTGTATTAGCTATTTTTTTGATTAAACAATATAGGACGTTCCAATTCCCTGTTCCATTCCTGCTGTAAACCACTTATATCATATTTATTCATTGATAATAAATGTTTATAAACATGAATCATGGGTTGATATGTCTGATCAACTTCAGTAAGTATTTCCAATAGCGAAGGAGACTCCGAAGCAGTAAAAGCAGCAGGACCGAATCTAGATACCAACAAAGTTTGAATTGCAAGTACTGCCATTCCGCTGTAGCAGGCAAATCAAATTGATCTTGCAAAGATGAAAATAACAAAAACTCATCATCAACCCCCACTAATTGATCCAGGGTAAAGATCATCTTATCTGTCCAAGTCCGCCATAAGAACATTTTCTTGCCAATTCTTAAATCCGGATTTCCCCATGAAGTAAATTTAGCATGGGAAAATGGGTCAAACTGTAATTGACTTGACATTATACGCCAAACTGCTCTAACTGCCAAAATTGTGGGAAGAGCTCTGTCTACCTTAATATACTGAGAACCTAATGCCATCCATTTAAAGAGAGGCTCCAGACAAGAAGGTTCCAACACTGACCAAGGTGGAAAATTTAATCTGAGTGGAAAAGACCAAAATTTCGTAGAGGTCAGCAAATAGCCCCGGTGGTACATAGCTAGATCCAGAAAACTGAACCCGCCTTCATTAATTGGAAGTTGCATCCTTTTAAAAGATATTCTTGCTTTGTTTCGTAAATTCTTTTGCGGTGCCTTTCCACCAAGGATCCAGCTTCAAAGTGTCAATGCCTCTGTTTGGGAGCCATATTTGCTTTGCATTCATTTGCATGGCGGAGGGAGCAATCCTGTGGCCTCTAGACAGTGGCTAGAGGGCCATAGGATATCTTGTTTTCCAGGAACCAACCTCGGAGCCCGTGCTCTGAGGTCGGTTCCTGGAGAACCTACCTTCCCCCACCTCTGTGCTGCCTTGGAGGCAGCACGGAACAGCCCCATCCTCCATGCTTGCAAGAGGAGCATGGAGCGGCTGAAAAGGGGCGTGGCTGGGGGTGTTCCAGGGTGGGGAGAGAGGAACTGCATGTATGACACATGCAATGCGTATGACACATCCTATGCGTTGTACTGCAGCCTCCTTCCCCACTCCGTGCTCCTACGGCTAGACAGCCACAATCATCTGTCTAGCCAAAAATGCAGGGCAGGAGGAGTGCGGAGGGAACGATCCCCTCCATGCTTCTCCTGCCCTGCTTTGGATAGGCGGTTGCCTCCTAGTCCGGAGGTTGCTGCCTATCTTGATAGGACTGCGCCCTTATGCTCTTATTGGTACAGAGCAAAAGAGAACATGGAAAGGATGAATGTGAAGATTCTAAGATTTCTGTAAAAGACCAAAACCCATAGTCAGTAAAATATGCAGGCAGCAATCATATTGATGTTATATGCTGTGTCTCTAATTAAGGTACTGGATATGTATGTGTGTGTGTGACCCCAAAACCATCGGTTGCCAAGCGCAGTCTCAGGAGCTACAGTAGTGAATTTATGATCTTTTTCTTGGTCTCCTCTGTGTGGGATTTTATATACATACGATTCTTCAGCTCTTGTTTACCAGGAGGGGGAGTGGGAGTACAAGGCAACTCTTCAGACATCATTTATTCTCTTTTATGGAAACCCAAATGCTTGTACTGTCATCACTGAGCTCAGGCATGACTGAGTTGAATGGAGAATGGCTTGTGTGTGCATGGGGGTGAGCAGGAAAGGTTAGAAATGCTATATTTTTCTACTTATGTGTGTGTGTGCGTGTGCATGTGCCAGGCTTCGTATACAGATTGTTTATACAGAACTCCAAACTTATATAAAGATGCTTGATCAATAAGAGACATGAGTAAAGCAACATTTTCTTCAGGTCATTTCAGGTAATCCTACGGCACGACCATGAGGTGTTTGGGAAAAGAGTTGGAATTTATGTTACTGCTGCTGCCACCCACAATTTTGGGGAGGAAAAGAGCTGCCTTTCCTTTCTCCTTCTTGCTGCTGCCTCTCTGGTTTCCAGCTAAAGAAACACACCCACTCTACAGCAGATGCACTCACATTCTTTCAGTCTCTCTGGGCCAAAGCAGACATTGCTTTAAATGCATGTCTAGGAACTATGTCCTTTTTCATTTTTACTTTAGAGTAGGCACATGGGCCCCAGTACATATCAGGACCCTAGCTGGGGGCAGGAGGCTTTTAAGATCTCCCACACACCTACTCTGGGGTAAAAATGAAAAAGAAAAGACACAGTGTTAGTCACACATTTAAAGTGATGTGTGTTTCACTTCAAGCTTTGAAAAGAATTGGGGCACTTTTAAAGAGATTAGCAAGAGCCATAATCAGGGCCGGTCCTACTACTAGGCAGAGTGAGGCAGCCACCCCAGGTGGCAGATGCTAGGAGGCAGGGACTGGCAGCATGCTGCTGGAGGGCGACCTCTGTGTACCACATCATCTGCCCTGAGCCCCTAACCATACCTTCTGCCCTCAGGATTCAACCACCAGTCCAATTCGGTTTTGTACATGGAATGGGGATGGGAGTGCCATCTTGTCCTTCATCTCAGGCAGCAGAATGTCTTGGGTTGGACCTAGCCGCAACTAGAGACAGGGATAACATGAATATGGAATTAGGCAAGGGATATGCATCATTAAATAATGGTTAGCACTGGGAGATGCATACATCATAAAATGGGCAAGAACAGTGCAATGAAGCCTATGTTTGTACCATATCTCAGAGCCCCACATCGTTTTTTAGCACCAGGACAGACAAGATAAGTTGTGAATATTTAAAAGTGCTTCTGAGCCATAGGAATCTTGCCTATCTTATACTAGTGTGCAATCCTACCTTGTTGCCACATGCACATTGCTCACACAGGCTTTTTTTTTTTTAATGAATTTTTAATGCTGTAGTATTTACTTCAGCAGAATAAAGTTTAAACAGTCACCATCAAGTGTATCTTGTACAGGACCAGCTTTCGTTGGCGTAGCCATGAGTAAGCTTTGGAGATACTGGGGGACTTCGTTTCCCCAATATTTGTTGGGACACAAATCCTGCAAAACATGGCCCCTCCAGGAAATTACTGACTTGTGTGGTGGATAACTTCCTCCTACAGAAAGTAGAGGAAGGAACTAGAGGATTGGCTATCCTTGACTTGATCCTAACCAACAGGGATGACTTAGTGGATAAAGTAGCAGTTATAGGAACTCTGGGGGAAAGCAAACATGTTATACTTGAGGTTCTAAGGGAAGCAAAAGCCGAGTGTAGTCAAACGCGTACCCTGGATTTTAGGAAAGCTATTTTAATAAATTCAGAACAATGATCAGTAAGGTCCCATGGCAAGTGACTCTAATGAGAAATCATGGAGGACGGGTGAAGTGCCAGATGACTGGAGGAGGGCTAATGTTGTCCCTATCTTCAAAAAGGGTAAAAAGGAGGAACCTGGGAACTACAGACCAGTCAGTCTGACATCAATCCCTGGGAAAATTCCGGAGCAGATGATAAAGCAATCCGTCTGTAAGCACCTTGAAAACAATGCAGTGATTACTCAAAGCCAATGTGGATTTGTCAAGAACAAATCCTGCCAGATGAATCTGATCTCATTTTTGGATCAAAAAAGTAACCTGCCTTGTGGACTGTGGGAACGCTGTAGACATAATATACCTCAACTTCAGCAAAGCTTTCGACAAAGTGCCCCATGATATCCTGATGAGCAAGCTAGCTGAAAGTGGGCTAGATGAAACAACGATCCAGTGGATCCACAGTTGGCTACAGAATCGGACTCAAAGAGTGCTTATCAATGGGATCTTCTCAAACTGGGGAGAGGTAATGAGCAAGGTACCGCAGGGCTCAGTCCTGGGCCCAGTGCTCTTTCACATTTTTATTAATGACTTGGAGGAGGAGGTGCAGGGAATGCAGATCAAATTTGCAGATGACACCAAATTGGGCGGGATAGCTAATACTTTGGAAGACAGGAACAAAATTCAAAGTGATCTGGATAGACTGGAGCACTGGGCAGAAAACAACAGAATGACATTTAATAGGGATATATCCCAAGTTCTGCACCTAGGAAAAAGAAACCAAATGCACAGTTACAAGATGGGGGATACGTGGCTCAACAACACCACATGCGAGAAGGATCTTGGAACTGTTGTCCATCACAAGCTGAATATGAGCCAACAATATGATGTGGCTGCAAAAAAGGCAAATGCTATTTTGGGCTGCATTAATAGAAGCATAGCTTCCAAATCCTGGGAAGTACTAGTTCCCCTCTACTCAGCACTGGTTAGGTCTCATCTGGAGTACTGTGTCCAGTTCTGGGCACCACACTTTAAGAAGGATGCAGACAAACTGGAGAGGGTTCAGAGGAGGGCAACAAAGATGATCAGGGACTAGAAACAAAGCCCTGTGAAGAGAGCCTGAAAGAACTGGGCATGTTTAGCCTTGAGAAGAGAAGCCTGAGGGGAGATATGATAGCGCCCTTCAAGTACTTGAAAGGTTGTCACAGAGAGGAAGGCCAGGATCTCTTCTCGATCATCCCAGAGCTCAGGACACAGAATCATGGGCTCAAGTTACAGGAAGCCAGATTCCGACTGAACATCAGGAAAAACTTGCTGACTGTTAGAGCAATACGACAATGGAACCAATTGCCTAGGAAGGTTGTGGGCTTTCCCACACTGGAGGCATTCAAGACGAGGCTGGACAGCCATCTATCCGTGGTGCTCTGACCTGGATTCCTGCACTGAGCAGGGGGTTGGACTCGATGGCCTTGTAGGCCCCTTCCAACCCTACTATTCTATAGCTTTGTATATAGCACCAAGCAGCTTTGTCCTCTGTGATAGCTAAGAATACAGTCCTACCTAATTAAATGAATCATTAATTCATTCCTACCATTCATCTTCATCAGCTTGTAGTCCTAGCATCCTAGATGTGTCCAGACAAGGCTTTTATGGTGCTATCACCCTGCCTCATTCACAAAGTTTAGTTTACAGGCGGGGCGTGTATGTGTGTGTGTGTGCTCCAGATGATGTTGGCTTCTACTCACAGCCCTCTCATGGTCAGCAAACCAGTTCTAGCCATTTTCATCTCCATCAGGAGGAGGTCTTTTGTGAAGTGAATGGGTCTTAACTGACCATTTAAGATCAAGCCACAACAAAATACTTTGCATTAAAACAAGGATGGCTCACAACAACATATTGTTGCTGGGGAAATCCATTCCCCAATCTCCACAGCTAAGCTCAGAGGAAACACATAACACTGATTCTGGTCTGCTTGCACTGGCTGCCTGTATTTTTTTGAGCCCACTTCAAGGTGCTGGTTTTGACCTATGAAGTCTTATACGGTTCGGGACCATAATACCTGATGAAGTGCCTCTCCTGTTACGAACCTACCCATACACTGCTATCTTCATCTGAGAGAAGGCCCTCCTCCAAGTACCTCTTCCAAGAGGATGGCACATGGGAGAGGGCCTCCTCGGTAGTGGCCTGCTGATTATGGGACGTTCTCCCTAGTAAAGTCAGCCTGGTGTCAACATTGCGGACTTTCTGGTTCCAAGTTAAGACTTTCCTCTACTCTCAGGCATTTGACAGCATATGTCAAAAATGTTAATGGATCCTGGGATTTTTATTGTCGATTTGTGCAAAATTGTTTCATATTTTTATATTATGTTATTATGTAGTATTTTTAGGGTTTAAATCATTGCAACCTGGTCAGAGAGCTTTGTCTATTGAGTGATATAGAAATGTAATGAGTGAATGAAGTCTGCAGTGGGTGGCAGATGACATAATGATCCCTGCTAATCAAAACGTCCCAGCGTGTTGACCCTGTGAACCCTGCCTCCACTACACTACTGGTTATGTAATATGGATTAGTTATCTCTCTCAGCACCAATGAACTTAATAAATGGAACCTTGGTTCAGAGGCTGCATGCCACTAAATACCAGTTTCAGGAACAGGGAAGGGCTGGTACCTTCATGCCCTGCTTATGTGCTGATTCTGCAAGGGGCAGGGGTCTCTTTTTACAATGTATTCTATATAACCAGAGCATATAGCACAACTGGGCTTGAGTGACGTAGTCTTTCCCTGCTGCAGAGTTGCCTTTTTGAGTGTCACTCTCTCTAAGCCACTAGAATGGGAAGAGGAAACCATTTTGCAAGTTGAATTGACCAGAGAAAGAGAGAGCGAGGATCCTGAAAAGTCTGCGGCTGCTGTTGCTCAGTGGGTAGGTTGTGTGGAAAGATCCTGTGCTGTCTGTCTCCTTATCTGTGTCCCCCCTGTTGAACTTGTATATTTGCAAGTAAATAGATACTAAAAAGACACCATAAAACTCCAGTACTTTCTCCTTGTGAGGAAGGTTCTTTCCTTAGTTTCCTCCAGGACTTTCTGTTCTGTAAAAGGTTGCCCCTGAAAATGTCCTACCATGCAGGGAAGCAGCAGGAAACATGAAACAATAGGATCACAGACACCTGGCTTATCGAATAGTGGCTTTTGCATGCCATAATGACAGATTGTCTGAGTTAATGACTACCTGTCTGGCATTTCATGGGGACTAGCCCTTTGGGGCCTTCATGGAGCAACCATATAAATGTAACTCTCTTGCGCACTCTTTGGGGCTTTTCACACAACACACTAACCCACACTCAGTCATTGAGTGTGGGTTGTTGTTGAACCGTGGGTTGTTTGTTGAACTGTGGGTTAGCATGTTGTCTGAACCCAGGACATTTTCCGCAGGGTGGCTTTTTAACAATGCAGCGTGGCTTGTTTTTCTTGAACAAGCCACCTTGAGAGCCCATGGTTTCTTGTTGGGTAGTTCAGGGTGGTTAACAAGCTACACTTCATGGTTAACAACCCACCCTGAAGAAAATGTCCTGAGTTCAGACAATGTGCTAACCCATGGTTCAACAAACAACACATGGCTCAACAAGAACCCATACTCAACCACTGAGTGTGGGTTAGCACCTTGTGTGAACTATCAGGTAATTGTTCAGTAATGGTTGTACTTGAGGCTGAGAGAACTGGTAGTGCTGAATCTCATCCTATTTGTGTGGTTTTGTGTGTGTGTGTGTGCGCGTGCGCGCACGTGCATGTTTACAAGGCAGCAAATCTATTCTGGTGAATCGGAGGGAATCCCTAACTCAGCCTTCCCCAACCTGGTGCCCTCCAGGTGGTTGGGCTATGATTCTGAGCGTTCCTAGCCATCAGCTCTGCTGGCTGGGGTTGATGGGAGTTGAAGTCCAAAACATTTGGAGGCTACCTGGTTGGGGAAGGCTGCCCTAACTTCATCCATCATACATGGAAACCCTGTTTCTGAAGGCACAAGTGCAAAGAATCACTGAGTTGAGTCTTTGGAGTGTGGAAGATGATGTGCATGTGTGCGTGTGTGAGATGCCTTCAAAATGTATGCAGCCAGCATGCTAATGACTTGGGCCACGCAGAAACTAGAGTGACAAAAGCCAGCAGGAGTGGGACAGAGCAGACAGAGAACTGCTTATCACTGTGAAGCAGGAAAGAGCTCTGCGGAAGAAAGAGGCTGCTGAATAAATAAAACAAAACATAGGCAGCAAACAACCTTCTCCCCCTTTCCTTTTAGGTCAGTTGCTCCTGGCACTGAATTGCATTTTATGCAGATTAGCAAAGCTGTTGGTGCTGGAGATACCATCACACTGGCCAGCAATTGCTGAGATCAGGTTTTTTTTTGCCCAATTGCACTGAAATTAAATGTTCTTTTGGTACAGAGGAACTGGAGTTCTCTGTGCTACAGCAGAACCTGTCACTGTCAGAAGAAAGCCCAGATCTCCTGATAACAGAAATGCAATTGTGGAAGAGATATGGCATTGACTTTTTGTTTTTTCCACCTATCAAAAGCCAGATTTGCCTTGCTTCCATTGGAAGTGGGACACTAAGCAACCCACTGCCTTTGACTCTTCACTTCAGAAAACTACTTTTCGTGGAATAATCTTGTTTAGGAACACAGGGATTAAGTGGGGTGTGGCACAATTCCAAGCCCCCAAGGTAGGAATCCAAAGTTTGGCTAAATTATTCAGCTCTGGTCATTGATGAATAGTTCAGGCCATTCTTGGAACATGTGAAAATCCAGTAGTGCTCATTCTTTTTAGATCAAGCTGTAGACTGGGGTGGGGAACGTCTACCCTACCAGCCTCTCCTCCTGGGCCCCACTCACACTCATCAGCCCCTCTTTCCCCCAATGTTCAACTGTTTCCCACTGATCAGCTGAGTAGCATGTGGTGCGAAGGGGGGGAATGTGAATGTTTATTTTATTTATTTTTTATTATTACATTTATATCCCACCTGTTTTCTTCTTGAAAGGAACCCAAGGTGGCTTACAGGGTCCATTTTATCTGCACAACAACCCTGTGAGGTAGGTTAGGGTTAGTGTCTGGCCCAAAGTCACTATACCACAACTGGCTCCACAGTTTAAACTAAGGATGTATGGATTTTGTAAAATCCATTCCATCCGTGTTTCACAGATTTCATGTGCCTTTTGTTCCATCATCTCCTCATTGGCAGAATTGGATTTTTTCCCATTTCCCAAATTTGCGCAAATTCACATTTTCACAAATTGACGCTTGCAAAAATGTGCAAAATCCTCCCCAAATGCACAAAGCCCCCCAAATGAGCGTTTTCATGCTTTAGCTTATGGGGGAAATGTGCATTTTTGGCCAGTGTTTTTTATTTTATGTATTTTTCTATAACTAAATTTGCTTAAAATTCCAAAAAGGAAAAAAAAAGGGAGTTCACAATCCGCAGAATTTGTGCGATTCAGGAAAAGCTGGCCTGCTATGGAATCCATGGGTCAGATTCATAGAAATCCAAACTCTTTGGATTCCATTGAAGATTTCTCTGACATCCCTAGTTTAAACCTCCTCTCCCTGTGCTGCTCACCTGATCAGTGGGAGATAGCTGATCAGTATGGAAAAAGCGGCACGTGGCTTCAGAGCCTTGCTGCTGATGGAGGAAGTACCCACACTCTTCCTCCATTGGTCGCTTGCTGCATTTCCATGCTGGATGCTAAGGGAAGCCCCACTTCCCCAGCGTCCAGTATGGAAGCATGATCCTGCCTGTGTGTGAGTGTGGCATGCGTTTGTCTGGGTGTATGGATGCATGAGTGTGAATAGGGTATAGGTGTGTTTGAATGGGGGGATGGGTGGCTGGCTGGATGAGTATAAACAGGGGATGGATGGATGGATGGATGGATGGGTGTGAATGGTATGGCTTTGACCCTGCCTGCCACTGGTATGTGGCCCTGACCACTTTCTCCCAAAGGAACAAAACCTTTGACTTAAAAAGGTTCCCTACCCCTGCTGTAGACTAATTGGCAGAGCAATCCTATGCATGTCTATTCAGAAGTAAGCCCCACTGAGATCACCTACCCAGGTAAGTGTGTATAGGATTGCTTGCAATCCCAAGAGATAACGAAACTAAACATTTTTGGATGGCTCATCCATCTTTCTCCATTCAAAAGAAAGGGTGGTAGACATTTTTACCATCAGATACTTTGGGGCACAGTTCATTCCAGTAGCAGGTCCACTATGGCAATAGGATGAGCTCCTTTCTCTCCTAATGGCCACATTTGGTTTAGCTACAGTCAGGGCCAGAAA
Source organism: Heloderma suspectum (assembly GCF_057233095.1). Taxonomy (NCBI): domain Eukaryota; kingdom Metazoa; phylum Chordata; class Lepidosauria; order Squamata; family Helodermatidae; genus Heloderma; species Heloderma suspectum. Next base: position 270,480,660 of record NC_139459.1, on the reverse strand, counting down.
TATTGGAACAAGGATAAATGTTCTGGCAGTTGGCTTCTGTACACCACCATATTGAAGTTGAAAGGAAACACACCCAGATGGGAGCGAAGTCAGGACTTTCAGCTGTAATTCAAGGGGTGTGGCAAAAGTGGGGCACTAACCATTCAGGAAGGACAGCCAGTGGCATACATACACCCCCATCATTGGTGGCTCATAAATAATGGAACAAACCAACATCATGTCAAACTTAAGGATCGCCTTTAATACCTGGATGAAAATCCTTTGCAGTCAATGACTGCCTGAAGTCTGAAACCCATGGACATGACCAAATGCTGAGTTTCCTCCCTCGAGATGCTTTGCCAGACCTTTACTGCAGCTGCCTTCAGCTGCTGCTTGTTTGTGGGTCTTTCTGCCTTCAGTCTTGTCTTCTGTAAGGGAAAAGCATGCTCTATTGGGCTGAGATCAGGTGACTGACTTGGCCATTGAAGAACATCCCACTTCTTTGCCTTCAGAAACTCTTGGGTAGCTTTTGCTGTGTTTTGGGTCATTATCCATCTGTAATATGAAGTGGCGTCCTATCAGTTTGGAAGCATTCGGCTGAATCTGAGCAGAAAGTATAGCCCTATACACTTCAGAATTCATCCTGCTGCTTCTATCAGCAGTCAGGTCATCAACAGACACTAGTGACCTGGTTCCATTGGCAGCCATATATGCCCATGCCATAACACTGTCTCCACCTTGTTTGACAGATGATGTGGTATGCTTTGGATCATGAGCTGTTCCCTTCCTTCTCCATACTTTTCTCTTCCCATCATTCTGGTACAAGTTCATCTTGGTTTCATCAGTCCAAAGAACCTTATTCCAGAACTGGGCAGGCTTTCTTAGGTGTTTGCTGGCAAAGGCTAATCTGGCCTGTCTGTTCTTGAGCGTTACCAGTGGTTTGCACCTTGTTGTGAAGCCTCTGTATTTACATGCATAAAGCCATCTCTTGACTGTAGATGTTGACAATGACATGCCTACCTTCTCAAGAGCATTCTTGACCTGGCTAGATGTTGTGAAATGGTTCCTCTTCACCATGAGCAGAATTCTGTGATCATCCACTTTAGTTGTCTTCCGTGGTCTTCCAGGCCTTTTGCTGTTGCTGAGCTTGCCAGTTATTTCCTTCTTTTTCAGGATGTTCCAAACTGTTGTGTTGGCCACTCGCACTGTTTTTACTATCTCTCTGATGGGTTTATTTTGTTTCCTCAGCCTAATGATGGCCTCCTTCATTGGCATGGACACCTCTTTGGAAATTGGACCTCACGTTGGGAGTTCCAGTGAGCAGTTACCAAATGCAAATGTAACACTCCGAACCACCTCCAGGCTTTTTATCTGCTTGATTGGTCATGGGGCACCCAGGAAACAGGCCACACCTGGCCATGCAGCTGCTTGTCAGCCATTCGTTCCATTACTTATGAGCCACCAATGATGGGGGGGTGTATGCCACTGGCTGTACTTCTTGAATGGTTAGTGCCCCACTTTTGCCACACCCCTTGAATTACAGCTGAAAGTCCTGACTTCGCTCCCATCTGGGTGTGTTTCCTCCTTTCATCTTCAATGTGGTGGTGTACAGAGGCCAACTGCCAAAACAGTTATCCTTGTTCCAATATTTCTGGCCCTGACTGTATATTGTGCCTGATTTTCCAATATGTTTGTGTGACCAATTAAATCTCACTTAATATTGCAGCATCTGCCTTCTGCACACTAGCAAGCAATTTTTAAATGAATCCATGTATATATTAGAGTCCAAACTTCCGACAAGCACAATATGCCCAGGAATGCATCTGAATGCTACACTACAATGTATTCTGCAAAATTCGTTGTACATCCTCTGTTTAAGGTAGGGGTGGGCAAACTTTGTTCTGCTGACGGCCACATTCCCTTGGGGATAATCTGTCAGGAGCTGCATGCTGACCATAGGCAGGGCTGAAGCCAGCACCAAAAGTGGGAAAGGCCAGCCCCTTCTCGTTCCTTCTCTCTCTCTCTCTCTCTCTCTCTGCCACCCTCTTCTACCTCTTCCTCCCTTCCTCTCTCTTTTCCTGTTCCTCCCCACTCAACAGGCTTCTGGGTAAGGGACAAATTACTCTTGCCAGAGATCTGAACTGGGCACTTGCAGAGAGCTCTGAAAATTAGGTGAAGGGCCACATGTAATTAGGCCCAGCCGGGCTTCATGTGGGCCCAGGGCTGCAGGTTGCTGACGCATGATTTAAGGCTTATCAGCTAGTTCATATTTTTGGATGGACAAATGAACTGAAATAACTTGAGATAATAACAACGATGAAGATGATGATAATAATAATAATGTGTGGCTTCTGTTTCAAAGGCTATTCATGCCGCTATCAGGACCATATGAAAACTTTGTTAGAGTCAATCAAGCTAAACTCTTGACTGGGCACTTCTCTGGAAAAGCCTATGCGATTTCTGCTGTCCCCAAAGGACTCTTATCTTCTCTAGACATTGTTGCTCCCAGATTTCTGCACACCCGTTATCATTGCCAATGTCTTACCCCATCGAACACACATACACACACATGATCAATTTCTACTATATGAACTAATTCATCTGTGGCTGGCTGAGCCATTGTAGCAGAACGAAAGGGAGAAAAAGTTTTTGCTTAAGTAGTAGGGCTTATCACAGTCAGACAACATATTTTCAGCAGATAACTTCTACATCGATCAGCAGTTCCTTTTTGTCTGGAAGCCTCAGTGTTTTCTGTAAACATATTATCAGATTTCTATTTACTGCAGTAGAAGTAAAGCCCAATGCGATGAAGTGAGCTGCCTGAGATCTCAGAATGAGTTGGCTGCAGAGGTACTGGCTCTGGCCCACAAAAAGGTTTCACCACAATTTGTTGGTCTTTATGGTGCCATGAAACCCTTTGTTTTTGCTGCAGCAAACTAGTATGTCTCCCCTGAGAGTTAAAAAACCACTCTTCTTTATAAACCCAGTAGCGTAGTTTCTTTGCCTTATAGGACTGTCACTGAGACAAAACAGAATAGGGGAGTTCACAGAAACTCCTTTACATGCTGAAAGTGTAACACTTTCTGCAAGGTCTCTGCAGGGACTCACAGCAAAGGCCTTCTACAGGGACAATTAACATACATCATTTAGGGTGCAATCCTAGTCAGAGGCTAGACGGCCATAGGATATGTGGTTTTCTGGGAACCGACCTTGGAGCCCATGCTCGAGGTCAGTCCCTGGAGAACCAACCTTCCCTTGCTTCCACGCTGCCTCACAGGCAGCGTAGAATGGCCCCATGCTCTGTGCTTGGAAGAGGAGCATGAAGCAGCCAAAATGGGGCATTCTGGGGGGCTTTCCATGGTGAGGAGGGCAGAAATGCCGGTACGGCAGCCTCCTCCCCTTCTCCACCCTCCTGTGGCTAGATGGGTGAAATTGGCTGTCAAGCCGCAAATGCAGGGCAGCTGAAGCATGGAGGGGACGATCCTCTCCACACTTCTCCTGCCCTGCATTGAATAGGTGGTCATCTCTGAGTTCAGAGGTGGCTGCCTATCCCAGTGGGTTCGCTCTCTTAATTTTTTAATTATCAGCAATAATAATATACATATAAGGATTTTACATAAATAACCATTCGCCTGTCACAAAACAATACAACAGAGCATAGCCCTCCCAAAGCCTGTCTTTCAGATTGGGTCCACAACAAAAACGTTTCCCTGAAGCTTGAGTTTTCTGCTGGCCAAAGAGGGAAAACAGTCTCTTCCCATTCACCTCAGCTCCCCTGCAGTCTTCTCAAAGTGGAGCAGAGTCCAGTAACACAGGAACAAACTTACAGGCAGCCCTTTATATAATATAAAAGAACATAAACAGTGTTGGTGAAAATCATGACTCTTTAAAAATTTTAAAGGAAACCTCACTACTACCCTGCCTCAAGAGTTCAGAGCCTTACAGAGAGGAGAAAGCAAGCTTCTTCCACACTGCACTGAGCCTCTGAGGTAACTGCCCATAATGGTGGCCACTCCTTATCTCACTCCCTTATTGAGCATGGGCAGGGATATCCCTTCTCCAGAATTCTTAAAGGGAAATATACCAGTGGGTTACAAAAGCACATGTGAAAGAGCCATACTGGCAAGCCCCACTCCCAACCATGCTGACTGTGCTAGCCACTCACACGCCTATGGTGGTGCATTTGATAGCAGTGGAATGGGCCCAACTCATGTGCCTATACATGCAAATAGGGCTCAGGCATTCAGTACCCATGGCTACTGAATGTCTGCTGGGCTACAGAACTTTCTTGGCCCGAGGGTCTCATTCCTTCTCAGAGAACCTCTCAGGGACTGCACTCAGTGGTGGGCAGGGCCAAAGACAAAAGGGGACAGGCCCCAAACCCAGCACATTTTAGCTTAAAGTTTTTACTGGCAGTAACTTAGCCTTTCGAGAGGCATTTCAGCCTTTTAGAATGGGGAAAAAACTGCACAAAAGCCGGGAAACCACCAAACAGTTGGTGGTTTGGAAAAAGTGGGTGGAGTCAGTGGGAGGGAGTGGATTGGGGAACCCAAGAGGGCTGCATTTGGCCCCTGGACTTGAGGTTCTGCACCCCTGGGCTGGTGGGAATTAGGGATGGCGGAGAATTTCTCCCCGAATCTCCGGGAGGCCGAATGCCAACGAATTCGGCCCCCCGAAATTGGTGGGGAAATTCTCCGCCGGCCCCCCGCCCCCCTTGGGATGGGACTTACCTCCTGCGAATGTCCCTCCCGGCGGTGGGTGCCGGTGGCGTTTCGGCGGCATTTCACTGGGGGCGGGGGTGGCGGCCGGTCTACTGACCAGCTGCCGCCGCCGCCATTGCAAAGTAAAAAAGGAAAGGAAAAAAAAAACCACACCCGTGATAGGCTACGTAACGATTTACGTAGCCTATCACGGCTAGATTTCCAAAGTCAGCTGTGATAGGCTACATAAATCGTCACGTAGCCTATCACGGCTGACTTTGGAAAAAGAAGAAAAAAAAGCGCGTACGCAAATGGCGGCGGCCCATGGGCGCCGCCATTTGCGTTCCTTATTTTGGCATGTCTAGTCTACGTAAAGATTTACATAGACTACAGCGAAAATAAGGGACCGCTATTTGCGTTGCCGTTATTTTCGCCGTAGTCTACGTAAATCTTTACGTAGACTAGACGTGTCAAAATAAGGAACGCAAATGGCGGTCCCCATGGGAGCCAGCATTTGCGTACGCGCTTTTTTTTTTCCAAAATCACCCGTGATAGGCTACGTGACGATTTACATAGCCTATCACAGCTGACTTTGGAAATCTAGCCGTGATAGGCTATGCAAATCATTATGTAGCCTATCACGGGTGTGTGTGTGTTTTACTTTTTTTTTCGCGGCCGGGTAGACGGGGCGCTTCTACCCGGCCTGAATTTCGCCGGTGAGGGATGGGGCGCCTCCCCCCCAGACTGAATTTCGGCCGGGCGAGGTGGGGCGCCTCCCCCCCCTCGCCTGAACTTCGGAGGGAGAACCGAAGTGCCTCCCCCCCACCGCGAAGCAAGCTTCAAGAACAGGTAAGGGACTTTCGCCCATCCCTAGTGGGAATGCATGGGCTAGCCCCACCCCCTTAGGCACAGCCATGACCCACATACTGCATACTCAGTTGGAGTTCCTGTCCCTGTGGAAGGAGTGCTACACAAATGCATGCCAAACTCGCAGTGGTCAGAGGGGCCGGCCCAGCATGCATGTCTAGGGGGAGGGTCCAGTCTGCATGTTCTCACAGCTTCTTCACATTTTTGATATCTATCAGCACTGAACACCTGAATAAGATTTGTGTCCCTGATTTTAAAGAATCAGTAAAAAAAAAAAAAATCCTGTAGGTGGAATTGGGCTGGAGGTGGGAGGGGGGCAGCTAGGTTGGATTTCAATCTCAAGATACTTTACTCATTGCTGCTATGCTGTTTGAACTGCATTTTAAAGTGTGCTTGCATGTGAGCTACCCTGAAGGTTCTGCAGAACTGTGTGATGGTTATGAAATTGATCTCAAAATAAAATAAAATAAAAATAATTTCTTCATGTTGTTGTTGTTCAGTCGTTCAGTCGTGTCCGACTCTTCATGACCCCATGGACCATAGCATGCCAGGCCTTCCTGTCCTCCCCTCTCTCCCAGAGTGTGCTCAAGTTCATATTCATTGCATCGGTGACGCTATCTAGCCATCTCATCCTCTGCTGTCCCCTTCTCCTTTTGCCTTCAATCTTTCCCAGCATCAGGGTCTTTTCCACTGACTTTTCTCTTTGCATTAGGTGGCCAAAATATTTGAGCTTCAGCTTCAGTATCTGTCCTTCCAATGAGCACTCAGGGTTGATTTCCTTTAGGATTGACTGATTTGACCTTCTTGCAGTCCAGGGGACTCGTAAGAGTCTTCTCCAGCACCACAGTTCGAAGGCATCAATTCTTCGGCGCTCAGCCTTCCTTATAGTCCAGCTCTCACAGCCATACATTACTACTGGGAAAACCATAGCTTTGATTATATGAACCTTTGTTGGCAAGGTGATGTCTCTGCTTCTTACTATGCTGTCTAGGTGTGCCATAGCTTTCCTCCCAAGGAGCAAGCGTCTTTTAATTTCATGGCTACTGTCACCATCTGTCGTGATCTTGGAGCCCAAGAAAATAAATCTGTCACTGCTTCCATTTCTTCCCCTTCTATATACCAGGAAGTGATGGGGCCAGATGCCACGATCTTCGTTTTTTTAATGTTGAGTTTCAAACCAGCTTTTGCACTCTCCTGTTTCACCCTCAACAAGAGGCTCTTTAGATCCTCTTCACTTTCTGCCATTAGGGTGGTATCGTCTGCGTATCGGAGGTTGTTGATAATTCCCCCAGCAATCTTAATTCTGACCTGTGATTCATCCAACACCACGTTTCTCATGATGTACTCTGCATATAAGTTAAATAGGCAGGGCGACAATATGCAGCCTTGTCGTACTCCTTTCCCAATTTTGAACCAATCGGTTGTTCCATGTCTGGTTCTTACTGTTGCTTCTTGACCCTTGTACAGGTTTCTCAGGAGACAGGAAAGGTGATCTGGTACTCCCATCTTTTTCAGAATTTGCCACAGTTTGTTGTGATCCACACAATCAAAGGCTTTAGCGTAGTCAATGAAGCAGAAATAGACTTTTTCTGAAATTCTCTTCCTTTCTCCATGATCCAGCGAATGTTGGCGATTTGATCTCTAGTTCCTCTGCCTCTTTGAAAACCAGCTTGTACTTCCGGTAGTTCTCGGTTCACATACTGCTGAAGCCTAGCTTGTAGGATTTTGAGCATCACCTTGCTGGCATGTGAAATGAGCGCAATTGTACAGTACTTTGAACACTCTTTGGCATTGCCCTTCTTTGGAAATGGAATGTAAACTGACCTTTTCCAGTCTTGTGGCCACTGTTGAGTGTTCCAAATTTGTTGGCATAGTGAGTGCAGCACTTTAACAGCATCATCTTTTAGGATTTTAGATAGCTCAGCTGGAATACTGTCATCTCCACTAGCTTTGTTGTTAGTAATGCTTCCTAAGGCCCACTTGACTTCACTCTCTAGGATGTCCGGCTCAAGTTCAGTGACTGCACTATCATGGCTATCAGGGACATTCAGATCTTTCCTGTATAGTTCTTCTGTGTATTCTTTCCACCTCTTCTTAATCTCAACTGCTTCTGTTAGGTCCCTGCCTTCTTTGTCCTTTATCATGCCTGTCTTTGCACAAAGCGATCCCTTGAGATCTCTAGTCTTTCCCATTCTATTGTTTTCCTCGATTTCTTTGCATTGTTCATTTAAGAAGGCCTTCTTGTCTCTCCTTGCTATTCCCTGGAACTCTGCATTCAGTTGGATATATCTTCCCTTTTCTCCCTTGGTTTTTGCTTCCCTTCTTTCCTCAGCTACTTGTAAAGCCTCATCAGACAGCCACTTGGCTTTCTTGCATTTCTTTTTCTTTGGGATGGATTTCATTGCTGCCTCCTGAACAGTGTTACAGACCTCCATCCATAGTTCCTCAGGCTCTGTCTATCAGGTCTAATCCCTTAAATCTTTTCGTCATCTCCATTGTATATTCATAAGGGATATGATTGAGGTCATACCTGAATGGTTTAGTGGTTTTCCCTACATTCTTCAATTTAAGCCAAAATTTTGCAAGAAGCAGTTCATGATCTGAGCCACAGTCAGCTCCAGGTCTTGTTTTACTGACTGTATGGAGCTTCTCCATCTTTGGCTGCAAAGGACATAATCAATCTGATTTCGATATTGACCATCTGGTGATGCCCATGTGTAGAGCCGCCTCTTGTGCTGTTGGAAAATAGTGTTTGCTATGATCAGCGTGTTTTCTTGGCAAAACTCTATGAGCCTTTGTCCTGCTTCATTTTGTACACCAAGGCCATGCTTGCCTGTTACCCAGTTATTTCTTGACTTCCTGCTTTGGCATTCCAGTCCCCTATGATGAAAACGGCATCTTTTTTTGGTGTTAGTTCTAGAAGGTGTTGTAGGTCTTCATAGAACCGATCAACCTCAGCTTCTTTGGCCTCAGTGGTTGGGGCATAGACTTGAATTACTGTGATGTTGAATGGTTTGCCTTGGATTCGTACTGAGATCATTTTATCATTTTTGAGATTGTACCCCAGTACTGCTTTTCCCACCCTTTTATTGACTATGAGTGCTACTCCATTTCTTCTAAGGGATTCCTGTCCACAGTAGTAGATATAATGGTCACCTGAATTAAATTCACCCATGCTTGTCCATTTTAATTCGCTGATTCCCAAGATGTCGATGTTCAGTCTTGCCATCTCATGTTTGACCACCTCCAGCTTACCTTGATTCATTGATCTGACATTCCAGGTTCCTAAACAATATTGTTCTTTACAGCATCGGATTTTCTTTTCACCACCAGACATATCCACAGCTGAGTATCCTTTTGGCTTTGGCCCAGCCGCTTCACTCTTTCTGGCGCTACTTGGAAATTCCCTCTGCTCTTCCCCAGTAGTATATTGGACACCTTCTGACCTGAGAGGCTCATCTTCCGGCGTCATCTCTTTTAGCCTTGTGATACGTTCTATGGGGTTTTCTTGGCAAGAATACTGGAGTGGCTTCATTGAGTTATGCAAGCCCCTTCGCCACAACAAGGCAGTGATCCATGAAGGGGAATTTCTTCATAGCCATGGACAAAATTTCCATACCCAGTGTTTCCTTTTCTAAATTCCCAGACTGCCAGATGGGAAGAGCAATGTTCAGTTTTTTTTTTTTTTTTTTCCGCTGAGACTTGAAATGCTTTGCAACGTGCTCACACTATGTGGGCCTCCAATATCTAGTACAGTGAGTCCTTCATCTTAGCTGGAAGCTCTGGCATAGAGGTGATCTGTCATCCAAGAACAAGTGTCGATACTCAGTAAAAACAATAACAACCCCTCAGTAAGTTACTGCTCTTCAAAGAGCCAGGATCTAGGAAGTACTGAATTAAAGATAACCTATTTAGACCAATTTTAGAGCAAGAGGTGAAATACAGAGCAGGATAGAACTCTCTCTCTCTCTCTCTCTCTCTCTCTCTCTCTGTGTGTGTGTGTGTGTGTGTGTGTGTGAAATCACAATGAATGCAAAATAAATAACACTTTTCCTATTCCCATCCAAGAGGGGATATTCACATTAAAATGGCCACAACTTCTCCCTCAGGAATGCAGGAATTTGTAGTGAGAGAAAAAGGCTGAGGGAATGCAGCATATTTCAATGCGTTCCCACTGGGGAGAATGATTAGCACAAGGCTGAGAAACATGGTGCCCATGGGCACCAATGTGGCCCCAGACACCTTTCCTGGCACCCAGCAAGGTGCCCTACCCCTCCCACTGAAACAACAAACACATTTTCTTACTGGAAGCTGGGATTGCTGTGAAATACATTTCTGCTGGTGCTGAAAACTGTGGGTTCAAAGGAGTGGTTTAGTGTGTTGGGGCCTAGACCCCACCACTGCCTTATACTCAGCCTTTTGGGTGGGTGACTTGTTCTTTGCCACACCTCCCATGGCAGCCATTTTGTGGTGGTTGCCCAGAACAGTTTCTCAAATTGCCAGATGTGCCCACGGCTCCAAAAGGTTGCCTACCTCTTCTTTAGCAGCTTCTCCTTCAGATTTGGATTATGGTCCTTGGGGTGGCGGGCTTCAAAAAAGAAAAGGATTGCAGTCAATGGAGGCTTTTTTCTTTATGTAAAAAAGTGGTATGGTCCCAATCCAAATTGGGGCCACATGTACTTACTCAAGAGTAAATAAGACTATCACACATCGCTACACTATGCCTGCTTAGACGAACGTTTAGTTTGGCCTCAAGTAGAGCCTAATCTATTTAATCCTAAAGCTCTTCCTACACTCCATCTTAACCATGCAGACTTCATGCCTTCAACATCACTAGCCTTTTTTCCCCTTTCCCTCCTCTGCCCCATTCACCCTGCTTTTAGGAACACCTTGCCTGATGCTCTGGCAAGATCTGGAAATGTCAATAGCTTGCTCACAATTTTGTGCATATTTGGTTTGTCTTAATAAAGGAATTGACTGACTGTGGAGTCAGGCATACTAATAACATTCATCTGTTCTGTCTTTCAGTATAGATGATGGAAAAGAGGGAGGTCACCCACTGCCTCCTTCTTGAAAGTATCTTTGTTCCATTTCCCTTCCCTTTGCCTAGCCCTTAGTCCTGCAAGCTCCCCGTCTTTGATGAGCCACATTTTTATTACCATTGATGGGAATTTGTACTATGTCATCTTGAAAGGTCCAGGAGAAGAAGCTTTAATTGCTGGATTTTTCGCAGAGGGTGTTAACATTTATTAAAGTCACTTTCTCTGATTTCCTTTTAATGAAATGGCTACTGTACATGTGAGATAACATTAGGATCAGTTGGTGGGGGACTCACAGAGGGCTTAAAATAATCAGGCTGAGAAGGGGTGGGGAAGAAATCTCCCTCATACAACTTTGTAAGGAATTACTCCTCAGCTTGGCTTGGCAGCAAGAAACCACAATAATTTTCCAGAGAAGGCCAGGCATGGCTGAATCTTTGCATTTTATTTTTAAATGCTCCCCTTGAAGAAAGTCACTTGGCAAGTTATAGAAAAGGCAGCTAAGCTCAATAAAAATAGTGTATGTTTAGACAAAGAAATGTTGGGTTTAAAAAACACACCATGCACATTTTTCACCTACCTCATATTCTGTCCCCACTTTCCCTCCTGCAGTACATTATGTAGAGAAAAGACTCTGAGTAAATAAATGATACCTTTAAGTCATATCTATAGGACTGATATCAGAAAGAGAGCAGGAAAATAAGAAGGGGAAAGGCAAAGGCTAAATATACTCCAAATTCAGTCTTCCTTCTGTTCCACAGTGGTGACCTGTGTGTGAGTGAAAATCAGAACTGATTATCCTCTAACGTGTCATTCCTCTTCACAATTAAAAGTCTGCTTGTGGGGCGGGGATTGGGTATGCATACCCCACAGCCAATTCCCCCCCCCTTTTAAACTATGATGGGGCTTTCCCATATGTATAGGATCCTGGGGTGGGGGGATGACAATTGGCTCAAGCCAAATCCTCCCCTGATCCCCTCTTAGGTCCAAGGCTGAAGGGAAGAGGACCATATAGCGGAGGCTGGTGGCTCTGATTGTGGTAGGGCTGTGAATCCTTTCTGGGAATCATTGAGAGCCAGTGTGGTGTAGTGGCAAGAGTGTTGGACTAGGAGTCGGAGATCCGTGTTCTAGTCCCCACTCGGCCATGGAAGCTCACTGGGTGACTTTGGGCCAGTCACAGACTCTCAGCCCAACCCACCTCACAGGGTTGTTGTTGTGAGGATAAAAGGGAGGAGGAGGATTGTGTAAGCCGTCTTGGGTTCCCTGAGGAAAAAAAGGCGGGATATAAATGTAATAAATAAATAAATAAATATCAGAACCAGACAGAACTCTAAAGGAACTATCCAAGGTGCTGAACCTATGTCCCTTCAGACTAAGCCCCTGCTCCGGCTAACTGAGGGCTTGCGCCTGTGCACTACTCCCTGCTGCTCATGTGTGGAGGCAGCACGACAGCATTGCACATGTTCAGCTCTTGGTCCTGGCTATTTTTATGTGGAAGGCAGCAGGTCCTTTAACAAATGCCCAGTTTTCAGGCAGACAGTTTGCACCCGAAGTTCTCCAGCACAGTCTGTTGTTCTGCATGTTAATCTTTAGAAGCAAAATCAAACTCCATTTTCAGATTCTTTGTAGCAGTGCTGATCTCTGTCAACTTTCCATCTGTTATGGAAGTACTCACACCATTTTGAACGTCTTTTGTGAATAAATAAGTGAGATACCATCACTTTCTACACCTACGCACCACTCCTAATGCTGCTCTGACACGGCCCCTTCCCTGTTCTGGATCTTGCTGTACGACACCATGTGCCTGGAGGCGCACTCTTCTGCCCCGCTCTACTTTTGTCCATCTTTTCTCAAGCAGATAAAGCAAATGTTTTCAATTAATGAGATTTTTATTGCTGAAAGCAATAGGAGCCAGTTCATTTAACACAGGGAAATTAATTGAAATCTAAATGTACATAGTCAATTTATTGCCGGGAGAGCAATTATTGCAAGTGCCTGGCCATTGCTGTCTAAGGAAAGTAAGATACCTTTAGCTGATTTTTATTTTTATTTAAGCCCCCAAAACCCATTAGCTCAAAGTGATTAATGCACACGTGTGTTTTTTCCTCTCCTATACTGAACAGTGGAATATCACATCCGTATCTGCTAAGCCCTACAGCCCACCGTCTGGAAGCTAATAAGCCCTTCAGTACTGGATGGGCAGTCCTGGACTGTATAATTATCTTTTCCTTAAAGCTTGTGGATTTGAAACCTGCTCATTTTCATTTTCTTCTTGTTTATGGGTGCTTGCATTAGGGAAGCCAAAGAGCATCTATACCAGCATAAAATCCTGCATTTAAAATGGGGCTTTCTGCTTCCATTTTAAATTCAGGATCACAGCGGACTCCCTTTACACATGCTTCCTTTCCCCCCTCCTTCTCCCCATTATCGGAATCTTCCATATGTTTCATTGGCCTAGCTCCTCCTCTTCTTGTGGCTTTTCCTTTTTCATGGAGGGAACTCTAGCAGAACACAAGCATGATAATTGGATACCTCATTATTTCCCATCTATTTAAAAATGGAAGAAAAAATTCGCAGTGCAGGAGATGCCCTGGAGGTTGACAATGTCATCTAAAGGGCCTGCAAACATCTGTGGATAACCAATCTCAATAGCAAGATAAAAGCTCCATGTGAAGATGCCCCAAAACCTATTGCAAACACAGTTATACTTTGAGCATCATGAAGAGAGACTTCCCTTTTTCATTTTTGTGGAAGTATACTGATACCAGGCCTCAATAATATTTGGAATAATAAAATGGTAAACTTGAGTCATGCTTATTGTACCAGTCAAAACTGGGACAGTTTTATATATGTATGTATTACATTTCTATACTGCCCAAGAGCCAAAAATCTCTGGGCAGTTCACAAACATTAAAACCCTAAAATACAACATAATAAACACAATACAAAATATTTAAAAGTGTAAAGAAGAATAAAATCAAAGTTTTTTTTAAAAAACAGTAAAGGCTAGTGTAAAGATTTTTTTAAAAAATAGCAACACATTTACAAACAAAACTGAGGGACTAAAAAGCCTTGGAAAATGAAAAAAGGTCTTCCCATGGTGCCAAAAAGACCACAGTGTAAGCATAATAAAATCATAATCTAGGCTGCAACTCTATGCACATTTCCCTAGGAGTAAGTCCTGCTGAACTCAGTGGGGCTTAGCTCTAAGTAGACCATGCATAAGGTTGTGCCGCTGGCTAAATAAAACACTGCAAGTTACAAAGAAAATGAGTGCAAAGCAAGTAAAAAGGCTGAGAACTTAATGAAACGTAAAAAGCGTACAACCTTACAATATTTGAGATAAATGAAACAAAATCTACTATTTGCTAAATTAGCAAACAGCAAATGACTTTCCAGCTCAAATTATTCCCAGATTCTAAGCCCTGCTAGAGTGAAAGAAAACAGAGAGAATGTAGCAGTCTTATACACATTTACTTATAAGTAGAGTTCAGTGGTAGCTACTTCCTTGTAAGTGTGTCTGCGGTCTTAGCTGAAAGTTAGTCCAAATAGTGCTAGATTTTGATTATGAACTGTCAAAAACTGAAGAACCCTCTAACTGAAAATAATTAGGGCTGCAATCCATAACCTACTTAACTGGGCATAAGGCCCCTTGAACTGAATAGGACCTTCTTCTGAATAGATGTGTCATGAGCCCCCTTTGGCTCAGAGGACCCCACCCTGCCCTGATGCAATCTTCATCAGCAGCTGCAAAATCAGGCAATGGCTCTTGAAGAGACAGAAAGCTCCTCAGAAGGAGTGGGATTAACAGCAGGCCCAGATCAGTCAGCTTTTATGAAGCCTCAGAAGACCTCTGCATGTTGCTGAGATAACAGCTCTTCCTGAGTTCTGTAGCTAGAGTGGCTCTGGCTTCTCCTCTGAGAAAGGCCTCAGTGGAAAATCTTAACATGTAGGCAGATTGATATGGGAGAAGGTGGCCTTTAAGATACCTGGGTCCCAAACTGTGAAGGACATTCAAGGTTAAACCCAGCACTCTGAATTGAGCTCAATTCAAATTGATAACCTGTGTAGCTATGTCAAAGCTGGCGAGATAGGTTCCCAGCAAGTCACCTAAGTTCCAGCAGGGAGTTTAACTGCTGCATGAGAAGCAGAGATTCAACAGGTAAAGCTTTTTCATCTTTGCTTTTGCTTGCTAAGATAAGCTTTACCTGCTGAATCTCATCTTGCCATGCAGCTGTTAAAGGTCAAAGAACCTTGCTTGGGGGAGAAAACACTCAATAGCCCCAGTTAATGGGACATGTGGGAATGTACCTGCCTTATATTTGTGGACAGAAATAGAGGGGAGGGGAAAAATCAGTATGGCTCTAGAGTTCCTGTCACCAGCTGGTACTTTCATTTTGAATGGGAGATGGAGGGATTAATGAAATGCCACCCACACATTCATGGGGAGCAATTAGGCTTCAGGGACAGTGCTCCAACATATCCTATGAATAAGATAGCACTGATCATTGTCATTACTGTGAAGGCTTCCTGTTCAAAACAACAATGATACCAAGCTTGTAATTGCAGAAGAAATGCCAAACCACTTGATCAACAAGCTGTAGTATTTGCCCCACCAACACGATCCCACATTCAATTGCTTCAAAGCTGACTGACAGAGCATTTCCAAGGTGTCATCTTCCTGATTTCCATACAAATGAACCTTTCACATCTTGATCTCTGCATCTCCACCCGGGGAACAATGAAGTAGCAAGTCATTGTGACACAGTTCTAGGAAGAACCATTGCAGCGCAAAGTCTTACACAGCTGGGAGACATGGGGATCTGGGAAATCATGCCAGCCGTCACTTGTTTTCCAGTCGCACTAACAATGGGAGGCCAACAATGGCTTCGCAGCAGGATTAGATGTTTGGTACTTCCAAAGGGAGCTACTCATTAAGTCTCCAAAGCTCATTACAGTCAGGAATAATAACACCTGTGAGAACTACAAATAGCAGTTGCTCTCTGGCCATTTGGTCTCTTTTTCCATTAATTTATTATGTACTCTGTGTGTGTGCTTTGTTGGTGTCTTGCAAGCCTTTTGGACTTCAGAATGGCTCCATCAAAAATCTCATTATTTTGTACATATCATAGAGACCATTTTCTCTTCTCATATCCTCCCCATGCTGTTTTATATCCATCTCAATCTGTTTCTTGCTTTCAGTCAAACTCTTCCTTTCCTACTGTGTCTTTGAAAACAGCCCTCTCTTCTTAATAACTTTATACTTTATCTGTTTTTTTCTCATGAAATTTATTTTATTTTGAAATAAAGTTAACAAAGGCAACAAAAAGAACATACATACTAATATAACAAGATCACTAAAGACACAAAGAAATTGACTAATTATATTTCTTAGTCTATAACCGATATGCTTGTGAAACATCTATGGTAAAACAGCCTAAGTAGTAGGGCTGTGCACCGCTTTGGCCTGAAGCCCGAGCTCTGAGTCGAAGTGGGACGCTTCAGGCTGCTTCAGGTTGCCTCCAAGGCAAAGCAGAGGGTGTGTGAAGTGGGTCACTCTGAAGCGCTTTGGTGCACTTTGGAGCGATCCGGAAGCACAGCCACCATGCCACTGTCACTGCTGCTGCTGCCGCTGCCACCTCCTTACCTGGGTCCTCTGGACAAGCACCGTCTTGTTGTTTTGGAGTGGGGGAGCCATTTTTGAAATGGTGACTCCCTGCATTTCCAGCTGGGTGGCATGCGGGGGGCGGGGGGAAGCAGGATTCAGATGTCCAAATCCCACTTTGGCTTCGAAGGCCAAAGTGAGCCAGGAGCCCCCTGAATCAGCCCGAGCTGAATTGGGCCCACCTCAGAAGCCCTGAAGCAGCTTCAGAGTTGGATCAGGTCCATGCACAGCCTTACTAAGTAGGAATTCCATATCTGATGAAAGAAAGAAAATACATTTTATACAGCCTATAAAAGGAGCATGTGTGAATGTGTGTTCTTTCGTGCATATGTGTGCATTAGTCAGAGAAAACATACGGAACTGTACTTGGTTGGAATTTGATAAAAAGTTTGAAGGGCTACAACACAGGAAATAAATGGGAACCATAGTGCCATAATATCTTTCTTAAAATTGGGATTCCTTACTTGCTGAGTAAGTTTATACATAGTCATAGTCTCCCAAATTTTATCAACCCACTGCTGTTTAGTTGGTTGCTTTGGAGACTTCAGTTACATCCAAAACATGTTTTGCAGCTGCTTACAATTGCTTAAGAAGATCTTTATGCAGGAATCCAGGGTCGTTATGTTCAAAAACATGAAGAAGCATAGCTTTAGGAGTTACCAGTGGTCTAACGTGAAGGAATTCCTATCAGTAATCAGCAGCCATGTTCCAAACTTCCTGCATTGTTAAACATTCCCAACAAAGAGGAAAGAATGAACCAATGACCGCACCCCTTCCAACAATGTTGACTATCATTTGGATGTATTAGGTGAAGCCTTGCAGCCATAGTGTACCACTTACTGTGAACTTTGTATTGTGCTTCCTTTATATTAGTGTTGATTGATAAAGATGTGAGAGAAATCCAATACACTGCCAATCATCTTCTTCCAAAGATTGACTTAAGTCAGTCTCCCATGCCCGCATTTAGGATGGCTTGTCATCCAGTAATGGCATTTGGAGGATTTTATAATGGCCAAGTCCGATTGACCACTTGTGTGCTTGACCCTTGCCCTTCATGGCTTATTACATCAAACAAGGAGGGGATGTCCGGCTGGGTCCAGGAGGCTGTAAATTTCTCCTTGAGAGAGGGAGTGGTGCCTGCCGCTTTAAAAGAGGTGGTAATCAGACCACTCCTGAAGAAAAAGCCTAACCTGGACCCGGAAGATGTTAACAATTATAGGCCAGTGGCCAACATCCCCTTCTTTGGCAAGGTGCTTGAGCGGGTGGTTGTAGGACAGCTCCAGGCACTCTTGAATGAAACAGATTATCTAGATCCATTTCAATTGGGCTTCAGGCCTGGTTTTGGAACAGAAACTGCCTTGGTCACCCTGTGGGATGACCTCTGCTGGGAGAGGGACCGAGGGAGTGTGACCCTGTTGATTCTCCTGGACCTCTCAGCAGCTTTCGATACCATCAACCATGGTATCCTTCTGGATAGGTTGTCTGGGTTGGCAGTTGGAGGCACTGCACTGCAGTGGTTCCGCTCCTATGGCAGATTCCAGAAGGTGGTGTTGGGGGATTATTGCTCTGTGCCATGGCAATTGTGCCATGGGGTTCAACAGGGCTCTATTTTATCCCCCATGCTGTTTAACATCAACATGAAACCTCTGGGGGAGGTTATCCGGAGGTGTGGGCTGAGGTGCCATCAATATGCGGATGATACCCAGCTCTAACTCTCTTTCTCATCAAACCCAGGTGAGGGAGTGGCTGTTCTGAATCAGTGCCTGGGCACAGTATTGGACTGGATGAGGGCCAATAAACTGAAACTCAATCCAGATAAGACGGAGGTACTGTTAGTGGGTGGTTCATCTGCCTAGGTGATAGAGGTGACCTGTTCTGGAGGGAGTTGCACTCCCCCTAAAGGATCACGTTTGTAGTTTGGGGATGCTCTTGGATCCAGAACTGTCACTTGAGGCACAGGTGAACTCAGTGGCATGGAGCACTTTTTATCAGCTTAGGCTGGTATACCAACTACACCCTTATCTGGACAGAGATAGCCTAGCTACAGTTATCCATGCTCTGATAACTTCTCGTCTGGATTACTGCAATGCGTTATACGTGGGGCTGCCTTTGAAAATGGTCCGGAAACTTCAGATGGTCCAAAATAGGGCAGCAAGATGTTAACAGGGACTGGCCAATGAGCTCATATTATGCCAGTACTTTTCCAGCTCCACTGGCTGCTGGTCCATTTCTGGGCTCTATTCAAAGTGCTGGTATTAACATTCAAAGCCCTTAACGGCTTGGGGCCAGGTTACCTGAAGGATCGCCTCCTCCCATATGTGCCTGCCTGGTCCTTAAAATTATCCTCAGCGGCTCTCCTCCATAAGCCCCTGCCAAAGGAAGTGAGGCAGATGGCTACCAGGAGGAGGGCCTTTTCTGCTGTGGAATGAGCTCCCTAGTGAGGTTCGCCTGGCATCTACATTGTATTCCTTTCAGCGCCAGGTGAAGACCTTTTTATTTTCCCAGGCATTTTAGCATTTTAGCTTTCTAGACTTTTAGCTTTGCTGTTTTAAATCTGTATTTTAAATTACTGCAGTGCTGCTATGTTTTATTCTGGTTGTATTGTTATACTGTGGTTTTAATGTTTTATATATTTTATATTGTTTTATTGTGTGCTCCTTGGTCTTAATTGTTGTGAGCCACCCAGGGAGCTTCGGCTATTGGGTGGTATAGAAATGGAATGAAAGAATGAATGAATAAATAAATAAATAAAAGATGGTATCAAACTGTTGTTTGAAGTAACAGCAGCTTTTATAAAAGGTCAAAATAAGTTAAGCAGATGCTTGGCTGCCTTCTTAATATGATTCAGGCTTAGAAAGTGACACAGTTGCAGGTACTGATAAAAAGACAGTATGGTTACTTCGGTTCTTTTCAAGCGTGAACGCAGTCCCCAACCACCACAAATTATGCAGTCTGCTTTCCCACATCTGGGGAAATCACAGTGGTCAGTTATTTTCAAAACATCTGCATGTGGCAGAGGTTCCCCTTTATCAAATGAATCAATCTATACTTTTTTGCTGCTATCTAAGCACAACAATCTTGGGAATTGTTATGTTCTGCAAATTCTGGATGATGCAGCACTGTTAATATTTTGAGAATACAGAATAGATTTAATCTTTCCTAGTACTAATGGTGTTTGATAGGACCCTGATGGCCATCACTTGTCTTGAGATTGAGTGCCTCTCAGTTTCTATGCCAAAAGTCTGCCATGTTTGTTATCCCTCTCAAACTATGCCTAATACAGGAGTGCTGTCTGGATGCACTGGGTTTCCAACACATTGAATCTGTGTCACGCCTCTGTCAATTTTGCATATATTATATTTGAACTGGTTCTCTTATGCTTTTGTTCTAAGTCTTCCAATTCAGCTGAAAGTTCTGAGTACATCTGAACCCTTACTTTCTTCATTTGTAAGAACCACCCTCTAGCCACAGCTTTGAATGCATCCCAAACTACTAGCAGGGAGGTTTCAGGACAAGAATTCTCAGAAAAGTATTAGGGGATTTCTTTACTCAATTACTCAATTAAAACATGATTCTGAAGGAGAAGCGCATTCAGTCTCCATGTGTGAGTATGATCTACCATGTGTGGGGAGTGCAAGGTAGCTGAGATCTATGAATGGTCAGACCAGCTGGTTGTACTAATATGGGCATTTTGGAAATCCCTTGCCAATTCATGGGACAGGAGGATAATATCAATGCTATGGTAAGATTTTTTTTTAACACTGTAGTAAAATGTGACAAATCTTGATAAAATAGTTAAGAGCAGAGACATCACACTGACAACAAAGGTCCGCATAGTTCAAGCAATGGTATTCCCCATAGTAACCTATGGCTCCGAGAGCTGGACCATAAGGAAGGCTGAGTGAAGGAAGACAGATGCTTTTCAACTGTGGTGTTGGAAGAAAATTCTGAGAGTGCCTTGGACTGCAAGAAGATCAAACCAATCCATACTCCAGGAAATAAAGCCAGGCCGCTCACTTGAGGGAATGAGATTAAAGGCAAAACTGAAGTACTTTGGCCACATCATGAGAAGACAGGAGACCCTGGAGAAGATGCTGATGCTAGGGAAAGTGGAAGGCCAAAGGCAGAGGGGCCGACCAAGGGCAAGATGGATGGATGATATTCTGGAGGTGACGGACTCGACCTTGGGGGAGCTGGGGGTGGCGACGGCCGACAGGAAGCTCTGGCGTGGGCTGGTCCATGAAGTCACGAAGAGTCGGAAGCGACTGAATGAATAAACAACAACAAAACATGTGTAATTATTGCACTAGGATAAACTGTGCACCATGAATCCACTAGGCCCACAGGAGTTCTAAGATCTCTACGGGCATAGATGAGCAAAGGGCTGGATGTGCCTGATCTCGTCTGATCTCGGAAGCTAAGCAGGGTCAGCCCTCATTAGTACTTGGATGGGGGACCACCTCGGAATCAGGCTTCCTGCACTGAGCAGGGGTTGGACTCAATGGTCTTGTAGGCCCCTTCCAACCCTATGATTCTATGATTGCTATCTCTAATGTTTGAATTAGTGCCCAGTGATTTCCTGTCTTTAGCATTATCAAGGACCACATTAAAGTCGCCACTGAGTGTTAGATCTTCCTCTCCAAATGTTGTCAGTTTGAGAAATACTCTCTCAAAGAACAGGATTCGATCTATACTGGGAACATAAATGGTTGCAATAGTATACTTTTTGGAATGCAAGAAGCCATTATGAAAAATGAAGCAGCCCCCATCATCTAACAGAAAGCTTTGAAGTTGGAAATGAAGTGAGGCTGCAAGTACTCTAGCCACTCCACATGTCTTTGACATTCCAGGGACAATGAATGGATCTCCAGACCAAGGATTCTTAAGAAGTTTGACCTCAACATTTGGTTTGTGAATTTCCTGCAGCATCAGAATATCACAGTGCTCCCTACTAAGGGATTGGGTGACTTCCTTGCATTTGACAGGATCTGCAATGCCTTTTGCATTGCAGGATAGCATTTTAAGTTGTGCCATTTATTTTCCACAAAAAGAAGAAAGCTACTTGGAAGCTGCATGTCATATATGCATAAACATGGCATTGACTTAAATAGATGAGGGCAAATGAGAATAGGTGACTGCAAATATCGTTTCAGTGAAGCAAACCTAAAGTGAGCCTCCTTGTCAACGTTAGAACTCACCTCAACAATCACAATACATGCATAACAAGAGAATAAAGCTAGAAACACTAATCTTCGCAGACAGGGAATACTTAAATTAGTAAAACATACAACCATAGTTGTTTTCCCACTATATTGACATATTGTCAGATGGTGCCATAAATAAAGCACAATAAGCAATCCAAGGAAATATACCTGAAATTTTTGGTAACATCATTTCCTCATTCCTCCTCTCCCTTTGTTTCAAGAATAATTTCTAAGGAGTTTGTGCTGACTATCAGAACTGAACAGAGCTCTCAGTCCTTCAAATTCCACTCCTTGGGTGTTTCCAGACAGAGAGCTCTTCGTGCTACCAATCAGAAGACATTGGCAGGATCTACACTAGAGCCCCTTTTGTGTGTCAGCCATCGGCATGCTGGTATTTCTGCAAAAGAGATTCAGTGCTGTGATGGCCCAGGTTAATGAATTCAGCACAATATCCACCATGTTCATAATGTGATGGAGTGTCACACACAGATGCAATTGCGGAAGAAGTAGGAGGAGTTTCGATTTTAAAGAAAACTCAGCTGACAGCATGCACATCTTTGATAGTGCACAATAACGGAGGTTTAAAAATAACTTGTAAGGTAATTCAGAGCTCTGTTCCATTGTTCGTGCCGAGTCAAAAGTAGCTGCACCACCCCCTACAAAACAAAACAGACAAACAAAAACACAGGAGGAGGAATGGAGAGGAGGGGGATAATGTAAGCCGCCTTGGGTTCCTTGAAGAGGAAAAAAGGTGGGATATTTAAAATCCTAAAAGATGATGCTGTTAAAGTGCTGCATTCAATATGCCAACAAATCTGGAACACTCAACAGTGGCCACAAGACTGGAAAAGGTCAGTTTACATTCCAATTCCCAAGAAGGGCAACGCCAAAGAGTGTTCAAACTACCGCACAATTGCACTCATTTCACATGCCAGCAAGGTGATGCTCAAAATCCTACTAGCTAGGCTTCAGCAATATGCGAACCAAGAACTACCGGACGTACAAGCTGGGTTTCGAAGAGGCAGAGGAACTAGAGATCAAATCGCCAATGTTCGCTGGATCATGGAGAAAGCAAGAGAATTCCAGAAAAACGTCTATTTCTGCTTCATTGACTACGCTAAAGCCTTTGATTGTGTGGATCACAACAAACTGTGGCAAATTCTTAAAGTGATGGGAGTACCAGACCACCTTACCTGTCTCCTGAGAAACCTGTACGAGGGTCAAGAAGCAACAGTAAGAACCAGACATGGAACAACCGAGTGGTTCAAAATTGGGAAAGGAGTACGACAAGGCTGCATATTGTCACCCTGCTTATTTAACTTATATGCAGAGTACGTCATGAAAAACGCCGGGTTGGATGAATCACAGGTCGGAATTAAGATTGCCGGGAGAATTATCAACAACCTCCGATATGCAGACGATACCACCCTAATGGCAGAAAGTGAAGAGGATCTAAAGAGCCTCTTGTTGAGGGTGAAAGAGGAGACTGCAAAAGCTGGGTTGAAACTCAACATTAAAAAAACTAAGATCATGGCATCTGGCCCCATCACTTCCTGGCATATAGAAGGGGAAGAAATGGAAGCAGTGACAGATTTTACTTTCTTGGGCTCCAAGATCACCGCAGACGGTGACTGTAGCCATGAAATTAAAAGACGCTTGCTCTTTGGGAGGAAAGCTATGGCAAACCTAGACAGCATAGTAAGAAGCAGAGATATCACCTTGCCGACAAAGGTCCGTCTAATCAAAGCTATGGTTTTTCCAGTAGTAATGTATGGCTGTGAGAGCTGGACTATAAGGAAGGCTGAGCACCCAAGAATTGATGCTTTCGAACTGTGGTGCTGGAGAAGACTCTTACGAGTTCCCTGGACTGCAAGAAGGTCAAATCAGTCTATCCGAAAGGAAATCAACCCTGAGTGCTCATTGGAAGGACAGATCCTGAAGCTGAAGCTCAAATATTTTGGCCACCTAATGCGAAGATAAAACTCTCTGGAAAAGACCCTGATGCTGGGAAAGACTGAAGGCAAAAGGAGAAGGGGACGGCAGAGGATGAGATGGCTAGATTGCATCACCGATGCAATGAATATGAACTTGAGCACACTCCGGGAGAGAGCGCAGGACAGGAAGGCCTGCCTGGCGTGCTATGGTCCATGGGGTCATGAAGAGTCGGACACGACTGAACGACTGAACAACAACAACAAATAAATGCAATAAATAAAATAAAAAATAAATAAGGATGTGTGTGTGTGTGCGGGGAGCGCTTCGTTCAAGCTATTTCAGACTCCTCCTCTTCCTCTGCTCATGCCTTCTGCATGCCAACTGGTGAAGGACTCTCACTCACCCCCAGTGCCCTTGTCCTTTTTCATTTGCTCTTGCACAGCACCACCCAGTAAAACAGCTTGTCTCTGCCACCCTCCTTTCTCTCTCAATCTCTCTCTCTCTCTCTCTTCTCCTCCTCCTCCTCCTCCTCCTCCTTTCATTCTCTGCTTTTTCCTAGGTGATGGCAGCAGAGAGAAGCTGTTTTGCTGAGCAGTGCTGTGCAAGACCAAGTGAGAAAGGAAGAAGGCATGGGGGGGATTTTTCCTGCCCCCAAATCCCATTAAAATCAGTGTGAAAAATAGCAGGGAACAAGAGGAGGAGGAGGAGAAAGATAGGGGTAGGGGTGGAGAAAGCCATGCCCACTGGTAAGCTTTATAATACTGCTAGGTTGGGACACACATGTCTTTGCAGCGCATGGAAACTGCAAGTGCAAGAAAAGCCATCATAAAAGTAATTTGAAAAACAATGGAATATTGAGGGCAAAATAGGTTTGGGGTGTGTGTGACTCATATGAGGCACCAGCGAGCGAAGCATTACAATGCTGGTAAAAACACACACCTGGCATTGTAGAACAGCCCAATGTGTAGCAATTCCGTCTTTTTCTCATTAACAGTCTGCAATAAGAGAAAAGCTGGAAGAAGCTGTGAAAAAACACAGGAAGGTTATGAGAGGAAGAAGACATCATTTGTACCCCCATTCCTGTAAAATGAGGCAGGGCCTCACCTCTGGTTCCCCAAGTTTTCTTCATTTCTGCAGTATAATTTTGAGTATGGAGGAAAAGTAATTTTGTTACTACTAGAGTTTAATAATTTCGAGGCAGAAATCCTTGTTGATCTACTTCAGATCATTGAGAGATCTAATAGTAGCTCCTGATCTACCTTCTGCTCACCCCTGCATAATAGCCTGAGCTCTAGTATGAGAGAGGGAGACAGACAGTGTTCTGTCCAGTCATAATTTTATAAACCTCTGTTATTGCTCCCCCCACTCCCATGCACACAAAGCAAAAACTCCGAACACAGTAGCCTTTACTTGTAGGGAAGGCATCACAACCTGTTTGGTTGCCCTTTTCTAGTTCTGGGACATTATGCTTTATCTGGTAGTGCGGGTGGCTGAAGTCTTGTGTGTGGTGATCAGATATTTCCTATCTTGGAAGCTAGAAGATGGATTTACGATATTCTACTATTCCACGATCCTTATGGCAGAGTTGATGCTAATGGTTCTGGTAGCCCACGCGATTTCCCAATTGCATCATTTGAGTAGGAACTCTTAGTTCATATATGCTTGCTATCAGAAACTAGAAAAAAATATTTCAAGCCGTGCATTCTGGCAGTCAAACATATTATTGTGAGAGTGTGGCTATTAGGCAAACTATTTGTATGAATTAGCAAAATGCCTGTCAGATTTGGTGGTGGTGGTGGTGGGGAGGGTATGCACACGAGAAGGGAGACAGAAAGCACCAGGCTGTTTTCATTCTCAAAATCCAACAAAATAGGATTCCCAAAAGGATTTGGGGGATACAACACCTTTGATTTATTGATGCAATGCTTTTCGGACACTTTTATTTATTTCGGACCTCGGAAATTTATTTCGGACCCTTTTATTGCTTCACCAGGGGAATTGTAAATAATGAAATTTTCTGATTAGATTGTGCTCACTCTTCAGTCTTGTGTATTTGGTTATTTTCAGTTTCTCTCATGAAGGAGCATTATAAATGAAAGGGTCTGAACAGTGTTGGATCAATAAATAATTTCCTGTTTACCCCTTTTTTCCTTTTTTTACTCTTGGTGGCTTTTTGGTTCTTAGCCCAAAGTTTCAGGTCCAAAGATGAGTCGTGACTAGCCTTTGATAGGCCTCCCTCACCCCATTAAAATAGCCGATTCAAACTCCTTTGATGCCTACTTCCATCTCCACCCCATAAGACTGAAAAATTTAGTATTTTTCAATTCCTTTGATGACTCCTTTGATGGGTCATGATCTGTCTGTGGCAGGCCTCTCTTCCATGTTTTCCCCTGCACATTGTTGATATGGTGGTGTCCAAGGTAGGTATGGTTGGGCACCTGCTGAGGGCCCATACTCCAGCAGGGACCCACTGAAAAGAACCCCCTGGAGTTACTCCTCTTCATCATTGCAACCTGCATGTTCACCTGCCTTTCACTCTGGCCCAGACAAGGGTGGTGGTGAGAAGGAGGAACACTAGATGCCACTGCTTGCTTGCTCATGACTCTCTGCCTGTCAAACAAGCAAGTGGTAGCAATGATGAGAAAGAGGAGAAGGAGCAATAGCAGATAGTGACAATGTGAGTAGGTAGACTCACTGAGGAAGGGGGCCCACTGAAAGTGTCTTGCCCAAGGGCCCTGAAAAATCTGGAGCTGACACTGTTCCAGACCCAGTGTTGGCAAAGTTGAAAGACGTAAGAAGGTCAGCCATGGTCTTGTAGCTGTGCATCCTGGCACCTCTCAGTGGGAATTCCTGCAAAGGCATGAGGAGGGAGGTTCATTTTAGGGTGGGAATATGCATCTCATGTGGAACCCTTCTTCATAGTTCCTGAGGTGGGATGCAAATAGTAAGAGGCTGGAAATCTTCCCCTTGCTCCACTGCATGAGGCATGGAATGTCTTTACTTAATTCTTACCACACTTATTCCAGACGCCTGATTCACATGTTTGGCTCCAACTTAAGAACTGCCTCTTTCCATATGAACCTGCTGCTACTGTTCTTATTCAGTAATGGAGGCACTGTTGATTTCACCCCTGCATCTGACGTAAGGTGGGTGGGGATGTGAGACAGCTTTTTTTTTACTGCAGTGCCCAGATTGTGGAATGCCTTCTCCAAAGAGGTATGCACGTCTTCCTCACTGTTCACCTGTCTTTGCATAGCTAAAGCTTTGGTCTTTGGGAGACTAAATTGTGCTGCTGAATTGTCTTTGGCTGTTGGTGGCTCTGTTCATTGGTTGGTTATATTTATTTTTGATCTGTTCTTATTTATGATAATTACATGGAAATTGGATAACAAGTCCATTGAACAGCAGCATCATTTTAAATATTTGGATCTCGAGTTTAACTCTCAACTGTCATGGAAACCTCATTTGAAGGCAGTTAAATTGAAATCTTCCCACTCTATACAGTCCCTGATGTGTTTTCTTAAAGTTCAAATAGGGAGTTTGGTCATGCTGGCAGTTGAGATTTTTCTGAAGAAGGTACTTCCCCAATTGTTATATGGTGCAGAGATGTGGGGGTATACTAATGTTTCCATCTTAGAGGTGGCACAAAATACCTTTATGAGATTCCTGCTAGTTGTCCCTCAAGGCATACCAGTTCCCTTTCTAAGGGCAGAAACAGGATCCTCTCCATAGAAACATGTACTCATCTTGCACCTCTCCTATACTGGCTGAAGCTGTCTTGTATGAATGATTCCCACCTGCCAAAAATGTTTCTTGGAACAACTGCAAATTCCAATGCAAAGTTCTTGGGTAAATTCTGTAAGACGTATCCTACATACTTATGGGATTAGCACAGAAGTTTTACCTGCCTACTCTTCCAAGAAAGTTAAACAGTTGTTTAAAGGAAGAATCCATCTATATTCTCAGCAGTGGGACTTATATACCATCTCCCAAATGTCATACTCAATTTGGTATCCATTACATAAAATGACCATTGGTCTGGAGCAATACTTTACAATGCTTACTGTGGCTCCTTTAAGAAAACCATTCACAGCTTTAAGATTCCAGTGCATGTCTTCTGCTTATCTGGTGGGGAGGTTTGACAATACCCCACCTCATTTCTGCCTCTGCCTCTGTGAATCTGGCAAAGTTGAGGATATTGAACACTATTTTCTTCCCTGCCATTTGTATGAGTCCCCAAGATATACATTTCTCCACCATATCCTTTGTTTTCTGTCAAATAGACCTCCCTTAGATCAGATTTGTATCTTGCTTGCTGGCAACAATGTACATGTTACCACCCAGGCTGCAAAATTTGCCCTGGCTGCCAGAAAAATAAGAGCCGGGCATCATACTGTACCCTCTTATGAATCTAGGGAGAAGGACTTTGCGTCTGTTACTTTGGAGGGAAAGTGAGATCCAAACGAGTCATTTTAACCATTGCTGGTGTACTGTTTTTAAATTGGTTTTTATTGTATTTTGTCCTGTGTGTTTTTAAAAATTGTGATGGCCTACGGCTTTGAACAATAAAGGTTCATCCATGATAATTATTTCAAAATTCCATATAGTGGAACACAGGAAGCTGCCTTGAGGAACACAGGAAGCTGCCTTATACTGAGTCAGACCCTGGGTCCATCTAGACCAGAATTGTTGACACTGACTGGCAGCAGCAGCTCTCCAGGGTTAACGTTCTTTCCTAGCCCTACCTCATAATGCCAGTGTGAGTGTAGTGGCTTGAGTGTTGGCCTGGAACCCAGGAGATCCGGGTTCTATTCACCATTTGGCCATGCAGCTGGGTGACTTTGGTCAGTCACTGACTCTCACCCTAACCTACCTCACAGGGTTATTGTGAGGATAAAATGGAGAGGGGGAGGACCATGGAAACCACCTTGCAAGGGGGGTGGGGAAGGTGGGATAGAAATGTAATAAATAAATAAAGCCGGGGATTGAACCTGGTACCTTCTGCATGCAAAGAATGTGTTCTGCCACTGAGCTATGGCCCCTTCGTAATTAACAATAAAGGTATGGCATAAAAGGTTGATACATAAATGCACAAAATACTGATCTGGGAGTTTTGTTCAAAGACTCATGTGTTTGATTGGGGTGGAAGGAAGGGGATAGAAGCCACCTTGTCCCTGGGGTTTTTATCTTTATCTTTACTTGTGTTGGACTTCTTTCTAAGTGTGCTTAAGACTGCAGTGGTTAGGGTTGCCATTTTTCCTCCTACAGGGTGTTAACAGTTACACATTAGGTAGAAAAGCAGCTGGTGAGGTATTACCTATTACTTGTGTCTGGGTATCATCAGTTTACCTTCTGGGAAATGGGTGTTCTGGAACAGAAAACTGGGTTCAGAAGAGTGGCTTTGTGCTTTGGAGCTCAGACCACACCTCTGTCTTGTACTTTGATTCTTGTGCATGTCACTTTTCTTTCAAACTCACCAGTTTTCCTTCTAGGAAATGGGTGTTTTGTGACTGGTCATGCCCCATGGCAGCCATTTTGTGAGAGTGCCCACACAACACTCACACATTTCCGACTGTGCCCACCAATCCAGATGGGTTGGGGATTCCTCCATTACTGCATCTTCCTGCCAGGAAAACCTTCACCTCCTGAACTACTGTGCATTGTGCAGCTGCTAAAAGCACAGGTGCCCTGCAAATACCCCTAACTACATCCTTTCTCTGTGATGACTACTTTAAAGCATAGACAGAGGACTGGCCTCCTTCTCACCAACATCCATATTTGTTGGGCAGAACCAATTGCTTTCGAGGGCAGCAACACCCAGCATTGTGAAATGCGGTCTCTGTCCTCCTTCGCAAACCAAAACTAACACGGTTGCTTGTGATTTCTGAGCCAGTTATAAGAATCAGCATGCTGGATTTGCTGCATTTAATGTGAAGCCCCAAATCTGGGATGTGTTTTTCCCCTTAGAACATGTTCTTTTTTCATCTCAATTTTGTAACAACCCTTTCTTTATATTATCTTAACAGAAAATACAGAGGGAAAATCAAAACATGGCTTCTCGGCTTATAGCCAAATACTACATACAAAACTCTTCCTTGTAACCTAGAGTAATGGATTGAATTGGGGCATAAGAAATGTATTTAAAACATCAGGTGTGAGCAGGATCTGGGTTTCTGGAAAGCAGTGAAAGATGGGTAGTTCTTCTTTGGAAAGGATATTTTGATTGTATAGAGTTCTGTCCCACCCTCCCTCCAACAAGCTCGGGTTAGTACATGTAGAGCCCCTGCCCCATATATCTGCACAACAACCCTCTGAGGTAGGTTTTTTTAATCACAAAATTTTATTTTATTTCAAAATGAGGGGGGTTTCTCCACAATAATGGAAGGCGAAGTGAATGGAGGATTACCCAGATTTTTTCCAAGGGATTGGCTTTGGTGTGCTTGAGTCCATGCAGGGCTTCATGAGCAAGTGCACCATACCAGTTGCTTCATAGAAGATAGTTCCGGGTGGGGTGGGGGTTGGAGTGAACGTTATCTGACTGGCAGGGGCTGCTCAACCAATAAGAGAGACTCCCCCCCTTCCAGTCTCTCCCCCCTTTCTCCTTCAATAAAATTCTGGGAGGTTTCCTCCAGTGTCTTGCCAAAAATCACTTTCATTCTCTCCCCTCCCCCCACATTAAGTACTTCCTTAAACCAACAGTCATCACAGGAACACAGCGTTCCCCCTGCTTGAAGCTGCTGAAGCTGTGAACAATCTCCTTCTGTCTCTCCCTCGCATTTCTTACTCCCTTAAATAAACAATCATTGTAGGAACACAGTGTTCTCTCTGCCATGCTGCGACCAATCGATGTTTTGAAGTTTTGACATTAAGGCTCTCTAAATGCATTATTTCGATTCATGGGAATCTAAGTAACTTTGGGAATGCACATTTGGGGAACAAGCCTCATTGACCATAGTGGGAGTTACTTCTGAGTAGACACACTTATGTTTGTGCTGGGAAAGACAGGGAGGGGAAACAAAGGGATGGCAAACCAGCCCCCTTTCTAACCTGATGCTGCACAGGAACAAAGATGTGAATTAGTTACTTCCAAAGGCAATAAACCAAATAATGGAGAATCGCAGCTTGGGGAAAGTGCTTCACAGCCTTTAAGGAAATAGTGCTTTAAAATGTGCTATTTCAGTTGTGGTAATCTCTGTAAATGCTGGTGTGTGCATTCAGGGGACAAGCCTCATTGACTTCTGAGCTACTTCTGAGTTACTTCTGAGTAGACACTAATTGGTTTGTGCAGGGAAACACAGGGACAAGAAACACCCCTTGACTGGGATCACAGTGAAAAGCACATTCCTCGGCAGGGAAAGCATACCCGAGGTAAATAAATGCGGGAGTTGGTGCACACAACAACTATACTGTGGAGAACCCGACTTAAGGAAAAGAAGCGGACTTCAAGCAGTCTCAGGAAATCCAGTTTTTCTGTGATAAGCTCTGGGGTGGCTGCCAGATGACCACGATGTCATGTATCCCGAACAACCGCCAAACTCAGCTAGTTTAGAGTAAATCGCTGGTGGAGACACTACCAAGGTTAACAAAATAAAGGCAACAAAAAGAATAACAGCATACATAATAATAAATTGAAATAACTAGAGAAACAAGGGAATGAAGCTGAGGGTATCTGGCCCAGGTCATCTGCAAGACTGAGCAGGGAATTGAATCTAGGCTGTTTATCTACCCAAAATAACACATTCCATCTACTGAACATCAGGTCCCATGGCTCAGAGAAGGAAAAGGCCTCTCAAGCTCTGAAAGAACAGTGAATTAATAGTTGTACTAGATCTAGAGCTTGGCTGAATTGCCCTTCCAACATCCATGGGGCCTCTGGCAGCAGCGTGATCTTGCTAGCATTGGCTGTGCTATCCAGATTATGGCCCTGGGTGGCCATTCATGAAACTGTTGGGATGGGAACATAGCCTGTATGATACATTCCTGCAGTATATCTCCTAATGACTCCTGCTGTTTAGAAGAGTTTTCCATGATGGTAAAAGGTGTACATATTGTTCAGTATTGTGAGAAGTCCATGGTAAGTACTCTGATTTCTTTCGGGAGTGCTATTGCTTGTTCCATACCTTGGCTCACTCACCAGCGAAGAACATAGCATAAAAGCCATGCTAGATCAGCCCAAAGACCGATGTAGTTCAGCAATATGTGCCTACAGTGGGCAACCAGATGCCTATGGGAAGCCTACAAGCAGGACAGGAGCACACAGTTTCAATAATCAAGGTATTTTCAGGAAACAATAATTGAACTGTTGGAACCAGTGATAAATAACACCTTCCATACATGCGTGTGCGTGCACACACACCCTTTCCCTCTTTCGAAAGCGTGCTTGAGACTGTGTCTTCATAATCTCTTTTTTTAATTTACAATTATATAAGTAGAGCATAGCAGAAGGAAGGAAACAGGCAGGGAAACCATTGATCCTGCATCAGATTCCCCCCTGCCCAACAGCATGGACCTCTTAGGTCAGAGGTTGGCAGAAGGAAGGAAACAGGCAGGGAAACCATTGATCCTGCATCAGATTCCCCCCTGCCCAACAGCATGGACCTCTTAGGTCAGAGGTTGGCAGAAGGTAGAGCTCCAGATATTTTGGACTTCAACTTCCAGAAGCCCCTGCCAACCTGGCCAATGGCCAGGAATGCTGAGAGTTGAAGTCCAAAACATCTGGAGATCTACTTTCTGTCCACCCCACCTTAGGTTGCTTCCAGTCCAGCTCTCATAAAACTGGAACCCGGGATCATCCACCCTTGGTGTGATCCAGCATGGCTGTTCTTATGTTCTGATGTCTCATCCCTCTTTGTCTCTGTCCCAGATTCTAAACTGCTTTAACCTCTTTCTCTGCCCTTCTCAATAACTGAAGGATGTCATCTTCCAAAGGCTGGAGTATAATTCCACACAATTAAGGACCATGACAGCTCTTTTGTTACTTACCTGATCACTATCAAGATTGTCAAGCAAACCCATAAAAATGGCCCCACTGATGCTAATCAAGAGAACCAAACTCTTCACTCTAAACTGCCTGTGTGAATGGGTCTACATTCAGCAACCTTTATAGCATTGATTATAAGAGAAGGACCAGTTATACAATTAATGAGTGTTAGTAATGCTTGGATTTACAAGAGCCTTTCCCCATCACCACCATTTTCCTTTCATTGCTATGAGAAGAGATGCAAAGGAAAAAAAAGAGACAAACTATTTGAGAGTGAGAGAGACTGAAAATAAAAATTTAAATGTTTCTTCTTGAGTTCTGTTTTCTGGAGGATAGCGCTCCAGGTAGCCCATGACAACCAGCCATTTTACAGTTATATAATGCACACTATTAGGGTTATGCCATTGAAGTGTTTTTCCTTCTTCCTGGTTAAACAAACTATTGAACTTTGTTAAATTCTTGGACAGCCTGTTCCAGACATGGTCCCAGAGAAGATGTATGCTATAAGAAACGGCAAAATGTGAGTAAATCTTCAATCTGTGGGATTCTGCCCAATAGCTACCACACAAGGGTTAGCATTTCCCTTTGGAACTCTTAATAACTGCTGCCTAAACACTGTAGCTATTCTACATTGGAAAGCACAGTTAACAGCATCACAGTATGCTCCTTCACTGTGCTTTATGGATTACCACATCAAAAGGGAATTATTTATAAGAATCTGAATGTTCTGACATTTCTGTTTGGAAAAAGTCATTCTGTGAGGAAGTATTTCATTTTTATTTGTCTTCTTGTTGATATTGTATTTTATGGATAACAGGCACACTCCAAATCTGTTTTTAAAACATTATTTGGATTTCTAGCTCACTGCACCTGAAAGACTCAGAGCAGGTAACAATCCAAAGATCAAAGCAACAACCGAAAAAATCAGAGCAATCCTATGACAGGCAGAGGGGAGAATCCACCATGTAGCTTCTGCCACTTCCTGTACCCTGCTGGCTTGTTGGCTTGTGATCAGGGCAGGTGGGGGGTGGCAGCTTTTTTTGGCCTTTCCACCACTGCAGCACCCACTGTAGACATCAGTTGGGGGGAGGAAGAATTAACTGTGCCAGTTCCAGGGCTGCTGGGTATGTGTGCAGGGAACGGGGGTGGGGGTTGGATCTGGTGGGTCAAAGGCCTCCCTGGATGTACTCTGACCAGGGCTGGCCCAAGACATTTTGCTGCCTGAGGCAAAGGACAAGATGGTGCCCCCTCCCACTACAGGTACAGAAGCTGACCAGGCTGGCAGCTGAAACCACATTGACATTGGGAATAGGCCTGCATTTTCTACTGTACCTGAGGCAGCAAGCTAGCTTAGGGGGTGCGGGGAAGGCCACATGGCACACAGAGCTCTGGCTTCCAATATCTTGCTGCCAATACCAACCCCTAGTATCTACCACCTGAGGTGGTTGCCTCACTCCGCCTAATGGTAGGACCGGCCCTGTCCTGTCCCTGACACCTCCAAAATGCCCCATTCCCCTTCTACCACCATTGGAGCACTGATGGCAGAGGAGTAATAGCAGTGGAAGTCTCTGACACCCCAACAAGAACCTCTATTGGTGGACCTCCTTTTCTGCCTGTGTATCTCCCTCTACGCCCATGGAAAGGGAGGTATGCAAAGTCCTATGGATCCTGGAATGCCCTGCCATTGACTAAAGGCCATAGGATAAAATACCTATCAAAACACAGTGTAAACATTAAACCATATCTGCTTCACTTCAGCTACTAGAAGATAGCCCAAATAAAATGTCACAGAATACTTCTGGAAAATGTCCAAGGCTGGGCTTAAATGATTCTCCAGAGAAAGGAGGCTGTAGAGTAACCAGAGAGAATGTCTGGTATAAACTTGGCAATTTGTGCCTAGATGGTATCGTCCAGAGATGGGGAACATTCCTTTCTGTTGAGGGCCACGTTCCCACAGGAGTAATCTGTTGGATGCCACATGATGATGGTGGGTGGGTCCAGAGACAAAAGTGAGTGTAGGGGATGTAAACTAGTGGACTCAGTGTAGCAGACCAAGCATAGGTTTAGCAAGAATGGTAATAGTTCCATTCAGAGATCATCAGATTACTGGTTGAAATCCTGGAGGTTCCTAGTAGACTGGAGTCTACTAGGAAAACAGCCTTCAGTGTGGCAGCCCCCTTCCTTTGGAATTCCAACAGAAACACTCTGTTGTTTCTTGTTGTTCAGTCGTGTCCGACTCTTCGTGACCCCATGGACCATAGCATGCCAGGCCTTCCTGTCCTGCGCTCTCTCCCGGAGCATGCTCAAGTTCATATTCATTGCATCGGTGATGCAATCTAGCCATCTCATCCTCTGCCGTCCCCTTCTCCTTTTGCCTTCAGTCTTTCCCAGCATCAGGGTCTTTTCCAGAGAGTTTTCTCTTCGCATTAGGTGGCCAAAATATTGGAGCTTCAGCTTCAGGATCTGTCCTTCCAATGAGCACTCAGGGTTGATTTCCTTTCGGATGGACTGATTTGACCTCCTTGCAGTCCAGGGAACTCGTAAGAGTCTTTTCCAGCACCACAGTTCGAAAGCATCAATTCTTCGGCGCTCAGCCTTCCTTATAGTCCAGCTCTCACAGCCATACATTACTACTGGAAAAACCATAGCTTTGATTAGACGGACCTTTGTCGGCAAGGTGATGTCTCTGCTTCTTACTATGCTGTCTAGGTTGGCCATAGCTTTCCTCCCAAGGAGCAAGCGTCTTTTAATTTCATGGCTACAGTCACCGTCTGCGGTGATCTTGGAGCCCAAGAAAGTAAAATCTGTCACTGCTTCCATTTCTTCCCCTTCTATATGCCAGGAAGTGATAGGGCCAGATGCCATGATCTTAGTTTTCTTAATGTTGAGTTTCAAACCAGCTTTTGCAGTCTCCTCTTTCACCCTCAACAAGAGGCTCTTTAGATCCTCTTCACTTTCTGCCATTAGGGTGGTATCGTCTGCATATCGGAGGTTGTTGATAATTCTCCCAGCAATCTTAATTCCAACCTCTGATTCATCCAACCCGGCATTTCTCATGATGTACTCTGCATATAAGTTAAATAAGCAGGGTGACAATATGCAGCCTTGTCATACTCCTTTCCCAATTTTGAACCACTCAGTTGTTCCATGTCTGGTTCTTACTGTTGCTTCTTGACCCTCGTACAGGTTTCTCAGGAGACAGGTAAGGTGGTCTGGTACTCCCATCACTTTCAGAATTTGCCACAGTTTGTTGTGATCCACACAATCAAAGGCTTTAGCGTAGTCAATGAAGCAGAAATAGACATTTTTCTGGAATTCTCTTGCTTTCTCCATGATCCAGCGAATGTTGGCGATTTGATCTCTAGTTCCCCTGCCTCTTCGAAACCCAGCTTGTACTTCCGGTAGTTCTCGGTTCGCATGCTGCTGAAGCCTAGCTTGTAGGATTTTGAGCATCACCTTGCTGGCATGTGAAATGAGCACAATTGTGCGGTAGTTTGAACACTCTTTGGCATTGCCCTTCTTTGGAATTGGAATGTAAACTGACCTTTTCCAGTCTTGCGGCCATTGTTGAGTGTTCCAAATTTGTTGGCATATTGAGTGCAGCACTTTAACAGCATCATTTTTTAAAAAATATTTTAAATAGCTCAGCTGGAATACTGTCATCTCCGCTAGCTTTGTTGTTACTAATGCTTCCTAAGGCCCACTTGACTTCACTCTCGAGGATGTCCAGCTCAAGTTCAGTGACCTCACTATCATGGCTATCAGGGACATTCAGATCTTTCCTGTATAGTTCTTCTGTGTATTCTTTCCACCTCTTCTTAATCCCATCTGCTTCTGTTAGGTCCCTGCCTTCTTTGTCCTTTATCATGCCCGTCTTTGCACAAAACGTTCCCTTGAGATCTCTGATTTTCTTGAAGAGATCTCTAGTCTTTCCCATTCTGTTGTTTTCCTCGATTTCTTTGCATTGTTCATTTAAGAAGGCCTTCTTGTCTCTCCTTGCTATTCTCTGGAACTCTGCATTCAGTTGGATATATCTTCCCCTTTCTCCCCTGCTTTTCGCTTTCCTTCTTTCCTCAGCTACTTGTAAAGCCTCATCAGACAGCCACTTGGCTTTCTTGCATTTCTTTTTCTTTGGGATGGATTGAGTTGCTGCCTCCTGAACAGTGTTACGGACCTCCGTCCATAGTTCCTCAGGCACTCTGTCTATCAGGTCTAATCTCTGAAATCTATTCCTCACCTCCACTGTATATTCATAAGGGATATGATTGAGGTCATACCTGAATGGTTTAGTGGTTTCCCCTACGTTCTTCAATTTAAGCTGAAATTTTGCAAGAAGCAGCTCATGATCTGAGCCACAGTCAGCTCCAGGTCTTGTTTTTACTGACTGTATGGAGCTTCTCCATCTTTGGCTGCAAAGGACATAATCAATCTGATTTCGATATTGACCATCTGGTGATGTCCATGTGTAAAGCCGTCTCTTGTGCTGTTGGAAAAGAGTGTTCGCTATGATCAGCGTGTTCTCTTGGCAAAACTCTATTAGCTTTTGTCCTGCTTCATTTTGTACACCAAGGCCATGCCTGCCTGTTATCCCGGTGATTTCTTGACTTCCTACTTTAGCATTCCAATCCCCTATGATGAAGAGGACATCTTTTTTTGGTGTTAGTTCTAGAAGGTGTTGTAGGTCTTCATAGAATCGATCAACCTCAGCTTCTTCGGCATCAGTGGTTGGGGCATAG
Organism: Heloderma suspectum; assembly: GCF_057233095.1. Taxonomy (NCBI): domain Eukaryota; kingdom Metazoa; phylum Chordata; class Lepidosauria; order Squamata; family Helodermatidae; genus Heloderma; species Heloderma suspectum. Next base: position 270,443,555 of record NC_139459.1, on the reverse strand, counting down.
ACTTGAATTACTGTGATGTTGAATGGTTTGCCTTGGATTCGTACTGAGATCATTCTATCGTTTTTGAGATTGTACCCCAGTACTGCTTTTCCCACCCTTTTGTTGACTATGAGTACTACTCCATTTCTTCTAAGGGATTCTTGCCCACAATAGTAGATATGATGGTCACCTGAATTAAATTCACCCATGCCTGTCCATTTTAGTTCGCTGATTCCCAAGATGTCGATGTTCAATCTTGCCATCTCATGTTTGACCACCTCCAGCTTACCTTGATTCATTGATCTGACATTCCAGGTTCCTAAACAATATTGTTCTTTACAGCATCGGATTTTCTTTTCACCACCAGACACATCCACAGATGAGTGTCCTTTCGGCTTTGGCCCAGCCGCTTCATTCTTTCTGGCGCTACTTGGAAATACGCTCTGCTCTTCCCCAGTAGTATATTGGACACCTTCCAACCTGAGGGTCTCATCTTCCGGCATCATATCTTTTAGCCTTGTGATACGTTCCATGGGGTTTTCTTGGCAAGAATACTGGAGTGGGTTGCCATTTCCTTCTCCAGTGGACCACATTTTGTCAGAACTCTCTGCCATGACCTGTCCGTCTTGGGTGGCCCTGCACGGCATAGCTTATGGCTTCACTGAGTTACGCAAGCCTCTTCGCCACAACAAGGCAGTGATCCATAAAGGGGCTGTTGTTTCTGGCGCCTCCTGAAAACAGCACTGTTCCAGGAGGCATTCCTTAATTGACTAGTCACAGTTTCTATTGGCATTCTGTTTTTTTTTTTTTTAAATAGCATAATTTTAATCTGGTTTTTTAATCTTTTTACTGTTTTATCTCTTGTGTTTACCCCTCCGAAATCTGTTCTAGGCATGAAGCAATATATAAATACTGTAAATAATAATAATAATAATATCAATCCCATGCCCATTTTTCATTTAACATTGCAGAACCCTTTTTTCACTGATCGCCTTATCTATTGGAGGTACAACTGTGCCTCCAATAATATGGTGCCCCCGCCCTCAACACTGAAAGATGTGCTGCCATCACTTATCCCAAGCTGCTCTAAACATCTGTTTCAAGGGTGGGGAACCTCTTTCAGCACAGGGGTTGAACTCAATTTCGGACAAGCACTTGGAGTCTGTATTCCAGTGGTGGGTGGGGCTGAAGGCAAAAGGGGGTGGGGTCCAAGACAAAAGGGGCAGGGCCATAAATACAAAACATATGAGCTTATTGCAGCTTAAAGCTCCTACTGCCAGTAATTAGGCCTTAGGGGAGGCATTTCAGCCTTTTAGAATAGGAGGAAAAACTGCACAAAAAGCCAGGAAACCACCAAATGATTGGTGGTTGGGTAAAAGGGGTGGAGCCAGGCAAAGGGGGTGTGGCCATCTGGAGAACCCCTGCAGGGTTGTATTGGGATCCCGGGAGGACTGGATTTGGCCCACTGGGCTGTTGTAAAGGTAGATGATGATGATGATGATGATGATGATGATAATGATAATGATAATAATAGTGTTTCCTTAGGAAAAGATTTACAGCAATCATGTGGAAAGGAAGATACTTTTATTTATTAAGTATATGCAACTGCTCACCTTTTAAGCCATGGAATATTTTCCTTGTGTTACGAGGCAAGAGGATAATGCTCCTGCCCTGCAGATTTCCTCCAAGAGGTTCTCTGGTCCACTGCCTCACTGTTCCCCATCTGAAATCTGATACTCTCTACTTGGTTCCATTCATGGTCATACGGTCAAGGCCAGAAATATTGGAACAAGGATAACTGTTTTGGCAGTTGGCCTCCGTACACCACCACATTGAAGTTGAAAGGAGGAAACACACCCAGATGGGAGTGAAGTCAGGACTTTCAGCTGTAATTCAAGGGTTTGACAAAAGTGGGGCACTAACCATTCAGGAAGGACAGCCAGTGGCATACACCCCCCCCCATCATTGGTGGCTCATAAGTAATGGAACGAATGGCTGACAAGCAGCTGCATGGCCAGGTGTGGCCTGTTTCCTGGGTACCCCATGACCAATCAAGCAGATAAAAAGCCTGGAGGTGGTTCTGAGTGTTACAGTTGCATTTGGTAGCTGTTCACTGGAACTCCCAGCATGAGGTCCAAAGAGGTGTCCATGCGAGTGAAGGAGGCCATCATTAGGCTGAGGAAACAAAATAAACCCATCAGAGAGATAGCAAAAACAGTGGGAGTGGCCAATACAACAGTTTGGAACTTCCTGAAAAGAAGGACTTAACTGGCAAGCTCAGCAACAGCAAAAGGCCTGGAAGATCACAGAAGACAACTGAAGTGGATGACCGCAGAATTCTGCTCATGGTGAAGAGGAACCCTTTCACAACATCTAGCCAGGTCAAGAGCATTCTTGCGGAGGCAGGCATGTCATTGTCAACATCTACAGTCAAGAGACGGCTTTATGAATGTAAATACAGAGGCTTCACAACAAGGTGCAAACCACTGGTAACACTCAAGAACAGAAAGGCCAGATTAGCCTTTGCCAGCAAACACCTAAAAAAGCCTGCCCAGTTCTGGAATCAGATTCTTTGGACTGATGAAACCAAGATTAACTTGTACCAGAATGATGGGAAGAGAAAAGTATGGAGAAGGAAGGGAACAGCTCATGATCCAAAGCATACCACATCATCTGTCAAACATGGTGGAGGCAGTGTTATGGCATGGGCATGTATGGCTGCCAATGGAACCAGGTCACTGGTGTCTATTGATGACCTGACTGCTTATAGAAGCAGCACGATGAATTCTGAAGTGTATAGGGCTAAACGTTCTGCTCAGATTCAGCCAGATGCTTCCAAACTGATAGGATGCTGCTTCATATTGCAGATGGATAATGACCCCAAACATACAGCAAAAGCTACCCAAGGGTATCTGAAGGCAAAGAAGTGGGATGTTCTTCAATGGCCAAGTCAGTCACCTGATCTCAACCCAATAGAGCATGCTTTTCCCTTACGGAAGACAGACTGAAGGCAGAAAGACCCACAAACAAGCAGCAGCTGAAGGCAGCTGCAGTAAAGGCCTGGCAATGCATCTTGAGGGAGGAAACTCAGCATTTGGTCATGTCCATGGGTTCCAGACTTCAGACAGTCATTGAGTGCAAAGGATTTTCATCCAGGTATTAAAGGTGTTCCTTAAGTTTGAAATGATGTTGGCTTGTTCCATTACTTATGAGCCACCAACGTTGGGTGTGTGTGTATGCCACTGGCTGTACTTCCTGAATGGTTAGTGCCCCACTTTGGTCCAACCCCTTGAATTACAGCTGAAAGTCCTGACTTCGCTCCCATCTGGGTGTGTTTCCTTTCAACTTCAATGTGGTGGTGTACAGAGGCCAACTGCCAAAACAGTTATCCTTGCTCCAATATTTCTGGCCCTGACTGTACATTCCTCCAAGGGGGCATTCTCCAAGATGGTTAGAAGAAAATGTAGCTCAACTGACTCATCCAATTGACTTTCGAATCAAATTTTCAACAAAGCGGAAAAGACCCCAGCCCTCCTCTAGTTGTGATGGGAGCAAACCCCCCAATGCTCATTTACCTTGAAAGTGGAAGAGCATCTCTAGGATGGATAAGAATCCTGTTTCAACTTCTTATCCATCCTAGAGATGCTCTTCCACTTTCACACAAGCAACTACTGTAGTTGTACTCCCGTGATCATTTCTTCTCCAAATAATCTTGGGAATTGCTGTTTGGGAAGGCATGTGAAAATTCTCTCTTAGGGACCACTATATCTCCCCAAACAATCACAGCTCTAAGGGTTTCCTGGAGAGAGGAGGTGACTCAGTTAAATCAAGGTAATCTGTAGTGTGTCTCTGATTATCTCTGTGATTATGCCATCTCTGGTCTTCTAGTTTAGTGGTGCTATAAATCCCTTCATGGACTCGTCATAAGCATATAACTGACTGTTAAAGGGAATACACTGGTGATACTCCCAAGATGCATAGCTTGGGAGTACACCTAGATCCATTCCTGTCACTGGAGCCCCAGGTGGACACGGAGCCTTCTTCAGCTGATCCGCCAGATATGGCCTTTCCTGGACAGGGATAACCTAGCCACAGTAGTGCATGTGCTGGTAGCTTCCTAATTAGACTACTGCAATGCACTTTGCTTGGGGGTGCCCTTGAAGATGACTCAGAAGTTGCAGCTAGTGCAAAATGCAGCAGCTAGACTGTTGACCGGAATATCTCATAAAGATTAAAGGTTGTGGAATTGCACTGGCTGCCAATATGCTTCCTGTCAATATTCAAGGTGCTGGTGATGGCATTTAAAGCCCTAAGCGGCTTGGGACCTCGATATTTGAGGGAGCACTTGTCCCTATATATGCCTGCCTGAGGACTGAGATCTGTTGGAGGGGCTCTCCTCTGCGTCCCACCAGTGCAAGACATACACTATGGTGGGACGTGGGAGACGCCCTTCTCTGCTGTGGCACCCCGGTTGTGGAATGCCCTCCTCTTGGAGGCCCAATTGGCGCAGACATTGGTCTCATTTCAGCACCGAGTTAAAACATGGCTTTTCAACCAAAGCCTTTGAGGGCTAATTGAATTCTCTGAAGTTGTACACCGTTTTAACTGTTTTATTGTTTTAGATTTTTAAATTGGTATTATCTTGCTTGATAGTTTAATATGTTTTTAGCTGTTTGAATTATTTATTGTTTTATACTGTTTAAATTGGTTGTACTGTACGCCGCCCTGAGAGCTTAACGATATAGGGCAGGATACAAATATTTTCAATAAATAAATAAATAAATACTCCATTATTGTGTGTGAAATTTTGAGCCTGTGTGTACACAGGATATGCTGCTGGATTGTAGGAATCTGTGGAGATATACAGCAAAATTGACTGACTGAGGTAGCTTGCGACATGCAGGAAGAAGATGAAGTTACAGTGACAAGTTGTCTCGCAGTTGCTGGTTGAAACTGCAACAGTGCAACGCTTGCTCATTTGCTCACCTGTGAAAATGGGCAGTTTGAGGTACACCCAAAAGAGCAACACAGGACCAGTGTCAGAGGCTGGCATGGCCAGGCACCTGCTGAAGCCCACAAGCCAGCAGGGAGCCCACCATTCAGACGCGCCTCGATCCGCTGCCCCAGAGGGGATGAGCAAGTGAGCAGGGATGGCGGCAAGGATAAGAAGCAACCGCTGCGGCCCTGTGCTCACTCACCAGCTCTCTCCTTAGCAAATGATCTGCTAGCAGCCATGGTAGTGAGAAGGATGAGTGTCTACTGAGGGAGAAGGTGCCAGACTGAGGGTGTCTTGCTCTAGCCCCCCCCCCCCCCCGCAAATCTAGGGCAGAATATTTTCTAGCTTGCTGGTCCTTCACCTGACCTACTACCTCTTACTAAAGGAACAAAACAGCTACAACCCTTGGAACACTATGGATTCTGGGACGTAGTACCCCTTAAGATTACACGTGGTGCATGTACTTTACATATATTCGGGGGGCTAACGCTCACTCACACACCCACTATTTCATTTTCCCTTTCTCCTAATCTACACCCACAAAACTGTGGAATAGCACCATACTTGATGGCTTCTTAAGTTGTTCTCCATGCCTATGCCCAGGGGTGGGTCAATTCTGGCCCTCTTTTGTCCTACAGTTCCCACCAATCCTTCACCATTGGCTAGGTTAGGGCTGATGGGAGTTGTAGGCCAAAACATCTGGAGGGCTGCAATTGCCCCCCCCAGTAGCCTAAATTGTAGGTGTCATGATAGCAACCCTTATAGAAATTTACCAGCTCCTTCACTGTTTCCCCATCAACCGAGTAAAAAGGAGCAGCAGCTCCCCTTTAAAAGCCTATTGGGATTCTCCCAAAGTCTTGCTTCAAAATGTTATGTTTCTCCTTTTTTTGCTTCTTGGAAATCAGAAGGAAGGAATCATAGAATCATAGAATAGTAGGGTTGGAAGGGGCCTACAAGGCCATCGAGTCCAACCCCCTGCTCAATGCAGGAATCCAAGTCAGAGCATACCTGACAGATGGCTGTCCAGCCTCATCTTGAAGGCCTCCAGTGTGGGAGAGCCCACCACCTCCCCAGGTAATTGGTTCCATTGTCGTATGCTCTTACAGTCAGGAAGTTTTTCCTGATGTTCAGCTGGAATCTGGCTTCCTGTCACTTGAGCCCATTATTCCGTGTCCTGCACTCTGGGATGATCAAGAAGAGATCCTGGCCTTTTTCTGTGTGACAACCTTTCAAGTACTTGAAGAGTGCTATCATATCTCCCCTCAGTCTTCTCTTCTCAAGGCTAAACATGCTCAGTTCTTTCAGTCTCTCTTCAGAGGGCTTTGTTTCCAGTCCCCTGATAAAGGTGTTCATCTTGTCTCTTTTAACTCACTTCTGTCCCACGATTATGCCAGGATAATGCAAACACATTTTCTGCTCTTTGTCATCCTTGTTTCTCTCTTTATTCTCTCCCCTCCATTCTGTGCCCTGTGATTGACATTTAGAGTTGAAGCTCCTTGGAATAGGATGGAACCTGTTGTTCTGGTGCTTACGTTGCTCAGGCTGCAACCCATTTACCTGCAAGTAAGCCCTGTCGAACTCAATGGGGCTTATTTTTGAGTAGACATGTATAGCATTGTGGTGTCAGTACACTGATGCTGCTTTGAAAACAAATAAAATTTTGATTCGAACGGTTGTATCACGGAAACCAATCCTATAAAAAAGGCTTATGTGTGTGTTTGTGAAAAAAGGGGAGAATACATGGGATGGTGTTGACCTGCCTGTGACAGTATGCAAATGACTGCCTCTAGCTTTCTGTCTGCATCTTGTAACTCATTGCCACATGAAGGCAGTGGAGGCTGGTTGCTCCGAGTTTGGTGGGGCTGTGGTTCCATTCCAGGTTTCAGTCAGAACCAGCCAGAACTCTAAAGGACCCTATCCCCAAAATGGATTCAGCACCTTGGATAGCTCCTTTAGAGTGTGTGAGCCACCCAGAGTGCTTCGGCTATTGGGCAGTACAGAAATGTAATGAAATAAATAAAATAGAGTTCTGGCTGGTTCTGACTGAAACCCAGAATGGAATCACAGCCCCACCAAAATCGAAGCCACCAGCCTCCACTGCAGGAAGGTTGTATTATGCAGTTGGTTGGATGAGCTGCTTTAGTCACTGCTGCTTTACTAACACTTTGTATAAAATCTCTCTCCCCAAAGTGACTCTGTTCTTTCCAGGCGCTCAAGCATTATCACACTAAACATGATAAATAACTGTAGCATAACAACCTTGCATAATTAAATGAGTCTGAGTAATACATCTGTCTTGTTGCATTCTTGTTTGAAGAGAAAGAAAAATCAAAGCACTTAAACACTTTGTTTAGAAGCATTTTTTTAAAAGCACAAAATCACAGAATACGTGGAAGTGGTGGTGGGGAGACTTCCAAGAAAAAGAAAGGCAAAGATCCTGCTAATTGCCATGGATTGCTTTGTACTGACATGTATGTATGAGGCACATTTCCTTAACAAATAAGAATCGAAGGGATTAGGTCTTATCTCATTATGGATTCTGCATTAAGCTGCTGCTCATACTGTCTGTGGCTTGCTACTGGCATAATTAAACTTAATGTAGTTTTAATGATGTCTTCTTAACTCATATATGATTAGAATCAAATGAGGACAAGCTGTCATCAGTCCAGGAGAGCCTCTTTCTGCAGTGCCTGATGGGACCAGCATTGAAATATTAATAATGCAGATTTCAAGGTTAACAACATTGGTTTTGATGTGGGGAACGCTTGTCATGCCACTTGAGCTAATCTGAGGCAACAAAATGGCAATCCTTTTAAGCTAAGCGGGCCTTTCCATCCTGAAGCCATGCCACTGGAAGTAGAGCAATGAGAATTTGACTTTGAGAGGGAACATCCTGTTTGTAAAATGACACACACGGAAGGGAGAGCAAATTAACTGTGGTGACAGCTAAAGGCAGCAGCTTCTAAGGAAGAAACAAGATTAGCACCCCAAGCATTATTCTGATCTTTGGATGCTTGGCTGTCATCCCTACCTCTGAGTGCTCGGTCTTTGGTTATCTGCACAGCTTTGATTCCTGCACCGCTGGCCCTAAGTTATGATTCAGAACTCCAAACTGGGAGTCAGGAAGTTTGGAATCTGTTCAGAGACCTATGAAATCCTGGACTAGTGCCCTCCACTGTAAACAAACTAATAACCCAAACTTGACCTTAGAAAAAGAGCATGCCATTAATTTGCTTTGTCTTTGTAAGATGCAATAGGTTCTCATCAAGCATCAAAGGGCTGGAAAACTGTTAAGCACAGAGGGCCATATGAGAAATCTGTACAACCCATGTGGTATATGGTTAGACCAGTCTTCTCCAATGTGGTTCGCCTCCAGATGTTTTGGGCTACAAATCCCATCAGCCCCAGCCAATGTGGCCAATGATCAGGGGTGATGGGAGTTGCAGTCCAACACATTTGGAGGAAGGTTGGATTAGACTAATGGACTTGGAGTGGGACAGAAAAGATCTGGATTCAAGGCTCTGCTCAGCTATGAACCTTGTTGGGTGTCCTTGGGTCCATCACTAGCCTACCTCATAGGGTTACTGTTAGGGAGAGACACGCCCCCCCCTCCGGAATACACCATCCTGAGCTCTTTGGAAAGGGATACAAATGTACAACCACATACATAATGGGTCAGAAAATGGCAATTTATTTTCACTTGACTTGCATGAGCCAAATGCATTCATCATACGTTATCTTCAAGATTCTTATTGTGAAGTGGCCTTACATTATGTTGACTCAGCCCTTGGCAAAATCTTGATTTACCTAAAATGATGTGGGGAACATTTCAGCATTGTGGAGCAAGAGAGGTGAATCCTTTAGGGCAGGGGTGGCCAACCTGTGGCCCTCCAGAAGTCATTGAACTGCAACTTCCATCATCCCTCACCATGGGCTGTGCTAGCTGAGGCTGATGGAAGCTGCAGTCCAACAACATCCGAGGGGCCACCAGTGGCCCACTCCTGCTTGAAAGGACCCCTGCCTAGGCGTGCAGAAACCTCCCACTGTCTAGTCCGAGGGAGGTCCATTGAGGGGCAATTTGGTCCACTTGGGCCCCCGTGGAGTTCTCCGGAGCCCCACCACATCCACTGGAGTTGGAGGAGCAGCTCTCCAGCTCCCTATAAAAGTGACACACTAATGGTAGCTGCCTAGCACAGGAGAATTACAGCTGTAAAGGGCGTATTGTGTGCCATTTGAGGCCATAAAGCATTTACATTTACCTGAATTGCAGCTTTTTATGGCTGTATTAGGTAAAAATGCTTTACAGACACAAATGGCATACAATGCACCGTTTACGGCTGTAACTTTCCTGCAATATGCTAATGGCAGCTGCCATTAGTGTATCATGTTTTATAGGAAGCCGGACAGCCACCTTGCAGGAACTCCTCCAGACCTGGAGGTGAGTGCAGCCAGTTCACCGTGGACTTCAGAGGTCAGGTTCTTTGGAATCTGGCCTCATTTGAGTCCATGCCGGATTTCTCCAGCGTCCCTACCCCTGCCTAACAGGGCCAGTAGAAGACATTTTGCTGCCTGAGGCCAGGTACATAGCATCCAGTGCCAGTGAAGTTGTTTTGCACCTGATGCAGACAAACCCAGATGCTGCTCAGGTCCTTCCTGGCAGTAAAAATGCAATAATAAATTAACAAATTGCTGCCCTTTTATGACATCCAGTATCACCTTTCTGCGCCACTCTGCACTTTTGCACAAAATCTCTATGGCAGGAGACTTAAATCATAGCATCCTCACTTGCTTCCCTTTTGCTTTCTTTGTTCTTAAGGGGGAAAACCTTAAGAAAACCCAAAACTGAAGTGTTTCTTTTAAAGGAACTCTTAGAACACCCCCACCACCATTTGGGGCCTGTGGGCACATTTGGGAATTTTGGAAACTGCTGTGGGCACCACCACAAAATGGCTCCCATGGAGAATGTGGCTAGTCACATAATGACTGCCATGGGGGCCTGGCTAGTTAAAAGGGGGGGGGAGAAATAGTGATGCTAGAGGCTGGGAGGGGAAAATAGTGAGGCAAAGGGATAGAGGGGAGAGAAAGAGCAAGGCTAGAAGCTGGAAAGGGAGAGAAATAAGAAGGCTAGGGACAGGGAAGGGAGAGAAATAGCAAGGAAATGGGTTGGGGCTAGAGGCTGTGAGTGAGGAGAAAGAGAGAAAAGGGAAAAGGTCTGTGTGGGTGGAAGACTGGGTGGGGCAAGAAAGCAATGCTTTGCTTCACTGCCTGTCCACGAGACAGCTGCCTTCACCAGCCCCAGGCGTCTTATGGATCCGAATAGATTCCTGAAAGTGCTTGGGGATTCTCTAGAGCAGGCCAATGACCACTCGGTCGAGATCCTAGTGGGTGTCTGGAATGCCACAATCACTGAGGCATTAGATCGGGTGGCTCTGAAACGCCCTCTCCCCCTGAACAGGGCTGGGACTGCACCATGGTTCAATCCACGGTTATGAGCTCTAAAACAGGAGGTGAGATGGCTAGAGTGCCGCTGGTGGAAGTCTCACTCCAAAGATGATCAGACATGGGCTACAGCTGTATCTTCAGCCTATCATGTGGCAGTGAAGGCAGCAAAAAAGGAATATTATGCTGCCTCTATCGTGTCCACAGAGTGCTGTCCCAGGAGGCTGTTCCAAGTGGTCCGGAGCCTGGTCAGTCCAGTTGCTCCGGAACCACTGGAGCATTCTAAGGCCTCCTGTAAGGCCTTGGCAAGGCACTTTGCAGATAAAATTGATCGGATTAGGAGTGTTATTCCATGCGCTGTGGATACAGTTAGTGAGCAACAGGTGGTCTGTGGCAAACTGGTTTTGTGGAATCGGTTCCAGCTTCTTCCATCTGAGGAAGTGGACAAGGTGCTTTCATCGGTACGGCCGACCACCTGCTTACTTGATCCTTGCCCATCTTGGCTCATTATGGGCTGCAGAGAGAGATTTGGTGATGGAATCAGGATGGTGGTGAATGCCCCCCTTGAGGAGGGAGTGATGCCATCAGCCCTCAAGGAGGCAATGATAAGACCACTCTTAAAGAAGCCCTCCTTGGATCCCCAAGTTCTGAACAACTTTCGCCCAGTCTCGAATCTGCCATTTTGGGGCAAGATGATTGAGCGGGTGGTGGTGATGCACTTGAGGGTGTTGCAGAACCCAGAGTCAGAGAGACCACGGAGTGAAGGAAAAAGAGATTCTTTATTTAACGCGCGGGCTTAAGGCTGGAATCGTTTCCAAAGAGCCAGAAGCCCCGATTTACATTAGCACATTGGTTTTATAGACATTGTGACATATATGAAATGGCTCCTCCTCTCCCTCCCGCATGGGGTTGCAATCCTCAACATTTCTTCTCTTAGCACTATTGTTTATAATACAAGAACTGGGTTATAGGGTAGCCATGATAAGGAGAGAACAGAAGAGAACAGCAGAGAACAAGATATACAATTGTATGACCTTTGACAAGATAAGGAATTCCTGTGTCTCGTCAGCTTACAACAATATATTCAAGGGAGAAAGAGCTCAGCAAGAACATGAAGCATGAGACTGCATGAGGCTACTTAGTCTGACCCCTGATATGGCTGCTACATTCCCCCCTTAAATGCATAATTTTATTACAATTATAGCATTTCTGATAACTATACAAAGCTTTTTGTGACATACATATTACTTAGCCTCTTGTTGGGCTATTAGAGCGTAGAGGGCAGCAGTTTTACTAGCTGAGACATAAAACAGATTGGTTAAACAGCGCATAAGACAAGGAACGCAGAGACATAACAGAACTTTTATGAACAATACTGGTAGAATTAGGATGAACAATGCTTTTAAGCTAGCTAAGATCTGGAAGCCAAGGGGTTAACTAATTGAGCTAATTGTTTTGTCTTATTGTTTTGTTAGCTACTATATTGTGCAGCTTGTTGATCTGTTCATCTACAGCATTGCCATTATCAGTTAAGTTAAAACAACAGAGCTTTTGGTGTGTCTCACAACTTAAATGATGAAGAAGGAAGAGGTAATCTATACCAGCTCTATTTTCTAGAACTGCACCTCTTAGATCACGCAACTCTTTATTTAACAATGACAATGCTCGTGAGGTGGCATTTATGCTTTTGGCTAAGCTGCAAGCTAACCAGTTGTTCTTTAGACCATTAGCCAAGGCTAAACCTGGAACCTTAACCAGTGACATTGCTAAGGCCAATTTTTTTGAGTCAGAATATAACTGCACATGACTATTACAATTTTTAGTTAGTTGGAGTGCTCGAGACTGCCGTTGACGGATTTTTTCAGGCTACAGGGGAAGAATTGGCACCAGTTCAATTGGCGGCTGAGGCAACATGGGTGGTTATCAGACAAGTTGGCAGGAATGAATGACCAAGTGCGGGAACTACATGTCTAAAACCATCCATGAGGCAAAAGTATGTGGGCATCATTAAAAGATATGTTTTGAATTTTATTACAGTGGAAGGGGGCCAGGGATAGCTTTGTATTTTCTGGAAAAATTTTTGACAATTAAGCATTTGTGCACACGTAGCATTTGTTTCAGCAATGATGGGGGTGCGTAGAGTGAACTCTGTAGGGGGTAGGATCTTTGCAACCACGCCCCAATTAGCATTTTGGGAATAAGTTAAACTTACACCATAAACTCTTAACATGGTATCTTTTTGAATTTTCCCAGGATGTCTACAGACAGGTATTAGGCAAGAGCTAATAAGCCTGTTTGCAGGTATACCTCTTGGCAAACAAAAATGTTTTATTCTCGTGATGTTAGCCAGGTGAAGCCAGTAATTATCAGCAAATCACTGGGACAAACTTCTTTTTCTAGGGGCAGACCCCCCTTTTTGCACCTTATTAAGGAAACACAATGCAACACTACTAACACTACAACACTACAATACGCATGTTTGATCTTCTTTGGGATCTGACCGTACGCTGGGCAGCTATTCACCTGGCAAGCTGCAGTAGGGTCTAGTCCCCTTCTTCAATTCTCCAGTTGCAGGTCTGACCGTACGCAGGGGGACAGTTTCCCGGTGTGTCCACAGTAAGGTCTAGCCTGAGTCTTCTTACTGCTTTTTCAGAATGATTTTTAAAGGATTTTCAGGATTTCTGTTTATGGTCTACTTTTCCCCTCTCGCTCTCTTGACTCGTGTCCAATGTATCCAGGGTTTAATTCTAGCTGCTTTTATAGCTGCGGGGGTGGAAAGTATGACAGTTCTGAGTTCTTTCCATCTGGGAGTCAAAGGGTTATTTTTCCCTCTTTAACTCATACTTTAACTCTTGGTTGGAAAGGATGAACTTCTGTGATGGGAATGGCTTATTTTTTTTAAGACAAAGCGGCGCTGGGCTTGAAGAACTTTGCTCAGTGTTTGGACTTCTTGTTTAAGGCTAACGTTTGATTGCTTTTGATGCTGCTCCAGTGTCAATTATGAAGTCAATGTCACGGCCCCTCACAGTCAATGTCACGGCCTTTCTCAAGCTGTCTCCCTCTTCGCCCATTCTGGCCTCTTTGGTTTTTTTCCTTTGTGTATTTGATTTATTTTATTTGGGCATTCATGCCACTAATGTCCATCTTGTCCACACTGGGCACACTGGTTCTTTTTTTAAGAATCTTCGGCCTCTGCCGGGTCTTCTTCTTTTTTTTTTTTTCGTTTACGTCTTCTTGGGCCTCTGGGTCAAGGGGGGTGTACTGGCGATAGGCATTTGAAAGATGCTCCAAGTACGCTCTGGGGCCTCGGTGGCACCTTGCAGCACTTTAGACACTTTGGTCATATTAATTGACTTCTTTATACCTGCCTTTCATGGCTTCTAACAGCAGGGTTTGATACTGGGTGAGGCGCTCTAGCCCAACTTGTGTTTTGGGATTCCAGCAGGGGGGGGTTACTTACAAGGAGACTTTATTGGGTAACTTACAGCACACAGGCGTACTTAATTTTTGGATCAGACAGCTTCTCTGAACCACGAGCTATTGCACTAAATGGGTTTTTATACCATACATGTTACCCATAACACTAGCAAGCATTTTCAGCATAGGCTAGAAGTGTTTGGTTCTCAGGCACAGCTTCCTGTAAACAACTTCGCTTCCCAAAGTGCTTGATAACACTTTTTATTTATTAGTATGGGAAGACAAATTTTTTCTCTTTCTTTTGCTTTCTTTTTCTTTGCTGATCTGCCTGTATTGCAGATCATATTTCAAACTTTTTATATAAAACTTTCTGATCTATGCACCAGCCTTGTTTCTTTATTTGTCTTTTTCAAGTTAAACTTACTTACTTAAACCTTTCTGCCTTACACTAGTCCCAATGACACACATTTGGGATAGGCTCTTCTTCTCCTTCTAGTTAGATTTTCTTTATCTTAAAGAACTATTACATTATTGTGGCTACTTTACCCCAGGTAATAAGCTCCAGGCACAATCAGCTGCTTTTAATTTACCCTGGGGGCAACTATGGCCACGCTTCTTTTTTACAAATGTTTTTTCTTTGCCTTTTGCCTTTTCTTTTTCTCTCTTCTCTATCTGTCTTCTACTTTCTCTATTCTTTCTTTTCTACTTGCTTTTGTCTTTTCTCTTCGTCATCCATTGGGAACCACACTTAGTATTATTTGGAGTTGCAACTAACACTAATTTGCAAATATCACATATATTTCATGATATTTAAGAAATCATAAAATATACACAACAAACTTTTTCTGCAATTTAACACAATGAATGGAAAACACTTCTTGCATGGTAAGGCATGATGGAGCAGATCCAGCAATCATACTGGTCTTCTGGCTGAAAGCTCAGGGCCCATTAAAATCAAGGGACGGGCATACCCACACACGCAGAGTTCTAGGTCACCATTTTTGCATCGGCAACTCTATGCTGCATGAGTTCTGGCAGAAGGAAATCTAAAAGTCACAGATCAAACTCAGCCTGCTGTACACTGAGCTGACTACAAACATAGACACACGGTCCACAGCGATGAGAGTTCAAGTTTATCAAAAGCTTCATAGCACTGTCCATGGCAAGTTTGTGACAATTTAAAATTTTAGTTCATGTGCAGAGTGTCTCTAAAAAGCCCAGATGATGATGGAGGCAAACAGTGAAGGCTCTGGGCAATGAAGATGCGATGTTTCCAGCAAAGGCTCTCTACTTTTGCATGAGTTTAAAAAGGGAAAGTGTGGCCCTACACCCCTTCTGACAGACAAGGGCCTTTAACTTTTTAGCAAGGCCTCTGTCTAAACAGAGCCGCACAGCTCAGCTCTCTAGCCATGATGCTTTAACTTGGGCAACTCCTCTGTAAATTTTATTTTACTTCTGTCAGGTTCTCTCACAGACATTTTAAAAACTTGCTCTTTTTTTTTTTCTTTTCTAACCTGGTACACAAAAGCACTGAAACACTGAGTGCCGAAACTCAGGACGCTGGGGGGTGATGGGCATCGCTTTATACTTGCATTTTTCAGGCAGCCATTAATCTTCGGGAAGGCGGTGGGGTGATTTGCAGGACTTCAAAGGCAAGCTTCTCAGTTTGTTTGTATTTGTAAATCCCAAGCTTAAAACAGGACACGATGAGGTACAGGGCAGCTAAATTCTTGCTTTGGCACGGGCAACAAATAACTCGGGTTAGCTTTCTTCGCTGGGGTCTCAAATAGGAAAACAGTCTTAATTTAAAGTTGTAACATCACTGACAGCGTCAGCCAGCCAGCTACACAGATCTCATTGTTTTTTTAAGACAGTTGCTCCAATATCTTCTTTTCTTCTCAATCAGGTTGGGTCTCCCAGCTTACACAGTTTATTGCAGCTTCCAGGAGCATGGCAGTAGCGTGATTTTGGCTTGGCCAGGAACATGCTGTCTGGTTTCTCGGTCTCTTTAGCACACACACTTAGGCAGTGTAACACTGGACACTCAAATCAGTGAGATTTCTTCATTGCAGGGAATCCCACGGCAAAAGCTTAATGGTTACGCTCTTCAGAAATCATATAGCTGATGGTCAGTAGCTACAGGCTCTATGCAATTTTAACACAGTTCAAAGCTAAACACGGTTACCTTGACAGAGATCTTCAACGTGGTCTCTCCGCTTCATTCTGCTTTGGGACAGTCTTATGGCACACTTTTCACTCGAAGAGGGGTCTAGCCTGTGCTCTGGGGGCTGATTCTTCACCTTTATTTTCTATTTTGCCTTCATCTTCTGGGTCTTCATTTTCAGTTTCCATTTCTTAGGGATTTTATCTCAATTAGGCGAGGTGATGATGTTGCACAACTCAGAACGTTGTGGGCAATTTTCCTGCCCCCCCCCTCTCGGCGCGCTAGGCTAACGGCTACTTCTTCGGCCTTACACTCTCACGCTCCCACGCTTTGTTAAAAGCCAGACTGTCCTGCAACATTTTTCTAATTAACAGCCTCAGATCTTGTTTTTTTTTCTCTCAGCTCGACCTTGAGCTTTTTGCTGTTTTCTCTCTCTATTCTGAATCTTTTTTTAAAAAAAACCTTTTTCCTTCTTTGTTTGACATACATCTCAAGGGGGTGCAAGGTTTGCTTCCCCCACCACCCATAGCCTCCCTCCTAAATTGAAGACAGACACAATTAGGGAATGGGAATTGGTCAGTGAGTAAGGGGTCTCACTGGCCGACACAAGAGGATTTTTCACACCACGCACTTTGCTACTGGCCTGGGCACCCGGACGGTCAACGGTATGCGTCAGAAACCGCAGTAGCCACTCACACAATCATCAATCTCTCCACTACATCCATATGTCCCTGCCACCCACTTTTCCCACTTTTTACCAGAGTGGAAAACGGCTTCCCCAGCTTCCTCAGCTTCCTACTGAGTACTGGCGTGCTGGGTACTGGCGCCCACTCGGGGGTGTGATCAGGCCCCCCTTCTACCCGCAAGGAGTAGGTTCTTTTGTATACGTATACCACCAACACTGACCTTCTTCATGAGGCGGGGCCCTCTTTTTTTCTGCCCAGTGGCCTTTCTCCCTAAAGGCGGGGCCCTCTTTTTCCCATATACTTGCCTTTCTCCTGAAGGCTTCCAATGTGGGTTTCAACTCAATTGCAGCTGCGATACAGGCAGGGCTCAAGTTCCTTCCTCCACTTCCCAAGGTTCTCTTGCTGCTCGCTGCCGTTTGGGCGATCCCGGTGCAGGCTTTCTCCCATTCACTCGACAAAAAGGTCGGTGGCGCCAAGAAAGGGAGGCATGCGCCGAGCTCGTCCTCCTGGTGCGGCGATCAAGAGCAGGCAACTGCCACCTGTCTGGCTCAGAGCCTGCCACATCCGAGTCACGGCACCATTTATGTTGCAGAACCCAGAGTCAGAGAGACCACGGAGTGAAGGAAAAAGAGATTCTTTATTTAACGCGCGGGCTTAAGGCTGGAATCGTTTCCAAAGAGCCAGAAGCCCCGATTTACATTAGCACATTGGTTTTATAGACATTGTGACATATATGAAATGGCTCCTCCTCTCCCTCCCGCATGGGGTTGCAATCCTCAACATTTCTTCTCTTAGCACTATTGTTTATAATACAAGAACTGGGTTATAGGGTAGCCATGATAAGGAGAGAACAGAAGAGAACAGCAGAGAACAAGATATACAATTGTATGACCTTTGACAAGATAAGGAATTCCTGTGTCTCGTCAGCTTACAACAATATATTCAAGGGAGAAAGAGCTCAGCAAGAACATGAAGCATGAGACTGCATGAGGCTACTTAGTCTGACCCCTGATATGGCTGCTACAAGGGCACACTTGGAAGAAGCCGGTTATCTAGATCCATTTCAGTCAGGCTTCAGACTTGGGCATGGGACAGAAATGGCCTTGGTCGCCTTGGTAGATGATATGAGGAGGGCTCTGGAAGGGGTGAATGCTCCTTCCTTGTTCTCCTCCACCTCTCAGTGGCTTTTGATACCGTTGACCATGGTTTCCTCCTGGACCGCCTGGAGGGGTTGGGCATTGGAGACACTGTATTGCGGTGGTTCCGGTCCTTCCTCTCCAGCAGGTACCAGAGGGTAGCACTGGGAGAGGAGGTTTCGGACCTGTGGCCACTCACTTGTGGGGTGCCACAGGGTTCCATCCTCTCCCCGATGCTATTTAACATCTATGTGAAGCCGCTGGGGGCTATCATCAGGAGGTTTGGGGTGCAGTGTCATCAATATGCGGATGACACGCAGCTCTACCCCTAATTCAAATCTTCACCAAGGTTGGCCGTAGAATCCCTGTCCAAATGTCTGGAGACGGTGAGTGGCTGGATGGGGAGGAATGAGCTGAAGCTGAACCCTGACAAGACCGAGGTACTTTTGGTGGGAGACAAGAGGAGGCTAGGGGATGTTGACCTGGTATTGAATGGGGTACGGCTACCCTTGAAAGACCAGGTCCGCAGCCTGGGTGTCATTTTGGACTCCCAGCTGTCCATGGAGGCTCAGGTGTCAGCTGTGAGCCAGACAGCGCTGTATCAACTCCATCTGATACGGCGGCTGCGCCACTTCCTTCCCGACCATCTGCTCCCATTGGTAGTACATGCCCTGGGCTCCTCTCGTTTAGACTACTGTAATGCGCTCTACGTGGGGTTACCCTTGAAGACAGTTCGGAAGCTGCAGCTGGTACAGAACGCGGCGGCTCGCCTGATTACAGGCAGCTGCCGGCGAGATCACATCACTCCAGTGCTGAAGGAGTTGCACTGGTTACCAGTTGTTTTCCGGGCCAAATTCAAGGTGTTGTGTTTGACCTTTAAAACCCTATATGGTTCCGGCCCAGCCTATCTTAAGGAGCGCCTCCAGCAGCACCAGACAGGCCGCTTAACAAGATCAGCCTCGGATGGCCTTCTCTCTGTCCCATCAGCCAGGACAGCTAGACTGGTGGGGACGAGGGAGAGGGCCTTTTTTGTGGTGGCCCCCACTCTGTGGAACTCCCTCCCTAGGGAACTCCATCATGCCCCCTCTTTAATGAGCTTCCATCGTGCATTAAAAACGTGGTTGTTCAGGCAGGTATTTGGGGTGGGTTAGGGTATTTTAGAAAATGTTTTTATTGTAGAATTTTATTGTTTTAAACTGTTTTATTGTATGTTGTACATTGCCCAGAGTGGCTGGGTGACCAGCCAGATGGGCGATTAATAAATCTAATAATAATAATAATAATAATAATAATAAATAAATAAATACAGAGTCTTCTGCAGTACCACAGTTCGAAAGCATCAATTCTTCAGCACTCAGCCTTCCTTATAGTCCAGCTCTCAGAGCCATATATTACTACTGGGAAAACCATAGCTTTGATTAGACGGACCTTTGTCGGCAAGGTGATGTCTCTGCTTCTTACTATGCTGTCTAGGTTTGCCATAGCTTTCCTCCCAAGGAGCAAGCGTCTTTGAATTTCATGGCTACAGTCACCGCCTGTGGTCATCTTGGAGCCCAAG
Source organism: Heloderma suspectum (assembly GCF_057233095.1). NCBI lineage: Eukaryota > Metazoa > Chordata > Lepidosauria > Squamata > Helodermatidae > Heloderma > Heloderma suspectum. The sequence continues at coordinate 270,424,180 of NC_139459.1, read as the reverse complement.
AAAATAAAATCTTCCCCTTTCTCCCTTGCTTTTTGCTTCCTTTCTTTCCTCAGCTACTTGTAAAGCCTCATCAGACAGCCACTTGGCTTTCTTGCATTTCTTTTTCTTGGGGATGGATTTAGTTGCTGCCTCCTGAACAATGTTACGGACCTCCGTCCATAGTTCCTCAGGCACTCTGTCTATCAGGTCTAATCCCTGAAATCTATTCCTCACCTCCACTGTATATTCATAAGGGATATGATTGAGGTCATACCTGAATGGTTTAGTGGTTTTCCCTACGTTCTTCAATTTAAGCCAAAATTTTGCAAGAAGAAGCTCATGATCTGAGCCACAGTCAGCTCCAGGTCTTGTTTTTACTGACTGTATAGAGCTTCTCCATCTTTGGCTGCAAAGGACATAATCAATCTGATTTCACTATTGACCATCTGGTGATGTCCATGTGTAGAGTCATCTCTTGTGCTGTTGGAAAAGAGTGTTTGCTATGATCAGCGTGTTCTCTTGGCAAAACTCTATGAGCCTTTGTCCTGCTTCATTTTGTACACCAAGGCCATGCCTGCCTGTTATCCCGGTGATTTCTTGACTTCCTACTTTAGCATTCCAATCCCCTATGATGACGAGGACATCTTTTTTTGGTGTTAGTTCTAGAAGGTGTTGTAGGTCTTCATAGAACCCATCAACCTCAGCTTCTTCGGCATCAGTGGTTGGGACATAGACTTGAATTACTGTGATGTTGAATGGTTTGCCTTGGATTCGTACTGAGATCATTCTATCGTTTTTAAGATTGTACCCCAGTACTGCTTTTCCCACCCTTTTGTTGACTATGAGTGCTACTCCATTTCTTCTAAGGGATTCTTGCCCACAGTAGTTGATATGATGGCCACCTGAATTAAATTCGCCCATGCTTGTCCATTTTAATTCGCTGATTCCCAAGATGTTGATGTTCAATCTTGCCATCTCATGTAGGGATGTACGAAAGTCACTTACCTGGTCTTGCAGCTTGCTTCGCGGTGGGGGAGAGGCGCTTTGCTTCTCCCCCCGAAGTTCAGGCCGGGGGGGGGGAGGTTTCCTGCCTCGCCTGGCCAAAATTCAGGCCGGGGAGAAGCGCCCCATCTCCCCGGCCGCGAATATCAAAAGAAAAGTAAAAAACAAAAAAAACGCCCCTGTGATAGGCTACGTAACAATTTACGTAGCCTATCATGGCTAGGTCTGCAAAGTCACCCGTGATAGGCTATGTTAATCATCACATAGCCTATCACGGGTGACTTAAAAAAAAAAAAAGCGTGTACGCAAATGGCGGCCCTCATAGGGAGCCGCCATTCACGTTCCTTATTTGGTCCCTGTAGTCTACGTAAAGATTTATGTAGACTACGGCGAAAATAAGGGCAACGCTATGGGGGAGAATTTCTCCCCGAACAACCTTCGGAGGACCGAATGCGTTGGCACTCGGCCCCCCGAAGTTTCGGGGAGAAATTCTCCCCCATCCCTAATCTCATGTTTGACCACCTCCAGCTTACCTTGATCCATTGATCTTACATTCCAGGTTCCTAAACAATATTGTTCTTTACAGCATCGGACTTTCTTTTCACCACCAGACACATCCACAGCTGAATGTCCTTTTGTCTTTGGCCCAGCCACTTCACTCTTTCTGGTGCTACTTGGAAATTCCCTCTGCTCTTCCCCAGTAGTATATTGGACACCTTCCAACCTGAGGGGCTCATCTTCCGGCGTCATATCTTTTAGCCTTGTGATATGTTCCATGGGGTTTTCTTGGCAAGAATACTGGAGTGGGTTGCCATTTCCTTCTCCAGGCGGCTGCCGTAGCGGCCGCCATTTGCGTCCCTGCCGTAGCCGTGATAGGCCGTGATATATTTACATAGCCTATCATGGCAAAAGGCAGGAACACAGATGGCGGCTGCTACTCCATTTGCGTCCCTGCGTTAGCTGTGGTAGGCTACGTAGATACTTACGTAGCCTATCATGGCTTGGCAGGGACGCAAATGGCGGCCGGCGTAGCGGCCGCCATTTGCGGCTGTAGCCCAGCAGTGGCCAGAAGACCACCCGGAGCCGCTCCCGCCGGAGCCGCTGCCAGGTAGGCTCCATCCCGGGGGATTCTGCAGGGTGGCGGGGGGGGGGATTGCCCTGTTCTGCCATGGACTCCGGGGGCCCGATTCTAAAGAATCTGGCCTCACTGGAGTCCATGGCGGAATTCTCCAACATCCCTACAGAAAAGGGCAACTAAAATAGTCAAGGGGCTGGAGCATCTCCCCTGTGAGAGAAGGTTACAACAGCTGGGCTTGTTTAGCTTGGAAAAAAGGAGGGTAGACATGATAGGGGTCTACAAAATTAAGCATGGTGTGGAGAATGTGGATAGAGAGACATTTTTCTCCCTCTCTCAAAATACTAGAACCCAGGGTCTCCTATGAAGCTGATTGGTGGGAGATTCAGGACAGATAAAAAGCTATGGAACTTGCTACCGCAGGATGTAGTGATGGCCACTAATTTGGATGGCTTTGAAAGGGGGTTGGAAAAATTCCTGGAGGAAAAGGCTATCAATGGCTACTAGCCTTGAGGGCTATGTGCTGCCTCCAGTACCAGAGGCAGTGAGCCTATGTACACCAGTTGATGGGGAACATGGGTGGGAGGGTGCTGTTATGCTTATGCCCTGCTTGTGGGTTCCTGGTTGACAGCTGGTTGGCCGCTGTGTGAACAGAATGCTGGACTAGGCGGGCCCTTGGTCTGATCCCGCAGGGCTCTTCTTATGTTCTTGTCCTAGGGGAGGAATCTCATTCCAAAGTGGCCTGACCTGAAAAAGTTGTCATTTCAAATAATTAAGGAAGGAGAGGTTATGGGCATTTTAACAACTGGTGCAATTCAGTGCAAGAACTGCCACTTTTAAAGCCAGGAGTGGGGGCGTATATGGAGAAAAGGCATGGAGAAAAGGCATGGCAGACACCAGCTACTATACAAGGAAAAAATGGAACACTCAGATAATATTCTGTTGAGACAGAACATGGAATACTTAACAGAAACTGATGGCATCTTCTTCCTATTCCTGTGAAGGCACAGTCACCAAATGTACAGGCAGTACCTGAAAACCCAAGCTCATCTAAGGAAACTCTGTCTGAGCCATCCTATAATACGGATGGTGATATTACTATTCAAATCATCATTCGCTACAGCTACGTTCTTCCAAATCTTTCAAGATTTAAAGATGAGTGAATGGTTACCTCAACTACCTGATGTTTCATTTATGTAATTGCTGTTGTTTTTTTAATAAATGGCTGGAGAAATGTGGATAATGTCATTAGATAGTTTAGTTGCTAGGTGGCACTCGACTTAGTTGTATATGGGTGGAATTACTCAGGAATTACTTTCCTGTGCCTGTTTTGTCCCTGCTTAAGAGAAACAATGAAGCTCTTGTCTAGAGTTCTTCTGACTGGTATGTCCTCTAAGTCTTCCATGACACTGTATAATGGGTTTCATAAGAGTATAGTGTCCTAATTCTCTCTCTCTCTCTCTCTCTCTCTCTCTCTCTCTCTCTCTCTCTCACTCTCTGTGTGTTAGTGTAATGTGAACAATAACTGTAATGAACAATATTTGCCTTGACCATTTATTTCAGTGTAAATGTCAAACAGAAAAAGCAAGAAGGCTGTGATCACTTGGTAGCTACTTGCAGGAAAGATGTGTGGGTAGCAGAAAAACAGGAGGCATTTTATAAGAGGCTTCCATGGTTACCGTGATTTTATCTCAGTGCTTCACTGTAGAACAGAAATATAAAAAGCAAAGATGCAATTCTGTGCATTCTCTGAAACAGGAAATGCTGAGGGAAGAGTAGGTGAAGGCGAAGCCAGCTTTGGTAAGCAGTGGCAGTCATGTTGGCAAAAGAACATGTGCAGTTCAGATCTGAAGGGTTAGTGCTGCCCAGGAGTGACTAAACTTGATATCAGGGGCTAGGAAGAAGAGAGCACAGTCCAGGACAAATTTAGTCTTTTTTCTCAAATTTATTATCTTTAGACAGACCTTTTCTGGCTCATTTTGCCCACACAGTAACCATTTTCATCTCACCCAGAGCTGTTAATGAAGCTTTATTAACACCTTGTCTAGCAGAGTTAATTGAACAGCATGAACATACATTAAAATACATTGTAAAGTGATGTCAGTTTACTCTGCAGTTCTGGTCCAAAGACTGGCATCTTGGGAGGTGGGGGCAGGGTTCAAATGGCAGTCAATTAGTGAAATATTGTTAACACAGCCCCCAGGAAACTTCTGACTTACTTCTGAGTAGACACAAAACGTAAGATTTGCTGTAAGTCTGCAACCCTTGGCACGCTTATGTGAGAGTAAGCCGCATTGAACTCAATGGGGCTTGCTTCTGATTAGACATAAGATCACCCTGTAAGTCTGCAACCCGTGGCACACTTACTTGGGAATAAGCCCCATTGAACTTAATAGGGTGCTCTGAAACAACGGAGGATGTTGCTTCTGAGCTTGGTGGGGTGGGGGATCAGATGTGTCTCCCTTTGCTGCAGAGAGGCATTTTACCCTCTTCTCCCTCCAGAGACAGGAGATGCAATTGGCAGGTGATTCTTGCCCTCGTGCCTGTCAAATCTCATCCTGACTGCACCCCTGACAACTGAAAACAAACACCCACAGCAGGCAGACACAGCAGTTTCTTCCACTGTTGGAGAATTTCACAGGGAGGACATGGCACTCCTGTTTAGGGATGGCAGAGAATTTCTCCCCGAAACTTCGGGGGGCTGAGCGCCAATGTGTTCGGCCCCCCGAACAAGTTTCGGGGAGAAATTCTCCGCCCCCCCGCCCCCCGCACCCCCCCGGGACGGGACTTACCTTTGGCGAATGTCCCTCCCAGCGGCGGGTCCGGCCGGCACTTCGTTGGGTCTTCATCCTGGGCGGGAGCGGCAGCCGGTCTTTCGACCGGCTGCCGCCGCCGCCATTCCAATAAAAGAAAAAAAAAACACACCCCCGTGATAGGCTATGTGACGATTAACGTAGCCTATCACGGCTAGATTTGCAAAGTCAGCCGTGATAGGCTACGTAAATCGTCACGTAGCCTATCACGGGTGACTTAAAAAAAAAAAAAAGCGCGTACGCCAATGGCGGCCCCCATAGGGAGCCGCCAATTGCGTTCCTTATTTGGTCGCTGTAGTCTACGTAAAGATTTACGTAGACTACAGCGACCAAATAAGGAACGCGAATGGCGGCTCCCTATGGGGGCCACCATTGGCGTACGCGCTTTTTTTTTTTTTTAAAGTCACCCGTGATAGGCTACGTGATGATTTACGTAGCCTATCACGGCTGACTTTGCAGATCTAGCTGTGATAGGCTACGTTAATCGTCACGTAGCCTATCACGGGGGCGGGTTTTTTTTTTTTAACTTTTAATTTCGCGGCCGGGCGAGGTGAGGCGCCTCCCCCCCGGCCTGAATTTCGGCCGGGTGAGGTGGGAAGCCTCCCCCCCGGCCTGAACTTCACGGGGAGAGCAGCGAAGCGCCTTCCCCCCACCGCGAAAAGCTGCGAGACCAGGTAAGTGACTTTCGTGCACCCCTACTCCTGTTCCACGGGCTGGGAAGAATACCACATTTTTTGTGTTTGGGGAAAACACGAAATAGGCTGGAGGAAATGGCGGGAGACACCCTGGAGGGTAATGGTGTCATCTAAAGAGCCTGCAAACTTCCGAGAGAGAGCCATCTCAATAGTGGGATAAAAGCTCTGTCTGATGAACCCCTAGATCCAAGATACAGGTTTTAAAGGGCTTTTCTCTAGAATTAATTTACATGCATGTCAGTTCAGATCACCAAAAGACAAGGACCTTAAACAAAGGGAATTCATAGTTCAGTCCTACACTTTGAGGGGGGATGTGTGGCACTCCAGACATTATTGGATTGCAACTTCCATCATCTCTAGCCAATGTAATCAATGGAGAAGGATGTTAGGAGTTGCAGTCCAACAACACCTGGACGGAAACATTTTCCCATCCCTGCTATATATGTTAACACTGAGAAAGTCCCCTTGGGTTTAGCAGGGCTGACTCCTTAGTATGTGTGGATAGAATTTCACCCATAAAGAAGATAAAGGATACCATTCAGTCCTCCAACATTTAAATACAGACAAGGACTTGTCCCATCAGCCAGGACAGCTAGACTGGTGGGGATGAGGGAGAGGGCCTTTTCTGTGGTGGCCCCCACTCTGTGGAACTCCCTCCGCAAGGAACTCTGTCATGCCCCCTCTTTAATGAGCTTCTGCCATGCATTAAAAACGTGGTTGTTCAGGCAGGCATTTGGGGTGGGTTAGGGTATTTTAGAAAATGTTTTTATTGTAGAATTTTATTGTTTTAAATTGTTTTATTATATGTTGTACATCACCCAGAGTGGCTGGATGACCAGCCAGATGGGTGATTAATACATTTAATAAATAAATAAATAAATAAGACTTGCTTGTATATATTTTTTCAAAACAAAGGATGGAGAGGGGTGTGTTCCATGTTACAAGTTTGCAACAGGCCGAGATAAATTATGCTTTGGCATTTGGTATGTCATAGAATAGTAGAATCATAGAATAGTAGGATTGGAAGGGGCCTAGAAGACCATGGAGTCCAACCCCCATATATGTTCTGTCTATATTTGTTATCCAGAATTGCATACTCAACCTTTTAATTTATTTTAATTAATACTCACTGAATTTGTGCTGCTACACCCATGCTTATATATCTTTTATACCTATGTCTGTATACTGTTGAGAGGTGTATGTGGACAAGTTAAGGTTAATGGGGCCAAATGACTGCAAATGTTCCTTTATACAGGCAAAGTTGCCAGGCACACCTTCTATTAGGGAAATGTCAGGGAAATGGCCCAGGAAGGCTTAAGAGATGGCTGGAGAAGCTGATTCATTGTTATCCCCCTCCACCATCCAATCTCCTGCAAGAGGGACAGGGCATGCTAGCTTTGAGCAGAGAAGGGAAAACAGATCAACTTGTTTTTGTGAGCAAGGCAAGGAGAGTGCAAGCCCTGGAAAATGCCTTGGGGGTGGGAGTAGGGCTGCCTTTCTCTGGAGATCTGATGTGGGGCTGTGGATTTGGCTGTCTGTTGGAGTTTTTAAGCTGTGCCTCCATGTATGCTCAATCTGTACATTTGTAAGTAAACTCAAATATTACAAAATACCATAAACCTCCAGCGATCCCCTTCCAAAGAAACCAAACCTGGGTAAGTACTGCACCCCTGGAACTTATTACTGGCTAGTGAAATGGGGCAAGTGTAATAATACATTACATCTATATGCTTTTTAATGTTCCATGTATTGCGCTGGAAAACACACACCCTAGAGTAGATGAGGATCAGTTAGATGAAGTATTTATAAGTGGATGATTTCCCAAGTTTTCACAGTAGTCAAGTTCCAGGATCCAGTTATCTTGTTTTTTTCTAGCAGACAAACTGAGCATTATGTCTAGGCACATGGGAACATTGATACAAATTCATGCCATAAACCACAACCAAATAATGAAAAAAAGGGACTGATGATGAGGAAGGGCGGGAATAGCAAGGAAGAGATTCATTCAGACAGCACGACTTGTACAATGGCTTGTATTTCTTTACTTGACTTTTGTACTTGCTTTTGTGTGTGCAAAATGCAGTTACAGTTCATAGGATGAAGTCCAGGCTGTGTCTTTCTTCCCGTGAACCCTAGTAGCAGATTTTATGAAAAACTGCTGGAATGCACACAGACATAGAGGGGAAGTGCTTAAGCTTAGAGGAGCTGCTTTGGTGGGATGTCTGAGCCCTTGGAGCCCATCAGTTCAAGATCTGCTCTGCCAGTAATTCATAGTGAATAATTTTAAAAATCACTAGTGCAACCTTCTCATGCAAAATTTGTGGCCTGCTTGAAGTGTCAGGAGGCCATATTGCACAAGAGCGAAGTGGTGCATTAAGCTTCCATCTTACTAATGTCCCTGTTTATTGCCTAAATGATCCAGAAATTATGCATGTTTGAATAATTCATTACGTATTATGAATGATTAATAAATCAGTATTACTGATGTAGTGCTGATGGCCAAGCTCTATTATTATTATGTAAACAGTAGGAAATATGAAAGGCTATGTTGCTTTGTGCTCCGGGGAAAAAGCTATGAGACTCGAGTCTATGCCAATAAAAGAAGAAAACCACCCAAGTGTTTTGAAGTTGGCTGGACCGCTGCACCAACAAAACTGTGAAGCCTGAACAGAAAGATTTTTCTTCCTTATTGGGTTTGCAAAAGGCAATGTAAAACAAACTCATGGTATATTATTCATGCTTCCTTTGGATTACTAATTAAAGAACAATCACTGATAACCACTTAGAAATGATGGTAATTAATGTAGTTACTACATGGAGTACCCATTTCTGTTGACACAGTTCACTTTCATGCAGGCCAATGGGCATCTTCCCACTGACTTTACTGGAAGATGGAGTACATCACAATTTGCCCCAAAATATTTAATATAAAAAGTGTCCTGCACATCATAAATGGCAAAATGGGTCCCTATGAGTTCTTAATTTCTGATATATTTAGAATAAATCATGTTGATGATACAGCACTAGAACTAAAGTGTCTGATTTAGAATTATATTACTGGTTTTCTTTTATAAGGGGCCACGGTGGCTTAGTGGTTAAGACGCTGAACTGCAGACTGGAAGGTCGGCAGCAGTTCGAGACCCGAGCGCTGCGTGACGGAGTGAGCTCCCGTCTTCAGTCCCAGCTCCTGCCAACCTAGCAGTTGGAAAGCAAGAAATTGCAAGTAGATAAATAGGTACCGCCTCGGCGGGAAAGATAGCAGCGTTCCGTGCACCTCGGTGTTCAGTCATGCCGGCCACATGACCACGGAAGCATCTTCGGACAGCGCTGGCTCTTCGGCTTAGAAACAGGGATGAGCACCGCACCCTAGAGTCGGACACGACTGGTTGGGGACACCTTTACCTTTACCTTTTACCTTTCTTTTATAACCAAGACCAGAGATTCCTTGCTCCTGGCACATAGACTGGATCAGTCCCCTGAAGAAACATTATCTGGTCCTGCCAACCGTACCAAATGTTAGTTGAGGAGTTTTACACATAAGGGAAAGGAAGTTGTTTTCAGTTGTTGTAGGAAAGATTATGTGCTATATTGTTATATCTCTTTGGGATCCACATGCTTGAGTCCATAACCTTGAAGGCTTTAAAGTTTGGTGAATCTGAATTTTATTATTATTGATCCTGACCTCCAACGATGAGGTCAATTTATGTGGGAAAATATGCTTCCAGCCACCAGCCTAGGGAACAGAGTGGTCCTTGAAAATACAGAAGTTGGCCAAACTTGCCTTCACTTTAATTTAATTTAATAATACTCCTGCTTAAAGGCGGACTAATCACACTGCACCACTGAAAGCTAGCTAAGCAAATTAAACTAAACTAAACTGAAATCCTCATCAAAAAGATGTTTGCCAGTGTATCAAACAGAATGTTGCATCCAATGTGTGAATCTCTGTCAATTTCTGCTTTTTAAGAGTACTTGGTGGTTGATAAACAAAATGTTTCTTAAATGGTGTCAACTTATCAGCCTATCAGCCCGCAGGAAAAGTGGTTTTTAGGCTTTTCATGTTCAAGCTGAGACATCTCCAGAAATCCTTCTGTCAGAAATGCATTGATTTATCACGCTGCCGCATGCAAACAACAATGTGTACCTTTCATCTAAAAAGTCGGGACTTATAGAACACGACATGCCATTAATTCTGATGCCAACCTGAATGAAGAAGGAATTACTGGCAAGGGAATCTAGCGAGCATGTTAAACCATCCCTGCAGAGTAATGAACATATGTTGTGACTGTTACATTATCCCACATTGATTCTTGGGAATGATAAGGTGCCCTGACAGCCAGGCTGAGCCATCAAAGGCTCTTGCTAATAAAAGGGATGTGCATCCTGTATATAACTATTCCATGGAGAGTGCTCTGCAAACATTAGCTTATTACACCTCACAATGTGGATTAACCTTATTGGTTAATGTTAATCAGATTGGCAGAAAGAGCCCAGAGTAACGAATGTGCTGTACACTGCTTAGTAAATGGGAATACATCCAGATCCAGGTATTTCTGTATGTTTCACGGTAGTTTACCTGGCCACATGTATGCTAGACACTATAGAGTCTGGAAATCTAGCGGTTTTCAGATTCTGTTGTTTATAGCATATATCTGGAGTACAGTGTCTAGTTTTGGGTATCACAGTTTAAGAAGAACCTTGATAAAATGGAACATGACCATAGGAAGGCAACAACAATGATGACAGGTCTGGAGACCCAGTCCTGTGAGGAGAGATTAAAGAAGCTGGGTATGCTTATCCTGGAGAAGCAATGATAAAGAGGTGATATGATAACCATCCTATTTCAAGGGCAGTTATGTAGATGATGGAGCAAATTTGTTTTCTGGTGCTCCAGAGGGTAGGACCTAAACCAGTGGGTTCAAATTATGAAAGGAACTTCTTAATGTTTTGTCTGCATCAAAAATTACAATATTTTGTAATACATGGACAAAATAAAATCAAAACTAGAATTAGGTAAATCATGTAGAAAAGCATATAATGTAGGGGTAGGCAACTTTTGGGGGCCCATGGCCACATCTGACATTTTGGAAAATTGTCCCCAGCACCAAAACAAATTGCCATGCAGGTAAAATTTTGGGACCCTCCCGCTTCTCTGGATTCTCACTTTTCTTGCCCCCTCACTCCCCCACCCCCCACCCATAGCTGTTGCTGGGTAGGGTATTTTTGTCCCTGCTTTGTTAAAGTCAGTGGAGTGATATTGTTCCCTTGGCTTTAATACAAATAGAGGAAAGTATCCCCTGCCAAAAATTAGTACGTAATAAGAATAGGAAGTCTGAAATATGGACACAGCACCATCCTGCTGCTCCCTGAAAGGAGCTGAGTCTTTGCAAGCATTCCGATTGAAAGGATACAAAAAGCTTAAAGAGCACTTGCAAAAAGCTGTCTCCCCTTGCTCCTGCCCCAAGACCCTAAAACGTATCTCTCTGGGGTCTGGGGAAAACCTTCTGCTTCCTGTTTCCCATGGCCCAAGGTAAATTTCAGTGCTGTGTGCAAGAAATGGCTCAGAGAATCAAGGCAAGCAGGGTCCTGATTTCAGGAGGCTGTGAGCAGTGCCCGACCTTCCTCCATCCTGCTTATGAGCACTCATCCAGGGGTGTGTGCTTTTGCTAGAGCCCCTATTTGAATACTCTTGACACCCCTAGTTTGAAAAATCCTAGGGTGGGATATGACTTCTACCCCTGGCCTCCTGCAATGGTGTGCCTGGTAAGCAATGGTTGAGGAGAGAGTACAATCACAAACTATTCCTTATTATTATTAACCATTCCTTACTAACATAATAGAATATTTTTGCACCCTTAAAAAAAAGCCGATTCCTTTCTGTAAACATTTCATGTTGTCCTAGTTCATCTGTCACAAAGAAAAAAAGGTTCTCAGGATGCAAAAATAATTTATTAGCAAAAAGTCTGATGCCTGTCCCTTGCTTTAAGGCCTTCTTCATGGGGCTGTAACATTAATGATAATAGAATTTACAAATGAGACAACACATAATACTAAAACACTTTTTCAAAATTAATAAAACATATTGCCACATAGGGATGGGCGAATCCTCTGAAGTCCGGTCCAGGACAGGGGGTCCACCGTGGGGAAATCCAGGCCACTTGGGCTCATTGGACTTCCCCAGAGCCCTGTGTGCACCCACCAGATTTTGTGGGGTGTCTTGCTGGCTTTAAAAAGGCAAGCTCCACAAATGGCGGCTGCCATTTGCGGACCTTGGGAGAATTATGGCCATAAATTGTGTATTTTAAACCATTTGCAGCCATAAAGCACTTACATCTACATAAATTGCAGCCAAAAAGTGCTTTTACAAGTCCAGTTTACATAGATGTAAGTGCTTCATGCCCCTTCATGGATCACTGCCTTGTTGTGGCGAAGGGGCTTGCATAAGTCAGTGAAGCCATAAGCTATGCCGTGCAGGGCCACCCAAGATGGACAGGTCATGGCGGAGAGTTTTGACAAAATGTGGTCCACTGGAGAAGGAAATGGCAACCCACTCCAGTATTCTTGCCAAGAAACCCCATGGAACATATCACAAGGCAAAACGATATGACGCTGGAAGATGAGCCCCTCAGGTCGGAAGGTGTCCAATATACTACTGGGGAAGAGCAGAGCGTATTTCCAAGTAGCACCAGAAAGAGTGAAGCGGCTGGGCCAAAGCCAAAAGGACACTCAGCTGTGGATGTGTCTGGTGGTGAAAAGAAAGTCCGATGCTGTAAAGAACAACATTGTTTAGGAACATGGAATGTAAGATCAATGAATCAAGGTAAGCTGGAGGTGGTCAAACATGAGATGGCAAGATTGAACATCGACATCTTGGGAATCAGCGAACTAAAATGGACAAGGATGGGTGAATTTAATTCGGGTGACCATTATATCTACTACTGTTGGCAAGAATCCCTTAGAAGAAATGGAGTAGCACTCATAGTCAACAAAAGGGTGGGAAAAGCAGTACTGGGGTACAATCTCAAAAATGACAGAATGATCTCAGTACGAATCCAAGGCAAATCATTTAACATCACAGTAATTCAAGTCTATGCCTCAACCACTGAGGCCGAAGAAGCTGATCGGTTCTATGAAGACCTACAACACCTTCTAGAACTAACACCAAAAAAAGATGTCCACTTCATCATAGGGGATTGGAATGCTAAAGTAGGAAGTCAAGAAATCACTGGGATAACAGGCAAGCATGGCCTTGGTGTACAAAATGAAGCAGGACAAAGGCTAATAGAGTTCTGCCAAGAGAACACACTGATTATAGCAAACACTCTTTTCCAACAGCACAAGAGGCGGCTCTACACATGGACATCACCAGATGGTCAATATCAAAATCAGATTGATTATGTCCTTTGCAGCCAAAGATGGAGAAGCTCCATACAATCAGTAAAAACAAGACCTGGAGCTGACTGTGGCTCAGATCATGAGCTGCTTCTTGCAAAATTTTGGCTTAAATTGAAGAATGTAGGGAAAACCACTAAACCATTCAGGTATGACCTCAATCATATCCCTTATGGATATACAGTGGAGGTGAGGAATAGATTTCAGGGATTAGACCTGATAGACAGAGTGCCTGAGGAACTATGGACAGAGGTCCGTAACAATTGTTCAGGAGGCAGCAACTCAATCCATCCCCAAGAAAAAGAAATGCAAGAAAGCCAAGTGGCTGTCTGATGAGGCTTTACAAGTAGCTGAGGAAAGAAGGGAAGCGAAAAGCAGGGGAGAAAGGGGAAGATTTATCCAACTGAATGCAGAGTTCCAGAGAATAGCAAGGAGAGACAAGAAGGCCTTCTTAAATGAACAATGCAAAGAAATCGAGGAAAGCAATAGAATGGGAAAGACTAGAGATCTTTTCAAGAAAATCGGAGATCTCAAGGAAACGTTTTGTGCAAAGTTGGGCATGATAAAGGACAAAGAAGGCAGGGACCTAACAGAAACAGATGAGATTAAGAAGAGGTGGAAAGAATACACAGAAGAACTATACAGGAAAGATCTGAATGTCCCTGATAGCCATGATAGTGCGGTCACTGAACTTGAGCCGGACATCCTAGACAGTGAAATCATGTAGGCCTTCGGAAGCATTACTAACAACAAAGCTAGCAGAGATGACAGTATTCCAGCTGAGCTATTTAAAATCCTAAAAGAGGATGCTGTTAAAGTGCTGCACTCAATATGCCAACAAATTTGGAACACTCAACAGTGGCCACAAGACTGGAAAAGGTCAGTTTACATTCCAATTCCAAAGAAGGGCAATACCACAGAGTGTTCAAACTGCCGCACAATTGTGCTCATTTCACATGCCAGCAAGGTGATGCTCAAAATCCTACAAGCTAGGCTTCAGCAGCATGTGAACCGAGAACTATCGGAAGTACAAGCTGGGTTTCGAAGAGGCAGAGGAACTAGAGATCAAATCGCCAACTTTTGCTGCATCATGGAGAAAGCAAGAGAATCCCAGAAAAACATATATTTCTGCTTCATTGACTATGCTAAAGCCTTTGATTGTGTGGATCACAACAAACTGTGGCAAATTCTTAAAGAGATGGGAGTACCAGACCACCTTACCTGTCTCCTGAGAAACCTGTATGAGGGTCAAGAAGCAACAGTAAGAACCGGACATGGAACAACCGAGTGGTTCCAAATTGGGAAAGGAGTACGACAAGGCTGTATATTGTCGCCCTGCTTATTTAATTTATATGTAGAGTACATCATGAGAAACACCAGGTTGGATGAATCACAGGTTGGAATTAAGATTGCTGGGAGAATTATCAACAACATCAGATACGCAGACGATACCACCCTAATGGCAGAAAGCGAAGAGGATCTAAAGAGCCTCTTGTTGAGGGTGAAAGAGGAGAGTGCAAAAGCTGGTTTGAAACTCAACATTCAAAAAACTAAGATCATGGCATCTGGCCCCATCACTTCCTGGCATATAGAAGGGGAAGAAATGGAAGCAGTGACAGATTTTATTTTCTTGGGCTCCAAGATCACCGCAGACGGTGACTGTAGCCATGAAATTAAAAGACGCTTGCTCCTTGGGAGGAAAGCTATGGCAAACCTAGACAGCATAGTAAGAAGCAGAGACATCACCTTTCCAACAAAGATTTGTATAATCAAAGCTATGGTTTTCCCATTAGCAACGTATGGCTGTGAGAACTGGACTATAAGGAAGGCTGAGCGCCGAAGAATTGATGCCTTCGAATTGTGGTGCTGGAGAAGACTCTTAGGTGTCCCCTGGACTGCAAGGAGGTCAAATCAGTCCATCCTAAAGGAAATCAACCCTGAGTGCTCATTGGAAGGACAGATACTGAAGCTGAAGCTCCAATATTTTGGCCACCTAATGCGAAGAGAAAACTCTCTGGAAAAGACCCTGATGCTGGGAAAGATTGAAGGCAAAAGGAGAAGGGGACGGCAGAGGATGAGATGGCTAGATAGCATCGCTGATGCAATGAATATGAATTTGAGCACACTCCGGGAGAGCGCGGAGGACAGGAATGCCTGGCGTGCTATGGTCCATGGGGTCATGAAGAGTTGGACACGACTTAACGACTGAACAACAACAACAAGTGCTTTACGGCTGCAAATGGCATAAAATATACAATTTATGGCTGTATTTTCCCCAGATTCCGTAGATAGCGGCTGCCATTCACAACCTTATCTTTTCAGAACATCGAAGCTGTCCTGTGCAGAGTCCAGTGGGTACAGAGGTAAGGGGAGCCAGTCTGCTGTCAACTGACTGGCTCCCCTTATTTGAGTCCAGCCTAATTTGGGAATCCAGCCTTATTTGAGTTCAGAGCAGATTTCTCCAACATCCCTACTGCCACAAGAACCTGTGCATATATAGTATTGTTTAAAACTCTGAAAAACCTGCCATAACATTAGGAAATAACATATAAATTCATATGTGCTAGAGAAAGATGTCTGCAGAGTCTCTCATAGCAAAAAGATTGTCTCTTGTATTAATCCACTAGAAAAAAATCTAAAAGAATCTAAAAGAAAAAAATGGGCCCATGTGTAAGATAGAATTTGAAGAATATCTTTTCCAGTTGCCAGTTGATTAATAAGGAGACAATCTTTTTGCTTTGTGAGACTGCAGTCATCTTTCTCTAGTAAATAAGAATTTATAAGTTATTTCCTAACATTATGGCAGATTTTACATGGTTTTAAACAATACTATATCCAGTATGTATAGGCCCTCGTGGCAATATGTTTTATTAATCAATTTTGAAAATGTGTTTTAGTATTATATGTTGTCTCATTTGTAATTTCTGTTATCACTAATGTTACAGGCCCCCTGAAGAAGGCCTGAAAACAAGGGACAGGCCAAAACGAGTAGGGCTTTTTGATAGTAAATTATTTTTGCACCTTGAGAACCTGTTTCTCTTCTTTATGTCCTACTTTGGATGCTCATCTCCTTCTGCTTTTTCCTAGTTCATCTGTGAAATTATGTGTGACCTATGGCTGCCTTGAACATTTGTTAGAAATGTGGTATGTAAATACTAGAAAAAGAAAGGAAGGAAGGAAATGAAAGGAAGCAAGCAAGCTGTATCCTACAGTCAGTATGCAGTAAAATGGGAATCCAAATTATTGACTTATTGTGGAATAGGAAGGATGAAAGAGGCATACTGGGGGGATCCACATTTGGTCATACTTAGACCCATTAAATTCAACGGGACTTTAGTCATGACAAACATAAGTCCCATTAATTTAAATGGGTCCCCTCTAAGTATGACCAAATCTGGATATAACCCATACTATGCACACATTGCAAAATATAACTGTATTGTTTATAGCTCCACAAAGGTTGAGTTCTAAAGTTACATTCCATTAACATGTACACAAGCAGGCAGTGTTGAGGCTAGTTGGGCAACTATCAGTGGCAGAAAACAAAAGGAAGGATGGAGAGTCTTTTTCTCCATTGTACTTGTCTTCTCCATTAATGCTCATGGGTTTCCCTTTGTAGATAATAATTGTATTGTAAATGAATGTGAATTGTTGAAATGCTGTGTTTTATACTATTAAAAATGTACAGATGCTCTATTCTGTCAAGGCTTTCCATCACCTGGCAAGGCTAATTATACATTGGAGGAGTGGTGGCATTGGCTGAAAATCTTTCATCTGTTGTCCTGAGATTCAAATGTCACAAAACAGGTTCGAATTAGCTACCTTCCCTCCCCTTACTCTCCACACACTTGTATGTGGTCCTGCTGTTGAAGACCCCATTCCACTAAGTTCTGGAGGCTGAAATGGCAGTGTACTGTCTCAGTGTTCACCCAATTAATTTGGTATGCTATGTCTGCAGATGGAATAGATATATAACATAGAGAACCGTGCATTTTTCATGCTTCTTCAGGCTCGTATGGCTTAGTGACTGTTTCAGCAATGGCTTCAATTTTTAAGTAACTGCAGTTTAGTGTAATTTGTGAACCTGGACAAATTCTGGTTAGTCTTAACTGGCTTACAGCAGCAAGCCAACATCAAGCTTTGGTTTATGAAGCTGGCTTATTTCAAAAACTATAATTAAGATTACCCACAGTTAAGGGTCTTGGCTGGTGTTTGGAGGAGCTGCTTCTTAAGGCACCATCTGAGTCACACTCCTACCCTGTGCACTGCTCATTGTTCTGACTGGGATGGCACACAAAAGGGAATATCTGCTGATCTCCCAGCTGTTGTTTGCCAGTTGATTTCAATGGGGTGCTTTCAACAGAGAAATGGCATGGGAGAATTAAAGCCCTGCTCTCCAGCGTTGTGGTCCTGATCCAAAGTCCCCCCACCCCCCATGGCTGCTATTAACATTTTTGAAAATTTCAAAATGCTGTTCTCAGATCTCCTGCACCACACCTAGCTTGGCCCTCAAGCTAGATGTGATGCCTTTGGGCAAGTCACTATTTTTCAGACGAAGCTCACATTTATGAGGATAAGTTTGATCCCATGCTCGATGAGCTCTTGGAGGAAAAATAGAATAACAATGTGACTAATAATAGTCAGCGGTGGTCACAGAGAAAAGTTGCCCCTGATCCTGCCTCAATCATCTGCCCCTTTCCTAACTTTACTGTACAATATTTTTATTGTACAGTACAATATTCTGTATTAAATACAGCCTTTAAAGTCACTTCTTGAATTACATTGCCTTCTGAAGTGGCTGCCACCAAAAGGCACAGTAGATTTGCATTTATCCTGTATGCGAACTTAAGGAAATGGAGGAAAGCAAAACTCCTTAGCTCAGTGGAAGGGCATATATTTTGCATACAGGTTCAATTTTTGGCATCTCCAGGTAGGGCTGGAAAGTCTCTTGTCTAAAGCCTCAGAGAGTTTCTGCCAGTCAGTACATGGGTGGCTAACCTGTGGTCCTCCAGATGTTTTGACCTACAACTCCCATCAGCCCTAGCCAGACTAGCCAAATGGTGAGGCATGCTGGTAGGCCAAAACATCTGGAGGGCCACAAGTTGTCCATCTCTGTGGACAAAACTGGGCTAGATGGACCAATTGTTTGATTCAGTAAAAGTCACCTTCCTATGGTCACTGTCTCCTTTCTTATCTAGAATAGTGTTCCTTTGTAAATGAAATTCAGGGTCACCATCTTATGCACTGATAAATTATTAGTGCGAGTAGCCCATTAAGATTTTCTATATTGTATTTCAATAGGTTTTTTTTAACATGGCCCTCTCTGTAGCTCAGCCATAGATGTGTACATTCATACATTAAAGAGATGATTAAGCCTTCTTCCTGAACTTAATCAAATTAAGCATTCTGTATTGCATCTTTTGTTTTATCCTTAGCTGCCTTGCAATTTTAAGAGCTTTGGGTGAAATTGGACATCACTGTTAACAGTGTCATTATTAGCAACAACATCAGTTAAAAAAATTAAAATGAATAGTATGTGCACCACCTGATTTTCAACAATGCACAGTGCAGAGAGAGGGATGGTTTAACCCTTTTGTCCCCTGCCATGGTCAAAAATCATCTTCTATACCTGCTGTTAGCCCTGGAAGGGAAGTTCCCATTGGTGCCACTGCCTGTCCCCCAGTGCCTGTGGAGAAAGGCTAAAATGGGCAGGAGTGAGGCAATAATATCTGTGGCCATGCACACTGATGTCATTCAGCCTGGTCACAGAGGACCTGATGGGGGCAATCCCACCCTCCCAATAATTGTAAACCCCTGCTTTACAATTATGGAGGATTAAAAAAAAAAACACCTTGAAGATATTTCTACCAATAGCATTTAGGGCAAAATATTTCCTTTTGACAGAATCCATTATGTAGGCTGCAATTCTACACACACTTTGCTGGGAGCAAGTCCCATTGAACTCAGGAGACATGCACAGGATTGTGCTATTAATGTCCCATTCCTCAGGTCAGTGTCACTGATGTGGTCAAGTTCAGTGATCTTCCTTTGAATTTTTAAACATGCTCCCCCACACACAAGCTCTTGTTTTCAAATCTCTTGCTGTAAGATGATAAATGAAAGCTTGGCTTCTGGGCACTTTGCAGAGAGAGAGAGAGAGAGAGAGAGAGAGAGAGAGAGAGAGAGAGAGAGAGAGAGGTGATTAAGAATGTTGATTAATTTGAATTATGCCAAGAAGGAGAAGAAAAAACTCCTCTTCTCTTAGTAGTGCTGTTTAAGAATCAGCTTAATCAAGCCCCGCAGCCACAGTGGAAGCAACATAGATCAAGGCCTTTTATTTTAAGCAAGATAAGCAGCCCACAAGCTGACAAACTGAGTTGCCTGACGAATAAACTGGGCAATTCAACTGGCTCTCCACAGACCAAGTAATTTGTGACATCTATTAAATAATAATAAAAATAAAATAATAATGTAGGTGTCCTAGGAAGGAGTTCAATCCATCAGAGATGTGGAACAATGAAGAACAGGTGGAGTTGTGAGCAGGAGACTTTGGCACAGCTGACGGGGTGGGGTGGGGATCAGACTTGGAGAAATGAAGATCATAGGCATGGACAGAATGACAAAGGCAGGACTGTTGTATCGGGCAAAGTATGTGAATTTTCAAAAGGTTGAGAATGGAAAGCAACTGAAATGGATTAGTGGACGGATCAGGAGGTCAGGCAGGCGCCAACGTTGTGTTGCTTTCAGCACCATCTGAAGACGTTATTTCGAGAGGCCTTCCCTGAGTGACCAGCTGCAGTTTATTATGTTCAGAATCTGTTCTTTTAAAATGTTTAAATTGTTTTAATTATGGGGTTTTATTCTTTTAACTTGCTGTTCACCGCTCTGAAATATTTGATGTGGAGCGGTATATAAATATTGTAAATAAATAAATGAATAAACTAGTAGAAGATAAAAGGCAAGTCATCTTGTCTAGTTGTCAAGGTTGATGGTGATGTTGCTGATGTATACGGAAAGTAATCAAGGAGAGGTGGAGCTGGAAAGAAAGATGAGCACTTCATTCTTGGACATACTGAGTTTGAGATAACAATGAGACAGCCTAGGTTGAGATATAAGACAGGCAATTGTTGACGTGGAACTGGGTGGTGGGGGAATGACCTGGGATAGAGACGTATAAGGAGGTGCTATGAGCGTACAGCTGCTGCTGAAAGCCATGGGATTTGGTGAGGTCACCTAGGGACAGAGTGTAGAGTAGGGAACCAAGAACTCCATGGAACCGTGATCACAGTAAAGGTGTTGTTCATCCAGCAGAACAACAACTTTTGACAAAAACAATCGGTGAATAAAACTTCCCCAAAGCCATTCTTTGTGACTAGGACCATAATTCAGGGCTCCAAGGCCAGCATGGTACTCCTAATCTTCTATGAGTAATAGGCTCATCAATATATCATGCTTATATTATATGCCTGTGGCCATGGTGGCTCCTAAGTACCACAGAATGCGATAGATGCCCTTTTTTTTCCAGACCATCGCATTCAACAGAAAGCAAAGCATCCAGAATTGGCCTGGACCCCCAAGCATAGAATTTCTTGTCCATTTTCTAGGATCACCCTAAGGTATAATACATAAGATTCAGGGATAAAATATATTACAGTGCCTTGGCTCATAGGCTCTCAACATTGCTTTTCACACTGCATTAAACTGTATGACTCTTCCCTTCTGGCTGCTGTCCACATTCTTCAGGTCATTTGTCTTCTATTTGCTTCTTGCACAGAGACTCTGGTCTTTGAAAACCTGGTTATCCTATCTTGAAGCCTGTCTTGAATCTCTGGCAGCCGTATCCATCCACCCATGCAGTCAACCATCTGGTAAATCTGGGTGGAAGTTTTCAAAGTGCCTGTCTTTAACCACAGGCAAAGTCTGTACTACGTGCGCGCACATGTGCACGCATGCATGCACACGTGCACACGCGCACACACACACACACACAGAGCTATCTGCTCTATTGGGTGGAAGAAGGAACTGGAAAGCCGCCCAATTTAAAAGTGAAGTAGCATACAAATTTCAGCAGTAGATAGCCAACGTCAGATGGCTTAATTAAATGTATGTCTGGTGAGACTGTGGGTTTAGTCCAGGGATGTGAAACCTCTGGCCAAAACATCTGGAGGGCCACAAGTTGCCCACTCCTGTTGTATAGTGTCAGCATCATAGTCCAAGGCAAACCTGGACCTAAACAATAAACAACTCCAAGTAAACTGTCTTTGCAGACCAGTGTCTTTGGAACTCCAGACATACAGTCTTTTTGACATGTTTCTAGGCCTCCAGGTAGGGCAAAGAGGCATGGAGGTGGTCAGACCAAAATCAGGCAGATAACAAAGCAAGAATCCAGTTAACATTATGGTAGGTGTGCCACACAAATTAGAATAGCCCAGAGATCTAAATCAGCAGCTCCTGAGAAGTTTAAACTTCTGATACAAAGTTTACCTGAATTTCCCAGTCCCAGCAGCCAACCAGGTCGTAGCTGGTCAGCAAGCACCAAGTGAGGCCGAGACACTAGAAACAGTCAAGGCTAGGAAGCCTCAGTCAAAAACGTTATCTGGACGCTGATGTTTCTAGAGTTATTGATAGAACTTTTGTGAAGTAGAGAATTCTTACCTGCTCCTGCTCCACTGTAAAGTACAGGACAATCTGGGATGTGCTACCCCTATGTGCAGTAGTATGGAGTCTGCCTTTGTCCAGAAATTATGCATTAAATTGAGGACTAATTTATCCAATGAAATGAGGATGAAAATTGATCATATACTGGTAGCAGTTGGTTGACCTCAAATTCCTTGCCCTAAAGCCATGCTGGGAAAAATATTTTTGAAGGAAATGGTGTGAATTGTATAATATTAATAAAATAAATAGAACTATCTGTGTTCTGACCTCTTCATTACCTACTTGACTAGAGTAAATGCACTAATACTAACAACAGTCAGTTGACTGGGCTGCTCATCCCAACCTACCTCTCAGACCTGGAGTCAATCAGTAGTTTTTAAGGGCGCAATCCTGTGGGGATAGGCGGCCGCCTCCAAACTCAGAGGCAACCACCTATCCAATGCAGGGCAGGAGAAGCATGGAGAGGATCATCCCCTCCGTGCTTCAGCCGCCCTGCATTTGTGGCTAGACAGCCGGTTTCAGCTGTCTAGCCGCGGGATGGCGGAGCAGGGGAGGAGGCTGCTGGACGACACATAGAATGTGTCATACTGGTATTTCCGTCTTCCCCGCCCCGGAATGCTCCGTTTTGGCTGCTCTGCACTTCTCTTCCAAGGGTGGAGCGGGAGGTTGTTCCGTGCTGCCTGCAAGGCAGCACAGAAGGAGGGGGAAGTCGGTTCTCCGGGAATCGACCTCGGAGCGTGGGCTCAGAGGTCGGTCCCCAGAAACCCACATATCCTATGGCTGTCTAGCCGCTGACTAGTGGCCATAGGATTGCTCCATCCGAGGATGTAGTACAGGAACAGTACAACTTTGGAATGCAAGTGCAGAATTGCATCACTTAGGGCACAATCCTATGTATGTTTTAGACAGAAATAGAAGTCCTACAGCATCCAGCATTTCCCAGTCAGCATAGCTTCCTGGGGATGCTAGGAGCTGTAAGACTTCTGTCTAAACATGCATAGGTTTGCACCCTTAATACTTCTCTCTATAAAAAAAATGTTGTGCAAAATTATCCAAGACAGCTAGGGCCACTAGGTCACAGACAAGGGGTGTTTAGGAACCAACAAATGTATTTTGTTTTATTTGTTCAATAGATTTATATCCCACTTTTTTCAGAGATCTACCCTCACAAAGCAGCTACCAAACAATAAAGGAGTTGGACACAAGCACATAAAAATATGCAAGAACAGCACTATCAAAATGGCAGAAATTACGCCAATTTTGAGGTTGTTGAGAGTGGAACGCCTGTATTAGCTAACTACTCAAGAAAGGGTAATTTGAACAAATAAGCTTTTAAATATTCCTTAAAGGCCTGCTCTGAAAATCTAAGGCACAAAGCAGCAGAGAATTCCACAGTTGAGGGGCCACCACTGAGAATGTCCTGTCACTTATATTCATCATACTTATGTTCTAACTGGTGGGCACATGAGCAGAGCCCCTGATGATGACCTAAGCATATGGGCTGGATCATATGGGTGAATGCAGTCTTTTAATTAACCTGGTCCCAGACCATTGAAGACTTCAATGTGATAACCAGCCTTGAAATCAACTTAAGCAGGAAATAGGGTAGTTATGGTTTCCCCTGCTTGTTGTTTTCCTGGTCCTTGTTTTCCCTTCTTCTGCACTAGCAGCAGGGCAAGTAGTCTTGTAGGGAAGAAAGAGTAGCATGGGGAGGAACAGATGTGGTATGTGTGGAATCAGGACTCCCTTGTCTCCTGCTTGTTCCTTTTAAAGGTACACACTCATTCTTAGGGTTGTGACCTGGCAAGCAGCCTACTTTTCTACTTGATATGCTACTTTATCTTATGTGCAAAAAAGGTGTTGTTTAAAAAAAAAAAAAAATTATTCAAGGGTGATATTCAAAGGTGCAATTCCCCACCAGCATTCTGAAGTGGTACAACCCTATGAAGGTTTTGCAATGTTTTTTCTTTCTTTTAAAAAAAACTTTTATTGCAATTTTATATTGGTGTTTTTATTATTTTTGTTTTTATTTTTGTATGTATGGATGTATGCATGTATGTATGTACGTAAAACATTTGTATCCTGCCCTGTATCATTAAGATCTCAGACCTGCATACAGATAAAATCAATTTAAACAGTATAAAACAATAAACAGCTAAAAGCATATTAAACCATTAAACAAGCTAATACCAATTAAAACCTAAAACAATAAAACAGTTAAAACAGTGTGAACTTTAGGGAACGCATTTAGCCCTCAAAGGCTTTGGTAAAAAGTCATGTTTTAACTTGGCGCCAAAATGAAAACAAGTATGCACCAGTTGGGTCTCCAAGGTGAGGGCATTCCACAACTGGGGTGCCACAGCAGAGAAGGCCCTCTCCCATGTCCCATAGTGGATGTCTTGCACTGGTGGGACATGGGGGGGGGGGCTCCAACAGATCTCAGTCCTCGAGCAAGCATATATAGGGAGAGGCGCTCCCTTAAATATTGAGGTCCCAAGCCACTTAAGGCTTTAAATGTCATCACCAGAACCTTGAATTCTGACGAGAAGCATATTGGCAGCCAGTTCAATTCCTTTAAAACTGGTGTTATATGATCTTTACGAGATGTTCCGGTCAATAGACTAGCTGCTGCATTTTGCATTAGCTGCAACTCCCAAGGGCAACCCCACATAAAGTGCATTGCAGTAGTCTAGTTCTTTCCTTTGCTTCACTCTAAGCATTTACATGAAGTATGGCATGATTAGGATCAGGCTGTGAGATTGCAAGATATATAAGTGTTTATAAACTGTTATATCACCAGTTTTATTTAATCCAGTACACCTTTTATGACAATTCCCAGAGAGGTATTTATTTCTCAGTAGCTGCCTTATTGTGAGTGTGGCCCATTTCACATGGGATCAGAAACAATGGATCATCCCAGAAAAGAAAAGCTGGTATAGAATGTCATAATCACTATTATTCTAGTCAATGTGGGGTGGTGAGATACACAGTTGTCACTGGAAGAGAGATGCCTTGCTAAAAAGAGAAGCACTGTTTATGGGATTAGACCCCTTTGGCTGACTGTCTGTCGTCATAACTAATTGACTCCAATCAAGTCACCATAGTTATTTCCATTGAGGTGAGCCTTGACATTACTACTGGGGAAATGATTACATGAGCAACATCAAAAGCAGAAGCAAGTGAGGGCATATGACTTTAAAAGCAACTATGTTTTGGTTATAGTTCTCTCCCACCTGCTACATGACCACTCTTATTACTGTCTGCCAAGACTGGAAGCAGTGCAAAACCAGCTGTACTTCATGTGAAATGTTTACATCCCTAAAACAGCAGTGTTGACAGAATGGTATGTACTGTAAGACTTTATAATCATTGTACAATTGGAAGGTTTTAATATCATCAGTTGCATTCTACCAATAGCTCCTGTAAAGCCAGAAGAGTTTATCCCTTTGAAAACAGGTAATATTTATTCTGTAAGAATCTAGACAACCATCAAGAGCAAATAACCAAGGATGCCATTTCCATACCTCCATTGGTATTTGGCCCTAACATATAGCTCCTCAGTCTGTGGAAAAGGTGTACTTGAGATCTAACTAAATGTGGATGACCTTTGACTCTTATTTTCTTTCAAACTATGATGGAGACCTTATGTATACCTAGAATTAATCTCCATTTGATTTCAGTAGAACCAGCTTGCTTGTAAACATTATTAGGGCTGTAGCCCTAGAATAGATGTTGCACCTAAGAATTTTATTTTTTTAATGACTTAGGCACTCAAAGCCTGGTTTCTGCATGATGTATAATGCATACATCATTGAACCACTCAGTGATGTATAAGCTACTGTTGTGTAGCTCAATCACACATTTAATAAGATCATATGAAGCTGGTAATTATGGATCTACAATGAATGGTTCAGTCCAACAGTGTATCATATGCCACATTCAAATGAATATCTAGGCAGGAATTTGACATGAAATTGGAAGCTGGGTAGAATGACAATCAATGGTGTAAGCTGGATTGTGTACATTGCTTAGGTACTTGTGATCACCCATGCTGTGTAGATACTAGAGGTGTGCACAACCACAAGATTTAACTCAGACCCCAAATCAGCACTTCAGAAAATGGACCAATTCTGCTTGGACCAATTCAGAGGTCGTCTGCTTCACCTTAGTATCATATCTGAGTCAAGATTTGGAAATTCAAGGCTTTGTGCCTCCCATTGACCATCAAGGGACATTTTAAAATGTTATGTTTTTTTTCTGTATGTCAAAAGTAAATGAAATTTGCAGGCATTGTAGCCTTTTAGGAGTGAATTATGTTTGCCAAATTTCAAGGGAAAAGGTGCAGTATTCTTTGTGCTACACAACTGTATATTTTGATTTTTTCTAAAGGGAACTTCAGGTAATTTCTTTTATTTCTTGGCAGAGTTGGATAAAGACTAGTTGCCCCTTTTGAAGACAACCTGTTTGCCAAGTTTCAGATGAATTGATGCAGGGATTTTTGTGTAAGAGCAACCATTACATTTTGAGGGTATCTATAAAAGGATGTGACCCCCCTATATTCCTTGAGGACCATTCTTCTGAAAATGACAGACCACATAGAGCTGGTCCTAAGTAAGAAAACTGCAATTGAATTTTCAAACTATAGGTGCAGTGATTTATGTGTAAAAGGTGTTCTTAGTATCTCTGTATGAGTGATTTGCTTCCCCTTCCTCTTCCTGTGCTGTTTTGGGCAATTTGCATAAAAATGGCACATCTTAGAGGTGCCTTCAGGCAAGAACACTCTAAAGTTTCAGAAAGATCGGTGCAGGGGCTAGGTAGTTATGATGACTGAAAACCAGTTTAAGGCTATATATATATTGAAGCCTGGTAGCATTGGAAGAATATTCATCTCAAGGTCCCATACTTGCCTTCCCCCAAAGCACAGTGATTGGAGCCCCCTGGTCAAATCTCAAATGTGTGCTATGATTAGAAGGTAGACTCAACCTCCTCCCTTCCCTCCGACTAACATTTAGAGAAATGAAAGCAAAATATGGTATTTTTGAATACACATGGTTTGCCTTTCCATAGCTGATTTGCGAACAAAGACTTTTTCCAACTTTGGTTCTGGTCACTTCAGAGGAAAAAACACTTTGCCTCAGGAAGCATCAGAAATGGTCTGAAGGGGCCTGATTTGGCTCAGGCTTCAGACGAATCCAGTGTACATCCCTAGCAGATACCTTTACCTGTATGAACCCTGTTTTTGTTAAGTTTAAGCATCATTTTGATACTTAGGCTAATCATGCAGTCTGGGCAAATGGTTAAGACCAGAGTCTACAAGCAACATCCCAACTACTGAAGTACAGCATTGTCTATAAGGACAGTCAAGAAGAAATCTATTCTTCTGGTGTACAACGTTGAGAAATAAAATCAAGTCATCCATATTCCCCTACCCCAAATAATCAAAGTTCATGAATTTATTTATTTACTCCTGAGCATGTTAGTTAACTTGATAGATTCTTCAATTCAGCCTGAAGTAATAGGTCTCAAGTAATAGCTGCTCCCAAGACAGACAGTGTAATGGACAAAAATGCTCTGCTATACTGCCATGTCTCCCTAGTGGGGCAGCTGAGCTCTCATAAACTCTAGGCGTACTTGGGAGCGAATATCACATGGCCCATAGGGCATGCAAATACTGCAGTGCTGTCCCATATCCAGTAGGGAGGGTTTGTGACTGATCAGAACGGTCACAAAACCTCCAAGCCAGGAATTGGGCAAGTGGTGATAATTTCATGCCCTGTGGACTCGGAGGATCTGGTTCCTAAATATGATTGGAGTTTGTTTGCTTGACTGGAGATATGCCAGCAAATTCTGCAAAACCCAGGCTCTTCAAATTGGAGTTTGGGTGTTCACCCCAGCAGAGCCATTCTAGACTAGATCCCAGATAGACCCAGGTCTGAGTCCAGCTTGAAATGAATTCAGATCAGGTATTAGAATAGTTTTGCAATGTTGAACAAACACATGGGGAATTAATTGGTTTATTCTGGATTATTTTTGAGAAGATTTAGGGGGACCCACCCATCCACACATGGCTTGGTTTCTGTATTGGCAGGAGGTGTGAAAAAACTGCCTAACTGATAACAGGTTTTTTTTTCTTCCGTCCATCCAGCCTTGGCACAAAGCAACATGGACAGGGAAGAAAAATGGTGAAAGCATCCATATTATAAAAGTTCCAGGCAATATTTCTTATTTCTCAGCATCATTAAAACACAGGCAACAAATCTGCCAAACATTTGTAGTAGCCCAGAGCTGGTGAGTGAAAACAAATATAAGTCTTAAATAAAAAATCCAGGTACCAAAGAGCAAAATTTAATGAAAGCCAAAACTGTTAAATATGGATTTTTGTTGAGAAAAATGTCAATGTCCTTAAGGGTCCCTCCCCCCAATTATTCTATATTTAAGAAAAGTGTAGTAAAAATACATATTACAAGTTAACCTTTCCCCTCTTCTTCTGTATCTTTCTTCTTTTTCTCCTCCCTCCCTTCCATAGATCAAAAGCATTTTAAAGATGAGTCTGATGTCTTATTGTCACAGGCATTTGTCCTATCATAGAAGGCTCATCCCGACAAACCCACCTAACTGGCTGGCTCAATTGTCAGATAGGTCTCTTTGATTCCTTTGATTCCACAAAGGTGACAGAGTTTTCTGAAGTTTTATAGGGCATTTTTCCCCCTATACAGAAGGAAATCCTTGCACTTTTCTTCCATTGCATTTTAAGGTGGAAAATAGTTGCAGGAGCTCTGAAAGTTCTTGAGATGGAAAGAAATATCAGGTCTTCTTGGACACCCAAAGATCTCTTCCTGAAAAAACAGGCTCGGTTTTTCTGAGCCCTGCACACCATAAACACATACACAAAACTGAACTCAAAAGGTAATCAAAGGCAGACATAAAATAAAAATAATAGTAATAATAATCACACACCGAGAACAAGAACTTGAAGATTATTATCGGAGGCTGAGATCCAAGTCTTGACAGATAGCTGGATGAAATATGAAGATAGAAAGGCTTCCAGTGGCACGGAGAGAAAACAAATAGGCACTAGGCATGCTGTGCCCTTGTAAGGGGTTCTGCAGTTTCTGTGTTGCCAGTCTTATGAAGGTGCCATCTTAAGATGAGTGGAGGAAATTGATGGAACAACATAGTGTTGAATGTTAAAATCAGTTCGTAGAGATCAGTCTGTAATGGTTGTTGACACATTAGAAGCACAGCAAGTCATGGATGAAAGTTTATTTGTTTTAGAGCCAGTTGCCAGTCACACTTATAAAAAACACACTCGCTACATCGCAGGATGGTCTCCACAACAAAGCCTGTGCTGCATTCTAGTCAGACTTTCTCTTTCTCCATTCTGTCACAGTCTCCTGTTTTACACATTAAGTTACCCACAGGTTTCAGATATCAGATATAACAAGTTTCTGTTATACTGCTGGGTTTGTGCTGGCACTTGGAGGAAGTTTTAGCCCCTTGTAAAGTCTGGAGTTGCCATCCAGTCATGGGCAAATGCATATATGAGGATGGGAATTGTAAGGAAAGGATTGGGCCTCCTCCAGACCTATGATGGAGTAGGAGGTACTCCGCTTTAACATAGTTTTCTTCAAGGAAACACTTTCCACTCTGCTGAAGTATTTTACTGTTCATGGTGGTGATATCACACACATACACACACACATACAAATGATGCTTTTGTTTAAATGTAGATGCTAATGTGCACATGACTGGGGGAAATACTGCTAGCAAGTCCACTCTTTTGTGCTTTGGACAGTTCTGTGGATTTCAGTGTTTCATTGCAAGCTTGGGTATTGGATCAGAGACCAGGTTTTCGGGAGCAAGCAGGGTACCAGCTGGTTTGTTCTGCATGTTCCAATTCCCCTCATGATGATGGATGAGATGGAAACCATGTCTGTTGGCTTTTCTGCAAATGATGCTGCTGGCCAAGACTTTATTCCTGAAACTCATTTTATTTATTTTTTAAATCGGGGCCAGCTGCAAGCCAATACTGTGGAAGGCTATATCTAGGTGAATGCCCTTCCTTGTTGGTATTGTTCAGTGAAATATTGATTGACTGACTGATTTTCTTGTCATAGTAATCTAATGTGGCCCAGTTACTCCATGGAAATGCCCATCAGGTATGGCCCTCATGGATCAAAAAGCCAGATGTATACAAAACAGCTCTGATGTCTGATTAACTGGTGATGAATGGTTCTCTACTCAACGGTCACCATAGAAAAGAAACCTTACAGAAGTGCAGAGATGAGGAAATGGCTGATAATTGCCTCTTCGCTTTTGAGAAGA
This sequence comes from Heloderma suspectum, assembly GCF_057233095.1. Lineage (NCBI taxonomy): Eukaryota > Metazoa > Chordata > Lepidosauria > Squamata > Helodermatidae > Heloderma > Heloderma suspectum. The sequence continues at coordinate 270,394,241 of NC_139459.1, read as the reverse complement.
CTGGCAGGGAGGATATGTAATATATATATTTTGCATTTTCTTTGTTTTCCTCCATATGTAGGAAACAACCATGGTTTTAGGTAGCTGCTAACCTATCCATGTGGTAGCTTGCCAAGAGCACATTCTGGGAACTGAAATATTTCCCACATTGACAACACTTTCACCTCAAATAACCACTTTCAAGCTCTGGAAATAAAGATCACATTAACCTCTGTTTACCTAGGGTCTTCTGCATTTGGATACTACAATTGGCCTCCATTTCAGAAGTCTTCCTTTTCCTTTCTCCATGTTAGGCTTCTCTTTCAACTGTCCTAAAAGTCCTTCAATTGACAGTGGAATGGAAAACTCTTTCAATGGCCTACTCAGCCTTGTCACAACAACTTTAAAACACAGTAGAGTCCTGTTGTTTCAAAGGAATGGTTTTGTTTGTTTGTTTTTCCTTTCACTGTTAGTAGCGCAGACATTTATGGTTTGCATCCCAAACTAAACCTGATTTTTAAACTGTTGAGCAGGGCAGGGCTGGTATTTACCCTGACATCACGGGAATTAGTAAGAAAAATATATATTGCACACACTAAGAACTTATTAACAACCAAGTTAAAAACAAAATGGCGCTGCCTTCCTCAGTGTTCCTGTAACCGTGTACTCAGGGATGTCTCCAAATTCTGTTCAGTCCAGTTGCCCTCTCCTTATTGCAATACAGGTGTACTTTCTTCTGCTTATGGATTTACTGTAAAATAAATAGACACACACACACAAAGAAAAACAAAAAGAAAATAGATCTGATTTCCTTGTAGAAGATTCACTGCATTGTCCCTCTTCTTGAATGGTTTGTTTTGGCACTGGAGAGGCTGGGACTAGGGAGGCCCTGCTCTCACCCAGAAGATCCATCAAGGGCAATTATCATCCCGTTGCTCCCAGGGGCATCCCAGAGTTGTGACCCATGCATGGAATCTCCTGCATGGTTTGGGGAAAATCGTGGCTCACCACCCGTCCGTTTTCTCCACTGCTGGTTCCTGCTGCAGATGCTCTGGGGAGGGTTGATGTCCGTATGGCTTCATTGATTGATTGCTGTGGGATCAAACAAAAACCCTTTTTGAGAGAGACAAGGGGGGGGTCTCCCCCTGTCCTTAGCAATGGCTGGACAATCATAATATACAACATTTTATCATTATTTATTTTGTTCAATCTACCAGTACTTTTATTTCTTTTCCCCTCCATTCTATGTGGCACCTTTTCAAGCAATTCCTATTCAAGCATCTCTAAATTTCAAACTGAAGTTTATGTAAGTTAGTATACACTCCTGACTACACTATATTGACTACTGTGTCAACAGATATTTTGCCACCACCAACATCAATAGTGTTTATAGCTATGCCAGTCACAACTAGGAGATGCCATGTCAACTAGGGCACGTTGGATACACATAATAGTTCCTGATGGCACATTTCCAAGGCTCATGAGGGCTGAATCCTGGAATCTGTTTTCAGGGCCACAGTCTGGAATGGGTGAAGTAACCAGTTAAAGAAAGAATAACACCTTAATCATTCCTTGATCTTGTGCAAAGTGAATGAATAATCTCAAGTAACCAACCACACACACTGAAGGTTTCATTGTTAAAGACTTCTGCATCAAGGCAGGTGACTGGGCCCGGGTACCCCTGTCTTAGAAATTAAGCATTGCTTTTATCCTATTACTATTTATTTTAAAATATCGTATACAACCTTTCAGACTGAACACATTCTCCTTCAGGCCTACATGTTCAAAGTGAGCACATTTTTAAAGAAGTAACGAATAATAAGTTAAGGTAAGACTTCAGTTGTGAACTGCCCAGAGAGCCTCAGCTATTGGATAGTGTAAAAATGTAATAAATAAATAAATGTATTCTGTCAGATTTTTTAAAAAAACTTTTGCTCAGAACACCTATGTGTGAAGAACACCTCTTAGGTTAGAATGATTGTGAATAAATTAAAGCTGGTTCAATACAAACATTATTTCACTTATTCTGTATCTGATATATAATTAGAGTGGAGTTAGAGAAATGTGTGTTTCCAATTCACATTTTCTTCATAACATTTATATGGAATGAAGGAGGGGGGGTTGCAAGGCAGAATTGATGGGAAGGGAGGTGCTTAATCCTCTCACCTCCCAATACTCCTCTGGAAATGTTCCCCTTCCCCCACCAGTTCTGATTCCCCCCTGCCACCCCGAGCCGGGCTCCAAAACTGGAAGGAGCTCAACTAGGAGAAAACTAGCTTTCGAAGGCCACTGCCTCAGGCAGCAGAAGCTGTAGTGTGTGGAGGGTAGTGGCAATAGCCTCTCTAGCCATTCCTTCTGAATTGTTTTCTCTGTTGGAGGTCAGTGCTGTGTGTGCCATGTGGCCTGTCCTCTACCTCCTTAAGCTAGTCTGCTGCCTCAGGAATGGTGTAGGATGCTTTCCCATTCCCAGTATTGAAGTAAGATTCAACTGACAGTCCAGTCGGCTTTTGTATATGGAATGGGAGAGGGCGCCATCTTGTTCTTCACCCCAGTCAGTAAAATGTCTTAGGCCATTCCTGGGTCTAACCCCTTGTTCAATCCAGGATCAACAATGCAGGATGCAACTACAGCATCCCCAACAGATGGCCATCCAGCCTGTGCTTAAATACCTCCAGCAAAGGAGAGCCCACCACCTCTCAAGGCAGTCAGTTCCACTGCCAAACAGCCCCTCACTGTTAGGAAGTTCCTCCTAATGTTTAGCTGAAATCTGTTTCCCAGAAACTTCCAACCATTGGTTCTAGTCCTGCCCTTTGGAGCAACAGAGAACAAATCTGGTCCATCTTCTGCATGACAGCTCTTCAGATATTTGAAGACCACTCTCATAGCCCCTTGCCAGCTGCCAGCCTGGTCAGCTTCTGTACATGGAATGGGAAAGGGTGCCATCTTGTCCTTTGCCTCAGGCAGAAAAATGTCTTGGGCCGGCCCTATTTGGAGGAGAGAGTTGGCAGGAGTAAAAGGGAGGATCAAGTAGCTCTCCTTCCCTCCTGCCAAGTTTCCCCTGAAAGTACGCTCTGCCTCCCCTGCTCCCCAGTCTTGTTAACTTGGCAAATGTGAAGTTGGGACCACATGTTTACTGAGATAATGTCTAGTTTTGCCTTTAATACACAAGTAATTACCTCACTGGGTACTTAATATAGTAAAGGAAACAGCAAGAGGGAAAGGCACTTATGAAAGAGTGTTGCAAAGAATCTTTCCAATGCTTCCTCTGTTTTAAAATGCTCGAACAGAGAAAAGCATTGGAAAGATACTTTGCAACATATTTGGAGACAGATGAGCAGCCCTTGAGGAGGGAAAATCCTTTCCAAAACACGTTGGGCATAATAAAAATATTTTTCAGACACCTGAGAATATCTTTCCTTCCATTTTGGGATGCTTGATATAGTTAACATGAAGAACACGGCCCTGAATCTTGTCCATATGTGATAAACTTTGACTATCATTTAAAGGTGAGATGTTTTGGGACATGTATCTTTGTTTCCCAGGATGCAAGGGTCTTTTGCCAGTTAAAAGCAATTAGCACTGACATAAGGATGAAAGTCAAAGATCAGCAGAACCACTGGACAACTATGAAGTTGAGCTTTCCTACATGAGGCTGTTAATCAGCTGTTAATCTGCTGTATCTACTTTCAGTTTTGTGGTAGAATTGAGATCCGAGCACTACACAAGGGGCATTTCTTCCTTTTCTGCTACATAACCTCTAGGTGGCACTGTGGTATAGAGAAATAGTGCAAATATGCAAGCTAAATCATACTTTTTTTTCACTTTCACAATTAAATGCTACATTTTCCCTGCTCTAAAAAAACTCACCGAAAGTGCTGGTTAGACACAGAAGCAAAACTGTAGGGTCATGACATTGTCTAAAGAACCTGGAAACAACTGTGAGTAGGGAATGACGAGTGCACGATAAATGCCTCATGTAGAAAAGCCCACTGTGTGACGATTAGGTTTGTTCTCACAGTCATATCTCCTGAGATAACAAACCCGGAACTTGAAGGTTGGATTTACAGTCTAGAGACTAAATTAGGGGCTGAAGCTGTGGCCAGTGTAGTGAAATGGACAGAGAGTTGGGCTTGGATGTAGGATAAAAGGTTCCAGTTCCCATCAGCTATGAATGGGGCCCTTGAGCAAGCAATGATATACAATAATGAACTTATATCACAGGATTGTTTTGTGGCTAAAATGATATTTAGAATCCCTTTCCACATCCATGCATTCATCATCATATATATGGTTATGAAGACCTGCCATACCTGGCTAGTAAGGAGAGAACTACTTATAATAGAAGTGTTTTGGAGAAGTTTGATTCTATTTGGTATTCATTCCTACACTTGTATACAAATTAGGATTGCTGGCTATTGTTTGCTGTTCAGCAACCACATTCAGAGTTAGTTTGTACAAGTATCTCCCCTTCTTTTTGTTGTTATTGTGCGGGTAGGTGGTTGGGGAATTCAATGGGAAAGGAAGAGGCATACTGTAAGGACAGTGTCTTGTTGATGTTCCTTTTATGTCTGTGCATTGTACAAGTGTACTTTCTTTGCAAAAATGAACAACAACTTTACAGCCAGTCATTGCTTTGGGTATGCCTTGAGTACACAGATCATTGAACAAGGTGGTGGGTATAGGCTGTGTCGCTGAAAGACACTGGTATTTCTTGCCAGTGCAAACATCTCTGAACTTAAATTCTTGATTCAGAATTACAATTGTAAATTGACAACCATAATTTTTCCTGCTTCTGGAAAGAAACTCACAGCAATTCATGGGATTGATATGCTTTTCTACACGGGAAAGTGAGCTAATTTTAGAGCTAAACCCTTGAAGTGCATTAAATATGGCACCATCAGGTGATGCACAAAAAGCACCCTTATTAAACATGAAACTACTACCATGAATTGCTTTTGTGATGCACAAATACACTTGCTTTTGTCATGAACAATGGAAGGCTACTCAGATAATTCCAGATGTGACAGCAGCCTGAGTCATTTAGATGCACAATTGCCTTACAACAACTCTGACTGTAAGGTAGATGAGGCTGAGAGACAGCGACTTGTTCAAGGCTGCTAGGAGCTTCATTGATGAGCAAGTACTGTCTATCTAAAACTTGTGACTCTTTCCTGTGAAACTTCTCCTTTGACTATTTCCACAGCAGCGCCACAAAGGAAGCAAGAAGAACTTGCATATCCAAGTGGTTGTGGGGAAGGCCTGTAGCTCAGTGGTAGAGCCCCTGCTTTGCATGCAAAAGGTCCCAGGTTCAATCCTTGGCACCCCCAGGTAGGGCTGGGAAAGGACCCTGCCTGAAACCCCAGAGAGCTGCTACCAGTCAGTGTTGACAATACTAAGCTAAAATGGACCGACGATCTGATTTGGTATCAGGCAGCTTCCTATCCTCCTAACATGCTGTAATGTCTCTCCGCTTTTAACTGGCCATAAATAGACTCTCCCTATTCTTCCAGAATGTTTTCTGAAGGATAGTCAGGTAAGACATTACACAATTAGCCTAGAACATTTCCATTTAAGCAAGGGCAGGGAGGCAAGGCAACTAACCTGGTCTGTTCCTAAACTCTGTTCCTAAACAACCTTGCTGCGCGTGTGTGCGCATGAAGAATGTCTGTAGTATTGTCTTAACATTAAATATATTTCCCCATAACTCCTAATAAACCTGGCCATGAACCATTTGCAAAGAAGCCCTTACCCAGATCTTATTCAGCTGAACACTAAATAGGTCATTTAGGGAAAAACCATTTCCTAGTCCCTAAAATATTGACTTTCTACCCTAACAGGCATCCTGGATTGGATCCATTTCTAAAGGAATATTGGGAGTCTGGCTGGTATCAGAAAGAAGGTGTGAAAGGCCTGTGAATGTGTTGCCACCTTCATCCGTTTTGATTCACTTCTGGACTTGTAACAAAACTCGATTAAGGCAACCAGCATGGCTAGTCCAAGCCCTCCGATGAGGATGTAGAAAACACCGGCCACATTGCTGAGACTCAAAGCACTTGTTTTGTCCTACAAGGGAAAGGAAAAGGGAGAAGGGATGTGGGAGTAAGAAACAAGTTGTTAGCACACAACTGCTCGTTAGGAGCATGACACAAGTGCTTAGTAGGAGAACAATAACACTGAGGAGCCACCACTTTTAAGTACACAGAAGACATTTCAGTTTCATTTCTTTACAACTGAATATTCTTCCCCCACTGAACAAACAAAATTGACTAAAACGTTTCAGTGGCTTTGCAACTCTTTGGGAAAGGTTTGGGCTAGATGTTTTTAATCATCACTGTTAAATAATACGTATTTGCCCCAAATGCCTAGGTAGTTTCAATTATTGATAAAAACTTAATCTACTGTGAGCTGACATTTGGTAGTCTCCAATTTTCCCCTCTCCTAAAATAACTCATTCTCTTGGAATCGCCTGTTCTTTTCTTCTTTGATTGTTTCCCCAGAAACTTCTGTTGCTGAGCAACAAATCAAAATCACTTTATTCTCCTCTATCATGCCCCTCCCCCTTTGTGCAATAGTCAGGTTGTAGTGACACTGGAAAGGTTCTGTCCTTAGATAGGCATTTGATTTGTCTTTAATAACACAATTATTTTGTGTCTATGTTCCAGGGATGCATTTTTAATCCATTATTTTATTGATAAGGAGGATTTATTAGTCACCAGTTAATCATCTTTAGCATTTGGTTCTGATTATAAACTGATTTTATAAATACCAGGAAATTAATCTGACCCTGTTAAGTAGGTAGGTATAACTATTCCCCATTTTACAGAGGTAAAAACTTTGCCTTAATACATATATCACAAGCACAGCAAACATTAGTGTCTAATTTGACAAATGTTCCAGAGCCATCTAATTTAAGCTCAGTATTTGTCAAATGAAACAACTACCTTTGAATCTCGATTTGGAAAATATTGTTTCTCTTCTACTTAATCCATGCAGAGCACAGATATTGGATGTTTGCTGGGATTTACTTGAGGATCACATAAGAAGTGCTTGAACAGGCCAAATCCCATGTTATATATTTTCAAGTCACAGGAACATTCCTATAAGGGCCTCTCGTGTTTTAAAAGGTAATATAGAAAGGGTTGGTATATGTGTGTATTTCTGAGAAAGACACAAATATATAAAACAATTCCTGGATTCTCAGAGACATGGTCCTGAGAACCTTCCCATACTATGTTTCAGGAATAAAAGAGTAACTTTATTCTGACTGGCATAAGACCACATTCATTTCATTGGTGTGGCCTGCACATGTAAATGTAGGATAAATACAAGCACATATTCTAAAGTTTGGTGGAGATGGACACATACCCTGTGTGTTCTGAAAACAAATGCTTTGGAATGCAGCAAATCTGTGTCAAAACTGTACTCACATTTTAGAATGTCTTTATTTGTAGATAGTGTAGATTTTTAGACAGATGCAAATAGGATTAAAAAAAAAACAGTTTGGGCTCATCTTTTACAGTTCAGCTAAGAGAATGCAGGCATTGCGTATTACTTGTTTGTTTATTTATATCAAGTGGGCAACATGTGGCCCATCAGCCATACGTGGCCGTGCCACCCACAGGGAAAATGTAAAAACTTTTTTAAAGGAAAAAAAATGGTGCCTATTTCACTATGGAGGGCTAAAAAAGTCAAATGTAGTTTTGACCTCCTAAAAAGAAAAATATTATTTTTGAGGTCAGACTGTGGCCCATGCAGGGGGAAGGAGTGCGAAAATGGCTCCCCAATCTCCTGAAGTTACCCATCTCCTGATTTACACTGTACTTTCTGAATAAAACACAGCTAGTTTTCAGTTGAGGACAAAGTGTTTAAGGAGTACATAAAATCTATAATATTTAGATATACCTCTTCCTTCTTCTGCTATTGAGATACCTCTTCTTTTTACAATAAATCTTAAAATGTACTGTCTTGTGAACTGCATGGTGGAATTTTTCACAATTCTTTCCAAAGGCAACACTGGTTGTCTAAATGGTTGTCAAGTTAATGTATCTGGTGTTTTAAGTTTTGTAAGATTTTTTGTTTGTTTGCTTGCTTTTGTAGAATCAGTTGTGAAGTATTAATATAGGCAGGTACACCTCAAATCTCTGCCCTCCCTACATCTCCACAGCTTTAGAAATTGAACTGTAACTGGAAATAGAGCCTTCCTCTCTGACAATGGAGGTTACCACATTCAGATACCTTTGTCACAGGGCAGTTGTTCTTCCCTCTTTGCTTTGTACATTGCAGTGTGACTATTCATAGATTGCATTATTTTGTCATATTGGCTAATCCCTTCAGAAACCTATAATTCTGAGATGGAAATAATCTCTGCTCCAGAAATGAGCTCAAGATTGATCTCTTCACTGGCCTTTGCCAAGCTGGTTAGCCATTAATCCAGATCCTTCTTCCAGATATTTTTCTAACTATAAATATTCCGGTCTCCTCCAAATATTTTAGTCACAATTCTTATGCTAACTGCCCTCACCCCACCCACCCCAAACAACAACAACCATGCCTCTAGTCACCCATCTGCAGAAAGGGGATATTTTACTGTCTGTCTCCAAATGATTGCTTTAAAGATCTGCTCATGTTCGTTTCACAAGCCTATTTAGAAGTGTTTAAATGAGTGTACACTTTTTTGCCTTATACACATGCATAAACATAACATGAGAGGAAAAATGGGAAGAGTGGGTAAGACTTTCAAGGTTAGTTGTGTGTTCATGCCAAGGTTCAAATCTCTTTTTTTTAGATTTTCCAAGATTGGTAGAGGCTTACTCAAATATCAGTGCTTTGACTGGGATCATCATTATGTACTGCCAGTAAGGAAATGTATTGTAACAAAATATTGAAATAGATCCAAGTTTAAATGACTCTGCAAGTAGATGCAAGAACTGCCTCATGCACACATTTGGTCAATGTCTAAAGGATGTACATGTACATCTGGGAAAATCATCTGGGAAGCTCACCGTTGCAAGACTAATTTTCCCTACTGCTACTACAATTGATACAGGCCAGAAGAAAATGACATGAAAAATGTGATGTGCAAGGCCAGCTGAAGCTTGGCTGAAGAACTATACTAAGGGTGAGCTTGTCAAAAAACAAATAAAAAAAACAACGAGTTATCACAATGTAGATTTAGGCTTGAAACTCCATCTTGCAGCTTCTTGGCTCTCATATTTTTCTTTTGCTAGAACGATGTAGTTTCTAATTGCAAAGAGGTTCTCTGGAGAGGGACTATTGTCTTGCAGTCACAGTTCTTTCCCAGTTGGACATTGGCACCAGGGTCATATACACGCACTGCAAAGGCAAGAAAACAATTCCCACCTGCCACGGTTTCCCTTGGCTTCTTGGCTCCAAAAGGCCTTACCTGCTGTTTTTGCACAGGCTCCTGACTTAATAGCACTAATAATAACAGATCATAAAGAAAGGCACCAATCCCACATGAAAGGCCCAGGAGAAATCACACCCTGTCGCTGAGCTCTAGAGCCTTGCCATTTGGGCTTTGTGACAAGATGCTCTCCCAAGGCGTTTACCCATCATGCAGCCAGCTTATAAGTGGGAGTGTAAATGTCACAGCTTGTCTCCTGCAGAGGGAGAGCTACATTTTGAGGGAAGAGAGAAGGAGGGAAGAGGAAGATTGGCAGGTGAAAGGCATGCCAAAAAAGCCAGTCTTTTAGAAATGCTCCAGCCGTGTTGCCATGGTGACAAGGCACCTTCCCTGTTTGCTTCTTTTTAACTGGTGGCAGCTTATCCATCATCCTGTTCGTTGTGGTTTTATTTTGCTCTGACAGAAACTCTTTGAAGGCCCAAATTTCCAGGGTCTCCTCTCACCTTAAGGGGGTAAATGAAGGTGCCAGTGCATCACTTAAAGCCAGGTGGAGGTGTTTGATGTTGGTCTTTGGAGCAGAAAAATGAACATTTTCCTGAATTCACCTCAAGCGTGCTATAGTTTAAACCTGTTATGTTTGTAATTCACAGATGTGCTTATCACAACTTGGTAATTCTCTTTTTTTAAATCTGTGAATATATTTCTCAGAATTCCAGATTTTGGAAATTCAATGTGTGTGTGTGTGTGTGTGTATATGCGTGCACTCGCAGCTATATCACATCTAATAAAACAAGAGGAAGTAAAATGCCCGAGTCTTTTAGCTAATAAAGTGAGGGGTTGTTTATCAGTATTCCCAAGCAGTGTGATTTAGAACACTGAAGAAGAAAACCAGATATATTTTTAACTTCAGGAAGTTTTGCAATATGCAGTGATATTAGGTTAAGGTTCATCATATCCTATAAAAAGCATGAGCTTTATAGCTCAGAGAAAAGATATTTTGATTCATCAATGGTCATCTAAGTACCTGCTAAGCTCAAGCCAGCATAGTATTATTTCTCTATTAGGCCTCTGGTAGTTTTCAGGCCCGTTTTCTTGAATGATGGTCCCCCAACTGTGATATGAAGCGTCTTCAAAGTCTGCCTCAGAAAGAATTTCTCCTTTTTTACAATAGCTATGAAATCAGAGTTGTGCTAGGAAGGAAGTGCGCTAGCTAAACATCTGACTATATAATTATGTTTTAAAAACTTCAGCGTATCTTTATGATTTTGGCACAGGTTAGTGTGTAAGGTGCTCTTTTTGTCTGCGGGGTAATGATGTTGAGGTAAGTGGTCCATGTATGCACGATATTGAAAGTCCTTTCATACCAATGCATCAGGAAGATTATAGCTACTTCTTCCTCTTTATAGAGTCTGAGGTTCTGCTCCAGATTTGCTTTTTTCATAGGATTTTGGTTATCCAAGAAGAAGGAGACCACAATGAGTCTAATCCAGATAATCTTTTATGTTGTCAGTAGTAGTCAATGATTAGGATCCACCAGTGTGCCATAGGAGCTTCTTAACCACTTTGCCAGACCCTAGCACTTGGGATGGTGAAGACACTTCATTTGATCTACCTGCAATTTCAGCTGGACTTCAGTGGAACAAAGGCTGCAATCCTGTTGGACACAGCCCCGTTGGACACAGTGGGATCAGTTACTTCTGACTAAATATTTCATGGGATTGCAGTGTAAATCAGCCCAAATTTAGCATTCTATGGTAACCAATTGGAGCACTGAACTGCATGGGGCAGAAGTGGCGGAATGTGTTGTAGAGACTATGCAGCCTTGCCCAGCCCTGCCTGCCAGATGTTTTAGACAGGCTACAACTTCCATCATCCCTGAGCATTGCCCCAAATACCAAGAGAGCACCAGATTAGGGAAGGCTGGGCTAGAATGTAGGGTCAGACTTCCCCAACTTCATGGCCATCAGATGTTTTGGACTTCAACTCCCATTAGCCCCAGCCTGCATGCCCGATGGTGAGGAATGCTGGGAGTTGTAGTCCAAAACATCTGGAGGGCACCAGGTTGGGGAAGATTGATTTACACAGTAAATTATCCATTTTAAACATGGTCAGAGATATCACCTTTCTGTGCTAAGAGGGCTATTAAAATATAACTAACATGCTGCAGAGAAGAATTGAATATGATTCTTCTATCATGCTCACAATACAGTACTTTACAAAATTATTGAGCAGGTACAGGCAATTAGAGCTACTTGAAGAAAAAGGCATTCTTTCCCCCTTCCTGCCCTCCCCACCACCAAAAAGGTAACCAGTTTTATAGGTGGTTAAAAAGGATAAATGTAAAATAATTTTAAGTGTTATTTTTATTTGCAAAGTGTGGAATTTCAGCTTTTTTAAAAGGTCTGTAGGATTTACAGTCATACATCTGGTGAGAACAGTGATCAAGCATCTCAGCACTCGATCAAGGTGACTGAGACTATTCTCCTTAAGAGAAGGTGATTTTCCTTAAGAGAAAGGGGGAACTTTAGCAGGTGCCTTTCCCTTGATTCCTTCTGCACATACTCCAATGTTCTCAACAAGGGGCATTGCTTTGAAACCCAGGGACACTGCAGAATTCAGTTAACTGTGGTATTATGATACTGGAGTGGCCTGCAATAATGGGTATTATGTAGTATGGTGCTATAGCAGTCTCCCCCATCTTTTTTGCCTTCAGATGTGTTGGACTACAACTCCCAGTATTCCCCAGATGGCTAGGACATGCTGGGAGTTTGTTTGTTTGTTTGTTTATGTACAATGTTTATATACCGCTCCACATCAAAACTTTTTGGAGCAGTGAACAGCAAGGATAAAAGAATAAAACCCCACATTAAAACAATTAAAACATTTTAAAAGTAACAAGTTCTGATAGGACTGAATTTAAGAAACCACGGCTGGTCACTCAAGGAAGGCTTCCTGAAATAACAATGTCTTCAAGAGGCTCCGGAAGGAACACAACGTTGGTGCCTGCCTGACCTCCAAAGGCCACAGGAGTTCCATGGGAAGGGGGCCACCACACTGAAAGCTCTTTTCGTGGTGGACTCCAACTGGGCCGTGAGTCCACGTGGAACCACCAGGAACATGCCCTCAGAACATGCCCTCCAGATGTGTTGTAGTCCAACACATCTGGAGGGTACCAGTTTGAGGAAAACTGGACTATAATGTCCTTGAATGAAGGACAATTCTATACTTACAAGCCAGCTGGACTGGATTTTGCAAGTGTAGCCCCAGGTTTTGTCTTCTCTAGAACAGATGCAGAGGGGACATAACACAAAAGAGAAAAAGAGAGAGAGAGAGAGAGAGACCTTCCAAGGGCAAGCAATCAGAGAGTAAGAAGAATATTCTAGTCAAGATTTAACAACTGAGTTGGGGGGAAAGCAGAGAAAGAGGACAGTTAGGAAGAAGAAGAGAGCTGGAGTGGGGATTGATGCTTAGGCAGTCTGCCTGAGCCTAATCAGCTGATCCTGTGTGAGAGAAGATAAAGAGGGCGGAGAAAAGTATACACTCAGAAGAAGCTAAGAGAGGAGATGGAAGAGAACAAGAGGAGGGAAAGCTTCTCCTGCATCAGAACCCTTTCACCGAAACCTAGGGATGTACAGATTGTGTAAAATCCATTCCATCTGTGTTTTGTGGATTGTCAGGGGCCCTTCGTTCTTTCTTCTGCCCATTGCCAGAATTGGATCTTTTTTGTTTCTGAATTTGCGTGGATTCACACATTTGCACTAATGCGCACATACAGAAATGCCCCTGAAATGCTTATTTTCATGCTTTAGCTTAAGGGAAATGCATACTTTTGGCTGTGTTTTTTAAATGAGTTTTTTTAATGACAAAATTTGTGCAAAATTTGAGAAACTTAGGGAAAAAAAACCAGTTTGCACATCTGCTCAATCTGCCTAACAGAGGAGAAAGCCAGTCTGCTGTGGAATCTGTGGGTCTGATTCATGAAAATCCAAACTCTTTGGGGTTCATTGAGGATTTCTCTGACATCCCTACTGAAAGCCCCCACTGAATCAGTTCTCTGGTTTCCTGACTCCATTTTGGGACTCCATCTTCATTTAATGCATGGGCCCAACAATTAACTGAGTGATAGAAGGGAAAGAAGCAACAATCGAGATTTATAGTGATGTATCTTAACATTGAACTTGCTTTTCTATTTATATCTATTAATATCTAATATTATATATAAAGTATTGGGTTTTTTTTTGCTTATTTATCTTTTAGTAACTTAACCTTTTCAATATTTGAAGTTTCCTTGCAAAGGGATGCGTTACATTTGCTGCTGAATGTAATTTCTTTGGGAAAAGGTATCAACATCTAGACCAGCGTGCACCACTTGTGGCCCTCCCGATGTCTTGGCCAACACCCATCAGACCTAGCCAGCATAGCCAATGGTGAGGGATGATGGGAGTTGTGGGCCAAAACATCTGGAGCGCCACAGGTTGCCCACCCCAATCTAGACACTACTAGCCCCAGAGAAGGAGGAGTTACAGAAGAATTCAGCATCGAAATGCACATTGTATTTTTAAAGAGTCTGTCTCTCCCTCAGGTGCCAATATAAAGGCTAGATTTTCAAGCATCATACACCTGATAAGTCTTCTCTATGTGATCTGTGTGTCCACTCACTGAATTTATCATTTGACTGCACATCTAACTTCCCTGTTTGTCCCCATGGTACTGTCTGCTGTTGATTCTTCACTCTCACACCTTCTTTATAGTGGTGGAATGAGTACATAACATAATCCTTTTTCTCTGTGAGGATGTGAATGCATTGTGTTGTGACAGAAATTCTGCATAGGATTTTTCAGGAAAGACCCATCAGCAGCCAGCTGCTGCTGACAGTTCATTCTTGCAAGATCCACTTGGTTTACTCATTCAAATGTAATGTTTTCCATGTGTATTCATAGAGGCGGTGATCCTATACCCACTTACCTTGAAGTAAGCCCCATTGAATACAATAGAGCTTACTTCTCAGTAGGCATGCATAGAATTGCACTGTAAAAGAAACATAAAATGTTCTCATGTGAAGAGAACTGATCCTGACACCATTCTCCTCGTTTACAAATATTATTTGCCTAGTTCTTGCAAAAAGCTCCCTTGATTTCTCTTGCTTCTTAGATGGGACTTTTGCTTTAACTCAAAACCTGGAATATGCTATTTACTTTACTGCTTCCTTTCCTTCAGTGGCTCTCCTAAAATGTGGGTTGTGCCCATTACTCCATTGCCCTCGTTAAACACCCTTCAAAGCCAAAGGTTCTATTCTGTTTCCATTCTTCCTGAACTTTCTGCTGCACCCAAGTGGTCTGTCCATCCTCTGTTCTGTAAGTTTTCCACTTCTTTTGCATTCCATGACATCACCCATGAATGGTTTTCATCCTTTTTTTAAAGGATGAGGTCTGTCAATTGGAGATTCTCCTCTTCATTTTGTTGTTGCTGGTCCTCAGAACTCTACTCCTATTTCTCTTCTGTTCTTTCCGTGCCCTTTTCCTTAGAAAACTTCATCAAGTCTGGGCAGCATAATACACTTCATGAAGTCTGATGACTTCCAATACTATCTATATGCTTTTCATATTAAATCACCTTGATCCTTTCATCAGTGGCCATTCTACCTGGTGAATGTAAATGTATGTTATTTTCTTCCTCACTTCCAGGTTTGTTCTTCCCTTTTTGTTGTGTCTTTTAGCTCATGTGTGGGCAGAAGGTAGATCTCCAGATGTTTTGGACTCCCACTCCCAGAAACCCCTGCCAGCATGACCAATGGTCAGGAATGCTGTGAGTTTAAGTTCAAAACATCTGGAGATCTACTTTCTGTTCACGCTGTTTTAGAATATAAGCTTTTAGGGACCTAAAAAGCTTCTTTCTTTCTTTCTTTCTTTCTTTCTTTCTTTCTTTCTTTCTGTTGTTGTACAGTACACAATCTGACTTCTATTGTGTTTTGTTTCCAATTATTTGCTGGAATGTGCTTCAGTTTTTATATTACTGTTTTATTATGGATTTAATTTGTTGTTTAATTAGAAAAGTGGTCTAGAAATACTAAAATAAATAAATTGTTGCATTTTAAGAAAAATAATATTATCATTATATAGTAATAATAATACATCTCTGAGAATTCTTGTGGGTATCAGAGTCATTTCTTATTATATGGGTTTTTTTTAAGGTGGGCTCTGAAGCATGCACCTCACTGTCATGAATGAAGGTTCTACTATGGTATAAAACATAGCGTTTCCCCTCACAATACTCTACAAGTGGTGTGGAGCTTCCTCTCCACATCATTACTAAGATCACCCTTTCCTCTACATTCCTATTGGATCTCATTTCTTCCTTTTACAATTCTAGTATGGCATCTGTCATTTTGTGATTTTCTATATGTGTGCGTGCACTAATGTGATAGTACCACACACATGAAGAATAACTACAACTTTCGGGAGGGGGGTGCAATATGCCTCACACGAGATTCCAAACTTTTGTATTACTAAGGCCAAAGGAGCCTCTGGCAACACACTTTTTTTTAAAATTGGTATGCATGACCTCTTCAGGGATAACTGACCTTACTTCCGGAGTCTTTGCTTCCACACTCCCCTTTATCGTACCACCATTTGCTTTTCAGCTTGTCTAAGACGCCTTGCTCACTGAGTTTCAAAACCGCTAGGTTTACGGGACCTCTTCAAACCAGGGGGGGAAATAACATAAATAACATTACCAATGTTATTTTATGTTATTCAGCACAGACAATTCATTCACAGCATTCATTGTACAAGTTATACATTTACAAAGTGATACGATCAAATACTCCATCTGGCCACCCCGCCCTCCTCCAGCATTCCATCCACCCCCACCACACCCAGCACATTCACACCCTTCTTTCCTCCACCATAGCAAGATGAGTATTAGTATATCACTTTGAGTAACCAGCAACCTCAGCCACCTGCCAATAGATACTTGCAATGGCCTTGCCAGTGCTGATGACTGCAGACCATCCCCAGCTGCAGAACAATCAGCCAGTAGCAGAACCCTGCACAGTATCTCCATCTCCGATACAGGGTCATGCTCAAGAGATCCAACAACAACCTTTAAGGGTGGGCAGTGCAGAAAGGAGGGATGTAGTAGGCCTACTGAAGCTGTAGTGCAATGAACAGGAGTGCTTTTAATCCCTTCTGCTGTAAGAAGGGTCACCCGCAATGGCCATGCAGGCATCACAGCTAGCCCCATGGACTCCTTTCCCTTGTCCTTACTCATTAAGCAGAGGACATGTTCTCACCCAGCGAGAAGACCACTTTCCAATTGTGTTTGCGCTCCCCAAGTGTTAGAACACAAAGCTGTGTTGGCAGGGTGGTTGCTGGTTACTATCCATGCCGTTTTATACCCACTAGGTTTTTCTTACTGAGGCTGACCTTGGAGTCACCTCCCCCGCTGCCGCACTCGCCCTTGTCGTACCACCATTTGTTTTTCAATTTGTCCAAAAGCCCCTGCTCGTTCAGTTTTAACACTGCCAGGTTTACTGGGTTTCTTTAAAATGAATAGATAACACTCGATGAGTAACAGGCGGAGAACACTCGGAAAGTCATGTGACAACAAGGGATCGGTGAACCAGCACCCTTTAGTCTGCTCCAGTATTCTCCCCCAGTAAGTTTGCATCCCTTGCAATTAGAAAAACAGTGTGTGGGGGGCAGGGGAAGGGGGACCTGAGTAGCATTTCCTGCGACTGGGAGATTTTGCAGCGCAAAAGATGCTACAAAGAAAAGAATCCCAAAGTTTGCTTTGCCTTAAGTAACAGCTGCTCACACTGGATGCCATCTTCTACAGCTGCTGAATTGATAGAATATAAAATTTTATCTCCAAGCATTGGCATAGGGTTTCTTTCTGAAATAATTAAGTGCAAGAGCAGTGGAGGTGTCATTTGTCAAGCTGCAGCTGTGGCTCAATAATTTGGCCTTCGGGGGGGAAAAATAAAATAAAATAGATAATAATTTAGGGATGGGGGAAGGGAGTCTGGCTCGCCTATTCCTCCGGAGTGATCCTCATGTCACAAAAGACATATAAAAACAACGATTAGTAATAATTTCTCTATAAGGAACAGAAAGAAAGAAAGAAAGAAAGAAAGAAAGAAAGAAAGAAACATTTAATCCATTTAAGAAGTATAACATATTTAAAGCAATACATAACTGAGAAAACACTCCAGACATTTCACGACACACAAAAATAGGAAAAAGGAAGAGATCCTCATCCGATTTATATCCTCGGAATGCCATTGAAGTCAATGGGGCAGATCCAATGTAGCTATGCTAATTACCACAGAGAAGAAACTATTTCAGTGAACCTTTTGTGACGGACAACTTGTATGTTAGTGTTCAGAGCTACAGCAGCATTGCTGCAGTTCAGATGGTCAGCATGTCAATTCCTCATATTGGACACTGCGATCTGCTAGAGCTGGACGGAAAAGTCAGTGCTAGCATCTCATAGGGCACTTTACCAGCCTAAAATCCTGCATTTAAAATGGGTCTTTCTGCTTCTGTTTTAAATGCAGGATCACAACTGACTCCCTTTACATGTGCTTCCTTCCCCGCCCCCCCAGCTGAGTCTTCCATTATTTGTCATTGATCTCACTCCTCTTCTTGCTGCTTTTCCTCTTTTCACGGAGGAAACTGATGCAGAACACAAGGGGGTAACTTGATAGCTCATTATCTGTGATCTATTTAAAAACAGAGCAAAGGGCATTTAATGTAGGTCACGGCGTTACGGTGTCATGTAAAGAGCCCACAAACTTCCATAAAGGAGCAATCTCAATTGCAGGATAAAAGCCCGGTGTAAAGGAGCCCATAGGGATACCACATAAAATCCAGTAAAAAAGCTGGACCATCTAGGATGCTCCAGGGCATTTTGCTGGATCTGGTTTTGCATTTAGATATTGGTTGTAATATGTGGACTGCTTTTGATCAACTCCACCTGATCTGCCACCTTTAACCTTTCCTGCAAGACAGACAGGGACCTGGCCATTGTCATCCATGCATTGGAGAGTCAGTGTGGTGTAGTCATTAGAATGTCGGTTCAAAGCCTCCCCCAGCCATGAAACTCATTGGGTGACCTTTGGCCAGGCACTATGTCCCAACCTAACTAGGGATGTATGAAAGTCACTTACCTTTTCGTGGATGTGATTTGTGGTGGTGGTGGGGCGCTCCGTCCCTCCCCCCGGAATCCTTGACGGAGAGGGAGGCGATTTGGTCCTCCCCCCCGGAATCCTGCCCAGCCGGCTCCGCGGCAGCTCTGCGGAGCAGCCGGCCAGGGCCGTCCGCAGCCGGAGTTCCGGATGTGGACGGGCTGCTGCGGACGCAAATGGCGGCCGCCGTAGCAGCCGCCATTTGCATCCAGCCAGGCTGCCATGATAGGCTACGTAAGTATTTATGTAGCCTATCATGGCAAGCAAAAAAACCCAACAACGTGTACGCAAATGGCGGCGGCTACAGCAGCCGCCATTTGCGTTCCCTGTTTTTCACCGTTTTATCTTACGTAAATATTTACGTAGGCTATTATGGCGGGAAAAAAAAGGGGGAACGCAAATAGCGCCCACTATTCTATTTGCGTTCCCCCTTTTTTTTGCCGTAATAGCCTACGTAAATATTTACGTAGGATAAAATGGTGAAAAATAGGGAACGCAAATGGCGGCTGCCGTAGCCACCACCATTTGCATAAGCGTTGTTGTTGTTGTTTTGCTTGCTGTGATAGGCTACGTAAATACTTACATAGCCTATCACGGCCTCCGCAGGGACGCAAAAGGCATCCCTGCATTAGCCGTGATAGGCTATGTAAGTATTTACGTAGCCTATCACGGCTATGATGAGGAAGCGAATGGTGGCCGCAGGGTGGCTGCCATTCGCAAGTCAGCGTGGACGGCAGCAGGTAAGTGCTCCATTTTGCACGCCTTTTTTGGGTTGGGGGGGCGGGGCTTCATTCCGCCACGGATTTTGGGGGGCTGAATGCACTGGCATTCAGCCTCACTGAGATCCGTGGCAGAATTCTCCGCCATCCCAAGCCTAACCTACCTCGCAGGTTCAGCACTGCTGTGAGAATGACATGGAAGAAAGGGAGACCAATGTAGGCTGCCTTGAGCTCCTTGGAGGAAAGGCAGAATAAAAATATAATAAACAAACAGAAACATCCGTGATTGATGGCTGCACTGCAGTGTGCTTCCCTGAAGCATTTGGAAACTGCAGAATGTGGGGGTCTGTCTTTTGACAGTGAAAATATGAAGCTTATTTGAAACCATGCTGGAAGACTGTTGATTTACAGGCACAATTCAAGCATATCTTAGGAAGTATCTTTCTTTATCTGTGAGAACAGTTGTGGAGGCCTTCCTTCAGATTTTATTATCATGTAGTGTGAAAAACTGGGAAGAGCACAAGGTAAGGTCTTCTCTCTAATGGTCCTAGTTTTATGGCTTTCTCTCCCTGGGAAATGTTCAGAACCTTTTAATTCAGTAACCCTAATGTTGATCTGCTGCAAGTTACTATGGTTTCATGCAATACTTTTGAATCTGATTTGATATATGGAGGGATTTATTGGGATTTTGAATGTTCAGGGCTGTAAGTAGCCTTGACTTTACATCCAACCTGTCCCATCCATTGGCAAAAGAAGGAGCAGCTACATGAAGCTTACTGACCTCCTCCCTGCCAGAAACAACATTCAGCCCCAACTGATGGAGTGCACCGATGGAGTACACTGTAGCTCCATCCATTGGCCATGGGACTAAGGGCTACTGGTGTTACTATATTCTCTTGTGCGCTCTCTCTCTCTCTCTCTCTCTCTCTCATTATATTCTATTGTAAGCCACCTTGAGGATCATTTGATCAAAAGGTGGGATATAAATCTATTGATCTATCAGAAGGCAGCGTATAAAATGTTTTTAAAACATATGAAGAAATAAGCCATGATATAGTTCCAATAGCTCATATTGTGAAAGCTCAAGCCACAATAAACTAGTTAGATCCTCCCAGCATGTTTTCTTGTTGCTGAGAAAATCCAACAAATGGTTTTAGATGGTCCGGCAAGGGTATCATTCTGTGTCAGCTAGCCTATGCCTCTCCCCTCCCCCAGTTAAAACCCTAATTCCTCTATAACAGCCTTTGCCAATCTGGGGCCCTTCAGATGTGTTTGACACCAACTCCCATAATCCGCTGGCTGGGGAATTATGGGAGTTGTCATCCAATACATCTGAAGGGCACCAGGTTGAGGAAGGCTGATCTATTTATAGCATCCTCCACCAGCATATATATGCGGATGTATGCTGGTGGAGGATTCCATGACCAGGGCAGTACAATTACTCCCATGATATCATTGCAAGGGGGTCCTATATGGCTCTTGTTCCCTTCCCCAGCACAGGCTAGTCCCATGTCACTGATAGCACTGTGCCGTGCTGGGGGGAGGGCGGGGAGAGGGAGAATGAATAGTCATGGCTCATAGTACAAAAGAAGAAAAATGTGCTGCAATCCAGGTCAAGATCCAGGGCTGTCAAAGGTCGGCCAGTCATGGCATTGCACTGGATATACATTGTACATTTGACACATCAAATCTTGGTCATAGAGGATGTAAGCAGTTTAAGTGCAAGCAGTGAAGATGCAGCACAGATTATTATTTCTGTACTCTGAAGTAGAACACATACACAACCCCATTTGTAGTCATTGTTTAACAATCTAAGATGCAGTTATCAGTGAACTGAAAGAATATTTTAATCCCTGTGTGGGCAGGTATTATAAAACTCAGTAAACCCTTTGTTGTTTTTTAAGCACAGTTCACTCTGCTACACTCATATGTTGTTTGTTTCATGGTATTTTCTACCCTAAGAGTAAATTTTAAGTAATTGATTCTCCTTTGCAGGCAGCACACAGCATCTTCCAGTATCTGACAGTCACAGGATCCTTGATGAAAAATGAAGTTAGCTGGCATATTTCTTCTGAAGTGTTAGTTTTTGTGCATCTTTGACAAGGAATATTTTTATTCATTTAAATGACCTGGAATAATCGACATACAAGTTTATGGGGCCTCTAGGAAGCTTTGCTTATAGATTACCGCTTTAAGAAAGAAAGCCAGTTACAGAATACTTTCCTACCTACAACTCCCCTCCCCTCTCGGTGTGTGTGTGCGTGCACGGTCACACAAATTATATTTCATAGAATCATAGAATAGTAGGGTTGGAAAGGGCCTAAAAGACCACCGAGTCCAACCCCAAACGGAAGCGTAAGAGTTTTTTTCCCTCTCCTAATTCACTTTCCCCAGATTTGGACACCTTATTTTATGTGATTTCCCCCAAATACATTTTGTCTGTTCAGCACTGCCTAAAATCTTACTTAGTATCAATAGGATGGTTTAATTAACACACACACACACACACACACACACACACACACATCTTGGGTGGCCAGGTGTCCTCTTTCACACTGGATTGTTCTGTATTTCTACCTCTTTCTGGGATGAGGTCCTCTTTGCCTGTACGTCTAGTACAATACTGGTTAACTAGACACTTAGGGAAGGGAATTCCACGGGACTCACATCGCTGTTGTTATTGGCATTAGTATTAGTATTGATGTGGGAAGCTTAGGTGCAGCTGCTGCAGTGGGGGCTGTGGTGTCATGCCCATGGAAGAGAAGTCAATGGGCTGTAACTGCTACTACTGCACATGATCTGCAGAGAAGGAAGGTGAAAAGCTGCATGTGTCCACGTGTCTGACAAGACCGCCTCTGTGCCGCACCAACTTACGAATGTGTGTGTGTGTTTGCTCCTCTGACCTCGCTGCCGTGTGTGTGTGTTTGTCTGTGGTACCATTGTGTTTGTTCCTCAGACCTTGGCTGTTGGACCAGCCACGGCAGCTCCTCTGAAATGGAGTGGAGGTAGGATGGCTTGCCTAGCAGCGAGTGGCCCATTGTGTTACGTTGTTGCCAGCGCCTAGCCTGCAGCCATTCACCACTGAAGCAAGCAGCAATACTGGCTTTCTTATCAGGTAAAGTTTCCTTGCTTTAAAGCTTTTTGTCAGGCTGCTCCTGAAGCTGGAGCTAGTGTAGAATGCAGCAGTTCGGTGGTTGTCAGGAGCTGCCCCTTCTCAGCATGCCACTCCTCTGTTAAGTAGTTGAGGTCCATGAAAAAGTTTGCCAGTGGACAGCCCTGTATAAATTGGCCTTTGGTTACTTTGGGGGAGGTTTGCAGCCTGACTAGGGTGGGCTGATGGAAAAATGGACAGGGTTCCTGCACCTTTAATGGTTGTGTGAAAGAGGGAGTTTCAGCAGGTGTAACTTGTCATTCAAGCTCATGCGGGAGCCCCACCCTCTTCTTCATCCTGTCTGTCCCTCTGTGTTTTTTACTCAGAAATAACTCTCACTGAGCTGTGAGCATGCATGGGACTGTGGACTTAAACTGTCCACCCCATTCTCCACCACTGTTTTGGCTACCCTATGACAAGACTTCCGGCCTAATCCTATGCATGCTTAATCAGATGGTAAGTCCTGCTGTCTTTACTGGGACTTGTTCCACAGTAAGTATGTTTAGGATTGCCGCCTTACAGCACAATCCTATCTATGCATGTGCACTCAGAAGTAAGTCCCGCAGAGTTCAATGGCAATTACTCGTAGGTAAAATAGGGTCACAGCCTTAGTTGCATAAAAATAGTTTCAGAAGATACTGTTTCTCATGCTACATCACTACTTGATCCACCTGTGGCTTACTCCCAAGTAAGTTCACATAGCCTCAAAACATATCAACAAATTCATTGGGGGTAAACTGATTGAAGAGAAACTGATGTAGGGTGAACTGGGGGTGCAGGGTGGGTACAAGTTAATCAAATAATTTATTGGAGGTGACTTTGAAGATTGAAGGAGAGTCCCCAATACTGGGTTAGCTATAAATCTTATCTAGAGGCTTGGTAGCAGTAGTATAAGCAGCAGCAGCAATAGACATTTTTACACTTAAGACTTACATTGTGTTTCAGCCTCTCATATTATCATTTGATAGTTATTCCTGTAGGAATTAAAGTGAAGGAAGAGATGATTTTGTAATGCAAATGAGCATTCTGGCCATTGTAATTTGAACATTTAAATTACAAACCAGATTGAAGCACGATCCTCTGTAAGGCTGCAACTTTCCTTACTAGGGAGTAAGTCCTACTGAACTCCGTAGGACTTTATGTCTGAGTAAACATGCATAGGGTTGTACTGTAAGGCTCATGTGCCTGTACTCTGATCAATCCTCTGCATGAATCACTAAGAACTGACTTTTGTGATGACATAGGGCTCCATCATACAGGCAGGAAATTCCACATCAATGCTGGTTCTTTCACCATGCGGTATCATTGCAGGACTGGGTCATTCTCTTTAGATGGCTGTCCCCGTCGCTTTATTTTTCGTTTATTTCCTTCTCACGGTGGTGGCGATGCCGCTCAGAGGCACTGCCACCTTTCTGCAAAGAAGCATCACATGTGCTAGGAGCATAGTGATAATTCCTCCCTCGGTCCTGCCCCTTTCCCTCCTCTTGCACATTACTGGTGGATGGGGACTGACACGCAGACAGCCCCCCTCTGCCCACCTTCCTGGGCCCCCTGCCTCCCCATTCAGTGTTTTTGACAATCTCTGCCATTTACTCAGCCATTTACTCACTGGGAATGCACAGCAGGGGGGCATCCTGGCAGGTCAGAAGGCCGGCACGCCGCTTTGCTGACCTGCCACTCTGCCACCTTATTCAGGATACTGCAGACCAAAAATGTCGAGGACCCCAAATGGCACAGGCACGGGAAGATGACACGCCCCATAGCCCTTTGTCACCCAAAACAACCGCGCACAGCTGCCAACACACAGTGGTTCATTCGCACTAGGGGAGAAATACACAGGGAGGTCATGGAGCTCCATTTGCACATATTTGGAAAAATACCACATTTTTTCTGTTTGAGGAAAACATGGGATAGGTAGGCGGAAATGGTGGGATAATGAGTGGACAATGACAACGTCACGTAATAGGCCCGCACAATTCAGTGAGTGGCCAATCATGAATGTGCAATAAACTGGAGGTGTAGAGATGCCCATAGAGGCTAGAAACAGGTAGAACTGCTGTGGTGGTAGGAATTTACCAGTTCAGTCTGAAAATGATGGCACAGGCCAGACTATCAAAACAAAATTAAAGATTTTGTAATGCCTGAGCTAGCCAGTGATCATTTCCCCCTCTAATTATTCCTTGACAGTTTGGGTTTCTGTCAAGGGTGAGTCTGCAGGGCAATTTTCAGGGGACGGGATGGACTCTCAGCATCTCACAATGGTAGTCAGAGCTGCTGGCATACTCACACTGCGGTTCTAGAAAAGGATGTGCAGCCTATAAATGGGATGGGAGCAAAGGCCGTGCAAATTCACCCGCATAGCACCCTTCTTGTTCCTTTTACAATAATTATTTCTCATCTTTCCATTTTGAAACTAAGGGCTTCTTCACATGGAGCTTTTATCCTGCTATTGAGCTACTGCTCACTCACAGAAATTTGCGGGTCCTTTTCATGACATCCTCAACCTCCAGGGCACATCCAGTGGTATTTCCCAGTTATTACAGGTTAAAAAGATCTGGAGAAAATGAGGTATCAAAATATATTGGACTGCTGTATTATTAAAACAGCTACTAGCTGGCGCTGGTTCACTGAGTTCTGTGGAACCTTGAAAATTAAAAATGTCCTCTCTCAGCAATCATGTGGTCGCCGCCTGGGAGCCTGCTGTAAACACAGAAAGGCTCCACAACAGTAGGAATGTGGATTTTTTCTTTAATGTAAAGGCAGCCTAAGCCTGCAATCCTAAGTGCACTAACTTGGAAGTAAGTCTCATTTAAATCAAAAACTAAAGTGGGCAGTTGTAGTGGGTCATTTAACATAGACCAGGTAGTATTTCAAGAATGACCCAAAGTCAGTAATAACACTCCCCAGTGAGGTTTGCCTCGTGTCAACATAATCTTCTTTTTGGGGCTGGGTTAAGACTTTCTTCTACTCTCAGGCATTTGACAGTATATGATAAGGCTTTCTAACAGGTCCTGGGATTCTTACTGTTGATGGTTTAAAATTGTTTTTTTATATTTCTGTATGTTAATGGTTTTATAATATGCTATCATACTGCATTTTTAGGGTTCTAATCTTTGTAAACCAGCTGGAGATCTTTGGCTATCGGGTGGTATAGAAATGTAATAAATGAATGAATAACATTCCCATTAGTGTCAGTGGATTCCACCCTGCTGGACTTCCACTTCTGTGGAATCACTTTAAAATGCATCCCTTAGACAACTGATTCTGATCCCTTTGACTTCAATGGCAACATTTCTGCTGACTTGGATGGAAACGAAGAACAGAGTCCATCGGTTCAGTCAGTCACAGAGCAGGGTGGGTAGATCCCCACGGTGGAGAGAGATGCCACGTGGTGACTGAAGAGCATATAGTATTAGTTTAACAGCTAAAATGACCACAGACAACACACATCATGGGACAGAAAACTGAGACCATATGTTCCAAAGACGCAGCGTCAGACCAAATGGAAAAACAAAGTGTTCTCCCTTGGCTGTTTCTATTGAACTGGGAAGCCAATTAAGAACAAAAAATTCTCTCTTGCCCCCCTAACCCCACCCTCCTGGTAGAAGGATATTTGGAAGGACAGGATGAATCAACATTTGCATTTTTTTCTGTTTTTGTTTTATTTTAAGAAGAAATATCACAGTTGTTTAAATATACCCTAAAAATTCACAACAACGGAATTATTTTAAGATACACATTTAAAAATGAAAATAACAACCTTCTCAGCAAATTTGGGGACACAAGGTTCGCATGAAAGCCTGAACCTTGAAACTCTGCATGCAACTCATTCAGTATGATGATATTAATGAGAAAACAGATGGATAGCCATAGAAATGCTGAGAATTGTGTGGATGTAGTGTGCAATGTCTTTCCTCTGTGTGGTTCATGCACTGGTGTATCATTGTGTTCTTTTTCTCTTTACCTAGCCTGTGTTTAACTTGTACTGTATCACTGTTGTGCATTCTGTTTGTATGTCTGCTGTATGCTTTGTTCATATGCTGTGCGGTAGCTAGCATGTGAGGCTAGTCATACCTTCTTCTCCCGCGCTTTGGCCTAGTACGTTTTACCAACCAGGCCCTGTGGGTTGCTATGGGTAACAGGCTAAGCATAAACACCTTCCAGTGATTTATTGCCTAGCTAAAAGGAAAACACTTAGCTTTTCCATTTATTTGTCCTATACAGATTTGCATCTCTTTGTTCAGACATGCCCCCCCCCCCGCCATACTTTTACCACTAGAATCCCTTTTAAGTTTGAATCCAAACAAGGGCTGTAATATACATTGCACGATTGTCATGCACCACAAAACAAGCACGTACGTTGCATCAAAGTAATGCTTTGTTCATTGGTAGCCAGTATTCCACACAAACCCTGTTGTTATACACAGTTTCATCCATATTAATAGAGACTAGAATATAGGGAAGTGAAGCCGCTGCATTAAGCAGTCCTTGAAAAATGAATGGGTCTCTCCTGTCACCGTTAAGGAGCAGTCTGGCAGTTTACTTCCCAGCACATCATTAGTTTTTCCTCCCTCCCTCCCCCTCCCCCCCCGTTTCATTATCTATAATGTGGTAATTGAGACTGGTGGCACGTTTATGGATGCATTGATTGCTTGGGCTGCAGGAAAAGGAGTAACACGTTCAGTCTACCTACCTCAGTGGTGAACCTTTTGGTGTTGCAATGCCATAGCCTTTGGAATCCAAGTTACCTCCCACCTTCATGGTGTCACATGGCTTTCTCTGCTCAATGTACTCATTCATGGTGGACTCTAGCAGGTAGGCATACTTCCCTTTGGATCTCCTCACACGCTTCATCCCCTCTTCTGTTGTCGGCACGAAAACAGAGGGCTCAGCTGACTTCATGTACGTCCACATCTTCTCAAAAACCGCTATTTTAGATCTCTGTCCAGAATAGCATAAATCCACTGCTCTTAGCATGTGTTAATACACAGAGCAGAGATTCATACACCAAGGAAGACACACATTTGCTGGGCTGTGTGCCTACACACTGCATAGCTAAAGAGGAAAGTACTCATGACTGAGGAGGGCTGGTTCACAGAGGAGAACAGCCTCAACACAATCCCTACCAACTGTTGCCAGGTATGTGGAGAAATGTATTGGATGAATTAGCACTGCACAGATATGCTTCTGTTTCGATTTCTGGGGTCGCAATGGTACATTTGGTGCAACAAAAGCTGGGGTGGTGGGCAACTCGTGGCCCTCCAGATGTTTTGGCCTACAACTCTCATCATTCCTCACCACTGGCTATGACAGCTAGGGCTGATGAGAGGATCATAGAATAGAATAGTAGGGTTGGAAGGGGCCTACAAAGCCATCGAGTCCAACCCCCTTGGACAAAGGAGTAGGCCAAAACATTTGGAGGGCTACAGTTTGCTCATCCCTGAACAAGAACTAAGTTGAATGGAATGGGAGATACATGTAAAAATGACGATAGATGAAATGGTGTTTTGAGTGCCATTTTCTTGGTAGAAAGGCGGGGTAGAAATCAAATAAATAAACATAATTTATAGTAAAGATACAAATGTTTAGGTAAAATTAGGAGCTACGTTAGAAATACCAGCATAGTCCCTAATACTAGCCCAGGGTGTGGCCATAACTCAGTGGCAGGGGGTTCCAGATTCAGTCCCTGGAATCTCCAGTCTTTTGCTGTTGTATTTAAAAGGTACATCTGGGCTGGGAAAGGCTTCTGGAGAGCCACTGCCAGTTGGATGGACAGGACTCAAATGGTCTGACACAGAGCAATTGAACCGCATCATTTGAGCTGTACTCAATAAGTGGAGAGGGCAGGCTGCTGGAGAGAACATTAGAAAGAAGTGAGAAACAGGGGACATTAGACCACTGAAAGGAAGTGCACTTTTGGAGGCCTTGCTACATAAGCTCCCCTTGAGTGTAACATCAATGTATTTACATATGGTAAATGGTGCCATTAAATTACAGAGCTAACCAAGTACTTATTATTCTCTAAACCTGAACTGCAAGTCACAGGGTAATTACTTTTGATGCTGCTAAGTGTAATTACTCAGTAATCTGTGGAAGCGTGTAATTACTCCATGTTTCTAGGGTATTTATGGTATCTGGCAGAACCCTGTGTGTGCTGTATTTCCTGGGCTGGCTTGAGACTCTGGCTTTGTATATTGAAGTCAGAACTAATTCCTCTTACCCTAAAGAATTCTTTAGTAGAACCAGCATCCAGAGTCCCATAAGCAATCTCTGTTTGCTTGGCCAAGTCTTCTGCACTCTCTATGGGAGACACCATTCTCTCTACTGTCAAGAATGCAGCTAGATTGGCTGTGTAAGAAGAGATGATGATCAAGGTGAAAAACCACCAGACCCCACCAACAATACGTCCAGACAGGGATCTGCAGGAAAAAGAAAACAGAAAGAGTGAAGATTAATTAGAGGAGTATAAAATATAGAGTGCAGTCCACAGAACTCTGCTTCTGCACAAGCCCTAGTGGAATAATTTTGGTGGACTCTGCCCATTAGTTTATCCAGGCCTGAATGAGGTGCAGGGTTAACCTCAGCCTGGGCTTACACTAAAGGCTGCCAATCAATTACACCTTTTCTACCTTAGCATCAAATATCGTGTGTGAGGCATGCAGCTTCATATGTAATGCCTAGCATGTGGTGCCCCTTGAAACTGCAATTGTTCAGTGGCAGCTGCTCTACACAGTAAGCTGCTTGGGTGCCACCACCATAGATAAACCACTTCTAGGTGCTTGTGTCTACACAGATCCCCATGTATGACAGTTTATGGGGGTGTGGGGACGTATTATATGGTGACCTTCAATCTGTGTAAAGAGCCACTTCAGACAAATGGTGTCTGGATCATCACCAACTACTGAAAGATCAAATAGATGTTGGGTTAAACTTGTATGTAATGAACCTTCCTCAACCACTTTATGTCTACTAAAGGTGGACTAACATGTGAAAAAGATCACCGTAAGAACAGTGAAGCACTGGAAGTCTTGAATTACTAAAAGAGGTCACCATATTTTGGAGTGAGGAACTTCCAGATGATGCTGGACTCCAACTCTCATCTTCCTCAGACAGCATAGCCAATGATCAGGGATGATGGCAGTTAGACTCCAGTAACATCTGGAGGGCCACAGGTTCCCCACCCCTAGGTTATAGGATCTTCATCACTGGAATATGACATGAAGGGACTGGACCTCCAATGCCTTCCTATGTGGAGACCATTTGCATCCTGCTCTCCATGTGCAGAAGAAGCTGGATGACATCCTATTTGTTTGTTTTC
The DNA here is from genome assembly GCF_057233095.1 of Heloderma suspectum. Taxonomy (NCBI): domain Eukaryota; kingdom Metazoa; phylum Chordata; class Lepidosauria; order Squamata; family Helodermatidae; genus Heloderma; species Heloderma suspectum. Next base: position 270,364,523 of record NC_139459.1, on the reverse strand, counting down.
AGACAGCTGATATTCGTTGAATGAGGGTTTTCTTTTTACCATGTGATATAAAAGCCTGAAAGGTTGTTAATCCTATGAAAGGGGGATAGTGATGGCAGAGAGGACATGTCAATTGACAGATGTCCATCACATAGCACTGGGGTGGAGCCAAAGGACCCTCCTCTGCATTTGGGTATGTGGATGGTAAAAGGACCAACCTCTGCAAACACTCAGCTCAGCCCATTTCAAAATTAGTTGTAGGAAAGCTCTTGTTATAAAAATGGAAGGATTTTTTTTTCCACACAAGAAACAAAGCAGTGACATATGGAAGTCCAGAGCCATTCACAGCTGCAGCGTCATGAATTAAAGGGTCCAACTACCCCACATTACCTAATATGTGTGACTTAGCCATTGGAGAGCCCATCCTGTTCTAGTTGCTCCAGCTGGAAGAACGTATAAAAATGAGCAAAAGAAAAAGAAGATGCAACCTGACCATTGTACTATTTGTCTAGGTCAAGGCAAAGGACAAACATAGTATTTAAAGAGTATTTGCATGACAGATAAATGTACCAGCATGTCATAAGAACATAAGAAGAGTTGCACTGGATCAGACCAAAGATCTATCTAGTCTAGCATTCTGTTCCCTCAATGGCCAGCTAGATACCCCAACAGAAAGCCCACAAGCAGGACATGAGCACAATAGCACCTTCCCGCTTGTATTTCCCAGCAATTAGTGGAACTATATCGCCATCATTGCTACTAGCCAATGATAGCCTTATCCTCCATGAATATGTCTTAATTCCTTTTAAAGCTGGCCAAGTTGGTGGCCATAACTACACCTTGTGGTATCTGGAGAGGGCTGTTGTATTATTAAATTCAATGGGACTTCCAAGTACGTGTGTATAGGATGGTAACCCTAATGATGTCAACACTGCTAGCCTTTCTCCAGTTCAGACTCAACTGCACTGCAAAACTGGGATGACAGACCTTGCTGTGGAAGAGAAAAAAGTACACTTTCACTGAACTGTTCTAAAATATGACATTTGACTTGAGCCTCAGATTTTGACTAGTTTTTACATGGCATTAATGTGACTCTCGCACAGCTTTTAAACATCATGCAGCCTTCTTGTTTTTATCAACTTGATTTAAAATCCATTTCAAATAAAGTAACTGGTCAGTTGGTGTGTGCGTGTGTGTGTGTGTGTGTATGAGAGAGAGAGAGAGAGAGAGAGAGAGAGATGGCATTTGATGGAAACCAGGGAGCATATGTGCCCAGTGGCAAATTTATTTATTTATTTAATTTATTGCATTTATACCCCGCCTTTCTCCCTCTCGCAAGGAACTCAAGGCGGCTTACATTATCCTCCTCCTCACCATTGTATCCTCACAACAACAACCCTGTGAGGTAGGTTGGGCTGAGAGTCTGTGACTGGCCCAAAGTCACCCAGTGAGCTTCCATGGCCAAGTGGGGACTAGAACCCAGATCTCCCGGCTCCCAGTCCATCACTCTCACCACTACACTACACTGGCTCTCTATCCTGAATAAATCTTCAACTTCTAGTTTTGTTTGAAAGTGCAGAAATGAAAAACCAAATGCAGATGCTGTCACTATTGAATTCACATTTACAAAAATTCGCAATTATGAACATGTGCAATTCCCCCAAATGTGCAAGTCCAAAAATGCGCATTTTCATGCTTTAGCCTATGGGGGAATTGCGCATTTTCGGCTGTTGTTTCTTTTATTTTACATATTTTCTATGACTAAATTTGCATAACATTCCAGAAAGTAAAAAAAAACAAAGAAGGTCTGCAAGTCTGAGGAATTCATGCAACTTGGGAAAGCCAGTCCACTGTGGAATCTGCAGTTTAGATTCATAGAATTCCGAACACATTTGATTCTGTTGGCAGATTTCTCCGACTTCTCTGTACCCTTCTATGACAAAGTCCTGAGTCTCTCTAACCTAGCAACTATGTAAAATGTGTGGCGGTTTTATAATTTTAAACTGGCATTTTGTGCCCAGAATTGAGGATCTCAAGACATTTAAAATTTTTGAACTTAATCTTCTATACTTCCCAGTCCAGGTGCAGTAAACATTCAATTGCCAAAACCAAACAAAATGAAATTGACCTCTGCCCAAACCCTCTTTTAAGACCATTCCAGTTGCCGAGCTCTCAAATTACTTAGGGTGGTTTGAAACTAGGGATGAGCTCATAAAATTAGGGCAATTGAAACTAGGGATGTACGAATCTCTTACCTGCCAGTCCAGGGGTGAGGTCTGCAGGGGGGGGGGGGAGGCGATCCGTTCCTCCTGCTGGAATTCTCTTCGGCTGGCTCTGCTCCACGTTGATTCCGCGGAGCCACCACCCGGCTCTGAAGTGCCAGCGATACAGCCGCCATGCCGTATCGCTGGCTGAAGGGGACTACTGACTGTGGACGCAAATGGCGTCCGGGATGCCATTTGTGGCTGTAAAGGCCTTAGTTTAAGGTAAATGCAGCCGTAAATGGCTGCATTTACCTTAAACTAAGGCCTTTACAGCTGCAAATGGCGTAGTGGACGCCATTTGCATCTGCAGTCAATCTGCCCAGCCAACGATACGGCAATGGCAGATGTATCGCTGGCAGCCCAGAGTCGGTTGGCAAGGAGGATCTGGACGGAGAGGATTCCTCCAGGAGGTGGGGGTAAGTCTTCCGATCCTCCACAGACTCCGGGGGGCTGGATCCTTTTGAATCCAGCCTCACTGGGGTCCATGGAGGATTTCTCCCCCATCCCTAATTGAAACTCCAAAGTATAAGGAGCCAAACAATTGATCAATTCCTGCCTTCAGTGGCCTGGTCAGCACAAGGCCCTTATGTTGAGCCAAAACAGGGGACCTACTTTCATGAAATGTGTTTGCCCTGCATGACAGGCAACTTCAAATTTTGCCAGTCTTTCAGCAGGGCCCACAAGCAGGTCTAAAATGTTCCACTATTTTAAAGGAAGTGAGTTAGAGTAGCCACTTACACATTGCCCTCCCCCTGTCAAAAGAAGAAAAACATCATAAAAAACAAGAGAGACAGATTTGCATATGCTAATTTATATCTATATATGCAGATTTAGACATAATTATTGTACTTTAAATAAAAATACAAGGTATCTCACCATATTGGGGAAGGAATATGTGCCCACTCAATCTGCTGTTCAAGTACTAATGGTTGATGGGCACCTTCAGGTCTTCTGCTCTCCCTTCTTGTGGTTCTTTACCTTTAAATTGGACTTGGACCAGGTAGCCCTTCACATAGAGCAGCCTTTGCCAATCTGGTGCCCTCTAGATGTGTAGGACTACAACTGCCATCTTCACCAGCCAGTGCAGCCAACAGCCCAGTCCAACGCATCTGGAGGGCAGGGTGGGGAAGGCTGAAATAGAGGATGCCTTGAAATTAGGGTTGCCAGATCTGGAACATCCCAGGCCCTGAGATTTCAGGGCCCAAGCCTGAGACCTAGGGGTGGCCCCTGGTGATATCACAGGGGGTCACCAGTGGTGGACCCAAGGACACTTATTTCGCTATACACAAGCCTTTTCCTACACAGTTGAACCCACCAACCCCCCCTCCCAGACATTTCTCCAGAATAACAATACAGAGAAAGCAATTTGTGTCAGAGCCCACTTATTGAAAGGGGGGGGGCAGGATAGGAAGAAACCCATTTCACACACAGGCAAACTGAGGCACTAGGCAATTAAAGTTAATGACTACGAGAGAGAGTGAGTTTGGGTTACATAAACACAGCATACTAAGTTCACAGAACCAACAGAGAGCAGGCTTCTTCTTCTTCTTTTTTTAAAGTGGCTTAACTGCCCCCCCCCCCATTTATCCAGAGTATGTCACAACACAGAGAAAGGCATTTGTAGACAAGCTCACTTCTCCAAGATTTAAATTAAATGGTGATGGGAGACCAGGAAACCCATTTCACACACAGGTAAACTGGAGCAGCAGGCAATTAAGAGTCGATAACTGTAAGGGCCTGTTCAGATGCAACACTAAGCCACTGTGGGTGCAGTAAAAAATCTACCTGCAGTGGGTTAGCATTGCGCCTGAAGGGTGTTTTCTCAGGTCAGGAGGGGCAGTTAACCTTGCGCTAACCATGCTCACTAACCATGTGGTGCAATAGGGTAAAAGGGCTGCAGTGTGGCGGAGCAGGTCGTGTGGCGGGCCCCGCGGATGAAAAAATAGGCCTTGGAGGACTCCTGGGCCAGGACCATAGAGTCCGCAGGCTAGAGCGGCTGCCCTATGGGGGCACTCTAGCCACCATGGACGTTTTCTATTGTCGCACACCTGCTTCTTCCTATGGACAGCCGCCAGGAGCCTGATTTGGCTGTGGGGACACCAGGATGCGGGGAAACAATGCTGGAAAACCCAGCAGGTTACTGTGGAGGAGGTGGTCATCAGTGCAACCGTGCAGTTCTGTGATCATGCGGCAGGACAATTTGTTCGTGGTTCCGCTACCGCCCGTCTGGTGTTTTGCAAACTCTCCTTCCCCGCACGCGTCTGAAGAGGCCCTAAGTGAGAGAGTTTGGGTTACATAATAACAGGGTTTTTTTTTTTTAATTAAAAGTGCGGTCCAGAAAATATTGAACAGGAGGAATTTAGCCAGGAACATGTGTTAAATTGTAGCATCAAAAGGAAAGACAGGATTTTTAAAACCACATGTTCACAATGTGACTCAGTGGCATTATAAAGCAAAACAAAATGGATTCCAGGCCCAAATGTAGAAACAGTTCAACCCCCCGCCCCCCATATGTCCAGGGTAACAACACCGATAAAGCAATTTCTAGCAGAGCTGGCTTCTCCAGCACTGAGAGCAAAGGGGAGGGGATGGGGGGGAAAACCCATTTCTCACACACATACACATGCTTACATGAGAGTAAGTCCCACTTGAATTCAGTGAGACTTCTAAGTAGACCTACATAAAATGGCTGTATATATCCCATTATTTAAAAGCACCTGACACACACGAGCAAATAATGCCAATGTGTATTCTGTCACAACGACAACGACAACAAAAATGCTCAGCTCTGTTCCTGAAAAAACAAGTGCTGGAGCTCAGCGGTCTCTCAAAATGATTTCTGGAGGGTCACCTTCCTTGGCTTCCTCCCAGCCATTTTTTCTCTCTTGTCGCATCTTCCCCCCCTTTTCTTCCTTCCACTCTTGCCTTCTTCTCCCTCTTCCCTGTTTTCATCCCTTTTCTATTCTTTTCTTTCCTCTCTCTCTCTCCTTTCCACTCTGCCCTGTCACAATACCCGCCACCGAGATCGGGCTGGAGAGAAGAGGGTGCGTGCTGAGGATGCTGTCTGAGGGGACTACACAGGAGAATGAGGACGGAGAGGAGCCGCTACCACCACTTCTCACCTTGTGCAGGCCTACTCCCTTCCCTTTTCAGATGCTGCATCCACCACTTCTATCACGTCCGCCTTTTCTTCCTGCTGCTCAGGGCAGGGAACCCATACAGCTGGTGGAGAGCTCTCACCCAGAGATTTCAGCCACTCCCCTCCTACCTGGAGACTCAGGGCAAGGCCCAGAGACTTTGGGCGAGGACTGGAGACCTGGCAAGCCTACTTCAAATAGAGCAATGTTCTCTGTAAAGTAGGACACATCTGTAGTGGAATGCAGAGTAACATCCTCCCTGTCCAGACAGGGGACCATCACACTGTGATTACCTACTTAAAAGTGGCAATAGGCAGTCGGTAGCACAATGTCCAGACAAGACTCTCCCCTCTCTATGGGCAAGTGCATTGCCAAGAAAAGGATAGGTCATGATTTTGCATCTTTGGGGGTTTTCTTTGCTTAAGGTATACTTCCCACCCCCACCTCCATCTACACTTTCAAAGGCAACTTCACAACCCCCACACTTTCGTGCATCTTTCTTGTCAGAAAATGGATTTCCCCAAATTTGGTGCTGCCCTATTTTAAGTCTGCCTTGAAATACGAGAGGACTCATTCTCAATATTCTTACTTTTGCCCTTGGCCACCTCAGTTTTTGCCCAACATCATGTCAAGTGCTTTGAATGCTTGAACAAATAATGCAAAGTTGCATAAATAAAGGCAACCCACAGATGTGCATTGAAAGGCAGGATGCATAGTAAAATCAAAAGGTAAAATTTAACCTTCCAGCTGCTTCTGCCTTTGATCTTTTCTTATGTCCTGGGCTCTGAATCCCAGAGCCTCGAAACTAAATTTCCTTCTCTGTTCATTGGCTTCTTCTCTGTAGGCCTCCCCAGCCCTCCCTGGCTTCCTCTTCCTCCCCCTTTTCCCCAGACATCTGCCTGTCAACTGGAAGCATTTGGAACAAATACAGAGGACACCAGGCAGGAATAACTGGCTGGTATTTAATACCATCATGTCTGTGGATGAAGGCCACTTCAGTCTGACAAGCTACATTTCCATGCCAAATCAATACATTCATCTTCAGCTGCAAATTCTACAGCTTTTCTTCCTCTCTAAAGCCAGGATATTTTTATGACGTAAATTCATTCAGCTGCAGTTAACCAGATCTGCTCCTTTAGACCACAAGATGGTTTCCTGATTCTTAATTACTGAATCCCAATAGGATGACTGCCTGTCACTTATAGACGGCTCATGCTACCTGACTGAATATTGTTGTAATTACTTGGGGTATGGAAAAGCTTTGGACAGTTGGGCAGTACTTGTTATTATTTTTTAAATGCTCCATGCTTACAGGATCAGTTGCCAACTGATCATACCAATATTTCCTCTGCTTAGAGTTAAACAATCATACATGAAATAAATAAACTGTTCAATGTCACATTCAGAGAAGAACATAAAAGAAGAAGAAACAACACCCAAACTGGAAGGCAGGTAACAAGTTGGGATCGGTAGTATAAGACAGTGCATTGAGGGCATCCCACCCCAGCCCAGGACCACACGGTGGGGGTGGAGGCGGGAAGCAAAGCATTTTAAGCACTATTCACACACAGACACACACACACACACACACATACTTTCAGGATTTGGGGGGCAAGGTGCAATGTGTGCGGGTTAGGTTTGGGGTGGGGTGAAGTCTAAGAAAGGAAAGCATTTTGAACGCTCCTAGAGCATTCAAATCCGGAACATGGAACAAGTCGCCATGACCAGGGTTGCACAATCATGGAGGGGGAAATAAGTCATGGTGGGGGGTTGGGGGGAGTTGCATAATTACCCTCGCTGGTGAGGCTTGCCATTCATGCAAACCCGGTAAGGGTGGCTTGTTGCCATCATTAACAAGCCACACCAGAACCCTAAAATAGCCCATGGGTTCTGGGTGGCTTGTTAACTATGGAAACAAGCCACTGTCTCTGGGTTCACATGACTTGGCAAGCTGCACCAGCAAGGGTAATTATGCAAATCCCCCCAGCACACAACTGATACATGTGGCGGGGGAAATAAGCCACAGGGGCTTATTTCCCCCTCTGTGATTGTGCGAACATGCCCAGTGTATTTGAGACATATTGGGGTCAGATTTACGTAGTTGGCATCCTAGTGGTGTACTGAGGTCACTCTTTTTCCTTTCCCCATATATTAATGAATGGCTGTCATTCACTTCTTTGGGAAACAAAGAGCTCTGTACCTGAGGACATTGTAAGAACATAAGAAGAGCCATGCTGGTTCAGACTAAGGGTCCATCTTGTCCAGCATTCTGTTCCCACAGTGACTAACCAGCTCCCTGAGGGAAACCCATAAGCAGGACATTAACAACAATAACAACAACAACAGATCATGCCTGGCCACCATGCGACCAAAGTTGTGTGCATGTGTGAATGCATGAATATATGGGTTCTACACACACCACCACCACTATCATCAGTAGCAGACGCATGGGCACTTTACAGATATTTGTCGATTTCTGCCTTGGAGGCATCATCATTGACAAAAGCGTACATAGATTTCCTCTGTTTGTGGTACTTTGAAGTTTAGTTTTGTGATATGATTTCAAGTTCCCTCAAAGTCTGGGTTGTCTCACCTCATGAATAACCTGAGGAATGGATCTTTTTGCACAGGGTGATCATGTGTCTCCCAACACTCTTGAAACATGAGGCTTACCTGTTTTGTGACAAAACAGAAGATGCACTACTGTTTCCTTCTATGTATTTTTGTCCATTAGGAAATAATTATTCTGTTCAGCTCATCTTAGTACCCCCAAAGGGTTGTGTCATAAATCTTGACCTTTGGATTTGTGCATCTGACCTTTGGATTTATTGTCTTTCATTGACAAAGTGAGTGCTTGGAATAAGGACCTCCTCCCACCCCTTAGAATCAGCTCTATGAAAGCAATAAATAGAGGTGATAGTTGTGCAGACAAAAGCTTTAATTAATATTTGGATAACTCGGTGTGGGAGAAAACCAAAGCACCTCTTCAGATGAACTCATCAGGTTGGCCAGATGGGTCCTTTATATCAGGAAACAGAGAGTGTCTAGCAGGGGTGGGTGTAAAGTAGATCTTCAGATGCTTTGAACTTCAACTCACAGCATTCCTGATCATTGGCCAAGGAGGCAGGGGCTTCTGGGAGTTGGAAGTCCAAAACATCTGGAGGTCTACCTTCTGCCCACTCCTGCTGCATAGTGTTGTCCACTGTTTACCGGCCCCTGCACCTGCACCTTGAAGAGCAGCTTTTGGGGTTTTTTTTAGGAATATCATAACCAAAACATCTGGAGGACTGCAAGTTGTCCAGTCCTGGTGTAGTTGGACCCATAGGCTCATTTCACAGTATGAATGAATTGTATTCTTATTGTAGGAATTTTAAGTTCTTAGTTGCTCCTTGCAATACAGAAATCTAGAACACTTGGCCGAATAGACACTCAACTTTCTTCCTTATCTCTAATTTCATCTCATTTTTTATCCTCCCTGATGTAGTTATTTCAAGGAGGATATGCTGAAAGAGCAAGGAGGGTTTTTTTTTTTAAAGCCCCCTTCTTAAATTATTCCTGGGCTTCTTGTTTTTGCTTTTCTCCTTAGTGGATTGATTCTTTCCATGAAAAAGAACTGTATCTGCTAATCTCTCAGTTTGAAAAAACTAAATGCAACCTCATACATCAGACAGTTTGCCCTTTGATCTTATCCTCTGCATTCAGCTTTGGCAGCTTATTACCAAAGGCACCAATTCTACAGCTGAACGCACTTAAGACAGAAAGATGAACACGATCATCATGAAATATACAAAATAAATCTCTTTGAAAATTGTTTGAGCAGCTTCTCATGCTTTCTGCCCCCCCCCCATCTCCCTAGAACTTGTTTCCTGTGTAGCATTACATTTTAAAATGACAGCATTTTAATTAGAAAGGCAAATCTGGTGTTCTAAAGCTCTGGCTGCTTAGGGAAGATTTCCTGTTGAATTCATTTTTAATAAAGGCTTATTTAGTCAACTGACATATTTGTCACAGAGTGAATTTATGCAAAAGCAGAAAGAAGAAAAATGCACAAGCACCGCCCGGTCCCCCCACCCCATTACTGGCAACCAAGCTAAACTGTTCTTCTAAACATGCATGCTACGCCCTTTCTGCTATCCAACTACAATGGAATTGAACATGCCAAATGAAATGTTGTATAGCCGCTTGTCCTGGGGCAGAACATCCTGGGGCAAAAGATGGCAGTGACCCCCAAGTTTGTGCCAATTGCCCCTACTGCTCAGATTGCACAGTGAAGTGCTTCTCATTATGGTCCCAAGTCATGGAAGACTGCCATGGTGGAAGGCACACATTCCCCTACAGCAAAAGCTGTGTTTACATGCAAGCCAGAAGTGTTAAAAACATGCTGGCTGGATTGGAAGTGACTTCTGAAGAGACCTCGGCTAGATCTACACTACCACTTTATGGCAGTATTGAAGTACACTGGTAACTCTTGGGGCACATTACACATTCTATATACCACTATCGTAGAGTTATTTCATTTCCTGCTTTTTACCACAAAAAATGTCATTGTATGTCCTATGAGGTATAAATCTGCAAGAGGGATATAGCGTTACCATGATGGGATTGTAATGATATGACACAAGGTGTAGATCTGGCCTTAGATCCATTCTCTCACCCGTCAGGAGAAAAAAATGCACAATTTCTATTAACAACGGCAATTTATTTGAATCTGCACCATAGCGGGCAAAGAAATATTTTTACTGAATGAGCAAATGATGTATCATGAAGCCAACTGCAGACTGATGGGAAATGATGATTCAAGTGTAGGGTGGCCACTTACGAATCACCAACAAAAGGGGAGAGTGATCTGCATCACATTTGCATATACTAAGTTATATCTGTAGTTGGAAATTTAGAAAGAATTATTACAATTTCAATAGAAACACAGGAGATGTTGTCATGCTCAGGCCAAAACCTGCCACTACCTGAGGTAGGAGGATGTGCCATCACCACCCTCCGCCTCTCTCCCCCCCAGCTGCCACTGCCATCTGCCTCCCTTCCTCGGAGCAAGGTGTCGACAGGGAGGGGCCCCTGGAGACCACCAGTGCCATGGCAACACAGGCAATCTCCAGGGGCACCTCCCTGCCAATGCCCCACTTTGAGGAAGGATCAGTCAGAGTGAGGCGTTTGGGCCAGGGTCCCTGGAGAGTTGTGCCAGCCTGTGGAGGCTGGTGGCTCTGATTTTGATGGGGCTGTGAATCCATTCTGGCTTTCAGTCAGAACCAGCCAGGACTCTAAGGGAGGTTTCCAAGGTGCTGAACCTATATTGAGGGCAGGGTTCAGCACCTTGGATAGCTCATTTAGAGTTCTGGCTGGTTCTGACTGAAACCTAGAACGGATTCACATCCTGACTGAAATTGAAGCCAGCAACCTCCACTGGCACCAGCTGCTCTTCACTGTGGCATTTGCCTTCAGGAGGACCCTCAGAGAAAGACACTGGCTCCAGAGAATTGTGCCAGCTGCAGCAGGAGAGCAGTCGGTATGGCTCTCTGGAGGGCCCATCTGCCCTATGCCTTACTCTAAAGGCTTAGATATTACATTAAATGTTGGCATCTAGATCGGGGTGGGCAACAAGTGGCCCATGGGACACATGCAGCCCCTGCTGCCCCCCAAAATTGTAAAAAAAGAATGAAAAACATCTGGAATGGCCATTTTGAACCTTTTTTTTTACCCTTTTAGTGCTCTGTAGCTACTACGGAGCAACCAAGCAGTCAAAATTAGCTTGTGAACAAGCTAATTTTGACCCCTTTGGCACTCTGTAGCTGCTCTGGATGCCATTAAAAAAAACCTGTTGTTATTATTATTATTGGGACTGTGGGGGGAGGGATGTGTGGTTCATGGGAGTGGGGGGCAAAATGGCCTCCAAACCTCCCGACATTGCCTGCTGCTGGTCTAGATGATCCTAAAATTTTAATTAATTTATATTAATCTTTGTAAACTCATCAATCTTTGTAAACCTCCAAGAGAGCGTTGGTTATGGGGCAGTATAGAGCTGTTATAAATGAATGAAATGAATGTTTTTACTCAGGAGTAAACATGTAGGGTCCTCAACAGAATCAGGAACACCTCACATGAGTATGGGGGCGTTATACCTTCCTACCCAGCCATGTCCCCCCTAAATCCCTCCCTCCCCAATGCAAGGACTAAAGAAAGGGGGGGGGGACCCTACACTGGCAACAACCAATCATGGGTGATTGTTGGGTTAACTCTGGATTGTTTAATCCCTAAACCAGCCAAAGTTGCGGGTTTGGACATCACTATAACAACCCAGGAACAAGATATTCCTGGGTTGTCCTGGCAAGCTGAGACAAAGCAGAAGCGACAAGAGCAGTGGAGACATGTTCATTCAGTGCTGTGCCACCCCACCAATTCCTGGGGTAGAAGAAAACATGACGTGTGAACAGAGTCAAGCAGAAGCTTTTGTTTTGCCAATAGACCAGAAAGTAATGAAATCATGGCCTGCTCCTGTGCCTTGAAGCATAGCCAGAGTCTGATCTGCAGAGATCAGCAGGTGGCGCTTTTCATGGAAAAGAGATTAAGTATCAGCATCTGATAACATCTGCTACAGATCAAACTGCTGCTAAAAACACAGGAGGCTGATAGAAAAGTCTGCGACCATAGGACACATTGGTGTTGTCTTTTGACAAAAGTTGTCTTTTGCACAGGCAGTGCATAACCGAACGAGCTTCTTTCCCTGATTACTCAGAAGTTAGGAGTGCAATTAGAATGGATTGAATCCTAGCACCGTTCCAATGCACAAGTCCTCCAGTCCATGTGGCCTTCTAATTTGACTTCTGTTTGTCTGGGTTTAATTAACATTTCATGGTTTACTGACTGCTCTCTCTGAATGCTAATGACACCAGAAACCTTAGTATTTTCTAGTCATTGTTTTCTTCCACTTCCGTTCTCAGTGTGAGAGCTTTCTTCACATTCTTCAAAAATAACTGAGGGTACTGTATATAAAAGCCAGTTTTTTTAAAGAGAAGAAATGAAACTGCTTTGTTTGTTTTCTTTTTCTTTTCTTTAAACTTTTCCCCTAAAAATTGCCCTCTTTCTGGCTTACGTCCAATGGCCCTTAGAAATATTTATTTATTTTCCTTGATTTTGTTCATTGCATGCTTCCTCCATAATATCTTGACAGCATAATATATCATGATATAATGGTGTGTTGTATGGTGTCTTATTGGCTGTGTTGTTAATCTGTGTGGTTTAATTTTCTGGAAGCATGGGTCTTTCGTGTTATTTTATGCCATCTGTATAATGTGGTAAATGACTGATTATATTTGATTCATATGGACGTCATGGCTGAAGATGGAAATGGAAGCAGCAACAGCAGCTTTGGTGGCTCTGAATTAGCAATATTGGAGAAATCCACAATGGATTCAAATGAGTTCAGATTTCTATGAATCCAAACTGCAGATTCTGTTTACTTGCTGACCAGTTTTTCACTTTGGGGTGGGATGTGCACTACTGCACATTAGCACTACTGCACATTAGCACATTTGTGCAAGGATGTTGCTGTTCAGTCGTTAAGTCGTGTCCGACTCTTTGTGACCCCATGGACCACAGCACGCCAGGCCTTCCTGTCCTCTGCTCTCTCCCGGAGTGTGCTGAGGTTCATATTCATTGCATTGGTGATGCTATCTAGCCATCTCATCCTCCGCCGTCCCCTTTTCCTTTTGCCTTCAATCTTTCCCAGCATCAGGGTCTTTTCTAGTGACTTTTCTCTTCGCATTAGGTGGCCAAAATATTTGAGCTTCAGCTTCAGTGTCTGTCCTTCCAATAAGCACTCATGGTTGATTTCCTTTAGGGTGGACTGATTTGACCTCCTTGCAGTTCAGGGGACTCGTAAGAGTCTTCTCCAGCACCATAGTTCGATTGTGCAAGGATGCCTTAGTGCTAATGTGAATTAGAGCAAGTAGAATGAAATTCCGGTTAAAAAATACTGATTCTGTCAATGAGCCAATGATGGAACGAAAGACGTCTGATGATCCGTAAAACACAGATTTTAAAAATCTGTACATCACTTACTCTGAAGACAGCAGCAACACTGACAGCATCTCTCCCTCCTCACACACAGTCTGGGTCTTTGATTGTACCTTCAGGTAAGATATGAGGGATGGAATATGCGATGTTCAACATGAAAAACGTATGTCCTGTCAAGTAAAGTATATGCCCTGTCCTTTCTCATGTAGTCCCCACAACATCTCTGGGCAGTTATCTTGAATCAACAGCTCCATTCATTTACCCATAAGTTATTGCCACAGCATTAATTATATCCTAACTTGACTGATATATCACCCTGCAATTGATGCTGGAAAAAGAAAGAATACAATCTCTTTAAATACAGGTATAAACCTCCTGCCCTAGCTCACCATTAGAGTCAAATAAATACTTCATAGCAGTAAACAGCAGCAGAAACAGCAGTAGTGTATAGTGCCTACTACATAAATAACTCCCCCAGATTCATGTCTGGAGCTAATCTGTGCCTACCAGATTGTTTTGCAGGAAATCCACTGGCCTTTTGAAAATGATTGAGTAGGTCTGGATTATTTCTCCACTGAGGTCCTTTTGTAGGTTTAGGTCACAGCCTGGCATGTTGACATGACAGTGTGATCAAACTTTGCTTGTGCCAGGCCTAGAGAGGTGTGATTACTATCTCTGCTGCCCTGAAGGTAATTTAATTTTTCATACGGTTGGCAGCTGCAATAATGGTGCACTGCCATGGAGGGTGGGGGTGGGGTGGGAGAGAAGCATTTTGCACCCTCTTCTGAATCCTTTCCAACAGGAAGGATAATTTAGCTGGCTCTACAGGTTCTCGATTTATGTGCTGCATTAACAAGAACTGCAGACGGAGTATGCTTGCGTCAGGTGAAATGAAAAACAGATTGTTAGTAACAATTTTTGTCCAATTTTGCTGATTTTGTGAATGGGATCATTAGTCTAGTAGGCAAAGGCACACACTTTTCAGGTGCCAGCTGCTCATTCACATCTCTATTGTCCTATGGTTCTTAAGGATTTATAACTCAAGGTGGAGTTGTCCTATGGTTCTAAAGGATTTGTAACTCACATGTCTCTGTTGCTTCTTGCACTTTCTTTATATCCTTTCAAATGAATGTTCTCTCCGTCATCATTTGCATGTTAGGCTCTTCCTTCTGTGTTATCTGTTTCATTGGGGCATGGGGAAAATGAACTAGTATTTGTATAGGATTCTGAAGCCCTTTAACAGAAGATTCTGTACTACTTTACACTTCTCTGTGGCCCTTTATCTGAGGATGAAGGCCTGAAGCATCATCCCTGCTACTGAACAACTGAGGGAGGGGCGGGCCCATCTTTGGATATGAGGGTAAGCAACCATTCTCTGGCATCATATGCTACTGTCAGAATTGTCTTCTAGGTTTCTTAATCAGATCAATCTCCATAAAAAGAAGGGAGACCCCCTTCCCTGAGATATATCCTTTCCCTCATTCTCATTCACTGTCTCTTTCCCCATTTAGGCTTTAACATAATTGTTATAGTCTGTATTATTATTATTATTATTAGGCACTTCATTTCCCTCTGACCTCCCTGTTTACATTTCTTTCTCTCTACACATATGTGCATACACACACACACACACACACCTGTCAACTTAGGATAACACTTCATGAATTTGATGGTCTGCAGTCCACAAAAGCTTATGCCAATATTAATTTGCTCATCTTTTAAGGTGTCACCAGACTCCTAGTTCTGTCTTTTCATGGACATGCTGGAGCTTCACAGCTCATTGTGTTATATGAGGATGTAACACGATAGAGTAAGGAGTAACCTATTAAAATAAGGGGCACCTGGCAGCCATATCAAATGCATCACAAGAACGTGTTTCCAATTAGTACACACAGTCTTATCTTTTGCTATAAGTGCCCTATTGGGGAAAGATTACTTGTATGACTGAGCTGACACACACAATCAGGAGAATCATCTGGTGCAATTTATCCTCAACTGTGTGGTTCAGACTGCATATCTGAATGTGCCTCCACATTAAAAACGAAGCTGGGGCCTTTGTGGGACTCAAGGCAATAAACATAGCATTCTTGGGGGGTCTCACATCCAGGCACTCACCTGATGCAGCTCTGTTTTGCTTGAGAAAACGTGCTGCATCATATGCCTTCAGACAACAGCGTGACCCATTCAGTCGTAGAAAAATCCCTGTGTAGCAGTTCCTACCAGCACCAGCAGTTCCTACCACCACCGGAGGCAGGAGGGAACACATGCACACGTACCTCCACCCCACTTGCTTGTGCCCCCTACCTCCGCCCTTGCACTGACCACCCCACTGTCAGGAGCGCCCCAGCTGCCTCTTGCAGTCCCTTCCAATAGCCAACTCAAGACACAGACGAAAGGGATTCTTTCCAAGGCTTTATTCCCTTTACAGCTTAATGACTCTTTCAGATGCTAATCACCAGCGACTAAGCAAGGAACTGCACTGGGGTAGTTAGCAGAGTAGCCTAAGCTCCGGGTAAGGCAGTTGGTCCCCGTTTGAAGGAGAACAGCGGGAAACCTCTGAACTTATGGACTATGGGCTATGGAGAACCTCTTACCCTTGGGTCCTTGGGACACGACCATTGTTTTAGCGCCAAGCGAGCAGAGCGCCTCCTCTCGGCGCCCGCCATCTGGCGCCGCTCCCTGCGTCTGTGCCGAGCGTCCAGCAAGGTCCCCTTCCCCACTGTCTCGCTGCCAGGGTCACTATCTCTCTCAGGAATGCAGGCAGGAGGAATCTCTCCCTGCCTCTGTGCCTGTGAGCGATGAGGTGCTCCTCTCCCACGGGTTGTTGCTCTTCCTCAGAATCAGAACTGCTCTGGGGCTCTATGGGCTCAATTTCCACCCTGACATCCACTGCCTTGCTTTGACCGCCCTTGCTTTGACCACTGCTGCCCTTTGGAGAGATATAGGAGACCTTCTGAGACACCCTCCCACAATGCCTGGCTCTGAGGAAGGACCCCCTTAGAACCAGGAATCGGGCTTGGCCTGTTGTATAGTGAGACTAGCACAAGACTAGCTAACAATAACAAGACTTCAATAATTGTCCAACAATAAACAGTAGTTAACCTTAAGTATGTAGGAGACATCTACGCCTTGCTGAGTCCTGGTTGTTGTTGTCTGCTTAGCTGCTTGCTCTGAACTGAAGCCCTATGCCAGTAGTCATGCGATTAAGCCTCTAACCACTGTAGGAGGGGAAATCATTTAAAGGAGTAGTACACACTCAAATACACGACACACCGATTCTCTGAAGAGCCACGGTGGCTGCTTCCTCTAGGCCCACCTGCCTGCCTGCCCTCTGGCTCGTGCTGAGAGAATTCTCAGCACAAGCCAGAGGGTAGGTGGCTGAGAGCACCTGCTCAGAGCAAAACAGAGGTTGGATGGCTGCTCTGGAGCAAATTCTTGCGTAAATGCCATACAGGAGAGCAGTCGGCCAGGTTCTCCAGAGCATTTATTGAAGGTGGTGGCAGGCCCTCCTGGTGGGGGTGGGGGGAGTGTGACCGCCCACTCCTCCCACTTTGCTGACAGAGGTGGGGGATTCACCCTGCCTCATGGGATGGCTGGCCCTAGTTCTACTATGTGTCATATGGTTTCCAAAGTGCTATCACACTCCTGTGTTTGTTTCACTCTTATCAAACATGCTAGCCTTTTATGATGCCTAGCTTAGTTTCACTGAAAACTGGGATCTCACAAAGTGGTGCCATGAAAATATAGGCCTTAAGACACTTATTCACTTGGCTGGCCATAGAGTAAATCAACACAAACAACTGGCAAAGTATCTATTCCCAGGTTTCTAAAGCTGGCTGAGCAATTTACTTGAGTCTTCCTTAGAAGTGAAAGTGAACATGAGAACATAAAAAGAGCCCCACTGGACCAGACCAAAGGCCTGTGTAGGCTAGATCTACACTAGTGCTTTTAATGGTATTGAAGTGTTAACCATTGGGGCACATTATCCATTCCGTATACTGCTTTTATAGAGTTATTTCCTGCGTTTTATTCTGTATTATCCAAAATCCTACAACAGATGTCATTGTGTATGCTATGAGGTATAAATGTGCAAGAGGGGTATAGTGTCACCGTGATGGCATTGTAGCAATATGACACGAGGTGTAGATCAGCCCTTGGTCCAGCATCCCACAGTGGTCGATCAGATGCCCACTGGCAGTCCACAAGGTGAACCTGTTCCTGCTGTTGTATCCCAGCAACAGGTATTCAGAGACATGTTGCCTGTGATCCTGGATGTAGCAAATACCTATGATGATAAGTTGCTACTGATAGCTTTATCCTCCATTAATTTGTCCAATTCCCTTTTAAAGCCATGCATATTGGTGGCCATCACCACATCCTGTGAAAGCAAATTCCCTAGTTTAATTCTGCTGGGTGTCAGGAAGTACATTCTTTTGTCTGTCATGAATCTCCCACCACTCAGTGTCATTGGATGACCCCAGGTTCTAGTATTATAAGAGAAGGAGAATAACTTATCTCTATCCACTTTCTCCACATCATCCATAATTTTAGAAATCTCTATCATGTCCCCTCTTACTCACCTTTTTTCTAAACTAAATAGCCCCAAATGTTGTAATCAAAGTTACATAAGTGACTATTGCATTTTTTCTTATCCTTCTACTTGTTTTTTTTAATACTATGAAGCAAGCAAACTCAGTAAGACTTATGAAACATTGGACTGGTTGACGCTTGTAACCTAAACAGAATGAACCAAGTAATAAAATTAGCAACTGGGGGATCATTTATGGAAACTTCATTTGCTCTGGCATTCCATCTTGAGATCACAGAAGCAGCAGGGAAGATTAAAAGAAAAGTGATTACACGTCTGCTCATTCATTTATTCACTCACCTTTTCAAATGCTTCAAACCAAAACCTATTTTAGAGAAGAACTTAGACAACATTACTTTTTTTTTAAGCTTATTTTTAAAATTATTTTCCCACCCTCAAATCAGCAGTTTTGTTGCTAGAATCAATATAGGGAGCAAATTTCTAATTAAAGGAGGTTCACAGTCCTGCAGAATGCAAATTCCATTTTTTTCCCTCTTTCAGCTGGCATTCTTGCCCAAGTTGATGAATGGTATCATTTGCTGCAGCTATATGACAATAGTTCTCAGTGTTGAATAGGTAATATGCTATCACCCAAGGTCCGTCTAATCAAAGCTATGGTTTTCCCAGTAGTAATGTATGGCTGTGAGAGCTGCACTATAAGGAAGGCTGAGCGCCGAAGAATTGATGCTTTCGAACTGTGGTGCTGAAGAAGACTCTTACGAGTCCCCTGGACTGCAAGGAGGTCAAATCAGTCCATCCTAAAGGAAATCAACCCTGAGTGCTCATTGGAAGGACAGATACTGAAGCTGAAGCTCCAGTATTTTGGCCACCTAATGCGAAGAGAAAACTCCCTGGAAAAGACCCTGATGCTGGGAAAGACTGAAGGCAAAAGGAGAAGGGGACGGCAGAGGATGAGATGGCTAGATAGCATCACGGATGCAATGAATATGAACTTGAGCACGCTCCGGGAGAGAGCACAGGACAGGAAGGCCTGGCGTGCTATGGTCCATGGGGTCACGAAGAGTCGGACACGACTGAACGACTGAACAACAACAAATTAACATTTTAAAAGAAAGCACTTCTATTATTTTAATTCTGGATGAACCATGATCACACATCATGCAAAAAAAAAATAAATAGTTGGTGAGATTCTTGAAAACTGCAAATTCATAGATTTGTCCAAGGCGAATCTCATTGCAAAAACTGCAAGTTCCTTGATGTAGCATAGTGGCGAATTGCTATGAATCAGGAAAGGCCTAGTTCTAAGCATGACCTGCCATGAACTCACTAGATGGCCCTAAACAGGCCACTCAACCTTAGCTGCAACTGCAATATGGAGATAAATACTGACCTACCTTGCATGGTTGTACTAGGTATTACAGAAAAATAATGTATGGGACGTGCTTTGAATATTTGAAAGTGCTACATAAATCATAATATAATTTTTCCCCACCCTTCCACCAAGGAGCTCAGGGGGGCATGTATGGTTCTTCCCCTACTTCACAACAATCCTGTGAGGTAGCTACTCATCCAGCGAGCTTGTTGGATGAGTGGGTATTTTCATTTCATTTATTCAATTTATGAATCACCCTATAGATGAAGTTCTCAGGACGACGTACATAATAAATGTGAAAATAAAGCCACATCATAAAATACCTTAACAAGTACTGTTTTTAAAAGCAGCAACAAAATTTAAGCATTTCAAAGAGATAATCTACGCCTTTTCACTGTAGCACTAACCACAGCCACACCATGTGGGAATTTCCAACCAACACTGAGTTGCAAGACTCTGCATCTCCCAACAGACTTGGCCTATAATTATGGGGCTGTCAGCTGCGAGAATTTAGGCAATGGGTTGTTCATGGGACATTAATGCCAGAAGCTATGGAAAGTGAGTTAATAGTTCAGTTAACTCAAGCAAAAATGGAGAGCCTAGTTATTACTCACCCAGGGCACCTGGGGCTAGATCTAGCCTGGAGAGGCATAACTCAAGGTAAAAGGATTTTAAAAATAGTTTAAAGTATAGTAAAGACAATGGGTTGCTTCCAGACTTAGCCAGGCTTAGAGCAGACCCATTGAAGTCAATGGGGCCTAAGTTAGTCATGACTGATGCGCCCCATTGGTTTCAGTGGATCTATTCTCAGCATGACTAAGTCTGGACCCAAACCAATATTTATACTGGCTTAGGAGCAAATGCGCCCAGATAAAAGAGAGTCCTTGCTTGCTGTTGGCCTTTCTGGGAATCATTTGTTCCCACTGGAAAAGCTGTCAAGAGATGGGAAAGGGGAGTTAATAAAATCACCTCCAAATGCAAGCTGGTATTCTGTGAGCATCTTGTTGGGGGCGGATTTCAGTCATATCATAGCATGTAATTTTGCATGGAAGCATTTGAAAATGGATTTTCTTTCTTCTTTTTTTTAGCTTTTGTACTGGAAAGACAAAAGCTTAAAATGTGATGGCTATGCATGCTTGAAAGGTTCAAGGTCAAACAACTCCTAAACCCGCATCCCCATTGTTATATCCGACCTATTATCTCTGAGATAACAGTGGGGATTCCCTGGGCATCACTGGCAGATCACAGCATGGAGATAATAGCAGGGATTTCTCCAGGGGTCAGGTTTAGAGGCCAAGCCCACCCGTGATGCAAATGGCGTCCAGGACGCCATTTGCGGCCATAAAGGCCTTAGTTTAAGGCAAATGCAGCCATTTATGATTGCATTTACCTTAAACTAAGGCCTTTACAGCTGCAAATGGTGTCCTGGACACCATTTGCGTCCACAGTCACTTCCCTTCAACCAGCGATACGGCATGGTGGCCATATTGTTAGCAATCCGGAGCTGGAGGATCCGGCCAAAGAGGATTCCTCCTGGAGGCGGCGGTAAGTCTTCTGTTCCACCACGGACTCCAGGGGGGCGGATTCTTTAGAATGCAGCCTCACTGGAGTCCATGGTGGAATTCTCCCCCATCCCTACCTGTGGAGGAATTCAAGGCAGCACTGCAGGCCAGATGGAGAACCTCTGCCAGCCAGAGATCCCCCTGTCAGGAATGAATCTGAGCATGTGGAGATGTCTAGCAGCTCAGATTCAGAATGGGAACAGCCAGAAGAGGGGGAGGCTCCCTCCCTAGTACACTCAGATATGGCAAGGCCTTCTTCCCAAGACCTTGGCTAACAGATGGGTCAGCCTGAATGGCCCCCCTTTCCTCCTCCATGAGAGCCCAGGTTTTGGGGAAGGAGGAGAGTGAGGGGCATGACTTGAGGGATGCTAGGGTCCATCGCAAAGTGAAGCTGGAAAAGTTAGAGGCGGACCTCAGATGCTCCACCAGGTTGGCTATGCATGAAAGCCTACGTAGGAGGGAGCCACTGTAAGGGAGGGACATCCTTCCTAAGCTAGTCTGGTCAAGAAGTTCTTGCTCAGACTATTGGCAACTTCTCTAACTTCCACTTTGGCTCCTCTATTGCTATTCGTATTTGTGTGGAGTAGCTGTTTTTCATTGTAGTCTGAGAGTTTCCTAGAATTTGCAGTTGTAAGGAAGCTGGTTGTTAACTAATGAAGTAGTGAGCCTGAAGCCTGGTATCCTGGAGTGTGTTGATGGCAAAGGGGGAGGACGAAGGAATGTGACACCCCCATCCCTGCATTGACCTAAATGGAATTTGGGTTCGTCATGACTAACTTATGTCCCATTTATTTCAGTAGGTCTCCTCTAAGTATGACTACATCAGGGATCTTAACTCACTGTATATTATAAAGTGGGATATATTCTTCTGTACTCTATACTAAACTTGGGTACCACAAATATCTGAGTAATATGTGTGTGTGTGTGTGTGTGAGAGAGAGAGAGAGAGAGAGAGAGAGTTGTGCCTGAAAGAGGTGTGTGTGTGTGTGTGTGTGTGTGGGGAGTAAATATGTTTTCAACAAAATGAATAAGTAAATAACTCAAAGTGGTGGGCACATCCTTTTGCATGTTTTTAAGTGGCCTCAGGGAGAGACTATAGCAAAGCAAAAAGGATGTCAAAATAAGAATAGTTCCATTAGCTAACACAAGAGGGAGTCCCTAAAGTCCACTCAATTCTCTTTCCGTGAATAGCCTTTGCAAACCCAGAATCTATGTTTAAATGTGGGACCCAGTTCTATTTTTTATTACCATATGTATACGGGGGGGGGGGGCTCTGAAAAAGGGGAAACGACCCCTGTTTTTTTCATAGTGGTATGAAAGAAGAAATATTGGCAGGTGCAGCATTATCACACGGGGTGAACAACGTGCACCTACTAATATGTCTTCTTTTACTGAACTATTTAAGATAAAACAAATGTGTCTTCCTTCGCTGCTAGTCACTCTCTCTGTATTCTCGGCCCCACCTGCACCTGTCTCAGGGCCAAAGAAGATATTCTGTAAATACGTATCATGCAGCTACGTATCTGGTTTTGCTTTAATTAATTACAGGTGTGCGTGGGAGGCCATCCTTATCAGAGAGGCTGCATGCAGGGAGGGGGGAGTGATGTCTAAATCCACCTCACACCCCCCCCCAGCTAGAATGCAAAGGAAGAAAAAGAATTCCCACCGGCACCAACATAATTTTCCCCCTCTGTGTTCTAGCTGCACATGCAGATGGGCAATTCAGACTCCAGTTGCACAGAGAATAAAGATATAACCCTCCTCTCCTCACATGCAGCCATTCTGATAAGGTTCACCAACCTCCCACCCCCCACCCCCATGCACCTGTAACTAACTAAAGCCAAACCGGATATGTAGCTGCTTACTGCAGGCTGAGTCTAGATTGAAGTTAAATCAACTGCGTTCACAGAAGTGGACTTCCTCACCTCCTTCTTCCCACGGCAGCCCCTCCATCTCCTCCAAAATGCCACATAGAAGGTCAGGAGACCCTGCTGAATGGGATGAGCTGTGGTGTGAGGGGAAGGGAGGATCCCCCCAAACGGGGTGGAGAGACCTTCCACAAATGGAGCCCTTGCTCATATGGAAGGCAGTTCCTGGATCCAATCATAGAATCATAGAATAGTAGGGCTGGAAGGGGCCTACAAGGCCATTCAGTCCAAACCCCTACTCAATGCAGGAATCCAATTCAGAGCATCCCTGACAGATGGCTGTCCAGCTTCATCTTGAATGCCTCCAGTGTGGAAGAGCCCACTACCTCCCTAGGTAGTTGGTTGCATTGTCGTATTGCTCTAACAGTCAGGAAGTTTTTCCTGATGTTCAGCCGGAATCTGGGTTCCTGTAACTTGAGCCCATTATTCCATGTCCTGCACTCTGGGATGATCGAGAAGAGATCCTGGCCTTCCTCTCTGCGGCAACCTTTCAAGTACTTGAAGAGCACTATCATATTTCCCCTCAGTCTTCTCTTCTCAAGGCTAAACATGCCCAGTTCTTTCAGTCTGTCCTCATAGGGCTTTGTTTCCAGTCCCCTGATCATCTTTGTTGCCCTCCTCTGAACCCTTTCCAATTTGTCTGCATCCTTCTTAAAGTGTGGTACCCAGAACTGGACACAGTACAATAAAAGAAAGCCAGACAAACAAAATCGTGGTGGTACCACTGTTCAGGTCAGACCTTAACCCCCTTGTGGGTCAGTCCTATTTGCCTCTTTGCCTGAAGAAACCATTCACAAGGAATGGAATGAAGCATCCTGAACAGCTTCCCAGGCTTCTCCTAGCAGCAGTGTGGCAGAGAAGGGCTGGACATCAACAGAAGAACATCTCTCCGAAATGTTTTTGGCTGCTAACCAGTCACTAACTGCCTACGGAGAGATCGATGGCCCGATGTGCACAAGTTGACAAGAGGAGGATGGATATAAATGCTGGATGCCATCCACTGACCAGATAGATTGCAGTTTTATTTAGACATATCTTGTAGACATCATTATTTGTAGTTCAGTAAAAGAGAAAAATAGTGTATTCAGAGTGATCGATACCAAGCTACAGTTGTGTCTGTATTTCATTACAGCCATTCCATCTGGCATTCAGACAGACTTCTGCTTGGCATGAGTGTCCACCAAAAGCAAATGATATATTTATGGTGTACTTGCAGGTATTGGGTTGGATCGAGATTTCAGCTGAATCAACTGTGCTGGTGGAAGTGAAATCCCCTGAGCCCTCCTTCCCATGGCAGCTCCTTCAGCCCCCTGAAAATGCTACACAGAGAGTCAGAAGACCTTGCTGAATGGGAGGAACTGTGGTGTGGGGAATTCCCCAAATGAGGTGGAGGGACCTTCTGCAAGCAGAGCCCTTCCTCTCACAGACGTTCTCTTCCTCTTGTTGAAGGTAGCTCCTTCCTCCAAGCCAAAGAGTTTCACTGCTGGGTCAGCCAGTGGATGCACACTTACATAGTGCTGTCCTTCTGCTTCAGCTAGTACTTGTGATACCCACACTAGTAAAGGTATGATGGGGTTCTCCCTCTAAACCAACACTCAGCATCAATGGCACCCTTTATACATATTGCAGCCCCTCACAAGTTCCCCTGGTTCCCAGTGCAATAAAGTACCTCTTATCTCATCTGTATTGACTGGCAACCAACACAAAATCTCTCCATTATAGACAAATAGTGGACGTCTTGGGTGACGTTAAAGAGGGATTAGACAAATCCCTGAAGGATGAGGCTATCAATGGCCACTAGTCATGGCAGCTTTTCTTATTCCAGTGTCTGAGGCAGTGTGCTGGGGAAAACTGCAGCAGAGCATTCTTGCCCTCATGTCCTCTTCATGGGCTTCTGGTTGCCCACTGTGGGAACAGAATGCTGGACTAAATAGGCCTTTGGTCTTATCTAGCACAACTCTTACATCCTTAAATATTTTATTTATTTATTTATTTATTTATTTCATTTCATTTCTATACCGCCCAATAGCCGAAGCTTTCTAAATATTTAGAAAATATTTTCTAAACTTTCCAGTATTAGGAATATTGGGTGCGCAGGAGGAAGCAGAGGTATTTTGGCAGGCTGACATGAAGGATTGTTTTGAACATGGTGCAATATAAATAGGCAGGGCATGATGATTAAATGGAGGGACGTATGGCCACAGGGCTGCTATCTTATTTTAACATTACTTCTGGTTTTATTTTTATACTGATTTTAATGTTGCAAGAAGATGGTGCTTGGAGGATCTGCTCCTTTGAGCACTGGCCAGGTCCCTGGGTCTGTGTGCCAGTCGCCAGCTGCACTGGGATGCCAAGCAGTACATGAACCCTAGGGATGTCTGATCCTTTTGGGGCTTGCCAGACTTCTGCAGTACATCCGACTAAGTTTGCATTTGTGAGCTGAGCCCCACATTTTCCCCAAATTCTGGGGACTTTTATCATTTCTTTTTTTAATTTGCAAAAATAGACATTTGCACAAATTGCAGCTGCGAGTTATGCAAATCATAGCTGCCAATTGTGCAAATGACTGTATCTGCAAATTTTAAAAAATACATCGAAAATCCACCAGCTGGCCTGCTGGGGACCAAGTTGGGCCAGCTGGTGGAAGATGGAAAGGAGTCTGGGGAGCTGAGCTGACGAAAGCTCGTGGAGCTCCACCCCCCCGCCCAACCAGATTCCTCCAACATCCCTAGAACTCAGCTGGGGCTTCTCCTCTTATCACTGGCTGAGACTTCCTCTGCATGCCTCTTGCTGCTGCCGATGGGGATGATGGGAGGTGCATCTTCTCCTCCTAGTGCTGGTCAAGTCCGTCCACTGCCACTTGCCATTCACATCAGCACAAGTGGACCCAGGGAAGCTTCTTGCTGTGCAGACTTTTCCTAGCCAAGAGAGGAGTGAAGGGGCCTGGGCCAGCTCGGTTTTGCTGGCTCTGCATCCTCCCCAGAGTGGGAAGATGCAAGGTGGCAAAACCACCATGGTGCCAGGTAGATTGTTCATCCTGTGCCATGACTGCGATGGGCTCATTGCCTACAGGGTTTCCCTGACTGGGAAAGCTCACAGGCAGTGAAGCCTGGTCCCTGACCAATGCACTGGGTGAAGCTTTGGCCAGGGGGAAAATGGCATCAGGGAGCAGGGCCACACCCACTGAGGTCAGGGGGCATGACCATGGCCAATTGACATCACACAGCCTGTGGAAGTTTGGGTGGTAGTCTCCAAAGCAGTTCTGCATCCCTGCAATACATCAAACAAGCTTTCACTGTTTTCCCAAAGCCCTGGGGACTGTCGTGTGCTTCACATTCTGAATGATGTAGTGCTGAAATTACTGGGAAGAGACCAGGAGGTAGCATTTCCAGGTAAGTCCAGTGTCTCTAATCACTGGGTGTTCAAGGTCTGTTACTGTGTCTGGCCCATTGCTTGTAATTCTATATGTGTCTATGGGTGCTCTGAGGAAGGATGCATCCATTCTACATGAAATCCAAGTTGAGCAGCAGTATAGTAGAAGTCCAAATTTGGTACTGCAAGCCCTCCTCCTCCTCCTTTTGTCTGGGGTCTGCTGAGGGCTGCTCATTCCAGTCCTGGCATCCATCTGAACCAGATAACATCTAACAGTAATTTGTTGCATTTGGCCAGGATTGGAGTTGGTAGATACAGCGCAGCATTCCCCAACTTGGTGCCCTGCAGATGTTTTGGACTTCAACACTCATCAGCCCCAGCCAGCATAGCCAGTGGTTAGGAATGCTGCAGGTTGTAGTCAAAAAATCAATCGCACTGTTGACTTTCTGGCTGAACTTGGCCACTTATCCTTCCTCTGTTTTTGAGTTCCAGAGCAAATTCATGTGTACAAGTAGTTTCATTATTTTCTGGTGCTTTCGATGCTTATGATCCCTTTCTTCTCTCCTCCCACTGAATCCTGCCTATTCATGTGCTATTGAAAATGTCCACAAACTTAGCAACATTTCTCTCTTTATTTTCAGCTTGAGTGTATTTCTGTCATATTTTAAGGCATCACCTTGGGAACACGCCATCTTTGACCAAGGCCTTTCTTAATGTCAGTGTGAATAAAATAAACAGTCTTGACCTTGTGCTTAACAGAGGCCTCGGGCTTTTATCCAGCAACTCCTGTGGTGAGGTAAAGGAGGCTGCTGTGCTATTAAGTGGCATAAAAAAAAAAAGCACTGAGTACTGCATCTTGTATTAGTCATAGTGGTTTTTGTTCATAGCATTAATACAAATATTTAAGCAGGGTGATATATGTATGTATGTATGTATATATATTTGTGTGTGTGTATCCTTAAAATGGATAAAGTCTTCCCTTAAGATTTCCATGGTAATGCAAAATATGTGAGCAGGCACATCAATATGCAATATTGGCCTAATGCTGTGCGGTACTCAGTACACGTGGCTGAAATTCTGGATTAGTCATGCCATCAAGGCAGGACTTTGGGGTCCTGACTGAACAGAGTGAGCAGCAGGACGGTCCCCAAGGCTGGCTTACCACATTTTGAAGGAAGTGAAATAATAATACACCTTACCATCTAAAGAGCCCCCCCCCAAACCCACACATTTTATGTCCAGAGTCTTTGATTCCTAACTGTAGCACACTAATGATTAGTTGCTCCAGCAGAGTCAAGGAAGGCCTTAGACATCGGATACAACATTCTGCCTCATTGATAGTCATGTTCACATGCTTATCTAGCTGAGGAGCCTTTTATGTAGCTCAGGAGTGGGCACTCCCTCTAACACATGCATAAAATAGGGTGTGACATGAGCATACCATGCATAGGGTCATAGGTACAATCTTCCCCACCCCTATTTTTGAAGGTGAAGAATTGGCCCTATGCATGGAACATTTGCATCACATGTTACCTCAGTTCCACTGCCGAACAGCCCCTCACTGTTAGGAAGTTTCTCCTGATGTTTAGCCAAAATCTGCTTCCCTGCAACTTCCAACCATTGGTTCAAGTTGTGCCCTCTGGAGCAACAGAGAACAAGTTTGGTCCATCTTCTGCATGACAGCCCTTCAGATATTTGAAGGCCACTCTCATAGCCCTATTCAGGCATTCTGAACCTGAATAGAGCTAACACGTGGGGTGGGGGAGCACTCCAGCCCCTCCCCCCTCCACCATTGCATTTGTTGCCCTCTATTCATGGGGGGCAACAGTCTGAGGAGAACCTCTGGTATCCATGGAGGCTCTCCATACAAGCAAGAATACTGGTTTTCTCATGTTATGGCTCATGTGAAGTGCATCCATGGATACAGGAGAAAGCTGTCTTCTTCAGACAGTCATCCTGTGACAACAGTCAACCTGTGACAAATGCGACAACAGAGAGCTTCTTCTCATGTGTTTGCTCTATTGAAGTTCAATATGTCTGAATAGGGCTCATGTCTCCTCTTAATCTTCTTTAGGCTAAACTAAACATACCATTTGTCACTTAGTTTCCACACCCCACACCATCCTGCTGTCCTCCTCTGGACACACTCAAGTTTATCAATGTCTTTGTTGAAATGTGACTCCTGGAACTGAACACAGTACTCCAGATGCAGTGAGATCAGCAGAGAATAGGGTGGGACACTCCTTCCAGTGAAATCTGGTGTGTTTGAGATGATGCGATGTGGAAGCTGTGTCTATGGCTGGCCTGATTCACAAGTCATCACCTGGAACAAGTTCACGCAATCTTTAACATGGAAGTGCCATTCCTACCTAGGGATAGGTAGGACTGGACTTCCTATCTACCACCATCACTGCCCAGGCCTGACACCAGTACCATAACCTGCAATGTGGGGTATATTTGCATGGAGCCATAGACCCAATTTTATGTGATTCTTTCACCTTTTATTTGAGGGAGAACTGGACATGCACATTTATGCACTGCACCACATGTTCTGATTATAGACATAGTAAGGGGGACATCTGGGGGGTATCTCATTTTCAAGGATCTGGCTTTGCTCCATGCAGGGCTCCACGACCAAGTGTATTGCACCAGTAAAAGTTGCTTCACAGAACATACTTCTGGGTAGGGTGGGGATGTTGGAGTGAACGTCATCTGACCGGCAGGAGCTGCTCAACCAATAAGAGAGGGTCCCCTCTCCAGGCTGTCTTTGCCTTTTTCCTTTGAAAATAAGACAGCCTCCACTGCTTCAGGGGACAAGCCTCATTGACCACAGTGGGAGTTACTTCTGAGTAGACACTAATTGGTTTGTGTTGGGAAACGCTGGGGGGACAGGAACAATCTCCTTCTCTCTGTCTCTGTCTCTGTCTCTCTCTCTCTCTCACCCTTATTTCCTTAAATAAGCAATCCTTTCCAGAACACAGTGCTCTAGCTACCCTGCTGTGATCAGTCAAAGCTTCGAAGCTTCGACATTAAGGTTCTCTAAATGCATTATTTCGATTCATGGGAATCTCAGTGCACATTTTGGGAACAAGCCTCATTGACCACAATGGGAGTTACTTTTGAGACGAAACTAACTGGTTTGTGCTGGGAAAGACAGGGACAGGAAACATGCCTTGACTGTGGTCACGGTGAAAGGCACACCCCCGGGCAGGGCTAGCGTACCAGAGGTCAATTCGGGGGTTGGGGCACACAGCAACTATACCGTGGAGAACCTGACTTAAGGAAAAGAATCGGACTTCAAGCAGTCCCAGGAAATCTGGTTTTTCCCTGATAAGCTCTGGGGTGGCTGCTGGATGGCAATGACATCATATATCCCTAACAACCCGCAAAGGCAGCCAGCTCAGAGAAAATTGCTCATGGAGACACCCCACCCCCCTGGTCCTGTT
Source organism: Heloderma suspectum (assembly GCF_057233095.1). Lineage (NCBI taxonomy): Eukaryota > Metazoa > Chordata > Lepidosauria > Squamata > Helodermatidae > Heloderma > Heloderma suspectum. The sequence goes on along the minus strand of NC_139459.1, from coordinate 270,334,889 downwards.
ACATCAACATGCTTATGGTATTTCCACAAAGATTGTATGAACAAGCCTTTGGTGTTAGAGTTCTTGAAAGGTGAATGTTTGAATTTATCCTAACTCCCTATCCTTGGACAGACACCCCAAACCTCAGCATCTTTAGGAAGTGTTGTAAGTAGGCCATTTTATCTGGGCTTTATTCTTATGGCTGGGGTTAAGCGAAACTGATACGTGAGGACATTTAAAACATGATAAGTGCATCCTATTGTGTTCATTTTCATTATTTTATATTTTTGAATTCAGGCAATTCACTGATTAAAGATTTTTTTAGTTGCTTAATCATCTGTGTTTCCTTTAATTAATTGATTGCATGTAATTACATTTGCATATCAACAAAACCTCAATCTGAACTTCGGACAAGTAGTTAATAAATGCAATTAAAGTTGTGTACCAGCAAAATCCCAATCTAGGCACTGTTTGGAAGATAATGAAGGAGATGTGAAATAAATTTACATTTAATAAACTACTAATTTAAACAGAAAGGCCATCGTTATTTTCTCTTAAATTCACAATTACAGTAACATACCGGAACCAAAATGTCTTTAAAAAGAACTAAACAAGGTTGTTGTTAAGTCTCAATCCCACCAATTTCAATTTGCTTCCTTTGATTCAAATTCACCCTCACATTTAATCAACACTTTAGTTGATTAATCTACTTATTAAATCAGTTAACACTTGTAGGCTAACTTTTGATATAATCTTACTTGCCATGAACTTTAAAAAATGAGAACAGTTTAGAAAGCTAAGGAAAATGAGAACCAAAGCAGCTATGTCTTCCCCCCATTTTTACTCTAGAGTAGCTGGAAGGGGACCAGTCAGGGGCTTCGTGTGTGTTGCAGGGCTTAGCCTTTTCCTCTTGCTATGGGCCTGAAATTCCTATTATAAAATAGTGATCCATTTGTTTTATGGATCACATTTGCAACAGAAATTACAGGTGTGACTCCCCCAATCTGGATTGGGCTTATTGCAGGCCCCCTCCCACATTCAGATTGCACCCCCCCATACTTACTCTAGAGTGAAAAAGATGTAGATGGCAGCTACATCTTTAAAGTAATGTCTGCTTTGGCCCTGATTAACAGTGTAATCCTATGCATGTCTAACTCAGAAACACCCCCATTGAATTCAATGGGACTTACTCCCAAGAGAGTGTGCATACAATTGCTGCTCAATGGGACTTACTTTTGAGTAGACATGTATAGGATTGTACTGTAAGTCTGCAAGCCTATAGACACTTAAGAACATAAAAAACATAAGAGCCGTGCTGGATCTGACCAAAGGTCCATCTAGTCCAGCATTTTGTTCATAGAGTGGCCAACCAGCTGGCCATGTGAAACCCACAAGCAGAACCCAAAAACACAAAGGAGAAGGTTCCCAAAACACAGTCAGTACAAAAAGTAAAGAAAGGAACCATTTAGCTATAAAGATCACTGCCTCGTTGTGGCGAAGGGGCTAGCGTAACTCAGTGAAGCCATAAGCTATGCCATGCAGAGCCACCCAAGACGGACAGGTCATGTCGGAGAGTTCTGACAAAATGTGGTCCACTGGAGAAGGAAATGGCAACCCACTCCAGTATTCTTGCCAAGAAAACCCCATGGAACGTATCACAAGGCTAAAAGAGATGATGCCGGAAGATGAGACCCTCAGGTCGGAAGGTGTCCAATATATTACTGGGGAAGAGCAGAGGGAATTTCCAAGTAGCGCCAGAAAGAGTGAAGCGGCTGGGCCAAAGCCGAAAGGACACTCAGCTGTGGATGTGTCTGGCGGTGAAAAGAAAATCCGATGCTGTAAAGAACAATATTGTTTAGGAAACCTGGAATGTAAGATCAATGAATCAAGGTAAGCTGGAGGTGGTCAAACATGAGATGGCAAGACTGAACATCGACATCTTGGGAATCAGCGAACTAAAATGGACAGGCATGGGCGAATTTAATTCAGGTGACCATCATATCTACTACTGTGGGCAAGAATCCCTTAGAAAAAATGGAGTAGCACTCATAGTCAACAAAAGGGTGGGAAAAGCAGTACTGGGGTACAATCTCAAAAACGATAGAATGATCTCAGTACGAATCCAAGGCAAACCATTCAACATCACAGTAATTCAAGTCTATGCCCCAACCACTGATGCCGAAGAAGCTGAGGTTGATCGGTTCTATGAAGACCTACAACACCTTCTAGAGTAACACCAAAAAAAGATGTCCTCTTCATCATAGGGGATTGGAATGCTAAAGTAGGAAGTCAAGAAATCACTGGGATAACAGGCAGGCATGGCCTTGGTGTACAAAATGAAGCAGGACAAAAGCTAATAGAGTTTTGCCAAGAGAACACGCTGATCATAGCAAACACTCTTTTCCAATAGCACAAGAGACGACTCTACACATGGACATCACCAGATGGTCAATATCGAAATCAGATTGATTATGTCCTTTGCAGCCAAAGATGGAGAAGCTCTATACAGTCAGTAAAAACAAGACCTGGAGCTGACTGTGGCTCAGATCATGAGCTGCTTCTTGCAAAATTTCGGCTTAAATTGAAGAATGTAGGGAAAACCACTAAACCATTCAGGTATGACCTCAATCATATCCCTTATGAATATACAGTGGAGGTGAGGAATAGATTTCAGGGATTAGACCTGATAGACAGAGTGCCTGAGGAACTATGGACGGAGGTCCGTAACATTGTTCAGGAGGCAGCAACTCAATCCATCCCAAAGAACAAGAAATGCAAGAAAGCCAAGTGGCTGTCTGATGAGGCTTTACAAGTAGCTGTGGAAAGAAGGGAAGCAAAAAGCAAGGGAGAAAGGGGAAGATATATCCGACTGAATGCAGAGTTCCAGAGAATAGCAAGGATAGACAAGAAGGCCTTCTTAAATGAACAATGCAAAGAAATCGAGGAAAACAACAGAATGGGAAAGACTAGAGATCTTTTCAAGAAAATCGGAAATCTCAAGGGAACGTTTTGTGCAAAGATGGGCATTATAAAGGACAAAGAAGGCAGGGACCTAACGGATGCAGATGAGATTAAGAAGAGGTGGAAAGAATACACAGAAGAACTATACAGGAAAGATCTGAATGTCCTTGATAGCCATGACAGTGCGGTCACTGAACTTGAGCCGGACATCCTCGAGAGTGAAGTCAAGTGGGCCTTAGGAAGCATTAGTAACAACAAAGCTAGCGGAGATGACAGCATTCCAGCTGAGCTATTTAAAATCCTAAAAGATGATGCTGTTAAAGTGCTGCACTCAATATGCTAACAAATTTGGAACACTCAACCGTGGCCACAAGACTGGAAAAGGTCAGTTTACATTCCAATGCCAAAGAAGGGCAATGCCAAAGAGTGTCCAAACTACCATACAATTGCGCTCATTTCACATGCCAGCAAGGTGATGCTCAAAATCCTACAAGCTAGGCTTCAGCAGTATGCGAACCAAGAACTACCGGAAGTACAAGCTGGGTTTCGAAGAGGCAGAGGAACTAGAGATCAAATCGCCAACGTTTGCTGGATCATGGAGAAAGCAAGAGAATTCCAGAAAAACGTCTATTTCTGCTTCAATGACTGCGCTAAAGCCTTTGATTGTGTGGATCACAACAAACTGTGGCAAATTCTTAAAGTGATGGGAGTACCAGACCACCTTACCTGTCTCCTGAGAAACCTGTATGCGGGTCAAGAAGCAACAGTAATAACGAGACATGGAACAACTGATTGGTTCCAAATTGGGAAAGGAGTACGACAAGGCTGCATATTGTCACCCTGCTTATTTAACTTATATGCAGGGTACATCATGAGAAACGCCGGGTTGGATGAATCACAGGTCGGAATTAAGATTGCTGGGAGAATTATCAACAACCTCCAATATGCAGATGATACCACCCTATTGGCAGAAAGCGAAGAGGATCTAAAGAGCCTCTTGTTGAGGGTGAAAGTGGAGAGTACAAAAGCTGGTTTGAAACTCAACATTAAAAGAACTAAGATCATGGCATCTGGCCCCATCACCTCCTGGCATATAGAAGGGGAAGAAATGGAAGCTGTGACAGATTTTATTTTCTTGGGCTCCAAGATCACCGCAGATGGTGACTGTAGCCATGAAATTAAAAGACGCTTGCTCCTTGGGAGGAAAGCTATGGCAAACCTAGACAGCACAGTAAGAAGCAGAGACATCACCTTGCCAACAAAACTATGGTTTTCCCAGTAGTAATGTATGGCTGTGAGAGCTGGACTATAAGGAAGGCTGAGTGCCGAAGAATTGATGCTTTTGAACTGTGGTGCTGGAGAAGACTCTTATGAGTCCCCTGGACTGCAAGGAGGTCAAATCAGTCCATCCTAAAGAAATCAACCCTGAGTACTCATTGGAAGGACAGATTCTGAAGCTGAAGCTCAAATATTTTGGCCACCTAATGCGAAGAGAAAAGTCCCTGGAAAAGACCCTGATGCTGGGAAAGACTGAAGGCAAAAGTAGAAGGGGACGACAGAGGATGAGATGGCTAGATAGCATCACCGATGCAATGAATATGAACTTGAGCACGCTCCGGGAGAGAGCGCAGGACAGGAAGGCCTGGCGTGCTATGGTCCATGGGGTCACGAAGAGTCAGACATGACTGAACGACTGAACGACAGCAACAACATAGACCAGTCCAGAAGATTCCATTGGCAGAGGCATTGCTAGGTATTTAAAAGATCAGGGGCTCCACACATCCCACTGACTGCTTCTTGGCCAAGCATTCCATGGCCAACACCAAGCTGGACAGACCAGCAGCTGGAGCACTGAACCTGGCAGCAGACACCTACAGACTGAGACTGGACCACTTGGGGAGAGGCCATATATAAGCCCCCAAGTTCCACTTGAAGTCTCATGAGACTTCACCAAAGTCTCACAAGAGCAGGTGAAGTCCTGCATGACTTGGTGAAATCTCACAAAATGACAACAAAATCTCACAAAAGTTCAGATGAGACTTGGGGAGGCCAATACAACACCTCACTTCATGGGGGCTGGCCTCAGTGTGCCAGCAGCCACTGCCTAGTCAGGCACCAGCTGTTAAGTGCTCAGCTTCCACTTTTGACTGAAGTGTGGCCACTGCTCCATGTCCATCACAAGAGAAAGCAGCTGGGAATTGGGGTGGTGCAGCCACATCTGGGAGGAGCATGGCAGCTGTCCTCCCAATTTACTTCCTAGAGGAGGGGTGGCCAGGGCTCCTGATGGCTGAGCAGCAGCTGCTGGCTGACACTCAGGACACTGATAAAGAGATTCAGGTCTGTGAGCCCAGGGCTAATGGCACCCCTGCTCACTTGGTTGGCAGGGAGCATCCAGTATGTACAGAGCAGGGAAGGCACAGCTGGCGCAGAGGCCTCTAAGCCTTAGAGAAGCCTTCCCCAATGGGGCATTCTCCAAATGTTTTGGACAACTCCTAGCATTTGACCCCTAACATTCTTTACCATTGGACATGCTGGCTGGGGCTGATGGAAGTTGAAGGTCAAAACAACTGGAGGGCGCCATATTGGGGAAAGCCTCCTTAGAGTGTGTTAGGATGGAACCATCAGTATGTGTAAGGTCTAGATGATATCTCCAGCAAGCCTATTGCATCCTGGGAAAGTAAATGACTTTTGCAAGAACCCTGTTTCTGTTGGAATCTACTGACTGTCATGGCTTCTGCCGAATTTCATGGAAGTATGCCCCCAAATGTGGTAACCTGGTTTATGACACAGTGTAGCTGAATGTCTATAGCCAAATACTTACGTGAAATCAAATGTGCATTTGCTGAACATTGCCTTACCCATTCCTAGGATGTTTAAAGGGAATACATCCGCATGAGACCCATTTGCCCCATTTGGATGGAAGTTAACCGTATGTATGCTTTGAGGCCAGGATAAAACAGCACAAAACAGGGAAGTAAAGGAGGAAATTACACCAGCAGATGCTGTTAGTGGTGCACAACAAGTAGGAAAGCTCTGTCCATATGCCCTGGTTCTGATTTGTTTGTTTTCTGCTAGACAAATTATTAATGAGAGGCCAGGCAGCAGAGAAACAAAGACCTTGGAGGTACTTGAAAAGCTGTAACATTTCTGATACTAATGGGCTTTAAAAGGTCATTGCCTGATTACTGATTCTGAGATATCTAATATCTTGTGCTCACTGAAGTTCTTGTTAGGACACAGCACCAGCAGAGCAAAAAAAATTAGGTTTTACTGCCCTCTCTTATCTTAGCCACATGTGCTGGGATTAGATTATTATAACTGATAGTACAAAATGAACTTGGTTTCTATCAGCATATCGTCACAAGCACTATGTAAACCAGAGATGGAACTATTTCAACATTATAGACGTCTGGCTTCCATGATAAATGAATATGTTATTCTTCAAATCATTTCAAGGCATTTATTTACAGTGCAATCCAATACATGTCTACTCAGAAGTAACATTCTTACATAGGCATATGGAGAAGAAAAAAGAACCCTGACTCTCAGCCAAATCTTCCAAATGAAATAAAACAGCAATAACACTGTTACGTGAGAACTTGTGATTTTGATATTATTAGCCACAGAAGAAGACCAATTTATGATTGAAATGCATTTGCTGCCTGTTATATACAAACATTCCCCTTCATGCATCACTGCCTTGTTGTGGCGAAGGGACTTGCGTAACTCAGTGAAGCCATAAGCTATGCCATGCAGGGCCACCCAAGACGGACAGATCATGGTGGAGAGTTCTGACAAAATGTGGTCCACTGGAGAAGGAAATGGCAACCCACTCCAGTATTCTTGCCAAGAAAACCCCATGGAACATATCACAAGGCTAAAAGAGATGACGCTGGAAGATGAGCCCCTCAGGTCTGAAGGTGTCCAATATACTACTGGGGAAGAGCAGAGGGAATTTCCAAGTAGTGCCAGAAAGAGTGAAGCAGCTGGGCCAAAGCTGAAAGGACACTCAGCTGTGGATGTGTCTGGTGGTGAAAAGAAAGTCTGATGCTGTAAAGAACAACATTGTTTAGGAACCTGGAATGTAAGATCAATTAATCAAGGTAAGCTGGAGGTGGTCAAACATGAGATGGCAAGATTGAACATCGACATCTTGGGAATCAGCGAACTCAAATGGAAAAGCATGGGCGAATTTAATTCAGGTGACCATTATATCTACTACTGTGGGCAAGAATCCCTTAGAAGAAATGGAGTAGCACTCATAGTCAACAAAAGGGTGGGAAAAGCAGTACTGGGGTACAATCTTAAAAACAACAGAATGATCTCAATATGAATCCAAGGCAAACCATTCAACATCACAGTAATTCAAGTCTATGCCGCAACCACTGATGCCGAAGAAGCTGAGGTTGATCGGTTCTATGAAGACTTACAACACCTTCTAGAAGTAACACCAAAAAAAGATGTCCTCTTCATCATAGGGGATTGGAATGCTAAAGTAGGAAGTCAAAAAATCACCAGGATAACAGGCCAGCATGGCCTTGGTGTACAAAATGAAGCAGGACAAAGGCTAAGAGAACATGCTGATCATAGCAAACACTCTTTTCCAACAGCACAAGAGGCGACTCTACACATGGACATCACCAGATGGTCAATATCAAAATCGGATTGATTATATTTGCAGCCAAAGATGGAGAAGCTCTATACAGTCAGTAAAAACTAGACCTGGAGCTGACTGTGGCTCAGATCATGAGCTTCTTATAACAAAATTTTGGCTTAAATTGAAGAAAGTAGGGAAAACCACTAAACCATTCAGGTATGACCTAAATCATATCCCTTATAAATATACAGTGGAGGTAGGAATAGATTTCAGGGATTAGACCTGATAGACAGAGTGCCTGAGGAACTATGGACGGAGGTCCGTAACATTGTTCAGGAGGCAGCAACTCAATCCATCCCAAAGAACAAGAAATGCAAGAAAGCCAAGTGGCTGTCTGATGAGGCTTTACAAGTAGCTGTGGAAAGAAGGGAAGCGAAAAGCAAAGGAGAAAGGGGAAGATATATCCAACTGAATGCAGATTTCCAGAGAATAGCAAGGATAGACAAGAAGGCCTTCTTAAATGAACAATGCAAAGAAATCAAGGAAAATAATAGAATGGGAAAGAGATCTTTTCAAGAAAATCGGAGCTCTCAAAGCAACATTTTGTGCAAAGACGGGTTAAAGGACAAAGAAGGCAGGGACCTAACAGAAGCAGATGAGATTAAGAAGAGGTGGCAAGAATACACAGAAGAACTCTACAGGAAAGATCTGAATGTCCCTGATAGCCATGATAGTGCAATCACTGAACTTGAGCTGGACATCCTCGAGAGTGAAGTCAAGTGGGCCTTAGGAAGCATTAGTAACAACACAGCTAGCGGAGATGACAGTCTTCCAGGTGAGCTATTTAAAATCCTAAAAGATGTTGCTGTTGAAGTGCTGCACTCAATATGCCAACAAATTTGGAACACTCAACAGTGGTCACAAGACTGGAAAAGGTCAGTTTACATTCCAGTTCCAAAGAAGGGCAATGCCAAAGAGTGTTCAAACTACCATAAAATTGCACTCATTTCACATGCCAGCAAGGTGATGCTCAAAATCCTACAAGCTAGGCTTCAGCAGGATGTGAACTGAGAACTACCAGAAGTACAAGCTGGGTTCCGAAGAGGCAGAGGAACTAGAGATCAAATCGCCAACATTTGCTGGATCATGGAGAAAGCAAGAGAATTCCAGAAAAACGTCTATTTCTGCTTCATTGACTACGCTAAAGCCTTTGATTGTGTGGATCACAACAAACTGTGGCAAATTCTTAAAGAGGTGGGAGTACCAGACCACCTTACCTTTCTCCTGAGAAACCTGTACAAGGGTCAAGAAGAAACAGTAAGAACCAGACATGGAACAACCAATTGGTTCAAAATTGGGAAAGGAGTATGACAAAGCTGCATATTGTCGCCCTGCTTATTTAACTTATATGCAGAGTACATCATGAGAAACGCCGGGTTGGATGAATCACAGGTCGGAATTAAGATTGGCGGGAGAATTATCAACAACCTCCGATATGCAGACGATACCACCCTAATGGCAGAAAGCGAAGAGGATCTACAGAGCCTCTTGTTGAGGGTGAAAGTGGAAAGTGCAAAAGCTGGTTTGAAACTCAACATTAAAAAAACTAAGATCATGGCATCTGGCCCCATCACTTCCTGGCATATAGAAGGGGAAGACATGGAAGCAGTGACAGATTGTATTTTCTTGGGTTCCAAGATCACCACAGAAGGTGACTGTAGCCATGAAATTAAAAGACGCTTGCTCCTTGGGAGGAAAGCTATGGCAAACCTAGACAGCATAGTAAGAAGCAGAGACATCACCTTGCTGACAAAGGTTTGTATTATCAAAGCTATGGTTTTCCCAGTAGCAATGTATGGCTGTGAGAGCTGGACTATAAGGAAGGCTGAGCGCCGAAGAATTGATGCTTTCGAACTGTGGTGCTGGAGAAGACTCTTACGAGTCCCCTGGACTGCAAGGAGGTCAAATCAATCAATCCTAAAGGAAATCAACCCTGACTGCTCCTTGGAAGCACAGATACTGAAGCTGAAGCTCAGATATTTTGGCTACCAAATGCAAAGAGAAAAGTCCCTGGAAAAGACCCTGATGCTGGGAAGGATTGAAGGCAAAAGGAGAAGGGAACGGCAGAGGATGAGATGGCTAGATAGCATCACCGATGCAATGAATATGAACTTGAGCACACTCTGGGAGACAGCGGAGGACAGGAAGGCCTGGCATGCTATGGTCCACGGGGTCGCAAAGAGTCGGACACGAATATACAAACATTTTCATATTCATTTACTTCAGAGCTTACATTGCTTGTTTTTAATTTTTGAGGCCAGAAAAGGCTCAAGTGAAGTGCTTGTTGAAGTTATTTATTATACAACCCAACGTGATAGTTGCTTTTTTTGTTGTTGCCTTGGTTGTTGGGATCAATTTACTTTTGTATTTTACTCAGACATAACCCTCACTATGTTCGATAGGACTCATTCTTAGCTAAGAGGTGAAACATAATACCCAGTTAGTGTAACATGATAGCCAGTCAAAGAGGCCAGTCAAGATGAACATATTGGACACATCTGAGAAGGGATACCATGTATAGTTGTTCCTCTGCAATGTTAGAAGCCTCCTAGCCAAGCTGGGAGAGTTGGAGTGTCTGGCTTTAAAGGAGAACTTAGTTACAGTGGACACAATGGAAACTTTGTGGAATGGAGAAAACCAGTGGGATACAGTCATTCTGAATATAAACTGTACAGGAAGGAGAGGGAAGAGAATACTGGAGGAGGTGTTGCTCTGTATGTCAAAGACAGCATAGTGTCAAGCAGACTAGAAAACCTGAAAGGGGCAGACTCCTCCACAGAAGTGGAGTGGGTGACAATACTGGCCTTCAAAACTAATTTAGTACTAGGGACATGCTGTCTTCTAGACCAGAATGCTCAGGGTGATCTTTAGATGAAAAATGAAATCAGGGAGATATCCAAACAAGAAAATGTTGTAATAAAGCGTGACTTCAATTACCTCCACATTGACAGGATAAATGCATGTTCCAACCACAAAAAAGAGGTTACATTTCTAGATGCCCTTAATGATTGTGCCATAGAACAGTTCATCATGGAACCAACTAGAGGAGAGGCGACCTTGGATTTAATGTCGCCCAGGACCTAGTACGAGATGTAAATGTTGTTGAACCACTTGGAAACAGTGACCACAGTGCTATCAGATTTAACATACATTTAAATGGAAAATTGTCAAGGAAGTCCAACACAGTCATATTTTACTTCAAAAGAGGAAACTTCTCTAAAATGAGGGAACTGGTGAAAAGGAAATTAAAAGGGGGAGTCGAGAGGATTAAATCCCTTCAAAATGCTTGGAGATTACTCAAAACCTCAATAATAGAAGCCTAACTAAAATGAATACCACAGGTTAGGAAAGGTAGCACCACATCCAAGAGGTTGTCAATATGGTTAACGAGCAGCATTAAGGGAGCTATTAGAGAAAAGAGAGCTTCCTCCAGAAAATGGAAGTCTTGCCCAAGTGAGGAAAACAAAAGGGAACACAAGCTTGCACAAAGGTGATGCAAGCAGACAATATGAGATGCAAAAAAGCATTTTGAAGAGCATATTGCTAACAACATAAAGGCGAAAAACAATAAAGAATTCTTTAAATATATCAGAAGCAGGAAACCAGCTAGAGAGGCAGTTGGACCATTGGATGACAATAGAATTAAAGGAATACTAAAGGAGGACAAGGAGACTACAGAGAAGCTGAATGAATTCTTTTCATCCATCTTCACTGCAGAAGATATAGGTCAGATACTTGTGCCTGAACTGATGTTTTCAGGAAGGGAGTCTGAGGAACTGATGCAAATAGTGGTGACAAAAGGTGAAATTCTCAACCTTATTGATGAACTGAAAGCAAATAAATCACCAGGCCCAGATGATATCCATCCTAGAGTTCTCAGAGATCTCACATATGAAATTGCTGATATTTTAAGCAAAATATGCAACATGTCCCTAAGATCAGCCTCTATACCAGAAGACTGGAAGATGGCCAATGTAACACCAATTTTCAAAAAGGGATCCGGGGGATCCAGGAAATTACAGGTTGGTTAGCATAATGTCTGTTCTGGGAAAATTGGTTGAAGGCATTATTAAAGATAAAATTAGGAAGCATATAGAAGGACAAGCCCTGCTGAAAAAGAATCAGATGGCTTCTGCAAAGTTAAGTCATGTCTCACTAACCTTTTAGAGTCTTTTGAGAGTATCACTAAACATGTGGCAGGGGTGATATGGTAGACGTTGTTTATTTGGACTCATATGGCTTATGACACAGTCCCTCACCAAAGACTGCTGAGCAATTTATCAGTCATGGAATAAGAGGAGATGTCCTCTTATGGATCAGTATCTGGTCAAAGAACAGAAAGCAGTCTATACCATAGACTTAAATACCTAGACTCACATACAGTAGCCTGGTTAGAACCTAACATTCCTAGCCTAATAATGATAGTTCATTAAGCCTTGAGAGAACATAGGGCCCACACACTCCCCTCTCACCCCTGCCCTTGCCTCCTCCCATTATGTGCCTGCTTTGGGGCTTCAGTCCTGATCTGTTTAAACCAGAGTTCCCTGTTACATCAGAAATGTAACTCTGGTTTAATGCTGGTTTAGTAATCAAGATCTTAAATGATGGTTCAAGATGCTAGTTAGAAAACTGACATTAAACCAGTGTTCCCCATTTCAGAAGTCTTATTTCATATGACAAATGTGTTTTTAATTTTTTTTAATGCTCTGGTTTCTCTTCAGATCATATAAATCTTCCACATTTTTTTAGATTTTAAGCATTTCAGAACATTTAGAAGTACAACATGTCTTTATGCAAGTCAGTGGAGCAAAAGGTTCTGCAAGCCAGTGCTATATTTAGGATCCCTACAGCTACAAGGGCTCTGTGAGAGAAATTTAAATTGACTGACCTTTACTACAAATTGAGGGATGATTTGTATGGGGCATTTTTGGCTGGAAATCCAAACTAACCTTACCCCCATCTCTTAGCTGTAATTTTAACTAACAGTGGTCTACAATGTAGGACTAAGGACTAAAAAAAGTCACATTTTTCAGATGAAAGACCACTGATTCCTTGTCTTTAATGCTACCCTTCGTTTCTAGGTAGACATAGGCTGCTCTATCAAGTTATGCTAAAATTCTGGATTTATCAGTTGCATTTGATGGAGTTTCTCAATTCTGTCCCTACCTGCCCCCTCAGAGCACTGGGGGAGAAAGGTGGCAACCGAAACCAGACACTTCTTTCTCCAGATTGACTTGAATTGTCACTCTGACCCTTTTTCTAGGGCTTGCCGAGTGATTGGAAGTGAGATTGTAGAATGGACAGTAGCAATTCAGACTGCAGGCGGTTAATACCCATTTGTAATGCTCCCTCATTTACCTACACCACACACACCCTTGCACATAGACAGAAAGGTCCCAGCCTATTCCCTTGCCTGCTATGGTGGTTTTCTGTTTGCAGAGAAATTTAAATGTAGGTGATTATTCAACACTGATATCTCTTGCCTGCAGCCCAAAGTGGTTAGCCCAGTTTGCCACCCTGGCATTCTACCACCTCAGTCTGTTGCTGAATAAGCCTCATAGAACTGGGAGTAGGAGGCTGATTTGTGCAGAGGGGGAGCAGATTTGGAAGCCACAGCAGGGGCTGCAAGGGGGAGGACAAGACACGTAAGTCTTATTCCCCCAGCGGTATCCTTCTGCTGGTGGAACGACAGATCTGGATCCAACCAAGTGGTCTTCAGGCATTTCAGTCAATTTAATCTGGTATGGGGGAATCATTGTTTAATAAGCAGACTGATATTCAAGCTTGCAAAATCCTAGATCAATAATTGCAGAGTGTTCAACTATTGTTCCTGTTCCATTCCAAAGTCTCAGTCATTCTGTCCCACTGGACATCTGATGCCTTCAGTAAATGCTTAAGGTAGCATTCCTAAAACTGGTCTTCCACTAATTGAGGGTGATGTTACCTTATCTTGCACACCTCCTGCTCCTTGAAATGACTGCCCTTTCTTCCTTGCTGTCCCTTATGCCTGGAACTGCCTCCTAGAATGCCTCCATTAGATCACCTCTTTTAATTCCCTCAAATCCTTCCTCAGACTCACCTTTTTTTTGTAAAGGTCTTATTGATTGGTTGACTGATTCATTTGTACCCCTCCTCTCTACCAAAAAATGTACTCAAGCCAGGCCTTGGATCAATCCCCTCATCCCCAGCACCCTACTGTAATTAAACCAAACTATGTGTAATTGAAATAATTGCATATTTTTCCCCGTCTATCCCTGCCTCTGTTTCCCTTGTCTTCCTCCACTGTCTCCCTTGTGAACATCATCATCATAGATAAATTGTAGGAGTGTTTCAGTTATGTGGAGTGTGCTTCTTTCAGAGTGGGTTCTTTAAACAGTTTTTCTGCTTAATTTTTTACAATACTCCCCCCCCAGATATTCAAATTAGCGCCTAAAGGCTACACATGAGAAAAGACTTTTAAGTGTCACTCCAAATTCCATCTCAGACAGCTTTATGAATAAAGAATGGAGTACACATGTTTGTATTCCACATAAATAATATCATATTCTTCTCCGTCATGTCTTGAGTATTTCAAACATTACTTAGAAACCAGGATGTACAATCTGACTGTTGTTGATTTGTTTATGGTGGTGGTGGGGGGAACTGAAAGGAAAATGAAGGAAGTCTGAAGTGGCTGGGAGGACTGCGTTGACCAAAATAAATACTTTTTTAAAAGAGCAATTACAGCAAGCTTTTAAAGTTGTTGAAGGTTCAGACCAGTCTTCCCCAACCTGGCACCTTCCAAATGTGTTGGGCTACAACTCCCATAATCCCCAGCCAGCATGGCCATTGGCTATGGATGGTGGGAGGTGTAGTCTGCCCAATACATCTAGAGGGCATCTGGTTTGGATTAGGGATGGGAGATCCAGTGATTTCTGAACTCACCTAAATTCTCTGAAAATTCTCTGAAAATTCTCTGATTCTTTAAAGCTCATTTTACCTCGCTCCCATTTTCAACTTGTTTTTCAGCTCATTCGAATGGAAAAAAGTGCAAATTTCTGCGCATATTTTCTAAAAGTGCACACATTTCTTCCATTGACTAAAGCATAAAAATCTGTATTTAAAAATATGCATTTCAAATGTGCATTTTTTAAAAAATATATAAACATTTTTCACATGCGATAGCAAATCCAGAATTCTGCGAACATTTCTTGAAAAAAAGCGTTCCTGCTCACGTTCATTTTCAAGATTACGAATGGGCCACATTCACATGGTTTGCAGACAGACAGGAAATGTTTGTGCTTCCCTAGCTGGGGTAGGCTGTATCAGAGTAATATATCCTGCTTCAACATATTTACAAGAAATGTTGGCTTCAGACCTTTTATTGGAGGTGAAAAATATGATGGAGAAGAAATGTCCCATAACATGAGGTGAGACAGACACACCCACTTCATATTTAAAGGAAATTACTAACCTTGGAGATATATCACATCCTTGTTGCATAAAAGCTCCCAAGGAGAACCAGAGACTGTTAAATATCCCAAATTCATTTGTTTGGTCGTTGGCTGGCTGGTCACGTCCTTCCTCGAGCTCCTCATTATGCCACTCATAAGGGCTGAAGCGACTGACCAGAAAGAGGACAACACTTACTCCAATGTAGGCAAACACAATGCACATCCAAATCTCATAAGCTAAGGGATCCAGGAAGGAAAAGACCCCAGGCTTGGACTTCTGTGGTTTTTTAATCATGATAGATATGCCTAGGCTCATAAATGGTTTGGAAAAGTCTATCACTTCCTCTCGCACTAGAGTGATGGTTAATGGTGCAACAGCCACATCAGCTCTCTGCAAAGAAAAGGAGATCAATATTAGATGTTTTGAAGATCTGCAGTTCACCCGCCCCAGAAAGTATTAAAGAGTGGGGATGTGTTTGGGATTAAATAATATTTTCAGTCTCCATTTTTATATATCAAAGTGTAATTGGCTTTTCTGCTGTAAAGTCTGGTTTTCAGACACTCGGGAATTTTTTAGAATATGAGAAAATAATAACAAGTTTGAAATGCTTGAAAACTACAAGTTATGTTTTGTTTATAACTGTTTCCCAGTTCTGTTTTTTTTTTAATCCACTGCCACATCTGATTGGCCTAAGCAGGTTTATGTTATTATAATTAAAAAAAAAATCCCAGTGTGTCTCTGTACTAGTTCCTTTCCCTGATATTCACTACTAGCACTACTTCTCTTTTCCTAACAACAAGTTTAATCTAATGTTAGTCCTAGAATAAACCCATTGAAATTAATGAGACAAGGTAGTCATGACTAACTTCATTTCAGGGGGTCTCCTACATTGGATTCAATCCAAATCTGTTGGTATGATCCTTCGACTAAGGCCACAGTCTAGGACCTGTGACATCTCAGTTTCATAATTACAAAACCAGGAGTGGAGAGTCTTCTGCTGGCAAGATGCCTAGCCACTTATTTCCAGATGGAGATGCTTTGCTACTAACAAATGCCTGATGCAGATAATTTCAGTGGTCTGAGAATGGTTCAACTCAAGTGGCTATTTGCCAACTGTACAGTATCATTAATGGTACAACACATTGACTAGCACAGATTTTAATATGTATCTGCTGTTATGGGCAAATAATGATCAGCCATGCAGCAACTGGACACAAATGGCAAGTGGCTTGAGGCAAAATGATGTGAGATCTTTGGTGCTTGTCTAAACTGAACAATACACTCGGGGATGTTCTTACATCATTAGCTGTGACAGATTTTAAACCACCAGATCAGAGCTAGAAACTTACTCCATAGACTAGCTCCCCGACCATGCCATTCCATAATTTACTCTCAGGATCCCGGGCACCATACTTCCCGTCAGCAACAATCTGCAAGCTGTAGTTGTAGCCAACGTGTTTCGCAATCTCAGCAGCCAACTCGACACAGTATCCTTCGTACCTGAGATTTCCTTCCAATGGTTCATTGGTCTTCTTCTGCATCACATATGGGGCTTCCTGGGAGAAATACAACAAGTTATAGATCCATGTTTCAGCCTTCTAGAAGTGTGCATCTTTTTGCATAATGCCAGAAGAGAATTAAGTCCTCAGCACTCATGCTAACATCTTCTGGAAAGAGGCTGGCTATCATCTCTCCCAGCCAGATTATTTTAAAAAAGTATGGGAAAGGTGGAACTGACTAAATAAACAAGATGAAGGTTACCACAACAAAAACTCCCAAGGAGAAGCAAAGGAGAATGTTCCATCTACTTGAACTTCATAATTCTATTCAAATAACTGATGAGTTCAAGGCTAGCCTGATGTCCTGTGCAGAGATCTAGAGCTACTCAGCTACCTCCAGCAACATTCAGGAACTTTTACCCTTATCAGGATGTGATTCTCATCTACCCCTGAATGGATCCTGATGTAGTTATAGCTCATGCCTATCAGATGCATAGCAGTTGTCATTTCAGCCCATGAGCAGAAGGCATGGTGATGTAGTTGTTGAAGGGTAGTAGCCATGAAGGCTGCCCAGCATTCCCTGTGCCAGGTAAGGAGTTATCTTGTAGCTGGGAGTGGGCAGTCATCATGTTACCTGCCTTTTGAAGTTGCACAGATTTCCCCCTTGTGCCTAAATATGAAGGGAGGGAAAGAGGGAGAACAGGTGGGTTCCTTCATATCACCATAATGTAAGAAGGGGCTATGGGGAGGGGCTTTAGAATTTCCACACACCCTTCCAAATATTTCCATTCCATTTAAACTTGAATGGAAGGATTGGCACCACAACCCTTCTTTTGTGTGGAATTTGCTTTGAGGAGGTGGTACAGGGAGCTGGTGTGTGTATGTGATTGAGAGAGAGAGACAGAGGCTGAGAGAGATACGGAAAGAGAGAAAGAGAATGAGAGAGAGAAACTCTAAGGTGAAGAGAAGCGGTATTACGCTAGTAGCTGTCAGGATGCCCCTGTTGCCACTGACTTCTCCAATAGCCAGAATCAACACTCAGATAAAAGGGCTACTTTCCAAGGCTTTAATTCCATTAATCCTAATGAGGCATACAGATGCTAATTGCTTGAGACTCAGAGGAACTACAAAGGAACAACCATCTAGGGGTTTCTAAGAGTTATGATGTCAGTTGATCTCCGTTTTGGAAAAACACGGCAACTCTCTGAACTTAAGGGGTGGGAGGGGAAGATCTCCCCCTCTCCCATGATGCTTCTGGGCTCAGCTGTGGATGTCGAGCCAATCAGTCTGAGTGCCGAAGCTTGGCCCCTGCAATCTCTTGCTTGTGCCTGCATCTGCACCTCACGTCTAAGAGCTCAGGTTGTCCCTCCCTTTCCACGTCTGGTTCACTGTCGCTCCCAGGGATGTGAGCGGGGGGGGCTCCCCCTCCAGCTGCACTTCTGAGGTCTGAGAGAATTCCTCCCCCACGAATTGTATCTCCTCCTCAGAATCAGAGCTGCTTTGGGACTCTATGGGCTCAGCTACAACCCTGACAGTAGCCCTCACTGTGGTTTGATTTTCAAAGCACCTCTTGCAGTTGTTGCTAAAACCTATGAAGTATGGAGAAAAGCACAGGAGAGGAAGCTATGGAGTGCAAAGATGGTGGGAAAGGTTTACTTCTGGAAA
The DNA here is from genome assembly GCF_057233095.1 of Heloderma suspectum. NCBI lineage: Eukaryota > Metazoa > Chordata > Lepidosauria > Squamata > Helodermatidae > Heloderma > Heloderma suspectum. The sequence continues at coordinate 270,316,694 of NC_139459.1, read as the reverse complement.
CTCAGTGATAATGTGCACACACATGCACAGACACACACATACATGTACATGCATGCGGATACACACTCAGTTAAACTGGAAAAAACCCAACCCATTAACTAAAAAAGTGGAACTAATAAACAAAAACATAAATAAATAACCAGCTTTGAAGAAAATATCTGAAATGTACATTGTGCAAATGCATATTAACCGCCTGTCTTTTCAAAACAGCAGCACTAGTAGGAAAAGTCAAATCACATCAAAGTCATAACCATTTTGAAAGGTCTGTGGTGTGAAGGGGTGTTGCAGGAGCCACTGCTGAAGCAGCGGCCATGTGTTCCATCACTACAAATAAATTCCATAAACAAGATTGCACGAGTTGACTCTACACATCCGATCAGATGAAGCTAGGTTACAATGCCGAGGTTACAGTGTGAATCCTAGTGAGGTTTGCACATGCAAGATACTATCCAATGGAACTCTTCAGATTCTTTCAGGGGATACGTAAACACATAATTTCTATGGTAAATCAGAATTTGAATTGGAACAGAACTGTGATGGTTTGTCCATCTCTAATCACAGCACTACTTGTTAAGCCCCTGCAATCATGAATGCTGCTGCCAGATACATGTGCATGATCATCCTGTTCACATGTCAGATTGTCCACATGCGTGCATACCAGGAGACAGTTGCAACTGTTTAACGCAGAGCAAGATGTCTTATGTGGCCTGGTCCTTTGTATATACAGCATATGTTTATGGATTGCTTACTACGAATATAAAGGAATCACAGAATAACGACATGACAGGGAATTATCAAGCTTCTGTTCCAACACCTTGAGGCCTAATGAGTTTCCTGATACCTCTTTTTGATCTTTGCACAGCTTCTTGAGGATTTTTGAATTATGCTAGCAAATTTGGAAGCTGTTCTTAATATAAAAACTGCATTTTTATTCTTACAATGCAAAGCTACGGTATCACCTCAGTATCTCTCTTTATCAACCTTTTAAATATCTGAAGATGATTACTGTGTGCTCCTGAAAGTCTGTAGTATGTTTCTGACCATCCACTGATAGATGATCTATCTTGTTGACTAACTCCAATTTATTCCTTTAAAAAAACAAAAACAAACAAGTTGTAGCCCAACTGAGGCACATTCCAGAATCAGGACTGACCTTTGTCAAGAAGAATGATAAGAGTGACACAGAAATGCTGCATATTATGGAATGTTCCCATCACTTGCTAGCAAATTTTCACTTTGCTAAAAGTTCACTGACTGATGGTTCCATTAAAGCAGGGATGGGCAACTTGTATCCCTCCAGATGTTCTTCGAGGGAGCCTACAACCCCTCAAAGCCCTAGCCAACATAGTTAATGGTAAGGGATTAGGGATGTCAGAGAATTCCGCCACGGATTCCAGTGAGGCCCCCTCTTTAGAATCTGGCCCTCCGGAATCCGTGGTGGAACGGCCTCCCACCCCCCCCACTGTGCGGAATCCCCCCGGGACGGAACTTACCTGGGGCGGATGTGGCGGTGGCTCCAGCAGCAGCAGCGGCTCCGGCTGGTCTTCCAGCCAGCCGTGGCCGGGCTGCTGTGGCCACCATTTGCGTTCTTGCAGCCGTGATAGGTTACGTAAGTATTTATGTAGCCTATCACGGCAAAGAGCAGGGACACACATGGTGGCTGCTACGCCATTTGTGCCCCTGCTCTTTGCTGTGATAGGCTACATAAGTATTTACATAGCCTATCATGGTAAAGGCAGCCACGCAAATGGAGTAGCAGCCGCCATTTGCATTCTTGCAGCCGTGATAGGTGACGTAAGTATTTACGTAGCCTATCATGGCAAAAAGGAGGGATGCAAAGGGCGGCTGCTATGCCATTTGCATCCCTGCTCTTTGCCGTGATAGGCTATGTAAATATTTACATAGCCTATCATGGCTGCTCGCAAGCCGCTGTGGAGCGGAGCCGGCCAGGGAGGATTCCGGGGGGAGGGACCGAGTGCCTCCCCCTCACCGCAGATGCCCTGGTGCGGAGCCAGGTAAGGGATTTGTACATCCCTATCAGGGATTATGGGAGTTTTAGGGCAAAACATCTGAAGGGCCACAAGTTGCCCACCCTTGAAATAAAGTCATAGTAAAAAGGTGACGACTCAGTCTATTTATAAAACCCTCCACTGATGAAAAAGAAAGCAATGTCTAGACTGTCTCCTTATGAGGAATTTTCTTTCAATAGCTTAATAATGATTTCTGATCACTTTTCATATTCCAGCTTCATTCCAATCATATGAAGGATCAGATGCTTACGTGGTGAGTCTTAAGGCACTCCTACTTCAAATACCAAATGTTGCTATTGTTGACTTACTTATAGTGGGAGGAGAACCTAAATGAAGGACTGTGCACAACTAGGAGGGGGTTATTTCAGACAGATAGAGTACCTGATGTAACACTTACTAGAATAGTTGTAACAATGTAGGTCCTATTCTGGAGAGTTGTGGTTTCATTGGCACCTTGCTGATCTGTAACTGTTGGGACGAGTTTTTCATCTTCATTCCAATAACCAATCTAGCAATGATAAAGAGACCATGGTATATTTTCCAGATAGCTTATATATTGCTGACATTACATTCATGAAAACATATATGAATCTTTGAGTTCATTAGTATTTTCTGAGGAGGCCCTGACTTTCACAGCTCTGTTTGCATATGTGTGTGTGTGTGTGTGTGTGTGTGTGTATGGTATATGGTGTATATATGTGGAGATATATATATATATGCAGGGGCAGGCAATGTACTGCCCATGAACATTAATGTACCCCTGGACACCTCTCTTGAGATACCCTGAGTTGCTTTACCCCTCCAACCTCTGCCTTGAACTCTACCTTTGGGACACATTACTTATCCTTTGTGACTCACCACACCTCCTTTGGCAGCCATTTTGTTGTGGTGCCCAGGACCATTCCTAAAATTAGGGATGTGCGTACTCACTCCCATCTGGGTTCTCCGGATGCCTGCCCAGCCCCTGCTTGCTAGTCCCTGGACCATGCTCAAGCCCCTCCCACGGTTGGCAAGAAGCCCACACTCACCCCAGCAGCCTTGTCAAGGTCTGCAGTCACCATTAAAAAAAAAAAAGGTGATCGCAAAAATATGTGTTTTTGTATGTGCGAAAATTTGCATTTTTGCAAATGCGTATATTCTCATGTGTGAAATGTGCATTTTTGTGAAGGCATGCCTTAGTGTGGGTGTGAAAATGCACATTTTGGGGGAAATGCACATTTTTGCGTATACGCAAATATGCGCATTCACAAAGTGCGTGTTTTTGCATACGCGAATATACACATTTGCAAAATGCACATTTTCGTGTGTGCACAAATATGCGCATTTTTGCGATCACCATTTTATTTCTTAAAAAATGATGACTGCACAGTTCTTGGCAGTCTTAAACATAGCAAAATATGTATCTAAATATGCATTTGGGATAAAGTGTACATATAAATATGTATTAAATAATATTAAAGTATGCATTTTGAAATGATAAATGGAACTGCAGATTAATATGGAAATGAAACTGAATAAAAATATGTGAATGTGATGTTGACCAGAAATAGATAGATTCATCCATGCCTAATTTACACACACATAAATAGTCTACAACGAAAACTAACTTTTGAGAAGAAATATTCTCAAAAACAAGTTCCAGTTCCAAGATTACTCCCTCTGCTTGAAACCTTTACCTTTCTGATCCCATCGTGTTTCATTTCAATCACATGAAGGGTGTAATTAGTCCGATGTCCTTTCTCATTAAACTGGACATTACCAGTCAATCCTTCAAAGCGCACCTTTAATCATAATAATAATAATAATAATGATAATGATAATGATAATAATGATAATAAATTTAAAATCTGTTAAAATATAACAACTCTTAGTATTTTGCCTCTATCCACACTTTTAAATCAGATCAGTTCCAAATAAGTGTATATCAAGATCTTCCGACGCCAAATTTGGAAGTGGTCTTGAAAAGAAGGTAATACCCAAGCTGACAAGGTTGCTCCTTGCTCCTAATTCCATCAGAAAGAATGGTGATAGAGGAGGCTTCTCCAAGCTAGCACCCATCAGATGAGTTTGGATTACAATGCCCATCATCCCCAACCAGCAGGGCAATGCTGGGGGTGGTAGGAGTTGTGGTCCAACACATTGGGAGGGCACCAGGTTGAGGAAGGCTGTTATAGAGAACCTTTTCCCACACCTGATACGTAGTACAATTCTCTGTACTACTTGGTAGGATGATACGTAACCAAGCTACCACAGTTTGTTTATCTGTATGTGCTCAAATAGCTATTTACAATGGGTAGGAACTTTTATTAGCAAAAATACAAAAAGAATTACACAGAGACAAATAATAATGCTTACAAACCACTGCTTACTGGAAGTAATGGGAAAATTGCTCTGCTCTAGTACAAAACCTCAACTTTATTTCTCAGTTACCATGCAAAACCATGCAAAACTAAGGAAGAACAGATTTACCTTGCCCTATGTCTGACAGGCTAGCTCTCATCTGCAGGAAACATTCGGTCATGCAACCCTCCACCAGCCGTCTGAAGTGGTATAGTCTCACAAGAATCACATCACAGGCTTTTCCTGCACATTTGACATAGCCAGTGCTCACTTATGTATAAAAATAGAGAGCACATTCTGTTATTTCCATTAAAGATTTCTGAAGCCTTGGAAGTAAAATTTGTTGAGTTTATGACCAAGGCTTTCAGATAAAATACGCTTGTCACCAAATGTCATGAGATTTTGTACCATTTCATTTTCCAGTTTTGTTTTCCTGAATAAGCTGACTTTTTTTTAGTCAATTTTGGATATTCAATTTCAGTGTAAACATTGAGGGTTCATTCTTCTAAAGGATTCAACATGTTGTTTCCAGAGTAAAATAATGGTAGCATCCAGCCTTCCCCAACCTGGTGTCCTCCAGATGTTTTGGACCTCAACTCTCAGGATTCCAGACCATTGGCCATGCTGGCTGGAGTTGATGGGAGTTGAAGTCCAAAACATCTGGAGGGCCCCAGGCTGGGGAAGGCTTGTTGCTTCCATCCATCCAATGTTACAAAAGACAAATATGTCATGACTGCTCATTAGAAGAAGAGCTTTGATTCTACACCATGGTTTGGTTTCTGACCTGTTGTAGAGCTCTCTGGATGTCAATCCCTTGTCCCCATGGAACAGCTGGATTTGCTAGGCAATCCCCAGCATTCCCACGACGTGAGATGTCAATTCGTTGTTTCCTGAGACTCTGGAAAGCTTCTGCCATCACCCGAACCCCATCGTATGTAAGAGCAGATGTGTACTAGAAAACAGATATAAGACATGTGTTGGCCACTAGGCTTGATTCTGGAAACTTGCCTTTCAGTGGACAGCAAAGACTTCTTTGTTTTGGTCAGCATTTATTATTTAATGATCATGTATGAATGGCCAATTTATGTATTTTGTTGCTCTGCTTTTAAATGTGTAGTTAAATTGCTTTTAAATGTTGCATACACACCACTTTGAAGCCTATTGGCTGAAAAGTAGTGTGTCCAAAAGCCAGAATTTATATACAATAACAGAACTATTTTCTTTTTTAAAAAGTCTATATAATACTTTGTCCTTACAGAGACAAAACCAAAAAAGTCCTCAAGTTGAAGCAATTTTTTAAACTAAAGCAACTTTTCTAAGAGCTGTTTACAATGTTTTTTTACAGCACACACAGTCCTTCCTCCCTAAACTAACAAAGCAAAATGTTGTGTCCTGTAAGTTAACCTTGCCTGAACAAGTTCATTGTAATTTAGTATAAAAATTACAGGCTTGAGCTTCTGATTCAAAAGTGACAGCATGTAACAAGAGAGGGGCATTCATGCCGCCTCAAACAAATGGTTTTCAGTACCACTTGCCTTTGGCCTCTTCCAGTCAACACGAGGTTGTTCCCTGGCATCATTGTTCTTCCACTGTTGCATGATCCTGGCTGGGATGGTGTCTGTATAATTCACCAACTGGAATCCAGTCACATTTGCACCACTTTCCTTGAATTTTCCCAGATCAATATCCATGAAGCCCTAAAGAAGTAAAGATGCAAAATAAGGAAATGAATGAAAGTGCACAGGAAAAATAAGACTACTTATTTATAAAAATAAGACTACTTATTTAAAAATAAGACTACTAGGTATATTATTATAACTATGGATGCTTGATGATTCTGTCTTTGTGAATTATGATGCAGACTGACCCGATCCACACACCCCAGTCTATGTGGACTGGAACATAGTTTGCTTTTGGATTTTGCGCTTCTATGAAGTTTGTGATGTTATTCTCAGCCCCCAAAATATACCACACTGCATTTTAAAATCTGTACTTTAAGAAGAAATAGCTTTAGAAATGAGTACTTTGTGAGAAAATGCATTCAAAAGTACATATTCAAATACAATTTTATTGGTGAGCATTCCCCCTGACCCTCCGCTACCCAAACCTTGCAGATTAATGGGGAAAGGGAAGGGACAGACTTAGGAATGAACACATATGAAAGTGACATAGGTTAGAAATTGACTGATCTCTCCATTCCTAATCAAAACTCTGCAAGCCAGTTCCTTGGTTTCTCTGTCTTTGCAGTGTGAAAGAGAGTGTGTCAGGGAAATAATGTAAGCCAGGAAACAAATGGGGTAACTGATATGGCTCATTTTGTCAAGTTATCTGTCCCTGAATACTTAGCCTTGAGCTGTGCTCTGAGGGGAGTATAGCCAGTGGAACCAAGACACAGTGGCTGCAGCTTCTGTAGCCAAAGGGGCTCCCATTTGATACAGAAGCAGTTGCCACCACAGATAAGTAGCAGTAGGAAAAGGAAAGGAAAAGTTCCTCCTGTGCAAGCACCGGGTCATTACTGACCCCTAGAGGGACACCGCTTGTGCTGGCGTTTTCTTGGCAGACTGTAGCGGGGTGGTTTGCCATTGCCTTCCCCAGTCGTGACTACCTTTCCCCCAGCAAGCTGGGTCCTCATTTTACCGACCTCAGAGGGCTGAGTCGACCTGAGCCGGCTACCCGAGATCCAGCTTCTGCTGGGATTGAACTCAGGTCGTGGGGAGAGTTTCGGTTGCAATACTGCCACCTACCACTCTGTGCCACATGAGGCTCATAAAGTAGCAGTAGAGCATTTAGTAAATGGCCCCAGAAAGTAAGATAGGAGAAGGAAGACAAAGAAGGGGAAAGGGATGATCTCTGTTGGCTCCACCCTATAACATCCAGCAAATTTCCAGGAATTTAGCTGGTAAAATATTAAAAGTCCTTTTGATCCCATAGGGTGCAATCCTATGCATGTTTAGACAGAAAAAGGTCCTACAACTCCCAGCATTCCCCCAGCCAGGTGGCTGGGGGAATGCTGGGAGTTGTAGGACTTTTTCTCTGTCTAAACATGAATAGGATAGTGTCCTCAGCCTTCCCCAACCTGGTGTCCTCCAGATATTTGGGACTACAACACTTAGCATTCTTGACCCTTGGCCATGCTGGCTGGGGCTGATGGGAGTTCAAGACCAAAACATCCAGAGGGCACCAGGCTGGGAAAGGCTGCCTGAAATAATGCAGGACACAGTCTTTGGATATTCTGAATTGTCCACATTTTGTTTTTACACAGACCAAAGCCAATCCTAGCTTTCTCCTTCAGCAAGGCTTAATCTAATATCTTTCAATCCCATGCAGCCAAAATAAGAGGGCAAAATGGCATGATTTCAATGTGAAAAGGAAAATAGGTCCATAAGCCAGTGTGCGTTTTCACGAGGTCCGTTGGAATGATCTCCCCCATGAGGCCCACCTGGTGCCAACATTGTCATCTTTTCGGTGCCAGGTTGAAACTGCCCTCTCCTCTCAGGCATTTGGCAGTATATAACAAGTCTTTTCAATCAGGTCTTGGATTGTCTTTGGCTGATGGTTTCAAATTGTTTTAGATATATGTTGTTGTGGTGTATGCTGTCTGTTTTGTCTCCTTATGTGAATGCTTTTCATAGTTTATATAATGTATTTTAATGGTTTTTAATTTTAGTGAACTTTGGCTATGGGGTGGTGTAGAAATATAATAAATGGATAATGGATAATGGAAAGAATGTATTCCTAGAGAATGATTCAATAGAGAAAGTGTCAAAATTTACAAGGGATATTAGTCACACAGAGATACCCTTCCATCCCTAAGTCTCATGTACTCAATCAAGTGTCAATAAAGGGCTAATACACTCTCAGATTAAGGTCCATGAAAGAAAAGTTATGGAACAATTGACCTTTCAGTTGACCAAGATATTAATATTCATACTTGGCTGTCAAGGAACAGAGTAGATGTGTTAAAAAGACTGTGCAACAGTACCACAGTTCTAGAATATGCAAGTTTCCTATGCTTCCACCATTTCCATCACATAGGAGTATTCATTTATTTAGGAATATATAACTTGCCCTTCAGTGTTGCCACTCTTAGGGTGGCTAACAGATAAATGTTAAATAAGAATGTTATTTCAAGATAGTTTATCAACAACGTACAATAAATATGCAAATAGAAATATTTGATTAATTGTTTAATTGAAAGAATCACTTAATAATTTCTGCTGCTGAAAAAAAGTAAGGATTGAGGGGTGGGGGTGGGTGGGGATCAGGTATCCATTCAACATTTTAAATGTTTAAGGTGTTAAACTGTAAGCTAATAACACAAAATGCCCATATTAAAAAAGCATCATTTATAACACTAAAGAGAAAAAAAACAGAAAGCTGGACAGTAATAGCAAAGATTTTAATGACAAATGAAGACATATTAAAGCAGCAGAACAGTAAAAACACAATCGAAGCCAAATGAAAAACAGCTCAGCTAATATTTTAAACAATCTGGGAACAGAATTCATTTGCTTGGTGCTGAAAAGACATGAGTAGATGCCAGAGGAGCTACCCTGGGGGACAGCATTTTGGAGACAGGGTGCCACAGCTGAGAAGGTCCTTTCTCTGATTGCCATCCACCTGATCTCAGAGGACAGGGGCACCTCTGGAAAGGCCCCTGATGCTGAACTCAGTAGACAGGCAGAACCATGTGGAGACAGTGGTCCATCAGGTAACCAGATCCCAAATATTCTAGGTACAACTGCAGAACCTCAGGGGGCCAAATCCAACTCTCCTACAGACCCAATCTGGCCCTCTAGGGTTTTCCAGAGGGCCATGACCCCTTTGTCAGCCCCCATCCTCTCTCCCACATCCACCAATGGTTTGATGGTTTCCCAGCTTTTGTGCAATTTTATCTCCATTCTAAGAGGCTGGCATGTCTCTTCTGAAGATTAAGCAAGACCTTAAAGTTAAAATATGCTGATATTTCTTGTATATTTGGCTCTGTCCCGTTTGCCTTTGGCCCCATCCACCACCACTGAAATATGCCTTCTCCAGAGAGCTTCTCCAAAATGGAGTTGAGCCTTCAGGTGAGCAGAGACCTAATTACCTTTCTCCTAAGGACAGCACTTTGAGTTTTTCTTGGAATTGGATCAGCAGCCAGTGGAACTAAACCAGCAGCAGGGGCAGGGTGGGAGGATGCAACTGATGCACCAGCTGTGGCTGGTGGAAGGTGCTCTGTGCTACAGATGCCTTTTGGGCGTCCCAAGGACAAGGCTGGATCCCAAGCTGTGAACCTGATTCCCAAGGAGGAATGTAACCCTGCCTAGAACAGATTGAATATCACCTCCCTGATCCACAAAACCACCCACAGTAACTCCTTAGGCTGAAGCTGCTATGCCAATGGCGGATTTCCTCCCAATGTAAATAGTAGCTTCAAAGAATATAAGAACCTAAGAAGAGCACTGCTGGATCAGACCAGGGGTCCATCTAGTCTAGCATTCTGTTCTCACAGTGGCCAACCAGCTGTCGACCAGGAACCCACAAGCAGGACATGAGTGCAACAGCACCCTCCTACCCATGTTCCCCAGCAACTGGTGTACCTGGTTCTGGAGGTAGCACATAGCTATCAGGACTAGTAGCCACTGATAGCCTTTTCCTCCAGGAATTTGTCTAGCTCTAGCCCCCTTTTAAAGCCATCCAAATTGGTGGCCATCACTACATTCTGTGGTAGCGAATTCCATAGTTTAACTATGCGCTGTGTGAAGAAGTATTTCCTTTTATCTTTCCTGAATCTCCCACCAATTGGCTTCATAGGATGACCCCGGGTTCTAGTTTTTTGAGAGGGGGAGAAAAATGTCTCTATCATGTCTCCCCTTACCCTCCTTTTTTCCACACTAAACAATCCCAGCTGTTGTAACCTTCTCTCTCAATTTTCACCAGGAACACAGCAGTGCTTCCTTCCCTGCTGTAATCCCAATAATGATCACCCCCGCCCCTCCAGTGGCTGCTATTTGCAATATGTGCATGCCAAATGCAAAGACATTAAAGTGCATTGAACTTCAGGTTGAATTTGGCCCTCAATATCCCCATCTGGCTAATCAAAATGTCATCTCGATAAGTCAAGTCACGCGTAAGCCTCCTGTGCCTGCCCAACGCCGCTTTGTTCCTCCCTTCACGTGAGCAGCGAAACAAGTCAGAAAGCCACATTTAACCTTCACTTCCTGCTATATATGAGTTTCCTGTTATATATGAACTGGGAAAGTCAGGTTTCCAAAACAACCAGTACATAAATCCATGGTTTAAAGCAGGGATGAAGAATGAAAATAGGATGTGGGCTGAATTGCCCCCCACCATGCCCTCCATGGTCTGGATGATGTTATTCTCCCCCCACTCCCGCTGCCCGGGTTTTGCATTCTCCATGCTGAGAGAGACCTGGAAGTCTGTGTCTCTCTCAACATATTGAAAGGGACTCTGCCAGTGCTGGGAGAAATGGGTCCTTCCAGTGCTGTCAAGTTGGTGCTTGCTGTGAGTGCTGTCCCAGGGACTAAAAATATTACTATACATCCTAAGGTCCAGCCATATGATAAAGGTTATATGGCTGGTGTTCAGATGACCTAGAAGCAAGCTTGAAAGAAAAGCATAAGAGGAGATGGAGCCCCAGGTTGAAAATAAAAAAAATAAATAAATGATTCTACAAAAACCTAAGAAGAATGTAGCAGAACATAATTTCAAGGACAGTTACATTATGCTACTTTTAACAAGTCTGGGCATTCAGCCAAAATACTATCTCAGAGAAAAGAAAGGAAAAGTAAAGTAAAGAAAAGAAAAGAAAAGAAAAGGGGGATAAGAAGTGTCATTTTAAAACAAGCTTTGAAAAAAAAAAGGGGTGGGAGGGCTTTACAAATAAATAATTAAAATGAATTAAAAATAAAATGTTGCTTGATATAAGTAAATAATAAGTGATTTTCTTGAATACTTTCCACCACCTTAAATAAAAAGACTAGTAACAATATAAAAATATGTTGACTCCAGGAGCTCTGCAGCTGTTAGTTCAAATCTGACCTTGTATGTAAAAATGGCTACCAGAGCAGTCCTGGAAGAACTAAATACAGTACCGGATCTGCCTTATAACTTTCCGAGAACAACAGATTTTCTACCTGAATGTTCCTGGAAGATTATTAGATTTAGAAGCTATATAAACTGCTTAGATGGTAGGCAAAGTAGCTTCTACATATCTGCACCAGATGGAAGTTCAACTGCCAGGCTGAGGGCAAGACATTTATTCTACGGATTTGACTATGTACTTGAACTCCAACTAATGGATTTTCTATGACGATGTATGTTTTTAAAAAATATATATTCTGCTTATTTTGTACCTGCTATATTTTTCTAAACAAAGAATAGTCAATTGTAACCAAATCACAAGTGTTGAGTCTTCTTCTGTTGGGTATTGTGTATCCAATTATTAATTTGATTAGTGGGTATCCTAATACCTTTGGACTAGTAAGTTATCACCACACCTGTAGCTAAGGTGCAGCAAAGGTGGTTAAGTCCCTAGTACAGCCATGGAGAAGAAGGAAATAACAAGACTATCACGGTGCCTCTCACCATCCCAGTGGTGATGAGAGGCATGGGAAGGAAGACTCAGACAGCTTTGGGAAGAGCTGTTCCCAGTGCCACCTGAGTCACCCACTGCCCACATCCCTGCTGTTATCTCTGATCTGTAAGGTTGTTGGAGGAATCTGTCTGGGGGGTGGAGCTCGCTGACGTTTCATCAGCTCGGCCCCCGGACTTTGGCTCATGTCCCTGTGCACTGGCCCAACTTGATCTTCATCAAGTCGAGCCAGCTCGTGAATTTTCTGGCGGTCTCCCACCCCTGTAAATAGAAAGTTATGCAGATTGCAGCTGTGATTTACATAACCTTCACAAATTGTGGTTGTAATTTGTGTAATTTGCACAAATTGAAGCCATAGTTTGCTTAATTTGCACAAACTATGGCTGGAATTTGCACAAACTATGGCTGGAATTTGCACAAATTATGGCCACAATTTGCTCAAATTATGCAAAGCGTGGCTGCAATTTGCGCAAATTTCAATTTATGGGAACCCCCCTCCCCCACCGAGTTCCTGGATTTCGGGGGAAACACAGGGCTCGGCTCATGAATGCAAGCTGAGCTGGGTGGGCAGGAGGAATCCATCGGGCCCCAAAAGGGGTGGATTTGCAAATGACAGACATCCCTACTGATCTGAGATTGGAGATAACAGTGGGGATTGCTCCAGGAGGAATTCCTCAAGGAGTGGGGTTTGGAGGCCAATCTCCACCCCTTGGAGGAAGCCAAGAAGGCTCCACGGGATGGATGCACAACCTCTGTGGGACGGATTAGGCCCACAAGCTGGAGGCTCTGCATTCCTGGTTTAAAGTCAGCTTCCATATCCTGGAATGACATTTGGAAGTCATTAACCATACTTTTTATTTTAGATGTAACAGGGAACTATGGTTAACTGATGCTTCTTAGTATTTTCACTCTCTCACATGAAGGGAGGAGCAAATCAATTGTGTGTGGGGTGTGTGTGAAGGGTGTGCAGATTTGATTGTCTAAATGTGGCCATTATTTCTTCTGGACTAGAAGTTTAACTGCTCCCTCTCTGTTTCCCAGTACATGAGGAGATGTGTGAGTGAGAGTCCAGTGTTGGGAGTAAGGGCCAATGGCAGATAACAGGAACAAGGAAATGTGAGTGTAAAGGGAGAGCTTCTCAAATGCTATCATTGTCTATTTATAAAAAGTATGATTAAATGTTCTTCTTTCTTTTTATGCTTTTGGTTTGGCCTCTTTTCTCTTTTCTAACTCTTGCTTTTCATTGTTTAGATTATTGCGCCTTAGAGGCAGGGATTTTTTTGCTAATATCATTGCTATCCAGCTAGAGCCCATGGGATAGAATGGGCTACAAATCTAAATAAAGAAATGTAAAACTGCCCACTATGTAACATGCAAGCCAGCTTGAAAGAACATAAAATGTTCATAAAATCAGCTAGGTGGCAAATCTGGGCAGCAGCAATTGCAAATATATACCCATTTGCATTGAAATTCCTCTATATCTTCAGAAGTGGCCCATTAAATTTAAAAACAAAAAGCAAGCAGTTAATACACTCTGGCGGCATTCAGCCAGCATAGCAGAGCCAGAGTCCCTGGGCAATGCTGAAGAGGTGAGATTTGAAAGATACATTTAAAAGATGAGCAATAAAATATATATATCTTTTAAATTGCCATCATCTTTTTCTGCTCTTCCTTATAATTTACTGTATGGGTCATGCTGTAAATTAAAGATGAATGTATAATAAGATCAGTGGAGGAAAGCTCAAGCTAGACCAATTCAGATTAGCTCGAACATACATTTTTCCAAAAAGTGGAGGCCAATATGCCATTGGACAGAACCTGTTGGGAATATTGCCACCTTGTCTGCAAGTTACAGGGAGGGGGCAGTTTGGCAGTTAGCTTGCTAATGCAGGGGAAATTTGGGGCATAGCTAGACTTAGGATCTCTACAGGCTATGTGTGGCTTCCTGCTCCTCCCCCCTCCTTGCTGGAAAGTGGAGGTACGTGGTATGCTCTCTCTCGCTCCTGTGTAATGGAAGACAGAAGGGACTGAACAAACTCCTTTTGAAATCCTACGCTGTTCCAGCATCTGTTTGTGCAAGAATACTTGTGAGTAAAGCTGTTTTCTTTCTTCACTAAAGGAAGGGTGTGGCCTCATTTTTTAGCCTTTTCTGTCTCTGTGGGACAGGTAAATGCTCATTTGGCTTTGCCTGTTGTTTTTACTCTGCGAACTGCCTTTTTAACAAAAGGCAGCAATCCCATATAGTCCCATCAGAACCTACCTGAGAAGCAGGTGCCAAGGACATTTTTATTCCCCCAACACCAGCTCTTGGCTCTCTGCTCAGCATGGCAGAATACACAGAAGCCAGAACTGTAGCTAAAGAGACATCACTTACTTTCCCCTTTTTGTGTTTGTCTCAGTTAATTAGGTTGGGCTCCATCTAACATCACACATACAGAGGACCGCTCTCACCACAGGGCATCCCCGTCCCATCCTCCACCCCCTGCATACCTCCAAATCTATTCCAGAGTGTCCTCCAACCCTCCAGAGCAGAATTGTTGTTCTGCATGGGCTACAGGGAGAAGGGGGAATCCATTCCACCAGTGTTGCCCGTTCTGCTGGTGGATGGATGCAATTCCTGACTCCCCACCCCTGAGGCCTCTTCCGGTAGCCCAGATCACTGCAGCTGACCTACTGCTAAAGCAAACAACAAGGCAAAGCTAAAGAGCCCTTGCTGAGGGTGAGTAGCTACTACAAAGAGAGGGTGAGAGGGTGTGTAAGGGAAGTCAGACAAGAGCCACGCTTAAGGTGATGGGGAGCTGTCTGTGGCCCTCAGCCCTTGCAGTGAAGAACAGTGAAATAACTCATGGTTGACAGTGGGCCACATTTCCCTGCATCACTTCTGCAAAGCAAGCTAACTGCCATGATGGCTTGTGAGCTCCAGGTGGCCACTGTTAATGTTGTTTATGACCAGCCCAAGTTGAATCTAGCACCATCGGGGAGAGAGGAAGATGCCATGCCAAATCCCTCCAGTCACCAACCCCTGTCAAAACAATTATCTTGTAAAATAGTTCAGATTCCATTTATAACTATAAAGGAACTGCACAGGCCTAGCAGAGTCCTACTGAATCAATCTGCAATGTACTGGCATATCCAAGAGGTAAGGATTAAATAGCACAATAAATGTTGGCAGAGGGGAAATGGTTCTCTCCCTGCTACAACAATGTAAATTGTTACTTACATTGAGAGGGTGAGAAAGAAGCAAGAATTAATATTTATGCTGTGGTTGGATAAGAATTGTTTTGGTAAAAATTGACAAGGCAAATGTTCAGTCTACCACTGTGTTTACTAAACCTTTTGGTTCAATTATGGAACACTGTAGATGCTTCTCTGGGTTCATGCTGTACTCAGCATTCAAATTAGGAATGAGAAAACCCCCCAAAATAGCTGCAATCCATTTTTTTCTATTTGTTCCTCAGTGGCAATGCTTGCATTTATTGTTGCTGGGGAATGTACAGCAGATGCCAATGGCTGATCTAGAGGAGCCAGAATTAGAATTCCGACACCGTAGGATACTAACCTACAGCAGCTCAAATGGACAAAGAAGCTGCCTGCCGTGTGGCTATGCAACTCTGCTTCTTTTTTCTTTCCTCTCTCCTTTGCTTCCTCCCTATTATAGACTACCACACTGCAAAAGCTACTTCTGTGGTAGAGCTGATAAAATGGTTTTGTTCTATTGATCACTTGCAGTAGCTTGTGGTCTCTGTTTTCTGAAATGTTGACATAACCTTAGCTAAATATCCCCCTCCCCACACGCATACTTTTACTAATGGCCCCACCCATAGGAATAAGCAAGTAAGAATCCGGGGATCACTGTTACCCCCTGGAAGAAATTTCCATGTGCTTAGAAGAACATTTCCTAGCTTCCAAAATCATGGAAGCTGCTGCAGCCAATGGTTCCTAGATCAGGAGTGGGCAGAAAGTAGATCTCCAGATATTTTGGACTTCAATCCCAGCATTCTTGACCATTGGCCATGGTGGCAGGGACATGTGGGAGTTGACTCGAGTCCAGAAATCTGAAGATCTACTTTCTTCCCACTCCTGTCCTAGATCACATGGAATATTTACTTGCACAGGTGCATGCTTTTGTGAAATTAAAAAGTATAATGTATCAAGCACGCTGCTCTGTAGAAGGCAGCTCCCCTAAATGCCACCTAAATGCCCAGGCAGGAATTCAAGAGGTGCAACCGAAAAAACGATCATACTACAAGGAGGCAGAGGAGCAAGCATTGGAAAAGCACAAGCAGTTTGGGAAGGAGGCGAAGAGAATATGAGCAGTGAGTGTGGACGGATTGGCTTGTTGTAACACAGTCAAAATATCATCAATGGCTCTGCACAGGTGATTTGTTTGTACCATACGTTATAACTATAGACCACCCTTCCCCAATCTGGTCTCTTCCAGATGTTCTGGAAGACCATAAGCTTTCCATTGGCCATGTTAGCTTGGGCTGTTGGCAGTTGTAGACCAAAACATCTGGAGGTCACCATGTTGGGGAAGGCTGCTATAGATGCTATTTCTCCCAGAGTAAACGTCTAGCTAAAATGCATCTGTATGTTTTAAACCTGTACACTAACCTGCTGTCTAGCACTGGAGCTGAGTCTTAAAGATAGTCAGGCAGACAGACAGACAGACAGAGAAGGAGGAGGAGGAGGAGGAAAGGCAAGATTTGTTTAAAACTGGCCATGCGCCAGCTCTCGGTCATAACATCCCAGGCTTACATGACATCACAAAGTGTCTGTAGACCCAGCGAAGGAAATATTAATGGCAATCATGGCTACAAATTGCCAGGGAGCACTACAGGAGTGGAAATGTTAACACTGATACATTTTCATGCTTCTTTTAGTTTAGAAAGCATTCTAAGATCAGTAAATCACGGGGAGAAAAAAATTACATTCCATTACTGCAAGCTATCCAGCCAGGCTTTCCATGGCATCTTCAGCGTCAATCGATTTGGAAATGCACAAATCAAGCCCTGTGTTGTTTTTCTCGTCAAATGTAAATCGAGCAGCAGCGCTACAGCATCGAAAATTAGCAGTGGCCAGCCTCCAGTTGGCCAGTTACTCACCACATTGAAATGTGTATTTCTTAGGAAGATTTTACCCTGTTATCTGTCCCCCTTCAAAATGCATGGATGGATGCCCGCCACTCACGCACCTTCATCAGTGTTTTAAATGGTCAACTCTGACATTTGGGAGATGGTTAAAATTACTTCCATCCTTTAACACTGTTGCTATAGTCTCCAAATCTAGTCTGAAATAAAAGGCAGCAGGACTGAGGAATGATAATGAGTGGTGACAAAGACTGGTTTGCCAGCAACAACCCCCATTGGCTTCTTTTGCCTGTGTTAGCTTTATGGTAACGTAAGAACAGCCAGTGCAGGCCTAAGCCATTTTGCTTCCTAAAGCAAAGCCCAAATGGTGCCCACACCCCACTAGGGGCAAACACTTTAAAAAGTCTTGCTGCACTATTCAGACTCTGATTCCAGGCGTCATCTATTTCTGCTCTCCCACTCAAGGTAAACAGGTTTTGACCTTTTGACACATAAGCCCTGTTCAGGCATTTGCCTGAATATATAAGGGCATAAAGTAGGTAGAGTGCCAGGGCCACATGGGCCCTACCCCCATCAGTTCAGACCTTGCTGTGTTAGGTCAGCAGGGTCTGAAAGGGAGTCCTTGCGTTTGCCTGAATGCGAATAGAACTCTTTGCTCAGTCGTGGACCCTGCCTTATCAGGCTTCCTGATTGCGTGGAGAGTTCTGCTCGTGTTCAAGTGAGAGCTCCCTTTCAGACCTTGCCAATTCAACACGGCACAGTCTGAATTGAGGGGGACGGGGCCAAGCACCTGGAGACGTATGGGGCAGCTCTACCCAGTTTAAGCCTCATGCCTTCAGGCAAATGCCCTAACAGGGCTATATCGATTCTTTAAAAAAAAAATCATTCCAAATCTGGGTGGGTAAGCAAAATTTCCACAACTTTACTGTTAAGAAATAGTGTCAGAGGTTATAAATTGTAGTTGATAAGGCAGAACAAGGAGAGAACCAGTTTTGTCCAATGACAACACTGCAAGACTGGCTAGATTTCCTCCGGCAACTTTGAATTAATAGATATGGGGCATCTACATAAGCTATTGTCCGGAGCCCCGATATTTGAGAGTAGGAAGAATTCTGTCTTCTGTTTTCATTCATGGTGGCACCTAGAGGCCATCATACCCTGTTGCTCTCCTGAAAATCCACACCACTGTTGTTGTTTCACAATTTACCGAGAGCATATTTATTCTGATCCCCACACTAGGCTGACTTCTACTATTTTAAAATATTCCCAATGAGAACATAGGCCATTTCTCTGCTCTTATGTTACACTGTAATAGCCACCCCAATATGTATTTGTAGGGAATTTGTATTGTAAAACAGAAAACATGATATTGTTACATTCCATGCAGAAGCACCCTTACACAGATCTACACAGATTATGGTTAATTCAATCTGGTTGCCTAAAACTCCTCCTCCTGCAGTCATTCACCAACTTCATTCAAACATGTTTTATTTCCTACTCCCAAATATGTGGGCTCCAGACAGTAGTTTATGTAGATGCCCCATATCTCTTAATTCAAGGTTGTTGGATGAGATCTACCCGGTCTCGCAACATTGTTCTCAGAGAAAACTGGTTCTCTCTTTGTAAATCGCCCAGAGAGCTTTGGCTATGGGGTGGTATAGAAATGTTAATAATAATAATAATAATAATGATGACGACGATGAGGATTAGGATGATGTGATTCGATTTGTACCTTGTCTTTCTGCCAAGAAAAATGGCACTCAAGGCCACTTGAAGTCATAAATAAAACTTGATTAAAACAATAATAAAACAAATGCATTAAAACACAATTAAAAGCACAGCAATAACAGAATAAAAACAGCATCCAACCCAACAGACACACTTATATGCGAAAGGCCTGCCTGAATAAAAAGGTCTTTGCCTGCCGGTGGATGGACAACAGAGAGGGAGCAGACCTTGCCTCCCTTGGCAGGGAGTTGCACAGCTTGGGAGTGGCCACTGAGAAGGCCCTCCCTCGTGTTGCCACCCAATGCAGCTCTGAAGGTAGCGGTCCTGAAAGAAGGGCCTCTCTTGAAGATCTTAAGACACAGGCAGGCTCCTATGGGAGAAAGCTGTCTTTCAGATAACCTGGTCCCAAGCCATATAGGCTTTATAACCAGTATGTTGAATTCTGTCCAGAAACAGACCAGTAGCTAATGGAGCCGTTCTATCTGTTCACACTGTTGAAGACATACCATATATAAGGTATGCTGAAGGTAATGCAGAAAGATTCTCCCATACTTTTGTGTCATCAGTTTACATTCCCTTTCTACCAGTAGCACCCTTGGCTATGTTGGTAGATAATGGGTATCAAACATTTCTCTGTGTCTGGTACAAGTGGCACCAGCCCATATGAGGGACTTGACTCTTCCAATTGCTCCATTCATCTGTGAGGGCGGGAGCCTCCACCCACCCTCCAGTCAGTGGATATGACATTTCTAAAGTGCAGGCAGCCATGAGTGGAAACATGCCCTTGCCATGCATGAACTCCTAGTAGAATCCCACCATTGTTCTGACAGTTCTTTAACAATTCCTGCACAGCATAGTCTAAAAGATCAGCATGTTTACGTTGTTTTTCTTGGGGGTGGAATAGCCCCCTAGGCGCCTGTCATCATTCTGAGGATCACTGGCTTCTTCTCCCTCCATTTCATACCTCCTACCCCCTCCAGGCCTGGCATCAAAATGCACAGCTCTTATCCTTCTGAATGGGGGGGGGAGAGACAGTTTCCTCAGAGGCAGCCTTTGTCCAGCTCTCCTTAATTGTCTGCAGCGTTCTTATTGCATGCCTTGTCAGTTATTCCCCACTGCGTGATACTGAATGTGCATCTGTCTCCATCACTCAAACTGCTTTATCCCTGGGCGTGAGAAAGGAGAATGATGAGATGGACCAAAAGGGACCCGTTGATAAGAAAGAGCAAGCAGCCCTGCAGCTCCATCTCCACAGAAGGATAAAAAGCTGCCACCAACAGCCAATGAGTTCTGTGACCATTCTGAAGCAGCGGGTGAGAAACCTGTGGCCCTCCAGATGTTGTTGCACTTCAACTCCATCAGCCCCAGCCAGATTGGCCAATAGCCAGGGAGGATGGGAGTTGCACTCTGACAACTTCTGGAGGGCCACCCTGTTCTCAAGCGTTTGTATGTGTGGTTTTCCTCACCCTTATTTTTTGTTAGATTTAGGCAGCTGGGTGTTCTAAGGGAACTATTAATCTGGCCTTTTATCACCATCACACTGGACTTCCTGCTCTTGTAAACCCAACTGTTGTTGTTGTTGTTGTTTACTAATCTATCTGTCCCTCTGGCTTGTCAAGCTCTAATATGCCCCCATCCATTCCATCAAAGATATCTAGCAAGATGCCTGATTTTGGTTTTCATAACTTGCACCCTCCACTCTCTGTTCCTCATAACTGGCCATTGGGTATTGCCGTAGTGCTGCTGCTCACGAATCTCTCTCTCTCCGTCTTTCGGAATCATGGGTGTTCTGTCATGTTGCTTCTGGGATTCTGTGCCCGCTCCCTGCCCTTCCTTGCTATCCTCTTCCTTTGTGCCCTACTGCCAAGTGGAAAAAGGGTATCACCCAAGGCAATATTAAGGAAGTAAAATCTCTCTGGTACTGCTAGTGCTGTGCCAAAAACTGTGTGCAGGACTTCAATGTTTACCTTACTGTGAGGAGGTGGCTGAGCAGTGGTGGTGGTGTGCGGGCTCTTTATTTTACTGTTATCCTGTTCTGTCTTTGCAGCCTCTCTGTCTGCTTGACCTTTCTGAAAAGCCCCAAGCCAGATCTACACCTTGTGTCATATCGTCATGGTAACGCTATATCCGTCTTGCACATTTATACCTCGCAGGGCACCCAATGACATTTGTTGTGGTATTTTGGATAATGTGGAATAAAAAGCAGGAAATAACACTACAAAAGCAGTATATTCAATGTGTAATGTGCCCCAGCAGTTATCAGTGCACTTCAATACCACTATAAAGCAGTAGAGTAGATCTATCTAGCCCAGGACTTCCTCCTTTGGGGCTTTCAAGTGCTGCTGCCTGCTGAGTGCCTGAAAGCTGAATGAGTTCTTCTCCTTCTCCTTCTTCTCCTTCTCCTTCTTTGGACTTTTTTTTTCTCATTAAATTTTATTTTATTTCGAAATGAGGTTAACAAAATAAAGGTAACAAAGGACTTTTAACAACAACAAAACCAAATCAAAAATGCCTCGCTCACCTTTCAGCCACTCAGCAGGTAGTGGCACTGGAAAGCCCCAAAGGGAGGAAGTTCTTGGTGGACATGGGTAGGAAGGTGCTGTTGCCCTCATGTTCTGCTTGTGGGTTTTCCAGGGGCAGCTGGTTGGCCACTGTGTGAATACAATGCTGGACTAGATGGACCCTTGGTCTGATCCAGCAGGGCTCTTCTGATGTTTTTATGTTCTTTACGGTTTTGTCATGTATTGTAGTAATAAATAACTCTGTTCTGAAGGTACCTGAGTCTATTGAGTGTTGCCTGCATAGCAGAGCTCAGGAGTAGATTGCAACCTGAACAGCTCTACCCCCCTCCCCCAAATATTAACCACACCCTTCATCCCTGCAGTGGCCATTGGTGAAGGACAGAAAAGAAAAGAAAAGAAAAGAAAAGAAAAGAAAAGAAAAGAAAAGAAAGAACCAATTTTCGCAGTAAGTACACACATATTCCTGGAGTAAGTACACCTGTAGTCTTGCAGTAATTCCACCTTACCCAGTAGCTCTGTCCCATTCAGCCAGCACTTTCAGAGTTTGAGGTCAAGGGAAGCACTGAAGTGAGGGAGGAAACTGACAAGGAAACTTGTCAGCTTAAGAGGTAATAAATACATTGAGAGGACAAAATTGACTAGCGGGATTTCAGCACATACAGATCTGTACTGCTGAAGAAAGTAAATAATAGACATGCAAATTTGTGCAATTGTGTACTTGTGAATGACAGAAAAACAACCCCCCCACACACATTTGCATACTTCCAAAACAGCGAGAAAAGCAGGGGGGGGGGAAACGGTTGCAAACAGAAGAATTGTGCTGAAAAGGGGTAGTGATCAGAGCAGGGCAGGAAGCTAGAAGAGTTTCCCTCAAAAGGGAAGAGGATATGAGAGGGGTTGTGCCGCAGTGGCCCATGGGATACATTCCAAGAGCAGGCGGAAGGACTTGGGGGGAAATAAGACATGGTAAGCTGCAGAGTAATCATGTCAAGAGTAAAATGGGTTGATGAGCAAACAGCCAACCCACATCGGCTTATCCTCAGCGTAGCTTATTGTTGTGATGTGTGAACTACCCACTGAGAAGCATTTGAGAAATGTACAAAAAAGGAGTGGACTCTTATGAGATAAATTCACTTTCAAGGCTGTCATAACGGCCTTGTCCAAGGTATGTGAATTATTGGACAGGGGAGTGTAAGATACAGTTCAAACTTTCTATTTTCTCCAAGAATAGTAATTTTTACTTAAATAGTTTTTGTCCTGGCAGAGCAGGCTTGAATATTGATGTAGCATATTTGTATTTTTTTAATTGTAAGGGTAAAAAGTATTCTTGAGGATCTAAAGACTCTTGACATTGTCATGTTGGAGAATTGATATGGAGCTGGGCTTATTCACCATCCTGAATAACCTTGGTATTGGCTCTCAGTTGAATCTTGTTTGTTAGCTGGAACCTTTGGGGGCTAAGAGACAGTCAGCTCAGAGAATCTCTTTGGTTTATGAAATCCCAGACTTGTGCCTTACACACAAGCTTGTTATCTATCCCATTACAATGTTTTTATAAAACAGAAGTCTTTTACCAATTAAATTGATCACTTTCCCATCCAGGCTTGGTTTGACTGAATACAAAGAATTCTTGGTCATTCTGGACTCTGTAGGCAATCAGTTGTAAGATCTCATGCTGAGTGAATATGCCAAGGAGATCCAATACTTTCATTAGATTTAACTTCCTGAGTGGAACACAAAATCTCTCCTTCATTGCTATCACAATCTATTAATGATGAGGGTGATTAGAAGAAAGGCGGCCATCTGCCCAAGTCTTGTTCCAACATGCCTTCCTACAGGACACATGTTCCTTGCCTTCCACAGAATCTGTGGTGTCAGATCTGATTATACCAACAAAATACTCCTGCCATCTCTGTACCACAAACACACATGAGAAAGGTAGAGGAAGAAACAGAAAGGAACTGAAAAGACACAAAGCTGTGGAAGTCTCAAACATGTCATATTCTTGGTCTTCCTCATGATCATATTTTGAGGTAAATGAGACCTCAAATAAGGTGCTCTACTAAATACACTCATTTCACATGCCAGCAAGGTTATGCTCAAAATCCTACAAGCTAGGCTTCAGCAGCATGTGAACTGAGAACTACCGGAAGTACAAACTGGGTTCCGAAGAGGCAGAGGAACTAGAGATCAAATCGCCAACATTCACTGGATCATGGAGAAAGCAAGAGAATTCCTGAAAAACATCTATTTCTGCTTCATTGACTGTGCTAAAGCCTTTGATTGTGTGGATCACAACAAACTGTGGCAAATTCTTAAAGAGATGGGAGTACCAGACCACCTTACCTGTCTCCTGAGAAACCTGTACGAGGGTCAAGAAGAAACAGTAAGAACCAGACATGGAACAACCGATTGGTTCAAAATTGGGAAAGGAGTATGACAAGGCTGCATATTGTCGCCCTGCTTATTTAACTTATATACAGAGTACATCATGAGAAATGCCAGGATGGATGAATCACAGGTTGGAATTAAGATTGCTGGGAGAATTATCAACAACCTCAGATACACAGACGATACCACCCTAATGGCGGAAAGCGAAGAGGATCTAAAGAGCCTCTTGTTTAGGGTGAAAGAGGAGAGTGCAAAAGCTGTTTGAAACTCAACATTAAAAAAACTAAGATCATGGCATCTGGCCCCATCACTTCCTGGCATATAGAAGGGGAAGAAATGGAAGCAGTGACAGATTGTATTTTCTTGGGCTCCAAGATCACCGCAGATGGTGACTGTAGCCATGAAATTAAAAGACACTTGCTCCTTGGGAGGAAAGCTATGGCAAACCTAGACAGCATAGTAAAAAGCAGAGACATCACCTTGCCGACAAAGGTTCGTATAATCAAAGCTGTGGTTTTCCCAGTAGCAACGTATGGCTGTGAGAGCTGGACTATAAGGAAGGCTGAGCACCCAAGAATTGATGCTTTCGAACTGTGGTGCTGGAGAAGACTCTTACGAGTCCCCTGGACTGCAAGGAGGTCAAATCAGTCAATCCTAAAGGAAATCAACCCTGACTACTCATTGGAAGGACAGATCCTGAAGCTGAAGCTCAAATATTTTGGCCACCTAATACAAAGAGAAAACTCTCTGGAAAAGACCCTGATGCTGGGAAAGATTGAAGGCAAAAGGAGAAGGGGATGGCAGAGGATGAGAAGGCTAGATAGCATCACTGATGCAATGAATATGAACTTGAGCACACTCTGGGTAGAGCAGAGGACAGGAAGGCCTGGTGTGCTATGGTCCACGGGGTCACGAAGAGTCGGACACGACTTAATGACTGAACAACTAAATACACGTACCTAGTTTATCACCACGAATATGCCAATTTTTGTGATAAGCAGAAAAGACTTCCTAATATTTTATTTATTATGCATTGTTAGTATGGGTCACAAGGGGATGATAGGTTGGAACTGGGATTTTAGGAGGTTTTTGAAGTAAGGAAAGGCCAGCCCTAGACCGAGGAGGTGTCTCCATGAGCGATTTACTACAAGCTGGCTGTGTTTGGCAGTTCTTAGGGATATATGATGTCATGGCCATCCAGCAGCCACCCCAGAGCATATCAGGAAAAAAACAGATATCCCGAGACTGCTTAAAGTCCAATTATTTTCCTTAAGTCAGGTTCTCCATGGTGTAGTTGTTGTGTGCCCCAACTCCTACATTTACCTTGGGTATGCTAGCCCTGCCCAGGGGTGTGCCTTTCACCATGACCCTGGTCAAGGGGTGAGTTTCCCTTCCCTGTGTTTCCCAGCACAAACCAATTAGTGTCTACTCAGAAGTAACTCCCATTGTGGTCAATGAGGCTTGTCCCCTGAATGCGCAGATCAGAATTTACAGAGATCCCCCCCACCAACTGAAAGAGCACATTTTAAAGCACTAGTTCCCTAAAGGCTGTAAAGTGCTTTCTCGAAGGTGCAATTCTCCATTCTTTGGTTTATTGCCATTTGGAAGTAACTACTATCTGATCCTGCACAGCATCAGGTTAGAAAGGGGACTGGTTTCCTATCCTTTTGTTTCCCCCCCCCCATCTTTCCCAGCACAAACATATGTGTGTCTACTCAGAAGTTACTCCCATTGTGGTCAATGAGGCTTGTTCCCAAAATGCACACTCCTGAAGTTACTGAGATTCCCATGAATAGAAGTAATGCATTTAGAGAGCCTTAATGTTGAAGCTTTGAAGCTTCAGTTGATCTCAACAGGGCAGCAAGAACACTGTGTTCTTCTAATGATTGTTTATGTAAGGAAGGAAGTAATGGGGAAGGGGAGAGAGAAGGAGATTGTTCCTGTCCCCCCTGTGTTTCCCAACACAAAACAATTAGTGTCTACTCAGAAGTAACTTCCATTGTGAGCAATGAGGCTTGTCCCCTGAATGCACACATCAGAATTTACAGAGATTCCCCCCCCATTGAAATAGCAAATTTCAAAGCACTAATTCCCTAAAGACAGGGGAAGAAGCCCCCCAGGATTTTATCAAAGGAGAAAGGGAGGGAGAGCCTGGATTGGGGGAGGAGCCTCTCTGATTGGTTGAGCAGTCCCTGCCAGTCAGATGACATTCACTCCACCACCACCACCCCAAATTATGTTCTGTGAAGTGACTTTTACTGGTGCGATACACTTGCTTGTGGAGCCCTGTGTGGAGCAAAGCCAGCTCCTTGAAAAATCAGGGTAAGCCACAACTGGCTTTTCCTTCCGTCTCCTTCCACTGTCATAGAGAAACCCCCAAATGATGCCCTAGGCAAGGAGTACCTTCAGTGCTCCCCCTTCCATTTGTTCAACTTTTGAATACTTATTTTGTATTGCATTTGTAGCCCATTTCATGATTTTGACACATGATTTACATACATGCTTTATTCCTGTCACCTAAGATTATAAATTTGTATGTCTGAATTTCTTCACAGTCATTCACAACCATTCACGCTCCGTTTGTTGAGTGGGCACTGATGCAAATTTTCCCAGGAATAAATATATAGATTTTAAACGTTAATGCAATGGTGGCCAAGCAGGTCAGTGTTACCAGCTTTAGAAGTGAAAATGGACTGTTTATTATACTATTTGTTTTAGCTGTGTAGTGAATAGTTGAGTCCACTCAACTATGATAAAAGTCCCCCCAAACCTAGCATCCCAGGTGATCGTCGGGGTCTCTTATCCCTAAATCCCCTGGATTAAATCCAACTCTGTAAACAAACAAAAGTATATTCCCACTTTAATTGTCTATGATACCTGAGCACAATAGTAAAAATGTCACACCACTACTCAAATTCAGATTCCTATCCCTTTTTTTTTTCGTGAAAACTAGACCTTCTATGCCCTTTCTTTAGTTTTCAACAATGTTTGGAGATCTATTCTATGTAGAACAAAAATGTCTCTGTTAATTACATATGAGTGACAAGGGAAGGAATTGTGAAGGGGCTCAATTTATCTCTTTAAATCTCAGGTCTGCTTCTAGCCATACATTTTGCACTGAGTAATGGAGTATTATTATTATTCCTTTGATTTGTACCCAGCCTTTTTACCAAAAAATGGCACTCAAGGCAGCCTACAGAGACAATTAAAATTGGTTAAAACAATACAATAAAATGCAATAAAACCATAACAAGTACAGAATAAAAACAGCACCCACCCCAGCAGACCTACTTACAGGTCAAAAAGGTAAAGGTGTCCCCAACCAGTCGTGTCCGACTCTAGGGTGCGGTGCTCATCCCCGTTTCTAAGCCGAAGAGCCAGCGCTGTCCAAAGACACTTCCGTGGTCATGTGGCCGGCATGACTGAACACCGAGGTGCACGGAACGCTGTTACCTTTCCCGCCGAGGCGGTACCTATTTATCTACTTGCAATTTCTTGCTTTCGAACTGCTAGGTTGGCAGAAGCTGGGACTGAAGATGGGAGCTCACTCCGTCACGCAGCACTCGGGTCTTGAACTGCTGACCTGCCGACCTTCCAGTCTGCAGTTCAGCATCTTAACCACTAAGCCACCGTGGTCCCTACTTTCAGGTCAAAGGCCTTCTTAAATAAAGCAGTCTTTGCCTGCCAGCAGAAGGACAACAGAGAGAGAGAGAGAGAGAGCAAACCTAGCCTCCCTTGGGAGGAAGTTCCACAGCCTGGGTGCAACTACTAAAAGGCCCTCTTTCGTGTCACCCCCAAATGTGCCTCTGAAGGCAGCAGTCTGGAAAGAAAGGCCTCTCCACTACAGAAGATCTTAAGAACCAGGCATACTCCTATGGAGAACATGGTTTTTCAGGTAGCTTGGTCCCAACAAGCCGTACAGGAGTACAAAATGTATACAGCTTGTATCAACTGAACAAGGCACAAAGCCATTTCAATCCCCAGCAAAGATAGATGGAAACAGGGCCCCTTGCTTCCTCTGTTCACTGTGTCTGTGTTTTCCTCTAAGAAAAGCAACAATTTGAATACATGTATGTTATTCTCGTGCTATGGTCCATGGGGTCAGGAAGAGTCGGACACGACTGAACGACTGAACAACAACAACAAATGTTATTCTCAGTTGACCCAGAACAAGCACTATTTTTACTCTTTTCAGCTTTGAAAACAGAGATTATCTTGAAGGACTTACTTGACTGTTGTTCCCTTCTGTATCCCACTCTGGTTACACACCAATTATGAAAAAAAAGAATTCCTAAAACTGTAGTGCAGCAGTAACATATGGCACCGGCTTAATAAAGGCTTTTCAAACAGTACATCATGTTTAGCTGTGCCATAAAGGTTTTATTGTTGCACGCCTGTCCTTACAAAAGATGGGGCCATGATTCACTTAAGCACAACGTTCCAACAGAGTGCCAATAAATTTTTATATTACACTTCATAGATGTTTATGGAACCTACACCAAGTAATGACACAAAGGGTATTGATGTGTAGAGCTTTAGATGCCCCTTGATTAATGATACCTTTTTACTCTAGAGGTCTTTAAAAGGATGGTTCAGTGTTTGAGCTCATCATCCTGTGACTCAGGTCAGGCTTTCTGGATATCCTTTACTATAACATTCTTAATATTTAATTGCCAGTTCCAGGAAATCATGTTGGCACATGGGTATCTCACATTTTAATATTTTGCCTAGGATACCAACATTTTATAAATGTATTCAAATCAATTTTATACCCTACTTCCTTACTATAAGATCTTAAAAAACAGCTTGGATCCTTTGCTCTTCTGTTAATGCAAGGTGTATGGGAGGCATTCCACCAACTTCCCTTCCACCTGCACCTCCAAAACCATTCCTAAAGATCTCACAGCCACGAAGGGCAAGGGTGGGGTTTAAGTGAAAGTTCTATACCATGAATGTGAACTCTCTTCTATTCAGGAAAGGGATGCTAGGATTCAAGCCAAAAATTCTAAAAACTTCAAAATAAACTATCAAAACAGAACAAAACAACCATAAAATATCTAGTGCAGGTCTAGCACTTGCAGAGTAAACAGCAACTAAGTGCTCCTTTCTATGTACATTTAGATATAAAAAGTCCTACAACTCCTAGCATGCTGGGAGTTGTAGGGCTTTTTTTCCTGTCTAAACATGCATAGGATGGTACCCTAAAAGACTAGGAGGACAAATGCTATGTTAACAGCCATCTCAAAGGCTCTAGAGAATAAAACAGATTTGAGCTAGCACCTAAAAGATAGCAGAGTGGATGCCAAGTCAATCTCTCTGGGGAAAGTGTTTCACAGTCAGGGTTGCACCACCGAAATGACCCTGTCCCTGGCATCTAACCAGCTCACCTCTGGAGGCAAAGGCATCTGGAACAAGGCCTCTGACAATGATACCAGTGCATGGACATATTCATATGGGAAGGTGGTTCTTCAGATACCCTAGATCCCAGGACATTTAGGACTTTGTAGGTCAAGAACAGCATTGTGAATTGTGCCTAGAAACAAACTGGGACCCAATTAAGCGCTGGTGAAGCTTATTTAGCCTGGCAGGTCCCAGCTAACCATCATATCTGCCTATGTTCAGACAGTCCTGATTATATCTGAGACATATCTCCTGCATACTTCTTCCAAAGAAGACCTTTTGTGGGGGAATGTTTTGGATCAGGAAAAGAGGGAATGTTCTAGGCTCGAGGCATCTCTCACACTTTACTTTTGCAAGCCATCTTTTAAAGCACATTTTTCTTCCATTTAGCAGAAAACTCATATTCTTCTCCTAATATACTGTCCTCTACCCACTTTGGCTAAATCACTGGCAGCAGAGAGAGCTGATGGGAAAATGTGGGCAAATGTTATGGGAAATGTGGGCGATAGGGAAAAATGAGTTTCAAAGATTTCTCAGCTTCCTTTTCTGATAAAGCTGTCTGAGATTTCATTTGTTCCTTGATTTTAAAAGCACACAGCTGAACATTTTAAAGGATTCACAAAAGTTCACCTCTTGATTCTTTATGAAGACTTCCTGAATGAGCTTTTAGACACAGAAAGAAAGGATAACCCAAATCATGTTGCTTGGCTATCCCAACTGAAAAGTGACCACCTTTTGTAAGCTGGCATTTATACATCTCCTAGACTTAAACTGAGATCTATTCACCAACTACTTCAAGCATTACATTTTCTAGAGTGGCAAAAGCAACTATCAGTCTTGTGATATCATCAAGACTAGCACATTTATTCTGGAAGAAGCTTCAGGGGATGCTGCCCACTTCATCAGGTGCATGAAGTGTCATCCTGAGTTACAGGATGTAACTTCCTACAAATGGTAGGAAATGGAGTAAAATAGAAGAGAAAACAAACATAAGAACATAGGAAGTTGCCTTATACTGAGCCAGGCCACTGGCCCATCTAGCCCAGTATTGTTGACACTGACTGGCAGCAATGGCTCTCCAGGGTTTCCAGCAGGAGTTTTTCCAGTCCTAGCTAGAAATGCTGGAGATCGAACCTGGGACTGTCTACATGCAAAGCATGTGCTCTACCACTGAGCCGTGGCCCTTCCCGTGAAAAACATAAGAGCCAGGCTGAATTAGACCAAAGCCCTGTCTAGTCCAGCATTCTGTTTGCACAGTGGCCAACCAGATGCCTATGGGAAGGCCACAAGAAGGACTTGAGTACAATAGCGCCCTCCTGCTCATGTTCCCCAGGAACCTGTATACAGAGAAGGGATGACAGAAATCCACAACAGAATCAAATGAGTTTGGATTTCTATAAATCCAACCTGCAGATTCCACAGAGGACTGGCTTTTCCCAAGTCGCACGGATTCTGCGGACTTGTGGACTGGTTGGTGTTTTTTGTTTTTGTTTTTTACTTTCTGGAATTGTACATAAATTTAGTCATAGAAAAATATGCTTTAAAAAAAAAAAAAAACACTGGTCAAAAATTCGCATTTCCCCCATAGGATAAAACATGAAAATGCACATTATGAGGTGGGGATCTGCACATTCTGCAGAGGATCTGCACATTTTCACAAATGTGGAATTGCACAAATTTGGGAAATTAGAAACAATCCTATTCCATCAGTGAGCGGACAAGGGAATGAAAGGCCCCTGACA
The DNA here is from genome assembly GCF_057233095.1 of Heloderma suspectum. Lineage (NCBI taxonomy): Eukaryota > Metazoa > Chordata > Lepidosauria > Squamata > Helodermatidae > Heloderma > Heloderma suspectum. The sequence continues at coordinate 270,285,854 of NC_139459.1, read as the reverse complement.
ATTCACAAAACACAGATGGAGCGGGTTTTACAAAATCCATACATCCCTAATACAGAGACATTGTGCCTCCAGTGCTGGAGGTAACTACTGGATGGTATGCTTGGAGGGTATGACTGCTGTCTCATGAGCCTGCTTTTCAGTGGCAAAATGATTTTAAAGGACCATAGTCCAAGGGGACTTATTAGGAACTTCATTAAGTTTTTTTTAAAATATTCTTTATTAAAAGCAGCTAAGAGTCCTGTGGCAACATAGAGACTAACAAAAATTTTATGGTATAAGCTTCCATCCCCTTCATGGATCACTGCCTTGTTGTGGCGAAGGGGCTTGCGTAAGTCAGTGAAGTCATAAGCTATGCCGTGCAGGGCCACCCAAGGTGGACAGGTCATGGCGGAGAGTTCTGACAAAATGTGGTCCACTGGAGAAAGAAATGGCAACCCACTCCAGTATTCTTGCCAAGAAAACCCCATGGAATGTATATCACAAGGCTAAAATAGATGACACCAGAAGATGAGCCCCTCAGGTCAGAAGGTGTCCAATATACTACTGGGGAAGAGCAGAGGGAATTTCCAAGTACTGCCAGAAAGAGTGAAGTGGCTGGGCCAAAGCCGAAAGGACACTCAGCTGTGGATGTGTCTGGTGGTGAAAAGAAAGTCCGATGCAGTAAAGAACAATATTGTTAGGAACCTGGAATGTCAGATCAATGAATCAAGGTAAGCTGGAGGTGTTCAAACATGAGATGGCAAGATTGAACATCGACATCTTGGGAATCAGCCAACTAAAATGGACAAGCATGGGTGAATTTAATTCAGGTGACCATTATATCTACTACTGTGGGCAGGAATCCCTTAGAAGAAATGGAGTAGCAGTCATAGTCAATAAAAGGGTGGGAAAAGCAGTACTGGGGTACAATCTCAAAAACGACAGAATGATCTCAGTACGAATCCAAGGCAAACCATTCAACATCACAGTAATTCACATCTATGCCCCAATCACTGAAGTTGAAGAAGCTGAGGATTGGTTCTATGAAGACCTACAACACCTTCTAGAACTAACACCAAAAAAAGATGTCCTTTTCATCATAGGGGATTGGAATGCTAAAGTAGGAAGTCCAGAAATAACCAGGATAATAGGCAAGCATGGCCTTGGTGTAGAGTTTTGCCAAGAGAACATGCTGATCATAGCAAACACTCTTTTCCAACAGCACAAGAGGCGACTCTGCACATGGACATCACCAGATGGTCAATATCGAAATCAGATTGATTATGTACTTTGCAGCCAAAGATGGAGAAGCTCCATACAGTCAGTAAAAACAAGATCTGGAGCTGACTGTGGCTCAGATCATGAGCTGTTTCTTGCAAAATTTCAGCTTGAATTGAAGAACATAGGGAAAACCACTAAACCATTCAGGTATGACCTAAATCATATCCCTTATGAATATACAGTGGAGGTGAGGAATAGATTTCAGGGATTAGATCGGATAGACAGAGTGCCTGAGGAACTATGGACAGAGGTCCATAACATTGTTCAGGAGGCAGCAACTCAATCCATCCCAAAGAAAAAGAAATGCAAGAAAGCCAAGTGGCTGTCTGATGAGGCTTTACAAGTAGCTGAGGAAAGAAGGGAAGCAAAAAGCAAGGGAGAAAGGGGAAGATATACCCAACTGAATGCAGAGTTCCAGGGAATAGCAAGGAGAGACAAGAAGGCCTTCTTAAATGAACAATGCAAAGAAATCAAAGAAAACAATAGAATGGGAAAGACTAGAGATCTCTTCAAGAAAATCGAAGATATCAAGGGAACGTTTTGTGCAAAGACGGGCATGATAAAGGACAAAGAAGACAGGGACCTAACAGAAGCAGATGAGATTAAGAAGAGGTGGAAAGAATACACAGAAGAACTATACAGGAAAGATCTTAATGTCCCTGATAGCCATGATAGTATGGTCACTGAACTTGGGCCGGACATCCTCGAGCGTGAAGTCAAGTGGGCCTTAGGAAGCATTACTAACAACAAAGCTAGCGGAGATGACAGTATTCCAGCTGAGCTATTTAAAATCCTAAAAGATGATGCTGTTAAGTGCTGCACTCAATATGCCAGCAAATTTGGAACACTCAACAATGGCCACAAGACTGGAAAAGTTCAGTTTACATTCCAATTCCAAAGAAGGGCAATGCCAAAGAGTGTTCAAACTACCGTAAAATTGTGCTCATGTCACATGCCAGCAAGGTTATGCTCAAAATCTTACAAGCTAGGCTTCAGCAGCATGTGATCCGAGAACTCCCAGAAGTACAAGCTGGGTTCCGAAGAGGAAGAGGAACTAGAGATCAAATCACCAACGTTCGCTGGATCATGGAGAAAGGAAGAGAATTCCAGAAAAAACGTCTATTTCTGCTTCATTGACTACGCTAAAGCCTTTGATTGTGTGGATCACAAGAAACTGTGGCAAATTCTGAAAGAGATGGGAGTACCAGACCACCTTACCTGTCTCCTGAGAAACCTGTAAGAGGGTCAAGAAGCAACAGTAAGTGTCAGGGTGGACACTGAGCCCATAGAATCCCAGAGTAGTTCTGATTCTGAGGAAGAGGAGTCGCTCCTGGGAGAGGAGCGCACTCCTCTTTGCCAGGGCCAACAGCTGACGGAGATTCCTCCCACTGGCATTCCTAGCCTAGATAGCAGTCCTGGGAGTGACAGAGTGCAGGAAGCAGACTTGATGGACGTGCGACGCCGACGCAGAGAGCGGTGCCAAATGGAGGGCGCGGAAAGGAGGCGTAGTGCCCGGTTGGCACGCAAACAACGGCTGTGCCCAGAGGATCCAAGGAAAAAGGGGAGGGACTCTCCCTAGCCCTTAAGTTCAGGGGTCTGCCAGTGATTCCCTTTCAAATGGGGACCAACTGTTCCAACTGAGGCCATAGGTGCTCATAGCTAGTTGCTAACAGTAGAGTTGTTAAGTTGTGAAAGAGGAATAAAGCTTTGAAAAGAATCCCTTTGTCTGTGTCTGGACTTGGCTACTGGATTAGACTGAGAGAGGCCTCCAAGGAGCCCTTGACAGCTTTGTCCCCGTTCCTCTTCCCCCCCTTCTTCTATTGCCTTATGGAGGGTGCCAGGGACCCAGCAGTGCAAGCTCTAGCGCAAGAGAACCAGATGCTCCGTGATCAGATGGCTCAACTGATGGCTGCCGTGCAGAATCTACAGGCTGTGGTTCAACCCCATCTACTTCTGATTCCCCCCCACCGTAAGTGCCCGGTGGCCTTGCCAGAGAAGTTTTCTGGTGAGAAGGGATTTTTTCAGATTTTCAGGGCCCAATCAGAGCTGTACATGCGTCTTAGGCCTGAGGATTTCCAGACGGAACAGGTTCGTGTGGGTTTCATCATTATCCTACTGTCAGGCATGGCAGCTAAATGGGCTTTGGGGCTCCTGCTCGCTAATGACCCCCTGCTTGGGGACTATCAAGGTTTCATGACAGCCATGGCCCGTTTTTTCGGTGACCCCCTGCGCACGCAGACGGCTTCTCGGGAGATTCGCCGCCTCCGGCAAGGCAAGGACTCAGTTTCCAGCTATGCGACAACCTTTCGCTTGCTGATGCAGGATTTACAGTGGAATGAAGCTGCGCTAGTGGCTCAGTTTTTGGATGGTTTGAACGACGAGATCTTAGATGAGTTGGCGCGCACGCCCAGCCCGCCTACTTTGGAGGAGCTCATCCAGACCTGCCTTCAGATAGATAGTCGGCTGGAGGGGCACTGGGGGCCGGGATTTCCCTCCTCCCATTCCCCCATGTTTCCTGCCTCCTCCCCCACCCCCTGCTCCGGCGCTGGGGGTGGAGGAGACCCCGATGCAGCTGGGAGCTACCCGAGCCTCACTGCTGCCAGAGGAGCTTGAGCGTCGGCATGCTGAGCGCCGATGTTTTCGATGTGGAAAGCTGGGGCATTTCGCCAAGACCTGCCGAGTTAAATCCTCCTTCTCCTCTCCTTCCCCCCTCCTCCTCCTCGTCCCCAGGCCTGACTAGACTGCCCCCCAAGCTTGTTGGGGGCCTCCAGTGTGGGGGTCAGTTCCCCACCAGGTGGGTGCCTTCCCCAACCCCCCCACCCTCCCATCTGCTGTTGCATGTTCACCTCCGGTCCTCCCAGTGGGGTGGGGTGGAGGCCCTAGCTTTAGTGGACTCGGGGGCTATGACCAGTTTCATGGATGAGACCTTCGCCCTCTTCCACAAGATTCCTACTGTGCCCCTTCCTGCCCCCTTGGCAGTGGAGACCATTGATGGGCGTCCTCTTTGTTTGGGCGTGGTGACTCGTATTTAGGGGTGGACGAAAGTCACTTACCTGTCCTCGAGGTTGTTCGCGGTGGGGGGGAGGTGCTTCGCTGCTCCCCCCGTGAAGTTCAGGCCGGGGGGGGAGGCTTCCCGCCTCGCCCGGCCGAAATTCAGGCCGGGGAGGAGGCTTCCTGCCTTGCCCGGCCGAAATTCAGGCCGGGGAGGAGGCGCCTCGCCTCGCCCGGCCGCGAATTCAAAAGTTTTTTTTTTTTAAAAAAAACGCCCCCGTGATAGGCTACGTGACGATTAACGTAGCCTATCACGGCTAGATCTGCAAAGTCAGCCGTGACAGGCTACGTTAATCGTCACGTAGCCTATCACGGGTGACTAAAAAAAAAAAGTGCGTACGCAAATGGCGGCCCCCATAGGGAGCCGCCATTCGCGTTCCTTATTTGGTCGCTGTAGTCTACGTAAATCTTTACGTAGACTATGGCGAAAATAAGGGCAACTCAAATAGCGTTGCCCTTATTTTCGCTGTAGTCTACGTAAATCTTTACGTAGACTACGGCGACCAAATAAGGAACGGGAATGGCGGCTCCCTATGGGGGCCGCCATTATCTGTACGTGCTTTTTTTTTTAAAGTCACCTGTTATAGGCTACGTGACGATTTACGTAGCCTATCACGGCTGACTTTGCAGATCTAGCCGTGATAGGCTACGTTAATCGTCACGTAGCCTATCACGGGGGCGTTTTTTTTTTCTTTTATTGGAATGGCGGCGGCGGCAGCCGGTCGAAAGACCAGCTGCCGCTCCCGCCCCGGACGAACACCCGTCAAACCGCCGGCCGGACCCGCCGCCGGGAGGGACATTCGGGAAAGGTAAGTCCCGTCCCGGGGGGGGGGGTGCGGGGGGCGGGGGGGGTGCGGAGAATTTCTCCCCGAAACTTGTTCGGGGGGCCGAACACGTTGGCGCTTGGCCCCCCGAAGTTTCGGGGAGAAATTCTCCTCCATCCCTACCCGTATTACAGTTCCGCTCACTCTGTGCGCCCAGTCCCACGTTGAGCAGATTCAGTTTCACTAAGCCAAGATTCCCTCATACCCAATCGTGCTGGGTGTTTCCTGGCTCTCTAAGCACAACCCTCAAATTTCTTGGGGGCTTCAGCAAGTGGAGTTTGCGTCTCCCTACTGCCGGGAGCATTGCCTCCCGGAGGAGGCGCCAGTCCCAGCCCAGGCCTTAACCCTTTCCTCCCCCTCCTTGTCTGCTTCTGGCAGTCCTTCAGCTACCGTCATCCTCCCAGAGAAGTATGCAGCTTTTCGGGATGTGTTTGACAAGAAGGAGGCTGACCGGCTTCCCCCCCACTGCCCTTTTGACTGTGCCATTAACCTCATTCCAGGGGCGACCATCCCCGCTGGCCGGCTGTATTCGATGTCGGAGCCGGAACTTTGAGCTCTGAGGGAGTTTTTGGACAAGAATCTCAAATGCCGCTTCATTTGCCTGTCTTCTTCCCCCGCCTGCGCTCCTACTTTCTTTGTGGCCAAACGATCTGGAGAGCTCTGCCCGGTGCACGATTTCAGAAATCTAAATTCGGTCTCCATCCCTGACAAGTACCCCCTCCCCCTCATACCTGAGATGCTGGAGCGCTTGGGGCGAGCCAAGATTTTCACAAAGTTGGACCTGTGTAGCGCATACAATCTCATTCGCATCCGGGAGGGGAATGAGTGGAAGACCTCTTTCGGGACCAGGTACGGAGCATATGAATACCTAGTAATGCCTTTTGGGCTCGCCTGCACCCCCCCATTTTTTCACGTTTTATGAATGCCATCTTCTGGGACTATTTGGACACTTTCCTCATTGTTTATCTTGATGATTTACTTATATTTTCTGAGGATCCCCACACCCATCAGCATCATGTCTCCGCCATCCTCCAGTGCCTCCGCGAGAACCATCTTTATGCAAAGCTGGAGAAATGTGCATTTGACCTAACCTCTTTGGACTTTCTTGGCTACATTATTTCACCTGACAGTATCAGGATGGATCCTGCAAAGGTCCAGGCTGTCCTCTCCTGGCAGGCTCCATCCACCAAGAAGGACTTGCAACGTTTTCTGGGTTTTGCTAATTTTTACAGAAAGTTCCTGCCCAGTTTTGCTCGGCTGACTTCTCCTCTCACGGACCTCCTTAAGGGCAAGAAATCTCCTTTTCATTGGACGGCATCTGCCCAACAGGCTTTCGAGGAACTTAAGAAGCTTTTCAGTTCTGAGCCAATCCTGTTACATCCCGACCTGAGGAAGCCTTTTGTAGTACAGACCGATGCCTCTGACTTTGTGGTGGGGGTGGTGCTCTTTCAGCCAGATCGGGAGGGCGGTGGGCTGCAACCCTGCGCCTACCTCTCCAGGAAGCTGACCATGTCTGAGAGGAATTATACCATTTGGGAGAAGGAACTGTTGGCCATCAAGTCCGCTTTGGAGACCTGGCGTCATCTCCTGGAGGGGGCGCAGCACCCAGTCGAAGTTAGAACTGACCATCGCAACCTCGAACATCTTCAGACAGCCCGTGCCTTAAACCAGTGGCAGATTAGGTGGTTGCTTTTTTTTTCTCGGTTCCACCTTAAGATTTGCCATGTGAAGGCCTCAGACAACCTACAAGTAGATGCTCTTTCTCGTAAGCCTGACCTCCAGCCAGGGAGTGGGGAAAATCCGCCCCTCTCTGATTCTTCCCCCCCCAAGGCCTGGCGGCAGCTGTGGTGCCTCATTCTTGGGAGGAGCTCCTTCTCTCTGCACAGGCTCAGGATCGTTTTTTTCATGCAAAGGTGGAGGAATTGGGGCTAGCCTCTGCCCCCCCACTCTACCCCTTTCTCTTTGCGAGGTGGCCTGCTTTACCATTCCGGCCGGGTCTATGTGCCTTCTAGACCCCTCCACGAGAAGGTCCTCCATCAGTGCCACGACTCCCCCATAGCTGGGCATTTTGGCGTCGCCAAGACCCTGCATGTAGTGACGAGGGATTTTTGGTGGCCTCGTTTGTGTCAGGACGTCAAGCCCTATGTCACCTCCTGCCCAGCCTGCCAGCAGGCGAAGGCCCCCTCAGGCAAGCCCACAGGCTTGCTTCACCCCCTGCCTACCCCCGCAGGACCTTAGAAACTGCTCTCCCTTGACTTCATCACTGACTTGCCTTGCTCGCACGGTAAGACCACCATTCTGGTGGTGGTGAATTTGTTTTCTAAGATGTCCCCTTTCATCCCCTGCTCTGGGTTGCCCACAGGCAGGGAGATGGCAGAGCTGTTCTCGACGCATGTTTTCTGCCTCCACGGATGGCCCGAGGGTCTCATTTCGGATAGGGGGGGCCCAATTCACTGCCCATTTCTGGAGGGAGCTACTTGCGTTGCTCCATGTGACGCTCCGTCTTTCCTTCGCCCACCATCCACAGACAGATGGTCAGACTGAGCGCACCAATGCGACTCTGGAGCAATATCTGCACTGTTATGTCAATTACCAGCAGGATGACTGGTTTTCCTTGCTGCCTCTCACAGAATTTGCATATAAAAATGCCTGCCATGCTTCCACCTGCCAAACTCCATTTTTTGCCAATTTTGGTTACCACACCAAGGCTTTCCCATCCACCCTAGCTCCCTCTTTGGCGCCAGCGGCCCATGACTTTTTAGAGGAGTTGAGAGCAGTACACCACCTCTTATGGGACTCCCTCGAGCAAGCCAAGACAGCCTACAAGGCCTCTGCGGACTGGTGGCGCCAGCCGGGTCCATCTCTGCAACCGGGGGACTGGGTTTGGTTGTCCACCCAATACCTCCCCTCTCACTTGCCCGCAAGGAAGCTTGCGCCTCGCTGCACGGGGCCTTTCCAGATTATGGCCCAGATTAACCCTGTTGCTTTTCGCCTGGCTCTCCCCCCCTCCATGAAGATCCATCCTGTTTTTCATCGGTCCTTGCTGTCCCCTCTGGTTTCTGGCAACCCTCATCGCTCAGTCAGCTCCCCCCCACCACCAGTGCTGGTGGAGGGGGAGGAGGAGTTTGAGGTCGCAGAGATTCTGGACTCCTGCCTTTCTCGCAGCCGCTTGCAATATCTGGTGGACTGGAAGGGGTACGGGCCTGATGAGCGATTCTGGGAATTCGCGGAAAATGTGCATGCTCCGTTGCTGCTGAGGTGCTTCCACCAGCTGTACCCCCACAAACCCGGGGCCCAAGGGGAGGAGCATGAGGGGGGGGGCCTCATGGGAGCGGGGATGATGTCAGGGTGGACACTGAGCCCATAGAATCCCAGAGTAGTTCTGATTCTGAGGAAGAGGTGTTGCTCCTGGGAGAAGAGCGCGCTCCTCTTTCCCAGGGCCAACAGCTGATGGAGATTCCTCCCACCAGCATTCCTAGCTTAGACAGTAGTCCTGGGAGTGACAGAGCATGGGAAGCAGACTTTATGGATGTGCGACGCCGACGCAGAGAGCGGCGCCAAATGGAGGGCGCGGAAAGGAGGCGTAGTGCCCGGTTGGCGCGCAAACAACGGCTGTGCCCAGAGGATCCAAGGGAAAAGGGGAGGGACTCTCCCTAGCCCTTAAGTTCAGGGGTCTGCCAGTGATTCCCTTTCAAATGGGGACCAACTGTTCCAACTGAGGGCATAGGTACTCTGCTGCTCATATCTAGTTGCTAACAGTAGAGTTGTTAAGTTGTAAAAGAGGAATAAAGCTTTAAAAAGAATCCCTTTGTCTGTGTCTGGACTTAGCTACTGGATTAGACTGAGAGAGGCCTCCAAGGAGCCCTTGACAGTAAGAACCAGACATGGAAGAACCGAGTGGTTCAAAATTGGGAAAGGAGTATGACAAGGCTGTATATTGTCACCCTGCTTATTTAATTTATATGCAGATTACATCATGAGAAACGCCGGGTTGGATGAATCACAGGTCAGAATTAAGATTGCTAGGAGAATTATCAACAACCTCAGATACGCAGACGATACCACCCTAATGGCAGAAAGTAAAGAGGATCTAAAGGGCCTCTTTGAGGGTGAAAGTGGAGAGTGCAAAAGCTGGTTTGAAATTCAACATTAAAAAAACTAAGATCATGGCATCTGGCCCCATCACTTCCTGGCATATAGAAGGGGAAGAAATGGAAGCAGTGACAAATTTTATTTTCTTGGGCTCCAAGATCACCGCAGACGGTGACTGTAGCCATGAAATTCAAAGACGCTTGCTCCTTGGGAGGAAAGCTATGGCAAACCTAGACAGCATAGTAAGAAGCAGAGACATCACCTTGCTGACAAAGGTCCACATAATCAAAGCTATGGTTTTCCCAGTAGTAACGTATCACTGTGAGAGCTGGACTATAAGGAAGGCTGAGCGCCGAAGAATTGATGCTTTTGAACTGTGGTGCTGGAGAAGACTCTTACGAGTCCCCTGGACTGCAAGGAGGTCAAATCAGTCCATCCTAAAGGAAATCAACCCTGACTGCTCATTGGAAGGACAGATACTGAAGCTGAAGCTCAAATATTTTGGCCACCTAATGTGAAGAGAAAAGTCACTGGAAAAGTCACTGATGCTGGGAAAGACTGAAGGCAAAAGGAGAAGGGGACGGCAGAGGATGAGATGGCTAGATAGCATCATGGATGCAATTAATATGAACTTAATATGAACTTAATATGAACTTAACACTCCGGGGGAGAGCAGAGGACAGGAAGGCCTGGTGTGCTATGGTCCACGGGGTCACGAAGAGTCAGATACGACTTAACGACTGAACAACCATCAGATACATGAAGTATTATGCTGACTTGCAGGTGTGTGTGTGTGTGTGTGTGTGTGTATGTACAGCATATATATATACACACACAGACACACACACACACAGTTGGGAGAGATTGTAAACAGTGAGGTCAGAAGGAAAGAAAATGCAGGAACCTCATGACAATGACCATCACATTATTAACAGTAGTTGCTGATAATCACAGTCACAAAACGTGGTTGCTGATAACACAGACATCCTGACACAAACAACTAGTTTGGGGGGATTCCCCCCTTCCTCCACCCCCAACACACACCACAGTTCACTCTACTCAGCAGGACCCCCTGGCATCTGTGTAGCATTTTGAAGGGGCTAGAGGGGCTGCCATGAGAAGGAGGGGGCAGGGAGGTCTGCTTCTGTCAGCCTAGTTGCACATGCCTAAATCTGGATCCAACTCATTATATCTGTCGTGTGTACAAGATGTAAAAAAAGAAAGTAATTTATGCACAGGAGAATGTGTTGGAAGTTTTCAGGTGTAGGAACTAGGTACCCAGGATTAGCCATGGCTCTTTTCATGTTCACATTTCAGAAATTGGTAGAAAGCACATGCCCTCCCTCAAAATATGTGAGTGGTGCTGCAAGCCACTTCGCAGTGGCCAGGACGTCTGAGTGTTGTTGTTCTGCATTTGCTTTGTAACATGCAAAATAATGGGAGAGATGTCTGCACAGCTCATGCAAGTCTCTGCTTCATCATAAGTTATGCAGCGAGAACAAAAAAAAGGAGAAAAGGGAATGGGATTCACTTGAGCTTCCTCTCTCCTTGCTCAACTGAACAGCTGAAGAGGGCTCTGAGGGTCAGGCTTTTTGCAGTTTTTTGAAATGTAGAACTCCACTGACTCTCCCCCCCCCCCCCCCGGTTTGTGAACATGAAAAAGTCCTTTGCGCTTTCATGTTGAAAACAGACATTTTGTTAGAAAAGCTGTTCCCATCAGAAAACGCACACATCGGTTTCTATGTGCTGTTGACTGCAAAAATAAAGCACTCAATTTGTACAACATTTGCTTACAAGTAGAGCTGTGAACATTGCTGTTTACTCATCAAAATGAAGCTTTTTAGCTGCTGAAAAATTAGGTGCAGCCAGTACATTGGGAGGGGTAGGCACTTCTCCCAACCCTTTTTGCCTGTTTCTTCTCCACCCCATGGTCCTCCTTGCCTTTTTCACTGTGCACACACAATTTTCCCCCCCAAAGATGGCTAGGGCAGGAAAATCACATGCCTCTTCTTTGATGTATGCCTGCTTTTCACCCGACTTTTCTCTAGTGAGTCGAAGACAGCTTGGAAGATTCTAAGATCATTTCACCAGAATCGATACAATTTAACTTTCTTTGGTCCACAGAGTCAGGCAAGTAAATAGTTGCAACGGGGAGAATTTTATGACTCTTTGCATGTATAGTTACAGGGATATTTTTCTAGGCATGCAGCATTTTGACCAACAACTTGGAGGAGGTCCAACCCTTGATTCTCCTTGTGCTGAATTGCTTCACCTGTCTCTTTCAGTCTCTCTCTCTCTCTCTCCCCCCCCCCCCCTTTACATGAAATCTTGTTACAGAAAATCAAAGCAAAAATTCCTCTGGTCCTCTGCTTGGAGGAAGAAGTGTCTGAGACAAGTGTAAGATCATTTTTAAAAACTTAGGCTGCAATCCTATGCGTGTTTAGACAGAAGAAAGTCCTACAACTCCTGGCATTTCCCAGCCAGCCATGCAATCTTAAATATGCATAAGATTGTGGCCTTAATGCATGTGTTGAACTGCTGATCTGGAAATGTTGTACTTTTGACCTCATCAGGAACATTTTTCATCATGGCCGCTTCTCTCTCCTGCTGAGAGTTCCCCTGCCTTCAACTACCAGCTGCCACTGCTGAGACCACCAGAGGGAAATGAAGAAAGGAGCAATTAGGCACTCTCTATGGAGTCAGGATACAGCTCCAGCTGAGAGCTTCCCTCTCTCCAGCTACCAACTGTCCTGATTGAGGCCACCAGAAGGAAAGGAAGCAGCAGTCCTATTATGTTTAGATCCACCTCTTGGATCCATGTCTTGCCATCTGCTGAACTTTGTAACTAAGAATCTAGTGCCTGATGTTGCTTTCCACCCCCCTCCCACCTGATTCCTTTTCCCTTTGCGTTGTGACTTTTAGGTTCTAAGTCTGTGGGCAGGGGACTGTCTTTATTCATTTTTCAGTCTGTGTAAGTGGTTTCAGCTCTTCAGCTGAAGATCGGGGTAAAATGCTTTAAACAAACAAACAAATGAATGAATGAATGAATGAATAAATAAATAAATAAATAAATTTGGGCACCACATGGAAGCTTCTGGAAACTGCCTTCACACTGTGGCTTCTCAGCTAGTGGCATGGGGACAAAACAGGCAACGTGAGCCAATCCATTCAGGAGAGCCAGTACCCTCAAAATGGCTCACTGCATATGGAAGCAGCAGCCGTATCATGAGACGTGTTCCTAACTCAAGGCAATTTAGTGCAGATTTTAAAATTACGGCAATGGTATTCTAAGGCATACGGCACTTCTCCCTTAGTACATGGCCCATACCGTTCAGTAACAAGGCAATTGTGTATTCACTTAGGTCTTGTAAATTATCGCATACTCTCAGGACTGGTTGGGGAAAAATGTTGATAATGATTCAATTAATTGGTAGCTTAACATGTAATTAGTGATGCCCATATGCTTTACATTTTCAGTGCAAAGCTATGGGAAAATAATTCTGCTAGGATCGCCTTGCAAAGCCATACACACATAGACTTCTTAAACAAGATGGAATATGGCATGAATTTGGGGTATGGCAAGAAGCCTATGGGAAAACATGGATAATACCAGGGTGGGTGGATTTTTGGACTTGGCTCTTTTTGCAGTTGCGGTCTTTCAAAGAACTGCAATGATGGCAAAGCATGGCAAGTTGAATGATTGTTAGGGATAGGGGAATCTCTTTGGACAGGATCCCAGTTAATCCCTTAAACCAGTGAAAAGATATGCAGATGGACTTCTCAATGGTGGAGGCATGTGTAAAAGAAAAGCCCTGTGACTGTAATTTCACTAGACTTCATGAAACTCTCTTGGCTTCCTCTGAAATTCATTACATGTGTGCCTGAGGAAGCACCTCAAATTTTGTTTTTGGATTTCTTATTTAGGAGAAAGACAGCCACAACCTAGGGATGTATTAATGTCAGGGTAGGCAAGCTGGCCATCACCCAGCACCCTCAAAATGTGTTGGACTACAACTCACATCATCCCCAGCCAGCATGGCAGTTGGCTCCCTTTGAGAAATTTTGCTAGATATACTGAAACTCTCTTGGCTTTTGTCAAGATTCCTCAGATGCTACACGCTTCACTTCCAATGTCACTTTAGATGGAATTTTGGTGGCAACTCCTCCTTTCATCGTGCCTAGTCAAGATCTTCCTTTGGAACATCTTAAGTTGCACACAAAGCTGTCTCAATTGGCGCACTATATGCTCTTCTCCTCAATGGCTGTTAGCCTGTTACTAACATCAAGAGTTCTGAGGAACCACATGAGTAAATATAAAGCAGCCAGCATTGCAACCTTCCTTTGTTAAGTGATTCAAGGTCAAGCAAAATGTTTGGCTAATAATGCACAATGGAGCTATGGGGGGGGGGAGGTTTAATCCTCCCCAGAATGCCATGGTCCTGATCTAAATCTGGGCCTGAGGCTGGCCCTATGATGAGATACAGTGAGGCAGTCACTCCAGGCAGCAGATTTTAGGTGTCGTAAAGGGGCAGTAAATTGTTAGTTATTTACTCTTTTATTATTGCATTTCTACTGCCAGGGCTGGGGAGAGGTGCTTGTGGGATTTCCTGCCTTACCAAAATAATGTGGCTGGCTTTAGGTACTATGCACCTTGACTTGGGTGGGTGTGGGGTGAGATTTGCTGCTCTGCCTTCCCTTAGGCAGCATAATGTCTTGGGCCGGCCCTGTAAGGGTCACACATGCAAAAGTAAACAAAACTATCACGCATAGCTGCACTGTGCATGATTAGCAGAATATTTAGTCTGACCTCTAGGATGAAACTGAGGAAAGAAAGAAGGGAGGTGTCAGCGACTTCCTCCTTTCCATCTCCTGTCTCCTTATTCTGTTCAGTTTAATAAAGCAAGTTTGCATGTGTGTTTAACACATTGCTTATACCAGGGATGTTGAACCTCAGGCCGATGGGCCAAATCCATCCAGCCTGGGGTCGCAATACATCCCTCCAGGATTCTCCCAATGGACACCCCCCTTTCCCCCGCTGTCAATTATTTGGTGGTCACCTGGCCTTTCCACAGGTGGAAATACACTAAAATACACTGGTGCTTCTGGTATTTTGGCCTAGCCCCCTTTTGCCTTCGGCCTGGCCCATCACTGGAATGGGCCCCCCAAAATTGAATTCGGCCCTTCAGCTGAAAAAGGTTCACCCCTAGTTAATGTGCTGGTCTAGTTTTCACCTGGCATACACGGAGGAAAAACAAAGTCCAGCCTCTCTCATTCTAGTTCTTCAATAAGGTGATGTTTACCACACCAGTCAGATGGTGACTAGAATATTATAGTTGACTGAAGTCCCAGTCTGTTCTTTTGCTGAGAGGGCCCCTGGGATTGCTAATGGGACATGGAACACTTCACTTTTGGTGCACTGACTGAAATGCAGCGCGCTTTAGTAGAGAGTGAAAGTCATTACTGCCAGCTTATAGCTGTGTGGTGGCCTAGATTAAATGAGTTTGAAAGTACGGATGTATTGAAGCCATGTGGCCATGACATACAGAACAACAAACCGTTACACAATCATTGACAGCCTCACTGGAGAATGCAAAGACTGAACAGCACTGGGGAACAAACAGTCTTCTCACTGGGACCTATCAAATGCATTTTATAGGCTCGCACAAACAAATGTTTGGCATTTACAATTTGAATGTGAGTCTGTTAGCCCTGCTGGAATGTGAAAAGCACCTTTGGATAGAAGCCCAAACCTCCTCTTTTGGGGGACCTGAAAATGGAGGGTTAAATCCAACGTCATGCTTGTAGATGTCCACTAGTGCAACAGAGCCTTCTCCCTCTCTCCATGCCCTCCTGTAGCTCTCTGTCACCCGGAAATCTACTCTGGAGGGTTTCTTGGAGGGTTTCCAGAGCAGATTTTGAGGGTACATAGAGCACTGGGGGGCGGGGGGAGAGGGAATTGCCTCCCTCCTGGTTCTGCTGATGGAAACAATTCTGTCAGCAGCATGACACCATTTGATCTAACCCATGATCCCCCTACATTCATTTACATATGGATTTGCAAAACTTTTCAGTCTGGTCTGGGTTGGCATCCATTTCCCTCATGTTCTAGGAGGACTATTTTTTGCATTTACTTATTGCATTTATATCCCGCCCTTTTTCCTCTTGCAAAGAACCCAAGGTGGCATACATTATCCTTCTCCTTTCCATTTTATTCTCACAACAGCAACCCTGTGACTCCATCCTCTGGCTTTCAGTTGCTGCTATGCAATGCCAGGTCTGTTACTCAGAAAACATCCCTCATCCATGACATGATCCTGGATGGGGGTGCAGATCTGGCATGTATTATGCAGACCTGGCTGGCTGAGGCCACTGCTCCAACTCTGGCAGCCATGTGCCCAGTCGGGTTTTCGTATGCACAGCAGCCGAGGGCTGGGGAGCGGGAGTGGCTGTTATCTACCAAGAATCCTTGGTCTTCACCAGACCAAGGTTGCTGAGTGCATGTACTGGAGGTTGGGCCCGAAGGGCAGTCTGGGGATTCTGCTCGTGTACTGCCCACTCCGCTGCACGATTGACTCCCTGGTCGAGGTGCTTGAGGTGGTCTCTGATGTGCATGTGCAGTCCCCTAACTTATTGGTGTTGGGGGACTTCAACGTACATTTGGAGGCCATCCTCATGGGGGCACCTCGGGACTTCATGGAGACCATGGCTTCCTGGGATCTGCACCCTATTCCAACTGGGCCCACCCATGTAGCTGGTCATGTGCTAGACCTTGTGTTTGTTTCTGGAGAAGCAGGGACTGATCTGAAAGTCGGGGGTATATCCACCCCCCCTTGTCATGGTCAGATCACTATCTGGTGATGTTGGACTTCTCAGTTCCACAGCCCCTCCGCAGGGGTGAAGGACCCATTAAAATGGTCTGCCCCAGGCATCTTATGGATCCAAATGGATTCCTGAATGCGCTTGGGGATTCTCTGGAGCAGGCCAATGACCACTCGGTTGAGACCCTGGTGGGTGGCTGGAATGCTGCAATCATTGGGGCATTAGATCGGGTGGCTCCGAAATGCCCTCTCCCCCTGAACAGGGCTCGGACTGCACCATGGTTCAATCCGCAGTTGCGAGCTCTGAAACAGGAGGTGAGACAGCTAGAGCGCCGGTGGCGGAAGTCTCGCTCCAAAGATGATCAGACACGGGCTAGAGCTGTATCTTCAGCCTATCACGTGGCGGTGAAGGCAGCAAAAAAGGAATATTATGTTGCCTCTATCGTGTCCGCAGAGTGCTGTCCCAGGAGGCTGTTCCAAGTGGTCCGGAGCCTGGTTGGTCCGGTTGCTCCGGAACCGCTGAAGCATTCTAAGGCCTCCTGTGAGGCCTTGGCAAGGCACTTTGCGGATAAAATTGATCAGATTAAGAGTGTTATTCCGTGCGCTGTGGATACAGTTAGTGAGCAAGAGGCAGTCTGTGGCAAATCGGTTTTGTGGGATCGGTTCCAGCTTCTTTCTGATGAAGTGGACAAGGTGCTTTCATCTGTAAGGCCGACCACCTGCTTACTTGATCCTTGCCCATCTTGGCTCATTATGGGCTACAGAGAGAGATTGGGTGAGGGGATCAGGGCCGTGGTGAATGCCTCCCTTGAGGAGGGAGTGATGCCATCAGCCCTCAAGGAGGCAGCGATAAGATCGCTCTTAAAGAAGCCCTCCTTGGATCCCCAAGTTCTGAACAACTTTCACCCTGTCTCAAATCTCCCATTTTGGGGCAAGGTGATTGAGCGGGTGGTGGCGATGCAGTTGAAGGCACGCTTGGAAGAAGCCGACTTTCTAGATCCATTTCAGTCGGGCTTCAGGCCTGGGCATGGGGCAGAAACGGCCTTGGTCGCCTTGGAGACCCGAGTGCTGCGTGACGGAGCGAGCTCCCGTCTTCAGTCCCAGCTTCTGCCAACCTAGCAGTTTGAAAGCAAGAAATTGCAAGTAGATAAATAGGTACCGCCTCGGCGGGAAAGGTAACAGCATTCCGTGCACCTCGGTGTTTAGTCATGCCTGCCACATGACCACGGAAGCATCTTCGGACAGCGCTGGCTCTTCGGCTTAGAAATGGGGATGAGCACTGCACCCTAGAGTCGGACACGACTGGTTGGGGACACCTTTTTACTTTACCTGGAAAGTGGCGAATGCTCCTTCCTTGTTCTCCTCGATCTCTCAGTGGCTTTTGATACCGTTGACCACGGTATCCTCCTGGACCACCTGGAGGGGTTGGGCATTCGAGACACCATTTTGCGGTGGTTCTGGTCCTTCCTCTCTGGCAGGTACCAGAGGGTAGCACTGGGAGAGGAGGTTTCGGACCCGTGGCCGCTCACTTGTGGTGTGCCACAGGGTTCCATCCTCTCTCCAGTGCTATTTAACGTCTATGTGAAGCCGCTGGAAGCTATCATCAGGAGGTTTGGGGTGTGGTGTCATCAATATATGGATGACAAGCAGCTCTACCTCTTGTTTAATCTTCACCAAGGTTGGCTATAGAATCCTTGTCCAAATGTCTGGAGATGGTGAGTGGCTAGATGGGGAGGAATAAGCTGAAGCTGAACCCTGACAAGACCGAGGTACTTTTGGTGGGAGACAAGAGGAGGCTGGGGGATGTTTACCTGGTGTTGATGGGTACGGCTACCCTTGAAAGACCAGGTCCACAGTTTGGGGGTCATCTTAGACTTCCAGCTGTCCATGGAGGCTCAGGTATCAGCTGTGAGCCGGACAGCGCTGTACCAACTCCATCTGATACGGCGGCTGTGCCCCTACCTTCCCGACCATCTGCTCCCATCGATAGTACATGCCCTAGTCTCCTCTCGCTTAGACTACTGTAATGCACTCTACGTGCGGTTACCATTGAAGATGGTTCAGAAGCTGCAGCTGGTACAGAATGCGGCAGCTTGCCTGATTAAAGGCAGCCGCTGGCGAGATCACATCACTCCAGTGCTGAAGGAGTTGCACTGGTTACCAGTTGCTTTCCGGGCCAAATTCAAGGTGTTGGTTTTGACCTTTAAAACCCTATATGGTTCTGGCCCATCCTAACTCAAGGAGCACCTCCAGCAACACCAGACAGGCCGCTCAACAAAATCAGCCTCGGATGGCCTTCTCTCTGTCCCATCAGCCAGGACAGCTAGGCTGGTGAGGACAAGGGAGAGGGCCTTCTCTGTGGTGGCCTTCACTCTGTGGAACTCCCTCCCCAGGGAACTCCGCCATGCCCCCTCTTGGTTGTTCAAGAAGGCATTTGGGGTGCCTTTCAAAAAATGGTTGTTCAGGCAGGCATTTGGGGTGGGCTAGGGTATTTTTAGAAATGTGATATTTTTAATTTAGTATTTATTTTATTGTTTTAAATTGTACTGTTGTACATCGCCCAGAGTGGCTGGGTGACCAGCCAGATGGGTGATTAATAAATTTAATAAATAAATAAATAAATAAATAAATAGACAGACAGACAGACAGACAGACAGACAGACAGGTTGGGCTGAGAGCCCAAAGTCACCCAGTGAGTTTCCATGGCTAAGTGGGGACTAGAACCCAGATCTCCCGGCTCCCAGTACAACATTCTCACCACTACACCACACTGGCTCTCCATGTGCTCCATATTACTATGAGCTCATGGAGTACTTAGCCAAACTGGCACATATCGACCTTCAGCTAGAGTTCCTCAGTAACAAGTAATGGGTTCCAGGTAATAGGTCCAGGGTACATGTTCTGCTTAACAGAAGACTCAGCCTTCAGTGGACCTTCCATGGAAAGCAGATGGTTCTGACTTGGGGTCAGAATATGAGTCACTAATACAACCTTCCTCAGCCTTGTGCCTGCCAGATGTTTTGGACTTCATCCCCCATCAGCCCCAGTCAGCACGGCCAATGGCCAAGGATGATGGGAATTTATTCCAAACCATCTGAAGGTTGGGGAAGGCTCCACTAACAGAAGAATCTGGAAGCTGGGTCACAACAACTTTATGTAAATGGTTCACTGTAAACTCAGAGCTGGTGCATGAATAAAGAGGTCTCCATGATGATTCATTGCCATTGTCCCTGATAAGTCTGCTTAGGTAATGGGAATCAGGAAATAGGGAAAGGTCCATCCTTTCCTTCCTAATAGTATTAAGACTGGGCAAGTGTATGCTCCACAACAAAGGCAATTGTTTTCAAGAGTCCTGGTAGAACACGATATGTTGTGATGTGCTCATGTGTCTGTGCCATTATGGGCAATTGGCTGATCACCCCACATTCATTCATTCATTCATTCATTTATATTGCACTGTTGTATGTTCAAGCAACTTGTGCACTTTCCGCAAATGCTAACAGCACATTCCTATGCATGTTTACTCAGAAATAAGTCCCACTGGGTTCAATGGAGTTTACTCCCAGGTAAACAGAGCCTCATGTGGCGCAGAGTGGTAGGCGGCAGTAATGCAACCGAAACTCTCCCCACGACCTGAGTTCGATCCCAGCGGAAGCTGGTTTTCAGGTAGCCGGCTCAGGTCGACTCAGCCTTCCATCCTTCTGAGGTCGCTAAAATGAGTACCCAGCTTGCTGGGTGAAAGGCAGTTGGGACTGGGGAAGGCCATGGCAAACCACCCCACTATACAGTCTGCCAAGAAAATACCGAGGAAAAATGGCATCCCTCCAGGGGTCAGTAATGAGAGCTTCGGCTATTGGGCGGTATAGAAATGGAAATAAATAAATAAATAAAGAAAGAAAGAAAGAAAGAAAGAAAGAAAGAAAGACTCAGTGCTTGCACAAGAGGAAACTTTCCTTTAAACAGACATAGGAATGTACTGTAAGCTTACAACCAATAAAAAGACATTGATCAGAAAACATACTTTGAAGGCATCAAGAAGAAAACAAGATCCAGCTTACCAAAGTTGCAAGAATATAGTGGTATCCAATCCCATTTTTTCCAAGCTTGATGATCTGCAATGGTGAAAGACAAAACATTTCATTTAACATCCTCATTTACTGGTAAAGTGAGGAAAGTTTTGCAGTGTATCTCCTGCATCTCTAATTAGTTAGCCTGGTTGTGCTATAAATAAGAACATTTGCAACAGGACTACCAAGAAGCTGCTTCAAAATGCAACTCCTAGATTCAAGTTAGAAGATCTCTGAGGGCCAAAAAAGACTTTAAATGTGTGTCTAACGGCTACGTCTTCCTTCCTTCCTACTCTAGAGTAGGCACAGGGAGCCTCATCTGAATCTTAAAAGTCTCCCTATGCTAGGATCTCAATCTGGAAGAGGGCCCCCTGCCTCTACTCTACAGTCATTTTTTTTTTAAAAAAAAGAGAGAGAAAAGATGTAGCTGCTAGACCCACATTTAAAGTAATGTCTGTTTCATCCCTAACACATGGGGTTACAGCTGCTGCATGATCAGAATGAGGAAGTTAGAGACAGTAAAATAAGTGCAACTGCAATATCCCAAAAGGAAGATGCCAACACATAATACCTTAGACGTGCATCACAAATGTTTAGCAAATTATGCTGTTCTTTGTCTCCCAAGCAAAGGAGGTTATGATCACCAGTACATACAGGGAAAGTTTGCTGTCACATCTCCCAGAGCTGCTTTGCGAATTAGACAGGTAGAGAAAAAAGAAGGCTGAATGAGCTGTCTTTTTGCTTTCCCAGCATTTGCTGTAATATCCCAAGTGGGACTTGCACGTTTCACCTAGAGTGACCTCTGTGAACTCCTGGAGTGATCTGGGGCTCACAGATGGCGAGAGCTGTGAGTCCCTTCTTCTCACATCACTGCAGAAGTAGGTGAAAGCAGAAGCATGAGTCATCCATACAGAACAGAAGAGCACAACACAAAAGTGTGTGACCAGCTCCATCTACTACTAGTTCATCATTCTGCTTTCAACAGCAGCCAGTCGGATACCTCTGGGAGTTAACAGGAATGCTGTGTTATTTAGGAGACATTCAAAAATATATTGCCTCTGGCCATGGAAGTTCAATTTTGCTATTATGGCCAATATGCCTGAGTAGATCTGTCTATTATGAATTTAACTAATCTTTTTCTAAAGCCATCTAAGCCACTGGCCATTACCACTTGTTGCTGTACTAAATAATAATAAAAAGTTGGCTTTACTCCGCCATCTGTGTGTGTGTGTGTTACACATGTGAACAGGCTCTTTGTGTCAAGGTTTGAACTGAATAGTGGAGGTTTCTACTGTCATTTACAGCAGGGGTGTAAAACATCTTTCAGCCTGAGGGTCGAATTCCATTTTGAAGAAGCTCTCAAGGGCCACATTCCAGTGGTGGGTGGGGCCACCCTGGAGAAGGAGCGGGCACAAACATACCAGCATATTGTAGTTTAAAGCTCTTACTGACAGTAACTAAGCCTTGGGAGAGCCATTTCAACCTTTTAGAATGGAGAAAAACTGCAAAACCCAAACCACCAAATGATTAGATCAAGGGGCTGGAGCAACTCCCCTGCGATTGTTTAGCTTGGAAAAAAGGTGAGCAAGGGGAGACATGATAGAGGTGTACAAAATATGCATGGTGTGGAGAATGTGGATAGGGAGACATTTTCTCCCTCTCAGAACCTGGGGTCATCCTATGAAGCTGATTGCTGGGAGATTCAGGGCAAATAAAAGGGAGGACTTCCCTTATACAGCACATAGTTAAACCACGGAATTCACTTCCACAGGATGTAGTGATGGCCACCAAGTTGGATGGTTTTAAAAGGGGATTGGACACATTTCTGGAGGAGAAAGCTATCAATGGTTACCTGTCCTGATGGCTATATGTTTTCACCAGTATCAGAGGTTGTTTGCCTATGTACACCAGTTGCTGGGGAACATGAGTGGGAGGGGCTCTCTTGCTCTACATGCGGGCCTCCCACAGGCAGCTGGTTGGCCACTATGTGAACAGAATGCTGGACTAGATGGACCCTTGGTCTCATCCAGCATGGCTCTTCTTATGGTCTTAGTGGTTGGGGGAAAGGGGGCGGCTCCTGAGGAAGGATGTGTGACCTTCTGGGGAATCCAGGAGGCCTGGATTTGAAAGGCCTGAAATTTTCCACCCCTGATTGACACCACAAAAACCTTTAGAGAGGGGGCTTCTATCGCATTTCCAGGCTAGTGTTTCAGGAAAATGCTTAGGTTTTACTGGATCATACCCTTAATGTGGAGTTCCTTCTCCCACCTCCCTCCACCTCATCATCACTGATTCTCCTGGCAGAAAGCACTATAAGGATTGGCTGAATGGCATCAGGACACAGGTCTTCAACCATAGGTTGAAGCCACCAAAAAGAGACTGAATTTGTCTACCCTTCTGCATGTAAAGCTCTAGGCATTTCCTTGCTGGTCTACTCCAACTACAGTCTGCAGGAAGTATCCTGTCATTCTATAAATGTGATGACAATTCTCTATCATGCGTCAGGGTTACAGAGTTGAAATGTTTTCAGATCCTTCCTACTTGAGTCAAACTGAATAAAGGTCAGTTGTACGTCTTTGTGCGAAGGACAGGGCAGCTCTTAACTGTAGGGATGTACGAATCCCTTACCTTGTTCCGGTGGTGGAGTCCGCTGGAGGGGGGGAGGCGCTCCATCCCCCCCTGGAATCCTTGATGGGGGGGCGATCCGGTCCTCCCCCCCGGAATCCTCGACGGCCAGCTCTGCTCCGCAGCAGCTCTGCGGAGCAGCTGGCCAGGCCAGGGCCATCCACAGCCGGATTTCCAGCCACAGACTGGCTGGTGCTGGGTAAAAATCAACAACAAACAGTGTACGCAAATGGCGGCAGCTATGGCGGCCGCCACTTGCGTTCCTTATTTTTTGCTGTTTTAGTCTACGTAAATATTTACGTAGTCTATTATGGCGAAAAAAAAGGGGAACGCAAATAGTGCAGTAGGCAAATCAAAAAGGAATGCAAATTAGGCCCACTATGCTATTTGTGTTCCCCCTTTTTTTTCTTGCCGTAATAGTCTATGTAAATATTTACATAGACTAAAATGGCGAAAAATAAGGAATGCAAATGGTGGCTGCCGTAGCTGCCGCCATTTGCGTACGCTGTTTTTTTGGGTTTTTTTACCCAGACATGATAGGCTACATAAGTCTTTATGTAGCCTATCATGTCTGGGTAAAAAAAAAAAGACCCGTCTGCAAATGGCGGCCGCGGCAGCCGGTCGAAAGACCAGCCGCCGCCGAAGCTGCCACTGGAGCCTCCGCCATCCGGAACATCCGCCCCAGGTAAGTCTCGTCCCAGGGGGGATCCATGGGGGGGGGGCAGTGTGGGTGTGGCAGGCCGTTCCACCATGGATTTCGGGGGTCTGAATGCCAGTGCATTCGGCCTCACTGAAATCCGTGGCGGAATTCTCCACCATCCCTACTTAACTGTGCCCGTGCTGCACAATGCCTTGAAAGCAAATGTTGCCCCAGAGCACTCCAATCTAGCTTGTGTGGAAGACGGCTACAGAGCTGTACGTTTATATACGAGACCTTCCTATATAAAGAACACTGAGTGTTGTCTTCTCACCACCCTCATGACCTTTGTGGGGCTGAATACAGACAGTTTTACTGCTCTTTGTCCATATAAATGTTGAATGGCTCATGATGCTGTCATGTTTCTTTGCCAGTAATAAATATTGTTGCCTTTATGGAATTGAGGAGACGGTTCCTAAAGGGCAAAGTTAGTTGCACTCTTCGTCATCTATTTTTATAGGTTTTGCACTTCCATCCATTTGTTTGGATACGTTTGTGCCGTGCTCCTCTCAGACTTACATTAACCAAAAGATTTGTGATAAGACCTAGTTTGGAATGGAAAGAAAAACTGCTAGTCAAGGAAAGCAGCCCCCTCAGCTGTTTGTGTCAGTCTCTCTCTTTTCCTCTCTCACTCTCTCTCCCTGCCCCTCCTGCATTTTTTATTAGGTTTCCAGCTATAAACAAGAATAGCCACAATACAAATTAAATTCTTCTTTTTTTAAGAGCACATGACCACAGAATGGAGATGTGCGAATGGGTTTTCAATTAAACATCAATACCCAGGTGAGATCTGCACGCATGCTAAAGCAAAGTCATAAAGAACCCTGGCATTACAATGATCACCGAATGGATTAGCAGTTATTGGACACTTGTTCATATGTTAACTGGCTCACCTGCCTTAGCCTCTTCCAGCTGCAATGCTCTGGAGTATACATTAAAAGCTGTCTCACTCCTATGCTAATATCCAGCACCTCAATTAGTGTTATCAGAGCAGACATTTGTTAGCACTTCTGGATACAAATAAGTAAGGCTCCACCACCACCTTTCACACTATGCAGATCTCCTGGGTGGGATAATTAAATAATGACTGAAGCAAATGAGTCTGGAAGTGCTGCGGATCAGCACGATCTTTCATGAAAGGCTCATTTCTGCTACATGGATTTTTCCTGAACCTAGAAAGTGACTTAAGCTTCATTATATTTTAGAGACGGAACAGAAGAACAGAAGAACAAAAGGGCTGCCTTATGAGCTATCAATGCAGATCAGAAAGGCAGAACAAAAATCAAATAAAAGAAACATGGAGAGTGACATTTAAAAATATATATCATGTTTTCCATGATTTGTGGGATGGTTTTTCAAAATAAATAAATAAACCACAAAAACGAGTTACTAGAAATCAATATATTAGTTTGCATAGCAAGATTGTGAAACGGGATCCTATATACATGGTCATGTCCTTCAGTGCATGTAGACTCAGAATACCAATGGTTGGTCTTAAATATTGCTCTTTTTCTTTTAATACCTTCATACTGGGGGCTAAATTCATCTGGCGAGGCACCTCTCATAATTTTAGCCCTGTGACAGAAAAGGCTATGCTTGAAAAACCTCTCCCTGCCATTCAGCTCTTAAAATGCACTGGCATATGTGGGAGCAATTTATATGTGGGGGCAGAAGCCACATCAATTCAGTTGGGGCCAAACAAAATATGACAGGGGAGATTCGTGACTGGATCTCCCAATGTCATTTCCTTTTTCTAAAAACAGTTGCTGGGAGAGGAGACATATTAGACTGAGACCATGGGGCATGGACACTAACTCTTTCCCCCTGTGCTGATTTCTGAATGGAAATCACCCCCACCCCACCAGCCCTAGAACTGCTGTAGCTATACAGCTGTAGAGGGGAAAACACGCATGAGAAAAGTCTCCAAAGAGCATCTCAGATTCAGTGTTAATCTATCAGGCCACATACAGGAATTATGAATACTGTCTCCTGGAGTTTATCCACCCATTCCTAACCTGGAAATCTGGGTTGTTGAAGGACAAAACCCCCAGAATTTTAACCCAACAACAAACCATGTTGGGTTCTTTAACAACCCAGAGTTCTGGGTTCAGATGGGCATCAAACAACCCAGGGACAGGGCATTCCTGGGTTGTCTATGAAAGTGGAAGTGGCAAGCAGGCAGAAGGAAGCATGCTTGCTCGCTGCTGCGTGGCCCCAACCAACTATGGGTTGTTTAACCCATAGTTAGTCATTATGTGTGAACCAGGCCAGTGTGGGCACAGGAAAGCCATCTTAACAAGAATTTTTTTAAAAACAAAAACCCATGACAATCAGGGATTATTGGTTTATTCGTCAAAAATCAAAACTACACAGCCCTAAAAGCCACTTTTACAAGATCAATTTAGCAAATTACTCTACTAACAAATTCTGTTTGATTGTGGACAGACACAATACCCAGAAGCTGTAAATGCTTCCCTAAACAATGCTATCAGTGATGGGTAATCTGTCCTTGTACAATAGAGGACAAAGAAGGATGCAATTCAGTGGCTACAGGCATGCCAGTATGGGTCTGGGAACTGAAGCCCATTAAGAGAATTGCAGAGATTTATAGAGCACTTTTCACCAAAGATGTGTGACTTGGCAGATAATAAGGGGTTGGATCCAGGATGTATCTTCTGTTGAAGGAAGAGCTCCACTCATAGAAGGAGCCTCCCCTCAACTTTCAGAGATCCCCCTCCCCCTTGCACCAATGCTCACCCCATTCCCCAGTGTCCCCTGATGCTGTGTGTAACAATTTTAGGGTGCTGGAGTTGGGGAGAAAATCCATTCTGCCACCCCATCTGCTCACCCTGAAATCTGGATCCAACACAATCATCATCATCATCATTCAGAGCCCCTGAGATTTCAGAGGCTGCAATTGGTGCAACATTTGACCTACCTCCTGATCAAGAGTTGTTTGGATCATAGCATGGGTACTGAGCTGTAGCATCTGCACTGGCTACTTTTAGCTTTCTAGGCAGTCAGATACTAAATAGCTTGGACCTAGGCAGTTCCTTCTCCCCCAAAGATCTCTAAGGGATAAAACAGCCTAGAGCTACATCTCCCCCCTCGCATTTGTACTCTAAAATATAGGTGCAGGACCCCTGATCTGTGGGGGCAGGGGCAGGCCCAGGGCAAAGTCTCTCATTGCCTCAAGTGAGAGGGAAGATGCACCACTGCATTGCCTCCGCCTCAGAACCCCCATACCAAAGGAGCCCTATTACCTTTGGCCACCACTGCTGGGTCGGGGCTCCTGTGGAAGTTTGTGTGGGTCTTGTGAGACCTGGCGAGCTCTCTGCAGTCACATGCAGCAAGGGAAGGAGCGGGGTGGACAGCTGTCTAGAGAGCCCTGTCAGCTGCTCTTTCACTGTGGCAAATCAATGCCACAGCAGGAGAGTGGCTGGCAGGGCTGTCCACCCACTGGAGGCTGTGGCAGTGGGTCCTCCTGGCAGGGGCAGGGGCGTGGAGTGGCGTGGAGCAGTGCAGTGCAATTTGCTTCTCCTTCTGCTCTGCCGCCTGATGCGGGTGTCTAACGGCTTCATGGGTGGGTCAGCCCTAGGCAGAGGGGCTTTTAAGTTCTGGATCATGGCACCTGTACCTAGTCTAAAGTAAAAATGAGAAGAAGACACAGGTGCTAGGCACATGTAATGTCTTTTTTGGTCCCTAGTTTAGCTACTGGAAGGGTGTGCATCTATGTTTTTACAGTGTTCTTTCGTGACTTAGTTAAATTAGCATTCAAAGAGATAGCGAAGGAGTTTCAGCCACATATGCAGCCAGTGATCTCTGGACAAAACATCCTCCTTAAAAATCAAATGAAATGTGGCTAAAGTTAATCTCGGAATGGACTTGAATGCGCTGCTGGATGTCAAAATGTAAGAATTGGGGCTGTGAACTGCAGGTGCAGGAAGGTCAAAATCTACAGAACTGGAGCACATTAGGGAATTCCCCATTTTATGCTCACTCCCTTGTCAAAGATAAAAGTTTGTTCCCCAGAGAAAAAAACCAGGCTCCTTCATAAGAGCATCGAGAGTCAAATCCTGCTGCTTTCTCTTTTGTTATTACATTTCAGTTGTATAAGAATGGAGAATCCTTTGTGGCCCTGGTGCTGAATGCAGCTCAAATGAAAGAGCAGCTCCTCAGCAACATAAATCACAGTCCAGGTTTGAGTCATAAGGCAACAGGTGAATCCAAATAAGCAGATGGGAGGAGCCCTGGGGAACAGAGAGATTAATATGATAAACACTCTAATCCCAGAGTTACAGCACAGCAGCTGTTTTTGTCATGGGCAATATTTTATGCATCAGAGCAGGGATTTGCAAAATGTGCCCATTTCTGCAGACACCCCTGCCTTTCTGCATGCAGGCATGACCTGTTAGGGCCACTTTTCTACAAACACAGTGATTTAGTTGTGGTGCCAATCTTTTGCAATGTCTGTCATAATCACTGTTGCGTCGTTGTTTGCACAATTATGCTTAGTGCACCAGCTGCGACCCTTCCTGAAACAGTTTGAATTGGCAACGGTTATCCATGCCTTGGCTACATCACATTTAGACCATGCAATGAGCTCTACATGGGACTACCACTAAAGAGTGTCCAGAAACTTCAATTGGTGCGAAATGCAGCAGCTAGGCTGTTAACAGTATTGGGACCATATTACACCTGCCTTGAAAGTAGGGGTGTGTGGATTACTCACCCTGTTCCGGGTGGGGCCATCTGCTGGGGGGGGGGGGAAATGATCTGTTCCCCCCCCCCCCGGAATCCTCCCCGGCTGGCTCTGCTCCGCGGTGAGCCTGCGGAGCTGCCGGCTGGGTCCACCAGCAGCCGGATTTCCGTCCACTCCCGGGCTGCGGCCGCAAACGGCGGCTGCCATAGCTGCTGCCATTTGTGTCCCTGTGTTAACTGTGATAGGCTACGTATATATTTAGAAGTATATATTTACATAGCCTATCACGGCAAAAGGCAGGGACGCAAATGGCATAGCGGACGCTATTTGCGTCCCTGCTCTTTGCCGTGATAGGCTACATAAATACTTACATAGCCTATCATGGCTACAGGGGGGATGCAAATGGCGTCCCCTACGCAAATGGTGGCTGCAGACCTGGGCAGCCATTTGTGGCTGCAGACTGGGGCAGCAGACGGACTGGACAGCCAACAAAAGGTAGGGTCTGTCCTGGGGAAATTTCACGGGGTGGCAGGGGGATTGCTCCATTCTGCCACGGACTAAAGGCTCCGGCCTCATTGGAGTCTGTGGCGGAATTCTCTAACATCCCTACTTGAAAGACATGCACTGCCTGGTTGCCAATTGCTTTCCGGGCTCAATTCAAGGTATTGCTTTAACCTTGAATGCCCTACACAGCTTAGACCTAGCTATCTAAGGGATCACCTGCCCAAGTATCCGCAGGAAAGGCCCTTTTGAGGGCATCATTACATACTGAGGCCCATTTCTTGGGCACATTGGACAAGGCTTTCTCCTCCATTGGTCCCGAAGTGTGGAATGCGCTCCCTCAAGAACTACGATTGGCCCTCACTCTCTTGGCCTTTAGAAAGGGTGTAAAGACACAGCTCTTTAATTTAGCATTTTAAATTGTGTAGTTTTAATGTTTTTAACTGTTTTTAATATTCTTGCTTTTATCATGCTAAGGTTTTATTGTTTTAAATTGTTGTACACCACCTTGATGACTTTTTAGCAGATAAGGCGGTATATAAATATTTATTTATTTTAGTACCATGGTGTCAGATGTGTATACACTGATTTTATTGTGCAACATTTGTACATCTCATTCTTCCCTTCCCTTCCCTTCCCTTCCCTTCCCTTCCCTTCCCTTCCCTTCCCAAGAACTGATGGTAACATGTTGCCTTATCAACACACTTATCAGTGACAGTGAATACAAGGTTTTCATACCAGGAATGAAAAATTATATTCATGACATTGCTAACACTGGCAGCGTTGAAGGCAATTAGAATAAAAAACATGATGGCTTCAGGGGTACACAGAGCCATGTTCTGAATGATACTATGGTATGAACAAGAAGGGAGAGCAGAAGGGATAAGTTTTTTAAAAGGGATGAAGATATTGAAGCAGCAATCCAGCATTCTTGTTTCAGATCTTGAAGAATCTGAGTTTCAGGTACGAAATCCATGAGATTAGAACTGTGAAGCAAAAATTCAAATTTTCTGAGGATCAAAGGCTAAGTTATCATATTTACTGGAATAAATTCAAACTTTTTTTTAACTGCTTAGGAAGATAGCCTGGCACCATCTTTATGGTCATTTTGGTGCCAGGTGAAGACCTTTTTGTTAACCCAGGCCTTTTAAAGAACTTGCATTCTTTTTCTTTTCTTTGTTTAGCTTGTTTAGCTCTCCATTTAAAATGCTGTGTGTTTTTAGTTTTAAAAGTTTTATTGTTTTATATTGTATTCTAATGTTACATTTGATTGCAATCCACCCAGAGTACTTGCGTTATGTGGTGGGTGGGTACAGGTAGAAATAGAGATATTTCTATGAGATAACATCACATCATACATAATTGTCTCAAATCCTCAAGTAAAACATCAACATCAACAAACCAACAAAACATGCTATAGACATCCCATACAAATGTCTACTTCTTATCATTTTTTATCCCTGCCCCCACCCCACCCCCATTTCAACATCCAGAGCGTTAGATTGTTGCAGCAACAAATGCAAAGTATTTTAAAGAGTAGCATATTTATTATGACATAAATAAATCTGTTAGTCTTTAAGGTGCTGCAATACTCTTTGGGTTGGATCCAGATTTAAGTTGGATCCACTGTACTGGTGGAAGTGGACTTCCCTGCCTCCTTCTTCCCACAGGGCCTCCTTCCAACCCCCTGAAAATGCTACACAGAGAGTCAAGAGACTCTGCTGAATGGGGTGAACTGTAGTGTGGGGGGAAGGGTTTTGTGAACCGCCCAGAGAGCTTCGGCTATTGGGCGGTATAGAAATGAAATAAATAAATAAATAAATAAGGGGGATCCCCCCAAAATCAAGTGTGGGGGGGACCTTCTGCAAGTGGAGCCCTTCCTCTCGGTGAAGGCCCCTTTGCCTTGTGGAAGGCAGATCCTGGATTGAACTCTTGGTTGTTCTTTCCTGCCTCAGCAGTGCTTGATGCTAGAACCAACCTTGCCCAAGATGGCATTCAGCCGCTCGGATTCACAGTCCACCACCACAACGCGTTCCTTCTTCTTCTCCAGATTCTGGAAGAGTGACCTGTAGTCCTCTTCTGTTGTTGTCATGATATTGACAGCAGTCACCTGCCAGTTTTTCTCTGCAGCTGTATCCAACACTTTTTGAAGCACTGACAAACCTGAGATGGGATGAGTTTAGAAAAAGGAAAGAATCATAAATACCAGGATTCATTCTTATGAATTGCTTTTCTCATACCTCCTCATTTCTGCCAACAGTCAATAATATCATGGACTATATACTATACACACACCACCACCACCCACTCTATTTCTGAGTCTCAGCAGGGCAAGAAAGAGCATTCTGATTTATACAGTGTGTTCACAGAATCATACAGTTGGAAGGGGTCATTTAGGCCATCAGGTCCAGCCCCCTGCTCAGTGCAGGAATCCAGTTTCAAGCATCCATGACAGATGGCTGTCCAGTCTCTGCCTGAATACCTCCAGAGATGGGGAGCCCATCACCTCCCTAGGCAATTGGTTCCATTGCCTGACTGCTCTGATTGTTTGGACGTTTTTTCTTGATGTTCAACTGAAATCTGCCTTCTTGTAACTTAAGCCCATTATTTCGTGTCTTACAGTCTTGGATGACAGAGAGCAGGTTGCAGCCCTCATCTGTGTGACTACCCTTCCGGTACTTGAAAAGTGGTATAATACCACCCCACCCCACCCCCACCCCGCCCAGTCTTTTCTTCTCAAAGCTAAACATACCCAGTTCTTTCAGTCTTTCCTCATCGGATTTAGTTTCTAGCACTTCATATTATTTTCATTTTCTAGTAGGGATATCACGGGTGCCTGACTGGGTCTGGGAGTCCATCAGACTCCCTCCCTTACACTTGCCCTCCCAAACATGGCTTGGTGAGCCACAACCTCCACCCACTGAGCCACGTAAGCAGCCAGGACTTGCCAGACCCATCTGCTCGTGCCCAGCAGCTGACCGTCTTCCATGCGAGCTGCCATTTTTACAGAAGATGGGGCACACAATGGCAGCCACAAAGGGCCATTTCCACCCTTTTTTGTATATCTAATGTTACAGAAATGGCCCTTTATGGCCCCATTGTGAGCAATATTAGATATACAAAAATCTAGAGCCCCCATCTTCTGTAAAAATGGTGGCTTGCATGGAGCAGCGGTGCTCCCAGACTGCTCACCGTGTCCTCCAGGGGCTCTCATGGGTGAGCAGCAGTGGCGCCTCCTCAAGCGCCCACTGAGCACAGACTCGGGCGAGTCCATCCATCCTGATTTCCCAGTAGCAGCTAGAGAAACCCGGCTCTTCTCTCCAATCACTGATTACAGAGAACAGCATGGTTTCCCTTGTCACCTGGGTATCCCAGAAGTCAATCTGCCCCCCAGAGCCAGAAAAATTCCCCACCCCTGCTTTACAACAACCATGTAAGGCAGGTCAGGATTAATATTACCTTACTGCATGTTTGTGGGGATGGACGCTAATACAACCTAGTACATTTATACATAATACTATCTAGTAGATTTATGGAAGAAATGAGATTTGAATCAGTGGCCTCATTATTTTCTATGACAAATAAGGACTCACTTTCCCTACTCCACTCCCAATCCTCCCTTGTCTCACTGTTCATGTAGACTCACCCCGGTCAGCATCATAAATGTACATAAATTTCTGGCACTTGTAATATTCTATAACACTGATGAGGGCATCCTGCAGTTCTGGGCGCAGCTGAAGAACAAATTGGTTGGATGTATCAACAGGGAAGCTGGGTGTTACAAAGCAGACGTGGAGTGCCCCACAGAAGGATGTGAGCATGTTGACTGTCCTCCTCTCATAAAAGCCAAAGATAGCATAGACACCCTTGGAGAACTGTGAACAGACTGAGAGGGAGAGAGGGAAAAAAGTAGTAAGTCATAGAAGCTATAAAATACATTAGACACACTTCCTTTTTATCTTGGCTTTATTCTTTTGCCATTCATTTGTTTCTCTATTTCATGTGTATCAAAGCAATTCCACACCCCACTGAATGAAGGACTCGAGGATGGAGTAATCAATATTGTTTCACTCCTTTGCCATCAGAAATCTGGTCTAGATCTGATCTCATGAGATCATGAATTGCATCATGAGTGTGAGTTTGTTGATATCTTGCTGACCCTTGGACTATTACAACTACACTAAGTGTGTGTGAATGTGTGTTGTGTGTGTGTGTATTTATTTTGTAAATGGTAGTCCTTTGCTCTCCAATGAGATTAAAAGGCCTGGAGCGATGCCTTCTGGAATACCTCTCAGAGGTATCAACATTTTAAAAGTGGCAGGATTAAGTTGCGTTCAACACATTCACCAAAGCAAAAGGAGAAGAGATGTCATAAAAGCTCCTTGACACTGTCATGACATGACATATATCACACATGGATTGGGGAAAATTGTATTAAAATCTCTTCCAACATAACAGACTCCATCCATGAAAACGACATGCTTCTGACAAGTGATGAACAAACACTTACAGTTCACTGAATATGAACATTCTGGTTATGTTAGTAATAAATGGTTGAGATCTGTGTAAGCATTATTTTCTTTCATGTAAAATTAACAGTTAAAAACTGGAAACAGCTAAATTAGAGCTGAAAAAGAAGCCTACCTAAATTAAAATCTGATACTTCAAAATCTAAATTTTGCCTTTAAAGTTTCATTTTCAAATCAAAATTTGAACATCTGATAAATCTCCAGAATTTTGTACTGGCTTTGTCAAGTAACTGTCATAAACTCTGTGTCTGAGGCTGATTTATCTTTCAGAAAATGAGTAAATGACACAGATCTTAGACGTCCCACCTCTCCAAGCCGAGAAACACAAAATTATTGAACCATACACTTGGCTCTTGGTCTTACTCAGCAAGGGAATACTAATGTTTTTATGGAACAAATACAAATGGAGGTTTGAAAAAGCTAAAGTAAGAGTCACTATTGTGGTTTGGAACATATTCTGCATCATCTTTTCTGCATTTTGTGATACTTCTCAGTCGTATTTAAGAGACCGAGGATCCTGAGGGATGTAGAAACAAACAACAAGCAGTGCCACATATCACCTTAAGGCTTCATCTAGACTCCTTCATGGGTGCGAGGAAGTATACATACATACAAAACAGCCATTAACTGTTACCCTGAAGTCTAGAATCAAGTGCCTCAAGTTCAACAGTAACCACAGGATAGAGACAAGCAGATTAGACCAGATCATGGCAGAAAAATGGAGGCACAAATTTGGATCTAAATCTTCAGAACCACAATCTCAAACACTAAACACTAGATTCTTATGAGCCAACATTTTCAAATATGTACTTTACTACATAACATTTCATATTTAAACTAATGCCAAGGATTACCAAGGATCTGTCTTAAGTTTACCAAGGATCTGTCTTAAGTTATCCTTTAACTGAGAACACTGTAGAATTGAACACTATAGGCAAATTCCATGGTTCAATTCAAACAGTACCAATAGGCCCATTCATGTGGAAGGGGATAAAATCTGGGAATGGACCATATGATTTTGGTTTATGGACAGACACTAGAATGCCCTTACTTAAATGGTAATTCAGTCATGCAGGAACAGCACACCACTCTACATGATGGGCCAGCTTGGTACTGTCAAAATCAAAGAAGTCCCTCAAACAAAATAGAACAGCTTCATACAACACCCCCCCCGCCACTGCACCATATGGTGCCTTATTTTTGACCTCTCCGGTTTGTCTTTATATGGCATTATGTGATGTGTTGTCATTTCATATATATATATATATATATAGCTCCTCACTATCTTTTAGCCACCTTCTTAAGAGTTTTTGTTTAGGCAGACATTTAACTTGGCTTTCTAATTATTTTTGTTAATTGGATTGCATATTTGCGCTCTCTGTCTTCCTTAACTATTTATTTTGACTGTGTGGAATTTGATTATTATTTTTTGTCTTTGTAAGCCATCTCTGGTACTATATACCAGAAAGGCAGGATATAGATTTTCTTATATATAAAAATAAATGCAAAAGGAGGTCTTTTTGGGACAGAGACAGATGACAATTTCACAACACATTTTCCCACACATCTGCACCTGAAGCCTGGTAAAATTCCACTTGTGATACAGATGACTGAGCTAAGTCTGGCATAGTTAGGTCGTCTGTATTAGCTCTATGTTCCTACCAATACTGAAGAGATGGCATTTCTACGTAAGTAAAACCAAAGTTTAAAAATGTCAGATAGTCCTAGGTTTCTTTATATCTGATTTCAATACTTTCTGTTGTTTCTATGCAGAAGGGTTTGATCACTGTCATCCAACTCCTCAGGAAAGGACTTGAATGAGACCATGAGAGTGCTTGATGGATATCTATAAATTTCCAGGGTGTGTGTGTGTGTGTGTGTGTGTGCGCGCGCATGGTGGAGGACAACAGCATATTTTGAGTTGCAAGCCTCAGGCATATATGCTGTCAAGCTCTTTTAACTTCATTCCCATTTATGGTACATTCCAATTATAAATCAAATTCTGAGGTGATGGTATTAAGGGCAACTGTGCTTCTCCCCCACCCCACCCCACCCCACCCCTGTTACCAAGCCTATGGATTTAACATTAAGAGATTGAACGTGACTTTTTCATGGTAGGCTTCTTCTGGAAACCTTGAAAACAACAACTTTGTTACCACTTTAGTTTTCTTTGATCTAATTTCAAGCTTGTAAAATCAGCTATTGGATTCACTTGTGTGAAAGACACTATCAAAGAAAAGGATTGGGTGAGTCTTCTACAAAGCCTTCTTGACACCTTGCTCAGCCTGCTACCATCTTTGCTGTAGCTGATGGTCAATTTAGACCAGTGATTTTCAAATTCTGCATAGTGGACTTTGTTAATGCAGAGATATTTTCTACAGCTGCTTGAAATGTAGCTATGAGAATGTATACAAATTATATCCTTCCAGCCCAATTGAGAAAAAGAGGAGAAACAAGGCAACATCAGAATCCCATACCCCCAAAAGGAAACCTAAAGAAGAGACCTAACTCTCTCTCTCTCTCTCTCACATGCATGCACACAACCTCACACACACACTCACACACACCATGAAACAAGCTGCAATTAATATTCAACACATCTAATGTTGTGTGGAGGTGGAGCAGGAAGACATTGATAGCAGGGTTGCACTGATATGAAAGAAAGTCAAAGAGGGACTCTGAGATTTCTGGCCTTCAAATCATTTTCAAGACCAGTAAAACCATCAAAACCACATTTTAAAAACCATCAAAACCACATTTTAAAAACCATCAAAACCAGAAAGATCAAGGAGAATTTTGTACCTCTTCTAGCAACAGCATTGTATCTAGGGATGGGTGAGAATTTCATTTCTGTCCATTTTTTATACGAATTTACCAACATTTACAAATTCCTTCATAGGGATGGCGGAGAATTCCGCCACAGACTCCAGTGAGGACAGATTCTTTAGAATCCGGCCCCCCGGAATCAGGGGTGGAACAGACTGCCCCCCCTGCCACCCCGTGAAGTCCCCGCGGACCGGATCCTACCTGCCTCTGGTGGCTCCAGATCCAGCCGCTAGACTATCCAGAGTCTCCTGCTCTGGTGTGCGGCCGTGAATGGCAACCTGCGTAGGGGATGCCATTTGCGTCCCTCCTTTAGCCGTGATAGGCTATGTAAATATTTACATAGCCTATCACGGCAAAGAGCAGGGATGCAAATGGTGTCCGCTATGCCATTTGTATCCCTGCTTTAGCCGTGATAGGCTACGTAAATACTTATGTAGCCTATTACTGCAAAGAACAGGGACACAAATGGCATAGCGGACACCATTTGCGTCCCTGCTCTTTGCCGTGATAGGCTACATAAGTATTTACGTAGCCTATCACGGCTACAGGGGGGATGCAAATGGCGTCCCCTACGCAGGACACCATTTGCGGCCGCAGCAGCCCGGTAGTGGACGGAGGTCTGGTTGCGGATGGGCCCGGCCGGCGGCTCCGCGGAGTCACCGTGGAGTGGTGCTGGCTGGGGAGGATTCCAGGGGGAGGAACGGATCGCTTCCCCCCCTGGCAGACCCCCCGCGGACGCAGGTGAGTGGGGTTTCATACACCCCTACATATTCAGGATGGAAAGAACTTGAGATTTATTTTTTTTTAAATGAATGAATCTGGGAGAAAGCAGCTGACAGATCCATGCATTCAAGGTCCAGGACTTTGAGTGCTTAGCTGTTAAAAGTCTGTGGTTTCAACCATGTTAGTGCTGAACTGGTGCTGCCACTTCTTTTTTTCTGACTGACTCCTAATCTTCAACACCTACATGGCAGGCAGGTAGAACACAGTCCTCTCTGTGCTAGAAAACAGCTGCACCTATTGAATTTGGCAAGTGAAGATGAATGAGAATTTCATTTGTTTGTTTTTGTAAGAATTTGCCAAAACTCACAAGTCTCTTCATATACAGGACAGAAAGAACTTGAGGTCCTAAAAATTCAAATGCAGGAGAAAGTGAAACTGACAGATTCATCTCATCTCATCTCATTTATTTATTTAATTTATATCCCACCTTTTTTCCTCCTTAAGGAACCCACAGAGGCATACATAATACTTCTCCTCTCCATTTTATCCTCACAACAACAACCCTGTGAGGTAAATTGGCCAGAGAGTCTGTGACAGGCCCAAAGTCACCAAGTGAGCTTTCATGGCTGAGTGCGGACTAGAACCCGGATCTCCCGACTCCCAGTCCGACACTCTAGCCACTATACCACACTGGCTCTCTCCTTTAAGAACCATCAGATGTAGACTAATGTCGCATCTCTACTAGTAGATGGTGACAGCATCGGACTGCAGATATACTCATGGTGCTCCAGACACAAAACAACAACTGAATTAAAAAGGGAAAGGTCATCACAGGTCAGTGGCAGAACGTATGGCTTGTGTGCAGTCTGATGATCCCAGGCTCAGTCTTTAGCATCTCTCATTAAATGGCTCAAGTAGCAGGTGATATGAAAGACCTGCCCTGCCTAAGACCCTGCAGAGCTGAAGCAAATCAGGAGTAGACCATACTGGCCTAGACTGACAAAAAGTATGACCTGGTATAAGGCAACTTCCTATGTTCCTTGTTCTAGCTCTTCAGTTCTCTACATATATTCGGGTTTTATGTCTATTGATTAACAAGCTACTTGAAAGGGCATCTCTCTTGCAGTAAACACAGGAATGCCATCTGGTAGGGATGATGTTGTTGTTGTTCAGTCTTTAAGTTGTGTCTGACTCTTCATGTCCCCATGGACCATAGCACGCCAGGCCTTCCTGTCCTCCGCTCTCTCCCGGAGCGGGGATGGTGCAGGCGCCCAATTCTGTCCAGGAATCTGGCAGAACACCCCCCTGCCTGTGCCCCTTCACCCTGCTTGCCAAGCCCCTGCTTGCCCCCTGCCCATGCTCGACAAGTGGCCCACATGTACCCCAGTGGCCTTGTCGAACTCCGCAGTCACCATTTTCTGAAAAATAAAAAAATAAAAAAATAAAATGGCATCACAAAAATTGTTGTTGTTGTTGTTCAGTCGTTCAGTCGTGTCCGACTCTTCATGACCCCATGGACCATAGCACGCCAGGCCCTCCTGTCCTGCGCTCTCTCCCGGAGCATGCTCAAGTTCATATTTTTTGCATCGGTGATGCTATCTAGCCATCTCATCCTCTGCCGTCCCCTTCTCCTTTTGCCTTCAGTCTTTCCCAGCATCAGGGTCTTTTCCAGAGAGTTTTTTCTTCGCATTAGGTGGCCAAAATATTTGAGCTTCAGCTTTGGTATCTGTCCTTCCAATGAGCAGTCAGGGTTGATTTCCTTTAGGATTGACTGATTTGACCTCCTTGCAGTCCAGGGGACTCGTAAGAGTCTTCTCCAGTACCACAGTTCGAAAGCATCAATTCTTCGGCGCTCAGCCTTCCTTATAGTCCAGCTCTCACAGCCATACATTGTTGTTGTTGTTGTTGTTCAGTCGTTCAGTCGTGTTCCACTCTTCATGATCCCATGGACCATAGCACACCAGGCCTTCCTGTCCTGCGCTCTCTCCCGGAGCGTGCTCAAGTTCATATTCATTGCATCGGTGATGCTATCTAGCCATCTCATCCTCTGCCGTCCCCTTCTCCTTTTGCCTTCAGTCTTTCCCAGCATCAGGGTCTTTTCCAGGGAGTTTTCTCTTCGCATTAGGTGGCCAAAATATTGGAGCTTCAGCTTCATTATCTGTCCTTCCAATGAGCAGTCAGGGTTGATTTCCTTTAGGATGGACTGATTTGACCTCCTTGCAGTCCAGGGGACTCGTAAGAGTCTTCTCCAGCACCACAGTTCGAAAGCATCAATTCTTCGGCGCTCAGCCTTCCTTATAGTCCAGCTCTCACAGCCATACATTACTACTGGGAAAACCATAGCTTTGATTAGACGGACCTTTGTCGGCAAGGTGATGTCTCTGCTTCTTACTATGCTGTCCAGGTTGGCCATAGCTTTCCTCCCAAGGAGCAAGCGTCTTTTAATTTCATGGCTACAGTCACCGTCTGCGGTGATCTTGGAGCCCAAGAAAGTAAAATCTGTCACTGCTTCCATTTCTTCCCCTTCTATATGCCAGGAAGTGATGGGACCAGATGCCATGATCTTAGTTCTTTTAATGTTGAGTTTCAAACCAGCTTTTGCACTCTCCTCTTTCACCCTCAACAAGAGGCTCTTTAGATCCTCTTCGCTTTCTGCCATTAGGGTGGTATCGTCTGCATATCGGAGGTTGTTGATAATTCTCCCAGCAATCTTAATTCCGACCTGTGATTCATCCAACCCGGCATTTCTCATGATGTACTCTGCATATAAGTTAAATAAGCAGGGTGACAATATGCAGCCTTGTCATACTCCTTTCCCAATTTTGAACCACTCGGTTGTTCCATGTCTGGTTCTTACTGTTGCTTCTTGACCCTCGTACAGGTTTCTCAGGAGACAGGTAAGGTGGTCTGGTACTCCCATCACTTTAAGAATTTGCCACAGTTTGTTGTGATCCACACAAAGGCTTTAGCGTAGTCAATGAAGCAGAAATAGACGTTTTTCTGGAATTCTCTTGCTTTCTCCATGATGCAGCGAATGTTGGCGATTTGATCTCTAGTTCCTCTGCCTCTTCTGAACCCAGCTTGTACTTCCGGTAGTTCTCGGTTCGCATACTGCTGAAGCCTAGCTTGTAGGATTTTGAGCATCACCTTGCTGGCATGTGAAATGAGCGCAATGGTGCGGTAGTTTGAACACTCTTTGGCGTTGCCCTTCTTTGGAATTGGAATGTAAACTGACCTTTTCCAGTCTTGTGGCCACTGTTGAGTGTTCCAGATTTGCTGGCATATTGAGTGCAGCACTTTAACAGCATCATCTTTTAGGATTTTAAATAGCTCGGCTGGAATACTGTCATCTCCGCTAGCTTTATTGTTACTAATGCTTCCTAAGGCCCACTTGACTTCACTCTCTAGGATGTCCGGCTCAAGTTCAGTGACCGCACTATCATGGCTATCAGGGACATTCAGATCTTTCCTGTATAGTTCTTCTGTGTATTCTTGCCACCACTTCTTAATCTCATCTGCTTCTGTTAGGTCCCTGCCTTCTTTGTCCTTTATCATGCCCATCTTTGCACAAAACGTTCCCTTGAGATCTCCAATTTTCTTGAAGAGATCTCTAGTCTTTCCCATTCTGTTGTTTTCCTCGATTTCTTTGCATTGTTCACTTAAGAAGGCCTTCTTGTCTCTCCTTGCTATTCCCTGGAACTCTGCATTCAGTTGAATATATCTTCCCCTTTCCCCCTTGCTTTTCGCAAAGCTTCTTTCCTCAGCTACTTGTAAAGCCTCATCAGACAGCCACTTGGCTTTCTTGTGATCGCCATTTTATTTTTCAACAAATGGCAACCGCGGAGCTTGACAAGGCCACCAGGGTGAGTGTGAGCTGCTTGCTGAGTACAAGAGGGGCTCAAGCATGGTTTGGGGACTGTTGAGTGGGAGCAGGGGCTTGGTGGCTGCCTGGAGAAAGCGGACGAGCGTGGGTTCACACATCCTACTGCCCGGGCAAATATAAAATAATTCAATTGTTAAAAAGCCCCAAACCCTGCCAATTTAAGACCAGAGTTAAGGCTATCTCATCATTGGCTCAAGCTCTACAAAGCCAGGAAACTGGAGGCTAAGGCTGATGCCTTAACTGACATGCCCCATGGTCAGTGATGACGTTGTGCAATGTCAGAAATTGTGCTTACGTACAACTTACCCACCACGCACCCCCACTTTTCCTTGGTCTTTCAGGCTCAAATCCTAGAGTGCCTGGGATCAGCCAAGATAACCAATGTTGCCCTGGTCCAACATTGCCTCATCAAGCACCTGAGACTTTCTGAATGGCTAGAGGAATCCTCTTTTGGGTTGTCCCATGTTTGTTTGTTTCTTACATCAGTAGCTAGCAGGATGGGTAAATCAGTCTTCTCCAACCTGATGATGTCCAGTTGTGTTGCACTGAATCTTCCCATGTTTCTTTTACCCCCACATGGAAATGCAGTGCAGGAATTGGGGCCCTTCTATGGCATTCCCCCTGTCAGGAGGGTGGTGTGAGGTCCTGATCCTTCCGCTTCCTACACATGTGCATTCCACCCCTGCCAACTTCCCTGAGGGTCAGACTATATTACTTTAAAGGTGTAGCTAGTGCCTCCCCCTCTTTTACTCAAAAGTAAGTGCATGGAACCTAATATGGATCAGGACCATAGCGCAGGGAGGTGGTTAGGGGCTTTAATGCCTTCAGTTTACATTACAATTGGATGCCATTTTAGCAATGTAAATTGGAGGTATGGGTGGTCTGATCCAGAATGGGAACACAGCCAGGGGGCAAAGGTCTACAGTCCCTCTACATACTAGGATCCCAGTCTGTGTGCTGATGTCTAGCCTGACCTTGTGAGGTCACATTCCATAACTAAAGAAATAGGCATTGTACATAGATCACAGTTAATTTCAGTACAGAATCCCTCTGAAAACACTGGAGTACTGGCAGCATTCTAGCTACAGAATGAAACTGAGCAGACATGACAAGACTTTGCCAGCAGTTGCTGCCATATGCTTTAATGGGGCAGAGAACCCACGTTGTATCCACTTTTTAACCACTGCTCAGAACTTCACCAAATCAATGAAAGGCACCCCTCCTCGACAAGCCTGAATAAAGTTCATTAGTTGTTTTCACGAAAATTTGCAAGAAATACATGATACTTTGTGCAGCACCTTGGAATAAAAGGGTAAATCTGTCAATTTTCAGCTCTTTTTAACTTGCTGTACCTGTTACAATTTTTTTTGCATCAATTTGAAATTTTGCACAATCAGTTAGATAATTGCTTCAAGTTATTAGCTCAATAGGTGCCATTTTTATACACAAAAGAATTTTGAAGCTTATAGTGGTAGAACCCCCTTTTTTTGCTACTTGCCTTAACTAAAGGGGCACTCCTGTGTCCCTTTTAATAAGCTAATCCAAAAGTCAACAGACCATGCTCCTGAGCCATCATTATGAAACTTTCCAAGGTGTCTTTTCCAACTTTTCCACTTAGATGGGAAAAAAGGGGGTGTTGCATATATTTTAAGATAGTACCTTATATTAAAATAGGGTTCTCTCTCTCTTTCTGATACACAAAGCTAATAACAGGTCCCAGTTGAGGTACTCTATTAAAGGTGCTGGACTAGTATGAGCACTAGTTGAGATATTCAATTATATTATAAATTCATGAAGTACCTTAAATAGCAGATGTCCGTCTGTCTGCCTTGAGGGATTATAAGCAGGCCAATAAAGGTTCTTCTAATCTTTGTTCCTACTGTGTCTCAAAATAAATAATCACTTTAATTTTCTCAGATACAATGTATGCTAGAGTGGAGAGAAATTCCATGGGAGTGCTGCTTCTCACATTACAATTTCCCTAAATACATTCATTCACATCTAGAGAAAAATACATGTGACATCCCAGCCTCTCCCCTGCCATATATGTAAGACTGATCAGCTGGATACTAATATGCACAAATGCTAGGTTTTGTGTATTTGGATTACACTGATTGTTAATGCAATCCAAATTGCATTGATTGTCAATGGATTGCCCTAAGCAACTTCAAAGGTGATATACACACACATTTGGAGAGAGTGTCTCAGGCCTAAAAATGCACTAATTAAACAACAACTAGTAATTTGAATGGGGAAAGTTTTGTCCAATATTAAACTGATTGAACAACTAGTAGTTTAGATGGAAAAGGTTAATAAAATATTGAAGACCAAGAGGGAACGTTTTATCATTTATGGTGGACTTGTAAAAAAAGCTAAAACATTTTGGAAATGAATACAGTCTTTAGCTCAAAGAAAATTAAAGACTACTATAGAACAAAAGCTAGAAACTTTTTTATTGGGACTAACAAATATAAACATGTAAAAGAGAAGGGGGAACCCTCTTTCTCTACATGACAATGGCTGCAAGGTTATTGTATGTACAAAAGTGGAAGAATGAAACAATACCAACTGTGAGTGAGTGGATCATGAAAATGATGGAGCTGGTGGAGATGGCAAAACTTACTATTATAATTAAAGAAGGGTCAACAATTAAATTTATGTTAGATTGGAAACCTTTCATAGAAATTGTACAAGAAATAGAGAAAAATGATATCTATGTATGCGGATTTTGAATTTGAGATGGTTGATTCTCTTTTTT
The DNA here is from genome assembly GCF_057233095.1 of Heloderma suspectum. Lineage (NCBI taxonomy): Eukaryota > Metazoa > Chordata > Lepidosauria > Squamata > Helodermatidae > Heloderma > Heloderma suspectum. The sequence continues at coordinate 270,242,498 of NC_139459.1, read as the reverse complement.
CTGTTGTTAAAATTAGGAGAAATGAGACAAAGTCTGTGAACTCAATGTATGATATACAACTAAGAAAAGAACTAGAGAATAATAATAATAATAATAATAATAAGCATTTGTTGTGTAAGGGGAGCCAAAGGTAGATATCTTTCAATCTTAAGAGATATTTTAGTGTATGTGTATTGTTGTTCTGTTTTTGATGCTGTAGCATTTTGTTTTTCTTTTTTTTTAATATATATATATATATATATATATATATAAAAAAAATAAAATAAAATAAAAGGTTAATAAAATATTATACTGATTCATTGATATGCCAGTACTAAACAAACAAACAGAAAGCATAGCAGGACTGGGAATTAGAATATGGACATCACAACAATGTCATGTATTAAATAAAAACCCATCACACAATGGCAATGAAGCATTGAAGATCCTTTCTAAAAGTGTTTTTTTCAGCTGAACCTGGACTCAACTTTTGTTGAGGGTGGTGGGGAGGGAGTCATAATGTACATTTTGAGAGGAAGATTTGGGATTTAAAAAATATGACAGAAAGGGAAGACCAGGGGACCATCTACATGGCACCACTTTCAACCTTCACTTCATCATAACTGCAGCATTGCAGCTGTGAATTAGCTTCTGCTGCAGTACACGCATGATTTACTGCAGATTTCATCAACGGGAAAATCCGCTGTGCCCTGACACATAGACGTTAAAGCAAAGTAAACTGCGGCAGTTGCGCTGCTCTTTTTTTGTTGATGTTCAGTCGTGTCCAACTCTTCGTGACCCCATGGACCATAGCACGCCAGGCCTTCCTGTCCTACGCTCTCTCCCAGGGTGTGCTCAAGTCCATATTCATTGCATCAGTGATGTTATCTAGCCATCCCATCCTCTGTCATCCCCTTCTCCTTTTGCCTTCAATCTTTCCCAGTATCAGGGTCTTTTCCAGGGAGTTTTCTCTTCACATTAGGTGGCCAAAATATTTGAGCTTCAGCTTCAGTATCTGTCCTTCCAATGAGCACTCAGGGTTGATTTCCTTTAGGATTGACTGATTTGACCACCTTGCAATCCAAGGGACTCGTAAGAGTCTTCTCCAGAACCACAGTTTGAAAGCATCAATTCTTTGGCGCTCAGCCTTCCTTATAGTTAGGGTTGGCGGAGAATTTCTCCCCGAAACTTCGGGGGTCCGAGCGCCAATGTGTTCGGCCCCCCGAACAAGTTTCGGGGAGAAATTCTCCGCCCCCCCACCCCCCGGCCCCCCCCCAGGATGGGACTTACCTTTGGTGAATGTCCCTCCAGGCGGCGGGTCTGGCCGGCGGTTCGGCGGGTCTTCGTCCGGGGTGGGAGCGGCAGCCGGTCTATCGACCGGCTGCCGCCGCCGCCATTCCAATAAAAGAAAAAAAAACGCCCCCGTGATAGGCTACGTGACGATTAACGTAGCCTATCACAGCTAGATTTGCAAAGTCAGCCGTGATAGGCTACGTAAATCGTCACGTAGCCTATCACGGGTGACTTAAAAAAAAAAAAGCGTGTACGCAAATGGCGGCCCCCATAGGGAGCCGCCATTCGCGTTCCTTATTTGGTCGCTGTAGTCTACGTAAATTTTTACGTAGACTACAGCGACCAAATAAGGAACGGGAATGGCGGCTCCCTATGGGGGCCGCCATTTGCGTACACGCTTTTTTTTTTTAAAGTCACCCGTGATAGGCTACGTGACGATTTACGTAGCCTATCACGGCTGACTTTGCAGATCTAGCCATGATAGGCTATGTTAATCATCACGTAGCCTATCACGGGGGCATTATTTTAAAAAACTTTTTAGTTCGCAGCCGGGCGAGGCGAGGCGCCTCCTCCCCGGCCTGAATTTCAGCCGGGCGAGGCGGGAAGCCTCCCCCCCTGGCCTGAACTTCACGGGGGGAGCAGCAAAGCGCCTCCCCCCCACCACGAAAAGCTGCGAGACCAGGTAAGTGACTTTCGTCCATCCCTACTTATAGTCCAGCTCTCACAGCCATATGTTGCTACTGGGAAAACCATAGCTTTGATTATACGAACCTTTGTCGGCAAGGTGATGTCTCTGCTTCTTACTATGCTGTCTAGGTTTGCCATAGCTTTCCTCCCAAGGAGCAAGCGTCTTTGAATTTCATGGCTACAGTCACTGTCTGCGGTGATCTTGGAGCCCAAGAAAATAAAATCTGTCACTGCTTCCATTTTTCCCCTTCTATATGCCAGGAAGTGATGGGGCCAGATGCCATGATCTTCGTTTTTTTAATGTTGAGTTTCAAACCAGCTTTTGCACTCTCCACTTTCACCCTCAACAAGAGGCCCTTTAGATCCTCTTTGCTTTCTGCCATTAGGATGGTATCGTCTGCATATCTGAGGTTGTTGATAATTCTCCCGGCAATCTTAATTTGCCGGGTGACAATATACAGCCTTGTCATACTCCTTTCCCAGTTTGGAACCAATCGGCATGTGAAATGAGCACAATTGTGCGGTAGTTTGAACACTCTTTGGCATTGCCCTTCTTTGGAATTGGAATGTAGACTGACCTTTTCCAGTCTTGTGGCCACTGTTGAGTGTTCCAAATTTGTTGGCATATTGACTGCAGCACTTCAACAGCATCATCTTTTAAGATCTTAAATAGCTCAGCTGGAATACTGTCATCTCCGCTAGCTTTGTTGTTAGTAATGCTTCCTAAGGCCCACTTGACTTCACTCTCTAGGATGTCCGGCTCAAGTTCAGTGACCGCACTATCATGGCTATCAGGGACATTAAGATCTTTCCTGTATAGTTCTTCTGTGTATTCTTTCCACCTGTTCTTAATCTCATCTGCTTCTGTTAGGTCCCTGCCTTCTTTGTCCTTTATCATGCCTGTCTTTGCACAAAATGTTCCCTTGAGATCTCCAATTTTCTTGAAGAGATCTCTAGTCTTTCCCATTCTATTGTTTTCTTCAATATTGTTTCTTTTTCTTTGATTTCTTTGCATTGTTCATTTAAGAAGGCCTTCTTGTCTCTCCTTGCTATTCTCTGGAACTCTGCATTCAGTTGGGTATATCTTCCCCTTTCTCCTTTGCTTTTCACTTTCCTTCTTTCCTCAGCTACTTGTAAAGCCTCATCAGACAGCCACTTGGCTTTCTTGCATTTCTTTTTCTTTGGGATGGATTGAGTTGCTGCCTCCTGAACAATGTTACGGACCTCTGTCCATAGTTCCTCAGGCACTCTGTCTATCAGGTCTAATCCCTGAAATCTATTCGTCACCTCCACTGTATATTCGTAAGGGATATGATTTAGGTTATACCTGAATGGTTTATCATTATATTTAAATGTGCAGCTGTGCAGGCATGTGAGGGTGGGGGTGCAACACTTTGAGTTTTAGTGGCTGTTTTGTATTTTAGGGGTTCTTTTGTCCCTGTCCTTTCCTCGTTAGGTAAAATGTGGGTGGTCTGCTCCTTTGTTACCATGCAAACTGTTCGGCAGCTCTCCAGCCCGAGAGTCTCGCAATGGTTTGCACATGCCAAGGCATGTGTCCATGAGAGGTACATGCCTACCCATCATTCCAAAATGGTGGCTGGAGTGAAGTTGGTCCTGGACCTTCTGCTCCCTCAAGGAAGGGGTGTCACAGAGTGTCACAAGCACTAGGCCCGCCTACCGCATGCCCACCACAAAATGCAGTTTAGGTAAGGGACAGACAACTCACAATCACGGGAAACCTGCAGCAAACCAAAAACATTGCAGCAAAACGTATCTTTGGAAATCTGCATTTTCTGGGTGAAAACCATGGTTAGGCGAAATGGCGACTGTGTCATATGTCCCAAAGGACCTCGAATCACAGCAGCCCCAGAGTAAATGGTTCATTTAGATGGGGCCTTGGTCGGTACTTCACATTAAAGAGACATCAAGGGTGCTTCCAGATGAGGAGTTGGATCTGGGATCTGCCTTCTGCAAGAGGAAGGGACCTTCTGTGAGAGGAAGAGCTTGGGTTTTGGGGATTCCCACACACCACAGCACACCCCATTCAGCAGGTGAACTGGGTCTCTGTTTAACATTTTCAGGACCTGATGTGGGAAGGAGGGGGTGGGGAAGTCCACATCTCCCAGTGCAGTTAATCCAGTTTAAAATTGGATCCAACCCCAGCCTTTATCTTCCAATCATCCTGCTTTAAACACTGAAGTTTACTGGGGGGTCCAGATGTCATCATCTTCCATTTGTAACCCTTCTGTGTTTTCCCATTGCTTCTTCTGTCTATTTTCTTAAGAGGAAAAAAGTAGGGATGTACGAAAGTCACTTACCTTTTAACGAAATGTGATTCGAGGTGGGGGGGAGGCGCTCCGTCCCTCCCTCCCGAAATTCTGGCTGGGGGGGGAGGCGCTCCATCCCTCCCACCCCAGAATCCTGGCTGTCCGGGTCCGCAAATATGTTTGCGTCCCTGCAGTCAGCCGTGATAGGCTACATAAATGTTTACGTAGCCTATCACAGCTGAGTAAAAAAAAAAACCCAAACATGCATGTACGCAAATAGCGGTGCCCATGGGCGCCGCCATTTGCGTTCCTTATTTTGGCACGTCTAGTCTACGTAAACATTTACGTAGACTACGGCGAAAATAAGGGGAACGCAAATAGCGTAGATGCTACGCTATTTGTGTTCCCCTTATTTTTGCTGTAGTCTACGTAAATGTTTACGTAGACTAGATGTGCCAAAATAAGGAACGCAAATGGCGGCGCCCATGGGTGCCGCCATTTGCATTCACGCAAGTGTTTTTTTTACTCAGCCATGATAGGCTACGTAAACATTTATGTAGCCTATCATGGTATTTTTTAAAAATCTAGCCATGATAGGCTATGTAAATCTTTTACGGCCGAACCGCCGCCGAACCGCTGCCAGAGCCGCTGCCGCCAGGAAGATTCGCCCAAGGTAAGTCCCGTCCCGGGGGGGGCGGGGGCAGACCGTTCCGCCACCGATTTCGGGGGGCCGAATGCGCTGGCATTCAGCCTCCCAGAGATTCGTGGCAAAATTCTCTGACATCCCTAGAAAAAAGGCATTAAAGACGAAAAGGTGGAATAGGTACACAATACCTTTTGATTTGTAGTGCTAGGAGCCCCTATCTGGAAGCTCATCAGCTGAAGACACAGGTGCCCATTATGACTAGATTGTCCCCCCCCCCCCACGATATTACTACTGGAGAACCGTATCAGGAAAGGCAATGTATGATCCAATCTGTGAGGTCAAATTGTGGGATTCCTGTTCTCCGGCTTATTGGTTAAAGGGATATTCTTTGTACAATTAAGCAATGAATGCATCTACTGTAATTATTTTATGGTCTTGTGGTCCATACCTTATAAAGCAGACTATGATCTCACCAAATGCATGAATTACAGTTGCTACTAATTGTCCACACTCTCACCCTCTCCCTCTCTCTGCCTTCTTCATAGGGGTGGACGAAAGTCCCTTACCTGTCATCGAAGGACGTTCGCGGTGGGGGGGAGGCGCTTTGCTGGTCCCCCCGCGAATTTCAGGCCGGGGGGGGAGGCTTCCCGCCTCGTCCCGGCCGAAATTCAGGCCGGGGGGGAGGCTTCCCGCCTTGCCCCGGCCGAAATTCAGGCCGGGGAGGAAGCTTCCCGCCTCGCCCGGCCGCGAAAAAACAAACGCCCCCGTGATAGGCTACGTGACGATTAACGTAGCCTATCACAGCTAGATCTGCAAAGTCAGCCATGATAGGCTACGTTAATCATCACGTAGCCTATCATGGGTGACTTAAAAAAAAAAAAAGCAAATAGTGTTGCCCTTATTTTTGCCGTAGTCTACGTAAACATTTACGTAGACTACAGCGACCAAATAAGGAACGGGAATGGCGGCTCCCTATGGGGGCCGCCATTATCCATACGCGCTTTTTTTTTTTTTAAAGTCACCTGTGATAGGCTACGTGACGATTGACGTAGCCTATCACGGCTGACTTTGCAAATCTAGCCGTGATAGGCTACGTGAATCGTCACGTAGCCTATCAGGGGGCGTTTTTTTTTTCCTTTGATTGCAATGGCGGCGGCAGCAGCCGGTCGAAAGACCGGCTGCCGCTCCCGCCCCGCTCGAACACCCGTCGAACCGCCGGCTGGACCAGCCACCGGGAGGGACATTCGGTGAAGGTAAGTCCCGTCCCGGGGGGGGTGCGGGGGGCGGGGGGGGTTCGGAGGATTTCTCCCTGAAACTTGTTCGGGGGGCCGAACACATTGGCGCTCGGCCCCCCGAAGTTTCGGGGAGAAATTCTCCGCCACCATGGATCAATCATGAGCATTCAGCACTCCAGTCCTCCTACACTGTTCTCAGATCATTATTAACCCCAGCCTTTGAAACAGATTGCATCAGCAAAGAACTGACAGTCCTGACTTTTCAGATGGTTGAGCTGGTCGGATTATTTAAAAAGGACTGCCTGTGGATTGGATAGCTTGAGGGAGCAATCCAGAGATCTTTCTGGCCATTCATAAAACATTCTTAATGATCTACATAAACCACTGCAGTAATCTTTTCTACAGTGACCTCAATCAGTAAAATTAAATTCAGTATCGGGGATGTAAGAACTTTAAACCTGTTATACTCCCATAACTAGTTTGAATTTCAAATTAAATATCAGTAATAACAATCATGTGGAAAAAGAAAATGAAAGCATGGGAGTACTTTTCCTCTGTCTAATGGAACAAATTACTTGGACATTGCACTGTTTAATTAGATGTTGATTAGGCACTATATATGACTTTATTTTTATTTAAAGAGGTAACTAGGATACTGATAAGAGATAAGGAGTTCTGCTGGATAGAAACACGATTAAAACATGGTTTTCCTTGAGAGGAGAAAGTTGGCTTCTGTCACAAAGAGTTCCCCTTGGCAGAGAAGGTATATGTCTCACTGTCCTCTTTCCATCCCAAATGATTACTGAGACCATGTGAATGCAGCAGTTATAGACTTTATTAATTCCTGTGACAGCACAGCATCAGACAAATCGGTAGCTGCAAGATCAGGATCTGCAGTCAGTAACTGTAGTAAGTAGCTCCAGGATAAGGCACAGAGTCTCTGGATCAATAACAGTAAGTGTTTGCAGGGTCCTAGATACAAGGTCACAGCATGAGGTAAGTAACTGCAGGACAGGGATAGATGATCTCGGGCAATACTGTTAGGGATGTATGAATCCCTTAGCTTGCTCTGCTGAGGGGCATCTGCAGTGGGGGGGAGGCACTCCATCCCTCCCCCTGGAATCCTCCCTGGCTGGTTCCGCTCTGTGGCGACTCCACAGAGCCACCGGCTGGGGCCGCCAGCAGCTGGACTTCTGTCCACTGCTGGGCTGCGCTGGCTGCAAATGGCGGCTGCCATTTGCGTCCTTGCAGAGGTTGTGATAGGCTACATAAGTATCTACGTAACCTATCATGGCAAAAGGCAGAAATGCAAATGGCAGCTGCTACGCCATTTGCGTCCCTGCCTTTTGCCGTGATAGGCTACGTAGATACTTACGTAGCCCATCACGGCCTCTGCAAGGATGCAAATGTGGCTGCAGCCCGGCAGTGGCTGCAGCCACCACCAGAGCTGCTGCTGGAGCTGCCTCTGCCGCCAGGTAGGCTCTGTCCCAGGGGGATTCCGCGGGGTGGCAGGGGAATTGCCCCATTCCGCCACGGCCTCTGGGGGGCTGGATTCTAAAGAATCCGGCCTCACTGGAGTCCGTGGCAGAATTCTCCAACATCCCGAAATACTGTAAGTATCTGCTGGAGCAGGTCAAAGGTCTACAGTGCAGGGAGCTGTGGGTTTGGAGTGTATAACCCTAGAGCAGTAGTTGCAGGTTCTGAGGGACTGCTTACATAAGGATGCTTGAGGTTGAGGAGTAGTTGCAGATAGGGGTGCACGAAAGTCCCTTACCTGTCCTCGAAGCTTTTCGCGGTGGGGGGGAGGTGCTTCGCTGCTCCCCCCCGTGAAGTTCAGGCCGGGGGGGGGAGGCTTCCCGCCTTGCCCGGCTGAAATTCAGGCCGGGGGGGAGGCTTCCCGCCTCGCCCGGCCGAAATTCAGGCCGGGGAGGAGGCGCCTCGCCCGGCCGCGAACTAAAAAGTTAAAAAAAAAAAACCCGCCCCCGTGATAGGCTACGTGACAATTAACGTAGCCTATCACGGCTTGATCTGCAAAGTCAGCCGTGATAGGCTACGTAAATCGTCACGTAGCCTATCACGGGTGACTTAAAAAAAAAAAGCGCATACGCAAATGGCGGCCCCCATAAGGAGCTGCCATTCGCGTTCCTTATTTGGTCGCTGTAGTCTACGTAATCTTTACGTAGACTACAGCGACCAAATAAGGAACGGGAATGGCGGCTCCCTATGGGGGCCGCCATTATCCGTACGCGCTTTTTTTTTTTTAAGTCACCCGTGATAGGCTATGTGACGATTAACTTAGTCTATCATGGCTGACTTTGCATATCTAGCCGTGATAGGCTATGTTAATCATCATGTAGCCTATCACGGGGGCGTTTTTTTTTTCTTTTATTGGAATGGCAGCGGCGGCAGCTGGTCGAAAGACCGGCTGCCGCTCCCGCCCCGGATGAAGACCCGCCGAACTGCCGGCCGGACCCGCCGCCGGGAGGGACATTTGGGAAAGGTAAGTCCCGTCCCGGGGGAGGTGGGGGGGTGGGGGGGTGCAGAGAATTTCTCCCCGAAACTTGTTCGGGGGGCCGAACACGTTGGCGCTCGGCCCCCCGAAGTTTCGGGGAGAAATTCTCCGCCAACCCTAGTTGCAGAGTCAAGATTATCTGTTCCTGAGCTTGCTGGGGAATTAAGCCAGTCTTTTTCTCAGCTACTTGTTCCTGTGGACCTCTAACTGCTATTGACTGCACAGGAAGGTCACTTCTGTATTTGCTTGCAGCCTTCCTCTGCTGTAGGTCTTTGGCCTTCAAGGAAGCCCAGCTGCTCTTCTCCCTATCCTCCTATACCCCTCTTTATCTTCCAGTCTTTGTTCCTTCCAGTTGCTCTTTCCAGCCATTCTTCCTGAGCCTTTTTACTCCACCTCCCTCTTTACTCTTCCCTTGAGCTTCTAGCCTTCAGGCTTTTCTCCTGTGCTTCTGCCCCACCTGTTCGCCCTCCCTCAGGGTCCTGGATCCATTTAAAGAGTCCCTGTCCTGATTCCCATTTCTTCTGTTTAACCAACCCTAACTGTGCCTGGCTACTACTAATTGGCAACCAGGAATACCTAGGGGATTGAACAGTGACCCCTGATGCCTCCTCACAGCTTATTTTTAAATTCTGATGAACTCCATTAAAACTTTTGATGTTTGCACATCATCAGACTTGACTCAGTAGTAATTCAAATGACAATGCCATAGAAGTCAAGGGTATGGAAGTTAAACAGTGGTGTGCACACAGTGATTAAGAAACGGCAGTATCTAGATAGACTTACTGATTTTGGATAATATGTGTACTGTAAGCTCCACCCATATATAGGCAGTGCAACAGAATACAATCAGCAGCCAGAATGAAGATCTGAATAGAGATTGGTGGAATCCAGTGGTGGCTGATGAATCCAGTTCCAAAGGGGCTGCGATTCCATTCAGAGTTTTAGTTACCACCAGCCAAAATTCTAATGGTGTTATTCAAGGTGCTGAAAGGTGCTATCCAAGGTCCTGCTTGTATCCCCAAAATGGGTCCAGCACCTTTGATAGAAACTTTCAGCACCTTGAATCCACAGTTTCACCACTGAATTAACTCTGGCAAATTCAGGTTTTCCCCTTCCACATCCTAACAAATTCAGGACATTGCAAGTATCCTGAATTATTAATTGATCAGAATTAGAGATTCTGCTGTCACATTTTCCTCTGTACTACCCCACATCTCTGTTTACTTTAAAGCGTTCTGCATTTCGTTAACAATAATGAATTTTTAGAGGACATACAAAGAATGCATTTTCAGTCCTCACAAAGCTCTTTCTCAGGAAAATTTACATTTCAAGCAGTATTTAGATCTAGCTTAATATACTTTAATTAATTTTACATGAATGTAAAAATTAAAGCTATATTGCTGTCTTTAGTATAAACATTTCTGAGTTTTGCGTACGTATATATTCTAGCTGGTGTCTAGTCACCTACTGCCATCACCAGCAGAGTAACCACAACAGCTGGTTCTCCTAGCAGTTCTACTATGTCTCACCACAAAAAGTTTATGTATGTACTGTTTGGAGATAGACTGTGGTTCATATAATTACATCAGCTCTTATTCCTCTGCCCCAATGATCCTTTATTATTATTTTTCTCCAGAAAATAATAATAATAATAATAATAATAATAATAATAATAATAATAATAATAATGGAAAGGAGCCTGTGGGAAGGAGGATCAGCCAGCTGTACCAGGTGGATCCCGAGCCTGCTTCTGCCCCTGCTAAACAGATACTTAAGGCGGGGCGGCCAGAGGCAGTGCCTCGGCGTCGCGCCAAGTTAGGGATGTTGGAGAATTCTGCCATGGATCTCAGTGAGGCCAAATGCCAGTGCATTCGGCCCCCTGAAATCCATGGCAGAACAAAGCCCCTCGCCCCACCACCCCGCGAAAGGCACACGAAATGGAGCACCTACATGGTGCCATTCACTTCTTCATTATTGCCGTGATAGGCTACGTAAATACTTAACGTAGCCTATCACACCAAAAGATAGGGGTGTAAATGGTGGCCGCTACGCCATTTGCGTCCCTTTTGCCGTGATAGTCTATGTAAATATTTACGTAGCCTATCACGGCAAAAAAACAGGAACACAAACGGCGGCGCCTACAGCAGCCGCGATTTGCGTTCCCTTTTTTTTGCCGTGAAAGGCTACGTAAATATATACGTAGCCTATCATGGCAAAAGACAGGGGCACAAATGGTGGCCGCTAAGGAGGCCACCATTTGCGTCCCTGTGCAGCCCAGCGGCCAGATGTCCGGCTGCGGGCGGCCCCGGCCGGTGGCTCCGCGAAGTTGCCACAGAGTGGAGCTGGCCAGGGAGAATTTCGGGGGGAGGGACAGAGCGCCTCCCCCCCACTGCCGATGTCCCTGGATGAAACCAGGTAAGTGTTTCGTACATCCCTACACCAAGTGCGACGTTAAGTGAGCACTTAGCATCGCACTTGGAGTCACATGGAACAGCACCTGAAGACCCACCCACCTGCCTCTCCAGAGACATCAGCACAGCAGCCACAGATACCAGCAGCAAATAGCAGCAGCGGAGGGCAGCAGTTTTAAAGACCAGAGAGAAAGGGGCAAATGTAGATTTTATCTGCTCCTTCTTAGCTGCTGTTCTCTTTTATCTCTTTTATCTTTTATATTCTTTTACACTGTTGTATATTTAATATGTGCCTGGGAGGACTATTGAGCAACTCAAGGGGTTGGGGAGGTGCCACCATAACTGTGGTCACGGGAAGGGGGAGGTATGGTGTTGGGGGATTAACAGGCCAGCTGAGGAGAAGAGGGGCTAGACACCTTACAGCTGTCCCCTCTTCTGGTTCTTCCCTCAACCTGATGTTTCCTGGCAGCCTTACCAGTCTGCCCTCAGGCCTGGTGGTGCTGCTGCTGAATGCCAGGTCGGCCCAAAATAAAATCTCCCTCATCCATGATTTGATTGTGGATGAGGGGGCTGACCTGGCATGTATTACTGAGACCTGGGTGGGGGAACTGGGAGGGGTCACTCTCTCCCAGTTGTGCCATCCTGGGTACTCAGTGCAGCATCAACACCGACTCGAGAGTCCGGGAGGGGGGGTTGCCGTAGTCTATAGAAATTCAATCTCTCTCTCTAGGCTTCCTGCTCATTCGAGTGCAGATCTTGAGTGTTTCTACCTTGTGTTGGATACCCAGGACAGATTAGGGATTCTGCTGGTGTACTGCCCACCCTGCTGCCCATCAGACTCCCTGCCTGAGTTGACGGAGGTGGTCTTGGACTTGGTGTTGAGGACCCCTAGGATGATGGTCCTGAGGGATCTCAACTTCCATGCTGAGGCTGCTGTATCCGGGGCGGCTTAGGACTTGATGGCCGCCATGACAACCACAGGGCCGTCCCAACATGTCATCGGTCCAAAGCATATAAAAGGACACATGCTTGATCTGGTTTTCTCAACTGGGCAGGAGGATGGTGATCTGAAAGTGGAGGAATTAACATCTGTCCCTTTGTCATGGTCAGATCACTTCCTGCTGAGGTTTAAACCCCTGGTAGCCTTCCCCCTCTGCAAGAGTGGGAGACCTATTAAAATGGTCTGCCCCCAGAGGCTAATGGATTCCGATGGATTCTAGAGGGCTCTGGGGGATTTTCCTGCTGGTATGGCTCGTGCTGCTGTCGAAGCCCAGGTCGCTTTGTGGAATGCAGAGATGACTCGGGCGGTTGACACGATTGCGCCCTAGTGCCCTCTCCCTCTGAGTAGAGCCCGGCCAGCTCCTTGGTATACACCTAAGTTGAGGGCAATGAAGCAAGAGGGGAGACGGCTAGAACGCAGGTCGAGGAAATCTCGTGCTGAGTCTGACCAAACACAGGTAAAAGCCCACTATCAAGCCTACTCTGTGGTGGTGAGGGTGGCAGAGAGATAGTTCTTTTCCACCAGCATTGCATATTCTCAGTGTCACCTAGTGGAGGTTTTCCGAGTAGTTTGTGGCCTGCTACATTCTGGGCCTGGGAGAGAGATGGTGGAACCCTTGGTAGCATGTTGTGATAAGTTTGCAAGGCACTTTGAAGATAAAGCCGCTCAGATTCATCATGAATTGGACACCACAATTAATGCAGTTCCATTGGTAGAGGCATTCAGAGAACCGTCTGGTCCAGTTTTATTGGATGAGTTTCTGTTACTGAGGCCTGAGGATGCGGACAACGTGCTTGGCCAAGTCTGATCGACCACTTGTGTGCTTGACCCTTGCCCTTTATGGCTTATTAAATCAAACAAGGAGGGGATGTCCGGCTGGGTCCAGGAGGTTGTAAATTCCTCCTTGAGAGAGGGAGTGGTGCCTGCTGCTTTAAAAGAGGCGGTAATTAGACCACTCCTGAAAAAGCCTAACCTGGACCCAGAGGATGTTAACAATTATAGGCCAGTGGCCAACATCCCCTTCCTGGGCAAGGTGCTTGAGCGGGTGGTTGCAGGACAGCTCCAGGCACTGTTGAATGAAACGGATTATCTAGATCCATTTCAATTGGGCTTCAGGCCTGGTTTTGGAATGGAAACTGCCTTGGTCGCCCTGTGGGATGACCTCTGCCAGGATAGGGACTGGGGGAGCATGACCCTGTTGATTCTCCTGGACCTCTCAGTGGCTTTCGATACCATCAGCCATGGTATCCTTCTGGATAGGTTGTCTGGGTTGGGAGCTGGAGGCACTGCACTCCAGCTCCCAACCACTCCTACTTGGATGGCCGATTCCAGAAGGTGGTGCTGGGGGATTATTGCTCTGTGCCATGGCAATTGTGCCATGGGGTTCCACAGGGCTCTGTTTTATCCCCCATGCTGTTTAACATCTACATGAAACCGCTGGGGGAGGTTATCCAGAGGTGTGGGCTGAGGTGCCATCAATATGCGGATGACACCCAGCTCTACCTCTCTTTCTCATCAAACCCAGGTGAGGCAGTGGCTGTTCTGAATCAGTGCCTGGGCACGGTAATGGACTGGATGAGGGCCAATAAACTGAAACTCAATCCAGACAAGACGGAGGCACTGTTAGTGGGTGGTTCGTCTGCCCGGCTAGGTGATATTCAACCTGTTCTGGAGGGGGTTGCACTCCCCCTAAAGGATCACATTCGTAGTTTGGGGGTGCTCTTGGACCCAGAACTGTCACTTGAGGCACAGGTGAACTCAGTGGCATGGAGCACTTTTTATCAGCTTAGGCTGGTATATCAAATACGCCCTTACCTGGACAGAGATAGCCCAGCTACAGTTATCCATGCTCTGATAACTTCTCATCTGGATGACTGCAGTGCGTTATACGTGGGGCTGCCTTTGAAAACGGTCCGGAAACTTCAGCTGGTCCAAAACAGGGCAGCAAGATTGTTAACAGGGACTGGTCAGCGAGCTCATATTACGCCACTACTTTTTCAGCTGCACTGGCTGCCAGTCCATTTCTGGGCCCTAATTAAAGTGCTGGTATTAACATTCAGAGCCCTTAATGGCTTGGGGCCAGGTTATCTGAGGGATCGCCTCCTCCCATATGTGCCTGCCCGGACCTTAAGATCATCGTCAGCAGCCCTCCTCCATGAGCCCCTGCCAAAGGAAATGAGGCGGGTGGCTACTAGGAGGAGGGCTTTTTCTGTTGTGGCACCCTGGCTCTGGAATGAGCTCCCTAGTGAGGTTCGCCTGGCACCTACACTGTATTCTTTCTGGCGCCAGGTGAAGACCTTTTTATTTTCTCAGGCATTTTAGCATTCTAGACTTTTAGCTTTGCTGTTTTAAATCTGTATTTTAAATTCCTGCACTGCTGCTAGGTTTTACTGTAGTTGTATAGTTATATTGTGGTTTTAATGTTCTATGTATTTTAAATTGTTTTATTGTGTGCTGTTTGGTTTTAATTTTTGTGAACCACCCAGAGAGCTTCAGCTATTGGGTGGTATAGAAATAAATAAATAAATAAAATAGCTCGCCAGCTTGCCTTCCCCTTGGACAGATGCTTAGACATAAGCCCAAATTTTACAAGTCTACTTATAATCAGCTGTAAATATATGTGAGAAAGCTGCTACTTGTCTTGTCAAATTGCCCACCCTTCAGACTGTTTAATAATTCTCCTGGTACTATCATTTTCTTCAAAAACAAAAAGACCTGAGAGAAGCTGGAAATATTCAGTGAATTAATTATGGAAATATTTTCTTTTCTTACCATTTCTTTTTGTTGATTTAAAATGAATTTTCTGTACAAAATGGAAATAAAAAACATAGCAATCTTTTAAAACTAGTTTCATCAAGGACAAAGGAAGCTCGGTCAGTCTAGCTCATAACAATATTTCAGTCATCTCGGCAACATCTCTTTACTATAATGGAAGAAGAAATAGAAAGTCCAGGGTTGTAACAGCATTTCAGACATATTCTCTAGCTTCCATCCAAGGGCAGGTACCAGTTTCATATGAAGGGAACACAAACTGTTTATTTTAGGATGTAACACAACTTTGAACATGTGGTTCAAACCCTTGAATTTCACTTATTTCAACCACCCTCTTAAGATCCGGAAGGAAAGGGGTTTCTTCTTCTCACACTGTCTTTTTGGAGGCAAATGGCCACACCACCAAATATTAACTCTCAAGTCACCAACAGTACAGTTCACATATTCTTTACCACAACCAGCTGATGGAAAAGGCACATAAAACTGAGAAACCCTTGTCAGTTAAGGATGGCTACATCCTTTCTTTTAAGCTGGATAGCGGAAAGGACTGTACATATGGTACTGTTCCCTTACACTGCATTGCTATTAGTGCTGTGCCTGAAAGTTTGTCTCTCAGTTTTTTCAACCATTCTCATTCAATTTGATAGAAGAGAAATTGCTTTTGAAAAGAAATTCAATGGTGAAGAAATTTTGGGGAAATTCCCATGGGTTGGGATTGGGTTTCTTGGGCTTACTTTACTTAGAAGGTCACCGAGGAAATCAAAAATGCACAAGTCTCTTCATATTCAGGGAACAAAGAACTTGAGATGTAAAACATTCACATGCAGGAGAAAGTGAAAGTGATTCATCCATCTCTACTCAGAAGTAAGCCCCACTTACTCAGTGGGATGTACTCCCAGGTAAGTTTGTATAGGGTTGGACTGTGCAATTCCATTGTACAGGTACACTTAGGACCTTCTGCCTGATGGCAAAGCATGTGCTCTAGTATGGATGGCTTCTCCCATAAGGATACCAAAGCCAGACTGGAGCTACAGGCAGATGTACCTGAATCCAGACCAGTGATGGCCACTTACCAAGCCAGGATTTGGTATTTATATTGGACATGGTCAACAGAGAGGCTTCATGCTGCATGCATGAATTGTAGGTGCCAATGCTGCACATCCCTATTAACTTCTGTGCCTGAACAGGTATGTACTAGGGTGGCCAATAAGTGAATTGCCAAGAAAGAGGATATGCATCACCAAAAAAAAAGAGGACAAAAGGAAACATATTTGCATAAAATGTGCATATGCTAATTTATATGTACAGAGGCACATTTAGAAATAATACTTGCAATAAATAGAAATGCAGTACATCTCATCTTAGTGCAGAAGACTGTGACCAGGAGATCTGTGTGCCTTGTTCATTATCTCACCCAGGTGCTATTGATGGGCAACTCCAAGGCCCAGTTCTTTCTTCTTATAGTTCTTTATCTTTATTTCGGACTTGGCCTGGACAACCTTCACACAGAGAACCCATTCAAAATGGAGGATAGTCCTCTGGCAGCCCTCCAGATAGAGGACTGTCCCCTGTAAAAGAGGACACATGACCACTCTAGTGTGAGTGACAAGAAGCTAGCAGACTCCAACTGGGCCTCAGAAGGCAGTGGCCTGTAACCAGCAACGTCTGATTGTGATTGCATTACAGTCAATTCAACAAAGGTTGATACTGGACTTGGAGTGGGCAGCCCTCCAAACCAGTGGCTCCAGTTTTGGTGGGGCTGTGAATCCATTCTGGGTTTCAGCCAGAACTCTAAAGGAGCTATCCAAGGTGCTGAGCCCAATCCCCAAAATAGGTTCCGCACCTTGGAGAGGTCCTCTAGGGTTCTGTCTGGTTCTGATTAGAACCCAGAATGGATTTATAGCCCCATCAACATTGGAGCCACCAGCCTCTGCTGCTCCAAACACAGGACGGTCCTCTGCCAGCTCTTCAAATAGAGGACTGTCTATTTTAATAGAGGATTGCCTATTGTAAAAGAGGAGAGCTTCAGCTTTTCAGGTTCTCAATTCAGTCCCCTGACAGTGGGTATTTTTAAGAGAGCACACCCACTTCATCTTAATAGACCCAATTGAAGAAGGTGCTCTTTAACCATCCTGGGCATTTAGGGCTTTCATAGATAAAAAATGGTTTGTCTTCACTCTCACCAGCCTACCCAACTGCTGAGATCTTCAGTTGAGGTGCTTGTCTGGTGCCCCTACCAGCTACGATAAGGTAAGAGGCAACTAAGGAGAGAGATGATTTGATGGTGGCACCCCAATTTTAGAATGCTCTCTCTCCATATGGACCTGCCTAGCACCTGCATTGGGCTCATTTAGTCAAGAGGCGAAGTCTGTTTTATTCTCACAGGCTTTTACAATTGCTTTCTGCCTTCCATGTAAGGTTTATTTGCTCTTTCTTTCTTTCTTTCTTTCTTTTTTATTCTTTTGTCCTGCTTATTCTGCTGTTTTATTGAGTTTATGGTCAGTTTTACTGTTATTGTATTGTAGCTGCTCTAAGAAAATTTGTATACTGAAAGTGCAGGGTATAAACTTAATAACCCAACCAATAAATAAAACATTTATTTGCACTGAGCCCAGCTGGAACTTTGGAGTAACAGTGTAATCTGTTCCTATTTGCATTGGGTGGATATTACTTCTATACCAGCTGCAGCCTTCCAACTGTTTTCAAGGACAGTCCCACTGACACCGTATTATCACACACCGTATTGCACCTTCTAGGCTGAATGCCAATCCACAATTGTAATTTTGTATTAATTATATGAACATTTGATTTTAAAACAACACTCTAAAAACATAATATAAGCCATCCACCCTGCGGATAGCTGCAGGGTCAAGAGGCAACTTGAAGGATAGGACCTTAGCTTTGCTCGATTTGTATATGTGTGTGTAATTTGTTCTTAGCATGCTGTGCCTGAGGGCAACCACATGCATGGTGATGGAGAACCTGACCTTAGATTAGAGAAGCTGGTGGAACTGTGATCACAAGGTGCAAATCAAATGTCTGTTCAAATTATGAGCAACTTGCTTTCCTTCACAAACATTTGTCCTTGTAGCGCTCAGGATGGCATAGGTGCCATAGCGCACCTCTTCACTGCGTACCTCACATTCACACACATTACTCCCAGTGTATGCTGGTGGCTCTGCTTTTAGTGGGGCTGAGTATCCATTCTTGGTTCAGTCAGAACCATTCAGAACTCTAAAGGAGCTAACCAAGGTGCCATTTTGGAGATAGGGTTCAGCACTTTGGATAGCTCCTTTAGTGTTCTGGCTGATTCTGACTGAAACCTATAATAGATTTACAGATTGGAGCCAGCAGGATCCACTGAGGATTCTTTTTCCTTTCCCCACCTTTGATAGGCAAGCTGAAGGCAATGCTTCCTCCTCCTCCTCCTCTTCCACCTCCTCCTGTCACTCTTGTCCCTTTTACTCTTAAAACAATCCATTAGTTTCTTCTTGTGCATGTGTGTGTATCTTTTACTTTTAAAAAAGGAATCATGACTATCCCATAAACAATCAGTTTCTTCACTCTCTCCAACCCTATTATATATCCTAATCTTTATGAAAGAAGGCATGGGAGGGACCAGGGATGGGGGAGAATTTTGTTTGGTCCACATTTTTAAATGAACCAACCTAATTGGCACTTTCCGGACTAATATGTGGATCAGAACACAGTTATCCTTTGGATTGCGCAGTTTTCCAGGTTTTGCAATGCAGTTATCAGCTCAACAATTCCATACAAAAATTCATATATTGGAGAAAGTTGCATACAAAAATGCATAATAGGGGAAATTGTCTCTGAAGATAAACATGAATTTTCTTTCATGAAAAAACATCGTAGACTGATGCAGAAATTGGATGGAACAGACTTATAACTGAATACATGCAAAACTGTTATGGACCAGAAATAGACTGATTTATCCATTCCAAGGAAGAACTATAGCCCAGTAGACAGTAGGTGGATTGCATATAGTCCACACCTTGGTATCTCCTTGGGAAAGTCCTCTGGCCAGAGACCCTGGCCTGGAGAGCTGTGCCAGCCAGGCGTACTGGGTTGGATGAGCCAATAGGCTTGGCTCCAAATAAGGCAGCTTCTTATGAGTAGAAATAACATTCACATGGAAGGCAACTGTATGCTTTATGGAATGTATCTTTTCTTCAGCTTTTCAAAGTGCTGTTTAACATTTTCCCAAAATTAACATGTAATGGGAAATATTCGCAAAAGCTTTTTGAGATGGTTTAAGGTGCTGAATATAAAACAGATAACATGCTGGCTTTCAATGTGCAATCTCTTGCAACCCTTACATAGCTATTATCCTTTCCCTGTCTAGAACGTATTCTTCCATAAACACATTCTTTCACAAGTGAAAGCGATGTTGTGGTGGTAATAGCAATGAAGGTTTCTTTTAACATCCATGAATGCACACACCCACTTTGTATTGCTTTGGAATCCTCTTGATTTGTAAATAATAAATTGTATGAGGAAGATTGACTTTTATCTGAAACATCTCAGTGACACAAAATCTCACTGATGTAGAAGTATTTCACAAATTCAACTTCCCAGAGATAAGACTGCATAATTTATCTCCACATTAGGATTCTGTACCTACATCACAACTCTGGAATATGAGGCATGGCAGAAATGTCACAAGTATGCTTTGCTGAACATCATTTTATGAGGAATATAGAAACATAGAACATAGGAAGCTGCCTTATACCGAATCAGATTGTTGGTCCATCTAGCCCAGTATTGTTGACCCTGACTGGCAGTGGATCTCCAGGGTTTCAGGCAAGAATTTTCCAGCCCTACCTGGAGATGCTGGGGATTGAACCTGGGACATTCTGCATGCAAAGCATACAGTCTAGCACTGAGCTACAGCCCCTCATTGTCACTGCTGCTGTTTTGCGTTACATCTTAATTAATAGACATGCACTTC
Source organism: Heloderma suspectum (assembly GCF_057233095.1). Lineage (NCBI taxonomy): Eukaryota > Metazoa > Chordata > Lepidosauria > Squamata > Helodermatidae > Heloderma > Heloderma suspectum. Next base: position 270,222,724 of record NC_139459.1, on the reverse strand, counting down.
TATAACATTTTATGGTCAAATTCACATGGAGGACAATATTCTCTCTGCCTGCTATATAGCTGTTAAAAATTAGTAGTGATGGGCAAACTTACTCAAAGTAAATTTGATATTTACTTGGACAGTAATGAATTGTCCATGTGAGCTCAGACAAGTGTTCTCCTTTAATATGAAATGTCATTTCATGTATACAGGTTTTTACACATGCACGGTATCAAGGTGTATCTTTGGAACTGTAGTTTGAAATGGTGTAGTGTGGTATGACATCATATAAATCTGTGTTATGCCCCCCCCTTTCTGATTGGTTGCTTTCATGTGGCCTGCCTTCATGATGAGGTCAGGTGATGTTTATTCGCTGTTGCCAGTCGCCGGTATGAAGATGGACCCACAGAGCCCTTCTCTTCTACTTCTGCAATGCCAGAGCTGCAGCGGTGGTAGCAACAACAATGAGGAAACAGCTAATGAGATGGCTTCAAGTATGTTTTTGAGGGGCCTAGGTGGTAGGATGTCTGACAATTTGGGGGGAGGGGATCCAAAGCTCGCAATCAATTTTGAAATTAATAGTGAATTTTTAATACATTGATCCAGGCCCACTACGAAGGTGAGTATTATGAATGGATGAGTTTTGATCAATGAGCCATCTAATTACAAAATTCAGAAGTATCACTAAAGGAGTCTTACAAAAAAAGGGGTGGCAACCCAAGTTCAATACAAACATGGTTGAATACAAACATGGTTAAATACACAAGGATTCAAACCTAGACTTTTAAGAACTAAGCACTCACAGCCCTGGGCCTAGATGGACAGATGTTTCAGTTTTGGTTTCTTCTATATTTGATCTTTTTAAAAAAATCTCTAATTCTTCCTGCGCTGAATATGAAGAAATGTGAAAATTTTGGTAAATTTGAATTGGTAAAAATTTGGTAAAAATGAATCAAAATTTTCACCCTTCCCTAGTAAAAGCCTTGATGACTAGTTAGAACACTGGCATAACATAAGTGAAGCATGGGTCTGAGTAAAATATTATGTTTATGCTTTTATCTGTCAAAAATAAAAGGATGGGTGACACATGGCAGGTCACAACTTATACTAAACCTCAACCAGAAGCTGACAAGCTGGATGGAGCTAGTTTGAACTAAAAATGGTCATGTGAAGTTGATTGAACTTGGAAGAAATGAGAAGGAAAGAAAGATGTGCTGCATGAGGGATGGGAAGAGATGAATGGAGGGTGATCAGGAGATGTTGGTACCAGATAGCCCAGGGGATCAATAAAATGATACCAGAATTAATACTATAGCCTTTATTCCATATTTTAGAGTGACTTCAGCTTTCACACAGACACTGACAAAGGTATTTATGCATTTATCACTTATTTCAAGTAACAAATATAGCACATACCAGAAAACATTACACAAAGGTACAAATGAGACTATCAATCAATTTTAATTAGACTGGGAGGTGAGAAAGATTTTGCTTAAAGAGGAGGAGTATAAAATGTGGGGTAAGCAATGCAGACGTTAAGTGAGTGACTGAGAACTATCTAACATAATTAGCTCCAGTTGCGTTGACATTTAGGCTTTGGGAGAAGGACTCCCTGCTCAGGTGATTCCAGGATAGTCTGCCTGTTCCATCACTGAAGCCTTGCCCTGAACTGACCAGAAGGGTTCAGTACTCACTTTCACCTGATGATCAGAGGACTGGTCATCCCCCCTTGGCTAAAGGTGTAGATGTAGGTTGCAGTGAGCCATTTGGTAATTGTCTGGTAAGTATATCCCCTGTTGTGGGTAAGGCCTTATGGGCAAATGTACTGAAAAGGAGAGTATAGTAGCCTTAGGGGCAACTGCATTATAGTGTAGTCTTGTGGGCTAATACATCATATCTGTAATCAATAAAACTGAGTTGTACCTTTTCCCTTTTGTGGTCCGGATTTCTGTTCCTGAATATATGGTCTATTTAACCCTGATAAACCCTTTCACTGACCAGCTTACAAAAGCATGTTTGGGATGGTACCTTTTTTGCGGCATAACAGCACACACCCCTTTTTCTTTGTTATGGATATCCAGGGCTATCTTCTTTTTACCTATTTGTTTTAAATATTTAAAGTCTCTTTGGCCCCTCAAATCCTACAGTGGGATTTAAAGCACTACAGAAATTCTGGGTGTGTTTGTGCATTTGTCATCATGTGGCTGGGCCTAAATACGAACAGATTTTCCCATGAATTAGAGCTGCTACACAAAATGCTTTTTTAAATAGCCATCAAGTCGTAAATGGGCATATGTTTCCAGATTAAGCCCTAGCTAGAGAGCTGCTATGTCTGTCTCTCACTCAGTTCATTCTCACATCATTAAAGACCTCCCAATTTAGGGTGCTACATAGATATTCCTCTGCATAGATGGCCCCACAGCCATTTCACACAGCCATTGGGTGTTTCATAGCTACCTGAAGTTCTTGTATGTGTGGACTTGGTGCCATGGCCAACTGATCATGTTAACGTCATGGGCTCAGTTAAGCTGTCTGTATACCATTGTAAAATTCTTTATTGAGTATTTGTTTACTTACTGAGTGTAAAAAACAGGTGATTCTGCACATGGCAGTGACTGCACACAGTTGGCTTGCCATAAATAGAGAGCCATTATTGAAATGCATTTTAAGTGGCTAGCACACATTCGTTGCTTGTGAGGATTACTTACGTTGCATTGATTGTGCTTTTAAACCACCCAATACCAAAAATTCCCTGGGTGGTGCACAATACATTAACAACATGATACAAACATTAAAACAAAAAATAAAACAGAGCAGAATGAAATTAGGATAAAACCAGCAGCAGATTGATCAGCCCTCCATCTTAGCACATGATTATGAACAGAAGAAGAGCCCTGCTGGATCAGACCAAAGGCCTAACTAGTCCAGCATGCTGTTCGCACAGTAGCCAACCAGATGGCAATGGGAAGCCCACAAGCAGGATGTGAGTGCAACAGCACCCTCCCACCCATGTTCCCCAGCAATTGGTTACAGAGGCATACAGCTTTCGATACTAGAGTTAATACATAGCCATTATGACTAGTAGCTATTGATAGACATTGATAAAGAAGGGAGCAAGAACAAAACCACTCACACATGCCCACTAATGTAATAGCTCCGTGACTGTCTTACATTGCTTGGGAGAAATGCCACATAGCTGCGAGTTACCAGGCACCTGTTCACACACCAAGAACCTCCATATACAAGGTGGTGTGAGAAGGAAAAAGAAAGAAAGATACAGAGGAGGAGAGGGAGACCTGCAAGTGGAGCCAAAAGGACAGCAGAAGACTCCTGCAGAGAGTGTGAAGAAATGGGGTGAGCTGCCCATTTCCCTCTCGTCCAGATTCCCTGACCTCCTACCCTTATAGGTTCTTCCCCTATAGGTTCTTCCCAGCTGTTTGCTTACTGGTACCTTTGCTAGTAGGTCTATGCCAAGCCTTGCTAATCATTTAAGACATGGAGCAAAAAGGAAATTGGAGTGGCCCCGCTAGTGAAAACAAGACTGCTCGGTTCCGAAGTGCCCAGAGGACCTGAAGTCAGACCAGGGCTATATCCTGTGAGACATGCTTAGGTGAGCAATCTGCCCTCCCCCCTAAAGAAAAACTGTGGGTGCAGTTCACAAATAGTACCATAACTATATAATATAATTATAAATTAAATGAATGAATGAACTGTCTGGGAAGGCTAAGCTGCACATGAGCCACAGTTTGGCCTTCCCTGACCTAGATGATGTTATAATGTCAAGAAACCAAGCCAAATCAAGTCAGGTCATAAGCAAAATGAGTGTAAGATTATCTAGTTTGTCCCGCTTGCCATATTTTGTCTCCAAAATCTTGTAGTACAGTCGCCGAGTTCCTCTTTGCTATCACTTCTAATCATCTTCCCATGTATTCCCCCGTATACAACTTTCCATCAGTATTCACAGAGTGTTTACACCTTTAAGGGCACAATCCTATGCATGTTTCAAACAGAAAAAAGTCCTGTAACTCCCAGCATGCCCCAGCCACATGCTGGGAGTTATAGGACTTTTTTCTGTCTAAACATGCATAGGATTGTGCCCTTAAAAGCTGTTTTTTGTCTTGTCCTTTAAAGGGAAAATTCTCACCTTTACCTCTCAAAATCTACAATGTCTTGTTTTCTTATCTGCTAAACTAGCGCATTTCTGAGATGCAGACACTCTGCCAAATCACTGTGAGTAAATGGAACTGTGCAGTGTCAATAGAAAATCTGTTCATGAAATAGGATGCATTAAAAAAAAACATATTTACCATATGCAAAGTATATATTACTGTCTCCCAAATCAATAGAAAACTAATTACTTTACCCTCAGATTTTGTCACATCTCAAGTTTCTGAATGCATATAAATGATTATTGCAGTGCAATTATTTCTAATGAGCGAATGACAGTTTAATATAAGATTCCCCACCACTGCTCGAAAAATCTGCTTTTTTTTATGCCTGTGTGTGTGTGTGTATACACATATACATACATATATACACACATACAAAATCATGGTGTTTTTTTTAAAAGTCAGGATATGAATTAGGCATGGAACATGTACAGCTCACAATATACTACAGTTCCCTATGTTCATAAATAATGTCTCACAGAGTCTTTGTTCTTCGCAAACATTATAAAAAACAATTACGGTGATAAATAGACCAGCATGGCAAGACTCCTAACCAAGTCTAGAAAGCTAGCCAAGTTGAGCTTGAGATTTCTATTTTTTTCAGAAACTCTCCCCACGACCTGAGTTCGATCCCAGCGGAAGCCGGGTCTCGGGTAGCTGGCTCAGGTTGACTCAGCCTTCCATCCTTCCGAGGTCGGTAAAATGAGGAACCAGCTTGCTGGGGGAAAGGTAGTCACGACTGGGGAAGGCAATGGCAAACCACCCCGCTATAGTCTGCCATGAAAATGCTAGCGTAAGCAGTGTCCCTCTAGGGGTCAGCAATGACCCGGTGCTTGCACAGGAGGAACCTTTCCTTTCCTTTTTGACAAACAGAGTGAATACTGCCCCTAATGCACCTTCCCTGCCTGTGGATGCAGCCTTTTTGACAGATGTTGCATCCATAGATTACCATATCCCACTGGCGCTCTTGAATCCACCAGGTTTTCGTTATACCCATTATAACTCTCGTCTCCTTTAAAATCAAGCACTTCAGCCTCCATCATCTTGGCTCAGAGGCTTCTAACACATAAACAATAATATATGGCGTCCCTCTCATTTAATTTCATTTATTATTTTTCTATACCGCCCCATAGCCAAAGCTCTGTGGGCAGTTCACAAAAATTAAAAACCATGGAGGGAGCAATCGTACCGGATTGCCCCCTCCGCCCTTCAGCCACCCTGCATTTGTGGCTAGACAGCTTTCTAGCTGAGGGAAGGCAGAGCAGGGGAAGCGGCTGCTGGACGACACATTGGATGTGTCGTACTGGCATTTCCGCCCTTCCCGCCCTGGCATGCCCCCAGGAACACCCCGTTTTTGCCACTCCACGCTCTTCTTCCAAGTGTGGAGCACAGGGCTGTTCTGTGCTGCCTACGAGGCAGTGCGGGAGGGGGTGGAAGTCGGTTCTTAGGGAACTGACTTCACAGCACAGGCTCCAAAGTTGGTTCCTGGAAACTGATATATCCTAAGGCCATCTAGCTGCTGACTAGCAGCCACAGGATTGCACCCTAGAAGACATTATACAAAATACAAAAAAAAAAATGTTTTTAAAGGCATAGGAACAGATAGCAGACACAACAAACAACATATATCTAAAAACAATTTAAGAATTATTTTTAAACACTCAGCAAATGGACAATCCAGGACCTGATTAAACTCATTATATGCTGCCAAATGCCTGAGTTTTAACCTGGTGCTGAAAAGATAACAATTTTGGCACCATGCAGGCCTCATTGGGGAGATCATTCCATAAGTGGGGGGCCACCACTGAGAAGGCCCTTGTAGCTACCCTCCAAGCCTCCCTCAGAGGAGGCACCCAGAGGAAGGCCTAGGATGCTGAGCGCAGTGTATGGGTCGGTTCAGGCTGGGAGACATGATCCATCAGGTATTCTACAAATGTTTATGGTGTGTGTGTTTTCCCCTATGGCCTTTTAGCTGGCTATTATGTCCTACTGTACACTCATTGTGAAGTTCTATCTCATCCCCATTTGAATGATCAGAAACATTTTCATCCTTATCCCTTAGGGATGATTCATCTAGGGATGGGCAGATTCCCTACCTGCTGGTCCAGGTGGGAATCTGCCCTTGGGGGGAGGTGATCCCTCCCTCCCCCCGGAATCAATCTGGGCCAGGTTTGCTCCGTGGCAATCCTGCGGAGCTAGCCACCGGGTCTGCATTACTGGCGATATGGCTGGCCGCCATTGCTAGCCTATTGTGTGAAAAAACAGGGACGCAAATGGCGTAGTGGATGCCATTTGCATCCATAAAGCTGTTAGATTAACCTAAATGTAGCTGTAAATGGCTGCATTTAGGTTAACGTAACAGCTTTACAGCTGCAAATGGCGTAGTGGACGCCATTTGTGTCCTGAGTTAGCCCAGCAATATGGTACGGCAATGACGGCCAGCTGTATCGCTAGCGATGTGGACCCAGCGGCCGGCTCCGCTGGATTGCTGCATGGACGAGCTGGCCTGGACGGATTCCAGAGGGAGGCGGAGGTGAGTGCCTTGTTCTGCCACAGACTCCGGAGGCTGGATTCTTTGGAATCCGGCCTCACTGGGGACCATGGCGGAATTCTCCGCCATCCCTACATTCATCCCAAACTGGAAAACCAAGAGGAAAGGCACTGTACACACAAAACATCAAAAAGGGAAAAATCCAAGAGCACCTCTGAGTATGGACTGTAATAATAATTTATTATGCAGATCTCTAAAACACTTGTGGACTATAAAAATGTTTATTATGCAGATCTCTAAAATGCTTTAAAATGCTTGATGCGTTTTGAGACTAGGTCTCTTTCTCAGGACCAATTGATCTGTTTAAAACATATAAGACATATACATATTTTTGTTATATAGTGAAGTTTACATATACAATTCTTAAAAATGTTTAAAAGTAGTTCTCAACCACAATATTTAGAGCTATTTTCCTTTACAACACATACACTTGATAAAAACCATACTCATATCATATAATAATGGGGAGTGAGACATGCTTCCTTATATTATTCTATTAAATCTAATAATTATAAATATAGTATATATGCTTCAAGTTAATATTTACAAACATATAACAAGTCCTTACTTTACTAACTACTTTATGCAAATTGTGCCATATAACACATTTGTTTCTTGTTATTCTTTTGACTGTCTATGTATCAATGTTTTCCAAACAAACTTTTAGGGCGCAATTCTATTGGGATAGGCGGTTTCTGAACTCGGAGGTGACCACTTATCTAATGCAGGGGAGGAGAAGCGTGGAGGGGATCATCCCCTCAGCACTTCATCTGCCCTGCATTTGTGGCTAGATAGCTGATTTCGGCTGTCTAGCTGCGGGAAGGTGGAGTGGGGGGGATGTCGGATGACACATAGGAAGGGTCAGAATGGCACTTCTGCCCTCCCCACCCCACAACGCCCCCAGGAATGCCCTGTTTTTGCTGCTCCATGCTCTTCTTCTGAGTGTGGAGTGCAGGGCTATTCTGTGCTGCCTACTAGGTGGCATGGGAGGGGGTGGAGGTCAGTTCTCAGGGAACCAACCTCAGAGCATGGGCTGAGGTTGGTTCCCAGGAACTGACCTATCCTATGGCCATCTAACCGCTGACTAGTGGCCATAGGATTGCGCCCTCAGTATACCATACTTAGGTAATATTAACATGAAAAATCAAATTAAATTAACCTTGGTCAAAATGTCTTCTCTGATTATAAAACCTATCTTTAACAACAACTGTAAATTATTTAAAAGTGAGCTTTTTATAAAATCTATCTTAGTTAAAATAATGCTGCTACTGCCAACAAACTGTAGCTGATAACTCCACTGTTGTATATTAAACCATCTATAGAACAAACCTTTAGCTTCTAAAATGCTTAGCAGGTAAAACAGTCTTAACCCATTTTTTTGCTATATCATTCGTAAAACCCAAACCTCAAATTAATTCTTAGACAAGCCTGCATCTGTTTCTGTTAGAATGCGTCTGTTCGGCTGTGAAGGGTTTGATTAAGACTGAACTTCTTATGTTTCTGCTTTCTATAAACCTGCAGCTGTGTAATCTAATCTTATTGTCCTTAAATTCAGCCCATTTAACTCTAAAGTAGTACCTCTTCGTGTATGACAGAACAGATTGCCTAGCAGTTATTAACTTTCAATGATAGCCCTGAGTATGGTTTCTATCAAGTGTATGTGTTGTAAAGGAAAATAGCTCTAAATATCGTGGCCGAAAACTAGTACGTTTAAAGATTTTAAAGAACTGTATAAGTAAACTTCACTATATAACAAAAATATGTATATGTCTTATATATTTTAAACAGATCAATTGGTCCTGAGGAAGAGACCTAGTCTCGAAACGCATCAAGCGTTTTAAAGCATTTTAGAGATCTGCAAAATAAACATTTTTATAGTCAACAAGTATTTTAGAGATCTGCATAATAAATAAATTGTTATTACAGTCCATACTCAGAGGCACTTTTGGATCCCCCCCCCCTTTTGATGTTTCATCCCAAACTGGACATTCTCCAGCTCCTGTCAGCTTTCCCCCCAGGGTTCAGCTTAAAAGCTGTTCTACCGCTTTCCTGATCTCAAACACCGTCTGGTGCATCCTTTTTGTACAAGCCCAGCTAATCCCAAAATGTTCCCCAGTGCTTAACAAATCCAAGCCTTTCCTCCTGACACTGCCTTCTCATTCGCACATTGAGACACCTCACTTCCACCAGTGTAGCTAGTGTTGTATGTGTAACAGGTAGAGAGCCAGCGTGGTGTAGTGGCAAGAGTGCTGGACTAGGAGCTTGGAGATCCGGGTTCTAGTCCCCACTCGGCCATGGAAACTCACTGGGTGACTTTGGGCCAGTCACAGACTCTCAGCCCAACCCACCTCACAGGGCTGTCCAGGATAAAATGGAGAGGAGGAAGATCATGTAAGCCACCTTGGGTTCCTTGCAAGAGGAAAAAAGGCGGGGTATAAATGCAATAAATAAATAAATAAATTTGTGAGAAAACTACCTTGGATGTGTCTTCCTGAAATGACGGCCATCCTATTTGAGCAGGAGGGAGTTTGCATTTCAAGCGCTCCCTCTTGAACAATCATCCCATAGGTCTATGAACTTTATTAAACAAGGCTTTTTAACCTGCTACTTCTGCTTCCAGATTCTTTGTGGGATTAAGATTGGATCTCTACACACATATTATATCCTTTCCTGTCTTTTGGAACAGTCCGCTACGTAACATTGGAACCTACTGCTGGGATGTGGGAGAGGGCCTTCTCTGCTGTGGCACCCTGGTTGTGGAATGCCCTCCCCTTGGAGGCCCAAATGGTGCAGATATTGGTTTCGTTTCGGTGTCAAGAAAAAACATGGCTTTTCACCAAAGGCTATGAAGGCTAAATGCATTCCCTAGCACATTGTTTTAACTGTTTTATTGTTTTACATTTTAAATGGTATTAGCTTGTTTAATAGTTTAATATTTTTAGGGGTTTAAATTATTTGTTGTTTTAAATTGTTTAAATTTATTTTATCTGTACGCCGCCCTGAGATCTTAATGATATAGGGAGGGATAGAAATGTTTTAAAATAAATAAATAAATAAATAAATAAATAGTGTGATGCATTGGATCTCAACATTATTCTCTTCCCCCAACTCAAACTTCCTCAGCTCAAAAATTCCTCCACACACAGCAATACCTGCCCTGGCCATCTAAATGGTCCCCCTTTATAATACCTATTAACGCTTTTACCTGTAAAAAGAGGTGCTGGAGATTGCAAGCTTATTCCTATGGAGATCAAATTGCATTGCCCTTTGGTTTTCTGCGTGATTATTTGGAGGCCTCTGTAGGTGGTGCTGTGGCATAGTGGAACAAACAACACTGGTGGATGGTGGCAGTTTCGGTTTGCGATTCCAAAAAATACCGTTTTTCCCTGCTCAAAAAAAATGTATATCCTGAAAAGTGGTTGGAAAGCACGGGAAAGACACTGGAGGGTGCCAACATTGTCTAAAGCACTTGTAAACTACTGCTAGTGAGGAATGGCGAGCACACAATAAAAGCCTCATTTAGAAAAGCTCTTTGTAATAGTACTTCATTTTAGCAAATAGTCAACTTGCTTTTAATTCTTGTAGTGTTCTCACGTGGAGAGGAATTGAAGCAAAGAAGGAAGCAGCATAGGAATGGCTCTTGAAATATGACACCACCGCTGTCCAGCAGGAAGGACCTCCAGCAGCAGACTTCTCTCTCCGCTGGCAAAGGGGGAAGTCTGCACCATCCAACAGCCCCTCAGCCAGCCTCTCAGGAAGCACAGGATGCTCCCTAAGTGTTCCGATGCACTTCGCCTGAAGTCAATTCCTCTTGCAAGTTCATACTCAATAGATAAATGAGCTCAATGGCTTAAGGGTTCTTCCCCCCTAGTAGAACACCTGCCGTTTTATGAGTGCTTGCTGCAACATCTTCCACCTTCTACTGCAGTCACTGGCAGGGTGCAAAACTAACTAAATAAATAACCACTAGGGTTATGCACATGGTCCTGAAAATCAGCTGCAGGTGTGTGTGTGTGTGCGTGCGCGCGCGCGTGTGTGCGCACGCACGTGTAAATCTTATTTAATAAAATAAATGGGGGTACTTCGTGCTTTTCAAAAGGACTTGAAGATGTTTCCTCCCCCTCACCCCCCAGCTGCAACATTTCACAAGGAAAATTCTCAGAAAGATCAGCAGGATACATGTGAAGTAGACATTTACTCACATATATTTTGGGCCTGTAAATCATACTTGCAGCACCAGTTCCCACTGGTCCTGGGATCAATGAGCTTTCCTACATGAGACATTTATTGCGCACTCATGATTCCTTACTCATGGTTGTTTACGGGTTCTTTAGATGACGATGTGACCCTCCAGTTTCACTTCGGTATCTAACCAGCACTTGGGTGAGTTTGTTTTTAGAGCTGGGAAAATGCAGCATTTAATTGTGAAAACAAAAGAAAGCAGGATTTCCTCTTGTGTTTTTGTGCTATTCCTCTAGAGCAAAAAAGTAGATACAGAGATTGTATAAAAAAGCTCAATCTCTCTGATTATTATATGCTTTGTTCCTCACACACACTGTCCCTCCCTCCCTTCTGCTTATGCATAAAGAAGTCAGAGTCTTGTAGTTCTTGAGAGAGCATGTCACAAAGGGAAGCGCAAATCTCTTTCTCTCAAACTACAAGTGTTAGGTTAACTGCACAGAAACACTCTGAGCTTTTCTAAATGAGGCTGTTGATCTGCTGTATCTACTTTTGGTTTCATCGCACAATTGAGATCCAAGCTCTACACAAAGAGCTTTTCCTTTCCTGCTTTTCCACTACATAACCTCTAGGTGGCACTGTGCTATATTGGAATAGAGCAGTTACATGAGTAGGAAAATACCTTTTCTTTCGCTTTCAGAAATAATACCCCATTTTCTCTGCTTTAAACCCTCCCGAGAAAGTGGTCTTAAAAAGCAGAAGTGAAACTGGAGGATCACAACATGTCTAAAGAGCCCATAAACTGTGAGTAAGGATTCACAAGTGCACAATAAATGCCTCATGTAGAAAAGCTCTCTGTGCTCTAGAGAAGGGCCTGGGCCTGAAACTTCATTGTTCAGAATGTCCCTTGTTTTGCTCTAACACTGCTTCTGATTGACTCCAACAAATCTCATGCTAATGAGACAACAGGTATGCAGATAAAGAGAAATAAGCTCCCATGAATATCCTTAAGCATATTTAAGGATATAAATATCCTTTTTTATATTTATATCCTTAAATATGTAGGAAATTTGTAGGGGAAAAAAATGATCTACATTTTAGCCTCAGTCATCACCCACCCCCCATGTTAATACATTTAACATGTTAATAGATTTAATAGAGCGGGAACTAAAGTGAGACCCCCTTTTAATAGGGACTCTTGGATTCCTTACCCTGCCAGTTCAAAAAGCATCTGCTTATTGAGAGTAGCAGCCCCACCCCATGCTCTCAGCAACATCCCTGAAGTATTTAATTATTGTGCAGCACACCAGCTCCTTAACCCAAGAGACATGGAGACCATAGGCCACACATATTAACACTTCTTACATTGGAGTAACCTTTCATTGCAAGCCACAGCCACCCAAGAGAAAAGACCATCAGTAGTAAAATCAGTTACATCAGCCCTCCCCAACCTGGTGCCCTCGAGATGTGTTGGACCGCAACTCCCATCATTCCCAGGGCCATGCTGGCTGGAAATGATGGGAGTTGCTGTCCAACATATCTCAAGGGCACCAGGTTGGGGAAAACTGGCATACATAATGGCAGGGCTTACTGCAAATGAAGTACGGAAGTACGATTTCTCACTAGCTGACTTAGGGTTCCTCCACCCCCACCCCTTTAGGATTCAGGATTTCGCTTTGTAGCCATTTGTGGCAGTTCTGTGAGACATAAAAGCCTGCGACTGTCTCCAGTGCAAGGTTCCTTTTTGATGAGGGCTTTGTAAATGGGTTGTTTTTAAACTTGTTACAGGTTGCCGCGTGAATGCTTTGATGTTCTTAGACAGGGGTTTTCTCTTTCAATTTCCCTGGGAAGGTTTTGCATAATCAATATTTCCTGATGTTGGAAGCCGTTTGTAGTACAGAAGAAGGTGGTAGGTTTTTCTTTTCCTTTCTTTATTTTTAATGGCTTAGGAGCCTGCTATATTTCATACCCAGACACTGTCAGAAACCAGCCTGAGCTGAGCAGCAGCATTAATCATGTCTTCCAGTTCTTGACAGATGAAAACAGGCCCACTTGTGTTGTATTAAACCAAACAGGGACTCACAGACCTGCCACCTCTGCCTCTTTGGGTGGCAAACAACGACTGTAAAGACTGCTTTAGCACTTGGGATTTAATCCACTATGTAGAGGTTTGCTTTCTCTGTGAGCTATTTGTCTAGGCTGTAATGGGGTCTCTTGGTTTAACATGATGAGTTTTTTAGGTCATTTAGAAACAGGTCCTGAATTAATCATTAGGCTGGGGGGGGGGCAGCGCTCCTGTGCCTTTAACAGCCACATGATACACCGAAGTTCAACAGTTGAAGCATTCCTCTTCCCTCCATATGAAAGCCAAACATTTCTTTCCTAAGAGGCTCAGCCTTGCTGCCATTTTAAGGCTCTCTGAAGCACCTTGACTCCAAAATCTCCCTTTTGTCTGGCAAGAGTAGATTAAGGTAGGATTTCAGCAAAGTGATGGTGTACATTTGGTTGTCCTCTAGATCACAGGACTGACTTACACTTGGTATGTGAAGGGACATGAAACCTCTGTAATATGGAGATCCGTTACACTCTGCCAGGTACCTAATGCAGTCAGGTAACCTAGGCGCACCCTTTAATTGACTATCCTGGAGCTCTGATAAGGAAAGCTCCATGCTTAAGGAACTGTCACCACCCATACACATTAGCATGCAGTAAGGTTAGGGACTTACACCCAAAGTCATCTCCTCCCATATATGCCAGCCCAGACTCTAAGAGCATCTTTAGAGGCCTCCTCCGGGTGCCCTCCACCAAATGAAGAGAGGCAGGTGACTACTAAGGAGAGGGTCTTTTCAGTGGTGGCACTCCGGTTGTGGAATGCCCTTCTCAGAGAGGCTCCCCTGGCACATATGCTGTGGTCTTTTCGGGGTGAGCTGAAGACCTTTTTATTTTCCCAGGCTTTCTGGTTCTTCAGTTTTGTTTTTTTAAATGTGTTATTATATGTTTAGATCTTTATACTGGTTTTATCTCTGGTTTTATACTCCAGTTTCAAACTTTTAAAAGTTTTATACTGCATTTTGTCGTGTTGCTGTTTGTTATGGTTTTAACTGTTGTGAACTGCCCAGACAGTTCGGCAATTGGGTAGTATAGAAATGTAATAAATAAATACATAAAATATGCACATGACTCCCTTTTTACACTTTGCACAAACCACCTATGGTGGGAACACCTCTTTTGTTCCTAAGAGGGGGGAAAAGCTCTCCCCCAAACTAAACTTTCAGTTAGAGTGCAGTTTGATTACCTCATGCTCTATCTTTGGTACTAGTTTGGAGGTTCCAAGGAGAAACCAGTTGTCTGTTTGCTTTATTCTCATGTTCCATGCCATACAGGGCTCATGGGACCCTACAAGATCAAAGTAACGCCTCAGCCACCAATTTGGACTCTCAGAAGGTTGTTTGAGAGCTAGGGCGCCTCACACATTCAAAAGTTGCAAGGAACTACCCAAGCAACCCCAGTATTCTGGTCCACAATATGAACTCCTGGATCACAGCAGACTCCCAAGAAAAAAATCTCCTTTCTCAGTATAGTTGGAAAAAATGCAGAGAAGGGCAACTAAATGATCAAGGGCCTGGAGCAACTCCCCTATGAGGGAAGGTTACAACAGCTGGGATTGTTTAGCTTGGAAAAAATGAGGGTAAGGAGAGACATGACAGAGGTGTACAAAATTATGCATGGTGTGGAGAATGTGGATAGGGAGGCATTTTTCTTCTTCTCTCATAATACTAGAATGCGGGGTCATCCCATGAAGCTGATCAGTGGGAGATTCCAGCAGATAAAAGGAAGTACTTCTTCACACAGTGCGAAGTTAAACTATGGAATTTACTTCCAGAAGACATAGTGATGACCACCAATTTGGATGGCTTTAAAAAGGGGATTGGACAAATTCATGGAGGAAAAGGCTATCAATGGCTACTAGTCCTAACAGCTATGTGCTTCCTCCAGTAGCAGGGGCAGTATGCCGATATACACCAGTTGCTGGGGAACATGGGTGGGAGGGTGCTGTTGCAATTGTATCCTGCTTGTGGGTTCCCATGGGCAGCTGGTTGGCCACTGGGTGAACAGAATGCTGGACTAGATGGACCCTTGGTCTGATCCAGCAGGGCTCTTCTGATGTTCTGATGTTCCTTCACTCTGGAATAGATAATATTTGTGCTCCAAAAGTCTTTAAGGTGCCACAAGACTTGTTCTTATTTTCCCTAATTGTAGAACTTTTACCTGTATATTTTTTGTGAACTTCGGCTATGGGGTGATATAAATAAATAAATAAATAAATAAATAAATAAATATCGATGGGCTTGGCTAGCTTTCCCCAACCTGGTGCCCCCCAGCTGTTTTGGACTTCAACACCCATCAGCCCCAGCCAGCATGGCCAATGGTCAGGAATGCTGCGAGTTGTAGTCCAAAACATCTTGAGGGCACCAGGTTGGGGAAGGCCTGGCTAACCTATTTACATTCTGATCCTGATCTCAAACCCAGTTAGGCCCTTCACATGTCTATCTGGCTCCTATAGCCCTCCCATCTCTTTTTCAAATGCATTGCAAACATCCCTAAAATACTGAGGACGTTCTGAGGGCTGACAGACACTGGAAGATGTATACATAATAGTTTTGGAAAGCAAATTATATTCTAGAAGGATGGAGAGTTTTGTTTTGTTTTTTACATTTTGACATGGGTTAATATGGTTAATATATTGTGAGTAAGTGACAAAGATTCCCAGTATTAAAAATACATAGGAAGATTTGTTTTGCCTTTTTAAAAAAACAAGCAGATCGTTCACAATAACTGTTCTTTTTAACTGCATGAACATTCAGATTTTTTTTAATAAAGACTTCTTTTAGGTCTCATTTCTCACAATAGCTGTTAGATTTCCAGTATTATACTCCCATTGCCTGAACCTCAGGTTTCTTGTCTCATATCCCTGTTCTGTCAACACAGTCAGTGGAAGCTGTCTCTGAAACACATGAGTGTTCAGCTTGGCAGGACTGATTCCTAACGCAGCATCTTACTCAGAAGGAGAACTTCAGAAAATGATTCACTGCTATAATTTACAGATCCATCAATGCATATCACAAGAAGTGTAGCACAAATATGAGTGCAGCATTTTAAAGGATTTTTTTTTTTAAAAAAAGGTCTTACATAAATCAAGTGTAAAATGCTATCAAACATTTTTGCCCTGATCTAGCGAAATATTTGGTGTGAAGGAAGAGACTTCCGCTCATCAATTGCCTCTCTGGATTGGGTCTGTGAGCCCAAAAGGCTGCCTCATGGCACCAGGAGTGGGGAAATATCCTTCATCCCGTATCCAGGGGTGTTCTAGACAGACACTAATACAGATTGCTACTGTCCTCAGGTAAGCATAATTTACAGGTCTGATTCTCAGCACCCCATTTCCTACCTTGCCCTATCAGATAATCACCTTGGATGCTCAATGGGGGAGATACAAATGCACACAGAGCACTATTGTGCATGAAGATTTCTAGACTAAGTTGGCACTGTTTGTCTCCCATCATGGAATTAGGTGGACTGCCATACAGACTGTGGTGCGTACCCTTCTCTACCATTTGCCCTTATTATATGGATGTACAGGGACACATACATGCCAGAGCCATAGCTCTGTGGCATTCAGATGTTAGTTAGATAACCATCCAAACCATCCATCCTTCAAAACTGGTGTCTGGTCAAGCCCTTAGTATCCTAGTACAAGGTTTAATGGTATAGTGGTAGTTCAGTCTGCAGCCTGTTTAGGCTTCAGAACATTCTAGCATTTGTAGGGTTAAAGCATAGTGATTTATATTTTTCCTCCAACCGCCAATCACTTTTAATACAGTATTGGATTGTGCTTGTAGCCTTTTTCATGGCTTTCTAATGTCATGGGGTAATATTATCATCACTTACTAGACATTCTAATAGCTTTGATTTGTTCTGCATTGTTAGCACAATAAATAATAATAATAATGGGGAACATGCTATCATGCTCCGTCCACAAGAGTTCTTGATGGCTGGTGAAAATCGTACCTAAAATTAAACATTTCAAAAGTGATAGATAACTGGGGATAAAGGGGTGACAAAATACGTGTTCATTTATTTCTAATCATTTTTACCCTGCTTGTCATACTGCATTCAAAGGTGTCCCCTAACACTTTGCTTGTATGCCCCTATTCCACAGAACCAGGTGTTCTCCCAATTTTTCATGTTTTCCCTAATTTTTGGGAAAATAAAGATTCTTAGCAATTGAATGTGTGTGTGTGTGTACACACACAGACATACAGACACACAATCCTAAGCCAAACAATAGCATGAAGGCAACTACCAGTTGACATTTGGAATTTGCTGCATATTGACACCATGCTCATTAGAAGCCATTTTGATCAAATGAAATACCATTTCACTATTTACAGTTCCTGGGTCAAACTGTATCTGGGTCAAAAACTACCCATTTTAAGCGAAAGCCCCGCAGAAAGAAAGAAAAACCCCATAGAAGCAAATGCTAATTTATTCCCATTTCCCTTAGTTTGAGGACTCCCTCTACCATCTACTGGTCTAGTATGAATCTGTTCTTCATATTGCAAGAAGATGAAATACAAACATCAAATAAAAATAAAAATAGAAGCCTTTGACATGAATGGAATCTGGAATGGATCAAGAAATGTTGACAATAGTGGCAATGAAAGAGGATGGATTTCATGGTGAAGTATTATACATACATACATACATAGATACATACATACAGTGTGTGTGTGTATCTCTGTCTCTCTCTCTCTGTCTCTCTCTCTCCGTCTCTCTCTCTCTTTCTGTGTGTGTGTGTGTGTGTGTGTGTGTATATATATATATATATATATATATATATATATATATAATAGTATAGTAATATATTATATAATTATATATTATTCCTTTGGGTGAATTGTGCTTGTCCAGCAACAGAACAGTATCCAACAGTGGAGTGGATTCTCCCTCCCTGCTGCAGCCTCAGTTCCCCCCTCATCTGCTCCAGAAGGTTGGGGAGATCCTCTAGGTTTGCTTTTAGGGTTGGGGGGGGGTGCAAGGTGGGGGGAGGAGAGGATGGGAATGTTCTGTTGCATGAGTGGATGTCTACTCATCGTGCAGTGTTGAATGTGGTGCTGCCTTGGTGTGTTGGTGATGGTGAGAGCTTGTATCTAGAGAAAAATGAACTGAACCTAGGATTTCCAGGGCCCTGGTAGTCTTTTAAATGTTGGAACAATCTTCTTCTAAGCACTCAAACAGCATTTGCTTGGTTTTTCTGATGCATGATCATTCTGCTTTAGGAAACTATGTACATAAACTAAGAACCCCTTCTACATGGTCACAATTGTGGGAAATAGCCTGTGTGTTACAGCTGCTTAAATAGTATTTCCCATTTGTCTGTGATGGAAGGAACTGCTTCCGAGGTGAGGAAAAATAGGCAGTTTCTTCAGCTCTGACTTTTCACTTCTATCTCTGGTCTCCGGAGCTGTAGCATGTGTTCCAGTATGGCACATAAGCACCTCACAATGGCCCCAAGACAAGTCCTCACATTTGTTTCACAAGATGTCAGCCCTGATGACATAGTTGGAGATTCTTGCCAAGACCTGGAAGCATGCTTGAGCCCACACAGCAAATATTCCAGGGCAGTGAGTCTGAAATGATGAGAAAGTGTCTCCCTGTATAGAAGTGTATTTACTGGGTGATTCCAGACAGAAGGTTCCTAGTGCTACCAATCAAAAGATATTTCGCGCCTCCTCCATCTTTGCCTCCTTAACGTTTTTTTCCAGTAAGAAAAAAGTTGGAAGAAGTGGCGGGAAAACACAGGAATGTTACAAATTGAAGACAGTGATGCCTGGACAATGATGCCTTCAATGTTACAAATTGAAGACAATGATGCCCCCATAAAATTTTTTGAATGAGGCAGGGTGATTGCACAATAAATCCACATCTGGAAGCATCCAAAAGTGTATTAATGGGCCAAAAGCATACTAATTTGTAGGATTGGTAGTTTCCTTAATTATTATTATTTGGATTTACAGTTTGAATTCTGTGGGACAACCGAGATGCTTTTCTGCTTCTGAAATAAGCTTTTGTTAAACTAGCCACAAGTGTTAGAAGATGATATTTCAGGATAGAGCAAGAATCAGATAAAGGGGTCAGTTTTAATGTAATATGGTTTTCTCCACAGAAAACAATTCATGGAGGAATATCCATGAAAAGTTGTTCAGCAGAATTCAATATCCAGGGGGATTTTGCATTCTGATAAGACATTTGTCACACCTCCTTCTTCACAAATATCCTTTCATGGTGTGTGTGTGTGTGTGTGTGTGTGTGTGTTGTGGCGGTGGGGGCAGGGGATTACCTCTATACTGGCTCAAAGGTGTCCTCCAAGATGTTCCTGTAATTAGAGCCCTAGTTATTCATTCTTAATATAATTAGATTGACGCTAATAGTGCGATACAAGCAGTGGTAATGGTGTGGCTTCATAGACAAAGTTATTTTGGGCCTAGTCTAAAAGCCTAGTCTAGAAGCTTTGTTTCTATAGACTCATGTCTGGAATGCATTCTTTATCCAGTGGCTAGTGCCCCCTTCATTAATTAATTGGCTGTGCATTAAAGAAAGGGCAATGCGGTGGGGTGGGGCTGCTGGCATGGCCCTACCCTCCTGAAATCCACATGTCACGCATGGGCATCTGAGCAGGGAAGCTTATGCCCATAGACCTCAAAATGTACAGATTTCCACAGGACCAGGAACACTGATCACACTGGTTTTCTGCTCCTTTGAAATCCTAAGTGTATGGAGATTCATGCATGTAGATTTCCCCTGCTCTCAGACATCCATGACTAACGTGTGGCTGTTGGAAGCTGGGGCCAGGGAAGCCATGCAATGTGGTGGTAGTGGGGCTGCTGTTCCTTTAAATGTGTGGTCTCCCTTTATGTGATGATGCATAGGCATTGCTGCCTGTGGAACTCATTGAGAGTTCCACAGGCAGCAATGTAAAGCTAAGTGAGAAAGCAAGTTTTAGCAAGGTTTTCTGTCCTTAACAGAGGGAGTTGCCAGCCAAACAAGGAGTTCCATTCATATTTAATTTGTAATTCACAAATGTGAATTAAAACTGTCAACTACTTCTGAGATAGTTGTTGCTTGAAGTTTAATGGTTTTGATTGCATTCTGTCATCACCTTCTCCATTCCACGCCACTGCTAGGGTTGAGGGAGCCCTGGGCAAGATGCACTGGGGTGGGGCGGGGGGGCACACTCCTAGGCATTTCCCCCCTGCATTCACTCTCATGGTCCTCCTTCTTTCTTTCTGTAATCTTTCTCTCCTTTTCTTGCTCTTGCTCTTCTCCATCCGCCCACCACTGGTGTTCTTTCTCCACCCCATCCCAGGGCTCTTTCTCTTTGCTGCTGTCCCCTGTTCATGTTCTCCTCTCTCCCCCTCTCCTTTACCAGGCAGGCACACCTTTCTCTCATGTGCTGCTCTCTTTTTCTTTTGTTATCTTTTAGAAGAGACGGGGTGTGCTGCTGAGTGAAGCTGCAGTCACGCCCAGCACGTTGCTTTCCCCAGCATGCCTCTGTACCGATGAGGCTATCTAGAGGCCAACTGGAGAAATGAAAATGGCAAGCATGACTACAGCTTCCTCTGCGGTACACCCAAAGTCTTTCAAAAGTTAAAGGAAGAAAAAAGAAATCAACGGTGCTGCTTCCTGGGAAGAAAGGAAGTGGGTGGGGGAAAGTGAGCACCAGTGGTGGCGCTGGGGAAAATGAGCAGAGCATCAGTGGTAGTGGGGCAGTGCTGGTGGGGGGTAGCACTGGTGGGGTGGGGGGAGACTGCATTTGGGGGGCCCTAAGGGTTGTGTGACCCCAGACCTCCACCCGGAGGCCTGACTTGAACAGCACCAGTGTCTCCACTGACTTGTAGAAACAGAACAGAGGGGCTGCACCCCCAAAAAAAGATCTGGTGCAGGAAAAGCCCACCCCCTTGCCTAGGATCATTGGGACCACAGGGTCCTTGCTGGGGGATCAGTGGTAGAGGGCTCAAAGGGACACAGTGCCAGGACTTTTTGTTTAGGAGAGATGCAGACAGTGTCTGCCACCCCACTCCCCTAAGAATTCTGTTACCCCTGAGCTTAGCTGCAATCCTCACAGTAACTGGGCGGGAATGAATTTCCCCAGCAACAATATATTGATCCTTGTTCAATGTAATGCGAAGTATTTTGGGGTGACTTGTCTTGAATGGGCAATTAAGACCCATTAGCTTTACAAAAGACTGGCTTCTACTGGAGATGAACTGCTAGAACTGGTTTGTTGATATGGATCAACACAAAAGCCTGAATTTTTGGACTCTCCTTGGGGTTATGGGAACTGTCATGATGAACGCCTGCACTTCAAACTTTACCACTACAGCCCTGTGGGGTATGGGCTTATGCATACACCATCTGTTTTTTATAAATGTAGCATGTAAACGTGGCTATATGTGTTACAAGAATCCAGACGACTTCATTGTAGATCACGGCAAGCTCCTGCAGGAATTGCTTCACAGGAGGTAGGAGACAACAGCTGAGGAGGAATCAAGGAATCTTCTCAAGTACTCCTCCTTGGTATCCATGACAACCATTTTATGTCTGTGGAGGTGAGAGACTGAATGGAAAAGAACTGCCTGGAATAATCCCTCCTTCCTTGTAGTGCCCTGCGCACAGTGATCCAGAGTTATATTTAACTATTCATTTGGCTACCAAGAATAAAGATGAGGTATTAATGAAGGGAAGTCAAGTAGTATGTGTTACTAAAGGGAAATGCTACCTGAGAAAAGTCTCAAATATGAGGGAAATGGAAAAATAAATAGTAATATTGCCACCCAGTTTGCAGCTCCGAGAAACTCATCTCCTATGTAAGGAAGCTGGGAAGTTGCAAAAAGCCTCTCACTGTCATGCCATAAAGAACACCTACGAGGCCCTGGTGATTCTTCCATCTCTGCATGTGAAGAGTCAAACTTCCTGCTATATCAAAGGTGTCGTTATCCCTCTCCCCATATCATAGACATAGTAACCCTTCTGTGACTGTCGCAGGTGCAGTAATCCTGCTCTCTCAGTGACAGCTATCGAAATGCCTCTTGCTACACGACATGCATGCACAAGATCCCCATTCACTGTGTCAGCCATCTCGGAGTGTTTCATGCTGCGGTCCCAACTGCTTCATAGTAATGCTCTCTCTCTGCTTCTCAGATACAGCCAGCTTTCCTCCACAATGACAAACAACCATACTCTTTAATTTAGAATATGCACATCAGTCTCTCTGCTTGAAGACCAGTTCTGACATATCCAGGACTGGATTTAGGGGCAGGTGACCCAGGCAACTGCCTTAGGTACCAGACTTGGGGTGGTGATGCAGGACTCGGGGGAACCTGTCATGATCTATCTATTCAAGTATCCACTTGACAACTGAAACAAATAGTACAGTTTACATAGCCTGAATGAATGCAGATTTACAGATCCTAGTGTGCACATTTATCCTCTTATATGACAGGGATAAATCATGCAGGCAAATCATACCTCAAAATGAGGTATGTCACCTGCCATGAAACAGGCTGTAAATGTAATCAAAAGCAAGGCATTCAAAAATTGAATAAATGGAGGGGAGGCTGTTTTGTCTGGCCCTAGACATAGCCCTTTGCTTGTCACCCTGTGCAGAGAGAACATGAGCTGAGAATTACAACACCAATGTTCATAAGCATGACTGGTAAGGGTTCTGGCTTAGAGGTAGAGCACAGGTGGGATATAAATGTAATAAATAACACTGCATGCAAAAGTTCCAGGTTCAGTCCCTGGCATCTCCATGTAGGGTTGGGAAATAGTTTTCTCTCAAACCCTGGAGAGCTGCTACCAATCAGTGTAGACAATACTGAGCTAGATGGACCAATGGCCAGATTGAGTATAAGGCAGCTTCCTGTGACTGTTCCGCTCTTAAAGGCGGCCTAGAAATAACTTTAGATAGACAGATTTACTTAGCTGCATCTCACCATCAAGTGCTTGTGTTGTTAGGGTTAGAGAACAGTTTATAGAGAAAGCTGGTGTGGTGTAGTGGCTAGAGTGTTGGACTAGGAGTCAGGAGACCCAGGTTCTAGTCCCCACTCAGCCATGAAGCTCACTGGGTGATTTTGGGCCAGTCACAGACTCTCAGCCCAACCTACCTCACAGGGTTGTTGTGAGGCTAAAATGGAGGGGAGGGGGATTACGTATATCACCTTGGGTTCCTTAAGAGGAAGGAGGAGAAAAGGCGGGATATAAATGTAATAAATAAATAGGTTTAGAGCCTAATAATAACAGTGTGTTTTGTAGGCATAAGATACTTATATATAATATTAGCATAGGTGAAGAAATGGGAATTGATGACTAATAGAGCGAAGAACATTAGACAGCAGAAAACAGTATCAGCAGAAGGCGTTGAGGGAGGCAGCATCAGCAGATGACTCAAATGGCAAACTATAGACTTCTATGCTCAGGGGTCAGAAAGCAGTTTATAAGCTAAACAGAGCTGAAGGCATTCTTGATGTTTTGCAGACAGTCCAGATACTGTGTTAGCAGCCACAGTAGTAGCAAGTTAATACAATCAGTAAACAATAGGTCTCTCTGCTCCATGCCCTGCTCAGCTTTTCAGAACTACTTTACAAGCTAAGTGAAACAAAATGAAGCCCTGAGGGAGATGAGACAGTTACAGCACAATCCTCTGCAGGACTACTCTAAAGTAAGTCCAATTGAGCTCAATGAGGCTTCTTCCCAGATAAATGTGTATAGAATTGTTTGATTGGACTAACTACCCTCCCTACATAATGTTTGTTCTGAAACAGGACAGGACATCAGAAAGAGGCTGCGTCTCTTTTGGCATTTTCACAATATGTTTCTGAGGTTTGCATGAGGATGATAGAATGGGGTCTTGAGAGCCACTGAGATATAGTGGTTAGAGTATTGAACTGGGACTCAGAAAATCTGGGTTCTAAGGTCCCACTCAGCCATGAAACTCACTCGGTGACTTTGGCCAGTCGCTGTCTCTCAGCCTAACCTACCCCACAGGGTTGTTGTGAAGATAAAATGGAGAAGAGGAGGATCATGTAAGTCTTCTTGGGTTCCTTGGAGGAAATACGTTGGGACCTGAATTCAGTAATCAATCAATCAATCAATCTGAATTCTCTCCCATCTGTCACTATTGAGTGCTCCACCCATGTCCCAGTTTTCTCTTTTATATAGTGCTGTGCTGAAAATTTCTCCCACATTTTTTTGACCATTCTCTTTCAATTTGATAGGAAAGAAATTGCTTTTGAAAAGAAATTCAGAGAAGGAGAATTTTTGGAGAAATTGTCATGGCCTGGGTGTTGGGTTCTTGTGCTTACTTTACTTATGAGGCGGCAATGGAGTGTGCATGAGTGTCCTGTCTGTCATTGTACAATAACCTCTGTGGCAGCCTGCAGCCTCCTTGGCTTCCCGCACTTCAGTTAAAGCCATCATGAGGAAGACACCATGAGGCAATTCCTCCCATGGGACATTTTCAGTTCAGGAAGTGCAGGTGGCCTGAGAGGCTGCAGAGCAAGGGACAGATGTGTAATAGAGGAGAAAACACACACCACAGCCTTGGCCACCTTGCAGTGATTAGGTAAGCTCAAAAATACCACCAAAATAAATTCAAAATTCTGCCTCAGAAAAGTGGAAGCTTCAACACAGTTAATGCTATTGCCACTTGCAGCAGCAGCACAAAAGACAAACAAAAACTCTTACCAAAAAAAGAAGAAAACCTGTGCTACAACCCCTGCCAATAGCGAGTCCTACCTGCAAGAAACTGTTGGAGAACTTCTCCTCCCCAGGAGAAATTGGGTGAAACTGCCCACAAATAGGCTGGAGAATTTTGAGAGGCCATTTGTGCACAGCTCTGCTTTTATATGATTAGTGTAATCTCTCTCTCAAAAGACATTATATATCATATATGTCTCTGTCTTATCTCTCTCTCTCTTTTACAGGATTAGTGCGATCAGGAATTCTGTGTTACCCTTGGCAATTGCCCAACCTCTCCCTCTTCAGATTTAGACCCATTTTCTTTTACTTTATAAAAAAACAGGGGAATTTGCACCACTACAACTGCATACCCTTCATTTGAGGTCTTCTCGCACGAGGTCAAAATGTAGCAATGCTGGAAATCCTGCACTGAGATACTTCAGGAAACCAAGTACTTTGTGATCCTGTCTTAAGGTTTCCTACCACCACATATAGCACACAGAATTACTTATTAAAAATACCAATTGAAGGGGAAAATTGCATTGAAAATGTTGGCAGCCTTAGAAGCTGTATTGTCAATATAAGGAACAGAGCTGTCCTCCATTTTTGTACTTAGTTATTTATAAGATATTATAGGATTAAAACTTTTTTGGATGTGCCATTCAACTTTTCAGTCAAAAGGTTACAATTTCAGAGGTCAAATGTTTAGTCAGAATGTAGAGTTCAGGAAGCAGGAGATCGTGAGGTTCAACAGAAGGGCATAGTAGGAAGAGAAAAATGTTTTAAACTTGAGAAATAGAAACAGAGTTTGCAGAAATGAACACGAAACTAGCCTCTTCATTGGTTGGAACTGGGCAGGAGAAAATATTAATGTTAAGAGGTAAAAGCCTAGGCATTTAGGCAGAGGGGCAGAGAAGCAGAAAGAAGAGAGAGAAGGAAGGGGAAAAGCTCAGAGTCTAGAGGAAAGAAAGAGTCAGAGCTGCTGGAACTGGAGAACTGATTGAGAGAGCGGGACCTATGTCAATGACATTCCTTGGATAAGGGACCTGGATAAAATAGGGATACAGTCTAATTAAGTTAGCTGGATGTGTTTATCCCTGGTTGTTTTATTATCCTATTGCTCATGTGTGTGTGTGTGTGTCCATTCAGATTCTAAACTTTTCCTTAACGCCATTTTTATTCATTAACATTAAATGTTTCTGTTAAATTTTACTGAATAAGACAATCAGTCTGATGCAGTCAGAGAAAAAGATTTCCACCTAGTAGCAGCAGAAAAGGTAACAGGAAGAGAAGGGCAAAAAGGAGTGGGGGTATACTTTTTTGCCTCTTTTTCCTTTCACTCATGAAGCAGGGCATTGTCAATCAGTGCCAGTCAAGAACAAAATGAGTTACAAAAGTTAGAACTAGAAGGGCAAACACAGTAAGTTGGGTATTCCAGGGAGAGAGGGAGATAGCCAAATGGCGTCTAGATGGTAGGCTTATTCCATCAAGAAAGGTCACGTTAGTAGCATTTGTTTTGGAATATAAACCTTATTTCAGCATTCTTTTTGATACAGCTGATTTATTCAGCTAATCCAAATGGAAGTATGTTACAAAAGCCTGGTATCTGTCACCATGTTTTTGAAAAGAGATCAGTTTCCAAACACAGGAGCAGGTATTGGAGAGTTCATCGAAGAATGAAATATCAGTGAGACTTTCAATGGTGTTGGTGAACAGGTAGGAGGCTCTTGGTATCCTCCTTGGATAACTTGCATAGCAGATGATGATGATGATGATTTACATTTCTATACTGCCCCACAGCCGAAGCTCTCTGGGTGGTTTATAGATGTTAAAACTAGAGCTGTGTGCAAAGGGCCTCTCAAAATTCTCCAGCCTATTTGTGGGCAGAGAAATTGGGGGGACAATTTCACCAAATTTCTCTGAGGGGAGGAGAAATTCTTCAACAGTTTCTCACAGATAGGGCTCACTATTGGCAGGGGTTGTAGCACAGTCTCTTTTTTTCCTAAGGGTTTTTGGTTGATTGCACTGCTCCTGCAAGTGGCAATAGCATAAATTATGTTGAGGCTTCTATTTCTCCAAGGCAGAATTTTTAATTTGTTTCAGTTTTTGAGCTTACCTAAGGTGAGCCAGGGGCCACGGTGGCTTAGTGGTTAAGATGCTGAACTGCAGACCGGAAGGTCAGCAGGACAGCAGTTCGAGACCCGAGTGCTGCGTGACAGAGTGAGCTCCCGTCTTCAGTCCCAGCTCCTGCCAACCTAGCAGTTCGAAAGCAAGAAATTGCAAGTAGATAAATAGGTACCGCCTCGGCGGGAAAGGTAGCAGCGTTCCGTGCACCTTGGTGTTCAGTCATGCTGGCCAGATGACCACGGAAGCGTCTTCGGACAGCGCTGGCTCTTCGGCTTAGAAATGGAGATGAGCACCACACCCTAGAGTCGGACACGACTGGTTGGGGACACCTTTACTTTTTACCTTTAAGGTGAGCCAAGACTGTGGTGTGTGATTTCTCTCTCTATTATACATCTTTCCATTGCTGTGCAGCCTCCCAGGCCACCTGCCATTCCTTAACTGAAAAAGCCCCATGGGAGGAATTGCCTCATGGTGTCTTCCTCATTATGGTTTTAATTGAAGCATGGGAAGCTGAGGGGGCTACAGGCTTCCACAGAGATTATTGTACAGTGATAGACAGGACACTCATGCACACTCCATGGCCATCTCTTAAGTAAAGTAAGCACAAGGACGCAACACCCAACCCATGAAAATTTCTCAAAAATTTCTTGTCCTCTGAATTTTTTTCAAAAAGCAATTTCTTTTCTATCAAATTGAATGAGAATGGTCGAAAAACATGTGGGAGAAATTTTCAGCACAGCACTCATTAAAACATTAAAATAGAATATACAAAGTTTAAAACCCATTTACATAAAAGCACACAGACAATATACACAAACAATATATAACTAAAACCAACTTTGAACAGTAAGGATGTCAGAGAATTCTGCCACGGATCCCGGTGAGGATGAATTCCAGTGCATTCGGCCCCCTGAAATCTGTGGCAGAACAAAGCCCCCCCGCTCCCACCCCACGAAATGGGCCTGGAATGGAGCACCTACCTGCTGCCGTCCGCGCTGACTTGCGAATGGCAGCCGCGTCTGCGGCCGCCATTTGCTTCTTCCATGTAGCTGTGATAGGCTACGTAAATACTACCGTAGTCTATCACGGCTAACGCAGGGATGCCATTTGTGTCCCTGTGGAAGCCGTGATAGGCTATGTAAGTATTTATGTAGCCTATCATGGCAAAACTAAGGGAACACAAATGGCGGCTATGGAGGCTGCCATTTGCGTTACCTTTTTTTTGCTGTTTTAGCCTTCGTAAATATTTACGTAGGCTATTACGGCAAAAAAAAAGGAACGCAAATGGCGTAGTGGTGGCCATTTGCGTTCCTTTTTTTTTTTTGGCCGTAATAGCCTATGTAAATATTTACATAGGCTAAAATGGCAAAAAAAGGGAACACAAATGGCAGCTGCTGTAGCCGCCACCATTTGCGTTCGCTGTTTTTTTTTTTTTTTTGCCGTGATAGGCTACGTAAATATTTACATAGCCTATCACAGCAAAATACAGGGACACAAATGGCGGCTGCTACTGCAGCCGTCATTTGCATCCCTGCAGGCTGCCCAGCAGCCGGATGTCCGGCTGCAGGTGGCCCCGGCTGGCGGCTCTGCGGAATCTCCGCGGAGCGAGCCAGCCAGAGAGAATTTCAGGGGGAGGGACGGAGCACCTGCCCCCCACCACGAATGTCACCCTTCAAAAAGGTAAGTGACTTTTGTACATCCCTATTGAACAGTCAATAACAACACCTCCAGGACCAACTAAACCTCATCATGTACTGCCAAATGCTTGGAAAAAGCGATAGGTCCTAACCTGGTGCTGAAAAGATAACAACATTGTCCTGGGTATGTTAATATCCTGGTGTATTGGCCCCAGAAGCGTAGCCAAGTCATTTGTAGTGTTAGAAGGGCCTAGAGATCCATAATGCTTGCTTAAGTTCATTATTGTTGCAATTGCCTTGCTAGTAAGCCTCTGAGCATGTGCAGATGATCCAAAGGGCCGATAGCGCAGCCTAGCACATTCCATACTAATGAGTGAGAGGGTTATCAAGCACTTTGCCTGGGAAACAAAGTTTGTTTACAGGTGGCTGTGCTTGAGAACAAAACACTTCTAGCCTATGCTGGGAATGAACGCTAGGGGCGCTTGCTAGTGTCGTGCTGCCTCATTGCTGACATGTATGGTATAAAACCCATTTGACCCCATGGCTCGGGGTTCAGAGAAGCTGTCTGATCCAACCATTGGGTACACCTGTGTGCTGTAAGTTACCCAGTAAAGTACTCCTTGTAAGTAAACCTTTGAATCTGATGTACCACTATCTTGGCACCTCTAACCTAAGAGTTCAATGCCCACTGCAGGGGCAATACACCTGGGTATGTTTAGTCAAAATAAAAGAAGGTTAAGGAGAGGCTTCCCGACAGTTTTCAAATATTTAAACACATCTCAGAAAGGAGAGGGAGATCAGATAGTTGGCTCTCTGAGGACAGAATGAGAAACAATGTTGGATTTGCGTTAAACTTCAGTTAGCATAAACACTAGATAAGAGTATCCTAACAATAAGCGCAGTTCAGCAATGGAATAAGCTGTCTTGGGGATGATGTGAACTCTATGAATGAGAAAAAATCCCCACATCCACTTTAGGTAAGTGGTGGCAGACAGAGAGTCCCAGTTTCTCTCATATCTTTGGACTCTGTTTTGAGCATCTGATTCAGTAATGAGCTAGATGAGGGCCAATATGCTGAAAATGAATCCTGGAAAGAAGGAGGTGCTGTGGGTAGACAGTTCTCATGCCAAGGGAGATGGTAATCAATTATTCTGGATGGGGTTGCACTTAGGGATGTTGGATAAATCTGTAACGGAATCAAATGAGTTTGGATTTTCATGAATCTGACCCATGGATTCTGCAGCGAACTGGCTTTTCCCCTGTTGGGTGCATTCTGTGGAGTTGTGGCCCAGTTTTCTAACTTTCCCAAATTTTGCACAAAATTTGTCGTAGATTTTTTTTTTTTTTTAAAGGCTAAAAATGTGCATTTCCCCACATAGGCTAAAGCGTTAAAGTGCACATTTGGGGGAGATTCGCACATTTTCACACGTGTGGATTTGTGCAAATTCGCATTTACACAAATGTGTGTGGGGGAAACAATTCCGTCGACGGGCAGACGATAGAACAAAGGCGCCTGACAATCTACAAAACACAGACATAATGGATTTTACACGATCCATGCATCCCTAGTTGCACTTCCTCTGAGAGCTCAAGTTCACAGCTTGGGGGTTCTCCTAGATCCAGCACTGTTGCTAGAGGCCCAAGAGCTCTCTGTGGCATGGAGTTCCTTTTTCCAGCTACAGCTGGTTCACCAGTTCTGGCCACCTCTGGACAGAGATAGCCTGTCCATGGGGATTCATGCAGCAGAAAAGTCCCAATTGGATCACTTCAGAGAAGCCGTAGCTCAGTGACAGAGCTCATGTTTTGCATGCAGAAGGTCCTAGGTTCAATCTATGGGATCTCCAGGTAGAGCTGGAAAAACTCCTGCCGGAAATCCTGGAGTGGGTTGACAATATTGGGCCAGATGGGCCAATGGTCTGACTCAGAATAATGCGGCTCCCTATGTACTTCAGTGCTTTCCATCTGGGGCTGCCCTTGAATAAGGTCTGGAAGCTTCAGCCATCAGTCCAAAGTATGGCTACCAGAATACCGACAGGTGAAACCCAGTTCCACTACAGTACACCAATTTTAAAGGAGCTTCATTGGCTGCGTGTTGATTTCTGGGCCCAATTCAAGGTTACAGGTTCTTACCTTTGAAGTCCTAAATGGCTCAGGGCCAAAATAACAGAAGGAGCACCTATTCCCCTATCATAGAATCATAGAATCATAGAATAGCAGGGTCGGAAGGGGCCTGCAAGGCCATCGAGTCCAACCCCCTGCTCAGTGCAGGAATCCAAGTCAGAGCATCCCCGACAGATGGCTGCCCAGCCTCGTCTTGAAGGCCTCCAGTGTGGGAGAGCCCACCACCTCCCTAGGTCATTGGCTCCATTGTCGTACTGCTCTGACACTCAGGAAGTTTTTCCTGATGTTCAGCCGGAATCTGGCTTCCTGTAACTTGAGCCCATTATTCTGTGTCCTGCACTCTGGGATGATCAAGAAGAGATCCTGGCCTTCCTCTCTGTGACAGCCTTTCAAGTACTTGAAGAGCACTATCCTATCTCCCCTCAGTCTTCTCTTCTCAAGGCTAAACATGCCCAGTTCTTTCAGTCTCTCTTCATAGGGCCTTGTTTCCAGTCCCCTGATCATCTTTGTTGCCCTCCTCTGAACCCTCTCCAGCATGTCTGCATCCTTCTTAAAGTGTGGTGCCCAGAACTGGACACAGTACTCCAGATGAGGCCTAACCAGTGCTGAGTAGAGGGGAACTAGTACTTCCCGGGATTTGGAAGCGATGCTTCTATTAATGCAGCCCAAAATAGCATTTGCCTTTTTTGCAGCCACATCACATTGTTGGCTCATATTCAGCTTGTGATCGACAACAATTCCAAGATCCTTCTCGCTCATAGTGTGGTTGAGCCACGTATCCCCCATCTTGTAACTGTGCATTTGGTTTCTTTTTCCTAGGTGCAGAACTTGGCATTTGTCCCTATTAAATGCCATTCTGTTGTTTTCTGCAGAAAATGCATTCTGTTGTTTTCTATCAACCTGTCTGTTCTTTAAGGTCTTCTGCCAAGGCAATTGTCTCTTCCACCAGAGGTGTGAAGATCATCTACAAGGGAGAGGGATTTCTTTGCAGTGACATCCTAGTGGAATGCCCTCCCTAAAGAGGTTCACCTGACACCAAAACTGCAAGGTGCCAGACAAAAACATTTTTATTTACCTTGACATTTTTAATAGATTTTCTTGTTTTAACTGAGCATGTTATAATCTGTTTAAAAGCATTGCTATTCTCTTTTTTGTATGTTTTTGTATTTGTTTTACACTGAACAGTGCCATGAATCCTGATACAAAGGGTTGTATGCAAAGCTTTAAACAGATACATAAAACCTTTGTAATTTCAGGCAGAATACCAATGTGGATCTAAGCCAACTGCCCAATACAGAATAAACAGTGGGTACAACCAGAGTTACTGACAACTGCACAGGCACCCTATGCAGGGTTGGGGACAGAACTTCAGGCCCGGGGTTCAAATCCAGCCCTCCTGTGTTCCTAAACTGGTCTTCCCAGGTGTCACGTTCCTTTGTCCTCCCCCTTCATAATCAACACACTCCAGGAAATAAGGCTTCAGGCTACCCTACTTTATTAGTTAATGACAAGCTTCTTTACAAATTGCAAATTCTAGGAAACTCTCAGACTGCAATGAAACAGCTATTCCACACATCTATGAATATCAACAGAGGAGCAGAAGTGGAAGTTAGAGAAGTTGCCAGCAGTCTGGGAAAGAACGTCTCCATCAGACTAGTTTTGCAGGGATGCCTCTCCCTTAGGGTGGCTCCTTCCTATGTTGGCTTCTATGAGCGGCCAACCTGGCGGAGCGTCTGAGCCCTGCCTCTAACTTCTTTCACTTCTCTCTGCGATAGACCCTAGTATCCCCCAAGTCATGCCCCTCCTCCTCCTCCGAAACCTGGGTTCTCATGGTGGAGGAATGGGGGAGCTGTTCAGGCTGGGCCATCTGTATGTCAAGGTCTTGGGAACAAAGTCTCGCCATATCTGGGCTCACTAGGGAGGGTGCCTCCCTCTGTTCTGGATGTTACCGTTCAGATTCTGAATCTGAGCTGTCAGACATCTCTACCCACTCAGATTAATTCCTGACATGGGCTTCTCCAGATTGCCATGCCCCCTTTCCCCCATCCACCAATTATTGGGTGATTTCCCAGCATTTGTGCCCTTCTTTCCCTATTCCAAAAGGTTGAAATGCCTCTCCTACGGCTTCACTACTGTCAGTAAGATGTTTAAGCTAAAATATGCAGATATTGCTGGCCAGCCCCTTTACTTTTTTGGCCCCATCCCTTTTGCCTTCAGCTCCAACCACCACTGCAACCAGCCCCCAAGGGTTTCCACAAAATGGAATTTGGCCTTCAGGCTGAAAGAGGTTCTGCATCCCTGCTAAAGAGTGTCGTCTAGGTGATTGCTTGGGCTCCTTTCTGCTACTTAAGTTCATGGTTCTACTCATCAACCACAGGCCAACTCATATTCAACTCCCTCTACCTTTATGGCTACTGGATTATTTTTCAAAACCTGCTTTTTGACTTTCTGATCTTGGTATATATTCTGTTGCCTTTGGAAGAACTTGAGCACTTAGTGACAAGTCTATGGAAATATTTGATACAGATTCCAACACTTGGGGCTTCTTCACATGGAGCTTTTATCCTGCTATTGAGATTGTTCACTCACAGATGTTTGTGGGCCCTTTAGATGATGTCATGAACCTCCATGAGGTATTTCCTGGTTATTCCATCTCAAAAAGATCCGGAAGTAATGAGCTATCTATTTAAGTTGGGATGCTGTGCTATTAAAACAGCCACTAGATGGTGCTGTTTCAGTGAGTTCTGTGGAACCTTTAAATTAGGGATGTCAGAGAATTCCGCCACGGATCTCGGGGAGGCCGAATGCCAGCGCATTCAGCCCCCCGAAACTGGTGGCGGAACAGTCTGCCCCCCCGCCCCCCTGGGATGGGACTTACCTTGGGCGGATCTTCCTGGCGGCGGCGGCTCTGGCAGTGGCTCCAGCGGTGGTTCGGCGGCGGCGGCTGTGGCGGCCGGTCTTCCGACCGGCTGCCGCCACCGCCATTTCCAGTTAAAAAAAAAACAAAAAACAAAAAAAAGTGATAGACTACGTAAAGATTTATGTAGCCTATCACGGCTAGATTTTTAAAAAACACCGTGATAGGCTACGTAAATGTTTACATAGCCTATCACGGCTGATTTAAAAGAAAAAAAAACGCGCGTGCGCAAATGGCGGCACCCATGGGTGCCGCCATTTGCGTTCCTTATTTTGGCACGTCTTAGTCTACGTAAACATTTATGTAGACTAAGACGGCGAAAATAAGGGGAACGCAAATAGCGTAGCGTCTGTGCTATTTGCGTTCCCCTTATTTTCGCCGTCTTAGTCTACGTAAATGTTTACGTAGACTAAGACGTGCCAAAATAAGGAACGCAAATGGCGGCGCCCATGGGCGCTGCCATTTGCATACATGCATTTTTTTTCTTTTGAATCAGCCATGATAGGCTATGTAAACATTTACATAGCCTATCACGGCTGACTGCAGGGACGCAAACGGCGGCGGCTACGGCCGCCGCCATTTGTGTCCCTGCTAGCCAGCAGCCGGATGTCTGGGTGCTGGCGGAGCCGGCTGGCGGCTCCGCAGAATCCCTGTGGAGCGGAGCCGGCCGGCCAGGATTCTGGCGGGGGGGGGGAGGAATGGAGCGCCTCTCCCCCCGGCGAGGATTCCGGGGGGAGGGACAGAACGCCTCCCCCCCAACCATTAGCATAATGCCCGAAAGGTAAGTGATTTTCGTACATCCCTACTTTAAATTAAAAGCTTCCCCTCTCAGCAATCACATGGTTGCCACTGTAAATGCAGAAAGGCTCCACAATGGGAGGACTGCAGGTTTTATTCTTTAATGCAAAGGCAGTCTTGATTTCTGTGATTAATATTTAGAACCTTGTACTCCATCTTTCTGTCCCGAAACATGACATTGCCTCCTTATGTAATGACTTAAAACATAAACATCCTTCATACTCCTGCTGTCTCTTTAAAGATAAGTAGAAATATGAGAGAGAAACATTTGCTAACGAGCCCATAAATATTGATGTCTTTTGCAAGTCCCCCAGAGCCCTATCACTTCAGCAACAGTCTGATTAATAATAGA
The DNA here is from genome assembly GCF_057233095.1 of Heloderma suspectum. Lineage (NCBI taxonomy): Eukaryota > Metazoa > Chordata > Lepidosauria > Squamata > Helodermatidae > Heloderma > Heloderma suspectum. Next base: position 270,188,094 of record NC_139459.1, on the reverse strand, counting down.
TTAAACATTTTAGATTTGCTTACTCTGGGCTTCGTAACTTTAAGTGCATCTGCTGTCTTTGTAATGGCAGGGTCTAGGATTGACAGGGTGTGGGATTCCCAACAGAAAGATATGAGAGGCAATCTGCAAATATCTCTTCCAGAATAGAAATGCAATAGCTGAGGACAAGAGGCACATAAAGAGTTCTGGGGATGATGACAGATATGGGTAAGTGGACATGTATTCCTCCCAATCCCTAGTAATATTAGAAAGGGGCATTGAAATTCACAGAGCTTACTGCTGTGTAAGAATCAGAATGCTTTTTTTTTTTTTTAAGATGCCTTCATTCTTCCTACTTTGTGCACAGATCAAGTGCCTATTCTGGCTGGATTACACAAACAGCAGATGAAATTGTGAAATTGTAGCAGGATTACATCACTTCAGACATCAGGTGGTAATAGTGAGAGTCAGTCACATGTTTGTGACTCTCACCCACAAGGGGGTGGAATCACAACACATAGGAAACTAGCATGTCAGAGAGAAAGGAAGTTTTCCTATGAGGCGCATCAGTCATGTAATTTCCTCACTTTTGGTCTGAAATGGTACAGTCCAAGTAGGGATGTGTGAACTCACCCCTGCCCAAGTTCTCCGGACTCCTGCCTAGCCCCTGCCCCTGCTTGCCAGTCCCTGGACTGCGCTTGAGCCCCTCCCACTCTTGGCGAGCAGCTCGCACTCACCTGAGCGGCCTCATCGAGCTCTGCGGTCGCCATTTCTAAAAAAAGAAAGAAAAGGCGATTGCAAAAATGCATGTTTTTATATGCGCAGAAATGCACTTTTTGCAAATGTGCATATTCTCATGTGTGAAATGCACATTTTTGTGAAGGCACACATTAATGTGTGTACAGAAATGCGCATTTTCGCATGTGTGCAAATTCGCACATTTTTGCAATTGCCATTTTATATCTCAGAAAATGGTGACCACAAAGCTCAACAAGGCTGCTGGGGTGAGTGTAGGCTATTGCTGAGTGGAGGCAGGGGCTGAGCACAGTCAGGGGCTCGGCAAGCAGGGCTTGGGGGCGCAGGCAGGAGCAGGTCCGCTGGACTCCCGGAATGAATCAGCGCTCATGTCATCCAAGTCCAAGAAACGTTTTGCACTTCATCTGTTGTGTTGAAAAGGCCTATGATATCAGTGCGATTCAATTCGAAGTCTTTAAAATATTCACTTAACATCACCAGGAAACTTGTTCTTGTTTAACAGAGATGGAACTGAAATCACATGGATTGCTCAAGGGCACTATAAAACATCCATGGGAGGGCTTTGTAAAATCTGTAAGATTTTGAGGAGGCATGTGGGGCAATAGTGCTATTGGGTGGGGTAAATCACACATTGATGGAAGCTTTTCTGTCAATGGGATGAGTTAACTGGATTGCACCCACTGCGGTCTTGCAATGTACTAAATGTCTAGAAGAGAGGCACTGAAAGAAAGATCTAGGTGATACATTTCTCAGAAATTCCTGTTTCATTGTGACACATTTTTTAAATTCCTTGTTATGAGGGATATCTTAGCAAATCCCCTTAGGTATTATGAAGAGTAGCCAATGAAATCCAAGAGGAAATGAGTGATAGGCAAGTAAGGGGGTATATTGGCAATGAGTTCCTATAGTTTAGATACTAGATATGAAGAGACAGAATGCATGTTTTTATATGCGCAGAAATGCACTTTTTGCAAATGTGCATATTCTCATGTGTGAAATGCACATTTTTGTGAAGGCACACATTAATGTGTGTACAGAAATGCGCATTTTCGCATGTGTGCAAATTCGCACATTTTTGCAATTGCCATTTTATATCTCAGAAAATGGTGACCACAAAGCTCAACAAGGCTGCTGGGGTGAGTGTAGGCTATTGCTGAGTGGAGGCAGGGGCTGAGCACAGTCAGGGGCTCGGCAAGCAGGGCTTGGGGGCGCAGGCAGGAGCAGGTCCGCTGGACTCCCGGAATGAATCAGCGCTCATGTCATCCAAGTCCAAGAAACGTTTTGCACTTCATCTGTTGTGTTGAAAAGGCCTATGATATCAGTGCGATTCAATTCGAAGTCTTTAAAATATTCACTTAACATCACCAGGAAACTTGTTCTTGTTTAACAGAGATGGAACTGAAATCACATGGATTGCTCAAGGGCACTATAAAACATCCATGGGAGGGCTTTGTAAAATCTGTAAGATTTTGAGGAGGCATGTGGGGCAATAGTGCTATTGGGTGGGGTAAATCACACATTGATGGAAGCTTTTCTGTCAATGGGATGAGTTAACTGGATTGCACCCACTGCGGTCTTGCAATGTACTAAATGTCTAGAAGAGAGGCACTGAAAGAAAGATCTAGGTGATACATTTCTCAGAAATTCCTGTTTCATTGTGACACATTTTTTAAATTCCTTGTTATGAGGGATATCTTAGCAAATCCCCTTAGGTATTATGAAGAGTAGCCAATGAAATCCAAGAGGAAATGAGTGATAGGCAAGTAAGGGGGTATATTGGCAATGAGTTCCTATAGTTTAGATACTAGATATGAAGAGACAGAAAAGCAACCATATTCATAAACAACAATGAATATTTAAATAATGGTTTTATAAACATTAAAATACACTAAATTAACTAGTTACCTAGAACTAGTAACTCTAGATACTGTAGACGGTAAAGTGGAAAAAAGGAATATATCTGTGAACAGATTGATTTCATTTGCCAATTAATCAACAGATAGATTTCATTTACCAGTTAAACAAAATTAATGCTAAATACCTACACTGAGATATATCTTATCCTCCTTTCATTTATTTTATCTGTTTTCCCCTTGATAACATTTTCCTATCAGATTCTCCATCAGCTGTGGTAACTCCAGAAATGTTAGAAAGTCAACAGGTTTTGTCTTTGAAAGAGAGCTCCATTCCTGTTGTCCAGTCTCCATTCCTTTTCTTAGAAGAATTGAGGCTCATGCCTACTTCTGTCAATAGTGTTATCACATGCCTTACTCTGGAGCTCTCTGTAAATATTGCATTTCTGAATATCCCCAGACCCTCTTTCTTGACTTTCCAGTGCTGTTTCCCCAAAGCCAATTGACATGTTCAGAGGAATCTAGGGATGTCAGAGAATTCCACCACGGATTCCAGTGAGGCTGGATTCCCTGCCCAGGATGGAACTTACCTGGGGCACATGCAGTGGTGGTGGCTCCGGCTGGTCTTGTAGCAGCCATGTCAGAGATCAGACTAAGCAGCTGGGCTGCTGCGGCCGCCATTTGCATTCTTGCAGCAGTGATAGGCTACGTAAGTATTTACGTAGCCTATCGTGGCATAGAAAAGGGACGCAAATGGCGGCTGCTACACCATTTGCACCCTGCTCTTTGCTGTGACAGGCTACCTAAGTATTTACTTCTGTCAATAGTGCTATGCCACATAGCGACCACCATTTGCATGGCTGCCTTTACCGTGATAGGCTACGTAAATACTTACGTAGCCTATCATGGCAAAGAGCAGGGGCACAAATGGGGTAGCAGCTGCCATTTGTGTTCCTGCTCTTTGCCATGATAGGCTACATAAATACTTACGTAGCCTATCACAGCTGCTTGCAGCTGCAGCAGCCCGGCCGGCGGCTCTGTGGAGTTGCTGCGGAGCAGAGCTGGCCGGGGAGGATTCTGGGGGGAGGGATGGAGAGCCTCCCCCTCACCGCGGATGTCCCGGCGCGGAGCCAGGTGAGTATTTCATACATCCCTAGAGGAATCATATAGTACACCCTTCCAAAGACTGTAGCAGGTAGGGAGTGCATTTTCCACATTCTTCTACACGTTGCTTTTTAAAGAATTCCCTACATGTTTAATGCTAGCTATCAGTGAGGAGGGTAGCTAATTGATTACAGTGTCATTCCACTTTCAAAAGACAAAATGTCAAAGATTTCTTTGTTATAGTTTCATAGATCGTATTAGACCTGGCCTACCTAAGACTGCATTTACATAGTCAATTTACCATGCAGAGCTGACTGCGGTGTTATTCTATTTATTAATTAAATGATTTATTAAATTTATTAATTGCCCATCTGGCTGGTCACCCAGCCACTCTGGGTGATGTACAAAGCATATAATAAAACAGTTGAAAACAATAAAATTCTACAATAAAAACATTTTCTAAAATACGTAGAGCGCATTGCAGTAGTCTAAACGAGAGGAGACCAGGGCATGTACTACTGATGGGAGCAGATGGTCGGGAAGGAAGGGGTGCAGCTACCATATCACATGGAGTTGATACATTGCTGTCCGGCTCACAGTTGACACCTGAGCCTCCAAGGACAGCTAGTAGTCTAAAATTATCCCCAGGCTGCGGACCTGGTCTTTCAAGGGTAGCCGTTCAACACCAGGTCAACATCCCCCAGCCTCTCTTGTCTCCCACCAAAAGTACCTCGGTCTTGTCAGGGTTCAGCTTCAGCTTATTCCAGCCACTCACCATCTCCAGACATTTGGACAGGGATTCTATGGCCAACCTTGGTGAAGATTTGAATGAGAGTTAGAGCTGCATGTCATCCGCATATTGATGACACTGCACCCCAAACCTCCTGATAGCCCCCAGTGGCTTCACATAGATGTTAAATAGCATCGGGGAGATGATGGAACCCTGTGGTGCCCCACAGGTGAGTGGCCACGGGTCTGAAACCTCCTCTCCCAGTGCTACCCTCTGGTACCTGCCGGAGAAGAAGGACCAGATCCACCGCAATATGGTGTCTCCAATGCCCAACCCCTCCACGCGGTCCAGGAGGATATTGTGGTCAATGGTATCAAAAGCTGCTGAGAGGTTGAGGAGAACAAGGAAGGAGCATTCACCCCTACCCCTATCCATTCTGTATTCAAAAGTTAGCCTTGATCGCCTGTTTCTCCAGAAACTGGAGCCTCATAAGTGCTGTAATACCTTCGTTTTTTCTTGTTGTGGTTTTTTTCACTGAGTTAGGGCCAGACTCAGGGCTTCTCTACATTATGCAAAAATCCTGCAGCCTTGGAGGGGCTTTCTGCTTCCGTTTCCATGGCATGATTAGGATGGGCTCTAGGGATGGCGGAGAATTTCTCCACGAATCTCGGGGAGGCTGAATGCCAACGCATTCGGCCCCCCGAAATTGGCGGTGAAATTCTCCGCCACCCCCCTGCCACCCCCTGGGATGGGACTTACCTCCCTCGAATGTCCCTCTCGGTGGCGGGTCCCAGCGGCGTTTCGGCGGCATTTCAGCAGGGGCGGGGGCGGCGGCCGGTCTTCCGACTGGCTGCCGCCACCGCCATTACAAAGTGAATGAAAACACACACACACACACGTGATAGGCTACGTAACACTTTACGTAGCCTATCACGGCTAGATTTCCAAAGTCAGCCGTGATAGGCTACGTAAATCATTACATAGCCTATCACGGGTGACTTTGAAAAAAAAAAAAGCGCGTACGCAAATGGCGGCGCCCATGGGTGCCGCCATTTGTGTTCCTTATTTGGGCCCGGGTAGTCTATGTAAAGATTTACATAGACTACGGTGAAAATAAGGGCAACGCTATTTGCGTAAATCTTTACGTAGACTACCCGGGCCCAAATAAGGAACGCAAATGGCAGCGCCATTTGCGTAAGCGCTTTTTTTTTTCAAAGTCACCCGTGATAGGCTACGTAACGATTTACGTAGCCTATCACGGCTGACTTTGGAAATCTAGCTGTGATAGGCTATGTAAATCGTTATGTAGCCTATCACGTGTGTGTGTGTTTTACATTCACTTTTTTATTTTGCGGCTGGGGAGACGGGGCGCTTCTTCCCGGCCTGAATTTTGGCCGGGCGAGGCGGGGCGCCTCCCCCCCGTCTGAATTTCGGCTGGGCGAGGAGGGGCGCCTCCCCCCCGGCCTGAACTTCGGAGGGAGAAGCGAAGCGCCTCCCCCCCACCGCGAAGCAAGCTGCGGGACCAGGTAAGTGACTTTCGTACATCCCTAAATTTTGGGCTCCTTTAGACAACAAACACGTGACATGGAATTGAAAACACCCTTTCTTGGCAGCTTTACTGGGGCTTTCTATAGTTTCAATGAAACAGTGGCTGAATTATAATGCTATGCCAGCATTACACTGGCGATATCCCACATTTTTATTTGTTTTAATTCCAGCTCATCACTGATCTTCTTTAAAGTGGGATAAATGGGGAAAAGCACTGGAGACATCTTGGAGGTTGATGACATCATGTAAAAGGACCTGCAAACTTCCATGACTGGCCAACCACAAGCATGCAATAAATCAATCATGTAGAGATGCCCTTAGTCATGTTAGATAGACCCACTGAAATCGATGGGGCTTAAGTTAGTCTTGAGTAACTTAAGTCCCATTAATTTCAGTGGGTTCCCCCTAAGTCAGAGTTCAGTCCATTGCTGTTAAGAGTTGTTGTTCACACCAAACTCTTGGGATGGGCTGGGTTAGAAATTAAAATAAACTAATATCTTAAAAAGAAAGTTGCTCATTTTTTATTGAGTTATGTTGATTTTCTTCTATTTTCTTGAGAATGTGTGGATACAAAATCAAAATAATTTCCTCTAAAATAGAAAGTAAGAGAAATTCTTACTTTTTCTAACCTCATTGCATGAATAACAGTAAGGTTAAATGAATTAAGGGGTTATTATTCTGAAGTACACATTGATGTGAACAAGTTCTAAGATAGTTATTAACAGAGCCCTTGATGCACAAAGAATTACAAGTGCTACTTGCATCTTTCATTCACTCCTGTTTCCTAGAAACAGAAGAACTCTGTTCAGTACTTAAGGGAATAATCTTTGGTACTGTGGAAGGGAGGTTGTTTTTGGTACATTCCACTAGGGTTGGCGGAGAATTTCTCCCCGAAACTTCGGGGGGCCGAGCGCCAACGTGTTCGGCCCCCCGAACAAGTTTCGGGGAGAAATCCTCCGCCCCCCCGCCCCCCGCCCCCCCCCGGGACGGGACTTACCTTCCCTGAATGTCCCTCCCGGCGGCGGGTCCGGCTGGCGGTTCGTCCGGTGTTCGAGCGGGGCGGGAGCGGCAGCCGGTCTTTCGACCAGCTGCCGCCCCCGCCATTGCAATGAAAGAAAAAAAAAAAACACGTCCCCTGATAGGCTACGTGACGATTCACGTAGCCTATCACGGCAAGATTTGCAAAGTCAGCCATGATAGGCTACGTGAATCGTCACGTAGCCTATCACGGGTGACTTTAAAAAAAAAAAGTGTGTACGGATAATGGCGGCCCCCATAGGGAGCCGCCATTCCCCTTCCTTATTTGGTCGCTGTAGTCTACGTCAATGTTTACATAGACAACGGCGAAAATAAGGGCAACGCTATTTGCGTTGCCCTTATTTTCGCCGTAGTCTACGTAAACATTGACGTAGACTACAGCAACTAAATAAGGAACGCGAATGGCGGCTCCCTATGGGGGCCGCCATTCGCGTACGCGCTTTTTTTTTTAAAGTCACCCGTGATAGGCTACGTGACGATTCACGTAGCCTATCACGGCTGACTTTCCAGATCTAGCCGTGATAGGCTACGTGAATCGTCACGTAGCCTATCAGGGGACTTTTTTTTTTTTTTTTTTTTACTTTCGTGTTCGCGGCCGGGCGAGGCGGGAAGCCTCCTCCCCGGCCTGAATTTCGGCCGGGCGAGGCGGGAAGCCTCCCCCCCCGGCCTGAATTTCGGCCGGGCGAGGCGGGAAGCCTCCCCCCCCCGGCCTGAACTTCGCGGGGGGAGCAGCGAAGCGCTCCCCCCCACCGCGAAAAAGCTGCGAGAAAAGGTAAGTGACTTTCGTTCACCCCTACATTCCACTGAATTTTCAACTGCATATGCTGGAAAGATGGAACAGCAAAGAAATGCTCCTTGTTTATCCTGAACCTGAATGGTACTGTCTGGAGCTGAGCAAAAACTATTTATTTTTTGTGAACATTTTCAGCAGTGCTGAAAAACACCTCCCATTTGTGGTTTCAGCACTCCTTAAGAAAATGTTTTTGTATTCGTTTGACCTCATTTGTCCTCCATGACACAACACAAAGGCAAATCTGACTGGCTATGTAAAGTGATGTCATCCCATTCAATGTAACCCTGTTCAGGCATTATGTGGAAGAGGGTAGAAGCAATAGAACTAACAGCAGTGGGGTCCTGCCCAAAATATTCCCAATCTACCTGTGCTGAATGGAGAAGTCTGCAGAGGGCAGACATGAAAAAATATTGGAAGCAGGGCTAGCATACTGTCAGGGTTCTCCTTACGACTTGGACCCCCTGAGGAGGGATGTCGGAGAATTTCTCCACGTATCTCCGGGAGGCCGAATGCCAATGCATTCGGCCCCTCAAAATTGGTGGAGAAATTCTCCGCCCCCGCCCCCCCCTGGAATGGGACTTACCTTTGGCGAATGTCCCTGGCGCTGGCGGCTCCTGGCGGCGGTTCGGCGGCGGTTCGGCGGCGGCGGCCGGTCTTCCGACTGGCTGCCACTGCTGCCATTTCCAAGTAAAAAAACAACAAAAAACAACAACAAACTTGAAAGTCTACGTAAAGATTGATTTACGTAGCCTATCACGGCTAGATTTTCAAAAAACACCGTGATAGGCTATGTAAATCCTTACGTAGCCTATCACGGCTGACTTTGGGGGGGGAAGCATGTACGCAAATGGCGGCGCCCATGGGCGCCGCCATTTGCGTACACGCTTCCCCCCCCCAAAGTCAGCCATGATAGGCTACGTAAGGATTTACATACCCTATCACGGCTGACTGCAGGGACGCAAACAGCGGTGGCTACAGCTGCTGCCATTTGAGTCCCGGCAGGACAGCAGGATTCACGGCCGGAGGGATGGGGCGCATCCCCCCCAGCCAGAATTTCAGCCGGAGGGACGGGGTGCCTCCCCCCCAGCCAGAATTTTGGCAGGGAGGGATGGGGTGCCTCCCACCCCGCCCAGAATTTCGGGGGGAGGAACGGAGCGCCTCCCCCCCACCGCGAAGCAAGCTGCGGGATAAGGTAAGGGACTTTCGTCTATCCCTACCCCTGAGCAACTCCTTAAGGATCTCTTGCCTCCTTAAGAATCCCACCTTTCTTCTTTTAAACTTCCCCTTCCCAGTAATGTGGGTTTTAGGCTGTAGACTTGGGGAGACTGACACTCTAGACACAGGGTTTAACCGCAGCAGTTTGCTAGTAGATTTGAAACAAACAAATCACAAGTAAAGGTATTTACACAATAGAGGTGAATGATAGCAAGTTCCTTTACCCTAGCTGTCCTTAGACTTTTCTAGGCTACTTCTTCCTGCTCACTCTTCAGACTCTGCTCTCACTTCAGGCTCTGTCTGTCTCTGCCTTGCTCGAGCTCTGGCTGCAGCCTGATCTTCTGACTCTTGCTGGCTCCCTCACTCTCTTTATATACCCTCATCCGTCAAAACTGAAAGTACTGCTTCAAAACTGAAGAAATGAAACTTAAGTGAAGAAATGAAACTGACTCTTAACCTTAGAAATGAAATTACTCCTCTCAGGGTTACCCCCTCCCAACAGAAAACTCCAGGCCTTTAAGCCTGACCTTTTCCCCCATTGTCTCTGTAGGCCTCAAACCTTCACAAACACACAGCACTGTCCCTCTCACATGTGTACCTTCTACCCTATTTGGGTTTTGGCACCATGCCTGAATAAGGCTTGTGCAAATTGCAATTGTGTGAAATCATGAATGTGAATAATCGAAGAAACAGGAAGCAGGAACAGCAGCCAGGGTTAAAAATAGTACTGTGTCACCATCCACCCGGGGTAAAAATGATTCTAAACAGGATTGAAAGGGTGGATATTTGCACAACCTAAATGCTGTTCAGGAATATTTATTTCCCACATATTGCTAGTTTCTACCCAAAAATCAAAAGTGGAGAATATATTCTGTAGCTCTAGTGGTGCCTCCTCACATATCCCTCTACTCTTCATTGGTGAGCTTTGAAAATTCTCTTCCAGTTTCTTTCTTTTTTTCCCTTCCAGACACAGGAAAAAACTCACTGAGAAAGTCCTAAATATTAATTATAAGAGGCCCTCTTCTAATGCATCAACAAACATGAGCTTGGTTTCACTGGAATCCATGGCATTTAGGCATTTAATTTAAAGCACAGTAAATGCAGGAGCTTCATTAGCTGAGGCCTTATTTTTTATTCCTTCTTCAAGAGTGCTGAGCAAATGGAGAAAAGACATTCAGGAAGTGAAAAATGATTTTTTATATGAAAAGATTAAATCTCAGTTGCATTTTTTTTGGCAGGGATGTGAATGCACTTGAAGATAGCAAACCCTCCATCAAATCCAAAGTTGTATTTTATATTCTCACATGTAAGTCCCAGAGCCAGCAATGGAATGGAATTTTACTTATGTTTTTAATGTGATGTCCTTCTCATTTTTATTTTTCCACAAGGGCTTTCCAAAGTGCAATGGTAAATTATAACTGGAAATGGTGTGATGCAAAGAGATACCTTAGCGGGTTGCACCCAGGCAAAGTCTCCTCAATAAATATATTGAGAAAGAATTAATGAGCAGCAGAGGGAAATCAGTGAAAAACAGTTTGTGTTAACCTTTGGCAGAGCAACTAAGTACTTTCCTCTTTGGCCTCTTCAGTGAATGAATTGGGGCTGGAAACAGGACCTCATTATAAGGTAGGATGCCCACTTATCTATTACTAAATATAACATTGCATCACCAAAAAAGAAGACAAAAGAGAAAACATTTGCGTAAGTATGAATGTATATGTCCATATCAGGGATGTGACACCTTAGGCCTGGGCCCAACTTCTGCCTTCCTGGAGTCCCAATCTGGCCCCGCCCCATTCCCCAAACCACCAATCATTTGGTGTTTTCCCAGCTTTTGTGCAGTTTTTTTTTTGGGGGGGGGATATTGCAACCTCATCTGCAAGTTACTGGAAGGGGGCAGTGTTGCAGTCAGTTAGTTCATGGGAGTTTTGACTTTAGGATCTCTATAGCCTGTTTCCTGTGATTCCTTCCTTTTTGCTCCTCCCCTTCCTCCCCCCCCCCCCGACCCTCTCCATTGCTGGGAACACGTGTATCTGTTCTCTCACTCCTGCCTGTGTAATGGACTGTGTAATGGAACGTAAAATGGACTGAACAAATTCCTTTTGAAACTCTACACTCTACTTGCATTTTATATGCACACACATTTGTGGGTAGAAGCATTTTACCTTTTCTTTATCAAAGAAGGGTGTGGTCTCCTTTTATTGTTATAAGTTAGCCTGTGTGCATGTGGGACTGGTAAACTCTCATTCTGCGTTGCCTTTTTTGTTTTTTCTCTGCTAATTGCCTTTCTAACAGGAGGCATAATTTCTAAATAATCCCATCAGTTTTTTCCGCATCCTAAAAGGTTGAAATGCCTCTCCTAAGGCTTCCCTACTGGCAATAAGAGCTTTAAGAAATATGCTGCTGTAATTGGTTTTTTGCAGTTTGGCCTACCCTTTTTGCATTGAGTTCCACCCGCAACTGGAATACAGCCCCAGAAATGGAGCTTCTCTGAACTGGAATTTTGCCCTCAGGCTGAAAGAGGTTCTGCACCCCTGGTATATATGCTCACTTAGAAATAATTTCTATAATTTAAATAGAAATGTAACTCCAAAGATATAGGGCCTTGAAAACCAAAGGAACTAAGAGGGGGCCAGACATAAATATTTGCTATAAGTTGCAGAATGTCGGTTCGTGTACAATTCCTCCCCACCGCCAAATCTCACAGACTTCCTTCCTTGCTTGCACTCATCCTTTCTTCCCTCTCTCAGGAAGAAGTCCTATGGCCACTAGACACTGTCTAGAGGGCCACAGGATTTTTCAGTTTCTGGAAACCCAGAAACCGCTCTCCCTGCCCCCTCATACCTGGTGTGGTTCTCTCCACGCTGGCTATGTCTCTGTGCTCAGAAATAGAGCATGGAGACGGGGAAATTGGATGGTCCCTCGAGCAGGGAGGGGACCAAGGAAACCTTGTTAGTCAGCTTCCTATGCATCGTGCGGCCTCCCCCAGCCCCCGCTCCTGCTCTAAAGGTCCCCAGCTAGCCAAAAATGGCTGGAGTGGATGGCTGGACTACAGATGTGAGGATTGCCTGCGTGCTCCAGGTGCCCTGCACTGGATAGTCATCAGTCTCTGAGGTCGGAAGCTGATGACTATCTCCACAGGATTGCGCCATCACACATTTTTTATCTATAAACACACAAATACATGCCCACCCCCTGCTGTTGGCTCAGGGCCCTGCTGCCTGAATTTGCCCCAGAACAGGCAGATGCTAAAAGATGGGGGAGGGGGCACTGCCAACATTCCTGCAAGTCAGCAACCACACTGCCACTTCCATGTTTCTTCCCATCCTTTCCTTAATGATCAGCCAGATGTTGCTGGAAGGCTCCCCTCCAATCCCCAGGGTTTGCTGGAAGGTGTAGTTTGCAAAAGAGAAAGAAAGACAGAGCGAAACAGGAAGAGAATTCCAGCTCCCAGAATGAAGTGTGCTCTGCTCCAACATAATCTAAATCCGTACAGATAAATATTCTTCAAAGAAGAGAGCAAAAAATAAAACCCGAACCACAGCCTAGGCCAAAAGAGGACTGCTGGTCATCATTTTATAATGCAGCATATTCTTAGCAATTGAAACTCAGTGGTTATGGTGCATCTCAGGGGTTGATCTCGTGAGCATATAAGCTTAAGAATAATGTAATAAACCCATAATTTACTTTAATTTAGTTTAACTTCACATTTCCATGAAAAAGTCTAAATTACTTACAACCATTGCTCTTTCATGCAAACATGAACTTACTTACAACCTCCTCCACAGGACAAGCAGCAAACTGTGGCTAGTGGATAAGAACGATGAGTGACATATAACTTTATTTATTTATTTATTTAATTTCTATACTGCCCAATAGCCGAAGCTCTCTGGGTGGTTCACAAAAATTAAAACCAAACGGCATACAATAAAACAATTTAAAATATATAGAACATTAAAACCACAATATAACAATACAACCACAATAAAACCTAGCAGCAGTGCAGGAATTTAAAATACAGGTTTAAAACAGCAAAGTTGAAAGTCTAGAAAGCTAAAATGCCTGGGAAAATAAAAAGGTCTTCACCTGGCGCCGAAAAGAATACAATGTAGGCGCCAGGCGAACCTCACTAGGGAGCTCATTCCAGAGCCGGGGTGCCACAGCAGAAAAAGCCCTCCTCCACCCACCTCAATTCCTTTGGCAGGGGCTCACCCTGCCAAAAAAAAAATCACATTGACTGCAGGGGCATAGGACAGGTAAGCACCTATTGATCTCAGTGGTGCATTGGAGCCAGGGTTCACAGAAGCACAACACTGGTGCTTTTTGATTAGCAGGGATGCTGATGTCATCTGTCACTCCCTCAGAATTCTCTGTTCCCTCTGAGCTTAGCTGCAACCCTCAGAAAAACAAATTATACCAGCAATGATGTATTGATCACTGTTATAATGTGAAGTATTTTACTTGACTGGTTTGGTCTTGAATGGGCAATTAAGACCCACCCAATAGCTTCACAAAAGACCTGCTCCTGATAGAGATCAAAAAGGTTAATACTTGTTTGTTGATAAGAATTAATACAGCAGCCTGAATGTTTAGACTCTCCTTGAGGGCATGGCTATGGGAACTGTCATGATAAGTGCCTGCAGTTCAACGTTTCCCACTATACCACTGATTGAACTTCTAGTAGACATGGAAAAAGGGAGCTTCTTCATTCATGTAGGGATGGTGGAGAAATCCTCCACGGACCCCAGTGAGGCCAGATTCAATAGAATCTTTGCAAACCCCCCAAAGTCTGTGGAGGATTGGATCTTTTACCTCCACCTCTGTGAGAAGTCCTAGCCATCCGGATCCTGCCTGCATTTGCGTCCCTGCTCTTTGACGTGATAGGCTACATAAATCTTTACGTAGCCTATTGCGCGAAGGAACAGGGACGCAAATACGCCATTTGCATCCCTGTTTTTTTCACACAATAGGCTACGTAAAGATTTATGTAGCCTATCACGTCAAAGAGCAGGGATGCAAATGGCGTCCGCAGTATGTCAGTCCAGCCAGCGATACAGCAATGGCAGCCGTATCGCTGGGGCTTTGGAGCCGCGTGGTGGCTCCGTGGAATCGCCGCCGAGCGGAGCTGGCCGGCGAGGATTCCGAGAGGAGGGACGGATCGCCTCCCCGCCCCACGGACCCTCCCCCCTGGAATGGCAGGTAAATAATTCGTACATCCCTACATTCATGTCTATGTAACCTCAACTTCTAAAATATACCTTTTGGAGGTGAAATGGTCATTACATTTACTTGGTAAAAGGCACATCTATTTGTCTCCTGATGTGTGTGAGTTGCTAGGAGCACATTACACCAGTGCTCTAATCTGCAGTGGCTCCCTTCAGAGTCTGAGGCCAAATTCAAATAGCTGGTTTTAGTTAGTTGGGAGGTGTGCCTAAAAATGAGTGGAAATGAAGAACAGAGACAGGGAGGCCTAGAGAATAACATGGTGTTAGCAGTTGGGAACCAATGGCTTTGTTGCCCACTAGAGAGTTGTAAGTAGAGATGGGGGAGAATTTGTGCACATTTTTAAGTACACACACCTAATTTGCACTTCCCAGAATAATATGGAGGACAACAGTTATCCTTTGGCTTGTGTACTTCTCCGAATTTTGTGATGCAGTTGCTGGTTCTAAAATTACATACAAACATGCATATATATTAGGCAAAGTTGAATCCAAAAATGTGTATGTTATGAACCTTGTATATAAAAATGTGTATATTAAGGAACCCCTTCATGGATCACTGCCTTGTTGTGGCGAAGGGGCTTGCGTAACTCAGTGAAGCCATAAGCTATGCCGTGCAGGGCCACCCAAGACGGACAGGTCATGGCAGAGAGTTCTGACAAAATGTGGTCCACTGGAGAAGGAAATGGCAACCCACTCCAGTATTCTTGCCAAGAAAACCCCATGGAACGTATCACAAGGCTAAAAGAGATGACGCCGGAAGATGAGCCCCTCAGGTCAGAAGGTGTCCAATATGCTACTGGGGAAGAGCAGAGGGTATTTCCAAGTAGCGCCAGAAAGAGTGAAGCGGCTGGGCCAAACCCGAAAGGACACTCAGCTGTGGATGTGTCTGGTGGTGAAAAGAAAATCCGATGCTGCAAAGAACAATATTGTTTAGGAACCTGGAATGTCAGATCAATGAATCAAGGTAAGCTGGAGGTGGTCAAACATGAGATGGCAAGATTGAACATCGACATCTTGGGAATCAGCGAACTAAAATGGACAGGCATGGGCGAATTTAATTCAGGTGACCATCATATCTACTATTGTGGGCAAGAATCCCTTAGAAGAAATGGAGTAGCACTCATAGTCAACAAAAGGGTGGGAAAAGCAGTACTGGGGTACAATCTTAAAAATGATAGAATGATCTCAGTACGAATCCAAGGCAAACCATTCAACATCACAGTAATTCAAGTCTATGCCCCAACCACTGATGCCGAAGAAGCTGAGGTTGATCGGTTCTATGAAGACCTACAACACCTTCTAGAACTAACACCAAAAAAAGATGTCCTCTTCATCATAGGGGATTGGAATGCTAAAGTAGGAAGTCAAGAAATCACCGGGATAACAGGCAGGCATGGCCTTGGTGTACAAAATGAAGCAGGACAAAAGCTAATAGAGTTTTGCCAAGAGAACACGCTGATCATAGCAAACACTCTTTTCCAACAGCATAAGAGGCGACTCTACACATGGACGTCACCAGATGGTCAATATCGAAATCAGATTGATTATGTCCTTTGCAGCCAAAGATGGAGAAGCTCCATACAGTCAGCAAAAACAAGACCTGGAGCTGACTGTGGCTCAGATCATGAGCTGCTTCTTGCAAAATTTCGGCTTAAATTGAAGAACGTCGGGAAAACCACTAAACCGTTCAGGTATGACCTAAATCATATCCCTGATGAATATACAGTGGAGGTGAGGAATAGATTTCAGGGATTAGACCTGATAGACAGAGTGCCTGAGGAACTATGGACGGAGGTCCGTAACATTGTTCAGGAGGCAGCAACGAAATCCATCCCAAAGAAAAAGAAATGCAAGAAAGCCAAGTGGCTGTCTGAGGAGGCTTTACAAGTAGCTGAGGGAAGAAGGGAAGCGAAAAGCAAGGGAGAAAGGGGAAGATATACCCAACTGAATGCAGAGTTCCAGAGAATAGCAAGGAGAGACAAGAAGGCCTTCTTAAATGAACAATGCAAAGAAATCGAGGAAAACAACAGAATGGGAAAGACTAGAGATCTCTTCAAGAAAATTGGAGATCTCAAGGGAACGTTTTGTGCAAAGACGGGCATGATAAAGGACAAAGAAGGCAGGGACCTAACAGAAGCAGATGAGATTAAGAAGAGGTGGCAAGAATACACAGAAGAACTATACAGGAAAGATCTGAATGTCCCTGATAGCCATGATAGTGCGGTCACTGAACTTGAGCCGGACATCCTAGAGAGTGAAGTCAAGTGGGCCTTAGGAAGCATTAGTAACAACAAAGCTAGCGGAGATGACAGTATTCCAGCCGAGCTATTTAAAATCCTAAAAGATGATGCTGTTAAAGTGCTGCATTCAATATGCCAACAAATCTGGAACACTCAACAGTGGCCACAAGACTGGAAAAGGTCAGTTTACATTCCAATTCCAAAGAAGGGCAACGCCAAAGAGTGTTCAAACTACCGCACAATTGCGCTCATTTCACATGCCAGCAAGGTGATGCTCAAAATCCTACAAGCTAGGCTTCAGCAGTATGCAAACCGAGAACTACCGGAAGTACAAGCTGGGTTTCGAAGAGGCAGAGGAACTAGAGATCAAATCGCCAACATTCGCTGCATCATGGAGAAAGCAAGAGAATTCCAGAAAAATGTCTATTTCTGCTTCATTGACTACGCTAAAGCCTTTGATTGTGTGGATCACAACAAACTGTGGCAAATTCTTAAAGTGATGGGAGTACCAGACCACCTTACCTGTCTGCTGAGAAACCTGTACGAGGGTCAAGAAGCAACAGTAAGAACCAGACATGGAACAACCGATTGGTTCAAAATTGGGAAAGGAGTACGACAAGGCTGCATATTGTCACCCTGCTTATTTAACTTATATGCAGAGTACATCATGAGAAATGCCGGGTTGGATGAATCAGAGGTCGGAATTAAGATTGCCGGGAGAATTATCAACAACCTCCGATATGCAGACGATACCACCCTAATGGCAGAAAGCGAAGAGGATCTCAAGAGCCTCTTGTTGAGGGTGAAAGAGGAGAGTGCAAAAGCTGGTTTGAAACTCAACATTAAAAAAACGAAGATCATGGCATCTGGCCCCATCACTTCCTGGCATATAGAAGGGGAAGAAATGGAAGCAGTGACAGATTTTACTTTCTTGGGCTCCAAGATCACCGCAGATGGTGACTGTAGCCCTGAAATTAAAAGACGCTTGCTCCTTGGGAGGAAAGCTATGGCAAACCTAGACAGCATAGTAAGAAGCAGAGACATCACCTTGCCGACAAAGGTCCGTCTAATCAAAGCTATGGTTTTCCCAGTAGTAATGTATGGCTGTGAGAGCTGGACTATAAGGAAGGCTGAGCGCCGAAGAATTGATGCTTTCGAACTGTGGTGCTGGAGAAGACTCTTACGAGTCCCCTGGACTGCAAGGAGGTCAAATCAGTCCATCCTAAAGGAAATCAACCCTGAGTGCTCATTGGAAGGACAGATACTGAAGCTGAAGCTCCAATATTTTGGCCACCTAATGCGAAGAGAAAACTCTCTGGAAAAGACCCTGATGCTGGGAAAGACTGAAGGCAAAAGGAGAAGGGGACGGCAGAGGATGAGATGGCTAGATAGCATCACGGATGCAATGAATATGAACTTGAGCACGCTCCGGGAGAGAGCGCAGGACAGGAAGGCCTGGCGTGCTATGGTCCATGGGGTCACGAAGAGTCGGACACGACTGAACGACTGAACAACAACAACAACATATTAAGGAAAGTTATGTACAAAATGTGTACATTAGGAAAAGTGCAGTTCATTTAAAAATGCAGACTGACATGGCATTTGGATGGAATGGACTTCTTATGGGATACATAAGATACTGACAGACTGATTTGTCCATCCATCCCTACAGAGGGTTGCAGTGAGAATTTGAAACTGAATTCTTATGAGCAGAATCTTCTGAGCCAAATTCTTGTGAGCAGAATTGAGGCAGGCACAGCCTGCTGTGAGTTGCATCCCAACCTCAATTCTGCTTGCATCTCTGGAGCATCCAATTCTACCTTCCCTTTCTCCTTCCCCAAGTTAAAAAAAAAAGGCCACTTTGGCGGCAGCTTCATACATGGAACATCTTTTCCCATCAGGGAACTGGGACTTAACTACAAATCCTAGGATCCCTGCCAAGAAAAAATGTGTTGGTTCTTGCTGCTGACGAGGTCCCGTGGATCCTCCTCCTCAGTGACAAATGATGCACACAGTTCCTGTCAGGGTTCCTGAGACTTTCTCACTGGGAAAAGAAAGCACCCCACATACCAGTGGGAATGGCTACAACCACTACCACATCTAGCACCAACCTTGTCCAAGGTTGATATTTTGGCCTCAGTGATGGGGAAGGAATCAAGCGCTCTGTTCAAGTGTTCCAACTGAAGGCAGCAGAAGTGTTTGAGTGTGAATGGAACACTCAAAAAGTCCCAAGCACTTTCAGGGGGAGCAGGATAGGAATCACAAATTCCTACTAACTAGTATTACACTGGTAAACTATATGCAGCATTCCATTCTTTGTGCTGTGATGGCTTGTCCCCTAGTGTGAGGTTTCTTCCAAAGGCTTCCATGACAGCTCATTGAATGTTTCTGAGTTGGCAGCTATTCTGAAAACCACCAAACCTCAGAAAGCCTTTGAAATAGCTAAGGGGAAAGGAGGGGAGCAGAAAGAACTCTCCCTGTTAATCCAGTTCCAGTGAGCCAGACTAGGAGGCTGGTTTCACTTATTTGCCAGTGGGGACCTAGAGGTTGAGCTAGGAAGTCCTTGCCTGAACCTTTGGGTCACCGTTTGCATTTGTTCATTAGTCTGTCCACTACTGTTTCTCCAGAGTCCATCCAGGCTCCTGTGTAAGGGGAGATGGGGCTCTAATTCCTTCTTAGGCATCTACTCATCTGGCTTTTTTACAGTAGCATAGGCCAAGAAAACATGATGGTGGATTTTCCCCTTCCTTAGCCCTGCAATCTCTCATTAGAATGTCTTTGCTTTTATTTATTCACATTTCAAGATGATACTGGCAGAAAACATAAAAGGCTGGGGCTTTGCAGCAAACTGTGAGCAGCTACTGCTTTTCCACTGCAGAGGGGATCATTCTATGGTTCCCACTGTGACAAGAAAGAATGCAATTCATAATACAGGCTCCATCTTCATTAACTTCTAGCTCAGAAATCTTGGCATTGATATTTTTGTAAAAGAACAAAGATCATTGTTTTGCCTGTGTAACTATTTTTATTCTCCACTCTCAGACGTGATCTCAAAAAGGGATGGGGGGACAACAGAGAAGGAGCAAACCCACCCAATTTCATGCTTCTCTTTTTATGTTTTAATTTTACTATTTTTTAAAATAATTGTTACAATTTTTTATGGTGAGATGGAATAACTAAGAACAAATTTAAGAATTTTGGAGGACAAGAAGAGCCCAAAAGAAAAAGTTTCATGAAACTATTTATATTTGGAGTTCAATATCTTTCCGATAATTCAGCAAGAATGCTTTTAATGCTGTTAAATATCATCATACTACATGCAAACCAATGTCAAAAAAGTAATTAATGTCTTCAACATTCCAGCCGTTTCCTGGTGTATACTGATAAAAGCTGACATTTAATAGTAAACATTGAAAAACTACAGATAAACTGGCTACATTTGAGTTAAATTGGGTCACTTGGCATTGCATAGTATGAACTGGTGAAAATCAAGAAAAGATTTATTTATGTGGGCTGTTTGTTTCTCATTCACACCCACTTTATGCCTTTTATTGGTAATGGATCAAAATACGGATGAAATTTGGGCATTTACACCTTTTATTGGTAATGGATGAAAATGTGGATGAAATTTGGTCATTTACTGAAGACACTCAGTTGTCCTTGAGATGTATACTGCTACATGTCAGAAATATTTGTGTCATGAAGCTTGTTCTGGACACTTACATCTAGGCCATGGTAAGTATTGCCCTTTACCTAAATTATGGATCTAAAGATGAACTTTGGTAATTTATCAAAAGCATTTGGCTGGTCTTGAGATATACTGATAAATGCCAGGATTTTCTCTCCCTCCCTGTTATGATATTAAGAATTATCAGTAAACATTAAGAGTTGCTAAAGTTATCTCCTTCATACACATACACATTAGTTTTTCACTTTCTCCCCCATTTGATATGGTCATTCTCACAACAGTTAAGCCAACTTGAAAACAGAAACGAGTAAAGCTCCAACAGTGCAATAATTGGACAGTCAATATATTGGGACAAAAACTATGAATCAATTCATTAGTGGTTCTATGTATCTATCTATCTATCTATCTATCTATCTATCTAATCTATCATCTATCATCTTAATTTTTTTATTTGAAAAAGTTGTATCCAAAGTGTTAGGATGAGATCATTCATGAAAGCCTTAAACTGGACTATACTTGAATTTAAACTTCATGGATGAGGGCAAGAGGCTGTATTCTTCTCTTTCTATATGCCCAGCTGAGCATATATTTATGAAGCAATTGCCTCAATTGTCTGCTGCCTATAAAATGCAGTGAGTTCCCACTAATATTGCTTTCATGATTGCTCTATTAAACATTAAAACACAAAAACAGCAGCAGTGATAAAATTACACCACCAGTCAAAATATTAAACATATTCTGAACACAGACATAGATCAAAATTAACATTACACATGAAATACCTTCCTAACTAGGAAAGTGTTCGCCAGCTTCTGGAAGATTGTTAATAAGGAAGTGAAATACGGCTCCTTAGAAGAGTGTTACAGAGTGTAGGGGCAGCCACCGAACAGGTCCTGGGCCCAGTCCTGACTAAGAGCCGAACTAAATGTTCCTTAAGGGTGAAATCCTGTGTGTGTTCAGGCAGGAAAAAGTCCTACAGTTCACAACATGACTCAGCTGGCTGGGGCATGCTAGCAATTGTAGGGGTTTTTCTGTGTAAATATGCATAGGATTAGTCTCCTAATCACACATAGCTCAGCTATGTGGTTGTCTCTCCTACTCTCCTGCAAGTGTGCATGGATTGGGACCATGGCACTTTGGGAGAGAAGGGATTGAGCTTCCTTTCCATAATTTTTGTCCTGAAATTCTACCCCCCCCCCGGGGGAGGGGTTAAAAAAAGACTTCATTGGAATTTTGGGACAAAAAAGGGGGTGTTGGAGGAGGAAGCTTAAATCCTCCTCTCCCAAACAGCCATGCTCCCAATCTGAATTGGAGTCATATGCGCTTGCAGGAGAGTAAGCGTAGACAATCACGCATAGCTCAGCTTTGTATGATTAATCAGCTAAGTGTGATTAAAGGAACATTTCGTTTGATGCTAAGCATATCCCTGGGGTTGTTGGGACAACAAAGAAGGACTCTGAAGACAATCTTAATAGGCAGGAAGGCTTGTATGAGGGAAGGTGGTCCTTCTGGGTCCTAAATGGTCAACACTAGGACTTTCCCAGAAAAAAATCAGTAGCCAATGCAACTGTTTCAAAAAGGGAATCACTTGCTCCCTGTATGTAGCTCCTGTTAACAATCAGACTGCTGCATTTCTGACTGGTTGAAGTTTCTGAGCACTCTTCAGAGGCTGCCCTGTGTAGAACACATTGCAATAATTCAGACATGATGTAACTAAGGCATATCTCACCCTGGCCAAATCTGCTCTATTGCTATTATACTTTAGTATGCAAAATCTTGTGTCTTGATTGCACAGTTAATGATATCTAATATTTTACTGAATATTCCAGCTTCTGGAATTATGCTATAAAATGAGAATACAAGCTTACACACACCCCGCCCTAATAAAGACCCTAGTTAAAAACAGCATTAAAAGAGAAATCTAGAAAAGCCTCAATAGTATCAGAACTAGGGTGGCCACTTCTGAATTGCCAAATAAGGAGAAATGCATCACCAAAAACAGAGGGCAATGATTTGCATAAAATTTGCATGTGCTAATTTAAATGTATAGACACAAATTCAGAAAGAATTATTATAATTTAAATAGAAGTACAGTATATTTCCACATAGGGTGGAAGACTTTGACCAGGGGACCTGCTTGTTCAGTCTGCTGTTCAGGTGCTAACTGGTGATGGGCAACAGTTCTTATGGATCGTTATCTTTAAACTGGAATTGGACAGAACAGCCCCTCAAACAGAGGTCTGTCCTTTGTAAAAGGGGACACATGGCCATCCTAAAACTAGGGATAAATCTTAGTAATTAAAACATGAATCAATTTAGTCGCATTATTAACTGATGCTTTGTTTGATCACACATTTTAAATGAAATTTAAAAGGTTCAAAGGAGGGCAACGAAGATGATCAGGGGAGCGGAAACAAAGCCCTGTGAGGAGAGACTGAAAGAATTAGGCATGCCTTGAGAAGAGAAGACTGAGGGGAGATATGATAGCGCCCTTCAAGTACTTGAAAGGTTGTCACAGGGAGGAAGGCTAGCATCTCTTCTTGATCTTCCCAGAGTGCAGGACATGGAATAATGGGCTCAAGTGACAGGAAGCCAGATTCCGGCTGAACATCAGGAAAAACTTCCTGACTGTTAGAACAATATGACAATGGAACCAATGACCTAGGGAGGTGGTGGGCTCTCCCACACTGGAGGTATTCAAGATGAGGCAGGACAGCCACTTGTCAGGGATGCTTTGACTTCGATTCCTGCATTGAGCAGGGGGTTGGACTCGATGGTCTTATAGGCCCTTTCCAACCCTACTATTCTACTATTCTATCATTCTTCTTCTTGACAAGCTTCTCATCTTTAACAGCTGCATAGCAGCATAGCAGGCAGGCAGGTACAACCTGGCGCTCTCCATGTTGGGAATAGCTGTACCTGTTGAAATGTGCTGGTGCAGATGGGTGGGAATTTTGTTTCAGTTCAGTTTTGATGTGAATTTATCAAAAATGCACAAGTCTCTTCATATTCAGGGAAGAACTTGAGATGTAAAACATTCAAATGCAGGAGAAAGTGAAAGTGATTCATCCATCTCTACTCAGAAGTAATAAATCGATGGATGAAGTAGCAAGAAGGTATGCCACTAGTCAATGTGATTAGTAGCTAGTCAGCTGTCAACCCAATGGATGTTAAAGGTCAGGGAATGTAAATAAAATGTTGTGATGTTTTACGAATCTCATGGTTTGAGGTCAGTGTTAGTCCAGTCTTTGGCTATCTAATCTGTAATTAGTAGCTTCAGATGCTCTGTTTTCAAGGCATTTTACCTCAGTTAGAATTGACTGGCAATCTCTTTTTTGGTTCCCCCCCCCCCATTTTAAAACCCTGAGGGATTGTAATATCTCTAAATATCCATTATTGAGGTGCTATTTGTGTTTTTATTATAACAGAGATTGTGTAGCATTTTGCATCCAAACCAGGGATTTTAAAACACTTTGTAAAAATACATTATGACACTTTTATTTGGAAAGTGTAATGGATTTACAAGTACATCCATTAACTGGTTACAAGTTAAAATTAATTTTAGAATAGGTGCTTGAAGAAACATAGCCCTGGGTTGTCCTTTATGATCTTTGTAATGAAATGAACTCCAGTCTGTCAAAAGTACCATACAGTTAGAATATAATGAAGTGTTGTGTATGCAGATGGTATTGTTGGACTAAGGGTCACCCTGCTGTTTGTCATTTTTCATGACAGATGTTGATCATGAACAATTCACCCATTTCAAACACATATACACACACACCAAAACTCTGATATAACCCCTGATTGACTAAGAGGCTAGAGGCAAACTGAAAGGATTGTGTTTTTATTAGAGCTGTGCACAAATGGGCTCTCAAAGTTATCCAGCCTATTTGTGGTCGGAGAAATTGGGGGGACAATTTCACTGAATTTCTCCGAATGGAGGAGAAATTCTCCAACAATTTCTCACAGATAGGGCTCAGTATTGGTAGGGGTTGTAGCACAGGTCCTTTCTTTTTTTACTAAGGGTTTTTGGTTTCTTGCACTGCTCATGCAAGAGGCAACAGCTTCAGCTATGTTGAGGCTTCCACTTTTCTGAGGCAGAATTTTGAATTTCTTTTGGTGGTATTTTGAGCTTACCTAAGCACTGCAAGATGATCCAGGGTGTGGTGTGTATTTTCTCCTCTATTACACATCTTTCCCTTGCTCTGCAGCCTCCCAGGCCCCCTGCGCTTCCTGAACTGAAAAAGCCCCATGGGAGGAATTGTCTCATGGTGTCTTCCTCATGATGGAAGTTAAAGAGAGCTTTGGCGATTGGGTGGTATAGAAATGAAATAAATGAATGAATGAAGTGCAGGAAGCTGAGGGGGTTACAGGCTGCCACAGAGATTATAGTACAATGAAAGACAGGAAATCACACGCACTCCATGGCCATCTCATAAGTAAAGTACGGAAAAGAACCCTAAACCCAAAATATGAGAATTTCTCTAAAATGTCTTCTCCTTTGAATTTTTTTTCAAAAGCAATTTCTCTTCGATCAAATTGAATGAGAATGGTTGAAAATGATGTGGGAGAAATTTTTGGCACAGCACACAGCACTAGTTTTATTACATTTTATCCCAGCCTTCCTCCAAGTAGAGAGGGCACTTACACATCACTAAAAATCAGGAATGCAACACCACAGAAGAGAACAAAAGAGAACACAGATTTTTCATAAAATGTGCGCATGTTAATTTATATGTATAGATGTACATTTAGAAGTAGTTGTTGTTGTTGTTCAGTCGTTCAGTTGTGTCCGACTCTTCGTGACCCCATGGATCATAGCACACCAGGCCTTCCTGTCCTGTGCTGTCTCCCGGACTGTGCTCAAGTTCATATTCATTGCATCGGTGATGCTATCTAGCCATCTCATCCTCTGCTGTCCCCTTCTCCTTTTGCCTTCAGTCTTTCCCAGCATCAGGGTCTTTTCCAGAGAGTTTTCTCTTCGCATTAGGTGGCCAAAATATTTGAGCTTCAGCTTCAGTATCTGTCCTTCCAATGAGCAGTCAGGGTTGATTTCCTTTAGGATTGACTGATCTGACCTCTTTGCAGTCCAGGGGACTCGTAAGAGTCTTCTCCAGCACCACAGTTCGAAAGCAGCGATTCTTTGGCGCTCAGCCTTCCTTATAGTCCAGCTCTCACAGCCATACATTACTACTGGGAAAACCATAGCTTTGATTATACGGACCTTTGTCGACAAGGTGATGTCTCTGCTTCTTACTATGCTGTCTAGGTTTGCCATAGCTTTCCTCCCATTAGAAGTAGTTACTATAATTTAAATAGAAATACAATACACCTCACCATAGTGGAGAAGACTGTAGTGAGATGTTCTGCCAGCTCAGTCTGTTATGCAGGTCTCCACTGTTGATGGGCATCTTAAAGGCCCCTGTTTTCTCTTATTATGGATCTATCTATCTTTAAATTGGGCTTGGATTGTACAGCCCTTCAAATAGAGGACTGTCCTCTGTATAGTAGGACACATGGACACCCCATGTCCAAGGAGCACAGAACAGTGCATTTTAGTGGTCCCTCCTTGTATCTTCACAACACTGTGAAGTAGGTTAAGCAGAGAGAGAGTGACTGGTTACATACACTTCTCTATGTTCTGTAATCTGTACAGCGGTGTAGTGGTGGCGGGTTGCGCCGAGGCGTTGCTCCAGCACTTTTTCTGAAGCCAGCCCCCAGCCGGGTCGCAGTCTGCTAGGGAAGGAGGAGGGAGCAGAGGGAGTGCAGGTGGCTGCCTCTTGGCTGCTGGCCAAAGGGAGTGAGAGAGGGAGCCTGAGGGAGCTCTGCAGCCTCCTCTTGCCTCCCCTTCTCCTCCTCAGCTCTTGGCTTCTCCACCTGTCCCTGCTCTGTGCCTGGCGCGCCCAGCGCTGCCCTCATCTCCTGCAATACCAGCCACCACGTGTTCAGGGCTGCTGGCCACAACAGCAGCCCGAGAGCTGGGGGGGGGAGTGGGGGGAGAGTGGGGGGGAGCAGGAGGATGCCACCATTATTTACTTATGGGGCAGGGCAGGTGGCTGGTCTGTGCCAGTTTTTAGGATTTATCACACAATCTTATGCATGTTTACTCAGAAGTCAGTCCCACTATGTTCAGTTGCCAACTGGGCTTTCTCCCAGGTACATGTGCATAGGACTGCAGCCTTAGCTGCCTTCCCAAGATCTCTGTAAATTGAATTCGAAATAAAGACCCATCGGATTGCACTGTTAATTCTTGAACATTAAATTCTACAGTAAGCAGAATGGCCAAATGCAACCTGCCGTGTCAGCTACACTTTTTGGTACAAGGTTGGCACGTACCTGGGCAAACAAACCCTGGTGGAGGGAAGGGAAACAGAAAAAAATCAGTTGGGGGGAGAGGAGAAAGAAGGTGTGTGTGTGTGTGGGCGGGGGTTCAGTCCAGCTGGGTGTGTGGACGTTTCTGTTGCGGGATGGGAGAGATATAATGAAGGAGCTTAGGAAAGGCTAATGGGTAATGTTGGAGTGGTAAGGGAGCATGCAAGGGGGCTGTTTAAATGAGAAAGGATCTGTCCATGACGGCTGAGTTGAGAGGGTGAAGCTTCCATCGGGTATCATATCTTGAAAACCTAAAATGTTTGTGTGTGAATGAGTGAGTTATTTATTTAATTATTTATTGCATTTATGTCCCATCTTTTTTCCTCCAAGGAACCTAAGGCAGTGTACTTAACCCCCCCCCTCCTCTCCATTTTATCCTCTCCAAATTATCACATTTTCCCCTCAGAATAACTCCAACTGCTTCTTCTCCCATAATAATACATTCTGGGTTCAATACTATGCTTCTGTTTTAACCAAATGCTCAAATTATCCCATAGCTAATTATTCCCCAGTTGCGCTGGTTATTCCTTAGCTACATTTTATGGTAACAGCTCCCTTACGTTCCCTTCCCTTGCAGGAAAGAAGGTAGTGCTGACAAGAGGAATATACCTTTGATAAGGAGGCTGGAGCCAGTGATTTCTGTCAGAAGTAGACTAGTTAGCCTGAATCCCAGAACACTTTTGACAGTTTCTTCAAAGCTGATTTGCCTGGAATGCTTAGGATAGAAGCAACTGCATCCTTAGGGTGGCCTAGTGTCTCCCTTACAGAGGACAGTCTTCTCTTTGAAAGTGTCCTATATTTGAAAACCTGCCCAGTCCGAGTCCATTTTAAAAAGAAAGAACCAAATGCAGGGAGTTGGCAATCAGCAGCCAGCCCTGGACAGCAGAGCCAGGAGGCACACAGGATACCTGGTCACAATCTTCCCACTATGGTGAAATCTATTTTTATTTAAATAATAGTAATTATTTCTAAATTTGCATTTATACATATAAATCAGCATATGCAAATTTCATGAAAATCTGCACCCTCTTCTCTCTTTGTTTTATGGAAATCTGCACCCTCATTTCCTCTTTTTTGGTGATGTGCAAGTGGCCACCCTATGCATCTCCCAGGCGTAATTAAAATGGATGAGCAGCAACCTATCATTTTAGTATCACTAAGAGCATTTCTACAGCAGGGTAAAATCCCGCAACTTTCCTGGGGCTTTCTGCTTCTGTTCTCTTTGCAGGATTATGACAGACTCCTTTAGACAGAGAGCAGGTGATGTGTGGAACTGAAAACTTCCTTTTTTGGAAATGCTCTATATGTTCAATGAAACAGCACCATCTAGTGGCTGAATTATAGTGCTATGCCAGCATTACACACTGGCTATATCCTGCAAGGTTTTTTTATTCCATTTTATCTCCAATCTTTTTGAAAGTGGGATAAACAGGGAAAAGTATGGGAGACATTCTAGAGGTTGATGACATTGTGTAAAGGAGCCACAAACTTCCATGAGTGGGCAATCACAAGTGTGCAATAAATCACTTGTGTAGAGAAGCCCTTAGTTCATATAAACTAGAAAGGGCCAGTCTAGAGACGAGTAAATAAACAGACTTTATCAGGACTAACTTTGGTCCCATTGATTTCAATAAGTCTACACTAAGTAGAACTACATCTGGATCTAACCCAATGTCAAAAAGTACCTTCATTTTACAGTGTGCTTTCAACTGCCCCCTCAGCATTTTGTCTTTTTTGTTTGTTTTGTATCCTGGATACTAGAAGATAATAGGCAAAGAGCAATTCTTTAAGGCTCTGGGGCAGAAGTAGGCAACATGGTACTCTTGGTATGTTTAGGGCTACAGCTCCCACAATCCCTGACCACTGGCCATGCTGGGTAGGGCTTATGGGAGTTTAGTCCAAAACATTTGGAGGGCACCAGGTTCTTTGCCTGGTGCTCTGCCTTAGCCCAGCTCACCAGCTGCATAGACTGATGGGAAGCTTACAGAGAATATGTGAAGGGACTTCCTAAGCTTTTAGCCCAGTCAGTTGCGGGAAGCTTTCAGAAGCTTTGTCAGGCTAGCTCAGGGACTGCACAATTCCTTTGCTCTCAAGGCTTGGGGGCTTTCCCATGCTGGGCAATGCAGAGACAGCTCAGCAACAGCACAGTTCCCTGGAACCTTACAAACCAGATGTGGAGTCTTGTTCTATTGTTAATGCTGACAGCTTGGATGCAAGGCAAAGAAACACTTTTGACTGCCATGATGAAAGGCTCTCCATCATCAAACACACAAATACTAACACCCCCGCCCCCAAATGTGGAAATTTGGTTCATGTCTAGACACAAAAGTAAAGTGCCAGTCTGTAATGGGATATGCATCCATTTCTCAAATCCAGGTTAACGTGACACTGAACTGTCTGCAAGAGCTTCTTTCTTTCTTTCTTTCTTTCTTTCTTTCTTTCTTTCTTTCTTTCATTCAATTTCAGTCTCTGAAACTTGCTGGCCATTTTGTGTGTGCCATCTCACAAGATGCACAACTGCCTCATAGCACATAATCCCTGTTTTTCAATTGTTCTCAGTCTGGCAATTTTTTGCAGCCAACTTGCCTCTTTGGTCCCAGGGGCAACAAGTCAAAATAACACAGCATGTTTTATTATTATTATTATTGTGAACTCGAGCCAATAGTGTCCAAAGACATCACTGCTGTAAGAATCCTCACCTGTCATATCTCGCACACATGCTTTTTGTTTTATGATTCACAGCCTATCAGGAGCAAGCTCAGCTCGTGGCATTTGTGTTCTAGCTGGCATGACAACAACTGCAGAAGATGATGCGGTGGCCATAAAAAACACTTAAATGGCTGCAGTGTCGCCCCAGTCAACAGAATCAAGCGATTTATCTCTTTCCATTTCATCAGAAACTGCTGGTGCCTTACCTATCACAGGCCAAAATGACTGTATGAAGTTAAGGTTATTCCTTCCCTGAGCTTATGGAATTAGATATCACATATCCTACCGGCACAGCTGTTTGTTTTTGTAAAAAAGGGAAATAAGAATATTACTAGGGCTTGGTGAATGGTAATTTAACCCTATTACAAGGTGTCCAACATTTGGAAAGTGTCTTGCATACTTGGCATTCATTTTAAGGCAGTGTTTATCACCAATGCTGGTAACAACCTTTCCATCTGAATGAATAGTGAGTATATAAATCCTTTTGTTATTGTGGAACTTAAAATGGAATGGAATACATTCCCCTGTCATCACAGCCAATGGGCTACAAAGTTGCATCTAGAGTCTGTTTATGTGGAGATAATAGAATCCCTTCAATAGATTAATAAAGGAAGTGGTGGTGTGTAAAAGTCAATACCCTTTGCCTGTACCACTGCAACACCTGCCCACAGGTAGCCAGCTAGTATAATATCAATACTAGTAGCAAATAACAATTGTAGTAAAACTGTTACAATTAGTGCACAAACCACCCCATTAAGTACTGTTAAGATTTGACCATTTTAATGCCAAAATGCAAGGAAAAGCAAAGTGAGGAACTCTTGCTTTCAGTGGCTTTAATTCCATGCTACATTCGAGATAACAGCAAGCACAAAAATACTATTATTTTATTTATTTGAAGTATTTTTATCCCACCGTTCAGCCAAAAACAAGGCTACTAGAATGGCTTTAAAAGGTTAATAATAAGACAATCCCTGCCCGCAGGGTTACAATCTAAAATATGTAACACACAAGGAGAAGAGATTGGGAGGGAGGAGAAAAATGCTTATTACCACAACAAGCACTGCTCTACCATTTATCCACTATCAGAATGTGCAATCTACTAGGGCAGTTCTAAATGACAAACATATATTATGTTTATGGCAGTTTTTTAAAGCCTGTTTTAAGTTTTTTTTTAAGCATTAACATAAATATCCAAGAACAATTTTAATATCAAAATCAGTACAATGTTTCCATATATAAGGTAAAGGTGTCCCCAACCAGTCGTGTCCGACTCTAGGGTGTGGTGCTCATCTCCATTTCTAAGCCGAAGAGCCAGCGCTGTCCGAAGATGCTTCCGTGGTCCTGTGGCCGGCGGGACTGAACACCGCGGTGCACGGAATGCTGTTACCTTTCCCGCTGAGGCGGTACCTATTTATCTACTTGCAATTTCTTGCTTTCGAACTGCTAGGTTGGCAGAAGCTAGGACTGAAGACGGGAGCTCACTCCATCATGCAGCAGCACTCGGGTCACGAACTGCTGTCCTGCCGACCTTCCGGTCTGCAGTTCAGCGTCTTAACCACTAAGCCACTGTGGCCCCATATATAGTTTCATATATAGTATTTTACTTGTTTCATAGAAAAGCATAGTTACCTACAAACAATTAATATTGCAACTACATAGCCAAGATCCAGCGACATTTCTGCTGTCATAGGCTTCCCCCCAAAATCCCGGGAAGTGTAGTTTGTTGAGAGTGCCGAGAAGTTCTGCTGGAAATCCTTAGGCCAGCCTGATGCGCTCCAGATGTTTTTGACTTCAGCTCCCATTAGTCCCAGTCAGCATGGCCAATAGTCAGGAATCCTGGTAGTTGTAGTCCAAAACATCCAGAGGCACCAAGTCGGAGAAGGCTGCCCTAGACCTTCTCATAGAACTACAGTTCCCACAATCCTTGGGGAGAGTGAATAACTGTCAAACCAGTTTAACCCTGTAGTATAAATATGCCCTTAAGAAACAGTGGGAAGAAAGGCAGAGTTATTTCCCATTTGCCATCTTATACAAATCTCTATCATGCCTCCACCCACCTATTCCCCATTGAAAAGACCGTTGATGTCCAGTTTTACCATCTTTCAGATGTCAGTACTTTCCCTGTGATTAGTAATGCTTCGCTTCTCCCTGAAATCTTGTACTGGAGAGCAATCAGAAGAGACCTGTTCTTAGCCTTTGGATTGTGAACAAATAATAGCTTCTTTTCTAAAGATATATATTGGAAATGACATCCCCTTCTCTAAGAGACCAGCCTCAGGTTCTACCCAGAGAACAATGCATAGATAATGAATTGCTTTAATAGCTTGATTTAAAAAATAATAAATAAAATTAAATAAGCTTTATTGTTTCCTCAAAGCTTATCCAACTTCTATATCATTGAGGTTTTGCTGTTCCCATCCTTGTTTC
Organism: Heloderma suspectum; assembly: GCF_057233095.1. Lineage (NCBI taxonomy): Eukaryota > Metazoa > Chordata > Lepidosauria > Squamata > Helodermatidae > Heloderma > Heloderma suspectum. The sequence continues at coordinate 270,156,414 of NC_139459.1, read as the reverse complement.
ACTGCTGACATTTCCATCAACTGCTGTCTGCCTCCATGAATGAGAAAAAAAAACATGATCCTGCTTTCTAGGACAAGGCATCAGATTGAAATCCCTAGGCTTCAGCTACCCATTAAGTGAGTTTCTCTTGGGATTCTAGTATAAAACCGACTGAAAAGCCAGTAGGCCAACAGGTTTCACACAGATTTCCCATTTTTTTCCTCAGTTGAGAAACCTGAGCCAAGCAGGAGACAAAAGCTCTGCTTGGTTTTGGGGGGGTGGAATTTTGCTTCTTTACGGGTTAGACTACAACCTGTGTTGTCATCATGTTTTGGTGCTGTGCAACTAGGCATGATGCCTAGACATACGATGCCATCAGATAAGTCTGATCCATAATATTATTAGCAGAGTTTAATGGTAAAGGTAATAGTGGAGCCTTTAAAAGTACATTGTTAATTAGAACAAACATAAATGGGGGTGAAACATCTAAAAAGAGCCAAAAAGCTCTCCCAGGGGAGGGACCAGCTAGGCTGGGCCCCTACCCTTCTCACAGAGGCATCAGAAGCAACTGCCCTGTGAGGAAGAGTAGCTGGGCCATCTGTTCTTTGGGTGGTTCATCTGGGACCCCTGACCCTTATCTGCAGTGGTGGGAGTAGGGTGGCCACTTATGAATCACCAAAAAAAGAGGAACTGCAACAATAAAAAGTGACAGAAATTTGCATGTGCTAATTTATATGTGTAGATGCAAATTTTGAAATCATTATTATTTAACTAGAAATACAGTACATCTCACCATAGTGTGGAAGACCATGACCAGATGACCTGTGTGCCTTGCTCAGCCTGCTGTCCAGGTGCTGTTGATGGGCAACTTCAAGACCCCTGGCTCGCTCTCTCCCTTCTTAGGGTTCTTTATCTTTAAACTGGACTAGACAGCCCTTGAAATAGAGGACACTTCAAAATAGAGGACAGTTGTCTGGCAGCCCTTCAAATAGAGGACTGTATTCTGTAAAAGAGGACACATGGTCACCCTAGAACTAGGCTCCAGAAGGTCAAGGCCTGTAAGACCAGCAATTTCAGACTGCATTGCAGTCATTTCAACAAAGGTTGGGTCACCAGGCTGTTTCTCAGAGACCCTTGTGAGGCCTGGTTTCCATTACAGCTGGTTGTTATAAGACCTATATAACATGAAGAACTGGTGACTGCATTTTCTTGTTTTCTTTTTCCCTCCTACCCCTTTTTCCTTTAGTGTCATGTCTTTTAGACTGTAAGCTTGATGGCAGCAATTGTGTTCTGTAAGCTACTGGGAGCCCTTTCAGTTGAAGGCAACTTTGAATAAATAAATGTATTACTTGCAGAAGGCCCCAGCTTAATTCCTGGAATCTCCAGTTAAAATATTCAGGATGAAAATTATGCCCCTGGAGAGCTCCCACCAATTAGAGAGAGTAAAGTCTGTGCTAAATGGACCAGTGGGCTGACTCAGTACAAGGAAGCATCATATTTCAAAGATATGGCAAGGACAGAAAGGGAATAAGGATACAAAACTTAACCAGCAACACATTTCTTTATTAATCACATTTGCTCCTGGATTTTCCATGGAGTTGGTGAGAGACAGTGTGTTGCCAATAATCACCCAGTATATTTTTTGGCAAGCGGGTCCCTATCATTTGGGTCTCTCATGACATGTTCCAGCAGCCTAACCCTTGCACCATCTCCTCAGCTATTTCAGATCATAAAAGTATATTTCACAGGAAATAGGGATTTCTGTTTTACCACATAGTGTGAGGTACAGACACGGTCTTGCTTTTTACAGCAGCATTTCGTATAGCAGCAACTGGTTACAGCTAGATTTGCAAAAGTGTCTTGAGCCTCAGGTGGAAATCCTTGTATCCCATTACAAAGCCTCTTGAGCTTCTGTGCCTACCTCTGGCTATTCCATTTCCTGTTTCCCTGAGACTTGCTGCATGATCACCGCCTACAACATCTTATTGTGCTTTATTTGACAACCATATGGGGAAAAGGCACGCTTTGCTTCCTCTCCCACATGAGCTCTGCATGACAAGTAACAACCCTGCAAATGCTGATGAGACCTTCTCTGGCTGGATACAAAAAATGAATAAATCAAATCCTCTTAGAACAATGCAGAAGGGAGTCGGGTGGACAGATTTTCAAGGCCATTTTTTCACCTCTTATACCCACTACTGAAATCCTCATAGCTTCTGTTCACTCCATTCTAAAGAAAAGTAATGGGGGGGGGGGAGGAGAGGAAATGATGAGTTTTATGAGAGCTCAATGTGTATTTGAAGGCATACACATCCAACATTGGACATTTTGATGCAGCGTCTGATTATTATTATTTAAATAGGTGAACAAAATGTTCAGTCGTGTTTTGTTTGCTTACCTTTGAAAGCATTTTGAACCCACTCCCTCAAACAGAATGAGAGCTGCTGACCTTTTATTGGCTCTGCCCCTGTGCCTCTAACAATGCTCAACCCATAGGGTTGGGTCCAGACTATCTTAGTCATGCTTTAGCCCAGGGATGGGGAATCTGAGGTCCTCCAAATATTATTTGACTATGACTCCTATCATCCCTGACTATTGGCTATGCTGGCTGGGGCTGATGGGAGATGGAGTCCAATATCCAGATGGCTACAGGTTCCCAGCCCTGCTTTAGTCCTATTGAAAACAATGGGATTTATGCTACTCATGACTAACTTTTCCCATTGATTTCAATGGGACTGAATCAGGGCTGACTTAGTTTGGATCCAACCCACAGACATCTAGGAGGAGCAGCTTTTCCCACTGTTGTTCAGGAAGAGATCCATCTGCTTCAGTTGTGTGTGCACAGGACCAGAACACACAGACACACCCAATGTCAGATGCAATAGCTACTTTCCTGCTTGAGTCTTTGGAAAGAGGGAACATGTTGCTCCTAAAGAATAGCTGGTTCTGGCTTGGCTACTCATCCTGCCCATTAAATGTCCAGTTTATCGCTTAAGACAATTGATAGCTATACAAAGAAAGATACATAATGGACTGATTTCATCACCTTACCATTGTGCATGCATTTGCAACAGAAATGTGGATCCTCTCCCTTTAACAACTGACAAGGAGTGGGAATTTGCAAATGAAAGTTGGCTACAGGGAAGAGAAACTGCACCTTTCCTTATCACATAGATAACAATTTGAAGCTAGGTATCCTGTAACAAACTCAGATGCAAACTCACTGTATCATGCTGGCTCAACAAACTGTCTAAAGCTATACCTGTTGAATTTTTGTCTGTCATGCCTCTGTCAGGAACAAAAAAGGGAGCGACCCTAGGTTGCAGATGTAATTCCCCCCTTCTATGAATAAGGGTAAGCTAACCCTGAGAGAGTTACCTAAATTCAGCATTACTGTGTCAGGTAAAGCCTTCACTTGAAACACCTCATTCTGTTTGTAGTGCTGGAAGGATGACAGGCTTCAGCTGAAGCTCTAGGGTGCATAAATCCTGATTCCCACAGCTCAGAGAACGACAGCATGAGAGGGAATTAGTATTGAGATAGGGTGCCCTTTTAGAGGGGTTGAGGGAATATGTATAAGGCTGCAGTCTTAGGCCTACTTACTTGCAAGTGAGCCTCATTGGCACTTGCTTCTCAACAAATGTGGTAGCTCACTCAGAAAAGTCAGCCAGAGAGTTCTTGGACAACACAGTTTTCAAGACATAGCTGCCTGTTAAAAGATGTTCTTGGCTTGAGCCATTAGAAGTCTGCCTTGTGTGGAAAGGTATGGGAAGAAGTCCTCAAACTGTGGCTTCTGGTTGGGGAGGTAATTGACTGGCTGGCATGCTCATAGAGTAAGACAGGAGAGTTGACCTCCTATCACAGAATCTTTTTGCACTGTCCCTGGAAGGGCCTTGTTAAAAAGGGTTCCACTGAACCTAGAAGGGCCTTGTTAAAAAGAGTCAGGCTTTGAGTTAAATTCAGCAGAAGAAAAGGGAAGCAGCCTTGATGGTGTCTCAAATAACAGAGCACAGGCAGAGAGATCCAGCTAATTCTCATATTGTAAACAGGGATTTAGTAAGAATGTTTCTCCCTCCATCTGCTGCTACCTGCCCCATTTCTCAAAATATCTATAGCCAGCTTACTTAGCTTTGCTTCGTAAGCTAATAATAATAATAATAATCTAGAAGAGTAACCATGTTAGTCTTCTGCAGAAAAAGCAAGGAGTCTTATAGCACCTTAAAGACTAACAGATGCTTGTTGTTCAGTTGTGTCCGACTCTTTGTGACCCCGTGGACCATAGCACGCCAGGCCTTCCTGTCCTCCACTCTCTCCTGGAGTGTGCTCAAGTTCATAACAGATGCTTATGCCATAATAAATCATTTAGTTATTAAGGTAGCACAAGACTCTTTGTTCTTTTTCTTTGAGATGTCTAGCTTTTCCCATTGTTTGTAGTATTGCCCAAAGAAAGCCTGTGAATATAATATTTTGTGCTTAGGTAGATATCCAAGTGCAAAGCAGGGTTGTGCTGTGTCAGTTCTGAAGGGTTCATAGCTGTTCTGGTAGGTGAATGAGAACAGCATCTACTCTGCTACTGGTATTAAAACGCATGGAAATGAGAGGTTGGTCACCTCTTGCATGGTCACCAGCAGGAAATAATGCATGCATGCTGTCACAAATGAGGCAGTATGTATGCATTTTGTATTCAAGTACCATATGTCTCTTTACAAGCCAACATCAGTTTTCTAATCATATAGCAATGTCACTCTATTAGGTATCATATACACAGACAACCAAAAATGGCCCTCTGATAATATAATTTAAAATGATGCTAACTATGGATATAAGAACAGTTGTGAGGAAAATGAGAGGCAAAGTGAAGCAACGCAAATGGCTTTATTCCCTGGCAAGTTGGTATCCTAGCCGATTGAGACTTCTTAGCAAAGAAAAGCTGAGAGAAAGAATGCTAAGCATAGCAATGTATCCTTTTTATGTATATGGTGCACAGTGGAGGAAAAGACAGTGCTAATGTATGCTCTCATTCAATATGGTTCTCACAAATGGTTCCCCTAGCAACTTTACCTTTGAGCAGTACTCCCTCTTTGCATTATGTAATGTATAATTAGGGATGGTGAAAAACACAGCACAGGAAATCCACAAATAAATCTGGGCACCTGGATGCTGGCACGAAGTATCCACAAAAATCCTTAGAACTGCATTGGATTCTACCTGGTTCACAATTCTGCTGCCACATTCTATAGTAGTGCGACTATAAGCGAATTGTGCCCTCTGCATGCATCTGCAACATGGATGGAACTGGACTTTTCCACTGGCAAGAAGGATGGGCAGGCATGTGGGCAGGACAGGGTCAATAGCACTCAAATGGCAGGTTGTGCAAAGGCACTCTTAATTGTGCCAAGAAGCTGCAGTTCCTATGCATGACAGCTTTCAAGGCTTTTGTGTGGGCTGTAGCCTATGCGGTTTGTACGAAGTTAACCCAAATTGCCAGGTGACTGGGAGAGGGTCCGGTGCTACCCATTCTATGGCAGAGAGGGTCCAATGCTAGCCATTCTGGCTGCAGCATATGGAAATGCACTTAGGCTTAGACATGGAATGATGATACCATCCCCTAACACCTCTTTGTGTAGGCCCCACCAGCATGGCTCAAGAGCTGCTAGAGCCAACCCAAATTCTGGGGAGTCTCCAAGGAATTCCCTTTCCAGTTCTGCTGAGAAGGATTTACAACTCTGAATTCTAATTTAGATGCGATTCAGCAGAAATCTTACACGGGCTAGAGCTGTATCTTCAGCCTATGACGTGGCGGTGAAGGCAGCAAAAAAGGAATATTATGCTGCCTCTATCGCGTCCGCAGCAGAGTGCTGTCCCAGGAGGCTGTTCCAAGTGGTCCAGAGCCTGGTCGGTCCAGTTGCTCCAGAACCGCTGGAGCATTCTAAAGGCCTCCTGTGAGGCCTTGGGAAGGCACTTTGCAGATAAAATTGATCGAATTAGGAGTGTTATTCCATGCGCTGTGGATACAGTTAGTGAGCAGGAGGCGGTCTGTGGCACACCGGTTTTGTGGGATCGGTTCCAGCTTCTTCCTTCTGATGAAGTGGACAAGGTGCTTTCATCTGTAAGGCCGACCACCTGCTTACTTGATCCTTGCCCATCTTGGCTCATTATGAGCTGCAGAGAGAGGCTGGGTGAGGGGATCAAGGCGATGGTGAACGCCTCCCTTGAGGAGGGAGTGATGCCATCAGCCCTCAAGGAGGGAGTGATAAGACCGCTCTTAAAAAAGCCCTCCTTGGATCCCCAAGTTCTGAATAACTTTTGCCCAGTCTTGAATCTGCCATTTTGGGGCAAGGTGATTGAGCGGGTGGTGGCGATGCAGTTGAAGGCACACTTGGAAGAAGCCGATTATCTAGATCCATTTCAGTTGGGCTTCAGGCCTGGGCATGGGACAGAAGCAACCTTGGTCGCCTTGGTGGATGATATGAGGAGGGCTTTGGATAGGGGCGAATGCTCCTTCCTTGTTCTCCTTGACCTCTCAGTGGCTTTTGATACCGTTGACCACGGTATCCTCCTGGACCACCTGGAGGGGTTGGGCATTGGAGACACAGTATTACGGTGGTTCCAGTCCTTCCTCTCTGGCAGGTACCAGAGGGTAACACTGGGAGAGGAGGTTTTGGACCTGTGGCCGCTTACTTGTGGGGTGCCACAGGGTTCCATCCTCTCCCTGATGCTATTTAACATCTATGTGAAGCCGCTGGGGGCTATCATCAGGAGGTTTGGGGTGTGGTGTCATCAGTATGTGGATGACACGCAGCTTTACCTCTTGTTCAAATCTTCACCATGGTTGGCCGTAGAATCCCTGTCCAAATGTCTGGAGACGGCGAGTGGCTGGATGGGGAGGAACAAGCTGAAGCTGAACCCTGACAAGACTGAGGTACTTTTGGTGGGAGACAAGAGGAGGTTGGGGGATGTTGAGCTGGTGTTGAATGGGGTACGGCTACCCTTGAAAGACCAGGTCCGCAGCCTGGGGGTCATGTTAGACTCCCAGCTGTCCATGCAGGCTCAGGGGTCAGATGTGAGACGGACAGCGCTGTACCAACTCCATCTGATACGGCGGCTGTGCCCCTACCTTCCCGACCATCTGCTCCCATTGGTAGTACATGCCCTGGTCTCCTCTCGTTTAGACTACTGTAATGCACTCTACGTGGGGTTACCCTTGAAGACGGTTTGGAAGCTGCAGCTGGTACAGAACATGGCAGCTCGCCTGATTAAAGGCATCCGCCGGTGAGATCACATCACTCCAGTGCTGAAGGAGCTGCACTGGCTACCGGTTGTTTTCCAGGCCAAACTCAAAGTGTTGGTTTTGACCTTGAAAACGCTATACAGTTCCAGCCCAGCGTATCTCAAGGAGCGCCTCCAGCAACACCAGACAGGCCGCTCAACAAGATCAGCCTCGGTCCGATGGCCTTCCCTCTGTCCCATCAGGAGGGATGGGGGAGAATTTCTCCCCGAAACTTTGGGGGGCCAAGCGCCAACGCATTCTGCCTCCCGAAATCGGCGGTGAAATTCTCCACCCCCCGCCCCCCCCAGATGGGACTTACCTTTCACAAATGTCCCTCCCGGCGGCGGGTCCCGGCGGCGGTTCGTCGGGTCTTCGTCACGGGCGGGGGCGGCAGCTGGTCTTTCAACCGGCTGCCGCCGCCGCCGCCATTACAAGGAAAGTTAAAAAAAACAAAACAAAACACCCCTGTGATAGGCTACGTAACAATTAACGTAGCCTATCACGGCTAGATCTCCAAAGTCAGCCATGATAGGCTATGTAAATCATCATGTAGCCTATCACGGGTGACTTTGGAAAAAAAAAAAGCACGTACGCAAATGGCGGCCCCCATAGGAAGCCGCCATTCCCGTTCCTTATTTGGTCACTGTAGTCTACGTAAAGATTTATGTAGACTACGGCGAAAATAAGGGAACGCTATTTGCGTTGCCCTTATTTTCGCCGTAGTCTACGTAAAGATTTACGTAGACTACAGGGACCAAATAAGGAACGCAAATGGCGGCTCCCTATGGGGGCCGCCATTTGCGTACGCGCTTTTTTTTTTTTTTCAAAGTCACCCGTGATAGGCTATGTGACGATTAACGTAGCCTATCACGGCTGACTTTGCAAATCTAGCCGTGATAGGCTATGTTAATCGTTACGTAGCCTATCACGGGGGTGTTTTTTTTTTTCCTGCGGCCGGGTAGAAGGGGCGCTTCTACCCGGCCTGACTTTCGCTGGCGAGGGATGGGGCACCTCCCGCCTGGCCTGAATTTCGGCCGGGTGAGGCGGAAAGCCTCCCCCCCCTCGCATGAACTTCGGGGGGAGAAGCGAAGCGCCTCCCCCCCACCGCGAAAAAAGCTGCGGGACAAGGTAAGTCCCTTTCGTACATCCCTACCCATCAGCCAGGACAGCTAGGCTGGTGAGGATGAGGGAGAGGGCCTTCTCTGTGGTTGCCCCCACTCTGTGGAACTCCCTCCATAGGGAACTCTGCCATGCCCCCTCTTTAATGAGCTTCCGCCATGCATTAAAAACGTGGTTGTTCAGGCAGGCATTTGGGGTGGGCTAGGGTAATTTTAGAAATGTGATGTTTTTAATGTTGAATTTTATTGTATGAACTGTTTTTATTGTTGTAACTCGCCCAGAGTGGCTGGGTGACCAGCCATATGGGTGATTAATACATTTAATAAAATAAATAAATAAATAAATTATACATGTCACTTTAGATAAAACTTTCCATGTGAGATTGCTGACATATATTGTCATGATATCCTAAGTTCCAGAAGTTGAGATCCTTATTGCTCATTTTATAGTTCTTTTGCAGCTTTCTTTAGTGGTAGATTTGGATGCTCTTAGCTCTACAAAGCAGCCCATCAGTACCCAAGGGAGAGGGATCAGCAGGCAATATGGAGAGGGAAAGATGATTTGAGGGTGTGACCAGAGGAGGGTTGGCTATCACAGCTGTTGAAATGAGATGGTGAAATTAACTGTTCGGTCATAGCACCTAATGGAGGTGGGCCAAATCCTTTTCAGTCCTGTGGCACATTCCATTTTGGAGAAGCTTTTGGGGGCTGCATTCCAGTGGTGAGTGGGGCAGAAGGCAAAATGGACAGAATACCACAACTACCAGAATATTTTAGCTTAAAGCTTTCACTACCAGGAACTAAGGCTTAGGAGAGGCATTTCAAACTTTTAGAATAGGAAAAGAAACTGCACAAAATCCAGGAAACCACCAAATGATTGGTGGCTGTGGGAAAGGGGATGGTGCCAGGGGAAGGGTCTGTGACCATGTGGGGAAGCCTGGATTGAGACTCTGGGAAGGCTGGATTTCACACACACATCCTGGGCCCAAGGGTTTTGTAGCCTTAGGCTGCCTTTACACTAAAGAAAACCCCCATAGATCTCCTGTTGTGGAGCCTTTCCACATTTACAGTGGGCTCCCAGATGGTGACCACATGATTGCTGAGAGGGGAAGCTTATAATTTTCAAGGTTCCATAGAACTCAGTGAAACAGTGCCATCTAGTGGCTGTTTTTATAGCATGACAATCCAACTGAAATAGATAGTTCATCTTTTCTGGATCTTTTTGAGATGGAATAACCAGGAAATACCTCTAGATGTGCCCTGGAGGTTGACAACATCATGAAAAGGACCCGCAAACTTCCATGAGTGAGCAACCTCAATAGCAGGATAAAAGCTCCATGTGAAGAAGCCTGATTCATAGAATCATAGAATAGTAGGGTTGGAAGGGGCCTATAAGACCATTGAGTCCAACCCCCTGCTCAGTGCAGGAATCTAAGTCAAAGCATCCTTGACAGCTGGCTGTCCAGCTTCATCTTGAATGCCTCCAATGTGGGAGAGCCCACTACCTCCCTAGGTAATTGCTTCCATTGTCGTATTGCTGTAACAGTCAGGAAGTTTTCACCAGTGGAAGAAAGTATGGAGAGACTTCATGGTCCTGAAGGTCTTGTGTGTGGCAGAGGGGATAAGATTTTAATATTTTTCTCACTATGCCAGACAGTTAAGGCATCTTTAAGCCCAAAAGATGTTGGAAATGAAGCTGTTTGGGGTATAGTAGGACGTTGGCAATGCCAGTCATTTTACCAGTGGGTTAGTCAGCAACATTGTAAAATGACAAAAACTGGCGGTGCTACTTGAGGTACTCTGACAAGACTTTAAGATAATAACTTGGGTGTTATTTTTAATTATCCTCTCAGTTGCACTTCTTGATACATTTCCAATATTTTCCTCTGGAGCCAAATAGGTTAGATGCTTACTTAACAAAATGAATGCTGAGAATCTTTCAGCCTCAGCAGCTGGGACGTTATAATGAAAATGAGGAAACCTGTAATAAATTTGCAAGTGCCGGCTGCCCTCCTCCTTGTTGTGACCCATTTTCCAAATGCTGATGCAACTACCCAGCCTTGATATGAATGGGAGGGTAGACTTCATTGCACTCACAATTAATCATAGCTACAAGAAGAAATGCATTACTTTTCAGTTTCTGAAGCAGAAGGGAGTATATGGCAGACATCTTGATTTCTCCTTTCCTCTCCCAGAAATTATGTTGGCATTCATCCATTCCCAATGAGGGAGCTGGGAAATGGTTTGAAAGATGCTATAACACATAGAGATCTTGGGATCAAGGGATATGCCCATAACATCATTGGCATTTTTTTTTAAAAAAAACACCCTCTAAAGCAGGAAGAAAATGGAGCCCATCATATAAAGACCCTTTGCATTCACATCTCCATACAGAGGCGAATCTTCCGTCTGTTACAAATCTCTCCTTAGCAACAGAACTCCAGCAGGACCTGCTCCTGAGTCTCATTCTTTTCTTTCTTTCTTTCTTTCTTTCTTTCTTTCTTTCTTTCTTTCTATAAAGCTACATTGACTCTGTTGCTTACAGCTCATATAGTATTCACGGAAGGTTTAAAAATACCAGACAGTACTGAACCTTAGGCAGTTGGAATGGATGTACAAATGGGGTGTGTATATGGAGAAAAGGACAAAAGCATCACACAAATATCATCCCTATAATGTGACTACCAAGTCACTGGGCCAGCACTCCCTGCCTTGCCCTGCTCTGAAAATAGAGCATGGCCTTGGGAGAAGGAAGGGAAAGGGTTTTTTGACTTTTATCTCTTGTCTTGGAGGCCTTGGGACCCGTGAGGTGGACCTCTGTGCACTAGAGTACCTTGGGCTGCAGTAGTTTCCACATATCCATATACCAGTATGGAAGCTCTCAGACGCAGAACAGATGAGGAGAAGATAATAAAACACACAAACACACACACACACACACGCTCTGTTGGATCAGATCCTTCACATGTGAGGAAGGTAGCACAACCTCTGGGCTGTGCTAGAAATCCTCCACCTTTGCCTGCTTGCACCTGAAAATCTGATCCTGGAAGACATGTTTTTATTACTTCCCCCGGCCCCGCATCCATTCCAAATATTTGTAGGATTGCCCTTTCTGTGCTCTGCCAACACTCACTGTAAAGTAGGGGTGTACGAACCCCACTCACCTGAGTCTGCTGGGGGGCCATGGGGGGGGCGGAGGTGATCTGTTCCTCCCCTCGGAATCCTCCCTGGCCGGCTCCGCTCCGTGGCAACTCCATGGAGCCGCCAGCTGTGTCCATCTGCTGCCAGACTTCCGTCCATTGCCAGTCTGTGGACACAAATGGCGTCTGGCGTAGTGGACGCCATTTACATCCCTGTTCTTTGCCATGATAGGCTACGTAAATCTTTACATAGCCTATCACGGCAAAGAGCAGGGACGCAAATGGCATAGTGGACGCCATTTGCATCCCTGTCCCTTTGTGCGATAGGCTACGTAAAGATTTACATAGCCTATCACGGCAAAGAGCAGAGAGGGATGCAAATGGCGTAATGGATGCCATTTGCATCCCTGTCCCTTTACGCGATAGGCTACGTAAAGATTTACATAGCCTATCATGGCAAAGAGCAGGGATGTAAATGGTGTCCGCTTCACCATTTGCATCCATGCTCTTTGCTGTGATAGGCTATGTAAATCTTTACGTAGCCTATCATGGCAAAGAGCAGGGACGCAAATGGCATCCGCTACGCCAGACGCCATTTGCTTCTGCAGACCGGCAGTGGACGGCAGTGGGCGACCCGGACCCAGCCGGCAGCAGGTAGGATCCAGCCGGTGCGAACTTTGCGGGATGGCGGAGGTGAGTGGTCCATTCTGCCATGGACTCCGGGGAGGGGGCGAATTCTTTAGAATCTGGCCTCATTGGAGTCCGTGGTGGAATTCTCCTCCATCCCTAATGTAAAGGACCTTGGTTGTTCCACCATCTTCACTCAAGAACAAATGTCACTCATGAACATCAGCGAAGAGTCTTGTGGCACCTTAAAGACTGGCTCATTTCTCCTGACATTTTTGGCTGAGTCAGAATTTCTGCAAAAAAGGTTTCCCTACTACTGATAAAAAGGGGTTAACCATTGTACGTAGTAGGGAAGTTGTCAGGGTGGAAACTGAGCCCGTAGAGCCCCAGAGCAGTTCTGATTCTGAGGAGGAACTTGCTCAGCTCTCACAAGCACAGCAGCTGGCAGAGATTCCTCCTGCCAGCATTCCTGGGAGAGATAGTGACCCTGGCAGCGAGAGAGCGCTGGAGGGGGGCTTGCTGGACACTCAGCGCAGGCGCAGGGAGCGGCGACAGATGGAGGGCGCCGAAAGGAGGCGCTCTGCTTGTTTGGCGCGCAAGCAACGGTCGCGTCCCGAGGACCCAAGGGAAAGAGGGAGGATCTCTCCCTAGCCCATAAGTTCAGGATCTTCCCGTGGTTCTCCTTCAAACGGGGACCAACTGCCTTACCTGGAGCTTAGGCTACTCAGCTATCTTTCCCCAGTGCAGTTCCTTGCTTAGTCACTAGTGATTAGTATCTGAAAGAGTCATAAAGGAATAAAGCCTTGGAAAGAATCCTCGTCATCTGTGTCCTGAGTTGGCTACTGGAGGGGACTGCAAGAGGCAGCTAGGGTGCTCCTGACAGAAGCCTATCTTGTTTACATTCTGACTCAGCAAAAAATGTTGGGAGAAGTGAGCTAGTCTTTAAGGTGCCACAAGACTCTTCATTGATCTCTCCATGAGTGACATTTGCTCTTGCGTGAAGATGGTGAAATATTTATTGCTTCATACAGATATCAGAATTAGCACTCCCTGACTGAAAGACTTAAGTAGTTCATTCTTCTTTCTTGCTTTCTACACAAGGTCAGATTTACCTTTGGCTTTTTTTTTCATTCTGCCTGGAGATGAGCTCTGTGAAGCTCAAACACATACATATCGTCACCAGAGAGGACTACACCGAGAGAAGCTTTTTAAATTTGCATTTCACTGGTCATTAAATTATAACAATGAATGGATGGAGAGAATGCTACAGCCTTCTGTGTTCTTAAAGCAAAAGAAAACATGACCACGAGAAGCCAGGTTTTAAAAACAATCAGAAGAAAAACAAAGACAATTTCTGTACAATGGTGGGTGATGAAAATGCCTGCACAGCATGTTGCAGCATTACTTCATCGGGTTATTATTAATATAGTGCATTATTATTTCAACCATGCTCCATACCTCTGTTATTACCCTCTAGGGACCCGTCTGTTCACATGTTAGCACATGTTCTTGTTCTTTAGGGTCTGAACATCATTGAAAGGGACAAGGCTTGCGACACCTAAGTGATTTGAGAACCTCAGCCCAAGTTCATTTTTTTTTCATTTTCAATCTTTTACTTGCAAATGTAGCCCAGTTTGCAGCACATTTTAAGCCTGTGGCCTGTTGCTATCAGTATAAAATATTCATTAATGCTGTGCACAATAACAGAATGGAATGTTTATTATTCTCCCAGATGGATGATAAATATTTAAGACCATGTTTTCTGCTGTGTGTCTTGTATTAAGGCACCGAGAACGAATGCCTAATAAACTTGTTTTATTGCAGTACAATATATAATTAACGCATCACCTGATAATGGCAATGGCCAGTGTGTATCTGGAAGGTCAATGCTCTATTTTACAAAATGGAGGATAGCCTTTGGACCAGGTAGTCACCACATCCAGAGTTCTGGAAGTCTTTGTTAACAAATTATAATTTCTTATTTTACTTATTTCTTCTTTTATAGCATAACCTTATTCAGTTGTTCTTAAGGATGGACTAGAAATGTTTGCAGAAGGAACTGGGAATTTAATCTTAACTCATTAGTCATTTGGTGTCACTCTGAATTCTGGTGAGGAGGTCAATTGAAACTATGGGTGTTTGATAGCCCAGTGGGCTTCTACATTTTTCTCTGCAGCTACCACTGACAGCAAAAGGTGAAATTATTTGTCTTCCCACCCTGTGACATGTCAATGCAATCTTCACAATTATTAATTCCAACAAAGCCTATCGCAATGTGCCATGAAAACTGAGAATGTCTTGATTGGCGTTTCAGACTTTCTTGTAGCTGCAGAAGGCCTTTCTCTAAGGAATTCAAAATGCCAAGGCCTTGAGTTTTGCATTGGGAAAAGAAACATGAAAAGTGTTTGTGAGATGGGGGAAACACGGCAGGTTGTAATCATAAGTAGACAAGAGTTTACTGTGGAAATAGCATCTATGAATAATGCAATAAAAATCCCCCTGGAGAGAAAGAGCCCTCAGAAAATGATTGTGCCAGATCTAATGGCTGAGACAGTCCATTACAGGTATTACAAAAGGCATCTGTTTCCATTTACATACCAATCTGATGAGAGCCTGGAGCTACAAATTGTATGACAATCAAAGTTCTGACCAGCAGCAACCTGTAGCATCTAGCAAGACTAGATATGCAGCTTAAGTTAAAGATGCAAGCACAAAAACTGCTAACTGCTAAGGTTGTAAATTCCTCCTTGAGAGAGGGAGTGGTGCCTGCCACTTTAAAAGAGGTGGTAATTAGACCACTCCTGAAAAAGCCTAACCTGGACCCAGAGGATGTTAACAATTATAGGCCAGTGGCCAACATCCCCTTCCTGGGCAAGGTGCTTGAGCGGGTGGTTGTAGGACAGCTCCAGGCACTCTTGAATGAAACGGATTATCTAGATCCATTTCAATCAGGCTTCAGGCCTGGTTTTGGAACGGAAACTGCCTTGGTCGCCCTGTGGGATGACCTCTGCCGGGAGAGGGACAGGGGAAGTGCGACCCTGTTGATTCTCCTGGACCTCTCAGCGGCTTTCGATACCATCGACCATGGTATCCTTCTGGATAGGTTGTCTGGGTTGGGAGTAGGAGGCACTGCACTACAGTGGTTCCGCTCCTACTTGGATGGCCGATTCCAGAAGGTGGTGCTGGGGGATTACTGCTCTGTGCCATGGCAATTGTGCCATGGGGTTCCACAGGGCTCTATTTTATCCCCCATGCTGTTTAACATCTACATGAAACCGCTGGGGGAGGTTATCCGGAGGTGTGGGCTGAGGTGCCATCAATATGCGGATGACACCCAGCTCTACCTCTCTTTTACATCAAAACCAGGTGAGGCAGTGACTGTTCTGAATCAGTGCCTGGGCACGGTAATGGACTGGATGAGGGCTAATAAACTGAAACTCAATCCAGACAAGACGGAGGTACTGTTAGTGGGTGGTTCGTCTGCCCGGCTAGGTGATATTCAACCTGTTCTGGAGGGGGTTGCACTCCCCCTAAAGGATCAGGTTCGTAGTTTGGGGGTGCTCTTGGATCCAGAACTGTCACTTGAGGCACAGGTGAACTCAGTGGCATGGAGCACTTTTTATCAGCTTAGGCTGGTATACCAACTACGCCCTTATCTGGACAGAGATAGCCTTGCTACAGTTATCCATGCTCTGATAACTTCTCGTCTGGATTACTGCAATGCGTTATACGTGGGGCTGCCTTTGAAAACGGTCCAGAAACTTCAGCTGGTCCAAAATACGGCAGCAAGATTGTTAACAGGGACTGGCCTGCGAGCTCATATTACGCCAGTACTTTTCCAGCTGCACTGGCTGCCAGTCCATTTCCGGGCCCGATTCAAAGTGCTGGTGTTAACATTCAAAGCCCTTAACGGCTTGGGGCCAGGTTACCTGAAGGATCGCCTCCTCCCATATGTGCCTGCCCGGACCTTAAGATCATCATCAGCGGCCCTTCTCCGTGAGCCCCTGCCAAAGGAAGTGAGGCGGGTGGCTACTAGGAGGAGGGCTTTTTCTGCTGTGGCACCCCGGCTCTGGAATGAGCTCCCTAGTGAGGTTCGCCTGGCGCCTACATTGTATTCCTTTTGGTGCCAGGTGAAGACCTTTTTATTTTCCCAGGCATTTTAGCATTTTAGCTTTCTAAATTTTTATCTTTGCTGTTTTAAATCTGTATTTTAAACTCTTGCACTGCTGCTAGGTTTTATTGTGGTTGTATTGTTATATTGTGATTTTAATGTTCTGTATATTTTAAATTGTTTTATTGTGTGTTGTTTGGATTTAATTTTTGTGAACCGCCCAGAGAGCTTCGGATATTGGGCAGTATAGAAATGAAATAAATAAATAAATAAATAAAATAAACATTGAAGATGCAGAATAGAAAGCTTGTTCCAGGAGAGGAGAATGAATTTCCTACTTTTCCTGCTGAGTTTATTTCAGATATTAAAACACTGTTTGGCCACAACAAAGAAGGCAGTTGTTCAGGTGCAATATGAAAATATCAGCAAGGGTATTAAAAGTGCAAATTCAGCAGTGATGGAGACAGTAACAGTCCTTAAGAAATTATCTGTAGTTGATTAATGGCATTCTTTTCATTCTTTTCTTAGAACTTGCACATAACCACAACATTTTATAACTTTCCCAACCAACCTTGAGCAGAGGGAAATGATCTCCTTTTCTCCATATAAAGTGACTACAGGTACAGAATCGTTCTTACAATTCATCTATATAGTAAAGGGCAACCTATTTGACAAACCTCAGTGAAAATAATCACAAGCTCTACTGTAGCCACTCTTTGCCTTTGGTTTTGCATAAAAAATCCTCAACTCTGCAAGTTCAGTGGATAGATCCAGCAAAAGCTTTCCATGGACAAGGGTTCCTTCCATCTGCAGGAGGCCTTTGCTCCAGGAGAGCTTTTCTGCTGGCTGAACAGGGGAAAGAGGTGATTTATTCTCTAATTCCCCCTCCCCCTGCCATGTCCTACATCTCCCAAAAGTCTATGCTGGAGGAGGACCCTCCTGCACAGTGGTCAAGATGGTGCTGGGGGCTGCAGGGGGACCGGGGAAATCAGTGAAAATCACCTCCTCTCCTTTTCACCAGCAGGAATGTTCTGAATGGAACTCTGCTCAGGGACACTCCTCCTGGTGGAATAAAAGCCCAAGTTTCTTAATTTAACCCCATCCCATCAACATATGGCAACAAAATATCATGCCCCATACTACATGTCTTACTATATGCCTATACATACTTAAAAATACTTAATAAACAAAACGTTTTAGTTAACATGTTTTGTTAAGGGCTTTCTGTCTTCACTCAAGCTCCAAAATCCTGGGAAATTATTTATTTATTCATTTATTAGATTTATTAGCCGCCCATCTGGCAGAGAGTGCAAAAGCTGGTTTGAAACTCAACATTAAAAAAACTAAGATCGTGGCATCTTGCCCCATCACTTCCTGGCATATAGAAGGTGAAGAAATGGAAGCTGTGACAGATTTTATTTTCTTGGGCTCCAAGATCACTGCAGACGGTGACTGTAGCCATGAAATTCAAAGACGCTTTCTCCTTGGGAGGAAAGCAATGGCAAACCTAGACAGCATAGTAAGAAGCAGAGACATCACCTTGCTGACAAAGGTCCATATAATCAAAGCTATGGTTTTCTTTCCCAGTAGTAATGTATGGCTGTGAGAGCTGGACTATAAGGAAGGCTGAGCGCCGAAGAAATGATGCCTTGGAACTGTGGTGCTGGAGAAGACTCTTACGAGTCCCCTGGACTGCAAGGAGGTCAAATCAGTCAATCCTACAGGAAATCAACCCTGACTGCTCATTGGAAGGACAGATACTGAAGCTGAAGCTCAAATATTTTGGCCACCTAATGCGAAGAGAAAACTCCCTGGAAAAGACCCTGATGCTGGGAAAGATTGAAGGCAAAAGGAGACGGGGACGGCAGAGGATGAGATGGCTAGATAGCATCACTGATGAAATGAATATGAACTTGAGCATGCTCCGGGAGAGAGCGGGGGACAGGAAGGCCTGGTGTGTTATGGTCCATGGGGTCACGAAGAGTCAGACATGACTGAACGACTGAACAACAACATCAGATGCCATGGATGCAGAGTTTGCCCTCAAACTGGACCTAGATTCAAAATATATAGCAAGAAGCCACTCATATACGTTAACACCAGATTCTTTGCAAGCTGGTCGTCATCCATTTCCCATAAAGATCCATGAGACAGTAGAAAGCTTTGCTTTCCTTTCAAGGTCTCTTGGGGGGAAATATTAGTTTTCCAAAGCCATTGAATCACTTTGCTTTCACAATGGTTAAAAATGATGCTTTTTGTAATGGACAATGATGTGAAATTTGCCTTTGCTGAAAGAGCTGTATGTATCCTTTGACTGCAACCTGTTCCCCTAGTTCGATGAGCATCTGACTGTGCTGTCATTCGCCGGAGAGAATATTAAGTTTCCCCTTCCCTGCCTTCCATTTAAGCAGTACCTATATTTGTAAAGAAGATTTGTTTTTCAGCTCTAGTTTATCTGCTTGCATACTGCCATGCACACAAAATAATGCATAAACTGATTGTTGGTAAAAGCCAATTTGTCTAAATAGCTATTCTATTAAAAAAAAATCCAGGTGGTCATGTTATCCTCAGTGATCACCCATTCCACATCGCAAACTACTTTGGAGATGTGTTTCAAAAACAGGGATGGGAGTGGGACGCACAAATCTGTCCATTTCAGTTTCTCTCAGTTTCTCATTTTACCATTCTGAAGTTCAGTTTGTCTTGAACTTGGGTAATTTTTCCAGTCTTATGTTTGGTTTGTCTTTTGAAAATTTTGTTTAAAGTTTGCATTTCTGTGCATATTTTTCCAAATACATGCATTTTGTTTGCATTTTTGTCTATATTCACATTTTTGCAAGCAATTTTCTTAATATAATGCATTTTGAACATTGTTTTCCCTAATGTATATCATGTATTGGAGAACTCTATTGCAAAATTCAGAGAAGTGAGTTTTGGTTTGTATAGTGGTTCAAAAGTGCGAAATTAGGTACATCTGCATTAAAATGCAAATTGAAGGACTCCCCTCCCACATCCATATTTAGAATGGGAACCAATTGATTAATTAAAAACAAGTTTAAGAATGCCACTGGGTCTGTGCAAAGCCTTGAAGCACTGAAATCATTTTTGGATCCTGGACACTGCTCTGAATATGGTTTCCACCACATACTGATGACAGTGTTATTATATATAACTAGTGTACAAAGTTATATATAGTGTACAAAGCCCTAAACAACTTGGGACCAGGATACCTGAGATAGTGCCTTCTTCTTTACCAACCTGCCCAGTCACTGAGGTCATCGGAGAACTTGCTCCTGGTGGTTCCACATGGACCTATGGCCCAGTTGGGTCCACCAGAAAAAGAGCCTTCAGTGTGGTGATCCCCTTCCTGTGGAATTCCCTGCCTTTGGAAGTCAGGCAGGCACCAACATTGTGTTGTTCTTGGCACCTCCTGAAGACATTGCCATTTTGAGAGACCTTTCCTGGATTACCAGCTGTGGTTTATTAAGTTCAGAATGTGTTCTTTTAAAATGTTTGAACTGTTTTAATTGTGGGGGTTTATTCTTTTATCTTGTTGCTCACCACTCCGAAATCTTTGCTGTGGAGCAGAATATCAATATTATAAATGAATGAATGAATGAATGAATGAATGAATGTGTTACAACTACGTGTGATATAATAATGAGAGGTTTTAGAGAACTGTGAGCAAGCATGCCCACTGCAGATGCTAAATATCTGTGGAAAAGATCTTGTTGATGTTTAATGTACTCCTAGCTGTTCATTAACATGCTACATTGGTAGGTTTGTGATTGGTTGTTTCCTTTCAGAGGAAGCAAAGAACGATATTTGATTCAATATATGTCTTAAGAGAGTTGAGGCTCACATTTGATTAGCTGATTTTTTAAAAACTCCTCACAAACTAATCAAGTGAGAAGTTTAGTTTCATTAAGCAATCGAAGTAATCAAACACCAGCTTTGATTTGTCTAAGAAATTGAACTAATTTATCCTAATGAAAATTGAAATATGTGCAGACTTTCTTGAGTTGTTGGAACAAGCATACTTGAAAGCATGAATGTGTCAGAACATGTCTGTGCACACGCAGGACCATAGGAAACTAGCCCCGTATCATTGACATTGTCTGGCAGAAATGGCTTTCCAGGGTTTCAGGCAATTTCTTCCTAGCCCAACTTGGAGAAGCCAGGATTTGTGCCTAGGACCTTCTGCATGTAAAGCAGGTGCTCTACCACTGAGCTATGCCCTTCCTCCCAAAACCACACAGCATGTCTGTAAATTAGGAAGCTAGCAGAATCTGAAAGTCAAGTCTGAAATAGGACTTCATCCAGCTCCTCATTTTTCAAGTCATCTCTTTGATTTATTCATTTACACAGATTTTAATCTTATATTCACATTTTCTCTAAATCATTATACCACCAGTTCTAATCCCCATAATTCTCCAAAAGCTACCTTCTCATTATTGCTCTCTAAATCCCAGTCTTCAGTTTCCTGATTTCTTAGGTGTTAGTATTCCCTTTGTATTTTACCATCCATGTATCTAAATTAAATCTCTTCCCTTTACTGTTTGCCCATTGCTCTACCTCGATCCATCTGACTGTGCAATCATTTCTCTCCACTGTATTTCCAGATCCTGATTTGATAGCAGCTGAGAATCTGATGAATAAATAATTTATATTCTCTATTAGTAAGCTGAACCCCTTCATGGATCACTGCCTTGTTGTGGTGAAGGGGCTTGCGTAACTCAGTGAAGCCATAAGCTATGCCGTGCAGGGCCACCCAAGACGGACAGGTCATGGCAGAGAGTTCTGACAAAATGTGGTCCACTGGAGAAGGAAATGGCAACCCACTCCAGTATTCTTGCGAAGAATAGGCTAAAAGAGATGACTCTGGAAGATGAGCCCCTCAGGTCGGAAGGTGTCCAGTATACTACTGGGGAAGAGCAGAGGGAATTTCCAAGTAGTGCCAAAAAGAGTGAAGCAGCTGGGCCAAAGCCGAAAGGACACTCAGCTGTGGATGTATCTGGTGGTGAAAAGAAAGTCCGATGCTGTAAAGAACAATATTGTTTAGGAACCTGGAATGTGAGATCAATGAATCAAGGTAAGCTGGAGGTGGTCAAACATGAGATGGCAAGATTGAGCATCAACATCTTGGGAATCAGCGAACTAAAATGGACAGGCATGGGATAATTTAATTCAGGTGACCATTATATCTACTACTGTGGGCAAGAATGCCTTAGAAGAAATGGAGTAGCACTCATAGTCAACAAAAGGGTGGGAAAAGCAGTACTGGGGTACAATCTCAAAAATGATAGGATGATCTCAGTAGGAATCCAAGGCAAACCATTCAACATCACAGTAATTCAAGTCTATGCCCCAATCACTGATGCCGAAGAAGCTGAGGTTGATCGGTTCTATGAAGACCTACAACACCTTCTAGAACTAACACCAAAAAAAGATGTCCTTTTCATCTTAGGGGATTGGAATGCTAAAGTAGGAAGTCAAGAAATAACCAGGATAATAGGCAAGCATGGCCTTGGTGTAGAGTTTTGCCAAGAGAACACGCTGATCATAGCAAACACTCTTTTCCAACAGCACAAGAGGCGACTCTACACATGGACATCACCAGATGGTCAAAATCGGAACCAGATTGATTATGTACTCTGCAGCCAAAGATGGAGAAGCTCTATACAGTCAGTAAAAAAAAGACCTGGAGCTGACTGTGGCTCAGATCATGAGCTTCTTATTGCAAAATTTCAGCTTAAATTAAAGAACATAGGGAAAACCACTAAATGATTCAGGTATGACCTAAATCATATCCCTTATGAATATACAGTGGAGGTGAGGAATAGATTTCAGGGATTAGACCTGATAGACAGAGTGCCTGAGGAACTATGGACGGAGCTCCGTAACATTGTTCAGGAGGCAGCAACGAAATCCATCCCAAAGAAAAAGAAATGCAAGAAAGCCAAGTGGCTGTCTGAGGAGGCTTTACAAGTAGCTGAGGAAAGAAGGGAAGTGAAAAGCAAGGGAGAAAGGGGAAGATATATTCAACTGAATGCAGAGTTCCAGAGAATAGCAAGGAGAGACAAGAAGGCCTTCTTAAATGAACAATGCAAAGAAATCGAGGAAAGCAATAGAATGGGAAAGACTAGAGATCTTTTCAAGAAAATTGGAGATATCAAGGGAACATTTTGTGCAAAGACGGGCATGATAAAGGACAAAGAAGGCAGGAACCTAACAGAAGCAGATGAGATTAAGAAGAGGTGGAAAGAATACACAGAAGAACTATACAGGAAAGATCTTAATGTCCCTGATAGCCATGATAGTGCGATCACTGAACTTGAGCCGGACATCCTAGAGAGTGAAGTCAAATGGGCCTTAGGAAGCATTACTAACAACAAAGCTAGCGGAGATGACAGTCTTCCAGCTGAGCTATTTAAAATCCTAAAAGATGATGCTGTTAAAGTGCTGCACTCAATATGCCAACAAATTTGGAACACTCAACAGTGGCCACAAGACTGGAAAAGGTCAGTTTACATTCCAATTCCCAAGAAGGGCAATGTCAAAGAGTGTTCGAACTACTGTACAATTGCGCTCATTTCACACGCCAGCAAGGTTATGCTCAAAATCCTACAAGCTAGGCTTCAGCAGTATGTGAACAAAGAACTACCAGAGGTACAAGCTGGGTTCCGAAGAGGCAGAGGAACTAGAGATCAAATCTCCAACATTCACTGGATCATGGAGAAAGCAAGAGAATTCCAGAAAAACATCTATTTCTGCTTCATTGACTACGCTAAAGCCTTTGATTGTGTTGATCACAACAAGCTGTGGCAAATTCTTAAAGAGATGGGAGTACTAGACCACCTTACCTGTCTCCTGAAAAACCTGTACGAGGGTCAAGAAGCAACAGTAAGAAGCAGACATGAAGCAACCAATTGGTTCAAAATTGGGAAAGGAGTACAGCAAGGCTGTATATTGTCGCCCTGCTTATTTAACTTATATGCAGAGTACATCATGAGAAACGCTGGGTTGGATGAATCACAGGTCGGAATTAAGATTGCCGGGAGAATTATCAACAACCTCAGATATGCAGACGACACCACCCTAATGGCAGAAAGCGAAGAGGATCTAAAGAGCCTCTTGTTGAGAGTGAAAGTGGAGAGTGCAAAAGCTGGTTTGAAGCTCCAGATTAAAAAAACTAAGAGCATGGCATCTGGCCCCATCACTTCCTGGCATATAGAAGGGGAAGAAATGGAAACAGTGACAGATTTTATTTTCTTGGGCTCCAAGATCACCGCAGATGGTGACTGTAGCCATGAAATTAAAAGACGCTTGCTCCTTGGGAGGAAAGCTATGGCAAACCTAGACAGCATATTAAGAAGCAGAGACATCACCTTGCCCACAAAGGTTCGTATAATCAAAGCTATGGTTTTCCCAGTAGTAATGTATGGCTGTGAGAACTGGACTATAAGGAAGGCTGAGCGCCGAAGAATTGATGCTTTCGAACTGTGGTGCTGGAGAAGACTCTTACGAGTCCCCTGGACTACAAGGAGGTCAAATCAGTCAATCCTAAAGGAAATCAACCCTGACTGCTTATTGGAAGGACAGATACTGAACATGAACTGAAGCTGAAGCTCAAATATTTTGGCCACCTAATGCGAAGAGAAAACTCCCTGGAAAAGACTCTGATGCTGGGAAAGATTGAAGGCAAAAGGAGAAGGGGACAGCAGAGGATGAGATGGCTAGATAGCATCACCGATGCAATGGATATGAACTTGAGCACACTCCGGGAGAGAGTGGAGAACAGGAAGGCCTGGCGTGCTATGGTCCATGGGGTCACAAAGAGTCGGGCATGACTGAATGACTGAACAACAATAAAGCTGATAAATGCCTGCTTTTCCATTATTGGTGCCTATTGAATTCTGAGTCATCAGCTGGGATTCTCCTGGTGGTTCCGCATGGACCTATGGCCTGACTGGAGTCCACCCAGAGTAGAGCCTTCAGTGTGGTGGCTCCCTTTCTGTGGAACTCCCTGCCTCTAGGGGTCAGGCAGGCACCAACCAGTGTTGTGTTTGGTGTGGCGCCTCCTGAAAATGTCTTTATTTCAAGAAGCCCTCCATGATGGACCAGCTGTGGTTTTATTGGTATTGGGTTTTTTTTTTTAAATTAATATGGTGTTTCATTCTTTTCTATTTTATATTGTTCACTGCTCCAGAATCTGTTTAGATGTGGAGTGGTATATAAATGTTGTAAGTAAGTAAGTAAGTAAGTAAGTAAGTAAGTAAGTAAAAGAATTCATAGCTCAATCTTCCATTCAGTGAATTTCTAGCTTGGGAATTTCTAGCTTTTTCTGATGAGTTGCCTTGATGAATGAAGATGCCAAGCTTTGCATCCAAGATGATGACACATGCTGTGTATCACCAGGTGAGCAGGGATTAGATTTTAACATCCCTCTGGTTCTTGGCTGATAAATGCAGGACAATAGACCTGTTAAGAGGCAGGTGGCATTTCCTCTAACACCTTACCATGATTGTGGGATTACTGCAAGATAATATGATGGAAGCAATATTCGGGTATTGAGGTATTACATAGTAGACTGTTCTGCTGTATTTGAAAATGATACACTGGCAGAGTAATCTATGGGAAGCCCGGCATTTCATGAAAAGTAGGACAAGGGAAAGAGTGTGTTCCCTGGAGTTACAGCTATATAGTACCAAGTAGATAAAATAGGTGCTGACAGCAAGCGAGAGATGGATGGGAAACTAACAGTTTGAAGAACATGGCAGGCTGCATAAAAGGGGTTTTTCTTTTAAAAAGAAGAGGGTTTTAAAAACACACACGAACATGCATATACACACAACAGTGGTTGGTACAGTTGAGTAACTGCATGCTTAGGATGATCATGAAAGAAAATAAACTGATGAGGAATGTCCAAGTAGGAATATTCAGGTAGATTAAGCATAAATACAAGACAAAAGCAATGACACTTTGGGATGACTTTGCAAAGTGAGAAAATTACCAAAGTGAAGCATAGGCTGATTTTCACTTTAATTTGGCATGGTACCAAAGATGCCACTTAGAATCATAGAACAGTAGGGTTGGAAGAGGACTACAAGACCATCAAGTCCAACCCCCTGCTCAATGCAGGAATCCAAGTCAGAGCATCCCTGACAGATGGCTGTCCAGCCTCGTCTTGAACGCCTCCAGTGTGGGAGAGCCCACCACCTCCCTAGGTCACTGGTTCCATTGTTGTATTGCTCTAACAGACAGGAAGGTTTTCCTGATGCTCAGCCGGAATCTGGCTTCCTGTCACTTGAGCCCATTATTCCGTGTCCTGCACTCTGGATTGAGAAGAGATCCTGGCCTTCCTCTCTGTGACAACCTTTCAAGTCCTTGAAGAACACTATCATATCTCCCCTAGGGATGGCGGAGAATTTCTCCCCGAAACTTCGGGGGGCCGAGCGCCAACGTGTTCGGCCCCCCGAACAAGTTTCAGGGAGAAATTCTCCGCCCCCCCGCCCCCCCCCCCCAGGACGGGACTTACCTTTGCTGAATGTCCCTCCCGGCGGCGGGTCCGGCCGGTGGTTCGGCGGGTGTTCGTGCGGGGCGGGAGCGGCAGCCGGTCTTTCGACTGGCTGCCGCCGCCGCCATTGCAATAAAAGAAAAAAAAAAAACAACGCCCCCATGATAGGCTACGTGACGATTAACGTAGCCTATCACGGCTAGATCTGCAAAGTCAGCTGTGATAGGCTATGTAAATCGTCACATAGCCTATCACGGGTGACTTTAAAAAAAAAAAGCGCGTACGGATAATGGTGGCCCCCATAGGGAGCCGCCATTCGCGTTCCTTATTTGGTCGCTGTAGTCTACGTAAATCTTTACGTAGACTACGGCGAAAATAAGGGCAACGCTGCGTTGCCCTTATTTTCGCCGTAGTCTACGTAAAGATTTACGTAGACTACAGCGACCAAATAAGGAACGCGAATGGTGGCTCCCTATGGGGGCCGCCATTTGCGTACGCGCTTTTTTTTTTTAAAGTCACCCGTGATAGGCTACGTGACGATTAACATAGCCTATCACAGCTGACTTTGCAGATCTAGCCATGATAGGCTACGTTAATCGTCACGTAGCCTATCACGGGGGCGTTTAAAAAAAAAAAAAAAACTTTGGAGTTCACGGCCGGGCGAGGTGGGAAGCCTCCTCCCCGGCCTGAATTTCGGCCGGGCGAGGTGGGAAGCCTCCCCCCCGGCCTGAATTTCGGCCTGGCGAGGCGGGAAGCCTCCCCCCCCGGCCTGAACTTCGCGGGGGGAGCAGCGAAGCACCTCCCCCCCACCGCGAACAAGCTTCGAGGACAGGTAAGTGACTTTCGTCCACCCCTCAGTCTTCTCTTCTGAAGGCTAAACATGCTAAACTTGACTCAACATAATTTGGAATGGCACCCAAGTGTAGAAGAGAAACTACTGAGTCCCTTCCCTAGTTTCAGCTTGAGACCTGGGCTCATTTCTCATATGCACTCCTTCACACTTGACAGGGTTTATGTAATGTTATGCATACTCAAGTACAAGAAGAAAGGTATCAATCAACCATAAGTGGCTAAACTAATTTCATCTTATAGTTTCTCTTTTTCTCTCTTGAACCTCATTGTGTAGTACCTCATTCCTCCATTTGTAGTTCTCTCTTTTATCTACCAATAGTATCCATGCACCAAATTCTCTGTTTACTCAGAAGTAGCCATTAAGTTCAATAGTAAGAGCACATAGGATTACAGTTTTGGTGAATTAACACTGACTTCTTTTCCTACCAGAAGGAAAAGCGAGAAAACTATAATATGTTATAATATTACAGTTAGACTTCTGTACTTAAGTCCCAAAGAGGGGATTGATGTTGAAGAATCCACATTTCCAGCACAAGCTACTGGAATTGCATTGATCAATCGGAACCTTACATATACATTTGGCTTCCTCCCTATTATCTTTTAAAAGGGCCTTTAAGATCTGTCTGTTTCAGACTGCCTTTGGTTAAAGTGAGCTTCTGGTTTTTCAACTGAGGTTGTTATATTATTTAGATGGCTTTTGAATTTCTTTTGAATTCTTTTTGTG
Organism: Heloderma suspectum; assembly: GCF_057233095.1. Taxonomy (NCBI): domain Eukaryota; kingdom Metazoa; phylum Chordata; class Lepidosauria; order Squamata; family Helodermatidae; genus Heloderma; species Heloderma suspectum. Next base: position 270,129,076 of record NC_139459.1, on the reverse strand, counting down.
AATTTCTTTCCAACTCAGTTCTCTCCATATGTTTTTACTTAGCCAGTAACAATATCAAAGGTAGCTATATATTTTGTAGGGGTGTACAAAACACTTACCTTATTCTGCTCAGGCCATCCACAGTGGGGGGGAGGCGCTCCGTCCCCCCACCCCCCAGAACCCTCCCCGGCTGGCTCTGCAGCGACTCTGCGGAGCCGCCGGCTGGGGCCGCCCGCAGCTGGACCTCCGTCTGCTGCTGTGCTGCAGCCACCATTTGCATCCCTGTGGTAGCCATGATACACTACATATATATTTACGTAGCCTATCACGGCAAAAGGCAGGAACGCAAATGGCAGCCGCTACACCATTTGCGTCCCTGCGTTAGCTGTGATAGGCTATGTATATATTTACGTAGCCTATGATGGCAAAAGACAGGGACGCAAATGGCATCCCTGCTTTAGCCATGATAGGCTACGTAGATACTTATGTAGCCTATCACGGCTTGCCAGGGACACAAATGGTGGCCGGCATAGCAGCCGCCATTTGTGGCTGCAGCCTGGCAGTGGCTGGAAGACCACCTGGAGCCGCTGGCACCGCTGGAGCCGCGGCCGCCAGGTAGGCTTCATCCCGGGGGGATTCTGCAGGGTGGCGGGGGGGATTGTCCCGTTCTGCCACGGACTCGGGGGGGCAGATTCTAAAGAATCCGGCCTCACTGGAGTCCGTGGCGGAATTTTCCAACATCCCTAATATTTCGTTCAACCATAATTTACATTACACAAAACTATTCAGGCTGTAAACTAAGCTTCGAGAGAAGCCGATACCAGGGACCACAGCTTAAAGCAATTACAAAGCACCCTTGCAAGTGTCCAAATAACGACTATAAAGAAAACAAGTCTTCAGCTTTGCAAATGAATATTTAAAATTGAAAGCAATTACAGTATAATTCTTATAGAAAATTGGAAGAAAATGTTAATGTTTTTATGCTGCTTTGAATTGTATTTGTTTTAATTTTTTTTATCATTGTGTAAGCCACTTTGTGCAAGGGGAAGATTACTGTAAAAAGTATCCTATAAATGTGTGTGATAAATAAATACACAAATGTACTTGTTAGAGTATTTATTAGAAAGCCCAGTACCCTCTAACTATTTTTCCTTTGGCACATTGATTTCCTCCCCTCAGAGAATTAACTTGACTGTTCTCAACGCTAACTATGACAGTGATAATTTCATCTATCAGTCCTTCTTCAGTCTAAAATAATCTCAGGCAACTGAATCTTGGGGATACCTATCATAGTCACAGCACTTTAGTGTAAATTACAAATATCTCTCCTAGAATCATTCTTGTTCTTTTTACTTGGAATAGCATACTCCGAGCTAAAGTTGAATTTCATTCTGTCATCACTGTATTATAATCCTGGGAGCTTTATGGCATGTGTGTGCTCATAAATTAGGTGGATTTATGGTGTGTTTATTTTTATTAGGACAACCTCCCCTCTGAAATGATTTCCCAGGACCTCTTCTGAGTTCAAGCAGAAATGATGCTCAGGACCAGTCTTAGGCCATGTTTCCATGACAACAGAAGGGTGAAGAAAATGAAGGAGTACTGGATTTTTCATGGAATCAGCATGGCTCCGCGCAGGGCTCCACAAAGGACTGCACTGCACCATTATAAGTCGCTGACAGAAACATACTTCTGGGTAGGGTGGAGGGATTGGAAGTGAACATCATCAGACTGGCAGGGGCTGGTCACCCAATAAGAGAGGCTCCCCCCTCCACCTTTCTCCTGCCCCCCTGGTTAGGTGATGATACAAAGGATTGAAGCTGGCATTAATTACTCCCCAAAAGCATTGAACCAAACAGCAGAGACATGCAGTTTTGCAAATAGTGCTTCACAGCCATCAGGGGAGTCACTATGCCTTTCACCAGATGAATATAAGATGTACCTTGGGTGTACTTAGTGTTTTTGTCTTAATGGCAATCTCAGTAAATTTGGGGAAAAGCTTCACTGACTGCAACTGGAGTTACTTTTGAGTAGACTTCCCAGACCTATGCCTGATTCCGCCCATTTTTCCCCCTTTCCCTCTAAATACCAGGCTTCCGCAGTAGCAGGCACCCCTGAACAAATGTGCTATTGTGCAATAGCGCAAATGCATGATAGTGCACTTTCAGGAACAAGCCTCATTGTCCACAGCAGGAGTTAGCAGGAATCCCTGAACTAATGTGCTATTGCGTGATAGTGGTATTGCACTGTAGCTAAAATGCGTGTCAGTACTATTTCGTGATAGAGTGATAGCAAGATACTGACACATGGGTATGCGTATTGATGGAAGAAATGTGCAATAGTGTTATAATGAGATAGTGAGAGGGTGGTAGAGATGCTGCTGGAGAACTGGGACTTTTTTCGCTGTCGAGTGATGGTGATGCCTTCTAAATGTGCAGCTGAGGATTCTGCAGTAACTACCTCTAGAACTGCTATCTGGCTGGGAACTTATTACATACAGTCAGGGCCAGAAATATTGGAACAAGGATAATTGTTTTGGCAGTTGGCCTCTGTACACCACCACATTGAAGTTGAAAGGAAACACACCCAGATGGGAGCGAAGTCAGAACTTTCAGCTGTAATTCAAGGCGTTTGACAAAAGTGGGGCGCTAACCATCCAGGAAGTACAGCCAGTGGCATACACACACACCCATCGTTGGTGGCTCATAAGTAATGGAACAACTGGCTGACAAGCAGCTGCATGGCCAGGTATGGCCTGTTTCCTGGGTACCCCATGACCAATCAAGTAGATAAAAGGCCTGGAGGTGGTTCTGGGTATTACATTTGCATTTGGTAGCTGTTCACTGGAACTCCCAACATGAGGTCCAAAGAGGTGTCCATGCCAGTGAAGGAGGCCATCATTAGGCTGAGGAAACAAAATAAACCCATCAGAGAGATAGCAGAAACAGTGGGAGTGGGCAATACAACAGTTTGGAACATCTTGAAAAAGAAGGACTTAACTGGCAAGCTCAGCAACAGCAAAAGGCCTGGAAGACCAGGAAGACAACTAAAGTGGATGACTGCAGAATTCTGCTCATGGTGAAGAGGAACCCTTTCACAGCATCTAGCCTGGTCAAGAAGAACGCTCTTGAGGAGGTGGGCATGTCATTGTCAACATCTACAGTCAAGAAACGGCTTTATGAATGTAAATACAGAGGCTTCACAACAAGGTGCAAACCACTGGTAACGCTCAACAACATAAAGGCCACAGATTAGCCTTTGCCAGCAAACACCTAAAAAAGCCTGCCCAGTTCTGGAATAAGATTCTTTGGACTGATGAAACCAAGATGAACTTGTACCAGAATGATGGGAAGAGAAAGTATGGAGAAGGAAAGGAACAGCTCATGATCCAAAGCATACCACATCATCTGCCAAACATGGTGGAGGCAGTGTTACGGCATGGGCATGTATGGCTGCCAATGGAACTGGGTCATTGGTGTTTATTGATGACCTGACTGCTGATAAAATCAGCAGGATGAATTCTGAAGTGTATAGGGCTATACTTTCTGCTCAGATTCAGTGGAATTCTGCCAAACTGATAGGATGCTTCTTCATATTGCAGATGGATAATGACCCAAAACATACAGCAAAAGCTACCCAAAGGTTTCTGAAGGCAAAGAAGTGGGATGTTCTTCAATGGCCAAGTCAGTCACCTGGTCTCAACCCAATAGAGCATGCTTTTCACTTACTGAAGACAAGACTGAAGGCAGAAAGACCCATAAACAAGCAGCAGCTGAAGGCAGCTGCAGTAAAGGCCTGGCAAAGCATCTCGAGTAGGGATGGACGAAAGGGACTTACCTCGTCCCGCAGCTTGCTTCGCGGTGGGGGGAGGTGCTTCGGTTCTCCCCCCGAAGTTCAGGCGAGGGGGGGGAGGCGCCCCGCCTTGCCCGGCCGAAATTCAGGCTGGGGGGGAGGCGCCCCATCCCTCGCTGGCGATATTCAGGCCGGGTAGGAGAGCCCTGTCTACCCAGCCGTGAAAAAAAAAAAACACACACACACACACACACACCACATACACACCCGTGATAGGCTACATAACGATTTACGTAGCCTATCACGGCTAGATTTCCAAAGTCAGCCGTGATAGGCTATGTAAATCGTCACGTAGCCTATCACGGGTGACTTTGAAAAAAAAAAAAGCGCATACGCAAATGGCGGCTCCCATGGGGACCGCCATTTGCGTTCCTTATTTTGGCATGTCTAGTCTACGTAAAGATTTACGTAGACTACGGCGAAAATAAGGGCAACGCAAATAGCGTTCCCTTATTTTTGCCATAGTCTGCGTAAATCTTTACGTAGACTAGATGTACCAAAATAAGGAACGCAAATGGCGGCGCCCCATGGGCGCCGCCATTTGCGTATGCGTTTTTTTTTTTCCAAAGTCATCCGTGATAGGCTACGTGACGATTTACGTAGCCTATCACGGCTGACTTTGGAAATCTAGCCGTGATAGGCTACGTAAATCGTTACGTAGCCTATCACGGGTGTTTTTTTTTTTTTTTTTACTTTACTTTTTTTTTTGCAACGGCGGTGGCGGCAGCTGGTCGGGAGACCAGCCGCCGCCCCCGCCCCCGATGAAACGCCGCCGAACTGCCGCCGGGACCCGCCGCCGAGAGGGACATTCGGCCACGGTAAGTCCCATCCCGGGGGGGGTGGGGGGCCGGCGGAGAATTTCCCCAACACTTTCGGGGGGCTGAATGCATCGGCACTCGGCCTCCCAAAGATTCGTGGAGAAATTCTCCGCCAACCCGAGGGAGGAAACTCAGCATTTGGTCATGTCCATGGGTTCCAGACTTCAGGCAGTCATTGACTGCAAAGGATTTTCATCCAGGTATTAAAAGGTGATCCTTAAGTTTGAAATGATGTTGGTTTGTTCCATTACTTATGAGCCCCCAACGATGGCGGGGGTATGCCACTGGCTGTACTCCCTGGATGGTTAGTGCCCCACTTTTGTCTAGGGATGTACGAAAGTCACTTACCTTTTCGCGGATTGTGTTCATGGCGGGGGAGGCGCTCTGTCCCGCCCCCCAGAATCCTCAATGAGGGGGAAGGTGATCCGGTCCTCCCCCCCGGAATCCTGCCTGGCCGGCTCTGCTCCGTGGCGGCTCCGCGGAGCAGCCGGATTTCCGGCTGCGGACTGGCTGGTGCAGATGCAAATGGCGGGCACCGTAGCAGCCACCATTTGTGTCCAGCCAAGCAGCAATGATAGGCTACATAAGTCTTTACGTAGCCTATCATGGCTGGGCAAAAAAAAAAAAGGCATATGCAAATAGCGGCGGCTAAGGCAGCCACCATTTGCGTTCCCTATTTTTCGCCGTTTTATCCTACGTAAATATTTACATAGGCAATTACGGTGAAAAAAAAGGGAACTGCAAATAGTGTAGCGGGCGCTATTTGCATTTCTTTTTATTTCGCCGTAAAAGCCTACTTAAATGTTTATGTACGATAAAACGGTGAAAAAAAAGAACGCAAATAGCGCCCGCTACGCTATTTGCAGTTCCCTTTTTTTTTCGCCGTAATTGCCTACGTAAATATTTACGTAGGCTAGAATGGCAGAAAATAGGGAATGCAAATGGCGGCTGCTGTAGCCTCCACCATTTGCGTACGCCGGTGTTTTTTTTTTGGGGGGGTAGCAATGATAGGCTATGTAAATTCTTACATAGCCTATCACAGCTGCAAGGATGGCAATGGCAGCTGCAGCAGCCTGGCTGCGGCCGGCCAGGAAACCAGCTGCCGCCGGAGCCACCGCCGGCGGAACTGCTGCCGAATCCGCCGCATCCGCCCCAGGTAAGTTCCATCCCGGGGGATTCTGCGGGGGGGGGGGCAGGAGGCCATTTCGCCATGGATTCCGGGGGGCCGGATTCTTTAGAATCCGGCCTCACTGGAATCCGTGGCAGAATTCTCTGCCATCTCTACTTTTGTCAAACCCTTTAATTACAGCTGAAAGTCCTGACTTCGCTCCCATCTGGGTGTGTTTCCTCCTTTCAACTTCAATGTGGTGGTGTACAGAGGCCAACTGCCAAAACAGTTATCCTTGTTCCAATATTTCTGGCCCTGACTGTATGTACACCTCACCTCATGACTCTTTTAGTAGTGTAAGCCTTAGCCCCTAATAGGGTAATGGCTTTAAATGTCCAACATCGATACAGTTGGTGGCTGGTGAATGGGGAGTGCTTACCTCTGGTTTGTAGCGCTAAAGTGCTGTTTTAGTTTAATACTTTACTTAAAAAAAAAAAAAGAACTCTGGTGGCCAGCGGGAAAATGGCGGAAACATCAGGGAAATGCTGGCAGGGAAAACACTGGGGAAAAAAGCCCTTTACTGGGGTCACAGTGAAAGGCACACCTCTGGGCAGGGCTAATACACTGAAGTAAATGCAGAGAGTTGGTGTATACCACAACAGAAGCACAGACAAACGGAATTAAGGAAAAGAATTGGATGGCCACCATGTCATGTGTCCCTAATGACCTCCACATACAGCCAGTTCAGAGTACATCACTCATGGAAACAGGCCCCAAGCTAGCTGTTCATTCTGAACAAGGAAGTCCCTTTTCCTAGACCCGCTTTTCTCCCACCCAAGGCCTAGATCGCTCTTCTCTGTTCTCCTGTGCATAATGAATACTCACTTTATGGTTCAGATCTTATTTTAATTATTTGTTTTCTATCCTGCCTTTCCACCAAGGAGCCTAAGGCAGTCTACATGATCTTCTTTCTGGGCTGCCTCTCTGGGATGGGGCTTGGAGGCACTACTTTAAAGTGAATCCATGTGTACTTCCTCAGGGTTCTGCTTTTCCCCCCATGCTATTTAACATATACATGAAACCATTGGGAGACGTTGTCTGGAGTTTTAGGGTTCATTGTCACCAGTATGCTGATGAAACCCCACTCTACTTTTCCTTTCTGTCTAATTCCAAGGAAGCTGTTATGATGCTAAACCGGTGTCAGTAATGGGCTGGATGAGGGCAAACAAACTGAAGCTTCATCCAGACAAGACAGAGGTACTCCTGGTCAGTCAAAAGGTAGATCAGGGAATAGGGATCCAGCTTGTGCTGGATGGGGTTACACTCTCCCTGAAGACACAGGGTCACAGCTTGGGTGTACTTCTGGATTCAGCCCTGAGCCTGGATGCCCACGTTTCAGCAGTGACCAGGAATGCATTTGCACAGTTAAAGCTAGTGCACCAGCTGCACCCATTCCTTGAGATGTCTGACTTGGTCACAGTGACACATGCCTTAGCTACATCCTGTTTGGATTACTGTAATGCACTCTATGTGGGGCTGTCTCTGAGTGTTCAGAAACTTCAGCTGGTTCAAAGAGCTGCTGCCAGACTGTTGACTGGAGCTGGCTATAGGGAGCATACCACTCCCCTGCTAAAACAGCTTCACTGGCTCCCAATCTGTTTCCGGGCACAACTCAAAGTGCTGGTCATGAGCTATAAAGCCCTATATGGCTTGGGTCCAGGTTATCTGAAAGACAGTATTCTCCCTTTGAGCCTGCTTGTGCCCTGAGATCTTTAGGGGAGGCCCTCCCCGCAGTCCTACTACTATCATGGGCTTGTCTGGGGGGAACATGGGAGAGGACCTTCTCGGTGGCTGCCCCAAGGCTCTGGAACTCCCTTCCCAGGGTGGTGAGAGTGGCACCCTCCTTGGTATGTTTCCACAGGCAGGCAAAAACTTTTTTGTCCTGGCAGGCTTTTGGAGATAGATAGTCTGGACCTGTGAGAATATGATGGATTGCTGCTACTGTTTATATTGTTGCTGTCTTTTAAAATTCTGATATTTTATACGATGTTAATATTATTGATGATTTGATTATATTTTTAAGTTTTGTATGTTTCTATTTATATGTTTTAACTGTACAGGTTTTTAATGTTGTAAAGCCAACTTGAGCCCCAGTATTGGGGAAAAGGCGGGATATAATAATAACAACAACAACAACAACAACAATTCCTCTCCATTTATCCTCACATCAACTCTGTGAGATAGATTCCACTGAGAGTTAGTGATTGGCCCAGTGAGCTTCAAGGCCCAGTGGGGACCGGGTCTCCCAGTCCTAATCCAGCACTCTAAGCACTACAGCACACTGGCTCTCAGATTCTCTCCGTTTCCATCAAGACCACTTTGATTCGGTCCCAGGGCTACAAAGCATCAGCCATGTTTTCTGCAACTGTGGGTAAAGCATTGTAGCAATAGCATGACCTCAGGGAGTGATGATGGTTATAGCATGTCCTCCTTGCCTGTGTGCCCTGGTTTTCAAGGCCCAACAGATTCTGCTCTCAGCAAGCCAGGTAGGACTGCAAACAGCTTTCCTTTCATTAAGAACAAAACATGGAAACATAATATTTCGGAAGTATAAGTTGCAAAACAACTTATGTAGCCTTTCACATGTGTCAGCATACACAAAAGTTGCCAAAAGTTCAACCCATTTACTGTCTCATGTCTCTGCCCCAGGGGAATGGGACAAAGGGCATATGATGGCATCAAATTATGAATGATCAGGGGCTGCAGTGAATTAGAATAGCTCAGTGGAATATACTCAGCCCAAAATGTGCCCACCTACTCACCTGCCTATATATACAGCCATGTATGATATATTTTAAAGAATGTCCTGGAACAGGCAGGGCATACTGTAGGTGAGGACAGGCAGTTAAAACTTCAGGCAAGAGATGCTTTGGGTCAGTTTTGAAGTATATTGGGATATCATGCAATGGCCTGAGGCTGAGATGATGGGGAGGGATGCCATGCATCAAATCTCATTAGCATGAAATGAAATCCCAGCTGACACTTCCTGCCTATCACTCCACCCTCATTATAACTCTCTACTGGGACCTGAACATGTATTAGCATCCTTACTGCTGTCTAAATTTCATCTTGTTTCCATTTCAATTACTCCCATCTCTGCACATCCCCTGCCTGCAGGAGAGACGCAGCGCTGAACTCTTTAAAGCATTAGCTCCCTGTTTGACTTTTCTTTTCTTTTTTTTACCATAAAGCATCTCACAATGCTACCTTTGATGGATGCTATATAAAAGTAAGCTGTGTTGGTTTTTATGTGACAAGCAGCCATTTGATTGACTGGATGACTTCCCTATACTTGCCAATGCTCTTCCTGGCTAAATCTATTGATAATATATGCCTCTTCCATCCTGGGCATCAAATCCAACCCTCAGAAAACTCAGCCAGAGGAAAGCGCGTAGCTGGCATTTGCAAAAGGTTTACGAGGCCTGTGCTCGGCTGTACAACCTCCCACTCTGGAGTCTTTTGTACCACCATTTATATAGTTAATCAAAAAGACAGCTGTCCCCCTTATTAACAGACAGAGTATTTATTTTACTAGGGCAGAAGGCAATTCCTACTGCGAATGTCTCAGAATGGATGTAAACTAGAGGAAAAGCTCCACTTATAAGTCTCCTGAAAATAATGTTGATAGTATAATGGTATCAAATTTGACTATAATGTAATGAGGTGTGTTTTTTTGTTTTGTTTTTAAAAAGCAGAAATATACATATGACTAATTAAGGATATCATCTGGCAGTTTTACATTGTAAAAGGGAAAGAATAGTACATGAAGTAATATTTGATGGTCCTGGGAGTCCAGCTTCCGAATAACAATTTTGCAGGAATCTCCTGGAAAATATAGTCTTGTGCATATTGTGAAATATGATTGCGTAAAATTGGCATAATGCGCAGGGAGTCATTGTCATACCAAATGGTGATCACCTTTTGGGGATTACCTTAAAAAAAGAAGCTGTATGATTCTTATTCCCAATTGGAATTTGGTGCAGTCAGAGGGCTACTGTTTAAGAAGAATGAGAACGAAAGTATGTGGGTTGGAGCCAGACCTAGGGTTGGAGTCAGAATTAGGGATGTCGGAGAATTTCTCCACGAATCTCCAGGAATCTCCGAAATAGGTGGGGAAATTCTCTGACACCCCCTCGCCCCCCCCGGGATGGGACTTACCTCGTGCGAATGTCCCTCATGGTGGCGGGTTCCGGTGGCGGTGCGGCGGCGGCCGGTCTTCCGACCGGCTGCCACTGCCACCATTTCAAAGTAAAAAACAAAACAAAACATGATAGGCTATGTAAAGATTTACGTAGCCTATCACGACTAGATTTTCAAAGTCAGCTGTGATAGGCTACGTAAATCTTTACGTAGCTTATCACGGCTGACTTTGAGAAGAAAAAAAAAGCACGTACGCAAATGGTGGCGCTCATGGGCGCCGCCATTTGCGTTCCTTATTTGGGCATGGGTAGTCTACGTAAAGATTTACGTAGACTACGTCGAAAATAAGGGCAACGCTATTTGCATTGCCCTTATTTTTGCCATAGTCTACGTAAATCTTTACGTAGACTACCCGTGCCCAAATAAGGAACGCAAATGGCGGCGCCCATGGGCACCGCCATTTGCGTACGCGCTTTAATTTTTTTTCCAAAGTCAGCTGTGATAGGCTACGTAAAGATTTACGTAACCTATCACAGCTGACTTTGAAAATCTAGCCGTGATAGGCTACGTAAATCTTTACATAGCCTATCATGTTTTTTTTTTTTTTTTTACTTTACTTTTTTCTTTCGTGGCCGGAGAGGCGGGGCGCTCCCCCCCGGCCAGAATTTTGGCGGGGAGGGACAGGGCGCCTCCCCACCTGCCAAGAATTTCGGGGGGAGAAACGGAGCGCCTCCCCCCCCCCGAAAAAAGCTGCGGGACCAGGTAAGGGACTTTCGTCCATCCCTAGACAGAATCTGCCTTCTGTAGGAGGAAGAGACTTTCCATGAGAAGAAGGGCTCTGCTCATGGAACATCCCTTCACTGGATTTTTGGGAATCCCACTCCCCCCCCCACTTATCCTATTCAGCCAGCTGAAGAGAAGAAGGGCTAGACACCTTATGGCTATCCTCTCTTCTGGTACTTCCCCCAACCTCATAGTTCCTGGCAGCCTTAACAGCTTGCCTTCGGGTCTGGTGGTGCTGCTGCTGAATGCCAGGTCGGTCCAAAATAAAATCTCCCTCATCCATGATTTGATTGTGGATGAGGGAGCTGACCTGGTATGTATTACTGAGACCTGGGTGGGGGAACTGGGAGGGGTCACTCTGTCCTAGCTGTGCCCTCCTTGGTACTCGGTGCAGCACCAACACTGACTTGAGGGTCGGGGAGGGGGTTGCCATGGTCTATAGAAATCCAATCCCTCTCTCTAGGCTTCCTGCTCATTCAAGTGCAGATCTTGAGTGTTTGTACCTTGTGTTGGGTACCCAGGACAGATTAGGGACTCTGCTGGTGTACCACCCACCCCACTGCCCATCAGACTCCCTGATTGAGCTGAGGGCAGCTCAGGACTTCATGGCTACCATGACAACCATGGAGCTGCCCCAACATGTCATCGGCCCAACACATGTAAAAGGACACATGCTAGATCTGGTTTTCTCGACTGGGCAGGAGGATGGTGATCTGAAAGTGGAGGAATTAACATCTGTCCCTTTGTCATGGTCAGATCACTTCCTGCTGAGGTTTAGACTCTTGGCAGCCTTTCCCCTCTGCAAGGTGGGGGACCTACTAAAATGGTCTGCCCCCAGAGGCTAATAGAGGGCTCTGGGGGATTTTCCTGCTGGTATGGCTGGTGATCCTGTTGAATCCCAGGTGTCTCTGCGAAATGCAGAGATGACTTGGGCGGTTGACACGATTGCTCCCAAGTGCCCTCTCCCTCTGAGCAGGGCCCGGCCAGCTCCTTGGTTTATACCTGAGAGGGCAATGAAGCAAGAGGGGAGATGGCTAGAATGCAGGTGGAGGAAAAGTCGTGCTGAGTCTGACCGAACACAGGTTAGAGCTCATTATCGAGCCTACTCTGTGGAGGTGAGGGTGGCAAAGAGACAGTTCTTTTCCACCAGTATTGCATCTTCTCAGTGTCGTCCAGCACAGCTTTTCCGAGTGGTTCACACAGCCTGTTACATTCTGAGCCAGACTTTGGAACCCTCGGTTGCACACTGTGATGAGTTTGCATAGCACTTTGAAGATAAAGCCACTCAGATTCATCATGAATTGGACACCATGATTAATGCAGTTCCATTGGTAGAGGCGTTCAGAGCATCATCTGGTCCAGTTTTATTGGATGAGTTTCAGTTATTGAGGCCTGAGGATGCAGACAAGGTGCTTGGCCAAGTCCGAGCGATCACTTGTGTGCTTGACCCTTGCCCTTCATGGCTTATTAAATCAAACAAGGAGGAGATGTCCCTCCTCCGTGAGCCCCTGCCAAAGGAAGTGAGGCAGGTGGCTACTAGGAGGAGGGCCTTTTCTGCTGTGGCACCTCGGCTGTGGAATGAACTCCCTAGTGAGGTTTGCCTGGCACCTACATTGTATGCCTTTTGGTGCCAGGTGAAGACCTTTTTATTTTCCTGGCATTTTAGCATTTTAGCTTTCTAGACTTTTAGCTAGGGATGTCAGAGAATTCCGCCACGGACTCCAGTGAGGCCAGATTCTAAAGAATCCGGCCCCCCAGAATCCGTGGCAGAATGGTCTCCCACCCCCCGCCACCCTGCGGAATCCCCCTGGGACGGAACTTACCTGGGGCGGATGCGGCGGCTCCGGCGGTGGCTCCGAAGGCGGAAGCTCCGGCTGGTCTCCCGGCCGGCCACGGCTGGGCTGCTGCAGCCGCCAATTGCATCCTTGCAGCCATGATAGGCTACATAAGTATTTACGTAGCCTAACACGGCAAAGAGCAGGGACGCAAATGGCGGCCGCTACGCCATTTGTGCCCCTGCTCTTTGCCATGATAGGCTATGTAAGTATTTACGTAGCCTATCATGGTAAAGGCAGCCACGCAAATTGAGTGGTGGCTGCCATTTGCGTGGCTGCCTTTACCGTGATAGGCTACGTAAATACTTACGTAGCCTAACACGGCAAAAAGCAGGGGCGCAAATGGTGTAGCGGATGGCATTTGCGTTCCTGCTCTTTGCTGTGATAGGCTATGTAAATACTTCCATAGACTATCATGGCTGCTTGCAAGAACGCAAATGGTGGCTGCTACGACGGCCGCCATTTGCGGCTGCAGCAGCCCGGCCGTGGCTGGAACTCTGGCTGCGGCTGGGCCTGGCTGGCGGCTCCGCGGAGCTGGCCGGGGAGGATTCCGGGGGGAGGGACGGAGTGCCTCCCCCCCACCGCAGGTGCCTCGGCGCAGAGCCAGGTAAGGGATTTGTACATCCCTACTTTTAGCTTTGCTGTTTTAAATCTGTATTTTAAATCTCTGCATTGCTGCTAGGTTTTATTCTGGTTTTATTCTGGTTTAGGGATGTCGCAGGCCCCCGACTGGGTCCAGGAATTTGTCGGGCTTCCCCCACTCACGACCCCAAACTGTGCTCGCCGAGACGCGCCTTGTTCGCCCCCCCGCTCATACTCACTCGCGCTCTCCAGGACTCACTGCGATCCCATTTGGTGAGCGCCCGCCATTTTCGCGCCTTTGAGTCCTACGTAAAACAGGAAATTTAAAGAATGCATATATTTAAATATGCGCAGTTTGGAGCTGGGAAAGCTAAATAAGTGCAATATTAGGAGGATGATACCAGGGAACTCGCTGAGTTCGTGGGTAGCCCAAGCACAGGTCCCACGGGGTGCGAGCAGGAGCGCTGTTCCTGCGAGTGCCCGGAGAAACTGTGCTAGGGTGAGTTCTTACATCCCTATTCTGGTCGTATTGTTATATTGTGGTTTTAATGTTTTAATATTTTTTTATATTGTTTTACTGTGTGCTTTTTGGTTTTAATTTTTGTGAACCGCCCAGAGAGCTTCAGCTATCGGGTGGTATAGAAATGAAATGAAATAAATAAATAAAATTGCCTCCAGGCCTTCTCTGTTCCCTAGTATAAGCGAACCATGGATTGAATAAGAAATGAACATGAAAAGATGGAATTTGGAAGCTCAGTGTCACCCTCCCCCCTCCTATATAGGCTGAGCTGTGAATCCTTTAGAAGAGGGCAGGGCACACAAGAACCCCACATGCACAGAAGTTGTTCAAAAGATCTAGAATATCCAGGCATTTTGATGATGCTCTCTGGATATAGAATTACAGAACTGTAGAGTTGCAAGTCCCTGAGAGAGCATAGGGAAGCAAATCAGAAAAATCCACTGAAATAATGAAAGAGCATCTCCACATCAGCCTAAAATCCTGCATTTAAAACAGGGCTTTCTGCTTCTGTTTTAAGTGCAGGATCACGACGACTCCCCTTTTCACCTGCTTCCTTTCCCCCTTCCCCTCCCCCCCTTCTCCCTGTATCTGAGTCTTCCATGATCTTTCGTTGATCTCGCTCCCCTTCTTGCCGCTTTTCCTCTTTTCACGGAGGGAACTCAGGCAGAACACAACAGGGTAATTAGATAGCACATTATCTGCGATCTATTTAAAAATGGGAAAAAAAAGGGCATTCAGTGCAGGAGATGCCTTGGAGGATCATGGCGTCCTGTAAAGAGCTGGCAAGCTTCCATCAAGGAGCAATCTCGATCACAGGATAAAAGCTCTGTGTGAAGGAGCCCTAAGATGTCCCTATCCATAATAAGCAACAAATATGCCTCATTATATGGAATTCAGCAAGTGCCACCTTATAAATGCTATATTCTTAATAGATCATTGGTGCGACAGCAAATGCAATGATATTTCATTCAGAAGATCCACTCGCTCTAATTCAAATGTTTGCTTGTGTGACTAGAGACCACCAGTGTGTTAGCACAATACAGAAGACTAGCTCCAACGTGTGTCCTGCGCCATATGTGTTGGGCTAGATATAGTTTGAGGTAGGCCCATGGTTGTCACGGGGGCCATGCACTCACAAGCCACTCCAGACAAGTCAGCCTTGCCATGTATGTTAAAGTCCCCCAAGCCAAAAGCCTTGGGGTCCACCATCACCTCTAAGACTATCTCTTTCAGCTCAGGATGGGAATTCTGTTTCTGCAAGGAGCATCGTACACATGACTAATGCTGAGAGGGGTGGAATTCCTCTCCTGAGCTAATTGATGGCCTCAAAAACTGACCTATTTTAAAGTTGCTGTCTGTGGGAGGGAATATACATAGGCAAAATCACGTTGGGTCAGATGTAACTATTAATGTGTCACAACGGTTTTGGTTTGTAGCTTACAAGTAATTACCTCTGCTCTTCCAGATTTAACCTAAAGGTGGAAGGCCAAAGGGCTGAGTGCTCTTATTTTTTATATCACAATAATGAAGAAATCATCCATTGAATGTGTCTAATCATCAAGTAAATTAATCAACGGAAGCTTCTTATTCATCCAATTAGTATTATACCTTACATAAATAGTAATAATTACTATTACAATAGGGTTTTTTTTAAAAAAAAAACTCACTGTGTTTAAAGCCTTGAATGAATGGAACTAGGGCTGTGCACCGCTTCGGCCTGAGGCCTGAAGCCTGAGTCAAAGCAGGCCACTTTGGGCCACTTTGTGCCCCTTCTGAGGCAAAGTGGAGGGGGCATGAAGTGGCCCAGAGTGGGTCGGGGGCTCACCAACCCCCCCCGGCACCTCCAGGTCCTTACCTTACACCTCCCTGCTGCCGCTGCCGCGCTGCCACCTTCTCTGCCGCCACGCTGCCGCCACTGCCACCATCTCCTGAGGCCTGGACATGCGGTGACTCTTCTTGTAGGGAGTCGCCATTTTAAAAATGGCAACTCCCTGGAAGAAGACCAGTCACTGCATGTCCAGGCCTCAGGAGATGGCAGCGGCGAAGGCAAAGACAGCAGCAGCGGGCGGTGGCAGCGGTGGTGAAGAAGACGATGATGGAGAAGTTGATGGTGGCGGCAGCAGCAGCAGAGGAGGAGGCAGCCCAGGTAAGGAACTGGGTGGTTGTGTGGGGGTGTCAGGGGGGAGAAACCCTCTTCGGGTTCAGGGCTGAGGTGGGTCAGGCCCCCCCCCGAATCTGCCCGAGCCAGATTGGGCCTGCCTCGGAAGCCGCAAAGCATCAAGGTCAAATCTGCTTCATTCATGGAGCCTGAAGAGACCTTTGGGTATACAGCAGGGCTGGCCCTACCATGAGGCAAAGTGAGGCAACTGCCTCAGGCAGCAGATGCTGGGGGGCAGCAGTGGCAACTGAGCCATCCAGGCAATCCCTTATCTTGGAGTACAGAGCTGTGTGTGCCGCATGGCCTGTCCTGCACCCACTGAGCTAGCCTACTGACCTTGGGTGTGGTGGAGGACACTACCCATTACCAGTACTGAGGTAAGATTCAACTGCCAGTGCCAGTCTGGGTTGGTTTCATGGAATAGAGGGGGTGCCACCTTGTCCTTTGCCTCAGGCAGCAAACTGACTTGGGCCAGCCCTGGTATACATGCTAATTCTGCCAGGGGGTAGTGATGTCTATAGCAAGAAAAATAACATTTAAACAAAATATATTATGGCACAGGCATGCATGGATTAGAGTGCACTTCACCAGATGCAGCATGCATCTAACCCAGAAAGCTATATGCCATAATAAATAAATAATCTTTAAGGTGCTACAACAGTCCTTTTATTGCTTATGCTAATTCTGGAAGCTCTTGTGGGTTTTCTAGGTTACCAACAGCCTGCTCAGGAAAGAAAAGAGATGTTTAAATGCTTTGGCAACTGACCTGAGAAACCTGGGATGATCTGAACAAGAGAGCTTTCTGGATGCAGTTCTTGTGGTGGTGGCAGGGCTAGTTAGATGACATATCCTGTTCAGCCTTGTCAAACTCACTCTCCAAATAGCAGCACTTGTACTTCCAAATTCTCCACCAATACTAAAAGCTACACCACTCAAGAACAGAAAAACCCTCCTCCACTCCCCACAGGGTTTGTCGCTCATCAGCCTTCTCTCCCTTTTTCAGCTCCCCCAACCCCAGAGCAATCTAGTTAGCAAGGTTTATGATCTCCAAAGGAATAGGCTATTACAAAGCAATAATTTGCAATGCACCGAAGGCGAGCTGCTTGGAAGATATTGATTTTTCATTTTCTGAAATGTGATTTCCATATTTATGCTGGCATTTTCTCTCTTAATGCAGTACAGGCAGGCCAGGTGTAATCTGACATGGTTTGCAAACTGCCTCTTTATGTAGAGTGTAAAATAAGTCTGTCAGACCTTTTGGGAAGGGATCACAGCATTCACAAGCCTATTCTTTGATTTAAAATGAGCTCAGTCCATTCTAGCTAAGATTGCCATCGAAATGGCAATTTGAAAGCATCTTTGACCAGGATACTGGCAGCCATAGCCCACTTGGATACTGGCACCCATAGCCCACCCATACAACATGCTCTTCCTAGGGCTTCCAGATCCACAAAACAGGAAGCCTTTTGATGTATTAATTCTGTCAGAGGTAACCAAAGCCATCTCTTTTTTAATTAACATTTTGATAGGTAACGTTTTGACTATGGAATGGCTGCACCATGAATAAAAAGCTGGAGAAAAACAAACAAACAAACATAGAGGACCATCCTATTGGTATTAGGGATGGATGAATCTATCCGTTTCAGTTTCTCTCAATTTCTCATTTTTCCAATCTTAAATTTAGTTCATCCTGAACTCTGAGATTTTCTTTTTTAAAGGTTGGCATAAAAATGTGTACACATTCTTGTGTGCAGTTGTCCCAGTACAGGCATTTTTGTATGCAATTATGCCTAATATACACATCTTGGCTAGCAATCTTTCTAATATAATCCATTTTTTATGTCATTTTCACTAATATACATATTTTTGTATGCATGTTTTGATTGGCAAACCCCATTCCAAAATTCAAATGAATGTGAATTTCAGAGGACAACTGAGTTTCAGTTCCCATATTGGTTTGGCAATGTGAACTGAAGTAATTTCTCCCTTACCCCTAATTAGAATCCCTGAACCCAGAACAGAATTTTAGTGATAGTATAAGCTGCACTCTGGTAGGTTTTTTGAAACACAAAGGTCAAGTAAATGATGCTATAAGCTCAATTCGATTTGCAATTTTATTGAGTTAATTATACAGAGCTTCAGACCCCACTATCACAGTATCTAGCCACATTCCAGGCTTTAATGAATGTATCTAGGGAGGTAGTGGGCTCTCCCACACTGGAGGCATTCAAGATGAGGCTGGACAGCCATCTGTCAGGGATGCTCTGACTTGGATTCCTGCATTGAGCAGGGGGTTGGACTCGATGGTCTTGTAGGCCCCTTCCAACCCTACTATTCTATGATTCTATGATTCTATCTTTTCCATAAAACTGTGTGGATATGAAGTACCAGGTTAAAGGAAATTCTTTAACCTGGGTGGATGAACTAAACCCAAACTGAATTGATGCCTAGTAATATGTACAGCTCAATCCAGATGAGAGCAATTTCAAGATAACTCTTCTGGGAGTTTATCTGAAAAGCAGTGGAAAAAAATTATTGAATTAATCAGCAAAGCAATCTGGAGGAGGTGGGGTGTGTGGATATGATGCAGAGCTGCCTTTCAACAACCCTTCTGAAAAGGTACATGCACCTTGACCAAGATACTGGCAGCCATAGCACATTTAGAATACCATATGTCTTTCCTGGCGCTTCCAGATCCACAAAACAGGATTATCAAGTCTGCAGAGATAGCTAAAGTCCTCTCTTTTTAATTATCATTTTGAAAGGCCATCTCCTAGACCCAAATGGGAAGAAGTTCTTCCTGCTCACATGCCACTCCATTAGGTGGGCACTAGGGATGGCGTGGGCATCCATTTGGGACTCGGAGCTTGGTGATTTCTCGCAGGCTGGGCGCTGTGTCAGGCAAGCCTGGTGAGCCCCACTGCTCCACCAAGCTGCCATTCTGCATAAAATGGTTGCTTGGCCTTTTCCATAAAAGGATGATTTCATATAAATGGACACTGTAAAGCAGCCAATTATGCAAGATTATGGGCAGCCAGCAGAGGTTCAGCACGTGGGGCACGCTACAGTGAGTTTGCCCATCCCTATTCCCTAGTGGTCACCCCCATGGCCAAATATAATGGGCTGGATCCCTGCCCTGTCCTTCTCATGGCAGCCCCTCCAGCCCCCTGAAACTGCTGAGCCAACAAAATGGGGAAATACACAGGGAATGCCAAAAAGCCAAAACCAAAGAGTTAGACAAAAAGGATGCTGCATTCAATTAAACAAAAAAGTTTCCAATGTGTTTCAGACCACAGGCAGGTCCTTCTTCAGGGAACTCTAAAACCCCACAATATGCAACATTTAGGGAGCAATCCTCTGGCTCCAAGGCAGCGTCTGAGGGGCTATAGGATATTCCAGATTCCCTGATCTGAGGTTGGACACAGGGCTCGGGGGGGGGGGTAGGAGCTCTGAACCCCCTCCCCCTCACAGCCAGTGTGGGAAGAACTGCGCTGGCTGCCCTCCGAGGTCGGGAACCTGACCTCGGAGGTGACGAAAGGGAGTGTTCTGAAGGGTGGGGAGGAGAGGAGACTGGAGAGGCCAGGATACAAGTTATCCTGAGTCCTCTCCAGCCTCCTACACTCCCCCTCCTTTCGCCCTGCATACGATGATCATAAGCCTCTGAGTTCCAGGGCTTACAATAACTGAGGGCGCAACCCATAGGACTGTGCCCTTATAGATTTAAATATTCCCTGTGTGCAACAGTGTATGCCACGTCAATAACACAATTGTCCATCACCATAAAAAGATATAAAAACCTGCAAAACCTAAAGAAAGAGAGGCTCAGAATATATCAACTATGTACAAACATTCACATCTCTTAGAGATAAACTGACTTACTTAGTATAATGCAACAACTGTTGTTTGCTCCTATGCTGTGTCAGAACTGGGAGAAGAAAGTAGGTATTTAAGTACACAAAACCTGACTAGAAACTGTTATCAGCTGTAGTTTTTGTGAATTGTTGTGAACCACCCAGAGAGCTTCGGCTATTGGGTGGTATAGAAATGAAAGTAATTAATTAATAATAATAATTTTAAAGGAGTGTTGCAAGGTCGAGAGACTCATGAAGGCCAAAAGGACTCAATGTATTCAGCCTCAAGATCCACCCAGCTTCACTTTCTAAAAGTCCATCTATCGGTAGAATTAAAAAAAAAATCCGCTTTGTCTACTCCTTTGCTTTTGCCATACCCTGAAAATGTTATACCATCATGAGACCTTCCCAAATGTGGTGAGCTGCCGTGTGGTATGGGGGAGGGGTCTCCAAAAATCAGGGGGAAGGACCTTCTGCAATTGGAGCGCTCTCTCTCTCTCATAAAAGATCCCTTCCTCACACAGAAGTCAGATCCTGGATGCAACGCAATAAAAATGGAATATGATATTTATTTATTATTACATTTATGTCCTGCTTTTTTCCTCTCACAAGAAACCCAAGGCGGCTCACACAGTCCCCCTCCTCTCCATATTATTCTCACAACAACCCTGCGAGGTAGGTTAGGCTGAGAGTCAGTGACTGGCCCAAAGTTGCCAGTGAGTTTCATTCCTGAGTGGGGACTAGAAACTGGATTGCCTGAGTCCCAGTCCAAAGCTCTAGCCATTACACTGCACTGACTCTCATTATGGCTTATTATTCCTTTGTTGCTCTCCCTCTGTTGATCATCTGAAGATGCTATGCATGCCGCAGCTCTCCAGATGGCCTCTATATTGCATTTTACTTTAGAGAGGTTATCATGGGTTAGGAAAGCTTTTTACTGGATGGATTACCTTTTCATGGGATGGATTTCGTTGCTGCCTCCTGAACAATGTTACGGACCTCCGTCCATAGTTCCTCAGGCACTCTGTCTATCAGGTCTAATCCCTGAAATCTATTCCTCACCTCCACTGTATGTTCATAAAGGATATGATTTAGGTCATACCTGAATGGTTTAGTGGTTTTCCCTACATTCTTCAATTTAAGCCAAAATTTTGCAAGAAGCAGCTCATGATCTGAGCCACAGTCAGCTCCAGGTCTTGTTTTTACTGACTGTATAGAGCTTCTCCATCTTTGGCTGCAAAGGACATAATCAATCTGATTTCGATATTGACCATCAGGTTAGAGGGGAAAGGGGGTGGTGGCAGCATTCTATTGCTCAGATAGACACGTGCACAGCTGGCCTTCTCACAAGGCATCTGTGGCATGGTGAAATGTTACAGGGAGGTCAGTGGTGGAGGAACTGCCCCTTTCTAAGCCCTGTTGATGCCAGTCAGAGCAAAAGGCAGAGGGGCAGCTGTTTCCACCTCTCCCATTGCTTCCAGTGGGAGGGAATATACTATCCCAGCTCTGTTTGGGGCATGTTGGTGGAACAAGGGAGTCTAAGATCCTGTAGGTCCTTGGCTGTCCCCTATATGCCCCCAGCCAGTCCAATTTCAGCCCCACTAGCAGGGCAGCCATGGTAGCAGAAATCTTTCCTGCCATTCAGGGAGGGCCTCCATAGGTGGACCTCCCTCTCCATCATGGACAGGGAGATGCCCGCCACAGGGACACCCTTCTAAGGACTGCAGAATTGCACCCTACCTACCTACTGTCAGGGTGGAAACTGAGCCGATAGAGCCCCAGAGCAGTTCTGATTCTGAGGAGGAACAGCAATCCGTGGGAGAGGAGTGCGCTCATCTCTCACAGGCACAGCAGCTGGCAGAGATTCCTCCTGCCAGCATTCCTGGGAGAGATAGTGACCCCGGCAGCAAGAGAGCGTGGGCTTGCTGGATGCTCGATGCTGATGGCGGGAGCGACGACAGCTGGAGGGTGAGGAAAGGAGGTGTAGCACCCATTTGGCATGCAAGCAACAGCCGCGTCCCAAGGACCCAAGGGAAAGAGAGAGGAACTCTCCCTAGCCCATAAGTTCAGGGTCTTCAAGTGATTCTCTTTCAAATGGGGATCAACTGCCTACTCAGAGCATAGGCTACTCTGCTGTTCCTTGCTTAGTCGCTGGTGATTAGCATCTGAAAGAGTCATTAAGTTGTAAAAGGATTAAAGCCTTGAAAAGAATCCTTTTGTCTGTGTCTTGAGTTAGCTATTGGAGTAGGTGGAAAGAGGCCACCAGGGCGCTCCTGACACCTACCTACCTACCTACCTACCTAACTGGAACATAGAACTAGGCATGACATTAGACTTATTTTTGTGTACAATGTCAGCTCTCAGAATTTAAGCATATTCTCTTTGAGCAAACATCTTTAATTTAATTGTAGCCTGTATTTGATTCAGGCCAAAGATGGCTTTTCTTTTCTTTTCTTTTCTCTTTCTCTCTCTCTCTCTCTCTTTCTTTCTTTTTGAAAGCACAATAGCCTGAAATCATTTTTCTATAGCAATATGAGTATGCTTTCTCCATAACGAACTAATTACGTATTGCTTTATTCTAACTATGTTAACCCAAAGCTAGTTGTATTTTTATTCACTCTGCACCCTAAACAGTAATCGTAGTCATGCTTAGGGGTGCTAGACCCAGAATATCATCTAGATTTTTTTTCTAAAGATGTGACCTGTGAAAAAATTGGATTGCCTTGGCTCGGAATTTTATCTTTATTTATTTAGTGCAGGATGCACACAGCTCTAACAATTATATGGTTTAATTTCAGCTTCATTTATTGTTACTGAATACCACCAGAAAACATAAAACTGCTTGTGGCTTTTGTGGTTTCCACCAGTGTTGGAGGAGCCTTCGCTGGGCAGTGTCCAACTGTGTCATTCTGTTAGCGCTAATGACATTGTGGAAACTATGTTCAGAACTATGCTCAAGAGGAGAATCCAACTAAAGTTACGTTTGCACAAGGATGGCTGTGGAAATGGTTTCATAAGTGGTTGAGCATTGCATAATGCACAACTGCTCGCGTGATGGAAAGATTTGGCAGAGCTCCACTAGTGCTATTGGAGTTTGTGGAATGACATCATTGGATACTACCCTTTATGCTGTAAACTAGCCTTCCCCAACCTGGTGGCCTTCAGATGTGTTGGACTACAACTCCATAATCCCACAGCCAGCACACCTGTGTGAGAGCTGAAGTCCAACACATCTGGAGGAGACCAAGCTGGGGAAAGCTGCTGAAGACTATGCTACATCTGAGCAAAAATCTCTTGTACTGCCATGATACTATGAAGGTCTACAATGTCAGCAAAGGCTTTTCCAAAGGTTATACATGGACAGAGGTCTGCTTCATTCCCAAAAAGGCCTCCTGAAGTAGAATCCATCATATTGTAAAGTCCAGATTCTGAATGGTTTGATATGGTTGTGCTGCAGATGAATCACAAATCCAATGCTGGAACTGCTTGGAGCTCTGTCATTCATGATTTTGTGCATGTATGTGGGAAGGTATACCTTCAATTTATTTGGTCACATATTTAGGTCAGCATATTATTTTCCTACAGGAAGGCCCATTGGACAATCTCTGGATGTATCGCTCTTTTGAAGCATCTTCCCATAGTTACAATGTGAGTTAAACTTTTAAAGAAGAAACATCCTTTGTGGATTACTATGTGGAGTGATGTGTAGACCAATTCCACTTCTGAGAAAACAGTTTGGCCCAGTCAGCATTTTTTCTCCACAGTTTATTTTTTTGCAGTTCTCACAGGTGTGTCAGCAAAAGGACCAGCATGTCAATCAAGCAGGCCCGGGCATATGGCCAGACCTCCAGGGTCATGTTAGGGGATAAAGATGAAGATTGAAATGAACAAGTAAATCACTCCCTTGTCACTTCAGTAGAATGGCGAAGAATTATTCTCCATTTTAATTATAAGGGGAATTTCCTCTACCATTGCAATGGATTTGGAAGAGCAGATGGCAAATCGCAGCTATCATCACTGTCCAAAATGGATCCTCTCAACTCTAGCATGTGCTGTCATCACTGCAAAAAACCAGTCCAGCTTTCTGTGTCTATTCTATAAACATGTTCTTACTTAGAGATGATACATATTTCTCAGAAACAGCAATTGGATACTGACATTATTGAATTATTCTAGGACAGTATAGGGAACTTCTCTATGCTTTCTTTTGCTGTATACATTTTAACATTCACAAATAGCTAACATCCTTTTCTGAAAGAACAGTTAAATTTTGAAGGTTGCATCTGCGGTGTTTCCTTACACAGTTCCACTATAAGCCAGAACAGGAAGTCTTCCTTTCATTTCCCTAATTTGGACTAGGGATACACAGATCTGTCAATTTCACTTTCTCCCACAGTCAATTTTTTAAAATCTCAAGTTATTTCCATCCCATCCCAAGAAATTTGTGGATTTGGATATGTTCTTTTTTAAAAAAAAAATCAAATGAAATTCACACCCATCTGCACCACCCAAATTCAATAGGTACAACTATTCCCAGCATGGGGAAGATCATGCTTTACCTTCCTGCCATGTAGTTGTTAAAGATTAGAAGTGTGTCAGAAACAAGAGGTGGCAACCCTAACTCAGCTCCAGAGACATGGATGAATACAAAGGATTTAAATCTAGACTTTTAAAAGCTAAGCACTAAAAGCCCTGGAACTAGATTTTTAACATTTTATTTATTTTAAAACATTTCTTGGCCGCCTTTCAGGTGGATGAATCTGTCAGTTTTGCTTTCTCTCACATTCAAATGTCTCAAGTCTCAAGTGTTTTCTTCCATCCTGTTTATGAGGAAATGTGTGAACTCTGGTAATGATAATTTGGGGAAAAAATGAACTAAACAAAATTCTCACCCATCCCTAGTCTGGACTAGTTGCTTTTAAATTAAATTTAATTAAATTTAATTTACTTGTTTGTTTCTTTTCTAGACTGCCCAGTAGCTGAAGCTCTCTAGGCAAAGTTAAAACCATGAAATACAACAACATGATAATATATATGTATGTTTATCACCTTAGTTACAGGCCAGCCGTATTAAAACCATGCAGGAGAAATAGAACTTGGTGGGTTACTACTTCGCTGAAAGGTTTATCATTGAAATCAGTTAGCGACTGTTAGTTGGACACAGTATCAAGCCATTCAGTAACAAGAAATGAAGCTGAAATTAAACCATATAATTGTTAGAGCTGTGTGCATCCTGCACTGCGCTAAATAAATAAAGATAAAATTCCGAGCCAAGGCAATCCAATTTTTTCACAGGTAGAAACTTAATTCTGCAACTTGTCTGAAGTATGTAAACTGGACAAAATTGCACGATTTACTTAATTTGCATAATTTATTGTGCAATTTTCATTATTTTCTGGTTTGCTAGTCATGAGGAGGTGAAAGAAGCATTACAAGGTACTGAAGATTCATATGCATTTCAGCCCCCCAAAATCCATTGCGGAACGAAACCCCTGCCCCCCCCACGAAAGGCGTGTGGGACGAAGTCCCCGCCACCCCCACCCCACGAAAGGCGCATGAAACAGAGCACTTACCTGCTCCCGTCCGCACTGCTTTGTGAATGGCGGCCGTCCTGCGGCTGCCATTCGCTTCCTCCTATCACGGCTAATGCAGGGATGCCATTTGCATCACTGCGGAGGCCGTGATAGGCTACGTAAGTATTTAGTAGCCTATCACGGTGGGGGGGGGGAACTCCCAGCGTACGCTACCGCCATTTGCGTACGCTGGGGTTTTTCCCCCTGCCATGATAGGCTATGTAAAAATTTACGTAGCCTATCATGGCTCAATACAGGGACGCAAATGGCGGTGGCTATGACAGCCGCCATTTGCGTCCCTGCAGGGCTGCCCAGCGGCTGGATGTCCGGCTGCAGGCAGCCGGAGCTGGCCGGCACCTCCACAGCTTGGCCACCGAGTGGAGCCGGCCGGGCAGGATTCTGGGGGGAGGGATGGAGCGCCTCCTCCCCACCGCGGATTGCCCGGCGCAGAGCCAGGTAGGTGTTTCGTACATCCCTACCAGTGATGGACATCCCTACTTCTGAGACTGCAGCAGGTTCATTGCCCATATACTTTCAAGCATGTTTCCACAACCACGAGGGCTGAAACTTCCCTTTTCATATATGAAAACTGAAACTTTCAGTTCTGCATCCAATATCACATTAGGGAATTGTATGTGCTTTGCAGAATCCCATTATAATTATATACACAGACCTGACCATTTCTTATGAATATGAGTTCACCGATCAAATTAAGCATTTTTAAAGAGTAAAAGCTCTTTCAGCCAAACTACTTTTTTCTCGGACTATCTACCAACAGTTGTTTTTGCTTTGAACTAATCATAATTTATTTTTCCATTAATGGATTTAACTAAAACAACAACAAATGAGACATAAGATAAAACTGGGAAATACAAATCCTTTTACTATAGTTAAAAATGTGTAGGACATTCTATAGCAGTCTGTGTATGTACAGTTTACTGAAGTTAACTGGAGAGTTCTGGACTACTGCAGCATCTTTGCCTTCTTGCAGCTTGTTTCCTATTGTTGATCTCACAACCTGCCTAGTGCCTACAATACTTTTATCTACAACAGGCCCCAGGCTCAAATCCTACATGAATTAACAGTATGCAGTAATAATATGGTACCTATAAACAGAAATGTCTATAAAATTAATGCAACCATAAATGAATATTTATTTATTTATTTATTTATTTATTTCATTTCTATACCGCCCAATAGCCGAAGCTCTCTGGGCGGTTCACAAAAACTAAAACCAAACAACACACAATAAAACAATTTAAAATATATAGAACATTAAAACCACAATATAACAATACAAACACAATAAAACCTAGCAGCAGTACAGGAGTTTAAAATACAGATTTAAAACAGCAAAGATAAAAATTTAGAAAGCTAAAATGCCTGGGAAAATAAAAAGGTCTTCACCTGGCGCCGAAAGGAGTACAATGTAGGCGCCAGGCGAACCTCACTAGGGAGCTCATTCCAGAGCCGGGGTGCCACAGCAGAAAAAGCCCTCCTCCTAGTAGCCACCCGCCTCACTTCCTTTGGCAGGGGCTCACGGAGAAGGGCCGCTGATGATGATCTTAAGGTCCGGGCAGGCACATATGGGAGGAGGCGATCCTTCAGGTAACCTGGCCCCAAGCCGTTAAGGGCTTTGAATGTTAACACCAGCACTTTGAATCGGGCCTGGAAATGGACTGGCAGCCAGTGCAGCTGAAAAAGTACTGGCGTAATATGAGCTCGCAGGCCAGTCCCTGTTAACAATCTTGCTGCCCTATTTTGGACCAGCTGAAGTTTCCGGACCGTTTTCAAAGGCAGCCCCACGTATAACGCATTGCAGTAATCCAGACGAGAAGTTATCAGAGCATGGATAACTGTAGCAAGGCTATCTCTGGCCAGATAAGGGCGTAGTTGGTATACCAGCCTAAGCTGATAAAAAGTGCTCTGTGCCACTGAGTTCACCTGTGCCTCAAGTGACAGTTCTGGATCCAAGAGCACCCCCAAACTACGAACCTGATCCTTTAGGGGGAGTGCAACCCCCTCCAGAACAGGTTGAATATCACCTAGCCGGGCAGACGAACCACCCACCAACAGTACCTCCGTCTTGTCTGGATTGAGTTTCAGTTTATTAGCCCTCATCCAGTCCATTACCGTGCCCAGGCACTGGTTCAGAACAGCCACTGCCTCACCTGGTTTTGATGAGAAAGAGAGGTAGAGCTGGGTGTCATCCGCATATTGATGGCACCTCAGCCCACACCTCCGGATAACCTCCCCCAGCGGTTCATGTAGATGTTAAACAGCATGGGGGATAAAATAGAGCCCTGTGGAATATGTGGGCCATATTCAGTATTAGTCCTACTTTGAGTAGACCCATTGAAATGAATTGGGCTTAAGTTAGACTAATGTTGTATACAACTCTATGCATTCACATAAGGATTTATCCAGTACTGATAATAGTAATAATATAATAATATTTATCATTTATATAGCTTCATGTATCTCATATGCTACCAAAATTTATTTATTTATTTACTTATTTAGGGATCACTAGGTTGAACTGTTTCTACTTATATCTGCTTACATTTAATAAATGACTCACAGATTTATGATTGTTTCTTACTTATCTATGCCAATAAAGGACATGTGTTTATATATGCACACTAAGACCAGAGGCACACACACTTCTCAGAACGTTTTCTGCTACAAACTCCAAAGAACTTGAACTGTAGCACCTCACCTCAACAAAATGTTAAGGCACCCCCCAAAAGACAAAAATGGAAAGAAAATGGGGCAGAGATTTGCCATTGACAAGGGTCAGAAATATGATCTGAATTCTCCCCCCCACCCCACCCTAACTTCAATATATATATATATTATTAATAATAACAATAACAATAACAATAACAATAACAATAACAATAATAATAATAATAATAAAGAAGATATATACTTTCACTAGAAACAAAAACCCACAGGGTTCCCATTCAGAGTTGTGAATGGGTCATTTTTGAGTGATTTGCAAACTGAAGTGAAGTTCTTATACTTCCCTAATTGCTGAACTGAACTGAAATTCTTATACTTCCCTAATTGCCTCCCCACCCCCAGGAGCTCAAGGCAACATATATGCCCGCCCCCATTTTATCCTCACCACAACACTGTGAAATAGGTTGGCTTTGAGTTTCATGGCTGAGTAGAGATTTGAACCTATTGGCTCTGTGTTACTCCTTGTGGTCTTTGTCTTGTTCCTGGTTCTCTGCTTCTCCTTGAGCATGTCTCCAGACTTCTTGACCAGGATTTCAGTGAGGGGGTTTCCCAGCGTAGTGGCTGTCTCCAGTTCCACAGGAAGTCATTCTGCCTTGGCACACGTGCCCCCAGGGTGTGTGAGCACATGCTAAGTTCTGTTTGGTTTAGCAAGAGGAAACCAGGTGCTAAGGGAATGCTTCCTCTGCATACAGTCACACCAGCCTGTATGCCGTATCTTAAAAGCAATTTATTTTCCATTCTATTCAGCTTCCTTTAGCAAAATGGAGTGCAGAGGCTCAGCACAAGGTGTCTGCCACCTGGTAATCAATGAGTCGCTCACAGAAATAGTGAGCTCACATTCCATGATTTGCTGCGATATGAAGATCTCACAGCTGCTCCTCATTTTCGTAATTAGACAAAAATGAAAATAAACTCTCCCTCTCCCCCCTCTCTCGCTCAAAAAAAAGAATCCCAACCTGATGGATGGGTGACAAGCTAGCCAAATTTTAGTCACCACATGCCAGGGAAGAGTCTATTATCAAGCACTCACTTGATATAATAGTTAATTTTCAAACATAAGCAGACATATTTCACACAAAATGATTCATGTATGTCAAGAAAGCCCCTGTAGTCTTCTGAGCCCTCCAATAGCCAGAATCAATAGTCAGACAAAAGGGCTGCTTTCCAAAGCTTTATTTCCATTCAACCTAATGAGGCTTACAGATGCTAATTGCCTGAGACTCAGAGGAAATACAAAGGAACAGCCTACCAGGGGTTTCTAAGGATTAGGATGTCAGTTGGTCTCCATTTGGAAAAAAGCACAGCAACACTCTGAACTTAAGGAGTGTTGTTGTTGTTGTTCAGTCGTTCATGTCCGACTCGGGAAATTCTCCCCCTTTCCCGTGGGGCCTTGGGGTGCAGCTGCTGATGTCAACCCAAACGGGCTGAGCGCCTCAGCTCGGCTCCCACAACCTCTTGCTTGAGCCTGCGCCTCGTGTATAAAAGCTCAAGTTGTCCCTCTGTTTCCATGCCAGGGTCAGTATCGCTACCAGGAATGTGAACAGCGGGGGCTCTCCCTCCAGCTGTGCCTCTGAAACCTGAGGGGGTTCCTCTCCCACAGACTCTATCTCCTCCTCAGAATCAGAGCTACTTTGGGACTCTATGGGCTCAGATCCAACCCTGACAATGTATTTCAATGGCAGACACTGTTCATGTGTGTGTGCAGTGGGTAGGGATGTCAGAGAATTCCGCCATGGATCTCGGTGAGGCCAGTGCATTCGGGCCCCCGAAATCCATGGTGGAACAACCCCCCCCCCACGAAAGGCGCGCGAAATGGAGCACTTACCTGCTGCCGTCCATGCTGACTTGCGAATGGCGTCTGCGTCTGCCATTCGCTTCCTCATTATAGCTGTGATAGGCTACGTAAATAATTACATAGCCTATCACGGCTAATGCAGGGATGCCATTTGCGAAACAAAGACAAAAACAGTGGATGCAAATGGCGGCGGCTACAGCGGGTGCCATTTGCATTCCCTTTTTTTGCCATTTTAGCCTACGTAAATATTTACATAGGCTATTACAGTGAAAAAAAAGGGAACGCAAATGGTGGCCACTATGCCATTTGTGTCCCCTTTTTTTCCCCTGCCGTAATAGCCTATGTAAATATTTATGTAGGCTAAAACAGCAAAAAAAAAGGGAACGCAAATGGCGGCCGCTGTAGCCGCTGCCATTTGCGTCCACTGTTTTGGTTTTTTCTTTGCCGTGATAGGCTACGTAAATATTTACATAGCCTATCACGGCAAAATACAGAGACTCAAATGGCGGCGGCTACGGCAGCCGCCATTTGTGTCCCTGCAGGCTGCCCAGCGGCCGGATGTCCGGCTGCAGGCGGCCCTGGCCGGCAGCTCCGCGGACTCTCTGTGGAGCAGAGCCGGCCAGAGAGAATTTCGGGGGGAGGGACGGAGTGCCTCCCCCCCACTGCGAATGTCACCCTTCAAAAAGGTAAGTGACTTTCATACATCCCTAGCAGTGGGGTAGGGTAGGGTATGAACTATTTTGGTAACATGCTAAAATTGAAAACAAGAGTGAATGTACATTTTCTATTTCCTGTGAATGTATGACTATTTCATCATGATGAACTATGCTAGGGGTTCATATTTGATTCATTGGGCAGTATCCACTGGGGTCACTGCACGAGTGGCCCCTTTCACCAATTCCATTGTGCAAGTGGGACACACCGCTTGCACAATGGAGATTTAACACTTCCTATATGAAACCCTGGAATGACTGGAAACTCACTTCTGGATTGGAACAGGTCAGTGGAGCTCCCATATATGAACTCCACTGACCTGACCCATTGAAAAAAACAAGCGTTTCTGCTCATTTCCAGTTGCTTCTGGATGCGCTAAATCTCCGTTGCACAAATGGTGGATCTCGCTTGCAGAACAAAATCAGCTGGGGCAAGTGCCTCATTAGATATGGCTAATAGATGGTATTTCTGATTTATAGGGATTGCTGTCAAAAGCAAAGGCAAATTGTGCTTAATAAAATATCGTACAAGTAGGTAAGAGGGCTATATGTGTTGAAGAATTGCAACATATACTTGAGAAGGAGCTGTGCCCTATGTTTGAGATATTTGGCATCAGATCAAAGAGTCCTTTCTTTCTTTATCCATACAGCAATATGGATGAGTGAGGGTTTGCATTCATGGGATTCACACTTACCAAGTTTGCAGTTCCTAAACCTACACATGAACTGTAATGCAGTGATACAGTGATATTCACACTTCCCAGATTTTGTGATGCAGTTTGCAAAACAAAAAATGTGCACAATAATGTGTATAATAGAGAAAGGCGCACAAAAATGCACACAATAGGGAAAAGTACTCACAGAAATGTGCATTTTAGGGAATTATGTGCACAAAATTGCATTTCATTAGGGGAAATTGTTTGTAGGAAATGTGTATATTTAGAAAAGTGCATGTAAAATGTGTATATTTGGATAAGTGCATAACTGTGCACATTTAAATGCACATGAAAATACATATACAATTTATGTAGACTTTTAAAAAAATAAAATTTTCAAACTGATGTAGAAATGGGATGGAATGAAATTGTAGGGAAAATGAGAAACACTGTGAAACTGAATTTGACAGATTTGTCCATTCTTATACCAGAGTCCTGAATAATAATGATAATGATAATAATATTTATATGCCACCTTATTTGCTAAAAAGCCATCAGGGTGGTGTTCAGCAATTTAAAACAACACAGCCTTGTGACAATAAAAACATGAAAATTAAAAACAATAAAAATATTAAAAACTACACATTAAGGGACATTTCAAAAGCTGAATTGAAAAGATGCATCTTGGCACCATTTCTGAAGGCCAAGAGAGTGGGGCCAATCATAGTTCTTGAGGGAATGCAGTCCATAGTTTTTTGGGGGGACACACATAGGAAAAAGCCCTTTTGTCTGACAAATGGGCTTCTGTGCAGACAGGTTCATAGTGAGACAGGTGGTCCATTATATAGCCAGGTCCTAAGCCATTTAGGGCTGTAAAGGTTAAGACAAGCACCTTGAATTGAGGCCAGAAAGCAATTGGCAATCAGTGCCTAGGGAGGTGGTGGGCTCTCCCACACTGGAGGCATTCAAGATGAAGCTGGACAGCCACCTGTCAGGGATACTTTGACTTGGATTCCTGCACTGAGCAGGGGGTTGGACTCGATGGTCTTGTAGGCCCCTTCCAACTCTACTATTCTATGATTCTATGAGTGCAGGTCCTTCAGGACAGGTGTGTAATATGGTCCCAGTACCATGCACTGATTACCTTCCTAGCTGCCAAATACTGCATCAATTGAAGCTTCCAGTGCATGTTTTGCACCAACTGAAGCTTGGGTATCATCAGCATATTGGTGACACAACACCTCATTCCAAAGTTCTAATGACCTCTCCCAGCAGTTTCAGGTCGATATTAAACAACATGGGGACAAGATAGAGCTAAGAACATGTGGGATGACACAGGCCAATGGCCATGGAGTCAAACAGTAATTCCCCATCACCCCCCATCCAGTTCCTGGTGTAGGTCATCCATGAAGGCAACCAAAGCAGTCTCAGTCCCGTATCCCAGTTGAAAGCCTGATTGAAATGGGCCCAGAGAACCAGTTTTATCCAGAGGTATTTGGTGCTGCAATGCCACCACCTTAGCCAAGAATGGTACATTCGAAACTACCCTATAATTAGACAGATCTCCTGGGTTAAGAGAAGGTTTCTTTAATACAAGTCTTATAACTGCCTTGTCAAAGCAAGAGGGAACCCACCCTACCTGCAAAGAGGCATTATCACTTTCTTTAGCCACGCCATCAGTCCCACTCGGCCGATATAATCAGCCAAGAAAGTCAAGGGTTGAGTACACAGGAGTGGCCCTTGCCGCTCCAAATATCCTGTTCACATCCTCAAGATCCACAAGCTGTAAAGAACCCAAAACAACTGGACAAGCAGTGGCCAAGCTTACATCACTCTGACCTGCCTCAATATGGGAGTCCAAGTCAAGGCGAATCTGAACAACTGTATCTGCAAAGAATGAAGCAAATTGTTTTACAGCAAGCCACCAATAGCTCCAGCTCCTCCTCTCCAGTATCCTGGCAAAGGAGGCCTCACACAGTATGTAAAAGCATTGCCAGTCTATTCTATATCGACATGATGGTGGCAGAAATATGAGCTTTCTTTGTTGCCCTTATCACCACAGTGAGGTCTTTTACCTGTGTTTGGCCGGATTTGTTCCAAGTTCTTCTCCAACAGCACTCTAGCTGATGTCCCTCCTGTTTCATTCCCCTCAACACCATTAAATGAGGGAGCTTACCTGGTTCTACCAGGAGGGAGAGGGTGCTTAGGAGCAGTAATGTCAATGGCCCAGGCCGTTTCCACACATCAGCCAGGGCTTCAACAGTGCCAGTGTGCCACCAACACCCAAGGCAGGAAAATCCCAAGCGCATTCCGGAAACCATTCAGACCCATCA
This sequence comes from Heloderma suspectum, assembly GCF_057233095.1. Lineage (NCBI taxonomy): Eukaryota > Metazoa > Chordata > Lepidosauria > Squamata > Helodermatidae > Heloderma > Heloderma suspectum. The sequence goes on along the minus strand of NC_139459.1, from coordinate 270,095,575 downwards.
GGCGCCTGGAACAGACCATTCTAACAGGTCCTCCAGCCCTGCAGAGGTCCATACCAGCAGCCAGTCTAAAACTAACCAGATGGTGATCTGTCCAGGACAATGGAGTCACACGTAACTCCTCCACCTTCATAGCACCAACTCCACCAGAGAAGAATACCAGATCAAGATATACATAGATATGGAAATCAAAAGTTTGCATGGTCATGCCACGTTTTCCCTAAAGGTGATCTCCTGCTTTTGTTTTTACCTTCAGTCTGATTCTAAGAGACATCTCCAGCTAAATGGGTCAAGTAGCAGGTGATGAGAAACAGACCTTGGAGAGCCACTGCCAGTCAGAGCAGACAATATTGGGCTAGATGGACCAATCATCTGATTAAAAGGTTCCCAGAAAATGCAGATTTTGAAGATACAATTTGAAAAATGTCTCCGTCGTTGTCGTCGTCGTCATCTTCTTCTTCTTCTGGCAATTCACTGATGTTAGTTTTTGTTTTGAACTTCTTCCCCCTCATTTGATGAGGTGACAATATAACTGAGCTATATATGAGTAGAGGTTAGTGAGAGAACAGATCTTTAAATTCCAGTTTATGTCAATAGTGGTATTCATAAAGGAAGTCTATGCAACCACTTGCAGGGGTTGCTATTTTCAAATCAAAATGCATCTTATGAGCACTTTGGAAAGAAAGCAAATAAAAGATTCAAGCGATTTATCGCACTGATAATCAGATCCAGGAAATTATTCCACTTATTTGCAACCCCACAGACATTGCGAATTGTGCTTTCTTATGCACACATTTTCCAATCTAAAAGCATGTTTAAATTGGTACATGCTCATTTAGCCATTCTCTTTCCTGAAACTGACAATAAATGTCCACTTATCATTATCATTAACATTTCTAAACTGCCTCCTCCTCCTTACCCTGAGTTCTCATGGTGGAGGAAGGGGGGAGCTGTTCAGGCTAAGCCATCTGTGTGTCAAGGTATTGGGAAGAAAGTCTCACCATATCTGGGCTCACTAGGGAGGGTTCTTCCATCTGTTGTAGTTGCTCCCATTCTGATTGTGAATCTGAGCTTCCAGACATCTCCACATTTTCAGATTCATTCCTGACACTTGGGAGATCTGGTCTGTTACGTGAATCAGCAAAACAGGAGTTCATCAAGATTCTCTGAATTTAATCTCAAAGCTTGTTCTGATTCATGCCCATATCAGATTATAAGCTTTTTTCTTCTTGCATGAAAATTTGGGCCCATTTTCATGCACATTTTCCCAAATGTATACATCAGCTGTGCACATTTTCAAAATGTACACACTATCTCCAATTGATTAAATTGTGTTTGTTTGCATTTTTCAAAAGTCTGCATTTTTTCATGCACATTTTTCAAAGGTACACATTTTGCAAAGACATTTTTTTGTTTTGTTCCGTGAATTTCCAAATCAGTCGTTTGGAAATGTACAGATTTTGACCACAGATTGCATTTGTGTCTGCATTCAGTCCAGAGTAGGGATGTACAGACTGTGTAAAATCCTCTCTGTCTGTGTTTCATGGATTGTCAGGCACCTTTTGTTGCATCATCTGCCCACAGATGGATGCGAATACTTTTTTTCAGCATACAGAAAAATATTCAAACAATTATCTAAGTATTTATGTAACTATTCACATAATTCCCCTCAGTACGTAGCATTTAGCATATTGTTCCCCATTCCATTCCACTTTTCCTCAGCAGGAACTTGCATATTTTCCTATGAATAAATATGTGTAAATTTCAGGAAAGTAAAAAAACAACAACAACATCTGAACGTCCACGGACTCCGTACAGCCTGAGGGGGTTGCTCCACAGTGGATTCTGCAGGTCAGATCCTTAGAAATCTGAGCTCATTTTAGTCAGTCTCGAATATCTCCAGCATCCCTAGTCTAGAGAGGTTCAGAATGGTTAACTTCTGGTCAATAATGAACTGAAATGAATTTCTCATACATCCCTATCAGCAAGATCTCAAGAAGGGTTTTTTTTCCCCCTAGCCCTGCTTTCTGTATTGGCACAGGGAACCAGATCAAGCTTATACTACCTGCGATGGCTCTCAGTAAAGTCCTCATGAAAAAATATGCTCAGAGGATCACAGGTTGCCCACCCCTGTTTTTTTATATATATTAAAAGTACAGATCATTTAGATCTATTTAGTATGAAAGCTAAACTCAACCCAGCCCGCCTCACTCGCCGGATCCTTGGCAGCTGCATGTGGCGAGCCCCTGGGTGCTTCACGGGCATACAGCATCCCACTCCCCCTTTTGTGAAAAATGGCGGCTCATCCTTTGCCGTAAAGGCCCCTTTTGTGCAAATGGTGGCCGTAAATAGGCCCATTCATGCAACATTACAGGCATAAATGGTTGAAATAGTCAGGCAAGTGCAGGAGTCTGCGGACTGGCATCCAGGGGGCTGAGCCAGCAAGAAATCATTGAGCCTCAAGCCCCAACAGGATGCCTGCGACATCTCTATCTTGTAGCTAGAGCTGTGGGGCAGACTGTGACCTGCACGTCCTACTCTGTTGACCTGCTAGGCAGGATCTAGCTACTGGATTTATCACATGGAATTGTATTCTTTTGAGATCCTTGTTGCAGTTTCACATCTATTGCTTCTTTTGTTAATTCATTAAACACATTAATCAGTTTCTGTACATAGACATTTCCCCTGAGTTCCTTGTAGACCAAACCTGTTTCTCATTTTCAGCTTATCCCAGAAGCCCTGGCCCTTCTAGCTTGTCCTCTGATGAATCCTGGTATGTTTTGTTTACTTTCCTCAGTGGTTCTGGTCAGATAGTTTTCAATGTCCTCAACCCAATAATAATCTCCATACCTTTTCTTCTTGCAAGTGTGTTCTTGATCAGTTTATTTGCCTACAGTTGAACATCAGGAGAAATATTTTACTGGATTTGCTGTGCTAGATTGGAAAGTGTTTTACTTTTAGATCATTAAGATCATTGAAGGAGGCCTTGCTGGTTTTACCACAGCCTGCAGATCGCCCTCTTGCAGCAACCTGAAAGCTGGGGGCATCTCCATGGTGGCATTCACCTTATGGAATGCCCTCCCCCCCCATATTCAGGAGGTGCCAACTGTGCCATGCTTTAGGCACCAAGTAAAGATCCAGGTCTTTCCTGATTGTGCTGCCTGGGGCATGGCTGGCTGGGGCATGCTGGGAGTTGTAGGACTTTTTCTGTCTAAACATGCATAGGATTGTACCCTGAATCTACTGCTGCCACCACCAGAGCCACAGAAAAGCTAAATGGGGAAGGTAGGGGACGGGCAGGTAGGTTATGGAGCTTGGAGGCTCACTGGGACTCAGTGACACTTCCAGTGACATCACTGGATGCACAACAGGGTCGGATTTGGGTTCCAGATCAATCAAGCTACTTCCAGTGGTTTTGGAAAATACTTTGGTGTTTTCAACTCCAAATCTGGGCCTGGAGGTCTTCTTCCCACTTCCTGTATCCAAAGGCTTTTGTCTCCAAAACAATGAATGCACATTCAAAACCGTACCACCACACTTTAGGATGCATGTCTATCTTCACCCTAATTATTCCTGAATTTGATTAGTTGGATCTTCATTATTTGAGTTACAGTCATTTGACTTGCTCAAGTTCTGATTAAAATTAATTCACCCAATTAAATAGCCTAAAGTGTACCATGTAGCAGCAACCAATCATAATTGGCACAATAACGGAATTGACTAAATACTGAATTATTGAATTACCCAGTTGTGTAAATGAACAGAAGGATATTTAAGTTGGACTGATGGTGAACGTGTGAATCTCCTATAGCGAAGGGCATTTACATCAATGGGACACAATTAAAATGGTTAATTCTGTAAATGGTAATCTGAGTGGAAGGATTGCACAAGGGGTTACTGTGGACTGTGTCTCCAGTTGACATGGGTAGGGTGGCATTTGTTGTTGCCCAAATATCTTGCTCCCTCCAATCAAAGACCACAGGGCTGAGGAACTTTTTTTCTGTCACATTCCCTCAAGGCTAATGTGTTGGGGCCCACACATTGGCAGTGAGCAGAACCAGAGTCAAAACTGGGTGGGGCCAACCTCTTTCCTCTCTCTTCCGACACTTCCTTTTCTCCCTCTGTCACCCCCTTCTCGCTCTCTTTCTCTCAGTTTCTGACACCCCCTTCATCCCCCCCCCCCAACACACACAAGGAGCTGTCACAGGAGAGACAGATCACCCAGAGGGCTTTTACTTGCAGAGGGCTTTTGAAATTAGACCAAATGCCACAAGTTGCCCACCCTAGATATACCATCTCTGGCCACAATGGGTTTATACAAGACCTACCATGATGCGGCTGCAATGTGCAAACCCCCAGCTGTGTAGTGTTGTGGGACAAGACCACAACTTGCACCATGACAAGGCCCTCATCCCTGTTTTGTCTTATCAGATCATATCTGCATTTTGTCTTGCACAAAACATGATGAAATCCATAAAAGTCTCATAGTACTTCAAATATTGATTTCCACCCGAGTTCCATGGAACTAGTTTCAGTTCCTGGCATTCCCTCTGTTAACCTGTGACAGATGTGTATCTGTCTCTATTACAAGCCCAGACCTCAGTTATTAACTGACAGCCAAGACGCTCTTCCTCCTCTTGAGGATCCCTGTCATCAGCCAAATATTACTTACTAACCTTAGACATATGTCTTTGGAGGGCAGGGTGGTGGTGGTGTTTTACTGCACATCATCCAAGAAAGAGTTAAAAGCTTAGCCTAGGCAATTTTGTATGTGTCTTTTATTCCTCACTTCCCTTTTGTCATCTCTTTCTCAATGGGATCAATTGACTTCATGAATTTATATTCCACTTCCTTTTCTCCAACTGGTCTGGTTCATGCAAAGTTTTAAGTGAGAAAACGAGCTGCGTTTTCAACAACTCGAGATAAAAGGCACAGTGGGAAAAATTAGTAGGGAAAAATATCTTACTGTTGGAATTGATTGGCAATGACATTTAAAGAGCAGAATGGAGGAAAATCGAACAAAGACAGTCGAGGAATAATGACTGACACACTGAGCAAACAGAAAGTGGACTGCTGTGGCATGTAACGTGCAGTATTATTTTTAAGATGTGTTGAGCTAAGAAGGTGCTGGCATGCTAATGTAGACAAAAATCTATTTCAGAGTCATTTGAACCTCCTCAGGCAATTTGTTTCTTCAAGGTGTTCTTTCATGTTCCTCAGTCCTCTGAAGTGTCAGAGGCAGCCATAGCTGGAGACAGGACCAGATGTCAGAAAAAAAAAATCTTATTGGGTGGGCTGGTAGCTAATTAAAAAACTAGCTCACGAGGAGGAGGAGGGGGGGTATTTATTTGATTTGCATTCTGGCTTTCCACCACAAAAACAGCACTCAAGGCAGCTATTTCAAGTGCAGTCCTCACATCAGTACTTAAATTGTTCTCAGCACCGGACACTGCTGAGAACAATAATACTCACACCTTACACACTTACACAGCTAATTCTGCTTTTTAAATGGACATACACTCCTCACAGGGCAATGTACGAATCAGGCTTGTGACTAAGACAACAGGAGGAGGGACATCAAGGCCCCATGTTACCAAATGAAGTCCTTTTGTCTCTCGGAGCATTGCCTTGGGGCAATTTTCTAAGTTATCTAAGTCCAATTCAGGGCATAAGTCAAGTAGGAAATGCACCATATGCGGCAGGGGTGGGGCATGCCAAGTAGTCCTGCCCCAAAGTTGCAGGCATCCATGTGTCCAGTATGGATGTTTGCAGAGGGCAGGCCAAAGTAGCTACACCCGGAGGCTTCCATCTGATTCGGAATCCTGCACTACTGGGGTTCCAAATCACATTGAAACCTTCACATGTACAGCTGTATGTGCAAGGCCTGCCCTCTGCAGACATCTATGCTCTATGAACAGACAATTGAGGGCAGATCCCTGTAGTGCATGTAACGTTGGGGTGGGGCTACTCAGCATGGCACCTTGCCCGCTTGTGTGCTGCCTTTACTACTTTAATTCATGGCTGAATAGGGCTAGGATCCCCTTCCTCAACCGCCTGCCCTCCGTAGGTGTTGGACTACAGCTCCTAATATCCCCAGCCATCATGGCCATATAAGATGCTAACACACAGAGCTGGCCCTCCCATGAGGTGGGGTGAATCCCTCACCTCAGGTGGCAGATCTGGAAGGGCAGCAGATCCTGCAAGCCCTGCCGCTGGGAGGGCCATCCTGATGTCTTTGCTGCCTCATGCCTCTCAAAGTGAGAGGGCAGCTGCTTGGGACAGCGAATGCTGCAGCAGGAAAGCAGCCATTACGGCTCTCCGGACCAGCTCTTACCACGTGTCCTCTGCCTCACTCTGAGTAAGGCATAGGCGAGTGGCTGCAGCAAGAGCGCGTCCAGCGGCTCCCCTGGAGCATTGCCCACCCAATGCCTTGCTCAGGGCAAGGCAGAGAATGGGCAGTGGTAGCTACTCCACCCCTCGCTCTGAGAGTGAGGCATTGGCGGGGAGGCAGCCCTGGAGATCACCCATGCTGCCAATGCCTTGCTCTCGTGCAGAAACCCTCAGAATGAGGTATTGAAGGGAAGGCAAGTTGAGGCAGCTGGCAGGCCGGAAGTGGGAATGTGGGTAGCTCACACTCCTTTCCCCCTCCGCTCGCACTCTTTCTCCTCCCCGCAGGGTGGCTTTCTCTTCTTCCCTCCCCTCATAAACAGCAGTGGCACTCATGCGCCTCCCTTTCTCTGTGGTGCCCCTTTGCTCCCTCTCCCCACTATTGTACGGAAGACGGCAGCAGCTCATGCGCCTCTCCCGCCGCCCTGGTGGCAGCAGCAGCGCGTCCTCCCACCACCTCAGGCAGCAGGTGGCCCTGCCAATACTGGCATTATAATTATAATGCCGTCAATAAGACACCTATGAAGCAAGTTCTCTGGGACTGGTACTATTTTAAAATAAAACAAAACACAATAAAAATATAAAGCACAGAGAAAGCCAGCATTATAAGAAATACAAGAGAAAACTAATCAGATAAAATACAGTAAAAATGAGGAGATAAACAAGTAATGTTCACTTAAAGACAGAAAGGGGAATTCCAAATAAATGAGTAATTGTTATTATTGCAAAAATAACCACATTTCACCTGGTCATTAAACAGAGATGTTGGTTGAATTCAGATTCGATAGGCATGCCTCTGATTACCTAAAGTGTGCTATGTAGTAATCTATGGCTGTAATCCTGCACAGTTAGGCTGCTCAAATTGAGTAGGTTTCAATGGCCTGTGTGCAGCATTGCACCATATGGGAACATACATTTCAATTGCTTTTATGGCACTCCTGGGATAAACAAACACAACACACAAAATTTACATAGTATCGTACAACTGAGCTCAAGGAAGTTTAATTACAAAACTGCATTTTAATTGATTGCCAATGGAATAAATTACAGCAGTGCCATTCTGAGAAATAGCGACCAATGTACGTTTATCAACAGAGGAGCTTTTTTTCATTCAACATAGAATAATGGTTTAATTGCAATAAATTTAGATCTGCAATTGGGAATATTAATATGTGTGCCTATTACTTCTTGCTACTAAAGGGCAATTTTAGAGCTAAGGAAAGGAAAGGTTCCTCCTGTGCAAGCACCGAGTCATTGCTGACTCCTAGAGGGATGCCGCTTGCGCTGGCGTTTTCATGGCAGACTATAGCGGGGTGGTTTGCCATTGCCTTCCCCGGTCATGACTACCTTTCCCCCAGCAAGCTGGGTACTCATTTACTGACCTCGGAAGGATGGAAGGCTGAGTCGACCTGAGCCGGCTACCTGGGACCCGGCTTCTGCTGGGATCGAACTCAGGTCGTGGGGAGAGTTTCGGTTGCAATACTGCCGCCTACCACTCTGCTGTGCCACATGAGGCTCTTCTTGCTACTACAGGGCAGGTTTAGAGCCAAAGCAAGGTGCAAATGTGTTGCATAGGGAAAGAAAGGAACATTTCAAAGCAGCAAAATAATTGTTCCAATTATACTACTAATACCACTACTAATACCACTACTAATTTCTACTGCTTTTGCTGCTGTTACTACTAGTACTAGCAGTAGTAAAAGTACTACTAGTAGTACTACTATGACTACTACTACTACTATGGCTATTAGTATGACTGGCAAGGCCTTCCAAATACATTATTATTACTACTACATGTAGTAGTACCAGCAGTAATAATACTTAATATGGTTGGATGGCCTTGCCAGCACTAGTCATAGTAGTCATAGCAGTAATGTGTTTGGATGGCCTTGCCAGTCAGTGTTCAAATGGATAAGAATGTGTGTGACTGGTATATAAACAATCAAATTAAAATTGAAAGGCATGAAGAGACCATCTATGCTAACGTCTTGCCCCAAAGTTGCAACCATCCATTGATGAAGCCCAACAAGCTACCCAATCCAGACCTCAGTGTACAAAATGTAAATAGCAGATACATACACTGTACAAGCTGCATCCAAACTAGAACTGAAGTGAAAATATGAGGCAGCTTAGCGAGGCTACTGCAAGAGCAAGAACTAAGAGGAATTTCACAGGAAGCAGAAAGAGTGTTCAGCTTCAACACGCCTCAGAGGATATGTGGAGGGGAAGTGTTCCACCCATCCCTATCTGGACAAAATAGCTCCCAATACCTTAACAAAGCATACATTGCAAACACACCACCACCCATGTGCCTCTCACATGTCTACACCTTGAGAAAATTATCTCCTATGTCTATAGATGGTCCTGAACATGAGCAAGGCCCATCTATTGAGTCTTCCTACGGTCAAATTGCCTGTGTGGGCTGGGAAGAGGGAGTGCAGCAACATTCTTTCCTTGTATGTGACAGAGGAGGGGAAACCTGAATTCATATTTGGGAAAACACCTTCTTGTTCCCAAAGGACCACAACTCAGGCACCAGAATAGAGTATCCTTTAATTTATACACTGACCCAACTCTGGCTCATTGTTTTTTGATATTATTGCTGAGCCCTATGTTTTCTAGTAAATATTTTCAGGGAGAAAAAGAGGCTTTGGAAAGTCCAAAATGTTACCTTTTTGCATATGTTTGCTAGAGTTCAAATCACAGACTCAATCAGCTGCTGCTTCAGCACTATTGGAGGGGCATGTGTGTGTCTTAAAACAGCCTAATTCATCCTAGCAATAGTGATGTTATCACACAATCACATTTGTCTATGTGATGGTATTACTAGGGCAGACAAAGGCCTCTTTAGGAAGCATTGCCCTCACTCTGAATTAGCTTTGCTTACCCTCAGTGATGTTGTCACACAGTCAGATCAGATTGTTTGCATGATAATGTCACTGTCCCTCACATGACAAAGTCTGATTTGAAGGGGGAAATTGGTACTGAAAAGAAGCTCTGCCACCGCAGAATCTGAATGACAATGTGGGGGGAGGGGGAGAGAACTATCTGAATGGATGTTAGTAGTGCCTCCTGTGTGCAATGAAAAAAAATGTCCCTAAAGTACCCCCCCTCCTGAAAAATCAGCATAAAGGGAGGCACTTATCATAGGGAAAGGTGTTATTTGTTTTCTTGCTTTTTGCAAAATGCACTACCATGTTCTGGTCAACCCATATTTGTTATATAGGCTTTAAGCACAACAGACCCAGTTCTCTTTTTCTCATATTATAATGTGTATATATGATTTCTGTGGTTAAGGTTAAGTTTTGAGTAGAACTGCTCATCCAGATCAATGTGCCATCATGCATGCCTGGCGGTCTAATGATGCTATATAAAATATAAAAGGAAGTATCAGCCCTTCTCTTAGCTATAAAAATGGTTCTTTTGACTAAGACATTCATCTAAATTTCTCTATGTAAATTTCTCTATGTTGTTTCAGTAAAACAACAGCAACAACAAACAGCAACAATATTCATGGGGCATTACTGTCATGTCCATCATCTGAAGTTACAGGACACAGTGGACAGTGGACAACATGTTTATAAACATTTCTAGATCATGGCCACAGTTATTAAGTGGAACTTAGTGTATAGCCATGGATGTTGAATGGAAGATTATGTTATGTTTGGATGTTGAATAGAAGATGATGTTATGTCAGATTTCCATAGCAGAGATCAACCGTATCCCAAAACATTTTGGGATATGGTTGTTCTCTGCTATGGAAATCCGACGAAACTCAGCAGTAGGCTCCGGGAGAGAGCGCAGGACAGGAAGGCCTGGCGTGCTATGGTCCATGGGGTCACGAAGAGTCGGACACGACTGAACGACTGAACAACAACAACAACAATCAACAGAATGGTTACCATGTAGGGATAATATATCCTTTTGCTAGATGACAACATGCCAAAAGTAACACACACCCATCCCATTATATGACAAATTATTCTCGAAACTGTTTGTCTGAGCCATGTTTCTGTTGGTAATAGATTTGTACGTTTGAGCGACATATGAGTGACAACACCCTGTAAAACAGCCCCAGATTTAAGATTTCGACTAGCAATTGCATGAAATGTATGCTCTACAACTGGGACCTGTAACAAAATGTTCCCATATGGAGTGCTGCTGTTCAGCATGCCAGCCACTCCATTCCATTTCCCCCCGACCTGGTTTTCCATTCTTCCCACAACAGTCAGTCATCATTCTGTGACCACTGACTGAACACACTCAGTTCTTATTTGGGGGGTGGGTGTCCCTTACCTTAGTTGTTTCCCTAAATACTTATTTGTATGTCTGCAAACCTTGGAGTTCCACCAAGACTAGTGACCTTTCTGCATGGATGGTACCAATTTGTCTACAAAAGCAACAGCGCTCACATTGGGACATCGGAAATAGAGAGAATGATAATAGATTCCATTTCTCACGTACAGAATTACAGATGCAATTAAGCTGGTTCTGCTACTCCTGATCTTGTTACCTAACATGCACACTTATTACATTTTCACATACTACCATTTTCCATTAAGGTGGTTCCTCCCCCGCCATTTCATTTACCATTTTCTACATTATATTATATTAGTTTAGGAATTATCTCTGCAGAGGCCAGCAAAACATGCTGTGCTTTTTCCAATGCTAAGTTGCTAACATTCCTGAATTGAAAGACAGTATGTAAAATTCCCTAGCATACCCCAAAATTGTATTTTCCCCTTCTTACTTTACATCATTGTATTACTGAGCCCCAAGTAAGCAGCAGTAAGCTCTTTGGCTTTCTTGTTTCAGAACATATCTTGATACTAACTGACTCATTACAAAATTAAACTAGAAAACATTTTGGGGCATTGATGGGGCTTTCTCTAGAGAAGCTTAAAATAGTCTCTGAAATACAAATCTCAGTTACCAGATGTGTCCTCTAATTCATTTTCTTTGTGAAAATCCACTATAAGAGAGCTGGTGTGGTATAGTGGTCGGAGTGCTAGAAGCAGGAGATCCATATTCTAGTCCCCACTTGGCCATGAAGCTCACTGGGCGACTTTGGGTCAGTCACTGACTCTCAGCCTAACCTACCTCACAGGGTTGTTGTGAGGATAAAACAGAAGAGGAGGAGAACCTTATAATCTGCCTTGGGTTCTTTGCAAGAGGAAAAAGGTGGGATATAAATGTAACAATAATATAAATAAATACATACATACATACATAAATAAATAAATAAATAAATGGTGCGTAACACAAGCACAGAATGACCTCCCCATAACAGATTTTTTTTAGAGTCAAAGTTAAAGGGACTGTTGGCATGTCAATTTCCATACATCTGTATTGCTGTGGGATAAATGCCTAAAAATCTAAAATGGTTAGTTATTTGTATTTACTTTGGGATAGTTTGCTTTTTAAACATACAGGTTGTAGTACTCTTGCTGCAACATTAAGGGAAAGATCAACAACTTCTGCAGCCAATTTAATTTGAATCCAGCCCTATTTAGGATGAGGTAGTAGCCAATACCATTGTGTAAACAACCAAGATTTAAATGCACCAGATATAGCTGGCTTATTATTGCTTTACATCATCGAAGATGACGGCATGGCAACCATGCAACAGTCTGTTATTACTTCTGGTTATGGCCTGTCGGCACAGGGTATTCACTTCTGCTGTTATCTCACTCCCAAGTCTATTTCATTATTACTTGCTAGATGGCAGTGGATGTCTTTTTACATTGTGCACTGCCAGTTCACCATTCTTTTTTTTAAAAAAAACTCCTGCCCTATACAAAATGGTCACATGTCGGCAAGGAATGCACATTTTCACAGGATAATTCTATAGATCAAACAGTAACTTAGCCACATTTCACTATCGCTAGTCTCAAGAGACATGACAAAACCATTTTTTAAATTATTATTTTTAAGATCTGCAACTTGGTGCCCTCCAGATAAGTTGTACTGCAACTCTCACCATCCCCAGCCGACAGACCCATGGGCTGTGCTAGCTGAGGATAATTGGTCATGTAGTCCAACCCATCTGGAAGGTGCCAGAGTGGGGAAGGCCGCTTTAGATTGTTGCCATTGTGCTTCCCCTAAAGTCCCACTTCTCATTTACTATAAGGGACGGGTGGATCTGTTAGGTTTGCTTTTTCCTGCTTTCAGTGCTTTCAAATGTCAAGTTCTTTCCCTCCTGAATATGAATTTGGCAAAAGTTGGTAAACACTGATCGAAAATTAACTAAAATAAAATTCCCACCCATCCCTCATTTACAGAGATGCTTACCACCTATCAGCATAAGGTTAGTTACCATTGATGCCAGGACGGATCCTTGCACGATGCTGCAGCATTTGCTTCTGGCAAATAACACATTTCCGCCCTCAGCATTTTGTCTCAATGATTGTGTGGTCCCAAGCTCATCACTGCTCCCACTTCCTGAAGCTCATGGAGGCACTTTGGGGGGAAGATTGGAGACCAGGAGGGAGGGGTACATACTCTCCCTCCTACTCCAGCTGATCCTGTCTTGTAAATGCTCCTGTGAGGCTGTCCTCCTCCCACCCCAGGTTTCCATTTGATTGCAGAGCTCAGCTTGGGAAAAAGTAATACTGGGGAGAATGGACAGGTGGAGCGCAGTTTAGCTGCCCCACTGCTTGCTGATACTTTACTGCAAGTCCTGCCAGGCTAGCCCTGAAATTAGTCTTACAAGGGAAACATGGGTGTTAGGAACCCATGTTTTCCCCATTATGCCAATTCCATTTTGAGGCATCACACCATCATTCTTGTCAGAAGAACCACCTGATTTGTGAATAGCTGAAGATATCATTGGCAAAGCATCGGGGGACAAAGGTAGTTCACATTACAAGAAGAAACAACAACAACAACAACGTACCCAAGAACATGTTTCCCATCTCCATAGAAACAAACCATGTTTATTTCCCAAGAACAATATTTACGTCACATTATGGAAGGAAAGAACTCACCAAAGCAACCGGGGCTTTGATACACTGCACAAAAGGAAATGATTGCGTTTCCGCAGTACTGTTAGCACTTACAGGAAAGGAATTAGGAATATAAGGAGAAGGGGAGCATGGTTAGTACAACTTTTAAGCTAGATCAAAGGGGCACAAACGTAGTCCTCCCTGATCTGTTTTGTTGGTAAAAGCAAAGATTGTCTACAACCCACAGAAAACAAAATGATGGAAGCTTTTAATTCAAGAAGAAAAATGAGAACAGATGCAGCCGGTGAGTGTAGCCTAAGGGTGGGCAGAATATAGATTTGGATCTACCGGTAGATCCAGTAAATCCTCCCACCCTAAACTATAATGCTGAAATGAAGAATTCTCTGTTTGTAAGGGGGGGGGGTACCAGGAATGGATTTTTGTTTGTGAGCTCCATTCAGTTCTGATACACAAAACAAATTAATGGGCTCCGTATCCTTGAAATTTAAGGCTTTTTCACAGGCTGTAGTATCTCAGGGTACTAGTAAAAAAAAAAATAGATCCCACGAGCCTGAGGTCTGCCCTCCCCTGCTGTAGTCTAACTTTCAAGGCCCATCTAGGATAAATGCTCCATATAAAACCGAACTCTAATGTAAAGCTAGTCAAACTCATTGTCCCCTTAGGGCTGGAGTTGTAGTGGGAGATGGATTGCTTACAATTTACCATTGTGGGCACAATTTCAAATCTGTGGTGACTAATTAAGCACAATTAGGCACAATATATATCAGAGGGCCAGACCCCTCAAACCACACTCACCACTGCACAGTGATATTATCTGACCCACCCGGTTGACACCACAACTGATGATATTGTAAGCTCAAATGTCAACAAAATAGTTAAGTTGAGAAAGTCAAGAACTGTTTGAATGGGAGGATGGAGGGGAGAGACAGAATTTTGTTTTCAAAGATAAAATATTCTGCTTAACATCTGTTGCTAATTGTCCCAGTCTTTATCAGCTCTTCTAGCAGCACTCTATTCCTCTGGGGTTTGGCTAGTTTTGATGCCATTCATTTGGCTCCATTTGTTTGCATCCAGCAAGTCAAATCTTATACTCTGGCCATGAAGAAAGTGCCATCTTCCTCTCTTTGATGGAACTGTATCTGTCCAAGACCCACATTTCTGATTCATCTTCTCACTTTGATGCCACATTCCTTTTAGTTCCTTGTATTCTACTATCTATTATAACCACAATCTAATTCCACCTTTTGGAAATTACTATAGTAACAGAACAATAGGGATCAGAGATGGACGTATTTCTACTTTCTCCATACATTGTCCTTTATGGGCACATGCCACCATATGCACATAGAAGGAAAACTATATACACAATAGTGATTCTTCTCTGGCTGTTTAATGGGAATATGGAGATTTTTCACTCAGATGCCCAGGACAAGGCTTCAAAAGAACCTAAAGGCATTCTACCTCTAGAGCATTTCTAGGTTCAACAGATAAGCTCTGAACAAAGACCAAATTCTTCCTGTGGCTCCCGTTAATTAAAAACATGAGATAAAGAATTTGTGTAACACCAAATCACCAAATGTCTCTGAGAATTACAGCCTATATTTGCAAAACACACATTGTGAGAGCATTCCAATATTTTAGTGGTGATCATTTTTTTAAATTTCTTTTATGCCTATTCCTAGCTGATAATTGACCTAGGAAAATATTATTTTGGCTTCCACCCTGCTGGTACCATACAAAACTATCTACAATACCAATTTTTGGAGCAATGTTCCACAAAGCCTTCTATGAAAGGCTTTGCTGGTGCATTTTTATGCCAAGAAACACTTTAACCGCTCAGGATAAAGTCTAAGAAAACTGCTAGAGCTCATCCCTCTCACCTGGCTTCCATTATTGGTGGCACCACTAGCTTGCATCAGCAACTAACCTCAGATAACTGTGGTTTCCTTTAAAAAAAATGCTGTATGGCTAAGGTGTAGCTATACAAATGAATGGAATAATTCATACATCCACCTCCTTTTCCATTCTGTATATGTCACACTTCTGGGTCATGACAGATCCATAACCACTATGAAAAAACCAGTTGAGGAATGATGAAGACACTGCAATGAACCCCCCCCCCCACCAGCAAACTCAAAGTTGCCTAGATTTCCAAATAAAGAAACCAAGAAAATGAAGGGGGGGGGGATGTCTTATACAAATCTCATCATCTTGATAGAGAGCTTTAATTTTAAACTAATAGTCTCTACATGGATGAATTAGACAGAAGAGGAAGAAGAAAGCGCGCACGAGAAAGAAATGTTGGCCTGTGGATAGCCACTACTTACAGGTGTAGGTCATTTCAAAGCTGTCGCTAATATTCACAATATCAATCTGGGGAGCCAGCTTGGGGGGCTCTGTGAACTGAGACAATGCAAACATAAAAGCTGCATGTTCCTGGGATTGTTGAGTAGGAAATAATCCCCCTAGGAAAAGAAGAAGAAAGAACGAGAGGGAAAAACAGAGCATAAGCTGAGTCTGAGAAGACAATGGCATTATACCACTCCACTTCATCATGCAGTCATTCTGTGACTCTACTTTGCTAGCTATTTAGGAACCAAAACTTCTCCAAATGCTTTTCCAGAAGGGGAGTCACAACAAAGAGTCCTGCTGCACCTTTAAGACTAAGGGTACATGTTTAGATGGGGACAAAGTCCTACAACTCCCAGCATTCCCCAGGCATTTCCCCATCTAAACATGCATAGGATTCTGCCCTAAACAAATGTATTTTGGTATGACTTTTCAAGATCCTGCGCCGTCTAATCCTTATGTAGCACAAAATGTACCAGATTCCCTAATACTTCTGTGTGTTCATAAATGAAGAGTAGATTGGGGGTGTGGAAAACTGAGGATTAATCTCCTGGGGCCTCATTTTCTGGCAGCACTTTAAAGGTTAAAAATGAGTGTTGTGGAGGAAAAGGATTAGTATCCCCCCCCTCAAATGAAGACTCATTTCCCTTTATTTTACACAGGATCTGAATCTAACACATTTGCCTGCACTGAACAGATGTTTACTCAACAAGTTGTTGTTGAACTAAAAGAGAATGAACAAAGACACTTGGGCATTATTCAAGCATCACCTTTCCTTGGATAATGTGGGTGGGTGGGGAATGGCCAAATTGGTGTTACAAAGGGGTAGGTATATGAAGCCATGCTCTCAATGTCCAGCATGGCATGTCCTATGTTAGAATGGATGTACCATGGATTGGAACCAGGTAAAGGAAGACCACCCAGAAACCTGGCTACTGTGAGGACTGCTTATTATTGAGTTATTTTAGTTACTGGTCTTAGAAATACAGCATAGTGCAGTAAGATAATGAAGCGCCCAAATAGATCCAAGTAATGGTTTCATTAATCTGGGTAGATTGTGTTTTTGGCCATTTCTTTGGGGAGTGCAATGTGCCTTTAGACCTTTGGATCCAGTTTGTTGTGTACTTTTGGTGTACATCTGAGTTTAATAGAAATGCAAAGGGAACGTTACTTCCCTAGGATGGTACAGATGTGCAATTGAGGCACAAGCAGAGTAAATGGCTGGATAGAATAAAACATCATCATTATCATAATCTGTTGTTGTTATTGTTAGCATTTATATGAGTCACCTGGTATAACAATTAAATTAACCAAAGCAAGAAATAAAAAGTATTAAGTGTAACTCATCGCTGCAAAGCAGGATACTCTACATGCATGCACAATTCTTGCTGCTGTGGAAGGAGAAGATGCTGCATTATATATATATATATATATATATATATATATGGTGTACAGTCTTAGGTGCTGTTGCCAAGGAAGGTGTGAGAAATGGCAGCCTGCTAATTTCCAGGTTCACCTTTTGTTTCGAGGCGAGACACAGAATAAATATGGGAAACGAGGATGCCCACAAGGGAATGCAAAACTGCAATATAAGCGCCGATCTTGCAAGTGGGGCTAGCCCGGGAGTCCCCCCCCCCCCGCCCCGTCTCTCCAAGACAAAGTGTGGCGAGCTTGCCACTGGCATTGCAAAGAGAAAAGAGCGAGACATAAGGGAGAGACAGGACTCAAGAGCCAGCCAATGCGATCCGTTATGTATAGGGGACAAGCTGTGGGGTGACTGAACTGGGGAGAGGAGGAGGAGACAAATGGAAAGAATGTTGCTCATGCTCAGAGCTGGGGTGTGGGAACAAGTGGATGCATGCAATGGAAAGGGACTGAATGCAACATTTCCCTGGCGTTGCTCTGCTTTTGTTTTGCAGCAACAAAGACCAGAGAGCATCCCCCCCTCCCTCCCTCAGGTATCTCTACCTACAGAAATGAGAAAACATACACCCACCCCTGCAAGTGGAGGGCGAGAATGCAAAGTGGTTCTCAGCCCAGTCCCTCTCCAAACGGAATGCTGAGTCCCACATGTAGGAGACCAGGGAGATCGCTCTGTTTGAGCGCAGGCATGTTCCCCCACCCGCTACGAAGAACAGATAACTGCATCCCCTGTTCGGCTCCCCACCACCACCCTACTGAGAGGGTCATCCATCCCAGGCATCGGCCCCAGCCCCACGTCCTTTCTTCTTGACAAGTGGAGGCGATGGATGGGTTCGATCACACAGGCGCGCGCACGCAGGAGAGTCCATTCAATCTAGGAAGGAAGCGGTTTCGCACTCACCTATCTGGATGTTGCTGGGGAAATTGACCCCCAACACTGCCCCTAGGAAACTGGTGCAGAAGAAGGCAAAAATGTGCTGCATATTCCCTTTTGCATTGGCGAGAAAGAAGCCCAGGTCCAAGCATAGATTTGGTATCCCCCCCCCCCTTCTGGTTCCTTCCTTCCTTCTTCTTGTTGGGTCCTCTCTTCTTTTCTTTTGCTTTTCTTTTCGGTCCTCTCTTCCTTCTGTTATGCTGTGTGTCTCTTTCTCTTGGAATCCAGTGCTTAGATCGCTGCCTTAACACCAACTGACAGCAGGATTAACTGAGCTCTGAGAGAGAGAGAGAGAGAGAGAGAGACAGCCCCCTCCTCTCCCTCCCTCCCTCCCTCCCTCCCTCACGCGCACACACACACACACACACAATCACAGTGTGTGACTGTGTGTCTCTCTCTCACACACAGACTACTCTCTTCCGTCAAGCTCATTTCCCTCTCATTGTTGTATCTCACTGATACAGCCGTGTCCCCCCCCCTTTTGCAGTCTCTTTTCCTTAACCTCCCCTCCTTCACCATGTGCCGTCAGCCTCTCCCATCAAATTAATCTTCTCTTTTGCCCCCCCCCCCAGCCCTATTCTTTGGGTAGATACTACAGATACGGTGAGTGCCTAGCAGCTGCCCAGTCCCTAAGTGGCAAACTCCTCTTCAGAAAGATCTCTGCTCTTTAGTCACAGATCAATAGGTCCTGGAGCGGGGTTACTTGAGCTCCCGGGATCCAAGGGCAGCCGCCAGCTCCGTGTCACTCAAGACAGTTTAGATCATTAGGACAATGATGGGCGAGAGAGAAACAAATTGCCCTCAAAGGGGAGCGGGAATCATTTGGCAAAATAGAGGGAGATGCCAAAGAGAAGGGAAAGAACATTTTCTTTCCTTTTTTCCAGCTGACTTTTGCTTTCTTCTTCCTCTGCCCGGCCGTCATTAACCTCCTCTTTCCATTTTGGTTGGCTCAGAGGTATTCCTGGCCTCTTTGTAAAGGAATCCAGGCTATATAGGATAGGTGGGGGATAGTACAAAAGCTAGGAGGATGCAGACACTATCCTTAATCATGGAAAGATTGAGAGGGGGGCTGGCGGGCGGGAGGAGAGCGTCATTTTGCAATGACAGTCTCAAAGGTTCAGGCTGTATCACAGTTAACAGCTTTTCTTCCCACTCTCCCCATCTCCTCTAGGATTTCGAAACATTTAGGGCACACGGGCATTTATTTTGTGAATGCAGATCCGCAGCGCAGGAGGAGGGCATGGTTCAGTTGCTGTTATTTGTTATTTGTGTACTACAGTAGACATCCTGAGCCAAGAGCGGAGTCCTCCCAGCAGCCCAGTCCTAGAGTCACCAGCAAAATGCTGCAGCTGCGTTGGCATCTCTATTAGTGTGTCAATCAATCAATCACGATTTTTGTGCCTGTGTGTCTCATTCTTCTTGGTAAAACCAGGGCACCCTTCATCCCTTACAACAACGGATGAAAAAGATAAAGAATGATGTGGATAGAAATAGATACACCATTTTCCAGCATCTCAGCAGAACCCAAGATGGGGCAATGCAAATGGAGACAGGACCACTATTTAGACAGCAGCAGGCTTGATGTGTAGGAGGGGGTGTCTCCAGGTGAAGGAGGCAGGTTAGTGCACCACACTGATACTATAGCTGAGAGTGGCTCTTTAGCTTCTCATAGAATCATAGAATAGTAGGGTTGGAAGGGGCCTACAAGGCCATCGAGTCCAACCCCCTGCTCAATGCAGGAATCCAAGTCAGAGCATCCCTGACAAATGGCTGTCCGGCCTCGTCTTGAAGGCCTCCAGTGTGGGAGAGCCCACCACCTCCCCAGGTAATTGGTTCCATTGTCATATTGCTCTTACAGTCAGGAAGTTTTTCCTGATGTTCAGCCGGAATCTGGCTTCCTGTAACTTGAGCCATTATTCCGTGTCCTGCACTCTGGGATGATCAAGAAGAGATCCTGGCCTTCTTCTCTGTGACAACCTTTCAAGTACTTGAAGAGTGCTATCATATCTCCCCTCAATCTTCTCTTCTCAAGGCTAAACATGCCCAGTTCTTTCAGTCTCTCTTCATAGGGCTTTGTTTCCAGTCCCCTGATCATCTTTGTTGCCCTCCTCTGAACCCTCTCCAGTTTGTCTGCATCCTTCTTAAAGTGTGGTGCCCAGAACTGGACACAGTACTCCAGATGAGGCCTAACCAGTGCTGAGTAGAGGGGAACTAGTACTTCCCGGGATTTGGAAGCTATGCTTCTATTAATGCAGCCCAAAATAGCATTGGCCTTTTTTGCAGCCACATCACATTGTTGGATCATATTCAGCTTGTGATTGACAACAATTCCAAGATCCTTCTCACTTGTAGTGTGGTTGAGCCACGTATCCCCCATCTTGTAACTGTGCATTTGGTTTCTTTTTCCTAGGTGCAGAATTTGGCATTTATCCCTATTAAATATCATTCTGTTGTTTTTTGCCCAGCGCTCCAGTCTATCCAGATCACTTTGAATTTTGTTTCTGTCTTCCAAAGTATTAGCTATCCCGCCCAATTTTGTGTCATCTGCAAATATGATCAGCATTCCCTGCACCTCCTCCTCCAAGTCATTAATAAAATGTTGAAGAGCACTGGGCCCAGGACTGAGCCCTTCTCCCATGTAGCTGAATGATTGCTATTCACTTTAATGGTGCTAGTGTCAAAGGTAGGCATGGTTGGGCACCTGCCACGGGCCCACACCCCAGCAGGAGCCCACTGATGAGAGACCTCTGGAGTTGCTCCTCCTCGTCACCATTGCCACCTGCTTGTTCATCCGCCTCTTGCTCTGGCCCAGATGCTGGTGGTGGTGAGAAGGAGGAACGGCCTGCTTGCTCCCTGGCTCTCTGCCTGCCAAGCAAGCAAGTGGCAGTAATGATGAGGAAGAGACGGAGGATCAATAGCAGCTCATGACCATGGCTGTGAAAGGTAGATTTATTGAGGGAGGTGGCCCATTAAGAGTGTGTCACCCAAGGTCCCTCAGAAACCAGGAGCTAGCAGTGCTTATGCACAATGCTGTACTGAAGGTAAAACCTACCCTCCAACTAGTGGCTAAAGCTGTGTGTGTGTGTGTGTGTGATGTTTGTGCAACTGGTCTCTCTGTGCAGATCACACAAAAGCACTGCACCCACCCCAATAGGCCTTGGCAGTATAAAAAGCCTCCCTCCACACTCCATGCCCATCATAAGGACTGACATTTCTTTTTCTAGTTACATTGTAAAAATGGGGATAAAATATATGACGGTTCAACAAATCAAGGCCAGATAATGCTTGACTCCTGTGGCAAATCAGACTGTTGTTAAACAGATTGTCTCTAAAAGGTGAGCAAGGATGGGAAAAGGCCAGCCTCTACAGAAAGAATGAAGAGGGAAGTGGAGTCACTGCTATGAAGGCCCTGCTCCATGTAAATTCATGGGAAGTAGGATTTGGCATGCAGAGAAACATAGGCACCATAACTCAGTGGTAAGCACATGCTTTGCATGCAGAAAGTCCCAGGTTCAATCCCTCTCCAGGTAGGGCTAGAAAGGAACCCTGCCCGAAATCCTGCCTGAAATCCTGTCTGGTTCAATTGCCAGTGCCCACCATAGCTTCAATAAGCCATGGCAGGTTGCAGCACAACCCATCTATCATTTAGAATATTCAAGGTGCGGTGGGCAGTCACTGAGGCTTACTGTGATTTGTGAACCCAGGCAGAGTGGTTTGTTGCCAAGGCAAACAAGTTACTTTAGAACTCTGCTGCAGCCCGTGGGTCCGGAGCGCCCATGTTTGCACATCACGATAAGCCGCAGTGACTGCTCGCTGTGGCTTGAACACTCACAATGACAGCCGGCATGCACTGCAGCTGTGCGAACTGGGTCAGTATAAGGCAGCCTCCTATGTTCCTCTCCTGATGGATTGAGAGACAGGAGTAGAGATGGGAGTGTCAGGGATGCTTGAGTTGGCCTAGTTTCTCTTCGAGCTCCACTTCAAAGCTCAAGCCACCTCATTCCCATTTCCGTTGATGACCTGTTTTTCTTTTCATTCCAATGCAAACATACACATTTTGGTGTGCTTTTTTTTAACGGTGTGCACTGAAATGCACACTTTCTCCCCATTGACGAAAGTGTGAAAATACATATATATATATTTTTTGGAAAACATGCATTTTACACTGCACATTTTCCCCAAAGTATGCATTTTAAAACATGACCACAAGCTCGGGAATGTGGGAGCTTTTCCTGGAAAAGTGTGTTCCCATGCATGTTTGAACTGAGGGTTGCAAACAGGGCAAATTTTGGTCATAAATGAACCACAACGAAATTCTCATCCTCGGACAAGAGGACTCATATGGGAGGGTTTCCTAGGAGAAGAAATTAGTGTCCTATTCCTCTTCTGCATCCAGTGCTATTTGGGCAGTAAGCTTAATGCTTTGTACCAACGTTATTGACTTTTATGGCAGGAGGTCATACTAGTGCGAAGAGGTTTCCTGTTTCTGCGAGATCGATACCCGCTGTCCCCCACCCAGTCATCTGACAAGTACAAGGCCTTGTAGGGTGCAGCTGCAATGTTCTGAATTAGAGGGCATTTGGTAAAGTGGTGTAACACTACTTATCACAAAGAGCCTTTGCACTGGACTCTGTTCACTTTTTGTCTTGCATGGCAGACCACAGGATCAAGCTCTTCATGTGGTAGATGATACACTATACATGTAGTGATTGAAATTCCCTGCCACAAAGGATTCTTAGTCTAGAAGCATATTGAAATCAACATGGAAGTCTCTCAAAGCCTGTATTTCCTCCATAGTCAGTGGTGTAATCGAGCGAGGAGGAAAGCAGCTCCACCGTTTTTCAGAGTAGGAGCAGTGGTGTCATTTCGTAGAATCATAGAACAGTAGGGCTGGAAGGGGCCTATAAGACCATCGAGTCCAACCCCCTGCTCAGTGCAGGAATCTAACTCAAAGCATCCCTGACAGGTGGCTGTCCAGCCTCGTCTTGAAGGCCTCCAGTGTGGGAGAGCCCACCACTTCCCTAGGTAATTGGTTCCATTGTTGTATTGCTCTAACAGTCAGAAGTTTTTCCTGATGTTCAGCCGGAATCTGGCTTCCTGTCACTTGAGCCCATTATTCCGTGTCCTGCACTTTGGGATGATGGAGAAGAGATCCTGGCCTTCCTCTCTGTAGCAACCTTTCAAGTACTGGAAGAGCACTATCATATCTCCCCTCAGTCTTCTCTTCTCAAGGCTTACATTTGCCAGAGCAGATGTAATTGATGGATTCTCCTTGCTGTGACAAGTGAATGAGGTGATAACAAGTCCTTCAAGTTTTAGTGTTTTTTGGAACAGATTATCATAGTGGAAGTAGAGAATGAGGTAAATAATCAAGCAGAAGCGGCATGTTTGTTCCTTTTCTTTGCACCATGCTAGTAATTTAAATGGCAACACTTCTTTACTAGGGCTGTGCACTGCTTCAGTATGAAGCCCAAATAACGAACCAAAGTGGGTTGATTCAGAGGTGCCTCATCATAATAATAAGCGGATCAGACCAGCATCGCAGTGCCTTGAAGTGAAGCGGCTCTTCCACAAAGCGCCTCGCCTGCCTCGTATATTTGGAGCTCTTCCTATGCCTTCTGAGCAGCCTAGACAGGCTGTCTCCAAAATGTATCAACTTTGGAATGATAGTGTGGAGGGGCAGGAGGAAGAGGAGGGAGGGGGGAAGGAGAGAGGATGCGGAGGTGGCAAATGTATCAATTTGAGAGAGATCCGACCACTGAGAGAGGCAGGAGAAGGGGAGAGGAGAGGGAGGAGGAGGAAGGAGTAAGCTTTGCTGTGAGTCAGCCTCCATTTGCTCCTTGTGAGAGAGGTGATGTTACTGGAGAGGAGAGGGCTGTCTGAATGTTATTTGGCCAGAGGAGTAGTCTCCAAAGTGGGCTGCATGCACTGCAGGGGGTGCACAAGACAATCCATTGGGGTGTACGAGCTGCCTGATGATTCAGCAGCTTCCCGCTGCCCTGACAATCTGCCATTGTGTGAAATGATGGTGGTGGCAGTGGTGGCAGATGAGAGGGAAGCTCAAGATGGGATGGGAGCTGAGAGGGAAGCTCAGGATGGGATGGGAGGGAGAGGGAAGCTGAGGGATGGGATGGGAGCTGAGAGGGAAGCTCTGTGGCATCGCTAGGAGCAACTGCCCCAGTCTCTGCCACGCATGGCAGAGGAAGCCTTAACCCTTCCCACTTTGGGAGAACAAAGTCGAGAAGAAAGCGTGTGCTATGGGGACTGGGTAAAAATGAGTAGGGATGTCAGATAAATCTGCTGCGGATTCAAATGAGTCCAGATTCTTTGGAATCCAGCTTCAGGAATCCGCAGTGGATTGGGACCACTTACTTCTGCTCCAGGAAGACTGGAGGTGGAACAGCACTCAGCTGCTTCTTGCCAGCCAGAGCCATTCACTTCCTCCCTGTCCCTGCCGATTGCCATGTGTTTTCTTTAAAAAAAAAAAAAAAAAGGCGATCGGCAGGATGTGCCCATAGACTTAGACACAAATAGAGTTATGAATCTTGTGTATAAGCCTATGGACACATAGCCTTAGGACACACAGACTTAGATGCAAGATTCATGACTCTGTTTGCGTCTAAGTCTTTGGGCACATCCTGCCGATTGCTGGTTGTTGTTTTTTTAAGACATGGCAATCGGCAGGGACAGGGAGGAGGCAGATGGCTCTGGCTGGCAGGAGGGAAGGTAAGTGGCCCCCAAGGCAGTTTCCCCCCCTCCTGGAATCCTCGCTGAGCGGAGCCTCTCTGGAGGATTCTGGGGGGGAGGAACGGATCGCCTCTCCTCGGCCACGGATTCCCCACCGGAACAGACGGTGGGGAATCCGTACACCCCTAAAAATGAGGATCCATAAAATCAAAAAGGGATCGTCATGATTTCATACAATTTTTAAAGGTTGTTGTTGTTGTTGTTGTTGTTCAGTCGTTCAGTCGTGTCCGACTCTTCGTGACCCCATGGACCATAGCACGCCAGGCCTTCCTGTCCTGCGCTCTCTCCCGGAGCGTGCTCAAGTTCATATTCATTGCATCCGTGATGCTATCTAGCCATCTCATCCTCTGCCGTCCCCTTCTCCTTTTGCCTTCAGTCTTTCCAAGCATCAGGGTCTTTTCCAGGGACTTTTCTCTTCGCATTAGGTGGCCAAAATATTGGAGCTTCAGCTTCATTATCTGTCCTTCCAGTGAGCACTCAGGGTTGGTTTCCTTTAGGATGGACTGATTTGACCTCCTTGCAGTCCAGGGGACTCGTAAGAGTCTTCTCCAGCACCACAGTTCGAAAGCATCAATTCTTCGGTGCTCAGCCTTCCTTATAGTCCAGCTCTCACAGCCATACATTACTACTGGGAAAACCATAGCTTTGATTAGACGGACCTTTGTCGGCAAGGTGATGTCTCTGCTTCTTACTATGCTGTCTAGGTTTGCCATAGCTTTCCTCCCAAGGAGCAAGCATCTTTTAATTTCATGGCTACAGTCACCGTTTGCGGTGATCTTGGAGCCCAAGAAAGTAAAATCTGTCACTGCTTCCATTTCTCCCCCTTCTATATGCCAGGAAGTGATGGGGCCAGATGCCATGATCTTAGTTTTTTTAATGTTGAGTTTCAAACCAGCTTTTGCACTCTCCTCTTTCACCCTCAACAAGAGGCTTTTTACATCCTCTTCGCTCTCTGCCATTAGGGTGGTATCGTCTGCATATCGGAGGTTGTTGATAATTCTCCCAGCAATCTTAATTCCGACCTGTGATTCATCCAACCCGGCGTTTCTCATGATGTACTCTGCATATAAGTTAAATAAGCAGGGTGACAATATGCAGCCTTGTCGTACTCCTTTCCCAATTTTGAACCAATCGGTTGTTCCATGTCTGGTTCTGACTGTTGCTTCTTGACCCTCGTACAGGTTTCTCAGGAGACAGGTAAGGTGGTCTGGTACTCCCATCACTTTAAGAATTTGCCACAGTTTGTTGTGATCCACACAATCAAAGGCTTTAGCGTAGTCAATGAAGCAGAAATAGACGTTTTTCTGGAATTCTCTTGCTTTCTCCATGATGCAGTGAATGTTGGCGATTTGATCTCTAGTTCCTCTGCCTCTTCTAAACCCAGCTTGTACTTCTGGTAGTTCTCGGTTCACATACTGCTGAAGCCTAGCTTTTAGGATTTTGAGCATCACCTTGCTGGCATGTGAAATGAGCGCAATTGTGCGGTAGTTTGAACACTCTTTGGCGTTGCCCTTCTTTGGAATTGGAATGTAAACTGACCTTTTCCAATCTTGTGGCCACTGTTGAGTGTTCCAGATTTGTTGGCATATTGAATGCAGCACTTTAACAGCATCATCTTTTAGGATTTTAAATAGCTCTGCTGGAATACTGTCATCTCCGCTAGCTTTGTTGTTACTAATGCTTCCTAAGGCCCATTCGACTTCACTCTCGAGGATGTCCGGCTCAAGTTCAGTGACCGCACTATCATGGCTATCAGGGACATTCAGATCTTTCCTGTATAGTTCTTCTGTGTATTCTTGCCACCTCTTCTTAATCTCATCTGCTTCTGTTAGGTCCCTGCCTTCTTTGTCCTTTATCATGCCCGTCTTTGCACAAAACGTTCCCTTGAGATCTCCAATTTTCTTGAAGAGATCTCTAGTCTTTCCCATTCTGTTGTTTTCCTCGATTTCTTTGCATTGTTCATTTAAGAAGGCCTTCTTGTCTCTCCTTGCTATTCTCTGGAACTCTGCATTCAGTTGGGTATATCTTCCCCTTTCTCCCTTGCTTTTCGCTTCCCTTCTTTCGTGAGCTACTTGTAAAGCCTCATCAGACAGCCACTTGGCTTTCTTGCATTTCTTGTTCTTTGGGATGGATTTCGTTGCTGCCTCCTGAACAATGTTACGGACCTCCGTCCATAGTTCGTCAGGCACTCTGTCTATCAGGTCTAATCCCTGAAATCTATTCCTCACCTCCACTGTATATTCATCAGGGATATGATTTAGGTCATACCTGAACGGTTTAGTGGTTTTCCCGACGTTCTTCAATTTAAGCCAAAATTTTGCAAGAAGCACCTCATGATCTGAGCCACAGTCAGCTCCAGGTCTTGTTTTTACTGACTGTATGGAGCTTCTCCATCTTTGGCTGCAAAGGACATAATCAATCTGATTTCGATATTGACCATCTGGTGACGTCCATGTGTAGAGTCGCCTCTTGTGCTGTTGGAAAAGAGTGTTTGCTATGATCAGCATGTTCTCTTGGCAAAACTCTATTAGCTTTTGTCCTGCTTCATTTTGTACACCAAGGCCATGCCTGCCTGTTATCCCGGTGATTTCTTGACTTCCTACTTTAGCATTCCAATCCCCTATGATGAAGAGGACATCTTTTTTGGGTGTTAGTTCTAGAAGGTGTTGTAGGTCTTCATAGAACCGATCAACCTCAGCTTCTTCGGCCTCAGTGGTTGGGGCATAGACTTGAATTACTGTGATATTGAATGGTTTGCCTTGGATTCCTACTGAGATCATTCTATCATTTTTAAGATTGTACCCCAATACTGCTTTTCCCACCCTTTTGTTGACTATGAGTGCTACTCCATTTCTTCTAAGGGATTCTTGCCCACAATAGTAGATATGCTGGTCACCTGAATTAAATTCGCCCATGCCTGTCCATTTTAGTTCGCTGATTCCCAAGATGTCGATGTTCAATCTTGCCATCTCATGTTTGACCACCTCCAGCTTACCTTGATTCATTGATCTGACATTCCAGGTTCCTAAACAATATTGTTCTTTACAGCATCGGATTTTCTTTTCACCACCAGACACATCCACAGCTGAGTGTCCTTTCGGGTTTGGCCCAGCCGCTTCACTCTTTCTGGTGCTACTTGGAAATACCCTCTGCTCTTCCCCAGTAGCATATTGGACACCTTCCGACCTGAGGGGCTCATCTTCCGGCGTCATCTCTTTTAGCCTTGTGATACGTTCCATGGGGTTTTCTTGGCAAGAATACTGGAGTGGGTTGCCATTTCCTTCTCCAGTGGACCACATTTTGTCAGAACTCTCTGCCATGACCTGTCCGTCTTGGGTGGCCCTGCACGGCATAGCTTATGGCTTCACTGAGTTACGCAAGCCCCTTCGCCACAACAAGGCAGTGATCCATGAAGGGGAATTTTTAAAGGGGAGACCCACAAAACCACCATCCAATCACAGAGCACATCTGCCTCTGTGGACTGAACCAGTAAAATTATGGATCTGCCACTCGTGGGTGCAGCCACAGTGCAAAAACATGGATCCTTGGCAGGCATCCTCTTCATGTCATATGATTTTTGCAGAGCAAATCTCCCAAAGCACCAACATATCACAGAGCACATCTACCTCCATGGACTGAACCACAAAAATCATGGATCTGCCACTCATGGGCACAGCCACAGCACAAAATGAGGAAAATGGCTCCCCTCATTCCCTGGAACAAGACCACTGCTGGTGCGTGTCCAGAGGGCCTAGGAGCTGGTGGCGGCAGCGGCAGCAGCCCGCCCTCATTGGCAGGAGTTGTCCTCCAACCAGGTGCCCTCCCCTCCTTCCACGGAAGGGAGAGAGTGCAATTGGAGGGTGACTCCTGCCCTCATGCCTGTCGGTGGTTGGCGGGCTGCAACGGGCAGCGGTTTCCCTAGCAGCACCAGCAGAAGTGGCAGCAGCAGCTCCCCTGGTGGTGATCCCCCCCATGGAACAAGGGCCCAGGTAAGGAGCTGGAGGCTGGGCTGCGTGTGTGGGGGGGAAAGAGGATTCAGATGTTCAAATCATGCTTCATCTTTGTAGGCTGAGGTGGGTCGGGGTCCCCCGAATCAGCCCGAGCCGAATTGGGCCTGCGTCAGAAGCCTCAAAGCGGCTTCCGAGTCAGATCAGGGGGGTATGTGCACAGCCCTGTTCTTTATAAGATTTTTTGTATTTCTAATTTAACCCCCCCCCCCAAAGATTGCATTTCAGATCTTTTCTGAAAGCTCAGTCTGTTTTACAAGTTCATCCTATACAGTCAGAAGTAAACACCACTGAGTGCAATGGAGCTTACTCCCAGGCGACTATGCACAGGATGGCAGCCATACCTGTAAACCGAATTGTGAGATTTTATTAGTGTTTTGTGTGTTTGTTTGCTTTGGATATCTGTGTTTTATGATGGAGTTTTTAACCAGAGTGCTAACAACTTTGAGTATACTACGACTTGGCCAAATCATCATAGTAAGCTCAAGATTCAAACCCAGATTTCTTAACCTGAGTATAGCATGCTAAGCAGGAAAACATACCAGGTTCCACCAGGTACTACCATGGTTACTCCTCCTCCTAGTACTACTACTACAGCAACAACTATATAATGATCATGATGATAATTATATGTATAATAATTATATAGTTGTAGTAGTAGTAGTCTTCAGCAAAGGAGATCGTTACCTTGTCGTGGTGCTGGAGCTTGAGCACCTCAATGACGTCATGAGCTAAAACCGTGAAGGGACACCCAAGACGGGAAGGTCATGGCAGAGAGCGTCAGACTAAATACGATCCCTGGGGAAGGAAATGGCATCCCACCCCAGTATTCTTGCCATGAAAACTAAATGGATCAGTACAACCAGAGATATGTTGGTATACCATCGGAAGATGGGACTCCCAGGTCGGAAGATGGTCAAAATGCTACTGGGGAGGAACAGAGGATAAGTTCAACTAGCCCCAGATGTGATGACGCAGCTAGCTCAAAGCTGAAAGGACGGCTAGCAGCCGATGGTGCTGGTAGTGAACGACGAATCCGATGTTCTAAAGATCAACACACCATAGGAACCTGGAATGTAAGATCTATGAGCCAGGGCAAATTGGATGTGGTTATTGGGGAGATGTCAAGATTAAATATAGACAATTTGGGTGTCAGTGAACTGAAATGGACTGGAATGGGCCACTTCACATCAAATGACCACCAGATCTACTACTGTGGACAAGAGGACCACAGAAGAAATGGAGTAGCCTTCATAATTAATAATAAAGTGGCTAAAGCAGTGCTTGGATGCAATCCAAAAAATGACAGAATGATCTCAATTTGAATTCAGGGTAAGTCATTTAACATCACAGTGATCCAAATATACGCCCCAACCACAGATGCTGAAGAAGCAGAAGTAGATCAGTTCTACGAGGATCTGCAGCACCTACTGGATAGTATGCCAAAAAAAGATATTATTTTCATTACAGGAGACTGGAATGCTAAAGTGGGTAGTCAAATGACACTTGGAATTACAGGCAAGCATGGTCTGGGAGAACAAAATGAAGCAGGACATAGGCTGATAGAATTTTGCCAAGACAACTCACTGTGCATAACAAACACTCTCTTCCAACAACCTAAGAGACAACTTTATACATGGACTTCACCAGATGGTCGACACCGAAATCAGATTGACTACATCCTTTGTAGACAAAGGTGGTGGACATCTATGCAGTTGGTAAAAACAAGACCTGGAGCTGATTGTAGTTCAGATCACGAACTTCTTATTGCACAATTTAGAATCAGACTAAAGAGAATAAGGAAGACCCACAGATCAGTTAGATATGAGCTCACTAATATTCCTCATAGGGTTGGCGGAGAATTTCTCCACGAATCTTCAGGAGGCCGAGCGCCAACGCATTCGGCCCCCCGAAAGTGTTGGGGAAATTCTCTGCCGGCCCCCCGCCCTCCCCCCCGGGATGGGACTTACCTTCGGCGAATGTCCCACTCAGCGGCGGGTCCCAGTGGCGTTTTGGTGGCATTTCATTGGGGGCGGGGGTGGCGGCCGGTCTCCCGACCGGCTGCCACCGCCGCCATTGCAAAAAAAAAAAAAGTAAACTAAAAAAAACACAAACACACCCGTGACAGGCTACGTAACGATTTACGTAGCCTATCACGGCTAGATTTCCAAAGTCAGCCGTGATAGGCTATGTAAATCGTCACGTAGCCTATCACAGGTGACTTTGAAAAAAAAAAAAGCGCGTACGCAAATGGCGGCTCCCATGGGGACCGCCATTTGCGTTTCTTATTTTGGCACGTTTAGTCTACGTAAACATTTACGTAGACTATGGCGAAAATAAGGGAACGCTATTTGCGTTGCCCTTATTTTTGCCGTAGTCTACGTAAATCTTTACGTAGACTAGACGTGCCAAAATAAGGAACGCAAATGGCGGTCCCCATGGGAGCCGCCATTTGCGTACGCGCTTTTTTTTTTTTTCAAAGTCACCTGTGATAGGCTACGTGACGATTTACATAGCCTATCACGGCTGACTTTGGAAATCTAGCCGTGATAGGTTATGTAAATCATTACGTAGCCTATCACGGGTGTGTGTGTGTGTGTGTTTTACTTTTTTTTTCACGGCCGGGTAGACGGGGTGCTCCTACCCGGCCTGAATTTCGCCGGCGAGGGATGGGGCGCCTCCCCCCTGGCCTGAATTTCGGCCGGGCGAGGCGGGGCACCTCCCCCCCCTCGCCTGAACTTCGGGGGGAGAAGCGAAGTGCCTCCCCCCCCCACGAATCAAGCTGCGGGACAAGGTAAGTCCCTTTCATCCATCCATAATTTTTCCTCATGAATATGCAGCGGAGGTGAATAATAGATTTAAGGTACTAGATTTAGTAGATAGGGTCCCGGAAGAACTATGGACAGAAGTTTGCAACATTGTTCAGGAGGCGGCAACAAAAAAGTCCCAAAGAAAAAGAAAACCAAGAAGGCAAGATGGCTGTCTGTGCTGAGACACTGGAAGCAGCCCAAGAAAGAAGGAAAGCAAAAGGCAACAGTGATAGGGGGAGATATGCCCAATTAAATGCAAAATTCCAGAGGTTAGCCAGAGGAGATAAGGAATTATTTTTAAACAAGCAATGTGTGGAAGCGGAAGAAGATAATAGAATAGAAAGGACAAGAGACCTCTTCCAGAAAATTAGAGACATCGGAGGTAAATTCCAGGCAAGAATGGGTATGATCAAAAACAAAGATGGCAAGGACCTAACAGAAGCAGAAGAGATCAAGAAAAGGTGGCAAGAATATACGGAAGATCTGTATAGGAAGGATAGTAATATCGGGGATAGATTTGACGGTGTGGTCAGTGAGCTAGAGCCAGACATCCTGAAGAGTGAGGTTGAATGGGCCTTTAGAAGCATTGCTAATAACAAGGCAGCAGGAGATGACGGTATCCCAGCTGAACCGTTTAAAATCTTGCAAGATGATGCTGTCAAAGTGATGCATCATGCCATATGCCAGCAAATTTGGAAAACACAAGAATGGCCAACAGATTGGAAAAGATCAGCTTATATCCCCATACCCAAAAAGGGAAGCACCAAAGAATGTTCCAACTATCCAACAGTGGCACTTATTTCACATGCCAGTAAGGTAATGCTCAAGATCTTGCAAGGTAGACTCGAGCAATTCATGGAACGAGAATTGCCAGATGTACAAGCTGGGTTTCGAAAAGGCAGAGGAACTAGAGACCAAATTGCCAGTATCCGCTGGATAATGGAGAAAGCCAGGGAGTTTCAGAAAAACATCTATTTCTGTTTTATTGACTGTTCTAAAGCCTTTGACTGTGTGGATCATAACAAACTGTGGCAAGTTCTTGGTGGTATGGGGATACCAAGTCATCTTGTCTGCCTCCTGAGGAATCTGTATAACAACCAAGTAGCAACGGTAAGAACAGACCACGGAACAACAGACTGGTTTAAGATTGGGAAAGGAGTACGGCAAGGTTGTATACTCTCACCCTACCTATTCAACCTGTATGCAGAACACATCATGTGACGTGCTGGGTTTGATGAATCCAAGGCTGGAGTTAAAATTGCTGGAAGAAACATTAACAATCTCAGATATGCAGATGATACCACTTTGATGGCTGAAAGCAAGGAGGAGCTGAGGAACCTTATGAAGAAGGTGAAAGAAGAAAGTGCAAAAGCTGAGTTGCAGTTCAACCTCCAAAAAACCAAGATTATGGCAACCAGCTTGACTGATAACTGGCAAATAGAGGGAGAAAACGTGGAGGCAGTGACAGACTTTGTTTTTCTAGGTGCAAAGATTACTGCAGATGCTGACTGCAGCCAGGAAATCAGAAGATGTTTACTTCTTGGGAGGACAGCAATGACAAATCTTGATAAAATAGTGAAGAGCAAAGACATCACAGTGACAACAAAGGTCCGCATAGTTAAAGCAATGGTATTCCCCATAGTAACCTGTGGCTGCGAGAGCTGGACCATAAGGAAGGCTGAGCGAAGGAAGATAGATGCTTTTGAACTGTGGTGCTGGAGGAAAATTCTGAGAGTGCCTTGGACTGCAAGAAGATCAAACCAGTCCATACTTCAGGAAATCAAGCCAGACTGCTCACTTGAGGGAATGATATTAAAGGCAAAACTGAAGTACTTTGGCCACATCATGAGAAGACAGGATACCCTGGAGAAGATGCTGATGCTAGGGCAAGTGGAAGGCAAAAGGAAGAGGGGCCGACCAAGGGCCAGATGGATGGATGATATTCTGGAGGTGACGGACTCGACCTTGGGGGAGCTGGGGGTGGCGACGGCCGACAGGAAGCTCTGGCGTGGAGCGTGGGCTGGTCCATGAAGTCACAAAGGGTCGGAAGCGACTGACCGAATAGACAACAACGTAGTAGTAGTAGTAGTAGTAGTAGTAGTAGGAGTAGCACTAGCTATGGTAGTACCTGGTGGACTGGTATGGATTCTATTAATCATCATCATCATCATCATTATAATCATCACTGATGTTGTAGAAACCCCTGAGTTGGTAGCATTCCTTCCACAAAGGCCTTTTACACATGTAGAACACAGGGACAGGGAAAAGCCAGGGAAAAACATTTGGATGGGTCCAGACATAACACAAAACCATGGTTTGTGTTAACCATAGTTATGAATCCATACCATGATTTGAGCTTCCAGATGTATAACAGGCAAACCATAGTTTTGAGATGTAGGTCTCCTTTTGTTTCCCATCTACTCAGGACTCAGCTTTTGAAATTTGCTCCCATGTCTTCATGGTGCAGCACCCTCTTGAGGCAGAGCAATGGCCCTGTATAACTATGGGTTGTCAATGGTCTGTGAATTCAGACATAATGGAAAATCACATTCATTCATTCATTCATTCATTCATTCATTCATTCATTTATAATATCACATCAAAGTAACAAACAGTAGTAAAAGAAATAGACAGTACCAACCAAATAAAAACCACCTTAATAGAACTAATGAAAGAACCAAAGATTTGCTCTCTGTTTACTACCCCCAAATGCATTTTATACTTTCTGATCCTTCAAGCGACCAAACACAGTGGAGGCTGGTGGCTCCTGTTTTGGTGGGACTATGAATCCATTATGGGTTTCATTCAGAACCAGCCAGAACTCTAAATAAGCTATCCAAAGAAGAAGCTACCTTCAGCACCTTGGATAGCTTCTTTATAGGGGTGTACGAAACCCTGCTTACCTGGCTGCACCAGGTTCCACAGGTGGGGGGAGGTGATCCATTCCTCCCCCCAGAATCCTCAACGGGGGGGGGGAGGCAATCTGTTCCTCCCCCCTGGAATCCTGCCCGGCTGTCTCCACTCTTCGGCCAGGCTGTGGAGCTGCCGGCCGGGCCAACCTGCAGCGGGGCCTCCAGCCGCTGCCAGGCTGGTGCGGACGCAAATGGCGTCCTGCGTAGGGGATGCCATTTGCATTCCTGCTTTAGCCATGATAAGCTATGTAAAAATATTTACATAGCCTATCACAGCTAAAGCGGAAACGCAAATGGCATAGGGGATGCCATTTGCGTCCCTGCTTTAGCCATGATAGGCTACGTAAATATATACGTAGCCTATCACGGGCTGGCGTAGGGACGCAAATGGTGGCCGCTACGACGGCTGCCAGTTGTGGCCACAGCAGCTCAGCAGCGGCCGGAGCCACCGCTACCGCTGCCGCTGCCGGAGCCAGGTAGGCTCCGTTTCGCGGGGTGGAGGGGCGGGGGGCTCTGTTCCGCCATGGATTCTGGGGGGCCGAATTCACTGGAATTCAGCCCCTCCGGGATCCGTGGCGGAATTCTCTAACATCCCTACTTCTTTACAGTTCTGGCTGGTTCTGACTAAAACCCAGAAAGGATTCACATCCCCACTGAAATCAGAGCCACCAACCTCCACTGACTAAATGACATCTGAATTTTAACAGCATTGGGTTGTCATTGAAGCTTAGAAATCCATTTCATGTTTTTAGCAGCTTTAGTGTATCAGAGTCTGGAATAGTTCCAGTCCAGGTTTTGCTTAGAACCCATGTGCGCTCTCTCTCTCTCTCTCTCTCTCTCTCTCTCTCTCTCTCCATAAGCTAGATCTTATCAGGAAGCCCTGAGAGATTCTGATACACCTCATTCGAAGTTCTTATTAATAATAAAATTGTTTTAATGAAACCATACTCTGCCTGGATTACTTCTCTGCATTTTCTTGGGTCTCTGAAGAATGTTATAGAAGAAAGCAGATGATTGAAAATCTGCTCACTTTCGAGTGGACGTTAAGTTTGAAGCAATGGAGGTGCTATCCTATAGGAATGCTGTGGAATTGCGATTTTGGTCCCTGAAGGTATTTGCATTAGATTAGGTCTCAGATCCTATTTCATCTACACTCCAGGTGAGACCCCTTAACTTTCCTGAGCTACCTACTTCCTTTTTAATATTACTTTCACATTCCATAACGATGTATTTTTGGTAGTGCTGCTACAGTCTGTGTTTACCAATCATTCACCCTTGCTTTATGTCTATACTAGTTTTTTAAAACTTACCCTCACCTGCAAACTTTGGGTGCTACAAAAACATACACAGAACAACAAATGCGAAGGATGTACTTCCTGTTAACACAATATCTACTTCTGGATATTGGGGATTTGTGTTGTACCCCCCAAAGATGGCTGACAGTGACTTCATAGGCCTTGGCTTGGGGTCAGTGCCAGCACCAGTTTTCTGAGAGCCCTTGGGAAAGACACCCTCAACAGGACCCCTCCCTCATTGAGTCTACCTTCTCACCAGCATTGTCACTAGCTGCTCTTCCTAGGGGTGTACAAAACATACTCACTGGTCCACTGGGGGCTTTCGCGGGGGGGGGGGAGGCGATCCCTCCCTCCCCCCGGAATCCTCCCCGGCTGGCTCCGCTCCGTGGCAAGTCTGTGGAGCTGCCGGCCGGGCCCATCCTCAGCTGGACTTGCATCCGCTGCAGGGCTGTGGGCGCAAATGGCATCCAACATAGCCGACGCCATTTGCGTCCCTGTGCTTATCAGTGATAGGCTACGTAAATATTTATGTAGCCTACCATGAAAACAGCAGGGATGCAAATGGTGTTGGCTACACCGGACGCCATTTGCATCCGCAGTCCGGGCCAGTGGATGGACGGCAGCAGACGGACCCGAATGGACCAGCCGGCAGCAGGTAGGGTCCATCCTGGGGGGATTTTGGGGTGGCGGCGGGGGGGGGATAGTCCGTTCCGCCATGGACTCCAGGGGCCAGATTCTAAAGAATCCAGCCTCACTGGAGTCCATGGTGGATTTGTCCGCCATCCCTAGCTCTTCCTCCTTATCCTCTTTCTCATAATTGCTATCAACTCCCTGCTTGACAGGCAGAGAGCTGATGAGCAAGCAGGCAGTGGCATCCACTGTTCCTGCTCCACACCACCATTTTCAGGGCCATAGTCAGAGGTAAGTGAACAAGCAGGTAGCAAAGGTGAAGAGGAGGAGCCACTCCAGAGGGCTCTTGTCAGTGGGCCCCAACTGGGGTGTGCACCATCAGCAGGTGCCCAACCTGTCTACCCTTGATGCTGGTTGGGGTCCCCAACATGGTGCCCATGGGCAGCAATGTGCCCACAGACACTTCCCAAGACACCCCCCACGCTCCCTGCCCCTTGTGATATTTTGTATTTATGTATTATTTGTTCAAAAATAGGTAGGCTGGTATGTTGCAAACCAATCCACTGTGCCTGAGCACCAACTTTATTTCCAGGAATGTCTCTGAGGCACATGTGGAGCCCCGAGGCTTTCTTAGAAAATAAAAATGGTGTGTGTGTGTGGAGCCTAGCACTTCATTTTTAAGTGTACCCAACCCAGAAAAAAGGTAGTTTGAAAGCGATGGGGAGCATCCTCAAAGTCTAGAGGGTGGGACAGCATCTTGGGGGTCTAGAAGGGATGGCAGGGAGTGAGGGGTGTATTTTGCATATGCTGGGTCTGGGTGTGTTTTGCCTGCTTTGGGGGGTGTGTGGATGGAGTGGTGTGTGTTACCTGGCTTGCTTGCTTGCTTTGGTGTAGCACGTTTCCCCCCACCCCCTGGTGAGTGTGTGTGTTTCTCTGAGCATCACCAGTTTGCCTTCTGTGAAATTGGTATTTTGTTGTACTTTGTGGGGGCAAATTTGTCATTTGGGATTCAGACTCCACCTCTGCTTTGTACTTAGTTTCTTGGCCAAGCCAAGTCACTTGTCTCTGAGCCAAATCAATTTGGCTTCTGAGAAATGGGTGTTGCTTGGAGCAGAAAACTGTGGGATGAGAAGAGTAGTTCTGTGTTTGAGAGCTCAGATTCCACTCTGCCTTGAATTTAGTTTTTTCGACAAGTTACTTCTCTTTTCACCTCACCAAGTTGCCTTTGGGAAATCATTGTTTTGTGACTGTCCATGCCCCCCTGGCAGCCATTTTGTGAGAGTACCTCCCAGCATTCTCTCAAAACTCCAGATGTTCCCATCAGGCTAAAAAGGTTGGAGGCCCCTGGCTCAGAGGGTAACCATATTTTTCCATGTACTCAAAATTCCTGGGAGTATCGCACACCATCACTCCTAGCCCAACAGGACATTTGAGGCCATGCTTTGAATTCCCAAATTCCAGTCATGGTGGAACCAGGATTTCTAGATGCTTGGAGCAGCTGTTAGCCATGGAGGGTGGGGGTGTGAGGCAGCCCTCAGACCACCTATAACTACATCAAAGCATCAATGGAAAGGTTTGTAGATGTACAGACCGCATATCAATGTTTGGTTCAAAATCATGGTCTGGACGTTGTGAACAAGGTCAATTCAAAATGCAGAGCAAACAAATTCCTCCACCATTCCTGCTCTTGAAATGGTGAATAGCATAACTGACCATAACTCATTGTGTTAAAGGGTGCAGCCCTGTTCTCTCACTATTTGTAAGATCTACTAAAGATCTTTGCCTTATCTATACACACACCAGCCTTCCCTTAAAGATTTACTTCCATAACCCCAGGAAAAAAGTACAGCCAGCTATATCCAGAGCTGACATGAAACTGCACTGTGGCTTTCATGTTAATCAAAACTTTACCTCTTGTCTTTACAATAGCTGTAAGAATGATCTTTTTCTTTCCTGAGTTACTATTTATTTATGGCTATTCCCAACACAGCAACTGAGCTAAGAGGTTGCTCTTATTTTGTCTACTTACATATTTACCCTGAATCTAGGCCCAGGATAGCTGATACCTGCTTAGGGTCTGCCCTTCCTCCCATTATCCAGGTCCTGGGCTTACTTACTGGCAGTGGAAGGTGCCCGAGAAGTGGGCATTTTAAATTGCCCACAGTGCTCCAATGATGCTTCTCTGGGGCATTGTGGGTAATTGCAGTGGCAGGCAGCTTGCAGCAGCTTACCACAGATTTTGGTGCTGTTGCTGCCTGCCACCACTAACACCACAAGTAAGCCTGTCAGGGGAACCCACCAGAAGTTACTTTGCCAGGGGCCCCACACATATCTGGTGCAGTCTCTGCCACCCTAGTTCTATTCATGTTGCTTGTTTGTCACTATCAACAGTAAATCTTTTGCTGATGGGTTGGATAAGTCATATATCCCCATAGAAAATATGAAGCTTGCTCTTTCTCACATAAGCACCTGTGAAAATGCTTAAAACTCCCTTTATAAGCCCCAGAAAATAGGTGTTTCCACTTTGTTTCTGTGCAGCCAAGAGGAGGAATGGATAATTCTCATCATCTGTATTAGACTAGGGGGTTTCCTTTGCCTGACAAAACTCTGCTTGAGTGCCTGACCCAGAATTCTTTTTATTATTTTACCAGTGATAGGGAATTCTGAAATAAAAACCTTATTCACAGCATACGTGGTTTCATAGTCGGAGTTAAAATATGCAAGGCAGACAAAATTCACCCAAGGAGTTGCTCATGACCCAGTTTGCCTCCAGACACCAAAATGCGTGGAGGAAACCTACATAGTTCTCTTCAGTACGTTACTCTCTCATATGCATATGTAGGTCCCTACTAGCTGAAGGTTATTGCCTGCCAGGACAGCAACATTATTCAGAACCTCTGCAGCATTTGTAAATCCTTGTCCCTCTGTACGTAACGGAAGCCCACCCCCCTCCTCAAATAGCAGTCGCGTTCCTCAGCAGTATCACAGATATTGTACAAGACCATCACACGTGACGTAG
The DNA here is from genome assembly GCF_057233095.1 of Heloderma suspectum. NCBI lineage: Eukaryota > Metazoa > Chordata > Lepidosauria > Squamata > Helodermatidae > Heloderma > Heloderma suspectum. The sequence continues at coordinate 270,056,101 of NC_139459.1, read as the reverse complement.
CATCTTAAGAAGCCATGGATATTTGTTTTGTACAGACAACACAGCTGAAGAGAAAGGATGCGTTTGTACATCATGCCAAAAGGATGGTTTAGCCTTCGCAAGACACGAATGAGTCTAGCCTACTCACAGACTCGCACAATCCCCTCTTTAGTCTGCCCTGGAGGAGGAGTTCAGAAGCTTTTGCTTCTGCTTTGGATTAACCACAACTTAATCAAAACTGGAACTGTGATTAATCTTAACTTTGATTGGCTTAAACCAGGAGTACAGAACTGTATCTGTGGGGGCCAAATCCAGCCCTCTGGGGTTCCCCAGAAGGCCTCAGGCCCTTTCCTCAGCCCCAGCCACTCCTCGCCCACAACCACTGATCATTTGGTGGTTTCCCTGTTTTGTGCAGTTTTTTCCCCATTCTAAAAAGATTGACATTTACTTACTTACTTACTTACTTACTTACTTACTTACTTATAATATGTATATACCGCTCCATATCTAGAACACATTTCAGAGCAGTGAACACAAGGGATAAAACAATAAAAGAATAAAAAGATTAAAAACACCACATTAAAATTATACTTGTTTAAAAACACAATGCCAATAAAAACCGTAACGTAACTGGTCAATTAAGGAATGCCGCCTGGAACAGTGCTGTTTTCGGGAGGTGCAGGAAACAACACAGTATTAGTGCCTGCCTGACTTCCCAGGGCACGGAATTCCAAAGAAAGGGGGCCATCATGCTGAAGGCTCTTCTGGTGGACTCCAATCGGGCCATAGGTCTGTGTGGAACCACCAGGAGCGAGCCCTCAGATGACCTCAGTGACTGCAGGTTGGTAAGAGAGAAGGCACTCCCTCAGGTATCCTGGTCCCAAGTTGTTTAGGGTTTCATACACTAGTACTAAAACCTTTAACCTGGCCTGGCAGTGAATAGGCAGCCAGTGCAGTTCCCTCAGCAAAGGAGTTATATGCTGGGAAATTCCTCCCCTAAGGCTTAGTTACTTTATGCTACAATATGGTGGCATTTTTGGTCCTGCCCCTTTTGCCTTTGGCACCACCCACCACTGGAATGTGGCTCCCTGACAGCTTCTCTGAAATGGAATTGGGCCTTTGGACTGAAAGAGGTTCAGCACCCCTGGCTTTGCAAACCACAATTTGAAGCTGGTTGGTTTGAGACTAATCATTGTTAAAATCACCCACACTTTGCTTGGTTCAGATGACACAACAAGCTGTGGTTAATCAAAAGTGGAAGCTTCGGAACTGCTCTTTGAAGCCACACCCAGAGGAGGAAAATGGAGCAGGGCCGCGTTTGCAAGCCTCGGGGAGAGGGGCAAACTTATTCACATCTTGCTAAACCATAGTTTAGCATGACATCCAAACCCATCCAAAAGGAAGAAAAAGTTACCCACAAATTATTTGGCTTCTTACCATAAATGATTCTGCCTAGACATTTTATTTGAAGTGCATCTTTGAAATGACGATAATTTTCGCAATTCCTTTTATTGTCTGCTGGACAATCTCTGTAGGAGATTTTTTTTTAAATAGATATGCTGGGCAGGATGTAATTATAACAATTAATTACAATTTTATAAGAATAATTGTACATCTTTCTGTACAGAGAATAGGCATAAATGAATGTTAATAGCATTGCTTCATTCCAGACATGCCTTTTTCTCTTTACCTACAAGCACTTGCCTCCATTAATTATTTCTCTATTATTCAGTTGTACAGTAAAGCAAGTGAGATATCAGAATGCTACACCTTAGGACGTGTATTTATGAATTCCACAGTAAAAAATATGCAAGATATTTCACTATTGTGATTGATAATCTAATTAAGGCCGCAATGCTATACACATGTAATTGAAACTAAATCCCATTGAAGTCAATGGGGCTTGCTTCTGAGTAGACACGTTTAGGATTGTGCTGTAAAGCTGACTTTGCTTAACCCATTTTAACCTTTAACCTCCATCTGATTACTAGGAGAAGCTGTTTGCTCAAACAACAGACTGCATTGCTGTCAGACAGCTAAATTGGTAAAAGAGGCACGCATGGCTTCAATTTCTGAAAGGTAGTGATTCTATACTGAAATACCTTTTCTAGGCTTCCTAGCAATATAAACAATGAGTTATATCCTATATTACACTAGCAGAAAAAGTCAAAGAGATGGCATTCTTCTGCCAACATCGGGGTGGGGGTGGGGGGATGGGACAAATTTATTTTGGTCCAGGTGCTGGATCACCTTACTGGACCAAGCCAGGCAGATCAGGCAAAGCCCCTCCCCTTATGACATCATTGCCCTTCTCACTTATTTATTTATTTCTTCCTATGCAGAGAGAGGCACGGAGCTCCCCACTTGCATACTGATGGGCGGGGGGGGGGCGATGAGCAACACCTAAAGAAGTTGTAATAAGTTGTGCAGTGGTCTGGAGAACAACTAGTGCACCAGTTTTTTTGAAACAGCTTGGGGAATGACTTGTGCAACAACAATACCTAGTTCAGTGGGTTGTTGAATGGCTGTGTAAGAGCTTGCCTAAGCAGGAGAAAGTATTGGGTTTGACACTAAAATCAGCCTCTGCACCAGAGGACTGGGGAATAGCCAATGTAACACCAATTTTTGAAAAGGGATCCAGGGGGAACCAAGGTATTACATGCCAGTTAGGTTAATGTCTGTTCCAGGTAAATTGGTTGAAAGCATTGTTAAAGATAAAATTAGTAAGCATACAGAGGGACAAACCCTGCTGAAAAAGAATCATCATGGCTTCCACAAAAGTAAGTCCTGTCTCACTAATCCTTTAGAGTCCTTTGAGAGTATCAACAAACATGTAGACAGGGGTGATCCAGTAGACATTGTTTACTTGGACTTCCAAAAAGCTTTGACAAAGTCCCTCATCAAAGACTCCTGAGCAAACTTAGCAGTCATGGGATAAAGGGAGAGGTCCTCTTATGAATCAGTAACTGGTTAAAGAACAAAGCAGAGAGTAGGAATAAATGGTAAATTCTCCCAATGGAGGGATGTATGCAGTGGAGCACCGCAGGGATCTCTATTGAGACCAATGTTTTTCAACTTATTCATGAATGATTTGGAATTAGGAGTGAACAGTAAAGTGGCCAAGTTTGCTGATGACACCAAATTATTCAGGGTGGTTAAAACAAAAAAGGGATTACACAGAGCTCCAGAAGGATCTGTCCAAACTTGGAGAATGCGCATCAACGACAACATGGCAAATGTGGTTCAATGTAAGTAAGTGTAAAGTGATGCATGTTGGGACAAAAAATCCCAGCTTCACATATATGCTGATGGGACCTAGGCTGAGCTAATGGTGACTGACCAAGAAAGAGATCTTGAGGTTCTGGTAGTCAGCTCAATGAAAATGTCGACCCATGTGTATTGCTGCTGTGAAAAGGGCAAATTCTATGTTAGGTATAATTAGGATATTGTAGAGTTGGGGAAAGTGCAGAAAACAGCAACTGTATGATGAAGGGGCTGGAGCAACTCCTCTATGAGAGAAGGTTACAACATCTGGGACTGTTTAGCTTAGAGAAAAGGTGAGTGAGGGGAGACATGATAGAGGTGCACAAAATTATGTATGGTTTGGAGAAAGTCGATAGGATACTCTAATAATACTAGAACCCTGGGTCATCCCATGAAGCTGATCGGTTGGAGATTTAGGACAGATAACAGGAAGAATTTCTTCACCTAGCACATAGTTAAACTATGGAATTCATTTCCACAAGATGTAGTGATGGACACCAATTCTTATGGTTTTAAAAGAGGATTAGACAAATTCATGGAGGATAAAGATACTAGTCCTGATGGCTATATGATACTTCCAGTATCAGGGACAGTATGCCTATGCACACTGGTTGCTAGGGAAAATGAGTGGGAGGGTGTTATTGCTCATGTCCTACTTGTGGGTTTCCCACAGGCAGCTTTTTGGCCACTGTGTGAACAGAATAATGGACTAAATGGACCTTTGGTCTAATCCAGCATGGGTCTTCTTATGTTCTGATTGAATTCAGACATCATCTTCAAGGTCATCTCCAGATAAAGCATAATGTAATCATGTTTTTGTGGGGTGTGTGCATCTCAGTTTTGTTTTTTGTTTTTGTTTGGTGGTGTTTGTTGTTGTTGGTGGAGTGTTTGTATGAATTGTTTTGTTTTTTTACTTCGTGGAGTGTGTGTGTGTGTGTGTGTGTGTGTGTATGTGTGTATTTGCCTGTGTTTGCATGGTCTTTTGTTTACAATGGGGTATGTGCTTTGCTTGCAACCATTTTGTGACTTGCCACAGAACCCATAACAGTCATTTTGTGACAGTGCCCATGGCACTCTCTCCAAATTCCAATTATGCCCAGGGGTCCAAAAAAAGGTTGGGAACACCTGTGATATACCAAGCTAGAATAGCTAAGGAGCTTTACTTGAAAATGACTCCATCTTTACATTTCTAGAATGGCTAAACTACTTGGGACAGAGAGAATTCTAAACCAGTAAGCACTGTTCGGCATTGTAGTAAAACTGTGTAATTGTATAGTTTATTGTTAAGCTATGATAGGAAAGAAGGGGTTTGCCAAGGTAGCTGCTATTAGGTACTCCAGTTTACTCTGCTTATTTTCGTGAAATGTCAGGTTGCTGACCTTTAAATATTATGGGCCCTGCAACCCTCCATCCTATTCACTTTGAAATGCCATTTACTTTTTGAATAGGACCAGTGTACAATCAATTCCTTATGAACTTTAACCTTTCTAAATTTTGCAAAGTCTAGGAAGAAACTGCTACCTCAGCATGAACTGCATGGGCACATTTTGGTCATAATTACAAACCACTTATAATATCATAATTATAAGAAATGATTTCTTCCTTTCCAGGAATTAATTACTGGTAAATTAATTGATGGGAGATGAAAGTGCCAATCAAGTGGGCATCAGGGCAGCTATCCTGATCTCAGTCTGGAAGCACAAATATAGAAAGTAACAAATAGGTTGGGAAAATCAACAGCTAAATTATGACTCACCAAGTTAGTGAGTTGAACACTTTTATTTGTGTGTGCATATGTGGCAGGATTCCCCTTTTATGTCATTCAAAGACATGCTGTTTCTATACACTTTACACCTCATTTCAATGTCAGCAAGGGGTGAAAGACCATTTACGGAAAGGTAATGAACCTTAGCAAAATGTTTTGTTAAGTATGGTTGCACTGAAGGTTTCCTTATTTTTATTTTTCTGTGGACTTTATTTTTTTGGTTCACTGAAACCATCTTAAATGTGATATTGTTTCCCTTGGAATTGTCAAAGCTATTTGATGTCACTTGTTCTTTCTATAAGCTATTCCTTCTTCACTGGTTGAGGTTTCTTTCTCTTCCTCCACAGACTGATCCCAGCCAATCAGGGATTATACAGTGGACATGAGGGCACCATAATGCTGTATAGCCAATCAAATGTGGATATGTGCTTATGTGGCGCAAGGGCTATGTGCTGACAGACCAGCTACAATCACTGATGTGGGGCAATGCTTACGAACTGGCTAATCAGGGATCACATAGTGAACATAATGATGGAACTAAGGTCAAGCATAGCCTACCCAGGGCATTGTTTTCTGACAAGGTGAATACTTTCATCCTCTTTTACAGTAATCCTGTAAAAATCATCTAAAGGGGGTTGCCTTTCAAAATTGGCGAACATGTTCATGAAAACTATGTCCCTTTGGTTCAGTCTTATTTTAAGAAGTGTTAAAAACAATTGAATAAAGCCTAATAGTGCTAATCAGAAATATGAGATGGTTGTATTTTAGTATGACATGGATAATTGTTTTATTTATTCCAAATCTTGTATGTTTTAAGTACGTTGTGAGTCACCTCGAGTCTTTTTTGAGAAAGGTGTCCAAGACATTTAATAAATGATCATTATAGTAATCAAAATATGCTGTTTTATCTCCCCTCAAGCACTAAAAACAATGTAGATAGCCAGTAAGGTCTAAGAAAGTAAGTATCAGGCTAAGGAAATTTCAGAGCCCCTGGGTTCAAAACCCCACTGAGACAGGAAGCTCAGTGGCTGACCTTTCTCAGCCTAACCTGTCCCACTGGGTTGTGATAAGGGTAAGAGGAATAAACCCCATGCATGCCATCCTGATCTTCTTGGAGGAAGGGTGAGATACAAATGGGATAAAATATATACTTTTAAAAGGTTTAAAAATAAATTACTTTTCCTTCTGCTCTATTTATTAAATGTGATCATACTGAAATGTCCATTATTCACTCCACCAAACTGCCTGGAATGGTTTAGCTTAGTCTTGAACAAAAGCCCCAAAATATTTACTTGAGTACTTTGCCTGTGACATACCTGTCTAACTTTGAAATTCAGAGACCATTTTAATTTAGTATAATTTTAGCAGTGAACATGCATAGGAGGGAATAGGATCACAGTGGCAGACCCTGCCCCAACCTATGTGCATTCACCAGACTGTGTATATGGCTCCAATGTGTGTACAACACACATGTGTAGGTTTTGTATATGCAGCTGAAACCCCTGCAGAAAGCTCACTGCTGAGATCCCATTCCCCACCATGTGCATACACCTTATGTCTGAACAGTGCTAGAGTTCTAATTATGCAAGCCCTCTATAGGCCCTTCTATTTGTCATTCTGCTTAGTGTCTTGTTTCTATCTATCTGTTTGGGCCGATCTACACTTATGGTTTTTTTCACTTCCAATGAGGTTTCACCGCCCGTCTTTCACACCACACAGTGCCCGCCTCAAATTGGAACTGGAATTTCCTGCTTCTGTGCTCCCGCTTTCAATACCCTGATATCCTGGTATTTCCCCTTAATGTGCTCTGATTTTCCACCTTCGCTACCATATCTGATCATAGTCCTCTCCCCTGCCTGTCCATATACAGCAGTGTTTGTATTTCCCTCCTGCCCAATCACAGCTCTCGACGGCCCCATGTCGTCTTCCAGCTGCTAATCGTATAACTTCCTCAGCACTCAATGTTTCCTCAGCAACAAGCAAAGGGCTGGATATTTTACCCCCATACTAAGTTTTACCTCCTTCTATCCCCTGCTTCATTTTTTTTAAAAAAAAATTACGGCGTTATCTTCGAATTAGAATTAGAATTAGAATTTTTTTTTTTCTAATTCAGGCATGATCTTTGAAGATTTGAAAATGTGAAGATGTGAAGTTTCGAATCTTTGAATTTTTGAATCTTCGAAGATCATGCCTGAATTAGGGGAAAAAAAATCATGGAGAAGCGACGATTCTTCGAAGATAACACCTTAATTAAAAAAAAATCTGAAGCAGGGGATAGAAGGGGGTAAAACTTAGTCTCAGTTGAAGGGATAGAACAACCCCCTGCTCAATGCAGGAAGCCTGATTCCCAGGTGGTCGCCCATCCAACTACTGACCGGGGCTGACCCTTCTTAGCTTCCAAGATCAGACAAGCGCACACACATCCAGCCCTTTGCTTGTCACTGAGGAAACATTGAGTGCTGAGGAAGCTATGTGATCAATAGCCAGAAGACGACATGGGGCCGTCAAGAGCTGTGAGCGTGGTGGGCGTGGAATCAGCAGAAACAGGAAGATTTTCTGATCCCCCAATGAGAGCCTCCATCTTTAAGAGCAAGAAAACAGCACAGCGCTCGAGTGTGAACTGAGCTTGCGCATTTGATGAAGCACCGCAATAGGGAAAATGGGTGAGTGTGGATAATCATGTTTTAATGCGAGAGCATTTAACCTGACAGGACACTGAATTCATTGTGATGGTGGGCGCAATGTAGATTGGCCCTTTGTCTGTCTGTCTCCAAATAATGTTAGTCCTTTGATATTTGTCATGAGAGGGCTATACATAAGATGGGGATTTACCCTGGAAATACACTTTGCCTCCCTTAAGCTCTGAATGAATATGTTCCCAGGCTATGAGCTGACTGACAGTTCTACAAGACTACTCTCCAAATATGGTATTCTATTCCCTTATGAGAAGTACATCAAAAATCTTTGAAAGTGACCAATTCTTCTGTCTTTAGTCATTGAGAAAGGATCTCTTACTGCATTCCTGGTTACTGCAGTGGCCATTTTCTTGCTATTCTTATAAAGGCTTCTCTATAAAATGTGTTGTATGAATTACAGAGATTTAAAACCCAGTTGTTAGGCAGGATTCATTTTTTCAGGTGCCGGCAAATCGCCATTTAGAAATGCTCCTTTCTTCCTACTCAGTTCACATTCATTGCTGAGTCATAATCTTTTTGGCACCAGTCCTTAGAGTGGGAGTGTCTTTCTGGATTTATTCTGTTTTTATTATTAAAATGCTTATTGTCTTTTTAAACTTCACCAGAGGAGGCAAAAATTGCTGGTAAAATGCGAAGGTTACTTCCACCAGGCCCAGTGGCTCCCGACTGAAATTACTACTGCAGATTGTAGTGCCTTGCTGTTTTCTGGCTGAATGAAAAGAACAAATAGAATACATGTACAGAAAGCACTTGATTTTTTATTTTTTTACAGTGAACCTGTTAGTTCACAGTAAAAAAAAAAAAAAAAGTCTGGTAGCTATACTATCAGGTATTTGTAACTTCCTGGCTGTTAGAGCAATACAACAATGGAACCAATTACCTAGGGAGGTGGTGGGCTCTCCCACACTGGAGGCATTCAAGAGGAGGCTGGATGGCCATCTGTCAGGGATGCTCTGACTTGGATTCCTGCACTGAGCAGGGGGTTGGACTAAATGGCCTTGTAGGCCCCTTCCAACCCTGTTATTCTATGCTTCTATGCTTCTATGACCTTCACAACAGCAGAGGCACCCACTGTAGCCATGAAGAGCTCCAGAGGTGGAACGTTACTGCTAGCGGTAGCAACCATAAGGCCCTGAAAAGGGGTGCTCAGAGCCAGTGTTGGATCCACTGGATGCAAACCTGCTTCTTGCCCCTGAGAGTGGCCTGCTTTGGACTGCTCACCTGTGCCAGCTCTAAGCTGGCATAGGAACATTTTCTCACACTGTAACCCACAGGAGAGGGAAACCCCATTCCGCCATCTGCCATGTCTAGCACAATCTGACAGGGCTGCGGATGAGGTGGTTGATTACCTTGTCTTTCTCATCCCCGACTCCATTTTGGATTGCTCAGCCCATCAACCCTTGTTTCTCATTCTAAGCATCAAAAGCAGTTGGGGAAAAACAAAACAAATGAGAGACAAGATAAAAGGGTGCTGATTTCTTCCTTTTCTTCTTATAAAGAAAGGAAGGAAGGAACAATAGGAATTTCAGTCATTGAAACAGCTTTTCAAACACCATCGTTACCATCCGGCTTAGAAGTTCCTATGGTTCTTTGCAAACACACACACTCAAATAAATGCATAGGTTGCACAAATCACTAATCTTGGTCTTTGTAAGAGTCCAAAGGGATTCAAAGCCTTGAAACAGAGTAACTGAGTCAAGAAAATGAAGCATTTGGAGTATTCTGTCTTCGCAGTGTTCTGGGTTTTTGCTATAGCTGAGTTTTTGCTATCATCAATTGGTGGACAGATAAAGTGGGAGAAAAGGACTTGCACAAGCTGAAACTCCTTTACAATGTCCACTGCTTTCCCAGCTGTTGCAAAGGTTTACTTCATATTTTTAAGTCCAGAAAACTCTATATTCGTATTTTGATAGCACTCATATTAAGAAGGCCTTTGGTGTCCAGTTCTTATATGAAACTAATACATCCTGATTTATTGATTACGTTTATATTCCACCTTTTTCATCCTGCAAGGAACCCAAGGCAGCTTAATGGTTGGCCTCCTCTCCATTTTATCCTCACAACAACCCTGTGAGGTAGGTTAGAGTGAGAGTCACCCAGTGGGCTTCATGGCCAAATGGGGACTAGAACCTGGATCTCCTGGGCCCCAGTCCAACACTCTAACCACTACACCACGCTGGCTCTACACCTATATACCAAATTGCAAAATCATTCCCCAAGTGTGGATCCTTATGTTACCAAAACTGCATCATCCACACACATGAGGGAGGAGGTATTAGCAGGCTTGGAGGAAACCTAAGGCTTGGTTAGGTACAAAAAATCTTTAGGAACCTGCATGAAGAACAGCTCAGTGAAAATGGACTGAGCATGCTGAGTGGACAGGGAATGCTGACTGGTGGTTGGGGCAGGAGTGGAGAACCCAGAAAACTACAGGAAGGGAGGAGGAATGGAATGGAGTGTCATGGAAAAGAGCATGGCTGGCTGAGTGACTGGGATCCTGAACAGGAGCATTCTATACTGCAACATTTTGTTTGATGTCTCATTTGTAATTAAGAACATAGGAAGAGCCATACTGGATCAGACCAAGGGTCCCTCTAGTCCAGCATTCTGTTTATGCAGTGGCCAACCAATTATTTAAAACATTTCTACTAGTGCTGTGCCGAAACCCCGCCTTCCCTTTCACAGGCTCTTTGTTTCCCTGCGAAAGAGGCAGTCATTTTTCTGCTTCTTTTGTTGGGATGTTGAGTATTTCTCCAAAATTTCTCAGGTCGCAGGGTTACTGGAAGGAGGTGGCAGAGAGGTGCTTCTGTGTATGCTTTGTTTCCCCCCTTTCCCCCTTTCTGTCCTCACAGCCTCTCTGGCTGCTTGAGCTTCTCGGAAAGCCCCCAGGAGTACTTAGCCAGGACTCCTTCCCATGGGGATTTCCGGTGTGGCTGCCTGCTGAGTGCCTGAAAGCCAAGAGGGGCATTTTTTAAAATTTTGCTTTATTGTCATTAAAAGCCCATTTAACAACAACAGCAACAACAACAACAAATCCTCTCTCAACTTTCAGGCACTGAGCAGGCAGGAGCCTTCCCTTCTGCCACTTCCTTAGAGTAAAGTAAGCACTGAAGCCCTGTACACTGAGAAAGATCTCTGAAATTCTCATCCCTTCCCACTATTTTTGCATGCAGTTTCTTTTTGCCCCTCCTCCCTAACAAATGGTCGAAAATGAATAGGTCGAAAGATTCGGCACAGTGCTAATCTCTACCTAGGAGTACAGTATGTTTGCTGATGTCTGCTAGCAATGCCAGTTAAAAACATACAAATGAATGCAAAGTTTTCTGAAAAATCTAAAACCCTGAAACACCAGACACTAGACCACACTCCTTCCTTCATGAAGCCAAAGGATGTGTGAAACAGATGGACATTACTTAAAAGTCAGCCAGCTGTGCTGGAGCTGTGGTGAGAGGTAGTTTGATATAGAAAGGGAAACCACTGAGAAAGTCCTACCCTTTGGGCAGAAAGATGCATTGCTTGAAATCCATATGTAACAGTGACATTTTTTTCCATTTTTACTCTAGAGTAGGCACAGGTGCCCCAATCTGGCTCTTACAATCCCCCCTTACCCCTGACACTAGGATCCCAGTCCAGTTCACAGATGATGCATCCACTCTAAAGTAAAAAAGAGATGTAGCTGCTAGATCCAGATTTAAAGTTCTGTCTGCATTGGCCCTAAATCTGACTCCTGAATGGAAGGGCCCCTAGAGCAAGTGAGATTTGAAGACTTCAAACAGCGAGCGGCCCAGTACTGGGGGAGGCGATTTCTACTGTATGCCCATCCCAGGCTGTGGAAGATTTTAAAGGAATTAACATTTGAACTGGATCTAAGCTTCAGTTTTGGATGGTGAAGGTAAACCCTGAAAAAACCTGCCCTTTAGTATTTTCATAAATCTGGCCACATGACAACCCCCCTATGGATGAAAAACCAGGTAGTCTGTCATCATCTGCTAGGAACTTGCCTTGTATGAGCTGCAGCCTGCAAAGACAAATCAAAGTGAAAGCACAGCGGCTTAAATCTCACTGGAAATGTGTATTTCATATTTGTTAACAAGAGCAAGTCAGCTGGCTTTCTGCTTCCCATCCTTTCTCCTTCATACTCTCTGAGAGGGAAACGGGTAATTATTACTGAGATTTTATATGAATATTGGTCCACTGGGTAAAAAAGGACAAAAATATCAATGAGTACTAGGATTTGTAAACCCTTACCCATTATGGCCACATTTTAACAATCCCCTTTGAAGTCATTGTGTTGACTTTTTATTACTCCAAATGGGTCACTCCCTTGGTGTTGGGTCTAACCCCTCTAATGATTTAGCTATAAAAATGGTCCCTCCTCCTGCTGTTTCTGCACTGAAGCATGTTTCCCAAGGGCTGTGATTATGAAATGTCACCGTGGTAACAGTTGGAGTAGAATATATTTTTCTCCCTCTCTATTTTTCTCCCCACGCAGCATCTCTTTGTTCTGAAGGCAAGCCTTGTCTCTCTCCCCTCCCCACCCCCACCTGCACCACTGGAATAATGCACTGCAAAGGAGAATATAATGACAAGAGCAAGTGTCTTGGGGAAAGGGGGGAAAGGACCTAATTTTTCATAATTTGTGGGGTGTCTACCATATAAGAGCCTCTGTTCAGTTCAGCTCTTTTAAACGTTACTGTTGCTACCTAGAAGAACTACTCCTGCCGTGAGCAGCCAAGTAATATGTCCAGTGGGACTTGGTGCTCCATGTAGGCCTTGATGCAGCTAGGAACCAGGCCTGCCATGGCTGGAAGTGGTATCTGAAGAGATCCATCCTCACAACACAGCATGTAGACATGCAGATTCCCTTAGTTGTAATCATGAGAAGAACTTAAAAAGGCATTTCTCAGCCATTTCATATTCTGCCGCATAGTGACAGAGAAAAGCTGGATTTTTCTCTCTCTTTTGTGCTGTGTTAGTAAGAGATGGCTTGCCTCTGATAATAATTTCTACCACATTTCTCTCAGGCCTAACAAAAGGTCAAAGCTGAAAGGCTAATTTGCTTTGGAGTTTCACACACAGAATTCACAAGAAGTGATCACAGAAGTGAGCCATTTCATGGTTATTTCATTTCTCTATAACTATAGAGAACTAGCCTTTTCTAGTTGTTTCTTCTCAAGCTATTGGGAAACTGAATTTTGGGGATCTATAATGAAAGATTCCCGCTCTTCTAGAGCAACTTGTAGCCCTCCAGATCTTTTGGCCTACAACTCCCATCAGCTCTAACAGGCTTATCCAATGGTCTGAGATTATGGGAGTTGTAGGCCAAGACATCTGGGGGCCACCAGTTGTCCACCCCTGTTCTAGATGCTACAGCCAATATTTTCAGTGGATCTGTCCCTGGAGGATTTGGGTAGAAGCTAAAACCCTACGCAATCCATGCTCATTTTTTATTGAAGTGGCCATGTCCATCAGAATGGATCATCTTTGTGCATGCCATTTCAAAAGCAACTTTACATTTGATGGGGCTGTTCAAAACGGCAGTCATTGCTGAATTGTGCACATTGGCATCAACATACACATGGCATACAGTGGCTGAGAAGTGACTGAAAACTGCAGTTGCCATGTGCTGAGAAGCATGAAAGAACAGGGCATTGTTATGCTCCAAGTAACATTTCACATGGTTCGTGAAGTTGTATGAGTGTAGCAGTCAGCATACCAAAGATCTTATATGTTGGCACAGTGACTCTTTTATTTGGGCCATAAGAATGCACAGTATCTCAAGATGTCAGTTGCCACCTACCACCCCTGAGTCTCCTTTCAATATCTTGTCTGTACCACCACATTTTGAAACATGAAGCAGTCTAATCATTTTTCTGAATAGCATGATTACTGCAAGAAAATAAATTAGGTCAAATTCTAGGTCAACTATATTGAAATATTTACACGTTAAAGAGATTCCCCGAGTCCCCTTGATCCTTTAATTATCCAATATCAAACTTAGGTAGTGGGGGCTTCTAAAAACTGTAAGATAAATTGGCAGATAACACCATGGTACATGTAATAAGCAATTAAATTTCCCAATCTTCCTAATCAGAATTGTAAATTATTCAGTCATGCTACTTTCTCTTGCTCAGTAGGTGTACCTATATAATACGGGCACTTATATTGAAATTGCTGCTCAGTTCACGATTCACCTTCTGTTATATAGAATGTTAACTCAGCATTCAAACCAGCATAGTTCAGAATAATATTCTGCTTTTCACCAAATACATCTTAACAGCCAGGTACCTTAAAATACTTCCTCTAAACCATTATCTTCCTTTGATGGGTGGAGAAATTGAGGTACAAAGTACGCACTGTGAACCAAAAGGTTATTCTGTAGAAGTGAAAGCAGTAAATCAATGTAGCTTAAATGTGGGAATTCAAACACAACCAAGTTAGTGTAATCGTGCAAATGTTTTCCCCACCTCAGGCATATCTTCTCTCAGATATAAGTGCCAGTAATCAGTGACCAGTACTTTTAATCTCAAGGAGAATTCAAAGGAAATTGGATGTACATTTTTTACAAAGTTGGGTGGGGGTTGCAAATTGGGTTCAGCCCCATTTTAATAAGGTTGCACAATTCCTATTAGGACAGAGTTTGAGAGGTTGTGATTTGAGGATCTTCTCTTTTTCCATGGGTACTAAGTAGGGTTGCCAGGTCTTTAGCAACCCAGTTCCTGAGGCTCATACATGGGGCCTGCTGATGTCACATAGAGCAGTAGCCAACTGCGTCATTCTTCTAGCACAAATGACATTATAGTAGCAGAAGTTAGATTCCAAAGTTTGCTCAAAAGGAGAATCCAACTCAAGGTACATTTGGGCAAGCATGGTTGTGCAAGCAATTGTGCAAGGGTAATGCACTAGTGCTTGCACTACAGAAAGATTTGGCAGAGCTCTGCTAATGGTATTTGAGTTTGCAGAATGACACCATTGGATACTACCCCATGGGATACTGCCCAGAGTGGGATACTGCCCTATCAACAACTCTTGAAATACATTTTTTTTTTAAAAAAAAAATCTGGTACTGGGGCACATCCCAGTGGTAAAAGAGTGGATCCAATTGATGTATAGGCCCAGAAAAATGTGGGGAGAAACAGAAATTTGTGGGGAGGGAAACTGAAAAACTACTTATGCCCTATTTCCTTTTTTGGAATGGTGAGTGAAACACTTTGTAAGTACAGCCAAATAGACTGCTGCAACATTCCTAGACTCAAGATTCAAAGATAGGGAGCTGGTTCACATGTAACAACCAACCATGGGCTAATAAACCCATCCTCAGTCAAGGCCACACGCAAATGACTGAGCACACTGCCTCCCACCAGTTCACTGCTTCCACTTTGGTTTAGAAAACATCTGGTTTAGAAAACAACTCAGGAATGCCCCATTCTTGGGCTGTTCAGCATGACATTCAAACGTGGAACTCTGGCTTCCATGACTTTTAACCCAACAACAAACCCTTGGTTGTTTCTCCCTCAACAACCCAGAATGCTGGGTTCGCAGCAAACAATGCAGGAATGGGGCAAGAGTTCCTGGGTTGTTTGCTAAACCAGATACAAAGTGGAAGTGGCAAACTGGTGGGAGGCAGAGTGCTCACCCACTCCCATGCAGCCCTAACAACCCATGGGCTAAACAACCCATGGGTTGTCATGACATGTGAACTAGGTCAGTAATGTTAGTGATTATTTGTTTGGACTAGTAAACCATACCCTATACATTCCACAAATGAAGATGGGGCATGCTTGTAAGTTGTAACACCCCAATTGCAAGGTTAGCTGGCATTTTTCTTAACTGATCAGAAATATTCTTATATTTTTATGGCTATGGAACTCCCTTCTTGCAGAGATATAGCTGTCCGCATCAATGTTCTCATTCAGGTGCCAGCTTAATGTATTTTGTTGTTTTTGTTGTTCAGTTGTTCAGTCGTGTCCGACTCTTCATGGCCCCATGGACCATAGCACGCCAGGCCTTCCTGTCCTGCGCTCTCTCCCAGAGCGTGCTCAAGTCCATATTCATTGCATCGGTGATGCTATCTAGCCATCTCATCCTCTGCCGTCCCCTTCCCCTTTTGCCTTCAGTCTTTCCCAGCATCAGGGTCTTTTCCAGAGAGTTTTCTCTTCGCATTAGGTGGCCAAAAAATTTGAGCTTCAGCTTCAGTATCTGTCCTTCCAATGAGCAGTCAGGGTTGATTTCCTTCAGGATTAATGTATTTAATGTATTTATTAAATAAATTTAATGTGTTTATTTGTACAGGTTCGGGGGGTCTGGGCAAGTATTTTATCTGTTTTAGTGATGGTTTTATTTTATTTAATGATGTTTGTAATTTTAGAGTTTGATTTTATGATATACTGTTTAATATGAGTTGTTAGCCATCTTGGGCTTGTGAGGAAGGATGGAATATAAAATAAATAAACAACAACAACTATCATAGAATCATATTATCATAGAATCATAGAATCATAGAATAGTAGGGTTGGAAGGGGCCTACAAGCCATCGAGTCCAACCCCCTGCTCAATGCAGGAATCCAAGTCAGAGCATCCCTGACAAATGGCTGTCCGGCCTCGTCTTGAAGGCCTCCAGTGTGGGAGAGCCTACCACCTCCCCAGGTAATTGGTTCCATTGCCGTATTGCTCTGACACTCAGGAAGTTTTTCCTGATGTTCAGCCGGAATCTGGCTTCCTGTAACTTGAGCCATTATTCCGTGTCCTGCACTCGGGGATGATCAAGAAGAGATCCTGGCCTTCTTCTCTGTGACAACCTTTCAAGTACTTGAAAGTGTGCTATCATATCTCCCCTCAGTCTTCTCTTCTCAAGGCTAAACATGCCCAGTTCTTTCAGTCTCTCTTCATAGGGCTTTGTTTCCAGTCCCCTGATCATCTTTGTTGCCCTCCTTTGAACCCTCTCCAGCTTGTCTGCATCCTTCTTAAAGTGTGGTGCCCAGAACTGGACACAGTACTCCAGATGAGGCCTAACCAGTGCTGAGTAGAGGGGAACTAGTACTTCCCGGGATTTGGAAGCGATGCTTCTATGAATGCAGCCCAAAAGAGCATTTGCCTTTTTTGCAGCCACATCACATTGTTGGCTCATATTCAGCTTGTGATCGACAACAATTCCAAGATCCTTCTCGCTCGTAGTGTGGTTGAGCCACGTATCCCCCATCTTGTAACTGTGCATTTGGTTTCTTTTTCCTAGGTGCAGAACTTGGCATTTGTCCCTATTAAATGCCATTCTGTTGTTTTCTGCCCAGCACTCCAGTCTATCCAGATCACTTTGAATTTTGTTTCTGTCTTCCAAAGTATTAGCTATCCCTCCCAATTTTGTGTCATCTGCAAATTTGATCAGCATTCCCTGCACCTCCTCCTCCAAGTCATTAATACAAATGTGGAAGAGCACTGGGCCCAGGACTGAGCCCTGCGGTACCCCACTCGTTACCTCTCCCCAGCTTCAGAAGGTCCCATTGATAAGCACTCTTTGAGTCCGATTCTGTAGCCAACTGTGGATCCACATGATGGTTGTTTCATCTAGCCCACTTCGAGCTAGTTTGCTCATCAGGATATCATGGGGCACTTTGTCGAAAGCTTTGCTGAAGTCGAGGTATATGATGTCTACAGCATTCCCACGGTCTACAAGGGAGGTGACTTGATCAAAAAATGAGATCAGATTTGTCTGGCAGGACTTGTTTTTGACAAATCCACGTTGGCTTTGAGTAATCACGGCATTGTTGTCAAGGTGCTTCCAGATGGATTGCTTTATCATCTGCTCCAGAATTTTCCCAGGGATTGATGTCAGACTGACTGGTCTGTAGTTCCCAGGTTCCTCCTTTTTACCCTTTTTGAAGATAGGGAAACTACCCAGTTATGTAGTTGAATAAGAACAAAAACCTGCTCAAAACACAGCTATAGACCTTCCTAGACACCCAAATGAGCCATTTGCTCATAAAATGTTAATTCTGACAAAAGCAGAAGTCTGTGCCATTCCCTCAGGTTAAACAGTAGCTTGCAGTGCAATGCAGGGGAGCTGCTAACTAAATCATCAGTGGAAACCCCACTTTGAAGCTCCCATCTTCAGAGGTTAGGTGGCTACTATTAATTGTTGGTGTGTATGTGTGTTTCTACTTCATCTACTTTGGATGATGCCCAAATCCAGAATTGAAGGTTATAGGCATTCTCTTTAAAAACAATACAAAACTGATGGCTCCTAGCACAGCAAACCAGTACCTATTTTTCTGAAATTTGTCATCTACTCAGAATGGGCCACTGTCCTGCAAATTTCATAAGATTCTGTCAGAAAGTAAGAACAGTTACAACATTGTTCCTTTAGTTACAAGGTCAATGGGGAGACATATGAAGTCTTGGATGTTCCAAAGTGTTGGCAAGGTTTTTCTTTTATCCACAGCAAAAGTGGGTTGTGCTCAAAGTGGTCCAAACCATATTGTCCCACTTCCAAAGCCCCAAAGTGGGGTCTGAAGTGAATCTTGTCTTCAGTGTATACCCCTAGTAAGTATGGATTTTATCTGATATACTACATCCTGCTCATGAATAGTTGTATCTGTTGTTGACTTTAATTTGTTTGCTTTAGTGGTGGAGTGGTGAGAGTGTTGGACTGAGAGGTGGGAGATCTGGGTTCTAGTCCCCACTTGACCATGGAAGCTCACTGGGTAACTTTGGGCCCGCCACAGACTCTCAGCCCAACCTACCTCCCAGGGTTGTCGTTGTGAGGATAAAATGAAGAGGAGGAAGATAATGTAAGCTGCCTTGGGTTCATTGCAGGAGGGGAAAAGGTGGGGTATAAATGCAATAAATAAATAAATAAAATAGTGCCAAAAATTTCTTCCCCATTTTTTTGACCTCATTCAATTTGATAGAAACTGCATTGCTTTCAAAAAGAAATTCAAAGGAGAAGAAAATCCCATAGATATTTATATGGGTTGGGTTCAGGGTTTTTGTGCTTACCTTACTTATGAGGTAGCCAAGGAGTGTGTGTGTGTGCAGGTCCTGTCTTTCAATGTACAATCATTTCTGAGGTGGTCTGTAGTTTCCTCGGCTTACTGCACTTCAATTAAAGCTCAGGGTAAGACTAGGGATGTAAGAATCCCTTACCTGGCTCCATTCAGGGGCATCCGCAGTGGGGGGGAGGCGCTCTGTCCCTCCCCCTGGAATCCTCCCCGACCGGCTCCACTCCATGGTGACTCCGTGGAGCTGCTGGCCGGGGTCGGCCGCAGCCAGATTTCTGGCCACTGCTGGGCTGCTGCGGCTGCCATTTGTGTCCCTGCCAAGCCATGATAGGCTACATAAGTATTTATGTAGCCTATCAGGGCAGCGGCCGGAAGACGAGCCGGAGGTGCTACCGCATCCGCCGCCAGGTAGGCTCTGTCCTGGGGGGATTCTGCGGGGTGGCGGGGGGGATTGCTCCGTTCCGCCACAGACTCCGGGGGGGGGGCGGATTCTAAAGTATTGGGCCTCACTGGAGTCCATGGCGGAATTCTCCAACATCCCTAGGTAAGACATCATAAGGTAATTCTTCCCATGGGCTTTTTCAGATCAGGAAGTGTGGGCAGTCTGAGAGGCTGCAGAGCAATGGACAGATGTGTAACAGAAAGAAAAGCACACACACAGCACCCTCATCTACCTCACAGTGATTAAGCAAGCTCAAAAAACGCCACCTAAAGAAATTCAAAATAAATGATAAAATACCCTGAGAATAAGGCATACAAATGTAAGCCTCTTTGATGGGGGAAGAAAACTTTCAAGAAATCGGAGGATAGGTTTTGGTGCAGCATTAGTTCTACCTCTTCCATGGAGCTGAAGACAACACTGCCTCCCTCACACCTGCATTGTGGCAGATGCAGTAAGGGGGCTAGGCTGCCAACACAGTTGATGCTGTTGCCACTTAACTAAAAAAAGGTCTTCACCATTTGGCAGAACTATACAGATGGAGAGAGCAATCCTATGGCCGCTAGTCAGCGGCTAGACAGCCATAGAAGAGGTCGGTTCCTGGCAACTGGCCTTGGAGCCTGTGCTCCGAGGTCAGTTCCCTGAGAACCAACCTCCACCCCCTCCCATGCTGCCTTGTAGGCAGCGCAGAATGACCCTGTGCTCCGCGTTCGGAAGAGGAGCACAGAGCAGCAAAAACAGGGCGGTCGGGGCAGGGAAGTCAGAAATGCCACTACGACACATCCTACGCGTTGTCCGGCTGCTGCTTCACGTGCTCGGAGGACCAAAATCGGCTGTCTAGCCACAAATGCAGGGTGGCTGAAAGTGTGGAGGGGACAATACCCTCCACGCTTCTCCTGCTCTGCATTGGATAGGTGGCTGCCTATCCCAATAGGATTGCGCTCTAAGAGAATTTGATTTTTCCACCATTCACCTCACCAGAAATGTAGGGGAGTAGCTGAGTAGTGAAATTCTTCTTACAGCTTGGCAAGACAATACAGACTAGCATATCAAGTAGATACATGCACACCATGTTAGGTCCCACTTCGTGAATGGGCGTCAGTATTCATCCATAAGCAATTGTAAGAATGCTTGATCATTGACTTTGATTTTGATTTTCATACTTTTTCCTGAGCATCCCCAACAGATGGCTGTCCAGCCTCGTCTTGAATGCCTCCAGTGTGGGAGAGCCCACCACCTCCCTAGGGAATGGGTTCCATTGTCATATTGCTCTAACAGTCAGGACGTTTTTCCTGATGTTCAGCCGGAATCTGGCTTCCTGTCACTTGAGCCCATTGTTCCGTGTCCTGCACTCTGGGATGATCGAGAAGAGATGCTGGCCTTCCTCTCTGTGGCAACCTTTCGAGTACTTAAAGAGCGCTATCATATCTCCCCTCAGTCTTCTCAAGGCTAAACATGCCCAGTTCTTTCAGTCTCTCTTTGTAGGGCTTTGTTTCCAGTCCCCTGATCGTCCTTGTTGCCCTCCTCTAAACCCTCTCCAGCTCATCTGCATCCTTCTTAAAATCCGGTGTCCAGAATTGGACACAGTACTCAAGATGAGGCCTAACCAGTGCTGAGTAGAGGAGAACTAGTACTTCCTGGGATTTGGAAGCTATGCTTCTATTAATGCAGCCCAAAATAACATTTGCTTTTTTTGCAGCCATATCACATTGTTGGCTCATATTCAGCTTGTGATCGACAACAATTACAAGATCCTTCTCGCTTGTAGTGTATTTGAGCCACGTATCCCCCATCTTCTAACTGTGCATTTGGTTTCTTTTTCTTAGGTGCAAAACTTGGCATTTATCCCTATTAAATGTCATTCTGTTGTTTTCTGCCCAGCACCCCAGCCTATCAAGATCACTTTGAATTCTATTTCTGTCTTCCAGGATATTAGCTATCCCGCCCAATTTTGTGTCATCTGCAAATTTGATCAGCATTCCCTGCACCTTCTTCTCCAAGTCATTAATAAAAATGTTGAAGAGTACTGGGCCGAGGACTGAGCCCTGCGGTACCCCACTTGTTACCTCTCCCCAGTTTGGGAAGATCCCATTGATAAGCACTCTTTGAGTCCAGTCCTGTAGCCAACTGTGGATCCACCTGATTGTTGTTTCATCCAGCCCACTTTGAGATAGGGATGGCGGAGAATTCTGCCATGGATTTCAGTGAGGCCGAATGCACTGGCATTTGGCCCCCCGAAATCCGTGGTGGAATGGCCTGCCACCCCCCCGTGGATCCCCCCCAGGACGAGACTTACCTGGGGCGGATGTTCTGGACAGTGGCGGCTTCGGCGGCAGCGGCTTGTCTTCCAACTGGCTGCCGCCGCCGCCATTTGCAGTTTGGTCTTTTTTTTTTTTACCCAGACATGATAGGCTATGTAAAGACTTACGTAGCCTATCACATCTGGGTAAAAAAAAAGCACGTACGCAAATGGTGGCAGCTACGGAGGCTGCCATTTGCGTTCCTTATTTTTCGCCTTCTTAGTCTACGTAAATATTTACGTAGACTATTACGGTGAAAATAAAGGGGAATGCAAATAGCGTAGTGGGCACCATTTGCGTTCCTTTTTGATTCGCTGTTTGTAAACATGTAAATATTTACGTAGGCTAAAACGGCAAATCAAAAAGGAACGCAAATAGCTCCCACTACGCTATTTGCGTTCCCCTTTATTTTCGCCGTAATAGCCTATGTAAATATTTACGTAGACTAAAATGGCGAAAAATAAGGAATGTAAATGGCAGCTGCCGTAGCTGCCATTTGTGTACGCGTTTTTTTCTTAACCCAGATGTGGTAGGCTACGCAAATATTTACGTAGCCTATCATGGTTAAATACAGGAACGCAAATGGCGGCGGCTATGGCAGCCATCATTTGCATCCCTGCTACCCAGTGGCCGGAAGTCCGGCTGCTGGTGGAGCTGGCCAGCGGCTCTGCGGAATCTAGGGGTGGACGAAAGTCCCTTACCTGTCCTCGAAGGTTGTTCGCGGTGGGGGGGAGGCGCTTCACTGCTCCCCCCGCGAAGTTCAGGCCGGGGGGGGAGGCTTCCCACCTCGCCCCGGCCGAAATTCAGCCCGGGGGGGAGGCGCCTTGCCTCGCCCGGCCGTGAACTCGAAAGTTAAAAAAAAAAAAAAGCCCCCTGATAGTCTACGTGACGATTAATGTAGCCTATCACGGCTAGATCTGCAAAGTCAGCCGTGATAGGCTACATAAATCGTCACGTAGCCTATCATGGGTGACTTTAAAAAAAAAAGCGCGTACGCAAATGGTGGCCCCCATAGGGAGCCGCCATTCGCGTTCCTTATTTGGTCGCTGTAGTCTACGTAAATCTTTACATAGAATACGGCGAAAATAAGGGCAACGCAAATAGTATTGCCCTTATTTTCGCCGTAGTCTACGTAATCTTTACGTAGACTACAGCGAACAAATAAGGAACGCGAATGGCGGCTCCCTATGGGGGCCGCCATTTGTGTACGTGCTTTTTTTTTTTTTAAAGTCACCCGTGATAGGCTACGTGATGATTGACGTAGCCTATCACGGCTGACTTTGCAAATCTAGCTGTTATAGGCTACGTTAATCGTCACGTAGCCTATCAGGGGACTTTTTTTCTTTTTCTTTCATTGGAATGGCGGCGGCGGCAGCCGGTCGAAAGACCGGCTGCCGCTCCCGCCCTGCACGAACACCCGACGAACCGCCGGCAGGACCCGCCGCCGGGAGGGACATTCGGCGAAGGAAAGTCCCATCCCGGGGGGGGGCGCGGGGGGCAGGGGGGGCGGAGGATTTCTCCCCAAAACTTGTTCGGGGGGCCGAACACGTTGGCGCTCGGCCCCCCGAAGTTTCAGGGAGAAATTCTCCGCCATCCCTAGCGGAATCCCCGCGGAGCGGAGCTGGCTGGGCACGACTCTGGGGGGAGGGACAGAGCACCTCCCCCCCATCAAGGATTCTAGGGGGAGGGACGGAGCACCTCCCACCCCACCGCGAAGCAGATCCGCGAAACAGTAAGTGACTTTCGTACATCCCTACTTTGAGCTAGCTTGCTCATCAGGATATAATGGGGCACTTTGCCGAAAGGTTTGCTGAAGTCGAGGTACATGATGTCCACAGCATTCCCATGATCCACAAGGGAGGTTACTTGATCAAAAAATGAGATCAGATTTGTCTGGCAGGACTTGTTTTTGACAAATCCATGTTGGCTTCGAGTAATCACTGCATTGTTTTCAAGGTGCTTCCAGATGGATTGCTTTATCATCTGCTCCAGAATTTTCCCAGGGATTGATGTCAGACAATGGTCTGGTTCCCAGGCTCCTCCTTCTTGCCTTTTTTGAAGATAGGGACAATATTAGCCTTCTTCCAGTCATCTGGCACTTCACCTGTCCTCCATGATTTCTCAAAGAGAATAGACAGTGGTTCTGAGAGTTCTTCTGCTAGTTCCTTTATTATTCTAGGGTGCAGTTCATCTGGCCCTGGAGATTTGAACTCATTCAAAGTCATCAGGTGTCCCTTTCCTTGACCATATGCCTATTGATCTCAAGCTGAAATCCTGCTCCATCAGCCTATACTTTGCCTTTGCCAGGGGGGGGGGTCATAGACCATCTTTTGGGAGAAGACTGAGCCAAAGTAGGAATTGAGCACTTCTGCCTTTTCCTTGTCATCTGCTATCATTTTGCCATCCTTATTTAATAGTTGAACCACCATTTCTTTCCTCTGTTATTTACTATGCACATAGCTGAAGAAAGCCTTTTTGTTGCTTTTAGCATCCCTCGGTAACCTCAGCTCGTTCTCTGCTTTAGCCTTCCTGACACCATCCCTGCAATTCTGTGCTACCTGCCTGTACTCTTCCTTTGTTGCTTGGCCTTCTCTCTACTTCCTGTATGTGTGCTTTTTTGTTTTCAGGTCATCTCTAAGCTTTTTGTGAAGCCACATTGGCTTCTTCTGTTGTCTTCCACCTTTTTTTCTTGCTGGAATTCATAGAATAGAATAGTAGGGTTGGAAGGGGCCTACAAGGCCATTGAGTCCAACCCCCATTGTTGTAATCGTGCCTTGAGAATTTCCTTTTTTAAAAACTCCCACCCATCTTGGACTCCTTTTCTCATTAGAGTCGCTTATTTTGTCATTAACATCTAGATCATGATCCACCACAGAGATAAGCAAATTGAAATCAATGGGCTTACAAGCCTCTATCTTGGTGTTGTATTGGATATCAGAGATTTCTACAGCTCGTGTGTGTGTGCATGCGTGTGTGTCTTTCACACAGTAAAAAGTGAGACCCAAGTTATGGCACTGGCTAAATGGAAGGTGTAAAGGATTGCTGGTTTCACCACAACAACCCTGCAAGGTAGACCAGGCCAAACTTGGCCACCCACTCCCCCGAAATAACCCAGTAGCTCCTTTCCAGGCCAATAGGCACTGTTTTTAGTACTGAAGTTATTCAGGACACACCACACCAACTGAAAGTTGGATAAAAGTTCATTAGGGGAAAGGAACACAGAGGAAGGAATAGGAAGAGGTGGTAGGTTGTATAGGAAATTACAAGCAAGGTACAAAACTCTAAGCAAAAGTTTTTTTGCCAAAGGTAAGTCCCATCCCGGGGGGGGGGGGTGGCGGAGGGGTGGCAGAGAGTTTCACCGCCGATTTCGGGGGGCCGAATGCATTGGCGCTCGGCCCCCCGAAGATTCGGGGAGAAAATCTCCACCATCCCTAAAAAACAATCAACCTCCAGGTGGCTGCTTCATAGGTACCTGACTACCCAAGCAGCCCTCATGGCTCCTACTCTATTAACCCATACTTGACAGAAGGTTACTTAAGATTAGGAACACTCATGGTTAGGTGATCTGGGGAAAAGATATGATAGCAAGACATTTTCATTCCAGCCCATTCTGTTATGCTACTTGAAATCTCAACAGGCTAGTTTCAAACTGGAGGTTTTTAAACTGTTGCATTTAAGTCACTAAATGGTCTTGAGCAGTTTTCACTGAAAAATGAGAAGGATTTGCCTGTTTTTTTTAATGTGACCCGTGACTTTGGGTATTATTTTCCCACTCTAAACTCATTATTTTGTCTATTTCAAGCCACTGAATTTCTTAATAATCTGCCATGACAAATTGCTGGCCCTAATTACTGGCACTGAAATGTCCTTTTGAGCTGAGCCATTGAAGCCTGTATAGCTGCTCATATTTGAATAAGTGAGTTATAAAGGAAGTTGCATTTCAAACCAGGGAGTGAAAATCCACATATCCAATTGTGCTCACTTTTTCTAAAGCAAACAAAGAGATGGTTCACACAACCAAATAACTTCTATGTGATCATTTCCAAACATCTCTGAGATTGAAATGGCACACCTTTTGGAGCCTCTGTGAGCACAAAACTCACCATGCAGTTTTACTTATTTACATGATCCCTGTACATGGTGATAGTTGAGGGGTTCATATGGAAGATATTGTCTATGTAAATGGGTTAAAATGTTTATTACCCATTTTGCATAGACTAAGTCAACTCCTCATGGGACATACACATTGAGAGAACTCATTTTATATGACAGTGATATTACATTGTATAGAAAATGTAGTCATTGTTGCTTGAAACCTAGTGAGCTTTCTTGCTGACCTTTCAATAAACATATCCTGCACTGATTAATTTCTTTCCTGCTATATTTGGATTGATGATCCTATCCTCTAAATTGCAACAGAAACAACACATCTAGTAAGGAAGCAAACTTGGCAAGAAACAGATGTTTCAGGTGGGATTATTTTAGGGATCAGCACAACCAGCAGGTCCTGTAGAAGGGGAAATGAATTCCTCCCACACTGCCAAAACCCTGGAGTACATTGTGACATCCAGAATGGATGTTGGAGTCTAATCCTAGAATCTATGGAGATATTACCACTGCAACCTCAGTACTCCAGACTCCAGAGGCCTTACAGTAGACAGCACAAGGCATAACACATTCACTCAGGCCAATCTAGGCTTCCTTCTTCTTCTTTGAGGATTCCAGTCACCAAGGAAGTGGCAGCATTAGCACACCAAAAGGCATCTGAGGCTATAGGACACCTACCTCTCAAATATTAGAACCTTGTAGAATCTTCTGAAGGTTCTAGAAGGTTTTAGAAGGTTTTTTGTAAGAGGAAGGAAGCAACTTATGGGCATTCTCCAGAAATACTACCATCCTAACCTGAAGCTAGGGCTCTGACTAGGATCCTGACTGAAGCAGAAGTCCGCTCCATGCTGAGCTGATTTTAAACTAACCCAGTGGTAACACTACTCAAGTGACTTTGCATATTCAGTACTCCAACATATTCAAGAGACTCAGGCACAAATCCATTGGGACATACATAAGCACATGTAAACAAATGGGAGTTGTTCTAGAGCACTACACTGCTTTGTGCAGGGTAATGTGATGTCCTGATGGATTTCACCCTTAGCCATTTGGATTCACAGTTGTAAATTACTTTGCATTTTACGTTCAACTACAAGACACACACACATACACACACCAATGTGTGTGAAAGAGGAAAAACCCCAAGATAAACTAGTTGAAAATAGGACACATTTTTCTTATTAAATGTAAATCCATAAATCCATAGAGCTGTACCTCTAGGATCGCAACCATAATACCTTTATAGTTCTTCACCTATAAGAACAAATACATACATATTGGAATTCCATCCTTACTTGGAAATAAATATGCTTACAGAATTTAGAGAATGGAGTTTCATTATCTTATATATTAAGGGGGAAAGCATAGTTTTGTTTAATTCACAGGACTATATGTCTCTCTCCTGACCCAACAATTTAGAATATGATGCCCTACTGCTTCCATTTTAGTTCTATATCAGTATTTTGTGTTTCAGTGCTTTTAAAAGGGTTTCTCCTATAGTTGGGCCCGCAAAAATATTTTTATGAGTTGAATGTTAATCTTCTGAGCATGATTAACTATGAAATTCACTTTTACATTCCCCAGCTGTGAAATAAGTTCAATTAGTTCACCATGCTGTTGCTAATATGTCCCTCCTCCAAGGGTTGCTATGGCAATTTGGTTAATTAAAATGGTGATGATGCTGGGGTTGATCCTTCTGAATTCCTCTAGCTGTTGCTTCCCAATAAGGGAATCTTCAATAAGGCTAAAATCCAAGATGTTATGTAGCTAACACTGCCAGTTACTTTTGGATGTACCTTAAACAGACAATAGAAAAAAGGTGTGGATCCAGTTAGAAGAACTTTGGCCTCCTCACAGAATAGAACTGTGGTTGATTTGACTTGAATGTCTAGTCACCAAGTACAGGAAATGCTAATGCAAGTGAGCCAACCAACAGCATGAGGAGTAGCTTGATGGTAACCCAAAGAACATGTACTTAGCTTTAAATATACAAATAAAGTAAGAGATGAGATAAATGTTGCTGCCCCTACCCGTTTCTTCCCTAGTTTTTGTGTCTACCTTCTTCCTTAGCCTGAAGTAGTGAGCAGGACTCCACATCTGCCTTACTACTAGCAGAGGAGGATGGCAGATGACAGAATCAGTGCAGGCATGGGTGGGACTACCTATGGCTTCCTCATCTCCCACTTTATCAATGTGTTTGTGCCCCATATATTTTGAAAATTTTCTTCAAGGACACCCTTAGGCATTACCAGCTTTGGCCTCCAACTCTGTTGCAAAAGTTTCCTGTTCTTTCTTTCTTTCGTTCTTTCTTTCTGATATTAAATGTGCCCAAATCAGGAAGCAGGAATAGGCATTTGTTCCATGCAAAAGCACTTGGATTTAATAACAGTACAGTAGGGAGGCCCATGGGAAACCCAAACAAGATACCAGGGAGAGGGGTAGATAACATCCAATAAATGCCATTATCCCATATTTATAGTACAAAAATATACTTCACGCACTGCGTAATGAATTTACAGAATTTGCTACCACAAGATGTGGTGATGGAAGAGAAATTATTAGCCATGCTAATAGCTATATGGAATCTCCATGTTCTGAGGCAGTGTGCCTTTGAATTTATTTATTTATTTATTTACAATATTTATATAGCGCTCCACATCAAAGATCTCAGAGTGGTGAACAGCAAGTTAACAGAATAAAACCTCATAATTAAATCAATTAAAACATTTTAAAAGAACAGAATACCAGTTGTTACAAATAATAGAGGAAGCCTCCATATTTATAACTTCCCAGAGGCATCTAGGAGGGCACTGTTAGATACAGAAAGCTAGTAGTGATGATGGAGAATTTCATTTTTTTCCTGTATTTTTAAGCAAATCAACTTGATTTGCACTTCCCAGACTTAATACACAGGTCAGGACATAGCGATCATTCAGACTGTGCCTGCCTCTAAATTTGGCATTCTAGGTCTTGGCTCAAAACAAATGCTTAAAATGTGTATTTTAGGGGGAAATGTGTACAAAAATGTGTATTTTAGTGAAGGATGCATACAAAAGTGCATACTATAGGAGGAAATGCTTACCAAAAATGCATGTTTTAGGGACAAAGGCATGCAATTTAAATGCAAATAAAATATTCACAGAAATTGTGAAGGAACAGACTTATGATTGAACAGATGCAAACTGGAAACAGCCTGTTCCATCCTTTCCTACATAGTAGATCCTTCATTTGATCCAGTAGGGCCTGTATGTTCTGAAAGTCTGTTAAAAATCAACCAATCCCCAGGATCGTATCAATAGTTTGGTCCACCAAAGGAGTACATCCATCAGTGTTGTCACAACTGTTTTTTCTGTAGTTACATC
Organism: Heloderma suspectum; assembly: GCF_057233095.1. Lineage (NCBI taxonomy): Eukaryota > Metazoa > Chordata > Lepidosauria > Squamata > Helodermatidae > Heloderma > Heloderma suspectum. The sequence goes on along the minus strand of NC_139459.1, from coordinate 270,027,195 downwards.
CTCCTGTCGTCAAGGCTGATAGAAGTTGTACCAGAATGAAAATGAGGAAGCATAACTTAAAATTCTGTTTCCTACTAAGATGTAATTTACTCCATGGTGGCACGTGGCAGTCACCAATTAATTAAGGTCAGCTGATTTTAGTTGATTTTTGAGAATGGGTTTTCCAAAAAACCTAAGAACTGAGACTTCTGCAGAATTGAGAGGGTGTCAGCATTTGTTAAAAAGCGAAATAGTATGATAATAAATATTTAATTGACTTGAGCTCCATACAGTTAATATTTTTGTGGCAGAAAATGGAAAAATAGATGGCATACTTGTAAGTTTTAGATCATAATTTATTCATTTGTGGAACTTAAGGTATTAAATTAATGAATGGTTTAATAGATTGGATATAGAAATCTCAATTCTTTTCACTGTGGCAAAGTTCAGAGTTAAGGCTACTATGCTGAATGAACACTGAAAACTAAATATGCCCATGTCTTCGAATTATTTTCCATTTGTCTTAACTTCACAATTGAGCTAATAGGGCAATGTAAGCACATTGGACAACTTTTAAAGGAAACTGCAAGATTTAGAAGCTTTGATACACCACTGAGATTTCTTTCTAAGCTCTATGATACCTTAGATGCTCTTTCCTAATAACACATAGGAGGCAGAGTGTGGTTGGGGTGTGGTTGGGGTGGCATGGAGTGGCAAAGGTGACAGGTTTTATTTCTTTTCTATTCTGACAGCTTCAGGCTGGTGTAGCTGAGGGACCTGAGGATCAGGCCTCCTGGGGGATTTGTGGGACGATGGGTCTAGCATATCCAAAGTTGATGGGATCCTGCCACAGTGGAGGTATCCATTTAATATTTGTTTGTTTATAAATAATTCATCCATGTGCAGAAGGGGGCCACTTGGGCAGATGGAGCTCCTCACAGTGGAGGGGCACCTACACTCATTCCTTCCTCCCACAAGCTAGCTTTGGGGGTTAGGATTTCTCTCCATTAAAGACACCATTAAATCTAGAATTTACTCTTAACACTATGCCAGATGTTCTACCATATTTATTAATATACAATATGCTTGTACCACCTTTCATTCCATTTAGAATATCAGGGCTAGGGATGTACAGATTTTGTAAAATCTGTTCTGTCTGGGTTTCATGGATTGTCAGGTGCCTCTTGTTCCATTGTCAGCTCATTGATGAAATCAGATTTTTGCCAGTTTCCCAAATTTGCACAAATTTACATTTGCACAAATTTGCACTTGCAAAAATGCACAGATCCCCCCAAAATGCACAAATCTCCTATGTGTACTTTCATGCCTTAGCCTGTGGGGGAAATGTGCATTTTTGGCTGATTTATTTTTTAGATTTTACATATTTTCTATGATTAAATTTGCATAACATTCCAGAAAGTTTTTTTTATATATATATAAATAGGTCCATAAGTCTGCAGAATCCGTGCAATTTGGGAAGAGCCAGTCTGCTGCGGAATCCATGAGTCAGATTCATAGAAATCCGAACTCATTTGATTCTCTTGCAGATTTCTCTGACAGCCTTAATCAGAGCACTGTACAATGAATTATTTCAACATATATACCAGAGGTGGGCAACTCTGGGAAGCCAAGGGGTCATTTTTGCAGTCTGCTGGGCAACCTGAAAATGGATTTAGAAAAACAAATAGGAAAAAAATGGCATACATAGCACTATAGATTGCCTATACACACACACACACACACACACACACACTAGTGTAAAGCCCATGTCGCCATGGGCTCTAGTAGTCTGAGGGAGAAACATACTGGTCCTTGACTCCTGGTATGTCAGTCCTCCAGAAGCTGTATGGAGGTTACTTTCCTTCAATGCAGCCAAAGACTTTGACCCTTGCTTCCTCATACCCATCGCACTGGACAACAATGGCTTCTTCCCCCTCAGGCCTCAAGCCCACCTCCTTCCCACTTCCCCCATTTTAAAACCCAGCTTTTCTTATGGCTGCTTTATTTGTCAGAACTAGGGATGTACGAAAGTCACTTACCTGAACCGAAATTTGATTTGCGGTGGGGGGGAAGCGCTCCGTCCCTCCCCCCAAAATTCTGGCTGGGGGGGCGCCCCGTCCCTCCCCCCAAAATTCTGGCCAGGGGGGAGGTGCTCCGTCCCTCCCGCCACGAATCCTGGCTGGCTAGGAACGCAAATGGCGGTGGCCGTAGCCGCCGCTGTTTGCATCCCTGCAGTCAGCCATGATAGGCTACGTAAATGTTTACGTAGCCTATCACGGCTGAGTAAAACAAAACAAAACCGTGCGTACGCAAATGGTGGCGCCCGTGGGCGCCGCCATTTGCGTTCCTTATTTTGGCACGTCTAGTCTACATAAACATTTATGTAGACTACGGCAAAAATAAGGGGAACGCAAATAGAGTAGATGCTATGCTATTTGCGTTCCCCTTATTTTCGCCGTAGTCTACGTAAATGTTTACGTAGACTAGACGAGCCAAAATAAGGAACACAAATGGCGGTGCCCATGGGCGCCGCCATTTACGTATGCGTGGGTTTGGGTTTTTTTTTACTCAGCCATGGTAGGCTACATAAACATTTACGTAGCCTATCACGGTATTTTTTTAAAATCTAGCCGTGATAGGCTACGTAAATCTTTATGTAGCTGTCAAGGGATCCTTGGAGGGCTCTCTCAGTCTAATCCAGTAGCCAAGTCCAGACGCAGACAAAGGGATTCTTTTCAAAGCTTTATTCTTCTTTTACAACTTACAACTCTACAGGTAGCAACTAGATCTGAGCAGCAGCATTCCTATGCCCTAAGTTGGAACAGTTGGTCCCCGTTTGAAAGGCAATTACTGGAAGACCCCTGAATATAAGGACTAGGGAGAATCTCTCCCCTTTTCCCTTGGATCCTCTGGGCACAACCGTTCTTTGAGCGCCAACCGGGCGCTACGCCTCCTTTCCGCGCTCTCCATTTGGCCCCGCTCTCTGCGTCTGCACCGTGCATCCAACCAGTCTGCTATCGGTGCTGAGTAACTCCCTGGACTGCTTTCTAATCTAGAAAGGTTGGTGCGAGGAATCTCTGTCAGCTGCGGGCCCTGGGAAAAAGGGGCGTGCTCCTCTCCCAGGAGCGACTGCTCTTCCTCTGAATCAGAACTACTCTGGGATTCTATGGGCTCAGTGTCCACCCTGACAGTTTTTTTGGTTTTTTTTTTTTTTACTGGAAATTGTGGCGGCAGGAGCCAGTCGGAAGACCGGCTGCTGCCGCCCCGCTGCCGAACCGCTGCCGGAGCCGCCGCCGCCAGGGACATTTGCACAAGGTAAGTCCCGTCCCAGGGAGGGGCGGGGGGGCAGACTGTTTCACTGCCGATTTCGGGGGGCCGAATGTGCTGGCATTCGGCCTCCCCGAGATTCATGACGAAATTCTCTGACATCCCTAGTCAGAACTGGATGACATTTGCCTAGTCTGTTAGGAGAGGATTATACCTGCCAAATCTTCATTCAGGACATTAGGGGTGCACGAAAGCCACTTACCTGGTCTCGCAGCTTGCTTCCCGGTGGGGGGGAGGCGCTTCGCTGCTCCCCCCGAAGTTCAGGCTGGGGGGGGAGGCTTCCCTCCTCACCCGGCCGAAATTCAGGCCAGGGGGGAGGCTTCCCACCTCGCCCGGCCAAAATTCAGGCCGGGGAGGAGGCACCTTGCCTCGCCCGGCCGCGAAATTAAAAGTTAAAAAAAACCCACGCCCCCGTGATAGGCTACGTGACGATTTACGTAGCCTATCATGGCTGACTTTACAAATCTAGCCGTCATAGGCTACGTTAATCGTCACGTAGCCTATCATGGGGGCGTTTTTGTTTTTGTTTTACTTTTATTGGAATGGCGGCGGCGGCAGCCGGTTGAAAGAATGGCTGCCGCCTCTGCCCCTGTTGAAGACCTTCCGAACCGCCGCCGGGACCCACCACCAGGAGGGACATACGGGAAAGGTAAGTCCCATCCCGGGGGGGGGGCGGGGGGGTGGAGAATTTCTCCCCGAAACTACTTCGGGGGGCCGAATACATTGGCACTCGGCCCCCCGAAGTTTCGGGGAGAAATTCTCCCCCAGAAGAATTTCTGTCCTACAGGACATTCATTCAGGTATGATTATACCTGCCAAAGCCATTTGCATCTGCAGACCTGCTGCATCTGGATGTCCGGCTGCGGATGCACCCGGCCAGCGGCTCTGCGGAGTCGCCGCGGAGTGAAGTTGGCTGGGGAGGATTCCGGAGGGAGGGATGGAGCGCCTCCCCCCCAACCGCGGCTATCACTTAAGAAACAGGTAAGTGGTTTCGTACATCCCTACTTAGAAGACTTGGATCAAGCCTGCCACGTGTGAGATGAATAAGTACAGGGTTTTTTGGTCAAGACCACCCTTTACATTTTCAGGGTATCCAAAACGGGGCACACTCTTGCTTGCAGCATTTGTCTTGTGGATCGTTGTTCTGAAAATGATAGGCAACCTAGCGGTGTTCATAAGTAGGAAAACTGCAATGTTGTAGAAGGATAGATCCAGTGGTTCATGTGGGAGGAGAGTCCTCAACTATTGAGGGTGGTGTGTGTGTGTGATTTGGTTTTCCTTCCATTTCCTGTATTTTGGGGGGCAATTTGTATGAAAATGGCACATATCATATAGGTCTCCACAGGCAAGAAACTTGAAAGGTTTCAGAAGCACAGATAGCCAAAACGTATGGATAGGTTTTCAAGGAAACTCTTGAAAAGTGTTTGCAATGCCTTGTTCTGAAAGAGAACCAGGTGGGAATTCAGGAGTTCAAGTTGGATGTTTGGCTCTAATGTAGAACAGTGATGTGTACATGAGTAAGGTCACATAATTCACAATTATGTGAAGTATGTGATAGCTACTGTGGTGTAGTGGTTCAAATGTTGGACTGGGACTTGGGAGACCTGGGTTCTAGTCCCCACTCACTCGGCTGTGAAGCTCACTGGGTGACTTTGGACCAATGACAGAAGTCTCAGCCCAACGTACCTCACAGGGTTGTTGTTAGGATAAAATGGAGAGGAGGAGTATTATTTATGTATGCCACTTTGGGTTACTTGGAGGAAAAAAGGCGGGATATAAATGCAATAAATAAATAAATAAGAACAGGTGCAGGGGCTAGGGAATTAAGATGTTGAAAACTAGTTTGAGGCTCTCTCTCTTTTTTAATAGCGAAGTGTGGTGACATTGGAAAGAAAGATTTTTCACTGCAAGAAAATGTCTGAGAATAGGATTGATTTAATCATTGAGAAAGGCAAAGAAAGGGGTTTGAAATCATAAACAGAACCTGAAGCCACCCCCCCACACACACAATCTTTCCTCCAAAGCACAGTGATTGGAAAGCCACTGGTAAAACGTGCCCTATGATTAGAAGGTGGAGCCCTCAGTCACTCAGCTGCACTCCCTACCTCCTACCCTCATCAGCAGTTAGAGAAAGAAAAGTAAAGGATGCTATTTTTGGAAACATGGAATCTGCCTTTCCCTGGATCACAGATGAAGCTACATTTGGGGTCCAAATTTGGTTTTGAATGTTTTGGAGGGAAGCCTGAAGCACAAAAAAATGGTTTGAAGCAGCCTGATTTGGTTTGAACTTCAGCCAAATCCAGTGCACACACCCTGTTTTTGACATCACTTCCCAAAACAGGGCCCTTTGAGAAGAGTGTTGTGAGAACTAGGGATGTCGGAGAATTTCTCCATGAATCTCCGGGAGGCCGAATGCCAACGTATTCGGCCCCCAAAATTGGTGGAGAAACGGTCCACCCCCCCGCCCCCAACGGAATGGGACTTACCTTTGGCGAATGTCCCTGGCGCTGGCGGCTCCCGGCGGCGGTTTGGCGGTGGTTTGGTGGTGGCAGCAGCGGCGGCTGGTCTTCCGATGGGCTGCCGCCGCAGCCATTTCCAAGTGAAAAAAAAAAACCCACAAGCAGATGTGATAGGCTACGTAAAGATTTACATAGCCTATCACGGCTAGATTTTCAAAAAACACCGTGATAGGCTACGTAAATCCTTACGTAGCCTATCACGGCTGATTTTGGGGGGGGGGGAAGCTCATACGCAAATGGCGGCGCCCATGGGCGCTGCCATTTGTGTTCCTTATTTGGGCACGTGTAGTTTATGTAAACATTTACGTAGACTACGGCGAAAATAAGGGCAACGCTATTTGCGTTGCCCTTATTTTCACCGTAGTCTACATAAATGTTTATGTAGACTACACATGCCCAAATAAGGAACGCAAATGGTGGCGCCCATGGGTGCCGCCATTTGCGTACGCGCTTCCCCCCCCCCAAGTCAGCCGTGATAGGCTATGTATGGATTTATGTAGCCTATCATGGCTGACTGCAGGGATGCAAATGGCGGCGGCTAAGGCCGCCGCCATTTGCGGCCCAGCCGGCCAGCAGGATTCACGGCCGGAGGGATGGGGCGCCTCCCCCCCTGCCAGACTTTCGGCTGGAGGGATGGGGCACCTCCCACCTGGCCAGTATTTCAGTGGGGAGGAACGGAACGCCTCCCCCCCACCACGAAGCAAGCTGCGGGACCAGGTAAGTGACTTTCGTCCATCCCTAGGAGAACAGAGGATGACTTATTTCTTATATCTTGGAGCTATATAAAGTGCCAAGCAAAATCCAGTGCTTTGCTTTCTGCTTGCAATGCCAATCTGTTTGATGGGTAATAAAGAGTCAGACACACGTGTTTGGATGCAAACCAGGCCACATTTTATTGGACTATCTGCAAAAGGGAAACCCCGGTCAGGCACTGAACTGTGCCAGCTGCTAGCTGACACTGAAATGGGTGAAAAACATTCGCAGCCTGTGGAGTGGAGTGTCAACATCACCACCCCACAGGGCTATCCCTTTAGGGGGAAGTAGACCTTTCCCTATCATTGCCCCCTGGGTGGGTGAGGTGAGTCAGCCTCACAGGTAACCCTTATCCCCTGATGGGCTGCAAAACCCAGAGTGGAGGCCTCAGGAGTCACCTGTCACCAGAACAGCGCCTCTGAATGCTGATGCTCGCCGTCCCTATTCTCATCCCCACTGCCCATCCTAGCAGCCACTGGAAGTGACAAGCCTACTGCTTAAACTCCCCCCACCTGCGCCGAAGGACTTTTCGTAGGCCCCTTTGCTGATCCAACATAAATATGTTGTTACCTAAATTAGACAGGTGCACACCATCCTGTCTATAAAGCTCCCCGCAAGGCTATCTCCCTGTTCATTTTCTGACAGGCCCTTTCCATGGCCCTCTGGTTCAGAACATCCCTCCAATTAATTCTAGGAAGCAAACACGACCAAATGATGGTTATCCCTGGCCGATGGTGCTGAATAACCTGAAAATTGGCCAAGGCCTGCAGGATGAGGTCCTTGCCTTTCAAACAACCCAGGTCATTCCCCTCTAGATGCAGCATCAAACCTGCAGGGGGCTGTGCACCAAATCTTGATGGAATAGAGTGGGTGGGAGGCGCTCCCACCACATGCCGCGTCTGCCAAGCCACTGCATGCAGGCATGTCGGGACAGTCCGAGCTGAGGTCCGCAGCCTGACCGGGAAGCCCTCTCCGACCAGCCCAGAACACCATGCTGTGTCCACATCTGAGCACACGCACAAATTCATGTCCATTCCATCAATCTAAAGGAAATAAAGAGAACAGTAAGAACACAAAAAGGAGAGGCTTGTCACTGGTATCAAGGGAAAGCCCACACATAAGTCATGAAGTCCTTGGAATGCCATCTACCCACCACCTTTACCTGATCAAGTGAAAAACCCAAAGACACAGCTATAGAAGCAGCCCCAAGTCAGAAGGAAGGTATCCCAAATCGGTATTTACCTAGACCAAGAGCACCCAATGCTAGTTTAGTGACAGCCCAAAATTGATATTTAGTTAATGGGCACCCATCAGAATGACAAAATAGTGGGCCATCTACCGGCCCCCTTAGATCCAAGAAATCAGCTAATGCCCTGACAGGGCATAACTCCTCCACTTGTTCAGGGAGGAGGGACACCATTTCACCCCAACCCAGCTGGTCAGTCTTGGATCTTCTGAGCTGAATCCGGACAATATCCAAATGGGTTTGGATGTCAGAATACCTCAGGGCCCTCCCAGAGACATCACCCTTGGATGCCCAGACCAGTTTGGAAATTCTGAGGGCCATAAAGAAAGCCGTTAAGGCAGCCGCATGAAACAATGACCCTTAGTAAGGGGAGGCACAGATGGATGGCCATAATCTCCGGAGTCCTAAAAGGATATCTGGAGAAAAGGGGCACCTGGAGTCCGCCACTGCAGGTGATACCCTGGCCTAGCCCGGAATGGTATGCTGTACCCCGAAATCTGCATTATTATCAGTCATGCCCTTGAATTTGGACCAGAAGGCCAATGCAGCCAGCTTACCGCTGATGGACCTGGCTGAAAGCCCCCTATATTCCTGGAATACACAGAGAACTGCAGGAGATGATCCACAGGCATGGGCTGCAACTGCTGTAACTGCAGTTCACAGTGAAAAGTATGGAACTCCCTACCTGCTGTGTCGTAAGCAGCTCTAGTGCTGGGAGCAATGGAGGCCATCATGGCATGTTCTGCTTCAGGCCGCCAATCTCCCATAGTGCGGTTGGCATGGGGTCTGGCAATGGATGTGCCCAAGGGGCCCTCTGTCTTCTTGTGGGCCAATGGAACACCAAGCTCTCCCGCCAAGGCACAAAAATCCTGCATCAAGTTGGTGCAAAGTGTGGAATCCTTGGGGCCAGCAAACAAAAAATCATCCAGATAATGGACCACACTCTGCACCCTGTCCTATCTCTTACTGCCCACTCTAAGAAGGGACTAAACCTCTCAAACATGGCACAAGAGATGGAGCACCCCATGGGAAGGGTAAATGCAGAAGGTATAATTTATTATAGGGATGTACGAAACTCACTTACCTTTGCTCCATCCCTCCCCATGGAATCCTCGATGGGGGGGGGAGGCGATCCGGTCCTCCCCTCCGGAATCCTCGATGGCTGGCTCTGCTCTGCAGCCAGGCCGCGGAGCAGCTGGCCAGGGCTGTCCACAGCCGGATTTCCGGCCGCGGATGGCCTGGTGCAGATGCAAATGGCAGCCGCCGTAGCTGCCACCATTTGCGTCCAGCCAGACAGCCGTGATAGGCTACGTAAGAATTTACGTAGCCTATCATGGCTAACCTCAAAAAACACACAAAAATGCAGCGTACGCAAATAGCGGTGGCTACAGCAGCCGCCATTTGCGTTCCCTATTTTTTGCCGATTTATCTTACGTAAATATTTACGTAAGATAAAATGGCGAAAAAAAGGGGGAACACAAATAGCGGCCGCCGTAGCCGCTGCCATTTGCGTACGCTAAGTTTTTTTTAAATTTTAGGTTAGCCGTAAATTCTTACGTAGCCTATCATGGGCCAAGGACGGCAATGGCGGTGGCAGCAGCCCTGCTGCGGCTGGCAAGGAGACCAGCGGCCACCGCCAGAGTGGCCGCCACCGGAACCACCACCGCCGCCGAATCCACCCCAGGTAAGTGCCGACCTGGGGGGATTCTGCGGGGGGGCGGGGGGGCAGGGGGGCAGGAGGCTGTTCCGCCGCAGATTCCAGGGGGCCAGATTCTAAAGAATCCAGCCTCATTGGAATCCGTGGCAGAATTCTCCACCATCCCTAATTTTATATAGCATTTTCCCATAAGTTCCCCACGCCCGAGCCCGGACCATAGCCACTGTAGCATCAAAAGAAGTATAGTGCACCGAACACAAGTGGTCCAGAATCTCATCATTCACTGAACCACCTTTGGGGAAGGAGAGGTTATGAATTACCCCAAAATTTTCTTAGGAGCGATACCCGGGGGGAAACCCATAAGTTAGGAATCAGTGGAGTGGGAAAAGGGGCAAGGACTGTACTCACAGTTACCTCTTTATCAATTTTGGCTTTTACTAACTGCTCCATGCAACAAACAGAATTCTGATTCTTAGAAAATTGGGCCCTCCATTGACCCTGAAAAGGAATCCTAAAGCTGTCCATGAAACCCTGCTCAAGGTAAATGGCATCTTCCTTTTGCGTGTACCTCCTCAGCTGCCACCGAAGAGGCCCGACCTTAACTGGGTTGGGTCCCTTTGGGAGGAGGTGGTTTCCCACCCCTGGGTTTCCTACCACCCTGACCATCCCTCGGAGGGCCTTGCTAGCCCTTGGTCCTGGGACAAGAATCATAGGGTTGGAAGAGGCCTGCAAGACCATCGAGTACAGCCCCCTGCTCAGTGCAGGAAGCCTGATTCCCAGTCGGTCTCCCATCCAAGCACTAACCAGGGCTGACCCTGCTTAGCTTCTGAGATCAGCTGGGGTTGATGGCGGCCCTCATACGAAAGGCCTTGTCATAGGCCAGCCAAGCCCTGCTCTCATATTCTGCGTAAGCCCGGTAAATGACATTATTGTATTTGGTGAGGATCCACCCACGCTCCAGAAATTTTTGTTGCACTATACCCAAATAGATCAGGAAGCCTGGCAGCCAATTAGCCCAGGTCCGGGCAACCTTCCTCCACCTGCCTCTATCCTGCTCTTTGTCCCCAGATTTTTCCTTGTCTTTGGAGTCCAGTTCCTGGAATAACAAGAAGAAAACATCAATAAATTTCCTGAGGAGGATCTTATCCCTCGTGGTGGGTGTCAAATGGAAGCCAATTGGTGTGGAAGTGCCACAGGTGGGTATCGCATCCTTTCCTACGTTAGTGCATGGAACTGCTTGTATGTGGGGTGGTAAAGATTGAATTCCCTTAGTGGGTCCCGCTGGGCCCTGCCAAACTGGTGCACAGGCAGCTGTCACTGTCGAGGGCTGCTGTGAGCTCGCATCAGGCAGTGAAGCAGCTGATGCAGTGGCCGGAGTGGAGAGGAGGGAAGCGACAGAAGCTGACACTGCCAGAGGCAATGTGGGAGCTTTCAGCACACCCGAGGTCACCAGGGCATCCGGGGTGGGAGGCTCCACGGCCGCCACCCCTGGGCCCGCCACCACGATGGGTGGGGGCTGCATAGGCACCTCAGGTAGAGAAGCGGTACCGACTGCCTTCAGGGTAAGCTGTTCTCCAGACAGCGGGGGGAAAGGCCATCGAGACGCTGTCATCCATGGAAACTGCCCCCAAGGCCCCAGCGGGCCCCATCTAGGCCAAGTGAAATGAGTTGCGGCAGTTGCTTCACCTGCATCTGGGAAAGCCAGAGCTGGGTATTCCGATGCCGTAGTAGATGGCATCATCCCCAGTGTTGGGGCCTGTGGCATCGTAGGCACTGATCCTTCCTCTGCCAGAAGGGCTGGTCCCAAAATCTGAGTAGGAACAGAGCTGGAAGATGCTTCAATGGCATCCCAATGCACTGCAAGAGAAAGTAACAATGTATGCCGGGTCTGCCGCCTAGTTGGTTAGGCTGCCAGCCACCAGATGTACTTGGTCCAGCAGATGTGGGTGGTGCGATCCCTTTGTCTTTCTCTACTGCCTCCAGGCGTGCAAGGATTGTAGCCAAATCAGGACCCACCTCCTCTTCTGAGGAGGAGTCGCGCCTCCCTTGTGGCCTCTTGACTGGTGCGCGAGGGGCCTTGCCCTTTCCTTTCTTGCCCCCTTGCCCTTTTGGGGGAGGCATATCACCTGACAATATTATGGGCCCAAAACAAATGATTCCAAGGGAGAGCTCACCAGAGAATAAGTAGGGATGTACGAAAGTCACTTACCTTTTCAATGAGGCGATTCGCAGTGGGGGGAGGCGCTCCACGCTTCCCCGCAAAATCCTTCTCCGGCTGGCTCCACTCCACGGAGATTCCACGGAGCTGCCAGCCGGGGCCTCCCACAGCCGGAAATCCGGCTGCTGGGCAGCCTTCCTTCCAGAAGAAAAAAAACAAACCCCACGTATGCAAATGCGTGGCGGCTACAGTGGCCGCCATTTGCGTCCCCTTTTTTCACAGTTTTAGCCTATGTAAATATTTACGTAAGCTATTAAGATGAAAAAAAGGGCAACGCAAATGGCGTAGTGGGCGCCATTTGCGTTCCTCCCCCCCCCTGCCATTTTAGCCTATGTAAATATTTACATAAGCTATTATGGCGGGGAAAAAAAAGGAATGCAAATAGTGCCCACTACGCACCACCAGCTGCTGCCACCGCCGGAGCCACCACTGGAGCCACCGCCATCCGGAACATCTGCCCCAGGTAAGCCTTGTCCCGGGGGGAATCCACGGGCGGGGGCAGGCCATTCTGCCATGGATTTCGGGGGGCTGAATGCCAGTGCATTCGGCCTCACTGAAATCCATGGTGGAATTCTCCGCCATCCCTAAGAATAAGGCCAAACACTCACACTACACCACCTACTGCCAAGTAAGCAATCCCAACTGTAGGTTAAACCCTTCAGGTATTAGCTAAACTGCCTGGGATAACTTCTCCAGGTTTCAAACAGGCCTTCTGCTAGCAAGCTGCCAGGGATAGATCCCCCAGACCTACAAACCCACTGGGCCATTGCAAAAGACAGAGCTCCATTCAGCTGCTGTGGCACGAATGCCCCAATAAAACTAGGATTCCCGGCCCAAAGGATACTGGGTACAGAAAGTGGTGGTGGTGCTGGGAACAGAAGCCCCTGGTTAGAAATGTACCCCCATTGGGGGGAGACCCCACCAGTCAAGGAATTCTTGAAGGGGGCCTGAACGGGAACTAGGGGAGGCAGATATGAACTGGGTAAGAACCCTTCACAGATTGCCCCCCTCTGTCTCCCTGGAGCCCCACTCCAAAACTCGGGCAGCCAGCCCCAGAAGATCAGGCATCCATGCCTGGTGCCCATAAGTGGAAGACCACTGATCACGTGGCCCTCTCCCTGCTCTGAATGGCAGGGAGAGCTCAGAATAGGGTAGGGATGGCGGATAATTCCACCACGGATTCCAGTGAGGCTGGATTGTTTAGAATTTGGTCCCCCGGAATCCATGGTAGAATGGCCTCCTACCCCCCACCCCCTGCAGAATCCCCCCGGGATGGAACTTACCTGGAGAGGATGCGGCGGATTTGGCGGCGGCGGCGGCAGCTGGTATTCTGGCCGGCTGCAGCCGGGCTGCTGCAGCCGCCATTGCCGTCCTTGCAGCTGTGATAGGCTACATAAGTATTTACGTAGCCTATCATGGCTAACCCCCCCAAAAACAAAAAACCAGTGTACGCAAATAGTGGTGGCTACGGTGGCCGCCATTTGCGTTCCCTATTTTTCGCCGTTGTAGCCTACGTAAATATTTACGTAGGCTATTACGGCAAAAAAAAGGGGAACGCAAATAGCATAGTGGGCGCTATTTGCATTCCTTTTTTTCTGCCGTTCTAGCCTACATAAATATTTACGTAGGCTAGAACGGCGAAAAATAGGGAACGCAAATGGCGGCCACCATAGCCGCCATTTGCATACGCTTTTTTGGGGGGGGGTTAGCCGTGATAGGCTATGTAAATACTTACATAGCCTATCACAGCAGCCTGGCTGGACGCAAATGGCAACTGCCATTTGCGTCCGCACCAGCCCGTCCATGGCCGGAAATCCAGCTGCAGATGGCCCTGGCTGGCTGCTCCACGGAGCTGCTGCGGAGCGGAGCCAGCCAGGCAGGATTCCAGGGGGGAGGACTGGATCGCCTCCCCCCCCCCCCGTCGAGGATTCCAGGGGGAGGGATGGAGCGCCTCCCCCCCCACCGCAAATCAATCCACGAAAAGGTAAGTGAGTTTCGTACATCCCTAGGCGCAGGCTCCTGAGCCGACCAGCCCTTCCTGTGACTGGTGGTGCACAAAGAAGCTGTTGCCCCTCAGGCTGGAGAATGCCTCCACCGAGGCCTGGATGCTGCTGCTGCTGTGGCAAGAACTTTGGCCGATCCTTGGCCTGGGGAGGAGACGTGCTGCCGAAAAGCCTCACCACCACCAAATGGGACGCCACTGCTGCTCCTCCGTGTGCTACATGCTTGGCAGCCGTGCATCCCAGAGGCGTCTGAGAGGGGCACAGAGAGCTAAAAAGACACCTCTCCATCCCCTCCCACCTCTGGTGGTACCACCACCAGGCTGCCAAAGGCAGCCAAGCATGTCTCTTCACCCCACCCACCCACAATGCCCCCCCCATGGCCAGGCAAGCCAGACGTGGGGTATGGCACTCTACAGAATATCTGCACTTATTTTGATATGGACTCATGTACATCGATTTCTGTGCTGCATTTATAATCAATAGAACTGTGCAAGCAATTTAAAGAAGATCCAAAACAGTTTGAAATGGTCCATTTTTTTTATTCCTGGTCCAGTGCTCCAACAGCTGTTCAGAACCCACATTTAGGTTTTTAGGTGTGGTGCATCTGTCCACTCTTAATTGAGGAAAGACAGAGCTGAAAGGGGAAGTAGAAGGAGCGAGGAGTCAAAGTGGCATGTCGGTGAAAACAGGGAGAAGACTGTGATTGGAAAAGATGGAGCTTTAAATTCCCCCTCTCTTCTTCCTCCACCCAAAAAGAGACTGAGGATGTATATATATGCCCGTGCATTGACTCACCGTGTTCATTCTGCTGTCTTGGAGATGATGGCTTATATGTTACAGAAGCAGGAGAAGTAGCAAGTGATTCTCAACTTTCTTTGCTTCTGCTGTAATGTGTCAAGTGAGATCTGTCATATCTATAGAGGTCATCTGGGCTCACAGTGAGAGATTCATGAATTACGCTATATATGAATAGAAACTCGCGTCATTCATAGTTTTTTCTAGGTGTGTGCAAGAATTTTTCACTTGACTTTTCATTCATTTTCAAGGTTAACACCTTCATTAATTGCATTGTTCATTCATTAGAATCACGTTAGTTTTGTAATACGTTTAATGCACTTTTGTTATTCCCATTCATTTTAGTTTTCCATTGACTTAAATGAGAACCCCAACATCTCTTCTGCTGCCTGTAACTTTGGCGTTTTCCATCCAATGGGCATGGCATTTCCAAACCTTCTACCACTTTCTGAAGGGATCAGACATGCTGTCTTTCAGATGGAAAGGAAGAAAGGGCCCCCCATTTTATTTGCAATTCAAATATAGATAAAACCTAACTCCTATCTAAACTAAAAGGAGAATAATGGGGCACATAGGAAAAAAAATACAATATGGAATGGAATTAAATGCTCAAAGGGACTGTAAAAAAATTGGGGAGTTGGAATAGTTTTTGCACTAATGCAAAGCACAGAAGAATCTGCAAATGATCTTTCCCCAAGGAGCAAAGAAAGGACCAGCACAGGTGAAAAGAACTTGTGCTTTTTCTCTTTTATAATCCTCCACATCCCCCCCCCCCGCCCCACTGCCGCCATTGCTGCTGTAGTTGGAGGATCCCATGTGTGGAAAGAAGGCAATTTGGACATGCTGGCTGAGGCTGAGGGGGGTTGAAGTCCAAATATCTGGAGCACACCAGGCTGAGGAAGGCTGAATTAAACCACACTCAAGCTGCCTTAATCATGGTTTGACTTTGGCATGCTGTCTGAACTGAGCCAGAGGGCTCCTTCACATGGATCTTTTATCCTGTAAAATAAAGATTGTTAACTCACAGAAGTTTATGGGTCCTTTTCATGATATCGCTAACCTCCAGGGCACATCCAGAGGTATTTCCTGCTTATTCCACCTGAAATAGATCTGGAACTAATGAACCATTTTTTAAACTCGGAATGTAACATGGTTAAAACAGCCACTAGATGCTGCTGTTTCATTGAGGTCTATGGAACATTGAAAATTCAAAGGCTCCCCTCTCAGCAATCATGTGGCTGCTGTTTGGGAGTCTGCGATAACCGTTGAAAGGCTCCAGAACGGGAGGACTGCAGGGGTTTTCTCTAGTGTAAAGGCAGCCAGAGTAGAAGACTCCCCTGCTATATGGAGGACACAACCACACAAAGCAATTTAAAACAGCCAACACATACTTGCTTACTCATACGGAATTAAATTTAATAAACAATACAAAGCATGAAAAGAGAACTGACAAAGTATTTATCTGCAGGTCCCATAATTGTTCTATGTTAGAGCGAAGCATACAACTTGAACTCCTGAATTCTCATGTGGTTCTCTTTCAGAACAAGGCATTGCAAACACTTTTCAAGAGTTTCCTTGAAAACCTATCCAAACGCTTTGGCTTTCTCTGTTCTAAACCTGGTTGTCTTCTTTTCAGGCAGAGAAACACTGGCTTCCTGCCATTGTCTTTCTAAAGAAAAATATGCATTTACTTAGCACAATGTAGAACAGACATTTCAGAAATTACATCTCTGTTGGAAGTGTATTCAAACATGTACTCAGTGTGTGGTGCATATGGCCTTGAACAATTTGATTACCACCTTGGGCAATAGCAAAAGTCCCATAGACTTCACAGATAACAGAACAGATTCTTAAAGTTGTGTTTTGCTGCATGGGTTTTCACTTATGTAAACTTCTAGGGATAGCGACAGTAATAGATTCTTTATCATTAAAGTAGGGAGCCTTGATTTGATAAAGCTGCAGGCTGGCTCAGACCTCAGCTTTATAAAACAGAGTGATATTTCAGGCTTCAGTGTCATTAGGAAACTGCACTTTCATTACCCCCTTCATGGATCACTGCCTTGTTGTGGCGAAGGGGCTTGCGTAACTCAGTGAAGCCATAAGCTATGCCGTGCAGGGCCACCCAAGACGGACAGGTCATGGCAGAGAGTTCTGACAAAATGTGGTCCACTGGAGAAGGAAATGGCAACCCACTCCAGTATTCTTGCCAAGAAAACTCCATGGAACGTATCACAAGGCTAAAAGAGATGACGCCGGAAGATGAGCCCCTCAGGTCGGAAGGTGTCCAATATACTACTGGGGAAGAGCAGAGGGTGTTTCCAAGTAGCGCCAGAAAGAGTGAAGCGGCTGGGCCAAAGCCAAAAGGACACTCAGCTGTGGATGTGTCTGGTGGTGAAAAGAAAATGCGATGCTGTAAAGAACAATATTGTTTAGGAACCTGGAATGTTAGATCAATGAATCAAGGTAAGCTGGAGGTGGTCAAACATGAGATGGCAAGATTGAACATCGACATCTTGGGAATCAGCGAACTAAAATGGACAGGCGTGGGCGAATTTAATTCAGGTGACCATCATATCTACTATTGTGGGCAAGAATCCCTTAGAAGAAATGGAGTAGCACTCATAGTCAACAAAAGGGTGGGAAAAGCAGTACTGGGGTACAATCTTAAAAATGATAGAATGATCTCAGTACAAATCCAAGGCAAACCATTCAACATCACAGTAATTCAAGTCTATGCCCCAACCACTGAGGCCGAAGAAGCTGAGGTTGATCGGTTCTATGAAGACCTGCAACACCTTCTAGAACTAACACCAAAAAAAGATGTCCTCTTCATCATAGGGGATTGGAATGCTAAAGTAGGAAGTCAAGAAATCACCGGGATAACAGGCAGGCATGGCCTTGGTGTACAAAATGAAGCAGGACAAAAGCTAATAGAGTTTTGCCAAGAGAACATGCTGATCATAGCAAACACTCTTTTCCAACAGCACAAGAGGCGACTCTACACATGGACGTCACCAGATGGTCAATATCGAAATCAGATTGATTATGTCCTTTGCAGCCAAAGATGGAGAAGCTCCATACAGTCAGTAAAAACAAGACCTGGAGCTGACTGTGGCTCAGATCATGAGCTGCTTCTTGCAAAATTTCGGCTTAAATTGAAGAACGTCGGGAAAACCATTAAACCGTTCAGGTATGACCTAAATCATATCCCTTCTGAATATACAGTGGAGGTGAGGAATAGATTTCAGGGATTAGACCTGATAGACAGAGTGCCTGAGGAACTATGGACGGAGGTCTGTAACATTGTTCAGGAGGCAGCAACTCAATCCGTCCCAAAGAAAAAGAAATGCAAGAAAGCCAAGTGGCTGTCTGATGAGGCTTTACAAGTAGCTGAGGAAAGAAGGGAAGCGAAAAGCAAGGGAGAAAGGGGAAGATATACCCAACTGAATGCAGAGTTCCAGAGAATAGCAAGGAGAGACAAGAAGGCCTTCTTAAATGAACAATGCAAAGAAATCGAGGAAAACAACAGAATGGGAAAGACTAGAGATCTCTTCAAGAAAATTGGAGATCTCAAGGGAACGTTTTGTGCAAAGACGGGCATGATAAAGGACAAAGAAGGCAGGGACCTAACAGAAGCAGATGAGATTAAGAACAGGTGGCAAGAATACACAGAAGAACTATACAGGAAAGATCTGAATGTCCCTGATAGCCATGGTAGTACGGTCACTGAACTTGAGCCGGACATCCTCGAGAGTGAAGTCAAGTGGGCCTTAGGAAGCATTAGTAACAACAAAGCTAGCGGAGATGACAGTATTCCACCCGAGCTATTTAAAATCCTAAAAGATGATGCTGTTAAAGTGCTGCTTTCAATATGCCAACAAATCTGGAACACTCAACAGTGGCCACAAGACTGGAAAAGGTCAGTTTACATTCCAATTCCAAAGAAGGGCAACGCCAAAGAGTGTTCAAACTACCGCACAATTGCGCTCATTTCACATGCCAGCAAGGTGATGCTCAAAATCCTACAAGCTAAGCTTCAGCAGTATGCGAACCGAGAACTCCCGGAAGTACAAGCTGGGTTTAGAAGAGGCAGAGGAACTAGAGATCAAATCGTCAACATTCGCTGCATCATGGAGAAAGCAAGAGAATTCCAGAAAAATGTCTATTTCTGCTTCATTGACTACGCTAAAGCCTTTGATTGTGTGGATCACAACAAACTGTGGCAAATTCTTAAAGTGATGGGAGTACCAGACCACCTTACCTGTCTCCTGAGAAACCTGTACGAGGGTCAAGAAGCAACAGTAAGAACCAGAGATGGAACAACCAATTGGTTCAAAATTGGGAAAGGAGTACGACAAGGCTGCATATTGTCACCCTGCTTATTTAACTTATATGCAGAGTACATCATGAGAAATGCCGGGTTGGATGAATCACAGGTCGGAATTAAGATTGCCGGGAGAATTATCAACAACCTCCGATATGCAGACGATACCACCCTAATGGCAGAAAGCAAAGAGGATCTCAAGAGCCTCTTGTTGAGGGTGAAAGAGGAGAGTGCAAAAGCTGGTTTGAAACTCAACATTAAAAAAACTAAGATCATGTCATCTGGCCCTATCACTTCCTGGCATATAGAAGGGGAAGAAATGGAAGCAGTGACAGATTTTACTTTCTTGGGCTCCAAGATCACTGCAGACGGTGACTGTAGCCATGAAATTAAAAGACGCTTGCTCCTTGGGAGGAAAGCTATGGCAAACCTAGACAGCATAGTAAGAAGCAGAGACATCACCTTGCTGACAAAGGTCCGTCTAATCAAAGCTATGGTTTTCCCAGTAGTAATGTATGGCTGTGAGACCTGGACTATAAGGAAGACTGAGCGCCGAAGAATTGATGCTTTCGAACTGTGGTGCTGGAGAAGACTCTTACGAGTCCCCTGGACTGCAAGGAGGTCAAATCAGTCCATCCTAAAGGAAATCAACCCTGACTGCTCATTGGAAGGACAGATAATGAAGTTGAAGCTCCAATATTTTGGCCACCTAATGCGAAGAGAAAACTCCCTGGAAAAGACCCTGATGCTGGGAAAGACTGAAGGCAAAAGGAGAAGGGGACGGCAGAGGATGAGATGGCTAGATAGCATCACGGATGCAATGAATATGAACTTGAGCACGCTCTGGGAGAGAACGCAGGACAGGAGGGCCTGGCGTGCTATGGTCCATGGGGTCACGAAGAGTCGGACACGACTGAACAACTGAACAACAACAACAACTTTCATTACATTTCCATTAGTATTGCTTTTAAAATTGAAAGGGAAAAATAGACAGCAGTTCAGCTAATATAACCCAAACACAAGCACTGTTGAATTTGAGCCATAGTGCTTATTACAGTAGTGGGTAGTAGGGATGAGTGAGGATTTAGTTTCAGTTTGTTTCTGATAAGACTTTACCAACATTTGCAAATGTCTTCATATGGGATGGAAAGAACTTGAGATTTTTTTTCCAAAAACTGATAGCTTAACTTTAGTACAGCAAGAGCCCAGATCATGCCAACAGTAAGAGCTGGGGGAAAAGAAGAGGCATGCTTTCATTTTGTAACAAATGAAGAAAAAACACACACACCACTATTGTGGACCCATTCATGTCATTCATTTTTGTTATGAAATGAGCGAAATAGAAATCAGTGAAGTAAGAATGGGCATCTGTACAATTGTTTCCATTTGGAACTCATTTGTTTCAGTTATGTTGCTCCTAGATGCAGCAGAGAGCTCAGTTTGCAATCACAGGGTGACGAGCAAGAGAGAGCAAAGGAAATCTAAACTGTCCCATTTTAAAAACTCAGACACATTCTAAGAAAAGCGTCTTCCAGGAAATGGCACTCAATATGGCTAACAACAATAAAAGTCAACATTTAAAATAAAAACATAATTAAGGGCGCAATCCTATGGATGCTAGTCAGTGGCTAGACGGTCATAGGATAGGTCGGTTTCCGGGAACCAACCTTGGAGCCTGCACTCCGGGGTCGGTTCCTGGAGAACCGACCCCCACCCCGTCCTGCGCTGCCTTGTTGGCAGTGTGGATTGGCCCTGCGCACTGTGCTTGGAAGAGCAGCATGGAGCAGTGAAAATGGGGCATTCCCGGGTGCAGACCAGGGCAGTCGGAAATGCTGGTAGGACACATCCCATGTGTTGTCCGGCTGCCGCTTACCACACTCCGGGTTCCTATGGATAAACAGCCGAAATCAGCTGTCTAGCTGCAAAAACCGGGTGGGGGAGTGAGGAGGAGATCTGCTTCTCACCACTCCTCCCACCCAGCACTGGATAGGTAGTTGCCCTGGGCTCGGAGGCAACCATCGATCCAGATAGGATTGCTCCCTAAAATGATCATAGAACAACTATATCAAAAACACAACAATAAAAGAATAAAAACAGCCTCTGAGGTCACAGACCAGTGTACATGCCAAAGGCCTGCTCGAATAAAAACATATTTTCCTGCTGGCGGAAGGACAGCAGAGAGGGAGCCAACCCAGACTCTCTTGGCAGAGAGTTCCACACCCAGGGAGCGGCCACGGAGAAGGCCCTTTTTCGCAATCCCACCAAGTGTGCCTCTGATGGCAATGGCACCAAGAAAAGGGCCCCCATGATGATTTCAAAACCCAGACGGGCTTGTGCAGGAGAAGGTGGTCTTTCAGGTAGCCTGGCCTCAAGCTGTATAGGGCTTTATAGGTCCCAACGAGCACTTTGAATTGTGCCTGGGAAGAGACCAGAAGCCAGCGAAACTGCTGTAAAAAGGGAGTCCCATGCTCCATGTAACTGGCTCCAGTCAACAGCTTGCCCTCAGCATTCTGGACCAGTTTTCAAAGGCAGCCCCACTTAGTAGCCCTTAGATTGATCATCAAACTGCTAGACTGTTTTCATGCTGAGACCATCTTGCTGATGATACTACTACGCATTCTCCTGCTGCAATAAAGCATCTAGGACACAGGTTCTTACAGGCTCTACAGTGAGCATCTGAAGTCAAGATAAATGATATGAACCTTCTCATGTGTAATTACATCAAGCCAAAGTTGACTCAGGTGGCAATGCTTGTTTTTGCACAAAGTAGATCAACAGGAGGAAAAAAAGGAAGGAAGAAAGTCTTCTAAGCCTGCACCATGGATAAAAGTCTTTGGAAAACAGGGACTCGAAAAGGGGGAAAAAATGCCTTCAAAAACAGGAATTGATTGGCCAACAACAAATAAATCAGTAGTGGCCACCAGCATAATCAGTGAACCCAATAAGAGAGGAGTCACATACAAGCATGTTACACTGAATGGACCATGGTTCTTAGGAGTACAAGAAATGAAAGCAGGAAAAGAGACTTTATTGAAAGTGTGAATACAAATATGTAGCTTCATTTTGTGTTTTGGTAGAGAAATACCTCCCCCTGTGCCTGACTCACCTAGGCATGGGAAACATTTTGCAAGGGTGGGTGAAAGAGATGAGGCAGCTCCTTGAATTGTATGTTGCACACAGCAGGTGGCAGCTGAAGGGCTAGGCGAATGCGGTGGATTTAGCCTGCGAGGCCCCTCCCCTTGGCTTCTTTGAATGCTGGCTCCCTCCCTCCCTGGAATTAGTGTGGCTGTTACTGGTCCTGAGGCACCTTTACTGTGACAGGTGATATCTGAGGCTTCCCGCTCAGGGCTATTCGACTCAGTGGAAAAATAAGGATTGCCTTTGAGGTTAACTCACCTCACCAGCTTGGAGTTTTGTCCCAGGAGGGGGTGACATGGGAAGGCCTCCCAACACCCTAATGTGGTAGTCATGAAGGGTGGTGATCTCACAGACACTGCTCAACAGAGCAAGGATGGGTCACCCAATACACTGATAGGCTAGTTGCCTGCATATATTAGAAGCCTGCACAGGTCCCCCTTTGCAGATATTCTTAAATAAATGTGGCCCAACTTTACACCATATATACCTGTGTCTTGTCTTTTTTTCACCACCACTGCCCTTTCACTTGCCATTTGCTGCCTTTCCCTCCTGCTATAGACAATTAAACTGATGGCCCTTTTTACTGATAAAGTTCATCCTTATTTTTGAAACCAAGATAGAGGAAATTTGAAATAAAAAAGATAAATCTGCTTCCTGGATCTGAGCTATGCACATGGGCACATTTTAAGAACTTCAGTATTAGTAAGATAATAACAAAATGAAGCAGCATCCACCTCTCAAATGTGTGCTCATGGATTATAGCAGCCATCTTTTCAGGGGAGGTACAACACGTCAGCAAGAATCAGAAGAGGTGATATTTCCCCCCACAGTGCATCTGTGTACCAAGAAAAGATTGACTTGCTGAATTTCTGCTTGCCATGTGCTACTGAAGGCACAGGAATCAAGTATCACTTGTGAATGCTGTTAAGAAGTGCGTGTTGTGACCACACATGGCCACAGTGAGGCCTTCTCTTCTTTGTAACTCAAGATGCATCAGAGAGAAACAGTCTTCACCACAGTCCATCCCCACTATGCCCTGCCTCCAACTCAACCATGCTCTGCGATGTTGCCCCAGGACCGGACATTAATGAGCTTTCCCCCTCACCACATGTATGGCCAAGAGGGCCTCTGCATGAGGGTGAAAGCTTGTGACTACTGTCTGACTTCAGGGGGACAGCTTTGGTTCTCGAAGTATATACCGCAGACCTACCATAGATCCATTGCCTTTCTAGCTTGGCTGAGATGAATGAAAATGTTGATAGCTAGTCCAAGCTAATTTGTCTGAAAGGCAATTACTCTGCGGTAGGGAATGTCATGGGTTCAGTCCCTGACATTTTCTAATCTTAAGGATCTCAGGTAGCAGCGGGACTAGGAAATACCTCTGCTTGAGACCTTGAAGAGTAGCTCCCAGAGTAGACAAGACTGGGCTGATAGATGTGGTCTGACTCAGTATAGGCAGTTTCAATTTGTTGCAGATCTTTTTTTAAAAAACGTTCCAAAGATCTGGGGTTGGATCCAAACTTAGTCATTCTTAGAGTATGCCCATTGATTTCAATGGTTCTGCTCTAAGTATGACTAAGTCTAGTTCCAACCACTGATCAATATTATGTAGGATTACAAATTGTAGGAAATAACCACCCACAGTGATTTCTTCTCAAGGTAAGTTGTACCTTCCAGGAACCCCACACAGTTGGTTTAAACTGTTTCCTCCAGTGGACTGAAAGTACTTCTACAGGACTGTTCATTTGCCAGTGGGCTTGCAATTTTCCACTGGAGTTGCCATGTTTCTAACCGAGTTACAGTTTTTCTAACTGAAATATAATGGCACTAATTTAGCTGCTTTGTTTCCAGAAGAGCAAACATGCACTCCTAGATTATCCCCTAGGGGAGAAAAAAATCTATGAGCGTCACAAACTCTCTGAAAAATCTCCTTGAAAAAATTTCCTCTCTGCCTACCTTCTAATAATGCACGATCCTGAAAGTGGAAAGGAGAGAGGAAGAACGGTAAATTCTGCAGATAAGATTATGAGTTTCGGCTTGATTATGAGGGCAGAAATAGTGTCTGGACATGTTTTGTAGTGCTAAGAGTACAGCTGAACTATCTGGTTTCCTTTTGGAAAAGGCACCTAAAGAACATCTACTACTTCTAGAACCTATCTTCAATTTTGGGCCTGCAATAGAATGCCCTGACATTTGCTGGTGGTTTCTGATCGGTTCTATGACACATCAGTTCTTGCCAGGCATGCACAAAGGCCTCCTGCATTGACAAGGCATGATTCTATTATTGTACCACGCTGGCACTGCATGCCTGTGTGCATGTGTGACGAGGCTTAAAGCATCACAGAAGTCACCAGAACAACAGTGGAACTAGAATGGATTTCAGAAAGTTCTTTCTGACTTTTTTTTTTTTTTTAAATCATGGACAGATCACAGATTCGCCACCACATTCCAACTATGGCAGATTTTGCAGCTAAGTGTGGGGCAGCCAGAGACAGAGATTTAGGTGTATAAAGAAAAGAAAGGTGGGTGCGCATGATTCCCATGTTCAGGGTTCATGAATGGACCTGAGGGGCAATCCATTTCTCCCCCCCCCCCCGGAATCCTCCGGAGCGGCTCCGCTCCGCGAGGATTCTGTGGAGCCACCTGGCTTGTGGGCCACTTACCTGCTGGACCCATCCTGTTCTCCTCCGTGCCAATCGCCTTAAAAAAAAAAAAAAGGCGATCGGCAGGATGTGCCCATTGACTTATATGCAAACTAGAGCCGTGAATCTTGCATATAAGTCTCTGTGTCCATAGACTTATATACAAGATTCACGGCTCTAGTTTGCATATAAGTCAATGGGCACATCCTGCCGATCGCCATTTAAAAAAAAAGCGGCGATCGGCATGGAGGAGACCAGGATGGGTCCAGGAGCAAGCAGCTGGAGCCATTCTGCGCGGAAACCTCCTGGAGTGGAGGTAAGTGGGGCCGATCCGCTGCGGATTCCAGAGGTCGGATTCCAAAGAATCCGGCCTTATTTGAATCTGTGGCAGATTTCTCTAACATCCCTACCCCTCACCCCTTCCATGTACAAAAGCTAACTAGAATAGCCGATGAGTCTGTCTTCAACACTGATGGTGCAACAGCATCCTCCACTGCACCTGAAGACAGCAAGCTAACATAGGGGTGCAGAGCAGGCCACATGGCACACAGGTCTTTTCCTCCAACACTTTGCTGCCACCTCCCAGGATCTGCTGCCTGAGGCAACTGCTTCACTTTGCTTAATAGTAGTGCTGGCTCTGCCATAAAAGCACAGAAATTAGGAATAAAATCATGTTAAAACATTAAAACAACATTAGGATCACTTACAACAATTTAAAAGGCCAAAGATCACACCTTTTCAAATGCCAGTTAGTACAAAATAATGTGGGCAGGGTACTGACTGGAACTGGGTGTTATGTTATTATCATGTTACGATAGTATTACATCATCTCCACTGGCTCTCACTTCATTTCTGGACCCATTTCAAAGTGCTGGTGTTAACCTATAAAGCCCTTCATGATCTTAACCTATAAAGCTTTAGGCCACAGTATCTGAAGGAGCAGCTCTTCCTGTACATTCCTACCCAAGCCCCGATATTGTCATCAGAGGCCCTGCTCCAAGTGTCTCTTATGCTGAGCTACGGTGGGTGGCTACTTGGGAGTGGGCCTTTTCAGTAATAGCCCCCAGTTATGGAATACCCTTCTGAGGGGGGTCTGCCTGATGCCTACTTTGTTATGTTTTTGGCACCAGGCAAATAACCTTTTTATTCTCGCAGGCTTAAGTTTCTGCTTCTATGTTGAATTTTTAAGAGTTTTATCACCAGGAACCTTTTAGGTCTTCTTGTACTGCTTGTTTTAGCCTCTGTTGCTTTTAATTGATTGGTTTATTATGTTGCTGTTGCTGTTGATTTTAGATATTATTTGTGTTTCTACTGTATGTCGGTCTGAGAGCTATTAGCTATAGGGCGACTAATCAATCTTGAAAGAAAGAAAGAAAGAAAGAAAGAAAGAAAGAAAGAAAGAAAAAGACAGAGTGCATTCCATCATGTGACCTGCACTTGTAGAGTACCACCTAATCTGCTGTTTGTGAGAACAAGGCCTAAATTATACTTCTGAAGCTTGATAATTCCATCAGAGAAGAAGTGGGTTTTAGGGTAGCATGAAATCCATAGCAATTCCTAGCAAAAGGTTTTGCTTAACCATGTGTCCTAGGAAAATCTTTGGATGCCATCCCAGAAGTACCTTATTATTTACAATTGCTATAATGTCTGTTTTTCAGCCACAGATTGAACTAAATTGCTCAAAGTTCTAACACAAAAGGATCTTTTTGAACATGTATCACCTGACTGGAAAATGTAGGAAAGAGAGGAAGAAGTAAGGTGCCAACTATGTTTTTCTTCTTTGGGCCCCTTGGTTCATATATCCAGGAATGGAGAACTATACAGCTAATTCAAGGTCAAAAGTATAGGAAAATGCTGGTTTATCAATTAATGAGCAAAAAGTATAAGGCATGAATATGGGACAAAACGTGATATATAGCTGTCTAGAAAAGTGTATACACTTAGGTTTAAATGGCAAGACTTGATTGAGAAGTTCTATAAATTCTATAAATTTATATTCTACATTAATTCTACATTCTATAATTTAGAATTAATCTTATCTAGCCTGAAAGGTATATGTTTAAGCCTTTTTATATGTTTTAATTTTATGGGACTTTTTTTAAAGATTGTGAGTCTAATTTGTAGGACAGGTAATATAATATGTAGGAATCTCTAGACAAGAGGGGTATATGTATCATTGGATTTTGGAATGAGGTAGGTTTTTTTTTACCATCTTGATAGAAGCTCACAAGCCTGTGTACCTGTCAGGGCCAAATTAAATGTGCCTTTAATCATAGTTTGATTCCAATGAAAACATGTTTTTCCTTTTTTTTAACATCCGCCTCCAGGGGGTTGGAATTTGGGGATGAAAATAGCAGGGAAAGAAGGCTTGTACTCTCCTCTCCTGAAGCACCATGGCCCTGATCTGAATTGAGGCTGTGTGTGGTTGTGGGAGAGTAGGGGAGCTATAAGTGATTAAACAAATGTTTAGTTTGGCCCTCAGCTGAACAGCCTATTCAGAGCTAGATAAAAAAACTTGGTGTCTAGATGAAAGCTCTCCTTGTATTAAGAAAATCTTTGATAATAAATGTTTTTTTGTTTGTTTGTTTATTTGTTCAGTCGCTTCCGACTCTTCGTGACTTCATGGACAGCCCACGCCAGAGCTTCCTGTCAGCCGTTGCCACCCCCAGCTCCCCCAAGGTTGAGTCCGTCACCTTCAGAATATCATCCATCCATCTTGCCCTTGGTCGGCCCCTCTTCCTTTTGCCTTCCACTTTCCCTAGCATCAGCATCTTCTCCAGGGTCTCCTGTCTTCTCATTATGTGGCCAAAGTACTTCAGTTTTGCCGTTAAGATCATTCCCTCAAGTGAGCAGTCTGGCTTTATTTCCTGGAGTATGGACTGGTTTGATCTTCTTGCAGTCCAAGGCACTCTCAGAATTTTCCCCCAGCACCACAGTTCAAAAGCATCTACCTTCCTTCGCTCAGCCTTCCTTATGGTCCAGCTCTCGCAGCCACAGGTTACTATGGGGAATACCACTGCTTTAACTATTCAGACCTTTGTTGTCAGTGTGATGTCTCTGCTCTTCACTATTTTATCAAGATTTGCCATTGCTGTCCTCCCAAGAAGTAAATGTCTTCTGATTTCCTGGCTGCAGTCAGCGTCTGCAGTAATCTTTGTGCCTAGAAAGACAAAGTCTGTCACTGCCTCCACGTTTTCTCCCTCCATTTGCCAGTTATCAATCAAGCTGGTTGCCATAATCTTGGTTTTTTGGAGGTTTAACTGCAACCCAGCTTTTACACTTTCTTCTTTCACCTTCATCATAAGGTTCCTCAGCTCCTCCTCGCTTTCAGCCATCAAAGTGGTATCATCTGCATATGTGAGATTGTTAATGTTTCTTCCAGCGATTTTAACTCCAGCCTTGGATTCTTCAAGCCCAGCACGTCGCATGATGTGTTCTGCATACAGGTTGAATAGGTAGGGTGAGAGTATACAACCTTGCCATACTCCTTTCCCGATAATAATATTTTCTGTTAAACTATTAAGATCTTAACATCTTTAGCAAAGTGCTCTTTCATAATAACAAGGAATCTTTTTTTTTTTTTAATATTATGCAATATGGAGTATTCCCTTATTGAGAGTTTATAAAAATAAAAATGAAAAATGGATGCAAAGATTTATCCCTTACTAATTCTTATTAATACAAAACCTAACTTTGAATCCAACTTAAAACAATTTCTAGTGTACCCTTTGTTTGAAGTATGTTAATCTACTATAGATAATTAATTTATGGGCAGCCAAAGGCTTCCTCCCCTTCATGGATCACTGCCTTGTTGTGGCGAAGGGGCTTGCGTAACTCAGTGAAGCCATAAGCTATGCCGTGCAGGGCCACCCAAGACGGACAGGTCATGGCAGAGAGTTCTGACAAAATGTGGTCCACTGGAGAAGGAAATGGCAACCCACTCCAGTATTCTTGCCAAGAAAACCCCATGGAACGTATCACAAGGCTAAAAGAGATGACGCCGGAAGATGAGCCCCTCAGGTCAGAAGGTGTCCAATATGCTACTGGGGAAGAGCAGAGGGTATTTCCAAGTAGCGCCAGAAAGAGTGAAGCGGCTGGGCCAAAACCGAAAGGACACTCAGCTGTGGATGTGTCTGGTGGTGAAAAGAAAATGCGATGCTGTAAAGAACAATATTGTTTAGGAACCTGGAATGTCAGATCAATGAATCAAGGTAAGCTGGAGGTGGTCAAACATGAGATGGCAAGATTGAACATTGACATCTTGGGAATCAGCGAACTAAAATGGACAGGCATGGGCGAATTTAATTCAGGTGACCATCATATCTACTATTGTGGGCAAGAATCCCTTAGAAGAAATGGAGTAGCACTCATAGTCAACAAAAGGGTGGGAAAAGCAGTACTGGGGTACAATCTTAAAAATGATAGAATGATCTCAGTACGAATCCAAGGCAAACGATTCAACATCACAGTAATTCAAGTCTATGCCCCAACCACTGAGGCCGAAGAAGCTGAGGTTGATCGGTTCTATGAAGACCTACAACACCTTCTAGAACTAACACCAAAAAAGATGTCCTCTTCATCATAGGGGATTGGAATGCTAAAGTAGGAAGTCAAGAAATCACCGGGATAACAGGCAGGCATGGCCTTGGTGTACAAAATGAAGCAGGACAAAAGCTAATAGAGTTTTGCCAAGAGAACATGCTGATCATAGCAAACACTCTTTTCCAACAGCACAAGAGGCGACTCTACACATGGACGTCACCAGATGGTCAATATCGAAATCAGATTGATTATGTCCTTTGCAGCCAAAGATGGAGAAGCTCCATACAGTCAGTAAAAACAAGACCTGGAGCTGACTGTGGCTCAGATCATGAGCTGCTTCTTGCAAAATTTCGGCTTAAATTGAAGAACGTCGGGAAAACCACTAAACCGTTCAGGTATGACCTAAATCATATCCCTTCTGAATATACAGTGGAGGTGAGGAATAGATTTCAGGGATTAGACCTGATAGACAGAGTGCCTGAGGAACTATGGACGGAGGTCCGTAACATTGTTCAGGAGGCAGCAACGAAATCCATCCCAAAGAAAAAGAAATGCAAGAAAGCCAAGTGGCTGTCTGATGAGGCTTTACAAGTAGCTGAGGAAAGAAGGGAAGCGAAAAGCAAGGGAGAAAGGGGAAGATATACCCAACTGAATGCAGAGTTCCAGAGAATAGCAAGGAGAGACAAGAAGGCCTTCTTAAATGAACAATGCAAAGAAATCGAGGAAAACAACAGAATGGGAAAGACTAGAGATCTCTTCAAGAAAATTGGAGATCTCAAGGGAACGTTTTGTGCAAAGACGGGCATGATAAAGGACAAAGAAGGCAGGGACCTAACAGAAGCAGATGAGATTAAGAAGAGGTGGCAAGAATACACAGAAGAACTATACAGGAAAGATCTGAATGTCCCTGATAGCCATGATAGTGCGGTCACTGAACTTGAGCCGGACATCCTCGAGAGTGAAGTCAAGTGGGCCTTAGGAAGCATTAGTAACAACAAAGCTAGCGGAGATGACAGTATTCCACCCGAGCTATTTAAAATCCTAAAAGATGATGCTGTTAAAGTGCTGCATTCAATATGCCAACAAATCTGGAACACTCAACAGTGGCCACAAGACTGGAAAAGGTCAGTTTACATTCCAATTCCAAAGAAGGGCAACGCCAAAGAGTGTTCAAACTACCGCACAATTGCGCTCATTTCACATGCCAGCAAGGTGATGCTCAAAATCCTACAAGCTAGGCTTCAGCAGTATGTGAACCGAGAACTCCCAGAAGTACAAGCTGGGTTTAGAAGAGGCAGAGGAACTAGAGATCAAATCGCCAACATTCGCTGCATCATGGAGAAAGCAAGAGAATTCCAGAAAAATGTCTATTTCTGCTTCATTGACTACGCTAAAGCCTTTGATTGTGTGGATCACAACAAACTGTGGCAAATTCTTAAAGTGATGGGAGTACCAGACCACCTTACCTGTCTCCTGAGAAACCTGTACGAGGGTCAAGAAGCAACAGTAAGAACCAGACATGGAACAACCGATTGGTTCAAAATTGGGAAAGGAGTACGACAAGGCTGCATATTGTCACCCTGCTTATTTAACTTATATGCAGAGTACATCATGAGAAATGCCGGGTTGGATGAATCAGAGGTCGGAATTAAGATTGCTGGGAGAATTATCAACAACCTCCGATATGCAGATGATACCACCCTAATGGCAGAAAGCGAAGAGGATCTCAAGAGCCTCTTGTTGAGGGTGAAAGAGGAGAGTGCAAAAGCTGGTTTGAAACTCAACATTAAAAAAACTAAGATCATGGCATCTGGCCCCATCACTTCCTGGCATATAGAAGGGGAAGAAATGGAAGCAGTGACAGATTTTACTTTCTTGGGCTCCAAGATCACTGCAGACGGTGACTGTAGCCATGAAATTAAAAGACGCTTGCTCCTTGGGAGGAAAGCTATGGCCAACCTAGACAGCATAGTAAGAAGCAGAGACATCACCTTGCTGACAAAGGTCCGTCTAATCAAAGCTATGGTTTTCCCAGTAGTAATGTATGGCTGTGAGACCTGGACTATAAGGAAGACTGAGCGCCGAAGAATTGATGCTTTCGAACTGTGGTGCTGGAGAAGACTCTTACGAGTGCCCTGGACTGCAAGGAGGTCAAATCAGTCCATCCTAAAGGAAATCAACCCTGAGTGCTCATTGGAAGGACAGATACTGAAGCTGAAGCTCAAATATTTTGGCCACCTAATGCGAAGAGAAAACTCTCTGGAAAAGACCCTGATGCTGGGAAAGACTGAAGGCAAAAGGAGAAGGGGACGGCAGAGGATGAGATGGCTAGATAGCATCACCGATGCAATGAATATGAACTTGAGCACGCTCCGGGAGAGAGCGCAGGACAGGAAGGCCTGGCGTGCTATGGTCCATGGGGTCACGAAGAGTCGGACACGACTGAACGACTGAACAACAACAATCATGTATAGGATTGCACTGTAGACTAACACACCAGGGGGAAACATTTTACAAAAGTCCTCTTCGTAATTTGTGAGGTTTCTACCTGCAAGGAGTTTGTTACATGGGTCAAGGGAGTATTCAAACACACAATCCCCCACTTGGAATTTGAAATGGTACAGCACTCCTAAAAACTGTTGCCTGAGAATATTTAGGGCCTATATCTGACCAGCCTAAGGCCTTCCCATTAATTTATTTGACTGATTTGCTTTGAATATTCCCCAGGAATGTATAGTGTAGTATAATGTAGCTTGAAAATACTAAAGCTGAATCTACACATAGCAGTTATACCGTTATCATACCGTTATCATAACTATTGGTGCACATGACACCAATGGGCACCAGTAGTTATGATAACGGTAGAACTGCTATGTGTAGATTCAGCCCATGCATTTGTATAGTGGTGATCATCCATTTGATCATCCAACTACAACTTTTGCCTCTTTGTCTGTAGCATGAGCCATTGCTTTGTTGTTTTGGCAGTGATGCTAATGATTCAGGGAGCATCAGATAAAACTCATAGCTGTATGTGGAAGTGTCTTTGGGAACCCTTTTAAAGAAATAGAATTATCCAAAGCAGGAAATATATCTTGTAAATTACTCTGCAGATAACACTGTGGATAATAAGAAAGCTTCTATATACTTATAAGTAACAGGGAAATGTTTCCTCATTTTGTCTAGCAGCTTCTCTTGCATACTTCAGTCCAATATTACAGCCATATTTTTCAGATGGACATTTCTTTTTGGTTCCCAAGCAATCATAGTTATTTTTCACTTTACAGAATTTGTTGTTGTTGTTCAGTCATTAAGTCATGTCTGACTCTTCATGACCCCATGGACCATAGCGCGCCAGGCCTTCCTGTCCTCCACTCTCTCCCGGAGTGTGCTCAAGTTCATATTCATTGCATCCGTGATGCTATCTAGCCATCTCACCCTCTGCTGTCCCCTTCTCCTTTTGCCTTCAATCTTTCCCAGCATCAGGGTCTTTTCCAGGGACTTTTTGCATTAGGTGGCCAAAATATTTGAGCTTCAGCTTCAGTATCTGTCCTTCCAATGAGCAGTCAGGGTTGATTTCCTTTAGGATTGACTGATTTGACTTCCTTGAAGTCCAGGGGACTCATAAGAGTCTTCTCCAGCACCACAGTTCGAAAGCATCAATTCTTCGGCGCTCAGCCTTCCTTATAGTCCAGCTCCCACAGCCAGACATTACTACTGGGAATTTCATCCTAGTGGTCTGTTCCAGCTAGGGATGGAGGAGAATTCTGCCATGGACCCCAACGAGGCTGAATTCCAATCTGGTCCTCTGGGGCCCATAGCAGAATGGAGCGCTCACCTCCACCTCCGCCTGGAATCCATCTGGGTCGGCTCCCTCCATGCATTGAAAAAACAGGGATGCAAATGGTGTAGTGGATGCCATTTGTGTCCCTGTTCACACGATAGGCTACGCAAAAATTTGTGTAGCCTGTCACGTGAAAAAACAGGGACGCAAATGGCATAGTGGATGCCATTTGTGGCCGTAAAGCTGGTAGAGTAACCTAAATACAGCTGTAAATGTAAATGTAACAGCTTTATGGCCACAAATGGCGTCCATTATTATGCCATTTGCTTCTGGAGACTAAGCACAGTGATATGGCATGGCAATGGCTGCCGGCCGTATCGCCAGTGATGCGGACCAGGCAGCCGGCTCCTCAGGATCAAAGCAGAGTGGAGCCGGCCTGGATGGATACCAGTGGGAGGAATGGATCGCCTCCCCCTGCCTGCAGAACCCCCAGCCAGAATGGGGTAAGTGATCTGCCCATCCCTAGTTCCAGCGGTCATCTAATTGAAATTGTAATTGAAATTTCTAATTGAAATTAAAATTGGATTTCTAATTGAACTTTTTAATTGAAATTGTAATTTCATCCTAGTGGTCTGTTCCGGTGGTCATCACCTTCATCAATTGTCCATTAGAGTAATTTCATCCTAGTGGTCTGTTTTGGTGGTCATCTACTCTAATTACATTAGAGTAATTTCATCCTAGTGGTCTGTTCTGGTAAAGTCATTTTTAAGGGTCAATCTGCATATGATGCTCACTCACTCATGTGTGCTTTTTAATTTTTATTTAAATGAACTGCAGGTTATAAGCTGCAATCTGCAGTGTAGGGATATGTGGGTTATGTAAAATCTGTTCTGTCTGTGTTTTGTGGGTTGTCAGGTGCCTTTTGTTCCATCATCTGCCCATTGACGGAATTGATTTTTTTAGTTTCCAAATTTGTGCAAATTTGTATGTGCAACAATGCGCAAATTCCCACAAAATGTTCAAATCCGCCATGCACATTTTAACCCTTTAGCCTATGGGGAAAATGCACATTTTTGGCTGGGGTTTTTAAATTATGCATGTTTATCTATGACGAAATTTGTACAAAATTCCCAAAGGTTAGAAAAATGGTCCACAAGTCTGCAGAATCCACTTGACATGGGAAAAGCTGGTTCGCTGCAGAATCCATGAGTTGAATTCATGAACATCCGAGGTCATTTGGTTCCATTGTGGATTTCTTCAACCTCCTACTGCAGTGTCAAACTGGCATGGCTGGGCTGGAAAGATAACAGGGCCTTCATTCTTTCACACTGACAAATTCCCCCTACTAAAAATCACTCCCCCCCCCCAGCAACTTTCTCCACAATGGGAAAATATACACGTACCCTACCCATATCTTTGATTTGTGATCTGTTTTTAGATGCCAATAATTCCATCTCTCTTTCTCCTCTTATTCATATTTGTGTAATAGATCATGCAAAGTGATCCCTGGGAAGAGTGCTTCTAGTAATTCATGGCCATAAAGTTTGGCACCAGCATTTAAAGAATTTCTAGCATCGTTCAGTTGTAATTTAGACTGAAATAATCAATCCTTCTGCAATCAAATTCTTCTGCCAAATCAAACCTGTATTTTGGAAAGGATGACAATGGCATGCAATGTCATACTCAAAACCTCCTTTGATTGAGTACTAAGCAAAGGCCAGATCTACATGCATTTTGAAGATTAGGTAAGGAAAATCTCTGCAATTTATCTGGCTAACTTTAAAAATGATTAGTTGCTTATTTATTTAATACAATTGCTCCCTTGGGTATCTTTTTCTGCACTTCCCTTTTAAGGTTCTTATATTAAATTATCAGCATCATATAAGAAACACCACTAGAAGGGATGCACAAATATGCCTGTATTACTTTCTATAACTGTTGCTTTTTTAAAATCTAGCACAACTTTGTTTGGTCCCATTTTTGCATCAGTTTGCATATTTTTTAAACTCCACACAAAAATGTGTATGCATTTCGGCGCACGTTTTCATAGGTGTGAGAGTTTGTACCCCATTTTTGCATGCACACTCTCCTAATGTATACCCTTTTATAAGCTATTTTCCCTATTGCATGCATTTCTGGACACATTTTTTTTATCAGAGAACTGCATCACAAAATTCAGAGAAGTGAAAAAACTGAAGGATAATTGCATTCTGGTTCATATATTAGATAGGTTTGCATTACAATGTGAACCAAATACATTTCTCTCCCATCTCTAACTACGAAGCAGGACTTTTTCGGGAGCTTGTCGCTTTCCCTCCTATAAGGAAGGCTGAGCGCTGAAGAATGGATGCTTTCGAACTAGGGATGTACGAAAGTCACTTACCTGGTCTCGCAGCTTGCTTCGCGGTGGGGGGGAGGCGCTTCGCTTCTCCCCCCAAAGTTCAGGCTGGGGGGGGGAGGCTTCCCGCCTCGCCCGGCCAAAATTCAGGCTGGGGAGAAGCGCCCCGTCTCCCCGGCCATGAACTTCAAAAGAAAAGTAAAAAAAAAAAAAAAGCCCCGTGATAGGCTACGTGATGATTTACGTAGCCTATCACGGCTAGATCTGCAAAGTCAGCCGTGATAGGCTACGTAAATCGTTCCGTAGCCTATGCACGGGTGTGTTTTTGTTTTTTACTTTAGTTTTTTTTTTTTGCAATGGCAGCGGCGGCAGCTGGTCGGGAGACCGGCTGCCGCCCCTGCCCGCAACGAACCGCTGCAGAACCGCCGCCGGGACCTGCCGCCGGGAGGGACATTCGCCAAAGGTAAGTCCCGTCCTGGGGGGGTGGCGGGGGGGTGGCGGAGAATTTCACCGCCGATTTCAGGGGACCGAATGCGTTGGCGCTTGGTCCCCCGAAGATTCAGGGAGAAATTCTCCGCCATCCCTAGAATACGGAGAATCCAGCATATGGAGATGGTTTCCATCTTCCACCAGATGATGTCAAGAACATGTAGACTAGCACTTTGATAGCTGTAGAGGTGGGATATCTGCCACAGAACTTTGGATGGTGTTGTTGAGAGTCTCAGGTATGATGGTGGCAGCAGCTACTATTTCTTCTGTCACTGCTAGGCCTACTATAAACAATGTAATATAAATGTAAATATGTAATATAATAGAAATGTACATAAAATACCCATTTCTGCATAATGAGCCAGCGTGGTATAGTGGTGGGAATGTTGGACTGGGAGCCAGGAGATCTGGGTTCTAGTCCCCACTTAGCCATGGAAGCTCACTGGGTGACTTTGGGCCAGTCACAGACTCTCAGCCCAACCTACCTCACAGCGTTGTTGTTGTGAGGATAAAATGGAGAGGAGGATAATGTAAGCCGCCTTGGGTTCCTTGCAAGAGGAACAAATGCAGGATATAAATGCAATCAACCAATCAATGCAAACATCACCATTCCAAGTAAGCAAGTGTCAGGGTGGAAACTAGGAGTGCACGAAAGCCACTTACCTGGTCTCGCAGCTTGTTCGCAGTGGGGGGGAGGCGCTTCGCTGCTCCCCCCAAAGTTCAGGCCAGGGGGGGAGGCTTCCCGCCTCGCCCGGCCGAAATTCAGGCCGGGGAGGAGGCGCCTCGCCTCGCCCGGCCGCCAAATAAAAAGTTAAAAAAACACACGCCCCCGTGATAGGCTACGTGACGATTAACGTAGCCTATCACGGCTAGATCTGCAAAGTCAGCCATGATAGGCTACGTAAATCGTCACGTAGCCTATCACGGGTGACTTAAAAAAAAAAAAAAGCGTGTATGCAAATGGCAGCCCCCATAGGGAGCCGCCATTCGCGTTCCTTATTTGGTCGCTGTAGTCTACGTAAATCTTTACGTAGACTACGGCAAAAATAAGGGCAACGCAAATAGCGTTGCCCTTATTTTCACCATAGTCTACGTAATCTTTACGTAGACTACAGCGACCAAATAAGGAACGTGAATGGCGGCTCCCTATGGGGGCTGCCATTAGCCGTACGTGCTTTTTTTTTTTTTTTAAAGTCACCCTTGATAGGCTATGTGACAATTTACGTAGCCTATCATGGCTGACTTTGCAGATCTAGCCGTGATAGGCTACGTTAATCGTCACGTAGCCTATCACGGGGGTGTTTTTTTTTTTTTTTTACTTTTATTGGAATGGCGGCGTCGGCAGCCGGTCGAAAGACTGGCTGCCACCCCCGCCCCTGACGAAGACCTGACAAACCGCTGCTGGGACCCGCCGCCGGGAGGGACATTCGGGAAAGGTAAGTCCCGTCCCGGGGGGGTGCGGGGTGCGGGGGGGGGTGCGGAGAATTTCTCCCCGAAACTACTTCGGGGAGCCGAACACGTTGGCACTCGGCCCCCCGAAGTTTCGGGGAGAAATTCTCCCCCATCCCTAGTGGAAACTGAGCCCATAGAGCCCCAAAGTAGTTCTGATTCTGAGGAAGAGCAACAACCCATGGGAGAGGAGCCCACTTGTCCCTCAGAGGCGCAGCTGCAGGGAGAGATTCCTCCTGCTTGCATTCCTGAGAGAGAGAGTGACCCTGGACGTGAAAGAACGGGGGATGGGGTGTTGGTGGACGCTAGGTGCTGACGCAGGGAGCGGTGCCAGATGGAGGGCGCCGAGAGGAGGTGCTTTACCCACTTGGCTCTATGACAACGGTTGCATCCCGAGGACCCACGGGTAAGAGGGAGGACCTCTCCATAGCTCATAAGTTCAGAGTTTTCCTGCTCTACTCCTTCAAACAGGGACCAACTGCCTTACCTGGAGCTAACTACCCCAGTGCAGTTCCTTGCTTAGTCGCTGGAAATTAGCATCTGAAAGAGTTATTAAGTTGTAAAGGAATAAAGCCTTGGAAAGAATCCGTTTCGTCTGTGTCTTGAGTTGGCTATTGGAGGGGACTTTAAGAGGCAGCTGCTGTTGTTCAGTCATTCAGTCGTGTCCGACTCTTCGTGACCCCATGGACCATAGCACACCAGGCCTTCCTGTCCTGGGCACTCTCCCGGAGTGTGCTCAAATTCATATTCATTGCATCGGTGATGCTATCTAGCCATCTCATCCTCTGCCCTCCCCTTCTCCTTTTGCCTTCAACCTTTCCCAGCATCAGGGACTTTTCCCGTGACTTTTCTCTTCGCATTAGGTGGCCAAAATATTTGAGCTTCAGCTTCAGTATCTGTCCTTCCAATGAGCACTCAGGGTTGATTTCCTTTAGGATGGACTGATTTGACCTCCTTGCAGTCCAAGGGACTCGTAAGAGTCTTCTCCAGCACCACAGTTCGAAAGCATCAATTCTTTGGTGCTCAGTCTTCCTTATAGTCCAGCTCTCACAGCCATACGTTGCTACTGGGAAAACCATAGCTTTGATTATGCAGACCTTTGTTGGCAAGGTGATGTCTCTGCTTCTTACTATGCTGTCTAGGTTTGCCATAGCTTTCCTCCCAAGGAGCAAGTGTCTTTTAATTTCATGGCTACAGTCACTGTCTGTGGTGATCTTGGAGCCCAAGAAAATAAAATCTCTCACTGCCTCCATTTCTTCCCCTTCTATATGCCAGGAAGTGATGGGGCCAGATGCCATGATCTTAGTTTTTTGAATGTTGAGTTTCAAACCAGCTTTTGCACTCTCCTCTTTCACCCTCAACAAGAAGCTCTTTAGATCCTCTTCGCTTTCTGCCATAAGGGTGGTATCGTCTGTATATCTGAGGTTGCTGATAATTCTCCCAGCAATCTTAATTCTGACCTGTGATTCATCCAACCTGGTGTTTCTCATGATGTACTCTGCATATAAGTTAAATAAGCAGGATGACAATATACAGCCTTGTCGTACTCCTTTCCCAATTTTGAACCAATCGGTTGTTCCATGTCCGGTTCTTACTGTTGCTTCTTGACCCTCGTACAGGTTTCTCAGGAGACAGGTAAGGTGGTCTGGTACTCCCATCTCTTTCAGAATTTGCCACAGTTTGTTGTGATCCACACAATCAAAGGCTTTAGCGTAGTCAATGAAGCAGAAATAGACATTTTTCTGGAATTCTCTTGCTTTCTCCATGATCCAGTGAATGTTGGCGATTTGATCTCTAGTTCCTCTGCCTCTTCAAAACCCAGCTTGTACTTCCGGTAGTTGTCGGTTCACATACTGCTGAAGCCTAGCTTGTAGGATTTTGAGCATCACCTTGCTGGCATGTGAAATGAGTGCAATTGTACGGTAGTTTGAACACTCTTTGGCATTGCCCTTCTTTGGAATTGGAATGTAAACTGACCTTTTCCAGTCCTGTGGCCATTGTTGAGTGTTCCAAATTTGTTGGCATATTAAGCACAGCACTTTAACAGCATCATCTTTTAGGATTTTAAATAGCTCAGCTGGAATACTGTCATCTCCACTAGCTTTGTTGTTACTAATGCTTCCTAAGGCCCACTTGACTTCACTCTCGAGGATGTCCAGCTCACGTTCAGTGACTGCATTATTATGGCTATCAGGGACATTAAGATCTTTCCTGTATAGTTCTTCTGTGTATTCTTTCCACCTCTTCTTAATCTCATCTGCTTCTGTTAGGTCCCTGCCTTCTTTGTCCTTTATCATGCCCGTCTTTGCACAAAATGTTCCCTTGATATCTCCGATTTT
Organism: Heloderma suspectum; assembly: GCF_057233095.1. Classification (NCBI taxonomy): domain Eukaryota; kingdom Metazoa; phylum Chordata; class Lepidosauria; order Squamata; family Helodermatidae; genus Heloderma; species Heloderma suspectum. Next base: position 269,987,656 of record NC_139459.1, on the reverse strand, counting down.
CTTGAAGAGATCTCTAGTCTTTCCTGTTCTATTGTTTTCCTTGATTTCTTTGCATTGTTCATTTAAGAAGGCCTTCTTGTCTCTCCTTGCTATTCCCTGGAAATCTGCATTCAGTTGAATATATCTTCCCCTTTGTCCCTTGCTTTTCGCTTCCCTTCATTCCTCAGCTACTTGTAAAGCCTCATCAGACAGCCACTTTGCTTTCTTGCATTTCTTTTTCTTTGGGATGGATTTAGTTGCTGCCTCCTGAACAATTTTACGGACCTCCGTCCATAGTTCCTCAGGCACTCTGTCTATCAGGTCTAATCCCTGAAATCTATTCCTCACCTCCACTGTATATTCAGAAGGGATATGATTGAGGTCATACCTGAATGGTTTAGTGGTTTTCCCTACATTCTTCAATTTAAGCTGAAATTTTGCAAGAAGCAGCTCATGATCTGAGCCACAGTCAGCTCCAGGTCTTGTTTTTACTGACTGTATGGAGCTTCTCCATCTTTGGCTGCAAAGGACATAATCAATCTGATTTTGATATTGACCATCTGGTGATGTCCATGTGTAGAGTCGTCTCTTGTGCTGTTGGAAAAAAGTATTTGCTATGATCAGCGTGTTCTCTTGGCAAAACTCTATTAGCCTTTGTCCTGCTTCATTTTGTACACCAAGGCCATGCTTGCCTGTTATCCCGGTGATTTCTTGACTTCCTACTTTAGCATTCCAATCCCCTATGATGAAGAGGACATCTTTTTTTGGTGTTAGTTCTAGAAGATGTTGTAGGTCTTCATAGAACTGATCAACCTCAACTTCTTTGGTCTCAGTGGTTGGGGCATAGACTTGAATTACTGTGATGTTGAATGGTTTGCCTTTGATTCGTACTGAGATCATTCTATCGTTTTTGAGATTGTACCTCAGTACTGCTTTTCCCACCCTTTTGTTGACTATGAGTGCTACTCCATTTCTTCTAAGTGATTCTTACCCACAGTAGTAGATGTAATGGTCACCTGAATTAAATTCGCCCATGCCTGTCCATTTTAGTTCGCTGATTCCCAAGATGTTAATGTTCAGTCTTGCCATCTCATGTGTGACCACCTCCAGCTTACCTTGATTCATTGATCTTACATTCCAGGTTCCTAAACAATATTGTTCTTTACAGCATCGGACTTTCTTTTCACTGCCAGACACATCCACAGCTGAGTGTCCTTTTGGCTTTGGCCCAGCCGCTTCACTCTTTCTGGCGCTACTTGGAAACACCCTCTGCTCTTCCCCAGTAGTATATTGGACACCTTCCGACCTGAGGGGCTTATCTTCCAGCATCATCTCTTTTAGCCTTGTGATACGTTCCATGGGGTTTTCTTGGCAAGAAGACTGGAGTGGGTTGCCATTTCCTTCTCCAATGGACCACATTTTGTCAAAACTCTCTGCCATGACCTGTCCATCTTGGGTAGCCCTGCCCGGCATAGCTTATGGCTTCACTGAGTTATGCAAGCCCCTTCGCCACAACAAGGCAGTTAACCATGAAGGGGTAGAGGCAGCTGGGGCACTCCTAGCAGCAAGATGTCATATATCCTTTATTCTTAAAATGCAAGGGACTGGGTCCAGATCTAAGTATACTTAAAGGACACTCATTGAACTCTTTGGAACTTGTTAGCTATGACTAACTGAAGTCCCATTGATTCCAATGGGTCTACCCTCAGTGCAGCTCAGAGAGCACTCGTATGGTCCCTGGGCAAACATCTGAGAGGCCATATGATGGCTCAGAAAACCCCTTCTGTGGCTGGTGACAACGATCCAACCTCAGAATAAGGAGTCAGAGATTCCCCCCACACACACACACACAGGTGCAGAGAGAACCATGCCAGCTGGAAAAATCAACCTTGGAGAGGGGAAAAAGGGTTAGGGCTTTACAGCTTTACGGGTTAGGGCTTTGCGCTTTACGGCCGCAAGTGGCGTCCACTATGCCATTTGCGGCTGTATTCTTCACAGCGAAATGGTAATGGCGGCCGCCATTACAGTATCACCAGTGCAATGGAGCTGGAGTTCCATTCCGCAGGAAATCCTTAGGAGGCAGAGGTGAGTGTGCTGTTCCGCCGCAGATTCCAGAGGCCGGGTTCCAAAGAATCTGGCCTCATTTGAGTCCGCAACAGAATTCTCTGCTATCCCTAGTTCCAAGTGAGTATAGTTTATTTATATTTTATTTATTGAAATATTTCTCTTCCACTATTCAACAAAATTCCACAGCAATTAAAATCATAATAGAAACAACAATAGATGATAGAATACAAATTGAAAACAACAGTATCAAAACGAAACAGGACAGAACAGTATTTTATTTCCATAGGCCAACTGAAACAATAGCTTTTTTTTTTTTTTTACTTGTCTGAGGAAAGCAGGAAGGAAGCTATTCAAATTTCCCTAGAAAGGGAATTCCGTCAGTATTGGGGCTCCTGAAGAAAAGGCCCTGTTCCTGGTGTAGGCCAATAGCCCCTGCCCTACAAGATGGAATCTGAAGCAGGGTCTCATCAGGACACCTTCCGTGTCTGGGAGTATGTGTGTTTCTTTGAGGCACCAATGGCTGTCCCATCACTGGCTGCCACAGCTGTCCCACCATGTTTGGTAGCCAATGAAAATCTTGCTGAACCAGCAGACTGGAGTATCAACACCAGGTCACCATCTTGGCAGCAAGAGACACTCTTACAAATCCTCCACTAGCAAATCCTATTTTTCCAACCATCTCTATGGTGCCTGTTGGAGTAGGCTCCCATGATGCCTACTCCAAGCTAATAGCCTTCTAGTTGGCTTCTAGAAGTAAGAGAAAAGATCTGTGTGGAAGGGAGCTGAGCTATGTGTGTGCAGGAATTCCTGAATCTATATTAATCACTGTGTTGTCCTTGTAGTCTTTAAAGGTACAAAAAGGAAAGCAATGGTACAGGGTCTTTTAATCCTAGGTCTTAGATTTTTGGAAAGTGATTAGAATCACAAAGATCCTCTTAATCTCATTTGTCATAGATCAGAAATAAATAAAGATATCACATTAAACTCTTAGTTAAAATACTTGTAACCTTAAAACCAACCCACCCACCCGCCAACCCCTGGCATTACACAAGTAATTAGTTGCATTTTTCCTTTTTAATAAAAGGCACTTAAGGGCAATGTGTGACACTAAGCGCATCATTAAAATACATCATTTAAAAATTTAATAGCAGGCACTGGGTAGGGGTATTTCTCCGGGAACCCAATGTGTGTCAGGGAGAGCATTTTAAACTCTTTCCTCTCTGGACCATGATAGGGTGACCATCTGTCCTCTTTTACAGAGGACAGCAGTTTATCTGAAGGGCTGTCAGGTCCAAGTCTGGTATAAAGAACCATAAAAAGGGTAAGCAGGAGGGGCCTTGAAACTGCCCATCAATAGCACCTGGACAGCAGACTGAGCAAAACACACAAGTCACCAGGGGGGTGGGGATGGGATCTCCACAACAACAGAAGGAGAAGCCAATGGTGGCTTACCTGGATTTTTCAAGGAATGGGCAGGTCTGCACAGGGCCCCACAAATGAGTGCACCATACCATTCTAAGTCGCTTCACACAGGAACATACTTCTGGGTGGGGTGGGGGGATTGGAGTGAACATCATCAGACTGGCAGGGGCTTCTCAACCAATAAGAGAGACTCCCCCCACCATCCAGGATCTACCCCCTTTTCTCCTTCCTCCTGAAGCTCCCATTACGAAGGATCGAAGCAGCGCATTAATACTTCAAAAAACCAAACACCACAGACACGCAGCTTTGAACTAGTGCTTCACAGCCTTTGGGGGGAGGGTACTCCAGTCTGCCTTTAACCTCATGAGCACTTGAGTCACTATGGCTCCAACCAGCTCCCCTCCGCAAGCTGCCACTATAGACACTGTCAAGGATCGAAGCTGTAGATTAGTTACTTCTGAACGGCAATAACCTAAACATCGAAGAACCGTAGATTCGACTTAGCACTTCACAGCCTTGAGGGGATTTACTCCAGTCAGCATTTACCTTTAACCCCATAACACTTGATTCACTGTGGCTCCAACCAGCCTCCTTTCTAACCCCCCTTTATGCTCCCCCCACAAGCTGCCACTATATGAAACTGCAAAAGATCAAAGGTGTACATATTTACTTCCTAACAGCAAGTGACCAAACATCGAAGAATCACAGCTTTGAGATAGCACTTCACGGCCATAAGGGAATTAATGCTTTAAAATGTGCAATGAGGGGGCATGCCTCCTTGATCACAATGGAAGTTACTTCTGAGTAGACACTAATTGGTTTGTGCTGGGAAGGAAACACACACCCCTTGACTGGGGTCATGGTGAAAGCCTGGGCAGGGCTAGCATATCCAAAGTAAATGTGTTGGTTGGGGTACCCAATAACTATTGCACAGAAAACCTGACTTAAGAAAAGAAATCGGACTTTAAGCAGTCTCAGGAAATCCAGTTTTTCCCCAATAAGTTCTGGAGTGGCTGTGGGATAGCTACGATGTCATGTGCCCTGAATAACCTCCAAATGGAGCCAGCTTGCAGCAAATTGACTGTGGAGACACCGTCCTGGTCACAGCCTTCCACACTATGGTGGGGTGTACTGTATTTCTATTTATGGTGTTATAACTATTTCTAAACTTGCATCAAGACATATAAATTAGCATATGCAAATGTTATGCAAATCAGTATCCTCTTTTGTCCTCTCTTGGTGGTGCCTGTCGTCTTTTCTGATCATTCCTAAGTGGCTGCCTTAGATCACAGTGACCACCCTCCTCTGCATGGCTATTAGCTCCCATTGGCACCAAATGTATAAAGGTGAGCGTACCAAGTCCCAGTAGATTGGTTGGGTCTGGATCATCAGTTTTATGCTTTGAGAAAGCATGGGATATAAAAACGCAGATCAACCCATCTTAATTGAGACTCTGAGGTTATGGCTATGTTTGAGTCTGGCTTCAGGACTCTCCAGCTGCTGGCTCTCTACATCCACCCAGGCCCATTTTGTCTATGTTATGTGGGCACTGTGGTTGATGCTGTGAGAACATGAGCCACCTGAGTGCCAAATCTGTGAAGTAATTTGAAGCAGCTCCCACATGGTCCAAGGTGACTTAAATCACATTGGCACATTTTGCTTGCTTTGAAATGCCTGTTATTTACCTGTAAGGAGGTCCATAAGCAAAGAAGCCTATTTGTTATCTCATGATTGCCACCTGAGTTCTTAAAGAAAAGTACTGAATGTGCATATTTACCAACAGCAATGCTTGGAAAGCTAATTGCATAAGGCAGCTATCGTAGTTTGAATACCAAACTGACTGAAAAAAACATATTCAATGAGGAATAACATTCATACAATTTATGCAGATCCATTTGTTGTTGTTGTTCAGTCGTTCAGTTGTGTCCGACTCTTTGTGACCCCATGGACCATAGCACGCCAGGCCTTCCTGTCCTGAGCTCTCTCCCGGAGCGTGCTCAAGTTCATATTCATTGCATCCGTGATGCTATCTAGCCATCTCATCCTCTGCCGTCCCCTTCTCCTTTTGCCTTCAGTCTTTCCCAGCATCAGGGTCTTTTCCAGGGAGTTTTCTCTTCGCATTAGGTGGCCAAAATATTTGAGCTTCAGCTTCAGTATCTGTCCTTCCAATGAGCACTCAGGGTTGATTTCCTTTAGGATGGACTTATTTGACCTCCTTGCAGTCCAGGGGACTCGTAAGAGTCTTCTCCAGCACCACAGTTCGAAAGCATCAATTCTTCGGCACTCAGCCTTCCTTATAGTCCAGCTCTCACAGCCATACATTACTACTGGGAAAACCATAGCTTTGATTAGACGGACCTTTGTCGGCAAGGTGATGTCTCTGCTTCTTACTATGCTGTCTAGGTTTGCCATAGCTTTCCTCCCAAGGAGCAAGCGTCTTTTAATTTCATGGCTACAGTCACCATCTGCGGTGATCTTGGAGCCCAAGAAAGTAAAATCTGTCACTGCTTCCATTTCTTCCCCTTCTATATGCCAGGAAGTGATAGGGCCAGATGACATGATCTTAGTTTTTTGAATGTTGAGTTTCAAACCAGCTTTTGCACTCTCCTCTTTCACCCTCAACAAGAGGCTCTTGAGATCCTCTTCGCTTTCTGCCATTAGGGTGGTATCGTCTGCATATAGGAGGTTGTTGTTAATTCTCCCGGCAATCTTAATTCCGACCTCTGATTCATCCAACCCGGCATTTCTCATGATGTACTCTGCATATAAGTTAAATAAGCAGGGTGACAATATGCAGCCTTGTTGTACTCCTTTCCCAATTTTGAACCAATCGGTTGTTCCATGTCTGGTTCTTACTGTTGCTTCTTGACCCTCGTACAGGTTTCTCAGGAGACAGGTAAGGTGGTCTGGTACTCCCATCACTTTAAGAATTTGCCACAGTTTGTTGTGATCCACACAATCAAAGGCTTTAGCGTAGTCAATGAAGCAGAAATAGACATTTTTCTGGAATTCTCTTGCTTTCTCCATGATGCAGCGAATGTTGGCGATTTGATCTCTAGTTCCTCTGCCTCTTCTAAACCCAGCTTGTACTTCCGGGAGTTCTCGGTTCGCATACTGCTGAAGCCTAGCTTGTAGGATTTTGAGCATCACCTTGCTGGCATGTGAAATGAGCGCAATTGTGCGGTAGTTTGAACACTGTTTGGCGTTGCCCTTCTTTGGAATTGGAATGTAAACTGACCTTTTCCAGTCTTGTGGCCACTGTTGAGTGTTCCAAATTTGTTGGCATATTGAATGCAGCACTTTAACAGCATCATCTTTTAGACACCTTCCGACCTGAGGGGCTCATCTTCCGGCGTCGTATCTTTTAGCCTTGTGATACGTTCCATGGGGTTTTCTTGGCAAGAATACTGGAGTGGGTTGCCATTTCCTTCTCCAGTGGACCACATTTTGTCAGAACTCTCTGCCATGACCTGTCCGTCTTGGGTGGCCCTGCACGGCATAGCTTATGGCTTCACTGAGTTACGCAAGCCCCTTCGCCACAACAAGGCAGTGATCCATGAAGGGGCAGATCCATTACACAGCTGTTAATACACCATTGTTTTCAGTAGGAAATTACAGTTTTAATATACACTAACCTAAATTAAATGTGCATTACTGAAAAGTTCATTTTAAAGTGATGACAGCATTTGAACTTTGGCAAAACTGGCAAGTGGAGTGAAATAGAGTGTTCAGAAAGTGTTCAGATATGGATTACTTTCTATCTTCCCAACAACCTTGTGAGGTAGATTTGACAGAGAGATGGGACCTGCAAGGTTACTTAGTAAGTTTATGATTGTGAGAGGAATGTTTCCACAGTTGAAGTTACACCACATTGGCTTAAGGCAAAATTTGTGAGGAATTCAGAAGTTTCTGCTTGGGGCAAAACATCAAATGAATTTTGAGGTGAGTGAAGGTAATGCCATTCCTAAGACTAGCAAAATGTCTTGGGTGGAATGGGAGGGGTCACACATTAGCACTTCTAGCCCTTTAGAAATTGTAGAAATAACTTTCCCGTGAATGTTGTTCTGTATTGTAATGACTGACTAACTAACTAACTATTTATTTATTTATTTATTTATTTATTTAATCTGCTTCTATACCACTTGGCGACCTAGGATCTCCAAGCAATTTACATAAAAAACATGAACAATACAATATAAAAACAGCATAAAACAGTAAATACCTATTACAACAATAACTGTAAAGCAGAGCCATGTCATGATGGATTACAAATCAGGGAAAGCCTGAGTGAACAAGTGCATTTTAAAGAGGCATTTGAAGCTTGCCAGCTTGAGAGTTTCTGCCTCTCAAACCACATGTGGGACAGTGTTCCAGAGGGTGGGTGCCACTACCAAGAAGGCCTCCTTAGTAGCTCTTACTTGACAACATACTGTTGGGCATGGAATGGCCAATAAAGCCCGTTCTCAGAAGATCCCAGAGGTCTGTTTGGTGTATATGGGGGAAATTGGTCGACTAGGTATCCTGTCCCCAATTCAATGCATTGCAACAATGCATGAGATGCTGAGGTGATGTACTCTTAGAAATAAGATTTCAATAATTACATACACATGTATCTAATTATTCTGTTGGGGTTGATATGAGTTGAGTAGTGTATGAGCCTAAACACTGTCAGAATTGGGCACAAGGAAGAATTGCACGAACTGGCAACTTGAACGTGACAGGGAATTTTACATATTGCCTTGTCAATGTGGATAATCAGAAATGGAGATGGGCAAATGTTCAGAGATGTTTTATATACTGCTCGCTTAACATGCACAGCCTTCACCTAGATTCTGTGTATGCATAGTCCACGAGTGGAGAGGAGAATGCATACATGGCTATTGGCTGAGCTGAGCTGAACTGACATTCAATTGACCCTACTGAACTGACATTCTCCAGCATCACTTGGAGATTATGGCTTGGATCCAGACTTCCCATAAGTGGAACTCCAGTCATGGGGTGCTCCTGCTGGAGGAAGAGAAGGGAGGTGTCACGTTTCCCTTGGGCCTCTATCTGAAGCCTCAAATAGAGAGACTTCAGTCTCAGGCCTTGAATTCATTATCAACAGGTTCACTACAGATGCAAATCCTGGAAGACTTTCAGGCTACAAAGGAATGCCTCCAGGGGATTCAAATGGGAACACTGACAGTTGCCTACAGCTTGAAGTGAGGCTTGCTGGCTAGACTAACTTAGGGAGGGATGTCCCACCGTTCCAGTGATGCTTCCCTACGTCGCCCCTCATGCATCGCTAACCAGGTCGACTGTCTGAGCTCCACCCTGACGTTTCCCTCTTAGCTCTGCACCATAGACTAGCATCTCTTAGGTCACAACCCCCACTCTCCTCCTCCTTGTCTCAGCTTCTCACAGAGGGGTGCAAGGGGGAGGGGCTTCAGGCCTGGCCATCTAGGAGTTAGTAACCTGAGAAACACATCTACCTGCCATATCTGAACTGGCTTGGGAAAAATGCATCCCCCGGTTCTGGCTGTTCCTCTTCTGAATCTGAGCTGCTAACTATCTCCTTGCGCTCAGAATCAATCCCGACAGGAGGAGGCAATTTCTACCAAATCCTCCCATAATCCCTGACTATGGACCATGCTGACTGGTGTTTTATGGGAGTTGGAGCCCAAAACATATGGAGGGTGCCAGGTTGGAAGACCTTCTAGAACAGGGCAAGGGATGGCAGGGAAGGACCATCCAAACCTATGGATGTTGACCACACAGTGTGCAAAATCTCCTGTTTATGCTGTCAATTAATGAGCAAATTTCCATGCTTTAATGTCAACATGCACAATCATTGGTGATTATGGATATTTTCTGTTGAGCTCACATGAAACACACACACACACACACACACACACACTTGTTGCAAGAGAATGGAGAAGTCTAGATCCCCTTGTAAAATTCTGACCATATCTCAAAGTTCTATTAGTCTGTTAGAAAGATTACCTAATCCAGTGAGGAGTTTGGAATCAGAATCTTAAACCACTCTAAAGGCACTGACAAGCTGTCTGAAACATGCCAAAGACATAGCATGCAGTGATAGCAGCATCATGAGCCGCTGACAGAAAAAAGAGGGTGTGTGAATGATAGCATTTATTCATTTGAGTGAAACCAATTATTATGAGAAACTTCCATTCAGCTCAACTTCTCAAAGCAATATGAACATAAGTGTGAGAATCGTAAAGACAGAGTTTATATTTGAGTTATGCGGCTTTATAACAGGTCAGTGTGGGGAAACTGAATTTGCCACTGAAAGTGCTGTAAATGCTGTTCTGCAGAGGAATGAAAAATTGCATTTCCAAGCTTCTCTGCTTGCAGCCTTCTGACTGCTACTAAATTACTATGAAGGAGAAAAAGAAGCCAAGCTATACTGAAGTCTAGCTGCCGTGGAATATCAGTGGTAAAAAAGAAAAAAAAAGAGTCTAGACAAATGTGTTTCCAGGGTTTATGATTGTTTATTTATTTTTTTTGACAGTGCACAAAGCAAAACTTGTGTTGCACAATAAAGACCCGTCACATATGGAGATTATTTTCCATACAGATTTCTTCTTGTAAGTCTGACACATAAAAGGAAAGAGCTGCAGCAAAATAGGTTTTGGATCTACGTGTGTGTGTGCGTGCATGCGTGTATATACACAAACATGCACACCACATATGCACACATACAAATGAATGAACAGGACCTTATGTTTTACAAATTCTGACAAATGTGTTTCTTTTGTGTATTGCTCAGCCTACTTACCTTTCAAGAATACTCCCACTGCATGCCACTATGGAAATCCAGAAGAAAAGAGGGAGGACCAAATGGGAGATTTACCAGTTCTGAGACTCAGCTACAGCAGTGCAAAAGCAGTTGACTTCGACCTAAGAGGCAGGAGGCCTTTCCCCACAGGAGTCAGTCAGGTGGGGTGACTAAACCAACCCTAGAGCTGAATCAGAATTACATGAATTGGACCTTGTACAGTCAAGATTCTAGAGGCTGCCATTATAGGCTTTTAATTTAATGGTTATTATTATTTTAAGAGAATAACCCTTTTCTAAGAGTAAAGTGAGACAAATGGAAGAAGAAGAATAGAAACAACAACAATAACTTACATAGCCCTTTCAAGGGGAGGAACCTTCATTCAGTGGTAGAGCACATGCTTTGCATGGAGAAGGTCCCAGATCCAGTCTCTGGCATCTCCATACTTCCATGCTAGAGCACTTTATTTACACATAAAGTATGTTTTGTGCGCAGAAGGTCCTAGCTCAGGTTCCATCCCTGGCATCACCAGTTCAAAGGATTAGGTACCAGGTGATAGGAAAGACTTCTTTCTGGTAGAGACCTTGGAAAGGCACTTCCAATCATGCCAGACCTAGCCTAAGTCAATCTCCTATGTTCCTGTGTTCCTATGTTGTATTACCTCAATCATCCTTACAACAACCCTGTAAGTACTTCAGTCTTATTTCCATACTGTAGATGGAACTGGGGAGGTAGGGGAAGGACAGAGAGAGAGAGAGAGAGAGAGAGAGAGAGAGAGAGAGAGAGAGGTTTGCCTCTGTGAGTTCTTGACAGAAACAAGGTTTGAGCTACAGAGTTCTTGGTTGACAGCTGAAGTCAAGTTATTTATTCACTCATTTGTGTAAAACATTCATACCTAGCCACTCTAGTTATCATCACGGTGGCTCACAAAAAATATTAAAATACAATACAAGGCAACCATAGAAAAGATTAAAAGTAAGCAGCAAAGTTGAAATAAAACCAGAGAAAAATCCAGTTTAAAAGAGCACTATAATCAGAAAGCTATAGCAGATAAAAAACGTGAGAGAACAGCAGTGTCTTCAGCTGGTGTCTAGACACTATCAGAGAGGGTGGTAAATGAATAGACAGTGGAAGAGAGTTCCATAACCAAGGTTCCATAATACTGACAGGGCTGGCTGGGCCCACAGTGGTGAGTGAGGCAGCCACCATGCTGAGGGACAAGGGTGCAGCCCCCCCCCACACCATTCCCTCGCAGAAGGGCTGTGGGGTCAGTAGTGGAGCTCCTGCTTTGCTTGCAGAAGGTCTCAGGTTCAATCCCTGGCATCTCCAGGTAGGGCTGAAAACACTCCTGCTTGAGACCCTGGAGAGCTGCTGCCGGTCAGTGCTGACAATACCGGGCTAGGTGGCCCAAGGTTCTGACTCAGTATAAGGCAGCTTCCTATTTTGCCCCTGAGTCCCCTAACCCAGTTTGCCATGTGTCCTCAAAACTAGCCTGCTTCACCCCAGGTGCAGCAGAGGATGTGGCCCCATCACCAGTGAAGAAGAAAAATTCCACCACTGCCAGTCCAGTTGAAGTTGGACATGGCTTCTTTTTGTTCTTTTTTGGCATGGTGACTGAACACTCCCTCTGATACATTGTAAGTGAGTGGAAAGATAGATCACAGCTAAGGCTAACAACCACCTATTATTTTTCCAGACCATATTCTGGTCAGTAACTAGGGTCAGGTTCTGAAAAGCCAGTCAACTTCAGAGGAGACCGGAGACTGGTACTTTTTTTCTTCCTTTTTGTGTGGAGTGGGAAAATTCCTGTTGCATTCAGCATTGTCAGATTCTACCAGGGTCTTCCTTTGAGCCACCCCAAATCTGCCTCAATCCACTAGAGATTGCCATCGGGCTACCTTGGTCCTGGCCACCCCCAAAGGAGGGGATGCTCAACCATTTAGAAACTGAGGGCCACATTCATTTTGGGAGAAGCTGTGGTGGACCCAATTCCAGTGGCGGGTGGGACCAAAATCGCAAAACACACTAGCGTAGTTTAGCTCAAAGCTAAACTAGTTTAGCTCAAAGCCTGCGAACTTTTCAGATGGGGCAGGGGAAACCTGCACAAAAGCCAGGAAACCACCAAAGATTGGCACTCAGGAGGAAGTAGGGATGTATGAAAGTCACTTACCTTTGCGGAGCTTGGATTTGCGGTGGGAGGGAGGCGCTCCATCCCTCCCCCCGGAATCCTCCCTGGCCTGGCTCCGCTCTGTGGCAGCTCCGCAGAGCCGCCAGCCAGGGCCGTCCTCAGCCGGAGTTCCGTCCACGGACAGGCTGCTGCGGACGCAAATGGCGGCCACCGTAGCGGCCGCCATTTGCGTCCTGTGAAGCTACCATGATAGGCTACGCAAGTATTTACGTAGCCTATCACGGCAAGCCAAAAGAAAAAAAAAGTGTATGCAAATGGCGGCGGCTACAGTGGCCGCCATTTGCGTTCCCTATTTTTAGCTGTTTTAGCCTATGTAAATATTTAGATAGGCTATTATGGCGTAAAACAAGGGGAATGCAAATAGCGTAGTGGGCGCCATTTGCGTTCCTCCCCCCCCCCCATTTTAGCCTATGTAAATATTTACGTAGGCTATTACGGCAAAAAACAAGGGGAATGCAAATAGCGTAGTGGGCGCCATTTGCGTTCCTCCCCTCCCCGTTTTAGCCTACATAAATATTTACGTAGGCTATTACAGTGAAAAAAACGGAACGCAAATGGTGGCTGCCGTAGCCTATAAATACTTAAATACTTAAGTATAATAAATACTTAAGTAGCCTATGATGGCCTCCGCAGGGACGCAAAAGGCATTCCTGCGTTAGCCGTGATAGGCTACATAAGTATTTACGTAGCCTATCATGGCTATGTTGAAGAAGTGAATGGCGGTCGCAGGGTGGCCACCATTCGCAAGTCAGCGCAGACGGCAGCAGGTAAGTGCTCTGTTTTGCTTGCCTTTCGTGGGTTGGGGGGGCGGGGGCTTCGTTCCGCCACGGATTTCGGGGGGCTGAATGCACTGGCATTCGGCCTCACCGAGATCCGTGGCGGAATTCTCTGACATCCCTAGGAGGAAGTGGGCAGGGCCAGGAGAAGGGGGTGTGGCTATCTGGGAAACTCCAGAGGGCCAGATTGGGACCCCAAGAGGGTTGGGTTTGACCCATGGGCCTGAGGTTCCCCACTCCTGATCTAACTAAACATTATATGCAAATGTGCCTATTAAAGCCCCAATGTTCTTGATTTTCCTCCACTGATTGTGTGAACCCAGCCAGTCATACACTACGAAGAGCAGCTTAGCATATGGCTGGGTTCACACAATCAGTGGGGGAAACTATGCAATATGGGTTGTTTCCCCCACCCATGCATGGCAGCATGTGCTGCTCATTCACCTGGCATTTGCTTAATTATCCGCGCCATGTTACGGGATGCCATGTCATCCGAACCCAGTGCATGGTGTGGCAGGGGTGGCTTCTACCCCACCCCACAACCCCCTGCCACAAGTCATAGGTTGTAGGGTGGGTTAGAAGCCACCTCTGCCCAATCATGCGCTGGGTTCGGACAACACGGCACCCCGTGATGCAGCATGGGGTAATTAAGCAAATGCTGGGCGGGGGAAACAACCCATATGGTGTCGTTTCCCCCACTGATCGTGTGAACCTGGCCAATGTTTGTGTGTGTGTGGGGGGGGGAAGCGTGATGGCAAGTGTAGTGGAGAGCAGAGAAGCAGAAGGTGAGAAGAAGTGACCAGCCAAGAAGTGGCGCTTAATAAATTTAATAAATAAATAAAATAAATAAAGTGTTTGGACAGTAAATTGGTCCGGGGAAATCAGAGGAGGGGTCATGTGCCCCTCCCCCACTTCAGCCCTGCTCCCAGTCAGTCTCTCTGAAGCTGCTTTTCCACAAGAGCAAACAGTGGTCAGGGCATTTATCGCCACCTCTGCCCATACCCTTTATTTAGTGCCTCAGCTGGTCATGTAAATTCACACTGAACAAAGGTTTCAGGGTGAACATTTCTAAGCAGCGGTGCTTGCACAAACCTGAGCGACTCTCCCATACCCCTCTCCCCCTCAGTGGCAGATGTACCATTTTCCCACTTCAATCTGGCTTTTCTGCGTCGCTTTCCCACCTGCTTTCTGCTTCTGCTGCTTTTCCCTCAGCCAGCCAGGCACGCTTCCAGTTCCTGGAGGGGACAGGCTTTGTTAGAACTCAGAAAAGCCTGGAGACTTCTCCGCCCCCTCGCGAAACCGGCAGCCAAGCCTGAGTGATGAGAGAGAAGCTAGAGAGGGTGATGGCATCAGGCTACAGCATTAAAGGGAAGAGGGATGGGAGGAAGGAGAGGGTGTCCTATCTTCTCCTAGCACTTGTGTAAACCCAGCAGAGGCTGATGGCTCTGAGGTCAGTGGGGTGGTGAATCCGCTCCAAGTGTCGGTCGGAACCAGTCAGAACTCTAAAGAAGTTATCCAATTCTGACTGGTTCTGACTGGAACTCAGAGTGGATTTGCTGCACCACTGACCTCGGAGCCACCAGCCTCCGCTGTGTAAATCTCTTCTGGAGATGCATCTCACCCTTGGTAAACCATCAATTTATATGACCTTGAGTGTTATTTAAAGTGGTCAGCATATGCCCTTGTTTTTCTGGGATTCATTTCCTTGTTCCCTGTTTAAATGGACACCCTCCCTGGATTGGAACATGGGAGTTTCCTTCCCCATTGGTCCAACATAATCCCCCAGTTACAAACTGACAGATCATGGAACAAGTATTGCAAGAGTTCAGACAGGAAAACCTCCCACAAATAATATCAAATTCACCACGACATCAGCTCAGTGTTTTGAAATTGTAACCCAGCTCCTAGTCAGAACCAAACTGCTGCTTTAGTTGTCACGTATCCAGTGGCACCACTAGGACTGGACTTTGGGACCAAAGTCTGGGGGCCTTGCAGCCCAGGGGCTCCAAGCAGCACCAGGGCGGCAGTTGATGGGGGCAGGTGGCAGAGCAGTTCTAGCAAACAGTGGCATTGTGTGCCACAAATTAAAGTGATGCACCAGTTAGGGTAGGGACTCCATCCAGGAATCTGGCAGAGCCCTCCCCCCTGCCTGCATCACTGAGCTGCGCTTGCCAAGTCCCTGCCCCTGCTTGCCCCCAGCCCGCACTTGCCGGGCTGCCCACTGGCATCTGGGTGGTGGCATCGAGCTCCGCAACTGCCATTGATTTTCCAGAAAAAATGGCAATCGTGAAAATGTGCGTATTTGCATATACACAAAATAGGGCTGTATATAGCCCGTATAGGTAAGGTTACAGGCATTTGCTTGTCTGGAATCTTGTGTATATGGGCTATTCACAGCCCTATTTTGCATATACATGAAAATGTGCATTTTTGCATATGTGCAAATAAGTGCATTTGCAAAAATGTGCACATTTGCGTACACACAAAATGGGGCCATGAATAGCCCATATATGCATGATTACAGGCAAGCAAATGCCTGTAATCTCTTCTTTATGGGCTATATACAGCCCTATTTTGTGTATATGCAAATACGCACATTTTCACGATTGCCATTTTATTTTTCAAAAAATAGAGGTTGCAGAAGTCGACAATGCTGCCTGGGTGAGGGTGGGTGGGTCGGCGAGTGGCAGGGAGCTCAAGCGTGGGTCTGGGTGCATGTGAGCAGGGGCAGGGGCTAGGTGGGTGCCCAGAGAACCTGGCAAGGGGGGCACCCTCCTATCCCTAGCACCAGCCAACAGGCTTCATCCGATCACCCTCTTAATTTCCTGATGGGGAAATGAAGGTGGTGGTAGCTTGAGTCTCAGCCAGTGCATTGCTAAGCTTCACAGTGTGCCATGTCCCAGCTGCACAGAAGGTACCTTCCCCGATGAAGGGAAGGGACCCCTTGACCCCTACTGGTAAGCTTGAGGGGAGAGAGGAGAGTGGAGCTGACAAGGTGGCAGTTTGGGGGACAATGAGGAGGCCAGAGTGGTGCGGTCCTCCTGGAGGACATCTTGCCTAGAGCCTCACATTTGGGCATGCACTCCTTTCTTGTCTCAATCTCAGCTTTTGCATGGTGCAATCACTGCATGTGCAGATAGGGGTCTGTGTGTGATCTTCACTCACTGGGTTGGATACAGATTTAAGCTGGATCTACGGTACTGGCAATAGTGGACTTCTCTGCCTCCTCCTTCCCATGACAGCCCCTCCAGCCCCTTGAAAATCTACACAGATCTACTACAGAGTCAGGACACTGTTGAATGGGGTGAGCTGTGGTATGTATGGGGAGGGGGATGCCCTAAAATCAGGTAGAGGGACCTTCCAAGACTCTTCCTCGCACAAAAGGCAGATATTGGATCCTCATCCAACCCAATATGTGTACAAGTTTTATGTGCAAAGGCTGTCTACACAGGATGTTTACTGTAATAAAATATGCAATGTACAGGCCCAGCATTTAGAACATCTCTGTGTATAGCTTTCCATGGGCACAAGGCCCAGTCAATGCATGGAGGTCAGAAGAAGGGCCAGTGGGTGCAATCCCAATTCTCACATAGGGCTCTGGAAAACCAGCTTCGGACTCCATCCTGCCAAGTGGGTGAGTTGCATTCCAGATGTTGGAACAGCCAATTAGCCACTGGTGCGTATCGTTCCCTATCAACACAGCCCAGTGGGAAAGTCAGTTCCTCCTTTGCAGAACATAGCAGCATGACTCACTACACCATTAAGAGCACTGGTGAAAATCGATGATTTTGTGTGGGGGGGGGGTCTTTGGAGAAGCAGCTTAACAGCATGTTGTGACAAGTTCAGTATGGCAAGATGCTGCATTGTTTTTGCGTTGACCCATAGAACACCCCAGCCAGGCAGCAGGGCTCAGATCAGAGAGGGAGATTGGAAGGGGCTCTGTGATTCTGTTCTGTGTTCTCTTGCATGCTGAATGGGAAGTATTAAAGAGGGAAGAATTTGAGGGCTGGTGAGAAACAAGAGACAGAATCAGGGGGAGGGGAAAGAGGAAAAAGCAGGCAGAGAACTCAAAATTCCTACTGGGCAATTAGCTCTTGAGAGGCAGCTGCAGTTAGAAATTGACTAGGGAGTCATGGAAACCTGGCACATGTTTAGGCCTGCTTTTGTGTTTTTCTTAAGCACTCAGAACAGATTTGCCAGTAAGAGCCTAGTAAATTACACATGGGGGTGTTTTTGACCTTTGTATGATACAAGCAGTTGGAGTGCAGGAACCAAATCCAACCAAACTCTCCCCCTAAAATGGCATTTGGGCTCAGGTTTCCAGTCCGGAAGGCCAACACACGGGGCAAACTGCTTTCTAGTCTCAAGCCACACACAAATGTGTTGTCAGTTCATGCACAATGCATGATTCATTCCTTCCACTTGAGGGGGGAGGTTGGGGGGGGGCAATAACTGCTTTCCAAACACTGCTGTTGCTTGGCTCAGACTCATTATTCTTCATCTTCACATGTGAGGCTTGGAACCACTGATTTTTAGAGATTTTGAACAACTTGTACATGTTCATCAAACTTGACCATTGTCATCTGTCTAGCTCTGGATGGTGTGACGTCAGATGGAGATGGAAGAGGGAAAGTAACCGAAAGTCCTGGCTACTCGTTAGGCTTGACTAAACATTCTTTATAGAAAACCATGGAATGTACCCATCAGAAATTAGAAAAGGAATACGAAAAAAGTAATATATTTGTTCTTCCCATATATTGTCGCTTCACCTTAAATCTCATCACTGACTCATTTCTGATGTTCCTCAGAAATCTAACCCCTCCACATACCCCCTTGAACTGATCTCCTCTTGACCTGTGGTTGCCATCTCCCTAGCCATTGTTCATTCTCTCCACCACATTATCAACCTTTCTTTCTCCTCTGACTGCTTCTATATTGCATTCAAACACACCACCCTCTCTCTCCTGTTCTCATAAACCCATCCCTTGAACAACTCCCCCCTTCCAAATACCACCCAATTTCGTTTCTAGCCATTATCTCCCAAGTTCTGGAGGATAGTGCTTACTCATGGTGATTCAATCTTTTCTCCTATAACTCTGCTTTTATTTTTTAACCCCTTCAATCTGGCTTCAGGACTCCACAGAGGATTCTCCCAAATCACTGATGCTCCAAATCCACAGGCCTCTACTCAATCCTTGTCCTCCTTGATGTTTATGCTCCCTGTGATATAGTTGTTGGCATTTACTTGAACATAAATGCAGGCAGCAGAGATGGGGCATAATCTACCCCAGTTTCCCCCACCAATAGCCAATATCCCAGTCTTCCTCACCAATAGCCAAAGGTCAATAGCCATGCTGGCTGGGAGATGATGGAAGTTGTAGTCCAAATACATCTGGAGGGCACCAAGTTGAGGAAGGGTGATCTACCCTTTTCATATAGGGATTAGGGATACATGCATATTGTTTCCTGCACTAGACCAGCCTAGTAAGAAGAAGGTGTCCCCAACACCCCTTCTAAACCTCCTGTACTTATGAGGCCAGAGCTGGGGAGCTGGAAGGCAGGAAGATTAAAGTAAGGTTTATCTAGGTAAGCTGAAGAAAGCTAAACTGGAATATGATAAATACATAGTGGAAGCAGTGGCAGCTGGTGCCCATTGTAGTTGGTGAGGTGGAGAGTAGGGCAGCTTTCTGTAAACAGAGCCAGGGCTACCAATAGGCAGAGCTAACAGTAGACAAACACAGAAAGAAACCATGAACCCCAGACTACAACCCTCCCCCCAAAGCACAAATCCCAAACTGCAACCACAGCCCAACAACAGTTTATTTTGAACAAGATATATCCTTTCATTGCTCTAGTCCAATAATGAATCTCATCCTACAAATCATGACTCTCATCCTAGCAAGTTATCAGTTTATACTTGCCTTCCCATATTAGGATTTCAAATTCATCCTGTTTCTTTCCAATACACTATACATTAGTATATAGGTCATGGATGTTGCACCTTAAATTACCAGGACCACCTCCACTGCCTTTGTCCCTCCTTTATCACCCATATTCTTGTCCATCATAGTTTGCTCGGCACTTAGCTCTGGACTTTTGTCTCCCTCCCTTGCAGGATTTAATTTAAACCCTGCTTGACTGGGCTTGCAAGGCTACTGCCAAACACATTCTTCCCAA
Organism: Heloderma suspectum; assembly: GCF_057233095.1. Taxonomy (NCBI): domain Eukaryota; kingdom Metazoa; phylum Chordata; class Lepidosauria; order Squamata; family Helodermatidae; genus Heloderma; species Heloderma suspectum. The sequence continues at coordinate 269,968,266 of NC_139459.1, read as the reverse complement.
TCCTCATGAGATGCACCCCATCTCCTGCCAGGAGTCCTTCATTTTCCTAGCATAATGATAAGTCATGTTCCAGAAAACCAAACCTTCCCTAATGACACCATCTGCATAGGAAGCTGTTCACCTTCAGTGTCGTGTTTTCTCTACCAATGCCCTGACCTTTGATTGGAGGGGGCTAGTAAAGCACAGCTTGTACCTCACGTCCTTCACTTTCCTACCCAGAACCTTATAGTCTTTGGAGATCAATTCAATATTTTTTACCCCTAGCTGTATCATTCATTCCCACATGGATCACCAGGTGGGGCTAGCCCTTAACAGGTTTGATGTGAATCAACCTCTCCATTGCATCTTGAATACAATCTTCAGGAAGGAAAGACATCTCCCAAGTTGACACATGAGATCTGCACACAATTGCCTCCATCCCTCTAAGGAGACAACCACCACCATGAGTCTCCTCCTCCACATGATGATGGTTGGTTCTCCTGAGCTTCAGAGAGAACATGCTCTTCCACGATTAGCCATGTTTTTTTTCAGAGGCTTCTGCCAAACTCCCCTACTGGGAGTTTCTATGTGGCTGTGTTGTACTGCTATTACACATATTTTTCTGTGCTGCTTGTGCATAGTTGTTCAAAAGTTTTTTTGTTCAAGGGACATTACAGTTAGTCTATCTGTGGTGACTGATCATGGATGGATTTGTTCCAGCGATAGGGGATGAGGGGAGGTCTTGCTTTTTCAGTCTAGTCTAGGAAGCTGGATAGTGCCTCCCCCTGGAGAGACAAAGGGTAGTATCCGATTGGGGCCTTGTGTGCATGGCCAACCCCCAGTCCATGCACGGCCAGCCCTGCTGGTCCACCATCCTGAGGTGTGGAATGCCCACCTTGATGCTAAGAGAACAGATATTTATGGTTAGAAAATTTCCATTATTCTTCTCATCCATGGGAGCCTGCGTGTCCTGCTTAATTTTCTTCAAGCATAGGGTGGAGTTTCTCTTCCACCAGATGACGAAGCCCCCCCCCCCCGCCCCATGGGAAGAGCTTGGTATTGGTTGTGTCATTCTAATGACATAAAATGTCTCCTGATTTTCCTGGTCCTGTGTGTCACCTTCTTCGAAATGCTTGCCTCTTCCTCCTCCTTGGAAATCTCCTTCTGGTGTCCATTCAGGAGTATAGCTTGCTTCCCATCTAAAAGCCTTTCATCCTTCCTGATAAGTTGGAGAGTAGAAGGCATGCCTGATACCTCAGTTCCCTTCACCTTCTCTTCTAGCAGTGCTAACAGCTTGCACTTGCTGTAGGTGTAGTTTATGCTTTTTTTTTCAGGCAGGAAGACAAACATGGCACATATCCTGCAGACCACAGCAGTTTCCTCAGTGTCCATGGTACTGGAATCTCCAGAAGACTCTGCATCTCCTGGACACCATCTTTTCCCTGAAGCTCTACTTCTTTGCTTGCTTTTAGGTAGGGGCTGCAGGGCACACCTGCTTGCTTGACCGTTGGATTAGCAGGCTAGGTCTTTTTGTGGGTAATCCAATGGACACTGTTTTATTCCTCTTTTGCTGTTGATTTTATGACTTGTGTATTTATCTGCAAACCACTTGGAGTTGTGGGAAAGCAGCACAGAAGCATTTTAAACAAATTGATGCAGATCCCATAATTATTGTCTTCATTGACATCTATGCCTGTATAACAGGTTTTCGAAAAGGTCAAAAAGTTTGTAATATGTTTTTTCTTACACACATCCTCATTCTCACCCAGTAGGATCAATGCAAGAGTGCCACTGCAAAGTCTCTCTCTCTCTCTCTCTCTGTATATATACACAGCTTTGAAATAGGACAAAGATTTGATTTTTTATCATTCTATTGCATTTCATTCTAACATGAGTAAGTAGGCTTCATTTGTTCACAGCCCACGTCTGATCCAAAGAATATCTGAAATACCACTTTTATTAATCATCATTAAGCACGATGTGGGCTGATGCATTGTTATTGGGTTGTGTATGTTGTGTTGTACTTTTCAGCTTCTAAAACTTCTTATGTGCTTGCCTGAAAAAGTATATTAGAACTGATGTGCAATTTTGAGAAATATATCGAGGAAATAATTTATGTACCAACTGCTTGTTACCAGTGGCTGTGAAAAGTAACACACAACAGCTGAATTATTTTAATTTGGGCTAGCATGAGGTGCATTGACCATACACTAAAATAAGAATAAGGCTGCAATCTTAAACACACTTACTAGGGAGTAAGCTCCACTGAACACATGCATAGGATTGCACTGTAAATCACCAAAGTGTGTGTGCCATGTTGAGAGGCATAGCATGCAGCAGGTCAAATCTTATTCATTATATGGGGCTGCTGTTCTCCAGTACAGGAGGTTGGAAAAACTTCCTATTTCTCTCTTGGCTCCAGCCCTATCCTGCCTCTGCTGCGGCCACTGAGAGCAATTGCCCCAGTCTCTGCCAGGCATGGCAGAGGAAGCCTTAACCCCTCGCACTCTCCTTTGGCAGAACAAAGCCGAAAAGGAAGTGTGTGCTATGACAGCTATGTTAGTCTCTCCCCACCCCACCCCACTGCAATAGGTTTGCCATTCATTCTTCTTGTTTGTTCATTGAAAAATCCAGAAAGTTTCACTCTAGCTGCTTATCTCCTCCCCCCGCCCCTTTTTTGAAGGCATAGACATAGAATCATAGGGCTGGAAGGGGCCTATAAGACCATCAAGTCCAGCCTCCTGCTCCATGCAGGAAGGCAGTCTCCCATCCAAGTACTAACCACTGCTTAGCTTCCGAGATCAGACAAGATCAGGCACATCCAGCCCTTTGCTCTCTCTCAACCACAAGTTTGTCGTTACTTTGATTCTGTCTAGAATCTATCGATCGATCGGTCTGTCTGTCTGTCTGTCTGTCTGTCTGTCTGTCTGTCTATCTATCTATCTATCTATCTATCTATCTATCTATCTAATCTATCTAATCTTTCCTTTCTGTGTTCTTGGCTCCCCTCCACCTCCCCTTCTCAATTCCTGTATTCTTTCCTTTCCCATTTTTGATCTCTTTCCTCCCCAAAATAATTTAATTTTTTTAAAAAAACCCTTTCTCTTCTGTTAGGATTATAGTTAGTCCCCCCCTTTTGCTTTTTAGTGTTTGCTTTTCTTTTGCTCGTATGTGTGTGTGTGTGTGTGTGTGTTTGTGCTGTGTGGTCAAGCAAACAGTGTGTGTCAAAGGAGTACACACAGTCCACATTTCCAAAAACTGTGGGCAAAGCACTACACACGTTAACAGCTATTATTTCAATAATGTAATACTACAGTGTGTGCTGCAAAGCCAGCAAGCCCAATATGAGGCATCTTCAGGGTCTTCTTGGCAGGGGCAGAGGTGGGCGTGGTGCTGCTGTGCCCCCCTGGCAGGGTTGCTGTGTTGCTTCCTGCCTCTGTCAGTCCAGCAGACAGCTGTTGTTCCTCTTCGTTGAAGTCAATGTGCCCACCTGGCAGGGTTGCTGCCTTTGTTTGCTTCCTGCCTACCAGCCAGTGTTTCCCCTGGCAATTCAGCCCAAGAGACCCTGAGGTTATTGACTGTGAACAGGAAAGTAGTACTATCTGCACTTCAAAGAAACCTACAGCAGGGTTTAGGGATAGTGACCTCCTCGCTGCTTCAACGCCTAACTCGATTATCTCTTGATGAACTTTGGTTTGTATTTCTGAGAACAGCCCTTTTCACCTGCACACACACACAAAAAAACAACAACCAGTAAGCCAAACTGTCTGAGATTTGGCAGGTGCGATGCCATTCCCCAGCACAGTTATAGCTGAATGAAAAGTTATAGCTCCTTACTTTGAGAGATTTCCTTGAAAAAAATCAAATTTCACCTGTGCCTAGCACAAAAACTAGTAGGCCAAATTGCCTGAAATTTGGCAAGTGGGTGCCCTCCAGAGGGGCTGAAAGTTTCCCAGATTTCATGTATGTCTCATGAAAACTACAAATGTTGTGGCTGTTTGTGTTTTCCTATGCAAGTCAATGGGAAAACACCAAAAACAAGTGATTTAGATGTCTGAATTTCACTTCGGATTCGGATTCAAGTTGAAGCAGATGGGGTTAGGGTTAGCGGGGCCACTTCAGGAGGTCCAAAGTGGCATCCAAAGCAACGCGCGGGGGGTGTGTGTGTGTCCTTGCTCAGCCCTACCAGAAACTGCAAACTGAACAATCCTATGGCCACATAGCCGCTGTCTAGCAGCCATAGGATTGTGCCCTAAAAAGCGTACAGAAGGCACGAAGAACACTGCTCTGTACAATGCATGGGGGAGGAGTTAATCTTCATGATCATGATGGGACAGAGAGCAAGAGGGTGGCATGACAGCTTGAAATTTAGGGTGCAGTACATGTTTAGACAGGAAAAAGTCCTACAACTCCCAGCATGCCCCAGCCAGCCATGCTGGCTGGGGAATGCTGGGAGGTGCATGACTTCTTTCTGTCTAAACATGCATAGGATTGTGCCCTGGTTTTGAATATCATATTTTAAAGAAAATGTAAGGAACAGTGCATGAAAATGTGATCTAGGAGCTGTCCAATTAATTATTGGCGCCATTTCTGCTTACAGATGAGAGAACCAGTGATTCTCTAGCTTGCCTAAATGCTCCAAAAATCACTTTGAAGCTCATTTTGGCTTGCTTGCATTTTTGTTTTTGACCTGTTTTTCAGCTCGTTCAAATGGGGAAATTGTGCATTTCAAATGGGATAAATGCACATTTCTGTGGGTATTTTTCAAAAGTGCGCACTTCCCCCATCCCTTGACAAAAGCATGAAAATGTGTATATTTTCAAAAACACATCTTTCAAAGTGTGCATTTAAAACAACAACAGCAACAACAAAACCATGCATTTTTTTCAAATGCAACTGCAAATTTGGGAATGTGAGAACATTTCTTGGAAACAAAAAGATGCTCCTGCTTGTGTTCACATTCAGGAATGTGAACAGGACATGTTTGTGCGATTTGCAAACAGAAACAAAATTCTTGTACATCCCTACGTTTCCTATGAGGAATATGTGCAGTGACTCAGCTGCTTATCTATCCATCAGCGTGGAAACTTACTACTTGTCCTATTCTTGGTTATGCATGAGGATTTTCCTCCCGTTGATAACTATCAGTTTACAAAGCACTGGAAAGACAGAGGAAGATATTATGGATATGCTGACTAAATATGGTCTATGAGTTTTTGGGAACCAACATTCACCAGCACAGGTGAAGGGATGGATGCAGATCAAGGACATATGCTTCTTGTACTCTTTCATTTGTACATTCTACATATTTACTTAGTTCTATAGCATTTTTTATGTTATGATAAGAGCGACGAGAGAATGGGACAGGGTGAACAGCAGACTAAACCAATGTGCATTTTTTTAATAATTTTTTAAAAATATGTTAAAATAGAACTCAAGATACAATAGGTGCTCTGTATTGCATGTCTGTAAGATATATACATCTATGGTAACTATGTGACATTTTTGGCTTTTTCATAACTTCATAAGCTGGGCGCAGTCCCTGCTAACTGGGAAGGGAGAACAGCTGGAGTTGGTGGGGAGTTCCAGCCACTTGGAGACCAGGGCAGCCCACCCAGGGACTGAGCCAGTGATTGGCTGAAGGAAAATCTGCTCTGGGTTGCCAGGGCTGGGCTTTAAAAGAGGGCTGAAGTCTGCCTCTTGGGGAGTCTGGGGTCTCCCTTCAACCTGGTGGTCTTGAACTTGCAGACAGCTGGTTGCTATCCGGGGAGACCCATATTTAGGTGTGTAAGGATAGGCCAGGTAGATTTATTATTTTGCTTGGGTGTGCGTTCATGAAGCTCTCTGTTTATAGTTAAGTGATTTGGCTTTGTACTCCCTTGTGTAACTTGTTACTTCCATTCTTCCCTTTCCCTCTACCCCTTTATTTTGATCTTAATAAACCTTTATCCAACCTTTAGTTGATGTGATCTCTCTGCATAACCTCAGTGCTAATTTCAGTGCCTCTTGGTTTAAGAGCGTGGCTACTGGGTATTTTGGGGGAATGAAAGTCCAGGTTTGGCCAGTCCTGCTTTTGAGAAAGGGGTCCTGGGATTGGGTCCTGAGTAGTCCTCCCTTGCAGGGATGTTGGGGCCGGCCCTGGCTGGATCCTTCCTTCACAGTACAGTACCCATGCTGTCGAATGCAATTTTTTTTAATCCTTGAATCACATTGCAAGCTCAGAAATGTTTGGACTTCGACCGCAGATTGCATTCAAGTCTGGCTTCTGTTTGGGAGGTGAGGACTAGTTCAATCCTGATCAAAAATGAACTGGCATGAATTTCTCATACACAAAGTTTTTAGTTCCTTTGGCTATGACTACACTGTGAAAGTATCATAAATGTATAAATGCTATTGCAGGTATGGAGAGAGACACTAAAGAAGAGGGAAAGAAGAGAGAAAGACGAGAGAGAAATCCAAGTCTTCAGCTCCACTGATAGTTTTGCACCAGCAGGACCCACCACCAGTGCAATGCAAAACTAGTACTTCCTAGAGGAGTCTCAGAAATGAGCTGAAATGCTTGTTAATGGAATGGAACACAGCAGCAGGGCTCCCTCCTGTGAGCTCTGCTGACCTGCTCTGTTATGGAATTGAGCATTTAGGCTCATTTCTGGTTGCTTTAGGAAGAATTCGCTTCCCGTTGCACATGAGTCCAGTGCATGGGCAGCATTACTGCCTATAGGTTGTGGAGTCAGTTGTGGCTTTTATACTTTTCATTCATTGCTGATCCTAGTGGACAACGTCATGTATGGCACAACAACTTTTGTGGTAATCCACAAAACTGACTCTCTTCTGAAGTCAGCTTTCTGAGCAACTCCCTTGGAATCGAACACAGATGACAAGACAAGGTTGGTTTGACATTTAAATATAGAAATCCCCTTCCCCCGTAAAGGACCTATCATCACTCTTTCCACTCTTAAGGTTTCCTTAAAAAAAAAAAAATCCGTAATGCTGAAAAAGAGAATGGAAACATTATTTGATGTATTTGCTGATTTCAAATTTTTGATATTTAATTACAGGTCAGTGGAGCTTGGATTGCGTTGCAGCAGGCTCCTTGCTCCAAACCCTAGCCTGTGACATTCAGGCTATGCCATTGTACACCATACCTAGTAGACCACTTAATATTGCAGGTGGAGAATCTAGCTCCAGAAAACTCTGTCCAATTTCCCCACACCATGCAGAATTTTATAAACCTCTATTACATCCTCCCCACCCCCTTTGCCACCTTTTCTCTAAATAAAAATCAACCAGTGCTTTAGCCTTTCCTTGTACAAAAGAAACCTTGTTCATTTTGGTTGTGTTTTTGGGCAACTTTTCCAGCAATATATTCTTCTTGAGATGGGGGTGCCCAGAACTATACAGTACATAGTATTTGAAATGTGTTTAGAATAGTGTCTACAATGCTGGGGCAAGGTCAGAACAGTCAGCCATTGGGGCAAAGTCTGAACCTTATATTCACCCTCCCCACACCACAGCTCCCCACATTCAGCAGGGTATCCTGACTCTCTGAGTAGCATCTTCATGGGGCTGGAAGGGCTGTCACAGGAAGGAGGTGCCAGGGATGCCTACTTCCATCAGCACAGTTGGTTGTAAATTCCCATATGTAAATCTAGATCCAATCCCATATGTAAATTATCCATACAAAGAAATAGCTAGGGATGTACGAAAGTCACTTACCTTTTCGAAGGGTGACATTCGGGGTGGAGGGGAGGCGCTCCATCCCTCCCTCCAAAAGTCTCTCCGGCTGGCTCCGCTCTGCGGAAATTCTGCGGAACCGCCGGCTGGGGCCGCCCGCACCAGACATCCGGCCGCTGGGCAGCCTGCAGGGATGCAAATGGCGGCTGCCGTAGCCGCCGACATTTGCGTCGCTGTATTTTGCCATGATAGGCTACATAAATATTTACGTGGCCTATCACGGCAAAAAACAAAACAAAACAGCGAACGCAAATGGTGGTGGCTACGGCGGCCGCCATTTGTGTTCCCTTTTTTTTTGCCGTGATAGGTTACGTAAATATTTACGTAGCCTATTACGGCAAAAAACAAACAAACGGGAATGCAAATGGTGGCCACTACACCATTTGCGCCCCCCTCTTTTGCTGCAGTAGCCTACGTAAATATTTACATAGGCTATCATGGCCCCCCAAAAAGGGAACGCAAATGGTGGCTGCTGTAGCTGCCACCATTTGCGTTCGCTGTTTTTTTTTTGCCATGATAGGCTACGTAAATACTTATGCAGCCTATCACGGCTTCTGCAGGGACGCAAATGGCACCCCTGCGTTAGCTGTGATAGGCTACATAAGTATTTACATAGCCTATCACGGCTATAGTGATGAAATGAATGGCGGCCGCGGCCACCATTTGCAAGTCAGCGCGAATGGCAGCAGGTAGGTGTCCCGTTTTGCGCGCCTTTTGCGGGGTGGGGGGGCTTCATTCCGCCACGGATTTCAGGGGGCTGAATGCACTGGCATACAGTCTCACTGAGATCCATGGTGGAATTCTCTGACATGCCTAGAAATAGCATGAATCTAGGCAACTCCTAAGTATGACTTCTACATAGATTACTTTCTATAGTGACTGAAGCTATTATATATCATCTGGAGGGGAAATCTGATTGTGCTACATGCCCATGTTTCCCAGAAACTTGTTGATGATGCTCTAGAGCAACCTTCTCCAATACACATGTGGATGGTAACATGTGGTGCCATCCACATGTGTTGGACTACAACTCTCATTATCCCCAGCCAGAAGATGAAGAAAACAGATAACTATGAAGTGCAGTGTTCTGTATATACCTTCCAGATATAAAATCCTATCTCCTAAACCTGTTCCTCACCTACATCCCACCTACATGCTAACCCAATTCCTGCTGAAACTGCTTTTCTTAACTGACTAACCCCCGACTTTCCACGCTCCAACCATCTCTATCCTCTCCTACCCAAGCATCCCTCCAAGCAAATCCTCTCCTCCCACCCAGTCATGCTATAAACCTCAGTTTATTACAGGGGAACCAGGAGAATTTCCATAATTACTACTACTACTACTACTAGAAAGCAAATCCTTTTTTAAAAGCTCAAGGAATAAAAGAAAGAAGGAAAATCCAAAGTTCTCAGTTGCTTCCCCAGATGTGGGTGACACTGTCGAAGCCTAAACAGTCAAGCCAAAAACAACACATTGCTAACTGGGTATAATCAACTAAAACAGTCCTGCACTGGATTTGAAACTAGTGGGTTGTTTCCATAATAAAACTTTTTGCCGCTTTAGGGGAAATATTTGATATCAACTTCCAGTAATAGACCTTCCTGCAAAGGAAGAATTTATGAGAATAATAATAGAAAGCAAATACTTTTTTAAAAGCTCAAGGAATAAAAGAAGCAAGAAGGAAAATCCAGAGTATTCAGTTGCTTCCCCAGATATGTTGGTGGGTGACACTGTGTAAAGGCCTAAACAGTTGGGCCAAAAATAACACAAGCACTTCTTTCCACTGAGACCACCCTGCCATTCCAAGATTATGGCTGTAGCTGTTTCTGCCCATGGAAATGTAGGGCGGTGGCAATTTATAGCAGCGTGACAAGCAGCAGAGGTTATTTTATGCAGAGGATGGTCATGCTGGCACTAAAGCTCCTTGACAAATCTACTTATTAACATCAAAATTTCTATTTTAAAACACTGCCAAATACATTACATTCTACAAATGAAAAGAAAAAGCTTTACCATGCTCACTGAGAATAAGCATATCTTGCTCTGATAAATTCTGTCCATGTTGAAAATTCCAGCCATTCCGACCTCATCTGGTTTCAGCACTGTAGCAACATGGGACACAGCAGTGGTCCCAAGTGGTTTGCGACAAGATCCCATGAATGGTCTTTGTTCATAAGCCATGTTCTTGCCTACATAAGAGTCCCAATCCCATTGAATGTCCGCAGTGGTTACAGCAAGTACTCTGGTAACACCAGTGGCACTGGAAATGTTAACACATTTCTTCTAGCATGAGCTTTCATAGTCAAGAGTCTCCATCATCAGATACATTATTTCCCTATGAAAGGTTATTTCCATCAAGCGGTAGCCATGCCACCCCTTCCCCCACTGCACCCTGAAATGAGTGGCTATACTGTTTGCAAGCTAAATGTTTCCACTTTCCACTCTTTAACCACTATTTTGCCTACGAACAAGCTAAATGTGTCCATTTTAGTGCTACTGAGTGCTATGGAGGGGTTTACTGGTGATTTTTAAAATCCCCCCCTCCCAGTGTGACTCACAGGTAGGGCCTCGGGGGCAAAAATGCCCCCTGGACCTCCTGCAGTTGACCACCCCTGCTGTAGATGGAGAATAGGAAAGCAGGGACACCATCAGTTCTCCCAAGAAGCCAGCCCCACCAGGCTTTGCCTCTCCCCCAACTGTCACCCAGCACCCATTCCGTCAAGCTGTAGAAGAGGAAGAGATGAGATCCTTCCTGCTTTGAGTTGCTTCCATTCCAGCTGGGTATAATAAGACCATGTTTTCTTAGATTGTAAACTTGTCTTCTATTGACATGTGCTGCTTTGGGAGTGCAGCCCACTGGGGGAAAGGTGCTGGGGGCAAAATGGCCCCCAGATCTCCTGCAGTTGCCCATGCCTGATATAAATAATGGAAATAAATACATACGTACATAAATTCAAGACTCAAGAGATATCTTCAATCCAGCTTCTTTGGGATTTTGAAAAGATCACCAGCTGCAGCCTTCCTTGTGCATCACAATAAAGAGAACCCTATTCATTAGGCTCTGCCCTAATACTGCAGCCAACATGTTTACAACAGCAACAGGGCCATCAATCTGAGAGAGCAAATGTGGCTGGAAATGGGAAGCAGGAATGTAAGGCTGAAAGACCCCTGAAATTTGGTGCAAGGCAGGGAAATATTTAGGAAGACCAGAGGCTGAACCTAGATTTAGTCTTACTTAGAGGGGATCTGTGGAAATTAATGGGACTCAGGTAAGTAATGACTTACTTAAGTGCCATTGATTTCAAAGGGTCTACTCTAAGTATGACTATATCTGGATCCAACCCCAGGAATAGGAATTCTCCATGGATACCCAGGGAAGCATGCATTATAGCCAGGAACGTAATAGGTACAGAGGCCATTCAAATTTATTTTCAACACCTACACTTTTTAACCTAACACTTTTCCTACTCAGAATCTCCAAAGCAGTGAATCATCATCTTATTGTTGGGTGGTTGTTGTTGTTTTTCATCTCAGAGCCTTAACTTTGAAGTATTGCTATTTATAATGTCTTGGAAATCTTGAGAAATTCAGCACTTGGTTTATAGCTCATTCATTGTCTTGAATATCAGAACCTTTTTCTATTAAGAACACAGACATCAGCCTAGACACTGAGCTTATCTCCTCTTCCCACTGAATGTGTCATGAGATCATGAACATTTACCTGCCCAGGTAAGTGGGATGAGGTCAAAGGATGTAACACCTCATCTGAAGAATGTCGCCTCTATAGCATCCTTTCTATATCCTATGCCACTGTGTCATCCTTGATTTTAGCCTAAACCATGATGTTGGACTAAATGTCTAACCTCCTGGCCTAGAGGCAAATGTGCTACCAGTTGCAATAACACCACTGTCAGAAGGATGTTTATTTTACATGGAAAGGTTATAGGTGAGAAAGAAACAAATACTTCACAAAATGTTGTTCTTTTTATTTGTGAATCCATGACCACAACCCTATGTTGTTGTTCACTCGTTAAGTCATGTCCAACTCTTTGTGACCCCATGGCCTTCCTGTCCTGCGCTCTCTACCGGAGTGTGTTCAAGTTCATATTCATTGCATCGGTGATGCTACCTAGCCATCTCATCCTCTGCTGTCCCCTTCTCCTTTTGCCTTCAATCCTTCCCAGCATCAGGGTCTTTTCCAGTGAGTTTTCTCTTTGCATTAGGTGGCCAAAATATTTGAGCTTCAGCTTCAGTATCTGTCCTTCCAATGAGCAGTCAGGGTTGATTTCCTTCAGGATTGACTGATTTGACCTCCTTGCAGTCCAGGGGACTCGTAAGAGTCTTCTCCAGCACCACAGTTCGAAAGCATCAATTCTTCGGCACTCAGCCTTCCTTATAGTCCAGCTCTCACAGCCATACGTTGCTACTGGGAAAACCATAGCTTTGATTAGATGGACCTTTGTCAGCAAGGTGATGTCTCTCTGCTCCTTACTATGCTGTCTAGGTTTGCCATAGCTTTCCTCCCAAGGAGCAAGCATCTTTTAATTTCATGGCTACAGTCACCGTCTGCGGTGATCTTGGAGCCCAAGAAAATAAAATCTGTCACTGCTTCTATTTCTTCCCCTTCCATATGCCAGGAAGTGATGGGACAAGATGCCATGATCTTAGTTTTTTGAATGTTGAGGTTCAAACCAGCTTTTGCACTCTCCACTTTCACCCTCAAGAAGAGGCTCTTTAGATCCTCTTTACTTTCTGCCATTAGGGTGGTATCGTCTGCGTATCTGAGGTTGTTGATAATTCTCCTGGCAATCTTAATTCCGACCTGTGATTCATCCAAGCCGGCGTTTCTCATGATGTACTCTGCATATAAGTTAAATAAGCAGGGTGACAATATGCAGCCTTGTCGTACTCCTTTCCCAATTTTGAACCACTCGGTTGTTCCATGTCTGGTTCTGACTGTTGCTTCTTGACCCTTGTACAGGTTTCTCAGGAGACAGGTAAGGTGGTCTGGTACTCCCATCTCTTTCAGAATTTGCCAGAGTTTGTTGTGATCCACACAATCAAAGGCTTTAGCGTAGTCAATGAAGCAGAAATATATGTATTTCTGGAATTCTCTTGCTTTCTCCATGATCCAGAGAATGTTGGCAATTTGATCTCTAGTTCCTCTGCCTCTTTGGAACCCAGCTTGTACTTCCGGTAGTTCTCAGTTTGCATACTGCTGAAGCCTAGCTTGTAGGATTTTGAGCATAACCTTGCTGGCATGTGAAATGAGCGCAATTGTACAGCAGTTCGAACACTCTTTGGCATTGCCCTTCTTTGGACTTGGAATGTAAACTGACCTTTTCCAGTCTTGTGGCCACTGTTGAGGGTTCCAACTTTGTTGGCATATTGAGTGCAGCACTTTAACAGCATCATCTTTTAGGATTTTAAATAGCTCAGCTGGAAGACTGTCATCTCCTCCAGCTTTGTTGTTAGTAATGCTTCCTAAGGCCCACTTCACTCTCTAGGATGTCTGGCTCAAATTCAGTGACCGCACTACACTGCAATTTATGTCCAAGTAAATGTGGTTAGGCTCAGGCTGCAATACATGAATTAAACTGACTCAATTATCCTAGTTATGGGTGACAATTCTTATAATAGTGCTATTCACGGAGTGCAACTCCTACAGAACCCTCATTTTTTAACTGTTGCATAAGAACAGAGAGGAACATAAGAACATAACAAAATACTTATGTAGTCCAACGTCCTATTTCTTACAGTGGCCGACCAGAGGCTCACAGGAAGCCCACAATCCTGGAGGTAGTGTATAGCCATGACTAGGAGCCACTGATAGCCTTCCATGAATCCCCTTTTAAACACATCTAAGGGCTAAAGTGCAAACTATGTTAAATATGTAGCATGCAGCTGATCCTTGCTGTTTTATGTACTTCTGTGAAATCACACAGGGCCCTAATCTGGATCAGGACCACCATGTGTAGGTTGGGGAGGTTTAAACCAGCCCACCCAGCCACTTATTTCCTATAAATCTGCTTCCCCCTATGAGGACTAAAAGAGAGAAAAAACTCAATTTAAACTTTGGATTTCACCCACTGAAGCCTACCCACTCAATTTAAACTGGCCACAGTCAAAAGACATATGTTGCTATGTATAGAAGACAGTATTAAGGTTTCACACTCTTGATTTAAGACCTATATGCCAGGAATGTTTTTTCTGAACACTGTAGTTCAGTGGTTAAAGTGCAAAGGGTTAAAAGGTAGAGGCAGGAAATACCCGCTTTCCATGCAGGTCCTGGGATCATTCAGCTTACAGAAGAATTAACCTGAGATAGAACTGGAGCAAGACAGTGATCTGTGTTTTAAATACTCCCCTGGAAGACTTGATGATCTATTTATAGCAAATAATGTGTCAGACAAAATTCTTTCTGTTCTCTTGACTTATCCAGCACTGGGCTTCGATTATTATTTTTAATGACTTTGTTTCTTATTTAGAACTGATTGACAAACACATTATCTGAAAGTGTTTCAGGCCGCGAGTTATTCATGAGTCATTTGTTTTAAATACATCTTCAACTCTTTTCTGGTGGGGCAAATTCATCTGCTGAGTGTTACAGTTCTACTTTTACTTTTAGTGTTTAGATTTTTCTTTCTTTCCAAAAACAGGTGTGCGAACAGTCAAGGGATGGGTAGATTTTATAAGCTTAGGGTGCAATCCTATGTATGTTTAGACAGAAAAAAAGTCCTACAACTCCCAGCATTCTCCAACAAGCACTGCTGGATGGGGCATGCTGGGAATTGTAGGACTTTTTCTGTCTAAACATACATAGGATTGCTCCTTCAGTCAGAAAGAAACGGGAGAGTGTCAACCTGGAGAAGGCCTTGAACAACCAGGATTGGCCTCTACCATTTTTTGGCCTCTACTGTTTTACCATTAAATCTTGCTTTGTGTTTCTGCACTTACTTCACCCTCATCTGGTCCTGCTTTGCTTTGGATTAATGCTTTTGTGTGTGTGTGTCTCCTTCTTCAGATCGTTGACCTCCTTGTTACTGATCCTGAGCATGCAAAGTTCCTTCTGCTGAATTTGACCATTGATCCATTTGAGTCAGTACTGTTTTTTTTCAGAATGGCAGTGACTATCCATGATGTTAGTCTTTCCCAGCCCCAGGCCTTTTACCAGCCCGAGTTCAGTAGCGTGGTGGCTATGCTGACTACCACTCCAGAACCACATGTCTGTGCTGGCAGGTGCTGCCTGATGAAGGATGCCAGCCCAGCCCCCAAAAGTATGCACATCAGGAGTGGGGCTGGTGTCATAATGTTGGAAATAGGAGGTGTTTGGTACAAGCACTACCGCCACCTCTTCTTTGGAGCTGGATGCAACACTGTCCCCCCTCACACCCACTCCAGGGCTTGCAGGGAAGGAGTGGCATTATCAGCACCTTCATTAGAGACAAAGCGTACCCACAATCACCCCTCAGAAGTTTAATGCTTCGAAGACCCTGGGGAAGCTGCTGAAACCTCAAAAACGACAACTAGAGCTCAGCCAAAATTTTCCAGAGGACATTTTTCTCAGAAAAGTCTTTTCTTGCCCCCACTAGAAATACATTTTCTCTAAAGATTCTTCACCTTGATTTCTTGGTGAAGAAATCTTCTTCACCTTTACAGTGGTGGCTGTATTCCCCCCCCCGCCCCCCACAACTCAGTGCCCTGGAATGATGCTAGAAATGGGGTATTGTGGAGGATGCAAAATAGGGGCCAAGCTGCCAACACAGTTGATGCTGTTGAAACTTGCAGTGGCAGTGCAAAAAATAGGGGTGTACGAAACCCCCTTACCTGGCATCTGCAGGGGATCATGGGGGGGGAGGTGATCCCTCTCTCCCCTGCCCCAGAATCCTTGCCGGCCAGCTCCACTCGGCAGCGAGTCCGCAGAGCTGCCGGCCAGCTCTGAAGTGCCAGCGATACGGCCGCCATTGCCATATCACTGGTGGGCCGGAGTAACAAAAAACCCAAAACAACAACAACAAACCACACCTTAAGGAAAGAAGGAAGGAAAGGAAGAAAGAAGCTGTGCTATGACCCTTGCCAACGGTGAGCCCCACCCGTAGGGATGACAGAGAATTCTGCCACAGATCTCAGTTAGGCCAAATGCCAGTGCATTTGGCCCCCCGAAATCCATGGCGGAACAAAGCCCCCCCACCCCGCGAAAGGCATGCAAAATGGAGCACCTACCTGGTTCACGCTGCTTTGCGAATGGCGGCCATGTCTGCGGCCGCCATTTGCTTCATGATTTTTCCCATGATAGGCTACGTAAATACCTTAGCCTTAGGGATGGCAGAGAATTCTGTCACGGATCTCGGTGAGGCCGAATGCCAGCGCATTCAGCCCCCTGAAACCCATGGTGGAACGAAGCCCCGCCTCACCCCGGGAAAGGCGCGTGAAATGGAGCACTCACCTGCTGCCGTACACGCTGCTGTGCAAGTGGTGGCCGCGTCTGTGGCCGCCATGCACTTCACCATTTTAGCCGTGATAGGCTACGTAAATATTTACGTAGTCTATCACGGCAAAAAAAAGGGAATGCAAATGGCAGCGGCTATGGCGGCTGACATTTGTATCCCTAGGCAGCCCAGCAGCAGCTAGATGTTGCTGCGGGCGGCCCCAGCCGGCGGCTCTGCGGAGTAGGGGTGGCGGAGAATTTCTCCCCGAATCTTCGGGGCGCTGAGCGCCAACGCATTCGCCCCCCCGAAATTGGCGGTGAAATTCTCCGCCCCCCCGGGATGGGACTTACCTTTGGTGAATGTCCTTCCCTGCGGCGGGTCCCGGTGGCGGTTCGTTGGCCTTTCGTCGGGGGCGGGGGTGGCAGCCAGTCTTCCGACCGGCTGCCGCAGCCGCCATTACAAAGTGTAAAAAACAAAACAAAACCGTGATAGGCTATGTAACGATTAACGTAACCTATCACGGCTAGATTTCCAAAGTCAGCCGTGATAGGCTACGTAAATCGTTACGTAGCCTAAGGCTACGTAAATCGTTACGTAGCCTATCACTGGTGACTTTGGAAAAAAAAAAAAAGCACGTATGCAAATGGCAGCGCCTTATGGGCGCCGCCATTTGCGTTCCTTATTTGGTCCCGGTAGTCTACGTAAAGATTTACATAGACTACCGGGACCAAATAAGGAACGCAAATGGGCGCCGCCATTTGCGTACGCGCTTTTTTTTTTTCAAAGTCACCCGTGATAGGCTACGTAACGATTTACGTAGCCTATCACAGCTGACTTTGGAAATCTAGCTGTGATAGGCTACGTTAATCGTTACGTAGCCTATCACGGGTTTTTTGTGTTTTTTTTTACACTTTGTTCCGCGGCCTGGGAGACGGGGCGCTTCTCCCCAGCCTGAATTTCGGCCGGGCGAGGCGGGACGCCTCCCCCCCTTGCCTGAACTTTGGGGGGAGACGCGAAGCGCCTCCCCCCCACCGCGAAGCACCCCTGCGAAAAGGTAAGTGACTTTCGTACATCCTTACTGCGGAGTTGCTGCGGAGCGGAGCCGGCTGGCGAGGATTTTTTGGGGGGGACGGAGCATCTTCCCCCCACCATGGATGTCACGAAATGAAACAGGTAAGTCATTTCATGCATCCCTACCCACCCCTCAGGAATCATTGGAGAATTTCTCCTCCTCCTGGTAAAATTTGGGGAAACTGTCCCCCCGCCCGGTTTCTCTGCCCACTAATAGGGTGGAGAATTTTGAGAGGCCATTTGAGCACTTTTAACTAGGGAGGCTGGGGATTTCACCGGGGACTTTCTATATGGAAAGCATAAATCCTTGGCTATTATAAATTGTGGGTCACTGATCACACTTTAACTAGGATGGTATCAATCCTTTCTGTGATGCTGAGATGTTTCCCAGTGTCTATTTCCTCTTAGTTGTGGGCATTTCCTGGCCAAGGCAGCTGCCTCCTGTTGAGTTTCTGGAAGGGGGCATGTATTTTTAAATGTGCTTAAAGTATTTCATCTGGCTGAGGCAGTCAAGGTTATTCTCCTTTAAGCAGCTTCCTTCCAGTCTTAACTAGCTGTGGCCTCTCATGCTTGGCACCAGTTGGAAGATCTAAAGGAGTAGTCTCCATGCTCCTTCTCCCTTGGCCGGGGGGGGGGGGGAAATGGGGAAGTACAGCTTTTGTGAAGGAGGTGTTAGGTACTTACGCTGTCCCTCCAAGATAAACTCCGGTCACTTACGCTAGTAAGATTTGTATTTTGTTTTTGTGCTTGCTTTATTTCCCTTCTCATCTCATCTTGTTTATAATAAACCTTTGTTCTTTAATTTGGAGTTTGTGAAGTGATTTCAGGCTGAACTCAAGGGAGGGATGTTCTCTTACTCTCCCCACAAGGCCAAGTTTATCTGGCCTATAGGTTGCCTAAGGAGGGTGGGAAATTTTTGGTTGTCCACCTTCTCCTGAGGTGCACAGTAACCCCTTAAACCATCACACATGCTCCACACACCATGACCTATTCAACCAGCTTTCTGGCGCAGCTGTGCCAGGACTTTGGCTCAGGCTTGATTCTGTAAAGACTGTGCCTGACACTACATTGGTGCATACTAAGCCTCTTTGGTGGGACCACCACTGGTAGCATGGCTGGTGGAAGCAGAATCAGCAGTGCCTCCACTAGGTAGAAGAGAAAGTGCAGAGGTAACAGCAGAGGTAACAGCAGTAAGGAAGCAGTGCCAGGCCATCAGCAGCTGCTGACTGGGATCACCAGCAGGCCTGTATCTGGTGGCAACCTTTTGTGGGGCAGCTCTTGGCCAAAGCACCGAGATCCATGCTGAGGCTATTTTCTGTGTTGTCTGTTGAATTCAAATTGAATTAAGGCTCCACCTAGGTGTTGGCAATTTGAGTGATTTATTTACAAGGTTAGATATAACTCCCTGGTAGGGCTCCTAACATAGGCCTGCACAGGCTTTCTCCTAGTCAAATTGAATTAAAGCTCCACCTAGGTGTTGGCAATTTGAGTGATTTATTTACAAGGTTAGCTATAACTCCCTAACATAGGCTTGCACAAGCTTTCTCCTAGTCAAATTGAATTAAGGCTCTACCTAGGTGTTGGCAATCTGAGTGATTTATTTACAAGGTTAGATATAACTCCCTGGCAGTGCTCCTAACATAGGCCTGCACAGCCTTTTTCCTAGGCCTGTAGTACACAACATATCCCCTGTCACCCATGTATTGCTTTCTGGCACCGTGCAGATAGAAAAACACACCCTGGACTCTCCTAAATATGAAGGAGCTGCAAATCGGTCACTGCAAGAAAAGGAAACATTCTGTATAGGACTCTTCCCAAGCTCTAACAAATGGGCAGATGTTAATCAACAGTGGGCAGCTATTTTTTGCTATCATCAAAGAGAATGAATATTTGAACACACAAAAAGGGCTTAGAAGAAGTGCATTTATACATGAATAGCGTCCAGAAGAATGGAGAAAAATCATTTCCTCCCCACAATCTCCTCTACACTGGAAGTTGTTTCCAAACAAAAATACAGATCTTGTTGCAGCATAGTAATCCAGCCAAACCACTTCACGAGGCTGTCATTAGCTCTCATTGTTCTTCAGGAGCATGAGCAATCAGGAGATGCAAATTCCCTCTAATTATATCCAGCAGCAAAACTAGAAAATGTAGATGTAGTCTATTATTTGGCCTGGAAAGTGCTCCCCTAACTTCAAATCCCTCCCTGTAGTTTCAAAGGAAGGAAGGAATGGCTGTGCTGCCAGAGGTGTTAATAAGGTCCCACACAAATTTGATAGGGGTAGAAATTTGAGGTTGCAGTATCACTGAGGGAGTTGGTTTGGTGGTAATAAATCAGGGCTAATAGAAATGCACACAAGAAGGAGCAGATGTGCAAATGTTTCATTGTTCCTGTGGAACCTGATGAAAATCAGGTGAATGATCATGCTAGGGAATTACAGCTGTTAAAAAGAAGTTTCATTTTCAAGGGGGAGATGAACCTATGATTCCTGAGAGTTCCTTATCGTCCCTTCTGTTTTATCAGCTTAGCCAGAGGAAGGCAGTCCTTGTAACTGGAGGTGCTGGACTTTAGGGATGTACGAAACTACCCTTACCTGGCTCTGCCAGGTTCCACTGGCGGGGGGAGGCGCTCCGTCCCTCCCCCCGGAATCCTGGCCAGCTGGCTCCGCTCTGCGGGGATTTCGCGGAGCCGCCAGCTGGCTCTGCCAGCAGCTGGACATCTGGCCGCTGGCTAGCAAGGACGCAAATGGCGGCGGCCGTAGCCGCCATTTGTGTCCCTGTAGTCAGCCATGATAAGCTACGTAAAGACTTACATAGCCTATCACATCTGCCTTTAAAAAAAAAGCAAAAACGTGCGTACGCAAATGGTGGCAGCTATGGCCGCCACCATTTGCGTTCCTTATTTTTGGCCGTCGTAGTCTACGTAAATATTTATGTAGACTAAGACGGTGAAAATAAGGGGGAACGCAAATAGCGTCTGCTATGCTATTTGCGTTCCCCTTATTTTTGCCGTCTTAGTCTACGTAAATATTTACGTAGACTAAGACGGCCAAAAATAAGGAACGCAAATGGCGGCGGCTGTAGCCGCCGCCATTTGCGTTCACGCATTTTGTTTTTGTTTTTAAGCCAGACGTGATAGGCTACGTACGTCTTTACGTAGCCTATCACGTCCTTGTAACCCCCCCAAAACACACCTCCAGACTGCAAATGGCGGCGGTGGCAGCCGGTCAGAAGACCAGCCGCCGCCGCTGCCACCGCCGGAGCTGCTGCCGCCCGGAAGATCCGCCCCAGGTAAGTCTTGTCCCGGGAGGGATCCGCGGGGGGGGGGGTGGCAGGCCATTCCGCCACAGATTTCACGGGGCCGAATGCACTGGCGTTTGGCCTCACTGAGATCTGTGGTGGAATGCTCTGCCATCCCTACTGGACTTAGATTGAGAGAGAAACCACAGTACTATTCCTGGCTCTGCTATTTTAATTGAAATTAATTTATGGAAAGAAGAATGACCTTTCCCTAAAATGAAAAGCCTGACAATTTCTGCTGTCAGTAAGGAAAAAACGAGTATGGATGGGCAAATGAGCAATGTTCAAGGTTTCCAAGATTCATCGTACATCACGTGCCATTCCATTTTGCATGAATAATGCAAAATGAACAACTATGGAAAGTGGAAGTTGTGCAAAAATCCCCAAATTTGCACAGATTTCCAAAGTTGTGCAAATTTCCCCCACAGATGAAAGCAGTGCTGATTTTAAAATTTGTGCAACTTTGGAAATTTGCACAAATTGAATAGGGAAAGTTGTGCAAAACAAATGTGAGTACAAGTTTGGTGATTTCTGAGTTTGCTTGGTGAGGCTTCTGTCCAAACTCCATTTGAGGGGACTTCAAAGTTGACTGAGCTTTGTCTGTCCTAACTGTTATATGTACTCTTTTGTTACCCAGGAAGCAGCATCTACACTAGTGGTGTGTGTGTTTTTTAAATCAGTATTGATTGAAGTGCACTGATAACTAGTGATGCTGGAGAAATTCAAGACAGACTAAAATGAGTTTGAATTTCCAAGAATCCAACCTGCCTAATCAGCTGTGGACTGTTTCAGGCCACTCAGAGCATGTGGACTTTCGGATTTTTTAAAATTATTATTTTCCCGAAATTTATGCAAATTTATTCACAGGAAAATAAGCAAGTTTCTGTTGAGACATATACCATCCTGGAAAATACATGCAGGAAAAAGTTGAATAGAATGGGAGACAATGTGCTAAATATTACATACTAATGTAAATTATGTAAATTGTTGTGAACCCTCTTATGGAATTATTTGCATATTTTTCCACCCAACAGGGAAAAAAAGAATTCAAATCCATCTGTGAATGGATGCCAGAATGAACAGCACTGCACAATCCACAAAACACACATGGGATAGATTTCACAAAATCCGGACATCCCTACTAATAACTGTTGGGGCACATTATGTATTATGTTTATCATTTTTCTAGCATTATTTCCTGCTTTTTATTTTATATTATTATCCAAAATATGCAACAGATGTCATTGTGTGTGCTACAAGGTATAAATTCTCAAAAGCATCACCATTATGGGATCATATCAATATGACACGAGATGTAAATCTGGCCTTGGTCTCCCCTTTCTCTACCATGTTTATAGTCCAGTTGCTCATTGTTGAGCCTTAAGTATCCCTATTTAGGTATCTCATCTTCTAGATGGAAAAGGTTGCCCTGGGAAGGTAAAGTTTAGATTTTCAGAAATCCCATTTGCATTTGATTGTTCTGTGATCATTTTAGTAGAAAGCTAATGTGGCTCTCACATGGATTGTTTTTGTTGTTGTTGCCAAAATGGCTCCCACTTGAAAAATAGTTAAGATTTAGGGATGGTGGAGAATTCTGCCACGGATACCAGTGAGGCCAGATTCTGTGGAATCCGGCCCCCCGGAATCCGTGGCAGAATGGCCTCCTGCCCCGCCCCCCCCATGGAATCCTTGGACAGCACATACCTGGGGTGGCTCCAGCGGCGCAGCGGTGGATTTGGCGGTAGCGGATGTGGTGGCAGCAGGGGCGGCAGGGACAGGGGCGGCGGTGGGTGCAGCGGGGTGGCGGCGGCTGTGGTGGTGGCAGGAGCGGCAGTGGGTGCGGCGGCGGTGGCTGGTCTCCTAGCCGGCTGCGGCTGGGTGCAGTTTACGCAAATGGCAGCGGCTATAGCAGCCGCCATTTGCGTTGCTATTTTTTGCCGTTCTACCCTACATGAATATTTACGTAGGCTAGAACGGCGAATAATAGCGAACGCAAATGGCAGCTGCCGTAGCCGCAGCCATTTGCATATGCATTTTTTTTTACTTTGCTCTGATAGGCTACGTAAATATTTACGTAGCCTATCATGGTTAAGTAAAGGGACACAAACAGCGGTGGCTACGGCCGCTGCCACTTGCGTCCCTGCTGCCCAGTGGCCGGATGTCCGGCTGTGAGCAGAGCCAGCCGGGCAGGACTCCGGGGGGAGGGACGGAGTGCCTCCCCACCATTGAGGATTCCGGGGGAGGGACGGAGCACTTCCCCTGCCACAGCGAAGCAGATCCGCGAAATGGTGACTTTCGTACATCCCTATTAAGATTACTGTCCTAACGAATATGGGAGTTTTAGGCCTTTTTTCTCTTTAAACATGCATAGGATTGTGCCTTAAGGCAGCAGTCCTATACTTATTTACCTGAGAGTAAGCTCCAGTGATCTCAATAGTGCTTCCTATTGAGTAGAGACATGTAGGATTGCATTGTAAAATATGTTGGTGCCTTGTTTCCTTTTAACCAATATGGGACAAAGAAAGTTTTTTCTTTGTTTCTAGTAGGGATATCAGAGAATTCCACCCCGGATCTCGGTGAGGCCGAATACCAGTGCATTCAGCCCCACGAATTCCGTGGTGGAACGGCCTGCCCCCCTGCCCCCCGCGGATTCCCTCTGGAACGAGACTTACCTGGGGCGGATGTTCCGGATGGCGGTGGCTCCAGTGGCGGCTTCGGTGGCGGCTGGTCTTCCAAACAGCTGCCGCCGCCATTTGCAGTCTGTTTCCCCCTCCCATTCATATTAGGCTATGTAAAGACTTACGTAGCCTATCACGTCTGGCTTAAAAAAAAAAAAAGCGTATGCAAATGGCGGTGGCTACGGCCGCCACCATTTGCGTTCCTTATTTTTGGCCGTCTTAGACTACGTAAATATTTATGTAGACTAAGACGGCGAAAATAAGGGGAACGCAAATAGCGTAGCGGATGCTATTTGCGTTCCCCCTTATTTTCACCGTCTTAGTCTACGTAAATATTTACGTAGACTAAGATGGCCAAAAATAAGGAATGCAAATGGTGGCGGCTGTAGCCACCGCCATTTGCATACCTGTTTTTTTTTTTTAAGCCAGACGTGATAAGCTACATAAGTCTTTACATAGCCTATCACGGCTGACTACAGGGACGCAAACGGCGGCAGCTACGGCCACTGCCATTTGCGTCCCTGCTAGCCAGCGGCCAGATGTCTGGCTGCTGGCGGAGCCAGCCGGTGGCTCCGCAGAATCCCCGTGGAGCGGAGCCAGCTGGCCAGGACACCCAGCTCCGCTCCACAGCAACTCTGCAGAGCCACCAGCCGAGTGCATCCGCAGCCGGACATCCGGCTGCAGCAGTTCTGTGGACGCAAATGGTGGCCGGCATAGCAGCCACCATTTGCGTCTTCGCTGAACCATGATAGGCTATGTAAATATTTACGTAGCCTATCATGGCAAAGGAGGGAACGCAAATGGCGGCCGCTATGCCATTTGCATTCCTGCTTTTTCTGTGATAGGCTATGTAAATATTTACGTAGCCTATCACAGCTCAGCGAAGGGACGCAACTGGCGGCGGCGTAGCGGCCACCATTTGTAGGGATGTACGAAAGCCACTTACCTTTTAATGAAATGTGATTCGAGGTGGGGGGGAGGTGCTCCATCCCTCCCCCCGAAATTCTGGCTGGGGGGGGCAGGCGCTCTGTTCCTCCCCCCCGAAATTCTGGCCGGGAGGGGAGGCGCTCCGTCCCTCCCCCCAAAAATTCTGGCCGGCCGGGTCTGCAAATGGCGGCAGCCGTAGCTGCTGCCGTTTGCATCCCTGCAGTCAGCTGTGATAGGCTACGTAAATGTTTACGCTATTTGTGTTCCCATTATTTTCGCCGTAGTCTACATAAATGCTTACGTAGACTAGACATGCCAAAATAAGGAACGCAAAATTACGTAGACTAGACATGCCAAAATAAGGAACGCAACAACCCCATTTACGTACGTGTGGGGTTGTTGTTTTTTTACTCAGGCATGATAGGCTACGTAAACATTTACGTAGCCTATCACAGTATTTTTTTTAAAATCTAGCCGTGATAGGCTACGTAAATCTTTACGTAGCCTATCACTTTTTTTTTTTTTTTACTGGAAATGGCGGCGGTGGCAGCCGTTCGGAAGATTCATGGCGAAATTCTCTGACATCCCTAAATTTGTGGCCGCAGCCCAGCAGCAGCCAGAGCCACCGCTGCTGCTGCCAGAGCCACCGCAGCCAGGTAGGCTCCATTACGGGGGGCTTCCGCGTGGTTGTGGGCTGGGTTGCTCCATTCCACCACAGATTCCGGGGGGGCCAAATTCACTGGAATTCGGCCTCCTTGGGATCCGTGGTGGAATTCTCTGAAATCCCTAGTTCCGAATACTGAGATTTTTAAATAAATTTGAATGAAAATCTGTATGCATTTTTGTGCACATTTCTCCTAATTCATGCATTTTTGTATGGCATTTTGACTAATGTATACACTTTTGCAAGCAATTTTCCTAATATAATGCATTTTTAAATGTTATTTCCACTAACATACACAGTTCTGTGTGCACTTTCCCTTAAAGTATGCATTGCTGTCTGCATTTTTAATTGGTTATTGGATGACTCCACTGCACAATGGAGTGAATGTTTTAAGATAGCTGAATTTCAGTTTGCATATCAGTTTGAAAGTGCGAAATTAGGCACCAAACCAATGTCTCCCCCATGTATGTAAATGACAATAATGATGACTTCCATGCACAGAACACCAAGTGCTGAATTAAGGTTCCCCCACTCATCTCCCAAAGAAACACCCTTTTGCACACATGGGGTAAATATCCTGAAGACGATGCACTCATGGAAACCTCTTTCTGTGTTTGTTATTGTAGGAAATCATGGCTTTAATTCTCACTGTAGGCTGCTTGTATTCTGCCTCTCTCTAATGCATTGGTTGTGTGGTGCTATTTGGGCACAAGATTACAGATGATTCCCATTCATTCTGTTTTTCCTTTCATGCTTTGCCAGAGTTGGGCCTTTCAAGCTTGCCCATTCATTGTTGCTATGGAGAATCATTTTTTTTTATTTATTTGCCATTTATGTTGTAACTTTGTCTCCAAAGTGCTTTACAAAGTTGATATTGTTGGAGGAAGGGGAGGCAGAAATGTGAGAAGATTGAAGGGCTGGTTATAAGATTTTTATTTTTTTCCTGAGCTCGTCAATGCACCTGGTTCTTTTAGGAACTCTGAATGATTGGAAGTTTTCCTTAAATATCATTTGTTGCTGTTGCTCTTGATGATGACAATGATTAGTAATGGCTTTGGCTAAACATGTACCATGATCTTCACAAAACAGTTTATGTGGGGAGTGAAATAAAAAAACAAATGTACAATTTTAACTAATTTCTAGCAGTTTAGTGGAACCAGGGCTCATGGGGACGCAGCATCAGCACTCTTTTATTTGCTGGGATGCTGATGTTATCGGCTATCCTGCTCAGAATTCCCTGTTCCCTCTGAACTTAGCTGTAATCCTTACAGTAGATATTATTATTATTATTATTATTATTATTATTATTATTATTATTATTTTATTCATTTCCCACCTTCTTCCCAATACTGGGACTCAAGGAGGCTTTACAACATTAAAAACTAAAAAAAAAAAAAAGCTAGGAGAAAATGAATTTTCCCAACACTATATTGTTCTCCATTATATATATAATCCTTTTTTTTTTTAGGTAGCTTGGTCTCGAGTGGGTAATTAAGGCCCATTATCTTTACAAAAGACTTGCCTCAGGTGGAGATGAAAACTTCTAGAACTTGTCTGTTGATATGGATCCACACAGCAGCTTGAACTTTTGGACTCACCTTGGGGGTGTGGCTATGAGGACTATCATGATGAGCTCCTGGACTTCAAACTTTACCGCTGCTAATTTCTCATATTCACAAGGAGCAAATTCAAATATATAAGTGCAAATCACACAGAACCCTAGGTTTCTGAAACCCATCTTTTGTCAAGCCTGATTTCTTGCAGGTTGTGACCAAGTAAATGAAGTAAGCAGGAGGGATGTGTGTGTGTGTGTGTGGGTGTGTGTGTGTATAACGGAGAGAGAGAGAGAGAGAGAGTATATGGTTATCATGTGCTGACTTTACTCCATCAAATATCTATCTATCTATCTATCTATCTATCTATCTATCTATCTATCTGAAAGTGCAATCCTATACAGGATCGGTAGAACTCCACTCTGACTAGGGGTGTACAAAACCCCGCTTATCTGACTCCACTGCGGTCCGCAGTTGGGAGGAGGCAATCTGTTCCTCCCCACGGAATCCTGCCAGCCTGCTACGGACGCAAATGGCGTCCTGCGTAAGGGATACCATTTGCGTCCCTACGCTAGCCCGTGATAGGCTAAGTAAATATTTACATAGCTAATCATGGCTAAAGCGGTGACGCTAATGGCATAGGGGATGCCATTTGCGTCCCCGCTTTTGCCGTGATAGGCTACGTAAGTATTTACGTAGCCTATCATGGCAAAAGGCAGCTACGCAAATGGCGGTGGCTACGGCGGCCGCCATTTGCGTGGCTGCCTTTTGACGTGATAGGCTCCGTGAGAATTTACGTAGCCTATCACAGCCTCCACAGGGATGCAAGTGGCATCCCTGTGTTAGCCGTGATAGGCTATGTAAATACTTGCGTAGCCTATCACGGCATTTCTTGGGAGGTGAATGGGTGCATTCGAGGAGCACCCACCGACGAACGGAACCAGGTAGGCTCCATTTCATGTGTGTGTCGCGGGGTGGAGGGGCTTTGCTCAGCCACGGATTCTGGGGGGCCGAATGCGCTGGCATTTGGCCTCACTGGGATCCGTGGCAGAATTCTCCACCATCCCTAACTCCGACTACGCTCTCAAAAGGTGCCATCACCCAATGTTAGGGAATCCACCCTTCTCACCACACCACAGCTGATCCCATTCAGTAGAGTCCCCCAAAATACTGTGTAGCATCTGGGGGGAGCTGGAGGGGCTGCCATGGGGAAGAGGGGTTGGGGAAATGGGCTTCTTCCAGCTCAGTTGCACACACCTTAATTTGGATCCAACCCAATGTCTGATATTCTGATACATGGCAGACCTGAAAGGAGAATGTGCATTAAAAAGCTAATCACTTCAGTTTCTGAGAGATCACTTGTAAATATGACTCACCGAAGGAATAGATTTGTTTCACAGCACTCCTATTATTTGTGACACTGATCAGATAATTAGTCACATCTCTCTCTTCCTATGATGAAGTATGCACATCCTTTAAAATATAGATGGAGAAAACACTGTTATTTCACTCTCATCAGAAAGCAGCCAGCCCTTGGGATGACAAAAACTCCTACCAAGACACGTTTTAACGGTCATAGCAAGATGTAAAAGAATGATGGTAAGGAATGAAGATGGTCTCTTCATGACAGTACATCTTGACTCCAACAAAGATGTATTAATCTTTATATTATTAAAGAATATGTTATATTAAAATATAACAAAGATGCACATCCAAAGCAATGCAGGAGAGGCACGGGGCGGGGTGGGAATCATTCCCTCCATGCCTCTCCTGCCCTGCTATTTTCCACTAGACAGCTGTTTTTGGTTGTCTAGCCGTGGGGGGCCGACAGGGAGAGGAGGCTCCTTGCACGACACGTAGGATGCATCGTACATGCAGGTCCGCTCTCCCCTCCCCGGAACGCCCCCAGCCCCATCCCTTTTCAGTTGCTCCATGCTCCTCTTCTGAGTGTGGAGGATGGGCCTTCTCTGCGCTGCCTCTGAGGCATCGCGGACGTGGGGGGAGGTCAGTTTTCCAGGAACTGACCTCACAGCGCAGACAGTGTCTAGTGGTCATAGGATTGCTCCCTTAATTAAGTTAAACAAAGTGAAGGTCATTAGAAGGAAGTGGAGGAATTAATGTTACACAAGAATAGAAAGAAACTGTAATGTGAAAGGGTAACTGGCTAAAAATCTACCAGAACAGTTGATAACCATAATTCAATAACATTTGAGGTGTGCTTTGGTTGACATGAACTCACCAGAATGGAAAAACTGGATATAAAGGATTAAATTCTAGAATATGGCATTTCTTAATAATAAAAACTATATAAGCAATATATGAGTAATCGTTTTGGACTCAGTTCGCTTACTCTGTTAAATCATCAATGAGTGGGAGATTCCCTTTGGAACAATTCCCTCTATGAAAGAGATTTTTTTGCCTTTTGGATGTTATCTCCTCCTCTACGTGTTCTCACCAGGCTGGTGGTTAAAGACATAGCTTGTGTTCTAAGAGATTTCAATTCAGTCTTCTGTTCTGTCAGAGAATAACCCTAGACAAGGGGTGGGCAAGGTGTGTCCCTCCAGTAGGGATGGCACGGGCACCCAATACAGTCCGAGTATCTGGCAGAACTGGCCCTGCCTGCCCCCCAAGCCCTGCTCACTGAGCCCCGGGCCCTGCTTGCCCCCCACCTGCACTTGGTAAATGGCCTGCACTCACCCCAGTGGCCTCGTCGAACATTGCAGTTGCCATTTACTGAGAAATAAAATGGCAATCACAAAAATGCGCATATTTGCACATCTGCCAAACTGTGCATTTTTGTGAATACATAGTTGTGTATGCGTGAAGTTGTGTATGCACGTTTTTCAGAAGTGTGCATTTTTGCACTTACAAAAATGTGGGGCTTCGCAAAAATGCAATTTTTCGCATACGTGAATATGCACATTCACAAAAATGTGCATTTTTGTGCATACAAAAACATGCACATTTTTGCGATTGCCATTTTGTTTTTTTTAAAAGATAGCTACCGCAGAGCTTAACAAGGCCTCTGGGGTGAGTGCAGGCTGCTCACTGAGTGTGGGAGGTGCTTGAGCACCGTCCGAGGACTGACGAGCAGGGGCGGTGGGGGTCCAGAGAACCCAGACGGGGGTAAGTTCACACATCCCTACCCTCCAGATGTTTTGGTCTACAACTCCCATCAGCTCTATCCAGCATAGCCAGTGGTGAGGCATGCTGGGAATTGTAGGCCAAAAATCTGGAGGACCACGAGTTCCCCACTCTTGCCTTAGACAAACCATCCCCCATCCCATATTTTAAGGGATTGAGGTAGAGATGCAAGCGGGAGGGGGATGCTAAAACCATATGCAGACTTATGCTGTGGAATGAGGCTGTCCTTCCTGCTTCAGCCCTCTGTGCCCCCAACGGCTACTCATTATTGGGGGACGTTCCTAGGGATGGCGGAAAATTCCGCCACGGATTTCAGTGAGGCCGAATGCACTAGTATTTGGCCCCCCGAAACCCGTGGCAGAATGGCCGCCCACCCCCCGCCCCCCCACGGAATCCCCCCCAGGACAAAGCTTACCTGGGGCGGATGTTCTGGCGGCGGCTCTGGCGGCGGCTCTGGTGGCAGCTGGTCTCTTGGCCGGCTGCTGCGCACTCAAATGGCAGCCACCACACCATTTGCGTAGCTGCCTTTGCCATGATAGGCTATGTAAATACTTACGTGGCCTATCACGGCAAGCAACCCCCCCCCAAAAACTACATAAGCAAATGGAGGCGGCTCCAGCGGCCGCCATTTGCATTCCCTTTTTTTCGCAATTTTAGCCTATGTAAATATTTACGTAAGCTAATATGGTGAAAAAAAAGGAATGCAAATGGCGCCCACTACGCTATTTGCGTTCCTCTTTTTTTCACCGTAATAGCTTATGTAAATACTGACATAGGCTAAAACTGCGGAAAAAAAGGGAACACAAATGGCAGCCACCGTAGCCGCCGCCATTTGCGTACGCAGTTTTTTTTCCCGGAAGGCTGCCCAGCGGCCAGATGTCCGGGTGCGGGCAGCCCTGGCCGGCGGCTCTGCGAAATCTTCACGGAGCGGAGCTGACTGGATCAGGATTTCAGGGGGAGGTGTGGAGCGCCTCCCCCACACCGCAAATCACTCTGTCGAAAAGATAAGTGACTTTTGTACATCCCTAGATGCTCCAGAATAGTATTTGATGCACCAGGGGTCCCGTAGAGTTAGGGGTCAGGACAGGAGTCAGTATAAACTGGGGCCCTTTCTTTCATAGGTGGAAATGCCTTGGATCCAGGCCACAGTAATAATTTTGTTTTCCACAGACTGACATACATACAGTCAGGGCCAGAAATATTGGAACAAGGATAACTGTTTTGGCAGCTGGCCTCTGTACACCACCACATTGAAGTTGAAAGGAAACACACCCAGATGGGATTGAAGTCAGGACTTTCAACTGTAATTCAAGGGGTTTGACAAAAGTGGGGCACTAACCATTCAGGAAGGACAGCCAGTGGCATGCACACACACACCCATCGTTGGGGGCTCATAAGTAATGGAACAAACGAACATCATTTCAAACTTAAGGATTGCCTTTAATACTTGGATGAAAATCCTTTGCAGTCAATGATTGCCTGAAGTCTGGAACCCATGGACATGACCAAATGCTGAGTTTCCTCCCTTGAGATGCTTTGCCAGGCCTTTATCGCAGCTGCCGTCAGCTGCTGCTTGTTTGTGGGTCTTTCTGCCTTCAGTCTTGTCTTCAGTAAGTAAGAAGCATGCTCTATTGGGCTGAGATCAGGTGACTGACTTGGCCATTGAAGAACATCCCACTTCTTTGCCTTCAGAAACTCTTGAGTAGCTTTTGCTGTATGTTTTGGGTCATTATCCATCTGCAATATGAAGTGGTGTCCTACCAGTTTGGCAGCATTCAGCTGAATCTGAGCAGAAAGTATCACCCTATACATTTCAGAATTCATCCTGCTGCTTTTATTAGCAGTCAGGTCATCAATAAACACCAGTGACCCGGTTCCATTGGCAACCATACATGCCCATGCCATAACACTGCCTCCACCATGTTTGACAGATGATGTGGTATGCTTTGGATCATGACTGGTTCCTTTCCTTCTCCATACTTTTCTCTTCCCATCATTCTGGTACAAGTTAATCTTGGTTTCATCAGTCCAAAGAATCTTCTTCCAGAACTGGGCAGGCTTTTTTAGGTGCTTGCTCTGTATTTACCTTCATAAAGTTGTCTCTTGACTGTAGATGTTGACAATGACATGCCTACCTCCACAAGAGCGTTCTTGACCTGGCTAGGGATATACGAAAGTCACTTCCCTTTGCGCAGAATTGATTCGTAGGTGGGGGAGGCGCTCCGTCCCTCCCCCTGGAATCCTTGACGGGGGGCGGGAGGCAATCCGGTCCTCCACCCCCGGAATCCTGCCTGGCTGGCTCCGCTCCGCAGCAGCTCTGCTGAACAGCCAGCCAGGGCCGTCCGCAGCCAGAGTTCCAGCCACGGATGGGCTGCTGCAGACGCAAATGGTGGGCGCCATAGAGGCCACCATTTGCATCCAGCCAGGCTGCCGTGATAGGCTATGTAAGTATTTACGTAGCCTATCACGGCAGGCCCCCCCCCCAAAAAAATAGCGTACACAAATGGTGGTGGCCACAGCTAGGGATGGCTGTGAATTTCTCCATGAATCTCAGGGAGGCCGAATGCCAACGCATTCGGCCCCCCAAAATTGTTGGTGAAATTCTTCGCCACCCCCCCGGGATGGGACTTACCTCATGCGAATGTCCCTCTCGGTGGCGGATCCCGGCGGCATTTTGGTGGCGTTTTGTTGAGGGCAGGGGCGGCAGCCGGTCTTCCGACCGGCTGCTGCCGCCTCCATTACAAAATAAAGTAAAATATATATATATATATATCCGTGATAGGCTACGTAACGATTAACGTAGCCTATCATGGCTAGATTTCCATAGTCAGCCGTGATAGGCTATGTTAATCATTACGTAGCCTATCACGGGTGACTTTGAAAAAACCGCCATTTGCGTTCCTTAGTTTGGCACGTCTAGTCTACGTAAAGATTTACGTAGACTACGGTAGGGATGGCGGAGAATTTCTCCCCGAAACTTCGGGGGGCCGAGCGCCAACGTGTTCGGCCCCCCGAACAAGTTTCGGGGAGAAATTCTCCGCGCCCCCCTGCCCCCCGCCCCCCCGGGATGGGACTTACCTTTGCCGACTGTCCCTCCCGGCGGCGGGTCCGGCCGGCGGTTCGGCGGGTGTTCGTGCGGGGCAGGAGCAGCAGCCGGTCTTTTGACCGGCTGCCACCACCGCCATTACAATAAAAGAAAAAAAAACAAAAACGCCCCCGTGATAGGCTACGTGACGATTAACGTAGCCTATCACGGCTAGATTTGCAAAGTCAGCCGTCATAGGCTACGTAAATCGACACGTAGCCTATCACGGGTGACTTTAAAAAAAAAAGCGCGTACGGGTAATGGCTATTTGCGTTGCCCTTATTTTCGCCGTAGTCTACGTAAATCTTTACGTAGACTACAGCGACCAAATAAGGAACGCGAGTGGCGGCTCCCTATGGGGGCCGCCATTAGCGTACGCGCTTTTTTTTTTTTTTTAAGTCATCCGTGATAGGCTACGTGACGATTAACGTAGACTATCACGGCTGACTTTGCAGATCTAGCCATGATAGGCTACGTTAATCGTCACGTAGCCTATAACGGGGGTGTTTTTTTTAAAAAAAAAACTTTGGAGTTCACGGCCGGGCGAGGTGGGAAGCCTCCTCCCCGGCCTGAATTTCGGCCGGGCAAGGTGGGAAGTCTCCCCCCGGCCTGAATGTCGGCCGGGCGAGGCGGGAAGCCTCCCCCCCCGGCCTGAACTTCGCGGGGGGAGCAGCGAAGCGCCTCCCCCCCACCGCAAACAAGCTTCGACGACAGGTAAGTGACTTTCGTCCACCCCTAGACTACGGTGAAAATAAGGGCAACGCAAATAGCGTTGCCCTTATTTTCACCGTAGTCTACGTAAATCTTTACGTAGACTACCCTGGACCAAATAAGGAACGCAAATGGCGTACGCTAGGGATGGCGGAGAATTTCTCCACAAATCTCCGGGAGGCCGAATGCCAACGCATTCGGCCCCCTGAAATTGGTGGGGATATTCTCCGCCGGCCCCCCGCCCCCTCCGGGATGGGACTTACCTCGTGCAAATGTCCCTCTCGGCGGCGGGTTCCAGCGGCGTTTCGGCGGCGTTTCGGCGGGGGCAGCGGCTGGTCTTCTGACCGGCTGGTGCTGCCGCCATTGCAAAATCAAAAAGGAAAGTAAAAAAACAAACAAACACCCGTGATAGGCTACGTAACGATTTACGTAGCCTATCATGGCTAGATTTCCAAAGTCAGCCATGATAGGCTACGTAAATCGTCACGTAGCCTATCACGGGTGACTTTGGAAAAAAAAAAAAGCACGTACGCAAATGGCGGCGCCCATGGGGCGCCGCCATTTGCATTCCTTAGTTTGGCACGTCTAGTCTACGTAAAGATTTACGTACAATACGGCGAAAATAAGGGCAACGCAAATAGCGTTGCCCTTATTTTCACCGTAGTCTACGTAAATCTTTACGTAGACTACCTGGGACCAAATAAGGAACGCAAATGGCGGCGCCCATGGGCGCCGCCATTTGCGTACGCTAGGGATGGCGGAGAATTTCTCCACGAATCTCCGGGAGGCCGAATGCCAACGCATTCGGCCCCCTGAAATTGGTGGGGAAATTCTCCGCCGCCCCCCCCCCCGGGATGGGACTTACTGAGACTGGAAAATATACATGGGGAAAAGTTGAATGGGATGAGGACGATACGCTCAGTATTATCTACTCACATAAATTATGTAACTCGTTGCGAAGCCTCGTACGGAATTCTTTGTGTATTTTTTTGCATAACAGAAAAAAAAATTCAAATCTATCTATGGGCGGATGCCAGAACGAACAACACTGCACGATCCACAGAACACATGGGGGGTGGATTTCACAAAATTCAGGCATCCCTATCTGCCACTACAGACAAAGTGGAACGATTCAGAGAAGGCACAAACCAGTGAGCCAAACCACAAGTCACAAGGGAAAGGGAAAAAACAAAAACAACCCAGCTGGGGCCATTACCCTGAGGGAAATGTTCTTCATCAGACCCTTTTCTTGGCTATCACAAATCTATTCGACAGGTCCAGTCCAATTTCATGTATGTTTTGATTAGCAAAATACCAGTCATGGGTCGTGTGTGTGTGTAGAGGAAGGACTTAAATATTACAATAATTCTCTGAGGTCCAGTGCATCTCTGTGAGACACATTGCTCCCACTCACAGAATCATAGAATCATAGAATCATAGAATAGTAGGGTTGGAAGGGGCCTGCAGGGCCATTGAGTCCAACCCCCATGGGATTGCTACCAGTGTAGACCAGTTTCGGGGTTTGAGGGCAGCTTGTGCCTTTGGTGTCCTCAAGAGCAGCGCTTTACTTTTTCTCAAGGGAAGAAATGGCAGCCCCTCACTTATATGGGCAAAAGTTAATGGGCATCCTCGTGGACACCACTGGGATGGAGGCAAGGCCTTGGTTCACAGTGGGATTGGGGTGGGGCACAGAAGGCTGATTCTTAGTCCTGGGACCTATCATATATGGAATCTACAAGCTGGTGTGAACAGATCGACAGTTGTGTATTTAACTATGGCAGGGGTGCCATATTTAAATCAGGCCTCCCAGCCAAATCTGGCCATCCTGGGGTCCTAATCCAGTCCTTCAAGGTTCCCCAGATGGCCATACACCCTTCCCCTGGCCCAATCTCCTGTTCCCCAGCCACTGAGCATTTGCTGGTTTCCTGGCTTTTGACCAGTTTTACCCCCATTCTAAGGGTCAAATGAAAGGTTCTTCTAATCACACATAGTGAAGCTATGAGTGATAGGCTTAATTACTGCAGTGTAAGCATGTGCAACCCCAATTCAGACCAGGACTGCAAGGTTGAGGGGGTTAAACCTCCCCCCAACTGTTTTGTCCTGAAACACCCCCCCCCCCGATACAGACATACATGGGGGAGTTCAACAAAGAAAGAAAAAAAGTCTCCGTTGACTCCAAGGCCCTAAAAGGTTGAAATGCCTCTTCTAAGCTATAGTTACTAAGAGTAAGAGTTATAAGCTAAAGTATCCTGGGGTGGGGTGGGGGTTGGTATTTTTGACCTCACTTGTTTTGTCTTTGGCTCACCCTTTTGCCTTTGCTCCCACCCACCACTGGTATGTGGCCCCCAAGGGCTTCTCTGAAATGGACTTTGGCCCTCAGGCGGAA
This sequence comes from Heloderma suspectum, assembly GCF_057233095.1. Lineage (NCBI taxonomy): Eukaryota > Metazoa > Chordata > Lepidosauria > Squamata > Helodermatidae > Heloderma > Heloderma suspectum. The sequence goes on along the minus strand of NC_139459.1, from coordinate 269,932,602 downwards.
AGAGGCTCTGCACCCCTGATTGACGAGTTAGACTGCATTGTGGCTGTACAGATCCTTCTGTTCTGTAAAAAATAGAATTTGCTTTTAAAGCTGCAAACCTGTGCACATGCCTGGAGTGAATCCCACTGAACAAAATGGAACTTACTGCTGAGAAAGCACACCTAGGGCTCCACTGTAAAAACATCTCTCTCATGAGTGGGTGGTGTTCATGTCACATGTGAAGCTCGCTGCACTTTTGATTGTCTCTCCCCGTCTCAGTTTTAGCAGGGTCCATGGAATCAATTCCCAGCTTTTCAATCAATGGGTCCAAGTTTCCAGGGTTTTTTTCCTTTGCTACAAAATCGTTATGGATTAAGTTGAAACATTCCAACGTTTCAAACAGTTTCAGTCTCTCTGAAGGTGTACCCCCCTTTAGCTACCCAAAGAGCTAAGAGATCTAGCGATATGAGGTCTTAAGATAAGCACTGAACACTTGTATATAGCTTTGATTTCCCTATTATGACAACTCTTGCACTACTGCATCAAGACCCAGCCATAATCCCACTGTTATTCCAAAGCAAACATTGTTTTATCAGCACACTCCCAAACACATGAAAATCAAAATGCATTAAGACATAAGCCGTTAAACTCTCTTTCTGACTTCCTTGTATGACATAAACCTTGCAGACAATTCCTATAAAGCAAACAAGATTACACAAAATCTATGCCTCGGTGAGCAACGCACAACTTTATAATGCAAGGGAAATAAACAGGAGAAGGGGCCCTGTTGATTTTGTGCTTCTTGGGCTGGCATTGCTATCTGAACTGGGGGTATGCAGGCTTTTTGAAAAAAAGAAAAGGAAGGACACAATAGAAAAGCACCATTGTGCAGGCTATTTATATCCATTCATTCAGAACTGGTGACAGGTATAATTACGGAGTAGAAATTATTACTGGGCTCATTCCAGAGGGCATTTTCCCTGCTGTTCCAAGGAAGATAAAAGACTGGAATTGTTCCTGACATACCTCCAAAGTGAAGTTGTTTCAGAACACTATTTGGTTGATTTAAAGCTGCCTCCTCCAGTCCTAGGCAGGCATCCTTGGGCGAAGGTTTCCTCCTGTAGACCTCTTCACTGGTAAACTCTGTATTCTTTCAGCTCCAATAGAAAGTGATACCAAAGATTATAAATACAAACTATAAGAGTCCTAAACACATAGTGGAACATACACCAGATAGCACTGAAAAGATTTCTCCAAAAATGAAATGTTTCAGTGAATTTCGAGGTTCCTGCTTGGACAAAACATTGAAGGAATTTTGAGGGAAACAAACAAACAAAAAGATAAAGCCTAACCAAACCTTTTAAGTCAAATACCTAGCCAAATACCCTTACCTGAACTCCACAGTTATTTTATTTGTTTACTATATTAATAGATACTTTATTTATAGAAGGATGCCCAATAACATTATTTTCTGGGTGGCTCAGAAACATACAATTAAAAAAATACAATTAAAATGCAGTATAATAAAATATAATGGAGGAAGCAATCCTATGGCCACTAGACAGAGGATGGACGGCCATAGGATATCATGTTATCCAGGAACTGACCTCCCCCCAGTTCCGCACTGCCTCAGAGGCAGCAGAGCGGCTGAAAAGGGTGTGTCTAGGGGGCATTCTGGGGCGGGAAGGGTGGAAATGCCTGTACAACACATCCAATATGTCATATGGCAGCCTCCTCCCCCACTCAGCCCTCCCGTGGCTGTCTAGCTGAATATGCAGGGAAGGAGAAGTGCGGAGGGAACGATCTCCTCCGTGCTTCTCCTGCCCTGCTTTGGCTAGGCGGTCGCCTCCGAGTTCAGAGGCAGCTGCCTATCTGGATAGGACTGCACCCTTAAATACAATCTTGTAAAATAACAATACGTAAAACAACTTGCAGTCTCAAAATGTCCAGCAGAGAAAATAAATGGCTGAAACATTTCACAGCAGATATGAGTGATGGGTGTTTTTAAAAGAAAAAGTAAAAACACAGATTTTTTTTAATATACTTTTATTTATTTTATCTTTATAAATGAAATAATACCAAAATTACCAACAACCTGATCAATACTACAATTTCCCAACAATACAATATTCTGATGAGGACACCACAATAACAAAAAGAGAAGGGGGGGGGGAGGAAAAGGGAGGAGGAAAGGAAGTGAAGAAAAAAGAAGATTCTTTCCCCTTCCCTCCTCCTCCCCCTCTCCCTCTCCTTTAAAGAATTAAGTTTAAACTCCAATACCCCCCAGCCTCCGATGCCATTCTATTTTAAAAACTATATCTATAACCTTAACAATCTTACATTTTAATAAACAACCTTACATTTCAATATCATATCATCAATCTTATATCAAAGAAACAGGTCTACAGTTCATTCCCAGTATCCTATATTAATAATAATAATAATAATAATAATAATAATAGTGTTATATAATAATAAAACTTAAAATAAACCTTCAACAATCAGTAATATATTTTATATATAAATGCATGTGCACAATTACCCTCAAACAATAAATTTAAATACAGCATACCATATCTATTTTGAAATAAAAAAAATAAGGAAAAGCAAGAAAAAAAGAAAGATGAAAGAGAACAAACGAATATATGTATAATCATTTATCTTCTGACCTAGCCTGGATCATGTAGACTAAACACAAGCAGTTAACAAAGCTTGTTTAAAGATTCCAGTTCATGGGTTGTAACAGAATTCTCACACATTTTTACATTCAGCCATGCCTCCTCCATTTCATGATTTAGAAACTTCTTCATCTGACCTTCAGACACAATGCAAAGTGTAGCAGGATATTTTAAGTAATATTGTAACTTCATTTGTTTCTTTTATTCGCCACTTCTTTGAAGTAGCTCTCCAGATGTTTTGGACTAAAATTCCCAGCATTCTTGATCATTGACCATGCTGGTAGGGATGTCTGGGAGTTGAAATCCAAAATGTCTGGAGATCTACCTTCAGCCCATCCTTTTCTAAGGTACCAAACAATTGTCGGCCCTTACTCATATCTCCATACTGTGTTTGCCTGCTGCCATTTTGCAGGTCCCTCCCCCCACAAGGGCCCTCCCAACTTTTCTGAGGGCAAAAGAAGGGGGAAGTGACAGTGGACACCTCCCCTTCTCCTGCCCATGGGGGGACCCTTGAGGGAAGAGTTACATTGGAACGGCTGTTGTGGGGAAGTGGCAACAAAGGTGGTGGAGGGTGTTCAAGGCATAGGTCAAGCAGGGCTCTGTTGAGCCACATCTCCTTGCTAGTAGTCAAACAGGGAACTCCCCTTTTATGAGTTTGACTTTTCAGTTGCACATGACATCCCCCGCAAAAGGTAGTCTGTGACAATTCAGTTAGATCACCATTCAAAACAGCAATATTACATGGTAACAATGTCATCATGGCATTGATTGGCCCATCACAGACAATATCTGAAGAAAATGTAGACCGAAAGATGTTGTATCAATATATTTTGTTTTGAAAAAATCTCCCTGTGGAGTTTCTGACCAGCCTTAGAAGCCATCCAGCTACTTTGGAGATTAACAGATAAAACAGCCTCACACTTAAAAAAGAAAAATGTCTTATTATGTTATTAAGTATGAACACTGGTTCTGTAACCTGTTGTGTTTACTGTTCTGCCCTGCTGAAGGTCAAGTCAATCACACTTGGCTAGCAGGGTAGTGTGTCACCAGAACAAACTGACCACATGTGGAGTTTCTAACTTCTAGAGCGACATAATTTTCAAATATCAGGCCAGCTGTGACCTGAACAGCTGTCCCAGTAGTGCTTTGGTAGAAACAAATCCAAACATAGGCGCCAGTCTGAAATGTTTTATATATTTATAAATCCCAATGTCCAATAGAAAGAAATTAAATAGGCTTTTTACGCCAGGGTTAAAAAAAGAAAGAAAAAGGAAATAGATGGCACAATGGCATAGCTATTTCACTTACCATTCATTGTCTGGACTATCTGAAATAATGCTGGCTAGTTACCTAGCAACACAGAATGTATTGCTGAGCTCGCTACTACCTAATTCTCATTTGTCATAATTTGTGTAATCAGAACTGATCATAAATAAAACCTGAATACAATCAACTGACTTATGTTTGCAATTAGAATCAATCTGAATCAGAAGGCGGAAACTAACAGCCCAGACTCCGGTATTGGCATACTGATTACTCTACCAATACGTCCATTTATTTATTTGCTGCATTATTTCTAGTTGAAGGTATTTGCATTTCTTTTTTGATCATTCAGTTACTGGCCCATGTTAGCTCTCTTCAAATTTCATTTGCCCACCACATCTACATTAAGAAAATATCTATATGAGAAAGCCATTAGCAACTCTACATTCTGGGCACACAGTCATGACCTTCTGATACATTTTTGGCAAGCAATCAGCCTGATTCCACAAGACACTGTGGCAGCAAAACAACAAGCACCCTGGAATGCAAAATCAATGTGCTACAGCAACATCACAACATTTAGCACTGAACTGGAATTGTTACCTGACCCCAGGATGTTGTGCCAACATAATTCGGCCAATTGATGCTATGGTGCCAATAATGACTGCTTTTCCCAGATGAGGCAGAGGTGCCATGCAAAAAAGGCTATTTCCTTATCAAAGCATCGCAGAAAGGTGGAATGGCAGGGTTAGATCTGGAAATGACTCACATGTACCATCAGTCATCACAGGGCCAGCCATACAAATGCAACACTATGTTGTGCCTCATAAGGATGGATGGGGGAGACAGAGAACTAGTTTCCATAAACTGCATCTAGTGGAGGGAGAGAGGTTGCATATCTTGAATGCAAGAAAAGTTAGAGATCTCTGGGCTTTCTCTTCTTCCAGTTCTGTGCCCAGTTGCTCAAGTAGACTTTAATTCAGGGGTGCAGGACTTCAGGCTGAGGTCCCAATCTGGCCCTCCTGGGGTCCCAAAATAGCCATCTGTGGTTCCCCCTGTGTCCCTGCCTGCTTTTCTGGACCCACGTCCCCCCCCCCATTATTTGGGTGGTTTTCTGGCTTATGTGCATTTTTTGTTTTAGTGCTGTTCTGAAACCCCACCTGTCCTTTTGGAACCTCTTTGTTTCGCTGCAAAAGAGGCAATTGTTTTTCTGCCACTTTTGCTGGGATTTTGAGAATTTCTCTGAAATTTCTCAGGATGCAGGGCTTGAGTGCTTACCAGACTGGAAGAAAGTGGCAGAGGGGCTCTTGTGTGCACTTTCTTTTACTATCCCCCCCTCGTTCTGTCATTGCACCCTCTCTGGCTGCTTGACCTTCTCGGAAAGCCCCCAGAAGGATTTAGCCAGGACTTCTTTCCATGGGCGCTTTCTGGTGCTGCTGCCTACTGAGTGCCTGAAAGCCAAGAGGGGCATTTTTAAATTTTGCTTTATTGTTATTAAAAGTCCAAGAAGAAGAAGAAGAAGAAGAAGAAGAAGAACAACAACAACAACAACAACAACAACAACAACAAATCCTCTCTCAGCTATGAGGCACTCAGCAGGCAGGAGCCTTCCCCTCTGCCACCTCCTTACAGTAAGGTAAGCACTGAAGCCCTGCACTCTGAGGAATTTCTCCAAAATTCTCACCCCTTGCCACAATTTTTGTGTGCAGTCTCCCCCCGCCCCGCGAATGGTCAAAAATAAATAGTATAGTTCAAAAAAATTGGCACATTGCTAGGTTCCCCCCCCCCTCCATTCTAAAATGTGCAGTTGTAGATTCTAACCACGTTAGCCCTATTCAGGCATTCTCAAAGCATGTTGTTCAAACAGAGGGAGCACTCCAGCCCTGCCACCTAAGTCGTTGCTTTTGTTGCCCTGTGTAAAGGACCAGGCCGACTCCATTTTCTATTAGGTGTCCATTATCTTGCCTTTGGGGAAAGGAGGTGTTCATATTCGGTGTGGCTTATGAGGAGGCCCATACTAAGATATGCATAGGTCAGCAGCGTAGTGGTTTTTATTTTCAGTCTGTATGGGGTTTCCAACTGTTTTGTATTTTTATTAATCTGCTTGTACCAATTTGGCTTTGTAACTTCCAATTCCCCTTTCCCTATTGTAAATAAACTACCTATCTATTCAAATGGTGTGCTCTTTCCAGTTTGGGTAAGTGCTAAGTCCAGTGTTACTGTGCTGCTGGCACTATTAACTTTATATTGTCCTTGGCTCTCAGACTTGAGGGAACTGGTTTGCTACCTGCTTCTGCAGAACTAAGGAGGCTAAGCAAGCCTGGGGGACTCCCCTGTCCTAGGCAGCTTTCCATGAGAAGTAATTTGGCTTTGAAATGTCCTCCCCCTGCTTCTTTTGCACCCTGTATGCATGGGGGGGGGGACTGGCGGAAGAGAAAAGCCTCCTCTATCTTTGGGAGTTCTCCGCATGATCCAGTTAATCTGCATTTCGGATTGCATAGCCCCCATAGATAGAGGAGGCTCTTCTCTTCAGGCAGCCACCCTCCACGCGTACAGGGCAATGAATGTCAGGAAGGAAGGAGAGTGGCAGGGCTGGAGCAAAGCTGGAGAGGAGCAAAGCTGGAGCTTTGAGAATGCCTGAATAGGGCTAGTATTTTTTCAAATTCCTTCCTCCATTTATTTTAACCCAGATGCTTTCAACAGGGCTACCATGCTCATTCTCCTGAATTTCTGTGCAGGTAGGTACATTTCTAACATGTAGTGCAACTCCTCCCCCTTTCTATGATTTCTGGACTTTTTGAACAAGCCATATCCTTTGATTGCAATATTCCACTTGTGGGCGTCATCCCACCAAGTCTCAGCTATAGCTATTAAGTCGTATTAAGTTATCCTGCTCATCTTGCTTTTTCCCCATACTCAGAGCATTAGTACAGGCTGCAGATAAATACTCTAAATAATGTTAAGGGTTGCTGTCATCTGATCTGTGGAAAAGTGACACCTGGATATTCTCCAAAATGATCTCCAACTAAGCAAGTTGTGCATGCCATGAGCAACACTGGTTCAAACCTACATTGTGCTGTTCAGAGAAATGGATGAGTATTTGAATGAGAAACATGATGCAGATGCACAATTACACCTACTGCCAATCAAAATATGAATGCAATTTACAGCAGGATCACATTTGCACATTGAAAGTGGTACATCCACTTATGCAGGTACAGTGTCTGTGAGCAGAAAGGTAAAAAATAGTCACAGAAATAAAGGGACAGGTTTGTACATCCCTAGAGACTGCTTTCTCTATCACTATGCAAGACCAAGCTATAGTGCATTAGAGATGTAAAATTCCCTAGCATAGCTCATAATTGTAATTTCCCCTCCTTACTTTACATCAATGTATTACTGAGCCCCAAGTCCTTCCCTGTGTGAAATAACAGTAATATGGATGGGGAGAGAATGTTGAATAAGAGAGTGAAATTATTTGCTGGTTGTTAAATTCTTGTACTACTCGTGGTATAACAGTCTTGTCTTGTATTCATTGTGTGATTGCCAGAATTGCCTCTCTGAGCACACATAAGAATGTTGTATAAAATGTGTCACCTGCTTTGGAGCGGGGGGGGGGAGCTACTTTTTAAAGTGGTGCATTTCATCAAATGGATATGTGTTTCCAAGGCTATGCACAATTCCTTGAGAGTAAACCCCACTGAATCCAGTGGGACTTACTTCTGAGAAATGTGGCTCTATGATTGTGCTGCAAGGCAAGAGTGGACCAGTACCTTCACCAACACTCCCCAGCTATTAAGTTTTAAATAAGAGTTTAAGAGCAACTTCAGTCGTTCCACACCTGATGCCATGTTATTAGAAGCACGTTTCCATTAGCCCTACAAGTTGATGAATGCACCTATAATGTGAACATAGGGCCAGGAGCCACCCCCACATGAGGCAGCAATTTAATGTGTTGCCTGCTGTAATCAATAAGGCTATGGCTTACTATGGCTTATGGAGTCACTGCTTCCCATCATTTTACAAAGCTGGAGGGAAACCCTTTGAACCGTTAGGGATAAATATCCTCAGAGTTAAAAGTACTCCAGCTGTCTTGCTTTGTGTGAATAAGCTCTTGCCTGCACACCAAAAAAAGAAGAAAAAAAAGAAAGAACAAATTACATCAGTTTGGAGTCAATGGCTGCCATTAGGGGTGGATGAAAGTCACTTACTTATCGTCGAAGCTTGTTCGCGGTGGGGAGGAGGCGCTTCGTTGCTCCCCCCACGAAGTTCAGGCTGGGGGGGAGGCTTCCCGCCTTGCCCGGCCGAAATTCAGGCCGGGGGGGAGGCTTCCCGCCTCGCCCAGCCGAAATTCAGGCCGGGGGAGGAGGCTTCCCGCCTCGCCCGGCCGCGAACTCCAAAGTTAAAAAAAAAAAAAAACGCCCCCGTGATAGGCTACGTAACGATTAACGTAGCCTATCACGGCTAGATCTGCAAAGTCAGCCATGATAGGCTACGTTAATCATCACGTAGCCTATCACGGGTGACTTAAAAAAAAAAAGCGCGTACGCTAATGGCAGCCCCCATAGGGAGCCGCCATTCGCGTTCCTTATTTGGTCGCTGTAGTCTACGTAAATCTTTACGTAGACTACGGCGAAAATAAGGGCAATGCAAATAGCGTTGCCCTTATTTTTGCCGTAGTCTACGTAAACATTTATGTAGACTACAGCGACCAAATAAGGAATGGGAATGGTGGCTCCCTATGGGGGCCGCCATTATCCATACGCGCTTTTTTTTTTTTTAAAGTCACCCGTGATAGGCTACGTGACGATTTACGTAGCCTATCACGGCTGACTTTGCAGATCTAGCCGTGATAGGCTATGTTAATCGTCACGTAGCCTATCACGGGGGCGTTTTTTTTTTCTTTTATTGCAATGGCGGCGGCGGCAGCCGGTCGAAAGACCGGCTGCTGCTCCCGCCCCGCACGAACACCTGCCGAACCACAGGCCGGACCCGCCGCCGGGAGGGACATTCGGCAAAGGTAAGTCCCGTCCCGGGGGGGGGGCGGGGGCGGGGGGGGCGGAGAATTTCTCACCGAAACTTGTTCGGGGGGCCGAACACATTGGCGCTCGGCCCCCCGAAGTTTTGGGGAGAAATTCTCCGCCATCTCTAGCTGCCATCCTGCAGGAATGAAGAAATACGCATGCAGCACCTCAACACCCCAGATAGACCATGAAACACGCAGTCCGAGAAGACTGGGTGAGTGTGTAGCCAGTGCTAGTCCAGGACATTTTGATTTTTCCACCGGTCCAAATGGCATTCCCCCTAACCCTAAGCCCACCCACTAGCATCCACATCCTAAAAAGATCTTGTTGCAACATTCAGACACAAGTTCCTGCCTTCACTTCTCCTGTTCCTCCCTCCTGCTGCTGCATGGTAGGGCCAGCCCTGTATAGTCAGCTGGTGAATTATGGAGGGCATCCACCACTTGTGTTTGGCCCTGTGGCCTCATAAGGAGAGAAATGAATAGGGATGTACGAAACACTTACCTGGCTCCATTCCGGGTCATCCATGATGGGTGGGAGGTACTCCGCCCTCCCCCTGGAATCCTCCCTGGGCAGCTCTGCTCCGATGCGACTCTGCGGAGCCGCCAGCCAGAGCCAGCCGCAGCTGAAATTCCGGCCGCTGCTGGGCTGCTGCGGCCACAAATGTAGGGATGTACGGAAGTCACTTACATTTTCAAAGGGTGACATTTGCAGTGCGGGGGAGGCGCTCTGTCCCTCCCCTCGAAATTCTCTCCAGCCGGCTCCGCTCCGAGGAGATTCTGCGGAGCCGCCAACCAGGGCCGCCTGCAGCCCGACATCCAGCCACTGGGCAGCCTGCAGGGACACAAATGGCGGCTGCCGTAGCCACCACCATTTGCATCCCTGTATTTTGTCGTGATAGGCTACGTAAAAAACAACAACAACAATGAACGCAAATGGTGGCGGCTATGGCGGCTGCCATTTGCGTACCTTTTTTTTTTTTTGCCATGATAGGTTACATAAATATTTACGTAGCCTATTAAGGCAAAAAAAAGGGAACGCAAATGGCGGCCACTATACCATTTGCGCCCCTCTCTTTTGCCGTAATAGCCTATGTAAATATTTACATAGGCTATCACAGCAAAAAAAAAAAAAAGGGAACGCAGATGGCGGCCACCATAGCTGCCACCATTTGCGTTCCCTTTTTTTGCCATGTAAGGCTACGCAAATGGCGTCCCTGCGTTAGCCATGATAGACTACATAAGTATTTACATAGCCTATCATGGCTATAGTGATGAAGCAAATGGTGGCCGTGGCCGTGGATGTCAGGGTGGAAACTGAGCCCAGAGAGCCACAGAGCAGTTCGGATTCTGAGGAGGAACAGCTATCCGTGGGAGAGGGGCCAGCTCATCCCTCCCAGGCTCAGCACCTGGCAGAGATTCCTCCTGCCAACATTCCTAAGATAGATAGAGACCCTGGCAGTGAGGGAATGCGGGAGGGGGGCTTCTTAGATGTTCAACGCAGATGCAAAGAGCGACGAGTGATGGAGGGCGTGGAAAGGAGGCATAGCGCCCGTTTGGCGCGCAAGCAATAGCCGCCTCCCGTGGACCCAAGGGAAAGAGGGAGGATCTCTCCCTAGTCCATAAGTTCTGGGTCTTCAAGTGACTCTCTTTCAAATGGGGATCAACTGACTACTTGAAGCTTAGGCCACCCTGCTGTTCCTTGCTTTAGTTGCTGGTGATTAGCATCTGAAAGAGTCATTAAGTTGTAAAAGGATTAAAGCTTTGAAAAGAAATCCTTTCGTCTGTGTCTTGAGTTGGCTATTGGAATCTACTGGGAGAGGCCACCAGAGCACTCCTGACAGTGGCCACCATTTGCAAGTCAGCGTGAATGGCAGCAGGTAGGTGTCCCGTTTCACATGCCTTTTGCGGGGTGGGGGGCAAGGGGGCTTCGTTCCGCCATGGATTTCGGGGGGGGGGCTGAATGCACTGGCATTCGGCGTCACCGAGATCCGTGGCACAATTCTCTGACATCCCTACACAAATGTCGGCCACTACGCCAGCCGCCATTTGCGTGGCTGCCAAGCCATGATAGGCTACGTAAATACTTACGTAGCCTAATATGGCAAAGAGCAGGGGCGCAAATGGCGTAGCGGCTGCCATTTGCACTCCTGGTCTTTGCCATGATAGGCTATGTAAGTATTTACATAGCCTATCACTGCTTGGCAGCCACGCAAATGGCAGCTGCTATGATGGCCACCATTTGCGGCCGCAGCAGCCCGGCAGCGGCCGGGAGACCAGCCGGAGTCGCCGGAGCTGCTACTGCATCCGCTGCCAGGTATGCTCCATACTGGGGGGATTCCATGGGATGGCAGGAGGGAGGTCATTCTGCCACAGATTCTGGGGGCATCTGACTCCGCCTGGAGTCCGTGGCGGAATTCTCTGACATCCCTAGAAATGAGATAGGGAATGTAAGGGTTGGATCTGAGCCCACAGAGTCCCGAAGTGGCTCTGATTCTGAGGAGGAGATAAGTGTCTGTGGGAGAGGAACCCCCTCAGGTTTCAGAGGCACAGCTGGAGGGGGAGCCCCCCCACTCACATTCCTGGGAGTGATACTGACCCTGGCATGGAAAGGGAGGGACAACTTGAGGGGGAGCCCCCCCTGACATTTCTCTCTCTCGTCCAGCCATATATCTGCACGCTAGTTATAAAGCAAACAGTGGAGTGCACTGGGGGAGATACCCCAGCACACAGTGGCTGACTGTGTGCCCACCTGCTATTCCTAGACTTCTTCCACCACTCTTTATCTGAGGCATTATTTACTGTATGTAATACAAACATTTATATGGGTATTGTATAGGTGTTAGAACAGGCCAGAACCAGCCCTGCCATTAGGCAGAGTGAGGCAATCACCTCAGGTGGCAAATGATGGATGGTGTGGAGAGGGCAGCAATGGCAGCCCCGTAGTCATTCCTGTCTGAGACAGAGATGTGCATTCCATGTGATCTGCCCTGCACCTGCTAAGCCAGGGCTGGAGAGAAAGTAGTTCTCCAGATATTTTGGATTTAGACTCCCAGCATTCCTGACCATTGGTCATGCTGGCAGGGATGTCGCAAGAACTGTGTGGGGGGGTGGAGTCCGATGGACTCCCCCTTACCTGCCCTAGCAGACCCCACTTGCCCAACTGTGGGTCACTTGTGGACCCGCTCAGCGAGCACTCCATGGGTTGGCGAGCGCCTGGCAGCTGCCCATCCTCCCTAGTGAGCTGCCATTGTGCGCAACAATGGCGGCTCAGGTGCTTCCAGGCCAGTAATGCTGGGTACTTGGCAGCCGTAAAGGCAACATTACAGGCATGAATGGAGCATTCACACCTGTAATGTTGAGTCGATGGCCCCCTTACAGCCACTAATTACGCAGCATTACCTACCCGGAAGCTCCCGAGCTGCCATTGTTGCACACAATGGTGGCTCGCTAGGGAGGACGGGTGGCCCTATGGCTTCACTGGGTGCCTGCTAGACGGCAACAAAGCTTACTGAGTGGCGTGGGCCGGGTGGAAGGCGGCAGCAGCTTGGCAAGTGCCCGATGAAGGTGGGTGCAGCGGGTGAGTCTGTTCATCCCTACATGCTGGCGGGAGTTGAGGTCCAAAACCATTTGGAGATCTACCTTTTGCTCACCCCTGCCATAAGCTAGACTACTGTCCCTCGGGTGGGATAAAGGATGCTAGACTACTGTCCCTCGGGTGGGATAAAGGATGCTGTCCTATCCTCAGTGGGCACAGGTACGCACCATCCCGGGGGGATTCCGCGGGGGGGGGGAGGCCATTCTGCCACGGATTCCAGCCTCACTGGAGTCCATGGTGGAATTCTCTGACATCCCTATTCTGAACTGAAGTTGAACGGGGGTGAAGAGCAGCTTCTTGTCCTTTGAGTAGGGCAGCAAAATGTATTGGATCGGCTCCGGAGCCACCCTGTCTGTGCTGAGGTGTGTGTGTGTGCGCACGCGCCAGGGTTAGCCCTACCATTAGGCAGAGTTGAAGTGGTTGTCTCAGGCAGCTGATTTTAATTTATTATTATTTTATTTTTATTGCGCTCTCTCTCTCTCTCTCTCTCTCTCTCTGTGTGTGTGTGTGTGTGTTGTGGAGTGACACTTGTAGGATTTTCTGCCCAATAACTTGGCTGACCAGACTATGCACCTTCACTTTGGGTGGGATGGGGGCACCATTTGCTGCTTCGCCTCAGGCAACAAAATGCCTTGGACCAGCCCTGGCGTGCACATGTGTGGATGTTGCTGGATTGCAGCCAATGTGGATAATGCTGCTGTAGGCAATGAAATATGCAACAATAAAATTATATTTCACAGTCAGCACTGCAAGCGAGGCCAAGAACCCAAATTTAATAGCAGTGGGTTTTTATTTTTATTTTCAGAAATGGTGCAAGCAATGTTCTTTTTAAAAAATAAATAAAAAATAACCATCTGCAAGAACAATACATACTGTGGCCATGTAAGTTATAATTACAAGGAATGCTATTTTTGAACCTCCCCCTCCCCCTCCCTCCATCTCCTCCTCCTCCTTTCCTCTTTCTTTCCAGAGCCCCTCCCTGCAGCTTACTGGAGAGCCAGCAGCAAAGGTAGTTCTCCTTTTCAAATGACTGCATGTGCTGTCTGCTGCTGGGGAAAATACGGGATATTTGGGAATGGCAAAAGAAAGACATCATTCGATAGAACATAGCCTTTCTAAGGACTGCTAAGTTGTCTCCTGAGCCATCACATTCTTCTCCGGTGTGCAGTGTTAGCAGCAGCTATAACGTAACGCAGCACACTCACAGAACTGAATGAATCTTGACTCTAAATGTGGTGTGTGTGCGCGCGCATGCACGCACGCACACACATATATCTGAATGGAATATTCATGGCAGAAGGTTCTTTCTCATGCAAGTCACCCCTCCTGGTGTCGCACATGGGGTTTCCGAGCAGAAGCAGCTCGTGCGATGTGTACAGTTGTATAGTGGCAAGTTTTGACATGCAAGCACTGGTCATGACAGTCCCTATAGCCACACCCCCAAGGACAGTCCAAAAATTCAGGCTCTTGTATTGATCCATATCAACAACCAGTTCCAGGAGTTTTCACCTCCACCAGGAGCAGATCTTTTGTAAAGCTCATGGGTCTTAATTGCCCATTCAAGACCAAGCCAATACTTTGCATTACAACCGGGAACATTATATTGTTGCTGAGAAAATTCGTCCCCCATCCCCAGTTACTGTGAGCTTTTCAGGAAAGCAGAGGGGAAAAGAGGGAATTCTGAAGGGTAGGGGTGGCAAATGACATCAGCCGCCCTGCTCATCAGAAAGTGTCAGCGCTGCACGCCTGTGAGCCCTGGCTCCACTACACCATCGGCATGTGTATTTCTGGCTTTTGCCGAGGAAGATTTGCTGTTGCCATATTCCCTTTCCTTGGAACTCAGATAATGTCTATTTTAGTTTTATTTGGCTGCACTGGGTAGGTCACTGATCATCTTTCCCTTTTCCTCTTCAAAGTGTCTTTTGGAGTAGAAATTGCTTGACACCTAACTATAGACAATGTTAAAAGATCTATCTTTGCTTCCTTCCTGGTTGCTACAGGAGTGATATCCTTCTCTGAAGGTCTTTCGTTTTTGGAAACAGTGTTCTTTCTGATTCAAATTAGAGGGCCAGGCAAAGGGCTTGCCACGCACACACACCTTCCTCTGACCAATCTCATGTGTGCGACAATCCCAAGCCCCCACCTTGGTCAACCAGAATTTTATCCTCTTGGCTTGTGGGCAGAAAAACGTGCCAGCTGAGCCAATCTTGCTGCTAGGGCACATGTGTGCACTGATGCGCTGATGGCTGCACTTGTCATGTAGTAGACATATGTGCTCTCTGAAGCCTGTGTGTTGCCAGTTTAAACGCATGCACACTGTGTGTGCCCCATGAGTTCCATAGCTTAATAAATGGTGGTGGTAGCTGATTGTAATTCCATTCAGTTGAAATACGCACGTTCATAGAAGATCATAGAAGATCATAGAATCATAGGGTTGGAAGGGGCCTGCAAGACCATCGAGTCCAACCCCCTGCCCAGTGCAGGAAGCCTGATTCCCAGGCGGTCTCCCATCCAAGCACTAACCAGGGCTGACCCTGCTTCGCTTCTGAGATCAGACGAGATCAGGCACATCCAGCCCTTTGGCAGCTTACAGTGTTTCCCTTGAAAACAAGTTGAGTGTTATAATCCTTGAGTTGTTCTCCAGTATGGAAAACTCCTCCTTCTCTCTGTCCCTCCTTCCCACTGCTGTTCAATGGCAGGAATGACCATGCTGACACAGAGGGTGGAAAGGAGCGCAGTTGTCTCTTTCTCCCCTTCTCCCTCTCTGTCTCTCTTTTCACCTCACCCTGGTGCTTGGAATGGTGGGAACTGTAGTTTCTCAAGGCACCTGACATCATCAGGCACCACTAAAAAAACCTAACTTTTCCCAGGTTTCCAGGCAGCAGGATGAGGGAAGAGACACAGGCAGAGAGAAACGAAGAGGGAAGACAACGAAGGGAGAACGTTCTCATTCCCTGAGAACGAAGGGAGGGAAGACAGTTAGATCCCTCTTTTCCTCTCTTCCTGGTGGCACAGCCACACAGCTGCCATGGAGGAGGGAGAGGGGAGAGGAAAGAGAGGTGGGGAGCTCTCCCTCCACAGCCACCACAGTCACTCAGGATGGGAGATTATGAGCAAATTTATAACTCTTGGGGAAAATATTTGATCCAGAGTATTTTCCACGTTTGATCATAACTGCTGGTTCCAATCTGAATCAGCATTGATGGCTGAAACTACTTTATAGGGAAACACACCAAATCTACATCGAAATATCAGGAAACTCAAATAACTAATCTCCCATAAAATATTGGTATTATTGATGGTTCTTTAACATTTCAGTATTTTGTATTGTTTGATAGGCTTTAATGGCAATATTCTATACAACATTCGCTTTTGAAGTTTCATATTATTTGTGGGTAGACGTTTGCATGCCAGTGCAGGTTTGGGGCTGGGGGGAGTGGCACCTATTTTTTGGTTGTTTGCATTTTTAGAGCAGTGTGCAAATGCCCCTTCGAAATTCTCCATCATATTTAGAAAGTTTATCAGAAAAAAAGTATTCTGAGAAGATTTGGCACAACTCCAATATTTTTACCATGTTAGAGGATGTGTTTGACAAGGCTACACTTATACTTCCCAAATATTGAGCTGGCAAAGCAAACAACCCAGAATACATCTTGAGCCTCATTCCGTCAGTTGAGTGGCTACCTCTACCTCAGTCCAGCACGTGTAGGGCCCCTTCCTTTCTGGGCACAGAGCCTCAGGTGTAGCTGTGTCTCGGGAGGTGGGGGAACGGGAATCAGAATCTGTCATCTTCAATCACAGATATTTCACACCTTCAACAGTTGCTCTCTAACTTGCTCCTTTTCTTCTCTTTCAGTCTCTTTCCCCTTCTTCTCAATTTTGCAAATCACAAATTTGACTCCGTTTCTTTCTTCCTGATTTCTCCTCTATGGTTCTTACTCTGGACCAAACAATATTACTCTTCATGAAGCCACCAGGATGCTACAATTTCAATGCTACTCTGAAAACTCAGTCATGCAAAATTGAACATTAGGTATAGTCATTTCTGTAGCTTTTCACTGAAATTACAAGGTGTTTTGTTTTATATTTTTGGAGCACCTGTGATTATAATGCGTGTATGAGCTTCTTTAATTGTTTATCTAAAAATCTTTAGGTAGGTTTACCATGTGCTAAAAACATCAGTAAGGGGAACTAATTATCCATAGCCTGCCATAAATGAGCATGTATGTGGTGATGTATGCCAATGTCATCGCAATTCATTTTAAACTTGAATTTGTCCCATTTGCAACCCTGAACAGGAGCACAGTTCTCTAAGAAAGCTCACATGTTCCCAAGCTTGCATTCGCAAAATGGGTACTTTAGGGGAATGTGCACTTTAAAATGAGCAATTTTTTTTTTTTTTTAAAAAGCATTGTCACACTTTAATCTATTGGGGGAAGTGTGCATTTGGGTGTGCACTTTAAAAAAATGTGTACCGAAATGCACACTTTCCACATTCAAATGAAAAGGAAAAGTAATTTGCAATCCAAAATGGGAGCAAGGTGGTCTGAACTTCAAAGTGGAGCACGGAGCAAGGTAGAGCATTGATCCATTTTTGCATGCTAAATTGACTCTACGGACAAATCCAGATTTAAAAATTGGCAAGAAAATATTTTTGTGGCAGACTTGGAGAGATAAGCTGATTTTCACCCTGGATCAATTAGTGGGTGCTGATGATGAGTTTTTGTCATTCTTGGCTTTGTGTGCCAAATATGACTAACCTGCTATGACTGAATGGCAACTATTGCAACATTTGTTAGAAATTAGGTTTGGCCCTGCTGCTTTTACAGCTTCAGAGTCTCCTTTGATATTGGGAATACTTATTTAGGCTGATCAGCTATATTGAGCCATGATCCATGTTTATAAATACTTATTATCGGTAAATAAATATGCTACACAGGGTCTTAAGCAGGAATGGAATAGGGAACTGGATTGTCCCATTTTGCCTAATCAGTGGATCACTGCTTTAGCATCTGTATCAGAAGTATCTATGGATCTCAGATTACGTCTTATTCAGCAAAAACTCTTGTTCTGTGTCTATCGGACGCCACAACGTCTCTTTAATAAGGGTTTGTCTAAGTCGGCTAATTGTTGGAGGTGTACTACTGCTAATGCTTCTTTTAATCATATATTCTGGCAATGTCCAATAGTTGCCTCTTTTGGGGAGGAGGTTATTATATGGATAAACCTTTCATTGGAACCCTCTTTAATATTTACTGACATAGATATTCTCTTAAATTATCTACCTTCCTCTTGGAAGTTAATGCATGCTCAATGTAAATGGATTCTCTGCAGCCTTTTGACAGCTAAGGACTGATATTACAACATTGGAATGACAAATGCCCACCTCATATGACACAATGGAATGAGGACCGAACAACGCTTTCAACTTTTGAATGGGTGGTATATAGGCACCACCCGCGAATGGATACATACATGAATATTTGGTCTGCTTTTGTTGAAGTTTATGTATAATTTATTTTTCTTCTAGAAAGCTGTACTTTCATACACACACACACACACACACACACATATGCATATACATACATATATTTTATATAAACATATTTTCTCTTTTTTCCCCTTCTTTTATGGTTTTGTTTTGTTTTGCTGAAATTTACAATAAAAACATTAATTTTAAAAAAGAAGAAGGTGGAGCATGGAGAATCTCACTGTGCTTGAGCACTGCTGAGTCTCCTATCCCTAATTAGGAGGCTGCTATAAGAAACCTGTGGCTAGCATGGTGGTATACCAGGAAATGGTAATCACAATAGCCACAATAGCCGGTGGAAGGGATCTTGAAGGTTGTCTAGTCCAACCCTCTACTTCCAATGCAAGAAATCTGCTGCTACAGCATCTCTAATAGGTGGCCATCAAGTCTTTCATTGAGAACCTCTGATGAAGAAGTGTCCACCACCTTCTGAGGTAGTCTGTTCCACAGCCAAACAGCTTGTAGGGATGGCGGAGAATTTCTCCCCGAATCTTCAGGAGGCCGAGCGCCAAGGCGTTTGGCCCCCTGAAAGTGTTGGGGAAATTCTCCGCTGGCCCCCCGCCCCCCCCGGGATGGGACTTACCGTGGCCGAATGTCCCTCTCGGCGGCGGGTCCCGGCGGTGTTTTGTCGGGGGCAGGGGCGGCGGCCGGTCTCCTGACCGGCCGCCGCCGCCATTACAAAAAAAAAAGTGCGGTAAAAAACAACAACACACACCCATGATAGGCTACGTAACGATTTACGTAGCCTATCACGGCTAGATTTCCAAAGGCGCTTCTACCCGGCCTGAATTTCGCCGGCGAGGGATGGGGCGCCTCCCCCCCGGCCTGAATTTCGGCCGGGCGAGGCGGGGTGCCTCCCCCCCCTCGCCTGAACTTTGGGGGGAGAACCGAAGCGCCTCCCCCCCACCGCGAAGCAAGCTTCAAGGACAGGTAAGGGACTTTCACCCATCCCTAACAGCTTGTACCCTCAGTGTATGATATAATGTTTTGTCAAAATCCTTTTCTTGCAATTTGAAGATTCAGGTGGAACAGAAAACAAACTCACATCATCAGTTATGTGACAGCCATTCAAATAGTTGAAGATGGCTTGCTCCCTGGGAGGAAAGGTATGGCACACCTAGACAGCATAGTAAGAAGCAGAGACATCACCTTGCCAACAAAGGTTTGTATAATCAAAGCTATGGTTTTCCCAGTAGTAATGTATGGCTGTGAGAGCTGGACTATAAGGAAGGCTGAATGCCGAAGAATTGATGCTTTCAAACAGTGGTGCTGGAGAAGACTCTTACGAGTCCCCTGGACTGCAAGGAGGTCAAATCAGTCCATCCTAAAGGAAATCAACGCTGAGTGCTCATTGGAAGGACAGATACTGAAGCTGAAGCTCAAATATTTTGGCCACCTAATGCGAAGAGAAAACTCCCTGGGAAAAATCTCTGATGCTGGGAAAGATTGAAGGCAAAAGGAGAAGGGGACGGCAGAGGATGAGATGGCTAGATAGTATCACCGATGCAATGAATATGAACTTGAGCACACTCCGGGAGAGAGCGCAGGACAGGAAGGCCTGCCTGGCGTGCTATGGTCCATGGGGTCACGAAGAGTCGGACATGACTTAACGACTGAACAACAACAACAACAACAATACTTACTCATGTATGGTGGGCCATGGGTAATTAGCTCCTTGAGATAATTTAATTAACTTGAATTGACAATGCTGCATGCTGTATTATTTACAAATTATTACATGGTGATTTATGAATAAAGCAACAATTCAAACTGCAATTGAAATTCAGCTCATCTTTAGTCATCTGTTCCTGGATACATATGAAGGCACTGGCGGACAAACTTGGGAGCAAGTGGGGCTCATATGCTTCCAAAAGTATGTGATGGTGTGATTCCAATGCATTCACTCACAGCACACTGTAGTGTGTGGAATTAATCCAGCCTCTACACCATCTCCACAACAGCTGACTGGCATCATTTCTGATTTTCAGACCAGTTGTGCACAGTGTTAGCAGCTGGATCCTGCCAGGAATTTCATGTGCAGAACACATTTGCACATGGGATTCCTCTCCTAGCTAGGGATATGTGTGCAGAAGCTGCATATGCTCTGAAGCGGATCAGTGCAATGCAATGCAATTTGCTGTGGTCATTTTGACAGTTCGGCAAATGCATATTGTCTTTTTATGTGAGATTCCTCCAATGGTTTTAATTGGTTATTGTATTGTATTTGCCTTTCAGGTTTTCCTCTATTGCTTTCTGAAGTTGCCATTGGGGTACTTGTTTTTCTTCCTCCTCCATGTGTAAAACATAACTAAAGTAAATTCTTCAAATAAATAACAGGACTTATAACATGGATGTTCTCCTAGTTCCATTCATGTATCTTCCTGCACATATTCACATTCTGCTTCTGGGTGGTAGTCTGTAAGACATGGGCTGGAAGTCCATATCTGGACACAGCATTTATTTATTTATTTATTACATTTATGTCCTGCCTTTTTCCTATTGCAAGGAACTCAAAGGGGTTTACATGGTCCTTCTCCTCCTCCCTATGTTATCCTCACAACAACCCTGTGAAATAAGTTAGGATGAGAGTCTATGAATGGCCCAAAGTCACCCAGTGAGCTTCATGGCTGAGTGGGGACTAAAACCTGCATCTCCTGAGTCCCAGCCCAGCACTCTAACCACTACACTACACTGGCTCTCATTGTCAAATGCCTATTCATGCACAGTGGCACACTGGAATTGCCTGCAGCTGTGTTTGGGGATGTGCAAGAAGGAGGCAATCTGGCAATGCCGAATAGCAGCAGTTCCACCTTTAAAAACAAAAACAAATCCCAACCTGATGTCTCAGTTCATTTAATAATACAAAGAAGAAATAATATACAATAGAAAAACTGTTATGGACTTATTATAATCTACCCTCCCTCAATACTGGCTTAACATTGATCACCAAAAGCTCAAGCTTCGCAATTCTGCATCACATCCCAGTCTTACAATAAATAAATAAACAAACCAAAATACTCCACACACAGTTAAAGGCTGCAGCAGGAGACAAGAAAAGAACACTAACCTTTTAAAATATTCATAATGAGCTAAAAGGCCAAGCCAAAGTCAATTTATTATTCACCAAAGTCTCAGGTTCCAGCATGTTTTTGTTCTCCTGAATAAAATATACTCTGAGGACCACTAAGCCAGTCAGAAGCACTGGGGAGATGGGGAGTGTAGCCAAGTCAGATGGATTTGCATATTTATTTTAAAAACTCAAGAAGACAATAGATGCGATCATTAACCTTGATATTGCACCAGTGCCCTTTGAGTTTTAACAGTATTTATATGCAAAGTAAAAAAAAAAAAATTACTCAGAGTTAATACTGAGAAACTAACCCTGACAAAACATGGCATGTGGTAGCCTGATCAAAAACAGCTTGTGTGTGTGTATGTGTGTGTGTGTGTGTGTGTGTGTTAGTGTTAGTTAGTGTTAGGAGTTATCTTGAATCATCATGCCACATATCAGTTTTTTTCCCTTTGTATATACAGCCTCACCCTATCTGAGTGGACAGTTTCAGAGGATAGCATTATGGATGGGTGAATATTTCATTGAATTCAGTTTTTTATTTAAGAATTTATCAAAATTTGCAAATTTCTTCATAAATAGGAAGAACTGAGATTTCTAAAAAAAAAAAAAACATTTAGAAATGAATGTGGAACAAAGCCAACCAGACAGATTATTCCATCCAGGCCCAGGGCTTTGAGTCCTGTGCTCTTCAGAGTCTGGGTCTGAATCCCTGTGCATTCAGCCATGTGTATGGTGCTAAATTAGGGTTGCCACCCTTTTTTTTCTGACAGGCTCCTCATCCTCGGCAACTACATGACAGGCAGATATAACATCATCCTGTCCATTCTGGGAATAGCTGTACCTATTGCTGGTGCAGATGGATGAGAAGCATATCATCCCAGTGTTGATACAGCCACACTGGCCTTACAATATGCTTATGGGTCCAATTTAAGCCGGTGCTAATTATTACTTTTAAAGCTCTGACAACTTAGGCCTCATGTGCCTGAAAGAACACCTCTACCCCTATCAGTTTCAGTTGCAACAGCCCTGAGACAGTCCACCTCATCATTGCTCAGCACAATCTGCACACACATACACATGCACACACATGTACATGCTGTGTGCACAGCTACAGCAGCTTGGACTGTGATTGTGGGAAAAGGAAAACCTCCCCATCTCAACCTCAGTTTTTTTTTTGACAAATACAACAAATCTTGGCCTACTGAGTTGTTGAGAAGGCAGCTAGATGATGACTGCACAGCATTCTGCACATTAAAATCACCCTACTGTTGATGATATTAAATAGTAGTGGTAGTAATATAGTAGTAGTATCTGCTCGAGAAAAGTTGAGAGTCTGAAGATCAAGAAGGGCTGGAGGCACCTGATCTTGTCTGATCTCAGAAGCTAAGCAGGGTCAGCCCTGGTTAGTACTTGGATGGGACACTGCCTGGGAATCAGGCTTCCTGCATTGAGCAGGGGGTTGGACTTAATGGTCTTGCAGGCCCCTTCCAACTAGGACTGTACAGGCTTCCGAGGCAGGCCAGATCCTGCTTGGGCAGATTTGGGGGGCCCTCGACCCACCTTGGCCCTGAACCCAAAGTGGGTCCCCCCCGATGCCCCCACGCAACCCCCCAGCTCCTTACCTGGGCCGCCGCCTCCTCTGCGGCTGCCACCTTCTCCGTTGCGCTGCCTTCACTGCCGTCACCTTCTCCACCGCCCGCTGCTGCTGTCTTCACCGCTGCTGCCGCCACCTCCTGAGGCCTCAACGCATGGCAACTCTTCTTGCAGGGAGTTGCCATTTTTAAAATGGCAACCTCCTGGAAGTTCACGTGTCTAGGCCTCAGGAGATGGTGGTGGCTGGCAGCGGGCTGCTCTCACTTTTGCCACCGCTAACACCACTGGTGCCACCATCTCCTGAGGCCTAGATGCATGGCGACTTTTCTTGCAGGGAGTCGCCATTTTTAAAATGGCAACCTCTTGGAAGAAGAGTCGCTGTGTGTCCTGGCATCAGGAGGCAGCGTGGAAGCAGAGGCAGCAGCAGCAGAGGCGAGGAGAAGGTGGCTCAGGTAATGACCTGGAAGCGCTGGGGGGGCTGGGCCAGGGGCCAAAGCACACCGAGCCCCTGACTCACTCTGGGCCGCTTCTTGCCCCCTCCACTTCACCTTGGAGGGGGCACAAAGTGGCCTGAAGCAGCCTGCTTTGAGTCGGGGTTTGGGCCCCTGGCCGAAGCGGTGCACAGCCCTGCTTCCAACCCTATGATTCGATTCTATGATATTCTGAGATAACACTGTCTAACATTGTTTTATGGAAAATGCCTTATTAAAGATGCATGTTCATCAAATACATAAACTCACATATGCATAAAAGAGTTTGGGGAGGAAGGTTTAAATTATGTACAACCCTGCCAGATATATTTCTAAGAAAAAGAATCTATAAGCTCACTCATATTTCTGAAAACACACAGTCCTGCTCTTGCAGATTTTCCTGCCATGTCTGGAATAAACCTAACTGCAGAAATTAATTTTAGCAGCTACTTCTTCTTAGACATGGTTTGCATCAATGCCTTCCTGCAAAATCCCCTGCATATAAAACAACCTCAGCCCTTTGCCTCTTTGTGTTTGGCTCTTCCGTCATTGAAACTAATGATGTCTTATTCCCTTAAGCCAGGCACTTTTATTCATAAAGATATATTTTCATCCAATCAATGTATATTAAGTAGATCTAATATAAACATCACTTTTTCTGTGTGGGAAAACTATTTTTTTAAAAATGTACTAAAATAGGTTTAGATTTCTCTCACTTTTTCTCTCTGAAAAATATTTCATGGTAATATCTTTTCTGTTCAGCTACAGAGAACTGCGCAAAGGACTAGAATGTTGACTTGATACCCAAAGTGATGCTGAAAGAAAACAAGTTCAACAACTGGTCATTTGTATTAGAATCCTCCTCCTGCAGAAATGAAGACCTTGGGTTGGAGTTGGACCCAGTTTTAGGCACATGCAACAGGGCTGGTGGAAGTGGACTTCCCTGTCCCCTCCTCCCTCTAGTCCCTTGAAAGTACTATACACAGGCTCAGGGGACCCTGCTGAATGGAGCGAGTTGTGGGATGGGGCGGGGTGGGGAGAGAGGATCTCTGAAAATCGGTTGGAGGCACCTTCCATGGGTGGATGCCTTTTGTTAACAGAAGGCAGATCCCGGATCCAGCTGTATCATCAACCCAACCACTTCTGCAGTAGTTAGCATATGACACAGCTCATCATGGTACCACGTCTATGTCACCTTACTCTCACCTTTAAAGTAGGGAAAGTAGTTTTGCTTTATAATCTTTTAGGGCCAAACTATATGAACCACCATTCACACAGTGGCAGCTTTTTATCCAATGCAAATAGCAGGTGTTAGGGCCCAATCTAGATTGAGACCACAGTATGGAGCAAAGGGTTAAAGCCCCCTGCCCACCCCCTGCCCCCATTCTAGTCTTCTGATCTGTGCCTGCAATGTGCTCTTATACAGCCATCTATGCCATCATGTGAATGGCATTTCATTTCATCTACTTTGGTGCTTAAAGATCATCAGTTAGAGAAGGCAATTGCCTAGACTGTAGTGGACATTTTTGTACTTTTACAGCAAAAATGAGGTCTGTCTGGCACTAACATTGGCCTCTTTTTGGCATAAGATTAAGAATGTCACAGTACCAATAGGGGTCAGAAAAAAACAGGTGTAAGGCTGGAAACTAAAATAAAAAAGGAACAGAGGCACCAATTGAATCCCTAACACATTTCAACACAGGTCTTTATCAAGGGAAAAACTCTTAGAGACTTTTCTGGAGGATTCCCTCTCGCTTACTTCTTCTTTGGAATTCAGTTGGTGCAGCTGTTCCTTTTTTGATTTAGGTTAAGAATGTCCTCTATGCTCAGGCATTTGACAGCATATGATGCGATTTTAATGTCAGTGGTTTTATCAGGTCCCAGTATCTCATTGTAACTGGTTTTAGCTGTTTAAAGGGTTTTAAAATTGTAGATGTTGAAGGTTTTATATTATGTTTTGTATTTTTTGTGAACCACCCAGAGAGCTTTGGCAATATAGAAATAAAATAAATAAATAATTTACTCTGACTTGACATGATATTTGAATGGTTTATGGCTACCTTATGTTAGAACTGTAAATTAGACATGTACTCTTTCATTTGATTAATCCAATTGGTCATAGCTGAACTCAATATAATTTACCTGTGAATGTGGTCTTTGTCCTCCAGCCCCTGGAAGTTATCTAGTTTGGGACGGAATGAATGGAGACCCGCCTATCTACATTTCCATGAACCCTAATTAGAGAACATTTCCTCCAGCCCCTGGAAGTTATCTAGTCTGGGACTGAATGAATGGAGACCCGCCTATCTACATTTCCATGAACCCTAATTAGAGAACATTTCCTCCAGCCCCTGGAAGTTATCTAGTCTGGGACTGAATGAATGGAGACCCGCCTATCTACATTTCCATGAACCCTAATTAGAGAACATTTCCTCCAGCCCCTGGAAGTTATCTAGTTTGGGACTGAATGAATGGAGACCCGCCTATCTACATTTCCATGAACCCTAATTAGAGAACATTTCCTCCAGCCCCTGGAAGTTATCTAGTTTGGGACTGAATGAATGGAGACCCGCCTATCTACATTTCCATGAACCCTAATTAGAGAACATTTCCTCCAGCCCCTGGAAGTTATCTAGTTTGGGACTGAATGAATGGAGACCCGCCTATCTACATTTCCATGAACCCTAATTAGAGAACATTTCCTCCAGCCCCTGGAAGTTATCTAGTTTGGGACTGAATGAATGGAGACCCGCCTATCTACATTTCCATGAACCCTAATTAGAGAACATTTCCTCCAGCCCCTGGAAGTTATCTAGTTTGGGACTGAATGAATGGAGACCCGCCTATCTACATTTCCATGAACCCTAATTAGAGAACATTTCCTCCAGCCCCTGGAAGTTATCTAGTCTGGGACTGAATGAATGGAGACCCGCCTATCTACATTTCCATGAACCCTAATTAGAGAACATTTCCTCCAGCCCCTGGAAGTTATCTAGTCTGGGACTGAATGAATGGAGACCCGCCTATCTACATTTCCATGAACCCTAATTAGAGAACATTTCCTCCAGCCCCTGGAAGTTATCTAGTCTGGGACTGAATGAATGGAGACCCGCCTATCTACATTTCCATGAACCCTAATTAGAGAACATTTCCTCCAGCCCCTGGAAGTTATCTAGTCTGGGACTGAATGAATGGAGACCCGCCTATCTACATTTCCATGAACCCTAATTAGAGAACATTTCCTCCAGCCCCTGGAAGTTATCTAGTCTGGGACTGAATGAATGGAGACCCGCCTATCTACATTTCCATGAACCCTAATTAGAGAACATTTCCTCCAGCCCCTGGAAGTTATCTAGTTTGGGACTGAATGAATGGAGACCCGCCTATCTACATTTCCATGAACCCTAATTAGAGAACATTTCCTCCAGCCCCTGGAAGTTATCTAGTTTGGGACTGAATGAATGGAGACCCGCCTATCTACATTTCCATGAACCCTAATTAGAGAACATTTCCTCCAGCCCCTGGAAGTTATCTAGTTTGGGACTGAATGAATGGAGACCCGCCTATCTACATTTCCATGAACCCTAATTAGAGAACATTTCCTCCAGCCCCTGGAAGTTATCTAGTTTGGGACTGAATGAATGGAGACCCGCCTATCTACATTTCCATGAACCCTAATTAGAGAACATTTCCTCCAGCCCCTGGAAGTTATCTAGTTTGGGACTGAATGAATGGAGACCCGCCTATCTACATTTCCATGAACCCTAATTAGAGAACATTTCCTCCAGCCCCTGGAAGTTATCTAGTTTGGGACTGAATGAATGGAGACCCGCCTATCTACATTTCCATGAACCCTAATTAGAGAACATTTCCTCCAGCCCCTGGAAGTTATCTAGTTTGGGACTGAATGAATGGAGACCCGCCTATCTACATTTCCATGAACCCTAATTAGAGAACATTTCCTCCAGCCCCTGGAAGTTATCTAGTTTGGGACTGAATGAATGGAGACCCGCCTATCTACATTTCCATGAACCCTAATTAGAGAACATTTCCTCCAGCCCCTGGAAGTTATCTAGTTTGGGATTGAATGAATGGAGACCCGCCTATCTACATTTCCATGAACCCTAATTAGAGAACATTTCCTCCAGCCCCTGGAAGTTATCTAGTTTGGGACTGAATGAATGGAGACCCGCCTATCTACATTTCCATGAACCCTAATTAGAGAACATTTCCTCCAGCCCCTGGAAGTTATCTAGTTTGGGACTGAATGAATGGAGACCCGCCTATCTACATTTCCATGAACCCTAATTAGAGAACATTTCCTCCAGCCCCTGGAAGTTATCTAGTTTGGGACTGAATGAATGGAGACCCGCCTATCTACATTTCCATGAACCCTAATTAGAGAACATTTCCTCCAACTGAATTTCTATCAAATCAGGCCTGTTAGTTCCAAATAAGAAGATCTAAGGATGTGAAGGTGATTGTTATGGAGATCCAAGCTTCTCACCAACATGCTGCCTTCATGGTCCTGATCCCTCCACTCCTTGCTTTGCATTGTCAATCTCTGCCATTCCTTTACACTCAAGTCGTTTTCTTTCACCTGGCATCTTCTACTCTGATTTCCTCATACTGATTAAGCTGCCTTTTGCTAATGCTACCACATCTTCAGCTAGCCCTCAGACTCTGTACCTGTGGCACATTCTACCATTTGCACATTTTATTCCCTTACAACAAGTATGTCATCACATACTTAATGAAGGGATACAGGAACCTTTTTTCTGGGCAGATATAAAGACCTTTTTTTAATCATCATTCCTTTTGTTCTGCATGCCATTTTCAACACAGAAACCCCTTATTTCTTCCTTGATTTCCAGCATTCTTGGGGCTTCTGTGACACTGACCTCACATCCACTGTGTGCTACTTTTCTGTATTTTCCTCTTTGACTTTGTAATGGTTTTGCAAGACTTTAGTTTGTGTACCCCTACTTTTCTCACTTTACTTACCTTCTCTTGATAGAAGCACCAAAAGCTATTCAATCCCCACTCATGGATTTAATGGTTATCTTTATGGATATTCATTGCAATATTATGTAACTCCCCCTCTAATTTTTCATCTGTTGTCCAGACCTATTGCCTTGCTCTTTGTGTTATCACTCTTGAACTTGAAAGTCATCTTTCCTTTGTTTGTATTTATACTGAAATTGAAATTCATAAAGGAACTTGATAGATTCTGGTGCTTCAAAACTGCAGAAAGGACTCAGCATTCACTTTCAATAGCTTTCTCTGCTGAAAATTTATGAATCTGCCAGAGTCAGTGCAGTGACAACACAGCATGTCACAATTTCACATGCATGCATTTCATTTGCGAGCGGAGATGGGTCAAAGAAGAGTCAGACAACGAGGCTTGGGTTGAAAATTGGGCCACATTTATTGAAATATCTGCAAAGGGGAACCTAGGATGGGCATCTGACTGTGCCAGTGACTAGCTGGCACTTCTCGGGCGAAAGCACACCCAGCCTGAGGGGTGGCGTCGATCTCGCCGCCCCTCCGGACTGCCCCTTCTGGGGGAGGTAGACCTTCCGGTGTCACCCCCAACCCGGTGCCGCACAACACCTGGGTGAGTGAGTAGGGTTGGTCTCCCAGGCAACCCGTATCCCCCCGCCAAGCTGCACAACCCGTTCGGGGGGCCTCAGGCGTCACCTGTCACCATAAAGTGCCTCTGAATGCATGCACACCATCCCTAATCCCTTTCTGCTTTTGCCCGTCCTAGCCGCCACTAAAATGTGACCTATGAGAGATTAGACTGTATTCACCTACTGGACGCACCCTAGCCCCAATAACAGTGTGAAGTAGGCAAAAAGACACACAGTAAAAGGCCAATTTTAACTGTGAGCCAAAAATTCCTACATGGCTCCCAAAAGGGCAACCGGCATAAACCCACACTGCTTAAGGGAGGGCGGGAGGGAGCCGCGAGAGTGAGAGACCTGGTTTGGAGGGGGCGCAGAGCTTAAGAGGGCTCTGCCAACTCCTCCCCTGCTTGGTGGTGCCATGGGGGGGCACCCAATAGGCAGCAGCCACCTCTTCTCACCCCACCCGCCCGCAATGTCCCCCCCCCTTTTGCCAGACAAGCTGGCGCTGGGGTTAGGGTATTTACGAGCGGAGATGGGTCAAAGAAGAGTCAGACAACGAGGCTTGGGTTGAAAATTGGGCCACATTTATTGAAATATCTGCAAAGGGGAACCTAGGATGGGCATCTGACTGTGCCAGCGACTAGCTGGCACTTCTCGGGTGAAAGCACACCCAGCCTGAGGGGTGGCATCGATCTCGCCACCCCTCCAGACTGCCCCTTCTGGGGGAGGTAGACTTTCCAGTGTCACCCCCAACCCGGTGCCGCACAACACCTGGGTGAGTGAGTAGGGTTGGTCTCCCAGGCAACCCGTATCCCCCCGCTGAGCCGCACAACCCGTTCGGGGGGCCTCAGGTCTCACCTGTCACCATAAAGTGCCTCTGCATTCACACCATCCCTAATCCCTTTCTGCTTTTGCCCGTCCTAACTTCCACAGGAGTCACAAGCCTAGTGCTTGTGAACTCCCCCCACCTGCGCAGAAGAACTTCCCGCAGGCCCCTTTGCCGATCAGACAGAAATATGCTATTCCCTACATTAGACAGGTGGACACTGTCCTGCCTGTAACGCTCCCTCCTTGTCCAAAGAATTTCCTGTGGGTGGTGCATCCATCACCCCATTCACATAGGCCATAAGCCCTTTCTTTGTTCATTTTCTGACACGCCCTGCCAACGGCAACGTCGTTCCGAGCCTTCCAATTGATCCAAGTAGCAGTGAGAATCGTAATGGCTACTTCCAGCCAGGTATGCCGGACCACCTGCACATTCATCAAGGCCCGTTTGATCGGGTCCTTGCCTGGCTTACAGTCCAAGTCGTTCCCTCCAGCATGCAGCACCTGGACCTGCAAAGGAAGACTGACCAAACCTTGGTGAAACGGGGGGGGGGGGGAATCCCACGGCATGTTCCATCCGCTAAGCCACTGGATCGTAGTGTGTTGGGTAGCGGAAACTAAGATCCGAAGGCTGGCGTAGAACCATACATGCAGCCCAAAACACCATACTGTGCCCGCATAAGAGCACCCATACTGGCGTACGTATGTTCCATGACAAAGCATCGGCAACTGGGTGTGCCAAAACCCAGCACATGGTGGGCCCGTAATCAGATGTAGACACCCAGACACTGGGGCATGGATGCTCTGCCCAATGACATGATCCCCGATTTCTGTGGGATAGGGACTAAGTAACTCGCACAGTGGCCATGTTGTACAAAGAGGGTTAACAATTTGGCTATGAGGTTGGCCCCAATGTGTATGGCTAGGTGAATGGGGAAGGACTCTAGAAGGCTGGTCCTGACAAATTCCGGTGGTGGCCCAACTCTGAGGCTGCTGCCCAGGGCACCACCAAACCAGCCATGCGATTCTGAAACTCAGGGTACCAGCGGCACCCGGTAAGATCTGCGGGTTGGCATTGAGCATTAAAATCCCGCAATATTGAAGCCGCAACTGCATATCCAGACACACAGTGCGAGTGACCTTGGTCCGATGGTGCAGCTGCTGCAGTCCCTGTATTGTCGAACAGAACTGGCACAGGAAGGCACGGCCAGGGGCCACTACCCTACCTGGGAGATTGAGAAAATTGCCCTACAACTTCATACAAGGGCCACCGAGGGAGACCCTAGGGAGATGTAAAAAATCACCTGGAGTCGGCCTGAAGGCCAGAGATTTGTCCGGGGGGGGGGGTAGAGAACATTGCCCAAGGGGATCAAACTTGATTCCCCAGAATGTAATGCGGCATACAGGCCCACTGTCCTGTGGGTGAAAGTGACACCGAGGTCAAAAGGGAAGGGGACAAATGCTTTGATTAAGTGAGAACACTACCCACGCTGCTGGACCCCATGTAGCAACATGCCCAGCAGGGACCAGGGGTCGGTCTACCAGACCGAGACAACCATATCTTCGGAAGAGGTGTTTTGAACAGGGCCCAGACACCCAGGGGGTCTCGTCAAGAATGGGCTGGCTTACAGGAAAGAGAGGCTATGGAATAGCCTGGACTCCCAAAGGGATGTCATGGGGAGTAGCATTTTAAAAAACCGAAGGAGCGGCACCCTTCTGACCAGGCTGGGGCACATTGGGAGGGGCAGTAACCTGCTACAGGCTTCCCACAGTCTTGCCCCCCCCAGGGGGACCCTGCCACCCCTGGGCTATTGGACAGGAAATGGATGGGTGCGATCTGCTACCAAGGGAGCACCCGTGACGGAAAATGGCAATGGTTTGGGAGAGTATGTGAGCGTCTGAGCGTGTGGGGGTAGGGACAAGAGATCCTAAGTTTAACCCTGCAGGACTCAGCTGGACACTAACGAAAGGGGCGTAAAGTGCTACTGAAGATATGACTGACGGAACCGCATGTGGCCCAGGAGTCATATATAGGGGTGTGTGGTTGTCTCACCGGGGCAGCCGTGCCAGGGTCCCTTATAAGTAGGGGGGTGATGCCGCTAACGCTGCTAACAGGATGCCCCAGGAGGGTGAACCGCCTCAAATGGTGGTGTGCTGCCTGGGAGACCCTGCGAAGACGGGGCATAGCCTCAATAGTGTGCAGGCGCAATGGATCGGGGGCCTCAGCGCCCTGGTCCCAGCGGACAAGGTGAATGATGCTACTTGCGTCGCTGCTGATGGATCTGCCTCAGATGGGTGGGCTGCCTCCAGCGGTAGTGTGCTGCCAAGGTGAGCCTGCGAAGAAGAGGTGGAGGCCGCAATGGCGCCCAGACGTGCTGCAGACAAGGTGGCTGGGCGATGCTTCTATGGCATCCAGATGCACTGAACCCACTGTGACCAAGTTCTGATCCCCAACCGGCAAAGTGGATGGCGTCGCTTGGGTGATGGGGGATGAGGAAGTCGCAGGAGAAAAGAGCCCCTCTGGGGGCAGTGGGCTCTCGAGAATAGCCGGTGAAGAGGAGGTGGAAGCTACAACGGCATCAGATGTGCTGAAATAGAAAAATAGCCGCGTTGGGTCTGTTGACGCATCCTTTCGGATTGGACCGCCGTGGTTTTCCTAGGCCTGGCCAGGGGAGGGGGCGGAATTCCTGAGGAACACTCAGCAGCCTCCAGGTGAGCAAGGATTAAGGTCAGAACTGGGCCCGCCTCTGCCTCAGACCTGGAGTTGGGCCCAGGCTGAGGTCTCTTGGCGGCGGGCCCTACCCTTCCCCCTCCTTGCACCATGGCCCTTCTTCTGGGGCATGATGCAAGAAGGTGGAGTCCAGGGTCGGCGCTTGGTATCAGGCTGCCAGAGGCCTAGCACCAGGGAAGATAACAAGGACCTAGGTCCCAGGGCAATACTCCAACCACTACTCGGCCAATCCCTGAAAGCACAAATGCAGGCAGGGGCGTAAACCCACAGGAGTCGAGATCCTAGAGAGGGCTAACCAGCAGGACCCCAGATCAACCAAGGCAGCACCTATAGCCTTTTACTGTAGGGCGGAGGCAGCCCAGGGTATGAGTGGGCCGAATGCCTGGCAAGTGCAGGCAGGTCACTGTCCACCCCCCAGGTAGGGCAACGCCAAGGATGAACGGCCAGTATAACTGCCAGATATGAATGATGGGGGGGATAGAGAAGGCATGCGCTGAGCACGTTGCTCACGGGAAAAAGTATTGCATTATATATATATTTAGTAATTATCATTATTTATTGCATGTATATGCTGCCTGTTTACCACTTGCAAGGAGCCCAAGCCAGCTTACATTATCCTCCTCATCTACAATTTCACAACAACCACCCTGTGAGGTAGGTTGGGCTAAGAGTCTGTGACAGGCCCGTGAAGTCACTCAGTGAGCTTCCATGGCTGTGGGGACTAGAACTAGGATCATCTGGCCCCCCCAGCAAATGCACTCGCAGCTACACCGCATTGGGTCTTGTTCGCTAATGCCCCTACAGCAGCGAGAACAGCTGCTGAAAGGAGCAGGGGCCATGCACCGAGGAAGCCAGCGGGCGGGGAGGCGAGGGGTGGGCGCAGCGCAGCAGCGAGCACTGACGCTGCCGGAGCCGCAGCCAGACCCAGCGAGAGGCTGCGCCTCCCAGCGCGCTGAAGGTGGGGGGCGCAGGCGCCGCAGCCACGAGCGTCGGCGCCCCCGGAGGTGCACCAAACACCACTGAGAGGGCCGCCCTTCCAGCAAAGCAGGAGTGGAGAGGTGCGTCCGCCGCTGAGGGAGGGGCCGGCGCACCCAGCAGCGTGGCAAGAGGGCCGCGCCTCCCGGCGAGCCGGAGGCGAGGGGCAGGTGCAGCAGCGAGCGCTGACCCCCACCGAGTTATGGCCAGACCCAACGGGGGTCCACGCCTCCCGGCGAGCCAGAAGCGGGGGGGCGCCGCAGCCGCAGCCGCGAGTGTCGGTGCCCCCAGAGGCGCAGCAAGCGCCGGTGAGAGGGCTGGTCGCCCAGCCATTAGGAGGCGAGGGGCACGTGCGCTGCCGAGGGAGGGGCCGGCGCACCCAGGCGGCACGGCAAGAAGGCCGCACCTCCCGGTGAGCAGGAGGCGAGGGGCGGGTGCAGGGCAACAGCAAGCGCCGACGCCCCTGGAGCCGCAGCCAGACCCGGCGCGGGGTTGCGCCTCCCAGTGAGCCGGAGGCGGGGGACGTGCGCGCTGCAGTCGCAAGGGTCGCGCCCCCCGAGGCGCGGCAAATGCCGGTGAGAGGGCCGCCCCCCGAGCGAGCCAGAGGGGAGGGGCACGTGCAACGCAGCCGCGGGCGCCCCCCTCCGTAGACGCGGCAAGACCCAGTGAGGGGCTGCGTCTCCCGGTGAGCCGGAGCGCCAGCGCCCCCTTGGGGGCGCGGCAACCGCCGGTGAGACAGCCGCCTGCCCGGCGAGACGAAGGCGAGGGGCGCGCCTGCCGCAGCATTGAGCACCAGCGCCCCCAGAAGCCCAGCAAGCGCCGGCGAAAGGGCCGCCCCGCCGGCGATCGTGAGGCAAGGGGCGCATGTGCCACAGCAGCGAACGCCAGTGCGCGTGCCACAGCAGCGAGGCTGGCGCCCACGAGGCACGTGTGCCGCTCAAGAGAGCACCAGCACCGGACAGGCCTCAGGCGCGCCGGCTGCAATCTTGGGGGGAGCGACGGGACAGTTCTGCTGACAGCCACGAGTTGGTCGTCGCTTCCAGGTCAGCCGTGAGAGCGAGAGGGCTGGTTTGGAGGGGGCGCAGAGCTTAAGAGGGCTCTGCCGACTCCTCCCCTGCTTGGTGGTGCCATGGGGGGGCACCCAATAGGCAGCAGCCACCTCTACTCACCCCACCCGCCCTCAATGTCCCCCCCCCTTTTGCCAGACAAGCTGGCGCCGGGGTTAGGGTATTTCTCTCCAGTGAACAAAATTCTTGTCTCTCAGAGCAAAACAGGAGATGTTGATTCTAAAAACCTACATGCATGGAATTCTCAACAGAGGTCAATAGAATCTGATGGTGAAGATGGACATAAAGCAAAAAGAGATCTCAGCCTCAGAGAGAGCATTCACAGCCCTCTAAACTAGGAATGCTGGAATAATTAATTATTTGTGAATTCCAATGCAATCCAACCTGATCAGCACCTCTCAGACCAATGTGCAAACTGGGACCCAGTTATACTTCATGTTATCCTTCTCTGGATTTTGTGATGCAGTTCTTGGCCTCAAAATGCCTCAAAATGTGTATAAAATGCATATAGAAAATGGGGCTATACACAAGAACTCTTATTTATTTATATCACTTAGCAATTCCTGTTGGAAACGGCTCAGGATTTCATGGCCTCCCTGGCAACCATGGGTCTGTCCCAATTAGTATCTGACTCCACTCTTTCAGTAAGGCATACTTTGGATCTGGTCTTCTGCGTAGGGTGGGACGATGGTGATTTGGGGATGGAGGAATGTTCTATAGGACAGATCTGTCATGGAGAGATCACTGCCTGGTGGCATTTAGACTTGCTGGGACTCTGAGCCTTTGCAGGGGCATGGGGCCAATTAAGATGCTCTTCCCCAGGAAGCTGATGGATCCAGATGGTTTTCTGATGGCTTCTGGGGATTTTTCTGTCACTGTGACAGAAAAGCCCTGATTAACCTCTGAAATGGAGAAATCATCCAAGTGATCACTGATTGACGAGATTGCTTCTGAGCATCCTCTCCCACAGAGTGGAGCCAAATGAGACCCCTGGTTTCCAGGGCAGTGTGGGTGATGAAGTGAGCGGGACATCAACTTGAGTGATGTTGGCAGAAAACTCAGAATGAGTCCAATTGAAGGTGGGGTAGAGCTCATTTTAAAGCCTACTCCATGGCAATGAGTGCAGCAAAGAAATTACCTTCATCGAGTCTGCACAGAATTGCCCAGCAGAGCTTTTTTGGTGGTCAGAGGCCTATTATACTCTGGCCTGCAAGAAGAAAAGGTTGACCATTTGATATTTATTTATTTATTACATTTCTATACTGCCCAGTAGTCGAAGCTTTCTGTGAATAACTTGCTGTAACCAGTGTGCACAACATGTTGCAGATAAAATGGATTGCATCAATGCCAGCTTGAATGCCATGGTTAATACAGGATGTAACTTTGGCCCCTGCTTGCCCAGTTACAATGGATACTTTTCAATTTGAATAGCCCAAGGATGTGGACAGGATAGAGAATTCGGGCTGGACCTTTGCCCTTTTTGGCATATAAAAGCAGCCAGGGGAGGCAGGCGGGCAGGGGAATGGCTGATTGGGAAAAGGTCTGTGAATGTCTCCTTATGGTAAGGTGTGACTCTGTCTTCCCTAATGGAGGCTGTGGTACTGGTAAGACCTTTGTTTAAAAAACAAAACAAAACACTTCCCTGAATCCCACTCTATTGGATAATTTCTGGCCAGCCTCCAGGGAATTCTGAATGATGCAGATTATCTAGATCTATTTCAATTTGGTGTCAGGCCTCATTATGGGACAGAGACTGGTTTGGTTGACAATCTATGCCAGGAATTGGACCAGGGAAGTGTGTCCCTGTTGGTTCTGCTAGACCTCTTGGCAGCCGGTTACAGAGAGCATGTGACTCTTTTGTTACAGCAACTTCACTAGGTATCTGTTGTTTCTGGGCAGAATTCAAATTACTGGTTATTACCTATAAAGCCCTATACAGCTTGGGACTGGGCTATCTGAAAGACCACCTTCTCCCATATATGAGCCTGGCCAGGTCTTAACATCCCCAGGAAAGCCCCTTCTTTTAAGACTGCCATCTTCAGAGGCATGATAGGTAGTGACGAGAGAGAAGACCTTCTTGGTGGCTACTCCAAGGCTGTGGAACGTCCTGCTGAAGGAGGCGAGGTTCACTCCTTCTCTGCTCTACTTCTGCTGGCGGGCAAAGAGCTTTTTATTCAAGCAGGCCTTTGGCGTTTAAGTGGGTCTGTTGGATTGGATGCTGCTTTTATTCTGTGATTGTTGTGTTTTTAATGGTGTTTGAATGCATTTGTTTTATTATTGCTTTAATCGAGCTTTATATGTGATTGTAAGCTGCCTTGAGTACCACTTTTCTTGGTAGAAAGGCAGGGTGCAAATTAAATAAATAAAATATAAAATACATTGATTAGACTTTGATAAGAGTAATTCTTAATTACAGTTGCAAGAAACTGCTCCTGGATATTATTATGCAAGGAACACCATAAGACATAGTGAATAAGATCCTCAGTTCAGGAGAACCCTCTCCTCCATTCAATCTTACTCACTGTGCATTCAAAAAATCTTTATCAATTACTATGGAAGAATCTATAATTACATCTGATAGTCAGTAGTAAAGGTTAATGCATGGATACAGATTGTTATTCTAGTCTAGGAGGTGGTCTGGAGCAGAATTATAATCTATTGCCATACATTTGGTTGTATTTTATTTATTTGTTAAATTGGCATCCTGCTTTTCCACTGCAAATTGTATTCTAAGCAAGAATAAAATATAAAACAAAATACAAAATTACAATTAAAACATAAAAGCAAATCCATTAAAACATATAAATAAAAAGAAAGAAACAGCACCTAGGTTCAATGTTTAATTGTATTGCTAAACAACTGAACCAACCACAGAACTCATTCTACAATCTTACCACATTGTGTGTTTTAGAGGTGGGCAAGGAAAAAAAAGTTTCATTTCCAATCATTTTTAAAGTTTCATTCATTTTGTTTTCTATTAGTTTGAATTGCATTTGGTTTGTTTTTCATTTCTTATTAATTAATTTGGTTTTGGTTTTCATATATTTTTGTTTTTCTGTTGATTTCAATAGAGACCTACAATTGCTGCCTGTAATTTTGGCATTTCCCACCCAAATAGCATGAAATTTGCAGGCATTCTAATATCCCTCCCGACAGGGCATCAGACTTTAGCAATTGCCTCCACATTTGGAACAAATGAGCCTGACTGGATAAATTTCAGACAGACTGCATCTACATTTTAGAGGAAATTTTAAAAAGGGAAGCATGCTATAAATTTCATATTATCAGTGGGAGAAGCTCTGCTCTTCTCCTGCTTGTAACTTCTGTGTTTTACATTCTATTGACATTCCAGCATTCCACTTCCTCACCTTATCTCAGGGCATCAGATCCCGCCCCCCACCCCCAAATTCAGATTAGTGTACAGACCTAAGCCCTATGCAGATGTTCGCCCACACACATGTAGGGTAAAAGTGTGTAGGAGGATGTGGGCATGCATATAAGCTCCAGCCCCAACATTCCCATGTTGATGTTCCTGCCTTCATGCATTGGATGCAAAAGACTGTATAGGGCTCTGCAAGGATGTTCAGGTGAATGCACTTATGGAGGTTCTGTGATCAGAAATCCTGATAAGGCAAGGTTCATGGACACTGAACCACATGTTTACATAGTCCTATACAGACCTTCCCACGCAATGCGAAGCCAGAAACCGGGCATGCAGGGATGGGGGGGGGGCTTATGTGCACACCCAAGACCCCCTACACATTTTTGCCATAGACACAAGCAGGCAAACTATTCAAACTAAAGAGAGCTGCCCAATCTGTCATCTTCACTGCTTTCTCTCTCCCAGCCAATGACCTTTTTGTGACATATGCATGCTCTAAACAGAGTGTTCCACTCATGTCTCAAATAGATAATACAATGGAATAGGTGCAAACAGTGAAAATATATCATTCCGCTGTAAATGAAGTTCAGCTTTTCACAAACTTGTCATCTACTTGTCTGCCTTCACTGGCCCTAATATATATTTTTAATAAGGTCACCATCCTATGGTCCCTGGGAGGGCATCTTAGGGGGCATAGGATTTTTCAGATCTCCCTCTGTGAGGGCAGAGCGAGAGAGGGGTCAGCCTCAGAGGGGGAGATCTGACCTAGGAAGCCTCCTCTGTGGGGCTGTAGAAAGGTCTACAGGTGCTCCTCTGATGTCAGTGCTCCGACGTCAGAGAGGGGGAAAAGCAGGCCTACCGGGAGAAGCTGTGGATCCACAGGATCAAAAGCCCTCCCATTCTCTAGGGATAAACAAGAATTTCATTCCAGTTTTCAGATCGTCTGAACTCACGATGCTTGCAACTCCAAACATGAACACCAACAGATGCACATTTTTGTTTTGTTTTTTAAAAAATGCTCACACATTCCCAAACTTGCCATTGTGTTTGAAACATGCATTTTTAAAGTGCCCTTTGAAATGCGCAGTTTTAAATGCATTTTTATACTTAAGTCGGGGGGGATGTGCACAGAAATGCACACTTTTTCTGTTCAAGCAAACTTAAAAAGCAGGTTGCAAATGAACACAGGACAGGAGTGAACCAAACTGAGTTTCAAAGTGAAGTTTGGGGAATTCCTGCAAGCTTGAACATCCTGGTTCTCCCATTCCTACCATTCTGCCCCTACACCCCTGGAATGTAGAAAAACTCCAATGTCAGCCCTGGAATCAGTGAGAGGGCTTAAATGCTCCTGAGAAAGGGGGTGAAAAAGAAAAATGCCCCCCCCCCAGCTGCCCGCTGGTGCAAACACAGCAGGGTGTAAGAAAAGGCAGTTGCTCTGCCTCTGATCTCCATCTCCTGCCTCATAGAATTGCTCCACCCAGGGTCTAATGCAATATTTCACATTGTATGTGCTCGTTCAGTAAACGAAGTGGAGCTTCTTTCCTCTATTTATTACTTACTACCATTTTGCAGCTATGAACAAATTAATTATTAATTCCAAGACACCCTCTTCCTATAAAATCTTGTACACGTCCATACAGAACACATTTAGGAACACAAAGGACATAATATTTTGTCATTTCCTGGATGTATTTTCCAGTGCTGTTTTCCAGAAGGGTTTATTTCATTGGTATGGGAGACATGTTTTCCTTTTAGCATCTCCCATTCTAAATGTCTAGTTTATTTTTTTAAACTGAGGCAAGGATTGAAAGTTCTCTGTGGAGACAGTGAAGATTAAGGATGATACAGATTTTTTTAATATAGTCCTGGTAAAATGCACTCACTCTTGTGCTAAAAAATTATTTCGGCAGGCTGCGCTAACTGTATTTTACAACACCTTTAGCATAATTTGAAATAATGTTTTCCCACTTTGCAAAATATTTCAGTCTGCCTACCTTTTAAAAGCCCGTTCTTACACACATGCATTTTGCTTCAGGGTTCTGATAACTGTTGACATTTGATGACAACTGTATGTTTTCAAATATTACATTTCTATACAAAAACAGAATGGTCAAAACCCAGACCATTCTTCCCCAAATGACTATTTATCCAAAATTACAGCCATCAGGCACAAGTATCTTTTTTAAAAAGAAAGAAAGAAAGAAAGAAAGAAAGAAAAGAAGTCAAATAATTTCCCATTTAATAGAAAGGTCAACAAAGAGAGTTTGATGCATTTATGTTTTGGGTTGGGAAGGGAAATAGCTCTCTATGGATTCCCATTGGCCAATGGAGTTCTGCCAGACTACCATCAATCCTATTCAGCCAACAGTCATCACCATTATTGGATGTTGTCTGAATGGAATGCAAATGGAATGCATTGCAGAGAAGAAAAGTAATGGTAAAAATTCAGAGACCAGCTATTTTGTCTCATTTAGAGAGAAGGGAAAAGCAAGCAAAAGCACCATCAATATGCCTGTTGGTGAATCGCCTGGGCTGGGACAGACCTTTTGCCTATCAGCACGTGTATTCACCTACTGCGCTGGAAAGTCATGGTAACAGAGAAAAAAACATAATATTATCATGCCAACTGCTGATGGGAATGACTCTCTTTGCTCTGAATAAATATTTTATGTTTATGAATGTATAGAAATAGAGTCTTTCCCCACTGTTACTGCATTTACAACCCATATTGCATTTTTACTGTGAATAAGGGTGTTTTTGTGTGTGTGTGTAAGGGACAGGGCTTTTTCTAGTCGACACATAATTTCTCTAACTTGCCCTGGGTTTAGGATGGGATTTCAATCAAATTTTCTTTAAAAATGCCAGTATAATTCAGAAGAGAACTGAATCAAAGAAGACTCTTTCCATTGGATAGTTATATAATATATCTGTTTCCATTCTGTTATTTAAATAATGTTCTGCATCTTCAACTAAAATTTAAAATGGAAGACAGATTTGATAACTGCTTTTCATTTTATCCACCTTTGTTTGATCCATACATCTCATTTTGTTCGGTTCAGAAACTAAGAGTGAAAATGATGTGAACCAGTATAGACAAAAGCAGGAATTCAGTGAATATCCAGTCAACTCATGTTTACCACAACACAATAGACCATCAATCAATTAAAAATCAATGAATACCTTGTATATTACTGAATAACGAAGACAGCAATCCAATGGTCCCTGGGAGAGCATCCCAGGGACCACAGGATATAGTAGATTTCACCTCCCAAGGCTGTAGACACAGCTATGCCTCAGAAGGGGAAATCTGACTGGGGATTCCCCCTCCACAACCACCATGGAAAGCACCATGGTGGCTTCTCTTCTGAGGATGCAACAGCATCCTCAGAAGAGCATCAAAGAGTCAGGAAAGGGGAATGATGATGGGTGGGGAGAGGAGGTGAATGGAGACATGGATCCACTGGATCCGTAAGTCTCTAAGCCTGTGTCCTTGTCCCCAGGAAGGTAAGGAAGCTAGACAGGATGAGAGCCTGTCTAGCTAAAAATAGCACACAGGAGGAATGAGAATCACTGCCTGGCCTGCCCAGCAGGGCTTAGGCTGGATGGAGGGCACCACGATGGGAGCCCTCCACATATATAATGTCAGTCCCATAGGATTGTGCTTGAAGTCTACCATGGTATTTCCACTCATTAGTGATTCAACCTGAGATGTGCCTATTAAACTTCTTCACCGCCCTAGCATCAGTAGAGTTAGCCTGGAACATTTGTTTCATATCTTATGTACATTAAATAGCAATAAGCTAAGAGCATGATCTTATAATCGCTTGTGTTGCTTTGAATTCTTACCTTCTCTCATCAGAGAGAGGAAGTTGCCTGGACTGAGTTCCCTTTCCACAAAGAAGGAGACCACAAACATAGCAGTAGGTCTGCATACCAGTCTCTAGACTGAGAGGTAATTGTATATATGCAGAGATGCAAGGGATTTGCACTCCCGTATTGGCTTCTTGAGCATGCAGTGGGGGAGGCCTGCATGGTTTCTGCATGTATTGTGGATGAAGTGAAGTGGCTGCTATGCCTGCAGTATCATGAGCTGTACATTGCCACTGTGCCGACATTGCAGGTTGACCAGGAATCCAGGATGTTACACTGGTGTAACACTATAGATAAATGTTGCTATATGGCCAACAGCCACTGTTGCCAGCTACAGATCAGCAGTGTCATCGTTTTTGACTATTTATTTATTTATTTATTTATTTATTTATTTATTTTCTTAATTGCCCATCTGGCCAGTCACCTGGCCACTCTGGGTGATGTACAATAATACAAACAGTTTTAAAACAATGACATTACACATTAAACATCATTTTCTAAAATTTCCCTAACCCACCCCAAATGCCTGCCTGAACAACCAAGTTTTCAACACATGGCAGAAGCTCATTAAAGAGGGGGCATATGTTCTTCCATAGCACAAAATTGGTTGGGAAGTGTGCATTGGGACAGCAGTATAATCCACACAGCTCATCTACATAGCACTTTTTAAAAATCCTGAGGTCATGGACACAGCTGCATTGCTGCACATTTAATCTTTGGCAATATGCAATCACAAGATTGCAGCAGGCAGGTGCCGTACCAGGTCAGATTTGACCAACTTACTAAGCACAGAGTGCCAATGTAGCAACATCAGTACAAGCCATTTTGTTCATGTCAACTCACCACCAGCTATGTCTGCTGCCTAATGGTGTTAAACTGCAAATGATAATCACGAGTGAGAGGCAAACCTTCCTGGGTGGTGCAGTGAGTAGACTCAGCCATCCCCAACTCCCCCCCCCCAATGTGTTGCACTACAATTCACATCATTCCCAGCCAGCATGTCAGCTAGGAATAATAGGAGTTGTAGTCCAACACATCTGGAAGACACCAAGTTGGGCAAAGCTGTACTACATCATACTGATTCTTTAAGGTCAGATCTCTACTGAGTAACGAATCTCACTGGGTGATCTTAGTCAAGCCACTTTTCATGCGTGTCTGTTTTTTTGACTGTTCGTTCACCAATGCAGGCTCCCAATGTGTTTGCCCAATTCCAAACAGCAAGGTTATCCTAATCTCTGATCGGTTTCACAGAATTAGGATGAAAGTTATGCTTTTGCAATACCCCACCCTCACCCCAGTTTATGGTTTCTGCTCCATTTAATCTGGCACTTTTAATAGTAGGAAATAATTTGGGAGACAAGCGAAGTATAAACTGTTGTGTAATGATTCTGAGGGCAAAATGTGTGCTTGATGGGGAGGTGACATGGGGAAAATATCTTCTCTTTTAATTCCCCCTCATACAATCAGATTTCGTTTTCCAGCTGCTGGTACTGGGAAAGTGTTGCTTGGCAACATGGTAATGAAGAGAGGGGAAAGGATGCTAAGAAATAAAACATTAGGGGCTTTTGTCTTTAGAAATGTACTAGTTCAGCACATTCAGCCTCCCATGGTTCAATTTAAGAGTGAAAGAGACACAATGATTTTTTTTTCCACGGAGTG
Source organism: Heloderma suspectum (assembly GCF_057233095.1). Classification (NCBI taxonomy): domain Eukaryota; kingdom Metazoa; phylum Chordata; class Lepidosauria; order Squamata; family Helodermatidae; genus Heloderma; species Heloderma suspectum. The sequence goes on along the minus strand of NC_139459.1, from coordinate 269,889,256 downwards.
GCTAGTAGTGGCCTTTAATGAGGCAATTTCATATGGGGGAGGGGCCACAAGAAGATATTCTGGGCAGTGGCTGTATGTGTGCATCAGTAGGAATATAAGGGCACAATCCTATGCATATTTAGACAGAACAAAGTCCTACAATTCCCAGCATGTCCCAGCCAGACTTTGTTCTGTCTGAACAGGAATAGGATGGCACCCTAAATGGACAGTTTTTACTTTTCACAATAGGGGGAAGTAGGCACTGGATTAATCAAGGATTTGTATTGGGACTAGGACCATTTATTCATAAATTATATGGAGTCAGGGTTTAGTTAAAAGATAGGGAAGTTTTCAGATAACATCAAATGATTCAGGAAAACAAGATGCAGACAAGCATTAGGCAGAGCTTCCTGATTTTACCAGCTAGTGGAAACAAGGCTGCCTTGCAAGGTGGTGGACTCCCCTCCATCAAGGGTGTTCAACAGAGACTGGGTAGCCGTGGAGGCTGGTGGCTCCAATGTCCCTGTACAAATCTATGGTATGACCACACTTGGAATCCTGGGCACAGTTCTGGTCACCACACCTAAAAAGGATATTGTAGAGCTGCAAAAAGTGCAGACAAAGGCAACTAAAATGATCAAGGGGCTGGAGCATCTCCCCTATGCGGGAAGGTTACAACAGCTGGGCTTGTTTAGCTTGGAAAAAAGGAGGGTAAGGGGAGACAGGATAGAGGTCTACAAAGTTATGCATGGTATGTAGAATGTGGATTGTTGTTGTTGTTGTTGTTCAGTCGTTCAGTCGTGTCCGACTCTTTGTGACCCCATGGACCATAGCACGCCAGGCCTTCCTGTCCTGCGCTCTCTCCCGGAGCGTGCTCAAGTGGATAGGGAGACATTTTTCTCCCTCTCTCAAAATACTAGAACCCGGGGACATCCTATGAAGCTGATTGGTGGGAGATTCAGGACAGATAAAAGGAAGTACTTCTTCTCACAGCGCATCAGCTATGGAATTCACTATCACAGGATATAGTGATGGCTTTAAAAGGGGGTTGGACAAATCCCTGGAGGAAAAGGCTATCAATGGCTACTAGTTTTGATGGCTATGTGCTACCTCCAGTACCAGAGGCAGCGAGCCTATGTACACCAGTTGCTGGGGAACATGGGTGGGAGGGTTGTGCTCGTGCCCTGCTTGTGGGTTCCTGGTCGACAGCTGGTTGGTCACCGCATGAACAGAATGCTGGACTAGATGGACCCTTGGTCTGATCCAGCATGGTTCTTCTTATGTACTTACGTCAGTAAGGCATTGAATCTGCTCCAGGTGTCAGTCAGAACCACTTAGAACTGTAAAGGAACTATATAATGTGCTTCACACCTTCAATAACTCCTCTAGAGTTGTGACTGGTTCGGACTGAAACCCAGAGCAGATTCACCACCTCACTGACATTGGAACCACCAGCCTCCACTGCTGGGTGGCTACCTCTCAGGGATGCTGTTACAGTGGATTTCCTGCATCTGCAGAAGGGTTGTACTCAATAATCACTGAGGTGCCTTCTAACTCTATGGTTCTATGATTTGACCAGGCATTTTGCCACACATCTGCATCTCATAGGTGTGATAACAATTCCCCCATACCACTTGGCAGGCTGATACAGATGAACAAGCTACCCTGGGAGCTTGCTGTATAGGCTCTATGAAGAGCACCAGAGGATGTGTCTCCAGACTGGAGGATGTTGTCACAGTGTGATTTTATTTTTCCTATTTTTCTTCAAGTTGTCTTTCTAATGTCTCCTCATATCCACTTATATTTCCCTTAAATATTTAAGTTGATATCTTATATTATCACTTTTACTAATTTCTCTTATTTCTTAAATCCACCTTTACTTGATTTTTGTCAATAAAAATTGTTTCTCTCTATAACTTCTCTCCCTGCTCCTAGTAGGGATGTACGAAAGTCACTTACCTTTTCGAAGGGTGACATTCGCAGTGGAGCGGAGGCACTCTGTCCCTCCCCCTGAAATTCTCCCTGGCCGGCTCCGCTCCGCAGCGACTCTGCAGAGCCGCCTTCCGGGGCTGCCCACAGCCAGACATCCGGCCGCTGGGCAGCCTGCACAGGGACGCAAATGGCGGCCACCGTAGCTGCCGCCATTTGCGCCACTGTCTTTTGCCGTAATAGGCTACATAAATATTTATGTAGCCCATCACAGCAAAAAAAAAAGGGAACGCAAAAGGCAGCCGCCGTAGCCGCCGTAGCCGCCACCATTTGCGTTCCTTTTTTTTTTTTGCCATGATAGGCTACGTAAAATCTTACGTAGCCTATCATGGCCTCCACATGGACGCAAGTGGCATCCCTGCATTAGCTGTGATAGGCTACGTAAGTATTTACGTAGCCTATCACGGCTATAATGAAGAAACGAATGGTGGCCGCAGATGCGGCTGCCATTCGAAAAGCAGCGCGAACGGCAGCAGGTAAGTGCTCCGTTCCAAGTGCCTTTGGCGGGGGGGGGGCAGGGAGCTTCGTTCCGCCACAGATTTCAGGGGGCCGAATGCACTGGCATTTGGCCTCACCGAGATCCGTGGCGGAATTCTCTGACATCCCTAGCTCCTAGTAGATAACCTTGTAGACGTCAGGGACCACAGTGTACTCTTGTTTTCTTTGCAATGTAACAAATGTGGTGTGAAAAGAAATAGAATGCAAAGTTTGACCCTGAATACAAGCCTGAATCGTAAACATCCTGAAATGCATTTTGTAACCCAAAACATTTCAGCATCCATTGAGAACATCGTGAAATGTGAAAAGGTGAACTTTTAACCAGTCCATGTCATGTGAATAGCATGAATGGAGAATGAATGGTTTTATTGCAGGAGGGCCAAATGGGGGTGCTCTGGTATGTGCTGAAGATTGCCAAAGTCTCAGTTACAGAAGATGGACATGAGCCAATAAAAGAGGGGTATCAGTAGATGTTTGATAACAAAGACGGCACTTGATGACCACAGAAGCAACCTTGAGAAATGTTGGGGAGTCGGAAGGAGTTGCCAGGCTGTCTACAACAAACGTCAATCCTGGAAATTGGGAACATGATGTATTATCAACAAAGAACATACTGAACCCCTCCTTGATCCCATGAGCCCCAACGGAGGAAAAAGGGTATAAAACCCCCAAGCTCTTCATTGTTCAGGAGGGGTGTGGTTGCATCTGGATCATTCATATGTGCACATACCAACAGTACCCTCGATCCACGGGGCATGTATTAAGCATTCTGGCCAAGTACTTGATAACGTGTGGTGAGTATGTGTTGGGTAAAATTCAGGTAAAGGATTTTACTGTCCAGATTTTACTGTTAGATAAGGCGCAATTATCTTTGTTCTGTCATACTTAACCTTTTGGGTTTGGATAGAAGACAGCAGGCTTAGGCTCAGGCCTGGCTGACACTGTATCACTGTTGCCTCAGTGGGCCATTTGCAGAGTGAATTGATCTGGAGCTGAGCAACAAACTGTGGCTAACTGTATATTTAGTCATTTAATGCACCACATTTGGGTAACTGAGTTTCTCCCTAAGAGGTGTGCAACCTGTTAAGCCTCAGAGAAGGGCACAACTTCTTGAGGATTGTTAGTTTTGGGCTCTTATCTAAGAGGCGTGCAACCTCTTGAGCTTCAGAGAGCCTGAAACTGAGATTCCTTTGTCATTAAGTATGTACCTGAGAGGCGTGTAACCTCTTCCGCCTCAGAGAGCATGCAACTCTCTGGGGAGCTTCTATTTTTGCTTATTCCTTTTATTTCAATAAATCTCCTTTTCTTTCATCTACATTGGTTGTGTGTGTGTTCTTCTCCACCTCATAAGATTCTAACCCTCTCAGCCTGATCAACTGAGTGGTCCTGGGTAAATTAAAATCTATATTTCACAATGCTTGCAGGAAACAGAATGAGAGAAGAAACTCAAAAGTGATGTAGATTGGAACTAAAATGTAAATTTAGACATTGGTAGGTTTTACGTTGGCTGTTACCATGACAAGAGATTTTAAGTTCCGAAAATGGTTCTTTTATCAGCATAAGGCTTGGTCCATGTATGCTGAAGAATGAGATGGTACTAGAAACCTAAAGCAGTAGAGTGGTCTACTCTAAAGCACTTCCAAAGTCTAGCTTTCGAATATTCCACCATGTTCATTTTTTACTTCCTGCAAGTAAAAAACTAGAACACCAGAGAGAGGTTCTAACCCAGAGCTCTCTCTTTTGAGCTTGTTTTTTTACTTGCAGGGAATTTTTCATAGGAGCATTAAACTGTGATACTCTGCCCGCAGTCTCAAGTAGTATAGCCCAGTTGACCACTTCAAAACTGTACCAGCTCATTCTACTGCATGTGTGGAGACAAGGCCTAATTGTGGTTGTCTATGCAAAGATTTATGCCTCTAGGAATCCAGAGTCAATTGGTCCATTGTCACTGATTTGATGGTATGAAACATTGATGACTTGACCCTAATACCTTTGATTTACCAGAGTGTAAGGTCTACTTTTTATGTTAGTTTTTTTTTTTTTTAACATTAGTCCTTATCCATCCACCCACCCAGGTGATTTTATTATGTCATTTTTGCATGTGGAAATATCCCTTCATGTGGTGTAAGCTTCTTTTGCATAATAAACAAACATTCAGCAGAACATGCAAAAGTGGAGGGGGCATAGCCAATGCATTGATGGAGGGCCAATGCACCCATGTCCCCACGCCCCTATTCCCAAACAAAGAAATAATTAAAAGCTTCCTTTCCTAACAGCAAGGACAGGTACAGTTTTTGTTTATTAAATGTCAACTCACAGAGTAACTGCTTCTTTAAGAATCCGCAAACATGTACCATAAGATGAATGATACCCACCAGCTTACTTGGCTTTAAAAGTGAATTAGGCAAAGTCATGAAAGATAAGGCTATCGATGGCTATATGATAGTTATATATGACCTCCAGTATCAGAGGTGGTATGTCCCTGAATACTAGTTGATGGGGAACATGAGTGGGAGGGCGCTATTATGCATGCTCACGTCCTGCCTGTGGGCTTCCCATAGGTATCTGGTTGGCCACTGTGGGAACAGAAGGCTGGGAGAGAGGGGCCTTTGGACTGATCCAGCAGGGCTCTTCTTATATGATATTCTTATGTCCTCAGATCCCAGCCTTAGATACAGTGATGAAGAAGCATTATCTGTAGAATTTCAGGCTGAAGGCAGTTGTTAAAGGAAGGAAGGCCCTGACAGAGAAAAGGTGGCAACCCTATAGTGGGAAGAGTATTTAGTGATTAGGCAGGCCTTTTATTAGCTTTAGCTTTTATGCCAACTCTACTTTTTTTTAATTGTCTGCCTCTTTTTGTTTTCTGGATTTTAACTGTTTTAATACTGTGTTTTTGGAAATTGTTTGCTGACTTGGACACTATTTTATAATGGAAAGGTGAGGTATGTGTTTTTTTTAAAGAAAGGAAAGGATGGATCTGGCATTGATCACATCAGGTCAAAATGGAGATTTAAATGACTTTGGTTGCAATCCTATGCACACTTAGGGAGCAAGTTCCAGTGAACTCACTTGGACTTATTTAAGAGAATTGCATTGTATGCTGATGACACCAAATTATTTAGGGTGGTTAAAACAAAAAGGGATGTGAGGAGCTCCAAAAGGATCTCTCCAAACTGGGAGAATGGGCATCTAAATGGCAAATGAGGTTCAATGTAAGCAAGTGTTAGTGATGCACGTTGGGGGGAAACCCCCCCAACTTTATTTATTTATTTATTTATTGCATTTATATCCCACCTTTTTTCCTCTTGCAAGGAACCCAAGGTGGCTTACATTCTCCTCCTCCTCCTCTTCATTTTATCCTCACAACAACAACCCTGTGAGGTAGGTGAGAGTCTGTGACTGGCCCAAAGTCACCCAGTGAACTTCCATGGCCAAGCAGGGACTAGAACCTGGATCTCCCAGCTCCCAGTCCAACACTCTAGCCACTACACCACGCTGGCTCTCTTCAATAACTTCAAGTATAATCTGATGGGATTATACTTGATTATACTTATCAGCTAGTGGTGATGGTGACCAACCAAGAAAGAGATCTTGGGGTTGTGCTGGAGAGCTCAATGAAAATGCCAACCCAGTATGCAGCTGCTATAAAAAAGGCAAACTCCATAATAAGCATAATTAGGAAAGGAATTGAGAATAACACTATCAATATCACATTGCCCTTATACAAATCTATGTTGAGACCACCACACTTGGAACACCACACCTAAAAAATGATATTGTAGAGCTGGAAAAGGTGCAGAACAGGGCAACTAAAATGTTTAACCTGAGAGAAAGTTAAAACAGCTAGGATTGTTTAGCTTGGAAAAAAGGAGGGTAAAGGGAGACATGATAGAAGTGTACAAAATTATGCATGGTGTGGAGAATGTGGATAGGGAGACATTTTTCTCCCTCTCTCATAGACCTGAGATCATCCAATGGACCTGATTGGTGGGAGATTCAGGACAGATAAAAGGAAGGACTTCTTCACACAGCCCATAATTAAACTATGGAACTCACTACCACAAGAAGTTGTGATGACCTCCAATTTGGATGGCTTTAAAAGTGGGTTAGACAAATTCCTGGAGGAGAAGGCTATCAATGGCTACTAGTCCTGTTGGCTATATGCTACCTCCAGTATCAGAGGCAGTAGGCCTATGTAAACCAGTTGCTGGGGAACATGGGCGGGAGGATGCTGTTGCATTGATTCATGTCCGGCTTGTGGGTTTCCCATTGACAGCTGGTTTGCCACTTTGTGACCAGAATGCTGGACTAGATGGATCCTTGGTCTGACCCAGTAGGTCTCTTCTTATGATCTTATGTTCTTACACTTACCTTAGGGTAAGTCCCACTGAACTCAATAAATATATGTCTAGGATTGTGCTATTAACATGAGAGCAAGCTCCAATGAAAAAGCCAAGAACATATATAAGTTATATGAGTGTTTTAAAAAATTAGAAGCCAATATTTTTTTCAAAATTTCAAGCTATACAGTGGAACCATGTTTTCCATGCACTATGACAGGTCACCTGCTGATGGGTCTTAATGCTTCCACGTTAAGTGGAATGATATCAGTGTAAAAAGAATTGTGAAGGAAAGCAGACATTTATGTTCTGGTCCTGGGAATGATCACAGTCTTTTTTTTTCCCTTTCCTTTTGTTTTGTAATTATGACTGGTGGGTGAGTATAGGAGGAATCTATGGGATAATTCTTCTGAAGAGAAAACCCTAGTGGTATGATTGCACCACACTAATTCTCCCTGCCTCTGCAGCATGTTGGTGCACAAATGTGATTAATGTGTATCATTCTTAAGAGATATGTAAGGAGATTGTTCAACAGATTGGTGGTAGTTTCCTTTCTTATTGCTAATAACATTGCTGTTGTTGTTCAGTCGTTCAGTTGTGTCCAACTCTTCGTGACCCCATGGACCATAGCATGCCAGGCGGGCCTTCCTGTCCTGTGCTCTCTCCCGGAGTGTTCTCAAGTCCATAGGGTTTAGCCTTTCATTATGTGAACAAACAGCAAAGGTGAAAATGTACCTAAGCATGTGCAGACTTTTCCCCGTTATCACTGGGCAAGTGCATGGGAATGGGAAGGGAATAGAGTTGCCCTTATTTTCGCCATAGTCTACATAAATCTTTACGTAGACTACCCATGCCCAAATAAGGAACGCAAATGGCGGCGCCCATGGGCACCGCCATTTGCGTACGCGCTTTTTTTTTTTTCAAAGTCAGCCATGATAGGCTACGTAAATCTTTACGTAGCCTATCACGTTTGTTTTTTTTTACTTTACTTGGAAATGGCGGCGGCAGCAGCAGGTCGGAAGACTGGCCGCCGCCGCCATCGAACCGCCACCGAGCCACCGCCGCGCCGCCGCCGGGACCCGCCGCCGGGACCCGCCGCCAAGAGGGACATTCGCACAAGGTAAGTCCCATCCCGGGGGGGGCGGGGGGTGTCGGAGAATTTCCCCACCAATTTCGGGGGCCGAATGCATTGGCATTTGGCCTCCTGGAGATTCATGGAGAAATTCTTCGACATCCCTACTTTCCATAGCCTATCATGGTTGGGTGGGTTTTTAAAAAAAAATATCCGTACGCAAATGGCCGCTTCACTCTTTTACAGCATCGGACTTTCTTTTCACCGCCAGACACATCCACAGCTGAGTGTCCTTTCGGCTTTGGCCCAGCCGCTTCACTCTTTCTGGCGCTACTTGGAAATTCCATCTGCTCTTCCCCAGTAGTATATTGGACACCTTCTGACCTGAGGGGCTCACCTTATGGCGTCATACCTTTTAGCCTTGTGATACGTTCCATGGGGTTTTCTTGGCAAGAATACTGGAATGGGTTGCCATTTCCTTCTCCAGTGGACCACGTTTTGCCAGAACTCTCCACCATGACCTTTCTGTCTTGGGTGGCCCTGCATGGCATAGCTTATGGCTTCATTGACTTATGCAAGCCCCTTCACCACAACAAGGCAGTGATCCATGAAGGGGGCTAATTACACTACTTTGTAGTAATGTGCTCTGGGCACATGATGAATGAAGGAAATGGCTCCATCTCTTCAGATGTAGACGAAGAGAATCACACTAAGTAATTTGTATTTGACATACTGCCTTGTTGTTACAGGTGAGGTATATAAACCTATCCCTGTGTGTGTTCGGAAAAGCCCATGAATGGAATTGCACTTTGCTATGGCCTGACATCATATAGACAAGGAAAGAGGCCCTTGGCCCTTGAAAATGTCACATCTATGTCAGGGAGGGATCTCTCAAGCATGAGGAGATGGGGCCTCAGTTCCTCCTCTGGGCTGAACTGGCAAGGCATGGATGAATCTGTCATTTTTTGTTTCTCTCAGTTTATCGTTTTTCCAATCTTAAATTCGGCTTATCCCAAACTTTGGGATTTTTTAAAAAAAAATGTTTGCATGAAAAATCATATGGTCTTTTGTGTGCATTTCTCCAAATACATACATTTTGTATGCAGTGTGGCCTAATATACATTTTTAAAGCAATTTCCTAATATAATGCATTTTAAATATTATTTTCAGTAACATATGTATTTTTGTATTCCATTGCAAAATTTGGAGGAGTATGGAGTTCGAAGGATAACTGAGTTTCAGTTCACATACTGGTATGAATGTGCAAAACTAGGTTTTGCACATCCCTGTTTCTAACTTTGTCAACATTTTAATTTTTGAGCATTAACCTAACAAATGTCTTCTCCATCCCTAGAACCAACTTCCCTTATTGTGGGTCACAAGCACCATCATTGGTTTAAAGGCTTTGATTTGACAATGAGCTTCCCAGAAAGTCTAAACAGTTTGCATCAAAGCAGCTCAATTGTGTGTGGTTTCTCTAAATAACACAGGAAGCATTCAAGCAAATGCTTGCAATTATACAGCTAATTATGAGGCCAGAGCCTCAGAGGAAAAACCTGTTCACTAACCACCAGTTTGTGCTCAAATATACTAAGCATGGCATTGACAAAGAGACCTTTGCACTCACAATGACATTTAAATGCACATGGGTTTTCTTATCTATACAACTTCACAATTTTTATAGGATTTCCTAAAAGGAAAGAAGCTACAAGCTGTACCAGGATCACCATCTCCCCATGGTCCTTTCCTTAACAGGGTAGCTTACTTTGAAATAAAGTAAAAAATACTGGCAAAAGAAAGAAAGAACACTGTATACAACAAGATCAAGAAGAGGAAAAGGAAATTAGAGTCCTTAGTACATCATGGGTGAGCTTGAGGGGCAGTTAGAGTAAAAACAGCCAAAGCAGAAGCTCACTAACTACTGAGAGAGTTTGGATTTGGATTTTATGTAGCTGAATTACAGTAAGAAAAAAAGAATCGTATTTGATTGCAATGTGATCAGAAACTTGAAGGGCTTCTGCACAGGAGATTAACGGAAACCATGGAGAGGCTGTAACATCTTTAAAAAACTAAACACAAAAATGGGGTTCCTTGCTTGTTGCACTTGACGAGTAACTTTGTACATACTCAACAGTCTTTAATATTTTATCAATTCACTTCTGTTTAGAAGGTTGCTTGGGAAACTTCCATTGTGTTAAATATATGGCTTTGCTGACCTCTTTACGCAGGCCAGGATAATCTTTTGCAAATCCCAATGTCCAACTTTGTTCCTAATTCCATTTCCTTCCAGCCTTCTCTTAACAAGCTTCTTTTGGGGGGTTATATTTGAATGTTTGAACATTAACTGAACATAGTGCTATGGAATGGTGGTGACTTTGATCGGAAGGAAGCAAAAAGAGAAGAGGGCTTCCTCTTGGCACGTGTGCCGCCAACTCTGTCAGCGCTCCACAGTGTGCCTGGTCCCATGCTGACTTTAGTGACTAGAATCTGGTTTTATTGGTTTTTTGCCCCAATTAGCTTTGCAGCACCAAGACAGGTACGAGAGAGAGAGAGATGCATCCTGCTCCTTTCTTGGTGCATTGTCAGCAGAATGGTTTTAGTTCGTTATCCTTGTGAACAAAAATAAATTCAAGGCACAATGATACCTAGGGCTTGATTGAAGGAAAAGCAAGCAACTAGAAAGGCTATGTGAAGAACTCATTTCCATTGCTATTGCTAGTATTTCCAATTATATATCTACACAGAACAATGGGATAATGCTACATGTCGATCCATACTGGTTGGGGTGCCTTTCTAATGGAGCATAGGAAGCTACCTTATACTGAATCAGATTATTGGTCTATTGAGCTCAGCACTGTGTACTTTGACTGGCCATGGCTCTCCAGGGGTTCAGATAGTGGCTTTTCACTTGGAGATGCCAGCAATTGAACCTAAGACCCTTTGCATGCAAAGCATGTGCTACTGGGCTATGGCCCAGGCAGTCATGACAATCCAGGTCTGGTGATGCAGAGTCATTATCATGCTTTGTCATTATACTGTTTGGATCTGATTGTATTTGAATACCAGTTGCTAGGGAACAACAGCAGGAAAGGGCTATTGCCCTCATGTCTTGCTTGTGGGTTTTCTGCAGGCAGCTGGTTGGCCACTGTGGGAAACAGAATGCTGGATTAGATATTATTATTATTATTATTATTATTATTATTATCATTATCATTATCATTATCATTATTATTATTTTACCACCTTTTCCCCAATACTGGGATTGAAGGCGGCTTCTTAATTAAAAACTTCTACAGTTTAAACATATATGTAAATAGAAATATACAAAAGTTTAAAATATAATGAAATCATCAATAATATTAACATTGTATAAAATTTTAAAATTTTAAAAATCCAACAACAATATAAACAATAGTATCAATCCATCATATTCTCACAGGTCCAGACTATCTATCCCAAAGGCCTGTAGGAACAAAAAAGGAGGGCATCACTCCTAGATAGGTCTTTGGTCTGATCCAGAAGGGCTCTTATGTTTCTATGTTCTTATGATTGTTTGGGTTATAACTATGGATGTACGTACTGTGTAAAATCTGCTCTGTCTGTGTTTCATGGATTGCCAGGAACCTTTTGTTTCATTGTCCACTCACAGACGGATGTGAATTTTTTTCGTCATGTGGAAAAATACAAACATAATTACATCAATTGCAATTTACATAATTTACCTTGGCACAAAATATTTATAGTATTGTCTCCCATTCCATTCAACTTTTTATCAGCAGAAAGCTGTGTATTGTCCTATGAATAAATATGCGTACATTTCGGGAAAGTAAAACGACAACAACATCCGAATGTCCACAGACTTTGTGTGGCCTGAGGGGGTCACTTCACAGTCGATTCCGCAGGTCAGATTCTTAGAAATCCAAGCTCATTTTAGTCCATCCTTAATTTCCCCAGCATCCCTAGTTATGATTAGGGTTGTCAACAAGAATAATGGCACTTGGATCCTGTCTGAAAAAGGCTTGAGAGAGTATGAGCTACCATTGAGCTACATATTTTAATATGTGCCTGGGAGGACTATTGGGCAACTCAGGGGGTCGGGGAGGTGCCACCATAACTGTGGTCACGGGCAGGGGGAGGTATGGCGTTGGGGGATTAACAGGCCAGCTGAGGAGAAGAGGGGCTAGACACCTTACAGCTGTCCCCTCTTCTGGTTTTTCCCCCAACCTGATGGTTCCTGGCAGCCTTACCAGTCTGCCCTCAGGTCTGGTGGTGCTGCTGCTGAATGCCAGGTCGGCCCAAAATAACACCTCCCTCATCCATGATTTGATTGTGGATGAGGGGGCTGACCTTGCATGTATTACTGAGACCTGGGTGGGGGAACTGGGAGGGGTCACTCTCTCCCAGCTGTGCCCTCCTGGGTACTCGATGCAGCACCAACACCGACTTGAGGGTCGGGGAGGGGGGGTTGCCGTGGTCTATAGGAATTCAATCTCCCTCTCCAGGCTTCCTGCTCATTCGAGTGCAGATCTTGAGTGTCTGTACCTTGTGTTGGGTACCCGGGACAGATTAGGGATTCTGTTGGTGTACCGCCCACCCCGCTGCCCATCAGACTCCCTGCCTGAGCTGACAGAGGTGGTCTCGGACTTGGTGTTGAGGACCCCTAGGATGATGGTCCTGGGGGATCTCAACTTCCATGCCGAGGCCGCTGTATCCGGGGCGGCTCAGGACTTCATGGCCGCCATGACAACCATGGGGCTGTCCCAACATGTCATTGGCCCAACGCATATAAAAGGACACACGCTTGATCTGGTTTTCTCGACTGGGCAGGAGGATGGTGATCTGAAAGTGGAGGAATTAACATCTGTCCCTTTGTCATGGTCAGATCACTTCCTGCTGAGGTTTAGACTTCTGGCGGCCTTTCCCCTCTGCAAGGGTGGGGGACCTATTAAAATGGTCCACCCCCGGAGATTAATGGATTCCGATGGATTCCAGAGGGCTCTGGGGGATTTTCCTGCTGGTATGGCTGGTGCTCCTGTCGAAGCCCAGGTCACTCTGTGGAATGCAGAGATGACTCGGGCGGTTGACACGATCGCACCCAAGCGCCCTCTCCCTCTGAGCAGAGCCCGGTCAGCTCCTTGGTATACACCTGAGCTGAGGGCAATGAAGCAAGAGGGGAGATGGCTAGAATGCAGGTGGAGGAAAACTTGTGCTGAGTCTGACCGAACACAGGTAAGAGCCCACTATAGAGCCTACTCTGTGGGGGTGAGGGTGGCAAAGAGGCAGTTCTTTTCCACCAGCATTGCATCTTCTCAGTGTTGTCCGGCGGAGCTTTTCCGAGTGGTTTGCAGCCTGTTACATTCTGGGCCAGGGAGAGAGACGGTGGAACCCTCGGTAGCACGCTGTGACGGGTTTGCGCCGCACTTGGAGGATAAAGTCGCTCAGATTCGTCATGAATTGGACACCACCATTAATGCAGTTCCATTGGTAGAGGCGTTCAGAGCACTGTCTGGTCCAGTTTTATTGGATGAGTTTCAGTTACTGAGGCCTGAGGATGCGGACAAGGTGCTTGGCCAAATCCGATTGACCACTTGTGTGCTTGACCCTTGCCCTTCATGGCTTATTAAATCAAACAAGGAGGGGTTGTCCGGCTGGGTCCAAGAGGCTGTAAATTCCTCCTTGAGAGAGGGAGTGGTGCCTGCTGCTTTAAAAGAGGCAGTAATTAGACCACTCCTGAAAAAGCCTAACCTGGACCCAGAGGATGTTAACAATTATAGGCCAGTCGCCAACATCCCCTTCCTGGGCAAGGTGCTTGAGCGGGTGGTTGTAGGACAGCTCCAGGCACTCTTGAATGAAACGGATTATCTAGATCCATTTCAATCGGGCTTCAGGCCTGGTTTTGGAATGGAAACTGCCTTGGTCGCCCTGTGGGATGACCTCTGCCAGGAGAGGGACAGGGGGAGTGCGACCCTGTTGATTCTCCTGGACCTCTCAGCGGCTTTCGATACCATCGACCATGGTATCCTTCTGGATAGGTTGTCTGGGTTGGGAGTAGGAGGCACTGCACTACAGTGGTTCCGCTCCTACTTGGATGGCCGATTCCAGAAGGTGGTGCTGGGGGATTATTGCTCTGTGCCATGGCAATTGTGCCATGGGGTTCCACAGGGCTCTATTTTATCCCCCATGCTGTTTAACATCTACATGAAACCGCTGGGGGAGGTTATCCGGAGGTGTGGGCTGAGGTGCCATCAATATGCGGATGACACCCAGCTCTACCTCTCTTTCTCATCAAAACCAGGTGAGGCAGTGGCTGTTCTGAACCAGTGCCTGGGCACGGTAATGGACTGGATGAGGGCTAATAAACTGAAACTCAATCCAGACAAGACGGAGGTACTGTTAGTGGGTGGTTTGTCTGCCCGGCTAGGTGATATTCAACCTGTTCTGGAGGGGGTTGCACTCCCCCTAAAGGATCAGGTTCGTAGTTTGGGGGTGCTCTTGGATCCAGAACTGTCACTTGAGGCATAGGTGAACTCAGTGGCACGGAGCACTTTTTATCAGCTTAGGCTGGTATACCAACTATGCCCTTATCTGGACAGAGATAGCCTAGCTACAGTTATCCATGCTCTGATAACTTCTCGTCTGGATTACTGCAATGCGTTATACGTGGGGCTGCCTTTGAAAATGGTCCAGAAACTTCAGCTGGTCCAAAATAGGGCAGCAAGATTGTTAACAGGGACTGGCCTGCGAGCTCATATTACGCCAGTACTTTTCCAGCTGCACTGGCTGCCAGTCCATTTCCGGGCCCAATTCAAAGTGCTGGTGTTAACATTCAAAGCCCTTAACGGCTTGGGGCCAGGTTACCTGAAGGATCGCCTCCTCCCATATGTGCCTGCCCGGACCTTAAGATCATCAGCAGCGGCCCTTCTCCGTGAGCCCCTGCCAAAGGAAGTGAGGCGGGTGGCTACTAGGAGGAGGGCTTTTTCTGCTGTGGCACCCCGGCTCTGGAATGAGCTCCCTAGTGAGGTTCACCGGGCACCTACATTGTACTCCTTTCGGCGCCAGGTGAAGACCTTTTTATTTTCCCAGGCATTTTAGCTTTCTAAATTTTTATCTTTGCTGTTTTAAATCTGTATTTTAAACTCCTGTACTGCTGCTAGGTTTTATTGTGTTTGTATTGTTATATTGTGGTTTTAATGTTCTATATATTTTAAATTGTTTTATTGTGTGTTGTTTGGTTTTAGTTTTTGTGAACCGCCCAGAGAGCTTCGGCTATTGGGCGGTATAGAAATGAAATGAAATAAAGAAATAAAATAAAAAATTATTCTTGATTGCCTTAGCAGAGTCTTTGAGAACTCCTGGGATCCATCTACTCTTAGCCGAAAGGACTCTTCCATCTTTCCAAAGCCCTTGATCTGATCCTGCCCAACAATGCTCTCAGTCTGCTCCATCACCCTCGCCATGTGATGAAGATGATTAAGTTGGGGGTGAGAGGGACCTAGGGGGGACACTTAGGGGCTTCTTACCCTTTTTCTGTGGCAGCTTCCTAGGAGGCATGCTGTACTACCATTCCCTCAAACATACCTCTTGTTGCTGCTCTGTGCTTGGGTTGCAAAGTGCCCAGCCCAAGGCTTTATTGGTATATGTAAAGCGTGGGGTTTTGCTTCCTTCCTGTCTGTGTACATGTGCAGATATCTGTGGGGATGTGGGGGAGAGGTCAATCACCCTGGACCTACAGCGCCCTTGGCCCAAAGTACCCACCTACAGCCAAGCCCTTGCTGCCCTTACCAGGGACACCAATGCCACCAAGCAGTGCCAGGCTACTAAGACCCTTCCCGAAGGGCTCTCAGTGTGCACTGTCCCCAGGCTAGCTCCAAGCCCTTCTTGGGCAGCTTGTGGTGTGGAGCAGCCCCTATACCTCCCACTCGACAGTGCCCATCTTACTCACTGCAGCATTCTTTCCTCACAGGGGGAAGAGGACTTCTCTCCATCCCTGCTTGCTTTGCTATCAACTCTCTTATGCTGCTCTCCATTATTCTCTAATTCCACTCCATGCTGGGCCAGTAGGATGCCACGTATTAGGCTCACCAGGTCCACATCAGTTCCTAGGAGATGATTTTCATCATCTTCCAAATGGCAATTGGCTTTGCACTGAAGCATGTGAAGGAGGTGCAAGAGCCTAACTATGCATTCCCAATGTGCCACCCTATTGGTTTCCCAGCCTGGTTCTTCTCAGAAGTCTCGTTCTACAATCCTTAATGGGTGGTGGCAAAGCTGCCTTTACAAATTGCAGGGAGAGACGTGAGATTTCTAAGTTCGTATTTTGATGGTCATGCCTGACCACAATATGTTCTGCCTAAAACAGGCTTGAACAGTGTGTGACCTGCTAAGCTGAACCCCATTCACATACTGTGGCCTGCCTAGATAGACTGACAACCTCTAGGTTTGTGCAGTCCCAAGAGGGTTTCAAACATTAGAGGGTTGTCAAGCCCTTGGTGGGCTTCTATATTTAGCTGGTGGGCTGCATTTAGCTCCTAGGTCTCAAGTTGCATGGCTGGCCTACTAGCACCTAACCTTAGACACTACCTGTCATGGACCAGAAATACGCTGCTCCGTGAGTGGAAGGGAAAAGAGTTTGCCCCCATTCATTTTGGCCCTTCCCTTTCTTTGGCCTTCTCTGCTACCACAAGGTGGATTCCCCCCCTCCCCCCAGCTTTCTCCATCAAACCAGCCTTAAAATGCTCTGAGTCTCAGGTATTTATTTAGGTAAGGCAGTATTGGGGAAGATTATTAGATATGGGATGAGTAACACCCCCCCGCATACACACAAAAGAGACCTCAAGGTTTCAAACCACAATGGTTAAATTTTACTGAAGGAAAATGTTAATGGGAAAATCTTAAAATCTGGATGGATATACACACATGTTCAACACAAAAACAACCACTATGTGAATAGGATTTATTTTTATTTATTTAAAACAGTATAGAGCAACACATAATTTAAACAGCGAAAAGCATACTGACCCTTTGAACAAGCTAATGCCAATTAAAAACCTAAAACAACAAAACACAGTTAAAACAGTACAACTTTAGGGAATGCATTTAGTCCTCAAAGGCTTTGGGAAAAAGCAATGTTTTAACTTGGCACTGAAATGAAAGCAATGTACGTGCCAACTGGGCCTCCAGGAGGAGGGCATTCCACAATTGGAGATGGTGTGAACACTTGATTCTGTCTGGGAATCTGGAAGGACCCCCCTACCTGTGCCCCTGAGCCATGCGTGCTGAGTGCCTGCCTGCTCTATCCCCTTCCCCGCACTTGCCAAGCCGTCCGCAAATGCGCATATTCACATATATGCAAAATGGGGCCGTGAATAGCCCATATAATTTATTTATTTATTTCATTTCTATACCGCCCAATAGCCGAAGCTCTCTGGGCATTTCAATATAAGCAAGATTACAGTTGTTTGCTTTCCTGTAATCTTGCATATATGGGCTATTCATGGCCTCATTTTGCATATATGCAAATGTGCACATTTGCGGAAATGCGCATATTCACATATGTGCAAAATGGGGCCGTGAATGGTCCATAGACACAAGATCACAGGCAAGCAAACAACTGTGATGATGCATATATGGGCTATTCACGGCCCCATTTTGCATGTATGCAAATATGTGCATTTTCGTGATTGCCATTCTTTTTTTAAAAAATGGCGATTGTGGAGCTTGACAAGGCCACCTGGGTGAGTGCAGGAGGCTTGGCGAGTGGCAGGGAGATTGAGCGTGGGTCCTGGTGCATGTTAGCAGGGGTAGGGGCTGGGCAGGCACCCGGAGAACCCGGATGGGGGCCACCTGCCCATCCCTATCCACAACAGGGGTGCCATAGCAGAGAAGGCCCTCTCCCACATCCCACCATAGTCACAGTGTATGTCTTGCACTGGTGGGATGCAGAGGAGGGCCCCTCCAACAGATCTCAGTAGGGTAATAAAACAACTAGGGATAAATGCATCCAAGCCTAACTAGACTGTATCCCTATTGTATCCAGGTCCTTTATCCAAGCTTATTTTACTGTCATTGGTCCTGCCCTCTCAGTCTGTTCACCAGCTCCAGCAATTCTGACTCTAGTCTTTGTTTCCTCTAGGGTTCTGGGCTTCCTTCCTTCCTTCCTTCCTTCCTTCCATCCATCCATCCTTCCATCCTTCCATCCATCTCTTCTCTTCTTCTCTCTGACTCTTTACCTAGGGTTTTATTTCTTAAAAATATTTCATTTTCCCTCCCCAATTCCAACTGGTCAGGAGTGTAGTTTTTTAATTCATTTCATATAATCATAGAATAGTAGAGTTGGAAGGGGCCTGTAAGACCATAGAGTCCAACTCCCTGCTCAATGCAGGTATCCAAGTCAAAGCATCTCTGAGAGGTGGCTGTCCAGCCTCATCTTGAATGCCTCCAGTGTGGGAGAGCCCATTTCTGCAAACTAATTTATATTGCCTCAAATTAAAACGTTTTTCTCTTTCTCTGACCTTTTGTTTATAATCGCCTAGCCACCTAAGCACAATTTTATGACCACTATATTCTAACTAAACTTTGACCTCTAAACTATTAATCTTTTGGCTGAGATTACGTGCGTGCACACACAAAATGTAACCCCATAATATCCTAGAATCAACTAAATACAAGCATGGAGGACAGTTCTGTTCCTTCACACTACCTATATTTCCTTCCATTCTTTCTAGGTGCAGGAAAAATCATGTATTTACATGTATGTGGCTGTGCTCTCACTGAAAGGATCACAACATTTGGGTTTGTGTGTGGATGTGTATGCATTTATATGTACCTACACATGTGGGTATGGCGGATGTATATGTGTTTGTGTTTGTGCATGTGCATGCATGTGTATAATAAAAACAACAAACAGACATCATATTTTGTAACCCATACACATAGTACAAGGAGTTTTCTAAATATGGGGTCATAGGGATTCAAAGATAGAAAGAAGGGAAAACTGGTGGGAAGGAAAAGTGGAAGGAACCTTGGAGAACTTGGGTTGGATCCAAAGCTGTCTTTCCACTGATGAAGCAGTTCCATCAGTTGAACTGGGAGGGGGTGATTCCTCTCCCCCTGCAGTTCTTGTACACCCTCAAAATCTGCTTCAGATGGCTGGGAAACCCTCTGGAGAAGATTTTCAGGCAGCAGCATGGAGGATTGCAGAGGGTAGGAGAGAGGGAGACAGTCCCAGCATGCCTATCAGTAAGTGACATGAGGATGAAGTCCTGACAGGCAGATTCCACCCACATATGCAAACACATACAATATTCCAAAGAAGTTTGAGGTGGCTACTTTGAAGAGCACTTTGACACTGTTATAAAAAGGAACAATCCGTCACTATTGCAGACTGTTTATTTGCACACTCCCTTGAGAGTGAAGATCTTTGTGATCCCTTTATCCCTTGATAAACAATACGGTAACTGAGTTAACACAGGGCTGTCACTATAGAAACCTGGACCAAATGACAAGAGTCAAACAGTCAGAATAACTCTATATTTAGTCAGGGAGTAGATAGCTGGGTGTGACATTTGACAAGTTTATGGATGTTTTCAATGCCATTTGTTAAAGCAGAAACCTTTTTTTTTAAGTGCTTATTATGGTCACTGAATTGAAAATCATTTTAAATACTTCTTAATTTTATTACTGTGCTACATTAAGTCTGCAATACACTGTTACTCTGGAGTATGTCATATGGAACACTGTGGTGTTTACTCCTGTGCAGACATGTATAGGATTGCCCAGCATATGTGAACTTTTGGAATGAAATATCATCCAATGAATCGATCTCCTCCTATAAATATTTTTTTCTCATTCCTTAAAATGACTATTATGATTTTTTTTTTTTTTTTAAAAGAACACCCTCACATCTTTTGTCTATAACTTGAACATTGTGACAAATGTATAAGAAACAGATTGTGCATTAACTCTCTTTAGTCTGGGCTGTAGACATCTGAAAATTGACAGGAAAAAGACTCGTTCCTGATTAGCAGTGTCTTCACTTGGGCTTAGCTATGCATTCATATCCTCTGTATAATGAAGGCCCTTCACTATATTGCCTATCCATCTGAAGTGTTCTACTGCTATATAAATGGGGGTGGGAATACAGGATGAAATTGCCAACCTCATCCTTAATTTTGATCCCAATTTGAATTGACTATATCTTAAATATAGTCTTAAATATAAATCTTAAATGAGAGAATCATATTGTTATACCACTAAAGCTTTATTCATGATATAATGTGAAATAAAGGAGTTTTAATGGCATTATGTTACAATTTAGGTTATAAATGAATATAATATGATAATTTAGCATTCACCACAATCCAGTTTAAGAGGTGACTTGCTGGATTGGCCATATATTAGGCATAGATTGGATGTAAATTTAGATCTGAATGCCCAGCCACTGACAGCGCAATCTATCTGCACTGTATTAAGCCTGGAATACACAAACAGCAGTATGACATAGTAATCCTGATTTAGTAGAGTGAACTACACTGTTGGAATAGCAATGGTAGGGGATCACACCAAAAAGGGTGCAAGTTAAGTGTTAATTTGTCTTTAGAGTTTTAAAGTAGTTAGTAGGCACAATAACAAGGATCACTCAAGGTGGGGAGCTATTTAACAGCTCTGGATGCATTACCAGCTCTGGTGAAAATGGGTCAAAGGTGGGTGTAATGTTCCCTAGCAGCCAGGTGGAGCCAAATACGTTTCCTTTTTAGCCTGAGTTCTTGTGTATCAAAAGGCTATCGTGTTCACTATGTTCAGTAGTAGTAGTGGTTTCATTCTGTTAGAAGGCTCACCTGATTTGCTCTGTTGTTGTATGTTTCTGGTTGCTTAGCCAGGGGACTATCTGCTTATAATTCAGCAAAGCTTGCCAAGCCCTCTACGTTTTGGATTTGGTCTGCTTTATTCAACTACTTCCACTAACATGTACCTCTCCAAACTGTGGGTGAGAGATACCATTCTAATGCCATTTTAAAAAACCTGCCAAATAGAACATTCCATTCCTAACCCATTCATTGCTATGCTAGTTTCCCAACTGCAGAGCATTTTTTTTCAATATAGATGAGAATTTTTTTTAAAAAACATGAACCCTCCCCTCAGCTGCATTCTGAAATGATAACAGTCCATTCTTCTACCTCAGAAATCATTACCACCTCATTCTTCATGTGCAGACAAGGTCTCTACTTGAATGGGATGAACATTCTGATGTACATTCAAATGCACATCCCCATCCATGTTCCTATCATCAACTTGCACATGAACACCTTATTTACACATGACTAGAGCTGGGTTGGGCCACTATATTAATCATTGCTGAAGATGGCTTCAGATGTGATGGTCATACTCTACCATAGAAGTGATTGTCCATTCTAAACACAGAAGTGATTGGCCATTCAGTTGTCTGGATTTTGTCCAGATTCCCTTTGACTAGTGCTGTTTGGAAAATAGACAGGTTTTTAAGTAGGGCATTGAATATTTTGCCAGTTGTTATGAACCTAGCTAAAATCTAAAGGCAGTAAGATCTTTCCCCCACTTAAAGAGAAGATTTTCTTATCTTTTGAAAATTAGAATGGAAGAAGTGCAAATTTTGCTTTAAAACTTTGACATTTGGAAATTAAAACCAATGTATCTTGAAATGTCTGTTCATTGTTGTTGTTGTTTTATTTTAAAAAAAACATTGATTCCAGTACTGGCATTTCAAACTGATAAAATACATGTGGCTAAATATTCAATGGTCTGCCTCTTTGCTTCAAAATATCCATTCCAGTTTTGAGTCCATATTTCAGTATTAATTTCATTTTAATTCAAAGTACAATTGCAAAAGCGGGTAGGATTTTAAAAATATTGTGCTGGTAGCAAATCTTGAAAAATCCATTAGCATTGACATTTTCTGTCTGGAAATGCCAATTTCAATGAAGGCTCATTTTCGAATGAGAACTTTTCTGCAGTCCTTAGCTGTATCGGTGCTATCTAGTCATACATATTTTTACCATTGTCAAATCAATCTATGCTCACATTATGATTCACTTTTTCAGTGGGTGTTCTTTTCTCCACAGGAGACAGGAAGAGGACAACTTTGAAAAAGCAACTGATGAATTTTAAGTGTGGCATGTGAGTTTGAATTAGTGCATGTGCGTGTGTGTATAATATACATATGGAAAAATCTTCATGATTTTAAAGCACTGTAGGCTTCATTTTCTGACACTGTGTCACACACTTCTGAAAAAACAAGCAAACAGCCATTGATAATTCATCTCTTCAGTATATTAACAGTACTGTGTCCCACAAATACAGCTCTAGAAGTATAGGCTTTGATCTAAATTTAAGGCACAATCCTATTCATGTTTAGACAGAAAAAGGCTTAGAGCTAGGGCTGTGCATCGCTTCAGTCTGAAGTCCGAATAACAAGGCAAAGTGGGTTAATGAGGTGCCTCGTCACGATCAGAAGTGGATCAGAATAACAATGAGGCACCCTCGAAGTGAAGCAGTTGGTTGATGAGGCACCTCATCTGCCTCGGAGATTTGTAGCTCTTCTTATGCCTTCTGAGCAGCCCAGATAGGCTGTCTCCAAAATGTATGAACTTTGCTTTGCTGTGAGTCAGCCTCTGTTTGTTCACTGTGAGAGAGGTGGTGTTACTGGAGAGGAGAGGGCTGTCTGAATGTTATTTGGCTAGAGCAGTGGTCTCCAAAGTGGGGTGCACAAGACGATCCTTTGGGGTGCGCGAGCCACCTGATAATTGAGCAGCCTCCCACTGCCCTGACAAGCTGCCATTGTGTGCAAAGATGGTGGTGGAGGCAGCAGCAGCAGCAAGCTGGAAGAGGAGCCTAGAGGGAAGCTCTGTAGCATTTCACTCTTGGCTCCAGCCCTGTCCTGCCTCTGCAGCAGCCACCGAGAGCAACTGCACCACTCTCTGCCATGCACAGCAGAGGAAGCCGCAGCACTGGAGCAGTTGGCATCCTGCTGAAGGAGAGCCAGAAGGAGATTAACCCTTCCCACTCTCCTTTGGCAGAATGATGCCGAGAAAAAAGCATATGTTATAACAGCTATGTTAGTCTCTTCCCCTCTCCTCTCCTCCCCACCCTTCTGTAATAGGTTTACCATTCATTCTTGTTGTTTGTTCACTTAAAAATCTGGAAAATTTCAGTGTAGTTGCTTATCTTCCCCCACCCACCTTTTCAATTCTCTCTCAACCATTAGTTTGCCCTTACTTTGATTCCCTCTCTCTCTCTCTCTCTCTCCCTCCCTCTCTCTCTCTCTCCTACTTTCCTTTCCTTGTTCTTGGCTCCCCTCCACCTCCCCTTCTGAATTCCTGTATTCCTTCCCTTCCCATTTTTGATCTCTTTTCCCTAAAAGCAAAAATACAAAAAAGTTAAAAAATTAAAAACCTCTTTCTCTTCTGTTAGGATTATATTTACTCCCTGCCCCTTGCTTGTAGTCTAGTGTTTGCTTTTCCTTTGCTCTTGTGTGTCTGTCTGTCTTTCCAGTTGTTGCCCATTTTTGCCAGGCAATTCAGCCAAAGAGAACCTGAGGTTATTGACTGTGAATAAGAAAGCAGTATTAAGGGGGAAGGGGTTATTTGCACTTCAAAGAAACTTACAGCAGAGTTTAGGGATAGTGACCTCCTCACTGCTTCAACACCTAAATTGGTTATCCCTTTATGAACTTTGAGTTTCTGAGGACAGCACATTTCACCTGTGCCTAGCACAAAAACTACTGGGCCAAATGGTCTAAGATTTTGCAGGTGGGATGCTGTCCAGGGGGCCTGAGAATTCACAATTTCCCCTATGTATCATAGAAACAGAAAAAAATATATGTCCTTTTTGTTTTCCTATGCAAGTCAATGGGAAAACGCCAAAAACAAGTGATTCAGATATCTGAATCACACTTCAGATTTGGATTTGAGTCGAAGCAGATGGGGTCTGAATTGGTCTGAAGCAGCATCCAATGTGAAGTGGGGGGCCCGTGTAAGCCCTGCTTAAAACTCCCAGCATGGCTGGCTGAGGCATGCTGGGTGTTGTAGACCTTTTTTCTGTCTAAACATGCACAGGATTGCACCCTTAGCCAAATGTAAAGTAGTCCCACTGAAATAATTGGGACTTAAGTTAGTCGTGAGTATCTTAAGTAACTATGATTGAGTCTGAATCCAACCCATAGTTCTCAACATTGCGGCCCTCATTAACATATGTATAGGGAAATATAAAAAGGGTCCTGCTATATGTAAGGGTGCGTTATGTACCTCATTTGAGCCATGACAGGACTTATCAGAGTTTAGTCCCATAACCTGATTTCAGTTATACGGTTTGTTGTTGTTGTTGTTCAGTCGTTCAGTCATGACCGACTCTTCGTGACCCCATGGACCATAGCATGCCAGGCCTTCCTGTCCTGCGCTCTCTCTTGGAGTGTGCTCAAGTCCATATTCATTGCATCAGTGATGCTATCTAGCCATCTCATTCTGTGCCGTCTAGGGATGTACGAAAGTGACTTACCTTTCGCGGATTACATTGATGGTGGTGGGGGAGGCGTTCCGCCCCTCCCCCCGGAATCCTCAACAGGGGGGAGACGATCTGTTCCTCCCCCCCGGAATCCTCAATGGCTGGCTGTGCTCCACGGCAGCTCCGCGGAGCAGCCAGCCAGGCCCAACCCAGCACAGAGCCATCCGCAGCCAGATTTCCGGCCGTGGAGGGCTCTGGGAAAAAAACAAACACACAAACAAACCACTTATGCAAATGGCGGCGGCTATGGCTGCCGCCATTTGCGTTCCTTATTTTTGGCCATCTGAATCTACATAAATATTTACGTAGACTATAACGGCAAAAATAAAGGGGAACACAAATAGCGTACTGGGCACTATTTGCGTCCCTTTTTGATTCACCGTTTTAGCCTACTAGGGATGGCGGATAATTTCTCCCCGAATCTTCAGGGGGCCGAGCGCCAAAGCATTTGGCCCCCCGAAATCGGCGGTGAAATTCTCCACCACCCCCCCGGGATGGGACTTACCTTTGGAGAATGTCCCTCCCGGCAGTGGGTCCCGGAGGCAGTTCGTCGGCCTTTCGTTGGGGGCGGGGGCGGCAGCCGGTCTTCCAACCAGCTGCCGCTGCCGCCATTACAAAGGAAAGTGTAAAAAAAACCCCAAAGCCCCGTGATAGGCTACGAAACGATTAACGTAGCCTATCACGGCTAGATTTCCAAAGTCAGCCATGATAGGCTACGTAAATATTTACGTAGCCTGTCATGTCTTTTTTTTTTTTTTTAACAAGACTGGAAATGGTGGCGGCGGTAGGGATGGGCGAAAGTCCCTTACCTGTCCTCGAAGCTTGCTTCGCGGTCTGGGGGAGGCGCTTTGGTTCTCCCCTCGAAGTTCAGGCGAGGGGGGGAGGCGCCCCGCCTCGCCTGGCCGAAATTCAGGCCGGGGGGGAGGCGCCCCATCCCTCGCCGGCGAAATTCAGGCCAGGTAGATGCACCCCGTCTACCTGGCCACGAAAAAAAAAGTAAAAGAACAAATCAAAAAACACACACCCGTGATAGGCTAAGTAACGATTTACGTAGCCTATCACGGCTAGATTTCCAAAGTCAGCCATGATAGGTTATGTAAATCGTCACGTAGCCTATCACGGGTGACTTTGGGGGAAAAAAAAAGCACGTACGCAAATGGCGGCTCCTATGGGGACCGCCATTTTGCGTTCCTTATTTTGGCACGTCTAGTCTACGTGAATCTTTACGTAGACTAGACGTGCCAAAATAAGGAACGCAAATGGCGGCGCCCATGGGCCGCCGCCATTTGCGTATGCGCTCCCCCCCCCAAAGTCACCCGTGATAGGCGCTATTTGCATTGCCCTTATTTTCACCGTAGTCTACGTAAATCTTTACGTAGACTAGACATGTCAAAATAAGGAACGCAAATGGCGGTCCCCATGGGAGCTGCCATTTGCGTATGCGCTTTTTTTTTTTCAAAGTCACCCGTGATAGGCTACGTGACGATTTACATAGCCTATCATGGCTGACTTTGGAAATCTAGCCGTGATAGGCTACGTAAATCGTTACTTAGCCTATCACGGGTGTGTGTGTTTTTGTTTTGTTTTTTACTCTTTTTTTCGCGGCCGGGTAGACAGGGTGCTCCTACCCGGCCTGAATTTCGCTGGCGAGGGATGGGGTGCCTCCCCCCAGGCCTGAACTTCAGCCGGGCGAGGTGGGGCGCCTCCCCCCCCTCACCTGAACTTCGGGGGGAGAACTGAAGCACCTCCCCCCCACCGCGAAGCAAGCTTCGAGAACAGGTAAGGGACTTTCGTCCATCTCTAGCTGGAATACTGTCATCCCCACTAGCTTTGTTGTTAGTAATGCTTCCTAAGGCCCACTTGACTTCACTCTCGAGGATGTCCGGCTCAAGTTAAGTGAGCGCACTATCATGGCTATCAGGGACATTCAGATCTTTCCTGTATAGTTCTTCAGTGTATTCTTTCCACCTTTTCTTAATCTCATCTGCTTCTGTTAGGTCCCTGCCTTCTTTGTAGGGATGTACGAAAGTGACTTTCCTTTCAAGGATTATGTTGATCATGGGGGGGGGGAGGCGTTTCATCCCTCCCCCCGGAATCCCTGACAGGGGGGGAGGCGCTCCATTCTTCCCCCCCGGAATCCTCGAACGGCTGGCGGTGCTCCGCAGCAGCTCCGTGGAGCAGCCGGCCAGCCCCAGTCAGGCCAGAGCCGTCCGCAGCCAGATTTCCGGCCGCGGAGGGCTATGGGAAAACGAACAAACAAACCCACGTATGCAAATGGTGGCGGCTACGGCTGCCGCCATTTGTGTTCCTTATTTTTGGCCATCTGAATCTATGTAAATACTTACGTAGACTATGATGGCGAAAATAAAGGGGAACGCAAATAGCATAGTGGGCGCTATTTGCGTCCCTTTTTGATTCACCATTTTCGCCTACATAAATCTTTACGTAGGCTAAAATGGCAAATCAAAAGGGGATGCAAATAGCACATGCTACGCTATTTGCATTCCCCTGCATTTTCGCCATCATAGTCTACGTAAATATTTACGTAGACTAAGACGGCCAAAAATAAGGAACGCAAATGGCGGTGGCCGTAGCCGCCACCATTTGTGTAGGCGGGTTGTTTTTTTAAAAAACCCACCCAGCCATGATAGGCTACGTAAAGATTTACGTAGCCTATCACGTCTTTTTTTTTTTACCAAGACTGGAAATGGCAGCGGTGGCAGCTGGTCAGAAGAACAGCCACTGCCGCTGCTGCCGGAGCTGCCGCTGCCTGGAAAATCCGCCCCAGGGAAATCTCGTCCCGGGGGGGATCAGCGGGGGGGTGGGCCGTTCCGCCACAGATTTCGGGGGGGCGAATGCACTGGCAATCGGCCTCACCGAGATCCGTGGTGGAATTCTCTGCCATCCTTACTTCTTTGACCTTTATCATGCCCATCTTTGCACAAAACATTCCCTTGATATCTCTGATTTTATTGAAGAGATCTCTAGTCTTTCCCATTCTGTTGTTTTCCTCGATTTCTTTGCACTGTTCATTTAAGAAGGCCTTCTTGTCTCTCCTTGCTATTCTCTGGAACTCTGCATTCAGTTGCATATATCTTCCCCATTCTCCCTTGCTTTTCACTTCCCTTCTTTCCTCAGCTACTTGTAAAGCCTCCTCAGACAGCCACTTGGCTTTCTTGCATTTCTTTTTCTTTGGGATGGAATGAGTTGCTGCCTCCTGAACTATGTTACAGACCTCTGTCCATAGTTCCTCAGGCACTCTGTCTATCAGGTCTAATCCCTTAAATCTATTCCTCACCTCCACTGTATATTCATAAGGAATATGATTTAGGTCATACCTGAATGGTTTAGTGGTTTTCCCTACATTCTTCAATTTAAGCCGAAATTTTGCAACAAGAAGCTCATGGTCTGAGCCACTGTCAGCTCCAGGTCTTGTTTTGACTGACTGTATAGAGCTTCTCCATCTTTGGCTGCAAAGGACATAATCAATCTGATTTCGATATTGACCATCTGGTGATGTCCATGTGTAGAGTCGCCTCTTGTGCTGTTGGAAAAGAGTGTTTGCTATGATCAGCGTGTTTTCTTGGCAAAAGTCTATTAGCCTTTGTCCTGCTTCATTTTGTACACCAAGGCCATGCTTGCCTGTTATCCCGGGGATTTCTTGACTTCCTACTTTAGCATTCCAATCCCCTATGATGAAGAGGACATCTTTTTTTGGTGTTAGTTCTAGAAGGCGTTGTAGGTCTTCATAAAACCGATCAACCTCAGCTTCTTTGGCATCAGTAGTTGGGGCATAGACTTGAATTCCTGTGATGTTGAATGGTTTGCCTTGGATTTGTACTGAAATCATTCTATCATTTTTGAGATTGTACCCCAGTACTGCTTTTCCCACCCTTTTGTTGACTATGAGTGCTACTCCATTTCTTCTAAGGGATTCTTGCCCACAGTAGTAGATATGATGGTCACCTGAATTAAATTCGCCCATGCTTGTCCATTTTAGTTCACTGATTCCCAAGATGTCGATGTTCAGTCTTGCCATCTCATGTTTGACCACTTCCAGCTTACCTTGATTCATTGATCTTACATTCCAGGTTCCTAAACAACATTGTTCTTTACAGCACTGGATTTTCTTTTCACCACCAGACACATCCACAGCTGAGTTTCCTTTCGGCTTTGGCCCAGCCGCTTCACTCTTTCTGGCGCTACTTGGAAATTCCCTCTGCTCTTCCCCAGTAGTATGTTGGACACCTTCTGACCTGAGGGGCTCAACTTCCAGCGTCATATCTTTTAGCCTTATGATATGTTCCATAGGGTTTTCTTGGCAAGAATACTGGAGTGGGTTGCCATTTCCTTCTCCAGTGGACCACATTTTGCCAGAACTTTCTGCCATGACCTGTCCATCTTGGGTGGCCCTGCACGGCATAGCTTATGGCTTCATTGAGTTACGCAAGCCCCCTCGCCACAACAAGGCAGTGATCCATGAAGGGGGTTATAGGGTTTAGCCTTTCACTATGTGAACAAACAGCAAAGGTGAAAATGTACCTAAGCATGTGCAGACTTTCCCCTGTTATCACTGGGCAAGTGCATGGGAATGGGAAGGCATGACTCCCATCAACACAGGTTGGCATGCTGATACATCCTTTCTGTCTTGTTGTTGTTCAGTCGTTCAGTCGTGTCCGACTCTTCGTGACCCCATGGACCATAGCACACCAGGCCTTCCTGTCCTGCGCTCTCTCCCGGAGTGTGCTCAAGTTCATATTCATTGCATCCGTGATGCTATCTAGCCATCTCATCCTCTGCTGTCCCCTTCTCCTTTTGCCTTCAGTCTTTCCCAGCATCAGGGTCTTTTCAAGAGAGTTTTCTCTTCGCATTAGGTGGCCAAAGTATTTGAGCTTCAGCTTCAGTATCTGTCCTTCCAATGAGCACTCAGGGTTGATTTCCTTTAGGATGGACTGATATGACCTCCTTGCAGTCCAGGGGACTCGTAAGAGTCTTCTCCAGCACCACAGTTCGAAAGCATCAATTCTTCGGCGCTCAGCCTTCGTTATAGTCCAGCTCTCACAGCCATATGTTGCTACTGGGAAAACCGTAGCTTTGATTATGTGGACCTTTGTCGGCAAGGTGATGTCTCTGCTTCTTACTATGCTGTCTAGGTTTGCCATAGCTTTCCTCCTAAGGAGCAAGCATCCTTTTATTTCATGGCTACAGTCACCGTCTTTGGTGATCTTGGAGCCCAAGAAAGTAAAATCTGTCACTGCTTCCATTTCTTCCCCTTCTATATGCCAGGAAGTGATGGAGCCAGATGCCATGGTCTTAGTTTTTTTAATGTTGAGATTCAAACCAGCTTTTGCACTCTCCTCTTTCACCCTCAACAACAGGCTCTTTAGATCCTCTTCGCTTTCTGCCATTAGGGTGGTATTGTCTGCATATTGGAGGTTGTTGATAATTCTCCCAGCAATCTTAATTCTGACCTGTGATTCATCCAACCCGGCGTTTCTCATGATGTACTTTGCATATAAGTTAAATAAGCAGGGTGACAATATGCAGCCTTGTCGTACTCCTTTCCCAATTTTGAACCACTCGATTGTTCCATGTCTGGTTCTTACTGTTGCTTCTTGACTCTCATACAGGTTTCTCAGGAGACAGGCAAGGTGGTCTGGTACTCCCATCACTTTAAGAATTTGCCACAGTTTGTTGTGATCCACACAATCAAAGGCTTTAGCATAGTCAATGAAGCAGAAATAGACGTTTTTCTGGAATTCTCTTGCTTTCTCCATGATCCAGTGAATGTTGGCGATTTGATCTCTAGTTCCTCTGCCTCTTCGAAACCCAGGTTGTACCTCTGGTAGTTCTTCGTTCACATACTGCTGAAGCCTAGCTTGTAGGATTTTGAGCATCACCTTGCTGGCATGTGAAATGAGCCCAATATTGTGCGGTAGTTTGAACACTCTTTGGCGTTGCCCTTCTTTGGATTTGGAATCTGTCCTTTATAATAACAGAATGTACAATTTCAAGATGACCTACTTTTCAAAAATGTGCCTTGCCAGCTTTGAGACATCTTTATTTGGGATTTCCAGAAGAAAAAAAAAGCAAAAGTAAGGGCAATTTTGTATAATCTATGGATATAAGGAGTATGGACATAACATAACCATCTGTTAACGCTGCGTCACACTGAGATGCTCTGGATTAAGTGAAAACGCTTTAAAAATAAGTCATCTCTTAAAATAAGAGACAGTGGACTTGATCATGTACAATTAATAGTTACAAAAAGGTGACTAACAAACACTTGAAATAACATATTCTATATAAAAATCAGACTGCTTGCTCTTGCAGTATGCCTTTAAATAAATGAGGATTATTTTTTCCTAATGCCATCTGCTTTGGGGTTATTTCTACTTCATTCCTGAACATTAATATAGAAGATATGCTTTAAATAAAATGCTGCTGCAATCTTAATTATAAACTAATACGCATGTTCTATGTTTTTTTATTCCCCCAAGTGACTACTGGAAAATAAGCTGCAGATAAAGGCTAAAGTTTACGTATCACTTTAAAACAAATAAGCAACAAAGTCTTGGGTGTAGGCCCCTATCTCCTGCTCTAGATCAAGTCTTGGCTGTTTGTAAGCAAATACAGGGAGCAATGTAACAGAACAGTCAAGTGGCAAGCAAATGGTCAGGCACAACAGGTTTCAGTCCAAGGAAATTTAGGCTAAGGCAGGAGCTGTCAAAATACAGGCTGAGGTCAGAACATAGTCAGTCAGGCAATAAGGATCAGGCAGAAACAGGACTAGTCAAGGTAACAAGCAGGAGGTCAAACACAGTAAGTCAGTCAGGTATGTTAGACAGTCCAGAAACAGGGTCATTAAGCAGTGTAAAAGGGCAGAAAACGACAATCATAGAGCACAGTTCAAGAGGCAAGGCACACAGCAGAGACCTGTGTGAGCAGATAAAGTTGTTCCAACATTGGCTGGGTTTCTAGTGGAGGCTTTTACGCCCAAAGCCGGCCAGGCCCCACCCAGAGCTCAACTGCAGCAATCAGAGCTCCCTTTCCGAGCCCTACTCTCAAGGACTCACTTTCTCCTGAGGAGTAGAGATGCACGAAAGTCACTTACCTGGTCTCGCAGCTTGCTTCGCGGTGGGGGGGAGGCGCTTTGCTGCTCCCCCAGAAGTTCAGGCCGGGGGGGAAGGCTTCCCTCCTCGCTTGGCCGAAATTCAGGCCGGGGGGGAGGCTTCCCGCCTCGCCCGGCTGAAATTCCGGCCGGGGAGAAGCGCCCCGTCTCCCCGGCCGCGAACTTCAAAAGAAAAAAAAAACGCCGCTGTGATAGGCTACGTGACGATTAACGTAGCCTATCACGGCTAGATCTGCAAAGTCAGCTGTGATAGGCTACGTTAATCGTCACGTAGCCTATCACGGGTGATTTTGAAGAAAAAAAAAAGCGCGTACGCAAATGGTGGCCCCCATAGGGAGCCGCCATTAGCGTTCCTTATTTGGTCCCTGTAGTCTACGTAAAGATTTACGTAGACTACGGCGAAAATAAGGGCAACGCTATTTGCGTTGTCCTTATTTTCGCCGTAGTCTACGTAAATCTTTACATAGACTACAGGGACCAAATAAGGAACGCGAATGGTGGCTCCCTATGGGGGCCGCCATTAGCCGTATGTGCTTTTTTTTTATTTTTTTAAGTCACCCGTGATAGGCTACGTGACGATTAACATAGCCTATCATGGCTGACTTTGCAAATCTAGCCGTGATAGGCTACGTTAATCGTTACGTAGCCTATCACAGGGGCGTTTTTTTTTTTTTTTTACTTTTCTTGTAATGGCGGCGGCGGCAGCCGGTCAAAAGACCGGCTGCCGCCCCCGCCCCTGACGAAGACCTGCCGAACCGCCGCCGGGACCCGCCGCCAGGAGGGACATTCATGAAAGGTAAGTCCCATCCCGGGGGGGGGGCGGGGGGTGGGGGGGCAGAGAATTTCTCCCTGAACAACCTTCGGAGGACTGAATGCTTTGGCACTCGGCCCCCCGAAGTTTCGGAGAGAAATTCTCCCCCATCCCTACTGAGGAGACCTTTTCAGGGGTGAGCGCTCCTTCACATGGGAGACCTACGAGCCTGTCACTTGAGATAATGACGCTCCTGGGGATGAGGGGGTGGCTCAGCCTCTGCCTCAGAAACAGAGTCCCTTTTAGGGGTGCACGGAAGTCACTTACCTGGTCTCGCAGCTTTTCGTGGTGCGGGGGAGGCGCTTCGCTGCTCCCCCCGCGAAGTTCAGGCCGGGGGGAGAGGCTTCCCACCTCACCCGGCCGAAATTCAGGCCGGGGAGGAGGCGCCTCGCCTCGCCCGGCCGCGAAATTAAAAGTTAAAAAAAAAACACGCCCCCGTGATAGGCTACGTGATGATTAACGTAGCCTATCACAGCTAGATCTGCAAAGTCAGCCATGATAGGCTACGTAAATCGTCACGTAGCCTATCACGGGTGACTTTAAAAAAAAAAAACGCGTACGCAAATGGCGGCCCCCATAGGGAGCCGCCATTCGCGTTCCTTATTTGGTCGCTGTAGTCTACGTAAATCTTTACGTAGACTACAGCGACCAAGTAAGGAACATGAATGGTGGCTCCCTATGGGGGCCACCTTTATCCGTACGCGCTTTTTTTTTTTTAAAGTCACCCGTGATAGGCTACGTGACGATTTACGTAGCCTATCATGGCTGACTTTGCAGATCTAGCCGTGATAGGCTACGTTAATCGTCATGTAGCCTATCACGGGGGCGTTTTTTTTTCTTTTATTGGAATGGTGGCAGTGGCAGCCGGTCGAAAGACCGGCTGCCGCTCCCGCCCCGGACGAAGACCGGATGAACCGCCAGCCAGACCCGCCGCCGGGAGGGACATTCGCCAAAGGTAAGTCCTGTCCCGGGGGGGGGGTGCGGGGTGCAGGGGGGTGCAGAGAATTTCTCCCCGAAACTTTTTCAGGGGGCCGAACACGTTGGCACTTGGCCCCCTGAAGTTTCGGGGAGAAATTCTCCGCCATCCCTAGTCCCTTTCTCCTGACAGGGATGGCCCTGCAATCACCTCCTCTAAGGGCTCAGGCTCCTGTGGGCCTGGGAGCAGTGCCTGGTCTGGGGTACCCTTGGGCTTCTGGGACCTCTAGTTCCTCCTCTGAGGAGGACTCTTCCAGTTGGGGCATGACACCCTAGTTCTAAGTATGACAGTCATCTTGTAGACTGTTTTATACAACTTCTGAAACCCAGCTGGGTTTCCTCACCTACTTTTGTCATCTGGAGCTATCTCCTTGCAAGTGTGTTTTAGTTCCCATTTTCTGCTTTTGGCACATTTGAGTTTGGGCATCATTCAAGCCATGCCTCTGACCTGCCACTGTCCACCAAACCATGGTGTGGGTCTGCTGGACTCTGTTCTAAGCCTCACCCACTCATAGGCATTTGTGAAATATTGGAGTCCATGGGGAAGCAATGCAGTTTTGCTGGTCTGCACACTTCCTGTGCCCACACACACACACACATGGAATTTGGAGGGTGTTGGAGAAACAAACATAATGGTGAGCCACACTATGAGAGCATGTATTCAAATGCACAATCCATGCAGCGCTAGAGATGTCAGAGAAATCTGCAATGGAATTAAATGAGTTCAGATTTTATGAATCCGACCCACAGATTCTGCAGCAGACCAGCTTTGCCCCAGTTGAGCAGATTCCACAGACCTGCAGACTGTTTTTCTAACTTTCTGGAGTTTTGCACAAATTTAGTAATAGAAAAATATGCAAAAAAACACAACACAAACCCCCCCCACCCTGGCTGAAAATGCACATTTCCCCCCATAACCTACAGCATGAAAATGCACATTTTGTGGGATTTGTGCATTTTTGCAAATATGAATTTGTGCAAGTGCGAATTTGCGCAAATTTGGCTACAAAACAAATCCAATTCCATCGATGAGCAGATGACAGAAGGAAAGGCGCCTGACAGTCCATGAAATGCAAATAGAACACAATTTACACAATTTGTACATCCCTATGCAGGGCTAGGCCTTACTTTTAATCCTAGCCTCATATTGAGGCTTGCCTGTCTGAGAGGGCTCCAGTTCAAAAGCTCCTCCAACTCATTGCCTTTCTGGCTACCAAAACCTTGATCCATCCTACACTCATAACTGAGATGCAGAGTGGTCTTGGGTGGTGTTAGTTGAGTCATAATTAAGGGCTTCCTGTATGGTGGGGCTCAGAGGTCCCAGAAAAAGATATTTATGTTTACATGTGTTAATAAAACAAATTAATTAGAATATGTATGTTTCTGAAACTTAGGGCCAAAACAGACATTACTGTAAATCTGTATACAGCTACATTTCCCCACCCTTCACTTTTACTCTAGAGAAGGCATAGGGGGCCTGATCCAGATCAGGACCCTAGGTTTTTAAGATCTGGATCATGCCCACCGCATGTAGTCTAGATTAAAAAAGGAAAAAAAAGAGGTAGCTGTTACATACAGATTTAAAGTAATGTCTGTTTTGCCCTTATTAAGGAAAAAGTTAGGAAGACCTTATACTTGTCAGCTAAGACTATCTGTTATTTATTTACTTTATATTTATTTTATTAAAACATACATACACACACTGCCACCACCCTTCTATTAGACTTCAGGGTGATGGACAATATAAAATCAATACCATGTAATAAAACACAGCATGCAACACTACACAATATTTCATTTATTTTATTTATTTATTAAATTTATTAATTGCCCATCTGGCTGGTCACCCAGCCACACTGGGTGATGTACAGCATATAATAAAACAGTTTAAAACAATAAAATTCTACAATAAAAACATTTTCTAAAATACCCTAACCCACCTCAAATGCCTGTCTGAACAACCATGTTTTTAATGCACAGCAGAAGCTCATTAAAGAGGGGGCAAGGCGGAGTTCCCTAGGGAGGGAGTTCCACAGAGTGGGGGCCACCACAGAAAAGGCCATCTCCCTCGTCCCCACCAGTCTAGCTGTCCTGGCTGATGGGACAGAGAGAAGGCCATCCGAGGCTGATCTTGTTAAGCGGCCTGTCTAGTGTTGCTGGAGGCGCTCCTTAAGATAGGCTGGGCCAGAACCATATAGGGTTTTAATTTAAAGGTCAAAACCAACACCTTGAATTTGGCCCGGAAAACAACTGGTAACCAGTGCAACTCCTTCAGCACTGGAGTGATGTGATCTTGCCGGCGGCTGCCTTTAATCAGGCGAGCCGCCGCGGTCTGTACCAACTGCAGCTAGGGATGTTAGAGAATTCCACCGGAGATCCCAGGGGGGCCGAATTCCAGTGAATTCAGCCCCCCAGGATCCATGGCGGAACAGAGCAACCTGCCCCACCTCCCCACGAAAGCCCCGTGAAACAGAGCCTACTTGGCTGCGGCTCCAGCTGTGGCTTTGGCTCTGGTGGTGGTGGCGGCGGCTCTGGCTGCTGCCGGGCTGCTGCAGACAAAAATGGTGTCCTGAGTAGGGGACACCATTTGCAACCCTATAGTAGCCCGTGATAGGCTACATAAATATTTACTTAGACTATCACGGCTAAATCAGGGACGCAAATGGAGTCCCCTACGCCATTTGCGTTCCTGTTTTAGCTGTCATAGGCTACATAAATATTTACGTAGCCTACCACGGATAAAACGGGAATGCAAAGGCTATGTAAATATTTATGTGGCCTATCACGGGCTACCATAGGGACGCAAATGATGTCCCCTCCTCAGGACGCCATTTGCATCCACATTCCACAGCAGCCTGGCAGCAGCTGGAGGCCCCGCTGCAGGTTGGCCTGGCCGGTGGCTCTGCGGCCTTGCCGCGGAGCAGAGCCGGCCAGGCAGGATTCTGGGGTGGAGGAACGGATCGCCTCCCCCCCCATTGAGGATTTTGGGGGGAGGGACAGAGTGCCTCCCCCCCATCGCAGATGTCCCTGGACAAAACCAGGTAAGTGTTTCGTACATCCCTAGCTGCAGCTTCTGAACCGTCTTCAAGGGTAACCCCAAGTAGAGCGCATTACAGTAGTCTAAATGAGAGGAGACCAAGTCATGTACTACCGATGGGAGCAGATGGTCGGGAAGGAAGGGGCGCAGCCGCAGTATCAGATGGAGTTGATACAGCGCTGTCCAGCTCACAGCTGACACCTGAGCCTCCATGGACAGCTGGGAGTCCAAAATGACCCCCTGGCTGCAGACCTGGTCTTTCAAGGGTAGCCGTACCCCATTCAACACCAGGTCAACATCCCCCAGCCTCCTCTTGTCTCCCACCAAAAGTATCTTGGTCTTGTCAGGGTTCAGCTTCAGCTTATTCCTCCCGATCCAGCCACTCACCATCTCCAGACATTTGGAAAGGGATTCTACGGCCAACCTTGGTGAAGATTTGAACAAGAGGTAGAGCTGTGTGTCATCCGCATATTGATGACGCCGCACCCCAAACCTCCTGATGATAGCCCCCAGCGGCTTCACAAAGATGTTAAATAGCATTGGGGAGAGGATGGAACCCTGTGGCACCCCACAAGTGAGTGGCCACGGGTCCGAAACCTGCTCTCTAAGTGCTACCCTCTGGTACCTGCCAGAGAGGAAGGACCGGAACCACTGCAATACGGTGTCTCCAATGCCCAACCCCTCCAGGCAGTCCAGGAGGATACCATGGTCAACGGTATCAAAAGCCGCTGAGAAGTCAAGGAGAACAAGGAAGGAGCATTCACCCCTATCCAGAGCCCTCCTCATATCATCCACCAAGGCGACCAAGGCCATTTCTGTCCCATGCCCAAGCCTGAAGCCTGACTGAAATGGGTCTAGATAATCAGTTTCTTCCAAGTGTGCCTTCAACTGCATCGCCACCACCCGCTCAATCACCTTGCCCCAAAATGGCAGATTTGAGACTGGGTGAAGTTTGTTCAGAACTTGAAGATCCAAGGAGGGCTTCTTTAAGAGCGGTCTTATCACTGCCTTCTTGAGGGCTGATGGCATCACTCCCTCCTCAAGGGAGGCGTTCACCACCGCCCTCATCCCCTCACCCAGGCAGTCTCTCTCTGCAGCCCATAATGAGCCAAGATGGGCAAGGATCAAGTAAGCAGGTGGTCGGCCTTACAGATGAAAGGACCTTGTCCACTTCATCAGAAGGAAGAAGCTGGAACTGATCCCACAAAACCAGTTTGCCACAGGCCACCTCTTGCTCACTAACTGTATCCACAGAGTGCGGAGTCTAGGGATGTATGAAACTCACTTACCTTCGCTCCGTCCCTCCTCGCGGAATCCTCAACAGTGGGGGGGGGAGGCGATCCGGTCCTCCCCCCCAGAATCCTCGACGGCTGGCTCCACTCTGTGGCCAGGCCGTGGAGCAGACGGCCTTGTGCGGACGCAAATGGCAGCCGCCGTAGTGGCCGCCATTTGCGTCCAGCTAGACAGCCGTGATAGGCTACATAAGAATTTACGTAGCCTATCACGACTAACATAAAAAAACCAAAAAAACATGCAGCGTACGCAAATGGCGGTGGCTACGGAGGCTGCCATTTGCGTGGCCTATTTTTCACCAACTTATCTTACGTCAATATTTACATAAGATAAAATGGTGAAAAAAATGGGGATGCAAATAGCATCCACTACGCTATTCACGATCCCCTTTTTTTTGCCATTTTATCTTATGTAAATATTGACGTAAGATAAGTTGGCGAAAAATAGAACACGCAAATGACGGCCGCTGTAGCCGCCACCATTTGCATACACTGCGTGTTGTTGTTGTTGTTGTTTTACGTTAGCCGTGATAGGCTACGTAAATTCTTACGTAGCCTATCACAGTGCGAGGACGGCAATGGCGGAGGCAGCAGCCCTGCTGTGGCTGGCCAGGAGACCAGCTGCCGCCGCCGAATCCACCCCAGGTAAGTGCCGTCCCGGGGGGATTCCGCAGGGGCTCAGGGGGAAGGAGGCCATTCCACCACAGATTCCGGGGGGCTGGATTCTAATCCAGCCTCACTGGAATCCGTGGCGGAATTCTCTGCCATCCCTAGGAGTAACACTCCTAATCTGATCAATTTTATCTGCAAAGTGCCTTGCCAAGACCTCACAAGAGGCCTTAGAATGCTCAAGTGGTTCCGGAGCCAGAGGACCAACCAGGCTCCGGACCACTTGGAACAGCCTCCTGGGACAGCACTCTGCAGATGCGATAGAGGCAGCATAATATTCCTTTTTTGCTGCCTTCACCGCCACGTGATAGGCTGAAGATACAGCTCTAGCCCGTGTCTGATTGTCTTTGGAGCGAGACTTCCGCCACCGGCGCTCTAGCCGTCTCACCTCCTGTTTCAGAGCTCGTAACCACAGATTGAACCATGGTGCAGTCCGAGCCCTGTTCAGGGGGAGAGGGCATTTCGGAGCCACCTGATCTAATGCCCCAGTGATTGCGGCATTACACCCACCCACCAGGGTCTTGACCGAGTGGCCATTGGTGTGCCCCAGAGAATCCCCAAGCGCATTCAGGAATCCATTCGGATCCATAAGACAATCTAATGAAACACTTCATGATTGTACAATTGCTGCCTCTGCAATTGTGGCCTTAGGCCAGGGTTGAGCAAACTGTGGCTTGAGGGCCGCATGTGCCCCTCAGTGTAATTTCAAAACTCTTCTTCATGTGATCAGTTCAGACTTGTGGGGAGAGCAACCTGTCCCTTTTCTGGCAGCCCACTGGCTGGGAAGGAAGAAAGAGAAAGAGAAAGAGAGAGAGAGAGAGAGAAGGGGATGGCAGAAAAAGAAGAAAAAAAGAGAGTGGCAGAAAGAGGAAAGGGGAGAGATATACACTTTTGCCTTGGGCCCTGTCCTCCACTGGATTCAGCCCTGCTCACTGCTGATGTACATGCCCCCCCCCCCGCACACACACAATTACCCACAAGGGAATACATCAGAAAAAGGTTGCCCACCCCTGCCTTAGGCAAACTGCTGTTCCTTTAGCCTCCAAGTCCAACTGAAAAGGACCATACTCAGTGTGAAGCTAATTACATATGGTTGAGCTGTGCATGATCATTTTTCTTACTCTTGTGCAAGTGTGAATGGCCCTGATTCAGACTGGGAACATGGTGCTCCAGCAGGGAGTTTTTAAACCTTCCCTCACCTGTTTTTCCCAAAATTCCACAAGCCCTCATGGGGAGGGGGGCGGTATTAAAAAAGCAAACAAATACGATGTTTGCACTGCAACTGTGCGTGGTTACACAAACGTTTAGTTTGGCCCTAAGATGGGAATAATGCCAACCTACTTTACAGAGGCTATTGTAAATATTAATGAATGAGATGATAATATATGTGAAGGGTTTTCAATGGTTGTATGGCATTATATAAATATTAGGTATTATTATGAGCATTTGTGGGCTATCGCATTAGTCTATGATGCTTATTTGGAAGTAAGCTCCAGTAAAATCAGTGAGATTTTCCTGTAAATTCATGTAAGATTGGAGTGTAAAACTGTAAATTGAGATATGAAATTGATTAACTTTTATTGGGTTATCAACACCGAAAGTCCTTCTGGTGCTGACATAGGTATAATTGTGATAGCAAGAAGGGGCATTTCCTGTGAAACCATAGGACAAAGTCCTTATTATAGAGATGCAAGAATGATCTAAAACAACCCTCTCAAAATATCATTGTCAAATCCTCATCTCCCAACATTGCAATCTTCATGAAGTTATTATAATAGCTATTAACTGAGTAGTAGCATTACAGTGATAAA
Source organism: Heloderma suspectum (assembly GCF_057233095.1). Classification (NCBI taxonomy): domain Eukaryota; kingdom Metazoa; phylum Chordata; class Lepidosauria; order Squamata; family Helodermatidae; genus Heloderma; species Heloderma suspectum. Next base: position 269,849,118 of record NC_139459.1, on the reverse strand, counting down.
GACTCATTAAAGTACTCTACCGTTCTTGCCGTGTCTTACAAATTTACAAGCTCCTAAGAAATGATAGGAGGGGGAAAATGTCCTGGAGACAAAGAAGTGTAAAAAGCTACTACTGAATATTCCCTTTAAAAAAATAAAAGGTTAAGTGGTCATACACTTTAGTTATCATCTGGGGATTCATCAGCTGGAAATTGTGGAGAAGAAAAGAGTCCTCGAGGGTCTGTGGATGATCACAAGTTGACTACAATCTTGTAATACAATGCAGCCACAAAGAAAGCAAGTTCTCTGATGTATTGGGCGAGATACTTCAAGATAAGGAAAAGAATTAATTCAGCTTCAATAGCAACCCACAAGACCATGTTTGTAAAACTATGACCATGCATGTTCAAGGCAGTTAATGTAAAGATATAAGATTTGACAATGAATCAATGACATTTCAAAAGCTGAGCCTGTTTAGCCTAGCAAAAGGAGATCATGACTTTCAGCTAAGCTGAATGCATGTATATTCCACACTGCATCATCAAAGAAATGTGGTGCTTCAGTACTAGTGACTTATTAGTGAAAAGAAGAAGACATTTATCCTCTGGGATTTCATGGTTTTAAGCTGGATCAAGACTTAGTCAGGCTTGGAGTAAACCCACTGAGGTCAATGGGACTTATGGGTCCACTCTAAGCATGACTAAGTCTTATGTAACCCTTGACCTTTTTATTCCCTTGGCAGTACAAAGTCTGATATACCACACAGGCAATGTGTTCAAAATAAATGATTTTATTAAATTAAGGTCTTGCATTATAGGCATAACTGATCAATATATGTTGGAGCAGAAGTTGTATGGGTTGAATCTGATGTCCTTCCATCAGCAAAATAGATACTTCTGGGAGTTAAATTCCCCTCCCCTCTGCAGCCACACATAGATCTGCTCCAGAGGTTTTGGTGACTCTGTGTTGCAAAGGGGGGGGGGATGATGCAGGAGGCAGCAATGGGGAGGAGGGGGAGCGGAACTCCCACTGCATGAGTGACTCATGTAACATTGGATTTAACCACCTGTCAACAGTGGCCAACTTATATAGAGTTCAGACTCATCACAGATACATTATGTGAGCTAGAGGCCTGCAATTACATTTCAAATCATGTTGAATACAGTCGCTTAGAGTGACCTTGACTGTGCCATTATCAAGAAGATGGCAGGTGTGAAAGTGCCATCTAACAGTATATAGTGGGAGGTATTGCACTGCAGTGGTTTTGCTCTTACTTGGATGGTTGGATCCAGAAGATGGTGCTTGAGGCACATTGCTCAGTCCTGTGGATTCTCTAGTATGGGGTTCTGCAGGGGCTGGTTTTGTCCCCCATGCTGTTTAACATCTACATGAAACCACTAAGTGGGGCTATCAGCAGATTTGGAGTGTGTTGCTATCAGTATGCTGATAACACAGAGCTCTATTTCTCCTTTTCATCATCATCATCATCTTCATCATCACCACCACCACAACCACCACCTTCAGGTGAGGCTGTTGATGTGTTAGATTGGTACCTGACTGCAACAATGGACTGAATGCAGGCTAATAAACTGAAGCTCAATCCAGATGAGACTGAGATGCTGTTAGTGAGTGCTCCTTCTGACTGGATGGAGGGTATTCAACCTGTTCTGGATGGGGTTGCCCTCCCCCTGAAGGAGCAGGTTCGTAGTTTGGGGCTTCTCCTGGAGTCATTTTTGTCACTTGAGGCTCAGGTGTCCTCACTGGCACAGAGTGCCTTCTACCAGCTTCATTTCATAGCCCAGCTATCTAGACAGGGATAACCTGGCTTCAGTACAGTAGTCTACACTCTGGTAACCTCTTACTTAGATTACTGCAATACACTCTGTGTGGAGCAGTCCTTGAAGATGGTTAGGAAGCTGCAGCTTATGCAAAATGCAGCAGCCTGATTGAATGCTTGCAGGGACCAGAAGGTCTGATAATAACAATTCTGGCCTGCTTGCAAAAGTTGCCTGTATATTTCTGAGCCAAATTCAAGGTGCTGGTTTTGACCTATAAAGTGTTACACAGCTTGGGATTGAAATACTTGATCGAGCACTTCTCCTGGTATGAACCTATCCATGCACTATGATCCTCATCTGAGGATCCCCTCCAGATGTCTCCTCCGAGGGAAGTTTGGAGGATGGCAACAAGGGAGAGGGCTTTCTTGGCAGTGGCCACCCAGTTGTGGAATGCTTTTCTGATATTGTCATTCTTTTGGTGCAAGGTTAAGAGTTTCCTCTACTTCCAGGCATTTGACAGCATATGATAAGGTTTTTACCCAGTTCCAGGATTTTTATTGTTGAGTGTTTTAAATTGCTTTTTATATAAATTGCCTCTATATTAGCACTGTGCTAATTTTTTTGACCTATTTATTTTTGACCATTCATTGAGGAGGACAGGTGAAAAGAAATTGCTAGGGGTGTATGAAATCCCGCTTACCTGGCTCTGCTGGGTTCTGCTGGGGGGGGGGAGGCGCTCTGTCCCTCCCCCCAGAATCCTCACCGGCCAGCTCCACTCTGCTCCGCGGGGATTCCACGGAGCTGCCGGCTGGCTCCGCCGAGCTGGACATCCGGCCACTGGCTAGCAGGGACGCAAATGGCGGCGGCCATAGCCGCAACTGTTTGCGTCCCTGAATTCAGCTGTGATAGGCTATGTAAAGACTTACGTAGCCTATCATGTCTGGGTAAAAAAAAAAAAATGCATATGCAAATGGAGGTGGCTATGGCAGCCACCATTTGCGTTCCTTATTTTGGCCGTCTTAGTCTACATAAATATTTACGTAGACTAAGACGGCGAAAATAAAGGGGAACTCAAATAGCGTCCACTACGCTATTTGCGTTCCCCCATATTTTCACCGACTTAGTCTACATAAATATTTACATAGACTAACACGGCCAAAAATAAGGAACACAAATGGTGGCGGCCGTAGCCACCACCATTTGCGTATGCATATGCATTTCTGTTTTTGTTTTAACGCAGACGTGATAGGCTATGTAAGTCTTTACATAGCCTATCATGAATGGGGGGGGGGAACCAGACTGCAAATGGCGGCGGTGGCGGCAGCCGGTCGGAAGATCAGCCACCGCTCCTGCTGGAGCCGCCACTGTCCGGAACATCCGCCCCGGACAGATAAGTCTCGCCCTGGGGGGGATCTGTGGGGGGGCAGGGGGGCAGGCCGTTCCACTACGGAGTTCGGGGGCATTCGGCCTCACCGGGATCTGTGGTGGAATTCTCTGACATCCCTAAAAATTGCACCTGAAAATAGTGGGAAGGGGTGAGAATTTCAGAGAAATTTCTCAGGGTGCAGGGCTTCAGTGCTTACCTTACTTACTGTAAGGAAGTAGCAGCGGGAAGTGTGTGCTCTTTCTATTACTATTCCCTCCCTGCTTCTGTCTTCACAGCCACTCCAGATGCTTGAGTTTCTCGGAAAGCCAGGACTTCCTCCCTTGGGGCTTTCCAGTGCTGCTGCCCTCTGAGGGCCTGAAAGCTGAGAGAGGTGTTGTTGTTGCTCTTCTTCTTCTTCTGCTTCTTCTTCTTCCTCTTCCTCTTCTTCTAATAATGCAAAGTTTTAAAAATACCCCTCTTGGCTTTCAGGCACTCAGCAGAGAGCAGCATTGTAAAGCCCCATGGGAGTAAGTCCTGGCTAAGTCGTCCAGGGGCCTTTCCAAGAAGCTCGAGCAGCCAGAGAGGCTGTGAGGACAGAAAGGGGGGAAAGGGTAAAAGGAAGTGCACACAGGAGCCCCTCTGCCTCCTCCTTCCAGCAAGGTAAGCACTCAAGCCCTGCAGCCTAGGGGTAGATGAAAGTCACTTACCTGTCGTCAAAGCTTGTTCACGGTGGGGGGGAGGCGCTTTGCTGCTCCCCCCACGAAGTTCAGGCCCGGGGGGGAGGCTTCCCGCCTCGCCCCGGCCGAAATTCAGGCCAGAGAGGAGGCTTCTTGCCTCGCCCGGCCGCGAACTCGAAAGTTAAAAAACAAAACAAAAAAACGCCTCCGTGATAGGCTACGTGACGATTAACGTAGCCTATCATGGCTAGATCTGCAAAGTCAGCCGTGATAGGCTACGTTAATCGTCACGTAGCCTATCACGGGTGACTTTTTTTTTAAAAAAGCGTGTACGCTAATGGCGGCCCCCATAGGGAGCCACCATTTGCGTTCCTTATTTGGTCGCTGTAGTCTACGTAAATGTTTACGTAGACTACAGCGAAAATAAGGGCAATGCAAATAGCGTTGCCCTTATTTTCGCCATAGTCTTTGTAAAGATTTACATAGACTACAGCGACCAAATAAGGAACGGGAATGGCGGCTCCCTATGGGGGTCGCCATTATCCATACGCGCTTTTTTTTTTTTAAGTCACCCGTGATAGGCTACGTGACGATTTACGTAGCCTATCACGGCTGACTTTGCAAATCTAGCTGTGATAGGCTACATTAATCGTCACGTAGCCTATCACGGGGGCGTTTTTTTTTTTTTTATTGGAATGGCGGTGGCGGCAGCCGGTCAAAAGACCGGCTGCCGCTCCTGCCCCGCACGAACACCCGCCGAACCGCCGGCCGGACCCGCTGCCAGGAGGGACATTTGGCAAAGGTAAGTCCCGTTCCGGGGTGTGTGTGTGGGGGGCAGGGGGGGTGCGGAGGATTTCTCCCCAAAACTTGTTCGGGGGGCTGAACACGTTGGCGCTCGGCCCCCCGAAGTTTCGGGGAGAAATTCTCCGCCATCCCTACTGCAGCCTGAGAAATTTTGGAGAAATTCTCAACATCCCAGGAAAAGAGGCAAACAAGCAAGCTGGCCTTGTTCACAGAGAAACGAAGAAGGAGCGAAAGGGCAGGTGGAGTTTCAGCACAACATTATTTTCTTTATGATTTATATTGTATTTGTATGGTTTTAATCTTTTGTGACCTACCCAGAGAGCTTTGGCTATAGAAATGTAATAAATAAATAAACTGAAACATTTAACGCTATTATGGTCTCTGGATTCTCAGCTTTACACTTAAGAGGTTAAGCAAGTGTGTGACAGGTGTAATTGGCTTGGGTCCAGAGATGTCCTGTGTGAGTCGAAAGTCACTTCTGCTGGCATAGGGCAGCCCCACTGAATTCCCCACTGATTTTCCTTCCTTGCTACAGCCCTCTGTGCCCCACCCCACCCCACCCCAGCCCAGCCCATTCATGAGGATCCCTCAACCCTTAGGAGCAAAATTTTAGTGGGGGTGGGGGGAGGAGCCAGGAGTGGAGTTCTGTTAATTCATCTCCACATCTAGCCCATTGCATTTAAAGGTAATTTAAGAGATATTATATTTCCTGGTTTTATTGAATTTGGGGTTTAGTGTTGTTATCCACTCTGAATCCATGGGAGAGGCCAGGTCAGAATTCTGAGAGCATGATTCCAGTTCCACCTAGGTAGGACACCCATATGTAGAAGAGTACCAGACTTGTAGACTTCAATAGAGCAATGTTTCCTCTTTCCATCCTTTGTTGTTGTTGTTGTTGTTGTTCAGTCATTAAGTCGTGTCCGACTCTTTTTGACCCCATGGACCATAGCACGCCAGGCCTTGGGATGTCTGTGCTTGTATCACACATCCCAATCCCAATTGTTCTCTGTGCAATGCTAACTATTCATCCTCTGGGAAGTATGTAGGGAAGAGACAGGTTATGGGAATTTATGTGTGGGGGTGGATTGTGCCCTTACTAATGAACAAATACTTAAAGTTAAATATCAGATACCAGATATTAGATATAAAATTTGAACTATTCAGCTGCAATGTGTGTAATCAGTGTGACAAGAAGGATTTGTTTGCAGCTCTGAAAGTAAAGACTTCATTATTTCTCTCCCTGTGAACATTGAAATATTGCCTTTGCGCAAGAGGGAGAGGAGCTAAAATCCAATCAACTTTTTTCTTCAAAGAAGAGTTCTTGAACATATTTACTTTCCCCCTCAGTTTTGCTTTCAGTTCTTTCCTGCCTTTCGCCCTATTTTTTTCCCCAAGCATTGCTGGCACTGTCAGCTGTTCAAAGTAATCTCCTGAGACTCATATAGAAGGCATTCAGAAAATTCCTTTCAATATTCATGGAGTATTAGCCGCTGAACAAAAAAGTTGATTATGATTTTTCTGGAAATTAGGCATTCTGGAGAGCTAGATTAGTGCGATATAACAAAAGAAAAGAAAACAAAATCTGCACTCCAACAAAGAGAGAATACATTTTGCTAATTCAGCTTTGGGGTATTGACTCAACTGCTTACCTTGGGGCAGGGAGAAAACTAGTTCAATAAATAGGGTGGCCATTTATGAAGAGGAAATGCATCACCAGAAAAGTGCCCCAAAGAGCCTGCCACTTTGCATAAAATTTGCATATGCTAATTTATATGTGTAGATACAAATTTAGAAATAATAATTATAAGTTAAATAGAAATACAGTACATCTCACCATAGTATGGAAGGCTGTAAACAGATGACCTGGATGCCTGCCTGCTCAGCCTGCTGTTCAGATGCTGTTGATAGGTAACTTCAAGGCCAAGGTCTCCCTTCTGATGGTTCTTTAACTTCATGCTGGGCTTGGACCAGACAGCTCTTCAAATAGAGGACAGTCCTCTCTGGCAGCCCTTCAAAGAGAGGGCTGTTCTCTGCAAAAGAGGACATGTGGCCACCCTATGATAAATTGAATCCTGCAGTCTTCATTCCTTATAACTGGACAGGAATGAAGATGTAGTGAAGGATTCGTAATTTTGTCATCTTGTCATCATTTTGTCTTACTGCTGCTACATATACTCTAATACACATTATTATGTTTGTCAGCAGTATTTCTTGGAAGGCAATTTGGTCATGAAAATCCACATCCCATTTTTTACCAGTTTACATTCTTACTAGTTTTCACTGCACTTGTCAGGGGTGTTTCTGAGTGCAGGGAGTGGGATAGCAGTTCACATTCTGAAGGAGAACTGCCAGACATGGGGGAGGTGTTTTCCCAGGCTAGTCCAGACATGACTGGGCTGGCTTCTCAGGTTACAAATGCCCTGCTGGCTGAGGATGAGGGTCCCTCTTCACACACCCCTGTGAGAGACAGAAAACAGAAGGAGGGGGGGGTTTGGGGAGTCTGATCTAATAGATGCCAGGCGCAGGCACAGAGCAAAGAGAGAGAAGGCAGGGGCGGAACTTAGATGGTCTACCCAATTGGCCTTGCATGAGAAGCTGCGCTCAGAAGCCTCATGAGAGAGAGGGTCCTCCCCACCTTAAGTTAGGCTAGTGAGACCACCTTCCTCTTCAAATGGCGGGCAACACTCTTAACTTCCTTTTGAATTCCCCTGAAGGCATTCCTTTGTAGACTGAGAGTCACTGAGAATTTGCATCTGTATGACCCTGTGAAGTAATGGATTAAAAGCTGTAGACTGAAGCTTCTCGTCTGTGTTTGTTTTTGGCGTTGAAGTAAAGTGGGGGCTAAAGGAATCCTGACAGCTCCTCCATATTTACTAAAATCTGCACTATACAGCAGAAACTATATAATATACTAAAATATACCATTCAGGTATCAGGTTATAGATGTATGGAAGTAATATCTTCATAATAAGTAATATCTTTACAAATACATTGAATGATAAAACCTTGGTTCTTCAAAAAGTGAATTTTCTGCTAAGCAGTTAAAACCTACTTGTACCTTAGTGGTTAAGACACTGAACTGCAGCCCGGAAGGTCGGCAGGACAGCAGTTCGAGACCCGAGTGCCGCGTGACGGAGTGAGCTCCCGTCTTCAGTCCCAGCTCCTGCTAACCTAGCAGTTCGAAAGCAAGAAATTGCAAGTAGATAAATAGGTGCCGCTTCGGCGGGAAAGGTAACAGCGTTCCGTGCACCTCGGTGTTCAGTCACGCCGGCCACATGACCACGGAAGCGTCTTCGGACAGCGCTGGCTCTTCGGCTTAGAAACGGGGATGAGCACCCTAGAGTCGGACACGACTGGCTGGGGACACCTTTTACTTTTTTTACCTTGCCACAGAGAATTGAAATATAAGGTTTGAAAACATTTTTTTTTCTTTTTAAAAAGATTTTTACACACAAAGAAGGTTGAATTTCCTGTCTAGCTCTTCTGCTTTAGTAGGCACTAAATCTGAAACGGTTCTGCCCTTTGTGTAGAAACCACATTCTTTAGCTCAAAAACAGTGCAATCCTATATACACTTACCCAGTGGCAAGGCCCATTGAACTCCTTGGGACTTAATCCTGCACAGACATGCACTGTCAGTCTTTGTCCAAAAGATATTGTTATATCATTTGAAAAGTATCGCCTGCCCTTCACATTTCCTCTCTAAACTCTTAAGTGATTGGCTTTCCTACTTGTATAATATTTGTGCCATCTGAATCTTATCAGACATTAGCAGCTTGCATTGTATATGTGGCAGTTTCTAATTATACTGTGACAAAGTGATAGGAACCTTCATTGGGTGTTTGTGTTGTGCAAGTCTACGTGCTGCTATAATCATTATTACATTATCTGATCTGTTGTCATCGGAAGAGAGTACAGGACACATTATTAATAGCTTGTTTAAAACTGTCTAACATCTGATTAATAATTACTTCTGCACATTCCCCACTCCATTGTATAGCAAAAAGATCAGATTTATTGTGCATTATGAGTTTGTAATGGGAACTTGAGTTTAAAGCTGAAAAAAATGCAGAACAAACCTAATCTGAAGACCTATTTTGGGCAACATGTTTAAAGGTAATAGAATATATTATCATAGCTTTTACACTTTTTTCCCCAGGAATCTTGAGCTCTGGAAAAGTTTGCTGAGAGTAAGGCAAAATTCAAAGCACAATAGGGTAGCTCCTTCAGTTGAAACTTATGAAGAATTTCACAGGAAGCCCCAAGAGTTTTGACAAAGAGTAGTGCAATGTCTCAGGTGGGGTTGGCACATCTCAAAACTAAGTCCACCACATGGATTCACAGCTTGAGTAAGAATCCTCTGAAGTTCTCCCTTCATAAGCTTTTTCATCTTTACAGTATTGTCCATCAGAAAGAATAAGGAAAGCCTGGAACAGAAGGACATATATTTATCTGCTTTGATGTTCTAAAATGAGCTTATGTTGGGATTGGGTCATAAGTCATCAAATGGTGAGGATGTTTTCCTATCACTTTCAAGATGGTTCAGTTTGCTGTTCTGCTGTATGGCCATATCCATATATTGGTTGATCTTAGCAGGCAAACTACTGACATCACTAAGATGCTATATTTGCTGTAGAATTCAGCAAGATATACTAAAAATATATAGTTACTAATGTGTTTGATCATTACATGGATAAACAGTAGCAATGGATTGGCTCCATATTTAGCAATGCTTAAAGTAGTCCATTTGAAAGCGATGAGACTTCAGGTAGACACAACTAAAGTCTCATTGATTTCAATAGGACTACTCTACGAATGACTAGAAGTGCAATCCTATGCATGTTTCAACAGAAAAAAAACATCCTACAACCAGGGCTGTTCATTGCTTTGGTCCAAATCCTGAGTAATGAGGCAAAGTGGGCTGCTTCGGAGGTGCCTCGGCATGATACGAGGTGGATCAGAACAGTACTGAGGTGCCCCAAAGCTAAGCAGCTCATTGATGAGGTGCCTTGGTTCATAGCTCTTCTGATGCCTTCTGAGCAGCCCAGACAGGCTGGCTTCAAATGTATCAACTTGAGAGAGATCCAGGAGGGGGAGAAGAGGAGGAGGGAGGGGAGAAGGGGAGAGGAGGAGGGAGAGAGCTTTGGTGAATGGCAACCCTAATTGCCAAATTAGTGCTGAATGGAACCCAGCAGTCTCCAATCAGTGACATGGTGGAGGATGGGTAGGGAATACTGGAGTGGGGAGATCAGTGGGTTTGTTCATTGCAAGAGAGCAAACAGTATGTGGCAAAACAGCACACAATCCACATTTCAAGAAACAGTGGGCAAAGCACTACACACACATTGAGAGCTATTATTTAAATAATATCATACTACACTATGTGGCAAAGCAAGTAAGCTGAATAGGAGGCATCTTCAGGGTGTTGGTGGCAGGGGCAGAGGTGGGTGAGGTGCTGCCAGGAGTAGCTGCATTGGTAGGCAAGCTGGCTCTCCCCCAGTCCGGATGGTGCGTCCTGGTGTAGCAGGGCAGCAGAGGGTGGAGGCAAGTCTCAGTGCCTGGAGGTCACTGTTTGAGGAGGCCGGTGCAGGCAGCAGCAGCAGCACTCTTGCCAAAGGAGCACCATCTCCTCCTGTAGTGGAAGAGGGGAGCCCGCTGATGGACCTTAAGCCACAGATGTCTGATGTCCTCGGCATGGCGGAGGGTGAAGAGGAGGAGATCCTCCAGGGTGTGGGGGAGGAGAAGCAGCAGGCAGAGGCTCCAGCACCCGGCCCCTCTTCCATTGTTCCCCCTGCTCATGTGGTGACCCCCGAGACTCAAGGCAGGCAGTCTCTGTCTCCACTGAAATGTCAGAGTAGCAACATGTGGTCACCACATACAGCTGCCATTCGCGTTCCTTATTTGGTCGCTGTAGTCTACATAAATCTTTACGTAGACTACAGCGACCAAATAAGGAACGGGAATGGCGGCTCCCTATGGGGGCCGCCATTATCCGTACGCGCTTTTTTTTTTTTAAAGTCACCCGTGATAGGCTACGTGACGATTTACGTAGCCTATCACGGCTGACTTTGCAGATCTAGCCATGATAGGCTACGTTAATCGTCACGTAGCCTATCACGGGGGCGTTTTTTCTTTTCTTTTCTTGGAATGGCAGCAGCGGCAGCCGGTCGAAAGACCGGCTGCCGCTCCTGCCCCCAACAAAGACCCGCCGAACCGCCGGCCGGACCCGCCACCGGGAGGGACATTCGCCAAAGGTAAGTCCCGTCCCTGGGGGGGTGCAGGGGTGGGGGGGTGCGGAGAATTTCTCCCCGAAGCTTGTTCGGGGGGCCGAACACGTTGGCGCTCGGCCCCCCAAAGTTTCGGGGAGAAATTCTCCGCCAACCCTAAAGCTCTCCCTCTCTCACCCCCAAGAGGCTTAGTCAGGCCACCATGGAGGAGATGGGGTGGGGGAAGTTAAAGTCAATGTGCCCGCTTGGCAGGGTTGCTGTCTTTGTTCACTTCCTACCTACCAGCCAGTGTTTTCCCAGTTCAGCCAAAGAGAGCCTGAGGTCATCTACTGTGGTTCTAGGGGTGTACGAAACACACTCACCTATCTGGTTGGGGTGTCCGCTGTGGGGGGGAGGCGATCTGTCCCTCCCCCCGGAATCCTTCCCGGCCGGCTCCACTCCACGGCGAATCTGCAGAGCCACCAGCCGGGCCCATCTGCAGCCAGACTTATGTCCGCTGCCGGTATGTGGCCACAAATGGTGTCAGGTGTAGCAGACGCCATTTGCGTCCCTGCTTTAGCTGTGATAGGCTATGTAAATCTTTATATAGCCTATCACGGCTAAAGCAGGGACGCAAATGGCATCCGCTATGCTGGACGCCATTTGCATCTGCAGACCGGGGCAATGGACAGCAGCAGATGGACCTGGACCAGCCGGCGACAGGTAGGGTTCATCCTGGGAAAATGTTGCGGGGTGGCGGGGGGGGGGTAGTCCATTCCACCACGGACTCCGGTGGCCTGGACTCATTGGAGTCCATGGCGGATTTCTCCGCCATCCCTATGTCATTCTGAGTAGCACTAGTGGAAAGGAGTTATTTATTTTGCACTTCAAAGAAACCTACAGCAAAGATTAGGGATAGTGACATCCTCCTAATCACTGCTTCTCTGATTATCCCTTTATGACCTTTTGTTTGAGTTTCTGAGAAGAGCACATTTTACTTGTGCATAGTACAAAAACTACTGGGCCAAACTGTCTGAAATTTGGCAGTTGGGATCCTCTCCATATGGGCTCAGAGGTCCCTAAATTTCATGCACTTCTGTGGAAAGAGTGGAAAGTTATAGCTCTTTGCTTTGAGTGTTTTTGTTGAGAAAATCAGATTTCAACTCCTCCTAGCACAAAAACTTCAGGCCAAACTATTTTAAATTTGGCAGGTGGGATCCCCTCTATGGGAATTGAGAGGTCCCCAAATTCCATGTATTTAACATGAAAATTGAAAAAGTTATGGCTGTTTGTGTTTTCCAATGCAAGTCAATGGGAAAACATCAAAAACAAGTGATTTGGATGTCCAAATCTCGCTTTGGATTTGGATCCGAGTCAAAGTGGATGGGGCTGAATTGGCATCCAAAGCAAAGTAGGGATGTACGAATCCCCTTACCTTGAATCCGTGGGTGGGTCCGCGGGGGGGGGAGGCGATCCATTCCTCCCCCCCGGAATCCTCGCTGGCCGCGGTGAGTCCGCGGAGCCACCAGCTGGCTCTGTTATGCAAGCGATACGGCCGCCATTGCTGTGCCGTATTGCTGCTGAGCAGAAACAGGAAGTGATCCAGATGCAAATGGCATCCGCTATGCTTTTTACATCCATGTTTCTTCTTGCAATAGGCTACGCATCTGTATTTACGTAGATATTTATGTAGCCTATCGTGTGAAAAAACAGGGACGCAAATGTAGTTCACTCCCCAACTCCCTCAGGCGATCCAGAAGGGTACCATGATCAATGCTATCGAATGCCACTGAGAGATCCAAAAGAATCAACAGGGATGCACTTTCTGGAATGAAAACCAGAAAAAGTGTAGGAATGTGTTACCATTTTTTTTCTGGTATGTTTTGTTGTGCCCTTGGTTGCTCTTTTGTCCTCCATGCTATATTATTAATCCATTATCTTTCTGTGGGTTTAGCAATGCCATGCAATTAAGGCAGAGAACTCATCACCTCCAACCTGCCAAAGCTTTGCTGTTCTTGTTAACTTTTGCTCTCTTTTGCGTGTCTGTGTGTGTGTGTGTAAAATTTGCAGTTAATTAATGCAAGATGTTAAGAATAGGCATCTCTACAGAATGCTAACATAATGTTCTCTTACAGCAGCTTTAGATGTTATCCCAAAGCAGTGCAATAGCATACATACTATTCATGCACCTGCTTTTTTTGTTGATGGTAGGGATGGGTGAATTCTCTACCTGCTGGTCTGGCCTGGAATCCACCCTTGGAGGGAGGTGATCCGTTCCTCCCCCCAGAATCCTCTTTGGCCGGCTCTGCTCTGCGGAGATTCCATGGAGCCTCTGGCTGGCTCCGAAGCACCAGCAATATGTCCGCCATGCCTTATTACTGGCTGAGGAGTATTGACTGCAGATGCAAATGGCATCCAGGACACCACTTGCGCCCGTAAAGGTCTTAGATTAAGCTAAATGCAGCTGTAAATGGCTGCATTTAGATTAAACTAAGACCTCTACGGTCTCAAATGGCATCCTGGACACCATTTGTGTCCGCAGTCAATCCTCCTCAGCCAGCAATACAGCATGGCGGCCTTATTGCTGGCGCTCTGGAGTCGGAGGATCTGACTGAAGAGGATTCCACAGGGAGGTGGAGATAAGTGTTCTGTTCTGCCATGGACTCCGGGGGGCCGGATTTTTTAGAATCCAGCCTCATTGGGGTCCATGGCAGAATTCTCCTCCATCCCTAGTTGATGGTATAACATCCAAAGGAGGAACTCCAAACTCATGTGTATCCCATGTCCCAATGAGATGCATGAGCTGGAACTCATGCATTTCATTGCATGGTAGATGCACAAGTTTCCTTTTTAAACATTGCATTGGAAGTAGGGATGTCAGAGAATTCCGCCACAGATCTCTCTGACATCATGCCCCCGAAATCCATGGCACAACGAAGCCCCCCCCACACACACAAAAGGCAAATGAAATGGAGCACTTACCTGCTGCCGTCTCCGCTGACTTGCGAATAGCGGCTGCGCTGCGTCCCTGCGGAGGCCGTGATAGGCTACGTAAGTATTTACGTAGCCTATCATGGCAAGCTAAAAAAAACAACAACAGCGTAGGCAAATGGCGGCGGCTATGGTGGCCGCCATTTGCGTTCCCTTATTTCGCTGTTTTAGCCTAAGTAAATATTTACGTAAGCTATTACGGCAACAAAAAGGGAATGCAAATAGTGTAGTGGGTGCTATTTGCGTTCCTTCCCCCCCCCCCGCCGTAATACCTTCTGTAAATATTTACGTATGTTAAATGGCGGGAAAAAAGGAATGCAAATGGCGCCCACTATGCTATTTGCGTTCCCCTTTTTTTCGCTGTAATAGCTTACGTAAATATTTACGCAGGCTAAAACAGCGAAAAAAAGGGAACGCAAATGGCGGCTGCCGTAGCCGCCACCATTTGCATATGCTGTTTTGTGTTTTTTTTTGCCTGCAGGCTGCCCAGCAGCCGGATGTCCGGCTGTGGGCAGCCCTGGCCGGCGGCTCTGCGGAATCTCCGCGGAGCGGAGCCAGCCAGGTTAGGATTTCAGGGGGAGGTGTGGAGAGCCTCCCCCCCAACGCGAATCACCCCGTCGAAAAGGTAAGTGACTTTCGTACATCCCTAATTGGAAGCTAGCGATGTTGGAGAAATCCACAATGGAAGAAAATGAGTTTGGAATTTCATGAATTTGTCCTGCTAAAGTGTGAAAATATGCCTTTGGGGAATTTGTGCATTTGGGGGGAATTTGTGCATTTTCACAAGTGGGAATTTGCGCAAATTCAGAAACAAAAAACCCTGATTCCATCGATTGGCAGACAATGGAACGAAAGGTGCCTGACAATCCACGAAACACAGACAGAATGGGTTTTCCACAATCTGTACGTCCCTATTGGAAGCACAACAAGCAGATTTACAAGTAACTCATTTACCTACTTTACTTGTTGGCAGACATATGTACCCGATGTGGTAGAGCTCCGTTTGTGTGTCCCACATCCCGGTCCCACTGCTACCCCCCACTGCTACCCCTGCTCAGAAACTAGGGATGCACGAAAGCCACTTACCTGGTCTCGCAGCTTTTCGTGGGGGGGGAGGTGCTTCGCTGCTCTCCCCCCGAAGTTCAGGCCGGGGGGGGGGAGGCTTCCCGCCTCGCCCGGCCGAAATTCAGGCCGGGGGGGGAGGCTTCCCGCCTCGCCTGGCCGAAATTCAGGCCGGGGAGGAGGCGCCTCGCCTCGCCCGGCCGCGAAATAAAAAGTAAAAAAAAAAACACGCCCCCGTGATAGGCTACGTGACGATTAACGTAGCCTATCACGGCTAGATCTGCAAAGTCAGCCATGATAGGCTACGTAAATCGTCACGTAGCCTATCACGGGTGACTAAAAAAAAAAAGCGCGTACGCAAATGGCGGCCCCCATAGGGAGCCGCCATTCGCGTTCCTTATTTGGTCGCTGTAGTCTACATAAATCTTTACGTAGACTATGGCGAAAATAAGGGCAACGCAAATAGCGTTGCCCTTATTTTCGCTGTAGTCTATGTAAACTTTACGTAGACTACAGCGACCAAATAAGGAATGGCGGCTCCCTATGGGGGCCACCATTAGCCGTAAGTGCTTTTTAAAAATTTTTTAAAGTCACCCGTGATAGGCTACGTGACAATTTACGTAGCCTATCACGGCTGACTTTGCAAATCTAGCCGTGATAGGCTACGTTAATCGTCATGTAGCCTATCACGGGGGCGGTTTTTTTTTTTAAATTTTATTGGAATGGCGGCGGCAGCAGCCGGTTGAAAGATTGGCTGCCGCCCCCGCCCCTGACGAAGTCCCGACGAACTGCTGCCGGGACCCGCCGCCGGGAGGGACATTCGGGAAAGGTAAGTCCCGTCCCGGGGGGGGGGGGGTGCAGGGTGCGGGGGGGTGCGGAGAATTTCTCCCCAAAACTTTTTCAGGGGGCCAAACACGTTGGCGCTCGGCCCCCCGAAGTTTCGGGGAGAAATTCTACGATATTATTACTTAGTAATTAACACCATCACCCCCAATTAGAAGGCACAGTGCAGCTGGGAAGCTTCCTCTTTATCAGCAATCAGATCGCTGTCTCTCTGGTTACTGCTTTGCTCATCCTCTGTGGAGAAGGGGAGCTTTTTGCACATGTGTCACTCTCCTCCTTTGTGGAGGCACAGTTCTGATAACACGGAAGGCATCCAGCAGGACATTGAAGAACGCAGAACCCAGTAAATGCCATATAAGAGCATAATCACCCACCCCACCCAAGAGGCATTTTCCCTGGCTCTCTTTGCAGCAAGGGAGGAAGAGTCTGGGTTCAAGATCAAACACCCCCTAAAGCCAATCGCTGGGGTGGAGTGGTCAAGCATGTGTAGAAGATGGGGTAGCCAATAACAGCAAGAGAAGTAGTGGCCATTTTTGGCCACTTTCTGCCATTTGTTTCAAAGCATTGAACAGCGGCAGCATGGCAGGAGGACTATTGATTTCATAAAATAAAATAAAAAATGTGTGTGTGTGTGGTACTGCAGCAGCTCAGAATGGATCTAATTTTATTTAGTTTTCTCTTTTTTATTTTTTACGTCTTGCTTTTCCTCTGAGGAGCTCAATGGAGCATGCAGGGAGTGGGGGGGGAGGTGCCACTAACTACATCCAGGGCTGCTTAGCTGCAGCTAAGTGCCACATAAGGCCACCTTCCCCACCCCTGGCAGGGCAAACTAAAAATTCTGCCTAATTTCCCATACTCTTGTGTAAGCGTGTGTGGCCCCAGTTCAGATAGGGACCATGACAATCCAGGAAGGGAGGGGTTATAGCTTCCCCCCACACTCATTTTCCCCTGGTCATGTTGCATATTTTGGTTAGAAGGTCAGCAATTTCATATTTGTGTTCTTTGAGAACTCTAGGGTGGATACCATCTGGGCCTGGTGATTTATTTGCTTTCCATTTATCGATGAGGTTGAGAACTTCATCTTTTGTCACCACTAGTTGCCTCAGTTCCTCAGACTTCCTTCCTGAAAACATCGGTTCAGGCACAGGTATCTGTCCTATATCTTCTACAGTGGATGAAAAGAATTCATTCAGCTTCTCTGCAATCTCCTTGTCCTCCTTCAGTCCTTTAATTCCATTGACATCCAATGGTCCAACTGCCTCCCTAGCTGGTTTCTGCTTCTGATATATTTAAAGAATTCATTGAATCACTGAATTCATTGAATTAGTAGTGAAACAACTCTTGACAGAAGTTGTTTCTTTAGCTGAAAGCAATGAGGAATCAACCATTCTGAGCACTAATCAGCTGATAAAGTTTCTTCCTTTCTCTCATTTATTCCCTCCAGAGACTGCAGTACCTCTCTAATCTCCTCCTTTTAAAAAGAAACTTTACAGACATTTATCCCCAAAGTAAGGCCTTTCAAAGACTTACCTTGATAATCAAATTATCATTCATCTTTATTTAAATGTTTTTTTTTTTTTGTTTTTTTTAAAAATGGGTAAGAGAAAGAATTCTCCTGGAGAACCTTCATGGAAAAGAATTTTAAAGACAGAAAAAAATGTTAAAATGTTGTTTTTTGGATCAAAATTAAGAGCATGGGAATAAAGTGCTTTCAGTCTTCCTTTCTAGTTATATTAATCTCTAGATCCTGTAATCTGAAAAAAATATATCCTAGAGGATATTTTAAAATATGACATTCAACATTGCAATCTGGTGGTTCTGGTTTTCTTTTTTAATTTTATCACAGAATGAGCCAAAAATGTAAAATTGCTATGAGGTAGGGATGTACAGAAGTCACTTACCTTTTCGCGGAATTGATTCACGGTGGGGGGGAGGTGCTCCGTCCTTCCCCCCAGAATCCTCGATGGGGGGGAGGCAATCCGGTCCTCCCCCCCAGAATCCTGCCTGGCCGGCTGCGCTCCGTGGTGGCTCCATGGAGCAGCCGGCCAGGGCCGTCTGCAGCTGGACTTCTGGCCACGGGCAGGCTGCTGCGGACGCAAATGGTGGCTGCCGTAGTGGCCACCATTTGCGTCCAGTTAGGCTGCCGTGATAGGCTACGTAAGTAAATACATAGCCTATCATGGCTGGGCAAAATAAAACAAAACAGTGTATGCAAATGGCGGCTACGGCGGCCGCCATTTGCATTTCCTATTTTTTGCCGTTTTAGAACGACAAATTATGGCGAAAAAAAAGAGGGACGCAAATAGCATGGCAGCTGCCATTTGTGCTCTTGCTCTTTGCCATGATAGGCTATGTAAGTATTTACATAGCCTATCACGAAGAAAGGCATCCACGCAAATGGCGGCCACTACGACAGCCGCCATTTGCGGATGCAGCAGCCCAGCAGTGTCCGGGAGACCAGCCAGAGCTGCCTCTGCTGCCACTGCCACCAGAGCCACCGCATCCGCTGCCAGGTACACTCCGTCCTGGGGGGATTCCGTGGGGTGGTGGTGGTGGTGGGGAGGCCGTTCCACCACAGATTCCGGGGGGGGGGGTGGATTCTAAATAATCCGGCCTCACTGGAGTCCATGGCAGAATTCTCTGACATTCCTACCCCCCACCCTCCCCAGACAGCTTAAACCACTGAAAGTAATGTTGGTAAACCTGTACAAATATCTAAGAATGACAAAAGGTCTTGTGGTACCTGGAAGGCTAATAATGAGAACCTACATGTCTGCTTAGAAATAAACCATATTGAAGCTGTTCACACTAGGGATGTATGAATCCCTTACCTTGCTCCGCTGAGGGGCATCCGTGGTGGTGGGGAGGCACACCGTCCTTCCCCCCGGAATCCTGCCCGGCCGGCTCCGCTCCGCAGCCAAGCTGCGGAGCCGCCGGCCGGCTCCAGCCGCCCGCAGCCAGACATCCAGCCTCTGGGCAGCCCTGCAGGGATGCAAGTGGTGGCTGTCATAGCTGCCGCCATTTGCGTCCCTGTATTGAGCTGTGATAGGCTACGTAAATATTTATGTAGCCTATCACGGCAGGGGGAAAAACCCCAGCGTATGCAAATGGCGGCGGCTAACGCCATTTGTGTATGCTGTGGTTTTTTCCTCCCTGCTGTGATAGGCTAACATTTTCCCCCCCTGCTGTGATAGGCTATGTAAGTACTTACGTAGCCTATCACGGCAGGGGGAAAAAAACCCCAGCGTACGCAAATTCCCCCTCCCGCCGTGATAAGCTACGTAAATACTTATGTAGCCTATCATGCCCTCTGCAGAGATGCAAATGGCATCCCTGTGTTAGTCGTGATAGGCTACGTAAGTATTTACGTAGCCTATCATGGCTTGAAGAGGAGGAAGCGAATGGCGGCTGCAGGACAGCCGCCATTCACAAAGCAGCGCGGATGGGAGCAGGTAAGTGCTCCGTTTTGCACGCCTTTCATCCCACATGCCTTTCATGGGGTGGGCGGGCGGGGGCTTCGTTCTGAATGCACTGGCATTCGGCATCACCAAGATCCATCGCGGAAATCTCTGACATCCCTAGTTCACACAACATGCTAACTCAGACTCAGTGGTTGAGTGTGGGTTGTTGTCGAACCTAGGGATATTCCCCACAGGGAAATCTGCCCTTTTGGGGCTTGCTGGACTTCCATGGCGAACCCAGCTCATCTAGCTTTTGTGAGCTGAGTCATGCATTTTCCCTAGGGATGTCGGAGAATTTCTCCACGAATCTCCGGGAGGCCGAATGCCAATGAATTTGGCCCCCCGAAATTGGTGGAGAAACGGTCCGCCCCCCCACCCCATGCCGGGATGGGACTTACCTTGGTCGAATGTCCCTGGCGGCGGCGGGTCCCAGCGGCAGTTCGGGGGCGGTTCGGCGGCGGTTCGGCGGCAGCGGCAGCCAGTCTTCCGACCAGCTGCCACCATTTCCAAGTGTAAAAAACAATTACAAAAACAAATGTGATAGGCTACGTAAAGATTTACGTAGCCTATCATGGCTAGATTTTCCAAAAACACCGTGATAGGCTACGTAAAGATTTATGTAGCCTATCACGGCTGACTTGGGGGGGGGGGAAAGTGCGTATGCAAATGGCGGCGCCCACGGGCGCCGCCACTTGTGTACGCGCTTCCCCCCCCCAAAGTCAGTCGTGATAGGCTACGTAAGGATTTACGTAGCCAATCATGGCTGACTGCAGGGATGCAAATGGCGGCGGCTATGGCCGTCGCAATTTGTGACCCGGCAGGACAGCAGGATTCACGGCCGGAGGGACGGGGCGCCTCCCCCCCGGCCAGAATTTTGGCGGGGATGGATGGGGCGCCTCCCCCCTGCCCAGAATTTCGGGGGGAGGAATGGAGCGCCTCCCCCCCACTGCGGAGCAAGCTGCGGGACCAGGTAAGGGACTTTCGTCCATCCTTAATTTCCCCCCAATTCAGGGGACTTCTTATATATATATATTTTGTCTCAGCTACAGTTTACACAAATAGAGAATTTCAGAAATTATGGCCACAAATTACACACATTTGCATAATTTGTGCAAATTACACTCAAAATTTGCATAAATTGCACAACGTACACCTGAAATTTACACAATTTGCACAAATTACACACATTTGTGCAAATTGTGGCAGTAATTTGTGCAAATTCAAAAACATTACAAATCCAGTAGCTGGCCTGACTTGCTGCAGGCCGAGTCAGGCCAGCTAGCAGAAGACAGAATGAAGTCCATGGGGCTGAGCTGATGAAAGCTCATCAGGCTCCACCCCACATCCCTAGTTGAACCATGGGTTATTTGTTGAACCATGGGTTAGCATGCTGTCTGAACCCAGGACATTTTCCATAGGGTGGCTCGTTAACCATGCAGTGTGGCTTGTTAACCACCTTGAACAACCCAACAACAAACCATGGGTTCTCAAGGTGGCTTGTTCAAGAAAAATAAGCCACACTGCATGGTTAACAAGGGTGGGAGGAATAGAGGTGACTGAGTAAACAAAGAAAGAATTAGTCTGCATTTTACCCAACATCTCTGTAGGTCTAAAGGTATTGATAGTATTTCAGAATAAGTAAGAAGGGAAAGGAGATGCAGAAACATCTGGAACTGCTAAAAATGTTTTGTATTTAGTACACATGCAACTTTCCTTTTTTAAGCATATTGCAACTGTTCTGTACTAGAAGGTTCTGATATATGTGAAGATGCTTTCTAAACCAGTAATATGTAAGACACAGACCCATCTTTAGGTATTTTGGTGCCCTAGCCAAGGTGGTATTTTGTTGCTCTGAAGGGATATGCTGCCACCCCCTCTCTTCTCTCCCCTCTGACCAAGGCAGTCACCACCACCATCTTCTTCCTTCTTCTCTGTCTCCCTGCTTCTTCCTCTATGCCTTACTTGGAGGAGCTCTTCCTTAAAGTGAGGCTTTCTGCATGAATTTGCCTGGAGATTATCTGTGCTACTATGGCATGAAGGATGCCTTGAAGTGTGGCACTTGGACCAGGCAGGTTCTCTGAAGAGCTGTGCTGGAGGCTTTCCTGAGGTGGCATGTATCACAGCAGGAAAGCAGCCAGTGGGATTTCCTGGAGGGCCACCCTGCCCAATTCCTAGCTTGGGGAGGTGTCCTTCCTCACAGCAAAGCATTCTGGGTGAGGTGGCTTTCAAGATCTTGGGTGGATGGCACTCTGGAGAGTTGTGAGAATCTATCAGAGCTAGGCAAGCCCACTGCCCCAGAGAGATGGTGCTCCTGGGAAGCCCTCTCAGGAGGGCTAGGAGGGCATGGGCTAGGAGGAAGAGCTAGAGGGCCACTGCTGCTGTCACCACCACATGGCTGCCACCACCACTTTCAGGGGGTCATTTGGCACCACCAGAAGTTGCCAAATGACCTCACGAAGGTAGGGATATTGCAGAAATCTGCAACAGAAACAAATGAGTTCAGATTTTCATGAATCCAACCTGCAGATTCCACAGCAGACCATCTTTTCTCCTGTTGGGTAGATTCCGTGGACTTGTGGACCAGCTTTCTAACTTTCCTGAATTTTGTGCAAATTTGTCATAGAAAAATATGCAAAACTTAAAAAATGGCCAAAAATGTACATTGCCTCCATAGGCTAAAGCATGAAAATGAGCATTTGGGGGGAATGCCAAACTGGGTTTTCAGCACACCTGCTTTTTGAGGCTCTCCACCCTCAATATATAACGATAAGAGATGTCTGACGAGGGCAGACAGCTCTGTCTGCTTCTTAAATATTTAATTAATGGTGCTTAAAAGTGCAATGATCTATACAAAGAAGTAGAAATGGGGCTGCTGTAAAACTGTCAAGCAGTCATTACTTTTGGTTCTGGCAAATGGATCTGAATCTAGACATAAGCTGAAACAGTCTAGTCAGTCCTTTCAGTTAACCATTGGCTTCTCCTTTCATTAATTTCTAACATTATTTATTTATTTTTTAATATTTGCATACCACCCTTTTTGCCAAAAGCCCACCAAGGCAGTGCAAAAGAATTCTACAATAAAACAATATCACCTTAAAAACCAAAAACAACAACAACAAAATAAACCATTAAAACAGATAAATACTAGCTTACTGAAAAAAATTACAACACTAGATTAAAGAGATGTGTGTCTTTAACAACTTTTCCGAAAGTAAAGAAAACAGGGGACAATAGTAGTTCTGGAGGGAGTACATTCCACAGTTTGGGAGCATCACAGGAGACAACAAACAGGCCTCTGTGGGAAACAGTATCTTTTGGAGGGCCTCTCCTGCAGATTTGTAGAACCAGACATAAGTAGTATTGTGTGGAAAATTTCTCCACATTTTTCTCAACCATTGTAATTCAATTTGATAGAAAAGAAATGGCTTTTGAAAATAAACGTAAAGGAGAAGAACATTTCAGAGAGATTCTCATGGGTTGGGTTTGGGGTTCTTATGCTTACTTGACATATGAAGCGGCCAGGGAGTGTTGATGATTGTCCTGTATTTCATTGTGCAATCATCTCTCTAGAAGCCTGTACCCTACTTGGCTCCCCAGGCATCAATTAAAGCCCAGGGGAAGACATTATGTTTTTCTTCCCAGAGGGCTTTTTCAGATCAGGAAACACAGGCAGCCTGGGAGGCTGAAGAGCAATAGGGAAATGTGTAATAGAGAGAGAAAACGCACACAGCACCCTCAGCCACCTCACAGTGATTAGATACGGTCAAGAACACCAACAAAATAAATTC
Organism: Heloderma suspectum; assembly: GCF_057233095.1. Classification (NCBI taxonomy): domain Eukaryota; kingdom Metazoa; phylum Chordata; class Lepidosauria; order Squamata; family Helodermatidae; genus Heloderma; species Heloderma suspectum. Next base: position 269,826,164 of record NC_139459.1, on the reverse strand, counting down.
AAAATAAGTGCTAAAGCACTCTGAGAATGAAGCAGAAAAATGGAGGCCCTTTTCAAGGGTGAAGAAAACTGTCAGGAAATTGGAGGAGAGATTTGCACACAGTACTAACTCCACCTCTTCTCTGGAGCTAGATGCAACACTGCCTGCCTGATGCCTGCATTGTGGAATGGGGGCCAGGCTGCCAACGAAGGTGCTGCTGTTGCCACTTGCAGTAGCAGCAGCACACAAATAACAAAAACCCTTAGGGAAAAAGTTGTGCTGCAACCCCTGCCAATGGCAAGCCCTACATGTGAGAAAGGGGGAAATTTCTCCTCCCCCTGGAGAAATTCAATGAAATTGTTGCCCCTCCAATTTCTCCACCCATAAATAGTGTAGTTCGTTTTCAGAGGCAATTTGCTCACAGCTCTATTTACAACAAGACAGGCGGTCCCTTAGATAGCCAGGACCTAAGCTGTTTAGGGCTTTAACGGATAAAAGCAATGCCTCGAATTGAGCCTGGAAAAGAACTGGCAACCAGTGCAGGTCTTTCAGTGTTCATATAATATGATCATGATTTCATGCAGCACGCCAGTTAGCAGCCCAGCTGCCACATTTTACACCCATTGAAGCTTCCTGACACTCTTCCAGGATACAGTTTATGATTTGTTTCCTAGTTCAATTCTTAGTACAAAACTAATATTGAAAGCAGTGGAACCCTTTTGGCATCAGAGCCCTGTTCACCAATTACTTATGCAGTGATACAGAAATGCTTTTATACCTCCATGTGAAGCATGACTCAAGGACTGGGATTCAACCTTCCCCTGAAAGATCAGGTCCCTAGCTTGGGAGTGCTCCTTCATCCTACACTGTCTCTGGATCTTCAGTTGGTGACAGTGGCAAGGAGTGCATTTGCACAATCACCTTGCATGTGTCAGCTGTGACCTTTCCTGTGTTGATCTGATTTAGCAACAATTACCCATGCCTTGGCTGCATCACACTTAGACTACCTCAGTGCACTCAGCAACGGGCTTTCTCTTATAATAGTAATAATCTAGTGACCTAAAAACGAGTTCATGCAAGAATTAGAAGAGATGTTAATGTTGTTATCCCCAAGGATCAATTCTTGCCTGACTACGTAAAACATACATAACAATATTAGACTTTCCAGAAACCCTGCCAGTTATTCCATATTGTATAAACTGTGTTATTATTATCCTTAATGCAAATTATAGAAAATAATCGATTCTATGTTTGGTTGGCTCGATGTGTTAAATTCTGTCTGGAAAGTCCAGTAAACAAGGCTTTTAATATAAGACCAGCAGAGAATCATGCAGTTGGGCTCTGATTTTTTATTTTTTTTTTAATTCTGCTGCTCATCAACTGTCTTCACACATCCTGCAGCCCGGTTCCTCTGATGGAATTGGTCTCTGAAACAGCTATGGGCTTCATCACACGGACCTTTTATCCTGCTGTTGAGAGTGGCTATCTAAGCAACTGCCTGTCTTGTTGTAAATAGAGCTGTGAGCAAATGGCCTCTGACAATTAATTACACCATTTATGGGCAGAGAAATTGGGGGTAACAATTTCACTGAATTTCTCCAGGGGGAGGAGAAATTGTCCAGTTTCTCACACGTAGGTTCCCGGTGAGAGTGCCTGTTCTTCTTTTCCCAGTCATACAGAATCTCTACACCAGCCTAAAATCCTGCATTTAAAATGGGGCTTTCTCCTTCCATTTTAAATGCAGGATCACGGTGGACTCCCTTTCCACATGCTTCCTTCCTCCATTTCCCCCCTCCTTTCCCCCCTTATTTGAGTCTTCCATTCCATATGTTTAATTATATAGATGGCTCTAGCTTTTCTTGTTGCTGCTTTTCCTCTTTTCATGAGGGAACTCAAGCAAAACTCAAGCACTGTAATTTGATAGCTCATTATTTCTGATCTGGAACCTCCAGATCAGGGAATCAAAACAGATTAATTGATCCTGCATTGGAAGGCTTAAAGATACAGCAGCCTGGACCTTGTTGGATGCTGGCATTCCAGACAAGAAAAATGGCAGAGAGGAACTTCAAGAAGACACTGACAAAAAAATAAGTTCTTAACACTTACTTTGGAACCAGCAATTTTGCCTGCGTAGGAAGTCCTTGGGAACATCACTGAAGATGTTCAGTGTAGTGCTTGAAATTTTCAACTGTGATATTTGGCCCCCCTTTACATCCAAAATAAATCAGTTTAACTGGGAATTTTTACTACAGACAGGAGGAAATTTCACATATTTTTTCCACACTGTGTACATTTGTTTGTTTTTTTGATATGTAAGGAAACAAATTGCTTATTCCCACATGCATTTTCCATCCTAAAAAAGGTCACCACAGATTTTCTATCCTAAAAAAGTCACCACCATGCCTTCAGATCCTTGTCTCATGTTTGATTCTCTCTGTATAGCAGCTTAGCTACTACTTTGCATGGAGGAGGCTATATAAAAAATGCATCACACTGTATCCTGACAACGTGGAAAGCCAACTAATGTCCTGTTCTTTCCCAATGCACATAAACATACAAGTAAAGTAAGTTTTTGTCTGGATGATTCAGAAGATCTTAAAAATTCTCGAGCTTTCCTCTGTGGTAGGGCCCAGGTGCATGTCTGTTTTCCTAGCTTCAGTTTGATAACTCTGCTTCAATATTTTATGGGGGAGTTGCTTATGTTTTGTCTCTGAGATGCTGCCTGTTCTTGAAACTGCTGAATCGTAGGCCTTATCCTGCTAAATGAGTTGTTCACGTGAATTAAATTGTTGGCCATCTGGGTTCCATTTACAATAAGGTACCTACAGCTGGATCTCTAAACAAATTCACTACCCACCCTGATCACCAGTGAAGCAGAAAAAGAAACATCGTCAGGGTTATGACTTAGTGTGGCTGTTATCCACATTAGTAATGGATTGTGATTACCATTCCTCCAACTAACACTTGAATGAGTCAACATCTGCCTGAAAGATACAGATTTCCTATTACTATCAGCAGATGCTACTGTCTAAAGAAAGTCATTGGCTATCCCAGTTCAGCTTCTTGATCACAGCTGTTCCTTTCTAGCTATTGAAGAGGTAGAAAGCATTGAATCTGTTTGCAGTGGATTAAATTGCGTATCATCATTTCTACAGTAATTACAAAGAGTAATAAAGGATGGAATCATAAGAGTTTTGCCAGAGGCTTTAGTGCTTTTCCATTTGCTTTGCTTGTAGTGGGAGTGGGAATTATTCCTTTACTTCCTCCCAAACCTTTAAGTATTTAAATGGCAAGTCTTTCTGCCTTTCCCAGGCAGAGACAGATATTCTTTAAGGACACACTGAAGTTGTTTTAAGAGGAACTATTTCATTAAAGAACTTACTTTGCTGCAAGTGAGAGTTAAAACATTTCAATAAAGATAATTAGCATGACTTGGGGATAAATTGTTGAAGCTAGATGACTGTTAAGGCTCTCAAACTAAAGGACATTTTCTTCTGGCATTTTAATGGATTTCACATCATAGCAAAAGCCTACTGATGAGGGAAATTTGGTCCATCCATTCAAGGAGTGCATTTGTACTCCAATCATTTTAATGAGATTTAGTCACAATTTTCACAGGTTCTCAGACAAGATATACAGAAGAGTGCATAAAATAAGGTTACCTAAAAGGTTGTTAAAGCAACTCCTTCCTTTCCAAAGTTACTGTCATATCAGACTTCTATAGATGTAGTTTACACCCAAGGGCATGTGGCTTTCTGCAGCACTTTGTAAAACACACCATAAACAATAATTAGACATAGATTAGCAATTTTAAAGGGGCAGAGGCTTGTAGGGTGGATAGGTCCTTATCGTATTTTGAGGTGTTTCACAATATTATATATATTATATTGTCAATAAAAATGAGTTATGTCTGACCACAACATCATCACTAAGAAAAAGGAAACAACCACTGTTGTTAAAGTCTTATGATCCCAGGGGAGGGGAGTGCAGAAGAACCAGTGGATTTTCTTGGCATTTAAAAGTTAATTTTGAAACCTTTCAATGTTCACTTATATTTTGCTTCCAGCCCTGGTATGTACCTGTGAATCCCCAGACCAAATCTATGCAAATGTTCCAAAGGACACTCCTTACAGATCTGTGGCATGATATTGGGGAACTCTGCACATTCCATGGAGATGTACACACATATTGCTGTCCCACCTAAATATTTGTGCCATGCTGGGCTGCTACAGATGTGTTGTTTTTAATATACACAGTTTGTTTGTTGCACCCAGACAATGGAAATAAAGAAGCAAGACAGAGGTAGATTGGGTTGCACCTGGTCACATTTTATTTAAAACAAAGATCTGCATAGGTAAGTGACCTACAGAATACTACTTTTCTAATCTAACAACTGGTATCCATGCCTGATGTTTTTTGGCTGAGCTCTCTGCTCTGGGTAAGAGGCAGTAATTAACACTACTCCTTGCTCTAAGCCATGCCTCTTCAGGTGAGCAGGGATGTCTTCAAGTAACCCCCCCTTGGGGCCCTACAACTCTGAGTAAGAGAGACAAGTTAGCCTCATAGCTGATCCTTATCCAACCCATGGGTCCCACAGTCCTGAGCTACGGGTCTCACCATCACCTTTAAAGCTGCCTCATCTAAATTAATATCTACCTGGACTATTTCTTGCACATCCCTGACACAGTAAAGAGTCAAGCCTCTGCTTAGTTCCTCTACCCACACCTGCCAAGAATACAATTGTTCAGGCCCCTATGCAGTTCTGCCAGACATTATAAGTGTATATTATCAGCCCTATGCTGTTCAACACTGGAGTGTTGCATCCCTAGGTAAAACAAAGAAAATCCTCCTCCATTATTCAGTAAGATACACAACTCCCTATTTGCCTTCTTATAGGCCTGGTTCATGTCTTAGAATCACCATCTCTCTTTCATACCCTCTATGGCAGCATTTGTACACCTGTCCACTGCTGTCTAATGGTGTACAGTCCATCTGTGCTTCCATAATCAGGACCAAACCCAGGTCACTCTCTCCTCAGTAGATAATCAATACTTGCAGAGGTTGATGCACCAAGCCAGACTGGAACATGGTCAGCATCAGGCATTCCCATGGCATTCCATATCTACATAGCTATTTGCACCATCACCCACTGGCTGAATTCTGTCACTCACCCATGTTGCCATACAGCTGGACCAGAACACCATGCTGTAGCCAATAACGAGCACCCTTATGTACTCCTGGTCACTCCATTCTCCTGTGAAAACAACACAATTGTCAAACTAAAAAAAATACTGTAACTTTACAAGTGTAACATCCTGTTTAACTTTGCCTGCCTGGAGGTCTCACATAGCATTTGAATGCAGCTGATCAGCATCTCCTAGCACTCAAATGCATTCTTACAATAGACCATAACATGAAGCTGTTGAAGCTTCCTCAGTTTTTAATACATTTATACCAAAATTGTGTTTCCCACAGAAGGAACACTCATGACAGAATTTGCATGGAGTCCTGGCACAATATCCCCAGGAACTACAATCCCAAGAAGAGCAGGGGGGATTAACCCCCTGCCCTGTGGGCCCATTGGACATTGATGCTTCAGCTGTACATGTAGAAAATGTGTCTGCTGTCTGCCCTATCGCCTTGAACCAGCTTTGCTGGTATCATGAATTGTAGCCATAAATCCATCTCCTTTTATCCCATACCAAAGACATGTCAAACAATGTCCTTGTTCTAAAGGCCTCATCATAATCCAGCCAGGTGGGGCCTAAGAATTCTGTGTACCTCCAGTAAATGATGGCCAAATGCTTCACCAGTACCACCATTTTTTAAAGCCCCACTCCCATATAGCATTAAAAAAAACTGCCAACCAGTTGGGCCAGTTTCTGTTCACCTATTTCTTCTTAACATTCTCCTTTCCCCTGTTTTACAATTTTCTTTCACACTTTGCTCCAGCTGATGGGAAAGCAAGCAGAAAACACCTACATATTAGCAGTGGGTAGAAAGATATCCAGAAGGCATGGAAGTCTCCCCAGACAGAATCTCTTCATCCTTTGCTGTCTCATAAGGGTCAGTAGCCTCCTGTGTGCTTTGCCATAAACCACATCAATTCCATTTAATATGGTTGATAACCATGTTCATACAAGCAGAAGTTGGTTTATGTAGAAGTGAAACTGACATTATGAATGAACCAAGGATTGTCTTTGTCCACTTGCCCCCTCTCTTTCTTTTTTTCTTAAACCATGCTTGCAAAGCTGGAGACAGTCAATATACGGCAAGGCTATGTTGTTTTGCCAATAGGTGTCTGAGAGGCTTGGAAAGGAAAGCAGAGACAAGCACAACTCCACATTCCAGAAAAGAGATCAGGACAGGTATAACTGTTGATAAGAAAGAAGAAAATTCTTTAAGACAGAAAAAGCGTGCAAAGGAGGACTTTGCTTTTTCAGTGTTTGCTTGTCTGCTTTTGGGTACAAATTACCTGGCTGTCCCTAAGTTTAATGTCACTGGTGGGACTTAAATAAAGAATGAGGGATATTGAGGTTTACTGGGTGATTCATTTTTATTCTTGTAGTATATTACTTTTTAATAGAGATATTATTCTATTTGTGTATCAGATAAAGAGCTTATGTGAGGAGAAAAAAACGATTCACACATATTGTTGAAGCTTGAACAGTTACAGGTAGTTCATTCTGACAGGGAATCTATCAATCCTAGATGATAGCAAGTTTTATCCCTTCCACATTTTGGGAGTTAGCCCATTCAACTTGCTCGTAAATCTCTAGAATTTATCTTAATTCATAACAACTGGGTATAACCTGTGTACTTGTGGAGGTTGCTGCTGGGCTCTGCCACCCCTGGGTTCAAGCCACCTCATAAGGGGTCTACAGTGCCTGGGATACCCCATCGTATTTTTTTCTCCTGCATCTCTCCCCTGAACCTACTGAAGAGGAGAATGGTCAGGATTAGCCAAGCCTCTACAAAGGCAGCTCCCAAGGCCTGGACTGTCTGCAACCTAGACAACCCTAAGTGTAAAGGGCTGATGCTCGCCCACATCGACCTCCCGAGGTATAACCAGGTCACTCTGTGGCACCTCTACTTGCTCCTTCAGAGTCACCTCCCACACTGCAATATGGTACTCAATATTGGTATTCCAGGGCTGCCGATCTGTATGAAATGTCAAGCCCAGGTTTATTTATCATGTGAGCCATTGTTTCCTTATCTTTAGAACCATTAATTTTGTATTTGCATTTTTGTTCTGGATGTTGTTGCTCTCCCCTGTGCTGGCCAACATCTCAGCTACGTCTGGGATTTCCTCCTCCTCTAATGAATGTTTAATGAATGTATAATTCATTTTGCTCATGAGAAATGCGGTGGCCAGACTGATAATGGGGACCAGAAGGTCCAAACATATAAGACCGACTCTGGCCCGCTTGCATTGGCTGCCTGTACATTTCTGAGCCCAATTCAAGGTGCTGGTTTTAACCTATAAATCCTTACATGGCTTGGGACCATAATACCTCATGGAGCGCCTCTCCTGACATGAACCTACCGGTATACGACAGTCAACATCTAAGGCCCTCCTCTGACTGCCTAGACCGAGGGAATCTTGGAAGACGGTGAGAAAGGAGAGTGCCTTCTCAGTGGTGGCCCCCAAATTATGGAATGATCTCCCCAATAAGGTCCGCCTGGCACCAACATCGTTATCTTTTTGGCACCAGGTTAAGATCTTTCTCTTCTCCCAGGCATTTGGCAGCATATGATAAGTTTTAATTGATCCTGGAATGGCGTATGGTTATGGTTGTTTGCTTTTGATATTGTTTGTTGGAAATTGTTTTAGATATATGTTTCTTTTGTGTATATTGTATGTTCATGTGTTAAATGATTTTTAATCTCTCTATATTGTATTTTTAATGTTTTTAATCTTTGTAAACTGCCCAGAGAGCTTCGGCTATTGGGCGGTATAGAAATGTTAATAATAATAATAATAATAATAATAATAGGAGAGGACATCTTTTTTTTTGGTAGATTTGGTGGCCTTCCCCTTCCCCTTAGAATCCCCCCCCCCACCGGTCTTTCCTTAGTTCCATTGCAACCCTTCTGATACGGTGAAACCTAACAGGACGAGAGAGGAGAAGGTTGAAGCTTACAGACTCCATCTCAAATGCTTTAGCAATGGGCCCATGTGGCCTGAAGTGGAGGCCTGATGTCTGTTTAGGACTGATGGACGTCCATTGGCATTATCTCCCTGAGAGGAATGAAGGTGCCCACTGGTGCCTAAAAGCTGCCCTCCTGTCAGTGATCCTTCCTGGGTTAACTTCATTCTCCCCCTGGCCTGTTGACTCATCCTTCCCCACTGACTGTTGATGCAATGCCCTTCACACAAGGGGTGTGGCTGCACAACCCTGCAATGCCTCCCATATACCAGTAATTGTGTGGGTATTTGCTTTGCCTCTGCACAGCACTAGTCTGTAGGCTTAAAGCCTCTCGCCGCTACCCTCATGACAAATAGTTCGGCCTCACTAGGCCCACTATTTAGGGATTAACGAACTTGCCACTGCTCGCCCCGCGCACCACTCGCCAGACCCCTGCCACATAGCTGATTCTATTCACCATGGTCAGCAAGCCACCAGATGGTCTGTGGGTGCTCAGCGAGCGGCATGAGGTGTCCCGCTGCTCTGGCAGCCGCCGTTTTGAGCAAAATGGTGGCAACCAGAGTCCCTGTCACTGCCCGCCAACCCCTCATTCTCTCCTCTCAAGTTGACCTTGCAGGGTTGGCAGGCAGTGGAAAATGGCAAGCTGGCCTGACTCAGCACACACCAAATTGGGCAGGCTTGGGAGTCAACAAGCTGGCCCATGGGGGGCCAAGCTGGTGGTAATCTGCCCAGCTTTGAGCCCCAGCTGGACACCCAGGCTATCCCTAACACTACTTGATCTACTCCTCTGGCATGTTCTCTAGTCTGGGAAAAGTCAAGATGCCAGGCATGGCATAGAGCTGGCTTATACAGAGCTACAAGCTCTAACTCCCCTGGCATTGATGTGATGTGTGCATCATCATGGTATGTCAGCTGTGTGCCCCATAATTCACCAAGATCAGGAGTCAGGACACAACTCCATCCCTGCCCCCAAAGCCTGTGGAGACTGGGCAGTTGAACAGCATGGTTAAGTATATACTTCGTCTTTCTGTTAAAAAAAGGTCCACAGCAGCTAACAACAATAAAATCCACAAGTATCTATTATTATAAGAGCAGTGCCAGTGTGACCTTTAAATAGCTGGGTGCATCATCATAACTCCCATACCTCAGAACAGCAAACCAAATCCAAATTACAATCCTAGGTGGTTGTCTATATTACGTCTATAGGGTAAGTGTAATGGCTTCTGAATGACACATCCTTTGTTAGGCGGACTGCTGATTAATAGTCCAGGATGTTCAGTAGTTCCAATGGGAGCTTTTTCTTGAAGCCTCCTAGCAACACAGTGGCTGGGTGGGGACATTTATGTTCTGATTGTGACTGGGGAAGAAAAAGATAAACCTCTCTTTCCCATCCTGTGGGGTTCAAGCAACAATCAAGCCACCCCACCCACGCTAAACATTCCCCATAATGCCCATGTGAGGAAAAAGCTGCTTTACCAATTCCCTGTGGCTTCACGCTCTCCTATCTTTGGAAGGAATTGTCATACCAAACATGAGACATGCCATTTTTCTTTTTCATTGAAATAGCTGGCAGCATTAGAACCACTCTATGGCAAGCACAACCCATTTTAACTCTGACCCGCTCTTTCTTTCCTGCTTTTGTGGTGATGCACCTTTTATGCTGATTCCCAGCTAGCAATGTCTGTGAGGTGCCAACAGGACTGTGGTACTGTTGCTGGCATTACCACTGAGTGCAGCTAGAAGCAGCTGTTGAACAAGATAACACACGCTCCAGGCACTAGTAAAGTGCAGTAGTAGAGGTGAGACCCACTACATCCTTTCTTGGCCTGAGGCCTGGAGTATGTGGCATAGCATAGCTCTTGCTGAAGAGGAGGAGGGTGCCAGAGGAGGCAGAGGCTACTCATACATCAGAAAGAGAAAAGAAAACCCAAAGCCCAATGCAATAGTAAAGCTGTATAAACAAATTCTTTAGCTTCATAGACCGGCCTTTTTGTTGCTCCAAGCTGGGCACTGGGAAAAAAACAAAAACCACTAGCCCAAAACTGCGGTACACATTCAGTCTCTTCAGAATACCATCTGCTCCTTCATTTGTTAAGGATGAACAATCTCTCTAACCCACTGGAAGTGGATATTACACAGTATATTTGTTGTATCTTGCAAACAAACAAACAAACTCAAAACCACCCAATGGCCAATCTGCAGTGAAACTCCAAAGTCCTACTGCTCTCTTCAGGCCAACAAGGGATTAGGACAGGCATACTTGCCATTTGGAAATGCCTGGTGGCCAAGATGTAGACAGCCTTGGCAGGATTCCATACATGGTAGCTGGCAATATTCAAGGTCTGGTAGTCCATTGCGGGATTGTGTTCCAAGAGTGCAATCCATGTGGAAAAGGAGAAGGGCTGGAAGACAGGTGTGGTAGCAGGCCAGGGCTGGATTAGACAGCCAGTTGGAGTAGAACATAAAACAGACAGAACTCAGTGGTGTGAAGGATTGATAGGCTATGTTGGGCCAGCTGTGGCAGCTTGCTCCTGAAGACCATGTGAATTAGGTTTTGGTGGGGCTGTGACTAGGGATGTCAGAGAAATCCACAACAGATTCAAATGAGTTTGGATTTCTATGAATCTGACCCATGGATTCCACAGTGGACCAGCTTTTCCTAGGTCACACGGATTCCGTGGACTTGCAGACTTTTTTTTTTTTTAACTTTCCTGAATTTTACACAAACTTAGTCATAGAAAAATACATTTAAAAAACAACGGCTGAAAATGTGCATTTCCCCCATAGGCTAAAGCATGAAAATGCACATTTGGGGGGAATCTGTGCAAGTGTACATTTGCGCAAATGCAATTTTTCAGCCTCTTTCTCTGTGGGGTAGGTTGGGGTGGCACAAGGAATGCCATGGTAATTCACCAAGTACTATTCCTGAGCCAAATACTGTACTTCTGATGTGACCAGTACCCAGGATCTTCTATAAGTCTGACGTTATCTGATTTAAGTTGCAAATCTTGGAGTTAGGGTCATTGAACTCAATGGGGCTTACTTCTCAGTAGGCCTGAATAGGATTGTGCTGCTAGTCTCCATTGAGAAGGTTTTTTCAACAGTTCTCCCTTACAAATTCCTCCACCCCTGCATAAAGTTTCAGGGTTAGAGCCAGAGTTAAGCTCGATCAACTGTGCTTGTAGATGTAGACTTCCGTGCCCCTCCAGCCCCCTGAAAATATTACACAGAGTCAGAATATCCTGCTGAATGGAATGTGCTGTGGTTAGGGATGGCAGAGAATTCTGCCATGGATTTCAGTGAGGCTGGATTCTTTAGAATCTGCCCCCCCCCAGAATCTGTGGTGGAACGGCCTCCTGCCCCCCTGCGCAGAATCCCCCCAGGACGGCACTTACCTGGGGCAGATGCGGTGGATTCGGTGGCAGCGGTGGCGGTTCTGGCGGCGGTTCCAGCGGCGGCGGCTGGTCTCTTGGCTGGCCACAGCAGGGCTGCTGCCACCGCCATTGCCATCTTTGCAGCCATGATAGGACGTAAGAATTTACATAGCCTGTCATGGCTAACCCCCCCCCCCCAAAACACGCAGCGTACGCAAATGGCAGCAGCTATGGCGGCCGCCATTTGCGTTCCCTATTTTTCGCCGATTTATCTTACGTAAATATTTACAAAGGATAGAACAGCGAAAAATAAAGGAACGCAAATAGCGTCCACTACGCTATTTGCGTTCCCCTTTTTTTCGCCGTTTTATCTTACGTAAATATTTACGTAAGATAAATCGGCGAAAAATAGGGAACGCAAATGGCGGCGGCCATAGCTGCCACCATTTGCGTACTCTGCATGTTTTTTGTTTTTTTTGGGGGGGTAGTCGTGATAGGCTACATAAATTCTTACATATTTACCATTTGCGTCTGCACCAGCCAGTCTGCCGCCAGAAATCCGGCTGCAGACAGCCCTGGCTGCCTGGCCGGCTGCTCCACGGAGCCGCCGGGGAGCAGAGCTGGCCGTCGAGAATTCCAGGGGGGAGGACTGGATCACCTCCCCCCCATCGAGGATTCTGGGGAGGGATGGACCACCTCCTCCCCCCATGAAAAGAATCCGTGAAAAGGTAAGTGACTTTCATACCTCCCTAGCTGTGGTGTGTGTGTGTATGTGTGTGAGGGAATGAGCAAAAGGGATCCCAAAAACTGGGCAGAGGGACCTTCCACAAGTGGAGCCCTTCCTCTCAAAGAAAGTCTCTTGCTCTCATGGAAGGAAGAGCCTGGATCCAACCCTCCATCTGCACACATAGATTTGGGAGATTACCAAGGTAACATGTGGTTCTACTTTCAGTTTTTCCTGGACAGTTTTCTAGCATAGAAATCATGAGATTTTACTGTGAGGCACCCCCCCCCCACCCTTTCTCTAGTTTTTGGAAGGCTGAGGAGCAATTAATATTTTGGCTCTGTGGTCACATCTTACAAGCATCTACAAATGCATATTAATTAATCATTAGAAACATTAGCCAGTGTTACTGCTGCTATTACCTCAGTGTCTAGGAGTTGTGGAACTTTCTTCATAAAAGCAGAAATGGAAAGAGAACTCCTTTCTGCTGAACAGTTGCTTAATGATACCAATAACATCCATTTACACAGCTCCTTTCATCCAAGTATCTCAAGAGGTTTTGCAGATGACTGAGCCTATACTTAGTGAAGAGAACATATTTGCATCCCCTTGGATTTGTTTCCTGGACTTTCTTAGCTCTTGCTTGCTCAAAGCACTAGTCATTTCAAAAAAGGAGGCATAGCAACTGCACATGTAGTGATGGATGGAATGCCCTCCTGAATTTGATCCTGAAATAATTCAAGGATCCTGTAAGGGCGGGCAACTTTGAGTCCAGGCCATTTTCCCTCCCTGGAACCCACCTGGAGCCACACCACTCCCTAGGACTGTGGCTGTGCCATCACCAGTTTTGCCACCAAACTCCTGCAGCGTGGTAGTAGTGGCAAAAAAGTAAATTTTACAAAAGCCTTGTTTGATTTGGTTTGTTTTCAAGCAAAATCACGCCATTTTGGGTTCCACCTTTAAAGGCACCCCGGAAATAATTTTAGGTAGATAGATTTTTTTTTAAGCCACGGTGGCAAATTTGGCAGTGGGAAGAAGTGGCGGGCCCCACACAAAGGTTATGGGGAGGACATTGCCCACCCCTGCTGAAGGCATTTGGCAAAAGTGAGCCAAGCTCCAATTTGAGTCTGGGGCAGATCAGAGCCCCACACAGTGACCCAACATGAGCACCCCTTTTCCCTCTGTATCTGCAGAGAAGTCTCATGGCAGCTGCATTGGTAGAGCCTCTGCTAAGGCTATAGATGTTGTCATGACCATGCAGGAGATGCCATGCTGTAATTCCTGGAAGCATATACGTAGGGCCTAAATCTGGGCAACCTACTATTAGGATCTAGTAATGGAGCTCTCCTCGTTGTTCCCCCCTTTCCAAGGGACGTTTTGGAAAGGCAAGGGTGCATTTCAAGAAGGCCACCAGGGAGTAGAGCCAGGGCTGAAACAGATCCATAGAGAATCAGTTTGGATTTCAGAAATATCTGAGTCCCATCCTAAATGGGTCAGGAGTAGTGATGGGGAGGGGAATTTAAATTGGTTCATATTCTAATTTTAATGAGAACTTACCAAATTTCAGGTTTTTGAACCAATAAGCAAACTGGAACTCAGTTATCCTTTGAAATTCCCACTTTTCCAATTTCGCAATTGAATTTTCCAGTTAAACATTTATACAAAAATGTGTGTATTGGGAGAAAGTGCACAAGAAAGTGCATATATTGGTGAAAATAATGTTTAAAAATCCATTATAGGAAAATTACCTTCAAATGTGTATATTCGGTGACATTGCTTACAAATATGTAACCATTAGAAGAAATATTCACAAAAAATGTGTACAAATTTTCATGCAAAATTTTAAAAAATGTTTTGCGAATTTCAGGAGGACAAACCACACTTAAGATTTGGAACTCTCTCCCAAAGGCATCTAGGTTTGCTCCCTCTCTGCTACCCTTCTCCTGGCAGGGAAAGATTGCTTTATTTAATAAGGCATTTGGCCTGTAAGTAGGTCTGTTGGGGTGGGTGCTGTTTTTATTCAGTAATTGTTATGTTTTTATTGTATTTTGATGTATTGTTTTATTGCTTTAACCAATTTTAATAGTCTCTATAAGCTGCCTTGAATGCCATTTTTTGGTAGAAAGCCAAAATAAATAAATACGATTAGAAAAATGGGAACTGAGAGAAACCAAAACTGACATATTCATCTATCCCTAATCAGGAGACATTACATTGTATTTGTTCACATATTCCAATATCCATTCATCAAATACGATTATTACTTTCTGGAGCCACCAGAAATCTTCAGTCTCAGGTCCCAAAATGGCTGTTCAACATCTTGATTGCTATTGACTATAATTCCATGCACAGTTAAACAGCTAAAGAAACCACAGCAAAATCAAGCTTGTGTCTATTTTCACCCTGCATCATTTCTGCAAAAAAGTTTGATGTCACCAGTCAAAACTACAAAGCTTTCTTATTTTTCAAATGCACATAATTGATTTTTCCCTGTTGTGTTTATAAAAAAACCCCAACCACTTCTCCCTTTCCAGCATTTCAGTCCATTACTGGGAAGTTGCAGTTTGCACACTTCTGTGAAGCGGGCTTAAACAAGAATGCACTGGGGCTAATGAGATTTTGCTCAGTTAAGTGACTGCCTTGGGAATTCCACAGGGTAGACATTTGTGGAGAAAATTGGCTAGACTATAACACAAAGGGCTCGAGGATAGCTTTAAATATTTGTGATGGTGGGGATCATGCTTCCTGTTCTCTGAATTTGTTTGTTATGTCTAGAGTAGAACATTTGCATGAGCTTGGACATCTGACTCTCTCTCTTTCTCTGTGTAGTATGAATGTTCCATTTCAGATATTACCCCCCCCCCCAAATGCTGGAAACAGAAAGTATGAGTCACTTGCTCTTCCTGTGAGCTCAGCATATGTCCACATTGGTCAAATTACACTATTGCGTTGTCCCAGAGACAATTCCATTATGTGTGTTTTTTTTCTGTCAAAAATAAGTTGTGATCAGACCAGGAATAACTAGACGAGACATGTGTTATTGGATTAATTGGGGCCAATGGTTTATTTAAGTTTAACCTAACAGGATATGCAGAAATCATAACACTATGTGAGATGCTACACTTGCAGGAACTGCCCAGCAGCTATCCCTACTTTGAATCAGGGTGAGCCATACCTGGCCATCAGTTTTAGGTAGGAGCCTAAAAGAAGGTAACCAACTGATGGGGTGGGGGGGCAACCATGTGCAGGTTGCCCCTTCTGTGTGCATGTCCTAGGAAGGGATGAACTAGGGAAGGGGCTCACATTGCCATGCTGGTCTGGTGCATTTCTGCCCATGAGCCACCAGGAATAGAACAAGGAACCTCTGGATTTCTGCACCAATGCCTCCTCAAGTGGTGAGCCACCAAGTGGCTCCAGCAGTTCTTTTCTCAGGAAAAGTTGTAATATTTGGGCTTTTTCGTTTAGAACAGCCTTCCCCAACCTGGTGCCCTCCAGATGCTTGGAACTACATCTCCCAGCATTCCTGACCATTGGCCATGCTGGTTGGGGCTGATGGGAGTTGAAGTCCAAAATCTGGAGGGCACCAATACAGGGAAGTCTGATTTAGAACAAAGGCAAGCAAAATGGCAAGTGATTTATTTATTTATTTATTTCATTTCTATACCGCCCAATAGCTGAAGCTCTCTGGGCGGTTCACAAAAACTAAAACCAAACAACACACAATAAAACAATTTAAAATATATAGAACATTAAAACCACAATATAACAATACAACCACAATAAAACCTAGCAGCAGTACAGGAGTTTAAAATACAGATTTAAAACAGCAAAGATAAAAATTTAAAAAGCTAAAATGCCTGGGAAAATAAAAAGGTCTTCACCTGGCGCCGAAAGGAGTACAATGTAGGCGCCAGGCGAACCTCACTAGGGAGCTCATTCCAGAGCCGGGGTGCCAGAACAGAAAAAGCCCTCCTCCTAGTAGCCACCCGCCTCACTTCCTTTGGCAGGGCTCACGGAGAAGGGCTGCTGCTGATGATTTAAGGTCTGGGCAGGCACATATGGGAGGAGGCGATCCTTCAAGTAACCTGGCCCCAAGCCGTTAAGGGCTTTGAATGTTAACACCAGCACTTTGAATTGGGCCCGGAAATGGACTGGCAGCCAGTGCAGCTGGAAAAGTACTGGCGTAATATGAGCTCGCAGGCCAGTCCCTGTTAACAACCTTGCTGCCCTATTTTGGACCAGCTGAAGTTTCCGGACCGTTTTCAAAGGCAGCCCCACATATAACGCATTGCAGTAATCCAGACGAGAAGTTATCAGAGCATGGATAACTGTAGCTAGGCTATCTCTGTCCAGATAAGGGCGTAGTTGGTATACCAGCCTAAGCTGATAAAAAGTGCTCCGTGCCACTGAGTTCACCTGTGCCTCAAGTGACAGTTCTGGATCCAAGAGCACCCCCAAACTACGAACCTGATCCTTTAGGGGGAGTGCAACCCCCTCCAGAACAGGTTGAATATCACCTAGCTGGGCAGACAAACCACCCACTAACAGTACCTCTGTCTTGTCTGGATTGAGTTTCAGTTTATTAGCCCTCATCCAGTCCATTACCGTGCCCAGGCACTGGTTCAGAACAGCCACTGCCTCACCTGGTTTTGATGAGAAAGAGAGGTAGAGCTGGGTGTCATCCGCATATTGATGGCACCTCAGCCCACACCTCCGGATAACCTCCCCCAGCGGTTTCATGTAGATGTTAAACAGCATAGGGGATATAATAGAGCCCTGTGGAACCCCATGGCACAATTGCCATGGCACAGAGCAATAATCCCCCAGCACCACCTTCTGGAATCGGCCATCCAAGTAGGAGCGGAACCACTGTAGTACAGTGCCTCCAACTCCCAACCCAGACAACCTATCCAGAAGGATACCATGGTCGATGGTATCGAAAGCCGCTGAGAGGTCCAGGAGAATCAACAGGGTTGCACTCCCCCTGTCCCTCTCCCGGCAGAGGTCATCCCACAGGGCGACCAAGGCAGTTTCCGTTCCAAAACCAGGCCTGAAGCCCAATTGAAATGGATCTAGATAATCCGTTTCATTCAAGAGTGCCTGGAGCTGTCCTACAACCACCCGCTCAAGCACCTTGCCCAGGAAGGGGATGTTGGCCACTGGCCTATAATTGTTAACATCCTCTGGGTCCAGGTTAGGCTTTTTCAGGAGTGGTCTAATTACTGCCTCTTTTAAAGCAGCAGGCACCACTCCCTCTCTCAAGGAGGAATTTACAACCTCCTGGACCCAGCCGGACAACCCCTCCTTGTTTGATTTAATAAGCCATGAAGGGCAAGGGTCAAGCACACAAGTGGTCGATCGGACTTGGCCAAGCACCTTGTCCGTATCCTCAGGCCTCAGTAACTGAAACTCATCCAATAAAACTGGACCAGACGGTGCTCTGAACGCCTCTACCAATGGAACTGCATTAATGGTGGTGTCCAATTCATGACGAATCTGAGCGACTTTATCCTCAAAGTGCCATGCAAACTCGTCACAGCGTGCTACCGAGGGTTCCACCATCTCTCTCCCTGGCCCAGAATGTAACAGGCCGCGAACCACTCGGAAAAGCTCCACCGGACGACACTGAGAAGATGCAATGCTGGTGGAAAAGAACTGCTTCTTTGCCACCCTCACCGCCACAGAGTAGGCTCGATAGTGGGCTCTTACCTGTGTTCGGTCAGACTCAGCACAAGTTTTCCTCCACCTGCGTTCTAGCCATCTCCCCTCTTGCTTCATTGCCCTCAGCTCAGGTGTATACCAAGGAGCTGGCCGGGCTCTGCTCAGAGGGAGAGGGCGCTTGGATGTGATCGTGTCAACCGCCCGAGTCATCTCTGCATTCCACAGAATCTTTTATTCTGCACCAGGTGGATCCTGAGCCTGCTTCTGCCCCCGCCCACAGGTACTTAAGGCGGGGCTGCCAGAGGCAGATGGAGGTTTGGTGTGGGACATGATGCCTGGTGTGGACGAAATGGATGGCGTTTTCCTCACTGTCTCAGATAGAAGAACCCAATTGACCCCCTTGGGCTGAATCATTCCAGACAGATAATGCTTCTTCACCAGCCATTTAGTAGTGCAGTGATTTCCTACCCCAAACTGAGATGTTTTTACCAATATAAACAACTTTAAAGGGGTGGAGAATGGAAGCTGTTCATGAAAAATAAGACTATCAATGACTGTTAATCATCTTGGCTACCTATTACTTCCAAGCCCAAGATACCAGCTGCTTGGTGATAACTGCAAGAGATAGCTAATGCCCTCATGTCTCTCTTGTGGATCATATGTAAATATGCAGTCACTGGCTTCAAATGTTATCAGGATGGTGAAGGACATGCTCTCGATAAGCTATGATACCACCCTTATGCCAGAGCCCTGAAGGGTTCACTTTGCTCCTCTCGTGTGCCCTTCCTCTCCCCATGAGGTCCTTCCTCCACTACTGAAAACCTTGCCCCATCTCCTGAGAGTGAATCTGAGGGGGGAGCACTCAGTGGCAGAGGCCAGGGATGGACAGATCTCTCAATACTGATCTTGCCAAGATCGTATTTTTAATTTTATTTAAAAAACACACAAAAACCCTCAAGCTTGCTCTGTCCCATTTCCACGTAAGCTTTTGATTCTTTAAAAAAAATCGGTGGAGAAATTAGTGCTTTTCATAAACGACACATTAATGTGGACATTTTTGGGCACATTTTTAAATATACGCATGCTCGGGTGCAGGCACCCATTGACCAAAGCACATTCTTGCACATTGGAAGAATTGGAAATGTACGCAATTGCACATTTTTCAAAGGTGCACATGTCATCAAACGCTTTTTTATTATTATTTTGTAGAATTCATTGCAAGCTTGGAAATATACTGATTTCCCCACCACAAATTATGTTCTGGTCTGTATTGGGGTCTCTGAGATGGAAGTTGGACACATCCATTAAAAAAAGTTGACAAACTGAATTTCTCACGCATCCTTAGCAGCAGAGCTGGCCACAGTTCTGACTACAG
The DNA here is from genome assembly GCF_057233095.1 of Heloderma suspectum. Taxonomy (NCBI): domain Eukaryota; kingdom Metazoa; phylum Chordata; class Lepidosauria; order Squamata; family Helodermatidae; genus Heloderma; species Heloderma suspectum. The sequence continues at coordinate 269,806,901 of NC_139459.1, read as the reverse complement.
CTCTTTTGTGGTGTGTCTTTTAGACTCTAAGCCTCAAGGGAGTGATGCGTTTTGTTTTGTTTTTCTGAAGTGGAGTTTTTTTTTTTTACTTGAAATAAATAAATAAAAATAAACTGAAATAATAAATAACATTTCAGTAACAACTCTAAGCTGAAGCTCTGCTGGGAGATTTTTTTTTTTTTTTTACCATTCTGCATATTTTTCACCAACAGTAGCTGGTCTTTGAGAAAGTACCACCTCGCCCACACTCTGTGTGCCATGTCATATTTGCTTCTGTCTGAGCATCCTGAGAAGATGGCAGACACCCCTCACAAGTGAGGCTCTTTCACTGTGGTGGTGAAGTACATCTGTTATAAACTGAGCTCCCTTGCCTTCAGTTGTGACTGATCCTTTCGAAATCTACGGCTATGCAATGGTGGTGTTTTCTTTTCCTGAAGTGTGTAACCTTTCATATTAAGCTTAGAAAATGTGGGCACAATTTAGCTAAAGTTAAGCACTTTCAAGTCCAATTGATTTTAATGAGACAGTAGAAAATATTCTTAAATTTTTCCCAGTGGAGTCAATGGGGCTTAAAGAGGCTTTAACTGTGTTTGGATCATGCACCTTTAATTTTCCTGAGGAGAGGACACAAGAAAGATGCAGACGTTTATTTTCTCCAATGTATTATCTTCTTGTTTTCCGTTTGCAGCTTAGCAGGAATTATTTCCTGTCACCTAGAGGTCTGGTATGTGGAATATTGCAAATGCATTAAATGCAGTTTTAAAACATGCTATATGAAAAATATAAAATTCTAGAATTCACCTTATACAGATTGTATCTATGGGAGCAATCCTATGGCCACTAGTCAGCAGCTAGGCAGCCATAGGATACATCAGTTTCTGGGAACTGACCTTCCCCCACTCCCGTACTGCCTCACAGGCAACTCAGAATGGCCCCACACTCCGTGCTCGGAAGAGGAGCACGGAGCGGCAAAAATGGGGCATTCTGGGGGGTGTTCTGGGGCAGGGAAGGTGGAAATGCCAGTACGACGCATCCTATTTGTTGTCTGGCAGCCACTTCCCCTGTTCCGCCTTCCCGTGGCTATACAGCTGAAATTGGCTGTCTAGCCGCAATTTCAGGGCAGCTGAAGTGCAGAGGGGATGATCCCCTCTGCAATTCTCCTGCCCTGCATTGGATAGGCAGTTGCCTCTGAGTTCAGAGGCGGCTGCCTATCTTGATAGGATTGCGCCCTCCGATAATTAATGATATCACTAATCTAAAAACCTCAGCAGCCCATGTGCAGCAAACAAGTGTGCTCTTTGATTCCACCCTTTGGCAGCTGCCTCAGTAGTAGACCCAGGGATTCCAAGAGAGACATTTAAGAGCTAAGCAATCTAAGCCCTGGGCCTGGATGGACAAATTCGTCAGTTCTGGGCCATGTTCAATCGTGTTTTTTAATTTCAAGTTTTTTCCATCCCATTTATGGCGAAATTTGTAAATTTTGTAAGTTTTTGTCAAAAACTAATTGAACTAAATTCTCGCCAATCCCCAATTAAAGGCAAATATGCAGAAATATTTGGGGATAGTATTTTTTTCATTCTTTCTTTGGTGACTTGTCAGTCACCAACCCCAGTGTCAGGACTCAGATTCAGCACTGCAGTGGGCCTTGTACGTTATAGCCAAGATCTGATTGGAAGTATCCTGGAAGGACTTGGGCCTATCCAGCCTCTGGAATGTCAGAGTCTGTGTGAGCTTATCTCTGTCAGTGTTCTCAGAGCAGAGCCAGAGGGAGTCACCCAACTCCCTGTCTACCTGCTGGTCTGGCCTTGGCAGGCAGGGAGGCTGGAAGCTGTCTGTGAGAACCTGACAGAGATGGGGAGGGGCTTGCAGAAGGGTTGCCCAGGTTGAAGCGTCACTGCTGGAGGGCTGAGCAGTGATGCCTTGTTTAGACAGGGGCCTTGCTGAAAGGCTAAAGGTCCTTGTCTGTCAAGGGATCCGGAGGGGGTGTCTTACAGTCACACCTTCCTTTCTAAGCTGGTGCAAAGGCAAAGAGACTTTGCTAGGAACATCTCGTCTTCATTGCTCGAAGCCTTCTCTGTTTGGATTTATCATCATTTGGGCTTTTGGAGGCACTCTGCACATAGACTCTGTCTCAGTCGGAATGTTGGTTTGCTAAAGACTTGCCATGAAAAGTACAGTGAGGCTTTTCATAGACTTCAACTCTTGTTTGCTGTACATCATGTGTCTTGGTTTGTTGTCATCTCAGCATACTGGCAGGCTGGGTTTAATCTACGACTTTTGGACTTTCCTCTGCCTGGACGCATGCAATGTGGAGTTACCAAAGTGAAAGCAGTGGCATGGAACTCCCTGCATGTCTGGGTCTACCCTTCCCTTAACCTTGATAGGCCTCGACCATGTAGCCTGGAGTTATCAACAAAAGATTCAAAGTTGGACTCTCTATGGGTGTGGTTTTGTTTAGGCCTTTCAAGAATTTATCTCTTGATTGCCTGATGGGGTCATTCCAGGAATCATTCCCATTCCTTGTCTGGGGTTGGAACCCCATGTATGACGTGCCTGGGTTAGATATGCCAGGAATCCCGAGTCCCTTCCCTTGTGTTCAGAACTGTAGAAATGTAGGGATGTACAAAAGTGACTTACCTTTCCACGGATTATGTTGATGGTGGGGGGGAGGCATTCCGTCCCTCCCCCCGAAATCCTGGCCGGGGGGGGAGGCGCTCCGTTCCTCCCCCCTGGAATCCTGGCTCGCCGGCTGTGCTCCGCAGCGATTCTGCGGAGCTGCAGGCTGGCTCTGCCAGCAGCTGGACATCCGGCTGCTGGCTAGCAGGGACGCAAATGGCGGCGGCCGTAGCCGCCGCTGTTTGCATCCCTGCAGTCAGCTGTGATAAGCTATGTAAATGTTTACATAGCCTATCACGGCTGATTAAACAAACAAACAAACAAACACACATGTACGCAAATGGTGACGGCCATGGCCGCCGCCATTTGCCTTCTTTATTTTGGCACATCTTAGTCTACGTAGACATTTACGTAGACTAAGATGGCGAAAATAAGGGGAACGCAAATAGCGTAGCATCTATGCTATTTGCGTTCTCCTTATTTTCACCGTCTTAGTCTACATAAATGTCTACGTAGACTAAGACATGCCAAAATAAAGAATGCAAATGGCCGCTGCCGCCATTTGCATACGCGCGTTTTTTTTTTTTTTAAAGTCAGCCGTGATAGGCTACGTAAACATTTACATAGCCTATCATGGTGTTTTTTTAAAATCTAGCTGTGATAGGCTACGTAAATCTTTATGTAGCCTATCACTTTTTCTTTTTTTTTTTAACCTGGAAATGGTGGCGGCGGCAGCCGGTCGGAAGACCGGCTGTCGTAGCCGCCGCCGCCACCGAACCGTCACCGCCGCCGCCGCCAAGAAGATCTGCCCAAGGTAAGTCTTGTCCCGGGGTGTGGCGGGCCATTCCGCCACCGATTTCGGGGGGCCAAATGCGCTGGCATTCAGCCTCCCCGAGATCCGTGGTGGAACTTTTGTACATCCCTATAGAAATGCCAATGGGGAAACCATGTTGATGAGGATCTCAGTCATGACAGTAGTGCTTAGTTTTAGACTGTTCTAGAATCACATGGAGCCTATAGCTACTGATAATCATCTCTATGATTTCTGAAGAGTGTAACCATTAAGCTTTTGCTGTTGGGTTTCCTGCAATAAAGAAATCTCACTGATTTGGGTGTCTGAGATTGCCTGAGTGTGTGTGCTGCGAGGACTGGGAAACCTGACGACCAGCATGAGAATTTTGTAGAAGAATGTAATATTGTAAACAGCCTCTAGTTTCTTTCAAGGTTTTTCTACAAAAGTGGATTGTATAGTCTTCTGACTGCACTGCAATTTAGAAAATGTTCCGTTAGCCTGAAATTGCATTAAAACTTTACAAGAATATAGGGCTTCACAGACTAAACAATCATTTATGAGCATTACACAGTCTGAACAGTCTTGATCAATTGTGAGCTTGTGAATAGAAATGAAAAGTTCAAGTTATAAGGAATGAAGGGCCCTCCAGAGAGGACAGAATTCTTCTCAGACAAATGTGCAACCTTGGGCACACCATAGATAAGCTTAAGGCCAAAATAGACATTACTTTAAATGTATGTCTAGCAGGTAAGTCTTCTTTTCAGTTTTACTCTAGAATAGGCACAGGGCCTGATCCAGATCCTAAAAGCACCCCCTACTCACCATGTTAGGGTGCCAAAACAGCTCAGGGGCCCTGTGCTTACACTAGAGTAAAAATTAAGAAAAACTATGTAGCTGCCAGACACATATTTACAGTAATGTCTGTTTCAGCCCTTGAAATATTTATTTTGGAGAATTAATACTGGCTTCTGGCTAAGGATGTCAGAGAAATCCTCAATGGAACCAAATGAGTTTGGATTTTTAAGAATCCAACCTGCAGATTCCACAGCAGATAAGCTTTTCCCCATCGGGCAGATTCCAAGGATTTGCAGACTGGTGTTTGTTTGTTTGTTTGTTTTACTTTCCAGAATTTATGCAAATTTTGTTGTAGAAAAATATGCAAAAATAAAAAAACCCCAAAATGCATATTTCCTCCATAGGCTAAAGCGTGAAATGTGCATTTCAAGGGAATTTGAGCATTTTGGGGGAATTTGCGCATTTTGGGGGAAATTGCACATTTCTGTATGTGCGGACCTGTGCAAATTCAGAAACTAAAAAAAATCAGATTCCGTCGATGGGAGGATGATGGAATGAAAGTCCCTGACAATATGTGTAACACAGCTGGAACAGATTTTACACAGTCTGTCCATCCCTACTTCAGGCTTATGTATACAGTCAATCAGATATGTCATTGTAATTGGCAAATCTACTTCAGGAGGGGATGTTATGTACTGAAGTCCAGGTAGGTGGTTCCCCTTTCCACTTTTTTCCTGCAACATCTCCTACAAATCACTCCCTCCGCTGGGGTTCAGACACATATTTACCTTGAAACCCATGCCTAGAAGTGATGGGAGCAGGGGAGTCTTGGAGCAAAACAGTGACAAGTGCAGGGAAGGGTTTAGCATTAAGTACATAAGAAGAGCCATGCTGGATCAGACCAAGGGTCTATCTAGTACAGCATTCTGTTCACACAGTGGCCAACCAGCTGTCAATGTGAACCCACAAGCAGGGCATGAATGCAATGGCACCTCCCACCTATGTGCTCCAGCAACTGGTGCACAAAGGCTCACTGCCTCTGGTACTGGAGGTAGCACAGAGCCATCAAGACTAGTAGCCACTGATAGCTTTTTCCTCCAGGAATTTGTCCAACCCCCTTTTAAAGCCATCCAAATTGGTCGCCATCACTACATCCTGTGGCAGCAAATTCCATAGTTTAACAATGCGCTGTGTGAAGTAGGCCTTCCTTTTATCTGTCCTGAATCTCCCACCAATCAGCTTCATGGGATGACCCCAGGTTCTAGTATTTTGAAAGAGAAAAATGTCTGCCTATCTACATTCTCGACACCATGCATCATTTTTTACACCTCTATCATGTCTGCCCTGACCCTTCTTTTCCAAGCTAAACAATCCCAGCTGTAGTCAACTTTTCGCACAGGGGAGATGCTCCAGCCCCTTGACCATTTTAGTTGCCCTTTTCTGCACTTTTCCCAGCTCTACAATACCATTTTTTAGGTGTGGTGACCAGAACTGGACACAGTATTCCAAGTGTGGTCGCACCACAGATTTGTATTGGGGCAGTATGATATTGGCAGTTTTATTCTTAGTTCCTTTTCTAATTATGCCTAACATGGAGTTTGCCTTTTTTTATAGCAGCTGCATACTGGGTTGACATCTTCATTGAGGTGTCCACCACAATCCCAAGATCTCTTTCTTGGTCAGTCACCGCTAGCATTTTCCCCCATACCATGTATTTGGTGAAAATCGCCTCATCCTAAGTGTATTTGCATCTTGTGATCAGCTGTTGAGGTTTCATGATGTGCACTGATGTGTACACTGTAGTTGTAGAAGTATTATAACTCACAGCACAAAGTCATACACATGTATTCTCTTTGCTGAAAGTAAGTAGTTTGAATTTTTTGTCACATTACCTGTGTCTCAGTTTACATTGTTGCAAAGTGTAAGTAAGGAAACCAACTTTAAATCATTTTCCCATACTTTAAGTAGTGATTGCAAATTATGTTGAAATCACCCAGAGATAAACATTTTTCAGGAACACTCCAGACATCTGCAAATATCTTGCATAAGAATAAATGGTTGCCACAAACCTTGTCGCCTTCTGTCAAATGCAGGTCACAAATGTATCCAATAGAGCTGTGCATGAACCCCCTGATCTGACTTGAAGGCCACTTCAGGGCTTCTGAAGTGGGCCTGATTTGGCTGGGGCTGATTCCGGGGGTGAGGGGCTTACTCGCCTCGGCCTATGAAGCCGAAGCAGGATTTGGGTGTGTGAATCCTGCTTCCCCCCAAAAAAATGTTCCCTAGCTGCCAGCTTCTTACCTGGGCCCTTGGGAGAGGGCACTGCTGGCAAGGCAGCCGCCACTGGGAGAGCCACCACTGCCACTGTGACCAGGGGAGCTGCTGCCACCGCCAGCTCGTAGGCCCTCTGGACACATGCCAGCAGCTCTCTTGTTGTTCTGGGGGATGGGGGGAGCCATTTTTAAAATGGGTTCCCTCTCTGGAACAACAAGACAGTTGCTGGTGTGTGTCTGTAGGACCCAGGTAAGGAGCTGGGGGCTGGGCGGTGGCAGCGGCGTGGCAGCTGGGCTTCTGGGTCATGCCAAAGTTCACTGAAGCACTTTGGAGCAACCTGATTTAGTTTGGGCCCCTTTGGGCCCCCTCTGCCTCACCTTGGAGGGGGCCCAAAGCGGCCCAAAGTCCTCTGCTTTGACTCGGGTCTTGGGCTTCATGCCAAAGCAGCACACAGCCTTAGTATCCAACAATCAAAACCTTTGCCATTGTCTGTAGTTCAAGTCAATGAAAGAATGCATGAAGTGCTGCTTTACACATGGCAGTTCCACAATAATGTTCCTCCTTAAAGGCAGCCAAACATAATGTTATTTTATTTTTTAAAAATGAATAAATATATGGATATGGCTGTGTAGGACAAAAAAATCAGGTATGGAGATTGGGAATGGGTCTGTTTTACATTTTGGGAGCAATTCTGAGTCCCCAAGACAGCATCTGGGGGACATAGGATTTTTGGTTTCCTGCCTATGAGGTGGAACCAGGGCGCCTCCATCCTCAGAGCCAGGAAACCAAAACCACACTCCCTGCCCCTCCCCCTCATAGCCAGTGCAAAGAGAACTGCATTGGCTACCTCTCCACAGTCCAAAACAGAGCATGGAGACAGGGAGATGGGGAGAAGGGGGTGTTCCCAGGGCCATGGAGGGGAGGAGACTGGGGCAGCAGCCATCTGAGATATCCTGTGGCTACTCCAGCCTCTTTCCCTCTGCCTCTGCTAGATGGGCAAAATGGCCTATCTACCTTAAAGGTAGAACGGGAGGCACAAGGTACCTGCTGCTCTGTGTTGGATATATGTCAGCTTCCGAGTTTGGAGGCTTATGTGTACCCAGGGCAGATCCCATAGGAATGTGCCCTCAGTGTATATTTTTGAGAGCCTCTCAAGGCAGCAGCAAGCAACGAATGAAATAGACATATGCGATGAAATGCAATGAAACAGACAAATGTGTGATTCACAACAGAAGGCATACACCTTGGCCCCAGTTCAGGAAAAAATGAACTGTAGTTATGTTTTTTTGAAATAAATGGGACAGGTAACTAGTGTCTAACTTAAGTCCATTCATTTCAATAGGACTTAAGCATAGGGAAATATGAGAAATTTGTTTCAGGTAATTTTTGATCAGGATTTACCCAGTTTGCCCCATCAGGACTGAACACAGACTCAGATGGAATTTGCAGTCAAAGTCCATACATTTCTGAGTTTGCAATGTGATTCAGAGACACCCCCCCCCCAAGCATTCGACAACATTTGAAAAATGTGCATGAAAAAGGCATACTTTTGAAAAATGCACACAAGTATGCTTTAATCAATGGGAGAAGAATGTATACATGTTAAAGACATCCAAAACTGATTCATACACTTGGAAATGTACACACGAACATACACACAGATTTTCATGCGAAAAGAAAAAAAAACAATGCTCACAATCTGATAGGGACTCAAGTCAGAACAAACTTCGAGATGGAATTCAGAGAACTTCAGCAGGCATGCATTTTACTGAATTGCACTAACTGTCATGCTCCCACTAGAAGACTTCTTCTCAGAGGAACAGCTGGGGCAGGAGGAACTATCTGCCACCAGCAATATCCAGGATCTGCCAGTAGACCAGGAGGAGCCCAGGCCCTCAGGGGTGACTACTATGAGAGCATCACCTGTGGAGGACAAGGACTCCACCTCATACATGCAGTATGCAGTAACCCCCAAGCTCTCTGGAGAGACACTGCCTATGAAGTAGTGCTAGACTTAGCCAGAGACCTCCTTGTGAGAAATGGCTTGCTCACAAGGAGGACCTTTTCTGCTGCTGCAACTAGAAGCTCACAGCTGAGGCTTAACTGCTTACAGCAGTTAAGGCTGAGAGAGTTGCTGGAAACAATATTGACCAGGCCTTTCTGACTCCAGCTATCTTTCTCTTGACTCCAAACTCCTTATTTGACTGATTTCTGGCATGAGTAGTTCTGAACTCTAACTCTTCTTCTGCTTGCTCCTTGTCTGCTGTGTTGCCTTGGAATGTTGTTGTCTGTGACCTGGCTTGTTGAGGCCTTGCCTTTTGCCTGCTCCCTGCTTGTGCTGGCCACCCTGGAACTCTTGGACCTTTGAACCTGCAGCTGCTAGGCTCCGACTCAGGAAATATGATAGTTTGCTTCCAGCCCCAGCTAAATAATGTAGGTGGTATTGCAAGAGAATCTGGCCTTGAGGAAGCAGGTAAACCAACTTGCCATTGTGGTAAATATGTTGCAGGCCCAATTAAATCAGCTTAATTGGGCCCAACAGCCATCTCCACCACTGCTCCATAGATGCAAATGTCAGGGAGCTCTTCCAGAGACATTCAATGGGTCCTTGGATAAGTTTCTTGTTTTCCTGGCACGTTGTACTCTTTATATGCAAATATGATCTGAAGATTTTCCAGAGGACTGTGTCTGGGTGGGGTTCATTTCATTATCAGCTTGCTCACAGGCCCAGCCACTTAGTGGGCAACCCCCTACCTACTGCGGTCCAGTTCCTTCTTGTCCAACTTATGGGGATTTGTGGAAGAATTGCAAGTCACCTCTGAGGATCCTTAGAAGGGGGAGATGGCTAACAAAAGGGTCCAGTGCTTGCTCCAAGGGAAGGAGACAGTTGCCTTGTATGCCAGTTATTTCTGGCTGTTGGCCCAGGACCTGGACTGGAATGAAGCAGCCTTAATGGATTAATTTTAGGATGGGGTAGTGGACAATATCCTAGATTGATCATTCCACCTGAATTCTGCAGAATTTGATACAACTCTGTCTTTGAATAGATGGTTGGTTGGAAAGCCACTGCCCGGTGTCTTGATCAGCCATCCATTGTGGGTCCTAAAGGTCCCAGGACCAGCTCCAGGTGCCCTCAATCTCAGGTGGACCCACTGATTCTAGGGAGGAACCTATGCAGCTACGGGGTGTCCAACTGTGCCTAACGGCCAAAGGAAAAAAAAAAAAAAAAGCCAGGCAGGCCTGCGTTTGTATTGTGGGAAGCCTAATCATTATGCCTGTTCTTGTCCCGCAAAGTGCTCACATACTTTAGTAGCAAGAAACAATAGTCCCCAGGCTTAGGCGGGGTCCTAGGTCTGGGCTGGCATTGCCCCTACCCAACTGAGAGGATGCCACACTAACCCCTGATTCTAAGCAACAGTCTTCATTGGTCAGATACACCCACTGTTTGCTTGTACAAAGATGATGCAAGCAGACAATAAGAGATGCAAAACAGCATTTTGAACAGCATATTGCTAACAACATCAAGGCCAACAATAAAGGGGTCTTTAAATACATCAGAAGCAGAAAACCAGCTAGGGAGGCAGTTGGACCATTGGATGACAATGGAGTTAAAGGAGTACTGAAAGAGGAGAAGGAGTCTGCAGAGAAGCTGAATGAATTCTTTTCATCCATATTCACTGCAGAAGATATAGCACAGATACCTGTGCCTGAACTGATGTTTTCAGGAAGGTGGTCTGAGGAACTGAGGCAAATAGTAGTGACAAAAGATGAAGTTCTCAACCTTATTGATAAATGGAAAGCAAATAAATCACCAGGCCCAGATGCTATCCATATATTTCTCAAAGAGCTCAAAGATGAAATTGCTGATCTTTTAAGCAAATTATGCAACATGTCCCTAAGATCAGCCTCTGTACCAGAGGATTGGAAGATGGCCAATGTAATACCAATTTTCAAAAAGGGATCCAGGGGGGATCTGGGAAATTACAGGCCCATTAGCTTAACGTCCGTTCTGGGTAAATTGGTTGAAGGCATTATTAAAGATAAAATTTGTAAGCATATAGAAGGACAAGCCCTGCTGAAAAAGAATCAACACCGCTTCTGCAATGGTAAGTCCTGTCTCACTAACCTTTTGATAATGTCAATAAACATGTAGACAGACAGGGATGATCCGGTAGACATTGTTTACTTGGACTTCCAAAACACTTTTGACAAAGTCCCTCACCAAAGACTCCTGAACATACTTAGCAGTCATGTAATCAGAGGACAGGTCCTCTTATGGATCAGTAACTGGTTAAAAAAACAGAAAGCAGAGAGTAGGAATAATGGTAAATTCTCCCAATGGAGGGAAGTAAATAGTGGGGTCCACAGGGATCTGTATTAGGACCAATGCTTTTCAACCTGTTCATAAATGATCTGAAATTAGGAGTGAGCAAGGAAGTGGCCAAGTTTGCAGATGACACCAAATTATTTAGGGTGGTTAAAACAAAAAGAGATTGTGAAGTGCTCCAAAAGGATCTCTCCAAACTGGGAGAATGGGGCATCTAAAGGGCAGATGTGGTTCAGTGTAAGCAAGTGTCAAGTGATGCGCATTGGGGCAAAAAATCCCAACTTCAAGTATAGCCTGATGGGATCTGAGCTAGTGGTGACTGACTAAGACAGAGATCTTGGAGTTGTGGTGGACACCTCAATGAAGATGTCAACCCAGGGTGCAGCTGCTGTAGAAAAGGCAAACTCCATGTTACACATAATTAGAAAAGGGACTGAGAATAAAACTGCCAATATCATACTGCCCCTATACAAATCTATGGTGTGGCCACACTTGGAATACTGTGTCCAGTTCTGGTCACCACACCTAAAAAAAGATATTGTAGAGCTGGAAAAAGTGCAGAAAAGGCAACTAAAACGGTCAAGGGGCTGGAGCATCTCCCCTATGAGGGAAGGTGACAACAGCTGGGATTGTTTAGCTTGGAAAAAGGAGGGTCAGGGGAGACATGATAGAAGTGTACAAAATTAGGCATGGTGTGGAGAATGTGGATAGGGAGACTTTTTTCTCCCTCTCTCAAAATATTAGAACCCGGGGTCATCCAATGGAGCTGATTGGTGGGAGATTCAGGACAGATAAAAGGAAGTACTTCTTCACACAGTGCATAGTTAAACTATGGAATTTGCTACCACAGGAAGTAGTTTGGATGGCTTTAAAAGGGGGTTGGACAAATTCCTGGAGGAAAATGCTATCTCCTAATGTCGGGCACAGCAACACAACAAATGACCTATCTTACCTTGGAAATTCAGGGGCATCAAGAGAACATCCAGTTCTGTCTGGCAGTGATCTCACACTTTCCCCTTGTATTGGGAAAGGCATGGCTGTCTCTCCATTATCCATGGATCTCTTGGTTTGGGGTTGAGGTGGTTTTTCTTCAGCGTACTGCAGCAAGCATTGCTGGCCTGAGAGAGTAAATGCAGTTACAGTGCATGGACCAGAGCCCATTCCAGTCCAGTTGTCTACCACATACCATGATTTCCATGATGTCTTTGACAAAAAAAGAGGCAGACCAGTTGCTCCCATATTGGCACTTCAATTGTGCCATTGACCTGGAACCTGGATCCCAGTGGGGTGAATCTATTCTCTCTCAGAACCTGAGCTTGCCACCCTGCAGGAATGCCTGAATAAGAACTAAAAGTTCTTCCAAACACATTATGGACATTATGAATATAGCGTTATCCCTTTTGGTTTGTGCAATATATTCCAGCATTTTCTAACATTTCATCTTCTGAGACTAGTTTTTAGTACGTATGAGCCTCATGTGGCACAGAGTGGTAGGCGGCAGTATTGCAACTGAAACTCTCCCCACGACCTGAGTTCGACCCCAGCAGAAGCTGGGTCCCAGGTAGCCGGCTCAGGTCGACTCAGCCTTCCATCCTTCCAAGGTCGGTAAAATGAATACCCAGCTTGCTGGGGGAAAGGTAGTCACGACTGGGGAAGGCAATGGCAAACCACCCCGCTATACAGTCTGTCAGAAAAATGCCAGCCAAAGCAGTGTCCCTCTAGGAGTCAGCAATGACTCGGTGCTTGCACAGGAAGAACCTTTCCTTTTAGTACGTAGTTAAGAACATCAGTTGTTTTGATGTTGCATCTCTACATTAGATTGATAAATAATATATAAACATACTGCTTGACATTTTTCCCCCCTGAAAACAAGAAGATAAAGAAAATAAATGAACCATGTGACAAATATCACACTATATTATTCATAAGCATTTAGAAATGACAGTAGATGAGAACAGAACAGATGTAAATGAGAAATATTAAGGAAATAATTACTACATAGGATGCAACACGAACACTAAGGCTGTGCCTAAATGGGGACCAAAGTGTCTGACTAAGGTATCATCATCATCATTTCTATACTGACCAATAGCCGAAGTTCTCTGGGCAGTTCTCAACAATTATTAAGGACTATAAATAAAATAAGGAATTACAATTTAGTATTTTCTTCTCTCTGTTAAGTGATTCCAGGGATGTATATAGTGACCCTCCACCCTCACACCCCCAGAAACATTATATTTTTGTGCATAATGGCCAAGGTAAATGGGATACATAATGGGTCTTGGTATTTAAGATTCAGGTTTTTTAAAAAAATGGAAATAGCATCTACTCTGGTGAGGGGGTGTTCCAATAATTATCAGGAATGCAGCAGGTGTGGAGGGGGAATTTAACCATTTACCCCCTCCTTTGGACCTGAGGAAAATCCCTGATCTGATAGTGGTATTTGCACTGGGAGGAATTCCCCTATTGGTGCCAGCGGGGGATTTCTTCCCAGTGCAAGTAGCCAATGCTATTTTAGCACATTGTCGTCTATGCTTCACATAAATAAAGCTAACTATTATGCAAAGTCATACAAAACAACCAACCAACCACATGTTTACAAAAGGGTCATAATGTTCAAAATGGTGTAGGAAATTGTCCTCCATGCCATTATATTTTATATTGATCAAAGTAAGCAATCAGATATAGCTTTCAAAGCTGCATGCTCATTGCTCAGACAGTGTCTTCCTTCTGGTGGAGTCCTCTCAATTAGATGTTTTGTTCCTTCCTCCCACTATCCTTTGCCAGTGATGGGCTGAGTTAATGATTTATTATCTCTCCTCCCACCCCACAAATAACCCAAAAAGCCTCATGGCAGTTCCCAGATGTTATCATTTCTCTGTCAGGGCACATAATTGCCCAGTCTTTACAGTTCAGAACTTGCATGATGGAAGATCCCTTTGTGAATCTCTGCCCTCTTCTTCCTTTTACTTTGTCAATATAAATAAATTAGAACATGAATGCAATTCAAGAAGATCTGACTGGTGGAATCTGCAAAAAGGCAGCTCATTAACCAAATATATCTCCAGAGTCACATATTACAGAGGAGATAATACTTGATTCCTTCACATATATTTGGTGTCTTCTCATCTAGATCCATGTTCTTAAACAAGTACTTCAGTAACTTCATCTAGACATTTGTTACAAGGTTCTTCTCTGTTGCAGAACACATACCAAATCACACACACACACACACACACACACGTATAGCAGTTGTGCAAAGAATAGTAAAATACACTGAAGTGGTAAAATATGGTGCTAGGGAATTAAATAAAGAGAATGGCCTATTAATATTGATTTGTAATGTTCACAGTCATTGACTATTCCCTCTAAAATGTGTATTTTCAAAATGTCAAGCTGCAGAAGTTCCTTTCCCCAAAATTTAGCCTTGGGGAAACATTATTGACTGATTGCTCAGCCATTATCATCTATTGATTAATTTATGATTAGACAAGCTTGTCATTGTTCTGGGTTCCCATCCCAGCAAATGACATTTTGAAACATTCTTGAGAAGAACCTTGATGCGGAACCATTACAATTCAATCTCATGAAGGCATAGGTTAGGGGTGGCAAGGGCCACATTCCCTTGTGGATAATCTGTCGGGGGCCTCATGACCCCCAGCAGGGAGGGACATGTGTTGAGCAGGGCCCGAGCCAGAAGTGGGTGTGCCACCCCTTTCCTCCTTCTGCCACCCCTTTCTGTTCTCTGCATCACTTCCTTTCTATGGAGCAGGCTGCCCAGAAGGGATAGATGGCTCTTGTCAGAGGTCTGGACAGATTGCCTGCAGAGCGCTTTTGGGATTAGGCTGAGGGCCACATGACATTAGGTCAAGGACCACATATAGCTCTAGGGCTACTGGTTGCCCACCTCTGGAATAGTGATACTGATTAAGTTGGGGGAAAAGCTAGAGGTTCCACCACACATTAAAAACGTGGTTGTTCAGGCAGGCATTTGGGGGTGGGTTAGGGTATTTTTAGAAATACGATGTTTTAATGTGGAATTTTATTGTTTTAAACTGTTGTATTATTGTACATCGCCCAGAATGGCTGGGTGGCCGGCCAGATGGGCAATTAAGAAATTTAATAAATAAAAAATAAATAAAGAGAAATCTGAACCTGGGAGAAAAAGAAAGAACAGAGCTGGAAAAATGGATCGTAGTCAGCAGCGCTACCTGAAGATTCAAGAGCACCAATGGATCGGGAAAAAGGTCAGTGTTCCAAGGTTGCATAGCAAAAGGAAAGCACACTCTATCACAAAAAGGGTATCTTCACTCTGTCTGGGATTCACTTTCAATCAGCTCAGTCACACCCAGTTCTCATATACCATTGGGATTGACTTTAAGGCTCAAAAATACACAACCCCTTACCACAAACTAGTAAGGTACAAGAAACAATGGTGAAATCTACATCTTGAGGTAGTCTACAGTTTAATAATAGAAATGTCACAAAACTTTGGAAGTAAAATCAAATGTTGTTGCTGATAGTCTTTGACTCTTTCACAGCGGTCTCTAAAGGTTGAATTAAAGCATGCATTTTTGATCCAAGTTGTCTTCTGTACCATTGCAAGTGACCATTTAATGTACAGTATCTCCAGGATTTGAAATATTCACTTTTATCTTTAAATAGCAATAGTGGCAAGGATTCATTTTCAATAGCTCCATTCCCTCCTCCACCCCCACCTATAAGCCTTTCAGTTTCAGGCTTATAGCTCTGAAATATGAAGGCAGCTAGCCTTTTTCAGAACTTCCTTTCAAGTCCTTAACAACCTGGTTAGCATGTTTGCCAAGCAGTCCAGTGCATGAGTAAGGCCAATGTCAGGGAAGGCAAGACAATAAAATCAAGTCCAGTTTCCAATCCAATATATTTATTAAAGAACAAAGCAGAGAGGAGAGGAACATTAGTCATTTGCTCTTAAAAATAAAGTGAAAGATCAAACTAGCTCAGTAAAACATACTTATCAGTATCCTAAGAGTAACTCCCTAAAGCAGCTTACAGATGGTAGGGTGGGATGAATCCCACATCTGGGACTTCATACCATAGGTAGGGATGTGAGAACACACCCCAGCTTGGATTCTCCAGGTGCCCCCTGAAGCACTGCCCCCATTAATGCCCCTGGACCTGCACTTGAGCCCCCATGAGCTTGGTGAGTTGCCTGCACTCACCCTTGGCCCATCCGGTGAGTGCCTGCCATTTTGCCATCTTTTTGCTGTTTAAAAAAGGGAGTTTAAAAATATGCATATTTATATATGCGCAGTTTGGGGGCCCAGAAAGTTTAATATGTGCAATATTAGAGACAGTATGCCTCTAATATTGTGCATGTTAAGCTTTCCTGTCCCCAAACTGCACATATATAAATATGTTCATTTTTAAACTCCATTTTTTATACAGAAAAAGAGGCGGCAAAATGGTGGACACTTGCTGGATGGGGTCGCAGTGACTCTGGGAGGGTGTGAGTGGGCGTGAGTGAGGACAGGGGCTCAGCGCGCATGGCCTGGGTTTTTTTTGGGGGGGCAACAGGCTCCCAGTCCCAGCTGGGTGCCCACGGACTTCCCTAGGCATAGGTAGGCTGATGTCTCTTCGCTTTCCATGTGAAGACAAAGGAAAATCCTGAAGACCCAAAGTATTTCTATGCGGCTGGGAAGTTCTGAGGGAGAAAAATTCAGAATGAATAGCCTGGGAAGACCTGGCCATGCCTCCTCCATGCATCTTCCTATGTAAAAGGGCTGTGCTGAAAATGTCTCCCACATTTTTTTGAACATTCTCATTCAATTTGATAGAAAATAAATTGCTTTCAAAAAGAAATTGAAAGGAGAATAAATTTTGGAGAAATTCCAATGGGTTGGGTTTAGGGTTCTTATCCTTACTTTACTTATGAGCTGGCCTTGGAATGCGTGTGATTGTCCCATCTTTCATTGTACTATAATCTCTGTGGCATCTAGGGATGGCAGAGAATTCCACCACGGATTTCAGTGAGGCCGAATGCACTGGCATTCGGCCCCTGGAAACCCATGGCGGAATGGCCTCCAACTCCCCGCCACCCCGTGGAATCCCCCTCGGGACGAAGCTTACCCAGGGCGGATGTTCCAATGACTCTGGCAGTGGCGGCTGCAGTGGCAGCTGGTCTCTTGGCCTGCTGCTGCGGCCACTGTAGCGGCCACCATTTGCATCCTGCCAGGCTGCCGTGATAGGCTGCGTAAGTATTTACATAGCCTATCACGGCAAAGAGCAGGGGTGCAAACGGTGGCCGCTACGCCGTTTGCACCGCTGCTCTTTCCGTGATAGGCTACGTAAGTATTTACATAGCCTATCACGGTAAAGACAGCCACGCAAATGGCGGCCACTACACCATTTGCGTGGCTGTCTTTACCATGATAGGCTACATAAATACTTACGTAGCCTATCACGGCAGCCTGGCAGGACACAAATGGCGGCCACTACGGTGGCCGTAGCAGCCAGCCGTGGCCAGAACTCTGGCTGCGGATGGCCCTGGCCGGCGGCTCCGCGGAGCCGGCTCAGGGAGGATTCCGGGGGGAGGGACGGAGCCCCTCCCCCCCACCGCAAATCAAAGCTGCGAAAAGGTAAGTGACTTTCGTACATCCCTAGTGGCAGCCTGTAGCCCCCTCAGCTTCCCACACTTCAATTAAAGCCATCATGAGGAAGACACCATGAGGTAATTCCTCCCATGTGGCTTTTTCAGTTCAGGAATGGCAGGTGGCCTGGGAGGCTGCAGAACAATGGAGCAATGTGTAATAGAAAGAGAAAACACGCTGCCCTCAGCCACCTCACAGGATTAGAAAAGCTCAAAAACCAAAAGACATTCAAAATTCTGTCTCAGAAAAATGGAAGCCTCAACATAGTTGACGCTGTTGCCACTTGTAGGAGCAGTGTGGTAAACCACAAACCCTTAGGGAAAAAGAAAGAACCTGTGCTACCACCCCTTCCAATAGTGAGCCCTACCCGTGAGAAACTGTTGGAGAATTTCTCCTCCCCTAGGAGAAATTCAATGAACTTGTCCCCACCTCCCTGCATTCTCTGCCCACAAACAGACTGGAGAATTTTGAGAGGAACTTTGAGCGTAACTCAACTCTTTTATATAAACTGAGGTATGGGGGAGGGGGGGAGGGTGAAGATGCCGAGTCAGCCTTGCATGTATAGAGATGTAAATAGGCCGCCATATTCTTTGTTCAAATATATTTTTAAATAGATGAGGCATGGGAAACATTTGGTTTGTCATATCCCTCATAGGAACTGCCATCTGGTTTTGCTAGGCACATGCCGACCTCTGCTGCCGCTCACTTCCCTGGACTCACTCGCCAAGACTCCGTGCTCACCCGGACCCACTCGCCAAGCAGCCGCACACCCAGCAAGTGCATGTGGCAGCTGCTGGTCTTCTTAGCAAGCTGCCGTTTTGCTTAAAAATGGTGGCTCAAGGATTTCCAGGAATCTAATGTTGCATAAATGGCAGCTGTAAAGGGGGTCATTTATGCAACATTGCAGGTGTGAATGGACCATTTATGACTGTAATGTTGCATAAATGGTCCCTTTACAGTCACCATTTATGTAACATTAGTTTTATGGAAAAACCCAAGCCGCCATTTTTACGCAAAATGTCAGCTTGCTAAGAGGACAGGTGACTCCGGACCCGCTCACCAGGTGCGTGGCTGCTCGGTGAGTGAGTCCTGGTGAGCGTAGGGGCTTGGTGAGTGGATATGGGGGGAAGAAGTGGGGTGGAGTCTGCCAGACCCCACCCCCTTCCCGGACTCTCACGACATCCCTAATCCCTCATTTAAAAAATTGGTTGCTGTTATTTTTAAAATTCTCATCTGCTGTCCACCAGCTAACTGGTGATGAAGTTTTATTGAAGTTTTTCATGTATTGCAATGCCTGCCTCTTTCTTCTGGGCATTTTCATTTATCGAGACACATGATTTGACCTCTTGACCTTGCAAGGGAACACCTTCCAAAAGCACAGACTATGATTTGCAGAGAGACAAGTGATATTATTACAGAAAGCAGAACGAAGCCACCCAGAGCGCTTGAGAAGCACTCAAGTAAGCAAGTGAAAATGTGACTGTGAGACGTGAGATGACAGTTCCAGGGCCATAATGTATTCAGAGCAAAGTGCCCTTGTCTTTCTTAAAATTTTATCTTTTATCAGACTGGAGGATGTAGTGATGTTCTTGCTGCTTGATGTTAAAAGGTGAATGTTTACTTGGAAATCACATTTCCATTTGAAAATATTGTACGTGGCGTGGCTAATATGTAACCTCCAAGATGGCTGTTGTTGACAATGCTAGGGCAAACATACTGTCTGTAATTCTGGGGTTCTATAGCTTGCAGATGTTGGGACTCCTTTGCATATTGCTAATGTTCTCCTAACCATCACTTGAATGTTCATGCATTAGGAGTAGGGATCTATGGATTTTGTGAAATCCGTTCTGTCTGTGTTTCACGGATTGTTAAGCATCTTTCATTCTGTTGTCCGCTCGTTGATGGAATTGGATTTTTTTAACCAGAATTTTGTCCTACTTGTGCTAATTTGCATTAGTGCTAATGTGAATTAGCTCAAATCCTGCTCCCCCTCCAAAGTGAAAAACTAGGGATGGACGGACTCACCTCAGTCTGTGCTGTGCACTGCTCACTGAACACCCACTGGCCACCCACCTCTATTCAGCTCCCTGGATGAACCACCTTGCAGTCTGCAGGCACCCAGCCAGTGGCCACCCAACCCCTCAATGACCCATGATTTTGCATAAATGGATGAACCATTCACTCCTGTAATCTTACATAAACGGCCACTTTATGGGTGCCATTTATGTAAAAGGCCTTTTATGAACAAACCTTGGTTGCCATTTTTACCCCAAATGGTGGCTCACTGTCAGTCAGCCACATGCTTCTTCCTGGACACCTGTGGACCATGCAGCTGTTCCTCCAGGGAGCTCAGCAGGGGAGGCTCAGTGGTGCCATCTACAGACTGGAGTCTGGGAGGCCAAGTGGAGTGGGGGTGGGGGGAGTCTGCTAGACTCAACTCCCTGACTCTGGCAACATCTCTATTAAAAACTGGTCTACAAGTCCACGAATCTATGAGAGTTGGAAAAAGCTGGTCCACTGCAGAATCTGCCATTCAGATTCATAGAATTCTTACTCATTTGAATTCTTTGTGGATTTGTCTGACATCCCTAATTAGGAGTGTTATATTGTAGTAGGGCTGTGCATGGACACCCCGCTTTAGTTCAGATGCCACTTTGGACTGTCTGAAGTACTCTGCTTCAGTTCAGCTTGGACTGATTTGGACCCTATCTGCTTTGACTTGGATCTAAATCTGAAGTGAGATTCGGATATTGGAATCACTGATTTCTGGTGTTTCCCCATTGACTTGCATAGGAAAACACAAATGGCCAGAACTGTTTCAGTTTTTATTATGTGTGTGTGCGTGCGTGCGTGTGTGTGTGTGTGTTTGTGTGTGTGTAATCTGGGAAACTCTCAGCCCCCATGGAGGGGTGTCTACTTGTCAAATTTCAAACAGTTTGGCCAAGTAGGTTTCATGCTAGGTGGAGGTAAAGTGTGCTGTTCTCAGAAACTCAAACCAAACTCAGAAGGGATGTTGAAGTGGAGGCAGTCACAATCCTTGATCTCTGCTGTAGGTTTCTTTGAAGTGCAAACAACCCCTTTCCCCTAGTACTTTCCTATTCAGAATCACGGTCATGACCTCCGGCTCTCAGTTGTTTTGTCTGACAGAGGCAGCAAGACACAGCAAGCAACCCTGCCAGGAGGGCACGTCGAGTTGAACTATGGAAACCTCCACCTGGTGGACCCATACTCCCCCCATCCCATCTCCTCCATGGTGGCCTCCCTAAGCCTCTTGGGGGCGAGAGACGGAGAGCTTGCAGGGGTTCTGGACCCACTACCAGCCTTCTGCTTTCCCCTGCTGCTGGCCTGCTGGGACGTGGGGGCCTCTTCCCTGAGCAAGACGGATTGGTGCAGCCTCCTGAAGTGCAGGAGCGGGCTGCTGGTGCTGTAGTGCCCTGGCTGTTCCCCCCTGCTCAGAGACGCCTTGCGGTGGTGGCAGACAGCAGTGCTGGGATCCACTCCCACCTAGAGATGTCAGAGAATTCCGCCACGGATCTCGGTGAGGCCGAATGCACTGGCATTTGACCCCCGAACTCTGTGGTGGAATGGCCTGCCCCCCACCCCCCCCCGTGGATCACCCCCGGGATGAGACTTACCTGGGGCAGATCTTCCGGGCAGCGGCGGCGGCAGCGGTGGCTGCGGTGGCTGCGGTGGCTGGTCTTCCGACCGGCTGCCGCCGCTGCCATTTCCAGTCTTGTTCAAAAAAAAACACAAAACGACGTGATAGGCTACGTAAATCTTTATGTAGCCTATCATGGCTGGGTGGGTTTAAAAAAAACGTGTACGCAAATGGCAGCGGCTACGGCCGCTGCCATTTGTGTTCCTTATTTTTGGCCGTCTTAGTCTACGTAAATATTTACGTACACTATGGCGGCAAAAATAAAGGGGAACGCAAATAGTGTAGCAGGCGCTATTTGCGTCCCTTTTTGATTTGCCGTTTTAGCCTACGTAAAGATTTACGTATGTTAAAACGGTGAATCAAAAAGGGACACAAATAGCGCCCGCTACACTATTTGCTTTCCCCTTGATTTTCGCCGTCATAGTCTACATAAATATTTATGTAGATTCAGACGGCCAAAAATAAGGAACGCAAATGGCGGTGGCCGTAGCCGCCACCATTTGCGTACGCGGTTGTTGTTGTTTTTTTCCCCCCAGAGCCCTCCATGGCTGGAAATCCGGCTGCGGACGGCTCTGGGCTGGGCTGGGCCTGGCCAGCTGCTCCGCGGAGCTGTTCCGGAGCACAGCCAGCCATCGAGGATTCTGGGGGGGAGGAACGGATCGCCTCCCCCCCATCCAGGATTCTGGGGGGAGGGACAGAACGCCTCCCCCATCAACATAATCCGTGAAAAGTAAGTCACTTTCGTACATCCCTACTCCCACCTCAAAGTGGGCCCACACAATGCTGCGCTGATGTTTCTGTGGAGACAGAGACTGCCTGCCTTGAGTCTAGGGGGTCACCACATGAGCAGAGGGAACAATGGAAGAGGGGCCGGGTGCTGGAGACTCTGCCTGCTGCTTCTCCTCCCCCACACCCTGGAGGATCTCCTCCTCTTCGCCCTCCGCCATGCCGAGGACATCAGACATCTCTGGCTTAAGGTCCATCAGCGGGCTCCCCTCTTCCACTACAGGAGGAGATGGTGCTCCTTTGGCAAGAGTGCTGCTGCTGCTGCCTGCACCGGCCTCCTCAAACAGTGACCTCCAGGCACTGAGACTTGCCTCCACCCTCTGCTGCCCTGCTACACCAGGACGCACCATCCGGACTGGGGGAGAGCCAGCTTGCCTGCCAGCGCTGCTAGTCCTGGCGGCACCTCGCCCACCACTGCCCCTGCCACCAACACCCTGAAGATGCCTCCTATTGGGCTTGCTTGCACAGCATAGAATTATATGATTTAAATGATAGCTATTGATGCTTGTAGGGCTTTGCCCACTGTTTTTGGAAAAGTGGACTGTGTAGTGTTTTAACACACACTGTTTGCTTGTCCGCAAACACACACACACAAATACACACACACGAGCAAAGAAAAGCAAACACTAAACTACAAGCAAAGGTGTATGTGGGCGGGACTAACTATAATCCTAACAGAAGAGAAAGGGGTTTTATTTTATTTTAATTTATTAGGGAAAAGGGATCTAAAATGGGGAGGAAAGGAATACAGACATTGAAAAGGGGGTGGTGGAGGGGAGCCAAGAACAAGCTGAAGATATATATTTCTAAAAATACGTATAGACAGAATCAAAGTAAGGGCAAACTAATGGTTGAGAGGGAATTCAATTGAAAAGGCATGAGTGTGTGTGTGTGTGTGGGGGAGAAGCAACTAAAGTGATTTTTTCTGGGGTTTTAAATGAACAAACAAGAAGAATTAATGGTAAACCTATCACAGAAGTGTGGGATGGGGTGTGGAGAGACTAAGACCCAGGGAGGAAGAACTAACTTTATTTGGTTTTTAAAATAAAGAATCTACAACAGAAAGAACTAGAATGGGAAGGAAGTAGACAAACACACACCTCTAGCCAACTATCGTTAAGGAAGGGTCCTCCTCTCCAGTAATACCACCTCTCTCACAATGAGCGAATGGAGGCTGATCTCTCCAGTAAGTTAATACCAGTATCTCCCCCACCTCACCACTGTCCCTGATTGGAGATTGCTGGGTTACATTCAGCCCTAATTTGGCAACTAAAGTTGCCATTCACCAAAGCTCCCTCCCTCTTCCTTCTCTGCCTCTGCCTCTGCCTCTGCCTCCGCTCCCCTCCCCCCCTCCTCCTTTGCTGCCCCTCCAGGATCTCTCCCAAAGTGATACATTTGATTTGGCACCTCTGCATCCTCTCCCATTTCCCCCCCTCCTCCCTCCTGGATCTGTCTGAAGTTGATACATCTGGCACCAGCCTGTCCAGGCTGCAAAGAAGGCATCAAAAGAACTGCAACTGTCTGAGGCAGTTGAGGTGCCTTCTCAATGAGCCACTTTGCTTTGGAGAGCCTTGGTGCTGTTCTGATCCATCTCATATCACGCTGGGGCACCTCCAAATCAGCCCGCTTTGCCTCGTTATTCTGGCTTTGCACCAAGGCAGTGCACAGCCCTATATTGTAGTGCATGATGTTGGCAGTGCTCATTGTTAGACCTAAGCATAGCAGTACCAACAGATTCTACAACTATGCAAGAAAATTATGCACAGTTTTAGAACTTTTATAAGTTTCCTTTAAGCATAATCCAAAATTTGCTCTAACCCTAAAATCATTGGTAGCATTTCCAACACAATTACAGTGAGAGTAGGGACAGTAACAGGACTGGAAAGAAGAATGGGGATATTAATTCCATGAACTGTTATGCAGTTAGAGAAGGAGAGTTCAAAACATTTTCATCAGTCTCTGGATGTCTATATTCAGTGACGTACAGGTAGGGCAGGTACTGTACACATCTTACATGGCGATGACAAGTAATAAAGGTCAGAGATTGCTGTGTCATCCTGAAAACTTAATTTGGACATCCTTGGGTACGAGGTCTGTACATTAACCAAAAGGGATATGGTGAGGTTGACAGAGGCATACATTTGGAAAACACCAAATGGAAGCAGTATAATACGTGGTTTCCTGGTTGGTCCTATTTAGCATTATACTTAATTATCTGAAAACAAAATGACAAATGATAATGATGTGAGTTGGCAACAATAACATGGAGGTGATGGAAGCAGCAGATGATAAAACAATGTTGTAAAATAGCTTATATGTGTAGAAATAGAAAATATGAAGCAAGCTACTTTTCAGTAGGGATGTACGAATACCTTACCTGTTCTGGTCGGGGCATCCACTGGGGGGAGAGGTGGGGGGGCCTCGACGGGGGGGAGGCGATCCGGTCCTCCTCCCCCCCAGAATCCTGCCCGGCCAGCTCTGCTCCGCAGCAGCTCCGCGGAGCAGCTAGCCAGGGCCATCCACAGCTGGACTTCTGGCTGCAAACGGGCTGCTGCGGACGCAAATGGCGGACGCAAGTGGCATAGTCCTTCCAGGCTGCCATGATAGGCTATGTAAGAATTTATGTAGCCTATCACGGCATGCCCCCCACAAATGGCATACACAAATGGCATGCACAAATGGCAGCGGCTACGGCAGCCGCCATTTGCGTTCCCTATTTTTCACTGTTCTAGCCTACATAACTATTTACATAGGCAATTACGGCGAAAAAAAGGGAACCGCAAATAGTGTAGTGGGCACTATTTGCAGTTCCCTTTTTTTTTTCGCCATAATTGCCTACATAAATATTTATGTAGGCTAGAATGGTGAAAAATAGGGAACGCAAATGGTGGCCACCGTAGCCGCCGCCATTTGCATATGCCATTTTTTTGGGGGGGCATACTGTGATAGGCTACGTAAATTCTTATGTAGCCTATCACAGTTGCAAGGACGGCAATGGCGGCTGGAGCAGCCCGGCCGTGGCCGGCCAGGAGACCAGCCGCCGCCGCATCCGCTGCTGGAACTGCCTCCGCTGCTGCATCTACTGCATCCGCCCCAGGTAAGTTCCATCCTGGTGGATTCCGCGGGTGGGGGGCAGGAGGCCATTCCACCATGGATTCCGGGGGGGGGGGCGGATTCTAAAGAATCACTAAAGACTCACTGGAATCCATGGCAGAATTCTCTGCCATCCCTACTTTTCAGTCTAACAATAAGCAATCCATTTTATACCCTAACATTTTAATATGTGCCTGGGAGGACTATTGGGCAACTCAGGGGGTTGGGGAGGTGCCACTATAACTGTGGTCACGGGCAGGGGGAGGTATGGCATTGGGGGATTAACAGGCCAGCTGAGGAGAAGAGGGGCTAGACACCTTACAGCTGTCCCCTCTTCTGGTTCTTCCCCCAACCTGATGGTTCCTGGCAGCCTTACCAGTCTGCCCTCAGGCCTGGTGCTACTGCTGCTGAATGCCAGGTCGGCCCCCCCAAAAATCTCCCTCATCCATGATTTGATTGTGGATGAGGGGACTGACCTGGTTAGGGTTGGCGGAGAATTTCTCCCCGAAACTTCAGGGGGCTGAGCGCCAACGTGTTCGGCCCCCCGAACAAGTTTCGGGGAGAAATTCTCTGCACCCCCCACACCCCGCACCCCCCCCCAGGACGGGACTTACCTTTGGCGAATGTCCCTCCCAGTGGCGGGTCCGGCCGGCGGTTCGGCGGGTCTTCATCAGGGGCGGGGGCGGCAGCCGATCTTTTGACCGGCTGCCGCCGCCGCCATTCCAATAAAAGAAAGAAAAAAAACACCCCCGTGATAGGCTACATGACGATTAACGTAGCCTATCACAGCTAGATTTGCAAAGTCAGCCATGATAGGCTACGTAAATCGTCACGTAGCCTATCACGGGTAACTTTTTTTTTTAAAAAAAGCACATACAGATAATGGCGGCCCCCATAGGGAGCTGCCATTCCCGTTCCTTATTTGGTCGCTGTAGTCTATGTAAAGATTTACGTAGACTACAGCGACCAAATAAGGAACGCGAATGGCGGCTCCCTATGGGGGCCACCATTTGCGTACGCGCTTTTTTTTTTTTTTTAAAGTCACCCGTGATAGGCTACGTGACGATTTACGTAGCCTATCACGGCTGACTTTGCAGATCTAGCCATGATAGGCTACGTTAATCGTCACGTAGCCTATCACGGGGGCGTTTTTTTTTTAACTTTTTAGTTCGCGGCCAGGCAAGGCGAGGCGCCTCCTCCCCGGCCTGAATTTCGGCCGGGCAAGGCGGGAAGCCTCCCCCCCGGCCTAAATTTTGGCCGGGCGAGGCGGGAAGCCTCCCCCCCCAGCCTGAACTTTGCAGGGGGAGCAGCGAAGCGCCTCCCCCCCACTGCGAAAAGCTTCGAGGACAGGTAAGGGACTTTTGTGCACCCCTAGACCTGGTATGTAGTACTGAGAACTGGGTGGGGGAACTGGGAGGGGTCACTCTGTCCTAGCTGTGCCCTCCTGGGTACTTGGTGCAGCACCAACACCGACTTGAGGGTCGGGGAGGGGGGGTTGCCTTGGTCTATAGGAATTCAATCTCCCTCTCCAGGCTTCCTGCTCATTCAAGTGCAGATCTTGAGTGTTTGTACCTTGTGTTGGGTACCCGGGACAGATTAGGGATTCCGTTGGTGTACTGCCCACCCCACTGCCCATCGGACTCCCTGCCTGAGCTGACAGAGGTGGTCTCAGACTTGGTGTTGAGGACCCCTAGGATGATGGTCCTGGGGGATCTCAACTTCCATGCCGAGGCTGCTGTATTCAGGGCGGCTCAGGACTTCATGGCCGCCATGACAACCATGGGGCTGTCCCAACATGTCATCGGCCCAACGCATATAAAAGCATACATGCTTGATCCGGTTTTCTCGACTGGGCAGGAGGATGGTGATCTGAAAGTGGAGGAATTAACATCTGTCACTTTGTCATGGTCAGATCACTTCCTGCTGAGGTTTAGACACCTGGCAGCCTTCCCCCTCTGCAAGGGTGGGGGACCTATTAAAATGGTCTGCCCCTGGAAGGTAATGGATTCTGATGGATTCCAGAGGGCTCTGGGGGATTTTCCTGCTGATATGGCTGGTTCTCCTGTTGAAGCCCAGGTCGCTCTGTGGAATGCAGAAATGACTCAGGCGGTTGACATGATCACACCCAAGCACCCTCTCCCTCTGAGCAGAGCCCAGTAGGGATGTCAGAGAATTTCTCCATGAATCTCGAGGAGGCCAAATGCCAGCACATTCGGCCCCCCGAAATTGGTGGAGAAACGGTCTGCCCCCCCGCCCCACACCGGGACGGGACTTGCCTTGGTTGAATGTCCCTGGCAGCGGCGGCGGCTCTGGCGGTGGTCTGGCGGTGGTTCGGCGGCGGCTGCAGCTGCCGGTCTTCTGACCGGCTGCCACCGCCGCCATTTCCAAGTAAAACAAAAACAAAAACAAACAAACGTGATAGGCTACGTAAAGATTTACGTAGCCTATCATGGCTAGATTTTTTAAAAAAAAAAAACCGTGATATGCTACATAAATGTTTACGTAGCCTATCACAGCTGACTTTGAAAAGAAAAAAAAAGCACGTACGCAAATGGCGGCACCCATGGACGCCACCATTTGTGTTCCTTATTTTGGCACGTGTAGTCGCCAAAATAATAGCGTTCCCCTTATTTTCGCTGTAGTCTACGTAAATGTTTACGTAGACTTCATGTACCAAAATAAGGAATGCAAATGGTGGCGCCCATGGGTGCCGTCATTTGCGTACACACTTTTTTTTTTAAAGTCAGCCATGATACGCTACGTAAACATTTACGTAGCCTATCACGGCTGACTGCAGGGACACAAACGGTGGTGGCTACGGCCGCCGCCATTTGCATCCCAGCAGGAGAGGAGGTTTCGCAGCCAGAGGGATGGGGCGCCTCCCCCCTGCCAGAATTTTGGGGGGAGAGATAGAGTGCCTCCCCCCCACCGCGAAGCAAGCTTCGGGATCAGGTAAGGGACTTTCGTCCATCCCTAGAGCCCGGCCAGCTCCTTGGTATACACAAGCTGAGGACAATGAAGCAAGAGGGGAGACAGCTAGAACTCAGGTTGAGGAAAATGCATGCTGAGTCTGACCGAACACAGGTAAGAGCCCACTATCAAGCCTACTCTGTGGCGGTGAGGGTGGAAAAAAGACAGTTCTTTTCCACCAGCATTGCATCTTCTCAGTGTCGTCCAGCGGAGATTTTCCAAGTGGTTTGCAGCCTGTTACATTCTGGGCCAGGGAGAGAGATGGTGGAATCCTCGGTGGCACGCTATGATGAGTTTGCACAGCACTTTGAAGATAAAGTCACTCATATTCGTCATGAACTATGACGAATCACACCATGATTAATGCAGTTCCATTGGTAGAGGCGTTCAGAGCACCATCTGGTCCATTTTTATTGGATGAGTTTCAGTTACTGAGGCCTGAGGATGCGGACAAGGTGCTTGGCCAAGTCTGATCGACCACTTGTGTGCTTGACCCTTGCCCTTCATGGCTTATTAAATCAAACAAGGAGAGGATGTCTGGCTGGGTCCAGGAGGTTGTAAATTCCTCCTTGAGAGAGGGAGTGGTGCCTGCTGCTTTAAAAGAGGTGGTAATTAGACCACTCCTGAAAAAGCCTAACCTGGACCCAGAGGATGTTAATAATTATAGGCCAGTGGCCAACATCCCCTTCCTGGGCAAGGTGCTTGAGCGGGTGGTTGTAGGACAGCTCCAGGCACTGTTGAATGAAACGGATTATCTAGATCCATTTCAATCGGGCTTCAGGCCTGGTTTTGGAATGGAAACTGCCTTGGTTGCCCTGTGGGATGACCTCTGCCAGGAGAGGGACAGGGGGAGTGTGACCCTGTTGATTCTTCTGGACCTCTCAGTGGCTTTCAATACCATCGACCATGGTATCCTTCTGGATAGGTTGTCTGGGTTGGGAGTTGGAGGCACTGCACTACAGTGGTTCTGCTCCTACTTGGATGGCCGATTCCAGAAGGTGGTGCTGGGGGATTATTGCTCTGTGCCATGGCTATTGTGCCATGGGGTTCCACAGGGCTCTATTTTATCCCCTATGCTGTTTAACATCTACATGAAACTGCTGGGGGAGGTTATCCGGAGGTGTGGGCTGAGGTGCCATCAATATGCAGATGACACCCAGCTCTACCTCTCTTTCTCATCAAAACCAGGTGAGGCAGTGGCTGTTCTGAACCAGTGCCTGGGCATGGTAATGGACTGGATGAGGGCTAATAAACTGAAACTCAATCCAGACAAGATGGAGGTACTATTAGTGGGTGGTTTGTCTGCCCAGCTAGGTGATATTCAACCTGTTCTGGAGGGGGCTACACTCCCCCTAAAGGATCAGGTTCGTAGTTTGGGGGTGCTCTTGGATCCAGAACTGTCACTTGAGGCACAGGTGAACTCAGTGGCACAGAGCACTTTTTATCAGGTTAGGCTGGTATACCAACTACGCCCTTATCTGGACAGAGATAGCCTAGCTACAGTTACCCATGCTCTGATAACTTCTCGTCTGGATTACTGCAATGCATTATACATGGGGCTGCCTTTGAAAACGGTCCGGAAACTTCAGCTGGTCCAAAATAGGGCAGCAAGATGGTTAACAGGGACTGGCCTGCGAGCTCATATGCCAGTACTTTTCCAGCTGCACTGGCTGCCAGTCCATTTCCGGGCCCAATTCAAAGTGCTGGTATTAACATTTAAAGCCCTTAACAGCTTGGGGCCAGGTTATCTGAAGGATCGCCTCCTCCCATATGTGCCTGCCCGGACCTTAAGATCATCATCAGCGTCCCTTCTCCGTGAGCCCCTGCCAAAGGAAGTGGGATGGGTGGCTACAAGGAGGAGGGCTTTTTCTGCTGTGTCACCCCGGCTCTGGAACGAGCTCCCTAATGAGGTTCGCTAGGCACCTACATTGTATGCCTTTCAGCGCCAGGTGAAGACCTTTTTATTTTCCCTGGCATTTTAGCATTTTAGCTTTCTAAACTTTTAGCTTTGCTGTTTTAAAAAATTTGTATTTTAAACTCCTGCACTGCTGCTAGGTTTTATTGTGGTTGTATTGTTATATTGTGGTTTTAATGTTCTGTATATTTTAAATTGTTTTATTGTGTGTTGTTTGGTTTTAATTTTTGTGAACCGCCCAGACAGCTTCGGCTATTGGGCGGTATAGAAATGAAATTAATAATAATAATAATAATAATAATAATAATAATCCAAAGAGCAGTTGCTGATTGGAAAAGAGGCAACAAACATATAGTAACGAGGAAAGCCAGTGCTGCCTATAGCTAGGGATAGTGGAGAAATCCACTGCAGATTCAAATAAGGCCAAATTCTTAAGAGTCTGACCTGTGAAGTCCACAGTGGACCGACCTCACTCATTCATTTCTGTGGGGCAGCTCTCCTCCATTCCAAATGTCACTGGGGTGAGAGGGCTGGGGTGCCACCAAGGCCCTCCCTCCACATGCCAGCTACCAAGGGCTTCCTTAACAGCCGGCATGGAGATAAAGGGTCTCGGTGCAGCCAGCCCCCATGGAGCCACCCCACGAAATCCAACGGATGCGGAAAGGCTCCAGGGAAATTCGCAGGGATGGATTTCCCTGCTGTGGACCTCCCCCCCACCACAGGTCAGAAGTCATGGGATTCATATGCCCTTGCCTACAGCTTAGCTTCCAGTGGAAAGAAATTGAACTAAAAAGTGTATGTGTGCGTGCACTGGCAGAGGTTTAATTCTGAGCTCTCAGTTTTCATTCATACATACTGTACTTCCTTGGGAACTGGCTATGGTGCTGAAGTTGGTGCTGGTTCCATATCAGTAGCCTTCACATATAGTACTTTGTGGAATTTTTTCGGTCTGTCTGTCTGTCTCTCTCAATATGCCAGAGATTTGGTGGCAGGACAATTTTAAACATGCTTCCATCCCTTGTAATTGTTGAGAAAGGTTTGTCTAGCTAACAAAGTAATCACCAAGAATATTATTAAGGTAATAATGATTAAGCACAGCACTGAAATCCATGATATCACCCATTAACTGTGTTTGTTGAGTACAGCCTCTTGTATCCATATTATCTTGGAAGGTATCCAAAATGTCTGACTAATCAGACGGTTTGATAAATAGGAATGTTGGGGTATTTTATATACTCAGGTCATGTATTTGTGGCAAATCTCTTGGCTTTGGAGAATATCTGTGGTAATATTTTCCAATGTACTTCTTTGATGGATGGAAACATCTGTGAACTCTTTGGGTTGGTATTCTAATACTGTTTAATTCTTGCCTTATGTTACTAAGTACTGCTAGTGACAGATTACTAGTACTAGCTGCTCTTATTGTTATCTTTGGTGCAGTGGGAAAGGCAGACCTGTTGGAAGAGAAAATTATCAGGTATAATCATGACTATACTGAAGTTAATACACCAAAACTATACAAAAGGAGCCCCCAAATTGGTAGGTCTTGTGTGTGGGGATGTAACATCTGACGTAATTCCAGAAAAGACCACTTGATCCAGGCCCAACCAGAGAGAGGTCTAGTCAGACCTATGGGGTAGGGGGACAAGAGAAACTGATAGAGACTACACAGGCTGGAAGGGAGTGGGGGGAAGCAGCATCTAAACTAGACCTAAAGAATTTAATGGTAAAGCAAAACCAGGGAACAGCTAATTGAGAAAATGAAAGATCTCCTTATCCCAGGTCAGCACCAAACTGAAAACACACACAAACCTATTGGGGTTAAACTAAAAGACGCAGCAAAAAGTCTGAGTCAAAAAAGGTGCTAGGAATAATAATGCCTCAGGAGAAATTTAAGCCTTAAAGTCATGAATTTAGAAAGCAGGCTGAGATGTAATGATTTAAGATTCAGGGGCTTTATAGAAAAGTCTGAGGGACACGATAATATCATTTATTGCTAGTTTGCTGGCAGAGGTATTGAAATTAGAAGACGGCTTGGGCCCAGTGATAGAGAGTACACAAAGAGTTAGTCCATCTTCAAATAAGCCCTATTTATTTCCCCAATATATAGCAGTCAGATTGTTTGACTTCCATACAAATGAAAATTTCCTTCAAATGGCAAAGTCCAGATAATCTTTACAGTTCAAGGAATACAAGATTAGAGTGTTCCAGGATATACTTCATTACAGCCATGATAAGAAGTTTATTACAGAAATTTGAACTGCTGCTCACAGATAATACACCACTGGGGCTTTCCCTTTAAATTAACTGGTATACAAAGTTATATGTCAGGTCCAACCAGGTCGGGCATCGTGGGAGTTGTAATCCAAAATATCTTGAGAGCACCAGGTTGGGAATGGCTGACATACAGTCTTACCTAGAAGTGAGCCACATTGAACTCAATAGGGCTTACTTCTGAGTTGACATGTATAGGATTGCAGTGTAAGAGATAAGGGAAACATTAATTCAGGAACGCTCAATAGTGTAAACTCATCTGCATTTACACTGATGTGATGCAACTGGGAGAACAAACTAAAACTGGATGAAGCAGAAGTGAGGGACTGAAATATTTAAAGTCAGTAATGTGAAGGCTGCCCATATATGCCATAAGGAGACTTCACATTCCTCCTAGATATTCAGATGAGTTAGCGGATGTCACATTTATTCTTCTCCAGATTTCTGATGTTCTGCAACATTTTACAAAGCACAGTCTTCAGACAAGAAATGATGTCTCACAGAATATGAAAAGTTGGTGCTTCCTTTGAGATCTGTCAGGTCTACACAATGTAATCATAGAAGAGATGCAGCCATTCCTTCAGCTGTAAATGTTTCTCTCAAGTTGGGTTGAAAAGGTCTCAGGCATATAAGCCTTCTGGATGAATATTTGGGATAGATAACCAAAGGGGAAGAACACGCTGCCCCTGGCAAGCCGGAATAAAATTTACCAACCATCAGTGATTTTACCACCCTTTTCTGTCTTAACCCTTAGCCCCCAAAGCCAGCTGACACAGAGTGGTCTTACAATGCTTTTGAAGGGTGACCATGCTTGGACATTTTTGAATGTGTAGTGGAAATGAATTCTATAACTGGTGTGTTCGTGTGTGTGCTTGCAAGTAGCAATGCATCTCTTCATCTCTATTGTGTCCAAATGTGACACATAGGTGGCTAAGAAGGTGCCTCCACTGGGACTTAGATATTATAAGAGAACATTTAGGAATAAGCAGTCTCTAAGGGTCTACACTATTTATGGCTTTATAGTTTTCAACAGCAGCTTGATTGTACTTGGAAGACAATAGGCAGTGGGTTTGCTTTAAACTTGAGTGTGAATTCTCAAGCATATGTTCACTGAACAACTTACATTATTTACAAGTAGTTCACATAATGCAGTTTTTGCCACAAGAGCAGTCTTAACCATCCCAGGAATGTTTTTGTATAGAGAAATGGGATGCTACACATATTAATGGTTTCTGTGATCAAAGTGGCAAATTGATCAGTTTTGCTTGCATGGGTCTGGTTCCTGGCTGGGGGTGGGTGAGGACAGAATTGTAATAAATGAGGTTGAAGTATACATATATGTTTCCCTTGAATATTTAAATTTGAATTCACATCTTAAAAAAAAAAAACCTTTAGGAACTTAAACTTCAAATAATCTACTCCGCATTTTAATTGAAGTCAGAACTGTGGGTTTCCATACTTCTCATAGTTTTGCATTTTTGTTAAAATGAAATGTCAGGCTTTGATTAGTTCAATTGGTCCACTTAAAGCAAACTAATCAAAGTCTGATTTTGATCAGATTGACAAAGATGTGATGTGGAAACATAACTTGAAAGAATCCAATACTTTAGCCACATACTGTGTATATATTAGATTAAAGTCACTGTAAAATATGGATTGATTTCAGTGAGCTTTTGCTGAACAGAAACCCCAGGCCATGAATAATCCAATGGTCCTGACATTCAGGGGTTTTTCTGTCTTTTTTTTTTTTTAAGAGAGGGATGTATTGTTTTCACACCAAAGCATTCCAAATCACACAAGCTAAATGCTTCCTCTTGTAGAGGAGGAGCATGTTCCGTTCCGTGCTTTAGATGATGGCAATAATTTACAACCTGCTTGAGTTTTCACTCTCCTGAATCATGTGACCTGCTAACTTGACTACCTCACTGCTCCCCTCTGACTTTGCTTCAATTATGGACCAGTTAAACAGCACTGGGCCCACTACAGATCTGTGGGAGACCTCGCTGCGTGCTTGCTTCCTTCCACTGTGAGAATGGGCTCTTTGCTGCTCCTACCATCTGTTGCCTATTTTTTAACCAGTTAGTGATGCATAAGAGGACCTGGCCTCTCATGGGACAGGTGTCCAAAAAACACCTGAGGGACATCCTTGGGATGTGCTCAGATTACCTGAAGTTCTTAGATACAGCCAGGGATCTGTAAAAAACAGACAAAAGACCTTCCCCCTCATTGCATAAGAGAGCAACCAACCAGGATGTGGGATTGGAGTGTACCTCAGGGACTGTGGTATACACTGAACTTGCCTTTCCATGGCCCTTCAATACAGAGAGCAGGGCAGGGTTTTTAATAAAATGACCACTTGCTGCACTGGAGACCTTTGGGCATGGGATACAGAATACCTGTGTGCATCCAAGGATGTCCTTAGAATCCACTAGGACTCCAGTGTGGAATGCAAGGGCTATCCTTGGATACCAATGGCCCTCTGGTACAGTTTTACTAACCTCTCATTCTGTCATAGGATCATAGGAACATAGGAAACTGCTTTATATAGAATCAGACCATCTGGCTCAATATTGTTGACACTGACTGGCAGTGGCTCGCCAGGCCGGAATTCTTCCAGCCCTACCTGGAGATGCTGGGGATTGAACCTGGAACCTTCTGCATGCAAAGCAGGTGCTCTACCACAGAGCTACTGTCCCTCCCTATTGAAGAGGTTAGTGCAGGCACAGAGGGGCCCAGCTACGGTAGGCCACTTTGAGTATGCCTGGAGTTAACTGTGGAAGCCATTCAAGCTTCCACAATACATTCTGGAGTTTGGGTGGAATGGAAGGATTTCATTTCATTCTCTGCCAAAATTCCACAGAATGGAACTAAGCAGCTGTGAACAGAGATGTGGGAAAAAAGAGACTGACACAAGTGCTTGGATTCAAATTGGGCCACATTTATTGATAAATCTGCAAAGGGGAAACCCAGGATGGGCAACTGAACTGGGCCAGCAACTAGCTGACCTTGACATGGGTGAAAACATTCAAAGCATGTGGAGTGGCATGTCATCTCACCACCCCACAGGACTACCCCTTTGGGAGGAGGTAGGCCTTCCCTTGTCACCCCCTCCCAGGCCGCAAAACCTCAGGTGGGTGAGGTGAGTCAGCCTCACAGGTAACCTTTATCCCCCCGAAGGACCATGAAACCCAGAGCGGAGGCCTCAGGCATCACCTCTCACCATAACTGTGTCTCTAAATGCTCACCATCCCTATTCTCATCCCCAATGCCTGTCCCAGCAGCCACAGGGAGTGACAAGCCTAATGCTTAGTCAAACTCCCCTCACTTGTGCCGAATTACTTCCCAGAGGCCCCTTTGCAGATCCAACAAAAATATGTTGTTGCCTAAATCAGACAGGTACACTCCATCCTGCCTACAAAGCTCCCCTCATGTCTGTATAATTTCTGGATGAGAAATAATCCCATCTCCATACCTGTATAGCCTAGGGATGGACGAAAGTCCCTTACCTGGTCCCACAGCTTTTTTCGGTGTGGGGGTGAGGCACTCCATTTCCCCCCCCGAAATTGTTGGTGGGGGGGAGGCACCCCGCCCCTCCCCGGCAAAATTCTGGCTGGGGGGGAGGTGCCCCATCCCTCCCCGCTGAAATTCTGGCCGGAGGGGAGTGCCCTGCCTCTCCGGCTGCGAAAGAAAAAAGTAAAGTTTAAAAAAAAAAAAATGTGATAGGCTAAGTAAAGATTTACGTAAGATTTATTTAAAAAAAATAGCGTTGCCCTTATTTTCACCATAGTCTACGTAAATCTTTACGTAGACTACCTGTGCCCAAATAAGGAACGCAAATGGCGGCGCCCATGGGCGCCGCCATTTGTGTACGCGCTTTTTTTTTTTTTCAAAGTCAGCCGTGATAGGCTATGTAAAGTTTTACATAGCCTATCACGGCTGACTTTGAAAATCTAGCCGTGATAGGCTATGTAAATCTTTACGTAGCCTATCACGTTTGTTTGTTTTTTTTACTTTGTAATGGCGGCGGCGGCAGCTGGTCGGAAGACCAGCCGCCACCGCCGCTGCACCGCCACTGCACCGCTGCCGCACCGCCGCTGAACTGCCGCCGAGACCTGCCGCCGAGAGGGACATTCGCACGAGGTAAGTCCCATCCTGGGGGCGGGGCGGAGGGGCGGAGAATTTCCCCACCAATTTCGGGGGGGCTGAATGCATTGGCATTTGGCCTCCCAAAGATTCGTGGAGAAATTCTCCGACATCCCTAGTATAGCCCCAAAGCTATTTCCCTGTTATCTTTCCGATAGGGGTGGACAAAAGTCACTTACCTGTCCTCGAAGCTTGTTCGTGGTGGGGGGAGGCGCTTCGCTGCTCCCCCCATGAAGTTCAGGCCGGGGGGGAGGCTTCCCGCCTCACCCGGCCGAAATTCAGGCCGGGGGGGAGGCTTCCCACCTCGCCCCGCCGAAATTCAGGCCGGGGAGGAGGCGCCTCGCCTTGCCCGGCTGCGAACTCCAAAGTTTTTTTTTTTTAAAAAAAACGCCCCCGTGATAGGCTATGTGATGATTAACGTAGCCTATCATGGCTAGATCTGCAAAGTCAGATGAACTTTGTCGAACAAAGTCGGACAAATACCCGCCGAACCGCCGGCCGGACCTGCCACTGGGAGGGACATTCGGCAAAGGTAAGTCCTGTCCTGGGGGGGGTGCGGGGGGCGGGGGGGGTGGAGAATTTCTCCCCGAAACTTGTTCGGGGGGCCGAACACGTTGGCGCTCTGCCCCCCGAAGTTTCGGGGAGAAATTCTCCGCCATCCCTACTTTCTGACGGGCCCTTTCCATGGCCCACATAATTCTAGGAAGCAAGCATGACCAAATGATAGTTATCCCTGACCAACAGTGCCTGATAACCTGAAAATCTGCCAATGCTTGCAAAATAAGGTCCTTGCCTTTCAGACAACCCAGGTCGTTCCCCCCAACATGCAGCACCAAAACCTGTGGGGGGACACGCACCAAACCTTGATGGAATAGCATGGGCAGGGGGTGCTCCCACTGCATGCCATGTCTGCGAAACCACTGAATGCAGGCACGCCAGGGCAGTCCAAACTGAGGTCCACAGCCTGACCTGGAAGCCCTCCGACCAGCCTAGAACACCATGCTGTGTCCACATATGAGCACATGCATGGGTTCACATCCATTCCATCCATCTAAGGGAATAAAGAAACCAGGAAGAAAATGGCTAGACGTCAGTATCAAGGTAAAGTCCTCACATAAACCCTGAAGGCCTTGGAGCACCATCTGCCCACCGCCTTCACTTGGTCAGATGAAAAACCCAATACACAGCTGTAGAAGTGGCCCCTATTTGGAAGGAATATGTCCCAAAGTGAAATTTACCTAGACCAAGGGCACCCAAAGCCAACTTAGTAACAGCCCCAAATTGATATTTTGTTAATGGAGAACCATCGGAATGGCAAAACAGCAGATCCTCCATGGACCCTCTTAGATTCAGAAAAACAGCTAACGCCTGGACGGGGCATAATTCCTCCATCTGTGCTGGAAGTAGGGATGGCGGAGGATTCCGCCATGGATTTCAGTGAGGTTGAATGCACTGGCATTTGGCCCCCTGAAATCTGTGGTGGAATGGCCTGTCCCCCCACCCCCCCCATGGATTTCCCCCAGGATGAGGCTTACCTGGGGCAGATGTTCCAGATGGCGACGGCTCTGGTGGCGGCTCTGGCAGCGGCAGCAGCGGCTGGTCTTTTGATCGGCTGCCGTGGCCACCATTTGCATCTTGGCCTTTGCCGTGATAGGCTACATAAGTATTTACGTAGCCTATCATGGCAAGCCAATAAAAAAACAACAACAACGGCGTACGCAAATGGCGGTGGCTACGGTGGCCGCCATTTGCGTTCCCTATTTTTTGCTGTTTTAGTCTACGTAAATATTTACGTAGGCTATTACGGTGAAAAAAAAGGGGAATGCAAATAGCGCCCACTATGCTATTTGTGTTCCCCTTTTTTTCCCACCATTTTAGCGTACGTAAATATTTACGTAAGCTATTATGGTGAAAAAAAAGGAACGCAAATGGCACCCACTACGCTATTTGCGTTCCCCCTTTTTTTCCCCGTAATAGCCTACGTAAATATTTACGTAGGCTAAAACGGCGAAAAATAGGGAACGCAAATGGTGGCCGCCGTAGCCGCTGCCATTTGTGTATGCTGTGGGTTTTTTGGGGTTGCTGTGATAGGCTACAGAAATACTTACGTAGCCTATCATGGCAGCCTGGCTGGACACAAATGGTGGCTGCTACGGCGGCTGCCATTTGCATCTGCAGCAGCCTGTCTGCGGCCAGAAATCCACGGAGCGGAGCCGGCCAGGCAGGATTCCGGGGGGGAAGGACCAGATCGCCTCCCCCCCGTTGAGGATTCCGGGGGAGGGACGGAGTGCCTCCCCCCCGCAAAAAATTCTGCGAAAAGGTAACTGAGTTTCGTACATCCCTAGCTGGAAGTAGGGACACTGTGGCACCCCTGCCCATCTGATCAGTCTTGGACCTCTGGAGCACAATCCTGACAACATCAGGATGGACCTGGATGTCTGAATATTGCAGAGCTCTGTCAGATACACCACCTTTGGATTCCATAATCAGTTCAGAAATCCTGTGGGCCCTGAAAAAAGCTGTTAAGGGGTCCTCATGAAACAGCACTGCTTCAAAGTACAAAGCACAGATGGATAGCCACAATCCTCAGAGCCCTAAAAGGATGTCTGGAGAAAGGGGGCACCTGGAGTCTGCAGCTGCGGGTGACATCCTGGCCCAATCCTGAATGGCACGTCGCACTCTGAAAACTGCAGTATTATCTGCCAGGCCCCTGAATTTAGACCAAAATGCCAGTGCTGCCAGCTGACCACTGATAGTCTTTGCTAAAAGCCCCTTATGCCTGTAATACACACAAAACTGTAAGAGATGATCCACCGGGATAGGCCATGATTGCTATAACTGCCAATTGCACCGGAAAGCATGAAACTCCCTACCTGCCTTGTCGTAAGCAGCTCTGGTGCTGGGAGCTGTGGAGTTCATCATGGCGAGCTCTGCCTCAGTCCGCCAATCTCCCATAGTGCGGCTGGCATGGGGTCTGGCAATGGACAGGCCCAAGGGGCCAACTCCCAGAACCTTTCGACCTGGTTACGTAACAAAGCATTGGCAATCAGATTGTCCAAGCCAGGTATGTGTCGAGTGAGGAACCAGATGTTATGTCACAGACAATGAAGCGTAAATGCTCTTACCAATGACATAACCCTGGCATTACTGGAAGACAGGGTGTTAATGCCATGGACAGTGGCCTGATTGTCAATGTCACACCATAAGTGAACTACCGAGCTGGCCGGTTGGTCTGCCCATATGTGTGCTGCTATGTATATGGGGGAAAACTCTAAAAATGTTAAATCTTTACAAATTCCGTCAGCTAACCAACCCTCAGGCCATGGCTGTGCACACCAATGGCTGCCCCAGATGACCCCAAAACCCAGTGACCCAGCAGTGTCAAAATTAATCTGCAGGTCAGCCTCCAGGAGCAACTCACGCCTCCAAAAAGAGATGCCACTGAACCCTTGCAAAAATTGAAGCCAAACCTCAAGATCCTGGTGCATAGCTGAAGAAACTCTGGTTCAGTGATGAGGCTGCTATAGTCCCTGCATGGCCCAGAAAAGCCGTTTCAAGAAGGCCCAGCCCAGGGCAACCACACTACATGCAAAATTTAAATACCCAACTACGTCTTGTAAAGCATGCAGGGTGACTTTACCGGAATGCATTATTGCAAATTTCTTTTCCCCAGGGATGGAGAGCTTATCCTTTGGGTGCCAGCAACACTGGTTGATAGTGTCCAACTTGATCCCCCAAAACTGAAGATGGACCATCTGTTTTTTCGTGAGCCAAAGGGTCACCAAGCTCCTCCACCACAGAGCCCAAACCCCACATCAAGTTGTGCAGAATCCTTGGGGCTGGCAAACAAAAAATCATCCAGATAATGGACCACTCTCTGTGTCCCTGTCCAATCTCTCATGGCCCATTCCAAAAAGGTGCTAAATTTCTCAAACATGGTGCAAGAGATGAAGCATCCCACGAGGAGAGCCCTGTCCAGGTAGAACATTCCTTGGAAACAGAACCCTAATAAGCTGAAATCCAAAGGACTGACTGGTAAGATGCATAAAGCAGATTTTATATCGCATTTACCCATCAATGCCCCATGCCTGGGGGGCCCAGACCATAGATACTACAGAGTCAAAAGAAGTGTAGTGCACCAAACACAAATGATCTGGGATCTCGTCATTCACAGAACTGCCTTTTGGGAAGGAGAGGTTGTGAATTAACCTGTACTCCTCAGTCGCTTTTTGGGGAACAATACCCAGAGGAGAAATCCTCAGGTTAGGGATTGGCAGTATTGCAAACGGGCCAAGAACCGTGCCCCTTGGCTACCTCCTTGTCAATTTTGACTTTTACCAGCTGCATCCTGCTCAAAACCAAGTTCTGATTCTTAGAAAATTGAGCCTTACACTGACCCTGAAAAGGGATTCTAAAAACGTAAGTGAAACTTTGGTCTAGGTAAATGGCTTCTTCCTTCCATGGATACCACCTAAGGAGCTGCTGAAGGGGCTCAATCCTAACTGGGCTGGGTTCCTTTGGGAAGGAGTTGTTGCCCACCCCCAGATTTCCTGTCATCTTGTCTGTCCCGCATGTGACCCCTCCAGCCCTTATTTCTGGGACAAGTGGTGCATGGATGCTGACTGCCACAGATAGAACACTCGTGGTGGAAGCGGCATGGGTTTCGTAGGGATGTCAGAGAATTCCACCATGGATCTCGGTGAGGCTGAATGCCAGTGCATTTGGCCCCCCCAAATCCGTGGCAGAACGAACCCCCCCCCGCCCCCAAATGCGTGCAAAATGGGACACCTACCTTCTACTGTTTGTGCTGACTTGCGAATGGTGGCTGCGGCTGCGGCCGCCATTCGCTTCATCACGTCATCACGCAAATGGCGTCCCTGTGTTAGCCATGATAGGCTACATAAGTATTTGCGTAGCCTATCATGGCTACATGGAAGAAGTGAATGGCGGCCGCAGACGTGGCCACCATTCGCAAGTCAGCGCGGACGGCAGCAGGTAGGTGCTCCATTCCAGGCCCATTTCTCAGGGTGGGGGGGTCGTTCTGCCACAGATTTCGGGGGGCCGAATGCACTGGCATTTGGCCACAACAAGATCTGTGGCAGAATTCTCTGACATCCCTAAGAGAAAGCAACAACTTGTGCTGGGTCTGCCGCCTAGTCTGTTTAGGCTGAGAGCCTCCAGATGTACTTGGTCCAGATAATCCCCTTATCTTTCTCTACTGCTTCCACACATGCAAGAATCACTGCCAAGTCAGGTTCCTCCTCCCCCACTGAGGACGAGTGATGCCTCCTTTGAGGCCTTTTTGCTTGTGGGTGAGGGGCTTTGCCCTTTCCCTTCTTGCCTCTTTGTCCTTTTTTAGGGGGCATATTCGAATTGTTATGGGCCAAACAGTCAGCTCCAGGGAGAGCTCCAAGGTGCCCCCCAGTAGGAGGTCAGATGTTATATACGCTTTGCCAGACTACCCTCCCCCAGCTGAGTAACTGCATATGGGAGTCCCAGGTGCTCCGCACTCCAAACTCTGACCAAACTCAACCCCGCTTAGCCTCAACAAGGCAGCAGCCTCCACAGGTACACTAAGGATCCACCCACAAACCAGGCAGAAGCCCTAGTAAAGGTGACCCCCACCCTGGAGACCACCCCCAAACCTCAGGCCAGCTGGGCCCAGAAGATCAGGCCTCTACAACTGAGTGAATCTGGTATGTTGGAGATAGTGTTGCTCTTCCACTGCTCCTTGCAGAGAAGCCAGGAAAGGACGAGCAGCCCATCCCGGCCGAGAGGCCACAGCTTGCTTGAAGGCATGCGAACACTGTTGCCCCAGGCCCCTGAGTGAGAGGGAAGCTGCCACCGCCACCCGCCCAAAGCAGCTGCAGCAATGGCAAGAACCTCAGCCGGCCCATGGCCAGGGGAGAGAGAAGCCGCTGCCGATGCTCGCCCGATGTGGCCACTGCCGTGGCAAGCACCCTGGCCAGTCTGTGGCTGGAGGAAGACACCCCCGCCAAAGGCCCTGGTGTGAAGGTTGATCCCCCACTGCCATCCTTGCTCTGTCAGCTGCAGAAGCAGATGCCACCCGCCCCTGCAGCCGTGCATCAAAGAGGTGTTGGGGAGGGGCATGGAGCGCCAAAAGATGCCTTTTTTTTTAGAACCCTCCCACCTAGGGGTGTACGAAAGTTCCGCCATGGATCTCGGGGAGGCCGAATGCCAGCGCATTCGGCCCCCCAAAATCAGTGGCGGAACGGCCCCCCCGCCCCCCCACGACAGGACTTACCTTAGGTGGATCTTCCTGGCGGCAGCGGCTCTGGAGGTGGCTCTGGTGGTGGTTCGGTGGCGGCAGCTGCGGCAGCCGGTCTTCTGACCGGCTGCTGCCACTGCCATTTCCAGGTAAAACAAACAAACAAACAAACAAAATGTGATAGGCTACGTAAAGATTTATGTAGCCTATCATGGCTAGATTTTAAAAAAACACCGTGATAGGCTACCTAAATCTTTACGTAGCCTATCACGGCTGATTAAAAACAAAACAAAAAAACACACGTACGCAAATGGCGGCACCCATGGGCGCCGCCATTTGTGTACACGTGTGTATGTGTGTTTTTTAAATCAGCCGTGATAGGCTACATAAAGATTTACATAGCCTATCACGGCTGACTGCAGGGACGCAAACGGCGGTGGCTACAGCCGCTGCCATTTGCGTCCCTGCTAGCCAGCGGCTGGATGTCCAGCTGCTGGCGGAGCTGGCTGGCGGCTCCGCAGAATCCCTGTAGAGCGGAGCTGGCTGGCCAGGATTCCGGGGGGGAGGAATGGAGCACCTCCCCCCGGCCAGGATTCCGGGGGGAGGGACGGAACGCTTCCCCCCCAACATCAACATAATCTGTGGAAAGGTAAGTACCTTTCGTACATCTCTACTCCCACCTCCACTGAGGGCCGC
This sequence comes from Heloderma suspectum, assembly GCF_057233095.1. Lineage (NCBI taxonomy): Eukaryota > Metazoa > Chordata > Lepidosauria > Squamata > Helodermatidae > Heloderma > Heloderma suspectum. The sequence continues at coordinate 269,763,703 of NC_139459.1, read as the reverse complement.
CAATAGCATCCGTCAACGTCTTTTCACCCCACCCACCCGCACTGGCCCACCCTGCAGCCAGGCAAGCCAGAGGCGGGTTGTGGCATTTCTGCCTGCTCCTGACACTTTCAAAATACAACAGCCTTCCTCAATCTGGTGCCCTCCAGATATGTCCAGTTGCAACTCCATCATCTGCAGCCCCAGGTTTGAGATGACAGCAGTGTAGTCCAGCACATCTGGAGAGCACAATGTTGGAGAAAGCTGTCTTATCAACTGTGAAAATAAAAACATTTCCACTTGCATGTGCCCCAGAAAACTGCCATGTCTTCTTCTTTATGGCCAGACATCTTTTATCTGGGCATTGCAAACTGAATTTGTGTGACTATTTCTTTCTGACAGGTTCATAGCAGAGAGAAAAGAAAACTGTGGAATTTCTGGATAATTAATTGCCAAACCCGTAATGGACTGGGAGCAGGGGGCTCTGCCCCCATGGCAATGCAGAGCCATTTTAGAAGCTTTCAAATTGACTGAATGTAATGTAGCTTTTTACAGATGTCAAATGCAGCTCACTGGATACTAAACATTGTCATCAAGCATGAAATACCGAGTTAAGCAAATCGCAAGGCTGAGCACCTGGACCGACATAAGGCTGGATGTGAATTTACCTATTTGGTAGCAAAACAGGGCGTGAGCTTTATTTCTGCTGCTGATGTTTTCAAAGAGATTATTGCTATGTGGATGATAAAATGATGTTTTGCCATTGGGTGGGCTTAGATGGCTGGTATGAGCAAATTGTCCCACGCTCACCTTGGACTGACCCAGAAATAACCCAATGTCTGTCATTTTAAAAAAATGAAAAAGAACTCGCATCATTTACGAAGCCAGACTAGCATCTTCACTTCACAATGGAGGGGTTTTCTGATCTTTCAGAAAATACCATTTTAACACACTGCAAATAGAAAACAAGAATTCTTATTTTCAGAGGGCAGAGTTTTCCAAGGAGCAACAATAGCAGCTGAATGAGTACTTTATTTGCATTCCAGAGGTTTAGGAAGTAAATACAATGAAGGAGATACTCAGAGTAATGTGTAATTACTAGCAATACATTAAATGTTCATTTATTGCTCAGGAACCCAGCAACAATAAAGGAGCACAAAATCAGCTGCTGCCTAACACAGGAGAAGAATGCTTTTCCTTCTATGTCAGTGAACATTTCTTCACTTTATTTTTCCCCACTGGGATATAATGTGGCAGTAAATACATGTTGACTGAAGACCCATGCAAAACTGTTAACTTTGAAATGGTCTGTCACATGCCCAGGTGTCCTTCCATCTCATGCTTGGTGAATCTGATTTCTGGGTAATTTTCAACAGTCACCTCTGTGGTGGTGGTGATGATGATGGTGATGATGATAGTCACCCTTTAGGAGAACTAGCCAGAACAACCTACCACAATAGGCCTTGGATTCATAACTGAAAATCCTTTCCAATATGGGCTGATTCCTTCCCATTATTCCCCACTTAACTTACATGTTTAGAACTTCCAGTGCTTTACAGTGTAATCCTACATGTGCCTGCTCAGTAGTAAATCCCATTGAGTTCAAAGGGGATTACTCCCAGGTAAGTAGATATAGGATTTCAGTCTTAAGAACGTAAGAAGAGTCAAGCTGAATCAGACTAAAGGCCGATCTGGTCCAGCGTTCAGTTCACACAGTGGCCAACCTGACTCCAGTGGGAAGCCAACAAGTAGGACATGAGTGCAACAGCACCCTCCCACCCATGTTCCCCAGCCACTGCTGTACAGAGGCATACAGCCTCCAAAGAAAAAGCCTTAGAAAGTTCTTTCTGGTAGTTGACAGAGAGACATATGGACGGTTCCAATTATTACATGACCATATTTTGGGGAGGAGAGGGCATGTGATGCACCCATGAATTCACAACTGCTACCTTCTTGGGTGGTTTCTGTGGCTGACCTTCACAAATTTGTTTTGGTGGAGGAGTCCAGATGCTGCAAATATTTCATTGGTTGAAATTAATGATGTCACTGAAACTTGAAATTAGTTCAGAATTCAAATCTAGCAGGTATGTAATTCTCAAATGTAAAAAGAGTTCTGACTTCAATCCAACAAACTTTAATATTTCCATAATCCAAACCGAGATTGATTATGAATTTATTTATATTTTCTGCAGCTGTGCATTCTCCATGACTATACAGCCAAACTCTGCCATCTTTGCCCATGTTCAGATGTTGGTTACTATAATCCTTACTTTCCGAAGGGAATGAAAAAGGTGCGGTATCCATTTTCAATGCATACACACACAAAATGATTCTACTTTAATCATTTAGTTACTTTTTGCCAAAGGAACCCATCAGTTTAAAAGTTTGAATCTGAAACCATGAAACAAACTTAGGGATATCAGAGAATTTCGCCACAAATCTCAGGGAGGCCGAATGCCAGCGCATTCGGCCCCCCGAAATTGGTGGCGAAACGGTCTGCCCCCCCGCCCCGCCCCGGGACGGGACTTACCTTGGGCAAATCCTCCTGGCGGTGGTGGCTGCGGCGGCTGGTCTTCCGACTGGCTGCCACCGCCATTTCCAGTAAAAAAAAAAAAAACACCAAAAAACGTGATAGGCTACGTAAACATTTACGTAGCCTATCATGGCTAGATTTAAAAAAAATACCGTGATTAGCTACGTAAATGTTTACATAGCCTATCACAGCTGAGTAAAACAACAACAACAACAACGTACACAAATGGCGGCCCCCATGGGCGCCGCCATTTGCGTTCCTTATTTTGGCACGTCTAGTCTACGTAAACATTTACGTAGACTACAGTGAAAATAAGGAACGCAAATAGCGTAGACACTATGTTATTTGCGTTCCCCTTATTTTTGCTGTAGTCTACGTAAATGTTTACGTAGACTAGACGTGCCAAAATAAGGAAGGCAAATGATGGCGCCCATGGGTGCCGCCATTTGCATACGCACGGTTTTTTTTTTAAAGTCAGCCATGATAGGCTATGTAAACATTTATGTAGCCTATCACGGCTGACTGCAGGGATGCAAATGGCGGCTACGGCCGCTGCCATTTGCGGCCTGGCCGGCCAGGATTCAGGGGTGGAGGGATGGAGCGCCTCCCCCCGGCCAGAATTTCGGGGGGGAGGGACGGAGCGCCTCCCCCCTGCCAGAATTTCAGGGGGAGGGACGGAGCGCCTCCCCCCCACTTCAAATCAAATTTCGTTCAAGGTAAGTGACTTTCGTACATCCCTACAAACAAACAATCATGTATGAAGAAACAGCCATGTCGCTATCCATCCATCACTCCAGGTCAATCTATTGTAAGCACATGCGGTAGCCAATCAGTGAAAGATGTGTCATGATACACGATGTCATGATATAGAGGGTAGGAAAACAATGCCATTACACATGCCACACTCCCAAGATGCACATGAACTTTGGTGAGATATGCACAAAAATGTGGAGATACTATGAAATATTGTAATAACAGAAAACGTTTATAACAATAGAAACATCTTGCAGTGAAAAAAAATAAGAAATGATGATGGGCTCAGTTTGCCCATCACTAGTTGAAATTTCATCTAATACAACTTTGTCCAATATAATTAAGCTGTCTTACTGTTCTTTGATTTATAAACTATGTGCAAGAGCTTGGGTGTCAACTACAGTACAGGACCAAGTCATTTATAACTGTCTCTTGTACAAGCCATATAGAAATAAAGACAGGCTACTGAAGAGCAGCACTATTAGATTCTTGTCCGACTACTCCTATTCTCATCCATGGGGCTTGTGTAAAAGTTGTTTACAGCATATGGTGCCCAGAATGTGTGATAGAGATTAGAAAACCCAGGAGTAAGGGCACTTCCAAATCTAGTGCAATCATGTTAGAGTGCAGAACTGGAAGTGTGAGAAGCAGTCTGTTAAAAATGAACAGATGGAGCCTGTCACACAGATTCTGTCCTCCAGTATTTCTTCCCTCTTCTATGCACAATCCTTGATTCATCATGCCTACTACATAGCTATTTGGGTGATCAACACAGGCTTTATGGGGGGGGAGCCCTCTACACTCCTGGTCATCATCATACAGGCCCTTCCAGCAGTCAAGAACATCAGGATTGACCAAAGGATCTTATGTCATCTAATCATAGGTAGGGTTGGCGGAGAATTTCTCCACGAATCTTCGGGAGGCCGAGTGCCGACGCATTCGGCCCCCCGAAAGTGTTGGGGAAATTCTCCGCCGGCCCCCCGCCCCCCCGGGATGGGACTTACCTTCGGCGAATGTCCCTCTTGGCGGTGGGTCCCGGCGGCATTTCGGCGGCGTTTCATCGGGGGCGGGGGGGGCGGGCGGTCTCCTGACCGGCTGCCGCTGCCGCCATTGCAAAAAAAAAAAGTAAAGTAAAAAAAACCCCAACCACACCCGTGATAGGCTACGTAACGATTTACGTAGCCTATCATGGCTAGATTTCCAAAGTCAGCCGTGATAGGCTACGTAAATCATCACGTAGCCTATCACGGCTGACTTTGGGGGAAAAAAAAGCACGTACGCAAATGGCGGCGCCCATGGGGCGCCGCCATTTGTGTTCCTTATTTTGGCACGTCTAGTCTACGTAAAGATTTACGTAGACTACGGAGAAAATAAGGGCACACTATTTGCGTTGCCCTTATTTTCGCCGTAGTCTACGTAAATCTTTACGTAGACTAGACGTGCCAAAATAAGGAACACAAATGGCAGTCCCCATGGGAGCCGCCATTTGCATACGTGCTTTTTTTCCCCCCCAAAGTCACCCGTGATAGGCTACGTGACAATTTACATAGCCTATCACGGCTGACTTTGGAAATCTAGCCGTGGTAGGCTACGTAAACCGTTATGTAGCCTATCACGTGTGTGTGTGTGTTTACTTTTTCTTTCGTGGCCTGGTAGATGGGGCGCTCCTACCTGGCCTGAATTTCACCGGTGAGGGATGGGGCACCTCCCCCCCAGCCTGAATTTCGGCCAGGCGAGGCAGGGCGCCTCCCCCTCCTCGCCTGAACTTCGGGGGGAGAAGCGAAGTGCCTCCCCCCCACCGCGAAGCAAGCTGCGGGACGAGGTAAGTCTCTTTCGTCCATCCCTAAATAGGTCAACACACTTAATGTTTTCCCTCTTTCCTGTATCTCCTTTTTCTCATGTTTTCCTTGTCAGCTTCTCAAAGTGGCTCCAGTACTGTGACACATTCTACATGTGCATGTTTACTGAGATGTAAGCCCCACTGCATTGAGTAGGGCTTAGTCTCAGGTATGTGTGCATAGGATCGCAGCCAGAGGGTTGGATCCAATGCTGGTTAACCACAGACTGGAAACTGCTAGTGGAGGGGATTTCTCCTCCTCTTTCAGCCCTCCATACCCCCCCAAGGTCTGCTCCAAAGAGTTTGGATACTCTCCAGAGTAGATATGGGGCACATGTGAGGGCTGCAGAGGGGACAGAGTGGATGGGTTGTCTTGTTGTGGCCCCAGTGGAACTCCCATTGTACAAGCAGAAGTCCTCTCATATGACATTGGATCCAACCCTAAGAGTTTTGTATAAATAATAAGCAGTAAGTAATGTACAGCCAGTCACACTGTAGAAAGAATGAAACCTATACAGCATGTTAAAATTAAGCAGCTTAATTTCACCACTTGGTTACTTCCTCTGCTTCCCTCCAATAAATTTCCTTTGATCTCAGCTAAACTGCACCACTCTCTTATTACAATATAACTAAGTAATGTTGTGAGTTGTCTTTTAGTTTTATCACTGGACAGAAATCATCCTTGGTGTCTTGGCAAACAGTCAAAAAGCAGGAGAAAGTGTAATAAAAGGGTCTCTCTCTTAATATCCCTTTGTTTATAACAATGTTAGCCAAGCAAGAAAACTGAAATGCCGGAGACCTTTTTGCAGGAAATGGCACATGATCACATCAAGGATTGCTGATGAGGAGCAAACAGGCTGACAAATGTTAGAAGAACAACATTGGTCAGCAAGGTGAAAAGAGGAAAGATAACCAGCTAACTCTATCATTCCCTTGTACCACTATGCAATGTTAGCTGTAGATGTGCCGGGGGAGTCCACTATAGGTTGTAAATGAAGAATACCAAACTCTAAAAGCTATTAGAAAATTGAGGTCAAGCCTATGGATCAAGCTTTTTCTCTTGGTCCTGAGTGAATCTTGTGTAAAGCAAATCATAAGCTCCTGAGATGCAAGTGGATGTTACAGAAATGTATAGCTGCTCCCAAGTATAGCGGCCCAGTCTCTCCTCGATTTCTATCACCTGTAACACATGACATGATACCATTGCATTGTGCCTCCATCCCTGCTAGTAGAAGCCAATAAAGTAACTGGAACAGGACTGGGGGAACTGGCAATGTGACGATGTCACTCACAGTCACATCAGTTACTTAGTTCTACAAGTACAAGTAGCGCTGCCACTTTAAAGCTGCAATCCTGGACACACTTACCTGAGAGTAAGTCTCATTTAATGCATTGGGACTTACAACCAAGCAGACACACATAGGATTGTGCTGTTAATGGATTAAGGGTGCAGTCCTAATGATTATGCCCTTGCTGAGCAGAAGCCCCTGTACTCATAGAATCATAGAATAGTGGGGTTGGAAGGGTCCTACAAGACCATCGAGTCCAATCCCCTGCTCAATGCAGGAATCCAAGTCAGAGCATCCCTGACAGATGGCTGTCCAGCCTCATCTTGAATGCTTCCAGCATGGGAGAGCCCACCACCTCCCTAGGTAATTGGTTCCACTGTCATATTGCTCTAACAGTCAGGAGGTTTTTCCTGATGTTCAGCCAGAAACTGGCTTCCTGTAACTTGAGCCCATTATTCTGTGTCCTGCACTCTGGCATGATCGAGAAGAGATCCTGGCCTTCCTCTCTGTGACAACTTTTCAGAGTGCTATCATATCTTCCCTCAGTCTTCTCTACTCGGAGGCTTCTGATCATCCAACGCACTATCCTATGGCCCCCCAGATAATGTCTAGGGGCCATAGGATTGTTCCCTAACTCAGTTAGAGTAATCAGTTAAAATCTCATGATCAATTAAAAAGGCACTGTGGTTAAAAAAAGGCATATCCCTTCTGTGTGAAAGAAGGGGGAGATGCTTCTTTTAAGATGATGTATGCTGCAACAGACACAGGCCTCATTCAACAAGGAAGGATTTTTTTTTTTTTTGCTTCATAACAATTCTTTTTACTCATGTACAAATACAGTTGTTTCATTTATTGTCTAAGGCTGCATGTACCTGGAAGTGGGTCCATTGAACTCCATGGGGCTTACTTCTGAGTAGACGTGCACACCATTATGCTGTAAAACTCATACAACTGATCAGCTAAGATATCTTTAATTAGCTGAGGGACCTATCTACCAATCATTACAGGGGAGGAAGAAGAAGGATGTCTGGGCCTACTTTCAGTGATAGCTGGCCATGCATCTTCCATAATGTAATGTTATGGCCTAAGACAGATACCAATTAGCTCCCTGCTGTCATGCACTCATGTGGTACCGGTCTTGGCTCTGCTTCTTCTGTTCTAAGGTGCAAATATTATGCCATATGGCATAAAGATACAAAGCTGTCAATTAATTCAGAACTGATACCAGAAGCAAACATAATAGGTTAGCATTACTGCCTGTTGTTGTATAGGGGCACCTAGAGAGATATTTTTTGTCCAGTTTTCTTTCTTGCCCTGAGATGTCAGATTTTGAAAAAAAAAGAAAGAAAAAAAATGCTTTTGGCTGCTAAGAACAAATATGTTACACACTAAGTCTCATTATGTGAAGCAGCTGCTTTTAAAATTAGATGGAATTATGCATAATGATATTCATTAGTGGTGGAGATTATCTGTTCTGATCCTTTGTTGTAGGTGTGCCTGTGTGTGTGTTAGGGATGTCAGAGAATTCTGCCACGGATCTCGGTGAGGCTGAATGCCAGTGCATTCAGCCCCCCGAACTCCATGGCGGAACGGCCTGCCCCCCCGCCCCCCCGCGGATCCCCCCCGGGACGAGACTCACCTGGGGCAGATCTTCCAGGCGGCGGCGGCCAGTCTTCCGACTGGCTGCCGCTGCCGCCATTTCCAGGCTTGTGTAAAAAAAAAAAAAAAGACGCAATAGGCTATGTAAAGATTTACGTAGCCTATAATGGCTAGGTTTTTTTTTAAAAAAAAAGACGTGATAGGCTACGTAAATCTTTACGCAGCCTATCATGGTTGGGTGGGTTTAAAAACAACAACAACCACGTATGCAAATGGCGGCGGCCACAGCAGCCGCCATTTGCGTTCCTTCTTTTTACTGTCTTAATCTACATAAATATTTACATAGACTATGATGGCAAAAATAAAGGGGAATGCAAATAGCGTAGTGGGCGCTATTTGCGTCCCCTTTTGATTCTCCATTTTAGCCTACGTAAAGATTTACGTAGGCTAAAACGGTGAATCAAAAAGGGATGCAAATAGCACCCGCTACGCTACTTGCGTTCCCCTTTATTTTCGCTGTCATAGTCTACGTAAATATTTACGTAGATTAAGATGGCCAAAAAGAAGGAACGCAAATGGCGGTGGCCGTAGCCGCCACCATTTGCGTACATGTTTTTGGTTTTTTTTTACCCAGAGCCCTTCGCGGCCGGAAATCCGGCTGTGGACAGCTCTGACCTGGCCGGGCCGGGCCTGGCCTGGCCGGCTGCTCCACGGAGCTGCCGCGGAGCACAGCTGGCCGTTCGAGGATTCTGGGGGGAGGAATGGAGTGCCTGCCCCCCGGCCAGGATTCTGGGGGGAGGGACGGAACGCCTCCCCCCCATCAACATAATCCGCGAAAGGTAAGTCACTTTCGTACATCCCTAGCATGTGTGTTTGTTTCACTTTTCTCCTATTTTGTGATGACCTTTGGTTTTAAGCAAATAAAGATTGATCCATTGATTGAACACGTCGATGGAAGTAGACAGTACACACAATGAAGTTAAGACCATTTTGCAAGAGCCACAAAATGTCTGGTCACTTATAATGTAAGACAAGAGATATGGGTGTGAATGCCAGCAAAAATCTATACAGCTATAATGAAACCTTGTACTGGAGCTGCTGAAGCAATTAATAAAGTAATAAACTGAAATCTTGCAGGACGTAGGTGTAGAAAACTGGACTTGCTGGTGTCACCCACAGCCAGATATAAGAATATTGGTAGAACATTATGCCTGTTGAAAAATTCAAAGTGCTTTTGCTGGCCCCTACATCATATAAAACGCCTCAGGAAACAAAAGGGCTTTGAGAATGTTAAGGGTTGGCATCCAGGACTGAAGCCAGATGTTATGAAGCTTCAGAAGGCTCAAGCATGGCTTACAAGCAGCCTGTATGGTAGAGAGCAACAAGTTAGACTAAGTAACCTGCCCAGACGGTCAAATGGGTCCTGGATCTCCTGATTGGTTCATCAGATAACCTGACCCTGCAGGTGCTGGATTCTACTGTCAGAGTCCCTGGGTAATGATCCCTAGCATCATACAGAGCATGCTACTACCATATTCCTAGGTTGTGACTGGATTTTGCGTAAAGTGACTTGTGACACAAACTTGGAAGAATGCGCCTGTTTGGGCAATATATGAAATGAATTTCAAGGGAGTTTAAGTAAGACAAGTGAAAATAAAGGTTTTAAAAAATTTTCCTAGGGACTGGTCATATTTCAGAAATTCTAGATGTTTGAAGCAAATAGGTCCACCAGGAAAAAAACAAACAAAAAACAAACAACAAACAAATGACACCCCAAGGATAATTTGATTCATTCCAAGGCTGACCTCCCGACATCTTGTGTTAAGTTTATGAGCCAGGTTTAGATAAAGTTGTTTGCAACATATGGCTAGAAGAAGATATAACGCTTTGCTCCAGTTGTTATGTTTAAGACAGATAACGTCTGCTAGTAAAAAATGGTCTTCCAGGCCAGCACAGATTTTGTTGCAACTTTGTTTGAACAGGGGAGAAGGCAGAATGTGTGTGTGGGGTTTTTGTTTTTGTTTTGGTAACTTTATTACTTTTTTTCTTGTTTTGTTTTGTTTGTTTTAAAATATATTTTCACTGTTTTGAGGGGTTTGGAAGGGGATGTTGGCACTATTTGGGTAATGTGATTTCTATTTCCTTTGTGTTTTATTTTCAATGCTTTTTTGGATTGTCTTTTCATTTTAATGGTTTTCCAAGGTTTAAAATTAAGGGGTATATGAAACCCCACTTACCTGGCTCCGCTGGGTTCAGCAGGTGGGGGGAGGTGATCCGTTCGTCCCCCCCGGAATCCTGCCTGGCCAGCTCCGCTCCATGGCCAGGCCGCGGAGCCGCTGGCCAGGCCAACCCGCAGCGGGGCCTCCAGCTGCTGCCGGGCTGGTGCGGACGCAAATGGCATCCTGCATAAGGGAAGCCATTTGCATCCCTAAGCCAGCCCATGATAGGCTACGTAAATATTTACGTAGCCTGTGATGGGCTGGTGTAGGGATGCAAATGGCGGCTGCTACGACGGCCGTCATTTGCAGCTGCAGCAGCCTGGCAGCGGCCAGAGCTGCTGCTGCCGCCACCACCACCACTGGAGCCACAGCTGCAGCCAGGTAGGCTCCATTTCGTGGGGCTTTTGTGGGGTGGTGGGGTGGGGGGCTCCGTTCTGCCACGGATTCCAGGGGGCCAAATTCACTGGAATTCAGCCCCCCGGGATCCATGGTGGAATTCTCTAACATTCCTATTAATATTATAAAACATTGTTTGTATTTTTTTGACATTTGCAGACCAATATGTATTAAGGATTTATATATCTTGTTATTTAAATGTGGGTAACTTCTGTAAAATTGGTAAGATTTGTTCAAGTGGATAGGCAAATATGTTTTCTTTTGTTCAATGCTTAACGTGACTTCATGGAATTTCAAGGGGCTTCAGAACTTAGGGAGTGATCCTATGGCTGCTATTCAGTGGCTAGATGGCCATAGGATATCTGGTTTTCCGGGAAGTGACCTTGGAGCCCGCACTCTGAGGTCGGTACCCAGAGAACCGACCTTCCCCACTTCTGCACTGCCTCACAGGTAGTGTGGAAAAGCCCCGTGATCCGCACTTGAAGAGGAGTGCGGAGCAGCCAAAATGAGACATTCCTGGTGGGCATTCTGGGGCGGGGAGGGTGGAAATGCCTGTACAGCAAATCCAATGTGTCATACAGCAGCCTCCTCCCCCGCTCTGCCCTCCTGTGGCTAGACGGCCGCAATCACCTGTCTAGCCAAAAATGCAGGGCAGGAGAAGTGTGGAGGGAATGATCCCCTCTGTGCTTCTCCTGCCCTGCGTTGGATAGGCGGTCACCTCCAAGTTCAGAGGTGGCTGCCTATCTACATAGGATTGCACTCTTAAACAAGCAGAAAAGAGTGCTTTCTTAGTTAAAATAATTAAATGTTGATGTGGAGTTTTTAGAAGAAACCTAGGGATGGTGGAGAATTCCGCCACGGATTTCAGTGAGGCTGAATGCACTGGCATTCGGCCCCCCAAAACCCGTGGCTGAATGGCCTCCCACCCCCCGCCCCCCCACGGATTCCCCCCTGGGATGAAGCTTACCTGGGGCAGCGTAGCCTATCACGGCAAGCCCTATGTCAGTTACTGAACCTGCCAAATTTCAGACAGCTTGGTCCTGTAAGTTTTGTGCTAGCCATTCATAAAATTTCCTTTTTTCAGAAACTAAAACAAAAGGTAAAAACAAACACCTGTCAGCTACACAGGGGAGTAGAGATCCTAATTAGAAGGTGCTTAAGGTGACAATTAGGAGGTCACTGTCCCTAATCTCTGGTGTAGGTTTTGTTGTTATTGTTCTGAAGTGCAAAAGTACTTTCCTTTTTGTCTATCCTGACTCTGCCACTGACCTGAGGCTCTCATTAAGGGAGGAAAGAAAAGTTAAACATCTCTTTGGCTGCAGATTGCAATACACATTACCTGGAAAAGTCACACTGACTGAACTCAATGGGGTTTCTTCGATAATTGTACTGCTGCACTTTCTCTACTCTGTATAATTATGAAGCTCCCCCCTTATTTGCCTTTCTTCTAAATTAAATAGCCCAAACACTGACACCATTTATAGAGGAGTTCCAGCCCCCATTAATTTCGGCAGCCCTTTTCCCCAGGAAGCAAACATTAAAAAAAAAACAAACATTTAGCCTAGCCTGATCATATTCTTCTTATGGTCATTTTATGTACATAAGGGAAAACAAGCAACAGGCAAAGGGTGCAATCCTATCGGGACAGGTGGCCACCTCTGAACATGGAGGTGACCGCCTATCCAATGCAGGGCAAGAGCAGTGTGGAGGGGATCATCCCCTCTGCACTTCAGCCACACTGCATTTGCAGCTAGACAGCCAATTTTGGCAGTCTAGCCATGGGAATTTGGAGTGGGGGGGCGGATGCTGGAGGAGCGGACACTGGACCACACATAGGAAGCATTGGAACGGCACTTCCACCCTCCCTGCCCTGGCCCGCCCACAGGAATGCTCTGTTTTCACCTCTCTGTGCTCCTTTTATGAGCACGGAGTGTGGGGCTGATCCATGCTCATGTATACTTACATAGCCTATCATGCCTAAACCGGGGACACAAATGATGTTTGCTATGGCATTTGCTATGCCATTTGCATGACTAGAAGTCAGGCTGTGGTGGGTGGCCCTGGCCGGCGGCTCCGCAGACTCGCTGCAGAGCAGAGCCAGCCAGGGAGGATTCTGGGGGGGAGGAACGGATCGCCTTCCCCCCATTGAGGATTCTGGGGGGGGAGGAACAGATTGCCTCCCCCCCAGCGGACCCCCCACGGATGCAGGTAAGTGGGGTTTTGTACACCCCTAGCAGAATCCATACATACATTAGGCAGATGTTCACTCACATGATGGGACTTTCTCCCTCTCTCCTCTTTCCTTTAGCCCTCTGTGCGCCCCCAGCTCTGGATGGTTCCTCCAACCCTTTGGAACAGATTTTGAGGGCATGCCAAGGCTGTAGGGGAGAGGGCAGTCAAAACTCTTCATTGCATTTCACCCACTGAATCTGCAGAAGGAGGCCATATACTGACCATGCTAGACCTTTGTGTGGAGTCTTAATGTTTAATGGGAAAAGAAGCAAAAGAAACCCAGCCTCTGTTTCACTCCAGGCTTGAAAGCTGGTTTTACCATTCATGACTCCAAAAAGGTTTCTAAATACTATTTATTTATTACCTTTCTATTCTGTCCAATAGCTAATGTCCTCTGGGGGGATTAAGCCATATCTTCATTTGGTGGTGGTAGTGGGGACATGATGCATTTAGTCACACCCATGTTGAGCCATCCATTTAACAACATCATGCCTCATTGTTTCAATCTCTGTTTATCGGAATCAACCAGTGTTGGAAAAGCCAGGCCTGTGTGATTTATGTCTCGTTACTGCCACTGTTGGACAGCAGCTTACTGACTAGGGCTCCCTTGAGGTCAAAGCATCTTGGAATTACTGTCTCTGCATTGTCATGACTGGATAGCAAATATTAGATGCTCCACTAAGTATGACAAGAGTCTCTGTTGGGATCCTGGGACCAGATAGCCCAGGTGAAACCTGACTTATTCAGCTCCATGTGCAGCTTTCCAGAGAACTGTCGTGAATAGCAGGATAACAAGAGCTCGCTTTTTCCAGCTGTTGCTTAAAACAATTTGCTTTGCAGAACTTTTTTGCTCTGCTGTCTCTTCTTCCAGTGGTGTAAATCATAAGCACTTGTTTCCTGCAGACTAGATTAGCAATGAAGAAAAATGGGATGGTGAGGGAGTGCGGGAAACACCCAGAAACACCTGATCATATCGGATGACCAAATGTTTTATGGAAACTGGGAATTTGTTAAATCTCGCCATTTCTTAAAAGTATCTAGAAGAGACAAACTTTGGTCTCAGAACTAGAAATTGTAAGTAGAATCTGCAACAAAATGTTGCTGTGTATTCCTCTGACAGGAATGTTCCTGTTCTGGGTTCCAGCCAGCCAACATGTCCTCTCCTCCTAAAACATACAAACATAAAATTATAAACGTGTATGATGTAATATTTTAAAATGATGTTGTGTGACCTAGTCATTTAGGGATAGGGCCAGAAGTTATGATTCTTCAATAAGATAAATACATAATTCAGACAAGCAGGTCCTAGTGATATTTACCAAAGGTTCCTGAAGGAGCTGTCTTGCAGAGATAACTCAGAACCACTAGCAATTATACCTGAAAACTCATGGGGGATTAGTGTTTGCCTAACAGGTTGGGGAAAAGGAAATACATAGCATCTGTCTTTAAAAAGTGATGGAAGGAATTACCTTGTGCTCTGCCAAAAATTTCTTCCACATTTTTTAAAATCATTCTCAAAAACTAGGGATGGCGTGAGGATTTTGTTCACCAAGTATTTGAAAGCAAACTGACCAGATTTGTATCTCCCAACTGAATTTGCAGATCAGAATCTACTCTCTCCTATTCCATTCATCTGCAAATTTTGTGATGCAGTTTTTGGCTTTAAAACATACAGAAATGCATATAAAATGTGTAATTTATAAGAAAATGCAATGCATATTTTACCATAAAATGCATATAAAATATATATGAACTTTCAAGCAGACTTTTTTTGTTAAAAATGCAGATTGATGCAGAAATGGAACAGGCTTAGGAATGGACCTCTCCTTTGGTGGGATTCATGTGGCTGCAGGAGGGAAGAGGATGGGAAAATTTCCTTCCATAAGCTTCCTTACCAGCATAAGCCTATACATGTGTACTCAATTTACTCCCAGGTAAGCGCTTGCACAGGATTGCAGCCAAAGTTATCTTAGGATCCAGGCCAATGTCAGTATATTTAGATTTTTTTTTTTTTACCAGACAAGGTTCTGTCTGTCTGTCTGTCTGTCTATCTGTCTATCTATCTATCTATCTATCTATCTATCTATCTATCTATCATCTATCTATCTATCTATCTATCTATCGTCTATCTATCTGCAGGTATCCTGCCTGCCTGCATGTAGGCCTAAAGAGGGGAGAAGGATGTCCTCATATGCCCTGCTCCCAATCTTCCCCCATGCCCAGCTGCTGCTTAGACCGTCACACGAAGGTCTGAAAAGGGCCCTGTAAGCACATTCAGCTGAATGTGCTTACCCAGTTCCACCGATTGCAAAACCTGCTTTATCCCATGAAGAAAAACAACTGAGTGTGCAGGGACATGGGGGATGGAGTTTGCCCCCCTTCCCCCTTTAGTCCTACATGTGAGCAGGCAAATGTTTGCATAGGGCTTTTGTCTGTCTGTCTGTCTGTCTACCTACCTACCTACCTACCTACCTACCCATCTAGTTAATTTCTATGCTTCAGTGTAACTATTTTCAGAGGGCTCTTAACAATAAGGAAAAAAAAGAAAAGAATAAAAACCAAACAAAATAGTACAAAAAATAGGATGAAAAAGTTAAATGATTAGAGCATAGAGATATGTGAATCCACCCTTTTCCGGGTTCTCTGGCTGCCCGTCCAGCCCCTACCCCCACTCACCAGTCCCAGGATCATGCTCAAGCTCATTCCACACTCAGTGAGCAGCCCACACTCACCCCAGCGGCCTTGTCGAGCTCCACGGTCACCATTTTTTGAAAAATAAAATGGCGACCACAAAAGTGTGCATATTTGCATATGCCCTAAAGTGCACATTTTTGCGAATGCGCATATCTGTGTATGCACAAAATGTGCATTTTTTGCAAAAATGCGCATTTTTGCACATATGCAAATATTGCATTTGCAAAATGCACACTTCCAAGCATATGCAAATATGTGCATTTTGTGATTGCCATTTTATTGTTTTAAAAATGGTGACAATGGAGCTCAGTGAGGCCTCCGGGGTGTGTGCAGGCCGCTTGCTGAGTGTGGACAAGGGGCAAGCAGGGGCAGGGGCTCAGTGAGTGGGGCTTGGGGGTGCGGGCGGCGGCGGGGGGGGGGGTTTCTGCTGGATTCCTGGACGGAATTGGGTGCCCATGTCATCCCTATTAGAGCATTTTGGCTTGCTCCTGTTTTCATTTTTTACCTGTTTTTCAGCTCGTTCAAATGGGAAAAGTGTGCATTTCTGTGCATATTTTCCAAAAGTGCATACTTTCCCCTCTTGACTAAACCATGAAAACATGATTTTTAAATGATTTTTTAAAAAACATGATTGCAAATTCTTGAATCTGCAAACACTTCTCTCTCTAAAAAAAATTGCTCCTGCTCTCGTTCACATTTGGGATTGGGAAGAGAACATGTTCCCTTCCCAATCCCAACAGGGCCTGCAGGAGAAGCCACCACCACCACCACCACCGGGGAAGAGGCGTGCTTGCCGCCGCTGGGCCTGCTGCCGCCGCCGCTGCCACCACCACCAGGCCTTCCTTGTGGACTTCTGCCTGGCAGACCGCCAGTCCCTGCAGGACCAGGCCCCCAGGTACCGAGCCAGCTGTGCTGCTCCACCTGCCCCTCCCTGGAGGGGCTACATAAGCTGGCTGGCTGAGGTGGCCTGGGAGAGCCAGGGCCTGCAGGAGAAGCCACCACCACCACCACCACCGGGGAAGAGGCGTGCTTGCCGCCGCTGGGCCTGCTGCCGCCGCCGCTGGGCCTGCTGCCGCCGCCGCCGCTGCCACCACCACCAGGCCTTCCTTGTGGACTTCTGCCTGGCAGACTGCCAGTCCCTGCAGGACCAGGCCCCCAGGTACCGAGCCAGCTGTGCTGCTCCACCTGCCCCTCCCTGGAGGGGCTACATAAGCTGGCTGGCTGAGGTGGCCTGGGAGAGCCAGGGCCTGCAGGAGAAGCCACCACCACCACCACCACCACCGGGGAAGAGGCGTGCTTGCCGCCGCTGGGCCTGCTGCCGCCGCCGCTGCCACCACCACCAGGCCTTCCTTGTGGACTTCTGCCTGGCAGACCGCCAGTCCCTGCAGGACCAGGCCCCCAGGTATCGAGCCAGCTGTGCTGCTCCACCTGCCCCTCCCTGGAGGGGCTACATAAGCTGGCTGGCTGAGGTGGCCTGGGAGAGCCAGGGCCTGCAGGAGAAGCCACCACCACCACCACCACCGGGGAAGAGGCGTGCTTGCAGCCGCTGGGCCTGCTGCCGCCGTCGCCGCTACCACCGCCACCAGGCCTTCCCTGTGGACTCCTGCCTGGCATTTTTAAGGGGATTTTAATTGTTTTGTTTGTTTGTTTTATTTTGTTGGGGGGGATTTTGTTGTGTTTTTAGGGGTGGGTAGCCTGCCTGATAGGCGGGAGCGAGGGGGCATGTGTCCACCTGATGGAGGCAGTGGGGGGAGTGTTGGGGGCCAGAACATACCGAGGCTGGGCGGCAGGCACTGGCAGAGCGCTAGGGGCAGGCGATGCCAGCTAAGGGGAACGAGGGAGAGATGTGTAGTATCTGTCCCCTGCTCCGGGCCTGTCCAGAGCCAAAGGATGGCTGGGGGAGGCGTGACCCCATCTTCTGGCCTTCGTTTGCTGCTTTGCAATGCCAGGTCTGTTACCCAGAAAACCTCCCTCATCCATGACATGATCCTGGATGAGGGTGCAGACCTGGCATGTATTACGGAGACCTGGCTGGCCGAGGCTGCTGCTCCAACCCTTGCAGCCATGTGTCCAGCTGGATTTTCGTATGCACAGCAGCCGAGGGCTGGGGATCGGGGAGGGGGAGTGGCTGTTATCTACCGAGAGTCCTTGGTCTTCACCAGACCCCCTCTCCAGGAGACCAAGGTTGTTGAGTGCATGTACTGGAGGTTGGGCCCGAAGGGCAGTCTGGGGATTCTGCTCGTGTACCGTCCACCCCGCTGCACGACTGACTCCCTGGTTGAGGTGGTCTCTGATGTGCGTGTGCAGTCCCCTAACTTACTGGTGTTGGGGGACTTCAACGTACATTCGGAGGCCATCCTCACAGGAGCACCTTGGGACTTCATGGAGACCATGGCCTCCTGGGAGCTGCACCATATTCTAACTGGGCCCACCCATGTAGCCGGTCATGCACTAGACCTTGTGTTTGTTTCTGGAGAAGCGGGGAGTGATCTGGAAGTCGGGGGTATATCCACCACCCCCTTGTCATGGTCAGATCACTATCTGGTGATGTTGGACTTCTCGGTTCCACAACCCCTCCGCAGGGGTGGAGGACCCATTAAAATGGTCCGCCCCAGGCGTCTTATGGATCCAAATGGATTCCTGAATGCGCTTGGGGATTCTCTGGGGCATGCCAACGGCCACTCGGTCGAGACCCTGGTGGGTGGCTGGAATGCCGCAATCACTGGGGCATTAGATCAGGTGGCTCCGAAACGCCCTCTCCCCCTGAACAGGGCTCGGACTGCACCATGGTTCAATCTGCGGTTACGAGCTCTGAAACAGGAGGTGAGACGCCTAGAGCGCCGGTGGCGGAAGTCTCGCTCCAAAGACGATCAGACACGGGCTAGAGCTATATCTTCAGCCTATCACGTGGCAGTGAAGGCAGCAAAAAAGGAATATTATGCTGCCTCCATCGCGTCTGCAGAGTGCTGCCCCAGGAGGCTGTTCCAAGTGGTCCGGAGCCTGGTCGGTCCTGTGGCTCCGGAACCACTGGAGCCTTCTAAGGCCTCCTGTGAGGCTTTGGCAAGGCACTTTGCAGATAAAATTGATCAGATTAGGTGTGTTACTCTGCACACTGTGGATACAGTTAGTGAGCAAGAGGCGGCCTGTGGCAAACCGGTTTTGTGGGATCGGTTCCAGCTTCTTCCTCCTGATGAAGTGGACAAGGTGCTTTCATCTGTAAGGCCGACCACCTGCTTACTTGATCCTTGCCCATCTTGGCTCATTATGAGCTGCAGAGAGAGACTGGGTGAGGGGATCAAGGCGGTGGTGAACGCCTCCCTTGAGGAGGGAGTGATGCCATCAGCCCTCAAGGAGGCAGTGATAAGACCGCTCTTAAAGAAGCCCTCCTTGGATCCTCAAGTTCTGAACAACTTTCGCCCAGTCTCAAATCTGCCATTCTTGGGCAAGGTGATTGAGCGGGTGGTGGCGGTGCAGTTGAAGGCACACTTGGAAGAAACTGATTATCTAGACCCATTTCAGTCGGGCTTCAGGCCTGGGCATGGGACAGAAACGGCCTTGGTCGCCTTGGTGGATGATATGAGGAGGGCTCTGGATAGGGGTGAATGCTCCTTCCTTGTTCTCCTCGACCTCTCAGCGGCTTTTGATACCGTTGACCACGGTATCCTCCTGGACCGCCTGGAGGGGTTGGGCATTGGAAACACTGTATTGCGGTGGTTCCAGTCCTTCCTCTCTGGCAGGTACCAGAGGGTAGCACTGGGAGAGGAGGTTTCGGACCCGTGGCCACTTACTTGTGGGGTGCCACAGGGTTCCATCCTCTCCCCGATGCTATTTAACATCTATGTGAAGCCACTGGGGGCTATCATCAGGAGGTTTGGGGTGCAGTGTCATCAATATGCGGATGACACTCAGCTCTACCTCTCATTCAAATCTTCACCAAGGTTGGCCGTAGAATCCCTGTCCAAATGTCTGGAGACGGTGAGTGGCTGGATGGGGAGGAATAAGCTGAAGCTCAACCCTGACAAGACCGAGGTACTTTTGGTGGGAGACAAGAGGAAGCTGGGGGATGTTGACCTGGTGTTGAATGGGGTACAGCTACCCTTGAAAGACCAGGTCCGCAGCCTGGGGGTCATTTTGGACTCCCAGCTGTCCATGGAGGCTCAGGTGTCAGCTGTGAGCCGGACAGTGCTGTATCAACTCCATCTGATACGGCGGCTGCGCCCCTACCTTCCCGACCATCTGCTCCCATCGGTAGTACATGCCCTGGTCTCCTCTCGTTTAGACTACTGTAATGCGCTCTACGTGGGGTTACCCTTGAAGACTGTTCGGAAACTGCAGCTGGTACAGAACGCGGCGGCTCGCCTGATTACAGGCAGCCGCCGGCGAGATCACATCACTCCAGTGCTGAAGGAGTTGCAGTGTTTACCAGTTGTTTTCCGGGCCAAATTCAAGGTGTTGGTTTTGACCTTTAATACCCTATATGGTTCCGGCCCAGCCTATCTTAAGGAGCGCCTCCAGCAACACCAGACAGGCCGCTTAACAAGATCAGCCTCGGATGGCCTTCTCTCTGTCCCATCAGCCAGGACAGCTAGACTGGTGGGGACGAGGGAGAGGGCCTTCTCTGTGGTGGCCCCCACTCTGTGGAACTCCCTCCCTAGGGAACTCCGTCATGCCCCCTCTTTAATGAGCTTCCGTCGTGCATTAAAAATGTGGTTGTTCAGGCAGGCATTTGGGGTGGGTTAGGGTATTTTTTTAAAAAAAAAATTATGGTAAAATTTTATTGTTTTAAATTGTTTATGGTGGGTTGTACATCGCCCAGAGTGGCTGGGTGACCAGTCAGATGGGCGATTAATAAATTTAATAAATAAATAAATAAATAAACAAACATGTTTGCATTAAGTTTAAACAGCCACCACTTGAAAATCACGTTTAGTAATAGGAAGTGCCTCCACTTCATTGAGTTGCAAGCTCTATAAAGAACTTCACTTTGGCATCAAATAAATTGGCTCAGCTGTTTATTGCCTTATATATCTCAGTGCAGTGGCAAGTGTAGCATAGGCCATGCTCACTGAGACCAGGTTCGCACAATTGGCTGGCAGTCAACAAGCCATGGTGGCTTGTTAACTACACTGCGTGTGATACAAGACAGGGGCAGTTGCATAATTATCCTCTGCTCTGCAGCTTGTGGTGTTGTGTGAACCTGGCCAGGTGGCTCATTGCTATGGGTAACAAGCTATCCAGAACCCTACAACAGCCCATGGCTTCTGGGTGGCTTGTTACCCATGGCAACAAGATGCCCTGGCTGGGTTTGAAGGATACCACAAGCTGCGCTGCCTCCTGGCATGTGACTGCCACTGTGGCTTGTTAACTGACTGCTGATCATGTGAACTGGCTCAGTGTGTGAACCCAATACGAAGCAGCCACTTGGAACCATATTGGAATGAATTTATTTATTTATTTATTATATTTATATCCCACCTTTCTTCCATCATGGAACTCAAGGTGGCTACACGTGGCTCCCAGGTGGTCTCCCCTGCAAGCACTGACCTGACCCAGACCTGCTTAACTTTGGCAAGGCCTCATGTGCCTTCAGACCATGCCCTGAGAAAGACAGTATGCATGCATCTCTCCCACTATCTCTCCCTCTCCTTCTCTCCCTGTTTCGTTAAAATACCTGCCAGTAGGGATGTCAGAGAATTCCGCCACGGATCTCAGGGAGGCCGAAAGCCAGTGCATTCGGCCCCCTGAAATCGGTGGTGGAACGGTCTGCCCCCCCGCCCCCCCGGGACGGGACTTACCTTGGGCGGATCTTCCTGGAGGCGGTGGCTCCGGCGGCGGTTTGGTGGCGGTTCGGCAGCAGCGGCAGCCGGTCTTCTGACCGTCTGCCGCCACCGCCACCGCCATTTCCAGTTAAAAACAAAACAAAAGAAAAAAAGTGATAGGCTACATAAAGACTTATGTAGCCTATCACGGCTAGATTTTTAAAAAACACCGTGATAGGCTACGTAAATCTATCATGGCTGACTTAAAGGAAAAAAAAAACTGCACGTACGCAAATGGTGGTGCCCATGGGGGCCGCCATTTGCGTTCCTTATTTTGGCACGTCTTAGTCTACGTAAACATTTACATAGACTAAGACGGCGAAAATAAGGGGAACGCAAATAGCGTAGATGCTACGCTATTTGCGTTCCCCTTATTTTCGCCGTCTTAGTCTACGTAAATGTTTACGTAGACTAAGACGTGCCAAAATAAGGAACGCAAATGGCGCCGCCATTTGCGTACGTGCGTGTGTATTTTTCTTTTAAATCAGCCATGATAGGCTACGTAAACATTTACGTAGGCTATCACGGCTGACTGCAGGGATGCAAATGGCGGCGGCTATGGCCGCCGCCATTTGCGTCCCTGCTAGCCAGTGGCTGGATGTCTGGCCGCTGGCGGAGCTGGCTGGCGGCTCCGCAGAATCCCTGCGGAGTGGAGCCAGCCAGCCAGGATTCGGGGGGGGGAGGGACGGAGCGCCTCCTCCCCCGTTCAGAATTTCAGGGGGGGGGGATGGAGCGGCTCCCCCCCCCACGAATGTCTCCCTTTGAAAAGGTAAGTGACTTTCGTACATCCCTACCTGCCAGCTTAAGATCAGAGTTAAGACTATCTCATCTTGGATCAAGTTCCACAAAGCCAGAAAACAGGAAGCTAAGACTGATGCCTCAACTGACGTGCCCTGTGATCAGTGATGATGTTGTGCAATGTCAGAAATTGTGCTTGCTTGCAACTTACCCTTCATGCACCTGCACTTTTCCTTGGTCTTTCAGGTCCAGATGGGAAGGATGGAGTGAGTGCCTGGGACCAGCAAAGATGCCCCATGTTGTCCCGGCCCTGTATTGCCTTATGAAGCATCCGGGCCTTACTGTACAGCTAGAGGAATCCTCTGGTGAGTTGTCCCATGCCCGTTTGCTGCTTACATCAGTAGCTGTCAGGATGGGTTAAACCGTGAGAGGCAGACCTAGCAGTAAGGCTAGATGCTTCATAAGGCAATACAGGACCAGGACAACATGGGGCATCTTTGCTGACCAAGGAAAAGTGTGGGTGCATGGAGGGTAAGTTGTAAGCAAGCACAATCTCTGACATTGCACAACATCCATACCGATCATAGGGTACATCAGTTAAGGCATCAGCTTCCAATATCCAATTTCCTAGCTTTGTGGTGCTTGAGCCACAGAGCCTTAACTCTAGTCTTAAACCAGCAGGGTTCTTTAATCAATGAATTTCCCTGGTGTTTTTTTTTTTTTAAGGATTTATAATTAAGTGTTGGCACTCCTACCCTCTTCACAGTGTATTTGCATCTGCTTTCTTGCAAGTTTACCTATCTGACAAATGGGATTATAAATGCTTAACTAATAGTAATCATGACTTCATTTCAAGAACCAGGATTCCAAAATCTCAGGGAGAGCTTCCACAGATAGAGGAGGCGGTCCTCTGCAGACAGTCGCCCTCCACACATAGAAAGTGATGAGAATGGCGAGGGAGGAGTGGAGCTATTGAGCTCATCCCCACCTCCCTTCTTCATTACATGTACACATAACGAGAATGACTTTTTAGGGCTAGATTCTCACATGTATTTTAATGAGTGGACAGAGACCATGAACACATGTTCAATATAACCCATAATGTATGCTTTTTCTCACCACACAGGAAATAAGAGCAAGGATTGGGGCCCCTGTGTGGCATTTCTGCTTTCAGAAAGTGGTCTGAACTTTCTGCTCTCCCCACCTGTGCATTCCATCCCCCGCCTTCCCAAATTCTGTGAGGGTCAAACTGCATGTTACTTTAAAGATGAAGCTAGGCTGTCGCTGTTGTTGTTTTTCCTCAAAAGTAAGCTCATGGGACCTCATATGGATCAAGACCCTAGCATAGTGTGGAGGGGGCTTTAACCCTTTCCCTATGCCTGCAATTTTCATTAGATCGGGAGGCCTTTTTGGCAAAGTAAATTTGAGGCATGTGATACCTGATCTACATTGGGACGACAGTGTCTGTGTGTGTGTGCGTGTGTGAAAGTCTCTCCCACCATGCTAGAGTCCCAATCTGTATAGTGACTAGGGATGGCGGAGAATTCCGCCACGGATTTCAGTGAGGCTGAATGCACTGGCATTCGGCCCCCCGAGATCCGTGGCAGAACAGCCTGCCCCCATGCCCCCCCCCGCGGATTCCCCCTGGGACGAGGCTTACCTGGGACGGATGTTCCGGATGGCGGCGGGTCCGGCGGTGGGTCCAGCGGCGGCAGCTGGTCTTTTGACTGGCTGCTGCGGCCGCCATTGTCGTCCTGGTCTTTGCCATGATAGGCTATGTAAGTATTTACGTACCCTATCACGGCAAGCCAATAAAAAAAACCCACAAAAAGTATTTACGTAGCCTATCACGGCTAACCCCCCCCCAAACCGGCGTACGCAAATGGCGGCGGCTGTGGCGGCGGCCATTTTCATTCCCTATTTTTCGCTGTTCTAGCCTACGTAAATATTTACGTAGGCTATTACGGCAAAAAAAAGGGGGAATGCAAATAGCGTAGTGGGCACTATTTGCGTTACTTTATTTTTCGCCGTTCTAGCCTATGTAAATATTTACGTAGGCTAGAACGGTGAAAAATAGGGAACGCAAATGGCGGCCGCCATAGCCACCACCATTTGCATACGCTGTTTTTTAGGGGGGGGGTTAGCCGTGATAGGCTACGTAAATACTTACATAGCCTATCACGGCTAATGCAGGGACGCAAATGGGGGCCACTACACCAGCCGCCATTTGCGTCCGCAGCAGCCCGTCCACAGCTGGAAATCCAGCTGCGGACGGGCCTGGCCAGCTGCAGAGTGGAGCCGGCCAGGCAGGATTGCAGGGGGGAGGACCGGATCACCTCCCCCCCATTGAAGGTTCCGGGAGGAGGGATGGGGCGCCTCCCCCCCACCGCAAATCAATCTGTGAAAAGGTAAGTGACTTTCGTACATCCCTAGTGACATGTAGTCTCACCTTGTGAGGTCACATTCCATAACTAAAGGAATAGGCCTTGCACATAGAAGCCCTATGGAATAGAATTATTCTGAAAACCTTGGAGTACTGGCAGCATTCTAGCTTCAGAGTGAAACTGATCATGTCCGACATAACTTTGCCAGCAGTTGCTGCCACAGGCTTTCAGGAGGCAGACAAACATTAATAATTTTTGAGCCGCTGCTCAGGATTTCCCCTAAGCAATGAAAGGCACACCTCCTCAGGAAGCCAGAACAATGTACATCGGTAGTTTTCACCAAAAGTACAAATGTTTCCATTTTCAGCACTTTTGAACTTGCTGTGCTTCTGTCAGTCTTTATTGATTTGAAATTTTGTACCATCATAGACCTCATCAGGTAGATCATGGATGCCACGTTTCAAGTTATTGAAACAGGTGTCATTTTTATAAGCAGTACAATTTTGAGGCTTACTATGGCAGAACCTTTCTTTTTTGCAACTCTCCTTAACTAAAGGGGCACTCCCATTTCCCTTTAATATATATGCATTGGTAGTAACATGTTCAGAAACACTACTGATAGGAGATAAAGGGAAGAAAAGAACCAGCTCTGTGAATGGATAATCTACTGAGATGCCTTTTCTGCTGTGGGAGTTGCAAATGCAAAAAGCAAAGTGTAGATCAACACTATTCCCCTGCAAGCATGTAAGTGGATGCTTTTGTACAATATGTAAGCACAGTAATTAGCAGGAACGCTAATTGCTGCCTTTATGAGGAATTGCCACAGGACATGCATGAGAACAAGATGGGGAGTTCTCTGTGTGTGTGTGTGTGTGTGTGTGTGTTTTACTGCAGTTTGTTGTTGTTTGTAGACCAAATACTGAAAAGCAGCCTGCACATTTCCCCCTCATAAGTTCTAGTCCAACAATAAGATTCCTTAATAGCCAAGCATATGGATGTGTCATCCTGCCACTCTCAGAGAAGTGCTTGCAGATGTGATAATCGTTTTGTTTTTCTGTAGAAGTCTATTCTTAGATCTGCCCATTATTTAAGAACAACAAAACCAGCTTTATTCAGGGAGAGAGAAAAAAAATGTTCTTAGTGACTTTGGTGACATTAGAATTGAAATTTGTCCATTTTGTATGTGGAAGAATGCGCATAAATAACATGTGCCTTCCTCAACTGATATTCAAGATTGTATATGAAGTTTGTATATGAAGTTTACTATCGTATCACAACAAGACATAGCTATGGCCACCAAATTTGGATGGCTTTAAAAGGTGTTAGACAAATTCCTGGAGGAAAAGGCTATCAATGGCTGGTAGTCCTGATGGCTATGGGCTACCTCCAGTATCAGAGGTAGTATGCTTATGTGCACCAGTTGTGGGGAACTTGGGTGGGAGGGTGCTGTTGCTCTCATATCCTACTTGTGGGCTTCCACAGGCAGCTGGTTGGCCACTGTGTGAACAGAATGCTGGACTAGACGGTAGGGATGTACGAAAGTCACTTACCTTTTCGCAGGGGTGCTTCGCGGTGGGGGGGAGGCGCTTCGCTTCTCCCCCTGAAGTTCAGGCGAGGGAGGGGAGCCGTCCTGCCTCGCCCGGCCAAAATTCAGGCCGGGGGGGGGAGGCTTCCTGCCTTGCCCGGCCGAAATTCAGGCCGGGGAGAAGCGCCCTGTCTCCCCAGCCGCGAAACAAAGTGTAAAAATAAACAACCCGTGATAGGCTACGTAACCATTAACATAGCCTATCACGGCTAGACTTCCAAAGTCAGCCATGATAGGCTACGTAAATCGTTACGTAGCCTATCACGGGTGACTTTGAAAAAAAAAAAGCACGTACACAAATGGCGGCGGCCTATGGGCGCCGCCATTTGCGTTCCTTATTTGGTCCCAGTAGTCTACGTAAAGATTTACGTAGACTACTGGGACCAAATAAGGAACACAAATGGTGGCGCCCATAGGCCGCCGCCATTTGCGTACGAGCTTTTTTTTTTTCAGAGTCACCCGTGATAGGCTACGTAACAATTTACGTAGCCTATCCCGGCTGACTTTGGAAATCTAGCCGTGATAGGCTACGTTAATCGTTATGTAGCCTATCACAGGGTTTGTTTTTTTAAACTTTGTAATGGCGGCAGCGGCAGCCAATCGGAAGACCGGCTGCTGCCCCCGCCCCCGACGAAAGGCCGACGAACCGCCGCCGGGAGGGACATTCGCCAAAGGTAAGTCCCATCCCGGGGGGGGTGGCGGAGAATTTCACCGCCGATTTCGGGGGGGCCGAATGCGTTGGCGCTCGCCCCCCCGAAGATTCGGGGAGAAATTCTCCACCATCCCTACTAGACGGGCCCTTGGTCTGATCCAGCAGGGCTCTTCTTATGTTCTTATGATGGCAGAAGGTATCTTGGCAAATATTTTCCAAGGTTTACAGATTCAAAGTGGTAACTCCCATCTCCCATTGTTCACATCTTGTATCCACCCCCTTTCTTCAAGGACCTCAAGGCAGTGTGCATACTACTACCTCATTCCACCTCACAACAGCCCTGTGAGGTTGGTTAACTGAAGAGCCCAGGCCACTAATTGAGCATGGAGTTGACCTGGCCCTTGAGTTCTCATTGCCTTTTGGCAACAACAGGATGTTGAAACTGGCCCAATACTTTAGCCAGCCTGACTTATTTAGAAGGAAGATAGGTGAGAGAATTTGGAAAGTTTGCCTCTTTCTTTGGAACACTGAGTGCCATCAAACCCCATTTCCAAACAATGGGACATAAGGGCTGAGCTGAATGGCAGACATTTTCACTTGAAATGGGGAGGTGTGTGTTTCCTGAACCTCCCCTTTCCCCACCACTATGTTTTGCAGTCCTATGATGTTCCCAAGGTGGCTCTGGTGTTCAGTGCATGATGACATAGCATTGTCCTGATGCCAGACAGAGTTCATTGCTTCCCACGTGCTCACTGCTTGCTGCTCTTCTAGCCTGCTGGGGTTGGGTGGTGGGTGGGGTGGAGGTGGCTACCAGAGGCAGAGAAGCTGGCTAAATCACTGGTGCTTGATTTCTAAGACAGCAGTGCCTAGGCTCTAATTTGGGCGGGAGATTTGCTATCTCTCTGAAAAGCTCTCCGTTCTGATTGTTAATTCTGTGGGAAGGGGTGAGGCAGCAGTTGCTGGCTTGCTGAGAGAAAGTCACTCTGCATATTCTCAGATGCACTCTTATTACTTACCTATTCTTTGTATTTAAGAATTCTGTGCCATTGATTCACTCACCGATCTTGGGCTAGTATCTTACTGCTATACCACAGTGTTTCTCAGCTGTAAAATGGGACTGATGCCTTCCAAATGATATAAAAACAAGATTATTCACATATGTGTGCTATGGGCATTTGACAGGGCTGTTTCTTGTGGTGGTGGTGGGGGGGACTAACAGGGAGACCACCTGATGTGGTGGTGATGGTGGTGGTGGCAGCTGGTGGTGGCACTTTGGGTCCTCCTGGCCGGTGCTGGGATCCACAGCCACACAGCCCTCTGCTGCTGGGATGGCTGTGCATGAAGTGGCGAACCAATGCCTTGCTTTGAGGGGTTCTCAGAGCAAGACATCGGCCTGCTCAGAGCTCTGGAGAGTTGATGCCTTACTCTGAAATCCCCTTAAAGCTAGGCATGGGGGTGGGGTTGGCTCTCTCAGAAGGCCCCCTGCTGCTTCCCTGCCAGGGCAAATTCTGTAGCAGAAAAGCAGCCACCAAGGCTGCTTTCCAAATGCATCACTGTGAGGGGTCCTTCCTCATAGCAAGGCATTCTGGGTGAGGTGGCCTTGGAGACAACACAGGCAATCTCCAGGGCCACCTCACCCAAAATGCCTTGCTGCTAGGAAGGACCCTTTGCAGTGAGCAAGGCGCTCAGGTGGAAGCAGCCAGGGAGTGAGATGTACGAGTGGAGAATGGCCAGGGGAATGGGGAGGAAGGAAATAGAAGAGGAGGAGGAGTTAGCAGCAGTGGTGGTAGTGGCGGTGGTGGCAGCCAGGTTGGGTGGAGAAGGGAAAGAGAAGAGGAGGAGGCAGCACTGCTAGGAGGTAGATAGATAGGAGGGAGGTGGGTGGTGATGGTGGCTGGGGGTAGAAGACAAGGAGGAGGAGGAGGAGGGGGGGTGTTGGTAGCAGCTGCCACAGTGGCATGAAAGAGAATAGAAAGGGAAGGGTGGTAGGGATGTTAGAGAAATCCGCCACGGATTCAAATGAAGCCGGATTCTTTGGAATCCAGCCTCAGGAATCCGCGGCAGATCGGCACCACTTACCTCCACTCCAGGAGGATTGGAGGTGGAACAGCACTCGGCTGCTTCTTCCACTGGAGCCATTCGCCTCCTCTGCACCGATCGCCATTCTTAAAAAAAAAAAAAAAGGCGATTGGCAGGATGTGCCCATAGACTTATATGCAAAATAGGGCCATGAAACTTGCGTATAAGCCTATGGACACATAGACTTATATGCAAGATTCACGGCTCTATTTGCATATAAGTCTATGGGCACATCCTGCCAATCGCCTTTTTTTTTTTTTTTAAGAAATGGCAATCAGCGTGGAGAAGGCGAACGGCTCTGACTGGAGAAGTAAGCGGCCCTATAGCCGGTGCAGCTCTGCAGAATCCTTGTGGAGTGGAGCTGCTCCAGAGGATTCCAGGGGGAAGGAACGGATTGCCTCCCCCCCCATGGATTCCCCACTGGAACAGATGGTGGGGAATGCATACACCCCTAGAGGGTGGCAGTGTGTCTGCCTGTGGGGTGTGAAATATCACCTTCCTTAGGGCACCAAAATATGTTGAAATGATCTTTGATTTCTCATGTAGTGTCATGTTGCATATCTCATTGCTTTTGTCAGCTGGAGCTGCCAACTTGCATGCACTTGTCAATCCCATTTTCACTTAGTAGCACCTTTGAGTCTAGATTCTGTTGGCTTCACCACTGTTCAACAGGCACAGGAGTGTCCCCAGTTTCATCTGTGAAATGTCAAAGAGCAGGAAATACTGCAAGTGGATTTGATCCTACCAACAAAATCCCAGTTTGGATCAGTAATACCATTCCTCCAGTGGCTTTCAGTTCACTCATGTTAACATCCAGCAGGGTCAACCCATGATGAAGCAGTAACTTGTTACCAATGAAGTTGGATGTCAGAATGGGTTGGGTGAACTCCACAGCTACAACAGACTGACTGACCCTGCAGTTAAGAACATAAGAATATCAGAGTCATGCTGGATCACACCAAGGATCCATCTAGTTCACCATTCTGTTCACACAGTGGCCAACTACCTGCCAACTAGGAACCCACAAGCAGAACATGAGTGTAAGAGCACCCTCCTGCCCATGTTTCCCAGCAACTGGTATACATAAGCTAACTGCCTCTGGTACTGGAGGTAGCACATAGCCATCAGGACGAGTAGGTGTTGATAGCCTTCTCCTTCAGGTCTAACCCTCTTTTAAAACCATCCACATTGGTGGCCATCACTATATCTTGAGGTAGTGAATTCCATAGTTTAACTATGCGCTGTGTGAATAAGTACTTTCTTTTATCTGTCCTGAATCTTCCACCAATCAGCTTCATGGGATGATCCCAGGTTCTAGTATTTTGAGAGAGGGAGAAAAATGTCTCCCTACCCACATTCTCTACAACATGCATAATGTTGTACACCTCTATTGGTTTTGCAGTCTCACCCATTGGAAACTCTGTCCATGATGTATTTTTTGGCCTTCTTCTATATAAATCTGATATTTTGCTTCAGAACATGCTGAGGTTATTAAACTCAGCCCCAATGAGCTGAGAAAGATTGGGCCTAATTTAAATAGGGAGAGAATAGACCATTTTGTTAATGAGTTCCAGGAGGCACATACATACCTCCTGTGATATATATTAGCTTTAAAGGGAAGCAACAGCTAAACAAGGAAGTGAACCTGTGTGTGCTATAACAAAAACTGATCAATTGTACAAAGTCTGGTAGCCCACCTGGGGTCATATTAGCATCTGCTTTAACATAATCACTCTGCAGACTTTTGCTGGCAATGGACAGTTGACTCCAAGGGAATTCTAAACAAGGTGCAAAGCAGCCTTTAATAGGAGATGAAACAATATTGAGGTGAGCTCTCTTGCCTCCATTTCTTTATCCCTATTGATTGCCACAGTATTTTATTTTACTATTATATTGCACGTCTCACAATATGTGTATTGTTCTACATGCCTTCCACTGTGGCTGTCTCTTAAAACACAGTATAAGTAAGAAAAGAATAGGGAGGATTTCCAGGGACTATTCTGCCATACTTGAAAAAATAATCCTTAAAGATATATTTGGCTTAAAAACACACACACAGTGATGACATCCACTGGGGGAGGGGAAATGTCAATGCAAAAAATAATCATAGACTCAGATGTCTGTGAAATGCTTGCCCTTAAAAAACAATTCCATATACAAAACAAAACTATGACTTTTGTTGCTGTTTGTATTATGATATTTAGGAGAGGCTTAGCTTAGCTTTAATGGAGCAAGTGGCACAGTCTCTAGGACCAAGCCCAAATGACTTACCATGTTTTGTATGTTATTAGCTTCTATTTTATGACTGTCAAAAATGACTCCCATTTTATGTTGCAAACACATCTGTGTTGTTTTGATGCTCTTCTTCCTTCCACCTCTTTGCCTTCACAGGCCTCATCCTCTTTTGCTTACATTGCTGGTTAATCCTACTGGTTGTGGCAACTCATATGGTTTTGTCGATGAGTTCATAGTTGTTGTTGTTCAGTCGTTCAATCGTGTCCGACTCTTCGTGACGACCATAGCATGCCAGGCCTTCCTGTCCTCCGCTCTCTCCTGGAGTGTGCTCAAGTTCGTATTCATTGCATTGGTGATGCTATCAAGCCATCTCATCCTCTGCCATCCCCTTCTCCTTTTGCCTTCAATCTTTCCCAGCATCAGGGTCTTTTCCAGGGAGTTTTCTCTTTGCATTAGGTGGCCAAAATATTTGAGCTTCAGCTTCAGTATCTGTCCTTCCAATGAGCACTCAGGGTTGATTTCCTTTAGGATGGACTGATTTGACCTCCTTGCAGTCCAGGGGAATTGTAACAGTATTCTCCAGCACCACAGTTCTAAAGCATCAATTCTTCGGCGCTCAACCTTCCTTATATATAGTCCAGCTCTCACAGCCATACGTTGCTACTGGGAAAACCATAGTTTGATTATATGAATCTTTATCGGAAAGGTGATGTATCTGCTTCTTACTATGCTGTCTAGGTTTGCCATAGCTTTCATCCCAAGGAGTAAGTGTCTTTTAATTTCATGGCTACGGTCACCGTCTACGGTGACCTTGGAGCCCAAGAAAATAAAATCTGCTTCCATTTCTTCCCCTTCTGTATACCAGGAAATGATGGGGCCAGATGCCATGATCTTCGTTTTTTGAATGTTGAGTTTCAAACCAGCTTTTGTACTCTCCACTTTCACCGTCAACAAAAGGCTCTTTAGATCCTCTTCGCTTTCTGCCATTAGGGTGGTATCGTCTGCATATCGGAGGTTGTTGATAATTCTCCCAGCAATCTTAATTCTGACCTGTGATTCATCCAACCCAGCGTTTCTCATGATGTACTCTGCATATAAATTAAATAAGCAGGGCAACAATACACAGCCTTGTCGTACTCCTTTCCCAATTTTGAACCACTCGGTTGTTCCATGTCCGGTTCTTACTGTTGCTTCTTGACCCTCATACAAGTTTCTCAGGAGACAGGTAAGGTGGTCTGGTACTCCCATCTCTTTAAGAATTTGCCACAGTTTGTTCTGATCCACACAATCAAAGGCTTCACCATAGTCAATGAAGCAGAAATAGATGTTTCTCTGGAATTCTCTTGCTTTCTCCATGATCCAGCGAATGTTGGCGATTTGATCTCTAGTTCCTCTGCCTCTTTGAAACCCAGCTTGTACTTCCGGTAGTTCTCGGTTCACATGCTGCTGAAGCCTAGCTTGTAGGATTTTGAGCATAACCTTTGCTGGCATGTGAAATGAGCACAATTGTACAGTAGTTTGAACACTCTTTGTCATTGCCCTTCTTTGGAAATGGAATGTAAACTGACCTTTTCCAGTCTTGTGGCCACTGTTGAGTAGGGATGTACGAAAGTCCCCTTACCTGGCTCCACCAGGTTCTGCTGGGGGGGGGAGGCGCTCCGTCCCTCCCCCCGGAATCCTGGCCGGCCAGCTCCGCTCCGCGGGGATTCCGCGGAGCCGCCGGCCAGCTCCGCAAGCAGCCGGACATCCGGCCGCTGGCTAGCAGGGCCGCAAATGGTGGTGGCCGTAGCTGCCACCGTTTGCGTCCCTGTAGTCAGCCGTGATAGGCTACGTAAAGACTTACGTAGCCTATCACGTCTGGCTTAAAAAAAAAAGCATGTACACAAATGGCGGTGGCTATGGCCGCCGCCATTTGCGTTCCTTATTTTTGGCTGTCTTAGTCTACGTAAATATTTACGTAGACTAAGATGGCGAAAATAAGAGGGAATGCAAATAGCGTCCACTACGCTATTTGCATTCCCCTTATTTTCGCCGTCTTAGTCTACGTAAATATTTAAGTAGACTAAGACGGCCAAAAATAAGGAACGCAAATGGCGGTGGCTGTAGCCGCCGCCATTTGCGTACACGCTTTTGTTTTTTAAAGCCATTTGCGTACATGCTTTTTTTTTTTTTTAACCAGACGTGATAGGCTACGTAAGCCTTTACGTAGCCTATCACATCTTGTAAAACAACAACAACAACAAAGTGACAAGAGTGCAAATAGCGGTGGCGGCTGGCAGCCGGTCGGAAGACCAGCCATCGCAGCCACCGCAGCCGGAGCCGCCGCCCGGAAGATCCGCCCCAGGTAAGTCTCGTCCTGGGGGGGATTTGCGGGGGGGCGGGGGGGGCAGGCCATTCTGCCACAGATTTCGGGGGGCCGAATGCACTGGCATTCGGTCTCACCGAGACCTGTGGCGGAATTCTCTGCCATCCCTACTGTTGAGTGTTCCAAATTTGTTGGCATATTGAGTGCAGCACTTTAACAGCATCATCTTTTAGGATTTTAAATAGCTCAGCTGGAATACTGTCATCTCCACTAGCTTTGTTGTTAGTAATGCTTCCTAAGGCCCACTTGACTTCACTCTCTAGGATGTCTGGCTAAGGTTCAGTGACCGCACTATCATGGCTATCAGGGACATTCAGATCTTTCCTGTATAGTTCTTCTGTGTATTCTTTCCACCTCTTCTTAATCTCATCAGCTTCTGTTAGGTCCCTGCCTTCTTTGTCCTTTATCATGCCCGTCTTTGCACAAAACATTCCCTTGATATCTCTGAATTTCTTGAAGAGATCTATAGTCTTTCCCATTCTGTTGTTTTCCTTGATTTCTTTGTATTGTTCATTTAAGAAGGCCTTCTTGTCTCTCCTTGCTATTCTCTGGAACTCTGCATTCAGTTGGATATATCTTCCCCTTTCTCCCTTGCTTTTCACTTCCCTTCTTTCCTCAGCTACTTGTAAAGCCTCATCGGACAGCCACTTTGCTTTCTTGCATTTCTTTTTATTTGGGATGGATTGAGTTGCTGCCTTCTGAACAATGTTACGGACCTCCGTCCATAGTTCCTCAGGCACTTTGTCTATCAGGTCTAATCCCTGAAATCTATTCATCACCTCCACTGTATATTCAAAAGGGATATGATTTAGGTCATACCTTAATGGTTTAGTGGTTTTCCCGATGTTCTTCATTTTAAGCCAAAATTTTTCAAGAAGAAGCTCATGATTTGAGCCACACAGTCAGCTCCAGGTCTTGTTTTTATGGACTGTATAGAGCTTCTCCATCTTTGGCTGCAAAGGACATAATCAATCTGTTTTTGATATTGACCATCTGGTGATGTCCATGTGTAGAGTTGCCTCTTGTGCTGTTGGAAAAGAGTGTTTGCTATGAGCAGTGTGTTCTCTTGGCAAAACTCTATTAGCCTTTGTCCTGCTTCATTTTGTACACCAAGGCCATGCCTGCCTGTTATCCCGGTGATTTCTTGACTTCCTACCTTAGCATTCCAATCCCCTATGATGAAAAGGACTTTTTTTGGTGTTAGTTCTAGAAGGTGTTGTAGGTCTTCATAGAACCGATCAACCTCAGCTTCTTCAGCCTCAGTGGTTGGGGCATAGACTTGAATTACTGTGATGTTGAATGGTTTGCCTTGGATCCGTACTTAGATCATCCTATCATTTTTGAGATTGTACCCCAGTACAGCTTTCCCACCCTTTTGTTTACTATGAGTGCTACTCCATTTCTTCTAAGGGATTCTTGCCCACAGTAGTAGATATGATGGTCACCTGAAGTAAATTCGCTCATGCTTGTCCGTTTTAGTTTGCTGATTCCCAAGATGTCAATGTTCAATCTTGCCATCTCATGTTTGACCACCTCCAGCTTACCTTGATTCATTGATCTGACATTCCAGGTTCCTAAACAATATTGTTCTTTACAACATCAGATTTTCTTTTCACCACCAGACACATCCACAGCTGAGTGTCCTTTCGGCTCTGGCCCAGCCGCTTCACTCTTTCTGGCGCTACTTGGAAATTCCCTCTGCTCTTCTCCAGTAGTATATTGGACACCTTCCGACCTGAGGGGCTCATCTTCCGGCGTCGTATCTTTTAGCCTTGTGATACGTTCCATGGGGTTTTCTTGGCAAGAATACTGGAGTGGGTTGCCATTTCCTTCTCCAGTGGACCACATTTTGTCAGAACTCTCCACCATGACCTGTCTGTCTTGGGTGGCCCTGCATGGCATAGCTTATGGCTTCATTGAGTTACACAAGCCCCTTTGCCATAACAAGGCACTGATCCATGAAGGGGGAGTTTATAGTGCTGTGCCTAAAAAGATGCTAGGCCTATGCAGGCAGTGGATGTGTGTGTATGCTGTACATGTGAGAAAGGGGACCAGGGATGAGTATGGAAGCTCTCCCCCTCCATAGCTGTTCTTGTCACTGTCCAAGTGTAGAGATTGATTATCTGTAATGGAGAACCCTCCTCTCTTCGTGAAGACTCTCACAGGATTGTCAGCCCTGAAAAATCAGGGCTGTACATCAACTGGACAGCCTCCATGGATAGAGAATGTTTCCACTGAAGATAGTCACCCTATACACATGGAAAGCAAAGATGACATGAAGGATGGAGGACAGAGCTAGAATGCTTGTCCCTGCCCCCTCTTCACATGTTGTCAGGTTCTTGGCTCTCATGCACCCAGGGTCAGGATGAAGATTCAGATGAAGATTTTGAGTCCAACAACCCTGTGGATCCTCCTATGGACACCCCTAGCCTTTCCAGGAAAGCTACACCAGGTTCTCCAGTACTGGTGGACTCTGAGGAACCCTGGATAGGGCCCCTGAGGGCCCCATCCATTCCCCAAGGATTCTGAGAAGGAAGCCAATCATCCACCCCATCCTAGAGCATGCTGCCACTCGGAAGAGAAGCATGCACCTCAAGAACTGCCTCAACCCAGCTTCTCATGAGTAAAAGATCCCTCTTGAGTAGGGTCCTCCTCATGAGGAAGACTCCTTATACAGGCCTCTGATGGGATGTGGCTGGGTCCTGGAAGGGGTGGGGGCTCTGCAAGCTCTAGAATTTAGGCCTTCAGTTTAGACCAGCTAGCTGCTAGAACAACACCTTACCTCACAGCCTAGTGCCATGGACTGCTTGCTT
This sequence comes from Heloderma suspectum, assembly GCF_057233095.1. NCBI lineage: Eukaryota > Metazoa > Chordata > Lepidosauria > Squamata > Helodermatidae > Heloderma > Heloderma suspectum. The sequence continues at coordinate 269,727,505 of NC_139459.1, read as the reverse complement.
CCGTGATGTTGCTTTGTGACTAATCCTCTGTGTTGCTGACCTTTGGATCCCCGCTGGACTCTGCTCTTTGGCTTGCACATGTTTTTGGATGCTTGCCTGTGATTTGACTTTGGCCACGCCACAGACCCTTCTCTTGGAACTCTCTTTCATGACTGGTAATACTGTGTTCTTGTCCTTTGCCTGCTTACTGACTTCTCCTGGCTTGAACTACCCTCTTGCTGGACTGATACAACTGAGCTTGACCTTTTGCCTGTCTGCTGACTTGCAATCAGATTTGCCTCAAATTTGGCCCCACGGCTGAGCTTGGCCCAGCCATAACAAGACACATGTAAAGCCTGCATACATGTCAAATGCCTGCGTAGAACTGATGTCACAGATTTTCATGCACCTTCTGGAGGACTCCTTTTTAGTGGATGACCTGGAGTCTCGTGAGGCAAACATCATGGAGGAGCTGCCTCCGCCTTGAGGCAGATCAGGATCCTGGCCCTCAGGGGAGATGGCCATTGTACCTTCCCCTCAAGGTACGTAACCCTCCTCTTGGGCTCAGAGGCAGATACTGAGCAGTCATCTAGCCCCAGGGTGTGCTGTCACCTAAAGGTGCAGGCTCTGCTGGACTCCTCATGGGTAAAGGTGTACTTGTGATCAGGGCTCTACTCAGACCATTCCTCAGGTGGCACTGATGGCCTGCAGCTGTGCTCTGGGTGGGCCCCTGAACAGTCAGGCTTAAAAGCCTTCAGTTCTAGGCACAGAATGTTGGAACCATGTTTGTATGTACCAGTTCCTGGATGCTTGTTTTGGTCTTTTCCTTGCTAATTTTATACCACTTTGTGTTTGGACCTTGGACTGCCTACTAACTTTACCTTTAGAATTGAACCTGGCTAAATCCCTGGGGCTCTGTCCCTGTGCCATTGTCGTAAACAGAACACAGATGTTTGCAAACAAAATCATATGGGAAGCCATAGCTGGCCAACTGAAGCAGTAGAATGCACAAATGAGGCCAAGGACTTTGAGAGCAGCAAACTGAAGAAGGAAAAGGGCAGCCCTAAAGAAACAAAAGGCTGTGGTAAAGAGGAGCAAAATAATGCAAGAGTTTGACAAGGTGTGTATCTCTCTGCGTCCACCTCCAGGAATTTGTTCTGCTGTGTTGACTATTTTCCAAACTGACTACTGAAATTAAATATTATTCCACACAGTTCTCCTTGGAACACAAATACAAAGTTTTTAGCTGATTGGAGAACTAGCACAGATACTGACTTGGAGAAGATGAATTATGTGGAATATAAGGATTTTTTCTTGTTTTTATTAATAAAAAAACAAGCCCTTATTAAGTAGAACTATATTTAGCTTCTGCTTCCAGTTGAACTGACAACAGTCTTGTCACAGGAGGTAGTTTGAAAGGTCTTGTCTAACAAAATAATAAAAGTCAGGAGACCAGTTAATTACATTTTCAGAAGCTGGTGAGAGCATAAGGGGGGAAGCCAATGTTAAGAGTTCATACGTTGCGCCATTATGCGTTTGTTGTATTAGAGTTGCACAAAACATTAAGAGCTCTCTAACTGGTTGTCCATAATGCCTTACAAAACTGAGAATCCCTCCTTCCTTGTTTTTGGTTGCATTTTATGCTGGAAATCTGCAGTACAGGTGAATGACATTTCTCAGGTGATAAGGACATGAGAGATTTCTAACAGCACCCCAGAGAATCGCCTTCCTCTCCATACAGTTATAGATAAACTTGGTTACACTCCTTTGCACATATGGTGGCTGTTTGGGAGAGTGCCCTCATAAAGCCACTGACCAATAACAGATTCAAAGATGTGATTCTGAGAAAGGATCTAAGTGCTATGTTGTATGGAATGCTGGGTGTGAAGTGTTTTGTTTTGTTTTTAATCAGTGTATATAAGGTAACTATCAGCACAATCTTATAAATGTCTACTAAAAATGAGTCCTGTTGAGTTCAGCAGGGCTTACCTCCATGAAAGTGGGTATTGAACAGCAGTGTATAAGTAACTTCTGCAAAACCTCTGCAGTACAGTCCTAAAGAAATTGGTCAACCTGGGTTCACAGTTTATCTCCATATCTTACTAATGTATTATTTACATAAGGCATTTTTATCCTGCTCTTCAGCCCCTCCCCCCCACCCCAGGCTCCCTGAACAGCTTACACAGATCAGTAATAAGACAATCCCCGCACTCAGGCTTATAGTCTAAGGGTTTTTTTGATGATCACAGAAATTTTAAAAAAGCTGTCATAGGATCTTTCCCCAATGCTGTGACTGCGATCTGCATAATTACCCATTATGTGATCACAGACGGTGATCTGCATGGGTTGCTATGTCATCCACAGCACAGATGGCTTCTTACCCACCCCACAACCCCTACGACAAGCCATGGGTTGTGGTGTGGGTAAGAAGTCACCCCCATCATGCACCATGCTGGGTTTGGATGACATGGCAGATAATTATACTAATTGCGGTCACCCATATGCCATGCCCAGGGTGAGGGAAGAAGCCATGATGCCTTGTTTTACCCCTGTGATCATCCCAACTTCTTGCCTTGTAGATTCTGGAGGGTGTATTGGATTAGGTTTCAGAAGAATGGCGGGCAACCAGGTGTGAATTTACCTTGAGCTATGCAGTTTTTAATGCAGTGTTTGAAAGCATAAGTACACTAATTTGTTAGGGCAGTTGGCAATTTTCATGATTTTACAGTTGATTCTCACAGCTGTATTCACATACAGTGAAGACCACACTTATTCCTACTAACAGAAGCTGAACTTGCTTTGCTGCCAAGAGAGAAAGGCTTTGGGTGAAGGGAGGGGTGTGTGTGTGTGTGTGTTTTCTGACAGTTTGAACTAAAAAATGAGACCAGGCCTTATAAAATGCTGAGCAGATTGGTCTGTTACCTGTTCTCAATCTCAACTGAGAGGGGGGAAGGCATGCCACTTGCTCAGATAACCAGCCTCATGGGATGACACCTGTTGCTCCCCTGGGAACCGGAGTGACTGAACCAAGAGTTAAGGGCATGTGTAAGCTTTCTTTGCTTTTGGTTTCTCTGCATCCATTTTTTGTCAATAAACTCTGTCATTCTTTCACACAAGTGGACTTGAGTCATAGTGGTATCCTTGAATCTCGTTAGTGTGGGTCTTGAGTGCATCAGGTCCCAGTTGAAGACTGAGGGGTGGTGGAGACCTTAAAGCTTTAAACAGGGCATGGAAGAAGGTTAATTGGGACGTTTGTTTAGCAGTGCAGGGAACTTACCTCATTCCGACATCGCATATGTATGGATGGAATTATACAGGGCTGATGGGATTCACCTCTCAGTCTTGGGGAACCAATTTTTTTCCAGATCTACAGAGGGGCCTGTTGGAATTTAATATTTGCATGTGGGGGTAAGAGGGACTAAGCAGAGGCTTGTAACTCTCCTGTAGCAGAGTTGTGTGGGATAGATCAGATAGGCACATGTGACTTGGTGAGCACCTGAAAACATTTATGATTGACCCCTCCTGCGACTTGCCACTCAGGGCAGTGAGGCCTGTGGGCAGGGGAAGGATTACCTTTGGGGCTAAGCTGGCTCTCCCACCCAGAATTTTGTGGCACTGGGGAGGGGGACTGATCCAAGAAGGCCACTCCCTGTATTTGTTGCTGTGGCCTGGGGAGATGGTTGGGATATATTCACCCACCTCTGTTTCTAAGCATGGTTGGCCTTGTCAGAGTTTTTTACAGGCTGGAGGGCTGCCTGACCGGCATCAGCAAACTAGTCTTCCACACAGTCATTTCCCCTCTGCATATTGTTCTGGAGTTAATAAATGTGGCCCAAGTACTACCCACTATATTGTGACTCGTTTCTTTATTTCTGTCCCTATTGCAAAAGTTACCATTAGAATCAATGAAGCTTGGGATTCCAGTAATGAAGCATATCTAAATGCCATGTACTGCAGTTCTACAAGATGGACATTTCTGGGCATACAAGGCCATTACAGCCTAAAGGACAACTGAACTTTGTGAGCTGGAGGCTTATCTGGAAGGGGGAAATGAATTAGCAACATGATTGAACTGCTATTGTTCTTTGTAGTTCTGCAAAAGCCAAATCCTGAAAGTGCTCGGGTAGCAGATTCTTTCAAAGTATAATTTTCTCTGTCTGTGAAAGACTACAATTCAGCATTAGTTATCAGAATAGTCAATATAACCATAAGAGATTTTATATGTAGAGTCATGGCTCATGTCTTGGCACTCCAAATACAGCCCTTAAGCAAGCAGAATTTGTGAGCTTCTAAGCTGAATGTAGCCATCAAGCATTTATTTGGACACTCAGATAACCTCTTTTACAAGCTTAGGCTGGTCCATCAGCTGCAGCCCTACCTGGCTAGAAGGAACCTAGACACAATTATCCATGATTTTATTCTGTCCCTCCCTACTGCAGAAGTTACCATTATTGCAAGGGGTTCTACATATGGATGGATGAATCAGTTGATTTCCAGTCTATATCGGTTTGCATGTATTCAGTGATTCAATTTCTAATTCAGTGCATGATTATTTTTTTTTACAAAACAAAATGCATCAAAACAAATTGCAATAATTTTCTCAGGCAGTTTCCCTAATATGCATTTCATACACATTTTCCTTGAATATATGCTTTTTTGTAGGCAACTTTTCCTAATATGCATTTTTGGGGGGTATGCAATTTTTCAGATGAGAACTGTATCACAAAATCTGGAGCAGTGCACAATCAGCATATTTGTCTGGGAAGTGCAAATTAAGTTCATTTGCTTAAAAATTAGGACCAAATGGATTCCCCCCACCCCCATCCCTAGTTGCACAAAGGGCTGCCTTTGAAGAGGAAAATTCTTATTTGATATGGCATTAACTGGGGCTGCCATGATATGGCAGCTATGGCATTAACTGGGGCTTGATACATGCAACATATTTTAGCAGAGTTACACGATCCTCATTGCCTTCCAGTTTGTTTCTTGGGTCAATTCCAAGTGAGAGTTTTTAATGTAAAAAGTTTTATATTCATTGAGACTAGGATATATTGAGGATTGCCTGTTTCTGTATTAATGTGCCCATTCTTTGAGGTTATCAGCCAAGGTCCTTCTCCAAAACCCTCCACCTTCTACAGTGGGGCAAGGGGCAACATTTTGGTCTCTTGGACTGGGATCATGCATGTGTTCACTTACTCATTTGCAGGCACCACTTTACAGATATCCACACTCAATGCATGGGTGTTGAGGTGTTGAGGCGGTGAGGGTTTTACAACCAGTCATATGTTACCAATTCTACTCTCTTTTAGTTTTAGAACTAAAATGTTTGGTTCAGGTGCATCCAGGTGGTGAGTGATACGTTTAATAAGCCTGTCTATTAGCGTTCCTGACTTTTTAAAAGGCTAATGTTGGTTTTGTATAGTTTTTTATATTGGCTGTTTGTAAACTGCTGTGAGAGAGTTCTTTAAAGCCAAAAAGTGGGATACAAATAAGATATGGGATGTATGTCCATCTGTATAGGACTGGGTTAACGCTTGCCCTTAAACCAGTATGCAATATACCTGCCCCCAAAGTTCACATTGGTTGCAACTCTGTGCATACTTACAAGGGAGTTACGTGCCACTGCACACAAAGGAGGACATATCAGCATAAAAGAGTTTTAGATAACACTGCAATCATGTTCACACATCCCTGGGAATAAATTCCTATGAATCAGTGATATTTAGTTTCCAATAAATATGCATAGGTTGGGCTACACAGATTCCTAAAATTGCTTACTAGGAAGGAAGTCCCTTCCAGGTAAACATGCCTAGGGTCTGGCTATAAGGAAGGAATACAGCTCTTAACAGCTGCACTCTGGCTTTGTTGTAATGCTTCTCTGGAGCACATCTGAGTAGGGATGTTGGAGAATTCCGCCACGGACTCCAGTGAGGCCGAAGGAATCCAGCCCCCCGGAGTCCATGGCGTAATGGAGCATTCCCCCCCCCCAGAATCCCCCTGGGATGGAGCCTACATGGCGGCAGCTGCGGCTCGTCTTCCGGCCTCTGCCGGGCTGCTGCGGCTGCAAATGGCAGCCATCGTAGCAGCTGCCATTTGTGTGGCTGCCTTTTGCTGTGATAGGCTATGTAAATACTTACGTAGCCTATCACAGCAAAAAGCAGGGGCACAAATGGCAGCCACTATGCCATTTGCGCCCCTGCTCTTTGCCGTAATAGGCTACATAAGTACTTACGTAGCCTATCATGGCAAAAGGCAGCCACGCAAATGGTGTAGCGGCCGCCATTTGTGGCCGCAGCAGCCCAGCAGCGGCTGGAAGTCCGACTATGGCCGGCCCTAGCCAGGGGCTCCACCGAGTCGCTGCGGAGCCAGCCAGGGAGGATTCCGGGGGGAGGGACGGAGCACCTCCCCTCCACTGCAGATGCCCTGGAATGGAGCCAGGTAGGGAATTTGTACATCCCTACATCTGAGATGAGAAGGAGAAGCAGCAGCAGTCAGATACTCTTCCATTGTGCCCAGATACAGCTTCAGCTAAGAGCCCACCTTCTCCCACTTCCAACTGCCACTGCTGAGACCACTTAGGGATGGTGGAGAGTTCCGCCACGGATTTCAGTGAGGCCGAATGCACTGGCATTCAGCCCCTGAAACCCATGGCAGAACAGCCTCCCATCCCCTGCCACCTTGTGGAATAGCCCCGGAATGAAACTTACCTGGGTCTCTGGCGGCGGCTCCAGCGGCAGCAGCTCCGGCGGAGGCAGCTGGTCTTTCAACTGGCTGCCGCGGCTGCCATTTACATCCTGCTTTTTGCAGTGATAGGCTACGTAAGTATTTACGTAGCCTAACATTTCTTTATATACATGATTGTGTGTGTGTGTGTGTGTGTGTGCGTGTTTCTTAGAGAAAAACAAGAGGAATTAAAAATGGAATAGCTACAGGGCTTTCCTCCTTAGAGGCTTGGACCTTCTGTATTCAGACTGATTATCTCACTGCTGTCTGTTGTTTCCCACTTCCACTTCCTGTGGATTCAGAGGCTGCCACTTGTTTGATGTACTTTACCTCAGACACGGCTTTGATGTGTTTTAAAAGCAAAGACAGAACTATTGAAGAGGCCAGAAGAGGATTAGAAATGAGCAGGCTCCCTGGGAACTAGAAGTGTTTGAACACCTCTCAAATTATTATTTGTCATTTCTTTGGTTCAAAATGGTATGATTGAGTTCATGCACCTTTTCTCAACCATTTAAGCCAATTTCATCCCAAAGGAAATTGAATTCTAACCAGAATAACAGGATTCTGCCTTGTGTACCGGAGTCAGCATAAACGGCGCCCTTTGAAAAGATAGTGGCTGCAATCTAGCAGAAACACAAATCACACTTAAGTCCCATTAAGTTGAGTGAAAGTTAAGCATTCATAAGTACATACTGGACAGTAACAAAGGGTATAAATCACTTTAAAATATATGGATACTTTAAAAAAAGAAAGAGGGGGGAAAAGCCTGTTGGTTGTTTTTCTTTGTAAAACTTACTTGACTTTTCCAAGGACCAAATTCAAGAAAATGTGACATACTCCTCAAAATGGTCTATTGGGTGTATTAAACTAAATCTATTTATCAGTTCCTGGGCAGGCAGTTGTTGACATACCTTAAACATAAAGGGAAATGCATGATGAGAAACTTGTGGTTTCATAATTCCACATGAATTGCTAATTCTAGAGAAATATTTACATCACCTAAACTTCAGGTTTCTTTTCAATGGAAAAACACACACACACAAGGGAGCAGAGAACTTTTCTTTTTTTTTACTTCGCCAGGCATGATGGTCCTGAATTTATTTGCTACTGCTGTACTGGCCTGGTGGAGGTGCTGCTGCTGCAAGGCACAATTAAGACACAAGAAGTACTTTCCCATCCTCATCTTTTGTATGTGGCAATACCTCATGCAACGTTACTAGTAACAGCTAAACAGGACACAGATTCTTTCTTTAGGGCTTTAAAGGCCTGGTAATCTGGTAACTGACTCTAGTCAGCTGGCAACTAGTGCAGATGAGCCAAAACTTAGGAGATGTTCTCCTTTTAGTTAGTTTATATCAGCCAACCTGTTGTTGTCCGACTCGTCATGATGGACCATAGCACGCCAGGCCTTCCTCTCCTCCACTCTCTCCCGGAGTGTGCTCGAGTTCATGTCAGCCAACCTAGGGCCTGCTTAATTCTGGATTATCTGAAGCTCCCCATTTCCCAGCCCACAGTTTCCCTCCTGGGGCCCTTGTCAGGGTGGGCTGGGCCATCCAGTGCCAAGAGTAAATAGTAGGGCTGTGCAGGGACCCCTAATTCGACTTGGGAGCCACTTTGTGGCTTCCGAGGCAGGCCTGACCCGGGCAGATTCACCCCCGACCTGACTCGGCCCTGAACCTGAAGTGGGATTCGGATGTTGAACCCTGCTTTGGGTCCCCACTGCTACCCCCATGCAACCCCCCTACCTTGCCACCTCCTCTTCTGCCACTGTCCTCACCGCCTTCACCATCGCCACCATCTGCTGAGGCCTGGATGCGTGTGGCGGCACTTACTGCAGGGAGTCATCATTTTTAAAATGGCAACCTCTTGGAACTTCCTGGAGGTTGCCATTTTAAAAATGGTGACTCCATGCAGTAAGAGTTACCACATGTGTCTCGGCCTCAGCAGTTGGCAGTGGTGAGGGTAGGGGCGATGGGGGCGGCGAAGGCAGCAGAGAAGGTGGTGGCAGCAAGAAGGTGGCAGCAGAGGCAGCGGAGAAGGCAGCTCAGGTAAGGACCTGGGGGGGCTGGGGGGGGCTGAGCTGGGGGGGGTGAAGCTCCAAAGTGCACTGAGTGCTTCGGAGAGCCCCTGACCCACTTCCGGTCTCTTTGTTCCCCCTCCACTTAGTCTTAGAAGGGGCACAAAGTGACCCTAAGCAGTCCGCTTTGACTCAGGGTTTGGGCCTTGGGCCAAAGCAGTGCACAGCCCTAGTACTTAGGCAGGTTTTGCCCCCACTACAGTATTCTCTGCCGATGCAGTACTGTCTTTTTTTGCCCATAGAACAGGGCTGGGGAACTGGAGGCCTTCCAGATGTTGATGAACTTCTACTCCCTACAGCCCCAGTCAGCCTGATGGGAATAGTAGTTCAGCAACTTCTGGAGGGCTGCAGGTTTCCCAGTGCTGCCACAGGAATTATGGACTGCAATTTGTTGATATGGGAGAATATATGCACGGGGGTAGGAATGTGGGAGAATTTCGTTTGGTCCACATTTTAAGTGAATTGTCCACATTCACACTTCCCAGACTAATATGTGGATTGGACACAGCTAACCTTTGAATTCCTCAGTTCTCTGAATTTTACAATGAAGTTATCAGCTCAGGAATCACACACAAAAATGTGTATACTATGGAAAGATGTGTAAAATATGTGTAGAAAATGCATATTGTAGGGAAAGATATGTATCAAAACGCATATATTGAGGAATTATGTATGAAAAATGTATTTTTTAGGGAAAGTTGCATACAAAAATAAAAGCAAATTTTCACACAGTTCTTTAAAAAAAAGTTTTGCAGAATGATACGGGAACTGGATGGAACAGACTTCTGATTGAATACATGCAAAACTGACAGACTGGATTTGGACTGATTCATACATCCCTAACCCAGGGACACTTTTGGCACAAGGGCTAAATTTGTCCCTAGTGATCCCACTGTTTGGAAGAGTGATGGGATAAATGCCTTGGCTTGATTCAAAATCAGCCCTGTATTTATAAGCTTTCTTGGTGAACATCTGAGGAGAGGAAAACTGTCTGTTTCCAAGAGTTCTGTCTCCCCTGTCTTGTAAGGCCAAGTGACAGGAAGAATGGTGGATTTGCATATGTGTGATGACTGGTTGAGTGAGTGAAGGGGGGAGTGAAGTGTGTATGCTATATAAACTGTGGGCCATGCTGTGTGAGTCAGACAGGGTTTAGAACTGAGAAAGGGATATTATTTGATAGGGATCAGAGATAGAGAATTGAGGTGTTAAATTTTAGAGCTGAGAGACTGACCAAGAGAGAGAGAGAAAGAGACAGAGAGAGGTCTGTGGTGACTGTGAATTGTTTGATTTGAGAGTGTGATCTGGTGTATGGTGTATGAGAGAAGATATATTAATAGTACCATTACGAGTTGCTTATTTATGGTTCAACAATTTATTTGCAGTAATTAATAAAGCTTGTTTAACCAAATCCTATGCCTTCTGCTCTCGGCTATGTAAGGGGAAAGTAATAAAGGAAACAATACAGGTGATATTTTAAACAAGTGTGTCCTTGCAGAAAGAGGACTGATGCGGGTTGGACTTTATGGCAGTGTGATTATGTGTGGAGAAGGTGCTTCCTGTTTGGAGTGAGAAAGGCCCTACTCAGAATCTCTACTCAGCTCTAGGGATGTACGAATCCCTTACCTTCCTCTGCTTAGGGGCATCCGCAGTGGGGAGGAGGCACTCCATCCCTCCCCCAGGAATCCTCCCCGGCCGGCTCCGCTCCACGGCGACTCCACAGAGCCGCTGGCCAGAGCCACCCGCAGCCAGACTTCTGTCCGCTGCTGGGTTGAGCCGGCCGCAAATGGTGGCTGCCATAGCGGCTGCCATTTGTGTCCTTGTGAAGGCTGTGATAGGCTACGTAAGTATCTACATAGCCTATCACGGCAAAAGGCAGGAATGCAAATGGCGGCTGCTACACCATTTGCATCCCTGCCTTTTGCCATGATAGGCTACGTAAACACTTACATAGCCTATCACGGCCTCTGCAAGGACACAAATAGTGTAGCGGCCGCCCCCCAGAATTTGCGTCCCTGCGGAGGCCGTGATAGGCTACGTAGATAGATACTTACATAGCCTATCACAGCCTCAGCAAAGACACAGATGGCAGCCACTATGGTGGCCACCATTTGCAGCTGCAGCCCGGCAGTGTCCAGAGCCGCCGCTGCCAGGTAGGCTCCATCCCGGGGGGATTCCACGGGGTGGCAGGGAGGATTGCCCCATTCCGCCATGGACTGCTGGGGGGGTGGCGGAATCTAAATAATCCGGCCTCGCTGGAGTCTGTGGTGGAATTCTCCAACATCCCTACTCAGCTCCCTACTTGTGTGTGGCGGGATGGGTTGCACTATCTGCCTAACCCCATGTAATCAGGAGCAAAAGTGATCTTATACAGGTGGCCCTCTTTCCACATCTCATGGGAAGACTCCTGGGATCCCAGGACCAGTTTCTTGAATCCCCAAGACTCAGACCTACCCTGATACTGCTGGCCTCATTGCAAGAGGCAAAGCTAATTGTTTCTTTGCCACCCTCTCCTTGAATCCCTAATTTCATTCATCCTACCTGTAATTCAAATGTACAACCTCCGATGGTCAAAATGTACATTATGTTTCAGAATGGCTCTCCATCTTTCTGTCTCACAGTGACAATATCCACAAGTAACGCATTTCATACTGAAAGGTGTTCTAACATCCACTGTGAAAATGCTTTTAGATACTAGCATGTATTGGACTCCAGGTTAGCGAGTAGATGGACTGCGTATCCAGCACTATGAAATACTTTATTCCTAGGATTCCTCTAGTGGCCAGATAATGAATAGAGGATTAAGTTGAGCCTTTAAACACAAGCCAACTGTTAAATCAGGGATGGAATTTATAGCTGTTGCTCCTAGTTGAACTTTCACCATGCTTTGGTTCTGGATGCCAACCTGTTTTGCCAGCTTGGGGAGTGGGATGGGGGCACAGCTTGGTAGCCTAAGAACTGCAGAGTAGTCTGCAGTTGCTAAGCAACCATTATATTATTTCCCTGTTCCTTTCCATCCTAACAGATCTGGCAAAATGCTCAGTCAGAGACACAGAGAAAACATAGTGTCTTCAGGGGTGTGAATGACCACCAAGAGTCAGGAAAACCATGGAAATGGGCCAAGGGTATAAGAGTGTGGATCAAGGCCTCTCTCAAGTAGAGGTGCCACCACAAAGTCTGTTAAAGCAACATTTCCAAAACTAATTTGGGAGTGGGAGTACCTCCTCAAGTAAAACATCTGAGCAATTCTGAGGAAACCCCAAAAGTATGGATAAAGACTAGGGAAAAATATCTTTGTGGGGTTGCACCACCACTATGCTGCCACTAGATTTTGTCTAAAGCAAGGAGAAGCTAATTGAGGGGCTAATTTGAAACTTCTGAGGAATTCTGAAGGAAGCCAATATAATTTTGGTAAGGGCATTAAGGCATTTTCTCACTTTTTAATTCAAGGATGCTTAATGGTCAAAGAAAGCAGTAGTTAATAATACACATTCATAGATGTCTTAAAACACGTTAGAAGATTATTATCCAGTCATATAACATATTGCCTAGCTTGTCATTTCTTTGCTTAGCATATACATTTCAGTGACCCATAATGCTCACCTTAAAAAGGGAGGTGAGCATTATAACCCTTACATTTGCCACCTTGCGAATAAGCCACTAAGGGTAGGTTGTTCGCTTGCTAACCTGACAGATGATCTGGCTTGCTGTGGCTTGTTTCCCCCCTCATTCCCCCCTCATTCCTCCCACCAGCTCCAGGATGTACCCCAGGTACCTTTGTGGCAGAATTCCTCATTTCCTTTTCCCCTACCTCAGTGTAGCCACTCCCGACAACCCACAACAAACTTGTCCTGCTGGGTTCAGACAACAGAGCAAGCCACCATGGGCATCAACAACCCCAACACAAGTCATGGGTTCTCACCATGGCTTCTTTATGAAAGATAAGCCACCCTGCAGTAAACAGGCTGGGTTTGCACAGTATAACAATCTCCGCCCCCCCCCCCCCCGTCCCTCCTCCAACTTCCTTTGCTTTCTTTCTGTCTTAGTCTGTCTTGACCCCAAATTCCAAAATTCTGGGAAACATAGTTATCAACATTCCAGGCACTAAGGAGAAGAGTAACGATAGAGAAGAAGAGAGGAAAATGTGGAGGGAAGACAAAGAAAGGAGGGGGGAGAGAGAGAGCAGCTGCAACTAGAGATCTGCCACGTCAGCAGCAACCATCAAGTACATGGGTTTGGGAGCTCATATTGGGGGGGGGTGTCAATTATGAGCAAATGTAGAATTCTGAGGGGCAAAAATCTGAAGTCTGTGTACATTTCTGAGCTTGTGTTGTGATACGATTCATAGAACAACAAAACTGTATTTGAAAACGGCATTCGTTTGAGAAAATATACATGGAAAACACGTGCTCATTTGAAAAATACTCACAAACACAGTTTAAGCAATGGGAGACCCAGGTGTACATTTCAAATACGCACACGTTTCAAACACACACACAAGAGTTGGATCGATCTCTGCAGTGGAAATCAGAGAACCTTCCTTGACAAGCTTGAGTTTTGCTGATTTGCACAGCTCCATCTAAACTGAGCCCATGGGAGTTCCCTCACCTCTAAGCAGGGGTGGCTTGTGGCTCCAATTTGGGTGAGGCAGAGATCCCATTCTGGGTTTTAGTTACAACCAGCCAGAAGTCTGAAGGAGCTATCCAAGGTTCTGAACCCTATCTCCAAAATGGGCCCACCACCTTGGATAGCTCCTTTGGACTTCTGGCTGGTTGTACGTAACACCCAGAATCTCTGCCCCACTGACATTGGAGCAACCAGCCTCCCCTGCCCCTTAAGAGTGTCCCTTTTCCCTTATCTGTCACCCTTCCCTTTAAGTTAAGTCTATGAAACTATGCTCCGTGTGCCCTCTTTGGGGGAGCAAGATCTAAGAATGCAGTGAATTGTTTGTTTTGGGACATACCATTTTAATAGTATTCTCAGAGAATCTTGACAGGACTCTACACTTATTTATTTCATTCTACATATATCCCACCCTTCACAAAAAACTCAAGGCAGGTAACAGCAATGTTAAACACACACACAATAAAACAGCACTAAAATACAGTAGGTAAAATTCATTCATCCGTTTCCCATCAAATACTTCACACACACACACACACACACACACACTTATTTTAGCTTGACATTTGTTGCTTATAGACATTATTATAGTTTTTTTTATCCCTATTGACTGCTGCTTTTGATTCATTTTATATTTTGCATTGTTTTATAATTGTGTTGGTGTTTGGGTAAGGAAACTAAGAAAAAGTTAAATAAACACATAAATAAAGCAAGCTTTACTGAATCAAAATGCCTTTTGAAAATTAGCCCATTTCATAGAGATTATAGTGTGCCACATGCAGAGAGAGAAAGAGTGAACAAGGTTCACTATGCCAGCAATACCTGCAGAGGAAATAACACCTTTAGTAAAGTACTTTGAAATCCAAAATTATTGGGCTAAATCTCTGTGCATGAGGTGCTCCAAATGCAGCCTTAGGTAACGTCCACAGTTTTGCAAGCTGTGCAAATCAAGCAGCAGGATTAGGTTCCCAACTTCCCACACAGTTCTAGGAAATCAGTTGTGTAAGCCAGTTCTGAAAATGCAGCTTCGCCCTCCGCCTTTGCCTCCTACAGAAAGTCTGGGTGACATATTAAGAGGCCTAGCACTCAATTCATTTGCAAGCTCCTGCAACCTGCAAACATAAAACCACTTTGTCCATATTAAAGTGAATGTTTCTGAAAATATGCTGGTTGTATGCAGTGGAGGCTGGTGGCTCCAATGTCACTGGGCCTGTGAATCTGCTCTGGGTTTCAATCAGAGCCAGCCAGAATTCTAAAGAGGCTATCCAAGGTGCTGAACTGATTTTGGGGATTGGGTTCAGCACCTTCCATAGTTACTTTAGACTTCTGACTGGTTCTGACTGAAACCCAGAGCAGATTCACAGCCCCACTGACAATCGAGCCACCAGCTTCCACTACTTGTACAGTATTTGGAGTTTAGCCTTTGATTGACCACTGCAAGAGAAATATTGCATTATCAATCCAGCTAAGATGGAATTAAAATATTTAGGTTGGAATCCTATGCACACTTTCCTGGGAATATGCCCCATTGAACACAGCAGGATTTATTTCTGAGTAAGCATGCATAGGATTGCACCCTTAGTTTCTCTTCTTTTGTCAGGAGCTCAGCCAGTGTCTCTGCATTATTACAAATCCATATTATTTCATCCTGCATCTTCATTTCAACTTCCTGAAGGGCAAGTATTAAAAAAAGAGCAGAAAACAGCAAGAACCATGGTAATGAAAGATAACTTTTGAGCTTATCTAATCACTTTGAGGTGGCTCAGGGTGCTGTGTAGAGATGGGTGAATTTACCATGGTCTGGGCTGCGTGCCACTTGCTGGACCCTCATCAGCTGCCTGCCCCTGATAGCAATGTGTGGTGAGTCTCTGGGCGGTCCACGAGTGCCCAGGAAGCAGTGCGTGGCTGCCCAATCCCTTGCCAAACTGCCATTTTGCATAAAAATCTGCAATTTTGCATAAAGTGGTTGGTTTATGATTATGACTGCCATTTGCGTGAAACCAACCTTCTTAAAAAAGGCTGAGCTACCATTTTCTGGCTCGGTGAGGGATTTGGGGTCCCCATGCTTGCCCAACTTGGTGCACACCGAGTCGGGCAAGTGTGGGGATCCACGGACTGGCATCTGGGGGACCAAACCAGTGATTTCTCATTGGGCCTCAAGCCCCAGCCGGAGGCCTGCTACATCCCTAGTGCTGTACGTTACAAATCTCTCCTTTGTACTTTCTGATCTGAAAAAAGTCTTATGAGAGTAATTACCTCATGATGCCGTTTCCTGCACTTTAATTAACCGTGCGAAGGAGGCTACAGGTTGTACAATAAAAAGACAGGACAATCACACACACACACTCCTTGGCACCTTCTGAGTAAAGTAAGCACAAGAACAGGAAACCCAGCCCATGAGAATTTCTCCAAAATTTTCTTCTCCTTTGAATTTCTTTCCAAAAACAATTTATATTTTTTAATCAAATCGAATGAATATGGTAAAAAAAAAAAAAATGTAGGAGAAATTTTTGGCATAGCACTAGTTTTTACTGTTGCTTCTAGTAGTTTGCTGTGTTTATATTTGACCATGGTTTTCATGTTTTTAACTTTTTTGTAAACCACCTTGGTTGGTCCCAGAAAGGTGATATAGAAATTAGAGCTGTGTACAAATGGCCTCTCAAAATTCCCCAGCCTATTTGTGGGCAGAGAAATGGGGGGAGGGGGAGAGACATTTTCACTGAATTTCTCCGAGGGGAGGAGAAATTCTCCAACAGTTTCTCACAGGTAGGGCTCACTATTGGCAGGGGTTGTAGCACAGTGTCTTTCTTTTTTCCTCAGGGGTTTTGGTTTATTGCACTACTTCTGTAGGTGGCAACAGCATCAACTGTGATGAGGCTTCCACTTTTCTGAGGCAGAATTTTGAATTTCTTTTGGTGGGATTTTTGAGCTTACCTAATCACTGCAAGGTGGCCAAGGGTGTGGTGTGTGTTTTCTCCTCTATTGCACATCTTTCTCTTGCTCTGCAGCCTCCCAGGCCACCTGCACTTCCTGAACTGAAAAAGCCCCATGGGAGGAATTGCCTCATGATGTCTTCCTCATGATGGCTTTAACTGAAGTGCGGGAAGCCAAGGAGGCTACAGGTAGGGATGGGGGAGAATTCCACCACAGACCCCAATGAGGCCAGATTCCAAGAACTGGGGTCCATCGCGGAACAGAGCACTCACCTCTGCCTCCCCCCGGAATCCATGCAGGTCGGCTCCCTTGTAGTGGTGATCCTGCGGAGCCAGCCACCGGCTCTGCTTCACTGGCGATATGGCTGGTCACCATTGCTGTGCCGTATCACTGGGGTAGGGTAAGTGAGTCTCTGGATGCAAATGGCATAGTGGGCGCCATTTGTGGCTGTAAAGCTGGTAGATTAGCCTAAATGCAGCCACCACAGAGATTACTGTACAATGACAGACAGGACACTCATGCACACTCCTCAGCCACCTCATAAGTAAGGTAAGCCCAAGAACCCCAAACCCAACCCGAGAATTTCTCCAAAATTTCTCCTCCTCTGAATTTCTTTTCAAAAGCAATTTGTCTTCTATCAAATTGAATGAGAATGGTGGGAAAACAGTGTGGGAGAAATTTTTGGCACAGCACTAACAGAAATACAATAAATAAAGGCACAGTCCTATGTGGATTGCCATCAGCCTCCAAACTTGGAGGCTGCTGACTATCCAGTGCCTGGTGGGAGGACAGCAGAGGCTATCTTTGCCTCCATGCTCCAGCTGCTACATTTCTGCTGGATGGGTGATTTTGCCCATCTAGCAGCGGCACCGCAGAGGAGGAGGGAAGGAGGCTGGGGTGGCCAGAGGACACATCAGATCATAGCCACCCTGGTCTCCTCCCCTTCCCGCCCCTGGGACTGCTCCTTTTCCCTGTCTTTCTGTTCCATTTTCGTAATGCGGAGAGGTAGTCGGCACAGTTCTCTCTATGCTGGCTGTGAGGGGGTGGGGCTGAGGAGCATGGAACCTGAACTGTGCTATGTATCTATGCTCCCCCTCCGCCAAGATATTGTCTGGGGGGCATAGGATTGCTCCCTCCATAAATAAAATTAAAATAAAACTGGAAGCTCATGAAGGAAACTCCTTCTCTAAGCAGCTTCCTGTTATGATTACCCAGCAATCTATAATTACAATGAAAACTGGGTGAAAGCCACCCTCAGAAAAAGTCAAATTCCACTTGCCATAGCAGGCTTTTCTTGGATCATTTTTATAGACAGGTTCCATCTGTCCTTGTTCTATGTTTCTGCCCTTGTTCTAGTGGTTTGCAAGGGATTCTGTAAGCAGATTGTGCAGAACTACCTCACAGAAAGAAGAATTCTCCTTTTCATGGCAAAGTGCAAACCAGTTTGACCCTGTGTGTGTTGCCATGTCAGAATTCCAGAATCAGAATATTGTTTGCTAAACACCAACTTCCCTTAAAACAAGCACAACAGCCACAACAAACACAACCCATAGGAACACTGGTTTTGCTTGTGACAACTGATAATTATTTCATCAAGAGCCAAACAACTTGTATTTTATGGCATTTCTCCATTATAATAAACGCATGGAGTAGTTTTTAAAAATAAGGAAACTAATACTTCTGTCTCTCAGCCCAGTTTTATATATCCACTGATGCAGCAGACAATTTTGTATAAAAGCTTGTTCCACAATAACAGTACAATCCTATACAGTACCATCAGAGGTAAGATCCCTTGAGTTCGATGAGGCTCACTTCCAAGCCAGTGCGCATAGGACTGCAGCCTAAACCTGTTAGCTTAGTTTCCAAGGAGCTCTGTGGTAATTTTCACAGTCTTTTTGCCACTGCCAGCTAACGCAACTGCTCTTCTGGAACGATATTGTTATTAGCACTGATTTTGGCAGACATTCAAAAGAGCCTCCTTACGAAACAAGGATAAAGAATCGAGATAATCCTAGTGGTTGAAAATTAGAAACATTAAAGAGCATCATCTTTGACTGTGTTTCCCAGGATAAATCAGGTAGCTGTTGCTGCCTGCAGCCTCCTCAAAGAAGGTTAAAAACAAGAAAAAGAATGATCAAGTGGTTCATGGGAATGAATGTTCTTAGCCCTGCTTATGACCAGCAAGCCAGACTGAATGAAAGCCAAGGTCTTTGTGTGAACTCACGATGAGTCGTTGACTTCTGTTTCTGCTTCTTTGCTGTAGTCACCCGAGTACACAACACATCTGTATCAACGCGACCCATGCATAGTCAGGGAAGTCACCCAATCTGACGAATAAATTACCACCTGCTGAGTTTCTCTACTGTGAAGTCAGCTGTCCTAAGGGGTCCTTAAAGAATGCGGGAAACCAAAAATGAGTCCTTTCATTGCTTTTTCATAGGCTAGCAATAAAAGATGCTTAATCACTGAACATCCCTTTGCCTCCTCCCCTTCCCCATTTCAAACAGTCTCGTCAAGTGGAAGCCCCTCCATCATCAGCTGCCCAGTTTTGAGGTTGTACTTGTCCATGCTTAGCATTTACTATTGCACTCACCGGGTCACTCCTACACCCAAATAGTCCATATGGATACCATACATTGAAGATGAGAGGTTCATAGTGCATACTTATTTGGAAATAATCAAGCCCCAAAGCTCCTAAAACCACTCTAGGGGAATGTAGTAGGGCAGCCTTCCCCAACCTGGAGCCAACCTAGATATGTTGGACTACAAGTCCTATTATCCCCAGCCAATGCTCATCCTGCCTGGGATGCTCGAACTTGTAGTGCAACCCATCTGGAGGGCAACAGGTTAGGGAAGGCTACAGTAGGGTATATATTCTACCATATGGTATCTGTTGATGTGCTAGGAGACAAGACAGATAATCACTGATACTCAAAGGCCCTGGTGAAGTCCATACGAAGTGGGGCAGGTGGATGCTCTAGAGAGCTATGCTGGCCCTCTCTTCCATTATTGCAAATGCCACAGTGGGAGAGTGGAAGGTGGGGCACTGCGAAGCAGCCACCATCTGCCCTCTGGCTCACTCTGAGGGTCGCACCACAGATGATCACCTGTTCCTCCTCCCACAATGCCTGGCTGTGAGGAATGACTCATCAGAGCCAGGCATTGGGGCCTGGCTGGTTCTCTGCAGAACTGCACTGACTGACGAAGTTTCCCTGCTGACGTGGCTCTTCAAGAGCAGCAGGAGTGGCAATGGGAGGGTAGGTGGGAGACATGGCGCAGGTGGGGGGGATGAAGTGGGGGGGTGGTGAGGGAGATTCAGCAGTTTGTGTTGGGTGACATGGGGTGTTGAGAGACATGGCAAGGGGTGGGGGGAGATGTGGTCAAAGCAGCAATGGAGGGGGCGGTTGGTGGAGGCATGCGTGTTCTCTCCCGCCTCGGGTCACGGGAGAGCTTGTGGCAGCTCTGACTGTGTTGGATTCAGAGAAGCATGAGTGGAACTGCTCTTGTGCAAGGGGGCTTTCCTGGCTCCTCCCCACTGCAAACCCCTGCATGGCCAGTGGGTCAAGGGGCCTCTGGCATGGCATGGGATGGGGCATGGCAGGCTGCAGTGAGATGGGAGAATTGCCAGAATTCAAGGGTGCTGCCTTGCATGAGTGGAAGCGCCTTTCCATGGGCACCTTTAGGTCAAAGCCATCATGTTTGCCCATGCACATCTGTATATCGGGGCTGGATCCACATTCAATAAGCTCGACCAATTGCTCTGGTGGAGGTGGACTCCCTCCCTGCCTCACTCCTTCCCATGGCAGTCCCTCCAACCCTCTGAAAGTGCTACACAGGGAATCAGGAGACCCTGATGAAAGAAGTGAGCTGTGGTGTGAAGGATTACCTCCAAACTGGGCGGAGGTCCCTTTGACAAGCGGAGCTTTTTATCTTCCAGAAGGCAGATGCTGGATCCAACCCAAGGACAGTTGGCAGTCCTCATGTGGCGAAATACAACTGGATAGAAAACTAAGCCCACTGATTGTGGCACACGTGACCATCTAGGACAAGAATGATCTCGCTGCGTCACCATGCTACCTTTGACTTTTAAAGGACAACGATAACACACACAAAAGGCAATGATGACAATTCAAATGAGCTGCCTTCAAATGCCCTTCCTCTCTGTTTGTTTCTCAGGCTATACTAAATCCCCAAATATAAGCTATTCAAGGGAATTTGATTATGAACAGAGCTGGTTGAATATTGCAGAATTCCTGCCAGCTCTTTGTTTGTATGTATAATCAGACTCATGCCTGGGCCTTTCTCATATGCTGGCGTTCAGCAAGCACTCTCATCTCTGGGTTTTAAAGAGGTTTGCAGAAGCTAATTTCAAAGTGTCGTGCATATTTGCAGAAACCTCATTTGAAATTTGCATACATTCATATGAGTCATGGCATTGCCTGCTGACTCATGCACATCGGCAGCTGCAACAATACTTTGTGACCTGTCCAGCGACCCATAACCAACAGACTGCTCCCAGCTAGTCAAAGTGTTTCAGCAAATAGTAATTAGGGATGTCAGAGAATTCCGCGGCAGATCTCGGTGATCCCCTGAAATCTGCCACGGAATGAAGCCCCCGTCCCCCCAGTCCACGAAAGGCATGTGGGACGAAGTCCCCGCCACCCCCAACCCACAAAAGGCGTGTGAAATGGAGCACTTACCTACTCCCGTCAGCGCTGCTTTGCGAATGGTGGCCGTCCTGC
Organism: Heloderma suspectum; assembly: GCF_057233095.1. Taxonomy (NCBI): domain Eukaryota; kingdom Metazoa; phylum Chordata; class Lepidosauria; order Squamata; family Helodermatidae; genus Heloderma; species Heloderma suspectum. The sequence continues at coordinate 269,706,430 of NC_139459.1, read as the reverse complement.
GGCCGCCATTCACTTCCTCCTCTTCATAGCCATGATAGGCTACGTAAATACTTACGTAGCCTATCACGGCTAATGCAGGGATGCCATTTGCATCCCTGCAGAGACTGTGATAGGCTATGTAAGTATTTACGTAGCCTATCACGGCGGGGGGGGGGGGAACCCAGCGTATGCAAATGGCAGCAGCTACCGCCATTTGTGTACGCTGGGTTTTTCCCCCCTGCCGTGATAGGCTACATAAATATTTATGTAGCCTATCATGGCTCAATACAGGGATGCAATGGCGGCGGCTACGATAGCCACCATTTGCATCCCTGCAGGGCTGCCCAGCAGCCGGATGTCTGGCTGCAGATGGCTGGAGCTGGGTGGTGGCTCCACGGCTTGGACATGGAGCGGAGCCGGCCGGGCAGGATTCCGGGGGGGAGGACCAGATCACCTCCCCCCCCCATTGAGGATTCCGGGGGGAGGGATGGAGCGCCTCCCCCCCACCGCAGATTGCCTAGTGCGGAGCCAGGTAGGTGTTTCGTACATCCCTAATAATCGCCCGGACTATTCTAGGGTACTGTTCAATCTTTCAGGGGTGGCATCCTGTAGCTAGTGGGTGCAGTTAAGTTTCCTTGTTACATGGAGAAAGCAGCCTCCTGAACCATGGGATTAATTTCTTCTGCTCCACATAATTGTCCCCCATTTTAACCCCCACCCTGCAAATTAGAACCTGAACATTCCCACTAGAGAACTTCTGACATCACTAGTTAGAACACAGAAGCCCTTAACCCCCCCCCCCCCGATTTCAACCCTATTGGTAACAAGAGAAAACATATTTTGGCTGCTTTAGAATACCATGCAGGAATCACTGGCATTTATTTTAGTCTTTGTCTTCCCATTTCGTAGGGATGTCAGAGAATTCTGCCACGAATCTCGGGAAGGCCGAATGCCGGCGCATTCGGCCCCCTGAAATCGGTGGCGGAACGGTCTGCCCCCCCGCCCCCCAGGACGGGACTTACCTTGGGCAGATCTTCCTGGCAGCGGCGGCTCTGGCAGTGGTTCGGCGGTGGTTTGGCAGCGGTGGCTGCGGCAGCCGGTCTTCCGACCGGCTGCCACCGCCGCCATTTCCAGTTAAAAAAACAACAACAACGTGATAGGCTACATAAAGATTTATGTAGCGTATCACGGCTAGATTTTTAAAAAACACCATGATAAGCTACGTAAATCTTTACGTAGCCTATCACGACTGATTGAAAAGAAAAAAGAAAAAAACATGCGTATGTCCGGCCGCTGGCGGAGCCGGCCGGCGGCTCCGCAGAATCCCTGAGGAGCAGAGCAGGCCGGCCAGAATTCCAGGGGGGAGGGACGTAGTGCCTCCCCCCCACCACGAATCACCCCGTCAAAAAGGTAAGTGACTTTCGTACATCCCTACCATTTCGATGTCAGAAATTTAGCCCTCCCCCAAAGAACTGTAGACTCAAGGCTCACTATTGCAGTGCATTTGTAGTACTGAGATAGAACAGTAATGGACAGTAGAACAGTAACAGAGAAAAAAACTCTACATGGATTTCTTCAAATAATTCTTCTCATTTCTCCTCCTGTGCATATTACACTGATCAATTTACTCATATAGAATTAAATAGGTATTTAGATCTGCAGCAGCACCCTAGAAGCATAGAATCATAGAACAGTAGTGTTGGAAGGGGCCTACAAGGCCATCGAGTCGAACCCCCTGCTCAATGCAGGAATCCAAGTCAGAGCATCCCTGACAGATGGCTGTCCAGACTCCAGCCTCATCTTGAACGCCACCAGTGTGGGAAAGCCCACCACCTCCCTTGGTCAGTGGTTCCATTGTCATCGTATTGCTCTAACACTCAGGACATTTTTCCTGACGTTCAGCCAGAATCTGGCTTCCTGTAACTTGAGCCCATTATTCCGTGTCCTGCACCCTGGGATGATCGAGAAGAGATCCTGGCCTTCCTGTCTGTGACAGCCTTTCAAGGACATGAAGAGCGCTATCATATCTCCACTCAGTCTTCTCTTCTCAAGGCTAAACATGCCCAGTTCTTTCAGTCTCTCTTCATAGGGCTTTGTTTCCAGTCCACTGATCATCCTTGTTGCCCTCCTCTGAACCCTCTCCAGTTTGTCTGCATTCTTCTTAAAGTGTGGTGCCCAGAACTGGACACAGTACTCCAGATGAGGCCTAACCAGTGCTGAGTAGAGGGGAACTAGAACTTCCCGGGATTTGGAAGCTATGCTTCTATTAATGCTGCCCAAAATAGCATTTGCCTTTTTTGCAGCCACATCACATTGTCGGATCATATTCAGCTTGTGATCGACAACAATTCCAAGATCCTTCTCGCTGGTAGTGTTGTTGAGCCACGTATCCCTCATCTTCTAACTGTGCATTTGGTTTCTTTTTCCTAAGTGTGGAACTTGGCATTTATCCCTATTAAATATCATTCTGTTGTTTTCTGCCCAGCGCTCCAGTCTATCCAGATCACCTAGAATTTTGTTTCTGTCTTCCAAAGTATTAGCTATCCCACCCAATTTTGTGTCATCTGCAAATCTGATCAGCATCCCCTGCACCTCCTCCTCCAAGTCATTAATAAAAATGTTGAAGAGCTCTGGGCCCAGGACTGAGCCCTGCAGTACCCTGCTCATTACCTCTCCCCAGTTTGAGAAGATCCCATTGATAAGCACTCTTGGAGTCCAATTCTGTAGCCAACTGTGGATCCACCAGATCGTTGTTTCATCTAGCCCACTTTCAGCTAGTTTGCTCATCAGGATATCATCATGGGGCACTTTGTCAAAAGCTTTGCTGAAGTCGAGGTATATGATGTCCACAACATTCCCACAGTCCACAAGGGAGGTTACCTTATCAAAAAATGAGATCAGATTCATGTGGCAGGATTTGTTCTTGACAAATCCATCTTGGCTTCAAGTAATCACTGCATTGTTTTCAAGGTGCTTATAGATTGATTGCTTTATGATCTGCTCCAGAATTTTCCCAGGGATTGATGTCAGACTGACTGTTCTGTAGTTCCCAGGTTCCTCCTTTTTACCCTTTTTGAAGATAGGGACAACATTAGCCCTCCTCCAGTCATCTGGCACTTCCCCCGTCCTCCATGATTTCTCAAAGAGAATAGACAGTGGCTCTGAGATTTCTTCTGCCAGTTCCTTTATTACTCTAGGATGCAGCTCATCTGGCCCTGGAGATTTGAACTCATTCAAAGTAATTAGGTGTTCCTTGACCATATGCCTATCGATCTCAAGCTGCAATCCTGCCCCTTCAGCCTGTACTTCGCCTTTGCCTGGGGGGTCATAGACCCTCTTTTGGGAGAAGACTGAGCCAAAGTAGGAATTGAGCACCTCTGCCTTTGTCATCCGTTATCGTTTTGCCATCTTTATTTAATAGCTGAACCACCATTTCTTTCCTCTGCCTTTTACTATGCACGTAGCTGAAGAAAGCCTTTTTGTTGTTTTTAGCACCCCTCGCTAACCTCAGCTCGTTCTCCGCTTTACCCTTCCTGACACCATCCCCGCAATTCTGTGCTACCTGCCTGTACTCTTCCTTTGTTGCTTGGCCTTCTTTGTTTTCAGGTCGTCTCTAAGCTTTTTGTGAAGCCACATTGGCTTCTTCTGTTGTCTTCCACCTTTTTTCTTGTTGGAATTGTTTGTAATTGTGCCTTTAGAATTTCATTTATTGAAAACTCCCACCCATCTTGGACTCCTTTTCTAGTTAGAGTCGCTTGCCATGGGACCTTACTTACCATTGTTCTGACTTTATGTTTTAACATCTCAGTGCACCATGGCCACAAATCTTTACACTTTGGTCAATTTTCAACTGCAATCACTCTTGTTAATAATTGTTGCCAGTTCAATTCATTTAATCCTTTCTTCATCCATCCCTTAGGTCAAACCATTTACACGTTTTTAAAATTACTGATTTGTAAGAAGAGCTAAGGGAATAATTTACAACTAATAAGTTTCCCTTCTTGCTTATAGGATAACTGACAACAGCCCCCAAATTTACTGAAACAGCTGCAGTGCTTGATGGATTTTTTTCTGAAGCTTTTAATGCTCTGTATTATTCACATATAGCTCCCTAGGAGAATTCAATAGTTTCTACTTTACAGATTAATTTTATGGCTTAATTTCAACTCTGTTTTGCATGCCATGCCTGTGATACAAGTGTCATAGTGGGGTGACCAGAGGACATCCCATTTTGGACTCCTCCACTTGAGCACCCTATTTTTTTCTCAGTTTAGGTTAATTAAGGCTGCAACTCTATAACACTTCCCTGCAAGTAAGTCCCATTGAACTCAGTAGGGCTTATCTTTGAGTAAACATGCAAAGTATTTAGGGATGGGGGAGAATTTCTCCCCGAAACATTGGGGGGCCGAGTGCCAACGTACTCGGCCCCCCGAAGTAGTTCCGGGGAGAAATTCTCCGCACTCCCCCACCCCCCGCACCCCCCCCCCGGGATGGGACTTACCTTTCCCGAATGTCCCTCCTGGCGGCGGGTCCCGGCGGCGGTTTGGCAGGTCTTCAAGGGTAACCCCACATAGATCGCATTACAGTAGTCTAAACGAGAGGAGACCAGGGCATGTACTACCAATGGGAGCAGATGGTCGGGAAGGAAGGGGCGCAGCCGCCGTATCAGATGGAGTTGATACAGCGCTGTCCGGCTCACAGCTGACACCTGAGCCTCCATGGACAGCTGGGAGTCCAAAATGACCCCCAGGCTGTGGACCTGGTCTTTCAAGGGTAGCCGTACCCCATTCAACACCAGGTCAACATCCCCCTGCCTCCTCTTGTCTCCCACCAAAAGTACCTCGGTCTTGTCAGGGTTCAGCTTCAGCTTATTCCTCCCCATCCAGCCACTCACCATCTCCAGACATTTGGACAGGGATTCTACGGCCAACCTTGGTGAAGATTTGAATGAGAGGTAGAGCTGCGTGTCATCCGCATATTGATGACACTGCACCCCAAACCTCCTGATGATAGCCCCCAGTGGCTTCACATAGACGTTAAATAGCATCGAGAGAGGATGGAACCCTGTGGCACCCCACAAGTAAGTGGACACGGGTCCAAAACCTCCTCTCCCAGTGCTACCCTCTGGTACCTGCCGGAGAGGAAGGACCGGAACCACCGCAATACAGTGTCTCCAATGCCCAACCCCTCCAGGCGGTCCAGGAGGATACCGTGGTCAACGGTATCAAAAGCCGCTGAGAGGTCGAGGAGAACAAGGAAGGAGCATTCACCCCTATCCAGAGCCCTCCTCATATCATCCACCAAGGCGACCAAGGCCGTTTCTGTCCCATGCCCAGGCCTGAAGCCCGACTGAAATGGGTCTAGATAATCAGTTTCTTCCAAGTGTGCCTTCAACTGCACCGCCACCACCCGCTCAATCACCTTGCCCCAAAATGGCAGATTTGAGACTGGGCGAAAGTTGTTCAGAACTTGAGGATCCAAGGAGGGCTTCTTTAAGAGTGGTCTTATCACTAGGGATGGCGGAGAATTTCTCCCCGAAACTTCAGGGGGCCGAGCGCCAACGTGTTCGGCCCCCCGAACAAGTTTCGGGGAGAAATCCTCCACCCCCCCCGCCCCCCCCCGGGACGGGACTTACCTTCCCTGAATGTCCCTCCCGGCGGTGGGTCCGGCTGGCGGTTCGTCCGGTGTTCGAGCGGGGCGGGAGCAGCAGCCGGTCTTTCGACCGGCTGCCGCCCCCGCCATTGCAATGAAAGAAAAAAAAAACACATCCCCTGATAGGCTACGTGACGATTCACGTAGCCTATCACGGCAAGATTTGCAAAGTCAGCCGTGATAGGCTACGTGAATCGTCACGTAGCCTATCACGGGTGACTTAAAAAAAAAAAAAAAGTGTGTACGGATAATGGCGGCCCCCATAGGGAGCCGCCATTCCCCTTCCTTATTTGGTCGCTGTAGTCTACGTCAATGTTTACATAGACTACGGCGAAAATAAGGGCAACGCTATTTGCGTTGCCCTTATTTTCGCCGTAGTCTACGTAAACATTGACATAGACTACAGCAACTAAATAAGGAACGCGAATGGCGGCTCCCTATGGGGGCCGCCATTCGCGTACGTGCTTTTTTTTTTTTTTAAAGTCACCCGTGATAGGCTACGTGACGATTCACGTAGCCTATCACAGCTGACTTTCCAGATCTAGCCGTGAAAGGCTACGTGAATCGTCACGTAGCCTATCAGGGGACTTTTTTTTTTTTTTACTTTCGTGTTCGCGGCCGGGCGAGGCGGGAAGCCTCCTCCCCGGCCTGAATTTCGGCCGGGCGAGGCGGGAAGCCTCCCCCCCTGGCCTGAATTTCGGCCAGGCGAGGCGGGAAGCCTCCCCCCCGTCCTGAACTTCGCGGGGGGAGCAGCGAAGCGCTCCCCCCCACCGTGAAAAAGCTGCGAGAAAAGGTAAGTGACTTTCGTTCACCCCTACTTATCACTGCCTCCTTGAGGGCTGATGGCATCACTTTTTTAAAGTGTAAAAAAGAAAAGAAAAAAGTGATACGCTACTTAAAGATTTACGTAGCCTATCACGGCTAGATTTTCAAAGTCAGCCATGATAGGCTACGTAAAGCTTTACGTAGCCTATCATGGCTGACTTTGGAAAAAGAAAAAAAAATCACGTATGCACATGGCGGCGCCCATGGGCACCACCATTTGCGTTCTTTATTTGGGCATGGTTAGTCTACGTAAAGATTTATGTAGACTATGGTAAGGATGGACGAAAGTCCCTTACCTGGTCCCGCAGCTTGCTTCACGGTGGGGGGGAGGCGCTTTGGTTCTCCCCCCAAAGTTCAGGCTGGGGGGGAGGTGCCCCACCCGGATGAAATTCAGGCCAGGGGGGAGGCACCCCATCCCTTGCCGCTGAAATTTAGGCTGGGGAGGAGCGCCCCGTCTCCCCGGCTGCGAAATAAAAAAGTAAATTAAAAAACACACACACACGTGATAGGCTACGTAACGATTTACGTAGCCTATCACAGCTAGATTCCCAAAGTCAGCCGTGATAGGCTACGTAAATTGTTACGTAGCCTATCACGGGTGACTTTGGAAAAAAAAAGTGCGTACGCAAATGGCGGCGCCCATGGGCGCCACCATTTGCATTCCTTGGTTGGGCAGGGGTAGTCTACGTAAAGATTTACGTAGACTACGGCGAAAATAAGGGCAACGCTATTTGCGTTGCCCATATTTTCACCGTAGTCTACGTAAATCTTTACGTAGACTACCCGGGCCCAAATAAGGAACGCAAATGGCGGTGCCCATGGGAGCCGCCATTTGCGTACGCGCTTTTTTTTTCCCAAAGTCACCCGTGATAGGCTACATAATGCTTTACGTAGCCTATCACGGCTGACTTTGGGAATCTAGGCATGATAGGCTATGTAAATCGTTACGTAGCCTATCACTTTTTTTTTTAATTTACTTTGTAATGGCGGCGGTGGCAGCCGGTCGCAAGACTGGCTGCCACCCCCGCCCCTGCCGAAACGCTGCCGAAACGCCACCGGGACCCGCCGCCGAGAGGGACATTTGAAGGAGGTAAGTCCCATCCCGGGGCGGGGGCAGGGGGGCAGAGAATTTCACCACCAATTTCGGGGGGCCGAATGCGTTGGCATTCGGCCTCCTGGAGATTCATGGAGAAATTCTCCGCCATCCCTAGACTATGGCGAAAATAAGGGCAATGCTATTTGCGTTTCCCTTATTTTCGCCGTAGTCTACGTAAATCTTTCCGTAGACTACCCGTGCCCAAATAAGGAACGCAAATGCCCATGAGCGCCGCCATTTGTGTATGTGCTTTTTTTTTTTTTTCTAAGTCAGCCGTGATAGGCTACGTAAAGATTTACGTAGCCTATCACGGCTGACTTTGAAAATCTAGCCGTGATAGGCTACGCAAATCTTTACGTAGCCTATCATGTTTTTGGGTTTTTTTACACTTTACTTGGAAATGGCAGAGGCGGCAGCCGGTCGGAAGACCTGCCGCCACCGAACCGCTGCCAGGATCCGCCGCCGCGAGGGACATTCACGCGAGGTAAGTCCCATGCTGGGGGGGGCGGGGGGTGTCGGAGAATTTCCCCACCAATTTCGGGGGAAATTCCCTACACATGATTAATGCTTGCACTTGTCATACTACCTCACTGCTATGCCTGAATAACATGTATGATATAAGAGTCATCTTGCAGCACAGCTCTTTGTTCAGAGCTTTTTTCTGATCCAACCATTGGGTACATCTGTGTGCTGTAAGTACTCAATTAAAACCTCCTTGTAAGCAAACGTGGATCTGACATCACTTTCTCGGCACCTCTAAATCTGGGAAGCCCACAGCCGAGGAATACATCATCTTTGTGTGTATGTTTGTGTCCCCCCTCTGATGCCAGCTACAAGGCTTATCTCCTTACCTACCTAGTTTATAGCAAACTCTTATTATGAGTAGGAATGGATGGATCTGTCAGTTTTGCTTTCTACCACATTCATTTCCATTTTATCTCAATTTCTTTCTTTCCCATTTACGAAGAAATTTGCACATTTTGGTTAGGGATGTCAGAGAATTTCACCACGAATCTCCAGGAGGCCGAATGCCAGCGCATTCAGCCCCCTGAAATTGGTGGCAAAATGGTCTGCCCCCCTGCCCCCCCTGGGATGGGACTTACCTTGGCCGAATCCTCCTGGCGGCAGCGGCTCCGGCGGCGGTTCGGTGGCGGTGGCTGCGGCTGTGGCGGCCAGTCTTCTGACCGGCTGCCGCCACCGCCGCCATTTCCAGTAAAAAACAACAACAACAACAAAAATGATAGGCTACGTAAAGATTAACGTAGCCTATCACAGCTAGATTTTTAAAAAATACCGTGATAGGCTATGTAAATGTTTACGTAGCCTTTCACAGCTGAGTAAAACCAAAAACCAAAAACCATGCGTATGCAAATGGAGGCACCCATGGGTGCCGCCATTTGCGTTCCTTATTTTGGCATGTCTAGTCTACGTAAACATTTACATAGACTACGGCGAAAATAAGGGGAACGCAAATAGTGTAGCATCTACGCGATTTGCGTTCCCCTTATTTTCGCCGTAGTCTACATAAATGTTTACGTAGACTAGACATGCCAAAATAAGGAAGGCAAATGGCAGCGCCATGGGCACCGCCATTTGCGTACGAGCTTTTTTTTTACTCAGCCGTGATCACGTAAATTACGGCCATTTGCGGGCCAGGCCAGCCAGGATTTGGGGGTGGAGGGATGGAATCCCTCCCCCCTTGCCAGAATTTGGGGGGGAGGGACAGAGCGCATCCCCCCCACCACAAATCAAATTTTGTTAAAGGTAAGTGACTTGCGTACATCCCTAATTTTGGTAAGTCCTTCTTACAAAAAAAACCCCCAAACAAAAACGAATCAACATCTTGCCCATCTGTACTCATGGAGAGGAGTGTGATATACCTGCCTTCCATGTAGCTCTTACAAATGAAGAGCCTATCAGAACAGAAGACGTGTCAACCCTAACGTTGCACCACAAACATGGTTGCATACACAGAGATTCAAACCCAGACTTCGAGGAGCTGAGCACCCAGAGCATTCTGCCTGCATGGACCGATCTATCCTCTTCTTCCACATTTGATTTTTTTTTTTAATCACAAGTTCTTTCCACCCTGTTTGTGAAGAAATGTGCATGTTTTGGTAAGTTCTTATATATTAAAAAAGAACCCAATAAAATTCTCACATATCCCTAGTATGAGGCAGCTAAAAGTACAAGAATCCTGGCAGGAAAAGGTGATGATTTTGTGCCCACTGTTTTGTCTCTCACCTGTTTATTTATTTATTATTTATTTAGAGCATTTTTATTCCACTCTTCAGCTGAAAAAGGCTCCCAGGGTGGCTTACAAAGGTTAAGATTAAGACAGTCCCTGCCCTCAGGCTTACAAAATCTAAAAGACATGACAGAGATGGAAAAGGGATTGGGAGGGAGGAGGGGAAGGAAAGCAAATAAAGCTTACCGATGTACTGGGCTAGGCTGGTCTTCCTCTTGCTATAATGCTCTTTCTGGGAGGTAGGGAGTGCAGCTTCCCAGTGGCCCTTGGTTCTCTGGCGGATGGATGTATAAACCTATATACAATTAAACACCAAAGCCTAATTCAGGCATTAACTAAAGGCACAGTCCTATGCATGCTTAGGCAGAGAAATGTCCCATGCAGGCTAGAGAATCCTCGGGGTTTAGGATGTTTTTCTTTCTAAACATGCATAGATTGTGCCCTAAAAGTGCTAAATGCAATATGCGAGCAGGGATGCGACCATGCCAACTAGCTTTGCCCCCCCCCCCGACATTATGTGCACCATGTAGGTCAACCCACAGGCATCCATGCATGTAATGCCCATATCTGCAGGGGGAAGGACTTTGCGCGTTCAGCTGTATGTGCGAAGGAGTCCACGCGATTTGGAACACGGTTCCCAATCACTTGAAAGGCTCTGCACATACAATTGTATGTGTGAAGGTCTCCCCCTTGCAGATGCCCATGCAGTGTGCGCAGATGTCTGAGTGTAGAGCTATGCAGCACCCATGACATGGGCGTGGGGCTACTCAGTCCAGCCCATTCCCTGCTAGGGATGGGGGAGAATTTCTCCCCGAAACTTCAGGGGGCCGAGTGCCAACGTGTTCGGCCCCCTGAAGTAGTTTCAGGGAGAAATTCTCCACACCCCCCTGCGCCCAGCACCCCCCCCCCCCGGGATGGGACTTACCTTTCCCGAATGTCCCTCCCGGCAGCGGGTCCCGGCGGCGGTTCGTCAGGTCTTTGTCAGGGGCGGGGGCGGCAGCCGATCTTTCGACCATGGCTGCCGCCATTCCAATAAAGGTAAAAAAAAAAACAAATGCCCCCGTGATAGGCTACGTGATGATTAACTAGGGGTGGACGAAAGTCACTTACCTGTCGTTGAAGGCCATTCGCGGTGGGGGGGAGGAGCTTCGCTGGTCCCCCCGCGAAGTTCAGGCTGGGGGGGGAGGCTTCCCGCCTCGCCCGGCCGAAATTCAGGCCGGGGGGGAGGCTTCCCGCCTCGCCCGGCCGAAATTCAGGCCGGGGAGGAGGCGCCTCGCCTCGCCTGGCCGCGAACGCGAAAGTAAAAAAAAAAAAAAACGCCCCCTGGTCCAGCCGGCAGTTCGGCGGGTGTTCGAGCGAGGCCGGAGCGGCAGCTGGTCTTTTGACCGGCTGCCGCCGCCGCCATTGCAATGAAAGGAAAAAAAAAAAAAACGCCCCCTGATAGGCTACGTGACGATTCACGTAGCCTATCACGGCTAGATCTGCAAAGTCAGCCATGATAGGCTACGTGAATCGTCACGTAGCCTATCACGGGTGACTTTAAAAAAAAAAAAAAAGCGCGTATGCGAATGGCGGCCCCCATAGGGAGCCGCCATTCGCGTTCCTTATTTAGTCGCTGTAGTCTACGTCAATGTTTACGTAGACTACGGCGAAAATAAGGGCAAAGCAAATAGCGTTGCCCTTATTTTCACCGTAGTCTACGTAAACATTTATGTAGACTACAGCAACCAAATAAGGAATGGGAATGGCGGCTCCCTATGGGGGCCGCCATTATCCGTACACTCTTTTTTTTTTAAAGTCCCCCGTGATAGGCTACGTGACGATTCATGTAGCCTATCACGGCTGACTTTGCAAATCTAGCCGTGATAGGCTACGTGAATCGTCACGTAGCCTATCAGGGGGTGGTGTTTTTTTTTTTTCCTTTCATTGCAATGGCGGCGGCGGCAGCCGGTCGAAAAACCGGCTGCCGCTCCGGCCTCGCTCGAACACCCGCCGAACTGCCGGCTGGACCAGCCACCGGGAGGGACATTCGGTGAAGGTAAGTCCCGTCCCGGGGGGGGTGCGGGGGGCGGGGGGGGTGCGGAGGATTTCTCCCCGAAACTTGTTCGGGGGGCCGAACACGTTGGCGCTTGGCCCCCCGAAGTTTCGGGGAGAAATTCTCCGCCATCCCTATGATTAACGTAGACTATCACGGCTAGATTTGCAAAATCCCCCGGAACACCCCATTTTGGCCTCTTCACGCTCCTCTTGTGAGCACGGAGCATGGGGATTTTCTGTGCTGCCTGAGAGACAGCACGGAAGGGGGGAAGGTCGATTCTCCGGGAACCGACCTCAGAGTGCGGGGTTCAAGGTCAGTTCCCAGAAAACCAGATATCCTATTGCCGTCTAGCCGCTGACAAGCAGCCATAGGATTGCTCCCTTAGAGAGCAATTCTTTGGTCCCTAGACAGCATGGGAGGCATAGGACACTTCAGATTCCTGGAACCGAGGTCAGAGACAGCACTCTAGACAGACCCAGGAGTCCAATTTCCCTGCCCCTGACCCCCTAGCTGGCACAGAGAGAACCGTACTAGCTGCCTTTCCAAGGTTGCAAAAGCAACCTTGGGGGGAAGGGAAAGGGGCAGTGATGATGGGTGGGGAGGGCTTACCCCATATCCCCAGGCAACCCAAGCCTCCTTCCCTCTGCGATGCCTCAGGTAGATGGGCGAAAATGCCCATCTAGCAAAAATATAGAGCGGGAGGAGTGCATCAGCAAAGTTCACCTCCACACTCCTCCCACTCTGCATAGGATGCCCGTCAGCCCCTGAGTTCAGAAGAGGCTGACAGGCATTCAGATAGGATTGTGCCCTTTGTGAACATCTGTTAGTTAAGACTTTTAGTTAACACTTGAGTTAATACATGTTTCAAGAGATGTTATAAGTAGGGATGTACGAATCCCTTACCTGGCTCTGCGCAGGGGCATCCGTGGTGGTGGGGGAGGCACTCTGTCCCTCCCCCTGGAATCCTCCCTCCATCTGCAGGCAGAGTTCCGGCCATGGCCGGGCTGCTGAAGCCACAAATGGTGGCTGTTGTAGCGGCCGCCATTTGCGCCCCTGCTCTTTGCTCTGATAGGCTACTTAAATACTTACACAGCCTATCATGGTAAAGAGCAGGGGTGCAAATGGCATAGCAGCCGCCATTTGTGTCCCTGCTTTTTGCTGTGATACGCTCCGTAAATATTTATGTAGCCTATCATGGCTGCAAGGATGCAAATGGCGGCCGCAGCAGCCCGGCCGTGGCCAGCTGGGAGACCAGCCGCTGCAGCTGGAGCCACCGCTTAGGGATGGCGGAGAATTTCTCCACGAATCTTCGGGAGGCTGAGTGCCGACGCATTCGGCCCCCCGAAAGTGTTGGGGAAAATTTCCGCCGGCCCCCTGCCCCCCCCCCCGGGATGGGACTTACCTTCGGCGAATGTCCCTCTCGGCAGCGGGTCCCGGCGGCGTTTCGGTGGCGTCTCGGAGGGGGCGGGGGCGGCAGCCGGTCTCCCGACTGGCTGCCACCACTGCCATTACAAAATAAAAAAGTACAGTAAAAAACAACAACACACACCTGTGATAGGCTATGTAAATCGTCACGTAGCCTATCACGGCTAGATTTCCAAAGTCAGACGTGATAGGCTACGTTAATCGTCATGTAACCTATCATGGGTGACTTTGAAAAAAAAAAAAAAGAGCATATGCAAATGGCGGCGCCCCATGGGCGCCGCCATTTGCGTTCCTTATTTGGACAGGTGTAGTCTACGTAAAGATTTACGTAGACTCCGGTGAAAATAAGGGAATGCTATTTGTGTTGCCCTTATTTTCGCCATAGTCAACGTAAATCTTTATGTAGACTAGACGTGCCAAAATAAGGAATGCATTTGCGTACGCGCTTTTTTTTTTCCCCCCAAAGTCACCTGTGATAGGCTATGTGACGATTTATGTAGCCTATCACGGCTGACTTTGGAAATATAGCCTTGATAGGCTACGCAAATCGTTACGTAGCCTATCACGGGTGTGTATGTGTGTGTGTGTTTTTTTACTTTTTTTTCGCGGCCGGGGAGAAGGGGCGCTCCTCCCCGGCCTGAATTTCGCCAGTGAGGTATGGGGCGCCTCCCTCCCAGCCTGAACTTTGGGGGGAAAACCGAAGCGCCTCCCCCCCACCGCAAAGCAAGCTGCGGGACGAGGTAAGTCCCTTTCGTCCATCCCTACCACCACTGCATCTGCCCCAGGTAAGTTCCGTCATGGTGGGATTTTGCAGGGGGGGCATGAGGCCTTTCTGCCATGGATTCCGGGGGGCCGGATTCTAATGAATCCAGCCTTACTGGAATCTGTGGTGGAATTCTCTGACATCCCTAGACTTATAAGGCCTTTTCGGGTGTTAACTAAAAGTGATCAGCAGCAAAAGTGAGAAAGATAAAACCATAAGGATAGGAGTAAATTTATCGGACATCTAGCTTTGGTGGGAAGGTTGAGCATAAAAGGTGCAGATAGACTTTTCCTTGGGATGCTGCTGAATATCAAGAAACATATTTATTTAGTTTAAGAATTTAAAATATCCATGTTTTTCCTAAGAATGGGGATGTATGAAAGTCACTTACCTTTTCGCAGCTTGGATTCGCAGTGGGGGAGAGGTGCTCCATCCCTTCCCCCGAAATCCTCCCTGGCCAGCTCTGCTCTGCGGTGGCTCTGCAGAGCTGCCGGCCAGGGCCGTCCACAGCTGGAGTTCATGCCACGGCCAGCTGCTGCGGCCGCCATTTGTGTCCGGCCAGGCTGCCGTGATAGGCTACATAAGTATTTAAGTAGCCTATCATGGCAAAGAGCAGGGGCGCAAACAGCGGCCGCTATGCCGTTTGCACTGCTGCTTTTTCCGTGATAGGCTATGTAAGTATTTACGTAGCCTATCACGGGAAGAGCAGCGGTGCAAATGGTGTAGCAGCCATCACGGCAGCCTGGCTGGATGCAAATGGCGGCCGCCATTTGAGTCCGCAGCAGCCGGCCGAGAGACCAGCTGCTGCTGCCGGAGTAACCGCTGCTGGAGCCACCGCCCCAGGTAAGCTTCATCCCAGCGGGGATTCCGCAGGGGGGGCGGGGGGGAGGCCGTTCCACCACGGGTTTCAGGGGGCCGAATGCCAGTGCATTCGGCCTCACTGAAATCCATGGCGGAATTCTCCGCCATCCCTACCTAAGAATGTATCAAAGCAGCTAAAAGGAAAACTTTTTTAAAACACTGATCATCAAACAACAAAATAATAAGAAGCAACAAGAATACCAATATTATGGACAGCAGATAAAAATAAATTAAAAAACAACAGGTACAGTCACCTTAGCCAGCACGCAATACTGCAAGTCAGCAATTGGCCTCCACCCAATTTAGGTGTTTTAGTCCACCTAAAACAGCCATGCTTTTGCCAGACACTGGAAGTTAACTAATGGTGGGATTAGGGATGGGGGAGAATTTCTCCCTGAAACTTCGGGGGGCCGAGTGCAAATGCATTCGGTCCTCTGAAGGTTGTTCGGGGAGAAATTATCCACCCCCCTGCCCCCCCCAGGATGGGACTTACCTTTCACGAATGTCGCTCCCGGCAGTGGGTCCTGGCAGCAGTTCGGCAGGTCTTCGTCAGGGGCGGAGGCGGCAGCCGGTCTTTCGACCAGCTGCCGCTGCCCCCATTACAAGAAAAGTAAAAAAAAAAAAAAGCCCCTGTGATGGCTACGTAATGATTAATGTAGCCTATCACGGCTAGATTTGCAAAGTCAGCCATGATGGGCTACATTAATTGTCACGTAGCCTATGATGGGTGACTTTAAAAACAAAAAAAAGCACGTACGGCTAATGGCGGCCCCCAGAGGGAGCCGCCATTTGCGTTCCTTATTTGGTCCCTGTAGTCTACATAAAGATTTACGTAGACTACAGCGAAAATAAGGACAACGCAAATAGCATTGCCCTTATTTTCGCTGTAGTCTACGTAAATCTTTACGTAGACTACAGGAACCAAATAAGGAACGCGAATGGCGGCTCCCTATGGGGGCCGCCATTTGCGTACGTGCTTTTTTTTTTTCAAAGTCACCCGTGATAGGCTACGTGACGATTAAAGTAGCCTATCATGGCTGACTTTGCAGATCTAGCCATGATAGGCTACATTAATCGTTACGTAGCCTATCACAGGGGCGTTTTTTGTTTTGTTTTTTCTTTTGAAGTTCGCGGCCGGGGAGACGGGGTGCTTCTCCCCGGCCTGAATTTCGGCCGGGCGAGGCGGGAAGCCTCCCCCCCGGCCTGAATTTCGGCTGGGCGAGGAGGGAAGCCTCCCCCCCCAGCCTGAACTTCGGGGGGAGCAGCGAAGCGCTTCCCCCCCACCGCGAAGCAAGCTGCGAGACCAGGTAAGTGACTTTCGTGCATCCCTAGGTGGGACAAGGTAGAAGTCTGCCTCTGCTCCAGTAATGCATGCATTAGCGATATCCATATGGCACTACCGTAATGTAGGGTTGTGCACTGCCTCAGTACAAAGACTGAATAACGGAGCAAAGAAGCTGATTTGGAGGTGCCTTGTCATGATACGAAGCAGATCAGACCAGCACTGAAGTGCCCCAAAGTGAAATGGCTCCTCCATGAAGCGCCTTGTCCGCCTCGTATATTTGGAGCTCTTCTTATGCCTTCTGAGCAGCCCAGACAGGTTGTCTCCAAAATGTATTAACTTCTGAAAGATCATCTGGAGGGGCAGGAGGAGGAGGGTGGGAGGAAGGTGAGAGGATGCAGAGGCACCAAATGTATCAATGTGAGAGAGATCCGACCACCGGGAGAGGCAGGGGGAGGGGAGGGAGGAGGAGGGGGAGGAAGGAGTGTGTTTTGCTGTGAGTCAGCCTCTATTTGCTCATTGTGTGAGAGGTGGTGTTACTGGAGAGGAAAGGATGGTCTGAATGTTATTTGGCTAGAGCAGTGGTCTCTAAAGTGGAGTGCAAGACGATCCATTGCTGTGACAAGCTGCCATTGTGTGTAATGATGATGGTGCTGGTGGCAGCAGAATGGGACAGGAGTGGAGAGTGAAGCTCCATGGCATTTCTCCCTCCACTCCAGCCCTAGCCACTGGGAGCAACTGCACCAGTCTCTGCCAGGCATGGCAGAGGAAGCCTTAACCTCTCCCACTCTCCTTTGGCAGAACGAAGCCAAGAAGAAAGCATGTGCTATTGGGACTGGGTAAAAGGTAGGGATGGCGGAGAATTTCTCCCCGAATCTTCAGGGGGCCGAGCGCCAACGCATTCGGCCCCCCAAAATCGGTGGTGAAATTCTCCACCCCCCCGCTCCCCCCCGGGATGGGACTTACCTTTGGCGAATGTCCCTCCCGGCGGCGGGTCCCGGCGGCGGTTCGTCAGCCTTTTGTCGGGGGCGGGGGCGGCAGCCGGTCTTCTGACTGGCTGCCGCCGCCGCCATTACAAAGTATATATAAAAAAAACCCCTGTGATAGGCTACGTAACGATTAACATAGCCTATCATGGCTAGATTTCCAAAGTCAGCCGTGATAGGCTACGTAAATCGTTACGTAGCCTATCACGGGTTTGTTTGTTTTTTTACACTTTGTTTCGTGGCCGGGGAGACGGGGCGCTTCTCCCCGGCCTGAATTTCACCCGGGCGAGGCGGGAAGCCTCCCCCCTGCCTGAATTTCGGTCGGGCGAGGCGGGACAGCTCCCACCCCTCGCCTGAACTTTGGGGGGAGAAGCGAAGCGCCTCCCCCCGCACCGTGAAGCACCCCTGCAAAAAGGTAAGTGACTTTCGTACATCCCTAGTAAAAGGAGGATCCATAAAATCAAAAAGGGATCCTCTTGATTTCATATGCTTTTTGCAGAGCAAATCCCCCAAACTGCCATCATATCACTGAGCGCATCTGCCTCCATGGACTGAACCAGAGAATTCATGGACCCACTACTTGCAGGCACAGCCTTGGCACAAAAAGAAAGGGAGAGAGTACAATTAGAGGGTGACTCCTGCCTCTGCCACCTGATTCAAGGCTTGAAGAGAGGCAGGAGTCTGCCTCCAACCAGCTGCCCTCCCCTCATTCCAAGGAAGGGAGAGAGTGCAGTTGGAGGGTGACTCCTGCCCTCGTTCTTGTTGGCTGTTGGCAGGCTGTGATAGGCAGTGTTTTCCCTGGCAGTGTCTTCAGCAGTACCAGCAGCGGCTTCCCTGGCAGCAGCAGCAGTGCAGTGGCAGCTCCTCTGGCAGTGCTGCCCCCCCCCAAGGAACAAGGGTCCAGGTAAGGAGGAGGGGCCTGGGTGGTGTGTTTAGGGGGCCAAAGCAAAATCTGGGTGTCCAAATCTTGCTTTGGCTTCACAGCCCAAGGTGGGTCAGGGGCCCCCTGAATCAGCCTGAGCTGAACTGGGCCCACCTTGGAAGCCCTGAAGTGGCTTCCAAGTTGGATTGGGGGGTCCATGCACAGCCCTACTGTAATGTATTCTATGCTGGTGTCAGACGTGACTATTTGTGGCAATATGCACATTCTCATTACCTTTAGAGATATGCGCTAAATTGTCCAAGTATTGGTGGGGACAGGCAGTCAGAATATGTAACACCTATACCGTACCAGTTGCACGAGTTGCCAGTGTGTTTCCAAGCCCAATTTAAAGTGCTCCTTTTAACTTTTAGATTAGTTCTGTGCCAAATCCTGCCCCTCATTTCCAGGAATTTTTTCTCTCCTTTCAGAAGAGTTATTGTTTTTTCTGCCTCTTTCATAGGGAGGGGGAAGAATTTCAGAGAATTTTCTCCTTGGGGGGAGGGACAGAGTTTCCACTAGGGATGTACGAAATACTTACGTCCAGCTTCCGGGGGGCATCTGTGGTGGGGGGAGGCGATCCATCCCTCCCCCCAGAATCCTCCCCAGCCGGCTCTGCGGTGAGTCCGAGGAGCCGCCGACCAGGCCCGTCTGCAGCCAGACTTCCGTCCACTGCCAGGCTGTGGCCGCAAATGGCATCCAGCGTAGGGGACACCATTTGCGTCCCTGCTTTAGCCATGGTAGGATACGTAAACATTTATGGAGCCTGTCACAAAAAGAGTAGCAACACAAATGGCATAACAGACACCATTTGTGTCCCTGCTCTTTGGTGTGATAGTCTACGTAAATATTTACATAGCCTATCATGGCTAAAGCAGAGATGCAAATGGTGTCCGCTATGCTGGGCACCATTCAAGGCCGCAGAGTGGAGTAGCGGATGGACAGGACCGGCCGGCGGCAGGTAGGGTCCGTCCGGGGGGGATTTTGGGGGGTGGCGGCAGGTAGTCCGTTCTGCCACAGACTCTGGGGGGCCAGATTCTAAAGAAGTCTGTGGTGGATTTCTGTGGTGGATTTCTCCACCATCCCTAGTTTCCACATACTTTAGGTTTGGGAGCTGGCTGATGGATCTTCTTTCTATTTTATTTTAATTTATTCTTTTACTTGAAAAGTGCCCCCAGCATGAGAATCTTTACAGAGAGGCTTCTCCAGCCCAGCGGCATGTCTTGAACTCCCATGAGACCACGTGACCTTGCCCTCTCCAATAGTCATTCAGGAAGAATCCCTGGGCTGCAG
Source organism: Heloderma suspectum (assembly GCF_057233095.1). Taxonomy (NCBI): domain Eukaryota; kingdom Metazoa; phylum Chordata; class Lepidosauria; order Squamata; family Helodermatidae; genus Heloderma; species Heloderma suspectum. Next base: position 269,687,063 of record NC_139459.1, on the reverse strand, counting down.
AAGCTTTAGAAAGAGTCCTGGGCTGTTGCAAACAAGAACAAATGGAGCTTTTTGGAGCTTTAGAAAAACTGTTATCTTGCTTGCTGTATGTGACTGCAAGGAAGAAGAGAATTTTTCTAAAGCTCTAAAAGCCCCATTTGCTCTTACTTAGCAAAGAAGCTTCTGCAATCTTGGAGCCCTTCCTGAATGCCTACAGGAGAAGGCACAGTCACATGGTCTCCTAGGAGTTCAGGAAGAGCTGCCAGGCTGGAGATGCTTCTCTGTAAAGAGTCCTAGGCAGCTGCAGGTGTGGGGAGGGGAGAAATCACTTCCCCAAGGAGAAAGTTACTCAAAATTCTCACCTCTCCAGCCTCTTTCACCAGAGTTCCGCACTGCCCAATGCTGAAAATGGAAGAATTGAAAGTTTTGGCACAGCCCTACTTTTAAAGCCTTAAACTGAGTATTTAAAATTTCTGCCATTCATCAAAGGATGGCATTCAGAAGTATGATCGCTTCTGGAACTGCATCATTGATCTCACCCTGAAAACATTAAGAGAACATCTCAGATACTGTTGATATGTGACATTTTTTCTTGCAGTGAAATTAACTCCTTGCCTGTGTATTTGTGGCAAAATACTAGGGGTGTGCACAGACCCCCACCCCCGAAATGACCATAACTTTTTCAGTTTTTATGATAAGTATATATTTCGGGACCTTTCAGCCCCAATGGAGATGACTGACTGACCCTGCCAATCTTCAGACAGTTTAATCCAGTAGCTTTTGTGCTAAGCACAGAAAATAGTAGGCATGTTGAAGAATTCCACCATGGACTCCAGTGAGACTGGATTCTTTAGAATCTGCACCCCCGGAGTCCATGGCAGAACGGAGCAATCCCCTGCCACCCTGCAGAATCCCCCCGGGACGGGGCCTACCTGGCGGGTCTGGCGGGCAGTTCCAGTGGGCAGTTCCGGCGGGCGGCAGCTCCGGGTTGTCTTCTAGCCGCCGGGCTGCAGCCGTAAATGGCAGCCGCTACGCTGGCCGCCATTTGCGTCCCTACCAAGCCATGATAGGATATGTAAGTATCTACATAGCCTATCACGGCAAAAGGCAGGGACGCAAATGGTGACTGCCATTTGCGGCCAGAGCAGCCCAGCAGCAGACGGAAGTCTGGCTGCGGGTGGCCCTGGCCAGCGGCTCCGTGGAGTCGCTGCAGAGTAGAGCCGGCTGGGGAGGATTCCAGGGGGAGGGACGGAGTGCCCCCTCCCACTGCGGACACCCCAGATCGGAAAGGTAGGTACATTTTGTACATCCCTAGAAAATGCAGATTCTCATTACCTTCAAAAAGTGATTGTATACTTCTTTTTCTCTCCCCCAGCCTTTCATTCTCATTTTTTGCTCTATGAGATTAACTTTGCATAGGGAAATTAGTCATTAATTAATCGCAAAAGGTATTACAGGTTTGAACATTTTGACCAAGATGACCTTACACAAATCCATATCCCACATAGATTCCATGTATTTCCCAAAGTACCATTCTCTCTTTTTTTCAACACTATCAGAAAAGATCAAATTTATCCATCTGATGCTGTGCATTTAGGGTGGATGGGAAAGTCAAGGAATTCATATTTGGACTGTAGAATTAACAGCATCTAACTGAAAAGATCCCCTTCATGGATCACTGCCTTGTTGTGGCGAAGGGGCTTACGTAACTCAGTGAAGCCATAAGCTATGCCATGCAGGGCCACCCAAGGTGGACAGGTCATGGCAGAGAGTTCTGACAAAATGTGGTCCAGTGGAGAAGGAAATGGCAACCCACTCCAGTATTCTTGCCAAGAAAACCCCATGGAATGTATCACAAGGCTAAAAGAGATGACGCCGGAAGATGAGCCCCTCAGGTCGGAAGGTATCCAATATACTACTGGAGAAGAGCAGAGGGTATTTCCAATTAGCGCCAGAAAGAGTGAAGCGGCTGGGCCAAAGCCGAAAGGACACTCAGCTGTGGATGTGTCTGGTGGTGAAAAGAAAATCTGATGCTGTAAAGAACAATATTGTTTAGGAACCTGGAATGTCAGATCAATGAATCAAGGTAAGCTGGAGGTGGTCAAACATGAGATGGCAAGATTGAACATCGACATCTTGGGAATCAGTGAACTAAAATGGACAGGCATGGGCAAATTTAATTCAGGTGACCATCATATCATATCTTGCTATTGTGGGCAAGAATCCCGTAGAAGAAATGGAGTAGCACTCATAGTCAACAAAAGGGTGGGAAAAGCAGTACTGAGGAACAATCTTAAAAATGATAGAATGATCTCAGTACGAATCCAAGGCAAACCATTCAACATCACAGTAATTCAAGTCTATGCCCCAACCATTGATGCCGAAGAGGTTGATCGGTTCTATGAAGACCTACAACACCTTCTAGAACTAACACCAAACAAAGATGTCCTCTTCATCATAGGGGATTGGAATGCTAAATTAGGAAGTCAAGAAATCACCGGGATAACAGGCAGGCATGGCCTTGGTGTACAAAATGAAGTAGGACAGAAGCTAATAGAGTTTTGCCAAGAGAACACGCTGATCATGGCAAACACTCTTTTCCAACAGCACAAGAGACGACTCTACACATGGACATCACCAGATGGTCAATATCAAAATCAGATTGATTATGTCCTTTGCAGCTAAAGATGGAGAAGCTCTATACAGTCAGTCAAAACAAGACCTGGAGCTGATTGTGGTCAGCTGAGTGCTCATTGGAAGGACAGATACTGAAGCTGAAGCTCAAATATTTTGGCCACCTAATGCGAAGAGAAAACTCACTGGAAAAGACCCTGATGCTGAGAAGGACTGAAGGCAAAAGGAGAAGGGGACGGCAGAGGACTAGATGGCTAGATAGCATCACCGATGCAATGAATATGAACTTGAGCACACTCTGGGAGAAAGTGAAGGGCAGGAAGGCCTGGCGTGCTATGGTCCATGGGGTCACGAAGAGTTGGACATGACTTAAGGACTGAACAACAACAACAACAAAACAATTAGTGGGAGTGTAAGAAAAAGCCTTAAAATAACAATAAAAGGAGAAGAGATAACTAAATAAACACAAGGAGTAAATTTAGCCATGAAGGTTATTGACAAACGTAACCCTTTTGGTTTTAACATGTTGTGTTAAGGTTTTCTGTCTTCATTCAAGTTCCAAAATGCTAGGAGATCAGCAGTAAAGGGCCACACCTGTAACAGATGCATTCTTTAGATGATATGCATATGGTATGGTATCCTATGCTGTGGTTAGTTCTGGCTTCATGACTGGATCTGGCTAGTAAGATTTGTCTGTTCACTGGAATGGAGACATGAAGTCTATGCAACTTAAGCTGTCTTGCTACTGAAGTGACTATTTATTTATGTATTGATTTGATTTACCCTGCCTTTCCACCAAAGAAAATGGAGCTCAAGGGAGCTGCATCCCATGTTACAAGCACCCAACTGGCAACCCATACCATCCATATAGAATTATGGAGTTGGAAGATGTTCTGACAATGATATGGTTCAATCCACTCCTCAGAGCAGGAAACCCACTTACTTTTCCTGTCTAGAATGAGCAAAAGAGCTACCATGGAACCTCCAGAGAAGATTGGGTAAAAGTTAAACCACCAATACCAGAAAGAAGTTTCAGGATATCCATGAGAAAGCTGTAATTCAATGCATTCCCATAAGGGCTGATCACAGTGATGTATCTAACTCAGCCCTTGCTAAGAGCATTGATGAAAATAAATGAGCAACTGAAGCCAAATACTACCTCCACTGGGAGATTGGATAATTCTTTCACAAAGCCGTTATATTCTTTCTTTCTTTTTCTTTTTTTACAGATGGCTATGCCATTTAAGGCATTCAACCCTCATTATGGAGGAGAAAATGTTCATGTTAAATACTTTGCAATTTCCTGACTAGGCTAGTCTTCAAAATACAGCACAGGGATTTGAAGCAGGGGGAGAAAATGAAGACTTAAATGCTTATAATTTTTTTTAATTAAAAAAATTTGCATTCCCCTCTTTGCTGTGATTTAGGAGAGGCAGTGAATGGCTAGAGAGGAAATAGGAAGAGCAAGGGGAGTGTTATTAAGGCTGCAGTCCTAAACACACTTAAGGTGCAATGCTGTGCATGCTTAGACAGAAAAAAGTCCTACCATTCCCAGCATGCCTCAGCCAGGTTTTTCTGACTTTTTTTCTGTTTAAATATTCATAGGATTGTACCCTTATAAGGGAATAGATTTCATAGGGGACAGTGAGATTTACTTCTGAGTAAACCTGCAGAAAATTGCACTGTAAATCAGACAATAATTTCTCTTATACATTATAAGAAACATGGCCAATATATTCTTACAGCTTGGGAATCAAAATCCCTTGCTCTTGTATTATAAACTTGGGGCATCACTTCTGAAAATACATCAAGATTCAAGACAGTGAAATGTTTTCAGTTTGTTGTTGTTGTTCAGTCGTTCAGTCGTGTCCGACTCTTCGTGACCCCATGGACCATAGCACGCCAGGCCTTCCTGTCCTGAGCTCTCTCCCGGAGTGTCTTCTCCGGCACCACAGTTTGAAAGCATCAATTCTTCGGCGCTCAGCCTTCCTTATAGTCCAGCTCTCATAGCCATACATTACTACTGGGAAAACCATAGCTTTGATCAGACGGACCTTTGTCGGCAAGGTGATGTCTCTGCTTCTTACTATGCTGTCTAGGTTGGCCATAGCTTTCCCCCAAGGAGCAAGCGTCTTTTAATTTCATGGCTACAGTCACCGTCTGCGGTGATCTTGGAGCCCAAGAAAATACAATCTGTCACTGCTTCCATTTCTTCCCCTTCTATATGCCAGGAACTGATAGGGCCAGATGCCATGATCTTCATTTTTTTAATGTTGAGTTTCAAACCAGCTTTTGCACTCTCCTCTTTCACCCTCAACAACAGGCTCCTGAGATCCTCTTCGCTTTCTGCCATTAGGGTGGTATCGTCTGCATCTCGGAGGTTGTTGATAATTCTCCCAGCAATCTTAATTCCGACCTGTGATTCATCCAACCCGGCATTTCTCATGATGTACTCTGCATATAAGTTAAATAAGCAGGATGAGAATATGCAGCCTTGTCGTACTCCTTTCCCAATTTTGAACCACTCGGTTGTTCCATGTCTGGTTCTTACTGTTGCTTCTTGACCCTCGTACAGGTTTCTCAGGAGACAGGTAAGGTGGTCTGGTACTCCCATCACTTTAAGAATTTGCCACAGTTTGTTGTGATCCACACAATCAAAGGCTTTAGCATAGTCAATGAAGCAGAAATAGACGTTTTTCTGGAATTCTCTTGCTTTCGCCATGATGCAGCGAATGTTGGCGATTTGATCTCTAGTTCCTCTGCCTCTTCGAAACCCAGCTTGTACTTCCGGTAGTTCTTGGTTTGCATACTGCTGAAGCCTAGCTTGTGGGATTTTGAGCATCACCTTGCTGGCATGTGAAATGAGCGCAATTGTGCGGTAATTTGAACACTCTTTGGCGTTGCCCTTCTTTGGAATTGGAATGTAAACTGACCGTTCTCCCTTGCTTTTCGCTTCCCTTCTTTGGTGAGCTACTTGTAAAGCCTCATCAGACAGCCACTTGGCTTTCTTGCATTTCTTTTCCTTTGGGATGGATTGAGTTGCTGCCTCCTGAACAATGTTACAGACCTCCGTCCATAGTTCCTCAGGCACTTTGTCTATCAGGTCTAATCCCTTAAATCTATTCCTCACCTCCACTGTATATTCATAAGGGATATGATTTAGGTCATACCTGAATGGTTTAGTGGTTTTCCTGACGTTCTTCAATTTAAGCCAAAATTTTGCAAGAAGCAGCTCATGATCTGAGCCACAGTCAGCTCCAGGTCTTGTTTTGACTGACTGTATGGAGCTTCTCCATCTTTGGCTGCAAAGGACATAATCAATCTGATTTCGATATTGACCGTCTGGTGATGTCCATGTGTAGAGTCGCCTCTTGTGCTGTTGGAAAAGAGTGTTTGCTATGATCAGCATGTTCTCTTGGCAAAACTCTATTATCCTTTGTCTTGCTTCATTTTGTACACCAAGGCCATGCTTGGCTGTTTTACACCTCTCCAATTCTGTTGTGCAAGTGGCCTCCACTGCTTGTGCAACATTGATTTAGCAGTTCCACGGCAACCCCAAATGATCAGAAATTCTCTTTTCTGGAAGGAGGCAGGTCCACTTTGAGGGGCTCCCCCTAGGATAAACTAAATCTCCCTTGTGTAAGCGGTGGGTTCTGCTTGTGCAACAGCATTGGCAGGACCCACCACTTGCAGAAGGGAATTGGTGGGATAGAAAGGAATCAGTGGGGTGTAAGTGTGCCATTGGATTCTACCCTATGTTACATAACACTAACAGTTTATGGCTCTGGGCTCATAACCTGTTAGAGTTATGTTGGTTTGGTAGATTATAGCTGCGTAGTTTCAGCATATAACTGGTGAAGGGCAAGTGCTATAGAAAGTAACACACACTGCTGTTTCAACAGCAAACAGCATTGAATTGGGAGTTCATAGCTCCTGGGAAAACAAATAGTTCCTGAAGAAAAGGTTGAGTGCAGCCATTATGGTTGCACTGTTTAGACAAAAGAACACTTACTACTGATAAAGGAGGAAGTTAAGCCTAAAAGTTGCAATCTACACACAGGAGTAGTTCCCAGGAGGAACGAAACACATTCCCTTTTGTTTATTGACCCCTCCCCCACTCATTCAGATGACTTATCACAAGCATTGTTGCTTTACTCCAACATTTTCTCCATGTGGCTGTTTTGTCATTGTCATATATCTTCTCACAGTATTTGTAACCAATCATTTTAAGCTCTGCAGTATTGTAACTTGCTCATTTGATTTGGAAAGCTTGTCACCTTGTCTGATTTTATGACTCAGAAGAGAGAACAGCTGATTCTCTGGGAGCCAAGGGCATATTAGGGGATGGGGACCCTGTGATGGCTTATGCAGCCCAACTACCAGCAGAGGCTGAAAAAAACCAAGGGTTCCTCTTTTGTTCCTCTTTTGATTGCTTTTGTGCACTATTTTATTAATACTTTTTTGTTCTTGCATAGTCTTTTTTCAATGAAACTTCCAGACATCATTCAAGATTTACCACTGATTTCTACAATAAGTGGATTTTATGAGCCATTTTATTGCCCACATGATTTTGCTAATTTTCATCAACAATACACCTAAAATATAATAACACTATCATCATTTCTTCCTACATTTGATCAGTCATTATCATGGGGTTCAGAAATATCTCAGACCTCATTCGAGTTCTCTCTCTCTCTCTGGCGCTTGATGTGATGTGTGGCAAGTCATTTAGAACTGGCCTTTTTTCTCTTGCTGTGTGTTTTTGCACAACTCTTAGCACAGATCTCAGTAGGGGGCTATAGGTCAGGATCATCTTCAGAAGCAGACTGTAAAATTGGAATTTATTCCATGACAATGTGGATAACTGTCAACATTAACAATTTACTCAGCACATTGCTGATTTGCTACATTACCCTGAGAATCATATTATTATTAATATTTTGCTTCCTGTGTGGGACAATCAATATTATATGTCCCACAGGAATCGAGAACTGAGCTACGCTGTGAATATATATAAATGGCATTTGGCAACAACGTACAGTCTTTCCTAAAAGTGGACAGAGATGATTATGTTACTGGCCTTAATGTTGTTATCCATTTGCCTATGTGATAATGAGGGAACAACGGCCCTTTTCAGATGGCCCTTTGCCACTGGACCCATTTTGTCACATGAACCACTATCCCAGCCTCCCTACTGTGCATTCCGTGCAAGAGCTGCAAAGGAGTGTCTATGAGCTTCTCTACATGAGCAATTTATTGCATGCTCATGCTTGGTCACTGATGGAAGTCTGCCGGTCCTTTACATGATGCTGTCAACCTCCAAGATGTCTCTCGTGCTTCCCCCCCCCTTTTATTTTCCCTTTATCCCACTTTCAAAAAGACTGGAGATAAGCCTGAATAAAAGGAAATGGCACAATATTGGCAGTGTGTAAAGCTGGCATAGTACTCTAATTCAGCCACTATATAGTGAGGTTTCATTGAACTTATAGAGCATTGCTGAGAAGGGAAGTTTTCAATTCCAAATCCTGTGTTTGCTGTCTAAAAGGACCCACTGTAAACCTGGAAAGACTCAGGAAGAAGAAAGTCCCTGTAAGGATGCAGGATTTTTGCTCAATGTAGAGAAGCCCTGTGAACATTTAGCTAAACATGTTTAGGCCTTCCATGTGACCAAGGGGCCCTGATCATGTAACGCACCCATGTACAGATAAATTTAGGCTTCCCTTTACCAATCCTGCACTGAATGTGCAGATATCAAGGTGGTAGAGGCCACTGGCACAGTCCCAGTCGTCTTTCTCTTTATAGGCCAGGACTACCATACACAGTGACGGTTTAATTAGAAAGTGATGGAACCAACACATCAGCCCTTTTCAGATGTAATTCTAATGTGCTGGTTCCATCACTTTCTGATTAAACCTTCATGATTGAAAATATAAGATGGGACAAACAATGAGATCTTAGAAATGCATGCAGAAGTAACTTGCAGGATTTGGCATCACTTAGGGTGCAATCCTATGCATGTTTAGACAGAGAAAAGGCCTACGACTCCCAGCATGCCCCAGTCATGGCTGGCTGAGGCATGCTGGGAGTTGTAGGCCTTCTCTCTGTCTAAACATGCACAGGATTGCACCCTTAAACATCAGAAGGCAGTTAGCATCAATTACTGCTGTTATATACTGTTTTGGGAGGAGCATGAATGAACTCATTTAGATTGATTTAGGCATTTGGACATGAAAACTAAGAGTGTGAAAACTAACCAAAACTGGCTGGCACTCTCTAGATTCCTAGAGCCCCAACTCATAGCTAGGTTTGTTGGAGCTAGGGATGCTGTTGTTGGAGCTAGGGATGCGGCCGCCATTTGCGTTCCCTATTTTTTGCCGATTTATCTTCCGTAAATATTTACATAGGCTAGAACAGCGAAAAACAAAGGAACACAAATACCATCCACTACGCTATTTGCGTTCCCCTTTTTTTCCCGCCGTTTTATCTTACGTAAATATTTACATAAGATAAATCAGTGAAAAATAGGGAACACAAATGGCGGCTGCCATAGCCACCACCATTTGCGTACACTGCATTTCTGTTTTTGTTTTTTGAGGTTAGCCGTGATATTCTTACGTAGCCTATCACGGTTGTCTGGCTAGACTAGGGATGGCAGAGAATTCCACCACAGATCTCGGGGAGGCCGAATGCCTGTGCATTTGCCCCCCCCCCGAAATCTGTGGTGGAACGGCCTGTCCGCACGCCCCCCCTGCGGATCCCCCCAGGACGAGACTTACCTGGGGCGGATCTTCCAGGCGGTGGTGGCTCCGGCGGCGGCTTCGGCGGCTTTGGCGGTGGCAGCTGGTCTTCCGACCGGCTGCCACCGCCGCCGCCATTTGCAGGTTTGTTTGTTTTTTACAGCCACATGATAGGCTACGTAAGTTTTTATATAGCCTAAAACGTCTGGGTAAAAAAAAAAAAAAAAAGGCATACACAAATGGCGGCGGCTACGGCCGCCTCCATTTGCGTTCCTTATTTTGGGCCATCTTAGTCTACGTAAATAATTACGTAGACTAAGACGGCGAAAATAAGGGGAACGCAAATAGCATCTGCTACGCTATTTGCGTTCCCCTTATTTTCGCCGTCTTAGTCTACATAAATATTTACGTAGATTAAGACGTCAAAAATAAGGAATGCAAATGGTGGCGGCCGTAGCTGCCGCCATTTGCATACACGTTTTTTTTTTCCCCAGAGCCCTCCACGGACAGAAATCCGGCTGTGGATGGCTCTGGCCTGGCTGGGCCTGGCCGGGTGCTCCGCGGAGCCACTGCAGAGCACAGCCGGCCAAGGAGGATTCCGGGGGGTAGGAACGGAGCACCTGCCCCCCCTCCAGGATTCCAGGGGGAGGGACGGAATGCCTCCCCCCCACCATAAACATAATCCGCGAACAGGTAAGTGATTTTCGTACATCCCTAGGCTGGACGCAAATGGCGGCCGCTATGGCGGCCGCCATTTGCATCCGCTCCAAGCCATCCGCAGCCGGAAATCCGGCTGCAGACGGCCCTGGACGGCTGCTCCACAGCCTGGCCATGGAGCGGAGCCGGCCATCAAAGATTTTGGGGGAGGGGGACCGGATTGCCTCCCCCCCGTCGAGGATTCCGCAGGGAGAGGCGAAGCAAAGGTAAGTGAGTTTCATACATCCCTAGGCAGGAGTGGTCAAGACAGCACAGCTGGCACAGATCAAAACAAACTTAGGCAGTCAGATACATTACACAATCCAGAAGCAGAATTAACAAGGAGTCCAACAGTCAGTAGCATACAGAGCATCAATCACAGGGTAAGGTCCAGGAGGCAAGGTAGAAGGCATAGGAGCTGGAAGAACAATGTTGTTTTCAATACTAGCTAGGCATATACTGAAGGCTTTTAATCCCAAAGCCTGCTGAGCCCCACCGAGGGCTCAGCTGCAGTTCATTAGAGCTCTCCCGTCACAGCCCTACTCATGAGGAGTCACTTTCTCCTGAGAAGTCCTTCTTTGCAAGCAAGCACTCCTTCTCACAGGAGCCCCACCAGCCTGTTGCTAGAGGTGATGATGCTCCTGAGGCCCTGGGGGCTGCTCAGCCTCTGCCTCAGAGGCAGAGTGCACTCCCCCTGACAGGGACAAGCCTGCAGCCATCTCTCTCAAGAGCCACAGACTCCTCCTGGTCTGGTGACCGTGACTGATCTGGGGTGCCCTCAGTTTCTGGGAGCTTTAGCTCTTCGTCTGAGGAGGATTCCTCTAATGGAGGCATGCCATCACCTCTCTGGAATTTGTCACCTTTGATCATTCGCAGTGCCATAGTAACTGTGAGTTTTGTAGAAGCACTGTTTTATGCTAGCACAACATTGTTAGCATTAGTCCTGGGGCACAGCTGGATACTGCAGCCCATAGTAGGGATGGCGGAGAATTTCTCCCTGAAACTTCGGGGGGCCAAGCACCAACGTGTTCGGCCCCCCGAACAAGTTTTGGGGAGAAATTCTCCACACACCCCCACCCCCCGCACCCCCCCGGGACGGGACTTACCTTTGCCGAATGTCCCTCCCAGCGGCGGGTCCGGCCGGCGGTTCGTCGCGTCTTCGTCAGGGGCGGGGGTGGCAGCCGATCTTTCGACCGGCTGCCGCCACCACCATTCCAATAAAAGAAAAAAAAACCCGCCCCTGTGATAGGCTACGTGACGATTAACGTAGCCTATCACGGCTAGATCTGCAAAGTCAGCCGTGATAGGCTACGTAAATCGCCACGTAACCTATCACGGGTGACTTAAAAATAAATTTAAAAAAGCACGTACGGATAATGGCAGCCCCCATAGGGAGCCGCCATTCCCGTTCCTTATTTGGTCGCTTTAGTCTACGTAAATCTTTACGTAGACTACGGCGAAAATAAGGGCAACGCTATTTGCATTGCCCTTATTTTCGCCGTAGTCTATGTAAAGATTTACGTAGACTACAGCGACTAAATAAGGAACGCGAATGGCGGCTCCCTATGGGGGCCGCCATTTGCTTACGCGCTTTTTTTTTTAAAGTCACCCGTGATAGGCTACGTGGCGATTTACGTAGCCTATCACGGCTGACTTTGCAGATCTAGCCGTAATAGGCTACGTTAATCGTCACGTAGCCTATCACGGGGGCGGGTTTGTTTGTTTGTTTTAACTGTTTAGTTCGCGGCTGGGCGAGGCGAGGCACCTCCTCCCCGGCCTGAGTTTCGGCCAGGCGAGGCGGGAAGCCTCCCCCCTAGCCTGAATTTCGGCTGGGCGAGGCAGGAAGCCTCCCCCCCCGGCCTGAACTTTGCAGGGGGAGCAACGAAGCGCCTCCCCCCACTGCAAAAAGCTTCGAGGACAGGTAAGTGACTTTTGTCCACCCCTAGCCCATAGTCACATTCTAAATTCTTGATTGTTCCCGGTTATATCCCATTGAGTTCAGCTGGGGTTTGATGACCTAATCAGTGCATGTGGAAGTTGGCTTAAGTAGAGGTGAAACAGACAGCCTGATGAACCCAAGATTGTGTTTACTTCTTTTTTTTCCTAACAAGCTTACAAAACAAGAACCAGCAAGGCCACAATTCTTGTCTCAGTTCTGATAGGGAACAGACACCGTTGCCTAGTCCACACATGTATCTACCTTCCAGAAGAAAGGTGGAATAGTTGCTAGGAGACCATGGGGGAGGTTGACTTACTTGATAGGGGAAAGAAAAATGTTAAAGGAAGAGGGAAAAGGGGAGGGGGGAAAATTGAGTTACTTGCTTACCTGTTTTTGGGGACAGGTTTGTCCCAAGTTCTACACCAGTGGGTTATAAAAAAAGAGTGAAGGACTTTAGAGGGCTATTCTGTGATTCAATTTATTCTTTATCTTTTAATATTCATGTTGCCTTTTATTAATATATTTTATGATCTATTTTTATATAAAATAAAGAGCTTTAATGAAGAGGAGTCATATGTATAAATGAACTCTGGGTGGTCACCCTCAGCTGAAGTTGCTCAGTTCAGACAGGGTAGCTATCAATCTCAAATGCAAGAAAGTCATTTCTAGGGGTGGACAAAAGTCACTTACTTGTCCTCGAAGCTTGTTCGCGGTGGGGGGGAGGCACTTCGCTGCTCCCCCCGTGAAGTTCAGGCCGGGGGGGGAGGCTTCCCGCCTCGCCCGGCCGAAATTCAGGCCGGGGGGGAGGCTTCCCGCCTTGCCTGGCCGAAATTCAGGCCGGGGAGGAGGCTTCCCGCCTCACCCGGCCGCAAACTCAAAAGTTTTTTTTTTTTAAACGCCCCCGTGATAGGCCACGTGACGATTAACGTAGCCTATCACGGCTAGATCTGCAAAGTCAGCCGTGATAGGCTACGTTAATCGTCCCGTAGCCTATCACGGGTGACTTTAAAAAAAAAAAAAGCGCGTACGCAAATGGCGGCCCCCATAGGGAGCCGCCATTCACGTTCCTTATTTGGTCGCTGTAGTCTACGTAAAGATTTACATAGACTACGGCGAAAATAAGGGCAACGCAAATAGCGTTGCCCTTATTTTCGCCGTAGTCTACGTAAATCTTTACGTAGACTACACCAACCAAATAAGAACGGGAATGGCGGCTCCCTATGGGGGCCGCCATTATCCGTACACTCTTTTTTTTTTTAAAGTCACCCGTGATAGGCTACGTGACGATTTACGTAGCCTATCACGGCTGACTTTGCAGATCTAGCCGTGATAGGCTACGTTAATCGTCACGTAGCCTATCACGGGGGTGTTTTTTTTTTCTTTTATTGGAATGGTGGGGTGGCAGCCGGTCGAAAGACCGGCTGCCGCTCCCACCCCGGACGAACACCCGCCGAACCGCTGGCCGGACCCGCCGCCGGGAGGGACATTCGGCAAAGGTAAGTCCCGTCCCAGGGGGGTGCGGGGGGCGGGGGGTGTGGAGAATTTCTCCCCGAAACTTGTTCGGGGAGCTGAACACATTGGTGCTCGGCCCCCCGAAGTTTCAGGGAGAAATTCTCCGCCATCCCTAGTCATTTCCTTCCAGGTTTGGGGGAAGAGGTTATTCAGGTTGCTGATAAATCCTAGTTCAGGAGTGATCTTGACCATGACATGGAAAAACAAGCATTAGTATCTGAATTACTGTCCATCCTGAAAAGCTTGTCTGAAGAATATTTTACATCTCTCTAAAACCAACAGAAATAAGATCAAGGAGGACATGCTAGGTAATGTGTTTTAGGTAATGTGTAACTGATTTTGCTTCAATGGGAAGATTTTAGGGTGACCATGAAAGAAAAAGCTACAGCATTTATTGCGGAACTAAATGATACAATTCATGTAGACATTCATTCATTCATTTATTATTTATTTATTACATTCATATCCCACCTTTCTTCCATCATGGAACTCAAGGTGGCGACATGTGGTTCCCTCCAAGCACTGGCCAGACCCAGACCTGCTTGGCTTCAGCAAGGTGGCTGCCTCATGTGCCTTCAGACTGAGCCAATAATGTGATGTGGCAGCAAAAAAAGTAGGATTGTACAAATTGTGTACCTTCCATGCCGCTTGACTTCTGCAGTTTGTGGCCAGTGCTCCGTACCGTCATTTACAAGCCCCCGGAATTCTTCTCTTTTTTTTCCGCTCCGAAAATTATGAAGATAAATCCGTACCGACAGCTGTAATTCTGCATAACTTCTGTAAGAAAGGCTATTTTTCATAGATATTTACGTATTTTTTCCCCTGCCCTGAAACGTAAGTAATTACTTTCAGCCAAAACACTTCCTCCTCCTTGGGGCTTTCCAAAACAAGGCTGCCCCAGGTGTGCCCGAGCAATGCACTCTTTGCTAAAAGAAACACTATTTGAAAGAAAGAAAGAAAGAAAAAACCTTTTAAAATGACCATGCCGGTCTGGAGCCCTGCACGAGTATTATTCCCCCTGCTAGGCTTTCTATTTCCACATCCAGCCTTGTTGGTGATGTTGTTTGTGAGGCTAAAATGGAGAGGAGAACTAACTCTGTGCATGTCTACTCAGAAGTAAGTCTTACTGAGTTCAATGCAACTTACTCCTACACATGTCAGCACCCCACTTGCCCCCAGCTCAGCTTTGTATTTCCACATCTAGCTCCTTATCAGACTTCCTGTTAGTTATCTCAGAAGACCCTTGGGTGAATGGGGGGGGGGGTTTCCAGGGAACAGCTGGATTGAGGGAGATTACACACACATACACACACACACACACACACACACGGAGAATATAGTTCTTCATATTCCCTGGTATGTTTATTCCTCATTTTGTCCATTCCCTGAGCATGTGCAGAGTGTGCTTTTTATTCAAAGAGAAGGTTGCTGATCTTTCCCTTCATGCTGCATTTGTACAAGTGAAGTGTGACTGCTTCAGAAAGAACTTTCCATTATACTGTCTCTTTTTCTTCATGAGTTTCATAATAGAAGTATGATCTAGTGGTGAGAGTTCAGCCCAAAGTCACCCAGTGAGATAACAGGAGGTTTGCTAATGAGCTGGATGTGGAAATACAAAGCTGAGCTGGGGACAAGTGGAGTGCTGACATGTGTAGGAGTAAGTTGCATTGAACTCAGTAAGATTTACTTCTGAGTAGACATGCACAGAGTTGGTTCTTCTCTCCATTTTAGCTTCACCATGTCACCAACAAGGCTGGATGTGGAAATAGAAAGCCTAGCAGGGGGAATAATACTCGTGCAGGGCTCCAGACTGGCATGGTCATTCTAAAATGTTCTTTCTTTCTTTCTTTCTTTCTTTCTTTCTTTCTTTCTTTCTTTCTTTCTTTAACAGCATTGCTTTAAACAAAGAGTGCATCGCTCAGGCACACCTGAGGCAGTCTTATTTTGGGAAGCCCTGAGGAGGAGGAAGTGTTTTGGCTGAAAGTAAACGGAGACGGAGGATTTCAATTGAAAAAGAACACCCACAAACAAGGCAGTGAGCACAATTCATTTTTTTTAAAAAACTTACTTATGTATTATCGAAATATACTACCTTGCGTTTTTATTTATTTTAATTTCGCGACTCTGTGCAGATGACAAACAAAAAGCCGCATGACTGCTGGCTCCGCAGGACCTCGTGGTGCTGTTCCGCAGAGGATTCCGTGGCACAGACTGAAGGGAATTCGATCCCATTTCAGTCCGTGGCAGAATTCTCTGACATCCCTAAAAAAAAGGCAAATGCTCTTTTGGGCTGCATTAATAGAAGCATAGCTTCCAAATCCCAGGAAGTACTAGTTCCCCTCTACTCAGCACTGGTTAGGCATCATCTGGAGTACTGTGTCCAGTTCTGGGCACCACACTTTAAGAAGGATACAGACAAACTGGAGAGGGTTCAGAGGAGGGCAACAAAGATGATCAGGGGACTGGAAACAAACCCCTATGAAGAGAGACTGAAAGAACTGGGCATGTTTAGCCTTGAGAAGAGAAGACTGAGGGAGATATGATAGTGCTCCTCAAGTACTTGAAAGGATGTCACTAGAAATGTACGTACTGTGTAAAATCTAGGGGTGCACGAAAGTCACTTACCTGGTCTCGCAGCTTTTCACGGTGGGGGGGAGGCACTTCGCTGCTCTCCCCACGTAGTTCAGGCCGGGGGGGAGGCTTGCTGCCTCGCCCGGCCGAAATTCAGGCCGGGGGGGAGGCTTCCCGCCTCGCCCGGCCGAAATTCTTACAGATACAGATCGAAACTCGCCCGGCCATTCGCGTTCCTTATTTGGTCGCTGTAGTCTACGTAAATCTTTACGTAGACTACGGCGAAAATAAGGGCAACGCAAATAGCGTTGCCCTTATTTTTGCCATAGTCTACATAATCTTTACATAGACTACAGCGACCAAATAAGGAACGTGAATGGCGGCTCCCTATGGGGGCCGCCATTAGCCGTACGCGCTTTTTTTTTTTTTAAAGTCACCCGTGATAGGCTACGTGATGATTTACGTAGCCTATCATGGCTGACTTTGCAAATCTAGCCATGATAGGCTATGTTAATCGTCACGTAGCCTATCACGGGTGACTTTAAAAAAAAAAAAGCGCATACGGCTAATGGCGGCCCCCATAGGGGTCACTTTGTAGTGGATTCCACAGGTTGGATTCTTAGAAATCCACTCATTTTTGTCCATCTCAAATTTCTCCAGCATCCCTAGTTGTCACAGAGAGGAATGGCAGGATCTTCTTGATCATCCCAGAGTGGAGGACAATGAATAATGGACTGAAGTTATGGGAAGCCAGATTCCAGCTGAACATCAGGAAAAGCTTCCTGACTGTTAGAGCAATACGACAATGGAACCAATTACCCAGGGAGGTGGTGGGCTCTCCCACACTGGAGGCCTTCAAGACGAGGCTGGACAGCTATCTGTCAGGGATGTTCTGACATGGATTCCTGCATTGAGCAGGGGGTTGGACTCAATGGTCTTGTAGGGCCCTTCCAACCCTACTATTCTAGGATTCTATGATCTATGTAGATGGGGCTGAAATGCTTCAAATTTACAGATCACATTACCAGATTTATTTCCATGAGCAAACCTATAGATTGATTTAGATAAATTTAAATATTCACATGAATCATGTTTTACATGCACCCATTCCTTACTCTTCATGAAATCAATGTTTTGATCAACATGAAGTCTGATACTTGTTAGCTTCATTAAGTTGAATAGTCCAAATGTTAAATTAAATCATGTAAAAATGGGCACAAATGCATAACAAAGATTTTTTTAAATGATTTTTGTTTCATGAGTGCAAATGCACACACCTGAAGCTTTGTTTGTTTGTTTTCTGTTGGGTTTTAGTCAGGGCTAAGAAATAGCACAGATGCAAGTGGGAGATAGATCTGTCTTGGTCCATCTTCCAGAATCGGAAAAGGAATAGACTTCTCCTCAGGATTCCAATTGTGAGAGGCACAATGGCCAGGTTTGCATGATCAGTGGGGGAAACTATTTTTCCTATCCTCAAAGGCCCAAGCTAGTAGTTAAAAATGCTTAGAAACACATAATTTAAGATTTAAATATTAAAATAATTTAAGAAATGAGTATGATGAGTACTCTCCTCTTAATCGCTATTGCAGGCAAATTGTCAACACCCCTGCCCTAAGCTTGTGTTTCCAGAGGGTTGGGAAACCCTGGAAAATACAGGAACATCCAGGTGTGGGTTCTGGCTCAAACATCACAAGGGCCTTAACACTGAGGCGTCTGGGTCTGATTCCAAATCAGACAGGGATGATTTAGTCTTAGACTATGGTATTGTAATGGAAACCTCAAGGCTTGGGAACCTGGTGCAGCCTGACTCTGCAATGGATTCCTTGACAACGGGGACTGTAGCCTCATATCTGGCCCAGTTGCAAGATAAGACATCATGTCGCACCCATGTTTTAGGACCCCAGATGGATGGAACTGGCGAACAAGATGATTCGGAGGAGGAGGGGGGACTGGATATGTCACCCAGGATGAGATGTCAAATCAAGAGGGTGAAGTGGCTATGGCCCCTGTAGCGTATTTTGCATTTATGGGCTAAAGGTTCAGGTCAGAAGTGGTGGTCAGAAGAGGGGCGTTAGCTAGGCCTACTCTGGTATTTAAACTAGGCCCTAGCCAATGAGACTTTGCAAAGATCAATGTCTTTTATGCCTGGATATCTACCAGGTCTGAATTCTCTTGGTTCCTCTATGAACTCTAGTTTATGTTTAGGATAATTTTAGGGATGTACGAATTGTGCTCATATCGTCCCGTTTGACTTCTGCAGTTTGCATCCTCTGTCCCGTTCTGCTGTCCGCAAACCCCTGAAATACTAGGGATGTATGAAAGTCACTTACCTTTTCACGAAATGTGATTTGAGGTGGGGGGGAGGTGCTCCGTCCCTCCCCCCCTGAATCCTGGCCAGCCGGGTCCGCAAATGGCGGCGGCCGTAGCCGCCGCCATTTGCGTCCCTGCAGTCAGCCATGATAGGCTACATAAATGTTTACATAGCCTATCACAAATGAGTAAAAAAAAACAAACCCGCGCGTACACAAATGGCGGCGCCCATGGGTGCCGCCATTTGCGTTCCTTATTTTGGCACGTCTAGTCTATGTAAACATTACACTACACTACGCTATTTGCGTTCCCCTTATTTTTGCCATAGTCTATGTAAATCTTTATGTACACTAGACGTGCCAAAATAAGGAATGCAAATGGCGGCGCCCATGGGCGCCGCCATTTGCATATGCGTGGTTTTTTGGTTTTTTTTTTACTCAGCCGTGATAGGCTATGTAAACATTTAGGTAGCCTATCATGGTGTTTTTTAAAAATCTAGCCATGATAGGCTACGTAAATCTTATTTATTTATTTATGTATTTATTTCATTTCTATACCGCCCAATTGCCGAAGCTCTCTGGGCGGTTCACAAAAATTAAAACCAAACAACACACAATAAAACAATTTAAAATATATAGAACATTAAAACCACAATGTGACAATACAACCACAATAAAACCTAGCAGCAGTACAGGAGTTTAAAATACAGATTTAAAACAGCAAAGCTAAAAATTTAGAAAGCTAAAATGCTAAAATGCCTGGGAAAATAAAAAGGTCCTCACCAGTGCCAAAAGGAATACAATGTAGGTGCCAGGTGAACCTCACTAGAGAGCTCATTCCAGAGCCGGGGTGCCACAAATCTAGGGATGGCGGAGAATTTCTCCACGAATCTTCGGGAGGCCGAGCGCCGAGGCATTCGGCCGCCCGAAAGTGTTGGGGAAATTCTCCGCCAGCCCCCTGCCCCCCCCCCGGGTGGGACTTACCTTCAGCTAATGTCCCTCTCGGCGGTGGGTCCTGGCGTCGGTTGGGCAGCTGTTCGTCGAGGGCGGGGTCGGCGGCCGGTCTCCCGACCGGCTGCTGCCGCCACCATTACAAAATAAAAAGTAAAAACAAAACAAAACACACACACCCATGATAGGCTACGTGATGATTTACGTAGCCTATCACGGCTAGATTTCCAAAGTCAGCCATGATAGGCTACGTTAATCGACACGTAGACTATCACGGGTGACTTTGGAAAAAAAAAAGCGCATACACAAATGGCGGCGGCCCATGGGCGCTGCCATTTGCGTTCCTTATTTTGGCACGTCTAGTCTACGTAAAGATTTACGTAGACTACGGCGAAAATAAGGGCAACGCAAATAGCGTTACCTTATTTTCGCCGTAGTCTACGTAAATCTTTATGTAGACTAGACGTGCCAAAATAAGGAAAGCAAATGGCGGCGCCCATGGGCCGCCGCCATTTGCGTACGCGCTTTTTTTTTCCAAAGTCAGCCGTGATAGGCTACGTGACGATTAACGTAGCCTATCACGGCTGACTTTGGAAATCTAGCCATGATAGGCTACGTTAATCGTTACGTAGCCTATCACGGGGTTGTTGGTTTTTTTACTTTTTCTTTCACGGCCTGGGAGATGGGGTGCTTCTCCCCAGCCTGAATTTTGGCCGGGGAAGGCGGGACACCTCCCCCCCCTCGCCTGAACTTCGGGGGGAGAAGCGAAGCGCCTCCCCCCACCACGAAAAAAGCTGAGGGACAAGGTAAGTCCCTTTCGTACATCCCTACACAAATCTTCACGTAGCCTATCACTTTTTTTTTTACTGGAAATGGTGGTGGTGGCAGCAGCAGCGGAAGACCAGCTGCCACAGCCGCTGCCACTGAACCGCCGCCGAACCACCGCCGAACCGCCGCCAAACCGCCACCGGAGCTGCCGCTGCCAGGAAGATTCACCCAAGGTAAGTCCCGACCTGGAGGGGGCGGGGGGGCAGACTGTTTTGCCACCAATTTTGGGGGGCCGAATGTGTTGGCATTCGGCCTCCCTGAGATTCATGGCGAAATTCTCTGACATCCCTACGAAATACTCTGTTGTTGTTTTTTCCACCTTGGAAGTTACGTAAATAAATCCGCAGCAAATGTCGAAAAATCCTCCGCACCCAACAGCCGCCCGTCCCATTCTGCCATTCTGCGAAAGACTATTCGTTGCAAATATTCACGTAGTTTCTGTCGGCCGGAATTGACCCTATGAAACTTCCGCTGCACTCGCCATTGTTGTGATTGCTTATGTATTTCCTCCCTAGGGGGGAATCCCCCCTTAACTTCCGCTGCACTTGCCATTGTTTGTTGTGATTGCTGACGCATTTGTATTTTCTCCCTTGGGGGGAATCTCCCCGTAACTTCCGTCGCACTTGCCATTGTTGTGATTGCCTTGGCCGGAACTTTCCCACTATTTTCGTAATTATTTACTTTTGTTGTTGTTGCTGCCCGGAATATTTCCCGCCCTCTGTGCGCTCCCCCGCTGTCTTGTTTTCTCAGACAGGGACAGGGACTGTGATTTTATTAATTTCTGTGTATTTGTGTTTGATGTTCCTCGTGTTTACTGGTCTTGTTAACCTAACTGCCTCCCAAATAGGGATGGCGGAGAATTTCTCCCCGAAACTTCGGGGGGCTGAGCGCCAACGTGTTCGGGCCCCCCGAACAAGTTTCGGGGAGAAATTCTCCGCAACCCCCAACCCCCCGCAGCCCCCCGGGACAGGACTTACCTTTCCCGAATGTCCCTCCTGGCGGCGGTTCCCGGCGGCAGTTTGTTGGGTCTTCATCAGGGGCAGGGGCGGCAGCCGGTCTTTCGAACAGCTGCCGCCGCCGCCATTTCAATAAAAGTAAAAAAAAAAACCACGCCCCCGTGATAGGCTACGTGACGATTAACGTAGCCTATCACGGCTAGATTTCCAAAGTCAGCCATGACAGGCTACGTAAATCGTCATGTAGCGTATCACAGGTGACTTTAAAAAAAAAAAAGTGCGTACGGCTAATGGCGGCCCCCATAGGGAGCCACCATTCACGTTCCTTATTTGGTCGCTGTAGTCTACGTAAAGATTACGTAGACTACGGAGAAAATAAGGGCTATTTGCGTTGCCCTTATTTTCGCCGTAGTCTATGTAAAGATTTACGTAGACTACAGTGACCAAATAAGGAACGCGAATGGCGGCTCCCTATGGGGGCCGCCATTTGCGTACGTGCTTTTTTTTTTTTAAAGTCACCTGTGATAGGCTACATGATGATTTACGTAGCCTATCATGGCTGACTTTGCAGATCTAGCCGTGATAGGCTACGTTAATCATCACTTAGCCTATCACGGGGGCGTGTTTTTTTTTTACTTTTTATTTTGCGGCCGGGCGAGGCGAGGCGCCTCCTCCCCGGCCTGAATTTCGGCCAGGCAAGGCAGGAAGCCTCCCCCCCGGCCTGAATTTCAGCCGGGCGAGGCGGGAAGCCTCCCCGCCCGGCCTGAACTTCGGGGGGAGAGCAGTGAAGTGTCTCCCCTCCACCGCGAAAAGCTGCAAGACCAGGTAAGTGGCTTTCGTGCACTCCTACTCCCAAATAAAAAAAAAAAACGGGGCTGCAGCTCCACTTCCGCAAAATAGGTCGTCAACGTCCTGCTAACTTCCTGAATGTCATCTGCATCTGCATTTGTGTCTGCGTGGTGATTTGTGGGTGGAGTTCTGTTTGGTGGTGGTGGTTGTGTGTCAGTGGTGGTGCTTATTGGGTTTGCTTGTGTCAGTGTTGTTTGTGCATTGTGGTGGTTTTGTCTGGTCTGTGTGTGCGTGTGTGTGTAGTTGTGCATTGTGGTGTTTTTGTCTGGTTTGTTCTGTGTGTGTGTAGTTAAGTGGTGGTTGTGCGTGGCTGTCTGGTGTGTGTGTGTTTGTGTGTGTAATTGTGCATTGTGGTGTTTTTGTCTGGTTTGGTCTGTGTGTGTGTAGTTAAGTGGTGGTTGTGCATGGCTGTCTGGTGTGTGTGTGTGTTTGTGTGTGTAGTAGTGTGGCTGCTCTAAAATGGCTGCACCAGTACTTGGCAGGAGGTGGGACCATGAGGAGACCATCGCCTTCCTCATTAACATTAAAAGCAGCGAGGTGGTGGCAGCGCTGTTTGGCAGCTGCTCCTACTGCAATGAAATTTATTGGGCCCAGATAAAGAGGAGGATGGAGCGAGCGGGCCACCATCGCATGACGGGACAATTGTGGTCCAAATGGAAAGTGCTAAAGCAGTCCTTCATCAGAGAGGGGATTGCTGCTGCCGAGAGAAGGGCACCGCTGTCGAACCCCCCCACCTACTACTGGCGCATCCATAGAGTGTGGGTCATAGAATCATAGAATCATAGAATAGTAGGGTTGGAAGGGGCCTACAAGGCCATTGAGTCGAACCCCCTGCTCAATGCAGGAATCCAAGTCAGAGCATCCCTGACAAATGGCTGTCCAGCCTCGTCTTGAAGGCCTCCAGTGTGGGAGAGCCCACCACCTCCCCAGGTAATCGGTTCCATTGTCGTATTGCTCTTACAGTCAGGAAGTTTTTCCTGATGTTCAGCTGGAATCTGGCTTCCTGTAACTTGAGCCCATTATTCCGTGTCCTGCACTCTGGGATGATCAAGAAGAGATCCTGGCCTTCTTCTCTGTGACAACCTTTCAAATACTTGAAGAGTGCTATCATATCTCCCCTCAGTCTTCTCTTCTCAAGGCTAAACATGCCCAGTTCTTTCAGTCTCTCTTCATAGGGCTTTGTTTCCAGTCCCCTGATGATCTTTGTTGCCCTCCTCTGAACCCTCTCCAGTTTGTCTGCATTCTTCTTAAAGTGTGGTGCCCAGAACTGGACACAGTACTCCAGATGAGGCCTAACCAGTGCTGAGTCGAGGGGAACTAGTACTTCCCGGGATTTGGAAGCGATGCTTCTATGAATGCAGCCCAAAATAGCATTTGCCTTTTTTGCAGCCACATCACATTGTTGGCTCATATTCAGCTTGTGATCGACAACAATTCCAAGATCTCGCTTGTAGTGTGGTTGAGCCACGTATCCCCCATCTTGTAACTGTGCATTTGGTTTCTTTTTCCTAGGTGCAGAACTTGGCATTTGTCCCTATTAAATGTCATTCTGTTGTTTTCTGCCCAGCGCTCCAGTCTATCCAGATCACTTTGAATTTTATTTCTGTCTTCCAAAGTATTAGCTATCCCTCCCAATTTTGTGTCATCTGCCAATTTGATCAGCATTCCCTGCACCTCCTCCTCCAAGTCATTAATAAAAATGTTGAAGAGCACTGGACCCAGGACTGAGCCCTGCGGTACCCCACTCGTTACCTCTCCCCAGTTTGAGAAAGTCCCATTGATAAGCACTCTTTGAGTCCGATTCTGTAGCCAACTGTGGATCCACTGGATCGTTGTTTCATCTAGCCCACTTTGAGCTAGTTTGCTCATCAGGATATCATGGGGCACTTTGTCGAAAGCTTTGCTGAAGTCGAGGTATATGATGTCTACAGCATTCCCACGGTCTACAAGGGAGGTTACTTGATCAAAAATGAGATCAGATTTGTCTGGCAGGACTTGTTTTTGACAAATCCATGTTGGCTTCGTCAAGGCAGGCCAGCCCCCATTTTCGCAGAGGCATATGCTTGGTAAGGTATAGTTATCCCATCCCATCATAAAGCTTAACTAAATATGAAAACAAGGATGTGTACTGAAAATGAAACTATCTCTTTGTGGTGTCATGTGGAAACAAACAAATCCTGACATTTAGCCTGCAATCCTATGCTTGTTGAACTTGGACAGAAAAAGGTCCCATCATCTTCCGGCCACTTTGGCTGGTTGAAGAAGGGATGCTGGGAACTGCATTGCTTTTTCCTGTACAACCACATGCATAAGATTATGTGGGCCTGGCTACAACTCATATTACACACTGACACGCTGTCCATTTCCAGTGATTTTTCATTCATTGTTTTAGTCTACGTAAATCTTTACGTAGGCTAAAATGGTGAATCATAAGGGGATGCAAATAGCGCCCGCTACACTATTTGTGTTCCCCTTTATTTTCGCCAACATAGTCTACGTAAATATTTACGTAGATTAAGACAGTAAAAAGAAGGAACGCAAGTGGCGGCGGCCGTACCCGCCGCCATTTGCGTACGCGTTTTTTTTTTTAAACCCACCCAACCATGATAGGCTATGTAAAGATTTACGTAGCCTATCATGTCTTTTTTTCTTTTTTAAAAAACCTAGCCATGATAGGCTATGTAAATCTTTATGTAGCCTATCACGTCGTTTTTTGTTTTTTTTACACAAGCCTGGAAATGGTGGCGGTAGCAGCCGGTCAGAAGACCAGCCGCCGCCACCGCCGCCGCCGGAGCCACCACTGCCGCCCAGAAGATCCGCTCCAGGTGACTCTCGTCCCGGGGGGATCCGTGGGGGGGTGGGGGGGTGGCAGGCCATTCCACCACGGAGTTCGGGGGGCTGAATGCACTGGCATTTGGCCTCACCGAGATCCATGACGGAATTCTCTGACATCCCTAATTGAGTTTATGTATGTCAATTGTTTGCTGGAAAGTACAACTCTGATGGGACTTTAGCTAGAGGTTGCCTTTCCCAGTGTCAAATGGAGTGGTCCCTGCTGTGAAGAAACCAACCATTTGTGATGCAGAGTTTAAGTGCTACAAAGTATTTCACAAGTCCTTGGAATGTGTATCTGTGTAACCTGATCTATGGAAATAAAAGACTGAAGGCAAAGAGGCCTCTCACACTGAATTTGCTAAGGGAGTCAAGGAACCAAGCCTTGACATCAGGCCCTAAGGATCTAGCAACTTCTGTTACCAGGCTTTCTTCCATGCTGGTACTTCTCCCCTTCACAAGGGTAGGTTTGCTTTAGAAAGAGAGGGTGGGATGGGACGAAATTGGCTGGAATGCCTAGGGTTAATCTATCTCAGGTATGGTGTTGCTTAGAAAGACCTTATGATTTCTCCACCGTTCCTCTGAGAAAGCTCAGAAACAATTGAGCTTATTGCCAAAAAAAAAGAGGGGAAGTTGTCCAGCACTATTGATAAGTGATCAATGCATAAATCTTGGAATCAAAATTAAATACACAGATTTAAGTGGGACCTTGGGAAATAATTGTAATTCAGTATGGATGGTGGCTCTGATTCTGATGGGGCTGTGAATCCATTCTGGGTTTCAGTCAGAACCAGCCAGAACTCTAAAGAAGCTATAGAGTGATGAACCTATTTTGGATATTGGTTATTAAGTGATGAACCTATTTTGGATATAGGGTTCAGAACCTTGGATACCTCCTTTAGAGTTCTGGCTGGTTCTGACTGAAACCCAGAATGGATGCATAGTCCCACCAAAATTGGAGCCACCAGCCTCCACTGTCATAATTGAAAGGTTATAGGCATTATGCCAACTTACGGTGTCTTGGGAATGGTTACCTCACTGCACTGTAATGGAACCTTTAATTAAAATAGTAATGGAGAGGACACATGTTTAACTTTGATCTATGTGAGTAACATTTCTAAATTTAGTCTTGCCTGTTAGAATGTTCAAACAACAAATAAATTACATGTTAAACTTCATACTGAAATCCAAGATGATGGAGGAGAATGAACAATGGAACTAAAATGTTTGCATCAGGCCCATTTGTTGTCATAGCCTTTCTACGTGCCTTGTGGGGAGAGTATATTAGCCCACGTTAGTTTTTTCTGTTCATGCATAGGTTTCAGTGTTCCACACACTTAAGGTTTTGTGCTATTTCAAAAGGTTCTGTTGAGTTCTGCCTTGCTTTGAAGAAATAAATCCAGAGCTCCTTCCATTTTGCTTGTTTCCTAGAGCTGGACCGAGGGACTCAAGGACTCCTCAAGCTGGACGAGAAATGCTACTCAGTATGGGTTGTTTCCCCAGCCCCTGTGCATGCCACTTGTGTGCCTGGCATTTCCTTAATTACCCACACTGCATCACAGGTTGCTGTGTCATCTGAACCCAGCATGTGGAGCAGTGGGGGTGGTTTCTAACACAGCCCACAAGACCTACTACAAGCCATGGGTTGTTGTGGGGTGGATTAGAAGTGACTCCCACTGCTCCGCTCACTGGGTTCGGATGACATAGCAACCCACAATGTGGCACAGGTAATCTAGCAAATGGTGGGCACATGCGGGAGTGGGGGAAACAACATATTCTGCATAGTTTTCCTTACTGATCATGTGAACTTGGCCAATGAAGGAGCAAGGACAAAAGAGTAGGGATGGCGGAGAATTTCTCCACGAATCTTCGGGAGGCCGAGCGCCGAGGCATTCGCCCCCCCAAAAGTGTTGGGGAAATTCTCCGCTGGCCCCCCGCCCCCCCGAGATGGGACTTACCTTCAGCGAATGTCCCTCTCGGCGGTGGGTCCCAGCGGTGGTTCGGCGGCGGTTCGGCGGGGGCGGGGGCAGCGGCTGGTCTCCCAACCGGCTGCCGCCACCTCCATTACAAAATAAAAAAGTAAAAAAACAAACAAACAACCACACCCATGATAGGCTACGTGACGATTAATGTAGCCTATCATGGCTGACTTTGGAAATCTAGCCGTGATAGGCTACGTTAATCGTTACGTAGCCTATCACTTTTTTTTTTTTTTTACTTTTTCTTTTGCAGCCGGGGAGACGGGGCGCTTCTCCCCAGCCTGAATTTTGGCCGGGGAAGCGGGGCGCCTCCCCCCCCTCGCCTGAACTTCAGGGGGAGAAGCAAAGCGCCTCCCCCCCACCGCAAAAAAAGCTGCGGGACAAGGTAAGTCCCTTTCGTACATCCCTACAAAAGAGACAAGAGAGAGGAGAGAGAGAAGAAATCACAGAGAAAGAATGCTTTAAACTTCAACTGGATTGGCTCAAGTAAGCCCAACAATGGAAGCAGAACCCAGTTGCTGGACCAGACATCTTTCCCAGTGCACAAAAGACATTGATATTAAACATTTTTTTCACCTTATATGAAATGGCTCACGCAAGGATGAGCACATGAAACAGATACTCTCTCAAATCTAGGAATGGACTAAAGTCCCTTACCTGGTCCCGCAGCTTGCTTCACGGTGGGGGGGAGGCGCTCCATCCCTCCCCCTGAAATTCTGGGCAGGGTGGGAGGTGCCCCATCTCTCCCTGCCAAAATTCTGGCTGGGGGGGGAGGTGCCCCGTCCCTCCGGCCATGAATCTTGTCTCCTGCCCGGACGCAAATGGCGGCGGCCGTAGCCGCCGCCATTTGCGTCCCTGCAGTCAGCCGTGATAGGCTATGTAAATGTTTACGTAGCCTATCACGGCTGACTTTGGAAAGAAAAAAAAAGCATGTACGCAAATGGCGGCGCCCATGGGCACCGCCATTTGCATTCCTTATTTGGGCACGTGTAGTCTACGTAAACATTTACGTAGACTACGGCGAAAATAAGGGCAACGCTATTTGCGTTGCCCTTATTTTCGCCGTAGTCTTCGTAAATGTTTACGTAGACTACACGTGCCCAAATAAGGAATGCAAATGGTGGCGCCCATGGGCGCTGCCATTTGCGTACGCACTTCCCCTCCCCAAAGTCAGCCGTGATAGGCTATGTAAACATTTACGTAGCCTATCACGGTGTCTTTTGAAAATCTAGCCGTGATAGGCTACGTAAATCTTTACATAGCCTATCACATTTGTTGTTGTTGTTTTTTACTTGGAAATGGCAGCGGCAGCAGGCGGTTGGAAGACCGGCCGCGGCCGCCGCCTCTGCCGAACCGCCGCCGAACCACCGCCGGAAGCCCCCGCCGCCAGGGACATTCGACAAAGGTAAGTCCCATCCCGGGGGTGTGGGGGGTGGCGGACCATTTCTCCACCAATTTCGAGGGGCCGAATGCGTTGGCATTCGGCCTCCTGGAGATTCATGGAGAAATTCTCTGACATCCCTACACTGGTGGATTGGAGGGACTATACAGAGATATGGTGGATTCAGAGGATGGCAATTATTATATTTTTAAAAGCAGGGTCAGAAGTTGCTTTGGATTAACAGCTGCACACAACAAGGACAACTTTAGGGCTTTAAAAAAAACATGCCTGTGAAACTTTGTCAGATGAGGGGGCTGACGGTGGCAAGGCAAAAGAGCTTCACTTTCCAGTGCTGAGGGCCAGATACTTTATCGAATTAAAGGAGTGGAACAATTAATTTTATCCTGCCTTCTGGATACGAGGAAATAGCCAAGTACAACCCACAAACTGGTTCTGAAATAGCAGACCAACTGTTGCTTTTTCAGGAAGCCTAAGGAGAGAAATTTGGAGGAGGAATCAACAGTCTGAATAAAACAGTGGAAGCCACCACATTCTGAAGGACCACCCCAGGACTTGGATTACAAATCCTGAGCGCTCAACACCATGGTTTACACCAACAGACGGGAGTGTACAATTATTTGTTTTCATTGTGGGAGAAGGGACTTTATAAAACTGACTTCCCCAATTGACAGAAAGGAAGCCAACTCCTACCTCAATCCCATGTCCACTGATTTCAGTGGGGATTATTCCCCATGTGCATAGGATTGTGGACTTAGTCTGCATGCTCAAAGCAATATGTATGAAGACAAAGCCAAATGACATCTCTACCACATGTTGTGGGAAAGAGCAGAAACAACTCCTTCCTTCCATAAACTAAATTTCCATTTTCTTTTTTTCTTTTGAGAGATGTTTGAAAATGGCAGAGGTAACTTAACTGTGGAAATAAGTTCTTTGTGACTGGTTTGCCATTCCTTGGGACTCAGCTACACCAAATTGAAATTCAGTGAGCATGCTGCTTTACTGCTTAATGCATATCCCTGCGCATATTCATGAGTGCATATTAACGGAATGACAAGCTCAGATGAACCGCTTTCCCCCTTCATAAGCATATTCGCCCATTAAGATATAATCTAATAAGCACAGATACAAAAACGAAGGGGAAGATAAAAACTTTCTTTTCTCTGCCATCCTGTTTCCCCCCTGGAAACTGTGTAGTCCTAATGGCCTTAAACAGCCATTTAACCACCCACAGAGTGGGAGTGGGGAGGGTTTACAAATTTGCCTGCTACATTGTTTTGCTTTGGTTCTCTTCATAGCACTGAAACTTTATTTGTTTGCATTCTCAGGGAAATAAATTGGACCAATCTGTACCCCGACAAAAGGGGCTGGATGTTCTTCTGTTTTATGTTGCCTCCACTCTCCATTACAAGTTGTTTCAGCTCAGTTTTTTTAAAAAATTTAATTCATGCCAAGAGACAAAATCTACATGTAACCCATATAGCCATAGGTCAGCTGCTGAAAGGGCATTGAGGGGGGAAAAAGGATGGGTTTTAAGCAGAGGACCTAGTTGTCTCTGACAGGGAACAAACAGAGAAAGAGAGGAGAGGAAAACACAGCCTTTCCCCCAAGGAGAACCAAAATTTGAGTTCTCTCTCAGGTTAGGTAAAAGTGTTCTAAAAATTATTGATTTATGCTACTTATATACTCAGCCAAAAAAAAAATAATAAAATAAAAAAATGCAGACGAGAGACACTTTGCCAGTCTTGTGAGGTTTCCTGAGTAATGGAGCTGCTACCTGCCTGTGTCCAGGTGATGGGTCTAGTGCATGCATGACTGCCTGAATGAAGGCCAATGACCTGGTGGTTCTTTATCCAGCTAGTACCTGAATGCTATGAAGATGGAGACATTTTCAGGACATGACCTCCATCTAGCTGGAGGAAGAAGGTGTGTAGTCGTGTTGAGAAGACATCACGAACTCTGTCTCATAGGGCCACCTGTGCATCAGGTTAAAATTAAATCACACGGCCTTGCAGACTTGCCCTGAAATATTCAGTGAGAGGCCAGCAGGGCAAATGTTTCAGCTAAAGCTAACTAAACCCACCATTATTAATAGTCTTTTTTAGGGTTGGCGGAGAATTTCTCCCCGAAACTTCAGGGGGCCGAGCGCCAACGTGTTCGGCCCCCCGAACAAGTTTTGGGGAGAAATCCTCTTAACCCCCCCCACCCCCCGCACCCCCCCCGGGACGGGACTTACCTTCACCGAATGTCCCTCCTGGCGGCGGGTCCAGCCGGCGGTTCGGCGGGTGTTCGAGCGGGGCGGGAGCGGCAGCCGGTCTTTCAACCGGCTGCCGCCGCCGCCATTGCAATAAAAGAAAAAAGAAAAAAAACGCCCCCTGATAGGCTACGTGACGGTTCACGTAGCCTATCATGGCTAGATTTGCAAAGTCAGCCGTGATAGGCTACGTCAATCGTCACGTAGCCTATCACGGGTGACTTAAAAAAAAAAAAAAAAGTGTGTACGGATAATGGCGGCCCCCATAGGGAGCCGCCATTCCCGTTCCTTATTTGGTCGCTCTAGTCTACGTAAAGATTTACGTAGACTACGGCGAAAATAAGGGCAACGCTATTTGCGTTCGGGGGGAGAAGCGAAGCACCTCCCCCCCACTGCGAAGCAAGCTGCGAGACCACTGTGAAACATTAAGAGGCAGTTCATTCTTTATGTCCGACCCTAGGGGTCATGTCATGACAGTCATGTCCGACCCTAGGGGGTGGTGCTCATCTCCATTTCTAAGCTGAAGAGCCAACGCTGTCCAAAGACGCTTCTGTGGTCATGTGGCCAGCATGACTGAACACCAAGGTGTACGGAACGCCGTTACCTTTCCAGCCGAAGCGGTACCCATTTATCTACTTGCAATTTCTTGCTTTCAAACTGCTAGGTTGGCAGGAGCTGGGAGTGAAGACGGGAGCTCACTCTGTCATGCAGCACTCCGGTCTTGAACTACTGTCCTGCCGACTTTCTGGTCTGCAGTTCAGCATCTTGACCACTAAGCCACGGTGGCCCTGCCTTATTCTTATACTCTTGGCCAATTGAAATTGTATCAGCATGTATCCAAAGGAACTTATGAAGTGGAGCTGGCAGCAAAATTATTAGGGATGGCGGAGAATTCCGCCATGGATTTCAGTGAGGCCGAATGCACTGGCTCAGCCCCCCAAAATCCATGGTGGACCGGCCTGCCACCCCCCTGCCCCCCCGCGGATCCCCCCTGGGACGAAACTTACCTGGGGCAGATGTTCTGGATGGCAGTGGCTCCAGCGGTGGCTTTGGCGGTGGCAGCGGCGGCTGGTCTTTCGACCGGCTGCCGCGGCTGCCATTTCCATTCTGGCCTTTGCCGTGGTAGGCTATGTAAGTCTTTACGTAGCCTATCACAGCAAGCCAATAAAAAAAACCCCAAACACCCGCATATGCAAATGGCGGTGGCTATGACGGCCGCCACTTGTGTTCCTTATTTTTCGCTGTTTTAGTCTACGCAAATATTTATGTAGACTAAAACGGCGAATAAAAAAGGAACGCAAATAGCGCCCACTATGCTATATGCATTCCCCTTTTTTTTCGCCATAATAGTCTATGTAAATATTTACGTAGACTAAAATGGTGAAAAATAAGGAACGCAAATGGTGGCCGCCATAGCCGCCGCCATTTGCGTACGCTGTTTTGTTTTTTTTTTTACCCAGATGTGATAGGCTATGTAAAGACTTATGTAGCCTATCACGGCTCCCTGGCTGGATGCAAATGGCAGCCGCTACGGCAGCCGCCATTTGCATCCGCACTAGCCAGTCCGCAGCCAGAAATCCGGCTGTGGACAGCCCTGGCCTGGCCAGCTGCTCCGCAGAGCTGCCCCGGAGCAGAGCCAGCCATCGAGGATTCTGGGGGAGAGGACCGGATTGCCTCCCCACCGTCGAGGACTCTAGGGGGAGGGACGGAGCACCTCCCCTCGCACCACGAACACAATCCGCAAAAAGGTAAGTGACTTTTGTACATCCCTAAAAATTATACTAATTCTGTGTGAGAGCAGAAATTTCAGTTGTTTCTTATGTAGTTTTAGCTACTCTCAACCTCATCCTGTGTATTATACTGCTTTGCTTTGTCACCCCTGGGGAGAAGATTCAGAGTCCTCGTATCTTCCAGATATCTTCTTTTGTGGATGAAAAAGCAGTTCATTGGGAGTGATGTTGAGAAGAAGAAGAAAAAAATGACCAGAAGGATTAAGTCAGCTTTCGCCACCCCTCACCCTTTTGCTCTGCTTCACCTCAATAGCCTGGCCAAGCTGATTTGGGATTTTTCTTTTACTGGGGGAAAGAAAAACAAGGCAAGACTGTATGTAATGTGTAGTTTGAGCCTCAGTCGTTGGCATGGGAAAATACGTCTTTTCCCGTATAGGCAGAGTAAATTCTAGTCCTCTCCTGTTTACTTTTGACTGCTTTATCCTTAATGTAGCATACAGAGATTTTATGTGCCATATTTCATCAATGCAATTCTTTTGTTACTATGGCAATCAACTCCAATTTTCTCCCATTCTGGCAATTGTATTTTTATAGTCTTCTGGTCTCAAAGAGATAAGCTTTCCTTGTATTTCACATAGATTCCAAGAATCACCTTGTGGAGGAGACACTGCCAACCTTTACATTCAAACTACGTTCTGTTATTTGCAACTGCAATTTTCAAGTTGCTGATATCCTACTTACTTCTTTTTCAGTGTGATCTATTTATTTGAGACAGCTCTTGCTCTAAGGTACTTTGTGGCGCTGACCTCTTGCAGCAATGGAATAGTGTGCATTTATTTTAATTTTGTGGTGACCCAGGCAAATGGATAATAAAAGTAACCCTTAGCTAACTCTCTAAAGCAAGAGCTAGCCTCAAACATGCTGGAGAGACTCGTGGAAGTTGAATAACTAAGGAAGAAATGATTTTTGTCCCAGTTTTACCAATTGAACCAATTGTTTAGTCAAGATATTTGGGGTAAACTAAGGATCCTGGACTTCATATACTGGATTAGCCATGATTGGCCATGTGATCACTGGGTGGTACTGGGAGCTCAGCCATTTTAGGTTCTCACATGTGTAATTAAAATAAGAAAGACTAATGTTGGTAGGTAGGGTGTTCATAATTTCAAGTGCCATTGCCTTTGTTCTGACAAAAGGCCTTCATTTGTGGTATTACTGTAGCATTAAAGAAATGAAGATTTTGAAGCCTGCTTTACAGAGAATGTGCCATGAGCATCTATTCGTAATTATCAATCTGTGTGCAAGAGGTTATAGTATTTATATTTCTGTTTAAGGTTTAGAATATCCAACACAAAGAGTGTAGACTGGAAGACCTTAAACAAATGTCCTATTTACATGCTTATTTACACTCTCTGTAGGCTGTGTCTTTAAAATACAGTTATTTCCTCCATGTTTACAAGAAACACTTGTAACCCCAATAAACCCCAATAAAACAGTTTTTTAAAAAAAATACTTAGGTGATTGTTTAAACTTGCAGGTAGGGATGGATGCCCCTCCCCCATTCCAGGTTCTCCAGGTGCCACTGAGTCCCTGCCCCTGTTCGCATGCCCCTGGACCTGTGCTCATCCCCCCGCACTCACCGAGCCACTGGCACTCACCAAGCGCCGCAATCACCATTTTGCGGAGGGGGGATGTAATTGCAAAATATGCGCACATCTAGTCTTACTCAAAATGGCACTGTGAATGGCCCATATACACAAGGTTACTGGCGTAAATGGCCCATTTACACCTGTAATCTTGCATATATGCACCGTTCATGGCATCATTTTGCATAAGACTAGCTGAACTGCAGACTGGAAGGTCGGCAGGACAGCAGTTCGAGACCCGAGTGCCGTGTGACGGAGTGAGCTCCCACCTTCAGTCCCAGCTCCTGCCAACCTAGCAGTTCGAAAGCAAGAAATTGCAAGTAGATAAATAGGTACTGCTTTGGCAGGAAAGGTAACAGCGTTCTGTGCACCTCGGTGTTCAGTCATGCCGGCCACATGACCACGGAACCGTCTTCAGACAACGCTGGCTCTTTGGCTTAGAAATGGAGATGAGCACCACACCCTAGAGTCGGACATGACTGGTTGGGAACACCTTTACCTTTACCTTTTTTAGATGTGGACATATTTCATGATCACCATTTTTTCCCCCCAAATGGCACTTGTCACGCTTGTGGATGGGTCTCAGGTGAGTGTGGGCAGCTCAGCGCATGCGCAAAGGGGGGTTGAGCAGGGGGCAGGGGCTTAGCGGGTGCAGCTCAGAGGCATGGGCAGGGTGGAGTCTGGTGGACTCCTGGACCCAATCAGCCACCCACAGCATCCCTACTTGTAGGGGCCCAGCCCCAGCCCTGCAATAAGCCCTATAGTTTATAGTCAGAATCTGATCAGAAGTAGTCTGGAAGTGTTTGGAGCCCAGTTTGGTACTGAGAAGCCCAGGACCTAAGAGTCTGGCTTTACCTCATTATTCATGTAATGGCAAGAGGAAGGGGGGTCTGGTCTGGGCCTAAGCAGCCTGTGGAATGTCAGAAAAAAATGTGAGCTTATCTCTGTCAACTTTCTCTGAGAAACTAGCAGAGGGGGAGTGGGTTTCTCCTGTCCAGCTGCTAGTAGTTGACCTGAAATGTCAGGATAGTGAACCTGGAACCTGGAACTTCCTGGAGGTTGCCATTTTAAAAATGGTGACTCCCTGCAGTAAGAGTTGCCGCACACGTCCTGGCCTCAGCAGTTGGTGGCAGCGAAGACAGCAGCAGTGACGAGGCGGCAGCAGAGAAAGCGGCGGCGAGGAGAAGGATGAAGCAGCAGCAGAGAAGGCGGCTCAGGTAAGGACCTGGAGCTGTTGGGGGGGCTGGGCCAGTGGGGCCAGGCTTGGGGGGGAGCTCCAAAGTGCACTGAGTGCTTCGGAGAGCCCTCGACCTTCTCTGGGTCGCTTCATGCCCCCTCTGCTTTGACTTGGAAGGGGCACAAAATGACCCGAAGCAGGCAGCCCATTTCAACTTGGGGTTCGGGCCTTGGGCTGAAGCAGTGCACAGCCCTAGTTTATGCCAAGAACCATTCAAGCCCCTTGCCTTGTATTCTGATCCATAGAGATTGCAATGGACAAACCAAGCAGTATGTTTCTCTGGCACAGTGAAGTTATTAGTCTTTGACTATTTTTAGAACTACATATTGAACTTGTAGCTAATTGCCATCAGCTATATGATTTCTGGAGTACTGCAACCATTAAGCTTTTGCTGTGAGCCCCAAGAAGCTCGTCTATGATACTGGATTTGCTAACAATAAAAGTTCTTGCAGGTTTTGGTGTTTTGTGTTAATTTGCCAGGATTTGTCTGTGCCAAGAGATGGGCACAGGACAAGACTATTATTAACAGCAAAAGAAGTGCCCTTAATCAACCAGTATGGTGTAATATAGCCTTCCAAAATGTGGCACCCTCCAGATGTTTTGGACAAGAACTCTCATCATCCCCAGACAGCATAGCCAATAGACAAGGATCCTGGGAGATGTAGTAGAAAGTACCTGGAGAGTGCCATGTTGGGGAAGCCTGGTGTGTTAGTTGGCATGTCAGACTAGGACCGGGGAGACCAAGTTTCAAATCCCTACACAGCCATGAAACTCACTGGGTGACCAAAGGCAGTTACTACCTCACAGCTGAACCTATCTTACAGAGTTGTTGTGAGAATAAAATGGGGAAGGGAGAACCATGTACACTGCTTTGAGCCAGGGATGTTGGAGGAATACAGTGTGTGTGTGGGGGGGGGGCGTGGAGCTCGACAAGCTTTCATTGGCACAGGGCCCCAGAATCCGTTCCATCTACTGCTAGCTGGCCTGACTCAACCTACAGCAAGTTGGGCCAGCTAGCGGATTTTCAGGAGTTTTGAATCTGCATAAATCACGGCCACAATTTGGGCAAATTATGCAAATTTGCCCAGATTGCAACCATTGTTTGTGAAACTCTCTGTTTGCACAAATTATAGCCAAGGTCAACAAAACAAAACAAAACATAAAAAGTCCCCAGAATTTGGGGAAACTACATACCTCAGCTCGCAAAAGCAAGCCAAGACGGGTGTGCATTGTACAAAAGTCACTTACCTGTTCGCAGATTATGTTTATGGTGGGGGGGAGGTGTTCCGTCCCTCCCCCCGGAATCCTGGACGGGGGGAGAGGCACTCTGTTCCTCCCCCCCAGAATCCTCCGTGGCTGGTTGTGCTCTGCGGCAGCTCCATGGAGCAGCCAGCCAGCCCCGCGGAGCAGCCGGCCAGCCCCAGCCAGGCCAGAGCTGTCCGCAGCTGGATTTCCAGCCGCGGAGTGCTCTGGGTAAAAAACAAATGATATGACAATAGCATATTGATGCAGTAATGCACTCTACTTCTCTGTAATGTTACTTTGCTGACTTGTTCAGGGTCTGAATAATAATTATCCAAGTATAAGTGAGGATCCATCCAAAAATAAAATAAAATAAAGAAGTTTATTTTGCACCTACCTTTGTTGTCATTATTGTCCTATCCCACTATCCAACCTCGTCTTTATGGGACATTAACCAGAATATTTTCTTCCGATTTTAAATATAGATTAGGCCGGTGCAGGCTGTTCTTCAGGATATTGGTTTGTTATGTTATGATACACTGTTCCCCATAATCAAAACAATATAGTTGTTGTGTCCTAGTGGATTTTTAAAATTGACCATCAGAAATGTAAAAGACGTGCCGCAAAAGATGATATTCACCCATATAGAGATTTTATAATACTCATAGCACTTCACTAAAGTGGCCATCGACCTTTCCATTATGGCTGCATGTTATGTAATGATCACAAACCTGGAATATTTATGGCTGCTGTTCAAAGCACACAGACAAGGGAGGAAGGCTGTAATCCTATTAGGGGTGGGAGAACAAGCCATTCTTGAGTTCACCTCGATTCTCTGAAAATCACTTTGAATCATGTAGTCCCACACCCATTTCCATTGTCAACCTTTTTTAAAAAAATTGGTTCATTTAAATGGGAAAGGTGCCCATTTCTCTGTGTGTTTTCCAAAAGTGTGCACTTTTTCCCCATTGACTAAAGCATGAAAATGTGCATATAAATAAATAAATAAATAAATGAGCATTGCAAAAGTGCGATTTTTTTAAAAAAGGCATTTTTTTCAGCCCTGATCACAAATTTGGGAATTTGCTTACCAAAAAAAAGGACTCATGTTCATATTTGGGATTGTGAGCAAAGTTTGCATGATTTGCAAACAGAAATGAAATTATCGGACATCCCTAAATCCTATAAACACATACCTGGGAGTAAATCCTATTGAACTCAGTTGGGCTAACTTCTGAGTTGTCATGTACAGTAACTGTGACGTATGTTCCATTGAACTCAGTGATACTTAATTCTGAGGATACATCCTTCAATATGTACTATACATAGGAGTGTACTATATAGTAATGCACAACAAAGCAACCCACTTGTAGTGGTAATGGGTTCAATAAAAAATCAAGTTAGCGGAAGTCTGCTGGTATGATAGGATTTTCTCCCTCTCTCCTACCCCCTGAAGTCCTCCATGTTGCCTGAACATCTGCTCTTGAGGGTTTCCAAGCCTTCTGGAACACATATTGAGGCTGCACAGGGCTGGGCTGCATGGGGGAGGTAGAATTGCCCCCTCCCAGTTCCACTGATGGAACTGCTCCCATCAATGGAATAACACCATTATTTACAACTAGGGATGGATGAATCCATTAATTTCACATTCTCTCCATTTATCACTTTTTCCAATTTTAAGTTTGATTCATCTGACGCAATATCAGGCAACTTCCTATGTTGCTATGTTCCTATGGTTTCTCTGAATTCCTATACAAAATGACCTCACCCACCTTATCTCTTGAAATAAAGTGTAGATTACAGTTTAGCTATCCACCAGATCTCACAATTCTCCAAATTTTGTGACACAGTTTTCAGCAGTTTCAATATAACAAAATACACATTTAATATGTAATTAAAACAAGAATTTAAAACATTTTTTTAAATTACAGATTGATGCACAAACCCAGTGGAATGGATGTGAAAGGAACAAAGACTGTAAATATTCCTATTTAGAATCCATTCCTATTCTGGATTTAAGCCACCTTAACTGCCCCAGTTATATCCAATCTATAATACGTTTCTGTATGGTTATCTATAGTGTCAGTATGACAGCTTCCATTTCCCCCATAGTCTATTTTAGAAATATTCCTCCCCCTCCCTCATTTACCCCCACATACACCTTTATGTCTGTTTTTGACTGTTATTAATGCCTGGTGTCTCATCATGAGTTGAATTTAAAAGGTACCCCTCCCATTATTGCTGTCTTTGCTCTACGTCTTTTTTATTTTTATGAGAACAACTGTGTTTAAGCTTTGCTAAACTGCTTATCTCTCTCCCACATCTTTCTAATGGTTTGTTATTTATACAGTGCCCCTTTTTATTTTCTCTTCCTTATGCCATATGTACTTTTTAAATCTTTATTGGTAATCTTTCTGTCAAACTTTCACATCTCTTTATTGTAGAGTTTTCCTTCTAATTTTTCTTCCCCCAATAAAAACCCTCTAGGTCAATCTTTATTGGATTATAATTAATGTCTGGTAATTGACCTTAAATTGAATGCCATTACCTCCCTTCTCACCGACTTTGCTGTGTATGTTTCTGCATTTGTTGAGCAGGGCGCATGAGGCGGAGGAGTTTTATGCTTTTTGGTTAACTTTCTAAATTGCTAGCTATTCTCCTTCAACTAGACACGTCTTTCAATTGTTTTTTGCTCACAGAATTTCTATTTTTACACTCCCATCCATACATCCCACTTCTTATTTCATTCCTACAGTATCTTTTCTAACCTTGAACAATTGCTGTTCTCTGAACATACATTATTTCCTTTCTTCTTTCCTTAAGCGCACATTATTTTCTTCTTTATTCCTTTGAAATTTTCCTCTCCCCTTTTCTTTGTTTGCATGACTTTTCATTCTTCCCTATTAACCATTGCCTTTTTATGTTACTCTGCTCTATCTTTCCCTTAGTCTCTGAAATTGGTCCATGGTTGAACCTGTAGCACCATTAGCTACTTATGGCTACTTTCTCCCAGCACATCTATCACTTATTTTGCTTGCATTCTGTTTCCCATTTCTGACATGTAATCAGACTGAGTGGAATGGGAGCCAAAGACTCTCTCCCCACATCCCAATGTATGGCCTTTCTGTGCACCACTTCCTGATGTTTATTAAAACTAAAGATGGCTGAACCTGCCCATTTTCATTTCACTCAGTTTTTCATTTTTCCAATCTTAAGTTCAACTTGTCCTGAACTCTGAGAATTTTTTAAAAAGTTTGCATGGAAATTCATACACATTTTTGTACACATTTCTCCTGGTACATGCATTTTGTATGCAATTTTGCTTAAGCACATTTTTTTCAAGCAGTTTTCCTAATATAATGCATCTCTGAACATTTGTTTTCACTATGTGTATTTTGTGTGCAGGTCTCCTGAATCCATTTTGTATGCATTTTTTCTTACAGAACTCCCCTGCAAAATTCAGAGAAATCCAAATTTTGAAGGATAACTCAGTTTTGGTTCACATATTGGTCCCAACATGTAAAATTAGGTGCAAACTCAATAAATGTATTCTCCAACCCTAATTGAAAACAGGATTCCCCCCCTTTTGCTTATTTTATCAATGTGGATCCCCCCCCTGCCTTTTCTTCAAAAAACCTTCAAACATCTGATCTACCCTTCCATCAGCAGGTGCCATTTCTACTGTTTACCGTGATCCTTTGAGGCACCCAGGCCATTCATGCTTGGGACACAAACTTTACTAATAGGGAGAGTGATGAAAAGTATATAGCTGTCAAGCTCCAGAGGCTTAACTAGTAGTCTCCAGAAATATATCGTCATTTTTCTATGACAGACTGACAGAAAGAAATAACTTTCATGTTACATAATATGATCTCAAAGGGCTGTTTCAACTAAGTATGTTTATAAGATCATCTTTGGTCACTGATGACTCACAATGGAATGTGTACATTTGCTCAATTGAAAAGCATCATGTGCTAGTTGATATCAGTCAGTTTAAAAGAGCAGTCACTGGTGTCCCATTCATGTATGCAAGTCATCCCTTAATGCTATATCCGAGTGGGATAATTTCAATGGACACAGTTCATCCATTCAGCTGAGGGTTGTCAAGTATATAATCAAGTGATGAGAGATGGAGTGACACTCATGCAAGCTCTTAATGTTCCTGACAACTATTAGATTCCTAGGGTTGCCAGCCATCTGACAAAAAGGTAGAATCTTCTGTCTATTGGTCCCTACAGGCAATACAGACCGCACTGTGATTCAATCATAGGTAAACTATGGAAAATGCCTATTGAGCAGATAGCTTCAGGTAACTTGAGCAAGAAGACCAAAGACACTGCCTAGGGAAGGGATGAAAACTGGGGGGGGGGAATCCAACCCTCTAGGAATGCACAAAAATGAATTGGGCCCCCTTGAACAAACCACACTGTCAGGATCTTCCAGGACTTGAACTGTGAATCTTCAGATCTGTGTACTGCTGCCCCATGTTGCGCGAGCCAGCAAACTGTGTTGCAGCATCTGCCTAGGCAGTTTAGTATGCTCAGACCCTGGACTGACCCCGTTCACCTAGACAGGTCATCAGATACTCTGGGACAGAAAGGACAGTAAGAGGACTTCCTGTTCCTGTTAAACTTTGCCTGAGCAACACGGTCTTTCTAATCTCTGGCGTGTTCTTGTATCCCTTGGTTATCCTTCAGTTCTGACTTCTGGCTTGCTTTATGATCCTGCCTCCTGGTTTGTTCTTAGGTTCTGACTTGATCTTTGGTCCTGATGACTGACATTATCTGACAGCTCTTGGTTCCCATTTTAGCCTGCTGCCCATGGCCCAGCACTGACACACTCAAATCTCAAGCACCACCTCTTTCTGCCTGTAGGGCTTTCCTCCATGCAGAGAGCAGTGTCCTTGCTTGTGCAGGATACCTTGTTTTCTGCTCATCTGCATGGAAGGAGCTGTCCCTCCATGCAAAGCAGCAAGGCAGGATGCTGTTAGGAGAGTTCCCTTCTGTGTAGGGGGCTTTTGTTTCTGCTGCTGTGCATGGAGGAAGCCTCTTCTCCATGCCAAGAAACAGAAAACAAAGCATGTACACGAGTGCAAGCCTAATTGGTATGGGAAGCATGTTCAAAATGAGTTGTGCTTCCTGCCCCAGTTTTGCTTGTATAAATAGAGTAGGGATGGGGGCTAAAATAATTTGTTTCGCATTTTAATATGAACCAACCTAATTTGCACAAATTAATACATGAACCAGAATTCAATTATCCTTCGGTTTCTACTTTTCTCTGAATGTTCCAGTGCCAATCTTGGATAAAGAAAATGCCTACCCAAAATGTATACATTAGGGAAAAATGCATACAAATAGGCATCTATTAGGGATAAGGTCTTGCAAAAGTTGCACAAATCAGGAACGTATTGCATTCAAAATGCATATGAATTCTTGTGTGCATGGAAATGTCTACAAAATGTCTTTTAAAATAAACGGTCACAAACTGATGCAAAATGGGATGGAATGAACTTGTGCTCAGAAAAGAAGCAGCAGCAAATGTTAGAGGAGTGAAACAGATCGGTCCATCCCTAAAATAGAGCAGGGTTGTTTGCCTACTGCAACAGCCCTATGTCATTTCTTGGGGAAAAACAAAACTTTTAAAACCCACAATGGCTCTGTTCAGCTTTGCCAGGGCAAGATTCCTTCTTTACCTCAAATATAGTGATGTACATCTTTTGGAGGATCCATTGGAGATGATCCCCACATGCTCAGCATCCTACCAAACTGTCTCCCCCTTCCCTTTAACCCCGTTTACTGTCAGCAAGCGCCACAGGAAGAGAGAAGTGTTTCTTTCCCCTTTCCCTCTTTAGGTGTCACTACATAGCTGCACACCAGGATGCAAGGCCCCAGACACCCTTGGGAAATGTAGTTTTTCAAGGAGTACTTGCATCCTATTTCACCTCTGTGCAGCATACCAGGTGCCAAATACGGAAAACAGGAAGATAATTTCCACTCCCTGTAGCTGCTTGCCACTGTCAGAGCACTGCTGTTGGTTGCACCAGCCAGATAAGTGGCATATAAAGGGAAGTGGGAGGGAGGGAGGTATCAGGGATAGCTGGGAGAGAGAAATAAAAGGCTTTGGGATCTCAAGGAGGGAGATTCAGATTGGCTTGGAAAGAAATTAAGCTACTTCCCAATGGTTTGGAAAACGATATATCTTATTTCCAAGCCAACATGATGCAAGCCAGGAGGTCCTCTCTTTCTAAACAACTAGGTCCCACATGCATACATATGACTGAAAAATGCATTGAGCGCACTGGACAAAGGAATCAACATCGGCTAGATTGGCCCTTGTTGCCAATGATTTAGAATGGCAGGTTGTTATTATTTCATAAGATGGAATCACATTATGTATGAGCTTGTCAGTTTATTGCAGCAATATTCATTATGCATGACATAGAAGTTTCTGTTTATTTTTTCTGGGAGGGTGTGTGTGTGTGGGTGGAGTGGATGTTACAATCCAAGTGAAGGGTGTTTCAGGAGAAAATATTTGCTTGGAACCACCATGCATCCTAGAGGTGCCAGAAAGAAACAGCTGGCAGGAGCATGGTGATCAAGGTAACGATCTAATCCAAGAGGTTGCTCAGGGTCAAACTACACAGTACGTTAAATATATAACATGCAGTTCTTCAAGTTGCTGATTTTTTAAAACCCACATGTAAGTGCAGGGATGATCTGGATTGGGACTACAATAACAACACACAGGAAAGGAAATTTAAACCTTCCTTCCCCAGCCATGACCCGCACTCTGAAAATTGTCCAAAACAGAAGCAGTTAATGATAATTTAAAACTCCACCACCACCATATGGCACCAGAGGGATTTTCTTCTTCTGTACTACTGCTAACTGCCACAATTGGGGGGGGGATTCTTTGTGTGTCGGGGGGAAATCACAGCTAGGGAGGAAAGAACTATGGGGGATTTCCACTCCCCTCCCAACACTGCCACCAACCTATGGGGAAACTGCTCCTTCACTGGGCAATCCCACCGATGAGGTTTCTTGCAAATGCTTACTTTTAAAGGCCTAAGGAACTCTCTGCCACTATAACTCAGAGTTCCACAAGCTGATCCTTTTCCTCTGCCACCAGTTCTTTCAGAATACTTTAAAACCTCTTAGTAGCTGGTATGAGAGGCTTAGGGGTGAGATGGGCACCAACACTAGAGACAAGATGAACTATTAAACAAGTCAATTTATTAAAGGAATATTTTGTACATCAGGCATTACTAATATCTACTGTCACAGGCTTAGTGACAGTTCTTAAGGATTCAAGAGACCATGTTTCTTCTACAAGCCTCTTAATGACTTCTTTTACCTCAGGCCAAATTCCCCGAACCCCACCCCAGCCAACTATCCTTATAACTGGGTCCAGCTTCTGGGTACAGTCTTCCTCTGACACCAAAGCTCCGCATGTTGTATTTCTGGCAGCTTAGACGGTTTACCTGGGTTTTTACTGCCTGCTTGTATGACTTCCTCTGACAAGATTTTAGGGCAGCTTCTTGGCATAACACAGCCACCTGCTCCCTACTCCTGATCTTCACCAGCCACATAAGGTTATCCCACAGAGAAAGAATGGCATAACATCCAGGCCTTAGCTATTCACTTTCTCCTCAGCTTTCTCCTAGTTCTTCTTAGGGATGTATGAAAGTCACTTACCTTTTCGATGGGGTGATTCGCGGTGGCGGGGAGGCACTCTACACCTCCTCCCGAAATCCTGATCCAGCCGGCTCCACTCCGCGGATATTCCGCAGAGCCACTGGCCTGGGCCACCTGCAGCTGAACATCGAGCCGCTGGGCAGCCTTCCGGAAAAAAACACACCGCGTACGCAAATGGTAGTGGCTACAGCGGCCGCCATTTGCATTCCCCCCCTTTTTTTTTTTTTTGCTGTTTTAGCCTACGTAAATATTTACATAAGCTATTACGGTGAAAAAAAGGGGAACACAAATAGCGTAGTGGGCGCCATTTG
This sequence comes from Heloderma suspectum, assembly GCF_057233095.1. Lineage (NCBI taxonomy): Eukaryota > Metazoa > Chordata > Lepidosauria > Squamata > Helodermatidae > Heloderma > Heloderma suspectum. Next base: position 269,642,778 of record NC_139459.1, on the reverse strand, counting down.
CGTTCCTTTTTTTTTTGCCGTTTTAGCCTACGAAAATATTTACGTAGACTAAAACGGCAAAAAATAAGGAACGTAAATGGTGCCCGCTACACTATTTGCATTCCCCTTTTTTTCGCCGTAATAGCTTATGTAAATATTTACGTAGGCTAAAACAGTGAAAAAAAGGGAACGCAAATGGCAGCCACTGTAGCCGCCACCATTTGTGTACGCTGTTTGGTTTTTTTGTTTTTATGCTTGCAGTGATATAGGCTATGTATTTACGTAGCCTATCACGGCAAAGGCAGCTACACGAATGGCATGGTGGCCGCCATTTGAGTCCACAGCAGCCGGCCGAGAGACCACCAGCTGCCGTCAGAGCCGCCACTGGAGCTGCTGCTGCCAGAACATCTGCCCCAGGTAAGCTTTCATCCCAAGAGGGATTCCACAGGGGGTGGGGGGTGGGAGGCTGTTCTGCCACGGGTTTCAGGGGGCCGAATGCCAGTGCATTCAGCCTCACTGAAGTCCGTGGCAGAATTCTCTGCCATCCCTAGTCCTTCTAAGACATCACACACCAACCAGCAGACCTACTCACTCCATAACTACCACAGACGCTTTATAGACTCACCCTCAACTGTCAACTGTCATACCTTAACTGGCATTCCTCGATTGCTCTTTTCTACCTAGCTAGAATCCCCAGCCAATCAGAATTGAATTTACCTGATCCAGGCCCCATCTAACAATATTCAAAGCAATTCTCTCTCTCTCCCCGTTGAGAAGATCCCTAAGGAATTACTACCCAGGCTTTTGACAGTAACAAAACAAGGCCTCACGCCTACTCAGATACATTATTACCTCACATAAGCCACACAAAGTAAACATTACATAACAACAATAGTCATATACAGGGCATTTCTTCACAAGGACTAATGCCTGTGCATTGCAATCCCAAACAGGCCCCCTCATTGACTTTTGAGTAACCCCCTGCAACAATGTAGCAAACTGCTAGATATTTATTTAATGCAAGGATGGGGAATGTGTGGTCCTCCAGATGGTGGGATGCAAATGTCACCATCGGCTATGTTGACAAGAGACGATGGAAGTTGCCATCCACCAACATCTGGACGGCCACGTGTTCCACAACCTTGATTTAATGTAACAGTTTAATTCTCAGTTGTTTGGTTAGGAGGTGGTGAATGGCACATGCAAGAGGGCTGTAAATTAGAATGCTGGTGTTGAGAAGCAGATTGAAGATGTGTTAAGTGACTAATGTTTTTATTTATTTGATTTTTTAAAAACAACTTTTAGAGTTTTAAAACTTTCTTGGGAGTACCAAAGAAGTGCTATACAGTGGTTGTTTTATCCCCCCTCCCCTATTATTTGCTTTTTGAAAACAGGATTGGATTAGTAGACTTCAACCAACAGGCACCAATGTGTCCCCACTCACCTTGGTCGGCACCCATCAATATGCCTTATCCCTCCTGCTGTTTTTGTGTTAAAAAAATCCAGGCCGTTGGGAATGCTGTGAGGTAGGTTTCTGTTGGTGCTGAAAACTGTACTCAGTCATTTGTGCTGGGTTCCTTCTCCTCTACCACACCTCCCATGGAAATCATTTTGTGGTGGTGTCCAGGACAGTTTCTCACATTGTCAAATGTGGCCATGGTCCCAAAATGTTGCCTGTCCTCAACTTAATCAATACACTCATGAGAGGCTATTTTTATTAAAGAACTGCTTATGAGCACAAAAGGGAACTCTCCATTGGCCTATTTAGTGTTTTTCTTCAAGGGCTAATGTGTTACTGCTGCCCAGAACATTAAGTTGTATTGAAAGGAAAACGGGAATTGAATTTGAAGGATGGCTTCGGGGGGAGGGTGGATCAGTGGAATGGAAGCCTTTGAGAACTGAGTGTGTTTGTGTGTGGGGGGGATCATCCAGAAATTCTTCTCTGTCTTGGATTTTAATCTGATATGGAAAAAAAATTGGGGAACTATAAAGCTTGCCTCACCTTTGAGGCAGGTTTTTACAAGCCCTCTAAGCTTGTATCTGATCCTGAGCTTCACCAGCATCTCTGCTCTTTGTAGTCCTCATTCTGTTTTAGGAGATTTTAAGTACTGTCAAATATACAAAGCTCATAGGTATTTGCATCTTCCTTTGAATCATTTATTTTGAGGGATTTTGAGGAGGGTATTATTCTTCCTCCCTCCGACATTCATTTATTTGTGTAAGTCACCATGCATTTGCATATGTTTTTCTCTCCATCTGTATGTGGGTGTGGGTGTGTTTAAAGGGAACTGTGTTCCTCCAGAGAATACTCTTTCAAACATCCCTTTATTATTTATTTCTTCTGCATTTTAGTCAGTGGTTTCCTTTAAATTGTCAGCATGTGGCACTACAGACAGTAAATTCCCTGACCCTTGACAACAAAAAGGCAAGCAAAATAACTGAGAAGTATCTGGAACATGTTTAATATCAAGAAGTTCCACATGGAAGGGGCATGGAGGAGGTGAGATTGCTGATGAATGTTGCCAGCAAAATGTGTTGCGTTGACCGATTAATTATTCTAAGATGTTTGTGTTGTAATCTTCGTTAGGTATATATTTCCCCTCAGCCTTGGTCATTTAAATAAAGGGAGATTTCAGAAGATGACTCTATTTTCCATTTCTTTGCCATTCTAAAAATACTTCATTAGAAAAAATGCAATACAGCTGCCATCCTATACTAGTCACCCATTGGAGATGGTTGATAAAATCTTACAGCTTGATAACAAAGCCTCATTTTCCGGAGTGTGTATAGAATTGGCCCCCTACCAAGAATACCCTTTGGTTTGTATGAGGCTTTAAGATTTCACCAAATTACATATATCATATAGAATAGAACTCCTGTACAAGAGGCTCTTTATCTAGTATGTGTAAATATGTGTTGATTACTCACCTACACATCCATGCTGTTTTCTATAAATAACAAGCCTATTCATCTATCTTTGCTCCACACTTTCATATACTAATCAAGTTGGATCACTTCACTTGCTATTTAGCTCAGGCTTACCTTTGCCCTCTTATTTCTGTCAGGAGAAGAATTATGTGAACTTCACAGAGAGCTTTTTCTCACCAATAGAAGCAACTATCAGTATGGTTTAGGGCAGGGGTGCAAAAAGTGCAGCCCCTGAGAACCCCAATATCTGCCACTACTGAAAAATGTAAAAAAAGAAAGAATACTCCAAGGATAGGCTCTGTGGTTCTGGCCACAGAGGCCTCATTCCTAGAGTGTCCTAGGAAGCAGTATTCAAGTTGTCCATCTCTTAGGGATGTTGGAGAAATCCGCCACGGACTCCAGTGAGTCTGTGGTGGAACGGACCCCACCACCACCCCCTGAAATCCCCCTGGGATGGACCCTACCTGGTGGTGGATGCTCCGGGTTGGGTTGTCCTCCTTCTGCAGCCGGCCTGCGGAACGAAATGGCTGCCGTCGTAGCAGCCGCCATTTACGTCTCTGCCCGAGGCTGTGATTAGCTATGTAAATATTTGGAAAAATACACATGAAAATATGCACGGATTTTCATGTGGACCCTGTCTCCCAAAATCACAATCTGATACAGACTCAAGTCAGAACAAGCTTCAAGGAGGAATTCTGGGAACTTTTAGCAAGCTCAAGTTTTGCTAATTCGCACATCCCTAGAATTTATAAACGCATAGGTGTCTGCTTACAAAAGCCAGCACAGAATGACAAACTGATCTCACCAATCTTTTCTGGCAACTTCAGTCTTAGAGGAGTGTGTGAGAATTAGTGTTAAAATGTACCAGAAAAAGGTCTTTGAGACTGCTGCCATGACAACACTTTGATCCTTTAAGCAGACAGCTGGCAAGGTCAAAAAAATTCAGCTATCTCTTGAAGCCAAAAAGAAAATTACAGTTCTGGGCCCAACCTCTGGCTCTCACATTAATATTACCTCCAAATTCCAGGCACACCCATATATTGGCTGAATCCAATAGCTACAACATCTGTATGATTAGCTGTTGGAGGTGTTTATTGTACTATGTTAAACTGGCTTCTGTGATACGGCTTGGATCCTGAGATCCTTTCCTGTGAGTCAAGTTCTGCTCATGGGAAAAAGGGAAGGTGCCTTTTGTTGATTCCCTTTTGCACCCCCTGAAAATCTACTCCACTGGGTTGGGAGATCCTAGTGTAAGGCACTGCCAGTAGTACATTGAGTCAGTTAAAATCACCAGCAGCATGTTCTGTCATAAGCACACTTGTATGCAGTGCTCCATCACAAAGCAAATTCAGTATGTTGCACAAGGGCACACTGAAGAGGAGTTTGACACTGAGATGCGGTATTCATATTGTCTCCCTTTTATGATAAAAGTTCAGTCTGGACTATTATCCTGTGCTGAAAATTGCAGGAGGACTAAGAGTGAAATCTGTTCATATATGGTTGGTAAATGCAGCACACTGAGTTTGTTACTTTGCAAAAAGGTAGTGAAAAAAGACTGAGAAATCCAAGTAGACTGGTGTGGGGTGGAGAAAGGGGAAGGAGATCTAAAGTATTTCTTTAATTTGACACTGCCTTTGTTGTGGGATAAACTGCATGCCAGAGCAGGCTATACAACTGTAATTAATTTTGCGTTCTGTCCGTCAGCTGCCACAGTCAAGTGTCTTCCAGCTCCATAAACACTATAAGCACCACCTAAACTGTGATCAGTTCAGCATTGATTAAATACTTAGGAATGCTTTAATAAAAAGGGCCTTTTATGGAATTCTTACCACATTGATCATGGCAGAGATAAATAAGTGAAGCAAAGAGGGGAGAGAAACATCACGAAGTTCAAAAGCAGGCTTACTCTCACCTTCCTTCACCTGCTGTGTGGCTAAAGATTACTGGTCATTGCAACAACAAGAAATCCTGCTTGGGAAGAAGAATACATAATGTGTTGATGCAAATAGTGTTATTTACAGCTGAACTGGACATTATTAGGTATCTGTGCTTGACAGTAGGGATGTCAGAGAATTCCACCATGGATCTCGGGAAGGCCGAATGCCAGTGCATTCGGCCCCCCGAAATTGCTGGTGGAATGGCCTGCCCCCCCCGTGCCCCCCCCCGGGACGAGACTTACCTGGGGTGGATCTTCCGGGTGGCAGCAGCTCCAGCGGCAGCTCCAGCGGTGGTTCAGCGGCGGCGACTGTGGCAGCCGGTCTTCCGACCGGCTGCTGCTGCCGCCGCCATTTCCAGTTTAAAAAAAAAAAAGACGTGATAGGCTACGTAAAGATTTACGTAGCCTATCACGGCTAGGTTTTTTTTTAAAAAAACACCATGATAGGCTACGTAAATGTTTACATAGCCTATCACGCCTGACTTAAAAAAAAAAACAACCCGCGTGTATGCAAATGGCGGTGGCTATGGCCGCCGCCATTTGAGTTCCTTATTTTGGCACGTCTTAGTCTACGTCAAGATTTATGTAGACTAAGACGACGAAAATAAGGGGAATGCAAATAGCATAGCGTCCGCTACGCTATTTGCGTTCCCCTTATTTTTGCCATCTTAGTCTACATAAATCTTGATGTAGACTAAGATGTGCCAAAATAAGGAATGCAAATGGCGGCTGCCTTGGCCACCACAATTTGCATACGCACGTTGTTGTTTTTTTAAGTCAGACGTGATAGGCTATGTAAACATTTACGTAGCCTATCATGGCTGACTGCAGGGACACAAACGGCGGCGGCTACGGCCGCCGCCATTTGCATCCCTGCTAGCCAGCGGCCGGATGTCCGGCTGCTGGCGGAGCCGGCCGGCGGCTACGCAGAATCCCTGTGGAGCGGAGCTGGCTGGCCAGCATTCCGGGGGGGAGGCGCAGAGTGCCCCTCCCCCCGGTGAGGATTCCGGGGGGAGGGACGGAACGCCTCCCCCCCACCATCAACATTATCCGCGAACAGGTAAGTGACTTTCGTACATCCCTACTTGACAGTGATAATTTATTTCAGCATTTGACACTTGATATACAATGGCCAAATGAGCGGTCTGCAGTCCAGCTCCAGGTGGCTCCAGATGACATGGCATGTCCCTCACTCACCTGCCTCCACAGGACTCAAGAATCATCTTACCCTGAAGGGAAGAGAGAGACGACATAAGACCATGTCAAATAACCTGATTGACAAGAACAGCATTACAAGAGCTGGTGAGAGAATATATTTTTGCCACTGATCAACCCACAATAAGCATGGATGGAAGCTACCGCAAAGCCACAGTTTTAAGTCGAACCAAAATGTCACAAAACTGTGATCAAGCATTTGCTTTATCCAGAACTCTGTTTCTTGATGAATATTGAGCAGGAAACAAGTTGGGGGAAAGCAGCCCAAAGACAAATTGCAGACTGCATGTTCAACACCATGTCCAGTTTCCCCCCTTTCCTCCCCCCACGACCCACCCCATAACTGTTTTGCTTAACAACTAGCTTGATGAAGAAATCTGGAAAACTCAAAAGGTTGCTTGCTATTTTGTGACATTTAGGTTCATCCAAATAAAGATATTACTCCACAGTGGCTTTGGGTGTCCTTTGGCTAGGGAAGTATGAGAAATTCATTTTAATTTGTTTTTGATCAGGATTTACTGAGTTTGCACCTTGTGTGGACCAAACACAGATGCAATCTGCAGTTGAAGTCCATAGATTTCTGAGCTTGCAGTGTGATTCATGGACCCTCAAAAGTGTTAAACAGCATACGTACATTTGAAAAACGTGCATGAAAAATTTTTTTTAAAAAAAAATGCACACCAGTACCCTTTAATCAATTAAAGAAGAATGTGTACATTTCAAAGATCCACACAGTTGATGCATATATTTTGAAAAATAGACATGGAAATACACATGGATTTTCATGCAAAAAGAAGAACACAAAGCTCGCAATCTGATATAGACCCAAATTAGAATGAGCTTTGAGATGGAATTTGAAGAACTTGGGCGAGCTTGAATTTTACTGTTTTGCACATCCTTGGCAGCTCATCAGAAGTAGGGATGGATGGACTTGCCTTCATCTGGTCCTTTCGGGCAATCAATGAGCCATCATCGCTGCCTGTCCATGTGAGCTGTGCTGTGGGAAATACAGGACGGCTCAGTGACCACCAGAGAAGAGCTAAGAGGCTGTCCATCACCTTACTGAGCTCCTATTGTGCACAGATATCACAGCTTGGTTACTTCTGCATATCTAATGTTGCATCTACAGCTGCCTTAAAGGGGCAATGGCTCAACATTACAGGCATAAAGGACCCTTTACCGCTGTAATGTTGAGCCATTGCCCCTTTAAGGCAGCCTTAGACATAACATTAAAAGGTAAAGGTGTCCCCACAAGCTGCGATTTCTGCACACAATGGGAGCTCAGAAGGTGATGGACGGCCTCTCAGAGCTTTCCACCAGTTATTGAGCAGGCAAGTTGAGCCCCCTGCGGCCCAGTAAGTGGGGTCTGGGTGGTTGGGTGGGGAGGAGCCTGCCAGACTTCACCCCCTCCTCAGACTCTTGCACCATCCCTAATCAGAAGTTCCTCAGTTAGAAGATCCACAATTGCAGAAAAGCTTTCCTGAAAGATGACTTGCTCACCCCTACTGTATTGATCTTCCCCTGCTATATACAGCTTCAGAAGAGCATCAGATCTGTTCTGGCCAGTGCCTGGCATTAATTGCTTGTCCTAAACCTATATGGCCCAGAATTGTCTTCTGCAAAGTGCTGGCATTCTGTAGCAAATGTGGCTCTTCCAGACAGGACAATGTGGAAAGAGTTCCCTGTAGCCTGAAATTCCAAAAATCCCTATGTCAATCTTTGTACAGTGGCTTTCAAAATCAGCCAACATGCTATATCTTTAAACAGAATTATAGTTGTATATATTCTGATCGGTACAAACATGCATGCTTTATTCATTACTTTTCTATCTGTATATTGTAAATATTACAGAGAGTTTGTTTTTCTTTAGTCAATGTATATACAAAGATATTGACATTTGTTGACATTGACCAATGAAAAATGGAGCCTTCCAAAAATAACTACACATAAAGCATGTTTACTTTAAAGTCTTTTCCTTCCTTAGGAGCATTCAAAAATGGAATGAGTTTTCAAATGTTCTGGCCTTGAAACTCTAATTTTACCTGGGTTTGGCAGTATAACCAGAGGTTTACTGTGTGTGATCTTTGCCCCTTTCCTTATTTTATGGCAACTTTTTGTTGAATTAAAAAGAAGACCCTTATCTCCACTGTGCAGCTATGGAATCTGCCTGCTTCTAAGGTAATCCTAAACTAGCTTACCAGGCAATAAGTCCTACTGGATGGAATTGGGTTTACTTCAGGATGAACAGGTATATAATTCAGCAGTAAATCTCCTGCTCTTATGCAATTTGATCTACATAGAGGGCATTCCATGTTCTTGACATCCAATGTATTGGGATCATCTTAAATATCCCATAGGAACTCTGTGTTGTTGTTTGTTTTTATTACTACTGTTTTAGGTTTCAGTCCATCTATAGTCCTTTCTAGATCACATTGAAATGACTGGAAGCTGCAAGAGAACAGTGTATGATCTAGTTGTTTGCAGTGTCCTCACTGTATCATCCTATCATACTGTGTGGTGCCTGTCCTCTGCTTTCTCTCATTCATTCTGGAATGAGATAATTGAATAACCCAACATTCTTGATACTCATGTAGGATTAGAATAAAGGATCTGAGGGCCAGATCACTGGTTCATCTAGGCCAATACTGTGTATTCTGATTAGCAGCAGATGTCCGGTGTCTCCAGAATAAGTCTTTTCCCAGCCCTGCTGAGAACCTTCAACTGGGACTGAACCAGAGATTGTATTCATTCAAAGCATGTAGCTCTACCACTGAGCTCCAACTGAATGAAGACATATTTTAGGATCTTGCTTTACCTAGACTATGTACATACTCACCTTTTCCCAACACCTGCTGGTAGAAGCATTCATTTATTTAAAATATGTATAGTGTTCATACCTAGACAATAGATAAAAGAAAGGCAGTTAGACTAACAACAGAGTAATTTGAAAATATATTTAGAGCCAAAAGTTTTCAGTTGTGTATATCACTGATGAGGGCAGAAGCCGAAGTGTTTAGCATTAAATATATTTTGAAATTACTCTGTAGTTAGTCTATCTATCTTTCTTATATATTTTAACTTAAAACCAATTGCATTCAGAGCTAGGGTTGGTGGAGAATTTCTCCACGAATCTTCGGGAGGCCGAGTGCCAACGCATTCGGCCCCCCGAAAGTGTTGGGGAAATTCTCCGCCGGCCACCCGCCCCCCCCAGGATGGGACTTACCTTCGGCGAATGTCCCTCTCTGCGGCGGGTCCCGGCAGCAGTTCGGCGGCGGTTCGGCGGGGGCGGGGGCAGCAGCCGGTCTCCCGACCAGCTGCCGCCGCCGCCATTGCAAAAAGAAAAGTAAAGTAAAAAAACAACAACACACACCCGTGATAGGCTACGTAACGATTTACGTAGCCTATCATGGCTAGATTTCCAAAGTCAGCCATGATAGGCTACATAAATTGTCACGTAGCCTATCACGGGTGACTTTGGGGGGAAAAAAAGCGCATACGCAAATGGCGACTCCCATAGGGACTGCCATTTGCGTTCCTTATTTTGGCACATCTAGTCTACGTAAACATTTACGTAGACTATGGCGAAAATAAGGGAATGCTATTTGCGTTGCCCTTATTTTCGCCGTAGTCTACGTAAATCTTTATGTAGACTAGACGTGCCAAAATAAGGAACGCAAATGGCGGTCCCCATGGGAGCCGCCATTTGCGTACGCGCTTTTTTTTTTTCCAAAGTCACCCGTGATAGGCTACGTGACGATTTACGTAGCCTATCATGGCTGACTCTGGAAATCTAGCCGTGATAGGCTACGTAAATTGTTACATAGCCTATCACGGGTGTATGTGTGTTTTGTTTTGTTTTACTTTTTTCGCAGATGGGTAGACGGGGTGCTCCTACCCGGCCTGAATTTCGCCGGCGAGGGATGGGGCGCCTCCCCCCCAGCCTGAATTTCGGGGGGAGAACCGAAGCGCCTCCCCCCCCTTGTGAAGCAAGCTGCGGGACGAGGTAAGTCCCTTTCGTCTATCCCTATAGAGCCTCCTTGTTGCTTTGCTGTTGTGCACCTACCTCTAGACAATAGATAAATATACATACATTCATTTAGGTATATATGAAATCACACATAAACTTGCTCTTCATATTCACAGCCACATAGAAGGGGTTAGAAATATTATCATGAACTCCAATGTCAGTAGAATCTCCAGTTCTGTCTATTTTTTTTTCCTGGCAGGATCCCTGTGTTTTTTGTCTCCATGACAAGCAGAAATTCATCAGGTGATGCTTTCTCCATCATGAGATCTACAGGCTGTAGAAAGATCCTAATGGCATATTTAGTACTACTAGGAATAAAGACACACAACTGGCCACCCTATATTAATTAAATCCATGGGACTCTGTTCCAAGGACAACTGCTTCAGTTTGGCATGTTGGAGACTGAAATGTGTTTTTATTGGTATATTTGTTTTGCTTCCATCCTAGAAACCAGCCCCAAATTGTGTTTCGAAAATATATTTACAGTACAGAAATGCAGTCAACTCTTGTGCATAAGTATTAGGGAAGTCTTCACTTTGTTAGGAAGCTAATCTGCATCCTTCAGACAACCTCAAAATTCAGCCTGCAGCTAGCACAGTTTAAAAAAAAAAAATTCTGAGGTGACTGGTATATTTCTCACTAGCTGTTTCCTAACCAGTTCACCAGATTTATTTATTCATGCATGCATGCATGCATTCATTCATTTCTATACTGCCCAATGGCTGACATTTTCTGGGCAGTTCACGATTCTAGACTCCTAGCTGTCCATGGAGGCTCAGCTGACAGCCGACAGCTGGGCAGAGCTGTACCACCTCCATCTGATACAGCTGCTGCACCCTTACCTCCCTAACCATCTGCTCCCACCATTAGTTCATGCCCTGGTCTCCTCTCGCCTAGACTACTGTAATGCACTGTATGTGGGGTTACTCATGAAGATGGTTCAGAATTTGCAGCTGGTGCAGAATGCAGCGGCCCACCTGATTAAAGGCAGCTGTCAGCAAGACCACATCACTCCAGTGCTGAAGGAGTTGCATTGGTTACCAGTTGCTTTTTGGGCCCAATTCAAGGTGTTGGCATTGACCTTTAAAACCCTATATGGTTCCAGCTCAATCTATCTTAAGGAGTGCCTCCAACAACACCAGGGATGCTGCTCAACGAGATTGGCCTCAGAAGGCCTTCTCTCTGTCCCATCAGCCAGGATGGATAGGCTGGTGAGGCTTAGGGAGAGGGCCTTTTCTGTGGTGGCCCCCACTCTGTGGAACTCCCTCCCTAGTGACATCCACCATGCCCCCTCTTTGATGAGCTTCCACTGGGCTTTGAAAACCTGGCTGTTCAGGCAGGCATTTGGGATGGGTTAGGGTTTTGTTTTGTTAGAGCAATGTTGTTTTGTTCAGTTGATTGTGTAAATTTGTTGTATTTCATGTTGTTATTTGTATTGTATGCCACCTAGAGTGGCTGGGTAGCCAGCCAGATGGGCGGCTAATAAATCTAATAAATAAAATAAAATAAAATAAATGGAGGAGGAACTTGAAGGGAAATAGGGATTCTGCCTGAATAACAGAGAGGAGAAGGAGGATGTGCCAGACACTGAGAGCAGCATGACAGAAGGCAAGGAGTTAGAAGTGGGAGATTTAGACAAAGCAGGCTGAGAGTAGAACGACTTATGCAGAACAGAAGAAGTGAGAAAGGGGTTGGAGGGGGCCTTGTAGGCCACCTAGGAAATTCGATGCAGGAAATCCAGAGCTAGAGCTTCCCAACAGATGGCTCTGTGTGTGTGTGTGTGTGTGTGAGAGAGAGAGAGAGAGAGAGAGAGGATCATACCAACAGAGGAGAAAAATGAATATAGTAGAAGGATTCTGAATTGATTAAAGATGGATGTGGGGAAGGCCAACAGGCATATTACAGGCATCTAGATACTGTAACAAATGACTAAAGCAGCTGAGTTGTTTACAGAAGGATCATTTCATATATTTCATAGAGGCAAAACCAGGTTCTCCACCCAATGCACACTCAACAGAGAGGTGCAGTGGCTCTAGGGAAGGCAGAGAATTCTGCCACGGATTCCAGTGAGGCCAGATTCTTTAGAATCCGGCCCCCAGAATCTGTGGCGGAACGGCCTCCTGCCCCCCGCCCCCCCCACAGAATCCCCCCAGGACGGCACTTACCTGGGGCAGATGTGGCGGATTCGGCAGCAGTGGCGGTGGTTCTGGTGGCGGTGGGTCCAGCGGCTGGTCTCCTGGCAGGCCACGGCCGGGCGGCTGCCGCCGCCATTGCCATCCTTGCAGCCGTGATAGGCTATGTAAGAATTTATGTAGCCTATCATGGCTAACTCCCCCCCCCAAACCCCAGCGTACGCAAATGGCGGCGGCTACGGCGGCAGCCATTTGCGTTCCCTATTTTTCGCTGATTTATCTTATGTAAATATTTACGTAAGATAAAACAGCAAAAAAAGGGGAACGCAAATAGCGGCCGCCGTAGCCGCCACCATTTGCGTACTCTGGGGTTTTGGGGGGGGTTAGCCGTGATATCCTACTTATGTAGCCTATCACGGCTGCCTGGCTGGAAACAAATGGCGGACATTTGCATCCACAGCAGCCCGTCTGCAGCCGAAAATCCAGCTGTGGATGGCCCTGGCTGACCGTTGAGGATTCTGGGGAGAGGGATGGAGCACCTCCCCCCCACCACGAAAGATTCCGCAAAAAGGTAAGTGACTTTTGTACATCCCTAAGTGGCCCACAGCTCTCTAAGGAGAATACCTGTATGATACCTATGCTCCAAGCTTAACATTTTTATTGTTGTATATTGAAAACATCTGAAGTATAGGGATGTATGGATTCCCCACCGTCTGTCCCAGTGAGGAATCTGTGGGGGGGGGAGGCGATCTGTTCCGCCCCCTGGAATCCTCGTGGAGTGGCTCCACTCTGCGAGGATTCTGCAGAGCCGAGGGCCACCCCGTTCCACCGTCTGCATGCCCCAGATTCCCCCAGTTTTTTCCAGCTCCCCAAACTTACATAAATAATTCCGAAAGTACTGCTGAAAAATCCTTTTCACACGTCTGCTGTCAGTCTCCGTAAGCCTATTTGTTTTCGTAAAAAACGTAAAGCCCTTTGCAGGGATTCCCCATGTAACTTCTGGTCATCTGACCTCACTGGACTTGTCCTGACCTCACCTCACCTGACCTCACTGGATCTGACCTCACCTTACCTGACCTCACCTCTACAGTCAATAAAGAGAAAAGATGGAAGACTTCCGTGGACTTCAAGACTCAGCCCCAGCGAAAGAAAGCCTTGGGTCGTAGGGAAAATGCCTTCTAAAAAGTGGAAAGCCGTTCGCATTCTTCTTCCTCCATTTCCGACTTATGGATTTCTTTTCGTAATTATTTTTGTAAAATCCGCCATTCGGTGGACAAAAATAAATGGGTCCGCATGATCTCCGGTCTGGGTTGACCGGGCCGTCGCATTCCAAGGAGGATTCTGCGGACTGGATTTGTCAGAATTCGATCCCATTTAAAATTTGGGAATAATTCTCTGACATCCCTACGAAAGTATACACTTTCAAAATGTAACATGTGAAACAGTCCAGAAGAAAGGCAAGGGAAAAGTTGAGCTCCCATTCCCATTCAGCCATTAGTACCCAGTACCTCCAGTGCTCAATTTGCTTTGGCAATTAAAATAATAATAATCATACAATAGTTACTCTTAGGGATGGCGCAGGCAGGCACCCAGTTGGGGCTCAAGACTGGTGAGAAATCACTGGCTTGGCCCGCTGGATATCACTCTAAGGACCCCAATGTTTGCCCGGCTTGGCGCTCACCAAGCTGGGCAGGCACGTGGGCATCCACTTACTTGCCGAGCACCATTTTCCACTCCAATGGCTGCTCGTTCTTTTCTGCAACTATCCTGTATATGGAAAAGGGTGCCTTAAAGGGGCCACGTCAGCAACGTTACAGGGATAAATGTCTGTATAGTTGCAGACATGGCATCTTCAAGGCCCCCATTTGCTGTATGGGATAGTTCCAGAGAAGAACACGCATCCACTGGAGTGGAAAATGGCTGCTCATTCTTTTCTGTAACTATCGCATATACCCAAATGGGGACCTTAAAAGGGCCACGTCCACAACAATACAGACATTTATCCCTGTAATGTTGCTGACGTGGCCCCTTTAAGGCACCCTTTAAGGCTCCCCAACCTGCCACCTCCCGCTGAGCAACTGCACCTTCCTCTGCTGGTGCCCAGAGAGGGGCATGGCTGCTCGCTGGAGGCAGGATGAGAACTGAGAGAGAAGTGCCATGGTGCTTCCCTCTTGGCTCCCATCATGCTGCCTCCACTGCCACAAACCCTCAACAAACCACCATTGTGTGCACAATGGCAGTTTGTTGGGGAAGTGGGCACTGGCTGACTGGATGCCTGCAGACCTCTGGGTGGTTTGTACTCCAGCAAGAGCAGGGGCAGGTGGCTGGCAGAGGTCTGACCTCTAATTTTGTATAAATGGTGCTACTTATGGCTACCATTTTACATAAATGGTGATTTACTTAAGCAGCCGAGCCACCAGTTTTACGCAAAATGGCAGCTGGCAGACAGGCAGGGATCCCTGCATCCCCAACTTTGCGCGCAGCAAGTCAGGTATGCGCAGGGATCTGTGGACTGGTGTCTGGTGGGGCTGAGCCAGCAAGAAATCATCAAGCTCAAGCCTGAACTGGACTCCCGTGATATCCCTGCAATCCATTTATGTTTTCAAAACCTAGCAGGACATCTGAAAAAAAAGAGTAACTGCAATACTGGAGGGAAGGCAAAACAACAATACAAAGAGACTCTGAAGTGCCTTAAATTGCCCAGCAGGAGGGTGGCGGGAATGGAGTCTTCAGTATTTGAGTTCTTTGTCTCTTCTAGCATTCATTCTTGGCAGATGATCTTGACACTCCAGTCAGTGTCAGCGTAATATGGAGCCCTACTGGGAACCTATTTTGTAACGATAGGAGAGAGAATGCTATGCATCAACGAGATATGACAGATGTGTCCATCAATATTTCCTGAACAATCCCTTCATAATTACCTTGGAGTTAGAAAAGGGTGGGGGAAAGGGACTCTCCCTGAATGGACAGCCAACCCCCAAAACAAAATGTCAAATTTTCCAGGACTATTACTTAGAGATTCCATTTCTCCCACTTGCAAAACATGCCTGTCTCCAGAAATATTGTAAGGGCCAGTGTGGTCTGGTGGGTAGCATGTTAGGCTTACCAGAGAGATCTGAGTTCTTTAACTCTATTAAAAACCCTTCAACTAGCTATGCAAGGGAATTACTGTAGCACCTGATGCATGCAAATGTGTGGGTAATCATAGAATCATAGAATAGTAGGGCTGGAAGGGGCCTACAAGGCCATCGAGTCCAACCCCCTGCTCAATGCAGGAATCCAAGACAGAGAGCATCCCTGACAGATGGCTGTCCAGCCTCATCTTGAACGCCTCCAGTGTGGGAGAGACCACCACCTCCCTAGGTCATTGGTTCCATTGTCGTATTACTCTTACAGTCAGGAAGTTTTTCCTGATGTTCAGCCAGAATCTGGCTTCCTGTCACTTGAGCCCATTATTCCGTGTCCTGCGCACTGGGATGATTGAGAAGAGATGCTGGCCTTGTTCTCTGTGACAACCTTTCAAGTACTTGAAGAGCACTATCGTATCTCCCCTCAGTCTTCTCTTCTCAAGGCTAAGCATGCCCAATTCTTTCAGTCTCTCTTCATAGGGCTTTGTTTCCATTCCCCTGATCATCTTCGTTGCCCTCCTCTGAACCCTCTCCAGTTTGTCTGCATCCTTCTTAAAGTGTGGTGCCCAGAACTGGACACAGTACTCCAGATGAGGCCTACCCAGTGCTGAGTAGAGGGGAACTAGTACTTCCTGGGATTTGGAAGCTATGCTTCTATTAATGCAGCCCAAAATAGCATTTGCCTTTTTTGCAGCCACATCACATTGTTGGCTCATATTCAGCTTGTGATCGACAACAATTCCAAGATCTCACTTGTAGTGTTGTTGAGCCACGTATCCACCATCTTGTAACTGTGCATTTGGTTTCTTTTTCCTAGGTGCAGAACATGGCATTTATCACTATTAAATGTCATTCTGTTGTTTTCTGCCCAGCGCTCCAGTCTATCCAGATCACTTTGAATTTTTGTTTCTGTCTTCCAAAGTATTAGCTATCCCGCCCAATTTTGTGTCATCTGCAAATTTGATCAGCATTCCCTGCACCTCCTCCTCCAAGTCATTAATAAAAATGTGGAAGAGCACAGGGCCCAGGACTGAGCCCTGCAGTACCCCATTCGTTACCTCTCCCCAGTTTGAGAAGGTCCCATTGATAAGCACTCTTTGAGACCGATTCTGTAGCCAACTGTGGATTACCATGAAGTTGTGGGCCTGTACTCTAGGGATGTACAAAAGTGACTTACCTTTCACAGACTATGTTGATGGTGGGGGGGGGGAGACGTTCCGTCCCTCCCCCCGGAGTCCTGGCCGGGGGGGAGGCGCTCCATTCCTCCCCCCGGAATCCTCGAACAGCCAGCTGTGCTCCGCGGCAGCTCCGCGGATCAGCCGCCCAGGCCCGGCCCAGCCAGGCCAGAGCCGTCCGCATCCGGATTTCCGGCCGCGGAGGGCTCTGGGTAAAAAAAAACAAAAAACACGTACGCAAATGGCGGCGGCTATGGCCGCCATTTATGTTCCTTCTTTTTACCATCTTAATCTACGTAAATATTTACGTAGACTATGACGGTGAAAATCAAGGGGAACGCAAATAGCATAGCAGGCACCATTTGCACCCCCTTTTGATTCCCCATTTTAGCCTACGTAAAGATTTACGTAAAGATTTATGCCGCCATTTGTGTACACATTTTTTTTGTTTTTTTAAACCCACCCCCAACCATGATAGGCTACGTAAAGATTTACGTAGCCTATCACGTCTTTTTTTCTTTTTTAAAAACCTAGCCATGATAGGCTACGTAAATCTTTATGTAGCCTATCACGTCTTTCCCCACCCCCACAAGCCTGGAAATGGTGGCGGCAGCAGCCGGTCGGAAGACTGGCCGCCAGAGCCGCCGCCAGAGCCGCCGCCGCCCGGAAGATCCGCCCCAGGTAAGTCTCGTCCCAGGGGGGATCAGCAGGGGGGCAGGGGGGTGGCAGGACGTTCTGCCACAGATTTTGGGGGGCTGAATGCACTGGCATTCGGCCTCACCGAGATCCGTGGCAGAATTCTCTGACATCCCTACTCTACTCAAGGTTGGGGTAGGGGAGAGCAGAAGGCACAGAAAAGTGTTGTTGTAGAGGTGATATGTAATAATAGGGAGGCTCTGTCTCTGGTGTTTGATCTTGAATAGCTATTTCATATACCCAAATTATTATGGGAGGTGTTGGGCTCAAGAGGAGACTGGACAGCCATCTACCAGGGATGCTTTAAACTGGATTCCTGCACTGAGCAGGGGTTGGATGTGATGGCCCAAGTGCCCCCTTCCAACTTCATGATTCCATGTGATCATGAGCTTTCGTGTGAGAACTCGCCTTAAATTAGGGAGCGGGTGTTTGATGCAGCACTCAGGCAACTGCTTTACTATATGCACATTTACTTCACACTGGCAAAGTAAATAAATCACAGCTTGAAAACAAATACAAAAAAGTAACTATGACAGAGTGCATACATTACTTACAGCAAGAACGGTGATCATGTGGATGGGGCTGCCAACATGGCCACTTTCATACTAACATTGGAGGAGGAGAAGGAGAAGTAGAAGAAGAAGAAATCAAATATGAAATAACAAGAAACGGCAGACCTGTAAAAGGCATAAAATCATAGCAGCAGAACAAACCCACATTAGGCCAGAGTTTTTAAACTCCTAAGAAAATAAAATAAAACAGTATTTCCCTGGCAATGGAAAGACATGACAGCAAGCACTCTCCATGGGGAGAGTGTTCCAATGGTGAGGGACTATACTCGAGAAGGGTGTCTTTTTGGTGACCACTGCCTGACCTCTGAAGGGATTTGTGGAAAGGTTTCCAAAGATGATCTCAGCATACAGACAGGTTTGTGTGGGAAAAGGTATCAGATATCTCGGACACAAGCTGTGTAGTGTGTGTTAGGTCACAGTATCTGTTGAGTCACAGTAATCATAGATAGGCTAGTGATATAATTGAAATAACAAATGTGCCAGGAATTTTAGAAAAGAGATTGTTCGTAGTTATTGTCATTACATTACTAGTCTGCAAGGCACTTAGCTAGTGTCATTACAGACTGCAAGTAAATCTGGATTAACAAAGGAAATCTGTCCATTTTCTAGTCTTTCTTCCCCTTCAAATTAAATCAGACTGAGCTAAAATTTTCAAAAGAACATAATGTTTTGTTGAGATTTTCTGTCAAGGTGTTTTTTCTTCTTGTGAGAAGAAATGCTTCTTGTGAGATTTCCTCTGATTTGTTCCCTCAACACCCTCAGAAGAAAAAACCAAGTTTTCCTTGGGAGATATTCTGTTTGTTTTGAGGGTCCATCCGAGGGCGCCTTTACACTTCAGTATGGGAAGCTGCGGACCAGTTCATGCTTCCTTTCAGAGTGTCCAGATGTGAGGTAACTGTGCTCAAGTTTAAAACCTCGTTGACATGGGTGGATTGCATCTCCACCATGTGCAAATCATGTTGTGGTGACAAGGGGTAGTATCTAGTGGTGTTCTTCTGTCAGGAGAATTCCTTCCAGAGCAGATTTTGGAGTCTGTGGTGGACAGCAGGAGGTGGGGAGAGGCAGGGGAAGGGAAGCGCCCATTGTGTGAGCAGACATCTGCTCACATAATGTTGGATTTAGCCCATGGTAGGTCACACACTTGGTGCAAATAACTGAACGCCATCAAGCAAATTATCAGGCACATCAAGCAAACAGACTTTTTAAAGCAGTTTTAATACCCAGTGTGGTGTAGTGGTTAGAGTGTTGGACTGGGACTCAGGAGAACTGGGTTCTGGTTCCCACCTGGCCATGAAGCTCATTGGATGACTTCGGGCCAGTCACTGAATCTCAGCCCAGCCTATCTCACAGGGTTGTTGTGAGGATAAAATGGAGAGCAGCAGGACCATGGGATCCTCGGAGGGAAGGCAGAATATAAATGTAATAATAATATAAATAAATCCAAATTCTATTATATATGTATATAGCTGTATCATAAACATAAACATGTGCGTGCACATACACATACACAGATGCAGTTACACCTGATTAAACTATTTAGAATCACATAAGTGTAGTATACAATAGAATCATTATAAAGGGTGTGCATTAATTTTGTTAAAATTAATTGATCCAAATGGAGTCAATTCAGTTCAATTTTCATTCATCACAAAATGAATGTCAAGTAGGGATGGATGGGCACCCCTCTTCATCCGGGTTCTCCAGATGCCCCCCCCCCAGCCCCTGCCATTGCTCACCCCCCCAAACCTGCATTAGAGCCCCATGTGTGCTTGCCAAGCCACCCACACTCACCTAGGCACCATCTTCCTGTGCTGTGATTGCCATGTTGCAAAAACACATGGCGATTGCAAAAATGCTCACATTTACTTATATGCAAAATGGTGCCGTGAATCGTCCATATATGCAAGGTTACATCTCTACTGGCAAGAATAACACATTGGTATGAATGGAGTTTGTTTTCATTACTCCATTCATCACTCATTTAGGGGAGGGGCTTAACTTGTCCAGTGGAAATTGAGCTGATTTGAGTGCCTGCATCCTGCCAGCCTCCATTTTCTTTTTCCCATATGTCCTGGCTGTTGTTTTGTTCCAGGGCCTTTTGTAGAGAAAATAGGGGCCACCACAAAATGGTGGCCCTCATTGGTGGTCATCATTTTGGGGGGTGACAGCTGCAATTTTTTTTCTAGATTGTCCTGGAATTATGCAACATCCAGAGCATCAGGTAAATTAAAATAGCAGTTGCTAAGAAGCAGGTGCTGAGACCATGTCTGCCTCTGCCATAAAAATGTACATAAATAAAAACAAGGAAAATACAACAAATCTGAGTATAAAACTGAATCTCACTAAAGAAATGAATGCTGAAATGAAAGCCTTTAATAACAAAGACAAGATATTGATAATTTAATTATTTAAATGCACATCCTGCTTTTCCTTATTAAATAAACTCAAGTGACTTACAAAAATAATAAAATATATAAAACAAAATAACTATAGTTCTAGTTATAATAAAATAGTTCAAATTACTCTAACACTCTGTGTGTGTGTGTGTGTGTGTAAAACACATTCATACAACCTACGCAACAACAAATACAGAAAATTGCTCACAAAGCCATGGGGGAAGAAAATAATCCCTTTTAAAAACACCCCAAACTATAAAAGCTTTCCTTGCTCTATGTTATATAATATGCACAAGCAAGCACTAGTATGCACAGTCATATATTATTTTCTCAATAAAAGTACCATTCATCTACCCCATAATGCCCTCCCCACCACACCTGAAGCTTAAAAGAGAGGTTAAAATTGCCATTCTCATTAAGGGCACAATCTTATGCATGTGTAGACAGAAAAAAGTCCTACAACTTTCAGCATTCTGCAGCCAGCCATGCTTAGTGGGAAATGCTGGGAGTTGTAGGCCTTGTTGTCTGTCTAACATGCATAGGATTGTGCCCTAAGTCACAATCAACACATTTTCTATCTTCTGCGATGACACTTCCCCGGTTGATATAATCCATAACAGGGGCCCATTCATCATGTTTACCCCTTGGGCTCTGGTTGCCTTTTATTTAGATTTTCTGTGCAAGTAATGTTAGCATTTAAATAGTTTCTAAGACCCTATTTAACCATTCTTTTGTAATCATATTATGCTTGTCTTCCAATATACTTGCATATATATATGCCTGGCTGCTCATAGGAGATTTCTCCAAAACATGTTAGCTTTACTATATGCATGAAATCTCTCTGCTTTGCTTTACAGTACCAACATCCCATCTTCACTTCTAGTTTAAATCTTGTGTAATTTCCAGGGGCCAATCTACACCACTGATTTAATGTGGTGGGGGAACAGTTTGGAGTCATTGGTAGGGGTGGGACGATTACTTACCCTGTTCCGGACTGGGGTGTCTGCGGTGGGGGGGAGGCGATCCATCCCTCCCTCCGGAATCCTCCCCGGCTGGCTCCACTCCGCAGTGAGTCTGTGGAGCCACCGGCCAGGGCCACCCGCAGCTGGACTTCTGTCTGCTTCCGGGCTGTGGCCGCAAATGGCGTCCGGAGTAGCAGGCACCATTTGCACCCCTGCATTAGCTGTGATAGGCTCCGTAAGTATTTATGTAGCCTATCACGGCAAAAGGCAGGGAAGCAAATGGTGGCCACTATGCCATTTGCGTTAGATTAAATCCTGCATGACGGGTGTGCCCAGGGATGCGTCTGCTACCTATCTGTGACCATGGTCAAAGGGTGGGTCCAACCCTATTTCCCCCCATCATTGTGCTTTTCCACCATTTTGTGGTAGCCTGTGCTGATACAGGTCAGGGGGCCATCTTCCCAGAAATGTATTGTGAATCTCTTCCAGCTTTTCTCTGCTGTTTTCTGAAATCAGCTTTGGTCCATCAGCAGCACACTAAGCTGAAAAAAAGCAGATTGTACCTCTCCCAAACCAACCGCGTTCACAGGTCACACCACACTCTAATGTGCCTTACTTTGGGGTGGGATGGGGTGGGAGGAGTCCTACGAGTCGAAATGAATGTCATCAACTATGTATGAGGGGCTTGGTCCTCTCCCCCCTCTTTCCCTGTTCAGGGAAATGAAATATATTGTAAGGGATATCAGGCATCCGGAGAAAAGGAGAAGAGCCTTTTCTTTGGGAGTTTCCCTACATCCCACCACCAAGTGTGCTTGCCAGTCTCCACAGTCTTCCAGTCTCCACAGAAATGAGACTCCCATGTCCCTACTGTGAGATGGAACCATACAGCAATATCACAAATATGGAGCCAGGTTATATCGCAATATCCCTAAAGCACTAAAGCAGTATAGCAGTGTAGCACTTTGGAAAATTAGAAATTTTGTGATTTGGGTGGTTTAGCGATTTAGGGTGCAATCCTGTGGGGATAGGTGTCTGCCTCTGAACTCGGAGGCGACCACCTATCCAATGCAGGGCAGGAGAAGCACGGAGGGAATCATTGCCTCTGTGCTTCTCCTGCCCTGCAGTTGTGGCTAGACAGCCTTTGGCTATCTAGCTGTGGGAAGGAGGAGTGGGGGAGGAGGATGCTGGATGACACATAGGATGTGTCGTACCAGCATTTCCACCTTCCCTTCCCCAGAACACCCCCCGGAATGCCCCATTTTGGCCACTCTGCACTCCCCTCCTGAGCACGGAGCACAAGGCCGTTCTGTGCTGCCTGCGAGGCAGTGTAGAAGGCACGGAAGGTCAGTTCCTGGAAAACCACATATCCTATGGCTGTCTAGCTGCTGACTAGCAGCCATAGGATTGCTCCCTTAGAGACCTCGAGATTTAGCAATTTTAGAAAATTAGGCAGCTATACCCAGATTGTTTACTTCAGAGGGCTGGAGAAGGAAATAAGAATGATTGACAGTGAGTGTTGAAGTACAGAAACCTGGGGCCAATCTACAGCATTGATTTAATGCCCTCAGGTATATGATGTCATTGTGGTGCCATCTTAAAGCAATTCTCTCATAGTGGGACATGTAGAAAATCTCCACTTAATCCCATGTGCAGGTTTTTCTGCCATGTAATCCTATAGGTCTTAATTCTACTGCAGCCATTAATGTATTTTGATATATTGTAGTGTAAAGGTCAAAATCCTTTGTCTGTAAACTGTACACCCTTTTCAGATTTAGTAAGCTCTCTAGAAAACATTTGATTTGTCTTACTTGCAGTGTCCAGAGGCTTCTGCTTTAAGGATGCAGTCAATGGAATTGACTTGGGGCACTTCCAGACTAGAGCACTTTAGCACTGTTGAGGCATTGCTTTAATGTGCAATAAGCTGGAAACAGAATTGCAACTGTCATTTGACACTGCTTGTAATATAGTGTTTTATCATTACTGCAATCTCTCTATATAAGGGCTGCAGTACCTTAGGCCCGTGGGCAAATCTATCTCTCTGGGGGTTCTAATCTGGCCTTCTAAGGTTTCCCAGATGGCCATGCCCTCTCCCCCTAGCTCCTTTCCCTTTCCTGATCATTTGGTGGTTTCCCAGTTGTTATGTGGTTCCCCATTCCCTTCTAAAAGGTTCAACATTCTCCCTTAAGACTTAGTTTCTTACTGGCAATACAAGCTGTAAGCTAAAATATGCTGGCATTTTTGATATTTTGGGCCCACCCCTTTTCCCTTTGGGCCCATCCCATTTTGCCTTCCACCCCACCCACCACTGACATGAGGCCCCCGAATTCAGCCCTCAAGGGTTCGGCACCCCTGGTCTCTACTCTCTTCCTAGCAAGGTTTCTCCCTCATAACTCAATACTCTTGGCTCCTCCCCTTCCCCTCCCACTGCTATGGGAAGGGAGCAATTTGTTCTTCTGAGCCAGGCCCTGTTTCTTCACAGCTTGGATCTTGCCATCCAGGAGCTGAAAAGCTACCTGGAACTCAGGACAGCCCATGCTCTCTCTTGCAGGCAGGTCGTGCATGCCTGCTGAGCTTCCTCTTGTTTCCCTTCAGTATCTCCTTCCCCCACCCCCACCACTACATGCCCTTTATTCAATTGCTCACTTACTTATTTATCAGCTGCCATTCCCTGCCTGGTAAAGAGATAACCAGATGTCTGGATGAGCAGCTCTTCTCATCCAGCCATCTCATGGTGAGCAAGATATGACCCTCTCCACTTCCTGCTCCCATGGCTCTGTAGCCCACTGCAACTGCACACTCAGTTATGTTGGCATCTGCAGTCAAGGGGGGAGAGAAAAGCATCTGGTAATGTGCATTACTGAGAGAGAGAGAGAGAGAGCCTTAGGTATGAAAAACAGGTATGTGGACTGAGCTGTGGGCGGCAGGTATGAGTGTGTGTGTCAATACAATCTACTTGACTTCCAGTCTGGTCTGATGGCCCCTTTGCTCAAAGGCCTTGTAATGGCGGTAGCTGGAAAGAAAAGGGTAAATGAATGCTCATTTATGTAAGTGAAGAGGCACAGCAATAAGGTTCGCCCCCCCCCCCACGTCACTGTTACATGTCTCTTTGAAAAGGGCAGACAAGTAGCCTTAAGGGTGATCCACACCTATGAACGTTGTGTTGTTTTTCCCACTCTTTGTAAACAAGCTGGATACACTGTGGGAGGGCACATCAAATCCACCTTCTTCCATAGCCACCATAATAAGTATATGGGCCAACAGTTAAGTAAATTAGACTTTTCATTGTAAGGTTTTCCTCTAGTTACATCACTGAGGTTTTCCTCTAGTTACATCACTATACATTAAGTTTTATGACTTAAAATAAGGAATTGTACTTTCCTTCTTTCCTTATTGGTTCCAGGTCCTGGGACTCCAGCTCTCTCTCAGGCATCCGAACATCTCAGGAACTTCCGCCTCATGCTTCTCTTTGGGGATGTCAGGTATTACAGGCAAGGAGAGCATCTCCATTCTCTAGCAAGCTGCTGCAGTGGTGGACAGAATATGGTGAAAAGGTTCTGCTGCTGCTAGAACCCCCACTTCAAGTCCCCTTACACTGGCTTGCATTCCCGGTTTGCAAGTAAAGATTCATCGGTCTTAAAATAAAGGATTATTGGAAGTCTTTGTACTGTTGTTTGTTGTGTATATGAATAAAATCCAATACTGCGAGTTTTATGGTGTAGTTTGTGAAGCTATCCCAACCCAAAAGCTACAAAGGATTCTCTTGCAGTGTGAGCTTTGTTAGTGCCTTTGTTTCAAGCATTGTAGGAACATTTCCCTGTGTGCCTTTTCTCTCTCTCTCTCTCTCTCTCTCTCTCTCTCTCTCTTTCTCTGTCATACTGGAGAAAAGGCTTTGCAAATCAATATAATGTTCTTATTTCTGGCTTTAAAATGAGCAAGGATGTAAGCAAATTGCTTAGAAGGGGGGTGGGAAGAGCAAAAACTAATGTTTTCCTCCTCCCACCCAGAGTTTCATTGTGTCTCAGAACAATGGAGGAGAGGTGTTCCATAAACCTGGAACAGAAAGAGAGATATTTCCTTGGTTTAAAGGCCACTGGATAAAACAGGACTTCTCATTGGTGAACTTCTCAGTTAGCGGAATTTTGTATGACACCGTTACATTTGTCTTGAGTGATGCCCTGGTCTGGAACTATCTGACACCTGGACAAGACGAATGGGAATCACATCCCATAGCAGAAAATGTCCATTTTCAGCTTTGAACACTGAGGAGAAAAGTCAGGGTTTTAGATTTCTTAGGTCCTTGCTTACTGTCTGCTTACAAGCTGAATACAGTCAGGGCCAGAAATATTGGAACAGGGATAACTGTTTTGGCAGTTGGCCTCTGTACACCACCACATTGAAGTTGAAAGGAAACACACTCAGATGGGAGCGAAGTCAGGACTTTCAGCTGTAATTCAAGGGGTTGGACAAAAGTGGGGCACTAACTGTTCCGGAAGTACAGCTAGTGGCATACCCCCCCCATCGTTGGTGGCTCATAAGTAATTGAATGAATGGCTGACAAGCAGCTGCATGGCCAGATGTGGCCTTTTTCCTGGGTATCCTATGACCAGTCATGCAGATAAAAGGCCTGGAGGTGGTTCTGAGTGTTACATCTGCATTTGGTAGCTGTTCACTGGAACTCCCAACATGCGGTCTAAAGAGGTGTCCATGTGAGTGAAGGAGGCCATCATTAGGCTAAGGAAACAAAATAAACCCATCAGAGAGATAGTAGAAACAGTGAGAGTGGCCAGCACAACAGCTTGGAACATCCTGAAAAAGAAGGAATTAATTGGCAACAGCAAAAGGCCTGGAAGACCACAGAAGACAACTAAAGTGGATGACAGCAGAATTCTGCTCATGGCGAAGGGGAACCCTTTCACAACATCTTGCCAGGTCAAGAACACTCTTGCGGAGGTAGGCATCTCATTGTCAACATCTACAGTCAAGAGATGGCTTTATGAATGTAAATACAGAGGCTTCACAACAAGGTGCAAACCACTGGGAACTAGGGATGGACGAAAGGGACTTACCTGGTCCCACAGCTTGCTTTGCGGTGGGGGGGAGGCACTTGCCTTCTCCCCCCGAAGTTCAGGCAAGGGGGGGGAGGTTCCCCGCCTTGCCCAGCCGAAATTCAGGCCGGGGAGGAGCGCCCCGTCTACCCGGTAGCGAAAAAATAGTAAAGTAAAAACACACACACACACACACCCATGATAGGCTACGTAACGATTTACGTAGCCTATCACGGTTAGATTTCCAAAGTCAGCCGTGATAGGCTATGTAAATCGTCACGTAGCCTATCACGGGTGACTTTGGGGAAAAAAAAGCACGTACACAAATGGCGGCATTCATGGGGCGCTGCCATTTGCATTCCTTAGTTTGGCACGTCTAGTCTACGTAAAGATTTACGCAGACTATGGCGAAAATAAGGGAACGCTATTTGTGTTGCCCATATTTTTGCCGTAGTCTATGTAAATCTTTACGTAGACTAGATGTGCCAAACTAAGGAACGCAAATGGCGGTGCCCCATGG
Source organism: Heloderma suspectum (assembly GCF_057233095.1). Classification (NCBI taxonomy): domain Eukaryota; kingdom Metazoa; phylum Chordata; class Lepidosauria; order Squamata; family Helodermatidae; genus Heloderma; species Heloderma suspectum. The sequence goes on along the minus strand of NC_139459.1, from coordinate 269,616,067 downwards.
GTGCCACCATTTGCATACGCACTTTTTTTTTTCAAAGTCACCCGTGATAGGCTACGTGACGATTTATGTAGCTTATCATGGCTGACTTTGGAAATCTAGCCATGATAGGCTACGCAAATCGTTACGTAGCCGATCACGGGTGTTTTTTTTTTTTACTTTCCATTTTTATTTTGCAATGGTGGCAGCGGCAGCCGGTCAGAAGACCGGCCGCCACTGCCGCCCCCGCCGAACCGCCGCCGAACCGCCGCCGAACCGCCGCCAGGACCCGCCGCCGAGAGGGACATTCGCACGAGGTAAGTCCCATCCTGGGGAGGGCGGGGGAGCTGGCGGAGAAATTCACCACCAATTTCGGGGGGCCGAATGCGTTGGCATTCAGCCTCCTGGAGATTCATGGAGAAATTCTCCGCCATCCCTACTGGGAACTCTCAAGAACAGACAGGCCAGATTAGCCTTGGCCAGCAAACACCTAAAAAAGCCTGCCCAGTTCTGGAATAAGATTCTTTGGACTGATGAAACCAAGATTAACTTGTACCAGAATGATGGGAAAAGTATGGAGAAGGAAAGGAACAGCTCATGATCCAAAGCATACCGCATCATCTGTCAAACATGGAGGCAGTGTTATGGCACGGGCATGTATGGCTGCCAATGGAACCGGGTCACTGGTGTTTCTTGATGGCTGATAAAGGCAGCAGGATGAATTCTGAAGTGTATAGGGCGATACTTTCTGCTCAGATTCAGCCGAATGCTGCCAAACTGATAGGACGCTGCTTCATATTGCAGATGGATAATGATCCAAAACATACAGCAAAAGCTACCCCAGAGTTTCTGAAGGCAAAGAAGTGGGATGTTCTTCAATGGCCAAGTCAGTCACCTGATCTCAACCCAATAGAGCGTGTTTTTCACTTACTGAAGACAAGACTGAAGGCAGAAAGACCCACAAACAACCAGCAGCTGAAGGCAGCTGCAGTACAGGCCGGGCAAAGCATCTCAGGGGAGGAAACTCAGCATTTGGTCATGTCCATGGGTTCCAGACTTCAGGCAGTCATTGACTGCAAGGATTTTCATCCAGGTCTTAAAGGCGATCCTGAAGTTTGAAATGATGTTGGTTTGTTCCATTAGTTATGAGCCACCAATGATGGGTGTGTGTGTATGCCACTGACTGTACGTCCTGAATGGTTAGTGCCCCACTTTTGTCAAACCCTTTCAATTACAGCTGAAAGTCCTGACTTCTCTCCCATCTGGGTATGTTTCCTTTCAACTTCAATGTGGTGGTGTACAGAGGCCAAGTGCCAAAACAGTTATCCTTGTTCCAATATTTCTGGCCATGACTGTACATAGAATTTGCAAGTGGAGATGGGTCAAAGAAGAGTCAAACAACAAAGCTTGGGTTGAAAATTGGGCCACATTTATTGAAAATATCTGCAAAGGGGAACCTAGGATGGGCAGCTGACTGTGCCAGTGACTACCTGGCACTTCTCGGGCGAAAGCACACCTAGCCTGAGGGGTGGCGTCGATCTCGCCGCCTCTCCGGACTGCCCCTTCTGGGGGAGGTAGACCTTCCCCTGTCACCCCCAACCCAGTGCCGCACAACACCTGGGTGAGGAGGTTGGTCTCCCAGGCAACCCTTATCCCCCTGCTGAGCCACACAACCCGTTCGGGGGCCTCAGGAGTCACCTGTCACCATAAAGTGCCTCTGCATGCACACCATCCCTAATCTCTTTCTGCTTTTGCCCGTCCTAGCCGCCACAGGAGTCACAAGCCTAGTGCTTGTGAAACTCCCCCCACCTGTGAAGAAGAACTTCCTGCAGGCCCCTTTGCAGATCAGACAGAACTATATTATTCCCTAGGGATGGACGAAAGTCCCTTACTTGATCCCGAAGCTTGCTTCGCAGTGGGGGGGAGGCGCCCCGTCCCTCCCCACCGAAATTCTGGCCGGGGGGGAGGCACCCTGTCCCTCCCCACTGAAATTCTGGCCAGGGGGGAGGCGCCTCGTCCCTCCAGCCGCAAATCCTCTAGTCCTGCCGGGACGCAAATGGCGGCGGCCGTAGCCGCCACCTTTTGCATCCCTGCAGTCAGCCGTGATAGGCTACGTAAATGTTTACGTAGCCTAACACGGCTGATTTTTTTTTTTTTAAAGGCGCGTATGGAAATGGCAGCACCCATGGGCACCGCCATTTGCGTTCCTTATTTTGGCACGTGTAGTCCACGTAAACATTTACGTAGACTACGGCGAAAATAAGGGCAATGTTTTTATGTAGCCCATGGGCGCCGCCATTTGCGTACGCGCTTTTTTTTTTTTTCCAAAGTCAGCCGTGATAGGCTATGTAAACATTTACGTAGCCTATCATGGTGTTTTTTTAAAAAATCTAGCCATGATACGCTACGTAAATCTTTATGTAGCCTATCACGTTTTTGTTTGTTTGTTTTTTACTTGGAAATGGCAGCAGCGGCAGCCACACCGCCGCCGGAGCCACCGCCGCCACCAGGGACATTCGAGCAAGGTAAGTCCCATCCCAGGGGGGTGGGCGGGGGGGTGGCAGACCGTTTCTCCACCAATTTTGGGGGGCCAAATGCGCTGGCATTCGGCCTCCCCGAGATTTGTGGAGAAATTCTCTGACATCCCTATTAGACAGATGGACACCATCCTGCCTGTTACGCCCCCTCCTTGTCCAAACAATTTCCTGTGGGTGGTGCATCCATCACCCTATCCACATAGGCAATAAGCCATTTCTATGTTCACTTTCCGACGTGCCCTGCCAATGGTAACATCATCCCGTGCCTTCCAAGCGATCCATGGGAGCAGTGAGAACTACAATGCCTTCTTCAGGTCAGGTATGCCGGACCACCTGCACCTCAACCAAGGCCTGTTCGATCAGGTCCTTGCCTGGCATACAGCCCAAGTTGTTCCCTCCATCGTGCAGCACCTGGACCTGTGGAGGAAGACTGACCAAACCTTGGTGGCACAGGGTGAGGAGGGGGGACTCCCACCGCATGTCCCATCTGCCAAACCACCGGATCATAATGTATCAGGGTAATGGAAGCTGAGATCTGAAGGCTGACATAGAAGCCCTTCGTGCAGCCCAAAACACCATCCTGTGCCCGCATAAGAGCACCTGTACTGGCGTACATCGAGTCCAACAGTCTGAGGAATAAAATATTAGGGCAAGCGAAGGGAAAATTGCATCAGGAAGAAGCAGTCAAATGCAAAGGCCAGGCTGGAATGCTTCGAAGCGCCATCTTCCCAATGCCATCTTTACAGCACGTGCCTGTGAGAGAAACCTAAAGTGGCTGCCATGGGGACCGCTCAATACAAAAGAGGGTTCCGAAATGAAAGTTACCTGACCTAGTATGCTATAGCTGATGTGGTGACTGCCCAAATTGAAATTTTGTCAATGGTGAACCATCGGAGTGACAAAACAGGGGTCCCTCCCAAACCCGGTATACCAGTAAAAAACCTGAGGGCCCTGATGGGGCATCAACCTCTGAATGGGTAGGTGGTGTACAGAGGGACAGACCTGTACATCATAGTATCTCAAGGCACTCCCGGACAAGTCAGAGGTGGGGATATGAAACAACCCAAACATCCCAAGGGGCCCTGAAGAAGGTCAATAAGGCTGCAGTATGGAACAAGGGAACATCATACTGGGAAGGGCAAATGGAGGGCTGTCATCTCGGGACCCCAGAAGGGTATCTGGAGTGAGCGGGTGCCTAGAATCTGCTAGGGATGTACGAAAGGGACTTAACTTGTCCCGCAGCTTTTTTCACGGGGGGGGAGGTGCTTCGCTTCTCCCCCCGAAGTTCATGCGAGCGGGGGGTGTCTTCCCGCCTCGCCTGGCTGAAATTCAGGCCGGGGGGGAGGCTTCCCGACTCGCCCCCGGCCGAAATTCAGGCCGGGGAGACGCGCCTGTCTCCCCGGCCGCGAACTTCAACAGAAAAGTAAAAAAAAAAAAAACGCACCGTGATAGGCTATGTGATGATTAACGTAGCCTATCACAGCTAGATCTGCAAAGTCAGCCATGATAGGCTACGTAAATCTTTACGTAGCCTATCACTTCTTTTTTTTTTAAACTTGGAAATGGCGGCAGTAAAGGCCAGTCGGAAGACTGGCTGCCGCCGCACCGCCACCACACCACCACCAGAGCCACTGCCACCAGGGAGATTTGCCCAAGGTAAGTCCTGTCCCGGGGGGGCAGACGGTTTTGCCACCGATTTGGGGGGGCCGAATGCACTGGCATTCGGCCTCCCCGAGATTCATGGCAAAATTATCTGACATCCCTACTCTGATCAAAGAAAGCGGTGCTGAGCCTCTGGACCTGCAATAGCCAGAGGCCACTGTCAGATCTGTTGCCGAAACCTGGCAGGGAAGGAGTCAAAACCTGGAGCCCAAAGGTCCCGGTGTCACACGTCCCAGCCTATAGAAGGGTAAGAGTGGCCCTTCCAGAAAGCAGCATCATAAGCCAGCCACACTGCTCCTAAGGTGAAAGCCAATAGGTGAAGAAGTAGGCTGGATGGGCATTGATTCTTTCTCCAGATAGCAAAGGATATAATATTGCCGCCTACGCTATTTGCATTGCCCTTATTTTCGCCGTAGTCTACGTAAATGTTTACGTAGACTACACATGCCCAAATAAGGAACGCAAATGGCAGCGCCTATGGGTGCCGCCACTTGCGTATGCACTTCCCCCTCCCCAAACTCAGCCATGATAGGCTACGTAAGGATTTACGTAGCCTATCACGGTGTTTTTTTAAAATCTAGCCATGATAGGCTACGTAAATTTTTACGTAGCCTAAGGCTACGTAACGATTTACGTAGCCTATCATGGCTAGATTTTCAAAGTCAGCCATGATAGTCTAGGTAAATCTTTACATAGACTACCCCTGCCCAAATAAGGAACGCAAATGGTGGTGGCCATGGGCGCCGCCATTTGCGTACGCGCTTTTTTTTTTTATTCAAAGTCACCCGTGATAGGCTACGTGACGATTTACGTAGCCTATCACGGCTGGCTTTGAAAATCTAGCCGTGATAGGCTACGTAAATCGTTACGTAGCCTATCACGTATTGTTGGGGTTTTTTTACTTTACTTTGTAATGGCGGCGGCGGCAGCCAGACAGAAGACCGGCCGCCGCCCCCGCCCCCGCCGAAACGCCGCTGAAACGCTGAAACGAATCTCTGGGTGGCCGAATGCCAATGCATTCGGCCCCCCGAAATTGGTGGTGAAATTCTCCACCCCCCCGCCCGCCCCCGGGATGGGACTTACCTCCTGCGAATGTCCCTCTCGGCAGCGGGTCCTGGCGGCGGTTCGGCGGCAGTTTGGCGGCGGCGGGAGCGGCGGCTGGTCTTCCGACCGGCTGCCGCCGCCGCCATTACAAAGTAAAGTAAAAAAAAAAAAGTGATAGGCTACGTAACGATTTACGTAGCCTATAGGGATGGCGGAGAATTTCTCCCCGAAACTTCGGGGGGCCGAGCGCCAACGTGTTTGGCCCCCCGAACAAGTTTCGGGGAGAAATCCTCCGCACCCCCCCCGCACCCCGCACCCCCCTGGGATGGGACGTACCTTCCCTGAATGTCCCTCCCGGCGGCGGGTCTGGCTGGCGGTTCGTCTGGTGTTCGAGCGGCTGCCGCCGCCGCCATTGCAATAAAAGAAAAAAAAAAAAGTCCCCTGATAGGCTACGTGACGATTCACGTAGCCTATCATGGCTAGATTTGCAAACTCAGCCGTGATAGGCTACGTGAATCGTCACGTAGCCTATCACGGGTGACTTAAAAAAAAAAAAAAGTGTGTACGGATAATGGCGGCCCCCATAGGGAGCCGCCATTCCCGTTCCTTATTTGGTCGCTGTAGTCTACGTAAATGTTTACGTAGACTACGGCGAAAATAAGGGCAACGCTATTTGCGTTGCCCTTATTTTCGCCGTAGTCTACGTAAACATTTATGTAGACTACAGCAACTAAATAAGGAACACGAATGGCGGCTCCCTATGGGGGCCGCCATTCGCGTACGCGTTTTGTTTTTTGTTTTTTTAAAGTCACCCGTGATAGGCTACGTGACGATTCACGTAGCCTATCACAGCTGACTTTGCAGATCTAGCCGTGATAGGCTACGTGAATCGTCACGTAGCCTATCAGGGGGCGTTTTTTTTTTTTTAACTTCCGCGTTCGTGGCCGGGCGAGGCGGCAAGCCTCCTCCCCGGCCTGAATTTCGGCCGGGCGAGGCGGGAAGCCTCCCCCCCGGCCTGAATTTTGGCCGGGCAAGGCGGGAAGCCTCCCCCCCCGGCCTGAACTTCGCGGGGGGAGCAGCGAAGTGCTCCCCCCCACCGCGAACAAGCTGCGAGAAAAGGTAAGTGACTTTCGTCCACCCCTGGTAGTCTATCATGTCTAGATTTCCAAAGTCAGCCGTGATAGGCTACGTAAATCATTACGTAGCCTATAACGGGTGACTTTGGGGGGAAAAAGAAGCACATAGCCCATGGGCGCTGCCATTTGCATTCCTTATTTGGTCCTGGGTAGTCTACGTAAAGATTTACGTAGACTATGGCGAAAATAAGGGCAACGGTATTTGCTTTGCCCTTATTTTCTAGGGATGGATGAAAGGGACTTCGCTTCTCCCCCTGAAGTTCAGGTGAGGGGGGGGTGGCACCATGCCTCGCCCGGCTGAAATTCAGGCCAGGGGGGAGGCGCCCCATCCCTCGCCGGCGAAATTCAGGCTGGGGAGGAGCGCCCCGTCTCCCCGGCCGCGAAAAAAAAAGTAAAGTAAAAAAAAACAACACACACCCGTGATAGGCTACGTAACGATTTACGTAGCCTATCACGGCTAGATTTCCAAAGTCAGCCGTGACAGGCTACGTAAATCATCACTTAGCCTATCACAGGTGACTTTGAAAAAAAAAAAATCGCGTCTGCAAATGGCGGCACCCATGGGGCGCTACCATTTGCGTTCCTTAGTTTGGCACGTCTAGTCTACATAAAGAGTTACATAGACTACAGCGAAAATAAGAGAACGCTATTTGCTTTCCCCTTATTTTCGCCGTAGTCTACATAACTCTTTACATAGATTAGATGTGCCAAACTAAGGAATGCAAATGGCAACGCCCCATGGGCGCCGCCATTTGCATACGTGCTTTTTTTTTTTTTTCAAAGTCACCCATGATAGGCTAAGTGATGATTTACGTAGCCTATCACGGCTGACTTTGGAAATCTAGCCGTGATAGGCTATGTAAATCATTACGCAGCCTATTACGGGTGTGTGTGTGTGTTTTTTACTTTACTTTTTTTTCTTGCAATGGCGCCGGCGGTAGCCGGTCGGGAGACCGGCCGCTGTCCCCACCCCCACCGAAACGCTGCCGAAACGCTGCCGGGATCCGCCGCCGAGAGGGACATTCGGCCACGGTAAGTCCCATCCTGAGGGGGGGCGGGGGGGCGGCGGAGAATTTCCCCACCAATTTGGGGGGGCCAAATGCATTGGCGTTCGGCCTCCCGGAGATTCGTAGAGAAATTCTCCACCATCCCCATTATTTTCGCCATAGTATACATAAATCTTTACGTAGACTACCCGGGCCCAAATAAAGAACGCAAATGGCGGCGCCCATGGGCGCCGCCATTTGCATATGCACTTTCTTTTTTTTTTCAAAGTCACCCGTGATAGGCTACGTAAAGATATTCTCCGACATCCCTACTCAGATGCCCAAAAAGCCTTGTAAGGGGCGCAGACTGGGAATTGCCCTTCCCCCACCCTGCGCCAAACCTTTGGTTGGGGGAGGTCCCGAAGAGACTGGCCCAGGCAAGGTATACAGGCCCCAAATAGAGTGAGGGGATGCCAGGACATGGCAAGGCCAGGTACAAACTAGGGGCCTGTCCAGAAACAAAATTTGGCTGAAAAAAAGAGAGGAAGATAGGAATCTGCCCTAAACAGAGTCGGACCATTGGTGATTGAGGCCCATATTCTTAACACCGACGGGCAGCAGATCTCCAGGATTTCACGCAGGAGTTTTCCTGCCTTACCAGGAGATGCCGGGAATTGAAACCTAGGACCTACAGCATAAAGGGCACGAGCACTACCACAGAGCCATGGCCCCTCACACACACGTCCCCCTCCCAGCCATGGCACAGCTGACCTGACAGCCATGTCTGCCGCGGCCAGAGGGCAAGTAGCAGGCGCAGGAGAAGGTGTGAGCTGCGCGTTCCGCCTGGCGGGATCGCCACCACCCCGAGAAGCACAGAAAGCACCACCTACTGCTGTTGAGGGCAGGCAGGAGTCAGCTGCTGCAGCACAGAGGAGATTGGTGGTGCGAACTAGGTGGGGCGCAGGGGGTGAGCCCCAGCAAACGTGGGCGCTCCTGAAGGGGGCAAGCACCGGTGAAGACGGGGCCAACCAGGGCTGACCTCCACGTCCGCCGCGGCCCGAGGGCAAGCGCAGGACGCCAGGCGCCGCTGAGCAAGAGGACATGGCCTGCAGGGGCGAACCGCTGCGCACGCCACAGCTCAAGGGCAGGATGTGGGTGCAGGAGAAGCCGGGGGGCACACGCGCCACACCAGAGGGATCACCACCTCCCAGAGAGGCACAGCAAGGGCCAGCTGCCGCTGCGAAAGCACCCACACCCCCAGAGGGGAGCAAGCGCTGGAGGGGCCGGGGCCAGATGGGGCCATCCTCTGTGGCCCAAGGGTGAGTGGCAGGTGCAGGATCAGGTGTGTGGGGGGTGGACACCGCCTAGCAGGGCTGCCACCAGCTGCCGCTGAGAAGAAGAGGGGGCTGGCTGGGATGAACCGCCGTGCACGCTGTGGCCTGAGGGCACGCAGCGGATGGAGGAGAAGGTGGGGGCCATGCGCGCCTCACAGGAGGGATCGCCACCTCCCAGGGAGGCACGGCAAGGGGCCAGCCGCCACCAAGCAAGAGCCCACACTCGCAGAGGGGAGCAAGCATCCATGTCCCCAGGGGGGAGCGAGTGCTGGGGCCAGAGGAGATGGGGTCAGAAGGGCCATTGGCCATGCCCATGTGGCCCAAAGCCAAGCGGCAGGTACGGGAGAAGGCGGGGGCCGCCAAGGATGCCAGGCAAGCCCGTTGCTGCTGAAGAGGTGCGGCAAGCACCAGCTGCTGCTGCTGCTGCTGACAGGGACCAGCCAGAGCTGGCCGCCATGGAGGCAAGAGGGCCGGCAGTGAACGAGGAGGTGCAGGACACGTGCACCACCCAGAGCAAGCACAGAACTCGACGAGCACTGGCAGCGCTGAGGACAGGGCGAACTGATGATAAAATATGCCCTCCTTGCCCTCCCCTCCTGAGTTGTTGCAAACTAGTGGGGCAGCCTCTGGTTTAGTCTGTCTCCATAACAACCCCGAACGCCACATCCCACACGTCTTGGTAGCAGGGCAGAGCCCAGATATGAGAAGGCAGGAGAGCTGGTTTCCTCTCTCTCAGGTCAGCTGAGAGAGCAAGAGAGCTGGTTTGGGAGGGGCCACAGAGCTTAAGAGGGCTCTGCCAGCCCCTCCACTGCCTGATGGTGCCATGGGGGGCACCCAAAAGGCAGCAGCCACCTCTTCTCACCCCACCCGCCCACAACTTCCCCCCCCCTTTTGCCAGACAAGCTGGCACCGGGGTTAGGGATGTCAGAGAATTCTGCCACGGATCTCAGTGAGGCCGAATGCCAGTGCATTCGGCCCCCCGAAATCCATGGCTGAATGAAGCCCCCTGCCCCCCCACCCCACGAGAGGCACCCCACGAGAGGCACGCAAAACGGAGCACTTACCTGCTGCCGTCTGCGCTGACTTGCGAATGGCGGCCGCATCTGCGGCCACCATTCGCTTCTTCATTATAGCCGTGATAGGCTACAAAAATAATTACGTAGCCTATCAGCTAATGCAGGGACACCATTTGAGTCCCTGCGGAGGCCGTGATAGGCTACGTAAGTATTTATATAGCCTATCACAGCAAAAAAAACAACAGCGGACGCAAATGGCAGCAGCTACGGTGGCCACCATTTGCATTCCCTTTTTTTGCCATTTTAGCCTACGTAAACATTTACGTAGGCTATAATGTCAAAAAAAAAGGGGGAAAGCGAATGGTGGCCACTACGCCATTTGCGTCCCCCTTTTTTTCCACCGTAATAGCCTACTTAAATATTTACATAGGCTATTATGGTGAAAAAAAAAAGGAATGCAAATAGCGGCCACTACGCCATTTGTGTTCCTTTTTTCTTTTTGCTGTAATAGCCTACATAAATATTTACATAGGCTAAAACGGCAAAAAAAGAGGGATGCAAATGGCGGCTGCCGTAGCCTCTGCCATTTGCGTCCACTGTTTTGTTTTGTTTTTTGCCATGATAGGCTACGTAAATATTTACATAGCCTATCATGGCAAAATACAGGGACGCAAATGGCGGTGGCAACGGCAGCCGCCATTTGCGTCCCTGCAGGCTGCCCAGCGGCTGGATGTCTGGCTGCGGGTGGCTCTGCGAAATTTCCAGAGCGGAGCTGGCTGGACAGAATTTCGGGGGGAGGGATGGAGTGCCTCCCCCCACCGCAAATGTCACCCTTCGAAAAGGTAAGTGACTTTTGTACATCCCTGATTTCTGGCATATGCTTTCAGAAACAGGAACAGCTTCTTCATAAATAAAATCCCCTGTCCTTTTCCCAAGGACATGAGTCCAATGTCTTAAAGGCATATGCAGGTAGACTTGGTTCTCCTGGGCCACTCAGTGGCTTTTGATATCATCAGTCATGGCACGGATGACTACAATCTCTGCTAAAATGAGGGCAAAGTAGGAAAGCTGAGAGGTTGACTTCATGGGGTGTCACTGTGTAGATCTGTTTCTCTGTACATCCACCAGACGTTTCTGAATCAGGCAACTTCTCAGTGGTACCTGGTGGAATCAGCAGATATGGGCCATGTGTAATAATAAGACTTGATGTGAACAGCTACATTGACAGAGATCCCTCTATTGCTATATTTATTTGTATAGTTGTATATTCGTCTATACTCTTTATCCAGGAAATAATTATTCTGACACAAAACATCTTTGTACTGTCAATTCAGGATATTTATTTTGTAGACATCCAATATTCTACTGTCATTTCAAAGGCAATAACTATTTAAAATGTTGTGAAAATGTGCAGTGAAAGATGAGTATTGACATCTGGACAACTTATTAATTAGGCTGTTTGGTCTGGGAACAGAATTGTAAAAGAATTATAACATGATAATAGTAGACATTATCTTTACTGTGAATTGAAGGGACATCTAAATTAGGGATGGCGGAGAATTTCTCCCCGAAACTTCGGGGGGCCAAGCGCCAATGTGTTCAGCCCCCCAAACATGTTTTGGGGAGAAATTCTCCGCACCCCCCCCCGCAGCCCGCACACCCCCCAGGACGGGACTTACCTTTGCCGAATGTCCCTCCCGGCGGCGGGTCCGGCCGGCGGTTTGGCAGGTGTTCGTGCGGGGCGGGAGCAGCAGCCGGTCTTTCAACTGGCTGCTGCCGCCATCATTGCAATAAAAGAAAAAAAAAATGCCCCCGTGATAGGCTACGTGACGATTAACGTAGCCTATCACGGCTAGATCTGCAAAGTCAGCCTTGATAGGCTATGTTAATTGTCACGTAGCCTATCACGGGTGACTTAAAAAAAAAAAAAAAGTGCATACGCAAATGGCGGCCCCCATAGGGAGCCGCCATTCGCATTCCTTATTTGGTCGCTGTAGTCTACGTAAAGATTACGTAGACTACGGCGAAAATAAGGGCAACGCAAATAGCGTTGCCCTTATTTTCACCGTAGTCCATGTAAATCTATCACGGGGGCATTTTTGTTTTTTAAAAAAAACTTCGGAGTTCGCGGCCGGGCGAGGCGCCTCCTCCCCGGCCTGAATTTCGGCCGGGCGAGGTGGGAAGCCTCCCCCCCTGCCTGAATTTCGGCCGGGCCAGGTGGGAAGCCTCCCCCCCCGGCCTGAACTTTGGGGGGGGAGCAGCGAAGCGCCTCCCCCCCACCACGAACAAGCTTCGAGGACAGGTAAGTGACTTTCGTCCACCCCTAATCTAAATTAGAAAAAGCTATCAAGTGTACTTCGGGCGGGCTTGCTAGCTGGAGTTGCAAATGTCCTGCTATTTCATAATAATATTACCAGTCTTGAAAGGCATTATCAAGATAATCCAGCTTTGTGACTTCTGTGTCTGACATTTCAATGTCAGATTTAGAGTTTGTCAAAAGGAAGGTGATTTATGAACTTTTAAGGTGCAATCCTATGCATGTTTAGATAGAGGAAAGGCCTACTACTCCCAGCATGCCCCAGCCAGCATGCCTGGGAGTTGTAGGCCTTTTCTCTGTCTAAACATGAATAGGAGTGTGCCCTTAATGAACTAAGTTCATCTGGGTTTTTCAGTTTTCTTCTCTTCTCTATGATGTATGTTAACCCCCACACACACACACACACTCACACACAAACATAGGGGTGGAATAAGCAAATCTTTTCTTTTCTTTTTAATAACTATGAAGACAGCACTTGCATGAAACACCCTTCAGTGATCTATTTGAAATATGGCAGGCGCCATCTCCTCAAAAGTGGAAACTATGCCTGCAAATGTCTTCCAATTTAACAGTTCCCTTTCAAAAAGAAACCAGAATGTAAAGGCTACTTGCCTCTAAAAGCACCTTTAATCCCTCCTGCACCTATTTGCCTTACATTTGGCATGACTAATCCCCAAAGAAGGGGCTACCATGCCTGCAACTTTCACCCAATTCTGTCAAAATGCAAAAATGATATATCCATTTGTTGATTTCTCAGTGATAGTTAATGGGGATCCATGAAGCTTCAGATTTTGTAAGCTTCAGCTTTGGATCTGAGTCTAACTGGATGGCCTAGGAAGCAGTCTGAGACAAACTGGGCAGCTTTCCAAATTGTTGAACTAAGATCCAAACTAGTACACACCCCTACTATTGATCCTTTGAATTAGCTACTGAAGATGACACAGTCACCAACATTATGCTCAGCTGATTGTCAAATTATGTACTTCCACTGCCCCCATGCTGGAATTAGTGCACAAGACACCAAATATGGGTTGAATAAGAGCCATAACTTACTATATCAGTAGTGGGACAATTGGGACTATACTAGCAGTGGGAGAACTGCACTGGCTGCCTCTCTGAGCTCTCAAAAGCAACCTTGGAGAGGAGGGAAAGGGGGCAGTTCTGTGGGTGAGGAGGGGAACGGACTGGGGAAGTGGGGATATGAGCTATGCCCAGCCTCCATGCCTCCCAGTTTCCAAAGCCTCTGCTAGATGGGCAAAAATGCCCATCTATCTAAAATGCAGAATGGGGGGAGTGTGGAGAAGAAGATTGCTTCTGCTTCACCTCCCACCCTGCATTGGATGCCCATCAGCCTCCAAGTTCAGAGGTCATTATTCATTTTTAAGAGAGTGGTAATTACCTTTTGATGTTTTATTCCCATCTCCAACGCCTCCGAGGAAGTCTTGGTGATATTGGTGGATTTATCTGACATTTCTGTGACCTTTTCTTCAGAGGTTTTACTGCATCCATCTATTCTTGTCATAACTGTATGAGCTGTGTTGCTGTCTCCCATAAGGGTTCCAGGCCACCCTTGCTGTTTTTAGGTCCCTTCCTTGTCATTCGTGGGTCTCCATCTTCGCCCTCCAGGCTTTTAAGCACCAGGTCTTTGTTAGCTGCAAAGTAGTCTTTTATGTTCCTTTCTTTGACTCTGCTTGATCCCTGGTGCACACCCTTTCACCTTCCAATGTTTATCTTTGCTAAGGTTTATTTTTTATTGTTGTTCATTAGCTTTGTAGTACACTAAGGGAGCGGTGTTTACCTCAAGCAACGACATCATTTTGCTGACATCACCATCTCCTCCAAATTTATTCAGAAGTAAAACCAGCATGGCTTTTCCCTGCCCTATCACATTTTCAGCATGTTTTGCGACAGGTAAAATGAGGTTGAGATGTCAATCTCTCCTTACTTTGCCTTGCAGTTGAAATTGTAAAAGGACACAATAGTTTTAAGTTAATTTCATGGGTTCCATAGCAAAAGAATGCATTTTAGAACAGATGGTGCTGAAGGGGCAGGCAGGTAATGGAGATGACTTCACCATCTCTTCTCCACCTAGATGACAACTCACATATTCAGTAAATGCTGAATATACTTATAATAATGCTGAATATAAATGCACAATAGAAAAATGGGCTGAAGGTGACATTGGTCATGCTAGACTCCAGAGCTACTTGTCTGATGTGGGAGAAGGGCAGAAAAGAAAGCGTATATTTCTGCTCCAATACGAGTTGTTTATTACCAGTATTTCATAGGGATGTACGAAACACTAGGGATGTCAGAGAATTTCGCCACGAATCTCGGGGAGGCCAAATGCCAGCACATTCGGCCCCCCCGAAATCAGTGGCGAAATGGTCTGCCACCCCCACGCCACCCCCGGGATGGTACTTACCTTGGGCGAATCCTCCTGGCGGCGGCGGCTCCGGCGGCGGTTTGGCAGCGGTGCGGCGGCAGCGGTGCAGCGGTGGAAGCGGCCGGTCTTCCGACCGGCTGCCACCGCTGCCACTTCCAGTAAAAAAAAAAACACGTGATAGGCTACATAAACATTTACGTAGCCTATCACGGCTAGATTTTTTTAAAATACCATGATAGGCTACGTAAATCTTTACGTAGCCTATCACGGCTGAGTAAACAAACAAACAAACAAACTGCACTTATGCAAATGGCAGCGCCCACGGGCGCGGCCATTTGTGTTCCTTATTTTGGCACGTGTAGTCTACGTAAACATTTACGTAGACTACGGCGAAAATAAGGGGAACGCAAAAGCGTAGACGCTACGCTATTTGTGTTCCCCTTATTTTCGCCATAGTCTACATAAATGTTTACATAGATTACACGTGCCAAAATAATGAACGTAAACGGCGGCGCCCATGGGTGCCGCCATTTGCGTAAGCACTTTTTTTTTTTTTACTCAGCCCTGATAGGCTATGGCCGCCGCCATTTGCACACCCAGCCAGACAGGATTCGGGACGGGAGGGACAGAGCGCCTCCCCTCTCGGCCAGAATTTCGGGGGGAGGGACGGAGCGCCTCCCCCCCAACGCGACTCAATTTCGTGAGAAGGTAAGTAACTTTCGTACATCCCTACAAAACACTTACCTGGTTTCGTTCAGGGACATCCGCAGCGGGGCCTCAGCCTAGGGATGTACGAACATCACTCACTTTTTGACGAAATGTGATTCGAGGTGGGGGGGAGGCGCTCCGTCCCTTCCCCCGAAATTCTGGCCGGAGGGAGAGGCGCCCTGTCCCTCCCTCCCAAAATTCTGGCCGGGGGGGAGGCGCTCCATCCCTCCCCCCCCAAATCCTGGCCGGCCGGGTCTGCAAATGGCAGCAGCCATAGCCGCCGCTGTTTGCGTCCCTGCAGTCAGCCGTGATAGGCTACATAAATGTTTACATAGTCTATCATGGCTGAGGGGAAAAAAAACTGCACATACACAAATACTGCACATACACAAATGGCGGCGCCCATGGGCGCCGCCATTTGTGTTCCTTATTTTGGCACATCTAGACTACGTAAACATTTACGTAGACTACGGAGAAAATAAGGGGAAAGTTCCCCTTATTTTTGCTGTACTCTACGTAAATGTTTACATAGACTAGACGTGCCAAAATAAGGAACGCAAATGGCGGTGCCCACGGGCGCTGCCATTTGCGTACGCGTGGTTTTTTTTCCCCTCAGCCGTGATAGGCTATGTAAACATTTACGTAGCCTATCACAGTATTTTTTAAAAATCTAGCCGTGATAGGCTACGTAAATCTTTACGTAGCCTATCACGTTTTTTTGTTTTGTTTTGTTTTTTACTGGAAATGGTGGTGGCGGCAGCTGTCGGAAGACCGGCCACTGCAGCCGCCACCGCCAAACTGCCACCGAACTGCCACCAGAGCCACCACCGCCAGGAAAATTCGCCCGAGGTAAGTCCCAGGGGCGCGAGGGGGCAGACCGTTTCGTCACCGAGATTCGTGGTGAAATTCTCTGACATCCCTACCTCAGCCGCTGCTGGGCTGCTGCGGACACAAATGGCATCCTGAGTATAGGGGATGCCATTTGCGTCCCTATGGTAGCCCGTGATAGGCTATGTAAATATTTACATAGCCTATGACGGCTAAAGCGGGGACGCAAATGGCATCCCCTATGCCATTTGCATTTCCGTTTTCTCCGTGATAGGCTACCTAAATATTTATGTAGCCAATCATGGGCTACCATAGGGACGCAAATGGCATCCCCTACTCAGGACGCTATTTGCGTCTGCAGCAGCCCGGCAGTGGCTGGAGCTGCCACCACTGGAGCCACCACCGGAGTCGAAGCCGCTGCCGCAGCCGCCGCCAGGTAGGCTTGGTACGAAGCCCAAATAACAAGGTGAAGTGGACTGATTCAGAGGTGCCTCATCATGATACGAGGTGGATCAGACCAGCACTGAGACACCCCAAACCGAAGCAGCTCCTCCACGAAGCACCTCGTCCGCCTCGTATATTCAGAGCTCTTCTTCTTTCTAAGCAGCCCGGACAGGTTGTCTCCAAAATGTATCAACTTCTGAAAGATCACGCAGAGGGGCAGGAGGAGGAGGAGGGAAGGGGGAAGGCAAGAGGATGAGGAGGGACCAAATGTATCAATTTGAGAGAGATCTGGCCACTGGGAGAGTGGAGAAGGAGGAGGGGGGAAGGGAGTGAGCTTTGCTGTGGGTCAGCCTCCGTTTACTCATTGTGAGACATGTGGTGTTACTGGAGAGGAGACCGCTGTCTGAATGTTATTTGGATAGAGCAGTGATCTCCAAAGAGGGGTGCCAGAAGATCCACTGGGGTGCACGAGCCACCTGATAACTGAGCAGCCTCCCTGCCCTGATAATCTGCCATTGTGTGCAATGATGGTGGTGTCAGTGGTGGCAGCAGGATGGGACAGGAGCAGAGAGGGAAGCTCCGCTCCAGTCCTATCCTGCTTCTGCTGCAGCCACTGGGAGCAGCTGCCCCAGTCTCTGCCAGGCATGGCAGTAGAATCCGGAATCCTCCCTGGGCCGGCTCCGCTCCACGGCGGCTCTGCAGAGCCTCCGGCCAGGGCCGTCCGCAGCCGGAGTTCCGGCAACTGACGGGCTGCAGCGGACGCAAATGGTGACTGCCATAGCGGCCGCCATTTGTGTCCTGCGAAGCTGCCGTGATAGGCTATGTAAGTATTTACGTAGCCTATCACGGCAAGCCCCCCCCAAAAAAGCATATGCAAATGGTGGCGGCTACGGCAGCCGCCATTTGTATTCCCTATTTTTAGTAGGGATGGACGAAAGGGACTTACCTTCTCCCGCAGCTTGCTTCGCGGTGGGGGGGAGGAGCTTCGGTTCTCCCCCCGAAGTTCAGGCGAGGGGGGGATGCACCCCGTCTACCCGGCAGCAGAAAAGAAAGTAAAAAAAACCAAACACACACACCCCCGTGATAGGCTACGTAACGATTAACGTAGCCTATCACGGCTAGATTTCCAAAGTCAGCCATGATAGGCTACGTAAATCATCACGTGGCCTATGACGGGTGACTTTGGAAAAAAAAAGCACGTACACAAATGGCGGCGCCCCATGGGCGCCGCCATTTGCGTTCCTTATTTTGGCACGTCTAGTCTACGTAAAGATTTACGGAGACTACGGCGAAAATAAGGGTGACGCAAATAGCGTTCCCTTATTTTCGCCGTAGTCTACGTAAATCTTTACGTAGACTACCCCTGTCCAAATAAGGAACGCAAATGGCGGCGCCCATGGGGCGCCACCATTTGCGTTCACGCTTTTTCCCCCCCCCCCAAAGTCATCTATGATAGGCTACGTGACGATTTACATAGCCTATCACGGCTGACTTTGGAAATCTAGCCGTGATAGGCTACGTAAATTGTCACGTAGCCTATCACGGGTGTGTTGTTGTTGTTTTTACTGTACTTTTTTATTTTGTAATGGCAGCGGCGGCAGCCGGTCAGAAGACCGGCCGCCGCCCCTGCCGAAACGCCGCCGAAACGTCGCTGGGACCCGCTGCCGAGAGGGACATTCGCCGAAGGTAAGTCCCATCCTGGGGGGGGCAGAGGGCCGGCGGAGAATTTCCCCAACACTTTTGGGGGGCCGAATGCATCAGCACTCAGCCTCCCAAAGATTCGTGGAGAAATTCTCCGCCATCCCTAATTTTTTGCTGTTTTAGCCTACATAAATATTTACGTAGGCTATTACGGCAAGAAAAAGGGGAACGCAAATAGCGTAGTGGGTGCCATTTGCGTTCCTCCCCCCCCCCCGTTTTAGCCTTCATAAATATTTATGTAGGCTATTGCGGCGAAAAAAAAAGGAACACAAATAGCGCCCACTATGCTATTTGCATTCCCCTTTTTTTTGCTGTAATAGCCTACGTAAATATTTATGTAGGCTAAAACAGCTAAAAATAGGGAATGCAAATGGCGGCTGCTGTAGCCACCACCATTTGCATATGCTGTTTTTTTGGGGGGGGCTTGCCATGATAGGCTATGTAAATACTTACGTAGCCTATCACAGCCTCCGCAGGGACGCAAAAGGTGTCCCTGTGTTAGCTGTGATAGGCTATGTAAGTATTGATGTAGCCTATCATGGCTATGATGAGGAAGCGAATGGCGGCTGCAGGGCGTCTGCCATTCGCAAGTCAGCATGGATGGCAGCAGGTAAGTGCTCTGTTTCACGAGCCTTTCGTGGGTTGGGTGGGCAGGGGCTTCGTTCCACCACAGATTTCGGGGCCCGAATGCACTGGCATTCGGCCTCACGGAGATCCGTGGTGGAATTCTCTAACATCCCTACATGACAGAGAAAGCCTTAAGCCTTCCCACTCTCCTTTGGCAGAATGAAGCCAAGAAGAAAGTGCATGCTATGGGGCCTGGGTAAAACAAGGATCCATAAAAGCAAAAATGGATCCTCATAACTTCATATGATTTTTAAAGGGGAGACCCACAAAACCACCATCCAATCACACAGCGCATCTGCCTCCATGGACTGAACCAGAAAAATCATGGATCTGCCACTTGCAGGCACAGCCATGGCACAAAAACAGGGGAAAATGGCTCCCCCTTTCCCCGGAATAAGAGAGCTGCTGGCACATATCCAGAGGACCTAGGAGCTCATGTTGGCAGCAGCAGCAGCCTCCCTCATTGGCAGAAATCAGCTTCTAGCCAGGTGCCCTCCCCTCCTTCGAAGTAAGGGACAGCGCAGTTGTAGTGCGATTCCTGCTCTCGCACCTGTCAATGGTTGGCAGACTGCAATAGGGATGGTGGAGAATTTCTCCCCGAATTTTCAGGGGGCGGAGTGCCAAAGCATTCAGCCCCCCGAAATCAGCAGTGAAATTCTCCGTCACTCCCCCGCCCCCCCCCCCGGGATGGGACTTACCTTTGGCGAATGTCCCTCCCGGCGGCGGGTCCCGGCGGTGGTTCGTCGGCCTTTCGTCGGGGGCGGAGGTGGCAGCCAGTCTTCTGACCGGCTGCCGCTGCCGCCGTTACAAAGTGTAAAAAAACAAACAAACCCCGTGATAGGCTACGTAATGTTTAACGTAGCCTATCATGGCTGACTTTGGAAATCTAGCCATGATAGGCTACGTTAATCGTTATGTAGCCTATCACAGGGGTTTTTTGGTTTTTTTTACACTTTGTTTCGCGGTCGGGGAGACGGGGTGCTTCTCCCCGGCCTGAATTTCAGCCGGGTGAGGCGGGAAGCCTCCCCCCGGCCTGAATTTCGGACGGGAAAGGCGGGACGCCTCCCCCCCCTCGCCTGACCTTCGGGGGGAGAAGCGAAGCGCCTCCCCCCCACTGCGAAGCACCCCTGCGAAAAGGTAAGTGACTTTCGTACATCCCTAGACTGCAACAGCAGCATTTTCCCCAGCAGTGGCTTCCCCATGTGTACCAGCAGCAATGGCAGTGGTGGCTGCCCCGGTGGTAGCCCCTCCCTGAACAAGGTCCCAGGTAAGGAGCTGGGGGCTAAGCAGTGTGCTGGGGGCAGTGAAGTGGGTCCCCCCCCCAAATCAGCCTGAGCAAGAATCCAGCCAGCCTTGGAAGCCCCAAAGCGGCTTCTAAGTCGGATCAGGGGGTCCATGCACAGCTGTACTTTGAAAAGCTGCTAGTCTGCTACTTTCTTGGGGCGGTATCCAACAGTGTCATTCTACACACTTAAATAGCACTAGCAGAGCTCTGCCAAATCTTTCTGTTGCACTTGCAACACTTGCACATTACACTTGTACAACCATACTTGTGCAACCACATTTACGCAAATGTAATTTTACTTGGATTCTCCCCGTGCACATAGTTCAAGAATGACACAGGTGGATACAACCCATGTAAACCCACTAGGAGGTGGGTCTTCCCTTGTTGTTGTTGTTGTTGTTGTTCCAGTCATTCAGTCATGTCCGACTCTTCGTGACCCCATGGACCATAGCACCCCAGGCCTTCCTGTCCTGCGCTCTCTCCCGGAGCGTGCTCAAGTCCATATTCATTGCATCAGTGATGCTATCTAGCCATCTCATCCTCTGCCGTCCCCTTCTCCTTTTGCCTTCAGTCTTTCCCAGCATCAGGGTCTTTTCCACTGTTTTCTCTTCACATTAGGTGGCCAAAATATTGGAGCTTCAGCTTCAGTATCTGTCCTTCCAATGAGCACTCAGGGTTGATTTCCTTTAGGATGGACTGATTTGACCTCCTTGCAGTCCAGGGGACTCATAAGAGTCTTCTCCAGCACCACAGTTCGAAAGCGTCAATTCTTTGACGCTCAGCCTTCCTTATAGTCCAGCTCTCACAGCCATACGTTACTACTGGGAAAACGATAGCTTTGATTAGACGGACCTTTGTCAGCAAGGTGATGTCTCTGCTTCTTACTATGCTGTCTAGGTGTGCCATAGCTTTCCTCCCAAGGAGCAAGCATCTTTTAATTTCATGGCTGCAGTCACCGTCTGTGGTGATCTTGGAGCCCAAGAAAATACAATCTGTCACTGCTTCCATTTCTTCCCCTTCCATATGCCAGGAAGTGATGGGGCCAGATGCCATGATCTTCATTTTTTTAATGTTTAGTTTCAAACCAGCTTTTGCACTCTCCTCTTTCACCCTCAACAAGAGGCTCTTTAGATCCTCTTCGCTTTCTGCCATTAGGGTGGTATCATCTGCATATCTGAGGTTGTTGATAATTCTCCCGGCAATCTTAATTCCAACCTGTGATTCATCCAACCCGGCGTTTCTCATGATGTACTCTGCATATAAGTTAAATAAGCAGGGCGACCATATGCAGCCTTGTCGTACTCCTTTCCCAATTTTGAACCAGTCGGTTGTTCCATGTCTGGTTCTTACTGTTGCTTCTTGACCCTCGTACAGGTTTCTCAGGAGACAGGTAAGGTGGTCTGGTGGTACTCCCATCTCTTTCAGAATTTGCCAGAGTTTGTTGTGATCCACACAATCAAAGGCTTTAGCGTAGTCAATGAAGCAGAAATAGATGTTTTTCTGGAATTCTCTTGCTTTCTCCATGATCCAGCGAAAGTTGGCAATTTGACCTCTAGTTCCTCTGCCTCTTCGAAACCCAGCTTGTACTTCTGGTAGTTCTTGGTTTGCATACTGCTGAAGCCTAGCTTGTAGGATTTTGAGCAAAACCTTGCTGGCATGTGAAATGAACGTAATTGTCCGGTAGCTTGAACACTCTTTGGCGTTGCCCTTCTTTGGAAATGGAATGTAAACTGACCTTTTCCAGTCTTGTGGCCACTGTTGAGTGTTCCAAATTTGTTGGCATAATGAGTGCAGCACTTTAACAGCATCATCTTTTAGGATTTTAAATAGCTCAGCTGGAAGACTGTCATCTCCACTAGCTTTGTTGTTAGTAATGCTTCCTAGGGCCCACTTGACTTTACTCTCTAGGATGTCCGGCTCAAGTTCAGTGACTGCACTATCATGGCTATCAAGGACATTAAGATCTTTCCTGTACAGTTCTTCTGTGTATTCTTTCCACCTCTTCTTAATCTCATCTGCTTCTGTTAGGTCCCTGCCTTCTTTGTCCTTTATCATGCCCGTCTTTGCACAAAACATTCCCTTGAGATCTCCGATTTTCTTGAAGAGATCTCTAGTCTTTCCCATTCTGTTGTTTTCCTCAATTTTTTTGCATTGTTCATTTAAGAAGGCCTTCTTGTCTCTCCTTGCTATTCTCTAGAACTCTGCATTCAGTTGGGTATACCTTCCCCTTTCTCCCTTGCTTTTTGCTTCCCTTCTTTCCTCAGCTACTTGTAAAGCCTCATCAGACAGCCACTTGGCTTTCTTGCATTTCTTTTTCTTGGGGATGAATTCAGTTGCTGCCTCCTGAACAATGTTACGGACCTCCATCCATAGTTCTTTAGGCACTCTGTCTATCAGGTCTGATCCCTGAAATCTATTCCTCACCTCCACTGTATATTCATAAGGGATATGATTTAGGTCATACCTGAATGGTTTAGTGGTTTTCCCTACGTTCTTCAATTTCAGCTGAAATTTTGCAAGAAGCAGCTCATGATCTGAGCCACAGTCAGCTCCAGGTCTTGTTTTTACTGACTGTATAGAGCTTCTCCATCTTTGGCTGCAAAGGACATAATCAGTCTGATTTCGATATTGACCATCTGGTGATGTCCATGTGTAGAGTCGCCTCTTGTGCTGTTGGAAAAGAGTGTTTGCTATGATCAGCGTGTTCTCTTGGCAAAACTCTATGAGCCTTTGTCCTGCTTCATTTTGTACACCAAGGCCATGCTTGCCTGTTATCCTGGTGATTTCTTGACTTCCTACTTTAGCATTCCAATCCCCTATGATGAAGAGGACATCTTTGTTTGGTGTTAGTTCTAGAAGGTGTTGTAGGTCTTCATAGAACCGATCAACCTCAGCTTCTTCGGCCTTAATGGTTGGGGCATAGACTTGAATTACTGTGATGTTGCCAGTGGGTTGCCATTTCCTTCTCCAGTAGACCACATTTTGTCAGAACTCTCTGCCATGACCTGTCCATCTTGGGTGGCCCTGCACGGCATAGCTTATGGCTTCACTGAGTTACGCCAGCCCCTATGCCACAACAAGGCAGTGATCAATGAAGGGGGGGTCTTCCCTAGGGCTGGACAAATCAGTCTATATCTGCTCCATGTCAGTTTTGTGTGTATTCAGTCATATCATAAGTCCATTCCATCCAAGGTCCACAACAGTCTGCTAATTCTTTTTAAAAAATCCATGAAAGTTTGTATATATTTTTGTACTCAGCTTTCCCTAACTTGTGCATTTTGTGCACAACTTTCCCTAACAAATGCATGTTTTACACAGCTTTCCTTAACATATGCATTTTGTATTCAACGTTTCCTAATATAGCATGTTTGTATTAGGGGTGGACAAAAGTCCCTTACCTGTCCTTGAAGGACATTCACGGTGGGGGGGAGGCGCTTCGCTGCTCCCCCCGTGAAGTTCCGGCCGGGGGGGAGGCTTCCCGCCTCGCCCCGGCCAAAATTCAGGCCGGGGGGAGGCTTCCCTCCTTGCCCGGCCAAAATTCAGGCCGGGGGGGAGACTTCCCGCCTTGCCTGGCCGAAATTCAGGCCGGGGAGAAGCGCCCCGTCTCCCGGGCCGCGAACTTCAAAAGAAAAAAAAACGCCCCTGTAATAGGCTACGTAACGATTAATGTAGCCTATCATGGCTAGATCTGCAAAGTCAGCCATGATAGGCTATGTTAATCATCACGTAGCCTATCACGGGTGACTTAAAAAAAAAAAAAAAAGCGCGTACGCAAATGGCGGCCCCCATAGGGAGCCGCCATTCGCGTTCCTTATTTGGTCCCTGTAGTCTACATAAAGATTTACGTAGACTACGGCGACAATAAGGGCAACGCTATTTGCGTTGTCCTTATTTTCGCTGTAGTCTACGTAAATCTTTACGTAGACTACAGGGACCAAATAAGGAACGCGAATGGCAGCTCCCTATGGGGGCCGCCATTAGCGGTTAGGGATGGCGGAGAATTTCTCCCCGAAACTTCGGGGGGCCAAGCGCCAACGTGTTCGGCCCCCTGAACAAGTTTCAGGGAGAAATTCTCCACACACCCCCGCACCCCGCACCCCCCCGGGACGGGACTTACCTTTGGCGAATGTCCCTCCCGGCGGCGGGTCCGGCTGGCGGTTCGTCGGGTCTTCATCCGGGGCGGGAGTGGCAGCCGGTCTTTCGACCGGCTGCTGCCGCCGCCATTCCAATAAAAGAAAAAAAAAACGCCCCTGTAATATGCTACGTAACGATTAACGTAGCCTATCATGGCTAGATTTGCAAAGTCAGCCGTGATAGGCTACGTCAATTGTCACGTAGCCTATCACGGGTGACTTTAAAAAAAAAGCACGTACGGATAATGGCGGCCCCCATAGGGAGCCGCTATTCCCATTCCTTATTTGGTCGCTGTAGTCTATGTAAATCTTTACGTAGACTACGGCGAAAATAAGGGCAACGCAAATAGCGATCAAATACGTAAAGATTACGTAATACGTAAAGATTACGTAGACTACAGCGACCAAATAAGGAACGGGAATGGCGGCTCCCTATGGGGGCCGCCATTATCCGTATGCGCTTTTTTTTTTTAAAGTCACCTGTGATACGCTACGTGATGATTTATGTAGCCTATCCCGGCTGACTTTGCAGATCTAGCCATGATAGGCTACGTTAATCGTCATGTAGCCTATCACGGGGGCGTGTGTTTTTTTTAACTTTTAATTTCGCGGCCGGGCGAGGCAAGGCGCCTCCTCCCCGGCCTGAGTTTCGGCTGGGCGAGGCGGGAAGCCTCCCCCCCAAGCCTGAATTTCGGCCGGGCGAGGCGGGAAGCCTCCCCCCCCGGCCTGAACTTCGCGGGGAGAGCATCGAAGCGCCTCCCACCCACCGCGAAAAGCTGTGGGACCAGGTAAGTGACTTTCGTGCACCCCTATTAGCCGTACGCGCTTTTTTTTTTTAAGTCACCCGTGATAGGCTACGTGACGATCAACGTAGCCTATCATGGCTGACTTTGCAAATCTAGCCGTGATCGGCTACATTAATCATTACGTAGCCTATCACAGGGGCATTTTTTTTTTTTTTACTTTTCTTGTAATGGCGGCGGTGGCAGCCGGTCAAAAGACCGGCTGCCGCCGCTGCCCCTGACGAAGACCTGCCGAACCGCGGCTGGGACCCGCCACCGGGAGGGACATTCGTGAAAGGTAAGTCCCATCCCGGGGGGGGGGGCGGAGAATTTCTCCCTGAACAACCTTCGGAGGACTGAATGCGTTGGCACTCGGCCCCCCGAAGTTTCGGGGAGGAATTCTCCCCCATCCCTATAAGGGAGTCTTCAAAATAAATAAGTTAATTCTTGGTTCTAAAATATTAAGAAATTGTGCTAAGGAGGACATGAGCTATTTGTGATCCTTTCCATTACAAGCCTGGTATACACATTTTTGGGTGGGACGGATTCCTTTTCCATGCAAATTGTTGATCCAGGCAATCACTATCTTGCTTTCTGAGTGACCTAGAATGTCAATAAGCTATGCAAATAGAAAAATGGAACATTCACAAGAAGCCATTAAACTCTGCCCAGCTTTGCTGTAGTTGCGAAAATAGTTCTGCATTCACTTTTAGCTAGACTTTGAACTGAGAGAATTTTGGAATGAACTGAAAACCATGTTACAACCATTGTTGGACTAAAAACCATCGTATGCATAAATCAATAACTGAGATGAACACACTCCCAGTTCCTTAGTGTACATCTGCAAGAGTCCCAGTTGTGTATTTTCATGGCCTGGATGCGAGCCAGATGTATTGCTCTCCAATGTAAGATTCAATTGTAAACTTACAGTTAGCAAAAGCATCCAGTTCTACATAAAATATAAGAACCCTGGAGATATTTAAGCTAAATCTAGGGATGGACGAAAGTCACTTACCTGTCCTCGAAGCTTGTTCGTGGTGGGGGGGAGGCGCTTCGCTGCTCCCCCCACGAAGTTCAGGCTGGGGGGGGAGGCTTCCCGCCTCGCCCGGCCGTGAACTAAAAAGTTTTTTTTAAAAAAAAAAAACGCCCCCGTGATAGGCTACGTGACGATTAACGTAGCCTATCACAGCTAGATTTGCAAAGTCAGCCGTGATACGCTACGTAAATCGTCACATAGCCTATCACGGGTGACTTTAAAAAAAAAAAAAAGCGCGTACGCTAATGGCGGCCCCCATAGGGAGCCGCCATTCGCGTTCCTTATTTGGTTGCTGTAGTCTACGTAAATCTTTACGTAGACTACAGCGAACAAATAAGGAACGGGAATGGCGGCTCCCTATGGGGGCCGCCATTATCCGTACGTGCTTTTTTCTTTTTTTTTAAAGTCACCCATGATAGGCTACGTGACGATTTATGTAGCCTATCACGGCTGACTTTGCAAATCTAGCCGTGATAGGCTACGTTAATCGTCACGTAGCCTATCACGGGGGCGTTTTGTTTTTTTTTCTTTGATTGGAATGGCGGCGGCGGCAGCAGCCAGTCGAAAGACCGGCTGCCGCTCCCGCCCCGGGCGAACTCCCGCCGAACCGCCGGCCAGACCCGCTGCCGGGAGGGACATTCGCCAAAGGTAAGTCCCGTCCCAGGGGGGGTGCGGGGTGTGGGGGGGTGCGGAGAATTTCTCCCCGAAACTTGTTCGGGGGGCCGAAGACGTTGGCGCTCGGCCCCCCGAAGTTTCGGGGAGAAGTTCTCCGCCAACCCTAGCTAAATCTTGGAGCAAATGTGGAGTGAAATTTGGAAACTAGCACTTTGAACAGCTGATGCAAACATTAAGAAATGACCATCCTATGACTATGCAACTGCAGAATACGGGTGTGTAGGGCAGGAATTACCTGCTCCCCAATATCCCAAAAATCCACTGCATAGAAAATGCACAGTTCCAAAGGTGTCTAGCCAAAGATTCTTTCTTACATGCTAGCTGTTGACATGGGATAGCACTCAAGCATTTGGAGGTGGTATAGTTTGTGGAGGGGTGGGGGGACATGCAATGTTTTATTTTTCTTGAACTTTTGAATCAGTACTAACAACATGATCCTATTCACCTCTGTTTGGTAAATATGCATAGGATACCATCCTAAGTGTTATGAAATACTATTACTTCTTCTCTTTTTTTACACATAGGGATCTGTGGCTGAGAGAGAGCAAGAAAGACTTTGTCATGGGTATTCAAAAAAAAATAAATTTATTATGATCCCACCAGTCTTTGCACTCTGGTTTAATGTATTATTTAATTTAGTTTAAAATAAGCCTTGTTAAATTCTTGCTGGCTAAACAGCTTGCTTGATAAACTTTGTCTCATGACTAAATGAATAGATGGTAGCCTACAAGCTCAAGGAGAAATATTAGGGAAAAAATGATGAAAATATGAGTTCTATTCACTGTCATGTTAGGCTTGATTTAATATAGCGGACCTCTCCACTCTGCCTTTTTCACCCTGTCCCCTTCTGCTAGCTTTTTCTTAACCTTTGTTAATCACCCTTTGTAACCATGATTAGATCTTTGTTCACCTGTCCATGCACCTGTTTCATAAAAAAAGGTAAAGGTGTCCCCAGCCAGTCGTGTCCGACTCTAGGGTGCGGTGCTCATCCCCGTTTCTAAGCCGAAGAGCCAGCGCTGCCCAAAGACGCTTCCGTGGTCATGTGGCCGGCATGACTGAACACCGAGGTGCACGGAACGCTGTTACCTTTCCCGCCGAGGCGGTACCTATTTATCTACTTGCAATTTCTTGCTTTCCAACTGCTAGGTTGGCAGAAGCTAGGACTGAAGACAGGAGCTCACTCCATCACGCAGCACTCGGGTCTCGAACTGCTGTCCTGCCGACCTTCCGGTCTGCAGCTCAGCATCTTAACCACTAAAAGAGTAAAGGAAGTCTTTGAAAAGAGCTTAATGGAAGGAATGAGGCTAGTAATTTTGGGGGGTCTAAAATGCTTAGATGAACATGTAGTGTACACATTCTTGGCACTTCAAAGTTGGTCTTCAAAAGAAAGAAACTCAAATATGACCTTGAGTGTTTTTTATAGCAACTTACCAAAGTTCACACACTTCTCCATAAATGGGACAGAAAGAATGTGAGATTTTAAAAAAAAAATTGAATGTGAGAGAAAGCACTACTGACCATCTGTAGCAAGGAGGTGGCAGTGGCGTTGGGTTCCGAGTGCACAGCTGCTGAGTGGATGGTCCCCTCTGCTGACATCATCAGTCTGTGCCCAGACTGGGATGATCATGCATTGCCATCTCCTGGCACTGAAAGGCAAGAGAAGGAAAGCCCCTCCCCTTCAATTGCCACATCATGGCTGCTGCTGACTTGGCCTAGTAAACTGCCTCACTGGCTGCTGCTGAAAGAGGCTTGTCACATGATAAGGCTGTGGAAGAATTTGAATTTCAGTCTCCAGATTCAAGTTCTTTCTCAAAGTATAATCAGTGTCCTTTATCAGAGTGTAATCATTTATATAGGTTTATCCAAATCCCCACTACCTCCTTATCTTGTTGCTTGTTGCCTTGCTTCTCTCTTCCTTCTTTCCCTCATTCATCCCTCTGCAGCAGGGGTACACAACCTCTTTCCACCTGATGGCTGAATTCCATTTGGGAAAGGTCCTCAGGGCTGCATTTCAGAGGTGGGTGGGGCTGGAGGCAAAAGGGGGAGGAGCTAAAGGAAAACAGGATGGGGCCAAAATTCCAAAAATATATTGGCAGATTGAGAAAAGCTCTTCCTACCAGTAACTAAGCCTTAGAAGAGGCCTTTCAACTAGAGCGGTGTGCAAATGGCCTCTCAAAATTCTCCAGCCTATTTATGGGCAGAGAAATTGGATGGACAATTTCACCGAATTTCTACTAGAGGAGGAGAAATTCTCCAGCAGTTTCTCACAGATAGGGCTCACTGTTGGCAGGGGTTGTCTAGGGATGGTGGAGAATTTCTCCACGAATCTCGTGGAGGCTGAATGCCAAGGCATTCAGCCCCCCGAAATTGGTGGTGAAATTCTCCACCCCCCCACCCCCCCTGGGATGGGACTTACCTCCCTCTAATATCCCTCTCGGCGGCGGGTCCCGGCGGCGGTTCGGCAGCTATTCAGCAGGGGCGGGGGCGGCGGCCGGTCTTCCGACTGGCTGCTGCCGCCGCCATAACAAAGTAAAGTAAAAAACAAAAACAAACCACACACGTGATAGGCTACGTAATGATTTACGTAGCCTATCATGGCTGTCTTTGGAAATCTAGTCATGATAGGCTACGTAATCGTTACATAGCCTATCACATGTGTGTGTGTGTGTTTTTACATTCACTTTTTTATTTCGTGGCCAGGGAGATGGGGCGCTTCTCCCCGGCCTCAATTTCGGCCGGGTGAGGCGGGGCGCCTCCCCCCCCCCGGCCTGAACTTCAGGGGGAGAACCAAAGCGCCTCCCCCCACCATGAAACAAGCTGCGAGACCAGGTAAGTGACTTTTGTACATCCCTAGTTGTAGCACAGGTTCTTTTTTTCCATCAAGGGTTTTGGTTTATTGCACTGCTTCTGTAGGTGGCAACAGCATCAACTGTGGTGAGGCTTCCACTTTTTTGAGGCAAAATTTTGAATTTCTTTGCGTGGTCTTTTTGAGCTTACCTAATCACTGCATAAATTTAAATCCCTTATAGATTTAAGGGACTAGATTTAGTAGATAGGGTCCCGAAAGGACTATGGACAGACGTTCGCAACATTGTTCAGGAGGCGGCAACAAAAAACGTCCCAAAGAAAAAGAAAACCAAGAAGGCAAGATGGCTGTCTGCTGAGACACTGGAAGCAGCCCAAGAAAGAAGGAAAGCAAAAGGCAACAGTGATCGGGGGAGATATGCCCAATTAAATGCAAAATTCCAGAGGTTAGCCAGAAGAGATAAGGAATTATTTTTAAACATGCAATGTGCGGAAGCGGAAGAAGATAATAGAATAGGAAGGACAAGAGACCTCTTCCAGAACATTAGAAACATCGGAGGTAAATTCCAGGCAAAAATGGGTATGATCAAAAACAAAGATGGCAAGGACCTAACAGAAGCAGAAGAGATCAAGAAAAGGTGGCAAGAATATTAGGGATGGGGGAGAATTTCTCCCCGAAACTTCGGGGGGCCGAGTGCCAACGTATTCGGCCCCCCAAAGTAGTTTTGGGGAGAAATTCTCCGCAACCCCCCCGCACCCCGCACCCCCCCGGGACGGGACTTACCTTTCCCGAATGTCGCTCCCGGTGGCGGGTTGCAGCGGCGATTCGGCAGGGCTTCGACAGGGGCAGGGGCGGCAGCCGGTCTTTCGACCGGCTGCCGCCACCGCCATTCCAAGAAAAGTAAAAAAAAAAACAACGCCCCCGTGATAGGCTATGTGACGATTAACGTAGCCTATCATGGCTAGATTTGCAAAGTCAGCCATGATAGGCTACGTAAATTGTCACGTACCCTATCACGGGGGTGTTTTTTTTTAACTTTTTATTTCGTGGCCGGGCAAGGCGAGGCGCCTCCTCCCTGGCCGAATTTTATCCAGGCGAGGCGGGAAGCCTCCCCCCCGGCCTGAATTTCGACCAGGCGAGGAGGGAAGCCTCCCCCCCTGGCCTGAACTTCAGGGGGAGCAGCGAAGCGCCTCCCCTCCACCGCGAAGCAAGCTGCGAGACCAGGTAAGTGACTTTCGTGCACCCTTAAAGAATACACGGAAGATCTGTATAGGAAGGATAATATCAGGGATAGATCTGACGGTGTAGTCAGCAAGCTAGAGCCAGACATCCTGAAGAGTGAGGTTGAATGGGCCTTAAGAAGCATTGCTAATAACAAGGCAGCAGGAGACGATGGTATCCCAGCTGAACTGTTTAAAATCTTGCGAGATGATGCTGTCAAGGTGATGCATGCCATATGCCAGCAAATTTGGAAAACACAAGAATGGCCAACAGATTGGAAAAAATCAACTTATATCCCCATACCCAAAAAGGGAAGCACCAAAGAATGTTCCAACTATCGAACAGTGGCACTTATTTCACATGCCAGTAAGGTAATGCTCAAAGTCTTGCAAGGTAGACTCCAGCAATTCATGGAACGAGAATTGCCAGATGTACAAGCTGGGTTTAGAAAAGGCAGAGGAACTAGAGACCAAATTGCCAGTATCTGCTGGATAACAGAGAAAGCCAGGGAGTTGCAGAAAAACATCTATTTCTGTTTTATTGACTATTCTAAAGCTTTTGACTGTGTGGATCATAACAAATTGTGGCAAGTTCTTGGTGGTATGGAATACCAAGTCATCTTGTCTGCCTCCTGAGGAATCTGTATAATGACCAAGTAGCAATGGTAAGAACAGACCATGGAACAATGGACTGGTTTAAGATTGGGAAAGGAGTAGGGCAGGGTTGTATACTCTCACCCTACCTATTCAACCTGTATGCAGAACACATCATGCAATGTGCTGGGCTTGATGAAGCCAAGGCTGGAGTTAAAATCGCTGGAAGAAACATTAACAATCTCCGATATGCAGATGATACCACTTTGATGGCTGAAAGCGAGGAGGAGCTGAGGAACCTCATGACGAAGGTGAAAGAAGAAAGTGCAAAAGCTGGGTCGCAGTTAAACCTAACCCCCCCCCCACCAAGATTATGGCAACCAGCTTGATTGATAACTGGCAAATAGAGGGAGAAAACGTGGAGGCAGTGACAGACTTTGTCTTTCTAGGCACAAAGATTACTGCAGACGCTGACTGGAGCCAGGAAATCAGAAGATGTTTAATGACAAATCCTGATAAAATAGTGAAGAGCAGAGACATCACACTGACAACAAAGGTCCGCATAGTTAAAGCAATGGTATTCCCCGTAGTAACCTATGGCTAGGGTTGGCGGAGAATTTCTCCCCGAAACTTCAGGGGGCCGAGCGCCAACATGTTCGGCCCCCCAAAGAAGTTTCGGGGAGAAATTCTCCGCACCCCCCCCCGCCCCTGCACCCTCCCCGGGACGGGACTTACCTTTCCCAAATGTCCCTCCCGGTGGCGGGTCCCGGCGGCGGTTCATCGGGTCTTCGTCAGGGGCGGGGGTGGCAGCCGATCTTTCGACCGGCTGCTGCCGCCGCCATTCCAATAAAACTAAAAAAAAAAAACCGCCCCCGTGATAGGCTACGTGATGATTGACGTAGCCTATCACGGCTGACTTTGCAGATCTAGCCATGATAGGCTACGTTAATTGTCACGTAGCCTATCCCGGGGGCGTTTTTTTTTTTTTTTACTTTTTATTTCACGGCTGGGCGAGGCGAGGCGCCTCCTCCCCGGCCTGAATTTCAGCCGGGCGAGGCGGGAAGCCTCCCCCCAGGCCTGAATTTTGGGGGGAGAGCAGCGAAGCGCCTCCCCCCCACCGTGAAAAGCTGCGAGACCAGGTAAGTGACTTTCGTGCACCCCTACCTATGGCTGCGAGAGCTGGACCATAAGGAAGGCTGAACGAAGGAACATAGATACTTTTGAACTGTGGTGCTGGAGGAAAGTTCTGAGAGTGCCTTGGACTGCAAGAAGATCAAACCAGTCCATACTCCAGGAAATAAAGCCAGACTGCTCACTTGAGGGAATGATATTAAAGGCAAAACTGAAGTACTTTGGCCATATCATGAGAAGACAGGAGACCCTGGAGAAGATGCTGATGCTAGGAAAAGTGGAAGGCAAAAGGAAGAGGGGCCGACCAAGGGCAAGATGGATGGATGATATTCTGGAGGTGACGGACTCGACCTTGGGGGAGCTGGGAGTGGTGACAGCTGACAGGAAGATCTGGCGTGGGCTGGTCCATGAAGTCACGAAGAGTTGGAAGCGACTGACCAAATAAACAACAATCACTGCAAGGTGGCCAAGGGTGTGGTGTGTGTTTTCTCTCTCTGTTACACATCTCTATTACACAACCTCATAGGGCCAGAGTGAAACCATAGGGGGGTCACATTAGACCCCAGGGTGTGAGGTTGTGCACTCCTGCTCTATTGTCCTTCTCCATGAGAACCTGCCAAAGGAATTGAGGTGGGTAGCTACCAGGAAGAGGACCTTTTCTGCTGTGGCACCCCAGCTGTGGAATAAGACAGGCACCTATTGTACTCCTTCTTGAGCCAGGTGAACTCCTTTTTATTCTCCCAGTATTTATTTTAGCATTTTAGCTTCCTAGTCTTTTAGATCTGATGGTATTAAATCTGTATTTTTAATTTTATTTATTTATTTATTTCTATACTGCCCAATAGCCGAAGCTCTCTGGGCAGTTCACAAAAATTAAATCCAAACAACACACAATGAAACAATTTAAAATATACAGAACATTAAAACCACAATATAACAGTACAACCACAATAAAACCTAGCAGCAGTGCAGAAGTTTAAAATACAGATTTAAAACAGCAAAGATAAAAATTTAGAAGGCTAAAATGCTAAAATGCCTGGGAAAATAAAAAGGTCTTCACCTGGCGCCAAAAGGAATACAATGTAGACGCCAGGCGAACCTCACTAGAGAGCTCATTCCAGAGCCAGGGTTGACACAGCAGAAAAAGCCCTCCTCCTAGTTGCCACCCACCTCACTTCCTTTGGCAGGGGCTCACGGAGAAGGGCCACTGATGATGATCTTAAGGTCCAGGCAGGCACATATGGGAGGAGGCGATCCTTCAGGTAACCTGGCCCCAAGCCGTTAAGCCGTTGATCTCTGCATTTCTGCTGGGTTTTATTCTGGTTGTACTGTTATTTTGTGGTTTTAAACTTTCATATTTTATATTGTATTATGCTGCACTTTTTGGTTTTAATTTTTGTGAACTGCCCAGAGAGTTCACAAAATATACTGCCCAAGCAGTATATTTCTATACTGCCTATATTGGGCAGTATAGAAATGAAATGAATGAATGAATGAAATATTGTCTCATAAACTGTCAAAATTACATCACATGATAATTCTGTGAACAGAGAGCACGGCTATATTTCTTACTATTGCGCTATTAGCCTGCTGCATGAAAATACGAATCTATCTCATGTTCCGTCTTTGCCTCTCTGATCACTTTGGCCACATGAGTAAGAACCATATTGCCACCAGCCAAAGCTCTGCTTTTGCTACAGCAGCTTCCATTCTCAAAGAGACAAGCCACTCTTCAGTTGGAAAATCAGCTTGCCACTTCAGGGGTGGACGCTGCTGCAGAGGAAAAAGCTACAGCCTGCACGAATTACTTCTGCATCAATGACTTCATTGGATCATGGTCCTACCTTGCTATTTACAAATGCAGCTTTGCTTTCATTTATTCCCTGAGAGACCTAAATCCCTGTTACTTTCTGCAGGAGAGTAACTTCTAGAGGCAACTGAGTGGGAAGGCTTTCTTCTGTGCTTGCTTAGAGACGACTGAAAAGAGAAAGAACAGATCAATGCTCTCAACTTTCTGTTTACAGAACTCAAATCTTGCATTTGTTATCTCTCCCCTACCAGCTCAAATGTGATTCAACCTCTGAATGTTCTTTACTGCATAGAAATAGCGCTGAGCTGTCAAGAGAGGAGGAAAAAGAAGAAATAAGAGTAAAATTTGAAATGTAAGAATTTTATGGAGGGGATTTAATATTTGATTACTAATGGTGTGGCAATGAAAGCCAAGTTAAAGAGAGGATAGGAAAGAAACAGGCTTTCGTGGGTTGAAGTGTCAGTGTTGTATAGTGGTTAGAGTGTTGGACTGGGACTCAGGAGATCTGGGTTCTAGTCCCCAGTTGGCCATGAAGCTCACTGGGAGACTTTGGGCCAGTCACTGACTCTCAGCCTCACAGGCTTGTTGTGAGGATAAAATGGAGAGGAGGACTCATGTAAGCCACTATGGGTTTCATGTAGGAGGAAAAAGGCAGGATATAAATGTAAGGTAATAATAAATACTCTGGTGCCAGGGCTCACCTGAGCCTCGTCCAGTGATCTGTTTTTAGTTCTGGTGTGGCGTACTGGGCTAAGAGACAAACTAGATGATGATATGCCAATCATGCAGTTAGCAGTTGAATGAATAGCTCTTTGAAAGTAATTAGCAGGTATGAGAGGGGTGGGATCTATCTGGATTATGAAGAGTAAGGGGAGTTTAAGTCTTTGTACCCCACTGCAGATTCAGATGGTACCTTCCTCACACCTTTTATTTGCTCTGCAAATAGGGGGACTCTTATTCCCAGCAATAGAAGTTTTGAGTGCCAGGCAAACATTCTTAGGAGGGCATTCCACAAGCAGGCATCCCAGCTGAGAAACCCCCCCCTGCTCACAGCCTACCTAGGGAGGGGTGAATGAGCAAAGTTTGGGATCACCAGGATTCTCTGACCATCATCTCACCTCTCATCTCATGCCTGATTCCCGTTCGTGTTTGCTGTCACTGCTTGCTCTGAGTGAATGGGAAACTTGTGCAAATTGAGCAGCAATCAAATGGGAGATTTGTGGAATCTGCCCTAATTTGCACACCTTTCCTAATATGCACAACTTTCCTCTATAGACCACACTGAGGCTGATTCAATCCATGGAGGAAATTTACACAAATTAGGATATTAGCGCAAATCAAACTGGGAATCGAGAGTGAGATGAAAGTGAGCGCCTGCTTTATGAATATTTTCAGTGTACACATGATCACAGTCACACTTGCATTCTGAGCTTTGAATGGGGCATGCTCAGATATTTTGTGAGCAAAAACGAAATCCTCATACAACCCTATGGCCATCTAAGTTCAGAAGGCGGTATGGCAGGGAGACTTCAGAGTAGGGATGGCCAAACCCACCCACCACTTCCTCACATGACATGTGGCTCACCAAAACCCTGCCAGCCTCCCAGCCTTGTTTGGTGTGTGACACAAGCCACTGGATGGCCTGTGGGTGCCCAGCAAGTGGCACATAGCATCCTGCTGCTCCAGTGGCTGCCATTTTGCACAAAATCGTGGCTATGCCTTTTCCACATATCCCCGTTTTTGCACAAATGTCTGCCATAAATAGAACCATTTATGCAAAATCATGGGCTTAAGTGGTCTAATTAGACCATTTACACCCATAATTTTGCATGAATAGCCCTATTTAAGGCCATTTGCTCAAAATGGGGATGAAAAGCTTAGCCCCCATTTTGCACAAAATGGCAGCCACCAGAGTCCCTATCATTGCCTGCCAACCCCTGGTTCTCTCCTTGCAAGGAAGGAGCATGCAAGGGGATGGCAGGTGGCAGGAAAGCGCAAGCTTGCCCAACTCAGTGTACACCAAGTCAGGCAAGCCCAGGGTTCTACAGACTGGCGATTTGGGGGGCTGAGCCAAAGAAAGCACCAAGCTTTGAGCCCCAACTGGATGCCCACCCTACCCCTACTTCAAAGGAGAGCCTCTGAAGATGAGGCAGGTGAGAAGGCAGTCCTTGAGCTAGCCAGGTCCCAGGCTGAGTACCATTCCAGTCTCCTTGTATGAAGCCCCCAACCATCAAAGGCACCTTGGCAAATGAGTGGATCCCTTAGCCCTTTCCTCCAATACATCTGGAGAGCTACTTTTGGAAAGAAAATAATGATAAAGCTTCCTTGTGTGCCAATGTACTATGGCACACCATCACTTTCCATTTATATATCATAGCATAGTTTTATGATTTAAGATGATATGCTTGTGCAGACTTCTGTATATCTCATTCTAAGTGTATATTGGCTGGTACCTTAGATATTAAGGATAGGCTTTAAGAGAGTCATAGAAGACATCCTTTTGCCAACCTGGATAAACCAACCTGTGCCCTAATTCCATGTGGCCACATGCGGTTAAGAGAGATTGACATGGACTTTTTACTTTTTTATTTTTGGTTTGTTTGTTAGTGTTATATGGTTAAACACTTCCTCCTTGCCATCCAGTATTGATCATTTGGAGAGGAGACAGCATGTCTCCATCTCTGAAGTATGAATCAGACAGTAATGAAGCTTTGTGAGGGTCCAGCTTTGGTTCTGGTCACTTCAGAGGGAAGCCCACTTCATGTTGGCAAGCCCCAGAACCAGTTTGAAGTGGCTCAATTTGACTCAGGGTTTGAAAGTGGTCAGAAAGTGAGTGCACTGCCAGCCATACATATTAAATGCAAACTGTGCAATCCACTATAAAGTAATTTCCAGAAGAAACCAACTGTATGACAAATGACACTGCAAACTTGAAGCACAGTAGTCTTTGTGCATCTTGCTTTCTCAGTGGCACATTGCCAGCCTGAGCATAAAGTAACTTATGTACAAAGCCATATTATGGATTTCCATCTCAATGTGGC
The DNA here is from genome assembly GCF_057233095.1 of Heloderma suspectum. Lineage (NCBI taxonomy): Eukaryota > Metazoa > Chordata > Lepidosauria > Squamata > Helodermatidae > Heloderma > Heloderma suspectum. Next base: position 269,578,852 of record NC_139459.1, on the reverse strand, counting down.
AACAGTTCAGGGAATTCTTATAGTGACTCCAGTCTCTAACATCAATGTTCAATACCCCCAGTATTTGAACAGCATTAACACATACTTTTCAAAGTTCTTATGCATTTTCAACATTGTTACAGCCACCTGTTATACAGTTGGGCTGTGCACCGCTTCGGCCCAAGGCTCAAAGCCTGAGTTGAGGTGGGCTGCTTCGGGTTACTTTGAGCCCCTTCTGAGGCAAAGCAGAGGGAGCACGAAGTGGCCCTGAGTGGGTTGGGGCCTCTCCGAAGCACTCGGTGTGCTTTGGAGCTTCTGCACCCCTCGCTCAGCTGCGCCAGGTCCTTACCTGAGCCACTGCTGCCACCTCCGCTTCCGCCTCTGTCGCTGCCACCCTCGCCGCCACCCTTGCTGTCCTCGCCACCACCACCATCATCCTCACTGCCACCTCCATCGCTGCCACCACCATCACTGTTCTCACCTCTGCTGTTCTCGCCACTACCGTCCCTGCCGCCTCCAGTGCTGCCGTCCTCACCACTGCAGCCTCCACCTCTGCCACTGCCATCGCCATTGCTACTGCCGCCTCCACCGCCACCTTCTCCGCCACTGTCCTCACCTTGGAAGTTCCTGGAAATTGCCATTTTAAAAAAGACGGGTCCATGCAATAAGAGTTGGTGCATGCATCCAAGCCTCAGGAGTTGGCAACGGCGAGGATGGTGGAGGAGAAGGCAACGGCAGCAGAGGTGGCGGCAAGATAAGGCGGTTTGTGTGGGGGTGCTGGGGGGACCCGAAGCAGGGTTCAATATCCAAATCCCGCTTCGAATTTGGGGCCGAGTTGGGTCGGGGGGTCCCTGCACAGTCCTATTATACAGTCTTTGTGACTAGAGTTACAGCCACTTTGTAAACCACTTAGTAGCCAGTGCTAAACTTCAATCAGTGCATACCAGTGTCAGAACTTGGAACGTCTGTTCAAAAGTTGTTCCATACCTAGAAACCACTGAGCCAGTTTGGGTTGTTCCAAATTCCTCTATGCAGAGCAGTCTGGCTTTGGGCAGTCCAGGAAGGCAGCCATAAGATGGAAGTAACAACTGATCCAATATGTCCTTGAATATAGCAGCCATCTTGGTGGCCTTTGTGTGAACATGGTGGCACAGTTTTAACTCAGAAGTTGTTAGACCCAGGGGCATATTGGGTCAGACTTTTTTTTCTGCTATATGATCGCATACCAAAGGATGTTCATTGTTCTGCAAATATCTGAACTGTTGCACAATTTCTAAATCATGAATTAGGTGTGTGTGTGTTTTCTATATCTGCCCTTTGCTTTTGGAGAGGACCACTGAGCCTCAATACTACCACAGCCAATTTAAATTTCTGGAGTGTTGTGGTTGAGGAATATGATTTGGGCAACCTTAAGCCCCAAGAAGTGTGACTTCCTACTCCTTGCTTGAACTGACCCAACAATCAATATTTTTAATCTAAATATCGGTTACTGTAAGCAAGTTCCTCAAACTAATTTATTATGGTATCCTAGATTGATTGTGAATAGTTCAAGTGGGTCGCTGATCAACAATGATTTATGAGCAAACATGTTAACCTATTGCTGTTTTGTTATTAATGTTGAGTCTCTCTTACAAAGGAACCTCTAGCACAAGGGTGGGGAACCTGTGCTTCTTTAAATGTTGTTGGACTTCAACTACCATCAGCCCTAGCCAGTATGGTCAATGGTCAGGGGTGATGGGAGCTGTAGTCTGGAGGGCCACTGGTTCCACACCCCTGTTCTAGCATGTCCCAGAGGATGAACTTTCAAGCACTTGTCCTACTTTTAGAACAATGTATCTGCACGATAAATGTATGCACATTTCCGTGCATGCACATGGAAATTATATGCCATGGTCTGCAGTCAAACTGGTGTGCATGCTGGTTGTGCAAGCCATACACAATTATATGTGCAATGCTTCACTTAGAAGTTAAATTGATTATCCCAGAAGCTTTATTTAAAAATCAAAATTTAAGTATGAACAAATATTGTACATGATGTCTTGGACTGATATTCACATGTGCAATTACATGTACAATGCTTCACTTACTTAGATATTAAATTGACTATACCAGAAGCTTATTGCAAGCTGGTATAGTCAGTTTCCCATCTTCTTTGAATTCAGAGGGACAAGGGAGAGCAGCTGCAAGTAGATATTAGAAACCTGGAGCAAACATGATTTTTTTTTCATCCATCCATTGCTTCCTTCTGCTCCATTATATTTTGCAAATTAGCAAGTTCATCAATGCTGAACTAGGACTAGTGTCATGGTAGTGTCTCACTGCACCCAAGAAATAATATTTTGAATGAACAACTATATGACTCGGTTGTTAAGGGCACAATCCTATGGGGATAGTCAGCTGCCCCCGAACTTGGAGGCAGCCAGCTATCCAATGCAGGGTGGGTGGAGCGCAGAGGGGGTCTTCCCCTCTGTGCTCTGGCTGCCCTGCATTTGTGGCTAGACAGCTGATTTCAGCTGTCTAACTAGGACACCACAGAGCACGGTGGGGGGGGCTGGACGGCGCATAGGAAGCATTGTAACAGCGCTTCTATGGTCCCCTCCCCACCCCCAGGAATGCCCCCTTTTCAGCTGCTCTGTGCTGCTCTCCTGAGTGTGGGGCCAGGGATGACCCATGTCTCCTATGAGGCAGTGGGGGAAGGGATGGGGAGTCAGATTTCTGGGAACTGAGCTCGGAGCACTGGCTCCAAGCTCGGTTCTCAGAAACCCAAAAATCCTATGGCCATCTAGACACTGTCTAACGGTGATACTATTGCACCCTAAAGTACTTAACTCAGAGCTCAGTATTTTCTCTCTCTAATGCACATTGTACCCAGGATTTAGACTGTGCCCTTAAAAGTTGTGTACGCATCATGTTGAGAGCACAAAGCTACTGATTATCTTGTGGCGAAATTCCATTCACTAAATACTCCATGTATTATGCCTCCCATCTGGCATTGACACCCTGGCCTTCTCCAACTCTCTTCAAACAGGGGTGCTTGGACCCAAGAGTCTCTTCCATGGCTTTAAAGGATGCCATCGAATCCAACTCTCCTTATGAGCCTCTGTCCTTCAAAAGCACTGCCAAGAGGTAAGATTTTCTTGGCTGACTATGCTGTGGGCATAGCAGTCATCTCCCTGGCTGGCATGTTTATTCACGCTTTCAAAATGTGCTATTATAACAACTTGTTTATCAAAGTAACACTGACCAGGCCCTAGACATGTTTATTTTTTTGAGCTATATGGGAGATACTAATCTATTTTGACACTTAACTAGGATGCTCAGAAACAGCTGTGAAAATGGTGGCCAAATTTTTTCTACCCATTTTTCGCTTTTGTTGGGGTGGGGGAGGTCATATTGAAAAATGTGTATAGCATGTATACAGAGAAAGAGTATCTCAGCTTGCTATTCAGATTGATCGTGTAGCTGATATTTGTTGTTGTTCTCATCAACACTGGGTGTATAGATTTTTAGTATCAGGACAAACTGAGGGAAGAACCCTTCCATTATAACAACAACAAGAAGAGAAAACTGTAACTGAAATGCAAGCTGGCCTAGATGGTTCTTTGGGAAATCTCTACAGGTAGGTACAATGGATGCAGCAGGAATCTATTTAACCCAGATTTTAGCTAGGGATGCTGTGGTAATCTTTCAGGTTTAATCTCCAGTACTGTTAATGGTGTCCTACTGATGTGGACAGTTCTTCTTTACATCTGATTCTATTTGATATACTTCATGCTTGGAGGGGGGGCTGGATGCATGTAGGAAATAGAGAAGGTGGGTAGGGGAAGAAGGGCTGCTTCATGCATTGGAATGTGCATCTGAGTGTGGCTGTCTCTCAGAATTGCAGCATTCTCAATGGAATGCACATTTCAATGCACCTTCCTCTCCTCAACTAGCACAGCTAATAAAAATACATGTTCTGGCCTGAGTAACATGCATCAGTGTGTGCAACTGATTTTCAGGGAGGAAAGCAAACAAACAAGGAATCTCACATGTACAGAAGTTGTTAAGAACATGCAAGGCTATATGTGAGACATCAGACTTCCTTCGATATTGGAGAATGTGGCAAGGTGGAGACGAAAACTCAACAGAATAATAAAGGGGCAGGTTTCATACATCACTCATTTTGGCAGTGGAATGGGGAAAGGGGGCTGTATTTTGGCGGAACACCAAGCAAAGTGGGGCCTGAATGTAATGGAATCCATTGTTGGGTCTGGTAGGCTCCACAACATTTTTCATGCTATGCTAGGCCTCACCTTGTGGCCCCTGGGATGTCATCTATGGTCTATTTAAGGATGTCATCAGTCCACTTTGCTGTGCAATGTGGAAGCCTCATGCATATGTATGAAGATCTAGTCTGCTTCGCAGATATCTGAAACATCTTCAAGATAAACAAGAACATTTATAGCCTCTTAAAAAAAAAAAATTAAATCACCATCTGTAAGCAGAAGGCCAGGTATTCCTTGGATTAAGTTGAACTTCCTTGACTATCTAGTCTTCTCTTTACAGATGGTGATTAAATAGGGTAAGATGATGTTCTTTGTTGCATTTGGGACACCTGCCCAAGAGTAGTGGGAGTTACGGATGTTGGAGAAATCTGCAACAGATTCAAAGGAGTTCTTGTTTTTATGGATCTGACCTGCAGATTCTGCAGCAGACTGGCTTTTTCTGAGTTGTGCGGATTCGGTGGACTGGTTTTTGTTTTTTGTTTACATTTTGGGTGCATTTGCACTAGTGCATACTTCTGCTAATACACATTTGCAAACAGGAATAAAATTCTCATACAAGCCCAGAAATAATTCCAATTCCATCCATGAGCGGATGATGGAAAGATGCCTGCCAGTCCATGAAACACAGACAGAACAGGTTTAACAAAATCTGTACATCCTTAGTAGGAGTCATATTACTTTTAGGAGTGTGCATTCATCTCAAAAACAAATGAAAAGTGAAACTAATGAGCTCCATTTGTTTCATTAGTTTTAGTGGTAGAAATGAATGGGAATTCAAACAAATGAGTTCCAAATGAAAATCCATTCTTTCTCATTTGTTTCTCATTTGCTTCATTTGTCACAATTGGAGCTCTGCTGGAACAGCCCATCCAGGTTGCAGAAGAGTTACAAGGAGGGAGGAAGAGATAGAACTTTAGGCTGCGCCAGTGTGCCATTTAAAATTGCCTTTAAAGTAGTGCTGTGCTGAAAATTTCTCCCAATTTTTTTTCGACCATTCTCATTCAGTTTCATAGAAGAGAAATTGCTTTTGAAAAGAATGGCAAAGAAATTTCTGAGAAATTCTCATGGATTGGGTTTGGGGTTCTTGGGCTTAACTTAATGAGGAAGTGGCTGAGGAGTGAGCACAAGTGTCCTGTTGTTCATTGTACAATTATTTATTTATTTATTCATTTATTTATTAAATTTATTAATCGCCCATCTGGTTGGTCACCCATACAATCATCTCTCTGGCTGCCTGTGGCCTCCTACACTTCAATTAAAGCCCAGTTTGAGGCACCATGAGGTAATTCCTCCCATAGGGCTTTTTCAGATTCAGGACATGCAGGCGGCCTGGGAGGCTAGCTGTGATTAGACAAGCTCAAGAACACCACACAAATAAATTATAAAACATCCTGGATGAGGCAGAACAATGGAAGCCTCTTTCACGGTGGGAAAAACTTGCAGGAAATTGGAGGACAGACTTTGGCAGAGCATTAGCTCCCACTCATCCCCGGAGCTGGACACAACATTCATGTCAGTGTGCATTAATATTTTATTATGTTTATATTTCATTGTTGCATTTATTGTTTCAGTTATTTTATTCTCATTTTCAGTTTTTTGTGAAATGTAAACCATTGTAAACCATTTCACAAATTTTTGTGAACCGGCCAGACAGCTTCGGCTATTGGGCGGTATAGAAATGAATGAATAAATAAATAAATAAATAAACACTGCTCCCACCTGCATTGCGGTAGATGCAAACTGGGGGCCAGCCTGCCAAGACAGTTGATGCTGTTGCAGCACAACCCCCACCCCCACCCCTTACTAAAAAAGGAAGAAGCTGTGCTATGAGCCCTGCCAGTGGTAATCCCTACCTGGGAGAAACTGTTGAGAGTGTCCCCTTCTCCTGGAGAAATTTGGTGACATTGTCTCCCAAATGTCTCTGCCCACAAGTAAGGAGGAGAATTTCAAGAGGCCATTTGCACATAGCTCTACCTTAAAGTTTGAGTACCTTTTCTTTGATCTATCTGGACTTCGGCAGGTCCGAATCTTTGTAGGCATGTAAATATAATGCCAGCTGGATGGGAAAAAACACCAAAGTTACAGGCAGCAAAAGATTGGCTAGGTCTTCCATTGAAATGAATGGGAATAATGAAAATGAGTGTAGCCATTCAGAATCAGTAATGAAAAATGACTGAAAAGGAAATGAATAATGAAAGAAACAAAACTTTTAATAACAGAAAAGGATGGAGTAACCAAACAATTTTTCTTCCTTGCACACTCCTATTACTTTTAATAGTGTTCTGTGTAAAGAAATGGTTTGTGTTACATAGTAGTTTGCATTCACTAAAGTGCACATTAAATGATTGGTTAGAGAACATGTACTGAATCACATATCCTCATCTCTTTGTTATTGTTATTACGGGGTCTAACATTGGATAACTTGTGATTCAATTTTTGTGAACCGCCCAGAGAGCTTCGGCTATTGGGCAGTATAGAAATGAAATGAAATGAAATGAATAAATAAATAAATAAATAAATAAATCACGTTTCTCAACACCTCTCCAGCAGTTGTGATTCACCTATCAAGAAACTGAGAATGCCTTTTGTGACATTTCGGAGAAAAATGCCATATGCAGTGGCCATAATTCATAGACGTTCTTAATTGAGATTGATAGGGGAGATGACAGCTGTTGAAAGTGTCTGCAGATATTAGTTGGCATGCTGATATTCAGTTCACATTTTCAACCATAAATGATAGAAATGTGTTTTTAAGAAATTGAGACAGTAAGAATTAGGACTGCCATTTGAGCCCATTGTCCCTTAAATAGGTAATATATCTGCACCACAGACTTAATCTGATTTTAGCAGTCACAGGATTTCAGGGGTGGGGGGAATCCATGAAGTTAATATAAATTCATACTGTGGATATGGGATAGATAGTGAGGGAATAATTGGGGTGAAAAAGCTCATTACACAATGGGAAACCTGGATCTTTGCAGATGGAAACTTGACAATTGGGGGAATCACAATAGAGATTGCCTTTGTAGACATGGTTTGGTGTAGTGGTTAGAATGTTGACTGGGGAGACCCAGGTTCTAATTCCCACTCAGGTATGAAGCTCTCTGGGTGATTTTCAGCCAGTCACTCTCTCTTTTATCACTCCTTACCTACTTCATGGAGTTGTTGTATTAATATTAGCTTTTGTAAGCCACTCAGGGAGCCTTTTTCAGCTGAAGAGTGGGGTACAAATGCTCTAAATAAATAAATAAATAAAATTATCTATTCCATGAAAACACTGAATGAAACTGGTATGCATACAGATATGCACAAGGAGTTTGAAGGCCAAACCATCCCCCCCCCAAAAAAAAAAATGAATGAAGCAAGATCCTCCTTTAGGAATAAATAAATATCAAGAAGAGTGGAGAAGAAATTGTTTAAATGCAAAGCTAATAGTAATTTCTGAAAGTCAGACCAATAAATAATGAACATTTATGTTCAGCCATTTCAATTATACCTCCTCTTCCCTACCCCAAACTGAGGTAATTACAAAATGACTTATTAATACACATAGATCATTGAGTTAGAGGTTTGAACGAGATCTGTTTGAAGGGAGATTTCATGAGATTCACTGAATAGATGAAAAGGGGCAGAAAGGTCACACATAGCCAGTACCTACACAAACTTTCTTGGAAGCAAGTTCCAGAGTTCTGTTACAGCAGCCAACTCAGCCTGCTCCAACCTGGTATTGTCCAGATGTGTTGGACTACTACTCCCATCATTCCCAGCCCAGAGGACACCAGGTTGGGGATGGCTGAGCTAGAGTTTTGGATTCAGGTATGGGAAACTCAGCTTCAGTCCCCTGCTCAGCTATGAAACACTCTGCGTAGTCTTGGGTAGGTCACTATCTCTCAGCCTAACAGCATTCAAATAATATTTTTTTTATCTGCACATGATGGATATTGTACTCCAAATACAATGTGATGTAGGGCAAGTGGTGTTTCCAAATATTGCTGGTACTACAACTCCCATCCACCCTACCAAGCTACTCCTTTCACTCTGTAGTCCATCAGCAAGCCAGCCCAAACTCTTTTGACTTGCTCTGCATGAGCTCCAACTGTGCAAGCCACCCATCCTAAATATTAAGAGCAAGCTGTTTCTCTGAGTGTGCCTCCTTATGGAGCCAAAGCATCACCAACCATGCACAAGAGGCTCAGGGAAACCCCAAGGTATTCAGAAGTACTCAAAATCTTTGCGGGGAGGAACCCTTGGGGAGGGGTGAACTCCAACAGCAGACCAATAAGGCCACTGTATGTTCTTCACATGGGGTTGCCTTTAAAGATGGTTTGGAAACTTCAGCTCTACAGAATATGCCCCCCCCCCCAATGCTGGATATTGGTGGGGGGCTGGGCAGTTAGCTCATGTAATACCACTACTGGGCCAGCTGCACTGGCTGCCAGTGTATTTCTGAGCTCAAGTTAAAGTGTGCTTTAACCCTTAAAGCTTTAAATGGTTTGGGCCCAGGTTACTTGAAGGGCCACCCCCACCCTACCATCCTCCCCTCACTCCAAATATTAGCCACTCTGGGGTAGGGATGTATGGATTGTGTAAAATCTGTTCTGTCTGTGTTTCATGGATTGTCAGGCACCTTTTGTTCCATTGCCTACCCCATCCATGGAATTGGATTTTTTTTGTCTGTTTCCAAATTTGCAGAAATTCACATTTGCACATATGCACATCTCTGCAAATTTGCATGAGCAAAAATGCACAAATTCCCCCAGAATGCACATTTTCACTCTTTATCCTATGGGGGAAACACACATTTTTAGCCAGTTTTTTTTTTTGGGGGGGGGGCATATTTTTTCTATGATGAAATTTGTGCAAATTTCAGGAAAGTTAGAAAAGTGGTCCCCAAGTCTGTGGGATCTGCCTGACATGGAAAAAGCTGGTCCACTGTGGAATTTATGCATCAGATTCATGGAAATCCTAACCCATTTGGTTCCATTGCGGAGTTCTCCAACATCCCTACTCTGGGGTCATCAACAGAGGCCTTTCTCATTTGCCCACTGACATGAACACTTAGGTTGGTGAGTACAAGGTAGACAGCCTTTTGGGTAGTGGCCCCACACCTCTGGAATGAGCTTCTATTGGTAGTGCATCAGAGACGAGAACAGGAGGAGATGAAATTATTCCCTTAAGACAGTGATTTGGCATGCTATGTGTTCTGTATTAGTGAGCTGTCAGTGGGTAGTGTGATGAAAATTTCCTCTGACTTTGACCATTTATTATAATCCCAAACCACAGCCTTTGACTCTAGGCTTCTTATTTTATGAGTTAGTCAGGCTATTCAGGGCAAGGTATGATAGGTCCTAAATCAGTGGTGGGCAACTTTGGAGGGTTGGGGAGACACACTGGCCAATCTGAAAACCTGATGGAAATTTGGCACGTATACTATATATCAGGGATGAGCAACACATTGGACACATGGACTCACTGGCCTTGAGTGCACCTTCACCACCACTGCCCCCACCACTGCCAAAATTTCACAGCAACTTCATGGCAAAAAACAGTCCATTTTAAGCTTCCTCCATGGTTTGCTGCCATTGGAAGAAGAATGGCCCATGGTCCAGGGGGTGGAAAGTGGCCCCTGGACCCCACTAAGTTGTCCACCCCTGCTATATCTGGTAGACTGGGCTACCAGTGAGTTACAATTTCCATGTTTGTAGCATAGTCTGTGGACAGCTTGAGTGGAAAGACTGTTAGTTCCTAATAGCCATACATATGAGTAGGCCCATGGAAGAGGAGATTTCACAAAAGTGTGTATGTATGTATGTAATATGTATTTACTTCATTTATATCCCACCTTTTTTCCTCTTGCAAGCAAAGAACCCATGCAGTGTGTGTGTGGGGGGGGTGGGGGGGGGATATGGGTGCATGCCTGCATTCATCCACACAAAGGTAATCAATGGCCAGGAATATGCCTGAACTGTCCCAGGGTTGGATCCAGATCCTTTGATCCTCCAGCAGAAGGATACTGCTTGCAAAATGAGAGTTCCATGTCCTTTTCTCCTCCTGAAACCTGCCACGTGCCCTCCAACTGTGCTCTGGAGGGTTGGAGGACCCTATGGAACAGATTTGGAGAGGGCGCAGAGGGCTATGGGAGAGGGGCAAAATCACAGAAGTCCCGTCCTTCCGCTGACATAATGAAGGATCTAGATCCAACCCCCAATGTAGTCTACATTTGTAGCATACTCTGCATGAATTCTCAACATGTAGGGCCAGATCCAGAATCGCCCCTCTGTCTGTGGAAGAATGCCACTGGCAGAACAGAACTTCCACAACCTCTCTTTCTCCTCTGCAGCCTCCTGCATGCCCTCCAAAATCTCCTCTGGACCCCCTATCTTTTAATAGCCTTTGAAAAGTAGCCTTACATACACCTTACTTTAACAGCCTCACTTTATGGTAAAGTTGAACAGTAGCCTTGGGACTAAAACAATGCTTTTTGGTTTTTTGCCTGAGATGCACCCATTGGGTTTACTAGCCAGTACCATTTAGTACATGAATATAATATTCTATGGTTGTAGAGTGAATTGAGGGTTCCCTATGACTCAGGATCATTCTGCCCTATAAAATTTGCCTGATAAGCCAAATTTAATGAATTCTGGAAGACACAGAACTTTTTTTTACTGAGCAGAATGCCTTCATAGAATAGTAGGGTTGGAAGGCACCTATAAGACCATCAAGTCTTATAGGCCCCCACCTTAATAAGATGCAATGTCTCTTTCTATTCAGCTATGTGGAGATGATGGTGGAATATGCAGTTACAGTTGACCTAACTAATATGTGAACAAACTGTTCAATTAAATATTGAGAAAAAATTAGGAAAGAGAAATACTCTGTGGTCAAATAACAAATTACTAGAAAAATGAATCAAATTGGATATGAACATCTCAGGAGAGCTGAATACAAACATGAGGATTAAGATGCTGCTGATGCTGATGAAAATGCTGATGCTGATGCTGATGAAAATGCTGATGCTGATGCTGATGAAAATGCCATCCACGTACAGGAAAGGATTGATTTCTAATAATGTTAGTGTTTAAAAATGACCTTCCATTTAAATTGTCGGAGACCACCTTAACGGCTTTTTAGCAATTAAGGCAGAATGTAAAATGTTAATAGTAAATAAATAATTTAAAGAATATACTGATTTGAATTCAGTACAAATTATCACAGGCCATGTCCTGCATAATTAAGGGGTGATTATGAAAATACTTTTGGAAAAGCCATGAGGAGGGAGGCCAAACCTGGTGTGACCTTCATTGTGTGAATGCAATGAGCATCTATGTTCATGTTATATTTAGTTTGGCCTTGGATTGCCCAGGAAAGACTAACAGAATCCAGTGCTGCAGACAAGTGCTTATCTTATCCTCCTATTCAATCTGATCTTATTTATTTACAGACTTACTGAACATCTCACCTTTTCCACTGCAAATGCACCACTCGGGGTGGCTTACAGCAATAAGAATCACAATCTCATAAAAACAACAAGCAAAACAAGCAATAAAAGAGAGAAAACCACCAATTAACAACCAATTATCAACGCAAGATCTGCCTCACAAAAGAAAAGCCTGCTGGGACAAAAATGCCTTCAATGACTGGCGGAAACTACTGCGGGAGGGGCCACCACATGTCACATGGGGCCAAAGTGTTTCACAGTCTTGAATGTAGCCATTGAGCATGCCGCGGTCTCTTGTTCTACCCAACACTGTCCATGGTAGGCAAAACACAGAGAAGGGCCTCTGCCTCAGGCCCTCAGATCTCAGGGAGCAGGTGGGGTAATACAGCTCTGTAGGTCCATTTTATTTAATAAAAAAGTGAAAACATGAAGACCTTGGGTGAACATAGCAGGCTGACATAATTTTTGGATGACAGTTCACTTTTTGGCATGTCAGTTGCTGTTAATGAGGGATGCAGAACCACAGGCTGAGGGGGGGGCTCAATCCAGCTCTTTGAGGTTCCCCAGATGGCCACGCCTCGTTCCCTGGCAACACCCCCTTTCCCCCAACCAGTGATCATTTGGTAATTTTTCAGCTTTTGTGCAGATTTTTCCCCATTCTCAAAAGTTAAAGCATCTCTCCTAAGGCTTAGTTACTGTCAGTAAGGACTTCAAGCTACAATATGTGGATATTTTTGGCCCTACCCCTTTTCCCTTTGGCACTTCCCCCTTCAGCCCCATCCACCACTGCAAAGCGGCCTCTAAGAGCTTCTCCAACCTTGGACTGAAAGAGGTTCAACACTCCTGTGTTTAATTACATTGAGCAGTATTCAACGGTGTCATTCCGCAAACTCAAATAGTGGTACTGGAGCTCTCTTGAATTTTCCTGTTGTGCAAGCGATTGCCCATTATGCTTGTGCAACCATTGGGCAAGCGGTTAGGCAACAGTTATGTGCATTGAGTTGCACAAGTATAATTCACAATCATTTGCACAACTGTGCTTGCGCAAGCATAACTTTAGTTGGATTCTTCGCTTGCTCATAGTTAGGGGTGGCCGAAAGTCACTTACCTTTCGTCGAAGCTTGTTCGCGGTGGGGGGGAGGCGCTTCGCTGCTCCCCCCCGCGAAGTTCAGGCCGGGGGGGAGGCTTCCCGCCTCGCCTGGCCGCGAACTCGAAAGTTTAAAAAAAAAAAAAACGCCCCCGTGATAGGCTACGTGACGATTAACGTAGCCTATCATGGCTAGATCTGCAAAGTCAGCCGTGATAGGCTACGTTAATCATCACGTAGCCTATCATGGGTGACTTTAAAAAAAAAAAAGTGTGTACGCTAATGGCGGCCCCCATAGGGAGCCGCCATTCGCGTTCCTTATTTGGTCGCTGTAGTCTATGTAAATCGTTACGTAGACTACAGCGACCAAATAAGGAACGCGAATGGTGGCTCCCTATGGGGGCCGCCATTATCCGTACGTGCTTTTTTTTTTTAAGTCACCCGTGATAGGCTACGTGACGATTGACGTAGCCTATCACGGCTGACTTTGTAAATCTAGCCGTGATAGGCTATGTTAATCGTCACGTAGCCTATCACGAGGGCATTTTTTTTTCTTTTATTGGAATGGCGGCGGCAGCAGCCAGTCGAAAGACCAGCTGCCGCTCCCGCCCCGCTCGAGCACCCGCCAAACCGCCGGCCGGACCCGCCGCCAGGAGGGACATTCGGCGAAGGTAAGTCCCGTCCTGGGGGGGGGTGCGGGGGGCGGGGGGGTGCGGAGGATTTCTCCCCGAAACTTGTTCGGGGGGCCAAACACGTTGGCGCTCGGCCCCCTGAAGTTTCGGGGAGAAATTCTCCGCCATCCCTACTCATAGTGCAGAATAGGGATGGCTAAACTCACTGACCGCTGACCTTTATGGGCCACCCGACCCTGTTTCCTGTGCATGGTGAGTCACCAGGTGGTCCACAGGTTCCCAGTGAGCAGCTGTCTGATCCCTCACCAAGTTGCCATTTTGCATAAAAATGGCAGCTCAGCCTTTTCCATAAATCTCCATTTTACGCAAATGGCGGCTGTAAAGCAGCCATTTATGCAAGATTACAAGGATAAATGGTTCATTTATGCCTGTAATCTTGTGTAAATGGCCCCTTTATAGCCACCATTTGCATAAATGGGGATTTATGAAAATGGCTGAGCCACCACTTTTATGTAAAATGGCAGCTCAGTGGTCTGTGGACTGGAGTCCAGGAGGCCAAGGGGGGGGGGGAGTCTGCCAGACACCACCCCCTTCCCAGACTCCCGCGACATCCCTACTTTGGAACCTAGTTTCCACTAGCACAACATCATTTGTGCTAATGGAATGACACAGTTGGATACTTCCCATTGTATTTTATTAAATATTAGTTTGCCTTAATTTTGTACTGACATATTCTGTTGTTGTTATATGCATCTTGGGCAACTTGGACAAAAACAGTGTGTGTGTGTGGGGGGGGTGTTGCACATAGCATGAATGTACAATTGAATGAACACATCCTCCACTACCACCCCCTTTTCCATTCCAGAATTCAAAACTTAATAAGTAGAGAGACCCATGAGATCTGTTGTTTCCCTTTTAAAACTGTGGGGCCCAGAATGTCACCTTCTTAGTATTCCCTATTTAGGTAGAAGCTGCTCCTGGAGTTGGCTTTCCATCCTGATTTATGGAAGGAGAACATTATTTCCAAGTCTGTCTTTCTTCCCCGGCTACCTCCTCTCCACCCCCACCATCCATGTTGCACAAGGAAGGAAAGGAGATATTTCTACTTCTTTTTCCAAAAAAGTAACTTTCCACAGCAGGAAGCCATGAGCAAGGCAAAGGAGAGGGAAGAGAATGAAGGGCACACCATCTGCTCAGAGCAACAACCAGGTATTTGTGAAATTATGTCCCTGCCTGCACAATGTGAGATGCATTGCAACTATTTATTTATCCGAAATGTTTTTATACTAGCCTTCAGTATACTTTGTTTAGAGTTTCAGGACAGCAAAGAATCACTTAGATCACATCATAAAATATTTTTAAATTTGCATATATAGCTAGAAATTACATAGAAATGTAATACATTTATGAGGGAACAGCCTCCAATCCTGGAGAGCCTGCACTCAGAAAGAAACCTTTAAATACAATACACATGTGGTGGGATTGCAAAGTCATAGAGAGGTTCTGGGTAGAGATATTTCACTTGGCAAGAAAAGTTACAGATTAGGACATATGAAAACAGTGAACGTGGGACTGCTATCCCTCTTTGTGGGAGACAATGAGCATCTGCTGCATAAATATTTACTCACATTCATCTGGACTGCAGGAAGAATGGAAATCACATCAGTTTGGAAATCTACCAGTCAGTTGAAAGCTGGGAGAGGAGGCTTTGGAATATTGCCTTACAAGAAAAATTAACCAAAGAGCTAATGGCCATGTGTAATTATGCTTTTGACAATTACTTTTATACATGCTGGCAACCCTGGATTTCTTTAGCCAACCAGAGTGATGGGTGGTTGATACCTCCACAATCACATGTAATCATCTGGAAAGACCTAATTAATGCTCCCTAACTAAATCTAGGTTGATAGACCTTCAAGAGAAAGTTTAGCCCTACAGTTTTATAGAGTATATCTGTATCAATACATACAGGCCATTGTCGACAGGTTATTTCATGCTTGGTGTCAGTTGTGTTTTCATGTTGTGTTGTTTGTTGATGAAATAAAACAAACAAACAAACAAATGGATTCGCATTTACAAATTTTATGCAGTTTTGTTTGCTCTGAGGCTGGGCCTCAAATCTTTTAAGTGCCTAGCAACACCCCTGCTATAGCAGAAAGGCTTTGCAAGTGAGGGTAAATGAAACATACAAGCTGGTAGAGCCAGAGTCTCCATTGGCCAACTGCCATGGTGTCTTGGCACTAGATTAGTCTAAATCTGGAGTCCATAAGAGAGAAAAAAGCATCATAGAATAGAAGGGTTGGAAGGGGCCTATAAGACCATAGAGTCCAACAGAATGACAGAGATGGGCGGATGGATGCCTGGCCTTCTTGATTATGCCTGTCTGTGGACTGGTGATGTGATATGAGCCTGTCTGGTTTTTTGGTTCACAAACCAAGCAAATAAGGTATTCAGATGTATTCACAACCAGAAGGAAAAACAAAAGCAACCCAGTCACTCTTTCTAATTTTGTTTTCTTCCCAGACCTAAAGTACAGGCTTTTTATTCTACATAAATGACACCACCCTGAGGGTATCCAGTTTTGGTATTGATTATTCATAACATTACGGTTCTGCATCAAGGCATTCAGTGCATTGCAGCCTGCTTTAGCCATGTCTTTTCTTTGATGGCTATTGTGATCTAGAAGCGCTGACTTAAAGACAGGTACTGTATGTGGGCATTTTAATGGCCTCGTTTCCCTGTATCAGGGGTGGGGAACCTATGGCCCTCCAGATGACGTTGGACTACCACTTCCATTATTTCTGACCATTGGACATGCTGGCTTGGGATGATGGGACTTGGGCCTATATGCATGTCAACCTCCTGAGTTCTGGCAGTGGGGGGAAATCATTCCTCAGAAAGCTCCTTAAAGAGGTGAGGGTTAGAGCTTTAACTAAAATTTTCCACTTTTTTTCTCTAGAAAAAGAATTGCTTCTAAGTATCTTTGAAATTCTTTATTTTAATGGTTGTTGTGAAAATGTAATTGGTGCTTTGATGGCTGAAGCAAGGAAAGGAGGCCACAATCAATAGAAATTGATCAGCAATTCTACAAGATCACTTTGTATTTTCTTGTTGTTAAAGCATCATCTTGCCACTCTGGTTAATTGCTGTTCCATATTAAATCCTTGTGCAATGTTTAGTTTACAGCTCATTACAGAAAATCTTCTGAATCCCCTGCTATTTTCTCCTTGTTCCCACTGATAGAAATAAAGAGAAATACAATATACTCCTGGGCTTTTGAGTAGGGATGGCGGAGAATTCTTTCCACCACGGATTTCAGTGAGGCCGAATGCACTGGCATTTGACTTACCTAAGACTTAGGTAACCTATCACGGCTCCCTGGCTGGACACAAATGGCGCCTGCTACAGTGGCCGCCATTTGCGTCCGCACCAGCCAGTCCGCGGCTGGAAATCCGGCTGCGGACAGCCCTGGCCTGGCTGGCTGCTCCGCGGAGCTGCCGCGGAGCAGAGCCAGCCGTCAAGGATTCAGGGGGGGAGGACCGGATCACCTCCCCCCCCGTCGAGGATTCTGGGGGGAGGAACGGACCCCCCCACCACGAACACAATCCGTGAAAAGGTAAGTGACTTTTGTACATCCCTACTTTTGAGGCATTCTTATTCCAAAGCAGACCTTTTACCACAAACATGAAATGTGTCTTTTCCAAACAAATCCCCATGTATTTAGGGATCTTTAGAGTCCTCATTTTGGAAATGCTGACTCTCCAATCTCTTTGTTATTCTCACTGAGGCCAGACCAGGAATAATGAGACAAGATGCATCTCCTTGGGTTAACCCAGCAGTTGTATTTAACTTGAACAAAAAAGGATTTCCAACAATCATGAAACTTTGTGGGATGCTACTAGGAGCTCCCTAGCAGCTGTGATGGCTTTGTATTAGGGTGGACCAAACCCAGCCATGAATTGGAGGTAGTATGGTAGCTACATCCTCTGCCCTGGCCACACCTCTTCAGGGGTTGCAGAGTCCCTCCTGAGTCCCTCCCCCATGAGCCTCACTATTCTAGGTGGGTGAGGCTGGTTGTCCCTGAAGAAGTTCCATTCCCTGCTCACCTGGGTCCAGCCTTGGGTGGTGAATCCTGGGAATCCTCTGTCACGTTAAAGGTGTCCCAGAGTGCTCACTGAAGTCCTTACCTGTCATTCCTGCACAGCTTTGCTGCGAGGGATGTCGGAGTAATCGACAATGGAACCAAATGACTTCGGATTTTCATGAATCTGATCTATGGATTCCACAGCAGATAGTTTTTTCCCCCTGTTGGGCAGATCCGCAGACATGCAGACCAGTTTTTCTAACTTTCCTGAACTTTCCACAAATTCCATTGTTGAAAAACATTAAAAAAAATTTTTTTGAAAAAAATACTGGCCAAAACTGCACATTTCCCCCATAGGCTAAAGCATGAAAATGCACATTTTTGCATGTGCACATTTGCGTAATTGTGAATTTGTGAAAACAAAAGATATCCAATTCCATCCATCAGGCGGACAGTGGAACAAAAGGTGCCTGACAATCCATGAAACACAGAATGGATTCTACATAATCCATACATCCCTACTTGATGTTTTGTCCAAATAATGCACCTTACAAATGTGCTAACACCTTCTTATCAGTAATTGCCACTTCCCAACAGACAGAGAGTGTAGTCTAGGCAAAAAGTATCTGTCACCATGTGCAAATCTGGAAACAGGTAAAAGGTTACTACTCAGTCCCAAAGCAACCAGCTAATCCTACACTGTACCCTTGGTGTTGAGGACCCCTGGGATAATGGTCCTGGGGGATCTCAACTTCCATGCCGAGGCCGCTGTAACTGGGGCAGCTCAGGACTTCATGGCTGCCATGACAACCATAGGACTATCCCAACATGTCATCGGCCCAACACATATAAAAGACACACGCTTGATCTGATTTTCTTGACCGGGCAGGAGGATGGTGATCTGAAAGTGGAGGAATTAACATTTCTCCCTTTGTCATGGTCAGATCACTTCCTGTTGAGGTTTAGACTCTTGGCAGCCTTCCCCCTCTGCAAGGGTAGGGGACCTAATAAAATGGTCCACCCCTGTAGGTAATGGATTCCAATGGATTCCAGAGGGCTCTGGGGGTTTTTCCTGGCTGGTGCTCCTGTTGAAGCCCAGGTGTCTCTGTGGAATGCAGAGATGATTTGGGCGGTTGACACGATCACGCCCAAGCACCCTCTCCCTCTGAGCAGAGCCCAGCCAGCTCCTTGGTATACACCTGAGCTGAGGGCAAAGAAGCAAGAGGGGACTCTAGAAAGCAGGTGGAGGAAAACTCGTGCTGAGTCTGACCGAACACAGGTAAGAGCTCACTATCGAGCCTACTCTGTGGCGGTGAGGGTGGCAAAGAGGCAGTTCTTTTCCACCAGCATTGCATCTTCTCCATGTCATCCAGCAGGGCTCGCAGCCTGTTACATTCTGGGCCAGGGAGAGAGACTGTGAAACCCTCAGTTGCATGCTGTGACAAGTTTGCATGGCACTTTGAAGACAAAGTCGCTCAGATTCATCATGAATTGGACACCACAATTAATGCAGTTCCATTGGTAGAGGAGTTCAGAGCACCATCTGGTCCAGTTTTATTGGATGAGTTTCAGTTATTGAGGCCTGAGGATGTGGACAAGGTGCTTGGCCAAGTCCAATCAACTACTTGTGTGCTTGATCCTTGCCCTTCATGGCTTATTACATCAAACAAGGAGGGGATGTCCAACTGGGTCCAGGAGGTTGTAATTTCCTCCTTGAGAGAGGGAGTTGCGCCAGCCACTTCAAAAGAGGCAGTAATCAGACCACTCCTGAAAAAGCTTAACCTGGATCCAGAGGATGTTAACAGTTATAGCCCAGTGGCCAACATCCCCTTCCTGGGCAAGATGCTTGAGTGGGTTGTTGCAGGACAGCTCCAGGCACTGTTGAATGACTTCTTGGTTCCACAACCCCTCCGCAGGGGTGGAGGACCCATTAAAATGGTCCGCCCCAGGCGTCTTATGGCTCCAAATGGATTCCTGAATGCGCTTGGGGATTCTCTGGGGCATGCCAACGGCCACTTGGTCGAGACCCTGGTGGGTTGCTGGAATGCCGCAATCACTGGGGCATTAGATCGGGTGGCTCCGAAACGCCCTCTCCCCCTGAACAGGGCTCAGACTGCACCATGGTTCAATCCGCGGTTACGAGCTCTGAAACAGGAGGTGAGATGTCTAGAGCGCTGGTGGCGGAAGTCTTGCTCCAAAAACGATCAGACACGGGCTAGAGCTGTATCTTCAGCCTATCACGTGGCGGTGAAGGCAGCAAAAAAGGAATATTATGCTGCCTCCATCGCATCTGCAGAGTGCTGCCCCAGGAGGCTGTTCCAAGTGGTCCGGAGCCTGGTCGGTCCTGTGGCTCCGGAACCACTGGAGCATTCTAAGGCCTCCTGTGAGGCTTTGGCAAGGCACTTTGCAGATAAAATTGATCAGATTAGGTGTGTTACTCTGCACACTGTGGATACAGTTAGTGAGCAAGAGGCGGCCTGTGGCAAACCGGTTTTGTGGGATCGGTTCCAGCTTCTTCCTCCTGATGAAGTGGACAAGGTGCTTTCATCTGTAAGGCCGACCACCTGCTTACTTGATCCTTGCCCATCTTGGCTCATTATGAGCTGCAGAGAGAGACTGGGTGAGGGGATCAAGGCGGTGGTGAACGCCTCCCTTGAGGAGGGAGTGATGCCATCAGCCCTCAAGGAGGCAGTGATAAGACCGCTCTTAAAGAAGCCCTCCTTGGATCCTCAAGTTCTGAACAACTTTCGCCCAGTCTCAAATCTGCCATTTTGGGGCAAGGTGATTGAGCGGGTGGTGGCGGTGCAGTTGAAGGCACACTTGGAAGAAACTGATTATCTAGACCCATTTCAGTCGGGCTTCAGGCCTGGGCATGGGACAGAAACGGCCTTGGTCGCCTTGGTGGATGATATGAGGAGGGCTCTGGATAGGGGTGAATGCTCCTTCCTTGTTCTCCTCGACCTCTCAGCGGCTTTTGATACCGTTGACCACGGTATCCTCCTGGACCACCTGGAGGGGTTGGGCATTGGAGACACTGTACTGCGGTGGTTCCGGTCCTTCCTCTCCGGCAGGTACCAGAGGGTAGCACTGGGAGAGGAGGTTTCGGACCCGTGGCCACTTACTTGTGGGGTGCCACAGGGTTCCATCCTCTCCCCGATGCTATTTAACATCTATGTGAAGCCACTGGGGGCTATCATCAGGAGGTTTGGGGTGCAGTGTCATCAATATGCGGATGACACGCAGCTTTACCTCTCATTCAAATCTTCACCAAGGTTGGCCGTAGAATCCCTTTCCAAATGTCTGGAGACGGTGAGTGGCTGGATGGGGAGGAATAAGCTGAAGCTGAACCCTGACAAGACCGAGGTACTTTTGGTGGGAGACAAGAAGAGGCTGGGGGATGTTGACCTGGTGTTGAATGGGGTACGGCTACCCTTGAAAGACCAGGTCCGCAGCCTGGGGGTCATTTTGGACTCCCAGCTGTCCATGGAGGCTCAGGTGTCAGCTGTGAGCCGGACAGTGCTGTATCAACTCCATCTGATACGGCGGCTGCGCCCCTTCCTTCCCGACCATCTGCTCCCATCGGTACTACATGCCCTGGTCTCCTCTCGTTTAGACTACTGTAATGCGCTCTACGTGGGGTTACCCTTGAAGACGGTTCGGAAGCTGCAGCTGGTACAGAACGCGGCAGCTCGCCTGATTAAAGGCAGCTGCCGGCGAGATCACATCACTCCAGTGCTGAAGGAGTTGCACTGGTTACCAATTGTTTTCCGGGCCAAATTCAAGGTGTTGGTTTTGACCTTTAAAACCCTATATGGTTCCGGCCCAGCCTATCTTAAGGAGCGCCTCCAGCAACACCAGACAGGCCGCTTAACAAGATCAGCCTCAGATGGCCTTCTCTCTGTCCCATCAGCCAGGACAGCTAGACTGGTGGGGACGAGGGAGAGGGCCTTCTCTGTGGTGGCCCCCACTCTGTGGAACTCCCTCCCTAGGGAACTCCGTCATGCCCCCTCTTTAATGAGCTTCCGTCATGCATTAAAAACGTGGTTGTTCAGGCAGGCATTTGGGGTGGGTTAGGGTATTTTTTTTAAAAAAAAAAATTATGGTAAAATTTTATTGTTTTAAATTGTTTCATGGTGGGTTGTACATCGCCCAGAGTGGCTGGGTGACCAGTCAGATGGGCGATTAATAAATTTAATAAATAAATAAATAAATAAATTATCTAGATCCATTTCAGTCAGGCTTCAGGCCTGGTTTTGGAATGGAAACTGCCTTGGACACCCTGGGGGATGACCTCTGCCGGGAGAGGGACAGGGGGAGTGCAACCATGTTGATTCTCCTGGACCTCTCACTGGCTTTCGATACCACCGACCATGGTATCCTTCTGGATAGGTTGTTTGGGTTGGGATTTGGAGGCACCGCACTGCAGTGGTTCTGCTCTTACTTGGATGGCGGATTCCAGAAGGTGGTGCTGGGGGATTATTGCTCTGTGCCATGGCAATTGTGCCATGGGGTTCCACAGGGCTCTGTTTTATCCCCCATGCTGTTTAACATAGATATGAAACCACTGGGGGAGGTTATCCGGAGGTGTGGTCTCAGGTGCCATCAATATGCTGATGATACCCAGCTCTACCTAGGGATGTGCAGAACCCTTACCTTTTGTTCCGGGGGCGTTCTGCGGGGGGGGGGGAGGCAATCCAGTCTTCCCCCCACAATCCTCCTTGTCCGGCTCTGCTCTGCGGTGATTCCACAGAGCCGCCGGCTGGCTCTGTAGCACCAGCGATACAGCCACCATTGCCATGCCATATTGCTGGCTGAGAGATTAAGCTAGCCTATCACAGGAAAACCCACAGAGACAAATGGCGTAGCACATTTACGGCTGCATTTAGCTTAATCTAAGAGCTTTACGGCCGCAAATGGCACAGTGGATGACATTTGCATCCAGAGTGAGACCTTAGCCAGCGATATGGCATGGCAATGGCAGCCATATCGCTGGCACTGCAGAACTGGCCAGCAGCTCCGCATGATTGCCGCAAGGAGGATCTGGCGGAGGAGGATTCCGGATGGTGGCAGAGATGAGTTGGGCCATTCTGCCACGGACACCAGAGGCCAGATTCTTTAGAATCCAGCCTCATTGAGGTCTGTGGCAGAATTCTCCACCATCCCTAGCTCTTCCTCTCTTTCTTATCAAACCCAGGTGAGGCAGTGGCTGTTCTGCATCAGTGCCTGGGCACGGTAATGGACTGGATGAGGGCCAATAAACTGAAACTCAATCCAGACAAGACAGAGGTACTGTTAGTGGGTGGTTCATCTGCCCAGCTAGGTGATATTCAACCTGTTCTGGAGGGGGTTGCACTCCCCCTAAAGGATCACGTTCATAGTTTGGGGGTGCTCTTGGACCCAGAACTGTCACTTGAGGCACAGGTGAACTCAGTGACACGGAGCACTTTTTATCAGCTTAGGCTGGTATACCAACTACGCCTTTATCTGGACAGAGATAGCCTAGCTACAGTGATCCATGCTCTGATAACTTCTCGTCTGGATTACTGCAATGCGTTATACGTGGGGCTGCCTTTGAAAACGGTCCGGAAACTTCAGCTGGTCCAAAATAGGGCAGCAAGATTGTTAACAGGGACTGGCCTGCGAGCTCATATTACGCTAGTACTTTTCCAGCTGCACTGGCTGCCAGTCCATTTCTAGGCCCGATTCAAAGTGCTGGTATTAACATTCAAAGCCCTAAAGAACTTAGGGCCAGGTTATCTGAAGGAACACCTCCTCCCATATGTGCCTGCCTGGACCTTAAGATCATCCTCAGCAGCCCTTCTCCGTGAGCCCCTGCCAGAGGAAGTGAGGCAGGTGGCTATTAGGAGGAGGGCCTTTTCTGCTGTGGCACCTGGCTGTGGAATGAGCTCCCTAGTGAGGTTCGCCTGGCACCAACATTGTATTCTTTCTGGTGCCAGGTGAAGACCTTTTTATTTTCCCAGGCTTTTTAGCATTTTAGCTTCCTCATCTTTTAGCTCTGGTGTTTTAAATCTGTATTTTAAATCCCTGCATTGCTGCTAGGCTTTATGCTGGTTTTAGTCTGGTTGTATTGTTATACTGTGGTTTTAATGTTTCATATATTTTATATTGTTTTATTGTGTGCTCTTTGGTTTTAATTTTTGTGAACCACCCAGAGAGCTTTGGCTATTGGGTGGTATAGAAATGAAATAAATAAATACATAAATAACGTTAGGATGGGAGGGTAGATGCCAAGACAGTGGTGAAAAGAGGAATCAACAGGCCTGGATAGGGTGGAGTAAGCTTCAAGAGCCCACCTAGGCTCCATCCCCATCCGCATAGGGATGAGAATGTGTGACTGCATGCTAACACTAGGGATGTGCAAACACACTCCAGCTTGGCTTCTCCAGGCACCTGCTGAAGCACTTCCCCCCACTTGCCGCCCTTGGACCCACGACCCAGCCCCATGAGCTTGGCAAGTTGCTCACACTCGCCCTGGGCTCGTCTGGTGAGTGCCCGTCATTTTGATGCTTTTGTGGGTTTTTTACATAAAAAAAGGAGTTCAAACAATGTGCTTATTTAAATATGTACAGTTTGGGGGTGGAAAAGCTCAATATGTGTAATACTAGAGGCATTATGCGCATTTTTAAATGCCCCTTTTCCATTAAAAAAAGGCAATAAAATGGCAGGCGCTCACTGGACGGGCCACAGTGAGTCCGGGAGGGCGAGATCTGGTGCAAGCGAGGGCAGGGGCTTGGCGGGCACAGTCCAGGGGTTACCGGCAGGCAGGGCCCGACAGACTCCTGGACCCAGTTGGGCATCTGCAACATCCCTAGCTACCCCTACCACCCGCACGTGGCCTGCCTCAGCTTCTGGCCAACTACGAATTCAGCCCAGTCTGAACCTGTTTGGGTAGGGCTGAAGGAGTGGCATATTTTCTAGAGATGGAGGTCATTCTATGGCCAGCCAAATGTACGACATATTACGGTTAATTGGTTTATTTCAATCTGCAGACCACAACACACAACTATATAAAATATAAATACATTTGTCCTGCTGCAGCCCCCCAGGCACCCTTCCTTCAGATTTGCTTCAAAAGGTTGGGGGACTGTCTGGAGCAGAGTTGGAGGGCATGGGGAGGGCTTCAGGAGGGAGGGGGCTATTCACTGGTGGAGTGTCAATATTGAATCCAGCCCAAGATATACAATGAATGAACTTCCAGGACTCTTGGATTTGCTCATGTCTTCCCATTATACTTGTCACCACTGTGAAAATGCGTTTCCTACTACAATGTGCTTGCTGCTGAATCTGGTGCCAATTAGCATCGTTAATAAATGCTAATCTAAGATTTTTCTTTTTCCATCTAATTGAAATCTGATTAAACCAGATATAAGATGGGTTTTTAAAAAAACAAAAACAAACCACAATCTGTTCAATAAACAGCAGAGAGAGAGAGAGAGAGAGAAATATCCCTACATGTTGCGTGCATTTTATATAAGAACACAATCATGAGAGTGTTGCTGATGTAATTTCTGAATCATTACAAGGTAATTGGGCTTATCACTTACATGCTAATTAAACCTTGCCTGAATGCTCCATCTACAATCAATTGACATCAAATAAATACGTGGTACCCATCTTATTAAGTCTAACTGAATAGGATAAGACAAAGAATACACTGTGGGACTGACTGATAAAGGGAAAAATGAAGTGGCTGCAGAGTGGTTCTAGAAACAGAGTAAAGAAACATTTGGTAGCTCAGAGCCACCTGCTTATCTTCATTATGTACTTCCAGTGGCAAGATCAGGCTCTGAGGGAGTTCTCAAATGGAGTAAAAATGACATAATCCCATGTGTACCATCCTGAGAATCCTGGGGGAGTGAAAAGGTGATAGATAGATAGATGGATGAATCAGATAAAGGGGAAAAGTGGATTTCAGAAGTATAAATCAGATTGGGAAACTGTAGCCTTCCATATGCTGTGGGACTACAACTCCCATCATCCTTGACCATTGGCCATGCTGGCTATGGCTGACTTTCCCTCACAGGAAAGCACATTTCTAAGGCATGCCACTGGAGAGGTCTGGGTGGAAAATAAATTGTGAAGCTGAAAAGCATAATGAAATGTACATAGATAGTGACTGTCTTGCCCAAAGTCAGAAAGGTGGCTTCATGGCTGAGTGAAGATTTGAACTCAGGTCTCTCCAGTCATAGTCTGACACTGTAACACTGGGGTGGGTAATCTGCAGTCCTAGGGCTGAATGCGCCCTTCAGCAACTTGAAAAAGCATTCTGCAAGAGAACACTTCTGACCCCTAGCAAGAGTCATCTGTCCCTCCCTCAGCAGCCCCCTTGGCAGAGAGGAAAAATGAAAGAGAAACAGACAAAGAGAAAGGGGTGGGAGAAAGTGAGAGAGATGGTGGCAGGAACAGAGAGAAAGAAAGGGAAAGAGAGAGAGGTGGCAGAAACAGAGTTAGAAAAGAGGATGGCCCTACTCACTTTTGGCCCTGGCCCCTCAACATAAAAAAGGTTCCTCCCCCTAGTCTAACCACTACACCACACTGGCCCTCAGCATTGAAGCATATATGAATAGCACAACAAAGGATTTTTTTCTTAATGGTATGCTTATGTTAATATGGAAGAGACTGAGGGACCCTTCTCCTGGCCCCCTGAGCTGCACTTCAAGGGTCAGTCTGTGTTGATTTCCAGTTGCAAGTGCAATGGGCTGAGGAGGACACATGAATGGTGACACATAGAGTTCCATGTAGAGTGGCTTTTTAGTGCTTGTGGAAGCACATTCATAATTTTAAAAAAGGATTCACAGTGAGCTCTGCTGTTCCATATGCTTCGGTGTTTACCGCCACTTCAGTACATGACATCCCTAGCTAAATTCAAAGCTAGAGTTATGTGGATCACCTGGTTCCACTCTGCCTGGCAGAGAGGAGAGTGAATTCAATTCATTCCATTCCATCACAGTTCTAGAGTAGGTCATGAAAGCTAAAACAGCCCCCATAGTTCATGCCACAACAAACCCCACCTCACCTGTCAATCACAGAAACTTTTTTTCTGCTTCTGAGAAGAAGCTATTTCTATGATTGGAAGTTAAAGACAGAAAGAAAATCCTCAGATGTTCCACAGCCTCCAATGTGGGGATGGGGAGGGGAAAAAAACCCTCTTCCTAGCATTGGTGGTCTTCTTATGTTTCTAGTGAGATGAGAACCTGCTAGTAAGCAGTGGACATTGGATCCTGTGAAGGAACAGAACTGTCCTCCCTTTTTGTGTTCAGTTTGCTTTTAGGATATTATGGGGTTAAATCTTTTTGTATGTGTGTGCTAATCAGTTTCAGCCAAAAGGTTAATAGTTTCAATGTCAAAAGTTTAGTTACAATGTAGATATCAGGAAGTTTGCTCAGGAAGCCAGGAGATTATAAAGTTCAACAACAGGTCAGAGAGGGAGAAAGCTTCAAACTGAGGAAATAGAAACTTGGCTTGCAGAAATGGACAAGAAACTACCCTCCTGACTGGTTGGAGTTGCAGAGAGAGAGGAAAAAAAACTAATTTGATGAGATAAAAACCTAAGGCAAAAGGGCAGAGGGGAAGAGAAGCAGAAAGAATAGAGGGGAAAAAAATAAGGCAGGAGCCCTAGAGGAAAGGAAGAGTCAGAGGTGCTGGAACTGGAGAACTGATTGAGAGAGCTAGGCCAGTGACAGCAAGATATTGCTTAGATAAGGGACATGGATAAAATAGGGAGACAGTCTAGTTAGCTGGAGGCATCTATCCCTGTTTGTTTGATTACCCTATTCCTCATATGTTTTTTTTAATGTGATGTGTGTGTATGTATCTTTTCAGAATTTAGAACATTTTCCTATTGACATTTCCCTTCAGTAAAAATTAAACAGTTATTTGAAACTTTGTGGTCTCTCTCTCTCTCTCTGTGTGTGTGTGTGTGTGTGTGTGTGTGTGTGTGTTACCCACCCTAGGCCAAACAGCCAAACCGCACAACACCTAAAGTAGATACCTGAGACCCAGAGAGTTTTATGGCTAGTTTGGTGGAGGCAGCCAGATAGAAAACAATATCCATTCAATGGAAGCAGAAAAGGCCACAGGAAGGGAAAAGCAAAAAACAGTGTAGGCACACATTTTGGACTGTTTTCACTTCCACTCACAGAACAGGGTATTACCCATCCATCACAGAACCATTACAGGAATGTTTCCATGCCACCACAAGCCATTATTCCAGTTCAGATTGCAGGGGATGAAATCCAACCCTGCTCATATTCAAAATCATAGAATCATAGAGTAGTAGGGTTCGAAGGGGCCTACAAGACCTTCAAGTCCAATCCCCTGCTCAGTGCAGGAATCTAAAATGAGAGTTTCCAGCAATCTAGGATTGGCATAGTTTTGTTCAGAAAACATTTGGACCCTGGTTAGAATATTGTTAACAGTATGAATCAGTTGTATGTGTGTGAGCCCTTTAACTATCACCTGGTCAGCTGATTTAGGAGCTATCACTGATTGAGGTTATTTTTTTTCTGGATTACAGCAAGAACCATGCACGCATTTGTTGTTTTTCATCCAAATAGGCCCTAGTAAGCCACGAGTGGGGAACCTATGGCCTCTAGATGTGGTTGGACTACAATTCCCACCATCCTTGACCACTGGCTGTGCTGTTTGTGGTTGATGGGAAATAGAGTCCAACAACATGGAGGGCCACAGGTTTGCCACCTCTCCACCTCCAAACTGGGTGCATGTGTATGTGTGTGCACACAAAATCCTTCCACATGTGTGGATGAAGCTGAACTAAGGTAACAGAGTTGAGGGCAGAGAAACAGGAAATAGTTGCTCTGGGAAAGGAGAAACTCAAGATACTGAGGGCAGTATCTAATACAGCCACTATGCTCCTATTGTTTCTTTTGTACCAGTAGGGGTGACCACTTGTGCAATGGGGTTTTGCAGCTCTAAAAGTAACCTCATAAATGAGCAAAAATGCTCATTTCCAGATCAGAACAGATCAGCAGAGCTCCCTTCTATGAGCTCCACTGACCCATTCTGGAAATGAGCATTTCTGCTCATTTGAATTTGCTTGTAGAATGGACCACAAAGCCCCATTGCCCAAGGGTCTCCCCCCCTGGCTCTCAGCCACAGGAGGATAGGGATGGGTGAATTGGCCACCACACACCCTGTGAGCTGTTCATCAGACCCCTGCCAGCTGCCTGACCCTGTTTGCTATGCGTGGCGAGTCAGCAGATGATCCGTGTGTGCCCAGGAAGCAGCACATCGCATCCCGCTGCTCTGGTGGCTGCCATTTTGCACAAAATGGTGGCTAGGCTTTTTCTGCAAACTCCTCATTTTGTGCAAATAGAAGCCATAAATAGGGCCATTTACATGAAATTACAGGCATACATTTACACCTGCAATTTTGCATAAATGGCCCTGTGTATGGCCTCCATTTGCACACAATGGGGGATTTGTGGAAAAAGCTTAGCAGCCACCATTTTACACAAAATGGCAACCACCAGATTCCCTGTTGCTGCCTGCCAAACCCTTGTTCTCTCCTTCTAAGGAGAGTGTGAGGGGTTGGCGGGCAGTGGAAAACTGTGAGCTTGCCTGACTTGGCATGCACCAAGTTGGGCAGGCTCAGGGGGCTGTGAGCTGGCATCCAGGGGGCTAAGCTGGTGGTAATCCACTGAGCTTGAGCCCCC
This sequence comes from Heloderma suspectum, assembly GCF_057233095.1. Taxonomy (NCBI): domain Eukaryota; kingdom Metazoa; phylum Chordata; class Lepidosauria; order Squamata; family Helodermatidae; genus Heloderma; species Heloderma suspectum. The sequence continues at coordinate 269,549,668 of NC_139459.1, read as the reverse complement.
AACCAGACTTTGCCACCATCCCTACAGTAGTATACTGTCCTACAGGCTTAGGCAGCAACATGTATTATAGACTAGAGCTGTGTACAAATGGCATCTCAAAATTCTCCATCCTATTTGTGTACAGAGAAACTGAGGGGACCATTTCACTGAATTTCTCCAGTGGGAGGAGAAATTCTCCAACAACTTCTCAGGGGTGGGGCTTACCATTAGTGGTGGCTGTAGCACAGTTTCTGTCTTTCCCCCAAGAGTTTTTGTTGTTGTCATTTTGTGCTGCCACTGCAAGTGGCAACAGCAGCAAATGCATTGGCAATCTGGCCACCTTTGTATATCCTTCACAATGCATAATTCCAAGGCATTGTGTGTGTGTGGGGGGGGGGGAAGGGGGCCACCATCAATAATGGTGGAGAAAATGTGAAGAAAATTCTACAAAGTGTCCTTTTATTTATAGGTGGGGGTATAAGAAAAAGAAAAATCTCCTGAGAAATTTTGGCTCCGCTCTAGTTGTCATTCTTGAGGGTTCAGCACCTTCTGCTGGTTCTTCTAAATGTTACGTTTCTGAAGGGCGATGGTGGATACATCTTGTCTTTAATGCAGATGCTTATACTGTCACTTCCTTGAAAGCCCTGTAGTGGCTGTGACAGAGGGCAGTGTTATGTCCAGCTACAGGGCACAGGTAGAGCTAGTGCTGTGCCAAAATCTGTCATCCAATTACCCTCAAGTTTTCTTCCCCCATGAAAGAGGCTTCCATTTTTCTGCCTCATTCTCAGGGTGCTTTAGAATTTCTTTAGAATTTCTTTTGGTAGTATTTATGAGTTTACCCAATCACTGCAAGGTGGCTGAGGGTAGTGTGATTCCCCCCCTCATATTTCCTCACAGTTCTAGAAAGTAAAAGAATAGGCCGCAAGTCCACGCAACTTGGAAAAAGCCAGTCTGCTGTGAAATCCATGGGTCAGATTCACAGACATCCAAACACATTTGAATCTGTCGCAAATTTCTCTGGCATCCCTAGAGTTACCTCATAATGTCTTTCCCTTGGGGTTTAACTGAAATGTGGGAAGCCAAGGAAGTTACAGACTACCAGAAAAATGGTGAAAGATAGGACTCTCTCACATACTCCTCGACCACTTCATAAGTACAGGAAGCACATGAATTATGAACCCAACCTGTGAGAATTTCTCTGAAATTTTCTTCTCCTTTGAATTTCTTTAGGAAAGCAACTTTTTTTCTAACAAATTGAATGAGAATGTTTAAAAATAATGTGGAAGAAATTTTGGGCACAGCAACCTCTGGGCAGTAGCTACTGGGTATTGAATTGTTAAACCAGCCTAGCCGGCAATTCAGTAATCACATCAGCATGTATACTGAAAAATGGTAAACGTAACTTCTGTCTCTCTGTGTTAAGACTTACAGCAGATTAAAGTTCCTTTGTCACTTTGGGCAACTTTTGGAAGCAACTTTTAAATACATGAAAGCTTCCTGACCCCATTATCTAAGAAGCAGACAGCACAATTAGCGATTTCACCCATGGAAACATAATTATAAAGAGAAGGATTATAATAAGATAATGTGAGAGAGAGATCCTTTCTTCCCTTTTGTTCTTCCATAAGCAAGAAAGAACCACCCAAATCTTTTTGCAAAGCCAAGCAGACAATGAGAAGCCATCCTCTTCATTTTATTTCTGGGTGATTTTAGCTTTTTAAAATCTATAGACTGCTCTGGGGGTGGGGACAAATTCTCAATCCATTAAAGACAAAGGGAGGAGTGTGATTTATTTTTTATGGAGGTGAACAGCACCTAAAGTTTTAATCTTTTCAAATATTTTTGGCCCTTTTAATTGCCAGCCTCCTCTTACTCTTGAAGTTTACAGTTATGCTCTCTCATTGAGGCTGCAACCCTATGTGGACTTCCATATATATATATACACACACACACACACACACACACACACACTGTATATCCCACCATTGGACATAGGAGGACTTACCTCTCAGTAAATAGGCATACGACTGCTCTGTTAACCTTAGGGATGTACAAAACCACTTACCTGTTAAGTGGCATCCACGGTGGGGGGGAGGCACACTGTCCCTCCCCCCGAAATCCTCCCCGGCCAGCTCTGCTCCACGGCAACTCCGCAGAGCCACCAGCTGGGTGCATCTGCAGCCAGGTATCCGGCTGCGGCAAGTCTGCAGCCGCAAATGGTAGCCGGCGTAGGGGCCGCCATTTGCGTCCCTTTGCTGAGCCGTGATAGGCTATGTAAATATTTACATAGCCTATCACTGCATTAGCCATGATAGGCTACACAAATACTTACGTAGCCTATCACGGCCATTCGAAGGAAGGTGAATGGCGGCTACAGACGTGGCAGTCATTTGCAGAGCACCGGACGGCCGACACCAGGTAGGCTCCATTCCGGGCCCATTCTGCGGGTGGGGGGGCTTGCTTCGTTCTGCCATGTATTCCAGGGGGCTGAATTCACTGGAATTCGGCCTCCCTGGAATCCATGGCAGAATTCTCCAACATCCCTAGTTAACCTCTATGTGCTCATTATGGGTAACTACCCTTATACCATCAAACCTGTCAACCACTTCTACTGTTTCATAAGCATATCTCTACAAACAAAAACAAAAAGTGGTCTGGAATGCAGAATTAATTCCTAAAATCTCAAGATAGGAAAAATGCTATATGCAGAAGAACTGATGGAAAAATACTGATTTATAAATGTAACAAACAAACAGATGTAGTGGGCCTAGGGGTGCTGGAGAAACTCGAGATGGACTAAAATGAGGTCAGGTCTCTAAGAATCCAATCTGCAGAATCCGCTGTGCGGAGTCCATGGACTTTTGGATGATTTTTTTTTTTACTTCCTCCAAATTTACTCATATTTATTCTTAGGAAAATAGGCAAGTTTCTGTTGAGGAAAAGTTGAATGGAATGGGGGATAATACATTAAATGTTATGTACTAAGGTAAATTATGTAAATTCTTACAAAACCTCTTATGTTATTATTTCCATATTCTTCCACATGATGGGGAAAAAATGCATCCGTCTGTGAGCGGAACAAAAGGCTCCTGACAATCCATGAAACACAGACGGAGAGGATTTTATACAGTCTGTACATCCCTAAATGGGCAAAGTAATAAGAAAAGCAGAACCCTTTAGCTCTCCATCCCACCTGCCCGCCCGCCCGCCCTCTCCCTCCCTCTCTCTCTCTTTCTCTCTCTCTCATTTTTTTTTTTTTCACGGCATAGTGATTTGTATGAAATGCAAAAAAGTAGAAGTGTTTCCACTGTAAACCAAAGCAAGGAGTCAACCTGGAGGTCAGGCTCTATGGATTCCTTTGCCCACTCTCTTCTCCCACGTGCTGTGGGACCAAGCTAAATCCATACTTGCTACAGCAGGTGGGGAAGAAAGGTGAGTCAAGAGATGACTGGAGCAGCAACACCAGAAGCAAAGCACCTCATGTTCAGTCTGTTGCCATCAAGGAACAGACACGATTCCTATCTTCCTTCTCTACTTCCTCATTTCTGTGCAAGCATCCTCTAACCCTAATTAAAAGCACACCACTTCACATTTTTCACTAGGGTTACACTTAATGTTGGTCCATTTTGGTTTTCAGGGTGAAAGTAGCAATGTCACTAGAACTAAAAACTCACATATTCCTTGATGTGGAAGTACCAAGCTTGGGGATTAAAGGAGCGGGCATAACTCAGTGGTAGAGCATATGCTTTGCATGTCAAAGGACCCAGGTTCAATCCCCAGCATCTCCAAGTAGGGCTGGGAAAGACTCCTGTCCTGTTTGAAACCCTGCAGAGCTGCTGCCAGTCAGTGTTGAAAATACTGGACTAGATGGACCAATGATCTGACTCAGTATAAGACAGCTTCTTATGTTCATATGCCTCATCATGCTTCCTTCAAAAACGATGAAAGCATTAAGACCCACCTCATTCTTCTTTAGCTTGGATTTTAATAGGGATGTTGCAGGAGTCTGAGAGGGGTGTGGAGTCTGGCGGACACCTCCGCTCAGTCCCCAGACCCCTTGCCGAGGAAGAAGGAGACACTTGTGCACAACGACTGGTGCTGCAATTGCCTGCTGCCGGTCATTGTGTGCAAGTGTCCCCTTCTCCCTCCCGGGCCCCGTACAGTGGCAGTGGCTGTGTACGGCAGTGGTTGCCTTCCTGCTCTTCTGCAGCAGCACAACATTCCCTCTGTCCCTGGTATGGACAGAGGGAATCTTGCAGCTAGGCACGTTGAGGAAGACCGAGAAGGGGGTGGAGTGTGGCAGACATCCTCCCGCTTAGCTCCCCGGACACCAGTCTGCAGACCCCCATGCTTGCTAAACTCAGGTGTGCCGAGTCGGGCAAGATCAGGGATCCCTGCTTACCCACAAGCCACCATTTTGCTGAAAACCGTGGATAAGCTTTTAATGTAAATGGCCATTTTGTGCAAAATGGTGGCTGTAAATAGCCACAAAATTGCAGGCGTAAATGGTTTAATTAGATAGCGCCGTTTCACTCTGTCACTACTCTGTCTGCAGTGGTCTGCTTTGGATATAGGGCACATGGCACTTTCTCCTGCAGCTCCCTTCTCCACTGTTTATTTTTTCACAATGTGTTACTTTGCACTAGCGCTGTTTCACAATAGTACTATTTCCCTTTTTCATTACTCCTGCAGCGGTGTGGTTTGGATATAGGGCATGTCATGCTTTCTCCTGTAGCTCACTTCTTGGCTGTTTATTTTTACTGTGTGTTACTTCGCAGTAGCACTATCTCGTAATAGCGCTGTTTCACTCTCTCTCTCTATTCTGCAATGGTGTTCTTTTGATATAGGGCACTTCTTTGCTGTTTATTTTTACTTTGCACTATGCAGCATGCAGCTTCCTATCAATGTAACCATTCTAAAAGCTGAGTGCACTTATGAAGACAAATGATGGATGAGAGGGGAGAGGTGTGGGGTAAACTACAGGGAAATAATTCATCTCTTTCATTAAACTTCCCTGAGAAGGGAAGAATGGACTAGGGGTGTATGAAACCCCCTTACCTGGCTCCGCCAGGTTCCGCTGGGGGAGGAGGTGCTCCTTCCCTCCCCCCGGAATCCTCGCTGGGGGGGACGCGCTCTGTGCCTCCCCCCAGAATCCTGGCCAGCCAGCTCCGCTCCACAGGGATTCCTCAGAGCCACTGGCCGGCTCCACCAGCAGCTGGACATCCAGCCGCTGGCTAGCAGGGACGCAAATGGCAGCTGCCATAGCCGCCGCCGTTTGCATCCCTGTATTCAGCCGTGATAGGCTACATAAAGACTTACATAACCTATCACGTCTGGGTTAAAAAAAAAAAAAAGCATACGCAAATGGCGGCGGCTACGGCCATTTGCGTTCCTTATTTTTGGCCATCTTAGTCTACGTAAATATTTACGTAGACTAAGATGGCGAAAATAAGAGGGAATGCAAATAGCGTAGACCGTCTTAGTCTACATAAATATTTACGTAGACTAAGTCGGCCAAAAATAAGGAACGCAAATGGCAGCATTTTTTTAAAAAAAACCAGACGTGATAGGCTACGTAAGTCTTTATGTAGCCTATCACGAATGGGGGGGGGAACAGACTGCAAATGGCGGTGGCAGCCAGTCGGAAGACGAGCCGCCACCGCTGAAGCCGCCACTGGAGCTGCCGCCATCCGGAACATCCACCCCAGGTAAGTCTCGTCCCAGGGGGGATCCGCGGGGGGTGGGGGGTGGCAGGCCATTCCGCCATGGAGCTCAGGGGGCCGAATGCACTGGCATTTGGCCTCACCAAGATCCATGGCGAAATTCTCTAACATCCCTAGAATGGACAGGAGTGGGTAACAAGCCTCTTCCATTTGCTTAGCAGCATCTACCCAGTGGAGTACATTCAGTTCTACTGGCAGGACTCTGCCCACCCAACCCCAAAGTAAGGCAGTTTCACGTGCAATTTAACCTGTGAAAGTGGGTTTTTAGGTAGTGTATACTCCACTTTTCTTGCTTTGTGTACTGCTGACAGACCAAAGCGAAAAGCTGGATACAACCAGAAAGTACTTCTCATACCATTTCCATGTAGATTGGGAAAATTCTCAAAGTTCTGGATGAACTGTAACATTGAAAAATGAGAAACCAAAATTGACAGACACGCCAATATGTAGTGTAGAGAATACAATCTTTTAGCATTCTTCTCAGACAAAATAAGGAAGTAGCTAATTTTCAGTTATATACAAAGCAAAGCTGATTACATTCACTCTGGGTACACAGTAGCCTAATAACTAATGCTTTTTTGAACACTTCAGCAGAGAGCCATTGATGATTAATGGCTTGCAATTTTAACTCAAGGTCTTATTATCCAATCACTTTATGTTCAACACCTGTATGAAGTTAATATCAAGACTCATCTTCCAAAAGTGTTTTACAGGTGTCAGTTTTAGAACGAGGACTGGAATGTAATTGAGGGAATATACCCTAGATACCATTCTAGTGTCTTTCTTTCTTTCTTTCTTTCTTTCTTTCTTTCTTTCTTTCTTTCTACTTTCACGTGGCTTTTCAACTGTGAAGCAACCCTGAGTCCATTTAGTAAATGGCATGGCCCACAATTCACATACAGTCCTACTGAAACTATTGTGCCCATGCCCTATTAGGGATGTTGGTGAAATCCATTGCGGGGGAGGGAGTTCAAAGGGTTTTCCTAGGTACGCTCCCCTGGACTTTGTTTCAGTTCCCAGTGTGGTGTCCCACTCAATCTGCAGCAAGTTGGGCCAGTTCAAACATTTTGCACAATTTTTCACAGGTTCCACAATCTTTGCAAATGTCGGAGCAATTTGCACAAATTCAGCTGTAATTTGCACAAATTACTCAGAAAATTACACACATTTTGGAACCTGTGGGGGAAATGTGTAAAAAAGTTCCCTGAGTTCAGGGAAAAACCTGCAGCTCGGCTTGCAAACACACTGCAGACCTCCGTCAAGTCAAAAAAGAACCAAGTTTCCCAGTGATAGACATCCCTATGTCCTTCGTGCTCATATGCACTTAGCAAGATGTTTTTAAAGAACAGTCTCTGCAATAGAGATGCTGGAGAAATCCACAGTGGAACAAAATGAGTTCAGATTTTCATTAATCTGACCTGCAGATTCTGCAGTGGACAGGCTTTTCCCCTGTTGGAGGTGTGTGTGTGTGTGGGGGGGGGGTTCTGTGGACTTGCAGGCCATTTTTCTAACTTTCCCAGACTTTGTGCAAATTTCATAGCAGAAAAATATGCAAAAAAATTTAAAATCAGCTAGAAATGTGCATTCCCTCATAGGCTAATGCATGAAAATGTGCATTTGGGAGGAATCTGTGCATTTTTGCATGTGTAAATTTGTGCAGCCATGCATTTGCACAAATGTGAATTTGTGCAAATTTGGAAACAGGAAAAAAAATCTGATTATGGAGATGGGCTGACAACAGAATGAAAGGTGCATGACAATCCACCAAACACAGGCAGAACAGATTTTACACACTCATCAGATCTGCATTGGACTCACAAAACCCAGCTGATGAAAAAGGAGTTTAAAGCAATTGTACTCTACAGTGAACACATAAAAATAGGTTGATCTGCCCCCCTGCTCCCATTCATGCATCCACTTTTTGAGTTATTTTAGTTCTCCTGAAGATGATTTTATATTTTAATTCCAAGAACCTATTAGTAGCACAGTATTGATTTTATTTGCATCTTACTTTTAATTGTCTCTCCAATTTTAATCTTACAAGATTAAATTGGTCTTTTAAAATGTGCTTATTCTTCTACTCATGAAGCTCCTAAAATGTCAGTGGCATAGGGATACTATATAAAAAAGAAACATTGCTGCTCTTCTTGTTGTTGTTATTAAGAGTATATATTATGGTATAATTGTACAACATAAAACCCTTATGAAAGGGGGAGACAAAATGAAGCAAACTCCACTTGACTGCTTAATTTTATTTGGAATTTGTTTTCATTAATATTGCATTTTCTTTATTTATAAAAGTCATCCCCATATGGCTGTCAGAGCAGGACATAAATAACATTGAAAGGAGGGCAACGTTCATGAATAATTTCAAAAAGTGTGCACCCTCCTTTTGATGTTTTTCAACCCCCTGTCTTGAAAGGGATCAACAGTGTTCACCTGCTCAATAAGTATTGGGCTCAGTGAATTACCCTTCAGTGATGTTGTCACATAGCCAAATCTGATTGGCTACATAGCATCGTGATGACATTCCTTCAGCATGTCATTCCCAAATAGCTCATACTGCCCACGTGACATAGTGAACTGATATATAAAACAATGGCAGCAAACAGGACAAAGCCTTGGGAAGAAATCTATGATCCCCTCCCCCAAATCATTCCTTTCAACCTGGAAATTGAAATGAGATAACATTTGGCAAAGCCCTGCCAACTACTGTTGTAATCAACAGACAGTAATGGGTCAACTCATTGCAGGATTTCTCTAGAAATTCAATAAGGCTTAGATGCTTAATTAAAAACACACACACAATACAGGACCAAGACAACATAGGGCAACTTTGCTGGTCCCAGGCACTCCATCCTCCCTATCTAGATTTGGGCCTGAAAGACCAAGAAAAACTGTGGATGTGTGGAGGGTAAATTGTAAGCAAGCACAATTTGTGACATAGCATAACATTATCACTGATCACAGAACACATCTGTTAAGGCATCAGAGTTAACTTCCAATTTCCTGGCTTTGTGTTGCTTGAGCCAATATGAGATAACTTAAATCTCATGGATACCTTCTAAGGCCGTCCTCCTCCAAGGGAAGCTTGGAAGGCAGCAACGAGGGAGAGGGCCTTCTCAGTGGTGGCTTCCCATCTGTGGAACAAGCTCCCTGATGAGAGGAGCTTGTCGCCTGGCACCAACATTATTATCTGTTCAGAGCCAGGTTAAAACCTACCTCTTTTCTCAGGCATTTGGCAGCATATGATGAGTTTTAATCGGTCCTGGATGTGTCTTTAGTTATGTCTGATAGTGCAATGTTGTTTCTAATTATAAGTTGTTCGTGTGCTTGTATGTGCTTTTTTGTAAATGGCTTTTAAACTTTTTATATTGTATTTAATGTTTTAACTTTTGTAAACTGCCCAGAGAGCTTTGGTTATGGGGCAGTATAGAAATGCAAATAATAATAATAATAATAATAATAATAATAATAATCTGGTCCTAACAAGCAGTTTTTTAAAAATCATTGAAAAAAGTCTGTCAGAAGACATTATCTATTACTGTTAGGACAACTCAAGAACAAAGTTAAAAGGGCAATTCACACATTTCTTACATATTTCAAGTTATATGGGGATTCCACCAGCAATGGCAGCATTGCATCAAGTTTTCCCCCTGTGAGCAAGAAAGAATACTTTCCCCACATCATGACATTTTTCATTATTGACATTACTGCACTGTGTATTTTCCCACTTCTTCTACCAGTGGTGGTCAGGGGTTCGGGGCAGGCGCAGGACGACTCATATCATGTCATGATGAGATCACACAACATGGGCAAGTGTTTCTAAGTGGTAAGGAGAGAAGGGGAGAACTCAACCCCCGGGGTGGTCTTTTCAATGGCACCCCCATCACCTCTAATGCATGGCTCTACCCTGACTTTCATATTTATTGCAGATAATGTAGCCATTGATGTAGCAAATATTGCAGGAAGTTGTAGTTATTCTGGTAAGTAAAACTATCACATAGGAACTTTCCTTGCAACAAGTCTTCCTATGACATACTTGTTAACATTTTACCATCACCTTTGCCTCCATCAAATTCTCCAAGCAATATACAAAAGTGGAAGACAGTTCTGTTCTTTCACAATCCTCTGGAGGACATTTCACCTCTGTCTTCTGTATAGTTTCAGTAGATATAGCAGGAGCAGCATGGGAATCTGAATAGAATCGCTCCTTCTTAAGTAGGCACGAGTATGTATAAACTCATGTTTATGTAGGCTAGCTATTTATGCATGGGTTTATACAAACCTTATACAATAATCCTAAGAAATATTTCACTCTCCATTTAAATTTAGTTGTTCTTTTAGCTCCCAGAAATTTCTAACAATACTGGACCAGTATCTTCTTTGGCAGGATCAAGACTTTTTAACATAATGTTAGATGCCCTGAATAATTCAGAAGCCTTGGCACACTTTTTGGCTGCTTTAAGTAGTTAATATATGAATTGGTGGTTTACTGTTAGTCCCCAGAGTGTCCACAACCCATGCTTAGAATGACCATTCATCCATACTCCACTGGGTAATTGTTTCATGAAACAATGAGAAATCCTTTTCCTCTTCCCACAGTGCCTCCCGAGGAAACACTTAGGATGCTAACTGGATCCAAAACAATGGCGATGACCCTTGAAATGAAGCAGATTTGATTTGAATAAAGTATATGAGAAGAAGCAGTATTCTGTGGTGCTAAAAATTATTTTATTGAGAACTACTTTCTCTAAAAATTCACAGCGTACTGTATCACATTAAAATGGTACCACTAGAATCTGTGGTTTTGGTTGTGTTCCTTATTGCTTCTAGTGAAGCTCTAAGAGCAACACTGAGCTTCCATCTTCCTAGCCTCCTTCACTCATCTCAAAATGGGTGGGGAGTCTTCGGCCAAGGGCCACATCCAGGCTGTGGCAAAATTTTATCCATCCCACAGCATTGCACACTCTCGCTCCTCCTCACCCAGCCCCCTCTTCACAAGAGACCAAGTGGGGAGGGACCGTTGAGTGCTCTGTGCACACACACACACTTTAGAAATATAATAATTTCCACAATAATAATATAAAAAGAACCCTAATGATATAATCCAAGTGGCCTTGAAAGAATTCTCAAACTTGTTTGGTCAAAAGTTCGAGACCAGGTATAAAGTACCATGGATCTGCTGAGGGGTGTGTGTATGTGTGTGTCAGACTTCCATAAGTTCAAACAACATTCTTGCCTACCTAAGCAGCAGATGGGGCAATGACCCCAGTTTCTGCAAAACCGTATTTTTATCAACCACCCAGACTACGTATAAAATTAGATTGGATGTATTTTCACAATCATGACATGCACGTGCTGCATAGATGGCAAGGAAAAGAGAAATGGGAGAAAATAATGTCTGCATATTGGTAGCTTTTGAAAAGTTCTCGTGACAAATCCCCTTTTCTCCAAGAAGCAGCAGCATACAACCCCCACCCCCATTTTATCTTCACAACAACCCTGTGAAGTAGGTTAGTCTGACTGTTAGGATCAGAGATTGTGAGTTGGATCCAGACTTATATAGAGAGGAGACCCACTGAAATCAATGGGGTTTCATGGTTAATTTGTCTCATTGATTTCAATGGGTCCACTACGAAATCTGGATCCAATTCAATCAGTGGCCTAGGGTTCACAGCAGAATGGGATCTGAACTGAGGACTCCCCAATCAAATCCAGTACTAGGGATGTGTTAACACACCCCAGCTTGGGTTCTCCAGGTGCCCGATGAAGTGCCGCCCCCACTCTCCCCCCTGGACCTGCACTAGAACTCCCATGAGCTCGGCGAGTTTCCCACACTCATCCCAGGCCTCTCTGGTGAGTGCCCGCCATTTTGCCACTCTTTTCTTTGCAGAAAAAAGGGAGTTTAAAAATGTGCATATTTAAATATGCACAGTTTGGGGCTGGGAAAGCTTAACATGCACAATAGTAGAGGCATAATGCTTCTAATATTGCGCATATTAAGCTTTCCCAGCCCCCAAACTGCACATATCTAAATATGCGCATTCTTTAACCCCCCTTTTTCTGACCAAAAAGAGGTGGCAAAATGGCAGGCACTTGCCAGACAGGGTTGTGGTGAGTCCAGGATGGTGCGAGCGGGCACGAGTGAGGGTAGGGACTCTGTGGGTGTGGTCTGGGGGCTGCAGACAGGAGGGTCCAGACGGACTCCTGGACCCAGTTGGTTGCCCCCAACATCTCTATCTGTTACCCTACCCACTATACCACACTGGCAGTTCCGGGTGGTGGTAGTGCCAATTCTGGAAAGGAAACTTAGGGGGGAATCTGGGGTACAGGTGTTCCTCTAAATCACAATGAAAACTGTATAGGTGTGATTCATTATCTTCTTCTGGGAGCCTGTGGTCTGTAGACTGGATTCCTGGTTAAGCTAATTCTAGTTCAAATTTTCAATATGGTCTTCAGATACAAATCCCACCAACTTCAATGGGATTTTTCGCCAATGGATTCCTTTGGGTATCGGGCTGTGTTGATCATTACAATGCAATGATTCCTCTCCAGTTTAACATTAGACCATTTCATTAATGTGGCTAAATAATAAATCAAGTCTCACAGGTCAAAAATGCACAGGGTATTAAAAGGCCACACAGAAATAACTACACTTTCCCCCAGTCCCACAGAAGCACTAAATTGGCAGGTAGGAAATTAATTAATTTTTACTGTCTACTTTAACTATTGCTTTCTGAGATAATTAAAGAGGTGAAGCCGTGGGAGGGAAATAGTAATTGGCCATGCCCTGTCAACATTTTGGCTATCCTAGCCAGACAGCTGTTAAAAACATAAGGCCATGATTTTTTGTCAGTGTGGAGACAGGGAGGCCAATCTGTTTGACAAACCTGAATTGTCTCTGCACAGCTATGGAACAGACAGCTGCTGATTAGTTATTTTTATATAAATCAAGCAGGTGTGGCATAATCAGAAATGCTTTCCCCACGCTTATGAAGATGCAGCTCACAAAGAAATGTTAAATGGCAGACTATCATAAATTTAGACAGCCTACTCATTTTAAAAAGTGTTTCTGCCATTATCTATAGCAGGGACGGTCAACTTGTGGCTCTCCAGATGTTTTGGTCTGCAACCCCCATCAACCCTAGCCAGCATAGCCAATGATGAGGGATCGTGGAAGTTGTAGGCCAAAACATCTGGAGGGACTCAAGTTTCCCACCCGTGATCTGTATCCAGGGTTAAACTGTTGCTGGAGAGCCCTCAATAGCCATTGTCTGGCTATTATGATTTCAGGTATCCATGAACAATTTTAGATGCTATCTGTGAGCAATAGGATTTGGAAGGAAGGGAAGGGACAGAGGAGTTTTTGAGACTCAGGAAGGAGAAGACAGCCAAGGGGAGAACAAACTCAAATTCAGATGCTAAGTACCTCCACAGATACAAAGGTATCTTGAAGCACTTCCAGAAGCTACTCAGGCCTGGTTCAAAAGTTACCTTTGAAATTTGTTCTGCCACTCCCACATAATCAGCTTCTATGCAGCGTTAGTGGCATCCACATTTCAGTGTCATATTGGTTGCTCCCAGATCATTACTCCCTTCCTTCCATTGGGCCACTATGTGGGAAAAAAAACACCATAGTCCTATTTGGGCGTTCTTACTCATGCAGTTCCATGCTCAGTGGCCTCACTCTGTCTGTTGCATGCCTCTCAACTCAGCTCCATGGCCATCCACATGGTGGAGGGGAAGGACAGAAGTGTGGAGGCTGATCTACATGTGCAAGCTTCCCACATGATTTAGAACCGTGTTCTAATCACATGAGCAACAATGCCCAAATAGGGCTCGTGTATTTCAGTAGGGTTGGACAATTTCTGTAGGGTTGGCGGAGAATTTCTCCCCGAAACTTCGGGGGGCCGAGCGCCAACGTGTTCGGCCCCCCGAACAAGTTTCGGGGAGAAATTCTCCGTACCCCCCCGCCCCCCGCACCCCCCCCGGGACGGGACTTACCTTTCCCAAATGTCCCTCCCGGTGGCGGGTCCCGGCGGCTGTTCGTCGGGTCTTCGTCAGGGGCAGGGGCGGCAGCCGATCTTTTGACCGGCTGCCACCGCCGCCATTCCAATAAAACTAAAAAAAAAAAACGCCCCCGTGATAGGCTAGGTGACGAATAAAGTAGCCTATCACGGCTAGATTTGCAAAGTCAGCCGTGATAGGCTACGTAAATCGTCACGTAGCCTATCACGGGTGACTTTAAAAAAAAAAAAAGTGTACGGATAATGGCGGCCCCCATAGGGAGCCGCCATTCCCGTTCCTTATTTGGTCGCTGTAGTCTACGTAAAGATTACGTAGACTATGGTGAAAATAAGGGCAACGCTATTTGCGTTGCCCTTATTTTCACCGTAGTCTACGTAAAGATTTACGTAGACTACAGGGACCAAATAAGGAATGCAAATGGGGGCTCCCTATCGGGGCCGCCATTTGCGTACGCGCTTTTCTTTTTTTTTAAAGTCACCCGTGATAGGCTACATGACGATTTACGTAGCCTATCATGGCTGACTTTGCAGATCTAGCCGTGATAGGCTACATTAATCGTCACGTAGCATATCACGGGGGTGTTTTGTGTGTTTTTTTTTTACTTTTAATTTCGCGGCCGGGTGAGGTGAGGTGCCCCCTCCCTGGCTTGAATTTCGGCCGGGCGAGGCGGGAAGCCTCCCCCCTGGCCTGAATTTCGGCCGGGTGAGGTGGGAAGCCTCCCCCCCCGGCCTGAACTTCGGGGGGAGAGCAGCGAAGCGCCTCCCCCCACCGCGAAAACCTGCGAGACCAGGTAAGTGGGTTTCGTGCACCCCTAAATTTCTGTCAGTTTTGCTTTCTCCCACATTTGAAGGTTTTAAATCTCAAGTTCTTTCCATCTTGAATATTTCTCAGCCATCTGCCCTGGCCAAATTCAATAAGTACAGCTACTCCCAGCCTGGAAGAGGACCATGTTGTACCTGCCTATCACATAGCTGGTGAGCGGCCTGTCAGGAAAAAGTGGTGGCAACTAGGGATGTTGGTGAAATCCACAACAGAATCAAATGAGATTGGATTTCTATGAATCTGACCAGCAGATTCTGCAGTGGGCCAGCTTTTCCCAAGTTGCACAAATTCTGTGAATGTCAGGGATGGATCCCAGCCCTTTCAGATGTCTGACAGCTCTGATTCTGAGTCAGAGTTAGAACTGCTAGATCAAAGCATGTGGGAGGGACCCTCCCTATTGTGCCTAGATGCTAGGAGAGATTCCTCTGGAAGCCTTGACAAACAGATGGTCCATGCTCAGTCCCTGCCCCCTCACTACACTGTGGGAACTCAAGTTTCCGACACCCTAGCGTCTCTCAAGTCATGCCCCTCTTCCTCCTCAGAAACTTGCAGCTGGTTGGGCACTGTGTGAACAGAATGGTGGACTAGATGGAGCTTTGGTCTGATCCAGCAGGGCTCTTCTTATGTTCTTACGTGCTTATGAATTTGATGATGTTGTCTCAAGAGCCAATGAGTGCCTAGAATTTCACAAATGAGTTGTACTGAACTTGCTTAATGTGGTACTTCACTTAAATGAATACAATTCTTCATGATTGTGTGTCACATCACAACAGGAGAATAAGCAAAGCAGATACGAGTGTTCACTCCCTCCTCCACCTCCTTTATCTTCTTCTCTGTGTGAGAAAACACCCAGCTGAAACATTTCTTTCACCTCTCCAAATGTCTCTCTCATCTGTTATAGTAGTCATTTCCAACTTCTTTCCCAAATCTAACCTAGCTGCCTGTCCTCACACTCTTCTATATATCACCCTAACTTGCTCTCCAAAACGACAGCATATTCTGCTTATATTCAAAATGGCATTAAAGATGATTAAGGGCGCAATCCTATTCAGATAGGCAGCCACCTCCAAACTCGGAGGCAACCGCCTATCCAATGAAGGGCAGGAAAAGCACGGAGGTGATCATTCCCTCCACATTCCTCCTGCCCTGCATTTGTGGCTAGACAGCCGATTGTGGCTGTCCAGCCACGGGAGGGTGGAGCGGGGGAGGAGGCTTCCATACGACACATAGGATGTGTCGTACAGGCATTTCCACCCTCCCTGCCCCAGAACACCCCCAGCCACACCCCTTTTCAGCCACTCTGCACCCCTCTTGAGAGCGCGGCGCACAGGGCTATTCTACGCTGCCTCTGAGGCAGCGCGGAAGTACGGGGAAGTTGGTTCCTGGAAAACCAGATATCCTATGGCCATCTAGCCACTGTCTAGAGGCCATGAGATTGCTCCCTAAGCAGAGAATTTAGGAACAGGTACATAAAAGCAGAGAGATTAAAGAAAAGCAATCTGAATACAAGCAGTCACAATGGGAATGGACTTCTGAGAAGGAGAAGTATCAGAGGGAGACCTCCAGGTACTGCAGGATTCCTAAAAGGCAGTATCTTGACCCTAGAGAAGTTGTATTGAGTAGCCCCTTTGTTTGGTTTGAGTTTACCATGCTACAAGAGTATTCATGGTGTGGAAAATACTAGTACATCCATTGGAAACATGCAGAAAATGCTATACAGGTTTTCTCAAAGGTAGGGATGGGGAGAATTTGATTTGGTTCACATATTCAAGCAAACCGATCAAGCTGCACATCAGAACACATTTACTCTTCTGACTGTGCACGTCTCTGAATTCTGTAGTTCTCACCTCAAAAATTGCCTAAAAATGTGTATATTGGAGAAAGTTGCATTAAAAGGTGTGTAAATTAGGGGAAATGCATATATTGGAGAAAGTTGTGTAAAAAGTGTATATTGGGAAAAAATTGCTTATGAACATAGATGTATTTATTTATTTATTAAATTTCTGTACTGCCCAATAGCCAAACAACTATTTTCATGTTTTTGTTGTTTTAAAAAGTTTCCAGACTGATGTAGAAATTGGATGCAATGGACTTCTGATTAGATATTTATGAAACTATCATGGACTGGAAAAAGGATGCATCCACTCCTACTCAGAAGTAAGTCCCCCTGTGCTCAATGGGTCTAAGTCTTATGTAAGTGTGTGTATAGGACCACAGTCTTAAAATGAGGCTGAAGTACATGTAACTGCATTTGCTCACATACATCATTTTTAGTTATCCTAACTCGTTGGGGCAAGTACTACATTGTGTGTTACTCGGTCAGTAAAGTGACATGTACAGCAATGACATGGAAAGTGGTAGGGTGGTCTCTTCCACCACAGAGTATAAGATCTGATGTTCATCACCAAATGAAAACAACAGAGGTGGGCTGAAAACATCAGAATGAAATTCAATAGGGATAAACGCCAAGTTCTGAACCTAGGAAAAAGAAACCAAATGCACAGTTACAAGATGGGGGATACGTGGCGCAACAAAACTACAAGTGAGAAGGATCTTGGAATTGTTGTCGATCACAAGCTGAATATGAGCCAACAATGTGATGTGGCTGCAAAACAGGCAAATGTTATTTTGGGCTGCATTAATAGAAGTATAGCTTCCAAATCCCGGGAAGTACTAGTTCCCCTCTACTCAGCACTGGTTAGGCCTCATCTGGAGTACTGTGTCCAGTTCTGGGCACCACACTCTAAGAAGGATGCAGACAAGCTGGGGAGGGTTCAGAGGAGGGCAACAAAGATGATCAAGGGACTGGAAACAAAGCCCTATGAGGAGAGACTGAAAGAACTAGGCACCTTTAGCCTTGAGAAGTAGGGATGGAAGAGAATTCTGCCACGGATCTCGGTGAGGCCGAATGCCAGTGCATTTGACCCCCCGAAATCTGTGGTGGAACGAAGCCCCCCCGCCCCCCCACCCCACGAAAGGCATGCAAAATGGGACACCTACCTGCTGCCATTTGCACTGACCTGCGAATGGTGGCCGCAGCCACCATTCGCTTCATCACTATAGCCGTGATAGGCTATGAAATAGGCAACGTAGGCTACGTAGCCATTTGCATCCCTGCAGAAGCCGTGATAGGCTGCATAAGTATTTACGTAGCCTATCACAGCAAAAAAAAAAGGGAACACAAATGGCAGTGGCTATGGCAGTTGCCATTTGAGTTCCCTTTTTGGGGGGGCCGTGATAGCCTACGTAAATATTTACGTAGCCTATTACGGCAAAAGAGAGGGGCGCAAATGGCATAGTGGCTGCCATTTGCGTTCCCTTTTCTTTTTTTCTGTAATAGGCTACGTAAATATTTATGTAACCTATCACGGCAAAAAAAAAGGGAATGCAAATGGCGGCCGTCATAGCCGCTGCCATTTGTGTTTGCTGTTTGTTTTGGTTTTTTGCCGTGATAGCCTACGTAAATATTTACGTAGCCTATTATGGCAAAATACAAGGACGCACGGAAATCTCCGCGGAGCGGAGCCGGCCAGAGAGAATTTCGGGGGAAGGGACGGAGCGCCTCCCCCCCACTGCGAATGTCACCCTTCAAAAAGGTAAGTGACTTTCACACATTCCTATTGTGAAGAGAAGACTGAGGGGAGATATGAAAGTGCTCCTCAAGTCCTTGAAAGGTTGTCACAGAGAGGAAGTCCAGGATCTCTTCTTGATCATCCCAGAGTGCAGGACACGGAATAATGGGCTCACGTTACAGGAAGCCAGATTCCGTGTGAACACCAGGCAAAACTTCCTGTTAGAGCAATACAACAATGGTACCACTTACCTAGGGAAGTGGTGGTCTCTCCCACACTGGAGCCATTCAAGACGAGGCTGGACAGCCACCTGTCAGGGTTGCTTTGATTTGGATTCCTGCACTGAGCAGGGGGTTGGACTCGATGGTCCTATAGGCCCCTTCCAACCCTACTATTCTAGGATTCTATGAAATAAGTGGCAACACCTGCATTTGTAAGTGTAAATGGATAAAATCATCAATGTTAGGGTTCCCTTTGATTTTTTTTTTTAAAAATCCAGAAATTGGTTTGAATATTGAAATTCTGTCTTTTTGGCAAGCTGATCACATTAAAAATATGTATTGTACTTCAATAGTTTAATTATGGATTATACACACCCAAATGAGCATTATCTGCATTCCCAGTTTTTGAATATCAAACCATTTGTATTTTCATGATATCTTTACACTTTGCTAAAACATGGAATTTCAGTTTGTTACACTGAACCATCTGCATTCTCGGTTTCTCATGATGTTTAGCCCTTTGATAACCATCAAAGGGTTAAAATATTTAACCATCATTACTGTTTACATTCTCATTTAAAATGTGCACATTGAAATTACTGTTTCTGCTGACAAAAAGGTATAAAGCAATGATGCAGTGTGAATGTGAGTGAAGTAGTTATGCAAAAAATCATCCAAGGACTTTATTTAAAGTGTATAGTTGATGATAATGTTAAATGAACTCTCATCCCATGTGAGAATGTTTACTAATGCCCTAACCCCAGTGCCAGCTTGTCTGGCTGAAAGAGGGGACCATTGCAGGTGGGTGGGCTGAGAGGACATGGCCACCAGTCATTGGTGCACTCCCAGTGGCACCACCATGGAAGGAGGGGCTGGCAGAGTTGCCTTAAGCTCTGCCCCCCTCTCATCCTCGGCTGTCTCGCTCATACGGCTCTGTCAAGTGCGAGGGAGAGCCGATGGCAGAAGACTTGGCGAGGGGATGGCCTCGCCCACCTGCTTTTTTGCCTCTCGCCCAGGGTGCGGCCTTTCTGTGTGCCGCCGCCTGCTCCGTGGATGTGGTGGCTGGCACCACCTGGCCCTGTTCTTGCAGCTGCTGGCACGCAGCACTTTCTTGGGGATGCGAGCAATCGCTCCAAGCGCCACACCATCTTGCGCCCCTTCTCACCCCTCTGCACTGCCACTTCCACTCGTGCAGCGGTGGGCATGGCCCCGGGCTGCACCTGGAGGTTCCCGTCACCGGCAGCTGCCGGCTCTGACTGGGCCTGTGAGGCATCGGCATCTGCGCGGGGCCGCGTGCGCACCCCCGTGCCTTCCCCTTGTGTCTGCCGCCGGCCCTTGGGCCTCAGTGGTTGTGGCAGACGGATCCAGCCTTGCCCTGGTTCATTGCCGGCAGTGAGTGGCCTCTGTCAGTTGGCAGGCTGCTTGCCGGGCATGCTGCCACCTGCAGCGTGGCAACCGCCAGGCCTGCCCTCATTTGTCACCCCGGGCCTTCACTTGGGACTTTCGCCACCTGTGACAGGTTTCTTCGGGCCCCTTGGCCCACAGGTTTGGTCTGGTTGAGGGAGGGCAATTGCTGGCCCGCGCCCCCCTTAATGGGCTTTTGGGCCTCAGGCCTTTAACTCTGGCTTGCGAGCTGCCAGGACAGCAGCCCACACTTTGGGGCCCAGGGTCCTAACTAGGTCCCATGCATAGTTGGAGTGCACATGAGACAGCTTCCTGACTGGGGCTGTGCGGGTCTGGGTCTGGTCTGCGCTTTCAGGGGAGTCCGCCTGACAGCCATGTGTGGCCACCTTGAGTTCCACAGTGGAAGAAAAGCAGGATATAAATGAAATGAATAAATTCCTAGGGGAAAGGAAGTGGAGCCTGGGAAGGGGGGCTTGGCCTTGTGAGGAACCACAAAGGGCTGGATTTGGCCCCCAGACCTGAGGTTTTGCACCCCATACTAGCTTTTTCCTCCCGTGTCTCTAAGGTCTGGATGCTCCCAATCTCTTCTGATCTTGGAAGCTAAGCAGGTGTCAGGGTGGACACTGAGCCCATAGAATCCCAGAGTAGTTCTGATTCTGAGGAAGAGCAGTCGCTCCTGGGAGAGGAGTGCGCTCCTCTTTCCCAGGGTCCACAGCTGATGGAGATTCCTCCCACCAGCATTCCTAGCTTAGATTGCAGTCCAGGGAGTAACGGAGCACGGATAGCAGACTTGGTGGACACGCAACGCAGATGCAGAGAGCGGCGCCAGATGGAGGGCGCAGAAAGGAGGTGTAGTGCCCGGCTGGTGCGCAAACAACGGCTGCGCCCAGAGGATCCAAGGGAAAAGGGGAGGGGCTCTCCCTAGTCCTTAAGTTCAGGGGTCTGCCAGTAATTTCCTTTCAAACGGGGACCAACTGTTTCAACTTAGGGCATAGGTACTCTGCTGCTCAGATCTAGTTGCTACCTGTAGAGTTGTTAAGTTGTAAAAGAAGAATAAAGCTTTGAAAGGAATCCCTTTGTCTGTGTCTGGACTTGGCTACTGGATTAGACTGAGAGAGGCCTCCAAGGAGCCCTTGACAGCAGGGTCAGCCCTGGTTAGGGATGGCGGAGAATTTCTCCCCGAAACTTTGGGGGGCCGAGCACCAATGTGTTCGGCCCCCCGAACAAGTTTCGGGGAGAAATCCTCCGAACACCCCCCACCCCCCGCACCCCCCCCGGGACGGGACTTACCTTCACCGAATGTCCCTCCCGGTGGCGGGTTCCGGCCGGCGGTTCGGCGGGTGTTCGAGCAGGGCGGGAGCAGCAGCCGGTCTTTCGACCGGCTGCCGCCGCCGCCATTGCAATCAAAGAAAAAAAAAACGCCCCCGATAGGCTACGTGACGATTCACGTAGCCTATCACGGCTAGATTTGCAAAGTCAGCCTTGATAGGCTACGTCAATCGTCACGTAGCCTATCATGGGTGACTTTAAAAAAAAAGTGTACGGATAATGGCGGACCCCATAGGGAGCCGCCATTCCCGTTCCTTATTTGGTCGCTGTAGTCTACGTAAATGTTTACATAGACTACAGCAAAAATAAGGGCAACGCTAGATTTCCAAAGACAGCCGTGATAGGCTATGTAAATCGTTACGTAGCCTATCACGGGTGACTTTGGAAAACAAAAAAAAAGCGCGTACGCAAATGGCGGCGCCCAAGGGCGCCGCCATTTGCGTTCCTTATTTGGTCCTGGGTAGTTTACGTAAAGATTTACGTAGACTACGGCGAAAATAAGGGCAATGCAAATAGCCGTTGGGACCCGCCGCCGAGAGGGACATTCGAGGGAGGTAAGTCCCATCCCGGGGTGGGGCGGGGGGGCGGAGAATTTCACCGCCAATTTCGGGGGCCAAATGTGTTGGCATTTGGCCTCCCTGAGATTCGTGGAGAAATTCTCCGCCATCCCTATCTCG
Source organism: Heloderma suspectum (assembly GCF_057233095.1). NCBI lineage: Eukaryota > Metazoa > Chordata > Lepidosauria > Squamata > Helodermatidae > Heloderma > Heloderma suspectum. The sequence goes on along the minus strand of NC_139459.1, from coordinate 269,527,910 downwards.
GGGAGGCCGAATGCCAGCGCATTCGCCCCCCGAAATCGGTGGCAGAACGGCCTGCCCCCCCCGCCCCCCCCAGGACGGGACTTAAGGTGGATCTTTCTGGCAGCGGCGGCGGCTGTGGCAGCCGGTCTTCCGACCGGCTGCCGCCACCGCCATTTCCAGGTTAAAAACAAACAAAAAACTATAAAACATGATAGGCTATGTAAAGATTTACGTAGCCTACCATGGCTAGATTTTAAAAAAACACCATGATAGGCTATGTAAATGTTTACGTAGTCTATCACGGCTGACTTAAAAAAAAAAAAAGTGCTTATGCAAATGGCAGCGGCCATGGCCACCACCATTTGCGTTCCTTATTTTGTCACGTCTTAGTCTACGTAAACATTTACGTAGACTAAGACGGTGAAAATAGGGGAACGCAAATAGTGTAGTGTACACGCTTTTTTTTTTTTTTTAATCAGCCGTGATAGGCTATGTAAAGATTTACGTAGCCTATCACGGCTGACTGCAGGGACGCAAACGGCGGCGGCTACGGCCGCCACCATTTGCGTCCCTGCTAGCCAGCGGCTGGATGTCTGGCTGCTGGCAGAGCCAGCCGGCGGGTCCGCAGAATCGCTGCGGAGCACAGCCGGCCGGCCAGGATTCCGGGGTGGGGAGGAACGGAGCAACTCCCCCCCCGGCGAGGATTCCAGGAGGAGGGACAGAGCGCCTCCCCCCCCACACACCATCAGCATAATCCCTGAAAGGTAAGTGATTTTCGTACATCCCTAGATTCTATGAATTAACTTTTTTGTTCAAGCGGCTCCCCGGATTGCTGTTCTGGACCCCCCTCTTTCTAACAACATCATGTCCAAAGAAGGGACAGGGGGCAGAAGCAAAGGTAAAGCCCTGTGATGCCCCCACAAAAAGGCCTCAACATAGGCACGATTCTGATTCAGACCAATGTTGCGGGCCCAGTCTTGGCTTCCATTCTCAGGCATCTGGAAGCAGCTGAACATACTCCCGGGATAACCTCCCCACCCCTGGCTGTGCCCGGCAAAGCCACGGCAGTCCACCCCAAACAGACATGACAACAGATGCAATGTTCACTCTTGCTTTCCATTGCAGTGCACCTGGACACCTGTCAGGAGCGCCCTAGTGGCCTCTTTCAGTAGACTCCAATAGCCAACTCAGGACACAGATGAAAGGATTCTTTTCAAGGCTTTAATCCTTTTACAACTTAATGACTCTTTCAGATGCTAATCACCAGCGACTAAGCAAGGAACAGCAGAGTGGCCTATGCGCCGAGTAGGCAGTTGATCCCCGTTTGAAGGAGAGTCACTTGAAGACCCTGAACTTATGGGCTAGGGAGAGATCCTCCCTCTTTCCCTTGGGTCCATGGGAGGCGGCCATTGCTTGTGCGCCAAATGGGCGGTACGCCTCCATCGCTCGTCGCTCCCTGCGTCTGCATCGAGCATCTAGCAAGCCCCGTTCCCGCACTTTCTCACTGCTAGGATAACTATCTATCTCAGGAATGCTGGCAGGAGGAATCTCTGCCAGCTGCTGTGCCTGTGAGGGATGAGCTGGCTCCTCTCCCATGGATTGCTGATCCTCCTCAGAATCAGAACTGCTCTGGAGTTCTATCAGCTCAGTTTCCACCCTGACAATGCCATTGAGGCCTCCACCTCACCTTCACAGGCTCACCATGGCGGCACACCACCGCCGCAGGCAGTCCACCCTCCTGCAGCATCTCCGTCATCACCCAAGCAACATCCTCCACCTTGTTGGCAGGGGATCCGAGCACGGCCACCTTGGGTCCAGCATGCCTGGATGACATGGAGGCCCTCCATCTTACTGAGTCCCACACCTTGTCTTTACGGTCTCGCCCAGGCGGTACACCACCGCTGGAGTCGGTCTACCCTCCTGGGGCATCTCAGTCAGTAGCACCGCAAGTGACATCGTCCCCCTTGCTTGCGGGGGACCCGAGCGCAGCTGCCCTGGATATGGGTGAGATGACCGCACCTCTCCTTACTTGGCCAGGCAGGCGACCTTCAGGGCCTTGGGGTTGCTCCCTTAGCTTACCTCCCTGGGGCGGCTGTCCCTCCCAATGTCATCTCCCTATACAACGCCCGGGCCGCCTGCAGCTCTGTCAGTCACACCTCACTGTAGCCCCAGCTGCTTAACTCAGCATCTTACAGGGCTCTGCTGGATTAATTCAGGATCCCTTGCCCTGCCCCCGCCTGCTCGGACATCCATGTAAGTGGCATATTAGTTCCTTATGCCAATCTGGCCAGTTGCAATGCCACTGGGGCTACTCCTTCTTATATTGGCTTTCACGTAAGGAGGTGCATGGCTGGCCTATGTCGAGGCTTTCCACAGGAGGGCCGCTATTGACCCTTCTCTGCACTGGGACCTGATGGACCGGGACCTTTGGCTCCAATTTTTGACTCCTTCCTGGCCGGGTTTTGGCGACAGATCTGGCAGTGGCCACATTCTCCAGGCTGTCTCCCGCACTGGCCCTCAGCCTATTGTGGGTCTGGTGCTGCAGCACTGCTAGCTGTGCTGGGAATACAGTGCCAAGGGTGCAGGTGCATACTCCCAGAACCCATGCCGTTTCCATCGTGAGTGCTCCCTTTGTAGTGGTCAGCACCCATGCACCTCTTGTCCAAAATCCTGGGGATTGCAGGGTCCCCCTTGGAAAAGCCGAGGTAGTAGGAAGCCCAGGGGCGGGCGACAGCTCCCTCCTATGGACCCTAGTCCAGTTAGGATGGTGCCGCTACTCTGGCTTTTTAAGATGCTACCTCAACAGGGGGAATGCGTTTTACTTGGAACACGGTTTCATGATAGGTTTTAGGACCCCCCTTTTTTTCTAGGTCAACATAGGCCAACCTTACCTCGTAAGCAAAATCCCTCCTCGCCAGGCATCGATGGGTTTGTGAGAAGATCAACAAGACAGTACTGGCAGAAGGGTTATAGCCCCCCTTTCCACACCCCAATATCTAATCTAGGGATTTCGCCTCTTGGAAGGGTGCCCAAGAAATCCTCTAGGGAGTTTATGCTGATTCATAACCTCTCTTCCCCGAGGGCCTGTCTGTTAATCACAAGATCCCTGATCATCTGTGCTCAGTGTGATACACCTCTTCGATGAGGCAGTTGTCTTGGTCTGGGATCCTGCCCATGGGTCCCTGATGGGCATGTGCTACATGAAGTCCAAAGACAGTGGTCAATGTTCTGACCTAATGCAAGCACTGTTTCCCTTTCCTTTTACCTCAGTGTCCCTTAGCTCACAAAAAGGCTGAGGGCCCATCTGCCACATCAACATTCAGTGAATCCAATCTGATACCCTTAAGCAATATTCTCGCCTCCCTCAGGACTACTTTCAGGTCCTTTGGGCACAGCTCCAAGTGGTTATACATCTTCCTAGGGTCTTCCTTCGGGGCCATGCAAGATATTGTAGGGCATTTTCATTTCCTATGTAGGGTAGCAGCCCCTGGCTGTGCCTTCTTGCACTGGCTCAGTTTGGGCAGTGCAGGGACTGCGGCTGCCGCACTACTGAACCAGGGTCACTTCTGCTGTGCACACGTATCCATGGGTATGGCTTCAACCTAGTAGGGCTTTAATGGTGTCTCCTTCCAGAGGTGTAAGCTGTTCCTCAAAGCCGGACTGCAGATTCACTGGGGGTACCACCGGTACCCTGTGGGTTTCAGAATCATATGGCAGGTCCGATCGTGCTGTGGGTAGTGTCCTGTAGAGTTGAGGCCGCCACCGGAATTTGTCAGGACCTTACCTTTCTGGAGTTCTTCCTTATTTACCTAGCTGAGCACATTTTGGCTGACCTCATAGCCAAGTCAGTAGTCCCCCTTCAGTACGACAACATGACCACAGTGTACATTATTCATTCCCTGTCCTCCTGAAATCGGAGGGTCATGTCATGTGTCAGAGCGTTCGCACTCCAGTGTCTGTGTCACAACATTTGGTTCTGGGCCTGCCATGTGCCGGGTTAGTAGGGGTGGACGAAAGTCACTTACCTTTTCTCGCAGCTTGTTTGTGGTGGGGGGGAGCACTTCGCTGCTCCCCCCGCGAAGTTCAGGCCGGGGGGGGAGGCTTCCCGCCTCGCCCGGCCGAAATTCAGCCCGGGGAGGAGGCTTCCCGCCTTGCCCAGCCGAAATTCAGGCCGGGGAGGAGGCGCCTCGCCTCGCCCGGCCGCGAACACGGAAGTAAAAAAAAAAACAAAAACGCCCCCTGATAGGCTACGTGACGATTCACGTAGCCTATCACGGCTAGATCTGCAAAGTCAGCTGTGATAGGCTACGTGAATCGTCACGTAGCCTATCACGGGTGACTTAAAAAAAAAAAAGTGCGTACGCGAATGGCGGCCCCCATAGGGAGCTGCCATTCACGTTCCTTATTTAGTTGCTGTAGTCTACGTAAATGTTTACGTAGACTACGGCGAAAATAAGGGCAACGCAAATAGCGTTGCCCTTATTTTCGCCATAGTCTACGTAAACATTTACGTAGACTACAGCGACCAAATAAGGAATGGGAATGGCGGCTCCCTATGGGGGCCGCCATTATCTGTACACACTTTTTTTTTTTTAAGTCACCCGTGATAGGCTACGTGACGATTCACGTAGCCTATCACGGCTGACTTTGCAAATCTAGCCGTGATAGGCTACGTGAATCGTCACGTAGCCTATCAGGGGACGTTTTTTTTTGTTTTTCTTTTATTGCAATGGCGGGGGCGGCAGCCAGTCGAAAGACCGGCTGCCGCTCCCGCCCCGCTCGAACACCCGACGAACCGCCAGCCGGACCCGCCGCCGGGAGGGACATTCAGGGAAGGTAAGTTCCGTCCTGGGGGGGGCGGGGGGTGGGGGGGTGGAGGATTTCTCCCCGAAACTTGTTCGGGGGGCCGAACACGTTGGCGCTCGGCCCCCCGAAGTTTCGGGGGAAATTCTCCGCCATCCCTACGGGTTAGGCAAACCCAATTGTTGATGCTTTGTCATGAAATCAGGTCAACAAGTTCCAGGCCTTAGCCCCACAGCTGCGTCCATTTCCAGATCCCATCCTTGCAGTACTATGAGAGACCAGCATACCAGAGCCGGGCAAGCCATCCTGCATTCCATAGGTCCCAGAACAGAAGCCACCTGCGACAGAGCAGATAGGGTGTTCCGCGCCTTAGGAGCAAACTTCAGTTATAGGATTCATGGCCCTTACCTATAGATCATTTGCCGCAATTTTCCATCTCTTTAAGGAACAAGGGGATATCTGCCAAGACCATAAGTCACAAACTGGCTGTTTTGCCTTCCGGCCCACAATGGTGGGAGTTACTGACTCCATGTCAGATTTCAGGGTTCGGCATGCAATGTAGGGTTGGGCACAGATGTTGCCTGCTTTAGTAGATTTTAGCCACCCTCTCTCCCCAGATACCCTTTTTGGGTTCCGGGGGTAATGGACCTCCATTTGCGCTTTCCAGTAAGACATTTCCCTGTTCCACGCAGCAGCCTTAATGGCCTTCCTCAAGCCCCCTTAGGAATTCAGGGTTGGTCAGGGCTCCCAAGTCTGGCTTGTCCCGGAGGGCCTTGATATACTTCAAGGTGTGTTCCAATGTAACCAACGTACGCATCTGAGATCAGAAACTGATCGGTACGGCGAGGGCACAGCAGTGGCCCATGGCCAAGTGCAAGTCAATGGGTTATGCCCCATCGGGGCCTTATGGGTTTTTATGGAATTCTGCGGGTCCGAGGAGGGGCCTCTGTTTTATCACTCCGACAGCTTACCATTGACATAATGGCAATCTGGGCAGTTTCTACATCAGCTCTACCCCGCTATGCCTAGGTAATTTTCAGTTCAGAACCCACTCTTTTCTCATTGAAGTGGTCTCCATGGTAGCCGCTGGAGTTTTCTCTCACAGGCATGTTATGGCAGTTTGAAAATGGCGCTTCACAGCGTTCCGGCCTGCGTTCTCAAGTTGTCTGCTTCTTCCTGACACAATTTTCCCTTTGCTTGTCCTAATGTTCTTATTCTTAGACCAGTAGACTCAACGTACACCAGAACAGGTGCTCTTATGTGGGCACAATATGATGTTTTGAGCTGCACAAAGAGCTTCTACGTCGACTTTGGATTTCAGCTTCTGTCACCCTGACACATTAAGATCCAGTGGCTTTGCAGACAGGGGATACGGTGGGAGTCCCTCCTCCTCACCCTGTTCCACCAAAGTTTTGTCAGTCTTCCTCTGCAGGTCCAGGTGCTGCACATTGAGAGGAATGACTTCGGCTGTAAGTCAGGCAAGGACCTGATCGAACAGGCCTTGGTTGAGGTGCAGGTGGTCTGGCATACCTGGCCGGAAGTAGCCTTATTGCAGTCCTCGCTGGTACCATGGATCAACTGGAAGGCTCGGAATGATGTTGCCATTGGCAGGGCATGTCGGAAAGTGAACAGAGAAATGGCTTATGGCCTATGCAAATGGGGTGATGGATGCACCACCCACCGGAAATTCTGTGGACAAGGAGGTAGCTTTACAGGCAGAACGGTGTCCACCTGTCGGATGCAGGGAACGACATATTTTTGTCTAATCTGCAAAGGGGCCTGCGGGACGTTCTTCTTCACAGGTGGGGGGAATTCACAAGCAATAGGGTTGTGACTCCTGTTGCAGCTAGGACAGGCAAAACCTGAAAGAGATTAGGGATGGTGTGCATGCAGAGGCATCTTATGGTGACAGGGGACGCCTAAGGCCCCCCGAACGGGTTGTGCAGCTCAGCGGGGGGATAAGGGTTGCCTGGGAGACCAACCCTCCTCACTCACCCAGGTGTTGTGCAGCACCGGGATGGGGTGACTACCTCCCCCAGAAGGGGCAGTCCAGAGGGGTGGCAAGATCACCACCACCCCTCAGGCTGGGTGTGTTTTCGCCCAAGAAGTGCCAGCTAGTTGCTGACACAGTCAGGTGCCCGTCCTAGGTACCCCTTTGCAGATATTATCAATAAATATGGCCCAATTTTCAACCCAAACTTCATTGTCCGTGTCTTCTTTGGCCCATCTCTGCTCGCAATGAGGAATAGTGATGTCTCTGTACACTTATTCCTGCTTTCATCATTGTTATAATAGTTTGTGTATTTTGCAATGAAAAGGCTGGTCACTAATTCAACAATCAATTTACTCTGACAGGGTGAATTCAAAATTCAAATGGGACAACTGTCAAATTGGCTGTTGCATTTCACATGGTCATGCACTCCCAATATCAGGAAATGGAACTGAAAAACAAGATTATCAATGGTTTTCCACATGCTTGATGTTTAAGATGAAGTTGGGATCCACACTTTAATAACCAATTTTTACTGTCTATAATATATCCTTGGGGAACTATGGTGGTAATAAAGCTTGCTGCAAGGAATGTAGTTCTGTAGCACTAGCATGTAGACCCCAAGGAGATCACATTTTCTCAAACTAATAATCCATCTCTTGATTTAACACAGAAAGCTGTGTCTTATGAATATATTTCTTTCTTGAACTTAGTCAAAGTCGGATCTATTGTATTATTACTCTCTCTTGTTCTATTATGGGTAACATGAGTTAATCCTGTCAAAGTCTAGCTAGAACAAAAGAAATAAAAAATTCAGCCCTAAGACAATTCCTCTGAGGCTCACTCACTCTGATTACACTTTGCTGATGCCATCCTAAGAAACTGCCATTCCTTTACATTCTCCAGAGCACCAGAGCGCTGTTCTGCACAAGAGTCTGTCTATCATGGATGACGGGTGAGGCAAGCCTCCAACAGTGATTTGTGCTTTGGCAGTAAGGTGATAGTGCTGGAGGTGGGGGAGCGGGAGAGGGAGCATGGAGGGTGGAACAGAAAGAAAGGCAGGAATCTTGGGAATTATGTCAGCTGATAGAACAGTTATGAAATTCCAGTTATTAGGGAAATGGTCGATTGTCATGGTATATTCCTCTTGTCTGAGTGAAGTACACACAGGAACATAAGAACATGAGTTCAGTATACCAACTACGCCCTTATCTGGACAGAGATAGCCTAGCTACAGTTATCCATGCTCTGATAACTTCTCGTCTGGATTACTGCAATGCGTTATACATGGGGCTGCCTTTGAAAATGGTCTGGAACTTCAGCTGGTCCAAAATAGGGCAGCAAGATTGTTAACAGGGACTGGCCTGTGAGCTCATATTACGCCAGTACTTTTCCAGCTGCACTGGCTGCCAGTCCATTTCCGGGTTCAATTCAAAGCGCTGGTATTAACATTCAAAGCCCTTAAATGGCTTGGGGCCAGGTTATCTGAAGGATCGCCTCCTCTCATATGTGCCTACCCAGACCCTACGATCATCCTCAGCAGTCCTTCTCCATGAGCCCCTGCCAAAGTAAGGGAGGAGGGTGGCTACCAGTAGGAGAGCCTTTTCTGCTGTGGCACCCCGGCTGTGGAATGAGCTCCCTAGAGAGGTTCACCTGGTACCTACGTTGTATTCTTTCCAGTGCCAGGTAAAGACCTTTTTATTTTCCCAGGTATTTGAGCATTTTAGCTTCCTTGTCTTTTAGCTTTGGTGTTTTAAATCTGTATTGTAAATCTCTGCATTGCTGCTAGGTTATCTTCTGGTTGTATTGTTATACTGTGGTTTTAATGTTTTATATATTTTATATTGTTTTATCCTGTGCTTTTTGGTTTTAATTTTTGTGAACTGCCCAGAGAGGTTTGGCTATTGGGTGGTATAGAAATGAAATAAACAAACAAACAAACAAACATAAGAAGAGCCCTGCTGGATCAGACCAAGTTCCATCTAGTTCAGCATTCTGCTCACAAAATAGCATTGCCCTTATTTTCGCCGTAATCTACGTAAATCTTTACGTAGACTACAGCGACCAAATAAGGAACAGGAATGGCGGCTCCCTATGGGGGCCGCCATTATCCGTATGCGCTTTTTTTTTTTTTTAAGTCACCCGTGATAGGCTACGTGACAATTTACGTAGCCTATCACGGCTGACTTTGCAAATCTAGCCGTGATAGGCTACGTTAATCGTCACGTAGCCTATCACGGGGGCATTTGTTTGTTTTTTTTCTTTTGTTGGAATGGCAGTGGCGGCAGCCGGTCGAAAGACCAGCTGCCGCTCCTGCCCCGCTCGAACACCCGCTGAACCACCGGCCGGACCCGCCTCCGGGAGGGACATTCAGTGAAGGTAAGTCCCGTCCCGGGGGGGTGTGCGGGGGGCGGGGGGATCTGGAGGATTTCTCCCTGAAACTTGTTCGGGGGGCCAAACACATTGGTGCTCGGCCCCCCAAAGTTTCGGGGAGAAATTCTCCGCCATCCCTAATTGTCGCCCGTTGCAAAAACTGGTGCCCAAAAGGTGCGGGAAGGGCCCATGGCCATGGGAGCCGGGCCTGAACATGGGCACTGCCTTGCCCCCCTTTCTTTCTTTCTTTCTTTCTTTCTTTCTTTCTTTTTTCTTTTTCTTTTTTTTTCCTTTTTCCTTTTCCCTCTTCTTCCCCCCATTGTTTTTTAATTTATTATTATTGTTGTTGTTCTTGTTGTTATTATTATTTGGTTTGGTTTGGTGTGTGTGTATGTTTGCTTTGTCTTGGGGGGGTGCACACGCCACCGCCGTGAGCACTCTGCGCTCCCTGGGCAGCACCGAGAGCCGGCGAATCGGGGGGGGGGTGGGCACACTGCAGACGCAAGTGCTGGCGGTCTCGCATGCAGGCAAACGCTGGCAGCAACCAGCGCCGCACCTGAACGCGTGCTGCCACTAGAAAGGCCGGCGCTCCCGCCGGCGCAGCAATCCGCGGCCCGGAGGGGCAGCGCAGAAGCACACGCACCCTAAGTGAGGCAATCCCGGGGCCTGCAGCAGCGCAGGCGCGCTGCGACCACTGGAGGAAGGAGGTACAACAGAGGGGGGTGTGCCGCTGCCAAAAGTACCAGCGCCCCCGCAGGGGAGCGAGACACAGGCACCACCCCCTGATGCCTGCCGCCGGCACCGACACAGGCGCCACCGCCGGCGTGGCAAGACCCGCGAGGAGGGAGCGGCACCAAAGCTTGCGCGCCCCGCTGCGAGCAGCGGCGCCCCAGGGGCGTGGCGGCATTCGCGTGCCACGACCCCGGGGAGGAGGCAGAATAAGGGGGCAGGTGCGCCACTGCCATCCATGCCGACGCCCCCACAGGGGAGCTGGACACAGGCGCCGCACCCGGGAGCAACAGCAACCCCAGGTGCGCAGTGGCGTCGGTACACTGTGACTGCCTGAGAAGGAGGAAGACAAGGGGGGCGGGTGCGCCGCAGCCACAGCCGCAAGAGCCAGCACCCCCATATGGGAGCAGGGCAATGGGTGCCGCTCCCGGGCGCACGCCACCGGTGCAGCCACCAGGCCACCCGCCGACCCCGCAAGAGCCGGCCGAGGTAGGCATGCCGAGCCAAAGGCGGGAAGAAGGAAGGGGGGCGGGCGGGCCACCGCCGCAAGCACCGGGGACCGCGGGGACCGCAACCACCCATGGTGACAGGCTCTGTGCCCCAGCGCCTACCGCCACCAATGCCAGCACTTCCCACCAACAGGGCAGGCGCCGGGCCTGAGGCAGCCACGCTGGAGCACGAGCGCCCCACCGCGAGCACCAGCAACGCTGGAGTCAAGGCAAGAGTCGACGTGGAACAGTTTAGGCGTGCTGATTGCACGCGGAGTCCGGGAGGCTAGAACGACGACGAAGCCGATCTCCAGCAGGCAGGTGTCCTTCATTCGTTTTCAGGCGGAGCTGTAACTCTCTCTAGCTGCGTCGAGCCAGAGAGCTGAGATTGGGAGGGGGAGCTGAGTTTAAGGCAGCTCAGCCTGCCCCTCCCTGCATGGTGGTGCCACTGGGGTGCACCAATCAGAGGCCCCTACGTCTTGTCACCCCACCCGCCCACAATGGCCCCCCCTTTCAGCCAGACAAGCTGGCGCCGGGGTGAGGGCATTTCAGGAAAGTTGGAAAAGCAGACCACAAGTCCACAGAATCTGCTGGACAGGGGGAAATCAGGACTGCAGAATCCGCGGGTTGGATTCATGAAAAATCATTTGGTTCCATTGCAGATTTCTCTGACATCCCTACCCATAACAAACACACAATATTAACTGGAGCATTTAAGAACAACAGATGAGATTATCTCAACAATGGTGACAAGGTGCACATTTTCCAGTACCTGATATTCACAGTAAACCGGTAGAATTCAATTACTGTGGATTCAGATTGCAACAAGGAGATTTCCCTTTCCCACTTACATCTTTGTTAACATCTACAGCAGCCATATGTTTCACACCTCAAATGGATATTGGTATCACATATCTGTGCACAAAGAAAAGAGAATGTTTTAATAAACAAAAACAAAACTTCCATGCATAATTATGTGGAAAGCTTTCAAAACTGCATCTAAAAACTAGTAGTGTTACTGTAAAAAGGAATTCTAGTAGGGGTGTACGGATTCCCCACTGTCTCTTCTGGGAGGGAATCCATGGGGGGGGGGAGGTGATCCATTCCCCCCTCCCCGGAATCCTCCAGAGCAGTTCCACTCCACTCAGATTCCGGGGGGGGGGACTGGCTTGGGGGCACTTACCTTCCGTCCTGCCAGCCAGAGCCATTTGCCTCCTCCCTGTCCCTGCTGATTGCCATGTCTTAAAAAAAAAAAAAAAAAGTGATCGGGAGGATGTGCCCATAGACTTATATGCAAATAGAGTCATGAATCTTGCGTATACATCTATGTGCCCATAGGCTTATACGCAAGATTCACTGCTCTATTTTGCGTATAAGCCTATGGGCACATCCTCCCAATCGCCTTTTTTTTTTCACACATGGCAATCAGCAGGGACAGGGAGGATGCAAACGGCTCTGCCTGGCAAGAAGCAGCCGAGTGCGGTTCCGCCTCCAGTCCTCCTGGAGCAGAGGCAAGTGGTCCCGATCCGCTGTGGATTCCTGTGGCCAGATTCCAAAGAATCCGGCCTCATTTGAATCCGCAACTGATTTCTCTGACATCCCTAAATTCTAAAAGCCTTGGCTGCAATCTTACAGCAGGGAATCTGATGTTTTTTATGGATCAAGCAATCTCAGCAGAAGGGTCGGAGTATATAGCTGGCATGTGCATGCCCAGCCATTGAATCCCAGACTGCCTCCTCTGGTATACTCAGCCTTGTGTAGGGATGTTGCAGGAGTCTGGTTGGGGCTAGGGATGTCAGAGAATTTCGCCACGGATCTCAGTGAGGCCGAATGCCAGTGCATTCACCCCTGAACTCTGTGGCAGAATGGCCTGTCACCCCCCTGCCCCCCCCCCGCGGATCCCCCCCAGGATGAGACTTACCTGGGGTGGATCTTCCGACCGGCTGCCGTCATTTGCAGTCTAGCATTTGTTTTTTTGGTTTTTTTACAGAGACGTGATAGGCTGCGTAAAGACTTACGTAGCCTATCACATCCTGGTTAAAAAAAAAAAATGAGTACGCAAATGGCGGCGGCTACGGCCACCACCATTTGCGTTCCTTATTTTTTGCCATCTTAGTCTACGTAAATATTTATGTCGACTATTATGGCGAAAATAAAGGGGAACGCAAATAGCGTAGTGGGCGCGTTTTGCGTCCATTTTTGATTAGCAGTTTTAGCCTACGTAAATATTTACATAGGCTAAAACAGCGAATCAAAAGGGGATGCAAATAGCGCCCACTACGCTATTTGCGTTCCCCTTTATTTTTGCTGTAATAGTCTATGTAAATATTTACGTAGACTAAGATGGTGAAAAATAAGGAACACAAATGGCGGCTGTAGCCACCGCCATTTGCATACGTGTTGGTTTTTTTTTTACCCAGAGCCCTCTGTGGCTGGAAATCCGGTTGCGGACGGCCCTGGCCTGGGCCTGGCCGGCTGCTCTGCAGAGCCGCCGTGGAGCACAGCCAGCCATTGAGGATTCCAGGGGGGAGGAACAGATCTCCTCCCCCAACATTGAGGATTCCGGGGGGAGGGACAGAATGTCTCCCCCCACACACCATGAACGTAATCTATGGAAAGGAAAGTGACTTTCATACATCCCTAGTTGGGGCTCAAGCTGGATGATTTCTCACCAGCTTGGCCTGCCAGATGCCAGTCCACTGATCCCCACGCTTGTCCACCATGGTGCATATTGGGCTGGGCAAGCAAGCCTGATCCCCACTTGTCCATGAGCTGTCATTTTGCATAAAAATGGCACCCCAGCTGTTTAAGTAAATGATGATTTACGTAGACAGCTGAGCTGCCAGTTTTACGTAAAATAGTGGCTCACGGGATGGGGGGACACCGGGAGCCACTCACTGGGCACCCGTGGACCATCCTGTGGCTCACCCAGCATGCCAAACAGAGGCGGGTAAGGGGGGGGGATCTGGAAAGCGGCATGCAGGGTGGGTGCAGGGTGGTTCATCCATCCCTAGCTCTGTGTTTTTTGATAGCTATGCGGGCAGCAGACATGTGTGAGAGAGAAGAACCAACATAAAGAATGAGGCCAGTGTGGCTGCACAGAGAGCTCTCTGACAAGCCGAGATCTTTAAAGAAGACATGGGTAAGAGATGGAATGAGGGGCATATTTATTGACTGAATCATTTAATCTATATCCCACCTTTCAACTAAAAATACTGCTCAACGTGGAGATGGCTGGAATCACCTGTGCCCACCCTGTACTTTGACTGTGAAACTCCTGCTTCTTACAAGACCTGGTGAGTAGCACGGGGTCAGCTCAGCAGCAGCATGGGGTGTCCGTTTGTTTGGCTGCTGACCCAGTCTCCATGCAAGCCCCATTTTAGTGCAAGTTGGGCACTCTATATTTTTCGTAGATGTACTGCAGCGAACAACAGTGGCCATGAAGGGCCATTTCAACCATATTAGAGGCCTCTAATATGGCTTCAATGGCCCTTTAGAGCCACCATTGTGTGCAACATACAGAAAAATACAGAGTCCCCAGCTTGTGCGAAAATGAGGCTTGCATGGAGACCAGACAGCTGCCCTAAGTCCCGGCCTCTCGCACCGTGTGGGGAGCAAGGGTGGAGGTTTGCTGAGCTGGGTTCGGGGGCACAGATGGGGCAGGATTTAATGGGTTCCCAGTCCCAATCAGGCCCCCACACCATCCCTAGTTCAACACGACATAGAACTAAGGATGAGTACAATAGGGTAGCCCTGACCTGCGAGGGTATTCTCAGGAAGGCTAAAGTCTACAACGAGCTGAGGCTTGCAAGGGATGCTAAAAACAACAAAAAGGGCCTCTTGGATGTATGAGAAATTCATTTCTGTTCATTTTTTTATCCAGATTTACCCAGTTTGCACCTTCCAGATTGAACACAGACTCGGACACACCCCACACTCAAAGTCTGTACATTTCCGAGCTTGCAATCTGTTTCAAGGATGCAACCAAAATGTGACCAACAGCATGAGGAAAAATGTGCATGAAAAATGCATACTTTGGGAAAATGTACACAAACATGCTTTAATCAATGGGAGAAGAATGCACACGTTTCAAAGATGCACTCCATTGATGTGTACATTTGGGGAAACGTGCACAAATTTTCATGTGGAAAGAAAAAAAAATCACAATCCGATACAGCAGGGGAGTGCAACCTCTGGCCTGCAGGCCTGATCTGATCTGCGCTGAAGCCCAATTTGGCCTGCGGAGTGTCAAGCACCCTCCATAGGCCTCAGCCCCTGTCCTCCCAAAGCCCCACCCCCTCCCAAAGCCTTGGCCTAAAGGGGAATCCCCAGCTTAACTCTGATCTCAGAGATCGGCAGTAACCCGTGGATTCCCCTAGACCAGTCCCTGTGCCACTTGTGTTGCGATTGGGTCATGTGCAGTGCAGCAAGGAGTAGCCTGATTCCTGCAAGCCTTAAATGAGTCACTTTCTCCACACAGAGAAAGGCATGGAGCTTTGGGGATTAGGCCTCACCGCTTGGCATCACCTGGCCTGCCTGGCTTGGTCTGGGGGGGGGGGGTTAGCTAGCCTCCAGACCAAAAGTGGTTGCCCTCCCCTGTGATACAGACATGAAATGGAGCAAGCTTCATGGTGGGATTTGAAGAAATTCAGTGACCTCGAATTTTACTTGTTTGGGGGATATGTGTGGAACAAAACAAAACAAAACAAGGAAGGGTTAGGGAAAGATGCTGCTTGGCAAATATGGTGAAGCATTAACAGGGAACCAGAAAAAGCTGAACTACTCAATCCCTATTTCATCTTGGCCTTCTCCCAAATGGGAATTATTTTCAACCTGGGAAAAGTAGAACAAATTATATAAGGCAGAACATGCTGCCCAGGATTGGTTAGGAGATGGTTAGAGAATGCCTCACTCAAGGGTGGGCAATTTGTGGTCTTCTAGATGTTTTGGCCTGCAACTCCCTTCGTCTCTCACCATTGGCTATAGTGTGGCTATGGATGATTGGCATGGTGGCCCTCCAGACCGTTTGGCCTACAAGAAGTTGCCCATCCCTGACCTAGCTACTTTATATGAGCTCAGGTCTCCATGGCCAGATGAATTATAGTCCTTTGTGTTGAAGCAGATTTGTGAACACTATTTTGATACCACTGTCTGTAATCTTTGAGAGTTCTTGAAGAAGGGGTGATGTGCCAGAAGACTGGAGATAGGCAAATGTTGCCCCTAATTCAAAAGGGGAAAGGCAGCTTGGGAAACAATTGACTGGTCAGTCTGACCTGGGTAACAAGTTGGGATTGGTGAGAACCTTGTTAGGTTCATATTTTAATGTGAAATTACTGAAATCACATTTCCCAAACCTACAAATAAACCAGAACACAATTATGAAGTGATATTCACACTTTTCAGAATTTTGGAATGTGGTTTGCAAATTTAAACATGGGCACAAAATCTGTATAATAGGGGAGGAGGACAAAATGCATATATTAGGGTCAAGTGTGAAAAACTGTATATATTAGGGGGACAATATACACAAAATGTGTTATATTAGGGGAAATCACATGGGAAAATGTACATATCTGGAAATGTTCTGGGCACCAGACATAAAAAGGATATTAAGTTATTCACAAACTAGAGCTAGTCCAGAAGAGAGTGACCAGGATGGTATAAAGTTTGGAAGCAAAGTCCTCTGAAGAGTAGTTGAAAGAGCTGGATAGGTTCAGCCCAGAGAAGAACATTTGAAGACATGGTATTCTTCAAATATTTGAAAGGCTTTCATGCAGAAGACAAAGCAGACTTGTTTTCTGATGCTCCAGAGGGCAGGACTAGAACTATTGAGTAGAAATTGCAGGGAAGCAGATTTTGGCTAAACTTTAGTAGAAACTTCCTAAATGTATGAACTGTTGGACAGTGGAAGAGAAGTGCTTTTGGAGGTAGTGGGTACTCCTTTGCTGGAGGTGTTTAAGCAGCGCCTGGATGGCCATCTGTCAGAAATAATGTGGCTGCATCCTGCTGCATTCAAGATCCTGCATTGAGCAGGTGTTTGGACTTGATGACCTTCAAGGCCCCTTTCAACTTCATGATTCTATAAGGCTAGCATTCCTTAATGTCTCCCTTTAACTTCCAGAGTGCACTTAAGTCCTACTGAATTAATAGGAATAGTTAGTCATAACTAAAGTACGTCCAGCTGATTTCAATGGGGGTAATGGAGCTAAGGTTTTTTGTGAATGAATGTCATTGTTAAGTACAAGAGAACATAAGAAGAGCCATGCTGGATCAGAGGTCCATCTAGTCCACCATCCTATTCACATAGTGGCCAACCAGCTGTCGACAGGAGATCCACAAGCAGGACATGAGTGCAACAGCACTCTTCTGCCCATGTTCCCCAGCAACTGATGTACATAGGCTCACTGCCTCTGATAATGGAAGTAGCGTATAGCCATCAGGACCAGTAGCCATTGATAGCCTTCTCCTCCATGAATTTGTCCAATCCCCTTTTAAAACCAACCAAATTGGTGGCCATCGCTGCATCAAAAAACAGAGGAGGTGTCTTTTTTTTCTTCTTTCAGTTTTTTAGCTCATCCTGTTTCCTCATTTGTATTTTGATTGTTTTCTTTAAATGGAACATTGAAAAAACAATGTAAAACACACTGAGATGTTAATGATGTCTTCCCTCACCATATCAGCACATTTCAGTATTTCTTGTTTTTTATTTGTATAAATGATGGCACATTTCTGGAGAAGAAAGCAAAGCTGCTGGATGTTGAGCAATGGTGGGTGACCTTAGGTTATTGCTCTTAACATGAAATTTAATTGAAGTGGCTTTCACAGAGGCTCTCGGATTACTGGAAATATACTGCATCAGTGATTGGGGTGAAAAAGCTGATTTTGCAAAGACATAAAATACATTACAGTAGAATATGCTAAATTCATGTTTTTAAATGCCTTATGTTGAATTATTCTTTCATTTTAAAACAGTTTTCAGACTAGACTCCAGTGCATATTGGGGTTCCTCACTGATAAGATCAATAGTTGTAGACGAGCTTTTCTCAAAGACAGCTTGCCAATGACAACCAAATTTGCTTTGTAGAATCCAGTCTTTGTAGAATCCAGCAGTGAGTTCCAATAGACCTGTCCAGTGTCTATGCGCACCCTAGAATTGTCTGTAATGAGCAGATTTCTTTCTTTCTTTCTTTCTTTCTTTCTTTCTCTCTCTCTCTCTCTCTCTTTCTCTTTCTTTCTTTCTTTCTTTCTTTCTTTCTTCATTTGTTACATTCATACCCCACCTTTCCTCCAAAGAGTCAAAGGTGGTATAAATGATCCTACTATGCCTCTCCATTTTATTTTCACAACAACCATGTGAGGTACATTGGCCTGAGAGTCGGTGACTGGTCCAAAGTCATGTAGTGAGCGTGAGCCTCATGGCTGAGTGGGGACTAGAAGCTGAATCTCCTGAGTCCCAGTCCAGCACTCTAACCAGTACACCACACTGGCTTTCCAGTGGAGCTATTCTTAGGAAGGTGAATTCATGCAGAAAGGGTTCCCTAAAGGTATATGTTTGAGAACCACAACTCAACCTTGCTTAGCTTCTGAGATCAGATGAGATCAGGTGCATCCAGCCCATGTGGAACTGGAAGCCTACAGTAGAGCTTGCTGCATGGGCAAGGTAAGGGAGATGCATTTGTAGATTTGCAAAATAAGGGAGATACATTGTTGTACATTGCCGTATACGGGCAAAGTGAATAAGTCATTTGGATGGGGTAACAGACACAATGTTTAACCCAGGTTAATCCCAAGATGAATTTTGTAATGTGACCAAGCACTGACACATAGGTCAGGTAAGGGCAGATGTTACTTCATATACAGTAGGGATGTCAGAGAATTCCTCCACGGATCTCGGTGAGGCCGAATGCTAGTGCATTTGGCCACCCGAAATCTGTGGCGGAATGGCCTGCCACCCCCCCGCCACCCCGCAGATCCCCCCGGGACGAGACTTACCTGGGGCAGATCTTCTGGGTGGCAGTGGCTCCGGTGGCTGCTCCGGCAGCGGCTGCAGTGGCGGCGGCGGTGGGTGGTCTTCCGACCAGCTGCCGCCACCGCCATTTCCAGGCTTGTGGGGAAAAAAAAGACGTGATAGGTTACGTAAAGATTTACGTAGCCTATCATGGCTAGGTCTAAAAAAAAAAGAAAAAAAAGTGATAGGCTACGTAAATCTTTATGTAGCCTATCATGGTTGGGGGTGGGTTTATTTTTTTTTAAAAAGCGTATGCAAATGGCGGTGGCTACGGCTGCCGCCATTTGCGTTCCTTCTTTTTACCGTCTTAATCTACGCAAATATTTATGTAGACTATGACGGTGAAAATCAAGGGGAACGCAAATAGCGTAGCGGGCGCTATTTGCGTCCCGTTTTGATTTGCCGTTTTAGCCTACATAAAGATTTACGCAGGCTAACACGGTGAATGAAAAAGGGATGCAAATAGTGCCTGCTACGCTATTTGCGTTCCCCTCGATTTTCGCCATCATAGTCTAAGTAAATATTTGCGTAGATTAAGACAGCGAAAAAGAAGGAATGCAAATGGCGGCAGCCGTAGCTGCCACCATTTGCGTACGCGGTTGTTTTGTTTTGTTTTTTACCCAGAGCCTTCCGCGGCCAGAAATCCGGCTGCTGATGGCTCTGGCCGGGCTGGGCCGGTCCAGGCCTGGCCGGCTGCTCTGCGGAGCTGCCACGGAGCACAGCCGGCCGTTCAAGGATTCCAGGGGGAGGAACGGAGCGCCTCCCCCCCTGGCCAGGATTCCGGGGAGAGGGACAGAATGCCTCCCCCCCACCATCAACATAATCCGCAAAAGGTAAGTCACTTTCGTACATCCCTAATATGCAGTACTATTTGCAACAGTGCTTCGTTACGCATGAGCATCTCTCAATCCAAGCCATGGTCTTTTTAAGAACCATTGGGGTCCAGCAGGGGCATGCAGTCTTTCCAGACACAAGGGTCATATGATGCTGGCTCAGGGCTCAGGGGCTGGATGTGTGTGTGCATGCATGTGCACACACACAGACACACATGTCTCCCCCCCCCCATGATCCTAACAGAGCAACAAGGGGGAAAGAGAAATCTGTTTTAGGATCACTGGGGGAAGGACTGGAGATGCCTCTCTTTAGCTTAGTGGTGGCCAGGGGTGAGTCATGGCATCCTTGGGGGCTGCAATTAAGTCATTGGGGACCACAAGTAGCCTCTGGGCTATGGGTTATGTATCCCTGGGCTAGAGGACTTTCAACTATTGGCTCTGTATGTGTGTAAGTACCTGGTTTAGACTAACAAACTCAGTTGCTAATGTATTATGAATCAAATATCACTACTATGTAGCTGGAAAGAAGCAAAAGCAAGTTTGGGTGCTGGTGTGCACATGCAAAGCATCGCTCTTCGTCCTGCCAAGAAATTTCACTTAGTTGGAATTGTTTCCTAATTATTTCATTATTATTTAAAATATCTCCTGGCCACCTTTCAGGGCAGGAGGCTTCCTTCAAAATCCGTCATCTTTCCCCCGCACCCTGAGCAGAAACATCCAAATGTGCCTCAGATCTAGGGATGGCAGAGAATTCCGCCGCAGACTCAAATGAGGCCAGATTCTTTGGAATCCGGCCTCCGGAATCCATGGCGGAATGGCACACTAACCTCCACCTCCCAAGGATTTCCTGCAGAATGGAACTCTGGCTCCATTGCACTGGGGATATTGTAATGGCAGCTGCCATTACCATTTCACTGTGAGGAATACAGCCGCAAATGACGTAGTGGACACCACTTGTGGCCATAAAGCGCTGCTTTTTATGTAATTGCAGTGGTAAATGGTGAAATGGTAATGGCGGCCGCCATTACAGTATCACCAGTGCAATGGAGCCGGAGTGCGGTTCTGTGAAATCCTCCGGATGCAGAGCTGCTCCGGAGGATTCTGGGGGTGGGGGGGGAATGGATTGCCTCCCTCCCAGTGGAAAAGACCACAGAATGGATGGTGAGTAATCCATCCATCCCTACTCAGATCTCACTTAGGTTTGCCTTGCCCAAACCTTTTGACCTTTCTTTGGAACACCACAAATGTTTTGTCCAAGTAGGAACTTCCAAATTCACCTCAAATGTTGTGTTAAGCAAATTATGGTTTTAACTGTACTTGAGATCAAGCTCTGATGGACTCTCTTTTGAGGAATAGTACTGGCCTGTTCTGCTGGAAGATGATATAAACCTATGTGTGCTTATTAATACTGCTGTGGGAGTGGATATTTTTAAATGACAGGGTGTGGTGATCACAGCAGCTGTACATCAGCTAGGGATGGGCGAAAGTCCCTTACCTGTCCTCGAAGCTTGCTTCGCGGTGGGGGGGAGGCGCTTCGCTTCTCCCCCCGAAGTTCATGTGAGGGGGGAAGGCGCCCCGCCTCGCCCGGCCAAAATTCAGGCCGGGGGGGAGGCGCCCCATCCCTCACCGGCGAAATTCAGGCCGGGTAGAAGCACCCCGTCTACCTGGCCGCGAAAAAAAAGTAAAAAAAAACAACAACACCCCGTGATAGGCCACGTAACGATTAACGTAGCCTTTCACAGCTGACTTTGGAGATCTAGCTGTGATAGGCTACGTTAATCATTACGTAGCCTATCACGGGTTTTTTTTTTTTTTTTACTTCACTTGTAATGGCGGCGGCAGCAGCCAGTCGAAAGACCGGCTGCCGCCCCCGCCCCTGATGAAAACCCGCCGAACCGCTGCCGGGACCCGCCGCCGGAGGGACATTCGTCAAAGGTAAGTCCCATCCCGGGGCGGGGGCGGGGGGCGGAGAATTTCACCACCGATTTTGGGGGGCCGAATGCATTGGCACTCGGCCCCCCGAAGTTTCGGGGAGAAATTCTCCCCCATCCCTAACATCAGCAGAAAAGAAATCCATATCAAAAGTAGAATGATGTAGCCAAAGAAATTAGTTTGACATAAAAAAGGCAGTGGGGAGCAGGGAGGAACAGGTGGCAGTCCTTTAGCATGAAAAAATGGGTTCTCTGACTGTGTCACACTCTCAGAAATGCAAATGATTTATGAAAGAGTGAATAAAAAGAAATGATAACTTGCTAACCCCATTTTAGATAGTTTGATTTTGGTGGGAGGCATCTGGCAAAAAAAAGTCTTTTTCCAAATTGCATAGGAGAGTTGGGAAGAAGACCACTTAACAAGTCTGAAGATAGATAGATAGATAGATAGATAGATAGATAGATAGATAGATAGATAGATAGATATACACCTCCTTTGCTAGCTGGCCTAAGGAGAAGAGCCCAGTCCTTTCATTTGGCAAAGGAAATAGCTTTGCAATTGTGCAGGTGGGAAATAAATAGAAAAACAGAGATGTGGGGAAAATCAGCCTTTCAGCCAAGGCGTCTATTTTACATACATGATTCATTCTCAATTGTGAAGGACTTTGGAGATGTATTCTTCTTTATTTCTGTTGTATGCCATAATGCTAGAAAATGTACAGTGCTGAAAGTGAGGATTTGGGAGGTGGGAGCATTCCTTTTTGGATTACCAAAAATGGAGTGTGCAGGCATTGGGTTGGGATGTTATATTGAGTTTTACATTTTTTGTCCTGTCTTTGGTTACACATTGGGCCTTTGAAGACAGCTAGCAACCTCAGAAGTATAGACACAAACTAACAACCCTTTCAAGCCAATCAGCAATTATTTAAACACTACTAATAAATTCATTGCAGGACAAAAAAATCATTCAAGTCAGCACCTTCCAAATGGCCAGTGGAACAGCCATTTAAGAATAGTGGTTCACACACATCCTAAAATTTATGGCTCTGTTCAGACTCCATTTTACAGCTTTTGTCTCTTTTCTTTTTTCCTGCCCTCCTACCTTTCCTTCCACCATTCTTCCTCCTTTCTCCCTCATTCTTTTTATCAGGGCCTTCTAGTAACACAGTTCTGAAAACAAACAAACTGTGAAGGGACTACAACTATAAGGATACAACAGTTCTCCAAACCAAGTATTTGAAAGATAGGAAACACCAGGGATGGCGGAGAATTTCTCCTCGAAACTTCGGGGGGCCGAGTGCCAACGTGTTCGGCCCCCCGAACAAGTTTCGGGGAGAAATCCTCCGCACCCCCCCCGCACCCCGCACCCCCCCCGGGACGGGACTTACCTTCCCTGAATGTCCCTCCCGGCGGCGGGTCCGGCTGGTGGTTCATCCGGTGTTCGAGCGGGGCGGGAGCGGTAGCCGGTCTTTCGACCGGCTGCTGCCCCCGCCATTGCAATGAAAGAAAAAAAAAACAACGTCCCCTGATAGGCTACGTGACGATTCACGTAGCCTATCATGGCTAGATTTGCAAAGTCAGCCGTGATAGGCTACGTGAATCGTCATGTAGCCTATCACGGGTGACTTTAAAAAAAAAAAAAAGCGCGTACGCGAATGGCGGCCCCCATAGGGAGCCGCCATTCCCCTTCCTTATTTGGTCGCTGTAGTCTACGTAAATGTTTACATAGACTACGGCGAAAATAAGGGCAACGCTATTTGCGTTGCCCTTATTTTCGCCGTAGTCTACGTAAACATTTACGTAGACTACAGCAACTAAATAAGGAACGCGAATGGCGGCTCCCTATGGGGGCCGCCATTCGCGTACGCGCTTTTTTTTTTTTTTTAAAGTCACCCGTGATAGGCTACATGACGATTCACGTAGCCTATCACGGCTGACTTTCCAGATCTAGCCGTGATAGGCTACGTGAATCGTCACGTAGCCTATCAGGGGACGTTGTTTTTGTTTTTTTTTTACTTTCGTGTTCACGGCCGGGCGAGGCGGGAAGCCTCCTCCCCGGCCTGAATTTCGGCCGGGCGAGGCGGGAAGCCTCCCCCCCCGGCCTGAATTTCGGCCGGGCGAGGCCGGAAGCCTCCCTCCCCAGCCTGAACTTCGCGGGGGGAGCAGCGAAGCGCTCCCCCCCACCGCGAACAAGCTGCGAGAAAAGGTAAGTGACTTTCGTCCACCCCTAGAAACACACTGCAAGGTTGCAGTCCTCTTCCTTATTCTCCCTTCTTCCCCTCCCTCTCTCCTTGCTCATGAGTACAACTTCTCTTTCCATTATCATCAATCACTTGCCTCCATTTATCACAATGAGCAAGGATGTCTTGAGTGCCAGTTTTGAGCTAAGGTTGGAGATGGGAGGATGTCACAGGAGTATATAACTACTGCAGCAAAAACAGTGAAAGATTCACTCACTCACACACACACACACACACACACACACATTGATGGGGCAACATCAGTGCTCTAGATGAAGCTGTTGCAAGAATGAATTTAGACAAGAACACAGGAGGCTCCTCAGAGTTCTGGCACTACAAAGAAGTTTACTGGCAACTGTGTCAACACATCCATGGAGAAACCTGGGTACCAAAGTGCTGGCTCTAGGTTTTGGGGGGCCTTTGGGCAGGGGCCCTCAATAGGACCCTTCCCTCAGTGAGTCTACCTTCTGATAGTCATTGTCACAGATGAGTGTCTGACAGCAGAATGCAGAGGACTTCTTCTTCTTCTTCTTCTTCTTCTTCTTCTTCTTCTTCTTCTTCTTCTTCCCCTCCTCCTCCTCCTCCTCCTCTTCCTCCTCCTCCTCCTCCTCCTTCTCCTTCTCATTAAAAGTACTTTTAACAATATCAAAATCAAACCAAAAATGTTTCACTCAGCTTTCAGGTCCTCAGCAGGCAGCACTACTGGAAAGCCCCAAGGGAAAATGTCCTGGCTAAGTCCTTTAGGGGGCTTTTCAGAAAGCTCAAGCAGATGGAGAGGCTACAAGGACAGAAAAGGATAAACCCTGTAAAATAAAGAGTATGCACAATCCTCTCAGCCATCTCCTTACAGTAAGGTAAATACCAAAGCCCTGAACAATGAGACATTTCTCCAAAATATTATTTATACATTATTTTATTCCTATACCACCTAATAGCCGGAGCGCTATTTTGTGTAATTTTTGTCACAAAAATGACAAAACATAATATAAAAACTTTAGCACGCAAAATTAAAAATGAACAGTTTAAGCAGCTAAAAACACCTACACTGAGGTACTGGGATCGGATAAAACAACTGACATTAAAATCCCAGTCTAAAAAAATCCCCGTGAAAGTGGCAAAAATCCAGCTGCTTCTTTTGCAGGGAAACAATGAGGCTCCAAAAGGGCAGGTGGGTTTCGGCACAGCACTAGTTTAAAATGATATAGGGGGAAAATCTGTGTAATTTTGCAAATGGCTGCACAGTGGTAGGGGGTTGTGAAGGTGGATGGCGGAGAATTGAGAATTTCTTGTTAAGGGCTAAAATAAAGGGAGGGATACATAATGTTTTGGGAGAAGGTTTGGGGTTGTTCTTAATGCTGCTTACGAAACAAAGCTATCTGTGTTTGCACTAACAGGAGTGAATCATCTCAAAAAGACTTTAAAGAATATATGCACATATAATCTCAAATTCATTTTGATTGCATGCAGATTGGGGAATGTGCATTTCTGACATGCACTGTTTTCTCTAGAGATGGGAGAATCAGTGAGGCTCAAGCTTATCAGGGTTCTCCAAGTTCTGCCTCAAAACTCAATCTGCCTTGTTCTCATGTGTGAGGTTGTATGGTTCATGTTCAAATGGAAAAATGTGTGCATTTGGGTGTGCAATTTTTAAAAGCACCCACACAAATGTGTACTTTTCCACCATTGGCTAAAGCATGGAAATGTGTATTTCCTTTTTCAAAATGCACATTTTTAAAGTGCACATTTTTGTATCAAATGCATTTTCTGAATGTGATTGCAAACTTAGGAAAAGGCAAGCTTTGCCTGAAAAATGCACTTGCATTCAGGGGTGCCAACAGGGCAAGTTCTTGTAAAAAATGAATCAAAACGAAATTCTCATACATCCCTACTTTCTGCCATTTGCTTCACAGATGGTGGTTCGTGAGGCTTAGGGATGGCAGAGAATTCCGCCACAGACTCCAATGAGGCTGGATTCTAAGAATCTGGCCCCCTGGAGTCCGCGGAGGAATGAAAGACTCACCTCTTCCACCCGGGGGAATCCGTGCCGGCCGGATCTTACCTGCTGCCATCCATCCGCTGCCGTCTGCTGCCATCTGCTGCTGCCTGTCTTTGGATGGAAATGGCATCTGGCATAGCGGACGCCATTTGCGTCCCTGCCTTTTGCCCTGATAGGCTACGTAAAGATTTACGTAGCCTATCATGGCAAAGAGCAGGGACGCAAATGGTATCTGCTACTCCAGACACCATTTGCATCTGAAGACAGGCAGCAGTGGCTGGCAGCAGCTGGCAGCAGACAGACGGCAGCAGGTAGGATCTGGATGGCGTGGATTCCCCAGGTGGTGGAGGTGAGTCTTTCATTCCTCCGTGGACTCTGGGAGGCTGGATTCCGGCAGCATCTAGAGCTGGCTGGTGGCTCCACAGACTCGCTGCGGAGCGGAGCTGGCCGGGGAGGATTCAAGGGGGAGGACCAGATCGCCTCCCCCCCCCCCGCAGATCCATGGGCAGACAAGGGTGAGTACAATCCATACACCCCTAGTGAGGCTAGAATATGGCCCCATGAAGAGTTTTGATGTGAGAGACCCATGGACTTTGGAAGGTGTAGCAGCACCTCTAATGTTATATGATTTGGACCTTTTCTACTACACAAGGCTGTTAATGTGCTGTTAATTCACTGTATCTACTTTTGGTTTTGTTGCAACTAGTAAAAATATGAATGAAAACCCAAATGCTTATTTATTGCCCCTAACTTCAGTATGAAATATATCCACAAAATCGTATAGGGAAGGCATCATTTGACTTCCCTATGTATGTTAGCCTCTTCCACAAAAAAAGCCATACACTCTGCTCAGACAGGTCTTTCAAGCAGCTTTTGTATGCCATTTATCAGTATGTCCCCCTCTAATGCACTTAGCCAATCAATCACATTCTGTCATAGTGAATGCATTTCCTCCTTGGGGATGGGGGTGGGAGAAGCAAGGGGTAATTTATACCCCCTTACCTATTTGCAACAAAATGTCAATCCTTGTGGGTTTTTTGGTAATTTTCAATCAAGTCTGATTGCATCTTTTATTTTTCCTTCTGTGCAGTTCTACCTAATTTACAACGACTTGGCATACCATTTAATGGAGCAAGTGTTTTAGAAGTCTTCCTTTTGATGGACAAAAACAAAATCTGCTTTCTGACACTTTATATTTTAATATAAAGCAGGCCTGCAGATCTTAGAACCCACCAAGTCAACCCATGTTAGTGTACATTTGATGCAAATGTGGTGAGGGTCTCTGTGTGTGTGTGTGTGTGTGTGTGTGAGAGAGAGAGAGAGAGAGAGTGTGTGTGTCTACACAAGTTTATACACACATCCTTACCAAACTCTTTCTGTACTTGTGGCAGATACTTGGGTCCTATCCCCAAGCAGTCATCCCATAAATATGCACGACCTCAGAATTCACTGTATTCTCTCTCTTTTCAACAGCAACCATATGGCTGCATGCAGATTTTAGGAGGGGCACAGGTTATGTAGGAGGGGAGGAGGAATACATTCTGTGAATGGATGCTATTCTGCCGGCTGGAAGACACAAGGATACAACCCATAGTATTTACAGAAATAGTGGCAGCTACTCTGAGCATTAAGTATAGCTGACATCATTCTCAACTTTAGGGTCCTTCAGGATGCCTTCATTTGATGTCTTCTAGATTTTGCCTGCAGTTGTTACAAAGATTGTTTGAAGCCCACTATCCATAATCTGTAGAAGCAGAGTACAAGGAGATCTGGAATTACTTTTCTAAAACGCTTATGAGTCTTACACATTTGCTGGTAAGAAAGGGAGGGGAAAATGCTGGCACTGCCACTCCAAGAACTGCTAATGGAAAATCTCTTTCCTGGTCATTGGTATCTTAAAAAGAAGACTGATGTTTGCTCAGCTGTCCAAGATGTCTTTTCCTGGCACATTAACTTCAGTTCATTGTTAGCGGGGGTGGGGTGGGGATTCAAGCCCATATCAGCGGCTCTTACAAAGAGATGATAATGCTCCTGGTAGTTCTTCTTCTTCTTCTTCTTCTTCTTCTTCTTCTTCTTCTTCTTCTTCTTCTTCTTCTTCTTCTTCTTCTTCCCCTCTGGGTACTTTAAGCTTCCATCTTTCAAATTAAATATCTGGGGCAGTGGTTTTTCACTAGGAAGTTGCCAAGCACCCATTCGATGTGGAGAATACTTAATAGGGCCTTGGGTGTGTTAAATATATCCCTCTTACATAGAGGTTTTTGAAATGAAAGAAGAAAAATGGTTTCATCTTTTGAACGTCCCTTGAAATTCCTACAGAATTTCAGTCTGTCTTCCTCTATCCACAGATTGCACTTTTTCACATAGGAGAATGAGCATTGGGCTAGTGCTACATTCAGGCATTTGCCCCGTACATGGAATAAATGCCTGGAATGGGAGGAGGCTGTGCCTCCCCCCGACACACACACACACACACACACACACACACCTTAATATGGTTGTTCTCCCCTGACCCCAGCCCTGCACCTGACTTCCATTAAACCTTTGGAAAGAAAAGCCTATGCAGTTTTGTACCCAACAAGATAGGTGTTCCAAGTCACACTGAGTTAAGTTAAAAGCCATGTTGTTAAGGGATGGGAGGTTAACATTTTCCCTTATACCAATTTCCCAATTTAAGTTTAACAAATAGCTCATCCAGGTGCTATTTGTTTGGTGGGTCTCTCTCTCTCTTTCTCTCTCTCTCAGTCTCTCCTTTCCTACAAAAAGGTGTTCACAGAAAAAAACAGTGGGCCAAGCAGCTCACTTCATGCAAATGAGTTACTTTCCTAACATTACGGATAAAAAGAAATGAAACATTATATATAAACTGTGCCAGTAGTGATTGTGAAGAGGAGATCAAACAGTGGTAGCTACTCCAAATGAATGAATGTGCAGGAGAAGACTATGTGCTTACATACAGTGTTTATACTCTTGTTGCACTAATTCTGAGATAACTTTTCATGTCTAATTATCAAGCATCCCCTCCTGCCGCATACCGCTCAGACATTATTGTGGTCCGCACCATTGTGAGATTGTGAACTCAATGTGGCTATTTCATGTGTGTATTGGTAAATGCCAATAGCTTCTGAGGTTGTGGGAGTTCTGAGGTAGGGAAAGGTAAAAAAGCTAAATACATTTAATAATACATAGCACTTAAATATCCACTGTGTAGATCCTTGGTGAACAACTTTCTATCTTTAATAGTCATAGGCATCAGAAAAAAATGCTTGAGGACTAGAAAAGGCTCTGGCGTTCAGGTTGCCGGTAAGAGAGAATTGTGCAGTCTCATTTAACAGCCCTCTCTGAGAGAAGAAACATAGGAACATAGGAAGCTGACTAGCCCAGTATTGTCAGCACTGAGGCTGTTCCTACATGAGGCATTTATTATGTGCTCATGCTGGCCACTCATGGAGGTTTGCAGGTTCATTACATGATGTTGTCAGCATCCAGGGCCCCTCCCGTGCTATCCTTGGCATAAGGCGTTGCAACCTAAACCTCTTTTACTTGGGTTCGAATAAAAACACGTGGTGTACGGCTATTTTTCAGCCACTAGATGGTGCTGTTTTTCATTCAGTGATATGGGGGCTGCTGAGAAAGGACATTTGGTCGCGTTTGCCGCCTGAAGAGCCAATCATCGCTGTGCCACAGAAAAGGAAGTAAAATGCTCCACAGGGCTCCCGGATTTTTCTGTAATGTAGAGGGGTCCTGACTGGCAGCAACAGCTCTCCAGGGCTTCAGACAGGGCTCTTTCTCAGCTCTACCTGGAGATGCCGGGGATTGAAGCTGGGACCTTCTGCAGGCAAAGCAGGTGCTCTGCCACGGAGCTGCAGCCCCTCCCTAAGTGGCTTCTCCAGCATCAGCTCACCTCCAATCCCATCCCCATTTACTCCCAGCTGATGTGAAGCAACATAAAAGTCCGGTTTGCTCCACCAGATCTCACTGCCAGGAAAAATGAAGTCATTAAGCCAGCTGGGTAGCTGTGGGTCACCACATAACTTAGCTCATAGGATACCACATTACCCTGGGTGCCCTGGAGGAAGGGTGGGCTAGAAATGTAATAAAATACATATAAATAAATAGAATTCCTCTAAATTGTCTGTCTGTCTGTCTCCCTGTCATGAAGCTGTTAAAAGCATTAAGCCTCTCCTGGGAACACACATTGGCAACCCTAAATATTTTGCTAGATTTCAGTCTCAGTACTGTATATTAAACTCTGCTGTAGTTAAAGACCTACATGGGATTAATTTCTCCATATTTGGAAATCTTTTCTCCTACCTTAATCTATGATCTGCTACGAACCACTTCTGGTTACTTTAACCTGTATGCCTTTGCTCTGACATAGCTCAGTGCATTTCATATTCATCAGGAAACAGATGCCTTTTTTGTCCTCTCTTCCCCAGACGAACAGATCAGTCATGCAGATATTTGTTTTAGTCTCCCCGTTGTGTCATCGGATTTGATTCCTGAGAAGGGACAAATGCTGCGTCCTATTGTGAGTTCTGTGCCTGCATTCTCTCCTTACAGACTTGCTCACACATAGCAATTGCTTTGCGAACAATACACCATCAGATGATCAGCCAGCCAGCAGGAAGCAATTTGAGTGGCATTGGGTAATGAAAAGTATATATACTCTAATCATAACATGAAAGCTGTGTTCTTCTTAGGGATTTTTTTTTATGATGAGCTGCATCCTATGTCGAGATCCCAGCTGCAGATGAGCTGTCTAAAGGACAAGCGGATATAGACAGACAATTCTTGCCATCAGCAATATTCTGTGGCACTCAGAATATTTACTTTTTCAGCTGCTGCCTTTTTTGTGCTTATGTGTATTGTTGACATCTCTGTTACTTCCATAAAGAACTCAATACTTCCTTGGATGGGGGCTGCCGGGCTGGTGATGGATGTTTACTGAGGATATGTCTTCTGATTTGCAGTTGTGATCAGCTAGATGGTTGGAAATTTATATTTATCTTCAGGATAATGAAGAGCAAACTTGGAAATGAGCATTTACCACCTCCCAGAATTTTCTTTGAGGAGGAAGGGGAAATGCAGAAAAGAGGTTGGGAGTTATGAAATAGGCCTGTAAGCAATAGGAAGGGGAAAGAAGCGTATGATGTGGTTTCTTTGAAAAGCAATAGGGAATTATTAAGAATAAAGTCCATCCCACCTATTCTAGTTTCAGACCCTTTAGCACAGGGGTGGGCAGATTCAGGCTTCCTGGATCAACTTTTTTTTTTTAACTAGAACCCTGAGACTCAGCAATCAGAACCTGGTGCAAAAGACATGCACTTAGAATTAAAGGATCTCTTAAAGCTGATGGATTCATCCACATGATTACTGTGATAATACAGAACTACAATTATGAATGGGTTTCCTGGTTGCACACACAACCTCCACCTGAGAATTTTATTTGGCCTATGAAGGTAAAGGACCATGAAACGACCAGGTTGTGTGGGCCTCTCTTCCTGATTTCATTCAATGAAAAGTACCTTTGGACTCAGAAGACAATAGGCTATATAACTAGGGATGGTGGAGAATTCCGCCACGGACTCCAATGAGGAGTCCGTGATGGAATGGAGCATTCCCCTCCACCACCCTGCAAAATTCTCCCCAGACGAACGATACCTGCTGCCGGCCGGTCCGGTCCAGTCCATCCACTGCTGTCCACTGCCCCAGTCTGCGGCCGCAAATGGTGTCCTGCAAAGCGGACGCCATTTGTGTCCCTGCTTTAGCCGTGATAGGCTACATAAGATGGATGCTTAATGTTTTAGCAATTATGTATTTTAACTGTATTACAATGTATATCATAATGTATTTTAATGTATTTAATATAAAACACTTAGAGAGCAATCCTGTGGCCCCTAGACTGCATCTAGGGCATAGCGTAGCAGAAGCCATTTGCGTCCCTGCTTTAGCCATGATAGGCTATGTAAATATTTACGTAGCCTATCATGGCTAAAGCAGGGACACCAATGGCATCCGGTATGCCAGCTACCATGTGCAGCTGCAGACTGGCAGTGGATGGAAGTCCAGCTGCGGATGGGCTCCGCCAGCGGCTCCGTGGATTTGCTGCGGAGTGGAACTAGCTGGGGAGGATTCTGGGGGGAGGGACGGATCGCCTCCCCCCACCGTGGACTCCTTGAACTGGAATGGTGAGTGGGGTTCGTAAACCCCTAGAGATAACTGAGTGTCAGGACCGCCCTAGCTGCCTCTTGCAGTCCCCACCAATAGCCAACTCAGGACACAGACGACGAGGATTCTTTCCGAGACTTTATTCTTTTATGACTCTTTCAGATACTAATCACTAGCAACAAAGCAAGGAACAGCACTGGGGAAAGATAGCAGAGCAGCCCAAGCTCCAGGTAAGGCAGTTGGTCCCCGTCTGAAGGAGAACCACGGGAAGACCCTGAACTTATGGGCTAGGGAGAGATCCTCCCTCTTTCCCTTGGGTCCTTGGGACGCGACCGTTGCTTGCGCGCCAAACGAGTGGAACACCTCCTTTCGGCGCCCTCCATCTGTTGTTGCTCCCTGCGTCTGCGCCGAACATCCAGCATGCCCCCCTCCAGCACTTTCTCACTGCCAGGGTCACTATCTCTCCCAGGAAAGCTGGCAGGAGGAATCTCTGCCAGCTGCTGTGCTTGTGAGAGATGAGCGAGCTCCTCTCCCACAGACTGCTGTTCCTCCTCAGAATCAGAACTGCTCTGGGGCTCTATTGACTCAGTTTCCACTCTGACACTGAGCTGTGTATCCCAAGACTGACATATTTCATTAGAGTAAATATAGGTCTATAATACAGTCATCCCACATCTGTCTGCATTTTTGTAAGACGATTAGATAAAAAGTTAAAGAAAAGGCCTTGGATCTGGAGCATCTTCACTCTCCAGGAAAGGACAAGGTAAGTGGAAAGTGGCCAACTCCATGTGATGAGGCCTAGCCAATGAGGAGGTGAGGGCAGGCCACTATTTAAACTTACCAAGGTTCTCCAAACTCCATTTTGAAGCTCAGTTTGCCTTGCAAGCTGTATTTCTTTTCATTCACATGGGGAAAGTACACATTTTTCAAAAGTGTGTGCTTTTCCCCAGTTGAGTAAGACATGAAAATACATAGATTTTGAACAGTGTGCATTGTATGCAGATTTTTTTAAAATCCAGAACCCTAAAGCAGCTATCCAAGGTGCCCTATCCCCCAAATAGGTTCAGCACCTTGCATAAATCCTTTAGCATTCTGGCTGGTTCTGACTGAAACCTGGAATGGATTCACAGCCCCACCAAAATCAGAGCCAGCAGACTCCACTACCATGAAGATCTCTCCCCTCCCCTATTCTCTTCTATATGGATTCAGGGACTATTTTGGCTGATTGGGATTATCATGGTCACAGCAGGTGGGTAGTGTGGGCACCCAAGCAGCTTAGGATCTGTACCCTGAGGCATCTGAGGGTAGGGATGGCACTGGTGCCCGAATCCACCCAGGAATACAGTGGACTGCCCCTGCCCACACTCCCCCAAGCCTCACTCATCAAGCCCCTGCTCAGCGAGCAGCCTGCATTCACCCCGGCAGCCTCACTGAGCTCTGCAATTGCCATTTTTTGAAAAATAAAATGGTGATTGCAAAACTGTGCATATCTGTGTATGCACGAAAATGTGCATTTTGAAAATGCACATCTTCACATATGTGCAAAATGTGCCTTTTTGCAAAAAAGCATATTTTCGCACATACACAAATATGCACATTTTTGTGATCGCCATTTTGTTTTTCAAAAAATGGCGACCACAGAGCTTGACGCGGCCACCAGAGTGAGTGCGGGCTACTCGCTGAGCATGGGAGGGGCTAGAACATGGTCCAGGGACCAGCAAGAGGGAGAAGGGGCTGGACGGGGGCCCAGAGAACCTGGACGGGGGTGAGTTTGCACATCCCTATCTGAGGGTGATAGGTGGCTGGGCCAATACACAAGTCATTGCTGGCTCAAGGGGATGGGGGGAGGGACTTCCCTGGGACCCTGGCAGTCTTTGCCCCAATGAAAACTGGTCAGTGAGAGTTGGGTGGAGCAGTCAGGGACTCCTCCTCCCTACCTACAAGATGGAAAGGCAAGGAAAGTGTGATTCTGGTACTCACCAGATCCAAGGCCTAGAGCTAGGGTGGATTTGCCTTGTAGGCATATGTTGGATCTATCCAGTACCCTAAATAAGCGCCAAACAAGTGGTTGCTTTCATGTAGCCATACTTATTTCCTTGTTGCAGCTCCTTTTGTCAGTGGAGGCTGGTGGCTCTGATTTCAGTGGGGCCGTGAATCCATTCTGGGATTCATTCAGAACCAGCCAGAACTCTAAAGGCGCTATCCAAGGTGCTGAACCCATTTTAGGGCTAGGGTCAAGGATGTTGGATAGTTCCTTTAGAGTTCTCGCTGGCTCTGACTGATACCCAGAATGGAACCACACCCCATCGAAATTGGAACCACCTGCCTACACTGGCTTTTGTTAATATTCAGTAACATTGTGGCCCTTATGGCCAACTCCTTTGTCTCACATGCCATCCTTGATAGCCAGGGGCATGGGCACGGAGAGGGGATGCCTTCTTCCTCTTTGTAAAATAATCCAATTCTTTCTTAAATGAAGATTTCTCTCAGTGTTAGGGGTGCACGAAAGCCACTTACCTGGTCTCGCAGCTTGCTTCGCGGTGGGGGGGAGGCGCTTTGCTGCTCCCCCCGAAGTTCAGGCCAGGGGGGGAGGCTTCCCTCCTCGCCCAGCCGAAATTCAGGCCGGGGGGGAGGCTTCCCGCCTCGCCCGGCTGAAATTCAGGCCGGGGAGGAGGCACCTCGCCTCGCCCGGCCACGAAATAAAAAGTTAAAAAAAAAAACGCCCCTGTGATAGGCTACATGACAATTTACGTAGCCTATCACGGCTGACTTTGCAAATCTAGCCGTGATAGGCTACGTTAATCATCATGTAGCCTATCACGGGGGCGTTTTTTTTTTTTTACTTTTATTGGAATGGCGGCAGCGGCAGCTGGTCAAAAGACCAGCTGCCGCCTCTGCCCCTGTCGAAGACCTGCCAAACCGCCGCCGGGACCCGCCGCCGGGAGGGACATTCGGGAAAGGTAAGTCCCATCCCGGGGGGGTGGAGAATTTCTCCCCGAAACTACTTCGGGGGGGCGAATACGTTGGCACTCAGCCCCCCGAAGTTTCGGGGAGAAATTCTCCCCCATCCCTACTCAGTGTGTATAATTGCATGCATACGGAAATAGGATTCTTGTTTTATTAATACAACTAAAATAAATTAATTCCCCTTGAACTTGAACGCATCCTCGATAGATTCAAGGAGCCATACACAAACCTGACTGTATATGGTGACAATTAATCCAAACCATATTTAACTTAGATATGAAAAACAAGGACAATTAAAATGTGGACTGAGCCGCACAGTCATGAATTATTCTGATCAGGAATGGAAACAGCATTTTTATTCTAAAGGCTAAATGAAATATCACCCTGTACGTCAGCTGAATTTCATTACAACTATAATTTTATTGCAGCACTTCAAGAGAGAGATTTAATCCTTTGCTTGGATATGCATTGCTCTTTACGACAAACAAATAAAAATGAAATATGAGAAGAATCTTCAGCAGTGTTTATACTGAAATATACACTTGCCAAGTAATTGCACTAACTGTGGCTATACATATCAGGTGCTATGTTAAGGATGTGAAGTGGAGATTGGGGACCCAGAAGCAAAGGTTATTTGTGGGGATTTGTAAGGCGTACAGCCTGATCCTATACAATGGCTTCAGCAGACCTGTTTCAATGAGAACATGGCATCCCATATTGGCTAAATTGGCTTTGTAATCTAAGCAAGCTATTTAGCTTTGCCTCACTTGCCCTTATTTTGCTCTTTATTTATATGAAACAAACTAAGCTTGTTGGGGGATATGTGGCTCAACAACACTACAAGCGAGAAGGATCTTGGAATTGTTGTCGATCACAAGCTGAATATGAGCCAACAATATGATGTGGCTGCAAAAAAGGCCAATGCCATTTTGGGCTGCATTAATAGAAGCATAGCTTCCAAATCCCAGGAAGTACTAGTTCCCCTCTACTCAGCACTGGTTAGGCCTCATCTGGAGTACTGTGTCCAGTTCTGGGCACCACACTTTAAGAAGGATGCAGACACACTGGAGAGGGTTCAGAGGAGGGCAGCAAAGATGATCAGAGGGCTGGAAACAGAGCCCTATGAAGAGAGACTGAAAGAACTGGGCATGTTTAGCCTTGAGAAGAGAAGACTGAGGGAAGATATGATAGTGCTCTTCAAGTACTTGAAAGGCTGTCACAGAGAGGAAGGCCAGGATCTCTTCTCGATCATCCCGGAGTGCAGGACACGGAATAATGGGCTCAAGTGACAGGAAGCCAGATTCCGGCTGAACATCAGGAAAACCTTCCTGACTGTTAGAGCAATACGACAATGGAAGCAATGACCTAGGGAGGTGGTGGGTTCTCCCACACTGGAGGCATTCAAGACGAGGCTGGACAGCCATCTGTCAGGAATGCTCTGACTTGGATTCCTGCATTGAGCAGGGAGTTGGACTCGATGGCCTTGTAGGCCCCTTCCAACCCTACTATTCCATGATTCTATGATTCTAAGCTGTTTGTGGAATTGCATCTGTCTGGGTTATCCAGAGCCACTCCAGTGGCTTTTCAAATCCTGTAAGAGCTATTTCAGGAGCTATCGCTAGTCTTTCCTCTTTGCTGTGCCTGCCCCAAACCCCTTATGGAAGGCACCAAGTGCCCCCTCCTGGCATACATTAACACAGTGATGTAGGAACCAATTCCATACAGCTTTTTTACATCCACTATATTAACACTTCAAAGCTCAAAACAATGATGTGTTTAGGGATGGACGAACTCGTCCGTGCCTGGCTTCCTCAGGTGCCTGCCAAGCTGCTGCCGCCGCCTGCCCCTGCTCACGGTGCCACGCGAGCTTAGAGATGGCTTGGCGAGCACCCCACAAAGCTTCATGGCTGGCTGCCTTCATAGTGAGCTGATCAGAATCCCTGTTGCTGCCCGCCAACCACCCTTCTTGCAGTAAGGGAAGAGCCGGCGATTGCTGGGAGGCACTGGATGCCTCTCAAGCTGGCACAGACTCCTTCCTTGCATAGAAGACCATGCAGGCTTGACAGGCCATGATGGCAGGAGTCACCTGCCAACAGCACTCTCTCCTCTCCTTGCAAGGAAGGGAGAGAGTGCAGTTGGCAGGTGACTCCTGCCTTTGCCGCCTGACTCAAGCCTTCATGGGCTCCTTGCAATGAAGGAACCTGTG
Organism: Heloderma suspectum; assembly: GCF_057233095.1. Lineage (NCBI taxonomy): Eukaryota > Metazoa > Chordata > Lepidosauria > Squamata > Helodermatidae > Heloderma > Heloderma suspectum. The sequence goes on along the minus strand of NC_139459.1, from coordinate 269,491,199 downwards.
AAGGCTTGAATGGAGGCAGGAGGCAGGGGCCTGCAGGGGCCAATTCCCCCTTCCCTACTCCTGAACATACAGATAGGGTTGGGGGAGAAATTTGTTCAGTTGACATTTTAATGTGAATTTCCCTAAATTCGTACTTTCAAACCACAGTGCGAACCAAAACTCCCTCATCCTTTGAAATCCATCATTTTGTTCTCTAATTAAAAGGGGTGTTATATGAGGGAAATTCCTTGCTGAAAATGTGTACGTCATTAGGCAAGAATGTATGCATTAGAAGAAATGTGCACAAAAATGCTTGTGAATGAGCATGCAAACTTTTAAAACAAAATCCTCAATGCTTGGGACAAACCGAGCACAAGACTGGGGAAATTCTCAATGTTCAAGACAAACTGAACATAAGATCAGAAAAAAATTGAGAGAAATCCAAATTGACAGATTCATCCATCTCTGCATTCATGCAGGCAGGTTGCCCAGTTCCCAAAGCCACTGCCCCAAGCCAGGTTGTTCTTCAGAGACAGAGGAGGTGGCCATCTGTCCTTTTCACCTCCATTCTTCCTATTCTTTTTCCTCTTTCCCTCACACTCAGCCAGTATTGTCTGTTTCCTCTCTTTCTTTCTCTTTCTTTCTTTGCCTTTCCTCCACCTTTCCATGCTACAACCTTTCCTCTAACCAGCTCCCACACATGCCTGCATTCACTGCAGATGCAGGGAGGTGCTGCTGCTATTGGCATCAGGCCAGTTAAAAGGCTGGAGGGCTGTGGAGGCACTGGACAGGCTGCAGTGCTGAGGCCTGCTGGTGGCCCCACTGTTTGAAAAATGCTGCCTTAGGGTGCAATCCTATGCATGTTTAGACAGAAAGAAGTCCTACAGCTCCCAGCATTCCACAGCTAGCATGGCTGGCTGGGGAATGCTGGGAGTTGCACGACTTCTTTCTGTCTAAATATGCATAGGCTTGCACCCTTAATCAGTTGTTTCTTCTGCACTCCGCCAAGCAGTGATCAGGTGGGACAGACCCATGCAGTTGGCCCTGTTCACATGGTCCATGCTTCAAAACATAGCCTTGGTGGTGATGTGGAAAGAAGCCACAAGGAAGTAGCTCCCCATGCCACTGAGATGATGGGCTGAATCCAGACAGCCATGCCTACAGCAGACCCTTTGAATGAAATGGGACAAGTAAGTCATGACTAACTTAAGTACCTATACTGGTAATAAATGTGATAGTAAAAATGATAAGGCCTTGATTCTGCATTCCACCCCCATTTTGTCACCCTGGCAATAAAGCCATTAGCTGAAAAAACTGGCAACACTTAACTGGTGTTAAGTGGCTATGATTTAATTAGTGCCTAAGTGCTAATTGATTTCTAGGCAGTAATAAATGGCCCCTTATTAAAAGGTGACACAGATGTCAATTTAAAAACAACTTATAACAGAGACTGCCAAAAAGGGGACTTAATTTCAAACTCTTCTGAGTAACAGTGGCCAAATAAATTAACATCTAGAACTTCCTCTCTAGGATCTGAGCAGTTCAGCCAAAAGATAGCCAGTGATCTTCTGCCTGATCTAGCCTATGACATTAGGGAAGCCTTAGCAATCACTCCACAGCTACAAAATCCCTCACCGTGTAATCCAATGCATGTCTACTCAGAAGTAAATTCCATTTTGTTCAAACTCCACTCCCAGACAGGTTCCTCTGACATCCCTCGTCTAAACATGCATACAATTGCACCCTAGGATACTCCTGCTAGGTTTTCATTCAGATTTTTAAAACCATCCCCAAAAGAATTTGTGTGTGTATACCAAAGATACAAACATATAATATCTGTTCAGAAACTGTGCAGAATTAATACAGCAGATCTCCAGTGGGCATGTCAAGATGGAAAACAAAAACGTTTCAGGTAACTGAGGTCTCAAGGAATACACCTTTTATCCTGATGTTGAGTATATCATCTGATGGATGGATGGATGCATCAGCCTAACTCTGTTCCATGTCACTTTCACATGTGTTCACTAGGGATGTCAGAGAATTCCGCACAAATTTAAATGGGATCGAATTCTGACAAATCCAGTCCACTGAATCCTCCTCAGAACAGGGTGGCCTGGTTGACCCAGACCGGAGCTCACGCAGACCCTTTTTTTTTTTTTGGTCTGCTGAACAGTGTATTTTATGAAAATAATCACAGAAAGAAATCCATAAATCAGAAATGGAAGAAGAACACGAATGGCTTTACCCTTTTTACAATATAGGAATTTTCCCTGTGACCTGAGGCTTTCTTTCGCTGGGGCTGAGTCACAAAGTCCATGGAAATCCTCCATCTTTTCTGTTTATTGCCTGTGGAGGTGAGGTGAGCTGAGGTCAGGTCAGGTCCAGTGAGGTGAGGTCAGGACAGGTCCAGTCAGGTCCGGTCCGGTCCGGTCAGGTCCAGTGAGGTCAGGTGAGGTGAGGTCAGGACAGGTCCGGTGAGGTCAGGTGAGGTCAGGTGACCGGAAGTTATGTGGGGAATCCCTGTGAAGGGCTTTACCCTTTTTATGAAAATAAATAGGCATTTTCCCTATGACCCGAGGCTTATGGAGACCGACGGCTGGCATGCAAAAAGGATTTTTCAGAGGTATCTACGGAATTATTTATGTAAGTTCGGGGAGCCGAAAAAAACGTGGGAATCTGGGGCATGTGGATGGTGGAATGGGGTGGCCCTTGGCTCCGTGGAATCCTCGTGGAACGGAGCCGCTCCACGAGGATTCTGGGAGGGAGGAACTGATCGCCTCCCCCCCTGCCGATTCCCCACCGGAACAGATGGTGGGGAATCCGTACTTCCCTAGTGTTCACTCCTTAGTCTGTTCCTTCACATTCAAAAAAAAAAAAAAATCAATCCACTAATTTATTTATTTCTTTATTTCTATGGCATCCAATAGCCAAAGCTCTCTGGGCAGTTCATAATGTCTAAAATACAAAGATATAACAAAACAAAGTAAAATCTAAAACACATTTAAGCAGAGCTACTTTAGATAGATGTGCCCGATCTCATCTGATCTCGGAAGCTAAGCAGGGTCAGCCCTGGTTAGTACTTGGAAGTTGGATGGGAGACCACCTGGGAATCAGGCTTCCTGCATTGAGCAGGGGGTTGTACTCAATGGTCTTGTAGGCCCCTTCCAACCCTATGGTTCTATGGCGTCACAGAATAAAATCAAAGGGGAAGGAGGTATCAGTGAAAATAATCTCCTTGCCCCCTCTTCTTCAGTGGGGAGTTTCTGATAGATCCATGTTCCTGCTGCTTACAGCAGGGGGTGCACCATTGGTGGAGGAACAACTCCAGATCCAATCCAATGCATGTAGTGCAATCCTAAACATGTTAACTCATTGAACATGAGCTCAGTGGGCCTTACTCCCTAGGAATTGTGTTTCCCGTTAGGTAGCAATCTAGCTACAGACATGACAGCATGGCTCTCATAGGTTTGCTGCACAGTTACAATGCACTTATGCTGAATGTATTTAAGATCAGGCCAACCACAGTGATAATTCATTGTGAAAAATAGGAAATTTTGTGGGTTCTTATAGAATTTTACTGTTTAAATTAATACCTGTTTAATTAATTTATTAAACCCACCTGTTTGTGGGTTCTTATAGAATTTTACTGTTTAAATTAATACTTGTGCCACCTAATACACATTAGGTGGCACAAGCACCTTCAGCTGTTGTTACAGCTGTCCCTTTGGCTTAGGCATCTGCAATTTCTTTGGATTATTTCATTTACTGTGGTTATGCACACTTGGTGTCTGTCATGATATTCTGGTCTCTGTAAAAATTTAAGGAGTAGATACAAAGATTTACTTCTGCATTTCAAGTTCAATAGAATGAATTTGTGTAACTAGTCTGAATGATTTAGCTAATCAATATGCTCTAATTTTCCCCTGGATTGCCCTGCAGAAAGTGTAATGACAATTTACAATGAATAAAATGTCCTCTGGCAGCAGAAGATAAAGGGACAGGCCCGTGGCCTTGAGAACTCTTGCGAAAAGTGACATCACTTTGGGATTTCATGCCAAGGGGAAGCAAGAGTAACTAGAGAAGCCTATGATCATGCAAAATTAAATTACCCAGTACTTGGCGGTTAGTCGTGCTATATCAGTCATCTTGAACAGATAACAGAGTGCCAGCTGCTTACCATCAGAGTTGAATTGCAGGCAGTCCTTAGTCCTCCTCACACCCTGATCAGATAACAAACAGGGCACACTTAACATGTGGAGGGGATGGGGCAAGATTGCATCAGCAGCAGCAGGCCTGCCCACCACCACTGGATTTTCAGCCAGACTAGGGTCTATGCATTTACAACTTGCATGCATATTGTCTTGGTATGGCAATTCAACTGAAAGTAAGGAAGTTGGGGTTGGGCTTGCTGCTGCAATCTCTCTCACACATACATCCATGAGTTCAGTATACCCTGTTCGCCATTTGGAAAGTCAAAGCTCAACATGCACAGTAAACATTCAAAAAGACTGGGAGTCATTCTGAGTATGGTAGAACTGACCTCGGCTTTATGCTTTCCATTTGTCCCTACTTGCACCACTTCAAATAGTACCTTATGCCCACCCCAAAGACACAGGTGGAAGACAATCCCAGGTCTTCCTTTTTAACATGTGGAGGGTTGGGATCTTCAGGACCAGGGTCTGTAAATGTAATTAGATTGCTTTCCAACTATGATTTTCAAACTATGTTCCAGGAAACTGGGGTGGGGAGTGGGGGATGGATTCAGAATCTTATCCAGAACTCCCAAGAGAAAGTAGGTAATGGGGGACACAAGCATTTTTGAAAGAGAACTTGCCCCACACTGACAATTTCACTGCACTGGAGCCCCTCCCATGCTCAGCAAGGAGCCCGCGCTCCCCCCAGCAGCCTCATCAAGCTCTGTGGTTGCTATTTTTTGAAAATTGAATGGCAGGGAGCTCAATGAATCTACCAGGGTGAGTGCAGGCTGCTCACCGAGCATGGGCAGGGGGTGAGTGGAGGCAGGGGCTTGGCAAACAGGGCTCAGGGGTGTGGGCAGGGAGGGTTCTGCCAGATTCCCAGACAGAATCGGGCACCCATGCCATCCCTACTCAGAATTGAGTTCTGAGTGCATTCTAAACATGGATGGTGGTGAGACCCAATATGTCTGGTTAGTGCCCCATGTGAAGGGAATATGTGCCCCAGAATCCTCTGCAATGCTCAGGGATTGCTATAAATTCTACACATATAAGAATTTGAAATCACCACAAATAGGTCATCCAGTCATTCCCCTGAATGAAGAACATCTGGAAACCAATGAGATCCTGGACAACAATGTTCACAATAGCATCCAGCCCACAGTGGGAAAACTTATAAAAGCCCAAAATGACTTTGACATTTACCACATGTAAGTTCAATCCATCCTTAGGTAAGCCCAGTTACTTCAAAAATCCTAAAACACACATAGGCAGATAGAATCGTTTAGAAAACAAACATATCCCTTGAGGAAGGGGCTAGTGGCTATGGAAGGTCCCAGGTTCAATCCCCGGCACCTCCGGGCCAAACTGGAAAAGACCCCTGCTTGGAGCCCTGCCATACGTCGCTAGGTCCATCAATGGTCAGACTCAGCACAATGCAGTTCCCCATCTATCAAAGACCATATCCAAAGGAAGGCTGAGCGAAGGAAGGCAGATGCTTCTGAACTGTGGTGCTGGAGGAAAGTTCTGGGAGTGCCTTGGACCGCCAGAAGATCAAACCAGTCCATCCTCCAGGAAACAAATCCCGACTGCTCACTTGGGGGGATGATATTAAAGGCAAAACTGAAGTACTTCAGCCACATCATGAGAAGGCAGGAGACCCTGGAGAAGATGCTGATGCTAGGGAAAGTGGAAGGCCAAAGGAAGAGGGGCCGACCAAGGGCAAGGTGGATGGATGATATTCTGGAGGTGACGGACTCGACCTTGGGGGAGCTGGGGGTGGCAACGGCCGACAGGAAGCTCTGGAGCGGGCTGGTCCATGAAGTCACAAAGAGTTGGCAGCGACTGAACGAATAAACAACAATCTATCAAAGAGAAATGATAACATACACACTCCTCACTAAACGATTATTTAATGTAGGGATGTCAGAGAATTCCACCACGAATCTCAGGGAGGCCGAATGCCAGCGCATTCGGCCCCCCAAAATTGGTGGCGAAACGGTCTGCCCCCCGCCCCCCCCGGGACAGGACTTACCTTGGGCGAATCCTCCTGGCGGCGGCGGCTCCGGCGGTGGTGCAGCGGCGGTGCGGCAGCGGCGCGGCGGCAGCGGCCGGTCTTCCGACCAGCTGCTGCCGCCGCCGCCATTTCCAGTAAAAAAACAACAACAACAACAAAATGTGATAGGCTACATAAAGGTTTACGTAGCCTATCATGGCTAGATTTTAAAAAAATACTGTGATAGGCTAGGTAAATGTTTACGTAGCCTATCACGGCTGAGTAAAAAAAAAAACCATGCATACGCAAATGGCAGCGCCCATGGGCGCCGCCATTTCCACTCCTTATTTTGGCACGTCTAGTCTACGTAAACATTTATGTAGACTATGGCGAAAATAAGGGGAATGCAAATAGCGTAGACGCTACGCTATTTGCTTTCCCCTTATTTTTGCCGTAGTCTATGTAAATGTTTACATAGACTAGACGTGCCAAAATAAGGAACGGAAATGGCGGCGCCCATGGGCGCCGCCATTTGCGTACTAGAGATGTCAGAGAATTTCTCCACGAATCTCCAGGAGGCCGAATGCCAACGCATTCAGCCCCCCGAAATTGGTGGAGAAACGGTCCGCCCCACGCGCCTCCCCCAGGATGGGACTTACCTTCAGCAAATGTCCCTGGTGGTGGCGGCTCCCGGCGGTGTGGTGGCGGCGGTGTGGCAGTGGCGGCAGCAGCCGGTCTTCCAACTGGCTGCCGCCATTTCCAAGTGTAAAAAAAACAACAACAACAAACGTGATAGGCTATGTAAAGATTTACGTAGCCTATCACGGCTAGATTTTCAAAAAACACCGTGATAGGCTACGTAAATGTTTACGTAGCCTATCACGGCTGTCTTTGGGGGGAGGGAAAGCGCGTACGCAAATGGCGGCGCCCATGGGCGCCGCCATTTGCATTCCTTATTTGGGCACGTGTAGTCTATGTAGACATTTACGTAGACCACGGCAAAAATAAGGGCAACGCTATATGCATTGCCCTTATTTTCGCCATAGTCTACGTAAATGTCTACGTAGACTATACGTGCCCAAATAAGGAATGCAAATGGCAGCGCCCATGGGCGCTGTCATTTGCGTATGTGCTTTTTTTTCCCCCCAAAGTCAGCCGTGATAGGCTAGGTAAACATTTACGTAGCCTATCACGGCTGACTGCAGGGATGCAAACGGCGGTGGCTACGGCCACCACCATTTGCGTCCCAGCAGGATTCGCGGCTGGAGGGATGGGGCGCCTCCCCCCCAGCCAGAATTTCGGCGGGGAGGGATGGGGCGCCTCCCCCCCACTGCAAAGCAAGCTGCGGGACCAGGTAAGGGACTTTTGTCCGTCCCTATTGCGTACGCGCGGGTTTTTTTTTTCACTCATCCATGATAGGCTACGTAAACATTTATGTAGCCTATCACGGCTGACTGCAGGGACGCAAACAGCGGCGGCTATGGCCGCCGCCATTTGTGTCCCGGCAGGACAGGATTCGCGGCCGGAGGGGCGGGGCACCTCCCCCCCGGCCAGAATTTCGGGGGGGAGGGACAGGGCGCCTCCCGCCCCAGCCAGAATTTCGGGGGGAGGGATGGAGCACCTCCCCCCCACCGCGAATCAACTTTCGGTTTCAGGTAAGTGACTTTCGTACATCCCTAGAATTTAAACATTCTGCAAAATGTTAAATAATCATTTAGTGAGGTTGATGTATATTCAGTAGGTTCCCCTTACAGTCCTTCCACCCAACACGTAGAAGTCTGGGGGTGTAGCCAGTGGGAATGGTGAAGTTGGGAGAGGGGCTGGCACACACAGCCCCAGTGTCATCCCCCCCCCCCAGAAAACACACACACAACACATTTCTTTGAATACTTAGAGGATAAATTATTTGCATTTCTGAAGGGATGGGGGAGAAATTTGTGCAGTTCACATTTTAATGCAAACTTAACTAAGTTGCACTTTTGAACCAATACATGAACTGAAGCTCAGTTATCCTTCAAAATTTGAATTTCTCCAAATTTTGCAATGGAGTTCTCCAATCAAAAAATGAGTACAAAAATGTGAATGAACGCAAAAATGCTTGTATTAGTTAAAAATGTTCAAAAAGCCATTGGGTTAGGAACATTACTTGCAAAAACAAAAGTATATTAAGCAAAATCGCATACAAAAATTCATGTATTAGCAGAAATGCATACAAAAATGCACATGGATTTTCATGCAAAGTTTAACCAAAATTCTCCAAGTTCAGAATGAACCATACTTAAGATTGGAAAAATGAAAAATTGAGAAAAACCAAAATTAACACATTTGTCCATAGTTACCAAAGGTGGTTTTATTCTGTCATCTAATATTTGAGTTTATTTATAAATATACAGATAGAGCATAGCTTAAGACAAGCTCAAACTAGAGATGTACAAAATACTTACCTCCAGGTTCTGGGGGGGCATCTGTGGGAGGATGGATGTGATCCGTCCCTCCCCCTGGAATCCTCCCCAGCCAGCTCTGCTCTGCTCCACATCGAGCTCACAGAGCCGCCAGCCAGGCCCGTCCGCAGCCAGACTTCCAGCCGCTGCTGGGCTGCGGCCGCAAATGGTGTCCAGCACAGGGGACGCCATTTGCGTCCAGCACAGGGGATACCATTTACGTCCCTGCTTTAGCTGTGATAGGCTATGTAAATATTTACGTAGCCTATCACGGCAAAGAGCAGGGATGCAAATGGCATCTGCTACGCCATTTGCATCCCTGCTTTAGTAGCAGACACCATTTGTGTCCCTGTTCTTTGCCGTGATAGGCTATGTAAATATTTATGTAGCCTATCATGGCTAAAGCAGGGACACAAATGGTGTCCGCTATGCTGGATGCCATTCGCAGCTGCAGACCAGAGCAGCGGATGGCAGCCAACGGACCAGACTGGTCGGCGGCAGGTAGGGTCCGTCCGGGGGGGATTTCGGGGGGTGGCAGGGGGATAGTCCATTCCACCACGGATTCTGGAGAGCCGGATTCTAAAGAATCCAGCCTCATTGGAGTCCGTGGCAGATTTCTCCGCCATCCCTAGCTCAAACACTACCAAAAGCAGGTAACCTGCTGCTCCACATCCTATACCCAGAAATAGTACCCTATATCCCAAATGTGCCTTCTACCCTATAGCTCAGCTCTCTCTCTGTTACACTGCAGTTTCTTCCTCACTGTCCCAAAACCTCCTTCCTTTCTATGTGCCAGAATTGTTTCTATTGTTACATACACAGAGAGATAGCTTGTTCCTTCCCTTTAGCTGGAGGGGGTGGGAGGGATGAGTCACCTCCCCCAAGTTCTGATGGGTTTGACATTCCAAACCATCATCTGACAATTCGTTCCCATAAAGAGTCATTTCTTGAACATCCGCAGTCATTACTAAGCAATTTACCTCACAAAATGGCCTGGCCAGCATCCATAACAATACAAAACAGCAGCAGCAGCAGCAGCAACAGCAGTAACAACAACAGCAGCAGCAGCAACAACAACAACAACAACAACAATGGGTGTTGTGATGCCTTAAAGACTAATAAATATAGTATGGTATTAGCTTCCATGGACATTGTCCACTTCGTTAGATGCCTGTTATTCAATGCTAAATTTCTGTTTGTTTAGCGAAACTGGTCCTAGACCAGATCACAGTCTATAAGCCTATCACCTGAAGATCCTTTAGCCGACAAGGAGCAATGTAAAGTTAAAATATATTATTATATGCAGTTCCAAAAATTCCATCGTTTCATCTGGGGGTTGTGGGGAGACCTTAAAGGCGCTTAAAATCCAGACAACAGCAGGCTGCAAATCGCAGAGAAAAAATAAGAGACGTATTTTTTCCCCTGTAACCCCGCCCCCTAAGTATTATTTTTCTTTCTTTTTACAAAACATATTCTCAAGATTAGGAGAGAAGCAATTTCTCATTCACAAAGACTGTCCAATTGACAGCAAACATGTGGTTCTGGATCCATAAATTTTCTTTTGTAAGCCTTTGGATATCCAAGCAGAAAGAAGGTGATGCAATGAAAATAATGGCAGCAGCTGTGTTTACGGAAACAGGGTCAGGAGAAGGAGGATGACAGTTTCAAAATAGAAATCCTTTACTGCATTCAATTCAACAGTGTGTATATATATATATACACACACACACACACTCACACTATATATATACACACACACGCACACGCACTATATATATACACACATACATACACACATTATATATATATATATACACACACACACACGCTATACACACACACTATACACACACTATTCACACACATGCACACACACTACACACACACACACTATACACACACACAATCTAGAAGCATTTGAGGGTGCTTTCACATAAGCTGAGGATCAGCCCACATCAAACTAACATGGAATATAGCTAGGGATGGAGGAGAATTCCACTACAGCTTTCAGTAAGGCTGAATGCACTGGCATTCGGCCCCCCAAAACCCATGGCAGAATGGCCTCCCACCCCCCACCACCCTGCGGAATCCCCCCCGGGACAAAGCTTACATGGGGCAGATGTTCCAGCGGTGGCGGCGGCTCAGGCGGCGGCTCAGGCGGCGGCTCTGGCGGTGGCAGCTGTCTCCAGCCATTTGTGTCCTGCCAGGCTGCCATGATAGGCTACGTAAGTATTTACACAGTCTATCACGGCAAAGAGCAGGGGCGCAAACGGCGGCCGCTATGCCGTTTGTGCCGCTGCTCTTTCCGTGATAGGCTACATAATTATTTACATAGCCTATCACGGTAAAGGCAGCCACACAAATGGCGTAGTGGCCACCTTTTGCGTGGCTGCCTTTACCGTGATAGGCTATGTAAATACTTACATAGCCTATCATGGAAAGAGCAGCGGCACAAACGACATAGCAGCCGCCGTTTGCGCCCCTGCTGTTTGCCGTGATAGGCTACATAAATACTTACGTAGCCTATCACGGCAGCCTGGCAGGGAGCAAATGGCGGCTGCTACAGCAGCCGCCATTTGCGCCCATAGCAGCCTGCCGTGGCCAGAACTCTGGCTGCGGACGGCCCTGGCCGGCAGCTCCATGGAGCCGCCATGGAGCAGAGCTGGCCAGGGAGGATTCCAGGGGGAGGGACGGAGCACCTCCCCCCACCGCGAATCAAAGCTGCGAAAAGGTAAGTGACTTTCGTACATCCCTAAATATAGCTCATCCCCCATGATCCCCCTGGGCCTGTTTTGTACTCAGCACTGACCAAATAAATTGAAAATAGCCAGTTGATGTCAGCAACTCTGGGGATTTTGGGGTGCAGGCTGCATCCAGCCAATGCAAAAGCAAAGCATCCTACTCGGAAAATTAATTTCAGTTCTGTCTCAGTTGTGTGATTTTGAAATGTATTGCACAGTACTAATCAGGAGCCAATTTAATCTCCCCTGCTCCCTTTCTTCACAGCCTTTTGATACTGTTGGTCATTCTCTCATGAACAACTCCTTCATGGGCTTCCAAGTCCAAGTCCCCAAGTCCAGTTCTCTTCTGGTTCATTTCTTACCTGTGACTGCCCTGTCTGTTCTTAACAATACTTCCTCCTTGTTTCTTGTGCTCCCTATTAGGATCCTGCTGGGTTCTTCCTTGGCTGCCTACTAATAACATTCAACTCTGTTCTTCCTCTGGAGGTGCTCATTTGTGTTCCTGGCTTCAAATGTCACCTTTGTAATGAAGACCCTTGAAACTATTTTTTTCCCTATTCCTGTCCTGATCTTTCTTTTTTCATCCCAGTGATCAACTCTAAGTAACTCATCAGCATATGCAAAAAACAAAGGTAGCCATGCTGATCCATGAGAGAGAGAAAAGAATCCAAGAGTCTCAGTTTGGAACCAGCTGTGGCCTGTGGACCAGCCAAAATTCCACAAAGATTTGCAAGCTTTTGAGTACTCCAGAACTCTTCATCAGGGCCGGTTATACAAAAACCAGGGGATGGGGGACTGTTTCTTTCCCCATCTTTCCTGCTTTTGTACCACTTAGCCTGATGAGGAGTTCTGTGGAACAGAAAAGCTTGCACGTAGGGATGTATGGATTTTGTTAAATTCATTTTGTCTGTGTTTTGCAGATTGTTGGGTGACTTTCATTTCATTATTCTAGGGATGTCAGAGAATTCCGCCACGGATCTCAGTGAGGCCGAATGCCAGTGCATTCAGCCCCGCGAACTCCATAGTGGAATGGACTGCCCCCCCGCCCCTCCACGGATCCCCCCGGGACGAGACTCACCTGGGGCGGATCTTCTGGGCGGCAGCGGCTCTGGTGGCGGCTTCGGCGGCCAGTCTTCTGACCAGCTGCCGCCGCTGCCATTTCCAGTCCAGGCTTGTGTAAAAAAAAAAAAAAAAAAGACGTGATAGGCTACGTAAAGATTTACGTAGCCTATCATGGCTAGGGTTTTTTTAAAAAAAAGACGTGATAGGCTACGTAAATCTTTACGTAGCCTATTGTGGTTGGGTGGGTTTAAAAAAAAAACGCGTACACAAATGGCGACGGTATGGCCGCCGCCATTTGCGTTCCTTCTTTTTACCATCTTAATGTACGTAAATATTTACGTAGACTATGACGGCGAAAATAAAGGGGAACGCAAATAGCGTAGCAGCCGTAAAGATTTACGTAGGCTAAAAGGGTGAATGAAAAAGGGACGCAAATAGCGCCCGCTACGCTATTTACGTTCCCCTTTATTTTCGCCATCATAGTCTATGTAAATATTTACGTACATTAAGACAGCCAGGAACGCAAATGGCGGCGGCCTCCCCCCCCACCATCAACATAATCTGCGAAAGGTAAGTCACTTATGTACATCCCTACTATTCACTCATTGACTGATTTGGATTTTTTCCCCTTTTGCAAAAGTATGCAAAAAAGTCCGCCACAATTTATGGAAGTTTTGCTTGCACATACATATGCATATTTTTCTTAGCTCAATGAGCAGAGCACACACACACACAAAGACTGCTACACAGCAGAGGCTGAAGAGGGGCTGAAGAGAGATCAGAGATGTAGAAAACGTTGTATGTGTGCTTTTAAAAAATGGCATATATATTAGCATAGTTTCTAGAAATGTTTGTATTTTAGGGATGTCAGAGAATTTCTCCACGAATCTCGTGGAGGCCGAATGCCAGCACATTCGGCCCCCCGAAATTGGTGGAGAAACGGTCTGCCCCCCCGCCCCCCCCCAGGACGGGACTTACCTTTGGCAAATGTCCCTGGTGGCGGCAACTCCAGCGGCAGTGCAGCGGTGGCGGCTGCGGCAGCTGGTCTTCCGACCGGCTGCCTCCACCGCCATTTCCAAGTTAAAAAAAAAACAAAACATGATAGGCTACGTAAAGATTTACGTAGCCTATCATGGCTAGATTTTTAAAAAACACCGTGATAGGCTACGTAAATGTTTACGTAGCCTATCATGGCTGAGTGGGGGGGGAAAAACCACGGGTACGCAAATGGCCGCGCCCATGGGCGCAGCCATTTGCGTTCCTTATTTTGGCACGTGTATTCTACGTAAACATTTACGTAGACTATGGCGAAAATAAGGGGAACGCAAATAGCATTTGTGTACGCGTGGTTGTTTTTTTCCCCCCCACTCAGCCGTGATAGGCTACGTAAACATTTACGTAGCCTATCATGGCTGACTGCAGGGATGCAAACAGCGGCGGCTATGGCCGCTGCCATTTGCGTCCTGGCAGGACTGGAGGATTCAGAATTTCGGGGGGGAGGTGCGATTCTGGCCGGCCAGAATTTTGCCGGCCAGAATTTGGGGGGGGGGGAGGGATGGGGCGCCTTTCACCCGGCCAGAATTTCAGGGGGAGGGACGGAGCACATCCCCCCCACCGCGAATCAAGCTTCAGGTTCAGGTAAGGGACTTTCGTACATCCCTATTTTTATATGATTAAATCTGGGTATACAGTCCCAGAAAGTAAAAGTACTGGTCTGCAAATCCACAGAAGTCAGAAAATAATGGTCCACTGCAAAATTCTCAGGTCAGACTCATAGGAACCTGAACTCATTTGAATCCATCGTGGATTTCTCCAATATCCCTCCTTGCACATCTTTGTGGAATTTTGGTTGGTCCTAATAAAGGTATTGCCCAACTGTGGATCCTGGACTTTTATCTCATCAGTATTATCTCTTTAAATCTTCGAAGGGAGGATGATCACACCAAAGATGGAACATCTCATTTCCCCCTTGCATTCTCATCCCTGTTTTCTGTTGCTAACAAAGGGTCAGGTCATGACCTGCAGGCCCCAGTGCTTGTCCCCATATCCGCCAGAGAGAGATCTTCTCTCACACTTGAAAAATCTCCCTTGAGTTTAAAAGTAGGGATGATGCCACAGTTCTCCAGCTGATTCCATTTTATTGGAGTTCATTTTTAGCTGAGGTATTTCAAGGACAACTTATGCTGAACATCATCTATCTCATACAATCCCTACAGAACAGCTCTCAAATCATATATTAAAATGTAGAACAGTAAAACAATCCGTAGTCAAAACAATCATAGCAACAGGAACACAGAAACAAAAAATAGGGATGGTGCAGATGCCCGAATCAGTCTGAGAATCTGGCAGAACCACCTGTGCCTGCACCCCCAAGCCCTGCTTGCCAAGCCCCTGCTCACCCCCTGTCCGCGCTCGGCGACTGGCCTGCATTCACCTCAGTGGCCTCATCAAGCTCTGCGACAACTATTTTTTGAGAAATAAAATGGCAATCACAAAAAATACTTGCACACATGCGAAAATGCACATTTTGGCAAATGCTCATATTCACGTATGCAGAAATCCGCATCTTTGTCAATGCACATTTTTGAGTATGTGCGTAAATGAGCATTTTCCAAAAATGCACATTTTCGTGCTCACACACTAATGTGTGCCTTTGCAGAAATGCGCATTTTTGTGCAAACAAAAACATGAGAATTTTTGCGATCACCATTTTATTATATTTTAAAATGGCAACTGTGGAGCTCAACAAGGCTGCTGCGGTGAGTGCAGGCTGCTTCATACTATAAAGTATGTCTAAAATATTTTCAGTACAGCTTATATTTCTTATCCAAGAATTCCAAAGATAATCTTTCTGCTCTAAATCTTCATATGTCTAAATAAAAGTATCTAATTTTGAGGTTTCTTATCAAGAGTAATGTGCATACCAACATACTTATCTAAACTTCTTAACTTTCTTTGACATGTTACAGGTATGTTTTTAACACAAACTTATTAACTTGATATTATCCTGTCTTGTGAGTTTGTTTTTCTTACATATTACCATCTCCAGTGAGGCCTCTTGGTCACTTAATGGTTGGCCATCTGACCTGATGACCTTACAAGACTCTACTCAGTGAAAGTCATTGATACCTCCTTATCTAGATTCCTTTATAAACAGTAAAAGAATACTAATGTTCTCTCTCTAATTGCCTGGTACATTTGTCTCTCATCTGGCAAACCTCAGAGCTAAGACATTTTAATTACTCTTCAGACAGAAGCCCATACTGCATAATATTAGACATTGGAATCCCATTTTTAATTCCAGAATTCTCTTGGAGGCACTGGATTATAGAACGTACTAATCAAGCAGCAGGGGTAAGATCATGCAAATATGAAAGATTTCCTTGACCTGCCACAGGTTTAAGATCAACATGTGAGGAGAGGGAGTGCTCTAGTCCCACTCCTCTCCTCTGTCACGTTCGTCACCTTCTACTCAAGGAGGTGATCATCTGAAGAGAAGAGCCTCCTCTGTCCATTGGCATTCTCCACATGAATTCTTGAATGCCTGAATAGGGCCTCTATCTATCTAAACAGCTTGGAAGATGGCAATGAGGGAGAGAGCCTTCTCAGTGGTGCCCCCCCCCCATCTCTGGAATGAGCTCCCCAATGAGGTACACCTGTAACCAACATTGTTATCTTTTCGGTGCCAGTTTAAGACCAATCTCTTTTCCCAGGCATTTGGCAGCTCGTGATGAGTTTTAATTGGTCCTCGATGTGTCTTTAGTTCAAAGGTGTTTTTAGTTATATGTTGTTTGTGTATATTGTCTGTGTGCTTGTATGTAAATGGCTTTTAAACTTTGTATATTGTATTTTAATCTTTTAACTTCTGTAAACCACCCAGAGAGCTTAATCTAGGGGGAGATATAAAAATGTAGTAGTAATTGCGAGCGGAGATGGGTCAAAGAAGAGTCAGACAACGAGGCTTGGGTTGAAAATTGGGCCACATTTATTGAAATATGTTATTGAGCCCCTCCGGACTGCCCCTTCTGGGGGAGGTAGACCTTCCGGTGTCACCCCCAACCCGGTGCCACACAACACCTGGGTGAGTGAGTAGGGTTGGTCTCCTAGGCAACCCTTATCCCCCCGCCGAGCCGCACAACCCGTTCAGGGGGCCTCAGGCGTCACCTGTCACCATAAAGTGCCTCTGCATGCACACCATCCCTAATCCCTTTCTGCTTTTGCCCGTCCTAGCTGCCACTAAAATGTGACCTATGAGAGATTAGACTGTATTCACCTACTGGACACACCCTAGCCCCAATAACAGTGTGAAGTAGGCAAAAAGACACACAGTAAAAGGCCAATTTTAACTGTGAGCCAAAAAATTCCTACATGGCTCCCAAAAGGGCAACCGGCATAAACCCACACTGCTTAAGGGAGGGCGGGAGGGAGCCACGAGAGCGAGAGAGCTGGTTTGGAGGGGGAGCAGAGCTTAAGAGGGCTCTGCCAACTCCTCCCCTGCTTGGTGGTGCCATGGGGGGGCACCCAATAGGCAGCAGCCACCTCTTCTCACCCCACCCGCCCGCAATGTCCCCCCGCCTTTTACCAGACAAGCTGGTGCCGGGGTTAGGGTATTTGCGAGTGGAGATGGGTCAAAGAAGAGTCAGACAACAAGGCTTGGGTTGAAAATTGGGCCACATTTATTGAAATATCTGCAAAGGGGAACCTAGGACGGGCATCTGACTGTGCCAGCGACTAGCTGGCACTTCTTGGGCGAAAGCACACCCAGCCTGAGGGATGGCGTCGATCTCGCCGCCCCTCCGGACTGCCCCTTCTGGGGGAGGTAGACCTTCCGGTGTCACCCCCAACCCGGTGCCTCACAACACCTGGGTGAGTGAGTAGGGTTGGTCTCCCAGGCAACCCTTATCCACCCGCCGAGCCACACAACCCGTTCGGGGGGCCTCAGGCGTCACCTGTCACCATAAAGTGCCTCTGCATGCACACCATCCCTAATCCCTTTCTGCTTTTGCCCATCCTAGCCGCCACAGGAGTCACAAGCCTAGTGCTTGTGAACTCCCCCCACCTGCACAGAAGAACTTCCCACAGGCCCCTTTGCAGATCAGACAGAAATATGCTATTCCCTACATTAGACAGGTGGACACCGTCCTGCCTATAACGCTCCCTCCTTGTCCAAAGAATTTCCTGTGGGTGGTGCATCCATCACCCCGTTCACATAGGCCATAAGTCCTTTCTTCGTTCACTTTCTGATGCGCCCTGCCAACGGCAACGTCGTTCCGAGCCTTCCAATTGATCCAGGTGTGAGAATCGTAATGGCTACTTCCAGCCAGGTATGCCGGACCACCTGCACCTTCATCAAGGCCCGTTCAATCGGGTCCTTGCCTGGCTTACAGCCCAAGTCATTCCCTCCAGCGTGCAGCACCTGGACCTGCAGAGGAAGACTGACCAAACCTTGGTGGAACAGGGTGAGGAGGGGGGGGGGACTCCCACGGCATGTTCCATCTGCTAAGCCACTGGATTGTAGTGTGTTGGGTAGCGGAAACTAAGATCCGAAGGCTGGCGTAGAACCATACGTGCAGCCCAAAACACCATACTGTGTCCGCATAAGAGCACCCGTACCGGCGTACGTCGAGTCCGGCCGTCTGAGGAAGAAAACATTAGGACAAGCAAAGGGAAAATTGCAACAGAAAGAAAGTGGTCAAGTTGTGAGGGCCTTGCTGGAATGCTTCGAACTGCCATCATTCCACTGCCATAACTTGCCTGTGAGAAACACCTGAAGTGGCTGCCTTCTATACATTGCTCAATACCAAAAGAGGGTTCCTATCGAAAATTACCTGGCCTAGCGTGCTAGAGCTGATGTGGTAGCAGCTCAACTGAAATTTTGTTAATAGTGAACTGTCGGACTGACAAGACAAGGGTCCCTTCCAGACTCAGTATCCCAGTAACCTGTGATGACCCTGACTTGCATTAACCTCTGAATGGGTAGGTGGAGTACAGTGGGAAAGACCTGTACATCGTAGTATCTGAAGGCCCTTCTGGACAAGCCAGATAAGGAACCCAAAACAACCCTGAAAATCCCAAGGGCCCTGCAGAGAGCTGTTAAAGCTGCAGCGTGGGACAGTGAAACGCCATATGGGGAGGGGCTAATGGAGGGCCATTATCTCGGAACCCAAAAAGGGAATCTGGAGAGGGTGCCCAGAATCTTGCTAAAAGGTGGAGGCGGCCGCGCCATCACCTCATGGTGGATGCCTGGCACTGAAAGCTGACTTGGCGTCAGTAACTCTCCTTGTTGTAGCCAAGAAGACTAAAAAAGGCCAGTTCACCCCTCCTGGCTCTAGCTGATATCCCCCTTATTCTTCCAAGAGATGCAGAATTGCAGCAAGGCTGTATAGGGAAGGGCCATGAGTCCTGACTGACGTTTGCTCCTAAGGTGCGGGACCGCATACCCGCCCTGGTGGCACCAGCATGTAAAGCTATGTAATTTAGGATGATATGTTCAGCTTCAGTATGCCGGTCCCATGTAGTCTTGCAAGGATGGTACCTAGTAACAGACACACCCATGAGGGTAAGGCCCAGAGCCTGTTGATCTGATTCCATGACAAAGCATTGGCAACTGGGTGTGCCAAAACCCAGCACATGGTGGGCCCATAATCAGATGTAGACACCCAGACACTGGGGCATGGATGCTCTGCCCAACGACATGATCCCTGATTTCTGTGGGATAGGGACTAAGTAACTCGCACAGTGGCCATGTCGTACAAAGAGGGTTAATGACTTGGCTATGAGGTCGGCCCCAGTGTGTACGGCTAGGTGAATGGGGAAGGACTCTAAAAGGCTGGTCCTGACAAATTCTGGTGGTGGCCCAACTCTGAGGCTGCTGCCCAGGGCACCACCAAACCAGCCGTGCGATTCTGAAACTCAGGGTACCAGTGGCACCCGGTAAGATCTGCGGGTTGGCATTGAGCATTAAAATCCCGCAATATTGAAGCCGCAACTGCATATCCAGACGCACAGCGCGAGTGACCTTGGTCTGATGGTGCAGCCGCTGCAGTCCCTGTATTGTCGAACAAAGCCGGCACAGGAAGGCACGGCCAGGGGCCACTACCCTACCAGGGAGATTGAGAAAATTGCCCTACAACTTCATACAAGGGCCCCCGAGGGAGACCCTAGGGAGATGTAAAAAACCACCTGGAGTCGGCCTGAAGGCCAGAGATTTGTCGGGGGTGGGGGGGTAGAGAACATTGCCCAAGGGGATCAAATTTGATTCCCCAGAATGTAATGTGGCACACAGGCCCACTGTCCTGTGGGTGAAAGTGACACCGAGGTCAAAAGGGAAGGGGACAAATGCTTTGATTAAGTGAGAACACTGCCCACGCTGCTGGACCCCATGTAGCAACATGCCCAGCAGGGACCAGGAGTCGGTCTACCAGACCGAGACAACCATATCTTCGGAAGAGGTGTTTCGAACAGGGCCCAGACACCTAGGGGGTCTCGTCAAGAACGGGCTGGCTTACAGGAAAGAGAGGCTATGGAATAGCCTGGACTCCCAAAGGGATGTCATGGGGAGTAGCATTTTAAAAAACCGAAGGAGCGGCACCCTTCTGACCAGGCTGGGGCACATTGGGAGGGGCAGTAACCTGCTACAGGCTTCCCGCAGTCTTGCCCCCCCCCTAGGGGGACCCTGCCACCCCCGGGCTATTGGACAGGAAATGGATGGGTGCGATCTGCTACCAAGGGAGCACCCGTGACGGAAAATGGCAATGGTTTGGGAGCATGTGACCATGGGGCTGTACTCACAGCTCAGCATGCAGTGCCGCATCACTGGGCCCGCAATAGGTGGAGGCCACTGTCAGGCCTATTGCTGCAATCCGGCAGGGAAGGAGACATAACTAGTAGCCCAAAGGCCCTGGTCTCTCAGGTCCCAGCACATAGAAGGTTAGTATCGGCCCTTCCACGGATGGCCTCGGCATAAGGCAGCTGTGCCACTCCTAAGGTGAAGGCCAAATGCAGAAGAAGCAGCCTGGATGGGCATTGCTCCTCTCATGGGATTAGCGAAAGGACCTAGCATTGCCACGTATGTGGGGGTCTGGGCATGTGGGGGTAGGGACAAGAGATCCTAAGTTTAACCCTGCAGGGCTCAGCCGGACACTAGAGAAAGGGGAGTGAAATGCTACTGGAGATATGACTGACAGAGCCGCATGTGGCCCGGGAGTCATATATAGGGGTGTGTGGTTGTCTCACCCATACCTGGGGCAGCCGTGCCAGGGTCCCTTATAAGTAGGGGGGATGATGCTGCTAACACTGCTAACAGGATGCCCCAGGAGGGTGAACCGCCTCAAATGGTGGTGTGCCGCCTGGGAGACCCTGCGAAGACAGGGCGTAGCCTCAATAGTGTGCAGGCGCAATGGATCGGGGGCCTCAGCGCCCTGGTCCCAGCGCACAAGGTAAATGATGCTACTTGCGTCACTGCTGACGGATCTGCCTCAGGTGGGTGGGCTGCCTCCAGCGGTAGTGTGCTGCCAAGGTGAGCCTGCAAAGAAGAGGTGGAGGCTGCAATGGCACCCAGACGCGCTGCAGACAAGGTGGCTGGGCGATGCTTCTATGGCATCCAGAAGCACTGAACCCACTGTGACCATGTTCTGATTAGGGATGGGGGAGAATTTCGGGGGGCCGAGTGCCAACGTATTCGGCCCCCCGAAGTAGTTTTGGGGAGAAATTCTCCGCCCCCCCGCCCCCCCCGGGATGGGACTTACCTTTCCCGAATGTCCCTCCTGGTGGCGGGTCCCAGCGGCGGTTCGGCTGGTCTTCATCAGGGGCGGGGGCGGCAGCCAGTTTTTCAACCGGCTGCTGCCGCCGCCATTCCAATAAAAGTAAAAAAAAAAAAACGCCCCCGTGATAGGCTACGTGACGATTAACATAGCCTATCACAGCTAGATTTGCAAAGTCAGCCGTGACAGGCTACGTAAATCGTCACGTAGCCTATCACGGGTGACTTAAACAAACAAACAAACAAAAAGCGCGTACGGCTAATGGCGGCCCCCATAGGGAGCCGCCATTCACGTTCCTTATTTGGTCGCTGTAGTCTACGTAAAGATTACGTTGCGTTGCCCTTATTTTCGCCGTAGTCTACGTAAAGATTTATGTAGACTACAGCGACCAAATAAGGAATGCGAATGGCGGCTCCCTATGGGGGCCGCCATTTGCATACGTGCTTTTTTTTTTTTTTTTAAGTCACTCGTGATAGGCTACGTGACGATTAACGTAGCCTATCACAGCTGACTTTGCAGATCTAGCCGTGATAGGCTACGTAAATCGTCACGTAGCCTATCATGGGGGCGTGTTTTTTTTTTAACTTTTTATTTCGCGGCCGGGCGAGGTGAGGCGCCTCCTCCCCAGCCTGAATTTTGGCTGGGCGAGGCGGGAAGCCTCCCCCCCCCCGGCCTGAACTTCAGGGGGAGCAGCGAAGCACCTCCCCCCCACCGCGAAGCAAGCTGCGAGACCAGGTAAGTGGCTTTCGTGCACCCCTAGTTCTGATCCCCAACCGGCAAAGTGGATGGCGTCGCTTGGGTGACGCGGGATGAGGAAGTCGCAGGAGAAAAGAGCCCCTCTGGGGGCAGTGGGCTCTCGAGAATAGCCGGTGAAGAGGAGGTGGAAGCTACAACGGCATCAGACGTGCTGAAATAGAAAAATAGCCGCGTTGGGTCTGTTGACGCATCCTTTCGGATTGGACCGCCGTGGTTTTCCTAGGCCTGGCCAGGGGAGGGGGAGGAATTCCTGAGGAACACTCAGCAGCCTCCAGGCAAGCAAGGATTAAGGTCAGAACTGGGCCCGCCTCTGCCTCAGACCTGGAGTTGGGCCCAGGCTGAGGTCTCTTGGCGGCGGGCCCTACCCTTCCCCCTCCTTGCACCATGGCCCTTCTTCTGGGGCATGATGCAAGAAGGTGGAGTCCAGGGTCGGTGCTTGGTATCAGGCTGCCAGAGGCCTAGCACCAGGGACGATAACAAGGACCTAGGTCCCAGTGCAATACTCCAACCACTGCTCGGCCAATCCCTGAAAGCGCAAACGGAGGCAGGGGCGTAAACCCACAGCAGTCGAGATCCTAGAGAGGGCTAACCAGCAGGACCCCAGGTCAACCAAGGCAGCACCTATAGCCTTTTACTGTAGGGCGGAGGCAGGCCCAGGGTATGAGTGGGCCGAATGCCTGGCAAGTGCAGGCAGGTCACTGTCCACCCCCCAGGTAGGGCAACGCCAAGGCTGAACGGCCCGTATAACTGCCAGATATGAATGATGGGGGGGATAGAGAAGGCATGCGCTGAGCACGTTGCTCACGGGAAAAAGTATTGCATTATATATATTTAGTAATTATCATTATTTATTGCATGTATATGCCGCCCGTTTACCACTTGCAAGGAGCCCAAGGCAGCTTACATTATCCTCCTCATCTACAATTTCACAACAACCACCCTGTGAGGTAGGTTGGGCTAAGAGTCTGTGACAGGCCCGTGAAGTCACTCAGTGAGCTTCCATGGCTGTGGGGACTAGAACTAGGATCACCCGCCCCCCCCCGGCAAATGCACTCGCAGCTACACCGCATTGGGTAGGGGTGGACGAAAGTCACTTACCTGTCGTCGAAGCTTGTTCGTGGTGGGGGGGAGGCACTTCGCTGCTCCCCCCGCGAAGTTCAGGCCGGGGGGGAGGCTTCCCGCCTCGCCCAGCCGAAATTCAGGCCGGGGAGGAGGCTTCCCACCTCGCCCGGCCGCGAACTCCAAAGTTCTTTTTAAAAAAAAAAAAACGCCCCTGTGATAGGCTACGTGACGATTAACGTAGCCTATCACGGCTAGATTTGCAAAGTCAGCCGTGATAGGCTACATCAATCGTCACGTAGCCTATCACGGGTGACTTTAAAAAAAAAGAAAAAAAAGCGCGTACGGATAATGGCGGCCCCCATAGGGAGCCGCCATTCGCGTTCCTTATTTGGTCGCTGTAGTCTACGTAAAGATTACGTAGACTACGGCGAAAATAAGGGCAACGCAAATAGCGTTGCCCTTATTTTCGCCGTAGTCTACGTAATCTTTACGTAGACTACAGCGACCAAATAAGGAACGCGAATGGCGGCTCCCTATGGGGGCCGCCATTATCCGTACGCGCTTTTTTTTCTTTTTTTTTAAAGTCACCCGTGATAGGCTACGTGACGATTGACGTAGCCTATCACGGCTGACTTTGCAAATCTAGCCGTGATAGCCTACGTTAATCGTCACGTAGCCTATCAGGGGGCGTGTTTTTTTTTTCTTTTATTGGAATGGCGGCGGCGGCAGCCGGTCAAAAGACCGGCTGCCGCTCCTGCCCCGCACGAACACCCGCTGAACCGCCGGCCAGACCCGCCGCCGGGAGGGACATTCGGCAAAGGTAAGTCCCGTCCCGGGGGGGGGGTGCAGGAGGCGGGGGTGTGTGGAGAATTTCTCCCCGAAACTTGTTCGGGGGGCCGAACACGTTGGCGCTCGGACCCCGAAGTTTCGGGGAGAAATTCTCCGCCATCCCTAGCATTGGGTCTTGTTCGCTAATGCCCCTACAGCAGCGAGAACAGCTACTGAAAGGAGCAAGGGCCATGCACCGCGGAAGCCAGCGGGCGGGGAGGCGAGGGGCGTGTGCACCGCTGAGGAGGGCCAGCGAACCTGGCAGCATGCTGCGAGCCGGAGGCGAGGGGCAGGCGCAGCGCACCAGCGAGCGCTGACGCCCCCGGAGCCGCAGCCAGACCCAGCGAGAGGCTGCGCCTCCCAGCGCGCCGAAGGCGGGGGAGTGCGGGCGCCACAGCCATGAGTGCTGGCGCCCTCGGAGGCTCACCAAACACTACTGAGAGGGCCGCCCCCCCAGCAAAGCAGGAGTGGAGGGAAGGGCCGGCGCACCCGGCAGCGCGGCAAGAGGGCTGCGCCTCCCGGCGAGCCGGAGGCGAGGGGAGAGCGCAGCGCAGCAGCGAGCGCCGACCTCCACGGAGTCGCAGCCAGACCTGGCGCTGGGCCGCGTCTCCCAGCGAGCCAGAGGCGGGGGGTGCGTGCGCTGCAGCCGCAAGGGTCACACCCCCAGAGGCGCAGCAAGTGCCGGTGAGAGGGCCGCCCGCCCAGCCATTAGGAGGCAAGGGGCACGTGTGCCGCCGAGGGAGGGGCCGGCGCACCCAGGAGGCACAGCAAGAAGGCCGCGCCTCCCAGAGAGCCGGAGGCAAGGTGTGGGCGTAGCACAGCAGTGAGCACCGATGCCCCCAGAGCCGCAGCCAGACCCAGCGCGGGGCCGCGTCTCCCGGCGAGCCGGAGATGGGGGGCATGCGCGCCGCAGTCGCAAGGGTCGCGCCCCCCGAGGCGCGGCAAACGCCGGCGAGAGGTCCGCCCCCAGATCTAGCCAGAGGGGAGGGGCACGCGCAACGCAGCTGTGGGCGCCCCCCTCCGAAGACGCGGCAAGACCCAGCAACGGGCCACGTCTCCCCGCGAGCCAGAGCACCAGCGTCCCCCCGGGTGCGCGGCAACCGCCGGCAAGATGGCCGCCCGCCCGGCGAGACAGAGGTGAGGGGCGTGCCCGCCGCAGCATCGAGCGCCACTGCTCCCGGAGGCCCAGCAAGCGCCGGCGAAAGGGCCGCCCCGCCGGCGATCCGGAGGAAAGGGGCGCACACGCCACAGCGGCGAGCGCCAGTGTGCGCACCACAGCAGCGAGGCCGGTGCCGACGAGGCACGTGTGCCGCTCAAGCAAGTGCCAGCACGGGACAGGCCGCGGGCGCGCCGGTTGCAATCTCGGGGGGAGCAACGGGACGGTTCTGCTGACAGCCACAAGTTGGTCGTCGCTTCCAGGTCAGCCGTGAGAGCGAGAGGGCTGGTTTGGAGGGGGCGCAGAGCTTAAGAGGGCTCTGCCGACTCCTCCCCTGCTTGGTGGTGCCATGGGGGGGCACCCAATAGGCAGCAGCCACGTCTTCTCACCCCACCCACCCGCAATGTCCCCCCCCCTTTTGCCAGACAAGCTGGCGCCGGGGTTAGGGTATTAGTAGTAGTAGTAGCAGCAGAAATAACAATAACAATAACAATCAGAGATCACCACATTTTGTGGTCAGTGGTCACATTTGGAATGTTGAGAGAATGTTATGGGTGCTCTCACAAAATGGCTGCTGTGGTGGGTGTGGCTGATCACATAACACCCATTTCCAGAAGGCAAAATGGTGATACTAAAAGAAAAATAACTTGTTCCAAAACCTAAGTAAAAGGCAGAGGTGGGGTCTGAAATTCCAAACATGACACCACTCTTTTGGACCAACATTTTTCTGCTCCAACAGTCATTTCACAGAAAGAAAACTGTTGAGGCTCGGAGATGTGGGGTCCAGAAGCATTCTTGGACATAAAGAAGGTGCTGGGGGATGACACTTTGCTTTACAGCATGCCAGGCCCCCCTGAGTATTTTTTTTAAATTAAAAATAAAGGAAAATAAAGCTCAGGAGAGGTAGGGAGCCTGGTGGTCACCAAGAGAGGTGGCCATGGGTACCACGTTGGAGACTCCAGACCTATAAGCTTTCAACAGTGGACAGTAGTTTTCTCACTTTCTCCTTTCCTGACGTTTTCCAGTGTCGACTCTCACCCACATTCTTGTTCCACAGCTTCTGCAGTCTCCACAGACCTGCTTCTCAGCCAAGCAATGCCTTCCACTAACACAGGTAAGAACAAGCTATTCATAGATAATAGGCAGGAGAGCTGGGCATCTGCCTTGTCTACTCTGTAAAAAACCCTGGGAGCCTCTAGGCATCATGATCAAGCAAGTGCGTGCAGAACAGTGGAGGCAGCTAAACAATGGGGAGGAATGCCAAGAGGACAACTGCACTGTTCCAGCAATAGCAGTTCCAGTGGTGTTTCCAAAGCTCTACTGCATAATATAAATGTAGTGGTTTGTCCAGCAGTTTAGGACATTTTGGTCTGGAAACGAAGCATTGCACATGTGCAACAGATCCCCCCCTTCCCCCGCCCAACCATAGCAGTCAAAATCCAATACTGAATTAATTCCAGCTCTATCTGCATGGGAAAGTGTCTTCAGAGCCCATATTTTCTTAATGCTCAGTAGGGGAGACATCATAAATATACATCTCCAGAGGGTAGCCATGTTAGCCTATTGCATTAAAAACAAACAAGCAAACAGAACCAATAACAAGTCTTGTGGAACATTAAAGACTGACAAATTTATTCTGACATCAACTTTTGTGGACTATAGCCTACATCATCAGATGCATGGAATATTATGGAGAGTTTCAGGTTTATAGACAGTGCATATGGTGGCGGGTGGGTGGGTGAGACTGTAAACAGTCATGCCAGAAGGAAAATAAATGCAAAAGGTGACAATATAGACGTAACCCTGTTCAGTACAGCCCTGTGGTGGAATGCGCAGATTTCAACCCTTTTTGACCCTGATGAGCTACAGTAGTTTCAGGATGGTTCAAGAGAATGGGAAAGGTTCTGAGGAGACTGTGAAGATAAAAAAAGGAGACAGATTGTGAGGAAAGGTTCTGAGGAAACTGTGAACATATAAAGATGGAGAAAGAAAGAAAAAAAGGTCCCGAGGAGGCTGAGAAAAGACCAGAAAAGAGAGCAGCAGCAGGAACATTCTGCCCTCCTCCAGTTTATTAGTCAGCAGTTGCTCCACACCAAATTGTCGGTAACTGAGGCCTACAATTACCTCTGAGTCTTGGACTGCACAGCCAGAGACAAGTCTTAAGAAATAACCCTACATTTGTGGACCATATATTCCATCCATTTTATTGCTTAGAAACGTTCTTTAAGTTATTTATGCATTTGAATGTTTGTTTTGCTTCCTCCCCGTTTCCCCGTTCCCTGTTAAATAAATCATATCATCCATCTATCTATCTTTCTATCTATCTATCACAATGACTTTCAGGGAACAAGGGTGCTGGTGGGCTGGAGTACATATGTGTGAGAAGTTAGCTTTGCCAAGGTTTTTTTTTAAAAAAAAAAATATTTTAATGGATTAACCAATATGCACCTCCTGGAGTGGAATCCAATGTGGCATTTATGGCCCACCAATTCCTGTCAACAAGCAGAACCCACCGCTGGTGGAATGAAGATTAGGCCCTCTGGAGCAGTTGGAAAAATGAGCCAAAATGGTTGCTTCTGGAACAGAGCAGGTCAGCGGAGCTCGCATAAGGGAACGTCACTGATCTGTCCCAATCAGGAAACTAGCGTTTCCGCTTGTTTCAGAGCTTCCTCTGGGAAGTGCTAAATCGCTGTTGCACAGTGGCGGGTCCCACTCACACAACAGAATTCAGAAGGACCCACCACTTGCACAACAGAATCAGCAGGGCACAAATGAATAGTCAGAGGCATAAGCGCCCCATTGGATTCTGTCCCTGGACCTGAATGTGGACTCAAATGCAATTTGGGGTTGGAAATCCATACATCCCCAAGTTTGAGATGCATTCCACAAACCAAATGCATTTCACAACATGTGCACATTTGGAAAATACACACAAAATATGTGTGCATTTCCAAAATTTAACAAACATTCTTTCGCCAATGGGTACATGTATCCAAAAAGGTGTACATTGAAAAATGCACACAAAAATGTATACCTTAATGCATATATTAATGCATACATTGAGAAAAAATGCATTGAAATTTCCATATGGAAGTTCTTTAAAAAAATCACAACCTCATGCGGAAATGGGCTTTCTTCTCGGCCTTGTTCTGCCAAAGGATAGTGGGAAGGGTTAAGGCTTCCTCTGCCATGCCTGGCAGAGTCTGGTGCAGCTGCTCCCAGTGGCCACAGCAGAGGCAGGATAGGACTGGAGCCAAGAGAGAAATGCCATGGAGCTTCCCTCTCCACTCCACTCCCATCCCATCCCATCCCATCCTGCTGCCGCCGCTGCCACCACCACCATCATTGCACACAATGGCAGATCGTCAGGGCATCAGGAGAGTGCTCAGTTATCAAGTGGCTTGCACATCTCAATGGATCGTCTTGAGCCTCCCCCCCCAGGGTGCATGAACCCCACTTTGGAGACCACTGCTCTGGATAAATAATGTTCAGACAGCCCTCTCCTCTCCAGTAACACCACCTCTCTCACAATGAGCAAATGGAGGCTGACTCACAGCAAAGCTCCCTCCCTCCTCCTCCCCTCCCTCTCCTCTCCCCTTCCCCCACCTCTCACGGTGGCTGGATCTCTCTCAAATTGATACATTTGGCACCTCTGCATCTTTTCACCTTGCCCCCTTCCTCCTCCTCCTCCTGCCCCTCTGTGTGATCTTTTAGAAGTTGATACATTTTGGAGACAGCTTGTCTGGGCTGCTCAGAAGGCACAAGAAGAGCTCCAAATATACAAGGCAGACGAGGCGCTTCATGGAGGAGCTGCTTTGATTTGGGGCTCCTCAGTGCTGGTCTGACCAGCTTCATATCAAGATGAGGCACCTCCAAATCAGCCCGCCTCACCTCATTATTCAGGCTTCGTACTGAAGTGGTGCACAGGGCTAGTTTCTACTACCTCAAAAGGTTGCTTATAGGGGAAGTAGGCTATGTTCAGATAACTCCCTTTATGTCAACATGGATTTTTTGGCTGCATACATGTGTATTAGATATAGAGATACAAAAACATAGCTATATATTGTAGCAAGGGAAGAAAATGGGATTAATAAACTGCATAACTGTGAAAAGGAAAAGAATGGGGTTAATAAACTGAGTCCATTTAAACATTTGAGTTTTCCCCAGCTCTTTGAAGTTAAAATGCTTTCCTCCTTAGTGAAATGATTGATTAAAGAGTGCCTAGTTATTTGGGCATTATTCATTTTGTAAGCAGCATGTAGCATTTTATACTCAGAAGCTATGAAAATATAATCTGATTTTCCAGCTCATGAGACAGAGCCACTTAAAACATGATCTTCCAATCATCTCATTTCAAAGCTTGAGTGAAATGGCGGGGAGGCCCTGTGGGGCTCGTAGCTAGAGCAGTGGGCCTGGAAACAGTTTGAGCATGAGACCAAGGTGCTAAACATCCACCAAGGAAGGAAGGAAGGATCTGTAAAACTGCAGTTCATGGAATATATTAATAATGCTGTACCATAAAATTCTTCTCCTTTTTTTTTTACCATTCTCATTCAATTTGATAGACAAGAGATTGCTTTTGAAAAGAAATGCAAAGGAGAAGAACACTTTGGAGAAATTCTCATGGGTTGGTTTTGGGTTCTTGTTCTTACTTATGAGGTAGAATCATAGGATCATCGAATCATAGAATAGTAGGGTTGGAAGGGGCCTACAAGACCATTGAGTCCAACCCCCTTCTCAATGCTCGTAGCTGAGGAGTGAGCATGAGTGTCCTCCCTTTCATTGTACAATCATCTCTCTGACAGCCTGTAGCCTCCTTGGCTTCCCACGCTTCAATTAAAGCCCAGGGGAAGACATCATGAGGTAATTCCTCCCATAGATCAGGTAGTGCAGGCAGCCTGAGGCTGCAGAGCAATGGAGAGATGTGTAATAGAAAAAAAAGTGGGGGGAACACACAGCACCCTCAGCAACCTTACAGTGATTAGGTAAGCTGAAAAACACCACCAAAATAATTCCATAATAAATTATTAAACACCTTGAGAATGAGGCAGAACAATTGATGCTTCTTTCATGGGGAAAGAAACCCTGCTGGAGATTGGAGTACAGATTCCCTGGAGGTAGAAAGAATGCAGTCCCCCTCACCCATATGCTATGGAAGATGCAAAATGGGAGTCAGACTGCCAACACAGTTGCTGCTATTCCCTCTTACAGTGGCAGTGCAAAAAAACAACAACAAAATCATTAGGAACAAATAAAGAAGCTGTGTGACAACCCTTCCCAATGGTGAGTCCTACATGTGAGAAACTGCTGGATACTTTCTCCTCCCCTGGAGAAATTCATTATCCTCCCCCGCAAAAAAAAAAAAAAAAAAAAGCTGCCCACAAATATGTTGGAGAATTTTGATTGTCCATTTGTGCACAGCTCTAGAACATATATTTTTATTAGGCCTCACATTGCACAGAATCTTCTTGGCTTTAGGTTTTCACACTCGAGCTGGCACTTTAAGCAGGGCAGAGGTTTTCACTGCATCAGTGGGGAAGTGATGTGGAAAAAAAAAAACATTTTTAGAAGCTGGTTTGCACATGAACGTCTTTCCTGAGCTAGCCCCCAAAGGCCAAGCTGGATGAAGCTCTTGAGCATAGAAGCAAGAAACTGGTGAAGGCTTTGGTTTAGCCCAAGAAGCCAAGCTCAGGGAGGCTTCCCAAGCAGGAGGGGCACCAGCCTTCCCCTTGACCTAACTAGGAGCATTAGGCTAGATGGGGAACCATATGTGCAACATGTCTGATGTTCCCGCTCTGATCTAGTAGCTGGGGCTGTACATTCAAAACTGCTAATGTTCCATCTATTAGCTGGAAATGGGGAAAAAAAGCCGCAGACTGAATTTAGTCCTCTCCTTCCCACCAAAAAGCCATTTCGGGGGCTTTGACATGGCCAGCCCTACCATTAGGCAGATGCTGGGAGGTGGCAGCAAGGAGTTTGAGGAGAAAGCTGTGCACCAAGCGGCCTGCCATGTGGCCACCATGCTAGCCTGTTATTTTCAGGTATGGTGGAGGCTGCTGCCCCATTGCCAGTGCTGAAGAAAGAGTCAACTGTCAGTCCAGACAGCTTTTGTACATGGAATGGGAATGGATGCCAACTTGGCCTTTGTCTCAAGCAGCAAAATGTCTTGGGCCAGTCCGTGAATTTGAGGAATTGAATTCAGCCCTTGGGCTGAAATAAGTCCAACATCCATGGTTTAGATAATGTAATTCATTGTTATACTAAAATCACCAGTATTAAACTTTTCAGGGGATTCTCATGGATAACAGCCAATAATCTACATCCAATTTGTCCTGCACTGTAATATTCATGCTGCATGAAAAGGAATTTGTTTCTACAGAAAATGTGAACAGGAGATACCCTACTTCTACATCATTATTTGAACTGGCCTTCTACAAGCAGGGGAGGGGGGACTCTTGCATACAATTGATTATTTAAATTAAGAAATCCACCATCTATCTAATAAAGCAAAACAGAAAGTAGAAAATCATTTAGGGTGTGAGTAGGCACAGTATTACTTAGAAGTCTCATAGAATCATAGAATAGGAGGGTTGGAAGGGGCCTACAAGGCCATCGAGTCCAACTCCCTGCTCAATGCAGGAATCCAAGTCAGAGCATCCCTGACAGATGGCTGTCCAGCCTCGTCTTGAATGCCTCCAGTGTGGGAGAGCCCACCACCTCCCTAGGTCATTGGTTCCATTGTCATATTGCTCTAACAGTCAGGATGTTTCTCTTGATGTTCAGCCGGAATCTGGTTTCACCTGAATGTGTTTAGAATCTCCTTTCAGACCTTTATATTCATCACCCAAAAGCAGGGATGTCAGAGAAATCCATCTGCAGGGTGGAGTTTGATAGGTTTTCCTAGGCTCAGACTTTGTTTTGCTTCATGCTGCAGCACTCAACTCTATCTGCAGTGAGTCAGGCCAGTTCATAGATTATCCAGGCATTTTGTGCATTCATAGAATAGAAGGGTTGGAAGGGCCTACAAGACCATTGAGTCCAACCCCCTGCTCAATGCAGGAATCCAAGTCAGAGCATCCCCAACAGATGGCTGTCCAGCCTCATCCTGAATGCCTCCAGTGTGAGAGAGCCCACCACCTCCCTAGGTCATTGGTTCCATTGTCGTATTGCTCTAACAGTCAGGAAGTTTTCCTGATGTTCAGCCGGAATCTGGCTTCCTGTCATTTGAGCCCATTATTCCGTGTCACTCTGGGATGATCGAGAAGAGATGCTGGCCTTCCTCTCTGTGGCAACCTTTCAAGTACTTGAAGAGTGCTATCATATCTCCCCTCAGTCTTCTCTTCTCAAGGCTAAACATGCCCAGTTCTTTCAGTCTGTCTTCGTTAGAGATGCATGAACTCCCCTTACCTGGAGTCCGGAGGGGTCTGCAGGGTGGGGAGGCAATCCGTCCCTCCCCCCTGGAATCCTCACCGGCCAGCTCCAGCCACTGGTGGACTTCTGTCCACTGCCAGTCTGCGGACGCAAATGGCGTCCGGTGTAGGGGATGCCATTTGCATCCCTGCTGTGCCGTGATGGGCTATGTAAAACTTTACATAGCCTATCACGGAAAAGAGAAGGGACATAAATAGCATCCGCTATGCCAGATGACATTTTCTTCCGCAGGCCAGCAGCGGCCAGCAGCGGACGGACCAGACCCGGCTGGTGGAAGGTAAGATCCGTTCCGGGGCAAGTTCGCTGGGTGGCGGAGGTGGGTGGTCCATTCCACCACGGACTCCGAGGGGCTGGATTCTTTAGAGTCCAGCCTCATTGGAGTCTGTGGCAGAATTCTCTAACATCCTTACTCTTCATAGGGCTTTGTTTCCAGTCCCCTGATCATCTTTGTTGCCCTCCTCTGAACCCTCTCCAGTTTGTCGGCATCCTTCTTAAAGTGCGGTGCCCAGAACTGGACACAGTACTCCAGATGAGGCCTAACCAATGCTGAGTAGAGGGGAACTAGTACTTTCTGGGAGTTGGAAGCTATGCTTCTATTAATGCAGCCCAAAATAGCATTTGCCTTTTTTGCAGCCACATCACATTGTTGGCTCATATCCAGCTTGTGATCGACAACAATTCCAAGATCCTTCTCGCTTGTAGTGTTCTTGAGCCATGTATCCCCTATCTTGTAACTGTGCATTTGGTTTCTTTTTCCTAGGTGCAGAACATGGCCTATTAAATGTCATTCTGTTGTTTTCTGCCCAGCGCTCCAGTCTGTCAAGATCACTTTGAATTTTGTTTCTGTCTTCCAAAGTATTAGCTATCCCTCCCAATTTTGTGTCATCTGCAAATTTGATCAGCATTCCCTGCACCTCCTCCTCCAAGTCATTAATAAAAATGTGGAAGAGCACTGGGCCCAGGACTGTGCCCTGCGGTACCCCACTCGTTACCTCTCCCCAGCTTGAGAAGGTCCCATTGATAAGCACTCTTTGAGTCTGATTCTATAGCCAACTGTGGATCCACCGGATCGTTGTTTCATCTAGCCCACTTCGAGCTAGTTTGCTCATCAGGATATCATGGGGCACTTTGTCGAAAGCTTTGCTGAAGTCGAGGTATATGATGTCCACAGCATTCCCACAGTCCACAAGGGAGGTTACTGGATCAAAAAATGAGATCCGATTTGTCTGGCGGGATTTGTTCTTGACAAATCCATCTTGGCTTCGAGTAATTGCTGCATTGTTTTCAAGGTGCTTACAGATGGATTGCTTTATCATCTGCTCCAGAATTTTCCCAGGGATTGATGTCAGACTGACTGGTCTGTAGTTCCCAGGTTCCTCCTTTTTACCCTTTTTGAAGATAGGGACAACATTAGCCCTCCTCCAGTCATCTGGCACTTCACCCATCCTTTATGATTTCTCAAAGATAATAGACAGTGGCTCTGAGAGTTTTTCTGCCAGTTCCTTTATTACTCTAGGGTGGAGTTCATTGGTCCTGGAGATTTGAACTCATTCAAAGGAATTAGGTGTTCCTTGACCATATGCCCATCGATCTCAAGCTGCAATCCTGCCCCTTCAGTCTGTACTTTGCCTTTCCCAGGGGGGTCATAGACCCTCTTTTGGGAGAAGACTGAGCGAAAGTAGAAACTGAGCAACTCTGCCTTTTCTTTGTCATTTGTTATCATTTTGCCATGCTTATTTAATAGCTGAACAACCATATATTTCCTCTGTCTTTTATTATGCACGTAGCTGAAGAAAGCTTTCTTATTGCTTTTAGCATCCCTTGCTAACCTCTGCTCATTCTCAGCTTTAGCCTTCCTGATGCCATCCCTGCAATTCTGTGCTACCTGCCTGTACTCTTCCTTTGTTGCTTGGCCTTCCTTCCACTTCCTATATGTGTCCATTTTTGTTTTCAGGTCATCTCCAAGCTTTTTGTGAAACCACATTGGCTTCTTCTGTTGTCTTCCACCTTTTTTTCTTGTTGAAATTGTTTGTGCCTTGAGAATTTCCTTTTTTAAAAACTCCCACCCATCTTGGACTCCTTTTCTTGTTAGAGTCGCTTGCCACGGGACCTTATTTATCATTGTTCTGAGTTTATTAAAATCAGCTTACCTAAAATCCAGGGTATGGGTTTGGCTACACTCGGCCTTTGCGTCCTTTAGAACCAAGAACCAAGAACTCAAGTATAACATGGTTGCTTTCCCCCAGAGTTCCTGTAATTGCTACTTTATCCACTAAGTCATCTCTGTTGGTTAGGATAAAGTCAAGGATAGCCAATCCTCTAGTTCCTTCCTCTACTTTCTATAGGAGGAAGTTATCCACCACACAAGTCAGGAATTTCCTGGAGGGGCCATGTTTTGCAGAATTTGTCTCCCAACAAATATGGGGGAAATTGAAGTCCCCCATTACTACAACATCATGCTTCCTAGAAACATTACCTATTTGCTTTTCAAAAGTTTCATCCTCGTCTTCTTAGGGATGGCAGAGAATTCCACCATGGATCTCAGTGAGATTTCGCCCTGAAATCTGTAGCGGAACGGCCCGCCACCCCCCACCCTTCCCACGCGCGGATCCCCCCAGGATGAGACTTACCTGGGGCGGATCTTCTGGGCGGTGGTGGCTCCGGTGGCTGGTCTTCCAACCGGCTGCCGCCACCGCCATTTTCAGTATTGTCGGGTGTTGTTGTTGTTGTTTTTTACAAGACATGATAGGCTACATAAAGACTTACGTAGCCTATCACATCTGGCTTAAAAAAAAGAAAAGACGCGTACGCAAATGGTGGCGGCTATGGCCACCGCCATTTGCGTTCCTTATTTTTGGCCGTCTTAGTCTATGTAAATATTTACGTAGACTAAGATGGCAAAAATAAGGGGAATGCAAATAGCGTAGTGGACGCTATTTGTGTTGCCCCTTATTTTTGCCATCTTAGTCTACGTACATATTTCGTAGACTAAGATGGACAAAAATAAGGAATGCAAATGGCAGCGGCCTTAGCCGCCGCCATTTGTGTACGTGCATTTTTTTGTTGTTGTTTTTTTAAGCCAGATGTGATAGGCTACATAAGTCTTTACGTAGCTTATCACGGCTGACTACAGGGACGCAAATGGCGTCTATGGCTGCCGCCATTTGCGTCCCTCCTAGCCAGCGACCGAATGTCCGGCTGCTGGCGGAGCTGGCCGGCCTGGATTCTGGGAGGAGGGACGGAGCACCTCCCCCCCCCAGCAGAACCCAGCGGAGCCAGGTAAGGGGACTTCCTTACATCCCTAAGTCTACTCCTTGGTTGGGTGGCCGGTAGTAGACTCCGACCGCCAGGTTCCTTTTATTCTTTGCTCCATTTATTTTAACCCAGATGCTCTCGATGGGGCTACCAAGCTCATCCTCCTGTATTTCTGTGCAGAGATCTGTATTTTTCACACATAGTGCAACCCCACCTCTCTTTCTGTCCCTCCTGTTCTTTTTGAACAAGTTATATCCTTCAGTTACTGTATTCCAGTCATGAGACTCATCCCACCAAGTCTCAGTTACACCTATCAAGTCATAATTTCCTTCCTGTATTAAGAATTCAAATGTTTTCTGTTTGTTTCCTGTACTCTGGGCATTAGTATATAGACATCTAGGGATGTCAGAGAATTCCGCCACGGATCTCAGGGAGGCCAAATGCCAGCGCATTTGGCCCCCTGAAATCGGTGGCAGAACGGTCTGCCACCCCCCCTCCACCCCCGGGACGAGACTTACCTGGGGTGGATCTTCCTGGTGGCGGCGGCTCCAGTGGCAGCTCCAGCGGCGGTTCAGTGGCGGCGGCTCCAGCGGCCGGTCTTCTGACCAGCTGCCGCCGCCATTTCCAGTTTAAAAAAAAAAAAAGACGTCATAGGCTACGTAAATCTTTACGTAGCCTATCACATCTGACTTAAAAAAAAAAAAAACCGCGTGTACGCAAATGGCGGCGGCCACGGCCGCCGCCATTTGCGTTTCTTATTTTGGCACATCTTAGTCTACGTCAAGATTTACATAGACTAAGACGGCGAAAATAAGGGGAACGCAATGATAAGGGGAACAACGCCATTTGCGTACGCGTGTTGTTGTTTTTTAAGTCAGATGTGATAGGCTACGTAAACATTTACGTAGCCTATCATGGCTGACTGCAGGGACGCAAACAGCGGCGGCTATGGCCGCCGCCATTTGCATCCCTGCTAGCCAGCAGTTGGATGTCCAGCTGCTGGCGGAGCCGGCCGGTGGCTCTGCAGAATCCCTGCAGAGCACAGCCGGACGGCCAGGATTCCAGGGGGAGGGACAGAGCGCCTCCCCCCCCCATCAACATAATCCGCAAAGGTAAGTGACTTTCGTACATCCCTATAGACATCAAAGACCATGTGCTTCATGGTCTGGCTTTCTTCCTACGTGTTTGTGAAGACTATTCTTGGGCACTATTAGAGCTGTTCTCTCCCTTGTGGTGCATGAGCCTTCATCCATGTCACCCCCAACTTTACATCTCCCTTCCCCATAGCATTCAGTTTAAAGCCATCTCGATAAATTTCTTCATGCTGTTGCCAAACACATTCTTCCCAGCCTTTGTGAGGTGCAACATGACCCTTGCCAACAGTCCATCTTCCAGGAAGTATAGTCGGTGGTCCCAGAATCCAAATCTCTCACGCCGGCACCACCTTCATAGCCAGTCATTCACCCAGAGTATTTTTCTTTTCCTTTCTATCCCTCTTCTAACTACTGGAAGGATGGATGAGAAAACTACGTAGACCCCAAAGTTCTTGAGTTTCCTTCCCAAAGCTTCAAAGTCTGACGTGATTTCTTTGTAGCTCTGCTTGGTGGTATCATTTGTTCCCACATAGATGAGAAGAAAGGGATACCTGTCAGTGGGCTTTATGAGTGCAGGCAACCCTTCAGTCTCAGGTCTTCGCAACATACTTGGGTTTTGATCCCACGCAGCAAGGAGTCTTCCACTACTACCACTCTTCTCTTCTTGTTGTTGTAGGCCTGGGTTTCATCGCCTCTGCTTGTCTGACCTTCAGCTTCTTGCTCACTCTCATGGGGGTTCCCCTGAAATTCTTCCTCTGCAGGCTGTCCTCCAGTCTCATCCTCAAGTGCAGGCTGGAATCGAGTCCATAGCTCCACTGCTTCCACTGGTGCAGAGTGGCGTCTAGTTCTTCTTCTCCTAACTGTCACCCTTTTCCAAGAAGTATCCTCTACTGCATTTTTCCTCACCTCAGCATTTCTCACTTCTGCCTCAGCTTGCTGTTGCTCTTCAAGCTTCTGCCTGGTCTTCATTTTGCTGCTGCAGTTCCACCATTCTGTCCAAGAACTCTTCATGTTCTCTTATTCCTTGGAGGGTCGACACTCGCTGCTCCAGTCCTCTTACCTTTTCTTCCAGCAGTGTGATCAACTTGCATTTGTTGCAGGTGTAGGCCATGTTGTTCTCAGGCAAGAAAATAAACATGGCACACACCTTGCAGGTTACCAACACTGGAGAGTCATGTCCTTCCATAGCCTCTTTTCCCTTTTTGTGTCCAGCTTTCTGATTGTTCTAGAGTAGCCTGTGCCTGGCCCTTACACACTTGGAGGTTAAAAGCAGAGTCCCACTGGTGTGGACGTGTGTGTTACAAGACAAATAAATGAAAAAAAAAGTTGTTGTTTTAAATCATGTTAGGGGTCTCTCCCCCTTTACCTCCCCTGCCAAACTCCTGTTTGCTCCCCCTGTTTGCTCGCTCTGATCGCTCGCTCTCTGGGAGTCTTAATGGACTCAGAAAGGCTGCAGTCCTATTTACAAAGTTTCCTGGGAGTAAATCCCAATGAACTCAATGGGGCTTACTTCTGAGTAAACATGAATAGGATTGAATCATAGAATCATAGAATAGTAGGGTTGGAAGGGCCCTACAAGACCATTGAGTTCAACCCCCACTGTAAGGTGTACTTCTGGCAAAACATACTTGTAGTTGCAGAAATGTAATATTTACTTTTTCGATTTTTATTCCAAAGGAAATTTTATTGTATTACTATTTTTTTTAAAAAAATTAGACTGCACCTTCATCCAGAAAATGATTTCAGGGCGGTATACACAAAAATCAGATATTTACTACAATAAGGAGTCTAAAACCTAAACATAAGTACTGTAAAATATAGAGGCATAAAAACTATTTCAACCAGTTAAAAAATACAGTTTGAAATGGTAAATGCCTAGGTGAATAAAACTGTTTTAACAGTACTGAAAAGAGTACAAGAGTATTGGTACTATGTACCTCCTGCAGAGGGTAGGGATTTTGGAGAAATCCACAATGGATTCA
Source organism: Heloderma suspectum (assembly GCF_057233095.1). Lineage (NCBI taxonomy): Eukaryota > Metazoa > Chordata > Lepidosauria > Squamata > Helodermatidae > Heloderma > Heloderma suspectum. The sequence goes on along the minus strand of NC_139459.1, from coordinate 269,452,461 downwards.
AATCAGTTTGGATTTCTGTGAATCTGACCTGCAGATTTCACAGTGGACTGGCTCTTTCTGAGTCCCACAGATTCCGTGAACTTGTGGACCATTTTTTTACTGGGGGGAGGGGGGCAATTTGCACAAATGTGTATTAATCTGATTCTATCAATGAGTGGATGATGGAACGAAAGTCTCCTGACAATCCATGAACCGTGCACAGAAAAGATTTAAGAAAAACTGTCCATCTGTAGCAGAGGGTATTTCAGAGTTGTGTGACACCACCACAGAGAAGGCCTTCTCTTGAGTAGATGATCAATTAACTTTGCTTATATATGGGATATGAAGAAGGGCATCCTCTTTGAACTTAGCACATGGGCAAAGGATTAGGGAACCATACTAATATATGAATTTATTTAAACTCATTATTACACTTTTCTCTGCAAGATATCCAAAGTGGCACAGAAAGTATGAAACATAGCCTAAGCCTATAACTTGGAAACAAAACCCCACAAAGGAAAAAAAAAATGTGATGGATGGAAGTATGCAAATCATGTGTGATATAAATATATAATGTATAGAAATGGAGCACAATGCCTAAAGGAGTATTGTGTTGTGGAATTAGTGTGAATTAGGACTGTATAGAAGGACCAACTGAATATTCTGAGTGCAATGGCAGAGAACTTGTTTTCACCCTCTGCAATTATGGTTCCATGGAAAGAAGGAGAAAAAGAAGAAGAAGAAGAAGAAGAAGAAGAAGAAGAAGAAGAAGAAGAAGAAGAAGAAGAAGAAGAAAAGGCAGGTTAACCCGGGAGAGGGACAGGGGGAGTGCGACCCTGTTGATTCTCCTGGACCTCTCAGCGGCTTTCGATACCATCGACCATGGTATCCTTCTGGATAGGTTGTCTGGGTTGGGAGTTGGAGGCACTGCACTACAGTGGTTCCGCTCCTACTTGGATGGCCGATTCCAGAAGGTGGTGCTGGGGGATTATTGCTCTGTGCCATGGCAATTGTGCCATGGGGTTCCACAGGGCTCTATTTTATCCCCCATGCTGTTTAACATCTACATGAACCGCTGGGGGAGGTTATCCGGAGGTGTGGGCTGAGGTGCCATCAATATGCGGATGACACCCAGCTCTACCTCTCTTTCTCATCAAAACCAGGTGAGGCAGTGGCTGTTCTGAACCAGTGCCTGGGCACGGTAATGGACTGGATGAGGGCTAATGAACTGAAACTCAATCCAGACAAGACGGAGGTACTGTTAGTGGGTGGTTTGTCTGCCCGGCTAGGTGATATTCAACCTGTTCTGGAGGGGGTTGCACTCCCCCTAAAGGATCAGGTTCGTAGTTTGGGGGTGCTCTTGGATCCAGAACTGTCACTTGAGGCACAGGTGAACTCAGTGGCATGGAGCACTTTTTATCAGCTTAGGCTAGTATACCAACTACGCCCTTATCTGGACAGAGATAGCCTAGCTACAGTTATCCATGCTCTGATAACTTCTCGTCTGGATTACTGCAATGCGTTATACATGGGGCTGCCTTTGAAAACGGTCCGGAAACTTCAGCTGGTCCAAAATAGGGCAGCAAGATTGTTAACAGGGACTGGCCTGCGAGCTCATATTACACCAGTACTTTTCCAGCTGCACTGGCTGCCAGTCCATTTCCGGGCCCGATTCAAAGTGCTGGTGTTAACATTCAAAGCCCTTAACGGCTTGGGGCCAGGTTACCTGAAGGATCGCCTCCTCCCATATGTGCCTGCCCAGACCTTAAGATCATCATCAGTGGCCCTTCTCCGTGAGCCCCTGCCAAAGGAAGTGAGGCGGGTGGCTACTAGGAGGAGGGCTTTTTCTGTTGTGGCACCCCGGCTCTGGAATGAGCTCCCTAGTGAGGTTCGCCTGGCGCCTACATTGTACTCCTTTCGGCGCCAGGTGAATACCTTTTTATTTTCCCAGGCATTTTAGCATTTTAGCTTTCTAAATTTTTATCTTTGCTGTTTTAAATCTGTATTTTAAACTCCTGTACTGCTGCTAGGTTTTATTGTGGTTGTATTGTTATATTGTGGTTTTAATGTTCTATATATTTTAAATTGTTTTATTGTGTGTTGTTTGGTTTTAGTTTTTGTGAACCGCCCAGAGAGCTTCAGCTATTGGGCGGTATAGAAATGAAATAAATAAATAAATAAATAAATAAACCCTGCACACACACACATACTGGTAACCAAAATGCATTGGGGGCTTTTTTGTGTGAGTCCTATGGTTTGCTATTCCTCTCACTGACTCATATGTATCCTTTTAGCTAACAAGAACAACAACAATGAAGATAAAACAATGCTATCACTATTCAAAGTGCCTCTAGGTCAAGATACTGCTGTGTGTTTGGGCAATGCCTCTGCATACATACAACCAACCATGCAGGTTGTACAATCTTAGAAGGGGCGTGACTGTGAGGGGGCGTGGCTGTGAGGGGGCGTGGCTGTGACAGTCACAAAGGGACCCGGTACTTCTGAATTTGTCACCACTCTACTGGCAGCCCCCCCCAGTACAGCCCCCCCCCCCCCAGTGCGCTATCCCTGTCCTCCTCTTGAGGACAGGGCTAGAGCATTTGGGCACCTGTCCCGCTGGTTGTCAAGGGCTTCCTTGACAGCTGCCAGAGGCAGGACAAGTCCTCAGTGGTGCTCCCAGCCACTTGCCATGCTCCAGGGTGCTTGGCGGCCAGGTCCATCAGCACTCCATGGCTCAGCAAGCAGGGTCCAGGAGGCTGCAGGGGGGGGGGGAGTCCATTGGATTCCATGTCCTTCTCTGCCTCCCACACCATCCCTAGAAAATCCTCCTACAACAGAATGTCAGAGATCATTCTGTTGCTCTGCATGATCTGTTCTGTGAGCCAGTGGGAGCAGTTTGATGAGTTTTCTTATTTCTAAGATATAGAATGGGAGGAAATGGTGACATTAGTGTTAGATCATCAAGGTGTCCCCAAGGCACATGTACGAGCAATTTTGATTAGATAAAATTAGATTCACATCACAGTTCCTTGGAAGCTAATTAGAAATAAACATAGGTGATGACAATGAGTCATAAGCAAATTAATTCTCTCCCACATCTACAATGTATTTCTAACTGGACTCTCTATGTGCTACATAATCCATAGGTCTCCTGCTTGTTTTGTCAAGCATGTATTTCTTTCTTCAGATTTGTATTCTATAGTTGGGTCACAATATGCAGCCAACTCCCATCTTCCCTTTAAAAAAAAAGTTGCAAATAAATGTATAGAAGTATTTTAAGTTCGAAGGCTAAGTATACAATGAAATTAAGATAATAGGGATACGCAAATCAGTAAAACACAAGGTCACCAAAGTTCTCTGAATTCCATCATGAAGCTCATTTCAACTTGAGTCCATATCAGATTGTGAGGTTTTTATTTTATTTTCACATGAAAATTCATGCTTATTTTCATGTATATTTTCCCAAATGTTCACATAAATTGTGCACATTTTTGAAATGTACACATCCTTCTCCTTTTTGATTAAAGCATATTTGTGTGCATTTTTCAAAAGTACACATTTTTCATGCACATTTTTCAAATGCACGCGTGCTGTCAAGCACATTTTTGGGTCTGCAAATTGCATTGCAAGCTTGGAATAGTACAGACTTTGACCACAGATTGTATCCAAATCTGTGTTCAATCCAGAAGGTGTCAAAAATGTGCTTGACAGCATGCATGAATTTGAAAAATGTGCATGAAAAATCCTGATCAAAAATGAACTCAAATGAATTTTTCATACATCCCTAATTAAGTATCCCAGATTTTTAAAAAATAAGTAACACCAATAGCCATGTTCAGATGTTATGCTTGAACAGGGAATTCCAATATATATATAGGAGTCAGGGGGCTGTGTGCAGTGCCCCTGTCTCCAAGATCCCCATGCCTTCCATCCTTGACTTCCTCCCATTGAGTGGGAAGTTCTGAAGGAGGCTTCTATGAACACTCAGTTGAACATGCAAAGAAGCCCCCTTCAGACCCATTCAATGTCTGATGTTTGGGGATCCTCTGCCTGCCCCCTGGGCAACCCACTCAGCAGGGTCCCTGAATCCTTTGTGTAGCTGCTGTATCAGCTCTCATGGGGAGGATGGGACAGGGAAGAGTGCTTCAACTAACCCAGTTGCACATGATGTCTAAATCTGGATCCAAACCAATTGCTATCTTTGCTTAGCCAGACAGCAGCAGTGTGATTCTATCACTGGAGGTAATGACAGGGCATAGTAGGCTAAACGTCATCTACTCACCTGCCATGAAAGGCTGTTGTTGTTGGAGCACTATATATTTTCATACACAAAAATTGACACATCCAAATAAAACTAGTAAGCTTGTACTATGCACACTCCCCATGAATTAGTGCATTTTTAATTTAAGTTTTTAAATTTTATATCCTGCCTTTTTCCATTAGGGAACTCGAGGTGGTCTATACAGGGATCCTAGGTCATCTCCCATCCAGGCACTGACCAGTTCCAGACTTGCTTAGCATCAGCACGGTGGTTGCCTCAACTGCCTCAACCAGGGAGTTGAAGGCCAGTGACAAATGCAGCTCTCCTCCTGCAGCTGTAGGTATCCCTTCATCTTCATGAAAAGCTTCATGGATGCTCCACAGATCACTTGATCCTGTGTGATCCAGTTTGATGTAGTGACACTTCAAGCAGGAAGACTTAGGGCAGTATCCACTGTCACCACTGTGCTCCTGCTGATTCTATTGTGCCAGTGGTACTGACCGCTTCTTCAATAGGTAGGGAAGTATCAATTTTAGGGGGTAAAAACTCAATGGATTTTTCAGGTTTGGCCCTGGCAGATGTCTTTCTATTTCCCCCTGCTGGTGTCGACTCGGTCTGTAGAGAGATCATCCAATACGCGGATTCCAGATTTTTTTTAATGGTGGCAATTTGCACAAATTGGATTATTCTGGGGGTGGGGGGAATCTTGAAATTTGTGCAAATGGGGTCATAATTTTTTTAAATATATCTTTTTAAATTGGTGATCTTATGCAAGTGCACATGATCGCAAATCTGCCTGTTGGCTATGTAGCCCCGCAGAAGCGTATTCCCCTCTTGTAATTATCTTTGTCAGTTTCATCCTGTCCACACGCTACTTCCTTTAGCCCAGGAGGAGACATAGTCCATGCTTGTCAAAGAACTTGTCAAATTCATCCTCCATTTCTGCACTTCCCAAGCAAGGAGGAGGGGGAACTGCCATGTTGTTTAACTCTGCTGAGCTAAACTACGTAGTGTGTGGAGGGGGTGGCGGTGTACAAACCCTGCAAATTCTGGTCTGGGGGAGGGGTCCCTGGTGGGGAAATCCAGGCTGCTTGGGGCCCCGCGGATTCCCCAGGCCCTTGCATGCCCATCAAATTTTTCAGGTGGCTCCTGTCCTTCATATTGCCTGTCCATGCCAAGGCTCAACTGTCAAGGAAATCCAGCCCTGTGGAGGACAAGGGCCTCACCGTGGCACCCCAGCACTCTCTCCTTGGCTTCCTCAAGAGGCAGCTAGGGCAAGAATGTTGGGGGCTGGCTGCACCCAGCTGTCAAGGGCTCCTTGGAGGCCTCTCTCAGTCTAATCCAGTAGCCAAGTCCAGACACAGACAAAGGGATTCCCTTCAAAGCTTTATTCTTCTTTTACAACTTAACAACTCTACCATTTGCAACTAGATCTGAGCAGCACGGTACCTATGCCCTAAGTTGGAACAGTTGGTCCCTGTTTGAAAAGGAATTACTGGCAGACCCCTGAACTTAAGGACTAGGGAGAGTCCCTCCCCTTTTCCCTTGGATCCTCTGGGCGCAGACGTTGTTTGTGTGCCAACTGGGCACTACACCTCCTTTCCGCGCCCTCCATTTGGCACCGCTCCATGTGTCAGCGTTGCATGTCCAGCAAGTCTGCTTCCCGCACTCCCTCACTCCCAAGACCGCTACCTATGTAAGGAATGCTGGTGGGAGGAATCCCTGCCAACTGTTGGCCCTGGGAAGGATGAGCATGCTCCTCTCCCAGGAGCGGCTGCTCTTCCTCAGAATCAGAACTACTCTGGGATTCTATGGGTTCAGTGTCCACACTGACACCAGGCCCTTGTTGATTGATTGATTGATTGATTGATTGACTGATTGATTGATTGCATTAATACCCTGCCTTTTTTCCTCTTGCAAGGAACCCAAGGTGGCTTACATTATCCTCCTCCTCTCCATTTTATCCTCACAACAACCCTGTGAGGTGGGTTGGGCTGAGAGTCTGTGACTGGCCCAAAGTCACCCAGTGAGCTTCCATGGCCGAGTGGGGACTAGAACCTGGATCTCCCAGCTCCTAGTCCAACACTCTTGCCACTACACCACACTGGCTCTCATTGTTCTCTGTGCCAGCTATTAAGGAAGCCCTTGACAGCCCTGAGTGCCACCCTGCGAGAAATCCAGTGGAGGCAGAGGTGAGTGGGGCCGGTCTGCTGTGGACTCTGCATGTCAGATTCTTAGAATCCAGCCTGAATTGAGTCTGCAGTGGATTTGTCTGCCAGCCCTAGGAGAGGATGAAACTGACAAAGATATTTGCAAGAGGGGAATATGCCTCTGTGGGGCTACCTAGCAGACAGGTGGACTTGTGATAATGCACACTTGTGCAAAATTGCCAAGAATTTTAAAAAAATGCAACCCCATTTCCACAAATTTCATGATTCCCCTCCCCCAATAACTTCAATTTGCACATATTGCCATTTGCACAAATAGCGGGACCTGAAAAAAAAATGCACAGAAAACTTTTCTGGAATTAGGGGTGGGGAATCCACTGCAGTACCCAGCCACTTACTGGAATGGAAACACTGAGGAATCCCATCAGGCTGGAATGGAATGGAACCCCTAGTGCCATACATCTGTAGCAAGAGGTAATTAGCAGTTCTAAAAGTAACCCCAGAAACCAGAGAAACTGCTTATTTCTGGATCAGGACAAGTCAACGGCGCTCCCCTCTGCAACCTCTGCTGACCTGCTCCATTCCAGAAATGAGTGTTTCCACTCATTTCAGTTTGCTTTTAGAGCCACTAAATCCCCATTGTGCTAGCAGCCATTCCTGCTGGAGCATAGGCACAAGAGCATACTGCCCTTGGTTAGCCATGGAATGAAAAAGGCAACCTTGAACAATGACCACATGTGAACATGATGTAAAATACAAAAAGCTCAAAAAAAAAAAAAAGAAGGAAAAAAAAACTCCTGCCATTTTAATTTCCTACAGTGCCCTGAGTGTTGCTACATTGAGGATGTTGTAGGAGACATTTAAATGGTGTCTCTAAGCTTCCAGTCACACATTAGAGCACAGGAAAATGGGGAGCCCAAAGTAAATGTTGTTCTATGGTTTTCCCAGTAGCAACATATGGCTGTGAGAGAGCTGGACTATAAGGAAGGCTGAGCGCCGAAGAACCGATGCTTTCAAACTGTGGTGCTGGAGGAGACCCTTACGAGTCCCCTGGACTGCAAGGAGGTTAAATCAGTCCATCCTAAAGGAAATCAAACCTGACTGCTCATTGGAAGGACAGAGACTGAAGCTGAAGCTCAAATATTTTGGCCACCTAATGCAAAGAGAAAACTCCCTGGAAAAAACGCTGATGCTGGGAAAGATTGAAGGCAAAAGGAGAAGGGGACAGCAGAGGATGAGATGGCTAGATAGCATCACCGATGCAATGAATATGGACTTGAGCCCACTCCGGGAGAAAGCGGAGGACAGGAAGGCCTGGCGTGCTACGGTCCATGGGTCACAAAGAGTCAGACACAACTGAACGACTGAACAACAACAACTGGGGCCCTGGGGCCCTGACTGCCTGAGGATGCTGGGAACTGAAACCAGGAGTACAATCTGACTTGCCAACTACATTTCTCTGCAACCTGGTAACAAGACCATACAGCTCTGACTACTCATGCTTCTTACCTCTAATTCCTCCATCTGCTGCCTCAAGTATAATAAACTGATGCTAAAATATTCAAAAATGTATTGCAGAATGAAAATATTAACACTATTTAACTCTTCAGCTTTAAAAATCCATCTGGCTAAAACTGATTGACAGCCAGAGGCTGAAGTCTAACCTTCCAGATTATAGCATGGTTTGTACTGTACAACTTTTTTTAAAAAGTCCTTTCCAAGTTATCAATCTGTAGCCAGGTGATGTGAGCATTTCCCTCCCCCTGTTTCCCCCTTCATGCTATTTATTACAGCAGAATGCCCTACATGCCCCATGCACAGTAATTCTGTCAAAACCAAACAGGAATTAACAAGGTTTGTACTGTAGCTTTGACCTTGAGAGTGTTCTGCTGTTTGGTTCACTGGGCTATGGCATCTACACTCTCTTCCTATCCCATCCTTATGCTTCGGCAATTTTTTTGAGCAAACGAGGAATCCACAATGCCAGTTGAGTTCAAAATGTAGTTTGAAAATACACACACACACACACACACACCTTGTTTGGACACAGTTAGTTCAAGGTTAACTTGTAAAGGAACAAGGCCAAAAATGTAGAGTAGGATGCCATTTAGGAAAAGCAGAGGACATAGGTCAGGGCTTATCTAGCCTGTGCCCTCCAGATGTTTTGGACTTCAACCCCCATCAGTCCCAGCTATCATGGCCAATGGTCTGGAATGCTGGTAGTCAAAGGATCTGGAGGGCACCAGGATTATTTGTTTTATTGATTGATTACATTTCTACACTGCTAAATAGCCGAAGCTCTCTGGATGGTTCACAAGGCAGGCTGGCGAAGGCTGCCATAGGTCCTCCCTCCCCTCCTTTCTACCCAATGAGTGACTATTGTTATAGACAAATAAATGGGCCTGAGTACAAGGAGTGCTAGGAAAGTACTCCTCCAGCATTTCACCAGTGGGAAAAGGGACATTGCTGTGAACACGCAGGGTACAGGGATAGCAGCAACATTGTTCACATCAGAACAATGCTGCAAGTAGAATGCAGGAATAAGGATGTGCACATAGAACAGCTCATTCCAGACAACCAAAACCACAGAGCTTTGGCTGAGCAAAGCCATAGCCTATAGGGAAACTGAAAAACATATTGTGCATGTATGTGGTACATCTAATTCAGTTAAGCACGTATGCCGTTCAGTCAAGCATGTCAGGCCTCAGGCACTGTCTGTAAGCTGGCATCAGCACTCAGCATGCTTAGGCATCTGCTGGAGGTCCAGCTCCCACTGTTGATACCTGCTCTCTGCCCCCTTTAAGGCTAGCCACCATTTTAATTTCTCTGAAATTATGCTCTCCAGTGTAGTATTTATTTTATAGCACAGTGAGAAATTAAAACTGCAGCTAGACTCAGAGAAATGCTTATCCTCCACTGCAAAGTAAGCCCTTCAGGGTCAACTGATGAATGAAAGGGCCCACCAGACTCTTCAAACTTGGAGCAAACTGTGTGTGTGTGTGTGTGTGTGTGAGTGTGTGTGTGTGTGTGTGTGAGAGAGAGAGAGAGAGAGAGAGAGAGAGAGACCGAATCACAGATCAATCTCCCTCATCTTTCTTTCTCTGATGTGCCCGACAGGCAGTAGAGTAGTAGCAAATTCAGAAGTGCAGGGTCCCTTCATGACAGTCACAGCCATGCCCCCTCACAGCCACGCCCCCTCACAGCCATGCCCCCTTCTAAGATTGTACAACCTGCATGGTTGGTTGTATGTATGCAGAGGCATTGCCCAAACACACAGCAGTATCTTGACCTAGAGGCACTTTGAATAGTGATAGCATTGTTTTATCTTCATTGTTGTTGTTCTTGTTAGCTAAAAGGATACATATGAGTCAGTGAGAGGAATAGCAAACCATAGGACTCACACAAAAAAGCCCCCAATGCATTTTGGTTACCAGTATGTGTGTGTGTGCAGGGTTTATTTATTTATTTATTTATTTATTTCATTTCTATACCGCCCAATAGCCGAAGCTCTCTGGGCGGTTCAAAAAAACTAAAACCAAACAACACACAATAAAACAATTTAAAATATATAGAACATTAAAACCACAATATAACAATACAACCAAAATAAAACCTAGCAGCAGTACAGGAGTTTAAAATACAGATTTAAAACAGCAAAGATAAAAATTTATCTTTGTGCAGGACACAGAATCATGGGCTCAAGTTACAGGAAGCCAGATTCCAGCTGAACATCAGGAAAAACGTCCTGACTGTTACAGCAACACAACAATGGAACCAATGACCTAGGGAGGTAGTGGGCTCTCCTACACTGGAGGCATTCAGAGAATCATAGAATAGTAGGGTTGGAAGGGGCCTACAAGGCCATCGAGTCCAATCCCCCGCTCAGTGCAGGAATCCAAGTCAGAACATCCCTGAAAAATGGCTGTCCAGCCTCGTCTTGAAGGCCTCCAGTGTGGGAGAGCCCACCACCTCACTAGGTAATTGGTTCCATTGTCGTATTGCTCTTACAGTCAGGAAGTTTTTCCTGATGTTCAGCCGGAATCTGGCTTCCTGTAACTTGAGCCCATTATTCCGTGTCCTGCATTCTGGGATGATCAAGAAGAGATCCTGGCCTTCCTCTCTGTGACAACCTTTCAAGTACTTGAAGAGTGCTATCATATCTCCCCTCAGTCTTCTCTTCTCAAGGCTAAACATGCCCAGTTCTTTCAGTCTCTCTTCATAGGGCTTTGTTTCCAGTCCCCTGATCATCTTTGTTGCCCTCCTCTGAACCCTCTCCAGTTTGTCTGCATCCTTCTTAAAGTGTGGTGCCCAGAAGTGGACACAGTACTCCAGATGAGGCCTAACCAGTGCTGAGTAGAGGGGAACTAGTATTTCCCGGGATTTGGAAGCGATGCTTCTATGAATGCAGCCCAAAATAGCATTTGCCTTTTTTGCAGCCACATCACATTGTTGGCTCATATTCAGCTTGTGATCGACAACAATTCCAAGATCCTTCTTCCTTGTAGTGTGGTTGAGCCACGTATCCCCCATTTTGTAACTGTGCATTTGGTTTCTTTTTCCTAGGTGCAGAACTTGGCATTTGTCCCTATTAAATGTCATTCTGTTGTTTTCTGCCCAGCACTCCAGTCTATCCAGATCACTTTGAATTTTGTTTCTGTCTTCCAAAGTATTAGCTATCCCTCCCAATTTTGTGTCATCTGCAAATTTGATCAGCATTCCCTGCACCTCCTCCTCCAAGTCATTAATAAAAATGTGGAAGAGCACTGGGCCCAGGACTGAGCACTGCGGTACCCCACTCGTTACCTCTCCCCAGTTTGAGAAGATCCCATTGATAAGCACTCTTTGAGTCCGATTCTGTAGCCAACTGTGGATCCACCGGATTGTTGTTTCATCTAGCCCACTTTGAGCTAGTTTGCTCATCAGGATATCATCATGGGGCACTTTGTTGAAAGCTTTGCTGAAGTCGAGGTATATGATGTCCACAGCATTCCCACAGTCTACAAGGGAGGTGACTTGATAAAAAATGAGATCAGATTTGTCTGGCAGGACTTGTTTTTGACAAATCCATGTTGGCTTCGAGTAATCACGGCATTGTTGTCAAGGTGCTCCCAGACGGATTGCTTGATCATCTGCTCCAGAATTTTCCCAGGGATTGATGTCAGACTGACTGGTCTGTAGTTCACAGGTTCCTCCTTTTTACCCTTTTTGAAGATAGGGACAACATTAGCCCTCCTCCAGTCATCTGGCACTTCCCCTGTCCTCCATGATTTCTCAAAGAGAATAGACAGCGGTTCTGAGAGTTCTTCTACCAGTTCCTTTATGACTCTAGGATGCAGTTCATCTGGCCCTGGAGATTTGAACTCATTCAAAGTAATGAGATGTTCCTTGACCATATGCCCATCGATCTCAAGCTGCAATCCTGCCCCTTCAGTCTGTACTTTGCCTTTCCCAGGGGGGTCATAGACCCTCTTTTGGGAGAAGACTGAGCGAAAGTAGAAACTGAGCAACTCTGCCTTTTCTTTGTCATTTGTTATCATTTTGCCATGCTTATTTAATAGCTGAACAACCATATATTTCCTCTGTCTTTTATTATGCACGTAGCTGAAGAAAGCTTTCTTATTGCTTTTAGCATCCCTTGCTAACCTCTGCTCATTCTCAGCTTTAGCCTTCCTGATGCCATCCCTGCAATTCTGTGCTACCTGCCTGTACTCTTCTTTTGTTGCTTGGCCTTCCTTCCACTTCCTATATGTGTCCTTTTTTGTTTTCAGGTCATCTCCAAGCTTTTTGTGAAACCACATTGGCTTCTTCTGTTGTCTTCCACCTTTTTTTCTTGTTGGAATTGTTTGTGCCTTGAGAATTTCCTTTTTTAAAAACTCCCACCCATCTTGGACTCCTTTTCTTGTTAGAGTCGCTTGCCACGGGACCTTATTTATCATTGTTCTGAGTTTATTAAAATCAGCTTACCTAAAATCCAGGGTATGGGTTTGGCTACACTCGGCCTTTGCATCCTTTAGAACCAAGAACCAAGAACTCAAGTATAACATGGTTGCTTTCCCCCAGAGTTCCTGTAATTGCTACTTTATCCACTAAGTCATCTCTGTTGGTTAGGATAAAGTCAAGGACAGCCAATCCTCTAGTTCCTTCCTCTACTTTCTATAGGAGGAAGTTATCCACCACACAAGTCAGGAATTTCCTGGAGGGGCCATGTTTTGCAGAATTTGTCTCCCAACAAATATGGGGGAAATTGAAGTCCCCCATTACTACAACATCATGCTTCCTAGAAACATTACCTATTTGCTTTTCAAAAGTTTCATCCTCGTCTTCTTAGGGATGGCAGAGAATTCCGCCATGGATCTCAGTGAGATTTCGCCCTGAAATCTGTGGCGGAACGGCCCGCCACCCCCCACCCCTCCCGCGCGCGGATCCCCCCAGGATGAGACTTACCTGGGGCGGATCTTCTGGGCGGTGGTGGCTCCGGTGGCTGGTCTTCCAACCGGCTGCCGCCACCGCCATTTTCAGTACGTGCATTTTCAGTACGTGCATTTCAGTACGTGCATTTCAGTACGTGCATTTGTGTACGTGCATTTTTTTTGTTGTTTTTTTAAGCCAGATGTGATAGGCTACATAAGTCTTTACGTAGCTTATCACGGCTGACTACAGGGACGCAAATGGCGTCTATGGCTGCCGCCATTTGCGTCCCTCCTAGCCAGCGGCCGAATGTCCGGCTGCTGGCGGAGCTGGCCGGCCTGGATTCTGGGAGGAGGGACGGAGCACCTCCCCCCCCCCAGCAGAACCCAGCGGAGCCAGGTAAGGGGACTTCCGTACATCCCTAAGTCTACTCCTTGATTGGGTGGCCGGTAGTAGACTCCGACAGCCAGGTTCCTTTTATTCTTTGCTCCATTTATTTTAACCCAGATGCTCTCTATGGGGCTACCAAGCTCATCCTCCTGTATTTCTGTGCAGAGATATGTATTTTTCACACATAGTGCAACCCCACCTCTCTTTCTGTCCCTCCTGTTCTTTTTGAACAAGTTATATCCTTCAGTTACTGTATTCCAGTCATGAGACTCATCCCACCAAGTCTCAGTTACACCTATCAAGTCATAATTTCCTTCCTGTATTAAGAATTCAAATGTTTTCTGTTTGTTTCCTGTACTCTGGGCATTAGTATATAGACATCTAGGGATGTCAGAGAATTCCGCCACGGATCTCAGGGAGGCCAAATGCCAGCGCATTTGGCCCCCCGAAATCGGTGGCAGAACGGTCTGCCACCCCCCCTCCACCCCCGGGACGAGACTTACCTGGGGTGGATCTTCCTGGTGGCGGCGGCTCCAGTGGCAGCTCCAGCGGCGGTTCAGTGGCGGCGGCTCCGGCAGCCGGTCTTCCGACCAGCTGCTGCTGCCATTTCCAGTTTTTTAAAAAAAAAGACGTCATAGGCTACGTAAATCTTTACGTAGCCTATCACATCTGACTTAAAAAAAAAAAAAACCGCGCGTACGCAAATGGCGGTGGCCACGGCCGCCGCCATTTGCGTTTCTTATTTTGGCACATCTTAGTCTACGTCAAGATTTACATAGACTAAGACGGCGAAAATAAGGGGAACACAATGATAAGGGGAACAACGCCATTTGCGTACGCGCGTTGTTGTTTTTTAAGTCAGATGTGATAGGCTACGTAAACATTTACGTAGCCTATCATGGCTGACTGCAGGGACGCAAACAGCGGCGGCTATGGCCGCCGCCATTTGCATCCCTGCTAGCCAGCAGCTGGATGTCCGGCTGCTGGCGGAGCCGGCCGGTGGCTCTGCAGAATCCCTGCAGAGCACAGCCGGCCGGCCAGGATTCCAGGGGGAGGGACGGAGCGCCTCCCCCCCCAATCAACATAATCCGCAAAGGTAAGTGACTTTCGTACATCCCTATAGACATCAAAGACCATGTGCTTCATGGTCTGGCTTTCTTCCTACGTGTTTGTGAAGACTATTCTTGGGCGCTATTAGAGCTGTTCTCTCCCTTGTGGTGCATGAGCCTTCATCCATGTCACCCCCAACTTTACATCTCCCTTCCCCATAGCATTCAGTTTAAAGCCATCTCGATAAATTTCTTCATGCTGTGGCGAAACACATTCTTCCCAGCCTTTGTGAGGTGCAACATGACCCTTGCCAACAGTCCATCTTCCAGGAAGTATAGTCGGTGGTCCCAGAATCCAAATCTCTCACGCCGGCACCACCTTCATAGCCAGTCATTCACCCAGAGTATTTTTCTTTTCCTTTCTATCCCTCTTCTAAATACTGGAAGGATGGATGAGAAAACTACGTAGACCCCAAAGTTCTTGAGTTTCCTTCCCAAAGCTTCAAAGTCTGACGTGATTTCTTTGTAGCTCTGCTTGGTGGTATCATTTGTTCCCACATAGATGAGAAGAAAGGGATACCTGTCAGTGGGCTTTATGAGTGCAGGCAACCCTTCAGTCTCGGGTCTTCGCAACATACTTGGGTTTTGATCCCACGCAGCAAGGAGTCTTCCACTACTACCACTCTTCTCTTCTTGTTGTTGTAGGCCTGGGTTTCATCGCCTCTGCTTGACTGACCTTCAGCCTCTTGCTCACTCTCATGGGGGTTCCCCTGAAATTCTTCCTCTGCAGGCTGTCCTCCAGTCTCATCCTCAAGTGCAGGCTGGAATCGAGTCCATAGCTCCACTGCTTCCACTGGTGCAGAGTGGCGTCTAGTTCTTCTTCTCCTAACTGTCACCCTTTTCCAAGAAGTATCCTCTACTGCATTTTTCCTCACCTCAGCATTTCTCACTTCTGCCTCAGCTTGCTGTTGCTCTTCAAGCTTCTGCCTGGTCTTCATTTTGCTGCTGCAGTTCCACCATTCTGTCCAAGAACTCTTCATGTTCTCTTATTCCTTGGAGGGTCGACATTCGCTGCTCCAGTCCTCTTACCTTTTCTTCCAGCAGTGTGATCAACTTGCACTTGTTGCAGGTGTAGGCCATGTTGTTCTCAGGCAAGAAAACAAACATTGCACACACCTTGCAGGTCACCACCACTAAAACTAATTCAAGATGAAGCTGGACAGCCATCTGTTGGGGATGCTCTGACTTGGATTCCTGCATTGAGCAGGGGGTTGGACTCGATGGTCTTGTAGGCCCCTTCTAACCCTACTATCCTATGAATGCACAAAATGCCTGGATATAATCTGTGAACTGGCCTGATTCACTGCAGATAGAGTTGAGTGCTCCAGCATGAAGCAAAACAAAGACTGAGCCTAGGAAAACCTATCAAACTCCACCCTGCAGATGGATTTCTCTGACATCCCTGCTTTTGGGTGATGATGATGAATAAAAAGGTCTGAAAGGAGATTCTAAGCACATTCAGGTGAACATGCTTCGAAGTTTTCCTGCAGTCAGGAACCCAGTGCAATCAGCTCATGGAGAGACCTTAAACTCAGTCAGCTTAGAGTTTAAAATCTCCTTTCACCTAGTCAAGGAACAGATAAATGCTGGTGCTATAAAGTAGGAAATGCAAATGTTTAGCATGTATGGTGGAGTTTTCATAAGGTGGTGCAATTTCTTTGGAACAAATGGTAAGCATATTAAAATTAAGATAAATTATGAGATACCACAAGACCCAAATGTATATTATTGAGTTTTGTGAAAAAGAGTTAGCCAGCTTGGAATTAATTTATGGCAGCCAAAATATGAATAACATCCAAATGAAGAAATAATGAAGTTGTTGTTGTTGTTGTCCAGTCGTTCAGTCGTGTCCGACTCTTCGTGACCCCATGGACCATAGCACGCCAGGCCTTCCTGTCCTCCGCTCTCTCCCAGAGCATGCTCAAGTTCATATTCATTGCATCGGTGATGCTGTCTAGCCATCTCATCCTCTGCCGTCCCCTTCCCCTTTTGCCTTCTGTCTTTCCCAGCATCAGGGTCTTTTCCAGAGAGTTTTCTCTTCACATTAGGTGGCCAAAATATTTGAGCTTCAGCTTCAGTATCTGTCCTTCCAATGAGCACTCAGGGTTGATTTCCTTTAGGATTGACTGATTTGACCTCCTTGCAGTCCAGGGCACTCGTAAGAGTCTTCTCCAGCACCACAGTTCGAAAGCATCAATTCTTCGGCGCTCAGCCTTCCTTATAGTCCAGCTCTCACAGGCATACATTACTACTGGGAAAATCATAGCTTTGATTAGACAGACCTTTGTCGGCAAGGTGATGTCTCTGCTTCTTACTATGCTGTCTAGGTTGGCCATAGCTTTCCTCCCAAGGAGCAAGCGTCTTTTAATTTCATGGCTACAGTCACCGTCTGCGTTGATCTTGGAGCCCAAGAAAGTAAAATCTGTCACTGCTTCCATTTCTTCCCCTTCTATATGCCAGGAAGTGATAGGGCCAGATGCCATGATCTTCGTTTTTTTAATGTTGAGTTTCAAACTAGCTTTTGCACTCTCCTCTTTCATCCTCAGAAAGAGGCTCTTGAGATCCTCTTCGCTTTCTGCCATTAGGGTGGTATCGTCTGCATATCGGAGGTTGTTGATAATTCTCCCAGCAATCTTAATTCCGACCTGTGATTCATCCAACCCGGCATTTCTCATGATGTACTCTGCATATAAGTTAAATAAGCAGGGTGACAATATGCAGCCTTGTCGTACTCCTTTCCCAATTTTGAACCAATCGGTTGTTCCATGTCTGGTTCTTACTGTTGCTTCTTGACCCTCATACAGGTTTCTCAGGAGACAGGTAAGGTGGTCTGGTACTCCCATCACTTTAAGAATTTGCCAGAGTTTGTTGTGATCCACACAATCAAGGGCTTTAGCGTAGTCAGTGAAGCAGAAAAAGATGTTTTTCTGGAATTCTCTTGCTTTCTCCATGATGCAGCGAATGTTGGCGATTTGATCTCTAGTTCCTCTGCCTCTTCGAAACCCAGCTTGTACTTCCGGTAGTTCTCAGTTCGCATACTGCTGAAGCCTAGCTTGTAGGATTTTGAGCATCACCTTGCTGGCATTGTGAAATGAGTGCAATTGTGCGGTAGTTTGAACACTCTTTGGCATTGCCCTTCTTTGGAATTGGAATGTAAACTGACCTTTTCCAGTCTTGTGGCCATTGTTGAGTATTCCAAATTTGTTGGCATATTGAATGCAGCACTTTAACAGCATCATCTTTTAGGATTTTAAATAGCTCAGCTGGAATACTGTCATCTCCGCTATCTTTGTTGTTACTAATGCTTCCTAAGACCCACTTGACTTCACTCTCGAGGATGTCCAGCTCATGTTCAGTGACCGCACTATCATGGCTATCAGGGACATTCAGATCTTTCCTGTATAGTTCTTCTGTGTATTCTTTCCACCTCTTTTTAATCTCATCTGCTTCTGTTAGGTCCCTGCCTTCTTTGTCCTTTATCATGCCCATCTTTGCACAAAACGTTCCCTTGAGATCTCCAATTTTCTTGAAGAGATCTCTAGTCTTTCCCATTCTGTTGTTTTCCTCGATTTCTTTGCATTGTTCATTTAAGAAGGCCTTCTTGTCTCTCCTTGCTGTTCTCAGGAACTCTGCATTCAGTTGGATATATCTTCCCCTTTCTCCCTTGCTTTTTGCTTCCCTTCTTTCCTCAGCTACTTGTAAAGCCTCATCAGACAGCCACTTGGCTTTCTTGCATTTCTTTTTCTTGGGGATGAATTCAGTTGCTGCCTCCTGAACAATGTTACAGACCTCCGTCCATAGTTCCTCAGGCACTCTGTCTATCAGGTCTAATCCCTGAAATCTATTCCTCACCTCCACTGTATATTCAGAAGGGATATGATTGAGGTCATACCTGAATGGTTTAGTGGTTTTCCCGACGTTCTTCAATTTAAGCCGAAATTTTGCAAGAAGCAGCTCATGATCTGAGCCACAGTCAGCTCCAGGTCTTGTTTTTACTGACTGTATAGAGCTTCTCCATCTTTGGCTGCAAAGGACATAATCTGATTTCAATATTGACCATCTGGTGATGTCCATGTGTAGAGTCGTCTCTTGTGCTGTTGGAAAAGAGTGTTTGCTATGATCAGCGTGTTCTCTTGGCGAAACTCTATTAGCTTTTGTCCTGCTTCATTTTGTACACCAAGGCCATGCCTGCCTGTTATCCCGGTGATTTCTTGACTTCCTACTTTAGCATTCCAATCCCCTATGATGAAGAGGACATCTTTTTTTGGTGTTAGTTCTAGAAGGTGTTGTAGGTCTTCATAGAACCGATCAACCTCAGCTTCTTCGGCCTCAGTGGTTGAGGCATAGACTTGAATTACTGTGATGTTGAATGGTTTGCCTTGGATTCGTACTGAGATCATTCTATCATTTTTAAGATTGTACCCCAGTACTGCTTTTCCCACCCTTTTGTTGACTATGAGTGCTACTCCATTTCTTCTAAGGGATTCTTGCCCACAATAGTAGATATGATGGTCACCTTAATTCAATTCGCCCATGCCTGTCCATTTTAGTTCGCTGATTCCCAAGATGTCGATGTTCAATCTTGCCATCTCATGTTTGACCACCTCCAGCTTACCTTGATTCATTGATCTGACATTCCAGCTTCCTAAACAATATTGTTCTTTACAGCATCAGATTTTCTTTTCAGCACCAGACACATCCACAGCTGAGTGTCCTTTCGGCTTTGGCCCAGCCGCTTCACTCTTTCTGGCGCTACTTGGAAATACCCTCTGCTCTTCCCCAGTAGTATATTGGACACCTTCTGACCTGAGGGGCTTATCTTCCAGCGTCGTATCTTTTAGCCTTGTGATACGTTCCATGGGGTTTTCTTGGCAAGAATACTGGAGTGGGTTGCCATTTCCTTCTCCAGTGGACCACATTTTGTCAGAACTCTCTGCCATGACCTGTCCGTCTTGGGTGGCCCTGCATGGCATAGCTTATGGTTTCACTGAGTTATGCAAGCCCCTTCACCACAACAAGGCAGTGATCCATGAAGGGGAAATAATGAAGTGCCCACTGTTAAATCTGGTTATTGAACTTATGAGAAATCATGAGAATAGTAAAATTAACAGGATACGTACAACAGGAGATGGGACAAAGAAGAAGGGTGTGGGTACATCGTGGGTACATTTCAATACAATGAAATAATGTATTTCAATAATTAGAAGCTTCTTTTTTTTAGAGTTTATGAGTCAGAAATACAATTTGGATACTGGTAAATATAAGACTAATTAAGGAATGATGAGATTTAAAGATTAGATGTATGGTTAAAATGGGATTAAATTTATGACTTGATAATACTTGAATAGATATTGTTGTTTTTAAAGCATTAGATAGAAGTCATGTTACTAATTCTTTGTGCTGGAGTAGCTTCTCTAGCTTCAGGAGTGCAGTCCAAAGTCCTGAAACTCACTCAGGTCTCAGCCATGATCCAGTCTCCTGTCCCACATTGTGTCTCCTCACCTAAGCCATTACCCAGAGCAGATGATGGTGGGGATATATGGACTGTGTAGAATCTGCTCCATCTGTGTTTGTGGATTTTCAGGTGCCTTTTGTTCCATCATCTGCCCACAGATGGATGCGAATATTTATTTTTCATCATGTGGGAAAATACGCAAATAATTACATAAGTATTTACATAATTTACCATAGTATGTGACATTTAGCATATTGTCCCCCATTCCATTCAACGTTTCCTCAGCAGAAACTTATGTATTTTCCTAGGAATAAATATGTGTAAATTTTGGGAAACTAAAAAATTATCCAAAAGTCCATGAGCTCCAGGCAGCCTGAGGGGGTCTCTCTGCAACAGATTCCATGGGTCAGATTCTTGGAAATACAAGCTCATTTTAGTCCATCTCAAATTTCTCCAGCATCCCTAGATGATGGATGCCCTAATGGAGCATGGCATTGGTCTGATCCAGCAAGGTTCTTCTTATATAGGGATGTGTGAATCAGCAAAACGCGAGCTTGTTGAGGTTCTCTAGTTTCCACCTTGGAGCTTGTTCAGCCCTGTGCTGTATCAGACTGTGAGCTTGAGGGCAGGGGGTGCTCAGAAGTGCATGTATACTTTTATGTGCATTTTTCCAGATGTATGCATTAGTTGTGCACATTTTTGAAAAGTATGTTTTTTTGTCCCATTGACTAAAATACATTATGTACATTATTCAAATATATGCATTTTCCCATGCACATTTTTCAAATGTAGGCATTTTTCCATGCACATTTTTCAGATGTATGCATATTTGAACACACATTTTTGATACCTAAATCGCACTGAAAGCTTGGAAATGGTCAGACTTCATGCCACAGCTCATGTTCAATTTGGGGAAGTCCTAAGTGGGCAAATTCTGGTCAAAACTGTACTGAAATGATTTCTCACACATCCCTATTCTGATCTGCTTAGTTCTGAAAGAAGTTTGTAATAACACTTCATTTAGAGTGGTATCGCAGATGGTTTGTGATATCAACATTAATGCATGGATATCAATCAAACCACCATAAGGGTGACTTAACCTAAGAAGTAATTTAGTTTTTTGTTTTTGTTTTAAACAGGAATGTTACTCTGTTTAAGACAGAGTAAATTATTCACTTGCCTGATGAGAATATTGCTTGTGACATTTTTATACAGTCATGATATTAGGGCTATTTATTTATCTGCAAACACCTCTACTAATACATTTTAATTCCATGGCCCTGTGAGCTAGGCAGAATCCGCTTTTCTCCTCCATAAAGAATGATGACTGAGGAGAAGAAGGTGGATTTGCCTCCATAGCAAGATTGACTTCCAAAAACAACTTCACTTGGAGTATCTGCTACTCCACAAAGTAATATTGTGACTAGGGATGGAAAAGGTTCTCCGATTTCCACCTCAAAGCTCAGTTGACCTCATTCTAGTTCCCAAATCTAAGTGTGTGGTTTTTTTTCCTTTGAACAAGGGGAGTACGCATATGGGTGCATATTTTTTAAAAAGCATGCAATCAAATACATACTTCCTCCCATTGTCTAAAGCGTGAACATGGTATATCTATCTATGTTTAAAAATCTACATTTTAAAGTGCACATTTTTCTATTGAGCACATTTAGCAAATGTGATCACAAGCTTGGGTATATATGCGAGCTTGCCCCCAAGAATGTGATTGCATTTGGGCGGTGCTAGCTGGGCAAATTCTGATCAAAAATGACTCAAAATGAAATTCTTGTATGTCTTTCATTGTGACCTGCCATGCAACTGGGATGAATGGGGAAATCAAGAGAAAGGGACCTCAGCTTGGACACACTGGGGCTTCCTTCCCAGTAAACATGCATAGGATTGCAGTTTTATGGTATTCACTGCTGTTTTCATTGCCTTATGTCAGGGGTGGGCAACCTGAAGCCTTCAGGCTGCAGGCAGCTCTCAGCCTAATTTCAAGATTAGGGTTGGACTCGATGGTCTTGTAGGCCCCTTCCAACCCCACTATTCTATGATTCCATGGCATGAACACCCTCTGCACACAGTCAGAGCTGACCTCTGGCAAGAGTGATCTGTACTTTTCCTGGCAGCCTGCTGGGCAGGAAAAGAGAGGGGGGGTTGCGTGGAAGAAAGAGAGAGAAAATAGAGCGGCAGAAAGAAAAAGAGAAAAGCGGTAACCCATCCACTTTTTGGCTCTGGCCTCGCCCAATGCTGATGTATTCGCCCTGACAGATTACCCATGAGGAAAGGCAGGCAGCCCTCAACAGAAATAGGATTGCCTGTCTCTGCTTTCTGTGAACCACCCTGGGAGTTTTTTTTGCTGGGGTGGCATATTAAGTACTATAAATAAAAATTAAAGTCTTTCTTTCTTTCTTTCTTTCTTTCTTTCTTTCTTTCTTTCATTTCTACACTGCCCAATAGCCAAAGCTGTCTGGGCAGTTTACAAAGATTAAAAACATTAAAAATACAGTATACATAGATTAAAAGCCATTTACATAAAACACACACAAACAGACAATATATACAAAAGAACATATATCTAAAACAACTTCAACAAGCAATCTCAAAGCAAACAACCATAACCATAAGCCATTCTAGGATCGATTAAAACTTATCATATGCTGCCAACTGCCTGGGAGAAGAGAAAAGTCTTAACCTGGTGCCAGGTGGGCCTCACCAGGGAGATCATTCCATAATTTGGGGGCCACAACCAAGACGGCTTTCTCCTTTGTTGCTGTCCTCCAAGCTTCGCTCAGAGTAGGCAGTCAGAGGAGGGCCTTAGATGTTGAGCGTAGTATACGGGTAGGTTTGTGTTGGGAGAGGCGCTCCATCAGGTATTGTGCTCCCAAGCCATGTAAAGCTTTATAGGTTAAAACCAGCACCTTGAATATGGCTCAGAAACATATTGGCAGCCAGTTCAAGTGGACCAGAGTACGTCTTAAATGGTTGGTTAAATATCAATCTGGCTGCTGCATTTTGCATAGGGATGTCAGAGAATTCCGCGACGGATCTCGGTGAGGCCGAATGCCAGTGCATTCAGCCCCCAGAAATCTGTCGCACAGCGAAGCCCCACCTCCCCAACCCACGAAAGGCGCACGGGACAAAGTCCCCGCCGCCCCCACCCCATGAAAGGTGCGTGAAACGAAGCACTTACCTGCTCCCGTCCACACTGCTTTGCGAATGGCGGCCATCCTGAGGCCGCCATTCGCTTCCTCCTCTTCAAGCCATGATAGTCTACGTAAATACTTACGTAGCCTATCACGGCTAATGCAGGGACGCCATTTTCATCCCTGCGGAGGCCATAATAGGCTACGTAAGTATTTACATAGCCTATCACTGCGGGGGGGGGGGGAACCCCAGCGTACGCAAATGGTGGTGGCTACCGCCATTTGCGTACGCTGAGGTTTCTTTCCCCCTGCCGTGATAGGCTACGTAAATACTTACGTAGCCTATCACAGCAGGGGGGGGGGAAACCCAGCGTACGCAAATGGTGGTAGCCGCTGCTATTTGCGTACACTGGGGTATTTCCCCCTGCCATGATAGGCTATGTAAATATTTACATAGCCTATCACGGCTCAATACAGGGATGCAAATGGCAGCAGCTACAACAGCCACCATTTGTGTCCCTGCAGGGCTGCCCAGAGGCTGGATGTCTGGCTGCGGGCAGCCGGAGCCGGCCAGGCAGGATTCCGGGGAGAGGGATGGAGTGCCTCCCCCCCGTCGAGGATTCCGGGGGGAGGGATGGAGCACCTCCCCCCCACCATGGATGCCCCTCAGCGGAGCAAGGTAAGGGATTCGTACATCCCTAATTTTGCATGAGCTGCAGCTTCTAAACCATTTTCAAAGGCAGCCCCATGTAGAGTGCATTCCAGTAATCCAACTTGGAGGTTACCAGAGCGTAGACAACTGAAGCCAGGTTATCCCTATCCAGATAGGGGCATAGCTGGGCCACCAACTGAAGTTCCACTGAGGCTACCTGAGCCTCAAGTGACAAAGATGGCTCAAGGAGAATCCCCAAGTTACGAACCTGCTCCTTCAGGGGAGTGCAACCCCATCCAGAACAGGTTGAGCACCCTCCATCCAGTCAGAAGAACCACCCACGCATAGCATCTCAGTCTTGTCTGGATTGAGCTTCATTTTATTAGCCCTCATCCAGTCCATTGTTGCAGCCAGGCACCAATTTGGCACATCCATAGCTTCACCTGAAGAAGATGAATGGGAGAAATAGAGCTGTGTGTCATCAGCATACTGATGACAACACGTTCCAAAACTCCGGATGACCGCACTCAATGGTTTCATGTAGATGTTAAATAGCATGGGGGACAAAACTGACCCCTGTGGAACCCCATACTGGGGAATCCATGGGGTCAAGCAATATTCCCCAAGTACCACCTTCTGGAGCTGACCATCCAAGTAGGAGTGAAACCACTGCAATGGTTTCCACTGCCTCCCACTTCCAGCTCAGACAATCGTCCCAGAAGGATACCATGGTTGCTGGTATCGAAAGCCACAGAGAGATCAAGGAGAATCAACAAGGTCACACTTCCCCTGTCTCTCTCCTGACATAGGTCATTATACAGGGTGACCAAGGCTGTTTCCATGCCAAAACCTGGCCTGAACCCCAACTGAAATGGATCTAGATAATTGGTCTCATCCAAGAGTGTCTGGAGCTGGTTGGCAACCACCCGCTCAAGAACATTGCCCAGGAAAAAAACATTTGCCACTGACCTAAAATTACTAAGATTTTCTGGGTCCAGTGAGGGTTTCTTCAGGAGTGGTCTCATGACCACCTCTTTGAGGTGGCCCAGGATCACTCCCTCTTGCAAGGAAGCATAATCACCTCCGTGGCTCAGCCAGCTGTTCCTTCCCTGCCAGTTTTTATAAACCAAGGGGGCAAGGATCCAGTATGGAAGTGGTTGTACAAACCTGTCCAAGCACCTTGTCCATGTCCTTGAGCTGTACCAACTGAAACTCATCCAGGACAAGGCTGGGCTCTGGATACCTCACCAGATTCACCTGCTATAACACTTGAGTCTAAGTCCTAGTGGATGCCAGAGATCTTATCCTGGAAGTGCCTAGCAAGTGCATTACAGCTGGCCTCAGAGGGGTCTACAGTGTCCTTAGGGCTGACATGGAATAGCCCCCAGATGACTCTGAACAGCTCTGCTGGGCAGCAGGTAGAAGATTCAATAGAGGCAGCAAGATTATTTTTTTTGCCACCTTTACTGCCCCTGAATATGCTTTACCATAGGCACATAGCAGCATTCGATTGCATCCACTAGGAGTTCTTCTCTATCTGTACTCAAGCCATCTCCTATTTTGTTTCATCACTTTCAGCTCCAGGGTATACTATGGAGTAGTACAAGCTCTACTCAGGAGAGGGTGCTTAGGAGCAATCATGTCAACCGCCCGGGTCATTTCTGCATAGGGATGTCAGAGAATTCTGCCACGTATTTTTGGGGGCTGAATGCACTGGCATTCGGCCTCACTGAGATCCGTGGCGGAATTCTCTGATATCAAAGCCCCCCACCCCGTGAAAGGCACTTACCTGGTGCCGTTCTCGCTGCTTTGCAAATGGCAGCCGCATCTGCGGCTGCCATTCGCTTCCCCATTTAGGCTGTGATAGGCTACGTAAATACTTAGGTAGCCTATCACAGCTAACGCAGGGACACCATTTGCGTCCCTGCGGAGGCCGTGATAGGCTACATAAATATTTATGTAGCCTATCATGGCAAAAAAAGGGAACACAAATGGAGGCCACCGTAGCCGCCACCATTTGCATTCCTGTTTTTTTGCCGTGATAGGCTACATAAATATTTACATAGCCTATATCACAGTAAAAAAAACAGGGGCGCAAATGGCGTAGTGGCCGCCATTTTCACCCCTGTCTTTCACCGTGATAGGCTACGTAAATATTTACATAGCCTATCATGGCCAAAAACATGAACGCAAATGGCGGCCGCCGTAGCCTCCACCATTTGCGTCCGCAGGCTCCACTTGCCTGCAAATGCACCCGGCCGGTGGCTCTGCGGAGTTGCCGCGGAGTGGAGCCAGGAGGGTTAGGATTTCAGGGGGAGGTGCGGAGTGCCTCCCCCCCACCGCGAATCACCCCTGCAAAAAGGTAAGTGACTTTCGTACATCCCTATTTCTGCATTTCACAGATCAACCAGGGTTTTGACAGGAGAGCCAGCCATATCAGCTGGGAACCTCCCCAGAGTCCTCTGGAAACCAACTGGATCCAATAGCCTCCAGGGACAGAACATTTTAATAAGTCCTCCACCCCTGCAGAGGGGAAAAGATGCTGTAAGTCTAAACCTCAGCAGGTAATGATCTGACCATGACAAGGGGACTAATGCAAAGTCCCCCACCTTCAGAGCACCATCTCCATGTCCAGTTGAGAAAACCAAGTCTAGAGTATGTCCCCGCTATATGCGTTGGGCTGAAGACATGTTGGGACAGTCCCATGGTTGTCATGGAGGCCATGAAATACTGAGCTGCCCCAGACTAGGGTTGGTGGAGAATTTCTCCCCGAAACTTCGGGGGGCCGAGCGCCAACGTGTTCGGCCCCCTGAAGAAGTTTCGGGGAGAAATTCTCCGCACCCCCCCACACCCCACACACACACCCCGGGACAGGACTTACCTTTCCTGAATGTCCCTCCCGGCTGCGAGTCCCAGCGGCGGTTCATCGGGTCTTCGTCAGGGGCGGGGGCGGCAGCCGATCTTTCGACCGGCTGCCGCCGCCGCCATTCCAATAAAACTAAAAAAAAACAAAACGCCCCCGTGATAGGCTACGTGACGATTAACGTAGCCTATCATGGCTAGATTTGCAAAGTCAGCCGTGATAGGCTACGTAAATCGTCACGTAGCCTATCACAGGGGCGTTGTTTTTTTTTAACTTTTTATTTCGCGGCCGGGCGAGGCGAGGCGCCTCCTCCCTGGCCTGAATTTCAGCCGGGCGAGGCGGAAAGCCTCCCCCCCGGCCTGAATTTCGGCCGGGCGAGGCGGGAAGCCTCCCCCCCCGGCCTGAACTTCGGGGGGAGAGCAGCGAAGCACCTCCCCCCCACCGCAAAAAGCTGCGAGACCAGGTAAGTGGCTTTCGTGCACCCCTACCCCAGACAAAGTGCCCTTAGTGTGAATATTGACATCCCTCAGAACCAACAGTCTGAGGGATCTCAGCAATACACCCAAGACCACCTCCGTCAGCTCAGATAGGGAGTCTGTTGAGCAGCGGGGTGGGCAGTACACCAACAGGATCCCCAATCTGTCCCACTGGCCATACACAAGGAACAAACACTCCAGACCAGTAGTCACATGGACAGGGAGATGCAGAGGGAGATGGAACTCCTATAGACCACAGCAACCACCCCCTCCCTGGCCCTCAGGTCTTCCCTGATGCTGAACCAAGTACCCCAGTGGGCAGAGCTGGGAGAGACCAACTCCTCCCTGCTCACCCACCCAGGTCTCCATTATGCATGTCAGATCAGCCACCTCATCCACGATTAAATCATGGATGAGAGAGGTCTTATTTTGAACTGATCTGGCGTTGTTGTTGTTGTTCAGTCGTTCAGTCGTGTCCGACTCTTCGTGACCCCATGGACCATAGCACGCCAGGCCTTCCTGTCCTGCGCTCTCTCCCGGAGCGTGCTCAAGTTCATATTCATTGCATCCGTGATGCTATCTAGCCATCTTATCCTCTGCCATCCCCTTCTCCTTTTGCCTTCAGTCTTTCCCAGCATCAGGGTCTTTTCCAGGGAGTTTTCTCTTCGCATTAGGTGGCCAAAATATTGGAGCTTCAGCTTCATTATCTGTCCTTCCAATGAGCACTCAGGGTTGATTTCCTTTAGGATGGACTGATTTGACCTCCTTGCAGTCCAGGGCACTCGTAAGAGTCTTCTCCAGCACCACAGTTCGAAAGCATCAATTCTTCGGCGCTCAGCCTTCCTTATAGTCCAGCTCTCACAGGCATACATTACTACTGGGAAAACCATAGCTTTGATTAGACGGACCTTTGTCGGCAAGGTGATGTCTCTGCTTCTTACTATGCTGTCTAGGTTGGCCATAGCTTTCCTCCCAAGGAGCAAGCGTCTTTTAATTTCATGGCTACAGTCACCGTCTGCGGTGATTTTGGAGCCCAAGAAAGTAAAATCTGTCACTGCTTCCATTTCTTCCCCTTCTATATGCCAGGAAGTGATAGGGCCAGATGACATGATCTTAGTTTTTTTAATGTTGAGTTTCAAACCAGCTTTTGCACTCTCCTCTTTCACCCTCAACAAGAGGCTCTTGAGATCCTCTTCGCTTTCTGCCATTAGGGTGGTATCGTCTGCATATCGGAGGTTGTTGATAATTCTCC
Source organism: Heloderma suspectum (assembly GCF_057233095.1). Classification (NCBI taxonomy): domain Eukaryota; kingdom Metazoa; phylum Chordata; class Lepidosauria; order Squamata; family Helodermatidae; genus Heloderma; species Heloderma suspectum. Next base: position 269,424,305 of record NC_139459.1, on the reverse strand, counting down.
CGGCAATCTTAATTCCGACCTGTGATTCATCCAACCCGGCATTTCTCATGATGTACTCTACATATAAGTTAAATAAGCAGGGTGACAATATGCAGCCTTGTCGTACTCCTTTCCCAATTTTGAACCAATCGGTTGTTCCATGTCTGGTTCTTACTGTTGCTTCTTGACCCTCGTACAGGTTTCTCAGGAGACGGGTAAGGTGGTCTGGTACTCCCATCACTTTCAGAATTTGCCACAGTTTGTTGTGATCCACACAATCAAAGGCTTTAGCGTAGTCAATGAAGCAGAAATAGACGTTTTTCTGGAATTCTCTTGCTTTCTCCATGATGCAGCGAATGTTGGCGATTTGATCTCTAGTTCCTCTGCCTCTTCGAAACCCAGCTTGTACTTCCGGTAGTTCTCGGTTCGCATACTGCTGAAGCCTAGCTTGTAGGATTTTGAGCATCACCTTGCTGGCATGTGAAATGAGCGCAATTGTGCGGTAGTTTGAACACTCTTTGGCGTTGCCCTTCTTTGGAATTGGAATGTAAACTGACCTTTTCCAGTCTTGTGGCCACTATTGAGTGTTCCAGATTTGTTGGCATATTGAATGCAGCACTTTAACAGCATCATCTTTTAGGATTTTAAATAGCTCGGCTGGAATACTGTCATCTCCGCTAGCTTTGTTGTTACTAATGCTTCCTAAGGCCCACTTGACTTCACTCTCGAGGATGTCCGGCTCAAGTTCAGTGACCGCACTATCATGGCTATCAGGGACATTCAGATCTTTCCTGTATAGTTCTTCTGTGTATTCTTTCCACCTCTTCTTAATCTCATCTGCTTCTGTTAGGTCCCTGCCTTCTTTGTCCTTTATCATGCCCGTCTTTGCACAAAACGTTCCCTTGAGATCTCCAATTTTCTTGAAGAGATCTCTAGTCTTTCCCATTCTGTTGTTTTCCTCGATTTCTTTGCATTGTTCATTTAAGAAGGCCTTCTTGTCTCTCCTTGCTATTCTCTGGAACTCTGCATTCAGTTGGGTATATCTTCCCCTTTCTCCCTTGCTTTTCGCTTCCCTTCTTTCGTGAGCTACTTGTAAAGCCTCATCAGACAGCCACTTGGCTTTCTTGCATTTCTTTTTCTTTGGGACGGATTTTGTTGCTGCCTCCTGAACAATGTTACGGGCCTCCGTCCATAGTTCCTCAGGCACTCTGTCTATCAGGTCTAATCCCTGAAATCTATTCCTCGCCTCCACTGTATATTCAGAAGGGATATGACTGAGGTCATACCTGAATGGTTTAGTGGTTTTCCCGACGTTCTTCAATTTAAGCCGAAATTTTGCAAGAAGCAGCTCATGATCTGAGCCACAGTCAGCTCCAGGTCTTGTTTTTACTGACTGTATGGAGCTTCTCCATCTTTGGCTGCAAAGGACATAATCAATCTGATTTCGATATTGACCGTCTGGTGATGTCCATGTGTAGAGTCGCCTCTTGTGCTGTTGGAAAAGAGTGTTTGCTATGATCAGCATGTTCTCTTGGCAAAACTCTATTAGCTTTTGTCCTGCTTCATTTTGTACACCAAGGCCATGCCTGCCTGTTATCCCGGTGATTTCTTGACTTCCTACTTTAGCATTCCAATCCCCTATGATGAAGAGGACATCTTTTTTTGGTGTTAGTTCTAGAAGGTGTTGTAGGTCTTCATAGAACCGATCAACCTCAGCTTCTTCGGCCTCAGTGGTTGGGGCATAGACTTGAATTACTGTGATGTTGAATGGTTTGCCTTGGATTCGTACTGAGATCATTCTATCATTTTTAAGATTGTACCCCAGTACTGCTTTTCCCACCCTTTTGTTGACTATGAGTGCTACTCCATTTCTTCTAAAGGATTCTTGCCCACAATAGTAGATATGCTGGTCACCTGAATTAAATTCGCCCATGCCTGTCCATTTTAGTTCGCTGATTCCCAAGATGTCGATGTTCAATCTTGCCATCTCATGTTTGACCACCTCCAGCTTACCTTGATTCATTGATCTGACATTCCAGCTTCCTAAACAATATTGTTCTTTACAGCATCGGATTTTCTTTTCACCGCCAGACACATCCACAGCTGAGTGTCCTTTCGGGTTTGGCCCAGCCGCTTCACTCTTTCTGGCGCTACTTGGAAATACCCTCTGCTCTTCTCCAGTAGCATATTGGACACCTTCCGACCTGAGGGGCTCATCTTCCGGCGTCATATCTTTTAGCCTTGTGATACGTTCCATGGGGTTTTCTTGGCAAGAATACTGGAGTGGGTTGCCATTTCCTTCTCCAGTGGACCACATTTTGTCAGAACTCTCTGCCATGACCTGTCCGTCTTGGGTGGCCCTGCACGGCATAGCTTATGGCTTCACTGAGTTACGCAAGCCCCTTCGCCACAACAAGGCAGTGATCCATGAAGGGGTGATCTGGCGTGCATGCCTTTAAAAGCAGTATCCGGAGACCCAAGGGCAGGCTGATAGAGCTACCACAACGCCTGTGGCTGGGGGGAGGGCCGGAACACAGCACAGCCATTAACTGTCTGGGCCACATTCCCCTAACCTGGCAGGCCCTTCTCCCAATCTCGCTTGACCTGTAACCACACTAATTGGGCCCCCCTCAAGTGCCCCGACTTGGCTATATATCATCTCTCCTAGGCACATAACAGGATCCTAAGCAAAAAAAAAAAAAACCAACAACCGACCCCCACACAAAGAAGTGGCAAAACCAGTCAACCCAGTGGTAGGAGTTGGCCCTGTCCCTTGCGGCTCCCCTGAAGCATCTCCCCCCAAAGGGGTGACCCCGCCTTTGGCAGCTGTGCTGCCACCTCACGTCAGAGCTGGGCAGATAAGAGTCTTCCCAGGGGACTTGGGCCCAGCCAGCTCAAATCAGCAGTGATTAGCCTGGGGAAGTTTTTTCTTTCCCTCTTCAGCTCCAGCCAGGGGGGGAGTCTCTCTGACAGCAACACAGTCCCAGGCAGATCCAGTAAGATGGTGAATTGGCCCACCTGCCTCTGTTGGATGTTCCAGCTGCCTTCCCCTGTTCAGTCCAGGCTTACTATGTTTTTCTCCACATATTTGATGCAAGTATAGGGAGTTGCACTTGAATATATATGTGTGTGTGTGTGTGTGCACACGCGCATGTGCGCATGTGTATGTTAATGGCAATTTGTATTACACAGTTCCATATGGCATCCTTCACTGCATTATCAAAAATGAGCGATGGCACAGAAGATGCCAGCATTTTTAGTTTGTTTGTATCCAGGAAGAAAGGATGGGAGAGATGGAACAAGTCAAGATTTGTGCGTGCATGTGTTTGTTACATCTGACATTGCCTGTAGGATAACTTCATTATATCTTCTCATTACAGTAACTGCAGCGTTAACTAAACATTTTCCCATCTTGCGAGTCCTACGGAGGCTGGATTTAATGACAACTCTGAATAATGCCAAATGGCAGAGGCAAAAGGTGAAATTATTGCTGGGATATATTTGAGATCAAAAATGTGCGAGGTCAGCGGGGGCGCGCAGTAGAGATAATTGCTAATTACAATGTAGGAGGGCAGGCGGGCAGCACAGCAAACATCTCTGCATTCCATTGGGTGGCCAGTTGGCTACCAGCTCTGGTGCTTGATTAAAACTTCAGCAATGATTAATTGATTAATACATAAACCCCTTTCTTCCATGGGAATGAATAGGGAATTCTGAAATGAGGCCCCTGTGTCCACCTCAAGGTAATCTTCAAAGCATGAAAGATTTACAGTTCGGCAGCTGTCCTAATTTTTCGCTTTGGCTTTCTTAATTCTGAGTACAGAATGAAAACTAGGTCTAAACAGATCAAACAATGAAACGGAACAGTTAGATTTAATCCTTGGCTCAGTGGCAGAGATTGTTTCACCTTGGATTAATCCCATACCTTTTCATTCTTCTGGTTTCCCTCTGTAAAATGCACCTTTTGTGTACCTCTTTGTGTTTTTACTAAAGCTGCCTGCAAGTGTCCTCTCAAAATCATCCACCCTATTTGTGGCTAGAGAAAATGGGGGACAATTTCACCAAATTTCTCCAAAGGGAGGTGAAATTCTCCAACAGTTTCTCACAGGTAGGGCTCACCATTGGCAGGGGAAGACAGCCACCCACCCACACAATAAATGGTGGAGAAAAATTGGAGAAAATTCTGCAACATGGCCTTTTATTTCTGGGGGAAGGGGTAGCAAAAGAAAGATCTCAGGACAATTTTTGAGAAAAATGTTTTCTGATAAATTTTGGCTCAGTTCTAATGTTGTCATCCTTGTCATTTTTCAGGGATCCACAGCTTCCGCAGGGTCTTCCAAAAGTTAAATTTCTGAGGGGGAAGTGTGGATACAACTTGTCTCTAAAGCATATGTTTATAATACTGCTACGTCCATGACCTAGCAGGTGTGAGGGGGTTGTGTCCAACTCCATGGAAGAGGAAGATCTAGTGCTGTGCCAAAATCTGTCCTCCAATTTCCTGCAAATTTTCTTCCCCCATGGGAAGAGGCTTTTATATTTTCCTGCCTCATTTTCAGGGTGTTTTGTAATTTATTTTGGTGGTGTTTTTGAGGTTACCTAATCACTGTAAGGGTGCAGAGGGTGCAGAGGGTGCTGTGGGTTCTTTCTTTCTTTCTTTCTTTCTTTCTTCCTTCCTTTCTTTTTTTCTTTCTTTCTATTACACATCTCTCTATTGCTCTACAGCCTCCCTGGCTGCCTGCACTTCCTGATTTGAAAAGCCCTATGGGTGGAATTCCCTTATGAAGTCTTCCCTGGGCTTTAATTCAAGTGGGGGAAGGCAAGGAGGCTACAGGGTGCTGGAGAGATGATTGTACAATAAAAGACAGGACACTTGTATATACTCCTCAGCTATCTCAGAAGGAAGGCAAGGAAAAGAACTCAAAACCCAATCCATGAGAATGTCCCTGAAATGTTCTTCTCCTTTGAATTTCTATTTGAAAGCAATTTCTCTTCTGGTTGGAGAATGGTTGGAGAAAAATGTGGGACAAATTTTTGGCACAGCACTAGTTTTTACACTAATAAAACATTAAATCATACCGATCGTTTCTCAGTGATGGCTTGCACTAGCTGGTACGGTCTGCATGCAAGCATCTCATGGCAGGTTTCCATTCAACTTTTGACTGTGAGGTGCTCACAACCACTAGCCTTTAAATGCTCTGAACTCATCTACAGGAACCTATGGAGCAATTTGTATCTTGTGGGTACCTGGGTACAGGTTTGTAGGCACTTTTCCCACCTCTGTGACCATGGAAGTTGTTCCCAGCCACTCCTAGTAATAGTGATTGCCTGGTTCACACATTATATTGACACGTTCTAATGGGCATCAGATCATTAGGGAAACTACAAGGAATGAAAGATATAACATCTTTCTGAAGTGGCCCTTTGACAGCAGGACTTAGTTAAAATTGCTGCACCAAACCCTGTTCCCTGCTTTTGTGAAATTCTTCCCTCCCTGCAAAAGAGTCATTATTTTTCTGCCCCTTTAGCAGGGAAGGGGAGAATTTTGAGGAAATTTCTAATGGGGAATGGAGAGACAGGAGTTCCATGACTGTTTACCTTACTCAGTGGATGAAGCGGCTGAGGGGTCTTCTACATTTTTTTTTCACTTTTAAATTGCCCTCCCTAGGGATGGCACGGGTGCCTGATTCAGTCCAGGAATCTGGCGGAACCAACCCTGCCCACACCCCTGAACCCTGCTCTCTGATCCCCTGCCCACCCCTTGCCCATACTCAGCAAATGGCCTGCACTCACCCCGGTGGCCTCGCTGAGCTTCACGGTTGCCATTTTTTGAGAAATAAAATGGCGTCCACAAAAGTGTGCATATTTGTGCACACACAAAAATGTGCATTTTCAACAAATACGCATTTTTGCACACACACAAATATGCACATTCACAAAAATATGCACTTCACACATGAGAATATGCGCATTTGCAAAATGCACATTTTCACGCATACAAAGACATGCGCATTTTTGAGATTGCCATTTTCTTTTTCAAAAAAACCTGGCGACCGTGGAGCTTGACGAGGCTGCTGGGGTGAGTGCGGGCTGCTCACCGAGCATTGGAGGAGCTAGAGTGTGGTCTGGGGACCGGTGAGCAGGAGCAGGGGCTGGGCAGGTGTCCGGAGCACCTGTACAGGGGCGCATTCGCACATCCCTACCCTCTGCCCTGGTCACTCACTTGCAGCATTTAGGGATGTTAGAGAAATCTGCTGCGGATTCAAATGAGGCTGGATTCTTTGGAATCTGGCCTCAGAAATCTGCAGCGGATCAGCACCACTTACCTCCGCTGCAGGAGGATTGGAGGTGGAACGGCACTCGGCTGCTTCTTCCACCAGAGCCGTTCGCCTCCTCCGCGCCGATTGCCATTTCTTTTTCTTTCTTTCTTTTAAATGGCGATCGGCAGGATGTGCCCATAGACTTATACACAAAATAGAGCTGTGAATCTTACATATAAGCCTATGGACACATAGACTTATATGCAAGATTCACAGTTCTATTTGCATATAAGTCTATGGGCACATCCTGCCTATCGCCATTTTTAAAAAAGGGGAAAAAAGAAATGGCAATCGTGTGGAGGAGGCGAACGGCTCTGGACAGCAAGGTAAGGGGCCCTATAGCCAGTGTGGCTCCACAGAATTTGTGACAATCCGCAAAACACAGGCAGAGTGGATTTTACACAGTCCATACACCCTATCTGTAGGGAAGTGGCAGCCATCTTCCTGCCCAAGAGGGGAGGGGAGAGCCTTTGCTAGTGCAGGGCATATGGCATGTGGATGTAAACAGAAGAAAACGCAAACACAAATACCTCTCGGCCACCTCAAAATGGTAAGGTAAGTGCCGAATCCCCATACCCTGAGTATTTCTCAGAATATTCTCAGAGCTTTCCCACAGTTTTCATATGTGACTTGCCCTTGAATGATCAAGGGGCTGGAGCATCTCCCCTATGAGAGAAGGTTACAACAGCTGGGATTGTTTAGCTTGGAAAAAAGAAGGGTAAGGAGAGAGGTCTACAAAATTATGCAAGGTGTGGAGAATGTGGATAGGGAGACATTTTTCTCACTCTCTTAAAAAATTAGAACCTGAGGTCATCCCATAAAGCTGACTGGTGGGAGATTCAGGACAGACAAAAAGGAAGTACTTCTTCTCACAGCGCACAGTTAAACTATGGGATTTGCTACCATGGGAAGCACTGATCGTTACCAGTTTGGATAGTTCTAAAAGGGGGTTGCACAAATTCCTGGAGGAATCAATCAATGTAATCAATGGCTACTAGTCCTGATGGCTATGTGCTACCTCCAGTACCAGGGGCAGTGAGCCTATGTACACCAGTTGCTGAGGGACATGGGTGGGAGGGTGCTGTTGCGCTTGTGCCCTGCTTGTGGGTTCCCAGTTGACAGCTGGTTGGCCACTGTGTGAACAGAATGCTGGATTAGATGGACCCTTGGTCTGATCCAGCAGGGCTCTTCTTATGTTCTTATTCTCTTATGAAATTAAGTTGCATTTAATTTCCTTCTGAGTTCATTGTTTACAATCCTCCAACCCCCATTTGTCCTGTTTATAAACCTGAAACACTCCATAATACTCCATGCACCTCATGAAGTGGACTATAGTCCAAGAAAGTTTATGCCCAAATAAATATGTTAAGTCTTTAACATACCACAAAACTCTTTATTAAAAAATAATATGATTTTTTTATATATATACTTTAAAAACAAAAGTTCACAGATGGATGCAGAAACTGGATGGAACAGACTTAATGTGTTAAACTGACATGGACCGGAAACTAGAGATGTCCATCTCTGGGAAATCTGACTCTTTGGGGGCTTGCTGGATTTCCTCATTGCCCCTGTCTTGGTTTGCATTTTCACAAACCTATCAGAAATAGACTGATACATACTTCTGTATGCCAAAGCACAGTGTGGCCTGGCTGCAGCTACCAGACACCCTAACTTGCATCTTACACCCTGCCCCCAAGATGGGAAGAGACTTACTTCTTCATATGCAATGGACCCTCCAACAGTTGCTGTGGCTGAGAGAGATGCTCTCAAAAAGGCCTGGCATTCTCCAGTGGAGGCCCTCTAGAGAGCAGGGAATTGCACCTGCTAGGCTGTCCAGCAAGCTGACCCAGTCTTTGGTTTCCTGCACTGACATTTTCAGTTTCTTTCCTCCCAGTTCCATGCTGGTCTGTCAACTCAGAGGAGATTGGCTTCGGTGCTGCTCAGGTGCACATCAGGAAGTCAATGTGCCAGCACCAGTGACCCCACATGCCTTCTGGAGCAACCCTGTAAGCATCAGGCCGTGTCAGGCAGGCCGGGAAGCTCCCAGTAGTAGGCCAAGGGCATCATGGCTCCTTTGAAAGCCACCTGTAGGATTTCTGCCCCTAATTATGCCATATCCAAATGATTAAAAATAGAGCCATTGTTAGCACAGAATCAAAATTCCTCTCTCATCTCCCTTTCTGATTTCTCCCTGGAAGAAATTGTGTTTCTCTACTTCACACTCTTCCCTTTGCTAGAAGACGTGTGTGTGTGTGTGTGTTTCCTGCAAACACCACATGAAAGGCATGTCCAGCACTCACTCTGTCTGGGCTGCCTTGAGCACAAAGAATCACACAGAGAGAAAACACTCAGGTGGAAGGGGAGAAATACATGCTCATACTCTAATGGAAAGCCTGGCAAATAACATGGAATTCAGACAAAAGAGTATCACTGAGAGCTTTCTGCTTGATTAGGAGTGGATGACAGGAGTGGAGGTAGAATTCAAAACCCTGTGTGCATGGGGTATTCTCTGACAGAAGGGGATTTCATTTCCACTGGACAGTACCACTTCTGATTTCAGTTGGGAGAACCAAATGTCTGAATATTCACTCATTTGAGAAGGAAGGAAGGAAGGAAGGAAGGAAGGAAGGAAGGAAGGAAGGAAGGAAGACCCACCTCTTTTCACATACAGTAAGTAGCACACCAGGGAGATGAAGGGCCTTTGCCAGGATTGGTTTGTATGTGCAGGAAGTTTTTAAATGGAGGAACATCCAAACATTACCTCCCCCAACCCTCAGTCTGAAGTGGTACAGTCTAGAGATGGCATTGAAACATAATAACCTGTCAACTTTCCCAGCTCATAATACTTGAATGTATTACAAAACGAGCTGCATTTTCCCCAAATGTTTCTTTCCCAACTTGAAATACCACATGAGATTCTGTGCCTGCTCCAGTCTGTATTCATCAGACTAGGCATTCAAAAGCAGCTGCTTTATAGACACACACTCAGAAGGTATTTACACTTAATTCCTTACTGTGAAACAAATGTGAGCTTTGTCAATGGGATGTGATTTCTGGAAAAGCTGTAGTTCATTTGCTGAGTGCATGCTTTGCATACAGGAGGGCCAAGGGTTAATGGAAGGACATCAGAACATAAGAAGAGCCCTGCTGGATCAGACCAAGGGTCCATCTAGTCTGGCATTCTGGTCACACAGTGGGCAACCAGCTGCCCTCAGAAACCCACAAACAGGGCACGAGCACAACAGCACCCTCCCACCCATGCTCCCCAGCAACTGGTGGATATAGGCTCACTGCCTCCGGTACTGGAGGCAGCACATAGCCATCAGGACTAGTTGCCATTGATAGCCTTTTCCTCCAGGAATTTGTCCAACCCCCTTTTAAAGCCATCCAAATTGGTGGCCATCACTACGTCCTGTGGTAGCGAATTCCATAGTTTAACTATGTGTGGTGTGAAGAAGCCCTTCCTTTTATCTGTCCTGAATCTCCCACCAATCAGCTTCATAGGATGGCCATGGGTTCTAGCATTCTGAGAGAAGGAGAAAAATGTGTCCCTCTTTCAAAAAAGCATAACCCCTGGCATCTCCAGGTAGGGATGGGAAGGACTCCTGCCTGAAACCCTGGAGAGCATCTTATGCTCTTATTAGGAAAGTAAGAACATAGGAAGCTGCCTTATACTGAGTCAGACCTTTGGTCCCTCTTAGCTCAGCATTGTCAACTGACTGGCAGCAGCTTTCCAGGGTTGCAGGCAGGATTCTTTCCTATCCCCAGGGATGGGAGGACCAGGGATGCTTGAGCTCACTGAAATTCTCTGAACTTCACTTCAAAGTTCAGTTCAGCAAGAGATGAGCTTCCATGGGTTCAGCCCCCTAGACTTTGGTCTGTTTTGCACTATGTAAGCCTGATTCAGCATGCAGCAAGTCGGGACAGTTAGCAGGTTTTTAATTTGTGCAAATTATGGCTGAATTTTGCATAAATCTGTGTAATTTGTGCAAATTTAGCATCTCCAGGTAGGGATGGGGGGAACTCCTGTCTGAAACCCTGGGGAGCTCCTGCCACTGAGCACAGACAATGCTGAGCTAGAAGGACCGACGGTCTGACTCAGTATAAGGCAACAGCAACTTGCGCAAATCTCAACACACACAAAATATGCAAAAAGCCCTTGAAGTTCAGGGAAAAACTGTGGCTTGGCTCACAGATGCAAGCCAAGATGGGCATGCTGCAGAACTCCACTGAGCCCCAAAAGGACCTTATTTCATAGCAACAGACATCCACAGGTTGAGCTCAGTTCCGTTCTTGTTTGCAACCTGTTTTTCAGTTTGTCTGAATGGGAAAACTTGCGCGTTTTGAGAAAACGATACATTTTTTCAAATGCATGCTTTTGTGAATGAAAATGCAAGTTCGGGAATTTGCAAACATTTCTGGAGAACACGTTCATGTTCAGGATTGTGAATGGGGCATTTTTGAGTGATCTGCAAACTAAAACAAAATGCTCATACGTACCTTCCTACCTAGCCCTACCTGGAGATGCTGGAGATTGAACCTGAGACCTTCTCAGTGCAAATCATATGCTCTCCCACTGAGCTAACAAAATAACACCTCGCTTCATGGACAACTAAACTAATCAATTTGGCTGCCGCCCACTCCAGATCGCATGGACTCACCTAAAAGGCATTGGTTTTGCATGTATGTTTCTTTATCTATACCCAACTGGACTGGATTCTGATATCTTTAATTGGTCTAGAGATGGCTGATTCTTGTTTTTGCCTGATCCTTCTCAAGCCTGCCCTAAACACCAAACACCAAAAAAATAATACTGAAGAGCATTTGAAGAACATCCTGCAAAGTCACCTTTATTTCTAGGGAGAGGTAAGAAAAGAAAAATCTCAGGTCTTTTCTGAGAAAAATGTCTTCTGAGAAATTTTGGATCAGCTCTAGATGTCATTCTTCAGGATTCAGCACCTTCCCCAAGGCATTTGTGTGTGGGGGCAGTGTTGCATCCAGCTACAGGGAAGAGGTGGAGCTAATGCTGTGCCAAAATCTGCCATCCAATTTCCTGAAAGTTTTTGTCCTCTATGAAAGAAGTTTCCATTTTTCTGCCTAATCTTATAATTTATTTTGCATTTATCTTGGTGGTGTTTTTGACCTTATCCAATAACTGTGAGATGGCTGAGGGTGCAGTGTGTGTGTGTGTGTGTGTGCATGTGCATGTGTGTTTCTTTCTATTACACACCTTTCCATTGCTCTGCAGTCTCCCAGGCTGCCTGCACGTCCTGACTTGAAGAAGTCCCATGGGGGGAAGTACCTCATGATATCTTTCTCTGGGTAGGAACTGTGGGAAGCCAAGGAGGCTACAGGCTGCCAGGGAGATGATTGTACAATGAAAGAAGGACATTTGCACATACTCCACAGTCATCTCATAAGTAAGGTAACCACAAGAATCCTCAACCAAACCCATGAAATTTCTCTGGAATTTCTTCTCCTTTGAGTTCCATTTTTATCAAATTGAATGACAACTGTTGAAAACTACTGTATGTGGGAGGAATTTTCGGTACTGCACTAGCAATGAATACAAATCATGAGATAGTGTTTATAGGATGGGATTGTGGTATGTCTGGGAGGTGGCTGCATTGCAAGCTTGAACTGCCCCCCCCCCCAATGATGCTCAGGCTCTGGGACAGCAATATGAGCCATGTGGCCTTCCCTTCACCCCCTGAACTAAATCAATAAAATGTAAGATAGCTTGCTGCGTTCAGGTGAAGTGGGGGACACTGATCCATCATCAGTGTTGAGGTCAGATTTAATTGCCAGTCCAGTCAGTCAAGGTATCTGGAGGGGGGCTGCCTCATCTTGTCCTCCGCCTCAGGCAGCATAATGCTTTGGCCTGGCCCTGGCAGTTCCCAATATCTGATCAACCAGCATCCTAAGGGTTTGACATATCCCTGTTCAGCAGCTTAGCAGAGAAGCCCAAGACTGTAGGCTGAGGTGTAGAACAGAGAAGGGGATCTGTTATGACCTGGGGGCAAAATTGACTTCTAAGTCACCTCCCCCCTGGGGTCAAATGATGTCAGGGGAAGAGCTATTCCCCCCTGAAGCCTTGCCCCCCAGACTAAAGTCCCCCCCAAGCTCCACCCTCTGAATTTCTGCCTTTCTCTACATGAAGAAAGGACCGTGACTCTCAGCACAAAAGGCAGCCTTTTTCTAGTGCTGGGAGGTGAAACTCCGGCTGTTCTCTCCGATCAGTGATTGAAAATAAGAGTGGGGTTCCTTTTCCCAGCATTGGAGAAAGACTGCTTCTCTAGCCCTAGAAATCTGAGGATCTAGTGCTCTCTTTAGTGCTGGGAATCTCCTGTATTATCCCCAGTTGAGTAACTGGAGATAGGAGTTGATGTCCTCTCCCAGCACTACTGGTGGCATAGGCTGGATGGGAAACCTCCATAGGCCAGATGTGGCTCTTGAGCTGAAGGTTCCAGCCAGACCCCTGATGTAGAAACTCTCCAGATCAGAACACATTTGATTACATTTAACCAAAAAAGTATGCTTATTCATCAGAACACACACAGAACGTAACAAGGCAGCCAGTTAAAATGAACAAATGACATATTGTTTCGTACCGTTACAACTTCGAAACTTGCCCTAGTTGATCTAATCGGCAGGGACATGCTCTCTCATGAGCTGCGTAGGATCTGTTCTAAGAAGCAACAGTTGAGTCCCCAGCCAGGCATCTCTCTCTGTTCCTGGCGCAGGAATGGCATGGAGTCCAGGAAGCATGGCTAGCTAGTTCCCGAATCCCGTTGAAGGCTGGAGTCTGTAGACTGGAACCTGGGTACTGGAAATGACTACCCAAAAGACTGGTAATAAGACATTGATAAAATACTGGGAAGACGGCTCTCTCCATCAGCATCTCAGGTACTTTTGGCTGAAAGCAGAGGGGCCGTTTTGCAGATGAAATGGTACCTTGTCTGAATCATTTACAACAGGTGCAGACCTTTAGGTTGGGGGGCAAATTTGCTCTTCTTGGGGTCCTAATCCAGCCCTCCAGGTTTTCTTAGATTGCCATGCCCCCTTTCCCCAACCACCAAGCATTGGGTGGTTTCCTGACTTCTATGCAGTTTTTCACCCATTCTAAAAAGTTGAAACGCCTCTCCTAAGGCTTTGTTACTGGCAGTAAGAACTCTCAACTAAAATATGTGGTGGGGGGAGGGGTTGGCCCCACCCCTTTTGCCTCTAGCCCTGCCCATTTGGCTTTAGGCCCACACACAGCTGGGATGAGGCCCCAAAAATCTTCCCTGCAATGGCATTCAGCCCTAAGGCTGAAAGAGGTTCTGTATCCTGATTTACAAGGCTGGTTTTGGCTGATTATCTGTGGGAAACTGGGGCAAGTCAAAGGTAGGGATGTTGCAGGCACCCAACTGGGTCTGGGAGTCTGTCACAGACTCACACCTCTCCCCCTATGATCCCCAGACTATGCCCACCGAGATGCTGTCGTCACTCTCCCCCCACTCAGGCCCCATTGCCCCCCACTGGCACCCTCCCAGACTCACTGTGATCAGTTTGGTGAGAGCCCGCCATTTTCCCACCTGTCTGCACAAAAAGGAAGTTTTTAAAAACGTTTATATTTAAATATGTACAGTTTGGGGCCAAGAAAGCTTACGTGTGCAATATTAGAAGTATAATGCCTCTAATATTGCGGATATTACACTTCCCTGGCCCCAAACTGCGCATATTTAAATATGCACATTTAGAATCATAGAATAAAAGAATAGTAGGGTTGGAAGGGGCCTACAAGTCCATTGAGTCCAACCCCCTGCTCAAGGCAGGAATCCAAGCCAGAGCATCCCTGACAGATGGCTGTCCAGCCTTCTCTTGAATGCCTCCAGTGTGGGAGAGCCCACCACCTCCCTAGGCAGTTGGTTCCATTGTCGTGGAACACATTTTTTAACTTTCTTTTTGGCAAGACAACAAAGGTGGGAAAATGGCAGTCACTCACTGGACAGGATCACGGTAAGTCCAGGCAACTCACTGAGCTTGTAGGTTGCCCAAATGTGGGTCCAGGGGTGGGGTGAACAGGGGCCAAGCTAGCTTGGATGCCCAGAGAATCTGAGCTGGGTGGGTTCTCACTAGGAATGGGTGGATTCCCTACCTGTCGTTCCACGGGGGAATCTGCCCGTGGGAGGAGGCGATCTGCCCCTCCCCCCAGAATCCATCCAGGCTGGCTCTGCTCCACATCGATCCTGCAGAGCTGGCCACCTGCTCCGCATCTCTGGTGAATGTCAAAAGGGCCGGCAGCCATTGCCATGCCGTATCGCTGTGCTAAGTAAGTCTCTGGACGCAAATGGTGTATTGGGCGCCATTTGCAGCCGTAAAGCTGGTAGATTAGCCTAAGTGCAGCCATTTACAGATCCAACCCAGACAGATTCTGGGGGGAGGGGAGTGCTCCGTTCCTCCACGGGCCCCAATGGAGCCGGTTTCCAAGAATTGGGGTCCATGGTGGAATTCTCCCCCATCCCTAGTTCTCACATCCCTAGTCAAGGCAATCCAAAAAGTCCCACTACGAAGGAAGCAGGAGGAGAGATCCTAGATGCATCCAATGGCAAAAGAATCTTCTTTTGGCTGATAGGCACACACAAGAAAACCAGTCTATCAGCAGCAACTGCTCTCAAGTGCAACATGGGCAGCCTGCCTAAATTAGCCAAAGTATTTTGAGAAGTGGGATAGTAGTGCAACTTAGATGTTTTCCCATTTTCAAGATGGCATGTGGATTCTTAAAGAGGCAATGAAAAAGTTAGTAAACACACATCACTTTCCGATATAATAAACAGAAACAATCCTATGGACTAGAACTTGGTATCTGAGGACGTTGGTTTTAGCCCATGAAAGTTGATGTTATGTAGGGGTGTATGAACCCCACTCACCAATCTGCTGGGGGGTGCCCACTTGGGGGGGGGAGGTGATCCATCCCTCCCCCCCCAGAATCCTCCCCAGCTGCCTCCGCTGTGCGGCAAGGCCACACAGCCGCCGGCTGGGGCCAGCCACAGCCAGACTTCTGGCCGCTGATGGGCTACGGCTGCAAATGGCGGCCGGCGTAGCAGCCGCCATTTGCATCCCTGCCTTAGGCCGTGATAGACTATGTAAGTATTTATGTAGCCTATCACGGCAAAGAGCAGGGACACAAATGGCGTAGCAGGCGCCATTTGCATCTCTGCTTTTTGCCATGATAGGCTATGTTAATACTTACGTAGCCTATCACAGTCTAAGGCAGGGGCGCAAATGGTCCCAATACGCCAGCCGCATTTGCATCTGCAGACAGGGCAGCGGACGGCTGAGGCAACTGAGGATGGACCGGACGGACGGCGACCAGGTAGGGTCCATCCGCCGTCCGGGGGGGGATTCCACAGGTGGCAGGGGGGTAGCCCTTTCCGCCACAGACTCCAGGGTGCCAGATTCTAAAGAATCTGGGCTCACCGGAGTCCGTGGTGGATTTCTCCACCATCCCTAATGTTATGATCAATGTGTTCACCTCTGTGGTGCCACAAGGATCCATTCTGCTGTTACTAGAATAGAATAACCTGGCTACAATGACATGATATGATATTATCCATTCAGTCGTGTACGACTTTTGGCAATTCTATGGATCACCTCTCTCCACATATCCCGATCTTGTACTATTTCTTTGAGCTGTTCCATGCTCTGGTTGGTATCAGTTTTGATGGTATCTAGCCATCTTGTTCTTTGGCAGCCAGGTTTCCTTTTGCCACTAACCAATCTGAGCATAACTGCTTTTTCTAGTGAGTTCCTCCGCATAACATGGCCAAAATAAGTCAATCACAGTTTCATGATTTTTCCATCCAATGACATGTCTGGGTTTATACGTTCCAGTACTTGCTTATTTGTTATCTTAGCTGTCCAAGAAATGTGCAGGAGCCTTCTCCAACACCCCCAATGACATAGTATCACTTAATATCAACAAATAAACTGCAGATGAATTTCCCCATTTCTAGTAACTGTGGCCAATTCTTTCCAGAAAAGGAATGAAATATTATCAAGACATGGAAACAAAACTTGCCAGGATGTAAACAGTTGCCAATCAGTCACTCTTATTCAAAGTGGAAGATGGTGGCCATCCATCCTTTACCGCCCCCCAATGCATACAAAATTACTATTAATTTGCATGCAATCTTGGATTGCTACATCAGTTGTCAGATAACCCTGAATTCTTTGGTTCTTAGAAGCAGTGGTGCAACTAGAGCCTCTCAGACAATATAGTGAAGTCAAAGGAATGATTGTAATCAGTTAAAGATTCAATTAGGCACCGCATTGGAGTGGGGAGAAATTTCATGCCAACAGTTTACTACAGTGAATCACAACAAAACTAAGTGGCATATGGATGTGATTTCTATTTTCAAATTGCATCCTTCAGCATAAGCAATTCCAGGATAGGAACAATGGAAAGAGTAAAGGAAAGGCCTACTTTCTTCCAAGTTAAGTGGGCTTAGGATCACAGTCTCTTGTTCGAATAAGTTGTCAAGGCCAGATGGCATGAGAAATGGAACTATTGGGCAATATCCCAAACTGCCACTCCACTCCCACTGTTTCTGTTGTACTAGCAGAACACCCATGAACAGAAGAGGAGCTAGTTCTTCTGATAGCAACCCAGAAATGAGCCAAAATAGTCAATTTCAAAACAGGACTGGTTCAGCAGAGCTCTTTTCTGTAAGCTTCGCTGACCTGGCCCATTTAGAAATGAGTGTTTTGGCCCATCTCTGATTGCTCATTTCTCATTGCACTAGTGGTGAGTTCTAGTAGGGCACAGGCAGTGCTGGATACTGCTCATTAATGTCTACAACAGCCTTCAGTGGTGATGGTGATGACATATATAGATGTAAAAGAAAGTTGTTGGGTTTGTGAAATTATACAAGCTTGCCCAGAATTTTCACCTCTGGAACCTGAATGCAATTTGCAACTGGAAATGGATGTGTTTGTGATCTGATGCATGCACAAAAAATGCAGTAAAAATATATGTACATTTTTAAAGGCACATGGGAAAAAGTGGCCATTTGAAAAATGTGCACAAACATGCTTTAGTTAATGGGAGAAAAAAATGTACTTTTCAAAAATGCACTCTGAGAAGTGTACACTTAGAAAAATGTGCATGGGAATGCATATAAATTAGAGTTGTGCATTGGATTTAGCTGAAGCGCAAGCTGAACTGGGCCATTTGGATCATTTCTGGTGCTCCCTACTTTCCCTCCATGAGTGGGGAAAAATCAAAATATAATGGTGTGTAGTACAAAAAGCATTTCATGATTTTTTCTGACATTTGGTAAGTATGATCCCCTCCTAAAAGGCAAGTATCCCTGCAAATATATCCCAATTCTGCCAAGAAATTGGGAAAAAAGTCTGTTCCCTTAAAACAAAATCAATATATAAAGGTGAATAGCACAAAATCCACCACACCTGTTTTTCTGACATTTGGTAGGCATAACACCCTCCTAAGGGTCTACGATGCCTGCAGATTTCATTGACTTCTGACAAACAGAAAAAAAGTTTCGGCTGCATTTTTTGTTTTTTAAATTTCTCATGATACTCAGTGGGAGGCATGAAGCCTCAGATTTCCAAATCTCAGCTCAGGTACTGAATCCGAGTTGAAGTAGATAGCCTTTGAGTCTGAGCTGAAGCGGGCTGTGTTCTAAGTGCCAGACTGGAGTACCTTTTCTTTAATCTCTCATCCTTTGACAACAAAAGTCTCCCTACATACCCTCCATGAATGGTAAATCACCTCTTCTCTCCCTCATGTTGCACCTACAATCAACTTAATAGTCACATCACCTGCATTTTCCTTAAAAAAAAACCTAACATGTCAGGCGACCAGATAACAAACTTGGACTATACTGCAGGGCTGTCTTACAATAGTCTTTCTCAGTGACTCCCCCCCCCCTCAATGTTGGTATAAAACTGGGCTTCTTTGCAGGGTTTTATTAATTAAAAGCTCAGCCATTTTTTTGTATCTTTCACTTCACAAGGTCTAGAGACTAGCTTCTTTTTTTTCTTTTTTTCTTTTTTTCTTTTTAAAAGGAAGTTCCAGGTTCACATGTATCTCCATCTAGGCAGACCTGCAACTAGGGAGGTCATGAGAATTGTGGGGGGTGAGTCCAATGGATTCCCCCTCACTCACCCTCTTGGACCTCACTTGCTGACCCAGGTGGCACTCTCAGACCTCCTTGCTGAGCACCCCACGGCTCGGTGAGCACCCAACAGCCGCCCATCCTCCCTAGTGAGCAACCATTGTGTGCAACAATGGTGGCTCATATGCTTCTGGGTAGGTAATTTTGTGTATTTTGCAGCCATAAAGGGACCATCTATGCAACATTACAGGCATGAATGCTCCATTCATACCTGCAGTGTTGCATAGATGGCCCTTTTATGGCCGCCAAGTATGCAACATGACCTACTCAGAAGCTCCTGAGCTGCCATTGTTGCCCACAATGGTGGCTCACTAGGGAGGATGGGTGGCCCTGTGGCTTTGCTGGGCACTTCCCAGGCTGCGGCGAAGGTTGCGCAGTGCCATGAGCAGGTGGTGGCAGTGGTGGCTTGGCGAGTGCCCGACGAAGCCAGGCATGAGTGAGTCCATCCATCCCTACCTGCAACTAGTCACTCAAGATAAAATGGCTGTTGGCAGAACCTGCATATCCATTAGGGATAGGGATGTCGTGGGAGTCTGACAGAGGGGTGGAGTTCAGTGAACTCTCCCCCACACACACACCTCGGCTCCCAGGACCCCGCTTGCTGAGCCACCACGCGTTTACCAGCCCATTCACCAAGCACTATACAGTCTGTGAACACCTGGCGGCCGCCCATCCCTTCAACAAGCTGCCATTTGGCAAAAAAATGCCATTTGGCATGGGTTTTTCTGTAAAAATAATGTTGTGTAAATCATTGCCATAAAGCATTGTGCCTGTAGTGTTGCATAAATGGCCCCTTTATGCCCGCCATTTGCACAACATTACTCCTATGGAAAAACCTGAGCTGTCATTTTTATGCAAAATGGCAGCTTGCTAAAAGGACAGGTGGCTGCCAGGTGCTCGCTGTCGCTGGGCACTTGCTGGGCTGTCCAACAGCTCACGTGGCATGGCATGAGGGTGGGGACAGAGGTTTGGCGAGTGCCCGACAAGGAGAGACTGAGATGAGTCTGTCCATCCCTAAATAGGGATATAAGAGAAATACACAAGAGATTCAAAAGCATTTGGATTTCTATGAATCCAACCTACAGATTCCACAATGGACCAGCTTTCTCTGAGTTGCATGGATTCCACAGACTTCTCAACCAGTGGTTTACTTTTGGGTGAATTTGCACTAATTCACACTTGTGCAAGTGTTCATTAGTGCAACTACCCATTTCCAAATGAATGCAATTCTTGTACAAAAAACTGGATTCTGTCACTGAACGGATGATGGAATGAAAGATCCTGATGATCCATGAAACACAGACAGAATGGACTGAACAAGATCTGTACCTCCCTAATATTCAGCCTGTTTTCCAAACCCTGCATTCATTTTGAGCTGAAATCACTTAATGAAGGTCACCCAGCTGCAGTTTGGCTTATGAACTCTGGCAAGTAGCCACAGCTCCAATTAAGACCTGGACACCTGCCAATCATCTGACTCATCCAGGCATCAACTAATCTGGCAAAGCCTGCACCCTGATCCTCAACAGACATGGGGAGAATAGAGATAACCATTTATAAACTTATAACTTTCCAAGATGGGCATACAACCAACCACATTAAGGGTGGCGGTGGGGGACATTCTACCATTCAAATCCGTATCTGATAAGAAATCCAAGGCAGTATACAGTGTATTACATAATTATAGGTAAATCCATGTTTTATTACTTCAATATGTGTCCTGCCCTCCTACACTCAGATAGAATGTGTCATTCCACAATATTGTTTGTGTGAGCCTGGATCATTCAGATTATTAACACGTCACACACAGAGACAGAGAGGAACAAAAATCCAGAAGA
This sequence comes from Heloderma suspectum, assembly GCF_057233095.1. NCBI lineage: Eukaryota > Metazoa > Chordata > Lepidosauria > Squamata > Helodermatidae > Heloderma > Heloderma suspectum. The sequence goes on along the minus strand of NC_139459.1, from coordinate 269,403,986 downwards.
AAGGAAAGCTTTAGCAGAACAAATCCTGTTCCACAACAGTGAGGCACTTAGAGATTATGGCAAATGATGCATCTTTTTTAAAAAAATCTAAAATTGCTCATTTCACAGAAAGAATTCTATTACAGAGAAAGGTGTAATGGAGAAGCATAAAATACTAATGCTGAATAACAGAATGTTTGATTCTCATATATATATATATATATATATATATATATGCAGAATGCAGTAAATCATGCAGACCTTGTTTTGAAGGCATCATACATTTATATTTAATACATATTTTAACAAAACCTTCCAATATACCATACTACAGAAAAGGGACATTTAGATAAAACATTCAGGGTTCTGTACTGTTCTGTTGCCATTTGTTTAAAAAGATTGAAACCTGCTCCACTTTTAAAATGAAACAAAAACAGTTTTTGTGTTGAATGTATATAAACACACACCTTTGAGTATGTGTCAGGGTATGTCACATGAGCTCATAAGGTCTGGGATATATTGTTCAGGACTCACTAGAGCTAAGTGAAGCCATGTTAATTGAAGTTCATATTTGGTCTGTGTAGTCTGTATGATGTGCGGTGTAGTGCAAACTTGGTTTCCAGGGAGCTGTATCTCATCAGGGCCAAAACAAATGTTACTTTAAATATGTATGCAGCAGCCACAGCTATTGTTTTTCTCATTTTGTACTCTACAGTAGATGCAGGAGGCCTGGTCCAGATATTTAAAACCCCCTCTACACTCCTTGCTAGAGTCCTAATCTGTATCTGCCCTCCTGTGCCTGCTCTAGACTAAAAATGTGTGTTGGGGGGGGGGGAGATGCAGCTCCTAGATACAGATTCAAAGTCACATATGTTCTGGCTCGGAAAACTGATGCAACAACAGATTCTGTGTGCCATCTTCAGGATAGTGTCATTTATTATACTAGCTAAGTAAATCCCGTAGAAGAAATGGAGTAGCACTCATAGTCAACAAAAGGGTGGGAAAAGCAGTACTGGGGTACAATCTTAAAAATGATAGAATGATCTCAGTACATATCCAAAGCAAACCATTCAACATCACAGTAATTCAAGTCTATGCCCCAACCACTGAGGCCGAAGAAGCTGAGGTTGATCGGTTCTATGAAGACCTGCAACACCTTCTAGAACTAACACCAAAAAAAGATGTCCTCTTCATCTTAGGGGATTGGAATGCTAAAGTAGGAAGTCAAGAAATCACCAGGATAACAGGCAAGCATGGCCTTGGTGTACAAAATGAAGCAGGACGAAGGCTAAGAGAGTTTTGCCAAGAGAACACGCTGATCATAGCAAACACTCTTTTCTAACAGCACAAGAGGCGACTCTACACATGGACATCACCAGATGGTCAATATCAAAATCTAAAGAGCCTCTTGTTGGGGGTGAAAGTGGAGAGTGCAAAAGCTGGTTTGAAACTCAACATTAAAAAAACGAAGATCATGGCATCTGGCCCCATCACTTCCTGGCATATGGTAGGGGAAGAAATGGAAGCAGTGACAGATTTTATTTTGGGGGGCTCCAAGATCACCGCAGATGGTGACTGTAGCCATGAAATTAAAAGATGCTTGCTCCTTGGGAGGAAAGCTATGGCAAACCTAGACAGCATAGTCAGAAGCAGAGACATCACCTTGCCGACAAAGGTCCGTCTAATCAAAGCTATGGTTTTCCCAGTAGTAATGTATGGCTGTGAGAGCTGGACTATAAGGAAGGCTGAGTGCCGAAGAATTGATGCTTTCGAACTGTGGTGCTGGAGTAGACTCTTACAAGTCCCCTGGACTGCAAGGAGGTCAGATCAGTCCATCCTAAAGGAAATCAACTCTGAGTGCTCATTGCAAGGACAGATACTGAAACTGAAGCTGAAATATTTTGGGCACCTAATGCGAAGAGAAAATTCTCTGGAAAAGATCCTGATGCTGGGAAAGACTGAGGGCAAAAGGAGAAGGGGACAGCAGAGGATGAGATGGCTAGATAGCATCACTGATGCAATGAATATGACTTGAGCACACTCCGGGAGAGAGTGCAAGACAGGAAGGCCTGGCGTGCTATTGTCCATGGGGTCACGAAGAGTCGGACACGACTTAACGACTGAACAACAACAAGTAACTACTGGTCGGTATTATTGCTATGCTTTAGCTCATAGCTGCTGCACTGGAACCCTCTAGTTCTCAATCTTTCTAACTGCTCTGGCCATCATCTGTTCTGCTGCTTCCTCTTCTTCTCCTTTAGGGAGGGTCTGGAGCATCCTCTTCTCCTCTCCCAAACCAGGGGCTCTGAACTGGCTCGTCAGTCTTTCTTGTAGTCCCTGCTGCTGTTGTTCCCTATCCTGTTCTTCTACTGCCGGCTAGGGATGTAGAGATTTTGTTTCATCCATTCTGTCTGTGTTTCACAGATCATCAGGTGTCTTCCATTCTGTTGTCCACTCACTGACAGTATCTGGTCTTTTTAGGGATGTACGAGCATTTCGTTCCACTCGTGCACATGCACATTAGCACAAGTGTGCATTAGTGTAAGTGCACATTCGCACAAATGCCCCCGCCCACAGTTAAAAAATGGTCTGCAAGTCTGCGGAATCTGTGTGACTCAGAAAGGGCTGGTCTGCTGCAGAACTGGCAGGTCAGAGTCATCGAAATCTGAACTCACTTGAATCAGTCATGGATTTCTCTGACATCCATACGTGCCCTCACACACCATCTCCCTCCACCCTGTTCTTTTCTCTGAGGGCTTCTTTTAAGGTGGCTATATGTCCCCTTTTACAGAGGACAATCTTCTATTTGAATAGGTGTTAGAGGAGAGTAATCTGTTTGAAGGTGTCCTGTATCTGAAGAGCTGTCCAGTCCATGCCTGGCTTAAAGGAGAGCAGGGGCATTTAATTTGCCTATCAAACAGCTCCTTGACAGCAAACTCAACAAGCATACAGATCGCCTGGTCACAGTTTCCCCCACTATGTATATTGTCTGCATTTCTATTTAAATTATAGTCACTGTTTCAAAATGTGCATCTATGCATAGAAATTAACACATGATGTAAAATTTGATGCTGGTCCTTCTCACAATGGTCATTTCTTGCATGCTCGAAGAGGTCAGGTGAACCAACAGCAACAAGAAGAAGAAAGAGGATGAGGCCAGGAATTGGGCTAGGATGCTCAAGGGGTCAACAGTGGTTCCTCTGCAGGGGTGTGGGTCTTATCAGCTGCCCAGTAATGCCAACTCCTGATGTAGGGATATTTGAACTCTCACAGACCCAAGTTTACTACACCATGTTCTTAACTCTTTAAAAATATATTATTGGGTAGATTTCAATGATAAGACAACCTGCAGGGGATTGGGGTGGCGGGGTGGGGGGTACAGCTTGATCTATAAATACATGAAACCAGTAACATGATTAATAGGGGGAAGGGGGAAAAGAGTTAGGCCAGCACTAAGAGCTTTCAAGCCCCTAGCATTTGTTCTTTAGTTTAGCTTGTCAGGTATTCTATTTTTTAAAAACCAAGTGATTATTGAGTTATTAATATTCTTCAGCTCTATTTGTATGAGAGTCACTGTATGCAGCTGGGAAATGAATCATTTGAATAATCTGTTCTCATACCATAAAAGCACTTTGATTGTTTGCATGAAGACAGTTGTAGCATATTTGGGGTGCTAACTGTATATAGCATAATGTCACAGCATTTTTACACTTTGAATTAACCATCATTTGATGTGTGACATGTTATGAATCTGATTCAAGGCTGATTCTGGAATTCTTAAATTATCATCTTCTCAACAGAGTGTAAAGATCATTCTAGATTTGTGGCTCAATCCACAGTGGATCATTCCAGAAACAAACATCAGAACTTCTTAATAGGCCCTAAACAGTGGCTAACAAGTTATTTCTTCAGGAGTGCCTGATGACCCTTACCTTACAAAGTAACTTCTAATTCAAGATAGGGATCAGCAAATCTGACAGTTTTGGTTCTGTTCTGATTTTTTCCAATCTTAAATCCGGTTTGGCCAGATTCTGCATCAATGTACAAATTTTAGTTTTTAAAGTCTGCATAAAAATTCATGTGCAATTCATACACATTTTTCTGCACACTTTTTCCAAATGTATGCAGTTTTTACACACTTCTTTGTGAATGTACATATCTGTACAACCCATGTTTCTACAATAATGTGTTTCTGTCTATTACTTCCACAGTTGTGCACATTTTTGTGCACACTTTTCCATACTTATGAATATTTGTGCATACTGTCTGCTAATGTGCAGTTTTCTTTTCTTTTTTGATAGAGAACTGTGGCACTAAATTCAGGAAAGTGTGAATGTTGGTGCTCAACTCTGTTCCAGTTCGCTAATTAGTTCACTCAAAAATTCAAATGGAACAAATTTCTCACCCATTCAGGATATCACAGTTCCATATAACTTATTGCCCAGAGCTCAGAGAACTATGGTTTAGTGAGCATAAAGGGGCTTTGACATTTTCTAGAACACTGCGTGACCTGCAGTTGAAGGTGAGGGCAATTTCAAAAGAAATTTGTGATAGGATATTGGTGTTTGCTGTTCAGGGAGGGGGAAAGTACATAATTTCTCTTCTCTAGTATAAGTTCCTTGTGTGACCTAAGCAGATTTTTGGAACCCAGACAATGGGTGGGTTCTTAAGAACATAAGAAGAACCTGACTGGAGCAGATGCAATGTCTATCAAGTCCTATGTTGAATGCTGGCCAGGAAATTTGCAGTTTACCACCAGGCATGATGGCAACAGCTAGAGATGTGCAGATCAGCAAAACCCGAGGACTCCGAAGTTCTCCAAATTCCATCTTGAAACTCATTCTGACTCAAGTCTGTATCAGATAGTGAGCGATGTTTTTCTTTTCTTTTCGCATCCTTGCATATTTTCATATGCAGTTTTCCAAATGTACACATCAACTGTCTGGATCTTTGGAATGTACGCATTCTTCTCCCATTGACTGAAGGATATTTGAGCACATTTTTCAAAAGTATACATTATTTCATATGCTCTTTCCAAATGTATGGATGCTGTCAAACACACTGCGGGGGGAGGGCACAAATCACACTGCAAGCTTGGATATGTATGGACTTTGACTGCAGATTGCATCTGAGTCTGTGTTCAGTCCAGAAGGTGCAAATTCGGTATAATCCTGATCAAAACTGATCTTAAACAAATTACACATACACCCTCAGACACATCCTTTCCATGCTGCTTTCTCGTCTATGTAGCTACAATGGCAAACACCTGTCTGATTGTTGATCTGACAGCATTGCTTCAAATCTCTTTTTGGGAGGAAATCTTGGCCTGGCAATACTGTCTGATGTCTTCTCTTATATAGTATCTGTTGACTCTGCTCTCAACCAGCTAGGCATTTTACACCAGTCAGCATCTGATCCATGGGGGTGGGAGTGGAGGGAGGTCTTCTGCTAAGGAAATTTGCCAAACTGCCTCGCAGTTGGATATACTGCAAGGGTTGGAACACCAGCCAGCTCAATGGCTAAAATGTGTGTGCATTTTAATAGATCTTATTTCTATAATAAATAACTTAAGACAGGCAAAGGAAGAAGATATGAACACAAATATATCCCTAAGCATAAAGGTTATTATTTACATCAAACTAATCATGTATTTAACACTTTAATTCTTTGTTCCCCCAAGTCCCATCCTTGCCCTCCCCTAAAGCACAGTGATGGGAGAGTCCCTGGCAAAACTTGCCCTATATGATTGGAAGGTGGACCCATCAAGTCACTCCACTCCACTCCCTCCCTCCACCCTCATCAGCAGTTAGAGAAACAAAAGTAAAAGACACTGTTTTTGGAGACACACTTGGGAGCCTTTCCAAAGTTCCATTCTGGTCACTTTGGAAGGGAGCCTGTTTTGTGTTGGGAAGTACCAGAAACAGTCCAAAAGGGTCAGATTCAGCTCGGTCTTTGACCAAACCTGATGCACATCCCTAGAACTTGCCAAAGTCCATGCATCTCTCTGTGAATGGGGCAGAAAGAACCTGAGATTTTTTTTTTAATGAATTTAAGGAGGAGAAAAAAGTATGAATTCATCCATCTAAGCAGGTGGCCTTGAGTGCTTAGCTCTTAAAAGTTTAGGTTTGAAATAAATCCCTGTGAATTCAACCACGTTTGTGCCACCAATCCCCCCCCCTTTTATAGGATCCTCATCTTTAATATGCATGCACTGCAACGGAGAGAACAGCTCTGATAGTGCCCAATAATAGTCTTCAGACACATGTAGGAAGAAAGCCAGACTATGAAGCACATGGTCTTCGATGTCTATATACTAATGCCTAGAGCGTGGGAAACAAACAGAACAAACTTGAATTCTTAATACAGGAGGGAAATTATGACTTGATAGGTATAACTGAGACTTGGTGGGATGACTCTCATGACTTGAATACAGCAATTGAAGGATATAACTTGTTCAAAAAGAACAGGAGGAACAGAAAGGGAGGTGGGGTTGCACTTAGGGTTGGCGGAGAATTTCTCTCCGAAACTTCTGGGGGCCGAGCACCAACGTGTTCGGCCCCCCAAACAAGTTTCGGGGAGAAATCCTCCAAACCCCCCCCGCCCCCCGCACCCCCCCCCCAGGACTTACCTTCGCCGAATGTCCCTCCCAGCGGCGGGTCCAGCCGGCGGTTCGGCGGGTGTTCGAGCGGGGCGGGAGCGGCAGCCGGTCTTTCGACCAGCTGCCGCCACCACCATTCCAATCAAAGAAAAAAAAAACGCTATTTGCGTTGCCCTTATTTTCGCCGTAGTCTACGTAAACATTTACGTAGACTACAGCGACTAAATAAGGAACGCGAATGGCGGCTCCCTATGGGGGCCGCCATTAGCGTACGCGCTTTTTTTTTTTTTTAAAGTCACCCGTGATAGCCTACGTAACGATTGACGTAGCCTATCATGGCTGACTTTGCAGATCTAGCCGTGATAGGCTACGTTAATCGTCACATAGCCTATCAGGGGGCATTTTTTTAAAAAAAAACTTTTGCGTTCGCGGCCGGGTGAGGCAGGAAGCCTCCTCCCCGGCCTGAATTTCGGCCGGGGCAAGGTGGGAAGCCTCCCCCCCGGCCTGAATTTTGGCCGGGGCGAGGCGGGAAGCCTCCCCCCCGGCCTGAACTTCGCGGGGGGAGCAGCAAAGCGCCTCCCCCCGACCGCGAACGTCGTTCGAGGACAGATAAGGGACTTTCGTCCACCCCTAGTTGCACTGTATGTGAAAAATACATATCTCTGCACAGAAATACAGTAGGAGGAGCTTGGTAGCCCCATCAAGAGCATCTGGATCAAAATAAATGGAGCAAAGAATAAAAGGAACCTGGTGGTCGGAGTCTACTACCGGCCACCCAATCAAGGAGAAGCCAAGGATGAAACTTTTGAAAAGCAAATAGCCAATGTTTTAAGGAAGCATGATGTAGTAGTAATGGGGGACTTCAATTTCCCCGATATTTGTTGGGAGACAAATTCTGCAAAACATGGCCCCTCCAGGAAATTCCTGACTTGTGTGGTGGATAACTTCCTCCTACAGAAAGTAGAGCAAGGAACTAGAGGATCGGCTATCCTTGACTTGATCCTAACCAACAGAGATGACTTAGTGGATAAAGTAGCAGTTACAGGAACTCTGGGGGAAAGCGACCATGTTGTACTTGAGTTCTTGGTTCTAAGGGAAGCAAAAGCCGAGTGTAGTCAAACGCGTACCCTGGATTTTAGGAAAGCTGATTTTCATAAACTCAGAACAATGATCAGTAAGGTCCCATGGCAAGCGATGCTAGCACGAAAAGGAGTCCAAGATGGGTGGGAGCTTTTAAAAAAGGAAATTCTCAAGGCACAATCACAAATAATTCCAACAAGAAGAAAAGGTGGAAGACAACAGAAGGAGCCAATGTGGCTTCACAAAAAGCTTAGAGATGACCTGAAAACAAAAAAGGACACATATAGGAAGTGGAAAGAAGGCCAAGTAACAAAGGAAAAGTACAGGCAGGTAGCACAGAATTGCAGGGATGGCGTCAGAAAGGCTAAAGCTGAGAACGAGCTGAGGTTAGCGAGGGATGCTAAAAACAACAAAAAGGCTTTCTTCAGCTACGTGCATAGTAAAAGGCAGAGGAAAGAAATGGTTGTTCAGCTATTAAATAAGGATGGCAAAATGATAACAGATGACAAAGAAAAGGCAGAAGTGCTCAATTCCAACTTTGGCTCAGTCTTCTCCCCAAAGAGGGTCTATGACCCCCCTGGCAAAGGCGAAGTACAGGCTGAAGGGGCAGGATTGCAGCTTGAGATCGATAGGCATACAGTCAAGGAACACCTCATTACTTTGAATGAGTTCAAATCTCCAGGGCCAGATGAACTGCATCCTAGAGTCATAAAGGAACTGGCAGAAGAACTCTCAGAACCGCTGTCTATTCTCTTTGAGAAATCATGGAGGACGGGGGAAGTGCCAGATGACTGGAGGAGGGCTAATGTTGTCCCTATCTTCAAAAAAAGTAAAAAGGAGGGACCTGGAAACTACAGACCAGTCAGTCTGACATCAATCCCAGGGAAAATTCTGGTGCAGATTATAAAGCAATCCATTTGTAAGCACCTTGAAAACAATGCTGTGATTACTCAAAGCCAACATGGATTTGTCAAAAACAAGTCCTGCCAGACTTCTGATCTCATTTTTTGATCAAATAACCTCCCTTGTAGACCATGGGAATACTGTAGACATCATATACCTCAACTTCAGCAAAGCTTTCGACAAAGTGCCCCATGATATCCTGATGAGCAAACTAGCTCGAAGTGGGCTAGATGAAACAACAATCCGGTGGATCCACAGTTGGTTACAGAATCGGACTCAAAGACTGCTTATCAATGGGACCTTCTCAAGCTGGGGAGAGGTAACGAGTGGGGTACCGCAGGGTTCAGTCCTGGGCCCAGTGCTCTTCAACATTTGTATTAATGACTTGGAGGAGGAGGTGCAGGGAATGCTGATCACATTTGCAGATGACACCAAATTGGGCTGGATAGCTAATACTTCGGAAGACAGAAACAAAATTCAAAGTGATCTGGATAGACTGGAGCGCTGGGCAGAAAACAACAGAATGACATTTAATAGAGATAAATGCCAAGTTCTGCACCTAGGAAAAAGAAACCAAATGCACAGTTACAAGATGGGGGATACGTGGCTCAACAACACTACAAGCAAGAAAGATCTTGGAATTGTTGTTGATCACAAGCTGAATATGAGCCAACAATGTGATGTGGCTGCAAAAAAGGCAAATGCTATTTTGGGCTGCATTAATAGAAGCATAGTTTCCAAATCCTGGGAAGTACTAGTTCCCCTCTACTCAGCACTGGTTAGGCCTCATCTGGAGTACTGTGTCCAGTTCTGGGCACCACACTTTAAGAAGGATGCAGACAAACTGGAGAGGGTTCCGAGGAGGGCAACAAAGATGATCAGAGGACTGGAAACAAAGCCCCATGAAGAGAGACTGAAAGAACTGGGCATGTTTAGCCTTGAGAAGAGAAGACTGAGGGGAGATATGATAGCACTCTTCAAGTCCTTGAAAGGTTGTCACAGAGAAGAAGGCCAGGATCTCTTCTCGATCATCCCAGAGTGCAGGACACGGAATAATGGGCTCAAATTGCAGGAAGCCAGATTCTGGCTGAACATCAGGAAAAACATCCTGAGTGTTAGAGCAATACTATGGAACCAATTACCTGGGGAGGTGGTGGGCTCTCCCACACTGGAGGCGTTCAAGGAGAGGCTGGACAGCCATCTGTCGGGGATGCTCTAACTTGGATTCCTGCATTGGTCAGGGGGTTGGACTTGATGGCCTTGTAGGCCCCTTCCAACCCTACTATTCTATGATTCTATGATTCTATAATAGCTGCATAGCAGGCAGGCAAAACATGATCCTCTCCATGCTAGGAACAGCTGTACCTATTGCATTTGCCCAGCGCAGGAGAAGGGCGAGAATTTCATTTGGATTGCTTTTGAAAAGAATTTACCAACATTCACACATTTCTTCTTAAACAGGAGAGAAGCGACGTTAAATTTTAAAAATGTGGGACAAAACTGAAATAGACAGATTCATCCGTCTCTGCTTAATGGCTTAAGTCAAGTTTGCATCTCTCAGCCTCAGCCCTCCATCTGTAATATGGGATAATAATACTGGCCTTCCCTTCCCTTTTACGGAGGAGTACTGAGATAATGTACACGATGCATTTTAAACAATGCAAACAGATGTAACAAGTCGACTGTCATACAGCACACTTGTGGTACTTGCAATTATAGTGCATAAACATGGAGCCATTGGTTTGATGTTTCCCTGTGTACTGGAAGTGTGAACCCAAATTTTGACTAGGTTCCTCTGGGGCTTATAGTCCTTGGTTCATAGTATAGCTGTCCTTGGCTCACCCTTTGCAAATTCATGCAAACCATAATGTTAGAGTAAGAGTGTCATGGTAATGAAACACAAACCTCATGCAGCCTAACAAAACCAACCAGCACAGTCTTCTACTGCTCCCCCACCCACCCTTTGATATCTACTGATGCTGGGTTGGCCCCATTGATGAAGAAGCATGATGCTAGAGGGCTCTCCAATTACTGCCTTCTGCCAGTGCAGCAGAGTTACTCTCCTTTCAGAGAGGGAGTGCTTTAAGTCTCCCACACCCACACAACCATTCCTCTTTGTTTTGTTGCCTCCAGCATCTGTTGCCTGGCAACAGGTCTCTGCAATGTCCTCATAGACAAAAGCTTTCACTTCTGTCATATAGATGTACTAATCTGGTTATTTAGTGGGGATTGGGTCTCATTTTGAGCACGTTCAAGGTCAGAGAATGTCAAGAGGAAGGCAAAAGGCGGAAAGGCATAACAGCAAGAGATTCTCTTTTTTTTCTTCATGTGCGAGGGATGGAGATGGAAGCTTGGCTTTAGGTTCTCTGGGGAGCTGTGACTGAGCAGAGGAGGGGATGATGATCGTGATCATTATGATTTAAAACATCAGCCATATTCCTATCAATGTACATAGCCACAAAATAAGAATCTGCCCTAAAGGGTCTTGTGATCTGGTGAAATCAAAGGGAAGGATGGAGAGGGTGAAGAACATAAGTAGAGACAGAAGTGGAAGTCTCGAATGTGTGTCTATTAGGCTTTTTGTTGTTGTTGAAACCTGCCCATCCTCCAATAACTCTGGGTGGCAAACACAGCCCTCCCATGGTTCTGGTGAAGATAGCTAGATTAGGCGGTTCAAAGATGGTTATGTTCCAGTTTCAAAACATTTCACAGTCAGGCTCAAAGCCTGATTGCATTTGCAATTGCAACATTTTCCTTCTGCCCTAGATAACAGGAGCCACATTTAGCAGATCATTTCCAAGTAAAAATGCACTGGATTGTACTGCAGAAGAATGAGCCTCAAATCTGTAGCCACTGGGCCATGATCTGTAGGCAGCATAGTGGCTAAGAGACTAACTCATGACCTAGCAAGTCCATGGTTCAAATTAAGGATTACTTTGTGGGGTGGATTTGGAGAGATGGGAGGTGTACCTTTGCCACTTCTGCCTCATGTTTCACAGACCTAGTGGTGGCAATGATAACACTCCAGAGTCTCAGCAGTTGGTGGCCACCGCTCCCAGCTCCCAGATTCTTTAAGATGAGGATGGCAAACTTGTATAGACTTCTTGATGATACTCCATAGCATCCAAATTTGGGGCAGGGGGTGGGATGGTAGCCACCAGCTGCTGAGATTCCAGGGGGTACTGTCACCACCAGTGGTAGGTTTGTCTGCTTTTAGTCCCATCCTTGCCCTCCCCTAAAGCACAGTGATTGGAGAGTCCATGGCAAAATGTGCCCTATGATTGGAAGATGGACCTGTCAAGTCACTCCACTCCACTTCCTCCCTCCACCCTCATCAGCAGTTAGAGAAACAAAAGTAAAAGACACTGTCTTTGGGAGACACACTTGGGAGCCTTTCCAAAGTTCAGTTCTGGTCACTTCTGAAGGGAGCCTGTCTTGTGTTGGGAAGCACCAGAAACAGTCCAAAGGGGTCAGGTTCAGCTTGGTCTTTGGCCAAACCTGATGCACGTCCCTAGAACTTACCAAAGTCCATGCATCTCTCCTTAAATGGGGCAGAAAGAACATGAGATTTTTTTTTTAAAAAAAAATGGATTTAAGAAGGGGGGAAAAACGTACGAATTCATCCATCCAGGCAGGTGGCTTTGAGTGCTTAGCTCTTAAAAGTTTAGGTTTGAAATAAATCCCTGTGAATTCAACCACGTTTGTGCCACCAATTCCCCCCCCCTTTTATAGGATCCTCATCTTTAATAATTGCATGGCAGGCAAACAAAACACGGTCCTTTCCATGCTAGGAACAGCTGTACCTATTGCATTTGCCTAGTGCAGGAGAAGGGCGAGAATTTCATTTGGATTGCTTTTGAAAAGAATTTACCAACATTCACACATTTCTTCTTAAACAGGAGAGAAGCGACGTTAAATTTTAAAAATGTGGGACAAAACTGAAATAGACAGATTCATCCGTCTCTGCTTAATGGCTTAAGTCAAGTTTGCATCTCTCAGCCTCAGCCCCCCATCTGTAATATGGGATAATAATACTGGCCTTCCCTTCCCTTTTAAGGAGGAGTACTGAGAAAATGTACATGACACACTTTGAACACTCCATAAATGCTAAGTAATATTACTCACAATTAGGGTTGGCAGGATCACAGCATGAATCCACACTTCCCAATGAAGTAAATCACAATGTCTGCTCCTTTTGGCAAGAAAACCATGTCTTGGTGTTGGTGAAGGTGCTTCATCCTTGCAGTGTAAGTTACAATAATAGATTCAATGCAATGTGCCCTTCTTCCACCTTTGACTTAACCTACTTGAAAACAAACTCCAGGAGTGTTCAGATGCAAATGGAACTTTTCTTCCAAACCTGGAAGAAAACTTAGCTGCAGTGTTTCCACACTAGCTTATTTCCTCCAGTATTAACACCACTTGATTACTCATTTATTCATGAGCATCCCAAACTGTTTCACTGTCCTTCAGGAGTTTCCCAGTTTTTGCCACTACTCAATTTTTAAAGTTGTTTTGTTTGGCAGTGCCAGCATAATTGTAGGGTAATCATTTTAGGCATTAGCTGCCATAGCAATATTGTTTCATCTGGTCCAGAGATGTGGTTGGTTATGATGTGTAAGCCCATTTTGCTTCATTGCCTGCTGACTCCTCCACCATTAGCAGAGGGAACATAGCTCAGTAGTAGAGTCTTTTATTGTATCTGTTTCATTTATACCTTGTCGTTTTTCCATAAATAATGCCCAAGAGCACATGTGGGGATGTATGGACTTTGTTAAATCTTTTCTGTCTATGTTTCCTAGATTTTAGGCATCTTTCATTTCATTGTTTGCTCACTGATGGAATCAGATTTTTTTTACAAGAATTTCATGCTCCTTGCACTAATTCACATTTCTGCTAATGCACATGTGTGCTAATGTGCACCTGTGCATTAGTGCAAATACCCCCCAAATGTGAATCAGTGCAAATACCCTCCAAAAGTGAAAACCCAGTCCACAAATCCTCATGACTTGGGAAAAGCCAATCCCCTGAAGAATCTGCATGTCAGATTCATAAAAATCTGAACTCATTTGAATCCATTGCAGATTTCTACAACATCCATATTTGCATGCAGATGGTACCAGGTTCAGTTCCTGGCATCTCCAGCTCAAAGGACCAGGTAGTCAGTGATGGGAAAGACCCCCCTACCTGAGACCCTGGAGAGCCACAGCCAGTCAGAGTACACAATGCTAGGCCAGAAGGACAAGTAGCGTGAGCTGGAATAAGTCAGCTTCCTCTGTTCCTGTTACTTCTTCTACAACACCTTCCCTCTGCTCTGCAGTCCTTGAAGAAATGTCTTGTCAACTGCACCTCATTTTTGCCTTGGAACTACAGTGGGATTTGCTGCTCATTATTACAAATCCCACTACAGCGGAAAGAGACTTATCTTTCTCATGCTTAATTAAAAGCAATTTGGATTGTGTACTGCTTTTCTCCATTGCTGGTTGGCATATGTCATTCTGAGTGGGGGAAGGAAAGAGAAGGCCTCCCTTCATGTACAGAGTAGGAGGATTTTTGTGCCAGCAAGAGCTCTTTTCGAGAAAAGAGACAGATCCACGAAGTTCAGTTAAAAGCAGTGGTGGCTGCATGAGTGATGTTAGCCGTCTAGTCAAGGGAAGAGTGGTGGGCTGTGGTGGAGCAGTAAATGTTGGAGTGAAGGAGCTCATCATAAAAATGCATACACATATTCAAATACTCTCTCACACACACACATAAACACACACACACAAGATTGGCAATACATAGCACAATACCCCATTTGTCAGGATCAGCAAGGCTGCAATCCTATGCATAGTTACCCGGGAGCAGGGATGTCAGAGAAATCAATTTGGGGGAGACTGGAGTTTGACGTGTTTTCCTAGGTTCGGACCCCTGGAAATTTGTTCTGGTTCTTGCTGCAGCACCTGACATGGTCTGGTGCCATGGAAAGGAGGTAATTCACAGCGCTCCTCACCCGCCTGCCCCCCCAAGATATGTCAAAAAGCCATATATTTTCTCCCTTAAATGGAAAAAAAAAATACCTTGGAGGGGGCAGTTTTGAGCACAACATCAGTTTACTGGGAAAAGATTAAGCTGCCCTTTACCTAGGGTTGTGAGAGAAATCTACAAGTGATTCAAATTACTTCAGATTTCTACGAATCTGACCTGAAGATTCCACAGCAGACTGGCTTTTACCGAGTCACACGGATTCCACAGACTTGTGGACCAGGTGTTTGTTTGTTTTACTTTTTTTTAGTGTGTGTGTGTGTGGGGGGGGGATTTGCACAAATTTAGTCATATAAAAATATGAACGTTGCTTGAAACTATGCTAATATATATGCCAGTTTTTGAAACAGGCGCGCGCACACACACACACAACGTTTTATGCATCTCTGCTCTCTTCAGCCTTTGCTAAATAGCAATGTTTGTGTGTGGGAGTGCTCTGCCCACTGACTGAGCCAAGAAACATTACATGCCAGTGAAAGTTACATAAACTGTGGTGGATTTTTGCATGCACTTTTCCAAAAGGGTAGAAAAAATCTGAGTCCGCCAATGACTGGATGACGGAGTAAAAGATGCCTCACAATCCACAAAATGGGAGACAGAATGCATTAAATGAAATCTGTACATTCCTACCTTCACCTCACCCCAGGGAGCCTCCACCCACTCAAATGGTGTTGGACTCCAACTCCCATCAGCCTCATCCAGCAGGATCAATGGTCAGGTGTGACGGGAGTTGTAGTCCAATAAGATCTGGAAGGGCAGATTTTCCCCATCCCTTCCCCATTTCATTCCTCCACTTAAGAAATCAAACAAACCAAACAGCAGCAGCAGCAACCTCTGAGACACGGTTGCACATTTCTCCTGTGCAATGTCTAGTTTGACCCTTTGATGGTGATAAGTAATAGTAGGTTCTTAGAAAATATTATGAAACAGGTGATATAAATGGAGATTATTCCAGTGTCTTTCACTTGAATTCACTGAGATACTTTACAGTAAGTTAACCGAAGGCTTAAAAAAAAAACTTTCAAAAGATGTATAAGTGAAAAGAAAGAAAAATTAAAAACTTTAGCCACAATCCAATTCCAGTTCAAGTGCACTTAACCCACTAATTTCAAACTTAAGCTTCTTTAGGGCCAAACTACATTTTATGTGGAAAATCCACAACTGGGTCTCTTGATGTTATTTTCTTTTTCCCTTAAAAAACAACAACAACAATCCTATGGGGCTCCAATTTAGACTGGGGCCATGGTATGGGGAGGGGGGGTAATCCTTCCCCAGTGCTGCTTACCCAAAGCAAATGGCCACTCCACTATTGAGCTGTTTTTAGCAAATGGAAACTACATTAGAACATCTATCATGGATCTGATCTTCCATGTAACATGGAGTTTTGCCTTCTCTGTTGGGTCGTGATAATGAATGGTTACTTTTCACTTGAAAAAAAAAATAGGAACTTAAGATGCTGCCTTATACTGAGTCAAACCATTCATCCATCTAGCTCAGTATTGTCTACACCAGGGGCTGGCAGAAGTAAATCTCCAGAAGTTATGGACTTTAACTCCCAGCATTCCTGATCATTGGCCATGTTGGCATGGGGAGTTGAAGTCCAAAACTTCTGGAGGTCTAACTTCTGCCCAGTCCTGGTCTACACTGACTGGCAGTGGCTTTCTGGGATTTTAGACATGGTCCCTACTCAGCCATTCTTGGAGATGCCAAGGATTGAACCTGAGACCTTCTGCATGAAAAGCGTGTGCTGTACCACTGAGCTATTGCCTCTCCCAGTGTATTTGGAGCAATCTCTGGTAGGATATGAAGGAATGACAATACTTGATTTAGGCTAGCTGGGGATTTTTAAGTGCAAGAATGGCACTTCTATTTTATTTTTCAATTTTTATAACCATTGGCAGTATATCAGATTGTTTAAAACAACAAAAAAAAAACTCAGAAGGGTTTTGACTGAGGAATTCTGGCTCAAATGCAGTTGGATCTAAATTTAGGCAATTACCATATCCCTCTGTTATATGTGTATCACTGTGATACAGCCTCCAGCCTTCCAGGTTATCTTTCACATCTTCATGGACTAGGTATATTATTCATTATGTGACACCCCCTGCTCTGACTGTCACAGAATTAATGGTATCTTCATTATAGTACAATAACACAGTGTTGAAACTGCAGAGTGGTCCAAATCTTCTTCACATGGCTTTTACTTTTAAAAACATTTCTTGCCTGAAAAACAAATCCCAGTCCTGGAACAGAAACAGATTTGGGAAGAAAACCCACCATCAATAATTCTCACATTTGAAATTTGTACACAGTTATGAAACTCAAAAATCTGGATGTTGCCATTTGACTTTTGGATAAAATTTGATTTTCAAACAACCTTTTCATTGTATGTCACACTATTTGATAGATGTCAAATGCTGATGCAATTCTGTTTTTAGACTTTTAGGCTCCTTTACTTAGAAAGAGAAAACTGCACTGAAGTTACATGCTTGAATTCTGGATAGTTTCAATTGTTTTTTGTTTGTTTGTTTGTTTTGTTTTTTAATGCAGCAAGTTAGTTCTACCAGAACAAGGAAGACATATTAAAATGACTAAGAGTCTTGTGGCACCGTAAAGACTCACAAATTTATTATGGCATAAGCTTTCATGGACTATAGTCCACTTCATCAAATGCATGAGATGTTATCCAGAATTTCAGGTATATATACAGGACACATGGTTGGGGGTGGGTATTGTAAGCAGTGGTGTCAGAGGAAATTAAATGCAAAAAGTATTGACAGTGACAATCACATTATTAACAATGCACACTCATAAGGCCACTCAACAGAGTTGTTGAAAACACGATCATCCTGGTACTAGGTAAGCCAATTAACACATAGAGTGAATGCCATATCTCTGATAGGCATTAGAATCTATCCAAAGGACAACATCTGACATCAAATATAAGAGTGCTGAAATTCATGACCAAAACTGTTATGCAGTTTGGAGTCCATATAGTCTCCCATTGAAATCAATGTAAAGTGCATAGTTGTTGTCATCTCATTGATCTAACTTTAATTAAGTACACTTAATTCTGTCTGGATTTTCTCATTCTCTGGACAGGAAATCCTAGCTCTTGTAGTAGCATGCACTCTCCATTTGCCCCCTCTTGGAAAGACAGACAATACTTCAGGAATACTTCAGGGATTTATGAACTTTATAACCTACAGAAAGTCCAGACTTAAGCAGCTGCAAAGGAAGAGTGCATTTTAGATAGAGGGACACTGGCATGAGATTGTGGCCTCATTCACACATACTTGTGATGCCATGGATGCCACTTTTGCCTCAGGTCTTCCTTCCAGTGGGGGCACATCATTTGAGTTAAGGGTCACAACTTTATTAACTATGGAAAAGAATACACAGCAGAAATTTCATGGGCTTTTCATTTTCGCATTTCATTTATTACATTCCTGTAGCACCCAATAGCCAAAGCTCTCTGGATGGTTTACAAAGATTAAAAACCATGAAAATACAATATTGTACATAATATGAAAACATTTACATCCAAACAAGGATGTATGAGAATTTCATTTCCGTTTGCAAATCGCTCAAAAATGCCCCATTCACAATCCTGGATGCAAACACCAGCGAGAGCACATTTTCTCTAAAGATGTCCATGAATTCACTTATGCGAATGAGCACTTGCACAAATGCGCAGTGCCACTATTCCACACCTGTGCGAGTGGAATGAAATTCTCTGAAAACAATCCGATTCCATCATAGGGATCCTGGATAAATTCGAGACGGACTAAAATGAGCTTCGATTTCTAAGAATCCCATCTGCGGAATCTACTGCGGAGTGACCCCCTCAGGCTGCGTGGAGTCCGTGGATTTTCAGATGGCTTTTTTACTTTCCTGAAATTGACCCCTATTTATTCGAAGGAGAATATACAAATTTCTGCTGAGGAAACGCTGAATGGAATGAAGGACAATATGCTAAATGTTATGTACTACGGTATATTACGTAAATACTTATGTAAATACTTAGGTAATTATTTGCGTACTTTTCTGCATGACAAAAAAAGTATTCCATTCATCTGTGAGCGGATGACAAAACCAAAGGTGCCTGACAATCCGCAAAACACAGACGGAGCAGACTTTACACAGTCACCCTATTTCATCAATGACCAGAAGATGGAATGAAAGATCTGCAAAACACAGAACAAAACAAAAACACAGAAAAAAACAAAACAAAACCTGTACATCCCTACTAGTGGTTTACATGGCTCCAGGGCTGCCCCCTTGAGCCAGGCAGCCATAAGAGGTAGGGTGGTCCAGAGACCTTTCATTTACCTGGTGCCTCAAGATAATCACTGGGATAGCTGATATCCTAGGCTCTCTGCCAGCATTACCCACCTGTGTGTGCCTGTTTTCAGCAAGCTAATTAGCATCCTGCTCTAGACTGAGTATTTGCTTTTTGCAAGCAAATACAAGGAGCGATGCAATAGAATAGTCAATTTGGCAAGGAAATGGTCAAGGACACAGGTTTCAGTCCAAAGAAGTTTAGGCTAAGGCAGGAGTAGACAGAATCCAGGCAGAGTTCAGAATAAAGGCAGTCAGTCAGACAAGAGGATCAGGCATCAGCAGGAGTGCTCAAGGTAACAAGCAAAAGGTCAAACACAGTAAGCCAGTCAGGTACATTATGCAGTCCAGGAGCAGGGCTGTTAGTAGGGATGTACGAAATTGCCCTTACCTGTCTCCGCTGGGTTCCGCTGGGGGGGGGAGGCACTCCGTCCCTCCCCTCGGAATCCTGGCCGGCCAGCTCCGCTCCGCGGGGATTCCCCAGAGCCACCAGCCAGCTCCGCCAGCAGCCAGACATCCGGCCGCTGGCTAGCAGGGACGCAAATGGTGGCGGCCATAGCCACCACCATTTGCGTCCCTGTAGTCAGCCGTGATAGGCTACGTAAATCTTTACATAGCCTATCACATCTGATTTTAAAAAAAAAACCACGCGCGTACGCAAATGGCGGCAGCTACAGCTGCTGCCATTTGCATTCCTTATTTTGGCCCGTCTTAGTCTACGTAAATATTTACGTAGACTAAGACGGCGAAAATAAGGGGAACGCAAATAGCGTAGCGGACGCTATTTGTGTTCCCCCTTATTTTCGCCGTCTTAGTCTACATAAATATTTACGTAGACTAAGATGGGCCAAGATAAGGAACGCAAATGGCGGTGGCTGTAGCCGCCGCCATTTGCATACGTGTGGTTTGTTTTTTTTTAATTCAGACATGGTAGGCTACGTAAAGATTTACGTAGTCTATCACATCTTTTATTTATTTTTTAACACTGGAAATGGCGGCGGCGGCAGCCGGTCGGAAAACTGGCCAGTGCAGCCGCTGCCGCCCGGAAGATCTGCCCCAGGTAAGTCTCGTCCCAGGGGGGATCCGCAGGGGGGCGGGGGGTGGCAGGCTGTTCCGACACGAGATCCATGGCGGAATTCTCTGCCATCCCTAGTTGTTAGGCAGTCAAAATGGTCAGAAAAGAGAGCATCAGTCACAAGGCACAGTTCAGGAGGCAAGGTACAAGGCAAAGGGTGGATGGACCAAGTTGTTCCAATGCTGGCTGGGTTTCTAGAAGGGCTGTGCATGGACTAGGGCTGTGCACCGCTTTGACCTGAGGCCCGAACCCTGACTCGAGGCGGGCCACTTTGTGCCCCTTCTGAGGTGAAGTGGAGGGAGCACGAAGCAGCCTGGAGTGGATCGGAGGCTCACCGAAGCACTTGGTGCACTTTGGAGCTTCGGCCCAGACCCGGCACCCCCTGGCCCAGCACCCCCCAGCACCTCCAGGTGCTTATCTGAGCTGCTGCCTCAGCTGCCGCCAGCTCCTGAGGCCTGGCCATGCAGCGACTCTTCTTGGGTGACTCCCTGAAAGCAGAGTCACCGCACAGCCAAGCCTCAGAAGATGGTGGTGGTGGCAGCAAAGAAGAAGAAGATGAATGCATCAGCACAACGGAGAAGGCAGTGGTGCAGCAACAGAGAAGGTGACAGCAGAAGTGGCAGCAGAGGAGGAGGAGGACCAGGTAACGAGCTGGGGGGGTGCATGGGTGCATAATGGGGGCCTGAAGTGGGGTTTGCCATCTGAACCCTGCTTTGTGTTTGGGGCCAAGGCAGGTCAAGGTTCTTCTGAGTCTGCCCGAGCCGGATCGGGCCCACTCGGAAGCCGCAAAGCAGCTTCCGATTCGGATCGGGGGGGGGCCCTGCACAGCCCTAGCATGGACCCCCAATCTGCCTTGGATGCCACTTTGGATTCTCTGAAGTGGGGCCTATCTGCCTTGGATCAATTCAAACCCCCTCTGCTTCGACTTGGATCCAAATCCAAAGTGAGATTTGGATATCCAGATCACCCATTTTGGGCATTTTCCAATTGACATGCATGGAAAACACAAACGATCATAACTTTTTAGTTTTAGGACACATGCATGAAATTTGGGGAGCTCTCCACACCCGCCCCCCTGGTGAGGAAGCCACCTACAAAATTTCAGACAGTTTGGCCCAGTGGTTTTTGTGCTAGGCAGAGTTAAAATCTGATGTTTTCCGCAGAAACTCTCAAAGCAAAGAGCTGTAACTTCTCCCTGTTTCCATGCACTCATGTGAAACGTGGGACCTTCCAAGCACTCCTCGAGGGCATCCCACCCACCAAAGTCCAGGCCGTTTGGCCCACTGGCTTGTGTGCTAGGCGCAGGTTGAATTTGATATTCCCAGAAACTCAGACCAAACTCAGAAGTAGGGATGTACGAATCACTTACCTGGTTCCGCTGTGGGGGGGGAGGCAATCCGTTCCTCCCCCTGGAATCCTCGATGGGGGGGAGATGATCCGGTCCTCCCCACTGGAATCCTGCCTGGCTGGCTGGCTCCGCTCCGCAGCCATGCCATGGAGCCGCCAGCCAGGCCGATCTGCAGCAGGGCCTCCAACCGCTGCTGGGCTGGTGTGGACGCAAATGGCGTCCTGCGTAGGGGATGCCATTTGCGTCCCTACGGTAGCCCGTGATAGGCTACGTAAATATTTACGAAGCCTATCACGGCTAAAGCAGAGACGCAAATGGCATCCCATATGCCATTTGCATCCCCGCTTTAGCCATGATAGGCTATGTAAATATTTACGTAGCTTATCATGGGCTAGCGTAGGGACGCAAATGACGTCCGCCACGTAAATATTTCCGTAGCCTATCACAGGCAAGCGTAGGGATGCAAATGGCGGCCGCTATGTAAATATTTATGTAGCCTATCACGGGAAAGCGTAGGGACGCAAATGGTAGCCTCTATGATGGCCGCCATTTGCGGCTGCAGCAGCCCAGAGTGGCTGGAGCCACTGCTGCCGCCGCTGCTTCATCCGCTGCCGGAGCCGTCACTGGAGCCACCACCACCGCATCCGCCACCAGGCAAGTCTGTCCTGGGGGGATTCCGCGGGGTGGCAGGGGGGAGGTCATTCCGCCATGGACTCCAGCGGGCCAGATTCTTTAGAATTCGGCCTCACTGGAGTCTGTGGAGGAATTCTCTGCCATCCCTACTCAGAAGGGAAAGTGTGCTGAAGCAGAGGTGACTATCCCTAATCTGTGCTGAAGTGCAAAACAACCCTTACTCAGAAGCATCACCGGCTCAGCCTCTCTATGGCTGAATACACACAGTGACAGTACCTGGCAGGCAGCCTAGAAGAGGTTATTTTTTTTATCTGCTTTTGTTTATTTCTAGCACACAGTAAATTAGTATTTTGAATGTATCTTGAAAGAACACAGTCAATGCCTATCTCAGAAGGGCCACTGGTTTTTGAATGCTGGAAACCTCCACCTGGTGGACCCATCCTTCCCCCACTGCATCTCCTCCATGGTGGCCGGCCTAAGCCTCTTGGGGGAGAGAGACAGAGAGCTTACAGGGGTTCCAGAGCCACTGCCAGCCTTCTGCTTGCCCCTGCTGCCGGCCTGCTGGGATGTGGGGGCCTCTTCCCTGAACAAGACGGATTGGTGCTGCCTCCTGAAGTGCAGGAGCGGGCTGCTGGTGCTGTAGTGCCCTGGCTGTTCCCCCCTGCTCAAAGATGCCTTGCAGTGGTGGCAGACAGCAGTGCTGGGATCCACTCCCACCTCAAAGTGGGCCCACACAATGCTGCCCTGATGTTTCTGTGGAGACAGAGACTGCCTGCCTTGAGTCTCGGGGGTCACCACATGAGCAGGGGGAACAATGGAAGAGGGGCTGGGTGCTGGAGCCTCTGCCTGCTGCTCCTTCTCCAATACACCCTGGAGGATCTCCTCCTCTTCGCCCTCCATGCTGAGGACATCAGACACCTCTGAACTAGGGGTGTACAAAATCCCGCTTACCTGGCTCCGCTGGGGTCCACAGGTGGGGGGAGGCAATCCGTTCCTCCCCCCGGAATCCTCGACGGGGGGGGGAGGTGATCCGTTCCTCCCCCCCAGAATCCTGCCTGGCTAGCTCCGCTCCGCAGCCAGTCCGTGGAGCCACCGGCTGGGCCAACCCGCAGCAGGGCCTCTAACTGCTGCCGGGCTGCTGTGGATGCAAATGACGTCCTGCGTAGCAGCCGCCATTTGCATCCCTACACCAGGCTGTGATAGGCTACGTAAATATTTACGTAGCCTATCACAGCTAAAGCAGGAATGCAAATAGCATGGGGGACACCATTTGCATCCCCCTGCTTTAGCCGTGATAGGCTACGTAAATATTTACGTAGCCTATCACAGGCCAGCATAGGAATGCAAATGCGTAGGGACGACAGCTGCCATTTGCAGCCACAGCAGCCCGGCAGTGGCTGGAGCCACCGTTGTTGCTGCCATTGCTGCTTCTTCTGCCACTGGAGCCGCCGCTGGAGCCACCACCGCCAGAGCTGCAGCCAGGTAGGCTCTGTTTTGCAGCCTTTTGAATTTTTGATCAAAATTGAATAAATTGAAGGAACAACTCCTAGGAATGCATATGCAAGTGCACCCACACGATCATCTACCCACATCAGCCCTCTCTCCCAAAGACACAGCTAGCACAATAACCAAATGCAGCCTTTTGCTGAAGTATGTATGTTTGTGTGTGTATATATGTATGTATGTATATATATATATATATATATATATATATATATATATATATATCCTTTCTCCATTGCTCTCTCTGATTGGAGACTGCTGGCATTGGTTCTGGCTGAGACGTAGGGATGTCAGAGAATTTCTCCATGAACCTCAGGGAGGCCGAATGCCAGCACATTCAGCCCCCCAAAATTGGTGGAGAACGGTCTGCCCCCCTGCCCCCCCTTACCTTGTAAGGGACTTACCTTGTTCGAATGTCCCTGGTGGCGGCGGCTCCAGCAGCGGTTCGGCGGCGGTTCGGCAGTGGTGCGGCGGAAGGCATTCCTCAGAATTTAAATTAAAAGGAAACCGCTTGGCTGTAGTGGGAACATTCCCTTCCCTCGCTCCTTGATCGTCCATCCCCATTGGGACGGTGTCTTTTGCAGCACCTCTTCCAGCCACCTTCTCCTATACCTTTGTATAGGATATTACTAAGGCGGCTGCCGCCGCTGCCATTTCCAAGTAAAAAAAAACAACAACAAAAACCAACATGATAGGCTACGTAAAGATTTACGTAGCCTATCACGGCTAGATTTTTAAAAAACACCGTGATAGGCCACTGCAGAGCAAAGCTGGCCCAGGGAGGATTCCGGGGGGAGGGACGGGGCACCTCCCCCCCCACCGCCAATCCAAGCTGCAAAAAGGTAAGTGACTTTCGTACATCCCTATTCTGGACCTGATACATTTCATTTAAAAGACAAGCAAACTCTGTACATTTTGTTTTGTCCTTATTACAGTTCTTATGAGCCTGTTACATTTATGCTGTTTGCACTACAGACATTCAATAAAGTATAAGTGCAGAGATTCTGTAACGCCAAAGCCAGTATTGGGAGATAGCATCAGTTGCTTTAGGCAGCAGGGCTGATGCGTCACTGAATTATTATTTTTTAATGTTCTCTGTTTATACAGGATTCTGGATCTTAAATTATTCAGTCCCTTGTTCAGTAGGAAGCTATGACAACGGCAAATCATAACAGCTAAGGCAACAGTTACAATCATATTTAACAGCAACCTTCCAGCCAATCCAAATTTCTCATTTCTCATTTTTCTGTGCAGTTGTCAAATCTAGATGAACTAGATCTTGGATTCTATTTGGCTTCAGACATTTGTTAATCACACTAGGAAATGGCCTCCTCTCCCTCAATATATCCACCTTCATAGAAAAATGAATCCACTTTTCTATCCAGTCATGTCTTTACATTTTCTAAATATCTGCCCTTATTGCGTATATACTAAGATTTTTTTCTCCAAGTAGGGATGGGATAGTCAACATATGGACATAGCCTCTATCTGATGTAGAAAGCCTCTCCCCCACACACCCCGCTTCACTTAAAAAAATATGTTTCTTTCTTTGCCCTGTGGTCTCTAGTGAGTCTGCACAGTGCAGTAAGGTTGACAGGTAAGGAAAGACCTTGGCAGACCAGATGCAGTCATAGAATCACAGAATCATAGAATAGTAAGTTTGGAAGGGGACTATAAGGCCATCGAGTCCATCGAGTGCTCAAGGAAGGAATCCAAGTCAAAGCATCCCTGACAGATGGTTTTCCAGCCTCTTCTTGAATGCTTCCAGTGTGGGAGAGCCCACCACCTCCCTTGGTAATTGGTTCCATTGTGGTATTTCTCTCACTGTCAGGAGGTTTTCCTGATGTTTACCAAGAATCTGGTTTCCTGTCACTTAAGCCCATGATTCTGTGTCCTACACTCTGGGATGATTGAGGAGAGATCCTGGCCCTCCTCTCTGTGACAACCTTTCAAGTATTTGAAGAGCGCTATCATATCTCCCCTCAGTCGTCTCTTTTCAAGGCTAAATGTGCCCACTTCTTTTAGCTTCTCCTTGTAGGGCTTTGTTTCCAGTCCCCTGATCATCTTCATTGCCCTCCTCTGAACCTTTTCCAGTTTGTGAAAAGGTTCAGCGGAGGGCCTGTTGGCCATAGGTCTATTGGCCAAAGGTTGCCTACTTCTGTCCAGGGATCTGAGGCATTAAGGATGTCAGAGAAATCTGCAATGGAACCAAATGAGTTTGAATTTTCATGAATCTGACCCACAGATTCCAGACTGGACCAGCTTCTCCCTGTCAGGCAAATTCCATGGGCTTGCAGACCATTTTTCTAACTTTCCCAAATTTAGCACAAATTTTGTCATAGAAAAATACACACACACACACACACACACACAAAACCCCAGCCAAAAACATGCACTTCCCCATAGGCTAAAGCACGAAAATGTGCATGGGGAGGATTTGTGCATTTTTGTAGGTGCAAATTTGCACAAATGCTCGTTTGCTTGAATATGAATTTGTGGAAATTCAAATACAACAAAAATCCAATTCCATTCAAGGATGAGGGAACAAAAAGTCCCTGACAATCCTCAAAACACAGACATAACAGATTTTACACAATCTGCACATCCCTATGAGGCACATATAAGTCAGAACTATATCTTGTGGAATTAATCATACTTTACACTAGAGGTGTGTCTGGGGACTGAGGATTTTAAAGATAAGAGAGCCAGTATGGTGCAGTGGTTAGAGTGTCAGACCGGGAGTGGTGAGACCCAAGTTGAAATCCACACTCAGCCATGAAGCTCAATGGATGTCAGGATTGTCTCTGAGCATATAGAGGGGCAGAGCAGTTCAGATTCTGAGGAAGAGCTGCAGAACATGGGGGAGGAACTTTTCCAGGCTTCAGAGGCACAGCTGGATGGAGATGGGACCCCTTCACACATCCCTGTGATAGATAGCGAACAGGGGAAGGAGGGGGAAGGACAACCTGAACTCTTAGATGCCAGGCGCAGACACAGAGATAAGAGTGAGATGGCAGGGGCCAAGCTTAGGCTGTCTGCCCAATTGGCTCAGTGTCAACAGCTGCATCTAGAGGTGTCATGGGAGAGAGGGAGATCTTTCCCTCCCACCCCTTAAGTTAGGATAGTGTGTTTGCCACCTTTTCCCAAATGGTGGCCAACTTTTTTAGCTTCCCTTTGATCTCCTTGCTTGTCCTCTGTAGTCTGTGAGGCACTAGCAATTTGCACCTGTATAACCCATTGGAGTAAGTGGATTAAAGCTGTGGAATTGAAGCCTCTTGTCTGTGTTTTGATTTGGCTATTAGAGTTCTCAGTAGGGGCAAAGGGGATCCTGACAATGGATGTTTCTCAGCCTGACCTATCTCACAAGATTGTTGTGAAGATAAATGTGTGGTGGTGGGGCAGGGGGAGATCGCCTTGAGCTCCTTGGAGGAAAGATGGGATATATATGAAGATAGCAATCCTATGATCCCTTGGTGAGCATCCCAGGGACCATAGGATTGCTCAGAAAACCTCTTTCAAGGTCAGTGACAGTGTTCCAACCTTGGAGGAGGAATCTGAAGATCAACCCCCCACTAAGAATGTGCAAAAACCCACCCCTGCCTGGGTTCTCTGAGAGTCCGCCCAGCCCCTGCCCCCACTCACTGGTCCCTGGACAACACTCGAGCCCTCCTGAGCTCAGTGAGCAGCCCGCACTCACCTGGGCAGCCTTGTCAAGCTCCACAGGCACCATTTTTTTGAGAAAGCAAATGGCATATGCACATCGCAAATGCACATTTTTGCACATATGCAAACATGCACATTTTTGAGATCCCAATTTTATTTCGCAAAAAATGGTGACCGCAAAGCTCAACAAGGCCACCAGGGTGATTGCAGGATGTTCACCGAGCATGGGCAGGGGGTAAGCAGGGGCAGGGGCTCAGCGAGTGGGGTTCAGGGGTGCAGGAAGGGGTGGTTCCACCAGATGGAATCTGGTGCCTGTGCCATCCCTACCCCCGTCCCCTTATAGCCAGCATGGAGAGAACCACATCGGCTGCATCTCTGAGGTTTGGAAAGGCCATAGGATTGCATCTTTAATTAAACAAAGGAAGTAAAGACAGAGTGGTCAGCTTCCAGTGTCCTGTCAAGACCAGGTCCAAGTGTTGAACATACCCATGCAACCACTGATGCTGTCGTGTGTGAACATTCATGTACAAACCAAGAGCTTTGCATAACCATGACTGTGTTTTAACATGTATACACACTATTGCATTATCAAAGCTACTATCCTTGAGGGGAAGGAACCTGGAATTCTTCTGGAATTTGTAAAAGACAGAACCTATAGAAGAAGGGGACAAAGCAAACATGAGGTTGGAGCCAAAGTTAGTCATATTTAGAATAAAGCCATTGAAATCAATGGGTCAAGTTAGTCACGATGACTAAAGATGTCAGAGAAATCAGAAATGGGATCAAGTGAGTTTGGGTTTCTATGAATCTGACCTGAGGATTCCACAGCAGACCAGCTTCTCCTCAGTAGCATAGATTCTGCAGAATTGCAGACTGTTTGTCTGTTTTTTAGTTTCCAGGATTTTACACAAATTTAGCTGTAGAACAATGAGTAAAAAATTTTTAAAAACACCAGCTGAAAATGTGCATTTCCCTCATAAGCTAAAGCATGATAATGCACATGGGGGGGATTTGAACATTGGAGGAGGGATTTACACATTTTTGCAAGTGTGAATTTGTGCAGATGTGAATTTGCACAAATTGGAAAAAATCTGATTCTGTCCATGAACAGACGACAGTACAAAAGGTACCTGAAAGTCCACAAAATGCAGACAGAATGGATTTTACAAAATACAACCATCCCTAACCATGACTAGTTTAAGTCCCATGTGTGGGTCTACTCTAAGGATGACTAAATCTAGATGTGTATAGGAAAATACAACTGTTGTATTTATGTATATATACACTGTATATATGAAAATACAACTGAAAGAGATTATTTAGAGTACAAAAAACTGTCTCTGAAGGGTACTACATGTAAATTGTTGCTTTCATTTTTCAAAAATCACTAGTGGATATGCAATGTGAAGCAATGTCCCTGAAGAAAAGCCTTGTAAAACCTGTTCAGTTAGCACATTTCGAGTTGGACATCTGTCAAACTGAAGTGCCAGACATCGGTTAGTATTAGTACATCTTTTTCTATGTTAGCCAACTTGATAGTTGGAGCCACAAGATACTCTAAAATTGAAGTTGTGTGGTGATGATTTCCACACATCAACAGTGCTGTCTTGTAGAAAAGCTGACGGGAACATCAGTTTCATCCACCTCTACTAGATTCAAAGGCCAGGGTGCTGGCAAGAAATTATTGTTATTAGGGCTGACAAACGGATGTCCAGATCCAGCTGGGAGACTGGCAGGTAACATTTAACCAACCATACCAGTGCCAAGGAACAATGGCCTCTTTATTCCCCTTCTAGCAGGAATAATTACCATGTTCCGCTCCACAAGTTTGATTCTTATCAACCACACATCGCTTCTACTTGACAGAGGAGAGGCAACCCAACTCCATTTCATAAAGTGAAACAGAGGGAGACTAATGAATAGATGAACTAGCTTAAAGAGAGGAAACCTACTCTTTGTTTTGATCTGTCACCTTCTGAAGATGCAGACCATAATAATATTTTGCAGAGGTAACCTGTATGTTCTTGTCTTTTGTTCATAGATTCAGTTTGGTGTCTTCAAATACTGTAGATTTGGTCTAGACAGAGTATGACAGACACAACAAAAATGGTACACAAAATCCACAGTTAGCCAATACGTTTTCTGTTTCTTCCCACATCTGCTGCCTCTTACGCCACCTAGTCTGATGAAGAACTCTGGAGAGCCCCAAAGTTTGCTCGATGGTTTATGTCATTTTGGTTGTTCCTAATAAAGGTATTGCCTAACTGTGGATTTTGGATTTTCTCCTTAGCATTTTAGAATTTTTACTCGGGGACCATAGAATCATAGAATACTAGGGTTGGAAGGGACCTACAAGACCATTGAGTCCAACCCCCTGCTCAGTGCAGGAATCCAAGTCAGAGCACCCCCGACAGATGGCTGTCTGCCTCGTCTTGAATGCCTCCAGTGTGGGAGAGCCCACCACCTCCCTAGGTCATTGGTTCCATTGTCATATTGCTCTAACAGTCAGGAAGTTTTTCCTGATGTTCATCCGGAATCTGGCTTCCTGTCACTTGAGCCCATGATTCCGTGTCCTGCACTCTGGGATGATCGAGAAGAGATCCTGGCCTTCTTCTCTGTGACAACCTTTCAAGGACTTGAAGAGCGCTGTCATCTCTCCCCTCAGTCTTCTCTTCTCAAGGCTAAACATGCCCAGTTCTTTCAGTCTTTCCTCATAGAGCTTTGTTTCCAGTCCCCTGATCATCTTTGTTGCCCTCCTCTGAACCCTCTCCAGTTTGTCTGCATCCTTCTTAAAGTGCGGTGCCCAGAACTGGACACAGTACTCCAGATGAGGCCTAACCAGTGCTGAGTAGAGGGGAACTAGTACTTCCCAGGGTTTGGAAGCTATGCTTCTGTTAATGCAGCCCAAAATAGCATTGGCCTTTTTTGCAGCCACATCACATTGTTGGCTCATATTCAGCTTTGCAATCTACAACAATTCCAAGATCCTTCTCACTTGTAGTGTTGTTGAGCCACATATCCCCCATCTTCTAACTGTGTATTTGGTTTCTTTTTCCTAGGTCCAGCTATCTTTGTGTGTTTTTTTAGGGTGGTTTAACCAACTATAAGGTTTCCTTTTAAAAGAATGAACCAAGATAAAGTGAGTGTGTCTGAGCATTTTGGGTGGTATAAGAGATGTTTCTCAGGAAAAGCAGGGCCCTTGGCTTTCTCATCCCACCTCTGGTAGGCAAGACGGGGGCTGAATTCTGCCTTGAAAGAATTTGAAAGGATGTGTTGCACCCACTAAACAGCATCTTCTCTGTTAAAAAAAAAAATGGTGCAAAAGCCCTTTCAGTTTCACAGCACAGAAGTCTGCAGAATTGACACAGCCAAATGCTGTGGAAGCTCATCTACATTTTAAATGAACCTACTGCAGACTTTGGGCAGGCTTAAGTATTAATAGCTGTATCTGTAAAACATAGCAATTTCCCTTCAGCCAGAAAGACAAACAGAAGAGAGCCTGACTTAACTCCAGCATCAGAAGCTTCTGTTCTCACTATATAGGTGAGAACAGATCAACGTGCAAGGAAGCAAGATAAGGCCATTTGAACTGTGCAACGTTGCATAGGGATTTCTCTTCTAATTAGCAAAACAACCCAAACAAAACCAATGCATCAGAGGCTGAATTCCATAGCAAATAACTACACTTTACTTCCCATTTCAAGTCAGAAAAGAACAGTTTGAACATAGCTGTAATGCCCAGTAATTTCCAAAGTCT
Organism: Heloderma suspectum; assembly: GCF_057233095.1. Classification (NCBI taxonomy): domain Eukaryota; kingdom Metazoa; phylum Chordata; class Lepidosauria; order Squamata; family Helodermatidae; genus Heloderma; species Heloderma suspectum. The sequence goes on along the minus strand of NC_139459.1, from coordinate 269,373,082 downwards.
TTTAGAAGAACAAGTTCCACAGGCACCAAGGTGTTAGATAAAAAGCCCTTGCTTTCGGTTCAGAAGAAAAGGATGCCAGGCAGGCAGCAGTGGATCCAACACTATTTTATTGAACGTTTTGCAAAACGGGTGCAGAGCAGTCTGGACCCCGAGACACGTGTGCAAAAGCCCTTTATATCATATTGCTTCTATTGTTCTTACCAGTAACCAATGAAACAGTTAGTACATCGGCTCACTAAGTTAATATCTAATAAACAGTCACTATCAGCTTACCAAGCCGTTAGTCATGAGCGCGTCAGTATGATTCCCTTTTTGCTCCGCCTATATTTTCCCGCCACTCGGGCTCTTACGTAACTTGAGACGCCAACGGTTATGGAGTCTCCTTTTTTTCTAACAATTCCCTCCTTTAAGTCTTTATTCACGTCTTAAAGCATTTAAAACGGAGTTTCTTCATCAGCACAATAAAGCAAGAGCATCTGTTTTGACAGAGCGGTTTCAATTAACCGCTGGGATAAGCCTCTAGCGCAGGGGATAATGCAACAACCAAATAACACTAAAACTCCTATCATCACTACAAGCTAAATAAGGATTGAGGCTGCTAGGTGTTTCCATTTTTCAAACCATCTCTCCAACTAGTTAGTCACGGGGTTGTTAATCCCTGAATTCTCGGCTAATTTTTCAGACGAGGCGGTGAGACCCTGCAAAGCCCTTGTTACCGTGCCATCTGGGGCAGTGTTGTTAGGGATGAAGGTGCAACACTGTCCACCTAGCATGACACAAACCCCTCCTTTTTCTGCTAACATCATATCAAGAACATGCCGATTTTCCCAAGCCATTTGGCTGGTGGCATCTAGCTGCTCAGCCAATCTTTTTATAGCATCTTGAGTATAGTTTATAAACCTCTGTTGATTATAATAAACGTAATTGATCCAATCTACATTTTTGTTAACGGTCACCCACCAAAACAGGGTAGATTCAAATCTTGCAGAAATTTGATTTCTTCCTTTGAACTCATCTGGCACTCCCCTTGGTACTCCTATGGAGTCAATATATATTTGATCATCAAAAGGGGTTACTGATCGTTTCTGCCGGGGTTGGCCAGTCTTCTCTGCTGGATGGTATGCAATTGAAAAGGGGACTGCCAACTGAACTAACCCACAAGCTCCGGACCAATTGGAGGGCAATACCTCATACAACTCTAGGCCACCACAATACCACCAGAGATTAACTCGTGGGATTGAAAGGGAATTATTCTTAAAGCGGGTGGAATTAACACATCTTACTTTACTCGTCAGGTTCCCTATACGCCCCTCTGTGTCTGTAAGGTTTCGGTGTATGCATCTGGTATGGTTTCTTCTTTGCAGGAAGACTGTGGAAGGTCTGACACGATCCTTTGATTTGAGTGGGGGGTATAATTTATTGAGGGTTTGGCATTCCTCCTCTCCCCATGCATCAGGGTGTTGGAACAAACGGATCACGCAGGTGAGGAGGGAAGGAGTGTCCCATCTCAGTGGAAAGGGCAGCACCTTTGCTACAGATCTCCCTGTGGCACAAACAAAACAGTCAGACTTATTTAAAGACTTGGCTGTATACTTTATCTACTCTAACCACACATTATCAGTTTCCTCTGTTATTGGGATCCCTAACCTGGTTCTCCAGGGACGCCTCTCTTTCTTAGGGATCTGTACCAGAAGTGGTCTGAGGGGTGTTGGTGTGACATTTCGGGGTTTTATCTTAAAGCTGTCAAGCCCAAGTCCTTGAGGTATCACCATCCACGTTAATATTTTTTTAACTAACATTACCAACACCACCCACAATACTTGCTTCATATTACAAGTTTTTTGTAATTCGAACCCGAGCTTTTCCTAGATGTTGTGACTTGTATATTACAGGCGATTGTGGCTCCTGGATGGCTTCTTCGCCTGTGTCCTTGGCAGCTTCCAGAGGGGTGCCAGGGAGCAAAGGACCGTTGCCTGTGTCCTCCTGTTCTTTCCAAGTGACAGAAGGAAGCGAGGGTCGCTTAAATGGCTTTATCCGGCTGCAATGTGTCCATTTACTAGAACCCACAAGCTTTACACACGACTGGCTGGTTGGTCCCACCAAATAAAGCCCCTCCCACCCTTCCTTTAAAGCTTCTTTATTCCACTTTTTCAGCAACACCTCGTCTCCCGTCTGGAAGAGATGGATAGGTGCATCTAACGGCAGTCTCTGAAATGGAACGGAATAAGCTCGTAGCTGTGAAAGAACAGACTGTAGAGAAGTCAACTGATCCCTTAGCATCTGATCACCCACCTCCCACTTGACTTCCTCCCTCCTTCTGCAGTGTACCCGAGGCGGGAACCCAAACATCAGTTCAAAGGGGGACAATTTTATGTCCTTTCTTGGCATCCTTCGAAGCTTCGTTAAAGCTATTGGCAGAGCCTCAACCCAAGTGAGCTTCACCCCTCGTTGGAGTTTGGTTAAAGTCTCCTTGAGGCTCCGATTGATTCTTTTAACCTGTCCACTTGCCTGGGGCCTCCAGGGGCAATGTAAATGCCACTCTACTCCGAGAGCTTGTGCCATCCCCCGTGTAATAACTGAGGTGAAATGTGAGCCCTGATCGGACTCTATAACTTCGGGCAGGGAGAACCGGGGCACCACCTCCTGTAACAATTTAGCAACAACAGTTTTAGCTTGGCAGTTCCTACATGGAAACGCCTCTACCCACCCTGTCATTTGACATACTATTACAAGCAAATACCTGTAACCCCTACATGGTGGCATCTCAGCAAAATCAATCTGCGCCCTCTGGAAAGGATAGTAGGCCCATGGTCACCCTCCTTTTGGAGGAGGGGGTGCCCTGGGAGGGTTGGTTTTCTGGCAGACTTCACAGGTTGCGGCTAGTCGGTGGGCGCATACAGTTAAGCCAGGGGAGACAAACAGCCTCTTGCAATAGTCAATCATGGCTGATGCTCCAGGGTGTCTAAGAGAATGGTGAACTTGCTCTAGAACAACCCTCTGCAGGGTCTGTGGAAGAAGCAGTCTTCCATCTGTCATCTGGATCCATCCGTCATCGCAGGGACTTATTCCGTGTTCTTGTGCCATCCGTAACTCAGCAGGGGAGTATGTGGGGCGCTCTTTTCTTTTGGGTAGAATGAGGAATGTTCCTTGGATTCCCTCTCTGGCTGCTCTTTTTGCGGCCTCATCTGCCTTCTGGTTTCCCTGTCTCCATTTTTCCTCTTTTTCTTTCCCATGGGCTCGGACGTGGACAACAGCTACTTGTGAGGGTAGCTGGAGGGCATCCAGAAGATCCACTATTAGGCCGCCATTAGCCACTGGAGATCCGTTTGCTGTAAGGAATCCCCTCTCTTTCCACAGTTGCCCATGAGCATGCACAACGGTGAAGGCATTTTTGCTATCGGTATAAATATTTACTCGCTTTCCCTTGCTGGCTTGCAGGGCTCTTGTCAGGGCTACCAGTTCAGCGGATTGGGCGGAGAAATGAGGAGGCAGCCTTTCCTCACGCACACTCTCCTCTAGAGTAACGACAGCCGCGCCTGTGTAGCGCCTTCCATCTAGCATATAGCTAGATCCATCTACAAACAGATCTCTGGCTCCCTCTATTGGTTCATCCTCAAGGTCCGGTCGGCCTTTGGTGTCTAGGTCTAATACTTCAAGGCAGTCATGATCTGGGAGTCCTGATCCGTTTGTGCCCAGTAATGTTGGCAGTAGTGTGGCGATATTAAAGCTGGAGCAAGCCTTAAAAGTGAGGTTTTCGTTTGTTAGTAAACCTATTTCATATCGGGAATGCCGGGCTGGGTTGAGAAATTTGCTTCCTCCTCCTGATCCCAAAATTTGTGGCACTCCATGCGGCACCCAAACTTCAATGGGTCCTCCCATTGTCATTTTCTCCGCTTCAGCACAAACCAGAGCTGTTGCCTCTACTGCCCTCAGGCAACTTGGCCATCCTCATGCTACGACATCTAGGACCTTGGAGTAATATCCCACTGGTCTCCAAGAGGGCCCTTTTCGCTGGCAAAGCACTCCCGAAGCTATGCCCTTATTTTCATGCACATAAAGTCTAAATGGCCGGCTGGGATTTGGTATGGCTAGAGCAGGTGGTGACACAAGAGCAGCTTTAAGACTGAGAAAAGACTTATTCATTTCCTTAGTCCATTTCCATTTATCCAGTCTATCTTTCTGCAGCGCCTCATACAGCGGCCGCGCTGTCTCCCCATAGTTTGCTATCCATAGTCGGCAGAATCCGGTCAACCCCAGGTAGGCCCTCAATTCGCGGGGGGACTTAGGGACAGGAGTGTCACGGATGACTTCAACTCTTTCTTGCCCTAGGCTCCGAGTCCCCTTAGTTATGTGGTAGCCTAGGAATTTTACAGTTGGTTGGGCCAACTGTACTTTTTCTTTTGACACTTTATACCCCCCCCCCTGCTAGATAGTTGAGGAGGGAAACCGTCCCACTCAGGCACGCATTCTTGGCCTTGGCTGAAATCAGGAGGTCATCACAGTACTGGAGGAGATGCACCTCTGAGTGCTGCTGGACCCAGGGTTCGAGATCCTTTTGGAGCTGCTGGCCAAAGACCACCGGTGAGAGATTCAGCCCCTGAGGGATGACTGTCTATGCTAATTGAACTTTTGCCCCCCCCTGGGCTTTCCCATTCAAAGGCGAACAAAGGCCTTGAATCAGGGTGGAGGGGGATGCTGAAAAAGGCGTCTTTTAGGTCTATGACAGTGAACCAGGCGTGCTCTTCCGGAATTCCTACAAGGAGGGTGTGTGGGTTGGGGACCACAGGATGGGGGGCCTCGATCTGCTGATTAATGAGCCGGAGGTCTTGCACTAAGCGAAAGCCCTTGCCCCCCCCTCCCCTTTTTGGCACAGCGATGATGGGCGTGTTATAGGGGGACATTATCTCAATGAGCCAGCCTTCTTCTCGGAGCTTTGTTATTACTGGTTGTAGGCCCTCCTTTCCTTGGCGGGAAAGGGGATACTGTTTCACATGAACAGGCCTTGCTCCCTCCTTGAGGGGAATTTTGTATGGTGCTGCCGACTTGGCACGAGAGGCCCCTCCAATCCCGGCCCAAGCTAGAGGGTTGACTCTGTTTTCTATTAAGCTCCAGTCCTCGGTGGCCTCTGGGGTGGATTCTTCTGCAACCTTCAAAAGGGCCATTTGGTAGTTACTACTCTGCTGTTTAGGGAGCCGTATCTCCATCCTTCCGTCAGGAGTAAAAGCAATCTCAATTTGGAGTTTAGTCAATACGTCCCTCCCTAGCAATGCCACTGGACAGGAGGGGGTACAGACAAATGCATGTTCTAGGTGTGTTTTCCCAACCTTGGTGAACAGGGGACGAGAGAGGGGCACTTGGGTTGCCCTTCCCTCGACCCCCATTATGGTGGTGAACCCCCCACCTCCCGTTGGGGGCTCACTGAGGGGGAGGATGGACAGGGTGGCCCCTGTGTCCACAAGGGCTTTGTAGGAGCAGCCCCCAACCTTTATTTTGACCATGGGGTCCCGTCTTGCCTCAGAGACGGCTAAGAGGGGGCCGGGCCCCGGTCTGTCCTAATCTCTTTCCTGTTCATACAGAACTCTCTGCGCTTCTCCCGTATTTTCCCCTCTCTCTTTCTGCTTCAAAGCCTCACAGTCATGCTTCCAGTGCCCCATTTTCTTACAAAAGGCACATTGATCTTTCCCCAGGGGAGATCCTTTCCTTCCCCCTTTTCTCCCCTTCCTAGCTCCCTCCTTGTCAGGTTTAAGAACCGCAGCAAGGAGCTTGGCCTGCCTCTTGTCTTTTTCTTTTCCTTCTTCTTCTTCTCGCCTCTCATAAACCTTTTGAGCTACTTCAACTAAAACTCCTAGGTCAGCTGCCAACCCTCCTTCAACTTTTTGCAACTTTTTTCTGATGTCCTGGCAGCTATTTCCCACGAACTGAGTCGTGAGGATCCTTAAATTGTTTGGATCATTCAAGTCAATGTCAGTATATTTAGTGAAGGCTTCCCTCAGCCTTTGGAGGAACACAGCTGGAGGTTCGTTTTTGTCTTGCTTTAGAGTCAGGACTTTTTGCAAATTGGGGGCCCTTCTCGTGGCTTGCTTCATGCCTGCTAAAATGAGTCGAAAATAGTCAGCATGTAAGCGTCTATGTGCCGCTGTGGCCACCCCCCAATTGGGTCGCCCTGTGGGCAGAACCTCCGCCGTCTCCTCCTCAGTTGCCTGGGGATTTTCCTCCCTATACTTGGCTCGTGCCCCCGCAAGGATGGTTGGCTTTTGGCTGAGAAAACAGGTGTTCAATAGCATTTGTGTATCGTCCCATGTGGGGTTGTGAGTAAGCCTCACATTCTCCATCAGAGACAGGAGTGGCCCGGGATCCTCTTCAAAGGAGGGGTTAAATTGTTTCCAATTATACAAATCAGATGTTGTGAATGGGACATAAACAAATATCGTCCCTTGAGGATGTTGGGCGGTAGGGTCGGGGACTTCTCTGATGGGGAAGGTGAACTTCACCGGTGGTTGGGGGTCCTTTCGCAGGTTGTAGTTAGGTCCCCCTTTTGCCTCTCTCTGTAGGACCTCCAATCTTTCCTCTAGGGAATATAGACGATCTTGGAGAGTGTCCTGGCATTCAACTAGAGGGGTGGGGTCCTCTGGTACTATTTCATGAGAGGGGTCCTTCTCGGGGGCATCTAACCGCTGGGCGGGCCCCTCAGGAGAGGGTGGTGGTTGCAACGAGCGCCCTGCGATGGCTGTCCCGTAGGGAGGAGGAAGCAGTAGGTCCTCCGGTGCCATGGCCACGACCCTGGGTGGTCCTTCTTTTGGTGGTTTCCTTTTGACCACCATGGGAAGGGCAAGGGACATGCATTTAACAACCCACGGAGCAGGCCTGCCGCCAAGGGGCACACAAGTTGCCTACGAATCAATATAAGGGAACTGGTCCCAACTTCCCCTCTGTGCTACTATTGTTCGCACATCAGATACCAAGGTTGGGTCAAAAGACCCCTCGGGTGGCCATTTGGGTTCTAATATTGGCCATTCCCAGGTGCAAAAAAAGACAAGACGATCCTTTGTCATCTTAGTTCCATAATCCTGCTTAAAATGTGACCAATTGCGCAAACAACACTCCAAGGGCGTATGGGACTTCTTCGCAGACTTAGATTGGGACCCGCCCATGACGGTGGGAATTTCAGTCAGCAATTCTTGCGCTTCGCCTTCCTCTGACCTAGCCCGTCTCCGGGGTAAGGAAATGCAGATCGGGGCTCCTCACTCGCTTCGCCCGTAGGCGTCTCACACAATCACAAACACACCACCGTCCCGCGTTTATCCCCTAATGTAAGCTGTTTCACTTACCCCAAAAGCCTCTTCTGTCCCGCCCGCAGCTGCGTCCAGCTGCTTATTGATCCACTGCCGGTGCCTAAAAGGAGTGATCACGTCTCCCTCTTCCTCTGGCGTTGGTCCCCAGGCGCTTCTGCCGCCACTGTCGTGAGGAGAAGGCAGTATAAAACAACCGCCTGTGGCCACTTCTCCTCCGCGGCCCCTCAGCTCAGCGCGAAGGGGACGCGCTCCGAAGCAGGATCCGAGTCACGGCACCAAATTGTTAGATAAAAAGTCCTTGCTTTCGGTTTAGAAGAAAAGACTGCCAGGCAGGCAGCAGTGGATCCAACACTATTTTATTGAACGTTTTGCAAAACGGGTGCAGAGCAGTCCGAGACACGTGTGTAAAAGCCCTTTATATCATATCGCTTCTATTGTTCTTACCAGTAACCAATGAAACAGTTAGTACATCAGCTCACTAAGTTAATATCTAATAAACAGTCACTATCAGCTTACCAAGCCGTTAGTCATGAGCGCGTCAGTATGATTCCCTTTTTGCTTCGCCTATATTTTCTCGCCACTCGGGCTCTTACATAACTTGAGACGCCAATGGTTATGGAGTCTCCTTTTTTTCTAACAAAGGAAATAATGTGCCAGTATAGAAAAGGGGTGCTGCCAAAGCAAAGCCCTATAAAGAGAGACTGAAAGAACTGGGCATGTTTAGCCTTGAGAAGAGAAGACTGAGGGGAGATATGATAGCGCTCTTCAAGTCCTTGAAAGGTTGTCACAGAGAGGAAGGCCAGGATCTCTTCTTGCTCATCCCAGAGTGCAGGACACAGAATAATGGGCTCAAATTACAGGAAGCCAGATTCCAGCTGAACATCAGGAAAACTTCCTGACTGTTAGAGCAATATGACAATGGAACCAATGACCTAGGGAGGTGGTGGGCTCTCCCACACTGGAGGCATTCAAGACGAGGCTGGACAGCCATCTGTCAGGGATGCTCTGACTTGGATTCCTGCATTGAGCAGGGGGTTGGACTCGATGGTCTTGAAGGACCCTTCCAACCCCACTATTCTATGATTCTATGACCCCTCAGCCGCCTCCTACACTTAAAAAGGTAAGCAGAAACCCTCCCCTCTCCTCCAAATGAGAATGGTATTCTGAATTCTTCCCCTCCCTGCAAAAGAGGCAGAAAGAACAATGCCTTTTTCACAGGGAGAGAAAAAATATATGAAAATAAGAGTAAAAGGTTCAGTGCACAGCACTATGAAATACTACATTCTCTGGTATAAAACAAAGTAGAGTATGTTAGTCTATGTCTCTATAACATATGCCTCAATAGCTACTTAGAATAAAGTTGCAACAAAACTGCTAACATGTTTGGCAGTACCAAGAATCACATCCCCCCCCTTCACCCATTTTTCACACTCCTTGTGAACATGTTCATGTTGTGTGTCTATGTCTGTATGTCAAAATGCATGTCATCTTATCCATGATAGTTAAGGATCCAGTTAGGATCAGCTGCTTTGTCATAACAAAAAACAGGTGAATAAGAGGGATCCATATCGGAGTCATTGCTTGTGGGGATGGTTCCTTAACAATCTCCCCTTGTCATTTTCTTGCAGAAAATCCCACCACTAACACCAACCTGCTATTTGTTGCAAAGTGCATCTTGGAGGGGAAATAGTTTCAGATGGGCAGAAACTCTGGGAACTATAGTGGTTTATTTATCGTAATAATGAGTTGAAAGGAGAAAAAACATTACCCTTCCCAGCAGTGCAGGCTTTGATCCCATTGTACTTCATTGCAGAGTAAGGAAGTGCTTTGAAAAATCCCTCCGTTTAATGCTGGGAATTATTTCTCCTAGTCCACGGGTGGGGAACATCTTTCATTTTGGGGGTCAAATCCAATTTTGGAGAAGCTCTCTGGGGCCACATTCCAGTGGTGGGTGTGGCCAAAGGCAAAGGGGGAAGGCCAAAAATACAGAACAAATGCCACCATATTATAGCTTGAAGCATTTACTGCCAGTACCTAATCCTTAGCAGGTGCATTTCAACCTTTTTGAGGTAACAAACTGCACAAAACATGGAAAACTACCAAATGGTTGGTGGTTGCGGGGAAGGAGGTAGCACCAAGGGAAAGGGGTGTGGCCATCTGGGGAACCCTGGAGAGCTGGAATGGGGTCCAGGAAGGCTAGATTTGTTCCCAGGGCCTGAGGTCCCACACGGCTACCCTAGGTAATGAATCAGGATAATGTCTTTTAAAAAAACAGTGTTCACATCTGTAGGAACAGCACAGAAGCACCTCTCAGCTTTAACCTCCACTGCTTTATTTATTTATTTAATTTCTTAATTGCCCATCTGGACAGTCACCCGGCCACTCCGGGCGATGTACATCAATACAAACAGTTATAAAACAAAGTTTTACATTAAAACAGCATATTTCTAAAAATACCCTAACCCACCCCAAAAGCCTGCCTGAACAACCACATTTTTAATGTGTGGCAGAAGCTCATTAAAGAGGGGGCATGGTGGAGTTCCCTAGGGAGGAAGTTCCACAGAGTGGGGGCCACCACAGAGAAGGCCCTCTAGCACATCCTCACCAGCCTAGCTGTCCTGGCTGATGGGACAGAGAGAAGGCCATCTGAGGCTGATCTTGTTAAGTGGCCTGTCTGGTGCTTCTGGACGTGCTCGAGATAGGTTGGGCCGGAACCATATAGGGTTTTAAAGGTCAAAAATAACACCTTAAATTTGGCCCAGAAAACAACTGGTAACCAGTGCAACTCCTTCAGCACCGGAGTGATGTGATCTCGCCAGTGGCTGCTTTTAATTAGGCGAGCCACTGCATTCTGCACCAGCTGCAGCTTCCGAACCGTCTTCAAGGGTAACCCCACGTAGAGTGCACTACAGTAGTCTAGACGAGAGGAGATCAAGGCATGTACTAGTACTACTGATGGGAGCAGATGGTCAGGAAGGTAGGGGCGCAGCCGCCTTATCAGATGGAGTTGGTACAGCACTGTCCGACTCACAGTGGACATGTGAGCCTCCGTGGACAGCTGAGAGTCTAAAATGACCCCCAGGCTGTGGACCTGGTCTTTCAAGGGTAGCCGTACCCCATTCAACACCAGGTCAACATCCCCCAACCTCCTCTTGTCTCCCACCAAAGGTACCTCAGTCTTGTTAGGGTTCAGTTTATTCCTCCCCATCCAGCCACTCACTGACTCCAGGCATTTGGACAGGGATTCTACAGCCAACCTTGGTGAAGATTTGAATGAGAGGTAGAGCTGCATGTCATCCTCATATTGATGACACCGCACCCCAAACCTCCTGATGATAGCCCCCAGTGGCTTCACATAGATGTTAAATAGCATCAGGGAGAGGATGGAACCCTGTGGCACCCCACAAGTGAGCAGCCATGGGTCTGAAACCTCCTCTCCCAGTGCTACCCTCTGGTACCTGCCAGAGAGGAAGGACCAGAACCACCATAATACAGTGACTCCAATGCCCAACCCCTCCAGGCGGTCCAGGAGGATACCGTGGTCAATGGTATCAAAAGCTGCTGAGAGGTCATGGAGAACAAAGAAGGAACATTTGCTCCTATCCAAAGCCCTCCTCATATCATCCACCAAGGCCGTTTCTGTCCCTATGGCCAGGCCTGAAGCCCAATTGAAATGGATCTTTCTTTTCCCTCTCTTGACCTGCAACTTTTGTAGTTTGTGAAAGTGTGGAAATGGGGGGACAGGAGAAAAACTGACAGGTGAGTGGACTAGAGGTAAGCCATTATGATCAAAGGTGACATTCAAAGGTGGGTTGGGCTGAGCTAATAATAGGATTTCCAAAATGGAGGGGAGTTTTGTTTCCATACTCCCCTCCCCATTTCCAAAATTCTTCTCCATGGTTCATTAATGTTAGTTTCTTATTCATTTATTTATTTATTACATTTCTGTACTGCCCAATAGCCAAAGATCCCTGGGTGATTCACAGAGATTCTTCTGACAACATTTGCAGAGGCAGAAATTTCTGGCTACTGGTTTTGGCTGCTGATGGTGCCACGGATAGATATTCAGAAACCGGAAGTTCTGTTGCACTTGGATAAGTGTGAATGTCATCAGATGACCTTAAACTGAGCATCTACAAATAGGCCCATCACAGATTTTAATATTTCTCTTGAATACATGAGCAAAAGGTTTTCGATACTGTGCGGGTGATGCTGATTAAACAGCCCCATGTCACTCTATCCCCATGTGAACATGTCAACATCACCAAAGAGGGACTTACCAGGTTGGTTCAGAGGCAGAACTAAAATGCCAGAGGCATTGCTGGAAGGCCCTGGAAGAAAAAGCTCAAGCCCATCTCTGCGTTCTCTGCACTCAGAAGAGATGAACTGAATGCTGAATGGGGATCTTGTTTTTGGAGAAGAGAAGCAACAAAAGTAAAAGCTGGAGTCAGGCCAAAGGCAAAGGACCCATTTCTGAAGAAACAAGGGCAAGGGAGAGATAGCTTTGTGCTAAACACAAGCTGAAGGCAGGTGGTAATTATGATCATCATTATCATCACCCTTATCTATAATCACACTCACAATATTTGATTCCTCTCCTGATGAAAAACAGGCAGCACTTCTATTACTTCAATAGAAACTGGCAAGAATAAATTGGGAGTAGGGATGTGTGAAAATTTTGTTTCAGTTCAGTTTTGATCAGAAATTTGCAAAGTTGTCATATCTGAGACAAAAAGAAGTTGAGATTTTTTTTTAAAAAATGAATGTGGGAGAAAATAAAACTGATAGTTTCAGCCCAGGACTTTCAGCATTTGCTCTTTAAAATCTCAGTATGAATCCCAGGTGTTCAGTCCTGTTAGTACTTGCGTTGCCACCCTTTTTTTTCTGACAGGCTCCTCATCTTTAACAGCTATATGGCTGGCAGATACATCATGGCCTTCTCTATGCTGGGAATAGCTGTAGCTATTGAGTTTGTCTGGTGCAGATAGATGAGAATTTTGTGTCAGTTCATTTTTGCTAAGAATTTACTAAAATTTGCAGCATTCTTTATATTTGGGAGACAAAAACTTGAGATTTTAAACATTTGAATATGAGAGGAAGCAGAACTGACAGACTCACCCATCCTTAATTGGGAGATGGGGGTGGGAAGGCCTAAGCCACTTGTAACTCATCAAGCCATATCTCCTCCCCTGCCAAGCCCTATTTCAGGCATTACCAGTTATCCAAACATGCGAGTGAGGCTGTACTAAGTAGCTCTTTCCCTCACAATTGTGTGAGTCAAATAGCCCCTCTCCTTGTTGTCTGCATGTACAGAGTGAAGTCTGCTAAGAAGGGGTCTTCACACATACAGCTGCATGTCTAAAGGCCTCATCTCTGTCCTCTGAGGTAGTCCTCTGTTCCAACAGCTGCCGGAGGAACGTGCCCTATTCGAAGGTGTCTTCTATTTCAAGGGTGGGCAGAAGATCGAACTGGATCTACTGGGAGATCTCAGGAGGATTTGCAATAAATTGTCTAACAACAACAACAACAATAGAATGGTCCCTCCCTTAGCATGACATTCCTGAATTGTACCACTGAGATGAAGGAAGCTTAGGGTAACCACAAGTGGGTTTTTATGCATGGAAGGACTGTGAGCTCTGTTGAGTTACAATACTCAAAACAAATTCCTGGACTCAGAATTCTTTAACTCTAAGTTTCATCTTTGGTAGCAATTTCCAGAAGGGTGGCTGGCAAAAATGAAAAGAGTCTAACAAATGTATCATGGCATAAGTTTTTGAGGACTACAGTCCACTCCATCATATACATGAAGTGTTATTCTGAGTTACATGGGACTTCCAGATCAGGCTTTTATTGCACCATCACCCTGCCTCATTCACGGAATTTTATGGGTGGTCCAGTCGACGTTGTCTTCCATTTATAATGTTCTGGTGGTTTCCCATTGCTTCTTCTGTCAATTTTCTTACCATGGAAAACCTATTGAAGAAAGAAGAAGAGGATGGAATAGTTTCACACTGCTTTCTGACTGTTAACACTAGCAACCCTTCATTTGGATGCCCCATGGTATACCTGTGACTGAGAACACCTCTTGCATCAGATGAAGTGGGTCACAGCCCATGAAAGCTCTTTCCAGCCATGAAAGCTCTTCCCCAAGCTGGTGCCCTCCAGATGTTTTGAACTGCAACTTCTAGCATTCCTGACCTTTGGCCATGCTGGGTGGGGCAGATAGGAGTTGAAGTCCAAAAATGTATGGAGGTCACCAGCTTGGGATAGGCTGTCTTATGCCATAATAGCCTTTAAGGTGCCAAAAGACATTTTTTTTATTTTCCTTTGCTACTGGGCTCCATTTTGGCAGCAGACTTCAGGTTCTGTTACAAACAAACCCAATATCCCACAAGTCTGAAGACTACCATAGGGATGTCACACGAGTCCCCCGCCCAGCTTCCTGGACCCCACTCCCTGAGCTGCTGTGCTTACCGGACATGCTGGTTGAGCTTCCGCATGGCCCGTGAGTGCTTGGCAGCCATCCATTCCCTCAGCGAGCCACCATTTTGCGAAAAAATGGCAGCTTGGGTATTATGTAAATGAAATGTTACATAAATGGTGGTTGTAAAGGGGCCATTTACACAACATTGCAGGCTTAAATGGTCCATTTATGCCTGTAACGTTGTGTGAATGGCCATTATGCAACATTACATTTATGGAAAAGCACAAGCCACCATTTTGCAAAAAAATGGCAGCTCAGTGAGGAATGGGCAGCCACTGGGCACTCACTCAGTGCCTGCAGGCCACATGGCAGCTCACATGGTGAGTAGAGGCAGGGGGACGGCAGAGGCCTGATGGACAGGCAGCAGCACAGATGAAGGTCAGTCCATCCATCCCTAATCTACCCACCCTTGCTCCTTTTGAAGGGCTACCCTGTCCATTTCAAGTTTAAAGATAAAGAACCGTAAGAGCTGTTGCCCATCAACTATTGGCACCTGGACAGCGGGCTGAACAGGCAGGCACACGGGTCACCCGGTCTCAGTTTTCCACACTGTGGTTCAATGTACTTTCTATTTAAATCATAATTATTATTTCTAAATTTGCACATATAAATTAGCATTACACAGCTCTGTATCATCACTTGTCATCTTTTTGAGTGATGCATTCCCTTTTTGAGGGGTGAATCATAAGTGGCCACCCTAGTTTGGTCAACTGGTAAAGATAATGCCAGAACAGGCCTCCAGTTGCTTGATAATCTCCCCTACTTCTGCTTTCCATACTCCCAGCAACACAAGCAGGAGGTTTCTCAAGCCCCTGGCCAGCCATCATACATGGTCAATAAACTGTGTATGGCTTGATGTTCACAAGTTCTCCTGGCCTGGATTATCCATCTGAAAATCTTTAAACTGTATCATTAAGCAGTAATGTTTTCGTTTACCTTTGATTTAAGTGAAGGCTTCTGTAAATTCTCCTCTAGGAAATGAGAGGCAGTCAGCATGGTAATGAGACAAGGGCTGGTTTGCTTGGCACCTGCAACATTATCAAGGAGAATCAAATGTGACAGGACAGAAAGAAGATAGGACAGAAGCAGGCCTAAATCCTTCTCAGACAAGTTGCCAAGGAGAGCAAAGCATTCTGAAAAGGAAGTCATGGATATGAATAGGATCCAGAGAAACTGTGAGTGGCGTTCTGCTCATGCAACAGGCTTTTCCCCACCTCCTTCCTTCAGCAGTCCCTGGGTCCTTTAAAAGCTGCTTCAGAAGCAGGCCTTGGATCGAGGGCAGGCATGGTTGGGCACCTGCCAAGGGCCCACGCCCTAGAAAGGGCCCACTGACAAAAGCCCCCTGGACTTGCTCTTCCTCTTCACCATGGCAACCTGCTTGTTCACCTGCCTCTCACTTGGGCCCAGGTAACAGTGATGGTGAGAAGAAGGAGCAGAAGTTGGCACTGACTACTTGTTCACTGCCTGTCAAACAAGCAAGTGGTAGCAATGATGAGAAGAGGATGAGGAGCAATAGCAGATGGTCACAATTAGGGCTGTGCACTGCTTTGGTCCAAAGCCTGAATAATGAGGTGAAGTGGGCTGATTCAGAGGTGCCTCTTCTTGCTCTGAAGCAGATCAGAACAGCATCGAGGCATCCCAAACTGAAGCAGGTCACTAGAGGCACCTCAGTCCACCTTGTATATTTGGAGCTCTTCTTATGCCTTCTGAGCACTGAGCAGCTCAGACAGGCTGTCTCCAAAATGTATCAACTTCTGAAAGATCACGCTGAGGGGGAGGAGGAAGAGGAGGGAGCAGGGTCGGGGAGAGGACACGGATGCACCAAATGTATCAATTTGAGAGAGATCTGGGCACTGGGAGGGGCAGAAGATGAGGAAGGAGGAGGGAAGGGTAGAGAAGGCAGAGGAGGAGGAAGAGAGGGAGGAGGGAGTGAGCTTTGCTGTGGGTCAGCCTCTGTTTGCTCATTATGAGAGAGGTGGAGAGGAGAGGGCTGTCTGAATGTTGTTTGGCTAGAGCAGTGGTCTCCAAAGTAGGGTGCCAGAAGATCCACTGGGGCGCATGAGCCATCTGACAACTAAGCAGCCTCCTGCTGCCCTGACAATCTGCCATTGTGTGCAGTGATAATGGTGGCTGAGGCGGCAGCAGGATGGGACAGGAGCAGAGAGGGAATCTCCATGGCATTTCTCTCTCCACTCCAGCCCTATCCTGCTTCTGCTGCGGCCACTGGGAGCAACTGCCCCAGTCTCTGCCAGGCATGGCAGAGGAAGCCTTAACCCCTCGCACTCTCCTTTGGCGGAACGAAGCCGAGAAGGAAGTGTGTGCTATGACAGCTGTGTTAGTCTCTCCCCACCCCACCCCACTGCAATAGGTTTGCCATTCATTCTTCTTGTTTGTTCATTGAAAAATCCAGAAAATTTCACTCTAGTTGCTTATTTTTCCCCACACACACCTTTTCAACTCTCTCTCAACCATTAGTTTGCCCTTACTTTGATTCTGCCTAGATTGATAGATAGATAGATAGATAGATAGATAGATAGATAGATAGATCCTATATTTTCTTTCCTTGTTCTTGGCTCCCCTCCACCTCCCCTTCTCAATTCCTCTATTCTTTCCCTTCCCATTTTTGATCTCTTCACCCTAAAATAAATAAAAATAAAAAACCCTTTCTCTTCTGTTAGGATTATAGTTAGTCCCCCCCCCCTTTGCTTTTTAGTGTTTGCTTTTCTTTCGCTCGTGTGTGTGTGTGTTTGTGCTGTGTGGTCAAGCAAACAGTGTGTGTCAAAGCAGTACACACAGTCCACATTTCCAAAAACTGTGGGCAAAGCACTACACATGTTAACAGCTATTATTTCAATAATGTAATACTACAATGTGTGCTGCAAAGCCAGCAAGCCCAATATGAGGCATCTTCAGGGTCTTCTTGGCAGGGGCAGAGGTGGGCGAGGTGCTGCTGTGCCCCCCTGGCAGGGTTGCTGTGTTGCTTCCTGCCTCTGTCAGTCCAGCAGACAGCTGTTGTTCCTCTTTGTTAAAGTCAATGTGCCCACCTGGCAGGGTTGCTGCCTTTGTTCGCTTCCTGCCTACCAGCAAGTGTTTCCCCAGGCAATTCAGCCAAAGAGACTCTGAGGTTATTGACTGTGAACAGGAAAGTAGTACTATCTGCACTTCAAAGAAACCTACAGCAGAGATTAGGGATAGTGACCTCCTCGCCGCTTCAATGTCTAACTCGATTATCCCTTGATGAACTTTGGTTTAAGTTTCTGACAACAGCACATTTTACCTGCAGCTTGCACAAAAACTAGTAAGCCAAACTGTCTGAGATTTGGCAAATGGGATGCCCTCCAGAGGGCCTGTGAGTTCCCCAACTTTCATGCACTTCTGTGCAAGCTGTGAAAAGTTATAGCTCTTTGCTTTGAGATATTTCCTTGAAAAAATCATATTTCACCTGTGCCTAGTATAAAACTTAGTGGGCCACATTGCCTGAAATTTGGCAGGTGTATACCCCTCCAGGGGGGCTGAGAGTTCTCCAAATTTCATGTGTGTATCATGACAAGTGAAAAAGTTATGATTGTTTGTGTTTTCCCATGCAAGTCAGTGGGGAAATGCCAAAAATGAGAGATTCGGATGTCCAAATCTCAGATCCAAGTCAAAGTGGATGGGGTCCAAATCGATCCAAAGTGAAGCAGGGGGTCTGTGCACAGCCCTAGTGACAATGGTGATGAGAAGGTAGCCTCCCCTGAGGGTGTCTTGCCCAAGGGACCTCAAAAATTCAGAGCCAGTACTGTCCTGAAGGTTGGATGATCCCTCCAAAAATGTGGCACAGAAGGCTGAAGAGAGAGGGAAGAATTGGTGGAAATGAGGGGTGCCCTTCTTGCATGGGTGGAAGTGTCTTCTACCTCTGCAAGAGAGGAACCCTTTGGGCCTAACGCCCCTCCCATCTTTCTGTTCCCTCTGAAAATGTGTGAAATGGACCGTGGTTATTCAGTGGTCTAGGGAAAACACTCTGCACCTATTCAGAGCAAATATGACACTACAGAAGGCAAAAGGAAGGCAAATAAATGCCCACTTTGAAACATTGCATTACCCCTTTTGCCACCACAGTGGAGAACATATGTCCCAACTAGACTATTTTGCTCATTCTTTGCCCATTTTATTTATTTATTTATTTATTAAATTTATTAAGCGCCCATCTGGCTGGTCACCCAGCCACTCTGGGCAATGTACAATAATACAAACAGTTTAAAAACAATAAAATTAAACGTTAAAACATCATTTTCTAAAATTTCCCTAGCCCACCCCAAATGCCTGCCTGAACAACCAAGTTTTCAACATGTGGTGGAAGCTCATTAAAGAGGGGGCATGAGTGCAGACCACCACAGAGAAGGACCTCTCCCTCGTCCTCACCAGCCTAGCTGTCCTGGCTGATGGGGCAGACAGAAGGCCATCCGAGGCCTGATCTTGTTGAGCAGCCTGTCTGGTGCTGCTGGAGGCGCTCCTTGAGATAGGCTGGGCCGGAACCATATAGGGTTTTAAAGGTCAAAACCAACACCTCGAATTTGGCCTGGAAAACATTCCAGGGTTGAAGTTAGGCATTCAAACTAGTTTGTGTGACGCAATCATCAGGAGTCATGGGGAGGCTGAGTCTTTTATTGGATTGTATCTCCTGTGAATTACCAGGGTATGTGTATGAAAAAACATGAGTAGATTTTCCACAATATCTGAAAGGAAACCAGAGCAAGTTTCTGGGAGAGGGAGGCAATACAGAAAAATCCTCTTTTCCACCCTTTGGAATACATAGCCATCAATTTGCAAGTTATAAAGCAGAGGGGATTTGTGAATACAGCACAAGAGCTTTGTAACTTAAAACCAAAGGATTTTATTTCTTTTGCTTTTTCTCAGCAGCCCTATTTTCCTGATTCTCTCTCTTGATCCTAGTAGTCAAAGATGGAAATTATAGATAGGGTTTCTATTAAGATGGAAGATTGTTCCCCATGCAAAAGGTTTCAGGCAAATCTGAAAGGTAGGCCTGAGTGAGATAAAAGTTCATCTAGACAAGGAGATAAGCATACATATCTAGAACAAAACAAACAACAATACCAGATTTTTGCAAGAAGAAAAGTAATTGAGCATGAGTAAAACAGACGTTTTTGCAAAATGAACTCATTAAGAGCTTCAATATTGCTTTACTTCCAGTATTTATGCTACTAACTGCTTTTACAAGAAACACATTCACCTTTTTGTACACAAGTGTACATGATGCTTTTTCATTGAGCAGCATTGTGTATGTTCAGAGGGAAACCATGCGTCAGGATGCTATGATGACTTCCTCGGACAAAAATGTCAATAATCAATCAAAATAGGGCAGTGTATGTCCACCAGAACAATTGTATGATATATTACCACATATATTAACAAATATGTCAATAATTTTGGAGATTTCCATCTGAAATTAAATGAGTGCTTCGCCTATTAATATTACCTTAACCATGCTGTCAGAGACAGGGGTGTTGTTTGAGTCACTCGTGAAAGATTTCTTACACCAGGGCTCCTCAACTCTTAGCATCATGTGGCTGATGGGTATGGAAGATACATCAAAGTGGTCAATCACAAGGTAGGAAGTATTGCTCCAAGTAGAATTGTTTCTATGTTATTTATTTATTACATTTCTAATCCATCCAATAACCAATATTCTCTGGGCAGATTACAAACAGTTAAAAGACTAACATAGAAACAGTTAAAAATATAAAATGCAATACAAAAATTTTAAACCATACAATACAATGCAATACAGTACAATGCAAAATAGGAATCGATAAGAAGCCATAAAAATCTAGAACTAGAATGAATGTTAGAGAAAATGGGAGACCAAGGAGAACAGAGATGTTCTGCTGAAGCAGGAACATGTCCTTTCTCTCCTCTACAGCTGAGGATTCTCTTCAGCATGGAATGGTTGTCACAGAGGGGAAGGCCGGGATCTCTTCTAGATCATCCCAGAGTGCAGGACACGGAATCATGGGCTCAAGTTACGGGAAGCCAGATTCCGGCTGAACATCAGGAAAAACTTCCTGACTGTTAGAGCAATACGACAATGGAACCAATGACCTAGGGAGGTGGTGGGCTCTCCCACACTGGAGGCATTCAAGATGAGGCTGGACAGCCATCTGTCAGGGATGCTTTGACTTGGATTCCTGCACTGAGCAGGGGGTTTGACTCGATGGCCTTGTAGGCCCCTTCCAACCCTGCTATTCTATGATTCTATGAATAGGTCAGTCAACAGGAAGAATTTGACTTTCTCACACCTTGAGAGAGAAATATGTTAGGATAGGATAACAACTCAGCTGTACCACATAGAAACTGCCTCCTCCTCCTCCTCCTCCTCCTCCTCATTATAGAAATAACTAGCAAATGAACCTTGCTTGGCATGGGTTGGAACTGCACTCACTTGGATACAACGAAGCCTTCAAGCAAACCTAGCAACTGTCAGAACAGGACACATTGTGCCCACCCTGTCTGAGTGTAGGCAGACTCACTGGCATTCCTAGGCACAACCCCTGCCATGGTCCACCTCTGTAACACCCTAAGGCAGGGATCTGCCCTTTCCATTCTCCTGAGGGGGAGGGCTGCCCCAGACCCTGGGGGAGAGGGAGGTGTATAACTCTGTCCCTTAGCCTGCTAATCTTCCCTGGCTTCAAACTGTGTTGGCTGCAAAGCAATGCACTGGTCAGGGACGTTGCCCCTAGAGAATGACATTTTTATAGCAGGCTTCAACTGCATGGTCACATTTAAAGTAATTAGTGCATTAAAAAAATAACCATGTGGTGCACAGCTCTAATATCTCATTGGTATGCATGCCAAGTTTTAGGTATATAGGTTTCACAGTCTTGGAGCTATGGCAATGATGGATGGACAGATCCTCTATTATTATTATTATTATTATTATTATTATTATTATTATTATTATTATTATACTGATTTGTTATTCAGTCTGTTATTATTATTATCTTCTTTCTGTGCTGTATCCTCATTGGACATTGGCAATCATTCTGGCCCACATAAACTTATTTACTGCTGTTTGAAATAAAAAGTAGATGTCATTCCTGTCCACTGTCTCAAATTTCATAGCCATAATGTCCTACATCATCCAGGTCCTCCTTTTCCCTCCATTTTGCCTTGCGTTATGAGTTGTAAAAGCCGATATTTCTCCTTATGCATTATACAACCAAAGTATGATAACTTCTTTTCTTTTACAGATTTCTGAATTTCTTTGGTCTTTCCCAGTCTCTGCATTATGGTGTCATTTGTTACATAATGTGTCTGAGATATTCTAAGCTTGAGATGGTAGCACCATAGCTCGAATGCTTCCAGGCATTTACAGGCAACTTCCATGAGGGTCCAGACCTCTCATTTTTATTATTAGACTGAATAATATCTTAACAAACATTTTTTTTCTCCTTCTTTCCAGCACCTTAGCAGAGAAACTGATCCAGCCGAACAGAGGAGCCTTGGGTTAAGATTGAAGTGTTAAGCTCTCTTAAATAATGCATATGCATTAGTAGAGTCTAAGAGCTATGCCTCCTGCAGTCTTCCTGTACTGTAACCTATTAACACACATAAGAGGGTTAACCTTAATGGTACAGCAGCATCAACTATACTATGCATCCAATGCTAACAAATTGACAGAACAACCTCTGTGGCAGGTGAACTTTTCAACTGCAATTTATTAGGGCTTTCACCTGCAGCATTTCCATTTTCCAAGTTTGGGGGAAAATGTCATATATTGTTACTGTAAAATGTGTTTAGCTTAGTTTATGTATTCCATGGGAAAAAAACAGTAAAAGGAAAGCAAGGAGAGAGCTAATGTTCTAAGCCACCAAGGTTCACCACAGACATGAAGCACAAAGCCACAGAAGGAAATTAGTGGTTTACTGATCTGTAGGTCAGGATTGTTAGAGATCACACATTGCTGATAGAATTTTGAAGCCAAGCTATTTGGTTGTGTTGCAAAATTGGCTGGGCTTTGCAGCAGAATAAGTTGCACATTGGTTAGTCACTGCTTCTATGACACAAGGGTTGTATGGTGACTTTATAACTGTCCAGTAAGAGAAAGTGTGGCAGGTTTCCTCCTTGCCATGGGCTGACTGCAGAGGAAGAGAGCAGAGTAACTTTGGTCCTGATCCATTGCTCTTGCTGTGGAGACCCTGGACAGAAGATATCCCATTTGATATGGGATAATACATGAACCACATCCACATCATGTTGAGTTGATGTCTTAAGTATATCATCTCAAATTTGACAGGGGAAGAGACTGCCCTACCATTAGGCACAGTGAGGCAACTGCCTCAGGTAGCAGACGCTGGGGTGCGGCAATGGCAGCCACCTGGCCATTCCTCTCTCTTGATAGATAGAGTTGTGTGGGCCATGCAACCTGCCTTGCACTGCCTAAACTAATCTCCTGCTGTCAGGTATAGTAGAGGACACTGTCCCATTGCCAATGATGAAGTAAGATTCAACTGCCAGTCAAGTCAGCTTCTATGTGTGGAACGCGTGACGGGGGACATCTTGTTCTTTGCCTCAAGTAGTAAAACATCTTGGGCTGGCTCTGGGCAGGTGCATGGCTTCTTAAGTATAATACATGTGGTCATAACTAGCCAAGCCCAGCCAAAAATCAGTAACTCCTAAATTCCCAAGAAAAAGGGGAAGTTACTAAGAACGGTAGCAGCTTAATTCAGCAACTGGGTGAATCTCTCAGTTTCACTTCCTTACGCATTTGGATCTTTAAAATCTCAAGTTCTTTCTCTCCCGAATATGAACTCTGTGAACTTTGATTAATTCTTATAAAAAATGAACTAAAATGGAATGCTCGCCTGTGTGCACCAGCCAAATTCAATAGGTACAGCTATTTCCAGCATGGAGAGGACCATATTGCATCTGCTTGCCATGATACTGTTAAAGACGAGGAGTCTGTCATAAAAAAGAGGTGGCAATTCAGCACTAACATGGTTGAATCCATGGGGATTCAAACCCAGACTTTTAAGGGCTAAGCACTCAAAGCCTGAGTGGACAAATCTGTCAGTTTTGGTTTCTCCCACATTCATTAAAACACAAAAACAAAAACTCAAGTTCTTTCAGTCCCCTTTATGGAAAACTCTGTGAATTTTGTTAAATTCTTATCAAAATTGAACTGAAATAGGGATGTCGGAGGACTCCATCTGGGGGGTGAAGCTCATTGAGCTTTCATCTGCTCGGCCCCCCAGACTTCAGCTCACCTGTCCACAAGCTGGCCAAGCTCAATCTGCATTGAGTCTAGGGATGGGCAGATTACTTCCCCTGTTCTGGGTGAGGGCATCCGCTGGGGGGGGGGAGGTGATACATCCCACCACCCAGAATCCTCCCTGGCTGGCTCCACTCCGTGGCAAGTCTGCAGAGCCACGGGCCAGGCCCTCCCACAGCCAGACTTCCATCCGCTGCCGGGCTGTGGCCACAAATGGTGTCCGGCATAGCGGGTGCCATTTGCGTCCCTGAGTTAGCCATGATAGTCTACATATATAGACTACATATATATTTATATATATAAATACTACAATATAGTCTACATATATATTTATGTAGCCTATCACAGCAAAGAGTAGCAACATAAATGGCGTAGTGGACGCCATTTGCATCCCTGCGCTTTGTTGTGATAGGCTACGTAAATACTTATGTAGCCTATCACAGCTAATGCAGGGACGCAAATGGCGGCCGCAGACCGGGGCAGCCATTCACAGCTGCAGACCGGGACAGTGGACGGACCAGACCGGCCAATGCCAGGTAGGGTCCATCCCAGGAAAATTTCACAGGGTGGCAGCGTGGGGGACTGCTCCGTTCTGCCACAGACTCCAGGGGGGCAGATTCTAAAGAATCCGGCCTCACTGGTGTCTGTGGCGGAATTCTCTAACATCGCTAATTGAGTCAGGCCAGCTCACAGGGTTTTTTGTTTCTTAAATAGACATCTGCACAAATTGCAATTGCAATTTGAACAAAGGTCTATTTAATAAAAGGAAGGGAAAAAACAAAGTTCCTGGATTTGGGGGAAAACCCACAGCTCACCTCACAAATGCAAGCCGAGCTGTGCAGGCAGAGGGAATCCATCGGACCTCAAAAGGGTCAGATTTGGAAATGACAGACATCCCTAAACTGAAACAAAATTCTCAGCCTTCCCTACTTGCAGATTACTGACTACTTAGAAAAAATGTATTAATTGGGCATGACCTTTGTCTCGGACTACTCTCCTATTAATTGCACCAAGAACACACCAAGAATTTCTCCTGCACTGGTTCCTTGAAAACAAATGGAACATTCACAGGAACAGACGTTGTTTTGTTTTGCTTTGGTACAGTGTAGGACCAAAGGAGCAGTCTAGATTATCCACAATAGCATCCAAAATGTAAGGATAAATGTAAGGATTGGAATATATTTGGAACAAAGGGAGTCCTAAATATATAGAGGGTTAAAGTGAGGTAGTGCTAACATTGGAGGAGATACACAGGTATTGAGGAATGTTGGGGAAACTAATGTCTGCTGTGTTGCAATGTAAATATTATTTGATACTCTCCTTTGGGCTTGGCAGATTTTAGTCTGCAAGTAAGCAAGTCCCTGAATTAGTAGAAAGAAAGATGGTAACAAGAATAGCACATGCAGGTGCTGTGCAATTTTCTCCCACATCATTCTGCTTCGTGCTGATGGGCTCCAGCAGTTCCGGCTCTGGTTTTCAGGTACACACAGTGTCACCTAGTGCAGAAAATTTGGAAATGCACTCGATGAAGATAACATTATTTTGCACTGCTGGCAATGGACATAGTGTTTATTGGTTTAACTGTAATATAATTAGAAACTCAGCAAGGAGGGTGACATATGTTCTTCTGATTGTGAGGACATACATGGCTCAAAGAACGGGGGCCATTGGTGCCAGTTAAGTAGTTCATCTTTCTCATTTCTCCACATCATTTTAGTTCATATTCCCATGCAAAGGGCTTAAACCAGAGCCATGTACAATTATTGGTTCATCTTTCCTCCTAGAAGACCCATTAACATAATCAGGGAAGAGAGTGCTTTATGTTCTACTTAGGTTGCATGAGTTTAAAACTGTATTTTGTCATATTCATAAAAGCATTATCCTTTCAAAATTGTATTTCTCTCAAATTTCAGTGAAGTCTCAGTGCTTCAAGTTTAGGATTATACATTTTGGGTATAAACAGTATATATGTGCTGCTTTATTTTGGTATGTTTTGGTAACTGATGAACAAATTGATAATTTGACATTTTGTTTGGATTTGGAAGTCGCCTTGGGAATTTTCTTATAAGACTGAAAGGTGGAATAGAAATATGCCACATAAACCATATGAAACTTTATAAAATGGCATCATCATCACTGTCGTCATGACGATGATGATGATGATGTCACATTTATATGCCACCTTCTGCCAAAGAGTGGATAGGATTATCCAATGTTATCCGCACAAAATTCCATGAGGTAGTTTGGGTTTAGACAGTGGCTGGGCCAAGAACACCTAGTGAGCTTCATGGCTAAGCAGAGGTATGAACAAGCTCTCTTCTGTCCAAGTCAACCATGCTCCTCACTACACTACACTACACTGCGCTACACTACACTGCACTACACTGTACTACACTGGCTGGCCTAGAGAGGATTTGACAGTGATTTCATATCATGATGGCCTGTTTTGTTTAGTTTATTGTAAAACTGACACATAACTTAGATATCAGGGAAAGACGAGAAGATGCCACGCCATCAAGGGCTTGATTGTGGTGGACCTTGTCCTAATATGGACAGTTGGCTACAAGAATCTATAACAGGGTTAGGCAACCTGGTGCCCTCCTGATGTTTTGTACTACAGCTCCTATAATCCCTTATCACTGACCATGCTGTTTAGGAATGATGGGAGTTGTAGTCCAAACATCTGGAGGGCACCAGATCAGCTTCCCCTGATGGGCTCTGTCCTTTCCAGCATTATATATGTATGCTGTGTGAGAAATACCTCCCTTCACTTCTAATAGCTTAAATATCTTCAGCAGGAAGGGCCTGCAAAAATGGCCACTTTATATTTCCTCTTCTACATTTTAATTCCTCTTAAACTCCTTCAGTGTACCTGTTTGAACAGCAGTAAAAATGCATAGCCCAAATTATCCCTTCATAACAGGAGATGAAAGGCAGTGGGAGGTAGAACAAAGAGAGCTGACTATTCCTCTAAGGTCTGTTTGAGGTCACGGTGTTTCTTTACTGATAAAGTGTAAAAATATTCAAACTTTCCATCTTTCAGGGCCTCAGCACAGTGAGGCTTTCTATCCATGTACTTCAAAGGTTGGAGTTTTATAACATCCTGCTATTTAAATCTTGAGAGTCAGTGCAACATTCTTCCGAATACTGAAGATATGTGACTTAATCCTGAGACCGGGGTGCGGGGAGGGGCTTTCAATGAAAATAAAATACAATGTACATTACAAATTCTAAGGCACTTCTTTTTGGCATTGAAGCGAAACATCTCCTACAGCATCACCCTGTCTTGTAGCCTGTTTCTGGTTACCTATATTAGGAGTGTGGGTAGGTTTGGACATTCACTTATCCTAACAAAGCCATCTATTTTTGCTCGACATTTGACTCCATAACACATGCTGAAGGTCTGCTTGTGTCATGATATGATGACACATATCGATAATACATCACTGCTTGGGATGTACGAAACTCACTTACCTTTTCGCCGATTGATTCGTGGGGGGGAGACACTCCGTCCCTCCGGCCGGAATCCTCCACGGGGGGAAGGAGATCTGGTCCTTCCCCCCGGGATCCTGCCCAGCCGGCTCCATTCCGCAGCGGCTCCGTGGAGCAGCCATCCAGGGCCGTCCACAGCCGGATTTCCGGCCGCGGACGGGCTGGTGCGGACACAAATGGCGGCGGCCATAGCGGTCACCATTTGCCTCCAACCAGGCTGCCGTGATAGGCTATGTAAGTATTTACGTAGCCTATCACGGCTAACCCCCCCAAAAAAAAAACAGTGTACGCAAGTGGCAGCGGCTATGGCGGCCGCCATTTGCATTCCCTATTTTTCGCCATTCTAGCCTACATAAATATTTACGTAGGCTAGAAGGGCGAAAAATAGGGAAAGCAAATGGCGGCCACCATAGCCGCCGCCATTTATGTATGCTGTTTTTTGTGGGTTTTTTGATTGGCTTGCCGTGATAGGCTACGTAAATACTTTCGTAGCCTATCATGGCAAAGACCAGGACGACAATGGCGGCTGTGGCAGCAGGTTGAAAGACCAGCCGCCGCCGCCAGACCTGCTGCCGGATCTGCCACCGTCTGGAACATCCACCCCAGGTAAGCCTCGTCCCAGGGGGAATCCGCAGGGGGCGGGCAGGCCTTTCCACCATGGATTTCAGGGGGCCGAATGCCAGTGCATTCGGCCTCACTGAAATCCATGGCAGAATTCTCCGCCATCCCTAATCACTGCAAAGCATGCATGTTAGAGATGTGTGAAGCTAGCTGCCTTTGAAATGCCCTTACTATTCTCAAAATGTCTTTGGGCTCTCTTGAATTTCCTCAGATGTTTTGTCTGAGAAGTAACCTACAAATCCACTGGGAATTGCACTTTGGACAACATCTAGTGATGATTTAGATTTGTGGATTGGTGAATTGAGGACCACCAACACAATGACAACTTTCTCATACAGTCAGGGCCAGAAATATTGGAACAAGGTTAACTGTTTTGGCAGTTGGCCTCTGTACACCACCACATTGAAGTTGAAAGGAAAGGAAACACACCCAGATGGGAGCGAAGTCAGGACTTTCAGCTGTAATTCAAGGGGTTTGGCAAAGGTGGGGCACTAACCATTCAGGAAGGACAGCCAGTGGCATACACACACACCTATCATTGGTGGCTCATAAGTAACAGAATGAATGGCTGACAAGCAGCTACATGGCCAGGTGTGGCCTGTTTCCTGGGTAACCCATGACCAATCAAGCAGATAAAAGGCCTGGAGGTAGTTCTGAGTATTACATTTGCATTTGGTAGCTGTTCACTGGAACCCCCAACATGAGGTCCAAAGAGGTGTCCATGTGAGTGAAGGAGGCCATCATTAGGCTGAGGAAACAAAATAAACCCATCAGAGAGATAGCAAAAACAGTGGGAGTGGCCAATACAACAGTTTGGAACATCCTGAAAAAGAAGGAAATATCTGGCAAGCTCAGCAACAGCAAAAGGCCTGGAAGACCATGGAAGACAACTAAAGTGGATGACCGCAGACTTCTGCTCATGGTGCAGAGGAACACTTTCACAACATCTAGCTGGGTCGAGAATGCTCTTGAGGAGGTAGGCATGTCATTGTCAACATCTACAGTCAAGAGACAGCTTTATGAATGTAAATACAGAGGCTTCACAACAAGGTGCAAACCACTGGGAACGCTCAAGAACCAAAAGCCCAGATGAGCCTTTGCCAGCAAACACCTAAAAAAGCCTGCCCAGTTCTGGAATAAGATTCTTTGGACTGATGAAACCAAGATGAACTTGTACCAGAATGATGGGAAGAGAAAAATATGGAGAAGGAAAGGAACAGCTCATGATCCAAAGTAGACCACATCATCTGTCAAACATGGTGGAGGCAGTGTTATGGCATGGGCATGTATGGCTGCCAATGGAACCGGGTCACTGGTGTTTATTGATGACCTGACTGCTGATAAAAGCAGCAGGTTGAATTCTGAAGTGTATAGGGCTATACTTTCTGCTCAGATTCAGCCAAATGCTGCCTAACTGATAGGACACCGCTTCATATTGCAGATGGGTAATGACCCAAAACATACAGCAAAAGCTACCCAAGAGTTTCTCAAGGCAAAGGAATGGGATGTTTTTCAATGGCCAAGTCAGTCACCTGATCTCCTCCCAATAGAGCATGCTTTTCACTTCCTGAAGACAAGACTGAAGGCAGAAAGACCCACAAACAAGCAGCAGCTAGGGATGTATGAAACTTACCTTTTTGTGGAATCTTTCGTGGTTGGTGTGGGAGGTGCTCCATCCCTCCCTCTGGAATCCTTGACGGGGGGGGGAGACGATCCGGTCCTCCCCCCCGGAATCCTCGACGGACGGCTCCGGGCTGTCTGCAGCCGGATTTCTGGCCGCGGATGCTGCTGCGGATGCAAATGGCGGCCGCTGTAGCGGCCGCCATTTACGTCCAGCCAGGCAGCCGTGATAGGCTATGTAAGAATTTACATAGCCTATCATGGCTCACCCCTCCCCCCAACCCCCCCCAGCGTACGCAAATGGCAGCGGCTATGGCGGCCACCATTTGCGTTCCCTATTTTTTGCCAATTTATCTAACATAAATATTTACGTAAGATAAAACGGCGAAAAAAAGGGGAATGCAAATAGCGTAGTGGGCGCTATTTACGTTCCTTTATTTTTCATCATTTTAGCCTACGTAAATATTTAGCCTACGTAAATCACGGCTACAAGGATGGCAATGGCGGTGGCAGCAGCCTGGCCGCAGCCGGCCAGGAGACCAGCCGCCACCGGAGCCACCGCCGCTGGAACCACCGCCGAATCCACCACATCTGCTGCATCCACCCCAGGTAAGTGCTGTCCCAGGGGGATTCCGTGGGGGGGGCAGGAGGCCGCTCCGCCACAGATTGCAGCGGGCCGGATTCTAAAGAATCCCGCCTCACTGGAATCTGTGGCGGAATTCTCTGCCATCCCTAGCAGCAGCTGAAGGCAGCTGCAGTAAAGGCCTGGCAAAGCATCTCGAGGGAGGAAACTCAGCATTTGGTCATGTCCATGGGTTCCAGACTTCAGGCAGTCATTGACTGCAAAGGATTTTCATCCAGGTATTAAAGGCAATCCTGAAGTTTGAAATGATGTTGGTTTGTTCCATTACGTATGAGCCACCAACGATGGGGGTGTGTGTATGCCACTGGCTCTACTTCCTGAATGGTTAGCGCCCCACTTTTGTCAAACCCCTTGAATTACAGCTGACAGTCCTGACTTCGCTCCCATCTGGGTGTGTTTCCTTTCAACTTCAGTGTGGTGGTGTACAGAGGCCAACTGCCAAAACAGTTATCTTTGTTCCAATATTTCTGGCCCTGACTGTATCTTGTCAAAACGTTTCCGGCTTGAATCAAAATTCCCCAGATGTTTCACCTGAGAAGGCACTGCCAAATTTGCTTGAACTTCCCTTTAGATCAAAGAAATCTCTTGAATTTCTCTTTTGTTCTGGGGGCCAGATTGACAGCCAACAGGCCAGATGACAACAAGGTGATGGGGACCTGCCTCAAAGCCCCTCCCCTCTCTTGACGACATTTGGCCCTATGCATATTTTTCTCCATAGCCCCTCTTTCTGCACAGAGAAAGAGAATCAGATGGTGTTTGCAGGATTTGTCTCCTGCAAAGCCTGGCCAAGTTGGAAGATATCTTCAGTATCTGATTGGTGATAACAAAGATATTCCACTTTGTGCCATGCTCTTTCCTATTGGGAGGACAAATAGAATGCAGGGGAATCCTGTCATTATATCTGATCAGGGATTGGAGATAACATGAGGATTCCTCTTGCTACCTCCCCCACAAGCCTCCAGGCCAGGGGAAGGGGGCTTGGGGTGGGATTGGGTCCCACAGAAGGTCCCCCAAACCTCCACAGGCTGGATTAAGCACCTCCATGGGCTGTATAAGCTCATGGGCCAGAGGTTGCCCTCCCCTGCTTTAAGTGAAATTTCAGTGCCAACTGTAGCACATAATGATGCAAGCAGACATGTGCATCTGTATGTGTATACAACAAAATGCCTGAATCATAAATATCAAAATCAGCCTGGGAAATGTTTGTTTGAATCTGACCTACATCCACTCAAATCCATTTGCTGGATGTGAATAGTCTGTGGGCTGTTCACCTGAAAATGGGTGGCTGCTTGCCCATATGTGATTGTGGAAAGAGTGGTAGGTATATGCACGAAAGGCATCTATAATCATCTGAGGAATGACATTTTTGGCCACTTTGTGTTTTGTTCTTAGTTGCAAAATGGCTGCTTTCTCTTTAGAGGCTGTTCCTGCCAGGAAGTTCAGAAGTTCAGAGGGTGTCCCAGGAGCCATAGGATTTTTGGATCTCCCCTCCAAGAATGGAGGGAGAGGTCCACCCGTGTGACACCTGACCTTACAAACCTCCTCCATGAGGTTGTGGAAAGGTCCACGGATGGTGAATTTCTGGCACTGGAACTAATGTGCATTTTGTGGATCACATTGACATTTATTTATATACAGACTGTTTCAACCACTAAATATTTTCTTTGGGGGGTAATAATGTGATGATTGCTAGAACGGAGTCCTATTGAAATTACATCCCAGAAATAGGAAGGAAATACAAATGCAGGTCCCAGTCCAGCAGGGATGACTGAAAACATCACATCGACCAAAAAAAGTGTAGTCACTAAGCTAGGTCAGTTTGGGTGATCTCCTAATAAATAAAAACAACCATTGAACGAGAATAATTTTGCATGGGTGATTCCTCTTTGAGAGCAGTGTACCTGTCAAACTAATTTTTGGTGAGATTTCTTTCCACGCAAAGAAAGGCCTCCTAGGGCTTCAAAACAGCTTTTTATCCAGAGCCTTTTGAAGAAGCGTGTTTTCAAAGAAACATGAGTGATCAGGGGAATGCTCCGTTGAACTGCCTTTCTCTCTCTCTCTCTCTCTCTCTCTCTATCTCTCTCTCTCTCTCTCTCTCCCCCCCCCCCCCCAAGGGATTTCTGTTGCACTGGGTAAAGTCAGAAAACCTTGAGGAAATTCTCAAAGGATTCTGGGAGCAGTAGTTTTGGTTAGGAAATGATTTATAGCCTTGAAAACATAATGGGTAAGCTGCCCACAGAGATCCTCACTGACATCTGGGAGGGGTGAAATGAGCATCAAGATGGAATTCAGAACGAGGACTTTTGCCAAAGGATTTATAATATATTGAGGGCATACTTATATTTACCAAACAGACAGAGTCTAGATTCAAACCAAATGTTTCTCTGGAATTTTATAAGGCTGTCTTCCCAGGCCTGGTGTGACAAATATTTGCCCAGAAGCCTTTGGATCTTGCCTGACTCCTGCACCAACCTGCCTAATAGGCTACCTTGCAAATATTTATCCAAAATAGAGTTATTTGGTCTTCCACATTTTTCTTATAAGTGTATCTCTCACATAAATTTACACTTTTCATAAAGAAATAATTGATATATTAAAATGTATTATAATATCAAGGTTGAATCCTTTTGATTCCAATGAAGCATTTGAACAGAAGCATTTGTGCTGGCATGCTGCGACTTTTGACTGAACCTTTCACTGACCTAGGAAAATGCTACGGGAAAGATGGAATTTTCCCCGCTAAACTCAGGAAAAAGCAACATGTGTTTCAGATAAGGAGGTTGGGAAAAAGAACAATAACTGCTAAACAATGGTTATGACACAAATACATGACATGAAATGTTGTAAAAAGTAAACAGAGAAGCAGCTGTCGTCACAGAAGTCGACATCAGTACTCACAGGACACTACATCTCTCCTCAGAAGGGCAATGGCCTAGTCCTCATCGACTCTGTTGCTCTGTTTTGCTCCCAGCTCAAAAATGTTATTGGGCAAAATGCTTTAATCCTTAAAGGTAAATGCTCCTAGATAAACATAGGGCACAATCCTATTGGGATTAGGGATGTTGGAAAAATTCTGCAGCAAAACCAAATGAGTTTGGATTGTCATGCATCTGACCTGCGGAATCTGCAGCGAACTAACTTTTCCCGTGTCAGGCAGATTCCACAGACTTGCGGACTGGTTTTTCTAACATATTTTGTGCAAATTTCATCATTGAAAAATATGCACACACACAAAAAACCCCAACTAAAAATGTACATTGCCCCCCATAGGCTAAAGCATGAAAATGTGCATTTCAGGGGAATTTGCCTAAATTTGGAAACAAAACAAAAAATCTGATTCTGATGAATGGGCAGACAATGGAATGAAAGGTGCCTGACAATCCACAAAACATAGACAGAATGGATTTTACACAGTCTATACATCCCTAACTGGGATAGCCATAAGCATCTGAAACAGGAGGCTTACAGCCATGTAACGCATAGCAGAAGGAGCAGTGGAGGTGATCTTCCCCACTGTGTTCCTCCCGCTCTGCATTTTAGCTAGATGGACTTTTTTGCCCATCTAGCAGGGGCTCTGTGGAGTGGGTGGGAAGGAAGCTGGGGAGACCTGGAGATACAGTGCAAGCCAGCTCCCTCAGCCCCATCCTCTCCCCTCCATGGCCACTGGAACACCCCCTTCTCCTCCTCTCTGAGGTCGCCTTTGCGACCTCAGAGAGGCAGCCAGCGTGGTTCACTCTGTGCCAGCTGTGAGGGGGAGGGGATGGGGAGCTCGGATTCCTGACTCTGAGGCTGGAGCGCTGACTCTGACCTCAGAGCCAGGAATCCAAACTATCCTACCCCTCCAACTCTGCCTGGGGTCCATAGGATTGCTCCCTTATGATGCGTTAAATTGTGTTTGGCTTACAACCACTTTGCATTTGTTCCATGCTCTTATATCATGAACTGTAGAAACTGCTTGAGATTTTGAAGTAAAGATGAAAAGGCATGCCTGATCTCAGGGTCCCCCTTTTCTAGAAACTCTGTGTGTTGATACCAGGAATATTGTAACCTTACAGATTCTAGGTGACACCTTTTGTACCTGGAATATGCATAGGATGGTTACCTGATGAAGTGTGATCATTAAATTCCCAAATCCTGTATTATGATATCCCAAGACAAGGAGACATCTGTCCCACTGGTGACCTCCAGATGTCTTGAACTTCAACATCCCTCATCTCCAGCCAACATGGCCAATGGTGAAGAATGCTGGGAGTTGTAGTCTGGAACATGTTGAGGGCACCAAGCTGGGGAAGACTGTTCTAAGCTATTGTGCTTGTTGCACTGCTGCTTGTCAATAGGGTATTGTATGCATATGTCTGTGTTATGCCAGTATCAGAGGCAGTATGTCTCTCGATACCAGTTGCTGGGGGACACGATTGGGAGGTTTTAATGTACTCACGTCCTACTTTGGGGCTTCCCACAGATATCTGGATGGACACTGTGGCAACAGAACGCTGGACTTTAGTCTGATACAGCACTGCTCTTTTGATGTTCTTATGTCTTAAATGCTTTTTTGGTATCTAAGAAGCATGGATTTGATAACCTAGTAGGTAAAATGAGGTTGTTTATTTGTTTTTAACCAGCAGTTTATTATAGAGCTATGCACAAATGCCCTCTTAAATCCTATTTGTGGGCAGAGAAATTGGGGGGACAATCTCACCAAAGTTCTCCAGGGGGAGGAGACATTCTCAACAGTTTCTCACAGGTAGGGTTCACCATTGGCAGAGGTTGTAGCACCGCTTCTTTCTTTTTTCATTAGGGTTTTTAGTCCTTTTGTGCTGCAAGAGGCAACAGCATCAACTGTGTTGGCAGGCTGGCCCCCTATTTTGCATCCACCATAATGCGGGTGAGAGGGTAGCAGTGTTGTGTAACTCCAGGCAGAGGTGGAGCTAGTTCTGAGCCAAAACCTGTCCTCCAATTTCCTGAAAGTTTTCTCCCCTATGAAAGAGGTTTCCATTGTTCTGCCTCATTCTCAGGGTGTTTTATATTTTATTTTTTGTAGAGATTTTGAGCTCACGTAATCATTGCAAGGCAGCCAAGGGTGCTGTGTGTGTGTTTTCTTTCTATTACACATCTCTCCATTGCTCTTCATCCTCCCAGGCTGCCTGCACTTCCTGATCTGTTGCTGTTGTTGTTTACATTTCTATACCACCCCATATAGCCAAAGCTTTCTGGGCGGTTTACAAAGGTTGGGAGGAATCTATGGGAGGAATTACCTCATGATATCTTCCCCTGGGCTTTACTTGAAGTGTGGGAAGCAAAGGAGGCTACAGGCTGCCAGAAAGATAATTGTACAATGAAAAACAGGGCACTTGTGCACAGCACACCCCTTGGCCATCTCTAAAGTATGAAAAGTAGAAGAAACCTTACCCAACTCTTGAGAATTTCTCCAAAGTTTTCTTCACTATTGCATTTCTTTTTGAAAGCAAAGCAAAAATTTTTCTATCAGATTGAATGGGAATAGTGGGGGGAAAAAAGTGGGGGAAATTTTAGTACAGCGCACATTTATTACATATAACTGAGACAAAATATTTAGCATTTCTGAATGAAGCAGACTACAGTGTGTACTTAGAATTCTAAAGGAAAACTTATGCAGATGTAAGTGAAAAAGTGATGAAATGGATTCAGTATAATAAAAAGCAGCTTGACACCATGAGAATTCCTTAGGCTTAGACAAAAACTAGACTGAAAATTGAAAGAGAGGAATGGGGACAGGGAGTGTTTTTGTGCTGAATGAATTGCCATCTTTTATCTCCTGTTCATATTTTTCATTTGCAGGTATGAAAAAGTTATCCTTGCAATACACTTTCAAAACAGCAACCAAGGGAATATACTAAACACACACGCATGCACACACACGCACACACACACACAGGCACGCTATGTTCTGGATTTTTATTCCATTCCCCAACCAAGCTTGCAGGTGAGAAAGCGTAAAAACTCCATATAAAAGGTCGCTTTAAAAAAAGTGATCTCAGCTTTATTGAAGCTCCACAATCATTTCTTGGCACAGTCGTAGACCAGCTTATAAGTGTATGTTACATTTTTCAGCAAATTCATCAGGATGCTAAATTCTTCAGTAAATGTAGTTGCTCGTTGTTTACTTTTTTCACTTCAGATAAAAATTACGTCACTCACAAGCACAATTTTGGAGCAGAACAATAAGCTGCCTTGGGTTTCTTGCAAGAGGAAAAAAGGCGGGATATAAATGCAATAAATAAATAAATAAATAAATAAAAATAAAGGGAATTAAGTAGAGTCCACACAACAGAGCACCCACATAGCTCCCTTAGCAGGGGGCCTGGAAAGAGCATGCACAGTCCTTCTGGAGCGAGGGTTCAAGACCCACACAGGGAGGGAAATGTTTTTGATCAGGGAGCAAGTGCACCCATAACAAGGGAAGCCACGTGCTATGACAGCAGCCACTCTCAGTGGCTTACTGCAAAGGGCATGTGGATGGGAAGCAGGAGACAAACGTTTGAGTTCCCACTTGCAAGGTCTGGTCTACTGAAACTTAAACTCAGTGAAACTCTGCCCTGGTTGACTTTAAGGCTAATTCAACGGCAAAGGCATTTGGGACTGAAATATTAAACTTCTAATTTTGAAGCCTAGAATGAACAGCTTGCTTTGGGAAATACCATTATTTTTGCTGTAAGTCGAAGTAGTGATTGTTCAAGATGAGTCATTGCTGCTAAATCGCTTTATATGCATTGGTTACCTTCAGCCAGAGAAATGCAGCTTACGGGCACATTCCTATGGGTTCCTCCCTCATTAGATGGACGCCTCCAATCTCAGAGACTACTGGGTAACCAATGTCCTGCTGAGCTGTTGCTGGTGCAGCGGGAGGAGGACAGGGGTGATTTTCACCTCTCTGCCCCCCTTTTTACATTTTTCATCTCAACGGGCCTTTGGGCCTGTATAGAGGAGGGGCATTGGCAGAGGCTGGGGCAGGGCTGGAGAGGCCATAGGATTTCTCATATCCCAGTCGCTCCTCTCCCCTCACTGCCCACTGGAATGCCCCCTTTTCCCTCCTTCCAAGGCTGCACTTGTGACCTCGGAAAGCTGCTGGTATGGTTCTTTCCACAGTGGCTTCAAGGGGCTGGGGGAGGGATCAGATTCTGGATTCCCCCTTCTGAGGTCATCACAGTGTCTACAGCCTTGGAGGGGGGACTCTGAAGAATCCTATGGTCCCTGGGATGCTGTGCTGGGACGATAGGATTGCTCTCTCCATAGTTAATTCTGTTAAATCTGTATCACGGTGCACTTCAAACATACTGTGATGCCTCTGGCAGTGATTGACTGAAGTGCTGAGATGTCATGGACTGCTGAATGAATGAGACTATTGACAAAAGAACATTTCCAAATACTCTGGTTTCTGGGAAGGAGGGAAGGAAGGAAGGAAGGAAGGAAGGAAGGAAGGAAGGAAGGAGTTTATTTGGGTGTGAAATCCTTCAAATATGCTATGGGTAGCCAGGCAAAGTTCGGTGGGCATATGTGGGGAATAAAAGCCTTGTAGAAAAATCACAGGCAGTAAGAAAAAGGTTGGGCTGGTTTTCTCGATGCTGAAGAAGCACCAGAAGGACAGAGGTGGGAGTTGGTTGAAAAACAGGAAACAGTAGAGAAAGGAAAAGGGCAGTGAAGACATGGAGTTGAAGACATGAAAAGCCAATAGGAAAGTGGAGCTGGTGAAAATCCCTATATAATGTCTTCAATCAACTGCTGTAAGTTTTTGACAGTGAGGGTTAGAACAGGTGAGGGAGCATTGGAAGCTGAAAGGCACTAGGGCAGAGATGTAGGAGACATGGGGTCACCAGGTTGAAACCCTGAGAAGACCCCCTGTGCCTTTATGCAATACGCAGAAAGGGAAATATCTGGCAGATACATTTCCTCCTATCACCCCAGTTCTACTGTATGACTGGATAAGCAACATGTGGTGAGATTTTACCTTCAGTGGCCCTCCTAAAGATGGGCAATGAGGCCCAAGAGGTCATGGAAGGGGATCTGAATTTCATAGAATTGTTTGAACTGATCAGCCAGATGTGTAGTAGAGGGAGAAAGACAAGGCATGCCCTATGGCAGGGCTGGGGAACCTCCAGCCTGCAGGCCTGCCCAGGGGGTTCCCTATCTAGCCTGACAGCATCTTCCTTTGGCCCACCTCCTTTGCCATGGAGGGGAAAGCTCTTATCTCCAATCAGAGATAAGTGCTTTTCCCTACTTCATGCTGAGCAGGGGAAAGCACTTTTCTTTGGTCGGCTGCTGACTGGAGCTGAAAGTTTTCCCTCTGTGGCAGCATAGGTGGGGCCAGGGGAGGTTGCTGCTGAGTGATTCAGTCCTGCTTCCTTCTGACCCTTGACCTGCAGTGCCTTGACCTGCTTACTGAGGAGCAGACATGCTGCTCATGCTTACTTCTGAGTAGACGTGTATAGGCCGAATATTTGGGATGCTATTTGAAAGTGTTGCTGAGTGATTCAGCCCTGCTTAATTCTGAAGCAGATGTGCAGAGACCTGTCCTGTTTCTGCTTACTTCTGAGTAGACATGATTCCTACTGTGAATTGGTAATGATGGGATTTGGGGGGTTTATTTTTCAGTGTCATCTTCTTTTGCCTGTGTCCCCACCAATTTTGCCTTTGCCCCACCCACCACTGGAATGCCAGAGAGCTTATCCAAAGTGAAATCTGGTCCTCAAGCCAAAAAAGCTTCCCCACTCCTGCCCTAGAGTTAGGGTTAACTTTGCCCTAACTCTCCCTAGGGTAGAGTTAACCCTAGGTCTTACCATGTCACGTTCCCCTATGTGGAATGTGAGAAGCTGTCATGGTTGATCATGGCACAAGGCTGCACTTTATCTTATCTAATTTCCTCCATGGTGGTACCTTCTGATACTATTGTTAACCTCTGATGCCATTACCATTGAGGGAAGTGTGTAAGGTAGGGAACTTAGTCCCATCCTAGGCCTCAACGTATCTTACTCAGATCTACTGATCATAGTCACTGATGGGATGCAATGGTGTTCTTAGCCTATAGTTGTTGCTGTTGTTGTTTTATGCTGGCCATCAGTGGTACTCCAAACAGAGCATTGCCCTCAATAAAGTCTGAGACTTCAACAGTGGGTGCATTGTGTTCATAATCCTTTGGTACCTTTTGCTTCCAGGTCCCTCTTTTCTTTGCAAAATATTGCAAAATTGCCATGTTCCCCAGCTCCCTGGCACAATTACATGCTTTGATTAAAAAAAGAAAAGAAAAACCAACAAAACATCAACTAATGTCAGTGCACAGACCCACTGCCACCAACCATTTGTATCTTGCTCTCCTATGATTCACCAGTCAGATGTCATCATGACACCTTACATGAATAAATTCAGTTTTCAAGGTGTGTATGTCTGTGTTTTGATGCAGCTTCAAGAGATGGAAACAGTGAAGACAGGAGCAAGAGGCACCACAATTGAGATGGCACAAATGGAAACAGGTGGTTATGACCTGCAGGAAAAAGGATAAAAGAAACCATTATGTCATTTTGATGAAACCTTTTCTTCAAGAGACAATGAAATATGTCTCTTGAAGAAAAGACATATTTCACTCCAGACATACAAGACAGCTAGATGCCATTGCACTAAATAGATTCAGGAATATTGCATTGTTTTCTTCCCCTGTAGATGAGGGCTCTTGCTCACTTTATTCAGTCTTCATTGTTAATCTGCTACTTTATCATGATCTGTAGCCTAAGTACTAAAACTTTTACTGGTGAAGAAAATCAAGAATTGATTTACAATCAGCTAGCTTGAACGGAGTTTCAGCGTTTCAGAAAGAGTGAGAGAAATGTGATTTCATTTCCTTTCCAGGAGTTGCATTAAGTAATAGCACAGACAGCTAACAGTTGCATAATTTAAAAGATTACACAATGAAATACAAAAGTGGAGAGAACTTCTGAAATTGAAATAATGTTATTATCTCTGCAATGTCTTTGTCTTTGTTAAAGCCTCTATATACTAGTGCTTACTATCAACAATCAGGATTGTTGTCCTGAACAGTAACTTCTAACAAGAGCTCACAGTAAGACTTCCTGGAGTAAAGAAGTACGTTTGGCCAAATAAAAATGGTTTTAATATATGCAAGATGTGGTGAACAAAGTTTCATCTAGCACCTTGGACAGCACCACATACTTTTCTGTAGTTACTTTGGGCCCTTCCAGACAATACGGCCGCAGTCCTATTCTCACTAACCTGAGAATGTCCCATTGAATTCAATCGCTCTTACTTCTGAGTGGACATTATAAGACTGCACTGTTAAATTCTTACTTTATGTCTTGTATTGGGTGTTCGATGAGTGCAAGAAGTGCAAATATGCTGGACATGTGTGTGCATCTTTTCAGAATTCAGAAGCAAAAGCCAGGAAAGGAAGTTGCACTCTCCCTTCTATAGAAAAATAAATGCATATTTGTCAGCTGGGATTCACATGATTTGATTTTTCCTTCAAAGCAGGGCTGCTGCATGAGGTTACTACATAATCCCAGTGCTCAGTGTGATAATAATTGGTCACACACACACACACACACACACACCAAAAAAACAAAAACAAAACCGTGCTTAGCATGTCTATTGGTTCCATGACTTGTGCATTCTTAACTTCTAATAAAAATAACAAATGCGAAAAGAAAAGAAAAGAAAAAAAAGAAAAGAAATAGTAATATCAAAGGAGAGTAACAATACGGGAGGAATATATTCATTTTTGTAATGGATTTATGCTCCAGCAAAGGAAATCGTTACCTTGTCATGGTGCTGGAGCTTGAGCACCTCAATGACGTCATGAGCTAAACCGTGAAGGGACACTCAAGATGGGAAGGTCATGGCAGAGAGGTCAGACTAAATATGATCCCTGGGGAAGGAAACGGCAACCCACCCCAGTAGTCTTGCCATGAAAACTAAATGGATCAGTACAACCAGAGATATGTCGGTATACCATCGGAAGATGGGACTCCCAGGTCAGAAGATGGTCAAAATGCTACTGGGGAGGAACAGAGGATAAGTTCAACTAGCCCCAGATGTGATGACGCAGCTAACTCAAAGCCGAAAGGATGGCTAGCAGCCAATGGTGCTGGTGGTGAACGACGAATCCGATGTTCTAAAGATCAACACACCATAGGAACCTGGAATGTAAGATCTATGAGCCAGGGCAAATTGGATGTGGTTATTGGGGAGATGTCAAGATTAAATATAGACATTTTGGGTGTCAGTGAACTGAAATGGACTGGAATGGGCCACTTCACATCAAATGACCACCAGATCTACTACTGTGGACAAGAGGACCACAGAAGAAATGGAGTAGCCTTCATAATTAATAATAAAGTGGCTAAAGCAGTGCTTGGATACAATCCAAAAAATGACAGAGTGATCTCAATTCGAATTCAGGGTAAGCCATTTAACATCACAGTGATCCAAATATATGCCCCAACCACAGATGCTGAAGAAGCAGAAGTAGATCAGTTCTATGAGGATCTGCAGCACCTACTGGATAGTACACCAAAAAAAGATGTTACTTTCATTACAGGAGACTGGAATGCTAAGGTGGGTAGTCAAACAACACCTGGAATTACAGGCAAGCATGGTCTGGGAGAACAAAATGAAGCAGGACATAGGCTGATAGAATTTTGCCAAGACAACTCACTGTGCATAACAAACACTCTCTTCCAATAACCTAAGAGACGACTTTATACATGGACTTCACCAAACAGTCAACACCAAAATCAGATTGACTACATCCTTTGTAGCCAAAGGTGGCGGACATCTATGCAGTTGGTAAAAACAAGACCTGGAGCTGATTGTAGTTCAGATCATGAACTTCTTATTGCACAATTTAGACTCAGACTAAAGAGAATAGGGAAGACCCACAGATCAGTTAGATATGAGCTCACTAATATTCCTCATGAATATACAGTGGAGGTGAAGAATAGATTTAAGGGACTAGATTTAGTAGACAGGGTCCCAGAAGAACTATGGACAGAAGTTCGCAACATTGTTCAGGAGGCGGCAACAAACAACGTCCCAAAGAAAAAGAAAACCAAGAAGGCAAGGTGGCTGTCTTCTGAGACACTGGAAGCAGCCCAAGAAAGAAGGAAAGCAAAAGGCAACAGTGATGGGGGAGATATGCCCAATTAAATGCAAAATTCCAGAGGTTAGCCAGAAGAGATAAGGAATTATTTTTAAACAAGCAATGCGTGGAAGCAGAAGAAGATAATAGACTAGAAAGGACAAGAGACCTCTTCCAGAAAATTAGAAACATTGGAGGTAAATTCCAGGCAAAAATGGGTATGATCAAAAACAAAGATGGCAAGGACCTAACAGAAGCAGAAGAGATCAAGAAAAGGTGGCAAGAATATATGGAAGATCTGTATAGGAAGGATAATAATATCGGGGATAGATTTGATGGTGCAGTCAGTGAGCTAGAGCCAGACGTCCTGAAGAGTGAGGTTAAATGGGCCTTAAGAAGCATTGCTAATAACAAGACAGCAGGAGATGATGGTATCCCAGCTGAACTGTTTAAAATCTTGCAAGATAATGCTGTCAAGGTAATGCATCATGCCATATGCCAGCAAATTTGGAAAACACAAGAATGGCCAACAGATTGGAAAAGATCAACTTATATCCCCATACCAAAAAAGGGAAGCACCAAAGAATGTTCCAACTATCTAACAGTGGCACTTATTTCACATGCCAGTAAGGTAATGCTCAAGATCTTGCAAGGTAGACTCCAGCAATTCATGGAACGAGAATTGCCAGATGTACAAGCTGGGTCTCGAACTAGAGACCAAATTGCCAATATCTGCTGGATAATGGAGAAAGCCAGGGAGTTTCAGAAAAACATCTATTTCTGTTTTATTGACTATTCTAAAGCCTTTGACTGTGTGGATCATAACAAATTGTGGCAAGTTCTTGGTGGGATGGGGATACCAAGTCTGCCTCCTGAGGAATCTGTATAACGACCAAGTAGCAATGCTAAGAACAGACCACGGAACAGTGGGCTGGTTTAAGATTGGGAAAGGAGTATGGCAAGGTTGTATACTCTCACCCTACCTATTCAACCTGTATGCAGAACACATCATGCGACGTGCTGGGCTTGATGAATCCAAGGCAGGAGTTAAAATCGCTGGAAGAAACATGAGCAATCTCAGATATGCAGATGATACCACTTTGATGGCTGAAAGCGAGGAGGAGCTGAGGAACCTCATGACGAAGGTGAAAGAAGAAAGTGCAAAAGCTGGGTTGCAGGTAAACCTCAAAAAAACCAGCAACCAGCTTGATTGATAACTGGCAAACAGAGGGAGAAAACGTGGAGGCAGTGACAGACTTTGTCTTTCTAGGGGCAAAGATTACTGCAGACGCTGACTGCAGCCAGGAAATCAGAAGATGTTTACTTCTTGGGAGGACAGCAATGACAAATCTTGATAAAATAGTTAAAAGCAGAGACATCACACTGACAACAAACGTCTGCATAGTTAAAGCAATGGTATTCCCCATAGTAACCTATGGCTGCGAAAGCTGGACCATAAGGAAGGCTGAGCGAAGGAAGATAGATGCTTTTGACCTGTGGTGCTGGAGGAAAATTCTGAGAGTGCCTTGGACTGCATGAAGATCAAACCAGTCCATACTCCAGGAGATAAAGCCAGACTGCTCACTTGAGAGAATGAGATTAAAGGCAAAACTGAAGTACTTTGGCCACATCATGAGAAGACAGGATACCCTGGAGAAGATGCTGATGTAGGGCAAGTAGAAGGCAAAAGGAAGAGGGGCCGACCAAGGGCAAGATGAATGGATAATATTCTGAAGGTGACAGACTCGATCTTGGGGGAGCTGGGGGTGGCGATGGCCAACAGGAAGCTCTGGCGTGGGCTGGTCCATGAAGTCACGAAGAGTCGGAAGCGACTGACCAAATAAACAACAACAATGGACTTATGAGAATCTTCAGAACTGCTTCTGGAACTTCCACACATTCAAGCCCTGTTCAGGTGTTTGTCTGAATGTGTGAAGGCTTAAACTGGTTAGGGAGATAGGATCGCACATGCTAGTCCCAACCCTATATCCTCTTGCATACCAGCCCCCACCCCACTCAGTCCTTGAGCTCCACCCATTGGGGATAAAGCAGGGTCCCCAACTGCACAGAAA
This sequence comes from Heloderma suspectum, assembly GCF_057233095.1. Lineage (NCBI taxonomy): Eukaryota > Metazoa > Chordata > Lepidosauria > Squamata > Helodermatidae > Heloderma > Heloderma suspectum. The sequence continues at coordinate 269,329,469 of NC_139459.1, read as the reverse complement.
GCTCTCCTTGTGATCAAGGGAACACAAGCAGGACACCCCTTCAGGCCTCCCTGCTCAGCATTGCAAGGTCATGGGCAGAGAGGGCAGAGCTGGTGTATATGGAAGTGTAGGAGCAGGGCCAGCATATGCAGCCCCATCCCTCTACACAGCTTAACTCCGCGGCTCACATGTTCCAATGAATGCCTGAACAGAGCTAAAGACTAGAATCCTATCCAGGCTTTAAAAGCCATCAAAGCCATGGCTCTCAAGGGTTCCCCAGCTGGCATGCCCCCTTCCCCTTTCCCCCAGTCACTGATAATCTAGTGGTTTCCCTGCTTTTGTGCAGTTTTTCCCCATTCTGAAAGGTTGAAAGGTCTGTCCTAATGCTTAGTTACTGGCAGAAAGACCTTTAAGCAAAAATATGCTGGTACTGGGGATATTTTAGTCCCATTCCTTTTGCCTTCAGACTCGGCCATGGCTGGAATGTGGCTCCTACAAGCTTCTCCAAAACGGATTTCAGCCCTTGGGCTAAAGGTTCTGCACCACTGTTGTGGAGGGCCCTGCACAATTAAGAAGCCTGGATTAAGAAGTTACACTAGAACGGAGGGAAGACAGCAGCAATCATGCAATGACAGGGTTGGGGCTAAAAACATAGCCCTGCAGCCCTTTTCTGTTCATTTTGCCCCTTCATGGCTATAACACTAGGGCTTAGGAAGTGTTCTATTTTAGCTTAGAGTTTGATTTTTTTTTCCAATAGGAGCCATTTAGAGATGCTCAGGCCAAGCAAGCAATTTGGAGCTGCCCTGGATATATGGCAGAATGTCTTTATTTATGGATTTGTTTAGGGCAAGCAAACACAGTTGGTTGCTGAACATTCCTTCCCAAGCAAATGAGATACCCTGGGGAGCTGCACATCTCAGGTGATGCTGATCTCTTAGCACACAAGACTCCAGCAGAGAAGAACTCTTGAATTAATTAGAAGCTGGCTGTAGATGCAGATGCAGGGCCACAAAATGAATTTCAGAAGCCTTTACTGGATCTTGAACTGTTACCCCCTGCATCCCCTGAATGACCTGTGAGATGAGTTCACCTGCCAAGGGGCCAATGCACAAACACCCACTGTTATTCTCTGGAAATGACCCTGTAAGTAAGAGTTGAACTGCCATAAAATGGTGCCCTCAAAAGCCCCCAAAGGCTTTTGATACCATTGACCATGGTATCCCCCTGGCACTAGTCCAGAGGATACTATAGTCAATGGTATCAAAACCTGCTGAGAGACTGAAAAAAGTAACAGGACTGCACTCCCCCTGCCTTTCCCAAAGAAGGTTATCCATCAGAGCCATGTCTATCCTGAAACTAGGCCTGAACCCAGACTGGAATGGATCAAGGTACCAGTTGTCACCAGTAGCTGATCCCTATATAACATCTTAATTCTGCACGCCTCTGATTCCCAAAACAGAATGCCTCCATTCTAGAGAGCCTTTCATGCACCAGACACACTTCTGCACATGAAAATCACCACTGCCAAATAGCTGATAGCCATTGTCAACTTTGACCTATCTGGGCAACCTTAGGGGAAGGGAGGAATAAATTAGGTGCCTAGATTCAGCCCTTTCCCTCCAAACAGGTGTTCAACTCTGGCAGAGCTGACAGCACTAAAAATCAATTCATCCATATGAGTGTACTGCAAGAGCATTTAGATGCACAACTTGAGGATGTGCTTTCCCCACTCGCTGTATCCCTCTGGTAATGTGGGTCCAGATTCAAAATGGTGATCTGGGTATAAAATGAAGCTTATACAAGGTTGTACTTGCTAGGCACACGGCCAATAATGCAGTTGTCTATGCTTTTGGCTATTGATAAGTGTTTTGAAATCATGGAAGCTGAAACGATGAAGGGAAACTAGCACGATTTTCTTTGAGTGCCATTAACAAAATCATTAGAGAACATCTAGTTCAAAACATCTTCCATTCCTGATGAGGCTAAGACATGGAAAGCCAGTATCAAGTTGCTCAGCATTCTGGTAAAGATACAGACAACTAGGTATGGTCACTAGGGCTGTGCATGGACCACCACCCCCCCGCTTCATTTCAGATGCCACTTCAGACCCTCTGATTCATCCCCACTTTGACTCAGTTCCAGAGCCAAAGTGAGATTCGGATATCCAGATCATTCGGTTTGGGCGTTTTCCCATTGACTTGCATGGGCGAACACAAATGGTCATAGCTTTTTCAGGTTTCATGATAAATATATGAAACTTGGGGCCTCTCTGCTGACATGGAGGGGATCCCACCTGCCAAATTTCGACAGTTTGGCCCAGTACCTTTTGTGCTAGGTGCAGCTGAAATTTAATTTTTCCACAAAAACTCTCAAAGCAAAGAGCTCCACCTCTGAGCCCAACACCGCCTCCTCCTGCTGCCTGCTCGGCTGTCAAGGACTGCTAGCTGTCTCCTGCTCATGAGGAGGAGACAGCTAGCAAGCGGCGGGGGCATGCGCCATGCCTCCTCCTCCTCCTGCCAGGGCAATTCACAGTGGTTTTTGCATATAGGTCTATGTGCACACATAGACTTATATGTGAAAAGTGCTGTAAATTGCCCACATACTCAATATTCATGGCGCTTTTTTGCATATAAGTTTATGTGCACATCAACTTTTTAAAAAAAATTCATGGTAATCATGGGGGAGGGACCGGTGAGGAGAGCAAGGGTTGGGGGGGGCATCCGAAGAACCCGGACAGGGGTGGGTTCTCACATCCCTAAATGACACCACCAGAATGATCTCTGTCTCTGAAATGCAGCTGTTTTTCTCCAGTTATTCAGTTTACCCCCCCTCCTCCACCACTGTCACTGAATGGAGATTGCTGGGTTACATTCAGCCCTGATTTGGCAACTAGAGTTTCCATTCACCAAAGCTCCCTCCCTCCTCCTCCTCCTCCTCCCTTCCCCCCTCCCTCCTCCTCAAGCCCTCGCTGAACTTTCTCAAGTTGATACTTTTGGCGCCAGGCTGCCTGGGTTGCTCAGCATGAATCACCAAGTCAGACGAGGCACTTCATATACAAGCTGCTTCGCTTCGGGGCACCTTGTTGCTATTCTGCTCCACCTCGTATCACATGAAGGCACCTCCAAAGCAGCCCGCTTTGACTCGTTATATGGGCTTCAGACCAAAGCGGTGCACAGCCCTAATAGTCACTCCATTTGCTGGATTCTCTTCTGTTGACACAAGAGTACAATGTATTTCAATGTATAGTAATATAAACAAACAACTGTAACTCAAATGGATCCAATAAAAATGATGAACTTGTTTTATATCTCTTACTCTTCATGGTTGACATAGCAAACATTAAAAGAGCATCAGCCATCAAGTTTACAGCCTAAATATGAAGGAGAGAGAGTTTACAAAAGAAAAGATTACTACTATGCACTTTGGCTTCTATTAAGTCTTTATTAAATGCACCACCTAAAACAAAGAACTGTGTGTTCCAACCTAAGACAGATCTGAATTACTGCTGGCTTTTATTTTTTAAAACAGAACATCTGTGCTTCACTCTCCCAGTAGTTCTTGGTGTAACCTGAAATTTCTTTGCACCAAGCCCTAATGGCAGAAAGCGAAGAGGCTCTAAAGAGCCTCTTGTTGAGGGTGAAAGAGGAAAGTGCAAAAGCTGGTTTGAAACTCAACATTAAGAAAACTAAGATCATGGCATCTGGCCCCATCACTTCCTGGCATATAAAAGGGGAAGAAATGGAAGCAGTGACAGATTTTACTTTCTTGGGCTCCAAGATCAACGCAGACGGTGACTGTAGCCATGAAATTAAAAGACGCTTGCTCCTTGGGAGGAAAGCTATGGCAAACCTAGACAGCATAGTAAGAAGCAGAGACATCACCTTGCCGACAAAGGTCCATCTAATCAAAGCTATGGTTTTCCCAGGAGTAATGTATGGCTGTGAGAGCTGGACTATAAGGAAGGCTGAGCGCCGAAGAATTGATGCTTTCGAACTGTGGTGCTGGAGAAGACTCTTACAAGTCCCCTGGACTGCAAGGAGGTCAAATCAGTCCATCCTAAAGGAAATCAACCCTGAGTGCTCATTGGAAGGACAGATACTGAAACTGAAGCTCAAATATTTTGGACACCTAATGCGAAGAGAAAACTCTCTGGAAAAGACCCTGATGCTGGGAAAGACTGAAGGCAAAAGGAGAAGGGGACGGCAGAGGACTAGATGGCTAGATAGCATCACCGATGCAATGAATATGAACTTGAGCACGCTCCGGGAGAGAGCAGAGGACAGGAAGGCCTGGTGTGCTATGGTCCATGGGGTCACGAAGAGTCGGACACAACTGAACGACTGAACAACAACAAAAGGGATGTTGGAGGAATCCACCCAGAGATTCAAGCCAAGCTTTTGGCAGCTCAGCCCCCCGGACTCTGGCTTATTTGTCTGCGAGCTGGCCCAAGTTGACCTGTGTGAGTCGGGCCACTTCGCGGACTTCCACCACCACCATGCACACCCCTCAGGCTCTCCTTGCTGATGCTGATAGGAGAGCATGAAGAGTGCACACAGTGCTGGAAGTGGTGGGAACAGCAAGGGAGGACTCCTTCCCTACTATCGCCACCCAGAGCCGCCATGTGAAAGCCCCTCATGTCGACACCAGCAAGGGGAGCATGAGAGGTGCCAGCGCCAGCAGGTGGGCATACGGTGGGAACCATTGCTGCCCACCACCATGTGCGAACCCCTCACACTCTCCTTGCCGATGTTAACAAGGCGGGGGGGGGGGATTTTCCCCCTTTTGTGGAACTTTGTTGTTCTGCTAATTACAGCCATAATTTGCAGAACAATACAGCTCCACAAAAGGGGAGGAAGTTCCCAGAGTTGGGGAGCAAACTTCTGTGTCTAGGATCATAAATGCAAGTCGAGATGGGGGCACTGTGGAAATATGGTAAGCCCCAAAAGGACTGGATTTCCTAGTGATGGACATTCCTACTTGCACCTAACTTGGTCTAAACTGCATGTACAAAATGCAGACATGCTCTGAAATATCATTTTCATTCCCCTTATTTCTCTTCCCCCACACTCTGAACAACCAGTCTGAAGAAGAGTTCTGGGAAATTCCAAAGCTATGATGATTTAGGGCCAAACTACATGTTACATTAAGAGAATATTTAAAAGCTTAGGACTGGCCACTCCTTATTCTTAAATAAAAAAGGGCATAGGGCCCTGGTCTAAATTGGGACCATGGCATAGGGACTGTAGCACCAGGAAGGGAATTAAGATTAAACCTTTCTACCAAGCCATTTTCCTAATGAAGCCTCCCTCCCTCCCTCTCTAATTCTCTCTCTCTCTCTCTCTCTCTCTCTCTCACACACACACACACACACACACACAAAAGTCATATTTGTATTTGCCTCTGAAGGTGCTATTTGCCCTTGGGGGTGTCAGCAGGGTAATGGTGCAGGGGAAAGGGTTAGCAAAAACGAAAAACAAAAAAGCCCTGTCCTGGACCCATCTCCTTTTTTTTGTTAAGAGAGGAGTGGTTTCAGTCTTGAACACACTGTTTTATATACACTATTAATTCATTGTGTAGTTGGGCTATTAGCTGATACTTTAAAAAGGCACTACTGTTCCTTTTGACTTTTTTTTTTTAAAGACCAGCAATTTCCAAACTACTTGCAATGTTTTTGTCTTCAAAAGAGAAGGGAGGAAAGAAGAAAGCTCTGTAGTTAGTAATATCACAGCTATCCTGGCCAACAGGGAAAATATATTTTAAACTGTAAATATAGAGAGTGTTCCTGAAAAATTAACATGACCTCAAGAGCTGCCTCAAAAGAATAAACTAGGGATGTACGAATCCCTTACCCTGTTCTGTTGTGGGGCTTCCGCAGTGGGGGGGAGGCGCTCCATCCCTCCCCCCGGAATTTTCCCTGGCCAGCTCCGCTCCTCAGCGGCTCCATGGAGCCACTGGCTAGGGCCATCCGCAGCCAGAGTTCCAGCCATGGCTAGGCTGCTGCGGACACAAAAGGCGGCCACCGTAGCAGCTGCCATTTGCGTCCTGCCAAGCTGCTGTGATTGGCTATGTAAGTATTTACGTAGCCTATCATGGCAAAGAGCAGGGATGCAAACGGCGGCCACTACGCCGTTTGAACCGCTGCTATTTCCGTGATAGGCTACGTGAGTATTTACGTAGCCTAACACGGTAAAGGCAGCCACACAAATGGTGGCCACTATGCCATTTGTGTGGCTTCCTTTACCATGATAGGCTACGTGAATACTTACGTAGCCTATCACGGAAAGAGCAGAGACGCAAATGGCGTAGTGGCCGCCATTTGCATCCCTGCCCTTTGCCGTGATAGGCTACATAAATACTTACATAGCCAATCACAGCAGCTTGGCAGGACGCAAATGGTAGCCGCAGCAGCCGGCCGAAAGACCAGTTGCCACCACCACCAGAGCCGCCGCCGGTGGAGCCCCAGGTAGTTTCGTTCTGGGGGGATCCGCGGGGTGGCAGGGGGTGGGAGGCTGTTCTGCCATGGATTTCGGGGAGCCAAATGCCAGTGCATTCAGCCTCACTGAAATCCATGGTGGAATTCTCCGCCATCCCTAGAATGACAAACAGATATTTTAGGAAGACTGTAGTGACCTCTAGTGACACAGCAGTGTTTGAGAGAATTCTGAGTCAGAAGGATGAAGTCATTCATGTCTGTCGCTTTTCCTTTTGGAAGGGATAGAGCATTTAAGCAAGTCATTTTTGAAAATATTTTTGTCCAAAGAGGGTTTTAGGGACGTATGAGAAATTTGCTTCAGCTCATCAGGATTTACTCCGTTGGCACCTTCTGAACCAAACACAGAATCAGACTCAATCTGTAGTTGAAGCCCTTGCATTTCTGAGCTTGCAGTGTGATTTGTGGACCCTCCACCAAAAGAATATGTGTTTGAGAGCATGCATACCTTTCAAAAAAGCGCATGAAAAAAATGTGTACTTTTGAAAAATGCACAAATATGCTTTCATCAATGGGAGAAGACTGCAAACCTTGCAAAGATGCGCACAATCGATACATACATTTGGAAAAAATACACAAAAGTATGCACAGGTGGTAATGAGAAAGAAAAGAAAAGCGATGGTCCCATTCTGCTACAGACTTGACTTGGAACAAGCTTCGAGATGGAAACAGGAGAACTTCAGTTCTCCAGTTTTGCTGATTTGCGTAGCCCTAGTTTTACTTAGGAATACCTTTGCAGATGGCCAGGGCTGATCCAAGACCTTTTGGTGCCCAAAGCAAAGGACTAGATTCCCCCTACTCCCAGGCCACACATTCCGTGTACAGAAACTGGCAGATGAACCTTATTTAAACAGCTGCAATAGGATGGTGTCCTCCTCTTAACTGAAACCAGCAGCCTAGCTTTGGCTATGTGGGGCACACCCTGTCCTTCTGTACCTTGCTGCTTCTCATTCATATTCTGCCTGATGCCTGCTTCCTGCCTGCCCAAAGAAATGCTACAATGCAATTTTAAATCTCTGCACTGCTGCTAGGTATTCTGCTGCAGAGAGACACATGCGTTTCCATGCTCCTACACCTAGAGAGGCCAGTACAATTGTGTTTTAAATCTCTGCATTGCTACTAGGTTTTATTTTGTTGGGGGGGGGGGTCCTTTTATACTGCAGTTTTAAACTTTTACATTTTCTATTGTATTTTATGCTTTATATTGTATTTTGTGGTTTTAATTGTTGTAAATTGTTGTAAATGTGAACCACCAAGAGCGCTTCGGCTACTGGGTGGTATAGAATTGTAATTAATGAATAATCAAGATATTGTCCCTCTTCTTTTATGTATTTCTTGTTATTATTATTATTTTTAAAAATCCAATGCATCTAATGGAATAGTAGTCTCATATTATTATTATTATTATTACTATTATTATTACTATTACTATTATTATTAACATTTCTATACCGCCCAATAGCCAGAGCTCTCTGGGTGGTTTACAAAGATTAAATGTTGTTACAGAATGTTACAGAAGGGAGTGGTTTTCTGCTGCATAATTGGGGACTCCATACCCAAAAGCCCTATGCCTAATGCACACAGAAGGCTTGCCACATGGGTCACTGCTTTAAATGCAAGTGAATGGAAGCTGCAAACAAATGAAAAAATGACAACAACCATGGTTCATCACAAGAGCCCATTCATTTAGCATGGCATATGCGTCATTTGGGCCTTAGGGCAAATTTAAACAGTCAGGAGGTTTCATTTTCCTTCCTTTCTCCCACATTTCAAAGTATGGGTGGGGGGTATTCATTGAACTCTCTCTCTTTCTCTCTCTCTCTCTTTCTCTCACATGGAGTAAATGTGTTCAATCTTTCTTCTGTGATAGGTCATATCTACAAACATTTTCCTTCCAGGCTGTCAGAAAGAATAACTGAAGAACTGAGTTGTGATTTTACGATGTTTGTTCTATGAGCAAAAGGTTTGTTTTTGTGTTTGGTAGCTATGCTGTTAACAGCATTATAGTGACACCTACTGACTCACTTAAAGCATTACAATCATTACAACATAATATTTGAAAGAGCAACCCAAGGGACATGGAGGAAAGCAAGAATTCATCTAGATCCCATCCAAAGTAAATGAATATTTAAGCAAAATTCTTCCTGCGGAAGATTTTAAAAAACAATTTTATATTGATCCTATAAACTCATAATTAGGTTTAGGGTTGCCAGAATCTGGAGAGTTTTGTTTGTGGGGATTTTGTGAAGTTTCCTGGTGGTGATTCTTCCTCTTCCCCCATGCCAGAGTCAATCATTTATATCTGTTTTACAGGCCTTCTTGTCTTCCCCATCCAAGCCCTCCACAGTGAACATGCACACAGGTTTGAATGCATTGCAGGGGACAGTGTGGGAGGGAGAACAATGCCCATAGGAGTGATTGGATCTGCAGGTTGGGATGTAAGAGAATTTTTATCAGTTCATTTTTTATCAGGATTTACCCAATTCACACCTTCTGGACTGAACATGGACTTAGATGCATTCTGCAAAGTCTGCACATATCCAAGTTTGCAATGTGATTTGTGGACCAAAAAATATCTGTTCAATGGAATGTGCACATTTGAAAAAGCACATGAAAAGATGTGTATTTTTGGAAAATATACACAAAGGGAGCAATCCTACCAGGATAGGTTGCTACCTCTGAACTCGGAGGAGACTGCCCATCCAATGCAGGGCAAGAGAAGTGCAGAGGGGATTGTCCCTTCCGTGCTTCAGCCTCCCTGTATTTGCAGCTAGACAGCCGATTTCAGCTGTCTAGCCGTGGGAAGGCAGAGCAGGGGAAGTGGTGGTCAGATGACACATTGGATTTGTCATACCGGCATTTCCGCCTTCCCTGCCCAGGAATGCCCCCCCAGAACACCCCATTTTTGCCGCTCCACACTCCTCTTCCAAGTCTGGAGCATGGGGCCATTCCAAGCTGCCTGTGAGGTTGCACGGGAGGGGGGAAGGTCGGTTCCCAAGGAACCCACCTTGAGGTGCAGGCTCCAAGTTCGGTTCATGGAAACTGACGTATCTTATGGCTGCCGAGCCACTGACTAGCTGCCATAGGATTGCTCCCAAATTCACTTTAATCAATGGGAGAAGAATGTGTATATTTCAAAGATGGGCTGGATCTACACTTACCGCCTTTTTTTGCTTCCAATGAGGTTTCACCGCCCACCTTTCACACTACGCAGTAGCCACCTCGAATTGGAACTGGAATTTCCCACTTCCGTGCTCCCGCTTTCAATACCCTGATATCCCAGTATTTCCCCTTAATGTGCTCTAATTTTCTGCCTTCACGACCGTATCCGGTCGTAGTCTTCCCCCCGCCTGTCCATATATGGTGGTATTTGTATTTTCCTCCTGTCCAATCACAGCTCTCAATGGCCCCATGTCTTCTTCCAGCTACCAATCGCATAGCTTCCTCAGCAGCCCCCATTTCCTCAGTAACAAGCAAAGGACTGGATGTGCGCGTGCTTGTCTGATCTCGGATGCTAAGCAGGGTCGGCCCCTGTCAGTAGTTGGATGGGCAACTGCCTGGGAATCAGGCTTCCTCCACCGGGCAGGGGGTTGTTCTATCCCTTCAAATGAGACTAAGTTTTACCCCCTTCTATCCTCCACTCAGGATGTTTTTTTTTAATTAAGGCGTTATCCTCTCAGAATCGGGGCTTCTCTGCGATATTTTTTTTTCTAATTCAGGCATGATCTTCAAAGTTTCGAAGTTGTGAAGCTTCACAGCTTCAAGCCTTCGAAGATCATGCCTGAATTAGGAAAAAAAAATTGCGGAGAAGCCCCGATTCTGCGAGGATAACACCTTAATTTTTAAAAAAAACATCCACAGCGGGGGATAGGAGGGGGTAAAACTTAGTCTCATTTGAAGGGATAGAACAACCCCCTGCTCAATGCAGGAAGCCTGATTCCCAGGCAGTCACTCATCCAACTACTGACCAGGGCCGACCCCGCTTAGCATCCGAGATCAGACAAGTGCACACAGGAAAACAGCAGGAAAACAGCACAGCGCTCGAGTGTGAACCAAGTTTGCGCATTCGATGAAGCACTGCAACGGGGAAAATGGGTGAGTGTGAATAATCACATTTTAATGTGAGAGCATTTAACCCGATGGGACACCGAATTCATTGCGATGGTGGGCGCAATGTAGATTGGCCCATGTGCACAATTGAGGCATACATTTGGAAAAATACACACAGAAATATGCATAGATTTAATGCAAAAAGAAACTGATATGGACTTGAGTCAGAAGAAGCTTCAACATGCAAACCAGAGAACTTTGGTGAGCTTGAATTTTGCAAATTTGCCCATCCCTACCTGCAGGAGGGGCTGGATTGTATACTAAGAGTGCCATCATTCCTGTAGTTCAGACAGTAATGAAAATATATCCCATGCATCTTCACAGAAACAGTTAGAAGTAGTGTAGCTGGGGCTAGAAAAGGGGCTTTTCTCAGTAGGGGTGGATGAATCGGCCATTTCAGTTTAACTTGGTTTCTCATTTTTTCCAACTTAAGCTGGTTTGCCCCATGTCTGCATTAGTTTGCAATTTTTTTCTTACACATGTTTTCATGTACATTGCTCCTAATATACACGTTTGTACACACTTTCCCCTATTCTATTCATTTTTTGCAAACAAAATATAAGCCAGTGTGGTGTAGTGGTTACAGTGTTGGACTGGGACTCAGGAGATCTGGGTTCTAGTCCCCACTCAGCCATGGAAGCTCACTGGATGACTTTGGGCCAGTCACAGACTCTCAGCCCAACCTACAGGGCTGTTGTGAGGATAAAATGGAGAGGCGGACCATATGAGCCACCTTGGAGTCTTTGCAAGAGGAAAAATGGTGGGATGTAGATGTAATAAATAAATAATGCACTTTTCTATGTTATTTTCATGGAAAATATTCATTGTGTGTGTGTACGCTTTCCCTTGATATACAGATTTTGGTACATATTTTTGATTGAGAACTACATTGCAGAATTTGGAGAAGTGTGAATATCAAAGCATAACTGTGTTTCACTTTATGTATTGGTTCAGGGAATGTAAATTAGGTAAGTTCTCTTTAAAGCATAACCAAATAAATTTCTCCCCCATCCCTACCTCATAGCTGGAAGGCCATAGAAATCTTAATGTGACCCTAACTGATGAGATCTTCACATGTTAGATTTCTAGTAGATCAGACAACAGTGTGGAATATGTTTAATTAGATCATCTAATTTCAGCTAATGTAAGTAGCAAGGGGGAAAGATTGAATCACAAGATGTTCATCAGCAAGCCCATAGAGAGAAATGGTGAGAATTAAAAATCCTCTAAATAGAAGCTAAATATTTTTGAGTACGACATGAAAATTTGACATTGCTTGAGGTGCATTTAAACCTCCTGCGGGAAAAGTAGCACTAGAATTTTAAGAACCAAAGACTCTCTCCTCTTGCTAACTCCAAAATGACTGGAAATTAGTTTGGTTAATTGATTAATTGTTGCCAATTCAATATATACCTCACAGACAATCTTGTAGGGTTTGCATCATTAATTTTTGGAACAATGATACTTTACAAGTTATTTCTCCTTGAATTCACGAGATGCTTCAGATATGTGATGGAGGGGTTTTTATTACCCCTTGCTGCATCAAAGATCTCAGTCATGGAAGACAGGCACCCATTAGAGTCTTGGGAAGTCCCGGTGGTGCTATTAGTTTAGCACCACCAAGGTATACGAGGCTTCATGTCATAGACCTGGAGGCCTCTGATCTGGCAAAAGGGTGGTGTTTTCATTGGCCACTCACTGCATTGGAGGCCTCTAGTCATGTGGAAAAAGCAACCAAGAATCCTCTCCACAGAATTGGCAGAATTGAATAAAACCTTCAGACTGAAAAAAGAGGGATTTTCAGTGGCAGTCAGAAACATATCTATGACTGCAGAGCTGAAGCTATTTTTGCTAGTACTGGGGTCTCCAACATGCAGATACCCGTCATGCCCCTAATGGAAGATCGGAGGAAGAGCTGGAGGACCAAGAACCACCAACCACCAGCAATTCTCAGGTTCTGCCAATAGTCCAGGAGGAGCCCCTGCCCTCAAGGGTGACTACCATGAAGGCATCACCTGTGGAGGACAAGGACTCTGCCTCAGAGGTGGAGGCAGAGAAACCCCCAAGCCCTCAAGAGAGACACCACCTGAAAAGACAGGAATTCAGAAGGAGCATGAACCTGAGCCAGAGACTTCCTTGTAAGAAAAGGCCTAATTACATGTAGGAGGTTTGCTCTAGGGATGTATGAAACACCTATCTGGTTCCGCGCTGGGGCATCCGTGGGGGGGGGGGAGGTGCTCCAACCCTCCCCCTGGAATCCTCCCCGGCCAGCTCCGCTCTGCAGCAGGTCTGTGGAGCCACCGGCCGGGGCCAGCTGCAGCCGGAGTTCCGGCTATGGCTGGGCTGCTGCAGCCGCAAATGGCGGCCATTGTAGCAGCCGCCATTTGCGTCCTTCCAGGCTGCTGTAATAGGCTACATAAGTATTTACGTAGCCTACGACAGCAAAGAGCAGGGACACAAATGGCATAGCAGCTGCCGTTTGCGCCCCTGCTCTTTGCCGTGATAGGCTACATAAATACTTACATAGCCTATCACGGCAGTCTGGAAGGATGCAAATGGCGGCCACTACATTGGCCACCATTTGCGGCCGCAGCAGCCAGCTGAGAGACTAGCTGCTGCCATCGGAGCCGCCGCCGGAGCCGCGGCCGCCGCCACAGCCCCAGGTAAGCTTCTTCCCAGGGGGATTCTGCGGGGTGGCGGGGGATGGGAGGCCATTCCACCATGGGTTTCAGGGGGCTGAATGCCAGTGCATTGGGCCACACTGAAATCCGTGGCGGAATTCTCCTCCATCCCTAGTTTGCTCGCAAGGAGGACCTTTTCTGCTGCAGTCACTAACAGCTCACAGCTGAGGCTAGGGAAGTACGGACTGTACAAAATCCTCCCCATCTGTGTTCCGTGGATTGTCAGATGCCTTTTGTTCTGTCATCTGCCCACAGAGGGATGTGAATATTATTATTTTTGTCATGCAGAAAAATACGGAAATATTTACATAAATATTTATGTCAGTATTTACGTAAGCATTCACATAATTTACCTCAGTATGTAACATTTAGTGTATTGTCCCCCATTCCATTCAACGTTACTTCAGCAGAAACTTAGGTACTTTTCTACGGATTTATATGCGTAAATTTCGGGAAAGTAAAAAAATCATCCGAAAGTCCAGGGACTCTGCGCGGCCTGAGGGGGACACTCCACAGCAGATTCCTCAGGTTGCATTCTTTGAAATCTGAGGTCATTTTAATCCATGTCGAATGTCTCCAGCATCCCTAGCTGAGGCTTGGGTGTGGCTCTGACAGCCTCTACATAAAATTAGCAGTATAAGGCTGAGAGAGTTGCTACAAGCAACATTGACCAGACTTTCTTGAATTCAGCTTTCCTTGCCTTGACTCCAGACTACTAACTTGACTAAATTTTGGTTTGGGATGGCATGGGAGCCTGTTTCGATCCGCAAAACTGCCAGTCTGCTGGTGGCCACACCCCCTGAACTGCACCCCCTGAGCCCTTCCCCCCGCTCGCCGGTCCCTGGGCTGCCCCTGAACCGCCTTCCAACACTCAGTGACCAGCCCACTGCTTACCCAGACCCATCCACCTCTGTGCCAATAGCCATGTTTTTAAAAAACATGGCAATGGGCAGTATGTGCCCATAGACTTTATCCAAAATAGTGCCATGAATCTTGTGTATAAGTCTATGTGCCCATAGGTCGTTTCAGTCTCCGCCTCCCATTCCGGGCCAGCTACATGGGGGAAGCAGCTTGACAAGAGGAGGAAGGCAAGACGCACTTCCCTCTCACCTTCCTCATCCTGTCAAGCTGCCCTCCCCCCCCCCGCACCTGTAGTTGGCCCAGGATGGGAAGAGGAGACTGGAATGATCTGTTCTCCTCCTCTCATCCCAGCAACATGAAGACAGCAGCCTGATGGAAGAAGGAAGGCGATAGGGAAGCACTTCTCGTCTTCCTCGTCCTGTCAAGCTGCTGGCCCAGGATGGGAGAGGAGACAGGAGTGAGCCTTCCCCCATTCCCACCCCAGTACAAATATAGAGCTCCTTTTACACAGCATGGAACTCTATATTTTCATAGATCTATTGTTGTGCAAAACGTGGATGGAAAGGGCCAGTTCTACAACATAGAAGCCTCTTCATGTCATGCCCTTTCCAGCCACCATTGTGCGCAACCATAAATCTATGAAAAAATAGAGCCCTATCTTGCGTAAAAGACGGTGGCTTGCTTAGAGGAGCGGGCAACTTCAGCACACTCCTGCACAGCTTGCTGAGCTCTCCAGAGGCTTGCGCAGCCTGGCTTGTGCAAGTGGGCGGCAGCAGCGGTTGCTCGAGCGACCGCCGGGCTCAGACTGCGATGAGTTCATCCATCCCTATTCTTGGTGTAAGTACTTCTGGACCCTCCTTCTGTCTACTCCTTGTGTGTTGTGTTGCCTTGGGAACTTATTGCCTGTTACCTGGACTAGGCTCTGACCAAGGATGTCAGAGAAATCTGCAACGGAACCAAATGAGTTGGATTTTGTTGACTCCAACCAGTGGATTCTGTGGAGGACAGCTTTTCCCCTGTTAGGCAGGTCCAGTCTGGGTTTCATCCTGGTTATGGGACTGAATCACCATTGGTTGCCCTGATGGATGACCTTTATCAAGAGTGGGATAGGGAGAGTGCAACCCTGTTAATACTGCTTGATCTCTCATCAGCTTTTGATACCTTTGACTACAGTATCCTCCTGAATCGACTCCATGGGATGGGTATTGAAGGCACTGTGTTACAGTGGTTCCGGTCCTACCTGCTGGCCCAATTTCAGAAAGTAACATTGGGTGACCATTCCTCGGCCCCTTGGCAGTTGAGCTATGGGGTTCCGCAGGGTACCACTTTGTCTCTAATGTTACTTAACATCTATATGAAGCCTCTGGGAGTGGTCATTAGGGGATTTGGAGCCAAGTGCCATCAGTATGCTGATGACACACAGCTCTATCTCCCTCTGACATCTGAATCAGAAGAGGCTGTGCAAATCCCAAACTAGTGCCTGAACTCAGTAATGGGCTGGATGAGGGCCAATAAACTGAAGCTGAATCCTGGCAAAATGGACAGCCTGTGGGTGAGAGGTTCCCAAGTCTGGGAGACTTGGATGGGGTTGCACTCCCTCTGAAAGATCAGGTTCAGGTCCGTAGTTTGGGGGTACTCCTAGATCCATTACTATCGCTGGAAGCCCAAGTGGCCATGGTGGCTCAGTGTGCCTTTTTACCAGCTTTGGCTGGTTCATCAAATATGACCTCTCCTGGACAGGGATAGCTTGGCCACAGTGGTACAGGCACTAGTAACCTCAAGACTGGATTACTGCAATGTGCTCTATGTGGGGCTGCCCTTACAGCTGCTCCGGAAGCTGGAGCTAGTGCAGAACACAGCAGCTTGGCTACTGTCAAGAGCTGCCCCTTTCCAGCATGTAACTCCTTGCTGGGGGAACTGCCCTGGCTGCCTATCCACTACTGAGCAAGGTTTAAGGTTTTAGTACTAGTGTACAAAGCCCTAAACAACTTGGAACCAAGATACCTGAGAGACCACCTGCCTGGTCACTGACGTTACTGGAGGACTTGCTCCTGGTGGTTCCACATGGACCTATGGCCCAACTGAGGTCCACTAGGAGAAAAGCCTTCAATGTGGTGGCCCCCTTTCTTTGGAACTCCCTGCCCCTGGAGGTCAAGCAGACACCAACACTGTGTTATTTCTGGTGCCTCCTGAAAACAACAGTGTTCCAGGAGGCATTCCTTAACTGACCAGCTACAGTTTCTATTGGCATTCTGGGTTTTTTGTTTGTTTGTTTGTTTTTGTTTTTGTTTTAAGTATGATGTTAAGGTGGTGTTTTAATCTTATTATTCTTTTACTGTTTTATCTTTTGTGTTCACCACTCCAAAATCTGTTTTGGATATAGAGCGGTATACAAATATTGTAAATACATACATACATACATACATACATACATGCATACATAAAATTCTGCAGACCTGCAGGCTGTTTTTCTAACTTCCTGAGCAAATTTTGCCATATAATTTTTTTAAAGCTAAAAATGTGTATTTCCCCCATAGCCTAAGCATGAAAATGCACATGGGAGGAGGGTTGCACATTTTGAGAGAATTTGTGCTTTTTCACACATGTGCAAATTGGGAAACTAAAAAAAAATCTGATTCTATCCATGGGCTGATGATGGATTGAAAGGCACCTGACAATCCATGAAACACGGATGGAACAGATTTCACACAATCCGTACGTCCTTAACTCTGACCCTTCTCCTGCCTGCTTCTTGTCTGCTGTGTTGCCTCGGAACCTGGTTGCCTGTGACCTGAACTAATGAGACCTTGTCTTTTGCCTGATCACTTGTTGT
Source organism: Heloderma suspectum (assembly GCF_057233095.1). Taxonomy (NCBI): domain Eukaryota; kingdom Metazoa; phylum Chordata; class Lepidosauria; order Squamata; family Helodermatidae; genus Heloderma; species Heloderma suspectum. The sequence continues at coordinate 269,312,515 of NC_139459.1, read as the reverse complement.
GCTGACTGTCTTAGAACTCTTGGACCCTTGAACCTGTAACTGCAAGGCTCAGACTTTGGAAATGTGACAGTACCAATCTTGGCACCCACCAGACTCCTGCCCCTCCTAATTTTAATGAAACTTCAGCTGGTTCAGAATGCTGCAGCCAGACTGTTGTCTGGGGCTGGTTACAGAGAACACACAACTCAGTGGCTACCCTTCTGTTTCCAGGCAGAATTGAAAGTGCTGGTTATGACCTATAGAGCCCTATGTGGTTTGGGAGCAGGCTACCTGAAAGACTGTCTTCTCCCATATGAGCCTTAAGATCTTCTGGAGAGGTCCTTGTTTCGAGACCACCACTTTCAGAGGTGCTTTTGGTGGCAACTCAGAAGAGGAACTTCTTGGAGGTCAGTCCCAGTCTTTGCTGAGGGAAGCTAGATGTGTTCCCTCTCTGCTGTCCTTCCACCAGCAGGAAAAGACCACTTTATTCAAGAGGGTCTGTTGTGTTGGAGGCTGTTTTTACTCTCTTATTGTTGCATGTTTGATTGTGTTTGATTTCTTATCATTTTTATCAAATTTTATTAGGGATTATAAGCTGCTTTGAGTGCCACTATTGGTAGAACGGGGGATGATGACGTCTAGATAAATAAGAAATAAAATGTATTTATTTATTACATTTTAAAAAAATCAGGAGGCTGGCATGCTGCGAAGCAAAGTGTTGCCCTCCAGCATCAGCTTTATTTGGGTTCAAAAGAGCGGTTTTGTGCTTTGGAGTTCAGACTCCACCTCCGCCTTGTACTTAGGTTTCTTGGGCAAGTTCATTTTCTTTTACTCTCACCAGTTTGCCTTCTGGGTAATAATAGGGATGCTGGAGATATTGGAGACAGACTGAACTGAGCTTGGATTTCTCAGAATCTAACCTGTGGAATCCACTGCGGAGCGATCCCCTCAGGATGCACGGAGTCTGTGGACTTTCGGGTTTTTCTTTACTTTCCTGAGATTTATGCATATTTATTTGTAGGAAAATTACAGATGTTTCTGCTGAGGAAAAGTAGAATGGAATGGGGGACAATATGCTAAATGTTATGTACTCAGGTAAATTATGTAAATTGTTATGAAATCTCTTTTTATTTGCATATTTTTCTGCATGACAGAAAAAAAATTGCACCTGTCTGTGAGCAAATGATGGAACAAAAGGCACCTTACAATCCGCAAAACACAGATGGATTGGATGTTACACAGGCTATACATCCCTAGGTACTAATAAGTATTGTGTTACCAGCCATGCACACCATAGCAACCGTTTTATGAATGAACAAGTCCCCAAGGAAGCCGTTTCGTGAGCATGTCCATGACACTCTCTCAAAATTCCAATTTTGGGGGGCTACTGACCCAAAAAGATTGGGGACCCCTGTATTAGCTGAGGGATAGACAGACATATAGGATCATGCCCTATATAAAATATGGGGTATGATTCTAACATGAAATCCAGCCATGCTCCATATCACCTAAAAGGTTTTCTGCTTTAACTTGCTCATTAGCAACTAGCACAGATATCCATAAAAAGAAGCTGACAAATTATTTGGAATGGCTAACACCTATGGACCAAAATAGCTGTAGGGTAACTGGCTACAATGCCAATGCTAATGAAAATAGTGTTTACAAATGTTTCCTGAGGTGTCAGCAAGTCTTTAATGTAAATGTCTGCTATTATCACATGCTGAGTGTAGTCTATTATTGTACTAATAAACCATAAAGCAAACTCTCTAACTTCATTACCACATTTAATTACCATCTTTGTAGTTTTGCTTTACAAACAGGACAATCAGTGCTTGGTTCTCCTTGCTAAATCCCTGCAATAATGAAGAAAATGTTGGGGAGTTTGCCTTATTTGGGGGTTTGCCTCATCTTTTGGGTGCTAAGATTTTTCATAGAGTTCACTTTTTAAAAAAGGTTTTGGGGTTTTTTCCTCCCCCTTGGAACAATCAGCCCTGCTTTTTTACCTTGAAGTAGAACCCTTTAATGGCACAGTCATCATCACTATTTGTCTCTAATAAATGTGCTGACTGTGCAATGTCAACTCTGCATGACTTTGGATGGGCTATAAGTCCGAGAGATGCTTTTGCTTTTAATCCCTCCCAATCACAGTTTTGCCTAACCCAAAATTATGCATAAAGCAATTGGTGGAAGACATAAAATCACATCTCAAGAGTTCACAGGAGAGCCATTCTGGACCCATGGCTGATCTGGATTCACTCTTAAAAAGTCATAGACCAGATGGCGGCAATCTCTAATTTATAGGGCTCATTCTTCTGTTTTAGTTGAGTCAAGGGAAATTATCTGGAATGTGTCTCCTGCTGAGTTTCCTGTATCCTGACACAACCCCTATATTTTGAGTCTACTGCAGTAATCATTGAACCCAACTTAATGAGAACATTTCCTGTAAGTCCCATGGAAATGAATGGGGCTTGCAAAGGAGGTTCATCAAACTTCCTTGTTCTCAGAAATAACTTTCCCCGTAAGAATCTAAGACTGAAGTCATTTGACTGTAAGTCCATTTGAACTTGGTGGGATCTACTTTTGAGTACATATGCAGAGGATCAGGCTGCCTTCTCTTCCTTTGCTTCTTGAAGCTTTCAAGTGATCTAAAAGTAGCTGGATGGGAATGGTCACCATGTGCAAGAGGCTTAAAATTGTTACACTCAGTCATGCATATATATCACTTGATATTTCATTGCTTGATGAAGCTAAACATATGAATTGCCTCTATTCCTAGCATCATCTTTGGGGGGATGTCAGATGATAGGAATGCTCTGGGCCTATACAAGTGTCCACCTAAAGCTGTGCATGAATGTCCTCCCAAAATTCTCTATCCTATTTGTGGGCAGAGAATTGGGGGGGGGGGATTTCACTGCATTTCTCCAGGGGGAGGAGAAATTTTCAGCATTTTTTCAGAAGTAGGGCTCACCATTGGTAGAGGTTGTAGCTTCTTCCTTTTTTTGTAAGAGTTTTTGGTGCCTACCACCACAACCACCCTGCAATTGCCATCCTGTGATGTTTGTGGTCCTGTCCCCCCACCATATGTCTCTTCCACCTGTCCCTGCTGCCCTCCATGCTTTGGAGGACATGGTCCAAACTAAGATGTTCTATGCATATGGGCTCCCCTTGTGGTTTAGAACCTCAATTGTGCAATATTCTAAATTGACAGGGAGCCTGCATGCCTAAAACAGACACATTGACTCAGACCAGGATCAGTGCCAGTGAGCATGATCCGGCTCTTCCACTCATGTGATGGTAATTGCATGATTGGGCTGAATGGCTGTTTAGGCCTTCTGTCTATGTCTGGCCTGTCCTGGACTTCTGGATGCATGAAAGTCATTATAGCCTAGAGATGTTGGAGGAATCTATTTGGGGGGTGGAGCTCAATAAGTTTTCCTTGATTTAGCCCGCCAGACTTAAATCCATTTTCCACTAACTGGCCCAACTCAGTCTGTAGCAATCTGGGCCAATTAGTGGATTTTCCATGGTTTTTATTTGAGCAATTACGCCCGAATTTTGCACGAATCTGCACAATTTGCACAAATTGGCACAAAGTATGGCAGCAATTTCTGCAGATTATGCACATTTTGGCCACAATTTGCACAAATCTCTATTTGAGCAAATTGTATCCCACACACACACTCACACACACGCGCACACACACACACACACACACACGAATCCCTGGAATTTGTGGAAAACCCAGCTCAGTTCACAAATGCAAGCTGAGACAGGTGGGCAGCGGAAGTCTGTTAAGCCCAAAGAGGGCTGGATTTCCAAGCAATGGACATCCCTGTTATAGCTACCAAATGATGAATGTGCAAACTCATCCACAGTGCAGAAATTTTGCTTCATTGATCAGGAGTTCCAAGGCTGCCTCACATGAACCTATTTGGATAATGACACATAGGCTACAGAGATGTGTTGAGGCATTAGCCTGACCTGAAGCGGTCCTGTTGGCATTATCGCATGAACAAATCACTGGTCAGCTAGGGATGTCAGAGAATTCCGCCACGGATCTCGGTGAGGCTGAATGCCAGTGCATTCAGCCCCCCGAACTCCATGGCGGAATGGCCTGCCACACACCCCGCCCCCACGCGGATCCCCCCCCTGGGACGAGACTCACCTGGGGCAGATCTTCCGGGTGGCAGCGGCTCCAGTGGCGGCGGCGGCCGGTCTTCCAACCGGCTGCCGCCGCCACCATTTCCACTCTGGTAAAAAAAAGAAAAGAAAGAAAGACGTGATAGGCTACATAAAGATTTACATAGCCTATCATGACTAAGTTTAAAAAAAAAAAAACACGATGTGATAGGCTACATAAATCTTTACGTAGCCTATCATGGCTGGGTGGGTTAAAAAAAACAAACCCGCGTACGCAAATGGTGGCAGCTACGGCCACCGCCATTTGCGTTCCTTATTTTTTCCCTCTTAATCTACGTAAATATTTACATAGACTATGACGGTGAAAATCAAGGGGAATGCAAATAGCGTAGCAGGCGCTATTTGCATCCCTTTTTGCTTCCCCGTTTTAACCTACGTAAATATGTAAAAACGGGGAATCAAAGAGGGACGCAAATAGCGCCCGCTACGCTATTTGCATTCCCCTTGATTTTCGCCGTCATAGTCTACATAAATATTTACGTAGATTAAGAGGGCAAAAATAAGGAACGCAAATGGCGGTGGCCATAGCCGCCGCCATTTGTGTACGCGGTTTTTTGTGTTTTTTTTTACCCAGAGCCCTCTGCGGCCAGAAATCCGGCTGTGGATGGCTCTGGCCTGGCCGGGCCTGGCCGGCTGCTCCGCAGAGCTGCCGCGGAGCACAGCCGGCCTCGGAGGATTCCGGGGGGGGAGGAACGGAGCGCCTCCCCCCCGGGCGAGGATTCCGGGCGGAGGGACAGAATGTCCCACCAACAACAACTTAATCTGCAAACAGGTAAGTGACTTTCGTACATCCCTATGGTCAGCCCACAATGGGTTCAATGGCAGCTGACCACGTAGTTCACTCGAGGCATCCAGCAGCTGCCCCAGAGTGCTGCTCAGGCCCCGCCAGAAAGAGGGATCTGGTGCCCTTACTGGACAGCATTGTGAGAATATGGTGCATGTATAGGGGCTGTTCACTCAGCATAGTGTACATGTGTAGCTGCTAAGTGGCTAGGAGTGCCCAGCCCAGGCTACTGACATCATGGCCCCCACTGGACACTGCTAGACACTCAGCAGCCAGAGGTGCTGGCCCAGAGCCCCACTGTCGAGGAGGGACACCACATGGCCCTCTGACAGCAGGTCCTCCTCTTGCCATACCACTAAAAGAAAGCGCTATGGCTACCAGTCAAGGCTGCAGCCCCATGTTGGAGAATGTTGGAGAAATCCACCATGGCAGATCAGCACCACTTACCTCTACTCCAGGGGGATTGGTGGTGGAATGGCACTTGGCTGCTTCTTGCCGGCCAGAGCCGTTCACCTCCACCCTGCCAATCACCATTTCTTTTCTTTTTTTTAAATGGCGATCAGCAGGATGTGCCCATAAATGTATTATCAGGGTGGAAACTGAGCCCATAGAGCCCCAGAGCAGTTCTGATTCTGAGGAAGAACAGCAAACGATGGGAGAGGAGCTCGCTCATCTCTCACAAGCACAGCAGCTGGCAGAGATTCCTCCTGCCAGCGTTCCTGAGAGAGATAGTGACCCTGGCAGTGAGAGAGCAGTGGAGGGGGGCTTGCTGGACACTCGGCACAGACGCAGGTAGCGGCGACAGATGGAGGGCGCCGAAAGGAGGTGCTCTGCTCATTTGGCGCTAAAACAACAGTCACGTCCCAAGGACCCAAGGGTAAGAGGGAGGATCTCTCCATAGCCCATAAGTTCAGAGTCTTCCCGCGCTTCTCTTCAAACGGGGACCAACCACCTTACCTGGAGCTTAGGCTACTCTGCTATCTACCCCAGTGCAGTTCCTTGCTTAGCCGCTAGTGATTAGTATCTGTAAGAGTCATTAAGGAATAAAGGAATAAAGCCTTGGAAAGAATTCTCGTCATCTGTGTCTTGAGTTGGCTATTGGAGGGGACTGCAAGAGGCAGCTAGGGCGCTCTTGACACATATACACAAATAGAGCAATAAATTTTGCATATAAGCCTATTGACACATAGACTTATATGCAAGATTCATGGTTCCATTTGCATATAAGTCTATGGGCACATCCTGCAGATCACCATTTTTTTCTTTAAGAAATGGCGATTGGCAGGGAGGAGGTGAATGGCTCTAGCTGGCAGGTGGCAAGGTAAGCAGCCCCCAAGCCGGGTTCCCCCCCCCTTGGAATCCTTGTAGAGTGGAGCCACTCTGGAGGATCCTGGGGGGGAGAATGGATTGCCTCCCCCCCATGGATTCCCCACCAGAACGGATGGTGGGGAATACGTACATCCCTACCCATGGTGCACCAGTTTACATTGCACTATTTTTCTTTACTAAGTTTGATTAGTAGCACACTGAACTAATCATATGCTCCCTTGGGCTGGAGTGGGCAGATTCCCTACCTGCTGCTCCAGGGGGGAATTCATCCGTGGGAGGAAGCGATACATCCCTCCCCCTATAATCCCCTTCGGCTGGCTCCACTCCGTGGCAATTCTGCAGAGCCGGCTGCCGGCTCCGTATCACCAGCGCTATGGCCAGCCGCCATTGCCGTGCCATATCGCTAGGTTAAAGGCTGACTCCGGACACAAGTGGCGTCCACTACACCATTTGTGTCTGTGGTTTTTCCCACAATAGGCCAGCCAATGAGGACACTGGAGAGGTGAGAGGACCGCCTCCAAAGGGAGAGTCTGATTGGTTCAGCACACTGCTAATCAAAGTTAGGGTTTTTTTTTAAAAAAAACCCACCATATATTGTGATGTAAAATGGCATGCAGCCAGTGGAGACTAGATGCTGCTGCCACTGTGGCACAATTTCCTTTAGCAGCACCATGGCATAGCAAGAGGAGGAGGGGGAGGGGGAGGAGGAGGAGGGAGGAGGAGCTACCCAGCTAAAGTACAAGACAGGGCAGGGAGGGTGGGAGAGGCAGGCCAGCGTGATGCCACCCCCAGAAAATATCTTTCCTAGGGCCCCTCCAGACTTGGTGGTGCCTCTGTCTGCAGCCACATGGCTGCATGGTGCTGTTGTCCCCATTCCTTTGCTGCTCCTTCACAATGCCCTATGGTAAGGGCACTACATCCTCTGACACAGCAGCACCTGGGGACACCTATCACCCACTGCGAACTGGCTCATGAGCCACCCCTGGTCTCCTTGATACGCTGGGTTTTTCAGTAATTATGCCATTGTACAAAAACTGTGATTTGAATTTGGGCCCTATCTAATTACCTTATTTGGGACCAGGAGTTATCCCCTGCCCCAGGCCATATAGGGTGATTTGAGGGAAGGGGTTCAACTTGGTCTTGCACATGTGGCCAAAATCAGGCTTAGCCATTTAAGGAGCCCTTTTCAGAAGTCATCCATGTGTGTGAGGTTTGTGTGGAGAAGAGGGAACAGATTCCTGATGTGTGTGCCACATGCCCCATCTTCTGAATGCGCAGTGTGACATCTGCAAAGGGGTGCCTGTGCTGTGTGTTAGCCACTGAATGCACCTTCCACACACAGAGGTGCCAATCACACAGAGTACCAATATGCATTCAGTTGCTCCCAGCTAGGTATCCCTTTGCAGACATCACGCTGAACAAGCAGATGTGAGGGGGTGGGACCAGTGGAAGCTGATGGCTGTGATGTCACTAGGACTGTGAATCTGCTCTGAGTTACAGACAGAACTCTGAAGGAGCTATCCAAGGTGCTTCCCCTGTCGTTTGTCTCTGACATCTAGTACTCAGAGGTATGCAATACCTGAATACGGAGGTTCCATTTATCTATCATGGTTAAAAATTGAATTTGTCCAATTTTTTTAAAGCCAGCTATGCAACTGGCCATCAGTGCACCTGTGAATTCCATGTGTGTGTGAAGTACCTCCTTTTATCATACCTGAACCTATTCTTACTAGCTTCATTGGCTGACACAGTATCCCAGTATTACGAGAGAGAGAGAGAGAGAGAGAGAGAAATCCCTCTCTCCATGCTATTCATTTTTTAAAAAAATCATATCTTTCTCTCCCACTAAACTAAACAGCCCCCAGTGCATTACCCCTCATAACTGGTTATCTTCATATACTGGGATCCTTTCAGTTGTCTGTTTCTGTGGCAAAGTTTGAGATGACCCCTGTTGCTGGATAAGATGAGCTATCTCTGAATCTACTTCGGGCTTCCATTTGGCCAGAAATGTCAGTCGATTGCTATGCTTGTGCAAAAAGTGATATCCTGTCAATTTTGGATGACAGGGTGTTAATTTGTCAGCCTGGCTAGCATTCATCTTACAGTTACATTTCTAATTAATGAGTATAAGAGAAGAAAACAAAAATGAAAGAGACTAGTCTCCAAAAGTTTGGAAAAAAGGGCTGGGTGTTAATTGCTTTCCAGCTGCTGGTGTTGTGATTAAATTCAGATTGTTGACTGCAGTTCTACACTGATTATGTGAAATTGATCTTCAAAAACTTCATTACTTTTTTGTTTTTGTCTTAGAACTAAAGTTCCCCAAACTTGATGTGTTAATATCTACTCAAAACAGGGCTGCCCTGGATCATCATCCATTTCAATTTTGGAGACAAAGGTAGTGGTTTTGTGATGTGTATGTATATTTCCTGGAAGTTTCCTTAATAATTCAAAGTATTCAACGTTTTCTTAACTCCACTTACTGCCATTATCTCCTTGTCCATTGCTGATGATGCTACTGCTTTGGCACTGCACATTTTTTCTAGATTTGGTCTCCTTTCCATTTCCTAGAGTGCTCCCACACAGATGAACCTAAGAGTAGGGATGTATGGACAGTGTAAAATGCACTCCATCTGTGTTTCACAGAGGTGCCTTTTGTTCCATCGTCCACTCACAGACAGATTCAATTTTTTTTTGTAATGTGGAAAAATACACAAATAAATCTGTTAAGAGGTTTCGCAACACCTTACACAGTTTCCCTTACTGCGTAGCATTAGGGATGCTGGAGAAATTTGATATAGACTAAAATGAGCTCAGATTTCTAAGAATCCAACCTGTGGAATCTGCTGCGGGCTGACCTCCTCAGGCCATGTGGAGTCCATAGACTTTAAGATCTTTAATTTTTTACTTTCCCCAAATTTACGGACATTTATTCATAAGAAAATATGCACATTTCTGCTGAGACTGGTAAATATATGTGAGGAAAAGTTGAATGGATTGGGGGACAATATGGTAAATGTTACATAGTACATAATAATAAATAAATAAATAACACCTAGCATATTCTCCCCCATTCCATTCCACTTTTCTTCAACAGAAACTTGCATATTTTTCTATGAGTAGATATGTATAAAGTTTGGGAAAGTAAAAAAAAAAAGATCTGAGAGTCCACAGACTCTGCATGGCCAGAGGAGGTCAATCTGCAGTGGATTCATTCTAGTCCATCTCAAATTTCTCCAGCATCCCTACCTAAGAGTCATGTTAAATCAGTCCAAAGGGCTATCTAGTCTAGGGATGTATGAAAGTCACTTACCTTTCGAAGGGTGACATTCGTGGGGGGGGAGAGCCGCTGCCATCTGGAACATCCGCCCCAGGTAAGCTTCGTCCCGGGGGGATCCGCAGGGGCGTGGGGGGTGGCAGGTTGTTCCACCACGGTTTTTGGGGGGCCGAATGCCAGTGCATTCAGCCTCACTGAAATCCGTGGTGGAATTCTCCGCCATCCCTAATATACACACACACACACACACACACACACACACACAGAGAGAGAGAGAGAGTGGCCCAAAAGTAGGTATACAGTATAGTTTATTTGCATTTTATTACATTGTTTATTACATTTACATTTGTTTAACACTGTTTAATCTCGTAAGTGCTCGAAATGTATTCCATCAACATTGCAACATTCCTACAACATGTCCTACAACACCTTCGCTGGACAGAGCACCCCACACTGTGAAATCTGACTGGTTCAGTTGAGATGTGATAGTCAAATGAGGATTTTCATCTGCCCAATACACACAGTTATGCCTGTTCACGTGGCCTGACAACTTGAAAGAAGACTCATCTGACCAGATGATCTTATCAAGAAGGTCTGGTTCATTAGAGATTTGGTTATGCATTATCTCACAGAATTGCAACTGATGCTCTGGGTCATCCTCCAGAAGACCATGTAACAGTCTTGGACGGTACGGCTTCAATTTCAGTTTACACATTAAGCGTTGCAAGGACATTCTAGGTATGGATAGCTGCTTAGACACACATCGTGTGGACTTTTTCAGACTGTTCACAAATGTCAGAATGACTCTCATCTCATTTTCCTCTGTCATAGGCATTCTAGGATGTCCAGATTTTGGTGCATTAGCCACAGCACCTGTTGCTTCAGATTTATCTCTAAGATGATAAATTGTCAGATGTGTTGGTGGAAGAGTGTCAAATGCTTCTTGCCACACTATGCACACCCGCTCAGCATTTTCAGTCTTCCAGTACTGCTTTGGAATCCACTTTCTTTGTTCTTGACTCAAGTTTGCTGCCATCATTCACAATATCAGTAAAAAAACAACAACAACTAAACAACTGTATACCTACTTAAGGGCCTCACTCCCCTCACTCTCTACACTTAACTGATTTAACTGTCATTCCCTGTCACTCACTTTTCCCAACTGTCATTCTGACTCCACCCACACATCTTCTACTCACACATTCTCTCCCCCTCCCATCAACATTCTAAACAACTGTATACCTACTTTTGGGCCACCTGGTGTGTGTATATATATATATATATATATATATATATATATTTAGTAGACATTGATAGTCTTCTCCCTACGTTTGTCTAATCCCCTTGTAATATTTGGGGATCATGAGGTACTGAATTCCTTAGCCTGACTGTGCAAAAAATACTTCCTTTCATCTGTCCTGAACCTCTTACCATTCAGCTTTGTTGGATTACCTTGTTTCCTAGTATTATGAGACAGGGAGAAAAAATCTCCCTATCCACTTTCTCCACACCATGCATAATTTTATACACCTAATGTCCCCCTTTACTCAACTTTTTTTTTTCCTGGCTAAACAAACCCAGATGTGGTAAGCTTTTCTCACAGAGGAATTGCTCTAGCCCCTTGATCGTTTTGTTTGCCCTTTTCTGCACCTTTTCCAATTTTCCAATATCCTTGTTTGAGATGTGGTGACCAGGACTGTACACAGTATTCCAAGTGTGGTCACATAAGAGGTATAAAGGCATTATGACAGTTCTATTTTCAACTACTTTCCTAACAATCCCCAACATGGAATACGCCCTTTATAGCAGTCACCAGAGATACAACTACCATATATGCAAATGCTTTTCAGTGGAGTTGGTTCACACAGCTGGTTCACACAGTCAGCTGACAGAGATGAAGTGTTTGGCAAACCTATCAAGCAACATACATGTATATGTGAACCAGGCCAGAAGTCTAACAGATAAAGATCAGATTCATGGTCTGTGTGCATTATCCTATCTTTTTCTTATCCACAAGGTTCTTCCTGAAGTTTTTTGGGGCAATGCAATTTGTGTTTGACACTCCATACTGACTGAGAAATGATGTTTGGATGAAATGTATGACTGGAAATGAATAAAGGCAAGAGTGAATGCAAAACCAGCAATCTCATTCCTGACAGGTTTCTTAGTCTTTATGTCACAGTTAGAACAAGTTTGTAGTGGCATTTCCCTACATTTAAAAATAATTGGACCATTTTATCATCTCATATATTAGCACTTTCTTTGTGTCCCACTGAAATGATACAATTATGACAAAGTGATTACCCACTGCAGTATACATAAAGACAGACAAGCGAATCAGCTGGAGACAGCAGTTTTGGTATCTGTAGATACACATGCAAGCAAGAGTACATTAGGACATGGTCCAGTCTTAATATATTCTAGTGATGGAACAAATCCTCCTGCCATCATCAAGCTTAGAACTGGGTTCAGAAAACCTAACTATTTCCCCTCAAACTTGGAAAATAACTGAGTTTTGAGCCCAATTCTGAAGCCAAATTGGACCCTGTCACACCCTGATGATTTCACCAGAAGTACAACAAGATCAAATCACTTACCTGCCCATTGGCAAGTCTCCAAAACCCCTCCCTCCCACACACCCACATCATTTTTGCTCCTGAAAATCCAAACCAGAGAAGAACAAGGTCCATAATACTCACTTCATAGTTGAGGTGAGCATAATACTCTGCTGAGATATATATTCCCAAGCCAGGAAATGCAAAATGTGGTGACATCAGTAATTTCCTGTATGCTGAGTCTAATACAAAACGTGGGCACCACTTGGTTTATGGTGTATTGTTTTCTCATGGAAATTGGGAAAGATGAAACATAAATGAGCTACAAGAATACACCTGAAGTTTGGACTTTGTTCTGTGAGGGTATATTCCCTCAAACTACTAGGTAAAGCTACCCAATATGGCTTCCATTCTTTTTATTTATTTATGTCTCCTAAAATTATCTTCAGCTTCATTTATAAATGTCTAGTTTCTCCTTACTTCTATTTTCCACCTACCAAAGAACCTGTATGTTTCACCAATGGTGTTTGAGTAGGGATACTGGAGAATTCCGCTGGAGACCCAATTGATGCTGGATTCTAAAGAAACAGACCTCCAGAGTCCATGGCAGAGCGGCTTCACTTACCTCTGGGTCCAGAGGAGTTCACGCAGGGTGGCTGTCCAGCTCTCTATAAGACATAATATGCTAATGGCAGCCGCCATTATCGCAGGAAAGTTACAGCCATAAATGGCGTATTGTATGCCATTTGCAGACATAAAGCACTTACTTTGACCTAAATACAGCCGTAAACAGCTGCAATTTAGCTTAGGTCAAAGTCCTAACTCTGCCAACTTCAGTGGATGCAGCTGGGCTCTGGAGAATTCTGCAGGGTCCTGAGCAGGCTGAATTGCCCTTCCATGCCCCCCCTCCCTGACCGGGCATCCCTATGTTTGAGTAACAACTTATATTTTCAAAAATAGGGAACAAACCATTGTTTCTTCTTTCCAGCAATCCTTGGAACTATTCCTGGTGAATCCATATCTGTACCTGGTAGAGCCTAATTTGAATGTCTGCAGCCTCTTCCCACTTTCCCTCTTAAGACCGTAACCATTTTTTGCTTTGTTTGCCACCTTGCCTGATGAAGAGATCTGGAGGACTCAAAGTCTGCATAGTATATGAAGACATCTGAGTTGTCCTAATAAAGGTATGACAGTGATATGGATTTTACAAAGAAGGAAGACACCTGAATGCTGACAATAATGCCTTAGTCAAGAAGAATTAAAACCAATCAACAATGTTAATGAAGCAGGGAAATGATTGGTTAACAATACATTTTCTATGTGGGTTGTTGACATGGACAATGGATTTTGGGGGCACAACCAGGGGTGGAAGATAATGGGTAAGCTGGCACTGAGTAGGAGAGCCAACTAAACTTTTCAGCCTCACTTGCAAGAACTCATTGAAGAAAGGAGGTGAAAAGAGGATTATCCTACAAAAAAAGAAAAGACTTTATCTGCAATAGTCTTTTGGGGGTACTTCACCTCCATTTCTTGTGGGTGAATTAATCTGAATAGTTCCTCGTAAACAATGTCTGGTTTTTGCTTGCGGATTGAAGAGCCGTGTAGCAGCAATAAATAGATTTTTTGCTGCCTTAGTGAACTCTATAGTCTTTTTTATTGGAATGACCAAGGGCAAGTGTCTGATGGTAATGGAGTCTGAGTAATAAACTGCACCAATTACTGCTTTAAGCAGGCTTCTTCTTCTTGCGGATTGCATGATATTACATTTACTGGGTGCAACTAAAGGAAAGGAAGAGAAATTGATTGTCAGAAGTGAGATTATCAAGTCTGAATGTTAGATTATCTTAATAATGTCCCATCTCTCATTTAAATAATAGTGCATGAACAGGGGTAATGAATGTTCTTGTGCATAGTGTCTCATTTTCTTAACAGTCCGAATCAGGCCGAGAGAAATGGAATGAATGGAGAATGAAAAAATAAACACTTCTCTGACTTACAAACAGTTCTAGTTTCACTCTTCTTCTTTCCACAAATTGCCAATCACTTGCCATCTACTGCTAGAAAAGAATTGATTTAAGACAGACACAATTGGTCATGTCAGACTAATCATGTCCTTCAAGGGGAAAGCTTGACTATTTCACAGCTTCACAGGGAGGGAAATTTTTTAAAACCTGGTTGGCATGATTCTTCCATGCATCAGAAAGGAAAGGTGGTGGTCTGTCTGGGCTGGTGCCGAGGGCGGCAGGGAGAGAAGGAGGGTTGCACAGTAGTGGCGATGATGGCAGCAGCAGGGAGGGAGGGCTCCCAGCTCTACGGCTGGGGGGAAAGAGGAAAAGCCATGAGCTGGGAACCCTCCTCTTGCTGCCATAATCACCAATGCCATGCAGCCCTCCCTCTCTCCATGCCACTGTCAGCCTCAGCTTGGGGAACCCACCACCTTTTCTTTCTGACATGTGGGGACTCTCCAAGCTGCAGGCAGCAGGGAGAGAGGGAGGGTTGCATAGGAATGGCTAGAGGCAGCTGGGTGGGAACTTTTCCAGGTTTCTTTTTTTTCATGGATGGCGGCAGCAGGGTGGGAACTTTTTGTCATGGGTGGCGGCAGCAGGGTGGGAACTTTTTATGGGTGGCAGCAGCTGGGTGGGAACTTTTCCAAATTTCTTTCTTTTCATGGGTGGCGGCAGCAGGGTGGGAACTTTTTCATGGGTGGTGGCAGCAAGGTGGGGATTTTTTTAGGGTTTTTTTCTATTAACATGAATTTCTGCAAATTGCAGCCCTGATTTGTGCAAATTGCAGCTGTAATTTGCAGAAATTGTGGCTGTTATTTGTGGAAATTGGTGTTTATGAGAGAGAAAGAAGTTCCCAGATTTTGGGAACAACCCCCAGGCTTGGCTTGCAAAGGCAAGCCTAGCAGAAGGTGCTTTGGGAATCCATCAGACCCCCCAAAGGGTCAGATATACCCATGCCAGACTTCCCTAAATCTGAGCAATGAGAGGGGGGTTCTAGCTGCCATTTTAATTTCCCACAGTGGCCTGAAGTGATGCTTTGCTGGGGGCACTGTGGGATATTAAATGCAGGGTAGACCAGCAGCCTTGTTTGGAGCAGTGCATGGGGGAAAATGGAAAGCGGGGCCCAGGATAGGGGGCAGCAGTTGCCCAAACATGCCCAATGCTGATGCTGGCCCTGAGTGGTGCATCATGATGCTTGCGCATACACAAAGAGAGGTGGGCGACAGAGCTACACGGATTCTTCTGCATGTGGCTGTTTCACCCGCACACCTATGCTAGGTGAGTTTCCCAAAGAAACTTTGCTTTCACTTTAACTCAATATTTATTTTGCAACACACACACACACATTCAGGAAATATCAGGAAATATTACTCATGACTGATTTGGACCATTTGACTCCATTTATAAGCTGAAAAGAAAAGCTGGTGAGTGCACCAGCTTGTGCACACACAGAACTCACATGCACAGGTATGAAAAGTATAAACTACTTTACAAAGCTGACCTTGTTATCCAAGAAGGCAAGCATGATCCCAGATGGGTAGATAAATTGTAACCAAAGTTGATTCACGCAGCCTAAACCTGGGGTGTCAACCCAATTTGGGATGTGGGCCAAATTGCCATAATCCCCCCTCCCCATTCTTGCCCATTTTTCCTTTCTCCATGCTGAGAGAGGAAAGGAGTTCAGTGTCTCCCAGCATGGATAAAGGGACTCAGCCAGCGCTGGGAAGAGCAGTTACTCCTCTCAGTGTCAGCTGTGTCTCCAGCTTGGAGGGACTCTTGTCATCCGCAAGGGGTCGATGTGCACTGTGCAAAAGGACTGGGAAAAGCAGCCTTTATTTCCCTTGTTGCTTGCAAGCAGCCTTTCTGCCTCAGAAGACTGTGAAGTTGACAAGCTATTTAGTAAGGGATATTTGGAGGATTGCAGGTGACATGACAATGGTCACCCTCGTTCCTTCAAATATCCCTTACCAAATCCCTAGTCAACTTCACAGTTTGTGGGGGGACTCATGGAAACTGTCCCAGTCTCATCCTCTGAAGGGGAAGGAAGGTTTTCAGCCCATTCTGATGTCAAGTCCCATATAAATACATGCTCAACTATCTCTGAAAGCTGCACAGGTTCCTATGCTTCAGCAACTGCAGCCGACATCATAGGCTGGCTATAAAAAACTTTTAAAAAGTACACACACCACTTCCTTCCACACTCCAGTTTCTCTAAAATAGGGGCACATGACATTTTCTCCCCAAAGGGCCACATTGGCCATCAGCAGGAGGCATGGGGGTCATGCCTACATGCACATGTGCATAGGGCTGTTGTTGTCGTTGTTTATTCTGTCAGTCACTTCTGACTCTTTGTGACTCCATGGACCAGCCCACGCCAGAGCTTCCTGTCAGCCGTCGCCATCCCCAGCTCCCCCAAGGTCAAGTCCGTCACCTCCAGAATATCATCCATCCACCTTGCCCTTGGTCGGCCCCTCTTCCTTTGGCCTTCCACTTTCCCTAGCATCAGCATCTTCTCCAGGGTATCCTGTCCTCTCATTATGTGGCCAAAGTATTTCAGTTTTGCCTTTAATCTCATTCCCTCAAGTGAGCAGTCTGGCTTTATTTCCTGGAGTATGGACTGGTTTGATCTTCTTGCAGTCCAACGCACTCTCAGAATTTTCCTCAACACCACAGTTCAAAAGCATCTATCTTCCTTCGCTCAGCCTTCCTTATGGTCCAGCTCTCGCAGCCATAGGTTACTACGGGGAATACCATTGCTTTAACTATGCAGACCTTTGTTGTCAGTATGATGTCTCTGCTCTTCACTATTTTATCAAGATTTGTCATTGCTGTCCTCCCAAGAAGTAAACGTCTTCTGATTTCCTGGCTGCAGTCAGCATCTGCAGTAATCTTTGTGCCTAGAAAGACAAAGTCTGTCACTGCCTCCACGTTTTCTCCCTCTATTTGCCAGTTATCAATCAAGCTGGTTGCCATAATCTTGTTGTTGTTTTTTTGAGGTTTAACTGCAACCCAGCTTTTGCACTTTCTTCTGTCACCTTCATCATGAGGCTCCTCAGCTCCTCCTCGCTTTCAGCCATCAAAGTGGTATCATCTGCATATCTGAGATTGTTAATGTTTCTTCCAGAGATTTTAACTCCAGCCTTGGCTTCATCAAGCCCAGCAAGTCGCATGATGTGTTCTGCATACAGGTTGAATAGGTAGGGTGAGAGTATACAAACAAACCTCTCATACCACTGTTCTCACATGCCAGCAGGGATGCCAGCTGACTCTTCCCTCTCCTGGTGACCCTGACTAGCACTGCTGCTTTCGCACCACTGTTAGCAATGTGAAAGCACTGATACCAATCAGCCAATGTGGCAATGGTGGTGGGGAAAGGGATGTATGAGACATTTGTTTCAGTTTTGTTTTTTATCAGGATTTTACCCGGTTCATACCTTCCTGACCGAACACAGACTCGGACACAATTTGTGGTGGAAGTCCATACATTTCTGAGCTTGTAGTGCGATTTGTGGACCCCCTCCCGAAATGCATGTGACAGCTTGCACACATTTGAAAAATGCGCGTGAAAAAATGTGTACTTTTGAAAATTGTGCACAAATACCCTTCAATCAATGGGAGAAGAATGTTTATATTTCAAAGATGTGCACAACTGATATGTACATTTGGGAAAATATGCGTGAAAATACGCATGGATTTTCATGCAAGAAGAAAAAACAAAATTCACTGTCTGGTAGGAACTCAACTTGGAACGAGCTTTGAGATGGAATTCAGAGAACTTTAGCAAGCTCACGTTTTGCTGATTCGCACTTCCTAGGTGGGGAGCATGGGGGCCACACAAGCCATGTCCGTGGGATGCATGTAGCCTGTGGGGCCTTGGTCATGCACCCCTGCTCTAAAGGATTCTCTTACTACCTTTTGGCACATACACACATTCCAGCTGCTTCCTCCTCCCATTCACATCAGCCATGATCTATTAGCATCAAATAGCAGTATTGGTATGTATTCCAGGCTTTGATTGTTACTCATAATAATTTATCCTGTAGTGACATCTGGTGGCTGTATCCATGGAAAACTGAAACTAGTGCAATTAATCTATCCAGAAAACGGCAGCTAGTTCTTTTACATAAAGGGTTTTTTTAAGCAAATGGCAGTGGTAAATAAGCTCATTTACACAACCTTACAGGCATAAATGATCTAAAAAAAGTCAGGTGACCAGTGGGGGTCCATTGAGTGGTGCATGAGGTGCACCCAAGTTTGCCCATCCCTATTTCCAGCCCTTCCTTTTCCCAGCTCTATAGGCAGTCTCTGGCTTCCAGCTCTGCTTAGTTACTAGGGATGGACAAAAGTCCCTTACCTGGTCCCGCAGCTTGCTTCGTGGTGGGGGGGAGGCGCTCCGTCCCTCCAGCCAAAATTCTGGCCGGGAGGAGGCGCCTCGTCCCTCTGGCCGCAAATTCTCCTGGCCGGCCGGGATGCAAATGGCGGCGGCTGTAGCCGCCACCATTTGCGTCCCTGCAGTCAGCCGTGATAGGCTACGTAAATGTTTATGTAGCCTATCTCGGCTGACTTTGGGGAGGGGGAAGCGCGTACGCAAATGGCGGCACCCATGGGCGCCGCCATTTGCATACGCGCTTTTCCCCGCCCCCCCAAAGTCAGCCATGATAGGCTACGTGAGGATTTACATAGCCTATCATGGTGTGTTTTGAAAATCTAGCCGTGATAGGCTACATAAATCTTTACGTAGCCTATCACGTTTGTTTGTTTTTTGTTTGTTTGTTTGTTTTTTACTTGGAAATGGTGGCGGCAGCAGCCAGTCGGAAGACCGGCCGCCACCGCGGCTGCCGAGCTGCCACCAGGAGCTGCCGCCACCAGGGACATTCACGCAAGGTAAGTCCCATACCGGGGGGAAGGCGGGGGGGCGGACCGTTTCTCCACCAATTTCGTATTCGGCCTCCTGGGGATTCATAGAGAAATTCTCCGACATCCCTATTAGTTACTCAGAGGAGTTGCAGTGGGGAGTTGCAGTGTGGGGCTATCAGTTCCCTGGAGGAATTGATCAGTTCCACTCCAACTGCCCTATGTTCCTGATTGTCCATGCCCCAGTGCTGATATCACGTACTTCAAATGGAGAGAATAAAATATCATGCTCTTTTAAAAGAACTATGTACACTATTTTTTTAAAAAAAATCTTCCCCGTTCTCCTGAGCTCACCGATTTCCATTCAGATATGTATAGCAATACTGCTCTTTACCAAGCTTGTCTGTTGTAAATCATAGCATACCACAGCTAGAGGTCTCTGTATTCTCAGAAACTGGCAGTTCTCTATGAAGAAAAAAAAAGGCTGCATGTGCATACAAGACCAGGACCCATTGCATATAACATGAGGCACAGAGAGCTGAAATTGTAGCAACTGAAAAATGCCAGCTTTGTTACCAAATGCACACATGCATCTGAACATGTATAGCTGACAAACCTGGACATATGGACATGGTGCGCTCATAGTAGATTGTACACTCTACTTTGACAAAATAGGAAAATCAACTGAAGAATACTGATAGTTAAAATATAGAGCAGTATCCAATGGGGCTGCTGTGTAAGTGCCCCTCCCACCGATTGCATTGCACAAGTGGGACTGTCAGGGTTCCCCTTATGACCGGGGCCCCCGAGCAACTCGTTAAGGTTCTCCTGCCTCCTTACGAGTCCCACCTTCCTTCTTTAAACTTCCCCTTCCCAATAACATGGGCTTTAAGCTGTAGACATGGGACAATTGGCACTTCAAATACCTGGGTGTTAACCACAACAGTTTACTTATAAATTAAACCAAGCAAATTACAACTAAAGGTATCTACAGAATAGAGCTGAGTAATACAAAAGGCATTAAGAGAAAATAAAGGTTGCAAACATGCAAGTTCCTCTACCCAAGCTGCACTTAGACTTCTGCAGGCTGCTTCTTCCTGCTTTCTTTTCAGGCTCTGGCCTTCCTTTTTCTCTGGCTTCCCTCTCTCTGGTCTCCCTCTCACTGGCTCTCTCTCCCTTTATATTCCCTCCTTCCCCAAAACGAAAGTACTGTTTCATACCTGGAGAAATGAACTAACTCAGGCAAATGAAACCAACTGGGGAAATGAAACTACTCTTCTCAGGGATACCCCCTTCCAACAAAAAGGCCCAGGCTTCTAGGCCTGACCTTTTTACCTTGCCTCTGTAGGCCTCAGACCTTCACAGGGACCCACCCCTTGCACAATGGAGATTTAATGCTTCCTATGTGAAGCCCCATTTCTGCTCATTTCTGGATCAGGCAGAGCTCCCTTATGGGAGCTGTACTAACCTGTCCCATTTCAGAAACAAGCATTTCTATTCATTTCCAGGGTCTCCTGGAAGCGCTAAATCTCTGTTGCATGAGCGGTAGGTCTCATTTACAGGATGGAATTGGTAGGGGTGCAACAGAATCGGTGGGGATGCAACATGCCATTGGATACTGTCCACTGAAGTTTTATTTTACCATAAACGTTTACAGAAAGAAAATGATTTATTAGTATACTCTAGCACTCGAGTTTAGCCTACGGGGGAAATGCACATTTTTGGCCAGGTTTGTTTTTTTTATGTTGCATTTTTTGTATGGCCAAATATGCACAAGATTCAGGAAAGTTAGAAAATCAGTCCACAAGTCCATGGAATCTGTCTGACAGGGGAAAAGCCAGTCTGCTACAGAACTCATGGGTTGGATTCATTTGGTTTCGATGCAGATTTCTCTGACATCCCTAATTCCTGACCATTGGTCAGGCTGGCTGAGACTGATGGGTGTCAAAGTACAAATCATTTGGAGGACACCAGACTAGGAAAGGCTGCCTTAGATGCTATCTATATTCTGATTGAAATGTATCATTAACTGAAAGTACCTTTGCAAGAAGCCTGCACTGGGAAATTTCCTGAAAAAATGCAATGCAATCACAGAATATTATAGATTCCTGTCTAAGTGTTTTTGATTATATCTGGCCTATGATGGAACTTTCAGATTAAAAGTCAGACTAGTGCATAAGACGTGCAATTGACATATGTAATATGTGATTGTGCAATGCCATCCTTGGTCTCGATTGCTATGAAATACAATCTTGGAAAAAGCTCAGCCTAACAGAGTAAACGCTGCTTTCATTCTTAGCAAAATTGCTTCTGAAAGTCCTGAACTAAACCATGCAGAGATGAAACCATAGAAATAGACTTCAAGTCCCATAGGGATCCACTTTGTAATCAGTTTCATGATGTGGACCTTACCTCTATTTCTTAATTAAATCTAAACAGATTTATACTGCTAAAATGAGTCTATGACATTCCCAGAACAGCTAGAGTAATTTAACGTTATTTTTTTTTTCCATTTGAGTTGCATGAGTGGCATTTCAATGTGAAATATAGTGTGCATGTATGTGTGCGCGCGTGTGTGTAAGAAAGTAAGTGCCATAGAATTTAGTGGGGCTTACTCTTGGTAAGTGGATATAGGATTGTAGCATTGGCTTGATATTTTGAGTTTTCTCAATGAATGTTCAGAGAAAGACCTTTTTTCCTCTCTCTGAGTGTATTCTCCCACTTTCTACTATGGCACATTGTATTGTCCTCTGGAAACTGTAGTTTGCTTTCATCTGCCCTGAACACACCTGGTAGTTGCAGGCATGGCAGAGACCCACCAGGAAATTAAAAGGGCATGGGAGTAAGGTAGGTCACCCCCACCCCCACCCAAGGGTTCCACTGTTGTAAGCCTTGAAATTCTATTACTTGAAAAATGATACCTGTTGAGCCAATATCCTGAAGGGATGTCTGTCATTCACAAATACAGCCCTTTTGGGGCCCAATGGATTCCTGCTGCCTGTTCACCTCAGCTTGCATTTGCAAGCCAAGCCACGGGCTTTTCCTGAAAGCCAGGAAATCTTTTCACGTATTTTTTTCCTCGTAAATAGAATTTTGTGCAAACTGCAGCCACAATTTGCATAATTTGTGCAAATTGCGGCTGTAATTTTCGGAATTTGCGCAAATTGCAGCCAGAATTTGTGTAAATTATGCAAATCGCGACTGGAATTTGTGCAACTTTCTATTTATGAAAAACCCAGAAAATCCTCAAGTCGGCCCACCTTGAGTTGGGCCAGCTCATGGGGAAGTGAGCCAAAGTCCAGAGGGCTGAGCTGATGAAAGCTCAGTGAGCTCAACTCCTGGACAGATTCCTCCAACATCCCTAATATCCTGAAACTTGGCACTGGATAAGGTCTGCAACTGTGCCAAATTTCAAATTGCTCCAATAAAAATTGCTACAGGTACAACAAGTTAAAAAGTGAGCAAAATTGATACATTTATTTTTTTTAATTCCTTGAACAGGCATATCATATATTTTTGTTAAATTTGGTGAACGCTACTCATGTACTTTATTCTACAGATGGTGGAGAATTCTGCCATGGACCCCAGTGAGGCCAGATTCTTTTGAATCCGGCCTCTGGAGTCTGCAACGGAAAGGATCGCTTCCCTCCGCTTCCCTCCGGAATCCTTGTGAACTAGAGATGTCAGAGAATTCCGCCACGGATCTCAGTGAGGCCGAATGCCAGTGCATTCAGGCCCCTGAAATCCATAATGGAATGAAGCTCCCCACCCCACCACCCAGTGAAAGGCGCGTGAAACGGAGCACTTACCTGGTGCCGTTCATGCTGCTTTGCGAATGGCGGCTGCATCTGCGGCCGCCATTCGTTTCCTCATTTTTGCCATGATAGGCTATGTAAATACTTACGTAGCCTATCACGGCTAACACAGGGATGCCATTTGCGTCCCTGCAGAGGCTGTGATAGGCTACGTAAATATTTACATAGCCTATCACAGCAAAAAAAGGGAACGCAAATGGCGGCTGCTGTAGCCACAGCCATTTGCATCCGCAGGCTCCACACGCCTGCGAATGCACCCAGCCGGTGGCTCCGCGGAGTTGTTGTGGAGCGGAGCCGGATGGGTTAGGATTTCAGGGGGAGGTGCAGAGCATCCCCCCCACCGCGAATCACCCCCTTCAAAAAGCTAAGTGACTTTCGCACATCCCTATTGTGAACTGGATCCTCCCCACAGCAATTCTGCAGATGCGGCCGGCTCCATATCGCTGGCAATACAGCACGGCAGTGGCAGCCATATCGCCAGCAATACGGAGCCAGCAGGCAGCTCCATGGAATGACCGCAGAGCGGAGCTGGCTCACAAGGAACAGATCGCCTCCCCCTACGGGCGGATTCCCAGAGGACCGAAAGGTAAGGAATCCGCTCATCCCTCCTTTATTCAGGCAGCTTGAGAAAACAATCTTTCATCCATCTGTTGAAGTTCTGAGGAGTACTTCCAAAGTTAATATTTCCTGCCCTCATTAAAGTCTACTACAGCAACTACAGGCAAAGTTATCTCAGAAATGCCCAGTTTCATTCTGAAGCTAGAATGCTGCCAGTAAGAGCTTCGGCTATTGGGCGGTATAGAAATGAAATAAATAAATAAATAAATAAATACTCCAGTGTTTTCAGAGGGATTCTGTGTTGCAGAGATAATCTATTGGATTCTATGTGCAATGCTTATTCCATTAGGTATGGAATGTGACCTCACATGAGCCCTATTCATGCATTTCAATAAGTGGTGAAACTCACAGCTGTACACATGGGCACCTAAGGGCAGGGCTACAATATGATGTGATGTCGGGGGAACAGAACGGCTACTCGGAACAGCCGTGTCCCAAATTGTGTGGTGACTTACACCACTTATTGTGACATGTGAATAGGGCTGCGTTCAGACTACACAGTTCTACTTGGAATGGGGCTTAGCATGGAGAAAGGGGGGGGCTTTATCCCTCCACCCATGGTGCAGGATGCCTGGAGCACAACCACTTTTGTCCCTGAGGAGCTGTCATGGGAGATTGTGAGGAGGAATTTTTGATGGAAAGTGGACAATTTGAGAGAAGAAAGATATTGGGGAGACCACAGGGAGAATGAGTGAATAAAGGCATCAGCTAGAGAAGACAGTAGACAATAGAACTATAGCCAGACACCCTCACACAGCATTCATCTAGAAGCAGCTTTGAGGCAGAGAGTGACAGGTTGAGGCCTGCAGCTGCATTCTTGCCCAGAGCTGTGTAGCCGCATTTTTATTGTATTTTGTTTAGACATAAGAGAGCCAGTGTGGTGTAATGGTTAGAGTGTTGGACTGGGACTCAGGAGATCCAGGTTCTAGTCCCCACTTAGCCATGAAGCTCACTGGGTGACTTTGGGCCAGTCAGACTCTCAGCCTAACCTACCTCACAGGGTTGTTGTGAGGTTAAAATGGAGAGGAGGAGGTCCACGTGGGCCACCTTGGGCTCCTTGAAAGAGGAAAAATGATGGGATATGAATGTAAGAATAAATAAATAAATCTTAAATTGTGTAGTTATCTGTATTTTTCCTATTGCTTCCATGGATGACATCCCAACACTATGGAGTCTATCAGAATTGGCTAGATGATATCACTGAGAGCAAACAAATGCACCTGAAAGAAAGATGCAAAGAAAGAAATGGAGAGTACAATGTATGGGGAATTGAAGTGGTGATCATTTTTGCAGGAGTTGCTGAAAGTAACAGGAGGCTACTTTTCAACACTGCCAAAAATATTCCCCAAATACTCTGCCTTTCTTTGCTGGGTCAGCCCTACAATATCCATATTATGCATCATTTCAGGAGATCTGGAACACTGTAAATTCTTCCTTGAGAGAGGGAGTGGTGCCCGCCTCTTTAAAAGAGATGGTAATTAGGGCACTCCTGAAAAGCTTAACCTGGGCCCGTATGATGTTAACAACTATAGGCCAATAGCCAACATACCCTTCCTGGGCAAGGTGCTTGAGTGGGTGGTTGCTGGTTAACTTCAGGCACTCTTGAGTGAAACTGATATTTCAAGCCATTTCAATCAAGCTTCAGACCTGGTTTTGGAACACTGCCTTGGCCACCCTGTGGGATGACTTTGCTGAGAGAGAGAGAGAGAGACAGGGGAAGTGTGGCCCTGTTGATTCTCTTAGACCTCTCAGTGGCTTTTGATACCACCAACCATGGTATCCTTCTGCAGCTGTTGATTCTCTCAGACGTCTCAACAGCTTTTGATACCACCAACCATGGTATCCTTCTGGATAGGTTGATTGGGTTGGAAATTGGAGGCACTGGGTTAGAGTTGGAGTTGGAGGCACTCCTCCTTGGATGGCCGATTCCAGAAGGTGGTGCTGGGGGATTATTGCTCTGTGCCTTGGCAGCTATGCTCTGGAGTTCCATGGAGCTCTATTTTGTCCCCCATGCTGTTCAACATCTACATAGACATGGGTGAGGTTATTCAGTGGTGTGGGCTGAGGTGTTACCAATACGCAGATGACACCCAGCCCTCTCTCTTCTTTTCATCAAATCCAGGTGAGGCAGTGGCTGTTCTGAATCAATGCCAGGGCACAATATTAGACTGGATGGGGGCCAATAAAATGAAACTCAATCAAGACAAGATGGAGGTACTGTTAATGGGGTGATTCCTTTGCCCGGTTAATTGATGTTCAACCTGTTCTGGAGCAGGGTGCACTCCCCCTAAAGGATCAGGTTCATAGTTGGGATGGGGGTGCTCTTGGATCCAACATTATCCCTAGAGGCACAGGTGGACACGGTGGCATGGAGCACCTTTGATCAGCTTTGGCTGATCTACCAGTTACGTCCTTATCTGGACAGAGATAGACTATATAGTGAATATTTT
The DNA here is from genome assembly GCF_057233095.1 of Heloderma suspectum. Taxonomy (NCBI): domain Eukaryota; kingdom Metazoa; phylum Chordata; class Lepidosauria; order Squamata; family Helodermatidae; genus Heloderma; species Heloderma suspectum. The sequence continues at coordinate 269,286,651 of NC_139459.1, read as the reverse complement.
ATATTATATTTCATCATGTTGTATTTTATGGTTTTAATTGTTGTGAACCACCCAGAGAGCTTTGACTATTGGGTGGAATAGTAATGTAAGAAATAAATACATACAATCATTTACCCTTATTAACCCATCCCTTGTATACTGCATTTTGAATGAAATTAGAGCAATTTGGCTTCCAATAGCACAGTTGGTACAGAAAAGGATGCGGGGAAGAGAAGAAATGTCTTTGAAGATTCCAATTAAACACTATCTTCATCAAGGTTAATTTTTCAATCTAAACTCCACATTTTAGAGAGTGATTTGCACTGTTATTATCCTCTTAATAGTGACGTGAACTTTAACAACAGTTAAAGGACCTTGAGAAATGGTTGAGAAATTCAGGAACATTGACTCCACTTTACTGGAAGGGTTTTTAATTGCTAGGCTTTTGTAGCATATTGGCCCTAAAGGTTCTTCTGACAATGCTTCATAATTGTAAAACTTTTCCAGAATATGCCTGTTTAATGAGTAATTTGATAAATGCACCATTCAAGATGTCATGCTGTCTTCAATAATTTTGACATTCTGAATTCCTCCTACATGGGTTATGACCATCAATGTAATTTTGCCTCACACTGAGGAATTAAAAGAGATTAAATAGGTGGAGGTCTAATTGAGGTCCAGGTTCAAACAAAACACACTGGTGTTCTGGCCACTTTAATTAGAGTTACTTAAGCAATTCATCTCATTCAAATATCTCTTTGATCTTGTTTCTGGAGTGGCACCCATGAGCCTTCTGTCATTTTTTGATTTCTGGTTTCCAGACTTTGTTCAGATTGCTGCACATATGCAGTTTGCTGCAGTTTACTGGTCATTTCCTTCCTTTTTCTTACAAGTTGCTGAAGCGTTCTGGTGCATATGCACATTGATTAAAAGGGGGTCCTGACATGATCAGATAATCACTGTGACTTAATCAATGCCAATGCACATATAACACATGTGCATTAAATAAGTCACAGAGCAAAAAGGACTTTGTATGTGATCAAGTCAGAATTTCTATGTGATATGATCAGTGTGATTAAATTTTTGATTTAACAGCAGCCACTTTAAAAAGACAATCCACTGTGCCATGTGAAGTGGGGGGGGAACCCACCCTCTTGGAAAGTAAGACAGGAAGGATCACAGTGCATACAGTGCTATTATGGCTTCCTTTAAGTGGAAGCTAGAGATGGGTGAGACAGCTGCTCTGCAGGGAGGTTTTGTTTTGTTTTTAATTATGGCTTTGCCTGATTTGCACCTCCTGGAACAGAAGGTGGAACTGATGCAATTTGCGTTTGGAAATCCATACACTGCGATTGTTAGCTTGAGCGGCTAAATAACCAAGTCCACAAAATGAAGGCTTGGCAAAGCAAAATTTACTTGGCAATAAAAGGCCCAGGTCAGGAAACAAACACAAACATGAATCCACCTGGCTGTTAGACAACATTCCCCACCCTTGAACTCCTGTTTGCACCGAAGACTCTGTGCATGCATCCAGGATAATTCATTAACTCTGCACCATGTGGGACCCCAGCTATTATATCTTTAAAATTCTAACAGCACAGTAACCCTTAGACACACATTTTGCTTTGTTTTTCCCACAGTGTGAACCCCTGCCATCATAATTCCAACAGCACTGCATTCCACCAAGGGAAATAGATGTTATAGATGAAATAGAGGCAAGTAGCACACATTGGGAAAATGGGCAAAAAACACTATGGACATTTCTAAAGTTCACGCAAACACAATTTAGTCAAGGGGGCATGTGTACAAAAACATGTCAACTTGAAAAATGTGCACACAATATGTATGGGTTCTTTTGCAGAAACCACCCCCCCCCCCACCCTTGCATGGAACCAGTGTGGTGATGGAAAATTGAGAACCTCAATGAGATCTGGGCACCACACTTTAAGAAGGATTTAGACAAACTGGAGAGGGTTCAGAGGAGGGCAACGAAAATGATCAGGGGACTGGAAACAAAGCCCTATGAAGAGAGACTGAAAGAACTGGGCATGTTTAGGCTTGAGAAGAGAAGACTGAGGGGAGATATGATAGTGCTCTTCAAGTACTTGAAAGGTTGTCACAGAGAAGAAGGCCAGGATCTCTTCTTGATCATCCCAGAGTGCAGGACATGGAATCATGGGCTCAAGTTACAGGAAGCCAGATTGCGGCTGAACATCAGGAAAAACTTCCTGACTGTTACAGCAATATGACAATGGAACCAATGACCTGGGGAGGTGGTGGGCTCTCCCACACTGGAGGCGTTCAAGACGAGATTAGACAGCCATCTGTCAGGGATGCTCTGACTTGGATTCCTGCATTGAGCGGGGGGTTGGAATCTATGGCCTTGTAGGCCCCTTCCAGCCCTACTATTCTATGATTCTATGATTCTATGATCAAGATTTGCAGATTTGCCCATCTCTTGTAGCAGTTGCCACTTTAAAGGAGCCACATTTTTAGCTCTTGTCCTTGTGTATGTTGAAGAAACATCTTCGAAAATGCGCTAACTTTTAGGCTCAATTTTCTTGATAATAGGCCTGAAGAGTGAAGACAGGCCAACCCCCACCCCCATCCCCTCAACTTCTTGGCCTAAGTAAAGTGCCCTTCCCCCTGCCCCCACGTGCACACTGAGCTTCGGGGGGAGGAGTGTCTCCCCACCTATTCATTTCAAAGTGAATGGATGAATTAAACTGACCATTGCAAAGGCTCTTTGTCTGAGTCATCGCCATCGCAACCACCATGACTGCCTATCTGGATCGTGTCAGAATGTGTTCTTCTCCTTTGTTAATAATGTTATAATTAAATAAAAACAATGTGTATGATGATGATCCAGCCAGACTTAATCCAACTGGATCCAGACTTAGCCATACTTAGACTATCTGAAGCCTTATTGATTTCAATGGATCTACTCTAAGTATGACCAACTCTGGATTCAACCCAATTTATTTTCAGTTTAAGTGGCTTTAATGGGAGAGTTACACATATTGTTAGAGAGCAATCCTATGGCTGCTAAGCAGCGGCTAGAGGGCCATAGGACATCTGGTTTTCCAGGAACCAACCTCAGAACCCACGCTCCGAGGTCAGTTTCCAGAGAACCGACCTTCCCCCATTTCCGCACTGCTTCACAGGAGGCATGAAGAAGCCCCATGCAAGAGGAGTATGGAGCAGCAGAAACAGGGCGTCCCAGAGGGCATTCTGGGGCAGGGAGGGCGGAAATGCTGGTATGACACATCCAAAGTGTTGTCCAGAAGCCTCCTACCCCGCTCCGCCTTCCCGCAGCTAGACAGCCAAAATTGATCCCCTCTGTGCTTCTCCTGCCCTGCATTGGACAAGTGGTCACCTCCAAGTTTGGAGGCGGCCATCTATCCCCATAGGATTGTGCCCTTAAATTCTCACAGTTTAAATCAATAGAATTGAATATTGTCTAACTTTGTCTGGATCTTTTTTGTTTGTTCTTGCAAAATCAGCACCAGTATAGATATATGTATCCAAAGGAATGCAAATATTTGTACACACTGAGTAACAGCAAGGAACTAACTGCATGATCCAGCCCAAGTTCTACACTTTTAAGTAGGAATGTCATGGGAGTTGGGGGGGGGGGCAGAGTGGAGTCCGGCAAACTCCCTTCTGCTTGGCCTCCTAGACCCCACTTGCCAAGCCACTGCACTTACTGGACCTGTTGGCCAAGTCTCTGTGTGGTCCACGAGCATTTTTCATAAATTTTTCATAAATGTAATGTTACATAAATGGCAGACATAAAGGGGCCATTTGTGCAACATTACAGGTGTAAATGGACATTTATGAAAAAACCTGAGCCTCCTCTGAAGTGCTTCAGTGTGCTTTCTGCTTTGGAGCAATCTGGAAACCCGGCTGCCCCAGCTCCTTACCTGGATCCTCTGGATGCGCGCCAGCAGCTGTCTTGTTGTTCTGGAGCGGGGGGAGCCATCTTTAAAATGGCAACTCCCGGTATTCCTGGAAATACAGGGAGTCGCCATTTTTAAGATGGCTCCCCCCTCCAGAACAGCAAGTTGGCTGCCAGCACACATCCAGAGGGCCTAGGAGGTGGATTCCCCAGCAGCAGCTGTGGTGGCAGCTCCTCAGCACCCGCACCAGCTCATGGCTGTGGCAGCACCAGCAGTGGCTCCTCCAGTGGTGGTGCCCTCCCATGGAACAAGGGCCCAGGTAAGGAGCTGGGAGCTGGTCGGTATGTTGAGGGGGAGAAAGTAGGATTCGGATGTCCAAATCTCCGGATGTTCTCCAAACATCACATTGTCTCATGGGAGTTCAGGAAGAGCTGCTGGGCTGAAAGCCTTTGTGCAAAGAGCCCCGTGACATTGCAACAGCACACGGGGCAATTTTGAAGTTTCACAATAAAAAAGTTGACCCCAACCACCTTCTCCACTTACAAAGGTAAATGAAAATCCTGTCCCCTCTCTCAGTGAGGAAATCATTCCAAATTCTTCCCCTCTCTGCAAAAGGGGCAGAAAGAACAATGCCTCCTTCACAGGGAGATACAGACTTTCATGAATGTATGGTTCAGGGTTCAGCACAGCACTAAAAAAATATCCACAGCGAAATAGGATTAAAATAAATAAGCAAACAAATAATTGAAACTTCTCAAGCATGGAAAGACTCATACTTTGTCAAGCTTTCCTTGCTGATAAATGATTAAGGAATTGCAGTGGAGCCTCTGGAGCTGAGCCACAGTCAATCAGAAATGAGACTTGAGGATTAGAAATAGAAAAATTGCTATTGTCATATATCAGCAGCAGCTAAAGATATTTTTGATGGGATAGAACAACAGTTGGGAAGGAATTAGCAGGCTGTCACTTTTTTTAGATCTGGCCTCGATGTGTGTTGTTTCCTTTGTACAGCAGTTAGTGAATATGTACATGAAGAAATTCTGTGGTCGCTCATGCTGCTGGAAGATGATAAATAAATGAAAGCTGAATCAATAACTAGAAATTGCAGAGTTCATTCAAAATGTTATTTTTAAGAGAGCAAGTGTGTGCCAGTTTTCGCTGGTAAAACATCCAATCTTAAACTACTTCCATGTGAATAAATGATGCCTTGATCATCAATGTTAACACCCTTTTTCAGGACATGCATATGTCTCAAAGTTATTTTCATTTTCAGGGAGTAAGACCTTTGGAAACAATAGATGACTGGAGGAATTTAGTTGAATGTTTCGGGTACCTCTTCCCTCTGCAGCCCCTAACTCTATTCCTGCTGGAAGACAGTCAGTTCTAGTAGAACCAGCACATTTGCTGAAATAACACAGTATAGGCAACCTTGGATCTTCAGTCTGGATAGTGGATCATCCTTGAAAGGTTCCCAGGAAAGGAAAACATTGCTGAGACTTTGGGACTTAACCCAGAAAAGGAGATTCTTGTTAAAATCCAACAATAGAAAGGAGAGCGCACACACAGCAAAGTTACTGAAAGCTATCAGCTGCGTGGCTGTTTCTGGGTGGTGGGGAGAAGGGGAGGGAGGGGGAGGGAGAGAGAGAGAAAGAGAGAGAGAGAGAGAAGGCAAAGCCAAGAGGAGAAGGAAAGAGGGGGAAGGAGGTGTTGGAGATGTGAGATGACAGACCAGGCAGGATGAAAGAAGCGGAAGATGGAGAGAAATTTTACCTCTCCCTAGTCTGCCATGATGAATGAAAGAAAGGAGGGTGAGCCCTTAGTGATAAATTAACTCCAAGCAAAGATGGCAGCCTTCTCAGGCTATAGTAAAGTATTCACTGGTCAGGAGTGCAAAGAACCCAGGGGGAATCTGGTGTTCCCAAGCCACAGTAGAGCTTTCATTGAGCATAAACACAGGGCTAGGATGAAAGATAGGCATCCAATCAGGACTTTCAAGAGAGAGCCATAGGCAGAGTGGATGCTAGCATGATCACTTTTGAAAAGACCCCAGGGATCCAAAAGCAGTTTGAGTATTTAAAAAAAAAAAAACACCCCACCAAGGTGTCACTTAAACAGAGTTTTCCAGAACAAAAACAATGGAGATGGTAGGGCCAGGATCTGAAAAGGGTGAGTTGACACCTTCTGGGTGTTTTGTCTTGATGCTATGTAGACTGTCACAAGAACACAGAGCTCTTGGTATTAGGGTTAGATGGCTGAGTCTATTTCTGGTCTGTGTCACTTTCACATGTATTCACTCATAGGTCCATTGGAAGCTCCGCAAATCAAACAACCACACCACTGGTGGGCGGGGTTAGGATCATGGCGTGCCAGAAAAAAATTAACAATTTTTCCCCAGTGGGAGAAGGAGAAGAATGGCATGGGATGACACAGGGCTTCAGAAGACTGATGATGTTGTATGGGCACCCCATAAAACTGGCATAGAAGGCAAGTCAATAGCACCTTAAAAGCCCCATCTGGAAGAGCCCAGAGACAGTTTATGAAGTGACACTCAAGATCAGAAGCCTTATTCAACTGACGAATACTTCCTAGGAGAACTTAAATCATATTTTTTTCCTGCTTCTGCAGAACCCATCTGTCTAGCACACTCGACCTTCAGGCAGCTGTTCTAAGGGCAACACAAAATGAGATGCTAAACAAATAAACTAAAGAAGCATCAATGCCACAACTTAGCTTTCCTACAACCTCACTTTGGAGAAAACAATGGCAAGGCAATGACAATGAAAACCAGCTCCAATTTTACTGTAATCCGAAGTCTAAAATCACTGCCAGTTTTAGTTTCTATAATTTATTTTCATCAGAGACAGTAATTTCTGATTAAGCCAGGTTGTATCCCATGCACTACCACTACACTATGCTGTGATTCATGTTGTGACTACATTACCTCTCATCAGAAATTTATCCAGTGGCTTTATGCATCTTAATTTTTTTTAAAATCGTGTGCATGTGTGTGTATATATATGTATGTGTATATGTATGTGTGTGTGTGTGTGTGTGTGTATATATATATATATATATATATATATATATATATATATAAAATCTTTGGTAGTTGAGTGCCATTTGCCATTTGATCATGAGGGCTTGACTGCTGAGCTACATACTAAGAGGAAAATGAGTGGGAAAATGAGAGAAGAAACTAATTTCCTCCATTGCTATTTACATGACCCTTTTTTCCGGAAGCTCAAGTGTCTTGAGCCCATGATTCTTCCTTTCCTGTGTGGTGTTCTTACAATGAAATCCTATACATGTTTACACAGAAGAAAGCTCTACTGAGTTCTATGGGATTCACTCTCAGGTAATTTTGTATAGGACTGCAGCCTTAATATTTTACTGTGCTGATATCCCAAATCTTGCATTGTACCATCTGCTTTCTGTTGGATTGGATTGTGGAAGAGCATTCCTGTCTAATTTCAGTCGAATGTACAAATCTACTATAAATACTTAGTTTTGAGGATTCCAGCTTTTTCCTTGCAGATTTTCATAGAACCTTTGCATAGTCATGCGAGCTACAAATTGTATGTTCTGATTTTGAGTATATCTTGGTGTTTATGTTTATGCATGTAAAATGCATATATTATTCATTGATTATTAAATATTAAAATCATGCACCAAAGAAAACACAAATGGTTTTCTAAGTGACAAATATTAGGGTCATTATTCCAGTTCATAATTAATGGTGCCTACCTCTTCAGCAATTCATTACAGCTCCCATTTCCATTCTGACACCATATCAGTCTGATTAATTTATCAGCTTCAGCAAAGAAGAAGATCTTTTTAAACCACTCCACAGAACATAATTGTCATATCCACTACATTCCCTGTTTGGGGCAATCAAAATCTTAATTGTGTCTATCAGGCTTTCAATCAGAATTTTTCACCATAAAGTCCTATGTTTATATACCGCTCTCTCTCCCTCTTTAATTATTATTTTTTAATTCCCATCATTCCTTCTTTTTTACTCTGCATGGAATGCTATGTAGTGCAGTGCAGTGCAATGCAGTACAGTGCATTACAATGCATTACAATGCATCCAGATTTGATGCCTGATGTTGGGAGCACTGTCTTGCAGAAGTACTTTGGTGTGTGTTGTGTGTGTGTGTGTGTTTGGTAGATTTACATATGGACATCTATCATTTCAATAGGCCTTTGATCTCCTGAAATCCCACATGTCATGGCCCCTCTGGAGGAGTCCTCTTCCTCAGAAGAGCTGGAGCCCCAAAGACCCAGGGCACCCCAGATCAGGTACTGCCACCTGAGCCCACTGAGCCCACTGGGGTGATGGCTGCAGGTCCATCCCTGTAAGGAGGAGGGACTCTGCCTCTGAGGCAGAGGCTGAATAGCCCCCTGGCCCCAGGAGTATCATTGCCTCAAGTGACAGGCCAGTAGGACCCCTGTGAGAAGGAATGCTCACTTGCAGAGAAGGACTCCTCAGGAGAAAGAGACTCTTCAGGAGTAGGGCTCTGAAGAAGGAGCTCTGATTACTGCACCTGAGCTCTGGGTGGGGCAAAGCAGGTTTTGGGGTTAAAAGCCTTCACTGTAGGCCTAGCTAGTGTTGGAACAACACCATTTTTCTAGCTCCCATGCTGTGTACCTTGATGGCTGGATCCTTTCCTGTGACTGATGCTCTGTATTACTGACCTTTGGACTCCTTATTGACTCTGCCTTTGGATTGCATGATGTATCTGACTAATTGACTGTGTTTTGACCTCTGTCTGTTATTTGGATCACTCCTGTCTTAGCCTGAACCCCATTGGATAGAAACCTGTATGCTTGAATGTTTAATGGCTTCATTGCATCTGTTAGCTCTGCTGCAGTCAAAGGAAGGCACCACATGCTTGATTTATCTTTTTTCAGGTCTCTAACCTATTTAGTTACCCCAGACTAGTATCTCAGGTACTTGTCCTAAAATCACCCAGCAGTTGTTTTAAAAAATAAAAACTGACTGTTTTCTCCCTGTCTTATGTTTAAAAATTCATAATGTTTTTATTTGGATTTCATGGCAACTTGGTGGGGAATGTGAAACACCTATGGGCAAAATAAGCTTATAACTTATGTTAAGTGTAGAAATTAATTCTGTCAGCCATTTGGCCCTGAAGGCTCAATAATTCTAGCATTGTGTTAACCAGTGGTGGCTGGTGACTCCAGTTTTGGAGATGCTGTGCTTCTTTTCAGGGGTTTAGTTGCCACCAGCAAAAGCTCTAATTACACTATCCAAGGTGCTGAAAGGCACTATCCAAGGTGCTGAAAGGCACTATCCAAGGTGCTTAACCTTCTCCCCAAAGGATTGAGCACCTTGGATAGCACCACTGGTGTTTTGGCTGTTGGCAACTACAACCCTGAATGGAATCACAGCCCGTCCAGAACTGGAGTCATCAGCCACCACTGATGTTAACTCCTGTTTTGTTTTGGCCTTGACGCATCCCTCTTTATTGTCAGAGGTTGGCTTGGCTTCTTGCTCTTACCATTAGGGATGTGTGAGTCAGCAAAACCCAAGTTCGCCGAAGTTCTTAGAATTCCATGTCAAAGCTCGTTCTGACTTCAGTCCATATCAGTTTGAGAGCTTCTTCTTTTTTTCCCCTTTTCACATGAAAATCCATGCGTATTTTCATGCATGGTTTTCCAAAGGTGTACATCAGTAGAAATGTATGCATTCTTCCATTGATTAAAGCATATTTTTGTGCATTTTTTCAAAAGTACAGATATATTTTCATGTGCATTTTTCAAATGTACATATACTTTCAGCACATTTTTTTGGTTTGTAGATCACATCGCAAGCTCAGAAATGTATGAACTTCAACTGCAAATTATGTCCAAGTCCATGTTCGGTCTGGAAGGTGCAAAAAAGAACCGGAATGAATTTCTTATACATCCCTACTTACCATTCATCAGCTTTATTTCAGATTTCACTGCCCTGTCCTTCAGAGCCAAAATATCTCTCCAATATTTGTATGCAACACATTTCCTAAATTCATAAAGAACTCTTGCAAATTGGAATTCTGATCCAATTTAGAAAGTCCAAATGCTGACATTTATATTTAATTAATAATTCTCAACCTGAATGTTAAGATCTTCCTCTCCTCCACCCACCCATCCAAAAGGCCCATGCAAAACACCATACTGAGACTTATTTGCACATATTGCCCCTGGTCAAGAGGCCTTTCTATACAACCACTGGATAACTGATTGCTGCTGTATGCATTGGTAGCACCAATAATCTCTTGAGCGGGAGATGGATTTGATCTCCCCATCATGAGCAAGTGAGTGACATTGTTAAACCTGGGAGTAACCACCATTTGTATGACAGATGGTGTTCACCATGGCAGTCCCACAGAGAGAGCTGTGTTCAAATCCTAGGTGTTGAGGATCTAGCAAGGTGAACATTTCATGCTCAGCACTCTTCTGAGTGATATGGGGGGAAGGCATCCAGAAGGTGGATACCCACCATTGCTTTTATTCAACATTAATTTAAAATGGCCCCCAGTAGAACCCATGCAAACAACTAACACCCATGTTGTGGCAACTAATTTTGTTTTCATTTCCCCTGCTCTTCAAATATCTGCCCAGGATATTTCTTGTTTTTACAAGAAGAAATAGCCACTTTGGAGCTGAAGGAATTAATAACAAAATTACTTGTGTAGTAAACAGCAATTAGCTGTAATCATCTGATGGAAAATCAATTGATAAAATTAGGAATGCATGAGAATTTTGTTTGTGCTCGCTCGCATAACAGTTGAGCATGCCTCATTTACAACCTTGAATGTGAGCTCAAGCAGGAGAAAGTGTTTTCAAATATGTTCACAAATTCTCGGATGTATGCTCGCATTTAAAAATTGTGCTAATATCAGGAAAAAGCAGTTCAAAACTGCACATTTTTTAAAAAAAATAGCAGTTCAAAAAATTTCATGTTTTAGTCTACTGGAGAAAGTTAAGCAACTTTGAAAAATAGTCAGATGTTTTTGTTTCTATTCAATTTCCATAATTTTCCTATTCATGCAAATCAAACCACAATCACAAGTGCTCATGGAAATTGAAGGAGAGACAAGAATCTGGGCGAATATGAACATCACTTGTTTGCCCATTGTTAGATAAAATTAATGCCTTAGCTGCTATGATTTTAAATAGCATTCTAGAAGAAATCTACAACTTTATTTCTTTCTTTACTTATTTATATTTATATACCTCATTTGAAACATATCCTGAAGCAATTTACAAGAGAATAAAAACAAACAAACAAAAAGACCACATACATACACACAGTGGTATCATGAGGCTGGTGCAAAGAGAGCTCACGGCTGCAGGAAAGCCAAAGCAAACAGATACATTGTCAATAAATGCCTAAAACATGCCATTGTTCAGGCCTGACCTACCTCAGAGGCAAGATCATTCTCAGGATGGGCACTACTGCAGAGAAAGCCTGTCTCTGTGTCATTGAGAAATGGAAATCCATAGGCTGCAGCATGGACATCAGGGCCTCCCATGAAGATTGTAATGGCCTGGGAGGTTATTACAGGGGGAGACATTCTTTGAGGTAACCTGCTCTTGAGTTGTATAGGGCTTTGTCTATAAATATCAATCTCTCAGTCTAGTTCGGTAAAAGACTAACAGCCAGTTACTAGTTCGGTAAAAGACTAACAGCCCTATAAAACCATTTTATTTGACATCCATATAAAATCATGTCTCCATCATCAAGAACATACCCCAAACCGCTAAAACATTAAAAGGGAAACCATCTTGAAGGCTGAAGCTTAGTAGTAGAGATGCAAAAGACTGGGGAAGGGGGGGAGCCCATAAAAGATTAGGAAGGTGGGGGAGTGGGATTTAAAAAAAAAAAAAAACACCACCACCCCATTCCCCCCCCCCAAATCCCTGGGAAAATCTGTCTCACCCCCCCCCTATTTTTTCTGGTCCCCCTCCCCCATTTTTCTGGTTTTTTTCTCCCAGGCCTTCAAATCTCTAGTTAGCAAAATGCCAATCTGCGAATAAGAGTTCAGCACATCTCGGATCAGGCTGCACTCTCCTTGAAAACTCAGGTTCATAGCATGTGGGTCCAGCTTTACTCCTGGTGGCAGCTGTGGATAGAGATGGCACAAGCATCCGGTTGGGGCTCAAAGTTTAGCAAGAAGATGCTGGTTTGGGGCCCCAGACACCAGTTTGCGGACCTGAGCTCTTGCCTGACGTGTGGCATGCTGAGTCAGGCAAGAGTGTGGGTGCCCAGTCTCTCAGCAATCCAGCCGTCTATCACCGAGAGGGGAAGAAGGCAATGCCTCTCCTCCTTCCCCCATCCTTGCTAGAGCCACAGTGGCATGGGACAGGCTGGTCGTTTTCTGTAAGTCTCTTACACTTGTGTAAAATGACCAACCTGTCCCTCGCTGTTGCCATGTAGCATGGATGGGGGAAGGGCAAGGGGTGCTGCCTTCTTCCCCTCTTGTCCCCATGTCAGCAGGGACGAGGGACAGGCTGACTGTTTTACGTAAGTGTAAGAGCCTTATGGGAAATGGTGAGCTTGTAGCTTGCCACTGCTGCTGTAGCAGGTGGGGGCAGAGGGAAGAAGGCGGCTCCTATCCTCTTCTACCCCCCCCTTGCTACATTGATAGCTGCCAGGGCAAGAGGCTGGGGGCTGGCTGCTGAGGCCCTTCTTCCCATGCCAGCCCTTGACAGCTGGCGTGAATAGGAAGAGTAGGCCAGGGCTAGAGGCTGGGGGCTGGCCATGCCAAGGACTCAGCAATCAAGCCCTTGTGCTTTATGCACACAAGGGCTTGACTGGAGTCCATGGCATGGAGAGGACGGGTGGCTCGCGCTGCTCATGGGGTGAGCTGGGAAGCTCACCAAGCAGGTTCGAGCTGCACGAGCTGGGGGGGCAGCTTATCAAGCTCCCCCTGCCTTGGACGGAGATGGGCCCATCCATCCCTCATATTCATAGAGAGGACGAATCTGGCCACATTGACACATGCCTTCGTTGCATCGAGATTGGATCATCATAATGCACCTTTGAAAAGTGTCTGGAAACTTCAGTTGGTACAGCAGGTTCAGTGAAAATTTTGTCTGGAGCTGGCTATTGGAGCAGGTGATTCCCCTTTTGCTACACCTTCACTGGCTTCTGGTCTGCTTTGGGGTCCAATTCAAAGTGCTGGTCACCATTATCTCGATGGGGGTTGGACTTGATGGTCTTATAGGCCTCTTCCAACCCTACTATTCTATGGTTCTGTGATCTTGTTTCCACAGATCAATATGCTCCATTTCTATTTTGTGTGTCCTTCATGAGCATGTTGGCTCAACAGATTTCATTTTGTCTGGAAGGGTCAGCTAGCAAAGTTCCAGAAAATGAGGACAAAATTAAATCGAACGTTCCCACTGAAGTCTTCTTTTCAAAGGGAGAAAGGGGTACGCCCATCCTCTATATACAGGCACATACATTCTGATTTATTTATTTTTGTTAACCACCTTAAACATTTTTTTTTTTAAAATGAAAATGTTGGGTATAAACATTTTAGTTAATTAATAAATTAACCTAATTTTTCAGTTTTATATTATTTATTTTAATTAGCAGATTTTCATGCAACATACTGACCCCATAAATTAAGAAACAGAATGGTTATACACTCACACTCACTCAGAATGGAGAGAGGAAGAAACTGTTATGGTGCAGGAATACACCTTCCCAGAATCTCACAGGGAAGGACAAAGGCCCAGTATTTCATTTGCTGGCGGTCTTCATATACTTTCACTCTTAAGCCCATAGTTCACAAAACTCACTGAGTGAGAATGAGTTGGATTACACACTCAAGTTTTCTTATTAATATTTCATTTCATCTATATCATAATTTGTTTCTGGGCCCAATTCAGGTTGCTGGTGTTCACCTACAAAGTCCTTCACAGCATGGGGTCACCATATCTAATGGACAACCTCTTCCCATATGTTCCTGCCTATGCCCTGAGTTTGTCATTTGAGGCCCTGCTCCAAGTGCCCACACACTAAGATTCATGAGCAGGTCTTTTGTGTGGTGCCCCCCAAATTGCAGAGTGCCCTCCCTAGAGAGAGGGTGCTTGACGCCTACTTTGTTGACTTTCCAGCACAAGGCAAAGACCTTTTTTAATTCTCTCAGGCCTTTTAACATACTGCTTGCTTTATTTTTAATATGTGTACTGGGGACTCATACATTAAAATATTAATCATAATAATAAAATAATAAAAATATAGAACTCCTGCTGGGGTGCATTCCACAACTAATTCACCATCAGCAGATTTTTCGTGCAGAATTCTGATATGAATTAGCAACAACAACCACAAAACAAAACAACAGTGATGCTCCATTGCATTCCAGCTTATTATATGGAGGCACTGTAGATTGGAGTCATCAGGTTTCAAAGACTGGAAAATTAGAACAGAGCCATTGAAATGAATGGGACCTAAGTTAGTGGTGACTAACTTAAGTCCCATTAATTGCATGGGTCTACTCTACATAGGAATTACATTGGATTTTACCCTATATCTCTTCCAGCCCCACAACACTGCTGTGATATTATGGCTATTCCCATTTTATGCATGGGAAACTGAGGACATTCAGAGATTTAATAGACAAGCAGGAACCTAAACACATCTTCTAGATCCAAGGTGGATAGGAGAACACTGATGAACCAGTCTTTTAAAGCTAAATTTGGACCTACCGAACAACCAGCTTAAATGCTTGTGCAAATTCCATGGCAACCCTAGTTACTTTTTTGGAATAAGACAAGATGTGGTATTGCTGTGTGTCATTGTTCACATGCTCACACAAACTCACAAACGCATGATGAATGCAGGACTAGGTATGCCAGAGAAATTCGCAAGGGACTCAAATGAGTCTGGATTTCTTGCAGTCCGGTCTGCGAATTCCATGCCCAACAGGCAACCACAGGGAAAGCTGATTCCTCAGACATGCGACTTCCCTGCCCCCCCCACCACAATTTCCATTTCCGAAATTGAATTGCAAGAGGGGCAGTATTCTGCTTACCAGTAGTTACACAATGAGCATTGTGCATGTGTGTGTTTTTAGAATGAAGTCTCCCATTTTGGTCCACCTCCTATATCCATTAAGGGGCTTGGGGTTTGCTGACTTGGAGTCTGCCTGCATCTTACAAGGAAAGAGCTCTTTCCCTCCATCTTTGAAAGATGCTCAGGCAATCTCCCAGCCAGAAAATTTAAGGGAATGCCTATGAAACACACACACACACACACACCACTCACTATGTTACCGGTAAGCACAATACTGCCCCCGCCACCCCCCCCACACACACACACACACACAGTAAATTTATTTAAAAGTTGCTTCTTCTTCGAATTTACTTGAGTATTTTTCTGGGCAGGAAAAAACAATCCGAGTCCATGGGTTGGCAAATGGCAGGAAGGAAAAGATCACCCCATCTGTGGACCTCACGCGGACCAGATGTAATACAATCTTAACATCCCTATGCAAGACTAATCTAGTCAACGGAGGACGCACATCTGCAAGGACTCTGGCCCTGCAGCAAGCAACCACCCAGGGCATTATCATCGTTCCTGGCAATTTTCCCTGCTGCTGCTTTTGAAGCAAAATGGATTCTTGAGCCAAGGTGTGCCTGGGTAGTGTTAATGAAATGCAAACCTCAACTAGAGAGTCAGCACATCTGAGCTGCTCTGTAACAGTGGTCTCAGTTGGTAGCTTAAAGGCACCTCGGACTGAAAGAGCTCTACTACTTAGATGCCATTTGTATCCAGCTTTTCTGATGTTGGTCTTTTTTTTCAGATATGTGTAAAATAGCATATTTAGGTAGACTGGAAGATTTCAAAGGAAATACGCTCATTTTCACATTTGGTCGTCCTGTCCCAGGTGCCTTGTCCACCCCTCCTATCCTGTTTCTGCTCCCCCTTTCTGCTCTGCTCCTCCATGTTCCTGGCTCATGAAGCTGATTATTCCATTAATCATAATGCAGACATGACCTCTTTCTTGGGATTCACATTTGAATTCTACCCACAGATCATTTTAATTTCTGATGCTTTTGAATATGATTTGAAAGTTCTACTGAGTTCTATTCCTGTGGACCACCCCAATTTCTCATTGGGCTGGAAAACAACGAGGCTTCCAATAATAAGGAAATTGAATGCTCAGAGTAGAATTCCATTGTGCAATTGTCAACTGCTTTGCATTAGCGGAGCCCTACCAATGAGCAGAGCTTTTTTTGAGAACATGCTTGATTATGAGGATGGCACATGTAGTGTGTGTCTGTCTCTCTTGAGACAAAGACATGACAAAGACAAAAGGTTCATTAAAAATGTCTCTTCCTTCTTAAAATATTAAATACAAATGAGATCTCTCTGAATGTCCTTAACTGCAAAAATGAAATCCTGCCTTGTGATTGCTGCCATTTAAAATATGAATATATAAAAATGGGTCAATGCCTTGCATTGGTCCAGTGATGGGATTGAACTAAGCAAACGGGTCCTTGCTCTTTTGGACAAGCTGTGCTTTCCTTATTTGTAGGGATGGTAGCAAAGTCCAGTTGGGGGCTCAGGCTTGGTCTGCAGACCCCCAAGTCAGGCATAGGGATGGCATGGGCACCCGATTCAGTCCAGGAATCCAGTGGACCAGCTCCTGCCTGCACCCCCAAGCCCTGCTTGCCAAGCCCCTGCCCCTGCTTGCCCCCTGTCCACGCTTGGTGAATGGCCTTTACTCACCCCAGCAGCCTTGTTGAGCTTCACCATTGCCATTATCTGAGAAATAAAATGCCAATCGCAAAAATGTGCAAATTTGCACACACGCAAAAATGTGCAAATTTGCACACACGCGAAAATGTGCATTTTGTGAACGTGCATATTTGTGTGTGCATGAAAATGCATATTTTATGAAAAATGCACGTTTTTGTAGACACACTAATGTATGCCTTCACAAAAATGTGCATTTCACACATGAGAATATGCGCATTTGAAAAAATTTGCATTTTCGCGCATACACAAACTTGCACAGTTCTTGTGATCGCCATTGCATTTTTTTAGAAATGGTGACCGTAAAGCTCAACAAGGCCACTGGGGTGAGTGCAGACTGCTCGCCAAGAGTGAGAAGGGCTCAAGCGCAGTCCAAGGACCAGCGAGCAGAGGCGGGGGCTGGGCAGGAGTCTGGAGAACCCAGATGGGGGTGAGTTCGCACATCCCTAGTCAGGTAAGTGCGGTAGGCCATGCTGCTCCACTGAGTCATCATTCTGCACCAAATGGTGGCTTGACCTTTTCCATAAAGGGTAATTTTGTGTAAATGGCAGCTGTAAAGAGGCCCATTTACACAACATTACAGGCATAAATGGCCCTCATGTGGTGATCCTAGCATTCCTAGGCACTTCCTTGCACAGGAGCAAGGCCTGTTGAGCTCAGTTGGACTTACTTCCAACAAGTGATTTGGAACAG
This sequence comes from Heloderma suspectum, assembly GCF_057233095.1. Classification (NCBI taxonomy): domain Eukaryota; kingdom Metazoa; phylum Chordata; class Lepidosauria; order Squamata; family Helodermatidae; genus Heloderma; species Heloderma suspectum. The sequence continues at coordinate 269,269,302 of NC_139459.1, read as the reverse complement.
AATTGGGCTGCACTTCAGACTTTTCTAGATGGTATCCATACACACACAGAGAGAGAGAGAGAGCGGCAAACGATAGCTAATCAAAAAGCCATATTTGAATTCGAATGGAAATGTCCAGTCCATACACCCCCTCTCTGCACATTGTGAGACATGCATAGATGCAACTGATGTTGAGAAACCAATTTCTACACAAGAAACAAGGATAAAAGCAAGAGCACAGCAGATGTAAAGCTACTCATTTGAAAGGCTTTGATTTGCCCCCACCCCCAATGTTGATTTTCTTCTTTCTTGCCAGTCATTTTTTCCCAGGAAGCTGTCATTTAATGTTAGTCAAAGGGCTTGCAGCTGAGGTGCTTTCTTAGCAAGTCAATACTGCTGGCTTCAAATTAGCTTTGAATTATAACATCTTCCTCATTTACCAAGAAATACTGGATGCCTGTGGCCAAAGTTGATTTTCACAGAAGTCATTTCTGAAACAAAGAGCCAATCCCACCCTTTTCTAAGAAGAGCCAGGATCTGCAAGAGAAGCCACCACCCAGGGAAGAGGGCATGCCTGCTGCTGCCACCACCATCACCACCACCACCACAGCTCTCCCAGTGGACTCCTGCCTGGCAGTATTTGTGAGGGGGATGTATTGTTTTGATTTTTGTTTAATTGTTGGTGGGGGATGGGTTTGGGGGGGATTCTGTTGTGTTTTTAGGGGTGGGTAGCCTGCCTGATAGGCGGGAGCGAGGGGCATGTGTCCACCTGATGGAGGCAGTGGGGGGAGTGTTGGGGGCCAGACTATACTGAGGCTGGGTGGCAGACGCTGGCGGAGCACTAGGGGCAGGCCATGCCAGGTAAGGGGAACAAGGGAGAGATGTGTACTATCTGTCCCCTGCTCCGGGCCTGTCCAGAGCCAAAGGATGGCTGGGGGAGGCATGACCCCATCTTCTGGCCTTCGTTTGCTGCTCTGCAATGCCAGGTCTGTTACCCAGACAACATCCCTCATCCATGACATGATCCTGGCATGTATTACGGAGTCCTGGCTGGCTGAGGCTGCTGCTCCAACTCTTGCAGCCATGTGTCCAGTCGGATTTTCATATGCACAGCAGCCGAGGGCTGGGGATCAGGGAGGGGGAGTGGCTGTTATCTACCAGGAGTCCTTGGTCTTCACCAGACCCCCTCTCTGGGAGACCAAGGTTGCTGAGTGCATGTGCTGGAGGTTGGGCCCGAAGGGCAGTCTGGGGATTCTGCTCGTGTACTGCCCACCCCACTGCACGACTGACTCCCTGGCCAAGGTGCTTGAGGTGGTCTCCGATGTGCGTGTGCCGTCCCCTAACTTATTGGTGTTGGGGGACTTCAATGTACATTCAGAGGCCATCCTCATGGGGGCACCTTGGGACTTCATGGAGACCATGGCCTCCTGGGAGCTGCACCCTATTCCAACTGGGCCCACCCATGTAGCCGGTCATGCACTAGACCTTGTGTTTGTTTCTGGAGAAGCAGGGAGTGATCTGGAAGTTGGGGGTATATCCACCACCTCCTTGTCATGGTCAGATCACTGTCTGGTGACGTTGGACTTCTCGGTTCCACAACCCCTCCGCAGATGTGGAGAACCCATTAAAATGGTCCACCCCAGGCTTCTTATGGATCTGAATGGATTCCTGAATGCACTTGGGGATTCTCTGGAGCACACAAACAGCCACTCAGTCAAGACCCTGATGGGTGGGTGGAATGCTGCAATCACTGGGGCATTAGATCAGGTGGCTCCAAAATGCCAGCTCCCCCTGAAGAGGGCTCAGACTGCAACATGGTTCAATCCATGGTTACAAGCTCTGAAACAGGAGGTGAGATGTAGCGAGGGTGGAGAATTCCACCACGGGCTCCAATGAGGCCGGATTCTTAGAATCCGCCCCCCCCCTCAGAGTCCGTGGCAGAACGGACCACCCCACCCTGCCACCCCGTGAAGTCCGACCTGGCAGGATCCTACCTGGCAGGCTGGCACTGCTGGCTCTGGATCCAGACGGATCCATCCGCTGCCCCGTGTGGATGCAAAATGGTGTCCGGCATAGCGGACGCCATTTGCATCCTTCCCTTTTTGCTGTGATAGGCTACGTAAAGATTTACGTAGCCTATCACGGCAAAAAGGGAAGGACGCAAATGGCGTCCACTGTGCCATTTGTGTGCCTCCCTTTGGCCGTGATAGGCTACGTAAATCTTTACATAGCCTATCACAGCCAAAGGAAGGCACACAAATGGTGTCTGCTATGCCTGACGCCATTTGCATCCATAGACCAGCCAGGGCTGGAAGTCTGGCAGCGGCTGGCCCCTGCCAGCGGCTCTGCAGACTCGCCACAGAGCGGATCTGGCCGGGGAGGATATCTGCGGGGGAGGACCGGATCACCTCCCCCCCCCCGCGGACCCCCCAGTGGACCCAGGTAGGTGGGGTCCGTACACCCTTAGTGTGATGGCTAGAGCGCCTGTGGCAGAAGAAGACAATCAGACACAGGTTGAAGCTGCATCTTCAGCCTATCACGTGGTGGTGAAAGCAACAAAAATGAAATATTATACTGCCTCTATCGCATCTGCAGAGTGCTGTTCCAGGAGGCTGTTCCAAGTGGTCTGGAGCCTGGTTGCTCCAGTGGCTTCAGAACCACTGGAGCATTCTAAGGCCTCCTGTGAGGCCTTGGCAAGGCGCTTTGCGGATAAAATTGATCAGATTAGGGGTGTTATTCTGTGCACTGCGGATACATTTAGCAAGCAAGAGGCAGTTTGTAGCAAACCGGTTTTATGGGATCGGTTCCATCTTCTTCCTCCTGATGAAGTGGGCAAGGTGCTTTCATCTGTAAGGCCAACCACCTGCTTACTTGATCCTTGCCCATCTTGGCTCATTATGGGCTGCAGAGAGAGACTGGGTGAGGGGATCAGGTGGTGGTGAACACCTCCCTTGAGGAGGGAGTGATGCCATCAGCTCTCAAGGAGGCAAATAAGACCGCTTTTTTAAAAGCCCTCCTTGGATCCCCAAGTTTTGAACAACTTTCACCCAATTTCGAATCTGCCATTTTGGGGCAAGGTGATGGAGTGGGTGGTGGTGATGCAGTTGAGGGCACACTTGGAAGAAGCCAGTTATCTAGATCCATTTCAGTCGGGCTTCAGGCATGGGCATGGGACAGAAACGGCCTTGGTCGCCTTAGTGGATGATATGAGGAGGGCTTTGGATAGGGGCGAATGCTCCTTCCTTGTTCTCCTCGACCTCTCAGCGGCTTTTGATACCATTGACCATGGTATCCTCCTGGACCACCTGGAGGGGTTGGGCATTGGAGACACCGTATTATGGTGGTTCCAATCCTTCCTCTCCGGCAGGTACCAGAGGGTAGCACTGGGAGAGGAGGTTTTGGACCCATGGCTGCTCACTTGTGGGGTGCCACAGGGTTCCATCCTCTCCCTGATGCTATTTAACATCTATGTGAAGCCACTGGGGGCTATCATCAGGGGTGTGGTGTCATCAATATGCAGATGATATGCAGCTCTACCTGTCATTTAAATCTTCACCAAGGTTGGCCGTAGAATTGCTGTCCAAATGTCTGGAGACGGTGAGTGGCTGGATGGTGGGGAATAAGCTGAAGCTGAACCCTGACAGGACCGAGGTCCTTTTGGTGGGAGACAAGAGGAGGTTGGGGGATGTTGACCTGCTGTTGAAAGGAGTACATGCCCCCTCTTTAATGAGCTTCTGCCATGCATTAAAAACATGGTTGTTCAGGCAGGCATTTGGGGTGGGTTAGGGTATTTTTAGAAATAGGATGCTTTAATGTAACATTTTATTGTTTTAAAACTGTTGGTATTGATGTACATCGCCCAGAGTGGCCAGGTGACTGGCCAGATGGGCGATTAAGAAAATAAATAAATAAATAAATAAATAAATAAATAAATAAATGTGACTCTCAGTGAACTCAATAGAACTTTGAATGAATTGAGTTCAATGAAACTTTGAATTCACCGAATTCAAAGGATAATCTCAAGATTACCTTACATGAGAGGAAGCACCATTAAGTGCAGTGAGCCTTCTGAGTAAACATGGATTGGCTCACTCTTCTGTACCCAGTACTTTCTATATATTTGCTCAGATATACCTGTTATGTGTGCCTAATATGTTGAAATGAGAAATGAACGTATTAATCATTCATGAGCCCAAGGTAAGATGTTTCCATAACTCTTTTCCCCTCTCTTTTGCTATTTAAAAGCCTATTTTGCCTACTTCTCATTAGCTTGAAGACAAGTTGTGCAAACCTAAGTGTTCACTCACTTTTTTGCATTTCTACGAGGTTGATCCAATAGAAAATAATCGCTTAAATCCAACTCCTCTCCCACCCACCCAAACAGGTATAATTCTGGTTGTATGAATTCCCTGTTCTTGCAGTAGCCTTTAGCATCTCCCCAAAACTGCTCTTGGGGGTCAGGTGTTGGGATGTGGGTAGACAGCTATAAGCCTTCCATGAGTGGTAATACAACTTTGAATCCAAGGCATTGTGTTGACTTCCTGAACATCTCTTATCAGGTGCACTTAACCCACCATGAAAGTAGTAAGGGAACTTCAAATGTGGGGAGGGGAAAGATTGACTGATTGATTAATTGATTGATTGCATTTATACCCCGGCTTTTTTCCTCTTGCAAGGAACCCAAGGCGGCTTACATTATCCTCCTCCTCTCCATTTTTTATCCTATCAGCCTCCTATCCCTGGCCTCTTTCATTCATTCCACATCCCAGTCTACAATACAATACAATAAATTTCACAACATAGTAAATGATGGCAAAAAATTAAAAAAAAATCTTTATTCATAATGTATTTTTAAAAGAATTTTAACCCATCCCAGACAGTTGGACTCCATGGTCTTATAGGCCCCTTCCCACCCTACTATTCTATGACTATTCTATGATTCATCCTAAGTTATCAAGGTGGTGTACAAGAGACATAAAACTAAACAACAAAGCAACCAGCGGGGGGTAGGGGATCATAAAAAGCAGCCAGCCTTAACAATATAGATTATTCATTTAAAGTCCATGTGAATGAGAAGGGCCTTAACTCACTCCAGTCGCCACCTGCCTTAGCTTTGAAGATGTTGCAGTTCTTAAGGTTCGGGCAGATTCATATGGGAGACTTCTCATCCTTAAAACACTAAACCTTTTCCCTAAACAAGATCCCGACACAGTTAGGGATGTCCGTCTTTAGAAAATCTGGCCCTTTGGGGGCTCAACAGATCTCCACTGCCCAGTTTGCAAGCCAAGCCATGCAGGCTTTACCCAGAATCTGGGAACTTCTCTTCTTCTGGTCCCCCCCCCATTTCGGGGTTGGTGTTGTTTTGAAGGAAAAAAAAGACATTTGCACAAATCACACCTGTAAATTGCATAATTTGCACAAATTTCAGCTGTGATTTGCTTAATTTGCACAAATTGCAATCATAATTTGCATAATTTATGCAAATTGCAGCTGTGATTTGTGCAAATTATGTAATTTATGGCTGAAATTTGATAAATTAAGGAAATTACGGACAACATTTGCGCAAGTATCTTTTTACAAAAACAACAACAATGGAAAATCTGTGAGCTGGCCCAACTCGGTGCCTATCAAGTCAGGCCAGTTCATGGGGAGGTGAAGCAAAGTCTGGGGGGGCGGGCTTGAGCTGCTGAAAGCTCCATGAACTCTACCCTGGATGGATTTCTTCAACATCCCTTGACACGCTAGCCCTTCCCTCAATGGGTATTCTATTCCCCACACAGTTTGAACTGTGTGAGCAGGCTGAGTGTGGTTAGGGGTGTACAGATTCCCCACCATCCGTTCCAGTGGGGAATCCATGTGGGGGGAGACGATCTGTTTCTCCCCACCCCCGGAATCCTTTAGAGTGGCTCCACTCTGCAAGGATTCCACAGAGCTGCACTGTCTATAGGGCTGCTTACCTTGCTGGCCAGAGCCATTCGACTCCTCCGCACCGATTGCCATTTCTTTCTTCTTCTTCTTTTTAAAGGCGATCGGCAGGATGTGCCCATAGACGTATACACAAATAGAGCCATGAATCTTGCATATAAGTCTATGTGTCCATAGGCTTATATGCAAGATTCATGGCTCTGTTTTGCATATAAGTGTATGGGCACATCTTGCTGATCGCCATTTAAAAAAAGAAAAAGAAATGGCGATAGGTGTGGAGGAGGTGAACGGCTCTGGTGGAAGAAGCAGCTGAGTGCCATTCCGCCTCCAATCCTCCTGGAGTAGAGGTAAGTGGTGCCAATCCACCATGGATTCCTGAGGCTGGATTCCAAAGAATCCAAGCTCATTTGAATCTGCGGCGGATTTCTCTAATATCCCTAAGTGTGGTATCTCTGCCCCTTTGGTCACTGTCCCCATCACCCTCTACACCCTCCCTGATCTTCTACAGTCCTAAATTGCATGACAAGCCTCAACAAGCATAGTAGGCTTTCCACTGAAGACATTTTCCCTCTGATCCATGGAGGGAGACATGGATGGTGTAGAGGAAAACCACCAGAAGACTATTGTATATTGAGGAGATAGGGATGGTGTGCCACAGTTGTTCCTTCTATTCCCATGTCTCCTAGAAGACCTTAAGACTTAGGCCTCCTTAAGGCCCTTGAGGTCCTCTGGCTTGAAATTTGTTTTCCAAGGTTGGCTGCAGTTGGGGATGGTAAGGCCATGGAATGCAGGAGGATAGCATAAACAGTGGAGCTGGATGGTACGGCCTAGTAATGCAGGAGGGTACCATAAACAGTGGAGTTGGCTGCTATCCACTCACTCTGGCTTATCTTTTGGGTGGTACAGCCATGTAAACACATCATTAGGAGACCTGAACTCAACAGGTGTGATTAATTGAGGTGCTATCCTAAACGGCACATAGCACTCAGGGGTCTAGGGTATAAAAACCTTCATGGTTCTGCCCAAAGAGAGCTTCGAAGCAGACCTGGACTGGGAAGGTGCTGCATGCCAGCTGCAGACTGGGGTCTCCTCGTTGTCGTCCATTGGGGCTCCCGACAACTGATTGAGGAAGATAAGCTTACTTGGTATTGTATATTCTTAATATCCTTTTGCCTGCTTTAAATAAAACCTTTTTGACTTCAACTCACTGGCGTGCTCATTGCTTCTGAATCCAAAAAAGAACCCTTGCCTTTGGCAAGACAGATAGTGACAAAGACAGTGATGGAGGGGGCAGAGTTAGTGTAGTCATCCTCATTTTCCTTCAGATGATTCTCATGTAATCATATGAGGAACATAAATGCCTATATAGGGCTATGGTGTGTCTCAGATTCATATTTCTTTTTTAAATATATATATATATTGAAGGGACAGTCCGCAAACAGACAATAATTGTTGCCGCACATCCTTATTTGTAACATACATGTGTAACAACCAAAGTGGATCTAAGGAGGTGTGGTGCACCCACAGGTGTGGTGCACCTCCAGGTTTTCAACCAGGAGTCTTGCTGAGCCCTACCTGGACATACCAGGGATTGATGTCACAGAGATGAAGGCCAGGATCTCTTCTCGATCATCCCAGAGTGCAGGACGTGGAATCATGGGCTCAAGTTACAGGAAGCCAGATTCCAGCTGAACATCAGGAAAAACGTCCTGACTGTTAAAGCAATATGACACTAGAACCCATTACCTAGGGAGGTGGTGGGCTCTCCCACACTGGAGGCGTTCAAGATAAGGCTGGACAACCATCTCTCAGGGATGCTCTGACTTGGATTCCTGCATTGAGCAGGGGGTTGGACCCGATGGCCTTGTAGGCCCCTTCCAACCCTACTATTCTATGATTCTTTGATTCTATGATCATAAGATCTTTTGCACACAAAGCATGGGCGCTAACATTGAGCTACTGCCCTTCCCAAGAAAACCAGTGTTTCCATGAACATGAGGTCTAAGTTATTGATTATTAGTAAATTAGAGTTTGCTAACTAAGGCTACCATGTAATTTTCCACACTATGAAGAAAGAAGGGGAAAGAGAAGCTATGAGGGGGCTTTTAAAAATCTGGTTAGTATGGAACTTGTATTGCAGAATGTTAGGGGAAAGCTGTTGGTGTTCTTAGGAAGTTAATGGGATGTTGGAGAAGGCATGAGGAGAGGGGACAAGATAGAAGTGAATGTTGGAAAGCGTAGGGAATTGGAGGTTGTGGGGAAAGAAGAGCTCCAAAACATTTGAAAAATATACATATCCTTGGATTTATTGAGTGGGAATCATACATAAAGATGAGGTGGAGGATTGGAAATCTTGAATGTTCAGCCACATCTGCTTGATTGCTTTTATTGCTGGAACATAGTAATTCTAAGTCTAAGCACAGTTCTTGAGTGATGAAACAGAATTTTAGAAGAATTAAGTAGTTACTGTAAGTTAATTTTACAAAATCTTAATATCACTTTTAATGGATTGACACCTGCTGTTGGCAGATTAGGTTATAATAATCGATAATGACATGTTTTCTTCTTAAAAACAAAAACAAAAAAACACCTTCTGACATGCTCTTTAAATTATTTTTTGATTGCTTAATTTTTCCTCAACTGAGACATTGTAGATCGCTATAAATCTAAAATAAAAGTTTCTGAGTTCACAGTGACTTATCTGTTGCAATTATTTTAAAGGATGAATTTGTCAAGCCTACCTGATTCCAATTAAGTTTTCTGCCCTTTACAATGTGTTCAATTACTGTCACTGAGCTTTCAGAGCTTCAGTTAAGTGCTTTTTTTTTTTACTTACCAGAGAGCATCCACAAACATGAATATACAAGTCCTTTTGTTTCTCATACCACAGGGTGATTCAAATATTTCATTCACTCAATCAAATACAATGTTTGTTATAGAGCTGGGTCATGAAAAAGAATATATGAATTAATTTGAGATGTAAATTGGCTGGTGGTGGAATTATTATCATCACAGCAGTGCCGGTAATGTTAAGGCCCATCAGTAAATTGAGCATTGTGCCCTGTTAAATGATGATTGGAGCTGGACCGTTCTAACCTTTATAGAATTGAAACAGTTTGTCCAATCTTTCTGAAATTTTCAGGTGCCAGAGAACCCATTTTGCAGAACGTTGGCATAATCAATCAGAGGGAAGGTGTAGTAGAGTAAATAACCACCTCACATCCCCAGAATTCTATCTGTGAGAAGCGATGGACAAAAAGCCTCAAAAGTGGTTGGGTGAATGAGTGCCATGTTTATGTGATCTAGGGTGCAATCCTATGGCCGCTCGACAGTGACTAGAGAGCTGTAGGATTTTTCAGTTTCTGGGAACTGAGCTTGGAGCCAGTGCCCTGAGATTGGTTCCCAGAAATCTGGGTCCTCACTCCCACTTCCACCCCCGCCACACGTAAGAGGTGTGGTTCATGCCCGGCTCCATGCTCGGAAGGGTAGCAAGGAGCGGCTGAAAAGGGAGCATTCCCAGGGGAGGGGAGGGGAGGGGAGGGGGCTGTGGAAGCACCATTACGATATTTACTATGTGCCATCCAGCTTCCCCACTCCCACCCCACGCTCCAAAGCTTCCCAGTTAGACAGCTGAAATCGGCTGTCTAACCGCAAATGCAGGGCAGCTGGAGTGCAGAGGAGACAATCCCCTCCGCACTCCGCCTGCCCTGCATTGGATAGTCAGCTGCCTCCAAGTTCGGAGGAGGCCGACCATCCCCATAGGATTGCACCCCTAGTGAATCAGACAGTGTGTTGGAAAAGCCAAGTCCTGCTCCTAGCCTAGCTTCAGGCATTCATTGTGAAACCAGTGACAAGCCACTGAGAGTGTTCCAGAAACATCTCCAACCTGAGAACAGCCTTATGCCATGTACAAATATATATGTTCTGAACTCATTTGGTAACCTGTATCCTGTTTACCTGCTCATGATATTAATGGTGGAAACAGAAACTATGGGAGACATATACTTTTGGAGTAGAACCAAAAAATTGGACCAATTTGGCATAATTTCAAAATGTCTCAATAGCTCTCAAACAGAAATCCCCCTTAATTTTTGGTTCTCTGTGCCATTTCTGATGGCCCAAGGACATGATTTCAAATAACTCAAATCACTACTGCATAGAAGTGAAACTGTCAGACTGTCAGAAAGAAACACTGGTTTATAAAAGTAATAAATGGACTTTCAAACTGCAGGCTGAACTTCACATGTTGAAAGAAGAAGAAGAAACCTCATCTGGTATATAGTGATGGAATCCACCACATAAATATATTATCAATTATTTAGAAGTATATATCAAATATGTACATATATTTATATTGCCTATTACTTCATTATATTTGTGTAGCTAAATTGGGCACCTCCTTCCTGCTCTACTCATAGCCAAACTGAAGCATGAGCAGCATGGGAAGGGCAATGCTATGGGCTGGATGAGGCCTAGAGGCCAGAGGGCCAGAGTTCCAGTAGCCTATAGTTCAGTAACAAAGAGAACATTAGTTATTGGGCAGATTACAAACGTACTAAAGAAATGAATACAAATTTAAGTCCCAGTTTCAATCCCAAGCATCTCTAATAAAAGAATCTATAGTATCAGGACTGGGAAACATGTCTGCCTGAGATATGGCAAGCCAACATCAGTCAAAGAAGATCACAGTGGGCTAGGTGGGCCAACAGCCTGACTTGCTATGTTCATATGTGATATCATCTGACATAACGTGAATTGGTACAAGCTTTGCAGAAGTTTCATGTTGCTTATTCCCCCCAATGATCCTTTTTTGTCCCACCAAAAGTGCCCTCCACCACTTGCACAATGGCAAGTTAGCACTTCTGGAGGACAACCCTAAACGAGCAGAAATGCTCATTTCTGGAATGGGTCAGGTCAGCAGAGCTCACATAAGGGAGCTCTGCTGACCTGTCCCGACCCAGAAATGAGAGTTCACACTCATTATGGGGCTTTATCTAGGAAGTTCTAAATCTCCGTTGTGAACTTGCACAACAGAAGCAGTGGGACCCACCACTTCCAGAAAGGAATTGGTGGGGTGGAAAGGAATCGATGTAAGTGCCCTTTCAGATACTGCCACATGACAGGATTTCCCCCACTGAACAATGTTTTTTAAATAGTCTTAGGATACAGCAATATGTGAAAAGCAATATGTGAAAATTAAAAGCAATACACATGCTTTTAAATAAATGTATGCAGACAAACCCAGTAAATTTTATTTTCTGCTAATCCATGGCAGAGGTTAATGGATGGACTTGGTAGCTGAACTTGGGTTGTATATGTCCTAATTCCTTGGATAACGTAGCGACCCAGGACATGATTCAGGCACCTTTCTCAGTAGTGTGGAAGCAACTTCCTTGCTAACTACTGTTGTGGCCATCTGTAGATTGGAACTACATGGACAGAACTAACCATGGTGATCTTTTCCACCAATTGTTTCCTGTCCAGGAAAAAAAAGATGATGATTGAATAGGAGAGACCCGCACAATTTGACCTGCCCAATGCAAACAGTTACCACACCAGCATAGCAACATAGCATATTGAAGCAGTTTTTGTGCTGCTGAAGTAACATGAAAAGGGCACCATAGCCAAGTTCTCACCCAGAACAAGTCTGTAACAGTCAACATTATTATTAAATGGTTTCCCAAAAAACCCATAAGATATGAAATAACACTGAATTAGTAATAGTACTAACTTAAAAAACCACGCCTTATTCTCTTTCTAAAAATAGATAGATTGATTGATTGATTGATTTCTAGAGCATCCACAGTGCTCCTACATCTACAGAAACTACAAATGGCCCCATAAAGGGGCCATTTATGCAACATTACATGTACGGGAAAACCCAAGCTTCCATTTTTTCACGTGATGGTGGCTTGCTGAGGGGTCAGGCGCTCATGAACTGTGCAGCGGTTCAGCGAACGGAATATGGTAAGCGGGGTGCCTCAGTAAACAGGGTCCAGGAGGCTGAGCGGGGGGAGTCCACCAGACTCCACCCCCCTCTGAGACTCCTGTGATATCTCTACTGTGCTGAGCTCTGGGTGAGGTTCAGCAAGCTTTGGGGTTAAAAGCCTTCACTGTAGACCTAGACAGTGTTGGAACAAAAATGTTCTTTCAGCTCCTGTGCCATATGCCTTGCTCCTGGACCTTGCCCTGTGATTGATGCTTAGTATTACTTACTTTGGACTGTTTATTGACTCTGCCTCTGGACTGTGTAATGTATCTGACTGATTAACTGTGCTTTGACCTTTCCCTGTTATCTGGACTACCCTGCCATAGCCTGAGCCCACTTGTTTGATTGCATGCCTGTGTTTTTGACCTCTGCCTGTTATTTGGACCACTCCTGTCTTAGCCTGAACCCCATTGGATAGAAACCTGTATTTTTGAACATTTGTTGGATTCATTGCATTGCTTCTGTGTTAGCCCTGCACTCAAAAGTACAGTCAAAGTCCAGTTTGCTGCAGTCAAAGCAGGACGATGTCTCATTTTCAGGGTATGTCCTCCCCTACACAGCCACAATACGACTGCTCCATTAGAAAACCACAAGGAGTATGAAGGGTATTTTGATATTATCCTCACCATGGATCATGACAAATAGCATGTTAGTTTGAAAACCCTATTTAAAACAAACAAACAGAAAATGAAGCACATTTTTTAGGTTAGTTTGGTAAGCCATTCAGCATCCCAAATAAACTTTGAAGACCACTGAGGAAGCTACTGAAGTCACATACTGACATCTGAGTATTTCAAGCTAGATTTGCTCATTTTAAATAAAAACTCTGGGCTTATATTTGATGTACAAATATTAGATTTTGACATAAAAAGCCTTATCTGAACTCTGTGTCTGGGAACAGAATACTGGACTAGATAAGCCATTAGTCTGATCCAGCACGGATCTTCTGATGTTCATAGGATGGGGCAGACACACGGAAGCCAACTAGCCACCAAAGCCATTTCTTGACAGCCAGAGGAAGGAGGGGATTGGCAGTAACAGAGCTTGGACCATGGTGCCAGAGGAGCAACAAGAACTGCAGCTGGAGTTGCCCACACAGTGGTGACCTTGCCTGGAACCCATCCAAGAAGACAGCCATGTGAGGCAAATTTGGACATCATCTCTATGCCTCAAGGAGCCAAAGAGCCCAGCAGTGAATGCAACTGGTTGGACTCTGCTTATTTTCTATTTTTCCCTTTTCTCTTCCCCATCATTTGGCCCTGGATCAGTATCAGCTCCAGGTTTTTGAGGGCCCTTGGGCAAGACACCCATAATTGCCCCACTCCCTCAGTGAGTTGACCTTCTCACCACCATTGTCACCAGCTGCTATTCCTTCTCAATCTCTTCCACATAAATGATACCAGTTGCTTGCTTGGCAGGCACAGAGCCAGTGAGCAAGCAGACAATGCCATGTACTGCTCCTCCTTCCCACCACCATTATTGTCTGAGCCAGAGTGAGAGGCAGGTGAAGAAGCAGGTTGCAATGGTGTAAAGGAGGAGCAAGTCCAATGGGCACTTGTCAGGCGGCACTTGTGAATGGGCCCCTGTTGCGTTGGCAGGGGCCCAACCATGCCTGTCCTTGATGCTGGCCCAGCCCTGGGATATCCCCTTTGGTCTTTGGGAATTCAGCACTTTGGGAATGCAGCTGTATTTCTCTAGAACTCCAGGACTCTTGTGTGTGAGGTTCCCTTCTTTTCTGTGGACCTAGTGGTTCCTGGCACATCCATGCTGCTACAGAATGATTTGCAGAGATGTATGACAAGCCGATTATGTACAAGTACTCTGTAAGTGTGTGTGTGTGTGTGTATGAAGTATGCACTTTTGGTTTCAAAGTATGTTGAAATCCTGAGAAATGGGTGACCTGAAATTCTGCAGTGATGTACAAGATGACACACAGAGATGTCACCCAAGTGAATTTCCTGATGCCTTCAAAATCATCTCTTTCTATCAGCAGCACTAACTCAGTTCACAAGAATCTGTCAGCACCACTTGCTATCTCTTTCTGTTTTCCTTTCATGAAAATGGCACACTAAGGATTGTGACTGAAGGCAGCGATTCAGAAGGAAAGGTACTCACTGACCTATTTGTGAGAAAAGGTCTCAAAGCAGAAGATTGGTGGTCTGCTTGAAAGAGGACATTGCACCATAAATGTTCGGTGTTCAACTTACAAAAATATTTTGCTCATCTAGATCCAAAATTCATTCTCTAGTAAGGAAGCCTGATGAGGTTTACGTTGAACTAGATTGGGCAGAGGTAAGATGATGCACATGACCACTAGTATGGCCCCAGACACCTTTCTTGGCATTTGCCGAGGTACCCTTCCCTTCCCACTTTGGTTATTTTCTTTTTTAAATAACAGATGTTCTTATCAGCAGCTGGGATCACTTCAAAGCCGAGTGAGGGCCTCCAGCTGCTGCCATCTTCCAGAGAATGCCTCTGGGCCACTGGTGGGGTTCAGAGATATTCTTTGGAAATGAAGATGGTGGGGGGCTGCAGCCCAACGCTTTCCTCTGCAACATGCCCACTAAGAAAGAGAAGGGGGGAGAAAAAGGGACTCCTGCCCCTTCTGACTGGTAAGTGGGGGAAGGGCTAACGAAAGCAGCAGGGGGCTAGAGAGAGCAGGAAGGGGCAAAGCAGCTGGGGTGTCAGGAAGGGTTGAGGAAGAGTAACATGAAACCAACAGGATTTCTGAGTTCACTATTAGAGGGACTGATCAAATATCAGACCCTGGTTGCCAAACATTAGGTATCAGATAGCAAATACAAAATAACAGAATTTGAATGTTCTGAAGATCTCTAATAGAAGTTTCCACACTGCATGGGCAAATTAATTTTAGCAGAAACATACATCCACGCCAGCTCATACAGCATTCCATTGTTAGTCTCATTGCCTTCTTCCAATAGTAGCCAGCTTCTGGGAGCTATTGTGACTTGCAGATCAGTTTATGTGCCTCCTAGGTAAAGATTCCTCTTCTAAATGTTACAGCACATTTTTGTGTAGTATTTCCCACCTTTACAGCCCTTTGAAATAGCTTACATGTTCCTTCCATGTTCCAGTACCTACTTCCACCCATGAATAAGAATGAGTAAATTATACACACAGGAAGAGGAAATTGAGAAGCGCCATTCAGGACCATTGTGTTGTTCCGCATGCTCAGATTGGGAAAATATTTGTCAAAATTAATTTCTCCCTAAATATATAAGGTCCCTACAGGATAAATCCCCCATTAAGGAAACATTTGTTTCTGCAGAGATACCTAGATGAAAATAGCTATATAGTCAACCTAGAGATGTATTAGGAGGGATGTGAGAGAAATTTGAAATGGATTCAAATGACTTTGGATTTCTATGAATCTGACCTGCAGATTCAGGAGTGGACTGGCATCTTCCAGGTCATGCAGATTCCGTGGACTTGCAGGCTGTTAAAAAAAAAATAATAATAATTCTGGAACTGCACACAAATTTAGTCAAACAAAAGTAAGAAGGAAAAAAAGGAAAGGTTCCTCCTGTGCAAACACCGGGTCATTACTGACCCCTAGAGTGACACCGCTTGCGCTGGCGTTTTCCTGGCAGACTATAGCGGGGTGGTTTGCCATTGCCTTCCCCAGTCGTGACTACCTTTCCCCCAGCAAGCTGGGTGCTCATTTTACCGACCTTGGAAGGATGGAGGGCTGAGTCGACCTGAGCCGGCTACCTGAGACCCAGCTTCTGCTGGGATCGAACTCAGGTCGTGGGGAGAGTTTTGGCTGTAATATTGCCGCCTACCACCCTGCGCCACACGAGGCTCAAAAAAAGTAAGAAAGTTACTGGAAAATATGCTAGTATATACGACATTTTTTAAAAAAACTAACAAAAAAACAAACAGCACTTTATACATCTCCGATCTCTCTTCAGCCTCTGCTGCATAGTACTCATTTTTGTGTGCTCTGCTCACTGACTGCATGCTAAACTAAAAAAATACAAAATATGTACCCATGAAAGTTATGTAAATTGGGGTGGATGCTTTTGTGTACTCTTCCAAAGCAGGTAAGAATCTGATTCCACCAGTGAGCAGATGATGGAATGAAAAACAACCCATGAAACATACATAGAACAACAAAATCTGTACATCCCTATGTATGAGAAATTTGTTTCAGATCATTTTTACTAGTATTTACCCAATTTGCATCTCTTAGACATCCTCGAACACAGACTCAAACACAATCCGAGATCCAAGTCCTACATTTCCAAGCCTGCAGTGTGATAAACAGACCCCCCCAAAAAAAGTTTAATGACACATGGCTCAGCAACACTACAGGCGAGAAGGATCTTGGAATTGTTGTCGATCACAAGCTGAATATGAGCCAACAATGTGATGGGGCTGCAAAAAAGGCCAATGCTATTTGGGGCTGCATTGATAGAAGCGTAGCTTCCAAATCCCAGGAAGTACTAGTTCCCCTCTACTCAGCACTGGTTAGGCATCATCTGGAGCACTGTGTCCAGTTCTGGGCACCGCACTTTAAGAAGGATGCAGACAAACTGGAGAGGGTTCAGAGGAGGGCAACAAAGATGATCAGGGGACTGGAAACAAAGCCCTATGAAGAGAGACTGAAAGAACTGGGCATGTTTAGCTTGAGAAGAGAAGACTGAAGGGAGATATAAGAGCGCTCTTCAAGTCCTTGAAAGGTTGTCACAGACAGGAAGGCCAGCATCTCTTCTCGATCATCCCAGAGTGCAGGACATGGAATCATGGGCTCAAGTGACAGGAAGCCAGATTCCGGCTGAACATCAGGAAAAACTTCCTGACTGTTAGAGCAATACGACAATGGAACCAATGACCTAGGGAGGTGGTGGGCTCTCCCACACTGGAGGCATTTAAGTCGAGGCTGGACAGCCATCTGTCAGGGATGCTCTGACCTGGATTCCTGCATTCAGCGGGGGGTTGGACTCAATGGCCTTGTAGGCCCTTTCCAACCTACTATTATATGATTCTATGCATACATTTGAAAAATTTTCATGAAAAATGCATACTTTTAAAAAATGTGAATGAAAATGATTTAATTAACTGGAGTAGAATGTGTACATTTCAAAATGTATGACATTGATGCATACATTTGGAAAAATATGCACAAAAATATGCACAAATTTTCATTCAAAAAGGAAAAAAAAAACCAAAGTTCACAGACTGATATGGACACAAGTCAGAATGGCCTTTGAGGTGAAATTCAGAGAACCTTGATGAACTCCTATTTTCTGATTTACACATTCCAAAGTCAACTCACTTCTGTTCAATATGGGCAGTTTCACTAAACAACACAATATAATTGCAATATGTCCAAGGGGGAAAAAACAATATCAAATAAAAATAATTTGGGATACATGAAATTCATCATTTCCCACTGATATTTGTAATCCAAACAACAGATGTGATGGCGCACATAGAAATTTGCATCCCATTTGAAATAGGATATGCATCACTGAAGGCTCTCTCAGGAGTTGTGAACAGAGTCCCAGGATGAGTCAATCTGTTCATGTTTCTTCTAAATTTATGGTCAAAACTGGCATCCTTGACAGTATGTTAATGTATAAAATGTTGATGCTTCTTGGTTAAATCAGAAAATATACACTGATATATGAATGTAGCCTTGTAGCACTGGATGGATGGGCATTTGTGATAACTATGGCTATGAATAAAAATATAGGGAACTGTTGTTTAATGGAAGACCAAAAAAGAGAAAAAAGCCAATGTGTGATATTTTCTAACTCTTTTTTGAGCTGTCCTGACAAGGAGGATAGAATGATGCATCTTTTATTCAGGGAAAGCTGACATATGAAAACCAAGATTATTAAAAACACAATGTTCTGTTTTATGACAGAAACCTTATTTCAGCCTCACATTAAAAGCTGACATGCACCAATCTTGCTACTTTCTTAACACTCATATTGATTCTTCTCCCAGTATTGAACTTACTTTAATTTTCTTTTCTTTTTTCCTTTGGCCATTTCCCCACCACCACCACCACACCACCAAACACTAGTGTTTTATACTTTTTCACTCTTCAAGACATCTGTTATTACCTTCTTGCCAAGAGATGTTGTTTATCTTGCCAAGAGACATTGTTCTGTCATCGTTGCCTGCCCTGCCTTGCTTTTTCAGTCACTCTTACACTTCATAAATATGCCTTTCTCTGTATTCTTTATTGTACTTTGAGTTCTTGGCCTTTCTATTCAGCTTTTCATCTTTATAAAAAAAATAAGTTTACATTGTCCCTCTCTTCCTCTCCTTTCTCCCTTCCCAATGCTTTCTTCTTCTTCTTCTTCTTCTTCTTCTTCTTCTTCTTCTTCTTCTTCTTAAGTTCCTTTGTGCAAGAAGAGGGGTAAACTTGGTAATCCATTTTAGTTTTAACCTGATGTTATTATTGGCTGGGTGGGTCCAGGGAGTGGTAAATGCTTCGCTCTGTCAGGGGGTGGTGCCTGCCATCTTGAAGGAGGCTGTAGTGCACCCTCTCCTGAAGAGGGCCTCCCTGGACCCAGAGGTGTGTGAGAAATACCGTCCCATTGCCAATATCCCCTTTTGGGGCAAGGTGCTTGAGCGCGTGGTGGCTGGGCAGTTTCAGACATCCTTGGCAGAAACTGATTATCTGGGACCCATTTCAGTCTGGTTTCAGGCCAGGGTATGGCACTGAATGGCCTTGGTTGCTCTGACTGATGACCTACTCTGGGTGAAAGACAGGGGGAGTGCTACCCTGTTGACTTTCCTAGATCTCTCCGTGGCTTTTGATACCATTGATCTTACTGGATCGGCTCTGCGGGATGGGAGTTGGGGGCACTACAGTGGTTCCACTCCTACCAACAGAGCTGATTCCAGAGAGTGGTATTGGCAGATTCCTCTTCTACCCCATGGCTAAGAGCTGTAGGGTGCCACAGGGTTCTATTCTATCCGCCATGCTGTTCAACATCTATATGAAGCCATTGGGTGAGATCATTAGGAGTTTGAAGGCAGGGTGTCACCAGTACACCGATGATGCTCAGCTATCCTTCTCTTTGTCGCTGGAGTTAGCTGGGGTGGTGAAGGTGCTGGACCAGTGCCTGGAGACTGTAATGGATGAGGGCTGGGTGAGGGCCAATAAACTGAAGCTGAATCCTGACAAGACAGAAGCTCTGTGGATTGGTGGTTCCCAGGTCTGGGAACTGGGTAAGCGACCTGTCCTGGATGGGGTTAGCTATTTAAATTATTTATTGTTTTGCACTGTTTAAATTGATTTTATCTGTATGCCGCCCTGTGGCCCTAATGATATAAAGTGGAATATAAATGTTACAAACAAACAAACAAACAAACAAATAAATATTAGGAAATGATTAGGAATACTATTGATTTGATTGCTGTGCAGTACAATCCTAACTACATTTACTCAAAAGTAAGTTCTACAGAGTTCAGTATATCTCATCACCTAGTAAATATGCTTAGGATTGCAGCCTTTAAGGGTGTACGAACCCCACTCACCCATCCAGTCCGGGGCATCCGCTGGAGGGGAGGCGATCTGTCCCTCCCCCCAGAATCCTTCCTGGCCGGCTCCGCTCTGCAGCAAGTCTGTGGAGCCACCGGCCGGGCCCGGCCGCAGCCAGCCTTCCAGCCACTGCCATGCAAATGGCGTCCAATGTAGCAGACGCCATTTCCATCCCTGCCCTTGACTGTGATAGGCTACGTAAATATTTACATAGACTATCACAGCAAAGAGCAGGGATGCAAATGGCGTAGCAGACGCCATTTGCGTCCCTGCCCTTGGCTGTGATTGGCTACATAAATATTTACATAGCCAATCACAAAAAGAGCAGGGATGCAAATGGCATCTGCTACGCCATTTACGTCCCTGCTCTTGGCCGTGATAGGCTACGTAAATATTTACATAGCCAATCACAGCCAAGGGCAGGGACGCAAATAGCGTCTGCTACACAGGACGCCATTTGCATCCGCAGCCAGGGATGGGGGAGAATTTCTCCCCGAAATTTCGGGGGGCCGAGTGCCAACATGTTCGGCCCCCCGAAGTAGTTTCGGGGAGAAATTCTCCGCACCCCCCCGCACCCTGCACACACCCCCGGGACGGGACTTACCTTTCCCAAATGTCCCTCCCGGCGGCGGGTCCCGGGGGCGGTTCATCAGGTCTTCGACAGGGGCAGAGGCGGCAGCCGGTCTTTCGACCGGCTGCCACTGCCGCCATTCCAATAAAAGTAAAGAAAAAAAATGCTCCCGTAATAGGCTACGTGACGATTAACGTAGCCTATCACGGCTGGATTTGCAAAGTCAGCCGTGATAGGCTACGTAAATCGTCACGTAGCCTATCACGGGTGACTTAAAAAAATAAAAAAAAACCGCGTATGTATAATGACGGCCCCCATAGGGAGCCACCATTCACGTTCCTTATTTGGTCGCTGTAGTCTACGTAAAGATTACGTAGACTACAGCGACCAAATAAGGAACGCGAATGGTGGCTCCCTATGGGGACCGCCATTTGCGTACGCGCTTTTTTTTTTTTTAAGTCACCCGTGATAGGCTACGTGACGATTAACGTAGCCTATCATGGCTGACTTTGCAGATCTAGCCATGATAGGCTACGTTAATCGTCACGTAGCCTATCACGGGGGCGTTGTGTGTTTTTTTTACTTTTTATTTCACGGCCAGGTGAGGCGAGGCGCCTCCTCCCCAGCCTGAATTTCGGCCGGGCGAGGCGGGAAGCCTCCCCCCCCGGCCTGAATTTCGGCTGGGCGAGGCGGGAAGCCTCCCCCCCGGCCTGAATTTTGGCCGGGCGAGGCGGGAAGCCTCCCCCCCCTGGCCTGAACTTCAGGGGGAGCAGCGAAGCACCTCCCCCCCACCATGAAGCAAGCTGCGAGACCAGGTAAGTGGCTTTCGTGCACTCCTATCCACAGCCCGGCAGTAGATGGCTGCGGATGGCAGTGGATGGACCTGGACCAGCTGGCACCAGGTAGGTTCCATCCCACCAGACTTCTAAAGAATCCGGCCTCACTGGAGTCCATGGCGGATTTCTCCGCCATCCCTAGCAGCCTTATTCAGAGAAGCCTTGGGACATAGGTAGATTTAATGTGCTCTAATACTTCATGAAGTGTTACATAGGGATGTATAAGAATTCTGTTTATGGGATGAGAACTCCATGAATTTTACCAATTTGGCCCTGGTGGGTTTTGTTCCATTTCCTCCTGCTGGCATCAACTCTATCTGTAGTGAGCCGATTCAATATACAGATTCCTTTGTGTGTGTGTGTGTTTAATGGGGCAATTTGCACAAATTGGATCTTTTGGGGGGATCTTGAAATTTGCACAAATGGGGTTGTAATTTTTTTATTTGTTTGTTTTATTGGCGATCTTGCAGAAGTGTGCATGATTGCAAGTCTGCCTGACTGCTATGTAGCCCCACAGAGGCATATTCCCCTCTTGTAAATATCCTTGTCAGTTTCATCTTCTCCACATACTACTTTATTTAGCCCAGCAGAGTCATATGCTGTATAGGGATGTACAAACCCCTTACTGTCCAGTCTGGGGGGCCGGGGTCTGCTGTGGCGCAATTTGGACTGCTTGGGGCCCCACAATGTCCTCTGGAGCCCTGCCACATCTGCCCGAGTTGGTGGAGTGGCTCTCCGGCTTTCCACAAAATGCAATATGCTAAGGGCAGCTGCCATTATCCTATCAAGGAAAAATTACAACCATAAATGGCATATTTTACTCCATTTGCAACCATAAAGCACTTACTTTTACCTAAATTGCAGCTATTTACAGCTGTATTTGGGTAAAAGTAAGTGCTTTATGGCCACAAATGGCATAGAATATGCCATTTACAGCTGCAACTTTCCTGCGATAAGCTAATGGCAGCCACTATTAGCGTATCACATTTTTTAGGTAGTTGGAGAGCTTCCCCATGGAAACTCCTCCAGAACCAGAGGTAAGTGCAGTTGGTCTGTTGTGGTCTCTGGAAGTTGGATTCTTTGGAATCCGGCCTCATTGGAGTCTGCAGCAGATTTCTCCAGCATCTCTAATCCTGTAGCAAAGGAGTGGGCGGATTGACAAATCTTTGGACAAGCATGGAATATAGCTCTGCTGGGCTAAACAAAGTAGTGTGTGGAGAAGATGAAAGTGGCAAGGATACTTACAAGGAGGTAATATTCCTCTGCAGGGCTACATTGCGGACAGGCAGACTTGTGATCGTGCGCGCTTATGCAAGATTAATTATTTAAAAAAATATTTTTAAAACTATGGCCCCATTTGCCCAAATGTAAAGACCTCCATGCCCCCAGAAGGATCCAATTTGCACAAATTACCATTTGCACAGATCATACTCACACACACACACACACCCAATTGCACAAAACATTTCCAGAATGGGGGGGGGGAATCTGCTACAGTCCCAACGCCGCTTATTGAAACAGAAAGAAACACTGTCAAATGAAAATCCCATTGAGCTTAAACAGAATGGAATTCCCAGAGTTGCACATCCCTAGTGTTACACAGGTTGGATCAAATCTGTGGTGCTGATGCATTGTAGCTAGTCATCATGATATTGCATGCACACACAGCTAAGTGGAATCTGAATTGCAAGATATTTGTGCCATGCAGCTGCGTCACCCCAGCTCTGCTAGTGCAACTGTATGATGCAAGAGCAAAATTCAGCAAAGACATAGGCCTGGTGGGAGTGCCATATTTGTATCTGCCATTCTTTTACCATAACCATCCTTGCAGCAGCACTATACCCAGGAAATACAAATATGGAAAACATGCCACTATAACCAATATACATTTTCTTAGTCCACCTCTCCCTCTCTTATCCCACCTCACACAAGGATGGTTATGAGACTGAAACCAGACTGAGAGCAGTGATACAGATTCTAATTAACCTGAAAAGGTGAATAGGTGAGTCTTTGCCTGCAGGCAGAGGAAAATCAAGGATGTCTCTTAGCAGATTTTCCTGGGAAGAATATTCCACAGAGAAGCCTTGCTCTGCATCCTAATCAATAGAACTTTAATACCAGAAAGTACATGGAGTAAAGCAGGCTGATCTCCTGATCCCAAATGGCAAGGGATAACATTTGGGAGAAAGAGCTCCAGAAGGTAGGCAGGGCTCAGATATGTAATCACCAGCATTATTGAATTGGACCTAGAAGCAAAGAGGAAATCACGTGCAGATTGACAAGCACCGGTGAGGTATGCTCTGGAGCTCATCAAAGTTTGCAACTGGGATACAGAATTTACATTGGAGAATAAAATTATAATTATAATACACCAGTTTTTACTTGTACCAGCATCTACATGTTAAAAGTTGCAGTGGAAGAAGAGACAAAGAAGACAAAGGCAAAGAGGTAAGTGGGCTGGAGAAAGCCCAGGGGGGCTGTCCTTTTCCCTTCTGCGTGGCTGTGAGCTCACCAGGTGCTCCTGAGAGCTCCAACTGAATTGGGGGGGAGGCTGAGTACTCCCAGCAGCTGTGTGGGCAGGAAGTTTCAGTCTGTTTCCCACCTCCCAGCTGAACAGCGCAGAGCAGAGGAAGCTGCTCCAGCTGGTCCAGGGACTACAGAAGCAAGCAAGCTCCCAGGGAGAGAGCGACCAGAGCGAGCAAACAGGGGGAGCAAACAGGAGTTGGCCAGGGGAGTTGCAGTGAAGAAGGCTAATCTAGAACAATCAGAAAGCTAGACACAAAAAGGACTAGAAAAGAGACTATGGAAGGATAAGACTCTCCAGTGGTGCTAACCTGTAAGGTGTGTGCCATGTTTGTTTTCTTGCCTGAGAACAACATGGCCTACATGTGCAACAAGTGCAAGTTGATCACACCACTGGAAGAAAAGGTAAGAGGGCTGGAGCAGTGATTGTTGACCCTCCAGGGAATAAGAGAACATAAGGAGTTCTTGGACAGAATGGTGGAACTACAGCAGCAAAGAGAAGTATAGGAGCTAGAAGAGCAACAGCAAGCTGAGGCAGAAGTGGGAAATGCTGAGGTGAGGAAAAATGCAGTAGAGGAGACTCCTTGGAAAAGGGTGACAGTTAGGAGCAGAAGAACAAGAAGCCACTACGCACCAGTGGCAGCAATGGAGCTGTGGAACCATTTCCAGGTACTTGTGGATGAGACTGGAGGATAGCCTGCAGAGGAAGAATTACAGGGGAACCTGCATGAGAGCGAGCAAGAAGCTGAAGGTCAGTCAAACAGAGGCGATGAAACCCAGGCCTACAACAAGAAGAAGAGAAGAGTAGTAGTAGTGGGAGACTCCTTGCTGCGTGGGATCGAAACCCAAGTATGTCACGAAGTCCCATGACTGAAGGGTTGCCTGCACTCATAAAGCCCACTGACAGGTATCCCTTTTTTCCCATCCATGTGGGAACAAATGATACTGCCAAGCAGAGCGACAAAGAAATCACGTCAGACTTTGAAGCTTTGGGAAGGAAACTCAAGAACTTTGGAGCCCAGATAGTTGTCTCATCCATCTTTCCAGTAGTTAGAAGAGGGATAGAAAGGGAACGAAAAATACTCCGGGTGAATTACTGGCTATGAAGATGGTGCAGACGAGAGAGATTTGGATTCTGGGACCATGGGCTATACTTTCTGGAAGATGGGCTGTTGGCAAGGGATGGGTTGCACCTCACAAAGGCTGGGAAGAATGTGCTTGGCCACAGCATGAAGAACTTTATCAAGAGGTCTTTAAACTGAATCCTATGGGGAAGGGAGATGTAAAGTTGGTGGTAACAATGCTCATGCACCACAACAGAGAGAACAGCTCTAATAGTGCCCAAGAATATTCTTCACAAACATGTAGGAAAGCCAGACCATGAAGCACATGGTCTTTGATGTCTATATACTAATGTCCAGAGTATGGGAAACAAACAGAATGAATTTGAACTCTTAATACAGGAGGGAAATTATGACTTGATAGGTATAACTGAGACTTGGTGGGATGACTCTCATCACTGGAATACAGCAGTTGAAGGATATAACTCATTCAAAAAGAACAGGAGGAACAGAAAGGGAGGTGGGGTTGCACTATATGTGAAAAATACGTATCTCTGCACAGAAATACAGGAGGATGAGCTTGGTAGCCCCATCGAGAGCATCTGAATAAATAAAATAAATAAAATAAATGAAGCAAAAAATAAAAGGAACCTGGTGGTTGGAGTCTACTACCAGCCACCCAATCAAGGAGAAGACGAGGATGAAACTTTTGAAAAGCAAATAGCCAATGTTTCAAAGAAGCATGATGTCGTAGTAATGAGGGGACTTCAATTTCCCCGATATTTGTTGGGAGACAAATTCTGCAAAACATGGCCCCTCCAGGAAATTCCTGACTTGTGTGGTGGATAACTTCCTCCTACAGAAAGTAGAGGAAGGAACTAGAGGACTGGCTATCCTTGACTTGATCTTAACCAACAGAGATGACTTAGTGGATACAGTAGCAGTTACAGGAACTCTGGGGGGAAAAGACCATGTTATACTTGAGTTATTGGTTCTAAAGGAAGCAAAAGCTGAGTGTAGCCAAATGCGTACCCCGGATTTTAGGAAAGCTGATTTTAATAAACTCAGAACAATGATAAGTAAGGTCCCATGGCAACAGACTCTAACGATAAAAGGAGTCCATGATGGGTGGGAGTTTTAAAAAAAAGGAAATTCTCAAGGCACAATCACAAACAATTCCAACAAGAAGAAAAGGTGGAAGACAACAGAAGAAGCCAATGTGGATTCACAAAAAGCTTGGAGATGACCTGAAAACAAAAAAGAACACATATAGGAAGTGGAAGGAAGGCCAAGCAACAAAGGAAGAGTACAGGCAGGTAGCACAAAATTGCAGGGATGGTGTCAGGACGCTAAAGCTGAGAACGAGCTGAGGTTAGCAAAGGATGCTATAAGCAACAAAAAAGCTTTCTTCAGCAACATGCATAGTAAAAGACAGAGGAAAGAAATGATGGTTCATCTATTAAGTAAGGATGGCAAAATAATAACAGATGACAAAGAAAAGGCAGAAGTGTTCATTTCCTACCTTGGCTCAGTCTTCTCCCAAAAGAGGGTCTATGACTCCCCTGGCAAAGGCAAAGTACAGGCTGAAGGGGCAGGATTGCAGCTTGAGATTGATAGGCATATGGTCAAGGAACACCTAATTACTTGGAATGAGTTCAAATCTCCAGGGCCAGATGAACTGCATCCTAGAGTAATAAAGGAACCAGCAGAAGAACTCTCAGAGCCACTGTCTATTATCCTTGAGAAATCATGGAGGATGGGTGAAGTGCCAGATGACTGGAGGAGGGATAACATTGTTCCTATCTTCAAAAAGAGTAAAAAGGAGGAACCTGGGAATTACAGACCAGTCAGTCTGACATCATTCAATCCCTGGGAAAATTCTGGAGCAGATGATAAAGCAATCCATCTGGAAGCACCTTGGAAACAATGCAGTGATTACTCGAAGCCAACATGGATTTGTCAAGAACAAATCCTGCCAGATGAATCTGATCTCATTTTTTGGTCAAGTAACCTCCCATGTGGACTGTGGGAATGCTGTGGACATCATATACCTCGACTTCAGCAAAGCTTTTGACAAAGTGCCCCATGATATCCTGATGAGCAAACTAGCTCAAAGTGGGCTAGATGAAACAACGATCCGGTGGATCCACAGTTGGCTACAAAATCGGACTCAAAGAGTGCTTATCAATGGGACCTTCTCAAACTGGGGAGAGGTAATGAGTGGGGTACCGCAGGGCTCATTCCTGGGCCCAGTGCTCTTCAACATTTTTATGAATGAGTTGGAGGAGGAGGTGTAGGGAATGCTGATCAAATTTGCAGATGACACCAAATTGGGCGGGATAGCTAATACTTTGGAAGACATAAACAAAATTCAAAGGGATCTTGATAGACTGGAGCACTGGGCCGAAAATAACAGAATGAAATGTAATAGAGATAAATGCCAAGTTCTGCACCTATGAAAAAGAAACCAAATGCATGGTTACAAGATGGGGGATATGTGGCTCAACAACACTACAAGCCAGAAGGACCTTGGAATTGTTGTAGATCACAACCTGAATATGAGCCAACAATGTGATGTGGCTGCAAAAAAGGCAAATGCTATTTTGGGCTGCATTAATAGAAGCATAGCTTCCAAATCCCAGGAAGTATTAGTTCCCCTCTACTCAGCACTGGTAAGGCATCATCTGGAGCACTGTGTCCAGTTCTGGGTGCTGCACTTTAAGAAGGATGCAGACAAGCTGGACAGGCGTGCGGAGGGCAACAAAGATGGTCAGGGGACTGGAAACAAAGCCCTATGAAGAGAGACTGAAAGAACTGGGCATGTTTAGCCTTGAGAAGAGAAGACTGAGGGGAGAGATGACAGCGCTCTTCAAGTCCTTGAAAGGTTGTCACAGACAGGAAGGCCAGCATCTCTTCTCGATCATCCCAGAGTGCAGGACACGGAATCATGGGCTCAAGTGACAGGAAGCCAAATTCTGGCTGAACATCAGGAAAAACTTCCTGACTGTTAGAGCAATACGACAATGGAACCAATGACCTAGGGAGGTGGTGGGCTCTCCCACACCGGAGGCATTCAAGTCGAGGCTGGACAGCCATTTGTCAGGGATGCTCTGACTTGGATTTCTGCACTGAGCAGGGGGTTGGACTTGATGGTCTTGTAGGCCCCTTCCAACCCTACTATTCTATGATTCTATGAAAAACAAAACAAAACACAGGCATGCATGCCAGAAAAATTGTACATAAAGTAACAGAGAAGACATGGGTGGATGCACTGAAAGTCATTTCCAAGGTCACATATTCTTTTTGGGCATGACTTCGGCTATTTTGCGGAAAACTATGACAGCTCTGAAAATAATGGGCATACTATATACTAGAGATGGATGAATCTGTTAATTTTGGTTTACTCAGTTTCTCATTTTTCAAACCTTCATCTCATCCTGTTTCCGCATCAGTTTGCAATTTTTTTAAGTCCACATGAAAATTTGTATGCATTTGTATGCACGTTTCTCCTTATACACACATTTTTGTATGCACTTTTTCCTAATATACACAATTTTGCCAGTAATTTCTACTAATCAAATGTGTTATTATATGTTATTTTCACCAATTTATGCATTTTGTGAACATTTTCCCCTAATATACACATTTGTATATGCATTTTTTGATTGGAGCATTGCATCACAGAATCCAAGGAAGTGTGAATATTGAGGTGTAACTGTGTTTAAGTTTTTGTATTGATTCAGGAAGTGTGAATTAGGTAAGTTTATATTAAAATGCGAACCAAACTGATTTCCTTCCCAATGTTTACATCGGAATGAAGGTAAGGAGCTGTGCTAACAAACATTTAACAGCAGTGGAAGTGTATTTTTGACAGGTGAAGTGCTATGAGGGTTGAGTGACAAAAACCACAAGATACTATAGCTCCCCACGCTCCCAGTTGTCAACAGCTGTACTGTTTTAATAATCCCGCACTGCTATTTCAAGCCTATTACATATTTGTTGCCCAACTCATTCCCTATAATATCATAGAGTCATAGAATCGTAGGGTTGGAAGAGGTCTATAAGACCATCAAGTCCAACCTCCTGCTCAATGCAGGCATCCAGGTCAAAGTATCCCTGATATTTACAAACATTATTACACCTGATTTTTTGGCCTCAACACACATTGGGCTATGATTTTATCCAGGCAGCTAAATGTACATCTAATCCACACTTTCACATAAATCAATCCTCAACCTTATTGAAAGCACAACTTGAACAGCAAGCATGTAATACATGCAGAGGTTCAAACACTTAACTGTAGGAGGAGGATGAATGGAAGGCTGAAATAAAACGCATGGTATGGATGAGGTGAAAAGACTGTGCAGGGTCAGGCCTTCCAGGCTGCAACTCAGGACAGCAGGAGAGATCAAGGCCAGGGGAGGCTTATTCCTACTGAGGCTGAACTGGTCTAAAGGGTCACCCTAGGAACAACCAATCAATGCATGATAGCAGATAATAAGGCCTGATCAGTTGGTGACATATCTATACAGGGAACACTAAAGCAGTTCTAAATGCAGAACCTAGGGGCAATATAACAAATAACACAATGCCCAGGTGGGGCAGAAAACTGATTTGCAAGGATCCCCCCCCCCACCTCCCATGCCACATCCCACTCCATTCAGTATGGCCTCCCAGCCTTCAGGTGGGGCTTTTCAAGGAGCTGTGGAGGCTGCCACAGGGTGGGTGGGAAAGGCATCTTCCACACTCCTCCTTCTGCTAACATGTCTCTAGACTGAAGCCTTTTGGTTTGCCATGAGCACAGTGCTCAAAATGACACTATCATAGTAGGTGTGGGAGAAAAGGCCTTTTCTGCAGGCCTGAACCAAAGTCCCCAAGATGGAAAAGTATTAAGAATGTCATCGTAGGAGAGTTACTGTGAAAAATAAGACACAAACAACTGGGTGAGAGGGTGGAATAAACATTCCTAAGCACAGATAAAAGACTCTGACTGACTCTAACTCCTTTCCCATGAAGACAATGGTTCTCTCAAAGCCCTGTTGCTTCAGGAGATAAGGAACTGCAAGTTGCAAGTATGTGAGCTCAAGCTGAGCTTAGCAGTGTATTCATGGTTCTCATAGAAGCATCCTGTACATGTGATAAATGCCTGATGCGTGCGTGATCTGCTTAAACCCTATGTGATTGGATATAGGTAGCCTATGCTAACTTTTGATAAGCTAAGACCTTTGCTTAGCCTTTTCTATGTATGTATTTTGTTTTCTTATAAACCATGTAACCTGTTCTCCCAATTTGTAGTTCCTTGGCGATTACCCATGTATACACGTTTTAAATAAAGTGTGATTTCTGATACGTGACCACCAGCCTCATCCTTTGGGCCGGGATGGTTCTCACTCTGTTTCCCAAACATAGGTCCTCTCCCCCACCCCCACCCCAATATAACATTTAGAAGTAGCAATGAAGAAATCGGGGGCATCATTTTATGGGCTTCGCTATCTCCGTTCCACATTATTGGCTGTTGCTGATGTGGGCTGGGAAACATATGTGATGTCCCCTATCTACCCAGTAAGTGAACTGCAGTTAAAAAAAATAGGCATGCACATTTTGAAAAAAAAGGTTGATAGGCACAAAGTTTACACAAAATTTGTCGGTGAGATTTGAATCTGCAGGAATACTAGTGTGAATGCCCATGTTTTAACAAATCAGTGTTCCTACTCCTCGAATTATAATTTAGCACAAAGCTCTATAGGTTATCTGTGGTTTTAGCAGGTCACTTTGCAGATGGATGGCACTTAACATTTCCCCAGGCATTGGGGTTGAAAAAAGATATGCATAATAAATCCATTTTAGTATAGCTAATTTTAATTTGCACTGGCACACAAGCTGTGAAAGCCAGTGATGATATGAAACATCATGCAGAAAATTTCCTCCTTCTCCATCATAACTTTAAAGCCATGCCAAAATTCCAGGAAGAAAATCTGCCCCAAGCATTTCATTTAAGCTAAAATAGATACATCTGTGCTGATGGCAGGCAAGGGATATTACGGTCACTTTTAAATGTTCTGCTAACATTTTCTAATGAAGGTATATGGTTAAGGGGCAATGCAGTGCTGAAAATAGTCCCAAGAAATGCTCTAGACAATGTCTGTTGTCTTCTTCCTGATAAACTGGTGCACATTATCTGTGCCCATTGGCATCTTTTTCACAGGAAACCAGACATAATGGGAAACCAAAGTTTCCGTACAGTGGTTCATTTATGTAGCAGGAAACCATTGTTCCCATTTCATCTGAAATGGCCTAGTATGTTTTTTTTCTGTGACGAAGATATCAATGGGGCCCAGATCATGTTCCTTGGGCTCATGGGGGAAGGAAGGACATGTAGTGGAGTCTATTGTGATCCTGCATTTAAAACGGAAGCAGAAAGCTCCATTTTAAATGCAGGATTTTAGGCTGGTGTAGAGATGCTCTGATTCTCATTTTGCTGTAGTGTTTTGTGACTTGTACACCTAGTAGGCATTAGGCAGTGTCCTCCCCACCCCCAATTTTTTTTACCCTATAAGTTTTATTTTGAATCAACTTCTTCAGAGTCAAAAGTAATTGTTTCTCTGTCTTGTTGTAGCAGTAGCAGGAACAGACAGATTAGTCTGTTGCCAATCCATGTCAATTTTATATGTGTTAATTGATAAGTCCATTTCATCCTACTTCCCCATTAATTTGTAATTTTATTAGGAAAAATCTATCCCCCCCATTTTTATCTATTTTCTCACGAAGTATAAATGTATGTTGTTGTTGTTGTTCAGTCGTTCAGTCGTGTCCGACTCTTCGTGACCCCATGGACCATAGCACGCCAGGTGTTCCTGTCCTGCGCTCTCTCCCGGAGCGTGCTCAAGTTCATATTCATTGCATCCGTGATGCTATCTAGCCATCTCATCCTCTGCTGTCCCCTTCTCCTTTTGCCTTCAGTCTTACCCATGTATAAATGTATACATGTATTTTATCTTAAAGTACAGATTTCTAAACATATCTTAAAATATGCATTTTAAAATAGATTGCTACATTTTTTCAAGATGAAAACTGTATTGCAAAATTCAGAGAAGTGTGAAATGGAAAGGATAACAGATTCCTAACTGCTAACACAGTTTTCTATTATCTCTGAGTTACATTGCAGTAATCATCTTGGGGAGGTTGTGAGCTTTCCATCTTTTGAAAATCAGAGCATACCAATACCAATATGTAATTGCTACTGTAATTCAATATGTAACGAAACTGAAAACAAATGCTAGAACTTGTCATTTGATAGCCTGAGTAAATCAGATAGAGCACAAGAATCTGAGCACATGCTATGAGTAATGCGGCTAGTTGCAAAAATAAATAACAGTGAGGCTTGGGAAGGATATTGCTGATCAAGCAGCAGCAGCAGCAGGAGATTAGTTCATTTTGCCCTCTTGACATGCTCCATTCTGATCACACCTTGGACAGAATGCAAAATAAATGTGAGCATCTGACGGGCAATGTCAAACTGAATATTGACAGCAGCATGAAGGAGCTGTATCCAATCTTGTATCAAGAAAACTGAAATATAATATGGAACCACCAGTCTTCAGTGCTACTACAGATTCACTTCAAACATTTCTGAGCCTTAGAAATAAGGCGAGCTGTAAACACAAAGCTAAACAGAAACTTCATTGTTAACATGAACAATGATCTGAAGTGTGCACGCGTGCGTGCGTGCGTGCGTGCATGTATGTGGGTGAGGAGGTTCATACAACCTCCCCATGTTCCCCCATGCATTGGACCATGCTTCAGCCACCATCATTTTTCCACTGCCCACATGTTCAGCCACTGTGGAAAGGGACTCTATTCATGTGCTGATGTACATGTATAGAGCTCCTCCAGATGGATGAGAAATTCTGGCCCAGTCAGGGTCCCTTCTCATGTACAGTAGCTCTGTGCACATACCTTCATATGCATGGACAGCTCTATCCCACCCCAGCCAAATGAACATAAGAACACAAAGAGCCATGCTGGATCAGACCAAGGGTCCATCTAGTCCAGCATTCTGTAAACACAGTGTCCAACCAGCTGCCCACAGGAAACCTACAATCAGGACATGAGTGCAAGAGCACCCTCCCGCCAATGTTCCCCAGTACCTGGTGTACATAGGCATACTGGCTTTGATACTGGAGGTAGAATAGCACCATCAGGACTAGTAGCCACTGACAGCATTCTCCTCCATGGATTTGTCTACTCTCGTTTTAAAGCTATCCGAAGTGGTGACCATCACTACATCTCTCCCCACTTATCCTGATGCAGACAAGATCACGTGGCTGCTTGCTCACTTATTCGCTGTGCACCTAGCTCCTTATCTCAGTGCTTCCAAAAGACTTACCTATGGGAGCCTCTGCTAGGCTCCCAACCACTGGGTGGGAGAGGGTGCCCATTGTATGAAACTGGCACCACCACACAGAGCATGCAATTGTAAGGACCATTCCTTTTGAGCCACCATGATAGCAGAAGTAACGAAAGGGAGGAATTCTGCCCATTCCCTTGCTCAGTCACAGGGCAGCACTTCCATTATGTGGGCCGCTGCAGTTTCAATGCATCAATTATCATGAAGTGCTATCTCAAAGGTATCGAACCTCAAATCTGGCCCACTTGGGGATCCCAATCTGGCCCACTTGTGCATTCCCCAGATAGCCATGCCCCCTGCCTCAGCCCCCATCTCTTTCCAACCACCAAGCATTTGGTGTTTTCCTAGCTTTTTCATGGGTCCCCCCTATTCTAAACAATTGAATTGCCTCTCCTAAGGCTTAGTTAATGGTATTAAGAGCTTTAGGCTGAAATATTCTGGTATTTTTAATATTTGTGGCCCAGCCCCTTTTTGCCTTTGGCCCCAACCACAGCTGGAATGCATCCCCTGAGAGGTGGGCTTCTCCAGAGCTGAATAACAGTGCAGCCTTCTCCTCAATTGAATTTGGCCCTCGGGCTGAAAGAGGTTCATCACCCCTGTGCCCTTTATTTAACTGTGGAGTAGTGACAAGGGAGGATGAATTCAAAGTCAAGAGGAGAGAGCCTTGTGATGCTCCTGCACTGGGTTCTAGCTTCTCCAGCTTCCACCTGATGAAACCAAGAAGAAAACCCACTCAGGACATCTGCTTCTGCTGGGTCAGTTGTCCTCACTGACACACAGAGCCTCAGCCCCCTTTTCTCTCTGGGTTAGAGAGACACTCAATATGACTAATTGGTTCCCTCTACCTAATACACTCCCCTTCATGGATCACTGCCTTGTTGTGGTGAAGGGGCTTGTGTAACTCAGTGAAGCCATAAGCTATGCCGTCCAGGGCCACCCAAGATGGACAGGTCATGGCAGAGAGCTCTGACAAAACGTGGTCCACTGGAGAAGGAAATGGCAACCCACTCCAGTATTCTTGCCAAGAAAACCCCATGGAACGTAACACAAGGCTAAAAGAGATGACGCCGGAAGATGAGCCCCTCAGGTCGGAAGGTGTCCAATATACTACTGGGGAAGAGCAGAGGGTATTTCCAAGTAGCGCCAGAAAGAGTGAAGCGGCTGGGCCAAAGCCGAAAGGACACTCAGCTGTGGATGTGTCTGGTGGTGAAAAGAAAATCTGATGCTGTAAAGAACAATTTTGTTTAGGAACCTGGAATGTCAGATCAATGATTCAAGGTAAGTTGGGGGTGGTCAGACATGACATGGCAAGATTGAACATCGACATCTTGGGAATCAGCGAACTAAAATGGACAGGCATGGGCGAATTTAATTCAGGTGACCATCATATCTACTATTGTGGGCAAGAATCCCTTAGAAGAAATGGAGTAGCACTCATAGTCAACAAAAGGGTGGGAAAAGCAGTACTGGGGTACAATCTTAAAAACGATAGAATGACCTCAGTACGAATCCAAGGCAAACCATTCAACATCACAGTAATTCAAGTCTATGCCCCAACCACTGAGGCCGAAGGAGCTGAGGTTGATCGGTTCTATGAAGACCTACAACACCTTCTAGAACTAACACCAAAAAAAGATGTCCTTTTCATCATAGGGGATTGGAATGCTAAAGTAGGAAGTCAAGAAATCACCGGGATAACAGGCAAGCATGGCCTTGGTGTACAAAATGAAGCAGGACAAAGGCTAATAGAGTTTTGCCAAGAGAACACGCTGATCATAGCAAACACTCTTTTCCAACAGCACAAGAGACGACTCTACACATGGACATCACCAGATGGTCAATATCAAAATCAGATTGATTATGTCCTTTGCAGCCAAAGATGGAGAAGCTCTATACAGTCAGTCAAAACAAGACCTGGAGCAGACTGTGGCTCAGATCATGAGCTTCTTGTTGCAAAATTTTAGGGTTGGCGGAGAATTTCTCCCCGAAACTTCGGGGGGCCGAGCGCCAACATGTTCGGCCCCCCAAACAAGTTTCGGGGAGAAATCCTCCGAACCCCCCCGCCCCCCGCGCCCCCCCCGGGACGGGACTTATCTTCGCCGAATGTCCCTCCCGGTGGCGGGTCCGGCTGGCGGTTCGGCGGGTGTTCGAGCGGGGCGGGAGCGGCAGCCGGTCTTTCGACCGGCTGCCGCCGCCGCCATTGCAATCAAAGAAAAAAAAAACGCCCCCTGATAGGCTACGTGATGATTCACGTAGCCTATCACGGCTAGATTTGCAAAGTCAGCCATGATAGGCTGCATGAATCGTCACGTAGGCTATCAGGGGGCGTTTTTGTTTTTTTTTAACTTTCGCGTTCGCGGCCGGGCGAGGCGGGAAGCCTCCTCCCCGGCCTGAATTTCGGCCGGGCCGAGGCGGGAAGCCTCCCCCCCGGCCTGAATTTCAGCCGGGCCGAGATGGGAAGCCTCCCCCCCCTGGCCTGAACTTCGCGGGGGGACCAGCGAAGCGCCTCCCCCCCACCGCAAACATCCTTCGAGGACCGGTAAGGGACTTTCGTCCACCCCTAATCATGAGAAATGCCGGGTTGGATGAATAAGAGGTTGTAATTAAGATTGCTGGGAGAATTATCAACAACCTCCGATATGCAGACGATACCACCCTAATGGCAGAAAGCGAAGAGGGTCTCAAGAGCCTCTGGTTGAGGGTGAAAGAGGAGAGTGCAAAAGCTGGTTTGAAACTCAACATTAAAAAAACTAAGATCATGGCATCTGGCCCCATCACTTCCTGGCATATAGAAGGGGAAGAAATGGAAGCAGTGACAGATTTTACTTTCTTGGGCTCCGAGATCACTGCAGATGGTGACTGTAGCCATGAAATTAAAAGATGCTTGCTCCTTGGGAGGAAAGCTATGGCCAACCTAGACAGCATAGTAAGAAGCAGAGACATCACCTTGCTGACAAAGGTCCATCTAATCAAAGCTATGGTTTTCCCAGTAGTAATGTATGGCTGTGAGAGCTGGACTATAAGGAAGGCTGAGCGCCGAAGAATCGATGCTTTCGAACTGTGGTGCTAGAGAAGACTCTTACGAGTCCCCTGGACTGCAAGGAGGTCAAATCAGTCAATCCTAAAGGAAATCAACCCTGAGTGCTCATTGGAAGGACAGATACTGAAGCTGAAGCTGAAATATTTTGGCCACCTAGTGCGAAGAGAAAACTCCCTGGAAAAGACCCTGATGCTGGGAAAGACTGAAGGCAAAAGGAGAAGGGGACGGCAGAGGATGAGATGGCTAGATAGCATCAGCGATGCAATGAATATGAACTTGAGCACACTCCGGGAGAGAGCGCAGGACAGGAAGGCCTGGCGTGCTATGGTCCATGGGGTCACGAAGAGTCGGACACGACTGAACAACAACAACCTAATACACTAAAGAATGTTCAAACTATCGAACAGTGGCACTTATTTCACATGCCAGTAAGGTAATGCTCAAGATCTTGCAAGGTAGACTCCAGCAATTCATGGAACAAGAATTGCCAGATGTACAAGCTGGGTTTAGAAAAGGCAGAGAAACTAGAGACCAAATTGCCAATATCTGCTGGATAATGGAGAAAGCCAGGGAGTTTCAGAAAAACATCTATTTCTGTTTTATTGACTATGCTAAAGCCTTTGAGTGTGTGGATCATAACAAATTGTGGCAAGTTCTTGGCGGTATGGGGATACCAAGTCATCTTGTCTGCCTCCTGAGGAATCTGTATAGCAACCAAGTAGCAACGGTAAGAACAGACCATGGAACAATGGACTGGTTTAAGATTGGGAAAGGAGTATGGCAGGTTGTATACTCTCAGCCTACCTATTCAACCTGTACACAGAACACATCATGCGACATGCTGGGCTTGATGAATCCAAAGCTGGAGTTAAAATCGCTGGAAGAAACATTAACAATCTCAGATATGCAGATGATACCATTCTGATGGCTGAAAGCAAGGAGGAGCTGAGGAACCTTATGACGAAGGTGAAAGAAGAAAGTGCAAAAGCTGGGTTGCAGTTCAACCTCAAAAAAACCAAGATTATGGCAACCAGCTTGATTGATAACTGGCAAATAGAGGGAGAAAATGTGGAGGCAGTGACAGACTTTTTCTTTCTAGGGGCAAAGATTACTGTAGATGCTGACTGCAGCCAGGAAATCAGAAGACGTTTACTTCTTGGGAGGACAGCAATGACAAATCTTGATAAAATAGTTAAGAGCAGAGACATCACACTGATAACAAAGGTCCACATAGTTAAAGCAATGGTATTCCCCGTAGTAACCTATGGCTGCGAGAGCTGGACCATAAGGAAGGCTGAGCGAAGGAAGATAGATGCTTTTGAACTGTGGTGTTGGAGGAAAATTCTGAGAGTGCCTTGGACTGCAAGAAGATCAAACCAGTCCATACTCCAGGAAATAATGCCAGACTGCTCACTTGAGGGAATGAGATTAAAGGCAAAACTGAAGTACTTTGGCCACATCATGAGAAGACAGGATACCCTGGAAAAGATGCTGATGCTAGGAAAAGTGGAAGGCAAAAGGAAGAGGAGCCGACCAAGGGCAAGATGGATGGATGATATTCTGAAGGTGACGGACAGACCTTGGGGGAGCTGGGGGTGGCAACGGCCAACAGGTAAAGCTCTGGCGTGGGCTGGTCCATGAAGTAGCAAAGAGTCGGAAGCGACTGAACTAATAAACAACAAACCTAATACAGGAGGAGTAACAAGGAAATATGTTTTTCTAATGGTGGCGCAATAAGACAAACCAATACATGGGATTTTGTAGTTAAAAACAAATAAAAATGTATTTATTACAAGAAGAATGATATTATTATTATTATTATTATAGTCTACATTTGGTCCTAACCAACTAGGGGTGTACGGATTCCCCACCGTCTATTCCAGTGTGGAATCCGTGGGGGGGGAGGCAATCCGTTTCTCTCCCCCCCCCCCCGAATCCTCCAGAGTGGCTCCGCTCTGTGAGGATTGGGGAGGGGACTGGCTTGGGGGCCACTTACTTTCCCTCCTTCCAGCCAGAGCCATTCACCTCCTCCCTGTCCCTGCTGACTGCCATGTCTTTTCTTTAAAAAAAAATGGCGATCAGCAGAACATGCCCATAGACTTAGACACAATAAGTCTATGTGTCCATCGGCTTATACGCAAGATTCACAGTTCTATTTTTCGTCTAAGTCTATGGGCACATCCTGTCAATCACCTTTTTTTTAAAGAAAAGACATGGCAATCGGCAGGGACAGGGAGGAGGCAAACGGCTCTGGCTGGAAGAAGCAGCCAAGTGCTGTTCCACTTCCAGTCCTCCTGGAGCGGAGGTAAGTGGTCCTGATCTGCTGCAGATTCCTGAGGCCAGATTCCAAAGAATCCTGCCTCATTTGAATCCACAGCGGATTTCTCTGACATCCAGACCACCAACCAACCAACCTACTCTACCCCTTCTAAATCCTATTCCCAAAACTCACTCACTAGATGTAGCTTTCTCAATCCCTAAGGCCCTGACTTCTGTCAGTTCATTCCTTTTGTGCCTCAGAATCCTCACACACACAAGCCCCTCCCACTGTTCACTCACTCCCAAATGTCCCATTATCTCTATCTTACCGGGATCACATTTAACAATGCAAACACATACGTTAATGTAACAGGCATACGCTACAAACCTCAGTCCACATATTTTGGATTTTCAAACATTGCCAGCTGTGCAGACTTCTCGGCTGTCTAGATCTCTTGAGGCCCAATCCAATATAAAGCTCTACGCCTTCTAAACATATAATCAGGCTTAGGTTGGCACGATGCCAATGTGTAAATGAGATCTCAGACAGGATCACAGTGCAGCAACAGGTGAGGAGGAGGGGGAGGCGAGTGGGGGGAGGCAGGAAGGCGAGCGCAGGAGGAGGAGAGAATGTGCTTTGGCAAATAGGAGCTCTCAGTCAGAACAGATGCCAGCAGTCTCCAATCAGAGAGAGTGGTGGAAGAGGGGGGTATTTTGTCAAAAGGCTGCATTTGTTTATTGCACAAGGTGGTTGATTGGGAGTGGATTGTGTTCATCTGGTTAGACTGGGGGGGGTGCACTCATTGCAGCGTATTCTTCTTTCTTCTCCACTGAGCTCTGTCTTTCCTTCATTGTTACAAACCATTATGCCTGCTGGATTCCCCTCCACCAGGACTTCCCTCCCATCCACTAATACTATTTCTTTTTAAGAAAAATCTGCACATTCAATGCAAAGGCACATTTATCATCTAGTCTAATCTGGTACTTAGCTGACAGGCGAAAGCAATTCTCTCCCAATGGGCTTTGGGGATTGGTGCATTTTGTTTTCAGTTTGTAAACTCTTTGCTGCTGCTAATAGCCTGGCTGATGGTTGTGCTGGGTTTCTGCTGGTGTTATGAGATGGAAAATAGATTCCAAGAAGCTACTGTTCAGTTGAAGTCCGGTTTGGAAAGCTTCATATGGTGTCCTTCTTTTATCATTTTATGTAGGTTACATTGTACAAACCTCTCCCCTAATTTGGACATAGGTTTCTGAATTAATTGCCCTATGTAGGCTATCAGAAGCAGAATTGTTGACAGCAGGGACGTTGCTAGGTTCTTAAAAGATCTGGGGCACAGGCCCATAACACAAATTTGCATATATTGGGGATGGGGGAGAAATCCTCCATGGACCCCAGTGAGGTCGGATTCAAAAGAATCCGGCTCCCTGGAGTCCATGAAGGATCGGAAGACTTACCTCCACCTGCTGGAGAAATCCTCGCCGGCCAGATCCTCCCCACCTGCCAGCTCTGGAGTGCCAGCGATACAGCCGCCATTGCCATATCACTGTCTGGGTGGATTGACTGCAGCTGCAAATGGCATCTGGGACACCATTTGCGGCTGTGGCACAGTCAATCCGCCCAGCCAGCGATACGGCAATGGCAGCCATATTGCTGGCCCTTCGGATCCAGCCAGCAGCTCCTTTAGACTTGCTGAGGAGCAGAACCAGCTGGCAACGATTCCCGGGGGGAGGGATGGATCGCCTCCCCTCCACAGACCCTCATGGACGCCAGGTAAGGGGGTTTTGCACATCCCTAGCATATATATATATATATATATATATATATATATATATATATATATACATACACACACACACGTGTCTAAGCTCACATCTAATATGTGTGTGTGTGTGTGTGAGAGAGAGAGAGAGAGAGAGAGTGGTGTGTGTATGCATGCAGTGTGCTTGCATGTGTGTATAAATTACCTACATACATAAGAAATGTGCACTAACCCCCAACCCCACTTCATCTCAGACCCTGATTCAACATTTTGGAAAAGATCCTGCTTCTGCTCGGGCCAATTTATAGTTGGACCACTTCAGCTCAGCACCAAACCTGAGTCAAGGTTTGGAAAAATGAGTCTTTATGCTTCCTGTTGACTACCATGGGAAATTAGAAAAAAAGCTGTAACTTTTTTCTCTTGGTCAGAACTGGATGATAATTTCAGGCATAGTAGCCCCCTAGAAGGGAATTACACCTGCCCAATGTCAGAAAAATAGATGCAGGGTTTATGTTTGGATTTTCTTTTAAAGGGAATTGCCAAAAACATTTTAATTCCTTGGAAGGATTGGATAAACATTTCAGGATTCATTGCCCCATCAGAGGAGATCATGTCTGCCAAATTTCAGAATGATAGCCACAAGGGTTTTTGTGCAAGCTTGGCCTTGGCATTTTAAGGTCTCCAAAAGAGGACATAAGTTTTTCCCTATGTTCCTTGTGGACTATTGTTCTGAAAATTACGGACAGCCTACAGCTATCCCTAAGTAAAAAACCAGCAAACTTTCAGAAGGATAGATGCAGCAGTTCATGTGGAAGGGGAGTTCTCCAATTTGGGGGAGGGAGTGATTTGCTTTCCCTTCCATTCACCCCTTCCCCAATAGTTTTTGGGTAAATTTGTATGAAAATGCACAGGTCATTAGAGGTGTCCCCCAGGCAAGAAACCTGTGAAGTTTCTGAAAGATATACATGCACTCAAATTTAGAATTACTAGAATTTATTTACATTTCTCCAATGTTAGCAGCAGGGGAATATACAGTCAGGGCCAGAAATATTGGAACAAGGATAACTGTTTTGGCAGTTGGCCTCTGTACACCACCACATTGAAGTTGAAAGGAAACTAGGGATGTTAGAGAATTCCACCACGGATCCCAGGGGGGCCGAATTCCAGTGAATTTGGGCCCCCGAAATCCATGGCGGAACGGAGCAACCCGCCCCACCACCCCACGAAAGCCCCCCGGAACAGAGCCTACCTGGCGGCGGCTCTGGCTGCGGCTTCGGCTCCGGCGGTGGCTCCAGCAGTGGTGGCTACTGCGGACACAAATGGCATCCTGAGTAGGGGACACCATTTGCATCCCTATGGGAGGCTGTGATAGGCTACGTAAATATTTACGTAGCCTATCACGGCTAAAGCAGGAACGCAAATGGCGTCCCCTACGCCATTTGCATTCCCGTTTTCTCCGTGATAGGCTACGTAAATATTTACGTAGCCTATGACAGCTAAAGCGGGAAAGCAAATGGCGTAGGGGATGCCATTTGCGTCCCCGCTTTAGCCGTGATAAGCTACGTAAATATTTACATAGCCTATCACGGGCTACCATAGGGATGCAAATGGCATCCCCTACTCAGGACACCATTTGCGTCCGCAGCAGCCCGGCAGTGGCTGGAGGCTCTGCTGCGGGTTGGCCTGGCCAGCAGCTCCGCAGCCTGGCCGTGGAGCGAAGCTGGCCAGGCAGGATTCCGGGTGGGAGGAACGGATCACCTCACCCCCCATCAAGGATTTCGGGGGGAGGGACGGAGCACCTCCCCCCCGCCGCGGATGTCCCTGGATGAAACCAGGTAAGTGTTTCGTACATCCCTAAAGGAAACACACTCAGATGGGAGTGAAGTCAGGACTTTCAGCTGTAATTCAAGGGGTTTGGCAAAAGTGGGGCACTAACCATTCAGGAAGGACAGCCAGTGGCATAGATACACACACCCATCGTTGGTGGCTCATAAGTAATGGAACAAACCAACATCATCTCAAACTTAAGGATTGCCTTTAATACCTGGATGAAAATCCTTTGCAGTCAATGCCTGCCTGAAGTCTGGAACCCATGGACATGACCAAATGCTGAGTTTCCTCCCTCGACATGCTTTGCCAGCCCTTTGCTGCAGCTGCCTTCAGCTGCTGCTTGTTTGTGGGTCTTTCTGCCTTCAGTCTTGTCAGTGACTGATTGAGAGCCAGTGTAGTGTAGTGGTGAGAGTGACGGACTGGGAGCCGGGAGATCCGGGTTCTAGTCCCCACTTGGCCATGGAAGCTCACTGGGTGACTTTGGGCCAGTCACAGACTCTCAGCCCAACCTACCTCACAGGGTTGTTGTTGTGAGGATACAACGGTGAGGAGGAGGATAATGTAAGCCGCCTTGAGTTCCTTGCGAGAGGGAGAAAGGCGGGGTATAAATGCAATAAATAAATAAATTGTCTTCAGTAAGTGAGAAGCATGCTCTATTGTGTTGAGATCAGGTGACTGACTTGGCCATTGAAGAACATCCCACTTCTTTGCCTTCAGAAACTCTGGGGTAGCTTTTTCTGTATGTTTTGGGTCATTATCCATTTGCAATATGAAGCGGCTTCTTATCAGTTTGGTAGCATTCAGCTGAATCTGAGCAGAAAGTATAGCCCTATACACTTCCGAATTCATCCTGCTGCTTTTATCAGCAGTCAAGTCATCAATAAACACCAGTGACCCGGTTCCATTGGCAGCCATACATGCCCATGCCGTAACACTGCCTCCACCATGTTTGGCAGATGATGTGGTCTACTTTGGATCATGAGCTGTTCCTTTCCTTCTCCATACTTTTCTCTTCCCATCATTCTGGTACAAGTTAATCTTGGTTTCATCAGTCCAAAGAATCTTATTCCAGAACTGGGCAGGCTTTTTTAGGTGTTTGCTGGCAAAGGCTTATCTGGCCTGTCTGTTCTAAGTGTTACCAGTGGTTTGCACCTTGTTGTGAAGCCCCTGTATTTACATTCATCTCTTGACTGTAGATGTTGACAATGACATGCCTACCTCCTCAAGAGCATTCTTGACCTGGCTAGATGTTGTGAAGGGGTTCCTCTTCACCATGAGCAGAATTCTACGATCATCCACTTTAGTTATCTTCTGTGGTCTTCCAGGCCTTTTGCTGTTGCTGAGCTTGCCAGTTAAGTCCTTCTTTTTCAGGATGTTCCAAACTGTTGTATTGGCAAAAATGTTTTTGCTCTCTCTGATGGGTTTATTTTGTTTCCTCAGCCTAATGATGGCCTCCCTCACTCGCATGGACACCTCTTTTGGACCTCATGTTGGGAGTTCTAGTGAACAGCTACCAAATGCAAATGTGACACTCAGAACCACCTCCAGGCCTTTTATCTGCTTGATTGGTCAAGGGGTACCCAGGAAACAGGCCACACCTGGCCATGCAGCTGTTTGTCAGCCAGTTGTTCCATTACTTATGAGCCACCAACAATGGGGGGGGTGTATGCCACTGGCTGTACTTCCTGAACGGTTAGTGCCCCACTTTTGCCAAACCCCTTGAATTACAGCTGAAAGTCCTGACTTCGCTCCCATCTGGGTGTGTTTCCTTTCAACTTAGTTGTGGTGGTGTACAGAGGCCAACTGCCAAAACAGCTATCCTTGTTCCAATATTTCTGGCCCTGACTGTAGATGGGAAGGTACTATTGCACTCATGTCCTGCTTGTGGGTTTCCTATGGGCATCTGGTTGGCCACTGTGTGAACAGAATGCTGGACTAGATGGACCCTTGGTCTGATGCAGCATGGCTCTTCTTATGTTCTTAATTACAGAGTGCCTCTGAGCATGTGCAGAATGCTTTTCTTTCACCACTGGGCACTTACATTCTCCCCCTACCAATTCTATTCCCCTCCATGCAACCATCCCTCCTCATCCTATCATCCCCCAGAAACACTTCATAAAAACATGTTTTGTTTTGTACAACTCCTCTCTACCTCCTCCTTGTTATACACAAGCTCTCATTGAATCTTCCTCCCCATACCTTCATTTGTGCCAATACTTCACCAGGATTCAGCCAATGAGTCGGTTTTCAAAACTAGGA
Source organism: Heloderma suspectum (assembly GCF_057233095.1). Taxonomy (NCBI): domain Eukaryota; kingdom Metazoa; phylum Chordata; class Lepidosauria; order Squamata; family Helodermatidae; genus Heloderma; species Heloderma suspectum. The sequence continues at coordinate 269,225,338 of NC_139459.1, read as the reverse complement.
CTAAGTTATGGAGAAACTCTGAGCATGTACTAACTGCCTTTCCCTCACCACTGAAGCTAGAGTTCATGCAAAAAAAAAAGAAAAAACCAAACCCACAAATGGCAACATGTTGAAAGGGTAGTCAAGTCATTAGATGGATTTGGGAAGGCACTGTATTAAGCTTGCTGTACCATGCTCACAACTCAGGACTTATTTCTGAGTAAACATCAGAACATCAAGGTGCAAACCTCCCTGTAAAAGTAACTTGTGTTAGAATCCTATGCACGCTTTCCTGATGGTAAGCCTCATTAAACATAATGGGATTTCTCAGTAGGCATACATAGGATTGCATAAATTAGCAACATTTATCTCCCCTTCACTTAAAAAACAAACCAAAAACTCCTATTTTTTAATTAAAGCTTTCTGTTCTTAAGAACATAGGAAGCTGCCTTATACTGAGTCAAATCCTGGGTCCATCTAGTGCAGTATTGTTGACACTGACTGGCAGCAGCAGCTCTCCAAGGTTTCAGGCAGGATTCTTTCCTAGCCCTGTCTGGAGATGCTGGGGGTTGAACCTGGGACCTTTCGCATGCCAAGCATGTGCTCTGCCACTGAGCTGCAGCCCTTCCTATTGCTGGATAATGGCAACTGACAAACAAAATAGCCCCAGATTTGTTTCTCTGCAACCAGGTGAACCCACTTTTCTCAAATGCTTGAGTGAGGACAAGGAGAAAAACCAACCCTCTTGTCTGTTTGTATAAAGTCAAATACAGTTCAGAACTTCTCTTGCCTGCCGAAGATAATTCTCTTTGAGAATTCCCCAAATATGTTCTGGGTGGAATAAAGAAGAGGAAGGAAGGAAGGAAGGACGGAAGGAAGGAAGGAAGGGAAAGAAAGAAAGAAAGAAAGAAAGAAAGAAAGAAAAGGATAGGGGAGGGGAGGGGAGGGGAGGGAAGAAGAAAAGAAGAATTGTGATTGGAAATGTGCATGGGGGGTGGGGGGGAGAATTCCCTAAGCCAAGTGGCTCCTTTCAGAGAGGTAGTACTTCAGAGGAATTTAGGAGGCTGTGAAGGGTTTGCAAGGATTGCCCATACTTAAGTTAACTTTATGATGTGAGGTGGCTGGGGGCTTTTTCTAGCTTTTTTAAAACTGTAGAACCTATTTAAAAGCCCCAGCAGTTTCTCGAACATGACATCACATAGTCCTAACCTTCCCTTTGGGATTATTTGAGTCCTACTGCTATTTAGGAGAAATTAAAGTGGAGGGGGAGAAAGACGTTTGTGGAGGCTGATTGGATCCTTTGCTGTCCTGAAGCTACTAAACTTCTGCAGAATCCAAAGGTTCCAATTTGGGGCAGTAAAATCAGATGCTGTGTGAAATACCAGTATTTCACATGGAGCTCTTTCTTCCCTTCCTTCTCCCTCTTCAAAATTTCATTGCAAGCAAGCTCCCAACAGTGGGCATGTAAGAGCAGTAGGGGGAGAGAGGTTTTTTGCACCTCAAAAAAAAAAAAAAAACGTACACCAGAGATTAGGGATAGTGACATCCTAATGGTCACCATAAACACCTTCTGATTAGGATCTCTAATCCTCTGGGTGACTTGACCATTTTTACTTTTTTAGACTTTGAGAAAAGGAAAATTTACACATAGCTAGCACAAAAGCCACTGGACCTAACTGTCTGAAATTTAGTAGGTTCAGTCAGCTCCACAGGGCCTGCTAGGTCCCCAAATTCCATGAATTTATGTGGATGCACAAAAAAAATATAGCTCTTTGCTTTGACACATAGTCTTGAACATAGCAGACCTTACCTGTGACTAGCACAAATGTCACTGGACATAACTGTCTGAAATTTGGCAGGTTCCATCAGTTACATGGGGGCTGTCAGGTTTTCAAATTCCATACACTTATATGGAAGAACAAAGAAATTATAGCTCTTTGCTTTAACACATTTTCTTGAAAAAAGCATTTTTTACCTGTGTCTAGCACAAAACCCACTAGGCCCAGCTGTCTGAAATTTGGCAGGCTCAATCAGCTCTTTGGGGGCTTCCAGGTCCCTAAATTCCATGCACAGATGTGGAAGCGCTAAAAAATTATAGTTCTTTGCTTTGACAGATTTTCTTGAAAATAGTAAATTTAACTGTGACTAGCACAAATGCCACTTGACCTAACTGCCTGATATTTGGCAAATCCAATCAGCTCTATGGGGGCTACCAAGTGTCCATATATCATGTATTTATCATACAAACTAAAAACGTTATGTCTGTTTTTGTTTTCCAATGCAAGTCAATGGGAAAATGTAAGAAAAAAATGGCAATTAGGACAGCTCAAAAGATCGAGGGAACAGTTCAAAAGATCCGTGACCCGTGGCCAGGTGCATTCTTTAACAATGCCTCTGGTTGACAGATCTCTGGGGAAAGTTTTCAAATAATATTTCAGTTCACTGTTTCCATTCTATGGATTGGCATCCACATGGTAAAAGGAAGACATGGTAGTGTTAAATGAAATAAGAACATAATGAACAGACATGGGAAATCATTTGCTTATTGTTTATTTAATTTCAGAGGAATATTTCCTATTGAACTTTTCCCCCTCTGAAGAACTCTCTGTGTGTAGATATCATGATGAACCTAGGAACAAAGTGACCTCTTGAGGAGGGGTGACACACTCTGCACTGTGCTTCAACAAAGTGGGGGAAAATTAGTTCAAGAGCAACTGCTCAGAGTAAATATTACAAGCTTTGTTTAATCACAGATATCTTACAGAAGAGAAAAGCGCTTGGTACGTGTACAAACCCCGCTAGCAATATTGTTGTTGTGCAGTCGTTAAGTCGTGTCCAGCTCTTCGTGACCCCATGGACCATAGCACGCCAGGCCTTCCTGTCCTCCGCTCTCTCCCAGAGCGTGCTCAAGTTCATATTCATTGCACTGGTGATGCTATCTAGCCATCTCATCCTCTGCCGTCCCCTTCTCCTTTTGCCTTCAGTCTTTCTCAGCATCAGGGTCTTTTCCAGTGACTTTTCTCTCCGCATTAGGTGGCCAAAATATTTGAGCTTCAGCTTCAGTATCTGTCCTTCCAAGGAGCACTCAGGGTTGATTTCCTTTAGGATTGACTGATTTGACCTCTTTGCAGTCCAGAGGACTTGTAAAAGTCTTCTCCAGCATCACAGTTTGAAAGCATCAATTCTTCGGCGCTCAGCCTTCCTTATAGTCCAGCTCTCACAGCCATACATTGCTACTGGGAAAACCATAGCTTTGATTATATGAATCTTTGTCAGCAAGGTGATGTCTCCGCTTCTTATTATGCTGTCTAGGTTTGCCATAGCTTTCCTCCCAAGGAGCAAGCATCTTATAATTTCATGGCTACAGTCACCATCTGCAGTGATCTTGGAGCCCACAAAAATACAATCTGTTACTGCTTCAATTTCTTCCCCTTCTATATGTCAGGAAGTGATGGGGCCAGATGCCATGATCTTAGATTTTTTAATGTTGAGTTTCAAACTAGCTTTTGCACTCTCCACTTTCACCCTCAACAAGAGGTTCTTTGGATCCTTTTCACTTTCTGCCATTAGGGTGGTATCTGAGATTGTTGATAATTCTCCCAGCAATCTTAATTCTGACCTGTGATTCATCCAACCTGGTGTTTCTCATGATGTACTCTGCATATAAATTAAATAAGCAGGGTGACAATATACAGCCTTGTCATACTCCTTTCCCAATTTTGAACTAATCGGTTGTTCCGTGTCTGGTTCTTACTGTTGCTTCTTGACCCTCGTACAGGTTTCTCAGGAGACAGGTAAGGTGGTCTGGTACTCACATCTCTTTAAGAATTTGCCAGAGTTTGTTGTGATCCACACAATCAAAGGCTTTAGCATAGTCAATGAAGCAGAAATAGACGTTTTTCTGGAATTCTCTTGCTTTCTCCATGATCCAGCGAATGCTGGCGATTTGATCTCTAGTTCCTCTGCCTCTTCGAAACCCAGCTTGTACTTCTGGTAGTTCTCAGTTCACATACTGCTGAAGCCTAGTTTGTAGGATTTTGAGCATAACCTAACACAGAGATAGAGAAAGATGGAGGTGGGGAAATTAACATTTGTCAAATAAGGAGTGGGAAGGGTGCTATGGAAATGGTAAGACAGGATGCTGGTGAATATACAGTATATGGGGGGCCATTCGGTGATAGAGTTTATAGGTTCAATAAATTCAAAGGAGGAATAAAGGGAAAAGAGAAGGAAGCAGAGTAAAAGCAATTATAATTATTTTGTTTCAGAGTAAATGAGCACAAAGGACCTCACTTCCTGGTTGGCAATGGATACTAGGGCTGTGCACTGCTTCAGTTGGAAGCCCAAATAACAAGGCAGAGCAGGCTGTTTTGGAGATTCCTCAGCATGATACAAAGCAGATCATCCCAACACTGAGGCACCACAAAGTGAAGCGCCCCTTCCACAAGCTGCCTTGTGCACTTCTGAGATTTGTAGCTCTTCTTATGCCTTCTGAGCAGCAGAGACAGGCTGTCTCCAAAAATGTATCAACTTCTCAAAGATCATGCAGATGGGGAGGGGGAGGGGGGAGGCGAGCAGATGCAGGAGGCAGGTGGAGGCAGGAAGTTGAGCGCAGGAGGAGAAGGTAGTGTGCTTTGGCAAATAGGAGCTCTCAGCCAGAATGGATGCCAGCAGTCTCCAATCAGAGAGAGTGGTAGAAGAAGGGGGTATTTTGTCAAAAGGCTGCATTTGTTTATCTCACAAGTTGGTTGGTTGGGAGTGGATTGTGTTCGTCTGGTTAGACTGGGGTGTGTGCATGTGCACTCATTGCAGCTTATTCTTCTTTCTTCTCCATTGAGCTCTGTCTTTCCTTCATTGTTACAAATAGTTAGTAGTAATTATTATTAGTTAGCCTGCTTGTTCTTCGCTCCCCTGCCCCCCGCCCATTCCATTGCTTGTGTTGGTCAGTTCGGACTCAGGAGAGGGCTGCGTGTGTTTGTATTCTAGGTTTGGCAGCTGCTGCAGCTTCCTTATTCTATTCCAACTCATTTATTCTGTAGCTATCTCGATCTAACTTAGTCTTTCCTTGATGGTTAAAAGCAAACAAACTCTTCCAGCTTGCCTGCCAGGTAATGTGTGTATTCAGCCAGAGAGAGGCTGAGCTGGTAATTCTTCTGAATAAGTGTTGGTTTGCACTTCAAAGAAACCTGCAGCAGAGATTAGGGATAGTGACCTCTGCTTCAGCACATTTTCCCTTCTGAGTTTGGTCTGAGTTTCTGGGAATATCAAATTCAACCTGTGCTTAGCACACAAGCCAGTGGGCCAAACGGCTTGGACTTTGGTGGGTGGGATGCCCTCAAGGGGGGCTGGGAGGGGCCCAGGTGTCATGCACATCCATGGAAACAGGGAGAATTTATAGCTCTTTGCTTTGGGAGTTTTGGTGGGAAAAGTCCATTTTTACTTGCACCTAGCACACAAGCCAGTGGGCCAAACAGCCTGGACTTTGGCCAGTGAGATGCCCTCAAGGTGGGCTGGGAGGGGCCAAGGTTCTTGTACATCTGCAGAAACACGGAGAAGTTATAGCTGTTTGCTTTGGGAGTTTTGGTGGAAAACATTAAATTTCACCTGCACCTAGCACACAAGCCAGTGGGCCAAACAGCCTGGAATTTGGCAAATTCCTCAAGGGGAGCTTGGAGGGGCCAAGGTTTCACACACATCTGTGGACACAGTGAAAAGTTATAGCTCTTTGCTTTGAGAGGTTTTGTGGAAAACATGAAATTTCACCTGCACCTACCAGTAAAACGGCTAGGCCAAACTGTCTGAAATGTGGCAGCTTGTGTCCCTTCCAAGGGAGCTGAAAGGTTCCCAGATTTCATGTCTGCATCCTAAAAACTGAAAAAGTTATGACCATTTGTGTATTCCCATGCAAGTCAATGGGAAAACACCAAAAAAAGGTGATCCAGATATCCAAACCTTGTTTCAGATCGGAGTCGAAGCGGAGGGGGTCCAAATCAGGCCGAGGCATATAGGGGTCATTAAGGAGTATCCAAAGCAACATCAGAAGTGGAGCAGGGGGTCCATGCACAGCCTTAATGGATAACTAGAAACTCACAGAAGGCGTGAACTACCCTCTAGTCTACAGGCTTTTGATGATTTGCAAAAAAATAAAGTTTAGAATAGAGCGCCTAAAATAAGGCTTCTCCTTAGACCCTGACTACTCCAAGGAAAATAACAAGTATGAATAGAGGCAAGGCAACTGGGAAAAGGAGGCAAGGAAGGGGAACTAACTAGCTAACTAAATAAGTAAACACACACCCCTGCAAAAGTGTAGCCAAGAAAGTGATTGTGTTTGACTCATGATCCTCATAACAACTTTCACACAATGCTCTAGATTTCCTGCTTGATCACGACCATTGGATTCAGAGCCAACAGCTCATGTGAATGGTATAGATCCCTGCAAGACACCTGGTGTAGCTCCCTGCAAGACATCTAAGGGTGCACATGTGCACTCCTTAGACTTCTCCAGGTTTCTTCCACCTCTCTCTTCATGCTCCAGCCTTCCCGACTCTCTGATCTTCCTTTCTCTCTGGTCTCTCACTGGCTCTCGCTCCCTTTTTATCCCCCCCTTCCCCAAAACCAAAAGTATTGTTTCAAACCTGAAGAAATGAAACCTAACTCTGGAAAATGAAACTTGACTGGGGAAGTGTAACTTCTCAGGGATACACCTTCCCAACGACAAAAACAAACAAACAAAGCCAGGTTTCTAGGCTTGACGTTTTTACCATGCCTCAGTAGGCCTCAAACCTTCACAGTAGGTATAGAAGACAATAGATCTCTGGACAAATGAGTCAATAAGGTGGTTCAAGTTGAAGAGAGAAGAATTCTGGCCCTGGAAACATGGGTTAGGTGCCTGAGCATGGTGAGCAGAGTGCTAGGAAATGGGGCTACCAGCCAAACAAACCTCAGGCTGATCTGCCCATACTGAATTCCTTAATCAGAGAGAGAAAGAACAAGCACTGCATGTCCAAATTCAAGGACAATGATCGATTTCGAGGGAAAGAGTACAGAGCGTGCAATGGCTTCATGGCTGGACCTAGAATGGGATGGAGCAAAAGGATCAATAGTTTGATCCTACGGAATGAAAGGAGACCTCAGTAGGTTCCTTGCCACTTGACTGTGTTAGAGCTCGCTCATTGAGCATTACAAAAGCCATGTCTTTGGGACAAGGCTAGGTAAAGGTACACAAAACAAAAGGCATCAACAGGAGTGTGCAGTGGTACTTTAACCAGCTGATGTATCATGGGGTGGAGACACTTCAGGATTAGGCCATGTGTCTTGCCAAGACTCTGGATTGGCCAGTCACTGCTACCCAGTGAGTGCCTGAAACAAAACCCAAACCCCAAAATCTTGCTCAGCTTTCAAGCACTGCACAGGCAGCAGCGCTAGAGGGATGAAATCGTGGCCAAGTCCTCTAGGGGGGCTTCTAGAAAGCCTAAGCAGCTAGGGAGTCTGCAAATCACAGGAAAATGGGAAACAATAAAGAGCACGCGCACACCCATCAGTCGCCCCACTGCGGTAAGCTAAGATATGTCTCCAAACTTCTCAAAATCCCTGCAAAAGAGGCAGAAAAACACCTGACTCTTTCACAGGGACGGGAAGAGGTTGTGCGCAGGTGCCGATTCAGCACAGTGTGAGCTGAGAGCAGCCAAGCTTTCACGTGAAGCAATGGCAAGCCTTTTTTTCCCTTTTGATACAAGAAATAAAACCACCTTGTATTAAAAGTTAAGACATCACCACCCTGAAAATGCTGAGAATCTGCCTGGCCCCTGAAGACTGGAAGCTTTTCTAGATGGGGGTTTTAAGGTGCTACCAGCTTGCCTGGTTTGCTGAATTTGGAGGGCTGCCCACATGACGACATCAAACTTCTGCAGTCCGCCCATGTAATTCTATGTTTTTCCTCCACTTCTACCATATTTTCTCACACTGGTGAAGCTCTGTTAATTATTTTCTTGCTCACCATGATTTGCAACACACACACCCCAACAACAACAACAACAACCAGTGTTGTGGCTGCCTGATTTCTGGAGCTTGCATGGTTTTGAGGGGGGGGAAGTGTGGCTGGGGATTGTAATGTGACTCTTTGGGTTCTTATGGTTTCAGGCCAGTCAGCTCCTGGGTTTCTTCCTCACTCAAAGCCAATCACACCTTCTCCTCTCTCTCTGCTGCTGCTTTATCCACACACATACACACACACCACACACACACACGCGCGCACGCGCGCGCGCACACACACACACACACACACACACACACACAGGGCTATGAGATATAGGGAAATCAACAGGGCCTTTTCTGCAGTGGCGACACACCTCTGGAATAAGTTGCCAGCGGGGGTCCACCAGGCCCCATTATTGCAGGCTTTTAAGAAGGCCCTGAAAACTTACTATTTTTCTCTGGCCTTCCTCATGTTTTCATTGGATTGAGCTGTAGCTCCAGTTGTCTGTTGTAAAGTATATTTTATGCTGGTATTTGCCATTTTTTGGAATGTTTGCTACTCTTGCTGTTTTTACTGTGTTTTTTACTGTGTTTTTACTACCATATCCATTTTTATTATGTATTTTATTGTTGTATACCACCTTGGGAGGGCTTCTGTCCTGAAAGACTACAAAGATAGATGATAGATATAGAGAGATAGAGAGATAGAGAGATAGAGAGATAGAGAGATAGAGAGATAGAGAGATAGAGATAGAGATAGAGATTTGTATGGGGGGGGTTGTTGTTTCTGTTTTTCATTCCCCAGGAAGCTATCGACTCTGGAAGATCAGAGGTTCACTGCTGTGGCTTCCTTCTAGGGATGTACGAAAGTCACTTACCTTTTCGCGGATTCTGTTCATGGGGGGGGGGAGGTGTTCGCCGTTTTAGCCTACATAAATATTTACGTAGACTAAGAAGGCAAAAAGTAAAAAAATATTTACATAGGCTAAAACGGCGAATCAAAAAGGGACCCAAATAGCGCCCACTACGTTATTTGCATTCCCCTTTATTTTTGCCTTAATAGTCTACGTAAATATTTACGTAGACTAAGATAGCGAAAAATAAGGAATGCAAATGGCGGCAGCCGTAGCCGCCGCCATTTGCGTATGCGTTTTTGTTTTTGTTTTTACCGGGATGTGATAGGCTATGTAAGTCTTTACATAGTCTATCACGTCTCTGTAAAAAAAAAAAAAAACCCTCCAGACTGCAAGTGGCGGCAGCGGCCGGTCAGAAGACCAGCCGCCGGAGCCGCCACTTCCCAGGACATCCGCCCCAGGTAAGTCTCATCCCAGGGGGGATCCGCAGGGGGGTGGCAGGCTGTTCCATCACAGATTTCGGGAGGCCAAATGCACTGGCATTCGGCCTCACTGAGATCCGTGGCGGAATTCTCTGACATCCCTACTTCCTTCACACTTTCTGGTTTGAAATACATGCAGCTGAGGCTTGTCTTTTAACCCCACACTCACTTCATGTCTTCCCCCTTGCCTGCCTGCCTGCCACTCAGTGGCCCACCTCATTGCTTTTGCTACATGAATTTTAAACATTCAGGATGAAGAAAGCTGCAGCAATGAACTTTTAATCTTCCAGAACTGTACAATTGTGCAATTCCAGGGGAATGAACAACAGCAGAGAGCCAGTGTGGTGTAGTGGCTGGATTATTGGACTGGGAGTCAGGAGATGCAGGTTCTAGTCCCCATTGAGCCATGGAAGCTCACTGGGTGATTTTGGGCAAGTCACAGGCTCTCAGCCCAGCCTACCTCACAGGACTGTTGTTATGAGGATAAAAAGGAGACAAGAAGGATAACGTACGCCGCCTTGGGTTCCTTGCAAGAGGAAAAAAGGTGGGCTGTAAATGTAATAAATAAATGCATAAAATCAAAACAGCAAAACCACCTCAGCACAAACAACATGGGGGGGACCACAGAAGGGAGGACAGAACTTTGGCTACATCCTGTCAGTCTTCACACAGTGGTGTGGACAGACAGTAGTGGTTATTTCCCTGATGTGTGCTAAGTTCCACTGCGGAAAAGCATTATTGGTAGTGCTCAGAACCCTCCACTTTTGGCCCCACCCACCGCCGAAACCTATGAAAATCATTTGGCTCAATACTTTGGCTCAGTATCAGTTCCATGCACAGCTAGTTTAACTGTGCTTCATTCCTGTGCTAAAGGAGACTTGTGTACATTGTTTACCATGAAGAAGCACAGCCAAAGCACAGGAGCTGAGGCGCTGCTCAGAAAACAGAAGAATGACTGCATCACTAGGTCCAGGTTCCCCAGGATGTGGGTTGCAACTGCAGAAGGCCAAATCAGCTGCCTCTGAGGCCCCTCTTGCCAGCCACAGGACACCAGTTCAGCTGGGATGCCACAAACCATGTGCTAAAGTGGCTAGGAAGGATGACATCATAACATAAAGAATTGTTGCCTCTGCTGCCTCAGTGGGTGTTCCGCTGGATCTTCTTAATCCTTCTTGTCACACGTGCCATTACTTTCCTGCTTTTTTGCCTTATAAAAATCAACACTAAACTGAAGCTTAGGGCGCAATCATATGACCACTATATGACATATGACAATCATATGACCAACAGCTAGACGGCCATAGGATAGGTCGGTTCCCAGAGAACCAACTCCCACCCCTCCTGCGCCGGCTCATAGGGAGCGGATTGGCCCTGCCCTCTGCACACGTAAGAGCAGTGTGGAGGGGTGACAACAGGGCATTCTTGGGGGCAGGCTGGTGTGGGGAGGTCAGAAATGCCACTATGACACATCCTATGTCTATGTGTCTTCCAGCCGCCGCTTCCCGCACTCCGAGGTCCCGCAGCTAGACAGACGACATCGGCTGTCTGGCCGTGAAAGCAGGATGGGGGGAACGGGGAGGAGATCCACTCCTCACCATTCCTCTTGCCCTGCAGTGGATAGGCGGTCGCCCCTGGGGTTGGAGGCAACTGTTGATCCACACAGGATTGCTCTCTTCGTTGTGTTTGCTATGGGGATCCTCTTGTGGGATTTTAGGGTATTACCTCAAGGCCCCAGTCCAGCTTGGGGCTGACATAGTTGACACACCACCAGGGCACAGAAACAGCCCACAGTATTGGTTGGTGGCATGGTAGACCAGAGATTCCTGCCACTCCCAGCAATGTTATCCTAGTAGGCCGTGGAGGCTGGTGGCTAGAATCTGGAATGGATTTACAGCCCTGCTGAAATCAGAGCTACTAACCTCCACTGCCTGCAGGTGGATTGGGATGGTATTGGATGAATTCAGGCTGCCCGATGATGTCTCAGTCTTTGCCCTGTGCCATGCCAGACTCTGTGAGCTGTGACCCATAAATGCCACAGTTATTTTACCTGTTTAAAACTCTGTGTAGTTCTTGCTCCTCTCCCCACCATTCTCCACACTGTGGGCACAAAGGCCAGAAAGATGTCAGCCAATTTGAATCATCCCATGACTTTCCTTTTCAATTTCATTCAGCAGTTTTTAAGGTTGGCTGTCCACTTGAATGCATAATTATTTCACCAAGTGCATCTTGTTCTTTCTTCTAATATAATGCTTTTTTAAAACCAAGATATACTGAAATTTATTTAATCTGACTGACACACCTCCCAACTTCCCTCAGCATTTTTTCTTTAATGAGAGGAGCAATTTCCAGCAGCAAAGTCATATATCTGAAGTTTTCAAGTGAAGGAACAGAACTGTCCTCCATTTTTGCATTTACTTTGGCTTTAGACTATTATGGACTTAAAACTTTTATGTGTGTGCCAGTCAATTTCAGCCTAAAGGTTAATAGTTTAGAAGTCAAAGGTTTAATTAGAACTTAGAAGTCAGGAAGTTTGCTTAGGAAGCCAGGAGATTATAAAGTTCAACAAAAGTTCAGAGGATGAGAAAGATAAAAGTTTTAAACTCATGAAATATAAAATTAGTTTGCAGAAATGAACAAGAAACTAACCTACTGATTGGTTGGAGCTAGGGATGGATGGACACCCCCCATCTGGGTCCTCTGGGCTCCCTCCAAGCCGCTACCCCTGCTCACTCGCCATTGCCCCCGCTCATGCGTGTGCACACCCTTGCTCGCCAAGCCACCCACACCTAGTGGCCGTAAAGACCCCATCTATGCATGTAAAGATGCATGCATGGGGCCTTTATGGTCACTATGTGTGCAATATTAAATTTGCAGAAGTTCTGGAGTTGCCTTTGGGGGGGGGGAAATGGTGACTGTGGGAATGACGGGTGCTCATGGATGGCTCCGGGTAAGTGAGGGCAGCTCGGCAAGTGCTGGGAGGGGCACAAGGGGGGGGCAGCAGCTTGGTGGGCATGGCCCAGAGGCACAAGCAAGGTCCATCGTAATCCCAGACTAAGCTGGGCACTCGCACCATCCCTTGTTTGAGCTGGGAAGAGAAAGAAATCAATTTTAATAGATAAAAGCCTAAGGCAGAGGGGCAGAAAAGCAGAGAAGAAGAGAGAAGAGAGAGAAAGAAGGAAGGAAGGCTGGAGTCCTGGAGGAATGAAAGTGTCAGCTGCAAGAGCTGCTAGAGCTGGAGAACTGAGTGGACTGAAAGGACTGGAAGATGGCCAATGCAACACCAATTTTCAAACAGGGATCCAGGGGGGATCCAGGAAATTACAGGCCGGTTAACGTAACATCTGTTCTGGGTAAATTGGTTGAAGGCATTAGTAAAGATAAAAGTAATTAGCTTAGAGAAGGATGAGCACTACTGGAAAAAAAAAATCAACATGGCTTCCGTGTTGGAAGTCCTGTCTCACTAACCTTTTAGAGTCCTTTGAAAGTATCAATAAACATGTAGACGGGGTGATCCAGTAGGCACTGTTTACTTGGACTTCCAACAGTAGGGCTCTGCACCACTTCAGCCCGAGGCCCAAACCCCGAGTCAAAGTGGGCTGCTTCGGGTCACTTTCAGCCCCTTCCGAGGCAAAGTGGAGGGGGCCCGAAGCAACCTGGAGTGGGTCAGGGGTTCTCCGAAGCACTCGGTGTGCTTCAGAGCTTTGGCACCCCCAGCATAGCCATGCCAGGTCCTTACTTGAGCCACCACCACCACCTCCACTGCCGCCTCCATCACTGCCGCCACCATTGCCATCGCTGTCCTCGCCGCCACCTCTGTCCTCACTAACACCTCTGCCACCACCACCATTGCTGTCCTCGCTGCCAACACCATCGTCCTCACCACCAGCACCGCCATCCTTGCTGCTGCAGCTGCCATCCTCACCACTGTCCTCGCCCCTGCCAACTCCTGAGGCCTGGATGCGCACACTGACTCTTATTGCAGGGAGTTGCCATTTTTAAAATGGCAGCTTCCAGGAACTTCCAGGAGGTGGCCATTTTAAAAATGGTGACTCCCAGCAATAAGAGTTGGCGTGTGCGTCCAGGCCTCAGGAGGTGGCGGCGGCGAGGATGGTGGCAGGTAAGGTGGTGATGATAGTGGCGAGGACAGCAGCGGCAGGGACAGCAGCGGCAGGGGTGAGGACAGTGGCAGCAGAGAAGGTGACAGAGGAGGATAGAATCATAGAATAGTAGGGTTGGAAGGGGCCTACAAGGCCATCGAGTCCAACCCCCTGCTCAATGCAGGAATCCAAGTCAGAGCATCCCTGACAAATGGCTGTCCAGCCTCGTCTTGAAGGCCTCCAGTGTGGGAGAGCCCACCACCTCCCCAGGTAATTGGTTCCATTGCCGTATTGCTCTGACACTCAGGAAGTTTTTCCTGATGTTCAGTCGGAATCTAGCTTCCTGTAACTTGAGCCCATTATTCCGTGTCCTGCACTCTGGGATGATCAAGAAGAGATCCTGGCCTTCTTCTCTGTGACAACTTTTCAAGTACTTGAAGAGCGCTATCATATCTCCCCTCAGTCTTCTCTTCTCAAGGCTAAACATGCCCAGTTCTTTCAGTCTCTCTTCATAGGGCTTTGTTTCCAGTCCCCTGATCATCTTTGTTGCCCTCCTTTGAACCCTCTCCAGCTTGTCTGCATCCTTCTTAAAGTGTGGTGCCCAGAACTGGACACAGTACTCCAGATGAGGCCTAACCAGTGCTGAGTAGAGGGGAACTAGTACTTCCCGGGATTTGGAAGCGATGCTTCTATGAATGCAGCCCAAAATAGCATTTGCCTTTTTTGCAGCCACATCACATTGTTGGCTCATATTCAGCTTGTGATCGACGACAATTCCAAGATCCTTCTCGCTCGTAGTGTGGTTGAGCCACGTATCCCCCATCTTGTAACTGTGCATTTGGTTTCTTTTTCCTAGGTGCAGAACTTGGCATTTGTCCCTATTAAATGCCATTCTGTTGTTTTCTGCCCAGCACTCCAGTCTATCCAGATCACTTTGAATTTTGTTTCTGTCTTCCAAAGTATTAGCTATCCCTCCCAATTTTGTGTCATCTGCAAATTTGATCAGCATTCCCTGCACCTCCTCCTCCAAGTCATTAATAAAAATATTGAAGAGCACTGGGCCCAGGACTGAGCCCTGCGGTACCCCACTCGTTACCTCTCCCCAGCTTGAGAAGGTCCCATTGATAAGCACTCTTTGAGTCCGATTCTGTAGCCAACTGTGGATCCACATGATCGTTGTTTCATCTAGCCCACTTCGAGCTAGTTTGCTCATCAGGATATCATGGGGCACTTTGTCGAAAGCTTTGCTGAAGTCGAGGTATATGATGTCTACAGCATTCCCACGGTCTACAAGGGAGGTGACTTGATCAAAAAATGAGATCAGATTTGTCTGGCAGGACTTGTTTTTGACAAATCCATGTTGGCTTCGAGTAATCACTGCATTGTTGTCAAGGTGCTTCCAGATGGATTGCTTTATAGTGGCAGCAATGGTAAGGGGGTTTGCATGGAGGTGGCAGCAAGGTAAGGGGGTTTGCATGGGGGCATCAGGGGGGAACCTGAAGTGGGGTTCAACATCTGAATTCTGATTCGGGTTCGGGGTCGTGTCAGGTCGGGGGAGGCTGAATCTGTGGAAGCCAAATCTGGCCTGCCTCCAAAGCCACAAAGAGGCTTCCAAGTCAGATCAGGGGGTCCCTGCACAGCCCTATCCAAAAGGCTTTCAACAAAGTCCCTCACCAAAGACTCTTGAGCAAATTTAGCAGTCATGGAATCAGAGGACAGGTCCTCTTATGGATCAATAACTGGTTAAAGAACAGAAAACAGAGAGTAGGAATAAATGGCAAATTCTCCCAATGGAGGGAAGTAAATACTGGGGTCCCACAGGGATCTGTATTAGGACCAATGCCTTTCAACCTGTTCATAAATGATCTGGAATTAGGAGTGAGTAGTGAAGTGGCCAAGTTTGCGCATGACACCAAATTATTTATGGTTGTTAAAACAAAAAGGGATTATGAAGAGCTCCAAAAGGATCTCTCCAAAATGGGAGAATGGACATCTAAATGGCAAATGTGGTTCAATGTAAGCAAGTGTCAAGTGATGCATGTTGGGGCAAAAAATCCCAACTTCAAGTATAGCCTGATGGGATCTGAGCTAGCAGTGACCAACCAGGAAAGAGATCTTGGGGTTGTTCATTGGGAGCTGTTCATTGACAGCTCAGTGAAGATATCAACTCAGCGTGCAGCCGCTGTAAAAAAGGCAAACTCCAGGTAGGCATAATTAGAAAAGGAATTGAGAATAAGATTGCCGATATCATACTGCCCCTATACAAATCTATGGTGCAGCCACACCTGGAATACTGTGTACATTTCTGATCACCACACCTAAAAAAAGATATTGTAGAGCTGGAAAAAGTGCGGAAAGGGTAACTAAAATGACCAAGGGGGCAGAGCATCTCCCCTATGAGAGAAGGTTACTACAACAGCTGGGATTCTTTGTCTTGGAAAAAAGGAGGGTAAGGGGAGACATGATAGAGGTCTATAACATTATGCATGGTGTGGAGAATGTGGATAGGGAGACATTTTTCTTCCTCTCTCAAAATACTAGAACCTAGGGTCATCCTATGAAGCTGATTGGTGGGAGATTCAGGACAGATAAAAGGAAGGACTTCTTCACACAGCGCATAATTAAACTATGGAATTTGCTGCCATAGGATGTAGTTATGGCCACCAATTAGGATGGCTTTAAAAGGGGGATAGACAAATTCCTGGTGGAAAAGGCTATCAATGGCTACTAGTCTTGATGGCTATGTGCTACCTCCAGCACCTGAGGCAGTGAGCCTATGTACACCAGTTTCTGGGGAACATAGGTGGGAGGGTGCTGTTTCACTCATGCCTTGCTTGTGGGTTCATGGTTGACAGCTGGTTGGCCACTGTATGAACAGAATGCTGGACTAGATGGACCCTTGGTCTGATCCAGCATGGCTCTTCTTATATTCTTATGAGTGAGAAAGCTGGACCAATAACAGTGAGATATTGCTTGAATAATGGACCTGGATAAAATACGGACACAATCTACTGAGGTTAGCTGGATGTGTTTATCCCTGGTGGTTTTATTACCCTATGCTCGTATGATATTTTGTGGTGTATGTGTCCATTTGGATTTTAAAACCTTTTCCCATTGACATTTTTCTTCAGTACAATTTAAACTTTATAGTCAGTTTTCTTTGGGGGTTACCCATCCCACATCTAATAGCCAACTTCTACACTATGTAAAGTAGATATCTGAGACCTAGAGTGTTTAATGGCTGGTTTGGTGGAGGCAGCTGGAGAAATAAAGGTTTCCACGTGTGGCAGCAGAAAAGGCTACAGGAAGGGAAGAACAAAAAGCAGTGTGGGCACACTGTTTGACCTGTTTTCCCTTCTGTTCACTGAGCAGGTCATTGGCAGTCTGTGACTGGAACAGATGTTTAATTCGGTGCTCAGTTTTGAAAAACAGTCTGTTTATTCATATATGCAGTGTTGAAAATCTTCCATATTAAAGGCTATATGGCCTAAAAGATTATTTGAACACCTGATTTGTACACTTGCTTACCCACTTGATTAATTAATTCCTGATTGCAAACATGTATTTCATAGAGTGGGAAGAGGGTGGGGGATTGAATGATCAATAAAGGCAACTGCTATTCACAGTTGGATGAGTTTCAGGTGATTTCACCTGAGAATTCAGACAAGCTGCTTGAAGAAGTGAATGCTACAACAAAGTTCAGAGATCCTTCTCTGTCTTGAATGGGTAACAGCTTTCCACTCAGAACTGGCCACTGTGATCACCAAGATAATGAATGTTTTACTTACTAAGGGTCCTGTTTCTGCTATGTTAAAAAAGGGATTGTGAGTAAAGTCCATGATTAAGAATCCATCTTAGGAGGACCATGCAGACTATAGGCAGAACTTATGTTTGTCCATTTGGGGCAAAGTTCTTGAACAAGTAGTTACCAGACAACTCTGGGCTCTCTTGGATGACATTGATTATCTAAATCCATATCATTCTGGTTTTAGATCTGTTTTAGTGATGGAAACAGTCCTGGTTGTCCTGTGTTGGGAGATGGGGGGAAGAGTGTGTTTCTTTCTACTTGATATCTCTCAACAACTTTCAGTATAATCAGCCATGGTATCCCTCTTGATCATTGGCATGGGTTGGAAGTTTGGGCTTTACCTTGTGGTGATTCTGTTCTTACCTAGCAGGGAATTCCAGATGGTGGTGCTGGAAGACGATATCTTCTTCCCATGGGAGTTATCCTGTTAGATTCCTCAGGATTCAATATTGTCTCTGATACCTTTTAACATCTACCCAAAGCAGCTGGTTGAAACCATCCAGAGGTTTGGACTGTGGTGCCAGTGGTCTACTGATGACATTCAGCTCCATTTCAACTTTTCATCAGATGCAAGTGGGTCTATGCACCTTAACTAATACCTGACATTGGTAATGGAATGAATGAGGGTAAATAAATTGAAGCTAAAGACAGATAAGACAGAGATGATGGTGAGAGGCTCAGCTGATCAGTTGGTTGGGGGAATGCCTGTTCTTGATGGGGTTACGTTCTCTTTTAGCTAGTAGGTTTTCAGTTTGTTAGTATTCTAGATCCAGCATTACTCCTGGATGCCCAAGCACCGGGGTGCTTTATATCAGCTTTGGTTGCTATACCAGCTGAACCTACTAATGGAAGACTAGTAGGCTGCAACTAACATTAACACTTTGGTGACGGCAGAGGATGAGATGGCTAGATAGCATCACTGATCATCATCAATGATTATGAACTTGAGCACACTCCAGGAGAGAGCGGAGGACAGGAGGGCCTGGCGTGCTATGTTCCATGGCGTCACGAAGAGTCGGACACGACTTAATGACTGAACAACAATGAATATCAGGTGATTGTAATGGTCTTTATGTGGGGCTGTCCTTAGAGATTGTTTGGAAACTTCAGTCAGTTATTTGGCTGATGTGCCAACAACTGTATCTGTGTCCAACTCTTGGTGATGGTCTTCACCTTTAAAGACGTAAATGAGCTGACTCCGGACTATATGAGACACTGATTTCTCCCATATGAGCCTCCTAGGCATTACAGTTTGCCAATGAAGCCCTGCTCCGAGTACCACTAAGTGTAGATGCCAGGCTGTCCTCAACGAGGAGTAGAATTTGTTGGTCCCTGTTCTTTGGAACCCTTTTCCATACTGTTATTGTTCGTGTTAACCAATAGTGTTACAATTTGGTTCAACCAGTCTTCCACAACCTCGTGTCCTCCAGACGTTTTGGACTTCAACACTCATCAGCCCCAGGCAGCATGGCCAATGGTCAGGAATGCTGGGAGCTGAAGTCCAAAGCCAGGCACCAAGTTGGGGAAGGCTGGTGTAACATTTTACCGATTGGTTTTTAGATTTATTTTTAGACTTGAATTGTTCAAAATGTGAATGGGTTTTGTTTGTTTGTTTAATTCTAAACTGCCTTAAGAGCCATTGCAGATTTGTTATAGAGTGGCATATAAAGTGTGAGTGTGAGTGGGGGGGGGAGAGGAGAGGGAGAAGGGAGGAGAGAAGGGCAAAATGGGGGAAAATGTGGATGCTTCAACATAAAAGGATCACTGTACATCCACTACTGCCCTGATCAGCAGTTAGGTTTCCCAGAGGATCCCTTTGAAAAGCATGTGAAGGTGGTTTGCTTTTGTTTTACCTGCTCCCACAAAGTAGTTTGCCAACAAGGGCTGTTGCCATGGATGACACTTTCTCCACATTTCTAATTTCTTTAGCATCTAGCTTGGCAGCTGGAGGGCCAGGTTTTTATCCATCAGTGGGCCAGATTTGACCCAGAGACCTCCAACTGCTGACCCTTACACTACTGAACTGAAGTGGGCCCACTATCATAACAAGGACAGACATAGAAGAAATTTGCAAAATCAGTGTCACATAAATCAGTCATTTGCTGGAAAAGTTGGTCAGAAAAGTGGGCATACTGACTTGTAGTTTCAGTGATGACAGAAAGACAGAGGGGCAAAAAACAGGCGAGGACTAGAAGCAGGCAAGCTGGCTGAACGGGGCTGGGCAAACAGCATTCAGAGTCTCAGACCCAGCCAGAACGCTGACTAGTGGTGGAGCTCAGGTGGGAGAAACACAGAGGAGCATTAGATTCTGCATGTGTTCAGATAACATCTAGCTGTTCAAGTTGCTGGAATGCACTGACAGCATAAGCATGTCAGGGGGAAAGTCTGAAAGAAGCATGGGAGCATGCACGACGGAGATTTCTGGCTATGTACTGCCTGAGATACATGCTGCATATGGTGCTAGTCCAATAACGTCATTATTCCTGCAGTGAGCAGATATGACATTCACAAGAAGTCACAAGGAAGTCACAAGTGTTTAGGGGCCACAATGGATAGATAGGGATGCATGAAATCCATTCGGTCTGTGTTTCGCAGGTTGTCAGGTGCCTTTCATTCCATCGTCTGCCCATCGACAGAATTGGATTTTTTGTTAGCTTCCAAATGTGCACAAATTTGCACTTGCAAAAATGCACAAATTCCCACAAAATCCACAAATCCCCCCACCCCCATGATGATTTTCATGCTTTAGCCTACGCAGAATCCTGATTCGTAAAACCTCGAATTCATTTGGTTCTGTTGCTGATTTCTACAACATCCGGATGGATGGATGGATGGATGGATGGATGGATGGATGGATGCTTCCTTGCCAAATAATGTGCTTTGACAGTGAGAAATACATGTATTGTCTTTGTTTAAACTGAACTTATTTTATTGTCTGACAATGCCATTAAAAACTGCCTGTTGTCTTTTTCTCTTTGGAGAGAAATATGGCACCAGCCGGTCTGAAACTACCTGCTATGAAAGTGTTATGTGTTTATGGGCATGTTCATGTTTTCCCTTTATTGAAAGGAATAACCCTTGTGCTTCAAAACATAAGCCAAGCGTAGCCTAAGTGAAGTTAGGGAAAAACAAACTTCCATTCTGGACATTTTGTTTTGTACCTGTGCCTTGTAAGGCTTGTACATTCCTTGCAGCCATCTGTTGCTTGCCATTGTTTGAAACAGAGTTTTAGACTAGATGAATTGTTGGTTTCATCTGGTGTTGCAACCTTGAGCTTCCTCACTGTTCATTTTTTTTAAAAAAAAATCTAAATGTTTCATTGCATATATAATTAATATTGGAGACATTTGGTTGTATCCAATGTTAGTTCTACTTAGATTAGAAAAACTGAAATGAATGGGAATTAAGTTAGACTAACACTGGATACAACCCATAAGAACATAAGAAAAGCTGTGCTGGGTCAGACAAAACTGGGTCAAAGGGTTATGTAGTCCAGCATTCTGTTCACACAGTGGCCAACCAGATGTATATGGGAACTCACAAGCAGGGCATGAATGTAACAGCACCCTCCTGCTTGTCTTCCCATCAAGGGTTATTCCAGTTGTTTAACCCTCAGAAAACATCTGATGGCTGGGTTCACATGACATGACAACCCCCGATTGGGAGCTGCATATTCAACATGGCCCCCGCACATGCTTCAGATAATTATGGGGTAAATAACCCATGGTGAGCCTCATGCATCAAGTGAAATGGATCACTGAATCACATGTGCCACTTAATGCCAACCTCCACCCCCACCCCAGTTTTCAGGGAGCCTTTCAGAGCTCTTCACAATTCTTTTTTTTTTTTTAACCTCCCTAAATAATTTGGTGCCATCAGCAAACTTGGCCATGTCATTGCTCACTCGTAATCCAAGATCATTTTTATGAACAACCTGAAAAGCACTGGTTCCAATACAGGTCCCTGTGGGACCCCACTATTGACTTTCCTCCATTGGGAGAATTTACCATTTATTGGTAAATTTACTATCCACATGCGTGTTGACACTCTCAAAGAAGTCTAAAAGATTAGTGTGACAGGACATACCTTTTCAAATATGGATAATATTTTTCATTAGGACTAGTCCTTCTATATCCTTGATAATTTTACCTTCAGTAATATTTTCCACCAATTTACCTGGAACAGATGTTAAACTAACTGGTCCACAGTTTTCTGGATTCCTGCCCCCCGCATCCCTTCTCAAAAACTGGCATTACATTGGTCATTTCCCAGTCCTCTGGAATAACTTGTCAGGGACATGTTATATATTTTTATAAGATGTTCACCAATTTCACATTTGAGTTCTTCAGGATCACTTTGATGGACATCATCTGGATCAGGTGTTCTTGGAAGGCTCTCTTGGAAGGTTGGGGAGGCTCTCTGGCAAAGCCTCTGTAGCTTGGCAACCAATTTCATCAAGGAAGTGAAGGTCCAAGAGCCAATGGGAATGGTGGGAATAGCTGGAATAATTTTGTGTAAGTGGCGCTATTTATGGCCACCATTTTGTGGAAATTGCGATTTATGTAAGTAGCTTACCCACGTTTTCTATGCAAAATGGTGTTCACGTGTAAGTGGGGATCCCCGCGTGTGCCCAACTTGGCACGTGCTGAGTCCAGCAAGCATGGGGATCTGCAGGCTGGCATCCAGGGGGCCAAGCCAGCAAGACATCGCTGAGCTCAAGCCTCAATCAGACATCCTCTGACATTCCTAGTTGTATTTTCATATGTGAGATGATTGGCTGAGTGAATGTGGGGGGAGGGTTGAGAAATGGTGTGCAATATATATTATAAACAGAGAACAGTGACTGTGGAGCGTAGGGATAGATAGGGCTTGTGAGTGCCTAGGATCTGTGTTGGTAGGGTTACAGTGGTGACTGAGTGTATGCGAGAGAGAGAGGATATATAGAAGGTTTTAAAGTGACTTATTGCTGTAACTCAATTATTTCTGCGAAGGAGGAGAGTAAGGTGGTTATTTACTGTTTAACTCCGTAATTCTGTAAATAATAAATATGCCTCTGCTTTTCAAAATCCCACACCTATGGCTCATGGCTACCAAAGTGATCAGAGAAAAATATGTGTCAGAATAAAAAGCCATTGTTTCCTTCCATCTCAAGAATGTAAGGTGTTGGACCTGAGGTAAAGGTCCTGGTGGCAGCATTACTGTGTGTGTACTGGAAGGTGTTGCCTGCTGTGGAAAAGATCTTATAGAAAAGGAATTCACAATGGTAAATAGGCAGGACTGTCACAGGGAACTAGAGCCCTGGGTTGATATAATACTTTTAAACAAAGCTAAACCAAAGGGAAGTACCCTGGCCAGCATGAATACTGGTCTTAACAGCTTGGATTCCCCTTCCAAATTCCCTTCCAAAATGGAATCTTCCTGCAGTGCTTCACTCAGGAGTGGCCATCTCCACTGGACCATTACACTTAACAATGTTTACACAACACCTTGAGGGTATGTGACTTTCTGATTGGGATGCATTCACATTTAATGTCAGCCTGCCAACATGTTAGCAATATGCTCCTCAAAATCTCTTTTTGTATCCTTTATTGCTTGCTTGCGTTTGTTTTGTGCAAATTTGTATTTCATTTCCTTGTTTGGGCAAGACTTCCAGTTTTTGAACAAAGCCTTCTTTTCTCTAATAATGACAATGTTCATCCACCAAGCTGATGACTTTGTGTGACCATTCCTGACCTGCAGGACACATTCTAGCAGAGCTTCTAGTAATTTGATGTCACTTTTTTGCCTTCCTACCTCCTACCTAGCAACTTAAATTTGGCTTCCAGAACCTCATGACTACATTTCTTCACATAATTGGTGCCAGTGTGCAACACAACACTGACTCCACCACAGTACTACGTACCAGACTATCTAGATGATGCATGATATCCACAGCCTTTGCACCAGTCAAGTAATTCACCATGCAGCCTACACGCCCATCAAAAAATCCAGTATCGCAAGCCCTGAAATCTCCAAAACTCAACACCACAAGTCCCCTGCTGCCCAGAGACATATCCTCAGTGCAAGATGATATCTGTTCATCTCCTGAGGAATGGGTGCCCTCTAAGGGATCTTTTCTCTCTTCTTTGGAGTGATGCCGTCATTCCCCAAGACCCACATTCTCTTTGACAGCAGAGAAGTTGTAATGCTGGAATTAAGATGCTGGCTGCTATCACATCCTCAAAGCTCTCTGCTTCTCTCAGCTTTTCCAGGTCAGCTATCCTGGCCTCAAGGGAGCAAACTCACTCCAGGAGGATGAAGTACTCCTTGCAGTGAGCACACACCCATGACTTCTGTCCAACAGGCAGACAGACATCTGATGCTCTGGGCAATACACTAAATAGCCCCTACACCTCTGCTAGTTTTCTGTTGTTGTTGTAATTTGATTGGTTGACCTGCAAAACTAAGTTCGTTACTAGCAGAAGATTGGCCTCCTCACAACAGTGCTTAACTTGGGTGTAGGGATGTGCTCATACATCCCCACTCAAGGGTGCGCTCAGTTTCTTTTTGCTTTGATGCTTTGTCACTGGAGTCCTCCTCATGCTTGGAGAGTGGGACTCCCTTGCAAGCCTGCCCTACTTGTTTAGGCCTGCCTATTTTCCCCGAACTGCTGCTGTAGCCAACTAAATTAGAAGACCTCATTTAAAAAACAAGGAGGATGTGGTTCAACCACTGACTCTAATGAATTTCTAGTGAATCTAGTGGCTCTTGTGAATTTCCGCTCACTAAATGCCAGTGAGTGGAAATCTCTGTCAATTGAGTCCCCTGGAAATTGAGTTTTTGTATCAGGGGAGTGGACAATGGATAATGGGTAGGGGGTTAAGGTACCCATTCATGGATCACTGCCTTGTTGTGGTGAAGGGGCTTGCGTAAGTCAGTGAAGCCATAAGCTATGCCATGCAGGGCCACCCAAGACAGACAGGTCATGGCAGAGAGTTCTGACAAAATGTGGTCCACTGGAGAAGGAAATGGCAACCTACTCCAGTATTCTTGCCAAGAAAACCCCATGGAACGTATCACAAGGCTAAAAGTTATGATGCCGGAAGATGAGCCCCTCAGGTCGGAAGGTGTCCAATATGCTACTGGGGAACAGCAGAGGGAATTTCCAAGTAGCGCCAGAAAGAATGAAGCGGCTGGGCCAAAGTTGAAAGGACTTTCAGCTGTGGATGTGTCTGGTGGTGAAAAGAAAGTCCAATGCTGTAAAGAGCAATATTGTTTAGGAAGCTGGAATGTCAGATCAATGAATCAAGGTAAACTGGAGGTGGTCAAACATGGGATGGCAAGATTGAACATCAACATCTTGGGAATCAGCGAACTAAAATGGACAAGCATGGGCGAATTTAATTCAGGTGACCATCATATCTACTACTGTGGGCAAGAATCCCTTAGACAAAATGGAGTAGCACTCATAGTCAACAAAAGGGTGGGAAAAGCAGTACTGGGGTACAATCTCAAAAATGACAGAATGATCTCAGTACAAATCCAAGGCAAACCATTCAACATCACAGTAATTCAAGTCTATGCCCCAACCACTGAGGCCGAAGAAGCTGAGGTTGATTGGTTCTATGAAGACCTACAACACCTTCTAGAACTAACACCAAAAAAAGATGTCCTCTTCATCATAGGGGACTGGAATGCTAAAGTAGGAAGTCAAGAAATCACTGGGATAACAGGCAAGCATGGCCTAGGTGTACAAAATGAAGCAGGACAAAGGCTAATAGAGTTTTGCCAAGAGAACACGCTGATCATAGCAAACACTCTTTTCCAACAGCACAAGAGGCAACTCTACACATGGACATCACCAGATGGTCAATATCGAAATCAGATTGATTATGTCCTTTGCAGCCAAAGATGGGGAAGCTCTATACAGTCAGTCAAAACAAGACCTGGAGCTGACTGTCCCTCAGATCATGAGCTTCTTGTTGCAAAATTTCGGCTTAAATTGAAGAACATAGGGAAAACCACTAAACCATTCAGGTATGACCTAAATCATATCCCTTATGAATATACAGTGGAGGTGAGGAATAGATTTCAGGGATTAGACCTGATAGACAGAGTGCCTGAGGAACTATGGATGGAGGTCCGTAACATTGTTCAGGAGGCAGCAACGAAATCCATCCCAAAGAAAAAGAAATGCAAGAAAGCAAAGTGGCTGTGTGATGAGGCTTTACAATTAGCTGAGGAAAGAAGGGAAGCGAAAAGCAAGGGAGAAAGGGGAAGATATATCCAACTGAATGCAGATTTCCAGAGAACAGCAAGGAGAGACAAGAAGGCCTTAAATGAACAATGCAAAGAAATCGAAGAAAACAATAGAATGGGAAAGACTAGAGATCTCTTCAAGAAAATTGGAGATATCAAGGGAACGTTTTGTGCAAAGATGGGCAAGATAAAGGACAAAGAAGGCAGGGACCTAAGAGAAGCAGATGAGATTAAGAAGAGGTGGAAAGAATACACAGAAGAACTATACAGGAAAGATCTGAATGTCCCTGATAGCCATGATAGTGCACTCACTGAACTTGAGCTGGACATCCTAGAGAGTGAAGTCAAAAGGGCCTTAGGAAGCATTACTAACAACAAAGCTAGCAGAGATTACAGTATTCCAGCTGAGCTATTTAAAATCCTAAAAGATGATGATGTTAAAGTGCTGCACTCAATATGCCAACAAATTTGGAACACTCAACAGTGGCCACAAGACTGGAAAAGGTCAGTTTACATTCCAATTCCAAAGAAGGGCAATGCCAAAGAGTGTTCAAACTACCGTACAATTGCGCTCATTTCACATGCCAGCAAGGTGATGCTCAAAATCCTACAAGCTAGGCTTCAGCAGTATGTGAACCGAGAACTACCAGAAGTACAAGCTGGGTTTCGAAGAGGCAGAGGAACTAGAGATCAAATCACCAACATTTGCTGGATCATGGAGAAAGCAAGAGAATTCCAGAAAAACGTCTATTTCTGCTTCATTGACTATGCTGAAGCCTTTGATTGTGTGGATCACAACAAACTGTGGCAAATTCTTAAAGTGATGGGAGCACCAGACCACCTTACCTGTCTCCTGAGAAACCTGTACGAGGGTCAAGAAGCAACAGTAAGAACCGGACATGGAACAACTGATTGGTTCAAATTGGGAAAGGAATACGACAAGGCTGTATATTATCGCCCTGCTTATTTAATTTATACGCAGAGTACATCATGAGAAACGCCGGGTTGGATGAATCACAGGTCGGAATTAAGATTTCCGGGAGAATTATCAACAACCTCAGATACGCAGACAATACCACCCTAATGGCAGAAAGCGAAGAGGATCTCAAGAGCCTGTTGTTGAGGGTGAAAGAGGAGAGTGAAAAGCTGGTTTGAAACTCAGCATTAAAAAATCTAAGATCATGGCATCTGGCCCCATCACTTCCTGGCATATAGAAGGGGAAGAAATGGAAGCAGTGACAGATTTTATTTTCTTGGGCTCCAAGATCACCACAGATGGTGACTGTAGCCATGGAATTAAAAGACTCTTGCCCCTTGGGAGGAAAGCTATGGCACACCTCGACAGCATAGTAAGAAGCAGAGACATGACCTTGCTGACAAAGGTTCGTATAATCAAAGCTATGGTTTTCCCAGTAGTAATGTATGGCTGTGAGAGCTGGACTATAAGGAAGGCTGAGCACCGAAGAATTGATGCTTTTGAACTGTGGTGCTGGAGAAGACTCTTACGAGTCCCCTGGACTGCAAGGAGGTCAAATCAGTCGATCCTAAAGGAAATCAACCCTGAGTGCTCATTGGAAGGACAGATACTGAAGCTGAAGCTCAAATATTTTGGCCACCAAAATGTGAAGAGAAAAGTCACTGGAAAAGACCCTGATGCTGGGAAAGATTGAAGGCAAAAGGAGAAGGGGACAGCAGAGGACGAGATGGCTAGATAGCATCACCGATGCAATGAATATCATAGAATCATAGAATCATAGAATCATAGAATCATAGAATAGTAGGGTTGGATATGAACTTGAGCACTCTCCAGGAGAGAGTGGAAGACAGGAAGGCCTGGTGTGTTATGGTTAGGGATGTACGAAAGTCACTTACCTTTTCACAGGGGTGCTTCACGGTGGGGGGGAGGCACTTCGCTTCTCCCCCCAAAGTTCAGGCGAGGGGGGGAGGCGTCCCGCCTTGCCCAGCCGAAATTCAGGCCAGGGGGGGAGGCGCTCCGCCTTGCCCGGCCGAAATTCAGGCCGGGGAGAAGCGCCCCGTCTCCCCGTCTGTGAAACAAAAAGTTAAAAAAAAAAACCGTGATAGGCTACGTAACGATTAACGTAGCCTATCACGGCTAGATTTCCAAAGTCAGCTGTGATAGGCTACGTCAATCGTCACGTAACCTATCACGGGTGACTTTAAAAAAAAAAAGCGCGTACGCGAATGGCGGCCCCCATAGGGAGCCACCATTCGCGTTCCTTATTTAGTCACTGTAGTCTACGTAAATGTTTACGTAGACTACGGCGAAAATAAGGGCAACGCAAATAGTGTTGCCCTTATTTTCGCCGTAGTCTACGTAAACATTTACATAGACTACAGCGACCAAATAAGGAAGGGGAATGGCGGCTCCCTATGGGAGCCGCCATTATCCGTACACTCTTTTTTTTTTTTTAAGTCACCTGTGATAGGCTACGTGACGATTCACGTAGCCTATCACGGCTGACTTTGCAAATCTAGCCGTGATAGGCTACGTGAATCGTCACGTAGCCTATCAGGGGGCATTTTTTTTTTCCTTTCATTGTAATGGCGGCGGCAGCAGCCGGTCAAAAGACCGGCTGCCGCTCCCGCCTCGCTCGAACACCTGCCGAACCGCCGGCCGGACCCGCCGCCGGGAGGGACATTCGGTGAAGGTAAGTCCTGTCCCGGGGAGGGTGGGGGGCGGGGGGGGTGGAGGATTTCTCCCCAAAACTTGTTCGGGGGGCCGAACACGTTGGTGCTCGGCCCCCCGAAGTTTTGGGGAGAAATCCTCCGCCATCCCTAGCGGCGGTGGCAGCCGGTCGGAAGACCAGCTGCCGCCCTCGCCCCCGACGAAAGGCCGACGAACCGCCGCCGGGACCCGCCGCTGGGAGGGACATTTGCCAAAGGTAAGTCCCATCCCGGGGGGGGCGGGGGGCGGAGAATTTCACCGCCAATTTCGGGGGGCCGAATTTGTTGGCGCTCGGCCCCCCGAAGATTCGGGGAGAAATTCTCCGCCATCCCTAGTTATGGTTTATGGTGTCATGAAGAGTCGGACATGACTTAATGACTGAACAACAACAACAAGGGGATTAAGGAGAGGATGTTATTCGAGCCTGTTTGAGAATGCCAGGAAGTGAGTCATTGTGAGTGTGATGCAATATGCACTTTCTAGACTTACCCTCTGGGTTTTAGAACTGGGTTTTTTGTTTTGTTTTTTTAACTGAATTAAAAGCTGAACTCTTAAATTGGACTGAGTTGATGTCTGTGCCTAAATTTTAGTTCATGTGCTGTGCTTAAAGACCTAAAACTGAGAATAAGCATATACTTTTTATTTATAATCAGTCTTTTTTGCTACGTTGGTCTGCACTGTACTGCTAGGTTTGTATCCTATTTCTGTTCTCACCATTCAAACTTTACATTTTTAAAAAATCTAGGTTCTGAAACAGAATGAACTGAGTGGAATACAGCATGTAATATTTCATATGTCTCTCAAACAGGTTAAAATATTATCTCCATCTGTTCTTTCTTGCCATTCCCTGAAACTTTCCAATCTAAAGGCCTATATTTTCTGTCACATCTTTTTTTTCTCTTCCCAAGGTATTTTTTTTCCTTTTTAGACTCTCAGTCAAAGCCTTCAGTGGTTCCCTTAAGGCTGAAAGAGATTTGGAGGATCAAGATATGGGTTTTGAACATCTCAGTTGTAATATTCATAGCCTGAACATTTCAGTTGTTTTCATATTCCAGTTATTACCTAGAAGATCTAATATGCTGAAGCATTTGTCTCAGGCTCTTTTGTCCCATAAATAGGTGGGGTAATTTGTAGTCATTGGTGAGCACCCAAAGGTACTAATATGGTGGGTATAGGTTGCTTAGGCCTGCCATGCAAGGCTATCTAACCTGGTGGTGGCAAAAAGGAACCCTTGTCTACCTCACACAGCCAGATATCTTCTGCATGATACCCCCTTCAGATATTTGAGGACTGCTGTTGTGTCTCCCCTGAAATGTCTCTCCGCCATGCTAAACAAATCCAGCTTATTCAGCCACTCCTAAAAGGAATTGGCTTCCAGACCCATCGCCATCCTGGTCACTCTTTTCTGGACACATTCCAGGTTGTCAATGTCTGTCTTAAAATGTGGCACCCAGAACTGGAAACAGTGCCATGGGTGGAGCTATTACTTCATGTGGTCTGGACACTGTGTTCCTGTTTATGCGGCCTAAGATTGTATTTGCTTTTTTAGCAGCTGCATTATGCTACTGGCCCATGTTGAGCTTGTGATAAACTAAGTTGCCTACATCATTTTCACACATACTGCTGCCACTTGTGCCTTTGATTTTTGTATATTTATCTCTGAATTTCATCTTGTTGGTTTCAACTCATTGTTCAAGCCTGTTAAGATGGTTTTAAATCTTGATCATGTACCTGTTTCTGTCTCCTATATGTGCCCTTTTAAAGTCTCATCTCCTTACTTCACTGCGTAGCCACATTGGCTAAAGGGAAAGCAACCATTTTATAACTAAGACTAAACATAAAATGGCTGAACAGTTTCATTCCTTTACACAGACAATGAAGAAAAGTGCCAATAATGCAGAAATGTATTTCAGTGTGGCCAGATTCTCTGAATTTGGAGCTGGATGATAGCTTTGTCAGAGAGTCAGAGGTGGTTTGAAAGAGAGATCACTGTGATGTGTACACTAATCCTGCTTTGTCCCTGATAAACAGGTTTTGCAGGCTTTTGTTTTGTTAACCAACAGACAAAACCTGTTTGACAAACAGCAAGGCAAATGAAAAAGAAAACATGTCAACATTATACTTGGGAATTGAAGCCTCTCTTGAGCTATTTTCAACTGTCAAAAAAAGTATTGTCTGTGTCCAGCCTGAGATTCTGCAAGAATGACCTAGTTGCCTAAATTCATTTTGGTAATAGCTGATATGGTACTAGTTAGACTGTTGCCCTAGAACTGGGGAGGCCTGGGTTCAAATCTTTGCTCAGCTTTGAAGTTTATTTGGTGACTTCGGGCAAGATTCTCACTCAGCCTAACCTAACACACATGGTTGTTGTTGTAGAGATGCTTGAACCCACCCCCGTCCGGATTCTACAGGTGCCTGCCTAGCCCCTGCCCCCACTGTGCTTGAGCCCCTCCTGCACTCAGTGAGTGGCCTGCACTCATCCTGGAGGCCTTGGAAGGTTCTGCAGTCGCCATTTTTGGCATGTGTGAATAAAATTTGCATTTGCAAAAGTGCACATTTCGCACATGCACAAATATGCACATTCGCAAACATGTGAACTTTCGCACATATGCAGGTATGCACATTTTTGTGATCACCATTTTATTTTTCAAAAAATGGCAACCACAGGGCTTGATGAGGCTGCTGGGGTGAGTGCAGGCAGGGGGTGAGTAGTGGAAGGGGCTTGGCAAGGAGGGCTCAGGGGTGCAGGCAGGGGGTTTCCAACAGATTCCCGGACAGAATTGGGTGCCTGTGCCATCCCTAGGTTGTTGTGAGGATAAAATGGGAAAGCAGAGAATCAGGTACCCTGCACTGAGCTCATGGGAACAGAAGAAGCTGCCTTGTACTGAGTCAAACCTGTGGTCCATCTAGCCCAGTACTGGTGACACTGACTGGCAGTGGGTTTGGGGCAGGATTCTTTCCTAGCCCTACCTGGAGATACTGGGGATTGAACCTGGGACCTGCGGCATGCAAAACATGTGCTCCACCACTGAGTTATGGCTTTTTAGAAGAAAGGCAGGATGCACATGTAAAACAAATATTAAGTAAGGCAACTCAGTAAGGAAGCCAGGAAAAAACATCTTTAATATCTTGAGCACCAAAAAAAGGAGCTTATCTAATATTTAGCCAGACATAAATTTACACAAAAATTGGAATGAATTCTACTTTTTAATAAATATTATTAAACTGCTCTTAGTTCCATTCTGCCATTAAAATACATAGAAACCCTTCTCCTGAATCGACGCAGAACTGAAAGGAAACCTTTCTAGTCTACTGTGTACTAGTCTGTAGTGTGTACAGATTTTTAGGGAAATGATGGTACCCTCATAATACTGCTTGCTTGATATATAAATCTGTAGGTCCTGCTTCCATTGCTAGTTCCAATCCACATCGAGACTGAGGGTTGGAGATTAAACCCAGATCTGCCTCCGGCTCAATGTCTCCACTGACATCTGAGTTCTACTTGCAGGGACTTTGTTAGCTCCTGCAATACTAATGATAAAATTAATGATGCAGATAAAAACCACTATCACATGCCATGGCTGGGAAATCCTTGACACACTGAAAGGTACTTGTTTGTTTGGTAGCCTCTGGGGCATTTTTGCTTTACAACTGTTTTACAGGATGGCTGCTTCTCCACAGCTGCCCTGACATAGTGAATTTTCACCTCCATACATCCTGGAAATACTAGAACTGATTAATACAGAGGACTGTCTGTATAGACATCTACCATAAAGGCCAAGCTGTTGCTATTGTTTGTTGTATAGTATGGAACACTCAGATCAATAAGGCTGTAAGCCTACACATGGCAACCCCCCCACCCCACCCTCCAGTCCTCACACACCCCCTATAGCTTCCAGCTGGAAGAATTCACTCTAGCATAATTTTTGATTTAACACCCAGCCTGCATTCCTCCCCCAGTCTCTCAGCGTCTAACAAGAATTCAAATTTTGTAGGTGGCCTTGCATCAAGGATTTCAGATTTGAGGCTCCATTCCTCCCACCTTTTCTCAATCCACCATTACCTTTTGCACAGTGAATGTATCTGTCAGAAAAGCTGAAGCTAGTAGTCAAGAATGGCTCGATCAACATATAATTGGATTCATATAGCTAGCCAATGAATATATGTGAAAGGAGGAGCTTGTTGAAGAAGCTCTTCACAACAGAACAGTTATAATAGTAAAGGCACATGAACACACCCACACACACCCACACACACACTTATTTCTCTCAATGCCTTTATGCTTTCAAGTCTGAAAAGACATTCTCTCTGTGTGAGTCTTCTCACAACACTCTCTCTCTCTCTCTCTCTCTCTCTCTCTCTCTCAATCTCTCATTTCTACTTAGGAAAGTGAGCAATCTGGAACAAGCAAATCTTGAACAATCTAAGTAAAATTGGACCTAGGAAAAAGATTCTTCTTCAACATCTACAATGGATTGGAGCACTAATGTCTCTCACTGCATTCACCGAATGGAAGAAAAACTAGAACCACTAATGAGATACTTAAACAGCACTGAAGACTACCTTGCCTTTTTATATGGACCAAAGCGGAGCCACCTGTTCCTGCCTATGACATGGATTTATGCTTTGATTTTTGTAGTTGGAGTATCTGGTAACCTTTTGGTGTGTCTGGTGATTCTCAAGCACAGGAACATGAAAACCCCTACTAACTACTACCTCTTCAGCCTGGCTATTTCAGACTTGCTGGTCTTGCTCTTTGGGATGCCCTTGGAAGTCTATGAAATGTGGAGCAACTACCCCTTCTTGTTTGGACTGGTCGGGTGCTATTTTAAGACAGGACTCTTTGAGACCGTGTGCTTTGCTTCTATCCTGAATGTCACCATGGTCAGCATAGAAAGATATGTGGCCATCCTTTACCCCTTCCAAGCCAAGCTGAAAAGCACACGGCGGCGTGCTCTGAGGATCATCATTGCCCTCTGGCTCCTGTCTGTCCTGTTCTCTCTTCCCAACACCAGCATCCATGGCATTGTGCTGCAGTATTTTCCGAATCGCACCGAAGTCCCTGGCTCTGCTACATGTGCTGTGGTCAAGCCCATGTGGATCTACAACGGTATCATCCAGTTAACTTCTTTCCTCTTCTATGTTCTTCCCATGAGTGTCATCAGTGTGCTGTACTGCCTGATGGGGCTGAAAGTGAGTCCTGACTAAACTATGTCCTCTTTTCGTGTAACTTTCTTTCATGATCCATCCCATCCTACATCATCTCATCCCATATATTAACTATTTTATTTAACCGCTCCTGGCTTACACCGTTGTCTTTTTTGGCAATGTCCAATGGGGGGGAAAGTTCACATTCTACCACGGGAGAGTAATTCTTCAAACCCATTTCCCATAAAAATCCATTGCCAAATTATTCTAGAAATCAATTGCCCAACCTTTATAATATTACATCATTTCCTCTTTCAGTTGCATCTTAATCGCAGATTATTACAAACTCCTATTTCTGTAGATATATAAATAGGGTTTCTGATTTTGATTAACATTTAACTAGAATATTTTTATTTTTTAAAAAAAAATGAGTTATTGAGGAGATTCAGTGTGTCTCTCCTCTTTCTCACAGCCTAATCCTAAACAGTTTTACTCAGAAGTAAGTTCCACTGACCTCAGAAAGACTTACTCCCTGGTAACCATGCATGTTAGAGAAACGCATGTGAAACAGACTGAACATTGCCTACGCATATGATGATGGAAGTCATGCATATGCCTTTAATTTAAATCAGAGGAGAACCGGTTCATACAAGCACTCCAACCTTGCACAGAACTCTGCAAAAGGATGTCACATTCACACTTTTTGAGCAGGTAACAAAAAGAGCATCTAAAAACTAATATAATAAATGGCTGCATGATAGAAAAGGGAATATTTAAGCTCAGTAGGCAAACAAGGATAGTCTAACTAAATATATGTAATGAATCCTCCACTCCACCTCCATTGATGGTTATGGCCACAAAATGATTCTCTCTTCCCTCGCATAGGTAGGAAGTATGGTTTGAAAGAGATCCTAGAGAAACTGTTTAATCGAAGTTCACCATAACGCTGTCATGCTATTTAACAACTCCATCAAACAGTTTTCAGATACTCATTCATTTAAAATGAGATCACCTCTTGAGTTGGGTGGAAAGTTAAATCAATCCCATTTACGTCAATAAGAAGCTTTGCTGCTGATTTCAAAAGATTCAGTGTTTTAAAAATGTCAGCTTTTTCTGTACATTTTTTTCTCTGTTGCATATATATTTCTATCCTTATATATTCATCTGACATAATCAATAGAAGACAATGGCAGTGGAATCATGGACATAAACATTTCCTTTCATCTAAACATTACCTTTGATGTAATTCAGAACACTGTTGCCATGCTGGTTCCATAAAATGAAGGTGTGTGAGCAGGTGATTTTAATTCATTTTATTAATGGAATTTCTTCATTGTTTTTCTTGCACATCCACCATCAAATTAATTCCATACGAGATATCATCTTGACCTGTTCTGCCTCTCATCATGCACTGTAAAGTGGGAAATCCTGCTACTTCAGTTCTGAAAGAGAATATAATGCCTTGATTGTAGGCAAAGATAATCACAGTGGGCATGAAACTGATGTCAAATGCACATGGTATCTCCAAAATATACAACCCATGGTTTTTAGCGATGCTGTTCTTCTTTACAGTGAGTTTCTTTTTTAAAAAAACTTTTATGAAGAAGTCAAGAAGAAAAACCTTGGGTTAGTAAAGTTATAGCAAAAATAGTTGTTACCTCACTATTGTGGGTTTCTCTCATTCATCTATTCACAAACAATGTTCCAGGAATGATCGAGAATGGTAGCTCTTCAGGGAAAAGAGAGATTTCTTCACTGTACAAAAAGATGCCTGAAAGATTTAAAGCCAGGCTGAAAATAACTGCTGAAGGCTAGTAACTGCTCTTGCATTTAAATATTCCGAGGTTCACACACTGTGTGCCAGGAAAAGCCTACAGTCTGCAGGCCCTTAAATGCTCCGAAGCATCTGTTCCTCCCAAAGGGCATAAAGGGAACTTCAGCAAGCCAGACAATTAGGGTTTAATGTACCTTTTGAATATTATCGTTAATACAAGCATTGTCCTAGTTCACGTATCCAGGAGATGTATCCACTTTACTAAGAAGACTGTCAGGAATGAGAGGCTGCATTCAGTGCACTCACGTACTCTACATTCTTTAAGTGCTGGTATCTGTTTACTGGACTGATCCCCTAACTATCTCTAACCACGGACTCAAGGTATGGGCCTTGCCATCAAAGCAGCTGAAATGATACCGTAAGAGTACCAAAATGCAGGTACCCTTTTCACTTCAGCACTGTTCTAGTACAATTTTTGCTGCTGTGATGACAAGGTCCATACTCGTCCCATATCCATCATGACTTCTTGAGTGGCTTCCCGTTGGACTGGCTTCCCATCCTTCTAGTACCAGATCACCAGCATGAAAGAATAATGCCATGCTGCCATGAGGATGCATGCTGACCTTGCATGTTGAAATTCATTTCAGAAGCACCATTCTTTTCCAGCTGAGGCAATGGATAAATGAGTACAATTGTGCCCCTTCCTAGGTATTTGTAAGTCAAATGAAGTCAAAAGTGAAAAATCAACTGAAATTCCATGTAGGTCACATCCTGTTCTGTAGTGTCTGTGATGCCATGTTATAATGTAATTGCACAAGTTCCTGAACATTGCAGTATTGTCCAGAGAAAGTGAAGAATATTTGGAGTTTAGGCAGCCATTTAACAACATTAGCCAGGATGATAAAGTGAAGCAAACTCAGACAACCTTTCTTTTCTCTAGTCCACTGACTAGAGTTTTTACCCCCTTCCTTTGGGAACCTGGAGAAAAAAATCTGTACAGATAGATAGATAGATAGATAGATAGATAGATAGATAGATGATAGATAGATAGATAGAACAGAACTGCAAGTTCATGCAGAAATTGGACAGCACAAACTTTAGCTGAAAAAAAATGTAATCTCACTGAGACCAAAATTGACAGATCTGTCCATCTCAATTGATGACACAATTTAACGTTGAATCTGGTTTGGCCCTGAGATGGGGACCATAAATCAATGGTCTCTGGTTTGACTTCAAAAATGTGTCACTGACCAGTCATTATCTCACTGGAAGCAATGCTGCCATTCCAAGTGGACATTCACAACAGCAAGTTCAGTGTTGTTCATTTTTCTTAGAGTTATTTGTAGGGATGGACAAAAGTCCCTTACCTGTTCTCAAAGCTTGCTTCGCAGTGGGGAGGAGGCGCTTCAGTTCTCCCCCCGAAGTTCAGGCGAGGGGGGGGAGGCGCCCCACCTCGCCTGGCTGAAATTCAGGCCAGGTAGGAGCGCCCCGTCTACCCGGCCACAAAAAAAAAGTTAAAAACACACACACACACCCGTGATAGGCTACGTAACGATTTACGTAGCCTATCACGGCTAGATTTCCAAAGTCAGCCATGATAGGCTATGTAAATCGTCACGTAGCCTATCACGGGTGACTTTGAAAAAAAAAAAAGCATGTACGCAAATGGCGGCTCCCATGGGGACCGCCATTTGCGTTCCTTATTTTGGCACGTCTAGTCTACGTAAAGATTTACGTACACTACGGTGAAAATAAGGGCAACGCAAATAACGTTCCCTTATTTTCGCCGTAGTCTACGTAAATCTTTACGTAGACTAGACATGCCAAAATAAGGAACGCAAATGGCGGCCCCCATGGGAGCCGCCATTTGCGTACGTGCTTTTTTTTTTTTTTCAAAGTCACCCGTGATAGGCTACGTGACGATTTACATAGCCTATCATGGCTGACTTTGGAAATCTAGCCGTGATAGGCTACGTAAATCGTAGCCTATCACGGGTGTATGTGTGTGTGTGTTTAATTTACTTCTTTTTTTTTGCAATGGCAGCAGTGGCAGCCGGTCGGGAGACCAGCCGCCACCCCCGCCCCTGACGAAACGCCGCCAAAACGCCGCCGGGACCCGCTGCTGAGAGGGACATTCAGCCACGGTAAGTCCCATCCCGGGGGGGGGGCAGCGGAGAATTTCCCCACCAATTTCGGGGGGCCGAATGTGTTGGCATTCGGCCTCCCGAAGATTCGTGGAGAAATTCTCCACCATCCCTAGTTATTTGGTGTTCTACATCTAATGATCTGGTGAACAGAGAGGAAGCAGAAAGACAGAAAGAGTTTCAAGATGTGCCACTCACTCTTTACCAGCCTTCCCCAATGTGATGCTGTCCAGATGTTTCAGACTACAACTCCCACTATTTCTGACCATTGGTCATGCTGGCTGGGGCTGATGGGGATTGATGTCCAAAACATCTGGTGAGCACCTGTTTGGAGAAGGCTGCCCGCTATTTAGAAAGTAAATATAGTTATGGTGCAATCCAATGTATGTTTTGGGCTCCTTCACATGGAGCTTTTATCCTGCTATTGAGATTGCTCAGTCATGGAAGTTTGCGGGTCTATTTCATGATGCCATTAACCTCCAAAGCACATCCAGAAGTATTTCCTGGTTATTTTGTCTCAAATAGATCCGGAACTAATGAACCATTTTTTAAACTCAGAATGTAACATGATTAAAACAGCCACTAGATGGTGCTGTTTCATTCAGTTCTATGGAACCTTGAAAATTAAAAGCTTCCCCTCTCAGCAATCATATGGTTGCTGTCTGGGAGCCGGCGATAAAAGTGGAAAGGCTCCAGAACGGGAGGACTGTGGGGGTTTTCTTTAGTGTAAAGGCAGGCTTAGACAAAAAAAAAGTCCTCCAGCCCCCAGCATTTCCTAGCTAGCCATGCTACCTGTGGAATGCTGGGAACTGTAGGAATTTTCTGTCTAAACATTTATAGCATTGCACCCTAAAATAGTTAAATAACCTATTCCAGTATTGTAGAAAACAAGGTGACAGCTCAATAGAAGAAACAACTCAATAAATCCATAGGGAAGCAAAAGAGCATGAGTTAGGTGTTTAGAACTTTAGCTGATCAGCAACATATCTGAATAAATTATTCAATTTTGGATCTGTATACTCATGTCACTTGGTCATACCATCAGACTAATTGTCTTGTAACTAAAATCGTGTGCAAGATGTGTTTGATTAGGCTGCTCAGAAGGATTAGGGTGGCCATGTGACCTATTTTACAGAGGACAGTCCTCTATTTCAATTTTCTCTTTCACAGCCCCAAAGCCTCCTACCCCCACCCTGCCAGAATTTGCATCAGCAAAAGAATTGCCAATTAGCCACTAAAAATCAGCGGCAAAATTCTGCAGTATACTACAATGGCTAAATTAGGTAGAATTTCAGTGACAAATGGATGTATGATGTTCACAAGCAATGCAGAATATTTTTTTAATATTTTTTTAAAGGAGTGCAGAGTATTTTTGTAAAAATCAGCCATATCAGTATTGTAGCAACTACCAGGGTTAATTGCTACATAGGAATATGTCTTTATCATCTCTGGGTTACATAAGGGTGAAGAGACATTGTCTTAGTGTGCAACCCTATGCATGTTTAGACAGAAAAATGTCCTACAACTCTCAGTATTCCCTAGCCAGCCATGCTGGCTGGGGAATGCTGGGAGTTGTAGGACTTTTTTTCTGTCTAAATATGCATAGGATTGCACCCTTAGAAAGTATTTTTTTAGTTTATTATCATGCCACAACAATACTTATTCCATGGCACTTGCTAGAATAAATATCTGTTGGGACTGAAAAATAGCCACTGAAGCATTCAGGAAGTTTGGCAGCCATTAGTTGGTTTGCATGTTTATGGAAAAAACATAAAAGTACATAAAAAAATTTTAAAAATGAATTAAAACACCTTTCTGTTGAATATATTCCCCAGTGGAAGAATGTGATAAACTGATAAATGATACCAATGGTTTTATATTGGCCAAAATTAAAAAGCTCCCAAAA
Organism: Heloderma suspectum; assembly: GCF_057233095.1. NCBI lineage: Eukaryota > Metazoa > Chordata > Lepidosauria > Squamata > Helodermatidae > Heloderma > Heloderma suspectum. Next base: position 269,186,248 of record NC_139459.1, on the reverse strand, counting down.
AGTGTATATGATATGATCAATTGTATGGCATAAAGCAGGAAAAAATATGAAGACATTGCCCACAGAGATAGCAGGAACCGTCTATTGTGCTGCCAGAGAAAAGGTATTCTCTCAATTTCTTATTGGCCATTCTTTCAAAGTGAAGCTTTATTTTTTGTTATCCTACATATAAAATACAGCTGCCGCCTTGTAAAAAGGAACAGGAAGTATGTTTGCATTTTTAGCAACTGAAAGTAAAATATGAATCTTTACAAAGATGCTCTGCCCTCTGCTGAGTAATTAATCACCATTAGTAAGTCTCTTTTATACATCTTATTTTTGCTCAAGGATTTCAGGATAATTTTGACTTTTGGTTTCATAATAGATAGAAATCATATGGTGGGCATGATTCAGAAAAAGTTAGATGTGATAAAGGGAAGTATCCAATGGGGCACTTACACCCCCGCTTATTCTCTTGCACCCCCACTGATGGTGTTGTGCAAGTGGTGGGTTCTGCCAGTTCCGTTGTGCAGCCGGGACCCACCACTTGCACGACAGAGATCTGACACTTCCCAGAGGAAGTCCTGGAAATAGCTGAAACACTTGCTTCTGGATTGGGACAGGTTGGCAGAGCTCCCTTATGCAAGCTCTGCTGATTTGCCCCATTCCAGCAACGAGTGTTTTTGCTCATTTCCAGTTGCCCCTGGAGGTGCTAAATCTTCATTCCACAAGCAGTGGATGCCACTTACAGAACGAAATTGGCAGGGTCCAGGAGAATTGGCAGATGTGTAAGCGCCCCACTGGTTACTGTCCTAAAATTGCAGTCCTAGGCCATTTTACAAGGAAGTCCATTACAATTGCTATGGCAAACCTAGACAGCATAGTAAGAAGCAGAGACATCACCTTGCCGACAAAGGTCCGCATAATCAAAGCTATGGTTTTCCCAGTAGCAACGTATGGCTGTGAGAGCTGGACTATAAGGAAGGCTGAGCGCCGAAGAATTGATGCCTTCGAACTGTGGTGCTAGAGAAGACTCTTACAAGTCCCCTGGACTGCAAGGAGGTCAAATCAGTCCATCCTAAAGGAAATCAACCCTGACTGCTCATTGGAAGGACAGATCCTGAAGCTGAAGCTCAAATATTTTGGCCACCAAATGCGAAGAGAAAACTCCCTGGAAAAGACCCTGATGCTGGGAAAGATTGAAGGCAAAAGGAGAAGGGGACAGCAGAGGAAGAGATGGCTAGATAGCATCACCGATGCAATGAATATGAACTTGAGCACACTCGGGGAGAGAGTGGAGGACAGGAAGGCCTGGCGTGCTGTGGTCCATGGGGTCACGAAGAGTTGGACATGACTGAACGACTGAACAACAACAACCATTACAATCACAGGGTTGGATCCAGATTAAGTTAGTTGAGCTCTATGCACATTCAAAGCAATGGTACAAGTTACTCATGCAAAGTTGGTCCCATTGATTTAAACTGTTACTAAATTCAACTAATTAAGTCTGTATCCAACCTACAATTAATGGGAGCTACTTCCAAGTAAATATGGTCAGGATCAAGTTGTAAGTTTTATTGGAAGGATGAAATTAAGGGTTGTTTCATGGTTTTTTATTTGCTTTCTTTTTTGTCTCTTGGCTTGTGACTACATCTTGCACCATCTCCTTGTGATTTCAAATACTTTTAATCATCTGAGATCCTTCTCTTCCCACACACTCTTCATCATCACTATTTTGTTGCCAGCATTTTTAGCAAACCTCAGTGATGACAATTGGCATAATAACAAACTACCAACCCTTCCAAATCTGATGAACTGCTGGAGTTGTGAAAATCCCAATTTGCCAATTTAAACATACCAGGAAGAAATGGCTTCTTTGGCTTCTCCCCGTCTCTCTTAAGACTTATAGCTCTTGCTCTCTCAGTCTTGTACTTTTTGACAGAACTTTATTCAGTTAAAAGGATTGCTTCATTTATATTAACAAATCTTCTTTCACACAAGGTCAGCAGCAGCCTGGCCAAGAAAAAGCTCCATGTACACCAGGGGTCGGGATCTTTGGCTCTTTGGACCAGACACTCCCATGGGCTAGATGTAGGGATGTACAGACTGTTTTTGATCTGCTCCATCTGTGTTCTGCAGATTGTCAGGTGCCTTTTGTTCCGTCGTCCACTCAAAGATGGATGCAATTTTTTTCATCATGCAGAAAAAATACGTAAATACAGAAGTATTTACGTAAGTATTTACATAATTTACCTCAATAGGTAACATTTAGCATATTTTCCCCCATTCCATTCAACATTTCCTCAGCAGAAACTTACATATTTTCCTACAAATTTATATGTGTACATTTCTGGTAAGTAAAAAAAAAATTATCCGAAAGTCCACAGACTCCATGCGGCCTGAGGGGGTCGGTCCGCAGCGGATTCTGCATGTCGGATTTTTAGAAATCCGAGCTCATTTTAGTCCATCTTGAATTTCTCCAACATTCCTAGCTAGATGACATCAGGGGTGGGGGTCTGTCAGTGATGTGAGGGGCAGGGCCACACTCCCTGACATCATTGGGTCCCCAGCTGGAATGCCAGTTGGAACTCTTCCAGCTGGTACTTCAGCCAGGGAGCCGGTTTCGTTCATCAGAAGGGGAATGTGAAGGATGAGCAAAGCACACTCGTCTGACACTGAGTGCACAGCTAGCGTTGCTCCTGCTTCTCATTCATAGGGATGTTAGAGAATTCCTCCATGGACTCCGGTGAGGCCGCATTCTTTAGAATCCACACACACACACCCCAGAGTCCATGGTGGAATGGAGCAGTTCCCCCCCCCCCGCCACCCCGTGAAACTTCCCCAGGACAGATCTTACCTTGTGTCAGCCGTCTGGTCCATCCACTGCCCCTCATCTGCGGCCGCCATTTCCCTCCCTACTTTAGCCGTGATAGGCTATGTAAGTATTTCACGGAAAAGAGCAGGGATGCAAATAGCAGCTGCTACGCCATTTGCACCCCTGCTCTTTTCGTGATAGGCTAAGTAAATATATATGTAGCCTATCACAGCTAGTTCAGGGACGGGATGTTAGCCGTGATAGGTTACATATATATTTACATAGCCTATCACGAAAACAGCAGGGACACAAATGGCATAGTGGCCAACATTTGCATCCCTGCTCTTTGCCATGATAGGCTATGTAAATATATACGTAGCCTATCACGGCTAACGCAGGGACGCAAATGGCGACAGCTACAGCAGCTGCCATTTGCGGCCACAGCCCGGCAGCAGACAGAGGTCCAGCTGCGGGTGGCCCCGGATGGCAGCTCTTCAGACTTGCCGCAGAGCAGAGCCAGCCAGGGACAATTCCGGGGGGAGGGACGGATCATCTCCCCCACCACCACGGACACCCCAGACCAGAACAAGGTAAGGGATTCGTACATCCCTACTCATGCATGGCTCCAGTTCTTTGTCTCCTTCTAACTGGGAAGAGGAACAGCACACTAAGTAAAAGGAATCCCTGTTGTTATCTCCAGTCTGTGACAGGAGGGGGAATGGTGCACAGGGGAATGTCTTTGTTATCTCCTATCACAGACCAAAGATAGCAAGGTGATTCCTTTCCCCACTTCCTCCCCCAGCCCATGTTAGCTTCCAGGCCAGAGGGTGGGGCTTGGGGAGGATGCAGGACTTGGGGAGGGGAGTGGGCTGGGCCTGCAGAGGGAGCCCAAGGGCAGTATCCAACACTGTCATTCTGCAAACTCAAAGAGTGCTAGAGGAACTCCACCATATATTTCTGTTGTGCATCCACTTCCTCATCGGCTTGCACAAACAGTTATGCAACTGTGCTTACACAAACATAACTTTAGTTGGGTTCTCCTCTTGTTTGGAGCCTAGTTTCCACTAGCACAACATCATCTGTGCTAGCGGAATGACACAGTGGGATACTGCCCCAAGCCTCGATGGACTGGATGAGAAACCCCCTCATTGACTTAAATCAACACATTGTGTTCCTTCTCTCCAGATATTTGTGTCATGTGTGATTTTCACAGAGGAGCAATAGCTTAATATTCAGGCCTTAGCTATTCACTTTCTTGTCAGCTTTCTCCTAGTCCTTCTGTCTCCAGCACACACCAATTAGCATATCTTCTCACTCTGACTGACTACCAACCAACTCAAACTGCAGGCTCCTGTCAACTGTCATTTTCCAACTGCTCTTTTCTACCTACCTAAAACCCTTAGCCAACCAGAATTGAATCTACCTGATCCAGAACCCATCTATAAATATTCAAAACGATTGTCTCTCTCTCTGTCCCCCTTCAGAATATGTCACCAACCAGCTACTACTGATGCAGGCCTTTGATATACTGACAACACTAGGACTCAGACCTACATAGATACATTATAGCCTCTCAGAGGCCACACAAAGCATCCAATCATTACAGAACAATAACAGTTATATACGTGGCATTTCTTCACAATTGGTCACAGTGTTAGCAGATATAATGGAATGAATCTTTCTGTGACTGATATTCAGAAATGTTGCCAGATCCATTCTTGTAGCAGTTTTTCCTAACTTTTTTTCCCCTGTTACTAGCTGAGAGGAGACCGTTCCTTGGAAGCAGATGAAATGGGGATTAATGTTAAAAGACAATCCAGAAAGTCCATCACTAAGATGCTATGTAAGTACCAAATGGGTGTGTCATACTTATGAATTAATGTGAGGCAGCTCAGTGTAGAAGAATGTATTTGAGGATGCAGCTAGAGGTCATCTAAATGCATCCAACCCTTCATCTGCATTTTGAATCCAGCTCTTCACCCTGATCCAATTTTTCATCCATGTTTTGAGTCTCAGGAGAGGAGGGAAGGAAGAATAGATATTGTCAGGAGTGCCCTAGCTGCCTTTTGCAGTCCCCACCAATAGCCAACTCAGGACACAGACGACGAGGAATTCTTTCCGAGATTTTATTCCTTTATACTTTATGACTCTTTCAGAATACTAATCGCTAGCGCCAAAGCAAGGAACAGCACTGGGGAAAGATAACAGAGTAGTCTAAGCTCCAGGTAAGGCAGTTGGTCCCCATTTGAAAGAGAATCACAGGAAGACCCTGAACTTATGGGCTATGGAGAGATCCTCCCTCTTTCCCTTGGGTCCTTGGGATGCAACCGTTGTTTGCACGCCAAACGAGCACTACGCCTCCTTTCCATGCCCTCCATCTGTCATTGCTCCCTGTGTCTGTTCTGAGCATCCAGCAAGCCTCCCTCAGCGCTCTCTCGCTGCCAGGGTCACTATCTATCCCAGGAATGCCAGCAGGAGGAATCTCTGCCAGCTGCTGTGCTTGTGAGAGATGAGCGAGCTCCTCTCCCATGGATTGCTGTTCCTTCTCAGAATCAGAACTGCTCTGGGGCTCTATTGAGTCAGTTTCCACCCTGACATCATCCCCGCTCCCATGAGGCCCCCCCTTGTGCTCCTCCCCTGGGGCCCTGGGTTTGTGGGGGTACAGCTGGTGGAAGCACCTCAGCAGCAATGGAGCATGCACATTTTCCGCGGGTTCCCAGGATCACTCATCTGGCCTGTACCCCTTCCAGTCCACCAGATATTGCAAGCGGCCATGAGAAAGGCGGGAGTCCAGAATCTCCGCAACTTCAAACTCCTCCTCCCCCTCCACCAGCACTGTCAGCAGGGGGTAGCTGGCCAAGCGATGAGGGTTGCCAGAAACCAGGGGGGACAGCAAGGACTGATGAACAGGATGGATCTTCATGGAGGAGGGGAGAGCCAGGTGAAAAGCAACAGGGTTAATCTGGGCCGTAATCTGGAAAGGCCCCATGCGGCAAGGCGTGAGCTTCCTTGCAGGCCAGTGAGAGGGCAGGTATTGGGTGGACAACCAAACCCAGTCCCCCAGTTGCAGAGACGGACCTGGCTGGTGCCGCCGGTCCGCAGAGGCCTTGTAGGCTGTCTTGGCTTGCTCGAGGGAGTCCCGTAAGAGGTGGTGCACCACTCGCAACTCCTCTAAAAAGTCATGGGCCACCGGCACCAAAGAGGGAGCTAGGGTGGACGGGAAAGCCTTGGGATGGTAACCAAAATTGGCAGAAAATGGAATTTGGTGGGTGGAAGCATGGCAGGCATTGTTATAAGCAAATTCTGTGAGAGGCAGCAAGGAAAACCAGTCATCTTGCTGGTAATTGACATAACAGCGCAAATATTGCTCCAGAGTTGCATTGGTGCACTCAGTCTGAACGTCCGTCTGTGGATGGTGGGTGGAGGAAAGACAGAGCGTCACATGGAAAAACCCAAGTAGCTCTCTCCAGAAATGGGCAGTGAATTGGGCCCCCCTATCTGAAATGAGACCCTTGGGCCATCTGTGGAGCTGGAAAACATGTGCCAAAAAAAGCTCCACCATCTCCCTTGCTGTGGGCAACCCAGAGCAGGGGATGAAATGGGCCATCTTAGAAAACAAATTCACCACCACCAGAATAGTGGTCTTACTGTGTGAGCGAGGCAAGTCAGTGAGGAAGTCAAGGGAGAGCAGTTTCCAAGGTCCTGAGGGGGTAGGCAGGGGGTGAAGCAAGCCTGTGGGCTTGCCTGAGGGGGCCTTCACCCGCTGGCAGGTTGGGCAGGAGGCGACATAGGTCTTGACGTCCCGATGCACACGAGGCCACCAAAAATCCCACATCACTCTGTGCAGGGTCTTGGCGAAGCCAAAATGCCCAGTGGTGGGGGAGTCGTGGCACTGATGGAGGACCTTCTCATGGAGGGGTCTAGAAGGCACATAGACCTGGCCAGAATGGTAAAGCAGGCCACTTCGCAAAGAGAAGGGGGTAGAGTGGGGAAGGCCAGAGGCTAGCCACAATTCCTCCACTTTTGTGCGAACAAAAGTATCCTGAGCCTGTTCAGAGTGAATAAGTTCCTCCCAAGAGTGAGGCACCGCAGCTGCCGCCAGGCTCTGGGGGGAAGAATCAGAGGGGGAGGGGGATTTCCCTCACCCCCTGGCTGGAGGTCCAGCTTACGAGAAAGAGCATCTGCTTATAGGTTGTCGGAGGCCTTCACATGGCAAATCTTAAGGTGGAACCGGGGGGGGGGGGGAACTGACTACCTAATTTGCCACTGGTTTAAGGCACAAGCTGTCTGAAGATGTTCCAGGTTGTGATGGTCGGTTCTAACTTCGACTGGGTGCCCCCTCCAGAAGATGACGCCAGGTCTCCAAAGCAGACTTGATGGCCAACAGTTCCTTCTCCCAGATGGTATAATTCCTCTCAGATATGTTCAGCTTCCTGGAGTGGTAGGCACAGGGTTGCAACCCGCCGCCCACCCGATCTGGCTGAAAAAGCACCACCCCCACCGCAAAGTCAGAGGCATCAGTTTGCACTACAAAAGGCTTCCTCGGGTCACGATGTAACAGGATCGGCTCAGAACTGAAAAGCTTCTTAAGTTCCTCGAAAGCCTGTTGGGCATATGCCATCCAATGAAAAGGAGATTTCCTGCCCTTAAGGAGGTCCATGAGAGGAGATGTCAGCTGAGCAAAGCTGGGCAGGAACTTTCTGTAAAAATTAGCAAAACCCAGAAAACGTTGCAAGTCCTTCTTGGTGGATGGAGCCTGCCAGGAGAGGACAGCCTGGACCTTTGCAGGATCCATCCTGATACCGTCAGCTGAGATAATGTATTTATTTATTTATTTATTTTTATTTATTTATTTCATTTCTATACCGCCCAATAGCCGAAGCTCTCTTAATAATGTAGCCAAGATAGTCCAAAGAGGTTAGGTCAAATGCACATTTCTCCAGCTTGGCATAAAGGTGGTGCTCGCGGAGGCTCTGGAGGATGGCGGAGACATGGTGCTGATGGGCATGGGAGTCCTCAGAAAATATAAGTAAATCATCAAGATACACAATGAGGAAAGTGTCCAAATAGTCCCGGAAGATGGCATTCATAAAACGTGAAAACATGGGCGGGGACAGGCGAACCCAAATGGCATCACTAGGTATTCATATGCTCCATACCATGTGCCAAAACAGGTCTTCCACTCATCCCCCTCCCGGATGCGTATCAGATTGTAGGCGCCACGCAGGTCCAACTTTGTGAAAATCTTGGCTCGCCTCAGGCGCTCCAGCATCTTTGGTATGAGGGGGAGGGGGTACTTGTCAGGGATCGAGACTGAATTCAAAGCTCTGAAATCGTGCACTGGACAGAGTTTGCCCGATTTCTTGTGCACAAACATGGTAGGGGCGCAGGCGGGGGAGGAGGAGGAGTGAATGAAGCCACGTCTGAGGTTTGTGTCCATAAACTCCCACAGAGCTCAAAGCTCTGGCTCCGACATTGAATACAGCCGGCCAGCAGGAATGGTCGCCCCAGGAATGAGGTTAATGGCACAGTCAAAAGGGCAGTGGGGGGGAGCTGGTCGGCCTCCTTCTTGTCAAAAACATCCCAAAAAGCCGCATACTTCTCTGGGAAGATGACGGTAGCTGAAGGACTGTCAGAAGCAGACGAGGAGGGGGAGGAAAGGGTTAAGGCCTGGACTGGGACTGGCGCCTCGGTCGGGAGGCAATGCTCCCGGCAGTAGGGAGATGCAAACTCCACTTGCTGAAGCCCCCCCAAAATCTGAGGATTATGCTTAGAGAGCCAGGAAACACCCAGCACGATTGGGTATTGGGGAACCTTGGTCAAGTGAAACTGAATCTGCTCAACGTGGGACTGGGTGCGCAAAGTGAGCGGAGCTGTAATCCGGGTCACCGCGCCCAAAGAAAGAGGACGCCCATCAATGGGCTCCACTGCCAAGGGGGCAGGAAGAGGCAGGGTAGGAATCTTGTGGAAGAGGGCGAAGGTTTCATCCATGAAACTGGTTGTAGCCCCTGAGTCCACTAAAGCCTGGGCCTCCACCCCACCCCACTGGGAGAAGCGGAGGTGAACATGCAATAGCAGATGGGAGGGTGGGGGGGTTGCAGAAGGCATCCACCTGGTGGGGAACCAACCCCCACACTGGAGACCCCCAACAGGCTTGGGGGGCAGCCTAGTCAGGCCTGGGGATGAGGAGGAGGAGGAAGGAGAGGAGGGGGAGGCAGTGGGGCTGCGGGTCTAGCGCGGCAGGTTTGGGCAAAATGTCGCAGCTTTCCACACCGAAAGCATCGGTGCTCCGCACGCCTCTGCTTTAGTTCCTCTGGCGGCAGCAGGCCTCGGGTATCTCCCAGATGCATCATGGTCTCCTCCACCCCCACCGCAGGGGCGGGTGGTGGGGGAGGGGGCAGAAAACTTGGGGAATGGGAGAAGGGAAATCTCAGCCCCCAGCACCCCGCTGGGTCTGCCGGCGGCCCTCCAGCTGACTATCTATCTGGAGGCAGGTCTGGATGAGGTCCTCCAAAGTAGGCGGGCTAGGTGTGCGTGCCAACTCATCCAAGATCTCATCATTCAAACTGTCCAAAAACTGAGCCACCAGCGCAGCATCATTCCACTGTAAATCCTGCATCAGCAAGCGAAAAGTTGTCACGTAGGTGGAAACTGAGTCCTTGCCCTGCCTGAGGCGAAAAGCAATCTGCATGAGCAGGGGGTCACCAAAAAAGCTGGCCATTGCTGTCATGAAACCTTGATAGTCCCCAAGCAGGGGGTCATTAGCAAGAAGTCCCAAAGCCCATTTAGCTGCCATGCCTGAAAGTAGGTTAATGATGAAGCCCACACAAACCTGTTCCATCAGGAAATCCTCAGGTCATAGGCGCATGTACAGCTCCGATTGGGCCTGGAAAATCTGAAAAAGTCCTTTCTCACCAACTTCTCTGGCAGTGGCAGAGCCACCGGGCACTTGCAGTGGGGGGGAATCGGAAGTGGTGGGGGTTGAACTGCAGCTTTCAGACTCTGTACAGCAGTCATCAGTTGAGCCACTTGATCCTGAACAGCCTGGTTCTCTTGCGCCAGAGCTTGCACCGCCGGGTCCATGGCAGCCTCCAGAGGCAGTAGGAGCAGAGAAAGAAAAAAGAGGAACAGGGACCAAGCTGTCAGGAGCACCCTAGCTGCCTTTTGCAGTCCCCACCAATAGCCAACTCAGGACACAGACGACGAGGATTCTTTCCAAGACTTTATTCCTTTATTACTCTTTCAGATGCTAATCACCAGTGACTAAGCAAGGAACAGCACTGGGGAAAGATAGCAGTAGCCTAAGCTCCAGGTAAGGCAGTTGGTCCCCGTTTGAAGGAGAATCACGGGAAGACCCTGAAGTTATGGGCTATGGAGAGATCCTCCCTCTTTCCCTTGGGTCCTCAGGACACGACCGTCGTTTGCACGCCAAATGAGCGATACGCCTCCTTTCAGCGCCCTCCATCTGTCGCCGCTCCCTGCGTCTGCACCGAGCCTCCAGCAAGCCCCCCTCCACTGCTCTCTCGCTGCCAGGGTCACTATCTATCCCAGGAATGCTGGCAGGAGGAATCTCTGCCAGCTGCTGTGCTTGTGAGAGATGAGCGAGCTCTTCTCCCATGGATTGCTGTTCCTTCTCAGAATCAGAACTGCTCTGGGGCTCTATGGGCTCAGTTTCCACCTTGACAGATATTGTCCTTCTCTGAGCAGCTGCCATTCTGTTCTGGGAAGCCATTAGTGCTCTCACTCCCTAGTGAGGTTTGCCTGGCACCCGATTGTATTCCTTCCAGTGCCACATAAAACCCTTTCTATTTTCCCAGGCATTTTAGCTTTCTAGCCTTTTAGCTTTGCTGTTTTAAAACTGTATTTTAAATCTCTGCACTGCTGCTAGGTTTTATTCTGGTTTTATTCTGGTTGTATTGTTATATTGTGGTTTTAATGCCTTTATATTTTATATTGTTTTACCCTGTGCCTTTTGGTTTTAATTTTTGTGAACTGCCCCCACAGCCTCGGCTATTGGGCGGTATAGAAATTAAATAAATAAATAACTCCTGACAGAAAGGGTATTCTGGAGAATTCATTGCATCAGCCCCGAAGATAAAGGCATGATACATACTTCTATCTGCTGACGCTGGCACTTTGACAATAGGCAAGTTTGGCTGCAATCCTGTGAACACTTACCAGAGAACAAAACCTGTTTGAACACAATGGCACTTACCCCAGAATAAACACGTGTAGAAATGCACTGTTAATTTTAATTTTATTTCAGCCTATTTCTTTCTATATTGATCATTCAGGGCAGCTCACAAAGTTGTTCAAAATATAGTAACGTAAGTTAACATAGGAGGCTATTTGTGCAAATCTACCCACCAGATATTTATTCAAAGACAATGGAATAATATTATTTTCCGCATTCTCAAACTAAATTTCTGGTGAACCTCCAAGGGAAAAGAGTTCAAGAAATGTGGAGCTAGGGATGGAGTGGGTGCCCGATTCAGTCCAGGAATCTGGAGGAACTGCCCCTGCCTGCACCCCCGAGGCCCGCTCGCCGAGCCCCTGCCCCTGCTTGCCCCTTGCTTGTGCTTGGCGAATGGCTTAGACTCACCCCAGTGGCTTCTTTGAGCTTCATGGTCATCATTTTTTGAGAAATGAAATGACAATCACCATGTGCATATTTGTGCACACACAAAATGTGCATTGTGTGAATGCGCATGTTCGCATATGCAAAAATGTGCATATTGCAAATGCACATATTTGCATATTCATGAAAATGCGCTTTTTAAAAAACACACACACATTTTTACACACACACAAATAGGCACCTTCATAAAAATGCACATTTCACACATGAGAATATGCACATTCACAAAATACGCATTTTCGTGCATGCAGAGACATGCACATTTTTGCAATCGCCATTTTATTTTTTGAAAAAAAATGGTGACTGCAGAGCTCACTGTGGGCTGTTCGCCGAGTGTGGGAGGAGCTTGAGTGTGGTACGGAACCAGTGAACAGGAGCAGGGGCTAGGCAGGCATCCGGAGAACCTGGATGGGGGTGAGTTCGCACATCCCTATGTGGGGCAGCTACCAAGAAAGCCTCTCTATGTGCCCTTACATGCAACCAAACTCAGAATAAAGAGGCAAGAAAGAAGTCATTGGGTTGAACTAAGGCCACAAATTTTATTCATTTTTAATATAGCAAGACCTGCAACTGTGACTTAGTAATGTCAGTAACCATGCAGAATACTACCTAGTTCAGGAGTTGCAGTGTGACCATACCTATTTGTAAGTCGAGCAAGCCATCCCCAGCCATGAGTTAGAGCAGAGGTGCGGGTCCTTTTTCAGCCTGAGGGCAAAAGTATTTCAGGAGTAAAGCTCTTAGCTCCAATCAGCTGCTGATCAGAGATGAGAGATTTCCCCCACTGAGGGATTGGGAGGGGGCTGGGAGAAAAGCTGGCAGGCTGAATGGGGAACCCCCTGCATAACGTAACCAGCCCATTGGCCTGTGTTTCCCCATGCTTGGGTTAGAGGTAGTAACTTTCCTGCTCCCTTCCCATTGGCCATACCTCTTCAGGTGTCGAGGGGGGCTTTCTGAGCCATTTCCCTGGGCCACACAACTCTGGGTGGGGGAGACAGGCTGGCCCAATGGGGTTCTGTACTTCACCTGCCAGGTCCCAGAGCCCTGAGTGGCAAGTCTCAGGGATTGTATTTATTTATTACATTTATATCCTGCCTTTTTTCCTCCTTAAGGAACCCAAGGCCGCATGCATAATCCTTCTTATCCTCCATTTTATCCTCACAAAAACAACCCTGTGAGATAGGTTGGGCTGAGAGTCTGTGACTGGCCCAAAGTCACCCAGTGAGCTTCCATGGCTGAGTGGGGACTAGAACCCAGATCTCCCAACTCCCAGTCCAACACTCTAGCCACTACACCACACTGGCTCAGGACGCGCACCGAAGGCCCTCCCTATCAATGTTAATACTTGTTTCATGAACTGCCCAGAGAGCTTTGGCTACTGGGTGGTACCAACTGCAATGCCCTACCAAGTGCACAGTGTAAAGTAGGTGGGACCTCCCCCCCATCTGCAAACTGGAGCTAATCTATTACATAAGCAAACGTTCCTTCTCTGTCCCTTTGTGACCAACTACTCCTACCCTATGATCCAAGGGTGGGTGGGTACTGAGCAATTCAAGAGAGCTGGGCAATGGCAGACTGGGCTTGTATGTCCTCCAAGCACCACCCAAGCCAGTGCCTGCATGGTGTGCATCTGCATGTTGATGCCACATGTTTTTGCTGATGCCACTCTAGCTTTAGAAACCAGCAGCTGATGTATTTTTTCTGCACTTGAACAACAGCACACCAAAAACAAAAAAATCAGTCTGTTTGGGCAATATTCAACGGTGTCATTTCACAAACACAAATAATGCTAGCAGAGCTCCACCAGATCTTTCCGTTGTGCAAGCACTTGCTCATTGCCTTTGCGCATCCAGCTGTGCACCTGGTATGTCAACTACATTTGGGCAAACATAACTTTCATTGGATTCTTTTCTCGCAAATAGTTCAGAATCTAGCTTCCACTAGTGCAACAGCATTTGCACTAGCAGAAGGGCGCAGTTGGATATAAGGATGGTGGAGGAGTCCCGTTGGGGGATCAAGCTTGGTGGATTATCACTAGCTCAGCCCCCCAGACTGGAGTCTGCAGACCGCTGTGCTTGCCCGACTCAGAACACACTGAGTTGGGCAAGTGCAGTGGGTGCCACTGCTCTGCCAAGCCATCATTCTGCGCAAAATGGCTTCTCGGCCTTTGCCATAAAGGCCGATGTTACATAAATGGTGGCCATAAAGAGGGCCATTTATGCAACATTACAGGCATAAAGGGTCCATTTAGAACATTTGCGCCTGTAATGTTGCGTAAATGGGCCTCTTTACAGCCACCATTTATGCAAAATTGGCCTTTACGGAAAAGGGTGAGCTGCCATTCTGTGCAAAATGGCAGCTTGGCAGAAGAGCAGGACCTCACAAGCTGCATGCCTGCGAACCGCCTGGCAGCTCACCACACACGATGAGCGGGGTCAAGCGGCCAGCAGGGGTCCAGCGAGCAGCGTGCGGCATGGATGGGGGTGAGTTCGCCCATCCCTAGTTGGATATTGCCCCTTGTTCTGACTAGGAGCATATGAATATCAGTATGGAATTAAACTTTTTAATGGAAATTAATTTTGAGCAGGTGTAGGCAGAACAGAAAGGAGGAAAACAAATATTATACAATACAGTGGCATATTTCCAGTTGGCAAGGTGGGAAACTATCTGGAGTGTTCATTACCTTTATTGAGTCATGTGGTTCAGTAAACAAAGTATCAATTATATGTTTTTCTGTCCTCTCTCTCTCTCTTTCTCTCTCTGACAGTCATCCTAGTAATCATTTCTGGGATATGCTGGGCTCCATTCCACACAGACCGGCTTTTCTATAGCTTCATTGTAAACTGGACAGAATCCCTCACCAGTACATTCAACTTAATCCATGTGGTGTCAGGTACCCTTTTCCGTATTAGAGTCTGATCCAGGACCAGCACAAGAAATGTTGCTGCCTGCTGCTGAGCATCAAATGGGACCCCTGCCAAGTTATGTTGGTACCTGGGGCGGAAATTCCCACAAATGCCTTTCCACGGGAATAAAAATAGAACAATAATAAATTCAGTAAGTGATACTTTGCTGCCCTCTCATGATTTCCCAAACCAGCTGCCTGAGGTGGCTGCCTAACTCCGCCTACTCATGGGGCCAGCCCTCATCAGAAGTAAATCTTTTAGGAAGAAAAATGTGACCGTTTTAGCCAACCATTTTCCCCTTCCTAGTCAGAATGTGATCGAATTATTCTTGAAGAAATTGATGGCCAAACTTCTTCTTTTAAAAAAACAAACGAACAAACAAAAACTCACCATTTAACATCAACTTCTGGATGGAAAATATGTAACAGACTGATTCTTCCTTTTCCCACTTATTATAAATAACTTGTTTTTTAATCTGGAACAACTGGGTCACATTATTTTCCTCTTCCACCCTTTACATGTCATGGGGCCCCTAATTATTCAGCACTCCAGCTCTGAGTTCATTACACTTGACAGTAATTAGCAGGTGATCTATATATGAATAAGAAAGCCTTGCAAGAGGATGTGATTTACTAGTGCTATAGAGATATCAGTGAGCATAAAAATGAAAACATGCAACATGTACATTTGCAGGAAAAAAATGTGCTCTTCAAGAATTACTATAAAATGTGCAATCCTTCCACAAACTACTACCACTACTAGTAGTAGTAGCAGTACCATCCACAGCATTGCATCTATTACAGCCTAAAACAGTACTGGTGCTAACAGGTGACAAACTAGTCACCCATTGCCCACTGAGGAAATGTGTTGGTGAGATGCTGTTCTGATGTCATAGGACAGTGGAGAGGCAGCCTACAAGGCCTTAAATAGTCGTCCTTCCCTTGGTTTGGTCTGGTCACATGACCTGAGTGAATAACACAAGGACAGGAGCATGGATTCAACCCACTGAACACAGTGTTCTGCTTGAGCATGATGGCTTTTCAGTTCCCTTCTTTGAGTGACTATCCCCTGTGCCTCCCTCTAAGTGGGCTACGTAACGATTTACGTAGCCTATCACGGCTAGATCTGCAAAGTCAGCCGTGATAGGCTACGTTAATCGTCACGTAGCCTATCACGGCTGACTTTGCAAATCTAGCCATGATAGGCTACGTTAATCGTCACGTAGCCTATCACGGCTGACTTTGCAAATCTAGCCATGATAGGCTACGTTAATCGTCACGTAGCCTATCACGGCTGACTTTGCAAATCTAGCCATGATAGGCTACGTTAATCGTTACGTAGCCTACCACAGGGGCGTTGGGTTTTTTTTACTTTTCTTGTAATGGCGGCGGTGGCAGCCAGTCGAAAGACCGGCTGCCGCCCCTGCCCCTGACGAAGACCTGCCGAACCACCGCCGGGACCCGCCACCGGGAGCGACATTCGTGAAAGGTAAGTCCCATCCTGGGGGGGGCGGGGGGGCGGAGAATTTCTCCCCAAACCTTCGGAGGACCGAATGCATTGGCACTCGGCCCCCCGAAGTTTCAGGGAGAAATTCTCCCCCATCCCTACTAAAATCCCCCTCAAGATGTGGAGGCCCTCTGTAAGACACAGCAGTGTCACCAGAAGGAGTTGTCACCTTTCCAGTACACACTGGAAGCACTTCCCATTCATATATGCCGACGTCTGCAATGGATCCCAGCCACAGAGCCTGGCTGTCTGCTGTTCCTCCCCCAATGGATGTGGGCAAAGCAGCTGGTGCGGAAAGCATTTTTCTAGTAAGTAATGCAAATATTCTCTTGCTCGCTTGCTCATGCTCCCTCCCTCTCCTGAGAACCTTGGATGAGAATGAATCATGCATAATCTAAACTTATGCTAAAGTTTGAGAAACTTTGAGAATTTGCAGAGGTGCCATAATAGTTGCCTGGATCTGTATAATTAAGCAAAACATGACCTCTAAATGTCATTGTCTACCAAAGTCAGCATTTTACTCATGAAACAATACACAAAACCCATTAAAGTTGCTACTAGACCATCTCTAATATATATACAGGGTAATAAACAAAATGCTGTCCTTGAGGATTTCTCAGCCAAGCAGGGAATCTCATTAGAAAGTACAAGGAAGAGGAGAAAAAAGATTTTTAAGTTCTTGCCCCATGCCTGAGGTTTATAAATACTAATTACATTACTACTAGATATAAAATTTAAATGCTCCAGATTCAATCCTTTATTGAAGATTCACCAGCTGTAGGCTAGGGGATTTGGGGGAAGTGCCTCACTATGCCTGGGAAATGCCAGATATACGATTTCTGTGAGTGAAATACTGGCAGAACACCCCAGATAAGTCAGTGGAGTGGAGTGGAGTGGAGTGGAGTGGAGTGGAGTGGAGTGGAGTGGAGTGGAGTGAAATGTAGTTGAGTTATGGGCAGGATGTGGGCAGCACAGAGAGGACCCATCCCATACCATAACACTATCCCTGATTTAAAAAAAAAAAAAAGCCAGTCAAAGGGTTTTGACCTTTAAAGCCTGACAGGCCCCTCTACCTTGGCTTGATTTAGAATAGCTCAATAATTACTAGGATTTTTAATGAGGGTTAGAAAAAACATCTTACTTGTTTTCTGAGAATTTCTGGGCCCAGGGCATAGTCTGAAGGCACATGCGGCAGCTACCTATCTGAAGCTAAGCAGGTTTGGGTCTGGTCAGAGCTTGGAGGGAGACTGCCTGGGAACCACATGTAGCCACCTTGAATTCCATGAAGGAAGAAAGGTGGGATATAAATGTAAACAATAACAATAATAATAATTTTCTCCTGGTTTGTAATGTTAGGAACATAGGAAGCTATTTTATACTAAGTATGAGCATTGAATCATCTAGCTCAGCATTGTTGAAACTGACTGGCAGCGGCTCTCCAGGAATTCAGGCAGGATTGTTTCCTAGCCCTACCTGGAGATGTCAGGGATTGAACCTGGGTGGGACCTTCTGCGTGCAAACCATGTGCTGTACCATTGAGCTATGGCCCCTGTTTGCATGAGAGTGCTCATCATATTGCTGCCTAGGAATTTTGGTTCCCACTTCCCAGCCTGCTTCGAAATTCAACCGCTGAAACCTTCCTCTGGCCATTGCTTCCCCCACCCCTCTCCACAGCCCATATCATTTTTACCCAGCTGGGCTCCACAGCCTGAAAATGAGCCTGGTCAGTGGAGGGGGTGGAAGAAAGTAGCTGAGGGAATGGGACTGTGGATGGTCAAGTGCCAGATGGAGAAGAGGGTTCAGCACCTCTTACACATGCACCTATGTGGGGGGGGGGGCATTAAGTCATAACCCCTTGCTTTGTGTGCAGTTGGGCAGATCTGTGCTCAGAGTCATGGGTGTGCTGCCGACTATCATGTGGTCATTCTGCCCTGAGTTTCAGAAGATAATTTTCTTGCAAGTTTCGTTCATAACAGTAGCATAGCATATTCCATTCTCCTATTTTTCATGTAAATTGCAGCATTGTTATCTCTTTGGCAGGGCTGCTGTACTTTTCTTTTTGTCCCAGAGAACAAGAGCAGCTAATATAGCTAACATAATACCTTTAATTAGGCAGAAACTAAACCAGACAAAGGCATTGTCTTATATACCTAACCTTGTTTCTGCCAATTAGTTAAACAGAGATGAGATTTAACAGAGGGTCTATCGCTCACCAATTTTCTCTTCTGTTCTTCTCTCCCTGTTTCTTTCTGTTGTGGTTGTTTTTCTCTCATAGGTGTTTTCTTCTATTTGAGCTCTGCTGTGAATCCCATCATCTACAACTTGCTGTCCAGGCGTTTCAGGATGGTTTTCCTGAGTGTCATCTTTCCTCAGTGCAATCACTGGCACCACAGACATGCTACCAGCCACCCTCCGTGCCAGCGCAACATTTTCATGTTGGGAGAGCGCAAAACAGTGGGGTCTGTGGAAGAGAGAAGACCCCCATGTATGCATAGGTCATCCATCTGTAGTTCTCACTTGTCTAGTGGCTTGTGACTAACCCTTTAGATGTCCTTCCAGCAGCACAGGAGCTGCTTCTCCGCCACGCAGCCGGGGAAATTTGAAAATGGCCCAACCAGTTGTTAGGGTCTCTTCCCATGTAATCAGCACTAGATGAGTAGAAGTAATGCTTACATCATGAGAAAGGCTTCCATGATGAAGCCCCTGCCCATGTGACTGGGTCATTTTTTAACATTGTCCCAGCTCTGCAGGAGTGGCTCATAGATAAACAGTTGGGAGACTGTCTAAAGGGTGCCTGTTCTTAATGCCTAAGGATAAGACACGTGTGAGAGATGTTAACAGAAACAGCAACCAGGATCTGGAGAGGTATGATCAAATGTGGCGTCTATGAAGAGTGAGTGGATTCAGCTGCTGAATCTGAAGATGGCTTGCCTTGCAATCATTGTCTCTGCGAAGTGCCAATATGAAGAATGGGTATCTTAAATACGTACATCTGATTTCTAGACTTTGCTTATGTGATCATAGAATCATAGAATAGTAGGGTTGGAAGGGGCCTACAAGGCCATCGAGCCCAACCCCCTGCTCAGTGCAGGAATCCAAGTCAGAGCATCCCTGACAGATGGCTGTCCAGCCTCGTCATGAATGCCTCCAGTGTGGGAGAGCCCACCACCTCCCTGGGTAATTGGTTCCATTGTTATGTTGCTCTAATAGTCAGGACGTTTTTCCTGATGTTCAGCCAGAACCTGGCTTCCTGTAACTTGAGCCCATTATTCCATGTCCTGCATTCTGGGATGATCAAGAAGAGATCCTGGCCTTCCTCTCTGTGACAACCTGTCCTAATGAACTAGGACAGACTAATTTTGTCCCTTCCCATGTCTGCCTATGCCCCAAACCAAGTCACATCCTATTTTCATGTGGATTTTTAACAGAAAAAAATGCAAAACTCCTCATGGTTTAATGGATCTTTTAAAGTTGTAAAAAACACTTTTTAAAAGGTAACTACTCACGAGGTGCTCTGAGGGCTGCCCTTCATCTTTCTTTCACAGTTTCTAGTGGGAGCACCTCCCATGTCTACCAGGGACATTGTATGGGGGAGGGGGAAAGATAGCTGCTCCCATCGGTACATGAGAGTGGCCATCTTTTTATGGTACAATGATCCAGCAACAGACAGCATGTCATCATGTGTGGCCACTTCCTGGTACATTTATAAAAGGTTTTTAAAGCCACACTGGTGGTGCCACACTTTTCTAGCTGCTCAGCCCAGCAACAAGAAATTGTTAAAAAGGAATTAGTGGGCAACCCTCACCTCAGCAGTCCAAGGGTAATGCAGATTTCAGGGTGTATTTGGGAACAGTGCATTTGGGAACAGTGGATCAGGTACGTTTGCCCTGAAATTGAACCCCGCCCCCCTAGAATTTCTCACCCGTCCCTATGATGAATACAACACTGAGGATGGAGTAAAAGTGACAACTATTTTTTAGCTAAATCTTTCAACCTACAATTTTAATCCTAAGGAGTTCAAAAGCATTGACATCAGCAAGAAAGTTTCATTTCAACAGAGTGAGCAGTTCTTCATTTTAACTGTAAAACCAATAAATCACCTTCCTGGGAACACACTGTATGAAACAGTCATTCCCTGGGAACTGGGCATCCCACCGCATCGGACCTCTCACCTAACTTCATGGATGACCTCTAAATTGCCAAGAGGCATGTTCTGAGGATGTGAGGGAAGGCTGCACTACCCATGCCAGGGACAACAGTAATTTTCAGATGTCTTGACTATGACATTGGAGAAGCTTCTAACTAAATGTGATAGAAAGCCAGATTGTGGATTCCCAATATGTTTTGAACTGTTTTAAAGACTGTCCCAAGACAGGATTAGAACTGCAATGTGTGTAGGATAGTTTATGAAATACATTTTAGTGTTCCCTCATTACAGGATTCAATCTTTTAAGCATCTGGCTGGTGGTGGCTCAAGGATCTAAGCACCTGTCCTATAAGGCAAGATTATATTAATCTTTATTTATACATTACACTGCAATAACTGTCTAATTCCCCTGTCAATATTCAACCATCACTATCGCTCAGATCTATCCCTCAATGAAATGCCATGGGTTGGATTGATTTAACCTCAGGTTTGATTTAGCTGAATGTATATAAACATTCTACAACTCCTGCAGTGAAGTGGTTTCAGTTAGACAGAAATACATTCTTTGTTCTGATTTGGCAGATTTGCATAATTGCTACAGCTGAACACTTTCCAATTAATACAGGTTTTCTGAGTATTACTTTTAGAGACTTGTGAATATGAAGTGCTTATTGTCACACTGGCCTGTCAGTCCTACAGGGTAACCGTAAGCATGTTTGTTCAGACACAAAGCACATTGTGCTCTCACCTGGACTTTCTCTGAAGCAAGTTTGCATAGGACCACACACCTTTACATCTGGATCTACTGTTTCAAAAGAGAGAAGAATATGCCATATTATCTGTGCTATTGTACAAATAGGAGTAATATCCTGTCACTGCATATTATTCACTTCTTCTCACGTTACCATTATGTGTGGTGATCAAATCTTAATAACGCTTTAACAAAAAAAAATGGTCACGTATTTGTTAAAATTTAGACTGGCACAATTTTATATGTTACTAGGATTTGGTAGAAAAATCTGATGTTGCAGTAAAGTTTGGTGTAAGTCAGATTGGGAAGCAACCATCCTTGGGCTGTGGTTTTCATTGGTTTCTGACATGACATAGTCACTGATTGATTGGCTATGAAAGAACCATAAAATAATTACTTTGTTGTATGAGAATCATCTGTGTTTTGATACTGTGGTTCATTCAAACCTCAGAAATGTGGTCCTGAAAGGCCATCATGAAAGAAAAGCAGCTGAATCCATTTTTCCCAAGTCACTACCTGCTCTTTCCTTCTACAAACGCATTTTCCCCCAATAATTGCTAGATCTGCAAAAGAATTATAGCCCAGCTATTGGCGAGTTTGAGGTCATATCTGCACCATAAATGTATATCAGTTTTGTACCAATGTAGCATCTGCTGTTTCTCTAACTGTTAGTCTTAGACCAGAACTGGGGACAGGTTACACACTGCAGAGTTAAACTATGGAAGTCACTATCATAAGATGTAGAGATGGCCACCAATTTGGATGGTTTTAAAAGGGAATTGGACAAATTCATGGAGGAGAAGGCTATCAATGGCTACTAGTCCTGATGGCACTATGCTACCTCCAGTATCAGAGGCAGTGTGCCTATGTACCCTAGTTGCTGGGGAACATGGGTGGGAAGGTGCTGTTGAACTCATGTCCTGCTTATGGGTTTCCTGTGGGCAGCTGGTTGGCCACTGTGTGAACAGAACACTGGACTAGATGGAGCTTGGTTTGATCCAGCATGGCCTTTATTTATTTATCTAACAACTTTCTTGGCTGCCTTTCAATAAAATACATAACAACAGTTAAAATATGAAAGTGATAAAAACATAAACACAATAAAATAGTGATAAAACCAGCAACAGCAACAACAGTAATCATATCAAGAGAAGGCCATGCTAAAATGATACGCTTTCAAGGCCTTCTTAAAACCCTGCAATGACAGAGTATGGCAGACTTCCAATGGCAACTTGTTCCAAAGGTGCGGAGCCACTGCAGAGAAGGCCCTCTCACATGTGGTTACCCACCTAACTGCTCTCACGGGTGATTTTCCAGCATTCTGGATTGTGTGGAGGTCTCCCACTGATAGCAGAGGCTCTCCTCTTCACAAAGTTGCCATCCAAGTATACAGTGCAACACCAGTGACAATGGAGGGGGCAGGACTAGGTCATTCTTCCTCACATGTTGATTGTCCTCCTATTTTGGATGCCTGAGGAGGGCTAGAGTGGAGAGCTGGAATAAATCTCCTTTTCCCATGAACAGATTATTCTCACTGTCACTGACAATCTGACTCCCAGTCCCAGCCCCATCTCCTGGATATCTTCAGCCTGTGGAACTAAAGACACAGTACCCATTCATGTATACAGTTCCCCATAAGTTAGGCATATAAACATGGAAGTCTGTTTTTTTATGGTCATGTCCCCAGCTGGAATAAATTAGCCATAAGGCACTTCTTTATACCAGAGATAAGGAATAGCAAATAGATAATAGAAGTCTTGATTTGCTGGCAGTGAGTTCTACACAAAATGACCAGGACAGAAAGCCTGACTTCTTAAGAGTTTACATAAGGATAGGAATTGGAAAGTTGGAATTGGAAGCCAACTAGGGACAAACAAAAGAAAAAGTTGGTAAAGTCTTAATATTTCCAATTCCTATTATGCTGGCTTAATGACTGATGTATCTGCATCTATATGTCCAGCCCCAGTTATCCCTCTGTGGACAGAGGGTCCCACATATTTCTGTAAGATCAAGCATCTAGCTAAGTAAAGGGAAACTACTGATTACAGGCCCTCAGAGCTACATAAAGATAATTAAAAGATGATGATGACGACGACGACATAGGACCCATTCAGATACAAGTGTGGTATTTGTATGTGTGATTTGTCTGATATCCACTAAATACTCTTTTGGGGAAGAGATGATTCATCAGATAAATTGGCACACTTAACAAAAACCCCAGACTATTCTTTGCTATCTGTAGGAGATCTACTCAGTCATAGTACATATAGCTGAATTAGATTCGGGGTGCATTAGGGTATTTTAAAAAATGTTTTTACTGTAGAATTTTATTGTTTTAAACTGTTTTATTATATACTTTGTACATTGCCCAGAGTGGCTGGGTGACCAGCCAGATGGGCGATTAATAAATTTAATAAATAAATAAATAAATAAATAAATAAAGATGCCTTGAAATGATGTGTATGAAGTTCAGAGGTTGTATTCCTTCTGTTCCTTCCTCATACACACTCAGGAGGAGTAGTTGGTCATGTTCTTCAACTTTACCATTATCCCCATTCCATACTTTCCAGGTTATTGTAAGTTTCACAAATGGAATGAAATGGAATGGAAGAATGCCCTGGAAATGATTGAATTACCACATATTTTATTTATTTATTTATTTATTTATTTATTGCATTTATACCCCGCCTTTCTCCCTCTCGCAAGGAACTCAAGGCGGCTTACATTATCCTCCTCCTCACCGTTGTATCCTCACAACAACAACCCTGTGATACGATATCATAAATATCTGAACTTTGAGATCTCCACACATAGGTAACTATCTTACTCATGCATTACTACACCTAAAGAAGGTGATATGGACCTTCTTTATCCAGAAATGCACCATTCCAGGCCTCTTCTCCAGCTGAACTACATTGAAGTTAAATCAATGGAGTGTTCTGCTTCCAATGTATAGCTAATAATAGCACACTATAAGACATCACTTGGGACAGACAAGGATCCTATTTTATCACTGAAGACACTTTACTGCTAGTGCTCCCAGCAGGCACAGGCAAATCCTTTACTACCCCCAAGTGGACAAATAAATAAATTGAATTATATCAATTATAAATTATAAATCAATTTTAATTAATTAATTAATTAAAATTAAAAATAATAAAATAAAAATAATAAAGTAAATTAATTATAAACACATTGTATATACATTATACATTATACATTATACATTCAATTATATCATCTTAAATGCGTTCCTTAGAACAGTCTTTAAATTCTCCTTTTAACCCCCCTCCACCCTAGTTCAACGTGTATGATTTTGTGATCTATGTGAAGATTCATTGTTCCATCACTATTTGTGTGACTATTTTTTTGCCTCAAAATGTTTGGCTAATGTACATATTGGTAAATGAATTGGAATTGCGGTTAAAGGTGTTCTTCAAATGACTCATGCTCTGTAACGTCTTGCCTGTTGGAGTATTGGCAACATTTCAAATAATAATTCATGAATGGACAATCCCATGCCAAGATCTCAAATGAATCCAGTTCACCATTTGTGAGAGTGTCCTTAGCTAATCATTGCAAGGTGGTCAAGTCATCAGCCACCTCCTAAGGAAGGTAAGAACCCCAAATCCAACCATGAGAATTTCTCTGAAATTTCTTTTCAAAACCAATTTCTTTTCTGTCAGACTGAATGACATGAACAGGTTAAAAAATATGGAAGACATTTCCAGCACAGCACTATACTGATCTCAAAGTGCCTTGCACACACACACACACACCAACTTTTTTCCTTACCTACCTGAGTTTAATGTTCTAAAGATTGTTTTGCCTAGGTGATTGATCATGAGCCCCTGTGGTATTTATTTAGCTGGCTGACTTGCACGGGAGCATAAAAATGATGAGTAGATAGAAGTGTCAGGAAATCTACAGCAATTCAGCAGTGCGCTTTATACTTGTCTGGACAGCACCACTCAGAGCAAACTTCCGATACCCCTAAGCACGCTGCAGTTGAGAATGCTTTGCTGGGAAAGAAATGAGACAGCTCTGCTCCATGCTATCATAATGAAATAAACAGATTCAGAGTACAGTTGCTGGTAGGGGTGTCAGAGAATTCCGCCACGGATCTCGGTGAGGCCGAATGCCAGTGCATTCGGCCCCCCAAAATCTGTGGCGGAACGGCCTGCCACCCTCCACCCCCCTGTGGATCCCCCCCAGGACGAAACTCACCTGGGGTGGATTTTCCAGGCGGCGGCAGCTCTGCCGCCGCCGCCATTTCCACTCTGGTAAAAAAAAAAAAAAGATGTGATAGGCTACGTAAAGATTTACGTAGCCTATCATGACTAGGTTTAAAAAAAAAAAAAAACACGACATGATAGGCTACGTAAATCTTTACGTAGCCTATCATGGCTGGGTGGGTTAAAAAAAAACATGCGTATGCAAATGGCGGCACCTACGGCCGCCGCCATTTGCGTTCCTTATTTACGTAGGCTAAATATTTACGTAGGCTAAAATGGGGAATCAAAAAGGGACGCAAATAGCGCCCACTATGCTATTTTATTCCCCTTGATTTTCGCCGTCATAATCTACATAAATATTTACGTCGATTAAGAGGGCAAAAATAAGGAACACAAATGGCGGCGGCCGTAGCTGCCGCCATTTGTGTACGCGGGGTTTGTTTGGTTTTTTTACCCAGAGTCCTCTGCGGCCGACCAAGGAGGATTCCAGGGGGGAGGAACAGAGCGCCTCCCCCCCGGCGAGGATTCCGGGGGGAGGGACAGAACGCCTCCCCCCCACCATCAACATAATCCGCGAACAGGTAAGTGACTTTCGTACATCCCTAGATGCTTGCAAAGTTCTCCTGAGCCAAGCTCAGAACTTAATTTTGGGGCTCTATGGCTTGTCCATCCCCTTTAGATCTTCCAAGCTTAACTCAGAAATTACCCAAGTTCTACCCACCCCAAAATCAGACTGAGATGCACACTTTTAAGCCTCTGAATTCTTCTCTAGCTCAGATCAAAAGGGAGGATGGACAAGAGTGTGTTTTGTGTGGGGACTGGTGGGGGTGGCTTTTGTGGACAGAAGAAGGTGGCCAACATGGGTGGGTTGTTGGGGGGGTTTTGGGGGGAGGGACCCTTGGATTGTCTTGGGCAAATTACTCAATTTCCACCATTTTTTTCCAGTTTTTCCAGAATGTGGACAGTTAGTTAAGCCTGGAAGAGATCTTCCATATTTAGAGGAGAGAAATCCAGCAAGCCTTATTCCTGAGGTTCTTGCAACTCAGAGGGTGAAACTTTCTGGAAAAATCCTTTGTCAAGAAGATTCTGCCATGAAAGTTCTTTCAGAAAAAAAAAAAAGAGAAAGCAAAAACTCAGGCTCAAAAAGTGAAATACATACACCAAAGCTTAAAAACAGGCAGCTTGTCTTTTCCATTGCAAATGTTACCATTGTTTTTGTCACAGATGAATTGGAGGATCTCAGTTATAGATGGATGAATCTATTTGTTTCAGTTTCTCTCTATTTCTCATTTTCCTTAACTTCATTTCATCCCAAACTTTGGTTGTTCTTTAAAATGTTTGCATAAGAATTCATGCACATCTCTCCTAATACACTCATTCTTGTGTTTACTTTTCCCTAATATAAGCCTTTTTGTATGCATTTTTAATAGCAAAATGTGGGGAAGTGCCAATTTTGAAGGATTACTAAGTTTGGTTGATGTATTGGTTCAAACGTGCGAAATTAGGTATGTTTGCATTAAAAAGTGAACCAAATAAATTTCTCCCCTATCTCTACTCTCAGTCAATGAAAGATTTTTCACTAAGACCATTTGGCATGTTACCTTTCCACAAAATGGAACTTTAGTTATGGAGACTCAAAGGAGAAAACCCACTAACAAAAGGACAGACTTCTACAAGCTTCAGCATACTACCCAGATTTGGTGAAACAAGAATATAAGTAGAACCATGCTATGTCATACCAAAGGCTTGTCCAGTTCAGCATGCTATTATTATGGTGGCCAACCAGATGTCTGTGGGAAGCCTACAAGCAGGACATGTGTGCAATAGTATTGGGGATGTACAGATTGTGTAAAATCTGGTTCATCTGTGTTTTGCAGATTGTCAGGTGCCTTTCATTTCATTGTCTGCCCACTGATGGAATCAGATTTTTTCTTTGTTTCTGAATTTGCACAAATGTGAATTGGAACAAATGTGCAGTTGCACAAAATCACACATGCGAAAATGTACAAATTTTCCCCAAATGTGCATTTTCACACTTTAGCCTATGGGGGGAAAGCACATTTTTGGCCATTTTTTTTTAAAGGCATGTTTTTCTGTGACGAAATTTGTGCAAAATTCAGGAAAGTTAGAAAACTTGTCCGCAAGTCCATGGAATCTGCCTGAAAGGGGAAAAGCCAGTCCACTGCAGAATTTGCAGGTTGGATTCATGAAAAACTGAACTCATTTGGTTCCATTGCAGATTTCTCTGACATCCCTAAATAGCATCCCCCTACTCATGTTCCCCAGCAGCAACTGCAGTCCATAGGCATACTGCCTCTGATACTAGAGGTAATATATAGCCATCAGGACTAGTAACCATTGATAACCTTATCCACATGGATTTGTCTAATCCCCCTTTAAAGCCATCCACCCTGGTGGACATCAGTTAGGGATGCTGGAGAAATTTGAGGTGGACTAAAATGAGCTCAGTTTTCTAAGAATCTGCCCTGCAGAATTCGCTGTGGAGTGATCCTCTCAAGTTGTGTGGAATCCATGGACTTTCCGATATTTTTTCTTTTCTTTTCCAAAATGTACGTGTATTTATTCATAGGAAAATATGCAAGTTTCTGCTGAGGAAAAGTTGAATGGAATGGGGAACAATACATGAAATGTTACATACTAAGGTAAATTATGTAAATTGTTACCAAACCTCTTATGTAATTATTTGTATATTTTTCCACATGACGAAAAAAAATAATTTGCATCTGTCTGTGAGCAGATGATGGAACAAAAGACACCTGACAATCTGAGAAACACGGATGGAGCAGATTTTGACATCAGTACATCTTGTGGTAAAGGAAGCTTTAGTCACTAAAAGCACCCTGGAAACTTCAGTGTCTCATTTCTTTATTCTCATGACCATCCTTTCTGATTATTCTTGATTCACAAACACAGCTGTGGGTTAATAAGTAAAACTGGTCCTACAAACACAAGTGAGGTGAGGATTTTTAAAGAATGTCACCAACAATGTATAATGTTTGTAACTTGTAAAGTTGACATTTTGCCCCATGTGTGTACTCCCACATTTTAATCTGTAGAAAGTAGGTGGAATTCTTTCCCAGACAAGGCTTTAGCCCTGCGCAGGTGTTAACCTGCTCATGTGGAGGTCAAAAGTGTGGAGGAGGATATGGGCATGCACATAAGCCACACCCTCACATCCCCACACTCCCAGCTGTCAGTTAGACCTTGATATGTCAAGAGTGAAGGTCCATATAGGGCTCTGTAAGGACGTTAACCTGAACAATCTTACAGAGATTCAGTAGGGATGGCGGTGGGGACTTACAGGCCAGCTAGTGGAGGCTGTTGGCTTTGATGTCACTGGGACCATGAATCCACTCTGGGTTTCAGTGAGAACCAGTCAGAACTCTAAAGGAGTTATCCAAGGTGCTGAACCTTATCCCCAAAATAGGTTCAACACCTTGGATAGCTTCTTTAGAGTTTTGACTGGTTCTGGCTGAAACCCAGAATGGAATCACCACCCAACTGACATCAGAGCCACCAGGGTCCACTGATGCCGGTAGGAGAGGCTTCACATCCTTCTCTCTCTCTCTATCTCTCCTACTTTTTGCCACAATGGCAAGTGACAACAATGCTCCTAGTCCACTCCAGGGCCTTTTCCCCACCCCACCCCACAATGACTCTATGGAAGAACACTGTATTACTTTGTATGATCCTTCCAGGGACATTTGGGGTGGATGGGGGCTGTGGGAGAGAAAATCCTCCAAAACATTCATTTTCCATCATTTGCTTGCTGCTTGAGCCTTATAGAATGGCAGACTGCTGCACTAATGTTTGCCCTGCCATTTCAAAAACTGGCCATCATTGGAAATTGTAAGGCAGCCCTGTTGGCTAAAGAACAAGACACTGGAAGAAAAAGGGCAGAGAGAATGTTATCTGTCTGTATCCTTTAGCATCCACCTGTACTACGAGGAGTTAGTGGGGAAAGCAGCAAGAAAACAAGTATGATTACACTTATGGCTGCTTTAGCACTATTAGACTAAGTGTCCTCAAGGGTTAGCTGAACTAGCAAACAAACAAGGAAACCCTCTGTAAGGGAAAAGCCATGATACACAGAACAGTGGGCATTCCTGTCATTCTTATTTGATCAAAGTAATGTTTAAACAACAGGTATATTAAGCAGAATAGACAGTGGTTCATCTTACTTATCCCTTTACTAAAAAGAAACACCATCAATGGTCTCCTGTCTGAAACAAAACAATCATGCTATTAGGTCCCATTGGGTTAGTGCAGCTCCACTGTCACTGATTCACTTCTACTCCATCCTTGTTGCCTGCTGTAATTCTTTCACCTCTCCTCCCCACTTTACTTGTCCATCCATCAAATCTAAAGTGCAGATCCTGCGAGCAGAGACCATGAACATCATCCAAACATTGTTCCATACTTTTAAAAGTCCTGCTAGTTTCAGTGGGGGAGTTAAGCATGTTCTTTGCATGAATTTGGGGGTTGGAGAGTGAATGCACTATTTGGGCACTACCACTATGTGATGACTGGGAGCAGGGGGATGGAGAGAGTCCCTGCCATTAGGAGAAGATGCCATTTAGGGATATCAGAGGAATCCATCTGCGGGGTGGAGTTAGCCGAGCTTTCGCCAGCTCGACCTCCCTACCCCCCGAGCTAAAGTTTCAGCTCACTTAACTGGCCTGACTTGATCTGCATTGAGTCGGGCCAGCTCACGGATTTTCCAGTTTGTTTGTTTTTCTCATCAATAGAAAGTTGCACAAATTGTGGCTGCAATTCGCACAACTTTCTATTGACAAGAAGTGAAAAGAACTTGCAAACAGTTCCGAGATTTCAGGACAAATCCGTGGCTCAACTCACAAATGCAAGCTGAGCCAGGTGGACAGTGGGGATCCATCGCACCCAAAAAGGGCTGGATTTTCAAATGACAGACATCTCTAGTGCCATTTGGTGTGGGCAGAGGCAAGGGGCCAGCCAGGTTTGCAAAGGGCTTCACAGTTCAAGTGCTGTGCCAGAAGAGGCCACCCAGCCTCGGCGCAAGCTCTCTTGCTGCCTGAAGTGAGAGACCATGTGCCATCACTTCCTCATGTCCCTCCCCTTCCTTGCCACCATTGCATCACGCACACCCTTCCCCCATCCCATGTCCCCTTTACCTTTGCCGCCACCACACAGGCTGGAAGAAGCAGCCTCCTGGGTCTC
The DNA here is from genome assembly GCF_057233095.1 of Heloderma suspectum. Taxonomy (NCBI): domain Eukaryota; kingdom Metazoa; phylum Chordata; class Lepidosauria; order Squamata; family Helodermatidae; genus Heloderma; species Heloderma suspectum. Next base: position 269,156,057 of record NC_139459.1, on the reverse strand, counting down.
TCAGGAGCATGACTGAGCTCTCATAAGACCCAGCCAAGCTCTCACAAGGCCTGGCCAAGCTGTCATGAACTCTCTTTCCAGCTGAAGGGCTCTCAAAGATGAAACAGAAGGTGGGTGGGTGCTCCAGAGAGCCTGCTGGCTGCTTTCCAACTGTGGCAAATACCATGGAGGGACAGGGCTTTCTAGGGCACCTGCTGGGGCAGGGTGGGAAAGCAGCACAATTCACCTCTCCTCTGGCTCTGTTGCCTGATGTGGGCACCTCACCTTGGATCATGGGTGGCCAGCATTGCCCCACCTCTGCCTGGCATTTGTTCTTGGATAAGTTACTTCTCTTTTAGTCTCACCAGTTAGCCTTCTGGGAAATGGGTGATTTGTGACTGGCCATGCCCACCGTCACAGCCATTTTGTAAATGACCAGAAGTGTCCACTGTCCCAAAAGTGTCCACTGTCCATCCCAAAAAGGTTCAAGACCCCTGGCCTAGCCTGCTGCACTGTGAATGACCTCATTGACCTCTACAAGGCATTGCTATCCACTCTCCAGGTGAACTCTCCAGGCGCACTCCAGTGTATCCACTATGCATCCTTGTACAGGCCACAACCTGCCCCTTGCCTCCACTTTCCACAAGCTGTATCCTCCAGCAACAGCAGGCATCACCCTCTGTCACAAGCAGTCGGGTAGTTCACTCAGCCAGTGCCTGTCCTCCATTCCCAAGCACTGCCACTGAAGATCTTGAAATGAACTCACTGGGATTTATTTCTGAGTAAACAGAGATACCCCTTCATGGATCACTGCCTTGTTGTGGCAAAGGGGCTTGCGTAACTCAGTGAAGCCATAAGCTATGCTGTGCAGGGCCACCCAAGATGGACAGGTCATGGCAGAGAGTTCTGACAAAATGTGGTCCACTGGAGAAGGAAATGGCAACCCACTCCAGGATTCTTGCCAAGAAAACCCCATGGAACGTATCACAAGGCTAAAAGAGATGACGCTGGAAGATGAGCCCCTCAGGTCAGAAGGTGTCCAATATACTACTGGGGAAGAGCAGAGGGTATTTCCAAGTAGCGCCAGAAAGAGTGAAGCGGCTGGGCCAAAGCCGAAAGGACACTCAGCTGTGGATGTGTCTGGTGGTGAAAAGAAAATCCGATGCTGTAAAGAACAATATTGTTTAGGAACCTGGAATGTTAGATCAATGAATCAAGGTAAGCTGGAGGTGGTCAAACATGAGATGGCAAGATTGAACATCAACATCTTGGGAATCAGCGAACTAAAATGGACAGGAATGGGCGAATTTAATTCAGGTGACCATCATATCATATCTTGCTATTGTGGGCAAGAATCCCTTAGAAGAAATGGAGTAGCACTCATAGTCAACAAAAGGGTGGGAAAAGCAGTACTGGGGTACAATCTTAAAAATGATAGAATGATCTCAGTATGAATCCAAGGCAAACCATTCAACATCACAGTAATTCAAGTCTATGCCCCAACCACTGATGCCGAAGAAGCTGAGGTTGATCGGTTCTCTGAAGACCTCCAACACCTTCTAGAACTAACACCAAAAAAAGATGTCCTCTTCATCATAGGGGACTGGAATGCTAAAGTAGGAAGTCAAGAAATCACCGGGATAACAGGCAGGCATGGCCTTGGTGTACAAAATGAAGCAGGACAAAGGCTAATAGAGTTTTGCCAAGAGAACACGCTGATCATAGCAAACACTCTTTTCCAACAGCACGAGAGACGACTCTACACATGGACATCACCAGATGGTCAATATCGAAATCAGATTGATTATGTCCTTTGCAGCCAAAGATGGAGAAGCTCCATACAGTCAGTAAAAACAAGACCTGGAGCTGACTGTGGCTCAGATCATGAGCTGCTTCTTGCAAAATTTTGGCTGAAATTGAAGAACGTAGGGAAAACCACTAAACCATTCAGGTATGACCTAAATCATATCGCTGATGAATATACAGTGGAGGTGAGGAATAGATTTCAGGGATTAGACCTGATAGACAGAATGCCTGAGGAACTATGGACGGAGGTCCGTAACATTGTTCAGGAGGCAGCAACGAAATCCATCCCAAAGAAAAAGAAATGCAAGAAAGCCAAGTGGCTGTCTGATGAGGCTTTACAAGTAGCTGAGGAAAGAAGGGAAGCAAAAAGCAAGGGAGAAAGGGGAAGATATATCCAACTGAATGCAGAGTTCCAGAGAATAGCAAGGAGAGACAAGAAGGCCTTCTTAAATGAACAATGCAAGGAAATGGAGGAAAACAACAGAATGGGAAAGACTAGAGATCTCTTCAAGAAAATTGGAGATCTCAAGGGAACGTTTTGTGCAAAGACGGGCATGATAAAGGACAAAGAAGGCAGGGACCTAACAGAAGCAGATGAGATTAAGAAGAGGTGGAAAGAATACACAGAAGAACTATACAGGAAAGATCTTAATGTCCTTGATAGCCATGATAGTAATGTCCTTGATAGCCATGATAGTGCGGTCACTGAACTTGAGCCGGACATCCTCGAGAGTGAAGTCAAGTGGGCCTTAGGAAGCATTAGTAACAACAAAGTTAGCGGAGATGACAGTATTCCAGCTGAGCTATTTAAAATCCTAAAAGATGATGCTGTTAAAGTGCTGCATTCAATATGCCAACAAATTTGGAACACTCAGCAATGGCCGCAAGACTGGAAAAGGTCAGTTTACATTCCAATTCCAAAGAAGGGCAACGCCAAAGAGTGTTCAAACTACCGCACAATTGCATTTCACATGCCAGCAAGGTGATGCTCAAAATCCTACAAGCTAGGCTTCAGCAGTATGCGAACCGAGAACTACCAGAAGTACAAGCTGGGTTTCGAAGAGGCAGAGGAACTAGAGATCAAATCGCCAACATTTCATCATGGAGAAAGCAAGAGAATTCCAGAAAAACGTCTATTTCTGCTTCATTGACTACGCTAAAGCCTTTGATTGTGTGGATCACAACAAACTGTGGCAAATTCTTAAAGTGATGGGAGTACCAGACCACCTTACCTGTCTCCTGAGAAACCTATACGAGGGTCAAGAAGCAACAGTAAGAACCGGACATGGAACAACCGAGTGGTTCAAAATTGGGAAAGGAGTACGACAAGGCTGCATATTGTCACCCTGCTTATTTAACTTATATGCAGAGTACATCATGAGAAATGCCGGGTTGGATGAATCACAGGTCGGAATTAAGATTGCCGGGAGAATTATCAACAACCTCCGATATGCAGACAATACCACCCTAATGGCAGAAAGTGAAGAGGATCTAAAGAGCCTCTTGTTGAGGGTGAAAGAGGAGAGTGCAAAAGCTGGTTTGAAACTCAACATTAAAAAAACTAAGATCATGGCATCTGGCCCTATCACTTCCTGCCATACAGAAGGGGAAGAATTGGAAGCAGTGACAGATTTTACTTTCTTGGGCTCCAAGATCACTGCAGACGGTGACTGTAGCCATGAAATTAAAAGACGCTTGCTCCTTGGGAGGAAAGCTATGGCAAACCTAGACAGCATAGTAAGAAGCAGAGACATCACCTTGCCAACAAAGGTCCATCTAATCAAAGCTATGGTTTTCCCAGTAGTAATGTATGGCTGTGAGAGCTGGACTATAAGGAAGGCTGAGCGCCGAAGAATTGATGCTTTCAAACTGTGGTGCTGGAGAAGACTCTTACGAGTCCCCTGGACTGCAAGGAGGTCAAATCAGTCCATCCTAAAGGAAATCAACCCTGACTGCTCATTGGAAGGAGAGATACTGAAGCTGAAGCTCAAATACTTTGGCCACCAAATGTGAAGAGAAAACTCTCTGGAAAAGACCCTGATGCTGAGAAAGACTGAAGGCAAAAGGAGAAGGGGACGGCAGAGGATGAGATGGCTAGATAGCATCACCGATGCAATGAATATGAACCTGAGCACACTCCGGGAGAGTGCGCAGGACAGGAAGGCCTGGCGTGCTATGGTCCATGGGGTCACGAAGAGTCAGACACGACTGAATGACTGAACAACAACAAACAGAGATAGATCATTCAGCACACCTGCCTTTTTAGTCCTTTGGTTTGGTTTTTAAATGTGTTATCATATATTTAGATATTTACGCTAATGACTGGCTTTAACTCTAGTATTTCACTTTGATTTTATTCAGTTTCAAACTTTTAAAGGTTTTATACTATGTTTTATCATATTGTATTTTAGGTAGGGATGTATGGATTGTGTAAAATCTGGTCCATCGGCGTTTCATGGGTTGTTGGGCACCTTTCATTCCATCATCCGCCCATTGACAGGACTGGATTTTTTTTTTAGTTTCTGAATTTGTTAAATTTGCACATTCAAAAATGTACAAATCCCCACAAAATGTGCAAATCCCCCCCAAAATGCTCATTTCATGCTTTAGCCTATGTGGGAAATGTGCGTTTTCAGCCATTTTTTTTAAGCATATTTTTCTACAATGAAATTTACACAAAATTCCCAAAGATTAGAAAAAAATGGCCTGCAAGTCCACAGAACCCACCCAGTGAGGGAAAGCTGGTTTGCTGCCGAATCTACAGGTCGGTTTCATAAAAAAATTGAACTTATTTGGTTCTGTTGCAGATTTCTCCAATATCCCTAATTTTAGGGATTAAATTTTTATGAACTGCCCAGAGAGCTTTAGCTATTGGGCAGTATAGAAAAGAAAGAAAGAAATACATAAGACTATAATAGTCTTCAGACGCATGTAGGAAGAAAGCCAGACTATGAAGCACATGGTCTTCAATGTCTATATATTAATGCCCAGAGTATGGGAAACAAACAGAACAAACTTCAACTCTTAATACAAGAGGGAAATTATGACTTGATAGGTATAACTGAGACTTGGTGGGATGACTCTCATGACTGGAATACTGCAATTGAAGGATATAACTTGTTCAAAAAGAACAGGAGGAACAGAAAGGGAGGTGAGGTTGCACTGTATGTGAAAAATATGTATCTCTGCACAGAAATACAGGAGGAGGAGCTTGGTAGCCCCATCAAGAGCTTCTGGATCAAAATAAATGGAGCAAAGAATAAAAGGAACCTGCTGGTTGGAGTCTACTACCAGCGACCCAATCAAGGAGAAGACAAGGATGAAACTTTTGAAAAGCAAATAGCCAATGTTTTAAGGAAGCATGATGTAGTAGTAATGGGGGACTTCAATTTCCCATTTTCAGTTACCTGGGCAACCGTTTCAACTGTATCAGGAAGAGAGAGTAGGAAAATACTAACACCCCCTTTAGAGATCCAAGACTAATAGAGAAAGTGGCATCCCATTTTTTGCAAGACAATTCTGTCATGTTGTACAAGTGCAATACTGGTGACTCATTTTATTTGCCCTAATTGTTGTAAGTCTCCTGGATGACCAGTACACTTTTCACATGGGTCTACTCATAGCTAAGGGGAAACTTGTTCATGTATAAATGCATGGATGGATTGCCTCCATCTGGAATTTCTTGGAGAAAAAATACTGCCAGTGCAACTAGTCTTGACCAGTCTAATTCTCAGTAGTGTCTTGCAGCCCAGCCCAGCCTGTACTCCATATAGCATTGTACTGAAGGGCTCTCACTTCATTGCAAGGACATAACTGATGCCCTTGCAGCAGAATTAAGCCCCCACTCCCATGTGGCTGAAGAGGCAGTCAAGAGAGCTGCTTAGTCACTGCTAGTTTGCTGCTCCTACTGCCATAGCACTGACAAAGGTGTAGGGCGTATTCTGTGCTCCCCTTCATCAATAGTCAGTAGGCCTATTATAGACAAAGAAGTAGTCATAGCTCTGCACACGCATCCTCTAACAGTGAAATTAGGAGTTCTGCATCATCTGCAAGACCCAGGATATGTCTTTAGATGCTTTATGCCTCTATAGGTACAGTAGATTTTATCAACTTTGCTATCCCTCTACTTTTTATGGTGATCCTTTCTTTCTCCATTTCTCATTGACTTCTCCAAAGTCGTTTCCATCCCTCTCTCTCTCTCCCTCTCTCCCTTCTTTAATAATCAGTGTTATCCATCTCTTGCAGTGTCATTTCTATGCTGGTCAGCTGCACTTTGAGCCCTATCGTTCAGCCGTTTGGCTCCTAAGAATGCTTTCTTTGATTGTCTAGGCTGCAGCAAGTGGATCCGTTTCTTAGCAACTGCCCTTCCTTGTATCCTTTTGTTATTTCCAACTCATTATCTTTCCCCGTGCTGAACTCCAAATTAAGTTAATTACAGATAGAGTTCATATCTCTTCAGCACAGAAGGGGCACTTGTAAAACACTATTCCAGTCAATACAAAATGAGGGCCTTGACCTATGTTAAGTAGCCTAGGCAAAAAAAAGAAAGGGGAAAAAAAGTAATTCAACTCCTCTTTCTCTGCACTATGCTCCCAATCAATGGTCTTCCTCCTTCTTTTGAGCATCCCTGGAAGTCAAGACTTCCAGAAGATAAATGTCATCCATTTCAAGTTCATACTATAGCTTCTGTGCTCTTTTATTTGTATTATTACGAATCACCTCTCTAATGTTTCTTCATTCTTCAAAACGATGAGGATGTTCCATTGTTTCTTTTGCCCCTTCCAACCAGATCCTGTGGTCCTGTATTCCAGCTTTATGGCTTGGCAAAATAGGTGCCAGACCTGACCCCTGCCCAAGCAGCCAAATTCCTCTTTCTAGGGGAACACACACACACATTTTCAGTATAGTATGATTGGTATCTTGGTAATGAATCCAGCCTCAAAGACCCAACAAATCAGTTCCTTTTCTGGCTTACTACATCATCCTGTGAGATGCTGAAATAGAAGATCATGGGATCTGGCTTAATGGTGTTAACACCAACACTCTCCCTCCCTGCCTCCTCATGTGGTGTGCTATTAGCCATTTTGGCCCACAGGAGCCATGGAGGCCCACATAAACTTGCACCAAGAGGGAGGGCCTTCATCAGTTGTGGGGCAATCAGCTTTGCCCCACTTTCTAGGCACAGGTTCACACATCAGATGTTGCAGCTGTGTTACAGATTGGACATCGAGTTATCCTTTTAGCCTCTTCTGACTGAACAGGTAGATTGCAATACCTGTCTAAAACCAAACAGCTCTGTGCTCAAGTGAATTGTTGCATGCATTGTCTGCACCAGTTCTATAGGATGTATTTATCTGTGCAACATATTCACCACTGGAGGTCACTCTTGTACTATGCACAATGCTCCTCCTGGAGTGGTTTAATTCCAAGTTAACTCCCCCTGCCCCCATTCCCCTGCATTCTGTCTGGTATTGTTGTCCTTAGGGGCAGTTTAGATATTATGTAGTTTATTCACATGAATTGTCCAGCAGCCCCAGACTGTGTGCTTAAGTGAACGAAGGTACTCAAACATAGTTACTGGCCTGAAGCAACTTCTCTTCTGTGATCTCCAAGTCAGGGAAATGTGTCTTCAAGATCTCAGAGAAGTTTGTGCAGGCAATGACTCATGATCTTCTCGCTCTGGTATTAGGTATGTTCATTTGGATGCAAACCTGGGGACAGCTGAGATAAGTCATGTGGCTTTTTCAAAACTATTATCTGAAGTCAGGAGAAACACCCTGACTGTTAGAGCAATACGACAATGGAACCAATGACCCAGGGAGGTGGTGGGCTCTCCCACCCTGGAGGCATTCAAGACGACGCTGGACAGCCATCCGTCAGGGATGCTCTGACTTGGATTCCTGCACTGAGCAGGGGGTTGGACTCGATGGCCTTGTAGGCCCCTTCCCCTTAAGTGTCACACTGTGTCCTCATTATATTCCAATCCTTTTTACTCGGTGACACCAGTCAATCTTGAGGTGTTGGTATATTCAATATATTCAAGCACTTTCAAACAAGGAGCCATGCAACTGATTTTCTAGCTCCCAGTCCACATGTTTCAGTGTCACTGGATTAGGGATTAGTTTCTTTTATGTCAATATTACAGAATGGATAACGTCAATATCACTCAGAAATGCCATAGTCCATAATGCAGTGAATTTCAGTTCATAGAATCATAGAACAGTAGGGCTGGAAGGGGCCTATAAGACCACTGAGTCCAAACCCCTGCTCAGTGCAGGAATCCAAGTCAGAGCATCCCTGACAGATGGCCATCCAGCGTCATCTTGAATGCCTCCAGTGTGGGAGAGCCCACCTCCTCCCTAGGTAGTTGGTTCCATTGTCGTATTGCTCTTTGTTGCCCTCATCATCTTTGTTGCCCTTCTCTGAACCCTCTCCAGCTTGTCTGCATCCTTCTTAAAGTGTGGTTCCCAGAACTGGACACAGTACTCCAGATGAGGCCTAACCAGTGCTGAGTAGAGGGGAACTAGTACTTCCCGGGATTTGGAAGCGATGCTTCTATTAATGCAGCCCAAAAGAGCATTTGCCTTTTTTGCAGCCACATCACATTGTTGGCTCATATTCAGCTTGTGACCTACAACCATTCCAAGATCCTTCTCACTTGTAGTGTTGTTGAGCCAAGTATCGCCGATCTTGTAACTGTGCATTTGGTTTCTTTTTCCTAGGTGCAGAACTTGGCATTTATCCCTATTGAATTTCCTTCTGTTGTTTTCTGCCCAGTGCTCCAGCCTATCAAGATCACTTTGAATTTTGTTTCTGTCTTCTAGGGTATTAGCTATCCTGCCCAATTTTGTGTCATCAGCAAATTTGATCAGCATTCCCTGTACCTCCTCATCCAAGTCATTAATAAAAAGGTTGAAGAGCACTGGGCCCAAGACTGAGCCCTGCAGTACCCCACTCGGTACCTCTTCCCAGTTTGAGAAGATCCCATTGATAAGCACTCTTGGAGTCCAATTCTGTAACCAACTGTGGATCCACCTGATAGTTGTTTCATCTAGCCCACTTTGAGCTAGTTTGCTCATCAGGATATCATGGGGCACTTTGTTGAAAGCTTTGCTGAAGTCGAGGTATATGATGTCTACAGCATTCCCACAGTCCACAAGGGAGGTTACTTGATCCAAAAATGAGATCAGATTTGTCTGGCAGGATTTGTTCTTGACAAATCCATGTTGGCTTTGAGTAATCACTGCATTGTTTTCAAGGTCCTTATAGATGGATGGCTTTATAATCTGCTCCAGAATTTTCCCAGGGATTGATGTCAGACTGACTGGTCTGTAGTTCCCAGGTTCCTCCTTTTTGCCCTTTTTGAAGATAGGGACATTAACCCTCCTCCAGTCATCTGGCACTTCACCCATCCTCCATGATTTCTCAAGGATAATAGACAGTGGCTCTGAGAGTTCTTCTGCTGGTTCCTTTATTACTCTAGGATGCAGTTCATCTGGCCCTGGAGATTTGAACTCATTCAAAGTAATTAGGTGTTCCTTGACCATATGCCTATCGAGCTCAAGCTGCAGTCCTGCTCCTTCAGCCTGTACTTTGCCTTTGCCGGAGGGGGGGGGGGTTCATAGACCCTCTTTCGGGAGAAAACTGAGCCAAAGTAGGAATTGAGCTTTTCTGCCTTTTCCTTGTCATCTGTTATCATTTTCCCATTCTTATTTAACAGTTGAACCACCATTTCTTTCCTCTGTCTTTTACTATGTACATATCTGAAGAAAGCCTTTTTGTTGCTTTTAGTATCCCTCACTAACCTCAGCTCCTTCTCAGCTTTAGCCTTCCTGACGCCATCCCTGCAATTCTGTGCTACCTGCCTGTACTCTTCCTTTGTAGCTTGGCCTTCCTTCCACTTCCTGTATGTGTCCTTTTGTTGTTGTTCTTAGGTCATCTCTAAGCTTTTTGTGAAGCCATATTGGCTTCTTCTGTTGTCTTCCACCTTTTCTTCTTGTTGGAATTGTTTGTAATTCTGCCTTTAGAATTTCCTTTTTTAAAAACTCCCACCTATCTTGGACTCCTTTTCTCATTAGAGTCGCTTGCCATGGGACCAAACTTATCGTTCTGAGTTTATTAAAAGCAGCTTTCCTAAAATCCTGGGTATGCGTTTGGCTACACTTGGCTTTTGCTTCCCTTAGAACCAAGAACTCAAGTATAACATGGTTTCTTTCCCCCAGAGTTCCTGTAACCGCTACTTTATCCACTAAGTCACCTCTGCTGGTTAGGATCAAGTCAAGGATAGCCAGTCCTCTAGTTCCTTCCTCTACTTTCTGTAGGAGGAAATTATCAGCAACACAAGTCAGGAATCTCTTGGAGGGACCATGTTTTGCAGAATTTGCCTCCCAACAAATATTGGGAAAATTGAAGTCCCCTATTACTACTACATCATGCTTCCTTGAGACATTGGCAATTTGCTTTTCAAAAGTTTCATCCTCGTCTACTTGTTGATTATATTGTATGTATTTTTAACATATAGTGCAACTCCCCCTCTCTCTCTGTTCCTCCTGTTCTTTTTGAACACGTTATATCCTTCAATTGCTGTATTCCGGTCATGGGAGTCATCCCACCAGGTTTCAGTTACACCTAAAAAGTCATAGTTTCCCTCCTGTATTAAGAGTTCAAGTTCATCCTGTTTGTTTCCCATACTCTGGGCATTAGTGTAGAGACATCAAAGGCCATGTGCTTTAGAGTCTGGCTTTCTTTCTACATGTTTCTGAAGACTATTCTTGGGTGCTATTAGAGTTGTTCTCTCCTTTGTGGTGCATGAGCCTTCATCCATTGTTACCCACAACTTTACATCTCCCTCCCCTGTAGGATTCAGTTTAAAGCCCTCCTGATGACATTCTTCATGCTGTGGCCAAGCACATTCTTCCCAGCCCTTGTGAGGTGCAACCCATCCCTTGCCAATGATCCGTCTTCCAGGAAGTAAAGTCCATGGTCCAATTTCCTGTTACGCAGGAGTCTATTCTTCTCCCCCCACCCCTACCTCACCCTACAGAGTCTAATGCTAATAAAAGGGATTGATGCAACACTTCCAGCCATAAACCCTTGCTGAGAAGCTTCCCAAAAAGGCATCCAAAATTAGCTTCAGCCATGATCGCTAAGGGTATTTATTCACATAGCCTGAGTTTGGATCTGGCTTGTGTGGATGGTTACCTTAATGCCTTCAGTTTTGAGACAGAAATGTAGTATTGTGGAAAACTGTGCTTCCACATTGTGTAGTAATGGCTTTAAATCAGAGTTAGACAAATTCATGGAGGATAAGGCGATCAGCGTCAACTAGTCATGATGGCTATGGATTACCTCCAGTATCAGAGGCAGTAGTGCTCTCAGTACCAGCTGCTGGGGAACACAATTATTTATTTATTTATTTATTTATTTATTTCTATACCGCCCAATAGCCGAAGCTCTCTGTTTATTATTACACTCATATCCTGCTTGTGGATTTCCCACAGGCATGTGGTTGGCCACTGAGGGAAACAAGTTGCTGGACTGCATAGGCATTTGGTCTGATTCAGAAGGGATCTTCTTGTGTTCTTACAACAATTCCTGTCTTCATCCATCCTCCCATCTCAGATGGTGTGGCTGGCCCCGCCATACATAGACATTTCACACAGGAAAAGACTTGGTGGACCTAGATTATTCATTTGAGTATACTCTGAACTTTCTGCTCTTTCTCCTTTCAGAATCTGCTTAGGAGAAATAAACAAAAGAATGTGGTTTCAGGGAGTTGCTGAATGGCTACTGGCAGTGCCCCAAGCTCTCCAGTCCCTAGCCTCCTTGTTTTCAAATATGCCTATTGAATATCAACACACATACAGTGTTTTCTAATCTCCACAGAGATGCATGAAGTGTGTCTGTATCTGAGACTAGAATGTCCCCAGAGAAGTGTGCTAGTGTGAGGAGAAGTACAGAGTTATTTCCCAGGATGCACTGAGGGATATCTTATTTCCTCTGTGAGAATTAGAAAAACTGGCATTTCAGCAACAGCAACACTTCTTGACAGAGAGCCTAGTAAAACCTGACCAACCTTCAATCCATTTATCAAGGTGCATCCAGTTCCTATTTTAAAGCTGGCAAAGCAATAATAAGTACCAACCCACCTGCCCCCCTCCTAAAAAAAAAAACTAGAACAAAAAACATATAGGTATATCCAGAGCAGTTTAATAAGTAAAAGCAGGGGGGGGGGAGAGGAAATTAAAGCAACAACCTGCCTCCATGAAACCTTTTCCTCTTGATAGCTCCAGCATTTTATGATTTCAATGTAAATACATTTCAGAGATAAGCAGGAGAAGATATTATTCAGTCATCCACAAAGGCTGCTTCAGAATAACATGTGGGTTATTACCGCAATTACCCTGGCAGTGCGGGATTCTTTGGCAGTGGCTCAACAGGGGTTCAGACCAGGGGTAGTGGAAGGATCCATGGGAGGGGTCAAGTCTGCCAAGTTTTTGGCAGCTCAGCCCCCTGGACTCTGGCTCGCTTGCCTGCAAGCTGGCCCGACTCGCACAGGTCGAGTCGGGCCAGCTCATGGACTTCTGCCACCAGCGCTGCCATATGCAAAACCCTCGCACTCTCCTTGCCAATGCTGATGCCAGCAAGGACAGCGTGAGGGGTTTGCGCATGGCAGGAGTCCCTGCTGCTGCCATCTGCCATGGTCAGCACCACCGCTGCTGTGCGCAAATGTCTCTTTCTCCCTCCCGAGGGCTGGGAGAGAAAAGGAGACATTTGTGCAGATTGGGGTTGCTGCGCACAAGTCTTTCCTTCTCCCTCCCGGGGCCCAGGAAGGGGAAGGAATGACTTGTGCACAGGGACCCACCATGGCTGGGAATCCTCGAGTTCTGGCGGGGAGCCCATGGCTTGGCTTGCTAATACAAGGCAAGCTGGGGGTTCAGGGGAAATCTGTCCCCTCATGCCAAACTACCCTAGTTCAGACAGGGAGTTTACCAGACCTTTTGGGTGCAAAGCATGTACTCTATGTAGCGTCAGCTACAGTCTGTTCCCAGTCCCTTTATATGAAGAGATAGGGTCCCCATCTCTTCATACAAAACCCACAAAGGGGCACTGCTCTTCTCCCTTCATAAAGGAATTCACTTTCCAGGGATTCAGGCAAGAATGTTTCCTGCCCTACCTCGAGATGCTGAGGGTCAAACCTGGGACATCTGCATGCAAAGCAGGTGCACTCTGCCACTGAGCCACAGCCCCTCCCCTATTCAATCACTACTTTTTCATAGAGACCCATGCTCAAAGCAACTTGCAAGAAAGCAAAAAAGCAAAATAGAAAACCAAAAGTTTAAAAGACTAAATCGCAACATTTTACAATACAACTTAAAAAAAAAAAATAGAAACTCTAAAGAGCTAAGCACTGGGAAAAAGGTGCCCACGGACCCTGCATGCCTCTGGCATTTCCAACATCAGAGAAAAACTGGTTTCTGAAGCAGCTGAGAAGAGGATTCCAAGGTCAGATATTCCCCTCTCAGGGTGGTCTCTCTCACGGCCCTCTCACGGTAAGATCTAATATTTCCTATGGCTCCGGGGGTGCCTTCCCAGGGACCGTAGGATTATAGCACTGGAGGCGAGCCTAATGCAACTAGAAAAGGCTACATTTTTCTACCATTAATCACTACAATCCGTTGCTGCTATTTTACTGATGTTTTATTTCTGTGGGTCTGGAAATGGTTTTTATTCAGGGGTGAATTATATTTTAATGTACTGTTGATATTGTGTGCTTGACTTTTTAAATTTTAGATGTTTTATTATACTTTTTTTTAATGCTTTTATTTTGTGCAACACCTTAGGTGGAGTTTGTCCAGAAAGGTGGTGTATAAATATTTGAATATAAATAAATAAATACCACACAATAATATTTTCCCTCTTACATACTGATCTATGGAGTTCTCTTTCTCCAGACTAATCTAGGGGAGTTCTTTTCTGTTCCCTTCAAATCTCTAACTTAGGGCCTTGACTTAAAAAAGGGAAGAAGTGGGTAAACTGAGATTAACTTGAACCATATTCAAGAATACCATGAGTTATTTTTGCATCCCAGTCAGTCCCAGTGTTAAAACAGGAAGGGAAGCTTAATAAGAGAAGAGTATGTAAGTGATGCAGTTACTTTGGAAAGGATAGTTTGGCAAAGCAACAGGGACAACAGAAGGATATACATTCACTATGTCCCAGTCCAGGAGCAGGCAGGCTTTGTTAGCAGGCCCAACCCACCTATATTTCTTTGTTACACAGCATAAAACATGGTTCCTTCCATCTTCAGGGCAAGCTAGGAAATATGAAGCAAGCACAGGTCTAGCCTACCCTACAAAATAATTTCCTCCCTCCCCACTTAGGTGAGCATTGTCAGTTCTGACAATACTAGTTACATGGTAGAGGGACAGATTTTTCTAGATGAATTCTTCTTGGACAACACTGATCCTCTGTTAGGCCCTGTGAACACACCAAGGGCTGGTGTCAAGGGTAAGGCATGGTTGGGCACCTGCCAAGGGCCCATACCCCATAGGGGCCCACTGGCAAGAGCTTCCTGGACTTCCATTGCAACCTGCTTGTTCACCTTCCTCTCACAAAAATGGTTTCAAGAAAACTTCCAAGGAATGAGTTTCCCTGTCTTCCTCATCCAGCTGTTATCATCATTGTGAACATAAGAACTTAAGAGCCCTGCTGCATCAGACCAAGGGTCCATCCAGTCCAGCATTCTGTTCACACAGTGGCCAACCAGCTGTCGACCGAGAACCCACAAGCAGGGCATGAGCGCAACAGCACCTTCCCACCCATGTCCCCCAGCAACTGGTGTATATAGACTCACTGCCTCTGGTACTGGGGGTAACACATAGCCATCAGGACTAGGAGCCATTGATAGCCTTTTCCTCCAGGAATTTATCAAACCCCCTTTTAAAGCCATCCAAATTGGTGGCCATCACTACATTCAGTGGTAGTGAATCCCATAGTTTAACTATGCACTGTGTGAAAAGTACTTCCTTTTATCTGCCCTGAATCTCCCACTAATCAGCTTCATGGGATGACCCAGGGAACTTGTGGAACTCCATCACTGTAGATCTCCCTCCTCTGGCAGTGCATCTGGATCCCTCACTGGCTGCTTTTAAATGAGGCCAAAAGTAAGGATGTCAGAGAATTCCGCCACTGATCTCGGTGAGGCCGAATGCCAGTGCATTCGGCCCCCCGAACTCCGTGGCAGAACGGCCTGCCCCCCCGCCCCCCCCCTCCCGCGGATCCCTCCCGGGACGAGACTTACCTGGGTCGGATCTTCCGGGTGGCTCCGGCGGCGGCTCCGGCGGTGGCTGTGGCGGCTGGTCTTCCAACCGGCGGCCGCCGCCGCCATTTGCAGTCTTGTCGGTTTTGGGGGGGGGTTACAAGACATGATAGGCTACGTAAAGATTTACATAGCCTATCATGGCTAGGTTTAAAAAAAAAAAAAAACATGACATGATAGGCTACGTAAATCTTTACGTAGCCTATCATGGCTGGGTGGGTTTAAAAAAAAAAAACTGCATATGCAAATGGCAGCAGCTTATTTTTGGCCGTCTTAGTCGACGTAAATATTTACGTCGACTATGACGGCAAAAATAAAGGGGAACGCAAATAGCGTAGCGGGCGCTATTTGCATCCCTTTTTGATTCCCCGTTTTAGCCTACGTAAATATTTACGTAGGCTAAAATGGCAAATCAAAAAGGGATGCAAATAGCGCCTGCTACGCTATTTGCGTTCCCCTTTATTTTCACCGTCATAGTCTACATAAATATTTACGTAGATTAAGAGGGCAAAAATAAAGAACGCAAATGGCGGCAGCCGTAGCCGCCGCCATTTGCATACGCGGTTTTGTTTTTGTTCTTTACGCAGAGCCCTCCGTGGCCGGAAATCCGGCTGCGGATGGCTCTGGCCTGGCTGGGCCTGGCCGGCTGCTCCACGGAGCTGCCGCGGAGCACAGCCAGCTGCGGAGGATTCCGGGGGGAGGAACGGAGTGCCTCCCCCCCCACCATCAACATAATCTGCGAAAGGTAAGTGATTTTCGTACATCCCTAGCCAAAAGCCTTGTTTCAAGCTGGTTTTAGCTGAAACTGCTATTAACTGATTGACTGAACACTGGTCTGTAGCTGTAGAATTGTAATGGTTGCTGCTATTTCATTGTCTGTATTAATGTGACTGTTTTTATATTATTTTATGATTGCAATTATTTCTTTTAATTTTGTAAACTGTCTTGAGGGGGCTCTCTTCCCAGAAGGCTTGTATATATACACTTAAGGTTGGATCCAGATTGAAGCTGGATGTTAGTGCTGGTGGATGTGGACTTCCCTACCACCTCCTTCCCATGGTAGTCCTTCCAGCCCCTGAAAATCCTACACCAAGTCAGGAGAACCTGCTGAATGGGATGAGCAGTGGTGTGGAGGAGACGGAGGATTCCCCAAATCAGGTAGAGGAACTTTCCATGTCACCCTTCATCTCAAGTAAGGTCCCTTGCTTGAGAGGAAGACAGATCCTGGATCCAATCCATGATAAATAAATCTTAAATAATTACCACTAGTGAACTGTTCTTTGAGTTAGGGACTTCTTCCTAATATAAACATAACAGATGCTTCCATGTTACTTAAAACCATTTCTTCTTGCCCTGTTCTCAATAGGTAGAGAAACTATTCCCATCTACTTTCAGAGATCCTTAAAACATTTAAACACAGACATTTCAAAATATACATTTGGGGGAGGGGAACCTCTTCCTAGGATAACTATGATAAGTGTGAATCCCACTTTACCCCCAATATATCATAATGGACAAAGTGATTTTCTAGACATAAAGCCATTCTTCCTATCAGAAAAAAGAAATGGAAGAAAAATAGGAGACAGAGGGGAAAGTGTGTAGAAGAGAGCAAAATAAATTAAAGCAACTGCAGGAGAGAAGAGATTCCAAATATTTGACAGTGAAATGTTCTCTGTCCAAGAACAATGACAACAGCCATAATAACAAACTTTTCAGCATCCCTAGGAATAAAGGACATATTCTGAGTTGTGATCTCAGATTTTTTTAAAAAAAGCTGAAGTAGGTTTTTTTCCATCATCTTCTGCTCTTTTTCATTCATTCTATAACCAATATTTTCTATTTCATTGCCTGTATTTTAAAAAAATAAATAAAAAAAGAGAACTCCAGCACCAGCAGAAAATAAATCAGAGAGTTCAGCATTTTCTCATCACGGCAGCTGGGGCCCAGGTTGGCACTTTTTCTTTTCCCGGAAAACCATAATCCCATAAAATGTAAGGTTATTAAGTCAGCAGTGAATAATTCATGAGATAATTATAAAACATTTACAAGTTGACATTATCAGCTATCAGCAGGGAAAAAATCAACGCTTAACACCCTGCAACGCTGTTGACAAACCCGTCATGATTACGCAGCAAGATTCTTCTACTGTTGCGGAAATTATTTAACATTAATTGTTTCAAAGATGCCCCAAGACTGTGTATGTGTGTGTGTGTGTAGAATGAGGAGAAGGTGGAACGTGACAGACTAGGAATTGCTGGCATTCTAATCTGAGTGTACCAGGGAGTTGACCAGTCCAAGTCCTGTTTAAAGGTAAAGAACCATCAGAAGGAAGAGCTGGGCCTGGAAGGTGCCCATCAGCAGGACCTGGACAGCAGACTGAGTAAGGCAAACCTGTCACCTGGTCACAGCCTTCCACACTATGGTGAAATGGACTGGGTTTCTGTTTAAATGATAATAATTTTCTCAATTTGCAGCTACACATATAAATTAGACATGAAAAATCTATGCAAATCTCTGTCCACTGTTTTTGGTGAGCTTTTTTGGTGATTCCTAAGGCTAAGTGGCTGATATTGTTCCATGCAGCAGTGCCTCCTTGTGGAAGTTGAGCTGAGCCTCTTCAGGCTATAGGAATGAATGAGGGAAAAAAGGACAGCGTTGTTCTTCCAGATCCAAGCCCTGGTCTACTGTAGACAATGTCTGTGCCTGAGCTGGCCTGGCTATAAATGCTACTGGATAAGGACTAAACAACAGCCTCATCTGTGTAGCTTGGTAGCTGATGTCCCTATTAATGATGCTGCCAAATTTCATAATTAGTCAACTCACTGGCTGAACTTCACCCATTCGTAATGCTCACCTTTTTAACAAGCCTGGACCAGCTTTTTACAAATTGGCTATTCAGTTCAGAATGGACTGTAACCTTCTGAGCAAGCAGAGTCTGTATCTAAACAATGCCATTTCTGCACATACACTGGGTTGATTGGTTTAACCCTTGATTGATCTGGTGCACCCACTGCTGCTTCCGATGTTGTCATCAGTACAGCTCCTGACTCTGAGAGCCCATCTTCTTCTCTCCTCCATATGCTGGTGATCAGTGACAGCAAGGAAACATCACATCGCATCGGCAGGCCTCATGAAAAAAACCAGTCAGGAAGAAAGCACATAGCATGGCGACGCACGACGTCACAACACACTGCACATTTCCAAAGTTATACTCTGATATTATGCATCTGCTCATTTACACAGAATGAGAGTTTGTTTTGAGGGAGAAATCTCATCTGAGATTACAGGGGTGGGTTTGTTATCTGAGGAAATAACGAATTCATCCGGGATACGTTCGTCCTTTGCTAGTCTAGATATCTGTGCATGGGGTCTTCCTCACCTGGCTTCCCCTTTGTTCCATCTGCCAGTTTTCTGATTTTATTTATTTATGTATTTATTTATCTATCATTTGTGTATATGGGAAACAGGAACATGCACTGCATCTCTTCAAACCCAACAGTTATTTATTCTATCTTACAGAAACGCAGAGTAACATTCTTTGACTTGTAATAGGAGCATAAACAACTTAACTGAACAATTGTCCTTGGTAACTGGTACAGTCATGAAGGCTCAGGGCTGTCCTGGCCTCTCAGGAGACTATGCCAGCCAAAACCGATCCTAGTGACTTCTGCCCAAAAGAGAAAGTATCCCTTTCTAGCCGTTTGCACACTCTCCTGTGGCTTCTCCACCTTCTTGCTCCAACCCCCTTCCATCAGCCTCCTCAGCATGGGATGATGCAGGCATCTGGTTGGGGCTCAAAGCCTGATGAGGAATTGGCAGTTCGGCCCCCCAGACACCAGTCCTCAGGCCCCAGCTCTTGCCCAACGAGTCGGGAAGCATGCGGACGCCTGGTCCCTCAGCGAGCCGCCTGTCACCACCACTGCTGTAGCAGGGACAAGAGGGGAAGAAGGGAGCACTTCTCCTCTCCTCCGCCCACACCCCCATGATAGCAGCAGTGCTTGTCTTACATAAGTCTCTTAAACTTATGTAAAACGACCAGCCTGTCCCTCGCTGCCGCCGCTGCTGTAGCAGGGGTGGGGGGAGAAAAGGGGAGCACCTACCCTCTCCTCCCCCCCACTACAGTGGTGGCGGCGGCAGCAGGGACACCCCCACAGCCTCCCACTCCTTGTTACAAGCCACACTGTTGTGTAAAAACGGCAGCTAGAGGAGCAGGAGCTGCAGGATGTTCACGGACTGCTCCCCGAGCCCTCCAGGGCTCATGCAGCCCAGCTTGCAGGGGCGGGCAGTGGCAGGGGCCCTGCGAGTGCCTGAGCTCAGCGGGCACAAGTGAGTCCATCCATCCCTAGAGACCCTTGCCTTTTGCGGTAGACCCTGCCTCCGTGTTTGTTCGCCTTTGTGTTTGTTCACCTCCTGACAGGAGCTGCAGAAATATCTAGTCCCAAACATCCCCAACCGGGTCTAAATAGCTGTGCGCAAGCAAGGGAGTCCGAAATGGAAGGAGGCTTGGTAGCACAAATTACAAATGTGAGTTTTTAAATTTCGTGCCTCTGATATTGTGCACATTAAGCTTTCCTGGCCCCAAACTGTGCATATTTAAATATGCGTGTGTTTTTTGACTTCCTTTTTTGCACCACAACAAAGGCGGGGAAATGGCAGGCGCTCACTGGATGGGATCGCGGTGAGTCCTGGAGGACAAGAGCTAGGCATGAGCAGGCACGAGTGGGGGGTGATCGAGGACAGTGTCTCAGCAGGCGGAGTCTGGGAGTCACAGGTGGGGGCCCCTGACAGACTTCCAGACCCAGTCAAGCACCCACGACATCCCTAGCTCAAGCTCAGCAGGTTCCGGCTGATTCTGTCCCCTAGACACCAGCCCATGAACCCCTGTAAATTACCCAATTCAGGGCATGCTGAGTCAGGCAAGTGCGGCGGCTCCCGCTCCTTGCCCACCTGGCCGCTCAGCCTGTTTTGCCTGAAATCGGCCTTCATTGAAAAGGCCCCCTCCGCCCGCGCTGCAAGGAAAGAGAGTGCGGGAGTTGCAACCGTGCCTCCTTCCCAGCCTGCTCCCAGCCTATCCTGCTGCCTCCTCCGCTGCAATGAGCCGCCATTTGGGGCACAATGGCAGCTCACCAGAGAAGCGGGCAGCTGCTCGCCAGGCACCCATGAACTACCAAGTAGCTCGCAAGCAGGGACAGGTGGCCAGTGGGGGTCTGCCAAGCTGGGCACAGGGTGAACTCGGGTGATTTTGCCCATCCCTAGTCAGAGGCAGAGCTTCTGCTTAGAGTTGCCAGGACCCCCAAACCAGGGCAAATGCTAGCCCTGAGATTCAGGCAGTCAAGACTCCAGGCAGTCAACTTGGAGTCTTGCATTTAGGAGTCCTGCAACAACATTATTTTAAAAGATCACTTTCTTAAAAACCCACTCATGATTCTGAAAGATAAAATATTGCCTGTGGGGGTTCTTCCCCTCTATGCTTCCCCATTTTTTTTTCACTGAATAAAAAAAGGAAGTGGGAGAAAAAACATCTCTACATAATGGAGGAAAAAGTAAGTGGGTTGGATCTAAGGTTGATGTTCTGCCAATGGAATGGGTCTTCCCCTGCCCTCTCCTCTCCCCTGCAGCCCCCATGCCCTCTAAATCTGCTTCGGAGGGCACATTCTGGAGCAGATTTGGAAGGTGCATGGGGGACTGCAAGGGGGAAGAGAGGATAGGGAAGTGCCCCTCCATTGGCAGAATGTCAACTTTGTTAGGATAGAGATTTTTTATTACTGTTGTTTTATTTATTTAAGCTATTTTTACTTTGTCTTTCAGCACAAGTGCTCTCAGGGAGGTTCCAAAGGTTCTCTCCTACCCATTTGTATTTCCACAATAGCCCTGTGTGATAGCCTGCAAGATAGTGACTGACCCAAGGTCACCCAGTTAGTGTCATGGCTGGGTGGCCATGACAGCTAGTCCTAGGACTGGACCCAAGATCAGTCTTCCGTGAGAAGAAGAATCCCCTTCCTCACACACTGCAGCTCACCCCTGCCTTTCTGTGTAGCATTTTCAGGGGCTGGAGGAGCTGCCATAGGAAGGAGCGGGCAGGGAAGTCCACTTCCACCAGCGGAGTTGATCCAACCTAAATCTGAATCCAAGCCCATTTCTGGTACTCTAACTTGGCAGCCTCATGACATCATGAGGCCCTACCCCATGACATCACTAAGGCTGCATGAATCTCAGACATTGAGATCCCAGAGACCTGGCAATCTTCCATCTGCTGGAGACCATCCCGGGATACTGGATCACAGATAAAACCTGGTGGTGCATTTCCCACAGCTCAGCTCGGACAGGCCACTTTCATGAAATTAAAAGATGCTTGCTCCTTGGGAGGAAAGCTATGGCAAACCTAGACAGCATAGTAAGAAGCAGAGACATCACCTTGCCAACAAAGGTCCGTCTAATCAAAGCTATGGTTTTCCCAGTAGTAACGTATGGCTGTGAGATCTGGACTATAAGGAAGGCTGAGTGCCGAAGAATTGATGCTTTCGAACTGTGGTGCTGGAGAAGACTCTTACGAGTCCCCTGGGCTGCAAGGAGGTCAAATCAGTCAATCCTAAAGGAAATCAACCCTGAGTGCTCCTTGGAAGGACAGATACTGAAGCTGAAGCTCAAATATTTTGGCCACCTAGTGCGAAGAGAAAACTCCCTGGAAAAGACCCTGATGCTGGGAAAGACTGAAGGCAAAAGGAGAAGGGGACGGCAGAGGATGAGATGGCTAGATAGCATCAGCGATGCAATGAATATGAACTTGAGCATGCTCCAGGAGAGAGCGGAGGACAGGAAGGCCTGGCGTGCTATGGTCCATGGGGTCACCAAGAGTCAGACACGACTGAACGACTGAACAACAACAACAACTATATACATACTGTAGGTTTTTCTGAACCTTTCAGCCCACATATTGGAAGGCTAAAGGCTTTGGCCTGGGAAATGTTTTCTCCTAAATGAACGAAGGGGTAGGGGGGACAAGATATTATGAAGTCCAAAGTAATGGCAAAACCCTACATTAGGCTTCGCAAGGTTTGCACATCTTACCTCTCTCCCCATCACAAATCACAGCAGTCTAGTGTGTGCTCTTCCTGAGGGTAGTAGGAGGCATGCCATCCATTTTGAACAGGTAAGTAATGTCCCCAGGAGCTTTGGCACTAAGTGGATGTTAAACAAAGCAACCAGGAGCCTGAGGCACAGTGGTTTGATTAACCGCGCGTCCCTTTGTTGAAGGATTAGGAGGACTGTATCATTGTGATGTTTGAATCTTAATTGAAATCCAGGGCTCTGGGCGCTTCTCCCCGGTGTATGTCAAGACTGCTGTGGGAAGATCATGCATGATGCCGGCCTGTATGTGTGTGGAGAGACACAAGGAAGGGAATATGTTTACCATCATTGACAGGTCTATAACACATTCAGAACAAAACAAGGAACCATTGTACACAAACCCTTGACAATTGGAGTTGTTTGACTCAGAATTCCAATTATGCTTTTTCAATCCTTTTAATAATAATAATAATAATAATAAAATCTGTCTGACATTTGAGAGAATAAGCAAAACATGTAATCTCATTGCTCTGTCAATGTATAATACAATATAATAAAAATGGGGGAAATACTGTCTATACACAGCAGATGGCCTCATGCCACAACAAAACCAACCAAGTTCTGTCAGTAATAGAAATGTTATGCCACTTGCTTGTTAAATCCAGTAGAAAACACAAGGACATGTCTCCCAACACAATAAAGTGGGTGCACAACGGATGTACTGTTTAATATTCTTGTACATTTGCTGCATTTTAATGTGAAAGGGAGATGAGGGTGGCTGCCCCTGAGGGCCTTTGCAGAAATCCTGGGCAAAATAACAGACGTGTGTTGTGAGATCACATGCTTTCTGCTCATCTATCATTCCTTCTAATTGCAGACGACGGTGGTGGAGTGCTGAGCAGTTTGGAAGTGGATAGGGCCAGCCAAAGATAAGGCAGTGGTTTCTATATAATCAGCAGACTCCCTAGGGACACAGGCATATACAGTATATAAGTTCATAAATTAAGAGGAAAACAAAACTAGCCCCCAACATCTCCTGACGAGGACCTGTAAGCTTGTAGGCTATATGGAATGTTGAGGAGAGATGGAAATCTGAAGTGTTGTAAGAGAAGAGGAAATTAGCTTGCTTATTTATAGGCTCCTGAAGGCTCCTAAGATCTTATACCAGCCTTCCCCAACCTGGTGCCCTCCAGACGTTTTGGACTACGACTACTGTGAGTTCCATCCATCTTGGCCAATGGTGCAAGATGTAGTCCAAAACATCTGGAGGGCACCAGGTTGGGGAAGGCTGCCTTATAGTAAGTATTCTAGAGGAAGGATTAAGGTGTGGGGGATGTGTGCTCTGAGGGTAGAAAACTCACCTCCCTGCATTATATACAGATGTTTAAGGAGGAAGAAGGGCAAAATGACATCTTTTCCCTTTACCACTTTCCACAATCCAACCCCCTCTCACCATATAGCCATAAAATGATCCAGTTGTGGACTAGCAGTCACAAACCTGTGCCCTCTAGCACTATAGAAACATAGGCAGCTGCTTTATAATAATGCTGAGTCAAAGTATTTGGCCTAGATGTATTTGTCATATCAGAGGGTTGGGTTTCGGACAAATCACTGCCCAGAGATTCTAATAATCTTTGGGGGTTGTCTGAAATCCATAAATTTGTTTGGGAGGTGGGGGGTGGGGGCTTACTATTATTTGAAATGTGGTGGCACCAGGGATGTCTGAGAAATCTGTTTGCGGGGTGGAGTTCAATGAGTTTTCCTAGACTCAGCCCATCAGACTTTGTTTTGGTTCCTGCTGCGGTGCCCAACTTGATGAGTCAGGGCAGTTTGTGGATTTTCCCAAAGTTTTGCTCATTTTTGTGGGTGGTGGGAAGTTCTGCAATTTGTGCAAACGTCTGAGCAATTTGCACAATTGCATCCAAATTTGCGCAAACTACCGATAAATTTGGGCAAATCCGGCTGTAATTTGTGCAAATCACTCAGAAATTTGTGCAAATTGCAGAACCTTAAACAAATGTGCAAAAATAGTTCCCGGAATTTGGGCAGCAGCTTGCAGCTCAGCTCGCAGATGCAAACTGAGTCATGCATGCTGTGGAACTCCACCGAGCCAAAAAGGAACTGGATTTCCCAGTGACAGACATCTCTAGGTGGCACCATGACAGAGGATTTTGTCCCCCTTTTTTCTTAAACAAGCAAAACAGCTTTGCTGCAATTCTATGGCCAATGGGAATACTGCTAGGCTGCTTTGACTGCAGCCCCACCACCTCCACTTGAAGAGGCAGCAAAGGTTTTTTCCCCCTTGTTTAAGAAAGGAGGGAGCTGACAAAACCCTCTCTGCCTCCACTCAGATAATGCAAAGCCCTCCCTCTAACAGAAATTAACAAATATCAGATCCCCCCAAAAGTAATTAGAAATGTCCCCCTTTTGTGGGACATGAGTGGCCCTGCAAAAGTATATGTATGTGTGGGGGGAATATTTGACACCTCTTTGCCAGGTTGAACCATTTGTCCATCTATGTAAATTTGTTATTAGTATTGTACGCCACCTAGAGTGACCAGGCAGCTGGCCAGATGGGCAGCTAATAAATCTAATAATAACAAAAAAATAAATCTAGCCTAATATTTACAGAGTGAGCAATCCTGTGCATGTTTAGGCAGAAAAAATGTAGTCTTACAACTCCCAGCATGCTCCAGCATCCCAACCCTGGCTGGGGTATGCTGGGAGTTGTACGACTTTTTTTTCTGTCTGAACATACATAGGATTGTACCCAAAGCCAGTTTAGGATCCAAATAGGTCCTGGTGCCATTTTTCATCTGAAGACCTGAGGCCGTTTGAACCTGCCAGGTGTTAGCAGGACACCCTTCGCCCTTTGCCGAGAAGCTTGGCTGTGCTTTTTTTCACCAGTGTGTCCTTCATCACCAGGTTCTTGTCTGTTTGCTCCAAGTACTATAGCTGTGAGAAGAGGGTGATGGAGCCCCATGCTGCCAGCTTTGCTATATGAGATCTGGCTGCTTCGTATTTGTACTTGCAGAGTTAGTCTGAAGGCTCTCCTCCATTGCAATGACAGAGATCTTTCTATTAAAATAGCAGTTAGCCTTGTGGGAGTGAAAAGGGGGACAGCACAGGAGGACTGCAAATGGGAAAGCTGCAGCCCAGCACTGCACCTTGGCCAGTTCACTGACTAGGCACTCATTGTCAATTGCAGATCATATAAACCAGCCTTCCCCAACTTGGTGTCCTCCTGATGTTTTGGACTTCAGCTTGCATCAGCCCCCCCAGCTAGCATGGCCAATGCTCAAGAATGCTGGGAGTTGTTGTCTAAAACATCTGGAGGGCAGCAGGTTGAGGAAGGCTGATATCAACGCTGTGTACAGCTATTAATGTTGTACAGTTATTCATTACTATAAAGCTGGGGGTGGATTCAGGATTTGAGCTCACTGGACCCACCCCCCACCCCATCACTGTGGCCGATCTCCATACATTGGAGGTGATGTCTGCACGGGGACCTATGTGTGCACCACCACCACCACCACCCCATACACATATGCTCTGTATGTGCCATCTGTATCCTTGAAAAATTAAGCCTATCGATCATGTGTTCACAGCCTGTGCACACTGTGTCCAGGTCCTTAGTGCATCTGTGACTTCCAATCCATGGAAGAGAGGCATAGCGGGGTGTGCTGGCATCTGTGATCTTGACCCACAAGTATGACGCTGGGAAAGACTGAAGGCAAATGGAGAAGGGGACGGCCGAGGATGAGATGGCTAGATAGCATCACCAATGCAATGAATATGAACCTGAGCACACTCCGGGAGAGAGCGGAGGACAGGAAGGCCTGGCGTGCTATGGGCCATGGGGTCACGAAGAGTCGGACACGACTTAACGACTGAACAACAACAACAGGGTGATAGTGCGCAAGTATAATGTGCCGAGGCTATGTAGAGGCTGTAACTCAAACTGGTGCTTTATTGTTCTGTTTGTGCTCACAAAGTCTTCTGCCCAGCCCCCATTCTGGAGAATTTCATAGGAACGTATATTCCATAGGAATTTAACCAGTCTTCATTGAACTTTAAGCCACTAGGTCGCAACAAGCAGGGAACAAATGTGTGTCCAACTTTCCATTTAGAAGCATACAAATAGTGCAAGAGATTCTGCATCTTATATCAGTCTTCCCCTCCTCCTTCCTCCTTTCCTCCTCCTTCCTCCTCAAATCCTCATTTGATTCTCCCTGTTCTATTCTTGACTGGCATTTAAATCACCTGCAAATCTTTTTTTTTTTTTTGCTGAATCATGCGTTTTGTTTCCACTTTGCAAAATCTTTATACAGAAGGACTGGGGAAGATTTTCAATGTGGTGCTCGTGTACAGAGATGCTTTGCTGAGTACAGACAGCCAATCCCAAGATGCCTACATCCCTACTTGACAGCGGATATGACAAGAGTAAGAGGGATTCTTTATGTGCCTGTGGGATTCTTGGTTTGCATCCTGTGAATAAACTGGCATGGACAGCTACTCAGAAAAATAAACTATTCAAACAGCACTCTCCCTCCCCAAGATCGATGACATATCTAAGCAGGACTTGCTTTCTGAATGTGTATACCAAACACATGGCAACCTTGCAGAGGCATTTGGAAAGACTGCATCTGATGATTCATTTAAAGCATGGTGGGGAACCTGTGGCCCTCCAGGTGTTGTGGGACTTCAAATCCCATCAGCCCAGGCAGCATATTTATTTATTTGTTTGTTTGTTTGTTTGTTTATTTATTTAATTGCCCATCTAGCTGGTCACCCAGCCACTCTGGGCGATGTACAAGCATATAATGAAACAGTTTAAAACAATAAAATTCTACAATAAAAACATTTTCTAAAATACCCTAACCCACCCCAAATGCCTGCCTGAACAACCATATTTTTAATGCACGACGGAAGCTCATTAAAGAGGGGGCATGGCGGAGTTCCCTAGGGAGGGAGTTCCACAGAGTGGGGGCCACCACAGAAAAGGCCCTCTCCCTCATCCCTATCAGTCTAGCTGTCCTGGCTGATGGGACAGAGGGAAGGCCATCCGAGGCTGATCTCATTAAGCAGCCTGTCTGGTGTTGCTGGAAGCGCTCCTTAAGATAGGCTGGGCCGGAACCATATAGGGTTTTAAAGGTCAAAACCAACACCTTGAATTTGGCCCGGAAAACAACTGGTAACCAGTGCAACTCCTTCAGCACTGGAGTGATGTGATCTCGCCGGTGGCTGCCTTTAATCAGGCGAGCCGCCGCATTCTGTATCAGCTGCAGCTTCCGAACCATCTTCAAGGGTAACCCCACATAAAGCGCATTACAGTAGTCTAGACGAGAGGAGACCAGGGTATCTACTACCGATGGGAGCAGATGGTCGGGAAGGAAGGGACGCAGCCGCCGTATCAGATGGAGTTGATACAGCACTGTCTGGCTCACAGCTGACACCTGAGCCTCCATGGACAGCTGGGAGTCCAAAATGACCCCCAGGCTGCGGACCTGGTCTTTCAAGGGTAGCCGTACCCCATTCAACACCAGGTCAACATCCCCCAGCCTCTTCTTGTCTCCCACCAAAAGTACCTCGGTCTTATCAGGGTTCAGCTTGTTCCTCCCCATCCAGCCACTCACCATCTCCAGACATTTGGACAGGGATTCTATGGCCAACCTTGGTGAAGATTTGAATGAGAGGTAGAGCTGCGTGTCATCCGCATATTGATGACACCGCATCCCAAACCTCCTGATGATAGCCCCCAGCGGCTTCACATAGATGTTAAATAGCATTGGGGAGAGGATGGAACCCTGTGGCACCCCACAAGTAAGTGGCCACGGGTCCGAAACCTCCTCTCCCAGTGCTACCCTCTGGTACCTGCTAGAAAGGAAGGACCAGAACCACAACAATACGGTGTCTCCAATGCCCAACCCCTCCAGGCGGTCCAGGTGGATACCATGGTCAGTGGTATCAAAGGCCGCTGAGAGGCCAAGGAGAACAAGGAAGGAGCATTCACCCCTATCCAGAGCCCTCCTCATATCATCCACCAAGGCGACCAAGGCCGTTTCTGTCCCATGTCTAAACCTGAAGCCTGACTGAAATGGATCTAGATAATTGGCTTCTTCCAAGTGTGCCTTCAACTGCATCGCCATCACCCGCTCAGTCACCTTGCCCAAAAATGGCAGATTCGAGACTGGGCGAAAATTGTTCAGAACTTGGGGATCCAAGGAGGGCTTCTTTAAGAGCGGTCTTATCACTGCCTCCTTGAGGGCTGATGGCATCACTCCCTCCTCAAGGGAGGTGTTCACCACCACCCTGATCCCCTCACCCAGTCTCTCTCTGCAGCCCATAATGAGCCAAGATGGGCAAGGATCAAGTAAGCAGGTGGTCGGCCTTACAGATGAAAGCACCTTGTCCACTTCATCAGAAGGAAGAAGCTGGAAAATCCCACAAAACTGGTTTGCCACAGACCGCCTCTTGCTCACTAACTGTATCCACAGCACATGGAATAACACTCCTAATCCTATCAATTTTATCTGCAAAGTGCCTTGCCAAGGCCTCACAGGAGGTATAGAATGCTCCAGTGGTTCCGGAGCCACTGGACCGACCAGGCTTCGGACCATTTGGAACAGCCTCCTGGGACAGCACTCTGCAGATGCGATAGAGGCAGCATAATATTCCTTTTTTGCTGCCTTCACCGCCACGTGATAGGCTGAAGATACAGCTCTAGCCCGTGTCTGATAGTCTTTGGAGTGAGATTTCCACCACTGGCACTCTAGCCGTCTCACATCCTGTTTCAGAGCTCGTAACCGCGGATTGAACCATGGTGTAGTCCAAGCCCTGTTCAGGGGGAGGGGGCGTTTCAGAGCCACCTGATCTAATGCCCCAGTGATTGCGGCATTCCACCCACCCACCAGGGTCTCGACCAAGTGGCCATTGGCGTGCTCCAGAGAATCCCCAAGCACGTTCAGGAATCCATTTGGATCCATAAGATGCCTGGGACGGAACATTTTAATGGGTCCTCCACCCCTGCAGAGGGGTTGTGGAACTGAGAAGTCCAAAGTCACCAGATAGTGATCTGATCATGACAAGGGGGTGGTGGATATACCCCCAACTTCCAGATCACTCCCCGCTTCTCCAGAAACAAACACAAGGTCTAGTGCATGGCCGACTACATGGGTGGGCCCAGTTAGAATATGGTGCAGCTCCCAGGAAGCCATGGTCTCCATGAAGTCCCGAGGTGCTTCTGTGAGGATGGCCTCCAAATGTACATTGAAGTCCCCCAACACCAACAAGTTAGGGGACTGCACACTCACATCAGAGACCACCTCAAGCACCTCAGCCAGGGAGTCAGTCGTGCAGTGGGGTGGATGGTACACGAGCAGAATCCCCACACTGCCCTTCTGGCCCAACCTCCAGTACATGCACTCGGCAACCCTGGTCTCCCAGAGAGGGTGTATGGTGAAGACCAAGGACTCTCGGTAGATAACAGCCACTCCCCCTCCCCAATCCCCAGCCCTTGGCTGCTCTGCATATGAAAATCCGGCTGGACACATGGCCGCAAGAGTTGGAGCAGCGGCCTCGGCCAGCCAGGCCTCCATAATACATGCCAGGTCTGCACCCTCGTCCAGGATCATGTCATGGATGAGGGAGGTTTTCTGGGTAACAGACCTGGCATTGCAGAGCAGCAAATGAAGGCCAGAAGATGGAGTCACGCCTCCCCCAGCCATCCTTTGGCTCTGGACAGGCCCGGAGCAGGCGACAGATACTACACATCTCTCCCTTGTTCCCCTTACCTGGCACAGCCTGCCCCTAGCACTCCGCCAGCGCCTGCCACCCAGCCTCGGTATGTTCTGGCCCCCAACACTCCCCCCACTGCCTCCATCAGGTGGACACATGTCCCCTCGCTCCCGCCTATCAGGCAGGCTACCTACCCCTAAGAACACAACAGAATCCCCCAGAAATTTAAAAAAAAAAAATTAAAAAATCCCCTTAAAAATACTGCCAGGCAGGAGTCCACAGTGGCGGTGGTGGTGGT
Organism: Heloderma suspectum; assembly: GCF_057233095.1. Lineage (NCBI taxonomy): Eukaryota > Metazoa > Chordata > Lepidosauria > Squamata > Helodermatidae > Heloderma > Heloderma suspectum. The sequence goes on along the minus strand of NC_139459.1, from coordinate 269,125,848 downwards.
GGCGGCGGTGGCTGTGGCGGCGGTGGCAGCACAGCAGCAGCAGCAGCAGGCACACCTCTTCCCCGGTGGTGGCAGCTTCTCCTGCAGGCCCTGGCTAATTATCAGCATAATGGAATTTGTAGTCCAGCAACATCCAATCCCTGATGGAAAGCCTGCAGGCCTATTGCCAATACCTTTCTCTTTCTTCTCGTGTTTATTTGAGCCACTAAACAATCCTTTCCCAACTTGGTGTTCTCCAGATGTTTTGTGCTACAATTCACATAATCCTCTGACCACGGGCCATGCTGCCTGAGCTGATGGGAGTTGAAGTCCAAAAACATCTGAAGGGCACCAGGTTGGGGAAGACTGCACTAAAGATAACAAAATCCTGTTAGACTTACCTTCAGGGAAATTGCAAGATGTAGAAAAGGATTTAGGTGAAAATACCATATAAACCAAGGGGTGCATATAAGGTGAAAGTGATATAAGACAAGGGGAAGTAAACAAGACCTTTGCATGATGCTGTGGCACCTTGATAAGAGGAAGTTTTGGGACATACATAACAATGATGACAAGGCCTCTCTACCCACCATTTGTATCATGCCTTCGAAAATGTTCTTGTTTTCCATATTAGCAGATGCTGTATCTTGTTAATCATTCTGCCTGCATTGAAAACATTAACTCCATTGACCGTGCAAGGGAGGCCTCCTTATTCTAACAGCAGAATGAGCTCAACTGCATTTCCCTGAAGGCTCCTCCAAACCTTTACTGCTTTATTACTGTGCCATTCCTTGTTCTAACATGCATTAATCACAAAGATGCACTTTTATTGCACCATAGAATTAAGTGGCACCTGTTCTGCTCGTTCCGCTTGGAGGGGAGAAGAACCAGGGAGAATCTGCTAATCTGAAAATTAAGAAGGCAATCAAATCGTGGGGAGAATGGCCAGCTGGGTCATCCCTGATTTGCAAAAGTGTTTACCCTTCAATGTCTTTCCTTTCAACTAACATTGCCGTCTCCTGGCCTGACCATGTGCACATATAAACCTGCGTTTGTTGAGTCAGCTCACTGGAACACTTAGCTTACTGTCTTCCCCTCACTACGGTTCTCCAAGGTCTCCCAGGCATGGGTCTTTCTCAGTCCTGTGGCTGAAGATCCTTGTAACTGGAGATGCCAGGGATTGATCCAAAGTTCTCCTTATGCCTGTGCTCTACTGAGATACAGCTAATCCCAGATTATCCACACTTTAAGAAAAGACAGCAACCTGAACACAGAGCCCTAGGCCAACTCTGCTTCTTGGCCAATGGAACCTACATCTAACCTTCCTCTAAGACAGCCTTTTTCACCTTTGGGTCCCCAGATGACATTGGGCTACAACACCCATCATCCCTGGCCACTGATGAGGTCATCTGGGAATGATGGGAGTTGTCATGCAACAGTATCTGGGGGCCCAAGATTGGGAAAGGTTGTCTTAGAGAAAGATCAGATGTAGGCTCCATTGGCTCTAAAACAGACTTACAATATTAAATTCCCTCTCTGTGTTGTGGAAACATAGTCCCTCCAAACTGTTGTTTTGACCAAGGTTCATGAACAACTGTGAGGATCCCAGAAGCTTTGCTAGACACCCATCTCAATCTCATTTGATTGTTCTTACTGGCATCTGTGGCATCTTCTACCCTGATTGTCCATGGGTGAGAGAGTTTCAGAAGCCACCCTCATGTCTTAGGTTCTTAGCACACACACACACATATGCATGCATACATTTGTGCTTTCAAGGTTTTTCTCCCATCAATTCCTGCAGGATTAGAAATCTGCTGCTGCAATAAGGATTAGATAGTCCTCATTTATGCCCTTTAAAAGGCTAATCTTTTAGAGGATGCCATTATAATGGCCAAGCACAATAAATACATAGATTTTAAGAGGATGGGCTAAAATCATGTCATAAACCTACTGCTTATCAGTCACAAGGAAAAGAAGAAAATGGCCTTTGGACAAAGCTGCTCTGCATGATAGGCTACAAAATTTCTTCCATTTCAGTAGGAGCAAACTGGGCCAAGGAAGTGGGCAGTACTTGAAAAATTAAGAGGCAATAGGAGAGCCCAGCCACTTACTGAATGGATTATGCTTCCTTTTACAGCCTGCTAAGTTAGGATGAGACCTACCCTAGCATCCCTTTCTGAAAGGTTGGATTTTATTTGAGATAAATTTTACTAAATAGCCATAGGCTCCCAATGCAGTTAAATGCAATATTTCTTTCACAGGATTCTCATTCTCATCCACTTGCTGATGCTGCAGTGGAACATCAAACTGCATCATCACAGTTGCGGTCTCAGGCCAGAGAGACAAAAGCAAGCTGTGTTCTCTTTGTCCGCAGTGGCTGCTTGGTTGAAGCCCCTGCAAGGGAACATTTATGGCAGGACACACACAAGCCCAGATTTCATTTCATATCCACTGTTGATCAATAGTGGCTAACTTAAAGTTGGATCTGCAGTTACCATGTTGAAGTAGAATGCCAGAATTTTCTTTAGAACCCTATCCTCGGTGTGAAGGAACTGTCCTACATTTTTTTACATATAGCTGGATATTATGGGATTAAATCTTTTTCTCTCTGTGTGTTAGTCAGTTTCAGCCAAAAGCTTCAAAGATTAGAGGGCAAAAGTTTAGTTAGAATGTAGAGCTCAGGAAGTTTGCTCAGGAAGCTAAGAGATATGAGGTTTAACAGAAAGTCAGGAAGAGGGGGAATTAAACTTGGGAAATCGAAACTTAGTTTGTAGAAATGAACAAAAAATTACCCTCCTGATTGGTTGGAGTTGGGGAGGAATAATCTACTCTGTTACTTTTCTTTGACTTTTCCTAATTGAAACCCAACTTTCCTTCAGCTTTGATGTTAACTGTTAACTTGCTGAACAACCTAGCTTCTAATTTCTGGTACAGGATGTTTACTGGTTCTTTTCCATTATTTTAAATGGCCAAATATATTGGGATTTGAATCTATCAAATGTTATACAATATTTAAAGATTGTGGGACTTCCAAACAGACATTTTTGTGACTCTTGGGTACAATCATTTAACATCCTTGGTGATCCACAAGTTGCATAATGCCCATGCGCAACTGTAGTGATCTTTCACCTTTCCACATGATGGATGAGCAGAATGCAGGACTGTGTATGGGTGCCACATAAGAAGCTGCTTTTTACCATTGGTCCACCTAGGTCAGTATTGTCTAGGCTGATTGGCAGTGGATCTCTCTGAGGTTCCACACAAGCACCTTTCCCAGCCTACTTAGAGATGTCATTGGTTGATTCAACCCTGGAAACTTCTGCATGTCAAGCTCTCTCTGCCACAGAGCTAGGGCCACTGCATGCACATGTGGTAATGTCTTGTTGGCATGAGCAACACCATGACATGTGATACATCCCTCTTCCTTTTCACAGGCTTCTGGATACAATGTATTGGATCATTGGATGCATTATATTGGTCACATGATCTGGGAAGGTTGCTATTGCAAATTTTATAAATGATAAAATTTTTACAAATTTTATAAAATGCTGAGGTGAAGAAAAATGGAGTAGAGGATACTCCTTGGAAAAGGGTGACAGTTAGGAGAAGAAGAACTAGACGCCACTCTGCACCAGTGGAAGCAGTGGAGCTGTGAAACCGATTCCAGGTACTTGAGGATGAGACTGGAGGACAGCCTGCAGAGGAAGAATCACAGGGGAACCTGCATGAGAGTGAGCAAGAGGCTGAAGGTCAGTCAAGCAGAGGCGATGAAACCCAGGCCTACAACAAGAAGAAGAGAAGAGTGGTAGTAATGGGAGACTCCTTGCTGCGTGGGATCGAGACCCAAGTATGTCGCGAAGACCCGTGGACTCGCTAGGTATGTTGTCTCCCAGAAGAACAGATTAGAGACGTGACTGAAAGGTTGCCTGCACTCATAAAGCCCACTGACAGGTATCCCTTTCTTCTCATCCATGTGGGAACAAATGATACCGCTAAGCGGAGCTACGAAGAGATCACGTCAGACTTTGAAGCTTTGGGAAGGAAACTCAAGAACTTTGGGGCCCAGATAGTTTTCTCATCCATCCTTCCAGTAGTTAGAAGAGGGATAGAAAGGGAATGAAAAATACTCTGGGTGAATTACTGGCTATGAAGGTGGTGCCGACGAGAGAGATTTGGATTCTGGGACCACTGGCTATACTTCCTGGAAGATGGGCTGTTGGCTAGGGACGGGTTGCTCCTCACAAAGGATGGGAAGAATATGTTTGGCCACAGCATGAAGAACTTCATCAGGAGGGCTTTAAATTGAATCCTATGGGGAAGGGAGATGTAATATTGAGGGTAACAATGGACGTAGGCGCATGCACTGCAGTGGAGAGAACAGCTCTGATAGCACCCAATAATAGTCTTCAGACACATGTAGGAAGAAAGCCAGACTATGAAGCATATGGTCTTCGATGTCTATATACTAATGCCCAGAGTATGGGAAACAAACAGAACGAACTTGAACTCTTAATACAAGAGGGAAATTATGACTTGATAGGTATAACTGAGACTTGGTGGGATGACTCTCATGACTGGAATACAGCAATTGAAGGATATAACTTGTTCAAAAAGAACAGGAGGAACAGAAAGGGAGGTGGGGTTGCACTGTATGTGAAAAATACATATCTCTGCACAGAAATACAGGAGGAGGAGCTTGGTAGCCTCATCGAGAGCATCTGGGTTGAAATAAATGGAGCAAAGAATAAAAGGAACCTGCTGGTTGGAGTCTACTACCAGCCAGCCAATCAAGGAGAAGACAAGGATGAAACTTTTGAAAAGCAAATAGCCAATGTTTTAAGGAAGCATGATGTAGTAGTAATGGGGGACTTCAATTTCCCTGATATTTGTTGGGAGACAAATTCTGCAAAACATGGCCCCTCCAGGAAATTCCTGACTTGTGTGGTGGATAACTTCCTCCTACAGAAAGTAGAGGAAGGAACTAGAGGATCAGCTATCCTTGACTTGATCCTAACCAACAGAGGTGACTTAGTGGATAAAGTAGCAGTTACAGGAACTCTGGGGGAAAGCGACCATGTTGTACTTGAGTTCTTGGTTCTAAGGGAAGCAAAAGCCGAGTGTAGTCAAACGCGTACCCTGGATTTTAGGAAAGATGATTTTAATAAACTCAGAACAATGATCAGTAAGGTCCCATGGCAAGCGACGCTAATGAGAAAAGGAGTCCAAGATGGGTGGGAGCTTTTAAAAAAGGAAATTCTCAAGGCACAATCACAAACAATTCCAACAAGAAGAAAAGGTGGAAGACAACAGAAGAAGCCAATGTGGCTTCACAAAAAGCTTAGGGATGACCTGAAAACAAAAAAGGACACATATAGGAAGTGGAAAGAAGGCCAAGTAACAAAGGAAGAGTACAGGCAGATAGCACAGAATTGCAGGGATGGCATCAGGAAGGCTAAAGCTGAGAATGAGCTGAGGTTGAGCAAGGGATGCTAAAAACAAACAAAAAGGCTTTCTTCAGCTACGTGCATAGTAAAAGACAGAGGAAAGAAATGGTGGTTCAGCTATTAAATAAGGATGGCAAAACGATAACAGATGACAAAGAAAAGGCAGAGGTGCTCAATTCCTACTTTGGCTCAGTCTTCTCCCAAAAGACTTGGCAAAGGCGAAGTACAGGCTGAAGGGGAGGATTGCAGCTTGAGATCGATAGGTATATGGTCAAGGAACACCTCATTACTTTGAATGAGTTCAAATCTCCAGGGCCAGATGAACTGCATCCTAGAGTAATAAAGGAACCAGCAGAAGAACTCTCAGAACCACTGTCTATTCTCTTTGAGAAATCATGGAGGATGGGGGAAGTGCGAGATGACTGGAGGAGGGCTAACGTCCCTATCTTCAAAAAGGGTAAAAAGGAGGAACCTGGGAACTACAGACCAGTCAGTCTGACATCAATCCCTGGGAAAATTCTGGAGCAGATGATAAAGGAATCCATCTGGAAGCACCTTGACAACAATGCCATGATTATTCGAAGCCAACATGGATTTGTCAAAAACAAGTCCTGCCAGACAAATCTGATCTCATTTTTTGATCAAGTCACCTCCCTTGTAGACCGTGGGAATGCTGTAGACATCATATACCTCGACTTCAGCAAAGCTTTCGACAAAGTGCCCCATGATATCCTGATGAACAAACTAGCTCAAAGTGGGCTAGATGAAACAACGATCCGGTGGATCCACAGTTGGCTACAGAATCGGACTCAAAGAGTGCTTATCAATGGGACCTTCTCAAACTGGGGAGAGGGAACAAGTGGGGTACCGCAGGGCTCAGTCCTCGGCCCAGTGCTCTTCCACATTTTTATTAATGACTTGGAGGAGGAGGTGCAGGGAATGCTGATCAAATTTGCAGATGACACAAAATTGGGAGGAATAGCTAATACTTTGGAAGACTGAAACAAAATTCAAAGTGATCTGGATAGACTGGAGCGCTGGGCAGAAAACAACAGAATGACATTTAATAGGGATAAATGCCAAGTTCTGCACCTAGGAAAAAGAAACCAAATGCACAGTCACAAGATGGGGGATACGTGGCTCAACCACACTACAAGCAAGAAGGATCTTGGAATTGTTTTCGATCACAAGCTGAATATGAGCCAACTATGTGATGTGGCTGCAAAAAAGGCAAATGCTATTTTGGGCTGCATTCATAGAAGCATCGCTTCCAAATCCCGGGAAGTACTAGTTCCCCTCTACTCAGCACTGGTTAGGCCTCATCTGGAGTACTGTGTCCAGTTCTGGGCACCACACTTTAAGAAGAATGCAGACAAACTGGAGAGGGTTCAGAGGAGGGCAACAAAGATGATGAGTGGACTGGAAACAAAGCCCTATGAAGAGAGACTGAAAGAACTGGGCATGTTTAGCCTTGAGAAGAAAAGACTGAGGGGAGATATGATAGCACTCTTCAAGTACTTGAAAGTTTGTCACAGAGAGGAAGGCCAGGATCAATTATTGATCATCCCAGAGTGCAGGACATGGAATAATGGGCTCAAGTTACAGGAAGCCAGATTCCAGCTGAACATCAGGAAAAACGTCCTGACTGTAAGAGCAATACGACAATGGAACCAATTACCTGGGGAGGTGGTGGGCTGTCCCACACTGGAGGCCTTCAAGAAGAGGCTGGACAGCCATTTGTCAGGGATGCTCTGACTTGGATTCCTGCATTGAGCAGGGGGTTGGACTCGATGGCCTTGTAGGCCCCTTCCAACCCTACTATTCTATGATTCTATGATCTATGATGGAAGCAAGAGAATATATATCACTTAAACTTTATAATTTTAAAAAACAACATGGCTGCTGCTCAAGGTGTATTATTTTTCTTTCTTGATGTTCTACATAACTGTTGTCCTAGTTCAATACTCTTGGCAGTGAAGGCTGGTGGCTCTGATTAGGGATATTGTGGGCACCTGACTGGGTCTGTATACCCCCCACTGTATACCCCCCAATCTGTGCCCTCGAACCCAGCTTGGCAACCCCACACCCCACATACCGCATGCAAGGGTGGGACTTACAGCAGGAGCCCAGAGCCCATGCAAGCCCTATTTTCGCGTAAGATGGGGACTATGTGTTTTCTGTAGACCTACTGTTGTGCACAATGGTGGCCATAAAGCATCACTGCAGCCATATTCGAGTTCTCTAATATGGCTGAAATGAACCTTTATGGCCACCATTGTTTGCTGCAGTAGATCTGCAAAAAATACAGGATCCCCTTCTTGTGCTAAAATGGGGCTCTCGTGAAGACCGGGTCAGCACCCAAACAAATGGATGCCTCACACCATTGCTGAGCCCCTGCACAGTGCCCCATTGGCTCAACCCACACTGCTTACCAAGTCAGGTAAGTAGTAGGGCTTCAGCAATCAAAGCATGGGGCAGGTGTGTGGGGTTCCAGCCATCCCTAGCTCAGTGGGGCTGTGAATCCATTCTGGGTTTCTGTCAGAGCCAGTTGGAACTCTAATGGAGCTTTCCAAGGTGCCGAACATATTTTGGGGATAGGGTTCAGCACCTTGGATAGCTCCTTTAGAGTTCCGACTGGCTCTGACAGAAACCCAGAACGTATTCCCAGCCCACTGACATCAGGGCCACCAGCCTCCGCTGGCCCTTGGAACAATTTGGCTTCTATCACAATTGCTGGAATAATGAGAAAACATTGTTCCAGGAAAACATTATTCCAGGGGCTGCTGCGCTCCTGCTGATTGCGTTATGCCAGTGGGACTCACTGCCGGGCTGGCGCAACAGGAAGTTAGCTCTTCATAAACCCCAGAAATGAGCGCAAATGCTAATTTCCGGATTGGGACAGGGCAGCGGAACTGCATCTGTGGGCTCCACTGACATGCCCCATTCCAGAAATGAGCATTTCCACTCCTTTTGGGTTGCTTTTGCAACCACTAGCTCCCAGTTGTGTCAGCCGTGGGTCCCACTGGCACATGGCCAGCATAGGATAGTGTTTTTATTTCTTTAAAAAAAAAATAGAATGATTGCATTTCCAAAACAAGTTTGTTTAAAAATCATTAGGATGGAATCCAATGATTCCTCTCCCCTGCACCCCTCTCTTGCAGAGGGTTCCCCAACCCTCTGCAACATGTGAGAGAATGCTCAGGGCTGCAAGGGAGAAGGTGAAAACTCCCCTCCCACTTCCAGCTTCTGGAATACTACTTCATGGGATTCCACCCTTAGGTCTGCATTTCACCCTTCGTTCACAATTGTATTAGAAGTTATAGAGCCTTTCTACATGAGGCATTTATTGTGCACTTGTGATTCCTCATTTACGGTAATTTGCAGGTCCTTTACATGACATCATCATCCTCTAGGGCCCCTCCCATGCTTTGCAATAATTTTAGCAGGGTTTTTTCTAACAAAGAAAGTCTGGTATTATTTGTTAATGGTGTGTAATTGCGCAATTCCACTATACCACAGTGGCACCTAGTGCTTGTGTAATGGAACATAAAGAAAGGAAGAGAAAGAAAAACTCCAGAAAAAAAAAAACATGTGTAAAGAAGCCGATCTTAATCCTGCAAAGAATCTGGACTTGGTAAAGTGGCAGGTTAAGTCTGTAGTGTAGATGTGTCCATAATGTCACCATTTTTAAAGTGAAACAATACTGTCTCAATACTATGTTATAACATTTGTGCACCTGAGAGGGCTAGACTGGAAGAGAAGATTTACTGAAAGAGATGACATTCCAGTTTTAGGATTCTGTTCATCTCTTTGGAGAAGTAAGCTGATCCACAGAAGATATTTGTTTTATAGAAAGCATGAGGATGAACAGATGCCATGATAAGTTTTCACAGATGTTATCTTCTATTACCACCATGTGTCTGCACAGGCATGCACCACCACGGTGCTATCCCCACTTCATGTCACAGCCCTTTAAGTCAGTCTTGCAAGTAAAGCCACTAAAGTTTCTAGTCCACTGTGTGCTCTCACAAATCTAAAAAAGGGAGGAACAAATTCTATAACCCTTCCCTGCCTGATAGTGATTGGAAAGGTAAATGGCTATTTCAAAGCTTGCTTTATGAATAAGGGATAAAAAAAATTAATTGGGCAGGACATTCTTTGGGGATTTAGGAAGCTTAGGGACCATTAGGAGTCCATCTTCCCCAGAGCTCAGCCTTTTACACAAGGCCTCTGGGGATGATGTAGGAATGACTGAGCAGTATCTTGTAACTGATGTAGACTGAAGAACTAACTGGAGTTTGACTCCTCTGGTACATAGACTAGAGGCCTCTTGCATCCAATACTTTGCATTAGCAGGCTTGTTCAAGTGTCTTAGATCAACCATTCTCTCTGCATTGAGTGGGGGGTTGGACTCGATGGCCTTGTAGGCCCTTCCAACCCTATTATTCTATGATTCTATGGTGTAGGAATAGGGAAATAATGTTACTTAATAAAGCCACACAAAAAAAAGTATTAAATTGCATTAGGTTCCTTCATGAATTATAAGTGGGAGGAATGGGAAAAGCTCGGCGTTTCAGCATGAACATTCCTGGAGATTTATTTATGCCTTAAAGCACTGCACCAGTTTCTCGCTGTGATTTCCAGGCTGGGGGAAGAGAGGGGGGGAGAGAAAGAGAGGGAGAGGGAGAAAGTGGGGGTTTTCATTCAGTCATTTTATGACTGAATGAAAGCAACAAAAATGCCCAGTTTTCTCCCATAAGTTCTTTACATGTTTAAGCTTCCCGACCCAAGTTATTATTGCTTTCTGTGAAAACAGCCACATCTCTTTCGAAATCATAATTGCAAGAAATGAAAAAAAGCCCCCTTTGGAGATGTTAGAATTCTCACCCCCAACAACCACACATGTGGATGGTACCCCTAATCTCCAAAGTAGAGAGCAAGGTGGTAAAAACAAGCTCCTTGGCTAAGAGAGGCCAACTGGTCCAACAGGGACACAACTGTGGACTCTGGCATTTTCTCCGGAGCTCTCTTTGCCCCCACCTACTTCCCAGACAGATATCTCATTCCAACCTATAAGAACATACAAGGGTCAGGAAAGCTAGTGATATGGTATGACTCCAAAACCCCAATGCTGTCTAGCATCAGGGATGTGTGTGCATAAAGACCATAATTCCTTGGAAGTGAAGACAATGGATGAGGAACTGGCTATCAAATTCAGATTCCTGTAGTATTTTGTTTTTTAAAGAAAAGTTCAACTTCTAGGAGTTGTGGCTGGGGTCCCAACCTTTTGGGATCAGTGGCAGTGTTGGAAATGTGAGAGTGTCACGGGTGCTTTCAAAAAATGACTGCCAGCAGGATGGAGTGAGCTGCCCATTCATAAAATGGCTGCCATGGTGGGGATGGCTGGTCACAAAACATTCATTTCTCACAAGGCAAACTGGTGAGACTACAAGAAAAGGAAGTTGCCCAAGAACCTAAGTATCAGGCAGAGGTGGCGTCTGAGCTCTGAAACACAAAGCCACTCTTTGGAACCCACTAAAAAGATGGCACTGGAAGGCAGTCTTCACTTTGCAGCATGCCAGCCTCCCAGTCAAAAAATAAAATAAAATAATCTTAAGAAATAAAACAAAAATCAGGAGAGGCAGGGAGCCTGGTTGTTATGAAGAGAAGTGTCTGTGGGTACACTGGTGCCCATGGGCACCTCGTTGGAGACCCCAGTCTAATAATTACAAAGACATTCCTGAAAGTACATGTGGGCTTCCTAAAGGCATCTTGTCAGTTGCCAATGGAAACAGGACACTGGACTACAGACAATCTGATTAGGCTGGGCTTTTCTTATGTTATGTTCTCGCCTCACATTTGTATCTCTCAAGCTAGAGAGCGTGCTGCTTGCATCTATCAGCCATTGACAGAGGTACCACGATAAATTATTCATGCCTATTTGCTTGTCCAGAAAGAATAGTCTTAAAGAAGATGGCATTATCATTTACATTTACAGAAAAACAGGGCTTAAGCAGATGTTGGAACTCAGGATGCTGTTGGTAGCCCGAAGTACTAATTACATCTAGTCACTTAGTTGCACAGGTTAGTGGGGCATCTGGAAGCCTAGCTGCATATGAATCTGCTTTCTTCTTTTTAAGTGGGATGGGGGGAAGACCCTAGAAGATGAAGGGCTATTACAGCATGCCCACAACTTTCTAGGTTGCCCTCAAATAACCCACTGCACCAGGCCACCAAATGCCATTATAACAGAGGAATTCTAGGAGGCTCCAGCAGCCAGGTAAAAGTGTTCAGCAAGCAATGGAAGCCATCAGAACAACATAAACTACAGTGCCAGCATAATCTGTATCGGGGGCATGTATATCGACCAAAACTGTGCCCAGTAGAGGGGGAAAGTTCCCTTTTGACATGTGCATTTTCAAGACACTGGGAATATAGGAAACCCATAGCCTGAGCAGATTTGTCACCACGTGTGACAAAAGTGGAATAATCCCCAAAGTTGTCCCTGAGACATAAATATTTGCAAGTGCAAGTAAACTGCTCTCAGGCATGATCTGCCGTCTCAGTCATTTTGTGGCAATGCTGATCTATATCCTTTATGGAAGGGGGGGGGATACATAATTGACCCATAATCTATAAGGCTGATGAAAGGGAAGAAAACTCCCCACATAATTGGTTTATAAATCATTCCAGGAGTGAGTAATGATACAGGGACAAGCCATTCATTTTAAGTATTTGATAGTTTATTCACAGGAAACACACCAGTTTAAGCTATATATAAACTCTTCCGCTGGCCTTTGCCAGTGCTGGGTGACAACTGCAAGGGAGTGATTTATTCTTCCCCTTCCCCTTCATAAAGCTTTGAAGAAAAAGGCATTTTGGGGAGGAAAAACCCACATCCAATTAATATGCTGGATGAAATCCTTCCTCCACTGAAATCCATGTCAAAACTCCCAGGGCTTGTTTGCATGATCATTTATCCTAAGATAACAACCCATTAACTTGCTTTATCCTTAGGAATTGTTTATATGATCAGAGCATAAATCCAAGGTGAAACAAGTCAGAGTAAAGCAAGAGAACTCCGCAATAATCAGGGGTTGCTCCCTCCATTCTGTTGCAAGGTTAAACAGGGAGAAGTGTGCAGTGTTTAATTAAAGTGACAGCCAACACATCCTCCATCTATTTGCATTTCCCAGCATGGCTTGCTTTACGGTAATGGCTTGATATAATAGGGGGCAGATGTATGATAACAGAGAATCACATTCAAGTTGTTGACTGATTGCTCTTCTGCACTTATCATATGAATAATAATAACAGGGGCATGTGGGAACATATCCAGATTAGAACAGCCAATGTGGCGAGCTGACTGGGGTGGGGGGGAGGGGGTTTGAGTGAGAAGAAACCCCAGGCTCAAATCTCTTCCCAGGGCCCATCTAGATTTGAAGTTATTCACATCCTTCTTGTTGTTGTTGTTGTTGTTGTTGTTTTAAGCCAGGGTTAAATCACCTGAAGCTGGTGGCTCCAATTTCGGTGAGGTTGCGAATCCACTATGGGTTTCAGTCAGAACCAGCCAGACTCTAAAGAAGCTACCCAGAGTGCTGAATCCTAGCTCCAAAAAATAGGTTCAGCACCTTGGATAGCTCCTTTAGAGTTCTGGCTATTTCTGACTAAAACCTAGAATGGGTTCACTGCCCTACAGAAATCGGAGCCACCAATCTCCACTGGGTTAAATCCAGATTAAAGCTGGATCAGTTACACTGGTGGAAGTGGACTACCACTCCAACTCCTTCCCAGGACAGCCCCTTCAGCCCCCGAAAATGCTACACAGAGAGTCAAGAGACCCTGGTGGGGTGATCCCAGATCCCAGTGAGGCTCAAGGTCATCAAGGGTCTCTGAGTTCCACCAAAAGCTTTCACTGTTGTTGTTCAAATGGGAGAACTTTTTTAAAGCATGCACCCCAATGTGACCTTTCCTCCATTGACTAAAGCATAAGAATGCATATTTTTTTTCCAAACTGCACATTTTTAAAGTGCAAATTTTTTTGACCTAATTATTTCCAACCATTCATGGGGGGGGGGGTGAAAAGAACCTGCACCCGGAAATTGTGGGAAGGGGTGAGCTTACCTGACTGTGAGGAGGTGGCAGAGGGGTGTGTGTGCTTTCTTTTAGTCTCCCCCCTTCTGTCCTTGCAGCCTCTCCTGCTGCTTGAGTTTCTTGGAAAGCCCTTTGGAGGACTTAGCCAGAACTTCCTCCTGTGGGGCTTCCCAGGGCTGCTGCCTGAAAGCTGACAGAGGATTTGTTGTTATTCCTCTTCGTACTGTTGTCTAAAGGACTTTTAATAACAAGAAGGCAAAATAAAAAATAATGCCCCTCTTGGCTTTCAGGCCCTCAGCAGGCAGCAGCCTTGGAAACCCTTCACGGGAGGAAGTCCTGGCCAGGTCTTCCTGGGGCCTTTCTGAGAAGCTCAAGCAGCTGGAGAGGCTGTGAGAGCAGAAAGGGAGGGGGACAGGGAGGAGAATCATAAAAGAAAGAGGCCAAAGGGGGCCCTCTGCCACCTCCTTCCAGTACGGTAAGCACTCAAGCCCTGCACCCTGAGAAATTTCGGAGAAGTTCTCAACATCCCAGTGAAAGAGGCAGAAAAATGACCGCCTCTTTTGCAGGGAAACAAAGAGGCTGTGAAAGGGCAGGTGGGGTTATGCACAGCACTAACTCATATGATCTAATTGCCATGAATGGGAAACAACACAAAGATCAGAACTGGCCCCCAGTCACACCTTACTATAGATTCCTTTGAGTCATTTGTAAGTCATAAAACTAGTATAATGATATCCTTCGTCAGGATCAACCATTGATCACAATGCAGTAGACAAGGTTTTGAGTTTACAGAGCTTGTTCCACAGGCTGGGTGTTCATAAAACTATGAAAAAGGAAATGATTCATTGTTTCTCAAGGGCATCATGTTCAGCATTGTTTGTCCATGGCTGCTGCCTTTTTTCAGTATTCAGATGGAACTGGATGAAGAATAAGGTTAGGAGGATCATGCCATGTGCTGTGTCCATATCATGTATTAGGAAGCATCCAGATATTCCATCCGTATGTAAATAAAGGTGGGTTTGTTAACTTGGGTTGATTGACACAGAAAAATGAAATTATCTAAAATAAGCTCACTAGCTTAAAGCGCAACCCTAAGAATGTTTACTCAGAAGCAGGTTCCATTTAGTTCAATGGGGCTTACTCCCAAGTAAGTGTGGATAGGATTGCAGCCTTAAGAGCCTAAAAAACACCCCATGGGGGCAGAATTTCTTAAGGCATGTGTGCATGCAATTTCTGCTGTTGAGCTTTACTTGGGTAGGCTCTGGCCTGGGTCCAGTTTGGTGCATGATATAGGGAATTTGATGCCCTTGATTCATTACAGTGGGCTGGATCCAGGATCTGCCTTCCATGGATTGAAGGGCTCTGCTCAGTTTTTAGGGATCCTCCTTCTCCAGGCACCACAACCTACCCCATTCAGTACAGTCCCCCAACCCTCAGTGTAGCATTTTGGAAGGGCTGGATAGGCTGCCAACTGCTGTAGGAGGAGGAAGCAGAGAAATCTGCTTCAGCCAGCCCAGCTGCACATGCCTTAATCTGGATCTGACCCAATATATATATGCCCCAATCTAGAACGGGAGATCCATGTATTAAAGCAGGCTTAGGAATACACGACTGATGCGCTCACTCAATGACAATGTTCTAGGAGCTCAGAACGCTGTTACAATGGGGCCATTCACACAACACACGAACCCACACTCAGTGGTTGAGTGTGGACTGTTGTTGAACTGTGGGTAGTTTGTTGAACAATGGGTTAGCATGTTGTCTGGACCCAGGACATTTTCTGCAGGGTGGCTGGTTAATCATGCAATGTGGCTTGTTAACCACCCTGAACAACCCAACAACCCATGGGTTCTTAAGGTGGCTTGCTCGAGAAAAATGGTTAAAGCTAAGCGCTGGCCGGTGTCTGGATGGAAAATCACCAGCGAATCTGATGAAAGCCACCCTGAGCTTCCATAACAGAATATATGCATCAGAAGTAATAAACAGATTGATTGCTGCATGTCCCAAAACTTCATTTCCCTCTCCTCAAAGCCAAGCCCTCTGAAGATTGCTCAGTGCATTTCTTAATGTGCAGGAAAGTTGAAACAACATTATTAAAGCCTAATTTACTGAAGTGAATCTACCATGGCAATTTAGATAGCACAGAAGGTGGGTTTTAGAATGCATTCTCAGTAACAGCTTTCTTAATAACTCTTCAGAAACAAAGTTCCAATTAACTCCAAAAGCACATTTGCAATTACAAACATAAACAAGGCGGGGGGGGGGTCCCCACAGAAGCAACCGTTTGCTGATGAGATAGAATTTTATCAAAATAAAACGTTCATTCAAAGGACTTTCCACTCCCAGCACCCTTCTCCCTCAGCCAACAGCTGCTTTTAAGGATGTCTCTACATGAAAACAAGAGAAGATTCTCTGAGCAACAACAAAACTTGGAAAATCCCATAGTAGAATATGGCCTCAAAACAATATGTTCATGTGATGAGCCTCAGTATGAAGCCTGCTGAGGCAGTTCAGCAGTTGTATGCAAAGGCAGTCCTGTGCAGGAGGAGAGAGGATCTGAGCCTAATGCTGCAATCCTACACTCACTTATGTGGAAGTGAGCCCCATTGAAATCCGTGTGATTTACTCCTCAGCAAATAGGCAGAACTCATCAAAACTGCATAGGGAACCACCACCATGCTGTAGAGCAGAGGTGTCGAACCGCTTTCAACCCGAGGGCCAATTCAGTTTCAGGCAAGCTCTCGGGGGCCACATTCCAGTGGTGGGTGGGGTCAAAAGCAAAAGACGGTGGAGCCAAAGGCAAAAGGGACAGGGGCAAAATATTCCCCTCTCCCCAAACAAAATGCATGCACATTTTAGCTTAAAGTTCTGACTATAATTGAGCGTTAGGAGAGGCATTTCAACCTTTTAGAGTGGGGGAAACACGGAAAAGCTGGGAAACCATGAAATTATGGGGGGAAAGGCAGTTGGGAAAGGTGGTGGTGCCAAGGGAAGAGATTGTGACTATTTGGGAACTTGGGAACTCTGGATTGGGAGTCCAGGTATGCCATATTTGGCCCATGGGCCTGAGGTTCAGCACTTCTGTTATAGAGCATATGATATTCTTCATGAGCATCATGTGGACAGCCTACACAAGTAGATCCAGTGACCTGCTGCAAACATTCAGCATATAGTAGGGATGTGCGAACTCACGTGTGCCGAGTCAAGCAAGCATAGCGGTTCATGGACTTCAGTCCAGGGGGCCCAGCTGGTGTTAATATGCCAAGCTCTAGCCCCCAACAGGATTCTGCCACCATCCCTAGCATATTGAGGGATACAGAAATGGTCAATGAGGATGTGACCTGGGATTCTAGATTTCTTGGCTGTTGTTTTTTTAATGTACTGAAAATTCTTTGTTGGAAATCCTTGATGGCAACTTCCCAGAACTAAGTTTTCAAGAATTCCTTGAGGACCAATGTAACTTTGTTAATACAGGCTGCTGCTTCTGCTTCTTCTGCTTCTTCATAGAACCATAGAATAGTAGGGTTGGAAGGGGCCATCGAGTCCAACCCCCTGCTCAGTGCAGGAATCCAAGTCAGAGCATCCCTGACGGATGGCTGTCCAGCCTCGTCTTGAACGCCTCCAGTGTGGGAGAGCCCACCACCCCCTAGGTAATTTGTTCCATGGTCATATTGCTCTAATACTCAGGAAGTTTTTCCTGATGTTCAGCTGGAATCTGGCTTCCTGTAACTTGAGCCCATTATTCCGTGTCCTGCACTCTGGATGATCGAGAAGAGATCCCAGCCTTCCTCTCTGTGACAACCTTTCAAGTACTTGAAGAGCGCTATCTTATCTCCCCTCAGTCTTCTCTTCTCAAGGCTAAACATGCCCAGTTCTTTCAGTCTCTCTTCATAGGGCTTTGCTTCCAGTCCCCTGATCATCCCTGTTGCCCTCTTCTTCCTCCTCCTCCTCAAGAGATAAATTCAGCATGATTGTGGTATGTGGTATGGTCTGTGAAATTTGTATTTGACCATGTGGGTGTACAATTTAGGCTGATTTAAGGTCCTTCTACTACTCTGTGTAGGCTTCTAAATGCCATAGAATGTGATGCTAAGAAACAAAGAGCACACACAAGGAAAGTGCACAGGTGTGTTGTGGCAGTGGGCATTATGCGCACAAATTACAACCACAAACTGCTGTGCAGCTTCCCCCTCCCCCCAAAAGTTCCAGCAGACGCCCGTGGTCTAGAGACATTGCTTTTCTGACAACAACACTAAGACTATCTGGCAACCTCATTCTAATCACATGACCTGCAAGTCCCCGTGAAAACAACAGGATTCACGTCCAAGTTTCACGTTTATTCAATAAGGGCTTAGTTCCAAGAATTATCTTGCTTGCTGTGTGGCTGTGCAACATCATGCAAACAAATAATAGCGGGTGCCCAAGGAAGCCTAGGTGATCTACTGGGGCAGCCATCCCAACCTAATGCCCTCCTGACATGTTTGAGTACAACTCCCATCATCCCTGGCCAGGATGGCCACATGGCAAAGAAAATCCAAATATGTTCGGACATCCCAGTGAGGGGGAAACCGCCAGAGAAGGTAAAACAGCTGCCAGCTCATTTCCACAATGATTTCCTTTTAATGCATTATAAACACCCTCTCTCTCCTTCTTGTCACCCTGCAGTCTGTGGCATTCCTCTTGGGTCAAAGGCAAAGCATGGCCTCAACAAGTGCAAATGGTGACCTCAATAAGTGACACAGCCATGCAGAGCTTCATCAGAAGGAACAGCCTCTGGTACAATTTGTTGCTCATTCAGTCTCATCCTAGCTCTGAGCTACATTCTGCCAAAACAGGCTTTGTTTCTGATTTGATCCTTTCCTCCTCCCCTTCTTTTTTTCCTTTTTTTTACATTTTCTGCCAGCCTCTTGTTTCAGAGGTGGATCCCTAAGGAAATGCATGTCCTTTGTACTTTTGTCTCTGTGTGCATAATGGAAAATTATCTGCATAATTTATCTTTCACAACATATTCCTTCTCCTCTGGCTGTGTTTTTTTCTAAAATACGTATATATGCATGCTGTGTATACTGAAACAGTAAGATTGCCTCTCCTTCATGATCTTCCCCTTGCATTTCAGCCCTAAAATGGTAACCACCCACTGGCTGTATTCCTTGTTTTCTACAGTGGAGAACAGGGCATCCTATCTGTTCTGCCTCAGACGTCTTTCTGTGTTCTCTAGTCTCTTAAGAGTTCATAAATGTCATTAAATCCCTGAAGATCAACTCAACCTGTAGCTGAAATGTAAATGCAACCTATAACCCATGTAAGTCAATGGGTTCCATCAGGGCAATGACACTGGTAATGCTGGCAATCTATTTTTTTTAATGGCATCTTCTCATTCACAGTTCATCCTTTGACCTAACATAAAAGATGGGGAGGGGAGAGAGAGCAATAAGAATGAGTACTGCTGGCATGGCAGAAACATTGGGGTATAGGAAAATTATGCCATGAAAGTTAATCCTATGCACCTTTACTTGGAAGCATCTCCACTGTGTTCAGTGGGGCTTACTCCCAAGGAAGTGTGCATAAGGTTGCAGCCTTAGGCTGAAATTAGACATTACATTACAAGATCCATAGAAATCTGTGTAGTCATTCTGGGGCAAAACTTTTTAAAAAATATATCTCAAACTGATGTGGAAATAGGACAAACTGAAGTTACGATAGGGGGGCGGAGAGAAACAGAGATGAACTGAAGTGGACACATTTGTCCATCCTAGCCTTGTCCCTATCATTGTGGTTTGGTTCCAATTCTACCAGTAGGAAGGCTGTATCTGCAAAAAGGTCCAATATTCAGTGAGCAGGTACTCTGTTCTTCACATACGTAACACCCTCGCTTACGACCTGTAGTAATTTTCCTATGCTCATACTCCTTTTCAGCCTGAGTTTACCCATGACTCTTTCTTTTCTTTCTTTTTTTAGTTCATCATCATCATCATTTAATTTATATGCCGATTTTCCACAAATAGTGGAAATTTTCCACTATTTTCCACAAATAGTGCCCAGAGTGCCCAATAGTGCCCAATAGTGCCCAATAGTGCCCAATAGTGCCCAATTTTCCACAAATAGTGCCCAGAGCAGCTAACAAAAAAGCAGCACAACAACATTATAAGACCTCGTTACAATCATAAACAACTCGTTTCACTGATACTAACATAATAACATTTCCAATTAATTAAAATGGGCAAAATCAAACATTGCAACACAATATCAGTTATTATCTTTCAGTGGTGTGGAAACCAGAGGCCAATAAACTAAATCTTCCCTATGCACTAAGACTTTAAACACTACAAACTGCAACATCTATGCCACGAAAAGAAAGTTCAGAAAATAGCAGCCAGGGTTTTTTTTAACTAACTAAACATGACTAACATGAACAACATCTCATATGGATTTTAATAGGATCCACTCTTAAGTATGACTAAGTCTGGATCCAACCCACTATTTCTTGTTCTGTCTGTAGATCTATTTTTTAAAAAATAAATAAAAACAACCTATAAACCCTAGTCTTCATGAGATTATTTTAGTGTTGTTGTTGTTGTTGTTGTTAAAACTGGCAGTATGTCCCCTCTGTCTGTCCCCCCTCCCCATACACACACACATTATTCATTGTATATGCATGGGCTAGTACTGAAAGGGAGGTGTTAGGTGTTTTCTGTATGTTCTAACCATGTAGTAAATGTATGCCAAGTTGTTTGCCTTGTGCATTTGACCATGTCATTAAATTCATCTCAGATAGGGGGCAATGGAATCAGTGGATTGGATCCAGACTAAATTATTCATGCTTTAGTCCCACTGAAATCAATAGGACTTAAGTTAGTCATGACTAACTTGTCCCATTGTTTTCATTTGGTCTAAAGCATGATTAACGTAGGCTGTAATCCTATGCCTACATACCTGGGAGTCCCATGTAACTCAGCAGTCCTTACTTCTGAGTAGATTGCTCTGTTAGGCTGGATCCAACCCAATGGGCTTCGGCAAC
This sequence comes from Heloderma suspectum, assembly GCF_057233095.1. Taxonomy (NCBI): domain Eukaryota; kingdom Metazoa; phylum Chordata; class Lepidosauria; order Squamata; family Helodermatidae; genus Heloderma; species Heloderma suspectum. The sequence continues at coordinate 269,105,313 of NC_139459.1, read as the reverse complement.
GAACTTAGTGTTGAATTATGGCCTCTGCCACATAGCTTGCTTTCTAGAAGCTTTGCCATCCTCACACCTTCCCTCTGAATCATATCAAGTCTCTAGAAACATTTTTAACGGTCGTGCCCAGAAGCATGCTTAAGTGCCATGAGCCAATCCTGAGTTGAAATACATCTCAGTAGAGGTCACCATCCCCTCATCCACCTTGAACATTTCTGTTTCTCAGTAGCAGGACATGATGTACAAGTGGAAATGTTCCTGGAGCCTGATCTAATCAGATTAGATGATATTGAAAGAAATAAAAAAGAAAGAAATCATGACACATAGGTGTACTTACAATATGACAGAACTAGGCTGGGAGTAAATTGTTATTGAGTTAAGTCGTAAAATACAGAAACTGCGCTTCTTTGGGGAAAATAGAAGAGGCTCTTATGGGTTTCCAGATTTGAGCATTGTGGGAATATGTTCTCGTTTGTTTTGGGCTATCTCTGTGGCTTTGAGTTTCCTTCCAAGTGAAGAAGATAGTGGAGGATAAGAGAGTAAATATTAGTACAAAGATAAGCAGTCATCCTGCCCGCCCCCCAACCCTGGTAAGAATTAATGGACAACGATGAGCAGGGTATGTACAGAAGTATCATTAATTAATTAATTAATTCATTCATTCATTAATAATACTTATATACCACTTAATATTTATAAAATATCCACACCGGTTCATACACAAATATTAAAAATCACATTTATTTTAAACACACTAATTAAACATTATTACATTATATGTCCTGTTGCAGTCTTCCCTTGCCCAGAACCATGATCCAGTCCTCATCAGCAACTTCACCTTCCATTAAAACATTTCTAGACAACCTCCTGATATTGCACTAGTGATCTAATTTTGTGTGTCTGTAAGTATACAATTCATGATCACATATTCACACATGCCCTTTCAATCCAGAAGAATATTGAGGAAATCTCCAAGGTGAATAGAGTAGCCACTCTCATTCCTAGGGAAATCTAGGCTACAGATGGCACAACCTGGCCCAATCCTTTAAAAAAAGCATTCAAACAATACAAAATCAGTCCAAGTTACACCTAAGTAGGGGTGTACGAAACCCCCTTACCTGGCATCTGCGGGGGTCCGCGGGGGGGAGGCGATCCATCCCTCCTCCCCAGAATCCTTGCCATCCGGCTCTGCTCCGTGGTGAGTCTGCGGAGCTGCTGGCCGGCTCCCAAGTGCCAGCGATATGGCCGCCATTGCCGTATCGCTGGTAGGCTGGAGTAACTGCAGCAGCAAATGGCGTCCGGGATGCCATTTGCAGCCATAAAGGCCTTAGTTTAAGGTAAATGCAGCCGTAAATGGCTGCATTTAACTTAAACTAAGGTCTTTACAGCTGCAAATGGTGTCCTGGATGCCATTTGCATCCATACTTTTAATTAACGCGATAGGCTACACAAATATCTGTGTAGCCTATCACATCAAAGCAGGGATGCTGGGATGCCCCTGCTTTTACGTGATAGGCTACGCAAATATTTGCATAGCCTATCACGTTAATCAAAAGCACAGACGCAAATGGCATCCAGGACACCATTTGCAGCCGTAAAGGCCTTAGTTTAAGGTAAATGCAGCCGTTTACGACTGCATTTACCTTAAACTAAGGCCTTTACAGCCGCAAATGGTGTCGGGGATGCCATTTGCGTCTTCAGTCAATCCGCTCCGGAGCCAACTGGGAGGATATGGCCAGCAAGGATTCTTCTTGGAGGTGCAGGTAAGGGATCCAATCCTCCACAGACTTCGGGGGGGCAGATTCAATAGAATCCAGCCTCATTGGGGTCCATGGAGGATTTCTCCAACATCCCTACACATAAGGGGGGTGTCTCCACCAGTAATTTACTATGAGCTGGCTGCATATTGAAGTCACTAGGGATACATGATGTCGTGGCCATCCAGCAGCCACCCCAATGCTTATCAGGGAATTTCTCAGATTTCCTGAGGCTGCTTAAATTCCGATTCTTTTCCTCAAGTTGGGTTCTCAGAGGTATAGCTGTAGTGTGCCCCAACCCCTGCATTTACCTCTGGTATGCTAGCCCTGCCCAGGACTGTGGCTTTTACCATGACCCCAGTCAAGGGGTGCTTCCTGTGCGTTTCCCATCCCTGCACAAACCAAGTAGTGTCTAGTCAGAAGCAACTCCCATTGTGGTCAATGAGGCTTGTCCCCTGAATGCTCACATCAGAATTTACAGAGATCCCCCTCAATTGAAATGGTACAGTTTAAAGCACATTCCCTAAATATTCTAAAGCATGATCTTGAGGATCTGATTCTCAGTTGTTTGGCTTATTGCCTTAGGAAGTAACTACTTCAACCCTTCGTTACAGAGATCCTGCGCAGCAGCAGCAGGGCTGGTTTCCCATCTTTGTGTTTACTGCACACTTTCCCACAACAAACCCATTAGTATCTCCTCAGAAGTAACTCCCATTGGGCTCAGTGGGGCTTGCCCTCTGAATGCCCACATCAGAATTTAGAGAGATCTCCATGAATTGAAGTTTAAAGGTTGTAAAGCACTGCACCGAAGCTGTGATTCTCCGTGGCTTGGTTTGTCGCCTTACAAAGTAACTACTTCACACCTTCGTTATAGAAGTCCTGAGGTTAGAAAGGCGGCTGGTTTCCTGTCACTGTGCCCCCCTTCTTTCCAGCACGAGTATAAGTGTGTCTACTCAGAAGTAACTCCCATTGTGCTCAATTAAGCTTTCTCCTGAAATACAGGTGCATCTGGAGTTTCAGGGGAAAGCAGAAAGGGAGTGGGGGAGACTCTCTTAGTGGTTGAGCAGTCCCTGCCAGTCAGATGATGTTCACCCCACCAGGAAGTATGTTCTGTGAAGTGATTTTTACTGGTGTGAAGCACTCGATCATGGAGCCCTGCGTGGACCATAGTGCAGCAAGCAGATTCCTTTTTAAAAATCTGGTACTCCGCCATTCATTTCTCCTTCTATTGTTGTGGAGACACGACCAAGGATGCATAGAACAAGGTGCTTGAGAACTGTGTTTTCATATAATCAATATGGACAGTCTAATCCCCCTGTATATGAAAAGATGATCAAACCAAGTGGAATGGACCCTTGGAGAAGGTCAATAAATCATGGTGCGAGCTCTGTAGTTGTTGTGCTTAACCTCTTCTGTGATAACATAGGGCTTACGCATCATTGATCAGCATGGATACTGCTGTCCAAAATATGAATATTTGCTAGCTTTATCCTTCCACTTCACATAGCAGCTCATGGGAATGGTAAGCAGGAGGGGATATGTTCTTCATGAAACCAGCTAGGGGCTACTTCACACATTCAAGCCCCTGTTGTTTTCTTTACAGAAACACACAGATTAGTGCTACTCTGTGGAAAACTGTTAGTGTAAATCAGGTGGTGAATGCATACAGCTGGGATTCATTTCTACGACTGCAGCTACATGTTTTTAACAGTGGCAAATAGGATCATCCGATTTACTGCTGCTGTCTCTTTATATCACTTGGTTCACACTGACATTCATCCACTTGGCTGTGTACCTGTTTAAAAAAAAGTTCACAAACTGTGAAATAAGTGAGGTCCTTAGCAAGGGCTGTTCTTTCCTCACAGTGAGAGAATCCACTGTAACCACTCTTGTCTTTTCTTTTCCTCTGCATTTTCTAACCTGTGCAATATGTTCCCACTAGTAAATGTTTTGGCAGCCATATGTAATTATAACAGCTTATTCTGAAGCAGTAAATCATTATTAAAAGCAACCCATTCTTTTTGCAAGACATTTCATAAGCAATTAAAAAGAACAACAAGCATTTAAAGAGAAGCATAAATAGGCAGCGTTGAAACTGATGATCACATACACAAACTAAATTGCAGCACACAGCCTCAAATCAGTTCTCTTCTGCAGCCCTATCTTCATGCAGTTTAGTTTTCCACTGTAATAGGGATTTCATCTTATTTCTTTCCACTGAGAACAAACTAATAGAATTGCTTTCAAATTGCAAAGTTGTTCTACAGTTGGAAACAAGCCACACAATCAATTTGGACCAAATGTTGCAGCGATTAAGAAGCCATCTGAATGCTTTATCATACTCAAAGCCCCAATTTTGCATGCTACCACAAGTGGTCTTCTTAAAATGTTTGTTTATTTATTTATTTCGTTTCTATACCGCCCAATAGCCAAAGCTGTCTGGGTGCTTCACAAAAATTAAAACCAAAAGGCACAGGGTAAAACAGTATAAAATATAAAAGCATTAAAACCACAATATAACAATACAACCAGAATAAAACCTAGCAACAATGCAGAGATTTAAAATACAGATTTAAAACACCAAAGGTAAAAGAGAATAAAATATGCCTGGGAGAATAAAAAGGTCTTCACCTGGTGCTGGAAAGAATACAATGTAGGTGCCAGGTGAACCTCACTAGGGAGCTCATTCCACAGTCAGGATGCCTCAGCAGAAAAGGCCCTCTTCCCAGTAGCCACCCACCTCACATCCTTTGGCAGGGGCTCACAGAGAAGGACCACTGAGGATGATCTTAAGGTCCAGGCAGGCATATGTGGGAGGAGGCGATCTTTCAGATAACCTGGCCTCAAGCCGTTAATGGCATTGAATGTTAATACCAGCACTTTGAATCAGGCCCAGACATTGACTGGAAGACAGTGCAGCTGGAAAAGTAATATGAGCTCATTGGCCAGTCCCTGTTAATAATCTTGCTGCCCTGTTTTGGACTAGCTGAAGTTTCCGGACCGTTTGCAATAGCATGCTCATTGAGGAACTGCTACATTGCTCAGATGTTTTTTCCACCTCAGAGTTGAATCTGGGTTGAGAAATAAAATCACTATAAATACAAAAGTTATCCCCCAGTGTGTGTGTGTGTATGAACAAAGCAGTCAACCTAATATACCTTTAGAATACAGTATGCTAAAACAGAACAATATTTGTGCCATTTCACAGTGCAATTTAGAGAGATAAAATACCAATAAAAATTATCGCCTTGATCCGGGGACTCATCCATTCCTGGGCTGGGAACCACATATGCACTGATATCCCAGAGCTAAATTGCCATATTCAGCACACTGCAGGATCTGTATCTACGGGGGGGCATCCCCAATCAGAGATACTCCCTATTCTGAGGACATACGTAGTTCATGGTAGGATTGACTGAGTAGTAGGCTTAGAGTGCAGTAGCTTGTGAAATTTGAGGCTGCTTTTGTTGTTGCATGAGGCCAGCCTCAAGGGCCAATGCACACAAAATAGCTACCATTTACTTTTCAGTTGCATGCTCCGGGAGAGAGCGCAGGACAGGAAGGCCTGGCATGCTATGGTCCATGGGGTCACGAAGAGTCGGACACGACTGAATGACTGAACAACAACAACTTTTCAGTTGTTCCCTTGGCAGCTGTCCGTAGACATCATTCTGTTTATGTGAACCAGCTTGCAACAAAGACTGGACAATTTTCTCAGTGCCAACACAAAGCTCTGTGTGTGTGTGTGTGTGTGTGTGTGTGTGCATGTATTTAAAACCAACGTGGATGGAATCACCTGCTCCACATGACAAGGTGATGCACACAAATGGATGGCAGTGTGAAGACACCTACCATGGGAAGTGATTTAAAGTGGCTTCCATGTAGGACCTCCATTGTATGCGCCAGTTCTTAGAGGTGGCTTGTGATAGCTCCCCCTAAGTAAAATCTCAGCAGAATGTGAACAGTGGTGGCCATAATGATCTGCGTAGTATTGACAACAAGTTGCATATGGGTTTTATCAAGGTGAAGTTCATCTTCTTCCTTTCATATCATTTGCGGTAAGCTTGATGTTTCCAAGACTACCCATGGGACAGCTAGAGAACTGCGAAATAAAAGGGAGGCTTCGCAAGATTGTGGAGTGAGCAACTGTGCTAAAGGAGAGCATGGCAAATTGATGCTAGCCCGGTCCAGACTGTAGAGATTCCAGCCTGGTTGTTGATGGCTACAGATGAAAAGTCATGTCTTTTGAAGTGAGTGTCAAAGAAAACAACAAACGGGGTGGTTCAAGGGCGTTGGCATCAGGGCCTAGGTATTAAGGAGCCCTAGATGTGGTGCCACTCATGTATCCCCTCACAATGTGGAGCTCTTTTATTGACTTCTCTGGTCCCTTTTGGGTTCCTTTGGGTGATTGCTTGACCACCATAACTGTCTGTCCTTCTTTCAAAGGTGCAACCCAGCCACACACCCACCTCACAATCCCAAACTTCAGCATTCAGCCAAGTAACTAGAGTAAGAGCAAGTCACTTAATTAGTTTTGGCCATCTCAGTGACTTAATGATTTGCAGAAAGAACTGAAACTGTAATAAAACTTAATGGCATCATCTGAGCAGGAACAGATAACAGTTTAAATTAGTGTGAGGAAGAATTAATTTTCTGCCATTTTCTCCCTTAGTTACAATGTCATGAAAATGTATGAAGAGGTTATGAACATGCTGTGCATAGGAATCCATTAAAATGTATTCTTCTTTCACAAGCTTCAACAAAAGGCATCTTGAAAATGCGGAGGGTTCATCTCAGATAGGACTAAGGAAAGTGAGGTTAGGAAACATGGTGAAATTATCCAGACAGGATAATTCTCATTTTAGCACACACTTTGAATCCACAAATGCCTTCAAGAGCAGAACTGCATGGATTTTTTTCAACACTGGAAGGATGGCAAGATGTGCCTGTGATAATTGTCATGTATTTCTATGTGCAGGTCAAGGCTGGGAGGCATTCATTATAGGTATGCATCTAGATGTGCATGATTTGAGCGGAGAGTCCACTGTGGAACCACATTCACCCATTTTTGTCAGACATACAGCCTTCTGAGGGCCTTCACTTAACCCTCAAAGGTCACCCGTTCTTCCTGTTGAAGCATGGCTAAGCAAAATGGCTGAAGGAGCTGTGCACAGTACTGTTTGGCTGGCCCTTATAACAGTCATAAAATCACCTTCCCCCTACATTCTGGAGTTTTGCAAGTTTAAAACTGTTGGGTTAAAAAAAAAAGGTTGTTGAAGAAACATTTGATCAGATAAATTTTAAGGGGTCTTGGAAAAGCATTAAAAAGTACACAGACTACCTACAGCAGGGTGTTGAACCCAGTGGAGGCTGGTGTGTCTAAGTTTGGTGGGGCTGTGGATCCATCTGGGTTTCAGTCAGAAACAACCAGCACTCTAAAGGAGCTGTCCAAAATGCTGAAACCTCTCCCCAAAATGTGTTCTGACCCTTGGATAGCTCCTTTAGAGTTCTAGCTGGTTCTCATTGAAACGCAGAATGGAGTCACAGCCCCACCAAAATCAGAGCCACCAACCTCCACTGGTTGAACCTCAGGCCTGTGGGCCAAATCCAGACCTCTGGGGTTCCTCAACTGGACATGCTTCCTTCCCCTGAGCCTACCCCATTTCCCAAACTACTGCCTATCATTTGGTGGTTTCCTGGCGTTTGCACAGTCTCTCCCCCCGTCCCTGCCCCAGCTCGGAAATATTGAAATTCCTCTCCTAAAGTTTAGTTACAGGCAGTAAAAGCTTTAAGCTAAAATATGCTGGTATTTTTGGTATTTTGGATCCTGCCAATTTTGCCTTCAGCCCCACCAACCAATGGAACGCAGCCCACATTCGCTTCTCCAAAATTGACTTTGGCCCTCAGCCTAGAACAGGTTGAACATGGTACAAATGATAAATATAACATATATTGCTGACAAGAATGTATTGTATTTTATGTGAGTGTTATTCGTTATAATCTCTTTATGCTAACTGTAAGTGCAGAGTAATTAGTTCTATATATGCTATGAGCTAGCTTGAAGAGCAAAAATATGTTTTTAGAACTGGGAGGAAGGAAGTTGCTGCAGTTGGGTTAGTTAGTTCTCGGGAGTGAAAAGCTCTTGATCTCATGAGAGGATAGACTTTCATGAGGGTGCTTCCAAAGTTTGCTCTAAGCTTGGCCTCATTAGGTAGAAGCCCTCTTGAGGTTGGGTGCAGAAGCTATGACTGGTTCTGAAGCTCCTGTTTAAGTCCAGCAGCAAAGACCAGTGGTCTCTAAAGTGGCGTGCGCAAGACAATACACTGGGGTGCGCGACTGCTCCTACAAGTTGCCATTCAGCAAAGCAGGAAGGAGATTAAACCTTCCCACTCTCTTTTCACAGAAGGAAGCCACAAAGGAAGCCAGAACTTTCCTCTCAGCTTCCATCCTGCCAAAGGAGAGCGGGAAGGGTTAACTGCCCAGGAGGAGGTTAACCCTTTCGACTCACCTGTGGCAGATTGAACCAGAGAAGAACGCCTGAGAAGCATGCTTTCCTCTCAGCTGCCACCCTGCCAAAGGAGAGCGGGAAGGGTTAACAGCCCAGGCCAAGCCACCAGTTGGCCAAGGAGTGGGGACTCTGCACAGGGTGTGGGGCTGGCAACTAGGATTCCTGGCTCTGTCAGCATATAGCAATGACATGTGCACAGTTAAGTGGAGTTACAGATTATATTGATAATATTTTTTTAAGTGAGAGCAAAAAGAGGATTTGTACCATTAATAAATAAAATAAATAAAATAAAAAAAAATATTTCATCTTTATCTCATCCTGTTTAATTGTTATTTTTGTGCATGTTTTATAATGTATGTAATATATCAGTACAGTAGTACATGTATATGATTTATAAATAAATATACATATATTGGGGGTGCGTGCTCAAAAAATTTGCACTGATGGGGTGCGTGATTAAAAAGGTTTGGAGACCACTGGCATAGACAGTTCTTTAAGATAAACTACATTTATGTTAGAATGTTATAAATAGTGAGATCTTAACATGGTTGAGCAGAGATTCTGGGAGAATGAGAAGCCTACCAAACATAAGATCTGCCTACCATGTCTGCCAGTTAGATAAATATGAGATCTCATTAATGACTGTTTTGTTGGTTGAGAAGAACAAGAAATTTAACTTCAATTTTAATTTAAAAAATATGCTAGCCACTATTTCTGTTATGCTTCTATTTATCCTAATTGTATTGTATGTAGTTATGTGTCTTACTTGTTTTGTCATTAAAAGGTTTCTTACTCTAACACACATAGTGTATGTGTGTGTATTGTGGTACCCCTTTTTAAACTGTCAAGTTTAAGAGGTGCCTCATAGAATTCGTGAAGCCCAAAACACCCATCTGAGATTCACAAGTGGGATCTGTCCATACAGCCACAGTTTTCTCTCTTGGTCAGTGAGTCACAGATACATTCGTTCAGGTAAGAGAAGCAAGCTAGTCAGAAAGAGTGGGAATGATTCACCTGTCTCAAATACGCCTGACCTAAATCACTGGAAGAGAAACAAAAAGGTGGAAGGCAAGTCGAACTGGGCAGAAGTTAAGCTCATCCAGCAGCAGAAGAAAATAATGACCCTGTTTGTAGGTATGTCTCTACATTAGAGGTGTTGGAAAAATTTCATTTGGTCCACATGGCTAAGCAAAATGGCCTAATATGCACTTTCCAGATAATATGCACATCCAAATACAGTTATTCTTCATATCCCACACTTCTTTGAATTTTGTGATGCAGTTCTTGTCTTTAAAATTGAATACAAGAATGTGTATATTTAGGGAAAGTTGCATGCAAAATGCATGTGTTAAGGAATTTTTGTTGTTGTTGTTCAGTCTGAATACAATAATAAATGCAAATTTTCATGGAATTTTTTTTTAAAGCAGAATGATGCAGAAATTGGATGGAATGGACTTATGACTGAATACATGTGAAAATGATATGGACCAGATATAAAAGGATTTGTGCATCCCTAATCTACATACACAAAGATCGGGATATACCCATAAAATATGTGGACATATAGTATAAAAATAGAAAATTGCACCAGGCAGAGCAATCCTGATCAGAAAAGGACAACCAAAATAATCATGGGGCTGGAGCAACTTCCCTGTGAGGAAAAGTTGCAACATTTGGGGGCTTTGTAGCTTAGAAAAAAGCTGAGTAAGGGGAGACATGACAGAGGTGTATAAAAGTATGAATAGTGTGGAGAAAGTGGACAGGTGGACTCTCTCATAATCCCAGAACCTGGGGTCATCCCATGAAGCTGAGTGGTGGGAGATTCAGGAAGATAAAAGGAAGGACTTCTTCACACAGTTAAACTATGGAACTGACTTCCACAAGATGTAGTGATGGCCACCAACTTGGATGGCTTTAAAAAGGGATTGGACAACTTCATGGAGGATAAGGCTATCGATGGCTATTCATCATGATAGCTATATATTACCCAATAGTATCTGAGGCAGTATTCCTCTCAATACCAGTTGCTGGGTAACATGAATGCATGTGGGGGGGTGCTATCGTACTTATGTCCTACTTGGGGGTTTCCCCTAGGAATTGTTGGCCACTGAGAAACTAGTGCTGTCCCAAATATTTCTATACTTTTTATTTTCAGCAATTAAAATGAAGAGTTATATAAAAGAGGCTTGGGAGGGGGGAGAATGATGAAGAAATCTCTGAGTAGGTAGTGGGGAGGAGGGGTTCTGATTAGCTTATTAAGAGGTACAAGGTGGCCAAGTGGTCTTTTGCCTATTATTTTTTTACTTTTAAAAAGCCCCCCCCCCCCCCGCTCAGGGCTCTTCTCAGACAAGCTTTCAGCCCACAGCAGTTCCTGGAATGCCCATATGACCATAATGCTCCTAAAAGCTATGTGAAATGTGGCTGTGGGAATCATAGATCCACTACGACTTCTTTTCTGTGCTATTGAAGTAAGGTTCAATAGAACTTTCACCCTGCCAGACCTGTATCGTTCTATGAACTCCTACATTTAAAAAAAAGTCATGCTGTATCTCAGAAAGTAACCTTTCAAACTAACCAAGCTGCATTGCTGCAGTGCACATCTAGATCAGTAAATGGAGACCAGTTTCTCATATGGCCTGACCATTTCAGGAGCATTTGCTTTTTTTTTTTTTTTTGCTTTACAGTGTATATGCTTCTGCCTGGCAAGAGGGTGTTGCAGTGTATACTTCTTTAGAAGCTGCAAGCTTCTAAAGAAGTTGCATGGCTGCCATTCTACAGCAAGGCTATCTCCCTGAAACAAGGTTAGCTCACCACCACCACCCTCCTTAATTACATAGCAACCAGATATTGCACTCTGTGTTTCTGGATCAGGGCTTGTGGAATCCAGACTGTTTCTTCTCCTTCTCCTCCTCCTCCTCCTCCTTCTTCTTGGTGGGGGAGGTTGTGCAGAAAAGGCCTAAATGAAAAACTTTTCTTCCATTAAACTTTCCTAAGTAGACATGTCCGCACATATTGCAAAGCTGATTTGTAATCTGGATGGCTGCAAAAAGTCCTATCATTATCAGATAATAAGGATCCAGAATTGTGAAGACTACACTCCAAGGAACAAAATCAGTGCACTTTTCATTATCACTATATAACTATATTATTGTTTGTGTGAAACTGACCTTAAAGTAGATAGTTTCCTCTTTCCAGTAGCAAAGATAGGAACTCTCTAGGGTTCTCCAAATGTAATTACTTTCCTTTCTGACCTGGAAAGAGTTTTCTTTTCATTCATTCAGTGAATGAATTCTCCTCTTCTTTGCCACATTAATTGAGCATCTATTGTCTGTATTACTACAAATGTGGATAGCATTTTGATAGGATTTGGGGTCATGCCAAGTACAGACTGATATCAACCACCTTCTCCAGAATCAATCTCCTAGAGAAGAAGGAGGAGGAGGTCTATATAATTTCCAGCCACATAAAATCATTCAAGAACCACCACCCCCAGCCCCCCCCCCCAAAGTACAGCAGCACATTAGATATGTTTCTTAATGTATTTCAAGGAATCTCTCTATTAAGGGAAATATCTGAAAAAATGCAGACTATACACATAGTATACACATATACACATACTATAGTATCTAGCCATAATATACATAGTACATACAGTTGTGAACAGCCATCTCCCCCCCACCCCTTCCCCGACAAGAATGCCCCTGGGAACTACACTATGTCATACTGTAGCATTGTCCCAAAGGGCATTTTTTCCTTAGGAATGCTGCCAGATGGCCACAGCCAGCCAAAACTTCATTTGAAGTAGTGGCAAAAGTTTCTTGAGAGAGACAGTGGGAAAGAGAGAGGACCTTGACTGCCTCATATTTTTGCAAAGATAACACCCCTGCTCCCTGCGTGAATGCTCTTAGAATGTTGTTCTCCTGAAACTCCTTGAGTTAACCCCACCACCATTTTTGCAGGGGACTAAAGGTCCCACAAAAGTGTGAAGGGATATTCAGCACACCTTGACTTTCCACTTTTGAAAAGGACTTCACACATATGACTGCCATTGCCATCAGTAGGATATCCGGTTTTTGTTCTTTATTCGGTCAGTCGCTTCTGACTCTTCGTGACGTCATGGACCAGCCCACGCCAGAGCTTCCTGTCGGCCGTTGCCACCCCCAGCTCCCCCAAGGTCGAGTCCGTCACCTCCAGAATATCATCCATCCACCTTGCCCTTGGTCGGCCCCTCTTCCTTTGGCCTTCCACTTTCCCTAGCATCAGCATCTTCTCCAGGGTATCCTGTCTTCTCATGATGTGGCCAAAGTACTTCAGTTTTGCGTTTAATATCGTTCCCTCAAGTGAGCAGTCTGGCTTTATTTCCTGGAGTATGGACTGGTTTGATCTTCTTGCAGTCCAAGGCACTCTCAGAATTTTCCTCCAGCACCACAGTTCAAAGGATTTCCGTATGATACAGCAAATATTAAGGGGAGGGTGGTGGATCCGATTTCGGTGGGGCAGAGATTCCATTCTGGGTTTTAGTTACAACCAGCCAGAAGTCTAAAGGAGCTATCCAAGGCACTGGACCCTATTCCCAAAATGGGCCCAGCACCTTGGAAAGCCCCTTTAGACTTCTGGCAGGTTGTAACTAAAACCCAGAATGGAACCTCCTCCGAAATCAGATCCACCAGCCTCCCCTGCAAATATTTTATCCCTCTATCTATCTGATCACACTTAAATTGTACACAGTGAATAATGCCGAGGAAAGATTTCAAAATTTGCTTTTCAGTAAGAGCTTTCAAGGAGATGAGCAAAGGAACCTCTATCCTATTTTTCTCAAGGTCCCACACAGAAAGCCGTGAGGCGGGGGCGATTCCAAATATCTTCACTCCAGCAACATATATCCATAAGCCTCAGCCCTCCTCTGTAAGTTTCATTCTGGCCCCATTTACTTACTAGAATATTAACATGCACTGGGAGGGATTTAGGCCCCCTCTTCTTTCAATTTGGCTTTTATTACACTGCTGTCCAGCTAGTCAGGTTTAGCCTTAAATAATGAATTAGAGAAAGTAATGCATTTTAAATGAGACATCGGCAGCCAGGGGCTGGCCACTCAAAGGGGAACATATTGTGAGAAATGGGCTGTATTCTGCAGCAACAGCCTTTTCTAAAAGGGGCTTAACTCAGTTAGAGCAACCTCTACGAGGTGCTGAGATTGTAACTGCCACACTTTAATGTAAAGGATTAAGAAGACTCCCGTGTAAATTGCCCTTGTTTTACATATATAATTTTGCTCAGCGCTGTGTTAATTTCGCAGCTGTGTTGGAGCAGCAGCCTGTGAGGAGATACACAGAAAATGAGGCCTTCCTGCCTGGCTCACACAGAGTTTGCCCAAATAAAACAATAAACTTGGTTGTGCAGAGAAATCCAATGGTGTGAAAAGGCCAAGGCAAGTATCCCCTAATGCTGACAGCACTGCTCTGTGGGGATGTTCTCTTAACTGTGTGTGTGTGTGTGTGTGTGTGTGTGTGTGTATGGTGGGGGGGGGAGTAGGCATTTCTCTTTTCATAGGAAAGGGGCAGGAGAGAAGTGATTGCTCTGTGGATTGATGCAAGGTACAATCCCTAACCGGGTGTGTGTGGAGAGAGAGAAAGAGAGAGAGCGTGGAGGCTGGTGGCTCTGATTTCATTAGGGCTGTGAATCCATTCTGGCTTTCAGTCAGAACCAGCCACAACTCTAAAGGAGCTATTGAATGCGCTGAACCCTATCCCCAAAATAGGTTCAACACCTTGTATAGCTCCTTTAGAGTTCTGGCTGGTTCTGACAGAAACCCAGGATGGATCCACAGCCCCACCAAAATCAGAGCCACCAACTATCCACTGTAATGGTTTTGTGAACCCTTATGTGACTCTGTTCCTTTACCCCCACACACACACCTCTTTCTCCATATCATTCTCTGTAGAGAAAACAGTTCTGCCTCAGGACGACAAACATTATTTAAGAACAGGATACAATGGACATGTCTGTCTTGTACAACATACAGGGAAGCTCTGTGGAAAACTGAGACTAAATTGGCAGAAGGCATGGCTGGTTTTTCTATTTAAAATAAAAATTGTCTTGCGGATATGGAACACTATCACGTTATTAAGGAATCATAGGTTGGTTTAATTAGGATGTTAAATGCCTGCCATTTATCTAGGTGGCAAAATTGTGGCATCCTTGTATAAGAATGTATGAAGTACTAATGTGCATTGGATTCAGACAAAGCCAAAAGCCTGAGCAAAATCTGGCCCATTTCTGGTGCTTCCTGAGGTGAAGTGGGCTTCCCTCTGAAGCCACCAGAACTGAAGCCAGGCTATAATCAGGCTTTGTTACCATGTCATGCTTGGAGATTCAGACAGGGGGTAGGAGCGGGAAGGGGAGGGGAGGGAAGCAAACGGACGGACAATGGGAAGCTAGCAAAGGCATGGAAATTGGGCTTGGAAATCAGGGCAACATGGGGTGGGGCAGTGGGGGTAGGGGGTCAGCAGATAAGTCTCGACACCAGGCTGAGAACGGTGGGAGCCAGCAGAGGCAGAAGGAGATGCCCCTAGCACAAAGCAGGCTAATTGGAGACAAGCTGCTGATGTAGTGGGAGTACAAGGGATTGTGGGATATGGTTTCCACTGCAAAGGAAGCTGGGGTACTTGCCCAGCCAGGTGGGAGGACTACGGGGGGGGGGGAATAAACTGTGCTGTGTTGCTTGTTTTTCAGATTGTCTGATGGGAGCAGAGTAGATTGTTGGCCAAACAACCTACTCAGGGTAGCTTTTCACCTACCATGGGCTGGTGTGACGTGTTAATGCCACCGCACTCTGTCTCTTCTCCAAGTAGTGCATTTTGCATTCCTTTCTGCAAAATTGTGGTGAGCAGCAGGGAAGGGAAATGGAAGGGGGGAGTGTGGTTGACTGACTGAGAAGTCCACCTTCTAATCCTAGGGCATGTTTTACCAGGGACTCCAATCACTGTGCTTTGGGGAAAGGCAAAGATGGGGCTGTGATATGGCTCTTCTTCCAGCACCACTAGGCTTCACTATGAAAAAAGCCTGACATTGTTTTTTTGTTTGTTTGTTTGTTTAAGTTACAGGTTTCTTGCCTGGGCACACCTCTATGATGTGTGCCAATTTCATATAAATTCCCCCCCTAAAAAAAAAACAGAGGCGGGGGGGAGGGGAGTGAATCCCCTTCCATATGAATCAACTCACCTACACTTCTTAAAATTTGCAAGTTTCCTACTTAGGCATACCTAAATGTCTACCATTTCCAGAACAATGGTCCACAAGGAACACAGGCGATTAAATGTGTCCTCTTTGTGATACCTTCAAAATGTCAAACCTACACAAAGACCCCTGTGCCTATTATTCTGAAACAGAGCAGACTTGATTGTTTCAGATGGATCAACTATCCCTGCAAATTTCATCCAATCCTGCCATGAAATATAAAAATTATTGACTGTTCCCTTTTTAAAAAATCAAAGTATATTGGCGTGTGGCACAAAAATCCCTACACCTATTTTTCTGACCTAAGGGGCTACCGTGCCTGTACATATCCACTTCTAACCAAGAGAAAAATGTTATAGCTGTCCTTTGATTTCCCATGATAGACAATGGAGGCACAAATCATCAGATTCCCAAATCTCCCCTCGGTTTTGGTCGAAGTGGACAGACTCTGGATCAGTCTGGGCCATTTTCTGAAGCATCGAATCAGGGTCTGAGTTGAATCCTCAGGTCAGTGCACACCTTTAAGATTAAGCTAACATTATATTGGATTGAACCACTGGTCCATCCAGCACAGTGCTGCCTACTTTGACTGCCAGTGGTTCTCTTTTTTTGTCCTGTCAACATAACTTCATTTTATGCAGTTCCCCTGAAGATGTCTTAATCCCTTACAAAGCTCTTTTCCTCCCACTGTCAGTACAAAGTGTTTTGAAAATCTTAGGATAACCCATGCAAGTGCAGTGTTAGAATACTGATTTGAACATTTAAGGGCAAACATTTTCATTCATCCAGCAGCTTAGGAGAGACCTGAAGTTCTCCTGAGCATCTCAAAGGGAAAGACAGAGTTTCTTTTCTTCACATGGCATCATGGAGCACAGATGGATACTCCTGAGTGTCCCCTCTGGCCTCATGGATCCTGTACTGCCCCCTGGTATTCATGAAGCTGCAGACGATGAAGCAGACCAGATGATGGGTAGAGTGCACCTGGTGAAGAACTTGCCACAAGGGTGATAGGACACACTCTAGAGCATACAGTTCTGCCCATTGTGTCGTGGTGAGGGCAATGAAAAAGGCTTATTTTGCTGCCTCCATTGCATGCTCAAGTAGCCACCCAGAGGAATTGTTCCATGTAGTTCAGGGCTTGTTAACATCTGCCCCAGCAATTGGAGTATCTGAACCATCTGCTGTCCACTGTGATAATGTTTATCTACTTTGAGGATAAAGTTGGTCACCTCCATGTTGACTTAGATGCCAGATTTCAGACAGACTTGAGTGGGGTGACCAATGGACCATCTGTACTGGTTTTGTGGGATCAGCTTCAGTGGCTGCAGCCCAAGGACATGGACAAGATGTTTGTAGTAGTGTTGTGCTGAATTTTATGATATTTTCTTTTCCAACCATTCGAGGAGGTGGGAGGGGAGGTCCAAAAGAAATCACATATGAAAATTGTGGGGAAAGTGTGAGAATTTTCTGATAAATCCTTGGAGCTTCGGCACATACCTTACAGTGGCTGAGGAATTTGCATTTGTGTCTTCTTCTTTTTATACATGCTATGTGCCCTGTACTTGCAAAGGTCCTGCTTTCCCTGCTTGGGCAGGGAAGCAGCAAGAGCCACCTGCCAGCCTGAGCAGGGAGAGAAGGCTGCAACCAAGAATTTCCTGTGCTGCAAGTAGGAACGGGACTTTTCTAAAGTTTGAAGTCATTTAGAAAAGGCTGACTCCTGCTTACAGCATCATGGGCTCTTCACAACACTGGCTCTCGGCCCTGCAGCACTTCCTGGAATGACCATGTGACCACACAATGCCAGCCATCCCAGGAACTGCTGCCAGTGGAGGCTGGTGGCTCCTATTTCAGTGGGGCAGTGAATCCGGTCTGGGGTTCAGCCAGAACCAGTCAGAACTCTAAAGAACTCTATCCCCAAAATGGGTTCAGCACCTTTAGAGTTCTGACTGAAACCCAGAATGGATTCACGGCCTAACTGAAATCAGAGCCACCAGCTTCCGCTGACTGCCGCTGAGCTGAATGCCTGTTGTGAAGAACCCCGCAATGCTGCAGGCAAGTGGCCAGGGTGGAGGGCAATTAAAAGTTAAAAAATAGGTAGAAGACTCCTCAGCCGCTCTCTTCACTGAATGAGGTAAATAGTTATGGAACTCCTGTCTCCCCTCTCCCATTTTCTGAAGAGGGCATAAATAAACAAAGCCTCTTTTCCAGGGAGGGAAGAATTTCACAAATGTACAGAACAGAGTTCAGCACAAACTTCCTGCTAGTTTGTAGCAGGAAGACCATCTACTTGCTCTCTTGACCACTGCTCAACATGGCTAATTAAAGCTGGGTGGGTGGGTTTGGCCGGGAGAGTCCAGAGAGTGATGAGCACTCTCATCATGTGCTGAGCACATCTGGTCTTCAGCCACTTTAAAAGAAACCTGCTCTGGACCCAGAAGTATCACCCGGTTGCCAATGCCCCTATCTGGTAGGATAGGAAGTACCTCTCAAGATGGTACTTGAGAGGTAGTGGCCCAGCTCCAGGCAGTCTTGGAAGAAACCGACTTTTAGGCAGGGGTGCAGAGCCTCTTTCAGCCCAAGGGCCAAATTCCATTTCGGAGAAGCTCTGAGGGCTGCATTCCGGGGGGGGGGGGCTAAGGCAAAGAGGGCAGGTCCAATGGTATTTGTTGATCTATAATTCATAATAATAGTTAACTCATGACCATTGGTTTTATTGTGTAGCAATTGTTTTTGCCTAATTTATATTTGCCTTGTGATTTTAGTATCGCAAACCACCTGGATATGTTGTACAAGACAGGTTGGATCCAGCATTGTGGTTACACCAGTGGAAGGATATTGTTGGTGGAACAGGACATCTGGAGGAGGTTTGGAGTGTGTGCAGGAGGGAACAGGACACAGGAATCCCATTCCACTAGTGGTATCCTTCCACTGGTGAAACCATGATGCTGGATCCAATCCATAAGGTGGTGTAAATATATATTTATATAAATAAATCATTAAATGAAGAGTACCATCAGCCACTGGGTTGTTGTTTCCCCACCACCACCACCACCAATGGTCATATAATTAATGTGCAGTTCAATTAATGCATATAACTACATGATCCAAATTAATTGTGGCCCTCTGCCTCATACCGTGGCTCTTGGTATTGACAAGGAGTACAATGGTACTCCATGTATGGCGTTGCGTTAGCAGTGCACTTTATCTACAGAAGTTACTTTGCTGAAAGCATTGCCCCTATGGAGTTAATCCCAATGCTCTCTATCTTTATGAAACAAAAGCAGTGGGCATATGTGGCCTTCATGCCAAAATGACAGGGTGCACCTTGCCTTGGGTACCCAGTGTCCTTCAATGCAGCCAAGTCAGCTTTGGGCCAGAATTACCATATGTCCATTTTTCATTTGGATTCAATCACTGAATGCACTCTTTCATCCTGGATGTACAATAATTCAAACAGTTTCAGAAAACTGCCTTGGGCTATAGTTTCCTCCTGTTTATTTCTGCCTTTTCCCCAAAGTGACATTGCTGAACACACTGTGCTAGGGAGAATGTGCCTTTTTCCTATGGCCTCATGACTACAGTGAATCATTCTGGGTGCATTGGTACTGTTATATTCCAGACTTACAGGTTATACATCCATTTGGACGATCAGTTGCACCAAGAACAGGGACCAAACCAATTCATCAGAAAAATAATGATGGAGTTTCTTGCCAGCAACACTGAGATTTTAAGATGAGCAGTCCAGTCGCTCGAGCTTGCCAAAAGTCCATTCAGTTTTGAGGGCCTTTTCCCTCTACCCTACAGATATGTGGGGTTGCTTGCAAGCTATTCAGTCATGACAGCAAACAGTGCTGCACATGCTGCAAATTACTTACATGACCCAGACTATCAGGAGTGACCATGTCACTGACTCAGTGGTAGAGGGGCCAGCTGGGCCAAGAGCACAGACAGCAGAGGGGCTGGATCATAGCCCTGACCCTGGAGTCCCAGCAACCAAAGACTCCCCCAACCCAGAGACTCACAAATCGGAGACCCTCAAATCTGTGGCTGCAGTCTTTGATCCAGATACCACTCAGGGGCCAACACAATCACCCCCAAGGTCCTCATACTCCACTGAGCTTGTTCACCATCTGCCCAGCAAGAGATAATGGAGTGCTAGACTCCAGGCTACAGGGTTACCCCCCTTATGTTTCTCCATTCTTCCAGAAGGGTGTAGGGCCTGGGAAGATTAGCCAGTTCTGAGGAGTATATAAGAGCTTACTTAAGACCAAACATTTGACAGAAGTCATCTGTTCCTTAGGACCTTCCAGCATCCTGAAGGACCAATCTGATCACCTTTATTTCATGGTTCTGGTTCCTTTCCAAAATCCCCACCCTGACCTCCTTCTTCTGAACTCTGTGGGCTCAGCCTTGATAAGACTGGCCACCTTCTTCATCCATCCAGACTTCATAATTAAATCATGCAAGAGGCCCTCCATACATACAACTTGCCTACTGACCCATTCTACAACTAACTATTCAGAACACATAATGAAATTCATAGTCCATAGCCAAGTTCTGATTCAATCATCTGATTGTGGAAGACAGTTAAAAGAACAGACAGGTGTTCTTCAATCTCCAGTAGGGATGGGTGAATCAGTCTATTTCTGGTCCATGCCACTTTCATTTGTGTTCACTCATGCTTCCATTCTGTCCAATTTTTGTATTAATACGTGACTTTAAAAAAATCTGCATGAAAATTAACATTTAAATATGTGTTTCTAAACATATCTTCTTTCAAAATTCACATTTTAAATGCTTTTTTTTTTTTACTTTTTTGAGCAGAGGACTATGTTGGAACATTGGGGAAATGTGAAAGCCAGTAGAAAACTAAGTTCAGCACATTAGTCCACAGGAATGGATTAAGTCAGTTCATATCAAAATGCATAAAGACTGAATTCTGTAAGCATCCCTAATCTCCAACATCAACTCAGAGCATGGGATGGCCAAACTGGCAAATCCATGTGATAAGAATAGCTACTACAATACAAACAGCACAGGTACAAACTTGCCCCTTGGCTGTACACACATCCAACCAATCTAAATGGACCAACAACCCAGACGTGTAACGATATATTGATGTAAAAACAACAACATGTGCATCAGTCTTATAATGAAGTCAAGTATCGATGGTGCCCTTTTATCAACATGGCAATATGGTTAAAGGACCCAGTAAACATATGTAGGGTTTTGACACTTATATTTCCACAAGATGTGAGCCTGTTCAGACATTCTCTCATTCTCTCTCTCTCTCTCGATCTCACACACACACACACACACACACACACACACGAGTCCGTTTGCCCCACTTCCTCCTGTACAGCCTGTTGCTGTTCTTGCAACCCCCAGTGGACTGGGGGCTGAACTTCATAGATCATAGAAGATCATAGATCATAGAATCATAGGGTTGGAAGGGGCCTGCAAGACCATCGAGTCCCACCCCCTGCTCAGTGCAGGAAGCCTGATTCCCAGGCGGTCCCCCATCCAAGTACTAACCAGGGCTGACCTTGCTTAGCTTCCAAGATCAGTAGAAACTGAAAGTGCACAGAAATATGTTCTACGCTGTTCTATTCCAACCATCCCTGATCCTGACAAGTCTCTGCTGTGGACATTCAGCCTCCAAAATGTGGAAGGCTGCAGAAACAGGGTCATGCAGGAGGGAGCACAGCCAATGGTCTCATCCCATTCTCCCCCTCACATGCCAGGAATCCAATGCGGGTGTGTGTGTGTCCCTGTATAGATGTTTGTATCAGCATAATCTGAGTAGTCCAGACTAAACAAAACTTATTAACAGACACCATTCTTATATGTACACACACACAGCACACACACACAATGCTATAGAGTAACACTTCAGCATCTCATCACAGACCTCTAAGAATAGTCTTGCATGTTATGAGAATGTGCTGAAAGAGGAAAAGTGCTTCCTCTGTTTGCACTTCTGCACTAAGGCACAAAATGGGAGCTTGCTCACCATTCTCTCTCTCTCTCTCTCTCTCTCTCTCTCTCTCTCAGGGAGATGCGTGATGACCTAGGAAAAGGGAAGGCACATGAGCTCCCCCTTTGTGCATTAACTCAGAAATGTCATCAGAGGAAGTGTGTCTCTCCTCTGCTTCACTTGGGGGAAGGGTTCCCTGGTTGTGTGCAAAACCATCCAGAAGAGCTGTACTGAATCAAATCATGTGTTGGAGTCAGAGATGCTTGGAGTACAGCAGAGAAGAGCATATCTGTGCGTGTGCTTTCTGTGCGATATTGGAAGGTGGAGGATGCTTGCATCTCTCCCATCTCTGATGAAGTGGGCACAGCTCATGCATCTCTATGTTGTAGGGCTAGAGGGAAAGCATACATTCTGGCTTCAGTTTTGCTGGAAGCACAAAATGAAAATACACATTCACTTTTACCATTTGTTGGTAACATCTTCATCCAAGCACCATGGCATTCATTTCAAGGAAGAGGCAAAAAAAAACCAGGCAGGGGTGGGGGAGAAGAAGCCATCTGACTAGCAACTGGGAAAGCTCTCATAAAGATCCTGTGTAATGCCAAAACCATGGAAGTCTCACTCCCTGATCTGCCAGAAAGGTTTGGCTTACATCCCAAGTGTTTAAATTCGTTGAGCCTTTATAGTGAAGATGGTGGAGTGAGAGAGAGCAAATGCATTTTCTATTTCACTTCATTTGTTCACCTTGCAGCTGCCACTTTTTAAAAATACAAAATGACTAACATATTCATTTTCATTAAAAAATAAAATATTACCCTTGCAAAGAAAATGGGTAATACAATAGGAGCCTCAGCTGAATAGCAACGATAGATTTGCTGGCCCACAATGATCTGTCCTAATGCATGGCTGGCAGAGAATATTATTAGCTCAGGTACAATCCTTTAGAACTCCATCTGATCATAGTCATAAATTCCTGTCTCCATTACAGCTGTGCCAATAGCATTTCCATGCTGGTTAGTCAAAGGCGTTTATTGCAGTTTAACGTGTATTTCACAAGTGTACAGGCAAGAGTGACAGAATGGGGTTAGGATGCTGGAAAAACCACATTATTATTTCATCCAAGAAGTCAGGGAAAGGGGGAAAAAAGGATTGGAAATAGAGGGAAAACACCAGAGTAGAGTTCACTCCTTTGGCTTTCCCAAGAAGAGACCTGAAAGTCCTTTTCACAACTCAGAAGGCTGGAGGAAAGTTATTGGGCCTCCGTTTACTTTAGAGAAAAAATGAATTTGATCCCAAACAATTTTCCACAAAATTCTCTCCAAATGTTGATGTTGAATGTCCTCCAAATGCCCATCCGTTCTCTAAATATTCTCTTAGTATTTGGCATCTGTATCTGATATCGTTTAATATTTGATTTAAGTATGTGATATCTGACAGTTGACATTGTGCAGTATCTGATAAGCCCTGTTCACACTTTCAATATCCATGTACACTGAGTGGGTGAGGAGAGGAAGCAGGATCCCACACTCTAGCCCTGTTCCTGACCACATGTTGATTGGAAGGTCAAGAAAGATTGAATGTCATAGGTGCTTCCCATGGGACTGAAACCCTGCATACAAGTTGCATGTGTCTAGGTTCTATTCTGACTATCCAATCAATGCATGGAGATGGATCTGGAGACAATAGGTTGGATCCAGACTAGCACTGTGCCAAATTTTTTGACCTATTTATTTTTTACCATTAGTTGGGGAGAGGGGCGAAAAGAAACTGCACCCAAAAATTGTGGGAAGGGGTGATATTTTTTTCTGACCTTTCTCAGGGTGCAGGGCTTCAGTGCTTACCTGATGGTAAGGAGGTGGCAGGGGTGCTCTTTCTTTTACTATCCCCCCTTCCTCTCCTCACAGCCTCTCCTGCCACTTGAGTTTCTCTGGAAAAAAACCTGGAGGACTTAGGTAGGAGGACTTCCTCCCATGGGGCTTTCCAATGCTGCTGCCTGCTGAGTGCCTGGGTACTGTTTTTGTGGAATTTGTATCATTACATTGTATGTTAAGACAGTATTTTATTGTTGCTTTTGTACGCTGCCCAGAGAAATGTATGTTGATGGGTGACCATATTAAAATGGTAAATAAATGCCATTCTAGATCTCATTTATGCCAAAACAGACACAAATCAACATTTTGGCTTAAGTCCTCATCCTGGCTTCAGCTAAGCTGCATTTCAGTCATGAGGATATTGACCAGTTTCTCCAGCCTGGTTTCCTCTAGTTGTTTTAGACCTCCTAGAAATGTCAGCCAGTATGGTCAATGTTCAGGTATGCTGGAAGTTGTACTTCAAAACATCTGGAATGCACCAGGCTGAGGAAGGCTGTCATAGACTATTGCTAGACAAGACTATTCATCTATTGCTAGTCAGCCTTAAGCCCTCAAGGGTGCAATCCTATGCATGTTTAGACCGAGAAAAGGCTACAACTCCCAAGATGCTGGCTGGGGCATGCTGGGAGTTGTAGGTATTTTCTCTGTCTAAACATGCATAGGATTGAGCCCCAAACCTCTTACTCCAAGGTAGTTTCTCTTCATTGGGAGCTCATTTATTTTGATGGTCCCACTTGAGAGCTAATGTTTTGAAAACATTGGCCATAGCATTTAAAAGAGTGACACCAGACAGAGATCCATCCAGATATATCCTTAGTTGCTTATAGAGACTTTGCTAGATCAGGAGCATAGAATAAAGTATTGAAAAGGAAAGGAAAACATAATTCTACAAAGACATCCTCAATATTCAACCTGATATTCATATGTATGTATTTATTTTTATTTATTGCATTTTTATCCTACCTTTTTTCCTTTTGTGAGGAACCCAAGGCCACTTACATAGTCCTCCTCTTTACGTATGATAAATGGCCTGTCAGTAGTTTCATTAAGGAGCAAGATTAAAAGGGAAAGTGTAAAACATGACATGCCAGGGTGGGGGCTTTATGTGTCATGCAAGATTTAGCCTAAAAGACAAAAAGTGGGTGAAACCAAACTTGTCCAAGGATACAATAGCATATCATTATTTAAAAAATGATTTACTTACCTTAGGAATCACATCGATACAAAAATGTAAGACAGAAGGTTATTGATGGAAAGAGGGTCATCCTGAAATTGTTCTAAACAAGGAACATCTTTTGTCTATGAAGTAGACACTAATGGGAACTGGAGTAGATAAAAGTTGGTATGATTGGGGGACCATTTTTAGAAGGCCATAAACTATGTTCCTTCCAAGGTGGGGAGACATAATGCACCTGGAGGAGAGAAAAAAGAGGAATTCCTAGGGCAGCCAAAGCCTTTCTCCCCACCAGCAATGTACTGGAGGGTTGAATGAACCACTGCAGAGGACCCTGCATTGCTCCTCCTACCCCATCCTCCCACAACTGATTGGGAAGCTCAAGAAGAATTTCTGCTTTCTTCCTTTGACGTTCCCCTGATGTGGCTTTCAGAAAGAGGCTGGAGATCTCCTGTTCTATTCCCCTACAGCACAAATAACTGGTGCTGGGTTGAGGAAGCCCAGAAGGTAGAGCGCATTTACAGGGTAAATCTTTAAAAAAAAAAACCCAGAGAAAATACTGTTTAGTCTAAATCATAGTTAGAAGCATTTGACAAATTGAGTGTGTGTGTGTGAGAGAGAGAGGGGGGGGGGGAGAGAATGAATTTGAGCCTGCAATCCTAGACCCACTTCACTGGGATTAAGCCCCATGGAATTCAAAGGGAAGTCCACTGAGTTCAATGAGACCATTTTGAGAGAGAATGAAATTGATCCTGCAATCCTAGACCCACTTTACTGGGATTAAGCCCCATGGAATTCAAGGGGAAGTCCACTGAGTTCAATGAGACCATTTTGAGAGAGGATGAAATTGAGCCTGCAATCCTAGACCCACTTTACTGGGATTAAGCTCCATTGAATTCAATGGGAAGTTCATTGAGTTCAATGAGACCATTGAGAGAGAGAATGAAATTGAGACTGCAATCCTAGACCCACTTAACTGGGAGTTAAGTGAACTCAGCGGCACTTACTTCTGAGTACAGATTTTTAGGATTGTACTGTAGGAAATGCAAAATTAAGGACAAGCAACAGCACAACACAGCAACATCGTGGCAAAGAAGACCTGGCTGAAAAGAGCAATACCATTTTTGTGGGAGTTTTAACATTGTATATAAAAATAAAAAAATGTCCAGTTGAGTGGTTAAAAATTAAAATAAATATCAATCCTGCCCAGATATTAAGGAAGCTCCAAGCGTGGGTTGTTGTAGGCATTTCTTCTCCTCTCACCCTCAAGGTTTGACAGTGAAGAGTTGTTCATCAGCATTCCGTTCATACAATCCCAGATGAGGCCCTAACGGCTCGATTCTCCTTACAGGATTCACAGTCCCGTCTTCTGTGCAAGGGTAATTTTGCTCACTGCAGTGGTGCATGACATGGCGATGCATTTCATCTTCAGTCAAATGAAAACTTTTATTTAGTTGGCTGTGAGATTTCTGAAGTGTGTAATAGCTTCACCTCCCAAACACATGATATATGGATCAAGGTGGGTAGCTTCTTCTCCACCTGTCTGCCTCAGAGAGATGTTCTCAGTAGCTGACAAGTCATTCTGGATGGAAGAAGTAGATCACAAAATGCTGGCCTGTTCCAGCCATATATTTTCTTTCCAGCCAAAATGCAAAACTAGGATGTTCATACCTTCCAAAGCATAATGAAATCACAGTTTTTTATTATTAACTAGGTTAATAATACCACTTCATAGCACAATATTAATTGTAATGGACAACACCCATATACCAAAGGGCTGAGCCAAACTTTCAGGGTGTTCAATTTGACCCTGAAAACTTCCTTTATGAAGTAGCATAATTTTTCATGAAACTTGCTAACCACCTTTGATAAAAAATAAAAATAAAAAAGTGATGTTTCCTCACAACTGTTTTGGTGTTCCCTTTATTGTAGTAATTCCCACAATGTTCCTGCTGGGTGCACATGGAAGGCCCTCAATGAAAGTGCGTGGGGACCATGAACATTAGAGCCCCCAAGTTTAAAACCCATTTTTGCTGGTTTTAAAGATACAATAATTTCCCAGAAAGCATCTTTCCTGATATAAAAATTAGAGCGTGAAAAGTGTCAGCAGAGAACGGAATGATTTCATTCCACTCTGTCAAAACTGTGGAGTTAATTCTGGAAGCTGGAACAGATTCCACAATCTACTCTGGGCATGATCAGAATAACCTAACCACACTAAGTCTCTCTGAATACAGTTGGAGACCTTGAGGTGTCCCTATACTGCGTTACACTTAATGGGAAGTCTCTGGCATACTAGGAAGCAGCCATTTTGGTGACACTCAACATCCTGAAGTCTGAGACAATTCAAAGCAAGGTGTTGCATGACTTGGGAATATCTCCTGACCTTAGTGGCCTCCAGCATGCTGAGAGAGGAGCAATATTCCTGCAGCGTCACCCCATCAGAAGCCTCTAGGCATAGATGGTGAGCAGAGAGCAGCCCATGGATGGCGGGGGCCTTCGTAAACCCACCTCCCATGCTATTTCCAGAATGGGAATGGAAAGAGGTATATCTGGAAGCATCTCTGGAGATGCTTCTGCTCCAGTCAGAATCTAGAGTTCCAGCCTTGATTCCAATTAAGGCAGAATTTTTCTTCATCCCTTAAATATATATATATATTTGTTGTTCAGTCGTGTCCGACTCTTCGTGACCCCATGGACCATAGCATGCCAGGCCTTCCTGTCCTGCGCTCTCTCCCGGAGCGTGCTCAAGTTCATATTCATTGCATCCGTGATGCTATCTAGCCATCTCATCCTCTGCCGTCCCCTTCTCCTTTTGCCTTCAGTCTTTCCCAGCATCAGGGTCTTTTCCAGAGAGTTTTCTCTTCGCGTTAGGTGGCCAAAATATTTGAGCTTCAGCTTCAGTATCTGTTCTTCCAATGAGCACTTAGGGTTGATTTCCTTTAGGATTGACTGATTGGACCTCCTTGCAGTCCAGGGAACTCGGAAGAGTCTTCTCCAGCACCACAGTTCGAAAGCATCAATTCTTCGGTGCTCAGCCTTCCTTATAGTCCAGCTCTCACAGCCATACATTACTTCTGGGAAAACCATAGCTTTGATTAGACGGACCTTTGTCGGCAAGGTGATGTCTCTGCTTCTTACTATGCTGTCTAGGTTTGCCATAACTTGCCTCCCAAGGAGCAAGTGTCTTTTAATTTCATGGCCACAGTCACTGTCTGTGGTGATCTTGGAACCCAAGAAAGTAAAATCTGTCACTGCTTCCATTTCTTCCCCTTCTATATGCCAGGAAGTGATAGGGCCAGATGCCATGATCTTAGTTTTTTTAATGTTGAGTTTCAAACCAGCTTTTGCACTCTCCACTTTCACCCTCAACAAGAGGCTCTTGAGATCCTCTTCGCTTTCTGCCATTAGGGTGGTATCATCTGCATATCGGAGGTTGTTGATAATTCTCCCAGCAATCTTAATTCCGACCTCTGATTCATCCAACCCTGCATTTCTCATGATGTACTCTGCATATAAGTTAAATAAGCAGGGTGACAATATGCAGCCTTGTCGTACTCCTTTCCCAATTTTGAACCACTCAGTTGTTCCATGTCTGGTTCTTACTGTTGCTTCTTGACCCTCGTACAGGTTTCTCAGGAGACAGGTAAGGTGGTCTGGTACTCCCATCACTTTAAGAATTTGCCACAGTTTGTTATATGTGTAAACTCTAGTCACAGAACCTCATCAGAGCTTTTGGAAACCAATGGGCAGTATCCAAAGCTTGCAGAACAGAGATGTAGCACTTCTGGGGCAAGCCTCCAAAGGAGTGGAAATGCTAGTTTCTGGAACTGGGCAGGTCAATGGAGCTCTGCAAGCACTGCTGGCTGACCCTATTCCAGAAACAAGCATTTCCACGCATTTCAGGTTGCCCCCAGAAGCACTAAATCTCCATTCCACAAGCGGTGGCACTGCTTACAGAAGGGAATTGGCAGGGCTGGCCGCTCATGGGCAGACTCCATTGGATACTACCCAATATCATATTGGACTTCTTTCCCAACCTTACAAAGAAAAATAGAGTGTGGATTCTTTGCTTTTATGAGGTGGGACTTTGCATACTTTCTGCAATACGTTCAACACGTACACACAACATGATCTTCATTTAACCTAAAAATCAGGTAAGAAAAGTGTCAGAAGCACAGTTTATGCTTCATAAAAAAATAGTTTCCTTGAACTGACCTTCTCCTCGGGCTCCAGTTCCTTTTTTCCAAATCACTTAACCAAGGTACTTCTACACTAGGCACATTCTTATAACTGATAGACCTAAACACGCCCCATGTTCCAGTAATATGAGCCTTAACATGGAACTCGGCTCTGCCTAATTAGTTGCCTGGGAACCTTAATTTTAGGAAATAAAGAAAAAGGAATTCCATCTCTTTTTCTTCTAAAAGAAAAAGAAAAAGGCAGTATATTTCCCCGCTGATTCTGCGGTTTCAGTTTTACAGTTACAGCAGAGGTATTCACTTCTTGCAAAGACTCTTTCCCACCTGTTTGGCAGGAGGGGGTTCTCTCTTGCCCTCTCAATTGATAGCGAATAGCAAGGGCCAGGCTTTCCTGCGTGCTGAGATTAATTCATCGACAAGCTACTACTCCATGTGCCAAGTCATTAATCACTCTCAAGAGCTGTGTCAGCAAGAAACCAGCAAGGTGACTGCTAGGAATGGTCAAAGAGAGAATGAGAGAGAGAGAGAAGTGGGAAGGAAGGGGGGGAGGAGGAGGGGGAAAGTAGTTATCCTTTCTGCCCCTTCTCATAACGGGCAGAACAAACTGACAAACTCCTTTACAGATCGTTGATACAGGGCAGTCTGGGGCTTTGCATACAAAGGTCAGGTGCCAATGAAGAGCTGACAGTAGGGTGCACTATTCAATATATTGTTAGCTGCAGGTTTCCCAGTGCATCCTATAAAGTGCTTTTTACCTACAAGGCCTCTCAAACCAATCCAATCCAATGGACATACTCATGAGGCTTGATTAGGTTGATTAGGGAGTAGGGTGTGTACACATTCCATAGGTCCCATGACTGCTGAACAGAGAGTGGAAAGAACCACTCCCTGTGCCCAGGCCAATACAGGAAAGCTAGTATACACTTGATGATACCTATTCTGCCCCATGTGGCTAGACTTGTACTAGTTCATCCATTGGTCAAAATAGAGACTTTAAGTTCAAGGTGCCAGGGAGACACTTTAACATGGCAGTGGGGCTTGTTCCAGTACCAGAGACGGTATGCCTATGTACACCAGTTGCTGGGGAACATGGGTGGGAGGGTGCTGTTGCACTCATGTCCTGCTTGTGGTTTCCTGGTCGACAGCTGGTTGGCCACTGCATTAACAGAATGCTGGACTGCATGGACCTTTGGTCTGATCCAGCAGGGCTCTGCTTATGTTCTCATGTTCTTATGTTCTTTCGGCAACCATATTAAAGCACTGGTGTCAATGCAGATCCTTGGGAGACCCTACTTCTTACTTCCCTCCATTGTGAGAATTGTCCTCTTGCTCCTACTCTCTACTTTGTAAAATCAACCAACCTTCTTTGGTCCATTAGTTGCTCCTTGCAATCAATTCTAACGTTAATAGCAAATCTGTAATACATTGATCCTGGCCCTCTACAAAGGGGAGCATTACAAACAGATGAGCTTCAAGTCAACCAATAAGCCAACTAATTACGAAATTCAGTGGCATCACTAATGAGAACATCATCAGGAAAGGTCAGAAAAGTGATCTCCATGGTTTCGGTATGCAGAGAAATTCTGATACTCCAACAATATAGTCATATTTTATATATTTAAATGAAATACCTCCATGGTCATATAGACAAGTGCATTATATTATTGATTATTATCCATTTATCTTATGGATACCGGATCATAATAATGTCTTTGTGATATTGACCATTATAATAAGTAACCTTTTCTGTGGAACAAAGAAAAACATGGGGGGTTGATTTTGATACTAGAATTGTTTTGGGCTTTATCTGTTTATAATTTCAAATTAAAAAAAATAAAGTTAAAAAAAGAATAGAAACAGTTTGATGGCCCTCAAAATGTTCCTTCTTCCTGCCAGTTGTAGAGAATCGCCCCCAATGACAGTGATGTTTTGGAGGCCACCAGTGCTAATAACAAAGCTACCTCCCTTTTGGTTGCTATTTCCCTCCCCCCTTTGTCCTTGCTAATCTCACTGAATGCCTCAGAACTGGGAAATGTTCATTATTTTAGTGTTTGATTTAAAAAGGATGTGACAGCACCATGCTGTGAAATGCCAAGTGTCAAACCTTATGGAATTCTGTAAATAATAATATTTCATGTGTCCACAAAGGAAAGCAGAAATGCTGAAAGTTCCTGGATGCATTTCTATCCTGCCTCCTCACTGCAAATAGTATGTTTAAACGCAGCATGAACTCTGGAAGGGCGTATTCAATGGATAATGGTGACCAGGCAGGGACCGATCACAATCTATGACTTTGTTTGGAAGCAGCAGTATGTTCTATCAAAGCTAAAGGCTGTGAAAATTAGGGCTGTGCACTGCTTCAGTTCCATCCCGAATCCCGAAGCAGATCGGGGTGATTTGGACTGAAGTGGTCCAGTTCCGGAGTGGGTTGGGATCAGGCCAAATCGGCCCAAAGCAGGTCAGGATCAGCCGCGCGAGTCCCCTGCTCTTTACCTGGACCCTTAAATGGCCCATTTATGCCCGTAATGTTGCATAGATGGCCCTTATGGCCACATTCTATGCAACATTTAATTGCTGGAAGAAAAAGAGTCACCATTTTAAAAGAAAATGGCGACTCCTTCCAAGATGGTGATGGCTCTAGGCGCTCCCTGCGGGTCCAGGTAAGGAGGAGCAGGGGGCTCATGCAGCTGGGGGGGTGCAGGGCTCATGCTGCTGTGCGGGGAGGGGTGCAGGGCTCAACGTGGCTGGGCAGGGGAGGAGGCAATTTGGCTGTCCAGATCTTGCTTCAGATCCAGAGGCTGAAGTGGGTCAGGCCAGCTCTGGATCGGGCTGAGGCAGGTTGGGCCCAATTTGGAAGCTCCAAATCAATCTTCGAACTGGGTGAGGGGGTCCCTACACAGCCCTAGTAAAAATTATTCTGATTTTAAATCCTATTTTACGGGATGTGTTTTGTTTTATTTTTTTTTTTAATGAATGAGTTGGCCATGCAATACTGGCCCTACCATAAGGCAGATTGAGGCAGCCATCTCAGATGGGAGATGCTGGGGCTAGGGCTGGGTGTTGGAGAGTAGTGGCAAAGTGTTGGAAGACAGGTGTTCCATGGAAGCTATGTGTTCACATGGTCTGTCCTGCACCCACTAAGCTAGCCTGGTGTCCCTGGATGTGATGGAGGATCATGTCCCATCTTCAGGTTTGAAGTAAGATTCAACTGCCAGTCCAGTAGGCAGTACATGGAAAGCGGGGGGGGGGATCTTGTCCTTTCCCTCAGGAAGCAGAATGCCTTGGTTCTGCTAATTGACCCCAGCCTCAGTCAGCACAAGTATAGGAGACTGAAAGAACCATGTGAAGGTGGGCTTGTATCCTAAGCTGAGTAGCATGGGGCTGAAAGAACCCTACAGAGAGATCTCTTGGAGAAGTTTTCCTCCAGCCTAGAAGCACTCACTAAGCCTATGGTGGAATCCTTTTAATGCCACAAATATAAGGGTTAAATATTAACATCACACCAGACTGAAGTGTACCAATTCCTGCCAGGACATACTACAACCTACAGTATAAATACTGCAAGCTGATCAGCCAAAGGTTGTTTGTTCAACAGGAAGGACCCTCTGCTCAGTGACTCCTGAGATCTTGTGTTCATCCTGAAGGCTGTCTCATATGTTAGAGCAAAACATGGGTACCTGCACAAACCCCTGGTTGCTCATCATATCTTTTCTGTAGTATTTGAAGGGAATTCATATGTCTGGAAACCCATGGTAAACAGCGTATACCTGGGTCCCTTTTGCCACTCTTGATCCATATAAGAATGTTTATTACCAGATATTTTTGGACATACAGATGACTTTCAATGTTACCATAAAACAAAAGTTATTGTTGACCAATGCGAGGACCATTTTTACCACATCCTGTTGCATTGTCCTGAGTGTACCCTGTATTCTCCCCACCCCCACTGTGAATTTCTATCTATCTGAACTTGTCTGCTTGTGACTTCAACCTTCCAGCTCTGAGTGAAGTTCTTAGCTTTCATTTCATTACTGGATCCCACCCCCATTCCCAAAATCAGATTCAAAAATCACCTTCCTGATTTTTCAGTGTATAAGGGCTGATCTATATTTACGGGTTTTTTCACTTCCAACGAGGTTTCACCACCCGGCGCCCATCTTTCACACTACGCAGTACCCACCTCGAATTGGAACTGGAATTTCCCACTTCCGTGTTCCCACTTTCAATACCCTGATATCCTGGTATTTCCCCTTAATGTGCTCTGATTTGCTGCCTTCGCTACCGTATCTGGTCATATCTGGTTGCCTTCGCTACAGTATCTGGTCCTCCCCTGCCTGTCCATATACGGCGGTATTTGTATTTCCCTCCTGTCCAATCATAGCTCTCGACACCCCCATGTCGTCTTCTGGCTACTGAAGATACTGATTCGAATCTTCAAAGATCATGCCTGAATTAGGGGGGGGGGGAAATCACAGAGAAGCCACGATTCTTCGAAGATAACACCTTAATTAAAAAAAAAAAAATCTGAAGCGGGGGATAGGAGGGGGTAAAACTTAGTCTCATTTGAAGGGATAGAACAACCCCCTGCTCAATACAGGAAGCCTGATTCCCAGGCAGTCCCCCAACCAACTACTGACTGCGGCCAACCCTGCTTAGCATCCGAGATCAGACAAGCTCGCACATCCAGCCCTTTGCTTGTTGCTGAGGAAACTTTGAGTGCTGAGGGAGCTATGTGATCAGTAGCCGGAAGACAACATGGGGCCGTCGAGAGCTGTGAGTATGGTGGGCGTGGAATCAGCAGAAACAGGAAGACTTTCTGATCCTCCAATTAGATCCTCCATCTTTAAGAGCAGGAAAACAGCACAGCACTCGAGTATGAACCGAGCTCGCACATTCAATGAAGCACTGCAACAGGGAAAATGGGTGAGTGTGGATAATCACGTTTTAATGTGAGAGCATTTAACCCGACAGGACACCGAATTCATTGCGATGGCAGGCACAATGTAGATCAGCACTAAGTGAAGCTAGGATTTTTTGCCCCAACATGCATCACTTTACACTTACACTTTACACATTGGACTGCAGCTGCCATTTTGTTGCCCATTCACCAAGTTTGGAGAGAACTTTCTGAAGTTCTCAGAAACAATCCACTTGAGTTTCCACCATTCTGAATAATCTGGGTCATCCACAAATTTGGCCACCTCTGTCTTTATACCGGGCTCCTGATTATTTATTAATAAATTAAATATCACCAGTAACAATACATGTCCTTGAGGGCCCATTTCTCACTTCCTCTCCCTCTTGTGAGAACTGTCCATTTATTCTACTCTACTCTAATTCCTGTTCTTTAACTAGTTACCATACATAAAGAACCTGTCCACTTCTTCTATAACTACTAAGTTTACTGAAGAGCCTTTGGTGAGGGACTTTGTCAAAATGTTTTGGGAAGTCGAGGTATATTATCTCTGCCAGATTGCTTCTGTCTATATTTTTCTTTACAATCTCAAAGAATTCCAAAGATTTGGGAAGGCTTCCTTTTATTCATGCTGATTTTCCTTAGCAAAGCTCCTTCTTCTATATGGTTTAAAAATACTTCCCAGAAATTTACCTGACACACACAATAGAATAATTGGCCTGTCATTTCTGGACTGTCCAGGTTCCCCTTTAAAATTATTGGACTTACATTTAGTGATTAATGAAAATGTATCTTTCTCCCAAACGCATTGCCTGCAAATTGGGCTATATGGCATTCAGACAATTTATAGAGAGCCAGTGTGGTGTAGCGGTTAGAATGTTGGACTGGTACTCAGGAGATCTGGGTTCTAGTCCCCACTCAGCCATGAAGCTCACTGGGTGACTTTGGGCCACGGAACATAAGAGGCACAATAGTAAAGAAAAGAATAATGATTAAAACACCATATTAAAATGATTAAAAACAGAATGCCAATAAAAACCATGGCTGGTCATTTAAGGAATGCTTCCTGGAACAGAACTGTTTTCAGGAGGTGCCAGAAGTAATATAGTGTTGGCACCTGCCTGATCTCCAGAGGCAGGGTGTTCCAAAGAAAGGGGCTACCACACTGAAGGCTCTTCTGCAGGTGGACTCCAATTGGGCCATAGTTCCATGTTGAACCACCAGAAGCTGATGACCTCAGTGACAGGCGGGTTGGTAAGGAAGATGGCGGTCTCTCAGGTATCCTGGTCCCATGCTGTTTAGGGCTTTGTGCACTAGTACCAAAACCTTAAACCTGGCCTGGTAGTGAATGGGCAGCCGGTGCAGTTTGCTTAGCAAAGGAGTTGCATGCTGAAAAGAGGCCGCTCCTGACAACAGCCAAGCTGCTGAGTTCTGTACTAGCTTCTAGAGCAGCCTTAAGGGCAGCCCCACATAGAGCGCATTGCAGTAATCCAGTCTTGAGGTTACTGGTGCCTGTACCACTGTGGCCAAGCTATCCCTGTCCAGGAGAGACAGTAGCTGGTGAACAAGCCAAAGCTGGGAAAAGGCACTCTGAGCCTCCACGGCCACTTGGGCCTCCAGCAACAATGATGGATTTAGGGGGCCAGGCAAGGTTAAGGCTTCTTTGGGCAGTGCCCAAACATATCGTTGAGGACCCAATCCTGGTTGCTTGTCTCATCAAGCAGCTTGTGGTGTAAGAGTTAGGTTGGAGTCAGTTAAGAAGCCCAAAGACTTCAGGATTAATTAAAAGGAGAGTAACAGCAACAAGCCCCTTCATGGAACACTGCCTTGTTGTGGCGAAGGGCCTTGCATAACTCAGTGAAGCCATAAGATATGCCATGCAGGGCCACCCAAGACGGACAGGTTATGGCGGAGAGTTCTGACAAAATGTGGTCCACTGGAGAAGGAAATGGCAACCCACTCCAGTATTCTTGCCAAGAAAACCCCATGGAACGTATCACAAGGCTAAAAGAGATGACGCCAGAAGATGAGACCCTCAGGTCGGAAGGTGTCCAATATACTACTGGGGAAGAGCAGAGGGAATTTCCAAGTAGCGCCAGAAAGAGTGAAGCAGCTGGGCCAAAGCTGAAAGGACACTCAGCTGTGGATGTGTCTGGTGGTGAAAAGAAAGTCCGATGCTGTAAAGAACAATACTGTTTGTTGTTGTTGTTTATTCAGTCAGTCACTTCCAACTCTTCGTGACTTCATGGACCAGCCCATACCAGAGCTTCCTGTCAGCCGTCACCACCCCCAGCTCCCCCAAGGTCGAGTCCGTCACCTTCAGAATATCATCCATCCATCTAGCCCTTGGTCGGCCCCTCTTCCTTTGGCCTTCCACTTTTCCTAGCATCAGCACTTTCTCCAGGGTATCCTGTCTTCTAGAACTAACACCAAAAAAAGATGTCCTTTTCATCATAGGGGATTGGAATGCTAAAGTAGGAAGTCAAGAAATAATCGATGCTTTCAAACTGTGGTGCTGGAGAAGACTCTTATGAGTTCCCTGGACTGCAAGGAGGTCAGATCAGTCAATCCTAAAGGAAATCACCCCTGACTGCTCATTGGAAGGACAGATGTGTGAAGCTGAAGCTCAAATATTTTGGCCACCTAATGCGAAGAGAAAAGTCCCTGGAAAAGACCCTGATGCTGGGAAAGATTGAAAGCAAAAGGAGAAGGGGACAGCAGAGGATGAGATGGCTAGATAGCATCACCGATGCAATGAACATGGACTTGACCACACTCCAGGAGAGAGCGCAGGACAGGAAGGCCTGGCGTGCTATGGTCCATGGGGTCACGAAGAGTTGGACACGACTGAACAACTAAACAGCAACAAAGGCTTATCTGAAGAAGAGAACACTATGAGATCAGCCATTGCCAAACTCTTGCTTCTCGGTTCCAAATTGCCCCACTAGCAGCTTCCTCCCACCCCCGGCCCCCAAGGTATTTCAGACTTGTATTATCCTTATGAATACATGGAATCTCGAAGACTTTGAACAGGTTCCATAAGAAAACATCCAGCCAGAGAAGAATATAAAAGGGTTAATATGGTCAGGATTGCAAACAAAATTAATTTAACTGACAAATGAATGAACACAGACCGCTGATCAAGGAAATCCTGATAGTAAGCAAGCATGCTGTGAAATAATGGAAGTAAACAAGCTGTGAAATAATGGAATGGGATTAGAGTTTTAGTAACAGAAGATGGAAGGAAGGAGTCTGGATCAAGAAAAAAAATACCCAAAGACAGTGCAACAGGCTGTATGTCATAGAGGAAGGGAAAGAGAATAATGCAAAAGGGGTTCCCAACTATGCTTCTCAGTTCCAGAAAAGGCAAGACTGACAAAGGCAAAAGAAAATGGATCAGGGATAATGGTTTACATTTGTACACATCCTTAAAGGCTGTGGAGAAGAAACCTCTTGCAGTCCCAGTCAGCTCTTTAAGAGACATGTGTCTTCCCTGGTTCCACCACTCTTCAAGGGATCCCACTCAAGGCTGCTTCACACTGACATACAAAACTTTTAACTTTTGAACCTGCCAAAGACATAGTGCAAGTGGTATGTACATGTCCACTTACCAGGCAACTGGGATTGGCTGCAGCTCTCTGACAAATGGGAGGCAAACTAGAGATAGGGGAAGCAGTGAGGGTGGAGCTCATGGAGGTTCTCTAAGTTCCACCTCGAAGCTCAGTCTGTCTCGTCATGACCTCAGTTGCGAGATCCCACACACCATTTGAATGGGAAAAGTTCATATTTGGGTGCACATTTTTTTAAAAGCGTGCATCTAAATGTGTATTTCCTTTTTTTATTATTTAAAAAACAACAACAACACAACAACAACATAAACACACAATACACATATACTAAAATATCTCTTAAGATTGTAAGATATCTACCTTTGGCTCCCCTTACACAACAAATGCTTATTATTATTCTCCAGTTCTTATGTATATTGAGTTCACAGACATTCTCTCATTTCTCTCCTAATTTTAACAACAACAACAACAAAAGAGAGAACCTCAAAGTTAAATCTCAAAGTTAAAAATCCACATACATAGATATCATTTTTCTCTATTTCTTGTACAAATTCTATAAAAGGTTTCCAATCTAACATAAATTTAGTTGTTGATCCTTCTTTAATTATAATAGTAAGTTTTGCCATCTCCACCAGCTCCATCATTTTCATGATCCACTCGCTCACAGTTGGCATTGTTTCATTCTTCCACTTTTGTGCATCCAATAACCTTGCAGCCATTGTCATGTAGAGAAAGAGGGTTCCCCTCTTCTCTTTTACGTGTTTATCTATTAGTCCCAATAAAAAAGTTTCTGGCTCTAATTCTATAGTAGTTTTAATATTCTTTGAGCTAAAGACTGTATTCGTTTCCAGAATGTTTTAGCTTTTTTACACTAAATGTGTATTTTCTACCAGAAGCATGAAAATGTCATTTTTTTCCAAACTGTGCATTTTTCTGAAGTGCACATTTTGTGGATGACCACTGCAAGCTTGTGGATGTGTGAGCTTTGCCTTCAAAAGGTGCTTCTGTTCACTTTGGGGGGCGGGGTGAATGGAGCAATTTCTGGTATTAAAAGGGATGGAAACAAATTCTCATACAGCCCTTTGGCAAACCCAACTTTGCTTTCATGTAATGTGTGAATTGGCCCTTGGGAGCTTTCACCAGTGAATATGGCCTCCGTAGCACAAGGATATGTAGACATCTACCATCAGTAAATGAGGTGATACCATCAGAGCCTCATGGGGCATTTTATCAATGCTTTTGTATAAGAGGGAAGTGACATTGAAAAGCAACCTATATGCTAAGTAATCACATTAAAATGGGGTGTGTAGTATGTTGTCAGGTTTTATATCACTCACCACAACAACTTGGTCCCTTTGAACAAGTTCATTAGGGAACCTCATATTACCATAAAAAGCTTTTCTCACTCTGTTTGCCCTATAAGACAGAGAGACAGGGAGAGACAGAGACAGAGACAGAGACAGAGAGAGAGAGAGAGAGAGAGAGAGAGAGAGAGAGAAAGAAAGAAAGAAAGAAAGAAAGAAAGAAAGAAAGAAAGAAAGAAACCCCCTACTTGGAGGAACTGGGGTTAATCCGACTCAGAGTCTAAATCCATGTTAGCAGTTAATCCAGTTAGTATGGCTTTCATTTGGAGCTTTGATAAATCCTTCAACCTCTTGCTTTGATAAATCCTTTAACTAGGAGCAGCTTAAGAGCTCAGTGTTTGTGGGAAAGCCTGTCAGTAGCCCCGCTAAGCATGTATTTAGGCGGATTTAAGGAACAAGCACGTGTGTCACATGATATGACACCTTCCTTTTCTATTATGAATCAATGGAGACTGCTTCCCAGCACAAATTAGAATGAATTCACTTCTGTTTCAGGTTTGGAGTGTTGTGGATTCCTTTATGACGAAATGCTTTCTACCACCAACAACCACCACTCAGACTGTTTAGGGCACAATCCTATACATGTTTAGACAGAAGAAAGCCCTACAACTCCCAGCATGCCCCAGCCAGAATGGCTGGCTGGGGCATGCTGGGAATTGTAGGACGTTTTTCTGTCTGAACATGCATAGGATTGTGCCCTTAATTTCTTTACCAAGGAGAATTTATGTTTTTGGGAAAGTGGCTAAAAGATATTGTGTTGCATGGATTTATGTGTAAAGGCAAACATACAAAGGCTTGGTTGAATTGAAGAACTAAAGAACAGCTCCCTAAAGAAGCTGACTAATTGCTACAGAGGGTAGTGGGCAGAAGAGGGTGCCCTTTCTCCGTCTTCTGCCTCTTTCTCAAAATCTCACCCCACCCAGCCATTTTTCTCCTGGTACAATTCCAAGACCAGACATTAACACTGTTGAAAGAAAATATGTGGAGACACAGGGCTGGCCCAAGACATTTTGCTACTTATGTGGAGACACAGGGCTGGCCCAAGACATTTTGCTACCTAAGGGGAAGGCCAGGATGGTGTTTCCCTCCGGCTCCATGCACAAAAGCTGACCCACTGGCAATGGGACACTACCCTTCACTGCATCTGAAGACAGCAAACTAGCTTAGCAGGTAAAAAAGAGATTGCATGGCATGCATAGAAGATATACAAATCAATCCATATCCCTGCCCCCGCCCCCCGGGGCTACAAACAACCCAGTAAAAGTATTTTTAATGGTGTCCGTAGCATAAAATATTTAAATATTAAATATTCAAATAAAATGTATAAATAAATACATAAATAAAATGTAAGTAAATATAATGTAATGTAATAAAATATAATAAATAAAATATTTAAATAAGATATCTAAAATATTTAAAATATGTTTAATGGTGTTCATAGATGCTATGGAGCACCAAAAGGGTCCTAATTAGTTGGCAAACAATCTAATTTTGACCCTTTGGGCACTTCATAGCTGCCCCATATGCCATTCTCCCCTCCCCCAAAAAAGATGTGTTTACCAAATTCAGGGGTCAGCTGCTGCAGGGGCCACATGTGGCTTGCAGACTGCATGTTGCCCACCCCTGCTTTATGCCTGAAGGTGTTACAAATGTTGGGTTCCTTATATTTGCCTCCCAAATTTGGAACACTTGAGATTCCAGTTTCTAAGTCTTTTCATAGCAGTAATACGGGATTTAAAAAAAAAACGAAATCAACAGTTCCAATCCAGCTAAAGTTAGTCATGATTTAGGCCGTAATCCTATGTATGCTTAGCCTGTGAGTTAGTGGGAAAGTTGCTTTTGGCTCTGGGCTAGTTTATCTTTGTTTGGGCTCTAGGCCAGTTCATTTCCACTTCTGCCTGTCCCCTGGAACTCTAACTGCTTGACCTGTCTGACCTATTTTGTATTCCCTTTCCTGGAAAGCTAGAACTATGTGCACCAGACTGCTTGGAATTCTGACAGTTGCTTTGCCTGATGTTCCCAGAATATCATCCAGTAAGACCGATGGGAGTGCCTGAGGACTTCTGTCTGCAATCTTTCTTGGAGCTTGTTCCTACATCTTACTATGCCTTATATCTCAGGGGCTGAGTCTTGCCAGCAGGCCACTTTCATGGAGATGCAACCTAGCCATTCTATTTATATTTTTGCAGATTTTGCTCCACTGACGTCAATATGCAAGTATTTCAGCGTAGCCGTCTTATGGAAAACGCTGACATTAATTCATTCACCCAGAATGTGGGGATGGCTTTGGAGGGCATTTTCATTTTTTTACATGGTTGTTAACCAAGATGTTAGTGATGCCAATGTGGCTGGAAGCCTTCAAATGTAAAGGGACCAGTGCAGAAGCAACCATGCTGCCCTGAGATACATGAAAACAGGGTGTCTACTCCCTGGTAGGAGCGCTGAGCTTTGCAGATTTAAAGATCAGATTTCATGAGCTGCAGGGCTGGCCCAAGACATTTTGCTGTCTGAAACAACGTACAAGATGGCAACCCCTCCCCATTCCATGTACTGAAGCCAACTGGATTAGCAGTTGAATCTGACTTCAACACTGGAGATGGGGGAGCTTTCTCCAACACACCTGAGAGCAGAAGGCTAGCTTAGGGGACCCAGGACAGGCTGTGTGGCATACAGGGTTCTGTCCTCTGAGAGAGGGGAATGGCTAGGAGGTTCTGGAGGACAAGCCAGGGGGATGGTGCCCCTGCCCCCCAACATCTGCCACTGGAGGCAATTGCCTCACTCTGCTAAATAGTAAGGCAAGTCCTGATTAGGGATGTACAACTCCCCCCCCCCACATACACACACATATCCAGTCCAGGGGGTCTGTTGTGGGGAAAATCCAGCCCTCTTGGGCTCAGCGGATTTCCCCAGAGCCCCTGGCACCTCCTCCAGATTTCGTGCAGCTTTTTTTCTTTTTAAACTGGGAAAAGATGCCAATTGTACCTGCAATTAGTGTATCTTGGCCAAATTATGGCTGTAATTAGTATATTTTATGGCATTTACAGCTGTAAAGTGCTTCATTATACAGAAATGGTGGCCGTAAGTAGCATATTTTACGCTATTTGCGGCCATAAAGTGCTTAGTTATACGTAAACTGCAGCAGCAATTTATGTATAACTAAGCACTTTACAACAACATATGGTGTAAAATACACTAATTACAGCCGTGATTTACCCAAGATACAGTCACTGCAGCCGCAATTGGCGTATCTTGCCCTGTTTAAAGAGAAAAAAAAGCTGCATGAAAACTGGAGGATGCCCCAGCAGGGATAGCTGGTCGGCTGTGGACTCCGCAGGTCAGATTCTCAGAAATCCGACCTCATTTGGGTCTGTGGCGGATTTCTCCAGCATCCCTAGTCCTGAAAAACCACAATTATCATCTGCGCTGCAGCCCCTGTAATGTGAAGGGGAAGCCAGAGAAAATACTTCACAGGGTTTGTTTCGACTTAATATAACTCCAGAAACATCGACATGCATTTTCTCATTCACTTTCACAGATGAAAGGTCATTTTGTTATCCTCCCCTCTCAATCTCTTTCTCCTTCAATCAAGGAGGAACATTGCATTTCCTTTGATGTTCACTGCATTCAGCTAGGGAAGAAATGAAAGACCCACGGAACATTAAGTCAGTTTTACCATCAGGCAAAAGCACCACGAGCAACAACTGCATGAAGAAGAAAGACTGATCACAGGCTGCTCTGCTTGTTGTTTTCAGTGCAGAACAATGACAAGTGTCTTTGAACAAAAAACACATCTGTCCCATTACTGCTCACCCTGAAAGGAACTGAAGACCAAAGGGGGGGGGGGAATCAGGGAATGTTAAAGAAAAGACAGAAGGAGGTTGATATAAAATGAACTCAGACCCCCTCCAGGAATTTGAGCATTGCACTGTTGTCTGTAGAGTCTTGCCAATGGAATTCAGGCTTCACACCATTGTTAGCTACTTAACTGATGTATTTGCAAGGTTATATACAGCAGCCTGGAACAGTCCTAGCTCCTAACACAGACCTGCATCTGGGTTTCGCCTAGGCCAAAGGAAGAAAGGGAGAGGGACGTTCTGAATTTAGGAGGTTCCTAAACTACACAGCTAGTTCAGCTGTGTCCAGATGTAATGCAAGAACTCAGTGGCACATGTCCTGTCTCATTATTTCTGAATACACAGTCACAAATACATCCTTTTTTAAAGGAAAAGCTATTTATGGCATTCCACACACCAATACATCCACATTACTTTAACGGATGAAAGAGAAAAATTCTTATAGACACATGAGCTGCTTGCTCGTAGTTTCTATCGCAGTCTATCTCATACATGTACATACAGGCCGTCATCGAATCTGTCTTTTTGTTCTAGTGATGCCAGAGAGAAGTTGCTGGGGGGAGGAACCACTGTATGATGTAAGCACATTGAGGAGCAAGAGAAGAGAGCATCACACTCTCCAACAGAGTGTAAACTTACAACACCTGTGATGTCACGGTGATGTCCTAAGCAATTCTCCCTTGGACATTTCTGCAGGTTTTTCCACTTTGTCTGCCATACTGTCATGTTCTTTCATCCTCCCCCTTTGCAGTCAACACACTCCAGGATACCAGGCTTCAGGCTCACTACTTTATTAGTTTATTAAGGACCAGCTTCCTTACAAATGCAAATTCTAGGAAACTCTCAGACTACAATGGAAACAGCTACTCCACACAATTATGAATATCAATAGAGGAGCCAAAGTGGAAGTTAGAGTCTGGGCAAGAACTTCTTGGCCAGACTAGCTTAGGAGGGATGCCCCTCCCCTATGGTGGCTCCCTCCTATGTAGGTTTTCACACATAGCCAACCTGGTGGAGCATCTGAGTTCTGCCTCTAACTTTTCCCACTTCACTCTGCGATGGATCCTAGCATCCCTCAGGTCACCCTCCTCACTTTCCTCCAAAGGCTTTAATCCAGCATCTTTCTTTCACTAGTGGATGGATACTACTCACAGAGCAGGACTTCTGTGTCCTCACCTCCCCCTGGAGCCCCATGCACCCCCCCCATGCACCCTCCAAATCTTCTCCAGAGGGTTCAGAGACCTTTTGGAGGAGATCTGGAGGATGCACCGGGAGGGGGGGGGAATGCAGGGCAGAGGACACAGGAGACCTGTTCTGTGAGCAGTATCCATCCACTGGCAGAATGAAGATGCTGGATCCACCCTTGCCTGTTGAGTTAAAACATACCCTTCATTGTCTGGCAGTAGCAATATGCATTATTGGATTTGCATTCTTATCTGTATATGT
Organism: Heloderma suspectum; assembly: GCF_057233095.1. Lineage (NCBI taxonomy): Eukaryota > Metazoa > Chordata > Lepidosauria > Squamata > Helodermatidae > Heloderma > Heloderma suspectum. Next base: position 269,061,449 of record NC_139459.1, on the reverse strand, counting down.
ATTAAACATATTTACCCAAGATGCCAAGACTTTTCAATACCACTTCATGCTAACAGAAAAACCCTGTATGATACCATTTTAACAGTACAATACTAAACAAATAAACCGAAAGCCACAATCCTATGCACACTTACCTGGGAGTAAGCCCCATTGAATTCAGTGGGACTTACTTCTGAGTAGACATGCACAGATTTGTACAGTAACATACTAAGATCCAAGACAACTGGGATTTAAAAAAAAAAAAAAAACCAGCCTATTAAATATCATAACAACGTATTTTTGATATGATGAAAGTGTGCATCAGAAAGGTCTACGATGTGTCAAGCACAGGCAGGAAATGTCCTTTGGTGATTCATTCCACAGCAAAGGGGCTGAAACAGAACAAAGCCCAGTTGAACAGAATGGAACTTCCTGTGAATTACTGTAGGGGGCATACCGTGGGGAGGGTGACAACAACAATGAGGAAGCATTGTCTGGCCGTTTGACAGTCAGAGGCTGAGAGCAATGTACAGTTTCTGCCAACTTCTCTCTGCTCTTCATGAATCACTCTGGGCTGATTGTATCCAATTGCATGGTGAGATGAACCCACCAGTGGAGGCTGGTGGCTCTGATCTTGGTGGGGATCTGAATCCATTCTGGGTTTCCATCAGAACCAACCAGAACTCTAAAGGAGCTATCCCATTTGGGGGTTAGGGTTCATCACCTTGGATAGCTCCTTTAGGGTTCTCTGGCTGGTTCTGGCTGAAACCCAGAATGGATTCACAGCCCCACTGAAATCGGAGCCACCAGCCTACACCGGAAGCCCCCTTAGCTGCCATCTGGGGGTACAATAGTGGGTCTTGGAAATGGTATCTGGGAGATATCAAGGTTGCAGCTTGGGAAAGGCTTTAAGATATCATTTGATATGACAAGATGGTGGGGAGTCATGATCGTGGCGCTCATTTGTCCCTCGGTTTTGTCAACCCGTGCAGGCATTTTGAGCTGATTCAGAGCTATGTGGCCTTGGCCTTCATGCAAAGTGAACAGCATATGCTGAACAGCAGCCAATTACTGGCTCGTGGCTAGCAGTGTCAGAAAAGTCACCACTAGAGGGTGCAAGTATCACAAGCAATGCAATACTGGGGGTTTCTGAGCTCCTGCCAGTCGTTTACAAAGCATTTTGTGCAGAACTAGTCTCTCTGGAAGTTGAATCACATACTATCCTCCATCCTGTTTGCTTAAATATGTCATTGGCTTTATTTTTCTGCAGGCACCAGCTCATGTTGGAGAATTCCCAATGCAGGGTTCCCTCTTTAGTCAGCATTGCCCTGGAGGTTACCCTTCAGCCATCTGTCCAACACACCATCTGACTCCGTCTGTTAATCCCGCCTCCTGAAATGCTGGATTAATGCTGCCAGGTTCCCTCTACTTTCTGGCAGGGATGTTAGAGGATTCCATTGGGGTGGGGGGTGAAGCTCAATGGATTTTTTCTGGTTTGGCCCTGCAGATTCCATTCCATTTCCCTCTGCTGGTGTCAGTTCGCTCTGTCAAGTCACTATGGAGATTTCCTTTTTCTTTTCTTTTTTTAATGGATGCAATTGGCACATTTTTCCCAGGTTCTGCCATTTGTGCAGATTGTAATTTGCAAAATTTATTTTATTTTATTTTATTGGATCTGGAAATGTGCACAAATGTTATGATTTTTTTTAAAAAAAAATGCCGCTCTTGTGCAGCTGCACACAATCGCAGGTCCACCTGTCCGCTATGTAGCCCCACAAAAGCATATCCCCCCCTTGTCAATATCCTTGTCAGTTTCATCCGCTCCACACATTGCTTTATTTTGCCCAGCAGAGCCATATTCTGCAAGTGTCACCCCGTCCCCCGTCCCCCACTCAGGAAGTACTGCCACAAATGGGAGCTGGAAAAAGGGGGTGGAGGCTACATTTGTGTTAAAAGCACTGCCTCCAGACTCAGGCAAGTGTGCAATGGAAGCCGGTTACTCCCAAGTGTCAGATCAACACTTCAGTCCTTGAAGATCAGGTTGCTAAATGGGTGAGCCGCTTCTCTTTTCCTGACCTGTCAGCAGGTAACTTGCGCACACTTTGACCCTGACTGCTCAGTATTATCAACACTCACTGGTAGTGGCTCTCCAGGGTTTAAGGCAGGAATTTTCCTACTTGGAGACACTGGGGATCGAACCTGGGACCTTCTACATGCAAAGCAGATGCTTTACCACTGAGCTATGGCTGTTCCCCTGTGAACCAGTGACAGTGCTGAGAGAGGAGGGACAATCAGGAAGCAGACCCCTCTGAAGCTTGGCAGTCCAGGAATTCTAAAAATGCCTGGAAAATAAGGAAAGACTATTCTTTTGAAAGTCTTATTTGGACTTTCAAAGCCGGGCAGTGAGAGCTGCTTCAGGTACTCGGGCTAATTACTTCTACAAATACTTGCTCACATGAACTATCTACTTGCATGTAATATGAGAGCAACCAACTCCTGTGGGAGAACCCCTTTCCGTCCTCTGAACTAGAAAATCAAAAGTTGCAATTATCCCAGTTCATGGAAGTGATCTTGCATGCTGTTACTACTTGCATACCACACGGCTCAGATTAATGCGAAGCTGCTCATATTTCTTGTTATTTGAGGAAGTGAGCAGCCAATGGATGATCATCTGAACGAACTCTTGAGTCTGCAACCCTAGATCCACCCACCTGGGAGTAGGCCCCATTGAACTCAAAGGGACTCACTTTTGAGTAAGCATGCGTAGGTTTGCTTCCTGACAGACCTTGCCAGACAGAGAGACTGGGCAGGAGGAGGGGCAGTCTGCCAAGTGCCCACTCCCATTTGCCTCTCTCCCAGGCAAGCGTCAGCCCAGGGATGGTAGCATACACTAGCCCAGCCTTTCCAAGCCCGGTGCCCTTCAGTTGTGTTGGAGTACACCTCACCGCCTTGATGGCTTTTCATCAAGTAAGGCGATATATAAATGTAAATAAATAAATAAATACAATCATGTTGTCTGGGACTGGTGGGAGTCCAACACATGATGTCCAACACATCAGTAGAGCACAAGTTTGGGGACAGCTGCTTTAGCTATCTGAGTACTCTCCAACAGCAGCTTCCATGGTCAGGTATTTCTGCATTGCCATCACATCGATGCTGCCACTTCCACTTCTCTGCAAATTCCCCAGTGTCATCTTGCTTTCATGAGTGGATCATTCAGTTGAGAAGTTATTTGAAGACAGCAGAGCCAATGTGCTGTGGGTGAATAGGCTAAAAGTTTCCAATTTCACATGAAAATTAATACGCATTTTTGTGCACATTTCTCCTAACATGTATTTTTGTATGCATTTTGCCTGACATACACATTGTTTGCAAGCCATTTTCCTAATATGATGCCTTTTTGAACATTATTTCTCCTAAGATACACATCTTTGCAAGCACCTTGCAGTTGGAGAACTCCACTGCAAAATTCAGAGAAGTGCAAGTTTCAAAGGATAACTGAGTTTCAGTTCACATAGTGGTTTAAAAGTATGAAATTATGTAAATTGGCATTAAAATGAGGATGCTCCTGAGCCCCCTCTCCAGAGTATATCCCAGAGCTGAGAGTGATGAAACAAAGTAGGAGACAGCTTGAGTGCAGGTGGAGAAAAGTTTCTAGTGGTTGCAATCAAACTCTGGTGTGTGCCCATAGCCAGGTATACTCAAAGACAGTGAGATCAGCAAGGAAAAAACATTTCATTGCCTCTATTCAATCTTCCATATACTACCCAGTGGAGCTTTTTAGGATTGTCCAGGGCCTGTTACATTCTGGCCCTACGGACACCATGGAACCATCTGAGGCCCACTGTAATGCACTGGCAAGGCACTTCCAAGATAAAATTGCTTGCATCCGCTGGGACATAGACACCAGTATTACTGCAGGTGAATCGGGCGAGGTGTCCAGAGCACAACCTGGTCCGGTTTTCTTGGATGAGTTTCAGCTGGTACAGCTCAAGGATGTGGACAAAGTGCTTGGACAGGTTTGTGCAACCACTTCCATATTGGATCCTTGCCCATCTTGGATTATTAAAACCAGCAGGAAGGGAACAGCTGGCTGGTCCACGGGGTGATTAATGCCTCCTTGCAAGAAGAAGTGGTCCCAGGCCACCTGAAAGAGGCAGCAGTGAGACCACTCCTGAAGAAATCCTCCCTAGACCCAGAAAACCTTAATAATTATAGGCCAGTTGCAAATGTTCCATTCCTGGGCAAGGTCCTTGAGTGGGTGGTTGCTAACCAGCTCTAGACACTCTTGGATAAGACTGATTACCTGGATCCATTTCAGTCAGGGTTCAGGCCTGGTTTTGGCATGGAAACAGCCTTGGTCACCCTGTGTGATAACCTATGTCAGGAGAAAGACAGGGGGAGTGTGACCTTTTTGATTCTCCTTGATCTCTTGGTGGCTTTCAATACCATCGACCGTGGTATCCTTCTGGGGCGACTGTCTGAGCTGGGAGTGGGAGGCACTGCATTGCAGTGGTTTCACTCCTACTTGGGGAACATTTCTCAGCCCCATGGATGCTCCAATATGGAGTTCCACAGGGGTCAGTTTTGTCCCCCATGTTGTTTAACATCTACATGAAACCATTGAGTGCAGTCATCCAGAGTTTTGGAGAGCATTGTCAACAGTAAGCTCTATTTCTCCTTTTTGTCCTCACCAGGTGAGGCTGTGGATGTGCTAAATCAGTGCCTGGCTGCAACAATGGACTGGATGAGGGCTAATAAACTGAAGCTCAATCCAGACAAGACTGAGATGCTTTTGGTGGGTGGTTCTGCTGGCCCAATGGAGGGTGTTCAACCTGTTCTGGATGGGGTTGCACTCCCACTGGAGGAGCGGGTCTGTAGCTTGGGGGACCTTCTGGAACCATCCTTGTCACTTGAGGCTCAGATGTCCTCCGTGGCATGGAGTGCCTTCTACCAACTTCAGTTGGTGGCCCAGCTATGCCCCTATCTGGACAGGTATAACCTGGTTCAGTTGTCTATGTTCTGGTAACATCTAAGTTAGATTACTGCAATGTACTCTATATGGGGCTGCCTTTGAAGATGGTTCAGAAGCTGCAGTTCATGCAAAATGCAGTGGCCAGATTGATAACTGGGTCTAGAAGGTCTGCACATATAAGACTGACTCTAGCCTGCTTGCACTGGCTGCCTATATGCTTCGGAGCTCAATTGAAGGTGCCAGTTTTAACCTATAAAGCCCTACATGGCTTGGGACCACAATACCTGACAGAACACCTCTCCCAAAATGAACCTACCTGTACTCTATGTTCAGTATCTAAGATCGTCCTCCAGGTGTCTCCTCCAAGGGAAGCTTGGAAGGTGGCAATGACGGGGAGGGCTTTCTCAGTGGTGGTCCCCCATCTTTGGAACAAGTTCCCCAACGAGGTCCGCCTGGCGCCAACATTGTTATCTTTTTGGCACCAGGTTAAGATCTATCTCTTTTTCCAGGCATTTGGAAGCACGTGATAAGTTTTAATCAGTCCTGGATGTGCCTTCAGTTATGACTGACTGTTCAAAGTTGTTTTTAGTTATATGTTGTTTGTGTATATTGTCTGTATGCTTTTATGTAAAGTTTATGTATTTTAAACTTTGTATATTGTATTTTAATGTTTTAACTTCTGTAAACTTGGGGGTTGGACTCGATGGTCTGGGGGTTGGACTCGATGATTTTATAGGCCCCGTCCAACCCTACTATTCTATGACTATTCTATGAAACTGCCCAAAGAGCTTCAGCTATGGAGCAGTATAAAAATCTTAATCATCATCATCATGATCTGAATTAATTTCTCCCCCCATCCATTCTTACTAGGAAGGAAGTCCCATTGAACCCAGTGGAACTTACTTGCATAGGATTGTGAAGGGAATGTCTGTAGAAGAGAATTAGACAAATTCACAGAGGATGTATCTAACAATAGCTAATTGGCCAAAATAGGACCTCCATCTTTAAGGCAGTATTCCCCTGTTTAACAGCTGTTCTTGAGAAATAACAGAGAATGACTTTCTGTATACATCAAGTAAACACAGCAAATAGGCACATAGCCTAGTGAAGAATACAATGTGTTTTCTTTTGTCTCTTTTCAGCACCAGCTGGCAATTGAATAGCATGCATTTTGCCTTTTCTATTTCAACAGTTTTCTCAATGGCTTTAGAGTTTGTGGGGGAGGAGGAAACCCCAGCAGTGTTGTTGTTCAGTCCTTAAGTCGTGACCCCATGGACCATAGCACGCCAGGCCTTCCTGTCCTCTGCTCTCTCCCGGAGTGTGCTCAAGTTCATATTCATTGCATTGGTGATGCTATCTAGCCATCTCATCCTCTGCCATCCCCTTCTCCTTTTGCCATCAATCTTTCCCAGCATCAGGGTCTTTTCCAGGGAGTTTTCTCTTTGCATTAGGTGGCCAAAATATTTGAGCTTCAGCTTCAGTATCTGTGTTTCCAATGAGCACTCAGGGTTGATTTCCTTTAGGATTGACTGATTTGACCTCCTTGCAGTCCAGGGGACTCGGAAGAGTCTTCTCCAGCACCACAGTTAGAAGGCATCAATTCTTTGGCTCTCAGCCTTCCTTGTAGTCCAGCTCTCACAGCCATACATTGCTACTGGGAAAACCATAGCTTTGTCTATATGAAACTTTGTCGGCAAGGTGATGTCTCTGCTTCTTACTATGCTGTCTAGGTTGGCCATAGCTTTCCTCCCAAGGAGCAAGCGTCTTTTAATTTCTTGGCTACAGTCACCGTCTGTGGTGATCTTGGAGCCCAAGAAAATAAAATCTGTCACTGCTTCCATTTCTTCCCCTTCTATATGCCAGGAAGTGATAGGGCCAGATGCCATGATCTTAGTTTTGTTAATGTTGAGTTTCAAACCAGCTTTTGCACTCTCCACTTTCACCCTCAACAAGAGGCTCTTGAGATCCTCTTCGCTTTCTGCCATTAGGGTGGTATCGTCTGCGTATCTGAGGTTGTTGATAATTCTCCTGGCAATCTTAATTCCAACCTGTGATTCATCCAACCCAGCATTTCTCATGATGTCCTCTGCATATAAATTAAATAAGCAGGGTGACAATATACAGCCTTGTCGTACTCCTTTCCCAATTTTGAACCAATCAGTTGTTCCATGTCCGGTTCATACTGTTGCTTCTTGTCCCTTGTACAGGTTTCTCAGGAGACAGGTAAGGTGGTCTGGTACTCCCATCTCTTTCAGAATTTGACACAGTTCGTTGTGATCCACACAATCAAAGGCTTGAGCATAGTCAATGAAGCAGAAATCGACGTTTTTCTGGAATTCTCTTGCTTTCTCCATGATCCAGCGAATGTTGGCGATTTGATCTCTAGTTCCTCTGCCTCTTTGAAACCCAGCTTGTACTTCCGGTAGTTCTCGGTTCACATGCTGCTGAAGCCTACCTTGTAGGATTTGGAGCATTACCTCGCTGGCATGTGAAATTAGCACAATTGTATGGAAGTTTGAACATTCTTTGGTATTGCCCTTCTTTGGAATTGGAATGTAAACTGACCTTTTCCAGTCTTGTGGCCACTGCTGAGTGTTCCAAATTTGTTGGCATATTGAGTGCAGCACTTTAACAGCATCATCTTTTAGGATTTTAAATAGCTCAGCTGGAATACTGTCATCTCTGCTAGCTTTGTTGTTACTAATGCTTCCTAAGGCCCACTTGACTTCACTCTCTAGGATGTCCAGCTCAAGTTCAGTGACTGCACTATCATGGCTATCAGGAACATTAAGATCTTTCCTTAAAAGGTAAAAACATTGTGATTTTGACCCTGCAAGAAATTTAGAGTGAGATCAACAGAGTGTTGCTCCTGCCCACAGGCTAGAAATAATTTAATCACAATTTTTAAAATATGCAGAGAAAAACTGGAACATTCATTAATTCATCAGTATTCTGATGGAGGATTTCCTCAGTGCTCAGGGCTAATGAAGACTCAGTGTTGCCACTTAGAGGCATTCCCATGGGATGCAATGAAGAGGCCAATGGAGGGCTGTGAAGTGTCCTTTCTGCCTAGATAGAGGGAGCCCTTCCCTCCAGGAACCTTCTTCTGAAACACACCCGACACAAGAAAGGGGGGACATCTAAAGGGACTCTTTATCATTAGTCTTTGCACATTGAATTCTGGTTACATGTTTATCCTCGGCAGTAAATCAGTGCCATACCTTCTGGCTGCCTGTTATAGCCCTTGTTTCCCTGAGTTCTGGGAATGGCACCTCATTTCCCACACACTGTTGCAGACAAGGGCCATTGCTCTTACCGTGGAGTTAGCAGGGGCTGTGCTGCCTCCTCCAGTCTGTCCTGGAGCCACAAAAGCCTGCTGCTGTCAAAAATTCGATGGACCAAAGAGTGGACCAAACTGGGATCCTTACCAGAAGAATCACAAGAGCCCTGTATCTGCTTCTGACTCTTTCCTTTTTCATGAATGGAATAGACTTTTGGGGAGGGCGAATTTAAACATTATGTCCCCCACACAGAAGCTGGTGAAAAGCTCTTCAGAAAATGGCAGTATTCCAGGCATAGAGATTTAAAAAAACCCTGCTGCATGTGTTGCCCCCAATTATGTGCAGTGCCTGCAATCCAACATTACATCCTTGACATCTATAGTGTTGGCATGGATGTCAATGCTGTATGCAGTTGATGCATACAGTATAATGATGGGCAACCCTACCCTGAGTTAATTCGTTATTTACTCATAAAGTAATGAATTCATCCACGTGAGCTCAGATGAGAGTTCTCCTTTAATATGAAATCTCAATCCATGTATACTGGGTTTTGCACCTACACAATATCAAAGTGCATCTTGGGAGCTGTAGTTTGGAATTCCATGATGCAGCATTGTGTGGCCATGCATTGCCATGTTATGTGGCCCATTTCTGATTGGTTGTTTTCACTTGTCCTGCCTGCATGATGATGTCATGTGATGGTTGCTCACCATTGCTGGTATGAAAATGGTCCTGCAATCAACAACATCAACAAGGATCTCCGAGCAGGACGCAAACTGGTTAAACTTTCTCAAAAGAGTTGTAGAAAGGACAAGACAAAGAGATCTATCATACGTCCTAAGGAAAACCAATTTTGACCACCCACAGGGCCAAATTGATTGGAGAGATCATGTGTGAGGACCTTCCCTAGGTACAGAAGACGTTGTAATTTAAAAAATGGTCACTGGTAGAAGAAATTGCCACCAGGAAACTGACTGCAGCCAGTGATAGACTGGGTCAAATATGTCTTCCACATTATGGTGGACATGGGTGTGGTTGAAGACATCTTGGGCTGCACTGCATGGATGTGCTTTGGACCAGCTGAACAGGTCCTTGATTTTAGTCATTTCTTCTAAAGCCCTCCTGCTGCCCATGCAGCAATGTGTTCATTTGCACTGCAGATTGGTTCAAAACAACTTCTTTGCAACAGAAAAGCAAAGCTTGAAAAAGAAGATGGGAGGCAGCCCTGTCAAAGATCAAGGAGTGCTGAGCTGTCCGTAGTTCTGTAGCCATAACTGTGTGAGGAGCCACAATCTTTCTGCTCTTTGTCTGGTTCTGCATCCTGATTGACCAGGCAACCTGTTTTTTGAATAATAAACTCCTGACGGAGAGGGATGTACCATTCCAAAATGTTCCTTGCTAAGATGTCACTGGAGACTAGAGATCCATTCAGGACTGGACTCAGGACATCTTGCCCAGTGACTGCATAGGTATAAATAATTTGGGGGATAACTGGAAGTGGCCAAACATTAAAACTGCAATGTCCCAGGCTGCAATGCTTTTTGGTTTACTATTGCTAAATATCTTTCGTTTGCCTGTAACTTTGCCATTTCTTATCTGCTACTTAAACATTCTTGCCTTAGCCTCACATCAGTCTTCCCTAGGCTGGCACCCTCTGTTTTGGACTACAGGTCCCATCATCTCCAGCCATATGTCTGTTGTAGTCCAGCACATCTGGAGGGCAGTACATTGGGGGAGGCTGCCTTGCATGGTAACTAGCTTTAGACCTCAATTCTGATCCTTACCCCCAACTGCTGCCCTTTCCCACCATGACATGGTCTACCAGATACCCATCATCACTTAGTTCTTGGGCATGGTTCCAGCACCTGCCACAAAACTGGTATTTGCTTTTAGCCTTCCACTACTGCACTTTATCCACCCATCATATGCTTCTCGAAAGCATCCGCTGCTGTGGCTTCATTTCTGACCATGATTCAATACCCTCTAAAATTGCTCATTACAAATCCACCATGCTCTGGTGTCTGATCCATTAATTCCATTGCAACATGAAGGATCTCCCACATGTCAGAGCAAGTCTAGAAGTAAGCAAGCCGAATGAGATTACATGTCTGCCCTAAAGTGTCGCAATGTTGGCCAAAGGGGGTATGGAAAGAAAAGGGCATGTAGGAACCCCCTGTCAGGACTGATTCTGAGCACAGGGAGATCATTAGCAGCTCAGATTCAGAAGAGGAACAGCCAGAACTGGGGGAGGTTTTTTCACAGGCCGGTTCAGATATGGATGGCCGTGCTTCTCTGGTTACCAGCTCCCAGATGGCCAGGCATGAAACCTCACCCTCACCCCGCTCTGTGAGAAACAGCGAGCAGGAGGAGGAGGCGCTTGAGGTCTGTGACCTAAGGGACACCAGGCGGAGACGCAGAGCTAAGAGGGAAACGTCAGGGGCGGAGCTTAGACGCTCGAACCGGTTAGCAATGCGTGATAGGCTACGCAGGGAAGCAGCAGGCGAGGGGCGGAACCTCCCTCTCTAAGTTAGCCTAGTGAGACAGCCGCCCTTTCAAACTGCGGGCACCTTTTGGTGATCCCATTTGAATTTTATTTTATTTTATTTTTATTTTTATATTCATTTATTTATTTATGTATTACATTTATATCCTGCCTTTTTTCCACCTTAAGGAACACAAGGAGGTGTACATAGTCCTTTTCCTTCAGTTTATCCTCACAACAACAACCCTGTGAGGTGGGTTGGGCTGAGAGTCTGTGACTGGCCCAAAGTCACCCAGTGAGCTTCCATGGCTGAGTGGGGACTAGAACCTGGATCTCCCAACTCCCAGTCCAACACTCCAGCCACTACACCACACTGGCTCTCAATGCCTCCCTTGGAAGAGTTCCTTTGTAGCCAGAGAGTCTTCGAGGATTTGCATCTGTAATGAACCTGAGCATAATGAATTAAAGGTGTGAGACTGAAGCCTCTCTTTTTGTGTGTTGTAAGTGCTAGAGGAAAGGGGGGGCAAGGAAATCTTGACACACACACACACCCAAATCCAGACCAAGAGAAATCTCCTCCCCCGAGAGCAAACTCACAAGGACTCAACCCTACTGGTCAAGCTGGTAAGACACCAACTGCCCTGCTGCTACCACAATTGTGCCATCCCTTTGCTCCGTGCCAGATGGACTGATGAGCCAGCCACAGCAACCCATGTTTTTCGAGAAGCATTTGATGGCAGCATGGACGAATCTCACTGTGCTAGTCTGCTTAGGAAAGCAAATAAACAGCAGCAGCAAGTGAGGGGGGAGAGCAACACAGTGCCACCCCTCTGCCTCCCGAGGGTCCCCCAGAAAACATTCTGTGCAGCGCAGGAGGCCTGGAAGGCAGAGGAGACATTGAACTGGACTCTTAAGTAGAGTGGGGTGGGATACCTAATCTGATAGGGCTCACCTCTCTCCTCTCTGCTCATTATATAAGAGAGCTCTGAAATGAGAGGCATCGCAGCTTAAAGACATGGTTAACTGCTATGCTGAAGCCATAATCCCACTGCTGAGTCTGGAATTCAAATGCCTCAAGGGCTTAAAAGGGCTGTCGCAGCCTCAAATTCATTTCCAGAGGTTTCATTTGGTTGCAGCGTGATTGCACCTGAGGGTGACAGTAAATGCAGGGAATGCAGAACTAATCGTTTAGCAGGCTTACTTTTGCTGTCTTTCAAGGCACCACATCTTTCCTCCCTCCCCCCCCCCTTTTTTTTTTAATGAAATGCTGTTTGGAAAGAAGTGCTGAGCACATTGTGTTGGCTGGAGGCCTTGAGTACAAATCATTAATGAACGACATAGAGTAAAAAGGATGCGGCGGGAGAAAAACAAGTTAAATCAATATTCCTCAGGCCATTTGAAGACCAGCACTAGTCATATCTATCATGCATATTTACACATTACAGGCAGATGTAAACATCTGCATGACCCCTACTGACCTTGACAAGTCCCAAAGAGCCACAAGGGATGCCACAAATGTGTACATATTTGGTTCGGGTGAATCATGGTCTTGCACCTGCAGATAAATCTCCTGAATATAGCAACAGGTTATGAAATGGTTACGGGGGCACGCATGACAAATAGGAGGGGAACGGTGTCTATTGTTGTTGTTGTTGTTACATTTATATGTTGTGTTTTTCCTCTTGCAAGAAACCCAAGGCAGCTTACAAGGTCCCCCTCCTCTCCCTTTTTATTCTCACAACGACTGTGTGAGGTAGGCTAGGCTGAGAGTCAGTGACTGGCCCAAAGGCACCCAGGGAGCTTCATGGCCAACTGGGGATTAGAACCTGGATCTCCAAAGTTGCAGCCCAACACTCTAACCACTACATCACACTGGGCAAGAAAAAGTGGCACGATGAACAAGAGCTAGTATCCTATGGATAAATTTCCCAGACATACAATGTCACTTTTTTGGCAATGCGGAAAAATAATAGAGAAGATTATTTCTATTAACCCCAAGTATCATTGCTATCTCTCTCTTATGCCACTACCAACCCTTTAAAGGAGAGTTGGCAACAGAGAGTACCATTTAAAAAAAGAAAGGAAAAAAGAAAAAAAACAAGCCCCTTTACATCTGCAATCATGGCTGCTGCAAGCAGACAAAAAGGAGAAGCTATGTTGTTCTGAATTTCATAAAGGTGGCAGCTTCTGTTGTCAGTCAGTGATCCTAGCAGTCATGTAAGAAAGGAAATGTGCCAAGACACAAGTAGAGGCAGTGCCTGCTGCCTCCGAAGGAGATGCGCCAAGCGAGGCAGGGCCTGCTACATATCTCCAACAAATAGTTAGAGGTCCAAATGATGGTCTAGGCACCTTGCCCAATGTGGTACCCTCCAGGTTTGTGTGTGCGCGCGTGCGCGTGTGCGTGTAGAGTGGGGGAGGGACAGGGAGAGGTTGGTGTAAAGCAGCACAACAGCAAAACAACAGGGAGGCTTTGGATCCACTGTGGATGCCGTCAGTCTTACGGTAAAATATATAAGAAAACACACACGTGTATGTGTATGTATATATATACCATATATATATGGTACTATGGTAGCCATATGAACTTGAGCACACTCCAGGAGAGAGCGGAGCACAGGAAGGCCTGGCGTGCTATGGTCCATGGGGTCATGAAGAGTCGGACACGACTTAATGACTGAACAACAAATGGTAGCCATATGGCTATATGCTACCTCCAGGATCAGAGGCAGTGTGCCTATGTACAGCAGTTCTGGGGAACATGGGTGGGAGGGTGTTGCACTCATGACCTACTTGTGGGTTTCCTGTGGGCAGCTGGTTGGCCACTGTATGAACAGAATGCTGGGTTAAACGGACCCTTGTCTGATCCAGCATGGCTCTTCTTATGCTCCTATGTTCTTATGGACTAGAACTCCCATCGGCCACCAGCCAGTACAGCCAATGGCAAGGGTGATGGGAGTTGCAGTCCAAAACATCTGGAGGGCACCACTAGGGATGAACAAATCTGCCAGGCAAGCTCATTTCTCTCAGTATCTCATTATTGCAATCTTCAGTTCATATTGAACTTTGGGATATTTTAAAACAAAAAGTTTGCATTAAAATGTGTCTGCATTTTTGCGGGCATTTCTCCTAATGCGAGCATTTTTGTATGCAACTTTGCCTAGTATTCACTTTTTTACAAGCATTTTTCCTAATGTAATTTGTTGTTTTTTATGTTATTTTCACTATCCTAAGCATTTTTGTGTGCATTATTTGATTGGAGAACTCCACTGAAAAATTTGGAGAACTGCAAATTTTGAAGAACAACTGTGTTTCAGTTTCTGCATTGGTTCAAATGTCCAAAATTAGGTAAATCTGCATTAAAATGTAAACTGGGGGTACAATCTTATTGAAATAGTCAGCAGTCTCTGAAGCCAGAGGCTGCCAAGTATCCAATGCAGGCTGTCAATCCCATCCTTGCCGTTTTGCTCCGGACGCCCTGCATCTTTGGCTAGACGGCCGATTTTGGCTGTCTAGCCATGGCTTTGGGGAGGGGGAAGGAAGGAGGCCATGTAGTGTAGAAGCTGCATAAAGTGGGTTCCATGGTCCCCGCCCACAGGACTGCACCCTTTTTGCTGACTCCATGCCCCATTTCCAAACACGGCGATGTAGCCTGTGCAGAGAGAACTGTGCCAGCTGCAAGGGGGCAGGGGAGGGGAGTATGGTTTCTGGGAACCGTGTTTGGAGTCTTGGGTCTGACCTCAGTCAGAAACTGAAAAATCCTATGGCCCTCTATACAATGTCTAGTAGCCACAGGATTGCTCCCTGAATGATTCCTACGCCATCCCTAGGCACCACGTTGCAGAAGGCTGATCTAGAATAAGGCCCCCCAATTCAATTATTCTGGCCCTGGTCAGTTCATATTTCCCAAATAAATTAGCTAAGCTTAACATGAATTCTGTAAACATTCTGCTTCCTGAACAAGGTATGTGGAAATCTGCATGCACTACAGATGTAGACATGCATTGTGATGCTCATCTGGTTCCCACTGAACATGACAGACATCTCCAGTGGAGACAGGGATGTGCATAACCATCCACAATGACTAGTTGTAGTTGCAACATGTATGACTGAACCTGGATTGCAACCAGAGAGCCAATGTTATCCACTTTCAAATGAGTTGCGTTACCTAGGATTCAGCTTAGGCAAATGGATTTCTCACCTTGTGAGCATGACTGACTCATACTGCTGCTCTGCACATGACCGGGCCATTATGGTTGTTGTTTTTTCCAGCCAGGATTGCAATGTGCACATGGTCATTGCATTGTCTGAATCATTTGTCAGAAACCAAAAATTATGATTTCACATACTGCAACTCAAGACGCAATAGGAAAGTTCATGGTAGTGCATTACATTGTGGCTTGTGCTTTCCATGGGAGATTTTAATTTTCTCATTGGCCAAATGCACAACACAAGCCAGGCTGAAAACAAAAATGGCTGCTATGCACAGAGTGACTGATGGCAACCAGCTCTTGGATTACTCTTCTTTATATGACTTTCTTGGGACTGTGATAAAACTCCCATGTGGATGGCAAATTCTGATATATCCTCTGCATCTCACATTGTTTTTTGTAGGCAATTTATAATTGCAAGGAAGTTAGCATGGAATATGTGTTGTGTATCTCACTTTCATGCTATAAAGTCATAGTAAAGAAATGATATGGCAGCATTCTTTGCTACCTCTGGCAAGGAGGGCAAAGCAATTCTCTGTGTGCAAGTAAGATAAGATTGCCTTGAACAGCCAAGGTGTTTCCATGGGGAGGAGGCCCAGAAAGGTTCTATGAGATGTGCCTCAGCCATTTCTCTCCTCAACATCACAATATCAAATTGATACGCCTTTATCGCCTCTATCTGAGAAAGAGATACTAATAGGTTCAGCAGCATATTAACCTGAGGACCCCATTTCTCAGCAGTGACTAACAACATCCTCTCAAACAAACCCATCACATAAGGGAGGCTTTGTTTGATTACCTGCCTTGAGACATGATCCTGTTCTGCTGCATTTTATCCAATGGGGACACCTTCCTCTGAGGCAAACCTGCTTTCTCAGGACCAGGTTGCTGCTGCGTGGAGGCAACCTGGTGGCCTGGGATGGGAAATCATTGTATGAAGAAGTGGGTGAGACAATAGCAACCATAGGGCTGCCTTTGGAAAGGTAACTTACATGCATCTAAAACCACATGCTTCCTTTGCCCTCATGTAGCTGAGAAACACATTGTGTGTGTGTGTATGTGTGCGCGCATGCACGCGCGCTGGATTTTATTTTTATTTTATTTTTGCATTCATAATTGGGAGAGAACAGATGGAGAAGGCTTTGTTTAATGAAATATGTCCATTCAATTAACCCATGCCAAGGGGGATTTTGTGCTTCAGAAAGAATCAGCATCAGGAACAGACATCTCTGCAAAGATAAGGAATCATAGAATCATAGAATAGTAGGGTTGGAGGGGGCCTATAAGACCATCGAGTCCAACTCCCTGCTCAGTGCAGGACTCTAAGTCAGAGCATCCCCAACAGATGGCTGTCCAGCTTCGTCTTGAATGCCTCCACTGTGGGAGAGCCCACCACCTCCCTAGGTAGTTGGTTCCATTGTCATATTGCTCTCACAGTCAGGAAGTTTTTCCTGATGCTCAGCCGGAATCTGGCTTCCTGTCACTTGAGCCCATTATTCCATGTCCTGCATTCTGGGATGATCAAGAAGAGATCCTGGCCTTCCTCTCTGTGACAGCCTTTCAAGTACTTGAAGAGCACTATCATATCTCCCCTCAGTCTTCTCTTCTCAAGGCTAAACATGCCCAGTTCTTTCAGTCTCTCTTCATAGGGCTTTGTTTCCAGTCCCCTGATCATCCCTGTTGCCCTCCTCTGAACCCTCTCCAGTTTGTCTGCATCCTTCTTAAAGTGTGGCGCCCAGAACTGGACACAGTACTCCAGATGAGGCCTAACCAGTACTGAGTAGAGGGGAACTAGTACTTCTACTAATGCAGCCCAAAAGGACATTTGCCTTTTTTGCAGCCACATCACATTGTTGGCTCATATTCAGCTTGTGATCGACAACAATTCCAAGATCCTTCTTGCTTGTAGTGTTGTTGAGCCATGTATCCCCCATCTTGTAACTGTGCATTTGCTTTCTTTTTCCTAGGTGCAGAACTTGGCATTTATCCCTAAAACAACAGAATGAAATCCATTTAAATTTCATTCTGTTGTTTTCTGCCCAGCACTCCAGCCTATCAAGATCACTTTGAATTCTGTTTCTTTGAATTCTGCTTCCAGGGTATTAGACTGGCAACTGGATTTGAACCTTTGCATTAAATGTCCAAATTGGTTTGCACTGGGTCAGTAGAATGTGCCAGAGGAAGGAGAAAGCTAATTTGTTTCTGGTGTTCTTAGCCAGAACGATTATAGTTCCTAGTACACCTTTCAGGACCATGTCCATAAGTCATCATAACCATAACTTTTACCCAGACAGAGGAATAGGGTGGCCAGATGTCTTGCATTACAGAGGAGCATCCTCTATTTTGGAGAACTGGCAGAGGACAGTCCTCTGTTTGAAGGTGTCCTCTATTTGATGGGCCACTTAGTCCAAGTTTGGTTTCAAGTCAAAGAACCACATGGAGGGAGAGCAAGGACCCATTCAACAGTTAGTATCTGGACAGCAGATTGAGTTGGCACACAGGTCACTGAATCAGTTTATCATGAGATGTATTATATTTCTATTGAAGTTATACATTATAACTTCAATATAATTTTGCACCTAGACATATTCATTTGCAAATGCAAATGTTGCTATGCAGATTGGTATCTTCTTTTATCCTCTTGTTTGGTGATGTAATTCTCCCTTTTCTGGCAATGCATAGGTGGCCACTCTACACAGGAACTAGGAGAGAGAAGTATTATTGGCCTGTCCAAAGAAGTACCATAGTTAAGAAAAGTATTTGGGTCCTGTCATGTAATGCTGCTCCCTATCTCTAAAATCTGGGGCTACGAATTTCATTACAGTGAAAGGGATGACAATCTTTGATGCTGATTTAGATGGAGAGGACAGAGGCAGGCCCTGCAAAACATCCAAGCAGCCTGACTTGTATATACTGAAAACATGAGACACATGTCCTGTGACACATAGTAAGAACAAAAACTGTGCCAGGGCAATTAGAGCATGCATGAGGGGACATCAGACACCCACTCTGACATTTAAAAACAAAAACACCACCTCTGGCATGCCATCCCTCTGTGGTGACCCTGAACAGAAACCTACAGCTACCAAGGGATGGAAAAATTCTCCTAAAGCCCCATTGCTAACACCTTCTTGGAAATCTCTGGAAATTTCCTTCAAACACTGCTGGTTGTATTTTATCAACATTCACTCATTTAGGATTTGCTTTTTTTTTTTTTTTAATCTGTCAGCGATGTAGACATTTCCCTCCAAAATACTGGTTATTCCTAAAGACAGAAGGATACTGGGCCAAATGGATCATTCACCGGACAAGGATTGGGCATGAAAGTAGGGACATGTGGGGATTTTCTGGCCAGACTTCACTTACATATTTCTCTTAATATTAAGACCACTGTCGTCCCAGCTTTACACAGAGCTCCAGTATCAATGCTGCTTCATTCTCGGTTAGACCCTTGGTCCGTCTGGCACAGTGTCATCTACACTGAAGGGCAGTGACTCTAAGGGGTCTCTGGTAAAGGTTCCTTCCAACACTGCTACTGGTGTTCCTTTGAATGGAGATGATAAGGATTGACCCTGGGGACTTGGTCATGAAAACAGGTTCTCTGTCACTGGGTTCGTCTGGGTCCTCCGATATAAGGCATGATTGGCCATCAACAGCAATGTCATCAGCCAAGAGTGAAATTCAAACCCAAATCTGCTGCTTCCCATTGAAGCCCTATTAATACAAAGCTACTACCCAGGCAACCCTGAGCAAAATCTCTCAGCTAATTTCCTTGGAAGCTGGATTTGGGATGAATTTGGTCCATTGAGGACAGGTGAAATCTCTCCCCTGTCTGTTTCCCTTCCTTACCCAGTTTGAAAGAAGGGATGGGAGCAATTCCATTGTTTTCTGTCTCCGAGGTGCAAAGTACAGTGGTGCAGTGGCGCCAGGGCTCACAGGGATGCAGCGCCAGCACTTTGAGATAGCTGATGTCATCTGCCCCCCGACCATAGAAGTCCCTGACTAGAACTGGCTTGTTGACACAGCAGCCTAAATGCTTGGATTCACTCTTAGGGATGTATGGACTGTGTAAAATCTGTTCCATTTGCATTTCATGGATTGTCAGGCATCTTTTGGTTCCATCGTCCACTCATCAACAAATCTAAAAAAAAAATTGAGTCTCCAAATTTGAGCGAATTTGAAGATTTGCACTTGCAAAAATGCACAAATCCCCCTAAAATGTGCTTTTTCACACTTCAACATATGAGGGAAATGCACATTTTTGGCTGTTTTTTAAATTTTGCATAATTTTCTATTACTACATTTGCACAAAATTCCGGAAAGTTAGAACAATGTTCTGCAAGTCTACAGAATCCACCTGATTGGGGAAAAGCTGGCCTGCTGTGGAATCCGTGGGTCAAATTCATAAATGTCTGAACTCATTTGATTCTGTTGTGGATTTTTCTGACATCCCTACTCTCCTTGGGGGCCTGGTTATGGGGACTGTAATGATGAGCGCCCGCCCTTCAAAATTTACCACTGCACAACTGTCAAAGGTTGAAGTTTTGCGGTTCTCTCTTCCATGTGGTATTTGGTATTGGTGGTTGTTTAACCCAAAGCAACCTGAGACTAGCTGTGTCTGAATGGAAGAGGGGGAGCAGGCAGAGATTTTTTAACCTTTCCTCCCCCATAATTTTTCATCTTAAAATTGCCTCCCTACGCTGCTTGGGACTAAGAATGTCAGAAAAATCCACAATGGATTCAAATGAGATTGGATTTCTGTGACTCTAACCTGCAGATTCCACACCAGACTGGCGTTTCCCAAGTAGCGTGGATTCTATGGACTTGCAGACCAGTTTTCTACTTTGGGGGGGATTTGCACAAATGTGCACTTGTGCAAGTGCACATTAGCAGTAGTGTGCATTAGCGCAAATGCACATATGCAAATGAATAAAATTCTCATGCAAAAAAACTGCTTCCATCAATGAGCAGGTGATGGCACAAAACAGATCCACAAAACAAAGACAGAACAGATTAACAAAATCTGTACATCCCTGGGACACAGCTTGCTCCAGCATGCTTTGGAATTAACGGGGGGAACCAAGCAGGAAAGAAGCACAGTACTCCATGCAACACGTGCCTATTCCTTCTGGTCCAAGACTAGAATCCTTAGGTAAGCAGTGTCCTCTGCATCACTTTTATTCTCTCTCTCACTCTCTCTCTGTCTCATAGGACTCTGCAGGGACTCCTCACCTGACTTGTAAGCTGCTTTGTGGCTTCAGAGGTGGGCCCAATTTGGCTCGGGCTGATTTGGGGCCTCCGACCCAACTCAGCCCCAAACCCAAAGTGGGATTCGTATGCCGAACCCTGCTTCGGGTCCCCCCTGATGCCCCTGCACAACCCCCCAGCTCCTTACCTTGCTGCCTACACCTTCTCCTCCACCGCCGCTGCCACCTCCACTGCTGCCTTCTCCTCAGCACCACCTTCTCAGATGCTGCCTTCGCCGCCTTCTCCACCGCCTTCGCTGCCTTCTCCACCACCTTTTCTGCCTTCTCCTCGCTGCCACCCTCTCTGCCTTCACCACAGCCACCACCATTGCTACCGCCAGCTCCTGAGGCCTGGACACACACCAACTCTTATTGCAGGGAGTCACCATTTTTAAAATGGCAGCCTCCTGGAATTTCCTGTAAGCTGCCATTTTAAAAATGGCGACTCCCTTGTTACGAAGTACCCCAAAATTCTTCTGATCTGGGAAAATGTGGCCGGTGTCTGGATGGGGACTAAGGTTTTTTGGTCTTGGAGAAGGGCAGAAAAACAGGTCCCATAGAATGTTAAGGCCTTGCACAACCCAAGAGGAGATGCAAACTTCTTGCATAAACTTTCTGG
Organism: Heloderma suspectum; assembly: GCF_057233095.1. Classification (NCBI taxonomy): domain Eukaryota; kingdom Metazoa; phylum Chordata; class Lepidosauria; order Squamata; family Helodermatidae; genus Heloderma; species Heloderma suspectum. The sequence continues at coordinate 269,040,659 of NC_139459.1, read as the reverse complement.
CCAGCCTCTGTGCTCTGATTGCCTTAATTCCTCTATTAACACTTGAAAATTTCAGATCTTGTCTCAGGACAACAACTACAGAAGCCTGATTTCTAACCTTCCTGTTTAAGCCAAATAGAAAGAAAAATAAAGCATCAATGCCTTTTAAAGCTGTAAGAAACCCAATATTGTGTAAGCAAGCATGCCTACATGACTCTTTTGTCACCTTTGCTTAAGACCATCACCAAAATCCCCCTGGCTATCTTGCTAACCTCCCCTTCATGGATCACTGCCTTGTTGTGGCGAAGGGGCTTGCGTAACTCAGTGAAGCCATAAGCTATGCCGTGCAGGGCCACCCAAGACGGACAGGTCATGGCAGAGAGTTCTGACAAAATGTGGTCCACTGAAGAAGGAAATGGCAACCCACTCCAGGATTCTTGCCAAGAAAACCCCATGGAACGTATCACAAGGCTAAAAGAGATAACGCCGGAAGATAAGCCCCTCAGGTCGGAAGGTGTCCAATATGCTACTGGGGAAGAGCAGAGGCTATTTCCAAGTAGCGCCAGAAAGAGTGAAGCGGCTGGGCCAAAGCCGAAAGGACACTCAGCTGTGGATGTGTCTGGTGTTGAAAAGAAAATCCGATGCTGTAAAGAACAATATTGTTTAGGAACCTGGAATGTCAGATCAATGAATCAAGGTAAGCTGGAGGTGGTCAAACATGAGATGGCAAGATTGAACATCGACATCTTGGGAATCAGCGAACTAAAATGGACAGGCATGGGTGAATTTAATTCAGGTGACCATCATATCTACTATTGTGGGCAAGAATCCCTTAGAAGAAATGGAGTAGCACTCATAGTCAACAAAAGGGTGGGAAAAGCAGTACTGGGGTACAATCTGAAAAATGATAGAATGATCTCAGTACGAATCCAAGGCAAACCATTCAACATCACAGTAATTCAAGTCTATGCCCCAACCACTGAGGCCGAAGAAGCTGAGGTTGATCGGTTCTATGAAGACCTACAACACCTTCTAGAACTAACACCAAAAAAAGATGTCCTCTTCATCATAGGGGATTGGAATGCTAAAGTAGGAAGTCAAGAAATCACTGGGATAACAGGCAAGCATGGCCTTGGTGTACAAAATGAAGCAGGTCAAAAGCTAATAGAGTTTTGCCAAGAGAACATGCTGATCATAGCAAACACTCTTTTCCAACAGCACAAGAGGCGACTCTACACATGGACGTCACCAGATGGTCAATATCGAAATCAGATTGATTATGTCCTTTGCAGCCAAAGATGGAGAAGCTCCATACAGTCAGTCAAAACAAGACCTGGAGCTGAAAGTGGCTCAGATCATGAGCTGCTTCTTGCAAAATTTCGGCTTAAATTGAAGAACGTCGGGAAAACCACTAAACCGTTCAGGTATGACCTAAATCATATCCCTGATGAATATACAGTGGAGGTGAGGAATAGATTTCAGGGATTAGACCTGATAGACAGAGTGCCTGAGGAACTATGGACGGAGGTCTGTAACATTGTTCAGGAGGCAGCAACGAAATCCATCCCAAAGAAAAAGAAATGCAAGAAAGCCAAGTGGCTGTCTGATGAGGCTTTACAAGTAGCTGAGGAAAGAAGGGAAGTGAAAAGCAAGGGAGAAAGGGGAAGATATACCCAACTCAATGCAGAGTTCCAGAGAATAGCAAGGAGAGACAAGAAGGCCTTCTTAAATGAACAATGCAAAGAAATCGAGGAAAACAACAGAATGGGAAAGACTAGAGATCTCTTCAAGAAAATTGGAGATCTCAAGGGAACGTTTTGTGCAAAGACGGGCATGATAAAGGACAAAGAAGGCAGGGACCTCACAGAAGCAGATGAGATTAAGAAGAGGTGGAAAGAATACACAGAAGAACTATACAGGAAAGATCTGAATGTCCCTGATAGCCATGATAGTGCGGTCACTGAACTTGAGCCGGACATCCTCGAGAGTGAACTCAAGTGGGCCTTAGGAAGCATTAGTAACAACAAAGCTAGCGGAGATGACAGTATTCCAGCCGAGCTATTTAAAATCCTAAAAGATGATGCTGTTAAAGTGCTGCATTCAATATGCCAACAAATCTGGAACACTCAACAGTGGCCACAAGACTGGAATAGGTCAGTTTACATTCCAATTCCAAAGAAGGGCAACGCCAAAGAGTGTTCAAACTACCGCACCATTGCGCTCATTTCACATGCCAGCAAGGTGATGCTCAAAATCCTACAAGCTAGGCTTCAGCAGTATGCGAACCGAGAACTACCGGAAGTACAAGCTGGGTTTCGAAGAGGCAGAGGAACTAGAGATCAAATCGCCAACATTCGCTGGATCATGGAGAAAGCAAGAGAATTCCAGAAAAACGTCTATTTCTGCTTCATTGACTACGCTAAAGCCTTTGATTGTGTGGATCACAACAAACTGTGGCAAATTCTTAAAGTGATGGGAGTACCAGACCACCTTACCTGTCTCCTGAGAAACCTGTACGAGGGTCAAGAAGCAACAGTAAGAACCAGACATGAAACAACCGAGTGGTTCAAAATTGGGAAAGGAGTACGACAAGGCTGCATATTGTCACCCTGCTTATTTAACTTATATGCAGAGTACATCATGAGAAATGCCGGGTTGGATGAATCAGAGGTCGGAATTAAGATTGCCAGGAGAATTATCAACAACCTCCGATATGCAGACGATACCACCCTAATGGCAGAAAGCGAAGAGGATCTCAAGAGCCTCTTGTTGAGGGTGAAAGAGGAGAGTGCAAAAGCTGGTTTGAAACTCAACATTAACAAAACGAAGATCATGGCATCTGGCCCCATCACTTCCTGGCATATAGAAGGGGAAGAAATGGAAGCAGTGACAGATTTTATTTTCTTGGGCTCCAAGATCACCGCAGACGGTGACTGTAGCCATGAAATTAAAAGACGCTTGCTCCTTGGGAGGAAAGCTATGGCCAACCTAGACAGCATAGTAAGAAGCAGAGACATCACCTTGCCGACAAAGGTCCGTCTAATCAAAGCTATGGTTTTCCCAGTAGTAATGTATGGCTGTGAGAGCTGGACTATAAGGAAGGCTGAGCGCCGAAGAATTGATGCTTTCGAACTGTGGTGCTGGAGAAGACTCTTACGAGTCTCCTGGACTGCAAGGAGGTCAAATCAGTCCATCCTAAAGGAAATCAACCCTGAGTGCTCATTGGAAGGACAGATAATGAAGCTGAAGCTCCAATATTTTGGCCACCTAATGCGAAGAGAAAACTTCCTGGAAAAGACCCTGATGCTGGGAAAGACTGAAGGCAAAAGGAGAAGGGGACGGCAGAGGATGAGATGGCTAGATAGCATCACGGATGCAATGAATATGAACTTGAGCACGCTTCGGGAGAGAGCGCAGGACAGGAAGGCCTGGCGTGCTATGGTCCATGGGGTCACGAAGAGTCGGACACGACTGAACGACTGAACAACAACAATCTTGCTAACCTGGACCTGTGAAAGCCAAAAATATGCACCCATCAACTCCCATCAGGAAAGAAAGAGAATCCCATTGTCTTCTTTCTTCCCTTAATGTATGACACCTAAAAATCCATTTTCCAACATCCTTGAATAATCTTGAAAGACAGACTTGTTTTGTTTTATTCTGACTATTACATCCTGAGATAAAAAGGATAAAAACAGCAACCCAAATTTATAGAACAGCAGCAAGGGAAAGAAGGAAAGAGGACTCCTTCCACCCTTTCTGCTCAGAAGAGCAACACCCCCCTCTTCCTCCCTTCTTTCTCCCCTTCTTTCCCAGAGAAGGAACTCCACAGAGCTTCCCATAACTTCACAAGCCAGCAGATAAGCCGAGGTAATGCCTTGCATCATCTTTCCTTCTCCTTCTCTCTTTTCTTCCCTTTCCCTAATATTCCACCCAATACCAAACTCCAAAACTCCTAGGCTTTAGCTCTTTCTCCATCCACTTCCTCCCCAAACCCTGCATTTGCTCTAAAACTCTCTCTCTCTGTCCCCCCAGACAGTCTGTTACTCCCCCATTCAAATCATCCCAAGCTGAAAGTTCCTTCCCCGCTTTCTCCCCCTTTCCACACACACGATTTCCTATGCATCCCAGTGTACTTCACTATTGACGTTAACTGCTTGTCTTTTAACCTTGAGTGTTAATGAATGATTCTAATTCCCCAGATGTATGCATAGTTCTAATTCCCCTGATGTGTGATTTTAATTCATTTTAAATTCTTCTTTAATAAATCAGAGATTTGCTTTGAAAGACATTGTTGTGGTCCCTGACTCTCTCAACTTTGGGGGGTTATCAGGTTTTCCTAAGCGCCCAGAGTTCCATGCCAAAAGATCCCTCAGGTATGTGTTTGGTTTACATATATGTGATACGCATGTCCAGGTAAATTAAAGCATACTTCCTAACACCCTGCAAGAAGGGTCGGCGTGCGTCCAGGCCTCAGGAGCTGGCAGTGGCCCAGATGGCGGAGGAGGAGGAGGAGGCAATGGCAGAGATGACAGCAGTGGAGGCAGAGACAGTGGCAGAGGACGAGGACGAGGACGAGAAGGCAGCGGCGATGAGGGCGGTGGAGGCAGAGGAGGTGGGCGGCTCAGGTAAGGACCTGGAGGCACCAGCGCAGCTGGGCTGGGGTTGTCAATGCTCTGCAGTGCACCGAACGCTTCAGAGAGCCCCCGACCCATTCTGGGTCACTTCGTGCCTCTTCCACGTCACCTCGGAAGGGGCTCAATATGACCCAAAGCAGCCTGCTTCAACTCAGGGTTCGGGCCTCTGGTCAAAGTGGCTCACAGCCCAATTCTTTCAGGTGCAGCTGTCAGATAGCTAACATGAACATACCAAGTGACATTAAAATGTAAAAGTTTAGAGCACCTTTATTGCCTTTTTATTAACATCTGAGAAAAACATCTGGAAATGCTGAGCCTGTAGTTATTGCATTGCAAGTTTTAAACTTGAGGAAAAACAATATTTTAGGGTTCCTTCTGAAGATGGGCTCCAGAATTCTTTTAATGGTACTGCTTAGCCCAGGAACATAAGACAAAAATAGCACTTTGAGCATGTTTAAAATGTATTTTTTCTCTCACCACCACAAAGGGCACCCAATCAGAAGGCATGACTTGGCTCTTGAGACACTGTCATGTAGAAAATTATGCATTGACAAACTTAATTTGACCTTAACTATCTTGTGTCTGGGGCTGCAAGGTTATCTTAAGAAAGATAACTGTTCCTTCTGTTCCCATGTAAAAGAGAATGCAGGCAGGCACAAAGAAAATGTACATTATACTCTCCCACTTTGGTATTTCATATTAAAGCTGACAATGCAAAGGTATCCAACCAAATGAAGCAGCAGTTTCTTTTCTGGACAAGAGGATAATTAAGAATATGGAACGTTAACTGCCAAATTCCCAAACAGGTGTGAGTTTTGTTTTTGCTAAGGAAGTCAGTAGCCTAGAATACAATCTCAGGTGTGTGTATTATATATATATTTAAAAAAAGAAAAAAAAAAAGCTGAAATAGACAAAAAGAAAAACTTATTTTCAGAACTTAGGAAACAGTTGTGATGGCATTGGCAGTAATAAGAACTTGATATTATGATTCAGTGTTTGGCAAGAGTCTAATTCTTCTCAACGAGACAGTAAACTCATGTGTGGACTGTTCCCCTTCAGCCTGCAAGCAAGGCATCGCATGGCTAAATGCTCATCCATACAAGCAATTTTCTCCACATGTCTCCCTGCCATGCTAATTTTCTACGTGCAGGGAATGTATTAATGTATTTAATGTGGATGGATGAGCATTTAGACAGGCCATTCCCTACCTGTAGTGCACAATCAAAACAGCAATTTACCACCTCACCGAAAACTAGGCTCTTGGATGACTTATATGAAGGGTGCACATACAAACATTTGATTTTAGATAAATATGCAAAATAATCTCCCAGTTGTATTTCAGATAAGGAAACTGGAAAATAAGTGTGTCTCTATATAAGTTTTATTTGCCATGGAATACTTACTATACCAACTAATGTATTTTGTTTGTTTTTTCAACAAAGATGGTGTCTCAAGGTTTAAATTACACTCCAATCACATCCATTTTAATTCATTAAATTATGAAAAAAATCTGTGAACATTTGGTGCTTTTCCATTTCTAGTGTTCCTCCTTTTTAAATTTGAAAGCCCCTTCTGAAGTTGGATCAATTTCTGAGTAGCTTCGTATAAGGGGGCCTGGGTGGGGGAGAGTGTGAATAGCATCATCACCGCTCACATTCTCAAGGTGGCTGCCTTGATATTATCAGAGTCCTGAGGCCGGGTCAGGAGTGGATCACGAGTGGCAGGCATCCAGCATGGCTACTGAGAACTTTGGCTTTGCACAACGGCTCTCTTAGATGAGGTTAAGCTTCAGTATTCCGTCTGCCTAAGCAGAAGGTTCTTAAAAGAAATACCCTTTGGCACTACAGAGCAAAGACAGTTATCTATGCAATGACATTTCATAAAACACAAGGCAGATCAGAGGTAAAGGGCACAATCCTATGCATCTTTAGATAGGGAAAAAGTGCTACAACTCCCAGCATTTCCCAGCCAGCATAGCTGGCTGGAGACTGCTGGTAATTGTAGTACTTCTTCCTGTCTACACATGCATAGGATTGTACCCAAAGTTGGTCAAATGATTTCCCAACAAATCCATTTTCCAAACAGAAAATATAGGTTCATCTACATCTGAATAGTCCGTGCTAATATCCTGCCAGGTGTATTTTTTTTTCTTTAATTGAAAAGCCCAAATAGTCTCTTACATTTCCCATGAAATGGAATAGGACATTCAGGAGTAAGCCCATAGACCCACATCTGTCATGCTTAGCTTCTCAGTGAAGGCCTGTACCTCAGTGTTAGAGTGCATGCTTTGCATGAAAAAGATCCTAGCGCTTTTCCACACGAGTCTGTTAATTCACTGTATGTACTTTCTATTTCATTGTCAAATTGAGATCTAAGCACATCCTATGCATCTTTAGATAGGGAAAAAGTGCTATAACTATAGGATGAGCATTTCCTTTTCTACTTTTCTGCTACATAACCTCTGGGTGGCACTGTGGTATAGTGAAACAGTGCAAATACACAAGTAGAGAAAGCATTTTCTTTCACTTTCACAAATAATCCTGCATTTTCCCTGATCTGCAAAAAACTCACTGAAAGTGTTGTTTGAAAACAGAATCGAACATGAAGGCTCACGACATAGTCTAAAGAACCCAGAACCAACCATGAGAAGGGGATGACGAGCACACAATAAATACCTCATGTAGAAAAACTCCTACATTCAATCCCTGGCATCCCTAAGTAGGACTGAGAATCAGTGAGAGGAATTAACTAATTCTTGCTTGTAGGTAAGTGACAGAATCACAGAGTCCCAGGACATAGCCCAGTCAAGGCAGATAAAGAGGACATAAAGAGCTACTCTCTGCCTTTACTGGTAGTTAAACAACTTACCTGATTTCTTCCCCACACGGTCAGATCGTTGATCAGACCATGTCAAGTCAACAAGAATCCTTGCAGATAGCTTTTAGCAATGGTCTATTGGAGATGATTAGAACAGGAACAGGAAATAATAAGAACAGGTGCTTCCCACCAAACCTAGCATCACTGAGCTACTAGGAAGAAATAGCTATGTCAGAAACAAAATATAATAAGGAAGGATGGGCACGTGACGTCATTCATGTTAAAGCCTCAAGCGCCTCCAAAGCATCAAACGTCAGGAGGCAGAAGTGGGCAATCAGCATGGGGTACTCTGTTGGTCTATTACTCCATTATGCATTTCTTCAAGCATTCAGATCGAGCATTGCCAGCCGACATGATCCTGAGCTAAAACCATTATTTTGACTTTGCACACCTCTATTTGCTTTGTTTCATGCTTGATTAGTCCAGGTTTGGGGTCAAGTGAGGTACTTGCTGAATTAGGGCCATACTTTTGCTTATTTCTACTACCAGCTGGTAACAGTGGTCAATCAGTGACGTTTGTAGATCATTCTCCCACCACCCCATTTCAGTTCTTTGGTAAAGGACCAACAGCTCCAGCGGCCTTTCCACCCATCATAACTGCCTTTAACCAAACCAAGCTTAAAAGCACATTTATTTATTGTCTGGCTTCTGCAATCTAGGTAGGACCAATAACTGGAAGACGTTTTCCTCTCATTCTTGTCGCCATATCTACCCCAAGCCACCCATATTAATTGAGATTCTGAAACACAAACCAATTGGATTAAATAACATTTGTATCCCTCTTCAACATAATGTCTTCTAAGCCCGACCTCCTAAAAGACAGAGGGAAATATGAAGCCCTTTAAACAGCCATTTCATTAACTTCCCATGCTAGCATTTGGAACTGAGGTACCAAAATTATTTTAAAGTATACACTTGAGATACAGAGGTGTTGCTTGTAATTAGATCTGAACCCTCTTTCCTCTGAATATGTATTCTATAGCTCAGCATGCTGACCTCTGAATAGAGTATTTTGCCTAGAAGCTCAAATAAATGGTTTTCATTCCAATGATCAGCCTTTCTATTCTGTATTAGGAAATTATATCCATGAGCTGCTCTAACACCTAAGCATCTGTTATGAGAACAATGCCATGCCTATCTTGTAAAAACACAATGATAGTATAGCAAAGTATATCACAGCAAAACTGAGGGAACAGCCAACGTGGTCATGTGTCATGCTTTACAGTAGATGGTCCTCTGTCTGAAGGGCTGTCCGGTCCAAGTCTGCTTTAATGGTAAAGAACCATAAGAAGGGGCCTTGATGCTGCCCATCAACATTTAGCACCCAGGCAGAAGACGGAGCAGGTAGGCACACAAGTCTCAGTCTTCCCTATTATGATGAGATACACTGTATTACTATTTAAGGTATAGCCATGATTTCTAAATTTGCATCCATACAGATTTTTTTTAACTGTATTCCTAAAATTATAATCCCGAAATGAGACATTTTTGGAAATACATGCATCATGCAGGCACATTAATCAGAGAGTCAGGATGAGCTGTAGTTCCTGTCAGGTGGATGCTCCATCACAAACCCAGTGTTGTTGACATGTGAATTGTGGAAGGGCAGTAACTAGGGATGTCAGAGAAATCCGCAACGGAATCAAATGAGTTCGGTTTTCTATGCATCTGACCCACAGATTCCACAGCGGACCAGCTTTTCCTGAGTCACGTGGATTCCTCAGATTTGTGGACTTTTTTTTTTTTAACTTTCTGGAATTTACACAAAGTTAGTCATAGAAAAAAAATAAAATAAAACAAAAACAGCCAAAATGTGCAGTTCCCCACAGGCTAAAGCATGAAAATGTGCAGGGGGGGTTATATATTGGGGAAATCTGTGCAAAAATCTGTTTCCGTCAATGAGCAGACGATGGAAAGAAAGGAACCTGGTGATCTGTGAAATGCAGACATAACAGATGTTACAAAATCTGTGCATCCCTAATAGGGCAGTCCATGGACCCCCTGCTTCACTTCAGGTGCCAGTTCGAACCTTCTGAGGCAGCCCCACTTCACTTTGGACTGAATCAGACCATGTCTGGTTCTCTTTGGATTAGGATCTGAAACAAGATGCACATATCCGAATTATTCGGATTTAACTTTTTTCCATTCACTTGCATTGGAAAACAGAAACAGCCATAATCTTTTTGGTTTTCATGATAACTACATGAAATTTGGGGACCTGTCAGCCCGCATGGAGGGAATTCCACCTGCCAATGTTCAGACAATTTGTCCCAGTAGTTTTTGTGCTAGGCACAGATAAAATGTGCTGTTGTCACAGTGTGGTGTCTGGAGAGCCAGTGTGGTGTAGTGGCAAGAGTGTTGGACTAGGAGCTGGGAGATCCGGGTTCAAGTCCCCACTCAGCCATGGAAGTTCACTGGGTGACTTTGGGTCACAGACTCTCAGCCCAACCCACCTCACAGGGTTATTGTTGTGAGGATAAAATGGAGAGGAGGAGGATAATGTAAGCCGCCTTGGGTTCCTTGCAAGAGGAAAAAGGTGGGGTATAAATGCAATAAATAAATAAATAAATTGTCAGAAACTCAAACCAAAGGTCATAAAGGGATAATCAGAGAAGTTAGGTGTTTAAGCAGTGATTAGGAGGAGGTCATTACTAATCTCTGCAGTAGGTTTCTTTGAAGTGCAAATAACCACTCTTCCCTTCCCTATTCAGCTTCACAGTGGATGACCTCAGGCTCTCTTTCACTGAATAGAATTCACATTACCTGGGAAAACAGACTGGCAGGTAGGCTGTGTTATGTGCTTTTTTCAACAAAAACTCTCAGAGCAAAGAGTTCACTGGTTGCACAAGTGCATGAAATCAGGGCAATGGGAATCCCCAGTAACAAAACCCCAAAGATACCTCATATTGTGCTTGCTTTGCCATGCAGTGTAGTATTATTTAAATAATAGGTGTTATGTGTGTGTAGTACTTTGCCCACCATTTTTTGAAATGTAGACATGTATAGTGCTTTGCTTCACCACAAAACAGGTACACACAGAGAGACACAGACAGAGACACACAAGAGCAAAAGAAAAGCAAATATAGAACTATGTACAGGCAAAGGGAGGGAGGCTTTATATATATATATATATATATGTATGTGTGTATATATATATATATATATATATATACATATACATATACATATATATATATATATATATATATATATATATATATATATATGGTGGTTGTTGTTTATTCAGTCAGTCACTTCCGACTCTTGGTGACTTCATGGACCAGCCCACGCCAGAGCTTCCTGTCGGCCTGTTCCTGTTGGGTGCAGGGCCACCCAAGATGAACAGGTCATGGCGGAGAGTTCTGACAAAATGTGGTTCACTGGAGAAGGAAATGGCAACCCATTCCAGTATTCTTGCCAAGAAAACCCCATGGAACGTATCACAAGGCTAAAAGATATGACGCTGGAAGATGAGCCCCTCAGGTCGGAAGGTGTCCAATATACTACTGGGGAAGAGCAGAGGGAATTTCCAAGCATCAGAAAGAGTGAAGCGGCTGGGCCAAAGCCGAAAGGACACTCAGCTGTGGATGTGTCTGGTGGTGAAAAGAAAGTCCGATGCTGTAAAGAACAATATTGTTTGTTATTGTTGTTTATTCAGTCAGTCGCTTCCGACTCTTTGTGACTTCATGGACCAGCCCACGCCAGGGCTTCCTGTTGGCCATCGCTACCCCCCTCCCAAGGTCGAGTCCGTCACCTCCAGAATATCATCCATCCATCTTGCCCTTGATCGGCCCCTCTTCTTTTTGCCTTCCACTTTCCCTAGCATCAGCATCTTCTCCAAGGTATCCTGTCTTCTCATGATGTGGCCAAAGTACTTCAGTTTTGCCTTTAATATCATTCCCTCAAGTGAACAATCTGGCTTTATTTCCTGGAGTATGGACTGGTTTGATCTTCTTGCAGTCCAAGGCACTCTCAGAATTTTCCTCCAGCACCACAGTTCAAAAGCATCTGTCTTCCTTCACTCAGCCTTCCTTATGGTCCCGTTCTCGCAGCCATAGGTTACTATGGGGAAGACTATTGCTTTAACTATGCGGACCTTTTTTTTGGTGGGGAAAGATATAAAGTTCAAAAATGGGAAGAAAAGGATTACAGGAACTGAGAAGGGCAGGGGGTGAGAGCCAAGAACAAGGAAAGACAAGTAGTTTTGTTTTTGTTTTTTTGTATGTGTGTGTATTTTTTAAAGGATCTAGCCGGAAAACTAAAAAAGAAAGTGTTGAATTGAGAATGGGGGCAGGAGGAGCCAAAGAACAAGGCAAAGCAAGGAAACCAGTTTTTTAATTTGTCTTCTTGTTGTTTTTTATAAAGAATCTAGTAAGAAAGGGAGAGAAAGCTAATAAGAAATGTTGAATAATTCAGAAGGGCAGGAGCCAAAGAACAAGACAAGGAAAGGAGGGAACTAAACTACTAAAGTACTGTTTTGTTTTGGTTTTTTAAATAAATAATCTAGAAAAGAAAGAAAGGGTATAGTTTAATTGAAAAGGGCTGGGTGGGAAAGAATAAGAAGAGCAAAGATGCAGTACAACACACACATACACACACCACAGATCTAGCCAACTAGCAGCTGTCTCCAATAACCACCACCTAACAGCTCTCTCTTGCAATGAAACAAACACAGGCTTTTCTCCAGTACATACAGTATTCTCCCCCACACCCTCCAACACTGTCACTGATTTGAGAGAGCTGGGTTGAGTTCAGCCCTAATTTGGCAACAAGAATTGCCAGTCTCCAAAGCTCACTCCCTCTTTTCCTCTCCCCTTCCCCCTCTCTCCCCCTCCTCTCCTTCCCTGATCTTTCACAAGTTTTTTTTTTATTTATTTATTAAATTTATTAATCGCCCATCTGACTGGTCACCCAGCCACTCTGGGTGACACTCAGCGATGTACAACCCACCATAAAACAATTTAAAACAATAAAATTTTACCATAATTTTTTTTTTAAATACCCTAACCCACCCCAAATGCCTGCCTGAACAACCACGTTTTTAATGCACGATGGAAGCTCATTAAAGAGGGGGCATGACGGAGTTCCCTAGGGAGGGAGTTCCACAGAGTGGGGGCCACCACAGAGAAGGCCCTCTCCCTCGTCCCCACCAGTCTAGCTGTCCTGGCTGATGGGACAGAGAGAAGGCCATCTGAGGCTGATCTTGTTAAGCGGCCTGTCTGGTGTTGCTGGAGGCGCTCCTTAAGATAGGCTGGGCCGGAACCATATAGGGTTTTAAAGGTCAAAACCAACACCTTGAATTTGGCCCGGAAAACAACTGGTAACCAGTGCAACTCCTTCAGCACTGGAGTGATGTGATCTCGCCGGCGGCTGCCTTTAATCAGGCGAGCCGCCGTGTTCTGTACCAGCTGCAGCTTCCGAACCGTCTTCAAGGGTAACCCCACGTAGAGCGCATTACAGTAGTCTAAACGAGAGGAGACCAGGGCATGTACTACCGATGGGAGCAGATGGTCGGGAAGGAAGGGGCGCAGCCGCCGTATCAGATGGAGTTGATACAGCGCTGTCCGGCTCACAGCTGACACCTGAGCCTCCATGGACAGCTGGGAGTCCAAAATGACCCCCAGGCTGTGGACCTGGTCTTTCAAGGGTAGCCGTACCCCATTCAACACCAGGTCAACATCCCCCAGCCTCCTCTTGTCTCCCACCAAAAGTACCTCGGTCTTGTCAGGGTTCAGCTTCAGCTCATTCCTCCCCATCCAGCCACTCACCGTCTCCAGACATTTGGACAGGGATTCTACAGCCAACCTTGGTGAAGATTTGAATGAGAGGTAGAGCTGCGTGTCATCCGCATATTGATGACACTGCACCCCAAACCTCCTGATGATAGCCCCCAGTGGCTTCACATAGATGTTAAATAGCATCGGGGAGAGGATGGAACCCTGTGGCACCCCACAAGTAAGTGGCCACGGGTCCGAAACCTCCTCTCCCAGTGCTATCCTCTGGTACCTGCCGGAGAGGAAGGACCGGAACCACCGCAATACAGTGTCTCCAATGCCCAACCCCTCCAGGCGGTCCAGGAGGATACCGTGGTCAACGGTATCAAAAGCCGCTGAGAGGTCGAGGAGAACAAGGAAGGAGCATTCGCCCCTATCCAGAGCCCTCCTCATATCATCCACCAAGGCGACCAAGGCCGTTTCTGTCCCATGCCCAGGCCTGAAGCCCGACTGAAATGGGTCTAGATAATCAGTTTCTTCCAAGTGTGCCTTCAACTGCACCGCCACCACCCGATCAATCACCTTGCCCAAGAATGGCAGATTTGAGACTGGGCGAAAGTTGTTCAAAACTTGGGGATCCAAGGAGGGCTTCTTTAAGAGCGGTCTTATCACTGCCTCCTTGAGGGCTGATGGCATCACTCCCTCCTCAAGGGAGGCGTTCACCACCGCCTTGATCCCCTCACCCAGTCTCTCTCTGCAGCTCATAATGAGCCAAGATGGGCAAGGATCAAGTAAGCAGGTGGTCGGCCTTACAGATGAAAGCACCTTGTCCACTTCATCAGGAGGAAGAAGCTGGAACCGATCCCACAAAACCGGTTTGCCACAGGCCGCCTCTTGCTCACTAACTGTATCCACAGTGTGCAGAGTAACACACCTAATCTGATCAATTTTATCTGCAAAGTGCCTTGCCAAAGCCTCACAGGAGGCCTTAGAATGCTCCAGTGGTTCCGGAGCCACAGGACCGACCAGGCTCCGGACCACTTGGAACAGCCTCCTGGGGCAGCACTCTGCAGACGCGATGGAGGCAGCATAATATTCCTTTTTTGCTGCCTTCACCGCCACGTGATAGGCTGAAGATATAGCTCTAGCCCGTGTCTGATCGTCTTTGGAGCGAGACTTCTGCCACCGGCGCTCTAGCCGTCTCACCTCCTGTTTCAGAGCTCGTAACCGCGGATTGAACCATGGTGCAGTCCGAGCCCTGTTCGGGGGAGAGGGCATTTCAGAGCCACCTGATCTAATGCCCCAGTGATTGCGGCATTCCAGCCACCCACTAGGGTATCGACCGAGTGGCCGTTGGCATGCCCCAGAGAATCCCCAAGCGCGTTCAGGAATCCGTTTGGATCCATAAGACGCCTGGGGCGGACCATTTTAATGGGTCCTCCACCCCTGCGGAGGGGTTGTGGAACCGAGAAGTCCAACATCACCAGATAGTGATCTGACCATGACAAGGGGGTGGTGGATATACCCCCGACTTCCAGATCACTCCCCGCTTCTCCAGAAACAAACACAAGGTCTAGTGCATGGCCGACTACATGGGTGGGCCCAGTTAGAATATGGTGCAGCTCCCAGGAGGCCATGGTCTCCATGAAGTCCCGAGGTGCTCCTGTGAGGATGGCCTCCAAATGTACGTTGAAGTCCCCCAACACCAGTAAGGTAGGGGACTGTACACGCACATCAGAGACCACCTCAAGCACCTCGGCCAGGGAGTCAGTTGTGCAGCGGGGTGGACGGTACACGAGCAGAATCCCCAGACTGCCCTTCGGGCCCAACCTCCAGTACATGCACTCAGCAACCTTGGTCTCCCGGAGAGGGGGTCTGGTGAAGACCAAGGACTCTCGGTAGATAACAGCCACTCCCCCTCCCCGATCCCCAGCCCTCGGCTGCTGTGCATACGAAAATCCAGCTGGACACATGGCTGCAAGGGTTGGAGCAGCAGCCTCGGCCAGCCAGGTCTCCGTAATACATGCCAGGTCTGCACCCTCATCCAGGATCATGTCATGGATGAGGGAGGTTTTCTGGGTAACAGACCTGGCATTGCAGAGCAGCAAACGAAGGCCAGAAGATGGGGTCACGCCTCCCCCAGCCATCCTTTGGCTCTGGACAGGCACGGAGCAGGGGACAGATACTACACATCTCTCCCTTGTTCCCCTTACCTGGCATGGCCTGCCCCTAGCGCTCCGCCAGCGCCTGCCGCCCAGCCTTGGTATGTTCTGGCCCCCAACACTCCCCCCACTGCCTCCATCAGGTGGACACATGCCCCCTCGCTCCCGCCTATCAGGTAGGCTACCCACCCCTAAAAACACAACAAAATCCCCCCCAACAAAATAAAACAAACAAACAAAACAATTAAAATCCCCTTAAAATGCCAGGCAGGAGTCCACAGGGAAGGCCTGGTGGCGGTGGTAGCGGCAGCGGCAGGCCCAGCAGCAGCAAGCACGCCTCTTCCCCAGTGGTGGTGGTGGTGGCTTCTCCTGCAGGCCCTGGCAAAAGTTGATACATTTTAGATACAGGCTGTCTGGGCTTCAGATATGGATGTACAAAACCCCCCTTACCTGGAGTCTGTGGGGGGTCCAGAGACGGGGGAGGCGATCCGTCTCTCCCCCCCCCCGGAATCCTGGCTGGCTGGCTGGCCGGCTCCACTCCACAGCAAGTCTGTGGAGCTGCCGACCGGCTCTGGCCTCTGGCAGACTTCTGGCCGCTGGGATGCAAATGGCGTCCCGTGTAGCAGACACCATTTGCGTCCCTGGTCTTTGCCGTGATAGGCTATGTAAATCTTTACATAGCCTATCACAGAAAAAACCAGGGATGCAAATGGTGTAGCGGATGCTATTTGTGTCCCTGGTCTTTTTCCATGATAGGCTACGTAAAGATTTACGTAGCCTATTACTGCAAAGAACAGGGACGCAAATTTACATAGCCTATCATGGCAAAGAGAAGGGACGTAAATGGCGTCCGCTATGCCGGATGCCATTTTCTTCTGCAGGACAGCAGCGGACGGACTGGACCTAGCCGGTAGCAGGTAGGATCTGTTCCAGGGCAACTTCACAGGGTGGCGGAGGTGGGTGGACCGTTCCACCATGGACAATCTAAAGAATCCAGCCTCATTGGAGTCTGTGGCGAAATTCTAACATCCCTAGCTTCAGAAGGCATCAGAATAGCTCTGAATCTCTGAGGCGGACCAAGACACTTGGCAGTGACCCGCTTTGCTTCAGAGCACGTCAGTGCTGTTCTGATCCTTTTCAGATCTCAGCGAGGCACTCCCGAAGCAGCCCGATTCACTTCAGTATTCAGATTCAGCACTGAAGCGATGCACAGCCTTAATCCTGAGCAGTAACTGTGGCAATTTCAGAGATAGGTGAAAAAAGCAGGATCCTAAAACAAAAAACTCTGCCGGGCCCCTCTCAATGCTGGGTGAGACGAACTGCAGGGAAACATGGTTGCTAGCCAGAGCTACTGTGATGGCTTAATTGCCACAGCCATCAAATGACAACTTTGTTTCCATTCTGCTGTCTTGCCTCAATTTCTTCTTTCGATCAATAAGTATTCCGATATTAATAGAGCAAGGTGGCCGCTCTTCCTTGCTGCCAATTATGCTCAAACTCCGTCCCAGCCTCTGTTGTGCACTAAGGTAGCTTGAGACTCTGGGAGTGATGGTCTTATGGACTCCTGCTCGTTAGATGATCATGTGTATTACTTCGTTGATTTCAAAATGAGGCACTGCTGCGTTGGGGGGCCCTGCCCTTCATTCCGCTGAGTGGGCCCTGGATGATGACCCCAAAGTCATGCCCTGACAGCACCACTGCTCAGCCTAGGGAAGTCATTTAGCAATGGAGCTTAGTTGGCACCTTGGCACAGGATCATCTGATGAAGCTGCTTTCATGGGAAAATGGGAGAGGGGAGTGAATCAACAAAAGGAAGAAAAGGAAGAGCAGATCAAGCCTGGCAGCTGCGTAAACCGGTGTGATCACAGTCACTAGCATGGAGCCTTTCAGAGGAGCTACTCATCAGTCCTAATTTATGAATGAACAGATGCTGTCAGTATCCACCAGACTGTCCTTCTCATGGAGGTTTGACAAGCAAACATGCAAGGCAACTCATACTGGAGAGCATGCGCTCATTAGTAACCTTAATGGTTTTGGAGGGATTAATGTGGCTTTTCCGACTGTCATTTTCTCCTTCATTGTTGCTAGGATGGTCCTTTCAACCAGGAAAAAAAGGGTGCTCCCTGCCAGGCTAAAAGCATGTGTGTGGATGCTCAATCAACCACTGATATCCTAGAGCACAGATACATCAAAATGGAAGAAAAGGTCTGATGGAAGTGTCTCGTGGCATGTAATTTTTGTTCTGAAAAAAGAAAGTCTCTGAATGACAACTCAGTCATTTAGTTGTGAAGAAGAAAAACACCATGCTGCCCTGTCACATCCAATTCATCGTCTTATTTTAGAATATAGTAGCAACAGGTTCTTGCTCCTTGGGAGGAAAGCTATGGCAAACCTAGACAGCATAGTACGAAGCAGAGACATCACCTTGCCGACAAAGGTTCGTATAATCAAAGCTATGGTTTTCCCAGTAGCAACGTACGGCTGTGAGAGCTGGACTATAAGGAAGGTTGAGCACCGAAGAATCTATGCTTTCAAACTATGGTGCTGGAGAAGACTCTGATGAGTCCCCTGGACTGCAAGGAGGTCAAATCAGTCCATCCTAAAGGAAATCAACCCTGAGTGCTCATTGGAAGGACAGATACTGAAGCTGAAGCTCAAATATTTTGGCCACCTAATGCGAAGAGAAAACTCCCTGGAAAAGACCCTGATGCTGGGAAAGACTGAAGGCAAAAGGAGAAGGGGATGGCAGAGGATGAGATGGCTAGATAGCATCACCAATGCAATGAATATGAACTTGAGCACGCTCCGAGAGAGAGCGGAGGACAGGAAGGCCTAGTGTGCTCTGGGCCATGGGGTCACGAAGAGTCGGACACGACTGAACAACAACAACAAGCAACAGGTTCTTACTCTCACATGGAAATTATGAGGCTGCGTGATTTAACTTCAGGGCGCAGTCCTACACAGCTTTAGATGGGCAAAAGTCCTACAACTCCCAGCATTTCCCAGCCAGCCATGCTGGCTGAGGAATGCTGGGAGTCCTAGGACTTTTGTCTGCCTAAACATGCATAGGATTGCATGCTATGTATGCCAAAGCCTTCCAACTGAGCCCTCCAAGTCCATCCCTACACAATTCAAAGGTGTCCCGCTTTTTTGTTATTAGCAAAAAATATTGTTGAGCTCAGATTGGCCATAGGTAACTAATGAGTAAGCAAGGCAGCTGAGAAGATACTGGAAAAAATAAAGACATCAACCCAACACAAGGTTGAGCATGCTTAAGCCAATTGGTTTATGTGCGCTTCACTCATTGGATTGTTGCTATCACATTTCAAGCGAATGCCCACTACTCACACAACAGTGGCAAACTGATTTATTTGAAAGTGTAGCCCATTAAATTTACTGGTATAGATTTCTGTGTAATATTCCATCCAAACTTACCACTAATAATTCCTACATTTGCTTCCATATCTTTTCAGATGATCTAGATTTCCCATTCCCTCATTCAGTCTTTCCTAACCTAGTGCCCTTCTGATCTGCTGGACTACAACTCCCATCATTCTAGGCCAACGTGGTGGGGGTGGTAGCCCAGTATGTCTGGAGACCACCAGGTTGGGAAGGCTGCTTTAGTAGATTCAGTTACTTTCCTGTATTTGTTTTGCAATGGAAATAATCCACAAGAAAATTATTTTTGAGACAGATATTTATATATACAATGTAAAGGTAGAATTCTGTTCCTAGGGATGTGCAAATCAGCAAAACCCAAGGTCGCTGAAGTCCTCCAAATTCATTCTCCAAGTTTGTTCTCACTCAAGTCCGTACCAGACTAGGTGTGTGTTTTTTTCGCATGAAAATCCATGTGTATTGTTGTGCGTATTTTTCCAAATGTACACATCAGTTGTGCACACCTTCAAAATGTGTGCATTCTTCTCCCATTGATTAAACCATATTTGTGCATATTTTTCAAAAGTACACATTTTTCATGCACATTTTCCAAATGTATGCATGCTGTCGGACACATATTTTTTGTTCTGGGAAACACATTGCAAACTGGGAAATGTACAGACTTTGACTATAGATTGAGGCTTTCTTCACAGAGAGCTTTTATCCCAGAATTGAAATTGCTCCTTCACAGACATTTGCGGGCTCTTTACATGAAGCTGTGATCATCCAAGGCATCTCCTTCACTAAATGCCCTTTGTTCCATTTTTAAACAGATCACAGATAATGAGCTATCAAATTACTCCGTTGTGTTCTGCTTGAGTTCCCTCCGTGAAAAGAAGAAAAGCGGCAAGCAGAGGAGCGACATCAATGAAAGATAAGGGAAGACTCAGATATGGGGAGAAGGAGGGGGGAAGCAGAGGGGGGAAAGGAAGTGGGTGAAAAGGGGAATTGTGATCCTGCATTTAAAACTGAACTTATGATTTTTGTATTATCTTCAGGGATGAGTCTCTTAAAAACTAAACCACTCAATGGGGGGAAAAATCAGTCAGCCTTGGCCATAACTGACAAGAAGGAATTGAGGAAACAGAAGGGGGTGAAGCTATGTGTAGTAACCTTTCCGTTTGTCATAAATGTCAAAACAATTCCTAACAGCTCACTCTAAAATGAATTCTTCATCCTTTCACTGACATCTTTTCTACCAACCTGGCGTCGCTCAAAGATACATTTGTCCTATTGGTGGGCAGAAAGAAGGAGATGTGGGAACACTTTGTAAACTGTAGTATGGTACTAGCCTCCCCACCACACCTATACACATACAGAGTCCTGATCTTCTAGGGTTTTAAATAGTGCAGGGACCCTACATGGATTGAAAAGGCTCCCAAATGCCAGAGTTATTCCTCAACCTGTGAAGGGCCAGAAGGAGCCAAAGAACACCAGGGTGTCAGGCTAAATGCAGAGCCCCTTTATACTTAGAATCATAGAATCATAGGGTTGGAAAGGGCCTACAAGACCATCGAGTCCAACGCCCTGCTCAGTTCAGGAAGCCTGATTCCCAGGCAGTCTCCCATCCAAGTACTAACCAGGGCTGACCCTGCTTAGCTTCCGACATCAGACGAGATCAGGCTTATCCAGACCTTTGCTCGATCCTACATTGACCAACTGCATGAATAACGATGACATAGAGTTTATGTCCCCCCCCCCCAAAGCACTGTGATTGGTAGTAAAAAGGAGACCCCTGGTGAAGCAGTTCCCTGGTTAGAAGCTACAACCTGTCAGAAGGAAGCTGTTCCTGTGCTTTCCACTGCTTTTTATGACTGTGTCTGCAGCAGGCGGCAGGCACGCTTGGGGCTTCCAAGTATGGCTTGACGATCAGCACTGATGGGGAGATGCCCGCTCTCACATTGTGGCCCATTCTGTGGCTGGCTGCTGCTGACACCAAGAGTAGTAGCCAGTGTTAGTCCTACATAGAGTAGAACCACTGAAATGAATAAGACAATTTAGTAACAACTAACAAGTCCCATTCATTTCAATGGTTAATTGATCACTGGATACTACTCCAACTTTCCAATCATATATATGGAGTCATATATATATATATGAGTCCCCACAACCTGATTCAAGCCTCCCCAGCACTTTCTCTCTGGATGCTGGTAGAGGGGGGAAGGGCACCCTCTGCTTGCTCAAGATGGTGCCTGCCAGTAACTTAGAATTAGCGATGCTGCCAAATTTCATAATTAGTTGGCTCACTGATTGAAACTTATCCATTTGTAATGCTCACCTTTGTAACAAGCCTGGATGGGTGAATGACACATTTCCTAATAGGCTTGGAATCCATCACAAGCTTCGGAGCATGCACAGTCTGTATCTAAACAATGCCATCCCTGACCATGTGCTGAGTTGGCTGAATTAACCCTTTTCCTGCTTAAGATAAAATGTGATGATTTCACTTTAACCACAACCAATCATGTTCAAAGAAACAGCCAGGCAAGTGTATATACACCTCTTTTCTTATTAAAGAAACAATTATGCAGGAAGGCCACTCAAAAACAACCAATCAGGAAGGGGGCACATAATGTGGTGACACATGATGTCATGACACACTGTGCTCTGCAAAAGTTCGTGTTAAAGGAGAACTCTTGTCCAAGCTACATGGGTGAATTCATTATTCTCCGAGGAAATAACGCATTTTTACCCAGGGTAAGTTCACCCATCACCACTTATAATAGGAGGCCACACAGATGCTCTGGGCAGTCAGGGAGTATAGCTGGGATGGAAGTGAGAGAGCTGGATTTGCCACTTCTGCTGCCTCCTCTCACTGCTTAATGTAAAGCCACAGTGATGAGAACAGATCCTCAGCTCAGGGAAAAACGACTGAGGAGAACACCCAAACACCAACAGCTGAAAAAAATGGCAGAGAGGTGTGTGTGTGTGTGTGTGTGAGTGCGTGATGTGAGGGCATGAAGCATTTTATAATTTATAGTTTTCACCAAGCACTCTTCTAAAAGTGTGTATGTTGTGTTACACACTCACACAACACACACAACAAAGAACACAGCAAATACCCTACAACAAGGGTGGGCAGATGGTAGATCTCCAGATGTTTTGGACTTCAGCTCCCAGAAGCCCCTGCCAGTATGGCTAATGGTCAGGAATGCTGGAAGTTCAAACTATCTGGAGATCTACATCCTGCCCATCCCTGGCCTAAAATACCACAGTGGGCAGGGGGTGGGGGGTATCTCTTTTAAAGATACATTCCAAACTTTGAAGGCTCTCCTTGCGCTATATTACAGAGTGTACTCAAGCACTAGTGTCATCCATATACTCCAGGGGTGGACAATGTCAGGAGGTCCGGGGGCCATTTTCACACACACTTCGCCCCCTCTTGGGCCACATCCCACACCCACTGACACTGAAAATGTACATTAAAAATATAAAATTTTAAAAATGGCATCCAGAATGACTACGGCTCACCAAAAGGGTCAAAAGTTGCGTGCACTAGGAGGGCCAAAGGGGATTTAAAATGGCTGCTCTGGATGCCTTTTAAAAAATACAAATGGGGGGGCAGTGCAGAGCGGCAGAGGGGGCAGCAGGGCCACTTGTGCTTCACAAGCTGCATGCTGCCCACCCTTGATCTGCTCCCCCAAGGATGCAACACATTCTGTGACTGTGGTGTCAACTGAGCAGAAACAAATCAAAACACGCCCCCAAAGTGATTTTCATCCATCTTAACTCCCTAGCCCAGAGTTCTCCAACCTGGGGCCGTCCAGATGTTTTAGACTATAACTCCCAGCATTCCTGACGATTGGACATGCTGACTGGCAATGGAGTCCAAAACATCTGGAGAGCACAAGCTTGGGGAAGGCTGCCCTATCCCCTGCACCTATTTCTCTGACATTTGGCAGGGAACCTACCTGGGGCTCCTCCATGTTGTTTGTCACGTGCACGCAAACTGCCCACAAAAGTACAGAGAAGGTAGGGGTCATCCACACACACACACACACAGAGAGACTTTAAAAGCTCCTTGCAGAAAAACCCCTGCATCTATTTATCTGACAGTTGTCATGATTCATCCCATCAAACAGGACTACGGCACCTGCAAATGTTATCAAATTTTGTCAAAACAATGTTATTGACATTTGTTGATTTTCCCGTTAAAGTCAATGGGTGGGGGGAGAGACATCCGAAGCTTCGGAAAACAAACCAACCCAAGGCTCCGCTTCAGATCCAAACAGAAGTGAGATGTCAGTCCAAGGTGCCGAACTGAAGCAACCTGCTACCTGACGCACTGAAGTGAGTTCAGAAGTGATTCTTATTTTTGGCCCGTGCCGCAGTTAATTATCCTTCCCAGGTATCATCTGCAAATCTGATGAGCATTCCTTCTAAATCTCCTGAAATTGCCATTTGATGCAGAAATCTTGTTGTTTTCCACATCCCACAGAACTAGAATTATAGGTAACCTAACAAACAAAAAATCCAGATCATATCAAAGGGCTAAAAAAAAGGATTATGTAAATTAGATGAAGCCAAGGGACATTATCAGTGGCTATCGGGGTATAATAGTATACAACCTTAATTATGAGAATGACCTTCTGATTGCTGTAAAAGCTCATAATATTGCAGTCGCTTAAAAACGTTATACTGTGGGCCAAACTAGATGTGAATAAATGTCATGCCATTTGGCCTTGCATGGTTGGTTTTAAAAGAAACAAATAGCAGGAGCTGGGGCTGAGCTGGATTGGGACTGTGGCATGGAGAAATGGGGCTCTAATCCTTTGCCCTTGCAATAGTCCTGATCAGAAGGGGGGGGTAAGTACCTGCTATTTGCAATACACATTGATGGCTGAAATTTTGCTTTCATTTAATGTACTTTTAACTTTCCCATGCATGAAGGCCAAAATATCAGCTAATGAGCCAGTCAGGGTGAATAAAGACCATTACACATTATGGCTAACTTACGTTCCATTGATTTCGATGGGTTTAGTTCAAGTGTGACTAAGTCTGGATCCAACCCAAAGTTTATTGGATCATCAGTGTTTTTTGGCCAGATCAAGGACCTGATCTAATTTATGGATTTTGAGGTGCCCAAAATGTTTGAATTCTAATTGAACACAACTGGCATGGTGATCTCACCACAACAGTGATGACTGGCAAGTCTCATATTTGTTGGATTTGTTCTTCTCCCCAGTGTTAGATGTCATCCAACAACAGGTCTCTGGGGTCTTGGCTCTGAGGTGTCCAAATATTTGCCAAAAGCTCCCTGGTGAGATGTGAAATTCACTACGCTACACTGATGTTTGAACATTCAGTATGTGAACAACTCTCTACTGTCTCCCTGCAGTGTACCACTTCCAATAATCATAAATTCAGAAATTCAGGTGTCTCAATGTTTTTCAGGGGGGAAAAGGAACTTGTACCAAGAATACAAGAAGAATACATCCACACACCCCATTGGGATGCATGAATTATTATAGAATTCAAATATATGTACATAAATTTCTACCATCAAACTGGGGCCCACAAAACATAGCCGTCTCATCTTTCCCATGTCTTCATAGCCTCAATGCCCATTGTTTTTTCACACTTCATCCTGCATCCAAAAATATTTTTCAAAACACTGCCTCTGTACATAGTCAGAACTGACTGTGTAATGAAACCCAGTGGGCACATAAAAACAAACACATGCCCAAGGAAGAGAAAGAACCTCTTGCACAGCATTACAATGGAAGGTGTTGCCTGAAATATAGAGCTTATTGTAATGATCTCATAATCCCTGGTGCTCTGAGTCTGAAATCAAAGACGTTTGGTTGATGCAGGGGAAAAAATGGCAGGCTTGCTGTGTTAATTTACTACTGATACCAAATGTAACATAAAGCTAACATTTTGGTAGCTCCTTACGTAAAGTGCTTTGGACATGTTATCTTTCTCTAGCTCCCGATGCATGAATAACTCTTGCCTATTGAGATTAACAGCACATAGAAGTGTTTGAGTTCAATGAAGATTTAGTAGACCCATTGAAATCTATGGGACTTAAGTTAGCCATGGCTAACTTAGGTCACGTGGATTTCAGTGGGTCTACTCTAAGTATGACTAAGTATGACTCCATCCCATTATCTTTGGCAAGAGTATACCAAAACTTCTAGCCATCTCCTGTCTTTCAATTTTTGCTCATCATGTTTCTTTCCGTACATCAGGATCAGAACTGTGAAATTCTCAAGCCTGTAACCATTAATTAGTATGGAGAGACACCATATATTTAAGTCAGCTGGCTTTATCAACATTCTATCATTATAAAGCCTGGACATACTATTCATTATAATATCCAGATGATTTTCCATGAGTATGAAATTTAACAGGAAGAATTTCCTGGTGATGGGTATGATCTGGGCAAATTGTAGATAGTTTGAATGAAGAACAGCTGAGATGTAGCTGGATGGAGATATATATATATATATATATATATATATAGAGAGAGAGAGAGAGAGAGAGAGATTAGGGGTATACGGATTACTCACCCCGTTCCGGTGGGGCCGTCCGCTGGGGGGGGGAGGCGATCCATCCCTGTCCCCCGGAATCCTCCCTGGCCGGCTCCACTCCACAGCAAGCCCACGGAGCCGCCGGCTGGGCCTGCCCGCAGCTGGACTTCCGTCTGCTGCTGGGCTGCGGCCACAAATGGCAGCCGCCATAGTGGCTGCCATTTGCATCCCTGTGTTAGCCGTGATAGGCTACGTATATATTTACGTAGCCTATCACGGCAAAAGGCAGGGACGCAAATGGCGTAGTGGACACTATTTGTGTCTCTGCTCTTTGCCGTGATAGGCTACGTAAATACTTACATAGCCTATCACAGCTAAAGTAGGGAGGCAAATGGCAGCCGCAGACCGGGGCAACCATTCGCGGCCGCAGACCAGGGCAGCAGATGGACCGGACAGCCGACAAAAGGTAGGGTCCATCCAGGGGAAATTTCGCAGGGTGACGGGGGGATTGCTCCATTCCACCACAGACTCTGGGGAGCCGGATTCTAAAGAATTATATAGAATCCTTTAGAATAAAGAAGATTCTAAAGGAATATATATATATATATATATATAGAGAGAGAGAGAGAGATGTTTCCTACTAGTGACGCCTCCAGATAACTGGAACATTGGTCAAAACCCATGCATTCATAATGCTCACCTTTGTAGTGAGCTTGGATTGCTTTCTTATGAATTTGTTATTAATTCTGGAATAGATTGCAAGCTTTAGGGCATGCACAATGTGCATCTAAACTACAGCATTTCTGTGCATGTGCTTAGTTGGCTGCTTTAATCGTTTTCTTTCAGGAGGAAATGTGATGATATCACTTTAACCCATTAGGAAAAGGTTGGCATTTGAACTCTTTCCACAAACCAATCATGTTTGAAGAAAGAGCATCCATATACCAATCCATATCTCTCTCTCCATATACAAGTTAGTGATGGTGAGTTACACAGAAAAGCCATGTGGAAACAACCAATCAGGAACGGGTACATAACGTGGTGATACATGATGTCATGACACATTACGTAATTCCAAACTATAGCTCCCAAGATGCGGTTTTATATTGTGCGTGAGCAAAAACTCGTATAAACATAATGAGAACTTGAATTAAAGGAGAACTCTCATCCAAGATTATACGGATGAATTCAATACTTTCCAAGGAAATAACAGTTTCATTTGGGGTAAGTTCACTCATCACTATTTCCTACTATTTGTCTGTTTTGGTTTGGTTCCAAACCAAAATATATATTTTTTTCTTTCTGTTCTTGGGAGACCTAAGCAGGGGGAAAATGTAATATTGTGAAAAATTATACCTCCTTGAAATGTAATTACATTACCATGGTGTCAGGATTCCTTTAGCCCCCACTTTATTTCAACACCGAAGACAAACACAGATGAGAGGCTTCAGTCTACAGCTTTTAATCCATTACTACACAGGGTCATACAGATGTAAATTCTCAGTGACTCTCAGTCTACAAAGGAATGCCTTCAGGGGAATTCAAAAGGAGGTTAAGAGAGTTGCCCGCCATTTGAAAAGGAAGGCAGTCTCACTAGCCTAACTTAAGGAGGGGAGGACCCTCTCTCTCGTGAAGCTTCTGAGCACAGCTTCTTATGCAAGGCCAATCGGGTAGACCATCTAATTTCAGCCCCTGGCTTCTCTCTCTTTGCTTTGCACCTGCACCTGGCGTCTATTAGATCAGACTCTCCAACCTCCCCCCTCCTTCTGTTTGCTGTCTCTCATAGGGGTGTGTGAAGAGGAACCCTCATCCTCAGCCAGCTGGGTGTTTGTAACCTGAGAAGCCAGCCCAGTCATGTCTGGACTAGCCTGGGAAAACACCTCCCCCATGTCTGGCGGTTCTCCTTCGGAATCTGAACTGCTATCCCACTCCCTGAGCTCAGAAACAATCCTGACACATGGTAATCGTCATGCTATTGTTTTGTTTTGTTTTGTTTTGTTTTACAAAGCATTAGGAAAATATTGTCTAGCAATTATAATCCTTCTCCAGGTTTGCTGTGCATATCAGCTGTCTTTTATATAGCCGTGCCCATATTTGCCTCTTTTCTGGTTCTTATGCTTTGTTTTGGCTATCAGGTATATAAAATCCAAATAAAGACACCGAGAATAATACATCCAAATCAAACATGGAATGATGCCAATCTAAATTGGGCTTGGTAACAAACCCTGCAGTAGTCAAACATGTGTGTTCTGTAATAAGATAGATCAAAGCCCACTGTCTATCTTATCTCCTCTCAGCAAGAGCCAGGCAGGGCAAGAGGTGATTTCACCTCCCATTCCTCCTCTGAGCCCATCTAGCTGACCGACCTTGTTGTGGGTGGAGACAGCAATGGAAAGGCCATAGGACCCTACAGATCCTGGCCTGTCCTCTCCCCTCCACTTCCTTCCCACCATCCCACCCCCTTTTGTATCTCTCTGAGGTCTTCCAAGGTCGCAACAATAGCAGCCACAGTGCTTTCTGTGGCAGCTCAAGGGGGTTGGATGGAGGAGTGGCACGATGTCACATTCCCCCTCCAGAGATCATAGGAATGCCTATGGCCTTGGAAGGAGGAACCTGTCATATTGTATGGCTCCTGGGACACTCTCTCAGGGACCATAGGATTGCTCTGGAACTTGTACTTCCCAAGCTGAAATATGAATGGCCTTCCATAATATAGGGAGAAATGTTTTTTCATCATAGTGGTCTTGACCCAGAACACCAGGAATGCCTCAGTGCACACATGGAACACCTGCATGAGCATCTTCCCATTCACTTCAAAGAGAGGATAGTACCACGGGTGCAAAAGATGGCCTTGTAGGCCCCTTCCAACCCTACTATACTATTCTATGATTCTATGCACACAAATCTATTATCTCTATTGAAGTCAGTAGGGGAAGCCTTGATGGCAGGTGGAAGAATTCTACATGTGCAGCAGAGTTCTTGTACCTGCAGGAAAACAATTGCTAGAGTTATTGCCTTCAATATTTGCTAGCATATAGTTTGCAGTGGCAAAATAGTAAATTCAGCATTGTTGATCCAAAGTCACGTCTGCATGAACATGGTGTTACAGATCTCTGTAACTGCTTATGAAGCACTACTTATCTGATCTTCAAGATTTCTCTGCTTGAGGCCGAGGATATTAATTCTGAGTAACAGGAACAGCGATAACATATGAGAAATCCCCAGGATGGCTGGGGATGATGGGATGTGTCATCCAATACGTCTGGACCAGGGGACGTGTCCTGCTATGGCTGGATCAAGCTCAGTGCTAGGGCAAACTAAGGGGCAATTCTGTTAGCAAGACAGTAAACAGGAAAAGGCCAAGCATGGTTGAATCAGTCTGGCAAGAGTGCAGTTCAAGCAAGAACAGTCAGGCAAGGGTCAGAGCACAGTGTTATCAGCCAAGAAGGAGAGTTTCAAGAGAGGAGTCTGAGGTGTGGTCAAGGTCAAAGCACAGGTAAGCAGCCCAACACAAATGTAGTCGAAGGAGCAGAGTCTATCAGGGGTCCACAGGTGAGCAGCACAGAAGATCAGTCACAAAGGAAGGCCAAAGCAACAAGGATACAAGGCACCGGACCTGTTAGAAAGATGTTCCCACAAGGATTTATTGAGGAATCACCGTGTCTCATTCACTCACATTTCACAGGTGATCAAGACTTCATTGTAATTAACCCATGTTTCCCCAGCTGTTCTCCTGACATTTTGCTTAATGTGGAAAATCCAATAGGGTGGAAAAGAGTACATTTTCTTTGATGGTGTGGACAGTAAAATCTGGAATGGAAGCAGGGTGGACAGAGTTGTTCCAAGGGAAGGTGGATGATGTCTTGGAGATAGGGATGTCGGATAAATCCATTTGGGAGATGGAGCTCAGTGAGCTTTCACCAGCTTGACCCGCCCCCCTCCTGGTCTCCTGTCTGACACCCTCCAGCTGGCCTGACTCACCCACACCAAGTTGGGCCAGCTGGCAGATTGTCCGCCTTTGCACAGGGCAGGATCCTCATCCTCCATTTTGCGCACACTGGCAGGGCCACTGTACACAAATGGGTGCTTCTCGCCCTGCTCAGGACCCAGGAGGAGGAGCCATTTGTGCATGGCAATGGTGGTGGTGCCAGCTTGGCAGACAGCAGGTACTCCCGCCACCTGCCACCTCCATGCTCAAACCCCTCATGGTCTCCTTGCCAGTGTCAGCAAGGAGAGTGCAAGGGGTTTGCGCATGATGGTAGCACCAGTAGTGGGGACCCCTGCTGCCACTGTCCACCACTGCGCCACTGCTGTTTTGCATAACATAAAGTTCCCAGGTTTCAGAAACTATCGCGCGGCGCAGCTCGCAAATGCAGGCCGAGCTGAGTCCATCGCAGGGATCCATTAGGCCCCCAAAGGGCTGGATTTCCCAGTGATGGGCAAGCCTGTTTGGAGATGTCCCTCCTTTCCTGATTCCTCGCCATGTGTTTTCTGTTGTAGAGGCCATGTCCTGCAGCTCCATCCAGCTTTCGCTGCTTTACTCCTGGAAGGCAATGTATTCCGCGCCAAAACTGAAATCGCCTTAACTCTGTAGCTTGCTTTGGTGTTTTTGTCTTGCTTTTTAATGTATGTCACTGGTGTTCCGGAAGAACAGACTTGTGTAAGGTCTGTTTCTGGTAAATAGCAGACTTATTTACCAGAAATAAAAATTAAAGTTTTCAGTTGTGTGAGACAGCTTTGTGATGGAGTACTGACAGAGTGGGGGAGGGGCCAGGCTTTCTTTTTATCTAGCAGCGGTGTGCTGCTGGGGAGAGCAGGGGGTGGGGGATCTCCTCCGTCCTTTAGAAAGGAAACTGGTGTGATCTCCTTTGAGCTCTTCAACACAGCATTACCTACCGGCCGCTTAATTGTTTGTTTCCTTTGCTGCTATCCTCCTGGAATGCGGTACTGAGACTGTCTGCTTAACTTTGTTGTGTTTTAAAATTAAACGTAAGTGAATGTAAGTAGTAGGAACAACACAGGAACACAGGAAGCTGCCTTACACTGAGTCAGACCCTGGGTCCATCTAGCCCAGTATTGTCGACACTGACTGGCAGCAGCTCTCCAGGGCTTCAGGCAGGATTCTTTCCTCACCCTACCTGGAGAAGCCAGGGATTGAACCTGGGACCTTTTGCATGCCAAGCATGTGCTCTGTCACACTGAGCTATGAGCTATGGTTCTTCTTGCAGAAGAACAGACTTGTGCAAGGACTATAAATAAAAATTAAGTAAACTTGTGTGAAACAGCTTTGTGACCGGGGGGGGGGGGGCAGGGGGTGGAACTGTGGCTTTCTTTTTTCAAAGCAGGGAGAGGGGAATAAACTGGGTCTACTTATAGCTGCCTGCCAGTAGGCCCACTTTCTGGCAGCTTGTTGAGAAACTGAGCAGGAATTTAGGAGACTTAGGAGAGCTGTGTGAGCCGTATTTTATGATTTGAATTGTTGTAAACTGCCCAGAAAGCCTCGGCTATTGGGCAGTATATACATCACCATCATTATCATCATCAACATCATATCTAAATTAAGGATTTCTGAAATACTGCACTGGGCGGGGGAGGGTGTGTTAAGGGATTTTTTAAAAGAAAAGTGGGGTGTGCAAGCAGGTTACATTCACCAGCATACACTCCCAGAATGGAGAAAAAGTACTGTGGGAGGGGTGCAGAGCAAAAGGAGTGACAGGGAAATGACACATTGATATATTCTGTCATGGACTGTTCCCTTCATGTGGACGCGAAATCCAGCCAGCTGTGGCCACTGAGAAAAAGGGGGATAAGTGGGTCATAGGTTGCAAAAACAGAGACAATAAAACCCAGCACAGACACTGCTTAACTGCAAAAGAAGGGCTATGTGTGGAAAAACCCCAGGACTCAACTGAAAGGTTTTGTAGCTGAGCTCCCAGAGCCCCACTCAGGGCTCAGCTCATCACAGGCTGTCTGGCAAAGGTCTTTCTTGTGAGGAGGCCATTGCTCCTGAAGAGGCCTCTTGAGGGGTCTTTTTCTGCAAGCAAAGCCTGGCCATGGTCCTAGCCTGTACCTTTAGGTACCGGCACTCTGGGGGGCTGGTTGGTGGCTCAGCATCACCCTCTGACTCAGGAGCAGAGTTTTCCACCTCTCGGGGAGGAAGACCTGGAGCCATCTTTCCCAAGGACCCCCTGAAGCAGTTTGTTTCTCTGGGAACATCTGGTCCAGGAGGTCCTAGTCGTCCTCTGATGAGGATTCCTCAAGGGCAGGGCAGGACAAAAAGGCCAACCTTGAGGGAGGAGAGAAAGGAAAGTAAGACATTCGGTCAAGTTCAGACCATAAAAGGAAGGACCTAGGCAGAAAGTGCAATGCTCCTACCACCAATTCTGAATTGCATGTTGTGCAAGCCATTGTTGATATCAATTATTCAGAACCGAACTGGAAGTATCAAGCAGAAGTGGAGTCATCCTCTGTGGTTCAGGTGTCCATGCTAGCAGCCCAAGTGTCCTAGTGGAAAAAAAAGCAAAGTCAATGTCCTTTATTATCCCTTGTAATTAACCTATGTAAATGTGAGTTAATGACCACTTTGCCAGCAATTTATTTTCTTTGCTCTTCATGGGCCATGGGTACTATTGAATCACAAACAATATTAGGTCTTGTTTTTAAGTATCTGGTGGCTACAGTTTCAAAGGAAAATGGCCTAGGACTGGAGGGAAAAACTTGAAGGCAGAGGAAGGAAAAGCAATTAAACTGTCAGCCATAATATCAATCCCTTCTGATGATGCCTGAAAGGTGATCCTGACATATTTGTCAATGCCACACACCTGGGGAAAAATGCTGATGGGGGCTGCCCTTGTTTTCAAACACCTACTTATTGTCCCTAATCTGCTGGTTTTTATGCTGGTAAGACACGGATTGATTGCTGCTACAGTCCTGCCAAGCATGCTGAGATGATGAAACCAAGACATGAGACCTATCAACTTGGCAGGAGGGACTTAAGTTTATTAGGAGAAGCGGAGTGCAAATGAAATGCAAGGGAGAGGAGATGCTGTGAAAAGGCCAAAAGAATATTTCTACTACTAAATAGGGGCAGCATGCCAGCAGATGGGGCAAAACAAAGGCATGACTTTAATGTAACCTTTACGCTTCAGATACCTCTTTGCGGGTTTACATGAAGCACATTTCTAATTTGGTTCCAGGCCTTTTTGTGCAGGGGGTTGGGGGTGCAATTGTCCTGGGCCTCATACATAAAGGGGACCATATCGAGTGAAGGTTTGGTGGGGCTGTGGATCTATTCTGGCTTTCAGTCAGAACCAGCTAGAACTCTAAAGGAGTGATCCAAGGTGCTGAACCCTATCCTCAAAATAGGTTCAGTGCCTCGGATAGCTCTTTTGGAGTTCTGGCTGGTTCTGACTGAAACCCAGAGAGGATTTACAGCCCCACCAACATCGCATCCACCAGCCTCCACTCATCACATCAACCTTAACAAAGAGGTATGGGTGAGTCAGTCAAGCTTGATTTCTCTCAGTTCTCATTTTTCCATTGTAAGTTCATTCCAGCCCATTTCTTCATTGGATTACACACACACACACACACACACACCTGAATCCGCATGAAAATTAGGGATGGCGGAGAATTTCTCCCCGAAACTTCGGGGGGCCGAGCGCCAACGTGTTCGGCCCCCCGAACAAGTTTCGGGGAGAAATCCTCTGCCCCCCCCGCCCCCCCGCCCCCCCCCCGGGACGGGACTTACCTTCCCTGAATGTCCCTCCCGGCGGCGGGTCCGGCTGGCGGTTCGTCGGGTGTTTGAGCAGGGCAGGAGCGGCAGCCGGTCTTTCGACCGGCTGCTGCCCCCGCCATTGCAATCAAAGAAAAAAAAAAAAGTCCCCTGATAGGCTACGTGACGATTCACGTAGCCTATCACGGCTAGATTTGCAAAGTCAGCCGTGATAGGCTACGTGAATCGTCACGTAGCCTATCACGGGTGACTTTAAAAAAAAAAAAAGTGTGTACGGATAATGGCGGCCCCCATAGGGAGCCGCCATTCGCGTTCCTTATTTAGTGGCTGTAGTCTACGTAAATGTTTACGTAGACTACGGCGAAAATAAGGGCAACGCCATTTGCGTTGCCCTTATTTTCGCCGTAGTCTACGTAAACATTTACGTAGACTACAGCCACTAAATAAGGAACGCGAATGGCGGCTCCCTATGGGGGCCGCCATTCGCGTACGCGCTTTTTTTTTTTTAAAGTCACCCGTGATAGGCTACGTGACGATTCACGTAGCCTATCACGGCTGACTTTGCAAATCTAGCCATGATAGGCTACGTGAATCGTCACGTAGCCTATCAGGGGACTTTTTTTTTTTTTTTAACTTTCGTGTTCGCGGCCGGGCGAGGCGGGAAGCCTCCTCCCCGGCCTGAATTTCGGCCGGGCGAGGCGGGAAGCCTCCCCCACGGCCTGAATTTCGGCCGGGCGAGGCGGGAAGCCCCCCCCCGGCCTGAACTTCGCGGGGGGAGCAGCGAAGCGCTCCCCCCCACCGCGAACAAGCTGCGAGAAAAGGTAAGTGACTTTCGTCCACCCCTAATGAAAATTCATACTCATTTTTGTGTGCATTTTTCAAAATATCATACGCACACACAGTAGTTACAGGCCTTGTGACTGAAAGGTTGCCTGCACTCATAAAGCCCACTGACAGGTATCCCTTTCTTCTCATCCATGTGGGAACAAATGATACCGCCAAGCGGAGCTACGAAGAGATCACATCAGACTTTGAAGCTTTGGGAAGGAAACTCAAGAACTTTGGGGCCCAGATAGTTTTCTCATCCATCCTTCCAGTAGTTAGAAGAGGGATAGAAAGGGAACGAAAAATACTCCGGGTGAATAACTGGCTAAGAAGGTGGTGCCTATGAGAGAGATTTGGATTCTGGGACCACGGCCTATACTTCCTGGAAGATGGGCTGTTGGCAAGGGATGGGTTGCACCTCACAAAGGCTGGGAAGAATGTGTTTGGCCACAGCATGAAGACCTTCATCAGGAGGGCTTTAAACTGAATCCTACAGGGAAGGGAGATGTAATGTTGGGGGTAACGATGGACATAGGCTCATGCACTGCAATGGAGAGAACAGCTCTGATAGCGCCCAATAATAGTCTTCAGACACATGTAGGAAGAAAGCCAGACTATGAAGCACATGGTCTTCGATGTCTATATACTAATGCCCAGAGTATGGGAAACAAACAGAACGAACTTGAACTCTTAATACAGGAGGGAAATTATGACTTGATAGGTATAACTGAGACTTGGTGGGATGACTCTCATGACTGGAATACAGCAGTTGAAGGATATAACTTGTTCAAAAAGAACGGGAGGAACAGAAAGGGAGGTGGGGTTGCACTGTATGTGAAAAATACATATCTCTGCACAGAAATACAGGAGGAGGAGCTTGGTAGCCCCAACGAGAGCATCTGGGTTGAAATAAATGGAGCAAAGAATAAAAGGAACCTGGTGGCCGGAGTTTACTACCAGCCACCCAATCAAGGAGAAGACAAGGATGAAACTTTTGAAAAGCAAATAGCCAATGTTTTAAGGAAGCATGATGTAGTAGTAATGGGGGACTTCAATTTCCCCGATATTTTTTGGGAGACAAATTCTGCAAAACATGGCCCCTCCAGGAAATTTCTGACTTGTGTGGCGGATAACTTCCTCCTACAGAAAGTAGAGGAAGGAACTAGAGGATCGGCTATCCTTGACTTGATCCTAACCAACAGAGATGACTTAGTGGATAAAGTAGCAGTTACAGGAACTCTGGGGGAAAGCGACCATGTTGTACTTGAGTTCTTGGTTCTAACGGAAGCAAAAGCCGAGTGTAGTCAAACGCGTACCCTGGATTTTAGGAAAGCTGATTTTCATAAACTCAGAACAATGATCAGTAAGGTCCCATGGCAAGCGATGCTAACGAGAAAAGGAGTCCAAGATGGGTGGGAACTTTTAAAAAAGGAAATTCTCAAGGCACAATTACAAACAATTCCAACAAGAAGAAAAGGTGGAAGACAACAGAAGAAGCCAATGTGGCTTCACAAAAAGCTTAGGGATGACCTGAAAACAAAAAAGGACACATATAGGAAGTGGAAAGAAGGCCAAGTAACAAAGGAAGAGTACAGGCAGGTAGCACAGAATTGCAGGGATGGCGTCAGGAAGGCTAAAGCGGAGAACGAGCTGAGGTTAGCGAGGGATGCTAAAAACAACAAAAAGGCTTTCTTCAGCTACGTGCATAGTAAAAGGCAGAGGAAAGAAATGGTTGTTCAGCTATTAAATAAGGATGGCAAAATGATAACAGATGACAAAGAAAAGGCAGAGGTGCTCAATTCCTACTTTGGCTCAGTCTTCTCCCAAAAGAGGGTCTATGACCCCCCTGGCAAAGGCGAAGTACAGGCTGAAGGGGCAGGATTGCAGCTTGAGATCGACAGGCATATGGTCAAGGAACACCTCATTACTTTGAATGAGTTCAAATCTCCAGGGCCAGATGAACTGCATCCTAGAGTCATAAAGGAACTGGCAGAAGAACTCTCAGAACCGCTGTCTATTCTCTTTGAGAAATCATGGAGGATGGGGGAAGTGCCAGATGACTGGAGGAGGGCTAACGTTGTCCCTATCTTCAAAAAGGGTAAAAAGGAGGAACCTGGGAACTACAGACCAGTCAGTCTGACATCAATCCCTGGGAAAATTCTGGAGCAGATCATAAAGCAATCCATCTGGAAGCACCTTGACAACAATGCCATGATTACTCGAAGCCAACATGGATTTGTCAAAAACAAGTCCTGCCAGACAAATCTGATCTCATTTTTTGATCAAGTCACCTCCCTTGTAGACCGTGGGAATGCTGTAGACATCATATACCTCGACTTCAGCAAAGCTTTCGACAAAGTGCCCCATGATATCCTGATGAGCAAACTAGCTCGAAGTGGGCTAGATGAAACAACGATCCAGTGGATCCACAGTTGGCTACAGAATCGGACTCAAAGAGTGCTTATCAATGGGACCTTCTCAAGCTGGGGAGAGGTAACGAGTGGGGTACCGCAGGGCTCAGTCCTGGGCCCAGTGCTCTTCAACATTTGTATTAATGACTTGGAGGAGGAGGTGCAGGGAATGCTGATCAAATTTGCAGATGACACAAAATTGGGAGGGATAGCTAATACTTTGGAAGACAGAAACAAAATTCAAAGTGATCTGGATAGACTGGAGTGCTGGGCAGAAAACAACAGAATGGCATTTAATAGGGACAAATGCCAAGTTCTGCACCTAGGAAAAAGAAACCAAATGCACAGTTACAAGATGGGGGATACATGGCTCAACCACACTACGAGCGAGAAGGATCTTGGAATTGTTGTCGATCACAAGCTGAATATGAGCCAACAATGTGATGTGGCTGCAAAAAAGGCAAATGCTCTTTTGGGCTGCATTCATAGAAGCATCGCTTCCAAATCCCGGGAAGTACTAGTTCCCCTCTACTCAGCACTGGTTAGGCCTCATCTGGAGTACTGTGTCCAGTTCTGGGCACCACACTTTAAGAAGGATGAAGACAAACTGGAGAGGGTTCAAAGGAGGGCAACAAAGATGATCAGGGGACTGGAAACAAAGCCCTATGAAGAGAGACTGAAAGAACTGGGCATGTTTAGCCTTGAGAAGAGAAGACTGAGGGGAGATATGATAGCACTCTTCAAGTACTTGAAAGGTTGTCACAGAGAAGAAGGCCAGGATCTCTTCTCGATCATCCCAGAGTGCAGGACACGGAATAATGGGCTCAAGTTACAGGAAGCCAGATTCCGGCTGAACATCAGGAAAAACTTCCTGAGCGTCAGAGCAATACGACAATGGAACCAATTACCTGGGGAGGTGGTAGGCTCTCCCACACTGGAGGCCTTCAAGACGAGGCTGGACAGCCATTTGTCAGGGATGCTCTGACTTGGATTCCTGCATTGAGCAGGGGGTTGGACTCGATGGCCTTGTAGGCCCCTTCCAACCCTACTATTCTATGATTCTATGATTCTATGATTCCATGCAATCAGGAAACCTGACTGCCCAGTGCTCCAGATCATGCTGAGGACTGCAATCCCCTTCAGCTGAACATGGTTCAAGTCTCTCTGCTGACCTTCCCAGTTAAACATATAAAGACTGGGGTTGTATTCCCTCTATGCTTTCAGCTTTATACCCCTGCATAGGGTTTCTAAATCATGTCAAACTGTATCATGGGTCTTTCAGATACCTCTAGGCTCTGAAGTGGCAGGAATGTACCCAGCGCATTCTTTTTTTTCTTTGGGTAATTGCATTGGTTCGCTTCCATTTCCAGCCAGATCAATGTCCAAAAGGGCACCCATGTTAGTCTGATATAGCCAGGCACATAAAAATGAGTCCTGTGGCATCTTAAAAACTAACAATTGTATTGCGCCATAAGCTTTCATGGGCTGGTATCCAATGTTAGTCCTATGTAGAGTAGACCCATTGAACTGAATGGGAGTTAAGTTAATCATGACTAGCGTAAGTCTCATTCATTTCAATGGGTCTACTCTAAGTAGGACTAACACTGGATACTACTCCATGAGCTGGAGTCCACTCCAGCTGATGCATAAGGAGGGTCTCATCATCCAACTTGGAACAGCAACTGATGAAAAAGGATGTACAGATAAAAGGAATAAAATAAAAGGACAATAAAAGGACAAATGCAAGGACAGATAAAAGGAAGTACTTCTTCACACAGCACATAGTTAAACTATGGAATTCGCTAGCACAGGAAGTAGTGATGACCACCAGTTTAAATGGCTTTAAAAGGGGGTTGGGCAAATTCCTGGAGGAAAAGGCTACCAATGGCTACTAGTCTTGATGACTATGTGCTATGACCAGTACCAGAGGCAGTGAGCCTATGTACACCAGTTGCTGGGGAACATGGGTGGGAGGGTGCTGTTGCACTCCTGCCCTGCTTGTGGGTCCCTGGTCCACAGCTGGTTGACCACTGTGTGAACAGAATGCTGGACTAGATGGACCCTTGGTCTGATCCAGCATGGCTCTTCTTGTGTTCTTATGATGTAGCCCATCAAAGCTTATGACATAATAAGGGTGCAATCCTATGCATGTTTAGACAGAAAAAAGTCCCACAACTTCCAGCAAGCCCCAGCCAGCCATTGTGCCCTAAATCTGTTAATCTTTATGGTGTTGTTAGACCTTACAATGCTCTTTGTCATTCTTGCATCTTGCCTCCCAAATACCCTAAGCAACAGCTGCCAATGAGTGGCCTGTAAATCATGGTTGAACGTGACAGGGAAAGGGGCATTGTAAGTTTGTAACCCTAGTTTCTTACTATTCTTCCACTCACTGTCTTTTCCCTTTTGTTAGGAAACAATTGCAGCTGGCATGAAGTAATTATCAAACAAAGATGAATGATGCACCAGGGCACAATGAAAATGCCACTAATATCCACCCATAAAGGCACCAGGAACAAAATACCAAGCTACCATTTCAACAACTTTTCCTTCATTTATAACCAGTTATTCTTCCTTTGCTGTTGTAGCATTTAGCTGATTATTCCTTTCATTGCTTTGTTTTGTTTGATAGATTTATCATCACAATAATACAAGTCAAACTGAAAAACAACTTGTGCAAATGTATGCGTTAGCATAAACATTAAGAGATGGATCCAAATTTAGTCATACTTATTTAATTTTTTTATTGATTTAAAATATTTCTTGGCCACCTTTCAGGGCGGGAGACCTCCCAATGGATCTACTTAGAATAGATGCATTTAAATTAAGGACCTTAGTTGGTCATGACTAACGTAGGTCCCATTGATTTCAGTAGGTCTACTCTAAGTATGACTAAGTCTGAATCCAACCCCCAAAATACCTAGCTCAGCCAGTTGAAGCATGGACATTTAGTTAGGTTCATTTTATTTCTATGCTGCTTTTGAACCATGGATCACGCCCCAAATATCTCACAATAAACATCAAACAACTCATTTGAAAGTCTCCTTTGTTACAAAACATACCGGACAAATTCAAATAAGACAAACTCAGGAATTCAATAAACATATCATAGTGTACATTCAATATCACAATGAAATGATACAATTAAATGATACATTTTGAATCCAAAAGTACAATTGGCTGTCAGAAGAGAGGAGGTGGAGACAGGAGAAGGGCAGTGGCCTTCTGGGAAACTCGGGGTCAGATTGGAACCCAAGGCAGCTCAGATTTGGCCAGCAGCCCTGAGTTTCAACATCCTTGACTTATGCTCAACCTGTAGTTGTAAATCATCACAAAGGTTTGGATTCACCATTAACATAACACAAGAGGAAGGATTCCAGTTGCAAACCTGGACCTCCACATCCTCTCCTCCTTCCCGCATACCTTCTTAATATGCTCTGGAGTGTTGGGGGACCCTCTGGATGGGATTTTGAGGTGCAGTGTGAAGGAGAGGATGCGGAAGTCCCAAGCAGAAGTTTGCCACTCGCCCAACATTGAAGCTGGATCCAACCCAAATATTACAAAATGCCCATAAGCTTTCAGTGACCTCCTTCCAGAGGAACCCAAACCTGGGTAAGCACTATAGCCCTGGAACTTCTCCCCATCTGGAGAATTGAGTTGCATTTAACATTTCTAACAATGACAGATTTACAGTTCATTCTAGAAATTGTTTTTCGAATTGCACCATGGCAGGGCCCTCCAATAAAAGGGTTTATGACTGTGTGCATGTGTGTTGTTTTGTTCTATCAATAACTTCTTCAGCAGCTGGGAATGGCTTCCAAAGCCCAAGGCTGGTACTGAGAAGCATATTAGTCATAGTTTATTTCTGCTCCACAGATATATTGGATATATTCCTGCCTGCGTGCCCACACAGGAATGACAGCATCCCCAGTGATCAGTAGCCCAAACTGATCCCCCGCAATTGGACATTCAAGGCAAATGATATCCCTGTGTATGCTAATGAAGGTTGATTAAACATAAATGACTTGGGAGGGAGAAGGGAGAGGTGGATTCTAAAGCCACAAGATGCCCGCTGCTCCAGTACCTCCTGTGGCTTGATCATTAATGGTTCTCACAAAAGCCTCAGGGCTCATTTGCTAGACAAGAGCAAAGCGGGTAATTTTTACTGTAGAACACTTGCAAAAACAATGCCCTGACTGTTATCAAAAGTGACAGGCAAGTTATGTGAGCAGTTAACTGAAGGTTACTTTTTAGGACCGAACTACTGAATAGATCCGACATCAATTAGTTCATACATGAGTGAAAGCAGAAAAATGCAGAATATGAGAGAGAGAGAGAGAGAGAGAGAGAAGACAACAGAAAAAAGGAGTGAGACAAAGTGGTAGACTTAGGGAGCAATCCTATGGCTGCTAGACAGCAGCTAGACAGCCATAGGATATGCTGTTTTCCAGGAACTGACCTCGGAGCCCACACTCCGAGGTTGGTTCCCAGAAAATTGACCTTCCCCCTCATCTGCGCTGCCTTGGAGGCAGCGCAGAACAGCCCCATCCTCCACGCTTGGAAGAGGAGCGTGGACTGGCTGAAAAGGGGCAGAGCTGGGGGCATTCCGGGACAGGGAGTACAATACATCCTATGTGTCATACAGTCACCTCCTCTCCCGCTCGGGCCCCCTGTGGCTAGATGGCTGTCTAGCTGAAAAAGCAGGGCAGGGGAGGCATGGAGGGAATGATCCACTCTATGCTTCTCCTGCCTTGCTTTGGATAGGCAGTCACCTCCGAGTTCGGAGGTGGCCACCTATCTAGATAGGCTTGCGCCCTTAGCTTGGTTCCTTGGAGCTGTGCTCTAGGAGTATAGAGCCAGGGAAATCTTGGGAGTCAGGCATTGGATTGTACCCAGTGTTAGTCCTTTGAGAAAATGAATGGGACTTAAGACTAACATTGGATGCAACCCACCATCTTAACACTGTTTACTGAGCAGTGTAGTTGATGGCAACTAGCATACCAGATGCCTTGATTCATGGATAAAACTGTGGGGGAAATGTGTGGACTGGGAGCTCTTTGGGGCCTTCTGGCACCGTACTCAGCAAGCTGAATGTCCAGGAGATTATTCTTGGAAGTGTGATGAGAGAACTCTTGCAACCCAAGCTTGCAGAGAAACAAGGTCAAATGTGAATAGAAGGAACATAACATTACTGGTGAATGTAACAGTATGCATTACAGGAGCAAAACCACCACCACCACCACCACCACCACCACCTGGAGTGGCAGCTCCAGTGAGAAACTGGTGGGTGATTCACCACTATTCTCAGTTTGGAAAGAAACTGCCAGATGTCCAGTGCATGCTCATATATGCTCACATTGGGCTTAAACTCTGGTGTTAGCTAAGAGCAAGACCACAAGCATCCCAGACAAACTGAATCTAACAAAGAAGGTACGTTATTGCACACAAAATAGATGATGGCTCATAGCACCAGCTTAAACACCAGGCTAACCGTCTAATTTGCGCAGTTGAATAGTAGTAGAAAAACCATCATTGTACCATGCATGTAGCAGAATTTCCACACTGAGGGCCACCTTTAAGATTGCCTGCCTCTCAAAAGAGTCAAGTTGGCAGGTAGGAGGGAGAGGGCCTTTTCTACAGTGGCCCCACATTTTCAGAATACACTGCCAACTGGAGCATCAAGCCACTACAAGTGTTCAAGAAAGCCCTCAAGACTCATTTGTTTTTCATGACCTTCTCCGAAGTTGGTTTATTTAATGGGACTGCTGAAAGTTTGGGCTGCAATGGTTTTTAGTATTTTGAGGGTGGAATGTCCCTTTTGTTATTGTCATTGGCTTTTATTAATTTTGATGTTTATTGTTATTTTGCTTTAATCTTGTGAGTCTCCTTGAGAGAACTTTGTATACTAAAAGGCAGCCTATCAATATTTTAAATTGGTCCCAGGGCATGGTCTGAAGGCACTTGAGGCAGCCACCTTGCTGAAACCAAGCAGGTCTGGATCAGGTCAGTGCTTGGAGAGGAGACCACCTGAAAACTGCCTTGAGTTCCAGGATGGAAGAAAGGTGAGATATAAATGTAATAAATAAAGATCCTAGCATCTATTATATTAAAAAGCAAGCTCTCCTTGTCATGGAGGGATATTTGAATAAGTGCAAGAATACTCTTTCAAACAAAAAGAGAGAAATGCAAGAAGTATCTGCAAAAATCAGACTTCAGTGTGTGGAGTTCTGTGTCTTACAAAGCTCCCAGTCCTTGGTGACCAGACATGAAGGAGGATAGGTGATTTTGGCAGCGTTTTTTTCCCCCATCTTGCTTGCCAAGTTGCACCTCAGGTATAAACAGGCCTGGCCCAATACATTTGTCTGCCTGAGGTGAAGCAGCAAGATGGCGCCCTTTACCCCTTAAGTCAAGTTGCATAGTACTTAAGGCTAGCCATGTTATTTTGGCACATGAGACAGAAAATTTCAGACATGCCTCTCCCTCTCCCTGGCAGCAACAGTACAAC
The DNA here is from genome assembly GCF_057233095.1 of Heloderma suspectum. Taxonomy (NCBI): domain Eukaryota; kingdom Metazoa; phylum Chordata; class Lepidosauria; order Squamata; family Helodermatidae; genus Heloderma; species Heloderma suspectum. Next base: position 268,997,906 of record NC_139459.1, on the reverse strand, counting down.
AATAATACATTAAACAACTACCAATTTGGTGCCTTTTTATGACACTCAAAATCAGCTGTTAGAGGCAGCTGTCTCACCTTGCCTAATGGTAGGACTGTCCCTGAAATCATACCCATGGCTGAAACTAATTACCAGTTGGGGTTCATTGCCATTTTAGATAACTTTATGCCCCTGCCTGCTTTTTAAATGGCCCAGCTGGTGGGTTTCTTTGCCTTGCAGTAATTTTCTTAGTTCCATCTCAGTAATCAATGTCCATTTAAAGAAATATCTGTGGCTTTAAATTATTCTTACAGAAGGTGAGTTATTGGTTCCAAGAGAAGTGAAAATTGTACACGGAACAGTACAAAAACACTCTTAAAGCCTCTGCTTTGAAACCCTTGCCCAGGTGAAAATCTAGGAAGTCAAGACTTGAAGCTCACATTGGAAAAAAAAGGGGGGGAAATCCTGCAAGACCTCTTAGGAAGGGAGAATGCAATTATTTATTATCAGACAGGTTCAATTCTGGACCTGTCAGCCTTGACTAACATTGCTTTCACAAGTGTAATAAACCCTTGCAGTGTTGGATGTTGGCTGATTTGGTCCCTTGGGTTTCAGGAGGGAACATTGTGATTGCTTTCCTCCCCCCTCTTAATTTTCCGCAATCACGTCAACCCTTCCCCCCACCTTTTCCAATTTCAAAATCCCTTGGCATGGAGGTCACTGTGTTCTGTCATATATCTGCAGGATTGCGGGGCGCACCCTAGCCTGATTGAAATGAGGAGACCTGACGCAGGCAAGCACTAAACCTTAAAAAGAACACCCGTTGGCTTTCCGATCACATCCAGCACTGGCTGTCAGGCTGCAAAGGCACCGGGATTTATGGCATGAAAATGAAGCCGCAGCAGGATGCATCCATAAGGAGCCACACTAGTGAAAAGAACAAAGATGGCATTGGGGGTGGCGGTGGTGGGGGGGGGAATTCAGATACACTCGGAGAAAGGAAATAAGTCTTCATTTCCAGCTGTGCCTCAATTTTAAGTCCCTTGTTTTGGTTTTGGTTTGTTTTTTGGAAGGAGGGAGGCATAACTTTTGTCAGTGTTAGATGTAATTCAGTCTAGCTTCCACACTGCTTTTTGTAACGATCCAGCTGGCTGCATTACCCAGAGACACGGTGCTTGCTGGGGATCCTGGTGCAGTGAACATGGCAGTCTTCGTCAGAACATGCCTGCAGGCATTGCTTTCCTGAGCCTCCCATAGAAAGGTTTTCCCCATCAGAAAAGAGAGAGGGGCGGTGACATTAGGACTGTAATCATTTGAAATGCAAGTCAGGAAGCCACCCCCATTTGAATCAGCCCCACCAACCTTTCAGATTTATCCATTTTGGTAGTGGCTTTATTGACCACTAATTTCTGCTGCAGGAATTATAATTCCCAGAAGACTGAAAGCAGAGTGAGAAACTTTTTTGTCCCATTCCCCGTCATCATTATTAGGAGTGCCTGGGCATGGTGGGGGTTGGGTGGCTCTTTGTTTCTAATTCCTCTGGAAAGAGCAGTATTACTAAGGGTCCCTGGGCCCTCCAGATATCCCTTCTGGAATATGAGCTTTCCTCTTGTTTTCCTGATCCGCATGTCATAAAAATATGGCACTAGCTAGACCAGCCTTCCCCAACCTGGTGCCTTCCAGATGTGTTGGACTACAGCTCACATCATTCCCAGCAAGCATGTTCATTGACCGTGCTGGCTTGGGATGATGGGAATTGCAGTCTAACACATGTGGAGGCACCAGGATGGGGAAGGCTGAGCTAGACATTTGCAGCAGGATTTTGCTTGAGCTGAGTTCTTCTTGTTGCTTTTCAGTCACCATCCCAGGAATGGAAAGCTACAGTAGGAATCTAAGTGGTTGTTGGGTGCATTGTAGCACCCACACATTCTCATATGTTCCTCTTCAGCTGGACCATAATTCACAAGGCAGCTTACAAAAGAATAAAATATAAGAATGTGGGTCTCAAGTCTTGGACAATGGAGAACTGGAGCTGGTTCTTTGCTTCCTGTGCCATCATCATAGCTGGTGAGAGAGAAATCGGCAGGAAGGTCAGGACACTCAGCAGCTGCATCTCGAAGCTAAATCAAGAAGGCAGTTGACCCACAAACTCAAGTGACATCTGTCTCCTTCCTATATATAGCTCTCTGACTCTGTATTCTCTACTTTACCAGTGGCTTGACCTGAAGCCCACCTTTCTGAGCTTCTGAATGTCTTGCTTCTCCAGCCTGGTCCACTGAAAGTTGATGTCAGGAAGAGCAAAGAATAAAAAGCATGTCTCTCCTTGTTATATACATGTCTGTATGCCCTGTTTTTGGCTTTGGAGTTTTATGGCTGAGATATAAATATGTGGCCACCCCGTCTTAATAATTTGGCATCAACCTGCAATGTTGCAAACCCATATAAGTTAGCTTTGTTCCTCTGATGTACTCTCACAATTATTAAAAACATTAGTGCCCAAGAATCCTATAATTTATTGTATCAGAAAATTTAGGGTGAAGCATATCCAGAATCAGAACTGAGGCAGGTTTCATGTAGTTGTTAAAAAGCATGGAGGACAAGATAGAACTTTGTGGCACCCCACAGGCTAATGGCCATGGGGTGGAACAGAAGTCCCCCAGCATCACCTTCTGAGAGCGTTCCTCCAGAAAGGACCGGAAAGACTTTAAAACTGTGCCTCCCAAGCCCAAACCAGATTAACAAACCAGAGGGATACCATGGTTGATGGTATTGAAAGCCTGTGAGAGGTCCAGAAGAACCAAATGGGTTGCACTCCCCGCATCCATTCCCTGGCATAAGCCATCAACCAGGGCAACCAAGACTGTTTCCATCCCATAACTAGGCCTGAAACCTGACTGGAGTGGATCTAGGTAATAAGTTTCATCCAAAATGGCTTGGAGTTGTGAGGTCACCACATGTTCCACCACCTTGCCTAAGAATGGCAAATTTGACACATGGTGGTAGTTATAGGGATGTATGAATCCCATTACCTCGCATCCGCGGGGGTGTCTGCCGGGGGGGGAGGTGATCCGTTCCTCCCCCCGGAATCCTCAATGGGGGGAGGCGATCCGTTTCTCCTCCCCGGAATCTGAGCTGGCCAGCTCCGCTCCGCAGAGCCACCAGCCAGCTCTGTCCCAGTTCCTATCTGCACGGAACAGTGCTCTCCAGACGCAAATGGCGTCAGCTACGCCATTTGCGTCCCTGTTTCTTCTCGCAATAGGCTACGTGTCTCTATTTACATAGATACTTATGTCGCCTATTGCATGAAAAAACAGGGATGCAAATGGCGTCCACTACACTGTTTGCATCCCTGTTTTTTCACGCGATAGGCTGCGTAAGTTTCTACATAAATAGAGACGCGTAGCCTATCGCAAGGAAAAACGGGGACGCAAACAGTGTAGCGGATGCCATTTGTGTCCAATCGCTTACTTCCGGCTTCCGCACAGATGGCAGAATGGAACCAGCCTGGGGGGAGGGATATTCGGTCCGGAGAGGCACCGGTAAGTGTGTTCGTTCCTCCACAGACTTCGGGGGGCCGAATTCACTGGAATTCGGCCTTATTGGAGTCTGCAGCGGATTCCACAGACATCCCTAGGTAGTTATCAGAAACCATAGGATCTAAATTTGGTTTCTTCAACAAGGGCCTCACCACAGCTTCTTACAAAGCTTGAGGGACCTCACCATCCCTCCAGGAAGCATCTACTACCTCGGAGGTCCAGATATCCAGCTGGCAGATTTCACAAGCCAGGATGGACAAGGGTCTAAAAGGCAAGTAGTAGGCCTCAGTCCTCCAAGTGGTTTGTCCGCATCCTCAGGTTGTACAAGCTGAAAGGTATCCATAACATGACTAGATGGTGCACCAGCCCCATCCATGACAGACTCTGTCATAACAATGGCATCTAAGTCAGCACGAATACAAGTGATTTTATCTGCAAAGTGTCTGGCAAATTGTTCACAGCAATTTGGGGGTTCAAGTTGTTGTATTCCAAGGCCAACACCCAAGATGCCCTTAACCACATGAAAGAGTGCCACTGTATGACACTGAGCAGATGCAATGGTGGTGGAGAAGTAGGATTTCTTCGCCGCCATCAGTGCCACATAATAAGATCGCAAGTGGATTCTTATTCCAAGTCTTCCACAATTTGCTCTTCAATCATCAAAACAGTCATTTCATCACCCTCAGCTTCTCAGAATACCAAGGAGCTGACATGGTTCTATGACTAGGTCAAGGATGTTTGGGAGCAATCATATCAATAGCCCAGGTCATCTCCTCATTCCAAGCTGTGACCAGGACCTCGCCAGGACTGCCAGCTAAGCCTGCAGGAAAATCCCCATGAGACCTCAAAAATCCATCTAGATTCATCAGCCTCTGGGGACGGACCATCAAATTTGGTCCCCCACCAATGACATGAATAATATCACGTTATGTGACATTACATGAATAATGTCATGTAATCCTTTATTTACTGTTTTCCAAACCAATCAGTGTAAAAGTTTGGCTTTGAAATCCTTCAACAAACCAATCATGTTTGAAGAAACAGCCACATAGGTTAGTATACATCCCTTGATCAATATTTCTTTCTCATTCATGGCTTGGTTTCCTTTCTGTATCCAGTGAGTCAACTAAGGCCATTTCTCTCTATTATCAGACAGATTTTATTTTATTTTATTTTATTTTATTTGCTTTTTTGGTAAGTAAAAGTTTACTTGAGACCTGAATGCTGGTGGGTAGCACTGTGAGGGGATACTGGAAAGGGAATGCAAGAAGGCAGTTCATGAAGGGATAACTGTGGGTGAGGAGGAGATTTGGACTCTGTCAAACATAGGTGCCTCTTCCTTCTAGTTCCAGTGGCTCCATAATGACTGTTGGGTAAACCACAGGGCATGTGAAAACAGCCAAGCAGAGATAGGGACATAACATAGTGATGCATGGCATCATGATGCATAATGTGTTGCCATACTAAAGTTCCAAAGAAGCACTTTGTTGATGTGCACATGCAACAAATAGTATATACAGAACGAGATCTCGGAACAATGGAGAACATTCATTTGAGATTGGACCAAGGAATTTGTAACTTGATGAGCAAATTATGGTTTCTGTTGGGGTAAGTTCATTCATCACGAATTCCAACAGTTGCCTCAGATGTTTGATCTAGCCAATAAGTGATATTTTCATCATCCACTGGCTGGAATCCTCTGCTGTGTGGGGGGTTCTGGTTCCAATCCAAACATACTTCTGCCCCAGCCAGTGCCCAGGGTAGGTCTGAGTGAAATGTGGGGGGGAGACCTTTTGCAGAACGCTCCCCACACCACACAAAGAGGCCTCCACTTCTGCCATTTTTCAGAGAGGTCACATATCATGTTCATCACCTCTTACCCTTTTAAAGCAACATACCCACCACATGGTATACATCAAAAATCCTCCTCTTCTCTTTGCAAATGTCAAAGAGAAGGGGAGGATTACCTCTGCATATGGCCGTGGACTGCCTTCTTTAAAAGCAATGGTCCATGGTACTAAGCCAAACCCAATTCCTGCCTGTGTCGTGGCCAGTTCTTGCAGGCTTTTTTGGAGAAAGCTGTCACTTTTTGCTACCATGGCACCTCCGTTATGGAGCTCTCGTCCCCATTCTTTCTCTTTGCCTGACACCTAGTTTGTTAGCTGTTAGGCACCAAATGAAAGCCATTTTGTTTCCCTGAATTTTGTTTCCCTGAAAGTTTTCTTTCTGGCAGGGAAGGCTAAAACAAGCTCCCTGCAGCTGCTCCTTCTCTGGCCGATGGATGGGGCCTGGTTGGTTTCCCCCTCACCATGACCATCTTCCTGGACCTTCCCATAGCCCTTGGTTCCCTGGCTGATGGTAGAGGCTAGAACATGGTGCCCTTTAACTCTTCAGTCCCTCAGCAACTTAATCATTTTAATAGGCTTTTACCGCTCTGGTGATTTCAATCTGTTCTATCTGCTGCCGATTGAACATTTTGCTGCCATTTTTGTGATTGGCGTTGAGGTTTTCAGTCGTGAACCATCATGGCCATTATTTCCAAACAAGCAATTCAAAGGTGGAATAGAAGTATTTTGAATGAATGTATCAATCAATCAATCAATCAATCAATCAGTCAAAACAGTTCTTCACCCTGTCTGTGGAATCTCCTGCCCCAATGAACAGTTCATCTGTCCCTTAGAGAATGTGAAACCTGGCCATTGGTCAGGAAACCACATAGCAGAATGGTGGGGTTGGAAGGGCCTATAAGACCATTGAGTCCAACTCCCCAATCAGGTGCATGCTTTTCTGGCATGTGGAGTTTTCCTCCTGAAGTAACTCAATGGCAATGATAAACAGAGGGGCAAAACATGTATTAGAGAGAGATAGAGGGAGAGAGGGAGGGAGAGGGAGAGAGGGAGGGAGAGAGGGAGAGGGAGAGAGAGGGAGGGAGGGGGAGGGAGAGAGAGAGAGATTTAAAAAGGAGGGGGAGTAGACAAAACTTATGTTCAAAGAACAAACAATTAATTTAGCATTGTTGTGGGAAAGGATGACAAGAGAGAGAATGAGGGAGCTCAGTCAGTGGCTGGCATCCAGGAAAGACTGGGTCTTAATCAAAACCATGCGACTGACTTGCTGAATGTCCAGATGCAAATGACTACAAATGAGTATGCTAATATATTTCTTGAACACAAAGTAACTAGATGGGAGCCAAGAATTAGAAGCCCCAAAGACCTTATGAGTGTAATCAGCACACTGTTTGATAAAAGCCCTAACAGCAATACAAAAACCTATTTTGTCAAACATGCCCTGGCCATAGGAATCAGTGATGTGCCCATTGCCAGTACACTCCGGCATGCCAGCTGTCCCATACATACATCTTAAATGTGATGTCATATATTTGCTCTAAAATGCAACTTATGCGTCATATGACTTTGTCTGGTTTTGTCTTAAATTCTGTTTGTCTCTTCCAGCCATACAATCTGTTCACTCTGGGCACTTCCACTCAATGTTGGGTGGTTGCAGTGAGTGACTAGATGTGCAAGAATCCTAACCATAAATTATTTATCTGGGTGTATGGACTTTATCCATTATCCTCCCAATCTATTCACTTCAGGTCTAAAATCTTCCTCTCCAATAAAATTTGAAATCCAGAATCTATGAAACTATGCACTTAAATGTGGATTTCACTCAAGATTACTAATCATGGACTTGGCATCCATCACACAAACTGGAACTGATCAAACAACAGTCCTGAAAGTTTGGGATACTGGAATTTCTCAACAAAATTCTACCTGGTCATAATACTAGACAAAGGCTTGGATTCAGCATCTTTGTTACATCAGCAGAAAAACACCACTGGTAGAACAGGACTTCCACAGCTTCTCTTCCCACTGCATCTCCCTGTTTACCCTCCAAATCTGCTCTCGGGGGTGGAGGGATTTTGAAACCCTTCTCCATGGAAAACAATTGCTGTTATTCTTACTGCCCTCATTTTTTGAGACTGAAACTACAGAGCTCAGGAATCCCACAGAATCAGAATCTCCCTGTCGTAGCCAAAGGAGGAGGCTGTCTTCATTGTTTGCTTTCTTTAGAACGGCATTTATTCTCCCCTCCTTGGCCTGGAGCCCAACTTGTGCTATCAAGGTTGGCTGTGGTGGCAGCATCACAGAAGATGACGCTGAGCTGCAGACAGAAACATGTGGTGGGAGATTCAGGACATTGCTGGGAGATTGAGGACAGATAAAAGGAAGGACTTCTTCACACAGTGCACAGATAAACTATGGGATTCACTTCCATAAAATGTGGTGATGGCCACCAATCTGGATGGCTTTCAAAGGGGGTTGGACAAATTCCTGGAGAAGAAGCCTATCAATGGCTACTAGTCCTGATGGTTATAACCTACCTCCAGGATCAGAAGCAGTGTGCCTGTGAAGACCAATTGCTGGGGAACGTGGGCAGGAGGGTGCTGTTGCACTCATGTCCTGCTACTGTGTGAACAGAATGCTGGATGAGATGGACCCTTGGTCTGATCCAGCAGGGCTCTTCTTATGACACATCACATATCATTCCAGCTCAGGCAGACAGACTGGGCCCAAGGACAGTCTGCCTCCATCTGTTCTGTCAAGAGGAAAGCTGTACCACACAGCAGCTATGATGCAACTGCAGACATTGGAATAACATTCCATTAAGGAACAAAGTATTGTGTTTATTGTATGGCAAGCAGTGTAATACTAGTACATGGAGACTAAAGAGTTGTACACCACACGCAGTTGTACCACAGCACCAAGGGCCAGTTTACTTGGTATAGCTATTATGTGAGGTGACATGGGGTAGCTTCCTTGTGCTGAGGGTAATGTGCAATTAAACCCACAGTATCTGTGCAATGATGGCTATGCAAACACTTGGTCCCATTCTAATTTCAGATGTATCAAGAATGTCTCCTCACTGGGTAAAGAGGCAACAGAATGCCAGATAAGATTATAAGGTGTGCAAGACAAAGTGCAAACACTCAAGAGCCAGTGAGATGTAGTGGTTCAAGTGCTGGACTAGGATAGGGGTAGGCAACCTTTTGTTGGTTGAGGACTTTATCCCCTCGAAGGTAATCTTTCATGGGGTACATGTCAGTGGTGGGCAGGGCCAAAGCGAGCCGTGGACAGGGCCAAAGCCAAAAGTGGGTGAATTGCCTCTTTTCTCTTTTGCTTCTGCCACCCCCTTTTCTCTCTCCTTTTGCCACCTCCTTTTCTCTCTCCTTCTGCCACTCCCTTTTCTCTCTGCCACTCCTTTTCTCTCTCCTTCTGCCACCCCCTTTTCTCACTTTTTCTAACACCCCATTTCTCTCTCTTTCTGCCACCCCCTTTTCTCTTTCCTTCTGCCACCCCCTTTTTCTAACACCCCATTTCTCTTTCTTTCTGCCACCTGCTTTTCTCTCCCTTTCTGCCACCCTTTTTCCTCTCTCCCCCCCTCCCTTCCTGCCAAGCAGGCTGCTAGGGAAGGGACAGATTATTCTTGCCAGAGATGTGAACTGATCACATGCAGAGCACTGCATGAAATTAGTCCTAGGGCCACATATGGCCCTAGGTGCTGCAGGTTGCCCACTAGACTAGAAGCAGGAAGACCAGGGTTCAAATCCCCAATTCGTCACAAAGGTTACTGTGCAGCCTTGGGCCTTGTTTAGTCACTATCTCTCAGTCTAACCTAACTGACACGGTTCTTGTGCCAACCCTGTGAGGTACCTTAGGCTGAGAGACCATGTATGCTGCTCTGAGCTTCTTGCCAGCAGGATAAAAATGTAATAACTAAATTATGCATATGGTGGGGGGGGGGTCGAATTAAAGGAGTTTCACTAGACTATCCTGTTATGACACATTTACCAGAGTCTTCGGGGACAGGGAGATGTGCCCTGGTGAAAGACAACCTGGATCCTTTTATTTTACTTGCACCACAGAGGTGTGGGACCCCACCAAGTATAAGTGGTGATGACCTTTCCTGCAGCACTATAGAGTAGTGCCTCTGCAGGGGTTCACACAAAAAGGAGAGATGAAAGAAGAGAGAATTACAAAAGTGCTAGGGTTAGCAATATAGTTCTGTCACTCCACCCCATGCAAAGTACAACCAAAACAAAGTCTCTGGGAGGGAAGACAAACCTTGCACTTCTCCCATGGAGGTTAAGGCAATGGAGGCTGGTGGCTCCGATTTTGGTGGGGCTGTGAATCCTTTCTGGGTTTCAGTCAGAACCAGCCAGAACTCTAAAGGAGCTATCCATTTTATTCATTCATTCATTCATTCATTCATTTCATTTCTATACCACCATATCTAATGGTGCGATCCCATTTTGGAGATATGGTTCAGCACTTTGGATAGCTCCTTCAGCATTCTGGCTGGCTCTGAATGAAACTCGTAATGGATTCGCAGCCCCACTGAAACCACAACCACCAGCATCCACTGGGTTAAGGGGCCCTTTGGTTGCTTCCAAATGGCTGGGCAGAACTGCCAGATCTTGGCTGGATCTGTATCCTGCCAGCCTCCCTCTTCTCCTGGGACATATGATGTGTCCTGCCTCTGCCTCCCCTCTTCGCCTCCCTTCTCCTCTCCTCTCTGCTTCTCTCCTCTGCTTGCAGGAGGATGAAGGGTTTTCTTCTTGAAGCCGAAAGCCCCGGCCTCCTTCCCCAGCTTCTTCCCCAGCCCCCACTGCTCCAAATTGCTTCCTAATTTCAGCGCAGTGCCATCACTGTGGGAGAAGCTCATTCGGATTCCCAGCAAAGCTGATGGCTTAGAGAGGCCTTTCACCCTGCATTCCTTCTACTGGGACAGGACTGACAGTGTCGTGTGAGCAGGGTTGGCCTGGCCCTACACCATTCAGCGGGGTGAGGCCACTGCCTCTAAAGCAGGGGTGTTGAACCTCTTTCAGCCTGAGGGCCAAATTCCATTTCAGAGAAGCTCTCAGGGGTCACAAGCCAGAGGTGGGCAGGGCCAAAAACAAAAGAGCTGGGACCAAAAATGCCAGCCTATTGTAGCTTGCAGCACTTATTGCCAGTAAGTAAGCCTGAGGACTGGGGAGGCATTTCAACCTTTTAGAATGGGGAAAAACTGCAAAAAAAAAAAAAAGCAAGCCAGGAAACCACCAAATTATTGGTGGTCAGGGGAAAGATGGTGAGGCCAGGGGAAGGGGTGTAGGCCTTTGGAGAATCCTAGGAGGACTGGATTTGGCCCCTGGGCATGAGGATCTATACCCCTGCTTTATAGGGGGAACATAGCAAATGCTAACTTCAACCAGGTTGGAACCAGTAGCATCAATTGCTCAGAGGTTCACCTGGTGGTTTTGTTTTTTACTTGCCTATCAAATATCAGTTTAATATTGCTACATCCTTCCCATTGCAGCTCTTTAGAGGGAGATGCATAGACCCTCCATCACAAGCCTTTGGAATTAAGCTTGGGACTGAAGCGCCCTCATCTGCAAAGCAACACGCCTTCTCTCTTCCGTCTGCTGTGCACAGCCCATGGGCATGCTCTTGGCCTGTCGCTAATTTAAGTCCACGTTTTTGGTTCACTTCACTTATTTGCTCCAAAGGGGCGGGGGGATTAAGGAAAATGAACAAAACCAAAACGTCTTCCTCAGCTAGGGCAGAGAAAGGGTGGGATAAAGTGGAGAGCGCATGGAATTAGGTCTTTACCCAATGCTGAATGGGAAATGGTAAGTTACGTCCCTGTTGTTTTTGTTTGTGGGCTGTGGCTGAAAGGTGAGCCTGTCTGTCTGTCTGTCTGTCTGTCTATCTATCTATAGATAGATAGATAGACTATCTATCTATCTATCTATCTATCTATCTATTTAAAACATTTGTATCCTGCCATATATCATTAGGATCTCAGGGCAGCATACAGATCAAATTAGTTTAAACAGTGTAAACCAATACATAATTGAAATAGCTAAAATATGTGAAATCATTAAGCTAGCTAATACCAGTTTAAAATCTAAAACAATAGAACAGTTAAAACAGTCTGCCGCCGCTGCCGCTGCCACCACCACCAGGTCTTCCCCGGAGACTTCTGCCTGGCAGACCGCCAGTCCCTGCAGGACCAGGCCTCCAGGTACCGAGCCAGCTGTGCTGTTCCACCTGCCCTCCCTGGAGGGGCTACATAAGCTGGCTGGCTGAGGTGGCCTGGGAGAGCCAGGGCCTGCAAGAGAGGCCACCACCACCACCACCGGGGAAGAGGGGGGCCTGCTGCTGCTGGGCCTGCTGCCGCCGCTGCCGGGCTTGCTGCCGCCGCTGCCACCACCGCCACCGCCACCGCCACCACCAGGCCTTCCCTGTGGACTCCGGCCTGGCATTACTTTTAAGGGGATTTTAATTGTTTTTTTGGTGTGTGTGTGTGTGTGTGTTTCTGGGGGATTTTGTTGTGTTTTTAGGGGTGGGTAGCCTGCCTGATAGGCAGGAGCGAGGTGGCATGTGTCCACCTGATGGAGGCAGTGGGGGGAGTGTTGGGGGCCAGAAGATACCGAGGCTGGGCGGCAGGCACTGGCGGAGCGCTAGGGGCAGGCCATGCCAGGTAAGGGGAACAAGGGAGAGATGTGTAGTATCTGTCCCCTGTTCCGGGCCTGTCCAGAGCCAAAGGATGGCTGTGGGAGGCGTGACCCCATCTTCTGGCCTTCGTTTGCTGCTCTGCAATGCCAGGTCTGTTACCCAGAAAATCTCCCTCATCCATGACATGATCCTGGATGAGGGTGCAGACCTGGCATGTATTACGGAGACCTGGCTGGCCAAGGCTGCTGCTCCAACCCTTGTAGCCATGTGTCCAGCCGGATTTTCGTATGCACAGCAGCCGAGGGCTGGGGATCGGGGAGGGGGAGTGGCTGTTATCTACCGAGAGTCCTTGGTCTTCACCAGACCCCCTCTCCGGGAGACCAAGGTTGCTGAGTGCATGTACTGGAGGTTGGGCCCGAAGGGCAGTCTGGGGATTCTGCTCGTGTACCGTCCACCCCACTGCACGACTGACTCCCTGGCCGAGGTGCTTGAGGTGGTCTCTGATGTGCGTGTGCAGTCCCCTAACTTACTGGTGTTGGGGGACTTCAACGTACATTCAGAGGCCATCCTCACAGGAGCACCTCGGGACTTCATGGAGACCATGGCCTCCTGGGAACTGCACCATATTCTAACTGGGCCCACCCATGTAGCCGGTCATGCACTAGACCTTGTGTTTGTTTCTGGAGAAGCGGGGAGTGATCTGGAAGTCGGGGGTATATCCACCACCCCCTTGTCATGGTCAGATCACTATCTGGTGACATTGGACTTCTCGGTTCCACAACCCCTCCGCAGGGGTGGAGGACCCATTACAATGGTCCGCCCCAGGCGTCTTATGGATCCAAATGGATTCCTGAACACGCTTAGGGATTCTCTGGGGCATGCCAACGGCCACTCGGTCGAGACCCTGGTGGGTGGGTGGAATGCCACAATCACTGGGGCATTAGATCAGGTGGCTCCGAAACGCCCTCTCCCCCTGAACAGGGCTCGGACTGCACCATGGTTCAATCCGCGGTTACGAGCTCTGAAACAGGAGGTGAGACGGCTAGAGCGCCGGTGGCAGAAGTCTCGCTCCAAAGACAATCAGACAGGGGCTAGAGCTGTATCTTCAGCCTATCACGTGGCAGTGAAGGCAGCAAAAAAGGAATGTTATGCTGCCTCCATCGCGTCTGCAGAGTGCTGTCCCAGGAGGCTGTTCCAAGTGGTCCGGAGCCTGGTTGGTCCTGTGGCTCCGGAACCACTGGAGCATTCTAAGGCCTCCTGTGAGGCTTTGGCAAGGCACTTTGCAGATAAAATTGATCAGATTAGGTGTGTTACTCTGCACGCTGGGGATACAGTTAGTGAGCAAGAGGCGGCCTGTGGCAAACCGGTTTGTGGGATCGGTTCCAGCTTCTTCCTCCTGATGAAGTGGACAAGGTGCTTTCATTGGTACGGCCGACCACCTGCTTACTTGATCCTTGCCCATCGTAGCTCATTATGAGCTGCAGAGAGAGACTGGGTGAGGGGATCAAGGCGGTGGTGAACGCCTCCCTTGAGGAGGGAGTGATGCCATCAGCCCTCAAGGAGGCAGTGATAAGACCGCTCTTAAAGAAGCCCTCCTTGGATCCTCAAGTTTTGAACAACTTTCGCCCAGTCTCAAATCTGCCATTTTTGGGAAGGGTGATTGAGCGGGTGGTGGCGGTGCAGTTGAAGGCACACTTGGAAGAAGCCGATTATCTAGACCCATTTCAGTCGGGCTTCAGGCCTGGGCATGGGACAGAAACGGCCTTGGTCGCCTTGGTAGATGATATGAGGAGGGCTCTGGATAGGTGTGAATGCTCCTTCCTTGTTCTCCTCGACCTCTCAGTGGCTTTCAATACCGTTGACCACGGTATCCTCCTGGACCGCCTAGAGGGGTTGGGCATTGGGGACACCGTATTGCGGTGGTTCCGGTCCTTCCTCTCTGGCAGGTACCAGAGGGTAGCACTGGGAGAGGAGGTTTCGGACCTGTGGCCACTTACTTGTGGGGTGCCACAGGGTTCCATCCTCTCCCCGATGCTATTTAACATCTATGTGAAGCTGCTGGGGGCTATCATGAGGAGGTTTGGGGTGCAGTGTCATCAATATGCGGATGACACGCAGCTCTACCTCTCGTTTAAATCTTCACCAAGGTTGGCCGTAGAATCCCTGTCCAAATGTCTGGAGACGGTGAGTGGCTGGATGGGGAGGAATAGGCTGAAGCTGAACCCTGACAAGACCGAGGTACTTTTGGTGGGAGACAAGAAGAGGCTGGGGGATGTTGACCTGGTGTTGAATGGGGTACGGCTACCCTTGAAAGACCAGGTCTGCAGCCTGGGGGTCATTTTGGACTCCCAGCTGTCCATGGAGGCTCAGGTGTCAGCTGTGAGCCGGACAGCGCTGTATCAACTCCATCTGATACGGCGGCTGCGCCCCTTCCTTCCCGACCATCTGCTCCCATCGGTAGTACATGCCCTGGTCTCCTCTCGTTTAGACTACCGTAATGCGCTCTACGTGGGGTTACCCTTGAAGATGGTTCGGAAACTGCAGCTGGTACAGAATGCGGTGGCTCGCCTGATTAAAGGCAGCCGCCGGCGAGATCACATCACTCCAGTGCTGAAGGAGTTGCACTGGTTACCAGTTGTTTTCCGGGCCAAATTCAAGGTGTTGGTTTTGACCTTTAAAACCCTATATGGTTCCCGCCCAGCCTATCTTAAGGAGCGCCTCCAGCAGCACCAGACAGGCCGCTTAACAAGATCAGCCTCGGATGGCCTTCTCTCTGTCCCATCAGCCAGGACAGCTAGACTGGTGGGGACGACGGAGAGGGCCTTTTCTGTGGTGGCCCCCACTCTGTAGAACTCCCTCCCTAGGGAACTCCGTCATGCCCCCTCTTTAATGAGCTTCCGTCGTGCATTAAAAATGCTGTTGTTCAGGCAGGCATTTGGGGTGGGTTAGGGTATTTTAGAAAATGTTTTTATTGTAGAATTTTATTGTTTTAAACTTTTTTTATTGTATGTTGTACATTGCCCAGAGTGGCTGGGTGACCAGCCAGATGGGCGATTAATAAATTTAATAATAAATAATAAATAAATAAACAGTATACAGACTCAGGGAATCCAACTAGCCCTCAAAGCTAAAGGCTTTGTGCTTTTCCACACGTTCTTTCAGGTAGCAAAAGGATTGCAAGCCAACACATCAAATGCCTCTGGCCTTCTCAGATGCCCCTAAGAAAACAGGATGGCAGCACTGTTGGAGGCTAGCGGCTGGTCCTTTACAGTTCTTGGACCCCTGGCAAATGTGCAGGTGGCCATATGTCCCCTTTTATGGAGGACAGTCCTCTGTTTGAAGATGCCCCCTGTTTGAAGGGCTGCCCTGTCCAATTCTGGTTTAAAGATAAATAACTTTTTTGTTTTTGACCCTGACCACCACGGGCTTGTGACCCCTGAGAGCTTCTCTGAAATGGAATTTGCCTTTAGAGGCAGCTAAACTGTTGCCCATCACCAGTAGCACCTGAACAGCGGACTGAACAGGTCACCAGGTCATAGTCTTCCACACTATGCTGATTTATACTGTGTTTCTATTTGAAGTGTAATAATTATTTTTAAAATGGGCATCCACACATGCAAATTTAATGCAAATTGCTGTCCTTTTTCATCCTTTGGGGAGGGGGGAGGTACTTCCTCTTTTGGAGCAATCTGTAATCATCCACCCTAGGGGTTTTTTTACCGTCTCTCTCTCTCTCTCTCTCTCACACACACACACACACACACACACAGAGAGAGAGAGAGAGAGAGAGAGAGAGAGAGTTACTTATAGTACAAGGCAGGCAGCACAACCAGGAGATTTATCAAGGCCCTAGTTTGCCATTATCCATGGCCCTGATGGCTGGTAGCTTCTTGGTGTCTGGTGGGTCCCCATTGGTTCAGGTCTCCCTCCTGTCAGTGTAAATCGGAAGGGGATAAAATGATAAGGACAGCTACCGCTTCAGGTAACATAATGAGAAGGAAGAGATGGAGGGACTAGTTGTGTGGATATAAGACACTTTTTCTTGGAGAAGAGAGGCTCTTCCTGCATTATTCTTCTCACAGAACACATCACCAGATGGCGCTGGTACATAGTAGCATCTGTAGTCCTTCTTCTTTATGTGCTGTCAGACATCATAAACATACTATAGCCCGTTTAGTTAAACCCTTCCTAAATACACAGCTCAGTGTCAGTTCCAGGTTTTTGAGGCCTTTGGGCAAAACATGTCCCCTCCTTCAGCCAGTCTACCTTCTCACAGCCATTGTCACCAGCTCCTGTTGTGCCTCATCATCACCATCACTGCTACCCCTAGCTTGCTTGGCAGGCAGAGAGCCAGGGAGCAAGCAGGCCACAGCACCTACTGGTCCTCCTTCTCTCCACCACCTTTGTCTGAGCCAGGGTAAGATGCAGGTGAAGAAGCAGGTTGCAGTGGAGAAGAGGAGGGGCAACTCCAAGGGGCTCTTGTCAGTGGACTCCTGCTGGGGTATGGGCCCTCAGCAGGTGCCCAAGCATGCCTACCCTTGATGTCAGCCCTGACATAGCTGCCAATTTTGCTATGCCTGAAATTGATAAATGTGGGAGTTTCTACTCAACTGGCCCAGGATTGCTGGGATGGCAAGACATTAAGTCAGGCCAGCTGCAAATATATTGAAGGAGGTGCTCATCCAGGGCAGATTTTATAATCACTCAGATTTGCATGGTACTACATCGCAGTTATGAGATCTGTTTGGGGTTTTAATAAACAAGGTCTGAGAATAGCTGCACAGGTGTTAAGAGGTGTAGTGTGATGTAATGGTGAGAGCGTTGAATTGGGAGATCTGGATCCTGGTCCCCAATTGGCCATGAAGGTCATTGGGTGACTTTGGGCCAGTCACTGACTTTCAGCCTAACCTACCTTACAGTAGGATAAAATGGAGATGGGGAGGAGCATGTACACTGCCTTGAATCCCTTGCAAGAGGAAAAAAGGGTCTTCTGACTCTGTGTAGCATTTTCAGGGGCCGGAGGGGCTGCCTTGGGGAGGAGGGGGCAAGGACTTCCCTCCATGCAGTTGAACCAGCTTAAATCTGTATACAACAACTTCAGGACACATCCTAAATGCAGTGGATTATTCAACCAAAGTAACAACTGTTTCTGAAAGGCAGTTTACACAAAGCTCCATAGGATGTAAACTGAAATGTGGGACACCCCACATTTATTTTGTTTTTGTTCTTCTCCAGTTGGAAATGATGGAACGTCAGCTTTTCTCTTGGACACAGTGTAAAAAAGAAGCCCCTGTTTTCTAACCAGTCTAGGTTCTTGCTCACCCTGTTTTTCTCCGCTGATATTCTTTGGCCTCCCCTGCTCCATCTCTTTCTACAAAGTTAGACTTTGCATGAAGATAAGAGGGGAACCCTAAAACTGCAGTCTCACCATCACATCATCTGGATGGACAGGCACCACAGTAAATGAAGTCCTTGTGAAAGCTTTGCATTAGGCTTTCTTTCTTTAAAGAAAAGAAAAAGAGGTTGGGTTGAATATTTCAACTCTGCCATGTCCCAATCCTCATCTGAAAATGGTATTTCCCATTGTGAAATCTATCATACCTTCAAGAAATCCAAATTCTGAGTCATGCTTACATAGATGAGCATTATGTATTTTAGGGTGCAATCTTATGCACGTTTAGACAGAAAAAAGTTCTTCAGCTCCCAGCATGCCACAGCAAGAGCATGCTGGCTGGGGCATGCTGTAAGTTGTAGGACTTTCTTGTGGCTAAACATACATAGGATTGTGCCCTTAATCAACAAAAAGTCTTATGGCACCTTAAAGACTGACAAAATTACTCTGGCTTACACTTTTGTGGACACTGTCCACTTCATCAGATGTATTTTAATGCTATCTTCATTCTGATCATACTTCAGGGTTTTGATCCAGACAATCTTTTAAACTTTTAATGCCAAATCATCTGTATTCTTGCTATATTCTTTCTTGCCAGACCATCTGTATATGTACCCTAAAATGCATGCAAAAGAACAAAACTCTTAATAATCTTATCATATTTTAACCTTCTGTGCAAAATTATCTTTCATTTGCTTCTGCCACCATTTGAGGGTCATTGTGTTGTACAACAGATACTGAGCCAAATTAGAGTGTACATTACAGCAGGAATCACAGATGAGAGAATAACCCTTTTTTGAATTCCAAATAAATACGTATCTGCTGAAGCACATATACACCGATCACACCTGAAGTTTCATCTCAGTCCTAAGATGAACTCCAGATCAAGATTTTTCTAATAGATTCAGAAGCAGCAGCTACTCTCCCATCTTTCATCTCTGCTACAGTGTGTAATTTTGCCCCTTAAAAGGCAAATACCGACACAGTCTGTAAAGCCTCGGTTGTTATGGCATCTATACATGAATGATAAGTGAGATTCAAGGACTGATACATCATTCCATGCATCAGTGGTTCTCCTGTGGTGCATCAGACCTCAGCACTTCTTTGCAGAAGACTTGGAGGTTGGTTGTGAAGCTGCCAAACTGGATGTGGGAGGCAATACAACACAAAGCGATTTCTGGGCTGCGGTGGGTCAGACAGGTGAATTCCTATGAAATACAAAATTCCACTGGGAGGAGCCACTACTAAATAAACTGGGAACTAAGTGACTTAAAACAGCTTCCAGATAAGGTGTTGTTAGATGACAAATGTCTCAAAGGATTGCAAAAGGAGGATGGGCGGATTGCAGTGGAATGAATTATTTCCAACGATCTGCACTGAAGAACATAAGAACATAAGAAGAGCCATGCTTGATCAGACCAAGGGTCCATCTAGTCCAGCATTCTATTCACACAGTGGCCAACCAGCTGTCGACCAGGAACCCACAAGCAGGGCATGAGTGCAACAGCACCCTCCCACCCATGTTCCCCAGCAACATAGGCTCACTGCTTCTGATACTGGAGGTAGCACATAGCCATCAAGACTAGTTAAACAGATACACACCCCGCCACCGCCTTTTCTTTTCTTTTTTTATCAAAGAAAGTCATCTGGTGAACTAGGTAAATAAAGGGGACAAGAAAAGTTCTAGGACTAATTGACAAATTAAAAGTGAACAATTCACCAGGTCCAGATGGCATACACACAAGAGTTTCTAAGAACTCAAATGTGAATGTGTTCATCCTAACCAAAAATATGCAACTTATCACTAAATTTGACCTCCTTAATGGAGGATTGAAGGTAGCCAACATAAGACATGGTTGTTTTTAAGGGTTTTAATGAATTTTAAGGAAATTTCAGGTAAGTTAGTGGAAAGCATTATTAAAGAGCAAACCTCGCTGAGGAAGAATCGCCATGGTTAATTTTTACCCTTTCGGTGCTCCATAGACACTACAGACATCATTTTTATTTTATTTTCTTATTTTGCAGGACCTGTTGCGGGGGGGGGGGGGGAGCCTGGTGTCCAGGAGGGGAAATGGTTCCTGGGCCTCCCAAAGTTGTCTGTCCCTACTTTAGGCAAAAGGAAGTCAGTCATCTCTCACCAGCCTTCTGGAGTTCTTTGATAGTATCAAGAATTAGTTGGACAGGGATGGTGTGAATGGGATTATATAGCTGAGCTTCCAAAAAGCTTTTGACAAAGTCCTTCACCAAAGGCTCCTGAGTAACTTTAAAAGTCATGTGATAAGAAGATGGGGTCCTCGTATGAATCAATAACATGTTAAAGAACTATCCATTCTTGCAATGGAAGGAATTGAGCTATGGGGTTCCCCAAGGATCTGAATTACAAGCCAGTGTGCTTCAAAGGCTAGAGTCCTGGACTCAGGAGACCTGGGTTCTAGTCCCCACTCAGGCCATGAAGCTCACTTGGTGACTTTGTGTAAGTCACTGACTCTCACCCTAACCCACCTCAAAGGGTTGTTGTGAGGATAAAATGGAGAGGAGGAGGATCATGTATGCCTCCTTGGGCTCCTTGGAGGAAAGGCAAGATATAAATGTAACAAACAACAACAGCAACAAATGCATAAATGATCTGGAGTCAGGGGTGAAAAGTGAGCCAAGTTTCTGGATGACACCAAATTATTCAGGCTGGTGAAAACTCAAGAAGACAACAAAGAGCTGAAAAATAATGTCTTATACCTGGGTGCATTGTTAATTAAAAAAGGCAAATGAGGCTCAATGTTAGTAAATGTACAGTGGTGAACACTGGGACAAGAAAAATAATATTAACTTCACGTACACAGTGATAGGATTTGAAATGGCTGTGACTAACCAGGAAAGAAATCTTGAGATAATGGTGGATAGCTCTATGAAACATCAACACAACATGTGGGATCAGTGAAAAAGACTGATTCCATGCTAGAGATGATTAGGAAAAGGATTGAAAATAAAACTAGTAGTGTTTTATTTAATATAATCTATAGTAAATCTTTCTACACATCTATGGTGTGGGTGTATTTGGAATACTGTGTACAGTTCCGCTTGCCATATCTCAAGAAGGATGTCATCAAGCAGGAAAAGGCACAGAAAAGTGCAGCCAGAATGCTCAAAGGGTTGGAGTACCTTTCCCAACATGTCAAGGGCTAAGACATTTGGGCTTCTTTAACTTAATTTTGAAAATGTCATAGAGCATAACCCTAACCCACCCCTACTCCCCAATGTCGATGGCTGGAAGAGGTGAGGCTGCTACATTGCCTCTCTGTCAGCTTCTGCCAGCAGAGAAGACTGCCGCAGGTGTGTGTGGGGGGGGTTACACTGCCACAGCAGAGACACCCGCTACACCCACATGGGCAAAAAGCTGCTGCTGGCAGTAAGAGGCTGAAAGGCCTGAAATGGGGCATTCTCTTGGTGGGGCAGGGGTAGGGAAGAGCTGGCTTTGGACCCACTGGATCCAGAGCTGCTCCATTCCCCCAGATGGGCCTGATTTGGGCCTGTTGGGTACACCAGCCCTGGAGCTGGCTTAGCTAATTCCCCCACCTCTATTACTGTTAAGGGCAGGCTTAAATACACAGATCCACCAGGCTGAACAGCCTTGAAAAATCACTCCACCACCTTCCAGCTGTGCCGGTGTGAGCCAGCAGGGCTGGAGTTGGGGCAATATATCCACCTTGTTGCTCCCCACTGGCATCTTTCAGGTTTGCTCTGTCTGTTTGTTTGTTTGTTTGTTTATAACATTTACATCCTGCCCTATACCATTAAGCTCTCAGGGTGGCATACAGATAAAATCAATTTCAACAGTATAAAACAATAAATAATTTTAAAAGCTAAAAGCATAGTAAACCATTAAACAAGCTAATACCAATGAAAAATCTAAAACAATAAAACGGTTAAAACAGTGTGCAGCTTTAAGGAATTCATTTACAATCCTATAACCACTTACCTGGGAATAAGTCCTTTTGAATTCAGTGCATACTTCTGAGTAGACATGTTTAGGATTTTGCTGTAATGGGGCCATGATAGCTGCTTAGAAAAGGATGCATGTTTTGGAGAAAGTGGAAAGAGTTCATTTTTCTCCTTATCACATGACACTAGAATTCACGGTAAATTCAAGTTGTGAAAAATATTATAAAAACTACACATATTGAACATATAGAAGAGCAAGCCTTGCTGGAGAAGAATCAACCCGGCTTCTGCAAAGGAGCACCTGACTTTTGTAGAAGCCATGCTGAAATGAAATGGACAGTAGAAGACTAAGGACAAACAAAAAGAAAATACTTCTTTGCACAATGTGTCATTCATATATGACATTTGCATTTCAAGTCATGGTGATGGCCAATGGCTTGGATGGAGCACTGAACCAATTTGTGGAGAATAGGTTTATCGGTGGCTGTTAGCCACAATAGCCTAGTAGAACCTCAATGTTCAGAGGCAGTGTCCCACTGAATACCTTGTGCTAAGGGCAAACAGGGGAGGGCTGTTACAATCATGCCCTGCTTGTGGGTTTTCCAGGAGAATTTGACCAGCTATTGTGGAAAACAGGATGCTAGATGGACCTTTTGTCTGATCCAGCATGCCTCTTCTAATGATGAAGACCTAAGCAGTTTAAACGCACCAGTTGATATATCTTTAAAAACACAGCTATACAATTAAAAGTTTGTGTGCAGTACAGGGCAGTCATACTCATAAAGTGTATGGTCAACTCACGGAAAAAAACAAGGGATGTGCTTGCATGTGTGAACCAGCCATCAGTGTTCAGGCTAGACCACTTGTCTTTGGAGAAATATATCACAATCTAGGGGTGCCAAACTGGGCGGGGGGGGGACATCACCAAGAAGTACTGAAGAGAGTAATGAAAATATAGAATATGAAGAATCTGTACAACATTTTTCAGAACTCTTTCTTCCTCTAGGTCAAGGGAAAGAAACCTGGGGCCCTCCAGATGTTTTGTATTACAAATCCCAGCCAGCAGAGCTAGTGGTCAGGGCTTCTGAGAGCTGTGGTCCAAAACATCTGTGGGGCACCAGCTTTCCTACACCCCCCCCCAGGTATTGCTACCACACTGTCTGTTTCACAAGTTACTCTCCAAGTCCCACCTCAGAATTCACAAGCACCCACAAAGAATCAGCAATATGAAAGCATATTGCTGATTTGATTGATTTTGTGCAGAGGTGTAAAAACAGATCGCACCTCAGCAATACGGGACTCGCCGGCAGGCAAATAGCATGGTTGCCTGGCTAGCGTATCCATAAAACACTGGGCACGGCGGCATCCGGAAGGGTCCGTGCTCCCTCACAGCGGTGATCCTCCCCCTCCCCCACCATCACCACAGGAAATAAAATCTCAGAACTCGATAAAGAAATGCACCAATGAGAAAAATAAATAAATAATAATGATTCCTTCCTAAGGACTATGCTGGGGGAGGTGTCAGGAGCAATTGGTTGGCGGGGAGGGAAAACAAAACACTCCACGCCGCCTCAAACCTCATCTTCCTGCTTCAGTGCAAATGATTGACAAGGTGCAGGCAGAAGCCAAGGAATTGGAGCAACGGGCGACGATCATCAGTCCCCACATCCTTTGTCATTGGGTTTTTCCCCCCATCTTGATTTTTAAAATTAAACATGCCTTCCTTCCTTCCTCCCTCCCTCCCTTCCTTCTTCCCTTCCTTCCTCCCTTCCCAATGCTGCACTGGAATGGTTGATATGAAACCAAACACGCCGCAGCGTAGCACTCAATCTGCAGCCGACAGCCAGCGGCTGGCCAGGCGTGACGCCATGGCTCGTTTTTCACTCTGACACTACCGCAAGCTCCACCAGCCCTCTTGGCTCGCAAGGTGATTGGAATATTGAATACAATACTGCAGTGGGAAGCCCAGTGTCTACCATGACAACCACAGACGCCCCTTCCCTCCCCCATTTTTACACACACACACACACACACACAAATCAAGGGAACAGAAAAGGGGTGTGTGTGTGTGTGTGTGTGTGTGTGTGTTTCAAAGGGCCAAATGCCTTCAGAGAAGACCTGAGTTTCATTGTTCCTCACGTCTCCCAAATGCCAAGCCAGCCCCGCCTCCCTTTTGGTCTGGATGCTTTTGCTATGGAAATGCAACCCTGGCCATACATTGTGGTGACAACGGCAATGCTAACGGGCCACTGCAGTCTACCTCCAGCCCATTACAATGCAAGTAAAGTTCCTGGAGAGAGAGAGAGAGAGAGAGAGAGAGAGAGAGCTGTAATTTATCATTTGCCCTCATGTCACAACGCACAGCTTGGGAAAGGTCTCCGCAATGAAAATCCCACCCCAACCCTTATAGAAGGGAACCATTTATTTCCCCCTGCATCAGATCCTATGTTCTCCATAGACAGGCATGGATTGGAGGGGAGACGACATTGTAAAACACGTTTGTCAAATAAGAAGCGAGGATTGTCACACTGACGTGAAAAGAAATCCGTGCAGCTTGGCACTGGGTCATTAAAAATTGCTAGGATAGAATCTCCGAGAATGTAATTTGGTTAATAACCACTAATTACATTGCAAGCATGCACCTTCCCCAGACAGATGTCAGAGTGCTTTTTGCTTATACCGGAGAAGCTTGGCTGTGGCGTAACAGCTGCCTTCCTCCCTCCGAACTGCACTCTGAGCACCGTCTCTGGGAGTTACGTTCTCAGCCTGATTCGGTTACCCTCAATACTTGTTCACCACCAGCAGTACTTTCTCCACCCTTCTGTGTTCTAGACTAGCTTCCAGCCGGCATGATAATCTGCATCACTGCCTGCATTGTACCTGCAGTGAAGTGGTGAGTCATCAGGAATACTTTCCAAACAACCAAATCTGTACCCATCCAAAACTCTAGAAGTAACACTAAAGCAGGGGTGGGTAGAAAGTAGATCTCCAGAGGGTTTGGACTTCAACTCAAGGCATTCCTGACCACTGTCCATGCTGGCAGGGACTTCTGGGAATTGAAGTCCCAAACATCTGGAGATCTACCTTCTGCCCACCCCTGAACAACAGTAGTGCAACTTGCATCTCTTGACCACCACCACATGGCGTGCTCAGAATTAGAGCTGTACGCAAATGGCCTTTTGACATTGTCCACCCTATTTGTGGACAGAGAAATTGGGGTGGTGGGACAATTTCACCAAATTTCTCCAGTGGGAGAAGAAATTCTCCAACAATTGCTCACAGGTAGAGTTCACCATAGGCCAGGCTTCTAGCACAGCTTCTTTCTTTTTTTCCTGAGGTGATTTTTTGCACTGCCACTTCAAGTGGCAACAGCAGCAACTGTATTGACAGCCTGCTGGCCCCCATTTTGCATTCTCCACAATACCCTATACATCATTCCAGGACATTGAAGCGGGGGTGAGGGAAGGCAAAGACCACCCAAAAATGGGGAAGGACATTTGGGGAAATTCTGCAAAGTGGTATTTTATTTCTTGGGGGTAAGAAAAGAAAAATCTTAGAACATTTCTGAGAAAAATATTTTCTGAGAAATTTTGGCTCAGCTCTAGCTGTCATTCTTTAGAGTTCAGCAACTTCTCCAGGTCCTTCCAAATATTAAATTTCTGAGGAGTGATTGTGGATACATCTTGTCTCTAATGCAGGTGCAGAAAGATGATTGTACAGTGAAAGACAGGACACTCGTACACACCCAGCAGCCACCTTGTAAGTAAGGTAAACACAAGCAACCTGAATCCAACCCATAAGAATTTCTCTGAAATTTCTTCTCTTTTGACATTATTTTCAAAAAACAATTTCTTTTTTATCAAATTGAATGAGAATGGTTGAAAATAGCGTACAAGAAATTTTCAGCACAGCACTGCTCAGAATGTTTTCCAAAACAAGATGTCTAATATAATAACATTCTGTATCTCACGATACATCCACCAGACCAATGCTCTTGAGCCCATCTAACCACAGGAGAAGCTTGTTGTCTAAAGTGTTTATGAACGGTGTCATTTCAGAGTACAGATGGAGGATCATATATTTGAAGGCTCCTTTATAGGGGAAAAATGCCAACTGGGCCCATTAAAGAAATCTTAGGTGAATAATGGTCTACGTTTTGGTTGCTTGTTGCTTATAAATACAGCCAAGATTTATACAGATTTAACATTAATAATAACACAATAAATAGTAATAATAAATATGAATACACATTTAAAATAAGTTTTAAATGCATTTTAAATCATATTTGGCTTGGTATGTACATTTCTCTTTGTTTTGTGCCCACAAACTTCCCCCACCCCCCACCCCAGGCTACCAGTGTTTGTGGACAACTCAGCACTCTTAAAACAGGCCAAACTGAATCAGCACTGGCAGGGAGGAACAGGCAAGAAGAGATACGCACACAACATGTGGTAAAAAGAAACTATGAGCCAGTATCATCACAGACTAATTTATTCTGCAATACCCAGTTCATATGTTTTAACTGGCACGTGCTTTTGAAGAAGAGGGCTTTAGAAGAAATGAAACTGAGGTCCCTGCATTGCCTGGGGTCATGAGAGGGTGTCAGGAGGAGGATGGAGAGGGAGGAGGGAGGAGGAGAGAGAAGGGAGGGAGGGAGGAGGAGAGAGAAGGGAGGGAGGGAGGAGTGGGGGGAGGAAGGATCCCATCATCAGTAGCATTCAGTGATATAATACACTTCCAAAGTTAGTGCAGGACAAAGACATTGTTCTTTGGCTTCAGTAGCCTCTGCCTCCTATATCCTTCCTCCCTGGGGCCCAGAAGCATTCTTTCTGTCCCTCACTAGTAATCCTAAGTGTCCCCTCCCCCAATTTGAGGGGTTCCTCCCCGTAGATCCATGTACCTGTGATTATGGAATTCAGTCTCCACACTGGTGCTGGCAACCTATCTGATTTACTAGACATTTTTAGCGTCACTTTTGAAGACTGCCCTTGGAATCTACCAGCATTCTTTCATGATGCTAAACTGTCCCTTTGTGCCACATGCTGATTAGTTAATGCCGGAGAGAAAGCAGAAAAGAGTTACATGTCCGTTTTAGGGCCAAATGACCCATTACATTAATTACACTTCTTTCAAGTATACTTAATGCTGCTACTTTTTATGCTCTGATCTGGGAGGGCTCCAATCCAGCACTGTACTCCCAATCCAGATTAGTTTCCTGCTGAAAATCCTACCTAGCTGCTCTTTGCCCAGAAATGTGCTGTTTATGCAAACAGCACCTTTGGGGACCCAGAGGCACTGCCAGGTTTGCGGGGCGCCAGGCAAGGCACTTCTGGGGGAGGGGCGCCCTCTGGTCAGCCTCCCCTGCCACCCTGCTAGCCCAGCCCTATTTTGTTTTGTTTTTACCTGGGGGGCGGGTGCAGCTGGCTCCTCTTCCTGCCATGCTACCGTCAAAAGAGCAAGCCGTGGTGGCCATTTTAAGTTAAAGCATTCTTCTTTACTAAGTTGGATTGAAAGTAGTGTTTCTGCGAAATTTTGCAAATAGTTGGCTCATTGCTCAAAACTCATCTGTTCTTCATGCTCACCTTTGTAGCGAGCCTGAATCGATGTATTATGAATTTGCTATTAAGTTCAGAATTGATCACCAACTTTGGATCATGTGCAATAAAGTAGTACACAGATTCCCCACCCTACATTTTCAGTCCATCTACCACCTAGACCATCCCCCCTCAAAAAAAACCCGTACTGGAACCAGTCTCATTAGCTGCTTCCCTCATCATTGCCGCCACCGCCACCACAGCTAAGGAGGAGGAGGGTTCTGCAGGTCCGTCTTCATACTGGTGAGCAGTGACAGCAAGTAAACATCACGTGACATCATCATGCAGGCAGGCCATGTGAAAACAGCCAATCAGAAAAGGAGCACGTAATGTGGCGACACGTGACTTCATGCCTCTCTACATGATTCCAAACCACATCTCCCACGATGCACCTTGATATTGCACATGTGCAGAAACTCATATACATGAAACGAGATTTCATATTAAAGGAGGACTTTCATGGAAGTTTCATCTGAGCTCACATGGATGAATTTGTTATTTTCTGAATAAACGACAAATTCACTCAGGATAAGTTCACCCATCAGAAGCAAGCTGAACCAATCAGATGCTGCCTTTGTAGGTGTGCGCCCAATGAAGAAATCATAGTCTTCTCATTTCAGTACCCTGATTGGCTACTACCCACCAAGGGCAGCATCTGATTGATTCAGGCTTCTGTTAATAAAACTTAGTAAAGACATGCTGTGATTCAAAATGGTCCATTGTGGGGCTCTTGCCTCGACTGGCCACTGTGGCCCTTTTCTTTGGCAGAGGCACGGCAAGAGCGGGGTCTTCCACTGTGTGCCTGTCACAAACAGCTCTGCCTGTTAGAGGGTCATTAGATTAGGAGACCCTAATGGACAATGTGGTCCCAGACCTATGCCCCATGGTCAGGCCCTAGCAGCTCCAGTGAGAGCAAATATTAGTGTGTGTGTGCGTGTGTGTAAATTTTTGAAGCCTTGATCCAGAGCAGGAACATGCTGCTGTTATAAATTGATCTCTGGTAGCCTAACGTAACCCCTTCATGGATCACTGTCTTGTTGTGGTGAAGGGGCTTGCTTAAATCAGTGAAGCCATAAGCTATGCCATGCAGGGCCACTCAAGACGGACAGGTCATGGAGGAGAGTTCTGACAAAATGTGGTCCACTGGAGAAGGAAATGGCAAACCACTCCAGTATTCTTGCCAAGAAAACCCCATGGAACCTATCACAAGGCTAAAAGATATGACGCCGGAAGATGAGCCCCTCAGGTCGGAAGGTGTCCAATATACTACTGGGGAAGAGCAGAGGGAATTTCCAAGTAGTGCCAGAAAGAGTGAAGCAGCTGGGCCAAAGCCGAAAGGACACTCAGCTGTGGATGTGTCTGGTGGTAAAAAGAAAATCCGATGCTGTAAAGAACAATATTGTTTAGGAACCTGGAATGTCAGATCAATGAATCAAGGTAAGCTGGAGGTGGTCAAACATGAGATGGCAAGACTGAACATCGACATCTTGGGAATCGGCGAACTAAAATGGACAAGCATGGGCGAATTTAATTCAGGTGACCATTATATCTACTACTGTGGGCAAGAATCCCTTAGAAGAAATGGAGTAGCACTCATAGTCAACAAAAGGGTGGGAAAAGCAGTACTGGGGTACAATCTCAAAAAACGATAGAATGATCTCAGTACAAATCCAAGGCAAACCATTCAACATCACAGTAATTCAAGTCTATGCCCCAACCACTGAGGCCGAAGAAGCTGAGGTTGATTGCTTCTATGAAGACCTACAACACTTTCTAGAACTAACACCAAAAAAAAGATGTCCTCTTCATCATAGGGGATTGGAATGCTAAAGTAGGAAGTCAAGAAATCACCGGGATAACAGGCAAGCATGGCCTTGGTGTACAAAATGAAGCAGGACGAAGGCTATTGCCAAGAGAACACGCTGATCATAGCAAACACGCTTTTCCAACAGCACAAGAGGCGACTCTACACATGGACATCACCAGAGGGTCAGTATCGAAATCAGATTGATTATGTCCTTTGCAGCCAAAGATGGAGAAGCTCCATACAGTCAGTCAAAACAAGACCTGGAGCTGACTGTCCCTCAGATCATGAGCTGCTTCTTCCAAAATTTCGGCTTAAATCGAAGAATGCAGGGAAAACAACTAAACCATTCAGGTATGACCTAAATCATATCCCTTATGAATATACAGTGGAGGTGAGGAATAGATTTAAGGGATTAGACCTGATAGACAGTGTAACTGAGGAACTATGGACGGAGGTCCATAACATTGTTCATGAGGCAGCAACTCAATCCATCCCAAAGAAAAAGAAATGCAAGAAAGCCAAGTGGCTGTCTGAGGAGGCTTTACAAGTAGCTGAGGAAAGAAGGGAAGTGAAAAGCAAAGGAGAAAGGGGAAGATATATCCAACTGAATGCAGAGTTCCAGAGAATAGCAAGGAGAGACAAGAAGGCCTTCTTAAATGAACAATGCAAAGAAATCGAGGAAAACAATAGAATGGGAAAGACTAGAGATCTCTTCAAGAAAATTGGAGATATCAAGGGAACGTTTTGTGCAAAGACGGGCATGATAAAGGACAAAAAAGGCAGGGACTTAACGGAAGCAGATGAGATTAAGAAGAGGTGGAAAGAATAAACAGAAGAACTATACAGGAAAGATCGTAATGTCCCTGATAGCCATGATAGCGCGGTCACTGAACCTGAGCCAGACATCCTAGAGAGCGAAGTCAAGTGAGCTTTAGGAAGCATTACTAACAACAAAGCTAGTGGAGATGACAGTATTCCAGGTGAGCTATTTAAAATCCTAAAAGATGATGCTGTTAAAGTGCTGCACTCAATATGCCAACAAATTTGGAACACTCAGCAGTGGCCACAAGACTGGAAAAGGTCAGTTTACATTCCAATTCCAAATAAGGGCAATGCCAAAGAGTGTTCAAACTACCGCACAATTGTGCTTATTTCACATGCCAGCAAGGTGATGCTCAAAATCCTACAAGCTAGGCTTCAGCAGCACGTGAACCGAGAACTACCAGAAGTACAAGTGGGGTTTCGAAGAGGCAGAGGAACTAGAGATCAAATCGCCAACATTCGCTGGATCATGGAGAAAGCAAGAGAATTCCAGAAAACGTTGATTTCTGCTTCATTGACTATGATAAAGCCTTTGATTGTGTGGATCACAACAAACTGTGGCAAATTCTGAAAGAGATGGGAGTACCAGACCACCTTACCTGTCTCCTGAGAAACCTGTACGAGGGTCAAGAAGCAACAGTAAGAATCAGACATGGAACAACCAATTAGTTCAAAATTGGGAAAGGAGTACGACAAGGCTGCATATTGTCGCCCTGCTTATTTAACTTATATGCAGAGTACATCATGAGAAATGCCGGGTTCGATGAATCACAAGTCGGAATTAAGATTGCCGGGAGAATTATCAACAACCTCAGATATACAGACGATACCACCCTTATGGCAGAAAGCGAAGAGGATCTAAAGAGCCTCTTGTTGAGGGTGAAAGTGGAGAGTGCAAAAGCTGTTTTGAAACTCAACATTACAAAAACTAAGATCATGGCATCTGGCCCCATCACTTCCTGGCATATAGAAGGGGAAGAAATGGAAGCAGTGACAGATTTTATTTTCTTGGGCTCCAAGATCACCGCAGATGGTGACTGCAGCTATAAAATTAAAAGACGCTTGCTCCTTGGGAGGAAAGCTATGGCAAACCTAGACAGCATAGTAAGAAGCAGAGACATCACCTTGCTGACAAAGGTCCCTCTAATCAAAGCTATGGTTTTCCCAGTAGTAACGTATGGCTGTGAGAGCTGGACTCTAAGGAAGGCTGAGCGCCGAAAAATTGATGCTTTCGAGCTGTGGTGCTGGAGAAGACTCTTACGAGTCCCCTGGACTGCAAGGAGGTCACAGTCCATCCTAAAGGAAATCAACCCTGACTGCTCATTGGAAGGACAGATAATGAAGCTGAAGCTCAAATATTTTGGCCACCTAATGTGAAGAGAAAAGTTCCTGGAAAAGACCCTGATGCTGGGAAAGATTGAAGGCAAAAGGAGAAGGGGATGGCAGAGGATAAGATGGCTAGATAGCATCACCGATGCAATGAATATGAACTTGAGCATGCTCCGGGAGAGAGCGCAGGACAGGAAAGCCTGGTGTGCTATGGTCCATGGGGTCACGAAGAGTTGGACATGACTTAACGACTGAACAACAACAACAAGCCTAACTTAAAAATATTAAATGATTTTATTTTCTCCATAGAAAATAATATTTTTATACTGCCTATTTAGAAGTAAAATGGAGAAGCTTTACAATACAAAAAAAATTAAATGGAGAAGTGTTGGAAAGCGATTTTATTTTTAGTGATAAAAATCTTTATTTTAAAAAGCTTGCAGAAATGTTAGCACAGGAAGATGAACTGTCTAAATATTTTTTTTAATGGAAAGAACTATTGAAAGATAGCAACATAAACTGCAGAAACTTGATAACACCTTGATAAAAGGATCTTCTAGACCCATCTGGAATATCTTATAAGAACCATTTCATATTCTGGATGTGCTCTTCATCACTTGTGTAAGGGTATCTTTGCCTCATGGATGGAAGAAATGGCCAAATAGGGATGCCAGAGAATTCTGCCATGGACTGAAATGGGATCAAATTCCCTTCAGTCCATGCCACAGAATCCTCAGCGGAACAGCACTACGAGGTCCGAGGAGCCAGCAGTCATGCGGCTTTTTTTCGTCGTCCGCAAAGAGTCGCAAAATCTTCGTAAATCAAAACTCAGTGTAGCATGTTCTGATAATAAATACATAAGTTTTTTTTAATAAATGAATTGTGCTTACAGCCGTGTTTGTGGGTGTTCTTTTAACATTGAAATCCTCCTTCTACGTTGGGGAGTTTACTTTCAGCCAAAACAAAGAAAAAATCTGTTTTAAAGAAAAAAAACCTTTTAAAATGACCATGCTGCTCCAGGACTGACATGGTCATTTAAAAAGTTTTTTTCTTTCTTTAAAACAGCGTTGCTTTAAACAAAGAGTTTATCGCTCAGGCACACCTAAGACAGCCTTCTTTTGGGAAGCCCCTAGGAAGAGGAAGTGTTTTGGCTGAAAGTAAACGGAGACGGAGGGTTTCAATTTTTTTTTAAAAAAAGTAAATATTTACGAAAATTGCAATTCTTACAGAAGTTATGCAGACTCATGGAGACGGCTGGGCACCAGAATTTAGGGATGTACGAATCCCTTACCTGGCTCCGCACAGGGGCATCTGTGGTGAGGGGAAGGTGCTCCATCCCTTCCCCCGGAATCCTCCCTGGCCGGCTCAGCTCCACAGAGCTGCCAGCCAGGGCCATCCGCAGCCGGAGTTGCTGTGGCCGTAAATGGTGGCCGTCATAGCGGCCGCCATTTGCGTCCTTCCAGGCTGACGTGATAGGCTACGTAAGTATTTATGTAGCCTCTCACGGCAAGGAGCAGGGACGCAAACGGCAGCCCCTACGCCGTTTGCACCCCTACTCTTTCCGTGATAGGCTACGTAAGTATGTACATAGCCTATCACGGCAAAGAGCAGGGATGCAAACGGCGGCCCCTACGCCATTTGCACCCCTACTCTTTCCGTGCTAGGCTACATAAGTATTTATGTAGCCTATCACGGTAAAGGCAGCCACGCAAATGGCTGCTTTGTGTTCTGTGCTGGCTTTCAGGCCATTTCTGGGCTCAATTCAAAGTGCTAGTATTAACCTTGAAAGCCTTAAACGTCTCCTCTCATACCTGCCTGGAGCCTAAGATCATTTTCAGAGGACCACCTCTGGATGTCCTTTCCAAAGGAAGTGAGGTGGGTAACTACTGAGGAGAGGGCTTTTTCAGTGGTGGCACCATGGTTGTGGAATGAGCTTCCCAGAGATACTCACCAGCTGCCCATGCAGTCATAGTTTCAGCTTCTGGTGAAAACTTTCCTATTCTCCCAGGCGTTTTAGTCCTTCAGTTTTTCTTATTTTTAAACCTGTTATTGCCTTTTTCAATCTTTACATTGCTGATGGTTTTTATCTCAGTTTTATACGGCAGTTTTAAATTTCTAAAAGTTTTGTATTATGTTTTATCATGCTGTATTTCATGGTTTTAATTCTTGTGAACCACCCAGAGCTTCAGCTACTGGGCGGCAAAATTTAATAAATAATCAGAAAGCAATAGAATGGGCTGACCCCACGATGAGGAAACTTTTAATTAACATAGCTGGGAATCAGTGCTTAATTGTACTTACTTAGGAGTAAACATTATAGGAGGATCTTGGCCTTGCGGAAGGGCAGTGCTGCTGAATAGCACTATATTAGGAGCTTGTGTGGGACCTCTCATTCAGTTCCATTTCCAGCTAATTATTAAAAAGAAAAGCAGTGCCACAGCAGAGCTCTAGGGCTCTGGTGGAAGCCATCCTTTTTCCAAACAGACAGACAAGATCTAGAGCAGGTGTCGGGAACCTCAGGTCCAGGGGCCAAATCTGGCCCTCCAGTAGGGATGGTGGAGAATTCCGCCACGGATTTCAGTGAGGCTGAATGCACTGGCATTTGGCCCCCCAAAATCCGTCGTGGAACGGCCTGCCCCCCCGCCCCCCCGCGGATTTCCCCTGGGACGAAGCTTACCTGGGGCAGATGTTCCGGACGGCAGCAGCTCCGGCAGTGGCTCCGGCGGCTGGTCTTTCGACCAGCTGCCGCGGCCGCCATTTGTATCCTGGTCTTTGCCGTGATAGGCTACGTAGGTATTTACGTAGCCTATCACAGCAAGCCAAGCAAAACAAAAACAAAAAAATGGCATACGCAAACGGCGGCAGCTACAGCCACCGCCATTTGCGTTCCCTATTTTTCACCGTTTTAGCCTACGTAAATATTTACGTAGGCTATTAAAGCAAAAAAAAAAGGGGAACGCAAATAGCGTAGTGGGCACTATTTGCGTTCCTTTTTTTTCTGCCGTTTTAGCCTACGTAAATATTTACGTAAGCTATTACGGTGAAAAAAAAGGAACGCAAATAGCGCCCACTACACTATTTGCATTCCCTTTTTTTCGCCATAATAGAAAAAAAGAAATTTCGCTAAAATGGCGAAAAATAGGAAACGCAAATGGAGGCCACCGTAGCTGCCACCATTTGCGTACGCTGTTTTTTTTGGGGGGGGTGCCATTATAGGCTACATAAATACTTATGTAGCCTATCACGGCAGCCTGGCTGGATGCAAATAGCGGCCGCTACAGTGGCCGCAGCAGCCTGTCCGCAGCCGGAAATCCAGCTGTGGACAGCCCTGGCCGGCTGCTCCGCGGAGCTGCCGCGGAGCGGAGCCAGCTGGGCAGGATTGCGGGGGGGGGGGAGGACCAGATCGCCTCCCCCCCATTGAGGATTCCGGGGGGAGGGACGATGCGCCTCCCCCACCCACTGCAAAAAATTCCACAAAAAGGTAAGTGAGTTTCGTACATCCCTACCATCCAGCATTCTCCAAATCTGGCCCCTTTTCCCCAGGATTTGTACACTTCCCCCCACCCCATTCTAAAAGGTTGAAATGCCTCTCCTTAGGCTTAGTTACTGGCAGTATGAGCTTTGAGCTAAAATATGCCAGTAGTTTTTGTGTTTTTGTCTCACTTCTTTTGCCTTCGGCCCTGCCCACTAATGGAACACAGCCCCAGAGAGCTTCTCCAAAACTGACTTTGGCCTTTGGGCTAGAAGAGGCCCCCCATCCCTGATCAAGTGTATTCCAGTAGCTCATCCAAGCTTTCCAAATTAATGCAGAAGGTTTATTTTGGATAATACTTCCAAGATTCAACCAATCAGCTTATTCCAGGGCAGAGGATAGACAGAGGAGACATAAGTCTTTGTTTTCCTCCCCAGTGCAAATAAGATCTCCTTCACACGCACACACACACACACACCCCAAGCTGTGTCAAACCTGGTTTCCCAGTATTGCTCTTTCACATGGCTGTGGTATGCGTATAGAATACTCTGCTCTGACTTGGATTCCTGCATTGAGCAGGGGGTTGGACTCGATGGCCTTGTAGGCCCCTTCCAACCCTACTATTCTATGATTCTATGATTCTGCTGCAGCCCAGGCACAACTGCATCTGCTCCTGCTCAGACGTTGTTACCCTTGCCTCTTTCTCCCATTCCATAGATTGTCTCCCAGGATGCTGAAATGTAAATTGGAGGCTGCTTGGGGCAGGGACCAATTTTGGGGTTTATGAAACTGTATTAAGCACTTTGCATAATGATGGTGCTGAAATCATCATCTCTTCATTCCTTGCTTCGCACTCTACACATTCTTGTTCATGGCACAGAATGGCCTTCATACTGCACTGAGAATTATTTATTTATTACTTTTGTGCTTCGCAACAAAAGCCAGCATGACCTGACAAATGTTGGCTAGAAGTTAGAGCCACTGTCATTGAGGAAAGTGGACTTGATAAGACCACTGATCCTCTCATTCTGTTTTCCTGATTACTATTTATCCAATGCCATTCTTCATAATGGCTCCTTACTGGGAACGGATCAAGGAACATTATGTGCCAAAGACAGGCTGGCTTGACACAAGACAAGTAGCCCACTCAGCTCGCCTACCTGGAAAACTAATTGGTTCCTTGGTACTAATTAGTGACTGCAAAGTAGAGTCTAGATGCAATACAAATAAATCATGAGAATGAATCTCTCCATAAAGAATACAGAAAAAGTGCAGCTTTGTGGTCTTTTAATTTATTTTTATTTGTAAACAACAGGAAACCATAAAATAAGGCAGACAGAAACCCAACTCTCCTCCGCTCGCCTGGTTCACTGTCTGGAACCAAACTGGGCTGCATCCTCCTGGAGCAGTCGCTTTCATGAGAGCTGATCATCTTGGGTTCCCTCATTGCTGTGACACTTGTTAGGCCACTGTGGTCCCAGTGCACATGGCTTTCCTGTCTTGCCCCCTCACAATGCCATGTAATATGACCAAGGCATGTGATTTCTCAGCATATACTTCATCAAGCTTGACCTTGACAAGATGTGGAGGCTGAATGCTTCTGAACGCTGCTCACTGAAAGGGCAGAGGGAGAATGAGCAAAGGAAAAGGAAATTAAGCAGGCATTCATGCAGGACAGCCCATGTGCCATTACATTTCTCAAAAGAAGGCCATTCCAGACATCCACACTGGAGGGCTGGGGGGCGGTGGCGTAATTTTAAATACTATGGCATTCTTCTTCTCACTCACATTTACCTTTAAATCATGATGCAAAAATACAGAAGTTTAAGTGATTACAAATAAGTGTGTGTGTGCGTGCATGTGTGTGTGTGTGTGTGTGTGTGTGTGTTAGCACTGTGCCGAATTTTCCAATCTATTTCTTAAAAGGACTTTTAACAGCAACAAAACAAAACCAAAAATGCCTCACTCAGTAGGCAGCAGCACTTCCTTCCAAGGGAGGAAGTCCTGGTTCAGCTCTCTAGGGGGCTTTGCAGAAACTACAAACAGCTGGAGAGGCTGCACAGACAGGAAAAGATAAGCATAGAGAGCACACATACCCTCTCAGCCACCTCCTCACAGTAAGGTAAGCACTGAAGTCTCTGCACATGGAGAAATTTCTCCAAAATTCTCAAAATTCCCCCCAAAGAGGCAGAAAAATGACTGCCTCTTTTGCAGGGAAATGAAAAGGTTGCGAAAGGACAAATGGAGTTCTGGCACAGCACGTGTGTGTGCTTGCATGCGTAATACACATGAGCACGCGCGCACACACTCACACACACACAGAGGCAGTGTAATCCTGTACATACCAACTCAAAAGTAAGTCCCATTGAGTTCAGTCAGCTTTACTCTCAGCTAAGTGAGCATAGGGTTGCAGTCTTCAATTGCCCAGTTTCTCTGCTTTAAATAGAGACGTCAGGGCCTAATGATTTCCAAACTGCTCTTCTATATTTAAGGCAAGGAAAGCCAGCCATTTCAATCACGTGTGTGCTATTAAATGCTGACCATGCTGCATATGCATTTTACCACTTCAATGGGTCCTTTTGCTACTTGCATTAAAAAGTAAAGTGCAAATCAGCTCTGATAGTGCTGCATGTGGGTCATGACTGTGACACGCTTGCCATTTATGTTCAAGGGGGGGAACTGGCTGCCACAATGACATCATGAAAATAGAGTTCCTATTATTCTAAAACAGCATTCTAGAGCCACATAAAAATTAGAAGCAAGGTTTCTGAAGGATCATTAGCAGGACATGGAAGACCTAGATATTATTACAGGATACCTTAAGCCGTAGTTCTCAAGCCATTACTCTTCTGCAGTATATAGCCCTTACTGAGGTAACCCATGCTTCCTTTAACCTGACTCCAAAGGGGCACCATTAGGCATTCCCAAACAAGTGCATTACTCAGCACATTCTAAGCTGTACATCTGGGTAAACATAGACAGCCATTTACCAAATGATCCCTTCCTATCGTGTGCATACAGCCACTTGGTGGTCATGTCCAGCCTCATAGAACATAGGCAGCTGTCCTATACCGAGTCAGACCCTTGGTCCATCTGGCCCAGTACTGCTGACACTGACAGGCAGAAATGGCTCTCCGGGGTTTCCAGGAGGATTCTTTCCTAGCCCTACCTGGAGATGCTGGGGATTGAACCCGGGACCTTCTGCATGCCAAGCAGGTGCTCTACCACTGACCCAAGGTTCCATCCACCAAAATGTTCCCAGTTCACCTTCTGGAGCAGCACTGCAAGAGCATGGTGGAGGAACACACAAGTCCATCCCCTCCACCATGCAGACAGCCTCCATTATGAACTGCGCTCTCTATGGGACTGTGGATGTTTTTCATCACAGCAAGCTGTTGCTCAGAGAGAATGGAATATCTCCCATGTTTCCCATGGATGACGACTCTCAGATTTGTCACTTGGACAGACTGAATTTAGTGATATGTTGTCTATTGCTATACCTCCATTGTCCAGCACCATTGACCTCACATCCCTTATTTTCGCCGTCTTAGTCTACGTAAATCTTGACGTAGACTAAGACGTGCCAAAATAAGGAACACAAATGGCGGCGGCCATGGCCGCCGCCATTTACATACGCGCGTTGTTGTTGTTGTTTTTAAGTCAGCCATGATAGGCTACGTAAACATTTACATAGCCTATCATGGCTGACTGCAGGGACGCAAACGGCGGTGGCTACGGCCGCCGCCATTTGCGTCCCTGCTAGCCAGTGCCCGGATGTCCGGCTGCTGGTGGAGCCGGCTGGTGGCTCCGCAGAATCCCTGTGGAGCACAGCCGGCCGGCCAGGATTCCAGGGGGGGAGGAACGGAGCACCTCCCCCCCAACCATAAACATAATCCGCGAAAGGTAAGTGCCTTTCATACATCCCTAACTGCGGCCGGACGCCATTTGCAGCCGCAGTACATCTCATCCCCTTCAGCCAGCGATACAGCATGGCGGCCATATTGCTGGCGCTTCAGAGCCGGCCAGCGGCTCCGCAGAATCACCATGGTGCGGAGCTGGCTGGCGAGGATTCCGGGGGGGAGGAACGGATCGCCGCCGCCCCCCAGCGGACTCCCAGCAATAGGCAAGGTAAGGGATTCTTACATCCCTATTCCTTGAAGGGAAGTTGCTTCAAACCCCTGATAATTTTGGTTGTCCTTTCCTACACTTTTTCCAGCTCTATACTATCCTTTTTGAGGTGCAGTGAGAAAGGACTATATACAGTATTCCAAGTATGGTTGGTGGGACCATAGATTTGTATAAAGACATTACGATATTGGCATGTTTATTTTAATCTATTTCCTTATGATGCCTAACATGGAATTTGCTTTTTTCAGTCTCTGTTTGTATATCACATTCAGAGCAGTTCCTGATTTATTTATTTTTAAATCATCCACACCCCATATGGCAGATGTTCCACATTCTGTGTCATTCATATGAAGCATTCAAACTGTCCTAGGCACATTGCCCACCCAGTTAACATGATGCTGTGCTCCGAACGTTCAAGGGCAAACCTTTATGTTACAGAAGATTGTGCTGCACTGGAGTGCCTTGGGAAAATTTGTTTTTCTGTGAAGAGCAGCTCGCCCAGACTTCAGGCCTGCCAAAAATGATATATGATGCATCATGAATCTCACCATGCACTCCCTAAAATTTGGACAATATACTGAAACTTTCCAAACCGCTCCAGAACTACAGTATCTCACCTTATTTCTATGGGCGATGAATAGTCTGGCTGGGAGGAGGGGATGGCAAGAAATGAATAGGGAAGGTGGCTGTAGAGGCTTTTCTTGGACAACCGAAAGTATGAAGACAACCTACAGCTTTTGGTCTCATTCCATCACTCCCAAATAACACCATTTTGGGGTTATTTTGCAGAGACATGAAAACAGTTCACTTTTTCAATAATAATGTCCAAGTTTAGAATACTGCAGAACTGGCTAAGGGCAGAGGTTTGTTTCACCCATCAGAAACCCAAACTCAGATATTTAGTTTAAATCCTCTGAATGGCCCATTTTGTTTCGGTCCTCCTGAGTCCATACCCCACTGAAGGTTCACTTAGTGTCACATTCAAGCGTGCTGTGAAACTGTAAGTTTCACTTGGCTTACAGACAGCGACTGCGAGAAGGCAGCCATGTTATGTGGCTTCCACGTGAAAATGTAGCAAGGGCTAGCTTTGCCTTAAAAATGACTGATGGTTCTTAGTGGCGCAAGACTGAGCCTGGAATGAAACTCGACTGGTCCCACGTAAGTAGAGGCTTCCCTTGTGTCATCATTTCTCAGAGCACTCCTTGCAGTCCTCCCCAACCTGATGCCCTCCATACGTTTTTGGACTACAACTCCCAGCATTCCTGACCTCTCGGCCACAGGGCTGATGAGAACTGTAGTCCAAAACATTTGGGAGCCACCAGGTTGCGGGAAGCTATATTACTGGGACGTCTCATTAAGAGGAGGAGAGAACACTGCTGTTCAGTTCCTTCAGTGAGGAGCAACACCAGCAGCCACTGCCTGCTCACACACTCAGCCACTGGCTCTCGCATTCTGGGATGGAGAGAGCTGGTGGACAAGCCAGCAGGCAGCAAGGGCTGCTCTTCCTCCCTGACACTGCTGCTCACTTGTCCACCCACCTTCTTGGGAGCAGCTCCTCCTCCTCCTCTTTCCCCGGTTGGTGTAGTGGAGCCAGGGCTCAAAGGGACGTGGTGCCAGCGGGTTCTGATTAGCAGGGATGCTGACCTCATCTCGCCCACCCCTCCCAGAATTCCCTGTTCCCTTTGAGCTTAGCTGCCCTCCCTAAAATAGCTGGAGGGAACAATAGCAACAATATATTGTTCCTTGAGGTAATACAAAGTACTTGGAGGTGGCTCGGTCTTGAATGGCCAGTTATGACCCATGCGCTTTACCTGCTGGAGAGGAAAAATACTAGAACTGATTTGTTGGCATGGATCAACAGAGCTGTCTGCATCTTTGGCCTCCCCTTAGGGGTGTGGCGAGGGGGACTGTCATGATGAGTGCCTGCACATCAAAACTTGCCACTACACTACTGCCTGGGCCACTGTTTCCGCTCCTTTGCTTGCTGTCCCGCACTCTTGGGAAAGAACAAGTGAGCCAGTGCTCAAGTGGTGTGGGTGGCAAGGAGGCACATCAATCACGGGGACAGGGCACACAGCGCTGAAGGAGCGATGCCTGCTGAGAAGGTGTGGTTCTTTTAAGTTGTACAACCATCGCAAGTGGTTCCACGTCCCCTGCTGCCACCGAGCCATATCATCCACACATCTGCCAGGACACACCAGCTTAGGTTGACCTCGTCTGATCTCAGAAGCTAAGCAGGGTCAGCCCTGGTTAGTACTTGGATGGGAGACCACCTAGGAATCAGACTTCCTTCCGGCACTGAGCAGGGGGTTGGACTCAATGGCCTTGTAGGCCCCCTCCAACCCTATGAGTCTATGAGTCTATGAGTCAACTGAACACAATCCAGAGTACAATTCTGTCACAAGAGCAAAGCCAAAACTAAAAGTCCATGCAAGACAGGTAACTCAGGGAGACAAGGCCAGCTGAAGACGACACATCTAGTTACATATATAATACGTACATCTCTGCCATATTATTAAGGAACAAGGCACATACAACACCTGTCTAGAAAACAGGTAGCCATTTTACAAATGGCTGGGCTGAGAATAGTCCCAAGAGCAACCAGTAAATCCATGGCATAGAACTCAAAACATGTGCAGAGCAGATCACTCAAGAAAGTAAGACAACTTAGCCATGGACTACACATCAAGTCGCAAAATGCCTTATATGGTCAATTAATTAAGCATCTAGAATGCATTTACCCACTGTGGGGTAATTTACCCACACTCCACACACACATTCCATGCACAAGCATGCATGCATGCACAGCCACACACACACATACACACATTTCTCTGTTGCAGCCATTCATACATATGCACACACAACACATTCTCTCTCTCTCTCTCTCTCTCTCACACACACACACACACACACACCCCAAGTCAGCTACAAAGCCAGCATGCCCCTGTAGTTTCCCCTCTGCTCAACAGCACGCTCTTGTTCCACCTTCTGTCTCTCACTTTCATTATGGGGTATGAGCATCCATCATGGCTATGAACAACAGACTGGTAAGCAAGGCCAGGCAGTCAATGGCCAGATTTTGCCACTGCTAGAGCCATGCACAAACACATGCTTTCTGCCTTGCCAACACATATGCAGACCATGCAATATTTTAAAAGAACTGATAATAAAAGGAATGAATGGGGATGGAAAATGCAGATGGGGTAGGGTGGCCATGTGTCCACTTTTACAGAGGACACGCCTCTATTTGAATGGCTACCACAGGATGATCCTCTATCTGAAGGCCTCCTCTGTTTGAAGGGCTGTCTGGCCCAAGTCTGGTTTAAAGATAAAGAACCATGAGAAGGAAGAGTTGGGCCTTGAAGTTGCCCATCAACAGCACCTGGACAGCAGGCTGAGCAAGGCACACAGGTCACTTGGTCACAGTCTTCCACACTATGGTGAGATGGACTACATTTCAATTTAAATTCAAATAACTATTTCTAAATTTCCATCTGTGCATATAAATTGCCATCTGCAAGTTTTAAGCAAATCAGTGTCATCTTTTGTTCTCTTTTTTGACAATACATAACTGGCCACCCTAAGATGGGGGCAGGAAACCCAGTTTTCTTCTCCATCAACTGGGAAAGGTGGTGGCAGGAACAGATGCTCCAAAACTGGTTGGCTAGTGCTTTCCCAGTTGGTTGGCAACCCTCTTGGGCCCCTATGTAGACAGGCCCTTATGCGGAACTGAAATTGTCAACTGAAATAGTCACCTAATATTTGCTGAAGTCTTTGAGATAAATAAGGTTTCTGACACGGACGAATAGGCTCAGTGGCCTGTTGTTTTTAATCAGTGTAACGAGGCAGCTCTTAAGGACTTATGTTTTTCTAAACCTGTTTTTGGCCTCATAACCACAATGCACAGTGACCTTATAATAAACTTTGATAAAGAGGGGAGAAACAGCATTTCCAGTTTCTCATGAGGGAAGAAAACTATAACTTGTACTTTATGCCAGCATTGTGGTATGTTGTTTCTCTTCTCTCCCAAACTGCATAATTAAAAACAATGTTTTGAATCTTTGAGAATACTTACTATAAACAGTTTTGGTGGAGACTAAATGAGTCAGCTACAGTGCTTAATCAACTGCAGAAGATGCGTACTGCTGCGTATGCTTGGATGCTGCGAACATTATCCTTTAAGCGTTCACTTTTTAACTGAGAGGAAATAAAAGCACAATGAGAATAAGTTAATGTCCTTCTTGGCTGAGCTGTAAAAAATTAAGGCAAAAGAGAGAAGATTGGTTTTAATCCAGCAGGAATAGTCTTTGGACTTGTCATGTTGCATTTTATATGAAGCATTATTTAAGATGAGTGAGTTGCCAGAGGAGAAGGAGATTTGGAGAGTGTGCTTTGGAGGGGAGGGCTGCAGGGTACAGCAGAGGATACAGAATTCCTGTTCAGCAAGCGGTATCCTGCTTGAGTATTCTGGATCCAAGCCCAAATCCAAATGTGGCCATAAAAGTGAACTGTAGCTGAGTGGATGGATTATTGCCAGCCCTACTTTCCCCTTTCGGGCTGCCTTTGCCCCACCTTGTCCCCAGATTTTTTTCTCTCTGAGTTCTTTGGGATCCTCACCTCTGTCCCTGCTTCTTCAGATCCTGCAATCTCAGTTTCCAAGGAGCATTCTAGTTGCTGCCCACTCCTGTGTCCCCATTTATTATTGACCTTCTGTTCTAGGCCTGTTAAGAATAGCATTCCTTAATGAAATGAAATGAAATGAAATGAAATGTGAGAAGTGTTAGTTGCTAGGCATGCAAATAGGTCTGAGACTTGAACTGGGATTGGTGTAGTACCTTCTGATGTCTCAAAGGCACTAATAACTCTCCAAAGCAAAAGGAAGCATTGCTATTATCCTGTGCAGTTCCTATGGGAAACATGTTAAAATATAACATAGGAGATGGGATATAG
The DNA here is from genome assembly GCF_057233095.1 of Heloderma suspectum. NCBI lineage: Eukaryota > Metazoa > Chordata > Lepidosauria > Squamata > Helodermatidae > Heloderma > Heloderma suspectum. Next base: position 268,954,457 of record NC_139459.1, on the reverse strand, counting down.
CATAATTTTAAAAACATATATTTCGCATGGCTTCTGAAATTAGAATAGGATTTTTCAGAACAGCTCTCATTCCCCAGAGATCAACTTGTCAGATACAATGTAGTCATCTTCTACTTGGGGGGAAAAATCATTTCAACCAAACCTTCGTGTTATGTTTCCTGGAATGAACAAAATAGGAATTCATCTTTGGCTACTTTGAAACACAACAACAAAAGTTCAGTGATCTTCATCACTTGAGTAGAATTTTATGCACTGAAAAAGTTACCTTCTGTCAGGTCATGAATGAACTAATAAGTATATCAATTGAATGAGTAGATGCACAAGAAGTAATTGAAAATGAACAGGCTGCATTTGAGAAGTTCATTGGCAGAGCTGTGCAAAGTTACAACCAGAAAGTAACTACAGCTAAGTTTAATTAAAACTTGTTCAATCTAATATAATAGTCATGACTGAAAAACATTTTTCTTTTCTTTTTAAAATTCTGGTGTATACAGGGATTAGTTTTAGTTCATTTTTTATCAGGATTTACCAAGTTCACATCTTCCGGACCAACCACAGACTCGGACCCGATCTGTGGTCGAAGTCTGTACATTTCCAAGCTTGCAGTGTGATTCGCAGATGCCAAACTGTGTTCAACAGCATGTGTGCATTTGAAAAATGTGCATAAAAAGTGTACTTTTTAAAAACGTGCACAAATACGTTTTAATCAATGGGAGAAGAATGCGTACATTTCAAAGATGCACACAATTCACGTTTATTCAATATTTGGAAAAATGTGCATGAAAATATACATGGATTTTCATGTGCAAAGAAAAAAACAAAGCCCACAATTTGATACAGACTCAGGTTGGAAGGAGCTTCAAAACAGAATGTGGAGAAATTTGGCAAGCTGATTTTTGCTGATTTGCTCCTCCCTTGGTGGACACAGCCAAAGGCAAAGGACCTCAGTATCTCTGAAAATTCACATATACACCCATTTAGTTTCCTGGAGAAAACACTCTTCCTGCCTGTGAGTGCATGTGCATGTGTGTATAGTCTGAGGGCAAATGATGCAGCCACTTAGTTGAAGCTAAGCAGGTCTGGATCTGGTCAGCGTCTGGATGGGAGACCACATGGAAACCCCATGTATATTGCTTTGAGTTCCATGATGGAAGAAAGATGAGATCTAAATTTAGTTTAAAAATTAATTAATTGGGGAGTAATTGTGCCAGGACCAATGTGCATTTGCTGCTCATGTGCTACTGAACCCCCTTCTATCCCTCACTTTCTGTCAATGAGAGAGAGCGTTTGTGTTCTTCTTTAAAATTTGATGCCACAATTCCTCTTTCTTTACATCCTAATCTGCAACTTTACTTTCCAATTCTTTCAGTCTCTTCCTCTCACATGGAATAAAAGATGTACATCCTTCACATTGTAGCTTATCTCACCTTTGAAATATCGCACACCCAGAAATAGCAAAGTCAACACTGAGTAAAAAATGTTGCTTGGAACTAGAGAATGAAATGTATAATAATAATAATTCAGAAAAGCAAGTTCATCAAGATTTCTACAGGGGCAAATAGAATAATTTATATAGATCAATATATCAAATCACAACGTCAATATATCCATATTCTTTGTTCTGTCATCTTTCTAGGCAATAGGCTTGTCCTTGTTGCTCTCCATGCCCATAGCCTTCACTTGCCATTGATCCCCTTGCCTTATACTAATTGTACAACCTGTACCACAAGCAGTCTCTCAGGCTGCCATCCTATGGTCCCTAGAAGGGTTCATAGTACTTTTCAGCTCTCCTCCTCCATGAGCAGAGAGAGAGAAAGATCTACCCTCAGACAGGGAAATCTGACCTTGGATGCCCCTGCCAGCCCCCAGCAGACACCTCCGCAGCTCTTACTTCTGATTTTGGGAGAGGCAAGAAGGGGATAGATCAGAGGTTGTTCCATGGGGATGCCAGGAAAATGTGTAGATCCACCAGATCCAAAGCTCTTCCATGCCCCCAACACACCTACAAATCAGAGGGAGAACAACTACCCCAGCCTTAGAGCAGGCGCAGTTCATTTCCATCCCATTTATTTATTTATGTATTTATTTATTTCATTTCTATACCGCCCAATAGCCGAAGCTCTCTGGGCGGTTCACAAAAATTAAAACCAAACAACACACAATAAAACAATTTAAAATATATAGAACATTAAAACCACAATATAACAATACAACCACAATCAAACCTATCAGCAGTGCAGGAGTTTAAAATACAGATTTAAAACAGCAAAGATAAAAATTTAGAAAGCTAAAATGCTAAAATGCCTGGGAAAATAAAAAGGTCTTCACCTGGCGCCGAAAGGAGTACAATGTAGGCGCCAGGCGAACCTCACTAGGGAGCTCATTCCAGAGCCGGGGTGCCACAACAGAAAAAGCCCTCCTCCTAGTAGCCACCCGCCTCACTTCCTTTGGCAGGGGCTCACGGAGAAGGGCTGCTGAGGATGATCTTAAGGTCCGGGCAGACACATATGGGAGGAGGCGATCCTTCAGGTAACCTGGCCCCAAGCCGTTAAGGGCTTTGAATGTTAACACCAGCACTTTGAATCGGGCCCGGAAATGGACTGGCAGCCAGTGCAGCTGGAAAAGTACTGGCGTAATATGAGCTCGCAGGCCAGTCCCTGTTAACAATCTTGCTGCCCTATTTTGGACCAGCTGAAGTTTCCGGACCATTTTCAAAGGCAGCCCCACGTATAACGCATTGCAGTAATCCAGACGAGAAGTTATCAGAGCATGGATAACTGTAGCTAGGCTATCTCTGTCCAGATAAGGACGTAGTTGGTATACCAGCCTAAGCTGATAAAAAGTGCTCCGTGCCACTGAGTTCACCTGTGCCTCCCTCAAGTGGCAGTTCTGGATCCAAGAGCACCCCCAAACTACGAACCTGATCCTTTGGGGGGAGTGCAACCCCCTCCAGAACAGGTTGAATATCACCTAGCCGGGCAGACAAACCACCCACTAACAGTACCTCCGTCTTGTCTGGATTGAGTTTCAGTTTATTGGCCCTCATCCAGTCCATTACCGTGCCCAGGCCCTGATTCAGAACAGCCACTGCCTCACCTGGTTTTGATGAGAAAGAGAGGTAGAGCTGGGTGTCATCCGCATATTGATGGCACCTCAGCCCACACCTCCGGATAACCTCCCCCAGCGGTTTCATGTAGATATTAAACAGCATGGGGGATAAAATAGAGCCCTGTGGAACCCCATGGCACAATTGCCATGGCACAGAGCAATAATCCCCCAGCACCACCTTCTGGAATCGGCCATCCAAGTAGGAGCGGAACCACTGTAGTGCAGTGCCTCCAACTCCTAACTCAGACAACCTATCCAGAAGGATACCATGGTCGATGGTATCAAAAGCCGCTGAGAGGTCCAGGAGAATCAACAGGGTCGCACTCCCCCTGTCCCTCTCCCGGCAGAGGTCATCCCACAGGGCGACCAAGGCAGTTTCCGTTCCAAAACCAGGCCTGAAGCCCGATTGAAATGGATCTAGATAATCCGTTTCATTCAACAGTGCCTGGAGCTGTCCTACAACCACCCGCTCAAGCACCTTGCCCAGGAAGGGGATGTTGGCCACTGGCCTATAATTGTTAACATCCTCTGGGTCCAGGTTAGGCTTTTTCAGGAGTGGTCTAATTACCGCCTCTTTTAAAGTGGCAGGCACCACTCCCTCTCTCAAGGAGGAATTTACAACCTCCTGGACCCAGCCGGACAACCCCTCCTTGTTTGATTTAATAAGCCATGAAGGGCAAGGGTCAAGCACACAAGTGGTCGATCGGACTTGGCCAAGCACCTTGTCCGCATCCTCAGGCCTCAGTAACTGAAACTCATCCAATAAAACTGGACCAGACGGTGCTCTGAACACCTCTACCAATGGAACTGCATTAATGGTGGTGTCCAATTCATGACGAACCTGAGTGACTTTATCCTCAAAGTGCCTTGCAAACTTGTCACAGCGTGCTACTGAGGGTTCCACCGTCTCTCTCCCTGGCCCAGAATGTAACAGGCCGCGAACCACTCGGAAAAGCTCCGCTGGACGACACTGAGAAGATGCAATGCTGGTGGAAAAGAACTGCCTCTTTGCCACCCTCACCGCCACAGAGTAGGCTCAATAGTGGGCTCTTACCTGTGTTCGGTCAGACTCAGCATGAGTTTTCCTCCATCTGCGTTCTAGCCGTCTCCCCTCTTGCTTCATTGACCTCAGCTCAGGTGTATACCAAGGAGCTGGCCGGGCTCTGCTCAGAGGGAGAGGGCACTTGGGCGCGATCGTGTCAACCACCCGAGTCATCTCTGCATTCCACAGAGCGACCTGGGCTTCGACAGGAGCACCAGCCATACCAGCAGGAAAATCCCGCAGAGCCCTCTGGAATCCATCGGAATCCATTAATCTCCGGGGGCGGACCATTTTAATAGGTCCCCCACCCTTGCAGAGGGGAAAGGCCGCCAGGAGTCTAAACCTCAGCAGGAAGTGATCTGATCTGACCATGACAAATGTTAATTCCTCCACTTTCAGATCACCATCCACCTGCCCAGTCGAGAAAACCAGATCACACGTGTGTCCTTTTATATGCGTTGGGCCGATGACATGTTGGGACGGCCCCATCGTTGTCAAGGCGGCCATGAAGTCCTGAGCCGCCCCGGATACAGCGGCCTCGGCATGGAAGTTGAGATCCCCCAGGACCATCATCCCATTGACCTTGGGATGATACCTCTGATACTAGAGTTAGCATATAGCCCTCAGGACTAGCAGCCATTGATAGCTTTGTCCTCCATGAATTTGTCCAACCCCCTTTTAAAGCCATCTAAGTTGGTGGCCATCACTACATGTTATGGTAGTGAATTCCATAGTTTAAGTAGGTACGTGTGAAGAAGTACTTCCTTTGATCTGTCCTGAATTCTCCTACCAATCAGCTTCATGGGATAAACCCAGGTTCTAGCATTTGTTTGTTTGTTTATTTATTGCATTTATACCCCGCCTTTTTTCCTCTTGCAAGGAACCCAAGGCGGTTTACATTATCCTCCTCCTCTCCATTTTATCCTCACAACAACAACCCTGTGAGGTGGGTTGGGCTGAGAGTGTGTGACTGGCCCAAAGTCCCCCAGTGAGCTTCCATGGCCGAGTGGGGACTAGAACCCGGATCTCCCAGCTCCTAGTCCAACACTCTTGCCACTACACCACACTGGCTCTCTCTAGCATTATGAGAGAGGGAGTAAAATGTTTCCCTATCCACTATCTCCACAACATGCATAATTTTGTACAACTCCATCATATCTCCCCTTACCTTTTTTCTCAACTAAACAGTCCCAGATGTTGTAATCTTTCCTCATAGGGGAGTTGCTGTACCCCCCTGATAATATCAGTTGTTGTTTTTCTGCACTTTGTTGGCAGATTTATTTTCGATTCCTTTCCTAATTATGCCAAACATAGAATTTGCCTTTTTTACAGTAGCCACACACTGGATCAATGTTTTCATCAAGCTGTCCACCACAACCCCAAGATCTCTTCCTTAGTCAGCCACTGCTAGCTCAGATTCCATCAACATATATGTGAAATCAGGATTTTTTTACTTTATTTTTTGTCCCAACATGCATCACTTTACAAGTGCTTACATTGAACAGTTTTTGACATTTTGATGTCCATTCTTCCAGTTTGGAGTGATCCTTTTGGAGCTCTTTGCAATGTATTTTTTTTTTTTAATATCACCCTAAATAATTTGGTGCCATCAACAAACTCGCCTACCTTGTGAACAAGTTGAAAAGCTTTGGTCCCAAGACAGATCCCACTGTTTACATCCCTCCATTGGGAGAATTTACCATTTATTCTGACTCTCTGCTTTCTGTTCTTTAACCAGTTACTGATCCATAAGAGGACCTCCCTTCTTATTCCATGACTGACTGCTAAGTTTGCTCAGAAGTCTTTGGTGAGGGACTTTATCAAAGACCTCTGGGAAGTCCAAGTAAACAATATCTACTGGATCACCCCTTTCCACATCTTTTTGTGGAAGCCATGTTTATTCTTTTTCAGCAGGGCTTGTCCTTCGATATGCTTACTAAATTTAACTTTAACAGTGCTTTCAACCAATTTACCCAGAACACATGTTGAGCTAACCAGCCTGTAATTTTCCGGATCTCCCCTGGATCCCTTTTTTAAAAAATGGTGTTACATTGGCCATTCCCCAGTCCTCTGGTACACAGACCGATCTTAGGGACATGTTACATTTTTTTTTTGTTAGAAAACCAGCAATTTCACATCTGAATGTTTTAAGAATGCTAGGATGTATACCATCTGGGCCTGGTGATTTATTAGCTTTTAATTTGTCAATAAAGTAGAGAACATCTTTTGTCACCACTACTTGCCTCAATTCCTTAGACTCCCTTCCTGAAAACATCAATTCAGGCACAGATATCTGTCCTACATCTTCTTCAGTGAAGACAGGTAAAAAAAATTCATTCAGCTTCTCCGCAATCTCCACATCCTCCTTTAGCACTCCTTTAACTTTCTTGTCATCCAACTAGGGATGGCGGAGAATTTCTCCACGAATCTCGGGGAGGCCAAATGCCAACGCATTCGGCCCCCCGAAATTGGCAGTGAAATTCTCCGCCACCCCCCCACCACCCCCCCAGGATGGGACTTACCTCCCTCGAATGTCCCTCTCGGCTGCGGGTCCCAGCGGCGGTTCGGTGGCAGTTCGGCGGGGGCGGGGGCCGGTCTTCCAACCTGCTGCTGCCGCCGCCATTTCCAAATAAATGTAAAAAAAAAAAAAAAACATGTGATATCACGTGTGTGTGTGTGTTTTTAATATTCACTTTTGTATTTCGCGGCCGGGGAGATGGGGCGCTTCTCCCCAGCCTGAATTTCGACCGGGCAAGGCGGGGCGCCTCCCCCCCCGGCCTGAATTTCGGCTGGGCGAGGCGGGGCACCTCCCCCCCCGACCTGAACTTCGAGGGGAGAACTGAAGCGCCTCCCCCCCACCGCAAAGCAAGCTGCGGGACCAGGTAATTGACTTTCGTACATCCCTACATCCAACAGTCCAACTGCCTCCCTACCTGGTTTCCTGCTACTGGTATATTTAAAGAATTCTTTGTTGTTAGCCTCAATGTTGTTAGCAATATGCTCCTCAAAACACTTTGGATTCTTCATAGACTCAATGCTGGAACTCCCCATCTCAAACAGTAGGATGCTCTGTCACTGGCTCTTTGTATATATGGGAATTGCAATGCAAGACATAAGGGCAATAGATCTCTCCTTATGGCTGTTCCCCACTTAAGTCATCTTCAGAGACCCTCCTCTGGGTGACCCTGCCAAAGAAAGCTAGGTTGTGGCTATGAGAGAGGCCCTTCTCAGTGGTGGTACCCCACCTATGGAATGAACTCCCCAAAGAGGTTTGCCTGGCACCTATATTGTTATCTTTTGGGCATCAGGCAAAGACCTTTCTTTTCTCTCAGGCACTTTAGAGACCTAGTTCTAGGTTATTATGGCTGTTTTATCAATTCCTGTGCTGTTTCTTGTTTTGCATTATATTGTATTTTATTATTTTAAATATTTGCATTGTATTTTATATTTTTAACTGTTATATGTTTTTTTAGATTTTTAACTGTTTGCGATCTGCCCAGAGAACATTAGTTATTGGATGGATGACGATGATGATGACGATGATGATGATGATGATGATGATGATAATATGCTGCCTCTAATCCTGGAGGCAGCATTTCACCATCATAATTAGCACCCATGTAGTGATGTATGGCTGTGAGAGCTGGACTGTAAGGAAGGCTGAGCGCCGAAGAATTGATGCTTTCGAACTGTGGTGCTGGAGAAGACTCTGACGAGTCCCCTGGACTGCAAGGAGGTCAAATCAGTCCATCCTAAAGGAAATCAACCCTGAGTGCTCATTGGAAGGACAGATACTGAAGCTGAAGCTCAAATATTTTGGCCACCTAATGCGAAGAGAAAACTCTCTGGAAAAGACCCTGATGCTGGGAAAGACTGAAGGCAAAAGGAGAAGGGGACGGCAGAGGACGAGATGGCTAGATAGCATCACCGATGCAATGATTATGGACTTGAGCACACTCCGGGAGAGAGTGCAGGACAGGGAGGCCTGGCGTGCTATGGTCCATGGGGTCACGAAGAGTCGGACACGACTGAAGGACTGAACAGCAACAACGATAGCCTTATCCTGCATGAATTTGTGTAATCTCCTCTTAAAGCTATCTAAGTTGGTGGCCATCAGTATACCTTGTGGAAGCTAAATCTCTCTGCCAACTTTCTCCACACCATGCATACTTTTATAAACCTCTATCATGACCCTCTTGTAACCTTTCCTCATACAGGAGTTGCTCCAGTCCTCTGATAATTTTGGTTGCTGTCATCTACATCCCTTAGAATGTACATAGCGAAAATAATATCTTGTGAATCTGTTGCATCGTCCATCTGGAACATATGAACAAATGACAGCTTGCTTCCATGTCTGTTCTGAACTGTTGCACACAACTCAAAAGTGGTGACTGGCTTCCTCCCAGATGCTGACAGTGTGGTATGAGCTATGATGATTCAGATTACACCCTGGCCTCCTGTGCCCCGCCATTTGGAGGTGAGCAAAGCCTCTCCACCGCGCTTTCTAGAAGATACAGTCAAGGGGAGGCAGTGATTTATCATCATCATTAATAGAATCTGTGCTGCTGAAGTCAATTGAACTAACTTGCATATAACTGACTGAAGGACTGGAGCTATCTAGAGCTCTGAACATTCTCTGAATTTTTGAATATTTATCCAATATCTATACTTAACATCTGGTGATATTTCATTTCTACATTTGATATGAGACAGAATGTCATGCTGGCATGCAATGGTATTTAGTATTTTATAGCGGACATCACCATATTAGCATTTAAAAGAAGTGAATAGCTGATGTAATGATGATTGTGTTGGACAATAGTTAATAGTTGGCATAAAACAGTGTATAAGACTATATTTTATATATAACATGCAATGGGATCTAACATTTGACAGCATTCCATTTATGAGGTTCCCTTTTCCCCCCTTAATGTTTTTATACCACTCCATATCTAAAACAGATTTTGGAGCGGTGAACACAAAAGATAAAACTGTAAAAGAATAAAAAGATTAAAACACCTTATTAAAATTATGCTTTTTAAAAGCAGAATGCCAATAGAAACCATGGCTGGTCGTTTAAGGAATGCTTCCTGGAACAGAACTGTTCTCAGGAGGCGCCAGAAGCAATATAGTGTTGGCACCTGCCTGACCTCCACAGGCAGGGAGTTCCAACAAAAGGGGGCTACCACACTGAAGGCTCTTCTCCAGGTGGACTCCAATTGGGCCATGGGTCCATGTGGAACCACCAGGAGCAAGCCCTCTGATGACCTCAGTGACCGGGCAGGTTGGTAAGGGAGAGGGCGCTCTCTCAGGTGAGTCCCAAACTGTTTAGAGCTTCGTGCACTAGCACTATAATCAGCCTGCCAAAATCAAAACAATCAAAACACTGCACAACAAGTCAAAAGGACTTGACATTAGAAGTAAGCTTTCACATTCAAAATTTCACACTCAACGTTTGAACTGTGGAGTATTGTAGAAATGACAACGTTAACAAACATGTGCAAATGTTCATTTCAGCTCAAGAGCAGTTGCTATTAGCCAGCCTACAAAAGACTACACAAGCATGGCCTTTTCCCAGTGAACTTCTGAAAAATGAAGTGGTGGAGGAGGATTACAATGCAGCACTTTTTGAGGGTCACAGCTTTTAAATGGAAAGAAACACACAGACACATTCTCAAGCTGTCTGCCTGGTATGTTTATTCATCACAGGCACTGAATAGCTTCTGGACAGGGTTTCACAAGGAATTGAAAGAGAAGGAAAAAAACAGGAGCTTTGTGGATTTGGGCGGTGAATACACACTAGAGGAACAGAAAAGCAGATGAAAACGGCGGGTGGGGGAGGACATTGTAAGAGAAAAGTGCTTTGTGATCCTAATAGCTGAAATCCATAATCATACTAAGCTTCTTGTTCTGATTTTGAAGGATGCATCCACTGGGGGGTGGGGAGAGATAATATGAACAAGAGAAAAGAAACAAGACTGGAAAGGGGAAATAAGAGCTGTGTGGCAGGACTGACAGAAACGGAAACATGGCAAACACCCTGTTGCAAAGAAATCCCCAGAAGTAGGGATGTCAGAGGATTCCGCCATGGCCTGCAGTAAGTCCCCCCGGAATCCGTGGTGGAACGGCCTCCCCCCCCCGCCACCCCACGGAATCCCCGCAGGATGGAGCTTACCTGGCGGCGGATGCGGCAGCGGATGCGGCTTCAGTGGCAGATGCAGCGGCAGCAGCTCCAGCTGGTCTCCTGGCCGGCCAGTGCTGGGCTGCTGCAGCCGCAAATGGCGGCCATCATAGCAGCCGCCATTTGCGTCCTTGCAATCAGCTGTGATAGGCTACGTAAGTATTTACGTAGCCTATCACGGTAAAGGCAGCCACGCAAATGGCAGCTGCTACACCATTTGCGTGGCTGCCTTTACCGTGATAAGCTATGTAGGCATTTACGTAGCCTATCACGGCAAAGAGCAGGGGTGCAAATGGCATAGCGGCCGCCATTTGTGTCCCTGCTCTTTGCCGTGATAGGCTACATAAATACTTACGTAGCCTATCATGGCTGACTGCAAGGACACAAATGGAGGCCCCTATGACAGCCGCCATTTGCGGCCGCAGCAGCCCGGAGTGGAGGTGGCCGGGGAGGATTCCGGGGGGAGGGACAGAGCACCTCCCCCCCCCCACGGATTGCCTGGCACAGAGCCAGGTAAGACTTTCGTACATCCCTACCCAGAAGCTTCTAGCAAAAGTTATTCTCACTTGCATGGCTGGGACTGACTGCGCTTGGGGATTTCCATCTCAAGAAATGTACCACCCTTTCAGATCCATAGTTTGCTGTATAGCAGTGTTGTCTGATGGAGAAGGAGCCAGGCCTTGTGCTCTTACTTAAAGGCATGACAATGTTTCAGGCAGTCGTACAGCTGGGGCTGGACCTTTGGGCCAACGTTCAGGGGCTGACAGTGACCATCCAGACAGTGGCAATTGAAGAACGCAGCAGAAGCAAACTCCTCTGCATTCCTGTAGTCATAATGATGCTATGATTTAAGTGAATTTAAAATGCAAAAATGCATATGCTGAGATGATGATGACAATTAAACTGTTGGCAAAGAGTCTTCTTCTAACGTATAAGGAATCTAGAAGCAGTTTTAAAGCATGGAATGGCAGTGGGAGTGTGAAGATAAATGTGAGTTGTATCCTTGAAGTAGCATACAAGACCATCTAAAGAGGCCCCATAAGACTATTACGTCCAGGGTGCAGGCAGTTAGGTACAGTAAGTAGGAGAAGGTTGTAATACAGCTCCATGCTGTAGTAAGTCCCTATTGCACTATATTGCACTAATAACTCCCTATTGCATTAATGCTCAGGGCCAGCCCAATATATTTGTTCTGCCTGAAGCAGAGCCCAAATAGTAACCCCACCCATACACCCAACTCTAGGGTCAACCATTTTTTTCCAAAAAAAAAAAAAATCTATATAGGAAACTGAGGCATCTCCAAATTCCTAGGGGGTGGCAGCAAAGGTTATTTCAGTTGGTGGCAAGTGATGATCACTCTTTTTCAGTTTTTCTGTTTGCTTTGAATCTCAAGGGGTGAAAGCCTGATGGCAAAAGCCATAGAAGGCTGGCAAAGAAAACCTGCTTGATCCCACTCAGAAAAACCAGAAAAACTTTTGCCATGTTTGTCCATCATGCTAGGACACTATCTAGCATGAAATCAGAAGGGCCAAAGATTGGTGGGAACTGGCTTTGCATTGAACTCAAGGTTGAATGTGTGATACGATGGAGCCAGCGTAGGAGATGCTTGAATGACCTTCCATTTTCATATATACTTCAGGAGCCTCTTGTCGCTTTCTGCTGTCGAGAAATGTAAGTAAATGAATTGTGAAGAGGTTATGGAAGTCAAAAACATGTAATAAATAATGCACAAACTTCACAAATGACTGCTTTATTATCTTCTTCCTTTTCCACTATCTTTTCTTTTTGTTCCCATAGTGCCAAAACAGTGTCCTCTGTCGATTTCTCTGTTAAATACTGGCCCGTTCCCTTCTGGTATATAGATAACAGGGCTGAAACATGTCTGAAGGTCATCTAGACACTGGTGCTACCATATTCAAACATCCATAAACCAATCTGCCCACATAATTAAACAATGGCATAGGATCATCTAGGTTGCTGTGGGCCACAAGTGGAAAGCATAGGTTTGTTCCTGTGCATGGTGGGACACCACACAGATAACGGTTCCCATGCCAAATAGCAAGCATGCTCCCTGGCCCACAGACCAAACTCATCCTCTTAAAGCAGGGGTGGGCAACCTTTGGGGACCTGTGGGCACAATTGGCAATTTGAGAAACTGTTGTGGCATGCCTCACAAAACTCTCGTGGCAACCACCATGTAATGTGTGCCTAGTCATAAAGGATACGTAATTTGCCCAAAAGACTATGTTCAAGGCAGAGTCCCAACACACTAAACAACTCCTTTAAACCCACTCTTTTCAGTACCAACAGAAACCCATTTGTTAATCTTAAAACAAAAGTGGGAGGGGCTGGGCACCTTGGTGGCCACCAAGAAAGGTGTCTGGTAGCACACTGGTGCCTGCAAGCACCAAGTTGCTTATTCCTGTCTCAAGGACATATGTTGTTTTATGTCCTACCGCCTACCATATCTTTTGTACATCTTTCATTTCATACTGCTGAGGAAGCAGAGCTGTGGCAGTAGCTGAAACTGAGGATATATGGAACCAAGGTATAAAAGATGCAAGAGGATGTCCTTAGAAGACCAAGGTGGTCTCCTGCACTGGATACCCCAGTGTAAGGTGGGATAGAGGTATTTGAGAAAAGGAGAGAGAGACTGAGACACAGAGTATATTTGAGCTGTTCTGTATGCACATCTGTTTTGCAACAAAAGGCTGGTTCACACTCTCTTCAAAGTATCATTATTCTCCATATAGATAAGATCTGCAACAAACTGTAATAGTGTTTAGCTAACTTTTTTTAATGTAAAACTGAACAAAAAATTAAACCTTCCAACATTAAGATAAGGTTGGTCCACACATGCATGAACCATACTGAACTATCATCACTTGATTACTTAACATTTCGTGACTAGCAGGTGAATGTGTGAACTGACTCCATGTAAAAGAATGGAGGTTACATCCAAATGCTCTCTGCATTGTTAGATCTATGATCATTCATTCACACATGCATATCAACACACATGCATATGAACTCACCCCTGATTTTTGTGGTGATGGTGGTAGTGTGTGTTTTCACCTGAGCCTCAAAACTAGGGATTGCGGAGAATTCCGCCACGGACCCCAATGAGGTCAGATTCTAAAGAATCCAGCCCCCCGGAGTCCGTTGCAGAACAGAACACTTACCTCCACCTCCCTGCGGAATCCTTTTCAGCTGGATCCTCTGGCTCTGGAACGCCAGCAATACGGCCACCATGCCATATCGCTGGCTGAGGGGGGATTGACTGCGGACGCATATGGTGTCCTGGATACCATTTGCAGCCGTAAAGGTCTTAGTTTAAGTTAAATGCAACCATAAATGGCTGCATTTAGCTTAAACTAAGACCTTTACAGCCGCAAATAGCATCCTGGATGCCATCTGCATCCGCAGTCAATACCCCTCAGCCAGCAATACAGCATGGCAGCTGTATTGCTCGCACTTCAGAGCCGACTGGCGGCTCCACAGAATCACTGCAGAGCAGAGCCGGCCAGAGAGGATTCCAGGGGGAGTAATGAATCACCTCTCCCCAAGGACAGATTCCCGGCTGGACCAGCAGGTAGGGAATCCTCCCATCCCTACTCAAGACTGGGCAAATGGGAATTATAAATGTGCTTCCATGCATTTGATTGATTGATTGATTGATTGATTGAAATCTTTACATCCCACGTTTTCATTTAAAAATGCTCAAGGCAGCTAACAACATGCATGAAAAACAACCAAAACATGTTGACTATAAATAAGTACATGTAAATGCACCTTTCCTTGGAAGAGAGAGGAGGACCCCAGCCAGGAACAACTGCAAGGTGGAAGGAGAGGGAATCTGCTGCTTGCTGTGACCTCTGCTTCTGCCTCTGGGACTCCTGATCCACCACATTACTGTGAGTGCTGCCTCTTTGCAGGATTAAGGCCCTGACTCAGCAGCTTCTCCCAGGACTGCCACCCCCTCCCAGCCCAATTGTGTCATCTTCCTGGGCTGGGGGCATGAAAGCTAGGAGTGTTATGGTCTTAGAGTGAAGACCATAACAGGGTCCTGGTTGTCCCCAAGCGGTCCCCCAATACAAATAACCTGGATAGCCTTGGCAGCAGTTCCCCTGGGTTAAAAATACTGTTGGTGAATGCCAGGTCGGTGAATGGTAAGACAGCTGCCATACAGGCTTGATCCTGGATGAGCATGCCGACCTGGTATGTATTACAGAGCGATACCATTCAGGTATGACCTCAATCATATCCCTTATGAATATACAGTGGAGGTGACGAATAGATTTAAGGGATTAGACCTGATAGACAGAGTGCCTGAGGAACTATGGATGGAGGTCCGTAACATTGTTCAGGAGGCAGCAACTAAATTCATCCCCAAGAAAAAGAAATGCAAGAAAGCAAAGTGGCTGTCTGATGAGGCTTTACAAGTAGCTGAGGAAAGAAGGGAAGCAAAGAGCAAGGGAGAAAGGGGAAGATATAGCCAACTGAATGCAGAGTTCCAGAGAACAGCAAGGAGAGAAGAAGGCCTTCTTAAATGAACAATGCAAAGAAATCGAGGAAAACAACAGAATGGGAAAGACTAGAGATCTCTTCAAGAAAATCGGAGATCTCAAGGGAACGTTTTGTGCAAAGACGGGCATGATAAAGAACAAAGAAGGCAGGGACCTAACAGAAGCAGATGGGATTAAGAAGAGGTGGAAAGAATACACAGAAGAACTATACAGGAAAGATCGTAATGTCCCTGATAGCCATGATAGTGCGGTCACTGAACTTGAGCCGGACATCCTAGAGAGTGAAGTCAAGTGGGCCTTAGGAAGCATTAGTAACAACAAAGCTAGCGGAGATGACAGTCTTCCAGCTGAGCTATTTAAAATCCTAAAAGATGATGCTGTTAAAGTGCTGCACTCAATATGCCAACAAATTTGGAACACTCAACAATGGCCGCAAGACTGGAAAAGGTCAGTTTACATTCCAGTTCCAAAGAAGGGCAATGCCAAAGAATGTTCAAACTACCGTTGCGCTCATTTCACAGGCCAGCAAGGTTATGCTCAAAATCCTACAAGCTAGGCTTCAGCATTATGCGACCCGAGAACTACCAGAAGTATAAGCTGGGTTTCGAAGAGGCAGAGGAACTAGAGATCAAATTGCCAACTTTTCCTGGATCATGGAGAAAGCAAAAGAATTCCAGAAAAATGTCTATTTCTGCTTCATTGACTACGCTCAAGCCTTTGATTGTGTGGATCACAACAAACTCTGACAAATTTTGAAAGAGATGGGGGTACCAGACCACCTTACCTGTCTCCTGAGAAACTTGTACGAGGGTCAAGAAGGAACAGTAAGAACCAGACATGGAACAACCGATTGGTTCAAAATTGGGAAAGGAGTACGACAAGGCTGCATATTGTTGCCCTGCTCATTTAACTTGTATGCAGAGTACATCATGAGAAATGCTGGGTTGGATGAATCACAGGTCGGAATTAAGATTGCCAGGAGAATTATCAACAACCTCAGATATGCAGATGATACCACCCTAATGGCAGAAAGCGAAGAGGATCTAAAGAGCCTCTTGTTGAGGGTGAAAGCGGAGAGTGCAAAAGCTGGCTTGAAACTCAACATTAAAAAAACTAAGATCATGGCATCTGGCCCCATCACTTCCTGGCATATAGAAGGGGAAGAAATGAAAGCAGTGACAGATTTTATTTTCTTGGGCTCCCAGATCACCGCAGATGGTGACTGTAGCCATGAAATTAAAAGACGCTTGCTCCTTGGGAGGAAAGCTATGGCAAACCTAGACAGCATAGTAAGAAGCAGAGATGTCACCTTACCAACAAAGGTCCGTCTAATCAAAGCTATGGTTTTCCCAGTAGTAATGTATGGCTGTGAGAGCTGGACTATAAGGAAGGCTGAGCGCTGAAGAATTGATGCTTTCGAACTGTGGTGCTGGAGAAGACTCTGACGAGTCCCCTGGACTGCAAGGAGGTCAAACCAGTCCATACTAAAGGAAATCAACCCTGAGTGCTCATTGGAAGGACAGATACTGAAGCTGAAGCTCAAATATTTTGGCCACCTAATGCGAAGAGAAAACTCTCTGGAAAAGACCCTGATGCTGGGAAAGACTGAAGGCAAAAGGAGAAGGGGACGGCAGAGGATGAGATGGCTAGATAGCATCACTGATGCAATGAATATGGACTTGAGCACGCTCTGGGAGAGAGCGCAGGACAGGAAGGCCTGGTGTGCTATGGTACATGGGGTCACGAAGAGTCGGACACGACTGAACGACTGAACAACAACAATGGGTAAGGATGGTGGAGAATTCCGCCATGGACCCCAATGAGGCCGGATTCTAAAGAATCCCCACCCCCAGAGTCCGTGGCAGAATGGAGCACTTACCTCCGCCTCCCTCCGGAATCCTCTTCAGCTGGATCATCCTTGCAGCAATCCTGCGGAGCCACCAGCCAGCTCCGGTGCACCAGTGATATGGCCACCATTGCCATATCGCTGGCTGAGGGGGACTGTCTCCGGATGCAAATGGTGTCCAATATGCCATTTGTGGCCGTAAAGGTCTTAGATTCAGGTAAATGCAGCAGAGCCAGCTGGCCAGGATTCTGGGGGGAGGAATGGATCACCTCCCCCCCACACAGGCAGATTCCCCCCAGAGCAGGTACGGGACAGAGACAGCTTTGGTCACCTTGGTGGATGACCTACGCCAGGAACTGGACAGGGGGAGCGTCTCCCTTTAGTTCTGCTGGACCTCTCAGTGGAATTCAATACCATCGACTATGGTATTCTTCTGGGACGCCTCGCTGGGATGGGACTTGGGGTACTGTTTTACAGTGGCTCCATTCCTTCCTAGCAGCGCGAACTCAGAAGGTGGTGTTGGGGGATGCCTGTTTGACTCATGGCTGTTAGCTTGTGGGGTCCCTCAGGGTTCTGTTCTGTCCCCCATGCTATTTAATATCCACATGAAACTGCTGGGAGAGGTTGTCCAGAGTTTTGGATTTCGGGGCCACCAATATGCTGATGACACCCCGCTCTATTACTACTTTCCACCAGATTCCAAGGAAGCTATTTCTGTCCTTAATGGGTGTTTGGCATCAGTAATGGACTGGATGAGGGAGAACAAATTGAAACTTAATCCAGACAAGACAGAGGTGCTCCTGGTCAGTCTGTGTTGGATGGGGTTACACTCCCCCTGAAGACACAGTTTCACAGTTTGGGAGTGCTCCTGGATTCAGCCCTAAGCCTGGATGCCCAGGTTTCAGCGGTGGCCAGGAGTGCTTTTGCACAGTTAAAACTAGTGCACCAACTGCGCCCATTCCTGGAGATGTCTGACTTGGCCACGGTGACACATGCCTTAGTTACATCCCGTTTTTATTACTGCAACGAGCTTTACGTGGGGCTGCCTATGAAGAGTATTCAGAAACTGCAGTTGGTTCAAAGAGCTGCTGCCAGACTGTTGACTGGGGCTGGTTACAGGAAGCATACAATTCCCTTGTTAAAGCAGCTTCACTGGCTCCCAGTCTGTTTCTGGGCACAATTCAAAGTGCTGGCTATGTGACCTATAAAGCCCTATACAGCTCCAGTCCAAGTTATCTGAAAGACCATATCCTCCCTTATAAACCTGCCCATGTTCTGAGATCTTCTGGGGAGGTCCTTCTCTCAGTCCCACCACTGTCACTGGCACGTTTGGTGGGAACCCGGGAGAGGGCCTTCTCGGTGACTGCCCCACAGCTGTGGAACACCCTTCCCAGGGAGGCTAGGATGGCTCCCTCCTTGATGTGTTTCTGGAGGCAGACTAAAACTTTCTTGTTCCAGCAGGCCTTTGGGACATAGTTGGAACCTGGGGGTAAGCTGCTAAAATGCTGTTTTAAAATGCTGTTTTAATGTTTCAATATTATTTTAATTGTATGGTTGTTTAATTTATATTTTAACTTTTGTATATTTTCATATGTTTTAATTGTATATGTTTTAAACTTTGTAAGCTGCCTTGTGTCTCAGTACTGGGGAAAAGGCGGGGTGGTAGTAATAATAATAATAATAATAATAATAATAATAATAATAATAATAATAATAATTGCATAAACCTGATGGAGGATTGATTGGTTTTACTGTTTCCCTTGGAAGTGATGCCTGCCCTAATCAAGATACTCTGTATTGATCTAGTGTTGCAAAGTACTGATGAATGAAGCTTAACTGACCAGCTAATCAATGAGGTTTGTTTGGATTCTGAAACTGATGCTTTTAGGAAGTCAAATCAATCAGAGTGGTATACAGGAATTCTTCTATAGTATGGAAGAAGAAGAAGAAGAAGAAGAAGAAGAAGAAGAAGAAGAAGAAGAAGAAGAAGAAGAAGAAGAAGAAGAAGAAGAAGAAACAAAGCATTCTTCCAAGTTCATGAAGTATTTTATAGGCCTCCATCCATCAGCATATTTCATTCCACTCTTCTCCCACCACACACACTTCCAGTGCGCACACAAAGAAATATACACTCGTATACTTTTTTAGTACAGTATTGTAACAGAGACACAGAATATCTCCCTGTAGGAGGCATGTATCTCTAATGGTGAATGTAGCTTGTGATTTGCATTTTAGCCTTAAAAAGTTGCTGTAGTGCTATACATGTACAGAAGATTGACTATGATGTGAACTGCAAGGCTATGCTAACTGAATATGTATATGATTATTAAAGGCTGCATTCCAACAGCATTACTCCAACAGCTTACAGCAGAGTGTTCCTTAACACTGGCTGAGATTTTCAGTTCTTCTGAAATGTAACTTGCACATCAGTGTAAACACTCTCCCTCTTTTTGACAGGGTGCCCTTGTAAATGGTAATTTCCTGAGTGGAGGATGGGAAAGGCACTCATCTGGGGCTGAATGTCCTACGGGAAGCAATTTTCATGGAATATCAATGTATCCCTATAGCTACAGGTACAGCTCCAAGCATCAGACAGGCTAATTGGGAGTAACACTACTAAGATCAATGCACTTTATGCTAGAGGAAGGGTGAACAGAGTCAGGAGAGACTCAAGAAGATGGATGTAAATAGGAGGTATTTCCACTGGGCAACAAAGTGACAGTGTTGGGAAAAACTCTGTTGTATAACCAGCATCACCATCTTCTCCCAGAATACACACTATGTTTTAAGGCCAGGCCAAATAGCTGAAGCAAAACAAATCCAATAGAACACAACCATTCCTTAAATTGTATGCAGTAATGATAATCTTGTGAATCAGTTACATCATCCATCCATCCAACACATGACAGTTTCCTTCTATCTCAGTTCTGAATTCTAGCACACAATTGAAACTGCAGAAAGCATCACCAGCAAAGGGAGGTACCTTTTTCCCAGGACACACACACACACACTATGTCAATACCTCAAATCCAGATGTGCAAACTGTACTGACAGCAGTGGTCTCCCCCTTGTGCCAATCAGCCATCTGGACAACCAAAGGTTTAATTTGGCACCTATGGATGCTCTGCAGTAGAACACCTGATCTCTGAAATATTTGTCCAGAAAACTTACTTGTAGATATGGAGGTCCATACTGTTAATTCATATGGTGGAATCTAGAATATCCCTTCTGAGGATAGAAGGGTTCCTTCCATTCGTGGAAGGGGCAAAGATACAGTGGTATGCTCCCACTGGAGGAAAGGGGAGGCAATCTTCCCCTCTTCCCTCTTGCCCATGTAGTCCCCAGTGCCACTTTGCAAGCTGTTCCAGAGTGTCCCCCACCCTCCAGGCCAGCTTTTCAGGGGACACAGGGGGATGCAGATGAATATCACTTCCACTCCCCCATTCATCCAGCAGGCCATCTAGGTGGGTAAACACATCTATTTATGTTTTTCCTTGTATACTCAGAGTTATGTCAATGCGCTGTTCCAGATTTATCTGGATACACATGTGCTATTTCATAAAGTTAGGAGCTGTTTCAAATCCACTTCACACATTACAGACCCACAAAGGACCCATGCTGAGGTCTCCTTTACATGTAATCTACATTTGCTTGCACCCAAATCCACAGTTGCTTCCAAATCCATGGTTGCTTCCAAGCTACTCCTAAAACTCTAACACTGGAAGTGGCAATACTCTCTTGGTTGTTTTCTATTACTGAACTATGTATCAGGATAAGTTTTTGAATCAGAATCTGAATTCTGTACTAATTTACAATGCCTTCTTTCAGCTGCATGGACCTATATTGGATATACAACAAAAAATGGGAAGTCACTCAAATGATGCAGTTTAAGTGGGTACACACAGTGAATGAGCATATATTTTGTACATGTTACAAATAAAATGCTTGAGGTGGCCCTTAATGGTTTCAATTGTGGCGTTCATTTTTAGATGTTTTACTTTGCTTGAAGACTGATTATTTTGTTGTTAACTTGCTGTTAAGCCACCTTGAATATAGAAAGGCAGGTTGTAAATAAGAGTAATTGAAAGATAATCAGGAGTTATGGGGGAGATAATTGCTTTCTGCAATACCTAGGGAAAGGTAAGGTCTTACACCTAATTTTCTCACCATTTTGTTCTGCCGTCCAGCTACTGGATGGAAGCTAGATGTGTGTTATATCACTTCTATATACCCAGTGTCCTATTTTGCAAGCACTGTTTCCTTATTTGTATGCCTCTCCTCACCGTCTGCTCTTGCTGGCAATGTTACTTAGAGAGAACATAAAGTGAAAAGAAGCAAGGTAAATGCAGAATACTGCATGGGACAATCAAAAAACCTTGTACAGGAGGGGCTTGTGACATCAATAGGAGGTAAATCTGCATGCCAGGAACAATCAGTTCAGTGTTAAATTAGAGCTGAGCATTTATGATGGAAAATCCTCTGAACAGAGTTCTTTGGGGGAGGGGGGGGAGGAAATAGGAATAATGAGGTACACTTATTTTGTGAATCAACAGCAGAGAGCAGAAGGAACAACTTTCAAGGGACAATTTGAAAAAAGCTAAGATGAATAATGTTAATTATTGGAAATGTAATGATTACGGGGGCAAAGACATCTTATGCACTGCACTGAATGAGACAGTAGCCGTCTTCTTTTTGAATGCAGACCCACATAAGAGGCTCCCTCCATGTAGAAAGCATCAAAGATTTAGTGTAGGCCTGAACCTTATGTGCTAGTTTATTATATGCAGGGAGATTTTAACATGACAAGCATTCAGAAATATGATATCCCCAATCTGTGTCTGAAATAGTACAATTCAGAATTCCACCAACTCAGTCCTTCTACCTCATACCACACGACATGTAAAATGTCCCTTAGAAGACAGTGATGAAAGCACTGATGGCAGAGAATTTCATGAATCAGCCCCGCCCCATGTTTGTCTATTTAAAAAATAAGCACTGTGAGATTTTTAATATTATTATTGTTATGATGACACAACCATGGCATGTGGAGCTGAGCCAAATTTTTATACGTTTTGCTTTCCGAGTCAAAATTTCAATACACAACGGGGGAGATTTTTTTGGGGGGTGGATGTGTAAATTGTGTGAAAACTGATTGGCTGAAGCTTTATGAAGGGCAGTTGTTACATTCACCATAAAGCACCCTTCTTTGATGTGGGGGCAGATGGAATGGGGGCTAATCTATGAATTCCCTAGTAAGGAAATCCATCCTGCACTGGCTCTTCGTATTTCCATACAGCTTGCATCACTCCAGGTTATGTCTACATTAGTATAACTGAAGCTCACAAGAGAAACACTGAATGATAACCCCACTTCTGTTAAAAAATATCACGTATGCTTAAAACATCCATGACCTGCCACTTAGCATTTTCTACTTCATTGGTTTCTGTTGAGTCAGCTTGTTGTTCAGAGCTTTCTGGGGTGGTTTTTCTCCCAAGGAGCTCATGTCCCACATTTATACACTGGCAAGCTGAGGGGTCAAGGCAAGTCATAAGGGTTGGTCCCTGAGAAGACAAAAGAGAAGGGAAGAATGTGTGAAATTTCATGCCATCAACTGCAAACTCCTAATGGAGTTGTACCCATACATCACACTTCTGAAGGGTGATTAATCCCATTATGACTGATTGCTGATTTAAAAACAACAACAACAACAACACAACAACAACAGAGATTAATGGAAATTCCACCTTCACCATGAAAAATGAAATTTAGAATTTTAGGGCTGGGGGAGGGGGGGGCTTTGTTCCCAGCCTCCAGCCTCAGTGAAATTCTAATGCTATATTCTTTCTCTGAAGTAGAAGATGAAAAAAGTTTCTGATTTGGGAAACGCGTGAGTGCGTTATGGTTAGAAGAACCATTACGTGTTAATAGTATTTCATAGCTGAGATCCTCTCAATTTTTGCATGGCAAAGTGGTCAAGCAAATAAGCCCCAGCATGGTAAGACTGCAAGCTATCACATTCTGAAAATTGTTAGCAAACCTCAATGTAACATTTCAGCTCTGGTTGTGTCCATTAGCTTGCAGTTACATTTGCTGTTCTCTCAGACAAGGGTTCCAAAACATTCAAAAGGCCCTGAAACTGTGACACAGTGGTTTCTCCCAAGCACTGTTGTACGTTTAATGGCGGCATCATAGCTCAACTAGGGTGTCCACTTACACGCCACCAAAAAAAGAGCACAAAAGAAGACGGATTTGGCAAAATGTGCATATACTAGTAATCTACATGTGAAGATGCAAATTTAGAAATAATGTCTATACTTTATATAGCAATACAATACGTCTCGGAATAGTGGAGACCAGGTGACCTGTGTGCTTGCTTAGTCTTCTTTCCAGGTGCTAACTGTTGATGGGGCAACTTCAAGACTTCTGCTGCTCTCCCTGCTGATGGTCCTTTATCTTTAAACTGGACTTGAACTGGAGCACCCTTCCAATAGATGATGCCTTCAAATAAAGAACTGTCCCTTGATAGCCCTTCCAATAGAAGACTGGCCTCTGTAAAGTAGGACCCCTAGGAACCCGACACTCAAAACACACGCTTTAAATGCACAAGGTACTCCCAGCTTCAGACCCTGATACCTCTGGATAAAGTGTCTCAAGCAGCACAATTGGAAAAGTCCTTTGCCTCAGATCTCGGGGAGTTGTCGAACTAAAATGTACTAGGCTGAGGGTGCAATCCTAACTAGATAGGTGGCCGCCTCCGACCTCGGAGGTGACCACCTATCCAAAACAAGGCAGGAGAGGCACGGGGGGGTCATTCCCTCCACGCTTCTCCTGCCTTGTTCTGTTTCGCTAGACAGCCATTTTTGCTGTCTAGCAGTGAGGGGGGGGCGACCAGGAGAGGAAGCTGCCGTATGACACATAGGATGTGTCGTACGTGCAGCTCTGCTCTCCCAACCCTGGAACGCCCCCCAGACCCACCCCTTTTCAGTCGCTCCACACTCGTCTTCTGAGCGCGGAGGATGGGGCTTCTCTATGCTGCCTCTGAGGCAGCGTGGATAAGGGGGGAGGTTGGATTTCCAGGAACCGACCTCGGAGCACGGGCTCCGAGGTCAGTTCCCAGAAAACAGCATATCCTATGGTCCTCTAGACAGTGTCTAGTGGCCATAGGATTGCTCCCTAAATGAACCAAGGATCTGACTCAATACAAGACAGTTCCATGTCCAGTGGTTTATACCAACTGTCTTTCCCAAAGTATTTTAATCTATAGTTCCATTAAATAAAAATACATGATTTCACTGCACCGTCTTGCTTGTAAGCATTGCAGAAAGACCAAAACAAAAAATGGAAATATCTTCAGAAGAGGGAGAGGTTTGGTCATCTTGAATATATCAGTTCATTCATGTGCATATGTCCCATACCTTTCGCTTCACTCAAAGATATTTAGGAAGGTTCTACCTTGATTGAAAAAGGGCAGGTCGTTGTATTGTGGTTGTATTGTTATATTGTGGTTTTAATGTTCTATATATTTTAAATTGTTTTATTATGTGTTGTTTGGTTTAAATTTTTGTGGACCGCCCAGAGAGCTTCGGCTATTGGGCGGTATAGAAATGAAATAAATAAATAAATAAATAAAGTCACAAATATTCTTACCCATAGTTCAAAATATGTAGAGCACTTAATTCCCTAATAATGAGTTGATAACACATGTGGCTTTTTTCCCCTGCCACTTGCTTTTATGAACTTATCCCTTCTTTTTTTCTTTTTGTCCTGGGATCTGTTTGCTATTTACAGTTCTTTGCCAATAGTACTTTATTTATTTATTATGTAAAGCATTTTCATCCTACTCTTCAGCTGAAAGAATACAATCTATTTACTAATGCTTTCCATTTACGGTGACTCCCAAAGATGAAATTAAAATCGCCTCTGGTTCAAGGGGGATACAGTATCTCATAATAATAACCGTTATTGATCATGTTTTCTGAACGTAGCTATTCTCCCTCAAGTGACCACAAACTAAAGTTATATCTGGTCTCTCTTAGAAACATACTGGCACTAGAGTGGCCATGTGTCCTCTTTTACAGAGGAGAGTTCTCTGTTTGAAGGGCTGCCTGCGAACTGCTATTTGAAGGTGTCCTCTGTTAGAAGGGCTGTCCAATTCTGGTTAAAAGATAAAAATCCATAAGAACTGCTGCCCATCACCAGTTAGCATCTGGGCTGCAGACTGAACAGGCAGGCAAACAGGTAACCTGGTCACAGTCTTCTATGCTGTAGTGAGATATACTGTATTTCTATTTAAATTATAATAGTTATTTCTAAATTTTCTAAATATGTTCTAAATCTGAACATATAAATTAGCATATGCCAATTTTATGCAAATCTGCGCCTTCTTTTGCCCTCTTTTTGGCTGATGCATTTCCTCTTTTTTGGTGATTCATAAATGGCTGCCCTAACAGGCATTCAATAGGAAATGCATCCTTCAGACTTTAGCTTTATTTTCACCATTGTACTAGTCATTTTCCTGAAGGTAAATGGAGAGCTTCTTCCATTCACAGAGGACAGAGTGGCTATGCTCCTCACCAACAAGATGGCTCTTCACCGCTCAGGCCACTGTTTTTATGACTATGCTGTAATACAGAAGGCCATTCTTGATCGGTGGAATTATGCACCCACCCACCCTGCTGTAACTTGCATGCTGGGGAAGGGTACTGAGGAGATGCTTACAGCTGAGGTGTGAGAGGGACTCGATTTATCATCAATTACCAGAAACATCGCAAAAATGTGCCTAGCACAGCAGTAGCCCTCTTGAAGTGAATACTGCAACACTATCAAATCCACATCAATTATACACTGAAACTTGGGGGGAGTGGTGGGGAGAGAAACAGAAATAGTTCCTGAACCTTTGGTGCAAAATATCTATTCTTAAGCATGAATTCCATGACTTCAGTAGCAAAAAGCATTGCATATCATTCCCTCTAATATCAAACTTGGGTATTTATTTATTTATTTATTATTTAATTTATTAATCGCCCATCTGGCTGGTCACCCAGCCACTCTGGGTGATGTACAACATACAATAAAACAATAAAATTCTACAATAAAAAATTTTTCTAAAATACCCTAACCCACCCCAAATGCCTGCCTGAACAGCCACGTTTTTAATGCACGACAGAAGCTCATTAAAGAGGGGGCATGACGGAGTTCCCTAGGGAGGGAGTTCCACAGAGGGGGGGCCACTACAGAAAAGGCCCTCTCCCTCATCCCCACCAGTCTAGCTGTCCTGGCTGATGGGACAGAGAGAAGACCATCCGAGGCTGATCTTGTTAAGCGGCCTGTCTGGTGCTGCTGGAGGCGCTCCTTAAGATAGGCTGGGCCAGAACCATATAGGGTTTTAAAGGTCAAAACCAACACCTTGAATTTGGCCTGGAAAACAACTGGTAACCAGTGCAACTCCTTCAGCACTGGAGTGATGTGAACTCGCCGGAGGCTGCCTTTAATCAGGCGAGCCGCCGCGTTCTGTACCAGCTGCAGCTTCCGAACCGTCTTCAAGGGTAACCCCACGTAGAGCACATTACAGTAGTCTAAACGAGAGGAGACCAGGGCATGTACTACCGATGGGAGCAGATGGTCGGGAAGGAAGGGACACAGCTGCCGTATCAGATGGAGGTGATACAGCGCTGTCCGGCTCACAGCTGACACCTGAGCCTCCATGGACAGCTGGGAGTCCAAAATGACCCCCAGGCTGCGGACCTGGTCTTTCAGGGGTAGCCGTACCCCACTCAACACCAGGTCAACATCCCCTAGCCTCCTCTTGTCTCCCACCAAAAGTACCTCGGTCTTGTCAGGGTTCAGCTTCAGTAGGGTAGTCCCATGACCATTGGCTTGGAAACAAATTGGGGTCGCTCCAAAACAAGGCAGAAGTTTCTGCGTACTCAGGGCACTCCACGCAAGTATGCAGAAGTATATGAGTTTGTAAATTTAAAGAATTTTTTAAAACATGGCTCGCGAAGGACCTACGCTCAGTGGCTTCCAGGATTAACGGAACGTTGAGAGCATTTTGAGTGATCACTGGGCGGGGGGGGGGGGACAAGGAGGAAAATGGAGATGGGGCATAATTAGCCTGCTTGAGCCTCTAACAGTTTATAGCAGGAGCTGGCAGGCTAACTAAATATACTTGGGTTTTAACCAGAACCCTAATGTCTACCAAGTGAAAAATGATGGCTTAGGGTGGGGTGGGGTAAAGGACACAGAATGAAGGAACAGGGTACTTCTCAACCAGAGCTGGCATCGAGTAGGCATGGTTGGGCATGTGATGAGGGCCCACACCCCAGCAGGGGCCCACTGACAACAGCCCCTTGGAGTTGCTCCTCCTTTTCACAACTGCAACCTGCTTGTCCACCTGCCCTTCACTCCGGCCCAGACCACGGTGGTGGTGAGAAGAAGGAACAGTAGGTGCCACTGCTTACTTGCTCCCTGTCTCTCTGCCTGCCAAGCAAGGAAGTGGTAGCAAGGATGAGGAAGAGCAGAAGGAGCAAAAGCATCTGGTGGGAACGGTGGTGAGAAGGTACACTCATGGAGGAAGGGGGGACCATTGCAGGTGCCTTCCCCAAGAGTCCTCAAAACCTGGATCCAGCATTGTTCTCAGCATATGCTCAGTCCAGGAATTTGTTTAGTACCAGAAGTGAGCTTACTGTTCTTTCACACCCAAATCCACTCCTGGTTTTCCTCAAAGCTTTCAGCATTTCAGCAGGCTAAATTAGACAGGAGTGGGGAAAACAACTTTTAATTGCTGCTATTGTTAAACGATAGGGAGTAAAAAAAAAAAAAAAACCTCCTTGCTGGTCTATGTTTTTAATCATTATTTCTTATTAAAATATATATTTTAGACTGCCCTTTATCTTACTATACCAAGTCTAAAATGTAAAAAAATCGTAATATGCTACACAATAAAAACAATAAAATAACATCAACTATAGCAGTAAAAGGCAAAAAAATATATACATAAAATAGACACCACACACCAACCAGCTTAAAATAAACGAGTTTCAAATGCCTGGGCAAACAAATAAGTTTTTACTTTGCCAAAAAGAATATGACATTGGTGCAGATCACCCAGGGATCTATCAGTGCATCCTGATCTAACTTGCATCCACCCCTGGTTTATAGTATCTTGGAGGGGGATTAGGGCTGAAGAATGCTTGCCATAACATTAAAAAAAAAAAAAAAACTCTCCCATCCACACTATATGGAGAGAATTCAGAAAGTGGCAAGGAAAAGAGGCACCTTTTCTCTTCTTCGCTTTCCAGAAGCTTCCCCTGCCCCACTTGTTAACACGTGCCCTTCTGTACATGCGCCTCAAAATGCTCACCCACTCCAGCGACACGTGTCAGAAATCTTCAACCCAGAAGTCATAGTGCACAGAAGCGTGGCTTGATAGGCCCAGATGGAGAACAAGCAGTAAGCATAACATGGGGCACCCTCTCCAGAATGGGGAAGTAGTAATGATGATACAGGAACTAGAGATTACAAAAATCAAGTGTTTTTATTTACAGAAATATCAAGGTAGTTTACATGTGCAAAGTTTAGACCAGACCGGTAGCTTAGTTGGTTAAGTTTATGAGATCCTGAAGGCAAAGAAAGATGCGCACACACAGAGGGTGGGAGGAAGCAAGAGAGAGACTGGGTGTGTAGGGGTTTGGTGGGAGGGAGGTTACTTCCTAAGAAAATGGCGGTGAGGATGAGCACCTCAGTAACACACTATGTATAGCAGTAAAGGCTCAGCCTCTAACCTGAACTCTTTAGCCTTTTGCAGCATAGCTGGTGAAGGTTTCAGTAGAGGGGCAGGGATGTTCTTTCCTCTCTCCTTGTGAGCCCCAAACAGCACTGCAGGGCTCTTGTTCCAGGCTGGCTATAGCTCTGAATAGGGGCATCTCTACACCAGCCTAAAATCCTGCATTTAAAACAGGGCTTTCTGCTTCCGTTTTAAATGCAGGATCACAACAACTCCTTTTTTCACCCATTTCCTTTCCCCCTCCCCTTCCGCCCTCCTTCTCCCCATATCTTTCATTGATCTCGCTCCTCTTCTTGCCACTTTTCCTCTTTTCACAGAGGGAACTGAAGCGGAACACAACGGGGTGATTTGGTAGCTCATTATCTGCAATCTGTTTAAACATGGAACAAAGGGCATTTAGTGCAGGAGACGCCCTGGAGGTTCACGGCGTCATGTAACGAGCCTGCAAACTTCCATGAAGGAACAATCTCAATCGTGGGATAAAAGCTCTGTGTGAAGAAAGCCTAGGAGTATTCCTGCTGGGAATGGGCCTACACTGACTGCCATATTTTGTCGCAGGACCCACTTGTGCTAATGTAATCCCTTGCTGTAGTCTGCTATAGCAGCCAAGAGCAAGTCACCCTGTTTGCCTGTTCAAAGCATTTGCTTCCTAGCCCTGCAGGTGGTTCAATTCTTTGTGAAAATACAGTAGGGGGGCCTGGGCTGCTGGGGAGGCCCCTAAAGGACCTGTGTTGAATTTGCAGTCCTAGTTGTACCTCCTCTGCCTCTGTTATTGCATAGGCACTGTAGTTGCACAGCACATCTTGTACATAAACAGCATCCCTTTCAACCCACGGGGAGGGCGGGGGGACTGTTGTTGCCATTCACCAAAATAAGAACAAAAACAAAATGCAGATGCGATTTTGCCCTTTCTGTTCTACAATGACTTAGTTACAGATACATTAGGCACACTGGGAAAAGGGTAAATCAATCCACAGCAAAGTTTTCATCTTCAGAAGGAAAATGATTGTTTGGGATTGGGGGCGGGGGGGGAGAGAGAGAGAATTGTGCTCTCCCACATCTCCCATTTATGCTGGAAAAACAGAGGCACGTTGCAAGAAGTGACGATGAGGACAGCAGAGGGCTGGATCAAATGAGAATGCCTGCTTTGGAATGTAAGTGCTGCTTTTTTCTTTTCCTTGGAAGAGTCTGGAGCTCCTGGGGAGTGATTCAGACGCAAGCTATTCAAAAAAATACGCAAGCCAACACGACTCACCATACTGAAATATCCCTAGTCACAGACCACTTCATAAATCTGCCAAGTACCCGCAATGCGCCCACACTCAGGCCTGCTGCAAACGTCCTTGTTAAAGTAATAACAGAATCTCACAGAACTCTGCCAATGTGCCTTCAGTAGTCCTGGCCTGCATTCTCCCATTTCTGAATAGAACATGGCATATATATATATTCATTCATTCATTCATTCATTCATTCCTCAAGGAAGCCTGGACAGCTTCATGAAGCAAAGCAGAGTTTGATACCAGCAAGGCAGCTTCTGTGTAAGCAGATGAAATCAGCATTATAGGCTCAGCAACAATACCACAAACAGCCTCTGGCACTCCAACTTGTTACATGAAGATAGGGGCATGCATGCTGTTTTGGACTGTGAGTGTATACTTCCTCTTTGGATAAAATTCAGCAAGGGTATGAAGAATATGAATCCCTAATGTAGTGATTAGCTCTAATTCCATTAAAGAACTGTGTTACGTGAAGAGTCAGTGTATCAGCAGCAGCACTAGGGGAGAAAGCTAGTCTTGTAGAATCTGAAAGCCTGAGCAAGCAAAGTAGGCATGGGTGTCTGGTAGGGGAAGGGGGCGCATAATTCACAGATTCCCAGCTTCCATTGGGTTTCTAGCTCTTGTAGAACCAAGATATGAGACCAAATGTGCAGCCACTATTTTGTCCCTTCATTTTGTGAAAATCTAGCAAGCTCCTGCCTTGCATTGTTTTTACCCAATGAATGAAGCAATGATTGACATGCTCACTGTCTGGAGAAGGAATTTCCTGGTTTATTTTTAATTGGGGGGATGGTCTTCCCTGGAGGGAAGTGATTGCTGCGTCATAAAAAAAAAAAAACCAACCGGAAATCTAGGCTTTTAGTGGAGCTGAGATTGGACAGTAGTGTCATGTCCCCGCTGGAGGAATCCTCTTCTGAGGAGGAGTGGAGCTCCCAAAGACACCAAGGACACTCATGGCAGGAGACCTGGGGAGCCAGGGCCCCCAGGGGAGAGGACCATGTTTCCACCCCCACAGGAGGAGGGATTTTCTGTCTCTGAGGCAAAGGATGGCAACCACCTAGCCCCCGAGAGCTTTGTTGCTGCAAGAGGTAGCCCAGTAGGGCTCCTTTAAGGAGCAGTGCCTGAGTAGAAAGAAGGACTCCTCAAGAGGAAGGGACTCCTCAGAAGCAAGGTCTGTAACTAACTGCAGCTGAACCCTGGGTGGGGCTCAGGAAGCTCTGGCAATATAAGCCTGCAGTATCACTCTTGTTGTTGTTGGAAACAATGTTTTGCTCTGTGGTTGAATCTTTGTGCCACTGATTGTCGAGTCCTGTTTGACTCCGCTTCTTGTATCTGAGTGCTTATGTGTGTTTGTCCTTGGCTGCTTTTCAGAACTCTCCTTTTTGCCTGGTAAAACTGTGTCTTTGACCATTGCCTGTTTGTTGACTTGCTTTTGGATTGCCCATTAGAAACCTAACACTGAAGCTGATCCAGCTGCAGCTGGACACATAGTACATCAGTCCAAAAGAAAAGGTAGCAGTGAGGTTCATGATCTTTCTAGGTAAGGGTCCCATTAATACTTTTTCTCAGTTTGTAAACCCTGCAATTATATTGATGATACATTCAGATAAAGTTCATTTTTGTATCTATATTACAAGAGGCAGGAGTATGTCCTGCTTCCTGTAACAAAACCCCTTGGCCTCAATCCACAGAATGTTAGTAATGCTTAAGTGCCATTGAAATCAATGGGACAAGTTAGCAGTGAGTACTGTAAGTCCCATTGATTTCAACCTGTTGAGGGGGGCACAACTAATTTTGATTGGATCACAGCTCATGTGGGAAGTGGCTCATCTTGATACTAAAAAGCAGTTGGGTCTTCCCTGTCCTTTTCAGGTCTCTGTAAATCTCTGTAAATAAATATCTTCAGTATGATAAGATGGTTTGTCACAACAAGTAAGATGACATCCATCTGAAATAATTGGTCAAGTAAACAAGACTTGTACAAGTAAATAAAGGTGGCATACCAATAGACTTCCTAAGACTTTTAGGGCATAATCCTATGCAGGTTTAGACAGAAATAAGTCCTGGCTGGGAAATGCTGGGAGTTGTAGGGTTTTTTTCTGTCTAAACCTGCATAGGATTGTGCCTTTAAGGAAGTTCCACATGATGTTCTCAAAAATAAATTAGCTTCCAATAAGTAGGTACACATTTTACAGGGGGTTCCAAATTAATCAACTTTGTATTTAGGTGTTCACACAGGGGTTGCAAATCAATACATGAGGAAAAAGAGTGCTCCAGCCCCACCCCTCTCCCTCATCACATTTGTCACTCTCAACTTGAGGAGGGTGACAGGCTGAAGAGGAGAGCCTCCTGAGTCCATGGAGATACAGGCTGAAGAGGAGAGCCTCCTGAGTCCATGGAGATACAGGCTGAAGAGGAGAGCCTCCTGAATCAATGGAGGTGCTCCATGAGAGCCAGAACACTGAAAAATCCACAGGCTGCCTTGCATGAAGAGCCTCCAGGGATACAGGAGGCTCTCCTCGTCAGACAGCAGCCCTCTGGGAGTGTTGTTGCTTATTTGTTCAGTTGCTTCTGACTCTTTGTGACTTCATGGACCAGACCATGCCAGAGCTTCCTGTCGGCCGTCGCCACCCCCAGCTCCCCCAGGGTCGAGTCCTCTGGGAGTACAGGGCAACAAATGTGGCAAGGGAGGAGACCTGGGCTGGAGCACTTCTTCTCCTTATGCAATGATTTTAACAGCTCTATGAACACCTGAATAGGCTTCATTTCATCAGTTTTTCAAGTAAGAAATCTTTTTAATCAACTAAAAAAGCATCCCCATTATGAAATTGGGGGGCATTAAGTACTGATGAAAACTACAGAGATGGCAAGCGCTATCTGAAAAGAGGTATTCCTCCTTCAGTCTCCCACATGAGGGAATGCCTCTTTTGAGATGGTACCTGGTACAATGTGCCATGTAAAAACAAAGGGCTGCATCTAGATTTAGAGCAGGACCCATTTAAATCAGTGGGACTTAATGTTAGTCATGAATAACATAGACCTTGTTTATGTCAATGGGTCTACTCTAAATATGACTAAGTCTAGATCCAACCCCTGGATCCAGTAAAAGTATATTCTTTCCTTCAAAACAATAGCTTTACACAAAAAATTAACACTCATAGCATTAATTGGCTAAAATCTACTTAATCCGGTGACAGCCCTACCATCTATTAGTTTGTGTCAAAGTGAGATAAAATATTTTGGGGCATTTATTTTATGTATTTAAAATACTTTATCTTGTTTTTTCATCACATAGTGGCATTCAAGATGATAAGGAAAAAAACATTAAAACAAAACAAAAATACAACAACCATAACATCACAACAGCATACTGTATCTCAAAGATTAATCCCAGAACCAGTCACCTCTTCTTCTACATTTACCTTTAGTTTGCCATTAAAAAATGGGTATCCTGTTTTTGTTAATAGTTTAAATCAAAGAAGCTTGCATAAATTAGGGAAGGCAGAGAATTCCGCCATGGATTCCAGTGAGGCCGGATTCTTTAGAATCTGGCCCCCCGGAATCCATGGCAGAATGGCCTTCCCTCCCCACCCGCGGAATCCCCCAGGATGGAACTTACCTGGGGTGGATGGGGCGGATTCGGTGGCAATGGCAGATGTGGCAGCTGGTCTCCTGCCGCCGCCATTGCCGTCCTTGCAGCTGTGATAGGCTACGTAAGAATTTACGTAGCCTATCACAGCATGCCCCCCCAAAAAAGGCATATGCAAATGGCGGCAGCGGCTACGGCAGCCGCCATTTGCATTCCCTATTTTTCACCTTTCTAGCCTACGTAAATATTACCTAGGCAATTACGGCGAAAAAAAAGGGAACCGCAAATAGCGCCCACTATGCTATTTGCGGTTCCCTTTTTTCGCCATAATTGCCTACGTAAATATTTACGTAGGCTAGAACAGCGAAAAATAGGGAACACAAATGGCGGCTGCCGTAGCCGCCGCCATTTGCGTACGCTTTTGGGGGGGGCATGCCGTGATAGGCTACGTAAATTCTTACGTAGCCTATCATGGCAGACTAGAAGGATGCAAATGGCGGCCGCAGCAGCCCGTCCGCGGAAGGAAGTCTGGCTGCTCCACAGAGCTGCCACGGAGCAGAGCTGGCCAGGCAGGATTCTGGGCGGGAGGACCGGATCGCCTCCCCCCCCAGCGGATGCCCCAACCGGAACAGGTAAGGGATTTGTACATCCCTACCATAAATACAAAAACAGGAAACATAAGAAGAGCTATGCTGGATCAGACCAAGGGTCTATATCATCCAGCATTCTGTTCACACATTAGCCAACCAGCTGTTGATCAGGAACCCACAAGCAGGGCATGAGTGCAACAGCACCCTCCCACCCATGTTCCCCAGCAACTAGTGTACATAGGCATAATGTCTCTGCTACTGGAGGTAGCATATAGCCATCAGGACTAGTAGCCACTGATAGCCTTCTCTATCAATTTGTCTAAACCCCTTTTAAAGCCATCCAACTTGGTGGCCATCACTATGTCTCGTGGTAGTGAATTCCATAGTTTAACTATGCACTGTGTGAAGAAGTCCGTCCTTTTATCTGTCCTGAATCTCCCACCAATCAGCTTCATAGGATAGCCCCTGGTTCTAGTATTATGAGAGAGGGAGAAAAATGTCTCCCTGTCCATATTCTCCACACCATGCATAACTATGTATACTTCTATCATGTCTCCCCTTACTCACCTTTTTTCCAAGCTAACTAATCCAGTTGATGTAATCTTCCCTCATAGAAGAGATGCTCCAGCCCCTTGATCATTTTAGTTGCCCTTTTCTGCACTTTTTCCAGTGATACAATATCCTTTTTTAGGTGTGGTGACCAGAACTGTGCACTGTATTCCAAGTGTGGTCGTGCCACAGATTTCTTTAGGGGCAGTATGGTGTTGGCACTTCTATTCTCAATCCCTTTTCTAATTATGCCTAACATGGAGTTTGCCTTTTTTACAGCGGCTGCACACTGGGTTGACATACAAAACAATATGAATGACTTGGATAAACAGCAGGGCCAACCCTATCATTAGGCAGAGTGAGGCAACCACTTCAGGCAGCAGATACTGAGGGGCAAGGGGTGACAGAAAGGTGTTGGAGGACAGGGCTGTGTATGATATGCAGCCTGCCCACTGTCCTCAGGTGAAGTGGAAGTTGACCTCCCATTGCTAGTTCTGACATAAGAGTCCACTGCAAGTCCTGTTGACTTCTGTATATGGAAATGGGAAGGAGCACCATCTTGTACTTTGGCTTCCTCACAGACCAGCCCTGATAAAAAGAGTGTGCTCGTCACCAAAGACAACACAAAACTGGGAGAGGCCATCTCCAACTCCCTTCCCTCAGTAGTTGAGTGAGAGGAGTTTGCCCTTTCGGATTGGGGGTTGAGCAAAGGAAGTGAGGAGAGAGCCCGACTTCAGCCTGGATTTGAGCCCCCCTGCCTGGCAACAACAGCACCACTGCTTTTGTAGAGGAAGTTGAGCTGATGCATGCTGCCAGGGAAGGGCATGTGGGAAGGGCTCCACATTCCTCGTCACCCCACCATGCAACAAAAGGGAATGGTAATCCATAGGGCCAGATTGAAAGGCCTGGCATCCCTGATCCAGACTGTACATTTTTGCCAGACCTTCTTCTGGCAACTTATGGGTGGCCACTTGTAGACCGGCAAAAAAGAAGATACAGATTTGCATAAAACTGGCATAAAATTTAGAAATAATCATTATAATTTCAATAGAAATACATTTCACCAGAGTGGGGAAGACTGTGACCAGGTGGCCCATGTCCAGGTGCTAACAGTTGATGGGCAGCAGTTCTTACCATTATATACTGGACTTGGCCTGGAAAGCCCTTCAACTAGAGGATGGTCCTCTGGCAGCCCTTCAAACAGAGGACCGTCATCTGTCCATGGCTACCCTAATTCTGCTCTCACTTTTAATGGAGGGGGGCTATCCCCTATTCCTGACGCTGTGATCAGCAGATTGGGGAAAGGCATGTTTTCTTCCCATGCAGAGCTGGATCAAGATCTGGGGGGCCCATTAACAAAGTGCCCTTTGGTGGGCCCTTTCCTACAACGGTGAGTTTACTTGGCAATGACAGTGGGAGCAGCGGGTAACCATGTACGTTTTCCTACAGTGCCCTGGAGTGACACTACATCAGAGGTATTCTGGGATATTGAAAGACTCTCAGCCCAACCCACCTCACAGGGTTGTTGTTGTGAGGATAAAATGGAGGAGGAGGACTATGTATGCCACCTTGGGTTCCTTAAGGAGGAAAAAGGCAGGATATAAATGTAATAAAATTAAAAAATGGCGGCTTGCAGACCTAGACACCAGAGCAGGTATAAGTGCCACTGGGCACAGCCCAGGAGCCAGGGTCCTGACTAGGATGGCCATGTGTCCTCTTTTACAGAGGACAGCCCTCTATTTGAAGGGCTGCCAGAGGAAGGTGAAGGTGTCCAAGTCTAGTTTAAAGATAACCATCCGAAGGAAGATATTGGCCTTGAAGTTTTCCATCCATAGCACCTGAACAGCAGGCTGAGCAGGCAGGCACACCTGTCACCTGATCACAATGGTCCACACTATGGTGAGATGTACTGTATTTCTATTTAAATTAAAATAATTCTTTCTAAATTTGCATCTATACATATAATTCAGGAAATGTAATGTTACGCAAATCACTTGTCCTCTTTCTTTGTTGATGCATATCCTCTTCTTTGCAATTCACAAGTGGCAACCCTAGTCCTGGCGGATGCCTAAGGGTGTCTGGCACTGATCCCTTCCCATAGCCTCATTACAACACCATTATTTTGTCCCATATAAATCAGTTGTTGTTGTTGTTCAGTCGTTAAGCCATGTCCGACTCTTCGTGACCCCATGGACCATAGCACGCCAGGCCTTCCTGTCCTCTGATCTCTCCCGGAGTGTGCTCAAGTCTATATTCATTGCATCGGTGATGCTATCTAGCCATCTCATCCTCTGCCGTCCCCTTCTCCTTTTGCCTTCAGTCTTTCCCAGGATCAGGGTCTTTTCCAGGGACTTTTCTCTTCGCATTAGGTGGCCAAAATATTTGAGCTTCAGCTTCAGTATCTGTCTTTCCAATGAGCACTCAGGGTTGATTTCCTTTAGGACTGACTGATTTGACCTCCTTACAGTCCAGGGGACTCGTAAGAGTCTTCTCCAGTGCCACAGTTCGAAAGCATCAATTCTTCGGCACCCAGCCTTCTTTATAGTCCAGCTCTCACAGCCATACATTACTACTGGGAAAACCATAGCTTTGATTATGCAGACCTTTGTCAGCAAGGTGATGTCTCTGCTTCTTACTATGCTGTCCAGGTTTGCCATAGCTTTCCTCCCAAGGAGCAAGCGTCTTTTAATTTCATGGCTACAGTCACCGTCTGCGGTGATCTTGGAGCCCAAGAAAATAAAATCTGTCACTGCTTCCATGTCTTCCCCTTCTATATGCCAGGAAGTGATGGGGCCAGATGCCATGATCTTAGTTTTTGTAATGTTGAGTTTCAAAACAGCTTTTGCACTCTCCTCTTTCACCCTCAACAAGAGGCTCTTTAGATCCTCTTCACTTTCTGCCATAAGGGTGGTATTGTCTGCATATCTGAGGTTGTTGATAATTCTCCCGGCAATCTTAATTCCGACCTGTGATTCATCCAACCCGGCATTTCTCATGATGTACTCTGCATATAAGTTAAATAAGCAGGGCGACAATATGCAGCCTTGTCGTACTCCTTTCCCAATTTTGAACCAATCGGTTGTTCCATGTCTGGTTCTTACTGTTGCTTCTTGACCCTCGTACAGGTTTCTCAGGAGACAGGTAAGGTGGTCTGGTACTCCCATCTCTTTCAGAATTTGCCACAGTTTGTTGTGATCCACACAATCAAAGGCTTTAGCATAGTCAATGAAGCAGAAATAGACATTTTTGTGGAATTCTCTTTCTTTCTCCATGATCCTGCGAATGTTGGCGATTTGATATCTAGTTCCTCTGCCTCTTCGGAACCCAGCTTGTACTTCCGGTAGTTCTCAGTTCACATACTGCTGAAGCCTAGCTTGTAGGATTTTGAGCATAAACTTGCTGGCATGTGAAATGAGCACAATTGTATGGTAGTTCGAACACTCTTTGGCATTGCCCTTCTTTGGAACTGGAATGTAAACTGACCTTTTCCAGTCTTGTGGCCACTGTTGAGTGTTCCAAATTTGTTGGCATATTGAGTGCAGCACTTTAACAGCATCATCTTTTAGGATTTTAAATAGCTCAGCTGGAAGACTGTCATCTCTGCTAGCTTTATTGTTACTAATGCTTCCTAAGGCCCACTTGACTTCACTCTCTAGGATGTCCGGCTCAAGTTCAGTGAGCGCACTATCATGGCTACCAGGGACATTCAGATCTTTCCTGTATAGTTCTTCTGTGTATTCTTTCCACCTCTTCTTAATCTCATCTGCTTCTCTTAGGTCCCTGCCTTCTTTGTCCTTTATCATGCCTGTCTTTGCACAAAACGTTCCCTTGAGATCTCCAATTTTCTTGAAGAGATCTCTAGTCTTTCCCATTCTATTGTTTTCCTCGATTTCTTTGCATTGTTCATTTAAGAAGTCCTTCTTGTCTCTCCTTGCTATCTTATCAAATTCTGCAAGCTTCAACCTGAGACACAGCTGAGTGGGAGTGATGCCTCTCTCCCCAATCCCTGCAGCAGACCATTGGGCCTCTGCTGAAGGGGGCCTCAGGGGCTTGCTGCAATCCACCTGACCTTCTTCCGCCTTCCCTGTCATCATGATGCCAGGCATTTCATTCCTGATTCTATAAAAGCTGTGATAGATGACAGCACTGTCATTAATGCAAATTTAGTTCTTCGGAAGTATGAGTTATGCTTCCCTCTGCGCCTGATCTGCAAAGGTTATATTAATCTGTTACAGGCTGGCTCCCAAGTCAGACTTCAGGTTATCTCTCGCTTTGGAATGCTGATTGGCTGTGTGTGTGTAACAGGGCCCCTATTTTGAAATGACCTAGGACTGAAGGGCCAAGAGGATTGGGCATGTGTGTTGAGGGGAAAAAAAACAAGCCATAAAAGAGGCTCTTTAGTCCCCTACCCCTTCACTGAGGAGAGTATCTGTGCCTTTGGCAGAATTCTGGCTTTGGTCCCCTCGGTGGCTGCCTCCCAAGAACAAGGCAAGAGAAAGGTGAATGAGCAACTGTGGGACCGAAAGGGGAGAACCCTACCAATTAGAGTGGCCACTTACACATCACCAAAAAGGAAGGCAGAAGAGGGCACTAATTTGCATAGTATTTGCATATGCTAATTTGTATGGATGGATGAATGGTAATTTAGACATAATAACTTTCATTTAAATAGAAATACATGACATCTCGCCATAGTGGAGAAGGTGCTGACCAGGTGACCTGTGTTCCTGCTCAGGGTGCTGTTTAGCTACTCACTGTTGATGGGCAACTTCGAGGCCCCCTGCTGCTCTCCCTTCTGATGGTCCTTTACCTTTAAACCAGCACTTCAAATAGACACTTTCAAACAGTAGACTGTCTGCTGTAAAGTAGGACACCGGGGGGGGGGCTTCCCTGTAAATAGAAAACTTGCATGACAACTAGCATGGTTCAACTTCTCTTTATCCCTGTGAAAGTTTGAGGCCTACAGAGGCAAAGGGGAAAAGGATCAGGCTTGGAGACCTGGGGGGGGGGGGTTGTTGGGGGGGGGGTGTCCTGAGAGGAATGGTTTCATTTCCCGGGTTGGGTTTCAGTTTCATTTCCCGGGTTGGGTTTCAGTTTCATTTCCCGGGTTGGGTTTCAGTTTCATTTCCCGGGTTGGGTTTCAGTTTCATTTCCCAGGTTGGGTTTCATTTCTTCAGATTTGAAACAGTACTTTCAGTTTGGGGAGAGGAGGGTACAAAAAGGGAGAGTCAGAAAGACCAGGGTAGTGACAGCATAGTCAGAAGAGCAGATAGGAAGAAGCAGCCTAGAGGAGTCTAAGTGCAGCTAGGGTAAAGGAACATGCGTGTTGCAACTTTTATTTTCTTTAAATGCCTTTTGTGTCACTCAGCTGTGTTGTAATTTGCTTGCTTTGATTTACCAGTAAACTGTTGTATTAAACTCCAGGTATCTGGAGTGTCAGTCACCCCACATCTACAGCCTAAACCCCATGTTATTAGGAAGGGGAAGTTTAAAAGAAGGAAGGTGGGACTCTTAAGGATGCAAGAGATCCTTAAGGATTTGTTCAGGGGGTCTAGGTCATAAGGGGAACCCTGACACTCCCCAACATACCATTTTTAATTTAAGGGTTGGGTGATTTTCCTATTGGGCAGACTAAAAGTCAAACATACAGCCCCCACCCTGAAACTGTACCCTAAAGTAGCACAGTGCAGAAAGAGTAGCGTCACTTGATTCTACTAATGGCATGGATTCAAACTGATATGAGTGGCTGAGATTTATATCAAGGAGAGGCTTCTTTTGCAGTTCACATGATGGAAGATTGATGTTAAAGCGTCCTTTGCCTGGTGTCTTAGAGCCGGTGTCTCTAAGAAGTGCGATCTAAGTTATGTAGGGTGCAATCCTATGCATGTTTAGACAGAGAAAAGGCCTACAACTCCCAGCATTCCCAGAAGGCTGGGAGTTGTAGGCCTTTTCTCTGTCCAACCATGCATAAGATTGCACCTTTAAAAGATTTACATACTATTATTCCAATAAAATGCTTAAACTGTATTAGCTGCACAGTAATAAAGGTATTCTTGGAATCAGTTCTATGCTTGGGGAAAGATGGGAAGCCCTGCCAAGGTGCATTAAGCCCTGCTGTTGCTAGCTGCTTATCCCTACTGTAGAATCTGCTTAGCAGGAGTTGGGCCATTGTCACTTTGCTCTACAGGCTTTGGTACATTTTCACATGTGTGATTGTCCATGTGGCCACAAGAGCCAGAAGCATGAAAAAGCTATTATACAACCACAGTAATTGTTGGATATTAAATTGCAGCTGTTTTTCTATGTGGACGTGTGCATGTGTGCGTATGTGAGTTTTGTACGGGTGCAATCTATACCCACTAAACAGGGAGTCAGGGATGGGCAAAACTGTCAATTTCTATTCCGTTCAGTTTCTCATTTTTTCAATATAAAGTTCGGTTTAGCCAAATTCCATATCTATGTATCATTTTTTTAATCCACATGAACATTTGTATGCATTTTCCTGTGCACTTCTCCTAATATACACATTTTGATGTGCCCTTTTCCCAATTGTATGCATTTTTGTGTGCACAGTTTGCTAATGTACTTATTTTTGCCATTTTCCCTATAGTAATGTGTTTCTCTGTGTTTTCACTATTGTGTACATTTTTGTGCACATTGTAATGTAGCATATGGCTTTTGTGTGCTTTTTCCCCTGATGTGTGCCTTTTTTGTGTATGCATTTTTTGAGTGGAATACTATAGAGCCAAATTCAAGAAAATGCAAATTTTGGCACACAACTCTGTTCTAGTTAGCGCATTGGTTCTGCAGTTGTGAATTCAGTAAATTCGCATAAACATTTAGACAATTTTAGACAATCTCACCCATCCCTACTGGAGGTAAGCTTCATGGAACTCAACGGAACTTATTTCTGAATAGACGTACACAGGATTTCACTGGAATCAGAATCCTAGAGTTGGAGGGTGTCCTGTAGGCCATCTAGTCTAACCACCTGCTCAGTGTAGGAAATCCAGAACAAGAACATACCCAACAAGATGCAAGAAGAACAGAAAGCAGGAACAGAAAGCATGCCTTACAGAGCATGTCACAAAAAAAGTGAAGAAGTGATACAGTTGTGGGTGATAGAGATGTTGAGAAATATAAGTTTGATGTTTGGAATGTTCTGGGCTGTTTAAAAGTAGACAAACGTCTGTGATGTACAAGAGGGCAATATTAAACCACCAGTTAAGAATCTGCTTGGATGAGTTACATTCAATCTGTTCTGCAGGGGGTAGTACTCTCCCTAAAGGATCGGGTTTGTAGTTTAGCGGTTCTCTTGGATCTAGCATGCTTACTGAAAGCACAGAGCACATTTTATCAGCATAGGTTGATATACCAGCTACATACTTATCTGGACAGAGATAGCCTAGCTACAGTTATCCATGCTCTGGTAACCTCTCATCTGGATTACTGTAATACATTATACCTGGGGCTGCCTTTGAAAACAGTCCAGAAACTTCATCTGGTCCAAAATAGAGCAGCAAGATCGTTAATGGAAACTGGCTAATATGATCATATTACTCCAGTGCTTTATGATCTGCACAGCCTGCCAGTCCATTTCCAGGCCAAATTCAAAGTGCTGGCATTAACCTACAAAGGTCTAAACAGCGTGGGGCCAGGTTTCCTGAAGGATCATCTCCTTCCATATATACTGCCTAGAATGTAACATCCTCCGCAGAGGCCCTTGTCCAGGTGCCCTTGCTGAATGAGGTGAGGCGAGTGGCTACTTAAAGAGAGGGCCTTTTCAGTTGTGGCACCCCAGCTGTGGAACACCCTTCCCAGAAAGGCTTGCCTGGCACCTACACTATGGATATTTTTGGCACCAAATGAAGACCTTTTTGAAAAAAATTCCTC
Source organism: Heloderma suspectum (assembly GCF_057233095.1). Classification (NCBI taxonomy): domain Eukaryota; kingdom Metazoa; phylum Chordata; class Lepidosauria; order Squamata; family Helodermatidae; genus Heloderma; species Heloderma suspectum. The sequence goes on along the minus strand of NC_139459.1, from coordinate 268,912,071 downwards.
AGGCTTTCTAGTCCTTTAGTTTTAAAAATTGTGCTAGTGCGTTTTTAGATTTTTGCACTGCTACTGGCTTTTATCTTAGTTACTACTTTCATTTTATTCTGTTTTAAACTTATGCTTTTTATATGATGTTTTACTGTGTTATTGCATTTTATGGTTTTAAGTTTTGTCTTGTAAACAGCCAAGAATGCTTTGGCTAATGGGCACTATGGAAATATAATTAATTAATTAATTAATTAATTAAAAATAATAAAATTAATAAAAGGGGGAGGTGAGAGAAATTGTCTGTGAACACTGTTAATGTCTCTTTATCAACTTTGGTATACCATTTAACACTATTGGTCAACCAGCGGTTGCTGTTGTACCCCAGGACGATAATAGCTGGAAGTACAAGAGGTAGTTACCCAGAGAAGTCATGATTGGAAAATAAAATATAATCCAGACTCTGTTTTGCCAACTCTTCAGCTTCATAAGCAGTTTCCTATCTTTAACATTCCATTTTCGTTCATAAGTGATAAACCGCTCCCACGACTGCATCTGCATCTCCCCTGCCGTCTTCTTCTTGGGCCTCTTTACGCCAGAGTGTGAATATTCTTTATAGCCCACTTTATGCATTAGCTTGGACTGAATTCCTTGCCTATCAGCATTTTATAAAACAATTTTGACTGTGCCATTTATGGCTCCAGTTAGGCATCAAGGAGCTCAGCTTTCTCAAGTCTTGGGGGAAGGAAAATCAGAGCCAGCCTTCACCTTGTGAAATCACCGGATAGTGATTGTATGGTAAACTATTGTGGCAAAACCATAAATTTTACAGCTTTTTGAATATGTTATGCTAAGCCTCCCTGGTACTGGGTTATGAGGTGGTATGATTTATCAAAGCAGTAGAGATGCAATTGCTGATTTCCCATAAATTATCCATATGGTGTCTTTGTCTTGTGCCAGGCTGTGAAGTGATCCAGTGCATTAAGAGGACTGTCTTTTGTTTAACTTGACCATGAAAAGAACTGTCATTTTGAAAGGGTGAAAAGACAGGACAAAGCATTGGCATGGAGTGCAGGTCTAGAGATTCCAAAACCTTGCAGAGGATAAAAACTTTTTCTTTCCTGCAAATCTCTCCTCAGATCCCACCTTTTCCAATAAGCCTTTGACAACCTGATAACCAAGGGATGGGGAACTTATAGTTCTCCTGATCATGATGATGCTGGCAAACTCTGAGAGACAGGATGGTCTAGTGTGTAGTGTGTTGGGTTTGAATGAGGCTTATCTGCTATGAATTTGCTGGGTTGTTCTAGCCAAGCCACTTTTCATTGTTCCTCCCATCTTCACCACGGGCAATGCTAGCATGACAATTTAGGTAGCAATCTGCTGTCAACCCATATTGACATTCCAAGCTGAGGCCTTGCCTAGCAAGGGCCCAATCCACAAATATTTGGGAGCTATCCAATGGACACTGGGTAACTGGCAGCATTATCCAGTAGACCTGAGTTATTTCTGGAGTGGGAGCAAGGGAGTTCACCAATACCTTCTTTTAGGCCGCAATCCTATCGGAGGCAACAGCCTATCCAATGCAGGGCAGGAACAGAGCAGAGGGGATCTTCCCCTCCCTGCTTCAGCTGCCCTGCATTCGTGGCTAGACAGCTGATTTCGGCTGTCTAGCTGTAGGAAGTCATAGCAGGGGTGCGGATGACACATAGGTACCGTCAGAAAGGCACTTCCGCCCTCCCCACCCCAGCCTGCCCCCCGGAACACCCCGTTTTCACTGCTCCGCGTTGCTCTTATGAGCGCAGAGCACAGGGCTGATCCATGCTGCCTACGAGGCAGCACAGGGCTGATCCATGCTGCCTATGAGGCAGCACAGGAGGGAGTGGAGGTCGGTTCTCAGGGAACCGATCTCGGAGCACGGGCTCTGAAGTCAGTTCCCAGGAACCAACCAATCCTATGGCCATCTAGCCACTAACTAGTGGCCATAGGATTGCACCCTATTAATTAATTAATTAAAAACATTTCTATATCACTATATATTAAGAAATATCCAAAGTGGTATACAAATTAAAATGATTCAAACATAAACAACAATAAAAATAGATAAAACACAAACAATTTATCATCAATACATTAACCAGTCTGGTCGTAGTGTATGCTGGCAGTATCAATTGTCAGGAAAGGCCTGTTGAAATAAATACGTGTCAGGATGTGGCAAAATGATAATATTCTGTAACATTTCTGCACTGTTTCAAGCTACTTGTGCCATGGGAGTGCCTATGACTTGCCAGGAAAATCATCACATAAAGAGAATAAGCACATTTCTATAGCCCTCTCAAAAGAATATTTGGGATGTTAGGGAACTGTATCTTTGCTATAGACATATATAGGTGTGTTTAATGACCATTGCTATTAAATTATATAAGCTTAAGGACTTGTACTTTGCCGAAATCCCCTTCACAGTCTTTGAGTGTCTAGCAATTTATAATAGAAGAACAAATGACTACTGTACATTGACTGACTTGGCCAAGGTCATATAAGAAATCCTCATAAATAGAATTGCAGTGAAGTAGCTACTAAATCAGTCCTCCCCAGTATAGCAGAAGGAAGTCTGTGAAGTCTTGTTTTTACATTTCTTCTAGTATATTGATTATTAATCTTTATGAAATCTACAAGGTTTATTATCATTTCAGTCACAATTAAATATTCAGACCCTTTAAATATTCAAAGCACTTTGCAACCTTCATGCCGTGAGCTTCTTGAGACCCCATTTCCATTTTAGAAAGGAAAGATGGAGGCAGTTCAGAGATCATCATTTAACCAGGGCTACTCAATGAGCCCATGGATAAGGTAGGATTTGAACCCAGATCTCCTAAGTAGAAATCCAACATACAGTCGCTATCCAACTATGCTGGCTTTTGCTTAGTAATTTATCTCTATTATCAGGTGGTGAATGCCTGGAAGTCCTTGTGCTATGCAGAGTGTCTTCCTCATATAAAAAGCAGACAAACAGATAACAAATCAGAAAATCACAAATGGTGAATTTAAAAAGCATCAGTTTCCTAATCAAGGGGCGGGGGGGGGGGGGAATCACAAATGATGAATTCAAAACCAGCCTAGACTTTTATTTGCCCATTTTCATTCCTCAAGCAGAAGTAAGGCTAATCCACCCCTCACCAAGGAGCAAGGCCAATAAATGGAATGTTTATGCCAGAGCCAGTGCCTGTAGAGCTTGGATTGCCAAACTTAGTGTGTGTGTGTGTGTTTGTGTATGTATATATATATATATATATATATTCTGCCCTCACCCTAGGCAGGGCTGATGAGAGAGCCCAGTGAGTCAAGGATGGAGTGATGGGTGATTTCAGGGGTGAATTTAATACCAAAAAGTATTTGTCAGACTGATTTTGAACTTTACAGCTTTTCAGCGTCTGGTGATCAACCAGAATGCTGGTCAGACCAGCAGAATAATGGTTAGTAGGCAATTCTAGTGGGGCTCTCTGACCCAAATTTGCACTCTGTCCTGGACTCAGTGTCAACATTACACACCCACCATCCCAAACAAGGTGAATTCGCTTGACAAAGCAGCTGACTTTGAAGTTCGTGTAGTTTCACAGCAATCAACAGGAGTTTCATTTGGGAGTGAGGAACCTTTTTTTTCCTGTCAAGGGCCACATTACCTCAGTCAAAACCTGTCAGCGTCCGCATTCTAGCAGTATGTGGCTAGATCCAAAAGTGGGCAGTCTTATGAGTGTGACTCTTCCCTTTGTTCGGTATGCTAGATGATACACATACCCACATTGTACGCTGTGCACATACACAAAAAGACATACACGCAAACACAGATGAGAGGGAATACTGCATTGCTCATATACATAGGTGAAGTGAGTCTCCTACTGAGCGGGTGACGTGCCGTCAGTCATCCTCACCTCCTGTGCTGCAAGGAGGCAAGTGGACAGAGAGCAAGCAAAGGGGTGGAGGGCTTCCTCCCACTTCCTCCCTCCTCCTCCTTCAGACAGAGGAACAAGCAGTGGCCTGGATATACCGGAACCTGGCTAGGCTGGCAGCCCTGTCTTTTTCCTCTAGGACTGAAGTCATTGTACTTCAATCACAGAGGAAAAAAGCAGCTAGTGACTCAGCCAGGAGTGCCACCCAGATAGCTGGCTTTCTCTTCTGGATTGAAACACAGCCATTTCAGTCGGCAGTGCAGGCATATCCGGGTTTCTTCCTTGGGTGGTGGCCACCGCTGACAGCAACAGGAGGCAGAGCTGCACGGAGCTGATGGCAATGGCGGGTGGCTGACTGTGGCAACAGAGCAGAGTAGGGTAGAGTAGCTGCCAGGACAGCAGCAGGGCACAGCATGAGGAGACTGGATGTGGATTAGGGATGTATGGGTTTTGTTAAATCTGGACTATCTGTGTTTCACAGATTGTCAGGAGTCTTTTGTTCCATTGTCCGCTTATTAATAGAATCATATTTTTTTTAAGGGATGTATGAGAATTTTGCTCCTGTTTGCAAATGAGCATTTGTGCTAATGTGCATTAGCACAGTATACACTTGTGCAAATGCGCATTTGCGTAAATCCCTCCAATTTATTTTTTTTTTTAAAGTCTGTGGAATCTGCATAGCTTGGAAAAAGCTGGACCACGGAAGAATCCACAGCTCAGATACATAGAAATCCGAACTCATTTGAATCCATTGCAGATTTCTCTGACATCCCTAGCATGGACTGTACTCAAAGTCCTGGTTGTCTGCATTTAAACCACGGTCCAGGGGTGCCTACCCCTGATCTAGAGTAACAGGTTAATATTAAAGAACTTTGACACAGCCGTTTACATAACAACTGGCTTTGGATGGCCGCTGCGAGATGCTGAATGTGCATGCACAGAATCTCATCATGGGCTAGGTGTATAAAGACAAAATGCTCACAGGTTGAATCAATGAGTGAGTGGGGACCGGGCCATGCTGACTAGTCCTGCCCCTAACATTGTTCACAGCAGCTTCCCTGGTTCCCTGACATCCAGTGTTCAGTGTAACCATCTGCAGAGTGGAAGCTTTCTCATCAACAGCTTTTGCATGAAGGAAACCATGCAACCTGGAAGCCTTCACTCTCGGGGTCCCAGATCACACTGCAAAGGCTTCTTCTTCGCAGACATTTGCACAGATGCTGGGGAGGGGGCAAGCCAACATGCACGATGCTTGGAGTGGGGCTAGGCAGCACAGCCCTGCTCCTTGATCACCAGTGGATCAAACGCATGAGCATTTGGTCTGTGCATGGCTATCCTGAGTAGGGATTGTGTAAAATCCATTCCATCCATGTTTCACAGTTTGTCAGGCATCTTTCATTCTGTCATCCATCCACCGACAGAATCGGATTTTTTTTGTTTCTGGATTTGTGCAGACTCACTTTTGCACATGTGAAAATGCACAAATTCCCCATCCCCCAAATGTGCATTTTGACACCTTAGCCTATGGGGGAAATGCACATTTTTGGCTGGGGGTGGGGGGGTTGTGTATTTTTCTATGACAGAATTTGCACAAATTTGGGGAAAGTTAGAATACCAGTCTGCAAATTGGCAGAATTCGCCCAACAGGGGGAAAGTCAGTCCTCTGCAGAATCCGTGGGTCAGATTCATGAAAATCATTTGATTCCACTGCAGATTTCTCTGACATCCCTAATTCTGAGCCACAGAAGAACTTGGGGACAGGGAGGGGGGGAATGGCATTTGATTCATAAAATAAGCAAGCATTGCAAAATGGATAAATTCACATACCAACTAGGCAATTATGAACTGAAGCCACAGTGTTCACTATAGCTCCCTGCTGCAGTTGTCTCATTTCCAAAGATGCTGAACATCTCCACACCACTGAGATGGCCTCTGCATGCCAGATGGTATCAACATTTCTGCCCTCCTCACTTAAGCAGTGCCAGCACAGGACATCCCTGAAGCTGTAACCCGGCAGGATCAAGCTGTCTATTCCCCAAAGCAACAGTAGTTCATTCTTTGCCTTCAGCATTAGACACAACCCTGGGTTTCCTGTTTGCTTGCTGTCATCATATGCAATCACATCCACAATTGATTTTCCTCTTTATTTGTTTCCTTCTCTTGACTGGTGAGAAATGTCTCCTCTTCCCTGTGCCCAAACAATTAACTCTATAGGGGCAGAACCACCAAGGTGGTACAGGATGTGCCCGATCTCATCTGATCTCAGAAGCTAAGGAGGGTCAGACTTGGTTAGTTCTTGGATGGGAGACCGCCTGGGAATCAGGCTTCCTGCACTGAGCAGGGGGTTGGACTCAGTGGTCTTGTAGGCCCCTTCCAACCCCATGATTCTATGTTCTGTGTCTAGCCCTGCTTCTTATCCAGCTCACACTTGTGGGAATAGTCTCTGCTCACCTAAGCATTCCATCAAATTCAGTGTGCTTGCTGGTGGTATTCAAGCACTGTAGAAGAGTAAAGAGTTCATAGGCTGCTTTCTGTTAACATGGCAGTACTAAGCAATTGCTTCTCAGGAGAGCACAGAAGAGATGAGAAGAGGCAGTGAAGAAGCCAGCCTGATCCAGGTCATCCATAGGACCAGCCCTCTTTGTAAACTTGGCCTGCAGTGGGAAACAGCTACAGTCCTTCAACTGCACTGACAACAGCATACAGGAGACAGCTGAAGGTTATGACCCACAGCACTTGCCCATGAGCCATGCCACTGCCATTTTCAGCCCCCAGAACTAGAAGGCGGGGTCAGTCTGCGTATGTGCATTGTAACTGGGTCATACTTGGCTGGTACCTAGAAACAGAGGAGCCATGACCACATCCCTTTCAGCAGCAATCCTGATCTCATCTGATCTCGGAAGCTAAGCAGGGTCAGCTCTGGTTAGTACTTGGATGGGAGACCGCCTGGGAATCAGTCTCACTGAGCAGGGGGTTGGACTCCATGGCCTTATACGCCCCTCCCAACCCTATGATTCCATTGTTACCAAGAGTTTGAGGAGAAACAGAATCTGATCTTCTGAAGGAGTTGCAAAAATGGGGTCCCTGTTTCTTACTTGTCCCCTGTATTGGAAATTAACTCACTGACTCCTCTTGTGAATGTATTGAAGTTTTAATGTTGTAAAGCTGCCTTGAGTCCCAGTATTGGGGAAAAGGCGGGATATAAATATAGTAGTAGTAGTAGTAGTAGTAGTACTCTCTCCCTCCCCCACCCTGCCGTGACCACTATTTTGCTTTTTCTTTGGAGGGATGTGATTAAATTAAAGCAGCCATCCCCAACCTGGTGCCTTCCAGATATGTTAGACTACAGTTCCCATCATACCTAGCTCCTTCCAGCCAAAATCAAGGCAAACTTTGAATCTTCTGCAAGACCTGGAGCTGCAGGCTGAATTAAGCTCAAAAGTGGACTAGGGCTGCAACCTTATTTCCACTTACTTGAGAGTAAGACCTATTGCACTCAGTGTGACTTACTTCTGAGTAGATATGTGTAGGATTGTTCTATTTGTTCGCCAGAGTAAAAGAGAGGGGAACGGATTTCCTGGGGTTCCAAAGAAGAGGTTTACTAGGTCTCTCGGTTATACTACCCAGAGGCTGTGTCCTTTTAAGCCATCTGAGGTTGCCCGAAAGTAATTCTTGATTCCAACATTTATACTTGCCTTTCTGTGATTAACTCAAACTCAAGGTGGTTTACAAGTAAAAATATGGATCATAAGAAAATTAAAACAAACAGCAGTAAAAACTGCACCATAAAAACTATATCCGCAACAGCAGACTAAAAACATATATCCGACTAAACAATGTCAGAAGGAATCGAATGGTTTAAGCTTGTTTAAAAGCAGTCGGGGGGGGGGGATGAACTCCCCTCTTGGGAGGCTTTTCCATAGTTTAGGGAAAGGTCTCTTGTGCTCAGCAGCTGCACTTCTGCCAGCGACAGAGGAATTTAAGTTTTCACTTTCTGCAAAAACTCACATCTTGCAGACGTATGCTAATTTGCTTAATTCACAAGCACATAATGCCTCAGCTCGTAATTTGGAGATTTGATTTTAAAGTCCACATGGTCATCAATACAGTACTGCTAGGTGGCCCTTGAACTACTCAAGCACCCTACAGTTTTTTCCTTCGTCCGATCTTGGGAAGAACATGGTATGAGGATCAATGCCCAGACCTACATCCACAGCTCTGCACTACTGAGAAGGTCCTACTCCAGAGCACATACTGGATCTCTTGGCAGCATCAGTGTGGGAACTGCCATCGCCATTTCACATTTCTAAATACCGCTCGAGATTCTGCTTGCAATTCCGGAGAAAACAACACCCCACCATATATCACGACTGACATGTTATTAAATGCATCAATTGCTCATTAATCTGCAATAAACTATTTAGAATGTATTCATGCTAGCTAATGATGATGCTTATAGATTTGGAAAGCAATGAGATATTTAGGCTAAATACTTGACACCTGTCCCTTTAAGGGACTGGATGGTGCATACGTTTAAGGTGCACATGACCTTGGAGCTTCTAAAATCTTGCGTATTCCCCAGCCGCTTGTTTCCTTCTTGTAAGTGGCTGGAATCCTTAATTTAAGGTTTTTAAAACCCAAGTTACTGTACTGTGCCTGAAATAATAAACGCTTCAGAATTTCAATTAAAATTGAGTGCTGCTGGATCCCTTTTTTTTCAGTATCTAATGAGTCATGCAGAACCATTACCCAACTATCCATTAATTATAACGAGGTCAGCATATTTGCTGACATCTTCTCATGCCTGCATAATGGACTAGCACTAGCTGAGCTAGGATCACAGGTAGAGAGCAAAGCACGCAAACACATATAACGCCAAGGGGCACTGCTGAGCACGACGAAACGCCATTGGCTGCATGGGAACTTGGATTTTGAAGCCATCACATCAGGGCAATGCAGGGCAAGAAAGCTAGGAAGAAGGGCTGGAAAAAAATCTGAAAGGACAAAAAAAGAACTAGGAAGAGAAAAAGCCTTTTCCACACAGTTTCCCTGACCGTTCATTCAAGATGTTACCACTGCTGCAATAAAAGAGATACCACAGCTTACATGACGTCTAACTACTGGCCTGTTCAAATATCCACTGAAATTAACAGAAAAAAATAACACAAGTTCAGCCGGAGTTTGGCCAAACACCCATCTTCTCTAGATACCAGTGTGGATTCAGGGCTTATCAGGGTTCACTGGGATTTAGCCCCCAAACTTATTTTCTGGGCTAGGAGTCAGCTCTTAAGCACATGTTAACAATAAAGGCATTCTACATGCAGAGTACCTTTCCCTCACTAGTAACCACAACTGGCCCATGAAATCTGGGATTAGGGAGGAGAGTTTCCAAGGAAGTGTTGTATGAATATTAGGTCATGTTTAGCTCATTTTAGAAATTAAGCTCTGTTCATGTGCTGTCTTTCCAATGTTTTAATGTACACCGTATGACGTAACTGCACATATGTGTATCTTTAAAAATGGCATCAAATGCAAGTCCTTAGAGAAAACTCAGTTTTATTTATTTACTGCTACCTGTTAAACCTATCCTTCATTCAAGGAGCTTGGGGTGATGTACATGGGTGTGTGGTAGTTCTGCTCGTTTTTTTCTCACAACATCCCTGTGAGGTAGGTTACACTGAGAGGGAATGACTGATACTGAAGCAATGGGCTCATTTTTTTTTTCTCAGGTGAGCTTCAGGGCTGACAGGAAACATGATCCCATGTCTCCCAAGTCCCAAATCCAATGCTTAATCCACTGCATCACATAGGAGGGCACACTTCAGGCTTGCACAACCTATTTTGATTTTTACCAGGGCTCTGAGATCCACCAACTGGAACCTGGTGCAAAAGACCTACACTTTGAATTAGTGCATCCAATGTAGTGGATACACTACAATGATGGCCACCAATTTGGATGAAAGCCAAACTTTCATCCAAAAGGGTGTTAAAAGGGGGTTAGACAAATTCCTGGAGGAAAAGGCTATCAATGGCTACCAGTCCTGATGGCTATGCTACCCCCAGTATCAAAGGCAGTATGCCTATGTACAACAGTTGTTGGGGAACATGGATGGAAGAGTGCTGTCGGACTCATGTTCTGCTTATGGGTTTCCCGTGGGCAGCTGGTTGGCCACTATGTGAACAGAACGCTGGACTAGATGGACCCTTGGTCTGATCCAGCATGGGTCTTCTTATGTTCTTAATTAAAGAATTCTCAGCCCAGGAATTTGTTTTGAGTTCTAGAACTGAATGGAGCTTGCAGTCCTTCCAGACAAAAAAACACGTGGTTGCACTCATAGCTTTCTTCATTTTAGGAGTAAAATTTGGGGGAGGGGGAGTCACTTTGACACTGCTGTTGTTAAGCAATTGGGAGTCAGAAATCCTTGCCAATCAACTGCAAATCACCCAGAGATCTACCAGTAGATCAGAGGCGGCTCTATATTTAGGGCAAATGAGGCAGTGAGTCCCTGCATATCCCCTACCGAGATCCCCCCACATTTGTGCTCCAGCAATCTCAATAGAATATCAAGCATCTGCCCTGCCATCTCCCCCACCAGCTCTAGTGGGTACCAGCCGTGACTGCAGGAGATCCAATTCCATCTTCTGCCCATCCCAGCTTAGAACAAGGGAAAGATTTTCTGATTAACTCTATCACATTTCTTCCCACTGTACATTTAGTATACTTCCTAGCTTCCATTTAGTACAATCTGCACAGTCTCCAGTCTTTTTTCCTGCCACATGAGACAACTATTCCTTTGTCCTTGTACCTTTTCTCCCTGTACTCCTGCTGCCCCTGTCCCCTTCATCCATTGGCTTCCTGCATCAAGGGTGTCAGGGAGACAGTATTTCACTTTAAGGGGCTCTAGTCTGATGCATTACCAGTTAATGGCCTGGGTGAAGGAGGACAGGAAGGTCATGTCACATGCTGTCTCATTTACAATGCGTAGAATGTCTTTCTCTCAGTGTACAAGGGAGTTATTATACGCATTCTGCTTGAAAAACACCTAGATTAAGCACCAGCATGCCACCATAAAGGACACCTTTACATAAATTCATAATTATATTTGCCTTTAGAAAAATGAATGTCTAACAGATCTACTAGTCAAAAAGCCAGATGCCACCATCTTTACCTTCCTCCTCCAACAACAAAATCAACCTTGCATGCCTTCTGAAATTCTCTCCCGGTTTGTGCCTGAATGATGTTTTCAGACATCTTTGCTGGTGAAGCTTGGCTGAATGAGTAGGTTCTTAATAACTACTTCAGAGTAGGGGAGGCTGATGCTTACAGAAGATGGGAATGCTACAAGTCCTAGCTTATCCCGCGGAGCCATTCCCACCATACTTTCCCTCAACGACACCCACTGGGGGTGTGTCTTTTCCTTTTTCCACCATTCATCTATAGATTTGAGGCATAACAGACATTCTAAGCAGAGGCATGTTGCAGTGTAGGGTTGGGAAATTCTTCACTTGACATAAAAACATCAGTGCATGGTTTATTTTCATGCAGGGGGTTTAACGGGCCAATCTGTATAGGCCTGACTTTCCCTTTAATAGAAGTGATTAATCCAGGCTTCCCCAACCTTGTGCTCTCTAGATCTGTTGGACTGCAATTCCCATCATTCCCAGCCAGCACGCTTGAAGTTGCAATCCAAAACTAGGGGGCACCAAACTTGGGAAGACTGGATTACACCAAGTGTAGAGGAAAATGATTTTTTTAAAAGACAACCATTCACTAATATCCATTTAAACTTGGTGAGATTGTATTTCTTTTCTCTCTGTCTTGTTCTCCTATGCCTTCTTTTTCTATCCTTCCACTCACAACCCTTCTCTTCTTGTAAAACTCTTCAATTGTAGACAAGGGTCTCCCCCAGCCCTGCCCAACAGTACTTTTGATTCAGTAAGGCTCCCCCCGCCCCGCTTTCACCAGCATTCTATTTGCTTCTTTTACCAGTGGAAGTGAAGTGTCAGCTAATAACGGGTAAGACAGACCCCCGCAGGCAAGCTCAGTAAATACAGATTATCCCTAATAAAGATGGAGAAATGATAAATGTATCTCAGAAGAAGCTCAGGTGCCTGTTTCACAAGAAGATGAAATACAGGCAAGAGAATTGCAGGAAGGGATGGAGAGAGATGCAAGCCAGCAAGAGTTGCTTGTATAACTCCTTTGTTCCTTCATTAATCCCCTCCCTAGCTCTGAAGCCAGACTTTCTTGGAAGTCAATTCCGTTGGGATCAATGGGATTTATCTCCAAGTAAATTTGCTTAGAAGTGAACTGTTATGAGAAAAACATTGTAGTGATGGGACACAATAACCCACCATGGCAGTAACGATCTGAGTCAAAGTCCCTTTGAATTTCCGCAAGGTGGAGGGACCGCGGTGGCTTAGTGGTTAAGACGCTGAACTGCAGACTGGAAGGTCGGCAGGTCAGCAGTTCGAGACCCGAGTGCCGCGTGACAGAGTGAGCTCCCGTCTTCAGTCCCAGCTCCTGCCAACCTAGCAGTTCGAAAGCAAGAAATTGCAAGTAGATAAATAGGCACCGCCTCGGCGGGAAAGGTAACAGCGTTCCGTGCACCTCGGTGTTCAGTCATGCCGGCCACATGACCACGGAAGTGTCTTCGGACAGCGCTGGCTCTTCGGCTTAGAAACGGGGATGAGCACCGCACCCTAGAGTCGGACACGACTGGTTGGGGACACCTTTACCTTTAAATTTGCTTAGAAGTGAACTGTTATGAGAAAAACATTGTAGTGATGGGACACAATAACCCACCATGGCAGTAACGATCTGAGTCAAAGTCCCTTTGAATTTCCGCAAGGCTCATAAATAAACTCTGGCCATTCTGAGTAGGGCTGGTCCAACACATTTGACTGCCTGAGGCAAAGGGCAAGATGGTGCTTCCTCCTCCATTCCATTGACAGAAGCCAACCAAACTGACCACTGATCCTCCATTCCATTGACAGAAGCCAACCAAACTGACCACTGATCATTATTTCAATATTGGCGATAGGACAGTGTCCTCCAGTGTACTTCAGGACAGCTTAGGAGGTCCTCCAACAACCTGCCATCACTTCCTGCTCCTCCCCACCACCCCAGCATCTTCCACCTGAGGTGACTGCCTCTGTCTAATGGTATGGCTGACCCTGTTTCCAAACCACCCCTTACATTCCAACAGCAGCGACAGGTGGGGAAGTGGAGCAAAAGGGAGAACTCTTCTTCAGGCTATCCTTAGGCCTTAAAGCCTTAACCATGGGAGATTCCCAATGCAAAGATCTCTTAGTTCAGGGCCTAGAAGCCCAGACAAACTATCTATCTATCTATTTATTTATTTATTTACCGAACTTCCCAGAGCAGTTTACAAGACAGTGGAAATTCTATTTCAATTAATTAAAAATACCTTAAATTTAATCAATTTTAAAATAAGCCAGTTAAAATAAAGTACAATTTCAAATATTTAGCAATATTTGAAATACCATAATGCCCTTTCAGTTAAAAGCCAGAGATAAAATGTATATTTTAAAGCCCTTTTAAAAGCACCTACTGATGGAGCCAGCCAAAAATCTCTTGGGAGGTTATTCCATAGGGTAGGGGCCACCACTGAGAACACCCTCTCTCTAGTGTCCACCAATCTTACTGATCTTAGTGGCAGGCCACTAAGTAGGGAATCTGAAGATTATCTTAAAACACAGGTAGGTTCTTATAGTTGTGTACTTCAAATACCTTGGACCCAAAGAATTTAGGGCTCTAAGGTCAACACTAGCATTGTGAATTGGTCCTGGAAATGCATCAGCAACCAGTGCAGCTATTGATAATTGATCTAAATATGATTCGAATGTCTAGGCCCAACAAGGACACAAGCAGCCACATTCTGGACCAGCTGAAGTTTCTGAGTATCTTCAAAGGCATCCTCACATAGAAAGCACAATAGTCCAGTCTAGATGTAAGCAGGACATGCATAAATGAAGCTAGATCTGCTTTTCCTAGACAGGGTCACAGCTGACATACTGACTGAAGTTGGTAAAAGGCTCTCCTGGCTTCTGCCACCACTTGTGCTTTCACAGTCTGCAATGAGTCCAGAAAGACCACCAAGCTACAGACTTGGTCCTTCAAGGGGAGAACATCCCCATCCAATACCAGCTGAAGCCTTGTATGCAGATCAGGAGATTTCCCTAACCAAAGTACTTCTGCCTTGTCTGAATTAAGTTTCATCTTACTCACCCTCATTCATCCTAAAACCACCTCCAAGCACCTATTTAGGGGTTCCACAGCTTCCCTAGGCTTAAAAGGTGGAAAACAGAGGTAGAGCTGTGTATCATCCACATATTGGTGTGTATCTAACCTACCTCACAGGATTTCTGTGAGGATAACATGGGAAGAAAGAGAATCATGTACGCTGCCTTGGGCTGCTTGGAGGAAAGACTGGATATAAATGTAACAAATAAGTAAATAAATATTGGTGACAATGGGAGGTCAATGATGACCTCCCCCAGCGGTTTCATGTAGATGTTAAAAAGCGCAGGGGGGGGGAGATGGGACTTTGCAGTACCCACAGCACCACAAGGCAGAGCAAAAGTCTTCCAGCACCACTTGTGAGACTGAGCAACCAGGTAGAATCAGAGCCAACCATAATACCATGCTCCTCAAACCCAACCCTGCCAGGAGTTCCAGAAGGATACCATGGTCAATGGTACTGAAAGTAGGGATGGTGGAGAAATCTGCCATGGACCCCAATGAGGCCAGATTCAAAGGAATCTAGCCTCCAGAGTCCACGGCGGAACGGCACCACTCACCTCCGGAATCCTCCAGAGCTGGATCCTCCCCGCGGCGACTCCACGGCTGCAAATGGCGTCCACTATGCCATTTGCATCTGTGGTTTTTCCCACAATAGGCTAGCCTATCACGGGAAAAACCACAGTTGCAAATGGCGTAGTGGACACCATTTGCGGACGTAAAGCCCTTAGTTTAAGCTAAATGCAGCCATTTACGGCTGCATTTAGGTTAATCTAAGAGTTTTATGGCCACGTAGTAGATGCCATTTGCATCCGGAGTCAGCCCTTAACCTAGCAATATGGCACAGCAATGGCAGCTGACCATATCACTGGCAATACCGAGCCGGCGGCCAGCTCTGCAGAATTGCCATGGAGCGGAGCAGCCAAAGAGGATTCCAGAGGGAGGGACGGATCGCCTCCCCCCACGGGTGGATTCCCCCCCAGAGCAGCAGGTAGGGAATCCGCCCATCTCTAACTGAAAGCCACTGAGGGCCAATCTACAGTTACGGTTTTTTATGCTTCCAGTGAGGTTTCGTCCCCCATCTTTCACATTATGCCATCCCCGCTTCATATTGGAACCGCAATTTCCCGCTTCCCTGCTACCGTTTTCAATACCCTGATATTCCGGTATTTCCCATTCATCTGCTCTGCTCTTCTGTGTTCATCACCATATAAGGTCGTAGTCCCCTCCCATGCCTGCCCATATATGGTGGTGTTTGTATTTCCCTCCTGTCCAATCACAGCTCTCAGCGCCCCTATGTGGTCTTCCAGCTACTGATTGCATAGCTTCCTCAGCGCTCAAAGTTTCATCACCAACAAGCAAAGAGCTGGATGTGTGTGCGCTTTTCTGATCTCGGAAGCTCAGCAGGGTCAGCCCTGGTCAGTACTTCGATGGGAGACCACCTGGGAATCAGGCTTCCTGCACTGAGCAGGGGGTTGTTCTATCCCTTCAAATGACACTAAGTTTTACCTCCTTCTATCCCCTGCTTTGGCTTTTTTTTTTTTTTAATTAAGGCATTATCTTCAAATCTTCAAATCTTCGAAGAATCATAGTTTCTCCAGCCCAATTTCTCTGCACACTTGCCTGGGCAAGCCCAGGCAAGAGTAATTTTTTTCACAGTCCCCTCCATACTCGCAGCAAGGAAAGAAACACACACACATATCCAGGCAGACAGTCATCACTATTCACGGATTAACATCAATAAAAATGTCCGTGGACAATTTTAACGTCATCTCATGAGCGGTGGACAAAAGCAAGGCAGTCTTTGAAGCTTCGAAGACACTAGCAGCCCACCCGCCAACCGAGCACTGGGTGCCACCATCGCTGCCCCTCTTCCTCACACTGGCTGTCAAGGGCTGGCGTGGGGAAAAGAGCATTGGGAGACATCCCCCAGCCTCTCACCCTGGCCTCCAGAAGGTGGGGGGGAGAAGAGGATAGGTGCCTCCTTCTTCCCCCCACCCCCACCTGCTATAGCAGCAGTGGCAAGGGACAAGCTGATCATTTTCCCTAAGGCCAGGAGAACTTACAGAAAATGACCAGCCTCTCCCGTGCCACTGCCACTGTAGCAATGATGGGGGGGAGGACAAGAGGAGCTGCCTTCGTCCCCTCTTCTTGCTGAGGGAACTGGCATCCGGGGGGGGTGGCAACTTCTCACAGGGCTTTGACCTCCAACAGGTCGCTCGCGCCATCCCTACACACACACAGGGACAGACAAAGAGAGAGACGGTGGGCAGGGAATCAGCAGAAAGAGGAAGAGTTTCTGCTTCTCCAATGAGAGCTGCTTTCTTTAAGAGCAGGAAAACAGCACAGCGTTTGAGTGTGAACCGGGCTTGCGCGTTCGATGAAGTACTGGAACAGGGAAACAGGGTGAGTGTGAATAATCACATTTTAATGCGATGGCATTTAACTTGCCAGTCTACCGAATTCAATGCGCTAGCAGACACAATGTAGATCCTCCCTGAGAGGCCCAGGAGAAATAACAGGGTCACACTCCCCCGGTCCGTTCTCCAGTGTAAGTCATCCACCAGGGTGACCAAGGCTGTTTTTGTCCCCAAACCAGGCCTGAACCCAGACTGGAACTGAACTAAATATGTTCCCATAGATCTTTGCAGGTCCCAGAGGTCCTTGCAGCACTGGGAGCTTCCCAATGATAAGGAATTCAGGCCTAATGAAATATCAAGGAGCAGCCTCTCCTTTGTGATCTCTTCAAGAAAATCGGGGATCTCAAGGGAACGTTTTGTGCAAAGACGGGCATGATAAAGGACAACGAAGGCAGGGACCTAACAGAAGCAGATAAGATTAAGAAGAGGTGGCAAGAATACACAGAAGAACTCTACAGGAAAGATCTGAATGTCCCTGATAGCCATGATAGTGCGGTCACTGAACTTGAGCCGGACATCCTAGAGAGTGAAGTCAAGTGGGCCTTAGGAAGCATTACTAACAACAAAGCTAGCGGAGATGACAGTCTTCCAGCTGAGCTATTTAAGCTCCTAAAAGATGATGCTGTTAAAGTGCTGCACTCAATATGCCAACAAATTTGGAACACTCAACAGTGGCCACAAGACTGGAAAAGATCAGTTTACATTCCAGTTCCAAAGAAGGGCAATGCCAAAGAGTGTTCAAACTACTGTAAAATTGTGCTCATTTCACATGCCAGCAAGGTGATGCTCAAAATCCTACAAGCTAGGCTTCAGCAGAATGTGAACCAAGAACTACCGGAAGTACAAGCGGGGTTTCGAAGAGGCAGAGGAACTAGAGATCAAATCGCCAACATTCGCTGGATCATGGAGAAAGCAAGAGAATTCCAGAAAAACATCTATTTCTGCTTCATTGACTATGCTAAAGCCTTTGATTGTGTGGATCACAACAAACTGTGGCAAATTCTTAAAGAGATGGGAGTACCAGACCACCTTACCTGCCCCCTGAGAAACCTATACGAGGGTCAAGAAGCAACAGTAAGAACCGGACATGGAACAATGGATTGGTTCAAAATTGGGAAAGGAGCATGACAAGGCTGTATATTGTCGCCCTGCTTATTTAATTTATATGCAGAGTACATCATGAGAAACGCTGGGTTGGATGAATTACAGGTCGGAATTAAGATTGCCGGGAGAATTATCAACAACCTCAGATATGCAGACGATACCACCCTAATGGCAGAAAGTGAAGAGGATCTAAAGAGCCTCTTGTTGAGGGTGAAAGAGGAGAGTGCAAAAGCTGGTTTGAACCTCAACATTAAAAAAACTAAGATCACGGCATCTGGCCCATCACTTCCTGGCATATGGAAGGGGAAGAAATGGAAGCAGTGACAGATTTTATTTTCTTGGGCTCCAAGATCACCGCAAACGGTGACTGTAGCCATGAAATTAAAGGACGCTTGCTCCTTGGGAGGAAAGCTATGGCAAACCTAGACCGCATAGTAAGAAGCAGAGACATCACCTTGCCGACAAAGGTCCGTCTAATCAAAGCTATGGTTTTCCCAGTAGCAATGTATGGCTGTGAGAGCTGGACTCTAAGGAAGGCTGAGCGCCGAAGAATCGATGCTTTTGAACTGTGGTGCTGGAGAAGACTCTTACGAGTCCCCTGGACTGCAAGGAGGTCAAACCAATCCATACTAAAGGAAATCAACCCTGACTGCTCATTGGAAAGACAGATTCTGAAACTGAAGCTCAAATATTTGGCCACCTAATGCGAAGAGAAAACTCCCTGGAAAAGACCCTGATGCTGGGAAAGATTGAAGGCAAAAGGAGAAGGGGACGGCAGAGGATGAGATGGCTAGATAGCATCACCGATGCAATGAATATGAACTTGAGCATGCTCCGGGAGAGAGCGGAGGACAGGAAGGCCTGGCGTGCTATGGTCCATGGGGTCACAAAGAGTCGGACACAACTGAACAACAACAAACACACAGGTCGCTGCTGCTGTTGGAACATACATTTGAGGGGAAAGAAAGCAAAGCAGGGACTTGCAAAGGGGGAAGGAGAGAAGCTGGCCAGGACTGGTGGATGACTGAAAAAGCAGAAAAAAGAACAAGTCCATTCCAAATACAGATGGAGGAAGATTGCCCATCACCAAACACAGTAGAGCATTTTGAAACATTAAAAAGTAGCACAGGAGCATATGCATTAGAGCTACCATTTTTCAAACCTTAGCTATCCAAAACTTCACATTTCTTGAACCCTCAGTACGTCACTTGTAATGCTATCTCAATGTAGCCCTGCATAATAGCACTCACGTAAGTAGGCGCTTCAATCTGTCCGAGAACTGTGGACATCTGCCAGACTATTCAGATGAATGCAGCTGCATTGTAGTCAGTGTTACCATTTAAAAGTGCTTTTAGACACTTTAGAGAGGAGAAACAATAAGAAGGTGGCGGTAACCTGAAAAACAAAATTCCTGGGAGGTTTAATTTTTACAGAAATATATATAAAGAAGAAGGAACATTGGGTCAATCACTTCTGGATTATCTATTCAATGGCTTTAGAACCATTCACTGCTACCTAGAATTTTGTAGATCAGCTGCATAAGAAATGAAAATGTATGCATGCCTGTGGTCTTCATATCCTCCCTAGTGGACGTTTTGGATGGCATTCTCAGAACTGTTAAAGGATTTCTGTTCTCTAACAATGCAGCCGAATACACAGGGATTAGTTTCACAGCATGGGGCTCTCAGAAGCAGCCCTGGGGACATTGTCAGGGGGGTTTAGTGCAAGAGGATAACCATGTCTCTGCAATTTACCAGCTAAAACATTCCTTCACAAAGATGTACAACTTGGCACCGCAGGGAGTCATGGGCTATAACAAAAGCTCACATTAAAGAAGAGTCTAAATCCTATTTTCTAGGAAATGCTGGGGGATTTCCAGGTTCAGTCTTTTTCAGTTTAATCCTCCACCAGGGAATTCTACTACAAGGCATAAAAATCAAAATTTTGCAATCCAGAAAGCCATTTTTTTAAGTCCATAAAAAACATACACCTAAAGAAAGCCCTATTTAAGATGGGGTTGCTTCTTCAAGAGTTTTGCGTTTCCCCACTGCAAAATATTGCATTAGTACAGGGGATTTGTGGAATGGGGTTTGTGAGGTAATGGTAGTCAATAAGTTGGAGTAGAGATGTTGTGGAACTGATGGGAAGAGACAAGTTACTATGAAGACTGAAAAAGCCATTGGAAACCCCTTCAGACACCTCCTAATCTCAGAGACTTCAGCAGCCTTCACAGTTCAGCCTTCCCTGAAATTTGGCATGCCACCACTCTTTCAACTTAAGAAAGATTTGCTGCCCAATGCCAAGATGTGTGAGTGTATGAACCATTTGGGAAAACTTTTCCATGCCAGTAGCACTTTGGAGATCTCAGCCTTTGAGACAACCATTTTGGGGAGGGATTTCTGGCTCCTCTAGTCTGCCTAGCCAAGCTGTATTGCTTTCTGCAGCCAACCTTATTAACACTAAATCCCTGCTCAGACTAGCACTTGCATGCTGCCCTCTGCTGCTGGGGATATCCTCTGGGGTCAGAGGAAAATGTGTACGCACCACCCAGGGTTGGTACATTTTGAGAGGATTAGGGGGCGCAGGGTGTTGTTTCTACCAAGGCCACATAGAGCTCAGTGATAGGAGCTCATGCTTTGCATGCCATAGATCCCTGGTTCAATCTCCAACAGCTCCTAGTAGGGCTGGGAAAGACTCTAGGAGTCTGGTGAGTTGCTTCTGCTCAGCACAGACCAGCCTCCCCAAATTGGGCCCTCCAGATGTGTTGGACTAGAGCTCCCATCATCCCCAGCCAGCATGGGGGATGGTGGGAGTTGTGGTCCAACCCATCTGGAAGGCCAAAGCCAACAAAAGGGGAACCCCACAAGGAATGCCAAAAAGCCAAGAGCAAAGGGGTAGATGACAAGGTTGTGTAATTCAATGAGAAAAAAATTACAACTAATTTCAGACCATACACAAGTTAGGGTTAGGGTGAGGGCAATTTAGTATAATGTAACAAGGGTTGTTTGCTCTTCACAAGCCAGACGCTTATGCTGTGTCCCTTTGCTCTTGGCTTTTTGATATCTGGAAGGCACCAGGTTGGGGGTGGCTAGTAGACACAATATTGAGCTCAATGGACCAGTGGTTTGACTTGGCACAATGCAGCTTCCTGTGTTCCTATGACCTCCCTCCTGCTCGTCCATATTTTCCTGCAAAGGTAGAAAGTCTCCACTGTTACTTCATAACAGTGCCCTGCCCTCCCCACTCCATAAGGGCTCCCAGTGCATGTGGGGGAACCACTTTTCATTAGGATGGACAAACCTGTTAATTTCAGTTTCTCTCATTTTCTCATTTTTCCAATCTTAAGCCCTCCTCTGAACCCTCTCGAGTTTGTCTGCATCCTTCTTAAAGTGCGGTGCCCAGAACAGGACACAGTACTCCAGATGAGGCCTCACCAGTGCTGAGTAGAGGGGAACTAGTACTTCCCGGGATTTGGAAGCGATGCTTCTATTAATGCAGCCCAAAATAGCATTTGCCTTTTTTGCAGCCACATCACATTGTTGGCTCATATTCAGCTTGTGATCGACAACAATTCCAAGATCCTTCTCGCTTGTAGTGTTGTTGAGCCACATATCCCCCATCTTGTAACTGTGCATTTGGTTTCTTTTTCCTAGGTGCAGAACTTGGCATTTATCCCTATGAAATGTCATTCTGTTGTTTTCTGCCCAGTGCTCCAGTCTATCCAGATCCTTTGAATTTTGTTTCTGTCTTCCAAGGTATTAGCTATCCCGCCAAATTTGGTGTCATCTGCAAATCTGATCAGCATTCCCTGCACCTCCTCCTCCAAGTCATTAATACAAATGTGGAAGAGCACTGGGCCCAGGACTGAGCCCTGCGGTACCCCGCTCGTTACCTCTCCCCAGTTTGAGAAGGTCCCATTGATAAGCACTCTTTGAGTCCGATTCTGCAGCCAACTGTGGATCCACCGGATCGTTGTTTCATCTAGCCCACTTTGAGCTAGTTTGCTCATCAGGAGATCATGGGGCACTTTGTTGAAAGCTTTGCTGCAGTCGAGGTATATGATGTCTACAGCATTCCCACGGTCTACAAGGGAGGTGACTTGATCAAAAAATGAGATCAGATTCATCTGGCAGGACTTGTTCTTGACCAATCCATGTTGGCTTCGAGTAATCACTGTATTGTTTTCAAGGTGCTTACAGATGGATTGCTTGATCATCCAGGAGTCCAACCCCCTGCTCAATGCAGGAATCTAAGTCAAAGCATCCCCGACAGATGGCTGTCCAGCTTCATCTTAAATGCCTCTGATTTGCTGCCAAAATGGGTTTTTAGTCTGGTGGTTGCTGTTATTTCTTTCTTACTGATGTGCTTTTATTTGTCTTTTATTTGTCTTTTATTTTTATTTGTGTTTTATTTCATGTGTTTTAATTGATTAGCTTAAATGTTCTAATTATAACGTTGTCATTTTTCTATATTTTATTGTTGAATCTTGAGCGCTATTTTAGTGGAAGTCTAAGAAAGGGGCCGCAGTGGCTTAGTGGTTAAGATGCTGAACTGCAGACTGGAAGGTCGGCAGGTCAGCAGTTCGAGACCCGAGTGCTGCGTGACGGAGTGAGCTCCCGTCTTCAGTCCCAGCTTCTGCCAACCTAGCAGTTCGAAAGCAAGAAATTGCAAGTAGATAAATAGGTACCGCCTCGGCGGGAAAGGTAACAGCGTTCCGTGCACCTCGGTGTTCAGTCATGCCGGCCACATGACCACGGAAGTGTCTTCGGACAGCGCTGGCTCTTCGGCTTAGAAACGGGGATGAGCACCTCACCCTAGAGTCGGACACGACTGGTTGGGGACACCTTTACCTTTTACCTTAAGAAAGAAATAATAAGTAATACTCCTTCATGTACACAGATGTTATGTGAAGTGACCGTAACTTAGCCTGTCAAGTTCAATGAGCTTGGGGTGGGGACAGGGACATCAGCAGAGGGTTCAATGTGTGCATATCACTTTGGGCGGTAATATATGCAAAAGAAAGAAAGGTATGTATAAAGGAAGGAAGGAAGGAAGGAAGGAAGGAAGGAAGGAAGGAAGGAAGGAAAGAGCAAGCACTGAACAAACTTTATTTAAGGAGAAGTCAGGCTAAAATCTCCTTTAAACTTCAAATTTTTCAGTTGTTATTAATAGATTTATTAATTGTTTATTCATGGTTAAATAAAGAAAATATCGGCTCCACATTACATAGGAGACATGTGTGAAGATTCAGTGGAGCTACATGCAAGAATAGTTCATCTAGAGATCATCCATTAACCATACTGGTCTGCAACCTTCCCTCAGTAATGGGATCTCTTTGCCACAATCAGTTGCTGGAAATGGGCCAATAAAAGTAACCAAAAAAGTAATAAACATGCCCTGGAAGCATACAATAGTAATGCTGCTCTGAGAAATGATGAGGGAAAGAATAAATTTGGCTTCCAACAGAGCTATTGCTTCTTATCTAGTCTGTCAACTTGTTTGGTGAATGCAACAATTCCTTTTCAAGGCCTCCAACACCAAACAAAAATGTTTTTAGAGAGCTTTGTTTAAAATCAGTAAAGGCAGTAATGATGAGAACAGTAGAGGGAAGTGAAAAGCCTACCGCTCGCCAGTGAATACCTTAAACAATCAAACCCAAAGCTTTCAAAATTTGAAGATGGAAGAGAAATTATTAGAACAGATCCAATAATATATTCCTAGTGGGTAATACTTTTTGCAAGGATAGATCTGTTTGCAGTTATTAATTTCATATCCTTCAAAATACCTCAGCAGGGAAATGGGGAAAGGAGATGGATTTAGAAATTGATTTTGCTCCAATATTTTTAGTTCTAGGCTTTCACTGAAGTAAAGGTATTAACAAGAAATTAAAGACATTAATGAAAGCAATAATTAGAGAAAAATTAGACAAAAACCTGCTGGCATTTCTTAGGTCTTAGTAATATGGAATGTGCGGTTTACACTGAATACCTGACAGTGCAATCCTAGATATATTCAGAAGTAAGTCCAATTGGGTTCAACTGGGCTTACTCCCAAGTAAGTGTGTATAGATTTGCAGCCTTTGGCTGCAATCCTATACTCATTTACCTAGAATGAATTCTACTGAATTCAATAGAACTTACTTCTGAGTAGACATGCATAGGATTGCACTGCATGTATGTTTAATCAATAGTCACGATTTTGCCTTCCATTATCAACTTCCAGTATCAAAGGCAATATGCCTATGTGCACCAGTTGCTGGGGAATGTGAATGGGACAGTACTGTTGCACTCATGTCCTGCTTGTGGTTTTCTCATGGGCAGCTGGTTTCCTGTGGGCAGCCGCTGTGTGAACAGAATGCTGGATTTGATGGACCCTTGGATGGATCCAGCATGGCTCTCGAACTGTGGTGCTGGAGAAGACTGACAACAAAGGTCCGCATAGTTAAAGCAATGGTATTCCCCATAGTAACCTATGGCTGCAAGAGCTGGACCATAAGGAAAGCTGAGCGAAGGAAGATAGATGCTTTTGAACTGTGGTGCTGGAGGAAAGTTCTGAGAGTGCCTTGGACTGCAAGAAGATCAAACCAGTCCATACTCCAGGAAATAAAGCCAGACTGCTTACTTGAAGGAATGATATTAAAGGCAAAACTGAAGTACTTTAGCCACATCATGAGAAGACAGGATACCCTGGAGAAGATGCTGATGCTAGGGCAAGTAGAAGGCAAAAGGAAGAGGGGCCGACCAAGGGCCAGATGGATGGATGATATTCTGGAGGTGACGGACTCGACCTTGGGGGAGCTGGGGGTGGCGACGGCCAACAGGAAGCTCTGGCGTGGGCTGGTCCATGGAGTCATGAAGAGTCGGAAGTGACTGACCGAATAAACAACATAACAACAAAACTAAACAAATGTGTGAAGAGTTTGGTTAGAGACATAAATGCTCACAGGTGACCTCTATCGTTCTACACAGGTTTATTCCACTGCAGCACAACATAGAAATATTTTCTTCATTAACACCCTGTGGACGTTTCGGATTGTTGTTGCTGCCTACTTCTCTCACTTTCTGGGCATGTGCAAATCAGCAAGCCCTCAGCTTGTTGAGGTTCTCCAAATTACACCTCAAAGCTTTTCCTGACTCATGTCCATATCAGATTACAAGCTTTGTTGTTGTTGTTTTTCCTTTTCACAGGAAAATGCATATTTTTGTGCATGTTTTTCCAAATGTACACATCAATCACACACATTTTTAACTGTATGCATTTTCACTCATTCATTAAATCATGTCTGTGCAAGTATGCCCTTTTCATGAGCATTTTTCAAATGTACACGTTTTCAAGTGCATTGTTTCTTGTGCTGTGAATCGTATTGCAAGCTCAGAAATGTACAGACCTCAACTGCAGATCATGTTCAGGTCTGTGTTTGGTTCCAGGAAGTGCAAACTGGGTAAGTTCTGGTCAAAAATAAACTGAAATGAATTGCTCATACATCCCTATCCCTGTTGGTTGCTTCCTAACACAGAGAGAGCCACACACATGTGCATATCCTGTTCTTTTGTTCAAAAAGAACAGGAGGAACAGAAAGGGAGGCGGGGTTGCACTGTATGTGAAAAATACATATCTCTGCACAGAAATACAGGAGGAGGAGCTTGGTAGCCCCATCGAGAGCATCTGGGTTGAAATAAATGGAGCAAAGAATAAAAGGAACCTGGTGGTCGGAGTCTACTACCGGCCACCCAATCAAGGAGAAGCCAAGGATGAAACTTTTGAAAAGCAAATAGCCAATGTTTTAAGGAAGCATGATGTAGTAGTAATGGGGGACTTCAATTTCCCCGATATTTGTTGGGAGACAAATTCTGCAAAACATGGCCCCTCCAGGAAATTCCTGACTTGTGTGGCGGATAACTTCCTCCTACAGAAAGTAGAGGAAGGAACTAGAGGATCGGCTATCCTTGACTTGATCCTAACCAACAGAGATGACTTAGTGGATAAAGTAGCAGTTACAGGAACTCTGGGGGAAAGCGACCATGTTGTACTTGAGTTCTTGGTTCTAAGGGAAGCAAAAGCCGAGTGTACTCAAACGCGTACCCTGGATTTTAGGAAAGCTGATTTTAATAAACTCAGAACAATGATCAGTAAGGTCCCATGGCAAACAATGCTAGCGAGAAAAGGAGTCCAAGATGGGTGGGAACTTTTAAAAAAGGAAATTCTCAAGGCACAATCACAAACAATTCCAACAAGAAGAAAAGGTGGAAGACAACAGAAGAAGCCAATGTGGCTTCACAAAAAGCTTAGGGATGACCTGAAAACAAAAAAGGACACATATAGGAAGTGGAAAGAAGGCCAAGTAACAAAGGAAGAGTACAGGCAGGTAGCACAGAATTGCAGGGATGGCGTCAGGAAGGCTAAAGCGGAGAACGAGGTGAGGTTAGCGAGGGATGCTAAAAACAACAAAAAGGCTTTCTTCAGCTACGTGCATAGTAAAAGGCAGAGGAAAGAAATGGTTGTTCAGCTATTAAATAAGGATGGCAAAATGATAACAGATGACAAAGAAAAGGCAGAGGTGCTCAATTCCTACTTTGGCTCAGTCTTCTCCCAAAAGAGGGTCTATGACCCCCCTGGCAAAGGCGAAGTACAGGCTGAAGGGGCAGGATTGCAGCTTGAGATCGACAGGCATATGGTCAAGGAACACCTCATTACTTTGAATGAGTTCGAATCTCCAGGGCCAGATGAACTGCATCCTAGAGTAATAAAGGAACTGGCAGAAGAACTCTCAGAACCGCTGTCTATTCTCTTTGAGAAATCATGGAGGACCGGGGAAGTGCCAGATGACTGGAGGAGGGCTAACGTTGTCCCTATCTTCAAAAAGGGTAAAAAGGAGGAACCTGGGAACTACAGACCAGTCAGTCTGACATCAATCCCTGGGAAAATTCTGGAGCAGATCATAAAGCAATCCATCTGGAAGCACCTTGACAACAATGCCGTGATTACTCGAAGCCAACATGGATTTGTCAAAAACAAGTCCTGCCAGACAAATCTGATCTCATTTTTTGATCAAGTCACCTCCCTTGTAGACCGTGGGAATGCTGTAGACATCATATACCTCGACTTCAGCAAAGCTTTCGACAAAGTGCCCCATGATATCCTGATGAGCAAACTTGCTCGAAGTGGGCTAGATGAAACAACGATCATGTGGATCCACAGTTGGCTACAGGATCGGACTCAAAGAGTGCTTATCAATGGGACCTTCTCAAGCTGGGGACAGGTAACGAGTGGGGTACCGCAGGGCTCAGTCCTGGGCCCAGTGCTCTTCAACATTTTTATTAATGACTTGGAGGAGGAGGTGCAGGGAATGCTGATCAAATTTGCAGATGACACAAAATTGGGAGGGATAGCTAATACTTTGGAAGACAGAAACAAAATTCAAAGTGATCTGGATAGACTGGAGTGCTGGGCAGAAAACAACAGAATGGCATTTAATAGGGACAAATGCCAAGTTCTGCACCTAGGAAAAAGAAACCAAATGCACAGTTACAAGATGGGGGATACGTGGCTCAACCACACTACGAGCGAGAAGGATCTTGGAATTGTCGTCGATCACAAGCTGAATATGAGCCAACAATGTGATGTGGCTGCAAAAAAGGCAAATGCTATTTTGGGCTGCATTAATAGAAGCATCGCTTCCAAATCCCGGGAAGTACTAGTTCCCCTCTACTCAGCACTGGTGAGGCCTCATCTGGAGTACTGTGTCCAGTTCTGGGCACCACACTTTAAGAAGGATGCAGACAAGCTGGAGAGGGTTCAAAGGAGGGCAACAAAGATGATCAGGGGACTGGAAACAAAGCCCTATGAAGAGAGACTGAAAGAACTGGGCATGTTTAGCCTTGAGAAGAGAAGACTGAGGGGAGATATGATAGCACTCTTCAAGTACTTGAAAGGTTGTCACAGAGAAGAAGGCCAGGATCTCTTCTTGATCATCCCAGAGTGCAGGACACGGAATAATGGGCTCAAGTTACAGGAAGCCAGATTCCGGTTGAACATCAGGAAAAACTTCCTGAGTGTCAGAGCAATACGGCAATGGAACCAATTACCTGGGGAGGTGGTGGGCTCTCCCACACTGGAGGCCTTTAAGACGAGGCTGGACAGCCATTTGTCAGGGATGCTCTGACTTGGATTCCTGCATTGAGCAGGGGGTTGGACTCGATGGCCTTGTAGGCCCCTTCCAACCCTACTACTATTCTATATCTATTTCTATGAGCGTGCCTCTGTCAACATATCTAGTGTGGAACAAGGATGGTTTTTCACTGGTGTTATATGCAAAGACATGTGTCTAAGAACAGATAGAAATATTCAGTGTCATACATGTTCTTTTCTGAAGGTCAGGAGCAATGCACACAGAGAAGACTGAAATGCACAGGCAAAGTATGAACAGTCATGTTCTGTTCTCTGCCCTGTTAGAAATGCCACAGATTCAAAGCCAGAGAGCTACAAAGGTCCATTATTTTACTTTTTATCTGACCTTCCTGAAGGTAGGATCATATGGAATGTAGGTTTAAAAAGTGAAAAGGTATTGGCCACCACCAAGGAGGTAATGCACTTGCAAAACCATCCAGCAGACAGAAGGATTTCAAGAACAGTGATCAGGAGATCTTGGTGGCAGGCTTCCAGTAAAATCCCTTAAATTTTTTTTTTTTTAAAGACGCTGAGAGGTCACTTGAATGAGACATGTACAAATCTGGTGGGACTGAAGGGGCAAAAGATGACAAAGTGATTTAATGTTGTGTCACGTCAGTAACAAGAACAGCAATGGTACTGGCTGAGCAGAGATGGCAAGCTCTCCCATTACTCCCACAGCTGAAAGATCCAGACAGACTTGAGAGTCTTCTCGAGCATTCCTCAGCCAAAAACCTTGGCAGTAGGGGATGCATTTGCTCCCCTTCCTCTATGGGCCTCTGTGGGCTTGAACAAAGTCAGTTAAGTACCAAAGCACCTCAGGTCAGACTAGGGAGCACAGTGGAACAAGCGTGTGTTCACGCGCACTTTACTTTTACAGCACAATGTTATATAGCACAATAAACGAAGTTGTTTGGCTGAGATTGGAGAGTAACAGACTGTTCTTGAACTGGCCTCAGAGCATAATAACATGAGCACAGAGGACTGTCTTGTGGGAGTTACACTTGAACCACATTGAGAAGATGTGGTTTTACACACGTAAACTGGCATAGAAGCAAGCACAGAAGAGGCAGCCAAGGCACCTCTCAGGGAATGTTTAAAGGGTCTCTAAGATGTGAGCATGAATGGTAACAAACAACTGATCCAGCCCAGTCAGCTACTATGTACTCCTATCAGAAAAACCATAGACATTCCTCTCAGTGGTAGAGATGACCTTCTCATTTCTTCAGCCTGAACATTTCATTAGGCTTCAATCACCCTCAATGGGACAGCTGTTAGCTGTACTTGAAAGCAAATTGACAAAAAAAATTAATCAATTTCCCCTGCTGCCAGTACTCAGGGACTACATCCAGAATCCAGGCTGATTTATGGCCAAGAAGTGATTTGTAAATATAATGTATTGACTGACCAAGAGTAAGATGAGGGGAAGGAGCTATCAGCTGGCCAAGTATCTGAAAGTTAAACGTCTCTTTGGGACACAGATGTGTATAGTCAAATCCATCAGCTGTCTCCAGCTTCTGTATGATCCTCACAACTATCTAGGAGTTCATGGTGACTGCTCACCATTTTTTTATCTGGCCACACTCATTGTGTCACCCTCAGCTTTCAGATTTCTTTGCAAAACTGAATATATTCTCGATCAAAATTCAACCTGCATCAATGTCCCAGCTTCTCATTTACCTTGCCCTCAAATACTGGAGTGGCTAAGCCAGGATTTTTGACCAAATGGTGCTCTTTAGGTTAAAAGCATCAAACACGCCATGGGCATGCAGTAAAGATAATGCCTAAATGCTTCCTGATATGCTTCCTGATATGGATTCTCCCTCATATCTACTCTTGTTTTTAAAAAAGAATGTTAATGTTTTTTGCTTATTAATTGGTATTTTCTACATCAAGATAATGTTCCCAGTGATGATTGTAAGATCTGAAATAGAATTAGCTGACAAATTTAAATTGAACACATAGACCCAAATCTGCAAAACAAAGAGTAAAGACTTCATACAGGCCTCATGGCCACAAGATTTGGCCTGATTTTTGAACTTTTCTGTTTCTTCCCCCTCCCCCTGCTTCTTATACCAATGAGCCTGGTGTTCTGTAGAACGTAAAAGTTTGAACGTGCTTTTGTGGCATTTTGGCTGATCTTAGGGCATTGCCTAAGTGTGGATTTTGGATTTTCCTCCCTAGACTGGGGTTTTTGCTCATGGATCAGCACAGCTATCTTTGTTTTTCTAAAAGCAAAGAGTGTGCATGTTCACAATGTAATACGAAATCCTCACTCTCCTTACTTGAACCACCTCACTGCCTTGTTTATATAGTTTGGGAGGTGGAAAAGTTGGTATGTTGTTAAATGTCTCCTGAAAATGTTCTTGTTGTATTATTTGCATGGGGTGCCATGCTTGAAAGTGTCTTGCACCCCAGCAAAGCTTTGGGCTGGACACAATGCTGTGCTGTCTCGTAGAGGCCACTGACCTGGAGGTTTGTTTATTTGTTGGGGTGACCCACAACTTTGTTTGAAGCACGCACCTCCAGTTCCCTATTCAATTATACACACTTTGGCTATTATTCGCATGGTGGCATCACGTTTGACAGTATCTGGCACCAAATCAAAGCATTGGGCTAAAAGCAATGCTATAGAGACAAGGATGATTACAAAGCATTCTGGGTTTTGTATTCCCTCCCTGGTGGTAGTGACTTGAGCATGTTGCTTCACCTTGCTGCATGAGAGGGCCAGCCATGGGATGGATGGATGGACGGACGGACAGACGGACAGACAGACATTGTTGTGAACTGCCCAGATGGCTTCAGCTATTGGGTGGTATAAAATGTAATAAATAAATATAGTGATTATACACAAAACAAAGTAATTGCTACAGATTTATCACCTGTTTTCCAACTCTTGGGGTGTAGACCTTTCAAAACATAACATTCAGCACTGTTCACCACATGTGGTAAAAATGTGGCTCATGGACTAAAAGACAGAATAACACATTTGTCAGTCTCCTCTTCTCGAGGAAGCACAGCTTCCTGTGATCTAGCTCAAAAATGTTTAGCATGGGTCAAAGTGTGCCAAGTTTCATACTTTTTCAACCCAGAACATAGTCTGAGAGCACATGAGGCAGCCAACTTGGTGAAGCTAAGCAAGTCTGGGGTTGGACAGTGCTTGGAGGGGAGACCCCCTGGGAACCACATGTAGCCACCTTGAGTTCCATGATAGAAGAAAGGTGGGATATAAATGTAATAAATAAATAAACAAACCACAAGTCCCTGATTTTTTATTTTTCCAGTCTGCTAAAACCTGGTCTTGGTTTCCAATGGTCCTCTGCTATCAGGAACTCTAACACTTGAACAAGGAACCTAAGGCTGAGACCTCTCTTAGTGAGCTACCATGGACTGCAAGTGTGCTCTGGTTTAAGACACCTTCTCAGGCACCAAAGGGAATGGCACAAATATTAGGAACCTGGCCTTCTGCCTTTGCTTGGCCAAAACAGCAGTACCTTTTGCTTGTTGCACTTCAGGCTCCAGCTTTTCCAGGTGAAGCCACTTATCTCAGGTCCTCTGCGCTGAAGAAAACACCCTCCATGCCTAGATTTGGGTATGACCATCCATGGTTCCAGATGTGACATCTCCCTACACATCTTGCTCTCCCCTATTGAGCCTGCAATCATATACTTTGAATCCTATTCTGTAAAAGAACAGCTTTGAACCAAGGCAGGAAAGAATATTTGACCTGGCTACTCTTCTTACTTCTTAGGATGCCCGTGTTCTTGTGTCTCCCTCATGATTGAATTGCCCAGTGCTCTGCCTTCACAAGGACTTCTGGACTTCTGCTCACATGTTCTCATATTGAAAATATTCTCCGCATAATGGGGCATCACGTTTGGAGCAGGATGACGCAGATGCCAGTTCCTTTGGCATGCCCCTTTGGTACAAATGGGACAGAAGCACAGCAGCAATCATGGGGGGGGGGGCTGCTACTAACCCCTGCCCACGCACACCCCGCCACACACACCCCGCTTCTAGAAATAACACCTTTTAATGAATCTGTTTAAGCCTGCTATGCAGTCAAGCAGATGAGCCATCATTCAAGAGATGCAGCTACAATGAGCCAGTCCTTGGGGTCTTAACCTATTAAGGTCGGTGTTTTGAAAAAAAACAATCAAGGAAGCAAGCTTGAGCGATATTATGACAGCAGTAAAGAGTGCCCTGCTTCATCAGTGCTTTCTTTAAAAAAAAATGAAATCACCTCAGTGGCAAAGAGACACAGAGTTCAGCTTTGCTAAGCTCATAGGGAAATGGGGAGGGGGGAGAAAGACTGTACAAGGCAGTTGTTGCTGTTTTTAAATCCTAAGATGCAAAACCACATTGGCATGCCAAGCAAATTATAATTGTCTGCAGAGGCGTCCCTCTCCACTTTTCTACTCTGCTGCACGTTCTGCTTTGCTGCTATAAATCTGTGCAACCCAAAATAGTGTCCCTGCCGCCTAGCTGCTTCCAACACTTAGTGCTGCAAAACAGTATAATCCCAGGACATTGCCATTATCGCATAAACAGCATCTCATTGCACTATATTGCTGCAAATGAGCACAATTTGCCTGAGTTGCAAGTTTTATAATTAATCAGGAGGCTATGGTGAAGGCCTGGCTCTTTCGTGTGCTATCAGAGTTTCATAACAACTGAACCAAACACCCAGGGTTGCTTTGCTTTTGCCAATGTGCTATGATGAACTCTGCCATGCAGTCTTCCTCAGGATCTGACCGCCTAGAATGCCTATTTGTGGGAGTCATTTTGTGTGTCTTGCTCAAATGGGTTTTTGACTCTGACAAACAAAAGCTTTCGATGTGGGCTAATGTGTGTCATCTCATCAACACAGATGGCAGCACTAAAGAGTGTCCTGCTTCATTTGCAAAATAACTGCAAGGCTATGGCAGTGCTGTGGAAAAGCTACAGTGTAAAGGGCATTTCCAGCTTCTCCTGCTGAATAAACCACTCCTATGTGGAATGAGGTCTGAAATGAAAGTTTAGAAAACTCAGTTATCCATGGTTGCTTTCACACTACAGCCCAGTAGCTGTCATGGATGCTAAGGCCTCCTGCTGAGTAATGAGACAGCAAAGACTTGCTGGGCAATCCACAAACTTTTTTATTCAGCTAATGCACCTGTTCACCTCTGCAGCAACTACAAAAGCTTAGAGCTGTTCTTCTCCAGGCTAAATTTGCAAGGTAACTCTTTTGACAGTAGAGCTTCTGAAAGCAAGTTAGTTGCCTTTTCAACTCAGGACAGGTTAGTTGCCTTTTCAACTCAGTTTCCATTCTCAGCGGGTTCTTTCTGAGCTCCTGCCTTCAGGGAAGGTCCTCCCAACCCAACTTTTGATGGGCAGTCAATCTGGAGTGACACCTTCCACCTCCTCCCCTCAACTGCACCCACTTAACTCAGCAGCAAGTTCTGGCATCTGTCAGTCTTGAAGCTCCCTCCCCCTCTGACAGCTCCTGGGTTCCCATGGGGAGGGGGGAAGATGGACAATGGAACCAATTACCTCGGGAGGTTGTGGGCTCTCCCACACTGGAGGCATTCAAGATGAGGCTGGACATCCACCTGTCAGGGATGCTCTGACTTGGATTCCTGCATTGAGCAGGGGGTTGGACTCGACGGCCTTGTAGGCTCCTTCCAACCCTACTATTCTATGATTCTATGGTCTCTGACCCTGGCCCTCCTCCTCAATAAGTCCCTGGGGAGGTTCTTCATTAGCTCCAGAGGAATCTTGAGGAATTTCCTCCCCACACCCTGTCTCTGCTGGGCTTCTTCTAACTCTGTCTCCGAATCTGAATCAGTGTCTGAAAGCAAAGCAGAGGGTTTGGGCTCAGTCCTGGCACCAGCTCTGCTGAGGCATTGCCTTTCCAAAATTAACTGGAAGTGGAATTAAAATGAAGGTTCCAGCCAAGCATTGAAATTAGTGCACTGCTCATTCCCATCATCAACATCTTACTACTACTTTGTACACGCACAAGTAAGTGTCATTAAGCAAAGGTCTCTGGCAACTTCAACTAAAAGTTTATTGCTTGAAACTTTGTTCTGCTTTCTTGCTTGATGCCAGCTGTGGTTTCTTGCAGAACAGCTTGTTAACTGCCTCTTGAATAACCTTCTCAATGTCCATTTCTGTTTGGGGAAAGGAAGGTTAATTATTTGTTTCCTCTCATTTTTCTCTTTTTCTTTATTTATTGCAATAGAGCACTATTCTGCTATTTTTCAAGAGGGGCGATGAGAGGAGATCAGTAATTATTCTTTTATTTTTACAGCAATGCAGATCCAAAACCATTAAATCCCTTTCCTCAAAATTAGGGACAGGCAAATGAGCGACGTTCAAGATTGCCAGGATTCACCGAACATTGTCTCTCCGCTTGCCTTGTGCCCGAGTCCCATTTGCATTGACGATCACTGCTCGCTCTGCATGAATGGGAAACCTATGTAAATCCAGCAGTGACTGAACAGGTTGTTGTTGTTGTTGTTGTTGTTCAGTCGTTCAGTCGTGTCCGACTCTTCGTGACCCCATGGACCATAGCACGCCAGGCCTTCCTGTCCTGCGCTCTCTCCCAGAGCAGACTGAACAGGAGATTTGTGCAAATCTGTCCTAATTTGCGCAACTTTCCTCCACAGACTAAAGCAGGGCTAATTCAGTCTACTGAGGAAATTTGTGCAAATTAAGAAATTAAACTATGCTTCAGGAATAAGATGAATGCAATTTGCTCACGCTCATGCTCATGCTCATGTTCAGAGCTTTGAATGGGGCATGCTTGCATGTTTTGTGAGAAAAAACTAAATTCTCACACATCCCTACTCACAATGCAAAAGTATGACTACTTACTTATTCACTTGAAAATAGAAATAAGGTGGCAGTCCATGAAGTCACGAAGAGTTGGAAGTGACTGAACGAATAAACAACAACAATTTGACCTTTCCACCTGCAGTTCAGTGGTTCACCACACAGGGCAGTCATATGGCTAACAGGTTGTGCAAGGAAGTGAAAAAGATTTTTTATAAAAGATGGGGGGGATTTAAATGGCTAGTTTAAAAAAATCAAGAGACAGAGGAATACAGAAAGAACAGAAGCTAGGGCCCTCTTGTTAAAAGTCTGAAGAAAGAAGCCAGGAGAGAGACCAGCAGTGGATCCAGGCCAGAAAACCTGAACTAAGAAGGCTGGAAGCTTCTGAAGTGATAGTATTTGATGGTTAAGGAAATAGTCTAGAATATATTTAGGTGGATGCATGCAACTCTGTTTGTTTTTACTTGCTCTTATAGTTAACTGTTGAAACTGTTCTAATATTAGGCCACTTTTTCATAGACAGTTTAACTTCTTGCTTTGCTAATACTTCAAGTAAAACGCCAGATTTGTTTTCTAAAACTTTTGTCTGAGGCCTTGTTTTTAACCCCAAACTTAAGTGCCACACCACTCTACCCAGTGCTCTCTATTGGATAGTTGGCTGGGCCAGCAATTAAACTCTAAATGTTTAAGGGCTGAGTTGTACAAGCAGCCATGAAGGGTCATTGTCAAGTGTAGGCATGATCGGGCAATTGCCAAGAGCCATGCCCCAGCAGGGGCCCACAGAGAAAAATCACCTGGAGTTGCTCCTCTTTTTCACCCTTGCAACCTGCGTGTTCACCTGTCTCTCACTCTGGCCCAGACAACAGTGGTGGTGAAAAAGAGGAACAGTAGGTGCCACGGCCTCCTTGCTCCCTGGCTCTCTCCCTGTCAAGCAAGGAAGTGGTAGCAATGATGAGAAAGAGGACGAGGAGCAATAGCAGCCAATGGCAGTGAGGAGGCAGACTCGCTGAGGGTGGGGCCCACTGAGGGTGTCTTCGCCAAGGGCCCTCAAAAACCTGGAGCCAGCACTGCAACCATGGAAAAAAGATATCCACTTGGCGGCAGCCGTAAGGAACAAGAAGGAAGGACCAAGTTAGCTGGTTAGCTTGCCTTCCTGCCTCTAATAGTGCAGGCCATCACACCAATTGAGAGACCTGACCTCCATTACTTTGTCTAAAGCCAAAAGAATCTATATTTCTCAGCAAAAATATACCAGTCAAGCACTGATTTAAAGGAGGTTTTTTCCAGATATGCAAAGAATTAACTGGAATCTTTTGGCACATCCAACCAGTATTGATTTTAAATATTAGCATCAAATATAGACAACCAACAGTTGCTACTAAATATCAGTGCTAACTTATCATGAAGTACAGGGCTTGCCCTAGGATAAATAGCTCCCTGGGTGAGGATTACCTTTGGTGTACCCCTCCCTTCCCCCCTTAGTCAGTTTTGCAAGGCCACCCGAAGGATTTTGGGGGCCTGGTGCAGGTGTGATGTCCATCGAGAATGACATTGCTCAAAAACTTGATCACTCTGCCACTGTGCTAGAGTTTTTTGAAAAGCCACATTCTGAGCAGTGGCAGTGTACTATACAACACAGCAGAACTATCACAGGTTTTACTTATAATATTATTTTGTTTTGTAGTAGTGCCTATCTTTTGGTAAGCATTCTTTATTTTAGAATAGCCATTATTTTTATCTTTTAAAATGATAATGAAAAGTTATAAATCAAAAACGAATCCAGCTGTCCTCTCGAGGCTTATGACTTTATTATTATTTATATAGTGCTATATAGTGTTTACAGTATTTGAAGTGCTAAGTGCTTCGTAACAATGCCCCAAAGTAAAGCTGTGTTCCACTGATTTTTACCTAACACAAATGACATCAAAGTGGAAACTGAAAAGAAACATACAAGCTAATTGAAGGAAGATCATTTTTGTAGTTAGTACCCAAACAACCTGTAAAACCTTGGAAAAAAGGTTACAAGCACACACCCTAGCTCACTGCAAACAGTACGTAAAAAAAAAACACACACACACAGCCCCTGAGCTCAGTTTGGTGCCCACCTCAGCTCAGCTCGGAGCTCAGCTCAGCTCAGCACTCTGATCAGCTTAGCGTCCCTTCAGCTCAGCTTGGAGCTGCCCTCAGCTTGGTGCCCAAGCAACCGCCCAGCTCACCCAACCCTAAGGCCAGCCCTGACAATGTATAAGACAGCAAACATACATAATAAAACAGCAGATGGTGTAATATGTGGTATATCAAATAGTACTGACTAGATATTCAGTGTCACTGATTGTCAAAATATCAAGTATTGTCAAATATCAACATCAAAAATCCAGCAGACATGCTATATCCAAATTTACAGAGGAAGATTTATGGGCCAAATCCATTTCATTTTAATTGTAATCTACAGTAGCCTACTTCTACGTGGAGAACGCTGGGCCACTTTTTTGTGCCAATCTTCCAAAAGTGTGTTAGTATTCCAGTGCTAAACATGTGGTGAACTGTGATCTGGTAACAAACCGAAGCATTCATGCTCTACCTCAGGCAGAAGTGCTATGCGAGTTTAATCAATCCACATTTCACCACATCAAAAAGAAGATTTCACATGACACCTGGGCATTGAGGAGCTATAGAACAGAGAAGCCCAAAAGATAACAGTCCCTAAAGTGTAACTTCCCTTTAAGTAAATGCAGCAGGATAAAAGTAGCTTACTGTAAATGCAAACTAGGCCCTTTCCCAAAGCAATGTAAAGTGTAATTACAGTAAATGAAATCACAATCAGTCTGTCTCTTTTTAAGCCTCCAAAAAGAATGCTATCATCATTTAGTTTGACCCGCTGCATAATATTAACCATGAAATTTCATCCATGGAAGGCAGCAATTTTGTGACTGCATCACAGACAGCAGCGTTGGGGAAATTTCTTACTGCTTCCGCACAACCATCAAACATGCTCACACCCTGACTGGTGAACCAGCTTTTCTTTGGGGGCTTAAGAATTGCCCCCAAATAATGTGAACATATATACATTTATTTAAATATGTATTTGCTTATTACACACATGTCACCTTTCTTCCATGTCAGCTCAAGACAGCATACATGCAGTTTATCAGTGAACTCCCGTTCAGACACTGACCAGAACCAGAACTGCTTAGTCCACCCTTCCCCAACCTGGTGCCCTCCAAATGTTTCAGACTACAACTCCCAGCATTCCTGACCACTGGCTATAATAACCAGGCCTGATGGGAGTTGAAGTCCAAAACATCTGGAGGACATTGAGGAAGGCTGCTTTAGCTTCAGCAAGGTTGTTTTGTCATGTACCTTCTGTCCCTGTGGCCCAGGTCTGGGACCATAAGCTATGCTTTCCCCTGCCTTCACTACACAATTGTGGGTGGGTAATGGTAAATGAGGGCAGGGAGGAGATCAAGATGCTGTTATTTTTCGTATTCCTAAATTCAGTGTTCTCATCCATTCTCTTTCCAAATACTCAAGAGAAGCTTGGAACAACCTGAGATGGTCAGATTTTATTTTCCCCCATTGGGAAGAAAATAAAAAGCACATGTATGCTTTTAGTGTTATTAAACTTTTAAAAACATGGGACAATTTGGACCAGCATGGTCTGAAATAAGGGTACTGACAGTCTTCTATGAATGCATGAAATGTAAAAATATAGAAAGCCGATTGTTTTCTATAGAACCAAGATCTTTTGGCATGAGCAACATTCTATTAAAATAATGGACAACACTGTTCAAAAGGATAATAATTTGGCAATCCTAATGTGCATTCTATACCTTATATTCTATGACTGAGGAAGTACTTCCACAAGAGTGAAGGAAAAGGAGAGCTAACATTGGGAGAAAAATCAAGGTGGAGCCAGAAGGGTTGGAGAGGAGGAAGTTGTCTTTGCCTTCCATAGCTCAAAGGCTGTGTAGTTCCCATCTTCCATGCCCCCCTGCAGGCCTTCTTTGATTCATCTAGCCCACTGGGGCATGATTATCATGAATACAGAAAAACTGTTTTCTTCTGGCTGGCTTTTGATGATTTTTTAAACTGAATTGCTCTCTCTGGGTTGTTTTAAAGGTAGTTTTGTTCTGTATGATACCACTCTAAAGTTGTACATCACCTTGGAGGCCCTTTTGGGCAGAAAAACAATTAAAAATGGAAATAAATAAGTAATAAAATCATGTAAACCACAAACTCTGTCATTACGTTTCATATCTATCTGGATGTCTGCATGGAAACTTGGAGGGTCCCAACCAGGGGAGTGGGGGAGAAGACAAGGAAGGAGAACTTCACTGATTCTACAGACCTGCTACCCTGGCAGAAAAATAGCAAGGTAGGTAACAGAATAACTCTGTGTCTTCTCAAAAACAGAAAAAATATGTAATGGTCTTCTCCAACCTGGTACCCTTCAGATGTGTTGGATGGCAGTTCCCATCATTCCCACCAGCATGACCATCCATGCTGGCTGGGAATGATAGAAGTTGCAGTCCAGCACACATGCTTATTCAGTATTGTTTCTGCTTCACATCTCTGCCTTCATTTTCATCCTTCTATCCCTGTACACACTTTTGAAAGTATAAATGTCCTTGCTGAAGCTTGGACAATATGGAATGAGACAAGAATATATATATATATATATATATATATATATATATATATATATATGCTGTGTCATCCGTCTTCTAATGTCACGCACAATCAGCCACCAGTGAGAAGTGTTTTATGGGATCTTAAGAAGAGTTCAAGCTGCCCTGTGGTTGTTCAACTGCTTTCCAAAAACTATTCTTCCAGACCAATGATATTCTCGACAGGGTTTCTCTGCTCCTTGCAAAACTGCCTAACTCTTGTAGCGATTGTTCAAGATGAAACATAACAGCACATACATGTAATGCTAGAAATGGAATTAATTATAATTTGCCATGTCACAGATTTTTATTTAGAAGCATCTCAGTAGTTGTTGTCATAGATATCATTATGACTCTTACTAATACACCTAGTAGCAAAACCAGCAAGGATTTATGTAGCACATTAAAGTCTAATAAATTTATTCTGGCAGAACCTTCTGCAAGCATGAGTCTATGTCACCAAAACATGAAATAAAAGGCTGCTGCTACTCCTACTAGCAGTAGTAGAAGTAGCAGCAGCAGTAGTACTTATTTGAACATGAATGTATTTATTGATTAAATACATTTCTGAATGGCCCGTCCACTCCATGAGTGCTCAAGGCAATTTACAATAAAACCATAAAAACAATAATATACAAAAATTCCAGATAAAACTAAGCTAAAACTAAACTGATCAAATGGATAAATTACATATATTGGAATTAAATAGGGAACCTTATAAAATCAAAGAGCAGCACTGATTAGTAAAACTTGGGGGAAAAGTGTAGTTTTTAACCAGCTGTCTAAAGGCTAGTAACAAGGAAGCCAACCCAATCTCGCTGGGAAGGGAGTTCCATAATCAGGGCACTGCAACACAGAACACCTTATCTTGGGACCCCAGAGGTGAACAGTAGGCTCTAGGAAGGCTCATACCCTGGCTCCCAGCCATTTAGGACTGCATGACCCAGTTCACATGTAACAATGGCAATTTTCTGGGTAATTAATCAACAATTTGTTGTGGTGAATCCCGGCTGTGTTCTGCGGCCATTTTAAATATTCAGTCTCTGATTGGGCCAATTGGGGGTTACTGTGTGACATCTGAACCCGACTATTATAGGTTAATTGTGGGTTAAACAACCCACACTTAATTTACAAGTGGTCATTAGGTTTACTGTGGCTTATTTAACCCAGGATTAACCTATAGTGCTCGGGTTTGGACACCATGTAGCAACCCCCAAACAGCCTGACCGGAGGTTGAATATTCAAAAAGGCTGCAGAACATGCCCAGCATGTGGCACGGCAAATCATGGCTTAATTAATCCACGATTTACCACCATTGCATGTGAACAGGCCCTATAGGTAAGAACCTATCAAACGTAAACTTATGCTGAAAGTGCAGAATATAAATTGGAGAGAGAGAGAGAGAGAGAGAGAGAGACTGATTGATTTATGTATTTAAATAAAGACAACTTCTAGAAGAAAATTGTGGGTAAAGCAATCCTTGTATGGCCATCTGAAGGGGGTTAGGATGATGTGGAAGTACCCCTCCACCAAAGGATAAAAGCTACACTGGCAGCCGGGGGCGGGGGCTTCTGCTACAGAGGGCCCCAGTATACCTGTAGATCTATCCATAGGCATGAATCTACCCCTGGTGCTGTTTCCACCAGGAGCAAGCATTAGGCCCCAAAACAGGGCATTCCAGGGGGACAGGATAGAGGTGGTCTTTGATCCATTGGACTCCAACCCCTTCATTCATTACGACACCCCAGGATCAAGCCTAACTTCTTGGCTGGTTTACAGAATTTCCCCACTGGAATCAAAGAGGGGGAAGGACCGGGAGCCACCATGCAGGGTCGGTAAGCGAAACTCACACACCTCTTTCCCTAGCCACCTGGCTGGGCACTACTACTAGTAGTAGTGGTAGTAACTACTACTACTAGTAGTAGTAGTAACAGTAGTACTACTACTAGTAGTAGTAACATAATACCAACTACAGTACAGCGAAATGTGCTAAGATGTAACTATGCAAAAATACATGGTTTTCCTCCAAGACAGAATTTCCAAATCTCTTAAACCTTTTATTACTAATATATATAAGGCTGAGCTTTATTAATATTTTTTTAAATCCAGGGGAACTGATGAATGTTAATGCAATAACTAAAGGAAAACATATCGCCTTAAACTGCTTTTTGAATTAATCAATATTTGCTTAATATTTGCTTGAAATGTGTGATTAAATTATACACTAAACTCCACTATTTTCAGATTAAAGAACAAAAGCTACATTGGACATATTTGTTCAACATGCCTCTTGGGGTTATTTATCAATATGTGATTAAACATTGATTTTGGGATATCGGAGTGGTTGTACGCTGTTCAGGAAAGCTTCACCGAACTGAAGAGTAAAAGGAGAACCTATGAGGTAAATTGCAATAATTTAACCCACGTGATTCAGAGCAAAAGAACAACCTAGCTCCATAAAGCAAATTAAAGCAGAGAAATGAATGGATATATGCTGACCTGAAAAAGTTTGCACGAAACCGAGAATGGTGGAGAGTTGTCAGGTGCTAGGCCTGCAGGGCTCCTTCAGTACAAGCTTTCAGATATGCCTAAAAAACACAACTCTTCCGAGCTGCCTTTCTGTAATGCCCCAGTTCACATGCAACGACAACTCATGGATTGTTTAAACCATGGGTTGTTGGGGCCATATGGGAGCAAACGAGCACACTGCCTCCTACCTGCTCACTACTTCTGCTTTGCACCCTCTTTC
Organism: Heloderma suspectum; assembly: GCF_057233095.1. Classification (NCBI taxonomy): domain Eukaryota; kingdom Metazoa; phylum Chordata; class Lepidosauria; order Squamata; family Helodermatidae; genus Heloderma; species Heloderma suspectum. Next base: position 268,869,958 of record NC_139459.1, on the reverse strand, counting down.
ATCAACAACCCAAGAATGCCCCATTCCTGTATTGTTTGATGCAAGACCCAAACCCAGAACTCTGGGTGGTTGAGGTTTTAACCCATAATTTGTTGTTGGGTTAAATTCTCTAAACCAGTCAAGAACTTGGGCTTGATCTTGGGGCCTCCCCAGTGAATCAAGGGCTTGGAATCCAATAGATCAAAGACCCCTGGAATGCCCTGTTTTGGAGCTTGCTTGCTTTCTACTTTCCTTCTGTTGCCAAGACATAGGGATGCAACAGGTTAAATGGCAAGAATTCCATTTGTTGTTGTTCAGTCGTTAAGTCGTGTCCAACTCTTCGTGACCCCATGGACCATAGCCCGCCAGGCCTTCCTGTCCTCCGCTCTCTCCCGGAGTGTGCTCAAGTTCATATTCATTGCATCCGTGATGCTATCTAGCCATCTCATCCTCTGCCGTCCCCTTATCCTTTTGCCTTCAATCTTTCCCAGCATCAGGGTCTTTTTCAGGGAGTTTTCTCTTCACATTAGGTGGCCAAAATATTTGAGCTTCAGCTTCAGTATCTGTCTTTCCAATGAGCACTCAGGGTTGATTTCCTTTAGGATGGACTGATTTGACCTCCTTGCAGTCCAGGGGACTCGTAAGAGTCTTCTCCAGCACCACAGTTTGAAACCATCGATTCTTCGGTGCTCAGCCTTCCTTATAGTGCAGCTCTCACAGCCATACATTACTACTGGGAAAACCATAGCTTTGATTATGCAGACCTTTGTCGGCAAGGTGATGTCTCTGCTTCTTACTATGCTGTCCAGGTTTGCCATAGCTTTCCTCCCAAGCAGCACGCGTCTTTTAATTTCATGGCTACAGTCACCGTCTGCGGTGATCTTGGAGCCCAAGAAAATAAAATCTGTCACTGCTTCCATTTCTTCCCCTTCTATATGCCAGGAAGTGATGGGGCCAGATGCCATGATCTTAGTTTTTTTTAATGTTGAGGTTCAAACCAGCTTTTGCACTCTCCACTTTCACCCTCAACAAGAGGCTGTTTAGATCCTCTTCACTTTCTGCCATTAGGGTGGTATCATCTGCGTATCTGAGGTCGTTGATAATTCTCCTGGCAATCTTAATTCCGACCTGTGATTCATCTAGGGATGTCAGAGAATTTCACCACGAATCTCAGGGAGGCCGAATGCCAGCACATTCAGCCCCCCCGAAATCGGTGGCGAAATGGTCTGCCCCCCCCGACCCCCCGCGGGACGGGACTTACCTTGGGCGAATCTCCCTGGTGGCGGCGGCGGCTCTGGCGGCGAGGTGGCGGCAGCCTGTCTTCCGACCGCCTGCCGCCGCCGCCATTTCCAGTAAATAATACACAAAAAAACAAAAAAACATGATAGGCTACGTAAATCTTTACGTAGCCTATCACGGCTAGATTTTTTAAAAATACCGTGATAGGCTATGTAAATGTTTACGTAACCTATCACGGCTGAGTAAAAAAAAAAACGCGTGTACACAAATGGCGGCGCCCATGGGCACCGTCATTTGTGTTCCTTATTTTGGCACGTCTAGTCTACGTAAACATTTACGTAGACTATGGCGAAAATAAAGGGAACGCAAAATAAGACGTTACGCTATTTGCGTTCCCCTTATTTTCGCCATAGTCTACGTAAATGTTTACGTAGACTAGACGTGCCAAAATAAGGAATGCAAATGGCGCACCCATGGGTGCCGCCATTTGCGTACGCACGGTTTTTTGTGGTTTTTTTACTCAGCCGTGATAGGCTACGTAAACATTTACGTAGCCTATCACGGCTGACTGCAGGGACGCAAACGCAAATTTGCAGACCCGGCCAGCCAGGATTCATGGTGGGAGGGACGGGGCAGCTCCCCCCCGGCCAGAATTTCAGGGGGGAGGGACGGAGCGCCTCCCCTCTCGACCAGAATTTCGGGGGGAGGGACAGAGCGCCTCCCCCCCACTGCGAATCAATTTCATCATAAGGTAAGTGACTTTCGTACATCCCTAGATTCATCTAACCCGGCATTTCTCATGATGTACTCTGCATATAAGTTAAATGAGCAGGGCAACCATATGCAGCCTTCTCGTACTCCTTTCCCAATTTTGAACCAATCGGTTGTTCCATGTCTGGTTCTTACTGTTGCTTTTTGACCCTCATACAGGTTTCTCAGGAGACAGGTAAGGTGGTCTGGTACTCCCATCTCTTTCAGAATTTGCCACAGTTTGTTGTGATCCACACAATCAAAGGCTATAGCATAGTCAATGAAGCAGAAATAGACATTTTTGTGGAGTCCTCTTGCTTTCTCCATGATCCAGCGAATCTTGGCGATTTGATATCTAGTTACTCTGCCTCTTCAAAACCCAGCTTGTACTTCCGGTAGTTCCCAGTTCACATACTGCTGAAGCCTAGCTTGTAGGATTTTGAGCATAACCTTGCTGGCATGTGAAATCAAATGAGTGCAATTTTACGGTAGTTTGAACACTCTTTGGCATTGCCCTTCTTTGGAATTGGAATGTAAACTGACCTTTTCCAGTCTTGTGGCCACTGCTGAGTGTTCCAAATTTGTTGGCATATTGAGTGCAGCACTTAAACAGCATCATCTTTTAGGATTTTAAATAGCTCACCTGGAAGACTGTCATCTCCGCTAGCAATGTTGTTAGTAATGCTTCCTAAGGCCCACTTGACTTCACTCTCGAGGATGTCCGGCTCAAGTTCAGTGACCGCACTATCATGGCTATCAGGGACATTAAGATCTTTCCTGTATAGTTCTTCTGTGTATTCTTTCCACCTCTTCTTAATCTCATCTGCTTCTGTTAGGTCCCTGCCTTCTTTGTCCTTTATCATGCCCGTCTTTGCACAAAATGTTCCCTTGAGATCTCCGATGTTCTTGAAAAGATCTCTAGCCTTTCCCATTCTATTGTTTTCCTCGATTTCTTTGCATTGTTCATTTAAGAAGGCCTTCTTGTCTCTCCTTGCTATTCCCTGGAACTCTGCATTCAGTTGGATATATCTTCCCCTTTCTCCCTTGCTTTTCGCTTCCTTTCTTTCCTCAGCTACTTGTAAAGCCTCCTCAGACAGCCATTTGGCTTTCTTGCATTTCTTTTTCTTGGGGATGGATTGAGTTGCCGCCTCCTGAACAATGTTATGGACCTCCGTCCATAGTTCCTCAGGCACTCTGTCTATCAGGTCTAATCCCTGAAATCTATTCCTCACCTCCACTGTATATTCATAAGGGATATGATTTAGGTCATACCTGAATGGTTTAGTGGTTTTCCCTACGTTCTTCAATTTAAGCCGAAATTTTGCAAGAAGCAGCTCATGATCTGAGGGACAGTCAGCTCCAGGTCTTGTTTTGACTGACTGTATAGAGCTTCTCCATCTTTGGCTGCAATGTACATAATCAATCTGATTTCGATATTGACCATCTGGTGATGTCCATGTGTAGAGTCATCTCTTGTGCTGTTGGACAAGAGTGTTTGCTATGATCAGCATGTTCTCTTGACAGCACTCTATTAGCCTTTGTCCTGCTTCATTTTGTACACCAAGGCCATGCTTGCCTGTTATCCCGGTGCTTTCTTGACTTCCTACTTTAGCATTCCAATCCCCTATGATGAAAAGGGCATCTTTTTTTGGTATTAGTTCTAGAAGGTGTTGTAGGTCTTCATAGAACCGATCAACCTCAGCTTCTTCGGCCTCAGTGGTTGGGGCATAGACTTGAATTACTGTGATGTTGAATGGTTTGCCTTGGATTCGTACTGAGATCATTCTGTCATTTTTGAGATTGTACCCCAGTACTGCTTTTCCCACCCTTTTGTTGACTATGAGTGCTACTCCATTTCTTCTAAGGGATTCTTGCCCACAGTAGTAGATATGATGGTCACCTGAAGTAAATTCGCCCATGCTTGTCCATTTTAGTTCACTGATTCCCAAGATGTCGATGTTCAATCTTGCCATCTCATGTTTGACCACCTCCAGTTTACCTTGATTCATTGATCTTACATTCCAGGTTCCTAAACAATATTGTTCTTTACAGCATCGGACTTTCTTTTCACCACCAGACATATCCACAGCTGAGTGCCCTTTTGGCTTTGGCCCAGCCACTTCACTCTTTCTGGCGCTACTTGGAAATTCCCTCTGCTCTTCCCCAGTAGTATATTGGACACCTTCCGACCTGAGGGGCTTATCTTCCGGCGTCATCTCTTTTAGCCTTGTGATATGTTCCATGGGGTTTTCTTGGCAAGAATACCGGAGTGGGTTGCCATTTCCTTCTCCAGTGGACCACATTTTGTCAGAACTCTCTGCCATGACCTGTCCATCTTGGGTGGCCCTGCATGGCATAGCTTATGGCTTCACTGCGTTACGCAAGCCCCTTTGCCACAACAAGGCAGTGATCCATGAAGGGGCAAGAATTCCATACCATTTGTAAATTTGCATTTGACCTTCCTTTCGCACAACTCCCCAAGGTGCCTTCCTACTTCCTAGGGGCAAAAGTGTATGGTGCGCTTCATGGTTGACCTTTGATTCACCCATGCCCAATATCCTAAAGCAAGCCACATTGCTGTGTCAGTTTCTCAGGAAAGGTCCTATAAATATGCAGTGTAGTAGTCTTTGGAGAATGCTTTTCAGTTGGAGGTAGAAAAAAGCTAGGTCAACTTTCTAGAGCCCATGCTGCAAGGAAGGCAGTGACACTCCTTCTCTGCATTTTTTTAAACTAGTCTGGTCTTTCAGATGCTTAAAGTAATACGGTTGTCAACACTTTCCATCTTCCTTCTCCTAATCCCAAACCCCACTCTTCACTTTCCCCACTCCCTCCTAATCATAGATCTCACTGCCCCCATGAGAAATGTTAGGGAAATGTTTACAAAGAGCTTAGTAACTGCCTTTTTTTTTCACAATACCATCAGAGTCAGAGATAAAAATGCTATCTACAAGTGTTACAATTAGCAGGAAATAACTTATATATACTAGGGCTGTGCGTGGACTGCCGACCTGCTTTGGATGCCGCTTCTGATCATCTGAAGTGACCCTGATCCACCTCAGACCGATTCGGATGCCCTCCGATCTGACTCGGATCCAAATACAAAGCAAGATTCGGATATCCAGATCACCCGGTTTTGGCGTTTTCCCATTGACTTGCATGGGAAAACACAAACGGGCATAACTTTTTCAGGTTTTAGGATACAGGCATGAAATCTGGGGACCTCTTCACCCCCACCCCCACCCCTGGATAGGAGACCACCTGCAAAATTTCAGACACTTTGACCCAGTGGTTTTTGTGCTAGATAGAGTTAAAATCTGAAGTTTTCCAAGGAAACTCAGAAAGCAAAGAGCCATAACTTATACATGTTTCTACTGATGTATGTGAAACCTGTGCCCCTCCCAGCCCCCCTTGAGGGCATCCCACTTGCCAAATTCCAGGCACTGTGGCCAACTGGCTTGTGTGCAAGGCGTAGGTGAAATTTGATTTTTTTTTTCCAGGAAAACTCCCAAAGCAAAGAGCTGTAACTTCTCCCCACCTCCTCCCCTGCCACCACCCCAAGTTGCCTCATATTCTGCTGAATTTCTTTGCCACACAGTGGACTGTTATTGGAATGAGAAGGTAATTAATATAAATACTATGTGTCTCATGCTTTTTCAACACTGCCTTGAAATTTGGATGTATAGTGTTGGTGGAACTACAACCTAGCATGCACACAGACACACAAGAGCTAAAGAAAAGCAGAACTACCTAAGCAAATGATGGGTGTCTTTAATTTATTGTTTTGTATTTCATGCACTTTTATAGAAGGCAGGATAACTTCAAGAAATACAGGGCAATAGCGCAGGTGATTAGATAACAGCCAAATCAAACCCTAATATTTTTTTTTTTAAGCCCTTCTTTAATTTCTGTTTTGGGAGGATCAACACAAAGAAGACACAAATGGATCACTTCAGTATTGGGGTCAGGAGGACAAACACTACACACATAGGCTGGTATAATATGTCTTTCTTTAAGGATTTAGAAAGAAAGAAAAATATTCAGTGCTTGAATATGACTTAAAAGGGGTAGGGAGGAACATGCCCAGAAGTCAATGTTTGTTTTTAAAATTCTAAGTAAGAGTGGGTTTGTAAAAATCTAACAGAGACATGATTGACTAACAGAAACAAAAATAAAATAGAACGGAGAAAGCAGAAGTAAGGCTCGACATCACACAACAAATGCAGCCTTTTCCAGAGTCCACAATCGAGATAAACAAACACAGGAATGGTGGAGGAGGGGGAGCGTGGCAGCAACTTGCAAGGAAAAGCTATGTTAGTTTGAAAAAACATGGAAAGGAGAGATGGCTCTAATCAAATACAAATAACAAACAAGTTGGACGTACAAAGGTATAGGAGAAAGCGGTTGGAAGAGGTGCTGCAAAAGACACCATCCAAATGGGGATGGACAATCAAGGGGAGGGAATGCTCCCAGTACAACCAAGCTGTTTCCTTTTAATTTAAATTCTAAGGAAAGCCTAATGGTGATCAAAATTGAATAAATTGAAGGAACAACTCCTAGAAATGCACACGCACACACATGCACAAACAATCATCTACCCACACCAGCCCTCTCTCCCAAAGACACAGCTAGCACAAAAACTGAACACAGCCTTTCACCGAAGTATATATACCCCCTTCCTCCAATGCTCTCTGATTGGAGACTGCTAGCATCGGTTCTGCCTGAGGGTTCCTATTAGGGATGGCGGAGAAACCCGCCACGGACTCCAGTGAGGCCGGATTCTCCAGAGTCCGTGGCGGAACGGACTGCTCCCCACCGCCACCCCGCAAAGTCCAGTAGGGACAGACCCTTACTGGCGCCAGCTGGTCCGGGTCCATCTGCTGCCATCCACAGCCATCCACTGCTGTGCTGCGGACGCAAATTGCGTCCAATGTAGCGGCCCAGCGTAGCATCCCGGACCAGACGGGTGAGTGGGGTTCGTACACCCCTAGTTCCTATTCACCAAAGCACAATTCCTCCTCCTCCTGCGCTCGCCTTCCTGCCTCCCTGCCTCCCTGCCTCCCCCCCTCCTTCCTCCTCCTCATCTCCCTCCACGTGAATGTTGAGAAGTTGATACATTTTGGAGACACCCTGTCTGGACTGCTGAGGCATTCAGCAGAGTTCCGAATATACAAGGCGAAGGAGGAGCTTCGGGGAGGGGGGCACTTCGCCCCGGGGCTGCTCTGAAACAGCCCCCTTTGCCTCATTATTTGGACTTCCTAATGAGGTGGTGCACAGCCCTAATATATACACTGCTCCCTGGGAGGAAAGCTATGGCAAACCTAGACAGCATAGTAAGAAGCAGAGACATCACCTTGCCGACAAAGGTCCATCTAATCAAAGCTATGGTTTTCCCAGTAGTAATGTATGGCTGTGAGAGCTGGACTATAAGGAAGGCTGAGCGCCGAAGAATTGATGCTTTCGAACTGTGGTGCTGGAGAAGACTCTTACGAGTCCCCTGGACTGCAAGGAGGTCAGATCAGTCAATCCTAAAGGAAATCAACCCTGAGTGCTCATTGGAAGGACAGATACTGAAGCTGAAGCTCAAATATTTTGGCCACCTAATGCGAAGAGAAAACTCCCTGGAAAAGACCCTGATGCTGGGGAAGACTGAAGGCAAAAGGAGAAGGGGACGGCAGAGGATGAGATGGCTAGATAGCATCACGGATGCAATGAATATGAACTTGAGCACGCTCCGGGAGAGAGCGCAGGACAGGAAGGCCTGGCGTGCTATGGTCCATGGGGTCACGAAGAGTCGGACATGACTGAACGACTGAACAACAACAACAACAAAGCATAGAAAGAAATTTCCATACATAAGAAATGGAAAGACACATTATGAAGGCTACTGCAGACCCTCAGAAAGTGAATTGAGGTTTACTTTGTTACAGTAACAGTGCAATCCTATGTGTGTTTATTCAGAAGTAAGTCCCGCTATGTTCAGTGGGGATTATTTTCAGGAAGGATTCTCTGCTATTAACCAGCTTTGGTCGGGGGGGGGGTGAGGAAATTGGGGGTGGGAGGAAAGCAGTAGGGAGATGCTTAACCATTTCCCAGCCCACAAAGTGATTTGCATCATTAGCAGAGAACTTTCATAGTATGCAATTCAAGCCACTGGGATTTGGGAGACTGGAATGGGGCCACCCTAATTTAGGGCACTCTGGTGTCAACAGCAACTTGAATTATGCCTGGAAAGAAACAGACCAGCTTCAGTTGAGGAGAACATACCATTTTAATTAGAGGGGGGGTTTCGTTTCTTTGGCACCAAGGCAGACTGAGTACTCTTTCCCAAATTATGTAAAACTAACAATGCTTGGTATTTATGTAGCACTTACAATAAGTGCTCAAAGCACTCTACATACATTATCTCTGTAATAATTACAACCCTGAAAGATAGGCCCATTGCGTTTCCCCAAATGAGAGGTAGGGGTGGAGGCTGGCAGATGATGTGCTTGTTTTAGGTTACCCACTGATTCCATAGCTGAGCTCCGGTTTGAAATGAGGACTCACAACTCATGCTTTTCAATGCTGCATTTCCTTAATCCTTAATAAGAAAGAGAGCAGGGGAGGGCTTAAAAAGATTTTTTTTCCCCAGATGAGGAGATTCAGCATGTAAATGCCATAGGAGACAGACACACAGACAAATGACTGTGGGTTACCAGCAGCGTAGCGTTAGAGGAAGTTGCACAGCAGTTAGGATTGTCAATGTGGCACCTTGAAAGACATTATTTAATAGATGCACAGTAGGAAAATATTCAGTGGGCACAGCTTCTTCCGTCACTCTAATGCCAGGACCGAGCGGCTGAACTTCTTCTTCCAGCAAGGCCATTCAAGGAACAAGACCCCAGTCTGGGTCAGAGGTTGGCAAGCCCAAAGGGCCAGATAAATGTTCAAAAGGCTCCATTATTTTACTCTGCACTAAAACAAATTGCAGATCACTTGGCTGATAATGACTTTCACGAGCCTTTTGTTACGTGCTCATGAAGTCAGAAGGGAAATCTATAGTTCATATTAATTCATTCATTACAATCCCCCATCTCTGGAGTATCCAAATCCCTGCCTATTCTCTTGTCATCTCAGGACTAGCCATCAGTGCCACAGACAGATTATTACTCTCCTCTTGTAAGGCAGATAAAGAGGTAGAGGGACCCTCCACCTTCCCTTCACATTCTAATTCCAAACTCATCTTGACCTGCAGGAAAGGAAGGAATCTGATATGAATCCCGCAGCCTATTGCCTTTACAAATTCTGCCCGTATTGGCAGGAGTTTACTCAATGGAGGGAGGAGCCATCCAAACTTCCAGTCTGCCCTATCATTGCCCCCAGGACCTGAGTAACTAAGACCCTTTCCCCATCTCCAAGATGGCCTCTGCAGCAGTGAGGTGAGCTGCAGTTCTCCTTGTCATTCACTGCTGGCAGAATACAAAAGTTGCTGAAAGTGGCAAAGATTATGCAACAGAGAAATCAAAGGAAGAATGTGTTCCCTCATCTCTGTACCGAATTCCCATACATCACTGTGACTCAGAGCAGTTCCCCCAGCAGGGACACATTCATACACCAAATGCACTTTCCAACTGATTCCTCTGTGATAATAAATGAGCTTCAGTTTTGAGATATTGCGGCTCAGCAGTGATACATTAAAACCCTTTTCTGTCTCAGAATAATTAGGCCTGAGACCCAATAAGAATCTAATTTTCATAGGAGAATTTTCCTCTGTCATAAGAAGGAAGAAAAAAACCTAGACAGCTCCATCACCTGTTTACATTTTCCTTTCTTTCTTTTTTTTAGTCCATGTTTGATTTGGTTTATTTGCTTCCTCTAACCTTTGTAGAAGCGATAAATCATGTAAATTTAATTTGGAGATCATATCCCTGGCTGTGAAAACAGACAAGGTTAGCCCTCAGCTTGTACCCTCCCCCCAATCTCCACCAATCGTGTAACAGTTTGGCTTCCGATTTGGCTGAAACTTTTTACAGCCTAGCACTGCCAATTTCAGCTCTATGAGGTGTTTGGGTCTCGTTTCTGGATGCTTACAAATGGCACACTGGCCTCCGGCCAAACCTCTTTCGCTGCTGCGTAAGGATAATCATACTTAATCCAAGTGCTCTCGTACATCCCCTGTATCACAACTGGAACCACTTTGGGGACTCCCAACCCTAGGAAATGCCAGAGCCCAAAGGCCAGAGGTCTCTTTAGTACCTAGGCTGCAGCCTACATTGACTCACTGTCTACATGGCCAAACAACAAAATGAGAACACAGCTGCGCTCTACCCTGCTACTTTTTTCTCTCTCTTGACTTTGTTGTGCCATCGGTATAGCATTCAATAAAAAATGAAAGGACTCTAATCCATCACCCCATCTACCTGCTTCAGGAGGCTGGTTTTGCAGTAGCAAATTATCCACTCAGGGGACTTTGGTTATTGGGTGGATTAAAATAATAATAAAGTAATAAATACCAGCCAGTAACTACGGATCTTTGAGAGTGAATGCCTGCCAAAGCAAACCAATTGGATGAATCCAGTGCTAGTGCTTCATGTGGCTTGACCTTCTTCCTGACATCATTTAGCTCTGGAGTCTCCAGCATGGTGACCATGGGCACTGATGTGCCCACAGACACCTGTCTTGGCACCTGCCAGGCTACCTACCCTTCCTGATTTTTATTTTCTTTCTTAATACTTGTTTTAATAAAAAAAAATTAAGCTGGGAAGCTGGAATGCTGCAAAGTGAAGTGTTGTCTTCCAGCGCCATCTTTATTTAGGTTCAAAAGGGAGGTCTTTTGTTTTGGAGCTCAGACACCATCTCTGCCTTGTACTTAGGTTCTTGGGCAAGTTACTTTTCTTTTCATCTCACCAATCTGTCTTCTGGGAAACGGGTGTTTTGTGACTGGCCATGCCCACCATGGCAGCCATTTTGTGAGAGCACCCATGACACTCAAAATTCCAAATGTGCCCACCAACTCAAAAAGGTTGGGGACCCCTTTATACTAGTCAAGCTTGCATTTTCTAAGCTTGCAAACTAGGGTTTTTCGCACAATCTCCTGCATGCGTTTGGAAGAATGTGTGAGGGGATGACAGGCAGTGCCACTTGCCATTGCCTGACACAGAAAAGCTTCCCCGCCATCCACACATGTAGCCAGTATTGGAAAGGGCTCCATGTGGCATACTACGTGGTGCCTAGAGCTCCTCCATATTCTGGAGATCCACACCACCCTATGCTTCCTGGGGCACCCTTCCCAGGCACCATAGATTTGCAGCCTAAAACAATAAGACAGGCCCTGCTGCTATCAGATCTACAGGTCTAAATAATAAGACAGGCCCTGCTGCTATCAGATCTAATGGCAGGATTAAATTGGGAAAGGAAATATGGCACAAATGGAAGTGCTGTCCAGACAGCATTATCTGAGTATTACTCTGATATATGATGCAAGGAAGTGGCAGAGAAAAACTTGAAAATGGGATTGCCATGTGTTGACTGAGCATGATTTTCAAACGGAATCTTTGTGAGTGTGACTGTTCCTAAGGAGGAAAAAGGTCACAGGACAATGGGAAATGTAGCACTTTATGCCACATGATGGCATTCAGCTTAAAACCTATTAAACATTTTTGTGGGCTCATAAATGCATTCATCTTATTTGAACATTTACTCTAGTGAAGATAGACTTCTTGAACTTTAATTTTTTTCTCCTCTATATCAGAGGTGTACAACCCTCCTGCTGATCAGTATCACTGTGTTGGGGCTGCTAATGGTGTGCGAAAACAGCAATGCCCATCGGGGTTGTGAGGAGAGGAAGAGGTTAAACTTTAGTTGCTAAAGCCTCCTTCTTCCCCAACCAGCCAGAAGCAGCCAGTATCATTAGCTCTGCACCACTAATGTCAATGTGAAAGCAGCAATGCCAGTTAGGGTCACAGAGGGCTGGTGGAGGAGGTTAAAGCCTCCCCTTCCCTCAGCAACCCATGAAACAGCCTCCCTCCCAGTGATTGTGTGTGTGTGTGTGTGTGTGTGTGTGTGCATGTGCGGATGCATATACATGCACATGTATGTCTGTGCATGCCCACCAGCAAAGCCCAATGCAGGGCCAAAAAGGATATGCAGCCCTATGCACTGACGGGTATGTTGAACACACAGAATATTTCCAGCCCTCAGCTCCTGCCCCATTGAATCAGAGTGAGCAATGCAGAGAAGATCTTAGAAAAGACTTGCAAATCTGTGCACAGAGTGCATTAAGAATTAGGACTGAGCCAAAACAGAGTGGAAGTTTCATGAAAAACGTCATCACCAGTATGAAACACACACACACACACCACTTTGGTGATTGTTTAAGAGGGTGGCAAAATGAAGTAGAAACATTTGCCCAGAGGAAGAGCAGGATGCATTGCCATCACTCTGATTTGGCTTCATGACATCATCACCTAGCCAACGCTAATTGATTGCCATCATGTTGCCTCCATGATTGGAATTTCTTCAGGAAGAAACCTGTTATTAAAAATTAAATGCGGAGAAGCTTTAGATTAGTGAAAAAAGCAGCTGTGAACTGGTAGTGAATAGTGCATGAAAAAGATTAGCAAGGGGATTGTGAAACCATTCCCCGACTCCCCCCCAAAAGGCCCCCTTTCACCCTAACCATTTTTGTTTGGGATAATCTGACTTAGCCCTATTAAGAACTCTTGTTCTAACTAGCCCCAATGGCTAGCTTTCCTTCTTGCGCTCCAGCAATCTGGCTCCCAATAAGAAAATTATAAAGTGTGACACATGATTGACAACTATAGTCTTGTATTTATACATTCAGCCACAGCCTTTGTCTCTTGAGAGAACATCCAGAATGATTTTATGGAGGGACAGGTCAGCACTATTCAGAACAGATCAGCTAGTTGAGACAAACTTCTACTTAAAACTTACATTTGCACTCCAGTATTTTCTTTTCTAAAAGAGCATTGTGGAGTTTCATTTAATTTCCAAGAATCAAAATGTTATTTTCTTAGAACAGGACTGTAGGGTAGTTGAATATCATGAACTCCCATTCCCTGAGGCAGAATCTCCTATAACAATGAGCCACACAACGAACAAAAAGCCACACAAATGAGTCCGTATCAGCTAGAGTACTCTATAGTAGGCCACAAGCAGACAGCAGGAACAAGGAAAGCCCATCTGCCAAAGCTGCCTGAAGAGGATAATGAAATAAATCTAGATGTCTCAGGGCAAAACAGACCTTAGTTTAAAGGCATATGTAGCAGCTACATCTTTATTTGCTGTCTTTTTTAGTCTAGAGTAGGCACAGGGGGCCTGATCAGGGCCCTAGTATGGGGCTAGGGGAGCTCTCCCCCCGCCCCACTTCAGATGAACATGGAGGGAGTGAACACTTCTGGGATTATCTCCCAATCTGACCTGGAAGAACATTTGCTCCAACTCCTAAAGAGAAGGAGCTAGAGACCATGAATAATACCAAAGCAGAGTCCATGGCTGAACCTCCCCAAAAAGAATATTATCTAAGCCAAGTACCATAAGTACACCCTAAAGGTGCACCCTTAAAAAGCCATAGGGGAAAACAAAATTGACATGAAATTAAAAATAGGGTTGCAATCTTTAATTGCTTTAGGGTGCAATCCTATCTGACCTGTCCCGGGTACATGTAAGCTTCCGAACTCTGAGGCTTGCACTACCTTATGGAGAGTGGGAGGAGCAACGTGCCTCCCATGCATTTAAGCTAGACAGGTGATTTTGCCCATCTAGTGGAGGCTTTGGGGAGGGGAGGGAAGGAGGCTGAGGCAGCCATAGAATCATAGAATCGTAGGGTTGGAAGGGGCCTACAAGACCATCAGGTCCAGCCCCCTGCTCAGTGCAGGAGTCCAAGTCAAAGCATCCCTGACAGGTGGCTGTCCAGCCTCGTCTTGAATGCCTCCAGTGTGGGAGAGCCCACCACCTCTCTAGGTCATTGGTTCCATTGTCATATTGCTCTAACAGTCAGGAATTTTCTCCTGATGTTCAGCCAGAATCTGGCTTCCTGTAAATCTGGCTTCGTATGTTCCTATGTAGGTGTGGTGGAGGACACTATCCCATTGTCAGGGTTGAAGTAAGATTCAGCTTCCAGTCCAGGCAGCTTCTGTACATGGAATGGAGGAAGGGTGTCATTGTGCCATAAGAAGATAAAAGCCATGCTGAATAAAACCAAAAGCCTATCTAGTCCAGCATTCTGTTCACACAGTGGGCGACCAGCTGCCAGTGAAGCCCACAAGTTGGACGTGAGTGCAATATTAGCCTCCTACTCATGTTCCCCATCAACTGATATAGAGACACATACTGCCTCTGAATCTGGAGGTAATACACAACCATCAGGACTAGTAGCCATTGATAGCCTTATCTTCCATTAATTTGTCTAATCCCTTTTTAAAATCACCAGCAATGCAGACCCAGCAGCCGGCTCCACAGGATTGCTGCATGGAGGAGCTGGCCCGGACGGATTCCAGAGGGAGGCGGGGGTGAGTGCCCCGTTCCACCACAGTCTTTGAAATCCGGCCTCACTGGGGTCCATGTTGGAATTCTCCTCCATCCCTACTTTGAATTCTGTGTCTGTCTTCCAGGATATTAGCTATCCCGCCCAATTTTGTGTCATCTGAAAATTGATAAGCATTCCCTGCACCTCCTCCTCCAAGTCATTAATACAAATGTGGAAGAGCACTGGGCCCAGGACTGAGCCCAGGATTGAGCCCTGTGGTACCCCACTTGTTACCTCTCCCAGTTTGAGAAGATCCCATTGATAAGCACTCTTTGGGTCCAATTCTGTAGCCAACTGTGGATCCACCTGATCGTTGTTTCATCTAACCCACTTTTAGCTAGTTTGCTCATCAGGATATCATGGGGCACTTTGTCGAAAGCTTTGCTGAAGTCGAGGTATATGATGTCCACAGCATTCCCACAGTCCACAAGGGAGGTGGTGACCTGATCAAAAAATGAGATCAGATTTGTCTGGCAGGATTTGCTGTTGACCAATCCATGTTGGCTTCGAGTAATCACTGCATTGTTTTCAAGGTGCTTACAGATGGATTGCTTTATCATCTGCTCCAGAATTTTCCCAGGGATTGATGTCAGACTGGCTGGTCTGTAGTTCCCAGGTTCCCCCTTTTTGCTGTTTTTGAAGATAGGGACAACATTAGCCCTCCTCCTCCATCTGGCACTTCACCCATCCTCCATGATTTCTCAAAGATAATAGACAGTGGCTCTGAGAGTTCTTCTGCCAGTTCCTTTATTACTCTAGGATGCAGTTCATCTGGCGCTGGAGATTTGAACTCATTCAAAGTAATTAGGTGTTCCTTGACCATATGCCTATCAATCTCAAGCTGCAGTCCTGCCCCTTCAACCTGTACTTCGCCTTTGCCAGGGGGGTCATAGACCCTCTTTCGGGAAAACACTGAGCCAAAGTAGGAACTGAGCACTTCTGCTTTTCCTTGTCATCTGTTATCATTGTACCATCCTCATTGATATTCCATGGGATATCTCACATGGCTGCTGCCCCAGTCTCCTGTCCTCCCTGCCCCTGGGAATGCCTCCTTCTCCCCATCTCCGTGCTTTGTTTTCTGATCATGGAGAGGTAGCCGGGGCAGTTCTGTCCATGCCAACTATGAGGGGGAGGGGGAGTAGGGATGGCATGGGCACCTGGTTTGGGCTTGAAGCCCAGCAAGAAATCACCAGCTCAGCCCCCCAAACACCAGTCCACAGATCCCAGCACCTGCCCAGCTTGGCACATGCCAAGCTGGGCAAGCATGTGGGCATCCACTCCCTCAACAAGCTCCATTTGCTACTCAAATGACTGCTTGTTCTTTTCTCTAAGTATCCCATCTATGCAAATGGGGGCCTTAAAAGGCAATGTCTGCAACATTACAGGAATAAACGCCTATAATGTTGTGGACATTACCCCTTTAAGGCCACAATCGGTGTAGATAGGATGTTTACAGAAAAGAACAAGCAGGCATTTGAGTGGCAAATGGGCGCTCGACAAGGAAGCGGATGCCTGCACATTCTCATAGCCAGGAAACCTCATAGCCAGGAAACCAAACAATCCTATGTCCCCCAGATGCTGTCTAGGGGACATAGAATTGCTCTAAATCTACCACAGGGGTGTCAAACCAATTCTAGCCCCAGGGCCAAGTTCAATTTTGGAGAAGTTCTTGGGAGTCACATTCCACTGGTAGGTGGGGCTGAAGGTGAAAAGGGGCAGTGCCAAAGGCAAAAAGGGGTGGGACCAAAATACCACCATTGTCATGCCCTACCTGAAGGAGGATTTGTCTGAGGAAGAAGAGGAGGAGGACAGCCAGCACAATGGGCCCCAGCCAGAGCTAAGCAAGGAACCGGAGGCCTTGGCTGACAGTCCTCCCCTGGAAACATTACAGGAGCAACCTGGCCCTTCTCCAGCAGTTCCTGAATTTCCGCATATGCTGGAAGCAGAGCCTGAGATGATCCATCCCTCTGAACGGTGTAGAATCAGACATGAGCAGCAAAAGAACTAAAGGAAGTCACACCATGGAGCATCCCTTAAAAGCAACACGCTGACCTATTAGCCAGCTGTGCTGATTAACAACCAGCTATAAATTCAGCCCACAGACACCAACTCTCTGCTGCAAACAACAGCACCTAAACCTTAGTTTTGCATTCCAAGATATCAGATCTGACAGGCTCCTGGACCCGTGGCTACAGATCTGGACAATGCTTTCAAACACCCCGACTGGCCTTGGTGCTTGATAAAACAGACATTTGTAAACTGACCTTTGGACTGCTTTGACCTCGCCTCTGCCTGAAAAATCTTCTTGGAACTCCTGTGTGTGATCTTGGACTGAACTGGTTGCTCTCTCGCTACTGCTCCTGGGATTATCTGTGCCTTGTCCAAAGCCCTTGCCTGTGTTGAAACAGGACAACCATAGTTTAGCTTATAGCTTTTAGTGCCACTGACTAAGCCTTGCATTTCAGCCATTTAGAATTGGTGGGAGGGGGATGCATAAAAGTTGGGAAACCACCAAAATGATTGGTGGTCAGGGAAAAGGCAGTGAGGCCAGAGAAAGGAGGCATGGACATCCGGGAACCCTGGGGAGGGGTGGGGGTGGGGAGAGATGATGAGATTTGGCCCACGGACCTGAGGTTCAACATCCCTGATCTACCAATTGGTTGACTCTCACTATATTAATCAACAACTACTGACAACCTGACCCTTTGCATGTTTATTCAGAAGTAAGTCCTACTGAGTTCAGTGTTGCTTACTCAAGCATACACAGGATTACAAGATTGGGGGGGGGGTATCTGATGGGGCTCCAATTTGTTTATTACACTTCTAGGCTGCATTTCAGTCAAGGCAGTGTACAGAGAAGTAATAATAGAATTTAAAGCCAATTTTAAAAGTTAAGGTGTACATGTGTTTATGTTTTGGCTTTTGAGGCTATCTGAATTCTGGTGGGCTATTGCAGCATGGAATGAAAATCAAAGCACTGAAGAGTTTCCTTCTAAAACGAAGAGGTAGCTTTCTTTTCAACATCTGAAGAATGCATCTACTGGTTTAGTTGAAATGTAAATGTATTGTTTTAATTGACTGATCAGTTAAAAGACAAATAAACTAAATATTGTTTAATTGACTGGCAGTCCTGATTTAAATGCATTGTTATGATGCCTTTCCATACATACATACTACAACCACTCACTTAGGTAGGTAACAGTATCCTCTAATGCTGGCTGCAGATGGCAGAAGGGATTGTAGTTCAATACAGCTGGAGGGCACCAGGTCCGGAACACCTACTCTAGTGTTAAGATGAAATGGCCCCCACTCTGTGATTTGAAGGCAGGAGGTATCTTAGTGATTTTCAGGGGTGGGCCAATTTCAGGCTGAGGTATAGTTTTCAGGCAATGGCTGCTCCCCCCCCCCCCGAATGCCTCAGAAAGTTCTGGAGGAAAAAGTCAGCCACCATCCATGAGGAGCTGGGAGGAGACCCACTGAGTTCACCTCCCCTCCAGAATTTCCTCTCATCCCCAAAAATTTGAAAGAGGAAAGGCACTTTCACCCCCTATTTCATCCCAAACACTCCAAAATAATTCAGCCAAATGTTTCACTGGAGTCTGGTACCAGCCCTGTCTGCCATTCCATCCTGCAGCTGTACAGAGAGTATACTGCACTTTTTTCAGGGCAGCAGAACCAGGTGCCCTCAGTAGCCAATAAGATCCCATCTGGCGCTATATAACTGCTGACTCTGGGCCTGGTTTTTCATTCTGACAATTTATTGCTCGGGTTGGGCTGAGCAGCTACAGAGATCCTGGACGCCCTGCCTGAGGCTAGTGAACTGCTGGCCTGCCAACTGGCCACCAGCCCTGCCATACACCTTTACTTAGAGGGAAAAAATACTGGCTAGTACACTGGCATTATCATAGTACACAAAGAACTAGATAACTTTTAATTCCCCCCTGAGGAGATTCTTCAATGTTGGTTGGTTTTTTTTTTTTCTGAACAAGTACATCTAGAAGCACAGCAGTTTGGCACCACATAAAAGCCTAAGGGGACTAGAAGCACAACTGTCTGCCCCAGAGGCAAGAAAGGCTACAAAGTGAACCATCTCAATGTGCAGTACTACAGGGATAAACAGATGGCTCATCAAATGGCAGATGTGTTGTACGGCACAGCCAAGTGTGTGAGCCTTTTGTCGGTTTTGCATTGACTGCAGCATTCACGGAAGCTGCTGCCTGTAAAGAAGGGACGGTTCAATTGCTGTTTGTTACACATTGCTTGCTTCCTCGTTTACTTCTTTGCATCTCAGTTTTCAACTGAAGCCCTCGAAGGGGCTCACAAAACTAATAAAATGACATTCATACATTAAGAGCCGTGCGCTTAAAATAAAACACCACCAGGCCAGCTGGAGCAGGAGCTGGTGCTTAGTGTTGTCTTTTCCCACCCCAGCCCCCCTTTCCTGGAACCCTTCCCACAGGGCATTTGGCATGAAGAAAGTAGCCCTATGCACTGAAGTTGTTTGGCTGCAACACATGAGGGGTAAACTGGGGAGCGGGCATAGGTGCATATGCAAGCCCCCCTCCCCATGTCTGTGCATGTGAGGCTGCTGTGGGAGGTCTCCATGCATTTAGCATGAAGATGTGGAAGGGGTTTGTAAGCGCGTTTAGCTGAACACACTTACAACCCTACCCACGATCAGGAACCCTGATAAGGCAGGGTTTCCGAATGCAGGAAGATTTGTAAGAGCGTTCAGCCAAACATGCTTACAAACACCTTTCAGGTCTTCATGCTAAATGCAAAAAGATCACATGCAGGGAGGTTGGGGGCAGGCTTCCATGTGTGCCCCAATCCACCACCACCACAGCCCTCATGTCTTGCAAGCGCATGCCTGCACAGGGCAAGTGTTGACACTAATAGTGGCATCTGACCCTCCATATGGCCATACCATTATGAATGTCCATATTCCTTTCAGTAGCTTCCAAGTATATAGACCAGGTCCTTGGAGATTGTGGAACTCCACAGAATTTCTGCTTTTAGATGTTAAAGCCGGACTAGGGACCAATTACCATAGGATGGCCTTTTTAATGACATCTCCATGGAAACTGTAATGGGTGCTCAGTCATTAGAGAAAGATGGTTTAGCTTCTTCATTAGCTTAGTCGGCCACCTGATGCAAATATTTATTTACCAGCATGTGTCTATATTCATCTATCATTCCTAGCAACCACAAATAACTGAAATATCTATAGCCCCCAGTCCTATGCATTGACATTATACATGTGTAATGTGTTCTACAGTCCCTGTTTCCTGGTGCAATCAAGAGATGTAAAGAATCAGGATGGGAATAAACTAATTGTTCTGTCCTGGAACATGGTTTCCTGTGGGAGCCAGTTTTGTGCAGCTTCATCTCTTTGCCTTGCCCACATAAAACCAACTGCAAAGCCCTCAAAATCAGACAACGTTCAGCTTCTGGATTCATGTTATTTGAATCTGTTATAGTTGACAGATATGGGCTTTACTATGAATTTTTAGCTGTAATACAAAGAATTTTTGGCTTGTAATACAAGCTTTAGTCATATTTAGAGTAGACTCATTGAAATCAATGGGACTTGAATTAGTCACAACTAACTTGTGTCATTGATTTCAGTCGGTCTGCTCTAAGTATGACCTAAGGTTGGATCCAACTCCCGACGGTGAACAAACCCCCTGTCCATAGAACAGTGCAGATGTTAAAACCTTTGTTCCTCAAGAATCCTTTGCAAAATCCTATTAAAAATGGCATTTGAAGCACAAAAAGGAACTTGTCAGATGAGTCAGTGACTGCAAGGTGAGCTGGCAATGAATGGAATTAGCTACATGGGGCAAAATCCAATAGCGTTCTTGCGCATGCAGCCAGACCCATCATTTCCAGCCCGCAAGCAGTCCCTACCACTGGTGGTATGGTGATGTAGCACTTCTGGGAGGCTTGCTATAGGGCCATTCTGCAAGCAGTAGGTGCCACTTGCAGACCAGAAATGGTGGGACTGGCTGTACGCGAATGGACACCATTGGATTCTGTCCATAATAGCAATCTACATCATTTATCCTACATAATCATACATTATCCTACATAATCATACATTTATCCTACATTATTTTTGGTTCTGTAGCAGCTTCTGGCTATGCAAATGTTGGTTAATTTATTTAGCACAGCTCAACAGCTATAAAGGAGGTTAAGTTCCATTACCCGAATTGTTCAAATAGGGGGAAACCAAAACACAAAGGGAATCCTTGCTTGTGAAAGGTAAATGCAATATGTAGAAAAGTAACCTAATCCTCTTGGGTGCATTTCACATACATGCTTCTTCCCATTTCTGATGAATTTTTGATGAAAATCTATTTCCCCTCCTCTCTCCAAAAAGCCTTCTGCATTGACTGTGCTCCTGGATAAATATGGATTCACTGAGGCAAAGACATTATACAATGAGTAATTCAAGGACTCCCTGTGGACCACATAGAAATTCTGAAAAAGACAAATTAAAACAGTAGGCATATGATTGGCCAGAGACAGGTGATAATCACAGGACATGGAAACATTCCTGTCCTAATGGTAAGTTTGTAGGATGGGATAGCCAGAAATGGGTGTGGGGAGGCTTCTTTGGTTTTGCCTTTTAGTTCTGGTCTGCAGTCTAATATGGAATCCACCTGGTAATTCATTGCGAGACTCAAGCTTACATAACCAAAGTCAATGAATAACTTTCCCCTACTTATAACCACTCTCATTGTCTTAGGGCGCAATCTTCTGCATGTGTAGACCGATGGCTAGGGAATGCTGGGAGTTGTAGGACATTTTTCTGTCTAAACATGCATAGGATTGCACACATCATCTTTTACACTGCAAAATACTAGTGATCTAAGCTGCCCATCAACCTGATCTGTTGTATTTACTGTTACAGGTTTCTATATTCTGGAGCTTCCAAAACAGAGAGAGAAGGTAATTAAACTCAAACTATTCTTTTCAGGGTCAAAGCAGACATCACATTAGAGACCTAGAAAGCAGCTGTTTTGACATTTTTTACTCCAGTGTAAGCACAGAGTGCCTAATCTGGATTTGGACCCTAGGATGGGGCAGGGGTGCAATGGGGCTTTAACCCTTACACACACACACACACACAGTGGTCCTGATCTAGATTCGGGGGGGGGGGGAGCGCACCTGCAATTTATACTGCCAAATACTGATCCATTAAAGTGAATGGATCACTATTTGGCAGTATAAACTGCAACTGCAGCCCTCCCCCCCCCCCAATCTAGATAGGGACCACAGCAGGGGAAAAGAATTAAAGCCCCTCTATCCCCTGTGCTAGGGTCCCAATCCAGACTGGAGGCCTTGCGCTTACACTAGAAAAAGAAGAACAATGGTCCAATTTGGTCCTTAGACTAGAGTGTTTGTGCTTGTGTGAAAGTGGCAGCAGGCATCCGGAATGATGGAGATTTTTCTGCAGCTCTCTCCAATACAAGCCCTCTGGTGTCAGGCACATACCTAAGCAGGGAACTACATGTAACGGCACAGCCTCCTCTACTGTACAAGCGGAAGGGACATAGCTCAGTTGCAAACACCTGCTTTACATACAGAAGGTCCCCGATTCAATCCCTTCCATCTCCAGGGAGGGCTAGGGAAATAAATCCTGCTTGAAATCTTGGAGACCCTTTGCCAACCAGTGTTGACAATACCAGTCTGATGAACCAATAAGAACAGCTTCCTATAAACTCCCTGTACTTTGCTGCTCATCTCCTAAGTTGTAGTAAGGCTTTGTCAACCTTTAGATTCCTGAGTTTAAAAGAGCTTTCCCATATAGGATAAAATGCTGGAATCCTACAGTGTCTTTATGGAGGGGCAAATATGCTTATATATTTATATATTGGGCAAAAGGAGAAGGGGACGGCAGAGGATGAGATGGCTAGATAGCATCACGGATGCAATGAATATGAACTTGAGCACGCTCCGGGAGAGAGCGCAGGACAGGAAGGCCTGGCGTGCTATGGTCCATGGGGTCACGAAGAGTCGGACACGACTGAACGACTGAACAACAACAATTTATATATTGTGAAGGAATGGAGCTGAGTAGTCAGCTCAGGTGGTGTATTCTGAAGGCAAAATAAAACTCAGATGCCCTCACAATTATGTTTTTTGAGGCTAAAAGAAGATGTGAATGCTCCTGCCAAGTCTCTGTCTCCACGGCCATAAATTCAGAACTGTTCTATAGACAATGGCTCACACCTTGCACCTGATTTTCACAAACCTGTACTTACCATTCCCTGGCAATCCAAATAGATTTGGAAGAATCTTATCTTGAGTCCTTCCACCATAAAGATCTTAGGATCCTGATTCCCATACACTAATTGTAACATTTGAATAGATATTGTCCCAGGAAGGAATCCATCCATACTGGGTCCAGCTTGAGGGCTTCCTCCACCAATGGAGTAACAGGGATGGGGAACCTCCAGCCCATAGGCCAAATTTGGCCCACCAGCCTGGCCTATCAGGCTTGCAGGGCCTCAGGTGAGGCACCTCCCCAAGCCCACACCCCCTCCCCAAAGCCCTGCCCCCTAAAGCAGGGCTGGGGAACCTCCAGCCTGTGGGCCAGATGCAGTCCCTAGGAGCTCCCCATCCAGCCTGAAAATGTCTTTTTTTGTTATTTTATTTTTTATTTATTTATTTATTTATTTATTGCATTTATATCCCGCCTTTTTTCCTCTTGCAAGGAACTCAAGGCGGCTTACATTATCCTCCTCCTCTCCATTTTATCCTCACAACAACAACCCTGTGAGGTAGGCTGGGCTGAGAGTCTGTGACTGGCCCAAAGTCACCCAGTGAGCTTCCATAGCCGAGTGGGGACTAGAACCCGGATCTTCCAGCTCCAAGTCCAACACTCTTGCCACTACACCACACTGGCTCTCATTTCCAGTCACTGATAAGAGGTTAGAGGGTCTTTAAAGGCAATTAACCTTTGAATAACCTGCAAAGAATTGAACTGTTGCAAATGTTTTGAGATGCGCATTTTGCAGGCATGAAACCTACTTACTTGTGAGTAAAAATGCAGAGGCTTGGTATTTGGGATGCTATTTGAAAGTGCTAATGAGTGATTGGCCTAGTTTACATGTAACGACAACACAGAGTATGGGTTGAATACGGGTTGTTGTCGAATCATAGGTTGTTGTCGAATCATGGGTTGTTATTACATGTGAACCCTGTACTAGGGTTTAAATAGGGCTGTTAACCATGAACAACCTAGGAAGAGGACCTATGGTTTGTTGTTGGGTTGTGAACTCTGAGTTGTTTGTGCTTAACAGCCCATAGTTAAACCACAGTGCAGGGTTCACATGTAACAACAACCACAATTCAACAACAACCCATAGTCAACCTATCATCTTTAGATGTCAATATAGTTGTCATTATATGTGAACCAGGTCATTCAGTCCTGCTTACATTTTAGTTAGAAGTAAGCAGGAGAAGGCTTCTACATGTCCGCAGGAGAAGGCTTCTGCATGTCTGTTCAGATGTAAGAGTAGGCTTAAAATGGTAATACATTTGGCCCTGCCCACTCTGCCCCTTGCCCCATCCACAGATGAAATTTGATCCCAAGACCTTTCCCATTTTGCAGTTTGAACTTTGAACACATTGAATAAAAAGCTGCAAAGTATCCTATTAATGCTTCCTCCACAAGTAAATGCATCAGACTAACGTTAGCAAGTGCCCACTTGGGGACACCTGAGACCTCGATGATTCCATCTCAGTCCCTCTAAACAGCAGATAGTAAGTGGAGCTAATGACAAAACGGCGGATGGTCGTTTGCATGGAAACATTCATAAATATTTGGTTTCCTTCAAGAAAAAAAAATTCAGAAAAGAGCAAGCACCTTTGAAATGTGAGATCAGTATTCAGGTTTATTTGAAACATCAAGCTTTTTGTACAGAAGTAAAATTTCCTGCACCAGACCTATGATGAATCACTAGTTATGAACAGAGAGTATGTTTCATGGTAAATCCTAATCCAGAGTCACGAGCACAGATGATAAATACTATGTAAATACAGGAGAAAAATCCTGTTTATTTTTTCTAGCGATCATGCAGATTATCCAGTGGTTAGCAACATACAGGTCAGTGTGATAACCACATACTCTGCTTTAAAAATATACTATCCAAGTTATTTCTTGGATCTTTTTATGAACACAGAGTAAAAGGAAAAGCTTCTATGGATAGCATAGCAGTGGGTGTACCTTGGAGTTTCCCTACTGGCAATAGCATGGGGGAAGTGTATAAGGGCACAATCCTATGGAGATAGTCAGCCGCCTCAAAACTCAGACGTGACTGACTATCCAATGCAGGGCAGTCAGAGCGTGGAGGGGATCCTCTCCTCTGTGCTCCAGCCACCCTGAATTTGCGGTTAGACAGCCGATCTAGCCAGGGCACCTCGGAGCAGGTCAGGGGAGACCAGACAGCTCATAGGAAGCATCATAGCAGCGCTTTCACCCTCCCCTCCCCCAGGAATGGCCCCTTTTTGGTCATTCCAGGCTGTTCTTATGAGCGCAGAATCAGAGATGAAACACACCTCATGAGGCACCAGGCAAAGGAGAGGGGAGTCGCTTTTCTGGGAACCAGCCTCAGAGTTCTGGCTCCAAGGTCTGTTCTCAGAAAATGAAAAACCCTATGGCCTTCTAGATGCTGTCTAGCAGCCATAGGATTGCAGCCTAAGATGATTTACCAGAAGCAAATTATACATTTGCTATAATACATTGAGAGCATTTTCTGTTTCTTTCACATTTGTATCTTGCTCTGCTTCCAAAGAGCTCATGGTGGCAGACATATAATGATCTAATTTTATATCCTCACAACAACCCTGTGATGTAGGTTGGCGTGAGAGACAATGACTTTGCCCAAGGCCACCCAGTGTGCTTCTTGGGTAAGTGGAGATTTGAATCTAGGTTGGCTGGCTCCAAGAATATAGATTCTCTTATTTCTTTTGTTTATGTTTAAACATTTTGTTTGTTCTTAAACATTTGTTAAATTTCTTCAAAAATACTAACCATGTTGCACACTCATGTTCTATTTGTGGGCTTCCCATTGGGGCATCTGGCTTGCCACTGTGTGAATAGAATGCTGGACTAGATCGACCCTTGGTCTGATGAGCATGGCTCTTCTTATGTTAATTGCAACTCATTTGTTAGAACTATGTAGTGGAGTGGAGGGGGGGATTGTAAGCATTTGACAGCCTAATCCAGTGTTTTTTAAGTGGAGCCATACAGCCCCATCCCCAGGGCATCAATCTACAAATCTTTGGGGGCATTGTGAACTTTGAGGGCAAATGGGGGGGATTTTAGGTAGCCCCTTCTCCTCTCTTTCAATGGCTTCTGACAACCAGTGGAGGAAATTTTCTGTATGCTGCTCACTCTATGCTGAAAATAAAATCTCAGATCCTAGATTTCTCTCCCAGGCCCTTTAAAAACAAAGTGCCACACAGGAAAGAGGAATCAAACAGGAATGCCCCCTCTCTTCCTGGGGCAAACATCAATAAGTGTTCCTGGGGCAACACTTCTCCATCCATTTACAATGAGACTAAGTATGTGTGATAAACTTCCAGAAAGAAAACAAAAGAAGCCAGGCTGTAAGAGCAATAAAGAAGAGGGAGAAACTGGTTCTCAAAAAACTGCCAAACAAACATAACATTAAGCAGTTGGCTGAAGCCCAAGGGTCTCATTAAATCTAATATATGCCCAAGATCTGTGTATCAGATGTATATATAATAAATATACCTAGAAATTAGAATAAAGTTGCTCTGTCTTGGAGTGCTTGAGTAATGCTGGGAGTTGTGGGACTTATTTCTGTCTAAACATGCATAGGATTGTGCCCCCATTTTCTGACTTGGGCCCTGGGGGCATTTGATGATAATGCTGCATACATGGTGGCTTATAGTGAGTTCAAGGTTAAGAACCAGCGGCCTTGTTGAAACTAAGGATTTAGTAGCTCACATAGCTTCCTGTCAAAAAATAGCAAGCATCGTATTGCAATAAAATATCTAAACCCCAGAAGGAGCCACAGATTAAATTGGGGTCCTTTTGGAGGGTTTTAGTTTATTGAATTTGTTGGTACCATAGAATATCTTTACCTTTCAATGGTGAAATTTGATTATTTCCTGTGAGTGTGCGCTGTATTTATATTTTTATGTGATAAGTTTATAATATGTTGTATAAATTTTTAAAATAAAATTTTAAAAAATATATGTTTTGCTTTTAGCATCATACGCTCCTCAAACCAAGTGGCTGGTGGCTTAGTGGTTAAGATGCTGAACTGCAGACCGGAAGGTCGGCAGGACAGCAGTTCGAGACCCGAGTGCTGCGTGACGGAGTGAGTTCCCGTCTTCAGTCCCAGCTTCTGCCAACCTAGCAGTTCGAAAGCAAGAAATTGCAAGTAGATAAATAGGTACCGCTTCGGCAGGAAAGGTAACAGCGTTCCGTGTACCTCAGTGTTCAGTCATGCCGGCCACAGGACCACGGAAACGTCTTCGGACAACACTGGCTCTTCGGCTTAGAAATGGAGATGAGCACTGCAACCTAGAGTCGGACACGACTGGTTGGGGACGCCTTTACCTTTTTTTATAGACAGAACAAGGGAAAAGAAAGCAAGGCCCTTTGTCTTCCTGTGCCCTGGATCAAAAGCACAGGATCACAGAGCAGAAGCAGCAATGACCATTACTATGTACAATATTCTTCCTATGTGTGTTCAGGAGGCGTACATACTTGATGTAGTTCAGCTCAAACAGCTCAATGTTCAGGAAGATTGTCCAAAGTCTTATGAGAACAGCAGTCTTTCTTCTAGCGACAACACAGCCTAAAAAATGGCTGACTGAAGGTTAATCTACAGATTACACTAATTATAGTGTGCTACTTCCTTTCTTGTTTTTCTTTGCCCTAAAGCAGGGCTGGAAGACATGGGGGCCCTCAGCCTAATTTCATGAAGCACTCGGCCTAACATTAAAAGCCTTCTGCATGTGATGAGTTTGGTCCTGTGACAAGGGTGATTTGTCCAGGCTTCCCTGGCAGCCTGGTGGGCAGGAGAAAGAAGGTAGCAAGAAAAGGGGATGGCAGAAAGAGAGAGAAAAGGATGTGGCAGAAGAAGAAAAGGGGTGACCTGCCCACTTTTGGCTCTGGCCCCGCCCACTGCCTACATGCGGCCCACAACAAGTTACCCATGAGGAAATGCATCCCTTGACAGAAAAAAAAGGTTGCCTAACCCTGCTCTCAAGTAAACATGGGGCCTCAGGGCCCACCAGGTCTCCAGCTACGTGGTTGTGGACTTGAGTGTTTGGGGGGTTGTTGTGGTGGAGCCAGTCAAGCTGCCGTAGCATGATGAGCTGGCTTTATTATTGGCACTGCTGTGGATGGGGTGAAGAGGATCAGAAGATGAGAGGCAAGTGGGTGCCTCAGCATGAGCAGGCGGTGACAAAGGAGCCGGTGAAGGGGCCGTTGCTGGAGACCATGCTTGCAGGGAGCTGCTGCTGCTCCAGGCCATAGCCATTCCCAAGCATTCGCACTCGCTCTCCCTGGCACAGTCAGCAACAGCCCTTGCCTGTTCCTCTTAATGGTGCTCATAAAACAGACACCTTTGTGTGATTGGGGTGTTCTAATTTACTGTGGGAAGCAGAGAGTCAG
Source organism: Heloderma suspectum (assembly GCF_057233095.1). Classification (NCBI taxonomy): domain Eukaryota; kingdom Metazoa; phylum Chordata; class Lepidosauria; order Squamata; family Helodermatidae; genus Heloderma; species Heloderma suspectum. The sequence goes on along the minus strand of NC_139459.1, from coordinate 268,841,798 downwards.
ATAATCCAGGAGGGAGGACAGTGGCAGCAGGGTAGAAAAGGCAGGAATTCACAGAGAATAAAGCATCTCCCATCCACCCTATTCCTGCTAAAACAAAGAATAGGGGAACCCTTCCTAACTGATTAAAAATGGTGAGGGGAGGGTAACCTCACAATGATTCTGTGAGGTAGGTTAGGCTGTAAGAGAGCGACTATACTGGCCCAAAGTCACCCAATAAGATTAATGGCTGAGTGGTTATTTGAACCCAGGTCAAAACACTGCTCTGCACTGGTTATGTAATTCTTCCCCTAACAATAACTCTGTACATTGCAGAAACAGGCTGCATATATGACTGTATGACTCTGTGACTACATCTGGACCAGAGATTTCCTGCTTTCTCATAAATCCAGCCAGTTGGGGAAACTCTGTGCATCCGCTGCCTCTCTGTAACTTCTGCCTCATTGTGTAAAGTAAGAAATTTAAAGTTTATTTTTGTCATATATTCTTAGGCCAGATCTACACCTTGTGTCATATCATTATGATCCCATCATGGTGACGCTAGATCCCTCTTGAGCATTAATACCTCATAGGGCACACAGTGACATCTGTTGCAGTATTTTTGGATAATGTGGAATAAAAAAGCAGGAAATAACACTACGATGGCAGTATATCGAATGTGTAATGTGCCCAGCACTTATCAGTGTACTTCATACTGCTGTAAAGCAGCAGTGTAGATCTAGCTTGTGGCTATGGGGGCCATGAACTCCTGCACTTCTAAATTTACCACTATACCATGCTTATAATACTAGTCACTCAGTGTAGAGAGCTGGGAATACAGATGCTCCTCAGGGATACTCAATCATGTGATCTGAAAACTATGGTGAGGGGATGCCCTTTGCCCTCTATAAATGGTGGCTTTGACCAACAGTGGGCTCCTGATAAATTAGCCATTAGAAAACCAAACCGCCACACAGAAATGGCAAAAGTGTTCCATTGGGGATAGGTGGGCTGACATTTCCTTGTTTTCAGAGCCAATCTGTTTCCAGACAGCTTTCATTTCTCTTATGTCAGATTGTCACGGACCCTCTCATTCAAGATGTGACATGTCCTAGATGCTACTTCATCCATAATTAACACCAAGACCTCCCTTAATATGGACACAAGCCAATTATACCGTTCCATAACATCGTTGACAAAGGCACAGAGGTTGTTACAGATAGTGCCAGCGTTCCAAAGCTTGTTCGCTTCTGGATTTATCTTTGATGTCGCTGCTGTTGTTGCAGCTGTTGTTTCTTCTTTTGGATTTAAATATGACCCCCCTCTCACAATGGAAGATGCCTTTTATTCCAATTCTCCAGTTCACTATTCTTTCATTATTGTTATGGATTTTGGCAGCTTCTCTGAGTAGTTTACACAGCCTTCCAATTAAATGCATGAAAACAAGCCTGCTTGTGGGGGGAATAAAGAGGGTGAATTCCGATTTAAATAACTTGCTGCATAAATAGGATTAGAATAGGAAAGAGTAAAACATGAAGCCTTCTGCACCCTCTCTCTGCCTCCAACTTGGCTTTTACCTTTGATTTTCTTTTGCCTAAATAATATTGTAGGGAAAGGTCAAATTAGCTGCTATTGCTCTAGCCTCAAAGAACAGATGATGCCTGGCTTTTTTCAAAACAGCTTTTTTTCTATTTAAAAACAATTTGCTTACACATCCCAGAATATCAGGGGGCAGCAAAAGGGATGAGAGCCTGTCTTTATTGCTGAAGATATTTGCATTAAAAAGAACCCCTTTCTTATTCAAAGACTCATCTGCTCCTGCTGCTGCTTTCCCATTTGAAGTCACGATTTATCATCATTGATGTGCCCCATGGGAACAACTCTGGTTCAATTCACTGAACCATTATTGAGCTGGGAAAGTCACCAAATGATCTTGTGAAAGTACCCCAACATGGTAAGATCACAAGTTCCTGTGGCCACCACAATCTATTCTCTTGAACAGCACCCATTCATTTAGTGGGACTTGCACAAGAGATCTTCTGGTTCTACCTCCTGGCAGTCACTGCTAGAAAAACTATATTGTGGGTGAAGCTGTGAGAAAGTTGACCAGACGAGCCTAATCAAAAGGTTTTGAACAGGATCAGTGGAGGCTGGTGGCTCCAATTTCGGTGGAGTATAAATCCATTCTGGGTTTCAGTCAGAACCAGACAGAATTCTAAAGGAGCTACCCAAGGTACTGAAACCATTTGGGTGGGGGGTAGGGTTCATCACTTTTGAGTATTTTTGTGAGTGAGTATTTTTGTGAGTAAGTATGTGCAATGTAACATGTAATGTGGGAACATAACAACCATATGTGTATGTCAGATTCCTATGATCCTTCAACTTCAAAAAAAGGGCAGAATGTTCACAGAAATCTTGGGAAATAACAGGTATGCCTGTACTCCCCCTCCAAGAATTAGTGATGGGCAATCTCTCATCCAGTGTAGGAATGAGTTAGAAAAACCCAGCTATTTTCCATCGAAGAAGAAAAAGAGGAAGAGGCGGCAGAGGAGGAATGGAATTATTATGATTATGACTATTATCCAAATTCCAAAATTCAAACTTTGTCATGTTCTTGGTTTAAATTCCACATGGGAGAAGAACTATCGAGAGAAATGTCACTTGATTCTTAATGTAGCTGACAATTAGGGGCTGGACAAGTTCATATTCTGAGCCAGGTAATAACGAATGAATTTCAGTGACATCACTAACAAGAATGGGGATACTGGAAAGAAATAAACGTGGAATACATTGGACAGAGCCTTCTGCAATTACCGAAGCTCAGCTCAGCTCAGCTCAACTTTGCAAGGCGGGGGGGGGGGGGCTATTTCCACTACACCATTTACAGTGCAATCCTGTGCATGTCTGCTCAGTAAGTCCCACTGAATTCAGTGCAGCTTACTCCCAGGTAAGCCTGTATAGGATTGCAAACAGAATAATAAAATGTCTGTTATTAACCAGTTTTGTTATTTTGGGTTCATATTTCTCTGATCATGAACACTTAAACAAAATAAGTTTTTTTTTTCCTGTGTTAGAGCTACATTCTATAGCTCTTGAGGGAAATGGTTGCATTTTCCAGTCCTTTGCTTGCTGAAAGCCAACATTGTTTCTGCAACTTAATTTTGATAAAAACAATTTTCATATATAAATCAAATGGACAATTGATTAATAGGAGAGAAAAAATATCTCTGCTTTTGTAAATTCTAGCCAACTTTCAAGAATAGGGTTGACATTTTTGCTGTCCATGATTCTGAAAACTGCTTTCTTTCTGCTCCAAGTGATAATTCAAAACCACAACAAACAAGGAATGTAGCACCAAGAACATTTTACAGCTTTGTAGGTCTCTCAAATTCCTGTCAAGTGAAGTGTCATTGATGAGCAGTGAGCATTCTGTTAGAAGTAGGGGTTTTATATAAGAAGATAGGCAATGAGGTAATTGTTACATTACAGAGTCATTGGGTGGATATTCTTCTAGTGTAGACGTGGGCAACTTGTGGCCCTCCAGATGTTTTGGCCAACAATTCCCATGATCCCTCACCATTGGCTATGCTGGCTAGGGCTGATGGGAGCTGCAGGCCAAAACATCTGGCGGGCCACAAGTTACCCACCCCTTTTGTAGTGCATAAACTAGCCACTAGGACTGCTCTCACCTGCTACATTGCCCAACAACTGTAGACCTAACCATTATCAATTTCTACTACAAAATTTCAAATAAATACAGGTAGAACAGCACGCCTGTTTCCAAGATGTCCCAAAGACTCTTGAGATGTAATGTAAGTTGTCTCCAGTTCTATCCTTGCTCCACCCTGTCCGTGGCATGAACCCCATGCTTTAATGTCTGCACTTAATGTCAGCTTTGCACATTCCCCCTATATTTCATGAATACACAAAATCCACATTTGTTGGCTGGAGCCATAGCCCATGAATGCAGCCCTTACACACTGATTTTCCGGAGAGGTGGCACATAGCATGCAGCAAGTAAATTCTAAAAGACTGGAAAGAAGTATTAAAAATGAACTTTGCACACAAACACGCATGCACATGCACGCACACACACAAATCGACTCTGCTAATCAGAATGGTTTTAATGCTAGTTTCTCTTGAGAAATCAAAATTGACCCTACTTTTCCTGATGTGAAATAAAACTTAGATTTAATGTTTAGGGATTTAAAACCATTGGACATGGAGTACCAAAGCACTGTGGCTGTGTAGGCCATATTAAAATGAATGTAGGCTTTGTGGCAGTTGTGTCTTAAAGACTTTAACCACAAATTGGGGCATAAATGCTTCATTCTAAGGGAATTTATAATCTATTTTGAATTTCTTTTGGTGGTGGTTTTGAACTTGCCCAATCACTGTAGGTGGCTGAGGGTGCTATGCAAGTTTTTTTTTTTCTTCCTATTACACATCTCCCAATTGCTCTGCAGCCTCCTAGGCTACCTGTGCTTCCTGATCTGAAAAAGCCCTGTGAGAGGAATTACCTCATGATGTCTTTCGCTGGGATTTAATTGAAGTGCAGGAACTGAAGAAACTACAGGCCATATAATGAAAGACAGGACACACATAGAGACTCCTCGGACCGCTCATAAGTAAGGTAAGCACAAGAACCGCAAACCCAGCACATGAGAATGTCTCTGAAATTTTCTTCTCCTTTTGAATTTATTTTTGAAAGCAATTTCTTTTCTATCAAATTGTATGGGAATGGTTGAAGAAAAATATGGAAGAAATTTTCAGCATAGCACTAAAACGAACACCTTTTCCAGCACAGTAACCACATTTGCATGTTGTTGGCCGCACACACAAGGGGGACAATGTGACCAGAGGCAAGACCTCTCTGAAAGACCAGCAAACACATTTGACTATTAAAAATAAAAGGCAGGGCCTGAGGCAGTACTTGATATCCTTGGGCAGTTGTGTGAGGCCCAGCCTCTCTTTCCTCTCACAGAGCCCACCAGTGCTGACAACTGGAAGCAGCTGGCTACAAGCCATGATTTTGAATTTCCCACAATGCTCTGAAAATTTCACATTTTAAAATGCAGCAGCCCATTGCCAAATAGAGGGGTGGTCACCTGACACTGAGCAGAAGAGCTGTAAGCACAGTGAGGGAGGGTGCAGAAAGAGGCCCACCAAGACTACTATGCCTGGAGCTACCCCTGATAAAGAGATAAAGCAATTGCCATTCACAGCCTCTGACATATGTGGGGATCAGTTTCCAGACCTGACTTCAGCTCACCTTCAGTACACATGTCAGCACACACACACAGAGAACGCACAGTGACAGCCATCTCCCCCCTGCCGCCCCCATCACAATCCCCAGCCCAAGGAAGCTGTTGATGTTCTGCACAGATGTTTGGTATTAGTAATGGAGTGGGTGAGGGCAAACAAATCAAAACTTAATCCAGCCAGGCCAGTGTTCCTTCCTGGTCAGTAGAAAGAGAGATCAGGGAATTGGGGTTCAGTCTCTTGAAGTTGCACACCCCATGAAAAATCAGCCTTCTCAGAGGCTGCTCCAGCTTTGGAACTTCCTGCTAAGGGAGGTTTGTCTGGTCCCTTCATGATGGCCTGTCACCACTAGGCAAAAGACTATTTATTTAAATGGATGTTTGGCTTATAGAGCTGATTTGTTTTCTCCATTACTCTTCGTTTTAACCTGCATTTTAATGTAATAATGTTTGAACTGGCTGATATTTTTATATACTTCTATTTTATTTTTAGAAGCATTTATATTGTTTATATAAGTTGAGTTTTTTTAATTATGGATTTTCCTGTTGTTAGCTGCCTGGGGCAGATTTTATGGAAGGGTGGGGTACAAATTTAGTAATTAAATAAATACAGCATATAAACCTGCCTTCCTTAACCTGGTGTCCTCCAGATGCGTTGGGCTACAACCCCTGACCATTGACCAAGCTGGCTGGGAATGATGGGAGTTGTAGTCCAACACATCTGGAGGGTGCCAGGTTGGGGAAGGCTGATCTCCATGCTACTAATAAAAGGGTGTTCAGCGTGCCCTGGAAGTGATGCAACATAGGCACCCATGCCAGGAGAAGTGCAGCACTGAAAAGTCCGACACATCATGTTTGGTGTGCATATCCCTTTCATTATGGAAATTCTTTGTTCCCTTGAGATTTTCTTCACTTTCCAAACTACATTCATCACAAGTCAGGACTCGCCAATCCATGCCAAGACCTTTGATGGTTCCAGCAGTGACTAATTTATCTTCCTGCACTTCTATCTATGTGGTATCTTCCTTGAAGCATCTGGAACCTGTTTCTGATAGGACATCAATCTACTTCAGGGGCTGCTTCATGCAAAGCTAGTTGTAACACGGGCACTTCCTCTAACCCAGTTGTTCCTGCTCACTATAATGACAGACTATATATGTGTGAGTGTGTGTCTGTGTGTCTGTCTGTCTGTCACAGGCAACTTCAGAAGTACTGGATGGAATAGATAATAAATTGGAGGAGCGAAGGAGTAGCAAAGGCTGTTATTAAGGGAACAATATACACTGCTCTGGACTGCAATACCTGACAGAGCATCTCTGTTGGTATGAACCTACCTGTACACTATCCTCATTGTCTAAGGCCCTCCTCCAGGTGTCTCATCTGAGGGAGGCTCAGAGGGTGGCAACAAGGAAGAGGGCCTTCTCAATGGGGGCCCCCTGATTATGGAATGAACTCCCCAGGGAGGCCTGCCTGGTGCCAACATTGTTATCTTTTCGAGCCCAGGTTAAGACCTTCCTCTGCTCCCAGGCATTTGGCAGCATTCGATAGGTTTTTATTCAGGTCATGGGATATTGTTTGGATATGTGTGTGTGTGTTTATTTATTTATTTCATTTCTATACTGCCCAATAGCCAAAGCTCTCTAGGTGGTTCACAAGAATTAAAACCACAATGCGCAGCATAAAACAATATAGAATATGAAAGCCTAAAACCACAATATAACAGTACAACCAGAATAAAACCTAGCAGCAATGCAGAGATTTAAAATACAGCTTTAAAACACCAGAGCTAAAAACTAGAAAGCTAAAATGCTAAAATATTGGGAGAATAAAAAGGTCTTCACCTGGCACTGGAAGGAATACAATGTAGGTACCAGGCGAATCTCCCTAGGGAGCTCATTCCACAGCTCGGGTGCCACAGCAGAAAAGGCCCTCTTCCTGGTAGCCACCCACCTCACTTCCTTTGGCAGGGGCTCATGGAGAAGGACTGCTGAGGATGATCTTAGGGTCCAGGCAGGCACATATGGCAGGAGAAGATCCTTCAGATAACCTGGCCCCAAGTAATTCAGGGCTTTGAATGTTAATACCAGAACTTTGAATCAAGCCCAGAACCAGACTGGCAGCCAGTGCAGCTACAAAAGTACTGGTGTAATGTGATGTCATTGGCCAGTCCCTGTTAACAATCTTGCTGCCCTGTTTCAGACTAGCTGAAGTTTCCGGACTGTTTTCAAAGGCAGCCCCACATATAACGCATTGCTGTAATCCAGTGTATGTGTGTCTGCATAATATTGTATTTTTAATTATGCCTAATACAGTATTTTTAAGGTTTTTCATCTTTGTAAACTGTCCAGAGAGTTTTGTCTATCGGGCAGTATAGAAATGTAATAAATGAAATGAAATGAATGTTGAAATGTCCGTACAAAGAGTTGTGGCTTCTTTACGAGAACTTTCACACTTGCTGCCATTTTGAATGTTAAGTGTATGGACACCTCACTGTTCCTGTATCAGTCATGTAAATGGAGCTCCAACCCTTGTTGCCACTGGAAGTTGCCTCATCTCCTCTGTATTTATTACAAGCCTCTGCTGTTTTAAAGTGGAGGTTCAAAGGCTGGCCGTCTCATCAATCTTCCAGAAAGCCAATAAGACTGTAAATCATGTTTTCACAGAGTGAGGCTCATCAGAATGTTTTTCACCCTTCCCCACTTCTCTTTTCAAATAATCATCATTATCATCATATTTGTTTAATTCCTTCTATACTATGCAACATATCTAGAGCAGCTACTAATTCAATTGGTAGTAAAAGGTAGTGGGGGGGGGAGGCATCAAAGCAATCAAACTAGAGCTGTGCACAAATGGCCTCTTGAAATTCTCCTCCTTACTTGTGGCCAGAGAAATCTGGGAGACAATTTCTCCAAATTTCTCCAGGGGGAGGAGAAATTCTCAATGTTTTCTCCCAGGTAGGGCTTCCCATTGGCAGGGCTTGCAGCACAGCTTCTTCCTTTCTTAGAAAATGTTTTTTTTTGGGGGGGGGGTCATGCTGCAACAGCATCAACTGTCTTGGCAGTCTGGCCCCCAGTTTGCATCCACTGCAATGCAGGTGGGGGCAGTGTTGTGTCCAGCTCCAGGGATGAGATGGAGCTAGTGCTCTGCCAATATCTGTCTTCCAATTTCCTGAACGTTTTCTCCCCCCATGGAAGAGGCTTCCGTTGTTCTGCCTCATTCGGGATGTTTTATAATTTATGTTTGTGGTGTTTTGAGCTTACCTAATCACAGCTAGCCTCCCGGGCTGCCTGCACATCCTGAGGTGAAAAAGCCATATGGGAGGAGTTACCTCATGGTGCCTTAAACTGAGCTTTAATTGAAGTGTGGAAAGCTGAGGAGGCTACAGGCTGTCAGGGATATGATTGTACAGTGAAAAACAGGACGCTTGTGCTCACTCCTCAGCCACCTCCTAAGTAAGGTAAGCCCAAGAAACCCAAACCCAACTCATAAGAATTTCTCTGAAATGTCTTTATCATTGAATTTCTTTTCGAAAGCAATGTCTCTTCTATCAAACTGAATGAGAATGGTAAAAAAAAAATGTGGGAGAAATTTTGGGCACAACACTAAATCAAACACACTGGGTCCCTGACCATATGCTCCAAAATTACTTGTAGGAGCTAGATGTAATGGAAATATTCTGCATACTGTGACACTGCGAAGTGCGCCCATCAAGGACCTCATTCCTATGAATGAGGTGACAGAACAGAATAGATGTTAATGTGGCATGGGTAGCCATCAACATGTTAACTCTGCACATACAGATTTCCCTGGGAGAGGGTCAGGATGCAGATTATTAATGACTCCATCAGTGAAGCCATTACCAGCTCAGTAGTTTAGGGAAGTGTAGAAGAGTGCTACCAGCCAATGCATAACAACAAACATCTTACTTTTAAAAAGTTTTCCTCTCCGACTGCAGCCAAGCAATGTCAAGGCACACATGTATGCCTCACAACTCATGTCGAAACAAATTGGCCATTACATATTTGCAATGCTAATTCAAGCACTCTTACCAATAAATGGGTATCCAAATTGAAATTCATGAGCCTTGTGAATGATTTTGCTTCATCATTACCTCAGTGTCGTTGATACTTTAACTGCTTCAGTATTTGATGCTTTAGCTGCTGATACCAAGAGCAGCAGTTGCCTCCAAAAAGTGGGGCAAGCCAAAAATCTCACCCCTCCTGCAAAACCAGGGCCACTGCACCCTCCCTCAGATCCACCCACATCATAGAGCAGCAAGGGCAAAGAGGCTTTGAGCTACCCTTTTGAAAAACAATTGCTTGTTTCACCTTTGTTGCACTGCTCAATTTCAATCTGTCAGTGATGGGAAGAAAATTCAGAATGAATCACCATATAATGAACAAGTGACATGTACATTAAAACAGATGCCATACAAACTAACCCGACATTTGTAGAGTAAACTTTGAAAAAATGATTTTAATTATGGAACCCTGTTTTGAAGATTATTTCGCACATTCATACCCACAACCTGCCAATATTTATTAGTACTTATTGGTTTTAACAATTTCTGTCCTGCCTTTCTCCACTGAAGATGGTCCTGAAGCATCTCACTCACACACAAATTGATCAAAGTACAAAAACACAGTACTAAGTACTATAGTAAAATACACCAAAACACACACATACACGTGACACAATCACAAAATATAAAAGCAGCAGAAAGTAAATAACCACTTTTCCTCTTTTCACCTGGAAACTTCCCATCACAGGAGGTCATAAGGGGAGGAACCTACGAGCCCGAGGAAAGGCCACACCCCAAAATGTAATGTACAGTGGCAGCTGGTGACTCCAGTTCTGGAGAGGCTGGGCCTCCATTCAGGGTTTTAGTTACCACCAGCCAAACCGCTAATGGTACTACCCAAAATGCTGAGCCATATCCCCAAAATGGGTTCAGTGCATTCAGTTGCATCTTTCAGTACCTTGGATAGCACCACTAGAGTTTTGGCTGGTGGTAACTAAAACCCTGAATGGAATTACAGCTCCTTCAGAACAGGAGTCACCAGCGACCACTAGTAAAGTAAACCAGTCCTCTTTCTGTGGGTCTAATCAACACCCACTCAGAGGATTCTGACTTGCTTTGGGGCACTTATTTCCATGGGTATGTTTTAAGTCTTTGATATCACATCATGAATATTAAATTTTTCTACTCTGGATTCAACTAGCATTTTATAGTGCTAATACTGAATACTCAAAAAACATTCTTGGAATACTCAAAATCCCAATTCATATTCAAAGAGAGCAGGAGGGATGATGAGCAATATCTCTGTTTCCTGCCCCTCACAGAAACGGGACTGCAAGCATGTTAACAATTTTGTCCCCAGAGCACTTAAAATAGTTCTATGCCATCACAGAAGCTCAGCCAATCAATGCCAGAGGCTTCACCATCACAACTATAATACAGTTCCAATCAAGGGTGGCAAGAAAGAAAGAGATTAGGATGCATGTGGGCAGGCTGCTAATCTAGGAGGAGAGACAGAGTATTGGCCTTTACGTTTCCAGTGTTGAATAAGTTGCTGATTTTTGTTCCAAGAGAGCCTGTGGATGCAGTCCTGTTTATACTTACATGAGAGTAACTCCCACTGAGCACAGTGGCATTTACATCTGAGTAAATATGCATAGGAGTATGTTGTGAATGCACCTCATTTAAGGCTCAGCCACACATTACATCATTCATGCATTTTAAAAAATTTCTTTTGAAGGAATATCAGCCACACAAGGCCCTGATCCTGAATGTGCTCCCAGTAGGGATCAGATTGCAGTAAGCAGCACCTTTGGGGAAAATAGCAGGTTGAAGGCGGCAATTTTTGGTGTGAAACCACCACTGGCTCCCAATCTGGATTAGGAGCATGTTCCAAACCAAGTGTTCCTTGTGGCAGCTTTTCTTCAGAACAAAAATGGCCAGCTTAAGCGTTCTTTAAAAAAAAAAAAAATGAGCTACATAATGTGTAGTTTGTCCCTTATTTTGGTTGTTTAGAAGGTGTACAGATTTGAATCTGCTGGAGATGCACATGAAAACTTTCATTTTATTGTTTAAAGAAATCTTGGTCAATTAATCATATGTCTTTAGTGATTCATTGATTGATCGTGTGATAAATTCGCAGAGGAGTAAAATCCATAGCAAAACCATATTTTCAGTTTTTTGATGAAAACTGTGTAAGAGAAAAATGTGTGTAAGAGAAAAAAGGGGAATGTGTTTTGAGATTGAAAGGCCATAGTTCAGCGGTAGAGCATTTGCTTTGCATTCAGAAGGTCCCTCCCAGGTTCATTCCCCAGGGCTGGGGAAAACTCCTGTCTGAAACCTTGGAGATCCATTGCTAGTTGGTGTAATCTGAGCCTGACAGATGAATAGTCTGACACAGTGGAAGGCAGCAAGTACTTTTATTCAAAACAATATTCAAAACCCAATATTCAAAACCCAATTCAATATTCAATTTAATTCAAAATTAATCGAGGCACCCTTAGTTGATCAGAAGGTTTTTTAAAAAAAAGAAAAAAGGAATTGATCAGTCTAACCAATAAATCAATTAAATGTTGCAGCCCTAATTATATCTCTCAACATGTTAACTAGGTAAAGGTGTCCCCAGCCAGTCGTGTGTGTCCGACTCTAGGGTGTGGTGCTCATCTCCATTTCTAAGCCGAAGAGCCAGCGCTGTCTGAAGATGCTTCCGTGGTCATGTGGCCGGCATGGCTGAACACTGAGGTACATGGAACGCAGTTGCCTTTCCCGCCGAAGCGGTACCTATTTATCTACTTGCAATTTCTTGCTTTCAAACTGCTAGGTTGGCAGGAGCTGGGCCTGAAGACGGGAGCTCACTCCGTCACGCGGCACTCGGGTCTTGAACTGCTGACCTGCTGACCTTCCAGGCTGCAGTTCAGCGTCTTAACCACTAAGCCACCTCGGTCCCCCATGTTAACTAGACTCTTCCACAAAGAAATGCTAACTCTTTGAAGGTTGGTCTAATAGAAGAAAGATCACAAATGCCTTCTGGATATCCAACTCTTTAAAATGTCAATAACCTACCTCATTTTGTCCTTAACTTTTACACTTTTGTACCATGGCAGCATCGCCTCAGGACTTGTTTGTGTACAGGGCACCGCCTCTCAGCATCCATTCATTCATTCATTCATTCATTCATTCATTCTCTTCCCACTCTGCAGAGTTTAGCTTTTAACAAACCACACACACCTAAGGAAACAAAACACAAACAGTGAACTATATTCAGTAGGGAACAGGAGCTGCAGCATTCATCCACTACCGATGGTTCATAGTAATCAGGGCCAGGAAATCACATTTTCCTACAGCAGTACATACCCAGATTGCTGTAAATGGTAAAATATTTTGTTTCAGTAAAGCCATAATTGGAGGGAAATGCCTCTCTCCTTCTTCTAGTGCTCTGATACTGGCTGCAAAGAGCTCAGTGCTGCAGTGAGACATAACTTGGGAGAGAAAATTGATTAAATGAATAAGGGGAGTCATACTAATGAAAGAAAATGGAGGCAGGCAGAGAGAGGCAGTGGGGAGAAATCTCTGTGTTCATTGATTAGCTGCTGGTGGAATTTGGATCAGTGTGATTGTTCAGGAAAGCAAAATCCTCCCCATCATTGTTGTATATTGCCTCCACTCTCCTGCAGGCATTGAAGCTCTCCACAAATTGCCACGCTTGCTTAGCAAAACACTACCTACCCCCTCACTACTAATAAACCTCCTGCATAGACACGCATTACTAAATGCAGGTGTTATTCTCCCAAAATGAAATTTATGAGCATTACAATGTTTATCGCAAAGCCCCATAACTGCCCATTGTACTCTAAGTAAACTCTGGAGACCTGCATCTACAGGACAACGTGAATACCCAACTCCAGCCCTACAGTCACACCCCACACACACACCTATACAACCCCGCCTACACTGTCCATCATGGACATACCACTCCATTTTACACAAGCAACTGCAGCAGCAATCAGTCAAAGTCTCAGAATAAGTATGTACATATACAATCTTCGCAAAGCATTTGGGGAAACGTATATAGAAAAAAAATACAGTATCTTGCATAACATCCATACATTATGGAAGTGACAATGTTCCTTGGGGACGGCAGCAAAAGGCAAAGCCGCTCTCCCAATCCAGCACAACAGCCAAGCATCCAAGCTCAAGTATTTGAGAACTGCTGTATGTAGGCAGCCCCCTGCACAGACAAAGCATCACAAAAAAAATGGAGTACAAAGAGTTACTATTGTCTCAGCCTCCCTCTTTCTACCACAGATAGCAGAGTCAGACAGACAAGAAGAAAATTTGAGTATGTCAGGCTGGTGGGAAGGGGTGAGTATTAACACTCTAGTGTACTAGAAAAGCACCCCAACATTTATTTATTTATTTAAAATTATTTTAGGCCATCTTTAAGGGTAAAATTCTCTCAAGGCAGCATACAAGATTAAAAGCCATATAAAAGTATACAAATAAATATTCAATAAAATGCTTTAAAACAAAAGGTATAATGACAATCGTATCAGAGACCAGACATTTTGCATACAGCAAGCTGGCTCATTATTATACATGTATCAAAAAGCACTAATCATTAGGGCTGTCATGGGAATTCATCTGAGCCTGGCTCAGATACAAATGCTTGGCATTCTTAAAAGCCCAACTTTCAAGTTGAGATGGGTGAGAAGTTAATTTAATTCATTTTTAACCAGAATTTATCCAGTTTGCACATCTTGGAACCAAACAGAAAGCCAAACACAATGTGCCATCTGAAGCCCGTATGTTTCTGAGCTTGCCATGCAATTTGCACAACAACAAAAATGTGTTTGCAAAAGGCTCATCCAAAGTAAGCACAGTTTGCCTGTAGATAGGGATGCTGCAGGCGCCCGACTGGGTCCGGGAATTCGTTGGGCTTCCCCCGCTCGCGATCCGCAGACTGTGCTCACTGAGACACTCCTTGTTCACCCCCCACTTGTGCCCGCTCACGGTCTCCAGGACTCACCACAATCCCATTCTGTGAGCACCTGCCATTTTCGTGCCTTTGATTTCTAGGTAAAACAGGAAGTTACAAAAATGTGCATATTTAAATATGCACAGTTTGGAGCTGGGAACACTAAATAAGCACAATATTAGAGGGATTATACCTCTAATATTGCACTTATTTAGCTTTCCCAGATCCAAACTATGCATATTTAAATATGCGCATTTTTTAACTTCCTGTTTTACATAGAAATCAAAGGCGCAAAAATGGCGGGTGCCCACCAAACAGGATCACGGTGAGCCCGGGGAACTCACCGAGCTCGTGGGCGGCCCGAGCACAGGTCCGGGGGGGTGGGAGCAGGGGCGCTGCTTCAGCGAGTGCCTGGAGAAACTGTGCTAGGGTGAGTTCTTCCATCCCTATCTGTAGATACAACTCAGCGTCAGCATACTTCAACTCTTTCATTGTGTCTCAGTGCATATGTTCTTGTTCTCTTTACATTTTCATTTGTGGACTGTTGCAGATGGGAGTCTCTTGAAACTGCAGGAGCTTGTTGCAATAGGGCACTGACAGGAAGTTCCTCTGCATGGTGAGTCAAGGAGTAGACATGGTTCACTGTGTGGCAGCCGTCTATGTATACCAGTCTCTGGCCTGACAGTCTGATCTGTTCTACTTTAAAAGTTCTGCTTTGAAAAGAAATTTGTTGGCACAGATCGTATTGCTGGCAAATGGCTTCTCAGAGAGAATTGCTATAGCTGGCATTACATCACTCTCCCCCACCCCCCAAACAAATTCTGGGAAGTTTTAAGTAATGGAGACCTTTGAGAATCCTGCAGGAATCAAGCTCAGATGCTTCCCTGTTTCCTACGTGTAGTGTTGCCGCCTTGCTTGTGTGACTCAGCAAACCCGAACCCATCAAAGTTCTCCAAATTCCACCTCGTTCCACATTGCATCTGTATCAGATCTCAAGCACTCTGTTTTTTCACATGCAAATAGATGCACATTTTCACATGCATTTTCCCAAATGTATGCATCAGTTGTGCACATCTTTGGAATGTACTCATTTTTCTCCCATTGACTAAAGTGTGTTTGTGCACATTTTTCAAATGTATGCATTTTTCATGTGCATTTTCCAAACGTACATGGGTCTGTGAGCACATTTGGAATTTTGAGAGGGTGTCATGGGAGCGTTTACAAAATAGCTGCCATGGTGGACATGGCTAGTCACAAAACACCCATTTCCCAGAAGGCAAACTGGTGAGGCTAAAAGCAAAGTAACTTGTTCAAGAACCACAAAAGCATTCTTTTCAACCCAAGTCAACATGGTGCTGGAGGGTAGCCCTTTGCTTTGCAGCATGCACGCCACTCTCCCAGTTAAAAACAAAATTAACTTTAAAAAACCTGAAGAAATAAAATAAAAATCAGGAGGGGCAGGGAATTGGGGGCAGGGTGGGTGCAAAAAGAAGTGCCTGTGAGCAATCTGGTGTCCACAGGCACCATGTTGCAGACCCAATATAAGCGATGCTTGACATTCTGCTAAGAGGTGGCTTAAGACACAGCAATATTGTCCCTGTAGAGGTTTGTATACTGAGTGCATCCACAGTACAAAGCCACCAAGGGGCACACGTGATTCCATTTGGAGCCATCCCACTGAAAAAAAAGCCTGCTCTGTCCTGCCCGTGGTATCTACAGTGATCTCTCCCATTCCTCTCCCTTCACCTCACAGCGGTTCCATCTCCGCCTCTGTGCTATGCCTCCTGCCCATCTAAATGCATCCCTGCTGCTTTAAAGGAAACAGCAAAGAGCCTGTCTTGGAACAAGCCATCCAGGGTGGCTGAGGCTAAGGAAACTGGAAACAATTATTGGAACCAATATTATATTTTTGGGGTTGTGCTCCATAGGTTGCACCATAGCAATGCCCTCTTAAGAAATATGTTTGCTTGTCATTCTTCATGCCACTTACATGCTGTGGCAGTTCCCCTGGCTGGACACCTAAGACACTGCTTTACTCAGAATAATAAAGAGATAGTATTCACATACCTCCATCGCTCTGCTCCACTCACTGCAGTTAGAGCAAGCCTTCCCTCTTGAATGTACTAATTTTTTTAACCCATCAGAGGCAATTTTCATGTGGGATTGCTTTCAAGCAAACATCTCCTCGTGCTACGCGCTGTTCACGTGAAGATTCAGACATCTCATTTTATGTCCAAATCCCATCTGTCCCAGATTCTGGAGACCAGGCTTGGCCCATGGTATTTTGATGCCAGGAGTAGAGAATAAAATGGTGCCCCCTTCCACTCTATGTAGAAAAGCCACCTGGACTAGCAATTGAATCTTTCATCAACAGTGGTGATGGGACAGCATCCTCCACCACACCTGAAGGCAGCAGCCTAGCTTAGGGGTCACAGGGTAGGCTATGTGGCACACAGCTTTCTCATCCAACACCTTGCTGCCACCTCTCAGCATCTGCTGCCTGAAGTGATCACCTTACTTTGCCTAATGGTAGGGCCAATTCTGTAAGATACATCTTCAGAGAAAGAAGGTTTGGAACCCACTGAAAACCCTGCCCCAATGGAAGGCCTGGAGGAATCACAGCAGACCAAATGCAGCCTGAGGATGCCTCACTGGGGCACCCCTTTGACCCTGCCTCCACCCCTTTCTTCCCTCCCTCATCCCTGGGTCTCCAGAACAAAGGTGGCAGCAGACCCAGTGACAAATACAGAACCACCAGAGGAGTTTCATTTAACTTTAAATACAAGATGGCTGATTTCCTCCCTTTTTTAATAATAAAAAAGCCCTGCTGATGCTTCAGGCCATAGTTCCAGCCATGTTCCTGAAACAGAATGTCCCTCAAAATGAATCTATATTCTTATGTAGCATTGTTTTCAGGAACATTAAAACCCTTGGCTTCCTTATATTTCAGTTTTTAAAAAACCTTGAAATTTGCCTGTGGGAAACACACAAGTAAGACATAAATGTAATAGCACCCTCCCACTCATGTTCCCCAGCAACTAGTATATATCCCCAGATAAACCCTCCCAGTGATTTCACGTAGATGTTGAAAAGCATGGGGAATAAAATAGAGCAGGGATGGGCAGATGTTTTGGACTGCAATGCTTGAAAGCCCCTGTCAGCATGGCCAATGGTTAGGAATGCTGGAAAATAAGAACATAAGAAGAGCCATGCTGGATCAGACCAAGGTCCATCTAGTCCACCATTCTGTTCATAAAGTGGCCAACCAGCTGTTGACCAGGAACCCACAAGCAGGGCATGAGGGCAACAAGACCCTTCACCCATGTTCCCCAGCAACTGGTGTACATAAGATCACTGCCTCTGGTACTGGAGGTAGCACATGGCCATCAGGACTAGTAGCCATTGATAGCCTTGTCCTCCATGAATTTGTCCCTCTTTTAAAGCCTTCCAAACTGGTAGCCATCACTACTTCCTGTGGTAGTGAATTCCATAGTTTAACTATGCTCTGTGTGAAGAAGCCCTTCCTTTTATCAGAGAGCTTTGGCTATTGGGCGGTATAGAAATAAATAAATAAATAAATAAATAAATAAATAATCAGTTCTGAGTCTCCCACCAATCAGCTCCATGGGATGACCCCAGGTTCTAGTATTATGAGAGAGAAAGAAAAATGTCTCCCTATCCACTATCTCCACACCGTGCATAATTTGTACACCTTTATCATTTCTCCCCTTACTCGCCTCTCTTCTAAGCTAAACAATCCCAGATGTAGTAACCTTCTCTCATAGGGGAGTTGCTACAGCCCTTGATCATGTTTGTTGCCCTTTTCTGCACTTTTCCAGCTCTACAATATCCTTCTTGAAGTGCGGTGACCAGAACTGAACACAGTATTCCAAGTGTGATTGCACCATAGATTTGTATAAGGGCAGTATGATATTGGCAGTTTTATTTTCAACTCCTTTTCTAATTATACCTAACATGGAATTTGCCTTTTTCATAGCAGCCACACACTGGTTGACATTTTTATCGAGCTGTCCACCAGAACCCCAGGATCTCTTTGTTGGTCAGTCACTGCTAGCTCAGATCACATCAGTATATAAGTGAAGTTGGCACAAATGGCCCCGTGAAAGTGGAGGTGGGGGGTGATATTTGGTCCAGCACTACCTCATTGTACATATATGAAGCAGCCTGTGTAAGTGTTTTGTCTATTGATATGAGACTTAGAAAATGCTATTTGTGGGTCAGAAATCATTTCCCCAAAGATGGTAGTATCCTTGCTATAGAAGACCCCGTATGTGACTGTTCACCAACAGCTTCCTGCAGTGATACAATACCAAGCCTCACTATCTACTGTTTGTGATTGTTGAGACCAGAAACTCAACTATTGCTGTAGAATTTTGATCAGTTTTGCTGCCAACAAACAGTTTATATGTCAGTTACGACAAGGACACAATTTGTACAAGAACTCCAGGCATATCCTTCCCTTTCCGGTCTCCTACCCTTGTCCAATCTATCTATCTAGATTTTCTGTGATAAGTACATTTAGGCCTGACCTTGTGGCCCTATCAGCTATTCATTCACCTGGTGAATTCATCATATTCAGAATGTTGCCTCATTCTTCTTTTGCATAGTCTGTACTCACTGTTTACTTGTAGAATCACAAAGGTCACCTCTCCATCTTCTCGTTGACTGATTGAAATCTTTTTCCATTTTTCTTGTCATTCAATGGTTTTGAATATCCATCTATTATCTCCTGCCCATGGGGGGGGGGGCATTTTCCAATTCTTGTCACACTCTTGTTTACTTTTCTTTTCACCCGTTCTACTGTCTAACTTTTATTTTCAGCACAGAGTGTTTTGTGACTCTCTGGGTGACCAGCAATTCCTCTTTTTTGCTAGCTGGTGACTTTTCAGGTTTCTGGAAGTGAATGTGTGCTCCAAACAACATACCATTCAGCTACACCTTGAAATGGCATTTGAAACATGCCTATTGCAGGAATGTGGCTTGCACAAAGCTTTTTATTCTGGCTGCATCTGACTATTGGCTGCCCTAATACATACATACACACACACACACACACACACACACATATTATATATATGCACACACGCACACACAGCTCTACCATATCAATGGGAAGCCTATGGTTCTCCAGATGCTGGACTATAACTCCCATCATCAACTCCCCTGACTATTGACCATGCTGGCTGGGGCTGATGGAACTTGGAGTCCAACCACTTCTGGAGGGCCACAGGTTTTCCACCCCTGTTCTACCATCTCGAACTTTCACTTTCTGTTTGTATTAATCTTTTAGGTCCCCTAACTATTACCACTGTACCATAGGCTGGCTATGGTTGTCTTTGCATTACATTACTAGCAATGATAGCTTGCCTTCTACAAGCAAAGATATGTGCCTGACTACCACTACAAATCAAAATCTTTCCTCCACCAATTCAAGAACAATTTCTGTCTTCAGGGAGACCTACCTCCTACACCCTTCCAAACACAGCCACATTCTCACTTGCAACAAAGCCTTTAATTCTTCAAACAACTTCTTTTCCTTAAAGTGACTAGCACATTTTCTGTAATACCACTCTAGAGGCAAAAAGCAGGTGGGCAGAAAAATAGATCTCCAGATGTTTTAGACTTCAACTCCCAGCATTCCTGACTATTGCCCATGCTGGCAGGGGCTTCTGGGAGTTCAAAACATCTGGAGATCTACCTTCTGCCCACCCCTGCTCTAGAGAGCACACAATAGGCTTTATGTCCAGAGTTTCAACTCATGGATATAAAATTTCCAATTTTCATAGTTTTCTAGTATTCAGGAGGTATAGTCCAGATTTTTATATCTTGTGGAAATATCTTTAATTTTGATACCTTCATGAGTGATGCACAGGACATATCTACTCAAAAATAAGTCCTGTTGAATTCAATGGTGCTTACTCACAGGTAAATTTGTATAGAATTACAGCCTCAGTCAGTCAGATCCTGTCAAATATTTGCACTCAACAAACTGAAAGAGTGGACTGAACTACATTTTGTGAAGCCATTTAAAATCCCAATATGGAGCTTTTCCTTTAGTGTTTTTCCCCCCAGCTATTCTTAAAGTCAATCAAAGTTTTAAAGAGAGAGAAAGCAAGCAAGCAAGCAAGCAAGAAAGGCTTAAAACACATCAGTGTATTCAAAGAAGGATCTGCATGGGTCTCACTAGTTTAACAAAAATAATACATGTTGCATGTAAATATGTTTTCCTCTTTAATGTTTCATGATTTATCAAAATCAGTCAATGATTTAATGTAAAAAAAAAAAAAACCAAATCCACTGGGTCTGGTACAATTTCAAAATCCTAGCACTGCAATCCTAAATACGCTTGCTAGGACGCCCCTTTGGGGACTTCTTCCAAGTAAACATGTACTGGATTGTGCTGTAATCTGGTTACCACTCTGGAACTGATCATATCTTTTGCAAGTTCCATCAAATGATAAAACTTCCATGACAAATTAGTCCTGTAAGGAGGCGGGTGGGATCTTTGCAGGTTTCACTGTATTTAACTAAAACATTCTTTAACTTAATTTCTTTCTGTTAGGCTAAGGAAAGGGGAGGTGGTGAATTCCACAAGGATTCACTAGACATTACTTACCAGCAGGGGCATCATTATTAATAGGCCCACGTGGGCATGGGCCCCAGATCTTTTGAACCATGCCCCGGATCTTTTGAGCTGTCCTAATGGTCATTTTTTTACATTTTCCCATTTACTTGCATTGTAAAATAGAAACATCCATACTTTTTTTGGTTTGTAAGATAAATACATGAAATTTGGAGACCTGGTAGCTCCCATGGAGCTGATTGAACCTGCCAAATTTCAGGCAGTTAGACTGAGTGACTTTTGTGCTAGTCACAGGTAAAATTTGCTTTTTTCCAAGAAAAACTGTCCAAGCAAAGAGCTCTAATTTTGTTGTTCTTCCACATAAGTTCATGGAATTTGGGGACCTGGCAGCCCCTGTGGAGCTGACTGAGCCTGCCAAAGTTCAGACAGTTAGGTCCAATGGCTTTTGTGCTAGCCATAGGTAAAATTTGCTTTTTTCAAGAAAATCTGTCAAAGTAAAAAGCTATTTTTGTGTGTGTTTCCACATAAGTGCATGGAATTTGGGGACCTGGCAACCTCTCTGGAGCTGACTGAACCTGCCAGATTTCAGACAGTTAGATCCAGTGGCTTTTGCCATGCATAAAGTTTCCATTTCTCAAAGACTAAAACAAAAAGTAAGAACTGTCAAGCCACACAGCAGATTAGAGATCTTAATCGGCCTGTGGCATACCGTTTTTGTGGGATTGGCTCCAGCTTCTTCCTCCTGATGAAGTAGACAAGCTGCTTTCATCTGTAAGGCCGACCACCTGCTTACTTGATCCTTGCCCATCTTGGCTCATTATGGGCTGCAGAGAGAGACTGGGTGAGGGGATCAGGGCGGTGGTGAACGCCTCCCTTGAGGAGGGAGTGATGCCATCAGCCCTCAAGGAGGCAGTGATAAGACCGCTCTTAAAGAAGCCCTCCTTGGATCCTCAAGTTTTGAACAACTTTCGCCCAGTCTCAAATCTGCCATTTTTGGGCAAGGTGATTGAGCGGGTGGTGGCGATGCAGTTGAAGGCACACTTGGAAGAAACTGATTATCTAGACCCATTTCAGTCAGGCTTCAGGCTTGGGCATGGGACACAAACGGCCTTGGTCACCTTGGTGGATGATATGAGGAGGACTCTGGATAGGGGTGAATGCTCCCTCCTTGTTCTCCTCGACCTCTCAGCAGCTTTTGATACTGTTGACCACGGTATCCACCTGGACCGCCTGGAGGGGTTGGGCATTGGGGACACCGTATTGCGGTGGTTCTGGTCCTTCCTCTCCAGCAGGTACCAGAGGGTACCACTGGGAGAGGAGGTTTCGGACCCATGGCCACTCACTTGTGGGGTGCCACAGGGTTCCATCCTCTCCCCGTTGCTATTTAACATCTATGTGAAGCCGCTGGAGGCTATCATCAGGAGGTTTGGGGTGCGGTGTCATCAATATGTGGATGACACGCAGCTCTACCTCTCATTCAAATCTTCACCAAGGTTGGCCATAGAATCCCTGTCCAAATGTCTGGAGACGGTGAGTGGCTGGATGGGGAGGAATAAGCTGAAGCTGAACCCTGACAAGACTGAGGTACTTTTGGTGGAAGACAAGAGGAGGCTGGGGGATGTTAACCTGGTGTTGAATGAGGTACGGCTACCCTTGAAAGACCAGGTCCGCAGCCTGGGGGTCATTTTGGACTCCCAGCTGTCCATGGAGGCTCAGGTGTCAGCTGTGAGCCGGACAGCGCTGTATCAACTCCATCTGATATGGCGGCTGCACCCCTTCCTTCCCGACCATCTGCTCCCATCAGTAGTACATGCCCTGGTCTCCTCTCATTTAGACTACTGTAATGCGCTCTACATGGGGTTATCCTTGAAGATGGTTCGGAAGCTGCAGCTGGTGCAGAACGCGGCGGCTCACCTGATTAAAGGCAGCCGCCAGCGAGATCACATCACTCCAGCGCTGATGGAGTTGCACTGGTTACCAGTTGTTTTCCAGGCCAAATTCAAGGTGTTGGTTTTGACCTTTAAAACCCTATATGATTCCGGCCCAGCCTATCTTAAGGAGCACCTCCAGCAACACCAGACAGGCCGCTTAACAAGATCAGCCTCGGATGGCCTTCTCTCTGTCCCATCAGCCAGGACAGCTAGACTGGTGGGGACGAGGGAGAGGGCCTTTTCTGTGGTGGCCCCCACTCTGTGGAACTCCCTCCCTAGGGAACTCCGCCATGCCCCCTCTTTAATGAGCTTCTGTCGTGCATTAAAAACGTGGTTGTTCAGACAGGCATTTGGGGTGGGTTAGGGTATTTTAGAAAACGTTTTTATTGTAGAATTTTATTGTTTTAAACTGTTTTATTATATGCTATACATTGCCCAGAATGGCTGGGTGACCAGCCAGATGGGCGATTAATAAATTTAATAATAATAATAATAAATTAATCAGAAGGTGACCATTAGGAGGTCACTATCCCTAATCTCTGGTGTAGGGTTGTTGTTGTTTTGAGGTGCAAAAAACCTCTCTCCCTTTACTTTTCTGCTCTTACATGCCCACTGTTGGGAGCTTGCTTGCAATTAAATTTTGAAGAGGGAGCTGGAAGGGAAGAAAGAGTTCCATGTGAAATACTGGTATTTTTCACAGCATCTGATTTCACTGCTCCAAACTGGAATCTTTGGCTTCCGCAGAAGTTTAATAGCTTCAGTACAGCAAAGGATCCAATCAGCCTCCACAAACTTCTTTCTCCCCCTCCACTTTAATTTCTCCTAAATAGCAGTAGGACTCAAATTATTCCAAAAGGAGGGTTAGAACTATGTGGCATCATGATCGAGGAACTGCTGAGGCTTTTAAATAGGTTCTAGAGTTTTTTTAAAAAAAATCTAGAAACAGCCCTCAGCCACCTCACCTCATAAAGTTAATGTAAGTACCTGCAATCCTTACAAACCCTCCACAGCCTCCTGAATTCCTCTGAAGTACTACCTCTCTGAAAGGAGCCACTTAGCTTAAGGAATTCTCTCTACACGCCCCCCCCCCCCGCATTTCCAATCACCATTCTTCTTTTCTTCTTCCCTCACCTATCCTATCCTATTCTTTCTTTCTCTTCTTTATTCCATCCAGGGCATATCTTGGGGAATTCTTAAAGAGAATTCTCTTCCATGGGCAAGAGAAGTTCTGAACGGTATTTGACTTTATACAAACAGACAAGAGGGTTGTTTTTTCTCCTTCTCATTCAAGCCTTTGGGAAAAGTGGGTTCACATGGTTGCAGAGAAACAAATCTGGGGCTGTTTTGTTTGTCAGTTGCCATTATCCAGCAATAGGAAGGGCTGTAGCTCAGTGGCAGAGCACGTGCTTTGCATGCAGAAGGTCCCGGGTTCAACCCCCAGGATCTCCAGGTAGGGCTACCAAAGAATCCTGCCTGAAACCCTGGAGAGCCGCTGCTGCCCGTCAGTGTCAACAATACTGTGCTAGATGGACCCAGGATTTGACTCAGTATAAGGCAGCTTCCTATTTTCCTATGAACAGAAAGTTTTAATTAAAAAAATAAGAATTTTTGGTTTGTTTTTTAAGTGGCAGGGGAGATAAATACTGCTCATTTGTGCAATCCTATGCATGCCTACTCAGAAGCCTCATTATGTTTAATGAGGCTTACCTTCAGGAAAGTGTGCATAGGATTCCAGCACAAGTTACTTTTGCAGGGAGGTTTGCACCTTGATGTTCTGTCATGTTTACTCAAAAATAAGTCCTGAGTTGTGAGCATGGTATGGCAGACTTAATGCCTACCCAGTTCCAGCTAATGAATTGACTACCCTTTCAGCTCAGTGCTATGCATGTTTTGTCATTTGTGGGTGGTGGTGGTGGTGGTGGTGGTTTTGCATGAACTGTAGCTTCAGTGGTGAGGGAAAGGCACTTAATACATGCTCAGAGTGTCTCCATAACTTAGCCCTAGGTTTGAAAACAGACTCATTGAGTTCTGAAAACAGACTCATTGGCTGAGTCCTGGTGAAGTCTTGGCATAAATGAAGTTATGGGGAGGAAGATACAATGAGAGCATGTGCATAACAAGGAGGAGGTAGAGAGGAGTTGCACAAAACAAGACATCTGTTTTGATGAAGAGTTGCTGGAGGATGGTAGAATGGGGAGGGATGGTTGCATGGAGGGGAATAGAATTGTTAGGGGGAGAATGTAAGTGCTCAGTGATGAAAGAAAAGCATTCTGCATATGCTCAGGGGCACTCTCTATTTAAGAACATAAGAAGAGCCATGCTGCATCAGACCAAGGTCCATCTAGTCCAGCATTCTGTTCACACAGTGGCCAACCCACAAGCAGGACATGAGTGAAACAGCACCTTCCCACCCATGTTCCCCTGCTGCTAACATTGGTGAAATGTAAATAAATTCTAGTAATTCTAAATTTTCAGGCATGTATATCCTTCAGAAACTTTGCACGTTTCTTGCCTGGGGGACATCTCTAATGACCTGTGCATTTTCATAAAATACCCAAAAACTATTAGGGAGGGGGTGAATGGAAGGGAAAGCAAATTACTCCCTCCTCCAAAGTGGAGAACTCCCCTTCCACATGAACTGCTGCACCTATCCTTCTGAAACTTTGTTGGTTTCTTACCTATGGACACCTCTAGGCTGTCTGTAATTTTCAGAACAATGGTCCACAAGGAACATAGAGAGAGAAATATGTCCTCTTTTGGAGACCTCAAAATGTCAAGGCCACCCTTGCACAAAACCCCTTGTGGCTATCATTCTGAAATTTGGCAGACATCATCTCCTCTGATGGGGCAATGAATTCTGAAAATTTTATCCAGTTCTTCCAATAAATAACAATGTTATTGGCAGTTCCCTTGAAAAGAAAATCAAAATATGAACCCTGCACCTATTTTTTTCTGACATTGGGCAGGTGTAATCCCCTTCTAGGGGGCTACTATTCCTGAAATTACCATCCAGTTCTGACCAAGAGGAAAAAGTTACAGTTTTTTTTTCTAATTTCCCATGGTAGTCAACAGGAAGCATAAAGACTAATTTTTCCAAACCTTGACTCAGGTTTGGGGCTGAGCTGAAGTGGACTGACTACAAACTGGCCCGAGCAGAAGCGGGATGTTTTCCAAAATGCTGAACCGGAGTCTGAGTTGAAGTGGGGTGGGGGGAGGGTCAGTGCACACTTCTTATGTATGTAATCTATGCACATATGTAAGCACACCATATGCACCACCACCACCACCACACACATATATTAGAGGTCTGCTTAGACTCGGTTATATCTATATCTACATATAGATATAGATATAGGTATAGGTATAGGTATAGGTATAGATATAGATATAGATATATAGATATAGATATAGATATAGACATACATGTGCAAATTTGTGTTATGGGCCTGTGCCCCAGATCTTTTAAGAACGTAGCAACACTCCTACTTACCAGAAAAGGCACATCTAGCAACATATCACTTTACCTTGCTCAAAAAGCTAGGGGATGCATTCCACTTTCCTCAGCATGAATTAATTTGTTGATGAAGATGGGGATTTCCCCCCACACTCTCAACTTTCTTTGATTAATGAACATTTCACAGATTTTCTGGTCTTCTGTTCTCTTGGCAAAGGCTCCCATTTCCTCCTCACCCCGAATCCCTCCCTGTCTTTCACCCACCGCCTTCCCCTCACTTTAAAAGACTAAAATGCACATGCTGTAAAGTGCCTCCCGACCTTTCCTTCCTACCAGCAGAGCCAGAAAGCGGGTGCGATTAATAATTGCTCAGTGACTAGTCTGCAAAGCACACTGAGAACTGATCATCAGGCTGAGATTGTGGCAGATGTCACAAGTGCTCAGCCATTACAGTCCAGCCGAGAGAACATGCAGCATCACATGACAGCATACATTGAGCCTAGTGATGCACTTACAATGAACTATGGGCACTTACAGAGATCACATTGACCAGAGATGCCATTTAGAGATGGCGGGTAAGGCATCCCTCTCTCTCTCTCTCATCCTGCATTTCCAGAAAAAACAAAGTTATTATTTTTCAGGAGTACCTGTATTTCTCACCATTTCACTGTTTCTGTACACAGAGTGATTATTATTATAAAAAAATTAGGTAGACCAGTATAGTACGCACACCAAAGCTTACATCAAATGGCCCTAAATGTTATTTGTCTGAAACGGGCCAAGTATCACCTGAATCAGGGAGATGGTATTTAGACATGGACCAGAATATCTACAATTCAGGTGCAATGTTGGTGTCAGCCAAGATAAATAAAATGTCATTCAACTAATTAACTAATAGGGTGTAATCCTATGGCTGCTATACAGCAGCTAGGCAGCCATAGACATTTTTGAAGTAAGCTATGAAGCTCACTAGGCAAGTAAGTGTCTTCCATCCAGTATTTAAATTCTGGAATGGGAGGGAATGGGGGACTCACAACCCCTATTGCCTGACTCCCCCAATTTTAACTATAGCATGCATTCATAGCCTTCTAAAAATGGGAGCTAAGGCACCAGAGCCAGCCCTCCTCTTATTTATTTATTTATTTATTATTGCATTTATACCCCGTCTTTTTTCCTCTTGCAAGGAACCCAAGGCGGCGTACATAATCCTCCTCCTCTCCATTTTATCCTCACAACAACAACCCTGTGAGGTGGGTTGGGCTGAGAGTCTGTGACTGGCCCGAAGTCACCCAGTGAGCTTCCATGGCCGAGTGGGGACTAGAACCTTCCACTGTGCTCTCAGACAACCTGCTTCTTCTGAGCTTAAACTGCCTCATTTGGGGTATTTGAAGTACAGGTGGAATGTAAATGTAACAAAATGGTTGTTCCTATGTCATGTGTTCCTATGCTATACAGGCACAAGGCCCTTTCTCATTAACACTGAACAAGTGGCTACAGGGGATATGGCCAGCAGGTACTCTGGGATTTGGATGCATAGGCAATGGGTCCCACTTGCACTCTCTCTCTCTCTCTCTCTCTCTCTCTCACACACACACACACACACACACACACAATTTCAGTGTATGCATCAGGGTTAATGTCTGTATATCACCAAAGGCTTTCTACCATAAGGTACTTGAGTAGAAATCAGAAGAAGCTGTGGCATCAGCTTTCCATTGTTGTTGTTGTTGTTGTTGTTGTTATTACATTTATATCCTGACTTTTTTCCTCTTGTAAGGAATCCTAGGTGACTTACATAGTCCTCCTTCTCTCCATTTTATCTTTGCAACAACCCTGTGAGGTAGGTTAGGCTGAGAGTCAGTGACTGGCCCAAAGCCACCCAGTGAGCTTCATGGCCAAGCAGGGACTAGAACCCAGGTCTCCTGAGTCCCAGTGCAACACTTTAACCACAACACCACATTTTTACACTCTTCTAAAGAACCCAAACATCATCATGAGACTGGCCTTTTCACCACAAAGGTCTCCATGGCTGTTTGACATTTCTTGTCAGGCAGCAATGAAAGAAACCAGCAATGGCAGCTGCAACAAAAGAAAACTGCTGTATCATTTCCGAACAATTCCTGCAAGCCTGATAACCTTCCACATACCTTGTTACTTGATTGATTTCCATCATAGCGGCTTAGGAAGACAACTCCTTCTCCATTTCTTCTTCCTTCTCTGTCCCCTGATGAAAAGCAGAGTTTTCCCCACAAAACTAAATCCCTATTTATTTTCTTGTGTTGCGGTTAGGAAAATAAGAAGAGGTAGAGACAAAATTTGGGTTTCTTTTCTTCAGCAGCTAGCTTGCTGTCAATGAACCCTCTGCTACCTTTTGACTGGCCAAAAGGAGCTAAATGCTTCAAGCACTCCCAATGGTTAACTTTCCTTCCTGTTTATCCATCCTCTCAGAAGATGGTATCTGCCAACAGAACATGCACTGGCTGTGGTATTTGAAAGGCCTGTGTCACACTCCTGCAATGAGGGAAACTATTAATTCTAAGTCAAGAACTGTTCCTCCTAAAGAGCTGCTGATAAAACAGCGATTATAAGAGCAAGGTAATTTAAAGGTCAAATGAATAGTGCAATATCCATTTCCCTTCTGAGCATTTGTCTTCAAAATGCATCACTGGCCCTCTCTCTCTCTCCCCCCATGCTCACAGTTACTTAAGAAAATTTTCTTATCAGACGTTGGATGCCTGATACAAAACCTTCTGGCGTTAATCTAGTAAGGAACTGGTAAATAGGTAATCTCTTCATGTGCATATTTTTTCAAATGAAATCTCCTGACCTCTTTTTCTATGACCTTAAAAAAAAAAACTAAACAAAAAGATTTTGGAAATCATAGTCTGAACAAAATCTCAGAGAGATGTCTACCTGAACACTCTCTCTCTTCAGGCAAGAATATCTTGGGCTTGCATTACACAAAGCTCATATACTTTCACTTCCTGTCACAGTGCTGAACCATGCTTCTTTCAAAAATATTAGTGAGGTAGCTTTGTGGCACATTTCCTGACATTCCTGGCCATGGAAATACCACTTCTGAAGTGGAAGACAGCACATGTGTCAGGTAAAACAAAAATCCCGCCTTCCCAAGGTATGGTTTTTTATTATTATTAACTGATCTGGCATTAACCAGCAGCACCTTCAAGCTCAAGGCATGACTACCAAGCTCACCAGGACTGGAAGAAGGCAGAAGGTGGGGCAGTCATCACATGGTTCATCCTTCTTTCCCTGTAATGGCCTGTCCCAACTTCTACCATCGTACCCCCACCTTCAACTATTACAGCAGTAATGTACCTGTGTACAGTGGGGTAAATCCCTGTGCACTCGCAGCTAATAGATGCATGGTGGAACCACCCTTGCCAGATATACAGAAGCATCCATTTATTTACAGAAAGCAACAAAGGGTTCAAAGTTCCATAGCTTTTATAATCCCTCATAAGAAACACAGAACCAAGGCCAAGGCCTAATTGTGTTCAAGTGGACAACAAGCTTAGTCCTAAATACATCCTAAACAGCTTGTGTGCTTCTGACCAAATCACCCCTTTCCTTTGTTATAGCTGCAAAGGGTTTGTTTGTTTTTAATTGTCTGTCACCCTATTCTAAAATTAAGTCAGGTTCTCATCCATTCACCCCTGCCCCAGTGAGTAGTAATTGAATGTCACCTGTTGAGCATAATCTGAAAAAAATCCTTGGCTGTCATGCTAAGACTCAAATGGCTGGCAATAATTAAATCTGGTCTGTGTGAATGTGTGTCTGTGTGTGAATTGTGCCTAAATGTAATTAGGGTCTTTTGATGAATGCAGCCATCCATTGGTCCAGCAGGGAATTAATATGGCTAAGAATAAAAGGAGCAGTGAGGGTTTGATTCGTATAATCTGGAACATCATGAAGTTAAACAGGAAAAGGCAAAATTAAAATGGCCGCATCTCAGCAAGTGCTGTGCTGGGCTGCTGAGTAGTCCACATGCCTCTACATGAAGCACTGCACGATGTGCAGCTATGCTGCACATCTATGCTGCCACCAGCTTTGGGTATTTCCTCGTTTAATTGATAGATGGAGGCAGCTCTGTGTCACAGTGCCGTTATTTCTTCTTCTTTTTGAATCTATATTTATTTTATTCTTCTAAGTGAAATAAACAATACCAGCAACATAGTCGAAATCTCCAGTTTTGAACATTACAGTAATTGGGGAAGAAAAAAGGGGGGAAAGGAGGAAAGCAAAAAAGGAGAAAAAGAGAGAAGAAAAAAAAAGATTGTATCTAAGCTTCAATGAAAGCAAACCAAATATCCAACTATAAGTCCAATTGCAAATTATACCTTTACAGCACTCTTCCAGACATTGCAGGTATTATTAAATCTTCAATCCGCTGCTCCATAAACGGTGAGCCTTATCTTTCCATGCTATAACCTCAGTCTTATAGCAAATAAACAGGAGCAAACAATGCATTTCCATTAACCATATATTACCATTCCATTGACACATATTAGTAAACATTAAAAGTCTAACCAACAAAACATCATCATCATCATCCCATAATAATAATCGTAATACTAATATTAATGATCTTTTTTAAAAAAAACGGAGAAGAAAAAAAATTAAGAAAAGGGTAAAAAGTAAAAAGTGCCATTATTTCTGTTATTCAGTAGGATACTGGACTTAATGGTGGTAGTAGTGGGTTGTTGGTTGTTGCTGTCAGAGAATCTAGTTTAAAGATAATTGTATTATGGGGTGGGGGGCAGATGGGTGAAATCCAACTAGTGTCCATCCACCAAAGAAAGATTTCCATCTGCAGAAAATGGAAGGAGTGATTCCCTCTCCCCTTTGCATCCCCCCCCCATGTGCCCCACCATATCTGCCCTGGAAGGTTGGAAACCCATCAGTGCACATTTTGGGGGCACATGGGGCTTCAGGAGGGAGGAGGGGAAGAGAAAATTCATGAAATGTTCAATATAACCTTATATCTACAGGTTTGTGAAAAGGGCCCTGTTTTTAGTAATCCATTAAAATCCACAGGGGACATTAACTGTCACTTCTGGGTTCCTAGGCATAGAATCATAGAATAGTAGGGTTGGAAGGGGCCTACAAGGCCATCGGGTCCAACCCCCTGCTCAATGCAGGAATCCAAGTCAGAGCATCCCTGACAGATGGCTGTCCAGCCTCATCTTGAATGCCTCCAGTGTGGGAGAGCCCACCACCTCCCTAGGTCATTGGTTCCATTGTCGTATTGCTCTAACAGTCAGGAAGTTTTTCCTGATGCTCAGCCGGAATCTGGCTTCCTGTCACTTGAGCCCATTATTCCGTGTCCTGCACTCTGGGATGCGTGAGAAGAGATCCTGGCCTTCCTCTCTGTGACAACCTTTCAAGTACTTGGAAGAGCGCTATCATATCTCCCCTCAGTCTTCTCTTCTCAAGGCTAAACATGCCCAGTTCTTTCAGTCTCTCTTCATAGGGCTTTGTTTCCAGTCCCCTGATCATCTTTGTTGCCCTCCTCTGAACCCTCTCCAGTTTGTCTGCATCCTTCTTAAAGTGTGGTGCCCAGAACTGGACACAGTACTCCAGATGAGGCATAACAATAGATTTCTTTGGAAAGGTTCAACCCAATTTGTTTCCTTCAATATATACTCCCATCATTCACTGCTTTGGATATTTTTTTAGAAAAGCATCAATTGACAGAGGCTGCCCTGTGTCATGGGTATTGTAGTCTTACATATACACACATATGACTTAAATAACCTAGGAAGCTGCCTTAGACTGAGGATTTACACACCAATTCTCCATTTAGCTCAACGTTGTCTACCAAGACTGGTAGTGGCTTTCCAGGATTTCAGGCAGCAGTCTCTCCCACTCCTGCCTGGAGATGCTGAGGATTTAATTTGGAAACTTCTGCCTGCAAAACATGTGTTTGGTTATATACAGCCCTTCCTCAACCATTGCAAGAAAATATGAATATAGTGTGAGACAGTTTGATATGTAAGGACGGAACTGAATATTGCATGAGCGGGCTTCTGTGGCATGAGGGGACTTCCTTGCTCTCGCCTCTACGTTGCACCTCCCCAGGCCTCTGGAGCAGATTTTGAGGGTGCACTGGGGGCTGCAGGGAAGAGAGGGAAGCACCCCGTCTTAGTTCCACTGATGGAAGCAGATCCATTAGTGGACCTACTTCATTGGATTTCACCCTGAGGTTTTAAAAGAATATATTATGAGAATACACCAGCGGTGAGCATCTGAGATTAGTGTTGCAGTAGCATGAAAATATACTGCCAAAACTTGTGATAAGTGCAGAAATGCTGCAAACTTGGTTAGGACTGCTAAAACTATTAGGAGTAATATTATCTGAAGTGATATTTAGTGCAGCAGGAAGACAGAAGACTCCTAGTGTTAATCAGCTGTTAGGAATGGCCAGAGCAAAGAGTAAGGGACAATCCAGGTCCTTTCACTGCTGCTTTCTCACAAATATTGATGCCATAAGAACTTCCAAGGTGAAGTTTTTCACCATGCTGATCACCTGTTAGGAGACAGGGATGGTCAAGGGAACTGAACATCCAAAGTCAAGATGAGATAGACAGACCCTTGGATCCATGGAAACCCCCATTGGGGTTCTGAATCCAGAAAGGGGGAGGGTGAAGCTATCCAACTCTACTTTTATGGTAGCCACCATAAAGGACTTGCTTGGGAACCAAGCTCAGACAGTCAGAGGTGCCCATCAACCTGAACTATTATTTCACTACTCTCAGAAGAAATGGGTCTTTCTCCATGGAGAAATATACAGTTAAGTTGCTCTCCTCTGCATTGAAAGATATATCATTCCGCTGCTTATTTCTTCCTGAAACAGAAGAAAACATTTCCATCAAATCCCCAGCTTCTTTCATCTTCCAGTTGTTTGCTTCTCCTCTTTCTCTGCCTCCTCCAACAAACTGTACAATTAGTATTAAACACTACCGTTTTTGTCCTATTAACACAAATTGCCCTCTCTGGTGATGAATTAAAGGGTTCTCACCAGGGACGTCTCCTCTGTTTTGTAATTTCATTCCTGTGATCAGTACAGTCTGTGTCTTTTCCCAGCTCCTTGGGGATAGAGTGGGAGAGTAGCAAAAGGCAGTTATTAGCAGATCCTTTGAAGACCTGGATATTGTGAATTAAACTGGTGATTAACTCTCTTCTCTCCAATCAAGCAGGCTTCTCTCTAACATCACCTCCTCCTCTAGCCCTGTAGGGATTTGCAAGAATGGAAATTGCTGTTCCTCAGCCATGTGTATCACATAAGTTCCACCTAACTAATGCATTGAGCATCTTTAACATTCTCTCTCTTTTAATTTGTGCTTTATTTATTTCTCTCTTTCTCTCTCTCTGAATTTGTGCTTTATTTGTTTTTTGCAAAGTAGGAGAGAAATATATGGGAACGAGTAGTCTAGATAGCAAAGTATAATATGTGTTTTTAAAAATATCTTCTGAGTTGAATCAGGGATATGTAATGAAGCCAGACACGTTGGCAGTTTGCTGAAAGCAAGGATTATTGTTAGGGATTACTTTGTGGTTTTTCAGTTTGGGTTTTTTGGCTGTACTGATAGCAACTAAAATATAGCTCCAAACTATTCTAAATGATTTATTAAAATAAATATTTCAACGTTTTAGTAGCAACTGAGTAATAGCAGTTTTAATTTCATCCCTCCAACTGTAATGCCAAACATTCAATCCATTCCATGTAGAGCCCCAGAGTCCTGAATGCCTGTCCATGGTGTAATTTCCAGAACAGCAGCTGTTTTACTCTGTAGCAACAAAAAGCTAAGAAATGCTATAGCGTTTTAAAGACTGTGGCTACCATATTATGCAAGTCAGTGGGACATACTTCTGAATAAGCATGCACAGAATTGTGCTATAGGGCTACAAACTTACACATACATCCTTAGAAATAAGTCCCACCAAAATTAGTAAGATGGCTTCCTAGTAGTAACTTTAAATAAAATTGGCTGCAAGGCCCATTTCAAAGCACTGGGCAGGACCAGTGTCAAGGGTAGGCATGGTTGGGCACCTGCTGAGGACCCACACCCCAGCAGGGCCCCACTGACAAGAGCCCCCTAGAATTGCTCCCCCTCTTCATCATTGCAACCTGCTTCTTCACTTGCTTCTCACCCTTGCCCAGTCAACAGAGGTGGTGAGAAGCTTCCGTCTCCTTGCCACAGCCTGCTTGCTCCCTGGCTCTCTGCCTGGCCAACAAGCATGTGGTAGCAGTGACTGGAAAGAGGAGGACGAGCAATAGCAGCGGGTGACAATGGTGGTAAGAAGGTAGACTGACTGAGGGAGGGGGCCCATGGAAGGTGTTTTGCTTAAGGACTCCCAAAAACATGGAGCTGGCATGGGCAGGGGAGGGGGGGATGAAAACTCAAGCTGGCAGGCAGGCAGCTTTGTTTTGCAGACTTCTGTTTGACATTTTTGCCACAACGGTCCCCATGAACAAAGAGACATTTTGCGTTTGTTATTTTTCACTAAATAGCAGCTTGCCTCTTTAGCAGAGGTCTCCTCCAAGTACCCACACCTTCAGAAGTTAGTAGTGATAGGGCTTTCTCAGCTGTGGTATCCTGTATGAGGAATGCTGTTCCTGGCATTAAAGTGATGTTTTCCTAAGAAAAGACCTTTTATTTGTCCAGGCCTTATAGCAGGTTATCAGAGCTGGATTTAACTGTTCTGGTTTTTATTGGTGGTGGTGTTTTACCACCACTGTGCTCTGTTGGCTTCTGCTGATTTTAATATTGTTTTTGTTGTATTTCTTGTGGTTTTTATGACCTCCTGGCTGGAGGTTTTGTAGTAAACTGAATAGATCAGGGGAAATCAACCTGGTGTCCTCCAGGTGTTTTGAACTATAACTCCCAGAAGTCTTAGACAGCATGGGCAATGGTCAGGAATTCTGGGAGTTGTAGTCCAAAATACCTGGAGGGCACCAGGCTGGGGCTGGCTGATGGACATGCTTGCTTATATTATACTCTCAGGCATTTACCATTGAATGTATTGGTCAGCTTCATGCACACCAAAGCATCCTGGATGACAACCCTAATCATTCCATTCCACCCACATATGGCCTTCCATTACATCAGGAAAATCACATTCGTCCCTGGAAGGATTTTCACAAACCGTTACTCTTACCTGAGATTCAGCTCTTTAGCAATCAGCTGTTGCCCATCTCCTTCATGACTAGCCCAAGACATCTTGTTGTCTGAGGCAGAGCAGCAAATGGCACCTTCCCACCCACCCCGCCCTCAAATCAACATAGATAGTACCCAAGGCTGCTCAAGTTTTGCTGGGATCTGAGGCAGAAAATCATGCGAGCACCTCCCTTTCCACTGCCTGGCAGCAAAAATACAATGATAAATTCCATAACTAAGAATTTGCTGCCCTTTCATGACACCCCAAATCAGCTGCCTGAGGCAGCCACTTCACTCTGCCCAATGGTGGGACCAGCTCTGATTTTGCCAGTTACCTCATGCTTAGTTGAGTTCATGGAGACATTTAAACAAACACGTTCCAGGGTAAAGCACCCACAGTGTACATAGCGCATAATATTATTAAACAAAATTAAAATACTACAACTGCTGTCCAAAAGAGAAATGATCTTTACTTTAAAATATTCCACCTTATTCCAGTTGACCACAGTTCCATAAAGCAAAATGGCTGCCTGTTGTTTGTTCTGCATTTGATATTCTTTAGAACAAAGGATATTCCTTAATGCATACAACACAGCTCTAAAACATCACATATATCATCTCAGCAATCCTTAAGACAGTATTATTATCTTCTGGTTGCAGAAAAGATCTGAGAGATAGTGGCTTGCCTAAAGCAGAGGTGAAGTGTGAAGCAGGGACTTCACAGTACACTTGCTTGCCCACCATGCTACATTAGCCTCGGGTAGAATACAGCATAGCTACATTAAGCTTTTTATGCAGATCTGCTTAATACGACCCGGTGAGTGGAGACAATATGGAAACGTGATTTACCCCCAGCAATTCAAAGCAATCACTGTGAATCCATTAAGGCAGCTCAATGCAGTCATTAAATGGCAATTGATTTTCTTGAGGACTATCATCTCTGGAATGAGGCCTGCCTGCCTGCAAATGGGCTAGTTAAATCAGGATGCTCTTTACCGATCATACAAATGAACGCCTCTGACGTCCAAATGAGATCTAGAAATAAGCTAAAGTTAAGTTCCCAAATTGGAGGAATCATTTGGGAGAGAAGCCACAATCTCCTCCCTCAAATATCCTGTCCTTTCATAGTTGAGTGCAATACATCAATCCCTGGGACTTTGTTTCCCCCCAGCCCTGCAAAGAAAGTGCAACTGTATTGATTTCGAATACACAGCTGGCCCATGTGATCCCTTTTTTATTGGACCAACAGGAGGTTTAGCTGACAAGGTTCAAGAGGTCTGAGATTTACAGCTATATACAGCTGCCCAATACAGAAAACTGATACGCTGTTGGATGCAATTTCGCAGCCAATACATCATATTTAAATGGAGTAACCAGGGCAAAGTGTAGATGCAGCAACACTGACATTCTTTCAGGATTTTCAACCCCTTTTTCAGCCATAAAACCTAGTGAGAGACTTTAAAATCCAGAGAATGTCGCCTTGGTTTTCTATTTATTTTAGCCAATCAAATGGGGCTGGCTGTGTGGGGAGAGAAGGGAGCTGAAGCTGAAATGAAATGTGTCCAGGCACCTTTAAACCTCACAGAGGGCCAAGAAAGAAACAAAATGACAGCCATGTCATTTATTTACCCTTTTAAAGATAGCCTGACACTTCTGTTGGCCAGTGCAGTTCTCCACAGATTTTGTGATTGGTCAAAAGCCGGCCCAGGATTCTATGTTTGCTTCTGTTTTTAGTATTTGTACAAAGACATGTACAGTAATTCCTGCCATATCTCAGTATAATACACCAGGGAGTTCTGCATTATAGCTAGCTCAGAAAGAAGGGAGGGGGACCTCTCCTGCTAAATGATGGTTTGCATGTTTGAGAAAGTCGCAGCCTCAAACAAACCACAGATGTCTGCCACAAAAACGAGTCTCATGGGTCTCTTTATGCAAGCCAAAGCTGCCTGAGGGATACTTCATAGGGAAAAAATATGAGCCCTTGCCCTCTCATGCAATCACCTCTTTACATATGCCATTTATGCCATAGGAAGATAAAAAGGTGACCTACATGCAATCTACATCTTGCATAAAGGACAGATACTGAAGCTGAAGCTCAAATATTTTGGCCACCTAATGCGAAGAGAAAACTCTCTGGAAAAGACCCTGATGCTGGGAAAGACTGAAGGCAAAAGGAGAAGGGGACAGCAGAGGATGAGATGGCTAGATAGCATCACCGATGCAATGAATATGAACTTGAGCACACTCCGGGAGAGAGCGCAGGACAGGAAGGCCTGGCGTGCTATGGTCCATGGGGTCACAAAGAGTTGGACATGACTGAACGACTGAACAACAAAGAGGGCATAACCCAGCAGCTGCATAGCTTTGCGTAAGCCCAGTTCATTTTGATGGCCCTTGTGCAGGTGACCTTCCAGGTGGTTACATCCAGAGCCAGGGTCTGTAGTATTTGCCTACATGATTGGAGGGAACACAAGAAGGATACAGTCCTGCATATAGCCAGTCTCTGCTTTCTAACTTGCCTCTTGATGATCAGGGCAAGGCCCTGCTTGACAAAGCCCAGTTGCCCCAGGGCTATTCTACTAAACTGTTGGAGTGGCAGTGGTTTAAATACATGGGGTAGGATCAAGCCTCCTAGTTATGCCTATGGCATGGATACTGCTGGCAGAAGTGGACCTCCACATCCCCTCCTCCACCCTGCACCCCCCCAATGCATTCTCCAAATCTCCTCCAGAGGGTTCCCCAACGCTACAGAACACATTTGGAGGGCATGCAAGGGCGGGCTGTGCGGGGGAGAAGAGGAGAGGACGTAGAAGTCACATTCTGCCAGTAGTATCTTTTCCATAGCACAAAAAAGAACATAAGAAGAGCCCTGCTGGATCAGACCAAGGGTCCATCTAGTCCAGCATTCTGTTCACACAGTGGCCATCTAGCTGCCCACAGAAACCCACAAGCAGGACACAAGTGCAACAGCACCCTCCCACCCATGTTCCCCAGCAACTGATGTACGTAGGCATACTGCCTCTGGTACTGAAGGTAACATATAGCCATTAAGCCTAGTAGCCATTGGAAGTTGGATCCAACCCCAGCTTTGCTAATGCAACGCATTCATTCTCCACTTCTGCTCCCCATCTGTGTAATGAGGCTATCAATGAGCTACCTGATGTGTTTCCACTTGGCGGGGGGGCTATGTGAGTGAGTAGCATCAGGAACCCAGGAAGTGGGGAAGAAGAGTTTACTCCTTCCCCTCCTTCCATGGTCCCTGTAGTATCCTCTTGAGATCAGGAAACAACCATTGAAGCAAGATGGTTGAAATAGAACTATTTATTGACTGTGGTATCAACTGGTTAACTCATACCAACATCAGGCCTCTGCCAGGGTCAGACTTCATTGAGCTCCCTCCATTCCTAGCAGTAGGATCAGTTGGTTCCTGCTGGGGGTCCTCTGGGAGTTGCTCCGAAAGCAACAGTGACATATACTACAATGTCAATGAAAATGCATCCCGATGAAGCTGCTATTAACATTGGGAGGGAAGCCTCCATTTGCATCCTCCTGAGGCAAAGAGCAGCTTCATTGTGACCACAGTGGTGGAGAAAGGGTTACAGTCTCCTTCACATCCCCTGCTCCCCAACTCCCACAGCTGCTACTTATGCAGTCACACAATTAACATCACATTTAGTTTTGCCCTCACTAGGGATGCACGGATTTTGTTAAATCCGCTCCATCCGTGTTTCATGGATTGTTTGTCCCATCACCTCTCATTGATGCAATCAAAAATTTTTAGGGATGTATGAGAATTTTGTTCTGCTTGTGCAAGTGCACATTTGTGCTGATGCACATTAACAAATCCCCTCAAAAAGTCTTTTAAAAAATGGTCCGCTAGTCTGCAGATTCCATGTGCCTCAGAGAAAGCCAGTCTGCTGTGGAATCAGCAGGTCTGATTCATAGAAATCCAAACTTATTTGAGTTCATTGCAGAGTTCTCTGACATCCCTATCCCTGACTACACCACTTCTGTGTTTCAAGAACCATATCCTTGAATGCTCCCCCACATAGGCTAGGCTTAAATCGTTCCTTCTGACAGTTTATTGTAATACATGCAGGTAAAATAGTCCCATTTGCATTTAGAATTGGCCCACCAAAACAAAAATAAAATACAGAAAATAAAAAAACAAGGATGTCTACTGCCATCCTTGAGGCAGAAGACATGTTCATATGATCCTTACCAGAAGCATTTGGCTGAGACAAGACAGAAGTTTATCCTCTTTAGTCCTCTATTTGCTGTTGGAAATTGATGTATCCTGGGATATGTACATATGTAGTCTTCTGAGGGCACGTTTTAACCATGCCTGCTGTTGCTGCTTCTGAAGCAAAGGAAGGCGTGCAGAGCTAACAATATAGCCCAGGGTGGGCGGGATCACACAGACTTAAAATAGGGAAGATTTTCAGAATTCATATTCAACTTTTTGAATTTGAAATCTTTTCAGATTTCAGAGAGTCAACTTTGAGGGATACTTCTGTGTTTTTTTTACAAGGGAACAAATTACTAAGGAAATAAATCCTGCATCTCTTGTAATATTATGTTAATGTGGTAGATTACAGGTTGAAAATTGTGTAAGTTTAACCTGCAATCTGCCTTAGACGCAGGCTATCAGTCACTCTTTTTTCCTGCATAATTGCAAAGTGGCAATGTTTTTTCCAGGGATGGGGGAAATGACAAATCACCAGACCTTGTTTTAGGACCTTTTCAGGTGATCAGTTTATAGATGATCGGCAAACATACACACTCACTCTTCTCATTTTGTTGCACACCAGTCATATATCTTCCCTCGAAGCTGTACTTCTATAGAGGCTATCGCATTTTGCCAAGGGAGAACCCTCACGACAATGGGTTTAGTTCGTTCTCCACTTTGTTTCATTTGTTACTGAAGTTGTATCAACTCCGTCTGGGGACACACGGGGCTTGAAACTCTGGATTATCCCAAAGCTACCCTGGGCTCTCAGCAGGTCACATGGCAGTTTACTGCTAATTACTGTGAATTGTTTGGGCGGCTACTGGGTGGAGTCTTGTCCATGTCATCATTTAGAGAGCCTGTTCCCTCCCTCCCACTCTCGCCTTGTTCTGCCCCTTCTGCTTTCTCTGGCTGGTGTGTGTGTTAGCTACCCTACCCTCCCCAACCTACATCTGACCCTTCCCACCCAATTTCTTACAAAATATTTTCCCTCTAAACCTGCAATAGGGTAATAGCAATGGGATTAAATGCACAGACCCATTGATTTCATTTTACTTAGGCTGCTGGAACCATCAGGTGGAGTAGTTCTTTTCTGGGGGACTTTGCCCTGCCTCTGCTTAGTGGCAAAGTAAAAACATCTCCTCCAAATGCACTATTTCAACTTACTGCAAAGCTCTAGGTTCACTATAGCACATCTCTACAAAAGAATGAAGGGCTGGCCATGTCCCCTCTCCCCCGCATTAAATCCTGGGCATGCCTCTTTGACCTGACAGTATCCAAGGATGCCCCATTCCTTCTTGTTTCCCCAGTGGAAGTAGTTTTTTCCCATTAAGAAAATACCCAGGAGTGCAGCA
Organism: Heloderma suspectum; assembly: GCF_057233095.1. Lineage (NCBI taxonomy): Eukaryota > Metazoa > Chordata > Lepidosauria > Squamata > Helodermatidae > Heloderma > Heloderma suspectum. The sequence continues at coordinate 268,800,817 of NC_139459.1, read as the reverse complement.
GTGACTCCTCATATTACTGTAGTGGTGGGGACACTCAATCATTTTAGGTAGCCTGCTTTCAATCTTTAATATATCCCTGCCCTTCGGTGCATGTTTACTCAGAAGTAAGAAATACACCTCACTCCCCTGCAGTGAAATAGTTAAAAGCTAACTTTAGTGACTTGCCCTAAAGCACTCTTTTGCTTCTCTGATGCTCTCTTAAATTGCTATTGCAATGCTGTGCTTCTTTGATGTTCTTTAGTTTCTGTGTTGCTATGTAGAATCCCTTCTCAGCTTTATCATTTTAATCGCAGTAACATTCTTTCCTGTTTACAGGAGCTTCTCTTACAGGAAGGAGAAAGAGAAAGCTCTCAGGAGCCTTCAGATGTTGCACTGGAGGACTGGGGATTTTAGTTTCTTCAGGGAAATCTGCACACAGAGGGAAAATTAGTTCCTCTCCATTCATATTTTAGTATGAAATATTTAGCTCCCCAGTGGGGAGCCTGGACAGGGGCAGGAAACAAGCCTCATTCATTGGTCTCCCCACTTTTTTTTTACTCTATGTCCACCCACCTGATACCCCACTAGTAAAGAACTCCACTCCCCTCAGGTGGCTGCAGTTGGTGAAACTGGAGCGCTTACTTTGCGACGTAGCGCTAATACGCTATGTCAACGTTGTGTCTTATGCCTTATCGATTTAAGAGGCTTTTTTAAAAGTTAGAGGCTGCCGGGCAGAGCACACCTTTATTTTGCACCAGAATTTAGTGGTAGGCAAGGTGAAGTAAACACCACAAAGTATCTTAGAGCTCCTGAATGGCCAGCCACAAAATGGCAGAAACATCGGGAAAAATACAGGGAGGGGAAACATTGAGGAAACACCCCTTGACCGGGGTCAGTGACATCACAGCCCGGTGAAAGACACAACCCTGGGCAGGGCTATCATGTCGGAGTAAATGCATTTTTCTGGTGCAAACTCCTGGGTGGCTGTGGGATGGCCACAACATCATGTGCCCTGAACGACCTCCAAACAAAGCAAACCCAGAGCAAATTCCCCATGGGAACAACCCCAAGGCTCATGTTCAAACCACAGTATTTTATCCCTGAGAACAAGAAACTCTTCTTTCAAATAATCAATTCAAAGTTTTGTTGCAACTGTCATGCAATTGCACTAAGTGGGCTAATTCTCTGGAGGCTGATCCCTCTTGTCTCCTGCATTCAGACACACCCAACCTGTTATTCAAAAGCTGCATCGCTATTCTTCCCCAACGAAGTGATCTAGTTGCTCCTCTCCCCACTCTATTGCATCTGGAATGGATTCTGTACTGTAGTGTCACCCATTAATAAAATGTGACTGGGGAACAGGATCGTTGGCTTGTGGAAAAAGCCATAGAAATAATCTAGTAAAAATCCTCGATAGGCACATAAGTTTTAGAAATTTCTACAGGTTCTTTTTTAGAATAAGGTAAAAAAATAGAATAAGGTTCTTTTTTTGGGGGGATACTTTTTATTCTAATTTTTTACCTTTATAAATGAAATAATAGCAACAACCCAGTCATTATCTACAGCTTCCAACAATACAGTATTCTTAAGAGGACACAGCAATAACGAGAGAAGGGGGCGGGGGAAGAGAGAGAAAAGAAAAAAACAGAAGAAAGAAAAGGAAGAAGGAAGTAGAAGGGGAAAAGAAAAAATATAATAGGTTACTTCAAGGGATGAAATTTAAACTGCATTACACACAAACTTCATTCTATTTAGAAATTATACCTATATCATTGCCAATATTACACTTCAGTACAACATAGGTAATCAACCTTAGATTTCAGTATCATATCATCAGTCTTATAGCAAGGAAGCAAGCATACAATTCATTTCCACTAACCATATATCGCCCTTCAGTTAATATATTATAATAGAGCTTAAACATTTAGCCAGCCAAAGATATTACTAATCAGAGTCTCATAATAATAAAAGTAATAATAATAGTAAAAAAAGAAAGAGATTTTTTTTAAAAAAGGATAAAGAATAATAACAAATCACTAATATATTTTCTACTATCTATATTTTAGATAATATCATTTCTAGATAGATAGATAGATAGATAGATAGATAGATAGATAGATAGAGATATGAATATGTACATATCTATACACACCCAAATAAAAATTTTATGTACAGTAGATTATAACTAATATAAAAAAAGAAGTAAGAAGAATGCAATAAGGTTCTTGAACTGTCAAGAATATCTATAGTAGTCCCTACACATGATTTTTTTTTTCTGTCGATAGAGAAGAGATCAAGGCCATTTTAACCAGGGCTGGATTATCGAATAGGTTAACACGGCCCTGGCGTAGGGCCTGTGATTTTCATAACACACCATGGTATACTAACTTTTCTAAAAAAAAAAACCTGCCAGGTAAGCAGCCTTTCTCAGCACCCTGACCATGATTTTCATAATACAGAGCTGGTTTCGACAATGATGTTGGTGCCAAAGGGGGGGGGGAAGTGTATTAATTGGTCTTAGAGTTACTTTAGAGAGGACAGTCCACTATTTATCTAACTTAGAGTTACTTTAGAGAGGACAGTCCACTATTTGAAGGCATTCTCCATTTGAAGGGCTGTCCAGTCTAATTCCATCATAAAGTCAGCAAACCATCAAGACAGGGACCATCAGGGGCCTTGAAGTCGCCCACCAAGAGTTATCACCTGGACAGCACCACACTGAACAGGCACATGGGTTACCTGGTTATGGTGACATGTATTGTATTTGAAGTTATAGTACTAATTTCTAAATATGCATCTATACACAGAAATTAACAGAAGTAAATGTTATACAAATCACTGCCCTCCTCCGTCCTCTTTTTTGGTGATGTATATCCTCTTTTCTGGTATTTTATTTATTTATTTATTTATTTATTACATTTCTATACCACCAATAGCCAAAGCTCTCTGGGCAGTTCACAAAAACATAATGCGCAATTGGCTACCGTAATTGGTCTGCTAACGCCCCCAGCAACTTTCAAATGGTCCGTGCAAAAAAAAGTTTGAGAATAGCTGTCCGAACTGATCGGCTGTGAGTTTTACACCAACGAGCCAGGCAAGCCAGTAAAGGGAAAGGAAGTGACTGCCAAATGGGTTGATGTAAGTAGGTCCACTTCTGCCCAGGCTACTACAGCAGCATGTCTTGGTCGGCATCCAGGCCTCCAATTTCCAGATCCAATGAATGCAGAGAATCCATCAATAAATGGATCCGGGGAGGTTATCGAATAGCGCATTGTCCACCCCAGCTTTGAAACCTGGTATTCAGATAATGGTGACCAGACATGGCTTGAGGTAGATTGTTGGCATTTTCTCTTGCATTGGTTTACCTACAAAGACAAGGAAGGAAGGCCAGTCTGTTTGTCATCCAACCTTAAAGTAAAACCTGCTTGCATTGAGCAACCTGCAGCAGACCATGGAAAGCTGAGTGAAAGTGGGCTTTCTTCATTTCTCATGCTTCCATTTCAGGGAGTGCACAGGCTGGTGCTGATATATTTCTCTTGAGTGTTATCTCACCCCCACACCTTCTCCTTATCCAAATTAACTCCATGCCTTTCTTGGTTCGTATTACTCTTTGCGGTCTGAAGTTAATCTGCACTCCCTTCATACCAACCTGCCCTCATATTTGTCATCTTGGCACTATAAAACTGTTTGATTTTCTGCTAAAGTTGAGGGAAGGATAAGAATCTCAGGTCTAATTCTGAAGTACCCACCCACATACCCCCACCCCTGCCATTGCTATGAAAGAGAAGAAACTCCTTTGAAATGAACAAAGCTGCCCCAGAGTAAATCTGCTGCAGCTATAGACCTTTGGCAGAGTTTGCCCAGAAGCATAATTGTGTTGAAATTCCAGGAAGCAATATAGGAAGCTGAATTGTTTTGGGGTAACCAGGGAATAACAGTATTCCAGACAGAGTCAGTGTGGGTGTCCTTTGGCTTCTATATAACTGATTATTAAATATTAAGAGACTGAACCCTGCTACTGTTGTCTCAGTTGCAAATGTCTCTGGGGCAATAGGAGCTGCAAGGTTGCCACCTCTCATGATTTAATCATAAACCTCACCAAATCTCACCATTTGGAAACCTTTCAAATTTCAAGAATTTAAGAGCATTAATATAACCAGGATAATTTAAGGTTTTTTTCCCCCTGTATATGTGTTGCTTCCTTATGGTGCTTCCAGACAGACGGGTCTTAGCACTACCACTCAAAAGGCATTGTGCGGTTATTCCATCTTTTCTTCCTTAACCATTTTTTTTCTGATAAGAAAAAATACTGAAGAAGCAGTGGGAAAACACAGGAGGGCTACAAGTTGAAGTTGTTGGCATTTGGACCCCTATGAAATTCTGTACATCAGGCAGGGCGATGGCACAGTAAAAGCCTCATCTGGAAGCACCCCCTGTTGCCCCACAAAAGTTACATCAGCATGTTCAGGGGGGCTGGTCACAACACTTAGTTTTGCAACACTGGTTGTGACACTAAGCTCTTAGATTCAGGTCCTGCAGTGGCAAGTCCTGCAGAGAAGATAAAAGTGACATTTCCTATACAGTCATCAGAAATATCGAATAAAGACTCAAACAGATAAATTGCTAGTCCTGAAACAAAAGAAGACCCTGTACAGTCCAAGCTGAGAGTGGTGGGGTGTTCCAGAAAGGAACAAAAGCAAGAAAGCTTGAATGACAACAATGCCAAGTGAAAAGAGAAACACTAGCTTGGCTACCAGAAACTGAAGGGCCCTGAGAAGTTTGCAGCTGACTCCATTGTCTTTGCCATCAGTGAATGAAGATGGAACGATATCCCAAAGTACAGCAAAGTCTACAATTCCTGACTGTCCTGCCCGAAAATGGAGAGCAGGGTCGGAGAGTGTGAGTCAAAGATGGGACCCTAACAAGAAGTTTCCTCCTGAGCCAAAGCAAATGGAAGAAAGATAGGACTTTTTGCTTTCACATCTGCCTAGAAGCTGATCCATTACAAGTTGAGAAAAAAATAATAAAGTTTTGAGGTTGAGCAATGTACAGTCACATCTCAAATGAAAAAGACACTTGTGGACTACTGTAAGGGGAATTGGGATGAAGTATAGATTTGACACCATGCAGATAACATGAACAAGTTAACATATATTACAGAATACTCAGAACCACTTACACATTTAGATTCAGAAGCATTAAGAAACCAGTCATTGCCAAAATAGACAGAATCATTTCTTTTGTAGAAGTTCACCATTCGTTTATGGGAACACAGATATTTTGGGTTACAGAAAGAAATAAGCCTGACTAATTTAGAGCATTATAATATTTTTATCTGTGAACTCTTGCACATATTTGTGATGTATCAGGAGCAGGGTAATTCATGCACATATATACCTGTAATAGAACATTGTATTGGTAAGATAAGATTGATTGACCAATACATCATCAAACCAAAATTCTTTCATCATGTGGTTTTATGATTATCGGGGGGGGGGGACTTGTCAGGGTTTTCTTGGGCCTTGCAATTTACATTTGAGTACAATATGGGGAGGGGGTTAAAGCTAATGGGCAACGGGGCAAGTAGTGGAGTAAGATCCACTCTATTAAAGGCATGCTAGATGCTGATGCTGATAAGAGATGTTTTGATAACCTTCCAACCTTATCAGCTGTGTCTTCCTTATAAGGAAACTGGGTAAAAAATAAGGGGTCATAGATAAGAACACGTTGTGGTTTGGGATTCCCCCGTCTCGAAATAAAGGGAAGAAAAAAAGGAGCTGTTGACCACATGTAAGGAGAACTTAGACCTGTTTCACAGTAAACAAGAGGTAGGAGGCAATATTTGGGAAATGTGTCATGAGATGGGACATATAGGATGACATGCACCAAGAGTTGTAAAGTTTTTGGAATATGTATTAGAGGGGAGGACACCAAGTTTGAGAAGGTATACAATGGGGTACACAGAAGAGATCTGGGTCTTCTTTCTTTACTCTGGGCCAAGTCTGCTACACTGTGGTCTATGTTATAGGCCATGGTTGAAGCCGGGGTTTAGAGTAGGAGAGAGGTCCTTTACTGTTCTTGATAAAGTAAAGTGTGAGTATGGCTTTGCTAGGTTGAAGGTTTGTGTGCTTGTTAAACTTTTCTTTATCTTTATTTAATAAATGAATTTAGCTTATGTCGTTGTTTTAATCCTTATTTATAGCATTTAAGTAAATCTGGGTGAATGTGAACACTCTGGTCTCAGTCCCCAAAGGAACCACACCTACCACATCAGGGCCAAACTCAGGCTGTTTAAAGTAGGTGTGCCTAGACACCCAATACCAGGGACCCTGAAATTTTAGCCTCCGGTTTTTCCCTTACATCCAAATCCAAAACATCTGGAGGGCACCAGAATGGAGAAGGCTGCCCTAGTGACTTTTCTCCCAGCTGGACTCCAAGCCCCTGTTTGCAACAGAAACACAGTTCTGAAATCCAAGCGTGGGGGCCGGAGGAAGCAACTGTTTAGGAAAAACATACCTAGCTAGCACAATTCTACCAGCTCAGAGCACCGTGTATAAGCTTCGTTTCAAGCCCATTCTCTCTGCTCTCTTTCCTTTGCATAATAACGCCAGCCACTGAGGCTAAACAGAACTATTTACAGACTTTGCCACTTCAGCTTTTTGCATGGAACAAGAGCACAGCATGAGGAGGTACCAATCAGGCAAACTTCGCTTAGCTAACCTAGTTGACACAGAAGCCAGCCTAGGCAGCCAAACACTGGGGAATCAAGGCAGGATTTCATCTGCGGATACGTTCCTAGGGGAAGTCCATGCCGCAGCTTGCCTTCTTGGCTCTTGCCCACTGTTTCTAGTTACATCTTGCCATGATGGATTGTCTGAATGGATCCGTTTACTGTTCAATACATCTTTCATTCCTTTTAGGTTCCCAGTTCCCTACCAGCTGCCATGAACACAGCTGAAGTCAGTAGCCTCTTCCCCATCAAGAAGTCAGCATTACATCCCACTGAACTGGGCAATTACACTTCAGTATCCAACCTGCTTTTTAAAAGCAAGGTGTCTGAGAGGGTGATGGCTGGGCAACTCCAGCTGCTCTTGGATAAAGCTGCTTATCTGGATCCATTTTAATCCACTTTCTATTTAGGTTTCAATACAGAGACTGCTTTGGTCACCCTAATGCAGGGGTGGGGCAACTTTTTTGGCTTGAGGGCCAAGTTGGTTCTGAGCAAGCAGGTCAAGGGCCACACAACTTCACACACACACACACACACACACACACACTGACTCACACACCACACACACAGCCTTTCATTTCATTTATTATATTATACTGCCCCATAGCTGAAGTTCTCTGAGTGGTGCACAAAAATGAAAACCATTAAAATACATTATATAAAATATAAAACGATTCACATAATAACATAGAACAAATATAACACACACAACAACAACATATATCTAAAGCAAAGCAATCAGCCAGAGACAATCAAGACACCCATTATACACTGCCAAATGCCTGAGAGAAGAGGGCAGTTGTAACCTGGCACGAAAAAGATGACAATGTTGGCGCCAGGCAGGCCTCATCAGGAAGATTATTCCATAAACGGGGAGCCACCACCGAGAAGGCCCTCTCCCTTGTTGCCACCCTCCAAGCCTCCCTCGGAGGGGGGTCCTGGAGGAGGGCCCTAGATGCAGAGCATAGTATGCAGGTTGGTTCATGCCAGAAGAGGTGTTCTGTCTGGTACTGTAGTCCCAAGGCGTGTAGGGCTTTATAGGTCAAAACTAGCACTTTGAATTGGGCTCAGAAGCATATAGGCAGCCAGTGCAAGTGGGCCAGAGTTGGTCTTATATGTTCGGACCTTCTGGTCCCCATTATCAGTCTGGCTGCCGCATTTTGCATGACCTGCAGCTTCTGAACTATTTTCAAAGGCAGCCCCATGTAGACTGCATTGCAGTAATCGAACTTTGCGGTTACCAGACCATAGACAATTGAAGCCAAGTTATCCCTGTCCAAATAGGGGCGTAGCTGGGCCACCAACTGAAGCTGGTAGAAGGCACTCCATGCCTTCTACTTGAGCCTCAAGTGACATGGATGGCTCCAGGAGGACCCCCAAGCTACGATCCTGCTCCTTCAGGGGGAGTGCAACCCCATTCAGAACAGGTTGAGCATCCTCTCTCTCTCTCTCTCACACACACACACACACACACACACACCACATAGCTTCTCTGAAAGTGAATTCTGTCCTCAGGCTAAAAGTGGTTCAACGCCCCTGCCTTAAGCGCTAGCAGTTCAATCAAGACTATGGAGCCTTTTGCTTCTGATTAAAACTTGTGGTCCTTGCCTAATATGTATATCTCTAGATAGATGATAGATAGATAGATAGATAGATAGATAGATAGATAGATAGATAGATAGATAGATAGGCAGGAGGCAGGCAGGCAGGCAGGCAGGCAGGCAGGCAGGCAGGCAGGCAGGGGCCCTATGTCATGTAACCCACTGTCTAAGGCATGCTGGCTGGTGACAAGAGACAGGGTCTTCCCTTTAGTGGCATCCAGGCTTTGGAACTTCCTCCCTAGAAAACTCTCCTGATTGCTTCCCTTTTAAACTTCAGGCAACAGGATAGGACTATTCATTTCCATCAAGTCTTTGAGAGGGCAGACAGATAGCAGAGAGCAATTAAAAATACAAATAAAACAATTGCTTTGTTTTTTGTTTCTGCTTAGCTGCTGTGTCACTTTATGTTTTTACAATGGTTTTATTGGTTTTTATCTTTTGTCTATGAGCCGCCTTGTGGATCATTTTTGATGGAAAAGAGGGATATACACATTTAATTGAGTATGTTCCTAAAGAGAGAGAAATAAAGAGCTACACTTAAATTCTCACAAGAAATCTAAGGAGATTATGTTTGGGAGAACCATTCCTATCAGTTACAGATTTTTCTGTTATGTCTCCCTTTCTGTCATTTTCTTTTTAATTAAATGCTCATTTCATCTCCCCTGCAGAATATGTTTTCTCATTTAAGGGGTGCTTACAAAAGAAAAGTTAGGCTAGGGGGTGTCCTAATTAAGCACCTTTATGGGACTGCCCACCCAAAATCACACCAAAATCACACCTCATTGTAATCAAGAGGCCCTGTCTGAGCCACTTGACAAACGTGGAAACCTACACTAGAATATTTCTTAAACTGGGGTGTGCATGAGGTAAACTGGGATCCACTGATAGATCTCTGGTTGATTTGCAGTGGATCTGCATGTGTTTCTGGCTCACAGTTGTTTAACAAGGCAACAACCAAAAGGGTTCTCCTATCATTACCCTCTGGTCTAACCTAGGGTTCTGAAATTAAGAAAATTACCAATGGCAAAAATGGATGGGGCCAAAATATTTATTTATTTATTTCTGTACCTCCCAATAGCCAAAGCTCTCTGGGTGGTTCACAAAATACTAAAAATACCTGCCTTAGGATAACCATTTCAACATTTTAGAATTGGGTGGGGAGACGTGCAAAAGCGAGAAAACCAGCAAGTGATCAGAGAACAGAAGAAAGGGGATTGCCCAGAGAAAGGGGACATGACCATCTGGGAAACCCCGGAGGGCGAGATTGGAACCACAGGCTGGCCAGATTTGGCCAACGGGCCTGCAGTTCCCCACCCCAGAAAAAAAAAAGGATGCCTTCAAATAGAAGACGCTTTCCAGTAGAGGAGTGTCTTCTGTAAAATAACAGCCCTTCAACTAGAGAAGTGTCCTCTGTAAAGTAACAAAGATGGCCACCCAAGGCGCACAGGATGGGAAGTGAGCTTAACAAGTAACTCCTTTGTAAAAAGGTAAACATTCAGAGTTTGAAAACCACTAAATGTAAGTGCTCACAAGGTATTCTCAGTAGTACGTGCTCTTTATTTAACTCTCATCATAGGGAAGTCTGCCACAGTACAAACCTGCAGAGTTTCAAGAGGACAACAAGAGCAATACAAGAGACATTCAGGCTTTCCTAGAGGCTGGGGTGACTGCTCTAGGATACCCCCTCCCCTCCCCATCCTCACCTCGTTCACTATTAACTGGCACTCCCCCCCCCCCCGGTTTGGGTAATGACAATGTTAGTGTTTATTCAAAATGCCTGATAAATTGTGATTTTAGCCATGGATTCACGTTCTAGCTTTGTAATATTTTATTTTAAATCAAGGGCAGAGCAATCCTATGTTCCCAGGGGAGCACCCCAAGGGATGCACCCCCGATTTAAATGCATCACACCTGTAGAGTATAGCTAAAAGGAAGGAACAAGTTGTAAGAACCACCCTGAGGCATCACTGGGTGGGTGAAAGGGCCTTCCTAGAATCAGATTCTATGGGCTACTTGGCTCAGGGGGTAGAGGAGATGTAAACCATTAGATCCTTCCTGACTCACCCCACCCCACCCCTGAGCTAGTTGCCACATCCAGACCTGCCTTGACAAATGTGTGAATGTATGAGGAATTAGGAGTGGATGTAGAACCTGTTCCAGACTCCATCCTGGGGTAGGTCACGACAGACACAGGAAAGACTGTACTGTTTCCATCACCCAATCCCAAATGGTCAATCGATGCCCTCATTGGGAAGAGGGGAGTTAGACAGGTAAACAGCAAGGATTCATTTCTATTACAGATCTATAAAAGATTTATCTTATTTTATTTAACATGTATTTAAAATGCCCTTCATCCTTGTGGATTGTTGTTGTTCAGTCGTTAAGTCATGTCCGACTCTTCGTGACCCCATGGACCACAGCACGCTAGGCCCTCCTGTCCTCCTCTCTCTCCCGGAGTGTGCTCAAGTTCATATTCATTGCATCAGTGATGCCAGCTAGCCATCTCATCCTCTGCCGTCCCCTTCTCCTTTTGCCTTCAATTTTTCCCAGCATCAGGGTCTTTTCCAGTGAGTTTTCTCTTTGTGTATTGCAATAAAAGCACCATACCATGACACAAACAGCAGGCTGGATCCAGCTTGAAGCTGGATCAACTGTGCTGGCAGAAGTGGGCTTTCGCACCTCCTCCTTCCCAGAGCAGCCCCACCAGCCCCCTGGAAATGCAACACAGACAGCCATTAGACCCTGCTGAAAGGGATGAGCTGTGGTATGGGTGGGAAGAGGAGTCCCCCAAAATCGGGTAGAGGGAGCTTCCAGGAGTGGATCCCTTCCTCTTGCAGAAGGTTCCTTTCTGTCACAGAAGGCAGATCCTGGAGGCAACCCAGCAAATGCAATGGAACAGACAAAATCAACCAATTCAAAGGTCTGGGTAAAGAAAATTGTAAACAAAAACAACTGCAATATTGATGCCAGTGGCATCTCCATAGGGAGGGTATTCCAAAGTTGGGGGGCTACAACCAAGAAGGCTGTTTCCCTTGTTGACACATGATGTACCTGAGGTACTTGGAAAAGAGCCACCCCAGATGATCTTAAGTCACAGGGCAGGCATTGACTAAATAAACTGTAGCACTCATTCAACCCAGGAGATCCTCTCTCTCATCTTCTCTTATTCCTGGGTCCGTGGGAAACCCTTCTATTCCACAGGCATGTAAAGCTGCTACGGAAACAGTTCTCTGATCTTATTTTGTAATATTTGGGGAGTTTTTGAATGGCGTTTAAGGGGGCAGAGTTTAGGGGTAAGCTTTGAAAACTGAAACAAAGGAATCTTCTAGGTGAACAGCTTTTACATCAGGTGTCTGCTGCTCAGGTATTTCTGCAAAACGCCCATGTAAGCAGCATTTTTGCTCCTTTCACTCCAGAAGATAAATTATGCTAGTTTGTTCCACGACCGAACTGGGGCATGTGAGATATTTCTCCATCTGAAAACATTTGTTGTAGGGGGAGGTTACTTCAGCTTTGCTTACTCAGGCCCCTGAATTCTCCGTAATAGCTTGCCATTTCTGTCAAGCTGTCAAACTTTCTCTGCAGAGTTTCACTTTGGGGTTACTCATGGCAGTTAGAAATGGAAGATGTACTAGAATGTTAAGCAATTTGCTCACAGGAGAGCCTATTCAAATTCCGTAGGAAGGGGGCAATATTTCAGATCTTAGGAAAGGGGACAATAATCGGCCATTGGGGGTGGGGGAAGCAAAGATATAGGCACATCCGACTCCTGGCTGCACGTGGTCTGTCTGAACCCTGGTCTACCCAGACAGCAGAATGAGGTGGAGGCAGAGTGAACCTTCAGACTGCAGATGGAGATGCCAGTTTTTACAGGTAAATGTTGGAAAGCAAGTAAAGTTCCATGTATGGGGAATTATAGCAGAAAGTTTGGCTTGTTATGGTGATAATATATTTTCAGCTATGATTTGTGTTGGGGTAATTTAAATGCAGGGACCGCGGTGGCTTAGTGGTTAAGATGCTGAACTGCAGACTGGAAGGTCGGCAGGTCAGCAGTTAGAGACCCGAGTGCTGTGTGACGGAGTGAGCTCCCGTCTTCAGTCCCAGCTCCTGCCAACCTAGCAGTTTGAAAGCAGGAAATTGCAAGTAGATAAATAGGTACCGCCTCGGCGGGAAAGGTAACAACGTTCCGTGCACCTCGGTGTTCAGTCATGCCGGCCACATGGCCACGGAAGCGTCTTCGGACAGCGCTGGCTCTTCGGCTTAGAAACGGGGATGAGCACCGCACCCTAGAGTCGGACACGACTGGCTGGGGACACCTTTACCTTTAATTTAAATGCACTTTATTCATATGCTAAAGAATGGGATCTGTTTATAAGATATTGGAAAGTTAGTTTCTTCCACGATGATGTTTGTGTACAAGCCCTAAAGTTTTATCACAAATTCCTTTCCCTCTCTCCTTTTAGTGTATTTGCAATTAAAGCAATTGCAATCATATACAAGTAGAATCAGAACATTGTTAGCAGTTAGAAGAGAATGGCTGTGATCCTATACACACCTATATGGGAGTAAATTCAGTGGGACTTACTCCTGAGAAGGCATGCATAGAATTGTGCTGTAAGAGAAATTGAATAGAGCTCATTGATTTAAGTTGTTTTATGCATATTTTATGTGTATTTTATATGTGTATGTGTGTGTTGTCTCTTTCTGTTCTAAATAAACTAAAATAATGTCCCAAAAACACATCAACAGAGAGTCCACATTAAAACAACAAGGAAAAATAAATCCCTGGGTGAATACCACCATCTCCAGCTGGTGTCTGAACACTTAAAAAAAGTGGGGCAATGAATGGACAAGGGGAGAAAGTCCCCCAGATGAGGTGACACAACCAAAAAAGCCATGTCCACTGTTACCATTCACCTTACCTCAGAGTAGCCTTCCCCAACAGGTGCCCTCCAGTTGTTTTGGACTATAGCTCCCATCATCCCTGACTATTGGCTGCCCTGACTGGGGTTGGTGGGAGTTGTAGTCCAAAACATCTGGAGGGTGCCAAATTGGAGAAGGTTGCCTTGGAGGATAGGAGCTCTCTGAGCGTATCCTCTGATGAACATCTTAACAGGTGGACAGGTTTACATGGGTATGAAAGACAAAAAAGTAATCAGGACAAAAGTCTATGCTCCCTTTTTCCTTTTACACACCCTCAAAAAAGGAGAAGCCCATAGCAGAGTACTAACAGAGTGTGAGCCCATGTGGTGTAGTGGTGAGAGTGCTGGACTGGGAGCCGAGATCCAGGTTCTAGTCCCCACTCAGCCATGGAAGCTCACTGGATGACTTTGGGCCAGTCACAGACTCTCAGCCCAACCCACCTCACAGGGTTATTGTTGTGAGGATAAAATGGAGAGGAGGAGGATAATGTAAGCCGCCTCGGGTTCCTTGCAAGAGAAACAAAGGCAGGATATAAATGCAATCAATCAATCAAACTAAAAAAAAAGTTTAAAAGCTTGATTGATGGTGAATGCTTCAAGGGGAATGTTGGCATTTGCTACACTGTGTGCTTTTTAAACTGCAATGGCTAAAGAAGCACTATTGTTGGAGTGGTACTGAGTTTTCTGCCAACAGGGGAAGGTTTTTGTTTTATTTTTAAGTTTTAAAATAGTTCAAAATCACACAAGCACAGAGAAGACGAGGGTCACTAGCCATGTCACGGGCACTAGCCAAAAGGTGCCTGTAACACTCATGTAACCATTTTCAATCTACACAGTATTTGCAGTTCACAACAGATGGGCTTGCTGGAGGGAAAATAACATTGACCCAGCTACAGCAACTTGTGCTTTGAATTTTGTTGACCTGTTGTTTTCCCACAATCAAAGTAGCTCTGGAATAAGATGGGTATATTGAGTGGAGACTGGTGGCTCCGATTTCAGTGGGTTTGTGATTCCATTCTGAGTTTTAGTCAGAACCAGCCAGAACTCTAAAGGTGCTATCCAAGGTGCTGAACCCTATCCCCAAAATAGGTTCAGTACCATGTATAGCTCCTTTAGAGTTCTGGATGGTTCTGACTAAAACCCAGAATGGAATCACAAACCCACTGAAATCGGAGCCACCGGCCTCTGCTGGGTATATCCTCCCATATGCAACAATTTTGGGGGGATATAATTTGAACAATGTTCTCCAGAAGCTGCACAACCCTTGTAGGAAAGTTTGTTTCTAACAGCAAAACAACAACAACAACAACAACAACTCTTCACTTGAAAAGTCCTTGGTGGACTTTGAAATTTTTGAGAACAATCTAGGATCACAAGCTGCCTCTGAACCAGCAGGGTGACACTGCTGTAAAAGATGGAAGTGGGCAGGTTAGGGAAGGGCCTTGGCGCATGCTTGATATGCAAAAGGCCACAACACCTAGACTCATACAACTGAAGGTCATTTACACCAGCACCTTACAATAAAGGATTCTCCTATAACCAGCAGTGCATACATTACACCAGCTGTCCACAACCTGTGCCGTCCAGATATATTGAGCTACAGATCCCATCTTCCCCAGCCACCATGGCCAACAGTGGATGATGGGATCTGTAGCTCAATACAGCTACGGATGTATTGGGGAGCTACAGGGCCAGTTCACACAACACAAGGGTGGTTAATAAGCCACAGTGGCTTGCTAACCAGCCTGCATGTGCCGGTTGTGTGCTGTCCCATTTTACATAATTTCCCTGTGTCATCTGGGCAAGGTGCTTGAGCGGGTGGTTGCAGGACAGCTGCGGGCACTGTTGAATGAAACGGATTATCTAGATCCATTTCAGTCAGGCTTCAGGCCTGGTTTTGGAATGGGAACTGCCTTGGTCGCCCTGTGGGATGACCTCTGCCGGGAGAGGGACAGGGGGAGTGCAACCCTGTTGATTCTCCTGGACCTCTCAGCGGCTTTCGATACCATCGACCATGGTATCCTTCTGGATAGGTTGTCTGGGTTGGGAGTTGGAGGCACTGCACTGCAGGGGTTCCGCTCCTACTTGGATGGCCGATTCCAGATGGTGGTGCTGGGGGATTATTGCTCTGTGCCATGGCAATTGTGCCATGGGGTTCCACAGGGCTCTGTTTTATCCCCCATGCTGTTTAACATCTACATGAAACCACTGGGGGAGGTTATCCGGAGGTGTGGGCTGAGGTGCCATCAATATGCGGATGACACCCAGCTCTACCTCTCTTTCTCATCAAACCCAGGTGAGGCAGTGGCTGTTCTGAATCAGTGCCTGAGCACGGTAATGGACTGGATGATGGCCAATAAACTGAAACTCAATCCAGACAAGACAGAGGTACTGTTAGTGGTTGTTTCTTCTGCCCAGGTAGGTGATATTCAACCTGTTCTGGAGGAAGTTGCACTCCCCCTAAAGGATCACATTCATAGTTTAGGGGTGCTCTTGGACCCAGAACTGTCACTTGAGGCACAGGTGAACTCAGTGGCATAGAGCACTTTTTATCAGCTTAGGCTGGTATACCAACCATGCCCTTATCTAAACAGAGATAGCCTACAGTTGTCCATGCTCTGATAACTTCTCGTCTGGATTACTGCAATGTGTTATATGTGGGGCTGCCTTTGAAAACAGTCCAGAAACTTCAGCTGGTCCAAAACAGGGCAGCAAGATTGTTAACAGGGACTGGCCAACAAGCTCATATTATGCCAGTACTTTTCCAGCTGCACTGGCTGACGGTCCATTTCAAAGCCCAATTCAAAGTGCTGGTATTAATATTCAAAGCCCTTAACGGCTTGAGCCAGGTTATCTGAAGGATCGCCTCCTCTCATATGTGCCTGCCCAGACGTTAAGATAATTCTCAGCAGCCCTTCTCTGTGAGCCCTTGCCAAAGGCAGTGAGGCGGGTGGCTACTAGGAGGAGGGCCTTTTCTGCTGTGGCACCCCAGATGTGGAATGAGCTCCCTAGCGAGGTTCACCTGGCACCTACATTGTATTCCTTCTGGCACCAGGTGAAGACCTTTTTATCTTCCCAGGCATTTTAGCTCTCTAGACTTTTAGCTTTGCTGTTTTAAATCTGTATTTTAAATCTCTGCATTGCTGCTAGGTATTATTCTGGTTTTATTCTGGTTGTATTGTTATACTGTAAGTTTTAATGTTTTTTATATTTTAATGTTTGTATATTTTATATTGTTTTACTGTGCACTTTTTGGTTTTAATTTTTGTGAACTGCCCAGAGAGCTTTGGCTGTTGTGCAGTATAGAAATGAAATGAAATGAAATGAATGAATGAATGAATGAATGAATAAATAAATAAATAAATAAATCTGAACCCTGTGAGACTGGCTCGTTGGGGAGGTTAACAAACCACCCAGCAATCCATGGCCTGTTATAGGGTTGCTGGGTAGCTCGTTAACCACCTCAACCAGCCACTCTCACCAGGTTCAGATGGCACAAGATGTGGCAGGGGCATTGAATTGCCCACGGGCACCGCAGCCCACCATAGCTTATTTAGGCCACAGTGGCTGTGGTGATCATGTGAACTGAGTCAATGTTCAACACATCTGGAGGGCACCAAGTTAGGGAAGGCTGCATTTGACCTTTTGTTCAGACGCACTATAGTATGCCTCAAACTATCTCAAGGATTTTAGTGCAGTTCTGTCATTGCAAATCTGACTGATTTGTTTGATTTTGTGTTTAAATTTTTTTAACTCCTTAATGTACATTGCCTATCAAACCCCAGTTATGGGACAACTCAGAAATCTAATTAAAAAACAACAACAATCAGACTCTGGCGATGTTTGTTTTGTTCATTCTACTAGACCACTTTACACAGTTATTCTTAGAAAGTGATTCTTAAAGGCTTATTGCAGATAGCGTTACATAAACATTGACTGTAGCTATTTCATCAGCATCAGTGAGGCGGGAATGCCAGTTCAGGGTGATTGTATTACCTGGAGAATTTCATTTAGCTGAATCCACATTTGTCTGGTGCTACAATATTTTATTGCAGAGAGAAATCCTTTTAATCAGACTCTACTGGAGTCTTTGAAAACTTCCCAACTTAATGCAATTTTGAAATGCTTTATTTATTCTATATGTTATCAAAAACGAGAATATTGCTGCAGTAGCAGTTTAAATTTTCTGCCTTGGAAAACAAACCAGAATTCTCGGGGCGGCATTTCTTCATTAGTTCTTTGCTAAACAACAAAATAACAGTAAGAGATTTAGTACTCCCAAAACACATCATTTAAGTCTTGTGGACACAGGAATCGCTTGTTCTTTGAAAATGGTATAAAATTCAGTTTGGTTTGGGTGGAAATTTTATTTTCAAGATGGTGTAACTAAGGAGAGATATTTGGTTTGGGCTTCTCTGGGAATTTGGTGTATCTCTTTGAAAATGATTACAAGAACTAGTGCAACATTCCCCAACATGGTGTCCTCCAGATGTTTTGGACTACAACTCCCAGGATTCCTGACCATTGGTCATGCTGGCAGGAGCTGATGGGACTTAAAATCCAAGATACCTGGAGAGCACCAGGTTGAGGAATGCTGAACTAGTGAATCTAGTTCAGTTTGGCATCTTCAACTATGGTCCAAACCAGCTGGTCCTGAAAATCAGAGGTTATCTCCACTTCACAAATGATGGAAATGAACCTGCATTAGTCCAGTTCTTGAAGTTGACTTGGAACAACTCAAATCAATATGGACGGAGTAAAGTGGTGATCTGGCAAAAGCAAGAACATGCACATCTGATTTTTCTTGAGAACATATAGTTGCCTGTCTATGGAGTGATTGCCATCTTGCCCCAAATTTACTAATTTAATTATTTTTTCATACATCATTAAATTGGTCTTAGGGGTGAATAAATCTGGGCTTGATTTCACACTTGTAAAGTATTCATCCTGTCCAGATGAGGTATCCTGCCTTGACTGCCATGACTAATAGCCATTGATGGGCCTATCATCTGTGAAAATGGTGTTCAATTAGAATATTTCCTAATGGAAAGTATACTTTCAGCAGAAATGAAATAGCCCCCAGAATAAAAATTCCATCTGATTTTATTTTTACCAAGAAATAAGAAAACAAATGGAGAAGCAGAAATAGTGGCTTGGATCCAGCATCTTCATTCCGCCAGCAGAAGGATACCATTGGTGGAATGGGACATCTGCGTTCACTCCTCCCCACCACAGCCTCCCATGTGCCCCCCCCATCAACTCCAGAGGGTTGGAGGAACCTCCAGAGGAGATTTGGAGGGCATGCAGGGGGGAGGAGAGGATGCGGATGTCTCGTTCCACCAGCAATATCCTTCCATTGGTGGAATGACAATGCTGGATCCAGCCCTGATTATTTTATTTTTATCTTGAAATAAATAAATAAACAACATTTTTGACATTTTACAGGCAAGAGAGCAGATGTATTTCTGGCTTTCCATTTTGCTCTACAAGGTTTGCTCTGTGGTGGATCATCATTCCCACAATCCTTTCTTGTGTCTCACATGAAGTACAAGGTATCGCTTCATTTTCCTATAGGGTTGCAAGTGTCTCTTCAAGAGAGTAAAACAAAATTCATTCTGGGGAGGCACAATAATGAAAGAATCAAGATTTTAAGTTAAAATCCTAACAGATTGGATCTCTCAGGATTTTTGTGTGATTTTAATGTCTCTCTCCACTGCTCATATTCAGAATATTTCCAATATAGAAAGAAAAAAAATTATGCTTAGGGCACTACAAGAATGATCTATGTTCATGCAAGGTCTCTCTGACTATGGCCGTAGTACTTGATAAAAGCAACATTCAAAAAGCACTTTGGACACTGGGTGAGAAACAACTACACTGTCTCTAGTCTTCCATGGTATTAAAATCCTTGCACTAAATCATGGGGATGGGAAGACAAAGTTCAAAGCAAAATAAGAAACAGTCCAAAGCAAAATAAGAAAATTAAGAACATCCTTTTTTTCCCTAACATTTATGAATCACTTACATTAACAAGATGTTTGTAAGAAATATAAAACACTGTATAAAGCTTTGAAGAGACAATAGTGTGCAGTGAGGAAGACAAGATCACTATGCTGGGAAAGCTTGTTGGAAAAAGGAAGTCTTTAGTAGGTGCCAAAACCCCAGAAGGGCTGGTGCCTGTCTGGTACTGGTAGGGAATTCCAGAGCATTTATGCTGGAATACCGAAGGCCCTTTTCTGAGCCATCATGGATCAGATCTGTGATATCTTAGGCACCAGCAGGAGAGTATCTCTTGATGAGCACAGAAACCAAATGGGCAGATAGGGAGTCAGGTGATCTCTTCCTGGTCCTGAATTGTTTGGGGCTTTGTAAACAAGTAACAACAGCTTAAATCTGGCCCGGTAGCATATAGGCAGCCTGTGCAGTTCCCTCGGTGTAGGTGTTACATGCTGGTGATCAGCTGCTCCCGTTACCCACCTGGCTGTGGCATTCTGAACCCACTGCACTACAGTGGCAAAAATCACGATTTTTTTTGCAGTTGGGGGGGGGGATTGCAAGCTGAATCATGCTCCTGGAAGCCTCTTGGAAGCACAGTTCTGCTTGGAAGCAAGGCGAGCACTCCCCACACACCTCATTTCCCTGCAAAATTGTCACCATTTTTGCTGCCACTGCAGCAAATTTGGCAGCAGCAAATGAAGCAGCAAGGTTGTGGGTGTGGCCAGTGGAGGCTGGTGGCTCTGATTTTAGAGGGTCTGTAGATCCATTCTGGGTTTCAGTCAGAACCAGCCAAAATGCTAAAGGAGCTGTCCAAGGTGATGAACTTTGGTTAGCTCTTTTCGAGTTCTGGCTTGTTCTGACTAAAACCCAGAATGGATCCACAGCTCCATCAAAATTGGGGCCACCAGCCTCCATTGGGTGTGGCATTGGAAGTTGCCCTCCCCTGCCTTTGACATGTGGACATAATCATTTCCAAAGGTGATTACAACACAAAGCTGCTGAACTGGAATTCATTCACAAATCTGATTGTCTCAACATTTTAAGCAAGGACTGTGAATGGTTTTCTCATGCCCCCCAAAAACAATGCACTGTCTGTCATTTGATTCTTTATTGTGCATCACTTTGTGTACCATGATGTTCAACATTCTAGTAATGAGATCATGCTGTATTACCAATAGCCATAGCCCACATTTTATTAATCTGCTAGCATATCCCAGATCTCTCAGTACATCAAATAAAGTAAGCTATTGCCTTAGGCACAATACATCACTTAGTTCACACAGTCTTGATTCTTTGCAGCTACTGTCCCACAATTATAGCTTTATACCAAGTCAGAGTATTTGCCCAGCTAGTGGCTCTCCAGGGTCTCGGCCAGAGGTCTTTCTCATCCCACACTAACTGACATTTTAACTGGAGATGCCAGGGATTGAACCCGAGACCTGCTGCATGCAAAGCAGGTGCTCTCCTGAACAATAGTCCATATTGAAAAAGGAAGTAATAGTGTGAGCTGAACTGTACAGGGAGTCAACCAGCAGTCACTTCCATCAACCATGTGATGCTTAGGGATGTCAGAAGAATCTGCAATGGATTCAAATGAGTTCAGATGTCTATGAATCCAACCTGCAGCTTCCACAGTGGACCAGCTTTTTCTGAGTCACGAGGATTCCACAGACTTTCAGACTGGTTTTTTACTTGGATTTGCGCTAATACGCATTTGCGCTAATTCGTATTTGCACAAGTGTGCATTAGTGCTAATGCGTGCTTGCACTAATGCAAATTCGCAAAAGTGGAACAAAATTCTGGTTTCAAAATTCCGGTTTCTTCAGTGAGCAGACAGTGGAATGAAAGATGCCAACGAATCCATGAAACACAGATGGAACGGATTTAACAAAATCCATACATCCATAGCGATGCGTTTTCCAGCCACTGCAATCATGAGCGGAGCCGCAGACCTATCAATGTATAGGCGAGTTCATCCTTATGGCTCCACTTACTAACCTTATTCATCACGAATCCATGAATTTAAAGGTGTGGGAAATAGGATCACTGCAAAGTGGCTCCCATGCGATTAGGGTGACATTTAAAAGGCCCCCTCCCAAATCTTTCCACCTTGATAGTTTTCAGTAAAACTAATCAAGTCTGATTTGTTTCATCAGGTACAAATGTGAACTCTTCTTCTGCATGTTTAACAGACCTGTAGTATGTTAGTTCACAGGCTCAGGAGGGGCCCTTTGAAGACAACCTGTTCAGACACCTCTCTTACTACAGCAGCATCCTGCATTTTAGCAATGCTCTAGTGGTTCAGCTAGTTAAAGAATGAATAAATGGGAAACATAAGGAATGGCTTCTTCTTGAAAATGCCTGGAGGGTATTTTAATGGGGTGTGAAAGCCAGTGAGCATTAACAGGCTGATTAAATCAATCTTTTTTTTAATGGATGCAACTTAATCGTAACCATCATTTAATTAAACCAAAATAAGAACACCACTTTATTTTCACCACTTTGATACCTCTGTGGAAAGCGGTATACAAATTCGAGTAATGATAATAATAATAAGAACAACAGCCACCACTGAAATGAGAGCAAAGGGGAACTCCCTCATGGATGGCGCTTTAAACTAGGGTTGTGCACCAGCCACAAGATTTCATTTGGACCCCAATCTGGCAGTTCAGAAAATAGCCCAGTTCTCTTCAGACTGATTCAGAGGCCACCCGATGGACTGAATCTGAGTCTGGATTCAGAAATCATGCCTCCCCTTGACTATCACTGGAACTCAACAAACGACTGTAACATTTTTGCTATTTGACAGAATTGAAGGGACTTCATAGGCATAGTAGCCCCTTGTGTGGGGATGAAACCTGCAAATGGTTGCAAGGGATTGGTGGAGATGCCTTTGAATTTGGATATTTTTTAAAGCAAACTGCCAATTATTATTTGTTTAATTTCTTGGCAGAATTGGGTGACAATTGCAGGCCTAATTTCCTCTTCTGAGGGGATCAAGCCTGCTAAGAGCAACCTATAGAATTTGGGGGATTCCATAAAAGGATATGTGTATCCCTTTATGTTCTCAGCACAGAGGTGGCTCTAGTTAAGAAACCTGTACAACTGGCACCAAAGTCATATAAAGCGCAATAGGGCAGGGATGGATGATGGGTGTGGAGCATACCATGGAAGAGGCAGAAGGACTTGAACATTCAGCATTTTCCAACCAATCACCCAATGCCACACCCTCCCAGGTCCCATAGACTCCACCAAATCTCTTTTAACATTCCTGCTTTTGGAAGAGAGAACTAGTAAAGAGCGCTGGACACTGAAACAGTCAGTCAATATATTACTTCAGAATCCCTGTCCCAAAACACTAGAATTGTAGAACCCTGAGTCTGTCCCTAATGCCACTGTTGCTACGACATATTGAGTCAAATTATTGTACCTACATCAGCTCTTTGGTACAAGAGAAATAAAGGAGGACAATTAGAACAATTGCCATTGACTTTCAAAGAGCAGCTGAGCCTTTCTGTAGTGCCAGGAGACTAGAATCCCCATGGCCATATTTTGTTCCTAGGCATTATTTCAAATAGAATTCATTTTTATTCATCCATACTGAATGAACTGGTCCCCTGTGGGACCAAATATCCTCTTTGGTGAATATCCACAGAAGAAGGAGGAGGAGGAGGAGGTGTAACAGCTTGTTTATGCAGGCAAACTACCCCTCCTTCAAATATTTGCTTTCTCTCTTTCTTTTCACCATTTAGATTAGTGCTAGTCAACTTGAGACTCCAGATATATTGACCTAAAACTCCCATCATGCCTCACCATTAGCTATGCTGACTAGGGCTGATGGGAGTTGTAGGCCAAAACTTCTGAAGGGCGACTAGTTGCCCACCCCTGCTTTAGATGGTAGAGACCATTCATAGCACTGAAATGCTATGATACAACATCTCACCTGATGTGTTGGGTTGGGGGAGGAACATCACTTTATGAATGGCAAGGCATTATGAATGGCAAGGCAGAATGCCTCTACAGTTTCTTATTCCAACTGTTTGCATTTGTGCCACTCCCTATTCAAATCTTTGCCTACTGGGCACAATTAAGACTTCCTGCAAGTAGGGAAAACATGTCACTAATGAGGCGTACAGTTTGGTCTGTGGGTAGAATCTTTCTCAAAGTTGCGAAGCACAATTAAAACATCTACACTGAAAGCATCCATGCTAAGAAATCTGCACATAGCTAGATTTATTGCAAGAGGAAATGCTCCCAAGCATATGTAAATACTCCTATAATCTTAATGCTCTTGGGTATCTTTTTACATTAGGGACAATACTGTGCTGTTCAGGAAATGGTGCTTTGTCGAAATAAAATGACAATGACATTTAGCGATAGCCTCAACCATCAACTTAAGTCAATTTGTGGTCTGTTAACCACCAGCTTCCTACAGCTTTCTCTCCTGGCAGATCTGACAAGTGACAACTGGTCTAGGGGTTGTTAAGAAGAGTCAGTCCCACACGTTCCAAATCCCTGGATCTTATTTCAGAATCAGGGCATTGGCTTCAAGTAGATTATAAATAGGTGTCACTGACATGCGCTTAAAGGGACTTTCAGAATTCTGGCTTTACTTTAAAAAAAGAAGCATTGAGGTTATTATGGAATAATGACATGATTCTTCCAGCAACGTTATCAGGAAAAATTAGAAAGCATCACAAGATTTGGTTACATGGATGATTGTTCTCTCTTTCTGTCTCTCTCTTTCTCCATTTCAGATAGTATAATACCTATATATCTGTTCATAGTGGCTATATAGTTGTTATATGAAAAACAGAGAACTCATCCTACATTGTCCTGTTGAAGACTCATGTCCCACATGAACAGGACTCATGTCCCACATGACACATGACCAGAAGATAATAAAACAGAAACTACACTGTCTAGTTCCACCCAGAACAACGAATCAGATCCATTGTCTACTGCCAAGGTCTAAAAGCACACTTGTTCTGACTTATCAGACAGAGGCTCACAAGGATTTGCATCAGGCATTTCTTAGACCACAGTGCCCACCCAATGAAGTGAGGAAAGATCAACAAGGCCAGACTGGCATCCAGGAAAAATCTAATATAGGATGGACCCATCACCCAGAAGCAAAAGTGTCAGAACATCACTTGCTGTCACCTATCACTCTGAGCTTAAACCACTCCAGCCTATCCTCAGTTACCTACATCCCATCATGAACAATGATACTTCCTTCTCATTGGCCTTGGGTGGTAGGTGTGTTCTTGCATACAGACTGCCCCGAACCTGAATCAGCTACTCCCCCAACAACATAACAGGAACACAGAAACAAACCTAGATAGCAGCTGTGTCCCCATATCTACTCAGGAAATTCACCCATGATGACATGAGTCATGAGTACTGGTTCACCAAGTTCAATGGAGTTTACTCCCAAGTAACTGTACATAGAGTTGCCATCATGCCCCCTGTGAACTGAATTGTTTGTTATGCTTTGTTTGGTTGGTTTGGATGTTTATGATGGAGGTTTTAATTAATTATTATTTTATTTACTATTATTTATTATTAACATTTATATACAAATTTATTTGCACCAGTATGTTAGCTTCTTTGAGTATGAATGAAAGGAAAGTGGAATAAATTATATATTAATGTATTCCAATTATATATTCATAATATATTCATATATATTCCAGTTATATATATTCCAGGGAACTTTGGCTATTGGGCAGTATAGAAATTAAATAAATAAATGTAAATAAATAAATAATATATTCATACACACATACCCTCACATACACACACTCACCTATGGATGTGACTCTGGCTTCTCTTGGGGGCATGACTATTAGGGCTGTCATGATGAGCTCCTGCACTTCCAGATTGACCACTGTGCCATCATGCTACCTGACCCTTCTAACTGGAGATTCCAGAAGCTGAACTGCTTTTGAACCACCACAACCCCTGCTCCAAACAGGTTCAACAGGCATTTGCCATGTGGCATGGGAGTCCAATTCCCACTTGGCCACATTGAATTGTGATAGCGCTCTTCAAGGACTTGAAAGGTTGTCACAGAGAGGAAGGCCAGGATCTCTTCTCAATCATCCAGAGTGCAGGACACGGAATAATGGGCTCAAGTTACAGGAAGCCAGATTCCGGCTGAACATCAGGAAAACTTCCTGGCTGTTAGAGCAACACGACAATGGAACCAATGACCTAGGGAGGTGGTGGGCTCTCCCACACTGGAGGCGTTCAAGACGAGGCTGGACAGCCATCTGTCAGGGATGCTCTGACTTGGATTCCTGCATTGAGCAGGGGGTGGAATCAATGTCTTGTCGGCCCCTTCCAACCCCACGATTCTATGAACTGTATTTTGTCTATATCAGCAAATCTGGCTGATAACACTGGCAGAAGATTCCTGAAGTAGTCTGGCAGATCCCCTTGTCTGGGTTCAGGAAGGAATTTTCCAATAGATCAGATTGTCTAGAGAGAGAAAGACTATCGGGGGGGGGGCTCATCCCTTCGAGCTTGCTTGAGTGACCTAGATCAGCCATCCCCAACCTCCAGATGTCTTGGACTATAATGCCCAGCATCCCTAACCATTGGCCATTCTGGCTGGGGCTGATGGAAGTTGATGTCCAAAACAGGCTGGGGAAGGCTGATCTGGAGGTCTTTTGTTTTTTTTTCCTACTGGTGTTGATGTTCAATAGCCTGCTCTTTGCTTGTGGCATACATCATTCTGGACTGGGTGCATTGTTTCAGCAGGGATAAGGCTAGTGGTTGGATGATCCTGAGTTTGGACTAGAGGATTTCGTCCCCCACACACACACACTATGAATGGCCTGGCCCTGGTACAATTATTATCAATAACTATTTGAGGTTTGCAGCCAAGGATGTGGCTGATAAATGATAACATGAACACAACGTCCCTACCACCACCAATCAACAGACCATAGTAAGATGTCCTCCCATCATGCCATCTTTCTGACCTGTCCTTACCAGACCTTCCACCCCCCCATCCCCAGGCCTCCCTCCTCCTCCCTCCTACCACAGGTCCCACTTCCCATTCCAAGATCCTAACCACAATCTCACCCTTTTATTCTCTGCCTCTCTTCTTCCTTGAGGCACATACTGCTTCTTTCTCTCTTTCCCCCTCCCCCCCTCTCTAGCACATACACTGTTGGCACAGTGCAAAAGGATTATCCATAACAGCCAAATGGAAGTTCCAACTTCCATGTACAGAAGTGTGCCATGGATACCAGAGGCTGGGCACATATAAGAGGGTCTGGGTATCAACTTCAGGCACACAGAGGCATCTTGGAAGTGAACACTGGACTACATTGACCCAGCAAAGCAACTCTTATTATCTTAGAGCATCACCTCCCTAAGGAACCCCCACCCTTTACAATCTGCACTTGGGACTCTGCTTCTTGTTCCTCCATTCCAAAAAAAAAAATGTAGGGGTAACAACTAGAGGGTTTTTTTTTCCTGTTATAACTCCACAGCTAAATAATGTTCTACCAAGAGACATCTGCCTGATATGAGCCCTCTGTTGTATAAGGAAGGAAGCAAAGACTTACATATTTTCCCCAGGCCTTTAATACTGTCTGATAACCAGAGGCACCCAATGACTAGGATCACATCCAAGACCAGCACTCCAGCTGATGCAGTATACTGGGGTGGAAGGAAAGACATATGCCAGAAGAGAAATTCAGCACACAAAGAAATAGGAAGAGCTACTCTCCCAAACACCACCGCCATGCACGCGTACACACACACACACCCCTACACACATGCACACACACCTACACACACATACCTGCAGACAAATTGCACTAACCTTTCCCAACCTGGTGCCCTTCAGATGTGTTTGACTACAACTCCCATAACCCCCAGACAGCTATGGGTTTAAGCATGAACCACTATGATGAACACTTTCATCAATATGAAAATATTGTTATTGGGAAAAGACACTGTATAATCCCTGGAAATACATGAATTAATTAATTAATTAATTAAAGTTTTAAAAGTACACAATAATGTAAAATCATGTGATCATCTTTTTTAAACTGTAAAGCATGGATAACATGCTTATAACCTATCAAGTCTTTAAGGTGCCACAAGAGAATCTTCATTGCCTGTCTTCACGGTAAGCTCTCCAGTGTATCGCTTCTGAGGGCTTCTTCACACTTTACACAGGAGACAGGTTTTCCACAGGTACAGACAAATGTCTTTACACATCAGACACATGTCTGATGTGAGAAATGCTGGTATTTGCAGGGCAAGCACAATTGTAATGCAAAGTGTAAAGAGGCCCTGAAGAAGCAGAGAGGAAGGTTAACTCTCTTACTGCTGGCTCATGCCTTAGAGCCTTTGATTAAAGGTGCTGGGAGGGGAGTAGCAATACATTTTATAATACTAGAACAACCTCCCCTGACCTGGTGGTCTACAACTCCCATCATCTCCAGCCAACATTTGCAAGACATCAGGCTGGGAAAGGCTGCACTATGATAAAAATTTAAATAAACCCTTTTCCCTTTAGATATCCATTTATTTATATAAACATTTGTATCTCAGCTCGCCTGTGATTAAAGAGCTTACCAAAAAATGCAGCAATATACAATATAAAACAAACCAACAAAAAAATATCATATATGAAAACACCATTGGCACAATCCAGCCAGAGTTAAGCACCTTAGCTCCAGTTGATTTAAATGGGAGAGTTTAGCATGTAAGTCTCCCCCAATGAAATAAAACCAGTGTATAACTTCTGTTGGAGCCTGTAATATATATTAAAATCATAGAAGTGTAGGACACATTGGCATTTAAAATGATGTTGCTATCAGAAAAGGGCTATGGCTGCAGTTCTAAGCACATTCAGGAGAAAGCCCCATTGAACTCAGCGGGACTTCTATGTGTAAACATGCATAGAACTGATTTCCATAACAGAGAATTGTCTTTGATGGAAGCAATCAACAGGAAAGGGCCTCTCTTGCCCTGAAGCCCCATTGATTTAATTATTTCCCTTTGGCTGGACATTTTCACTGCTGTTGTCAGTGAGACATCACCCAACTGTTAAAAGGTATCACCCTCTGGCTAGAGTTCCCCTGCCCTCTCTCCGTTTAGTCATTAATACAACACAGTCAAGTTACATGCATGATAGTTGCCGTACGGAAGGCTAACTAATGATTTGTGCATAGGCAAGCAACATGATGTCACATCAAAGTAACCAAGCATCATTTAGTGCAAAGAAACTCATGTCTCTGAACATCAGAGCAAGTACAGGCTGGCATTCATACCACCCAGCGGTATGAAGACATCTGAATAAGGGAAAGCACATTTATGATAAACGAGAATATATTTATTGGCTAAATGTGCAAATGCCTTTTTAAACGTACAGGACTTCACAGAGGGAATGTGCACTGATTTCAAATTATGCCTTTCAGAGACAGACAAAAGCAGGAAGAATGGATCAGCGGGCAAGGAGTTTTCATGCCAAAATGTTGCTAGCGTGTGGAAGAGTCACTCAGCAAAGGAAACTGAATTCCACACAACAAGCGTAACTAAAGCCAATTTCGGTAACTGTAAGTCCCTCATAGCCACAGATTGACTGTACTGATAATGGGATTAGAGGCAAGGCGAATAGAAGACCAGGGACAAACGTCTGGCCCATGGAAAGCATTGCAATTACGTAAAAACACACACACACACACACAATTAGAAGGATCAATCAAATAGCTAGAAAAAAATCAAGGAACCCTAATGATTGAATCTCAAGCTCTTCTTAATCTCAAGGGCTTTAAAATAAAATACAGACGCTGAATCTTTTCTCTTTTTATAATCGTTATGTCTCCCCCATTCTGATTTGGAGAAACCGACATGCTCTCTGTTTAGTGATATTGACCAGCCAAAGATAGTGAAGCGGACCGCTATTCGTTCTGTGATCTGAAACTGACAAGTTCTCCTTACCTGTCTCGCTTTGGTGGATTATCTCTGCTGTTTCCCCAACTCTGTTTAAACGAAAAT
Organism: Heloderma suspectum; assembly: GCF_057233095.1. Lineage (NCBI taxonomy): Eukaryota > Metazoa > Chordata > Lepidosauria > Squamata > Helodermatidae > Heloderma > Heloderma suspectum. The sequence continues at coordinate 268,771,562 of NC_139459.1, read as the reverse complement.
CAAGGGAAGAAAGGGGGATTGTGGTGGGGGGAGAAGCGGGGAGAGAACAAAAGAAAAAGCTGTTAAGTGCGCAGATCGCTCCATTCATCGAGACTCAGAGATTGTGTTATATTTGTTGGAAATGTGTCATGTCAAAGAGAGATTTGGAAGACTACTTTGAAAGCTGGTGATTTCCAAAGAGAAAATGGGGCGGGGGGGGGGGACCCACCAGCACTTTAAAGGTTAATTTCCTCTGCCGGATAACAGGCGTTTGATCCAAGCACAACAGAGAGTAGCTTTTCGATCTCACTGACCAATGAGAGGAGCCAGTGGGAGGAGCAAGGATGCTACAGAGGCCGGCTTACTGTTGGGGGTTTTCTTTTTCATATCTTTTGGGGAAAAAACATTTCGTCACCCCTCCCCCGTCTTTCTCTCTCTCTCTTTCTCTCTCTCTTTAGTTTAGTAAATTAATGCAGCAAGAAAGTATCAAGATCTGGCGAGTTCTACTGAGGGGAAGATGGGACGAGGAGGAAAATGGACTGGATCAAGAGACCACTGAGAGACTTTTCTCTTTTTCTTTCCTGATCACCATGGGAATCCTAACCCCATGAAACTTCCCCTTAGCTTCCTTCCCCACTTTAGCCCCGAGCAATGGGACACCTTCCCTGCAGCAATCATAACTTCTTCGTGGGGGAAACATCCCGGGAAAGCAGGAATCGGCAGCAGCGAAACGTCGACCACCGGGGAAGCAACATTTCCGGAACAATGCAGCAAATGCATGAGGAGGATGGCAAATTCCCTTGGATATAACTGAGGAAGACACCCCAGCTGCCCGAGGAGAATAGCCGTTGGGTCTCTTCCTCCCACCCATGCCTGTGTCCCCCCACATGGCCAATATATTCTCGTGGCATTCTGCATGGTCCAGAAGCCCAGTGCGAGCGCTGGGATTCCCCTGAAGGAAAGGGGAGATTTTCTTTGCGGGGATCTGCTCATCCCACCAAGGCTGTTCACAACACAGCGCTGGAGTTTAAATGCCCTTTTTTTCTCTCCAAGGTGCTGAAACGTGGGGGGTGGTTTCTTGTCCAGGGTCCTGAATTCCCAGCGCCTCGCCGGTCTAAGCTCCGCTTCCTCCTCCGCTTTCCCACGCCACTACTAACTACAAGGATTGTATACAAAATTAGCAAAGAGGAAATTTCCACCATTTTATTCAGTCTGGTCTTTATTTATTTTTTATTTTGTTTGTTTCTAAGTGCCAATTTGTTGTTTTCTGACTCGTGGACTACAAATTCATCCAATCTGAAAAAATGTGTAACCTCAATGCACTTGGAGTCTACCTTTGGGAGACCATAGTATTCTTCAGGTAGGCTGTTTTCTAAACCACTGAGCTAGGGGTGTCTGGGTGTTTGAGACTGCGATCTGGCATGTTTCCTCGGCTTGAATCCTGCTTGCAAGAACACTGTCAAGTCATCTTTTGGGATTTCCCCACATACCTCCCCCCCATTATTTTCTGTTTCTAATTGTTTAATCCTGAGTATAAGGACTTCTGACAGCTTTATTAGTTACTCGGTGTAATTAGCACTGCATTTTCTGTCTGTGTAACCGCAGTGCTGAAAACACCTGGTGCTCAAACTGGTAGGAATGCGACAACTAGCGGTCGCCGAGAGGGTTGTACCTCTGCTCCACGAAACAAAATAATTCATTTTCTGACTTTAAAAAAAAGGCAAGTTAAGATGAACAAAGTGGATTATGCCCCCATCATCTATTTATAATGCAACTTTTAGAAAGAATTGCTTTGTGCCAGGTGAATTATTCCTACCGTGCTCAACAGGCTTAATTGTACTATTTCCCTCCAATTAAATTATTCATTTAAAAAAAAAAACTTTACACACAAGTTTTCTCTCTCCTTTTTTTGGTAAAGATTTGTCTCCGTTGACTTCACCCATTTTAAGAAGACAAGATTTTCAGTGCAATCCTATACATGCCTATTCAGAAGTAAGCCCGATTGAATCCAATAGGACTTGCTCCCAGGTAAATGTGTATAGGATTGTGGTCGCGGTGTATTTTTGGTCTTCTAACTGTATGTTATAAGGACAAACTACCACAATACTTCTCTCAAAAGTTCATATTAAATGCATGGGGGGGTAATTGTTGAAGTTCTGCTGTACCGTGTGGGAATGAATCATGCCATGAGGTAGTAATGAGAGGTGTCATAGACATGCATTTGGGAATCTATACTTGTTTCACGGCCTGCAGAGTTCATCAATCTTACACTTCATTTGAGTTGCATGACTGGAACATGTAACCTTCCATGTGTTTTAGAAGAGCAAAATCTTGTGTTTTGATAAAGAATGCTGAATCATACTATATGTATCTAGATAGATAGATAGATAGATAGATAGATAGACAGACAGACACACACACACACACACACACACATCATTGCCAAAGCCTGTGGTTTTGATTCTTTCTTGTTGTTGTTGTTGTTGTTGCTGCTGCTGCTGTTGTTTCTCTTGCTTTCTTTACACAGATATACTATTATAATTTCTTAGATTTTGAAAATTAATTGGCTTTGTCATAAGAATATCAAGGTCAGTGTTGGAAGCCTTTCCAATCTTTCCATTAATATTTAGTAAGGAGTATTTGCCCCATGAGAGGTCATATTATAAAGGAAATCTACATGGTCAAAGCATACGCATGCAGTGCTCCATTAGAGGTATGCAGTCTGGCATATAGTTAGGCTGTTAAAATACCATTGACTACAACTAGGCATAAACTCCCTAACACTGAACAGGACTGCAACTTTAGTTCAAGACAAATGTGCCATTTGCTTTAACCCTGATCCTCAATATCTTAAATGCATGTGCCTTTATGGAGTATGATCAAGCTAATCTCCATGCAGGATGGTGAACAGGTATCACTGATATGCAAAGCAAATGTGCAATATTTAAGAAGAGAGATCAAGAGGGTGTGATGTAACATTGCATCCCTAATCACTTCAGGATGTTAATAATGCTTCTGAAAAGGAACAAGAAAGCATTTAAATAAAAGTTCTAACAGGATCTGAGTATTGTGGAAAAACATCATTCCTCTGGTCAGAGGGTTAATGTAAAAGCAGGAAATACATATATATACCTCTACATTCCTCTCTCTCCATCTTGTTCCAGATTAGAATATGTGCACCTCATAGGTTTTCCACATTTTATATAAAACATGTGCATGCAGACTCATTCTGAAGGACCCTGATCAACTGGAACTCTTGTTCCCTTCCATGAGAGTTTTAGGTCCTAGCAATTACATTTTCATCTACCCCACAGATATGCTACACAAAAGAAACTTTGTAATGTCTCTACATTGCACAGAAACAAGGGTGTTCAGCTTTATATATATATGGGTGTTTTCAGATAATCATTATAATGACCCTTCTTGGTATAAGGAACTTGAAGCAAACTTAAGTTGTCATTTGCAAATATTTCTAGAAGCAACAGTGCTTGTAGAAAAGAGTTTCTACCTATCTCTAGTGCATTCCATCACTGTGGTACTCATTTGCAACCCTGAGCTCCAAACATTAATTTCATTCACAAATCATTTCTGAGATTTTAGCGCAGTGGATTAAGGACTGTTTGTGAAGTTAATATAAGCCCATTATCCCTGTGGAGAATGAATTGCGATACTAAAGACGCAGCTACCTAGTAATCCAATAATCCACAGTAGAACAGAAATATGAAGTGCATTAGGTAGAACTGCTTATCCACACTCCCAACTGATCTGTCAAACCAAAACAGATTGGAACTGGAGTAAGAGTCAACACTGCGTCAATACATAGTCTGCAAAATAAAATTAAAGAGGAAGTTGAAAATATACAGCAATTACAGAGAAGAAAACTAAGCTTCTGGTTAAATGTAAGGCCTTCTGTAAGCCATTAAAGCCTACTAAATCTGTAAGGACAAATAACATCTGGTGTGTGATTGCAAACATTATGATATTGCCAATATAATATTTGTTTCTGTTGCACTTGGGGCATTTTTTAAAGAATTTGCAGTTTATTCACAGGTGCCTTTTATAGAAGGAATTCACTTATCAGTATTCCTATAGATATATACATGCCTTCACAGGATGAAGCAGTTTCAGCATATAGCTAGGATGAACTCGTGAGGCTAAAAGGGAATAGGAAATTTCATTTATGTTGGACAAATACTTAGGTTTGTCCACCAGCAATGTCATGTGCATAATTCCGCAAAGCTTGGGCAGTTATTAGCACACAAGAACCTTGTTTTATTGCATCCCCAAATGCCATGTGTAAAATTTGGCTACCAATTAATATGGAGATATTGAGATGTCTAAATACCTACCTGGCAAACAGATATAGTCATATAACCTATTTGCCTGTGCAAGAAGTCCACAATCTGCCTTGGCAAGTATGAATGAGAGCTTACCAATATAAGCATTTTGTTTTAAAAATTTGCAGTGTTTTCCATATAGCCTCAGCTGTATTCTCTCTCAGTGTTAAATAATTCTAGTCAAGCATAAAGATCATCAGTGACCATTGTAACTGTAAAAATGCTGATATATTACAGACACAGTTTAGGGTGTGCAATGATGAAGAGGAGTATTTGTGCTTTTTTTTAATGTCCATTAAATTGGATTGAGCCTAATTCTCAGATCTCTTGTGCTGAAATAAATTAGATGCAACTTCCCTGAAGTTAAGTAGGTAGATAGGTTGATTGGTTTGGGATTACAGGAAAAGCAGCCTCTGAGTCTATGTTGCCTCTCAGATTCTAGAACCAGACCTGTTGTACATGAATCGGTCCTTTCCTGTAGTGCTGGATTTTTGCTAAGAAGAATGATAGTGAGGCCTGGTTGGTATACTGCAACTTGCTGGCAGGTTTGTAGAACCTGTTGGATATATTTATTACATTAGCTCATATTTTCCTGTGTCCTTTTGATTTCCACTGCAAACAGAGTTTAATGGCCATACTAAAATTTCATTTTTCCCTTTCTATTGAATGCAAGTGATCAACAGTTTTTGCATCTCCCTGGAACAGAACTCTTTTTTTTTTTTTTAAGGAAAAGGGGCAATTAGCTTGCCCTTGGGCCACCAAAATGCAGCCGAGATCCAGATTTCAAGTCATTCCACTGTACCTCTGCAATGCTGGATAACTTTGCAGTGAAACCTGCAAGTGAGGCAGCAAGAGAGGTTCCTAGCACCATGTGGCTCATACTATCTATACTCCCTGTTGTTCCTCCTTAAAGGAACTCTTTGCACACACACTATGAGGGGGAGGGAATGTTGTGTTTGCCAAAAGTCATTTTAAGGCCTTTAGCACATTTTTAAAATAGAGGCTCCTGTTCTAATACATGAAGTCCATAAAAGCAGCAGCAAAATCATCTTTAAAGTAATTATTATTAATACCTTGAAAAAATAATAGTCTAGGCCATATATTTTAGTTTAATGGCTCCACATTTCTACTTTATGTTATATCTTTTTTAAAAATCCATATTTCTAATATTCATTTCATTATTAAATACACTTTAAAAATAATTTCTATAAAGCGTAATAGGATGACGCTGGTATTCCTCTTCCCAACTTCTTTAAGGCTACAGGATGCTTCTCTGTATTTGCTTCTTCTCATGCAACCAAACTTTGGAGAACCCCTTTGGTATTCTACGAGCAATCAAAATAATATATAATGACCTACAAAGGGTACTTCAGAATAAATGCATTTCAAATTGGCTGAACTGATCAAAATGCAAACTAGAAAACTTAATATGGCTATGGCTCATTGCTGCTTTTATCCCACTTGGATTTCTGTAAGATATAGAAACTGGCCATCCAGGTCAGTCCAAAAGTACATCTAGTCTACCATTCTGTTTTCCAATGGTAAGCATCCCAATGCTGCTGGGAAGCTTAACAAGCCTGACACTGAGTTGCAATCCAAACTTTTGTAATAAGAAACAGTAAGAACATAAGGAGAGACCTGATGGATCAAATCAAAGGCTTATATCTAGTCCAGCATTCTGTTAACACAGTGACCAAACAGCTGCCTGTAGAAAACCCATAAGTAGGACATGACTTGACTTAACTTCTGTAAACTGTCCAGAGAGCTTCAGCTATGGGGCAGTATAGAAATTCAATCAATCAATCAATACAATGAGTAAAATAACACCATGCTCCCCAGCAACTGGAATACAGAGGCATGTTGACTCTGATACTGGAGGGTAATACACAGCCATCAAGACTAGTAATTACTGATAGCCTTCTCCTCCATGAATTTGTCTAAACCCCCTTTAAAGCCATGCAAATTGGTGGCTATCACTACATCAGTAGGTAAGTAGTTGCCACACTTGCACCTACTAGAGTTTGCTCTGCCCTGTGAGTAGCCTCAGGGCCATGAACATCTTAATCTTGAGTGGCACTGGGGTGGGGGAGTCATAGAAGAGAGGGCCCACAGATTAGAGGCAGAGCACTGCCATTTCTAGTCAACAGGATCAGGTGGTGTGTCATGGGAAAGACCTCTGGCTGAGACCCTGGACAGCCACTGTCAGTCAGAATGGGCAGTTCTGGTCAAATGGTCTGAGCTGCTATAAAGCAGCTTCCTATGTTCATAAAAAAAAGGGGGGGAAACATTTTCCATCATGGGCAATGAAAGCCATCTCAGCCTTTTGTGATCTAAGGTATTTCAAATAAATGGCTTCGGGGTTAAGGATGTAGGGTAGATGTCGAGACTAATCCTTGGTTGTCCCTTTGTTTGTACAATGCCTCTGACTACAACCTCAATAGGCTGTGTGTGCTAGATGGAGTCAAAGGACAAGGAGAGAGAGTCTTTCGCATACATGTGTAGATGTACATTAGATCTGAACAACAATCCTAGAGGCTGAGGGGGTTCACTGCTTTCTCCACAAAATGACTCAACTCTGCAAAGCACTTGGAAGAGGAAATGCACTGCAGCAGCCACAAGCCCCCACAAGAGGCCCGTTCCGTCACCTCCCAGAATTCGTAACACCCAATTCTCACAAGAGTTACTCATTTGGTCAAATCATATTAATGTTTCCAGCACCTGAGCATAGATGTTAGTCAGTGTCCGGCAAGAAATTAATCCAGAGAGTCAAACCAACAGAGAAGTGGCTCTGCTTTTCGGTCCAATGCCCATGTTAGATACTTGTGCATGGAGCCGTTTCCGTATAAAAGCAGAAAGTCTCTTTTATCAATCTAACTGCAGTTCATAAACTAATGAAACATAAGAATTTCTTTTTTCACCCTGCTGCAAGGTTGTTTGAGAAACACACAGATCAGAATATGAGTAAATACTAATTCAGAAGTAGTATTCTCTATATCAGAATGGAGTCACTCATTTATCCAAATCTATATGCTTGAATGGCCAAAATAGCAATACATAAAATGGCTGTTAAATCCAGCGTCCAGATTTTTAGATTGTTTACATCTGCTTCTGTCAGAGGGTTGAAGCTGTAGTCCTAAGTACACCTACTAGGCAGTAAATCCAACTATTTGCAGTAGGTCTTATTTCTGCATTAGCAGAATTGTGCTGTAAGCAGACATTCACTAAATTAGCTGTTTGTTTGTTTGTTCATTTGTTTGTTTGTTTGTTTGTTTGTTTTTGCCAATATTTCTCATACATTGTTACTCTGATTAGCTGTTGTTATCTTAGTGTCCAATCCTCTGCATGTTTAAATAGAAAAAAGTCTGTGGCTGGCTGGGGAATACTGGGAGTTGTAGGACTTTTTTCTGCCTAAATATGCATAGGTTTGTGGCCTTAGTTGCTTTCCTGTTTCTAAGTGTCCTAAGAATTTTTAGTGGTGGCATGGCAAAGGCGAAATAATATTTCCCATTCTTCAGCAGGGAGTTGTATTCCATGGGGTCCCCTTTCCATGTCTAACTGCAAAGCTGCAAATAGAATTCTAAACACGGTTATTGGGAAATACGGCCCATTGATTTCAGTGGAACTGTCAAGCAAGTCTTTTTAGGATTGCAATGTTTTGATGATTTTGCATACTGGCTGTTATTCAAAGGATCTGGATAAATCAGCATGATAAACATGGATAAAATAATTTACCATCTAACGATAAGGAAAAGTACAGTGATACACTGTCCACAGGGTGGAAGCCAGCAAAAAGCAAGATGGCTAGCTAAAGAAATGGGTTTTGATTGTGTTTCTCATGACCCAATCAGAGACAAGCCCACATTTGCATGTACAAATTGACAGGAGAGCAACCACTGCCAAAAAAAAAAAAAAAACAGCATACTCAAGTGTTTCATCACTGAGCTAATTTCATTAACATATTACTTCCCATCCTCTTTACTTGCCATAAAATATCCATGATGTCTCTTCATAGAATACCCATGTTACTCTCTAGAATTCTTAACTGTTCGAATGGAAGCAAGAGATGCTGCATAGGTTGGTATCGACCCCCTACTCTACTCAAAGTTCACAGGCCACCATTTTCCAGTGATGTTAAGCAATCTGCTTTTATCTAAACACATTGGCAAAGGTACAACAATTTACATCATAGAAAATGAGGACTCTGTAGACCCAAATACTGTTGCATAGGTTGCATGCATAGAATTGTGGACCTTGGAGTAGTATGCATCCAGTGATCATTTATACCTCCCTTCTGCCCTAAAGCAAGCTCATTTACCTTAAGCAAGTCACATTTGCCTCATATATTTGTCTTCTTCATCATCATCCAGATTTTAGCATACAACCAGCAAAGCCCAGAAGTGAATGAGATCCTTCACTGACAAACGAACAAGCAATCCGCTAGGGAAAAAAAAATACAGAGCTAAGGCATATAAGCAAACTTCTTATGCTGACTAAGCCACAAGCCTAAGGGAGCAATCCTATGGCCACTAGACAGCGGCTAGACAAGGATATCTTGTTTTCCAGGAATTGACCTTGGAGCCCATGCTCCGAGGTCGGTTCCGGGAGAACCGACCTCACCCACTTCCACACTGCCTCGGAGGCAGCGCGGAACAGCCCCATCCTCCACGCTCGCAAGAGGAGCACAGAGAGGGTGAAAAGGGGTGTGACTGGGGGCATTCCAGGGTGGGGAGGGCGGAAATACCTGTACGACACATCCAATGTGTCGTACAGCAGCCTCCTCCCCCACTCAGCCCTCCCACGGCTCAACAGCCGCAATCGGCTGTCTAGCTGAAAATGCAGGGCAGGAGGAGCGTGGAGGGAACAATCCCCTCCGTGCTTCTCCTGCCCTGCATTGGATAGGCAGTCGCCTCCAAGTTCAGAGGCAGCTGCTTGTCTGGATAGGACTGAGCCCTAATATTGCCAGATTCTGTAAGTTCACATATTCAGAAAAGCCCAAGAAAAACTGGACATTTCCCCTCTGAAATTACCACATCAATTGAGAGAGAGAGCTTGAGCGGGAGGGAATATGCTCTTCAGTAACACAGAACAAAATGAATTATAGAGAGACAATTGTTCATTCGGTATGTTGCACTGTGTAAACCACTAACTTAGCTAACACATTGCATCATGTAAATATAACAAGTTGCTGGCGAGTAGATAGGTCTCTGTTGCATCAGCGCAAAATAAAGCATATGATGTCTTGGCTGACAAACAGATACTCTCTCATAACCCATTCCATTTTTTTAAAAAGGGTAATGGAAGATTTGTAGGAGAACCTTCAGAAACCTGAGATGTATGCAGACAACCCCACACACACACTTCATTCTAAGGACAGCAAGAAACAGTTAGCGAGGATCTGCTGATACGAAGATCATTGCATGTATGGTACAGTGGTTCTTGCAATGCCATCCATCATCGCACATTGCCTTCAGATGCAAGCTGGCAGCGGCAGCCTAAGATACACCAAGATCAAATAGATGACTCCTAAGGCAAACTCCCCTCCACGTTTCTTTTCATTAACAACACAGATTTCAAAGGAACATGCACAATCAGAGCCCCCACTCCACCGAACTCAATGGGAGCATGCATGCATGCATTATAATTCCAGGCGATTCAGCAGCTGGGTAGCATTGCAGGGAAAGATTCCTACCGTTGATTTCCACACAATCTAACCCTTCCATCATTTTTCTTATTAATGTCCCAATTGGCTATAGTGGAAGGAGAATTTTCAGTGTGGTTAAAACAATGGCAGTTCAATTAGTGTCTCAAGGAAAAAGTGAAGGGAGGGGGTGTGGAATGCTACACAAGAGGAAGCTGGTTCCATTTTGGAATATGGTACAGTAAATTTTGATGGTGAAAAGGAGAGACAAAGCCCCAGGATGTGTGTGTGTGTGTGTGTGTGTGTGTGAGAGAGAGAGAGAGAGAGAGAGAGAGAGAGAGAGAGAGAGAGAGAGATAGGGAGAGGGAGGGAGAGGGAGAGAGAGAGAGAGAGAGAGAGAGAGAGAGAGAGTTTTATTTGCTGGAGTAGCCCAACGTCTTTCAGCCTGTACCATATATTTCTGGACATTCTTCAGGGGTTAAAATTTCTAAATATAGCCTGCAGAGATTTCTGGGGGAAAAAATGTCTCCAAGAATAAATCCAGTCACAGGATTTATTCTTGAAGGCATATATTTTTTTTCAAAGATTTCTGCAGGCTATATATATATATTTTTTAAAAAACCTCTGAAGAAGGCAAAGAAATATATGGTACAGGGCTGAAACATGTTCGGCTATTCTGAGGAATAATATTCTAATTTTACAACCTGGGACTTTGTCTCTCCTTTTCACCATGTGACCTTGGATGTTGTCCAGTTTTGTCTGACTATAGCAAATTTTGAGGCAAGATATTCTAAAGGAAGGTTCAGGATCACATTTTCAAAATTCAGATTTGGGGATAGCTGTTCCTCTCTTCTGCATTTGACTCCAAAATCTGGACATCATATTTGATAGTCCATTGAACTGACCGGGAGAATACAAACAAACTAATCAAGAGACTATACTCCTGTTCACAATTCATCACATTTTGCCAAAAGTTCAAAGCTAGGTATGAACAGTATATATTTGAAATTTTAAAATGTGGTCTTTTACATCAATGGTGGACAAACTTCAGGATTGCAGGAACTACGTTGTTGTTGTTGTTGTTTTGCTAGAACAGAGATCCAAATGGAGCCAGGTGCCAAAGACATAGACTTACAATTAAAGAATTCTGAGCCCAAGAACTTGATTTGAGTACCAGAGATCACTGTTCTTTCACACAAAAATGCACTCCTAGTTACCACAAGCTGTCTTCATTTCAGCAGTATAATTTAGTATTGAGAGTGAGGGATCTTTTCGTTGTTGCTATTATTAAACAATTTATGCCTCAATCCTATGCATGTTTGACATAAAAAAAAGTCCTACATCTCCCAGTATTCCCCATAGAGCTCCCAGCATTCCCCAGCCAACATTGGGAATGCTGGGAGTTGCTGGACTCTTTACTGTCTAAACTTGCATAGGATTGCATCCTTAGAGTCAGAAATCCTTGCAGATCGATTTGGGTGATGCCAAATCACCCAAAGATCTACCAATAGATCCAGATCTACCTTCTGCCTACCCCTGTTTCACATCACAAAACATTTCCACAAATGTTTTCTCCCCCATAAATAAACAGGGGGTGGGTTTCCAAGCCAACAATTTATTCCTGTAGTAGGGAAGTATAAAGGAGAAACACAAGTGTTATAAGTTCTCAGTCTTGCAAAAGCAAAGCCTTCTTTTAAGTACTGTCAAGTGGAATTAAGGTCACAGAAGTCTCTCAGCCTAAAGAAACCTAGGGGTTCTATAAAGGAGGCCTGCAAACAGTACATACTGATACACACACCAGAACTCTGTAGAAGGGCTTGCAATTTACCCCAACCAAAGAAGGCCACATACGCTTTATGATCCTTTTGATGAAGGAAGGAAAACAGACCTCCTTTTTCCACATACACACTCTACCTGTCCTCATATCCCAACAGTCTATGAGCATCTCTACACCAGCCTAAAATCCCATATTTAGAATGGGGCTTTCTGCTTCCATTTTAAATGCAGGATCACAACGGACTCCCTTTCCATGTGCTCCCTTTCCCTTGCCCCTTCCCCCTCCTTTTTCCCCTTATCTGAGTCTTCCATATGTGTCAATGGTCTCACTCCTCTTCTTGCAGCCTTTCCTTTTTCATGGAGGAAACTTAAGCGGAACACAAGCGGGGTAATTTGATAGCTCTTTATCTGCAATCTATTTAAAAATGGAATGAAGGTCATTTAGCACAGGAGATGCCCTGGAGGTCAATGGCATCATCTAAAGGGCCCATAAACTTCCATCAGTAACCAATCTCAATAGCAGGATAAAAGCTCATGTGAAGAAGCCCCATGACTGCTGTCTGAAAATCAACTATATCATCTCTCTTTGCTCTGCTCCATCTACCATGGTCACCTTTAAGATCAGTGGGATTAAATATTAGCCCACAGCTAGTGGTACTGATGAAGAGTGAAACTGAGTCAAATGAAGCTCATGGAGTCATGTGGACTCCAGAGTTCTGACAGGAGCAGAAAGCTCTTTGTCTGTAAACAATGCCGATCTGAGGCATCTTATGGGGTCCCAGGGTGCTGTGTGCAGCTCAATAGCCATAGCTCCATCTTAGAGCCTCTAAGCCCTACATTTGAAACAAGTTATCAGGCATCAGTAATGAGAAGAGAAGATGCCTTCCTATTACAGTAGAAAGGAAATAAGCTCACAGGGTACACTTGCCTCAAATCCTCCTTGCAGAGTGGAAACATTACATTTTCATTTCCAAAGTGTGTTTTATAAGGGTCCAAATATGCAAATGACTGTGAATATTTATGACAGAGCTGATCTATTCTCCAATAGGTTTGTTTTACCTAACAGGAATGTCATTTTCAAATAGCCTGCCAAACAGTTGTTGCCTTTATTCCTAAGAAATCCAAAATTGTGCTTTGCTCTTCACAACGTTTTTAAAAATATAATCCCTGTACTCAGAATCACACTCCAATGCTAAATACATTTGCGCCTTAATTGGAACTGTCTTTACTTGAAAGTAAGTCTCATTAATTTCAGTAGGACTTACTTACAAATAAGCATGATTAAAATTGCAGACTTGCTGGAAAATAAACGTCGCTGGTTTCAGTTCACATCGTCTTAGTTCACATCCAGTCAGGCTGGCTTCAGGTTTTAGGGTGTCCTGAGCAAAGTCATCTACTGGTGGTCCCCGTCCTCATTCCTAAGCCCTGGTACGTGTACCAGGCTGCAGCAGCAGGCAGGAGCAGCAGTGCTCAGAGTAATGTCCTGAGCAGTACTGGGAGGCTGGAACTGACTGCCATTTTAATTTCCCACAATGCCCCACAGTGATGCTGTGTTGGGAGCATTGTGGGGAATTAAAATGGTAATTAGACCTGTTCAGAACATTGGTGGCAGGTGTCATTGGTGGGTCCTGTCTAAGGATGGCAATCTACTGAAGCCAGCAGCTAGCATCCAGTTAATCCACATTCCATTGAAATAAATGGCAACATTCCAGTTACTTCAGTGCTCTGAATTGCACTTCCTGTTAGGTTTGGGATACTGGGACTGATTCTCAGGTGCATAGGCATCATTCAGTATCTCATCATTTGGTGACATCCTTTGATCTTCACCTGAATGTGTGGCCTGCCCCTTGATTTGAAGTGGTGAAATCTCTGTTTATGGTGTTTTATCGATGCTAACTACTGCACATATGCAACTTATCAGCATTGCAGGGACTAAGCAGTGAACAGCCATATGTGAATTAGTGAATCCCTTATCTATAAAAACAACACATTTACAAAGACTCTACTCTAATAACAATTCTCAGCTTGAAAATATGAAATGCAAAATAGACAATGTTATTTCTTTTGCTGGACCAATTTCTGAGGATATAGGAATGCGCACCTTTTAAGTTATGCAACACTCTTCATCATATCACTGCCTGATGAAGAGTTCTGTGTGGGATGGGAGTTTTCACATTCCAACTTCAACAGAAGTTGCATTCTGTATAATATCACCTTGCTTATTTTGCATTTCTTTCTTTTTAAAATCTTATTACAGAAGCATCACTGTATGTGTGATTTTAAAGATATGTGATGGGCTAACTGGGTTCCCAGGACGTTCTTTTCTAAAGTTTTGCTGTGCAAATTCATGAAATCAAAGGCAACTACAGATTCTGTGTGCTAGATGTCACATTGCTCTCTGTGTGTGTGTGTGTGTGAGAGAGAGAGAGAGAGAGAGAGAGAGAGGTAGATAAAATCCACTGCTTATAGAAAACCACAGCTGTAATCTCTTATCCAATTTTAACAAATGATAACAGTTCTTGCTTGGAGACTGCTTTCTTACTATATATAAAAAATTATCACAAACTGTGCCTGTGCGCCACTTCCATGGAAATACAAATGTTATTAAAATGAAGAAATATAGACAGAATAACATCAGATAAGTAATGGGGAAATCGAGAGACATCTCCGAACCAGGCAATGAAAATGTTTCCAATGATTTGGAGTAGTTGTAGTTCTGGCTCCCAGAACTCTTGACTGAGAGGCAGACACTGAGGAATACATCCATGGTATCCCTGGGGCATTGGTCCTGTGAATATATGAGATGCCATCAAGATGAGCTTGTCATACCTAAATTTTATACATAGTCACTCATAAGTCCCATTGATTTCAGTGTGCTCAAGACTGCAACTTTAATACCATAGCTATCAATGAAGGAGCATTCTTACTAATGTATGAAACTGCTAGTAGTCAAAAGAAAGCATGGGTGTACATCTTTTACAGGCTCAGGGTTTGCTCTGTGGTAATTGTTTAATTGTTGTGAACTGCCCAGAGAGCTCCAGCTATTGGGTGGTATAGAGATGTAATAAATAAATAAAGCAATATTAAATATTTGTGCATTCTACGTAGCCTTATGAAAAATAAATGCTCACCATTTATATAGGGTTGCATCCAGGCTTAGGGTGCAATCCTATGCATTTTTAGATGTTAAAAAATATCCCACAACTTCCAGCATTCCCCAGCCAGCATGATGAAGCATGGCTAACTGGGGAATGCTGCCAATTGTAGGAATTTTTTTTCCATCTGAACATGCATAGGATTGTGCCTTTAGTCTTGTTTAGAATAGACCCATTGAAATCACTAACTTAATACTAACTAACTTAGGTCCCATTGATTTCAGTGGGCCTACTCTAAACATGACTAAGTCTGGTTCCAACCCTTCTAAATGCTCAGGTTGCGTTAGATGCAGTATCTCGCTAATCCCTACAGCAACACTGTAAGGTAGGCTTGTATTATAATCCTGCACAGATGTTTAGAGAAAAATGAGATTTACCTAAGTCAGGGACAGAGAATATGTGGCCCTCCAGATGTTGTTGGACTGCAGCTCCCATCATCCCTCACCGCTGGCTATGCTGGCTAGGGCTGATGAAAGTTTCAGTACAGCAACAACTGGAAGGCCACAAATTCCCCATCCCTGTCTTAAGTTATGAAGTGACTTCACAACTCTGATGAAATGGGAAAAGGGAATTTTCTGGACTAGTGGTTCAGGCCTTTAACCACCACATGTTGCAATGTGGATATATATGGATGTGGTTCACGACATGATCACCTTCAGTCTAACAGAAAATGTTATAGGTTCATACTTACGTTGCACTCCGCTTAATACTGCTTGTCCCATACATTTCATTGTAGCAGCAGTCCATCTCCTACACTGGGCAAAATGAATGTGTATCAGTTCACCTGGGATTAAAGGCATGCACTGTTTGATCAGGGATAGGCCTGTCTGACTTTGAAGCCAGGGTCCTCTGGAAAGTCACTAACAGTATGCTTGATGAAGAATGTTCATTTTTCCTTGGGCATATAATAAAAAAGCCAGAGCTGTCATTGAGCTTGTAGACAAGCCATAATGAGGCTTGCCGCTTTGCAGCCACTTAGAAAGAGTAAAATGTAAAGTGAATCCAATATTATAGCAATGCAGAAAGAAAAAAGGAAGGAAGGAAGGAAGGAAGGAAGGAAGGAAGGAAGGAAGGAAGCCCACCTGAGTTGAAATATTAACCATTTGAAAAGAAACATCTATATTTAAAATGAACAAATAATACAGTAAAGGGCGGAAAGTTCGTCTCTCATTAATGTTGCTGTCACTTGAATCCCATCAAGATTATTACAGTGGCTCCCTCCCAGTATGGTTATGTTCATTAGAGAGAAAAACTGGCCTTGTGGCAGCAGTACATTAAGGTGATATGTTAGAGAAAGGGTGTCATGAATTGTGTGCCTGGGATTTGTACAGAGCAGCAGTCCTTCTCCATTAAACTGTTTCTGCAGTCAGGGTTTAGCTCATCTGAAGAGTTCCTAGCACCAGGCTTGCTTTCCCTAAATCAAGCTGCCTCTCCTATTGCTCTGCAACACCAAGCCACCTTTTGCTTATCTCGGCCCAACTGCAATTTCAGCCTATGGTGGCTCTCCTTGGTTTAATCAGCCTAATTGGGCTGTTTTATAGGCTTGGAAGAAGCTTGAGCGGGGAAGGAGATGCGGGTGACAGGATATGCCACTGGCACGTACACCGTACGCTTTGCTGCAGTCTGAGGCAAAACGTTCACGCTACCCTTTTCCAGTACTTCAGCCTGGAAATGGTTTTCCGTAGCAGCAGTTAACAACCCACATGAGGGCCATTTTATACCCGCCATCTGAGAGAGTCTTCCCCTGTCCTTTTTGTATACACTGTGTGTATGTAGTGACATTGGAATATTTGCACAGAGCACCTTTCGGGGCTCCCCAGACACTTTACATATCTAAACAGCTGTACCCTTATAATGGCAGCCATCTTGGCTGACATACCGCAGACTGAACCAGGGAGCGGAGGCTTTGTGACCCAGAGTTAAACAGACAGACAGACTATCTCACATACCTAGTGAGTATAGAGTGCAGTTTGAATAATGCCAGAATTTACGCCTTCATTGAGCTACGCTGGCGTCATCCTGCTCGTGGATGCAATTCAGCCACTTATGAGGTTAAGCAAACAAGCTGTGCAAACAACAAGCTCAAAATCATGCTGCATAATAGCTTAATGCATAGTGAAAACATCCTATTTGTGAACAAATTTTAAGTGGGATTTTCTCCCTTCCGTGCCTGTGTACCATTATCTGCAGTCGATCCATTCACACACACTGCCCTCATCGTCTGCAGGTCACTTAATCTTCACCATTTGTACATTGCCAGTGCCTCTTTATGCTTCATGTCGGATTTGGTATCATGCTTTGGGTTCGGACTGTTTTTCAGCTCTTAAGCTTCCAAGAATACCTAAAATGTGACCCAGGAAGTCAAAGTTAAAAATCCCTTGCCCACTTGACCACTGTAATATACTGTTATTTCATGCTACTTGATATACCACCTTGACTGCAAAGAATTGTTTAAAAAAAAATTATCCAGGGTATGTGTCCCATTCCCCCCACCCCCATAAGCATGTAGGGACAGAGCTAAAGGAAGGATATTTTAGCTACATCAGGAGCATTAAAAGCTCCTGCATATTCTGCAGAAAACTATCAATTCGCAGGCAGCACACGTCAGAAAGAAACACATTCAGAAAATGAGCCCGGCTGGTTTTTTAATTGAATTATATACAAATATTGATTGTGCTACCTATTTTAATATTTAACCTTCTTTTATAAAGTAAAGGGAAAAAAGAACCTGCGCCTTCTGAGAATGTTTCAAGGCATTTTAAACCAATTGTTTATATATATAGCAGGAGCCAGAATGGATATGAAAGGGGGCTAATATAAAAGTTAGGGCTACAATTTGGAGAAAGCTCAAGGGCAGAGGAGTCCCACCTTCTACATATATCAAGAGAGTTAAGCAGGAGTCATAAGTGAACAAGGCTATTAATAGTCTGAGGAGAATTGAAGTGTGTGTGTGTGTGTGTGTGTGTGTGTGTCTGAGAGAGAGAGAGAGAGAGAGAGAGAGAGAGCATTTATAGGAGATATCCAAAGACTCAGCTACTGGACAGTCTGAAGTGAGTAGACAAGGGAGGGAGAAAAAAGGACAAGTTGGAAAGAAATGGGGAAAGACACAGAGAAAAGACATGCTGGTTAGAAAGAGATGATGTATTATTTACTCATTCATTACATTTCTATACTACCCAATAGCTAACACTCTATTTAAAGGGGAAGACAGCCACAGCAGCTGCAAAAATGTCAAGACTCATGTAGGATATTGTCAACAGGTTCTCTTTCCCAGATATTATGTTGAGAAAATGGGGTGGCGTGATGACTCTAGGGACACTTTCCTTCTATCAGGATATGGAAGTTATGTTGGGGTGGCCACGTATGAATTGCCAAAAGAGAGGAAACGTATCATCAAAAAAGAGGATGCCAATTGGCAGAATATTTGCATTTGCTAATTTATATATATAGATACAAATTCAGAAATCATTATTATAATTTAAATAGAAAGGTGCTACATCTCACCATAGTGTGGAAGACTGTGACCAGGTGGGCTGTGTGCCTGCCTGCTCAGTCAGCCCGCTGCCCAAGTTCTAACTGTTGAAAGGCCACTGTTTCTTATGGTTCTTTACCTTAAAACCAAAGCTGGACAGGGCAGCCCTTCCAGGACACTGGCAGACCTTCAAAAAAGGGCTTCCCTGCAAAAGAAGTCAACTGGCAACCCTATGATGCTGCGATATCATCTAAAAACATGCAGAATGCCCATTTCTGTTCCGTGTAGTACGTTGTCTTGAATATCCGAACTGGTAGAAAGTCAGGATATATAAATTCTTTCCATTAATCAATTTTAAAGAAAAGGAAAGAATGCCCATTATTGCAGTAGGACAGCTAGGTAGGTGACACATTGAGATGGGGACACAAGGTGTAAATATCTATAATTAGAAGGACTCTCTTGCTTTGCCCACTCAGCCACTATATGAAGCTGGGCCCTGATGTTGGTTTTACTCTGCTGCCTTTCATCAGAGAAGATACCCCAGGGGCATTCAGACTGCAGGTTTACAGCAGGTGTTTTGAAACCATTTCAAGGCAAGCTTTACAGACAACTGTGACATTGGCCCATCCTGGGAGAGCCATTATTCCTATTGTGATGGGGACATTTCCTGTGGTCATTCTGAGGCATAGTGCATTTTGAAATGTCTTTGTGGGTTCATCTCACATAGATTTCCGTATGTGAGATGTGCCTTTATTATTAGCCTACTGTTTTGATTTCAGCTCTTTACATAGTTGCCGATTATCTAGGGGCTGGTTTGCACGCAATGACAATCCAGTGTTTTGGGGGCAGGGTTAAGTTTAAAAGTTTAGTGTGAGAATAAACCCTGGGTTCTAACTCTGGTTTGTTGAGGGAGAGACAAGCCAGAGTTCTGGGTTTGGATGTCATAGAGCATCCCTGGGTTGTTTAGCTGCTGCCTCTGGCAGGAGGAGTCAACTGGAAGCGATGGAGCAGAAGAGGCTAACACACTGATTCATTCACAACAACCCCAGGTAAAAACCCTGAGTTGTCACTGTGTGTGAACCAGGTCAAAGACGTCATGCTTCACAATCCCAGCCCTCTAAAAACAATGGGCTGGATGTGCCTGATCTCATCTGATCTCGGAAGCTAAGTAGGGTCAGCCCTGGTTAGTACTTGGATGGGAGACCGCCTGGGAATCAGGCTTCCTGCATTGAGCAGGGGGTTGGACTTGATGGTCTTGCAGGCCCCTTCCAACCCTATGATTCTATGATTCTAGTCAGAGTCTCCACAGAAAGCAGGCTTGGGAACATAATGGCAATATAGATGAACTGTAACTACTCTGGTTCTTGATGTCTTCCATGCCTTTGACTCAAAGATCACAAGGAAGCTGGATTCATGGCAAGGCAATAAGGCAGCATGCCTCTGAATATCACTTTCTAGGGAACATAAGCAAGAAGGTGCTATTGCTCTCATGTCCTACTTGTGGGCTTCCCACAGGCAACTGGTTGGCCACTGTGGGAGTCAGGATTCTGGATTAGATGTGCCTTTGGTCTGACCCATCACAGCTCTTCTCATGTCCTTAGGACTCCTGGAAAGTTGAATCCCCATAGATTTATTTCTATGGTTGGCGATTAGTTAAACCTTGAACTTCTCCCAAACAGATGCACAGCCACCATGGAGACTGAATTCTGTGTAGAGCTTACTTCCATCTAAAGACCAGTTAGCACTAATACCGCAGAAGTACATTGGAAGTGTGCAGGGTTCCCACTGGATTCATATTCAGGAGGCACCCATGCAGAAGCTCTTTTGAACGGAACGGCCACCATGACTACAAAACGTACAGTGACCATATGTGCAGCCTCTTCATGGAGTCACAAGTTTATACAAATGGTGACTCCATCTGAGCACCTCTTGGCCAGGAGCTTTGTAGTGGCCCTTCAATTATTCCCTAAGGGTTCACATGGCGGTGGCTTGCTAGTATGAACTAGCCCTTGGTATTCTTAAGGTCAGATATGCAGACACACTGGTCTGTTGCTGACTGAATCTGGCTGGGGGAAAGGACAATTAGACAGAACTCCAAATATAATGACCAGCAATGCTGAGACAGAGAAAGCTGCTGACAATTAGCGGAGGATATGTTAAAATGTTCGCAATAGTAGAGCCGTTGAATGTAGCCAAGGTCAACACACATGCATGAATTTGCATGGGAAAGGGGGTGTTGTTTACCAAAGAAATGTAGCTGATTAATCTGCCATTAGAAGAAAAAAAAACATTTATCTGCGTGATTTGTGCCTTATTCAGTTGAGAGAGAAACAATTCAAGCTACTACTTTCCAGGTTCTGGAAGCAACATGGATTGCAGACATACACGTCGTGGCATTGTGAGCTTTTCTATCCGAGCCTGTTAAATGGTTGTGAACTTTTCTACATGAGGCATTTATTGTGTGCTCATTATTCCCCACTCACAGTTGTTTACAGTTCTTTAGATGACTTCATGGCCCTCCAATTTCACTTCTGTTTTTAAACAGCACTTTTGGCAAGTTTTTCTCAGAGCAGGGAAAATGTGGTATCATTCGTGAATGTGAAAGAAAATGCTTTTTTTCCATTTGTGTATATGCTCTATTCCAGTATACCACAGTGCCACCTAGAGCACAGGTTACGTAGCAGAAAAGCAGGAAAGGAAACACTCTTTGTGTAGTGCTTGGATCTCAATTCTGTGACAAAACCAAAAATAGATCCAGAAGATTAACAGCCTCATGTAGAAAAACTCTGTATCGACTTTCAAAATCATTGCAGAATTGAGATCTGAGCTCTACAAAAAAAGCTTTTCCTTTCCTGCTTTTCTATTACATAACCTCTAGGTGGTGCTGTGCTGTAGTGGAATAACAGAATTACACAAATGGGAAAAGATGTTTCTTTACTTTCACAAATAATACTCCATTTTCCCCGCTCCAAAAAAAAAAAAAACACCCTGGAAAAATAGTCTTAAAAAACAGAAGCAAAGCTGGAGGGTCACACCATCATTCATGTAGATCCCAGAGGCACTGCTAGAAAATTTAAAGGGTAGGTGGCTGCAGCCCAGAGCTCAGTTCTGATGCATGCCCAGAAAAAAGAAAAAGCTGTGCTGGAGGAATGGTTAGCAGGTGTATTAGCAGGTTAGCACCTGTACATTAGCAGGTGGCAGGGCCTGGCTCTGTTTATGAGGGTGTTCTCTCTCTCTCTTTGTAATAAGGCTGTTTTGTTTCTTGTGGACTGAGGCCTTAGTTAAAACATGTGGGTTACACCAAAGTGCACTACCTTTTTGCCTGCTGCAAAATCTAATTAATCCACAAACCCTATATTTGGGTCACTCTGGGAGAGAGTGCAGGACAGGAAGGCCTGGCGTGCTATGGTCCATGGGGTCACGAAGAGTCGGACACGACTGAACGACTGAACAACAACAACAACTGTATTATAATATTTGTTATGACAATGTTATAAATGCCAGAGAAGGACATTGGGGGATTATGTCTCAGCCCTTTGGTAACAGTGCTGTGGGGTGCCATAGGGCAACATCCTGTCACCAGCGCTTCTTTAATATCTATATGAAGCCATGGGGTGCAGTCATTAGGAGACCCGGGGTGAGGTGTCATCAGTAAGAGGATGACACCAGCTCGATTTCTCTGTTACATCTGGATCAGGTGTGGCATGCATGACTGGCTGGATGCAGTGGTGGGTCAGATGAGGGCCAACTAACTAAAATTGAATCCTGGTAAGATGGAGGCTCTCTGGCCACGTGGTTCTGGGGCCTGGGAGTTGGGTAACTTACCTGTCCTGGATAGGGTTGCACCCCCTACAGCAGTGGTGTAGAACCTCAGGCTCAGGGCCAAATCCAGCCCTCTGGGGTTTCCCAAAGGGCTATGCCCTCTTCTCTTGGTCCCACCACCCTTCTCCCAACCACCAATCATTAGGTGGGTTCCCAGATTTTGTGCAGTTTCCCCCCCCCATTCTAAAAGCTTGAAATGCCTTTCCAAAGGCTTATTGACTGGCAGGAAGAGCTTTAAGTTAAAATGTGCTGGTATTTTAGCAGCCATCCCTTTTGCCCTTGCTCCACGTACCACTGGAATGCAGCCCCAAAAAGCTCCTTCAAAATGGAGTTTGGCCTTCAGGCTGAAAGAGGAGCTGCACCCCTGCCCAACAGGGAAAGGAACACGGTCTGAGGGTGCTCTTGCATTCTTCTCCATCACTGGAGGCCCAAGTGGCCTTGGTAGCAAAGAGCTCCTATTAGCACCTTTGGCTAGTACAACACCTATGACAATTCCTGGCCAGGGATAGCCTGGCCCCAATGATCCGCGCACTGCTATGCAAGGGTGGATGATTGTATTGTGCTTTATGTGGGGCTGCCCTTGAGACTGGTTCAGAAGCCACAGCTAGTGCAGAATAGGGTGGCCAGATTGCTCAGTGGACCTTCCTACTGTGCACCTACGACTCCTGGGCTGAAAGCTCTGCACTGGCTGCCAGTTAGCTACCAAGCCATATTCCAAGTCTTATTGTTAGTTTAGAAGGCCCTAAACAGCTCAGAACTGGGCTTTCTATGAGGCTGCCTTCCCATATAGGCCACCCTGGTCTTTATGCTCTGAGGAGGAGGCCTTGCTTACTGTACTAGGCCTTACTGATGTTCCCTTGGCTGTTGCATGGAGGAGGGCCTTCTCCACTGCAGTGTCCACCATGCGCAAAGATCCCCCCACTGAGATTAGACAGGTGTTGAGTGTTTCCGTCAACAACTAAAGATATGTCGGTTTGCCTGGGTGTTTTCCTGACCACCAGCATTGCCAGCTACACTAGGTTATTTTAATGAGATATGTTATTGTTTGATTACTGTTTGAGTGTTTTACTGATTGAACTTGGTGTATTTTGTTGTTATTTACTCTGTGAATCACTTTTGGTTCTCTTTAAAATAAATGAAAAGTGCTTTAAACATTTTATGAAATAAGTAAAATAAAGCATAAACTCCACAACAATCAAGTAAAAAGGCATAAAATCCAATACACACAATGTATCTAAAACAATAACATTCAATAAAAATAGCAATCACAGCAATCAATCAGATCAGAATTAGAATAGTACTAACCCCCAAAAGCAAATTCAAACCAGCAGCAGTCATGAAAGGCTTACTGAAAGAAACCATGTTATTCATTTTCTTTATTAAAACAAACAAACAAACAAGAAAATGAGGGAGGCCCATTTGTGATTTTTGGCAAGAGGCACTTTCCAGAGTCTACGGGCTAAAACAAGAAAGGACCTGCTCCTTACAACTGTGCCATATGTCCCCCCGTACCATCAAGGCTGTTGCCAGGTTTGACAGAACTGTGAACCAGGTAGCTTAGGGCTGTGACTCAGTGGTAGAGCACCTGCTTTGCATGCAGAAGGTTCCAGGTTCAATCCTTGGCATCTCCAGGTAAGGCTAGGAAAGAATCCTGCCTGCCTGAAACCTAGGACAGCCTCTGCCAGTCAGCGCCGACAATACTGAGCAAGAAGAACTAATAGTCTGACTATAATAAGGCAGTTTCCTATGTTCCTATGACCTCCAGTGCCCCCACAAGTGCTTCCCTGGTGCTCCCCACAAAGCTTACCGATGGGAGAATGAGTGGTGATGAGCAGCTGAGTGGACAGGTGGCTGTGGGAGATGCAGCACACAGCTCCAGCCACCCGGTATTCCCTTCCCTCAGCCCACTGCTGTAAAGAGAAGTAATGGGCCAGACAGCTACAGCTCCTGCCTCTGCCAGCATCTTCCTTATCCCCAATATGTATCGCAGGGTCAGATCCCAGAGGCATTAAGGATAAGGAAGACAGCAGTGGCTGTGGCCTCCTGTCCCAGCTCTTCTCTTTATACCATCAATTTAAACTGTGTTAGATGATGATGATTATTATTATTATTATTATTATTATTCCACTCTCTGGGTGGTTCAGAAAAATTAAAAACCTAAAATACAACATCATAAAAAATATAATATAAAATCTTATACAAAAATAGAAAGAAATTTAAAACAGTTAAAAAAAAAACCCAATCACAATATCAGGGCCAAATAAGACAACTGACATTAAAAGCCCCATCATATGCAGTCAAATGCCTGGGAGTAGAAGAAAGTCTTAACCAGGTGCTGAAAAGATGACAATGTTGACACCAGAGGACTTCAGTGTGGAGAGGATGCCACAATCTGGGGGGCACCACTGAGAAGGCCCTCTCCCTTGTTGCCATCCTCCAAACCTCCATCAGAGCAGGCATTCAGAGGAGGTCCTCAGATTTTGATTGTAGTGTGTGGGATTTTAGGGTATGGGTAGGTTCATACTGGGAGAGGCACTCCATCAGGTATTGTGGTCCAGAGCATGTAAGGTTTTATAGGTCAAGACCAACGCCTTGAATTGGGCTTGGAAACATACAGGCAGCCAATGCAAGTGGATGAGAATCGGTGTTATATTCTCAGACTTTCTGGTCCCCACTATCACTCTGCCTGACACATTTGTTACATGCTGCTTCCGAACCATCCAACTTGGAGGTTGCTGGAGCATAGACTACTGAAACCAGGTTATCCCTGTCCAGATAGAAGTGTAGCCTGGCCACCAGCACAAGATGGTAGAAGGCACTCCATGCCATGGAGGCCACCTGAGCTTCAGGGGCAAAGATGACTCCAGGAGAACCTGCTCCTTCAGGGGGAGTGCAATCCCATCCGGAAAGGTTGAACACCCTCTGTCTGGTCAGAAGAACCATTTTAAAAAGGGCAAAGGCTGGCATTAGCTGTGGTTAGGCCCATGGGCCTCAGCATTTCCCCCCCCCCATGCCAGGGACAGATGCCAAGGCTGCCAACCATTCTAAACATTTCACCTCTCTTTCAGCCCTGGAAGATATACAATGCTGAGCATATATCTGTAGGGAACGTAGATAAATTATCATGTTGTTCATCCAGAAAAAATCTAGCAAACAAGGGTTATATTATACGTTGGCTGAATTACTATTGATTGACTGAAAACAAGTTTTTTATTTTAGTTGTATCTGTCCCACCCTAATGGGTTGGGTTGTGGGTAATAATGATAACCTGTCATTGGGTGGGATGCAGCAGCCATTGCAGTCACTAGACCAGGCAGCCTTTTCCATTAATTAGGGCAGCCTTCCACAACATAGTGCCCTCTAGGTGTGTTGGACTATAAGCCCATCATCCCCAGCCAGTAAGGCATGGCTTCCCTAGCCAATACCCCAAAGCGGGGAATGAACCATCCCAGTTCTCAGCAAAGAACATGACAAAAGCCATGGCAGCAGAAGCAGTACACAGGCATTCTCCTATAGGGTGGCCATTTTACAGAAAACAGTCCTCTATTTAAAGGACTGTCCAGTCCAAGTCTGGCTAAGAGATAAAGAACTATAAGAAGGGGGAGAGCAGCAGGGGCCTTGAGTTACCCATCCACAGTTAACACCTGGACAGCCGATTGAACAGGCAGGCAGGACACTTCATCACAGTCTTCCCCAGGTGAGATATGCCGTATTTCTGTTTAAAGTATCATTATTATTTCTCAATTTGCATCTATACATATTAATTAGCATATGCAAATGTCTTGCAAATCACTATAATCTTCTTGGTGATGCATTCCTTCTTTTTTGGCAATTTGTAAGTGGCCACCCGAATTCTCAGCCTTTATTCAGAGCAGCTACACATAGATGTACACATAAGGCTGCGACTCCACAGAAATGCAAGGGGAAGAAAAACTCCTGAGAACGTGGATTTATGTGCAGAGTTCAGCCGCCTGAGAACCTCATTTTTTCATTTATTTTGAAAGCCTCTATCCCTTATGGCTGCAAAGATATGCTTGAAGGTATGTGGGTAATCGCGCCTGATGGAATCTCGGAAGCCAGAGGATGAGCTGAATAAGATTCCCTTCCCTTGGTTAGAAATAGGGCTTCGGTGCACTGCATATGTCTTTGCCCCCTCCATATAACTAGCACCATTAGAGTAAATTATGGAAAATGGTAAACACTGGCTGACTAAATGATGCAAATAAAAAAGAAAGAAAAAGAAATTATGCGCATTTCCCCAGATTACAGCATTCAGCTTTTCTTGACACACAATTGGATTCCCTAAATACAGGGGGGGAGGGTTTCTGCAAAAAAATAAGCACAGAGTATAAACTGCCCAGAATTGCTTTGTCATCAGAATAAATTGGGCGGCCCACACATGTAACAACTATGATCAGACCGAAGGTGGTACATGCTAACTGGGAACTGTAAATGTTATTGTGGGGAGCCAAGATAAGATACAAAAGGGTGATGGGGATATATGACAGAGGGAGAGAGAGAGAGAGAGAGAGAGAGAGAGAGAGAGAGAGCACTTAGAGAGAGCTATGATTTTCATGCAGAAAAAGAAGCAGAATCAACTCCTGGCAGCTCAAAATAAAGACACTTTTTGAGATGTTCCTACTGGAAAAGAGAAAATACCTAAAGTGCTGAGAGTGGGTTTGAACCCTTGATCCATCGAGATTTTTTTCTTTTCTTTTCTTTTCCTTCTTTCTTTCTTTTTGGTGGTCAACTTTAATATTATGCTGCCCACAATATATTTAGGATAAATGGCACTGTATATTTATTTAGATCTTTAATCTGCTCCAGTCCAGGAATTCTTGGCCAATGCCAGCTACCAACAACACCTACTTCCAGCAGTTCAGATAATTTGTTGTGATTGCTCAGATTCCCAACTAGTCGTGTTGTTAATATTCTAACAGTCTTCAAATGCTTGCATTTAATTTGGACCCCCTGTGGCCCAGTTCTATGTCTTACTAATATGTGCTACCATTCATTTCACAAGTAATTATGGGCATGATCCAGCAAGGTTTGACTACTGCAGTGTTGTACTACTCTACAAGCAGCTACCTTTGAAGACTGTTCAGAAACTTCAGCTGGTTCAGAATGCTACACCCAGACTATTGACAGGGGCCCACTATAGGGAGCATGTGATTCCCACATTACAAAAGCCTCATTGGCTACTGGTCTGTTTCCAGGCTCAATTCAAAGTGCTGCTTATAAGACCTCAAAGCCCTAGGTTTTAGGATCCTCAGGAGGGGTCCTTCTGTCTGTCCCACATCTGAAGCACATCTGGCATGTATGAAAAAGAGGGACTTCTTGGTGACTTCTCCCAAGCTCTGGAAGTGCTTTTATTTATTTGGTCCATATCGACCTGGAGCTGATTGTAGTTCTGATTGTAGTTCAGATCACGAACTTCTTATTGCACGATTTAGAATCAGACTAAAGAGAATAGGGTAGACCCACAGATCGGTTAGATATGAGCTCACTAATATTCCTCATGAATATGCAGTGGAGGTAAAGAATAGATTTAAGGGACTAGATTTAGTAGATAGGGTCCCGGAAGAACTATGGACAGAAGTTCGCAACATTGTTCAGGAGGCGGCAACAAAAAACGTCTCAAAGAAAAAGAAAACCAAGAAGGCAAGATGGCTGTCTGCTGAGACACTGGAAGCAGCCCAAGAAAGAAGGAAAGCAAAAGGCAACAGTGGTAGGGGGAGATATGCTCAATTAAATGCAAAACTCCAGAGGTTAGCCAGAAGAGATAAGGAATTATTTTTAAACAAGCAATGCGCTGAAGCGGAAGAAGATAATAGAATAGGAAAGACAAGAGACCTCTTCCCGAAAATTAGAAACATCGGAGGTAAATTCCAGGCAAAAATGGGTATGATCAAAAACAAAGATGGCTAGGACCTAACAGAAGCAGAAGAGATCAAGAAAAGGTGGCAAGAATATATGGAAGATCTGTATAGGAAGGATAATAATATCAGGGATAGATTTGATGGCGTGGTCAGTGAGCTAGAGCCAGACATCCTGAAGAGTGAGGTTGAATGGGCCTTAAGAAGCATTGCTAATAACAAGGCAGCAGGAGATGACGGTATCCCAGCTGAACTGTGTAAAATCTTGCAAGATGATGCTGTCAAGGTGATGCATGCCATATGCCAGCATATTTGGAAAACACAAGAATGGCCAACAGATTGGAAAAGATCAACTTCTATCCCCATACCAAAAAGGGGAAGCACCAAAGAATGTTCAAACTATCGAACAGTGGCACTTATTTCACATGCCAGTAAGGTAATGCTCAAGATCCTGCAAGGTAGACTCCAGCAATTCATGGAACGAGAATTGCCAGATGTACAAGCTGGGTTTTGAAAAGGCAGAGGAACTAGAGACCAAATTGCCAATATCCGCTGGATAATGGAGAAAGCCAGGGAGTTTCAGAAAAACATCTATTTCTGTTTTATTGACTATTCTAAAGCCTTTGACTGTGTGGATCATAACAAATTGTGGCAAGTTCTTGGTGGGATGGGGATACCAAGTCATCTTGTCTGCCTCCTGAGGAATCTGTATAATGACCAAGTAGCAACGGTAAGAACAGACCATGGAACAATGGACTGGTTTAAGATTGAGAAAGGAGTATGGCAGGATTGTATACTCTCACCCTACCTATTCAACCTGTATGCAGAACACATCATGCAATGTGCTGGGCTTGATGAAGCCAAGGCTGGAGTTAAAATCGCTGGAAGAAACATTAACAGTCTCCGATATGCAGATGATACTACTTTGATGGCTGAAAGCGAGGAGGAGCTGAGGAACCTTATGACGATGGTGAAAGAAGAAAGTGCAAAACCTGGGTTGCAGTTAAACCTCAAAAAAACCAAGATTATGGCAACCAGCTTGACTGATAACTGGCAAATAGAGGGAGAAAACATGGAGGCAGTGACAGACTTTGTCTTTCTAGGTGCAAAGATTACTGCAGACGCTGACTGCAGCCAGGAAATCAGAAGATGTTTACTTCTTGGGAGGACAGCAATGACAAATCTTGATAAAATAGTGAAGAGCAGAGACATCACACTGACAACAAAGGTCTGCATAATGAAAGCAATGGTATTCCCCATAGTAACCTATGGCTGCAAGAGCGGGACCATCAGGAAGGCTGAGCGAAGGAAGATAGATGCTTTTGAACTGTAGTGCTGGAGAAAAATTCTGAGAGTGCCTTGGACTGCAAGAAGATCAAACCAGTCCATACTCCAGGAAATAAAGCCAGACTGCTCACTTGAGGGAATGATATTAAAGGCAAAACTGAAGTACTTTGGCCACATCATGAGAAGACAGGATACCCTGAAGAAGATGCTGATGCTAGGGCAAGTGGAAGGCAAAAGGAAGAGGGGCCGACCAAGGGCAAGGTGGATGGATGATATTCTGGGAGCTGGGGGTGGCGACAGGAAGCTCTGGCGTGGGCTGGTCCATGGAGTCATGAAGAGTCGGAAGCGACTGACCAAATAAACAACAACAACTTATATTATCATTGATTTTAAGTGGTTGTTTTTATCAATGTTTTATCTGCTTCAGTTTTGTTTGTTTTTTTACTTTTGTGTTTGATTGTTGTTTACTGTCTTTTGTTGTATTTGTTTTATGGCTCTTGGTCACCTTGAGCACCATTTGGTGGAAAGGTGGCATACAAATTTAGCAAACACATAGTATATACACGCATATATAAAGTTAAGCATTTTGATTTCCATAATTGGCCCCACCCACATGGAGTCGAACGTTACCAAAGTGGCATGAGAGGAAGTCACAGGAAAGCACCTCCATGCTGCTGCAGGTCCCGTGTGAGTATCCGTTCAAGGAGAGCGTTGAATATTGTGAGATGTGCAAGATCAGGGCTGGGCAGACTTCAGACTTGCAGGGTCTACCTTCGTTTTTTTCTAGAACCTCAGGATCCTCCAACAGGAGGCTGGTGCAAAAGACATACACTCAGTGTTAAAGAATTCAGAGCCTGGGAGAAAAAAAAAACAAATTGCAAAATACCAGAACTAAATGGGGGGTCACAGTCCTTCCACACACAAATCGACTCCTGGTTCCCCACACAGCGTTCATCATTTCAGCATATAATTAAGGAAAGGGAGATCATTTTGTTTCTGCTGTTGTTAAACAACTGGGAGTCTGAAATCCTTGCTGATCACCCAGAGAACTCTCTGTAGATCCTGATCTACCTTCCTCTGTATTAAATGCCCCATAGGGAACAAAAGCCAAGAAAGTGAGTTTTCAAAGCACCCTTTATTACTTTTTTAAAAAACAGATAACAAATGGAGTTACCCAAACTTAAGAGATGTATGACACTGTCATGACCCAGAATACCAGCAGCAGCCTGAATGCTGAATCAGAGGACAAGGGTCCAACTGAGATATTACAGATATTGTTTAAATATGGGAAGTGGTATATTAAGGGCACAATCCCATCTGGATGCCCATCAGCCTCTGAACTTGGAGGACGATGGGCATCCCATCCAAAGCAGGAGAAGCGTGGAGGCAATCATCTCTTCCACGCTTCTCCCACTTGGCACTTTTGCCAGACTAGCTAGGGCAAGTCTTTTCCCATCTAGCTAGGGCATTGCGGAGGGGGAGGGAAGGAGGCTGGGAAAGCCTGGGGATAGCTCATATTCTTGCTTCTTCAGTCCCCTCCCGTCTCCACCCACAGAACCATCCCCTTTCCCTCCTCTCTAAGGTCGCTTTTGCAAGCTCAGGTTGGGGAGCTCAGACTCCTGGATCTGAGGTCAGACGACTGACTCTGACCTCAGATCCACAAATCCGAACTATCCTATGCCCCTACCCCACCCCCAGACACTGTCTAGGGGCCATAGGATTGCTCTCCTCACATATGAAATAAAATAAAACTGAGACAGGAGGGCTAACAGTGCATATGGCAACAGTGTACACTCAGGATTAGTGTCAGATTGAAGTCCTGATGTGAATCCTGAGCAGAGTCCTCCCAAGCCAGAAAACCCTGAACCAGAGACATCACCCTGGGCTGGGACACCTTGTGGCTGCAGCCACAGAGCCAGATGCCACTGAGGGAGCAGCCGTATTGCCCCCAAGAGTCCCATGTTCCACCATGGCCCCCAAGAGTCCCATGTTCTCACCACCACCACCACAGGCAATATGTCCAGTGGGTATGAATGGAGAGATGACACAGTGACAGAGTCCTGGTCAGAGGGCTTCCCAACCAGAGAACAGGGCTTGGGAGAACTATTCAGGCCAGGGAGGCTATATAATGGCCTGGATAACAAAAAGCACTCATTTGGAACACATTGTCTGCTCCCTAGGACCTGTCTGGTGAGGTCCACATAGCAACTTAATAAATATACCAAACTCACAGAGATGATGTTTAAATTAATTAGTCATGGCCAGGCATTGCAGAGCAAAAGATGACAGCATGAAGCGTCTCCTAGCATTACTGCAAGATCATTGTTAACTTCCATCGTACTCCACCACTTCCATTAAAGCACTGTGAATTGTGCAACAGCGAATCCTGCAAAATCGTCAGGTCAGCTGCATCACTTACCCTTCTTCTTGTCCAGGCTCCTGCTCATGCTTGGATTCCCTTGGCTGGAAAGCCTCCTGGGTCCAGAGCTTTAGATAATGAGGAAGATGAGATTCTTGTGAAGGCACCTGGTGCACTGCTAGAACTGCCTTCTAAAACAGCCTTAACATCTTATTAAAGATGGACTGAGATGTCTATGAGAACGATCCAGCCATTGTAAAGTGCTTTTACGCCCAATTGATTCCAATGGGCAAGTGAGCCATGTGCTCAAAACCCTTCCACTGAAATGACTCTAAAGCAGGGGTGCCCAATCTTTTCAGACCCAAGGGCTACATGTGATGCTGGCTCAAAGGTTGGGAGCCACACATGTGCACACATGCAGGCTTGTACACACACATGCATGCACATGCATGCACATACTCGCCAGTGATCCTGATACAGATTTCTCTTTCCTCACTACTGCTGCCATATGTATCAGGATCCGGGGGGGGGGGGATGGATTCGGCAGTAGCAGAGACCATGGCCAGTAGAGGCTGGTGGCTCCAAGTTTGGTGGGGTGGGAATCCATTCTGGGTTTCAGTCAGAACTAGCAAAAACTCTAAAGGCGCTATCCAAGGTGCTGACCTTTGGGGATAGGGCTAAGCACTTTGGATAGCTCCTTTAGAGTTCTGGTTGGTTCCAACTAAAATCTGGAATGGATTTACAGCCCCACTGAAATCAGAGCCACCAGCTGCCACTGGTCAGGGCACACTTGGGGGCTGCTTATGACCCTGGGCCACAGGTTGTGCACCTCAGCTCTAACATGATTAATTGGGGGCTTGCTTTTGCCCCAGTATTTTTTATTAACGTAATTATCACAGCTATCATTTTAAACTTGATGATACACTTTTTATGCACCAGCTACCACCAAAATACGTTTGCAATCAAACCAAGCAACACCTCTCTTCAATGGAAGAGAGTTTATTGACAACCATCACCATAATATCAGATTATGTGAATCCAGCCTCAAAATGGAGAGCCTGAAAAATATAAGATGGTTTCTTTTCATTACTTTAACAGTCAAACAAACAAACAGCAGTTTGTTACTGGATTGAATTTTTCCCTTGGCAACCAGGCCATTCAGTGTTAATTGCTTTCTCTAAAATGTATAAGGGTCCATTGTCCTCAGTAGATTTAGTACTTATTGTAGTTAATTTGTCTTAAGGAGGTAAATGTTTTCTATTTTAAAAATTAGGGTAGCTTTATATATTAGATGAAGAAAAGTCCAAAACATTTACTCACCTTTGAGCTATCTCTTTTTGTCTTATTAATTGAAAGATGTACTAACAAGGCATTTATTTATTTGTAATTTATTTATTTATTTATTTAGAATGTTTCTTCATCCCCCCCCACCCCTCACTCAATGAGTACTTGAGGGGATGTACAATAAAATATAAATATTAAAATATATAAAAATACAAAAAACTAAAATGTATTTTTAAAACAGGAATTATTGATAAACACAGAGAATGACATGAACTGTTAAAAGCTTGGTGGAACAATATCATCTTCACCAACCATCTGAAGGAAACTAAGGAGGATGCTAGCCTAGCCTCTCCAGGGACAGAGTTCCACAACTGGGGAGCTCCTACACAAAAGGCCCTGTTATGAGGGCTGACCAACCTCACCTCTCTAGGAGTTGGAACACACCACAGGGCCTTAGATGATGAGCACAAATTTGGGGCAGGCTCATATGAGAGGAGGCAGTCTTTCAGCTATCATGACCCCACGCCATGTCTTAAACTGCTATCCTATGGTCATAGGACTGACCATAAGGTTGGTCAATATAACTAATCTTATGTATAAAACAGGGGACACAGGATTTTCCAAGATCTCCCTCGCCCTCTCTAATGGCAGAGGAAGAGGTCTTGCCTTGGAAACTGAGATTCCACCTCGTAAGCCTCCTCCGTGAGGCTGCAGAAAGGTCCTCCGCTCTCACAGAGTGTGAAAATGAGGCATTCCGGGTGTGAGCTGGGGGTGTGCAGGAGAGGCCTGGATCATAGAAAACTTATACAGAGTCTGACCCTGGGTCCATCTAGCCCAGTAATCTCAACACTGACTGGCAGCGGCTCTCCAAGGTTCAGGCAGGAATTTTTCCAGCCATGCCTGGAGATGTTAGGGATTGAACCAGGGACTTTCTACAGGATCCAAAGCCTTCCTATTTTCCCACGTGCCTACAGAGAAAAAGGGAAACAACTTCAGTCCTGGAGCTGGCATAGTTTATTTCCCTCCCATTAGAATCAAGGAGAAGGAAACATTTATTCTAAAGCTCCTGAAATTGGGAGTGGGGGGTGGGAGGGGAAAAAAAAAACACCACCACCTTTTACCCTGCCTGCATGAGCCGGCAGGACTTGGGGAAAGCTATCTTCCTCGCCTCAGACTCTCCCTCTCACCCCAGAGGATTGCTCTACCCAGCTCCTTATCAGACAGATTCTGTAGGCATTGTACAAATGTTAAAATCGAAGCAAATGTAATACAAAAAGAAATCCACCATACAAACCTTTAAAAAAAAAAATCCAGACCCAGTACAATAACACAGTTACCAGCACAATAACTAAGATATAAATGTCATAAGAGCTAAAACTGGCCATCAGTACAGGGACTAAAATAGACTAAAATTGTTACAAATATATTAATCCAACACCATCTTAAGACATTCAACTTTTCATGGTAAAATACATAACTAGGAACCATAATAATAAGTTCTTAAAAGGCCCGGGAGAATAAAATGTCTTGACCCCAGTGCTGAAAGGACAACAATGTAGGCACCAAGCAAGCCCCTCTAGGTAAAGCACTCCATAATGGGGGGCCACTGGCAAGAAGGCCTCTCCCCCATAGCCACCATCCAAATCTCAGATTAAGGGAGCACTCAGAGGAGAGCCACCATAGATTACTTTAAGGCGCAGGTAGGTACATATAGGAGAAGGTGTCCCATCAGGTACTCAAGTCCCAAGTCTTGTAAAGCTTTATCAGTTAAAATCAGCACTTTGAAACAGGACTGGAAATAAACTAGAAAACAGTGAAAGTGAGAAAAGACTGGAACACTATGCACATAAAAAATATCGGCATATCTGTTGTTTTAGGGATCACCTCACCCATTATTACTATTACTATTAATTTCATGTCTATATTGCCCAGTAGCTGAGGCTCTCTCATGGTTCACAACAATTCACAAAAATACAGCATCATAAGCATTATATGACATTACACAATACGTTATAATAAAACATAGTCTAAAAAAATTAACATACAAAATTTAAAACTATTTAAATAGCTAAAAACTATTTCAGTACACAATGTCAGTAAGAGACCTGTTCAAGATAGCTGACATAGGTGCCTCATCATATGCCATTAAATGCCCGGGAGTAGAGGGCAGCCTTACCCTGGCACTAAAAAGATGACAGTCTGCCCAATCTTTGCCATCATCAGAGGAAGCACTTTTGAGGGTGCCACATAGTCCTGAGATTCACCTCAGGAGCACTTGCAGTAGAGCATTTAGAGTCACAGCACCCACCCCCCGAAATGCACTACCAACTGTCAGTAGCCCCCACAGCTCCGGTGTTTCGATGCCTCCTCAAGACCCATCTCTTCACGCAGGCTCTCCCTGAAGAGTGTGCCGTTTTGTTGGTGATTCGTAGTTTTATTGTGTCGTTTCATTGCTATATTCCCTTGTTTTGATAGTACAATACTGTATGTTCACCGCTTTGGAACTCTGTGGAAAGCAGTATATAAATCTGATTGATTGATTGATTGATTGATTGATTGATTGATTAACTAACTAGTCACGCATGGGGTTCATTCCCAGGGGATGTCTTGTCCTAGGATCACAGTCACAGAATCCAAGACACCATTTGAAGCAGCTAGGCTTTTGTGTGTGTGTGTGTGTGTGTGTGTGTGTGGTTAAGAAAAATAAGAAGACATTAACCACCATGCATTTAAAGTAAGATGGAATTTTTTAACATTTCACCCCACCCCACCCCCACATCGAAAGACACTGAATGGACACACACACACACACTTTCACAGGGGGATTCATGAACCTGCGAAAGTGGTGGGAGACATTCGCCCCAGCACCAGTTCATCATATGCAACTGAGCTCAAAAGATGGGCAGGTTTGTCAGCCTGCTGATTCCCATTTTAGTTAAATGAAAAGACTGCATAATTTCTGAACTCACTAACTTACTAGTAAGGTAGCATCTCTGGGCATCTCCAGATGGAGGGCTCCTAGCATTACCAATCAAAAGGGATTGCACAGCTTGTCTGTCTTTTCCTCCCTTAATGTGTTTTTCTGATAAGAAAAAAAAAAAGCAGAAGAAAACATGGGAGGGTTACAAGCTGGAGACAAACTATGTTGTCTCCGGACCCCCCGCATATTCTGTGAATGAGTATTGTATAATAAAAAGCCTCATCTGGAAGCAGCCTGTCTGTATGGATGTCTGATGGTATGGACCTTTGGCTGGTATTTGAGTGGCTTCTATAATATTTGTAAATGTGTCTCTTTGTACATTCACTGACATGCTATCATTTTCCACCCAAAGAAACCTACACAGGAACGGTTTTCTGTTTCTCAGCTTCATCAATTTACAATGCAAACCTATACATATTTACCTGAAAGTAAGCCCCACTGACTTCAACAGAATTTACATCTGAATTGGCATGTATAGGATTGCACTGCAGAAGTATTACAAAGGAGTCAGATATGGGGACAGTGCTACAGAAGCCCCAGTAGTGAGAGAAGCATAAAACAACAAGGAGCAGTATGCAACAGGGCCCCTCTGACTCTACTAGTTCTGTTGTGCTCAGAGGAGCTGGCATAATGGAGCTTTCATGCTTCTAAAATTAACCGCAAAAATTAGTAGAAACGCGTGTTTCTGGAGCAGGACAGGTCAATGGCGCTCCCTTCTGCATTTCCACTCATTTGGGGTTGTTTTTAGAAGCACGAAAGCCCCATTGCACAAGCAGCCACTCCCATGGGTGCACAGGCACAATAAGGTACAAACCAAGGAGTCCCCCACATTTTCTTTAATGGGTGAGACATTTATCATGCACTTGTCATTCCTTACTCACGGTTGTTTGGGGGTTGTTTAGATGATGTTGTGACCCTCCAGTTTCATTTCTGTGTCTAAACAGCACTTTCAGATAGTTTTTTTAGAGCAGGAAAAATGTGGCATTTAATTGTGAAAGCAAAAGAAAAGCATGATTTCTTTGTATGTATTTGTGCTATTTTGTTAAACCACAGTGCCACCTGGAGGTTATGTAGTGGGAAAGCAGCAAAGGAAACACTCCTTGTGCAGTACTCAGATCTCAATTCTGTGACAAAACCCAAAGTAGTCACATGCCTCACGTAGAAAAGCTCAAAAGCACTGATCTACAACAATAAAAAATTTAATGAATGAACACAACTAATCACCTGACACGCATACATATATTCCTTCTTCCATAAGTAACCAGCAAATATTTTAGAGCAGACACCATTGAATAAACTTTATCCATCAACCGAAAAGCTGATAATTAGATATTCTGGGACTGCATGGTGGGGAGCTGGGAGGGAGTGGAGGACAGGGTTCGAATTAAGCTTATATCAGGTTCCTCATAAATCCAGAGCTGATTCTGCCTGCATTGCTTTGCACTTTTCTGATATGCATCCCTGCATATATATACAAAAGTATAACAATAACATAATATTTGGCCTCAGAGTGCTTCGGCTCTTGGGTGGTATAAAAACGGAATAAATAAATAAATAATCTATAAATAAAAGAACAAAGACTAAAGAAATATACAGTCGCTTCATAATGTCCACATTACAGCTCATTAGTTTGGTCACCCCAGAGATCTTTTCTATATACGCATCATTTGTGGTTGCTCTGAGTCCAGTGGGCCACAGGTAAGGAGTGCTGGTATGTGCACAGAGACGGTACAGACTCGAGGTGTATTGGCTTTGCCTGTCAGTGCAGGCATTCTTTTTCATGATGTGCCAGAATAAACAGCCTCCATATGAAGAAAAAAACCATCTGATCTCGCCTCATCCTTAGTCTCATTTCATGCATATAATATCTTTGGGCTGTGTTTTTAAAAATAAAAAAACCCAAAACTCTTCGATATTTCATTGCATCATTCCCCATAGTCTTCCTATAGCCCATGGTTAATGAGAAGAAATCAGTATATTGCATCTTCTGGCACCTCTCTGCTGAACTGGCAGGATTCTTTGGGCACCAACTCATTTGCTGTTTAATTGAATTTTTTTTCTCCCGGCTCATTTCCATACAGAACCTCTTTTAGCATGCAGATTTATAGCTCCATATCGATTCCCTCTCTTCCCATTTTCTCCTGAGCTTGCAAAGCACCGGGACCAATTTTTAAAGCAACCACAGCCTATTGCCCCAGATTGCTCTGGGGAAGATATTTGCTTCCAAAGGTGTAATTACTCTCTAATACAAGTGCTTTCTTAGTCCTTTGCACACATACAACCACACACACACACACACACACACACACAATCTATCTTTTATTCTCTTTGTTGTTGTTCAGTCGTTCAGTCGTGTCCGACTCTTCGTGACCCCATGGACCATAGCACGCCAGGCCTTCCTGTCCTCCGCTCTCTCCCGGAGTGTGCTCAAGTTCATATTCATTGCATCAGTGATGCTATCTAGCCATCACATCCTCTGTCGTCCCCTTCTCCTTTTGCCTTCAGTCTTTCCCAGCATCAGGGTCTTTTCCAGAGAGTTTTCTTTTCGCATTAAGTGGCCAAAATATTTGAGCTTCAGCTTCAGTATCTGTCCTTCCAATGAGCACTCAGGGTTGATTTCCTTTAGGATTGACTGATTTGACCTCCTTGCAGTCCAGGGGACTCATAAGAGTCTTCTCCAGCACCACAGTTCAAAAGCATCAATTCTTCGGCGCTCAGCCTTCCTTATAGTCCAGCTCTCACAGCCATACATTACTACTGGGAAAACCATAGCTTTGATTAGACGGACCTTTGTCGGCAAGGTGATGTCTCTGCTTCTTACTATGCTGTCTAGGTTTGCCATAGCTTTCCTCCCAAGGAGAAGCATCTTTTAATTTCATGGCTACAGTCACCGTCTGCGGTGATCTTGGAGCCCAAGAAAGTAAAATCTGTCACTGCTTCCATTTCTTCCCCTTCTATATGCCAGG
Source organism: Heloderma suspectum (assembly GCF_057233095.1). Taxonomy (NCBI): domain Eukaryota; kingdom Metazoa; phylum Chordata; class Lepidosauria; order Squamata; family Helodermatidae; genus Heloderma; species Heloderma suspectum. The sequence continues at coordinate 268,732,631 of NC_139459.1, read as the reverse complement.
AAGTGATGGGGCCAGATGCCATGATCTTAGTTTTTTTAATGTTGAGTTTCAAACCAGCTTTTGCACTCTCGTCTTTCACCCTCAACAAGAGGCTCTTTAGATCCTCTTCACTTTCTGCCATTAGGGTGGTATCGTCTGCATATCGGAGGTTGTTGATAATTCTCCCAGCAATCTTAATTCCGACCTCTGATTCATCCAACCCGGCGTTTCTCATGATGTACTCTGCATATAAGTTAAATAAGCAGGGTGACAATATGCAGCCTTGTCATACTCCTTTCCCAATTTTGAACCACTCAGTTGTTCCATGTCTGGTTCTTACTGTTGCTTCTTGACCCTCGTACAGGTTTCTCAGGAGACAGGTAAGGTGGTCAGGTACTCCCATCACTTTAAGAATTTGCCACAGTTTGTTGTGATCCACACAATCAAAGGCTTTCGCATAGTCAATGAAGCAGAAATAGACGTTTTTCTGGAATTCTCTTGCTTTCTCCATGATCCAGCGAACATTGGCGATTTGATCTCTAGTTCCTCTGCTTTTTTGAAACCCAGCTTGTACTTCCGGTAGTTCTTGGTTCGCATACTGCTGAAGCCTAGCTTGTAGGATTTTGAGCATCACCTGGCCTGTGAAATTAGCTCAATTGTGTGGTAGTTTGAACACTCTTTGGCGTTGCCCTTCTTTGGAACTGGAATGTAAACTGACCTTTTCCAGTCCTGTGGCCACTGTTGAGTGTTCCAGATTTGTTGGCATATTGAGTGCAGCACTTTAACAGCATCATCTTTTAGGATTTTAAATAGCTCAGCTGGAATGCTGTCATCTCCGCTAGCTTTGTTGTTACTAATGCTTCCTAAGGCCCACTTGAGTTCACTCTCGAGGATGTCCGGCTCAAGTTCAGTGACCGCACTATCATGGCTATCAGGGACATTCAGATCTTTCCTGTATAGTTCTTCTGTGTATTCTTTCCACCTCTTCTTAATCTCATCTGCTTCTGTTAGGTCCCTGCCTTCTTTGTCCTTTATCATGCCCGTCTTTGCACAAAACGTTCCCTTGAGATCTCCAATTTTCTTGAAGAGATCTCTAGTCTTTCCCATTCTGTTGTTTTCCTCGATTTCTTTACATTGTTCATTTAAGAAGGCCTTCTTGTCTCTCCTTGCTATTCTCTGGAACTCTGCATTCAGCTGGGTATATCTTCCCCTTTCTCCCTTGCTTTTCGCTTCCCTTCTTTCTTCAGCTACTTGTAAAGCCTTATCAGACAGCCACTTGGCTTTCTTGCATTTCTTTTTCTTTGGGATGGATTGAGTTGCTGCCTCCTGAACAATGTTACAGACCTCCGTCCATAGTTCCTCAGGCACTCTGTCTATCAGGTCTAATCCCTTAAATCTATTCCTCACCTCCACTGTATATTCATAAGGGATATGGTTTAGGTCATACCTGAATGGTTTAGTGGTTTTCCCTACGTTTTCAATTTAAGCTGAAATTTTGCAACAAGATGCTCATGATCTGAGCCACAGTCAGCTCCAGGTCTTGTTTTGACTGACTGTATAGAGCTTCTCCATCTTTGGCTGCAAAGGACATAATCAATCTGATTTCGATATTGACCATCTGGTGATGTCCATGTGTAGAGTCGTCTCTTGTGCTGTTGGAAAAGAGTGTTTGCTATGATCAGTGTGTTCTCCTGGCAAAACTCTGTTAGCTTTTGTCCTGCTTCATTTTGTACACCCAGGCCATGCCTGCCTGTTATCCCAGTGATTTCTTGATTTCCTACTTTAGCATTCCAATCCCCTATGATGAAGAGGACATCTTTTTTTGGTGTTAGTTCTAGAAGGTGTTGTAGGTCTTCATAGAACCCATCAACCTCAGCTTCTTCGGCATCAGTAGTTGGGGCATAGACTTGAATTACTGTGATGTTGAATGGTTTGCCTTGGATTCGCACTGAGATCATTCTATCATTTTTAAGATTGTACCCCAGTACTGCTTTTCCCACCCTTTTGTTGACTATGAGTGCTACGCCATTTCTTCTAAGGGATTCTTGCCCACAGTAGTAGATATGATGGTCACCTGAATTAAATTCGCCCATGCCTGTCCATTTGAGTTCGCTGATTCCCAAGATGTCGATGTTCAATCTTGCCATCTCATCTTTGACCACCTCCAGCTTACCTTGATTCATTGATCTGACATTCCAGGTTCCTAAACAATATTGTTCTTTACAGCATCAGATTTTCTTTTCACCACCAGACACATCCACAGCTGAGTGTCCTTTCGGCTTTGGCCCAGCTGCTTCACTCTTTCTGGCGCTACTTGGAAATACCCTCTGCTCTTCCCCAGTAGTATATTGGACACCTTCCGACCTGAGGGGCTCATCTTCCGGCATCATCTCTTTTAGCCTTGTGATATGTTCCATGGGGTTTTCTTGGCAAGAATACTGGAGTGGGTTGCCATTTCCTTCTCCAGTGGACCACATTTTGTCAGAACTCTCTGCCATGACCTGTCCGTCTTGGGCGGCCCTGCATGGCATAGCTTATGGCTTCACTGAGTTACGTAAGCCCCTTCGCCACAACAAGGCAGTGATCCATGAAGGGGATGAGATGTTAAGAGAATAAGTTTATTCTCTTAACATCTCTCAATTTAGGACAGATGTCATGCTTGATTCAGGGAGTTCTTCTGATTTTATGTGTATTGCACATCCACATTTGGGATATATTTCAGACAAATAAGTTCTCCTAATTAATTATTTCCCTGTGCAAATCTCCCCATGCACTCCAGTGTACACACACAGCTCTTGTATTTCTCTGAGCAGCTTTTCCTATTCAAGGTAGACAGCATATTTTCATCAGCTTGTGTGCGTGTGTGTGTTGGAGGGAGGGGAGGGGAGGGGAGGGCTGCCCTCTACTGAAGTGAATAGGTAAACCCATGCCAGCAAGGTAGTGCCATGTGTACATGGGAGCGCCTACATCCTCAAGGAACCACTGTCCTGACATTTAAGTGTGGAGTCCTTCAAGAGCTATATTTATACTATTACCATGGAAAGATATGGCTCTTCCAGAGAAGCAGTTCCTGGTAGAATGCACCGTAGATATATGTATCACCTTAAATGAACAATAAATGAACTAATTCCGGAGCTGGAGGCATGCTCTGTGAAAGAGCAATGCAGGCAAACAAAATCCTCATTTTATATTCCAGATCATTTCTGGCCATAAATTCTACCTTATATATGCAGAAGAACATCTTTACTGGTGAAATGAAATAAAAACAAATGGGAAAAGAGGGGATGGAGAATAAACTCAGTGCAGTCGATGTAATTTGCAGGAAATTATTCCATTAATAATTTCCTGGAGGTCAAAGATAGTGCTCATGAAGGTTAAGGGACTGGAATATGAAACCTTGCATTTAATTATTCGCTAGCCATTGCAGATAGAGTTTGTCAGAATTTTGCTTACCCAATCCATATACTTCATGTGGATTCTATGTACCTGTGACCTTTGAAGATGCAAGCAATTCTTTTAGATCAGTGTAAAGCTACAGTTTGTTTAATTCACTACTCTTTAATATGAACATCTACTAGCACATTGTGTTTGCATTGTGTAACAGGAGAAGGATTTCCACACACTCAGGCCTGAAGGCCTAGGGCTGAATTTTCATTTGAAGTGTGTGGCGGGGGGCAGGGGGATTTCTTCACAACACGCTGGGTCTATGTTATTGTTTTCTTATGGTTGGAGCATGCTACATGTCAGTTTTTATGTAGGGCCTTCCATTTCTGAGGGCCAGGATAATTCTGTCCACCCCACACACACAGAGGGCCAGCCCTGCACACACTTCTGTGATCCATAAACATTTGACAAGATGGGAGATAACTAAAACACTGCAAGCAGGGCCAACTTCAAGGGTAGGCACAGTTGGGCACCTGCCAAGGGCCCACAACCCAGCAGAAGCCCACTCAGTTGCTCTTTTTCTTCAGCATTGCCACCTGCTTGTTCAACTGCTTCTCACTTTGGCCCAGACAGTGGTAGTGGTGAGAAGGAGGAGCAAGAGATGCCACTGCCTACTTGCTCACTGCTCCTCTGACTGCCTGCCAGCCAGCCAGTGGTAGTAATGATGGGAAAGAGGATGAGGAGGAACAGCAGCTGCTGACAGTGGCAGTGAGGAGGTCGACTCACTGAAGGAGGAGGCCCATTGACAGTGACGTGCCCAAAGCGCCTGAGAAACCTGGAGCCAGCACTGATTGCAAGGGCCTTTCAAACAAATCAGCTTGATTGTTGTTTTAAAACCACCACAGCCCCAAACGAGTGTTATGAAGTACCGGAACCAGTTCTTGCCATGAACTTTAGGGGATTGGCATTGGGACTTGTTTGCACCCAGTTTCTCTTCTCAGAGCTGACATCAGGAACCAACATTGTCAGGCAGCTTATGAGGCCCATTTCTCGGCAGTGGGCCCACCAACTAACATCAGCATCCTCTGGCCATGTTCCTCTTCCTCCTCCTCATGCTTGTCCTCCACCCACCCTGTCTGTGAGAGAGTCTATGGGTGATGGCAGCGGCAGCTGCTCCTTATCTCTATTGCTGCTCACTAACTTGTAGGCAGTACCTGGGGGGTGGGAAGAAACAACAGCAACCACTGCCACTCATTCAGAGCTGCCTCAAAACATTTTGCTGACTCTGAGGTGGAGCAGCGAATGGCATCCACCCACCTCCAAGTCGAGGTGCGTAGTACCCAAGGCTGGTCACATTTCGACACCTAAGGGTACGGCCAGCCCTGCACTCACTCACCTCTCCCTCAGGAGGACGGTAGGGAATAGGCTCAAAGGACAAGCAAGTAGACAAGTGGTGGCAAGGAGGAGGAGGGCCTGAACTTAAGGAGGAGGGCTCACTGAGGACAGCATGCCTATGGGCTTCCCAGAACCTGGATCTGCCTCTTCAGATGTTACCAGTTCTCCCTAACTAGCTAGGGAGAACTTTTTTTAAAGAAAAACAAATGCCACTTTGCATAAAATTTGCATATGCTAATTTATATGCATAGCTGAACATTTAGTAACAATCACTATAATTAAATAGAAATGCAATACATCTCATCATAGTGGGGTAGACTTTGACCAGGTGACTTACGTGCCTGCTTGCTCAGTTTGCTGCCCAGGTGCTAACTCTTGGGTGGGCAACTTCAACGCCTCTGTTGCTCTCCCTTCTAATGGTTCTTTATTCCTAAACCAGACTTGGACTGGATAGTCCTTCAAATAGAGGACACCTGGACACCTTCTAATAGAGGACTGCTTTCTGACAATACTTCAAATAGGATTGTAAATTATGTAAATTGTGACACATGGCTACCCTATAACTACCATTTAGAAACATAGATATACAACAATGTATTTGATCTACCAACTACACCCTCCTCTGGTCAGACTAGTTTTCATCAGCCTGGTTAGGTAGTTCAACCAACAAATGTCTGAATGATTTCTCCATCCAGCCCAAGGAGATGGTAGGTAAAGGGGATAGCAGGTGAAATAGCTCAGCCTGATGAGCTCTTTCATGTTATGAGAGGTCCAAAGCACTGGGCCCAAAGATGGGTGCAATTTATCACAGTAGTGCCTCAGGACAAATGTAGTATACTATCCAAGATCCATTTATGCCCCTATTTGCTAGGAAGGTGCTGAAGGGAGGGCACGTTGGAGAGATGCAAAATCACCTGCAATTTCTACAGTGCCACATCTGGGTCCTTTTCTGCAAAGTTAATGATTTACAGAAGCCCCATAAGATCTAGTCCCTCTACTCATTACACAGCCCTTCCACTTTTGATCAAGATGATGCCCTCATTTCACATGGTATTGGGGGCGGGGAGAGAGAGTAAGAGAATCCTCATTGTTAAAGCACCAAACCATTAGAAGTTCTAGCAATCTTCTGTTAGAAGGCTTGCGATCCTATCCACACTTACTAAAGAGTAAGTACCATTGCACTCAATTGGCCTTACTTCTGAGTAGATATGTATAGGATTGCATTCCATGTGAAACTTATGAGGGTATGAAGTCTAGATGTTCGATGGGTTTCTTCATGTTCCATACAGACAGATGTTTAATGTTTAGTTCCTGCTGGGTTGCTTCCTTGGTTAGACTTCTGTGCCTTTTAAGACAGTCAATGTAATTCCCGAACCTAACCTTATGGCCCAGATCCAGAGAAAGCAAGTTCTGCTACATTCTGTTTAAATTAATGGCACAAATAAGTCACAAGTAATTTAAATTTATTGATATCAGCATGACTTAGGCATGGGTGTCTTTAGCTCTTCAACTCATGCATCGTTAACCTGAGAAGTGATTGGAAGGATGAAGGTCAACATTAAATCAGATCTCTGTTGTTTTTAGTATGTTTAGACTTGAAACTGAAAAGCTGGGACTTTTGAGGTGCCTTGATCCCAGCATGGCAGCCACATTTCTGTACCAAATAATGACCAACCTAGGTAGGAGAAATCATAGTCCCCTGAAGTTTTACCATGCTGTGCAGGAAATTTAGGCTCAGGCTACGTATTAAAGCAAATGAAAGCCAACAGAGCTCACGCACCCTGCCCACTCTTTAGAAAATGAAAATGTCAACATACTGCACACTCTCCTCCGCTATTTGCCATGTAATTACATGGTAATTGATGTTCCATAATAAAACATGGCTAATATCAAGGTGTGTTTTCCCACTGGGATAGAATGCTAAAGTTCACATTTCTGATTTAAGTCAGGTCTGCACTTAAAGTAGCAGAGGGATTTTCTTCGTCCCTCATCTCGCTTGACTTCCGGTAGCAGTTGGGATTCTGTATTCAGGAATGTTTGGGCTGAGCAAACAAACTAGCAGAGACCAGATTCATTAAGAATCCACAGAGGTATTTGTCATGGCTTATACTGGGAACAATGGGCTAGCTTGCAAAGAATTCTGATTCTAGATCCTCACAACATGGGGCAAAGGATACAGATTCAGCCAGAGAAGAAAAGCTGCTAATTAAATCTCTGCTTGCTCTCTTCTTTTTGGCTCAGCCTCGCCGCTTCCAAAGAAACCGGAGCAGCAGCCCGATCCGCTCCTTCACTTATGTCCCCTTCAGATTTCCTGGATAAACTGATGGGAAGGACATCAGGATACGATGCCAGAATCAGACCCAATTTTAAAGGTATGCGGTCATCTCTTGACTTTTCACCCCCTCTGCCATTTTGTTTTGGATAAAAACACGGTCTCCATGTCTATTTTCACCAGATTCTGTTTGTGGGCCTAAAGAACTAGACCACGCAGGTCCTGCCCACTCATTTTGAATGCTCCTCTACTTAAAGCAAAACGGGGAACTTCCCACAAGCAGAAGAACAGCATCTCAAGGGGAAAGTTTCTAGCCCAGCCCACTCCCTGACATGCTAGTTTGTGTGTGTGTGGTGTTGTTGTTTTACTTGTGGGACGATATTTGGGTTTTCTTTGTGTTTTACATAGGAGAGCATTCAGAAATGGGATTCCTCTACCTGTACTATAAACCATCGCAATCCATTCTACAACCTCATTTCCAACTCATTTTGCTGCATGTGTAATTCAGCCTGTTATGAAAGGATGAAAAGCAAGCAGCTTCCTCCCTCAATATTCACACAGATGGCTTCTACACTGGTCATAATGCTTCCACCTCCACCTCAATTCCAACAGTTTCCAGAGACATGGCCACGTTAGTCCATTGCAGCCAAAACAACATAGAGTCCTGTGGCACTTTAAAGACTAGCACATTTAGGGCGCAATCCTATGCATGTTTGGAAAGAAAAAAGGAAAGAAGTCCTACAACTCCCAGCAGTGCTGGCTGGGAAATACTGGAAGTTGTAGGATGTTTTTCTGACTAAACATGCATAGGATTGCGCCTTTAATAGCATAATCTTATACATGTCATTTGTTTATCTATTCATTTATCACGTTCTTATAATGCCCAATAGCCAAAGCTCTCTGGGTGGTTTACAAAAGATTAAAATCTTAAAAATACAATATAAAACATAATATAAAAGCCATTTACATACAAAAATAATTTAAAACGATCAACAATAAAAATCCCAGGACTGGTTAAAATTTTATCATATGCTGGCAAATGCCTGGGAGGGTTCAGAAACAGATCAGTCTGTTTCCAGTCTGTGTCTGTTTCGCATGTGTTCAATCATAAATCCATCCTGTCCCATTTTCTCTTATTTTTAAAAGATGCACAACAATTTACATTTATATTGCATGTATATTCCCTAAAATAAGCATTGTTGTATGCATTTGCCCTAAAACGCATGTTTTGTATGTATGTTTTGGAGACAAAAACTACACTACAAAATTCAGAGAAGGGCAGAGTCAGAGGGATAACTGTCTTCCAATCTGCGTATTAGTATGGGGAGTGTAAATTAGGTCAGTTTGTTTAAAATTGTGGACCAATTGAAATTCCCAGCATTTCTGCTCAGAAATAAGGCCCATTGAGCTCAATGGGGTTTACTCTCAGGTACGTGTGTATAGGATTGCAGCAGCCTAAGAGCCTGTCTAATGCAGTATTCTGTCTCCAACAGAAGATGCTGTGGGGATGCTCCACAAAGTCTTAACGACATGCGGTTCTTAGTATTCTGCACCTTGTCATCCACCCTTATTTTCCAGCCATTTAATCTGCTAGGGACTTCACTGAGCATAGACATGGGTGTAGTGAATATCTAGCCCAACAGCTGTAGAAATCCCTATTGTCCATGAATTTATCTTCTCCAATGTTAGTTACAATGCTTCTGATGGCAGACTTCCATAGAACAAATATAATACGGGGAGGCCACTTGACTCTGTAGAAGTGACCACATGTTGATTTCATTTTCATTGGGCTCCTTTTAGTGACTGTAATATGATAAAAGGATAACGTATTTAGAAAGCATGTGTTCCAGTCTGTCCAAGATAATAGGCATTTCCCTTATAGCCACTGTGTTTGATTTAATGTGTGCATGCATCTCCTGCTTGCTTCTTTAGTACTAAGAGGGATTACAATAACAATTTACCCAAGATCTCGCTAGGAATCAGCTGGAAATGCACAGACTTTTAGTGGGGGTTTCCAGTGAACTTCCTTCTTCATTTAAAACTCACCTGTATGTGACCCAGAACCATGCACACAAATACACATCAATCATTATCTCTTATCGTCCCCCACCCCCACCATCATAATGCACACATGCACACACAAAGGCAAATGGAGGTGCAAATGTACTTAGACTGTGGCTGAAACTACATATTGTAAGTGGTGCAGGAAACACTGGCATTGCACCAGTGTTTTATGCACAAGAACGTAACAAGAGCCCTGCTGGATCAGACCAAAGGTCCCTCTAGTCCAGCATTCTGTTCACACAGTGGACAACCAGCTGCCCATGGGCAACCCACAAGCAGGACATGAGTGCAACAGCACCCTCCTGCCCATCCTTCCCCAGCAACTGGTGTACATAGGCATACTCACAGAAAAAAGGTAATATCCTAAACCACACAAAAAAGCCACCAAACAATAGAGTTTATAGGAAACTGCCAATTCTAATCAATAATTAAAACCAAGGTTTTAATAAAATATTACAATATTTTCAATATATCTAACATGTTGTGTCAGTGTAAATATTTTAGATATATTTAAACCTGTTTATTTTTGTTTTACAGTCTTATGTAGAATCTCTGCAGTTATGAGACATTATTTGTAACTGGTGATCATTTGGGCTGTAATTTGTGTTTATTTTCCCACTGATGAAGACCATTAAATCAAAACGCGTATGGGACAGGGGTATTGCAAAATCTGTATAGCCCAGATACAGATACCAATTATTATATGTATGTAGGGAATACTTGAGGCCTGTTTGTGGATCTTTTTAACCTTTTTCGTAATATTTTATTAAAACCCTGCTTTTAATTGTTTATTAGAATTGGCAGTTTCCTATAAACTCTATTGTTTGGCACATAGGCATACCGCCTCTGATACTGGAGGTAGCACATGGCCATCAGGACTAGTAGCCATTGATAGCCTTCTCCTCCAGGAATTTGTCCAACCCCCATTTAAAGTCATCCACATTGGTGGCCACCACTACATCTTGTGGAAGTGAATTCCATAGTTTAACTATGCACTGCAGCCAATATAGCAGTGTTTTCTGTAGCCAATGTGCTGTGTACATGCAACTGGGAAGCCTGATGCATATACACAGATGCTTAAAGGCATGTGTACATACATGTATTACTTCCACACATTCTGCAGTTGCTGCAAAAATAGTGGTGTTTCCCACAGCAATCAGTGGAGTGGGGTGATGAGGATGAATAGGGCAATGTTAAGATGCTTTCAGATGGCATACATTTCGTCCATGTCACCTACATAAACCCGCTGCTTATGTGAGCTGATTTCATACTGCATGAAAGAACTTTGTCCCTTTGACAAGCATGCAACAGCAGCTCCAACAGCCTTGGGCAACCTCCCTCTATTTTGCCAGAGCCATCAGCCAGGCAAGGCTGCCCAAAAGAGCTGCTTTGTATGTGAACGCAGCATGAAATCTGTTCTGATGAAGCCACCTATCTCAGAGGGGAAGTTGACTCTGGCGGATTGCATGCCATCTGAATCTGCACCCTTCGTTGTTGAGCTCAGTCATGACACATGGAAGGGCCACTGTGCGATCAGGGGTAAAGTAATTCGCACAAAACAACTGTGGGCTTGAGAGTGCATGTGCACGTGTTTAACTGTCCTGAGAGGCTAAGCAAAAAAAAATTTAAAAAAAATTCTCATGACCTTTCCTCAGTCACATCCAAATTTAGCAGATCAGTAATAATGAGCCTTGAGCCATCAAGCCTCTGAACACTGAGTTACCCATACAAGTGGAACTGAACTCTTCCAGCTGCCCCTTCCCTGGAGCCACTTTGCAGCTTAGGAGCAGAGCAGATGTCAGCTGTGACTCATCCCTGCATCCCACAGGACTTATTTGTGGCCAGTGAAGAACATGTGGTCAGGCACTCACCTAATTTCAGCTCAGCTCCCTTTGGTGATATCTTCCTGTAGCTAAAATCCTACCACCAATTTGATACATCTGGAGAAAGTTTGCTTCATTAGATGAAGCTTGTGTGGAAGCTTCTTCACAGGACATATTTTGGTCTTTCGTGCTCACAATACCCTGTACCCGTCTGATGCTCAGCAAATACTTTGGTCTTTTCTTTTTGTGAATTCTCTTTTCTTGAATTCTCTTTTCACAAATATTTTGATCTTTTCTTTTTGCATATATTTTTGCTCCTTTTCGTGCTCACAACCCCCGTATCCGTCTGATGCTCTGCAAATGACAGCTATGAGCATTTCCAAAATGTCTGCTTTGACATACAGTTAAGACAACATTTACTCAAAGTATCCCCAGTATTTAAAGCCACCCAATCATCCAAAGCCATTAAAATCTTTTAATCCAAACTGCCAGGAAATTCCCCTCCCAATTTTGGTAACTAGCTGAGGACAAAGTAAAGAAGCAATAGGAGTGAAAGTGATGTTGATGATCATGATAGCAACTTCCTGCAAAGTGTTGGAAATGGCCTTTGGTTCATCATTTGCATCCTCCTTGCCACCTATTTTTCCATAAGCTGAGCAAGGGCTATGGCCATTCAGATTTGTTTCTGCCAACCACATGGCAGCTTTGCTGTTCAAGGGATGAATGGTTATAAGGGAACATTCTGTTCATTAGGCATGTGACCCTTTTAGCATGTAACATCCTAGGGGGAACGTGATGTTGTGATATTCAGCCAGTGTCATACCCATCCTGCACCCCACCACTGGCCAAATCCAGTCCAGACTTGGATTTTGGCACACCGCCATAATAGTTTGTACACTGCAGATGACCTAAGGTGGTCACTTGTGCACTGCACACACACACAAAAGGACAAAAGAAGACACAGATTTGCATACAATTTGCATATGCTGATTTATTTCTATAGATGCAAATTTAGAAATACTTATTATGGTTTTAAAAGAAATACAGGATATCTCACTATACTGGAGAAGACCATGACTAGGTGATCTATGTGCCTGCTCAATCTGCTGTCCAGGTGTTATGTGTTGATGGGCAACTTTAAGGCCCCTCCACTCCTGTCTTATGGTTCTTTTTCTTTAAATTGGGCTTGGCCTGGGCAGCCCTTCAAATAATAAAGGATGGCTTCCAATAGAAGACAGCCCTTTAAATATAGGACTGTTCTCTGTCAACTAGGATACATGGCCACCCTAGACGGCCACTTCCATGTGGTCATCTGAATTCTGTCCCTCTCTTTCAGTTGCCCATCTATAAAATGGGAATAATAGTTTCTTACCTGACCTACCTTGTGGCTTATCTTCTAGGGCTGTAGTGAGGAAAACATCATAAAAGATTATAAAGCACTTGCAAATTACAAGTACCTATAAATAGGGCTGTGCACCGGTTCGGTACGAAGCCCAAATAATGAGGAGAAGCAGGCTGATTCAGAGGTGCTTCATTGTGATACAAAGTGGATCAAACCAGCACCAAGGCGCCCCGAAGCGAAGCGGCTCCTCCACCAAGCGCCCCGTCCACCTTGTGTATTCTGAGCTCTTCTTATGCCTTCTGAGCAGCCCAGACAGGCAGTTTCCAAAATGTATCCACTTCTAAAAGATCACCCAGAAGGGCAGGAGGAGGCGGAAGGATGGGGAAGGCGAGAGGATGCAGAGGAGCCAAATGTATCCATTTGAGAGAGATCTGGCCACTGGGAGGGTGGGGAGCGAGCTTTGTTGTGAGTCAGCCTCCGTTTGCTCATTGTGAGAGAAGTGGTGTTACTGGAGAGGCGAGGGCTGTCTGAATGTTATTTGGCTAGAGCAGTGGTCTCTAAAGTGGGGTGCACACACCACGGGGGGGGGCTGCAAGATGATCCATTGGGGGGTGCAAGCCGCCTTATAATTGAGCAGGCTCCCGCTGCCCTGACGAGCTGCCGTTGTGCACAGTGGGGATGGGGGTAGCAGTGGCAGCAGCAGGATGGGATGGGAGCTGAGAGGGAAGCTCCATGGCATTTCTCCCTCCACTCCAGCCCTAGCCACTGGGAGCAACTGTCCCAGCCTCTGCCAGGCATGCCAGAGGAAGCCTTAACTCCTCCCACTCTCCTTTGGCAGAACGAAGCTGAGAAGAAAGCATGTGCTATGGGGACTGGGTAAAATGAGGATCCATAAAATCAAAAAGGGATCCTCATGATTTGATATGATTTTTAATGGGGACACCCACAAAACCACGATCCAATCACAGAGCGCATCTGCCTCCGTGGACTGAAACAGAAAAAACACGGATCCACCACTCATGGGCACAGCAGCCATGTAAAAACGTGGATCCTGGGCAGGGATCCTCTTGATTTCATATGATTGTTGCAGAGCAAATCCCCCAAACCACCATCCAATCACAGATCACATGTCTGCCTCCATGGAATGAACCAGAAAAATCATGGATCTGCCCCTTGTAGGTGCAGCCACGGTGCAAAAACAGGGGGAAATGGCTCCCCCCATTCCCCAGAACAAGATGGCTGCTGGCGCCCGTCCAGAGGGCCTAGGAGTTGGCAGCAGCCGCAGCCTGCCCTCATTGCAAGCCGCCACCGCTGGCCTCACTCAAGCCTTCACGGGCTCCTCACAAGCAAGGAGAGCCAGGGCCTGCAGGAGAGGCCTCCACCACCACCGGGGAAGAGGCGGGCCTGCTGCTGCTGCTGCTGCTGCCGCTGCTGCCGCTAATGCTGCCACCACCACCACCACCTGGCCTTCCCTGTGGACTCCGGCCTGGCATTATTTTTAAGGGGATTTTTAATTGTTGTGTGTGTGTGTGTGTGTTTTCTTTTTCCTGGGGGATTTTGTTGTGGTTTTAGGGGTGGGTAGCTTGCCTGATAGGCGGGAGCGAGGGGGCATGTGTCCACCTGATGGGGGCAGTGGGGGGAGTGTTGGGGGCCAGAAGATACCGAGGCTGGGCGGCAGGCGCTGGCGGAGCGCTAGGGGCAGGCCATGCCAGGTAAGGGGAACAAGGGAGAGATGTGTAGTATCTGTCCCCTGTTCCGGGCCTGTCCAGAGCTAAAGGATGGCTGGGGGAGGCGTGACCCCATCTTCTGGCCTTCGTTTGCTGCTCTGCAATGCCAGGTCTGTTACCCAGAAAACCGCCCTCATCCATGACATGATCCTGGATGAGGGTGCAGACCTGGCATGTATTACAGAGACCTGGCTGGCCGAGGCTGCTGCTCCAACCCTTGCAGCCATGTGTCCAGCCGGATTCTCGTATGCACAGCAGCCGAGGGCTGGGGATCGGGGAGGGGGAGTGGCTGTTATCTCCGGGAGACCAAGGTTGCTGAGTGAATGTACTGGAGGTTGGGCCCGAAGGGCAGTCTGGGGATTCTGCTCGTGTACTGTCCACCCCGCTGCACGACTGACTCCCTGGCCGAGGTGCTTGAGGTGGTCTCGGATGTACGTGTACAGTCCCCTACCTTACTGGTGTTCGGGGACTTCAACGTACATTCGGAGGCCATCCTCACAGGAGCACCTCGGGACTTCATGGAGACCATGGCCTCCTGGGAGCTGCACCATATTCTAACTGGGCCCACTCATGTAGCCGGTCATGCACTAGACCTTGTGTTTGTTTCTGGAGAAGCGGGGAGTGATCTGGAAGTCGGGGGTATATCCACCACCCCCTTGTCATGGTCAGATCACTATCTGGTGACGTTGGACTTCTCGGTTCCACAACCCCTCCGCAGGGGTGGAGGACCCATTAAAATGGTCCACCTCAGGCGTCTTATGGATCCAAAAGGATTCCTGAACGCGCGTGGGGATTCTCTGGGGCATGCCAACGGCCACTCGGTCGAGACCCTAGTGGGTGGCTGGAATGCCGCAATCACTGGGGCATTAGATCAGGTGGCTCCGAAACGCCCTCTCCCCCTGAACAGGGCTCGGACTGCACCATGGTTCAATCCGCGGTTACGAGCTCTGAAACAGGAGGTGAGACGGCTAGAGCGCCGGTGGTAGAAGTCTCGCTCCAAAGACTATCAGACACGGGCTAGAGCTGTATCTTCAGCCTATCACGTGGCGGTGAAGGCAGCAAAAAAGGAATATTATGCTGCCTCCATCGCGTCTGCAGAGTGCTGTCCCAGGAGGCTGTTCCAAGTGGTCCGGAGCCTGGTCGGTCCTGTGGCTCCGGAACCACTGGAGCATTCTAAGGCCTCCTGTGAGGCCTTGGCAAGGCACTTTGCAGATAAAATTGATCAGATTAGGTGTGTTACTCTGCACGCTGTGGATACAGTTAGTGAGCAAGAGGCAGCCTGTGGCAAACCAGTTTTGTGGGATCGGTTCCACCTTCTTCCTCCTGATGAAGTGGACAAGGTGCTTTCATCGGTACGGCCGACCACCTGCTTACTTGATCCTTGCCCATCGTGGCTCATTATGAGCTGCAGAGAGAGACTGGGTGAGGGGATCAAGGCGGTGGTGAACGCCTCCCTTGAGGAGGGAGTGATGCCATCAGCCCTCAAGGAGGCAGTGATAAGACCGCTCTTAAAGAAGGCCTCCTTGGATCCTCAAGTTTTGAACAACTTTCGCCCAGTCTCAAATCTGCCATTTTGGGGCAAGGTGATTGAGCGGGTGGTGGCAGTGCAGTTGAAGGCACACTTGGAAGAAACTGATTATCTAGACCCATTTCAGTCGAGCTTCAGGCCTGGGCATGGGATAGAAACGGCCTTGGTCGCCTTAGTAGATGATAGGAGGAGGGCTCTGGATAGGGGTTAATGCTCCTTCCTTGTTCTCCTCGACCTCTCAGCGGCTTTCGATACCGTTGACCACGGTATCCTCCTGGACCGCCTGGAGGGGTTGGGCATTGGGGACACCGTATTGCGGTGGTTCCGGTCCTTCCTCTCCGGCAGGTACCAGAGGGTAGCACTGGGAGAGGAGGTTTCGGACCCGTGGCCACTTACTTGTGGGGTTCCACAGGGTTCCATCCTCTCCCCGATGCTATTTAACATCTATGTGAAGCCGCTGGGGGCTATCATCAGGAGGTTTGGGGTGCGGTGTCATCAATATGCGGATGACACGCAGCTCTACCTCTCATTCAAATCTTCACCAAGGTTGGCCGTAGAATCCCTGTCCAAATGTCCGGAGACGGTGAGTGGCTGGATGGGGAGGAATAGGCTGAAGCTGAACCCTGACAAGACCGAGGTACTTTTGGTGGGAGACAAGAGGAGGCTGGGGGATGTTGACCTGGTGTTGAATGGGGTACGGCTACCCTTGAAAGACCAGGTCTGCAGCCTGGGGGTCATTTTGGACTCCCAGCTGTCCATGGAGGCTCAGGTGTCAGCTGTGAGTCGGACAGCGCTGTATCAATTCCATCTGATACGGCGGCTGCGCCCCTTCCTTCCCGACCATCTGCTCCCATCGGTAGTACATGCCCTGGTCTCCTCTCGTTTAGACTACGGTAATGCGCTCTATGTGGGGTTGCCCTTGAAGCTGCAGCTGGTACAGAACGCGGCGGCTCGCCTGATTAAAGGCAGCCGCCGGCGAGATCACATCACTCCAGTGCTGAAGGAGTTGCACTGGTTACCAGTTGTTTTCCGGGCCAAATTCAAGGTGTTGGTTTTGACCTTTAAAACCCTATATGGTTCCGGCCCAGCCTATCTTAAGCCTCCAGCAGCACCAGACAGGCCGCTTAACAAGATCAGCCTCGGATGGCCTTCTCTCTGCCAGGACAGCTAGACTGGTGGGGACGAGGGAGAGGGCCTTTTCTGTGGTGGCCCCCACTCTGTGGAACTCCCTCCCTAGGGAACTCCGTCATGCCCCCTCTTTAATGAGCTTCTGTCGTGCATTAAGAACGTTGTTGTTCAGGCAGGCATTTGGGGTGGGTTAGGGTATTTTAGAAAATGTTTTTATTGTAGAATTTTATTGTTTTAAACTGTTTTTATTGTGTGTTGTACATCGCCCAGAGTGGCTGGGTGACCAGCCAGATGGGCGATTAATAAATTTAATAATAAATAAATAAGGCTTGAGCAGAGGCTGGAGTCAGTCTCCAACTGGGCGCCCTCCCCTCCTTCCAAGGAAGGGAGAGAGCGCAGTTGGAGGGCAACTCTTGTTCTCATGCCTATCAGCAGTTGGCGGGCTGCAACGGGCAGCAGTTTTCCTGGCAGCGCCTTCCCCCGAAGCAGCTCCCCTGGCACACACACACACACACACACACACACACAGAACAAGGTCCCAGGTAAGGAGCTGGGGGCTGGGGGGGGGAAGCGGGGTTTGGATGTCTGAATCCCACTTCGGCTTCATAGGCCGAGGGGGGTCGGGGCCCCCCAAAACAGCCCAAGCCGAATCGGGCCTGCCTCGGAAGCCCCGAAGCTGCTTCACAGTTGGATTTGGGGGGTCCATGCATAGCCCTACCTATAAATAAATGATGTAAAAGTCATGATATAAGAACGAAATAGAAGCATTTCCATTATTGTGGGAAAGCTACCAAAAAAGTGTTTCTATGCACTCTTCCTGTCTATGTCAGATAGTATTGTTAAGAGAACTCCTAGCATATCTTAAAGAACATAATGAGATACAGCCAGTAGTAGCTTTTAGCATTTATATAGCACAAATGGGGCCTATATAGCACAAATGGGGCCTGTATCCTCCTTCCTGACAGAACCTCCTGTTCAGGAAAAGAATGAATACAGCAATATATACAATAATAAATATAGTGAAAACTGTTCGGGGTCAAAACAGGGCATTCCATCATGCCCACCACTGCTTTTCTTTTGCACATCAAATCTCAAGTTTCAGCTGAATACACTGATACCTCCCTCATCTTTCTCAGTGGCCCTGTTTTGTCTCCAATCCTGTTGGCTATGGATATGCATTGGATTCAGATAAAGCGCAAAGCCCAAGCAGAATGGAGCCATTTCAGTTTGGTTCTGGTGCTTCCCAAGGTGAAACGGTCTTCCCTCTGAAGCCACCAAATTGGAAGCCAGAGCTGAATGGGGCTTCATTGCTGATTCATATTTTGGAGACTCAAAGAAGTTATGTCACGTGCAAATAGCGTCTTTGAGTTTCATTTTTCTGAGATGCTGAGCAGGAGGAGGAAGGGAGAGCAGTTGAATGAATCAGGTCTACCTTCTAATCCTAAGGCATGTTTTACCAAGGTCTCCTATCAATGTGCTTTGGGGAAGGGATTGAGTTCTATTTAGTGTAGGAAGTGAAATGATGGCTTTTGTGTATTGGGCTGGGGTAGGATGGGGCTGCTTGGCTTCAAGTTTTGTTTCTTCATTCTTTCTGCTTCAGCACAGTCCTTGTCTCAGACTTTTGCCTGAAAAATCTCTTTGAGATAACCTTTGATTTCTCAGTCATTCTGTGCTGTTGTCTGCATGTGTCTTTGTGTATAATTGGGTAGTGAGTTCATTTTCCCCTCCACTAGTTAGGACAAAGAAATTCTGTGATTTGTATTTACTTTCTGTTGTCCTGCAATTTTTCTTGTGTGTGTGTGTGTGTGTGTATATGTGTATGAGAGACAGAGAGAGACTTTCCTCCTATTTTTGTCTGTATGTCTTGCTTTGCTTGCTTACCACGCAGTTCACTACACCTTAATTCTTCGTTCCCCTACTGAATTTTGAAAAACGTTTTTGTTGATTTTCCCCATCAATTTGGTTCCATTCTTCTTTTGTTCCTGGTTTTATTCAGTATGTTTCGCATTATATCTGTATTAATTAATTATAATTTATAATTTATAATATTGTATTATTTGTTTAGGGAGCAATCCTATGGCCGCTAGACAGCCCAGAGAAGCGATCTCATCCCAATTCCGCACTGCCTCAGAGGCAGCATGGAACAGCCCCATCCTCTGCGCTCGCAAGAGGAGCATGGAGCGGCCGAAAAGGGGCGTTCCCAAGGCGGGGAGGGCGGAAATGCCTGTACAACACATCCAACATGTCGTACAGTAGCCTCCTTCCCCGCTCAGCCCTCCCGCAGCTAGACAGCTGCGATCGACTGTCTCGCCGAAAATGCAGGGCAGAAGGAGTGCATTGGGAACAATCCCCTCTGTGTTTCTCCTGCCCTGCTTTGGATAGGCAGTTGCCGCTTGGTTCGGAGGCAGCCACCTATTTGGATAGGATTGCACCCTTATTCATTAGCTTTCCTCCTGAAATTTTCTGTTTTGTGTTGTGTAGGCAGAACGTTTGATCCAACAGGCTTCTTTCACCATTATGAAATTGGAAACATAATTTTTTTATACCCAATCCATTTTGGTTCCACTCTCCTTTTCTTCATGGTTCCATTCAGTACATTTTGTATTGCATCAGTATTTATTAATTATAATTTATAAGATTATTTATTTGTTCATTAACTTTTCTCCTGAAAATCCCTGGGTTTCGTATGTCTTAGGTAGGCAGTTCAATCCAACAAGGTATGGCAAAGATGGGACCATGAGATGGTCATTCTTCCTCCATTTCCACCATGCTTCATTATAAAAGTGCCTTAAACTGGTTTTCAATCATCATAACTCCCTAGCTCCTGTACCTTTCCTTCTAAAACTAAAACTATACCTCTGTGAATGTGCACCATTTTCATACCAATTGCCTCCAAAAACATGGGGGAGGGGAGCAAACATGGGGAGAGGGAATCACTCCCCCACAAAAATGTGGACTCCAGTTCCACATGAACCAGTGCACCTGTCCTTCTGAAATTCTTACTTATGGGGTACCTCTAAGCTGTCTATCATTTTTAGAATGCTGGGCCACAAGGAACATATGAGGATAGGTGTATCTGTTTTGGATACCCTCAAAATGTCAAGGCTGCTCTTGCAAAAAAAAAAACCTGCAATTCTGAAATTTAGTAGGCTTAATCCCCTCAGAAGGGGCAACTATCCCTGCAAATTCCATCCACTTCTGCCAAAAAATTACAAAGTTATTGGCAGTTCCCTTTATATATATATATATATATATATGTATGTATGTATGTATGTAGGGGCTGCGGTGGCTTAGTGGTTAAGATGCTGAACTGCAGACTGGAAGGTCGGCAGGACAGCAGTTCGAGACCCGAGTGCTGCATGACGGAGTGAGCTCCCGTCTTCAGTCCCAGCTCCTGCCAACCTAGCAGTTCGAAAGCAAGAAATTGCAAGTAGATAAATAGGTACCGCTTCGGTGGGAAAGGTAACAGCGTTCCGTGCACCTCGATGTTCAGTCATGCCGGCCACATGACCACGGAAGCGTCTTCGGACAGTGCTGGCTCTTTGGCTTAGAAATGGGGATGAACACCGCACCCTAGAGTCGGACACGACTGGTTGGGGACACCTTTACCTTTATGTATGTATGTATGTGCGTGTGTGTACATCACAAAGACCCCCCTGAACCTATTTTTTTCTAAAATTTGGCAGATGCAATCCCCCACCTGCCAAAGGACTGAAAATATCATCTGATGGAGAGAAAAAAGTTATAACATTTTGTAAATTTTGCATGATAGTCAATGGGAGGCTAAAAGCCTTGGATTTCCAAATCACAACTTGGGTTTGGTACCTGAGTTAAAGTGGACAGACTCCAAAGCAGCCCGAGCTGAAGTGGTCTATTTTCTGAAGTGCCAAATCAGGACCCGAGCTGAATCTTGGGTCGATGTACACCTCTACTGAAGCCCATTTCAATCAGGCTTCAGGCCTGTGCATGGGACAGAAACGGCCTTGGTCACCTTGGTGGATGATATGAGGAGGGGCCGGCTCTGGATAGGGGCGAATGCTCCTTCCTTGTTCTCCTCGGCCTCTCAGCAGCTTTTGATACCATCAACCATGGTATCCTCCTGGACCGCCTGGAGGGGTTGGGCATAGGGGCACTGTATTACCGTGGTTCCGTTCCTTCCTCTCTTGCAGGTACCAGAGGGTAGCTCTGGGGGAGAAGACTTCAGACCCTTGGCTGCTCACTTGCGGGGTGCCAAAGGGTCCTATTCTCTCCCTGGTGTTATTTAACATCTGTGTGAAGCTACTGGGGGCTATCATCAGGAGGTTTGGGATGCAGTGTCACCAATATGTGGATGACACGCAGCTCTGCCTCTCAGTTAAATCCTTGCCAACGGTGGCTGTAGAAACCCTGTCCAAGTCAGTGAGTGGCTAGATGGAAGGAATAAACTGAAATTGAACCCCGGCAAAACCGAAATACTTTTGGTGGAGACAAGGGGAGGTTGAACTGGTGTTGTATGGGGTACGGCTACCCTTGAAAGACCAGGTCTGCAGCCTGGGGGTCATCTTAGACTCCCAGCTGTCCATGGAGGCTCAGGTGTCAGCCATGAGCTGGGTGGCATTGTACCAACTCCGTCTGACACGGAGGCTGTGCCCCTACCTCCCTAACCATCTGCTCCCGTCAATAGTTCATGCCCTGGTCTACTCTTGCCTAGACTACTGTAATGCGCTGTATGTGGGGTTGCCCTTGAAGCTGCAGCTGGTGCAGAATGCGGCAGCTCACCTGATTAAAGGCAGCTGACGGCAAGACCACATCACCCCACTGCTGAAGGAGTTGCACTGGTTACCAGTTGTTTTCCAGGCCCAATTCAAGGTGTTGGTGTTGACCTTTAAAACCCTATATGGCTCCAGCCCAATCTATCTTAAGGAGCGCCTCCAGCAACACCAGGGATGCTGCTCAACAATATTGGCCTCGGACAACCTTCTGTCTGTCCCATCAGCCAGGATGTCTAGGCTGGTGAGGACTAGGGAGGGGGCCTTTTCTGTGGTGGCCCCCACTCTGTGGAATTCCCTCCCTAGTGACCTCCGCCATGCCCCCTCTTTGATGAGCTTCCGCCGGGCTCTGAAAACCTGGTTGTTCAGGCGGGCATTTGTGGTAGGTTAGGGTTTGTTATAACAATGTTGTTTTGTTTAGTTGATTATGTAAATTCGTTGTATTTTGTGTTACTTGTACTGTACACCGCCTAGAGTGGCTGAGTAGCTGGTCAGATGGGCGGCTAATAAACAAAATAAAATAAAATAAATAGTGGTGGATGGATCAGCCTATTTCCAGTCCCTGACAGATTCACATGTGCCCTTTCCCTCCCGTTTCTGCATCAATCTGCAATTTCTTCACCAAAAATACATTTTCATATGCGTTTTATCCTAAAATATACATTTGGGCCCTTTTTTTGAGCCGAGAAGTGTATCACAAATTTCAGGGAAGTGTGAGAACCAAATGACAACAGTGTTCCAATTTGCATCATAGTCCGGGAAGTGCAAATCACATTAGTTCGTTTAGAAATGTGGACTGAACAAAGTCCTTAAGCATCCCTCGTTGGCACTCACTGCCTGGGTTCACTATCAGAGGGAGTGATTTTGAAGGGTGAAATGATTTATAATCTTTAACTTGCTTTCCATGTGAAAGAGGTGGGGCATTTTACAGATGAGGGGTTGAGAGACAGAGGCTAACCCAAGGATAGTTAGTAGTTCTGCTGGGACTTAAACTCATCCCTCCCGAGTTCGACTTGCACTGCCTTTGTCACTGTCTTCTTTTATAAAGCATAGATATCAGGATAAAATTTGTACAGGTGCCCAGCTAAAGAGAAGGCCTCAGATACTGGGAGAAAAATCAAATGCGGGGTTAAAAGAATGTCTTCCCACCTCGGCATGCACATATACACAAAAGAAATTAAACTTTAATATTTAATGAAATATATACATTCCCCTTCTGCTGAAGGCAGTTGTATTGTAATTTTATTCAAGATAATTTAATTTCAGATTTATTTCAATGAACTACACCTCCCCCGTGGGGGCAGTTTGCTGGCTTAGTCTGTCACACATAAATCAGTATCCAATTTATATGAAAGTCACAGCAGCAGCTTTGCAGAGCTTGGGGTTGTAGCTCTTCAAGCACGTCATCCAAATGAACCAGCAATAAGTCACAGAGGCATTTTAATGGTCTAGATTTAAATGAAAATAATACCATGGCTGAACAGGGTCAGTGTCTTTCTTTCTTTATTTCTGATAGTTAAAGTTAAAAGCGAGGAGGAGGAGGGAGACCCCTTTTGGGGGAAAGCGCACAATGTCCATTTTTTAAAATGTTCATCCTGAACTCAGAGGTTAGCTCTTGGAGAGGGAGACCTAACCTTGGAAGCCTTCTCCATGAGGCCGCAGAAGACCTTTGTTTCTCCAGTGTCAGAACTTCAACATCAGAGAGCACAAAAAGGTGTTGTTCCGAGAGAGGCAAGATCCAAAGCCTTCCTGTGCCCCTAGCATGCCCCTGGAATGGGAGAAAAACTACACTACCTCTGGAGTTGGTGTAATCCATTTCCCTTCTATTAGAATCAGTAGAGTAGTGGCGAATTCAGAAGTGCAGGGTCCCTTTGTGACAGTCACAGCCACGCCCCCTTCTAAGATTATACAACCCTGTAAGATATACAGCCTTCAGCTGGGATCCAAAAACAGTGCAGCTGAGAGTAAGGCAGCGGTATTTCAGTTGGAGGTCTGAGAAAAAATGCAGGGGTGTTAATATCTTTTTTACCCACCCACCCACTCACTCACTCAAACACAGTTTTCAAAATACGATACTCAGGAAGCTTCACCCTCTCAACTCAGCCCTCATGGATAGATCCTTTCTCATTTAAACAGCCCCCTTGCACACTCCCTTAGTGCCCCAACATTGCCCATTAGCCTTCCCTAAGCTCCTTCACTATACTTCCCCCCTCCCCCTCCCACAGAAACATCCACACACCCAGCTGGATTGAACCACACATACACGGTGGTGTAGTGGTAAATCTGGAAATACAGAAGCTCATTGTGACAGTCTCCAAGGGTAGTCCAAACATTTCAGGCAGCTGTGTCGATCCATATTAACCAGTTCTAGGAGTTTTCATCTCCAACAGGAGCTCATCTTTGGTAAAGCGAATAGGTCTTAATTGCCCATTCCAGACCAAGTCATCCCAAATACTTTGCATTCCAACATGGAACAATATATTGTTGCTCTGAAAATTCATTCCCCCCACAGCTACAGTGAGGATCGCAGCTAAGCTCAGAGGGAACAGGGAATTCTGAGGGGGTAGCAGATGACATCAGAGTCCCTGCTAGTGAAAAAGTGCTGGGGCTGCGTCCCTGCCTCCACTACACTACTGATTAGAATCAATGTGTGGGGAACTATTTAAGACGAAAAACAGAAAAGGAAGGTGGAACCCTGCTCTTCCTTCCCTTCTTCTGTACCACTGCAAGCCCCACAGAGCATTGGAGAAGACAGTTCCTCCACCTTTGGATTTCCCCTCCACCTGCCCCCACACACACACATGCAGACTAGTAGGATTGCACTGTAAGAGTGCACTCAACCCCTGCAATTGCTTTATAACCTGCCTCTCAGGGCACATTGTCCTCACAAGGTGGTTTACAATATCTTAAAAACATAAATACACAACCATCACAGAATCATAAATATATCACATCCCTTATCTAATCAACAGCAACACAGCATATTGGCCAAATGCAGACTGAAATGTGTAAAATGTGTTCAGATTTAAGAACCAATATTGATGGGGCTTTACATATTTGCATGGGAATGGAGTCCGAAAGATGCAGGCCACCACCAAAAAGACCTTCTCCCTGTTACCTGCCAAGCTAATAGCTCTTACTGACAGGATTATCCCATTTTTTTTTAATCAGGAACTCTTTCTGTTGGATTAAGCTTGGAGAGATAGGATGCCTCATATGACTAAAGGGGTTTCAATACATATCTCCCCTGTCCATGTCCAAAACTCTGTCTACTACCCCACTCTGGCTTTTCGTTCCCTTCTATCTAGAACTATGTTTGAAGCCCACTTCAGATATTCATGATGAAACCATCCTCCACCAAATCCCCTTCTCCCTATTGCCACACACACGTACGTATATAAAGTGTGATTTTACAAACACAGAATACAATTGGATGGAAAACTTTTTTTTTCCTGTGACAAGGATAAGGTGAGACAGGAGGCAATGGCTAGGTTCCATAGAACCATGAAGATCCAGGATCTAAAAAAAACAATACAAGTGCTGATTCATCAGCATAAAGGATGGGTTTGTAAGAGAAGGATGTATAACAATATTAAGGAGTTTAGCATGAATGCAGAAAATACAACAATAAATGAAAGAAAAGAGGATAAAAGAAAATACACTAATATTCTATAACGTTTTTTTCAATCATTTTAGAAACAGAGATCCAACCAATAAGAGTCAGACATTTATTGCCTATACATCTCACCAATTCCACTACACTGAAGAGCTAGCGTGGTCTAGTGGTTAGAGCACCTTCCCCATCCCAGAACTCTACAACAACCCATGGGTTCTGCGTGGTTTGTTAACCACCCCAACTACCCACCCTCACCAGGTTCAGCCATCACAACAAGCTGAGCCCGGCGAGGGTAATTATGTAATTCGGGTGGCACACAACCAGCTCATGCAGATTGGCTGACAAGTCACCATGGCTTATTAACCAACCTGTGATTGTGCAAACCGGGTTACTGAGTCAGTCCAGTGGCCCATCTAGCTCCTGGCTGATAGGCAGTTTGGCTGAAAACATCCAAGGCGGTGTGGTGATTTTAAAAAGAAGATTGATTTTAAAGGAAACCAGAGATCACGTGGCCTTTACACTTACAAGGAAGAAAATATTTCTTTAAAAGTACCCCTTAGTACTTTACTGGGAACCGCCCAAGGATTTAAATAGATTAAGTGCTATCAAATTATAAATTATTATAAATACATTAAAGAAATGTAGCTCAAAAAAAGGATGAAATATATATTCCTTAGGTCAAGATCCTTCTACACTGCCTAGCAAAAGAGATGATACGGGGCAGTATCCCCAACTTATATGGCGCTAATGCTCAGCAGTTCGTAGTTTTCAAGCCATTTCAAACAGTTTCAGGGTTTGGGAGAAGAGCAGATGACGAATTACTACTATTAGACCCAGCAAATGTTAGTCCCAGAACAAGGAAACGAGAATGAACAGAAATGTAATCCATGGTCAGTCAGTTCCTACCGGAAAAAAACCCAGATCCTGCTCTTCAATAGACAGAAACAGCCATCTCTCTGCTGCCAGTGCCAGCAGCCATACCTCCTGCCATTCACATATTCAGAGGGTTTCCAAAGGGGGTCTGTGCACATCCCAATATGTGTGCATAGATACAAGAAGGGACCCTGGTCCAACCAGGGTCCCCATAACCTGGAGGGGCTATATGTGCCTACACTGGTATGTGCATAGAGCCTCTTCACATGCCAGCCTAACTGGCAGATGAGGGGTGGCCACTGGGCATGTCATGGGTGAGGGCAGAGCTAGTCCTTGTGGCCTCTTTCAGTGCATGTGAGTCATAGGAACCCCTGAATCTAACAGGGAGAAAGCACAGCTGAACTCCCTTTTGGAAATGGGCCAATCGGATGCAGCTGTGCCGTGCTAGGCTTGCAACAGCCAGTCAGAGAAGCTGATGTCACTCTGAGGTCTCTGCTCTTCATACAAAGGGATGGAAATCTGAACTCGCTGCTCTTAAGTATTGAACAATTAGACTGAGGAAAGACTTAGGGATGTTTCACCTGCTATGTGGAGCTGAATTAGACATTCTTCTGTAGCACTCAATGGGACACTCAAATAGAGTAAGTGGTACTTGACATACAGGAAGTGCAGGAGAGGAAGTGAGGTTCCTGCTGTCATAGATACTGATCACAAAGGAAATGAAACATACCCATATATCAGCAAATGATGTAAACTGCACTTCATGTTTCCCGCATAAATGGCTCCAATCCAACTGAAGTTAGTTGCTCTTCAGTGCCATTGACAGAGGGTCTGTGATGGGGAAAACGATGCCTCTGTGACATGAAGTGGCCAAAGGCCTTGAGAGCTTATGTCCGGGGGAGCATGGGTGGTAGCAACCCTAAATAGCTATACCTTTGAAGCTTCCATTAAGTCATTCTAAGGCCTTTGTGACCCATCACAAAGGCCCAGTGCTCTTCAACATTTTTATTAATGGCTTGGAGGAGGAGGTGCAGGGAATGCTGATCAAATTTGCAGATGACACAAAATTAGGAGGGATAGCTAATATTTTAGAAGACAGAAACAAAATTCAAAGTGATCTTGATAGACTGAAACGCTGGGCAGAAAACAACAGAATGACATTTAATAGGGATAAATGCCAAGTTCTGCACCTAGGAAAAAGAAACCAAATGCACAGTTACAAGATGGGGGAAACATGGCTCAACCACACTACAATCGAGAAGGATCTTGGAATTGTTGTCTATCATAAGCTGAATATGAGCCCACAATGTGATGTGGCTGCAGAAAAGGCCAATGCTATTTTGGGCGGCATTAATAGAAGCATAGCTTCCAAATCCCGGGAAGTACTAGTCCCCCTCTACTCAGCACGGATTAGGCCTCATCTGGAGTACTGTGTCCAGTTCTGGGCACCGCACTTTAAGAAGGATGCAGACAAGCTGGAGAGGGTTCAGAGGAGGGCAACAAAGATGATCAGGGGACTGGAAACAAAGCCCTATGAGGACAGACTGAAAGAACTGGGCATGTTTAGCCTTGAGAAGAGAAGACTGAGGGGAGATATGATGGCGCTGTTCAAGTCCTTGAAAGGTTCTCACAGAGAGGAAGGCCAGGATCTCTTCTCGATCATCCCAGAGTGCAGGACACGGAATAATGGGCTCAAGTTACCGGAAGTCAGATTCCGGCTGAACATCAGGAAAACTTCCTGACTATTAGAGCAATACGACAATGGAACCAATTACCTGGGGAGGTGGTGGGCTCTCCCACACTGGAGGCGTTCAAGACGAGGCTGGACATCCATCTGTCAGGGATGCTCTGACTTGGATTCCTGCACTGAGCAGGGGGTTGGACTCGATGGCCTTGTAGGCCCCTTCCAACCCTACTATTCTATGATTCTGTGATCTTATTCACCTAGCCAAAATGAGGAAGGTATAATGAATGCGCTTAGCTGCAGTCAGTGTGCCATCAGGGCAGGACTTTGCAGCTTTTAAGTTCTGCGCGCGTGTGTGTGGTTTTAATTGTTGTGAACTGCCCAGAGAGCTCCAGGTATTGGGTGGTATAAAAATGTGATAGATGGGTGGGTGGATAGATACGTACATAAAAATTGGAGCAGACGTCCCAGGGCCCACTAGTGAGTGAGCAGGAGGGCTCCCAAGTGCAGCAGGGCAGGTTTAGCACGTTTTGAAGTCAGCGAGGTAATAACAGACATGACCATCTGAAGAGGTGGGCCCCTGTAATGTCATTAAGTTTCAAGTCTAAAGCTGTTGCTTTTTGATGAAAGATATAGGGCCTTTCTACATTACAAAAGGCGTGTTGGTTTTGTACCCGTTTAACTATCATGGCTTTACCCAAAGATTTCTGAGAATTATAAGCTGGTGATGAAAATTGTTAGAGATGGCTAGAAATCTGATAGAACGGCAATTCTCAGGGCTCTCTAAGATGAGGGAAATTATTAAATAATTTGAGGGCTGTAGTGCAGCCTTCCCCAACCTGGTGCCCTCCAGAGGTTTTGGACTATAACTCCCAGCATCCCAGCCATGCTGCCTGGGGTTGATGGGAGCTGAAGTCCAAAACCTCTGGCGGTCACCACATCGGGGAAGGCCAGTGTAGTGTATCTGGAGCGATCATAGAGTTTGTTCTTTCACAGCTCCTAGTCTGTTGCAGGGAGAAGCTAATAAAAGGAGGGACTTCCAGGTCAGGGGTCACCTTCTACTTCCTGGCTAAGTTCATGGGGGTGTAAGCTGCAGCATAGATTCATCCTGTGATGGTCAATGTGTATCAGGTAGCTCCACTGCTAATTGAGAATCTATAGTATAGAATTTCTCTCAGCACTGTGGGAAAGGACAAGAAAACATCCTTTATCATAAGTGATGCACCCTCCAGGGAGCCGGGGGCCGTAGCTTTCAATATAGCCACCCTTAGTGAAAGCACTGGAGCATGATGGACCTTATTTGCTGCATACGAACTGCCAGACAAAAGCTGCAAGAGACATGCGCTTTCTGTTCACGTCTGAGGAACGTCAGACACTTTTAAAGGAAGGCATCAGATATACTAAATCTTGAGGCTTTCTGTTGTTGTTCAGTCGTTCAGTCGTGTCCGACTCTTCGTGACCCCATGGACCATAGCACGCCAGGCCTTCCTGTCCTGAGCACTCTCCCGGAGTGTGCTCAGGTTCATATTCATTGCATCGGTGATGCTATCTAGCCATCTCATCCTCTGCCGTCCCCTTCTCCTTTTGCCTTCAGTCTTTCCCAGCATCAGGGTCTTTTCCAGAGTTTTCTCCTCGCATTAGGTGGCCAAAATATTTGAGCTTCAGCTTCAGTATCTGTCCTTCCAATGAGCACTCAGGGTTGATTTCCTTTAGGATTGACTGATTTGACCTCCTTGCAGTCCAGGGGACTCGTAAGAGTCTTCTCCAGCACCACAGTTCGAAAGCATCAATTCTTCGGCGCTCAGCCTTCCTTATAGTCCAGCTCTCACAGCCATACATTACTACTGGGAAAACCATAGCTTTGATTAGACGGACCTTTGTCGGCAAGGTGATGTCTCTGCTTCGTACTATGCTGTCTAGGTTTGCCATAGCTTTCCTCCCAAGGAGCAAGCGTCTTTTAATTTCATGGCTACAGTCACCGTCTGTGGTGATCTTGGAGCCCAAGAAAGTAAAATCTGTCACTGCTTCCATTTCTTCCCCTTCTATATGCCAGGAAGTGATGGGGCCAGATGCCATGATCTTAGTTTTTTTAATGTTGAGTTTCAAACCAGCTTTTGCACTCTCCACTTTCACCCTCAAAAAGAGGCTCTTGAGATCCTCTTCACTTTCTGCCATTAGGGTGGTATCGTCTGCATATCGGAGGTTGTTGATAATTCTCCCAGCAATCTTAATTCCGACCTCTGATTCATCCAACCCGGCATTTCTCATGATGTACTCTGCATATAAGTTAAATAAGCAGGGCGACAATATGCAGCCTTGTCGTACTCCTTTCCCAATTTTGAACCACGCGGTTGTTCCATGTCCGGTTCTTACTGTTGCTTCTTGACCCTCGTACAGGTTTCTCAGGAGACAGGTAAGGTGGTCTGGTACTCCCATCACTTTAAGAATTTGCCACAGTTTGTTGTGATCCACACAATCAAAGGCTTTAGCGTAGTCAATGAAGCAGAAATAGAAATTTTTCTGGAATTCTCTTGCTTTCTCCATGATGCAGCGAATGTTGGCGATTTGATCTCTAGTACCTCTGCCTCTTCGAAACCCAGCTTGTACTTCCGGTAGTTCTCGGTTCGCATACTGCTGAAGCCTAGCTTGTAGGATTTTGAGCATCACCTTGCTGGCATGTGAAATGAGCGCAATGGTGCGGTAGTTTGAACAGTCTTTGGCGTTGCCCTTCTTTGGAATTGGAATGTAAACTGACCTTTTCCAGTCTTGCAGCCATTGCTGAGTGTTCCAAATTTGTTGGCATATTGAATGCAGCACTTTAACAGCATCATCTTTTAGGATTTTAAATAGCTCAGCTGGAATACTGTCATCTCCACTAGCTTTGTTGTTACTAATGCTTCCTAAGGCCCACTTGACTTCACTCTCGAGGATGTCCGGCTCAAGTTCAGTGACCGCACTATCATGGCTATCAAGGACATTACTATCATGGCTATCAAGGACATTAAGATCTTTCCTGTATAGTTCTTCTGTGTATTCTTTCCACCTCTTCTTAATCTCATCTGCTTCTGTGAGGTCCCTGCCTTCTTTGTCCTTTATCATGCCCATCTTTGCACAAAACGTTCCCTTGAGATCTCCAATTTTCTTGAAGAGATCTCTAGTCTTTCCCATTCTGTTGTTTTCCTCGATTTCCTTGCATTGTTCATTTAAGAAGGCCTTCTTGTCTCTCCTTGCTATTCTCTGGAACTCTGCATTCAGTTGGATATATCTTCCCCTTTCTCCCTTGCTTTTCGCTTCCCTTCTTTCCTCAGCTACTTGTAAAGCCTCATCAGACAGCCACTTGGCTTTCTTGCATTTCTTTTTCTTTGGGATGGATTGAGTTGCTGCCTCCTGAACAATGTGACGGACCTCCGTCCATAGTTCCTCAGGCACTCTGTCTATCAGGTCTGATCCCTGAAATCTATTCCTCACCTCCACTGTATATTCATCAGGGATATGATTTAGGTCATACCTGAATGGTTTAGTGGTTTTCCCTATGTTCTTCAATTTAAGCCGAAATTTTGCAAGAAGCAGCTCATGATCTGAGCCACAGTCAGCTCCAGGTCTTGTTTTGACTGACTGTATGGAGCTTCTCCATCTTTGGCTGCAAAGGACATAATCAATCTGATTTCGATATTGACCATCTGGTGATGTCCATGTGTAGAGTCGTCTCTTGTGCTGTTGGAAAAGAGTGTTTGCTATGATCAGCGTGTTCTCTTGGCAAAACTCTATTAGCTTTTGTCCTGCTTTATTTTGTATACCAAGGCCATGCCTGCCTGTTATCCCGGTGATTTCTTGACTTCCCACTTTAGCATTCCAGTCCCCTATGATGAAGAGGACATCTTTTTTGGGTGTTAGTTCTAGAAGGTGTTGGAGGTCTTCATAGAACCGATCAACCTCAGCTTCTTCAGCATCCGTGGTTGGGGCATAGACTTGAATTACTGTGATGTTGAATGGTTTGCCTTGGATTCGTACTGAGATCATTCTATCATTTTTAAGATTGTACCCCAGTACTGCTTTTCCCAACCTTTTGTTGACTATGAGTGCTACTCCATTTCTTCTAAGGGATTCTTGCCCACAATAGTAGATATGATGGTCACCTGAATTAAATTCACCCATGCCTGTCCATTTTAGTTTGCTGATTCCCAAGATGTCGATGTTCAATCTTGCCATCTCATCTTTGACCACCTCCAGCTTACCTTGATTCATTGATCTGACATTCCAGGTTCCTAAACAATATTGTTCTTTACAGCATCGGATTTTCTTGTCACCACGAGACACATCCACAGCTGAGTGTCCTTTCGGCTTTGGCCCAGCTGCTTCACTCTTTCTGGCGCTACTTGGAAATACCCTTTGCTCTTCCCCAGTAGTATATTGGACACCTTCCGACCTGAGGGGCTCATCTTCCAGCGTCATCTCTTTTAGCCTTGTGATACGTTCCATGGGGTTTTCTTGGCAAGAATACTGGAGTGGGTTGCCATTTCCTTCTCCAGTGGACCACATTTTGTCAGAACTCTCTGCCATGACCTGTCCGTCTTGGGTGGCCCTGGACGGCATAGCTTATGGCTTCACTGAGTTACGCAAGCCCCTTCGCCACAACAAGGCAGTGATCCATGAAGGGGATGAGGCTTTCTACCCTGCATCTAAAATGAATCCTATAATATTGCTGGCTCTCCCCAAAGGCAAAAGTGACAAGAGCTCATTAGCATATGTTAATACATGTGCGTCCTTACGTTTAAGATTGCACATTATTTTATACTGAGAAAAAAGGACTAGGGCAGTTTAAAAACCCGTCAAAACTCCTTTAGAAGAAGAAAAACTGTTCTGTTTTTAAAAGAAAAACCAAAGCATTCCTGTGAATTCCTGTCTTACTATTTAATTTACATTTATTTTTATAATATAATACATTTCCAGGGAATTCCTACATTCAAAATAATAACAAGTGATTTCCATTAATGTAAACTGGAAGCTTAACCTGTTTCTTAAGCAAGCTGGAAAGGAACAGAAGGCCAGTACTCTGGGGGCTGCTGTAACTCAAGCAAGAAGAGAGAGAGGCAGAGCCTGGGATATCCTGATTAGGTTTTGGCTTTGACCAAATTCGAGGTTCAAAACAAATGCTGTTGGGTCCAGATTTTTTCATTAAATGAATCAATTCTCAGGCTAATATTCTGCTCTTAAAACCTGATTGCTTGCATTAATTGTCAGGCAGAGGATGAGATGGCTAGATAGCATCACGGATGCAATGAATATGAACTTGAGCATGCTCCGGGAGAGAGCGCAGGACAGGAAGGCCTGGCGTGCTATGGTCCATGGGGTCACGAAGAGTCAGACACGACTGAACAACAACAACAACAATGATTGGCTGAGATTTCCTCAATGGGAGTTAATTATTGGGGATGTTCCCTTAATGAGCAATTGACCTGCAAGTGTGTGCTCTGAGACAAGTCTTTGTGTGTGGTAAAGCTGCAGTTGACAGAGACAGGGACTGAGAGCTGTCCTTGCCTGAATGGGGGATGCAACTGTTGTTATTGGGGAATCCAAAGCAGGCATTGATACTGCCTGCTGGAAGATTCCTCTTGCTCCCAATATACTTTCCTAGGCTCATATGTTTGTAAACAAACAGATATCCACCCCCCCTTAAAAAAAAAAAAAACCACAAGAGAGCAATCCAATGATCTCTAGGAGAGTGTCCCAAAGGCCATTAGATATGGTGGATTTCCCCCTCCAAGGGTGGAAAAAAAGATAAAAATAAAATCCAAACCATGGATTTGATCACTCTGTGGACCACTCCCAGCCACCACAGAAACCTCCACAGTAGCTTTCTCCCTGAGGTTTGAACTCCAACCCCAAGGAGGAAGGGAAAGGGATGTGTCAGGAGGTGCCAGTGGCAGGGAGGGAGCGGCTATGGATCCACAGAATCATAGTCCTCCCAGCCTGCAACCAGACTTCCAACATGGGAGAACATTTAGACCAGCCCTGGAGCTGGTCTAAATGAATTTTGTTTTTCCTGGAAACAAAAAACCTCATGGAAGGAGGATATAAATCCGGCTTCCTCCTTGCTTCTGCAATATTGGAGCACTTCATCTGAGAGTCTTGGATTGCTCTGTTAGTGTCCTGTGCTATCTCTCATATCCAAAGGAGACTAAACTCTGTAGCACTGTCCCTGGACTTCTCTCACAGCTCAGGAAAGTGAAGAGCACAGAACAATACTGATTTGAAAGTAAACCCCATTGAATTTAGTGGAACTTACTCCCAAATTAGCACTCGCTTAGAAGTGCACCTAATACTACCGCTGCCAGCCTTTATGAGCCTGGCAACAGAGCCCAGCACACTCCTGCAGGAATCAAGTGGAGAACACTGAAGATTTTAACTCGGTCCAAGTATATAGCAACCAAATGTAGAGAGATCAAGTGAGTCTCATACATGTATGAACCTGTCAGGGATGGGTCCAAGCCCCTTGAGATGACTGACAGCTTCGATTCTGAATCAGAGTTGGAACAGCTAGATCAGAGCCCAGGGGAAGGGACCTTCCCTAGAGAGCCAAGACGCTGGGAGAGATTCCTCCGAAGGCCTTGACAAACAGATGGCCCAGGTTGAGTCCCTGCCCCCTCCTTCCACCATGGCAACTAAAGTTTCCGAGGAGGAGGAAGAAGAGGGGCATTACTTGAGATATGCTAGGGCGCGTCACAAAGCAAAGCGGGAAAAGTTAGGGGCAGGGCTCAGTTAGGGACAGGGCTAAATGTTAAAAGTTAGGGACAGGGCTCTGCCAGGCTAGCCACTCTTGGAAGCCAGCAAAGGAGGAAGCCACCCTAAGGGAGGGGCATCACTGCGAAGTAAGTTTGGCCATGAGGTTCATGCCCAAACTTCACTACCCTCTAGCTCATCTCCTCTGATTAGAAATAGTAGATTAGTTGTTCAGGGCCTGAGGCAATCTGAGAGCTTCCTTAAATGTGCATTTGTAGAGAGACTAGTCTCTAGCAAAATAAAGTCATATTAGCCTGAAGCTTTGTCTCCTTGTGGTATTGACTGCGAAGGGGAAGGGTGATCCAGTTCTGACAGAACCAGACCTTCCATTCTATAAAGGAATCCTAAAGAAATTCAGTGTGTCTAGACAGCCAGTTACAGCTGTTTCTCAACAAGACCTTTGAAGGTGGACGGATCCCTTCTCGGCCTTTTTCCCCTTCGTGTTCAGCCAGCCAGATCCTAGCTCTGAATATAGATTGATACATTATCCTTACTGAATGTTGCAGTCTGCTGTTGCTATTCACAAAGATTTATTTTTATTTGGAATAGTTTTGCTGGCTTGTTTAATCCTGTAACTTCTCTGAGGTGGAACTGCAAGTAATAACAGGTTTAAAACAAAAGTGCGGTGGAGCGAAGTTCAGAGTGGCACATTTCTGATCTTTTCGGTGGATGACACTACGTGCTCTGTTCTCCGCCTCTGATCCTCACTCCTCCTGGAATCCTGTCCTGCTCCTTCCCAGCCTAGGTTGCCCTTTCTTACTCACTGATTGGAAAGGCCGTGCTGAGCTTTCTGTCCCTTTTGTCCAAAGTGATTTTTAAACTTTCTGTAATGTAGAGTCAATGAGCTGAACGTCTTTAGGTAACTCAAGGGAACCACACCCAGTTTACTCAGCAGGCCTTCCCGTTATCTGATAAGAATTAGTCTGAAAAAGACAACAAACCTTGGTAAATGGTGAGAAACATACAGCACAAAGCAACTCTTCCTATGCACTGAACTGTTGGGTTGGTTAAATGTCTAATCCTTAGAGCCCACTGAGCTACACACACTGAAATGTACAAGAAAGCAATGACAGCAGCATCGGAGCAGAGATCCAGTGTAATGTAGTGTTTAGGATGTTGGACTGGGAATCAGGAGACCCAGGTTCTAGTCCCCTCTCAGCCATGAAGCTCACTGGGTGACTTTGGGGCAGTCACTAACTCTCAGCCTAACCTACCTCACAGGGTTGTTGTGAGGATAAAACAGAGAGGAGGAGGAGGAATAGGATCATGTACACCACCTTGAGCCCTTGGAGGAAAGGTGGGATATAAATGCAACAAATAACTAATTAATTAGTCAAATAAATAGGCCCTTATGCAATACCATTCCTTGTTTCCTCCCGTCCAGAGGCCCTTTTCATACCATCTTCCAATGGTGACTCTCAATGCATGAATGGGGATCAGGATTGCGCTGCTGTCCCTACCCCCAATCATGATGCATTGCACATGGGTGCACAGAGCCTAGGTGTGTACAATTAGTACATGTGCACATACAGCCAATGGTCCTTGGGAGCGGGGACAGCAGCACAAAGACTCCCTTCCACACATTGAGCCTAAATGGTTGGGACATGGTGTGAAAGAGGGCTATAAATACTGCACTTGAAGTTTTCCATGAGGAAGAGAAAATAGCCATCTTCATCCTTAGGGGGTTGTATCCAATGGTGTCCTTCCACCAGCACAACTAACACCACTGGTGGATGGAATTTCCCCTCCCCCCTGCAGCTCTTCCCTCATGTAGTCCAAATCTGCCGTAGAAGGTTCGGAGACCCTCTGGAGTAGAATTAGGACATGTGCAGGGGGAAGGATGGGAAGGGAAGCTCCCATTGTGAGTGTGATGGTCCACTTACAAAACTTCAGATTTAGCCCTTTATTTTTAATCCTGAGTACAAAATATGAAGCAATACAGCTGATGTAGTATGAGATGGGGGGAAAAACAGATAGAAAATTGTAACCTAATCAGATATAATCTCTACTAACATGAAAAGCCACTTACACCACACTGAGAACAGTTGGTTCACACAAAAAATGCTTTCTTAAGAGAACTGAGCTGGGCTCCACCCATATGTCTGCATGAGAGCCAGTGTGGTGTAGTGGCTAGAGTGTTGGACTGGGAGTCGGGAGATCTGGGCTCTAGTCCCCACTCGGCCATGGAAGCTCCCTGGGTGACTTTGGGCCAGTCACACACTCTCAGCCCAACCCACCTCACAGGGTTGTTGTGAGGATAAAATGGAGGAGGAGGACTATGTACGCCACCTTGGGTTCCTTAAGGAGGAAAAGAGGCAGGATATAAATGTAATATAAATATAATGCAAATAAATATAATATAAATATTTATAAATATAAAGCTCTACATAACATAATCAGATATAATCTCTACATAATATGAATTTAACTGCAGCTATATGTTCAGTAAGTCACACTTCATACAAGAATGCTGATCTAACTTTACCCATTGATACATAAAGAATTCCTGACCCATCTTTACTTGTTTTGCAGGCCCTCCAGTGAATGTCAGCTGCAATATTTTCATCAACAGTTTTGGATCTATTGCAGAAACTACTATGGTAAGTACAAATAAAATATACAACCTGTGCAAAGCATATCCAGATCACGAGACAGCTGTTCTAAGCAGCATGTATCATTTACTTTGCATGTGCTAGAGAGGATCATTGATTCTCTGTTTCCAGATTCCATTTTCCTCCCTTCTCAGCAGTGCTGCATAGCAAGCACATTGTATATGAGCTGCTGAGAAGATGTGTCACGGTTTTCTGTTGGAAGCAAAGGAAGATGGAACCCTCCATCCAGCAGCAGGAGGTTAATCTGATTCCCTTCTGCTCTGGATCAGCCTTTGGGAACGGCTGGTTTGTGGTGATGTTGTCCACGTAATCACTAACCAGGCAAAAACAGAGAGCTCACATTTCAAGAAATGCTCCAGGTTTAGGGTTTTTCAGGTGTGTTCAGGATGCTAGAAATATAACCAACCCATGTTATTTGCACCACATCCAAGTTAGTTGGATGCCACATGCTCATAAGCAGCTTCGCCATGACATCAGCTTGGCAGGGACACAATTGCTCATGCAGTCACTATGGATTGCATCCAACAACGTCCTTCCACCAGCAGGAAGGATGCCACTGGCAGATTGAATTTCCCCTCCTTCCTGCAGCCCCCTATGTGCCCCCCAAATCTGCTCTGGGGTAGAAGGGAAAGAGGAACTCCTGTTGCTCATGCAATGTTGGATGTAGCCCTGTCCTCATGCTAGCATCAGTGGAGTGGTGTCCACGTTGGAGGAGCAGATACCACACCATTCCTGGTTTCAGTTACAAAGTACTTTGTGACCTTCTCATTTCTTGTCATGGCAGAAAGGAAGCTGTAGATAACCATCATTATCATCAGACCCTTGAAGCTGAGGTTGCTGTTGTTTTTGAAAGATGTTTTCCCACTTTAATGTAGGGTTGTTTTTTTAACTGAAATACAGACTTTTCATTAGGGAATGGGAGATGTCAGTTTTACTCATCTCGATCAATAAAATGTCGATCAATAAAATAATGTTTGATGCAAATCAGCTCTTCAACATACTGAAAATACTAAACCAGTTTCTCTGGAATTGAAATGCGATTGCTTTTCAGCACCATTTTGGAGTTTCATGTGGAAAGCTAAAACTATGAGCTCTGGGTTTTCTGAACAGTTATAGCCAGCAGAGTCTGATGACTGTACACTTTACTTTGGGAATCACTATGATTCCCAAATCTGCTCCCCTTGGGGGTGAAATTTACATAGTTATTACAATTTCAGCTTTTATCTAGAAAGATCATTAAAGTGCCAGTATTGGGAATTTTAGTTCACATATAAGACATTAATGTTGACATTTAAAGACACTAGAGGCAGGCTTTGCAGCACACAAATCAGTAGCTATCATTATGTCAACATGCAAAGGTCTAATGAGTTCACAGACACAGTTTGGGGCGCAATCCAAAGGAGAATAATATGAGCTGGAAGGAGTACAAAGGCCATCAATAAAGAAAAGACATTATCAAGAGATTAGAGAGACAGGAATTCTGGGAAGCAGGTTGGTAGTCATCAAAAATTAGTGAGAGTAAGAGTGGAAATTAGAAAGATGTTAGATACATGGGAGTTTCTAAGAGATGGGCTCCAGAGATAGAATTCACTCGATGGAATTTGCAAAGTAAGAGCGGGCAAGCAAGAAAGTAGCAGGCTATGATAGAAAATAAAAGAAAGAGATAATAACATTTTGGAAATGGACTATCAAAGCAAAAGCACCTTTAAATCATAATGCTGAAAGACCCTAATATTGTGTCCTTGGTCAACGTATGCCACATATACATACACATATGGTCCCAGGGCATCGTCTGAAGGCACATGAGGCAGCCACCTTGCTGAAGTTACTTTGTGGTAGCAAGTTCTATAGTTTAGCAACGTGCTGTATGAAGAAGTACTCCCTTTACCTGTCCAGGATGTGCTCACTCTGCTACCTTGGGAGCTAGTGGTATTGGAAGGGAAATAACCACATCATCCACCCATCCTATGTTGCCCCACGTGTTTGAAACACTACCACAATAACAGAGGACCCAAACACCACCCTGTAGAGATAACATAAAGATCAGCTTTTTGTGTGGGAGCATCATCAAACTGACACAGAAACACAGTAAATTAGTTGCCCTGATCCTTAGTTACTTTGTGGGAATGCCCTAAGAGTAACTGCAGCCAAATTTTAGAAACTCTTGGGCTGATTCTCAAGCAACCCTGGACAGTGACTCTAAGGAGCTGAAGCTGTCACTGAGGGGGAAATCCTGACACAAGCTAGGCAAATGGATGAAAGGGCCTAGGTAACTTCATCAGCTCATTTGGCCTTGAAATGTTGTTATAATAACACTTCTGAATCTTTTTTATCTGAACCAGGGCAACCAGTGTCTTGGAACCACAGTAGAATGGATAAGGATGAGCAAACTGGATAAATCCATGCAAAGGACGAATCTGTCCAAAAAGAAGTAAGGCTAGCTGGGTATCCCAGTTTCCTAGGACAGGGAGATGGGCTTGTCATGGATGTTTGTTGTCAACCCTTCATCAACCAAGTTCAAAGCCTGGAGATACTCCTAGACTCTACTTTGTCTTTACAAATGCAGGATCCAGGAATGGCCTGGAGTATACTTTTCCATCTTCAGTTTCTACATTAGCTAAAACACTTTCTGGACAATGAGGGTCTGGCAACCATCATTGCTGCCTTTGTGAACTCACAAATTCTGCATGCGCCTGGGCTGAAAATTATTTGGAAATTGCAGCTAGTGGAAAATATATCTCCTTATGGGGATAAGGCAATATGAACATATCATATGCTCCAACTATATTTATTAGGAACACAGTCCCTCGTTTCTGTTAAAATGCTGTCCCTATTTTGTCCCCATTTGCCAAATTGCACTAGATTTCAGCACACTCCAAGGTCTCTTGTTAAATCTCAGAAGAGGACATGTACATCTTGAGTCTAGTGTACCCAAATGAATGCCCATAGCCATAAAATAGCAATATACCCTTTCCCTTTCATGCCACTGTCTATTTTCATAGCAAATGTTACTGAACGTGTGAGTCTTTAATAAGT
This sequence comes from Heloderma suspectum, assembly GCF_057233095.1. Lineage (NCBI taxonomy): Eukaryota > Metazoa > Chordata > Lepidosauria > Squamata > Helodermatidae > Heloderma > Heloderma suspectum. Next base: position 268,692,640 of record NC_139459.1, on the reverse strand, counting down.
ACAACGAGATACATGGTGAGATTAATATCCTCTTAAACATTTTGAGGTGATGGTGGTGGTGGTGTGTGTGTGTGTGTGTTTAAAGTAAACTGCTATGGTCAGTTTAACACATCAGTTGGAAAGGGCCTTCAGGCAATGTGTAATGGGCAGAGAGGAAGTGCTTTGATGTGAAAACAGGCATGTTATAAGTACGCAAGAGAACTGCTGTTTTCATTTGTGGATTTTTGGAGGGTATGACTTATGAGACCAGTTTTGTTTTAAATGCACTGCTGCTTATTTGCGTCTGAGCCCAATCAGTGGCACTGGTTGTAACATCTATAGCTGGCCTTGCATATCACCCTATATATCCCCCATCACCTTCCTTAAGAAGAGGTCCTGCCTCAAGTGTCACCAGTTAGGGGCTTTTGGTTAGGGCACTGGAACAGAGCTTTACATTGGGGGTACCTTTATTGTGATAGACCCTTCCCAAGCCAATCACTGCTTAGTTTTCTTTTTCAAAAACCTTTTTACGATTTAATTACAATGTGGCAGTGATTTGGACTGTAATGCAGTACAATTCTCTGCACTTCGTAGTACATGATATAGTTGTTATGTAATTTGATTAGAGGTTTCCCCTTTTTAAATAATTTAGAGTGCAATCCTATGCATAGACAGAAACAAGTGCTACAACACCCAGCATTCCCTAGCCAGCCATGCTGGCTGGGGAATGCTGGGAGTTGTAGGACTTTTTTTTCTTTCTGAACATGCATAGGAATACACCCTTAGAATATCTTAAATTTTGTGAGTTGCTTTGATACATTAAAAGGCAGGATAAAATATTTAAATAAATAAAGTGTTTTCTTTTAGATGACAATGATGATAGTAAAATTGAAGTGAAATGTGGTTATTTAATCATAATACTCATGCAACCCTAACCTGTTCAGAAGTTCCACTGAGATCAAGGGTTCTTACTCCCAAGTGTGCATGGAACTGTAGCTATAAAATACCTAAACTATACTAAGCATTCTCATCGAGCTGGTCATATCTTTATCTGGTGGTTTGCGCTGGACAGGAAGAAAATTATTGGGATGGGGAAAGGCTTTGGATGATTATGGAAGTTTAGTATGAGTAGACTGCCAGGATGGGGCCCTTATAGGAATGTTCTGCCCTTGGAGGATGGATGCAGTTGGTATTCTGATGGTTCTAGGATATTTTTCTTCTGATAGCATTGCCTATTCAGCTGACTGTCTGGTTGGTCTCTGTAATCAGGAGATGACCAGGATGATTGACATTACCATGCCTAGACACCTTCTCCTCCTGGACAGAGATGAAGAGCTCCTTCTTTTACAGAGAACCTGGGGACAATGAAATGGTTGGGGTGATGGCTAGAGCAATGGTGGAGGAAACCCATGATCAATCCAACCCACACAGGTTGGAACTCATTTTAGAGATTACTATGGATTCCTTGCACTCTTTGCCTATATGAGGTGATGTCCAGAGGAGCTGTTCAGAGTAGCCTCTTATGACCTATTAGAGCCCTTGGTGGCCTGCTATGAGCAATTTGCAGTGCACTTTACACTTGCAACTCCATTCTGAGTTACACTCCACAGTTAGAGAAGTAACTCAGAATATGCCTGTAGTTCCCGCTTGTCCTATGTTGTGGATACTTTTCAGTTTGGGCAACCTGAGGATGTGGACTGGATTCTTGGAGAGATGAGACCAACCACTTGTGCTCTTGACCCTTGCCCTCCCTGGCTGATTAAAGCTACCAGAGAGGAGAAGCTGGCATCTTGGGCAGTGACAAGATGTAAAGGCTTCTTTCAAGGAGGCATGCTCCCCATGACTCTGAATGAAGCTGTTGTGAGACCCGTCTTTAAAAAAAAAAAAAAATCTCATTGGTTTGTGCCGACCTACATAACTATTGCCTGTCTCCAATTTGCCATTCCTGGGCAAGGTAACAGATCCTATAATGGCATCTCAGCTTCAGATATTCCTGGAGAATATTGATTATCTGGCTTCCAGCCTAGACTTGGAATTAGATGACCTATGCTGGAAGATTGACAGGGATAGTGCAACCTTGTTAAGTCTAGACCTCTCAACTGCCATCAACTATGGTATCATTCTGGACCACCACTTGGGACTGGGAGTATGAGGTACTATATTTTGGTGGCTCTGGCCTTTCCTAGAAAGGAGCGTTGAGAACATGTCTCTGTGAGACTATTTCATCACCTAGTGTTTGTTGTGGGGGGGCACTACAGGGTTCCATCTTGTCTCTCATGCTGTCCAACAAATATATAAAATTTCTGGGTAACATTGTCCAGAGATTTGGAAATGTTGTCAGTATGCTGATGACACTAAGTTCTATCCGTCATTTTCTTCTGCTCTCAGGGAGAAAGAAGAGATCCTGAACTTGGTCTGAGGTTAGAGGTGGATTGGGTAAACAACCTGAAGTTTAAACCAGACAAGATGGAAGGACTGTTGCTTGAGGTTCCACTGATCTGGGTACAGGGCAAAGAATCAGCCTGTTTTTACTGGAGTCACACTCACCCAAAGAATCAGATTCACACATCAGGAATGCTGCTGGATCCAGCTTGTCAGCAGCTTTGTTTGGTATGCCAGTTAAGTCCCTTCTTGGGGAAATTGGACCTCATCATGGTCATTCATATCCTCACCATGTCCAGATTGAATTATTGGAACATGCTGTACATAGCATTGTCTTTGCAAAGCATTCAGAAACTTGGTGCAGACTGCAGCAGTCAGACTATTGCGTGGAGTAAAGCATTCTTTAGTGTTGTTTCAGCAAGTTGCCAAGTTATTTCCAGGCCCAGTTCAAATTGGTAGTCTTATACTTCAAAACTCTAATCAGTCTAGGACCAGGATATCTTAAGGACCCCCTTTTTCCTCATGAACCTGTTCACTTTGTTGAACTACTGAGGCCCAAGTCCTCCTGCTGTCTGAAGTACAGCAGGCGGGAACACAAGACAGGACCTTTTTGATGCACTGCCTAGGTTGTTGAATGCCCTCTCCAAAGAGGAGGTGTGCATGTCTACCTTGCTTTTTGAAGAGTGGCCAAAACTGTGCTATTGTAAACTCTCAGTAGGGATGGTTGAGAATTTAATTTCAGTCTGATCTTGATGCCAAAATACCCGAAGTCCTCCATACTCAAGACAAAAAGAATGTGAGATTTTAACAAGTTGAATGTGAGAGAAACTGAAACAGACAGCTTTGTCCATCCATGCCCAGCGTTTTGAGTGGGTTTGCTCTTAGAAGTCTGGCTTTGAAACCCCCTGTATTCAACCACTTTAGGGCAGAATTAGGCTGGCCACCTCTTTTTTCTGACAGGCTGCACATCTTTAACAGCTATGTGACAGGCAGGTACATCATGGTTCTCTCTATGCTAAGAATAGCTGTACGTATTGAAGTTCACTGGTGCAGATGGGTGAGAATTTCATTTCATTTTTGATAAGAATTTGCCTAAATTTTCAAATATTGGGGATGGGAAAGAACTTGAGATTTTAAAAGTTTGGATGTGGGCAAAAGCATAACTGACAGATTCACCCAACCCTAATTTTCAGCTACTGGGACTGGTCCTTTTATTGACTAGAGCTTTTGCTATTGGGCAGTATAGAAATAATAAAGATGATGATGTTTCTGTTGTTGTTTGTTGTCATTCTAATAAATTAAATACATAATGGGATGGAGCCACATACAATTATGGACATTAAACAGGTCATCCCTTCTAAGCACTTCAGAGTCGGAAACAAAAGTTACAAAAGTGAGTTTTAAAGTAAAGATCAAGAGCTGACATTTGGAATCCTCATGCAGTATGCCCTTTTGTATCTATATGATCTATATATAATTTAATCTATTTAAAGAAATTTCATACGCTATCCATCTCACTTCAAAAGGTTAAACCAAATGTAACCTTATAGGCAACCACAGTACAACCACAGCAGCTATAGAGATTAATATAAAGGGCACAAGAAACTAGAGGCTGGAAATGTCTTAACTGAAAATAATTGTTAGGAGTCATGTGGACATGAACTCTTAAATCAAATAATGGGTTGCTTTGGTAAATGGGTATTAATAGTTTTATGCTCAACACACAGTGAGGTTCCAGGGGCACAGTGCTTACGTGGTTTGGGTTTCCTTTGGAAGGAGGCCACTGGAGGCTTATTGATGTTCTGTAATATTAGTGTTTATTTACAAATATACAGGTTGCATGTAGATGTGGAGGCCCAGCTTAAACGCTCCAGCAGACAGCCAGAGCCCCTGCTCCCATATCAGGTCTCCAGGAGATAGCTAGCCCCCCAAAACACTCTTTGCTTAATTATTGGACTCTGCGATCTCTTTTGGACCTGTGCCTCTTTTGGTCTTTCTTTGTCTAAACTATGTTCAGTTCTTTTCAGACCCAGACATCTTGATCACCTCATTCTTAGCTAGGAGTGGGAGAAAGGCATCCCCTTTTTCCAAGATGGCTGTCCTCTTCTAAAGATGTCTCAAGCTATTTCCTAACCCTTATGGGCCATCTACCTAACAAAGGGCATACTACCTAACAAAGAACAACTTTGCCATTGCTATTAAGGCAGCCTCCAGCAGGACACCTGAATAGATTAACCCTCTCCTTTTCAAACCCCCAGTCTCACAAGGCTGGGTAACTACGCTCTTGCTACTCTGCTAGCCACAAACCTCTGAGAAAAAGTAAAAAGTGGGAAGAAGCATATAAGAACATACAGAACAAAAAGCAATCAAGTCATATATGCTGGGGACAGAACTAGAAGTTGTGAGGAAAATGGGGCTCCCCTGTAACTCTAATGTGTAGGCAAGGAACACTTGCAAGGCAGGGTGGTTAGTCAGCGGGAGGGGGCTGCTTAATATTTCCCTGCTTTGATCTTCATCAGTTCTCCCTTGCAAATGCCATCAGACTGTTCTTTGTTATTTTCACCCCCAACTCGAGTAAGCTAACCTGGGGGGGGGGGGGGAATAGGGGAAGCATCTACAGGGGAAGAAGGTCCAGGAAGAGCAGGCCCACCTATCCTTCCCATAAATCTCCCCACCATCACTACTTTCCCACTATAACTGCAAACATGGGTTTGGGAACATGAGTTTGCCAAAGTAATTTCTACTTCTGCCCTCAGGTCAATGGTAATTTTGTACATCTCAGGACAGAAATGGATTCAAGCTAATCTAGTAAGGTAACCTAAGTTTGCAAAGACATAAGTCATACTGGTATACTTGTCAGAGAGCCAATGATTGGCTGCAGCTCTCTGCAAAGTGCACACAGTTGCATAAAGTGCGAAATGGGCCTTAAACATGCTTGTCCGTAAGAACGTTTGATTGATTAGTTCTGTACTGTAATCCAACCAAAACAAAGACTCACTGTACATACACAATATATTTACTTAACTCAACATATAACAAAGGGTGAATACAAAATTTTATCAACACGTGAGAATGCACATAGAGAACTATATTTCAAACTCCAATCACAACTACAGAGTACCAGTAAAAATCCGTTTCAACAATGTTGAGTCTTTAGAATTCCATTTGGACAATGTTGAGTCTTTATCAAGTCACTATGGAAAAGAAATTCAATGTCCTTGGGGGGAAATCTTTTCTTTTTATTGTTCTGATTGTGGTTGTCAGGTTGAGATCTTCTTGTTCTTTTGGTGATAACAACAAAATCCTCCAGTTGCCCTTCAAGAGAACATCAAATGCCTTTTTATGCCAAACAGGTTGTCTAAAAATCCTCTCCTCTTTCCACAACCCAAAGTCAGACAAATTGGATTGTGGATTAGTTCTGTAGTATGCCAGAGGTTCAAGGCAAGATTCAGAAATGGCCCAAGACATTTTGGTGCCTGAAGCAGAAAATCCAAATGCTACTTTATCCCTCCCTGGTGGTGGTGGTGGTGGTGGTGGTGGTGAAGAAGAAGAAGAAGAAGAAGAAGAAGAAGAAGAAGAAGAAGAAGAAGAAGAAGAAGAAGCAGCAGCAGCAGCAGCAGCAGCTAAATAATTGCCAGTTTGCTGCTTTTTAAATAAAAAACCCATATCTGTGACCTAAGCAGGGCCACCTCACCCCAGCTTAATGGTAGGGCCAGCACTGAGAAGATCATGGGCCTGAAGTAAATGAAAGTGCAATGCTATGCATCTTTACTCTGAAGTATGTTCCAGTGAGTTTAATGGGATATACTACCAAGAATGTGTGCATAGCATTGCAGCTCTAGGCCTTTTTGCCACCACCTGACATTAAAAGTTGTATCTGAGTCTCTCACTCCCTATTTGTGCCATGTGTGAGTATTGTTGATATAGGATATAGTACAGAAGAGAAATCAAAACTACCGCCTAGTTAACAATGTTTTTCACACCTGCATTAGAGAACAATTTCAGCACAAACCAATTTCAGATTTGTCTATGAAAATGCCCTCGCTTCAGAATAATCCCACTAAAATCAGTCTTCCTTTTTGGAGGCAAATGGTATCTTCTTCCTTCCTTCGATCCCCTACCCTTGAGCAATCTGCTCAAACCTCCATTTACTCAGAGAGTACTAAGTTCCCCAAGCAATGACTTCCTTGCTTTCCTGAACTACCCTTGTGTGTCATTTCATCATTCAAGGCAGTACTCGGAGCAGCTGCCACTGGAATCTTTCTCCTACATAAATTTATTTCATGTCTTACATGAAATAGGCCCAGGAACAGGGCTAACCTGCCAGCATTTGGCTGGTTTGCAGCTGAATAAGCAAAAGAGTCTTTTGCTTTCTGCCTGTTAGGCCAATTACATTGATTTTCACTGACTGCAGCCATCACTGATTTTCACAAACAAAAAGGGGGGGAAATCAATGCATCTGATTTGCTCAGGTAGCTGCTGTCTGCAGAGATTCAATCCTCTTTTCTTTTTCAAATCCTTCCGTTTTCTTTGCCTGCATCTTTCTTCCCTGACTTCAGACTTGTGTGACTGGTTAGTTATGCATAAGGCCAATCCCATTATTAGCTGTCTTCAGCTATTCAACAGTTTCCTAAAGACATCGTACCTTGGGGAGAAAGAAATGGGTAATTAACCAGAACATGTGAAGGTGACTTCTCGAAACCCAGCCCTCCTCACAAAGAGCAGAGAATAACATTTTATTCATGCCTCTTAGGGGCCTACTTTCAAGTTCAAATAGAGGTGAGGAGCCAGAGGTTATGTGGCACTGTTAGCACTGCGAAAGGGCCTAGGGTGAAAGCACTGCGAAAGGGCCTAGGTTGAAATGTGGACTTTATCAAGCAGACGAATCCTGAATTTCTGTCAAAAATACTAACTATATGTAAAAGTAATATTAAGATATTTGCAAACTGAGTTTCAACATACATTTCATATGTGACTCCGTGCAGTGCCTTGCGTACTAATGGAAATCCACTCTATGTACATATATTGAACAATCTTGGCTCTGTTAAAAGGCTATTATGGTTTCAGAGCGTATGCTTGTGCCTGGCCCATGAGAGGCATGGGTGGCACTTAACGACTACAATTGGAGCATCATAAGTGAAAAACATATCCTTTTCTAGTTTCCGCAGCTTCTCTAGCCACTGCACACCTGCGCACATAATGGCTATATAGCTCGCACAGTCAGGGACTAAGGAAGTCTCCAGAGAAAGCTTCACAAGAGCTGGGAGGGGGTTGCTGTGCTGAGTCTGGAAGTAAAAGCTTCCACACGTGACCCACCTACAGGCAACAGCTGTGGGTACCAAGGTGAGGCTGGAGGCCATTAGCCTATCTAGTGTATAGTCAGTGCCAGCAATAAGTATAGGTTGGGTTCACAACACCCACATCATCTTCCACAGGTGCCACATTTCTTTGAGAATCTTCCTATATTTTCTTCCTTTGGATAACTTCAACATGAAGCCTTGAACATAGGCATTCTTACCCGAACTCAGAGATGACTGCCTATCCAATGAAGCCCAGGAAAAGTGCAGAGGGGATCGTCCCCTCCATGCTTCAGCCACCCTGCATTTTCACCTAGACAGCCAATTTCAGCTGTCTAGCTGCAGGAAGGCAGAGCGGAGGAAGCAGCTACCGGTACGACACAGTACGACACGTACTGGCATTTCCGCCTTCCCCACCCCAGAACGCCCCCCAAAACGCCCTGTTTTCACAGCTCCATGTTCCTCCTCCAAGCGTGGAGTGCAGGGCCATTCTGAGCTGCCTGCAAGGCAGCACGGGAGGGGTGGAAGGTCAGTTCCCAGAAACCAACGGATCCTACAGCCATCTAGCCGCTGACTAGCAGCCATAGGATTGCCCCCTTACAAAGATTACAAATACATTATACAAAGTGTAAAACCATTTACAGACAAACAAGTAAAGAGACAGCACACATAGAGACGACATACAACTAAAACAATTTCAAACCATCAACAATAAGACAAATCCAGGCCCTGATTAATCTCGTCATCTTCAAAGACAGATCCGTATGAAGCATGTTTCAGTAATCCAGGCTAGAAGTTACCAAGGTATGTATCACGACGGCCAAGTCCCTGATAACAGCTAACTGGTAGGGGCAAGCTTATTCCCCCCCCAAAATCTGGCACACATTCTCCTGCCCACCATTCAACTGCCATCTTGTTCCGTGTTTTCAGTTTATACGCACCTTCCTGAACCAACCTTGAGGAGCCCTTCTGCAGAGCAGTCTCAAGGCCACTTTCATCCTGTGTTTTCACACTTTTCAAGCTGAGGTTAAATATCCCAAAATAGCCAGTGATTCTAAAACCAATGCAAGACCATTGGCTTGCATTAAGAAGTAGGAGATCAGCTGCTTCTGTCTGTGGTTATGTATTAGTTAGGAATGAGCAGACATATAATGGCTTCTGCACACACACCTCCACTTTATTATCAGCTTCTGACTCACTGCTTCAGGTCATCCCAAGTAAGAAAAGCACTAAATATAAACTATAAATCCTAATCCTAACCATTAATTTGGTCAAGGGCAGTGAAATTGGTTTACAACCTGCCATTTCTCAAGCACATCAAAAATGCAAATGAAGGAAGGGACTCTGAGCTTTTATCACCTCTTTTGTTTATCAAAGGCCACCTGCTTCTTTTCTCTGTGAAGCTGAGGAGGAAAGGGACAGATGGCAGAGGGAAGCCATTGGTCAAACAAAGGAAACCAAAGCTGTCCGCAATTGTCCTGGGACAGGGTCTGGCTTGGCCTGTCCTGGAGTTACACAGGGGAGCTGTAAGACATGAGGTTACGAAGCAAAAGTCATTCCCCATAGTGCTAGTGAGACACGTTCTAATTAAATTACAGGGCAGGCCCATAAAGTGTGTAGCACTGTCTGGTTTTGCAGCTGGATGGAAGACCCCTATGAACCAGAGGTCTCTCTAATAGTGATATCACCATTTTTCATTCTCTCTCTCTCTCTCTCTCTCTCACACACACACACACACACAGAGAGACAGGGAGACAGAGAGAGAGAGAAACACACACAGGCTGCACTTCTGCATAGGAAAAGAGATTCCGGGTTTGATTTGTCATTCGTGATAGGAAAGAGATTTTTGTTCCCAAAACGATTTCACTGTTGGGCACTCTGCCATATATGCTTATGTGATCCTCTTTCACCGCACCCCCTCCAGCAAGGTGTGGATATAATTTACAGAAGGTGAGCATTGGATAGGGCATAAATGCCATGTATGTGTCACTTTCAGCACATTTTCCTTTGTCGAAGCTGATATGGATCTATATGGAACAGAGCTCCAGATCTTGTTCCATTTCTCCTCCGGAATCTAAATCTGATTCCCGTGCAAGTTTAGAACTGCGTGGCATCCCAAATTTAGCTTCGATTAACCAATTATATATGCCCGAGACTTGGACTCTAGTAATATTAGTACTGGTGACACAATAGTCTTCACAAATAGTCAAAGACCTTAATGATCCATTAGTTTGGTAAAGTTTTTTACCAAATAAAATGATTTGGTGTTATGGTACCATGAGGCCTCTAAATTCCCTAGTTTATTATCAAGTTGGTTGGTTGTTAAGGGCGTTCCATTAACAAACAGATCTGTTAACCTGTATATTCTCCTGTCTTTCCATTGTGCAAATTAATCAAATTTATCTGGAAAAGAAAAATCTGGATGTGAGAGAATTGAAATGAAAGGTGATGGCTTCAGGGATAATATTTTTATCCATTGGTCCCAAGTTTTCAAGATGCATAATAGAAACAGATTATTAATTTTCTGAGTTTCTTTGGCTCTCCAAGTTAAAAAGGGCAACATATTATAATTTGGACCAATACCATTGACTTCCATAGATATCCATTTTGCTGCATTGTCCTCTCTAACAAATTCTATCATATTTTTAATTTGGCATGAAGCAAAATACATGTCCAACCTTGGGACAGCTAAACATCTTTTTTTAGTATGTGAATACCAAATATTTGCTAGAAATTGTCTTTTTTTTCTTTTTCTTTTTTGGTAACAAAGTTTTCTACAGTCTGTTGCCAGATCTTCATTTTTGATTGTCCTGGATAGAATGGAATTGTTGGGCGGGGGGAATAAGAATCTGGGAAAGTATATATGCCTTGAATGCCGCAATTTTGCCCAGTATTGTTAAGTTATCCATTCACTCATCTTGTTTTTTATCCATTTAATTAATGGATCATAATTTCTGTACAATAACTGTTTCAAATCTTTTGGTAATATAATTCCCAAGTACTTAAGACTAGAAAAACAGAGAGTTAAATAAATTATGTTCTTAATTTTATACTGTTCATTTATAGATATATTTAAGCACATTAATTTTGACTTTGCATAATTTCTTTTTAGGCCAGAATAAGATCCAAAAGAGTCAATAATCTTTTTTATTTGCGGTAACACTGCCATTGGGTTTGTGAGAAATAAGATTATATCATCAGCATACATATTTATTATAAGTTCATGGCCATTAATATTTAATTTGCTTGGATGTGTCTTAATTAATGAAGCTAATGGCTCTAGAGCTATGGCATATAAGTGGGGTGACAACGGGTATCCCCGTCTTGTACCTATATGTAAATCAAATGGATCAGAGTCCAATCCTTTGGTTCTTTCCTGTGCCTTAGCATTTGCGTATAATCTGTCTATTAAATAAACACAATATTCACCATAATTAGCTCTTTTTTTTTTTAGCAATTCAATAAGGTAACGTCTCTCAACCCTATCGAAAGCTTTTAAGGAATCTAACACAACTATTGCTAGTGGAGATTTAGATTAGTTACAATGGTATATTACATTGAGTCCTTCGAATACCATCAGAAATCTGTCTTTCTGGCATGAGCCCAACTTGATCAGTTGAGATATATTTAATAATGAAACTATTTAGTCTACTAGCTAATATTACAGTCAGACAATACATTTCCAGGGTGAGCTGTTATTATATTTTCTGACCATATTTTCTGGACAAAATGATCAATTAAGACATAAAGATTGGATTGGATTCCTCCTTGCTGTGGCTAGATCAGAAATTGCTCAATGATGGAAAAATGTAAATGATCTTACAGAGCATAATTGGCTAAATAGAGTCTGGACAACAGCTTTATTAGAAAAACTGGCAAGTAAATTAAAATATGTAAAAGGAGAAAGACATTTGTACAATTCTGAAGAAACTTGGTTCCCTTTTATCTTATTTATAAATACAGAAAACTCCTTATATAATCCTCCAGAGCATCAGTTGAAGTACTGAAAAGATATATTGACAGATTTGTCATCAAGGAAGTAGTAAACAGGCAGAGGAACTAGAGATCAAATCGCCAACATTCACTGGATCATGAAGAAAGCAAGAGAATTCCAGAAAAACGTCTATCTCTGCTTCATTGACTACTCTCAAGCTTTTGATTGTGTGGATCACAACAAACTGTGGCAAATTCTTAAAGTGATGGGAGTACCAGACCACCTTACCTGTCTCCTGAGAAACCTGTATGAGGGTCAAGAAGCAACAGTAAGAACCAGACATGGAACAACCGATTGGTTCAAAATTGGGAAAGGAGTACGACAAGGCTGCATATTGTCGCCCTGCTTATTTAACTTATATGCAGAGTACATCATGAGAAACGCCGGGTTGGATGAATCATAGGTCAGAATTAAGATTGCCGGGAGAATTATCAACAACCTCAGATACGCAGACGATACCACCCTAATGGCAGAAAGTGAAAAGGATCTCAAGAGCCTCTTGTTGAGGGTGAAAGAGGAGAGTGCAAAAGCTGGTTTGAAACTCAACATTAAAAAAAACTAAGATCATGGCATCTGGCCCCATCACTTCCTGGCATATAGAAGGGGAAGAAATGGAAGCAGTGACAGATTTTATTTTCTTGGGTTCCAAGATCACCGCAGACGGTGACATGAAATTAAAACATGCTTGCTCTTTGGGAGGAAAGCTATGGCAAACCTAAACAGCATAGTAAGAAGCAGAGACATCACCTTGCCAACAAAGGTCCGTCTAATCAAAGCTATGGTTTTCCCAGGAGTAACGTGTGAGAGCTGGACTATAAGGAAGGCTGAGCGCCGAAGAATTGATGCTTTCGAACTGTGGTGCTGGCGAAGACTCTGATGAGTCCCCTGGACTGCAAGGAGGTCAAATCAGTCAATCCTAAAGAAAATCAACCCTGACTGCTCATTGGAAAGACAGATGCTGAAACTGGAGCTCCAATATTTTGGCCACCTAATGCAAAGAGAAAACTCCCTGGAAAAGACCCTGATGCTGGGAAAGATTGAAGGCAAAAGGAGGAGGGGTCAGCAGAGGATGAGATGGCTAGATAGCATCACCAATGCAATGAATATGAACTTGAGCACGCTCTGGGAGAGAGCGCAGGACAGGAAGGCCTGGCGTGCTATGGTCCATGGGGTCACGAAGAGTCGGACACAACTGAACGACTGAACAACAACAACAACAACAACAACAAGTAGTAAACACAAAATTAATAGATTTTATGATTTGATATTTTCATTATATAGCCTAAATGGCAATGATTCCTGATGTAATGATAGAAATCATAGAATCATCAGTTGGAAGGGGCCTACAAGACCATCGAGTCCAACCACCTGCTCAATGCAGGAAGCCTGATTCCCAGGCAGTCTCCCATCCAAGTATTAAACAGAGCTGACCCTGCGTAGCTTCTGAGATCAGACAAGATCAAATGTCTCAGTGTGTAGGGCTTTAGTGCTTAATCTATTATGTAATGTTGTAACAGATAGAAGATTCCTGTGTATATGTTAGGGGGGTTGTGGTTTTGTTCTCCTCCTTTATCTTTTCTTTTTTCCCTTTTTCTGGTTTGTTTGTTTTGTGTTTGTTTTTTGGTTATTATGGGTGTTTATTGTAAGTAATTTGTATCACTGAAATAAAAATTTAAAAAAATTAAAAAGAAAGAAAAGAGTTTCATGGTATGAAGGGTGAAACCAACAAACACATTGGCCTAGCCTAGGCCAGGATCTGAGCATTTATGAACACACAAGAAGTTATTATTTATGACATTTGTGTCCCACTCCTCCTTCTCCTCCTCCAAAAAGCTCAGGACAAGGAATATGGGGTTATAGCAATAAGACTTAGTATTTCTTGCCATATTTGGGCATTCCAAGAACTGTGCATATGTGAGTGTAGTAATCATTATAACAGCTATGTAAAGGAAGTTTCTGGAATGTTTTCAAAGGCAGCCCCACATATAATGCATTGCAGTAATCCAGATTATTCACACAGGGTTAAACCAGACACATAGATGATATACGACGTTGCACTCTCTCCCTCTCAACTTTGGTTCCTCCATTATCCTGTTTCAGGCAGGGGCTGCAAGAAGAACAGGGAAAAGAAGTGAGAGGTCAGGCAAGAAGGGGGACCATAGACAGCTCAAAGTAGAGCTGGGAAACAATCCAGATGGATGCAGACACCCAAAGGGAATGGGTTAGGATACTGCTCCAGCAAAGGCCTGGAGCCAGCTATGGTTTTGTAAAGGCTGTAGGCAGGTCAGGGTTTCTAGATTCATGCTATCAGCACTTGAACAGGCAATGCTCAATTTTTCAGGCAGAGCTGGGGGGTCTTCAGTAGAGTGGGGAGGGTGGGCTCCTGCTCAGCTGAGCACTTGGATGTGCAGTCTTCAGAGTCAAAGGTGGAGGGCAGAGAGATTTCCTCAGGCCATGGAGATGGTTGCAGTCCTGGTCTAGGGCAGTCTCTTCTCGCAGAGGACTTTGGCTGAGCGGTGTCTTCTGGAGTTCATTCTGTAGGTGATTCCTGCACCCCACCCTTCTCCCTCCTCAGGGTCCTCAGAGCCTTCTCTTGGTTGTCTGGCCTATGGGTAAAACGGGATTGATGGTGGACTATCTCATAGGGTTGCTGTGAAACTGAATTGTGGAGTAGTTTGCACCCTTTAAAGAGGCTGTGGAAATGATAAGAATTAAGAAACACGTGGGTTCCTCCTTCCAAGCACTTGTTTTGCGTCCTGCACACATGATCAGCATGCACAAGAGGCAACTCATTCTTGTAACTCTAGCCCAATCTGGAAGAGGGTGATGTTTTGCCTGTCTGTGGGGCTGGAGAAATCCTCATCCTCAGTCAGATACACCACAGCACTCGTCTGTCACAGTATGGTCTGAAAATTGCTGCATGGAGCAGGTGTTGTGGACTGCTGCTGTTTGCCCTCTGATCAACCCCTTGGCTAAAGCGCTGAAAATAAAGGCCGTTCCCTAAGAAGCAGCACCAGCAGGGAAACTCACAGGGTAAGGGCATGATCCTAGTGGTGGTGAAGACCTAGCGTTTCTTTTGGCCTGTTCAGCCTCAGCTGCTTTTTCAGCGCCCTTCTTCTTGCACTTAGCATTGCAGGTTCTAGCCATTTTTGACACTTTCCTTTTGGGCACCCACCAATCACTTTTCTTTCTCCACTGCAGGATTACAGAGTGAATATTTTCTTGCGGCAGCAATGGAATGACCCCCGGCTGTCATACAAAGAGTATCCAGATGATGCCCTTGATTTGGACCCTTCCATGTTGGACTCTATCTGGAAGCCAGATTTGTTCTTTGCTAATGAGAAAGGGGCTCACTTTCATGAGATCACCACAGATAACAAACTCCTGCGCATCTCCAAAAATGGCAACGTCCTGTACAGTATCAGGTGAGCGGGGAGGGATAGAAATCATTCACACATCTCCTGCGTGTAGGTCCTGCATATGATGAGATGTGGAAGCAAGCCTGGAGTTTGTCGGCCTGTATGAATCATGAGCTAGCCAGCATGTTCATTTCTGAAGAAAAAGATGAAGAAACCCATGGGCATTCTGATGTAATGTTCCATTTTAAAGTGCATTGTAAATGGATGGAGTAAAGTAAAGATAATTATTACCTATTACAATACATGGGTATCGTGATCTAACTAGAGTGTCTTTTTATAAAGAGAGAAAGAAAAATGCATGCCTCTTTCCCTTCTTAATCAAAAACAATTCCATCCCCTCCTCAGGGAAGCACTTTGGCTTCAGTGTGTTGCATTTTCCTATCACCCAAAGTATAATATTTTGTCACAGGGAAATGGAATCTCTGCCCACAGCTTACTAGCACATCCACTGCTACAGTGAGTGCTGCCTGGAATATGTTGCTTAAGTATTGTGTGCACTTGGATAACGCCTGTGACATAATCTGTTAGGAGCAACACAACTCCCCCTAACCATTAGACGCTGAATGTTTCCTCTACTGTACCATTCATGTTGCTCTTTAAAAACATCTGGTTGGCCACTGTGGGAAACAGGCTGTTGGACTAGATAGGTCATTGGTCTGATCCAGCAGGGCTCTTCTGTTCTTAAACATTTAGTGAATAGCAACAAGGCTATCCCCCATTCCCCTACAGCAATGATTTGCCATTTGATGGGTCTTGGCCCTTTAAATTTAGTTCTTGGAAGCCATGTGCTTCCGCTTTCCAGCACTGGAATGTACATCCACCCTGATTTAGGGATGTAGGAGAATCCACCCAGTGGATTCCACAGCAAACCAGCCTTTCCCCTGTCAGGCAGATTCCATGGACCAGTTTTCTAACTTTCCTGAATTTTGTGCAAATTTTGTCATAGAAAAATATGCAAAATTTTAAAAACCCAGCCCAAAATGTGCACATCCCTCATAGGCTAAAGCATGGAAATTGTCAAGGGCTCCTTGGAGGCCTCTCTCAGTCTAATCCAGTAGCCAAGTCCAGACACAGACAAATGGATTCCTTTCAAAGCTTTATTCCTCTTTTACAACTTAACAACTCTACTGTTAGCAACTAGATCTGAGCAGCAGAGTACTTTTGCCCTACGTTTGAACAGTTGGTCCCCGTTTGAAAGGGAATTACTGGCAGACCCCTGAACTTAAGGACTAGGGAGAGTCCCTCCCCTTTTCCCTTGGATCCTCTGGGCGCAGCCGTTGTTTGCGCGCCAACCAGGCACTACGCCTCCTTTCTGCGCCCTCCATTTGGCGCCGCTCTCTGTGTCGGCGTCACGCGTCCATCAAGTCTGCTTCCCGCGCTCTGTCACTCCCAGGACTGCTATCTAAGCTAGGAATGCTGGTGGGAGGAATCTCCGTCAGCTGTTGGCCCTGGGAAAGAGGAGCGCGCTCTTCTCCCAGGAGCGACTCCTCTTCCTCAGAATCAGAACTACCCTGGGATTCTATGGGCTCAGTGTCCACCCTGACAGAAATATGCATTTGGGGGGAATTTGTGAATTTTCGCACATGTGGAAATGCACAATTTCCCCCATGCGCATTTGCACAAATGCGAATTTGCGCAAATTCAGAAACAAAAAAAAATCTGTCAATGAGCAGATTCTGTTGATGGGCGGACAATGGAACAAAAGGTGCTTTACAATCCATGAAACACAGATTGAAATAGATTTTACATGATCCATATGTCCCTACCCTGATTTTTGTTGAAAGTGGAAGTGAACAAGAATACAGCTATTCCCCTTGCAACACATCTAATGCTCCCCACAATGCGATGTCCATTCCTGGAAAGCAAAATGCCCCGCTATTGTAGTTGGATCAATTCTAGCTAGGGATGGTGGAGAATTCCACCACAGACTCCGGGGGGGCGGATTCTTAGAATCCGGCCCCCCTGGAGTCCATGGCGGAACAGACCACCCCACCCTGCCACCCCACGAAGTCCAACCTAGCCGGATCCTACCTGGCACTGCCGGGTCTGGGTCCGGCCAGGTCCATCCGCGGCGGTCTTCAGACGCAAATGGCGTCCGGCATAGCGGACATCATTTGCATCCCCTTGCCTTACCGTGATAGGCTACATAAACCTTTACGTAGCCTATCACGGTAAAGAACAGGATGCAAATGGCATCCGCTACGCCATTTGCATCCCTTTGCCTTACCGTGATAGACTACGTAAATCTTTACGTAGCCTATCACGGTAAAGCAAAGGGATGCAAATCTCAGATTTGTTTCCAAAGGCCGGACGTCCAAATTTGTGTCCAAAGGCCGGCTGCAGCCGGAAGTCCGGTAGTGGGCAGAGCTGGCCGGGGAGGATTTGGGGGGGGGGCAGATCGCCTCTCCCCCCCCCGTGGACCCCCAGCGGAGCCAGGTAGATGGGGTTCGTACACCTCTAGTTCTAACAAGAGAAGAATGCTATGATAAAAGCCTGTGAGTGTTTAATCATCTGAAAAAGTTCATAGCTGCTTGCAATGCAACTTCACCTTTATTCATTTGTCCCTGATCCCAAGCCTTATGGTGGCTCAGAAACATGTGCACATGGGGGTAAAAAGAAGATATTGTTAGCTGCACCAAAGTCCCATCGACATCAGTGCAACAGAGTGGTTAACATGTGTTAAAGGTTAGGCGGTCATACATGTGAGCTCTTGAACAATACTACAGCAGAGTCACATTTTTCAGCTGTTCTCACCCATGAAACCTATTTTTGCTTATGAAGACTTAAATTGCTGGTATTACTGTGACAATCTTGTGAATTTCAGCATAAATACCTACAGTCAGTTTTGCCGTCTTTCAGCTCTGTGAACCCCAGTGTCAAAGGGTAGTTCAGCAGAGACCAAGATATTGTTTGTTCTTGTGTCATGAAGGCAGACCAAAGTTCCAGTGTGCAAGGGGTTTGCTGCACTGAATTTTTCAATTGTCCTGGGTTCCTTGAAGAACTATTATTACCCTAAACCAGGAATGGACAGAAGGTAATTTTTCTGCACTGGTGAACCACCTTGTGCCTGCAGGGATTCTTAGCAATAATGTAGAGTGTCTATCAGACATTAATCTGATCCAAAGAGGCTCTTCTTGGGTTCTTAAGAAAAAAATAATGCAACACAGTCTTATGCATGTCCACACAGAAGTGCGCTCTATTGAGTTCAAGGGGACTTAAGGTAAGTATGTATACGATTGCAGTCATATTAAGGATTACTTAGCACATGTTAATTATAGGGCTGTGCACCGCTTTGTTCCAAGGCCCAAACCCCAAGTCAAAGTGGGCTGCTTCGGGTCACTTTGAGCCCCTTCCAAGGTGAAGCGGAGGGAGCACGAGTCGACCTGGAGCGGGTCGGGAGCTCTCCAAAGCACTCTGTGTGCTTCGGAGCTTTGGCACCCCTGGCCCAGCCATGCCGGTGCCTTCAGGTCCTTACCTGGGCCATCACCTCCTCCCCCACCTCCATCACTGCTGCCTCCATGGCTGTTGCTCAATCAGGCCTGCCCCGAAGTGGCTCCCGAGTCGGATTGGGTGGTCCCTGCACAGCCCTAATTAATTATGCCTTAATGGCTCCTAAGTCCTGAGTATGTACTCTTGCTTTGTAAATTGAACCACAGGGATCGTAGAAAAATCATAGACAATGCAAGAATGAATTAAGCCCAGCCCTGTCTTATACAACAGCAGTTCTTTGAAAACCTGGCCCAGTTTGAGAATATATAACGGGATTTTCCTCACACTGGGATATTACGGTCTGAAAGATGTTCTCGCTTGCTCCTTTGCTCTCAGGAGAATGGAAATAGAGAGCTTCGGCTATTGCGTGGTATAGAAATGAAATAAATAAATAATTGTAATCAAGAGAGGGCAAATCACACAGTAAACCCAGACAGATCTGGCTTTTTCTCCGGCATTTCTCAACCCGCTTATTTCTGGATCATTGGATTTCAGATGAATGCTATGTGAACTGAAATAACCGAACCCATTTTAATTTGGAAATAATCAATTCTAGCCACCTCCAAACTTCTTTTTTCCCCTGTCCCCAAAAGAATGCAATTAAAAACATGTAATTTTCTTGTTACGTGCAGTCTAATGCTAGAGAGGGAAGCTTTAACAATAGGTTCTAAAGACTACTTTTCTGTGAACTCGGGCTGTGTTTGCAAGCTCCGGCTCGCTGAAGCCTGGCCCTGCGATCCCAAAATGCACAGAGGCACACCCCACTGGGACACCTGGCTCCTGTCACAGGTGTCGTGCTGGTGCGGAGAAACAAAATAAACCACCAGTATTGTGATGCAGACAAAAAACAGGAGGTGGCTTCAGTTCAAACAGCAGACACCAGACAGCAAAGCAGTAACCAAAACATGTAGCCCAGGTCTTTGGGAACCTAAAGCTCTAATTCACACAGCTGCTTGAAATGCTTTCCAGCTAACAATAGGTAGGTAATAAAACAACTGCCACCAAAGGTGACCTACCATTTATTGTTCTGCTCGCAGAGGTGAGAGATGTGTGTTCTTATACTGCTGCTGTCTGAAAACTACACAGAAAGGCGATATTCCTGTAGGTCAGGGTGGGGATAGGTGGAACGATTTAGCGGGGGGGGGGGGAACACCAGGAGTTCTCACTAGAGTTTCTATTGATCTAGACATATTTTTTAAGCAAGGATAATTATGGGGACTGAAGGGAGGGTAGCATCTCCCATAGGGCTGCATGAACCAGTTTGTTTGTCATATAGACTTATGGCCCCATACGAATTGAGGCACAGCTAGAGACTGGATTTCTCTGATATCATGTAATTGCCTGGAAGTGCTCCTGTTTTGGAAAATGGGTCTCATTCTGGCACTGGTAACCCTCACCATTTCTCTCTCTACATAATATGGTGGCTGTTTTCTCATTGCCTGGTAACTGAGAGCCCAGCATACATAATCAGCAGCCTCACATGATGTACCTCTTGCTGGCTGGACCATATCAAGCAGCTGGTTGAGGGGATCAGAGGTTTTAATGTTCCTCCCCCATTTGGGGGGGGGGGAAGCATTAGTGTGGATCCAGTGCTGGCTATCCACCAGCAGAACAAAAAAACGCTGCTGAAACGGATTTCCTCAGCCCCTGCAGCCCCACCCAAATCTGCTCCAGAGGGTTGGGGGACCCTCCGAAACAGATTGGGGTGCTTTCAGGGGGGAGGAGAGCAAGGGGAGGTCCCGTTGCATGAGTGGAAGTCCACTCACACAACTTTGGATTCAGCTCCTCTTCGGCACATGCAAAGCTAAAATGGCAGGGGAAAGGTTTTAACCTAGCCTCCTCCTGGATATTCTAGTTTTATTTCTGCGTACATGTGTGTTCATATATATGAGGAGAGCATAAATATTAAACAGCAGTAGATGAGGAGTCACAGTAGGAGAAATGGAGGAGGAAGAGGAGAAAAAATTGAGGTAATGTTAGGAACATAACCATATTTCCAGTAGGAGGTGATGCCCTGAATGGGCAGTATCCAGTACTGCCTGAATGAGAGCAGGACACATCGCTAGTACAATAGGAAGCTAGAACTTCCTAAAGCGTTCCCAGAAACAAGATGAAACGCTTATTTCTGGAATGAAACAGGTCAGTGAGAGAGCAATCCTATGGCCCGCTAGACACTGTCTAACAGGACATAGGATATGCTCATTTCTGGGAACTGACCTCACAGCCTGTGAGGTCGGTTCCCAGAAAAACAACCACCCCTCTCATCTGCACTGCCTCAGAGGCAGCGTGGAGAAGCCCCGTCCTCCACGCGCAGAAGAAGAGCACGAAGTGACTGAAAAGGGGTGGGGCTGGGGGGCATTCTGGGGCAGGGAGAGCGGAGCTGCGCGTATGACACATCCAACGTGTTCAGCAGCTTCCTCTACTGGTCGGCCCCCCTGCTGCTAGACAGCCAAAAACAGCTGTCTAGCAAAAAATAGCAGGTGAGGCGCGGAGGGAACAATCCCCCATGCCTCTCCTGCCTTGCTTTGGATAGGCGGTCGCCTCCGAGGTTGGAGGTGACCACGTATCTAGTTAGGACTGCGCCCTTGAGGTAGCAGAAGGGACCTGTCCCATTCCAGAGCCTTTCAGCTCGTTTCCAGGGTTGTCCTAGGAAGCACTAGCTTCCTGTTGTGGTAGCGGTGGGTCTCACTGGTGCAACACGAACAGCAGAGGCACAGTGGGAGCACTGGATACTGCCCTACAGTTACCTAAGCAAGCTTTCTCTCTCCCTGATGGCTTGGATATAACTTGCTTGTCACATCAGCTACAAATGCCTAGAATCACTTCACTGTCTCTGTTCACTTCACAGGATCACCTTGACACTGGCTTGTCCCATGGATCTGAAGAACTTCCCCATGGACGTCCAGACGTGTATCATGCAGTTAGAGAGCTGTGAGTCCTGAAGGTTTCCCCTCTAAAAATAACTGCCCTTCCGTGTGCATGCACACACATACTGCATCATCTGTTCAGCTCTTAGCTAAAACCTCCAATTATGAAAGAGAAACTGGAGGGAAGGAGGAAGAGATGAAGCATCGGGACAGACTGTGTGTCATGTGCAAGTTTTCATGCTTCTCTGATCACACTTCTTGCCAGTGTTCATACAGTCAAGCTTAAATTTAGCATAGATTCTCCTTGGAGAATTTTTGTTGTTGTTCAGTCGTTCAGTCGTGTCCGACTCTTCGTGACCCTATGGACCAAAGCACGCCAGGCCTTCCTGTCCAGTGCACTCTCCCGGAGCGTGCTCAAGTTCATATTCATTGCATCGGTGATGCTATCTAGCCATCTCATCCTCTGCCGCCCCCTTCTTCTTTTGCCTTCAGTCTTTCCCAGCATCAGGGTCTTTTCCAGAGAGTTTTCTCTTCGCATTAGGTGGCCAAAATATTTGAGCTTCAGCTTCAGTATCTGTCCTTCCAATGAGCACTCAGGGTTGATTTCCTTTAGGGTTGACTGATTGGACCTCCTTGCAGTCCAGGGGACTCATAAGAGTCTTCTCCAGCACCACAGTTAGAAAGCATCAATTCTTCGGCGCTCAGCCTTCCTTATAGTCCAGCTCTCACAGCCATACATTACTACTGGGAAAACCATAGCTTTGATTAGACGGACCTTTGTTGGCAAGGTGATGTCTCTGCTTCTTACTATGCTGTCTAGGTTTGCCATAGCTTTCCTCCCAAGGAGCAAGCGTCTTTTAATTTCATGGCTACAGTCACCGTCTGCGGTGATCTTGGAGCCCAAGAAAGTAAAATCTGTCACTTCTTCCATTTCTTCCCCTTCTATATGCCAGGAAGTGATAGGGCCAGATGCCATGATCTTAGTTTTTTTAATGTTGAGTTTCAAACCAGCTTTTGCACTCTCCTCTTTCACCCTCAAAAAGAGGCTCTTGAGATCCTCTTCGCTTTCTGCCATTAGAGTGGTATCGTCTGCATATCGGAGGTTGTTGATAATTCTCCCAGCAATCTTAATTCCGACCCCTGATTCATCCAACCCGGCATTTCTCATGATGTACTCTGCATATAAGTTAAATAAGCAGGGCGACAATATGCAGCCTTGTCGTACTCCTTTCCCAATTTTGAACCAATCGGTTGTTCCATGTCTGGTTCTTACTGTTGCTTCTTGACCCTCGTACAGGTTTCTCAGGAGACAGGTAAGGTGGTCTGGTACTCCCATCACTTTAAGAATTTGCCACAGTTTGTTGTGATCCACACAATCAAAGGCTTTAGCGTAGTCAATGAAGCAGAAATAGACGTTTTTCTGGAATTCTCTTGCTTTCTCCATGATGCAGCGAATGTTGGCGATTTGATCTCTAGTTCCTCTGCCTCTTCAAAACCCAGCTTGTACCTCCGGTAGTTCTCGGTTCGCATACTGCTGAAGCCTAGCTTGTAGGATTTTGAGCATCACCTTGCTGGCATGTGAAATGAGCGCAATTGTGCGGTAGTTTGAACACTCTTTGGTGTTGCCCTTCTTTGGAATTGGAATGTAAACTGAACTTTTCCAGTCTTGCGGCCATTGCTGAGTGTTCCAAATTTGTTGGCATATTGAATGCAGCACTTTAACAGCATCATCTTTTAGGATTTTAAATAGCTCAGCTGGAATACTGTCATCTCCGCTAGCTTTGTTGTTAGTAATGTTTCCAAAGGCCCACTTGACTTCACTCTCGAGGATGTCCGGCTCAAGTTCAGTGACCGCACTATCATGGCTATCAAGGACATTAAGATCTTTCCTGTATAGTTCTTCTGTGTATTCTTTCCACCTCTTCTTAATCTCATCTGCTTCTGTGAGGTCCCTGCCTTCTTTGTCCTTTATCATGCCCGTCTTTGCACAAAACGTTCCCTTGAGATCTCCAATTTTCTTGAAGAGATCTCTAGTCTTTCCCATTCTGTTGTTTTCCTCGATTTCCTTTCATTGTTCATTTAAGAAGGCCTTCTTGTCTCTCCTTGCTATTCTCTGGAACTCTGCATTCAGTTGGATATATCTTCCCCTTTCTCCCTTGCTTTTTGCTTCCTTTCTTTCCTCAGCTACTTGTAAAGCCTCCTCAGACAGCCACTTGGCTTTCTTGCATTTCTTTTTCTTTGGGATGGATTTCGTTGCTGCCTCCTGAACAATGTTACAGACCTCCATCCATAGTTCCTCAGGCACTCTGTCTATCAGGTCTAATCCCTGAAATCTATTCCTCACCTCCACTGTATATTCATAAGGGATATGATTTAAGTCATACCTGAATGGTTTAGTGGTTTTCCCTACGTTCTTCAATTTCAGCTGAAATTTTGGAAGAAGCAGCTCATGATCTGAGCCACAGTCAGCTCCAGGTCTTGTTTTGACTGACTGTATGGAACTTCTCCGTCTTTGGCTGCAAAGGACATAATCAATCTGATTTCGATATTGACCATCTGGTGATGTCCATGTGTAGAGTCGTCTCTTGTGCTGTTGGAAAAGAGTGTTTGCTATGATCAGCATGTTCTCTTGGCAAAACCCTATTAGCTTTTGTCCTGCTTCATTTTGTACACCAAGGCCATGCCTGCCTGTTATCCTGGTGATTTCTTGACTTCCTACTTTAGCATTCCAGTCCCCTATGATGAAGAGGACATCTTTTTTTGGTGTTAGTTCTAGAAGGTGTTGTAGGTCTTCATAGAACCGATCAACCTCAGCTTCTTCGGCATCAGTGGTTGGGGCATAGACTTGAATTACTGTGATGTTGAATGGTTTGCCTTGGATTCGCACTGAGATCATTCTATCATTTTTAAGATTGTACCCCAGTACTGCTTTTCCCACCCTTTTGTTGACTATGAGTGCTACTCCATTTCTTCTAAGGGATTCTTGGCCACAATAGTAGATATGATGATCACCTGAATTAAATTCGCCCATGCCTGTCCATTTTAGTTCACTGATTCCCAAGATGTCGATGTTCAATCTTGCCATCTCATCTTTGACCACCTCCAGCTTACCTTGATTCATTGATCTGACATTCCAGGTTCCTAAACAATATTGTTCTTTACAGCATCGGATTTTCTTTTCACCACCAGACACATCCACAGCTGAGTGTCCTTTCGGCTTTGGCCCAGCCGCTTCACTCTTTCTGGCGCTACTTGGAAATACCCTCTGCTCTTCCCCAGTAGTATATTGGACACCTTCCGACCTGAGGGGCTCATCTTCCGGCATCATCTCTTTTAGCCTTGTGATACGTTCCATGGGGTTTTCTTGGCAAGAATACTGGAGTGGGTTGCCATTTCCTTCTCCAGTGGACCACATTTTGTCAGAACTCTCTGCCATGACCTGTCCGTCTTGGGTGGCCCTGCACGGCATAGCTTATGGCTTCACTGAGTTATGCAAGCCTCTTCGCCACAACAAGGCAGTGATCCATGAAGGGGCCTTGGAGAATACTCTGGGGTTAAGGGGGAAATCCCTTGTCTGGAGAAGGATACAATACTCACTAATTATTTATCAGCCCTTGACCTCTGTCCTTCACTCATGTCCAGTGCATTTAAGGGCCAAAGTAGACATTATGGTGAACATATTGCTGTCGACAAGAATTGCTGCCATGTGTCTAATAGTTCCATTCTCCCGGATGTCTAATAGAATGCATGTCATGTGGTCATGATGTTCCATGTTTCTCCAACCATGCTCCACATCACTGGCAGCAGCCAGTGGAGCCCAGTGGTGGAACCCAGAAAATGCAGACTGTTGTGATGGCACATCACCAGGCATGTTCTACTCTAATGATGCTAGATAAGAGGAAGAGAAAACGAAATATGCAGTGGCCATTTTTAATCACAGCTGCATATTTACCCAAGCATCTAGTCTGGACCGCAGATAGACTGCAAACACTCTGGACAAGAGTAGCATTAATTCTATGTGTGTACAGTAGCAACATCTTGCTGCTAGTAAACAAAGGTTTTGTACTAGTGGACACTAATATTAACCATGTCAACCGGTCATCTAAATTTACTTTAAGTTGCAGTCTGCGCTCACGTCTTTTGTCTGTTCCCTTTGTCTCCACAGTCGGCTACACAATGAATGATCTGATATTTGAGTGGCAAGAGAAAGGAGCTGTTCAGGTCGCTGATGGTCTAACCCTGCCTCAGTTCATCCTAAAGGAAGAAAAGGACTTGCGCTACTGCACTAAGCATTACAATACAGGTCAGTAATGGCACATATATGCTAAGCACTTGTCTTCAGGAAGAAATAATCAGGAGATCAAGAATATGGTTCCCTATATTGTATTGAGCTCTTCTCTTTAGTGATAAACAGAGAGCATTCAACCTGTCCAATGAGCCACCTAACTGATAGTGTCTTTGCAAGCACAATTCCAGTTTCATGAACGTGGGACTACTTACAGAGCACACAGTAAGTTCAGATAAAAAGGAAACTCAGTTAATGAGGATTTTATTACGTTTATGCGTGGAGGGGGGGAAACAACAAAGACAATATTGGATACATTTGTACATTTTAAAACATGCATTTCAAAAGTCTGAAAATGTTTTCTGTGGCTTCTAAAACTTAAATAATTTGACCAAATTGCTTCTAAATTCAAGCAGAAGGGTGGGGGGAGGCGGTGGAGGATGTGAAAAATAGGGAAACCAAAATTATTATTTTTGTGAAAAGAAAATGTCATTAAAATGTTCATTTTCCAGGAAGAAAATGTCTTTCCTATGACAAATTTTGCTAAGAAAAACTGTCAATAAATGTAAAGAGGATCTTTACACAGAGTTAATCAAAACTCTGTCCCCAGGCATTACCACTTCCCCAGCCCCAACAGAATATCTCAGGCTGTCCCACCTTTCTATACCTTAGAGCAGGGGTGGGCAGAAGGTAGATCTCCAGATGTTTGGGACTTCAACTCCCAGAAGCCCCTGCCAGCATGAATAATGGTCAGGAGTTCTGGCAGTTGAAGTAAAAAACATCTGGAGATCTAATTTCTGGCCACCCCTGCCTTAGAGGAAGCAGAAAAGACCAGCTCAAGATTGAGTCAAGAGTGGGGGATGGATTAAATCAAAGGATCATAGAATCATAGAATAGTAGGGTTGGAAGGGGCCTATAAGACCATCAAGTCCAACCCCCTGCTCAATTCAGGAATCTAAGTCAGAGCATCCCTGACAGATGGCTGTCCAGCCTCATCTTGAATGCCTACAGTGTGGGAGAGCCCACCACCTCCCTAGGTCATTGGTTCCATTGTCGTATTGCTCTAACAGTCAGGAAGTTTTCCTGATGCTCAGCCGGAATCTGGCTTCCTGTAACTTGAGCCCATTATTCCATGTCCTGCACTCTGGGATGATCAAGAAGAGATCCTGGCCTTCCTCTCTGTGACAACCTTTCAAATACTTGAAGAGTGCTATCCTATCTCCCCTCAGTCTTCTCTTCTCAAGGCTAAACATGCCCAGTTCTTTCAGTCTGTCCTCATAGGGCTTTGTTTCCAGTCCCCTGATCATCTTTGTTGCCCTCCTCTGAACCCTCTCCAGCTTGTCTGCATCCTTCTTAAAGTGCAGTGCCCAGAACTGGACACAGTACTCCAGATGAGGCCTAAACAGTGCTGAGTAGAGGGGGACTAGTACTTCCCGGGATTTGGAAGCTATACTTCTATTCATGCAGCCCAAAATAGCATTGGCCTTTTTTGCAGCCACATCACATTGTTGGCTCATATTCAGCTTGTGATCGACAACAATTCCAAGATCCTTCTCACTTGTAGTGTTGTTGAGCCACGTATCCCCCATCTCGTAACTGTGCATTTGGTTTCTTTTTCCTAGGTGCAGGACTTGGCATTTATCCCTATTAAATGTCATTCTGTTGTTTTCTGCCCAGCGCTCCAGTCTATCCAGATCACTTTGAATTTTGTTTCTGTCTTCCAAAGTATTAGCTATCCTGCCCAATTTTGTGTCATCTGCAAATCTGATCAGCATTCCCTGCACCTCCTCCTCCAAGTCATTAATACAAATGTGGAAGAACACTGGGCCCAGGACTGTGCCCTGTGGTACCCCACTCGTTACCTCTCCCCAGTTTGAGAAGATTCCATTGATAAGCACTCTTTGAGTCCGATTCTGTAGCCAACTGTGGATCCACCAGATCGTTGTTTCAGATCAACCTAGATCAACCCAGATCAACAGGTCCAGCATCCTGTTTCGCACATTGGCTACCCAGATGCTTCTGGAAGCCCATAAACAGGCAACCCTCCCTCCCCGTTTCTCCATAGCAACAGGTATTCAGTGACCTACTGCATCTAAACCTGAAGGTTCCATACAGCCTGAAATACACTCTTTACTTCAGATTCAATCTCCAGGCACTTTCTCCAGCTCCAGCCCACAAAGAGTTAATGCAAGTTAAGGCCTAACTTGGCAATCATGTCATTGGTTTTTTAAACTAAACACCAAGCCAGGGTGGGAGATGTGGTAGTAATAATCTTAGAATCATAGAATAGTACGGTTGGAAGGGGCCTATAAGACCATCGGGTCCAGCCCCCTGCTCAGTGCAGGAATCCAAGTCAGAGCATCCCTGCCAGATGGATGTCCAGCCTCATCTTGAATGCCTCCAGTGTGGGAGAGCCCACCACCTCCCTAGGTAGTAGGTTCCATTGTCTTATTGCTCTAACAGTCAGGACATTTTCCTGATGTTCAGCAGGAATCTGGCTTCCTGTAACTTGAGCCCATTATTCCATGTCCTGCACTCTGGGATGATTGAGAAGAGATCCTGGCCTTCCTCTCTGTGACAACCTTTCAAATACTTGAAGACCACTATCGTATCTCCCCTCAGTCTTCTCTTCTCAAAGCTAAACATGCCCAGTTC
The DNA here is from genome assembly GCF_057233095.1 of Heloderma suspectum. Taxonomy (NCBI): domain Eukaryota; kingdom Metazoa; phylum Chordata; class Lepidosauria; order Squamata; family Helodermatidae; genus Heloderma; species Heloderma suspectum. Next base: position 268,664,273 of record NC_139459.1, on the reverse strand, counting down.
TTTCAGTCTCTCCTCATAGGGCTTTATTTCCAACCCCCTGATCATCTTCGTTGCTCTCCTCTGAACCCTCTCCAGCTTGTCTGCATCCTTCTTAAAGTGTGGTGCCCAGAACTGGACACAGTACTCCAGATGAGGCCTAACCAGTACTGAGTAGAGACGAATTAGTACTTCTATTAATGCAGCCCAAAAGGACATTTGGATCTATCTGATACTTGTTTCATCTAGCCCACTTTGAGCTAGTTTGTTTATCAGGATATCATGGGGCACTTTGTCTAATGCTTTTCTGAAGTTGAGGTATATTATGTCCACAGCATTCCCACAGTCCACAGGGGAGATCAGATTCGTCTGACAGGATTTGTTCTTGACATATCCATGTTGGCTTCAAGTAATCACTGCATTGTTTTCAAGGTGCTTACAGATGGATCACTTTATAATCTGCTCCAGAATGTTCCCAGGGATTGATGTCAAACTGACTGGTCTGTAGTTCTCAGGTTCCTCCTTTTTACCCTTTTTGAAGATAGGGACAACATTAGCCCTCCTCTAGTCATCTGGCACGTCACCCATCCTCCATGATTTCTCAAAGAGATAGACAGTGGTTCTGAGAGCTCTTCTGCCAGTTCCTTTATTACTCTAGGATGCAGTTCATCTGGCCCTGGAGATTTGACCTCATTCAAAGAAATTAGGTGTTCCTTGACCAAATGCCTATCAATCTCAAGTTGCAATCCTGCCTCTTCAGCCTGTACTTCACCTTTGCCAGGGGGCTCATAGACCCTCTGTTGGGAGAAGACTGAGCCAAAGTAGGAATTGAGCACTTCTGCCTTTTCTTTGTCATCTGTTATCGTTTTGCCATCTTTATTTAATAGTTGAACCACCATTTCTTTCCTCAGTCTTTTACTATGCACATATGCAAGCTGAAGAAAGCTTTTTTGTTGCTTTTAGCATTCCTCGCTAACCTCAGCTCATTCTCAGCTTTAGCCTTCCTGACGCCATCCCTGCAGTTCTGTGCTACCTGCCTGTACTCTTCTTCTGTAGCTTGGCCTTCCTTCCACTTCCTATATGTGTCCTTTTTTGCTTTCAGGTCATCTCTGAGCTTTTTGTGAAGCCACATTGGCTTCTTCTGTTCTCTTCCACCTTTTCTTCTTGTTGGACTTGTTTGTAATTGTGCCTTGAGAATTTCCTTTTTTAAAAGCTCCCACCCATCTTGGACTCCTTTTCTCGTTAGAGTCATGGGACCTTACTGATCATTGTTCTGAGTTTATTAAAATCAGCTTTCCTAAAATCCAGGTTTCACATTTGAGTACACTTGGCTTTTGCTTCCCTTAGAACCAAGAACTCAAGTATAACATGGTCACTTTCCCCCAGAGTTCCTGTAACTGCTACTTTATCCACTAAGTCATCTCTGTTGGTTAGGATCAAGTCAAGGATAGCCGATCCTCTAGTTCCTTCCTCTACTTTCTGTAGGAGGAATTTATCTGCCACACAAGTCAGGAATTTCCTGGAGGGGCCATGTTTTGCAGAATTTGTCTCCCAACAAATATCAGGGAAATTGAAGTCCCCCATTACTACTACCTCATGCTTCCTTGAAACATTGGCAATTTGCTTTTCAAAAGTTTCATCCTCGTCTTCTCCTTGATTGGGTGGCCAGTAGTAGACTCTGACCACCATGTTCCTTGGCACTGCAAAGTATGGCATGGGGAGCTCTAAGCCTTCCTTCAACACCATCCACAATCTCAGTAATGCCCCTCCCATGTAGCAATTAGCGTTAGAAAAAAAACCTCCCATTGGTGCCAATGGGAGGGCTTTTTTCCAAATGCTAATTACCACACAGGAGGGAGCAATTTTTGCTGAGATCACAGCTGGTGATGGGAGGCTTAAACCTCCCGTTGCCATGCACTGCAGTGCCGCTGACTATCCCCCCCCCCCCGGTATTTAACATTAATATTAACAACTACGTGAGTTGTTAGTGTCACATGTGGTTAGGTCCTTTGGGAAGTATCCAGTGTTAGTCCTATATAGAATAGGCCCATTGAAATGAATGGGACTTATGTTGGACACAACTCACTTAAGTCCCATTCATTTCAATGAGCCTATTTTACGCAGGACTAACATTGGATACTCCCCTTAGGTTTAGACTTATCCTTTCCCCAATCTAGCCCATTGTTTTTGAAGTAAGAGCTCAGGACAAATTTATCTAAGCACATTCTATTATTTTTATTTTAAGATAATTTGTATCCCACCTTTCTGATGAAAGAATATAGCACTCAAGGCTTAAGTATACAGTGCTCATCAACAGTTGAATTATCTGTTCTGTCATCTGTATTTAGAATCATAGAATCATAGAATAGTAGGGTTGGAAGGGGCCTACAAGGCCATCGAGTCCAACCCCCTGCTCAATTTTGTGGTAGCTGTTCTCGGTGTAGGATCTATCAACTCTTAACAGTTCATAGAACCTACAAGTAAATCTCTAGAAGATTCAGGAAGGAAGAATTTTCCGTTTTATAAATAGGGTGCCTCTGAAATGTGGGATTAAACTGTGGTTTCAATCATTCCTTCAGTTTAGACATTTGGGTGCTTCAGCCTGCCACACAGAGGGGTTGCATCTTGATTGACTGATTGATTGATTGATCAACTGAGGTAATTATATCCCACTTTTCAAGGTAAAAAGGCTTCACAAAGCAGGTTACTATATTGCTCAGCTAGTATGGATACAATTTAAAATCAATAAAAATGCAGTTAAAAAAAAAGAATTCCCTAAGTCTCTTCCAGTTCTATGACTAACATTCCCAATACATGAATGAATATGTTAGAGACATTTAACAGATGGGGAACCATGATTCAGAACAAATATTTGGACTGGATTGTCTTTGCGATTGCCTGAAGGAGCTTGCCATGATGTGCACCAGTCATGCCATAATTGAGAATGTGGCAGCAGGAGCTGCTGCACAGTTGTTTTCTTTCATGGGCATGAGGATGTAGCCATTTTTACCTCAGGGCATAGACAAGAAGTTTTTGGCAAGCCAGTAAAGCTTTCCTTGGAGAACACCATAACCTACCAGAAGGACTGCATAAACCAGCTCGCCCCTCTTGTTTCCACATTTTGGCTCATAGTAGATATCACTGGAATAGAAGGTGAACTGGAGAAGTTCTGTGGGAGGTATCAATCCTGATGGACACAGGCCTACACTTGTAGATGGCGGTCTTCAGAAGGAGCATGTTAACCCTTGACATAAGTCAAGAGTTTGAACAAAGTTCAGCTTCCTTGCGATGACAGTAGATTGTTTAGTATTCCTCTAGGGCTTGTATAGAGGGAACATCTGAATACTTGTTGATCTAGTGTACAGGCATATGAAGGCAGTGACCTGGTTCATACAACATGACAGCCCACCATGGCTTAATTTACCTGCAGAGGCTGTCGCATCGTGCCGGGCGTCCACGGGTGCCATTTTTGCCTGGCGCCTGTCTTGCCGGGGTTTGCCATGTCATGCACATCCAGGTGGCAGGGATTGTTTGAAGGTTGGACAACCCTCAAATTACCCATGGCTTGTTTTAGGGTCATTTGTGGGTTGTCTAACCCTCAAACAACCCCTGCCACCTGGATTTGCATGTCACAACAAGCTGTGGCAAGCTGGGCACTCATGGGCACCATGCAAAATGTATTATTATTTATTTATTTCATTTATTTCATTTCTATACCACCCAATAGCTGAAGCTCTCTGGGCAGTTCACAAAAATTAACATCCAAGGTGACATCCAAGGGCATCTGACACAACGCAGCAGCCCCCACAGGTAAATTCTGCCATAGGTGGCTGTCATGTCATATGAACCAGGTCGTTCTCACCTTTCTGTGCCTGAAAGCAAGAAGGAACTAGTAAGCAAGTGAAAGTGAATGCCTGTTTTTGTTGGGAACTCACTGCCAAATGCATCTTTCTACATATATTCATGTAACAATTGGGCTTAGACTTTTCACCCAGTGATTATTTATATCTTTTCCCCTTATACCTGTATAGGGAAAGTGTCACCTGTGATGCTTCCCTGAATTTGCACCCCAGCCCAGGTGGGAATGGCTAATGCAAGTGACCCATTGTCTAAAAGTGCTTCATCATACCAAGCATCTGCCTTGCCCCCAGTGGGTCCCCTTTAGGATGACCAATTCCTCCTGTAATTCCTAGGCAAGTTCACCTGCATAGAAGCCCGTTTCCACCTGGAGCGACAGATGGGCTACTACCTGATCCAGATGTACATCCCAAGCCTGCTGATTGTAATTCTGTCCTGGATCTCCTTCTGGATCAACATGGATGCTGCACCTGCCCGAGTTGGTCTGGGTATCACTACTGTGCTCACTATGACCACACAAAGCTCTGGTTCTCGAGCATCTTTGCCCAAGGTAACATGTCCTCCTTTTTATAAAGCAGGTAAAACAGAACTCCCTATGGGAGAGGCCGTAGCTCAGTGGGTGGACCACATGCTTTGCATGCAGAAGGTCCCAGGTTCAATTCCTGGCAATGAATACGAACCTGAGCACGCTCCGGGGGAGAGCAGAGGACAGGAAGACCTGGTGTGCTGTGGTCCATGGGGTCACAAAGAGCCGGGCACAACTGAACGACTGAACAACAACAGCAACTACAACAGTTCAAAGGATTAGGCAGTAGGTGATGGAAAAGACCTCTAGCCAAGACCTGGGGAGAGCCACTGCCAGTCAGAGTATGCAATACTGGGCTTGATGGACAAATAGTTTGACCTGGTAAAAAGAATTTTATATTCCTAAAATGAAGTTATTCAGCTAACACCTTTCAAGATATCCAACAGCCACATCCCTCAGTTGTTTCTGACCCACCCCACCTGGCATATGTAACCAGTGGATTTCTCTCTTTTTTTACAAGTTCCCAAACATGTGCTTGATTACTTCACTAGAAAGCAGAGCAAAGTCACTTCAAAGTCCTCTATAATTGGTCTTTAACCCCAGGTAAATTAAGCAAAATGAGTAGGGGAAGAGTGGATATGTGCTGGAGTCATGGATCTTCCAGAGCTGATTATTTCCATATGCAGTGGAACTATGAAAAATGTGTGAATACCGGAGGGATGCAGCAGAGGCTGTGTGTGTGTGTGTATGTGTATACACACACACACACACACACACACCAGCCACAGTTAATCATACGTAAAACACAACTTAAATAGTCAAATTAAAAACTGGAAGGATACATACAAATCAGATGAGCGCCCTGAGAGTGATACTAATAGTGGAGTAAGTAACTCTTTCCACAAATATCTATAAAAGGAGCAAAACAACAGTACATGATCATGTGTTTCAGTGCCATCTCCACGTGGACATACATGATTTTCCAGTGGAATTCTCTTGAAACGACCCTCAAGTAACACTGAGGGCAGTACAGTTGTGTGTATTGCCTATGCTCCAGAAAGATGTGGTCTTTGGAGACCACCAAGACATGGTTAATAATCTGATAACTGCAACAAGAACTGAGGTAGCAAATAAATGGAAAAATGGAGAAGACCCTCAAATAACTAAAAAGAACATGGAATATTTTAAGTGGTTAAGCTTGTACATTTAATTAGATTTAGAGAAGATGGGAAACAAGCAAATAGAATTACAATGTCTTTTTTTTAAAATGGATTTTTTTTGTCAATTATTAGAATGCTCACTTTAATCAGATTGCATTGGCAGATTTACTCTGGCTGTAAAAGAATTATAATATTAATGAACTGGATTGTTTAGGAGTTTCATGATTAACATTGTATTATGTTGCTTATCATAATTTGTATGGTACTGGTTTTCCCCTCTTAAAACGTTGAGAAAGTACAAAGTGATTGGCTCCCTGAAGGACCTTTTTATCACTTCCTCAAGGACAGGATGATGCACTTTAACCACACTGGCCGGATAACTTGGAATGAACATTATTCATCTTGCTATATCAGGCTAGGGAGCACCTGAAACCAGTTACAAATCTCGTATTCTGTCCTCCCTTAGGTGTCCTATGTTAAGGCCATTGACATCTGGATGGCTGTATGCTTGCTGTTTGTATTCTCAGCTCTTCTGGAGTATGCTGCTGTCAACTTTGTGTCCCGGCAGCACAAAGAGCTACTCAGGTTCAGAAGAAGAAGAAGACACCACAAGGTAAGCAATACACAAGTCAACACAACTATGTGGAGCACAGCTGAAATGGATGGGTTGCAGCACACAGCCAGCCAGACCAAGAATTGACATGAGGACCACTTTATTTGACAGCCATGATTTTAGCATGTCAGCTATGTGTCTATAAGACAAACACCACCATGTCTGAAAGGGAGATATGCACATCCTAAGGTGCAGTTGGCATGTGGCTGGGAGCAACAGCCAAATTATACCCCCTGGCACATCTTCAGGTAATATTCTCATCTGCTTACAGGCATGCATCTGCTCTTCAGATATTATGCTACTCACTGATGATCACAATGGATGCATTATAAAACTGTCCACTCTGTAAAAGGTGAAAGAGCCCCAAATGGATTAAGGGGGGCAGTTGAGAGTTGATGGGCAAGTACCTTGTAGGCCCCTTCCAACCCTACTATTCTATGATCAACACAGGCCAATCCAGTTGTCGCTCCTATGACATTCAGCTTGCTCTCACAGTTTCACAAAATATGTTAACTTTGCCAGTTCAAGAGCCTGTATCTGTAAAGGAAGTTCTCCCAGTCGTGTGTCCTCATTGCTTCACATGCTGCATGGTCCATGCTGCTTTTTTTAGTTGGGTTGGGAGACGGGGATGATCTTAGAATTACATCGTTGAAAAAGTCAGTTTCATATAGCCTAAAGGTAAGTGGAACTCTCTATCTCACAGGTCAAATGGCCTGTTCTGTTTTTCACTTTACTAACCTGGACTTTGCCGGTGAGTGACTTCAAGCTGAGCAGGAGAGATCTGGCACGCCTGACCTCCCTTTGACAACTCAACTCTGAACCTGCCTATTCCAAAGAGGTTTTGTGAATGATACATGGCATATAAGAGACAAATATAATGACTGGGTTCACACAACACAATAACCCACACTCAAGGGTTGATTATGAGTTGAGTGTGGGTTGTTGTTGAACCATGGGCTATCATGTCTGAACCCAGCTGTGATAACAAACCATGGTTTGTTAACCACAAACAACCCACAGTTCACAACCCAACAAACTATGGGTTCTCTTCATGAGTTGTTCATGATTAGATTCATGAAACCATGGTTTCATAGCATGGCTAGGTTCACACAACACAATAACCCATGTTTCAACAACAAACCACGGTTATCATGTTGTCTGAACTCAGCCAATAAGTGGAATCTGTAACAAAATGTTGTAGTGTATCTCCATTCCTAAGAATGCTCTTGTTCAGGGTTCCAGCCAACTTGGAGCAGAGGCCTTGCAGTCCTGTTCAGGCCACAGTGGGGAGCAGGAGTGTTTCAGGAGGAGAAAGGGAAAAGGGACACCTTTTTTCTTACCCACCCTCCCTCCCTCCTTGATGCCTTCCCCTGCTGTTCTAAATAGAACAGGTAGCAGATGATGGAAAAGACTTCTGACTGAGACCCTGGAAAGCTGTTACTCTGTATAGGGCAAGGAGGGGAGTTTTTAAACTGGACAGCATACATCCCCCCAACGCAAATCCCCTCCTCTCCAGAATTCTTACTGTAAACCATAGTTTATAGGCCAGGTCCCTCTTTCCCCCCACCCTACCCCACCTGCAATTTCCCTTCCCTGCTTCCCCTCAACTGACACGCCAACATTCCGCACAGCCTGGAAGCTCGTAGGTGTTTTTGTTTTTTAATTCTTTTTCTCTTAATTTACAATTCTATATACTTCTGCATGCCTTGGGAACCACAACCTTATTTTTGGGTGGCCCCATTTCCCTTTCAAATGGGATAGACAGTCAGCCAACCTAGTTTGCTATTAGAGAGAATGAGTAGACCAGCCTTCCCCATTGTGGTGCCCTCCAGATGTTTTGTTTTGTTTTTTTGGACTGCAGGTCCCACTGTTCCTGACCGTTGCCCATGCAGGCTGGGGCTGATGGGAGTTGAAGTCCAAAAGAGTTAGAGGGCACCAGGTTGGGGAACGCAGGACTAGACTGAGGGTTGGATCCAGCACTGCGATACCGCAAGGGGAGGGTACTGCATAAGGGGAGGGTACTGCATATTCCATATCCTCTCTCTTTCCTCCCCCCTGCAGCACCCACATGCATGCACACACACACATACACACACACCTTCCAAATCTCCTCTGCAGTGCTGGGGACCTTCCAGAGAAGATTTGGAGGGCACAAGGGGGGGGGCTGTAGGGGGAGGGGAGAGAGGGGGGGATGCAGAAGTCCCCTTCAACAAGTGGTAGCCTCTGCTTAAGGCATTACAATGCTGGATCCAACCCTAAGGCTGTAACCCTATGTCCACTTACTTAAGAGTACATTCTGTTGAATTCAACAGGACTTCCTTCTGAGTAAACAGAATGGCTACAATGTTAGTAGAAAAAAACAGCTTCTGGAGTCGCTTAAGGCTGCAGTCCTACTTAGGACTTATGGCTACAGCTGTAAGATGTAGCACAAGCGCCACTCCACCAACAGGGGAGTGGTTGTGCTTGCATAGGAGTCCCTGGGAGCGCCAAGCTCGCTAGTAGAAAGCTCCGTCAGTGTCAGGTCTACCACCAGCAGAGTTTTACCAGCAGTAAGGAGGAAAGGACAAATTTGGAACACTCAGCAGTGGCCACAAGACTGGAAAATGTCAGTTTACATTCCAATTCCAAAGAAGGGCAATGCCAAAGAGTGTTCAAACTACCGTACAATTCCGCTCATTTCACAGGCCAGCAAGGTGATGCTCAAAATCCTACAAGCTAGGCTTCAGCAGCATGTGAACCGAGAACTACCGGAAGTACAAGCTGGGTTCCGAAGAGGCAGAGGAACTAGAGATCCAAATCGCCAACATTCGTTGGATCATGGAAAAAGCAAGAGAATTCCAGAAAAACGTCTATTTCTGCTTCATTGACTACGCTAAAGCCTTTGATTGTGTGGATCACAACAAACTGTGGCAAATTCTGAAAGAGATGGGAGTACTAGACCACCTTACCTGTCTCCTGAGAAACCTGTATGAGGGTCAAGAAGCAACAGTAAGAACCAGACATGGAACAACCGATTGGTTCAAAATTGGGAAAGGAGTACGACAAGGCTGCATATTGTCGCCCTGCTTATTTAACTTATATGCAGAGTACATCATGAGAAACGCCGGGTTGGATGAATCACAGGTCGGAATTAAGATTGCCGGGAGAATTATCAACAACCTCAGATATGCAGACGATACCACCCTAATGGCAGAAAGCGAAGAGGATCTGAAGAGCCTCTTGTTGAGGGTGAAAGTGGAGAGTGCAAAAGCTGGTTTGAAACTCAACATTAAAAAAACTAAGATCATGGCACCTGGCCCCATCACTTCCTGGCATATAGAAGGGGAAGAAATGGAAGCAGTGACAAATTTTATTTTCTTGGGCTCCAAGATCACCACAGACGGTGACTGTAGCCATGAAATTAAAAGACGCTTGCTCCTTGGGAGGAAAGCTATGGCAAACCTGGACAGCTTAGTAAGAAGCAGAGACATCACCTTGCCAACAAAAGTCCGCATAATCAAAGCTATGGTTTTCCCAGTAGCAACGTATGGCTGTGAGAGCTGGACTATAAGGAAGGCTGAGTGCTGAAGAACTGATGCTTTCGAACTGTGGTGCTGGAGAAAACTCTTACGAGTCCCCTGGACTGCAAGGAGGTCAAATCAGTCAATCCTAAAGGAAATCAACCCTGAGTGCTCATTGGAAGGACAGATACTGAAGCTGAAGCTCCAATATTTTGGCCACCAAATGCGAAGAAAAAAGTCACTGGAAAAGACCCTGATGCTGGGAAAGATTGAAGGCAAAAGGAGAAGGGGACTGCAGAGGATGAGATAGCTAGATAGCATCACCAATGCAATGAATATGAACTTGAGCACACTCCGGGAGAGAGTGGAGGACAGGAAGGCCTGGCGTGCTATGGTCCATGGGGTCACGAAGAGTCGGACACGACTTAACGACTGAACAACAACAAGGAGGAAAGGGGCATTCCAGGGACAGGCCGGGATCATGTCAGGGGATACCTTGGATCCAACAGCTCCGGAGCCTTGGTGACTTCAACGGAAAGTGGGGAAATTAAAAATGGAACAGTGGGGAGAGGAAAAACCTTCCCCTTCTACCTTCCATCCTGGCTGGCGCAAGCTGGCAGGGTGTATGGAGCAACGGTTGCTCCACCACAGATCCATAGGAATGTTCTCTCCCCGCCCCACCACCCCGTTGCCCCATTCCCATAGGAATGTTCTGCCTGTTACACAGGTAAATTAAGTGGACCTACAGCTGTTAGGGAGCTTTAATATGCAGAAGAAGGTTGTCTCCTATGTGTTTCAAGGAGGCATTACAGATCATCAAAATATTAGATTAGATATGGCCATCTTTTCAACACTAGGGCTTTTGCAAATCCCTGCAGAACTGTGACATCAGAAGTTCCACCTCCACAAAATGTCCTCTTCTATGCAACTATTAAATGTATAGGACCGTAATGTTGAAAGGTTGCCCATCCCTGCATTAGATCAAGCAATAATGGAATTATTGTTGTGTCACACATGGTTTTTTTAAAAAAATGTGAATATGCATAGGAGACTGCAAAAAAGCAGGGAGAAGAGAGAATATCCTGTTGAGGACTAAGAAAACAAGGGTAGCTTTCTATTTTACCACTTCTCCTTCGCTTCTTTGCATCTCCTTTGGCGCCTGTTTCCCTTTTGGGGAGAAGAAAAGGGGGCAGCACCAAATACAAAAGAGCAAAAAAGAAAGAAAAAGAGGCAAGCATCAAGATGGTAGGGAACTTTAATTAAATAGTAAATTGTCCGGTGCGTTTCTGATAAGACAACATTGCTCAAGACTTTTGAGTGATGTTGCCTTAACAGAGTAACTCAACAAACTGAATTCCTGTGCACCCAATAAAAGTTTCCACCAAACTGCATTGGGCAATTCACTCTTTCACTGAAGTTCACTATTATTTTTTCAAAAACTTTGGAGGCTTGGCTCTTTTTTTCTTGTTTTTCTTTCTTTCTCACCTTTTTTCTTCTTCTTTTTCTGGGGAGTTCAGTCCTCAAGAAAGGTCTGCGTGGTCTCATTAGTGGGCTGCACACACATTGCAAAAGCTCATTTATCTCGCTGATTTGCTTATGCTGGCCCTGAGATTGTCAGAGCCAAGTGGGAAAGGTCCTGCCTCTTGTGCCAGGAAAAATACTGGCAATGGAGCTTTGGATAAGGGGGAAAAGGGAGGAGACCATCCAGGAGGGACAGCCATTGAACCACATCCCCGGCCATTTTTTTACCTTTGGAGAGTATCACAAGTGGTAGGTGGAAAGGCAGGTGCGGAGAATTTAGCATTACAATGGGTTACAGTTGTAAGTCCAGAAATGTGAATATGCCCCCACAATACCCATTCACAATTTCTATCTAGCTCCTTAAAGTTGACCTTATATCCCCATGAGTTTGAGAAGTTTAATTTCTGTGAGCCGACCAGAGAGCTTCGGCTATGGGGCGGTTTAAAAATGTAATAAATGAAACGAAATGAAGTCTGTCACTGTAGTACAGGTTTTGACTGTGTGTGTGTGTGTGTGTGTGTGTGTGTGTGTAGGTATAGATATAGCTTTGTATTGCTGCCACCTGCTGGCAAGAGCAAGGGGTGTTGTTATTTTTTACATGGAAAGATAGGCAGGCAATGCTTTTTTAGAAAGCACCTCTGAAAAGCACCAAGTCATCCTGAGATTAAAAAGCCACCTCCCACCCCATTTCTTAATTCACCCCTTCACTTTTAACTGGATGGTAATTTTCAATGCTTCATTTATCACACAAATTAACACAGCAAACACTACTTAATAACTTGATAACCCACTTTTCCTGTGTCACCATAATCTAAATCTGCCTATTAAATGAATTGGGATCTCTTTTGAAAGTTTAGTGCAAGAATTGTAGAAATAATAGCTGTATGAACTCTTGACTTCTAACTGAGGACAAATATTATGCATGCATGGGAATTCCCCAGGAGGAATAGCATACAGATATATTAAAGTACTTGAAAGTCTTCTACAACGGCACATAGTGCAGAACATTACAGAATATCGAGAGCAGCTGTTCTTGGTAGCCTGATCCTATGATCTTTCCTGTCTCACTCCTCTTATCTGTTACACCAGCATGATATCACTTCTCCTTTTCACCATTCCTCAAGAAAAAGGAAAAGCAGGACAAGGAGGCATTCCTAGACACTAGGAATATTTTTGTTCAAGAAAATCCTTCTTGTTTGTCATATCATCTAGATGTTGAACGCCAGCATAGTTAAACAACAAGCTCAGAGAGGCTTAAAAGGAACCTTTTAAAAAGGAAGTCCTGAGTAACTTACAGCGCAATCCTATCCTGATAGGCGGCCGCGCCTTTGAACTCAGAGGTGACCACCTATCCAAAGCACACCCCTTTTCAGCCATTCTGTGCTCCTCTTGCGAGCACGGAGGATGGGGCTGTTCCATGCTGCCTCCAAGGCAGCATGGAAGTGGGGGGAGGTCGGTTCTCCAGGAAATGACCTCAGAGCTTGGGCTCCGAGGTCGGTTCCCGGAAAACAGGATATCCTATGGCCATCTAGCCACTGTCTAGTGGCCATAGGATTGTTCCCTTAAGGGGGAAAAAAGAAAAGCACAAACTGGCAAACCTGCAATAAAGCCAACCAAGAATAAATTCTAAAAAGTGAGTTGTTAATGATAACAAAATTAATCATAATATTTTATTTAGAGGTACCAGTAGCAGGAAGTGGAGCCCAGGAGGCAGCAAGACTATTAGATAACAAAGCTGAAAGGGAAATTTCAGAGAATTCTTTACATCAGCCTAGTGCAGCACACCCACCGAGTTTTGAACTTCTGTTTATTGAACTGCAGCTCCCTATCTGGCATGTCAGTCTGCTTTTGAAATTTAGGGGACTTTCCAAAGCAGTTTGTGCTATAGCATTTGGGAGTGGGGGCTGCGATTCAAATAAAAAGTCAAAAAGTCTCCTGGACATGCCGAAACCCTTGAGGAAGTCTAAAGTAGCTTTTTGAATCCCATTGTAAGTACCTTTGACCACTGAGAAAGTTTCCAGAAGGGGAAAAGTCTTAAGACACTTTCTTAAGAATTGAGAAAGTGTAATATAAATGTCAAAACTGTTTGCATTGTGCTGGTGCAAGGCATAAAAGGAAGCCCTGTGAATGGAGAGAACAGGTAGATAAATGTAGATAAGGCAGAGGTCCCGTTATTTTGGTGTTGACTGTGGAGAGTGCTATCATCAGGAGGAACAGAGGGCCAAAGGGGAACTGGTTTACAGACCTATCCTGCCGCTGAGACTAAAGAGTTTTGCAGGTAAGTCATATGCCTTGCAGCTAACTCCAGATGAACCAAAACTTCATTTGACATTATTTTCTCCAATTTACCAAAACACTCTCAGCTCCATTCATACTTCCTTGCTGTAAACACGTGGCAGTACAATTCATCCATACCATGCAATATGAAAAGCAGGGCCATTCTTAAAAGATACTCTGCAAAGAAAGGCTTAAAAAGAAGCATATGTAGAGGGCTTTCTACACTGTTCTAAATTAAAAGCCCACAAGAGGGGTTAATCCATGGCAATTTTCATTATAGCTATAGGAGCACTTTTTCCTCCAACTGATTCCTCACATTTAACTTGGAAAAGTCATATTTCATCCAAGCTTGGAGTCTTAAATCTGATGTCCTAACATGTGTACTGGTATGTAACGTAGAAAAATAGAAGCTTATGTCTAGGGCAGAAATTGGTGGAATTGCTGCATGAACTTTGTGCTTAGAGCATCATAACCGTGACTTCAGATTCCGAACAAAAAGGCCATCAGTTACTTTGTTTCTCTTCTGGGGCCTGGCAAGTAACCCCAACTCAGTCACTCCATCTATGAAACAGGGATAATATCAAATTCTGTAGACCCCTTCTGCATCCTCAAAAGTAAATCACATGTTCTTTTTTTATTCATTGAACTGCATTGAATAATTTCTAACATATTTTTTTCTTCCATACCAGGGGATAAGAATTCAATATACTACCAATGTATAGTAGCAAATATACACATACCATCGGTATCTTCATCCACATTTTCACTTTTTCGCAATCTTAAACCTTTTGGGACAGTCTTCAGTCATACTGTGTGTAGCCTCTCTCTCAGGCCATGGCTCATAGAAGAGGCAAGAAAGTACTTTAATCCCCCTTATTCACTTGTAGCTTCTGTGCAGCTATGGGCATGCCTGCATTGCAAGTGGAGTTGCTAGCAATGCAAGTCTTGAGACATATCTACACTAAGTACTTACATCTCTTTTATTCCAGTTTAATGACCATGCTTTCTCATAAAGAGCCCTAGGAATTGTTATTAGCTTATTATTTATTGAGCCACTATTTAGTGAGGATGCTGGGATTCTCAGTTTGAGATTGCTAGCACCATACACACCCACACTCATCTTGACACAAATGCAGAACTAACTCCCAGAATTCCCTGAGATGACTGTTAAAGCACTTTAAGGCTGCAGCATAGATGTGTCTCCATTATCTTGTAGACCTATCTAAGAATTGGAATGAGGGAGCAAAGTGAGGAAGGGAAGCCCAAAAGAACATCCAAAGAGAAGAGAATATGGTCTCACTGTTAAATTAACAACGCATACAGATATCTTTTGAACGATGAGCCTTTCTGCTAGAAGTCCATGTAACTCCATAGAAATACTCATGAAATGACTTTTACTATAAGAGTTACATGGAGCCCGCTCCTTCTGGGCAAGCCAAGAATAAAGAAGGTATGAATGGGGAGGAGGGGCAGAAGCAAAACAGGGGATATTTCTGTTAAAGAAAAAGAATGGTTCTTGAAGGAAAGACAGGCCAATCTACTTTCCATTTGTAAATGGATCCCCTGCTTTGCATCTGTGCATCATATTGCACCCATCTATAAGGCTGATCTCCCCAAGAAAGGGTTGCCCCTCTTGAGCAAGGCATTATGGGATACATGTCCCCAGTGACTTTGGGAGCTATGACAGCAGAGCCTTATAGCAAGGGTGCACTGTCTATATCTTATTTGTAAGTAGAGTCCTATGTTTAATATATTTCAGGAGGATGATACTGGGGAAGGCAGGTTCAACTTTTCTGCCTATGGGATGGGGCCTGCCTGCCTGCAAGCCAAGGATGGCATCTCAGTCAAAGGAGCCAACAACAACAACACAGCAAACCCAGCCCCGCCCCCCTCAAAGTCCCCCGACGAAATGCGCAAGCTTTTCGTCCAGCGAGCCAAGAAGATAGATAAGATCTCGCGGATCGGCTTCCCCATGGCCTTCCTCATCTTCAACATTTTCTACTGGATCATCTACAAGATTGTCCGAAGGGAAGATGTACACAAGCCCTGAGGGGGGTTCGTATGCAAAATTCAAAGAGAATGGATGGTTGCAAAGGCAAGAGAAATGGTTACTCTATACACACCATGTGCAATAGCAATGCAGTGATGCATGAATTTAAGAATGTGGCAATATCTATTTTAAAAAGTGGGTGACTTTTAAAAAAATGTATGAACTGAGGAATATGGGGGGGGTGGGCTATGGGAAGAAAGCTTTCAAAAACTTGAGTTGGGGAGATTACGGGAGGGACACATTGTTTTACAGCATAGGGAAGTTTAGGATTGCTATGGCGGCAGTCCAAGCAGTGTAATATATTAAATATATATTCATGCTTAATTATAATGCAAAAAGAAATCCTTTTTTAGCCTATTAACAGCTTAGAATCTAAAGCCAGTGGAATGATTCATGATTCCATGTGCAAGGAGGATTGCAATTATGCTTAAACCAGACTCTTGCTCTATAAGGCCATACCAGTTCTAAGCAAGCACTCAAAAAACAAAAGGGAGAGAAAAAAGTCATATAACTGTATACTGCCCCATGTTGTTCATGTATGGTTTGAAGATGGAATGGTTTGGGCTGGGGGATTGTAAAAGAGAGAAAAAAGGATTATGGTTTGCTTGAAGGATTGAAGGGTGGCTAAGTTGCATATTAGAAAGCAGTCACTATGATAATAAAACACTCTATTTAATATATAGATGGATAGGTAGATAAGAGTCCTGTCATATATCCCTTTCAGAGAGTGGTGCAGATGGGAATGCTAAAATGCCTCCATGGCATTAACGTAAAATTGCAGCCTACATCCTTTAACAGCAACTGGATATTCCCCCCCCCCATTTTTCCACTGATTTCGGTGAGAAGTGAATTGCACCTTTCTGTTCTTAAATTGAAGAGGTAGGAGTTGTGACTCTCGAGCAAAGGTGCTCGGTCACAACTCACACCTGTTGACACCAGTGCAATTCCCCCAGTGTGATCCCAGAGTTATTATACAGTGTTTCAAAAACATCATTAATCTTAAGATGCCTGCCATATTTCTTTAAATTACATAAATAAAAATAGCTATTCTAAGAAGCTATGGTTTTAAAACAAAATCCACGTAAGGAAGATATTCCACATCTGCACTTCAGGAGAGAAGGAAAGTGTGTGTGTGTGTGTGTGTGTGTGTATGTGTGCGTGTGTGTGTGTGTAAATAGACGTAACAGAAAAATAATTTTAATTGGTAAACCTGGGGTGGGCTATGGGAAAGAATATATATACAGAAAAGATAATCATTATTTTCTGAGATAATCATTATTTTCTGACATTTCATAGCATTAGTAATATTCAAGTGGGATTGCTAGCCCAACTATATTTTTGTAACTCTCCGTGGTGCTGCATTTAGCTGTCATGGCTAGCAAGACACAAACAAGATTTTCTGCACTCCTCTGCAGTTTGGCATTTGTGTGTATCTTCTTCCCCATATGGATTCCATTAATGCTATGTTGCAGGGGAGGAGAAAGCGTCATCAAAGTTTACATGGACTGGGAAAGTGACCAGCTCCACAGTGGAAGTTAAAACTGACAGCAGAGGCCTTTATGGTAGTGGTACATTTAGTCAGTGTTTGGGGTGACAAGGGAGAGAGAAGAGGAATGGAATGTGTGTATGTGTATACACATACACACATATATGAAAATGTGCAAGGAATCACAATGTCCTTTGGTACAATCTTCTAGGCACTAGTTTGCTACTTTGGGGTTAATTTCCCAAATTTTGCACTTTAGAAAGTTAAAATGAAAAGTGATTTAGCGAGTAGAAAGACAATCAGTTCACACTCAAATATTAGCCCATAATGACAGGATTATCAAATATCATTGCAGCCCCAGTTAAGGCAGCTCTACATCTTACAACTGTTGTAGGCAATATGAGTCTTACACCAGTGTTTCCCATAGCAAATACATGAAATCTGGGCATCATACACACACAGAGAGACAATAGATTGACAGACAGACAGACAGACAGACAGATGCACATCTTTAAACACCCGCACACATGTCTGGAAGCCACAGCCCATTTAGGGTTCCCAGATGTGTGCACATGCATGTATGATGGCCACACTTCATCTTTGCTGGTGTTTCCCACAGCTGTCACAAAATGTGGAGCTGCTCTCACAGAAACTTTACAGAGGTTCAAATCTGCCTGCCACGCTCAGGATTCGAGTAAAGATATCCAGAAAGCATTTGATTCACTTCAGCCCAGACGAGGAGGCACTGACTTCACTCTTCAAGAGCTGTGGCTACCTGTGTAAAGAAAATCAATCCAAAACTATATTTCATAATTTTTCCCAGCCTATCTAATGAGCTCAGCTATCATTCATCTCCCATATTAGAAAATTACATTCATATCTTTTTTACCTGGGTCGTCTACTGGGGTAAGGTGGCTCACTTGCAGAAGTTTTGATAGCCTCAGTTTAACTTCCATAATCTAGCCCAACAATCTAAGCCTGAAATAGGCACTGGAGATCAAATGTTTGTCTTCAAGTGTGTAGAAAGCTGTACTTTCAAGTCAGGATTAACAATGTGGGAAGGAGGGGGTTTCAGAAAGTGTGAACAGACTTTACCTGTAGCTGTGTCTGTGGGGGAAATAGACTGTCCTTCGTTCTCCAAGGGCTTCTTCACATGGAGCTTCTATCCTGCTATTGAGATTGGTTACTCATGGAAGTTTGTGAGCCCTTTAGATGATGTCATCAACCTCCAGGGCATCTCCCTCACTAAATGACCATTATTCCATTTTTTAAAAGTTCGGAGATAATGAGGGATCAAATTACAGTCTTTGAGTTCCACTTGAGTTTCCTCATGAAAAGAGAAAAAGGCGCAATAAGAGGTGCTAGACTACAGTGCCATCTAGTGGCTATATGTGTTTCATTATAAACATATCAAAGACTCAGATAAGGAGGAGGAAAGCAGGGTGGGGGAGGAAGTGCATGCAAAGGGAGTCCATTGTGATCCTGCATTTAAAACAGAAGCCGAAAGCCCCATTTTAAATGCAGGATTTTAGGCTGCCTTAGGTGTAAAGATGCTCCAAATTGTTATACCCCTTCCTTTCAGTCAATATGCATTTATACTTCTGTTTCAATATGTGCTTCCATTACAAATCATCAGGCACAATGCAATACAGTTACCCAAATGGCCTGAGGTATATACATAATATTCAGAATACCAAAATTATTGGATGAAGCAGAATGCTGTTTCCATAGGGTTAGAGAAAAGGGTAGATTTCAAAGCACAGGGATCCCTCCCCTCTCTTTTAGATTGCCAGTCTGGAAACATGGTCTCAGCTCCCATCATGGGAAGAAGGAACACCAAGAGGAGCAAAAAGGTATACACCATCCAACAATTACACATAATGGGGTCTTTCCTGTTTTGGCATAATATTACAACTAAATCCAGGCAACATTGCCATGAAATGATGACACACACATATACTCATGGCGGATGGCAGCAGTCATTTCACTAGCTAGTGCTCAGATATTATTGCAGAGTTCACCATGACTTCCCAGCACCTTCTTCTCTGCTTGTAAACCCACACACAGCCTGTGATCTTCGATCCACAGTGGCACTAGGTGCAATCTACAAGCTCAGACTTCATGAATATATGAAATGAGAGGTATTGCCCGGAAAGAGCACCCCTCACCCTGAACTCTCCCTCCCCTAATCTCACATTGTTTTGAGGCTGGCTGAGGTTGTGCAGTAGCGAAAGCGAGCACTCTTTCTTTTCTTTTTCTTCACATGGTGAAGGGTGAATGGGATAAGGGAGGCCCACTGATATCCTCTTCCTCAAAGAACCACACAAACGTGGCACTGTTCATAGTGAACCTGGATAATCATTGGTTGAGGCTTGGATCTTTAAGACTCTAGTGTACTTGCTAAGATCTTGGCAAATGGTGACTTTAAAGGGTCTGGGGATGTATGCCACTATAAGTGGGAGGGGGTGGACTGCTGTTCCCCAACCTGGTGCTGTCCAGATGTGTATGTCCACAAACTCCATCATCCCCAGCCAGCATGCTAGCTGGGGATGATGGGAGTTGCAGTTCAGGGAAACGCTGGTGTAGACTATAAAGAAAAGCCAGGGTATTAGCAGGCCTTTATATCCCGTTATAGTTCCCACCATTCAAATAAATTAAATCTTGGGGATGGCAGTTCTTTCCTTCCCCTTGGGTCATTCATTTCATTCATGCATTACATTTCTATACCTCCTGATAACCAGCGCTCTCTGGGTGATTCACAACATTGCATAAAGACTATGAGAGCAGGTACGTGCATGTGCGTGCGTATGCAGACATGCGTGTGCAGGCACCCACACGCACCACCCTCTGAAATCAAAAGCATTACAGCGCAGCTGCTGTTACAGCCTGAAGACTGCTCTCTGCATCTTGTCTAGAGCCCACAGCTGCCACTGGCTTGAGCGTGCTTGTTGAATCTGCCGCAGTGCAAATACCGGGTTGTGTCAGCGGCATACTCGGCAGGCACGCTCACCGTCTTGTCGAAGGTCGGTTAGCAGATGGAGGAATTCCCCTACCTGCCCTGTCCGACACAAGAGCAGACTGTGCAGCTACTGCCTATTCCCCACCCCACAAAATTCCCTGGCTGTCTCTCCTTTTCTTTCTTCACTTATGGAGTCGAGATTCACCTTGGCACAGATGCTACAGACCAAGACGCATTAAATAATGGCTCGCATGGCTGCCTGCCCACTCTCAATCCAGACTTGCCTGACTGGGTTTGTGTTCAAAGGCAGTTTCTCTTGGGTGTAACTCCACTAGCTTGAGTGGAGGTCAAAGTACGGCTGAATGCTACTCTTCAAAGCAGGCATGTTTTGTAGAGTTTCCCCATGCCCCCCTGTTTGTTTTCCAGGAAGAGGCAGGGTGATCTACCATGACCCAATGCCCTTTGTGGCACAAAACTGGTTTGTGGATTTCCTGCCTCTGTAACACACATGCAAGGCCTACACTGATCAAAAAGTACATTGTGGCATTTTAAAATGGCTCCCTTTTGCTTTCTATTCTGCATGAACGACCTTCACAAGTGCCCCATTCCACACCGAAAGATATGCTTAATGTCACTTGTGCAAACGCTCTTGCCTCATGATCAACATGCCATGCTATGTGACCTCTTTCGTTATAGCTAAAGCCTATGACTATTCTGCTTTGTTTGTTTAACCCATGTATTTATTTACTTATTTATTTATCTAACCCATTTCATGGCCAGCTTTCGAGACCATAGTCTTCAACCTTTTCTCTGCTTGAAGGGCTAGTCTGCATTAGCTGGGATTAAATCACTGCACAGACTTTCCTTTTTTTATAAAATCAGATAGCATTTTGAATTTTGCTGCGCCTGGTCCTATGCTCTGGTGGTGGTGCACATCAAATCAGGCTTAAGAATCTCAGAGTCAAGAACTGATCATAGCTCCACTGCCAGGAGACCAGCAGTCATTGACACTGGTGCTTGCCCCTGGTCTTGATGAAAGATCACTATCAGGTAAGGTCTTTGCTTGGTGCTGGCAGGTGCAGGGAAGAAGAGATGCTGCAGCATACCCATACACGGCTTCCCAAAATCTGTCAGAATGGCCCAGGAGCCCAATGATCAATGCAGCCTTGCATACTAATTTAATAGCAAGCATCAAGGCAAAGGTGGTGTTGGTTTAGCTGCTAGGCCCAAAACGTTATTTACACTGTGGCAGCTAAGTGGGCTTCCAGGACCTCTGTGTTTTTATTCTGAATTTCACCTAGTTTATGACAGAATGATGCTGCCACAAAATTATCCTCTCCAATTCAAGGGAGGAATGTCCACATGGGAACTTAGCTGAAACTGACAGATATTATTTCCTTTGC
Organism: Heloderma suspectum; assembly: GCF_057233095.1. Lineage (NCBI taxonomy): Eukaryota > Metazoa > Chordata > Lepidosauria > Squamata > Helodermatidae > Heloderma > Heloderma suspectum. Next base: position 268,642,944 of record NC_139459.1, on the reverse strand, counting down.
CTTGGAAAAGGAAGCTGAAGCTTGTTTGCTATTTTAAAAAAGCTGTCTCTCCACCCCACCCTGCACCTGATGTTTTTTGGATAGCATGCTGCCTACTTCATTCTGGCCAAAAGCAACAGTCCCTCTTTGTGGACTGCATCAGGATTAGATGCCCCTCCATGCACAAAGTACCGTTCTTTTGGCAACTGTGCTCTTACAGCCGTGTCTGGCTAAAAAGGAAGGTGGGGGGACAGGGTTTCTCCATGCAGGGCGGCTATATTTATCAAGCCGCTTCATTATTTTGGAAGAGAATTATAGCAATCTGTCATCCTTCACAGCATCACGATTAGCTCTGGCCCAGAAATTGTTATGCAGCAGGGGGGGTTTCAGAGTCGTGGGAAGTATCCCTGGATTCTGGCCTAAGCTGTTCATGCTCTTCCTCTTATCAGTGGTGTTTACATTTCTGTGGTTCGAGCATAATGAAGCTTTTGCAAGCACCACTGGAAACCATTTTCAACGCTTTGCTCCTCATTCTACTGAGCAGCTGACAGGGCCCCAGCACCCAGCCGAGACTGTTGGCTCCGATTTCAGTGGGGCTGGGAATCCATTCTGGGTTTTAGTCAGATCCAGCCAGAACTTTAAAGGAGCTATCCAAAGTGCTAAACCATAGCTCACAATGGGTTCAGCACCTTGGGTAGCTCCTTTAGAGTTCTGGCTGGTTCTGACTAAGACCCAGAATGGACTCTCAGCCCAACCAAAATCAGAGCCGCCAGCCTCCACTGCCGGCACCCTGACAGAGTCTGCTTCTGGAAAGTACACTTAATACTTTCCAGCCCAGTATTGTGAGCAGCCCTGTGCAGCTGGATCCAGCCAGCATGTAAATGTCTCCCAATGCTATAGCAAAGAGGTCCCACCAGAGGACACTTTGAGGCCTTGCATGACCCACACTTCACATGATGTTGCTCTATCACAACACCAGGCCTCCAAAGTCAGCACTTAGTGGGTCAGCTCGCATGTCACGACAAGCTACCATGGGTTAATTAACCTTCAGAGCGCCACGGTGCATGCCAGACACCATTTTGAATATATAAGCCCCAGCTAGCATTTCCCATGGGTTTTGTGCTGTGCAAACCCAGGTGGCGGGGGTTGTGCAAGGATTAAACAACCCACATATAACCCTAGGACAAGCCGTGGGTTATGCCAGGGCTTGGATATTCAAAATGGCTGGCTGGCATGTGCTGCGCCCCCCCCCAAAATGGTTAATTAACCCATAGTGGCTTGTTAGGATGTGCGAATTGGGTTGGTAAGTCAATAATGGTCCGGTTCACACATGACGAGAAGCCAATGTGGGTGAATTCCAATGCCTGGACCTCCACCCTACGCCCCTGCTTGGAAAAGCTCCGATGAGATTAAAATCAGTTGTGTTGGAACCCTGTTATATTCACCACAGAACCAGTTCCAAATAGCTAATAGCAAGGCGGGAAAGGCTGCTGCCAAGAGAACATGCAGCTTCAGCCTGTAATGCATGGCCTTCCTCTTCCATGAAAATCATAGCGTTACTTTTTACTGGCCTTCCTCTTCTCACTGAACTGTTTTATTTTATCTGTAAATTGTAGGGAGCAATTAGATAAGAGAGTCAAGAGTACAAATGGAGTTTGTTGGCAACGGGAAAGAAAGGAAGTATTTTCTGTCTGCTGGCATAACAATCAGCTTGCTGTCTGTGACTTCTGTTTAAAAGTTGAAAGGAGAAGTCTTGCCCCTAATAGGCCTCAAATAAATCGCCTTTTAAAAACAATACATATAATATCATTGGAATGTTAATAGCAGTATTAGTTCCTGTCAGGAGTGTTTCCATGTGGAAGAAGCAGTCCCATAGGTTAATGCCTGACTCAATACCAGGAGTCGTGTTTTTTATTATTATTTGGGGAGGGAGAATTTCGGTAACCAGCATTTACTTTCTGTTAATCAGATGAAAAAGGGTAAGGTAGGACCAGGACTGTTGGTACGCCATATTAGCCAATTGAATGGAACATGAGGGAGTCTGGCTCTGGGCTTGTTTGCACAATCAAGCAGCCATTTTGAATATGCAAGTGGTGGTGCACTCGTAGTTTGCTGTGTCATGTGAACCTGGTGTTGTGGGTTGTTTCAGTGGGTAGACAAGCCTCAAATAACCCACACCTCATTTTAGGGTTATTTGAGGGTTGTCTACCCCTTCAAACAACCCATGAGACCAGGTTCACATGACATGGCAAACCACAACCAAAAGGTGCTTGGCATGACACAACAGTCCCTATGGCTAAATTAAGTCACAGCAGGCTGTCGTGTCGTGCAGACCTATGTGTTCAGAGTTACAGACCTAGGTAAGTAAAGTTGCTGGAACCTGCATTCAATAGATTTTTTGTAGGAGAGGGGAAGTTGGAGGCTGACAAAATAGGGGCTGTTGAAGGCCATACACTGGGGGTGGGGGGCTGCAACATATACAGAGAAGCCTTGAATTCAATGTACCTTTCACTCTTATTTGTTTTATTTTTAAAGCGTTCATGTACATAGCATCTCAAAATATACGCTATTGGCATTTATGATACGGATTTTTTTTTCCCGCCAAATATTTGGTCTATCTTTAACATGTGGCTCTCTCCTTGCTGGATGCCATCTTGCACGAACAAACGGGTGCTTGCAAACAGTAAAGAAAAGCTCATTAAACATAGGGGCTACATAGGTTGCCTGGGGGATGCTGGGAGTTGTAGGACCTATTTCTGTCTAAACATGCATAGGATTGCACCATTAGTGACCTTTGCCAGATTGGGCCTACACATGGCAAAGAAGAGGGAATCACTGCTGTCAGCTTTGAGTGCGTCAGTCATCTGCTTGGAGTGGGAGGCATCCCCTTCCACCTCAACAGTAGATCAACATTGTCAACTTTGTCAAAACTGGCGACTCCAACCATCTGCTCAGTGAGGAAATTCTCACCATGTCTTAGGAAGGCGAAAGACAAGGTAGCAAATATTTAACACACGAAGAAGAGGACAAGTGTAAGATTACATTGTTAAAGCAAGTTAGTGTACATACATTAGGAAGCTGGTACAATACAGTGCCTAAAAAAAACACAACCCCTGAGCCACAGATCAAGAAATGCCCAATTCCAATCATACCTCTGCCATACATGTACTAGTTCAGCCTTACAGTGTTTACTGTTTACTTTATCTGTTTACTCAGAAGTAAGATCCACTATGTCCAAGTGGGGCTTATTCTCATGTAAGGATGCAAAGGACTGCAGAGAGAGTCGTCCCTCCTTTCTGCAATGTGGAGATACTTCCCTACATTACATGGTTGGGGTATGGATTACAGCAAAACATCAGACATAGAGGGTTAGTATACGTCTGGAAATCAGTGCATTCAGGAAAGAACTAGCAGCAGGGACAACAGAGTCTGAGCCCAACCTTCCCTACTAAAAGATTCCATAGAAATCTCTATCAAATCACCATTTGAGTTGATGGTTCATTTCAGTTTTCATCTGAAATATTTCATCCTATTTGCAGTATAATAAATGCAAATACACGTCCACACACCCACACACACCCCTACATATACACACACATATGCACACACAGAGGGAGAGAGAGTTCATATTTTTAAAAAATATGTGCAGTTTCTTTCAAAAGATGTGTATCGAATCCCTTAGAATTATTATTCCACATCTGAGTAAAACTATAGATGTTTTTGAAAAGAGATTCCAAATAATTTTGTGAGGAAAAACTAAAGAACCAGAAGCTTCTGGAGCTCACACTGCTATGGGCCAAAGAGAGGCTTTGCAACACCAGATGTTAAGAAATCAATCATCCACGCAATCCCTCCTTGGCTCCAACACTCAGAAAATAAAGAGCTGCCAAAAAAAAGTACTTGAGTTGTTTCTCCCCCCAGCCCTTCCCTCCAACCCTTTTAACATGTATAGGGCAGTTCCAATAGAACATTCTAGTTGTTTATAACATGGCGGGGGGGGGGTGTCTTAAAAGAAATTCTGCAAATGAATGTACATGCATAGATCTTTGTGAGTACCATGTATCCATTTATGCATCCTTTTGGAGATATCCCATATGACCCCTTCACTGTCAAATTCCCTCCTCCAAAATTATTTCAGTCCTGTGGAGCAACGAAGCCATCCTAGGATTCATAGTTGGCACTAGATACTGCTGATACATCCTTGAAGGTGAAGATGTGGGAGATCAGCATAACAGCATGATCAGGAATTCTAAGAAAGTATATTCCAGACACCATCCCTATGGAGAGCAATGGCATCATGGTGTAAACTGCCAGTCCAGTCACAATGTAGAAGGATGGTGTTCCCTACCCTTCCACTATTGTTATCAGGACCAGGGATGCCAAAAGGGTAGGACTTTGGGGCAGTGGTCCAGGGCTCCACTCAGCAGGATGGCCCCCAAATGTGGCTTGCCACATTTTGAAGTAAAGGTGGCTTAGTGGTTAAGATGCTGAATTGCAGACCGGAAGCTCAGCAGGACAGCAGTTCGAGACCCGAGTGCCGCGTGACGGAGTGAGCTCCCGTCTTCAGGCCCAGCTCCTGCCAACCTAGCAGTTCGAAAGCAAGAAATTGCAAGTAGATAAATAGGTACCGCCTCAGCGGGAAAGGCAACAGCGTTCCGTGCACCTCGGTGTTCGGCCATGCCGGACACATGACCACGGAAGCATCTTCGGACAGTGCTGGCTCTTCGGCTTAGAAATGGAGATGAGCACCACCCCCTAGGGTCAGACACAACTGGTTGGGGACACCTTTACCTTTTTTTTTAATATACATTACCATCTAAACAGGGGATACCTTATGACCATTAACAGTGTAATCCTGTGCATGTTTACTCAGAAGTAAGTTATGTCAAGTTCAGTGGGACTTACTTTGAGGTAACTGTATGGGATTGTATACCAGAATCTCAAATTACCTAACTGCACCACTGATCATGACTCTTCAGGCCTTCATGAAAATTTGCTTTATCACCAACACTTTTTGTTTTTAGCTGAAGGGACAGCATGCTTTTTAAAACACAAGACTTTTCCAGTGTTGTGGCACTTAGTTTATCCAGGGCACTGGTAGAGTTATCCAGTGCATTTTTTTTTTTAAGTAGATTATATTTCAGAAAGAAAGATTGTGTTTCTCTGACACATTTGGGGACTATTTCTGAAAAATAAGATTATGGTTTCTGACACAGTTGGGGGGCTTAAGATTCAGGCTTAAAGACTAACAGTGTAATCCTGTGTATGTCTACGCAGAAGGAAGCCCCATTGAGTTGAATGGGGTTTAGCCCAAGGTAAGTGTGTATAGAATTGAAACCTAAAACAATCATGCTTGCAATTTTCAGTGAAAGTGAAAAAGACAAAGGCTTACCCCACCCTACAAGAGCCCGTAATCTAAATTTCAATAGGAGGAAGAAAAAGGAGAAAAACAAAAGAAAAGGCTAAGTTTATTTTCAGTGGCATTGAGCACCAAAGATTTGCCAAAGGCAGCACAGAAGAGTTTTTGAGAAAGGATTTGAAGGACGAGAGAGATGGCACTACAACATCATTTTATCACTTTATAGCAGGCCACAGATTTACTGATACTGGTGTCCAGGTTTGAAGATAAAGGCTACATTCATTAGTCTCACAATTTGGCTTTCTCATGCAAATGCTAAACACACACGCACAGAATTATGTTCAGAAAAATGACGCCACACAACAGCAGATCATAACCAATCACTGAGATATAAAAACCCCATTTTCATGAGAACACCACATACTTTGTGCGTAAGTCTACAAAATAACTAGAGATGCCCAGCACTCCTGTCTTAAACAAATTCTGCCGATTGCTGTGGCCTATTATGGCAGCATGTCTGTACTCCAAACTGGATCAATTTTGCTCACAGCATTTTCCCCTCAAGCTAAACTTCCAAGGCACTCCATTGACACCATCAGCAGTGACTTCAGCACAGCGCAGAGACTCTGCATTTGAAACTAATCATTTTGCATCAGTGAATTGATTTTTCCCCTCCTTTGCAGCCTATCCTGCCCTTTTTGTTAAATAAAAGCAAGTCTCCTGAGCTACCTTCTGAGGAATTGGAAAGGGAGGGTAAAAAGTTACCCACCAGTTAGAAAAGCAGCTAATGTTAAAGGGACAAATTGGAGGCAGGGGGGCATCCTGGGAAAGTGACATACAGGTTTGAGTCGGGCAAGTCTGATACAGGTCTGATATTACCCAAGCACACCTGACTAGTCTTCCACCACCTCAAGTCTCTTCCCCACATCCACCCTTAAACATCCTATTCCTGTTTTCCTGTAACTTCATACAAATACAAAGATAGTACTGGGGCATAGAAGCCATCCAAAACAGCAAGTGAGCTGGATTTTTTGTGATTTCGTATCTGGATGCAATGGTGAAAATGAAGGGACATGACTATGCAGCCAAACACTGTATTGCTACTGGGTGCGCTTTACAAGGCCTCCCTTTGGTCCTAAACTAATCACACTCTCACTAAGAGCTCATCTACAATACAATGTCCATCTCTGGTTTCATTGTCATGGCTTTCTGCATAATGGTTGCAGAGTGAACAGTGTTCATGATACAGCTGCTGGTACTATTCAGAGGTAGTCATAAGCCATGGAAGTTGGGCAAGGAAATGGCAAGTCCAAGGAAGACACCAAGTCCAAGGTACAATTGTGTAAGTGTAAGATTCAACAGTAGAGTTACATTTATTTTGTGTCAACTGGAGCTAAATGTAGAGGTTGGAATCAGTGCCACCCTTGATGGCAGCTGTTGTTTCTCTCTCCACAGCCAATTGTGAACTGCACAAGGCAGTGATGCAGCAATGTCACTAATCTTTTCAGAGGAGAAAGTCACAGAGAGCTGGAGAAAAATCCTCCTGCTGCTCAAAGGGCCTAGAATAAGTGCAGCTTGTGCAAAGCTTGAAAGTATGGTGCTTCAAAGAGTTTTGTATGAAGATGAGTTGATTGCCTCTTAAATCATAAAAATCTAAGGGTTCCATGTTTCTAAGAAGGAGCCATATACATTTTCAGGGGGAAAGGGAAAAAAAACACAAATCACCGCACATTCTCATCTCAGGAAGGCATCATAAACCAGAGTTTTCAATCAAACCAGGTGATTAATAGTAGACTGATGCCTGCAGAAACTACACTAGTCATTTGCCAGTAGCTTGTTCTGTTCAGAGATCCAAGCCAGGCAGGCATTGACCATGCATTCCAGAAGCTTGTAGCTATAGCATGTCAAAGCAATGGGCCAGAACAGCAAATTGTATCCATCTAGTTGGCAGAAGTCAAAGCAAATTGGAGGAGCTTGTGCATTAGGTTGGACAGTCAAGAAATCAGTTGGATAGTTACAGGCTTGAAATGCATGCAGAGGTCTCCCCAGGGATAGTTGCAATGGGTGACAAGGCTGCAACTTCCCATCCCTGATGATACGTGATGAGTGTGAAATAAAATTCACAGCACTCAGAAGTTTTATTATTATTCTGGACAGCTTTCAGATAAGTTGGGATATAACTGATTCAGGAGTCTCTTCCACCCAGTGATGGATTCAGCCGCTTGTGCCTTTTGGAAAGCTAGTTTGTGTAGGGTATCAGCAGAAGACACCTGAAGCATGCGTCCCTTCTTGCTGTCCTGCATCATATGCTGGGTTCCACCCAGGCTTAGGAAAATGAGTTGTCATTGACATCTGGGGTGTAAATTGCATTGTGACCTGGACCACTCAGGGAAATCAATGCCTCTGTGGAGTATTTTCATATGTTCAATGGTGATTCCTAGCAGTACCACTAGCCTTCAGTACTTTGCCTCATTACCTGGAACTGACAGATAAGACATCTTTGCTGACGGTGGAATCCTACTGCTACTTTCAAAGAGGGTGGGTGTGTGATTACTAGCTCTTGAGCAGTGGTCAAGTTTCCATGAAAAACAAGGAGATAAGTGTACCTTCGCAGCTATAGATACAAACAAGAAGCTAGGAGCAGCATTCTACATAAATCACAACTAGAAAGAAAGTCCTCAACAATACACCATGTTTGATTGAAATCAGCTGATCCCCAAAGTCTATAATGGCTGCTGAAGTTGACAAGGAGCTAAATTGATGGCGACAACTGTTCTGTCAGGTTTCCCAGTGAGGCCTTGTCAACATGCTGTCTTGGGGGAATGTAAAAGAACAAATATTGGTTAAATTAGGGGAGGTCACCCTGGCTGCAGAGAGGTAGTCAGCAAAATGGGTGTCAATAGGGTGCTGTTCCTAACCTTCCCAAAAATTATGAGTGGCAGACATTTCCCCATGGAATGATATTTTGATGCCCACTTTGGCCTTGTGCTGTTTTGACTTAACAGCCTCCACTTTACTAGAACTAATACAGAGGGGGTTTAGTGGTATTAGACATAGCTTTGAACAAGTCATGCTTTTCTAGTAGGAATTTCATCTTATCAGACAGGATTCCATGCACAGGGAAACTGAAACCCTTCTAGTAGCAGATGATCATGCAACTACTGCACAGCTAAACTTAGTTTTGGAGGAAACCACCTTGCAGGCCTCAGGGGGGAAATATTTTGTCGTCACCCCCTGGACCTCTTTCTCAGTGTGCCACACAGGATTTGGAGATAATGGAATTATGGTTTGCAAATTAAATCCTCAACAATAGTTCTTGTGGTGCACATCCTATGCAATATTGCCAAAGAGGTGAAATAATGAAGAAATAAGTTCATAAAGCAAACATTTCCCCTCTTTTTCATAAGCTCATGATTTCATTGTTATCACAAAAGTTTTGCTTCCACCTGTCTTATTTTCATTTTATTGGGAACCAGGGCACCTGCTTCATAGCTTTTCTCAGTTCCAGCTCTCTCATTATTAGAAGGGTGGGTAATAACAAGGCCATGGTGAGTCACAAAGGAATTTTCACTTTGAGGATTTCACACATCCAAAAGTTTCATGTTCTCCATTTTCAGCTTTCATTATAGCACCGTTCAATATATCGGACTCAGGCCTGCTACAGCGACCATCTCATTTAGGTTAGCATAGCTACTTAGATGAGCCCAGTAAATGTTCTGAGGTAGCATTGGTGAAATATGAGAAGTCCCACCTGCTGAAATCCTCTCTTCTGCAGAACTATTAAAGGTGCTGGAGGCAGACTGTCCTCTTTTTGCATCTGGCCACCGTACAACGGGACTTCCTTTTGTTTTAGGAATGACATTGGGTTAAATCAGATTCAGATCAAATCCAAGAGGATCAGGAATGGAACAAAGAGCCAAGTTATGTGATTGATTGATTGACTGATTGATTACATTTCTATACCACCCCAGAGCCAAAGTTCTCTGGGGAGTCAGCAGTCTCACCTGACTGCTGGCCCATACCACAGCACTAGACAGTTTGAATGCTCTACTTTTAAAAAGCTCTTTATTATGGGTTGGATCGTAAAAACCAAGGGTGGATTTCTGCATGGAGAATGGGGCTTGCCTACAGCCTCCTCAGTTCCCCCTGCCCATCAAAAGCCACTCAACAGTTGGGGAATCTTTGGGATTGGCATAGGTTGTGATGCAGGGGAATGCAGGTTTTGGGGGGCAGGCAGGGGGGAATCCAAGGCTGGCCCCACCATTGGGCAGGCTACCTCAGGCAGCAGGCGCTGTGGGGAGAGGAGTGGTGGCAAAGTACTGGAGGACAGAGCTGTACATGCCATGGAGCCTGCCATGTCCCCTAAGCTAGCCTGCTGCAGTCATGGGCGATGGAGGATGTTGTCCCATTGCCAGTGCAAAAGAAAGGTCAGTCCTGTCAGCTTCTGTACGGGGGGGGGAGTGGGGGGGGAGTGGGGGAAGGCCATCTTGTCCTTCACCTCATGCAGCAAAATGTCTTGGGATAGCTCTGGAGGCTGTCCATGGAAACTGGGAAACCCTCTCCTGTTTGTGTGAGTGGGAGTGCCTTCCCTTTCCACAAGCAATCCTTTGGGTTCAGCCCCATCTGTTTCAGTTCCAATTTCATCTATCAACAGAGGATCCAAGTTAGTTAGCCTGAAACACAGCCACCTGAGGCATCCTGTTGTGCAACGTCAGAGACTCGCGGAGAGAGGATATGCACTTTACAAGGCATATTTAGCCCGATTATGGCTCTTACCAACTGTGATTTGTATATTTAGTGAACTGATGCAGCACGGGAAGGGCAAACCTCTTTCAGCTCAGCGGCATCTGCTAGGATGAGCTGGATGCTGTGCAAGCTGCTTTCAATAGTCTAGGTAGGACCAAATCACGACATTTAAGGCCAGCACCAGAAATGTTTTATTTATTTTATTTTATTATTAAATTTATTGATCGCCCATCTGGCTGGTCACCCAGCCACCCTGGGCGATGTACAACATACAATAAAAACAGTTTAAAACAATAAAATTCTACAATAAAAACATTTTCTAAAATACCCTAACCCACCCCAAATGCCTGCCTGAACAACAGCATTTTTAATGCACGACGGAAGCTCATTAAAGAGGGGGCATGACGGAGTTCCCTAGGGAGGGAGTTCCACAGAAAAGGCCCTCTCCCTCATCCCCACCAGTCTAGCTGTCCTGGCTGATGGGACAGAGAGAAGGCCATCCGAGGCTGATCTTGTTAAGGTCATTGTTATGGAGAAAATGTTAAGATCTGGGGAAGAAGAGAGCGTTACACAACAATATTATATCTGAAATTAGTCAATGTGCTAAGTAGTGCCGAATCTGTAACTTAGGAACGATCTCTTCTCTCTAGCAATGTTGTTTTCCAAATGAAGTGCCACATGTATATATACTGCACAATATGCTTCCATAATACATGACCCATGTTACTCATAGAAGAGCAAATCCCATTTCTTGAACAGGAAGACACTCTGCGGCTGAAAACCCCAACCTGCTGCCTTCCAGCAGAGAGCTTCGGCTATTGGGCGGTATAGAAATGAAATAAATAAATAAATAAATAAATAAATATTCCAGATGTGTTGGGCCACAGTTACCATCATCCCCAATAAGCATGCCCATTGGCCCACTGGCTGGGGATTATAAGAGTTGTAGTCCAAGACATCTGGACAGCAGCAGGTTGGGGAAAGTTGCTCTACATCACATCTGAGAAATATTAGAAGTGCATGCCTCAGCAACGTTAGTGTACGTATCAAAAATGGCAGTCGAAAAGTATTATAAAGCCTTTGCTGTCTAGAGTGAAAGCAACCAGTTCAACCCAACTGTGCTTTCGCCAATCCCCAAACCTCTGGTTTAACAATATCATTAGGCCCCTTCCACACACGTGTGCAATAACATGGGAGCTACTTATCCAGGAGGCAAGCCTATACTGCAAAATGAAGTAGCCAGGTGGGCAGAGAAAAACATGATCATTCCCAGCCAGCCAGAAGACAATTAGGTAGGAAAGCCCGGTGGAATTGGGCCTACCCGCATTGTTCGGATATTCATGTGCGTAGTCAGGCCCTGGGAATCTGCTCTCATAACACAGGGAGAGAGTGTGTGTGACGTGGGCCTTAGTTAATTGAAAAATCCAAAGTAATCCATTAAAGATGAACAGAGAATCAACAGTGTCAATACACAAATCCTACCTATGATCATTAGCACTAGACCAACAATCAATTGCGCCCCAAAATACAACTCAGGTGAGAAGTAAAGCAGTGGGGGAAAGTTGCTGTTTTTTAAAAAATGTGAATATTTTCAGTCAAGCTAGAATTGTATGAATATTGAAAACATGCACTTTAGGAGGTATTTCCTCAACTGAAGGACCTTCCAAAAATGTAATCAAGTCTAAGTGAAACACAGTATTTGTGTAAGCAATTCTGCCCATCGGTTGTGGTTTTTGTTTTGTTTTTTTAAGGAAGTGAGGGACTGCCCTCCCTTTTCTATGTGAAATTTGTATTTGTGTGTCCCATTGGTATGGCCTTAATGCTCCATTAAGGATGTGTTTTGCTACATTGGACCCAGAGCGCAAAGCAACTGCTTCCTTAAAAGTAAACATTTTTACATCATGATAAACCTGTAACTTATATGAAGTACAGCTTGCATGAACACACACAGAAAAAAACATTCAGATGTCAATGGCAGATTATTTTTTTGGCTTGTAAAAATAAATTTTAAGAGGAAAAAAGTCTATTTCAGCAGTTTGAAGATGGAATGTAAATTTCTGTTACATGTATATAAAAGTATATTTATTCAATCATACATTCATGCCAATTCTAATTAAAAACAAAAATAAACATTTTCTGACATTTTTGTTTGTTGCGTGTTATTGTGGGGAGGGATCTACAGTTAGGAATGGGAGAATCAGCAAGGTTCAAGCTGGTCAGGAGTCTCCTATTTTCACCTCTGAGCTTGGTTCACCTCATCCCCAAACCCCTTTTTCCCCAAACCAAAGGAGGGTACATTTCAATGTGCATTTCCCTCCCACATACAGATCGGGCGGGGGGGAAATGGCACTTTTCAAACATGAAAGCAAGTTTGGGAACTTGCAAGCTTTTCTGGAAAATCGAAGTAAAAACGAACCAAAATGAAATTCTCAAACTTCCCCCACCTGTGTCTGTGGTAAGCCCAAAACAAGAGCTATGATAGGTCAGCTCATTCTGTCGTATTCCCGTGAACCTCATAAGCTTGTTTCCGAGGCTGCACTTTTTGCACCAATTGCCTAATGAGGTAATTGAAACCCTGCAACCTCAGTGGACAGAACAGGCCTAAGGTTTGTCGTATTTGCTTAAGGGTGGTGGCTAGTTAAGGACACACACTGTTGAACAAGTAAAGGACAAGTTTAGGCAGCAATCTTATGGTCCCTGGAAGAGCACTCCAGGGATGTAGGATTTATTGGATCTCCCCCTCCAATTGCAGAGAGGTCCACCCTCAGAGGGGGAGATCTTGGACCTTTCCACCTTGGAGAGGATGGAAAGAAGCATGCTGGGGGTGAGCCAGTGGGCATACCAGGAGAGGCTGTGTATCCACAGAACCTACAGGTCTTCTGGTCCCCAGTTCTGACCCCAAACTGAGTACTGATCTACACCAACCCTGGAGCTGACATAGATAAATTCTCTCCTATTGGTTTCAGTGGAAGTGAACTGTTTTTTTAAAATGTCGGGATGGGGTGGGGGGACAGCAGAAACACGGCTTCTGCCTCACTTCTCTGGATGCTTCTCAGTAGCCAATGATAGGAAATTGGGTCGCATTGAAAACACACAGAGTAATAAATGCACTATCTAGAATAAAACATGGCAGCAATTCGCACAATTAACACAAAGCAGTACAAAACTAAAAACTCCAGCAGACAGCAGATTATAAAAGCTGGTTAGAATAAGAAAGTATTAACCTTTAAAGAAGTATGGGTTGGGTCCAGGCTTAGTTCTACTTAAAGCAGACCAATTAAAATCAAGGGGGCTTAAGTTAGTAATGACCAACTTAAGTCCCATTGATTTCAATGAATCTATTCTAAGTAGGACTAAGTCTGGACTCAACCCAGGGAAAGAGGCTGCCCAGTGTATCTCCACAGGAAGGTGCGCTACAATCTTGACATTGCCACCACCAAAAAGGTCCTGTCCCTTGTATCTACCCACCCACCTTATCACTATATGCACAGAGCAAAGAGCAGGACCTCTAAGGCCAATCTTAAAAGCCAGGCAGGTTCATATGGGATGAAGCAGTTGGAAATAACCTGGTCCTGGGCACTTTAAATGGATAATCAATGTAGATGGAATTAGCTCAGAGTTACATGCTTCAATCTTCTGGCACAGATAGCATCCTGGCAGCTGCAATTTGCTCGAATTGAGGTTACCAGACTGTTTTTAATAGCAGCCCCATGCAGGGAGTATTGTGGCAATCCAGCCTAGTGGAAGTAACCAGTGCATGAACAACTGACCCAGATCCATTTTTCTCCAGCAAAGGCCACCACCGGTGAACCAGCAAACACTGGTAAATAGGATCTCCTTGCTACTGGCACCACCTGTACATCCGAGGAAATCAAAGGACCAAGGAACAGCCCCAAGCTTCCGTGTCTGCTGCTTCAGAGTAATCCCATAGAAAGGTTTGCTCAGGAAGCAGATTATAAAGTTCAGCAGAAGGTCAGAGAGAGAAAAGTTTTAACTCATGAAACTTAAATCTGCAGAAATTAACAAGAAACTACAATCCTGACAGAAAACTAATTTTGGGGGGGGGGGGAACCAATGGACAGAAGGGGGTTGGGAGCGGGGAGAGAAAGCCTGAGTCCTAGAGGAAAGACAGTCAGAGACTTTGCTAAAACTGGAGTACTGACTGAAAGAGCTGGACCAATGACAGTAAGATATAGCTTGTAAAGGACCTGAATAAAATAGGAGTGCAGTCTTGCCCTAGTGTGTGTGTGTATGTGTGTGTGTGTGTGTGTTTGTTTTGTGGTGTGTGTGTGTCCATTCAGATTTCAAAACTTTTTCCTATTGACTGTTTTCTTCAGTTAAATTTAAATTTTGTTATTTGAAACTTTGTCATCTCTTTTTGGGGGGAGAGGGTTACCCACCCCATGTCTAATAGCCAACCTGCACACTACATAAAGCAGATACCTGAGACCCAGAAAGTTTTAAGGATGGTTGGTGGAGGCAGGCAGAGAAATAAAGATGTCCATGTGGCAATGGAAAAGACTACAGGACGGGAAGACCAAAAGGAGCGTGGGAACACTATTTTGCCTATTTTCCCTTCCACTCACATAACAGGGCATTGCCAATCTGTGACTCAATGCTAGGACCTGGTCAAGACCTGACATGGATGCAGCCTTTGATTGTGCAGTTGTTAAGAGTATTTCATGTCCCTGCGTAGCACAGGCTGTGTCACTACGTTGCTCTGGTGGAAGCTGGTCCCATGGTCTCTAATTGCAAGGTTGGCCTCATACACCCTCTAAATATAACCACAGCTAAGAAATATAACCAAATATAGCCACAGCCAAGAAATCTAGGTATCACACAACTGATCAAGGCACGTGGGGTTTTGCTTTTGCTTCTGCTTCGTGGCTTTTGCATTGGGGATGCAAATGCTGCTGTTGTGTTTTGAGAATTCTCACATACATCCATGAGAGATAGAAACTTTAAAAGCTAAACCTCAAACATCTCAAGAACCATTAGCTGACTCATAAACCTAAAGGTCTATGAGATTTTAATAGACTTTTAATGTACTTCAGATTATAAATTTAGGAAACAGGGTATTAGCTAAACACCACCCATTTTATTGCTATTTAGTCAAGAGCATTTCATTAGTCCATGATCATGTGTAAATACCAAGGTATTTCAAATGCATCCTCTCACCAATTTTGATCACATTCCATTAGCTGATGATGGGATTTTCTATGCTGGCGTAATGGATGTCCTGTGACATGAGAACTTTGCGTTTACAGTACAAGAATAAATTGTCAACTCTTCCTTACTCTCCATGTATTTTCAAGTAACTAGCCAAACTCAAAATAGTACAGCTGGATTACATGCACTATATTGGACAACTTATTAGACACCAACACTTTAAAGCCTTGAGCAGGGATTAAGCAATTCCTAAAACAGTATTAGCTCAGCCTTGTAGAAGGTGAAATGGGGGGGAGGGAGAATGTAGAAAAAGTTATGCTCAGATAGTCTCTTGAGTCAAACTTATGTTCGTAGACTGAGGCCAGTGACCAATCAGTAATCTAGGACAGAAGGCAGACCCCTGGATGAGCCAGATGCAAAATACATAGAATTAAAGCACAGGGTGCCTCAGAGCAGAGTCAGAGCCTAGGAACTGACCTTGCGGTCCACTCCTGGTGATTACCAAAGTTTCTTCATGTCAGCAGTGGGGAAAGTAATTTTGTTGCTATGACTAAGCAATTGGGAGTTAGAAATCATGCAGCGATCTACAAAGAGAAGCACAGCGACGTTCTTTCCAAGCAGAATGGAAGAGGGGAAGCTGTAAAACTGAGAGCACAGGACATAAGCAGAGCCATGCTGGATCAGCCCAAAGGCCTATCTAGTACAGCAATGTGTTCCCACAGCGGCCAGCTATATGCCTACCAGAAACCCAAAGGACACATTAAGTAGGACAAGTGGGATACACGTGACTGGAAACAATTATGCAGCAATAAGAAAGAAGTCCTCCTTTCATTATTGAATAATCTTTTGGCTTTACCGCCTTATACTTGCAGTAGCACAAAAGGACAGGATTCAAATTGGTTTCTAGTTGAAGATTAAGATCACTTTAACTCAGGGGTAGGCAACCTGGTGCCTTCCAGATGTTATGGACAACTCCAATTTGACCCAGCCAGCATGTCCAACTGTCAAGGATTATGGAAGTGGGGGGTCTAAAACATCTGGAGGGCACCAGGTTGCTTACCTCTGCTTTAACTAGCCAAGGATTGAGACAGATTTAGCTGTGAACCAGGACCCACCCACCCCACCACCGCCCAATTCAAATCTCACCTCTGCCTTGCTTTCATGTAATTGATGTCTCCCTGATGTTTTAGTAGTCGCCTGTGTAGACACGCAGCGGAAGCTCTGGGCCAGCCAGCATGCAGCAACCTTCAAGGGCTCTAGATGGAAGTAGTGCTCCCTCTCCTCAGGTAAGGTTTGTTCTCTCGGCACATGCCCCAAAGGGTGAGGGCAAGCACTTCCCTATCTGCCCCGCTGGAAAACTGTCAACTAGTTTTGGCTAATGGTATTTTCAACATGGTGTGCAAGAACGCATACCATATTTTCGTTCAGAGATGCTTGCAAACATTTTTGAATGCCTAAACAGCAAAATATCTACCAAATATTGCCAGTCTTGAAACTGTTACCAACATTTAAACTCTTCTAGAACCTCCACAGATCATTAAATTATATTTCAAATTATTGTTTGATCTAGTAAGTCAGCTTCAATTTGGACTCAGTATACATCAGCATAAAGCACGGCTTGAGACACCGAAACTCGTCCAAGTCTAGGTATTCTGAATTTCAGTATAATGGAACACTGGAGAAGGTTATCTTATTAGTTATTAGGGACGAGGCAAGAGAGTTTCGACTGTATTATTATGGGAAGACACTGTTGAAATAGAACAAGGAGGTTCCTCGTCGTGGCCACTAAACCCTCGCAGCATTGAATAGAACTGATCCTTTTATAAAGGTGAATACAGTGTTATGCAGCTAAAAGAATGCTCTTCCCGCACTCCCAAAAATTTGATGGACACAGCATAATGGACTTCCAATTATGCTGGTTGCAGCATATCATTGGCCAGGGGTTCAACAAGTTTGTTCATCACTAACCATGGTGAGTGTTCTGCCACCCCTGGAGAGGTTGCTGAGCCCCAGGCATCCTCCTCACCTTGGAACTGGAGGGGAAGGGGATCCTCACTGCTGCTGTCCAAACACAGTTGAAGGAACAATCCCCACCTCTCCTCCCCAGCTACAAGATCAGGAGGAACCCCGGGGGTTGTTTTGGTGTGGCATTCCGAAGGTCCTCCAAGCCCTAGGCTTTTACTGCTGCTTGGGAGCTGAACAGTGGCAGGGACTTGCCCCAGCTGCCCACTCCAGGTTCAAGGTGGGAGGGGCAGTCAGCTCACAAGACACTTGAACTGCTTTGGAAGCACAGAGGCACATTGAGTCCTGGCCTCTCTCAGGCTGGGGCTTGTTTTCATGCTTTGCTGCTGTGCAGTGTAATTCCAAGAATGACACCCACCCCCTTTCCAAGCTTGGAGGTGGAGACTGTCCCTGACCTCATGCTGCATCTCAAGAGGTGCAGAGGAGTGTCAGAGACAAGACCTCGAGGAAGGGGCAGGATTGCAGCAACTACACATTGAGGGCTAGCCAATGCCAACCAAAATGTTGGGAGACCTCATCAAGGCCAAGCGGTAAATGATCATGAGCGACCACAGCTAGAAAGACGAGTTTCCATATTTGAAAAAGTTATAAATGAATCTCTCTTTTGTGGTGGAAGGAAACCAAGATGTTTCATGACATACACTACTTTGGTCTTGTCAATATCCCAATAATTAACAGTTCTGTTCCAGTTTATGGTACTGGTAAGTTTCAACAGACTTTACATCAATAATGTGTTCTGTTCACTGAGCCACACAAAGGTGTGAAGTATACTGAATAGACAAGTTACTTACCTGTAACTGATGCTCTGGGCACATTTTATAGCCCAGAGGAAGCTGCTCTAATGCCATTCATTATCTGTCATTTAATAAATTTTATAAATAATAAAATCATCTAAACAAACCTTTGGGTTTATTCAAAACACAAGGACCCCAATTCTCCATATTAAAAAAATCTAGTCCTTTAGTTACAGATATAAGTTTGAAACACAGTTGACAAGACAGCTAAAAGGTTCAAAAGTGGTTTTAACAGAATTGGCTTTCAATTTTGGCATTTGTTCACATTATCAACTGCATAATACAAATACGGCTTAGTTCAGTTACAGCCCATCACAACTGTGTCACCATCTTCATGTAAACGGGCAAATTTTGATAAATACAATTTAGTACCATGGCCCACAATACTGATCTAGTTATTCATTCCCACTACATCATAGCCAGACTGCTTCATCCAGAGGCCTTGCACACAGTGCATTGTTCTCAATATATAGTGCAGAAGACTATCAGGCACTCCAACAGCTGCAATGATGTTCTGTATTTTATTTTGTTTTATATACATTCAGCAAAGACAGATGTCCCAGAGCTTATCCAATACCATGAATATATCGCAGTGAAATATGGATATCAGAACTAGGGCTTATAGTTTTACCCTTATTAGAATGGTATTTTAAAGCTAATGATGACTATTAACATCACAGCAACATACTACATAAACTGAACATGTGCATACTGTTAAAGATTTATGATTTCATTTCCCATGGTCACATAACTGTGGAAGGCACTCACTTCAGAGCTAATGGCGATGTCAATACAATAGTTGGGCCCCTGAACCTCATCAAAAAGCATTATAAAGTGTTACACAAATCTATAAGGCTATGGAAAACAAAACCGTGCAACTCTATAAACATATATGTCAATGAGGAGGGGTAGAGAGCAAACAGATCTTTTGAAAGACTTCGACATACTCCAAAACTGGATAAAGCAAACCTAGACTTTTTTTTATTATTTTTTTAACAATTTGCCAAGACTGGAATGAGAGATAAATAGAAGGCACAACAATTTTGTTTTTGTTTTAATACAAATACAAACTAAACATGAAAAAACTTCCCTATTTCAATAAAAAAATTTTCACAAGTTCAGGAAGAGTGTTTTAAAGAGTCAAGTTCTAGACATTTAAAACCTATCCCACAATCCTTGTAAGTGGTAAAACAGTAGTGAAAATTCCTTTTCGTGATCATGTACCAAAAGAAAACATTCTATGCATACCCTTTATTCCACTTTTACAGCGCCACAGAGAAAAGGGTAATGTCGATTTTCGAGCGGCAACATCTCCAGACCAGAGTTGGACAGGTCATATGAACCTACCCCAAAGAATAAACAAATTTCCCTGCCCTTGAAATGTTTGTCACGTGCTAGGTTTTCCTACAGGCTCCTGAACACATGCAGCTGAAAAGGATAATTCCACTGACTGAAGCGCACCCCATTTCAGTAAGAAAAAAAAAGAAAAAAGCGCCACACATTCCATTAAGAAAAACCACTGGTACCAAAAAAAAAAAAAAAATCCAGTCCATATGTCTGCAGCAAGCAAAGATTCAGTTCTTTTTAAAATCCATTTTCCTGAAATATTGTTCCACAAAGCTGGAATCTGGGACAAGGATTAGAAAAAAATCACGAAACCAAACACAAACAAAATGGGCCAAAATAGTATCAAATGTAGCAGTCTATAACAGGGTAGGGCCACATTCCAAGATACCCAAGGCTGAAATTCACAAATCTGCAGGAAGAAGGGTTTGTCTCATCACGTCATCCATGAGTCACTGCCGTTGCCCGATGCCCCTTCCAGTGCCAAATCCTGGTTTCTGAGACATCCCTCCACGTGGAGGCCCTCGAATCCCACCTCCCAGCCCCCCACGAGGGCCACCAGGCCCACGGGGTCTGTTGTCTCGACGATCACCCTCCCTGGCTGCTCGTGTTTTTTTCTCTTCCACATTCAAACGCACATCTCCTCTGAACATTATTGGCTGCAAGAGAAAAGTGGTAAACTGACATTAATACTAAAGAAAGCCACTTCATACATACATTAATAGTGAAATTCTATAAATGTCTACTTGGAAGAATTTCTAGAGTTCAATAGGAATTACCTCCAGGTAAGTGTGCATAGGGCTGCAGCCTAATTCATTTAACCACCCCAAAGCAGTAAGGTAGCTGTGGACCCTAACAGCCATTTGAAGAATTTATTTTTAGCAAACATAAGCGACTTCATTCTCCATGTATTTCTCAACAATTGTAGGGTAGTTGTCCTGTGGTGTTTCATCTCCCCCCATTTCCCCTTTTCATTATTTTTAAATTACATTTTTAAAAATTACACTTAACTTACAAATTAAGAACATAAGACCTCTGCTGCATCAGACCAGAGCCTTTCTAGTCCCACATCCTATTCGTACAGCAGCCAACCAGATGCCTATGGGAAGCCCACAAGCAGGACATGAGTGTAACAGCACCTTCCTGCTAGTATTCTCAAGAAATTGGTATTCAGAGGCATACTGCCTCTGATAGTGAAGGAAATATATAGCCCTCATGACTGGTAGCCATTGATAATACTTATCCCCTAAACATTTGTCTAATCCCCTTTTAATGCTATCCAAGTTGGTATCTTGCAGTAATGAATTCCAGTTTTGATTACGTACTGCATTAAGAAGTAAATCTTGCCTATACTGAATCTCCCACCATTCAGCTTCATTGGATGACTCCAGGTTCTAGTAGTATGAGGGAGAAAAATTCTCCCTATCCACTTCCTTCACAGCACGCATAATTTTATACATCTCAATCATGTCCCCCCTTACTTGCCGTTTTCTAAGCTGAAAAGCCCTAAACGTTGTAACCTTTTCTCACAGGGGTGTTGTTCCAGCCCCTCGATCATTTTAATAGCCCTTTTCTGCATCCTGAGTTTTGCAGCAGCAACTAGTAAGTATTTTGAGTGATCACTACAACTTAATGCTGTACTCTTACCTATGAGTTAACAGATGCCCAACACATGCACCAACACTTGTCTACCAGTTCCCACTTCAGCAGACACACACACACACACACACACACACACCCACCCCATCTTAAAACTGGGAGCTTTTAAAGATTGGGGTTTTTTTAAGGCAAAAATTTCCTGCTTTATTTCAAAAGAACAGATTTTAGTACCCTTCCACACAACCCTTAAACATCATTCAAGCTTAATGTACCCTATTGGCAAGGATCTTCTGAACTGGTTCTGGAGAATCAAACACCACAAATCCGAAGTTAGGGAGCTTTCCTCCACTGTTGATGCGTAGTTCCAGAACATTCCCATAACCTGCAAGAGAATTTGCAAGTTCTTTGATCACACATTAGACTGCTCTGCAGAAATAGGCATGTACTTTTGGACACAACACCAATGCCCCACCAGTAGGAAAGCCATGTTCATGACTTACTTTGAAAGAATTCCTTTAGTTCTGCTTTATCCACATCATGTGGGAGGTTCCCAACAAAAAGCTGGTGACTGTCTGGGTACCTCACGATCCGTCTAGTTTCTGTGTCACCCTGTTCTCCTTCCCGCACTTAAAATTTAAAAATATACAGAGGTAAAATAGGCTGCAGGAGTTTCACTAATGATTTTGAACAACATGAAAGAAAAGCATGTTTTGCTTTCTACAAGCACTTTCATAAGCTTCATCTGCTGTGAAAGTTGCCTGAGTCATCAGAAAAGTAAAGCTTCAAATAAAATGCAAGAACTGAACACCTTGCCTTTCCCACTGAAAAACCCACCTCATTAATACACAAAGGGTCTCTTAACCAAGTGCTTAAAGCAGAATGAAGTGTCCATATAAGAACTAGTTGTGGCACTTCAGACATTAAAGCATCTGGTTTAGCTTGGTCCCAAATCATTCCCAACTGTAAAAACACACCCTTAGTGCATAGAGATATGCATAGTGATCACTGAATATAACACAGAAGTCAGAATACTTGACTTTTTCTGTTTAAACAGTCAACTACACTTTAGTGACTGAATGGTATCACCAAGTAACTCCCGCATCCTACATAATAAGGCAAAGTAAGATGTTTTCACTTTTCTTACTTGGTCTAGGACCTCTTTGTGGGGGGATGTTTGTCCGTTGTTCCCTCACCCTCTGGTCCCGCTGAGGCCTCTGTGGTGGAGTCTGGGATTCAGGCTTAGATTCAGGACGGGGCTGCAAAAACGTACCAGCACAAATATGATGTGCAGAAGCCAGGCAAAGCTGTATTTCAACATCCTCAGTCCCTAACCATTATAAACCTAAGAACCCCAGGGAGAGGGGGAAACCGCGTTCAAAGGCCAGAACAGAGCACTTAAACTAGGCATGGCCAGTCATGGCCTGTCCTTTTGAATCTGAAGATATGAGGAGTCAATCTGGACTGGTAAAATGAAGGGGAAACGTGCTTCCTTCCTATGGTATTTCTCTACCACTCTCCTGTGACAGTGACAGCATGTTGTTGTATTTTAATCTTACTAGCTCAATGTGCAAGTACCTCCTGAAAATCATGAGGATGGGACCAGACCAGAAAGTTACAAACTAATGATAAAGCTAGGATGGATTGTGGCACAGATTGCTGGGAGTAGGGATGGACGAAAGTCCCTTACCTGGTCCCGCAGCTTGCTTTGCGGTGGGGGGGAGGCGCTTCGGTTCTCCCCCCGAAGTTCAGGCCAGGGGGGGAGGCGCCCCGCCTCGCCCGGCCGAAATTCAGGCCGGGGGGGGGAGGCGCCCCGCCTCGCCTGGCTGAAATTCAGACCGGGGAGAAGCGCCCCGTCTCCCCGGCCGTGAAATACAAAAGTGGGGGGGGGGGGGGACAAAAAAAACACCCGTGACAGACTACGTAACGATTTACGTAGCCTATCACGGGTGTATGGTTTGTTTTTTTTTACTTTATTTTGTAATGGCGGCAGCAGCCGGTCGGAAGACCGGCAGCCGCCCCCGCCCCCGCCGAACTCCCGCCGAACTCCCGCCGGGACCCGCCACCAAGAGGGACATTCGAGGGAGGTAAGTCCCATCCCGGGGGGGGGGGGGGGTGGCGGAGAATTTCACCAACAATTTTGGGGGGCCGAATGCGTTGGCATTTGGCCTCCCCGAGATTCATGGAGAAATTCTCTGACATCCCTAGCTGGGAGACAGGTTATATCCTCGGCACAGAATTAGGAACAGGGCCTTCTCAGTCCTGGCATTTCTGCCTCAGGAATGCCCAGACCATATTCCTCCAGCCAGCTCCCCTCCTTGATGATTTTAGAAAGAGCTTGAAAATAGTCGGGTTTTTGTTGCTGCTCTTTAAAAAAAATTTTTAATGTTATGAGCTGTCCCATGAATCTTTTGACTAATTTAGTAATGTAGTTAAAATGGTTGTAATGTTTTTAAAAGAGCTTCTCAAAATCATTTGGATACTAGCAACAGTGATGCTGAAAATGCATCACTGGTCATGAGCACAGTCATCAACACAAACCAAACTTGACACACGCAATTGTAAGTAGAGAGTCTTGTGGCACCTGTAGAAGTACTAAATTTATTATGCCATAAGCTTTTGTGGACTTCAGCACATGCAATCGTAATAGACACAGCATGCCAAAATATAATTGACGTACTATTTGGTGAACCACTTTCCAAGCTACATATTCCAAGGACAATGCAATTTCTCCAGCAATAGATGCTTTAACTGAGGAAGAGATTACTGGATCCCCCACAAAAACTGAGCATACAGTAAAAATGATTATCTAGTGCTAGAAATAACATCGAATTGCAATTAATTTGAATTCTATACCACAGCTGTTGACCCTTGCCCAATTTCATTCACCAGTTAGTAAGATATTCCTTACCTGTGATGCAGGTAATTTGACAACATGAGGTGGTATGCCTGATACTGGTACAGCTCCACTGGGTGGTAGATTCTTACTAGTTACAGATGCCCATGACGAAGTCTGACAGGGACAAACAATATTTCAGCATTAATAACTCCAGATGTCTGAACTCTTCAAAATTATGCAACGCTCCTCCAACATTTACAATTTCTTGTCCTCTTTCATTCAATAATTCCACAACCACAATGTTTGTGTACATTATAGACCATTTATATAAACAGTATTTAATGCTTTTCTTCATCATTTAGACTTTCCCTTTGGTAAGCATCAAGCAGTTTCCTTCCATGTTCTCTCAAGAGATGACAAGCAAACAATGTGTTCCAACGTAATTGGTTCTTGCCTATTACAAGATTAGCCATTTCTGAACCCATACATTAGATAATTCAAAAGATATGGATAAAGATCACCATTCTAAACCTACTAAATTGGTTAGTGGCTGCAGTTACTGTGTCAAGCTCTTTTTTGCCTGCAGGATGTCTAATAACCAAGACTACTCTTTCAGAGCTTTGTGCTACACAGAACAGTTATGAGGACCAGAAACAGGAGGGGAGTTTCCCAGACGCCTTCCATCAGCAAGATTGACCACTACTGCACACAAGCCTGCCACTCTACAACTCGGCAGCTACAACACAGCCTGAATGATTGCTTTGTTGTCATGAAAAGATTCCTACCACTGGCTTTCCATTAAAATATATGCAACAGCCTTTTCTTCATAGAAGAGTGAATGGCATGATCTGCTACATAGTCCGTGTGTTTTGACAGTTCTTGTGAACTCTCTCTCACTCCACTCTTCAAGCAAAAGGAGTTAAAATACACAGAAGTAAACTTGAAAAAGGACTGTACGGTTAAAGTTATGCACATTACCCTAGAGTCCTCTTGCACTACAGGAGCTGGGTCTGCAGGGACTGGAGAAGGACTCTTCTCTACAGTCTCTTCAGGAGCCATTTCCTCCAGCACTAGCTCAGGTTTTTCCTCCTGAGCCTCTGGTTCAGGTTCCTGTTCAGGCTCAGGTTCAGCTTCTTGTTCCGGTTCTGCAACTGGTTCTTCCAATTGTTCCTCCAAGTCATTGCTGTTGATGGAAAAATATTTTCATTATACACAATACTCTGCCTGCACAGCTATCCAGCAGGACCATAAATAGCATCTAAATCTAAATGCTATTTCAGTATTGGTTCGGATACAATCCTCCAATATGCATCTCATGCAACAGCTCAAGTCAGCAATGTTTCCCTTGTTTTTTAATCAGTTTTTCAATCAGTTGTATTCATTCACTTCCCCAAACCATGCATGCATAAAGAGAAAGAGAGCTGGAAATCTCACTTTCAACTATCCCTTCTCCAAAAAGTTTTAAGAACTGATGGGCTTTAAGTTATGCCAAAAGTAAAGTTGCCACTATTGTTGAATATTTGGATAGACACAGGCTAAAGCAATAGAGTCTTGAGACGAGGCCCTAAAAATACACATCATTCTCCAGAAAATTGGGCCCTTTCCTTCATTTCAGCCAGAAGTAGTGGGCAAACTGGTCAGAAGAGGTGGCCTAATTCTGGTGAGTGTATTACCTGACAGACTGCTCATAGTAGGCTGAAGAATCATCAGCAACTACCTCAGGAGTCTGTTGCCTTTCCTCAGGTTCCTCTGCCTCTTCCTCAGATTCTGGTGGAATAAAAAGTAGATTTTATTCAAGGCATCACAATGTACAGGGCAGATTTCTGCACTACAGTCAAAGTGTATCCTCAATGTTTCACAAGGTGTGTATAAATTTTAGCTAAACAAATATGTTTAATTTGAGACTATCCTTTATTGAGACTAACTTTAAAACTGCCTCTACAAACCTGGACTATGGCTTTCTTAGTGCATTTGTTTGAATTATAATAAACGAAACAGAAAGCACCTTGGAAACACTTCACACACAGGATTACAGCAGAATAATAACATCCCTGCAAGAGAGACCAGTATTCCCATATTGCAGATGACAGGTGAAGATAGACTCACCTAAGGTCACCTGGTGAACTTATGGCAGAAGCAAGGACACCCTGATTTGTAGCTTAGTCCATCAGCCACTATGCCAAACCAACTCCAAAACAATTTCTTTCAGGTTCATGGGACTAGCTCATCCCAAATCCAGTAGAGTTACGTTTTCTGCACTGAATGCCTTTATCCTATCTCAAAAGTCAGTAAAGTACTGTGTGTACTTCCTGGCCCAAGTGGGTCACTTAAGGGATTTCAACTCTGTATTTAGGTATTCTGCAATCCACTATTCCCATCGCAGGAAGGATGACTAGGGATAAAGAAGAGGGGGACTGACATTAACTATTGCCTGTTTTCTTATGCCAATCTAGTCATTCATATCACTGCATGAATAGAAGATCGATACAATACACAACCTGGAAAGACATGGTTTTAACTGAAGCCTCCGAACGTTTTTCACAAGCTAGCCTATGTCAAGCACACTTCAGTAGTCTATCCTCAGGTCTACAAATGGCAAGAGTGACAATTTCTAGATCCAAGACAGAAGTGGTTATAGCTCCTTAACAAGTAAAACATGATTATTTCTATGTATCAACTTGGCAACTGCTGCAATGTGAAGAGCTGAAGGCTGTAGTGAGCCAGCAGTAACCCTAAAACCATGACCATCAGGACTGAAGAAGCCTCTCCACTGAAATCATTATGCTAGCTTACAATTATTTCAGTTTTACCATAGAACTTCAAACAATTTCTCCATACCCAGTTCACAGCAGGGGCCAGACAGGTTGACTGAGCTAATGATGGTTTTAAGGAGGGAAGTGAAATGACACAACAATCTAGGGCAGCACTCTTCCATCGCTAAAGAAAAATTACTCATGACATTCCAGCTTCTCACAACTGCCCTTCACCAATCATTGCCTCTGACCAAATTCTTACATATAGTAACTATTAAGATTTGACTCTTGTATAGACAAGAGTCTATACAAGTATAAACAGAATTTGGCTGACTCACTAATTCTAAAACTAGGCAGGACATCTGACTGCAACGATGCCTGCAACTGCAAGCATCGTTGAAAGTAATTCCACTTGAAATCAGTGAGACTTCTGATGGGACCTTAAATCTGAGTGTGCCGATTATGTATGCAAGAAAAGCAAAATAGATTTCCCTACTAGTTTAAGAAGTATAAAGCTAATCTTGTTAGGTTCCCGCTTTTAAGACGTCTTTCAAGGGCTTTAAACTGGGTAGAGTATCTTTTTACTGCTTAAGTTTTATCACCATTTTTTACCGCTGCTAAAATTTAAGCGTGTTCCGACGTTGGGATTTCACTGTGTTCTTTCTTTGTAAGCAAGTTCACCTTAGCTGGGTAAGTCATAATATACATTTTTCAATATTCAGAATTATTTTGGAAGAAAACATGCTGGCAGAATCAGAAAGTTCAGCACAAGGCCATTGGACTTACCCTCTGGAGGTTCAGCATCTAAGTCACCAAAAACTTCATCTTGGTAGCGGAATATGTCATTATGGACATAAAACTTATTCGCAACAGACCCCTGGAGACAACACAAAGGGAAAATAAAGTTCAGCTAGTCATTCTCACTATACTCAGTACCAGTGTACTGCTGGTTTTAATCTGTCAGCACAAGCCCATTTTCTTGCATTTTGAAACAATCCACCACTACTTTGCCTATTTGTGCTATGCAGGAAATACAGGAGGACACTTTGTTGCTAACACAATCATTAATTCCTGAACCATCTTAAACTACACTCCATCCAGCAGAAAGACATTCCAGGTATCAACAATGAGGAGACAAGAGCTAGAGTATACCACCTTTGGAAAGTACGATTATACTGCCATTTCATATACTATGGAGATTCAGTACAGTCAAGGCGATATATGAGAACAAGAAACCACTCCTCCCTCTCAGATTATTTGTACCTTCTCCACCAAAGTGTTACCATACAAACAAAGAAGGACTGGTGCAATATCTATTTTTTAAGTACATTTACAAGCACAGTCAGGTAAAAAAAACAAAAAGTTAATCCTTGTGTCTGTGATTACAGTATTCATCATTGATGAGTCATCTATCCAGAACTTGAGACATTTCTACTATTTGTAACATCTGTATGCAGCCACAGTTGATAACACGCTTGCATGGCAAACATGGCATCAAACACGTACATTCGAAATGTGGGGAGAAAGAGGAAGCAAACCATGTGGCAAGTGATTTATATGGTCAGAAAGGTGCTCTTGATTATATTGTTCAGAATTCCAAAAGATCACATGCTTAAGAATGTGTAGGTAGTGCAATCATGATTTCTGCTTCAGTTACAAGCCTCCAATCTGCAGCACCCTTCACATAGTTTTTTGTCACGGGATTGGAATATAGTCTTTTTACTAGCCAGCTGGAGGTTGACGGAGGAGTGACAAAGAGCTCCCCCTCTCTCCCAGTAGCCTGCTGCATTTTTATGCAGGGTGTAGAGTAGGGGGCTTCCCTCTTCTAGCAGCCTGTCTGGTTTGTATACTGAAAGTAGAGGAGGAACAGAGTGCTCCATCCCTACTCTGTCAGCCCACTCACTCACCTGCATTCAATTCCTTGCCATCAATAGCTACTCAGCAAGTGCTTAAATACAATGTTGCTCAAGACCACCACCACACTGCCTGTGCACACCTCACAGCAATTCCTGATTAACACAGCTGCAGGAAATCCTACAGCCTGCACATCAGAAGAAACGTTGCAGTATAAACATTGTTTACCCTGGAACAGATTTGTGTACTTCCAGCGGTGGACTAAAGTCCAAAGCCAGGAGGCAAGGGACGTTCCCATGCTAATGTACTACATGGGTATATTGAGGGCCTTGCCTCAAAGCTACCAAGTTAAGTGTTACAACAAGTTAACCACTACACAAAAGGACTGCAGATTTTTTTCCCCACTTGAGCTCTCCAAAGCTTTGTTACTCATATTTGTACGCATAGCAACTTTTCCAGAGGTTGCGTGACATCAGAAATCTAAAAAAATCAGTTATAGATCTTAATTTCCTCCATATCACAAGTTCTGCTGACTATTATTAACTCAAGTCTTGCTTGGTTTCAGCTCATGTACATTACTCCCTACTGTGGCCAGACACTGAGGGCAGCTTTATGCACTATTATTTATTGTGTACATTCAGTCTGCACTCCCAAATCTTATTAAAATGAGATAAACATATATTTTATATATCTATAAGTATGGTTACAGATATGATATGGGGCAGGTTCCCCCTTTGGATAAATTTTGCAATGACCCAGTTAAGGGCTCCCAATATCTATCTTGATCTCCATCCTATAATAAATTTTCCTCTATGTATGGTTATGTTTGAGAAAAGTAATTCTATCCAAATTGTACTTTTGTGTACTGTACCAAATGGAGAAGGGGAGATACACCCTTGTCCCAGCTACAGAGGCTAACACCATGTTACATCTGAGTATGTTAATTTTTATTGGACTTGAAACATTTTAAAGTGCAATTAAATAGGGGAACAGGGCTTTCTAATGCATCTTGACCATCTACAACATTGCAATAATCTATTCAGTAAATATTTTACTAAGTTAGAAACTATTTAAGAAGCAATGATTCTCATCTGAAAGAGCAGTGGTACTATCTGGGCCCAAAACTTTCAAGTGCAGCCACAAAAGATTCTTACTTTATTATGAAGAGGTCTCTCAAAGCTTGCTTTGCCTTGTCTCTGTACTTGTCACCAGCTTATTTCCTAATTTATATTCAGAAACCACTATATCAGAAGATAGATATAACTTCTACTTCATTAACCTATGAAATCACCTTTTGTTTAACTATGTATCTGCTCCCAGAATCTGTGCCCACTAGCTTCCTGAACAGCGCGGGGGGGGGGGGGGGTGTCTCATGATTCTGCTTCAGAACCGGCCATGTGGGGAGAGTCATCCCCGCACACCATTTTCCAACAGAATCCTCTTTGCACACCCATTTCCCGCCCGAAGTGGGCTCCCACCAGCCTGTTGAACAGCTGACTGGTGGGTTGGCAGGAGCCCAATTGTGTTGCTACACAGGGAATGGGGGCAGACTCCCCTCAAGTGCACTGTGTAGCAGAGGTGACAGCATGTGCACGGTATGTGGGGGGAATTGGGGTAGTAGGGCACCTGCATAAAACAGATACTCTTAACCAATAGTTCTAACTGCTATATCAATCACTTGGACAGAAAATGCTGCACTGTAAATTCATTTAACGGAAAACAAAAAAGCCACAAATATTAAAGGGAAAATCAAAGCTGCTATTACAACATGGTTTCTATTGCAAAATCAGCACAAAGCAATGATTCATGACAAATATAACCTGCTCTAGACTTTGCTTGTTCTTCACATAATGTGTCATGTTCCTAATTCAAACTCAGATATTTAAAGTAGTTTGCTGTTCGGTTTTAGAACAATAACATTTTCTCCAACATATGTACCCATATTTCTAGTCGTTATTGAAGTATAAACAGATTTCTGCTTAAAATAGATGAACATGAGATCGACATTTAACCTGTAATTCTGTGTGCTATATTTATCACTTGGACAGAAAATGCTGCATTGTAAATTTTGCAACTCATTTAATGGAAGACAAAAAGGGCAGATCAAAGGTGTTATTACAACATGAGGAGTATTAAAATAACCAGAATGACATATAAACATGATATTTTAATAGTGAAGTTAAGTGAACGCAATCAGTAAGTCTTTACTAAATGCTAAGTTAAACAGCAGCTTGTACACACTAATATATCAGGCATATAAAAATATTTTACGTAACTCAACGCAAGCAACAGTTATTTCCTATGCAAGTCTTGACACAAGAAGATTTAACCTTGCCTGAAGTAATCTGGACAATCAAGGAGTTCAAGAAATGCGAGAAAAAGTTGTCAGGCATTGCTATTTAACAATCAGTGTAAACAACAATTGTGTGAGCTCAGTGATAAAACGATCTGTCATGAGGTACTGAAGACAGTAGTAACACACACAATACATTATGCTGAAATCAGTTGTTAGGACAGAAAACCCCCAATATCCTACTAAGAGAAAGCAGATAGTACTAACATTGTGGCAGGACATTGGAACAGGTACTTTTTGTATAATTCTAAAATTAATGTATTTGTAGCATAGATTTTGAAAATCATGACTAGCCAAATAACCAGTTACATAGCGCCACCCCAATGTCAAGAAACTGTTTCCATTACTATGGCTGAAGTCTACACAAATGCCATAGCCAAAAGTAATGGAAGAAAATATGTTTTCAAAGTAAATCCATATCTTAGCAAGAATGTGTGGAACCTGAAATTCTCACACTGAGAGTTCTTGTTTACAAAGTACTAGAGCCAGGCCTTATGGTAAGCAGTATTTTCCAAATATGCATGTTGATAGCTATCCCTTCATGGCACACAACTAAAATAGAAAGAACACTTAACACATACTAAGGTAGGTAAGTACAGGTATTTTTGTGGTATGACACACATCACAGGCATGTATCTTGACATACACTTCACATTTGTTAATGACTCAGACAGCAATACTATGCCCCCTAGACAGTGTCGGGGGGGGGGGGCATAGGATTGTATGGTTTTGGGGATCTGAGGTCTGAACCAGTGTTCTAACCTCAGAGCCCAGAAACCACACTCCCCCACACCTGCCCGCAAAGCTGGAGCAGTTCTCTCCATGCCGGCTACGTCTCCGCGCTCGGAAACTGAGCATGGAGGCGGAGAAAAGGGGACGGGGAGGGGAGGAGACCATGGAAGTTGCTTTATGCAGCTTCCAATCAGGTCCTCAGGCTCTTTCCCTCCCCCTTCCCGAAGCCGTGGCTAGATGGACAAAACTGCCCGTCCAGCCAAAATGTAGGGCAGCAGGAGCACAAAGGAGAGGATCCCCTCTGTGCTCCAGCCACCCTGCATAGGTAACAATGAAGACAGAATTCTGCCCAGCCTTCTTTGGCATCCCTGACCCTACACCCTAGATATAATGCAGCATAGTAATTCATGGTTATAAATTCCCCCAGGCAACATACCTCAGGAGCAAGGACAAAAGTCTGCATGAACCTCCGCATTGGCTGTGTATTATTAGAGAGCTCACCCATGACCTGCACAACAACACCATCATTAAGAGTGGCATGAGCATCCACGTGGCGGATCTTCGTGCGGCAATCCTTAAAGTTCAGTGACAGTACCTTCTTGTGGATATCCTAGATAAATCAGAAGGAAAAAAATATTAGATGAGACACAAAAAGAATGAGGAGACACAAAAAGGATTCGAGAAACCAAATATAAATGTCATGAATGGGTTTAGTGAAGCAAATAATAAAAATAAAAATTGAAAAATCACAGGCACAGGTTGCCTGGAGTCTAGCTCCTTTAATTCAAGCCTTTCTTAAAATAAATGTAATTTTCTATTCTGTGACAGCTTTCTCCAATTAAATTAAGGCATTTAACTCTTATTTATTTATTTACAATATTTATATACCGCTCCTCATCAGAAGATTTCGGAGCAGTGAACAACTGGATAAAAGAATAAAACAATGGTTAAAAGAGATAAAACATTTTTAAGTGTTTCTTAAACTCTTCATGCTGCCTTTCTTAAAATACATCCTTTGTACCAATCTAGTGTGTGTGTGTGTGTGTGTGTGTGTGTGTGTATTTCAAATCATAGCCCATGCACTAAAAGGCACACAAGTTCTAGGAACAGTAGGACTCTGAAAGCCTGAAAGATACTCAAGGTATCAATGAGTACCAATGATGATACTGGTATCTAAGAACTGAGAACAATTTGCACTGTCTTGTGGATAGTTGGCACAGAAATCTGATGCTAGTTCCCCCTCTCCCCATCCCAAATCCAAAATCTATTACCTAATTTGAAGTATCTTTTCAGACATTTACATTGTGTCTTAATTGTGGTGACTGAGGCAATTATAAAGTGATTTCAATGCTTACAGACTGCCCATGGACTGCATCTGCTGGTTTTCCATTTGAATCCAAGCCACCATGGACAT
This sequence comes from Heloderma suspectum, assembly GCF_057233095.1. Lineage (NCBI taxonomy): Eukaryota > Metazoa > Chordata > Lepidosauria > Squamata > Helodermatidae > Heloderma > Heloderma suspectum. The sequence continues at coordinate 268,609,990 of NC_139459.1, read as the reverse complement.
AAGAAGAATTCTTTCCATAAAACCTGTGAGGGAACAATTTGCATACATTTCACCTATGTTCAACTTCAATCCATCGCACGGGCTTTTGCAACATTAAAATGTTAGCCACATTATTCATTTTAGAAACGACCATCTCCTGCTTCATTTGGTTTGGTAAGGTACTGCCTTATCTATCCAATTTCTTCAACTGCTCATTGGCAGAGAGATGACTTTCAATTGCCTGTTCAGAATTCTGAACATCGATATTCCCTCTATCTAGAGTGCTTTATTGGTATAATCTGCAACTGGATTTATATTTGGATATTTGGTTTGTTCTTACTGAAGTTTAATATAATCCTTTTTTCCCCCCTTCTTTTGCTATCCTCCCTTTTTTGTCTCCTCAGAATACTGTAATGTTGGAAACTGAAGATTCTGATTATGTTGTTGGTATTGTTTATTTCATTTATAAAAATAAAATAAAAATAGATTAAAAAAATATTCCCTCTATCTCAGGCATCTCATTAATGGATTACCAGGTTGCCACAGGTGACTAGAAACTGCCTGCAGGCAGCCATGCTTTGACTGAGACAATGAACTGGTTTGCATGATCACCATGGGTTAAACAAGCTGGTCTGTTGTTGGGTTATTTGAAGGTTGTTTTCCCCTTCAACAAGCCATGCCACCTGGTTTCGGATGACACAACAAGCAGCACCCAGGCAGGTGATTAGGCAAATGGTGTGCAGCACATGCCATGGCTTGTTTAACCCACGGTAATTGTGGAAACCAACCCATTGATTTGCAGCACTTTGCCAAGCTTGAGTCCCTTAAAAAATCCTCTGGACATGTTCAGCTCCTTACAGTTTTTAAGACAGTCCTTTCACACCAGATGCCTCCTATTTTGCAAAAGAGCTCTGCTGTTTGTATCTTTTTTCTGTAGTTCATGACTCAGTAAATTATGATAATGATTCAGTCAGCAGATTGCCTGTATCATTAGTATGGTCCAGGAGTAGGCAACCTAGTGCCCTCCAGATGTTTTTGACTCCAAGTCCCATAAGCTCCAGTCAGCATTGTCAATACCTAGGATTATGGGAATTATCATCCGAAATATCTGGAAGGCACCAGGTTGCCTACCCCCTTGGCCTTAGAAAGAACGCTTATCTCCTATTTATATTTTCCCTGCCCTGAGGCTGAGTAATAGAAGATGTGATTACTGCCTGCAGAAGCTGCAGCTTCCTTAAAAGAAAGGAGCCTAGAAATACTTTTGTAGAGTTGAGGGCAATGGAAGAATAGGGAATTTCTTAAAAGGAGCTTGAAGACTATTACTTCACATTGGCAGTGAAAACAATTTTGGTCCTAGGTCTTGCAAAACTTCGGGTCAAGATCAATGAGGACAGATGGGAAAAGAGGAGATATAGATATTCATCTGAAACACCTTCATTCTATCCATTCTAGTCAAAAATGTTTGTTCCACCTTTGTCAAGTTAGAATCTGTGAAGAGAAGCCAGCAATGAAATACTTCTATGCAACTCGGTCCTGACTCTTCTTTATGTTCATTTAAAGTTACATCAAGATTAAAAAGAATGTCTAAGTTTTGTCACCCCCACTCTTTTTGGGCAGGGGTACAGGTTAAATTATTCTAATTCCAGAATATCTGGGTTAATTTTTAACCTGTGTTTGCTAGCATTTGAGACACTGCCCCTCCTGGCCATCACAAAGTGTTTTTAATATATCCATAGGTAGTCCGCTAAAGGGAGGGCAGTATTATAAGAAAAGAAGAAAAATGAAGAAAACTGTTGCAAGTTTCAAACTGATCTGCTGATTATAAACAATTTTCAGTTCATGCCCAAGTAAAAGATATGCCCAAGTAAAACAGGAGACATTACCTGTGCAGGTAGTCTGGTGCCTGATTCAGCAGAGTATAATACTGCCTCACAAACTCCCGCCCAACCAGCAGGGGACTTGGCTTCTCCATCACCATTTCTTTGGTCAACTGAAAACTGAAGATCAAAACCTTCATGAAAATGTAAACATTCATGTCTTCCCATGGCAAGTTTAGATAAACTGTAATCGACTCCCCTCTCCTCGCCCCCAACCCACACACACAGTTGTCAGTTTACTGCATACGTTATTAAATTACCCTGAGAGTGCAATCCTATGCATGCTTGGACAGAAACAAGTCCTACAACTCCAAGCATTCACCAGCCAGCACAGGATTGCACCCTAAATCTCTCAAAAGTAGGGAAGGCGGAAGGCAGACTTTATTCCAAGTAGAGCTGTCAAAAGTATTTCTCCAAGGACGAGAGCCCAAATTCTCAAGCACAGCAGTAGAAAATTAATGACAAGCAACACAAAAATCATCTTGACGAATTTAAAAGGTTATTTATGGTATCACTAAGTCCTGTTTACCTTGCCTGATGTCAGAGTTGCTGAGCAGAACTTATTCCAGAGGACCAGCTAGGTTAAGACTGTTGCAAAATGTATTCTGCCATAAGCTTTCATGGACACATTCCACTTCATCAGATGCATGAAGGCTTAACCTCAAATATGGTACATAGCCATATACACATTACACCTGCATTAAAAGAACTGCACTGGCTGCCTATTAGCTACCAAGTCATGTTTAAAGTTCTGTTGTTAACATAAAAGGCCCTAAACAACTCAGGCCCAGGGTACCTAGCAGACCACTTTTCCCTATATACACCTAACCAACTGTTAAGATTCACAGAGGAGGCCTTGCTGGTCATTTCACAACCAACATAATGTCACCATGTGACATTCAGAAAGTGTGTCTTCTCAACAGCAGCAGTCACACTCTGGAACTCCCTCCCCTGCGTGGTTCAGGAGGCAGAAAATGCGCAGTTTTAAATACTTCCTTAAAATGTACCTGTTTACGCAAGCTTTCCCTGGCTTATAATTGATGCTGCTGCTCCATGTGATTTTTTTTCTTCCTTTTTTGTTTTGTTTTTTATTTTTGTTGGACCTATAATTGTTTGAGTATTTTAATAGTGATTTTAATATTTTAGTATACAAACCACTTAAGAGATTTGATTATATCAAGTGGCATACAAGTACTATAAATATATTCGAAGGTTTATATTCACATGCTGGGGAGGGGATATACATACACCATGTGGTCAGATGAAATTTCAAAATGTTGTTGGGTGATAACATGGACATCATCAGTAAGCAGATTAACATTTGATTTAAAAACTTTGCTGTTATTCAAACCACAGGAAATAAGAGTTGGATCTCTTGATGAACTATACTTCAGCAATTTTGCCTTAATATGTGTCTTTGAAATTCATTTGTTCAAGAATGGCCACCTTAAGGCCATTGACAGAGTGTCCTGGGAGGCTGAAATGTTCCCGTACTGGTTTTTTAACATGATCCATTAATTTTTTTGCATAGAGATTGGCCTGTCTGTCTTATGTAGAATGCAGTAAAGCAGCGGTCCCCAACCTTTTTGAGACCAGGGACCGGTCCGTGAAAGACAATTTTTCCACGGACCGGTGGGGTGGGTGGGACCAGGCTGCAGGAGGGATGTGGGAACCCCCCTTAACTTGGGTCCCTCCCCCGCCCCCGGAATCCTCGCCAGCCCTGGATGGCTCTGCTCCGCAGCGAGTCCACGGAGCTGCCGGCCAGCTGCGGCCGGGGGAGGACTTCCGGCCGCTGGGATGCAAATGGCGTCCGCACAGTGGACGCCATTTACGTCCCTGTTCTTTGCAGTAATAGGCTATTACTGCAAAGAACAGGCTCCGGCCAGGGATGGACGTCCAGCCGCTGGGACGCAAATGGCGTCCGCATAGCGGACGCCATTTACATCCCTGTTCTTTGCAGTAATAGGCTACTGCAAAGAACAGGGCCGGAGCCAGCCGGCAGCTCTGCGGACTCGCCGCGGAGTGGGCCAGGGCCAGCAAGGATTCCAGGGCGGGGGGGGGGGAGGGACGGATCGCCTCCCCCCCGCGGACCCAAGGTAAGGGGGGGTTCCCACACCCCTACTGCGGCCCAGTCCCCAACAGGCCACGGACCAGTACCGGTCCATGGACCGGGGGTTGGGGACCCCTGCAGTAAAGCACTGCCAGCAAACGAGGTACTCCTGCTTTTCTTCCAGTACGTTAGAAACAAAAACATTTTTTACAGTGTAATCCTATGCATGTTTGCTCAGAATTAAGTCTCATTGTGTTCAATGGGGTAACTACCATTCAACTTACTCCCAGGTAAGTGTGCTTAGGATTGCAATCTTAGGTTGCAATCCTATACCCACCTACCCACAACTAAGCCCCACTGAACTCTATGGAACTTTTCAGTAGACAGAAAGAGGATTGACCTGTTAAATCTCTGTTTAGGCCAGTGGCATGTGCCATCTCTGAAACACCAAAATTGACTGTTTTGGAAATAGTACTTGTTTTCTCCAGAATAACAATCCCACTATATTGCCAGCTAATAGACAGTAGGGCTTCTGATTGGGATACAGTTTGCCTAACAAGGAACAGAATTTGTGTACTATGCTCCCACAGCAGTGGAAATCAGCTCTTAATTCTAAGTGTTACATGATTTGGACTCAGGCTGGTGCAGGAAAAGATGTTAATGCAAATTCATTGGTCTGCTTCCCACGAGGTCAAACCAAATGACTCCAATACCTCAACCAGTTGCAGACGCTAACACACAAGCATCAGGGCTTTAAAGTAATTTGTGGTTTCAGGAAAAACCTAAAGCAAGCAATACAATTACCTCACACTAGACCATTAGTTTTCTTTTGTTTGATGGATATCAAAGGTATTTTTAACCTGCATTTCAAGCCAATCATGTCCAAAAGGACACTTATAAGAAGGATTCAGACTTGCCCTGTTTGTGAAGGAAAGGGAGGAGGAAGAGAACAGATAGTCACCAATTCCCTTATAGCCTCCAGCATCACTTCCTTTGCTATTCCAGAGAGTCCCTCAACCAACCAACCCTCCTCCCTCCAGGGAGGTCCTATGGGAAAAACTCCACCCATGGATAGTCTGGATCCAATGCATTATTAACAATCACCAATACGAATTAAAACTATAAGACCTGTTAGTCCAATAGAAACACCAAAGGCATCTACTTGACTACATTCCAGCTCCGAGGGCCTTAGGTAAACTGTATATGACTTAAGATTCCATGTCTAGCCTGAGTTACTAAGCAACTGATTTTACAGGCTTCGAAATTCAATCTTCTATTTGCTATCGATAATTGGGTAGAGGAACTCCTAGAATTGGCAGGCATAATAGAATAGTAGGGTTGGAAGGGGCCTATAAGACCACTGAGTCCAACCCCATGGTTGTAATGTTTGTATCAAACAATACCTGGAGGGAGCAATCTTATGTCCCCTAAACAGTACCTGGGAGACTTAGAATTTTTCAGATTCCTGGCTCTGAGCTCCAAGACAGGGCTCCAAGCTCAGAGCCAGGAAACCACATTCCCCACCCCCTCCTCCTCCCCATAGCCAGCATGGAGAAACCACACCAGCTTCCTCTCCGTGCTCAGTAAATGGAGCAAGGAGACGGGAAAGGATGCATTCCTGGGGGTGGGGAGGAGAAGAGGCCAGGGCAGCTAGCTTATGCCTTTTCCTATCACCACCCCATCTTCCTTCCCTCCCCTTCCCAGAAACCTCCACTAGACGGATGAAATCGCCCATCTAGCTAAAATGCAGAGCACACAAGGCACCTCCTTCTCTGCATAGGATACTTGTAAGCCTCCAAGTTCAGGGGGTTATGAGCACCCAGGGCGCAACCCATAGGACTGCACCCTAATATACATTTAATGGCATATGTGAAACCTTTTTGGAGTGCACTGTTGACTATTACATTGCTTTAAAGTAAAAGCTACTGACCCAATACATCTGGCTCCTCCTCCATTTGACACACAACCTCACTCCCAACACCCCTTCTCTTTTTCAGCTTTATCTTCTTACTTAAAGAAGGCTGAGCTGTGAATTCATAGATCACATGGTTAACAAGAATGTAATTTAAAATATTTCTCTGTTACTTTTAAAGATAATGGAAAATACTGATAACCACGTAAGTGGTCATACTTCCAAAACAACTAAAAAGTGCTAAATAAAGAGCACACAACTGATACAGCTAAACCACTAGACTATTTATGCACAAGTCATATATACATTTTATTACAATAATTTGTAAGTTATATGGGATAAAATCTAAATTGCTTTCTATGGGCCTTTAGTCCAATATTTATTTATTATTTATTTATTTCATTTCTATACCACCCAATAGCCGAAGCTCTCTGGGCGGTTCACAAGAATTAAAACCAGAGAATGCAGCATAAAATATAAAAGCTTAAAACCACAATATAACAGTAGAACCAGAATAAAACCTAGCAGCAATGCACAGATTTAACATACAGATTTAAAACACCAGAGCTAAAAGATTAGGAAGCTAAAATGCTAAAATACTGGGAGAATAAAAAGGTGTTCATCTGGTGGCAGAAGGAGAACACAGGCACCAGGTGAACCTCTCCAGGGAGCTAGAGGTTCATATGCATGTTATATGTATATTGATACGTATCAATATCATATGCATGTATATCAATTGTTGGATCTCTCGCTGGGATAAACTCTCTACCAGCCTTCCTTCAGGTATTATATATTTGGATTTTATTCCATGTAAGTTACACTTGATTGTAATAAAATATATATATTACTTGTATAGGCTAGTGATTTAACAATATGAGTAGGATGCTCTTTAGAGCTTTTTGGTTGTCTTTAGTTGCGACTTGCCTTCATTTTGTTTTGGTTATACTGGATTGTAGCCTTATGTTTTTAATCATTTCTGTAAGCAAGGTGAAATAGTAAGTTTCATCATTCTTTGTTCTACCAATTCTTGTCAAAAACCCAAACGTTCTGTAATTTATAGCAACTTAATGACCAGGTACAGACTCATTTCTGCCGTATCTTTTCCTCATTGGAGGAGATCCTGTTGAGGGGGGCCGGGGAGAATAAACATTATTACATATGAAAATAATAGAAGCTGCAGGTAGCCAGCCTTTGCAGATGCTTCCTCTATTCATTTTATTTGCAATATTTATATACTGCTTTATATCTCAAACAGATTCTAGATCTGTTTGCCAGCTGGATGTGCCTGATCTCATAAGCTAAGCAGGGTCAGCCCTGGTTAGTACTTGGATGAGAGACCGGATGGGAATCAGGCTTCCTGCATTGAGCAGGGGGTTGGACTCGATGGTCTTGTAGGCTCCTTCCAACCCTACAATTCTAGCTACCAAGGCAAGAAGCTAGTGAATATAAGGCAGTGTTCAGCAACTGGCACCCCAGGGACCAAATTCTGCCCCTAAGTATCATCTGCCCCTCAGATGATCATCTGCCCCTTCCAGAGTAAGATGGCATGAAGACGCAGGGAGCAGTCCAACTTCATGCATTTCACCACTTCCTAAGCACTCTGTGCCAATGCTCTTCTTCAGATCCCCTTCTCCCCATCAGTGGAGTGGAGATGGGTGGTGACCGGAGTGTGTTTTTAGCTTTGGCACCCCACCATGGAAATCCCTCCCCAGAGAGGCTCACCTGGCACCTACTGTGCTATCCTTTAGGCATCAGACAGAAGTAATTTTGTTCTCCCAGTCTGCTGTTCTAGTATGTTTGTTTTATGTAGATTGTACATAGTGACATTTTTAACATATACTGTCCTTTGATGTTTTCCGATAAAGGACAGTATATAAATTCCCAATATAAAGTTCAGGACCTGCTGTCTGACAAGAAGAATGTGATGGGTGCTGTGCCAAGTTACCTTTGCCAACAGGAAGATGGGCAGTGGGGGAGGACAGAAGGTGGAAATAGACCTAACCCTCCACTTCCTAGCACAGCATTCAAAGTGGCCTGCAACCCAAAATTAATTGACCATAGGAATAAGGAATTCAAGATGAGTCTTCTCTTTCCTCAGGGATAGTTTAAGATACAGAAAAAAAGCTATTTAACCTACTTTATAACATCCAGCAGATAAGCATTAACAGAAGAGCACAGGAAGTCAACTATAAGGAATAATAGGCAGCCTTTTTCCCCCACTTCAAGTTGAATGCTCATAGAATCATAGTGTCTGAAGGGATCTCAAAGGTCATCTGATTCAATCCCTTGCCGATGCAGAAAACCCACTACTGCAGAACCCCTGACAGGTGGCCATCAAGCCTCTGCTTAAAATCCTCTACAACTGAGGAGAGTCCACCATCTTCCATGTAGCCATATTGGGGTGAAGATCTTTATAAATCCTGGTCTTGTGAATGATATACTGCACACTCAGATACCCTGCAACATACGTTTGATGAAACTCAAACATTGGGTTGGCTGAGTGCATGGTGGCAGGTGACCACTTGGACACTCACAAGACTAGGTTTCAGCGGAGTTTGCCAAAAGGTTATCTGTTGCACATGTTTGTTGCTGTAAAATTCTTCAAGGTGTAGGGTTAGAAGAAAGAGCACAACATGACTATTTTATTTCACTGGCATATCATGTCATACAAGGGTTGCCAACCAAAGACAATCCTGGGATCTTAGAAATAAACATCTGCAAAGTAGGATTCTAATTTTTGACATGCTTTGTTCATTTGTCATTAATGTTTCAAATCGTTTCAAACCAACAAAGCACAACTCAATCTCATTTAACTAAAGAGACTAAGGATGCAATCCTATACATGTTTAGACAAAAATAAGTCCTACAACTCCCAGCATAGCTATGCTATGCTGGCTGGGACATGCTGTACATTGTAGGACTTTTTTCCTATCTAAACATGCATTGGATTGCATTCTAAATCTCATTTAACTAAAGAGACTGAGGGCATATACACACACCTGGATATTCAGAAATCCTAATAAAGAAGTGCTGTTCAAGTGTTACACTTGCATAAGGCCACCTAGAGTAGAAAGGAATAAAGTGGATATAATTAGTATCAAGTCTCTCGTAATTATTGCCAATTACAGAGAGAGAAAATTCAACTAGTATTATATAAATGTTTGGCCCGACTTATACAAAAGCAAATTATATGTCTGAGCTGAACCTTTAGCCTGTTGCTGACATTTGAGCTATATCTGGGTGGAGGTGAGGCTGAATTTCACCCGAACACATTCCACCGATGGCTGGTAATCCTAGATCAAGGGGCGGACAACGTGGGACCCACTAGACATCTTGGCCTACAATTAGCCAGCAGAGCCAATGGTGAAGGGATCATGGGATTAGGCCAAAGAATCTGGAAGACCGCAAATTGTCCACCACTGTCCTAGATGGCTGAAGCAAAGGTTTACAATTTTTGGCTGGCCTTGCTAGACAAGCCAAAAATTGTAGTCATCACCCCCAGGAGCATGCTGGCTCAGCTGTTGCTGCTTGAAGGTACTTCACACAGTAGCAGCATCCAAAATCCTCCTGGCCTTTCCCAATGGCAGAAGGGCTACAGAAGCATGCCAAGTTGGGCGCTCTGGCAGGAGATTCCAAGCACCTTCTATTAGCAGAGATTAATACACACTCCCACCAGCCCTTTCCAAGGAAGAGCCAATGAGAAGTGTGCCAGACTGGGCACCATTGCTGGATGTGCTCTGAGGATATCCAATGCTCTTCATCCCACCTTTCTAGACTGGAAAAGTCTGGCAAGTTGTTTTTTCAGTTTGGTCCTGCATGGCCAGGGCTCTCATAGCTGCCAAACCCACAGTTTCTATCCCAACCTTGGAACTGGAAAGAGGGCTAGGATGACCATGCACCAGGACAACCTCTGCCCACCTCTGCAGCTTCAAAGTTGGGATAATAGCTGGTTGCTATTAGAAGAGGGTGGCATCACACTCGCTATGGAGAGCAGAATTGCTGGAGCCTGGACTGAACTGAGGTGGTATGAGAAAATGGGAAATTTAGCAACGGAAGAACATGTTTGTGTTAAATACGGGATGAGACATTTGGAAGTTTGATCCTCACCAAGTCTGTAGCTCAGTCCCAAGAACTGTACCTTATATATCCAAACTTCCTTCCCTTGACCTTGTTGTTGTTGTTCAGTCGTGTCCGACTCTTCATGACCCCATGGACCATAGCACGCCAGGCCTTCCTGTCCTGCGTTCTCTCCCGGAGCGTGCTCAAGTTCATATTCATTGCATCAGTGATGCTATCTAGCCATCTCATCCTCTGCCGTCCCCTTCTCCTTTTGCCTTCAGTCTTTCCCAGCATCGGGGTCTTTTCCAGGGAGTTTTCTCTTTGCATTAGGTGGCCAAAATATTGGAGCTTCAGCTTCATTATCTGTCCTTCCAATGAGCAGTCAGGGTTGATTTCCTTTAGGATGGACTGATTTGACCTCCTTGCAGGTCCCTTGACCTTGCTGTGGGTTAATGGTAGGTGCTTACTGCACAAATCCAAAGCTTTTTGACCAGGAGCATTTTTACATTAAGAGAGTCTGTGTGTGGTAGTGGATAGGAAGTTTTACTGAGAACTAGACACCCCCCGCTTCAAATCCCTGCTACGCCACAAAGCTTACTGGATGACCTTGTGCTAGTCACTATCTCTCAGCTTACCTAACCTACCATACAAGCTAAAAAAGGGGAATAACCATATACACTATTCTTGAGCTTCTTTGATGAAGTATGGAATAAAAGTCAAATTCAATAAAAGAATGCAGAGTTGATTTGCTTTTCTACAGGGGAAAGATTCTGGTATTTAACAGCACTGATGGTCTGACCAGGGCAATAGTCTATCATCTGATCAAGGTTCATTTAAGACCAACTACCTCCTTCATAATTGCTTTCCTGCTTATGATAGCCCACTCCCTCATATTTATTAATCCAATACTGGAACACTCTGGAATAAGGATAGGCAAGCTGGTACCCTCCAGATGTTTTGGACAATTCTATAATCCCTGACCATCTGCCATGCTAGTTGGTGCTTATGGGAGTTGTAGCCCAAAACATCTGCAACGCACCAGATTACCTACTCCTGTCCAGGGGGTGGTGGTGCAGGAACTGATACACACTGTTCAACTAATGTTGAGCTTGAGGTGTAGAATTTAATACTGAGGATAATCAACCTAACCGAAGTGAAATGTGAATTGAGTAGAAGGATTGCAGTAGAGACCCCTGCTTACTCCACAGCCTTCTCTGCTCCCTCTGATATGCAAGTCTTGAGCCAAATCCAGCTGAGCACTTTTGCTCAATATTTTGGTAAAAGGGTGTGATAATTCATCATCTGTAGCGGAAGGCTCAGAAGCAACTGCTTGTTTAATGTGCTGGGATAAACTTGGGTATCTCTCCCAACATTTGCCACTGTGAAAGCCAGCGCATGTAATTTGAACTCTAATTAGCCATCAAGGCCACTGAAGGCCAACCAGAGCAAACTATGGTGTACTAGCTAGGATAGTGAGTAAAGCAAGCCCCTCTTTGTTTTAAAAGAAGTCCTCATCTCCCCATTCCTAAACAACCTTTGAGTATTGAAGACCATCCAGTTTTAAGCCTGTATCCCACTTTGCCTTTATATGGATACTGGTGGCACAACTGGCAGATCAATTCCAGGCATCCCCTCAACCCTTTTCAATCTGGCTTTCAGCCTGGTAATAGAACAGAGCTTTAGTAAGATTATCTTCATCTTGATATCTCAATCAGTTTGAACCTCTTAGTCTGCTATACCAAAAGCTGCTACACCAGTCCCCTGCACAGTTTCTAAGAGCTACTTGGAACATCCCAGGTGGGTCTCTAATGTCAGGGATAGGCAACCTGATTACCTCCCAGTTTTGGGGACTACATTTCCCAGCCAGTATGGACAATGGTCAGGGATTATGGAGTTGTAGTTAAAAACATCTGGATGGGACCAAATCGAGGATCATGTATACCAGCTCCTTGGAGGAAAATGCAGGATATAAATGTAACAAAATAAATGCTGATAGGAAATCCTCAGGCCTGCACAGGGATCTATTTTGACCTTCTTTAGCTGTATGACATTTTTTCTAGCAGGCTCTTGAACTGATTAACAGGCATTATGAGGGAGTGAGAAACTGGAAACAGTGATTTGCTTTACTGCATAGCTTTTTAAAAACTATTTGTATTTATTAGTTTTAAGCATCTTGATCTAATGGAAAAGTGGCCAAAATATGTTAAACATATTAAAAGGCTTTCATAAAAACAAAGTTAACTAACAAATGCCACTAAGTAAGAACCAGTTAGAAAATAATACAGCAGTTATAGCAGGGTACGGATTCTAGCTGAACAAGGATTAGAAATATGTAGTTACAATGCTTTTTGCAGCTTAGTGCTCCTTCATTTTGGCATCTGTGTATGTATTTTGGTAAACAGAAGCAAACAAAACCCAGGGATAGAGTAAAGGGTACTTCACCCTCCTAGTACAGTCATCGTGGAAGATCTACCAATTTCATACTAAGCAACCAAACCAGCTCACCTTATTAATTCCATTATAAGTCATACAACCTAAACCCGCGTTTTCCCTGCTGTCAAAAACAAGTGCATGTGGAACTGGCAAGAGAATACCTACAGGAAAGAGGCTCATATACATATGCTCAACTGGCATGAATTGATGTACCTTTGGGTTCAACCATTTTTTGTTGCGTTGACTCAAGCTGATCCTTCCTTGAAAAGTCCTCATGATATACCAAGAAGCTAAGTGAAGGAAAACCAGGCACACACAGTTGAGGTGTGATAACCTCAGTCTAATAAGCTATCATTTATTAGACTGAGGAGGAACTTTGTGTCCGCCAGCTCCATCTTCCCTTCTCTTGCGTGCTGCAACTGAAAGCTTCCAGAGGCTTGTTGCAACACGCTGTTCCGTTACATCTGAACTGGGAAACTGTAGTTTAACCTTGTTTACAAACCAAGTATGAAACTAGATTAAGCTATAGTTTCCCATTTCACTGTAACAGGACAGTTTCTTTAACTACCCGACATTTTTACTTGCAGCACACAAGTAAAATGGAGCTGGTGAGCACAAAGTTCTCTCAGTTTAGTTGTTTATTAGACCAAGATCATTTGTGTGAACTGGACCTCACCTTTCCTTCATACTAGGCTTTGAAGAAAGGTAGGAGCAGCATGGTCTTATTTCTTCCCATTTACCTTGCTGAATGGTGTAAACATTTATGACATTCAAGTTCTCTACAAGTGCCAGAAGACTGATCAAGGTGGGGTTGGTCTTGTGAGTCTGTTTCTATGCCAGAAACAGGTGCAAGAGTTCTCAGCAATGTGAAAGAAGTTCAAGGGAGAGAGAACTTGCACTTTGGGCTGGACATCCAGAAGAGAACAAAATTTACAACCACCACTGGCATCCATCTTTTTCAATCCCTCTCAACTGGGAATAAGTATTAGTGAGCCAGTACAATAAAGACTTACTTGTCTATCCACAACTATTACTAACATGCCTTCAAGGCAAGGTATGAGCAAATTTAGGACCTTTTTTGAATGATGACTACCAAATACACTTAGTATCTATATAGCTAGGACCAAAGTTTGGTTCTAAAGCTGTGCCAGCATTGCAGCAAATTGTTGCCATAAACAAGTCACATGTGATCAAAAGAAAGAAGCTAACTATGCCTACAGCAGTGTAAACCATTATCCAAGAGATTGACAGCACAATCCTATTCATGTTTAATCAAACATCAGTCACACTGTGTTCAATGGTACTTACTCTCAGGTACACACGTATAGGACTGCAGCCAGAGTGCTCCAGAATGCAATTTATTCAGTTACAGGAACTAGACTGACATTATTGTAAATGGCTGTATGTTAAAGGTCAGCACAACTCTCTGTAGACGGTGTCTACAGACTACAGGTACCATAATATTTATGAGAATACAGTGTCATCTGGGAAATCACCAATTTAAGAATCCACCTCAGCCAAGAGCACCCTGGGAGGCTTTAATAAAGACACTTTCTTAGAGCATGTGTAAATATGAGAATGTTCATACTTGCATAACTTACAGGGTTGTAAAGATTACTAAAATAATGAATGTGAAGTGCTTTGAGCAATTAACATTAGAGAGCTATTATATATAAAAGTTAACATTTGATATAAAGATGCTGAAAACATTTATTCCTCAAAAATCCTTAGCTAACATTAAACCCCAGTAGTCACTACTCATATGCACATGATAGTCCGACTGATACTTCCTAGTACCCTCTGGATTTCATCCAAACCTTACTATATTGAGTGCATAGCCCCTGATAAGTCTTTGAACAGCCCAGTCAGTATTTAACTGTGGTACTACACAAACAAACATCCTTTTGAGGGGCAAGGGGGATGTTAAGGCTAAGGTATGTTCTAACACAGTAAGATTTCAGAAATGTGTCAAAACTAAGTTTAATCCAAAACTATGCGATTAACTAGCACGTGAAAACCACCTGCTTCACCAGGGGGAAAATTTTTTAAGTGTCGTTCACCCGATATGCAACATGGCTGTATGTATAAAAGCTGCTATATGTAATGCAATTTGATAAAATCTATTCTATTTTTCCTTTCTCTTGAAGAAGTCTCATACCTTCTACTTCACCTCAATGGCTTAAAGTGTATTAATAATCTTTAATGCTCATTTTAAAAAATATAGGCACTTACATGTCAGTTTCAGAAACTCTAGAATTAGAACCAATACTACAAAAACTCTTTCCAACTATAACTTAGGGTCCAATCCTATACATGTAGGACACTTTTTCTGTCTAAACAACTCCCTGCAGTCTGTTGCGAGCAATGCTTTTTTTTGTCTAAACAAATGTAGGAATGTACCCTTAAGGAGCAATCCTATGCATATTTAGACAGAAAAAAGTCCTACAATTCCCACCATGCACAAAACAGCAAGGCTGGCTGGAAGAATGCTGTGAGTTGTAAGACTTTTTTCCTGTCTAAAACATGCATAGGATTGCACCCTTAATGTCTTCGGATACAATCCTACGGTTCCTGGCAGGGTGTCCCAGAAGCCATAGGATACTATGGACAACCGCTCCAATGGCAAAGAGATAGGCCCACTGGAGGTGATAGTTGTTTTCCCTCCCATAGGAACCAATGAGGGTGTGAAGAAGAAAAAGGGCAAAGAGGGGAGAGATGAAAAGCCACCACCCTCTTCCTCCTCAACAGGCATGAATGAGCCCAGCAGGGCTTAGAAAGTGGTGGTTCCATTGCCATGGACTCTCCCCCATGCAATTGCTCTGCCCATGCATTTTCTTCAATTACCACACACCTTGACAGGAAAAGGGAGAAAACTGCAGCTCAAAGTATTATTTAGTATGTTCAGCATCCAACATTTAGAATTACCTAGCATGTGTCCTCCACTAATGTGAACACGGGTATAAATTCCAAACAGATTGCTATTTAGACAGTGTTAATTTTCTCTAGTTATCCATGGAAGGGTTATTAGCCACTGTAACCCTACATTTTCCCCAATCTTAAAAAAAAAAAAAAAAAGTCAGTTTACAACAGCCTTCCCCAAATTCTGGTCCCCAGATGTTGTTGGACTACAATTCTCATCAACCCTGGCCACAGACCACACTGGTTGGGGATGAGAGTTTTAGACCAAAGACTGAAAGGCCAGTTTAGAACATCACCCATCTCCCCAGTGGAAGCTGGGTCTCAGGTAGCCGGCTCAGGTCGACTCAGCCTTCCATCCTTCCGAGGTCAGTAAAATGAGTACTCCGCTTACTGGGGGAAAGATAGTCACGACTGGGGAAGGCAATGGCAAACCACCCCGCTACAGTCTGCCAGGAAAACGCCAGTGTAAGCGGCATCCCTCTAGGGGTCAGTAATGACCCAATGCTTGCACAGGAGGAGCCTTTCCTTTTTCCATCTCTAAGAACCTACCACAACTTTGCCCAAACTGCACACCAAGAGCGGGTACATTTACAGAGGACTGCTCCACCACAAGCAGACCCATAAAAGTATTTTTATTCCCTTCATACCTGTGTTATTCCTATGCTCTTAATTTGAGGCTGGGATGCCAAAAAGGCAAAAACAGAAGGTTTTTTGCTATGCAATCCATGAGGTACTGCTAAATTAATTTTGCCAAAGTACAGCATTAGGAAATATGTCTGACTATCCTTCTCCAATTTTTCTTGGCTTTCTCCAATTTTTCTGGGCTTTCATAAAGTACCCTTATTTTAATTTCCTATAAATCCAGATTCTACAATATTCCAGTTTTCTGTAAAAACAAGCATTGATTTAACTCTCATCTTAAAAAAATTATTTGTACAACATCCATTAGTATTTAGAGCATGTCCTCTAATAGAAATGCTAAAATGTATGGGCAGCAAATAAATAGGTAACATGTTTGATCCAGCTGTTCATTCCCTATATTTTTACACAAAGACCCAATCAATTATTCAAGCAACCCCTCTTTCATATGAAGTCGAAATACAATTCTATCACAAGCATTCACAAGTTAATACTTCAGCATTATAACATACCACACTACCAGTTAATTACTTATTAGATTTTGTCTGGACAATGCACTGCCAAGTCAAATTTTAAAATGACATTTGTGTTACTAGCAGGTAAAACCAGCACAAAGATCAAGATCCAATTAACACATTGCCTAAATGATTTTGTATAACTTAAGCATAATGAATGTCACCCCATTTTAGGGAACACAAGCTGGTACTGTTCCAAGAAACTATGCAATACACCTTAGCAGCAGAATTACTATTCAATGATTTACCACAGCCTTGCGTGTGACCCCAAGACAGCAATTCACAGCAAAGGGGCATGTTATCTAAACCTTAGTAGGTCTGTCTGCATTTCTTAAACCCCAGCACTGTGTGCAGAAAGGAAGACAAAAATAGCACAGACTGGAAACATGGCCACTTGCTACAAATACTCTGCAGTAGATTATGATGCTGCCACCTGACACAGTATATGTATTGGACACAACCTTCACCACTGTTTTCCATTAACAGATAAACAAGCACATTAGCCATTTCAATAGCTTTAGCGGGGATTCTTAAACTAGAAACAACTCATAGTTATGAGACGAAGGGCTGGAAATTACTAGGAAGTTATATTTATACTTAATCTAAGTCCTGTCAACGTTAAGACTGACCTTGACAAGCGTCCTCACTTGTATCCCTTTGTGCATGCGTGCTTTGCATTTGTAGGAGTCCAGGGTTTGGGGCTGTTTAAAACCCTAATTCTTCAGGAGAGGAGAGGAGAGGAGAGATTTGCTTGCTATACCCCTTGAAAATGCTAGGAAGGTCTTTACATTATGGCCTAGTTATATTCCCTATGCACTAAAGATTTAGCTGTGTTAAGGCAATGGGCAAAGCTTGCAGCTCTCTCTCGCTCGCTCTATACAAGCTTGCACAATGAAGCTGCAAAGCCAGCTCACTTTGCGGCCCTGCCCTCTTTACAAATGTCTCCTACTCTCCCGAATTGGAGAACACTATTGTCCTCTGTATGCGGTTATTTCTGTTACGGTGATGGAGTGGCGTCTCACACCCCTTTCCCTTCAGCGCTTCCCCGCCCCCTAAACCGATGAAGCCTGTAGCACCATCGCGCATTTCCGCTCTTTTATACAGCTGGCGGGGTGGCTGTATCAGGAGGCGCGAGAGAAGCGCGGCAGCGACTTCACACCGTCCCGTTTCCCCTATTGCTCCCGCCACTCCTCCTCCTCCTCGGCTCCCCCCCCCCCCCCGCAGGCCCGCGCCGCTTCACAGGCGTGATCAGGAACCTGATTAGTTGGTTATACAGCGCGCAAGGCGAGCGCTATTCCTCACGGCGCCGCAACGAAACCGCGGGAGGGGGGGATTTGGCGCTGGCGAGAACCGCTTCCCTCGGGCAGATTTGGAGCCATCCCCACAATTATTCTTAACGAAATCCTCACCACCGCACGCATACGCGTTAAGCCGGCATTCACGCCCTTCGCAGACGAGCGGAGGAGCCCACTCCCAGGATTATTAGCCCAGCCCTCGCAGCCCCCTAACGCCGCCGCCCAGCCACTCCGCTTCTCGTCGCGCCAACCCGCAGGCGGCTACTGGACGTCTCCTCTTCCACACAGCCAAGACCTGCTTCCGCGGCAAAGGCCCGAGGCGGCGGCAAAGCCCCGCTCGCGGCAGGCCCCACGCCCCGCTGCCCCTCGCCTTCTCTCGCCCGCGCCAAGCCAGCTATCGCCAGGCCAGGCAGCCCGTGCCGCTTCGCCACAAACCCCGGGTGTCACGCCCTCTCGCCCAACGGAACCCCGTGGCTCCGCCGGCCCGACGCAGCCCGCAACGCCGCCAAGCAGGCGCGGACCCGCCCCCGGCGGCATTCGCGCCCCGCTCAGGGGCCGAGAGAAGGCCGCGGGTGGAAGTCGAGCCTGGCCCGCGAGCGGGGAAGGGGGAGGAGCGCCGCCCCCACCGCCGCACGGACCCCGCGTGTCTATGGCGACAGCGGCGGCCGAGACGCCAGCGGCGGCAGGAGCCCCGTCAAGGACGTGACCCGGCTTCCCCTCCCACACCAACCTGCGGGGCGAGGCGGAGCTGGACGAGAGGAGGAGGAGGAGGTCTCACTCCGTGCGAGGCAGACGGGCCGAACACGACGGGAAGCACCTCACGCAACAGCGTGCTCAGCCACCGGCTAAATATACCCGGCGCGCAGCCTAACCCCGTTGCACGCACACAACCAGTCAGAAGTCGGCCGAGTCTCCAGCTCGGAGACCGATAGGCCAAAGGAAGGGAGAGAGGGCGGTGACGTTCAGAAAGGCAACGAGGCCAGCCAATCGCCTTACGGGGGGAATAAAGCCGGTTTAGAGGACTGACATCCGCACTAGCCAGTAGAGATTGAGGGAAGGCTTATTAGGGCAAGGACAGTAGTCGTCGACTGAGGTGGAGACCAATGAAGCGACGCTCTCTTCATTATTAGGCGATAGGTTCCGTGGAGGCGTGGCTACGCTGCCCGCCAAGGATAGGTGCTCTGCACAGTGGAAACCCTAGAAATGAAGGCCTGGAAACCCCGTGTTAGGAAGGGCGGGGTTCCAGATCAGCACCGGGCGCAGAGTCCAATTACGAAGAACGTTATCCTATGATTGACAGGGCTGGGACTTGGACTTCTGGGAAACACCTTACCCTGCAAAAAAATCAATTCAGTTCCTACTAAACCAGCAGCACCCCGCAAAAAGCGAGTGCTTGTTGCACCACGTCCCCGCACCTCCTCCGACGCGTTTGCCCTGGTCTCTTGATGCCCTGAATGGTGCCCCATCGTGTGAAATGGGCATTTGCGCGAAGTCACCAACTGTCACCAAACCCAGCCCTTAAAACTAGTAACCCCGTGCTCCCACAACAGAAACACACTTCCAAATAATTGCTTGAGGTCAGAAACCAGTGTGGTGTAGTGGGGAGGGTGCTGGACTGGGAGCGAGCCGGGAGCTGCGGATTCTAGTCCCCACTCAGCCATGGAAGCTCACTGGGTGACTTTGGGCCAGTCGCAGACTCTCAGCCCAACCCACCTCACAGGGTTGTTGTTGTGAGGCTAAAATGGAGAGGGTGGAGGATAATGCAAGCCGCCTTGGTTCCTTGCAAGAGGAAAAAAGGCGGGATATAAATGCAATCAATCAACCAATAAACAAACAAACCTTAAAAGCAAGCAGCTTCCTTCCTCAATATTCACACAGTTGGCTTCTACACTGGTCATAATGCTTTACCTCCACCTCCATTCCAACAGTTTCCAGAGAGCCACGTTAGTCTGTTCCTGCCAAAACAACAAAGTCTTGTGGGACCATAAAGATTAACACATTTAGGGCCATAATCCTATTCATGTTTAGGCAGAAAAATGTCCTACAACACCAGTTAATCACCAGCTTCCTACAGCTTCCTCTCCTGGCAGATCTGAGAACTGGTCTACGAGTTGTTAAGAAAGGTCAATTCCACATGTTCCAAACCCCTGGATTTTATTTCAGAATCAGGGCATTGGCTTCGATTTTAAATAGGTGTCATTGACATATGCTTAAAGGGACTTTCAGAATTCTGGCTTTACTTTAAAAAAGAAAAAGAAAAAAGAGCATTGAGGTTATTATGGAATAATGGCATGATTCTTCCAACAACGTTATCAGGAAAGATTAGAAAGCATCACAGGATTTGGCTACACAGATTATTGTTCTCTCTCTCTGTCTCCATTTAAGGTAGTATAATACCTGCATATCTGTTCATACACATCCCATAGCAGCTATATACTTGTTATATGACAAAACACAGAACTCATCCTACATTGTCCTGTTGAAGATTCATGTCGCACCAGGAGCTTCATCTTTTGCAGGATCCTTCATGTTATAGCCACTGGAGATTGAAGGTAATAAAACAGAACTAAACTGTCTTGTTCCACCCAGAACTCACAATTAGATCCATTGTCTACAGCTACTCCCCCAACAACATAACAGGAACACAGAAACAAACCTAGATAGCAGCTGTGTCCCCATATCTACTCAGGCAATGCTATTACTCAACCTCATAATGTCAGCCACAATGTGGTGGATTCACTCACCTGCTCATTTTCTAACTGATATATAGTATCAGCTGTGTAGGGTGGCCATGTGTCCTCTTTTACAGAGGACAGTCTTCTATTGGAAAAGCCACCTGAGAAACATCCTGTATTTGAAAGGCTGCCTGCCCAACATTGGTTTAAAGGCAAAGAACCATAGGAATTGTTGCCCATCAACAGCTGGAGAGCAGACTGAAGGGGCAGGAACACAGATCACCCAGTCACAGTCTCCCACACTAAGGTGAGATGGACTTCATTTTTATTTAAAGTATAATAATTTCTAAATTTGCATGTATACAGATAAATTAGCATATGCCTCATTTATGCAAATTGCTCTCCTCTTTTGTCCTCTACTTGGTGATGCATTTCCCCTTTATCTACAGTTCATAGTGGCCACCCAATATGCCAGTAATGGTTCAGTCATTAAGTCGTGTCCGACTGTTCGTGACCCCATGGACCATAGCACGCCAGGCCCTCCTGTCCTGCGCTCTCTCCCAGAGTGTGCTCAAGTTAGTATTCATTGCATCGGTGATGTTATCTAGCTATCTCACCCTCTGCTGTCCCCTTCTCCTTTTGCCTTCAATCTTTCCCAGCATCAGGGTCTTTTCCAGGGACTTTTCACATTTGGTGGCCAAAATATCTGAGCTTCACCTTCAGTATCTGTCCTTCCAATGAGCACTCAGGGTTGATTTCCTTTAGGATTGACTGATTTGACCTCCTTGCAGTCCAGGGGACTCGTAAGAGTCTTCTCCAGCACCACAGTTGGAAAGCATCAATTCTTCGGCGCTCAGCCTTCCTTATAGTCCAGCTCTCACAGCCATACGTTGCTACTGGAAAAACCATAGCTTTGATTATATGAACCTTTGTGGGCAAGGTGATGTCTCTGCTTCTTACTATGCTGTCTAGGTTTGCCATAGCTTTCCTCCCCAGGAGCAAGCGTCTTTTAATTTCATGGCTACAGTCACCGTCTGCGGTGATCTTGGAGCCCAAGAAAATAAAATCTGTCACTGCTTCCATTTCTTCCCCTTCTATATGCCAGGAAGTGATGGGGCCAGATGCCATGGTCTTAGTTTTTTTAATGTTGAGTTTCAAACCAGCTTTTGCACTCTCCATTTTCACCCTCAACAAGAGGCTCTTCAGATCCTCTTCGCTTTCTCCCATTAGGGTGGTATCGTCTGCATATCGGAGGTTGTTGATAATTCTCCCAGCAATCTTAATTCCGACCTGTGATTCATCCAACCCGGCGTTTCTCATGATGTACTCTGCATATAAGTTAAATAAGCAGGGCGACAATATGCAGCCTTGTCGTACTCCTTTCCCAATTTTGAACCACTCGGTTGTTCCATGTCTGGTTCTTACTGTTGCTTCTTGACCCTCATACAGGTTTCTCAGGAGACAGGTAAGGTGGTCTGGTACCCCCATCTCTTTCAGAATTTGCCACAGCTTGTTGTGATCCACACAATCAAAGGCTTTAGCGTAGTCAATGAAGCAGAAATAGACATTTTTCTGGAATTCTCTTGCTTTCTCCATGATCCAGCGAATGTTGGCGATTTGATCTCTAGTTCCTCTGCCTCTTCGAAACCCAGCATATACTTCCGGTAGTTCTCGGTTCACATACTGCTGAAGCCTAGCTTGTAGGATTTTGAGCATCACCTTGCTGGCATGTGAAATGAGCACAATTGTACAGTAGTTTGAACACCCTTTGGCATTGCCCTTCTTTGGAATTGGAATGTAAACTGACCTTTTCCAGTCTTGTGGCCACTGTTGAGTGTTCCAGATTTGTTGGCATATTGAGTGCAGCACTTTAACAGCATCATCTTTTAGCATCTTAAATAGCTCAGCTGGAATACTGTCATCTCCGCTAGCTTTGTTGTTAGTAATGTTTCCAAAGGCCCACTTGACTTCACTCTCTATGATGTCCGGCTCAAGTTCAGTGACCACACTATCATGGCTATCAGGGACATTCAGATCTTTCCTGTATAGTTCCTCTGTGTATTCTTTCCACCTCTTCTTAATCTCATCTGCTTCTGTTAGGTCCCTGCCTTCTTTGTCCTTTATCATACCCGTCTTTGCACAAAACGTTCCCTTGAGATCTCCAATTTTCTTGAAGAGATCTCTAGTCTTTCCCATTCTGTTGTTTTCCTTGATTTCTTTGCATTGTTCATTTAAGAAGGCCTTCTTGTCTCTCCTTGCTATTCTCTGGAACTCTGCATTCAGTTGGATATATCTTCCCCTTTCTCCCTTGCTTTTCGCTTCCCTTCTTTCCTCAGCTACTTGTAAAGCCTCCTCAGACAGCCACTTGGCTTTCTTGCATTTCATTTTCTTTGGGATGGATTGAGTTGCTGCCTCCTGAACAATGTTACGGGCCTCCGTCCATAGTTCCTCAGGCACTCTGTCTATCAGGTCTAATCCCTGAAATCTATTCCTCACCTCCACTGTATATTCATCAGGGATATGATTGAGGTCATACCTGAATGGTTTAGTGGTTTTCCCTACATTCTTCAATTTAAGCCGAAATTTTGCAACAAGATGCTCATGATCTGAGCCACAGTCAGCTCCAGGTCTTGTTTTTACTGACTGTATAGAGCTTCTCCATCTTTGGCTGCAAAGTACATAATCTAATTTCGATATTGACCATCTGGTGATGTCCATGTGTAGAGTCGTCTCTTGTGCTGTTGGAAAAGAGTGTTTGCTATGATCAGCGTGTTCTCTTGGCAAAACTCTATTAGCCTTTGTCCTGCTTCATTTTGTACACCAAGGCCATGCTTGCCTGTTATTCTGCTTATTTCTTGACTTCTTACTTTAGCATTCCAATCCCCTTTTTTTGGTGTTAGTTCTAGAAGGTGTTGTAGGTCTTCATAGAACCGATCAACCTCAGCTTCTTCAGCATCAGTGGTTGAGGCATAGATTTGAATTACTGTGATGTTGAATGGGTTGCCTTGGATTCGTACTGAGATCATTCTGTTGTTTTTGAGATTGTACCCCAGTACTGCTTTTCCCACCCTTTTGTTGACTATGAGTGCTACTCCATTTCTTCTGAGGGATTCTTGCCCACAGTAGTAGATATAATGGTCACCTGAATTAAATTCGCCCATGCCTGTCCATTGTAGTTCACTAATTCCCAAGATGTCGATGTTCAATCTTGCCATCTCATGTTTGACCACCTCCAGCTTACCTTGATTCATTGATCTGACATTCCAGGTTCCTAAACAATATTGTTGTTTTACAGCATCGAATATTCTTTTCACCACCAGACACATCCACAGCTGAGTGTCCTTTCGGCTTTGGCCCAGCCGCTTCACTCTTTCTGGCGCTACTTGGAAATACCCTCTGCTCTTCCCCAGTAGTATATTGGACACCTTCCGACCTGAGGGGCTCATCTTCCGGCGTCATCTCTTTTAGCCTTGTGATACGTTCCATGGGGTTTTCTTGGCAAGAATACTGGAGTGGGTTGCCATTTCCTTCTCCATGCCAGTAATACCCTTCTGTATTCTACAGAAGACAAACAGGCCAGCATCTATGCAAAATAATATACGGCCAGAAATCTGACATCAGAAAGTTCCAAAACCAGTGGGACATCATTCCAGCTTCCCAGGACACTGTCAAAAGAACTTCGAAGGGAGAATCCAGGGTGAAACCACTGACTTACAACTTATCAAGAAGTTCAATTTTATCACAATGGGTCTGAATCAAGATGAAAACTCATCTATTTTCCCAGGCATTTAACTGATATGGTATTTGCTGCTGGTAAATTTTATGCTATAATGCAGGGGTGCAAAACCTCTGGTACATGGGCTAATCCAGCCACTGGGCTCCCCAATCTGGCCCACAGGGCCTCCTTGGGTTCCTCTAGGGGCAGGGCAGGGCCTAGCCTCAAGCTCCACCCCGTAGAGAAATCCCCCCCGCAAGGAAATAACAGGAGGATGCAGGCCACAGAGAACCCTGCCATCCTTGGGCTCTTCCTGGTGCCATTGGAGTAGCTTTGCAGAGCATCCATGGGGGTGCCAGGCCTTGCACAAAGCCAGGAAGAGGGTCAGAAAGCGTGGCCGCTCTTCCCGGCACTCGTTGAGTAGCTTTGCATCAAGCGCAGCGTCCAAGGGGCGCCACACAAAGCCAGGAACTCCGTCAGCATCAGGAAGTCCTCCCCGCACAGATCAAGTCCTAATCTCCATGCTGGTAGAGGCTCGGAGTTTTCCTTCTCCAAGCTCAGAGGAGAAGAAAAAATCAGGGGTTGGATGATGGTGTCAGTGGTTTGGATATCTGCCCCACAGAGGCAATTGGGCCCGCAACCTTTAAAGGGTTCTGCACCCTTGCTGTAATTCCTACTGGCTGAAATCACTCCGATGTAGGTTCATTCTTCCTCACTGAAAGGAATGGGCAGAAGGCTTTCGAGCTACACGAGCAGCTTGGATCTTGCTTTGCGATTCATAGTGGCTGAAGCGGGAGACTAGGGCTGGATCTACACTTACCACCTTTTTTCACTTCCAATGAGGTTTTACCGCCCACCTTTCACACTACACAGTAGCCACCTCGAATTGGAACCGGAATTTCCCACTTCTGTGCTCCCGCTTTCAATACCCTGATATCCCGGTGTTTCCCCTTAATGTGCTCTGATTTTCCGCCTTCGCTACCATATCCAGTTGTAGTCCCCTCCCCCGCCTGTCCATATGCGGCGGTGTTTGTATTTCCCTCCTGTCCAATCACAGCTCTCCATGGCCCCATGCCTTCTTCCAGCTACCAATCGCATAGGTTCCTCAGCAGCCCCAGTTTCCTCAGCAACAAGCAAAGGGCTGGATGTGTGGGCACTTATCTGATCCCCGAAGCTAAGTGGGGTCAGTCCTGGTCAGTGCTTGGATGGGAGACCGCCTGGGAATCAGGCTTCCTGCACTGAGCAGGGGGTTGTTGTATCCCTTCAAATGAGATTAAGTTTTACCCCCTCCTATCCCCTGCTCTGGATGTGTGTTTTTTAAAATTAAGGCGTTATCCTTGCAGAATCGGGGCTTCTCCATTATGTTTTTTTTTCTAATTGAGGCATGATCTTCCAAGCTTCAAAGTTGTGAAGCTTCTGAGATCATGCCTCAATTAGAAAAAAAAAAAACATCACAGAGAAGCCCCGATTCTGTGAGGATAACACCTTAATTTAAAAAAAAAAACACATCCGGAGCAGGGGATAGGAGGGGGTAAAACTTAATCTCATTTGAAGGGATACAACAACCCCCTGCTCAGTGTAGGAAGCCGATTCCCAGGCGGTCGCCCATCCAACTACTGACTGGGGCCGACCCCGCTTAGCATCCGAGATCAAACAAGCGCACGCAGGAAAACAGCACAGTGCTCTAGTGTGAACCGACCTTGCGCATTCGATGAAGCACTGCAACGGGGAAAATGGGTGAGTGTGAATAATCACGTTTTAATGCGAGAGCGTTTAACCCGACGGGACACTGAATCCATTGCGATGGCGGGCACAATGTAGATCGGCCCTAGAAGGAGCGACGGGAGCCTTTTCTGCTGCCACTTGCTGCTTGGAGCAATGCAAGGCACCTAAACTGCTGCTGCCATCTGATGGTACAACATATATTTCAGCCCTCCCCATTTTGTATATCTTGGTGGGGCATGCAAGAGACCATGCCTCATTGATGGCATTCTTGAATCAACCAGCATCAGGCCACAGGACATCGACTTTCTTTGGCAGGAGGCAAGAAGTAGTTCTGGACCTGGGATACCTTCATGGGGTTAACTATGTTACTATTTTCTTGTTGCTGCCCAGTTTGGATGGGTGCTCTGGAACCCTGGCTTATCCTTATGTCCAAACTAGGCACTACGTGCTTCCAGGCAGATGGCTCCTAGCACTACCAATCAAAAGATATTGTACACTATGCTGTCTTTCCCTCCTTAATGGATTTTCTGTGGAAAGACAGACTGAAGCAGCAATGGGAAAACATGCTTGCAAGTGTGGGGACAACATCGTCTGAAATTCCATGAATGAGGCTGGGTGAATGCAAAATAAAAGCCTTGTCCGGAAGCCATACAAATTCAGTCACCCTACATAAATCCAAAACAGCACTATATTCTATCACCAGAACAGATCCAGAAAGTAATGGCTGCTTTCATGTCACCTCCCACTGCTCTTAACAAGAAAAAGCAGAGTTGCTAATAGAAACTACTGCCTCAGGTGGCAGACTCTGTAAGTATCTGTGATGGAGCTCATGGATATTTGCTAAGATGTTGGTAATAACCTGTCTAAGACTTAAGGACAAGGAAATCAAGCAATTACAGAACAATCCTATGTTTGTTCATAAGTCAGTCCAGTGTGTAGTGGTAAATTCTGAGGTATACGCAAGGCCGTCCCCATACTCATCCCCCCTAAGGACAGCCCAGAAATCCAGGCAGGTATGTTGATTCAAATCAACAAACTGCTTCTACTAGTTTTCATCCCCACCAGTAACAGGTCTTTTGTAAAGCTTAATTGCCTATTCAAGAGCAAGCTACCCCAAAATATTACAATATATTACAATAGGGAACTATATATTGTTACTGGGAATATTCATTCACCTGCCCCATCCCCCAGCTACTGAGAGGATTGCAGCTAAGCTCGGAGGGAACAGGGAATTCCAAGAAGGGGGGCTGATACCATCAGCATCCCTCCTAATGAAAAAGGGTCGGTGCTGCATCCCTGTAAGCCCACAGGGCTCCACTACACCACTGAGTCAGCCCAATTGTGTTCAGTGGGGCTTTCTCCTCAGTAAGTGTACATAGGATTGCCGCCTCAGTTTCCACTTGTTTCGTATCACCTTGGTACGAGTTTAGTATCACCTTGGTATGATTTATCACAGAGGAGAAAAATGGAACCATCAAATAAGGACAGCACCATTTTCTCTGGAAATCAATACACAATCCGATAACTCACTAAACTGAGGTGGTAACCACTCTGATTCTTTCATTACAAGCAGCACACACCACACCTCCTTACAGTCACAAGATCAAAATAAGATTGCTGTCATAATCTCTACTCCCAAAGAAAATGCCAGTTAAACTCAGTAGGTCTTGCTTCTGAATAGACACATGCAGCAAGGCTGAAATCCTAAACCAGAAGCAGGTCTCGGTAAAATCGGCGAGACATATTTTCAAATAAATATATTCAAGTTTATCTCAAAAACTAGGATCCCTGCTATCACCTGCCTGGTCTAAAAGGCTGCAGTCCTAAACACACTTATTAGAGAGTAAGCCTCCTTGAACACAATAGAACCTACTTCTGCATAAACATGGAGTCAGACTAAATGAAACGAAAAGCCCTGGATGGCAGATTATAAGCAGGATATTAGCAAAGTGAGCATGTTTCCATGACAACGGAAGGAGAAGCTAATGGAGGAGTATGATTCAGATTCCGAAACTGAGCAGGGGGTTGGACTCGATGGCCTTATTGGCCCCTTCTAACCCTACTATTCTATGATTCTATGAGTACCGGATTTTTAAAAAGGAATTGGCTTTGCTGTGAGCAGGGTTCCAGAAGCAGATTCTCTGCAGCTGTAACAATTGCTTTACAGAACATACTTCCTGGTGGGGGTTGGAGTGAACGTCATCTGACTGGCAGGGGCTGCTCAACCAATAACAGAGGCTTCCCTCCCTCTCCTTTCCCCTGAAAGTCCAGATGCACCTGCATTGCAGGAGCAAGCCTCATTGAGCACAATGGGAATTACTTCTGAGGAGACACTAATGGGTTTGTTGTGGGAAAGAGAAGGGAACCAGCCCCCCATTTTAACACACAGGATCTCTATAAGGAAGCTGTGAAGAAGTTACTTCCTTAAGGCAATGAATCAGAGATCGCACTTAATCTTAATCCCACTTAAGGAACTGGGCTTTAAAATGAGGGGCTTCTCTGTTATTTCTGTGGGCATTCAGAGGGCAAGTCTCATTCAACACAATGGGAGGAAACACTCCTTGTCTGGGGTCATGGTGGAAGACACACCTCTGAGCAGAGCTAGCATTCTCAAGGTCAATGCAGGGGTTGGGGCACACAGCAACTATACCAGAGAGACCCTGACTTAAGGAAAAGAATCAGACTTTAAGCAGTGTCAGGGAATCCGGTTTTTCCCTGATAAACACCGGGGTGGCTGCTGGATGGCCACAACATCATGTACCCCTAACGACCTCAACACACAGCCGGCTCAGAAGGAAACACCCCTGTGGAGCAAATTAATGGGTTTTTTCCGGCACGAAAGATGGGCCCCCAGCAGAACATCCCTAGACAGGAAGAAACCGAAGTTGCAGGTGCGTAGCCATCCCATTATGTGCTCTTGCTATCACAGTGCTTTAAACTCCATCCAGTCCACTTAGCTCTGCAGCAGATTGCCACTTAACTACAGGGAGAGTTGCTTCAAAGCAGGGTTTTATGGAGCATCTGGGTAGCTGGTTCATTCTGCCACTAATTTCTCAATTTGGACATTCCACTTTCATTTCAAATGGAGTTGCCATCTCTCTTCTGAATAGAGCCAGCATCAGTACCAAGTACTTTGGGGGCAGCTGCCAGGGCTGCAGGGTCCATTGTGGGAAATTTACATAGCAGCTGGATTCACCCATCCAGCTGTTGAGAGCACTGCTGCTGCTCGCCACTACTGCCAAATAAGCCCACCAGGACCCAAGCAGGGGGCCTTTTGCCCAGGATTCCCGCAAACCTTGTAGCATAAGGCAATGAGCTGGCAAAGTGAGGGTTTCACTCAGGCTTCAAAGACGCAGAAGGCCAGAATAGGATCAGATCAGAGGGCAAAAGTAAGGAAGCTAGTGTGCCTTCCAAATACAAGGGACACCAAAGTGCTTTGAGCAGCCAGAAAAACGGATAGGGTGGCATGAAGGAGGGAAAAAGGGGAGGAAAGGGAAATGAAGTTAAAGGATTCAGAATTTTCCTGGAAACGGTACTTACAATCACCAAAAACACACACACACGGGCAGCTAGAGGTTATATCAGAGGTCCAATTCTATTTGTTGGAAATTGGCTTGGAAATTTTGTAAGGGACTAAGCTGGAGTGAAGATCAAGTATTTGTGGGTCATCATGATAAGAGTTTGTTTCGATGGGGCCCGTCCAGCACTGAGAATATGCATTTAAAACTGTGAACAGATTCTAGGTCAGGGACAAGGAGCCTGTGGCCCTCCAGATGTTGTTGGACTACAACTACCATCATCCCTGACTCCTGGTCAGGCTGGCTGGGGCTGATGTGAGTTGCAGTCCAGCCACAGGTTCCCTATCCCTGCTAAGGGAGGTATACTCTGCATTTTAAGGTAGGAGGAGGGAAATCCGAAACTTCTTGGCTCTCCCTTTCTCCTGGAGTAGCTCTCTAAGCCATTTCGTCATCTGTCAGAGACTTGCAGTCAAGTGCCCTGGCATTTTGACACCCTCAGCTTTCAGTCCCCTCACTTCTACCGAACTATTTATAAAGTCAAGCCACACTGCAAGCTGCCAACTTGTAAATCAACAGCTTGGGCTAGGCCTCCATAGAACATACATGAAACAAGTAACAGAGAGATTCCTTTTAAATAACCTGACCCCACAATGTCTGCGTCCCAGCAAGCAAGTTAAGGCGCAGCCTGAAGCAACAGCAAAATGAACTTCCCACTTCTCATAAAGGGATTCCCTCATCCAGATGGTATAGGTCCACCCATAATGACACAGCAGACACTCCCTGCTCCTGCCCCAATCAGCAGCATTTCCAAGAATACGGCATCATCCTATATCAGTTTTCCGAGCAAAGCTCGAGTGAACAAATCCATTCAGATGGAGACTCAGGACTGGGGGAGAGAGAAAATTCTCGATGGTTTTATGAAGTAACTGAGCTGGCTGAGGCCAGCAGAGGAAGGGAGGAGTTACTGCTCCCCACCTGTTCATCATGTTCTTTCCCCTCAAATGAAAATAAACTTTCTACCTGGGAAACACCAGGAAAGTTGTGGATCTCACTGTTACAATGTATTTCAGGCTGGATTAACAGCACTAGCATTAGCCCTACCTCTAACCCCCCTGAAAAAAATCTGCGAACACAGTGGTTCCAGATAACTAGCTGAGGCACCTCCCTTTTACGAGCAGCTGCTTTATAGGCAGGCAGGCAGGCAGGCAGGCAAACACACACACACACGGAGCTTTCCCTATCACTGCTTCTTGACATCAGAAAAGGCTTCACTTATAGATTACTGCCTGTTATGCAGCTGCAGATTCTCTGCTTATTAATCTATGCACTAGAGCCAGTAATGGCTTTCCTTCTACAAATTCAGGGCCAGCTCCAGAAGATGGCATGATTGGGTACTTGCCAGGGGCCTGGGGCCCTACCTCTGAGACACCTGAACAAATCTGCCAGAAAACAAGTGCATTGCCTCCCTAAATCTGCCACCATTTCTACTTTGCAAAGAGTATTCAAGAAGGTTAGGTACAGCCTTGGAGAATTCTGAGTTCGCATACCCCGGCTCTTCCAGGTTAGGGGCCCCCGCTTAGGTTGCCATGCCCAGGGGCCCCCCAAATCCTGGAGCCAACATGGTACAAATTCAGTACCCATCAGCAATCATAGGAACTATTAAAAGCTAGAGAAAAAACTACAAAAATTTTTTCCAATAAAATATTTTGGTGTAAAGATTTCTACTTTTAAAAGTGCAGATTTCCATAAAATAATGTACGGATACAATACCAGACAAATTTGACAGTTTCAGCATTGTAATTAACTTCTCAGATGACTATACCTAGGAAATATCTATATATCACAGTTTTTTGAGCATGCTAGAATTAGTATGTTAACAACTTTTAATGCATTTTTTCTTAAAATTTAAAACCATGTAAAAAAGCACATGCTATTGAATTAAAATGCTTACAAATATTATGGCAAAGATTATTTCCAAGTAAAGCTTTAAATATTATATTTAAACAGATTCAAAGCTGATTCAGAGTGCAATCCTATGTCTGGCTGGAGGGATGCTGGGAGTTGTAGGACTTTTTCCTGTCTAAACATGCATAAAGTGTCATTTATTGACTTTTCCCAAGGAACATTTTAGTTCACATGGTTTGGACTAACAGAAAAATGTTTAGATATTTTATACAGCATGTGAAATGTACCTTTACACTATAAAATAAAGTTCATACTTCTACTATATGTCCAATAAACATGCTAAATGAGATCCCAGTCAAGTTAGGGCCTCATAAAACTCTCCAAAATATTTTTTTCTTGAAAACACCACATCACTGCAAACACAGTATTAAACCAGTCCAGGGCAGAAACTTGGCATTAAATTGAGAAACAAAGATGCATCTTTATCAGCCTTGTGGAGACTGTGTGACCTACCAAGCTGAATGCAGCCCACCAGTTAGTTAGCTGTATATGGTGGTTCAGCAGGGGCTGGTTTTGCTGCCTGCTTTGAACTGTAAAAACAGGGCAGGGGATCTCATGCATGGTGGGTAAGCTGTAGTCAGTCTGGTAAGTCACTAGTTCTGCAGGTCTGATCTATATAAAAAATTACAAGAGTTGTTTCTTCTGCTTTAACCACATTGTCGGTGGGATCCCTCCCCATAGGATATACTGAAGATGTGGCCAATCAAGCTAATCAAGGAGTGGTCAGTAACTTGATAATTTCAACTGAGATCAAAGTAATTCAGAATTGTTCAGAGGAGAGGGATCATGTATAGAGGACTGGTTCAGAAGGGTTTGGAATATGCTATGTATGGTTCAGTTAACTCTCCTCACAAGACTCCAAAAGGGAACCAAACAGGCAAATACAATGTTTGCAGAAGACTAGAGTTCTGTTTCTTAATTACTGGGATGTACTACATTTATTGCAGAGGTGATATGCTGCTGTTTATGTTTTTAAATATTAACATGTAATTTTTTCCCTGATGTTAAAATATAATTGTAGGGTTTTTTTTCTGAATTCTTTTATTATGCAAAAATAAAAAACTATAATGAATTCTGACATAAAAGATTGACAGCTCCAGAGCATGGCACATTGGGGCATTTGCTAGGGACCCAAGAAAAGAAGAGGTTCCACCACTATAAAGTGCTATCGTTTCTTTGCACAGAGCATCCAAGAAGAGGAGATGAGCCTAGGATAAGTTTGGATGTCTTGACTCTTCCAGGTTAGGGAGGGCCCTGCTTAGAGTGTCATGCTCAAGGGCCCCCCAATCCTGGAGCCAGCACTAGCAGAAAGAAATTAAATGTATGGCCACTTATCAAGAACCATTTTCGAATTACCCTTTGCATTTCGCCCCCAACAAAATGCATAATTTTTTAAGTTGGGGGATGGGGGGGGGGGAGAGACAATGCCCTTTTGGCTTTCATAGTTCTTGCAACTCTACTTAAGACAATATAATTTGGTATATCTAATCAAAGACTGTTTAACCTCCTCCTCCCTCCAACAAATATATTAGCTTTATTCTTTGACACTATGCCTCTTTAAAAAAAAAAATCAACACAAATACTTTCATTACCTTCTGGAAACTTTAAAAGAAGATGCTGGATTTGTCTCACGCCTACTCACCAGTGAAGAATTTAAATGAGATTTTTCTTCTTTTCCTTCTTTTTCCTTTTCCTTGATTGCATGTTCAAGATGAAGCTCTGAGAGTAGGGGGAAAGAGAGAGCTTAACTCTGCCTACGCAGCCTTATTTGTACTAGAGCTGTGTCCTAACGGCCTCTCAAAATTCTATTTGTGGGCAGAGAAATTGAGAGGACAATTTCACTTTATTTCACTAGGGGGAGGAGAAATTCTCAACAGTTTCTCACAGGTAGGACTCACCATTGGCAGGGGTTGTAGCACAGGTTTTCTTCTTTTTTGGTAAGGGTTTTTGTTTGTCTTTTGTGCTGCCACTGCAAGTGGCAACAGGCTGGCCCCCATTTTGTATCCACCACGATGCAGGTGTGAGGATGGCAGTGTTGAGTCCAGTTCCAGAGCAGAAGTGGAGCTAGTGCTGAGTCAGTCTGTCCTCCAATTTCCTGAAAGTTTTATTCCCCCATAAAAGAGAGTTCCATTGTTCTTCCTCATTCTCAGGGCATTTTATAATGTATTCTTGTGGTATTCCTGAGCTTACATGATCACTGTGAGGCGACCGAGGGTGCTGTGTGTGTGTTTTCTATTACATATCTCTCCATTGCTCTGAAGCCTACCAGGTTGCCTGCATTTCCTGATCTGAAAAAAGCCCTATGGGAATTACCTCACAAGGTTATTCTTCCCCTGGGCTTTAACTGAAGTGTGGGAAGCCAAGGAGGCTACAGGCTGTCAGGGATATGACTGTACAATGAAAAACAGGATACTGTGCTCAGTCCTCGGCCACCTCCTAAGTAAGGTAAGCGCAAGAAACCCATACCCAAACCCAACCCATGACAATTTTTCTGAGATTTTCTTCACTACTGAATTTCTTTTCAAAAGCAATTTCTTTTCTATCAAATTGAATGGGAACGGTAAAAAAGTGAGACAGACATTTTTGGCACAGCACAAATTCATACTAGTCATTTACACCAGTTCCCCACACCCTTCATATTATAAGAAAGAGCTTTTAACAATTCTAACACAGTTTAAGCTCTTCCTTTCTTTCTATCAGGAAACATTCTCAATTTGATGTTAAAAGCAGCGCTAGTAACATTTTCAACTGTGTTTGTAAGGTTATCCATCGCCTTTCCTGGAAGGCTCAGAGAACATACCCAGAAGTTGTTACATTTTGATACTGCTTTTAAACCATCTTAGAACAAACATGTTCAGACATTTTGAGTAGGAAAAGCACTTGTGTTTAAGATGACCACTTCTGCATCAACAAAAACAACAAGAAGAAATTCACATAACATGTGTAAATGTCCATTTATATGTAGAGATGCAAATATGAAAATGATTACACTAGTTTAAATAGAAATACAGTATATCTCACCATAGTGGGGAAGACCATGGCCAAATACTAACTGCTGTAAGGCAACCACAAGGACCTTCCTCTTTCTTCGCCTGTTCTTTATTTCTGAGTTGGACTGGACAGCCCTTAAAACAGAAGGCTGGCCACCCTACTTATCTCAGTTCAGGTCGGTATTGATTGGTCACTCATCAAAGCTGCCAATGACAGGTTAAATCTTACTAAAATCTTACACCTGTATGAGAGTAGTAAAGCTGCTTAAAGCAAACTACTAGCATGTATGGACATTTATGAGATACCATTGGTGAACAAAGAAAAAAACCCATATATAGCTGACATGTAAAAGGGGGGAAATCACACATACAATTGGTGTGTGCCAATTAGGTTTGTCTTTTTAATGACCGGTGCTTTTGTGCCTTTAACAATTGTGTGAAAGGCAGAAATTCAAGGCATGCCGTTTTTCCTGGCTTAGAAATCTAGTGATATGTAAAGCCACTCCTGTTGCCTGCCGCACAGCTGTTAAAGGCACAATAGCCTTGCCAGAAAAAAGATGGCAACCTTAGCAGAACAGAGTCCTATGACTTCCAGTTGTCAGTAATGTTGTTGTTACCTTTGTATTTGTCCTGCTTCCTTTAAGAGTAGCCTGTTACATACAAAGTAAGCAGGTAAAGATTTTCCTGGCAAGGAGATAGATGGCTGAAAAAGTACAGTGTGTGCCTAGCCCTACCGAGTGTAATGGCACTTTCCAGAAGTATATTTAGGATTTCAGCTGTGCAGCCTTTCCATGTTTACTCAGATGTAAGCCCCATTGAGCCCAATTACTTGGGAGTGAGCTCTGTTGAAGTCCGTGTGACTTCTGAGTAAAATGCAAAGGATCAGGCTGTTTGTATATTAGAGAGCTGTTTAGGCAACATACCGCTCAAGCCTATACATCTCTGTACATGTTTACTCAAAAGTAAGTCCCACTGTATTCAGTGGTGCTTACCCCCAGTTAAGTATACATAGCACTTCTCATCATGAACTTACCCAGTTATTAAGATCTGCAGGAGAGGCCCTTTTGAGGACAGCATTACTTACAGAGGCCTGTTTGTTGGACATGTGTGAAAGGGCTTTCTCTTGTGTTCCCTCCAAACTATGGAATGCACTCCCTCAAAAACTGCAATTGGCCCCCACTCTTTTGGCCTTTAGAAAGGGTGTCAAGATGCATCTTTTCAATGCAGCCTTTTAAAATGTGTAGTTTTTAATATGTTTATTCTTATTTCAAAATATTCAACACTGCCTTGATGGCTTTTTAAACAGATAGGGTGGTATATAAATGTTAGTAATAAATAATGAGATTGCAGCCATACAATACTAGCAAGCATGTAGGATTGCAGCCTTAATCCTGAGGATATTGCAGCCTTTCAATCATATGCGTGCCTCCTCAGAAGTAAGTCCCGTTGAGTTCAATTTGGCTTACTCCCAGGTAAGAGGGTCAGGGCCAGCAATTTGCTCTCTGAGGTAGAACAGCTAATGGTGCCCCTCCACAGTCAAGGTGTAGAGTACCCAAAGCTAAGTTATTTTGGCACCTGAGACAGAAAATCCCATAAATGCCCCTGTAGAGCACATGCTTTGCAAGTAGACGGTCCCCTGTTCAATCCCTGGGATCTCTAGGTCAGGCTAAGAGATCTTGACTGAAACCCTGGAGAGCTGCTGCAAGTCAGTTGGACCAGATAGATGGACCAGATAGACCAATAATGGACCAGATAGACCAATGATAATGGTCTAGATAATGGACCAGATAGACCAATAATGGACCAGATAGACCAATAATGGACCAGATAGACCAATGGTCTGACTCAGCAAGGGAACTCCCTATGTTCTTTTGTTGCTGTTCAGTCGTGTCCGACTCTTCGTGACCCCATGGACCATAGCACGCCAGGCCTTCCTGTCCTGCGCTCTCTCCCGGAGCGTGCTCAAGTTCATATTCATTGCATCCGTGATGCTATCTAGCCATCTCATCCTCTGCCGTCCCCTTCTCCTTTGGCCTTCAGTCTTCCCCAGCATCAGGGTCTTTTCCAGGGAGTTTTCTCTTCGCATTAGGTGGCCAAAATATTGGAGCTTCAGCTTCAGTATCTGTCCTTCCAATGAGCACTCAGGGTTGATTTCCTTTGGGATTGACTGATCTGACCTCCTTGCAGTCCAAGGGACTCGTAAGAGTCTTCTCCAGCACCACAGTTCGAAAGCATCAATTCTTCGGCGCTCAGCCTTCCTTATAGTCCAGCTCTCACAGCCGTACGTTACTGCTGGGAAAATCATAGCTTTGATTAGACGGACCTTGGTCGGCAAGGTGATGTCTCTGCTTCTAATAATACATTTAAAAGTAACAGCTTACTGAACTTGACCACCTTATTCTGCCTAATGGTAGGCTGGGGATAGGATTGCAACCTAACAGAGCGAAGGAACCAACTGCCTAAGCAATTTCTGGACTATACCGTTTTTGTCCCCTACAGATATTATCTAAGGGAGAAGATGTGGCAATTATCCCAAGTCCAGCAGATGGCACCAGATACCCATCCTAGGACACTGTGGAGTTGGTGTGGTGGTATTTCTCCCTCTAAGGGTGAAATCCAATGCATGTTTAGGCTCTCTGCCTAAACATACGTAGGATTGTGCCCTAAAACAACTGGTCCTCCAACTTTCATGAACTCTAGCCAGCATAGCCAATGGTGAAAGATCATGAGAGTTGTAGGCCAAAACTTCTGGAAGGCCACAGGTTGTCCACCCCTGCCCCGAAGCCTTGTGGTACCTAGGCTACAATTTCCTTCTGTCCAGCTTCTGATTTAAAAAAGAAGAGGAAATCCCCTCTTGCGTTTGCCACACTCCTTAAAATTCTTCCAACCTCAATGTTCTTAAAACTCCCAGCATTCATTTCAGATCCTAACTCTGTTGCTGGGAAAGTCAAGGCACCAAAACATTTAACTTACTAAATATTTTAAAACATATCTCAGTTTGGTCATTCACTTATTTACACACATTAAATATATTCTCTTCTGTACAGAGGAGAAGAAAAACACATGCAAATACTGGGGCCAAGGGTGCTTCCTAGTGCTAGCAATTGGAAGGCATTGTGCAGCTGTTCCAGCTTTTTTTCATTAATGGATTTTCTTCCATAAGAATAAAGATGGAAAATGTGTTGGGAAAACATGGGTGGCTACAAGCAGAAGATAACATAAGAACATGAGAAGAGCCATACTGAATCAGATCAAGGGTCCCTTCTGTTTACACAGTGGTCAACCAGCTGCACACAGGAAACCCACAAGGAGGACATGAATGCAACATCATCTGGATGGACACACATCAACGTCCATGGATGAGGCAGGGAGCAGAGGCGTGGTGGTAAATTTTGAAATGTAGGCACTCATCATGACAGTTCCCACAGCCACACCCTCAAGGAGAGACCAAAAATGCTGGTAGCCATGTTGATCCATCTCTGTGTGTAAATCATATATGTGTATCATACATATATTTTTCTATGTCTTTTGAAAAGCTAAAGCATCACAACAGCGATATCTCACAACAATATATTGTTGCGGAGAAAATCCATTTCCTCGCAGCTACTAAGAAGATTGCAGCTAAGCTCAGAGGGAACAGGAAAACCTGAGGTGGGTGGCAGATGACCCTACTAATCAAAAAGTCCGGGCGCTTCGACCCAATGAGACCCGGATCCGCTCCACTACTGGCAGGATGTTGGTGCGATAAAAGCCTTGGCTGGACGCACCACAAAAGGCAATGAAATACAACGTGTAGCAGCAGGCCTGTGGCAGTTTTATGCTGAACCCAATACAGTGGACTGATTCACGACATTAGTCACTGTCTGGTGGCAATACTATTTTTCTAGCTATGATGTGCCCGTAGACCTGATGTGCAGCACATTCCTAAACATAGTTTTAAAGAAGTTCCGCTGAGCTCCATGAAGCTTCCTTTCCATGAAGTGGAAAGCAGAGCCTTGCAGCCTCCATCTGAAATGAACACACCTATCAAATTTGCCAGTAAATTCTAGTCCAACATTCTGGTCCAACAATATACTTTTTTGAGGCGGGGGGGGGGGGGGGGACCAGAACTCTACACGGTATTCCAGGAGGGTTACGCCGAAGATTTGTCAGTGTTATGTGCTGATTAGGTCCAGGTTTTTCCGTACTCTTGCGCGTTGGAGCGTCTCTGTGGAGAGCAGCCTTGCCTTCCAGATGTGTTGGACGGCAGCGCCCATCATTCCCAGCCAGCACGGCGCTAGGAATGCTGGGAGCTGTGGTCCACTACCTCTGGAGGGCCCCGGGTTAGACTGCGTTGGTGTGTGGAAATTCTACCCCTAGTGGCAGCAAGGCCAAGCTGCGCCTCATGGGCTTCTCCCCGCCCTCCCAGCGCCGGTTCTGCCAGCGAAGGCTTAAAGGCGGAGGGTGGGAAGCGGTGGGAGGGGCGCGATCCGGTCTGGCGGCCTTTCATTTTGCAGAGGCTTGAAGAAAAAGCAGCCGGGTCGTCCTGCTGAGGAGCAGCGCAGGCGGGCTTTGGGGAGCAGCGGCCGTAGCCATGCCGGTAGGTGATTTCAGACGCTGGAAGCCGAGGCTCGGGTTGGGCCGGGGGCCGTGAGGCAGGGCGGCTTGAGCAGTTGCGGATGCTGCCTGCGCCCTGCCACCTCCGCCCGATGTTTCCTTACCGATGGGAAGGAAGCTCTTGGCTTTCCGCTTGGAGCTTCCTCTTCAGCGGACTCCCGGGCCCAGTTCGACGCGTGCCCCGCCCTCCCACGCTGCTGCGCCTCCTCGAAAAGGTCCTTCCATGGAGAACGTGGGCGCACTGCGTGGCGCCCCGCGAATGGATCGAGGAAAGCGGGGGGGGGGGGGGGGCGTGCAGATCGGTGCCTTGCCACGGGCTTCTCTTTGTGGCCTTGGTCAAGGTACTTAAAACGGCTTACAACAGCCTCCAAGACCGTTTTAAAAGTCTTCGTATGGGGTTTGCCCCGACGATCTGGTTGGTTTGCCCACCAGATATTTAGCATAAACTTTGCAACCGCCTTTTGACTCGAAAGCTAATACAGCTTAGGGCACAACCCTATGCATGTTTAGAGAGAGAAAAGTCCTACAGCTCTCAGCATGCTCTCGCTGGGGTATGCTAGGAGCTGTGGCACTTTTTTTCTCCCTAAACATGCACAGGAATGTGTCCTTGAATTATTTGGGCTTGCTGGTGTAGTGTGCATGCGCACTTGTCTTCGTCCCATTTCCGGAGGGGTAGCTGCGTTGTTCTCTTACAGCAAAAACAACAAGCCATCTTGTGTCACCCCAAAGGCTACCCGATTTATTATTGGGTGAACTTTTGCAGATCAGAAGGTTTGTGCTGGAACAAATGTGTTTGTCTCTAAAGTGCCACAAGACCCTTCATTAGCTTGACCGGTTTTGTATCTTACTTGGGAACCCAGTGTGGGTTTGTTAACACAACTAGTGAAATCAAATTGATAACTCCGGATTTGATTGTGGGCTGTTCATCAGGTGAAAAAGTGAAGCAAATGAAGAATGGGATGGAATGAGGAGCTAAATTGATGGACTTTCCTTCACATCTTCTGTCGGTAGGGATCAGTCTAACAGCCTTCAAGATAAGATTTGGCATAAGCCATGTGAACACTAGACCCGAGTCCTCCCCGACTGCTGCCCACACAGTGGCTAACTATGACAAGTATAATATGGTGCTTCTGTGAGGCTACAGTCACTGCTTGTTCTAGAAATGAGAGCCAGTTTCAATGTTGTACTCTGTCTCGCAGGAACACTTTGGGAATTGATACCACTGAGTACATTACATCAGAACTGCTAGTCTGTGTTGCTTTATTGGGGAGCACCTAATCCTTAAGCAGAGCCTGACAGTGGTATAGGCTCATGCTCACCGTTCTCCTCCCTCACAAGGCCAGTAATGCTTTCACGTGCTTGAAGAGTGCCCCTTCCAAAATTTTGTCCTGTGATCTTCAAGTGTTGCATCAGAGGAGATCTTGAGTCCAGACCTGCTTCTTAGGGCAAGTGGCTGGTGTAAATCAGCCTCTGGATCAATCTTTCGACTACGTTTAGTGAAAGTAGAAGTGATGTGAATCCTTTGAAAGATCCTAGCAGTTTGGCCTCACTCATGGCGTTGTGGGTTGCACCCATCTCTGTTTATCCCTTCCCCAAAGTGTATCTGGATTCCAGGTCGATCTGCAGTTTCAGACCTGTGAACTGCATCTGTAGTGGTACCAGGAAAAACCAGTTAGTCATTCAAAGGCTGACTCTGTATTCCTCCACTGCTTGTAGGCTCTAGTAACAGTACGCAAGAGACACGTAACTCTCCTAGGGCTGAGCTGTTTACAAAGGATGCAGTGTTTTGCTAATCTTATCAACCTGGGACTGGTTAATGCTTCACACAGTGAAGGGATAGAGCAGCCCTCCCCAACCTAGAGACTTTTGGACTTCAACTCCCATCCACCCCAGCCAGCATGGCCAAGGGTCAGGAATTCTGGTAGTCCAGCCTTCCCCAACCTGGTGCCCTTTGGATGTTTTGGGCTACAGCTCCCGTTCCTGACCATTGGCCATGCTGGCTGGGGCTGATGGGAACTGAAGTCCAAAATATCTGGAAGGTGCCAGATTGGAGAAGCCTCATATGGAATACCATTAACCTTTCTAGTAAAAAATTCTAAGGGGGTACTAATGGTAATTAGCC
This sequence comes from Heloderma suspectum, assembly GCF_057233095.1. NCBI lineage: Eukaryota > Metazoa > Chordata > Lepidosauria > Squamata > Helodermatidae > Heloderma > Heloderma suspectum. The sequence continues at coordinate 268,569,006 of NC_139459.1, read as the reverse complement.
AGCTAGTCCTTAGAGTTCAGACACTACAAGCAGTACAAGAAAAAATCTTTGGGGCTGTAATCTAGCACTTCAGAAAAATACTGCAGTTATTCATTTATTTTGTTTACCTGTAAGAATTTACAGAAATTGCAGATCTATCTTTTCCCAAACACTTTCAGGCAGTATTATATACCCTGGAAGAATGGTCAATGTTCTAAAACTATTTTAAATGGGAAACATTTTATAGTAAGAAAGAAATCCCACTGTGGTTTGTTTGTTTGTTTGTTTACTATAAATTAGGATTTCCCCCCCAAAAAATTTCAGTATTGTAAGGTGGGGGTGGGGTTTAAGCAAGGTTAAACTTACAATTGAATACAAGTTAAATCTGTACTTATCTCTTAGAACAGAATCAATGGCCCTCTATCAAACAAGTTAAATTAAGGCCTGCTCTTTTGTGTAAGCAAAGAGCCATATGAAATATATATTCTGAGGTCAAGGGTTATAAATATGGTGATAGATAGATAGATAGATAGATAGATAGATAGATAGATAGATAATGGACTTGATGCTGGGGTGGGGGCATGACATAGCAAACCATCACAGCTGCTAGGGTCAAGATCTTGGTAAGAGGATCACCCAGTATGCCAGCCTTCCCCACCCTGGTGCCCTCCAGATGTGTTGGCAATGCCTGTTGTGTCTGGGGATCCTGGGGGTTGTATTCTAACACATCTAGAGGACATCAGGGTGGGGAAGGCTGCTCTATGCCTACCTAGATAATCTGATAACTATTTTAGCTCTGCAGTTTCCTCTGGTCCCTTGTTATGAGTGTTTCCTTTCTATAAACAAAGAGATTTCCTTTTCATTTTGGGGAGATAAGCTGTTCTGTCCAGTAGCCAAGCACCAATTCTTGCTTCTGTAAAATTCTGTGCCCTTCGTTGTGTCTAAAACAGACATTATGTGCTAGCGTGTTTTTGAGCACAACTTCTGGATTGTTCGTCTGCTTTATGTTACTGGTGTGGGATTGAGATTGGGGCAAGGCAGGAAAGAGAGCAAAAGTGAAACAGAAAGCATTAACAGAAAGAAGTAGAATAAATATTATATTTAGTTGTGCATTACTTAATTGGCATGCAATATTGTTTAGGAAACGTATGGATAACCAATAGAATTTCCTAAATAAGTCTTCCCTTGTCCACCTTGGTGATTTAAATCAGCTTGATTTTAAATCCGTTCACTGTAATTGACAGAAACAAGAAAACTGTTTTGGCTGACAATATATTTTTAAAGAAAAGACATCTACAATTTGGCCCCAATATGGTAGCAATTGATATTGACATGCTTGTGCTCTATGGAGCACAGATTTATGAATACTCTAATATGTACTTGAAGTTGTGTTTTGCAAAGATTTTGAACGTGCTGCGGGGCAAGCACTCCCAAAACCAAGCTGTCCATGTCAAGCTTTGATATTAGCCTATTGACTTGTTTTTATTGCTTTGTCACACAGTTGCTCAGTGAGATCTGTTTCAATGGCCTCCCCAAACTTTATTCTGGTGATTTCAGAAACACGAGTTCTTCGTAGACATGACCTGTGAAGGGTGCTCCAACGCTGTCACCCGTGTTCTCAACAAGCTGGGAGGTGAGTGTTATGTAGCAGTCTCGAGTGCCTGAACACTTGAGGCTTCTTGGAGTTTGTTTTGTGCTTAAAGTACTCCTGCTTATATTGGATGCGAAGCAAAAGATCACCTTGCTGGAGGTATAGGCCTCTTGCATTGCACACTAAGCCCTTTATCTGCTTTAAGTACAGCTAAGTATTATCTTGCTGAAATGTGTAACCAGCCTTCCCAAACCTGGTGCCCTCCAAATATGGTTGACTACAGCTCCCAGCATCCCCAGCCAGCATGTTGTAGCATGGGAGTTGTAGTCCAACACATCTGGAGGGCACCAGGTTGGGAAAGGCTGTGTTCGACAGTCATCTCCTTGCAACTTGGATTGCAGTTGTCAGAACAGTGATTTCTTTTCCCGACTTACATGCTGATGATTATACTCATACCTGCATATACATGAGCTCACTTAAACTTAAAAGATCTCCTTTCCAGTGCAGACGTTAACTTCATTCCCTGCTGCAGCTAAAGTAGCAGATACTTCATGCAAGTAGTTGGTCAGTAACTAATTATTGATTGTTGATAAGTGAATGTTTAAGTTGCATCCCATGACTCTTGGCGAGGGAGTGTAGAGTGTCCCACATGATTGGCACATTTCCTCTTCTAGACTATAACAAATCGTCCAGTAAAGTTTATTCTGTTCACAACATCAAAGGCTTCATCCTACACTCATTTAAATTATTGATAGTTCTGTGTAACTCTAGTCGCTTCTACAGGAAGAGATATGAATCTCCAGCTATCTTTAATCTCTTACCAAGATTCTAATCTTCTCCTGCCGTAAGTGTTGTAAGGCACTGGAGGATATCCTGAACAAGGGACACTTCACACACTAAGGCTTTCCTACACAGAAGTTCCATCCCTGTTGGGAATTATGTGAAACCCTTATGTCTCACAGTCATATGCGTTTCATTCCAGGAACATGCACTGAGAAGCTGCATGTTACTTGTTGTGTATGTGTACATGGTGAATGGCTAATATGGATTACAACCGGCCATTGTGGACATTCACCATTCCTCATGGAGAATGTGCACATCATCTGTCCATGAAGAGGGAATTGTGCACATTTCCCCATCAGTATACATACTCTCCAAAAGGCCTTGGGGAATGTGTATATTTCAACAAGGCTTTGTACTTTCTTCAGGTATTATGCATGATCTCTGAGAGGCCCTGTGGACTGGGCATATCTCAACAGCATTGTGTACATTCTCTGGGCAGTATGTATAGTTTCCAAGCAACACTGGGGAAAGTGTATACTTCAGCATAATCTGATCATAATTTTGTACTTTACCCGTGCAATAAGTATTATCTCCAAGCAATCTTGAAGAATGTGGAGAAATCAGCAACGTAGCCCTGTGTCCTCAAGCCTGTCGATACCGGTTGTAGAATGAGGTGCTAGCATGGACCACGCTATTTCAGATTCCACGTAGTAGGTTATATTTTTGAACACTCCTCTGTGTGAAAACCATATTAGAAAAGTTGCACAATAAGGAGCAGACTGGACTAATCTTTTCCCCTTGATGTGCTACTTTTTAACTTGCAGATATATATAATATAATGTTGGGGAAGAATTCAAAATGGTATCCCCATTTTTCAATAGGCTCACTCTGTCTCCTTAAACTTCTGTCACCTCATTCTGCTGCATGTATATTCCAGGACTTTCTTGCCCATCATTGCAATGTTTTAAAGCAGGGGTGGGCAACTTCTGGCCCTCCAGATGTTTTGCCTCACACATCCCTAGCCAGCATAGCAAAATGAGGAGGGAGCTGTAGGCTAAAATATTTGGAGAGCCACAAGTTGCTCTCCTGTAAGATTCCAGGACAAGATGCAGGGCTTGTTGCCACAAAGCAATCAGTCTGGCTGGGAACAACCATAGACTGATGAGGGAAGTGGGGGGAAAGCCTGAGCTCTCTTGCGAGACTCTGTACAGCCAGCTCTCTAAGAAAAGTGTTGACCATTGGAAAGCAAGGTGCAGAGTGATTTTTTTTATATCCATTCTTGTCTACAGAGGTTTAACTTTCTTTTCTCTAAGCCCCAAACAGCAGGTTATTTTACTGAAGAACAAAACATTGGAGCCTTGAAAATACTGCCTCTGGCACGCTCGTCACTTCTGCTTTCTGTGAACAACATACTATCACCCTGTTGGTAGGTTGTTACCATGATGTCCGAACCCAGACACTCTGGGTTGTTTAGGGATTAAACAACTCAGAGTGTCCAGGCTTGGATGTCATGAGAACAACCTATGAATGGGGCGATTGTAGGTTGTTAATTGAAAGCAGAAGCGATGTGCACTCACTCACTCCTGCTAGATTTCAGAAATTTGAGGGTTAATCCAAGATAGCTACTAGTCCTGATGGCAATGTGCTACCTCCAGAACCAGTAACAGTAAGCCTATGCACTCCAGTTTCTGGGGAACATGGGTGGGAGGGTGTTGTTGCGCTCATGCCCTGCTTATGGGTTCCTGGTCAGCAGCTGGTTGGCCACCATGTGAACAGAATGCTGGACAAGATGGACCCTTGGTCTGATCCAGCATGGCTCTTCTTAAGATTGCCATTATGTGTGAACCGGCTCAAAGGGACCCTCTCTTTCCCTTAAATTAAAAAGCATGCCCTCTTAGGAGCCGGAGTTGGTATCTACAGTTAACACGCTGTTTCTGCACTTCAGTTATGGTTCAGGTTCATGCTTAAGTATTCATTGTGAGTGTTTGATTTATGAACTTGAGGAATCTTAAGTGGAGCTCTGCTCCACCGTAGGTGCAGGGAAATGCAGGCTTTTGTTATATATCTGATTACTTCATTTTGTAAGGTGCTATGTCTCCAGCAGGGGCAGGCAACCTGGTGTCTTCTAGATGTTTTGGACTATAACTCCTATAATCCCTGACTATTGGCTGTGTTGGCTGGGGCCGATGGGAGCTGAAGTCCAAAACGACATGGGAACTCCCCTCCTGGCTGTGTCTTGGCAACAGGGCACCAGGAAAGGCATGATGGAAAAAGCCGTACCTCTATCCCTGGTCTACAGCTTGTATCTGGCTTGTCTGGTGATTCTGAATAGCCCATAACGGCTCCCAAGGCACTATAGAGCTGAGAGGAGCCTAACTAGGCCTGAAGCACACTCAAGAATCCCTTGCAACAGTGTATGAATCCAATAATAAAACAACAAAAAGGCAAAAGGCAAAATAGTAACAGCAGAACTCTCTCAGGCTATATTTTTGAAAAGTAGTGTAAGAGATGTCTCAAGACCAGCAGCTCTACGAAATGTACAGCACTCTTCAAGTACCTGAAAGGTTGTCACAGAGAGGAAGGCTAGGATCTCTTCTCCATCATCCCAGAGTGCAGGACACGGAATCATGGGCTCAAGTGACAGGAAGCCAGATTCCGGCTGAACATCAGGAAAAACTTCCTGACTGTTAGAGCAATACAACAATGGAACCAATTACCTAGGGAGGTGGTGGGCTCTCCCACACTGGAGGCATTCAAGATGAGGCTGGACAGCCATCTGTCAGGGATGCGCTGACTTGGATTCCTGCATTGAGCAGGGGGTTGGACTCGATGGCTGTGTAGGCTCCTTCCAACCATACTATTCTATGGTTCTATGTGATGTGCACTCATTTCAGGGGACGGTACAGCTGCAGACAGTGATGTTGTAACCAGCGAGATTCCAGCACCCAACCAGCTTGGATTTTAAGCATGTGGCCCTTTCAAGCATGTGAAGCTGGCTAGCCGTGTTCGAAAGGGAGATAGCATATTTCTTAGCAGAGCCTCATGAAAAGAGAAGGAGTGCTGAAAACCTGAAAAAAATATCTGTCTCACTGTGAGAGCTAACTGTAAAGTTAGGAATCTGCCTTTTCCATAAGCATTGGCACTCTCCCTTCCAGACTGGAAATAGTCAGTCACAGTCAATTTATTTGGATATCACACTTTCTACAATATAAATGTTTTATATAAATTTTTTAAAATTTATTATGATGCATTTTAATGTATTTTAAGCTTTGCTTTATAAACCGCACAGACAGACAGGCAGACAGACATGGTACGCAGTATATAAATCTATTAAATACTTAAATAAAAATATTGTGTTCAAAGCAGTTCACAAAACAAACAAATAGCCATAGTTATACCACATTACAATACAACCTAATCACATTACAATACAATATGACTTTATTTATTTATTTATTTATTGCATTTATACCCTGCCTTTTTTCCTCTTGCAAGGAACCCAAGGCGGCTTACATTATCCTCCTCCTCCTCTCCATTTTATCCTCACAACAACAACCCTGTGAGGTGGGTTGGGCTGAGAGTGTGTGACTGGCCCAAAGTCACCCAGCGAGCTTCCATGGCCGAGTGGGGACTAGAACCCGGATCTCCCAGCTCCTAGTCCAACACTCTTGCCACTACACCAAACTGGCTCTTGACATATTGCAATACAACCTAAACTCAACTACGGTTCATTTAAAACATATAAAAATTTAAATAAGAGTAAGACGTACTAGTAGGTCAGCTAACAATATCCAGGGAGGTGTCTCCATGACCGATTTTCTCTAAGCCGGCTGCGTGTTGAGGTTGCTAGGGATACGTGATGTGGTGGCCATCCAGAAGCAACCCTGGAGTTTATCAGGAAAAAACCAGATTTCCTGAGACTGCTTAAAGTCCGATTCTTTTCCTTAAGTTGGGTTCTCCCCAGTATAGTTGCTGTGTGCCCCAACCCCTGCATTTACCTGGATATGCTAGCCCTACCCAGGGATGTGCCTTTCACTGTGACCCCGGTGAAGGGGTGTTTCTAGGGATGTCAGAGAATTCCGCGACGGATCTCGGTGAGGCCAAATGCCAGTGCATTCGGCCCCCCGAAATCCATCGCGGAACGGCCTGCCACCCCCCCACGGATCCCACCCGGGACGAGACTTACCTGGGGTGGATGTTCCGAATGGCGGCGGCTCCAGTGGCGGCTTCAGTGGTGGCGGAGGCAGCTGGTCTTCCGAACGGCTGCCGCCGCCGCCATTTGCAGTCTGTCTTTTTTTTTTCCCCACCATAAACGTGATAGGCTACGTAAAGACTTACATAGCCTATCACATCTGGGTTAAAAAAAAAAAGCGGACGCAAATGGCGGCGGCTACAGCCGCCACCATTTGCATTCCTTATTTTTCGCCGTCTTAGTCTACGTCAATATTGACGTAGACTAAGACGAAGAAAAGAAAGGGGAATGCAAATAGCGCCCACTACGCTATTTGCGTTCCTCTTTCTTTTCTTTGTCTTAGTCTACGTCAATATTGACGTAGACTAAGATGGCGAAAAATAAGGAACTCAAATGGTGGCGGCCGTAGCCGCCGCCATTTGCATACGCGGTTTGTTGTTGTTGTTGTTACCCAGAGCCCTCCGTGGCCGGAAAGCTGGCTGCGGACGGCCCTGACCTGGGCCTGGCTGGCTGCTCCACGGAGCCGCTGTGGAGCACAGCCGGCTGTCGAGGATTCCGGGGGGGAGGACCAGATCGCCTTCCCCCCGTCGAGGATTCCGGGGGGAGGGACGGAACACCTCCCCCCCCACCATGAACAGAATCCGCAAAAAGGTAAGTCACTTTCGTGCATCCCTAGGTGTTTCCTGTCCTTGTATTTCCCAGCACAAACCAACTGGTGTCTTCTCAGAAGTAACTCCCATTGTGGTCAATGAGGCTTGTCCCCTGAATGTTCATATCAGAATTTACCGAGATCCCCTCCAATCGAAATAGCACATTTTAAAGCACTAACTCCCTAAAGGCTGTAAAGTGCTTTCTCGAAGCTGCGATTCTCCATTGTTTGGTTTAGCGCCATTCAGAAGTAACTACTTCCACCTTCGATCATCCGAATCCTGCGCAGCATCGGGTTAGAAAGGGGACTGGTTTCCCATCTGTTTCCCCTTCCTGTCTTTCTGAGCACAAACATGCATGAATTCTCAAGAGTAACTCCCATTGTGGTCAATGAGGCTTGTCCCCGAACTGCACACTCCCAAGATTCCCATGAATCAAAATAACACATTTAGAGAGCCTTAATGTGAGAGCTTCGGTTGATCGCAGCAGGATATCTACAATACAATGTTTCTTTCATGATTGGGGGGGGTGGGGAGAGAGAGAGTGTGATTTCTGTGGCTACAGGGGAGGAAACCTCCCAGGATCTTATGAAAGGAGAAAGGGGGAAGAGTTGTGGTGGGGGCGGGGAGCCTCTCTTATTGGTTGAGCAATCCCTGAAAGTCAGGTGACATTCACTCCAACACCCCCCACACCTGGAAGTATGTTCTCTGAAGCGGCTGCGATACACTTGCTTGTGGTGCTCTGTGCAGACCAAAGCCTTGAACAATCCAGGCAAGCCACGATTGGCTTCTCCTTCCATCTCCTTCCATTATCCTGGAGAAATGCCCCCAGTACTAATTACATATACTAAACAGTTCACGTTAAGAGGCCTAGCAATAAGGCAGGCCAATAAGATTTTGCTGTCAAACTCGCAGCGAAAAAGGGAAAAACAAACAAACTACAAGGCACTTTAACCAGCCCACCCTCAAGCAGCAGAAAGAGACCCTGGTCTCACCAGGGTGCCATGTCTTGGGCCAAGAAAGGGCACCCTCATATTTATTTATGACATTTCTGTACTGCCCAATAGCTGAAGCTCTCTGGGCGGTTCACAACATCCCCGCAGTTAAGTCCCTTCTGGCTTTCTCAGAAGCAGAACACCAGGAGAGGCAAGATGGGAAAAGTCTCTCCCTAGGCAGATGTCCCCAAGCTGTCCTGGAGACAGCACAAACACCTAACACACACACACACACACACACACACACCAAAACATGGCAACAGCTTTCTTATGAAAACTCCAAGGGCTGGGCGTGTGACAAGGCAGGTTTGCCCAGATGGCAAACAGAGTCTCTCTCTTTGTGAATATAATATATGATGGTTAAAAACAAGCAGTCTTTAAAAAAAAACAACAACAACAACCCTACATGTTAAAACATCTGCTGACATATATGTTTCTTGGGTAGGAATCCATCTTGCAACAAATCAGATGGTTGTTTGGTCCATTTAGCTCAGTATTGTTTGCAACAACCTTTCCCAACCTGGTGCGTTCCAGATATGCTGGACCCACCCAAAAGACCTGGAGGGCTGCCCTAGTCTCATACAAGCCTGTGCTCACTGGAGATGATGGTAATTTTAGTCAAGCACATCTGGAGGGCACCAGGTTCAGGAAGGCTGGTCTACCCTGGGCTGGCAGCAGCTCTCTAGGTAGCAGAGAGGAGAGTAGAAAGGCAGTGGTCTTTCCCAGCCCTACCGGGGTCATTTTGCATGAAAAGCACATGCTCTACCACCGAGCCACAGCCCTGTCATCCCCTAACCAGTGTCATGGACGATCATATATCCTGTCCGTTGATTTGCCATTGCAGACTAGCATTCATTCAAGAAGTTGTAAGAAGGACTCGTGGGATCTGTTGAATTCTCTACTTCCAAGCATTCTCAGGGCTCCTATTGTATCTTCAGGTGTTCAGTTTGAAATTGACCTACCCAACAAGAAAGTGAGTATCGATTCAGAGCACAATGTCGACACCTTGTTGGATACACTGAAGAAAACGGGGAAAGATGCCTCCTATCTTGGAGAGAAGTAACCACCTAGGAAGGCTTTGCTGGTGGGGCTGCTGTGCTGCAGGAAAGGTCAGTTGCCAGAAATATTCTAAAACATTGTGAAGAGGAGAACTATATTTCATGTGAAATGAGCTGAAAACGGCAGTCGCACATAGTAAACAAAACGTGAAGTCATCTTACTAAAACTTTCCCCCGTCCATTCACTTCATTGACTTAAATGAACTGAGGGCAGGGAAACTCAAAACCAGATGCCTTTGTGCCATATTTTCTCTTCTGCTAAATATTATCAGGGATGGACAGATCCTGTGATGTAGTGGTGTTGAGCCTAAGACCTGCAGTCTCAAATCCGGCCCATGGTGGTTCCCCAGGTGGCCCCACCCCCTTTCCCTCAACCACCAATCATTTGGTGGTTTCCCAGCTTTTGCTACCCGGCTTTGTTTAAAGGTCTACACACATGTGGACACAGCTGTGGAATTCCAAAATCCATATTGGTGTAGCACCTTTATTAGGCCAACCAAAAGATCACAAAAAACCTGCAAGCTTTCAAGATCTCCAGATCTCTTAATCAGGCAAAAAAGTTACAAAGAGTTTGGTGGCAGGGTAGGGCAGGGAGAAATGGGGAGAGGAAAAACCCTGACTTGATGGTGAAATCACAGTGCCTGCATGTTGAGAGTACCCAGATGGAGAGGGGGAGGAGGATTCTGCAGGTGATCAAATTAGTCTCTGCAGGTCATGTGATGGTTACAGGGTTGGAGCTGCTGGGAGCAAGAAAGGGAAAAATGTTGGATCCCCCATTTTGGAAATGTAAAATCTAGCTGTTATACAGACGTGCTTCCAAAATGGGGGGATCTGAGTTTGTTTGGCTGAATAAAGGTATTACAGTAATATTAATTTGGGGATTTTTCTTATGGTCAACCCAGCCACCTTTGCGGGGGGGGGGGGGAGGTGATTTGTTTTTTAGCTGTGGAATTGTGTGTACAGTACCCATTTACCCCATCTAAGAATACACACCTGGGAGCCTATATCTGGATTGGGCCATATAGATTTTCAAAGAGGGAGAGACTGCACACAGTACTCTTGAGCTGTTGTTGGCCACAGCTCACTTTTCGGTCTCACTGTGGTCTCTAGCAAAAATTGGTTGTACAGGCTTCTGTAGTACTTCAAGTAGTACACTGGGGGGAGAACCAAGGTAACCCCCAGCAGCATGACAAGGACTGCCGCAATACATGTGCGTATGGTCTGATGTGACTGCTGTGGGTGCCTATTGGAGAGTTTCCCTGTTGAGGCACACACTACTTTTCCCCCGCTGTCACTCTTTCTCAATGTTGGGAACACATTTTTAAAACTGTTCTAAAATATTTTGTTTAGTTTTTTAATTATGTGAAAGGGTAAGCAGGTATCTACATGTAAAGCAGGGGGGGACAGTGTACAGCTGCCCCCTTCCTCTCAGTAGGCCCCCCTTATTTTTGAACACTTATTTTCCCCTGAGAGTAAAATTGACTAGGCCAGAAACTACTTGTGATCTCTCCAGTCAGTTTCTCCACCCCATTGATTTGTATGGAACTACCAGAAGAGGGTGCAACTAGGACTTGGGTTTGACACTCACGCTGCGAGGCTCTCCGATTATGTTTGTACAACTTGCAAGCTATCAGTGGTGGGTTTAGCTCTAGTATCGCAGTGTTGCTAAGGGGGAAATCACTTCTTTTGATCTTCAGAAATGATCTGCCTATACAGCTTGAGCTTGGGCAGAGCTGCTGGCTGTCCTGTGATTCCATCTAGGCGGGAACAACAGCAAAGGGTTGGATATATCTCTTGCAGAATGTTTTGCTCCTTGTGCACTATGAAGGTTTCAGCCACCATTGAACCTACAGTTGGTTCACACAAAAATGCTTTCTTAGGAGAACTGAGCTGGGCTCCACCCATATGTCTGCATGAGAGCCAGTGTGGTGCAGTGGCGAGAGTGTTGGACTGGAAGTTGGGAGATCCGGGCTCTAATCCCCATTCAGCCATGGAAGCTCACTGTGTGACTTTGGGCCAGTCACATACTCTCAGCCCAACCCACCTCACAGGGTTGTTGTTGTGAGGATAAAATGGAGAGGAGGAGGATAATGTAAGCCGCCTTGGGTTCCTTGCAAGAGGAAAAAAGGCGGGGTATAAATGCAATCAGTCAATCAATCAATCAATCAGAACAGAAAGTGATTCCTGGGTGTCCTTCCAAGGAAGCAGTCCTGCTGATTTAAAAAAAAAAAAATCTTGCCTGTGTAGATTGTTTGTAGTTGCTATGTTATGCCTAGGCTTTTTTGTAGTTTGCACTAATCTCTCTCTCTCTCTCTCAAAAACTTGCACCAAAGTAACTCATTCTTCACACACACCCCATTCTCTGGGTTGGATCTAATACCTAGAATAGACCCATTGAAATAAATGGAACTTGTTCCTCGTGCCTACCTTAAGTCGCATTGATTCCAGTGGGCCTGCTCTAAGTACGACAAAACCTAGATCCAACCCTCTGACTTTTGTGTATATTATGCAGTTGACTTCCTTTGCATAACCTGCTTACCTTGCACAATTTAGCTGTTGCTAATCGCTGGGCGGGAGGGGGGGATTTGCAAAGTATTGTAGCTCATCCTTTTAACCACTGGGAATCTTACTCAGCCCTCCTACCCATCCCAGCTTCTGAGTGTTTACCAAGTGTTGGCCACATTCTTTCAAGAGCTTGGTTTTAGAAAGCCACAAACTAAGCAGGTGGCTGAGAATCTCAGGATTGTGACCTCTGTCCCCAGTGTCAATATTCAAGCAGGATTGTGGAATACACACCGGCTGGGTTTTAGCGGTGGAATAATAATGGGTATAAGCAAAAGAGCATCTGTGCAGAAAGCGAGCATTCAGCCTGAACTCCTCCTTGGTTCGCTGTGATAAGAGAAAGGATAACAAGTTCTCCTTGATATTGAGGGGCAGATGTACGTTAGGAAGCTGTTGTTCTCTTCTCACACATGCAAATATGGAGAGCAAATGTGGCAGAGCTGAATTAGTAAACAAAGAAACCTCCAGTGTGTCTCCCCCCCAGTCTTATTGAACCTGTGTGCCACTTCTAGAAGGTTGGGGGCACTGTCCCATTGCACCCATGGGCAGTAGTCCCTGAGATGGTGGGTCCCCCGCCCCATCCTTTTATGTAGTACTCCTGAGCCACATACAGAGTGTTTGCCAATCATCCTGTAGCAGATATGATGGGTAGGTTAATACTGGAAGCAGAGCATCCCATCCTGTACTCTTGCTGCTACTACAGAGGGCTTTTCAGAATGGCAGCTTGTTGGCTTTTGTGGGAAATAGGATGCTGTTTTTAAAAAATATATATATCTTTTTTTTTTGCATATATAATGGGGGAAAACAACAACAGAGAAATGTCAGTTCACAGCAACATTAGTAAAAATTCAACACCCATTTCTTAAAGATACACATTGATATAAATAGTCCGTAGATCTGAATAAACATCCCAAATGAGATTGGTGACTATAGGATATATGCTAGAATGTAGAGAGAACAGTTAGATCCTCAGATCATTGAATGATAGGTGGTGGGTGTTTAACCTTGCAGTATGAGTCTCTTTGCAACTGTAAGGGCTTTCAAAATCCACTTTTGCTGTCCATCTCCTAGTCTCCACGTCACAGGAATATAATTTCAAAGTGCATGAGCATCCACAATTATCAAAGATTTTTCTAAAACAAAATTAATACGAGCAATAGCCTCCAACCAAAAAGAAGCCAACGTAAGACATGCCCACATCATACACCTCAACGAAGCACCATCCGCATTACATTGCCACTGTCTAGCAGAGCTAGCCAGCTTCTTCCTAACAAGCTGCTGTGGTGTCCAATATACACAAAACATCATTTTTGCTTAATCAATCTTTGTTCTGCTCCAGCGGTGCTCTTGTTACTGTCTTAGAGGAGGGGTGGGCAATTTGCTGCCCTCTAGATGTTTTAGCTCACAATTCCCACCAGCCCTAGCCAGCTTATCCAATGGTGAGGGATCATGGGAGTTGTAGGCCAAAACATCTGGAGGGCCACATGTTGCTCACCCCTGTCTTAGAACGTAGAATTCTTACAGTGCTAGTATTGAACTTCAAGGATTTCAGTGAATGATCTGTGTTTTTATTTCCCCCGCAGAGTCAAAAAGAAGGACGGAAAGTCCACAGATTGCTAGCAGGCCAGTGTCAAATCTGTATAGCTAGAAGGTTGACCAGTCCTGTGGCCAAAGCAAATCTTTCCCCACTTCCTTCTCATATTTGTATGCATGGTCACCAACACTAGACCTCCATCCTAGCTATGAAGTGGCTCAAAGGTGGGACTCAAAACGCCAAACAAATGTGGGACTCAAAACGCCATTCTCCTTTTGTGCTTACTTTTCATGATTCTTCCTAGGTGAGCCAAAACTGTGCCATAAGTTGTACTGGAAGAAAATCACTACAGAAAAATGCAGACTGATCCCTATTTTGTTATAAATATTTTTATGCTACCCATCAATAAAAATTCCCAGGGCAGTTTGCATAAAGAAAATACAAAAAGAACTTTGTTACAAATGTTACAAAATGGAACAATTGGCAGAGCTAAATTAGGTCTAAAAGGCCCCGAAAGACAACAAAGTAGGCACCAGGTAGACCTCTCTGGGGTGAACATTCCACAATTGTTTCTTAGTCTATTAAATTTATATAGCACTGGCAAAAGCCCTGGGGCAGTTTACAATCCTAAAAGCCCAAAACAATAATAAAATAACAACCAATTCAATAATATAACAAAACTGTTTAAAATATTAAAGAGCCAGCAATAAAGTCAGTAATCGGAGGAACAAATTAAATATCAAGTGCTTGCTGGAAGAGGAAGATCTTAACCTGGTGGCTAAATGCATACAGTGAGGATGCCAGGCAGATCTCCCTGGGTGGGGCATTCCACAGACAGGGGGGTAGGGAGGCTACAGAGAAGGCTCTTTCCCTGGTAGAAAGAGGGGAAATCGCACCATTGTGGGCAGCAGCACCCCGAGAAAATCTTCCGAAGATGATCCTAACAGTCCAGCAGGAACATATGGTGGGAGTAATTGGGGTGACACCACTGAGAAGGCGCTCTCTCTCTCTCCCCCTCTCCCCCCCGGCAGCTGCCATACTTTCGACAGCAGGGTCACCCAGAGGAGGTACTGGAGTCGTTAATGAACAAGTAGGCACAAATGGAGAAAGATTGTCTTTCATGTCTTCTTTGAAGACTATAAAGTGCTTTAAAACCAGCAATTTGAATTGGGCCTGGAAACAGATTGGAAGCCAGTGCAGCTGGCATAGCACAGGGGTAGTGTAACCCTAATGCTCAGTCCCACTTAGCAACCTAGCAGCTGCATTCTGAACTCACTTTCTGGACCGCCTTTAAAGCCAGCCTCACACAGTATGCATTAACAGTAGCCTTAACTGAAGGCTACCAGTTCATGGATCGCTAAAGCCAGGCTATATCCAGGTACATCTGCAGCCTGTAAACACACCCTGCACCATAGAAGTCACCTGTGCCCCCAGTGACAAAGATGGATCAAGGAGCACCTCCAAGCTGCAAACCAGCATGCTAGTGTGGTGTAGTGATCAGAGGACAAGAAAGACCCGGATTCAAAACCCTGCTTAGCCAAGAAGCTCACTGGGTGCCCTCTAGCCAGTCACTGTCTCTCAGCCTAACTTACCTCACAGGGTTGCTGTGAGGATAAAAAGAGGGGAAGAACCAAGTCTGCCCCCTTGAGATCCTTGGAGGAAATGTGGGAGATAAATGTAAGAAAATGAATAATGAACCTGTTCCTTCGGGGGGAGTGTGCCACTGTCTAATACAGGATGAATACCACTCCCCTGGGTAGTCAAGCCATCCACTCACAGTACCTGTTACTTATCTGGACTGAGCACATTACAAGCCACGATGCATGCTTTGTGGCTGGATTTAGCGGGGGGGAGCGCACAAGTTGTGGTAGCCTGAAATAAATGGGTGAGGGCCCCAAAAAGCAGCCTTTGCTTAAAGCTGAAATTGCAATATTCAGAAACCAGTAGAAGTAGATTTCAACCTGCCAGGATACTCCGTTACTGACCTTAAGGTGAGTAGTCCAAAGGAATGTCATAGGGGAAATTCCAGTGTGAAACTGCTGAACTACAATTAATTGAGAAAGTTAGTTCTATTCATTTGGGCCTGGATAGAGACAATAGCTTTCTATCCCACTACAGGTGTTAATTTACTGACCAATGCTAAGATGATTGCGTTCATGAATTACTGCTGTTGTGAAAGGTCCCCGGGCTTATTTTGCATACATGTAAGCTCTTATTGAACTGTCACGGACTGTACTTTCTGCATGTCATTGCCATTAACTCCAACTATATTCATATTCCTTTTGTACCCATGTGCATGCAGATCTGCCAATTGAAGATTGCACTTCATGCATCTGATAAAGTGGACTGCACTTTAATAAACTTGGACTGCAGTATAATAAACTTAGCAGTCTTTAAAGTGTCACCGGACTCTTTATTGTGTTTGCTTAAAGCTGATGTCCTTCGTGGTTCCACCAGCAGGTGGTGGTGTTGTCTAACTCTCTTTGCACTTCCTTGATTTTTGCAGGGAGGCATAAGATGGCTTCAGTAAGAAGGCAGCTGTTTACACTTCTGTCAATCCTCTTCCTTTGACCGCACTTGCCCTGCCAGATGTTGGAAAAGAGAGAAAGGGTGCGAAGAAGATTGCTTTTCGTGGGGAAAGGACTAAGAGAAACCTTGACCACAGATGTTCCAAGTCATCTCCTGCAAATGTAGTGCTTATGCATTCTTCTTATTGGCCTTATAATAAAAGAAAGAGCTGCTTTGATTTTCAAGTAAATACTGTGGCTCTTGATGTATTTCTTTAAGTTTTTGCTCAGGTATGGGGGAAAGTAGTTGGTATTTAAAACAGAATACCAACCTGGGCTTAAGTCATTCAAACCCACCATTATGGTAATACTCTAAGGACACGATCCTATGGGATGGCCACAGACCTCTGAACTTGGAGGCTTATGGCCATCCAATTCAGAGGAGAAGGAGGAGTGGAGGAGGTGATCTTTGCCTCTGTGCTCCCTCCGCTCTGAATTTTAGCTAAATGGGCTGGGGCCAGATCATATCCCTGCTTCCGCAGTCCCCTCCCCACCCACCAGCATGCCCCCTTTCTGTCCTCTCCGAGGTCGCCCTTGCGAGCTCAGAGATGAGAGGCAGCCAGTGCAGTTCTCTCCACGCCAGCTTCGAGGGGGATGGGGAGGGGAGCTTGGACTGCTGGGTTTGAGGTTGGAGCTCTGTCTCCATCCTTGGATCCAGGAATCTGAAGTATCCCATGACCCCCCAGTCTCTGTCTAGGGTCCATAGGATTGCTCTTCCCAGGGATGTACAGAGCCCTGCTGGGTTACACTGTTGGGTGCCAACACACGATATATTTGTCTTGGTCCAAAATTAGAGTGGCATGTGTCGCAGAGAGAACCAAGGAGTCCTGGGTTCAAATCCTGTATTATGTGTGGCCCTTACTGAGTAGCCTTAGACAAGCTGCTATTTCTTCAGCCTAACCCACCTGCCAGACAGGGCCTGCCCAAGTTAGACAGATAGATAGATTACTTTATTATCCTTTGTTTTATCTGTGGATGATATTTCTATACCGCCTTTCTGAAGATAACCAAGGCAGTTTATGAATGATTCAAAAGATAAAACAGTCAAATAAAAACATAAGTAAAACACTAAAACCAGCCTTACAAATCATAATAATTATAAAAGAAAAGTTTAAAAGGCATGTTTTGGCCCCCTTCCTGAATTCAGAGAGAGTGGGGACCAGTTGCAACTCCAAAGGAAGGGTGTTCCTGAGTTTGGGAGCAACACAGGAAAAAGCCCTTTCCCGTGTGCGCAGCAAGGCCTCTGAAAGCAGGAGTGACTTCAAAGGGTTCTCTCCTGCTGGTCTTAATAACCGAGCTGGTTCATGCTGAGACCCTCAGATAAACAGGCTCTAAGCTGTTTTGAGCTTTAAAGGTTAAAACTGACTCCTTGAATTGAGCCCGGAAAACAGTTGGCAAGCAGTGCAGATTTTTCAATGTTAGGGTGAGTTGATCACGCTACCGTGCCTAGCTGCTGCATTTTGCACCAACTGAAGCTTCCAGAGGCTCTTCCAGGGCAGCCCCATGTAGAGCGCATTCCAGTAGTCTAACCATAATATAACCAGGGCATTGATCATTGTTCCCAAATTGTGCTGCCTGAGGCAAAGGACAAGATGGTCTGTCCACCCTGCCCCTTCATTTCAAGTACAAAAGCTTACTGGATTGGCAGTTTAATTTTATTTCAACGCTGGTGACAGGTTAATGTTCTCCACTGCATTCGAGGGCAGCAGACTAGCTTATGGGGAACAGAGCAGGCAGTGTGGCAAACACAGCTCTGTCTTCCAGTACTAATCTGCCCACATGATGAAATTTGAGGCCCTACCTGCAGGCCTGTAAGTGCAATTAAGATGGTAAGTGCAAGGGATGGGACTTCTCAGTAGTAGCCCCCATTTTATGGAATTTTGTTCCAATTGATGTCTGCCAAGCCCCAGCAGGGCCTTGAAGAGGGCCCTAAAGACTCACCTTGGCCTATAATTGAGTTAGCATTGTGCTGGGGCCATTGTGCATATTTATTTATTTATTCATTTCATTTCTATACCGCCCAATACCCGAAGCTCTCTGGGCAGTTCACAAAAATTAAAACCGAACAGCACACAATAAAACAATTTAAAATATATAGAAAATTAAGACCACAATATAACAATACAACCACAATCAAACCTAGCAGCAGTGCAGGAGTTTAAAATACAGATTTAAAACAACAAAGCTAAAAGTTTAGAAAGCTAAAATGCCTGGGAAAATAAAAAGGTCTTCACCTGATGCCGAAAGGAATACAATGTAGGTGCCAGGCGAACCTCACTAGGGAGCTCATTCCAGAGACGGGGTGCCACAGCAGAAAAAGCCCTCCTCCCAGTAGCCACCCGCCTCACTTCCTTTGGCAGGGGCTCATGGAGAAGGGCCGCTGACAAAGATCTTAAGGTCCAGGCAGGCACATATGGAAGGAGGTGATCCTTCAGATAACCTGGCCCCAAGCCATTAAGGGCTTTAAATGTTAATACCAGCACTTTGAATCGGGCCCGGAAATGGACTGGCAGCCAGTGCAACTGAAAAAGTACTGCTGTAATATGAGCTCACAGGCCAGTCCCTGTTAACAATCTTGCTGCCCTATTTTGGACCAGCTGAAGTTTCCAGACTATTGTCAAAGGCAGCCCCACATATAACACATTGCAGTAATCCAGACGAGAATTTATCAGAGCATGGATAACTGTAGCTGGGCTATCTCTGTCCAGATAAGGGCGTAGTTGGTATACCAGCCTAACCTGATAAAAAGTGCTCCATGCCACTGAGTTCACCTGTGGCTCAAGTGGCAGTTCTGGATCCAAGAGCACCCCCAAACTATGAATGTGATCCTTTAGGGGGAGTGCAACCCCCTCCAGAACAGGTTGAATATCACCTAGCCGGGCAGACGAACCACCCACTAACAGTAACTCTGTCTTGTCTGGATTGAGTTTCAGTTTATTGGCCCTCATCCAGTCCATTACCGTGCCCAGGCCCTGATTCAGAACAGCCACTGCCTCACCTGGGTTTGATGAGAAAGAGAGGTAGAGCTGGGTGTCATCCGCATGTTGATGGCACCTCAGCCCACACCTCCGGATAACCTCCCCCAGCGGTTTCATGTCGATGTTAAATAGCATGGGGGATAAAGAGCCCTGTGGAACCCCATGGCACAATTGCCATGGCACAGAGCAATAATCCCCCAGCACCACCTTCTGGAATCAGCCATCCAAGTAGGAGCGGAACCACTGCAGTGCAGTGCCTCCAACTCCCAACCCAGACAACCTATCCAGAAGGATACCATGGTTGACGGTATCGAAAGCTGCTGAGAGGTCCAGGAGAATCAACAGGGTCGCACTCCCCCTGGCCCTCTCCTGGCAGAGGTTATCCCACAGGGTGACCAAGGCAGTTTCTGTTCCAAAACCAGGCCTGAAGCCCGATTGAAATTGATCTAGATAATCCGTTTCATTCAACAGTGCCTGGAGCTGTCCTACAACCACCCGCTCAAGCACCTTGCCCAGGAAGGGGATATTGGCCACTCGCCTATAATTGTTAACATCCTCTGGGTCCAGGTTAGGCTTTTTCAGGAGTGGTCTAATTACTGCCTCTTTTAAAGCGGCAGGCACCACTCCCTCTCTCAAGGAGGAATTTACAACCTCCTGGACCCAGCCAGACAACCCCTCCTTATTTGATTTAATAAGCCATGAAGGGCAAGGGTCAAGCACACAGGTGGTCAAGCACCTTGTCCAAGCACCTTGTCCGCATCCTCAGGCCTCAGTAACTGAAACTCATCCAATAAAACTGGACCAGACGGTGCTCTGAACATCTCTACCAATGGAACTGCATTAATCGTGGTGTCCAATTCATGATAAATCTGAGCGACTTTGTCTTCAAAGTGCCTTGCAAACTTATCACAGCGTGCTACCGAGGGTTCCACCGTCTCTCTCCCTGGCCCAGAATGTAACAGGCTGCGAACCACTCAGAAAATCTCTGCTGGATGACACTGAGAAGATGCACTGGGAAAAAAACTGTCTCTTTGCCACCCTCACCACCACAGAGTAGGCT
Organism: Heloderma suspectum; assembly: GCF_057233095.1. Classification (NCBI taxonomy): domain Eukaryota; kingdom Metazoa; phylum Chordata; class Lepidosauria; order Squamata; family Helodermatidae; genus Heloderma; species Heloderma suspectum. The sequence goes on along the minus strand of NC_139459.1, from coordinate 268,549,060 downwards.
TGATAGTGGGCTCTTACCTGTGTTCGGTCAGACTCAGCACAAGTTTTCCTCCACCTGCGTTCTAGCCGTCTCCCCTCTTGCTTCATTGCCCTCAGCTCAGGTGTATACCAAGGAGCTGGCCGGGCTCTGCTCAGAGGGAGAGGGCGCTTGGGCATGATTGTGTCAACCGCCCGAGTCATCTCTGCATTCCACAGAGCGACCTGGGCTTCGACAGGAGCACCAGCCATACCAGCGGGAAAATCCCCCAGAGCCCTCTGGAATCCATCAGAATCCATTAACCTCCGGGGCCGGACCATTTTAATATGTCCCCCACCCTTGCAAAGGGGAAAGGCCACCAGGAGTGTAAACCTCACCAGGAAGTGATCTGACCATGACAAAGGGACAGATGTTAATTCCTCCACTTTCAGATCACCATCCCCCTGCCCAGTCGAGAAAACCAGATCACGCGTGTGTCCTTTTATATGCTTTGGGCCGATGACATGTTGGGACAGCCCCATGGTTGTCATGGCGGCCATGAAGTCCTGAGCCGCCTCGGATACAGCAGCCTCATCATGGAAGTTGAGATCCCCCAGGACCATCATCCTAGGGGTCCTCAACACCAAGTCCGAGACCACCTCTGTCAGTTTAGGCAGGGAGTCTGATGGGCAGCGGGGTGGGCGGTACACCAACAGAATCCCTAATCTATCCCAGGTACCCAACATAAGGTACAAACACTCAAGATCTGTACTCGAATGGGTGGGAAGCCTAGAGAGGGAGATTGAATTCCTATAGACCATGGCAACCCCCCCTCCCCGACCCTCAAGTCGGTGTTGGTGCTGCACTGAGTACCCAGGATAGCACAACTGGGAGAGAGTGACCCCTCCCAGTTCCCCCACCCAGGTCTCAGTAATACATACCAGGTCAGCCCCCTCATCCACAATCAAATCATGGATGAGGGAGATTTTATTTTGGGCCGATCTGGCATTCAGCAGCAGCAGCACCAGGCCTGAGGGCAGACTGGTAAGGCTGCCAGGAACCATCAGGTTGGGCGAAGAACCAGAAGAGGGGACAGCTGTAAGGTGTCCAGCCCCTCTTCTCCTCAGCTGGCCTGTTAATCCCCCAACGCCATGCCTCCCCCTGCCCGTGACCACAGTTATGGTGGCACCTCCCCGACCCCCTGAGTTGCTCAATAGCCCTCCCAGGCACATATTAAAATGTTAGGATATAAAATATACAACAGTGTAAAAGAATATAAAAGATAAAAGAGATAAAAGAGAACAGCAGCTAAGAAGGAGCAGATAAAATCCACGTTTGCCCCTTTCTCCCTGGTCTTTAAAGCTGCTGCCCTCTGCTGCATACGGTACTGTCTGGCTTAAAGTTGCTGCCCTCTGCTGCATATGGTACTGTCTGGCTTTATCTGTTCATTCTGAATTCATCATTGTTTTTATTCTTATATTATTATGCTTTATGCTTTCAAGTTTTGTCATATATGCTACTTTGGGAGGATTTATAGATAACCCTCCTGCCTTGGGAGGGTTTATAAGAGGGGTGGCCATCCAGATTTTGTTGGACTCTTAATTCTCATCTGAATGGCTGATGGGCAAGGATTATGGGATTTGTAGTTCGACAACAACTGGAGGGCCACAGGTTCTCCACCCGCAAGCATATGCTACCCAAGGCAGCTGTGTCACTGCTAAATAGCAGGACCAGCCCAGCTACCCAATACATTGTATAGGTAAAAATGGGAGCATTTCCTGTATCCTGTCCTGAGCACCTGGGAGGAAGGGTGGGAAACAGGTATGGTGTGACTGGGACCTTCCCCAGTATTAAGCATCAAGCCAAAAATGGATGTAGTCACTTCAGTAAAACATTCAAATGTGGACTTGGACCTTGGACCTGTGTGTGTGTGTGTGTGTGCTCATGCTGCCCACGACCTATTACTGGGTCATAAGTGGCAGAAGATGTAATATGCCTCAAGCAAGGAGAAAATATAGAAGCTTATGAGTATCCTGTAGCTCATACATCTCTGGAGATCCAAGCTCATTTCCTTTGTAGGCCTTGGGAGTCCCAGCATCTCCCAGCCAGCATGGCTGGCTGAGGAATGCTTGGAGTTATAGGACTTTTTCCCATCGAAATATGCATATACCTTGAGTTGTTTGGAAATATACATCCATCAATACATATATGCAATGTTTCCAATCACAGTAGTATACATTATCAGATAGGAGTCTTGAAATGAATCAGAACAGATGTACTAGCTAGAAAGAAGAGTATTTTTTCCCTCCCTTCTCCCGATCAATCCACGTTTTTCTCCTTTTCAATCTCAATCCTAAATGTTAATAAAAACAGTCTCAGAGCACCGTTTACTCTTAACATGCATTAATACTTTGGGTTCATATTAGTCACTCTGGGATGGTTTCCATACATGCATGGTTCTAGCTAACCCAAGTAGAGTCCTGCATGGAGGATCTCCTTCTCAGTGATGTATCTGAAGAAGCTTGTCAGAGAACACCCCCTTGGCTCAGGAATTGCAGTGGTTTGCAGATACCATTTCTTGCCTTTTTCTTCAACTTAGTCACAGCAGAAATTTGGCAGAAGTTTCTGTGCTCTTAAATACAGGCCTCAATCGCAGGGGGTTGGACTCGATGGCCTTGTAGGCCCCTTCCAACCCTACTATTCTATGACTATTCTATGATCTCCTTAAGTGTGCCTGATTGCAACGCATTCATTTTAATGGGACTTAACAGCGGAATCCTACACGTGTCTGCTAAAAGTAAGCCCTATTCAGCAAAACTCATTCCAATTTCCAAGTGTGTATAGGATTGCAGCCCCAGTGTCCATAACTCTGCACTGGATTGTGGGGTGGGGGGCTCCCTCAGCATTAGACCCTTCTCAATATTTATTTATGCCTTACTTAGAAGCACTCATGATGGGCAATGGAACCATATTTTAATACTGCTTTTGGAATTTTCAGGTCTTGATGTGCTCAGTTTCTCCACTGGATCATTTGGGTTAACAGTGAGTGACTCTGTTTACCTACTTAATGGCTTTTCCTTTAGCATTCTTGTGATCATAGACACATGGAAAGACTAGGCATTTAGTTCAAAGTCCTTCATCTCTTAATTTTAGAGTGTGGCTCTTCCAAGGGAGCAGAATGAGATCAAAACACACAGATGCAAGGGCCTAAGTTTGGTCACTAGTAGCGGAGTAGCAAAACTCAAAGTACTTCTCACACTTTGATAGTGAACATTTATTTGCAAATACGTATCACCAAGTGTAGTCAAATGTAGTTCAGCTAAACATGCTAAGGATTCCAGCCCAGGACTTAGTTGTCTAAAAGCTAATATGTTTTTGCATAGCAAGCTGATAATGGGTTTAGCTCAGGGATCAACGACTGGAAACCTGTGTGCCTCATCCAGCCCTTGCCCTAATTTTTGTGGCTCCCACCTCTCCATGCATGAGATGGGACATGGACTCCTTTTAATCTGGAAGCTGCTTCTCCTACCATGAAATGAGAGGATTCTCCCGAGGCATCATGGTAAAGGAGGGGTGGACAATTTGTGGCCTTCCAGATGTTTTGGCCTATACATGATCCCTCACTGTTGGCTATGCTGGCTAAGGCTGATGGGAGTCGTAGGCCAAAACATCTGGAGGGTCATAAGTTGTCCAGCCCTGCTGTAAAGCTTGCTGTGTTGCTTTTGGCCTAGCAGCATTACTTCCTGAGGTGTGACACAGAGGACTATGGGATGGCCATCCATTTCATGTTAAAAAGAGCTCTTGCCAGGTTCTTTAGCTGGAGATGGCAGCCCCCCTTTGCCAAGCTGCTGTCATTGGCACCTGCCAATGAGGTCATTGCTATGGCAGCTTTTGACTCCTCTGCACCCCTCCCAGCCTGAAAAGTTAGTTGCCTTTAGCATAAGTGGCCAACCTCATGTATTCTTTAGCATAAGTGACCAACTTCCTTATTTCCACCTTCATCAACCAGACACCATCTGCTGCCAGATCAGAAGAAACATTAGTTGACAACCATCAAAGATGTAATCAGGATTCTGAGCCTGACAGTCATCACTTCCAGAGTGGTCATGTGCCCTACTTTACAGAGGACAACCCTCTGTTTGAAGGGCTGTCCAGTCCAAGTCTGGTGTACAGATAAAAAAACCGTAAGAAGGGAGGGAGAGCATGGACCTTGAAGTTGCCCATCCACAGTTAGAATCTGGACAGCACACCAAGCAGGTAGGCACACAGGTCACCAGGTCATCGTTTCTCCACTATGGTGAGATGTATTTCCATGGAAAGTAGAGTAATTATTTCTAAATGAGCATCTATAGATATTAATTAGCATATGTCAATTTTATGCAGATCGGTGTCCTGTCCTCTTTTTTGGCAATTTGTAAGTGGCCGCCCAAACAGATTGCAAGAAGTCTTCTCCCCCCACCCCACCCAACCCCTCAGGATTCATGCCTAGAGTTCCAGAACAGTCCTTCCCCAACCTAGCATAGAATCATAGAATCATAGAATAGTGGGGTTGGAAGGGGCCTACAAGGCCATCGAGTCCAACCCCCTGCTCAATGCAGGAATCCAGGTCAGAGCATCCCTGACAAATGGCTGTCCAGCCTCGTCTTGAAGGCTTCCAGTGTGGGAGAGCCCACCACCTCCCTAGGCAGTTGGTTCCATTGTCGTATTGCTCTAACAGTCAGGAAATTGTTCCTGATGTTCAGCCGGAATCTGGCTGCCTGTAACTTGAGCCCATTATTCCATGTCCTGCACTCTGGGATGATCAAGAAGAGATCCTGGCCTTCCTCTCTGTGACAACCTTTCAAGTACTTGAAGAGCGCTATCTTATCTCCCCTCAGTCTTCTCTTCTCAAGGCTAAACATGCCCAGTTCTTTCAGTCTCTCTTCATAGGGCTTTGTTTCCAGTCCCCGATCATCTTTGTTGCCCTCCTCTTAACCCTCTCCAGCTTGTCTGCATCCTTCTTAAAGTGTGGTGCCCAGAACTGGACACAGTACTCCAGATGAGGCCTAACCAGTGCTGAGTAGAGGGGAACTAGGCATCCTCCAGATGTTTTGGATTACAACTTCTACCATCCCCAGCCTGCATGGCAACAAATGCTGGAGCTGGGGGAGTTGCTCTCCTTTACTGGGCATGCACATATTTAACTGGAAGCAGAATGTCCTTCTGCTATTGGTAACGTATTATTATCTTAGGACCCGCGGTTCTCTTTTCCTCTGCCATTATCTCTTAATGTTTCCAGAAACCCTGTCCTTACTGCATCTGTAATTTTCCAGATTTCTGTCTTAGTGCGGCAGGTTTTAGTTAGCCTCTTCCTTTTTCAGCTCTCTAATAACCAGAACAGTTTGCCGTAGGGCTTTGGTAGTGTGTGGTGTCCTTGGCTTATGCTACTAGATGATAAGTTCATTTTTTGTGGAGTTGTTTTGGCTTGGAGTTGTTGTTGTTTTTTTCTCCTAGTTCTAGGCATGAAATTGGCTCCTTAGCCATCACAGCGTTACGATACACATTGCTGGCAGCATTTGCTGGTTGAAGTTATATCCCTACTGCTATCAGACAGAACAAAAATGGTGAAGGGGACAAGATCAGAAAAGAAGGGGAAGCTCTTTTGCCCGATTGCCCATCTTGCCCTCTGAGCACAATTCAAAATGATGCTTTTGATATCAACATAGATATCACCTGTGTATCTCTGTGATTTCTGTGTACAGTTATTCAGAGTCTCAGGGTGATGGTCTCCTTGTCTGCCAAGTTTGAACAGACCTTTTTTCCTTTGTTCTCCATTACCATTTCAGTTGCCTCTCTGAATTCCACTAAAAGCAGAACTGAGTTAAAAATACTCCTTTTTCTTAAATCACAGTAGCATTTTGAAATAGACTGATACTAAATTCTGCAGTGGTTTCATCAACTCCGCATCTGGGAAGTGCATAATGTGTTTTTCAGTGTCACAGCTACAAGCATTCTGTATTCTCCCCATATCTTTATCTTTATGTTAGTTTTACAATCCCGCTTTTCGGCTAAACCCTGTAATGCAACCTCATTGAACCTTGCCGGAAAAAAAAAATCACACCAAGTCCCATTTAACATTGTTAATATTTATTACCTCAGTTCAAAGGATTGAAATGAACTGATTTTTATGAAGCTTTAAGCACATATGCCCCATAATGCAGTGTGCCTGCCAAGGAAACATACGTGCATGAGAGCCCATCACCTTTAATGCAGGGTCATAATGAAAATAAAGGCATGTGCAGAAACAACCAGGGCATTCAACTGGGGGCTTAACTAAATGTTACATACAAATGTGTGTAACAAAACCCCACAGTACTTGTCTGTGAATGAGGAAAGCTGCATCAGGAAGGGGGCACCCAGCCTGCTCAGCGTCGCCTCATCTCTCCACCCTTCATTTCTCCCTTTAATGCCCTCTTCTTATGAAATTTTGTTCCCTTAAAGTTACTTTTAGCTTTTCCAAGGTCTTCTCTCCAGCAGTGATGGAGAGGGAGAGAAACCAGCTGTAACTCATGCAGGGAACCATCCAACAGCTGTTGAAATACCGTGGTATTCCAAAAATGCTAGGCCAAATACTCAAAGGATTGTGGGGGATTAGCACAAACCAAACAAAGAGATGCCAATGTACAGCTAATATGCACACCAGTCTTGAAGGACTGTGCTTCCAGGATGGTTTCATCAGTCAAACAGTGGTATGGCTGCACAATGGACCTGCAGCCTTTTGCTTCATAAGTGTAGAATTATAGGAAGCTGCCCTATACTAAGGGCCTCTCTACACCAGCCTAAAATCCTGCATTTAAAATGGGGCTTTCTGCTTCCGTTTTAAATGCAGGATCACAACGACTCCCTTTTTCACCCACTCCCCTTCCCCCGCTTCTCCCCATATCCGAGCCTTCCATTATCTTTCACTGATCTCACTCCTCTTCTTGCCGCTTTTCCTCTTTTCACGAAGGGAACTCCAGCGGAACACAACGGGGTAATTTGATAGCTCATTATCTGCGATCTATTTAAAAACGGAACAAAGGTCATTTAGTGCAGGGGACGCCTTGGAGGATCACTGCATCATGTAAAGAGCCCACAAACTTCCGTGAAGGAGCAATCTCAATTGCAGGATAACAGCCCAGTGTGAAGGAGCCCTAAGTCAGGTCATTGATCCATCCAGCTCAGGTTTGCCTACAAAACTACCAGCAGCGATTCTCTAGGGTTTCAGACAGGAGTGTTAATAGCCCTACTGGGAAGGAAATGCCGGAGACTGAATTGGGATCTGTGGCATGCCAAGTGCTCCAGTAGCCCTAAGGAATTGTTATCCTTCCACATAAGCATAAGCATATCCACGCTACAAAGTTAAACTGGTTTAATGTCATTCTTCCTAGAGAACCCTAGGAACTGTAATTCTGTGAAGGGGTGATAAAGATCTGTAGCATCTCCCCCAAGCTATGGTTACGCGTTACAGCGGCAGCATGGAGACTTCCTCCCATGGATGGTGCCAATCACACAGTACCACAGGGTTGGGGCCAATCATGCAGGTCCATGCTGCACAATTGTCACAAGGTTGGGATGTCAGGGATGACAATCAGGTGCAAAGGAGCTGTGTAACAGTGTAACTAGTCCCACCCATGTGGTGCTAGGCCTGTAAACACTGCAGCAGCCACAGCATAGTAGGAAGCCATGGAAAAATGGCTCCCATGCTGCTGCCATAAGTATAAAGGGCTGCTCCCATTCTCAGGATTTGCTGGGTGAAACTATGTTAAAGTGGAATAAAACTAATAAAGAACCATTGTATCACACTGACCTGCCAACAAAACTAAACATGCAATGGTTATTATCAGAGGTGTGGCAGGTCTAGAATTGGGCTGATTTTAGAGCAGGAGTGTTGAAGAACCCATAGGCCAAATTCAGTTTTGGAAAAGGGCCCACAAGGTGTGCATTCCAATGGCGCTGGGGGCCCCAAAGGCAAAATGTGTGAGGCCAAAAATACAAAAAGCACCAGCCTATTTTAGCTTGCAGCTCTTACTGCCAGAAACGAAGCTTTAGGGGAGGCATCTCAATCTTTTAGAATGGAAACATCTCCACACAAAAGCTGGGAAACCACCAACCAATCGGTGGTCAGGGGAAAGGGGGTGGGGCCAGGGGAAGGGGTGAGGTCCTCTGAGGAACCCTGGAAGGCCTGTTTCAGACTCCAGGTGGAGTGGATTTGGCTCACAGGCCTGAGGTTCCACACCCCTGCTTTCGAGAAGTCTGGGACTGACGCTGAGAAGTTCTAGCCAAGTATTTCTTATAACCAATTCATGGGGTGTTGTCTGAATGCTCTTTCAGCTAGATTCTACCTTCCTTAGTTCCCAGTCAAAGGGGAGTGGGAGGTATTGGATCACAGGAACCATGAAGAGCCCCAGGGCTCCTTCACACGGAGCTTTTATCCTCCTGTTGAGATTGCTCACTCACAAAAGTTTGCAGGCCCTTCAGATGACATCATGAACCTCCAGGGCATCTCCTGCATTAAGTAACCATTATTCTTTTTTTAAATAGCTTGGAGATAATGAGTTATCAAATTATCCCACTTGAGTACTAGTTGTTGTTTTGTGGTTGTGGTTGTGGTTGTTATTGTTATTTATTTATATCCTGCCTTTTTCCCAATACTGGGACTCAGGGCAGCTTTACAACATTAAAACTTATACAATTAAAACCAATAAATAGAAATATAAATACAAGTGTACAAAAGTTAAAATATAATTAAATCATCAATATTAAAATTGTAAAAATATAAAAACATTAAAGGACAACAAGAAAAATAGTATCCATCCGTCATATTTTCACAGGTCCAGACTAGTTATCCCCAAAGGCCTGCTGGAACAAAAAAGTTTTTACGTGCCCACGAAAGCATATCAAGGAGGGTGCCACTCTCGCCTCCCTGGGAAGGGAGTTCCAGAGCCTTGGGGCAGCCACCGAGAAGGCCCTCTCCTGCATTCCCACCAGGCAAGCCTGTGATGGTGGCGGGACAGTGAGAAGGAAGATCTCAGGGCACGAGTAGGCTCATAGGGGAGAATATGGTCTTTCAGATAACCTGGACGTGAGCCGTATAGGGCTTTATAGGACATGATCAGCACTTTGAATTGTGCCCGGAAACAGACTGGGAGCCACTGAAGCTGTTTTAACAGGGGAGTTGTATGCTCCCTGTAACCAGCCCCAGTCAGCAGTCTGGCAGCAGCTCTTAGAACCAGCTGAAGTTTCCGAACACTCTTCTGAGGCAGCCCCATGTAGAGCGCATTACAGTAATCCAAATGGGATGTAACTAAGGCATGTGTCACTGTGGCCAAGTCAGACATCTCAAGGAACAGGCACAGCTGGGGCACTAGCTTTAACTGTGCAAATGCACTCCTGGCCACCACTGAAAACTGGGCATCCAGGCTCAGGGCTGAATCCGTAGGGATGGCGGAGAATTTCTCCCCAATCTTCGGGGGGCCGAGCGCCAACGCATTCGGCCCCCCGAAATCGGCGGTGAAATTCTCCACACACACCCCCGGGATGGGACTTACCTTTGGCAAATGTCCCTCCCGGCGGTGGGTCCCGGCGGCGGTTCGTCAGCCTTTCATAGGGGGCGGGGGCGGCAACCGGTCTTCCGACCGGCTGCCGCCGCCGCCATTACAAAGTAAAGTGTAAAAAAACCCCCAAACCCCGTGATAGGCTACATAACGATTAACATAGCCTATCACGGCTAGATTTCCAAAGTCAGCTGTGATAGGCTACGTTAATCGTTACGTAGCCTATCACGGGTGACTTTGAAAAAAAAAAGCGCCTACGCAAATGGTGGCGCCCTATGAGCGCTGCCATTTGCGTTCCTTATTTGGTCCCGGTAGTCTACGTAAAGATTTTGGTCCCGGGACCAAACAAGGAACGCAAATGGCGGCGCCCATAGGGTGCCGCCATTTGCGTACGCGCTTTTTTTTTTTCCAAAATCACCCATGATAGGCTACGTAATGATTAACGTAGCCTATCACAGCTGACTTTGGAAATCTATCCGTGATAGGCTACGTTAATCGTTATGTAGCCTATCACGGGGGGGGGGGGTATTTTTTGTTTCGCAGCCGGGGAGACAGGGCGCTTCTCCCCGGCCTGAATTTCGGCTGGGCGAGGCGGGGCGCCTCCCCCCCAGCCTGAATTTCGGGGGGAGAAGCGAAGCGCCTCCCCCCACCGCGAAGCACCCCTGCGAAAAGGTAAGTGACTTTCGTACATCCCTAGAATCCAGAAGTACAACCAAGCTGCGAACCTGTGTTTTCAGGGGGAGTGTAACCCCATCCAGCACAAGCTGGATCCCTATTCCCTGATCTATCTTTCAACTAGGGATGTCATAGAATTTCGCCACGAATCTCGGGGAGGCCGAATGCCAGTGCATTCGGCCCCCCGAAATCGGTGGTGGAACGGTCTGCCCCCCCCGCCCCCCTCCAGGATGGGACTTACCTTGGGCGGATCTTCCTGGCGGCAGCGGCTCCGGTGGTGGTTCAGCGGCGGCAGCAGCCAATCTTCTGACTGGCTGTCGCCGCCGCCATTTCCAGTTTAAAAAAAAAAAAAAAGTGACAGGCTACGTAAAGATTTACGTAGCCTATCACGGCTGATTTAAAAGAAAGAAAAAAACATGCATATGCAAATGGCGGCGCCCATGGGCGCCGCCATTTGCATTCCTTATTTTGGCACGTCTTAGTCTACGTAAACATTTACGTAGACTAAGATGGCAAAAATAAGGGGAACACAAATAGTATAGCATCTACGCTATTTGCGCTCCCCTTATTTTTGCCGTCTTAGTCTACGTAAATGTTTACGTAGACTAAGACGTGCCAAAATAAGGAACGCAAATGGCGGCGCCCATGGGCGCTGCCATTTGCGTACACGCGTTGTTGTTTTTTTCTTTTAAATCAGCTGTGATAGGCTACGTAAACATTTACGTAGCCTATCACGGCTGACTGCAGGGACGCAAACGGCGGCAGCTACGGCCGCCGCCATTTGTGACCCTGCTAGCCAGCAGCCGGATGTTCGGCCACTGGCGGAGCTGGCCAGCGGCTCCGCAGAATCCCTGCGGAGTGGAGCCGGCCGGCCAGAATTTGCGGGGGGGAGGGACGGAGCACCTCCCCTCCCGGCCAGAATTTCGGGGGGAGGGATGGAGCGCCTCCCCCCCCACCACGAATGTCACCCTTCGAAAAGGTAAGTGACTTTTGTACATCCCTACTTTCAACTGACCAGGAGCACCTCTGTCTTGTCTGGATTAAGCTTCAGTTTGTTTGCCCTCATCTAGTCCATTACTGCTGACAGACACTGGTTCAGGACCCCAACAGCTTCCTTGGAATTAGATGGAAAGGAAAAGTAGAGTTGGGTGTCATCAGCATACTGGTGACACCGAACCCCAAAACTCCAGACAACCTCTCCCAGTGGTTTCATGTATATGTTAAATAGAATGGGGGACAAAGCAGAACCCTGAGGGACTCCACAAGCCAATGGCCAGGGAGTCGATCAGAAGTCCCCCAGCACCACCTTCTGGGTCTGCCCCTCCAAGAAGGAATGGAGCCACTGTAAAACAGTGCCTCCAAGTCCCATCCCAGTGAGGCGGCCCAGAAGGATACCATGGTTGATGGTATCAAAAGCTGCTGAGAGGACGAGCAGAACCAACAGGACACACTCCCCCTGTCTAGTTCCCAGTGTAAGTCATCCACCAAGGCGACCAAAACTGTTTCTGTCCCATAACTGGGTCTGAAGCCAGACTGAAATGGAACTAGATAATCTGTCTCATCCAGGAATCCCTGGAGTTGGGAGGCCACCACGCGCTCCAATACCTTGCCCAGAAATGGAATATTGGAGACTGGCCGATAATGATCCAATATGGTGGGGTTCAGGGAGGGCTTTTTTAACAAAGGTCTCTCCACCGCCTCCTTCAGGCAGGCTGGAACTCTGCCTTGCCTAAGGGAGGCATTAACCACTCCACTTACCCACTCAGCCAGTCCACCTCTGGCTGCTTTTATGAGCCAGGAAGGGCAAAGATCTAGGACACACGTGGTGGCCCTCACCTCTCCCAGGATCCTGTCAACATCCTCAGGCTGTACAAATTGAAACTATCCAACAACACTGGACAAGCAGGGGCCAAAGTTACATCCACCGGGTCTATATCAGTTATAGCATCCAAATCAGAGCAGATCCGAGCGATTTTGTCTGCAAAGTGCTGAGCAAATTGTTCACAGTGGGCTTTCGAGAAGTTTAAATTATCCTCTTGCGGGCTGGTGTGTAAAAGACCCCTAACCACTCAAAACAGCTCCGCTGGACGGCTCTTTGCAGACACAATAGTGGCAGAAAAAAATATTTTGTTTGCTGCCCGTATTGCCACAGAGTAGGCCTTCAAATAGGATCTAGCCCAGATTCCCTCTTGAGTTTTCTGCTAACATCGCTCTAGTCATCTTCTCACTCATTTCATCACTGCCAGCTCCCTAGAAAACCAGGGTGCTGGTGCGGCTCCACTTCGTGAGAGAGGATGCTCAGGAGCAATTGCGTCCACGGCCCTGGTCATTTCTCCATTCCAGGGATCAGCCAGAGCTTTGACAGAATCGCCTGCCGAGGCAACAGGAAAATCCCCCAAAGCTGTCAGGAAACCATTTGGATCCATCAGCCTCCTGGGGCGGACCATCTTAATCGGCCCTCCAACCCTGCAGAGGTTCCGAGTGCCAGCAAGTCAAAACCCCACCAGGTAGTGATCTGTCCATGACAACGGAACTATAGAGAGTTCCTCCACTCTCAGATCACTATCAGCCCATCCAGCACAGAAAACAAGGTCCAGAGTGTGCCCAGCAGCATGGGTGGGTCCAGATACCTTCTGAGACAGACCCATGGTTGTCATGGCGGACATGAAGTCCTGAGCCTCTCCCGACAGGGCAGCCTCAGCATGGATGTTGAAATTCCTCAGCACAACAAGCCGAGGGGTCTCCAACACCAACCCTGAGACTACCCTGGCTAGCTCAGGAAGGGTGACTGTTGGGAATCCGTATTCTGTCCCGGGCACCCACCTTCAAATACACACACTCAAACCCAGCAGACTGCGGGATGGGGCACCTGGTGAGGGGGATCGAATCCCGATAGACCACTGCCACTCCACCTCCCTGCCCCCCAGGTCTTGTCTGCTGCTGGACAGGGAACCTTGGAGGGCAGAGCTGAGAGAGATGACCTCCCCCACCCAGCTTCATCCAGCCAGGTCTCTGTAATACAAGACAGGTCAGTGTCCTCATCCAGGATGAAGTCCTGGATAGCAGTTGTTTTATCATTCACCGACCTGGCATTTAGCAGCAGCAGTTTCAACCCAGGGGGTCTGTTGCCAGGGCCATCCAGGTTATTTGAGTTGGGGGACAGTTTAGGGACAGTCAGCACCCTATTGTTACACACTCTGCCTTTAGAGTGTGGCTGGCTCTGAGTTCCACTTCAGTTCCCTCTGTGAAAGCTGTAATGAGAGGAGCTAGACCAATGAAACATATGGAAGACTTAGATAAGGGGGGGAAGGAGGTGGAAAGGGGAGGGGGAGAAGGAAGCACGTGAAAAGGGAGTCCATTGTGATCCTGCGTTTAAAACGGAAGCAGAAAGCCCCCTTTTAAATGGGGGATTTTAGGCTGGTATATAGATGCTCCCAGGCAAACACATTTAGCTCTCTATTTCAGAAAAGGAACTGGCTCATGAATGTGATTGCCTGGGTGTGGCAATCCTGAATATGCTCTTTAAGTGTTCTTGAGAGCCATATTTTGCTCTCCTCCTGTATCCTTCTCATGAGTTCTCATCAAGATACTACGGATCAAAGTCAGCCAGTTAACAGCAGAGAACACACTGCAGTGTTACGTGGCACAAAACAGTCTTAGGCTAAGTTCTCATCTCGTCTTTTTAGCAGGTGGACATCAGGAAAGCTCTAGCCAGCATGAGAAAGATACACTGTGTTCTCCTGGAGCAGGGAGAAGACCAAGGAATGAAAACAGGGATCGACGTTATCCCTTTCCAGTTCCCCTTTTAGATAATTCTCGTGAGATGGGTTTCTAGCAAAACATTTGGGCCGTGTGAGTGAGGCTGGAGACTCGAGCCTGTCCAGCATCTGAGGGTCAAAGCAGGCAACACATTATTCACTTTGTTAACCCTCGCATGAGTGCGTGTGTGTGTTTATTTTAATAAATAGCAGGCGCGTGGGAGGAAGTGGATCAGGATGTTGTCACAGGGGGAGGGGGCTTTAAACCTTTGCCCCTGCTGCAGTGTTCCTCCCATTGCATATACCAGATTGCAAAGTCTGGGCAACAGTGAGGGCACAAGGTTAAAGTCCCCTTGCCCATACCATGATGTCAGTCCAATTTGGGCTCTCCTGTGCTTGCCATTTAATCATCATCATCATCCAGCAACAACAGCGGCAGCAATGACATGAAGAACATCCCGTGTCACGTCTCATTTAGACTTCAGGGCTCCCTCGTGTCCTCACCCACTGGAAGCAGATGAAGGTCAGGTCATCGCACAGCAACATGGGGAACTGCTTGACAATGAGGGAGTTGTACTTATCCTGTATAGCTGGGAGAATGTTTGTTTATTTGTTTGTTCAAAGAATTTATAAAACATGCCTTCATCCAAAAGTGGATTTCAGGGCAGTATACACAAAAGTTTGAAATCAGTACAGGATTCATGAAACCAGCTGAAAAGACTGTAACTGGGAAATGCCTGGGAAAATAAAAGGTTTAACCTGCTGCTGAAAGGAATGCAGTGCTGCCGCCAGGCATACCTCACTCGAGATGGCATTCCAAAGTCAGGGCACCACCGCCGAAAAGGTCCTCTCTTCTGAGCATGCGCAATGGACTTCTCTTAGAGATGGAACATAGAGGAGGGCCTCTGACAATCTTAATGCATGAGCAGCTTGATTTGGGAGGAGGCGCTCCTTCAGATATTTGGGCCCCGAGCCACCAAAATGATTCAATCATGTGTCCTCTTCTACAGAGGTCAGTTCTCTATTTGAAGGGCTCCCAGAGGACTGTTCTCAATTTTGAAGGCATCCTCAATTTGAAGGGGCATCCAGCCTGACTCCAGTTTAAAGATAAAGAATCATCACAAAGAAGAGTTGAGCCTTGAAGGTGCCCATTAACAGCACCTGGTAGCAGACCGAGGTCACCTGGTCACAGTCTTCCCCACTATGGTGAAAAGTACTGTATTTCTATTTAAATTACAATAATTATTTCTACATTTCCATCTATACCTATCAATTAGCTTATGCAAATTTTACACAAATCAGTGTCTTCTTTCGTCCTCTTTTTTGGCAATTCACAAGTGGCCACCCTAGGGCAGGGTCTGATCTCCTGGATGTTTCCTATGGGTCTGTGGCAGCCCTTCTCCTAGTGTGCTGGCAATTCCATGGAGATTCAGTTGGAGCATTTAAATGTTCTTCCACCTCTACAAAAACTGTTCTATTACCCAGTTTGTAGATTGTTAATTCTTTGAATTTAGACATTTTAATTGGGAGTGGATTTTGCTGTCTCCGTTTTAAATATTTTTTAATGAATGATGTATTCCATTTTTAAAAGGTTTTAACTATGGGCATTTTGTATTTTAAACTTTTATGTGGTAAACCACTTCAACATGTCTTTTTAGATATAGTCAAACGGTCTATAAATTGTTTGGTGTAGTGGTGAGAGTGTTGGGCTGGGAACCAGGAGACCCGGGTTCTAGTCCCCATTTGCCCATGGAAGCCCACTGGGTGACTTTGGGCCAGTCACTGACTCTCAGCCCGACCTACGTACCTCACAAAGTTGTTGTGAGGATAAAACGGAGAGGAGGAGGCCCATGTAAGCTGCCTTGGGTTCCTTACAGGAGGAAAAAAGGCAGGATATAAATGCAATAAATAAATAAAACAAATAGTTTCAATAAACAATACATCTGCATTTACCAGATGGGGCCTACTGGAGCTTTTTGCAGAGAACTCAAATTAAAGAAAAGAAATGGACTAAAAGTAGTCTCAGAAAATCTGGCTTTTCCACTGGAAATCTCTGGCGTGGCTGCAGGATGGCCACAACGTTACGTGCCCTGAACGACCTCCAAACACTCCCAATTTGTAGCAAATCCCCCATGAGGACAACCTCTCAGTCTCATTTCTATTGGGTTTAACTCACCACATGGTAATGAGGCCAATGAGCTTATTTTTGGCAGACACTGTTGTCAAAATATCACAGAACAAGAAAAGGATTATGCAGATCAGTCTTCCCCACCCTGGTGCCCTCCAGCTGTTTTGGACTGGACCCCCCATAATTGCCATCCAGTATGGCCATTGGCTGGAAATGATAGGCGCTTCAGTCCCATACAGCTGGAGGGCAGCAGGGTGGAGAAAGCTGATGAAGATACTTCATGAAAACAGCAGGGCCGCCCAGCTTAACTGCACTACACCCATCCTTAAAAATAGTGATGGCTCATCTTCAATCTGTTTGTCCCTCATCAGACGAATTATTCCACTGGCAGTAATGTTTCCCTTGCTATCAAGGGAAACATTATTGCCAGTGGTGTAATGGTGAATTTTGACATGCCCATCCTAACAGTCCCCATAGCCACACACCCAAGGAGAATCCAAAAATGCAGGCAGCTGTGTTGATCCATATCAACAAACCAGTTCTAGAACTTTTTAATCATTACCAGGAGCAGGACCTTTATAAAGCTATTGAGCCTTGATTTCCTATTCAAGACCATGCTGCCCCAAAATACTTCACATTACAACAGGGATAGCTATATAGGCTGCCTTTACACTAAAGAAAAAACCTCCTGTTGTGGAGCCTTTCCACGTTTACAGCAGTTCTCCCAGACGGCGGCCACGTGATTGCTGGGGGGGAGGGGGAGTTTTTAATTTTCAAGGTTCCATAGAGATCAATGAAACAGTGCTATCTAGTGGCTATTTTAATAGTGTAACAATCCAACTTAAATTGATAGTTCATTATTTCCAGATCTTTTTGAGATGGGATAACCAGGAAATACCTCTGGATGTGGGGTACACAGAAGGAGCCTCCTCGAAGATTGTTGTACAATCGGGCGTACCCTGGTAACGGTGCATTGCGCCGGCTAATCTTTCTACCACCTGATCGAACTGCAGCTTGGCGGTGTGGCGGTGGCTACATTTTGGCGGAGCGGAGTTTGGTCTGGACACGACACAACAACCTCTGGATGTGTCCTGGAGGTTGAAGACGTCATAAAAAGAACCCTCAAACTTCCATGAGTGAGCAATAGCTCAATAGCAGGTTAAAAGATCCGTGTGAAGGAGCCCATAGTCTTGCTGAGAAAATTCAATTTCCCCCCACACCCCAGTTACTGTGAGGATTGCAGCCAAGCTCGGAGGGAACAGGGGATTCTGAGCGGGGTGGCCGATGATGTCAGCATCCCTACTAATCAAAAAGTGGAGGTGCTACACCCCTGTGAGCCCTGGCTGTACTATACCACTGGTTACTGCTGCCTTTAGGCATCCTGGAAGAACTGCCCCCTTACAAAAATTAGAATGCTGAGATGTATACATCCACGAGACCGCCACTTGTGGAAAGAAAAGACCATGATTAGCGGTTGCTCGTTGGCTTCGAATGCTTGGGAATCAGAAATCCTACAGGTTAACCTTTATTTGGGCAAATCCAGCCTGGATGATCTCAATAGGCTGCTTACATATCAAGTGAGGTTTCCCATAGAACTGAAGTATCTCTCTGGGAGTCAAAAAGAGCTGGATCCTTGACAAGGTGCCCTGGCTAAGGTTCCGAAGCTTTAGTGCTACTGATCGGCTTTTGTCCCTTGTGAAAGAAGGCCTGCACCCCCAAAGACACTTCCTGCCGCAGCTGCTCAGTCCTGACGTGGAGATGCTAATCAACCCTCTTGAATCGGATAAATTCTATCTCACAAACAGGGACGAGAGGGCTTTGCTTGGCCTTTTGCAAACGTATTCAGCCGCGAAACCTGCATTTCTGCATCTCATTTTCACTTGTTTTCTTCTTTGCCTGCTTTCAGCAAAAAAAAAAGGAAAGGAAAAAAGAAAGAAAGAAAACACAGCTTGAATGGCTTCTCTTTCTGCAGTGGGAGCTTGAAGCCAAGCCTGGAGGCCGCTCAGACCAATTGCTGAAGCAATGGGAAGCAACACAACAGATCTTCATGGTACTTTTGCATTCCACAGCAGTGGAAAGTTCAGCTTTCTGCCTTTTATTTTTAACTTTGTCCTGACCAGCTTTCCTGAGCCTTTCATAGTGTTCCTCCAAAACAAAAATGTTTGCATACCTGTTTGTGTGTTTATAGGTGTCCTCATCAATTCAATCCATTCAGAAGGTGCTGTCTTGCACAGTTTAGCGTCTATATTAGGGGAGGCCAATAAAAGCATCTTGCCCATCTGGGGCTGGCAATGCCTGTACAGATATACACAGCGATAGCCAGATGACAGTGTCTGTCTGTGTTTGGGCAGAAAAGTAGTTTGAAGGCACAGTCAAATTAGGAGATTTGTCAGGCTATAAGGTGCAGGGAGCAGAAGGCATGACACCATGAAAAAGTTAAGGCACAATCCTATGCATGTTTAGATAGAAAAAAGGCCTACAACTCCCAGCATGCCCCAGCCAGGAGTATGGCCTTCTTCAGTCTTCCCTAACCTGGTGCCCTCCAGATGAGTTAGACTACAAGGGTTGGTTGGGGGATGCTGGGAGTTGTAGTCCAACACATCTGGAGGCACCCGGTTGGGGAAGGCTGGTCTACTTTATGAGGAAAGGAATACTTTCAAACACACACAGACATCCCGCCCTTCTCACACATACACATACAATTATCCTGAGCTCAACTAACTGTTCATAGTAACAAATAACTGTAAGCACCCATATCGCTTTCCTTCCCACCCCCCACCCCCAATTTATGTACCACCCTTTCTCCAAGGAGCTCAGAACAATTGACATGGAGCAGCACCCTTTTCCCCCACACAGCAACCTTGTGAAGTAGGTTAAGCCTAGAGTAGCAACTGGCCAAGGGCACCTAGTGAAGCTTCATGGCTGGAAGTGGATTAGAAGCAATGACCTGGTTCACACAACACGCTAGGCTCATTGGGGATTGCTTAACCCACAATGAGCCACAGCATGTGCAGAGCAACGTTTTGAATATGCAAATCCCACTCGGGGGTTGCCGTGTCATATGAACCTGGCCATCAAGGGTTATTTGAGGGTTAAACAACCCTAGTGTAAACCTACAACAAACAAACTAGGGTCTATGTGACTATGTGTTTAATCCTCAAAATGTTGGGTAATAGGAACAACTCCGCATGCTTCCAGACACTAGGGAGCTATAGAAAATGTATTATATCAACAGCTGCTTGTCTTGTTTATCCCTCTTGTTGTCCTGTAACTTGTTCTGTTCCTTTCTCCTATTCTCTCCCCTTCCTCTTCACTTCTGCAACAGGCAATGTGTGCTCTCTCCCTGAGGGAAGCAAGTAACCATATCTCATGCCTTTGCTTACTTACCCTCACATACCCAACTTTAGGGGGTGCTTGTAGTTAAACAGTGTTAGCCTTATTCGATGATGTGTATAAAAGCACAAATAAAGTAAGTTGATTTGAACTTTTTCTAAACTGGCTCTAGCCTGCATTTATTCCTTCTAATACTAAATGCTGTGTTACCATGCTTTCTTTCATAGAATCATAGGGCTGGAAGGGACCTATAAGATCATCAAGTCCAACCCCATGCTCAATGCAGGAATCTAAGTCAAAGCATCCCTGACAGATGGCTGTCCAGCCTCATCTTGAATGCCTTCAGTGTGGGAGAGCCCACCACCTCCCTAGGTAATTGGTTCCATTGTTGTATTGCTTTAACAGTCAGGAAGTTTTTCCTGATGCTCATCCAGAATATGGCTTCCTGTCACTTGAGCCCATTATTCCGTGTCCTGCACTCTGGGATGATCAAGAAGAGATCCTGGCCTTCTTCTCTGTGACAACCTTTCAAGTACTTGAGGAGTGCTATCATATCTCCCCTCAGTCTTCTCAAGGCTAAACATGCCCAGTTTTTTCCTCTCCTCATAGGGCTTTGTTCCTGGTCCCCTGATCATCTTCATTGCCCTCTTCTGAACCCTCTCCAGTTTGTCTGCATCTTTCTTAAAGTGTGGTGCCCAGAACTGCCTTTGTATAAGGCAAATCTGCTGTAAGTCACACCAGACTTTCCAACACAAATAACCCTCGGTGGCTGGGTTCGCAGGACATGGGAACCAGGGTTTGTGTATTCAAAATGTTGCCCTGCATGCACTAATTAATTAATGCATTAATCGGGGGTTAAACAATGAGCCTGATGTGTTGTGCAAATCAAGTCGCTGCTCCTAATCCCCATCCAGCCATGAAGCTTCACTAGGTGGCCTTGGACCAGTCACTGTTCTCATCCTAACCTGAGCCTGGCACATCATGCAAACTGACCCAACATTTCCCCTTTTCAAGTCCAACCCTCTAATCCAGCCTGCCTTAACTGGTGTCCTTCAGATGCATTGAACTACAACCCCCACTATCCCCAATCAGCTGACAAAGAGCTATTGACATGATGGCTGAGGATGATGGGAGGCGTAGTTTAACCAGGTTGTGGATGGCTGCAAATCATGGCAACACACTGGATCTCATGCAGGTTGGCAACCCTTCTTTTCCTTCTTTTAAACAAGGGCCATGTTCTGAATTTAGCAAGGGCTAAAGGGTCGACAGGATTGGCTCTGCCAACTAATTCACTCTAATGGAAGCCAAGACCCGGGCCAAAGGATTATTCACTCTGTTTTTCCACAGTGTGACAGCCCCTTTGGCAGAGCCCTCCCCATATTATACATCTCAGTTGCTCACTCAGAGATGCAGGCAAAGGGCTCTTAAAAGGCAGACATGTGAGGCGCGCCATAAGGGGGATGTCCTTGGGATCAAGTTAGACAAAAGGCTGCTTCATAGCACATTTCCCAGTAGGAAATGCAGTTTGTGCATAGGCCATCTATTGTGATGATCACACACTGATGTATTCACTGAGTTAGATCCAGGATGTTCTTTACATGAGCAGAAGGGACCTTCTGCTCATGGAAGGGCCCCACCTGATTTGGGAGATCTCCCCTCCCTCCAGACCACAGCTCCCCCATTCAGCAGGATCTCCCTACTCTCTCTGTAGCATTTTCAGGGGGCTGGAGGGACTGCCCTGGGAAGGAGGGGGTGGGGAAATCCAGTTCCACCAGTGGATCCTGCTTAAATCGAAGCCATGGTGTATAAACATGCTGGGAAGCTGTAAAATATCAATGGTCTGTATGTGTGTGATCGAAGCCTCACTGTGTTAACAAAAGCCTATTCATTTCGTTTTCCTAATTCCAGCTGCTTCCCCTAGTCCAGCCTTCCCAAACCTGGCACCCTTCTGATGTTTTGGCCTGCAGTTCCCATGATCCCCAGCCAGCATAGCCAATGGTCAGGAATGATGAGAATTGTAGTCCAAAACATCTGGAGGACGCTAGGTTGGAGAAGGCTGCCTTAGTCCCATAGAAGTCCATGTAGTGGTGAAATTAACTAGACCAGATGTACAGGTTCTGGTCTAGTCAATATCAATCATTAGGAAAGCTTAAAGTAGGGAAAGAAATGTTCTTGAGTTCCTGGGAATTGTTGAGGAGATGTGGCTTTGCCATTTTTAATTTCTTTTTAAAGGACTACATGAAACCTCATGTGGATATATATCTATTATTTCAAATACAAAGGGGGAAAAATTAAGTGGGGGACTTTAAAGGGTTCCAGAACTACTTAGGACATGGAGGGAGGGAGAGGGGAGAATACGAACTCATTATGAGGACTATCCTGTAGGCAGCCTCCAACAGTCACACCCATACATGTATGGGCTAGTGCTGGTCATGCATTTGTGGGCTCATTTTTGGCGTAGAGCTAGAAGCACTATGAAAACCTGCAATGCCAATTTGATCAGGAATCCTGGCAGGACACACACACAAAATGATCGTGTGTCATTGCCATCAGCAACAGCAGCACTAAAATCTCTGAAAAGCTACTACCAGTACACCATCACAGCCAGGGCGAACTCATGATGGCAAACTAGCCCTGAGCACATTACAAATACAAAGCACTTTACATATGGACACTTGGTGAAATCTTCTTCATACAACTGCTCTGTCTCACATCAGCCAGTGTGCAAGGAGGCGAGCAGAAAAATCTTGAGCCACAATCCTGCGCTGCAAACTGCTCTGAGGCCCAGATCAGCCAGACAGCCGTTTTGCCATGCTGGGGAAGGAATATGTATTCCATTTGCCATGTGCCCAGAGCCATGAGAATTGATTCTTAAGTCTTCCCGTCCGGAAAACAAAACATGTGCCTCCCTGAGCCCAGCTAAGTATACAAAAACTGCTGGGGATAGTTTTGTCTGTGGTTTGGAGACAGACAGAACAAAGCGAGGATATGTGGCGACCTAAAGAAACATAGGAACATAGGAAACTGCCTTATACCATGTCAGGCCCTTGGTCCATATAGCCCAATTTTGTCAGCACTGACTAGCAGCAATGGCTCTCCAGGGTTTCAGGCAAGATTCCTTCCTAGCCCTGCCTGGAGGTGCCATGGATTGAACCTCGGACCTTTTTCATACAAAGCAGGTACTCTACCACTACACACTGCCCTCTCCTAGGGCGAGTGGGAATTTTTCAATAAATAGAAGAGTGACATCATTATTCCCAGCACTGGCAATCAACAGAAGAGGCGGGCATCTATCCTTCTGCATTGCATTGACTGGAAGTTACCAGAAAGGCGCTCCCATCCCCCCAGGCAACTGTCCCCGCCCACTAAGTAGAGGACTGCTTTAGTATCAAGAGCAGCCTTCCCCAGCCTGGTGCCATCCTGATGTGTTGGACTGCAACTCTCATCATCCCCAGCTAGTATGGCCAATGGATAATGGGGGTGTAGTCCGACACATCTGGAGGGCACCAGGCTGGGGAAGGCTGGTCAAAAGCCCCTGCCTCTTTACATAGTTCAAGAAGCAGTGAGGTAATTCATTAAAGCTTTTGCATGAATCAATCTCTTGATTCTTTTCTAGCCACCACAATACTGTGAGTAGATGCAGACAGCGTTTAATGCAGAAGGGAATCTAACAGCAGCAATTGCTGACACATCCAGCATGAAAGCTTTTGCAATTATCCAGAGCCCAGCGATTCAACAGCCTTCAATCAGTGTCTTCCCATTTCTTTTAAAGTGGTTTCTGGCCAGCCCTTTAACTAATTGCACTGTTCTTATTATGGCAAGTCTTTCAGGGCAATACTTAGAGAAATATAACACTGAATTGCTTCTCTTAAGATACATTGCACTGGGACTTTTATAGGATGATTGATACTGGAAGTGGAATATTTTTTTTACAGAGAATGTATTTTTTAAATTTATGGACGTATCTTCAGTCTTGTACAAAAAGTACAAAAAAGTGGGATATTTTGCCTGGATTTCCTGCAACAATATTTTATTGAAAAATAATGCCAATTGATGACTCTTCAAATGTTTTGGGGACCATGAAAGACTCAAATCTGTTGTACCTAGAAGACCAGTCCTGGGTTCACACATCACTTTCTTTCCAAAGAGTTTTGACTCTGAAGACATTAAGAAGAAAGATGAGATATGTTCTGGATCTACAGTATGGGCAGCAACCTATGAAGTTACAGAGGAACAATGAATGTTTAATCAATATTTCTTACCTGGGGCATTTGAAACAGAATAGCTGTATTTGGCCATATTGCTTCATAAGCTTCGGGTGCTATAACTGAGCACTCCTTTCTTCCAAGCTTCCATCATGCAGTGGCTTCAGCATGGAAATCCTGGCTTGCGTTAAGACAAAGTTCCCTGTTATGTCCAAACTGGGAAACTCTGGCTTAATGTCGGTTAATAATCCAGGATAATAAGTTAGGGCCAGAGCCTGGCTTATTATCTTGGTTTGTTAATTGACATTAGATCTAAGTTTTGGATGTAACAGGGAACTCTGGCTTAGTGCAAGCCAGGATGTGCATACTGAAGTCAATGTGTGATGTGAACAAGGCAGAGGTGAGGGAGGAACATGTGGGCACAACACAAATTCACGGTTTCATAAATCAGTCATGGAGCCATGGATGAATGTCCACATGTGGCTAATGGCTGCATTTAGATGTGATGCCAAATCATGGTTCATTTCTACACCCAAACTGATGTCAGCTCACAAACCATGGTTTGTGAGGGACTGTCAAACCAAAATATCAAACCATAGTTTGATGCCGGCTTGCCAATCACAAGTTCGCACACTACCTGTAGTTTTCGGTTACAGCTGAATTCACAAACCATTGACAAACCACACTTACAGTTTTTTCTCCGCCTCAAGAGACTGCTGCATCATAGAGATCAGAGTGAATTTATGAAGCCAACTGCTGTACAAATAGAAAACGACAGGGATAACTCACAACTATATGTTGTCGTTGAGAAAATTCATTCTTCCCCACACACCCTCCAGCTGCTCTGGGAATTGCAGCTAAGCTCAGAGGGAACAGGGAATTCTGAGGGGTTGGCAGATGACATCAGCATCCCTGCTACTCAAAAAGTGATGGTGGTACTGTGTCCTTGCAAGCCCTGGCTCCACCACACCATTGGTGCCACTGTATCTCTGCTCTTCTGTTTCCCCAGCACAGCTCCAGAATGGGGGTAAAATTACTCCAGCCCTGGGGCTAGCTTAGCTTATTTCTCTCCCACTGGGAGCAATGGAGGGGAAAGTTATTTTTAAAAATGGCTGTAAAAGGCCAAAGGAAGAGGAAAAACAGCCCCTCCCCACTCCACTACCACCTGCCACCCCGCCAGCAGAAGCCCAGTAGGAAATACAAAGCGGCCATCCAGCCACCATGGATTCTCCCTTCCTCCGCCCCTCTTAGCTTGCTCTGCCCATCTGTATTTCTTTTCCAAATTGGTTAATATTGTTTGGCCATGCACATCTTCAGTGTGCAGACCTTCAGTTACATAAGCAACTACAGCGGAGATGCAACATTTCTTTAAAAGGCAATAAAGCCGACTTGCTCCCCTGTGGAATGGTTCCAGCTTTCATCATAACCAAGACAACCATCCCATAAGGCTGTCTGGTTGGCTTTGGGGGCTAGAGCTATTCTTGAAATGTCTGGTGCCCCTGTCATTATTCCACAGTTTCCACTTGCTTTCATTTCTCAAGTTTAGCCGCTCCTCTGCCAAAAGAAGCCAAGATAAACTGAGATGTGGCACTGGCAGGATTTCTTGCCTGGGCTATTCTGTGGATGGTGCTTTCCGTGGTGCTCAAGCCAACACATCATGGGAAAGGATGCATAGGTTTAAAGAGGGAGTGTATTGTTAACAATAGGATTGATACCTTTCTCTAGGAAGCAGCACTTTAACAATCGAATATGAGGTGGAAATCATTAGGTGAAACTTTTTCCCCATTACAGAGGTGCAGTGATGGGAGGTGGAGGTGGAAACCATTGGCTGTTCTTTTACACACTTATTAAAGGATAGATCTTCTGGCCACTGAAAGCCGACAAGCCCTTTTCCAGATTTCACCATACAAGGAACAGCCACCAGGAGACTGGCTGGCTGGTTCGACCACTTCGGCTTTTCTCGGAGAGCGCTTGCCAGCTCCACATCTGAAGGGAATCATATGCACATTGTATAGCTGCATGGTGGGGAAGCGCTTCAACAGGTAAAGTCCATCCTGTTGCATTAACTGGGAAAGCCACTTTCTGTGCCACTCTCTAAATCAGACTTCCTCAACCTGGTGCCCTCCAGATGTGTTGGACTACAACTCCCAGCATACCCCTACCAGCCCCTCTCCTCACCTCCTCCCTCTCCTCACTGCAGCCTGGTCAGGCTTACTTCCAAGTAGGTACGCATAGGATTGGACTGTGAGCCTATTTGGAAGTATGCTTCATTGATTTCAGTTGGATTTATTTCCATGCAAGTAGGCTTAAGATTGCAGCTTTGGTGGGATAGATAATACAGTGGAGAATCCCGTAGCCTTAATATGGGAAAGGGCTGCCCATATTTGTCTGGTATGAGCAGCTGTCTGTAGGAAGCATATAGGAAGAGGGATGGAGAACCTGTAGTCCTCCAATATGTTGTTGGACTACAATCCCAGCATTCCTGACCATTGGCTGGGGCTGATGGGAGTTGTAGTCCGAGAACCTCTGGAGGGCCACAGGTTCCCCGGTCTACATTGCTTTCACACATGATATCACAAAGCAGCTTTGAGCCTTTCTCACACCGTTTGTGCTATGTGTGAAAGCTGTTAGTATGAGATACAAAGCAGAACAGGGAGTCATGTTTAAGGGGAATGTTCATTCTGACCAGTGTAGGTTTCCATTCCAGACTGATTTAAGCTTCATGTGTGAGAACAGCCAAACTGGAGTGCTCTGTGTTGTGTTTTCTTAAAGTGTGTCCAAGAGGATTAGCTGGAAACCTATGCATACTTAGGAGTAAGTCAGTGGGACTTAATTCCAAGTAAACATGCAAAGAAGCAGAATATTAATTTCTCAGAAGGGGTCAAAGTTAAATAACTCTCTCTCTCCCTCTGTCAGATTTACAAAAGAATATATAATAGGAACCCAGAAAACAGCAACTTTCATAGTTTTGTTTTAAGCATTCGTTGTCCGAAAGACACTAGAAAGCGGGATCATGACAACTGACTCACCCGTAGAAAGTGAAGGGCTAATGGCACATTATGCACAACAGATGACCTGACTATGGGTAGGTGTAGGGTTTGTTGTTGTTGTTGTCGTCGTTGTCATTTTAAAGAAAAGCAGCTTAGCATAGAAGCAAATGGGGGGAAAGGTACTTATCTCTTACTCCAATTGCAGATTCTATGCTCCAAATCACCTCTCCCCAGCTACTTCCCTACCACCATCATGGAACTTTTCTACACAAGGCTGTTAATCCATTCTACCTACTTTTGGTTTTGGAGCAGAACTGAAATCTGAGCACTACATGAGGAGCATTTCCTTTCTTGCTTTTCTGCTATGTAGCCTCTAGGTGGCACTGTAGTATAGCACAAAGACACAAGTGGAAAATACAATTTCTTTTGCTTTTGCAAATAATACTGCATTTCCCCTACTCTAAAAAAAAAACTCACTGAAAGTGGTGTTCAAAAACAGAAGTGAAACTGGAGGGTCACAACAACCTGTAAACAACCATGAGCAGGGAATGACAAGTGCACAATAAATGCTTCATGTAGAAAAGCTCATGGTGTTGAAAAAGTGTTTCCTCTTGCAAGATAAAAAGCTGCGTGGGTTGGCAATTTGCAATGGGAAAGCTGCAGGCCAGGAAAGGGTTCAGCATTCAAACCCCATTTCTGCTTATCCTCTTCAAAGTCCCCTTTCTGAAGCTACTTTTCTGTTCTTGTTTTTAAAAAAGAGGCTCGGGATGGGCTCTAAGACATACATTTGCATAAATGTCTTGTTACCTCCTTACATAATCCATTGGTGCTCACAGGGAGGATAACTGCAATCCCTCCTGCAGTTCCTGGAAATGCATTCTTATACAGGTCATCCTAAATATACAGGGTGGTGCATTTTATTGGACCAGTTGATGAGGGAGTAAGAAAGCACAAGCTTTGAAATTGCATGGAATTCATTACTGGGCAAAAAAGGGTGTTATTGACTCTCTGATACAGCCAGGAGAAAGGCCAGACTGGAGTGGAAGGGTAGGCATGTCATGAGGCAGTCACAGTGAGAGGGTGGAGAGGAAGGGGCTAGATTAGAAGGGAAAGATGGGGCACTGTCTGAAGATGACAGAGGAATGTAGTGCTAGGAGGGCAAAATTGGCAGAGGAAGAGGCACAACTAGGTCCTGTGGAGGAGAGGGAGAGGCTGTAAAATGGTGTCACAGGTTTAAGGCAATCTTCCCCAACCTTGTGCCCTCCAGACCTGTCAAACTACAGCTCCCATCATCCACAACAATGGTCACTAGTTGCTCTAGCTGGGGATGGTGGGAGTTGTTAATCAACACATTTGGGGAACATCAGGCTGGGGAACACTGGTCTATGGAGAGAAGTCACAAGCTAATGGGAAAACAGGGAGACACCTGGGAGGGATTCAGATGCCACTCTTTGTGCTAACATGATATGAGAGCTGAGCCTATCAGCATGTTTTTACCATGGTGCCTGTATGGCAGCTCCGTGATCAGAGGCCGTCTGCCTCTTCTCTGAGTAGCATTTCCTGTATGGAGCAAGAACAAGATCATCCTTCATGCCCTGCTTATGGGATTCCTGAAGGCATCTGATTGGCCACTGGGAAGCAGGATGCCGGATAAGATGCACTTTTGGTCTGATCCACCACCAGGCCTCTTCTTACATCGTTGTTGACAAACTGTTTGCAGGAGAACCTGGTAAAAATAGCAGCTATAATTTAGTCGCTCAAGACTGCAGAAGAGTAGTAGGCTGATCACTCCAGGATGAATAAACTCATGGGCTCAGACTTTTCCTGACCTAGTGGAAAGAACCTACTTAGTTTGGTGGCATCACACTGCAGATAAATCCAATGATGTAAGGGCCCATGAAGCACCAGAATGTTCAGGGCCTCCCTAAAACCTAATCACTGTAGATTTTTTTTTCCTCTTGTTTGGACAGCAGTTTACAGATTAAAGCCAACTTCTCTGGAATCCTGAGAGAAAAGGCTGCCAGCCAACTCCCTGACACGTCAGCTTGTGAACAGAGTGACCTGCTTTTCCTTCCAGATGTAAGCTATCTCCTGGGCAAAGGCAGATGTAGGAGGGATGAAACCGTTTTCCCTCTTCCCAACAAGGGATTCAACATTTCATTTGGGAGACCTTTTTTAAAAAAAGAAAAGAAAGAAAGCTGGGGGCGGGGGAGAGAGAGATACTGCATTTTAAAATTTTGGTTTTATTCCTGACCTGTCCTTTCCTTTATGCTGAAACTGAAGATTTTTTTTCTCTCTAACTCCACTGAACTGAAGAGAGACTGGATGAGAATATAGCATACTTTTTCCCCTTCTATCCCCTAAAGTCAGGACCGGTCTTCCCTTTAGGCAGATGGGGCAGTCACCTCAGACAGCAGATGCTATGGGACAGAGTACAGTGGGGAGATGTTGGACTTGGAGGGCAGAACTTTGTTGTCCATGTGGCGTGCCCCGGAGACCCTCAGGTAGTGTGAAAGATGCCATCCTGTAGCCACTGTTAAAGTAACTTTCATCTGCCCATCCAGTCAATTTCTGTACATGGAATAGGTGGGGCATCTTGCACTTTGCCTCAGGCAACACAATGTCTTGGCCTGGCCCTGCCCAGAATTGCCAAATTTTGTCTGGCCTTTGCTCCTCTGCCCTTATAACCAGTTGATCAGCAGCAGTTAGTAGATGATAACGTTTCTCTTGATGCCATGAAAAACTTCATCTGCCAATTCCTGCAAATCAAACAGTGTAAGAGTAGAGTGGGACATGTTTTCTTGGTCACTTGGCATCCCCACCCCTGGCCAAAAAGAAAAAAAAAATCCTCCCCTTCAGTTACTTCCTATCCAGCAACAGATCTTCCCACTCCTTGGGTCAGTCAATAACACTTTCTATTTTTAATTCCTCGGAAAGTGAAAAGCAAACACAAATGCACTTCAGAGAGCTCGAGAGAGCCCTTTTGCTTTGCAGAGCTTCCTTGGAAAACTACAAACTGAAGATCCTCATTTGCGCTGGGCAGGAACACCATTACCTCCACCTTTAAGTTTGTTCTGAAAAGGAAAAGTATACAGACACGGATGCAATGGAGGTTTACAGGGAGCTCATGAAAGCTCAATGACTTCAAAGATAGGTCATATAATAAAGGAAGAAAAACCTGCCTATAAAGCCCAGGGATGGGAAACTAAGGAGTTGCTCCTGGATGTGGTAGATGGATGTTCAGTGAGATTCATAAGCCATCCTCCAGATGTGGTCACATGCAACAGCACACAAGAAGCCCGACACAATGGCTGGGGAAGCACATTGTCATCGACACTGTAATGTGGATAGAAATGCACACTTCCAGCCACAAGGTATTGTGTAAATGGGATCTGCACTGGATCCTGCACAATTGAACGTGCATCATAACATAGATTAATGAATGGGGCAGGGGATGTGAATAAGAAACTTCTGCTTCCTCTTAGTCAGTAAACAAGTACCAGAGGATACTCAATTAAGAAGCTTCAGGGCGCAATCCTATGCAGGTTTAGACAGAAAAAAGTCCTACAACCTCCAGCATTCCCCAGCCAGAATGGGGAATGCTGAAAGTTGTAAGACATTTTTCCTGTCTAAACCTGCATAGGATTGTGCCCCAAAACATACAGCTGAAAAGATGAGGAATATCTCACACGAGACACAGTTAACCTGTAGAAGTTGCAAAGGACAATAGTATATCTTCACAAAATAGCCATCAGTTGTTGCTATTTATCCAATTACCTGCGAAGAGAAAAGTCACTGGAAAAGACCCTGATGGTGGGAAAGATTGAAGGCAAAAGGAGAAGGGGACGGCAGAGGATGAGATGGCTAGATAGCATCACCGATGCAATGAATATGAACTTGAGCACGCTCCGGGAGAGAGCGCAGGACAGGAAGGCCTGGCGTGCTATGGTCCATGGGGTCACGAAGAGTCGGACACGACTTAACGACCGAACAACATCCAATTACCAGCCAGGGAATTAGCCTTATATCAGGCATCACATTTTATTATGCTTACAAATGAATGGCTGGTGATGAAGGCAGATGGGCATGCTTTTAGTAGCCAGCTTTGTCTGTGGCTTTTATGTAACAAGCCATCTGCACAAGCAACCCATCTATACGTGTGTCATGCTTACATGCAACCATTTGAGCCACAACCCAACACACAGCTAAGCAAACTTACTGTACGTCCACTAAAATTTAATGGGCTCATGCATACTTAACTCTGTTTTGGATTATGGCCTTTATAACTTTTGAATACATCTGCATCTGGGGAAGAGCCAGCATTAACTCCCTAAACTGAAACTGGCGGCAGTTACTGACCAATGCTAATGGTGTTGTAAGAGCTCCACTGATGGAGATGCCAGCTGGATGTGGTCTGATCTGATCTTCAGACTTGCACAACTCCATCTGCAACACCATACCCATTCTAAGCCATACATATGTCCCATGTTTTATACTGGCAGATAGGAAGAAGGGAGCTCTCTCTCAATCTCTCTCTCTCTCTCTCACTCACACACACACACACACACACACACACACCCCAGCAGGCACTCAGAGTTCAGTTGTGCGGTCAGTCACCAACCAATTACAAAACAAAAGTGTCTCAGATGCAGACATAACAGGTTTTTAATGGGTTCTAGTAATACTGAGTGTTAATTAAGAAGCAGATAAAAGTGTGGCTGTTCCGCACCTTCAGGGGCACTGCTAGCTTTTCTAGGGCTGTGTTTCCATCAGCTATTTACTCCAACCTGGCTGTGCAGTGAGGTCTCTGTGTTTCCATGACGTCATGGCCATTTAGCCCCAGCCCCACATTTTATTTCAGAAAACCCACTTCTTCTGAGACTGGTTATAGTCCAACTTTTCCAGCTTATTTCAGCTCCATTACTGACCGGTTTCCATAACCGCACTGGGTTCGGTGTCATAGTTCCTGCCCATGGGGCATGTAGCCCAGCCTTTGTGGGCGTGTCGCTCACCTACTCATGACCTCAGTGACCCAAACCTTTCCCTTTCTGTTTTCCGGAAGTTTCATCACCATTTTGGGGCAGGATGCTAAGCAACCAACTTTTAAAACATCATTGAAAATAAGTGCCACAACACCAGCGCGTATAAGTCTGCTATTGCAGGCAAGCAAGTACTCCCGCTGCAGCCTGAAAATCAGGTTTATCTCAGGTTGCTTCCCCAGAACTACACGTGGGGAGAATCCATGGCTAAAATTCCTTTGTGTCCTTCGGACCAGGGAAATGATGCTGCAAGCATCATAGTCTAGTTTTCATACTGTACCCTAAGTCACTGTCTCATTATCACACTATTACACAGGTCTTCCATCCATATGCATACCCTCTATTTCAGTATCTTCCTATGACTCTATGACTGTATCATTCAATTGCGAAATAGCACTAACACGCATTTGCACAATTGTGCGCTATTGCATGATAGTGCTTTTTCCGGAACAACCCTACTTGACCTCAACAGGAGTCAGCAGGCACCTCTGGACTCATGCGCCATTGCGCTATAGCGCAAATGCACGTTAGTGCTATTTCGCGATTGAGTGATAGACTGATAGCAACATACTATGTGGAGGATATGTGTATTGATGGAAGACTTGCACAATAGTGGGATAATGAGATAGTGACTTAGCATGTGCCTGCTAATGCAGTAGCCTTAGGGGTGCCTCCTAATGTGATAGCCTGCTATTTAGAGGGAAAGGGGAAAAATGGGTGGAATTGGGCATACATCTAGGAAGTCTACTCAGACGTAACTCCTGTTGTGGTCAGTGAAGCTTGTTCCCGAGATTGTCATTAAGGGAAGTAGAGCCTGGAGGGGGGAGCCTCTCTGATTGGTTGAGCAGCCCCTGCCAGTCTGATGACGTTTACTTCCAATCCGCCCACCCCACCCAGAAGTATGTTTCTGTCAGCTACTTATAATGGTGCGGAGAAGTCGTAACTGGAGCGGGGCACTACGGGAATAATGGGAGGGGTTGCAGTGCCTGTTAATGTGCAACTGCATCTTTGCTTTTTCACTCCTCTTCGTTGAAGTGCAATTGCGCTTTAAAACTCACTTTAAAGCAGGGGGAAAGGGTTCGGAAGGCAAGGAAGAGACTGGCCAGAGCGGGAAACTGGAGCGGAGAGTAAAGGGGGACTCAGCAAGAGGTGGAGACAGGAACACTGATGAAGTAATCACACTCCACCCAGACTCTACCCAGCCATCAAGAAAATAATTTGATTAGAGCTCAGTGGAAACAGCACACAGCCCCATGCTACAGCCATGATAAGCCGGGACTTTAAGCACTGTGGAAACTGTAAAAGGAGCAGATGCGATTGGGGAAACATCACAACAAAGTAGCAAGCCCTGTGAAGCTGATAGTATGGAAACACACCCTAGGAATCTGTTGAACTTCCTCCCTGAATTATCATCCCTTTCATCTTTCTAGCACTCTTATTATTACCCATGCCCGATACAATTAGTAGGGCTGTGCACCGCTTCAGCCTGAGGCCCGAACCCCGAGTCGAAGCAGGCTGCTTTGGGCCACTTTGTGCCCCCTCCAAAGTGAAGTGGAGGGGGCACAGTGTGGCCTAGAGCGGGTCGGGGGCTTGGTGCGCTTTGGCCCCCGGCCCAGCCCCCCCCCCCCCCGGTGCCTCCAGGCCTTACCTGAGCCGCCTTCTCCTCGCAACCGCTGCCTCTGCTGCCACGCTGCTTCTGCTGCTGCAGCGCCTCCTGAGGCCTGGACACGCAGCGACTCTTCTTCCAGGAAGTTGCCATTTTAAAAATGGCGACTCCCTGGAAGAAGAGTCGCCACGTGTCCAAGCTGCTGGAGATGGCGGCAGCGGGTCGCTCCTGCTTTCACCACCACTGCCGCTGCCGGTGGCACCACCTCCTGAGGCCTAGACGCGTGGCGACTCTTCTTGCAGGGAGTCGCCATTTTTAAAATGGCAACTTCCTGGAACTTCCAGGATGTTGCCATTTTAAAAATGGCGACTCCCTGGAAGAATAGTCGCCGCGTGTCCAGGCCTCAGGAGGTGCAGCAGCAGCAAAGGCGGCGAAGACAGCAGCGGTGAAGGCGGCGCAATGGAGAAGGCGGCAGCAGCAGAGGCGGCCCATGTAAGGAGCTGGGGGGTTGTGTGGGAGCGTCGGGGGGGACCCACTTCAGGTTCGGGGCCGAGGTGGATCAGGGCCCCCAAACCTGCCTGAGCTGGATTGGGCCCGCCTCGGATCAGGGGGTCCCTGCACAGCCCTAATATTTATGTATTTATCTACCGATCCAGGTGTCACATGTCTAAATAAGCCATTTTCTCTAAAACAGCAAAAGATTTTTGCTGCCACTTCATAGAGCCTAAAGGTGTTGAAGGCATGGGTCAGGTCACAGGTCACAGGCCAAAAAAATGGTTGTGAGATGCCACAGGGGTTAATCTGTGTCTAAGTATTTTACAAGAGTCTTATTGTTTCAAGTTCTGGGCTTCCATTCTCTGAAAAACAGGCCCCACTAACATTTCTCTCTTCACTAGCCCACAAAGTTATGAAAAGCCTGCAAACTTGTTTCATTTGGGAGTCATGTTGCTGTTTCCTTGGGTGGAGCAGTAGCTCTTCTCGTAAACACTTTTCCCCACATAGGATACCACTAGGTTTATTTATAAGATGGGTGCCTCCCTCAAGGGAATCTGTAAACCTTGCAAGCAAAACTGAAATATTTTAGAGACCAGAAGGAACCATATTATCACACAGCGCTTTGATCTTGGGGCTAGTTCAGTGTTTATTTTTTTTACCACATTCTCTGCTATACCCTTTTTTGGTGCTGAACCCCTATGACCCTCCCTCCTTTTCTAGCTCCCTTCCATAATGAGTTTTTTACACCGCATTGTGCACACACTGTTCTTTGTCTCTGTACCATTAGAGATAGGGTTGGGCTGTAGCTCAGTGGTAGAGCATTCATGTTTTGCAATGTAGAAGGTCCCAGGTTCAATCCCCAGCATCTCCAGGTAGGGCTAGGAAAGTCTCCCGCCTTAGAGAGCTGCTGCCAGTCAGTGTTTGACAATACTGGGCTAGATGGACAAAGGGTCTGAGTCAGTATAAGGCAGCTTCCTATGTTCCTAGATGTGCAGTTCCATCTCTCAAGTTACCGCCTCCTCTTTTTTTCTTTCTCACCAGAAGGTTTTCTTGCTGAGCCAACCTCTCTTTGATTTTTCTCTGCATCCCATACAGCATAGGTTTTTCTACATGAGGCGTTTATTGTGCACTCATGATTCCTTACTCATAGCTGTTTACGGGTTCTTTAGACGACAACGTGATCCTCCAGTTTCACGTCGGGTTTTTTTTAGAGTGAGGAAAATGGAACATTATTGTTGAAAGTGAAAGAAAAGGTATTTTCCTACTTATGTAATTGTGACATAGCACAGTATCACCTAGAGGTTATGTGGCGGAAAAGCAGGAAAGGAAAAGCTCTTTGTGTAGAGCTTGGATCTCAATACTGTGAGGGACCCTAAAGTAGATACAGCAGATTAACAGCCTTATTTAGAGAAGCCCCTGAAGCACAGCCCAAATCTGTCCATGCGCTCCCACCTTCAAAAAGTCTTGCTGAACCATCCAGACACCAGTTCCTGCCCTCATCTATCCCAGGCTTATTTCACCAGTCTGCATGACAGGGCTGGCCTGATCCCGCATCATCATCTCGGATCTTTGTGCAACCTTATTACTGTTACCGGCCTCTTTGGCTTAGGCCCCTTTGTTGCCCTCCTTCAGTCTGTCGTCTTCTCACTCTGTTTCTATTTCCCCTTCCCTGACCCTTCATCTACTCCTCCTCACAAGGCATCTTTCACTCACCCAGCATGTCACACAGTGAGGAAGTCTCACATGCAGATGGCATATGCAACGGGGCTGGTTGGCTGCAATTAATCCTTCCCTTTTTGAATGGGTCAGAAGGGGGGTATGCCCCAGCAAAGTCAGTCAGATTAGACAATCTAGAATTATGTACACTATTCTACAACAGTTGCCACTTGTTTTAGCCATGTACTTTATGACATAATTATTGGCCCCAAAATGGGAGTTCAGGGGCTGCCACTCCCTACACGCCCCAGTAGTTGCTCATAAGACTAGCAGTGTTGGAGATGCCACAACATTTGTAAGATGTCCAGATAATTAAAACTTTTTAATCTTATGATGTAAGTTAAGAACGTAAGAAGAGCCCTGCTGGATCAGACCAAGGCTTCATCTAGTCCAGCATTCTGTTCACACAGTGGCCGACCAGCTGCTCACTGGAAACCCACAAGCAGGACATGAGGGCAACAGCACTCTTCCATCCATGTTCCCCAGCAACTGGTGTACATAGGCTCACTGCCTCTGGTACTGGAGATAGCACATAGCCATTGAGACTAGTAGCTACTGACAGCCTTTTC
Source organism: Heloderma suspectum (assembly GCF_057233095.1). Lineage (NCBI taxonomy): Eukaryota > Metazoa > Chordata > Lepidosauria > Squamata > Helodermatidae > Heloderma > Heloderma suspectum. The sequence continues at coordinate 268,513,016 of NC_139459.1, read as the reverse complement.
CTCCAGGAATTTGTTTAACCCCAAATTGGTGGCCATCACTACAACCTATGGTAGCGAATGCCACAGTTTAACTGTGCGCAGTGTGAAGAAGTATTTCCTTTAATCTGTCCTGAATCTCCTATTAATCAGCTTCATAGGATGACCCCGGGTTCTAGTATTTTGAGAGAGGGAGAAAAATGTCTCCCTATCCACATTCTCCATACCATGCATAATTTTGTAGACCTCTCTCATGTCTCCCCTTACCCTCCTTTTTTCCAAGCTAAACAATCCCAGCTGTTGTAGGGGAGCTGCTCCAGCCCCTTGATTTTTGTTTTTTGAGATGGGCTCTTGGACTATGTGTTTCTGTTGCCACTGAAATTTGTGTGGGTTCAAAGGAGTTGTTTAATGTGTTGATCGGTCTTTGGGGCAGGTAACTTGTCCATTGTGACTAGCCACACCACCCACAGAAGGTTCCTAGAGCAAGGCAGCCATTTTCTGGTGGTGCCCAGGACAGTTTCTCAATTTGACAAATCTGCCCACATGCCCAAAAGGGTTGCCCACCCCTGAAATAGGGGATGCCTTCAAAGAACGGACTGTTCTCTGCAAAGAAGTACACATGGCCACCCTTCCCTAGAAACAAAATCCCATGAACTGGTAATAAAAGTAAAGACAGAGAGGACATCCCAAGAATGGAAAACTATGGTATGTTTAACTTTACTTTTTGTGTGCCATCAAATTTATTTATTTACAATATTTATATACTGCTCCACATCAAAGATTTTGGAGCAGCGAATAAGATAAAATAATAAAATACCATATTAAAACAATTAAAACATTTTAAAAGAAACAGATTCAGAACAAGAAGAACAGATATAGAACAGCTGTATCGCAGCAGAGAGCAAGCTGTGTCTGAGATTTTCTCTTCAGAGATCATGATTCATTGCCAACTCATGCATTTCTGGATTCCTCCCCACAGTCCTACGAACTTCTGAAAGGTTGATGGAAACCCTCCCAGTTACAGGCACTTACTTGTTTCTGTCTGTATCTAGAATTAGATGTGTCTAGATTCATGTATTAGATTCACGTGTCTAATGTGTTCACAGATACATAAGGAAACCTTTCTTGCTATTCTCCTGTGATTTCACAGTCTCTAGGTCAGGGCCGGGTAGCTGTGGCCTTCCAGATGTTGTTGGACTCCATCTCCCATCAGCTGCAGCCAGAATGGCCAATGGTCAAGGATGATGGGAGCTGTCATTCAGCAACATCTGGAAGGCCACAGTTTCCCCACCCTTGCCATAGGCACCTATTAACTCCATGGCATATTCTCCAAAGTTTACCTATTTAATAGCCACAATATATGTGCACTGATTGCCACTATGTACTGTAATTCTACCTATTGGAGCTCACCTAGCATCTGTATCTACTTTTGACTGGAATCTCCCTGACCTACTAGGCATGTCTCAAATTTTGAAATTGTGACCTTTTTTGTATCCTGAGAATGCTGAGACCATTAAAACATGCAAGTTATGTAACATTTTATATTACATAATATGAACATGCACTATTGTGCACCCAGAGCTCATCTGGATGTAGCAATGGAAGCCATTTCTGGTGCAGAGGATGAAACAAAGAATACAATCATAGATTAATTCTGAGTGTGTGCAGTGTTCATTTTCCTCACTGTTGAGCAAAGGCAACCAGATCCCTAGTGATCTTGTATTAGGAGTAAAGGCTTTCGGGGCAACATCCAGGCAGGGCTCAGCTCTGCAGCACACATATCATTTGAGGAATTAAAGCTGCAATCCTTACACTTACCTGGGTGTAAGCCGCAATGAACTCAGTGGGGCTTACTTCTGAGGAGGATTGCCATACAAGCACTGCATGAGCCTCATGGTGATTCTGCACACGTGTACACCCTAAGCACGCTTTGAGACAAAACAGCAAAAGCTCCAGTTGTTCCCATAATAGGACAACAGTTGCTGCCTCCTACCTAGTATAGCCAGTTAGATGGACAATGAAGTGCATTTCATCATACTTTTGGGGTACCCAATCTATCTGATAAGGGAAGGACACTCCAGTTATTCATATGAATCCCTCGCTGGGTCTGAGCTGTGCAGAATTTTCCAGTCGACTAGGAGCCAAGATGTTAGCCAAAGAGAGCACTTTGCTTTTGCTGGCAAGGCAGGTCCTCCCAATGGAATGAACGCCAAAGCTTAACTTTGTGCCTAACAAGCAATGTGCAGTGAGAGAGAGAGAGAGAGTGGAGGGGCTGGGGGCTGGACTTTGCTGCTGCACCCTCTATAGAGACAGGGCACTTTCTTTTCTATGCTGGCTAATCGGAATCAGCATAGCATGTGCATGCTGGAACTTGCAAATGATCGAATTTAACTGAGTCTATCTCCCATTTTCTGATGCAATTGCTGAACGCAGCATGTTGCGCTGTTTGCCTTAGTCATGATCTGCGCTGAGCTGCCACGTACGTAAAGAAGTTACAGCTATAATTATCTTGCTGGCTCTGTTATTTGGTGCTCTTTAAGGGAAGGTTTAGAATACGGGAACTGTTAAGCAGCTGCCACGTTGCAAGTATAAAGAGAGGTGGTTCCACTCTTTAAACTTTTCCAGATGTTTTTGTCTTCACAGGACAAGTCCCAGCAGCTGCACCATTTCAATGCCTTAACACAATAAGGCATAACTAATCCACTGCAGAAAACATTCAGCCCTGCTGGGGCAAAGCAACTGACATGTAGGACTGGAATAGTATTATACATTAGGATTGCAACATTATTATTTTTTTACTTGCCCTTCTCCTGTGCCTTTAACAGCTGCCCAATGTGCTGAAATTTAGCAGGTGAAGCTTTAAAAAAACCTCTTATCTCCACACTAGGAAAAGATCAGCTAAATTTCTACCTGTCTATCTGCTGTTAAAAACCACAAAGATGGACAATTTTACAAAAGTCTAGATCTTAATCCATAGGAAACTTCCATTTCATTGGCCCACTTCACAGCAGTTGGGGGCTAGGCAAAGGGAAGGTTTGGCAACTGCCCAAGTTAAAGCCCTCCAACATGGAATACAGTTGTCTAGGCCGGGCCTACACAACTTGTCACCCACCAAACTCAGCATAGCCCACCAGCTATGGATGGTGGCCTACAAAGGGCCTCAATAAACCTCCTGTTTTTGCATCATGCTTGGGATTGCACAAATGAATGGGGCAGGGAGTTCAAGCACCTGGCAGGCCACATTTCATTATGAATGCTTTATGTACGGCTTCATGGGTCACAAATTGTGCAGGCCTGACTTTAGGGCTGGCCCAAGATATTTTGCTGCCTGAGCTGATGAAACCCCCTGCCCTCCTCCCATTCCACATGAAGAAGCCAAGCCGATTGGTAATTGAATCTTGCTTCAACCTGGTGATGGGACAATATTTTCCATCGCACCTCAGGGAGGCTAGGTTAGGGGTTGCTGGGTGGGCAGCCTGGGCTAACACCCACAATTCCGTCCTCCAATAGAGGAGAATGGCTGCCACTGCCCCCAGCACACCTGAGCGTCTGCCGCCTGAGGTGGCCGCTTCACTTTGCCTAATGGTAGGGACAGTCTGCACTGGCCTAGATTATACACAGGCATGATAGTTGCCACCTGGTTGGCTTTTCTACCGGCTGTTTTGTTTACCAGCTGCATTTTTTTTAGGCCCAGACACTCTTTCTTTCAATGGCCTATTTATTAGGACTGTGTTTCTCAAAGTTCAACAAAGTTTTATCCTACATTACTAAAGTTCTGCGGCCTATATTGTGATTGTAATTGTTTCTCTATGAGAACTGCCTTTAGCTTTAACATTTACTTCTCAGAATATTACGGAGGTTTTGCTCTATGAATATAATAGCATTCCTGGTTTATTGTTTTTCTGATATTTTCTGGATGAATAATAAAATAAATAGGAGACAGCAGTTTTCCTACAAAGAGAGAGAGAGAGCGAGAGAGAGAGAGAGAGAGCGCGCACACAGCAACCTAACTTGCAGTTTTGTACGTATCTTGTTTTGTCTAGTACATACCAGAAGTGCTCTGATATACAGGAAATCTTTATAGATGAGTTCTATGCAGCAACCAGAAATGCGGATTTGTTACATTTATATCCCACTCCCCTTCCTCCAAGAAGCTCAAAACAGTATGTGTAGGACTACCCCATTTTATACTTACAATAACTCTGTGAGGTAGGTTAGGCTGAGTGAGAGTGTTTGGCCCCAGGCAGCGGTAGGCAATCTTTTGGGGCCTGTGGGCACACATGGAGCCAAAATTTGAGAAGCTGTCCTAGGCACCGCCACAAAATGACAGCCGTGGAAGGCATGACAAAGCGCAAGCAACCTGCCCAAAAGACTAAGTACAAGGCAGAAGTGGGGTCTGAGCCCCAACACACTAATCAACTCCTTTAAACCCACAATTTTCAGTGCCAACAGAAATCTATTCCACAGAAGGCAAACTCTTTCTCTCCCTCCACCCACCTGCCAGCCAACTCATTCCTCCCATCTCTTTTTCTCTGTCGCTCTGGATCATCACACATCCTCTCTCTCTCTCTCTCTCTCTCTCTCTCTCCTGCCAACCAAACAGACATGACAGGAGTCCTTTTTTCTCCCCACCCTGCTTTTTGGTGGCTGAGCATCCCACAGAGGAAAGCACTGGAAATCCTGCAGCCTCCCACTATCTTCATGAGGCTTTCTACACAAGGCTTTTATTGTGCGCTCGTGATTCCTCACTCACACTAGTTTGCAGCTGCTTTACACAACGTCGTCATCCTCGAGGCCTCTCCTGTTATTTGCAACCATTATCACGTGTGTTTTTTCCTAAAGAGGAAAGTCTGGTATTATTTAGTAATGGCAGAATGAGAGTCACTTGTAATTGTGCAATTTTGCTATACCACAGCGCCATCTAGTAGTTGTATAATGAAACATATAGAAAGGCAGACAAAGAACACCCCCGGAAAAAAGCCTGTGTAGAGGAGCTTAGCTTAATCCCGCAAAGAATTTGGAAGCAGAAGCCTTGGTAAAGGTGTGGGATAAAAGCCTCATATAGAAATGCCCCATGTCCTAAGAATGTCTCTGACCCCCACGTGTGGCCCAGATTTTCAGGATCCCTTTTTTAAGGAGAGATCCTGAAAAAGAGTAAGCGTGGGTTTTCATGTGCTTGCAGGGAAATGAAGATGGCAGCGGCCGGAAGAGGCCCTCCCTTTGCTCTGAGCTGTTAGTGAGAATGGTTATTTTTTTAAGTGGGAGAAGTGTTTACCGGGATGCACAGGTGGCCATAGCCACCACGCTGCCTACCCCTACTAGGGTGTCCTGTTGAAATGACCCCTGTTCTCCCTTCTTTGTTCCTTATCTTTAAAGTCGACTTGGAATGGACAGGTCATTCTAGTGAGCTTCATAGCTGAGCAGAAACTCAAATTCAGCCCACCCCATTCCAAGACCAACACTCTGTGCAAACTCGCTTTCATTTATAACAGCCTTCCCCCACCTGGTGCCCTCCAGATATTTTGGACTGTAACTCCCAGCATCCCTGACCACTGGCCAAGCTGGCTGAAGCTGATGGGAGTTGAAATCCAAAACATTTGGAGGTTATAAGGTTGCCTGCCCCTGGTATAGCATAGGCACAAGTGCTGGGTGGCTTGTGTGTGCTGCTGAGCCCTGAAAAAACCCTCCATGTTGGAGGGCCCTAACTAATAAATCAGGGGACCCTGCACAATACTTTGAGGGGTATATTGAAATGGTCAAGTCATGACAACATTGTAGTAGGTTCTAATATTAAATCATATCTAACCATCCTCTGAATTCCCTTCTTTATTTGAATCCAAAACCACTTGAATATGAGGCCATGACCACCACATGAGCTCTTGGCCTGTCACTACTAATCCACATTTCCAAGATGCATATGGATCTTTAAAAACAAAAAAAGTGTGTGTGTGTGTGTGTGTGAGAGAGAGAGAGAGAGAGAGAGACCAGCAATACACTGATTTGTAAAAAATGTCTTTCAGATTGTCACATATGCTCCTCCGGAAAAAGCTGCTTTTACTCTTTGGTAATTGATGTGCCGATCATTTTCTCTCAACATCCTTTAAAATGGTTCCCATTATTAGCAATGTTCACGTTCTCTCACTGTTTAAAATGATGTCTTTGGAAAACCAGTGGTTGGCAAAACAGAGCCCTAAAAGGGCTTTTTCTCTTAAGGGCCCAATCCTATGCATGTTCAGACAGAAAAAAAATCCTACAATTCCAGGATTCCCCAGCCAGCACAGGAGTTGTGGGACTTTTTTCTGTCTAAACATGCATAGGATTGGGCCTTAAAGGTCTTCTGCTGTGTGAAAGTCTTTGAGGGATGTGACTGGATGTGTTATGAGTGGCTGTTCAAAGCCATTTATGCCCCCTGCTTTATAATTTGTTAAACATCATTAAATATTAAGAGATGGAATGTGCAAGCCACCATTGTTATTATGGTGTAACCGGTCAGAAAAATGGACACTGCAGGAAGAACTTAACTACCCGTCTAGTGAGTCACCAATCCCATCTCCCTTGAATACAATATCATGAGTAGGCTAACTGATACCACATTCCCTAAAATACTACATCCTAGCTACTCTGGCTTAACCTTTTCTTCTCAGTCTCTAAGCATCTCAAAACTACCTATTGGCCAGAGAGGTCAAGCTAAAGCTGGCATCTGGACTAGACATTATGATTCAATCTCATTTAAAAATCCTTTGAGGGGATATTTTCTTCCTACTCAGGTTTTGCCTTTCATCTCCCAAGTAAAGAAGACCCAACTGGAATTGAAACTGGTATTCCAGAGAGGCCAAAAGTTTCCATTTATGGCTATGTATGCTGTAACTACTGCAGTCTGGACTACAGAGCACTGTCAGCTAATCTATAGAGATTTATAATGTTGGAGCAGTTGTTGGGAGTCAGATCAGTTATAGAGCTTTTCTACATTAAGCTGTTAATCAGCTGTGAATCCGCTGTATCTACTTTCAGTTTTGTGGCAGAGTTGAGGTCCAAGGACTACAAGCATTTCCTTTCCTGCATTTCCAGTATATAACCTCTAGGTGGCACTGTGGTATAGCGAAATAGTCCAAATACACAAGAGGAAATCGCGCTTTATTTTGCTTTCACTATTAAATGCCACATTTTCCATGCTCTAACAAAAACTCACCAGAAGTGCTGGTTAGACAAAGAAGCAAAACCGGAGGGTCACAATTATGTCTAAGGAACCCGCAAACAACCGTGAGTAGGGAATGACGAGCACATGATAAATGCCTCATGTAGAAAAGCCATTATTATTATTACTATTATTATTAGCATGATTGCACCATTGATAATAGTGCCTGCGTTAGTGTTCGCCTCCTTAGCTCTTGCCTTGTTCCTGGCAATGTAATATGATAAACACCATTATCTACTTCTTTTTTCCCCACCAATCAAGGAACCTATGTTGTTTGCCCAGGATGGGAGACCGTTCTGAGTAACAGCTGGATTTTATATTTTCAAAAATGGGGGATCAGGCATGGTTTGCTTCTTTCTTGTTTCCAGCAGGTGAAACCTGAAACCATCACATCACCTGGTAAAGCCTAATTTGAAGGTCTGCAAACCCACATCCCCCGTTTCATTTTAAGACTCTGACCATGATGCAGACACCATGACTTCAACAGAAAATCACCCCCCCACACACATACACACACCTGCTTTTTGTAACATCTTGTCTGATGAAGAGATCTGGAGCTCTCAAAAGCTGGCACTTTTTTGTGACCTTTGAGCTAGCCTAATAAAGGTATTACACTAATATGGATTTTCTAAGTTCACAGCTTTGCTTTTTGTGTGAGCTTGGGAAAGGTGAACTCAAACATGCGTGGGAGGGGGAAGCCCCTCTGAAACTTTCTGGCATTGTATCACTTGGCATTTCTGAATCTATCAATGTTCAGAAAGGATGGTTTGTTAACTACTTAAACTCTGCTAACATTCAAACATGAGGAGGGAAGAGAGGAAAGAGAGTAGCTCTGAGTGGTAATTACCACATACTGCTTAGGGAGCTACCAACAATGAATAAGTTTCATTTCACTAATATAATGTATGCACTCTAGAACAGATGTGTAGTCATTCATATTTAGAACAGATATGCAGTCACCCATCACATACTGACCACAATACAACACAGAATTAGTGTGCTTAAGCCCATTGAAATCAATGGGCTTAAGCTACCTTAGATTGTTTCTACGCTCTCTGCAATATGTAAACAAGTACTGAATAGCTTTAGGGTGCAATCCTATGCATATTTAAACAGAAAAAAGTCCTACAACTCCCAGTATTCCCCAGACAGCCTTGCGGTAGAACTTTTTTCACTGTAAACATGCGTAAGACTGCACCTTTGTGGTGTCAGATGGATTTCCCCTCCTCTAACAATGGATATTATGCTTTCCTATACACACGTGAATTCATTTTCTGAGGAACAGTTGACATGTTGCAAAATCCACAGGGCTGCTGCCGAAAATAGCAGCTGTGTGTGTCAAGAGGTTTGTAGGGGGGCTTACCCTGTGTCCTGGTGCCATCACTCTGTGCCATCACAGGCTGCTACTGGGGGGGTGGGGGTGCAGGGGCAGATAGAAAATGTCATTGTAATGTCATCAAGATGCAAAGTAAGTTGAGCTCTGTGTTGCTACATGTTTTGGAGAGGGAGAAGGAAACTTGATTCCAGGCTACCATTTTCAGAAGCAGCCTTCTGTGTTTTTACATGTTTGTTCTTTGTAATGTGTAGTTTCACCCTGAAAAAAAGACTTGGGGAGGGTAATCATGCGTGTTAATTTTGTCCACACCCATTAGGAAGTCTAATTTGGCTTTCTGACAGAAATGTTTATTTGTGGCAGAATAAACCACGTGGGGATACACCTTTTTTATGCAGAGACACTATCGCTATAGAAAAATATAACTATAGAAAAATATGTGTAAAACAAACAAAAGATGCAACACATTTTTTGTTTGTTTGCATCCTTGTCTGGTCAAACTGCTTGCCTTCTGAGCTGGTACTGTTAAGGCCACAATTGCAGCCATTTTCTTAGAGGAGTTATATCTGGATCCTCCAGCTCAGTTGTGCATCAGTATGTACAACTATCTCTACTGGATTGCACACTAATTATTTGCATGAACAGGAGCAACTGTACAACCATCTCCCAAACCTGGAAATGTTTTTGAAAAACCCAGGAGAACAAGGTAGTCTCCCTGGAATCCTGAAACTGACAGTATCTGCCACAAATGCTGCAATCAACTCTTAAACTCCATTTATTCCACTTTAGAGACTTCTCTAAAAAAGCAGTATTTTTTCCCCTCTGATGCTACTTGATTGCTCTGGTCTATCATTTAGCTTTTGGCTGCAGCCTCAGAATATATTTTGAGAGAAGGGAATTGGGGGGGTGGGGATGGAGAGGGAGAAGGTGAAAGCCAGCCCACTTGTAGTCAGAGAGAAAGAAACAGATTTGGAAAATAGAGGAGGGGAAAGAAAGACAGCCCAAGAAAAAACCCAGCCCACTAACCCTCTGAACGGTTTCCTGTTGCCACCTTCTAAGACATTTAGATTCCTTCAGACCCTTGAGAGAGCCTGAAGTTTTCTCAGCTCTACCGCCTTGTCCTTGAGGTATGGCATTAAATCCATTCTTCTCCATTCTCTTCTTTCAGTTATTTCTCATTCCTCAGATTCCTCTCTTTATTGCTAAGCAGACCAGTCATAATTTGCAAAACATCCTAACTTCAACATCTGAATTATATCAACTAACAGGAGGAAACAGGCAGTATTACTGATGTGTGGGAATAGCCTGCGTCTTACTGACTTTCCATTGCTGAGTATTCTTGAGAAGGGTGCTTGTTTGGCTTTACTTCTGTTATGCAGCTCAAAAGCATTTTTTCCTTATAACCTTATTATCAGCACGTTAATAGTCTTAGTTTGACAACATTCAGAAAAACAGGATTTTGTTGTGTATTTTAGTATTTTTCTCTGCTCCCTCACTCTCTCTCTCTCTCTCTCTGTATGTATGTATTTGGGGGAGTATTTATTTATTTGGAGGAGACTACGGTAATTTTCAAGCAAGTAGTCACTCTGTCTCTAGCATTTCACAATTAATCCCCCCTAATTAATTAGATTTGGCACATGGAATGCATCCTGTCATTGGACACTTCAGGTTATAGAGCTTCTGAGGAACTGCGCTTGTCAAGTGAACCTTATCTTAGCAAATGTAGCCCAATCAAAAGTCCATTACAAGAAGGAAGAAAAACAAAATACGCTTCCACTGCCGTCTCCATCCTTATTTCTCTCACTATTTTCTTTAAGACAGAATTTGGATGACTGGCAACTTAGCAGAAGGAGAATTAATTTCAAGCCAGGATACTGCGAGCCTATTAAAAAGGAAGAGTGGATGTTCAAGAGAACTCTGCTGCCTTCCCATTCCTACCATGGAGGAATAGTTCAATTGCTTCCCTTCGCAGAGCAGTATTTTATTCCAAAAAAACTTGCTAAGACAGTTAACGTCAAAATTTATGTTGAAATTTAAGAGCCAGGAGAATTCCTATCTGGGGCAAAGAGAAAGGGCTCCATCTCTCTTGAGCACTTTCTCCTCCTCTAGTGACAAAATATAAAAAGCAAAAACATGCAACAGATTTTTAGCTGGGAATTTTTGGTACAGTTGAAGAGGAGAGATGTGTGTGTGTGTGTTGGGATTAAAGGAAATGCATGCACAGTTCCATGAACTGGTTCAAACAAAGCCATTGTCTGCCACATAGGCAGAAGCAGGGGATGGCGGGGGAAGGGGGAGAGGAGAGATATCAACTTTTCAAACTTTTGCCAAGCCCCGCCTGCTGGGGGAAAAAAATCCTCTTCTCTTGTATGACTCTCCTACAATGGAATGTCGGCTCCCATGGAAACTGTTTCAGGGTCTTTTGGTTCAAGAGATGAAGGGCCTTTATGGCCTAAGACGTGGAAAGGAAAGGATGTGTTCAGCTGGAGCTTTCTTTCTTTCCTTTTTGCAGCATTTAGATGTTGGAAAGTTCAAAGGTTGATATTGAAAGACTGCGTGCTTGGCTCTGAATTGCCCTACTACGCAGCATCCAAAAGGATGTAAAAGGCCATAACAGAGACTCAGACTCTTGACTTTTCCCCATATGTTCTCCAGAGAGGTTTCTGCCTATTATTCCTGTTTACATGCTGTCCATCTGGACAGCAAAGATAGCCTTACAAAACATACACAGCATTTCATCTTCAAGTCAGTAAGAGACTTCGTTTTACTCAGTATCATTACACCCCAGAGCTTAGCTAGATCACCAAGGCTCACACACACACACACACACACACACACACACACGTTTAACATCTCTGTTCAACACTTGAGCTAAATCCTGGAATATGTGAAGTAAAAATAAAGAAAGCACAAAGTACCTTTGGTACTAGCTATAGTTCAGCCTTCCCCAACCTGGTGCCCTCTAGATGTGTTAGACTGCAATTCCAGCATCCCCAACACATCTGGAGGGCACCAACTTGAGCAAATGCTGAACTATAGCTTGCTTCCCTTCTGCTCAGGATTATAAATTTACATCTTCCTGGCTTCCTTCAGCCACAACTCAAGAACTTCAGATTAGATTCTTCCAAGCAGCCACTGTTTTTAAAGCTGCATATCCAAAGAACAGCAGTTAAGTATACACATACACACAGACACATGGCATTATTTATGCCAGATGTTATACTCAATCTGTTTATGTCTTAAAACAAAGGACTATCATTAAGCTAAGAAGCCTTTAATTGACTGTGTAACTGGTAGCTTTGTCATTCTGCATAATGAAGAAGGTTGTTGGCATCTTTTTGCATGGTGTGTGTGTGAGAGAGAGGGGTGGGGGGGTGGAGAACTGAAGTAGTTTCACAGGTGATGACCCTCTGGGCTTCCATCCAATCCAAATTTCCAGCCACTTTCCTTTTGGGACACAGCGCTGGGAGTTGACAACATGGCTGTTGAATAGCTGGACTCGCTTTCATGGTGCCACTGAATCCATAAAATAACCTGACCAAATTTAGCTGGAAAATTACAGTCAAAGCAAGCCTAACTTTCCAGTGCTGGATGTCTTTGGCCTAAATTCTCACACTCTGGTGGTAAATCTGTGTCTAGCCTGTACCACTTCAGTGTACAGGAGGGGCACTTGTGTAAATGAATGCTTGCTCCCCATTACAAAACATGTCCCGTGCATAAAAGACTAAGCATATCTGAGTCAGGAATTCTGGCTTAGCCTTCTCCCTGACGTGCTGGTTTTCTATGTATGGGGAATTGCTTTTGTATTCAGTCTTGTGAGCCACCACCCCCACAACTCAGGCCCAGCATCAGCAGTCAGGATGGTTTGGCACACGCCAAGGCCCACGAACCAGCTCTTGGGGGAGGAGGGACACACCACTGACTGGGGACATGGAGGGAAGAGTGCTGCTTCTCCTCCTAGAAACCTGGCTCAACTCTCACAGCCCACCAGTCCTAAGCAGGCCAAGGTACCCCTCCCAACGGGATATAGACATCTCCCCAGAGGCCCCTGTGATGATGAGGGAGGAAGGCTGGAGCAATAAATGATGAGGGAGGAAAGCTGGAGCAATCTCTTATTACGGACTTCTCCCCAGAGGCCCCTGTGATGATGAGGGAGGAAGGCTGGAGCAATCGATGATGAGGGAGGTAGGCTGGAGCAATCTCTTATTACGGACATCTCCCCAGAGGCCCCTGTGATGATGAGAGAGGAAGGCTGGAGCAATATCTTATTTGCTGGTGGGAGGAGTACCTGTATGGAGCAGAACATGACTCCCTTTTGTTCCTTTTTGGCCCATGGGCAAAGGTAAGAAGGATGGTGTTGTCTGGGCCAAAAGGAACACAAGAGAGCTGTCTTGTGGCCGCTCCCCTGCTGCCAGATATTGCTTTCCTCAGGAAAAGGGAGATCATCCTAGCAAGCCCATGGCCAAATTTGGATGATCACCGGGGGAAAAAGAAGCCACCATGGCTTCTTTTCCCCGACCTGCATGTGCCACTTGCACAAGCACCATTTCCCTAATTTCCCAAGACGTGGCACAGGTTATCATGTCATCCAAACCTAGCGAGGTGCACGGCGGGGGTGGCTTCCAAACTATCCCACAAACCCTACAACAAACCATGGGTTCTGGGGTGGTTTAGAAGCCACCCCCACCGTGCACCTTGCTGGGTTCGGACGATACGAGAACCAATGCCACGTCACAAATAATTAGGGAAATGGCGGTCACATGATTGGCATGTGCGGTGCAGGGAAAAGAAGCCACGGTGCCCCTTCCCCCAGTGATCATCCAAACCTGGACTATGGGATGGTCCATCGAGCAGAGAAGCGAACCTGTTACTGGTCCACACAGGAACCCAGCTCGCCCCTTACAGCTCACACATTTTAAGAGCAACTTGCCTCAGGGACCTGGAAAATACCGAGCTTAGCACGTCTGCCTTTGCAGTCTGAGGGCCAAAACACATTACTTTAAAGCTGTATCTAGCAGATATGTCTCCCTACATCCCCCGGCCCTTTTTTACTCTGGAGTAAGCACAGGGGGCCTGATCTGGTTCTGGACTGTAGTGTGGGGGTAGGGGTGCTTTTAAGATATGGATTGGGGCCCCTGTACCTACTCTACAGTAAAAATGGGGGTGAAGAGTCATAGCTGCTAGATACAGATTTAAAGGAATGTCTGTTTTGGCCCTGAGGTGGTATTACCACCTCAATGAGAGTTATGCCCCAGTTCATTAAATAACATAGCGGTGCCTGCAATCTGATTTTATTTCAGAAACCATTTGGAAACAGTTTGGCTTATGCAGCCAAGGACTAGCAACGAACAGCTCTGCTAGATCCCGATGTTATGATTGCATAATACTTTTTCTTATCTGTACCTTGAAAATTGCTTGCTGCCTTCCTCTGCCCTTAAGCAATGGATATTTTGACAGGCCAATACCTGTATCATATTTTCTCCTGATAAAGCCCCACATTTGATGTTGAAGAGTGGATTCAGAACAAACTCTTCTTAAAAAAGAAAAGGAAAGGAAAACACCCAGCAATAAAATAATAATACATCTACAAAGCACTTCACACAGAACAGCCCGTTTCACAGAAGGGAAATGGAAATCTATTCCCATTTTACAGAGGGGAAGGTAAGAACTTAATGTCAGAAATCAAATTCCAATCACGGCATTTGCCAAGCTCCTCTTTGCCCATACTGTCACACCATTTAGCCAGTGTGGCCATTGAATTATGAAAGCACTGAACAGCCTTTACTTTTGGACAAGTCATTTCTTCTTTTTTACGGTAATGGTTTACCACAATTGCATCAACAGGCAACTGCCAGTCTTTTCAGAGTTCTCATGGCTGCCTCTGAAAATCCTAGTGTTTTAATCCATAGGGAAAAGTTGCTTTAGCTGAAGTCTTGTCCATCACTTCTGTTACGTAATTACTTAATAAATAATTCTATTGATGATTTAGTAAGTCTTGTCCATCACTTCTGTTGCTTAATTACTTGAACATAAGAAGAGCCATGCTGGATCAAGGCCTATCTAGTCCAGCATTCTGTTTTCACAGTGGCCAATGTATGGGAAGTCCACAAACAGGACATGAGTGCAATAGTACCCTCCTGCTTATGTTCCCCAGCAACTGGCATTCGGAGGCACACAGCATGGTTACTAGCCGTGATGGCTATATATTGCCTCCAGTATCAGAGGCAGTATGCCAGGGATGGCCAATTTGTGTCCTTCCACATGTTTTGGCCTACAATTTCCATCTCATCCTGCATCATTGGCTATGCTGGCTAGGGCTGATGGAAGGTAAGCCTAAACATCTGGAGGGCCATAAGTTGCCCATCCCTGGCATACTGCCTCTGATACTGGAGGTAATATATAGCCATCATGGCTAGTAACCATTGTTAGCACTAGATCTGCAAATGCCTCACATACATGTTTCAAATCAGAACGGAAGAGAGAAAGAGACATAGTGGGTGATCTCTTAAGGGAGCCGTTCTGGTTAGTATGATTTTGCAATCAACTGAAATTATTTTTATCTCTTTTAAAGCATCGGGAGGGGCGGGATCTAGTCAGCACATCCCTAGTTGGCACATTGGACTGGTTCTCATGACATGGCTGGGTCATCATGGGTTATTTAACCCATGATGACCCATGGGTTATTTAATCCATGATGAGCCGCAGCGCATGCTGGGTGCATGCATCCACCATTTTGAATATGCAACTCCCAGTTGGGGCAATTGGGGGTTGCAGTGTATTATGTGAAACTGGCTGGCATGGGTTAGTCAAGGATTAACAACCCTCGTGTAATGCTACTACTAGCTGAGGGTTATTCAAGGGTTGTTTAACCCTCGAATAACCCATGCTGACTAGGTTCATACAACTCACCCTGTCCCCTGTCCCCTGCCCCCGCCCTGATCAGGGGTTTCATATTCAAATCAGCACCACAGTTCATCGTGGGTTATTTAACCCACAGTTTTGTGTGAACTGGGCGGGGGGGGGGGGATAATAAGTTTAGGAAAAGAGATGGAGCACGAACAAAAAGGGATGGCAGAGAAAATGGAGCTTACATTTAAAGGCCAGGAAATGAAAATTCGTCTTCCCTGGGGAAAGGGAGAGAAAGTGGGTCATGCAGTACAGAGAAAGCAAACAATGCTAATCTTAGTGAGAAGAGAGAAGAGAGCCTCTGTTACAGAAGAAGTGCATGAGATATGCAGCTGATAAAAGTCATCTATTCCCAACACCTGCACCAAATCCACTTATATGGCCCATTGAAGACACCAAGAGAGGAGAACATCCTTTTAAGGTCATCAGTAACTCAGGTCATATTACCATCATCATCATCATCATCATCACTGTTCTCCTCCTCCTCTGCTGCTTGACAGTGTCACATATGTTTGTTTTTTTTAAAGTTTGGCAGGTGTATCGGTTCTAGAATGGAGTTCCAGGCGTTAAAGGTAGCCAAGAAAAGTGTATGGAATCCGCCAAGAGAGTGGAAAACCTTAGGGCCACTGAGGCGGTAGACGTGCAGGAAAAAAAAATTGTGGGTGGGGATATGGGGAAAATAAGGACAAAGATCAGGTGAGTCAAGGTCATTGAGAACTTTAAAGATAAAGACAAGGAGATTTGCCTTCAGAGCCAGTGTGGTGTAGTGGCTGGGGTGTTGGACTCGGAGCCGGGAGATCCAGGTTCTAGTCCCCACTCAGGCATGGAAGCTCACTGGGTGACTTTGGGCCAGTCACTGACTCTCAGCCCAACCCACCTCACAGGGTTGTTGTTGTGAGGCTAAAATGGAGAGGAGGAGGATTAAGTATGCCGCCTTGGGTTCCTTAAGGAGGAAAAAGGGTGGGATGTAAATGCAATAAAGGAAACGAAGGAAGGAAGGAAGGAAGGAAGGAAGGAAGGAAAAAGAGAGAGAGAGAGAGAGAAAGGAAAGAAAGAAAGAACGAAAGAAAGAAAGAAAGAAGAGGGGGCACTGCAGAGCTCGCCTTGTAGCCTAACAGAAGAAATGTCTGCTAAAACAGCCTCACAAATAATCAGGGGTGTTTGAGCCTTCCTTAGTGCTTGAGCCTTCCTTAGCTTTATAGTCGCTGGCAATATCAGACCCATGGAGATTAAATTTGATTTAGAGTGCGGACAAGATGTTATGCTGTTCCTTGCAGCCTATAGACCAACGGTGTTGAACCTCTTTCAGCCCGAGGGCTGAATGCAGTTTTGGAGAAGCGGCGGCGGGGGGGGGGGGGTGTCATTCTAGAACCGATGGGAAAAGGGGCAGGGCCGAAATACAAAAAAAACAGCAGCATCTTTTAGCTTAAAGTTCTTACTGCTGGCAACTAAGGGGATTTCTACACCAGCCTAAAATCCTGCATTTAAAATGGGGCTTTCTGCTTCCGTTTTAAATGCAGGATCACCACTGATTCCCTTTACATGCGGTTCCTTCTCTGTAGATGGCCATTCCCATAGTGTTATGTTTCTCTGAAGAGGCGTTACACACGCTCCAGGTTCAGTGATACTTGCTCCTGGGTTCCTGCCCCTTTCCCTCCCCTTGCACATTACTGGTGGATGGGGACTGACATGCGGACAGCCCCCCCACCGATCTCCCCGGGCCCCGCCTCCCTCTTCCGTGCTTTTGGCCAGTCCCTGCTGCTCAGCCCCTGCTGCTCCGCTCTGCCACCCCCCCCCCCACGCTCTGCCGCTCTGTTTTGAACAGGCAGACTGAAAATGGTGAGGAGCCAAAATGGCTCAGGCACGGGAAGGCTGAGCGCCCATCAGACCTTCATCACCACCTTCAACATCATGACCACACCCCCAACAACCACATTCAGCACTTCATTCACGCTAAATACACGGGGAGGACACCGTGCAGATAAATGGCGCTCCATTTGCAAATATCTGGAAAAATACCCCATTTTTTCCGTTTGAGGAAAACACGGGATAGATGGGAGGAAATAGTGGAATAATGACTGGACAGCGACGACATCATATAATGGACCTGCACAATTCAGTGAGTGAGCAACCATGAACGCACAATAAACTTGAGGAGTAGAGATCCCCTAAGCCCCAGGAGAGGCATCTCAACCTTGTAGAATGGGGTGGGGGTGGGAACAGTGCAAAAGCTGTGAATCTACCAAGATCAGCATGCGGGTGGCTTTTTCATCCATAAAGCCAGACCACTGGTGGAGGGGTGAGTGAAGGCGACACCAGGGGTGACATCAGGGGCCAATGTGAAACAGGAAAAGCCTAACTATATATGTATATATCAGTATAAATAGAATAAAATCATGTGTGTAAGGGCCCACCAATTTGGAGCAGTATACTTTGTCCTGAGCCCATGGGTATCATACTGCCTGCATGTTTGTCCTTTTTTCTTTACAAGTAAAGGCAGAGGTTGATATAAAGCTTGTACAATGCAAATTTTGAAATAATACCTTTAAGTAGAAATACAGACCATCCACCATAGTGGGGAAGACGGTGACCACATGGGCCGCTGTGCCTGCCTGCTCAATCTGTCTGTTAGCCAGGCGCTAACTGTAGATGGGTGACTTCAAGGCCCCTGCTGCTCTCCCTCCCTTCTTCTCGTTCTGTATCTTTAAACCAGACGTGGCCTGGACAGCCCTTCAAATAGAGGACATTTTCAAATAGAGGACTGTCTTCCGGCAGACAATCAAATACAGGACTGTCCCCTGTAAAAGAGGACATATGGCCTACCAGGAGTTTTATTTTAAAAGTATCTCCATGCTGTAATGCTCATGGCTGTAGAGAGACATTTTATAACCTGAGAGCAGAGCGTTTGAAAGGTGTGTAATTAATAATCCCGGAAAAGAATGATAGAAACTGGCAGTGGATTTGAAGAGTAAAGCCCTGACTTTGAACACCAATGGTCTTTATGACACCTCCTTGTCCCTCCCTGGACTTGGAAGCGTAAGTGATTGAGAGGGAACCTATAGTCACTGCAAATGGAGGACTGGTGTCTGGAAGGGGTGGGGGGGAAAGAGAGAGAGAGGTGTCACATGAATGCCTAAGCAAAGTTCCCTCTTCACAGCTGAGCTACAACATGGTTTTGCATCCACCATAGACAGGCCATGTGTTCTCTTCACTTAAAATTACAAAGCATCACCAAAATTATCCAGATTCTGCATCAAGAAAAGCAGGTGCATGCAGCCAATGTAAATCATACAAATTAAGCATGTACAGGTTCTGCCCTTAAAGCAAGCCTAGAAATGATGCTAGACAGATATTTGCATATTCCACATAATTTTCTTCAGCTTCCCCTAATTATGGGAATGCCCAGTGGAGGCTGGTGGCTCCAATGTCTGTGGGGCTGTGTATCCGCTCTGGGTTTCAGTCAGAATGGCAAAGGAGCTATCCAAGGTGCTGAACCTATTTGGGGGTTGGGTTCAATGCCTTGGATAGCTCCTTTGGAGTTCTGACTGGTTCTGACTGAAACCCAGAGCAGATACACAGCCCACTGACATCGGAACCACCAGCGTCCACTGGGAATGACAAAGCTTCAGTAGCTCAATTCCCTTTTGAAATCCTGTCCAGTCTCCACTGCTCCTTCTGAGATTTCCCTAGGCAGGCAGTGTTTATATCTTTCGAATCCTATCATCACCATCATAAGGACTAGAAATCCTTTCATTTTAAAAAAAGAAAGCAAGCTAAGATTCTTGGGAAACCAAAATCATTGTCTCTACTCACAGCCCTGACTAAAGTGATGCAAGTGGTCTTAACAATATGCAAACAAAATATGCAGATTAATAATGGTCCTTTCAACTCCTGTCCTGATACATCCACAGCTTTGTCATTAACACCCTGGGTGCTGCCAGTAGCACAGGAAAAGCTGCACTGCAAACACCAACACATCATTTGTAAAAAAAAATGTTTTTTAAAAAAATGGTAGGATCTAATCAGCCTTCCCCAACCTGACACTGTCCAGATGTACTCCCATAATTTGAGATGGCTAGGGGCTGGGGTTGGGGAAGGCTAGTCTAACCATTCCCTGGGAATTCGGTGTCAGAAGACAGAGCTTCCCAGGGGAGGGGGGAGCTGTGATTTATTCTTGAGAAAAAGAGATTCTGTACATGCTTAGAAACAGTCTTTTCCTCCCACGAGAAGCAGAGAAAAATCATCCCAGCCAAAGCAAAGTATGGGATCCTTATCAGATGCCAACATCATCTCCTGAACCTGATCCCCTGCCCTATATTTATGGCAAACCCTGGTTGGAGCTAAGCTCTGGATCTGGTTCTTCTGTAGTTCAGATAGGGATAGTGATCTTACCACTTAACTGTGAGTGGAAGTTATGTTTGCCTGGGCGATTAACCTTTACAGAAGTAGAGTTTATTCTATGTTCCAGTCTATCCCTGTGGAACAAGACAGTGCCTGGAGAAGGGGAATTCTGTTACAAACAGGGCTGGCACCTGCAAGGGCCCTAGTGTCTGGCAGGACCCACAGGTAACACCTGCCCTGGGGCCCACCTTTAATTCTTTGTCCTTGGCCCTGTGCTCTGAACAGCCTCAGGCAGCTCAGTCTGGCAGCCATTTCAATTTCCCGATGTAGCATTGCTCTGAGGAATGGTGTGGATTTAAAATGGTAGCCCTCAGCCACCTGACTCCACTCCGAGCACTGCTGTTGGCCACCACCATGCCACCTCCCACCAATAAAGTCAGCTGAGCACTGACTTTGTTGACTTTATTTGGTCCCCTCAAACCGGGAGCCAGCCCTGTCTGCCAAGATACCCATACAAACGCCTCGATCCACTTTGCAGAGTCCAGGTCTGAGCCTCGGCACTGAAAGACATGTGCCGGGGCTGAGTCCATGCCAGCCCTGCCCCTGGCTTGAATGAAGCTCCAGACAGCATGGCTTGGTTTCTACACACACACACACACACACACACACAGCTGTGTGATGGCTGTGAAGCAAGTCCTGAGTACAAGAGAATCACACTATGTATTCAACAACTTGATTGCCAAGCATCAAGGGAAGGGAGGCTGGAAGCTTCCACACGAGTCCTCTTGAAAATAAGTCGGCTAATGATGCTTTTCTTTACATTTTGTTTTTAAAATAAATTTGTTTCCTGTCTCCGGCAACAGACATTTATGTGTAAGGCTTGTTTGCTCAGAGGGTTTAGCCGTGTCCCTTCTACCTCCAAGCACAACAGTGGCAGTGCGGAGTGTTCGCTGGCTTGCTGTCAGGTGGACTCAACAACCCACAGCGCAACCCCAAAGGTTGATCTTCTCTGGCCCAGGGGAGGCTTCCGAGATCTTAGTCCAATATTGACAAAGGTGATTCGAAAGGGTATCATTTTCCAAAGGTGCTTCTCCGCCCCCTTTGACGCCCCCCAGTCAGAGCTGCCAGGCTTCGATGGCGTTACCATATCTTGGTCAGAAATGGATCTAGGAAGCAAGGCAAAGAAGGAGCCCTGCTAGGAAAAGCACACAAGAAAAGCCCTTATAAATCAGGGATGAGGGGAACAGCCAGATTCAGCTGTACTTTTCCACCCCAAAAATGCCCTTTGAAAGGGGAAGATCCATTGACCTCAGCTTCAGGTCTTGGCAGTGAGGGAGGATGCTTTCAGCGGCCTCCAGAACAAATAAAGAAGAGAGAGGAAGGGACTCGGTGTACTGAACAGGAGGAGGAGAAGTGGGGGTAGGGAAAAGGGCTGTATGTGTTAGGCTCTGGCCAAGTCAAAGGGAAATGATCCCCTACACTTGATCTACCCACCACTTCTCACCAGAAACTGTCTGCAACGACGAAATGTCAGCCAGGTCTATAAACTGATGGAAAACGGTGCTGCATGGTTTCCATTCAGACCCTGTTCATATCCATATGGGTGGTTACATTTCACTTACCATGCTTTAACACAGCCTTCCCCCAACCTGTCCCCCTCCAAGTGTGTTGCACTACAACTCCCATCACCCCAACTAGCACAGCTATTTGGATGATGGGAGCTGTAGTCCAACACATTTAGAGGGCCTCAGGTTGGGGGAAGGTCGCTGTAACTGGATGTGCAAAAGTGTACCATGCAAAAGAAATCAAAACTGAGACAATTCAACATCAAGGCTGTGGCAAGGCCATATTTAGAAAGCTTGGGTGTAAATATTAGTGAAAGGCTGCTACATTTAGCATAAACAAAGGCTGAGCTGGACATTTTGGAGACACCTCCCATTTACGTGGTTCACAGACAATTTCTGATGGTGATTCCACATTTCAGTTACAAATAGAGTTGAAATAAATCATACTGCAGTTTGTCTTAGAAATGCCAGGAGATACATTTATATTAGACATGTAATAAATTGTGGGATGGAAAAAATTTACTCATATTTGTTTTCGGTTTCATGTGGACATGAAACATACATGTAGGTAACTACATTTCAAAGTTCAAATTTTGAAAGTCCTAAGCTGGAGTTCAAATTTGGCATTAGGTTAACTGGTGACTTTTCTGGCTTGGGGAAAGATGTCAGCTTTAGATGAATGAGGCTTTAACCCTGTGCATGCTTACTTGTGGCAACCTCCAGTGAACTCAGTAGGACTTCTTTTCAAATAAATGTGCATAGGATTGCACTGGGAGTATATCAAAACTCAATTCCCTCTGCCCCGCCCCCTGCAAGATGAATTGATCTTCAACATTAAAATGTAGCATTTGAAATTCAAATCTTTTACTTTTTTCTTAAATATCAGTTATTCTAAGAGAAATCCATCTTTGTAATATTTTGAGTACTTGTTCCTAAAGGAAATAGAGACATGTTTGTTATTTATTGTGTGATTTGTTCAGTACTCCAGCAATTCAGCCTGGCCTTAGAGCTCACATTTTAAGAAGGAAATATCCATTCAGATAGATTATAAATCAGTGAGGATTTTTCTCTTTCTCTGACCATAAGTTGCTCATCCATCTTCTGTGGATTGTGGAACTTCCTAGATAGTTGTACAGCAGCCTTTCCAAACCTGGTGTCCTCTAGATGTTTTGGACTTCAACTCCCATCAGCCCCAGACAGCATGGCAAATGGTCAGGCATGCTGGAAGTTGTAGCACCAAGTTGGGGAAGCCTGCTTTAGACACCCAAATACCTCATCCTAATTTACAATTTGCAAGAGGCTGAAAACAAACATAGCATTTGAGAGCAATGGGGTAATTGTATGAGCATCTCATTGTATTCTAAGATGGATCTTTTTGCTCCAGGGTCATGATCTGAAAGTTTGCAGTGTGATCTTCGTGCCCATGTTATCACCCCAAACCATTACCAGAGCAGCTCTACCGTTTAAATAAACCATTCCCTTTTGTAAAATTCACAAGGTGAGGAATGTACAGCTAAGACATCCATCAGATGCTTTTGCAAATAAAATGTGGAGAGCCCAGCCGAAGCATCAGAAAGACAAGACTGACAGCTGAGCCAGTATTTGATTCACTCATGTGCTGGTCTGACATTTCAGTTGAGGAGCCAGGGGAAAGCTGGGTTTATTTACTTCATTACTTTGTATTATTATTTATTTCATTATTTTTAAGCCATCTTTAAAAGTGGAACCCTCTCAAGGTGGCGTACAAGATGTTTTTAAAATGCAATAACAATTCAATAAATACGTATTAATAAAACAATCAGTAAAAACAGGAATTACTCATGAAGCCAGCAGCCCAAGAACCAGGCCAGCAAAAATAGGTGGGTCACTGGAGCTTTCTTGAAGACCTGCAAAGGGGCCTGACAAACCCCCAATGGAATGGAAGCTAATTGCAGAGGTGCGGGCCCACTACTGAAAAGGCCCTTTCCCCTTGTATTCTCCTTTGCAACTGCTCTTGGCAGCAGACAAGTGAGAAGGGCCTCTGCTAATTACTTCAGAATGAGAGCAGGGTGGTACCGGAAGCAGTCCTTCTGGGTCCAAGCTATTTAAGGCGCATACTACACCTGAAGTATTTGCCGTCATCTTTTTTGTTTTTATATTCCACCTGCCATGCAAATCTGCCACCAGGAGGGAAGATCATTTCTGAAAGATCATCCAGTTCTTCCATACACATTGGTCTCATATTCTTATGAATACAAAATCCACATTCTCATGGATTTCCCTTCCTTCTTAAAAGAAGGAAGTGATTAATGAACAATAGATGCTATCTGAGCAATTGCAGAGAGGCGTTGGGTAATATCACTGTATGGCTGTGATTCCCAAGAGGTGGGCTTTGACTCCCCCAGTATCCTGTGAGTGGATGTTTCGATTGTCAGAGCAATCTCTCATAGAGTTCATTTGTTGTTTGGATTCTTGCCTGCACGCTAGACGCAACAGACATTCCTTCTTCCTCACAGTTCATAACCATTTTACACCGACACAGATATCCAGGTTTTACAAACTGCATATAGAACAGAGGAGATAGCACCCTATGGCATAATTGGCCCTCTATAGCAGCAGTCAGCCCACAGGAGGGGTCCAAATACCCTCTGCACATGAGATTACAGGCCTCCACAGTTGCTGCTCTCTCCTGTATGCCAGACTGTAGATAAGCAAAGAATTTCATCTCTCAGGATTTCCTTAGTTTGTTTTCCCAAGGCTTTTTGGCAAGGGTTCAGTTGGGCAAGGATGGGCAAGCCTGGATACTATTACTGAGTCTGAAAGCCAGAATTGGGCACCAGCAGCTAAGAGGGGCTTTGGACATGACATAATACTGAGAACAGGAAGCACATGTAATTCTGACTTCCTCTTTTCCACACTTATTTGTAATGTCTGAAATTGAACTTTGTTATCTCCCACAGCGGTCAGATATGTAGAGCTTTACAACACAAGGCATTTTATGGTGTGCTCATTCCATTCTCATGGTTGTTTACAGATTCTTTAGATGACGTTGTGACCCTCCAGTTTCATTTCGGTTTTTAAAGAGCACTTTCAGTGAGTTTTTTTAGAGCTGAGGAAATGCGGTATTATTTGTGAACGTGAAAGAAAATGCTTTTCCCACTTGTGTATTTGTGCTATTCTGCTATATGACAGTGCCACCTAGAGGTTATGTAGTGGAAAAAAGCCCATAAACTTTTGAAATGGGGACAGCTGGTATATCTGACCACAAGGGAAGATGCAAAAGTGACATTTAGAACATTGCAGAGAGTGGAGGAAGGGCAAGAATCTCAAATCAACACACAAACCCCACATTAATTATATAATTCTTATGTCTAATACGATCGGGGCAAGGTTCATCTCTCTACTTCCAGGTTGTCTTTTCTACCATGGTGAACTTCAAAGGAGTTGCAACCTGGTGCTCTCCAGACGTTTTGCACTAAAACCCCACTGTCCCTGACTACTAGCCATGCTACCTGAGGCTGATGGGAGTTGTAGTCCAAAACATTTGGATAGCAGCAGGTTGCCTATTCCTTTAAACTTCACTTTGAGCCTAACATTTCATATATGTTGGAAAGCTTCAATAAAACAGAAACAGAAAAGGGTACCATTGTGAGAATGGGGAACATTTCTGCTTCTAATACAAGATAGTTTGCTGACAAAGGGATTCTTTGATGAGGTTTCTGTTGGGATCCTGAGAACAGCAGGGACTTCATGAATTCTATTTATTTGTGAGCCACTTTACAAATCAGTGAGAACAATCGCATGATGAAGACAAGCCCATGTGTTTAGAGATCTCTGGTTTCTGAACTCCACTGCTTGATACCAGAGATTGATGCTGGATTACTGAATATGTTATGAAGAATGAACATTTGTGGCTCAGAAGCCAGTATATTCTCCAATATTGCAGATGCAAACATTAGTCCCTCACTCCTATGCATCACATCCTTTTCTGCTCCTGAAATCTTTTGCAAGTACAGAAAGGATGGCTGTTTGCATGGTCTCCTGGCTAGTAACAAGTGTTCTCATAACATAAGGACATAACATAGGAAAAGCCGTGCTGGATCAGACTAAGAGCCTATCTAGACCAGCATTCTGTTCCCACTGTGGCCAACCAGGTGCTCCTATGGGAAGCCCATGAGCAGAACATGAGTGCAATAGCACCCTCCATTCATGTTCCCCAACGACTGGTGTACAGAGTCAAACTGTCTCTGTATACAGTTTGCCTCTGGAGGTAATATGTAGCCATCATGACTAGCAGCCATTGATAGCCTTGTCTTGTGATGAAAAAACCTGCAGGACCTTTCAAAAGAAATTAGCAAAGATGTGAATATCCATGCTCCCCCCGCCCCCGCCCCCGATTATGTTCTGTAATATTATGGCTATCTGGGGGTTTTACAGAGCTGTGCTTTTTGTTGTGCTTTGTTTTTAATCCCCAAAATATTAAAATTCTTTCCTTGGTATCTGTTATGCTCATTTCTGCATTAAAAACCGAGGTGAAATATACTTGTCTCTGTAACCGATAGGAGAAAGCTCATTTGAGACCCTTTATTTTCCCCCTGCAACAAAGAATGCCCAAAATAAAGAGATCAGTGAAAGGATATTATTTATGGTTGCCAGGTTCTGGCCTGGGGACAGTGCCTCTGCCTTTAAATGTGCAGAGGCACTGAGTGTCTGCAGCCATTGCTTCTCCTGCCCCATCTCCAAAACTGCGAGTCTCAGTAGGTCAGTGGACAAGAGGATCAGCTAGAGAACAGGATGGAAGCCACAGTGGATGCAGCCTCACAGCAGGTTTCTCCCAAGGCCGCTGAGATCAATGAGATTTACTTACTAACAAGTGTGGTGAGGACTGCAGCTTTAGTTAGTAACTCTATGTGTTCTTAAAGTGCAGGTAAACTCCCTAAGGGAGCAAACTCTAGGGATAATCCTGCCATCAGTTACCTTCAATAGGGTTTTGCCATGACTCATTAGGCATAAGACTCCAGCTATAGACTCAAGTCATTTTAACGATTCCCATTTCTTTTTCGAAAGCTCTAAGAGATCATTAGTGCCAGCCTTGTAGGAAGCTTTATGCTGAGAAAACAGCCAGTTCAATTCCCATCAAATTAAAGCAAGCCAATATGCGGTAGTGGTGAGGGTGTTGTATTAGGACCAAGGCTCAAATCCTCACTCAGTCCTAAAGCTCACCTCGTGACCTCGGGCCATTCACTATCTGTTAGCCTAACCTACTTCAGGGGGTTGTTGTAAAGACAAGGGGGGGGGATCATGTATGCTGCCCTGAACCCCTTGGAAGAAGGGTGGAATAAAAATGTAATAATTGAAAGTAATCTGACTGTCATGCAGTACAATATATACTTTCCCCAGACTGTAAAAAAAGCTACTGCTCTTTTCTCTCCTCTTTCACAGAAAGATGCGGGCTTGGATTTTCTTCCTCCTCTGCCTGGCGGGCAAGGCCCTGGCAACACAGGTAAGTATCATGCGTACCCCTAAAAATCTCACTTTCCTAGGATGGATTTCAGTCTTTAAGGGCACCCATTTGGTCAGTCATGAGAAAGGTGACAGTTTCAAGGTCCATATACACAATAGGAGTTGTCTCCTTTGGACTTGCACGGTTCCAGATCCTTTCCCCCCAATCTCCATGCCCAGAAAAGATTCATCCATTGAATTTCTGCCTGTCATGTAGCTGTCCACAGTGGCCCTGCCAGAAAAAGGTGACCACCTAATAAACAACCAACGTAGGAGTTATCTTCTCAACTGTTTGATGTGCGTTTAAAGAATGTATGGGTCAAACTGGCAAGATTCATATACAATTCTAGGAATGTTTATGGTATATGGAATATAGCAAGGAGAGGCAATAGCTGAGTAGGTAGGCATATGTCAGCCCAACCTGCCTGTCTTGCTTTCTTTAGGCTTTGGTCCTTTTCCTTGGTCCTTGCCAATGAAGAGAACTCGTGGTTTGTTGTACAGTTGTGAACTGGGGGTTGTTTGTGATTAACAAACCATGGTTTGTTAGTGCGGCTGGGTTCACAAAACATAGCAACCCATGGTTCAATGATAACCCATACTCAACTTGTACTGTGGCTTGTTGTGTTGTGTGAACCAGGTCTTCTTGTCCTAGACCTCTGCTTCTTCCATGTCTCATTCCTTGCCTCTGTATGCCGTTTCATCTGCGCCCTTCCTTCAGGCCCCTGCCACCTCCACACCATATGCAGATTTTTATTCAACCTTAAAATAACAGAGTTTGTAGTAACTGTACCATTTTAGAAACAGAAAAACTTGTAGGACGGTTACAGGAAGGCCACACAAATGTGTCTTTTAAGACAGAACACACCTGCATGCACACACATCAAAATCCATCTTTCTCAGAAGACTGTATTCAAAAGAACTGGTTGGTTGGTTTTTTTCATTTGCCCAAACCATGCCTCAGGAACAGGAGTCCAGGAAAAGTTCATAGGAAGGGGCCCACATTACTGAGCAGCAGGAATCCATGAATTGTAACTCTTTGACTTTGTAAGAGCATTACTCTAAAGCAGGAGTAGGCAATGTGGTGACCACAGGCACCAGGCACGCCCGGATACCTTTCTTGGTGCCCGCCAAGGTGTCCTACCTTTCCCACTTGGGGGGGGGGAATTAACACATTTCCTTACTGTCAGCTGGGATCACCTCTAAGGAAAGTATGGACCTGCGGCTGCTGCCACCTTCATTTCCCATGAATGCCATGATGGGGCTCAGAGGCATTCTTCAGAAATGAAGATGGAGGGCAGCTGCAGGCTAATGCTTTCCTCTGAAGTGCACTGAGCCAGCATGAAAAAGAGGGAGGGAAAGAAAAAGAGCTGAAAACCATGGGTTCAAAGAAGTTGTTTACTGGGTTGTGGCTCACACCACACCCCTGCCTTGCACACAGCTGTTTGGGTAGGATACTTGTCCATTGTGACTAGCCAAGCCTCCCATGGCAGCCATTTTGTGGTGATGCCTGTCCATGACAGGTTCTCAAATTGCCAAATGTGCCCATGGGACCAAGAAGGTTGCCTACCACGGTTCTAGAACAACCCTCCCTAACCTGCTGCCTTCCAAATGTTTTGGACTACATCTCCCACCATTGCTGACCATTAGCAATACTGGCTGGGGCTGATGGGAGTTGGTCCCAAACATCTGGCAGGTACCAGGTTGGGGAAGCCTGCTCTAAAACAGGGGTAGGCAGACAGTTGATCTCCAGATGCATTGAACTTCAACTCCCAGGATTACTGACATTGGCCATGCTAGCAGGGGCTTCTGAGAGTTGAAGCCCAAAACAGCTGAAGATCTATCTTCTGCCCACTCCTTCTCTAAAAGACAGACAGCTTGTTGGACATAGTTTCTCAGAAATATGGCCCACTATATTCTGTGGGTCTTACAGCTGTGCAAGGACTGGCGCCTAAGGGTCACTCCACACAGGACACCGTGCAAGATGTCCTGTGTGAAGTGACCCTCAGGTTCCAATCCTATGTGTCTTCCAAACACAAGTTGCAAAAAAGAGACTTGCATTATTTTCACACATGATGGTGCACATCAGTCCAGCCTCCACACTTCATTCCTTTCCCCCTTGTACACCCATGCAGGAAGAATATCATGTGAGAAGCGGCCCTAACCTATGCCATTACAAGCAGATCAGCCTAGGGCTGAATCCATATAGAAAGCAGTGGGAGGTGGAAACTCAGGAGCTTGCTGTGTGCACAGGGACTGGAAACTGGATTACTTTGATTCCTACTATGTGCTACAGGCAGTATCCAATGCAACACTGCCACTAATGTAAATTATGTTGCACTAGCGTAAACACCCTCTAGTGCAACACCAATAGCATTTGCTGGCATGACAGGTTTCCCTGGCAAACCCATCACACCAGCAAGCATTGCTGGCGTTGTACTAGAGGTCAACTTGGAAGCTAAGCAGGGTCAGCCCTGGTTAGTACTTGGATGGGTACTAACCAGGTACTATCCCGCCTGGGAATCAGGCTTCCGGCACTGAGCAGGGGGTTGGACTCGATGCTCTTGTAGGCCCCTTCCAACCCTATGATTCTATGATTTACATTAGCAGTAGCATTGCACTGGATACTTCTCTATGTCTTTAGCATAGGTGTGGGCAGCTTTGGGATGTCTGGGGGCCATTTTTTCCCTCCAGACCTCCCCACAACACACACACTATGCCTCACCCCTCCCACCACAGGTGCCAAAAAAGCAGGGGAAAGAAAAAAAAGAAAATGGTGTCCAGAGCTGCTACAGAGTGCCCAAACGGTCAACATTAGTTTGTTTGCAAGCTAATTTTGATCCTTTTGGCACTCTGTAGAAGCTCCAGATACCATTTTGTTTGCCAAAGAAAAGTTTTTTAAAAAATGGGGGGGGATTTCAGGGGTGGCGGGGGCTGCACTGGGGGCTGCAGGTGCTGCATGTACCCTGTGAGCTCCATGTTGCCCACGCCTGCTTTAGCAGTTGCACAACAGTGATAAGACTACCACAGTTCCCAACTTTCTAATAGAGGCGCTACCTTTTAGCAACAGCAGAAGGTCAAGACATGCACCATTATAGTTCATATCCTATTTCCCAATAGAAACACTTCCTGAGTTATATTTATGGTTTTGATTTATGCCCCACCCTTCAAATACATTACCAGAAGTTAAAAAAACAACATCCCATCATCACACACCATAAAAGCACTATGTACCTTTCACATCTTTTTTCACAACAGGAAAAAGTGGACAGATGCAGCCTTCTTTATCATCATGCTAGCCACACACACAAATCATTGTTGACTTTCTGCTTGTTAAAGACACCAAATGTCTGTGAGGAAATAAAGGTGGCAGGCCAAGGCCTGTTTGTCACCAAGGCAGAGGGCAGTATCTCCACAATGTTTTTATTATGTTGGGCCAAGGATACCTGAGGGCCTTCAACTTCGCTCTGCTGGCCGGTAAGGAATGAGATAAGAGAAGGCAGCATTCCAAAGCGAGGTGGTGAGATAAGGCGCTCCACTCATTAGGAGAGGGCCTACTTGGTCCGACTGTGGCAAAGGGACGCATTATGTAAAAAGTCGAACACTTTCCCCTAGTGATTTGACGGGGGACAGAAAGGAGGCTTGCGCATGCATGGTCACCGCAGTAGTTGTGGAGCTTTAGGTGTGACGCTCAGGCAAGCCCTGGAGAAAGAACAGTGAGTGCCAGAAGCATCCATACCTGACTTCCTTCTTTCTTCCTTTCTTACAGCAGGAAGCGCTGCCGGATGAGATGGAAGTCATAGAGGATCTTGCAACAGAGGTATGCAGTAATGCAGCATGGGCTCCCTTCCCTTTCTCTTTAAAGAGCTTTGTAGGGGCAGCTGGCAGACTTCACTTTCTGAGCATGCAAGTGCAGTTTTTATCCATTTTATCGTGATTTGAGAGCTTGTAGATACTGCTTGAAACAGATGGACAGTTAGCATCTTTTGGCTCTGCTTGCACCAGCAACAAGCCCAGCCTCTTTCTGTCTTTTCTCTCATACACAACTAGGGCTGGGGGTGGGGCAGGGGGTGGGGAGGATACACAATTTGTTCCCACATCCTTGGGACAGCGGGGCCAGAAACACCTACGTCAACCCGTCCACCACCACCGTTTTCCACATGGCATCCCCTTCACTTCATTCCATTCACTTCTGTAGAGCAGAGGAAGGGAGCTGTAACTGGGACAACTCTTGAGAGAAGAAAACCATTCTTCTCAACAAACTGTTGCAGTGTGGAAGGTGAAGCCAACTGTGCCCTCTTTCAAGATACACCATACCATTCCCCCAACTCCAGTGTTTTTTTTTCTCCTCTCCTGTAACAGTCACTCAGCATTCTATGTACATGAAGCATGCTTAGTCCTGACCAGGCTGTTTCCCCACCACCACCAAGTAGGTTTTTTCTAAAGATATTTTGTATCCCCAAACCTGCAGATACCTCCCTCTTATGTGTAGATGGTGACATTTGGTCTATGTAAGGATCCATACCCAGAGAATGGCCCACTTCACATGAAACAACAACCCAGGGTTTGTTTAACCAGGGCCGGGCAACTTGCAGCCCTCCAGATGTTTTGGCCTACAGTTCCCATCAGCCTTAGCCAGCGTAGCCAATGGTGAGGGATTGTGGGAGCTGTAGGCCAAAACATCTGGAGGGCCACAAGTTCCCCACCACTGGCTAGGTGGTTGTGAGCACAGCAGCATGGTGATGCACACTGCCCAATCGCTCCCACTGCAAGTGGATTTAACCCTGGGTTCTAGCTCTGCTTGTCTCTTGCCCAACAAGCCAGAATTCCTGGTTTGCGCATCACGCTTGCAGTGGGAACGATCAGGCTGTGTGCATTAGCACACTCACTATTCCAAGCAACCCGAGATTTTAAAAACCCTGGGCAGTTGTCATGTGCGAACTGGGCCAATTAGTTCACTATTGATGTGTATCTGTGTATGTGCACATATATATATACACATGCTTCATCACACAGCTATGGAATTCACTTCCGCAAGATGTAGTGATGGCCACCACTTTGGATGGCTTTAAAAGGGGGTTAAACAAATTCCTGGAGGAAAAAGATACCAATGGCTACTAGTCTCGATGGCTATGTGCTACCTCCAGTTCCAGAGGCAGTGAGTACACCAGTTCCTAGGGAACATGGGTGGAAGGGCACTGTTGCGCTCATGCCCTGCTTTTGGGTTTCCCATGGGTAGCTGGTTGGCCACTGTGTGAACAGAATGCTGGACTGGATAGACTCTTGGTCTGATCCAGCACGGCACTTCTTATGTTCTTATGTCATACACATTTCATTCACACGCACACGCACACGCACGCGCACACACACACACACGCACGCGCACACACTTGTGTGGATTCTAATACAACAATATGTGGAGGGGGGAGTGGCAAAATTTAATTCTTACCTAGAGCAGCAAAATAGCTCAAGCTTGGCCCTGCTTTTGTGACAGGAAGCTAACCACTGTCACTGGCTTTAGCATCACCGGCTAAAAACTGAAATGTGTCTCTGATGCTTGGCTTCCTGGGCTCTTATTGATGTGGTGGTGTGTCCCTTTAAACTGTATATTCTAATGACTTGGGTATGGCATCCACGCTGCCAAGGTCAGTAGCCATTCGGAACAGAACCATAACCGAGCTCATTCCATCTCTCTTCTCAGGAACCTGTGGGAATCAACCCAGTTCAGGTGGAGGTTGGAGAGTTTGATGAGCCCGCAGTGGAAGTGGAGGAAATTGTTGCTGAAAGTAAGTAGTTTTCACACCCAACACTTAACACATGACACTTTTTACATGTATATATAAAAGTGTTTTATGTGTGCCCGTAATATGTGTATGTAAGAACACATATTGTATACAGGTGCAGATACTGGGGACCTGGAATTGGCATTTCTCGCTATGTAATGTGCAGTGAGGTCCTTCTCTAGAGGACAAATAACCACAGAAATTCAAAATGGCACAGGAAGAGAACATATGCACATAACACATGTAGGGGTTCCACACACACACAAAGTGAGGGGAAAAAAATAAATTTCTGAGTCTTCCTTATAAGGAGCACCATTAATTAATTAATTAATTAATTACATTTATATCCCACCTTTTTTCATCCTTAAGGAACCCCTTAAGGTAGGTTGGGCTGAGAGTCTGTGATTGGCTCAAAGTCACCCAGTGAGCTTCCATGCCTGAGTGGGGACTAGAACCCAGATCTCCCGACTCCCAGTCCAACACTCTGGCCACTACACCACACTATTTCAGATTGTACTGGTGGTGTCTAAGTACATTAACTCAGAGGTTCTCAAACTGTGATCCACGGACCACCGGTGGTCCATGGACTCCATTCAGATAGCCCATGGATAGGTTGTGGAATATCTGTACTTGGTCCCGCACTTGATTACACTTTTTCCCCTGACGGTAGAGATTGAGGCCATTTTGACTGAGGTCAGATAATTGAACAGGCACTCGTGCAGTCTACTAATTTTTCCATAAACAATTTACCAGTTATATAGGCCCTTCTCAGCAGCCTGGCCTAGGCCTGACATTTTCATAATATGGTGCTGGTTTTGATGATGATCATGCCAGCGCTGAAGAAAAAAAGTGTTATTAAAATATGAGTTGTGTATGTGCTTTGATCTGTAGAACAACAACAAAAGATGTATTAAGTAATCTGCAGACATTTTGTTGTTACCATTGTAAAACAATTGGGAGTCAGAAATCCTTGCTGGACTACTTCAGATCACTCAGAGATCTACCAAGAAATCCCAAACTACCTTCTGCCAAACCCAGTGTTAAAGAATTGTACGTTTTCAGCCACTCTGTGTATGGAAATGGTGCTGCCCAATCTACCCCCACAGAAGCATACAGACACAAACCCTCAGCCATTCAGGTTTGGGAGCCAAGATGAAGGGATGTGGGGTCTAAACGGGGGTGGGAGTGTCTTGTCTTGAGAGCAGGTAAGCCAGTCTTCCCCGACCTGGTGCCCTCCAGCTGTTTTGGACTACAACTCCCACCATTCCTGACCATTGGCCATGCTGTCTGGGGCTGATAGGAGTTGGAGTCCAAAACATCTGGAAGGCCCTAGGTACACCTTCTCTGAGCTCATTCCCCCATTCCATCTCCATTTCCCTTTAAGCTGCAAATGGGCATTCCCCTTAGCAAACTGAAGGAACTTTGACAGGGGATTGGTCTCAGACAATACATGCCCTCCATGACATCTCCTCTCAGCCCAATACCTCCATAGGATGCTTTAAACTGTAAGTGGCATTGCTTTAAAGGACCACAGATGGAAGGGAATTGTCCTTACAGGACATGGTGTGTGTGTGTGTGTCCCTCAACCATGCAGTTATTTCACAGACATCCTTTTGGGGGCTTTATTAGCCAACTGAGCGGGAAAGACTTGAAGGACATCAGACAGTTCTATGGCGGCACCAGGTAGCAAGAAGGTACCATTCCAGCAGAAGAAATTGCTGCCATGTACAACTTAACAGCCAAATATTAGCTAAGGGGTTCTGGCAGTTTCCTAGTTGCTCCAGCCAGTGACTACGGTAAACGATTGGACTTAACTTTATATGTCTTGCTCCATAAACATTCTGTTAGCATATCCTAGTCTGATGAGCCAAGCAAACACTGAGCTGGATGGTTCAGGCCCTGCCGTGGGTAAAAAGGTGGAATCCATCTCTCCATGACTAGTTCTTCGGGTTTTTATGAAGCACTGCTGATGCCATTTTGGCTTCTAAAACTGCCCTTCTGGTCTTTCTTGCTTAGACCCCTGCCAGAACCATCACTGCAAGCATGGCAAAGTCTGTGAAGTGGATGAAAACAACACCCCTATGTGTGTGTGCCAAGATCCCTCCAGCTGCCCAACCAGCACTGCAGTGTTTGAGAAGGTGAGCAGAAGCTTTGGAGTCACCAAAGGGATGAGAGAATTCAGGCAGTACCGCAGACAGACAAAAGTGGAGGCCTCAGGAATGCAGTGACAGCTTATGGCCCCACTGGAGGTGGAAGTGGAGCAGAGTGGTTGCTGCATATCTGAGGTGGCTCCCAGTAGCAAGTGCAATGTCTGGTTAGGGTGGATAGGATTCGGGGTAGAACACATAGTTATGTACCATGCTGGTATGCTACCATGTACAACACTAGCAGTACCTGCCCCAGTAGGGGTGTGTTGCAAGTACAGAACCATGTGACATGATCCAACTTGACTACGTCAGTGGAAACTGCAGATGTTACTGGGAGAAGCATGGGAGCAATCATGGGGTAGTGACAACATGACCACTCCAGGAAATGTATAAATACGGCTTCATTTATAGGTTTAAACATAGTTCAGCTTGGAAGCATCCAAGATGATCCAGACAGATTTGGATGAAGAAGGGTGTATGTTACCCAAAACATTATATCAGATTCTTGAAGATTTGAAGCCACCATGTTCCCTTTTTCATCTGGCTAGTGAAATTTGTCCAACCTAAGTTATGTATGTTTCTGTTAGCTGCAGTAAATTGGATCACTGGAGGAGAGTATTGAAGGAGGAATGATTTGAACATCAGGAAAAACTTCCTGACTGTTAGAGCAATATGACAATGGAACTAGTTCACTAGGGAGGTGGTGGGCTCTCCCATGCTGGAGGCATTCAAGGTGAAGCTGGACAGCCATCTGTCAGGGATGCTTTGACTTAGATTCCTGCATTGAGCAGCGGGTTGGACTCGATGGTCTTATAGGCCCTTTCCAACCCTACCATTCTATGATTCTATGATCACTTCTGACTTCCCTGGACATAGGCTAGTGTCAACTTTGCCTTTGTTGGACCAGGTCATTGAACAGTCAAGGGTGGGGCAGCTCCAAGAATTCTAGGATAAGATGGATTTTTCTGGACCCATACCAGTCAGGGCAGTGTTAGGGATTGAGTCCATGTTGGTTGTCCTGGTCAATGATCAACATCTAGAGATGGGCAGAGTGAGTAACACTGCTCATTCTCCCAACTTCTCAGTGGTTTTTGATAACTGCTGACCGCCAAGTCGTTCTTGACTGCCCAAGACAGATGGGAGTGGGAGGCACTGCTTGGCAGTGGTTCTTCTCCCACCTGTGGGGTTGTTGGCAGAAGGCAGCAGTGGCGGACTGCTACCCTGTCTCCTGGGATTTGTTCTGTGGGGTATAGTAAAGTTGCATCTTGAACCTAGTGCTCTTTAACATTCTATATGCAGCTGCTGGGAAAGATCACTTATTACTTGGGAGTGCACCCAGCTCTACTTTGCATTTTCTTTAATTCCAGGAGCAGCAGTTCAGTCCTAGAATGAATATCAAATGGGCTGGGTGAGGATTAATTCAGACGTAACCAGCATTTAGCTAGCATATGCCTAAAGGGTTGTTGATTTGCCTGTCCTGGATGGGGAGAGTGACAGGTAGGTCCATGCTACACAGGAACACTTTTTCCTTTCTAATGCAACTACACTTTTCCCACAGGTATGCGGCACTGACAACAAGACCTATGACACCTCCTGCCACTTCTTTGCCACCAAATGCACTTTGGAGGGAACCAAGAAGGGACACAAGCTCCATCTGGACTACATTGGACCTTGCAAATGTAAGTTTTCAACCTTAGGGTACAGAACAATCCAACCAGAAAGTAACTCATCAAGCACAGCCTGTATCCAGCCAAGAACGCTTTTATCTTCCAACAACCTAGTATGTCTATCTCTAACCATCAGCATGGTCTGGAGTGGTATGAGATGGCTTCTAATTAGCAAGTGTTTTCCTGGCTTTTCCTTGCCCTGGCTCACGGTATCTACAGCTGATCCATCTGGCTTTACTATGTTAGGCATTGGCAGGATGTTTTTTATTTTGGCTTTATGTGAGTCCTAATTTTAAAGCAAGAAGCAACTGCTTCAACCAGTGTAAAGAAATATGTTAAAACATATATACACACACACACACACACACACACACACCAGGCTGTAGAACAGTGGTGGCTACCACGTTGGCAAATATGCCACTAATCAAGTTAAACCTAGATGATTTTTTTTAAAGCATCAGCTTAAACACTGATCCCATCACTGATGGGTGATTGAGTTAGATCAGCCTTCCCCAACCTGACACCCTCCAGATGTGCTAGACTACAATTCCCATCATCCTAGCCAGCATGCCCAGATTGAGGAAGGCGTTAGATAACTGCTTTCCTCCCACTGCTGGGTACATATGTGCTTTGATATCCATGACATGTATGTTCAAATGAATGGAGTTCAAGGGGTCTCTCACAGATTAGGGGAACAAGGATATCTCTGCTCTCGCCTGGAAGGTTAGATTCGGCTGCTTGTGGAAGATGTTAAACCGATACCATTTCTTGTTTGTTATATAAAATGGGAAAAAAAGTGAAACGTAAAAAGTAAAAATCATCAATCAAATGTAATTTTCTAAAGTCAATCCTACAGGCTCTCTTGATAAACCTTACTCTAACTCAGGGTACAGAACTTCATTGTCTTGAAGAGATTTGGGGGATGTTTCTATAGGGAACCCTAGACTGACCACTTGCAGAGTGGATCTTTTTGCACTATCAGTAATGGGACAATAGCTGGACAATAGTTTTGGCTGAAGTGGCTGTAAACTCTACAAGTGACGTCATGATCTGACGTCTCTTTCTAATAGTCTTCCTGCCGTTATTAGGCGGGGTCAAGGGTTTCTTTGCAATGGGCCTTTCTATGTCTAAATACAATAGAAGGACTT
Organism: Heloderma suspectum; assembly: GCF_057233095.1. NCBI lineage: Eukaryota > Metazoa > Chordata > Lepidosauria > Squamata > Helodermatidae > Heloderma > Heloderma suspectum. Next base: position 268,475,477 of record NC_139459.1, on the reverse strand, counting down.
GTCTTTTACTGTGACTGGACTGATGGGCCTCTGGTTGGATTTCAGTCATTCCTGCCTGCCTTGATGCTGAGCTGAGTGAATTCCCCCTGCGTATGCGTGACTGGCTGAAGAATGTACTGGTCACCCTGTACGAGCGTGATGAAGACAACAACCTGCTGACCGAGAAGCAAAAACTCAGGGTGAGCGAGTCCCCCACATAAGCACATCCTCACAGCTTTATGCTGCATGCTGAAGGGGAGTCTGCCTCTATCTTGAATATTCAGGATCGAGATGTACTTATCCTATCCCAGCAAGACCAACACTGTGCATGCTACTCTCTATGGCAGGGGTGTGGAACCTACAGCCCATGGGTCTAATCCGGCCCACGGAGGTTCTGCATCCGGCCCACGGAGCCTCCTTGGGTTGGTCCAGGGGCAGGGCTTGGCCTCCAAACCCCGCTGCTGGAGGAATCCCTGCTATTATCTCCAATCTGCAATCGGAGATGACAGTGGGGATGAGTGTGGTGGGGGACTCAGCCAATGCTGAGAGGAATGGCTCAGCCATCCAAAGAACATTTCACATATTACACTGTTGCTGTTTTTAAAAAGTGAACCTAATATAGACAGATAGATGATATATAAATCTAGTGTATACCCAAAAATATAAGTTCTGAATGGAGCAAACCTGTGTCATACCAGTACACCCATTAGTGCCAGGACTGGCTGTGGCAGATCCAAGTATACACTTCTGGCAATCTGCCATGTAATGCGCGACACGAGCTGCTCAAACATGGACGGGCTGCTCCTACATTCATAAAGCCTTTCCTCATTACATTCACATTACATTTGTATGCCAGTACATTCCACCAGATGGAGACTTCTCTTGGGACGGTCAGGCATGCACTAAGTCTCACAGCGTCATATTTCTGCGAAAAATCCATGTAGCACAGCTCTGCAGCTCTTCTTTGCCTGCCCCAGGATGAAGCACAGGTATGGGTTTTCTCCAAGAGAGGCTCCAAGTGCAATCCCAGACTAATTTTTTTTTAAATGCAAATGATGTCTTGCTGAACAGGTGAAGAAGATCCACGAGAATGAGAAGCGCCTGGAAGCCGGTGACCACACAGTGGAACTGCTGGCTCGTGACTTCGAGAAGAACTACAACATGTACATCTTCCCCGTGCACTGGCAGTTTGGTCAGCTCGACCAGCATCCCGTTGATGGGTACGTCCCTGTGTGCTTATAAAGAAGACAGGTTTGCTTCCCTGGCCTATGGCAAAGCCTAGCATAGTCAAGTCACCGTTGCATTAGGTCACAAGCAAAATTCGTCATTTGACACCATTTGTCGCCAGCGAGGTTGAAATAACAACCTGGGACAAAGGAACCAAGTCCCCAGTCTGTCTTAGGCGTTCATAGTCTGTATGTGACTTGGCATCATAAAAAGGAGATGCAGTATGGCTGGTACGGATTGTGGCAACTTGTTGACCATGGCAAATGGGTACCTTCACTTACTACAGGACTGTGGCAAAAATCCAGAGTTCGGCTTCCAGCACGGTAAACACTGCATCCTTCAGATTCCCAGGATACCTGACTTTCATTAAAGTTTATTTATTTATTTATTTGATTTCATTTCATTTCATTTCTATACCACCTAGTAGCCGAAGCTCTCTGGGCAGTTCACAAAAAGTAAAAACACAGAGTGCAGCATAAAACAATATAAAATATGAAAGCTGAAAACCACAATACAACGGTACAACCAGAATAAAACCTAGCAGCAATGCAGAGATTTAAAATGCAGATTTAAAACACCAGAGCCAAAAGACTAGGAAGCAAAAATGCTAAAATACTGGAGGAATAAAAAGGTTTTCTCTTTATAAAATAACACTTACGGTCTCAGATATGGTGAGGGTGAAGTCTGATAAAGGCTCTGGTACAAGAGGTGTGTAGAACCACTTTCAACTAGAGGGCTGAATACTATTTCAGAGAAGTTTTCGGGGACCACATTCTAGTGGTGGGGGAAAGGCAAAAGCGGCAGGGCCAAAATACTAAAAATACCAGCATATTTTAGATTAAGCTCTTACCGCCGGTAATGAAGCATTTCGGCCTTCTAGAAGGACATGGTGGACAGGGGAAATGCAGAAAAGCCAGGAAACCGCCAAACAATTGGTGGTTGGGGGAAGGGAGTGGGACCAGTGGAAGGGGGTGTGGGACCCCAGGAGGGCCAGATTTGGCCCCTGGGCCTGAGATTGCCCACCCCTGGGAGAGAGGTTGCAGTGCAGCCTTATAAATGCATCAGCTCTTTAAGGATTTGAGTTGGGGCCCTTCTCAGCATTAAACCGCCATCACAATAATGTATTTCAGATCTAGATAATGTGATGTTTGATAGGGAAGGAAGGCCCTATCCTTTTTTCAGTTTCTCGGGTAGCCAGGAGACCTTCTGCCCAACAGGAGATCTTGGGTATCTCTTGCTGAGGTCTGATTCATACATTTCCCAAGTGACGTGAGTGCTGCTTCCCAGTGGCTGCATCCCAGCTGCCCTAGTAATATCTGAAATGGGAAAAATCATGAGAGAAGGATAGAGCACATGGGAAGTTCCTACATTCGTGTCCCTCTCCACTTCCCTTCATAGAGTGGCATGGGGTGCAGATGTAGGAAACTGGCATCCATGTTTCTCAGGTCATATATGAATCAGGCCTCAGCCCAGTACAAAAAGAAAGCATTGCTATCAGACACAGGAGGAGAGGAAGTGAGCAGTCCTAGTGGCTTGAATTGCTGCCATAGATTGACCCAGCACTGGGTAAGACCCAACGCACAACTGCCATTGTCTTAATTAGACAATGAACACAGCACGTACAACTCTTCCTATTGAACAGACATGGAAACTAGCCCAAACACAGGAAAAATACGAATGGGTGGAAGTGGTTGACCAGAGCAAGGGAATCATTGCCTTGCCCTTTCCTACAAGGTCCTTTCATAGCTAATCCGGGGAGGGGGGGTTCCACCAGTGATTTACTTCGAGCCAGCTGCGTGTTGAGGTCGTTAGGGATACATGAGGTCGTAGCCATCCAGCAGCCGCCCCGGAGCTTATCAGGGAAAAACCAGATTTCCTGAGACTGCTTAAAGTCCAATTCTTTTCCTCAAGGCAGGTTCTCAGAGGTATAGCTGTAGTGTGCCCCAACCCCCGCACTGACCTCGGGTATGCTAGCCCTGCCCAGGGGTGTGTTTTTCACTGTTAACACCGGTCAAGGGGTGTTTCCTGTCCCCATGTTTCCCAGCACAAACCAGTTGGTGTCTACTCAGAAGTAACTCCCATTGTGGTCAATGAGGCCTGTCCCCTGAATGCACACATCAAAATTTACAGAGATCCCTCTCACCTGTCATAGCAGATTTTAAAGCACTAATTCCCTAAAGGCTGAAAAGCGCTTTACCGAACCTGCAATTCTTCGTGGCTTGGTCTATTGCCTTAAGAAGTAACAAGTTCACACCTTCGTTATAGAGATCCTGTGGTTCAAAAGGGGGCTGGTTTCCCATTCCTCTCCCCCCTCCCCTTTCCCAGCACAAGCATATGTGTATCTACTCGGAAGTAACTCCCATTTTGCCCAATGGGGCTTGCTCCTGAAATGCAGGTGCATCTGGACTTTCAGGAGAAAGTGGGTGGGAGAGGGGAGAAGCCTCTCTTATTGGTTGAGCAGACCCTGCCAGTCAGGTGACCTTCACTACAACCCCCACCCCCACAGGGAAGCGATTTTTACTGGTGCGGAGCACTTGCTCGTGGAGCCCTGCATGGGCCAAAGCAAAGCAAAGCTGATTCCTTTTAAAAGACCCAGTACTCCTCCATTAGCTTCTCCTTCCGTTGTCGTGGAGACATGGTCCTGCTCCAACTTGCTTGCTGTACAGCATTTTTATTCAAGGGAAATGTTGAGGGGAATTCTTTCCACTCTAGTGAAAGCTGCAATCTATAACAGCCTTCCTCAACCTGGGTCCTTCCCGATGTTTTGGACTGCAACTCCCATTAGTCCCAATCAGCATGGCCAATGGTCAGTGATGATGGGAGCTGTAGTCCAGAACATCAGGAGGGACCCAGGTTGGGGAGGACAGGTCTATGGCATAAAGAGCGTTTCTACATGAGGCATTTATTGTATGGTTGCCATTCCCTACTCACGATTGCTCACGGGTTCTTTACACATCAATGTGTCCCAGAAAGTTTCGCTTCGGTTTTTAAGCAGCACTTTCAGCAAATTTTTTTTTTTTAGAACAGGGGAAATGTGGCATTATTTTAAAAAATGAAAGAAGATGCTTTTTTTGCTTTTGTATTTGCGCTGTTCTGCTCTACCACAGCACCACCTCAAGCTTATATAGCAGAAAAGCAGAAAAGGAAACGCTCTTTGTGTGGTGCTCAATTCTGCGACGAAACCAAAAGTGGATACAGTGGATTAGCAGCCTCATGTAAAAAAGCTTGTACTGGGTGTTGTTGTGACCACCTCGATGTTTCTTTCAGGTATCTGTCCCACACCGAGTTGGCCCCACTGAGAGCTCCCCTCATCCCCATGGAGCACTGCACCACTCGCTTCTTTGAGACATGCGATCTAGACAACGACAAGTACATCGCTCTTGAGGAATGGGCCAGCTGCTTCGGCATTAAGGAGAGTAAGTAGCATGCATACATCCCCCGCTGTAGTTGGGAAGGGGCTGGAGGCGAAGGGGCAGCCCTAATTCCAAATATCTCAGGATGGTTCTAGAACACTAAGGAAAGGTAGGCAGGTGTTTCTGTTTGTGACACAAAGTGCTAGCAATAGCCAACAGTGCAACCCTAGGCACGTCTACTTAGGAGCAAGTCCCATTGAGTGCAATGGGACTTACTTCCAGGTTCACGTGAATGGGACTGGAGCCTGGGTACCTGCATAAACTGGCACAAATGGTGATACGCTGGATAAGCGCTGGGCTCGGTGAACACTCTGGAACTACCTGACACCCTTCCCCTGGCAGTTTTATTTCACTTGTTGGCCACTCTTCTTTCAAGGAGCTCTAAGTGACCTTACAGTTGATTGCCAGATTGTCTCCCTACCAGGCAACCTGCTTCATTTTAGCAGCAGAATTGGATTCAAACCATCCAAAGCCGAACTGGATTCAAACCATCTGAAGCAGGAGTGGGGAATGTATGGGCCTCCACATTGTTGGACGGAAACCCCCATCATCCCTCACCACTGTTTATACTGGCTAGGGCTGATGGGAATTGCAGTCCAACAACATCTGGAGGGCCACAGATGCCACACCCCTGATCTTAAAGACTCAATGGGCCAGTTCACACATCATGATAAGCCACCCTGAAAATAAGCTACGGTGGGTTGGTTGTTCACTCACTAACCCCTGTTACCCCTGACAATCAGGTGGTCTGTAGCTTGCCATGGCTTGTTTCCCCCTTAGCCCTCCCACACATTCCTGGCATGTATCCCATGGACCTTTGCAGCACAACCGCAGCAGCCTACTCTGCTACTCCACTAATGAGTAGAGTACTCGTTGTTGTTGTTGTTGTTGTTGTTCAGTCGTTAAGTCGTGTCCGACTCTTCGTGACCCCAGAGTACTCATTAGCAGAGTAGAATTCATTGCGCAGAATTTTATTTTTTTTTCACCTTCAGGTATTCATGCATTTTTTCCACCTTCAGGGAGATTTGCACATATTTAGCATTGTTTTTTTTACTTTAGAGGAGATGTACAGAAATTTGACTTTTAAAAAAACATTCAGGGAGATTTGCACAAAGTCACTAAAGTGCAGCAGTTACTGTGCTTGAGTGAATTTGTGCCACTCTCCCCAAAGGTTTTTTTTAAGGTAATTTTGAAATATGTGAAATATGAAATGTGAAATATGTGCAAATCTCTGAAGGTGGAAAAACATTAACATTAAATTTGCAAAAATCTCCCTAAAGGTGAAAATTAAAAAAAAAATGTGTTACTGTCTAGGGAGGCGACAAAGTGGAGGAGTGAATTGACTAGTGTCATTTCAAGACAAAATAGAGAGGGAATTTCATTAGGGAGAGTGACCAGATTTTTCACCAGTCTTACCAGACATCTCTGCAGCCCTTTCTGACAAGCCAGGCAGAAGCATTGTGCCAGGTTCAGACGCCATGACAAGCCACCCTGAAAACAAACCACCCTGAACAACCCAGCAACAAGCCATGGGTTCTCAGAGTGGCTTGTGCATGGTTAACAAACCATGCTGAGGAAACCGCGCCTGGTTCGGATGTCACGAGAAGCCACCCTGAAACAAACAAGGCTGACAGCCCACCATGGGTTGTTGTGTCTTGCAAACCAGGCTGATGGGAGTTGTCAGCCTAAGAGCTGGAGGGCCACAAGTCACCCACGCCTGCCATAAACCAACCAGCTCTATGCAAGTTAGTGATCTTTCCGAGCAGTCTTAGCTTTCTCATCCCTCAGTATGACTGTATCCTGCAAAGAACTAGACCAGAATCTTGCGTCTGTTAGCCACTGATTTATAGGTAATAGCTAATCTAATCACTGGAAAAGAATTGCACTGTTGATTGGTTTCATGCACAAGTTAGCACAGCTGTTCTTATGTGATGTCTTTTTTCTTCTTCTTTTACAGAGGATATTGACAAGGATCTTGTGATCTAAATTCAGCAGCTTCTTGATCTGTTCTACAACTCAATGTTTTCTTTCATTTTTAACAATTTGAGGGGTTTTTTGGTTGTTTTACCGGGGACAAGGTGCTAATATAGATCTAAACTTATATATTAACGGTGCTAAAAAAAAGAGACAGAAAATTGTTAGTAGCCTAATCTATACCACTAGATTACTCTGCTCACGCACTCATCTTGTGTGTTTCTGTTGACCTTTCGATTTGATATCAGTGAAAAAATCTACTTCTGTTTAAAGTATCTACCCCTTCCCCTGACCCATTCTTTTTCTTTTTTTTCTTTTTTTTAAATCTTAGTAGGTTTTGGGCTATTTAAATCTCAGGCAAAGGAACACCGGACTAAACTCCCTAATTTCTAGAAGGCAAGTAAAGGAAGGTGTACCAAAAAAGGGCGTTGGGAGACTGGGCTTTACTAAGTCAAGCAGTGCAATTGTTTTAAGAAAGTTTAGATGACCTGGATTCTGTTCACTAGTAGAATGGAAAGAGAGGGCAGTGGGAGAGGTCTGCAAAATTCAGCATGGTGACAACAGAAATTCCACAGTTCTTGAATGTAACAATAATTGGGCACAGACACACACAAAAGTCATGAAAACAGAGACGAACTGAGATGTATGGAAAAAAATAAGTCTCAATACTCCCCCACACCTTTAAAAATAAAAAGTTAAAAATGCTACCTGCTTCATTACTACTCAGTGACTGTATTGTTTGTTGCTGTGTTTACCATGCCTTAAAGTTAGATTTGGTGCTTATCTATGTTTGGTTGTGGTTGTTTTTTTTCCTGCTGTGATTTGTTGGTAACTGAAAAACCAGGCTGAGGGACAAGAACATATTTCACCATATTATGTCTCCTCCACATGGCCATTTGAAAGTTCCCATCCTGTCTTTGGGAATTAACTGTGGATGTGATATTTCTACGTTAAAAAATATGTTTGGTGTAGATTAGTCAGCATTTGCATTTTGGTTGGGTCTGGCGTTTTTTTAACTGGGGGAAGGATATCATCCTAAGACTATCCTGAGTAGCAAAACAACAAAGAGATCTCATAGGCTGAGACTCCTCTTATTTCTTAATGTTCTCCTGGCATCTTATTCATACGAGATGCAGTGTTGCAGTGTGAGAAATCTGGTGGATTTCTCATTTCTAAAAGACAGCTATTTGAAACCACAGTGCTAAATGAGACTGAAATGAGCCTATAGTCTCCTCGTACATTTCTAGTCATCCTCATCTCAAGGGGGTCACTTGTGAACCCTTCTGAGGGTTGAAATTTTATTTTTTTAAAAAATGTTTTTATTTAATTCATAGCTGCCTTTCAAGACAAAGTCTTCTCAAGGTGGCTTACAACAGAAAAAGTAACATTCAATATCAACAAATTATAAAACCACCTTAAATTTAAACAGTTTATAGTAAGCCAGTTAAAATAAAATACAGTTCGGGAAAGTAAAGGCAGCAAATACAATCCAACCTTTTCGATGTTTTGGAAGTCCTCTTAAAAGCAACCATAGAAAGATCCAGCCATATGTGTCTTGTGAGGGAATTCCATAAGGTGGGTACCACCACAAAGAAGGCCCTTTCTCTAGTGCCTGCCAACTTTATTGATCTTAGTGCCATCATGACATTTGGAGAAAAAACTCCAAACATAGATGTGAACATTCAACACATTTAATAAAAACCAGCACATCTATATGTGAGTGTGGCATAGGAGAATGAGCTAACTGGGAATAATCAGCTCTATGCCTGTTCTATTGAATACAGCTGAGATCCTTTTCATTAAGTTCCAGGTGTGTATATATGCCCTCAGTCTCTTTAGTTAAATGAGATTTAGCATGCAATCCTATGCATGTTCAGACAGAAAAAAGTCCTACAACTCCCAGCATTCCCCAGCCAGCCATACTGTAGGACTTTTTTCTGTCTAAACATGCATAGGATTGCACCCTTAAACACTCAGGGCCTATCTACACTCCAGACTTAGATCGGCTGAGCATTACCTTCTACATCCCATAAATCACAGGAACTGTAGTTCTGCGAAGGGGCTAGAGACTTCTAACACAGAATTCTCTGCTTCTGTACCAAACTACAGTTCCCAGGGCCCCGTCTACATGGCACCGCTTTCACCCTTCACCTTGCCGCAACTGCACAGCATTACAGCTTTGAATTAGCTTCTGCTAGGATACACTCGCGATTTACTGCGGGCTTCCCTAACAGACTCCACCATGCCTTTTCTTTTTTTTTGCCATTATACTTTAATGAGCAGCTGTGCAGTCCCGTGAGCGTGGGGGTGCAACACTTCAGTGGCTGATTTGTATTTTAGGGGTTCGGTAGTGTCTTTCCCTCCCTCGTCAGTTAAAAATTGGTTGTTCTGTGCTCCCTTATTTCCACGCCATCTGTTTGTCAGTTCCCCAGCCCGAGACGCTCACAATGGTTCACACTCACAAGCATGAGTGGTGCCTGCCTACCCATCGCTCTGAAATGGTGGCCGGAGCAAAGATGGTCCTCCCCCAAGACCCCCCCTCCCGGCCCTTGGGCACTGTGTCCAAAAGCAACTACAAAATGCAAAGTTGGTTTGGGGAAGGGACAGATGGCTCGCAACCGCAGGGAAACCTGCAGCAAACGAAAAACATCGCAGCAAAACGCCTCCTTGGAAATCTGCATTTTCCAGGAGAAAGCAACGGATGGCTGTGAAGTGGCGACTGTGTCATCTGTCCCTAGGGACCTTGACTTGCAGCCACCGCAGAGTAAAAGGCTCGTGTAGATGGGGCTCAGGACTCTTTGGGAGAAACCATGACAGTTAAATTGATAAATAAGAAATTAAAGTTTTTCATGTAATGCCCTCAGAGTTTAGCCTACTCCATATGAGTAGGTATGTTCTCTACCTATTTCACACACACACTCAATTTTGACAGGGATGATTGAAAGGAAAACACTGAGCAGTTGGTAAGCAAGAGCTACAACCAACTTCTGAAAAGATTTTGTTAATACCGTCGTCAGAGGACTTGTCAAGATTAGAATGAGAAAAAAAAATGAGGAGGGGCTGCAGCTCAGTGGTAGAGCACGTGCTTTGCATGCAGAAGGTTCCAGGTTCAATCCCCGGCATCTCCAGGTAGGGCTAGGGCAAAATCCTGCCTGAAACCCTGGAGAGCTGCTGCCTGTCAGTGTCGACAATACTGGGCTAGATGGACCCAGGGTCTGACTCAATATAAGGCAGCTTTCTGTGTTGCTATGATAATAGAGTGTACCTATGAACCATTGATTTCCTTTCTACGATGGGAAGGAAAAGCTTGTCTCGTGTTGCTTGGGATTATTCACAAAGAACAGTGCATAATAGCTTGTTCTGTCCTCATGTGTGTTTCACAAAGAAAAATCTCTAAAATCAAACTGGGGGAAGGATATCATCCTAAGACTATCCTGAGTAGCAAAACAACAAAGAGATCTCATAGGCTGAGACTCCTCTTATTTCTTAATGTTCTCCTGGCATCTTATTCATACAAGATGCAGTGTTGCAGTGTGCATGACAGGCGCACCTCTCATGGAAAACAAGGTACATCCCAACCTTCAAGAAAACATATAAAAAATCTCCACCAACACCACACAAGCCAGTGGAGATTTCTGCAGTCGAATATGGCAGGGCGATGGCAGATCAGTCCAAAGAGACCTTAACCTAAGGGTACTTCTGCTGTGGCTTGTAAAAGGGGAAGTCGCACCTTTTCCTCGAAGTAGAGAGGAGGTGTGAAGACAGTTCATGCCTCTCTTCATGGGGAAGACAACATTGGACTCCCACTTCTCACATTATACCAGCAGTGCAAACACAGGAAACACAACTTGCTTGTTTTTGCCACATGTGACTCTGAAAGGGTGGAGAGGAGTCCTTGGAATTCAGACAGCGTTTCTTCTCATGCTCTCCACCTTCTGATTTTCAGGCATACTAAGGCTTTCTTCACACAGAGCTTTTATCCTGCAATTGACATTGCTCCTTCACGGAAGTTGGCGGGCTCTTTACATGACGCTGTGACCCTCCAGGGCGTCTCCTGCACTAAATGCCCTTTGTTCCGTTTTTAAATGGATTGCAGATAATGAGCTATCAAATTACCCCCGTTGTGTTCCACTTCAGTTTCCTCCATGAAAAGAGGGAAAGCGGCAAGAAGAGGAGCGAGATCAGCGAAAGATAATGGAAGACTCAGATATGGGGAGAAGGAGTGGGGAAAGGAATAGGGATGTACGAAATGACTTACCTGTTTCGTTTCGTGACATCCATGGTGGGGGGGAGGCGTTACGCCCCTCCCCCTGAAATCCTCGACGGCCAGCCAGCTCCGCTCTGCAGCAACTCCACAGAGCCACCGGCCAGGGCCACCCACAGTGACATCCGGCCACTGCTGGGCTGCGCACGGGTGCAAATGGCGGCCGCCGTAGCCACTGCCATTTGCGTCCCTTTTTTTCCCCATGATAGGCTAAGTAAATATTTACGTAGCCTATCACAGCAAAAAAAGGGAACACAAATGGCGGTGGCTATGGCGGCCGCCATTTGCATTCCCTTGTTTTTGCCGTAATAGGCTACGTAAATATTTATGTAGCCTATCACGGCCTCCTCAGGGACGCAAATGGCGTCCCTGTGTTAGCCGTGATAGGCTACGTAAGTATTTACGTAGCCTATTACGGCAAAAAAAATACGTAAGTATTTACGTAGCCTAGCATGGAGAAAAAAAGGGAACGCAAATGGCGGTGGCAGACGCGGCTGCCATTCGCAAAGCAGCGCAAATGGCACCAGGTAGGTGCTCTGTTTCGCGTGCCTTTCATGGGGTGGTGGGGCAGGGGGGCTTCGTTCCACCACGGATTTTGGGGGGCCGAATGCACTGACATTCGGCCTCACTGAGATCCGTGGCAGAATTCTCCGCCATCCCTAGAAAGGAAGCCGGTGAAAAAGGGAGTCGTCGTCATCCTGCATTTAAAACCGAAGCAGAAAGCCCTGTTTTAAATGCAGGATTTTAGGCTGGTGTAGAGATGCCCTAAAAGTCATGGGAAAGGAAAAGAAACTCAAGAGTTATACAAACAGGATGTTGGCTCTTTTGGTCAGTACCAAGACCTGGAACGTTTGCTTGGGATTCCCATGACCATGGTAAACAATTATGCCAGCACTCGTTAATCAAGGACATAAAACTGTCAGGGCTCATTTCCAGCTACCTAAATCATCTCATTTTCATCTGTGCTGGCATTCTGAACAGTTCTGCTTTCCTGGACTAAGTGAAGAGTTCATTCACCAAGGCTGAGGGTGCTTCCACTCACTTACTTACTTACTTACTTATTTATATCCCGCCTTTTTTCTCTTGCAAAGAACCCAAGGCGGCTTACATTATCCTCCTCCTCCTCTCCCTTTTATCCTCACAACAACAACCCTGTGAGGTGGGTTGGGCTGAGAGTCTGTGACTGGCCCAAAGTCGCCCAGTGAGCTTCCATGGCTGAGTGGGGACTAGAACCCAGATCCCCCGGCTCCCAGTCCAGCACTCTAGCCACTACACCACACTGGCTCTCACACTAGGTGATTATTCTGGAATAGCCACACTCCATTCTCTCTTTTATGATGGGCCATCTATAGGACACAAACACCCCCCCCCCCCGTTTTCCCCATGGTTCTTGCACCTTTTCTCAGATAGCAGAAAAATCCAACTTTAAAAGAAAAAATAGAACGGAGCAGAAGTGCAGACTCCACAGGCGCCGATGGTTTGCAGTGCTGCTCTTCTATTACGATTTGGAACGAGGTGTGGCTTTGATGCGTGCAGTGAGATTTCACAGCCTGAAGACCATGCTGACACCTTTTATTCCCTCCTCATGTTGCTTCCCTTCATGCCCGCTTTCTATGCTTGCCCCCCTGAGAAGCACCTGCCCTGCCAGAGCAACGCAGTGAAATGTTTCCTTTCTTTCATTTAGGAGCACAGGAAGCTGCCTTATGCTGAGTCAGACCCTGGGTCCATCTAGCCCAGTATTGTTAAGACTGACCGGCAGCAGCGGCTCTCCGGGGTTTCAGGCAGGCTTCTTCCCTTGCCCTACCTGGAGATGCCAAGGATTGAACCTGTGACCTTCTGCATGCCAAGCAAGTGCTCTACCACTGAGCCATGGCCCCCTTGTAAATATATCCTGTATTTTCTTTTTAGTTTTAATCCAGAAAGCTGGCTTCTCTCACCCTTCCCCCCCACCCCAGTAGTTTTCTCGCTCCACCGCTGCTGCTGCCTCAGTTGTAATCCCCCCTACCCTAGCAGAGGAGAGGACAAGAGGTCTGACCAAAGAGCACTTTGAAGGGAAGCCATGGTGGCAGTGGCGGCAGCAACATGGGGTGTGTGGAGCCCTGCAAGAGCAGCTGCACTCCCCGATGGGGATGGATGAATCTCTTTCTTGTTCTGTAATGTTCATGTTTTATCAAGCACAACTTTGTTCCATTGAGTTCTTGCTTCAATTAGGAAAAGAAAGAACAAAATTAGATCCATATGAAAATTCATACGCATTTTCAGGCTCAGGAAAATTTATGTGCAGTTTTTCTCTGCAGTTGTGTATTTTTTAATTTATATATGGTGTGGGGAACAGACACCGCCCATCCACTATGCCACTCCTACCGTGTGGACAGAACATAGTGGATGTACAAAAGAAGTAAAGTTCTATACCAGGCAGATATAGAGTTTTTCTACACAAGGCATGTATTGTGTGTTCGTCATTCCTTACTCTTTGTTGTTTATGGGTTCTTTAGATGATGTTGTGATACTCCGGTTTTGCTTCTGTTTTTTAAGAGCACTTTCCTGAGTTTTTTTAGAGTGGGAAAATGGAATATTATTTCTGAAAATGAAAGAAAAGCTATTTTCCTACTTGTGTAATTGCATTATTCCACTATAGCACAGAGCCACCTAGAGGTTATGTAGCAGAAAACCAGGAAAAGAAAAGCTCTTTGTGTAGAGCTCACATCTCAATTCTGCGACAAAACTGAAAGTAGACACAACGGATTAACAGCCTTGTGTAGAAAAGCCAATACATTTCCCCTGCTCTTTCTTTCGCTTTAAGAATTAAATGCTGCATTTTCCCTCCTCTAAAAAAACTCACAACAAGTGCCACTTAAACACAGAAGCGAAACTGGAGGGTCACGATGTGGTTTAAAGAACCCATAAACAACCGTGAGGAGGGAATGACAAGCATATGATAAATGCCTTGTGTAGAAAAGCCCCCAAATGTAGCAGCTATTATAGCACATGCTATGTTAGTGGAATACCATATGCCTAATACCAGGCAAATAACAGCAACAACAGGCTGGATCCAGAGTGTCCCTTCCGCAAATCTTCATGAAAGGGATGGAGATTCAGTGGAGATTCCCACTGGAGGAAGGAGAGGCAGGCAATGTTTACCGATTCCCCCTTCAGCCCCCAGCGCCACTTCTCATGCTGTTCCAGAGCATTCTGGAACAGCTTTCAGGGGCCTGCAGAAGAAAGGGAGAGTCAGAGAAACAGTCTGGATTCAAGCCAATAGATATAATTCTATAAAAGGGTTATGGCTGAACAACATCATTGTAGGATGGTGTTTCCTCGCTTGCCCTGCTTGTAGCTATAACAATATGTGTTCCCATTAGGGGCCAAAACAGTCGTTACTTTAAAAGTGGGTCTTGCAACAATGTCGTTTTCATTTTTACTCTAGAGTAGATAAGCCCCCCCCCCCCGGCGCCCCGATAGGGACCCTAGCATGGTGGATGGAGGGCTTCTAAGATCCAGATCCACTAGAGTAAAAGTGAAAAGAAGACATAGCTACTATGCACAAGTCATGTCTGTTTTGGCCTTAAGTTATCCACATCTGCAGAACTTGGATTCTCCTATGTGAGCCCCAGAATGAGATCAGCATCAGAGTTGAGTCATAAGTGATATTCTTCAGCTGGAGATACGTTTCATTATCGTCCTGCAGTTCATTCGCCATAATGCTACTGGGCTGAGTGGGGCGAGCACATGCAGGGTGCTGGTGGGAGACAGGCCCAAGGCAACATAGTTTGCTTATTTGGGAGTTATCAACAGCAGTCATTCCTGCTATGTTTATAATTCTGAGGCTAACGAGTTTAGCTGAGAAGGTTGGTATCATTGTGATTAACTGAACACACAGAGTTGGATCCAGATTTAGTCATATTTAGAGCAGACACATTGAAATCAATGGGCCTTACATTAGCCATGGTGAGCTGGTCTCATTGATTTCAGTGGGTCTACTCCAGGGATTATTAAATCTGAATCCAACCCAGTAAAATTAAACCATGTTCCCTGGCAGGACTGAGACACTGGCATGCCTTTCTTTTCTGTTCTTACAAGCAACCCAAATCTTTTCTGCAATTGAGTGGTCTTAAGATATAGGCAGTACAGGTCCACAACAAGGAAACTTAATTTGATTCTTGAAATTACATATTGTTTCAGTATTAATTTAGGAATTAATTTGATTCATAAACACATATTAATGAATGAATGAATTAATTAATTACATTTATATCCTGCCTTTTTTCCTCCTTAAGGGACCCAAAGTGACGTACCTAATCTTCCCCGTCTCCATTTTATCCTCACAACAACAAACCTGTGAGGTAGGTTGAGCTGAGAGTCTATGATTGGCCCAAAGTCACCCAGTGAGCTTCCATGCCTGAGTGGGGACTAGAACCCAGATCTCCCGACCCCAGTCCAACACTCTAGCCACTGCACCACATGGGCTCTCTAATGCACTAATGTGATTCGTAAACACATACGCACACACATGCACAAAGGGCATTTAGGCTTTCTTCACACAGAGCTTTTATCCTGGGATAGAGATTGCTCCTTCACGGACGTTTGTGGGCTCTTTACATGATGCCGTGACCCTCCAAGGCGCCTCCTGCACTAAATGCCCTTTGTTCCGTTTTATAATAGATTGCAGATAATGAGCTATCAATTTACCCCGTTGTGTTCTGCTTGAGTTCCCTCCGTGAAAAGAGGAACAGTGGCAAGAAGAGGAGCAAGACCAATGAAAGATAATGGAAGACTCAGATACGGGGAAAAGGAGGGGGGAAGGGGAGCGGGTGAAAAAGGGAGTCCTTGTGATCCTGCATTTCAAACAGAAGCAGAAAGCCCCGTTTTAAATGCAGGATTTTAGGCTGGGGTAGAGATGCCCTTAGTGCAGGGGACACCTTGGATGATCACGGCGCCACGTAAAGAGCCCGCAAACTTCCGTGAAGAAGCAATCTCAATCACAGGATAAAAGCTCCGTGTGAAGAAAGCCACTGAGAATTTGTTGTTGTTGCATCATCCCTCATTTTCGCTTGTAAATCACTTTGAGCCTTATGTTTTGAAACAAAAGAAATAAAGGGGTTCCGTTACAGAGTTCCTTAGAATAGGCAAACTTAAAGGCAAACATTCCTTGACAGACAATAATGCAGTAAATGAGTCTTGAACTCTGTACTTTTAAGTATAATACTAGTAGCAACGGCACCCTAACCTGGAAGAGGCTGGGCTGGGCTGAGAATTGCCTTAGGGTGCATCCGATCTTCTTGGATACTCTGTGTGCAAAGTGGAAATGCTCGCATTCTTAGGGTGGTGGGCCCTCTGCTGTTCTCGAGGCCCTGGCAAATGCCCAACCCTGCCACTCCCTGGAGCTGGCTTGTCAATCTGGGGGCTCCCTAATTCGAATGCTGCAACAACATGGATTTCCTTGGGTCTGAAAAAAAAATGGCACGAATGTTGAGGAGCATTATATAGAGACTGAAGAAACCAAAGTGGAGGAGGTGGATACGTCTCCCTTGAATGTTCTTTCCCCACATCCACCCTGCTGCCACTACTAAGGGCAACTGTAATTAGAGGGCAGCGGGGAGGAAAGACAACGGAAAATGTATTTAGAGGGGCAGGGGAGGAAAGACAACAGAAAAGAGCCATGGTGTGACCTGCTCACCAGTCGCTCCCTCACAGCCTACAGCTCCCTATCTACATCAGCAGTCAAAACAAGGGCTGCATTCCATCCAATTGAGCGGTTCGCATCTCTCCAGCCAAGCTCACAAGAGTCTCCCAGACAAGCAGCGCTTTCCCTCGCTCCACCCCCTGCTTCAAGGGAAACATTTCCAGGCCTCTGTGCCCCCACCCTCCTTCCCCCTTTCCTTCTCCTGAGTCAGCCTGCCGCTTCCAAATCTGGAACAAGCCAGCCAGCCCAGCAGCAACTCTGGGGAAAGCGAGAGCACTCCCTCTGGCGGAGCATTCATTCAAGGATGTCTCAGGCTGCCCGCTTCCGAAACCAGAAACCCAAAGAGTTCAGATACTACAGTTAAGGCAGGGGTGGGCAACTTGTAGCCCTCCAGATGTCTGGGCCTAGAACTTCCCTGACCACTGACTGTGCTGATAGGAGTGGTAGGCCAAAACATCTGCACTCAGGAGAAGGACACTGCCCTGGGATCCTGTGGATGAAGAGTAGTTTATAAATGTAATAACAACAACAATTTGCAGCACGTTATTATTGTCACACCTTTCCTGTATTTCCCCACATTAAAAAAAAAAAATCAAAAACAGTAGCAAGAAAAACATATCTTATCATAGGCTGCTCTTTCTTCACTTTAAGAGCAAGAACACAGAAGAAGCCCTGTGCCATTTAGACAAATATGGAGATAATCAAAACGTGGAGAGGGGGAGTGGGATCACTGCCACGCAAAGTTCCTGCACAGCCATGGACTTACTACGAGCAACTATCTCTCTGCCTTGTTTGCCCCATAAGATCCATTCAAGCCAATTCCACAGAGCTGGTTTGGGGACAGACAAGATAAAGTTGATAAAACTCATCAGGCTCTCTGCACAATGAACAGACCATATATCTGAAAAGTATTAATGGCTTACACATTGGAACCAGCAATAAAACGTTGCAATGTGTCCTCATCTCCTTCCTTTTTTTTTTTTTCCCCAACAAATATTCAACATTCCATGGCTTCTGAGCACACAAAGTCCTCATTTTGGGGGGTTGGGGCAGGTTGGACATTTTATTTATTTGTCTGCCTATCTATCTATCTATCTATCTATCTATCTATTCATTTCATTTCTATACTGCCCAACAGCCAAAGCTCTCTAGGAGGTTCATATTTCCCAGATATGAATCCTCCTGTATCCAGTGACCTGAACCTCTGAGTAATAAAAACCTTTTTTGCTCCAATACTGCCAGAAAACCTGGTGTCACGATAGGCCCTGACATTGCTTGCTTGTGAGAGAGAGTGGCTCTAAGAACACAATCTCCAAAGTTTAGGCCAAGCTTGGTTGGAAATGCCTGGACAACTACAAGTGGGGATGTTGGTCTCATTTCTCACCTTAAACTGTGTTTTGTCTGTGGCCATGGAGTTCCGAAGGCAAGAATTCAGGTGGGACTTGTGAAAGGCAAAACACAGGCTGTCCTCTGCAAAGAGGCTTACGGACTCTTCAAATAGTTCCTGGTGCTTGGGAGGAAGTCCACTGCTCTCCCTGGGTACAGAATGGCCTCTTTTGGATGTAACAATCAACAAGTGTTTCCCTAGAACTCTGTCTTATCATTACATTCAAACTGGGCCAGGGCCCCAAAACCTTGGCTTATTTTTTAAATTCATTTTTATTGTGAAATTTCAAATCTATTTATCTATCTACCCATTCAGAGAGAGAGAGAGAGAGAGAGAGAGAGAGAGGTATGATTTGTTGTGTTCAATAATGTCACATGCGTGCGCACACGCACACACATGTATAGAAGGAAACAATGTAAATAATGGGACCTGGAGAAGAGCCTTCAGTGTGGTGGCCCCCTTTTTGTGGAGCTCCCTGCATCTGGAGGTCAGGTAGACACCAACATTGTTGTTTTCAATGCCTCCTGAAAATATCTTTATTTCAGGAAGCTTTCCTTAACTGGCCATCCATAGTTTTGACTGGCATCCTGTTTTTTTAAAATAACACAATTTTAATATGGTGTTTTATTCTTTTACGTTTTTATCTTTTATTGTTCACCATTCTGGAATCTGTTTGAGGTTTGGAGCAGTATATGACTGTTGTAAATGAATGAAAATATGGCAAACATGTCCCTATTTTGTCAAAGATGGCCACAAGATGGCAGTAAAACACTACAAACAGGATTACTGTGATGAAGGCGCACTTGCTCAAAAAGTGGATTCTGAAAGTTTTGCATGCTCTGCCTCTGCTAAGCTTACAGAAAACCTTACCTGCTACATCAGTGGTGAAAAATGCATCTGTTAGGATGAATGCATCACTTTATAGAAACTCAAGGGGGCAGCAACAAAGCCATCAGAAGAAGTGCCCTTATTTATTCTGTATGATGAGAAAGCTAGACTTAGTCAGTGTCACTTATTCCCCTGTAACTTTGAGCCTACATTGCAATATACTGTCCTGTGGGATACTGTTAGTGCTTTTCAGTCAAACATTGCTTTTAATTAAGATGCTGTTATGGTAGCACTTGTTTTTTTCATACAGGAAGTCCCAGGTTCAATCCCTGCCATTTCTAGGTAGGGCTGGGATGGGAACAGCTTCTGTCCGAGACCCTAGAAGTCGCTGCCATTCAGCGGAGACAATTCTGAAGTAGATGGACCCAGAGGTTTGACTCAGTTCAAGGCAGCTTCCTATGTTCTTAACCACGCCATTATATATGATAATATCAGTTCTATGTGTACACATCATGTATTTGTTAACAGAAAGTAATGGCAGATGACAGGTAAATTGCAACTCAAACAAAAAAGACAAAACGGATGTAGAAAAGAGGAACAGAATGGAAAGAAAGGTAAGTATGAGAACGAAAGTACTAAGTGTGGCATGTAAGCCTGTCTTGTGGGGGTACCAACACACTGGAAAACAAGCATGAAAACTAGAAAGGGCTTCTTTTTGTTTAGTGAGGCAGTCTTAGATGCAGCCTCAAGAGACAGGCAGGTAGGACCTCCCAAAGTGCTCCTACTTTCTGGCCCATTAGAGCTATTCTGTCAGGTGCTGTCAGTCCAAAGAAAATCCAAACTGATCATTTGTCCAAGTCAATTGTATGGCAGGAAGAACGTTACAGTTACTGTATCCCTGGAGGATATTTATTTATTTATTTATTTATACATTTCATTTCTATAAAGCCGCCCAATACCCGAAGCTCTCTGGGTGGTTCACAAAAATTAAAACCGAACAGCACACAATAAAACAATTTAAAATATATAGAACATTAAAACCACAATATAACAATACAACCACTATCAAACCTAGCAGCAGTGCAGGAGTTTAAAATACAGATTTAAAACAGCAAAGCTAAAAGTTTAGAAAGCTAAAATGCCTGGGAAAATAAAAAGGTCTTCACCTGATGCCGAAAGGAATACAATATAGGTGCCAGGCGAACCTCACTAGGGAGCTCATTCCAGAGCCGGGGTGCCGCAGCAGAAAAAGCCCTCCTCCTAGTAGACACCCGCCTCACTTCCTTTGGCAGGGACTCATGGAGAAGGGCCGCTGAGGATGATCTTAAGGTCCGGGCAGGCACATATGGGAGGAGGCGATCCTTCAGATAACCTGGCCCCAAGCCATTAAGGGCTTTAAATGTTAATACCATCACTTTGAATCGGGCCCGGAAATGGACCGGCAGCCAGTGCAGCTGAAAAAGTACTGGCGTAATATGAACTCGCAGGCCAGTCCCTGTTAACAATCTTGCTGCCCTATTTTGGACCAGCTGAAGTTTCCGGACTGTTTTCAAAGGCAGCCCCACATATAACACATTGCAGTAATCCAGACAAGAAGATATCAGAGCATGGATAACTGTAGCTAGGCTATCTCTGTCCAGATAAGGGTGTAGTTGGTATACCAGCCTAAGCTGATAAAAAGTGCTCCGTGCCACTGAGTTCACCTGTTCCTCCCTCAAGTGGCAGTTCTGGATCCAAGAGCACCCCCAAACTACGAACCTGATCCTTTAGGGGGAGTGCAACCCCCTCCAGAACAGGTTGAATATCACCTAGCTGGGCAGACGAACCACCCACTAACAGTACCTCCGTCTTGTCTGGATTGAGTTTCAGTTTATTGGCCCTCATCCAGTCCATTACCGTGCCCAGGCCCTGATTCAGAACAGCCACTGCCTCACCTGGGTTTGATGAGAAAGAGAGGTAGAGCTGGGTGTCATCCGCATATTGATGGCACCTCAGCCCACACCTCCGGATAACCTCCCCCAGCAGTTTCATGTAGATGTTAAATAGCATGGGGGATAAAACAGAGCCCTGTGGAACCCCATGGCACAATTGCCATGGCACAGAGCAATAGTCCCCCAGCACCACCTTCTGGAATCGGCCATCCAAGTAGGAGCGGAACCACTGCAGTGCAGTGCCCCCAACTCACCCGTCTCCAGAGGAAAGGCACACTGAACTCTATACAGGGTACCCTAATGGCAGAGGCATATTTGCCCCCATTTGACATCTTCATTCCATTGCATAGTGTTCCAATTACAGAGAAATCTCCCCTGTGAGCACATACTTGCTAGTAATATAGGTTGCTTCCAGGTGAGGCTTTTACGGAGCCTGCCTCATTCACGGATGTTTACAGGGGTGGGGGGTGGATGAAGAGGTCTTCTACTTGTGACCCTCTCATGTTTTCTTACCACTTCTTCCTTCTTTTTCCTTAAAGCACAAAATCCGCTAAGTAGAAAAGGATGGAAGAGCAGCACAACGCCTTCTGATTGCTAGCGCTAGGAGCTGTCCGTCGGGAAGCATCCATACAGCTCGCATTCTGCAACTATAGCTGCATTCCTAGCTGCAACTGGAAATCCCACGTCCCACAATCCAAAGATTGTCGACAAATGTGAAGGGAAAACTCCCATGCAGCAGTAGCTTGCCCCCATTTTCAGTTTGCCGTCACAGATGCCCACTCCCTCAGTCAGGGCCTGCTCCACGTGGATGAAGAAAGCAGAACATGTGCAGGCAAGCATTCCCCCGGAGTCTGGCGCTGGCCCCGGGTGGGCGGTGGAGGGCTGGCTGGCTGGCTGGCAGGTGGGGGGCCGTGGCCTTGGTAGATGAGGGCCTTCAGAAGGCGATGGTGGCGGGGACCCATTGGCAGCACTATGCCGAGGGCCCACTGGAGTCTGGCACTGGCCCTCCTACAAACCTGGAGTTGTAGGCCAAAACACCTGGAGGGCCACCAGTTGCCCACTCCTGCAGTGTGCGTAGTGCCATTGGAGGCTTTCTGCCATCAGAGGCTGGGGAATACTAGTGGGAGGGGGTTATTGCCCTCCTGTCCTATTTGTGGGCTTCCCACAGGCATCTGGTTCACCACCATGTGATAGGGCTTTGGTCTGATCCAGCAGGGTGAATCTTGGGTTCTTACAAATCTTCATTGGTCTGAGCCTCAGAGGGGGAACTGCTGCTGTACCAGGTTCAGGGATCTAATATATATATATATCACAGCAGTGCTAAACTCTAAGCTGCTTTTAAGAGTACAAAAGATCTTTTTTCTGTTTGCGTAGGGCAAGCTGGAACTGTGGCTGGCTTTCCCTGCATTTAGCCTCTGGCTGCACCTTTAACGTGTGTGGGCACAACCCAAAAGAGCCTGCAGAACACAAGCAGCTGAGCTCCATGTTGAAAGAGAGGGCATACTCTGTACTGAGGGAGTCAAGCTGTAATGCTGCACTTCCCAGGGAGTGAGCCGTATGAAACTCTGTGGAACTTTGCTACTGAGTAAGCGTGTACATAGGATCAGACAGTGCATGGGGCAGTTTCAGCTCCTGATCACCTTCTAAAAAGACCATGGAGCCTGGCAATGATCTTTCTATCTTTTTGGAAATGGAAATGCCTAAATCAGTCTAAAGAAAGTGGAGGAGGAGGAGTGGGGGGGAGAAGGAGGAGGAGGGAAGGGGGTCATTGGAGTGATCCTGGCTCCAACAAAAATGGGCATATTAATATGTCAGCAACTGTTTGCCAACCATGAGTAAACACCAAATGTCATAAACTGCTACAGCTGCAGTGTTAAAATGTTTACTCTTTTTCTTTCCTTCGATATGTTACTGCAAACATTTCTTTTCGCGTCTTATTTGCCCATGTAAATATATGCATCACACACAAGTTTTCATTTCTCCGCATTTGCTAACAAGTTCTCTCTTGTTTCTTTCTGTCTTAAGCCGGCTGAAAATGTTCTCGTTCACACGCTTTCTAAATTGTCAGGATTCGGTTACATATTTCTCCTTGGTACATTTCCCCTGCTCTCAGCAGAATTATATCACCGTTATTGATTATTGGGCAGCTGCTGGTGACATGACTCCACAAGCTGCAAATTTTTGCCATTATTATTATTTTTATTATTGTTGTTGTTGTCTATATATATTGTTCTTTTGTGCTTTACAAAGAACAAGGAGCTTGCCATCTAAAAAAGACACAAGGGAAACAACATAGGAAGGAGAGAGGAATGGAGGCAGGGGTAAGAAGAAGGAAAAATACTATTATTTCAGGCTGCAGAATAGGATATTGGGACTAACAGTTTCTTCTAGAGGCTAGCAGGATGAGCAACCTGTGGCCCACAACTCCTACCAAACCTACCTATCATAGCCAGTGGTGAGTTGTAAGCCAAAACATCTGGAGGGCCACAAGTTGCCCAGCCCTCATATGATTAGAAAATGGTTGATGGGAAGGGAAAAACACACCCTCTGTCTCTCTTCCTCTCCTTTCCTACAAAATCAACACACAAACAAAATTATCTAGGGCAAAAGAACACTGCAGCTTGAGGACGATATGAAACATGTATGGTTGAAGATGAAGTCCTATGGTCATTGTGGTTAAA
The DNA here is from genome assembly GCF_057233095.1 of Heloderma suspectum. Classification (NCBI taxonomy): domain Eukaryota; kingdom Metazoa; phylum Chordata; class Lepidosauria; order Squamata; family Helodermatidae; genus Heloderma; species Heloderma suspectum. Next base: position 268,452,110 of record NC_139459.1, on the reverse strand, counting down.
GGACAATCAAAACCCTGGCCATAAATACCTGGGAATGTTAGAATACATGGCACAGTTTAATTACATTTTACTTGCTGTATAAATACCCCTGGAAGGAACTCTTCACAAACAAAACCATGCAAGTAACCGGCTCCTTCAGACCTGCTGAAAACAGAATCTTTCTGATAAGTTTTCCCAGGGCTGGCGCAAGACATTTCGCTGCCTGAGGCCGAGGGCAGGATGGGTCCCTTTCCTTCAGTTCCATGTACAAAAGCTGACCAGACTGGTTGCTGAGTTTTATTTCAACACTGGCAATAGCATCCTCTACTACACCTGAGGGCAACAGGCTAGGTTAAGAGGCAAAGGGCAGGATACAGAGCATATGCTGCTCTGTCCTCCAGTAATTCCCCACCACTCCCTGTCTGCCAGCAACTCTGTCTGGGGTGGCTGCTCCATTCTACCTAATGGTATGGCCGGCCCTGCATTTTCACTTATACATCCACAACCAACCGTGAGAGGTCAAAAATGCATTTGGGGAAAGGGAAAACATACCCCAACAAATACCTGTTTTCAAATATTGACACTCCAAGGCTAAGCATATTTATTGGTAGTAAGGTCCATCAAAACTAGAGTGGTGTGCAAATGAAAATTCTCTATACGCTATTTGTGGGCAAAGAAACCAGGGAGACAATTTCACCGAATCTCTCCAGTGGGAGGAGAAATTTGCCAACAATTTCTCACAGATAGGGCTCATCATGGGCACAAGGTGCAGCACAGATTCTTTCTTTTTTCTTAGAAAAAGACCCCAAATAAAGGTGGCGCCAGAGGGGAGCACTTTGTTTTGCAGCATGCCAGCCTCCCAGTTAAATATTTTTAATCAAAAAATCTCAGTGAAGTAAAAATCAGGAGAGGCAGGAAGGCTGCTGTGTGCCAAGAGAGGTTTCCCCAGGCACACTGGTGCCCACAGACACCACACTGGAGGCCCCAGTTCTACATTATCTACTGATTTTATTTCAGGTGGTCATCTCAGGTGAGCAATATAATATTGGAGAAAAGGGACTTAGGGAATTATACAGATCAGCCTCTCTGAGTAGAGACAGACTGGGATTGAGCTTGCACTCAAACATGCATGTTTTCTTGAAAGTGAATCCCACAGTTTTCAAGAGGACGTATCACCACCAGATCAATAAATACATGCATGTAGGACTGCAGCCTTTAATGCCCAAGAGTGCTGGGGAATGTAACCTACAAAGTGGCTGTTAGTATCATCCAAAACACAAAAAATTAGACTCAAGCTCAAGCAACCTCAGGCCTAAGGACCAAATCCAGCCCCCTGGGGTCTCCCAGATGGCCACGCCCTCTTCCCCTGGCCCCTCCCCCTTTTCCTCAACCACCAGTCGTTTGGTGTTTTCCTGGTTTGGTCTTTCCCCTCTTGTAAAAGGTTGAAATGCATCTCCTAAGGCTTGGTTACTGACACTAAGAGCTTTAAGCTAAAATATGTTGGTGTTTAGGGTATATTGCCCCATACTTTTTGCCTCCTCCGCCCCCTGCCCACCACTGGAATGTGGGCCCCCAAGAGCTTCTCTAAAATGGAATTTGGTCCTTGGGCTCAAAGAGATTCCTCACCTCTGATTTAGACTATAGAAGGGGAACCAGACATAATATTTATCACTTAAAAAAACACAACAAATGTTTTTAAGAGAGCTTTTAGCCTGACATCCTCCCTTACATGCTAGCTTTAAAAAAATGTAGGGAATTGGATTGGGTTTTGGTGGTGGTTGTTTTTTACAACATCCAAACATTCAGTGCCCTAGCAGAAGTTTGAAGTGGTACAGTCCAGAAACAGGAGAGACTCAGCAACTCCTGATCATTTTCTCTCTCTCTTTTTTAAAAAAACGCCTCTTCTTTTTGAGTTCTGCCATTTCCGCGTTTAATATTTTTCTTGCACACAGCAGAGATGTATGTGTACAAAAAGAGTACAATATCATATATGAAAATTAAGAACACAATAGCAGCTGTGCTGAATCAGATCAAAAAGTCTATCTAGTCCAATAATCTGTTTCCAGAGCAGTAAACCAGGGATTGGATCCATCATCACCCGCAAGCAGAAAGTTACCATTTGCGGAACGGGATTTCCACGTCCTTGCCTCCCCCCCCCCCCCGCAACCCCCAGCACACCCTCCAAATCTGCTCCGGAGGGCAAATCTGTGCTGAGAAACCATTCTGGATCAAACCCCTGCTCCAGAGGGTTGGGAGACCCTCCGGAAGAGATTTGGAGGCCAAGTGGGAGGGCTGCAGTTAGGAGGAAAGGATGCAGAAGTCCCATTCCACACGCAATTACCTTCCACTCACAGAATGTCGATGCTGGATCCAGCCCCAGAATTCCACAAGCAGAACATGAGTGCAATAGCACAAACTCCATGCATGTCTATTTGGCTCTGATCACACGCTTGGACACCATGAGATTTTTCTCCATCATTGCATACACCTGGTGTAAAGAAGCAACCCTGAATGCTGAGTTATTACTTGGACCCCCAGTCCTGTGCCATGGTCCCATCTAGAAGACAGATTCGGTTTTGGGTGGGGAATGTATGTTCCAGAGAGCAAATGCAGTTCTCCTGAGGATTTACACTGATCTGGATTAAGTCCATGCACACCAAGTTGATGCCTGTATGTCAGGTTAAGGATTAGTGGCAAGATTTCAGCTTTCATCCAAGTAGATTAATTTTGATCCTGACTTGCTGGCCTCAGCCTTTATTTAAAACATTGAGATCATACATTTGAGGTTAACTTTATTTATCTTTTGGAATATTTTTTTTTAATCTTTTGGCTGGTGAGTAGGAAAAAAGCATTGGATTGTTGGGCTCTCTTTACAACCAGCCCTATTCCTTTCCAGACTGCAGTGCAAAGACACCAGCATGAGCTTCTATCTGGACTATTTTTTCCAGTCTAAGCAATATACACGCAACTGGAAATACACTTTCCTCTTCTTAGCAAGAGACTTGTCAACTTTTAAATTGCCCCTGGCTGCTCCTGTTCCTTTACAGGAGGCTGTCGTGAATAACATGAATGCCAGTTCCAGGGGAACATAGGTGGGAGGGTGCTGTTGTGCTCATGTTCTGCTTGTGGGTTTCCCACGGGCATCTGGTTGGCCACTGTGTGAGCAGAGTAGTGGACTACATGGACCCTCAGTCTGATCCAGCATGGCTCATCTTATGTTCTTATGTTTACATTTTACAGGCGAAGTTTTCCCTGGTCTGCAGAGATTCACCCACTTTCTACACTTCCTTTTAATTTTTTCCTATTATTTCCACGTTAAACAGATACACAAAACTTTACACAATACTTCAGAGTACAAGTGCTTATTATACTGTATAAACATCCACATTCAGTTTTGTAGTGCCAAAATTATACTAGAAATAATAGAGTTGCACAAGGTATATATTCCAGTCTTCAGGCATCCCTTCAAAATGGTCTCTTTGTGACTGGAGGCCTGTTAATGAAAGTCCAAAAAGGAAACTATATCTTTATAAAACTCTCGTGCTTGGTCTTCACCCTAACCCATCTACTGTAGATTGGACCTTGGTTTCCCAGCCTTTTACTACCTCCATATGCGCTGCTGCCAGTAACAGACAAATTCTTTATGGCTGTCTGGGGTCATTGCATCATCACAAATGGATAAAAAGTGCTAAGAAAGGGTTCAGTGCAATTTGTTGTTGTGTCACGTCTAAGATTTCTTTAAAGAACTTTACCCAAAATGCTTGTACATGGGCCCTATCTACATGGAAATGGTATGAGAAGGGCTTTCGGGTTATATCCATATTTTCATGAAATTGCTTTGGTCTGTCAGCAGCACGCAAAGCAAGAAAAGTGGAGTATACACTACCCCCAAACCCACTTTCACAGGTCAAACTGCACTTGAAACTGCCTTACTTTGGGGCTGGATGGGCGGAATCCCACCAGTAGAACTGAATGTCATCAACTGCATAGATGCTGCTAAGCAAATGGAAGAGGCTTGTTGCCACCCCTGCCCATGCTCCCCTGCTCAGGGAAATTTAATGGAAGGGATGACTTATGCCCCTGTAGTTTCCCCCACACCTCTCCCCTCGCATCCACCATTTGTCTTCATAAGTGCACTTTGCTTCTAGAATGGTTACATTAATAGGAAGCTGTGTGCTGCATAATGCAAAATAAAAATAAACAGAGAAGTGTCCTATATCAAAAGCACACCACTGCGAAAGAGTGAAACAGCGCTACTGCGAAATAGCACTACTGAGAAGTAGCACACAGTAAAAACAAATGGTGCAGAAGGGAGCTGCAGGAGAAAGTGCCACACACTTAATATCCAAAGCATACCACTGCGGAGTAGTGAGAGAGTGAAACTGCTCTATTGTGAAATGGCATTACTGCAATATAGTGCAAAGTAAAAATAGAGGAGAAAGAAAGGGGAGCATCAGTGGTGAAAGAGTGAAACAGTGCTACTGTGAATTAGTGCTAACTGGCAGGAAAAGAATCCCAAGCCTGTGTCCAAAAAGCATGCTACTGCCAATAGTGGAAAAAAAGGAATGGGGGAAGAAAAAGGATGGCCTCATCCCTTGACCAAGTCACAGCCAAGTCACAGACACACACCTAGGCACACCCAGCATGCAAGATTTAATTCGGGGGAATGGGGCACACTGCAGCAGAACTGCATGGGAGCCAAATTTAAGGATAAAAGACACCATAAAACGACTTTCCGAAAATGCCCCTTTTCAGGGGAAAGTTGTGGGGTTGCTGCAGAGTGGCAACAAAGTCATGTGTCATGAGCGACCTGGATGAGCTCTCTCTCCATACGAAACCACCCACCTAGATTGGGCCATGGACACATTCCCACCACATTTGAAACAGTGTTCCCCTGGAATGGTGTCCCCTCCAGCATAATGGTGTTAGCTCACAGCTTATGTGGGTGAATCTCAGTGGGGTGAGTGCCACCTATCTACAAGCTTAAGTACTGATTCTTCCATTTGGGCTGATGTGGTTCTTAACAGTTGTTCGGACCACACTGAGTCCCAGCTTGCTTCTGATATTGTTGTTTCCAAATCACTGTCCCAAACTTGCTTTAATCCCCATGAATCCCCATACACCTCTGCTATCATCATATATATAACAGAGTGTGCCCCTTTTTCAGACTGCTGTTAAAACCCAGGAGCAGTACTAGTTTGTTTGTTTTTTTAAGTTGGCAACTCTGCATCCAAGCAAGCCTCCTAAACTTTTCTGGTAATCTCTTAGGGCCAGCATTTCAGGAAGTCATAGAATCATAGAATAGTGGGGTTGGAAGGGGCCTACAAGGCCATCGAGTCCAACCCCCTGCTCAATGCAGGAATCCAGGTCAGAGCATCCCTGACAGATGGCTGTCCAGCCTCGTCTTGAATGCCTCCAGTGTGGGAGAGCCCACCACCTCCCTAGGTCATTGCTTCCATTGTCGTATTGTTCTAACAGTCAGGAAGATTTTCCTGATGTTCAGCCGGAATCTGGCTTCCTGTCACTTGAGCCCATTATTCCATGTCCTGCACTCTGGGATGATGGAGAAGAGATGCTGGCCTTCCTCTCTGTGGCAACGTTTCAAATACTTGAAGAGCGCTATCATATCTCCCCTCAGTCTTCTCTTCTCAAGGCTAAACATGCCCAGTTCTTTCAGTCTCTCCTCATAGGGCTTTGTTGCCAGTCCCCTGACCATCTTTGTTGTCCTCCTCTGAACCCTCCCCAGTTTGTCTGCATCCTTCTTAATGTGGTGCCCAGAACTGGACACAGTACTCCAGATGAGGCCTAACCAGTGCTGAGTAGAGGGGAACTAGTACTTCCCGGGATTTGGAAGCTATGCTTCTATTCATGCAGCCCAAAAGAGCATTGGCCTTTTTTGCAGCCACATCACTGGCTCATACTCAGCTTGTGATGGACAACAATTCCAAGATCCTTCTCGCTTGTAGTGTTGTTGAGCCACTTATCCCCCATCTTGTAACTGTGCCTTTGGTTTCTTTTTCCTAGGTTCAGAACTTGGCATTTATCCCTGTTAAATGCCATTCTGTTGTTTTCTGCCCAGCGCTCCAGTCTATCCAGATCACTTTGAATTTTGTTTCTGTCTTCCAAAGTATTAGCTAACCCTCCCAATTTTGTGTCATCTGCAAATTTGATCAGCATTCCCTGCACCTCCTCCTCCAAGTCATTAATAAAAATTTTGAAGAGCACTGGGCCCAAGACTGAGCCCTGCGGTACCCCACTCGTTACCTCTCCCCAGTTTGAGAAGGTCCCATTGATAAGCACTCTTTGAGTCCGATTCTGTAGCCAACTGTGGATCCACATGATCGTTGTTTCATCTAGCCTACTTTAAACTAGTTTGCTCATCAGGAGATCATGGGGCACTTTGTCGAAAGCTTTGCTGAAGTCGAGGTATATTATGTCTACAACATTCCCACGGTCCACAAGGGAGGTGACTTCATCAAAAAATGAGATCAGATTCATCTGGCAGGACTTGTTCTTGACAAATCCACGTTGGCTTCGAGTAATCACTGCATTGTTTTCAAGGTGCTTCCAGATGGATTGCTTTATCATCTGCTCCAGAATTTTCCTAGGGATTGATGTCAGACTGACTGGTCTGTAGTTCCCAGGTTCCTCCTTTTTACCCTTTTTGAAGATAAGGACAACGTTAGCCTTCCTCCAGTCATCTGGCACTTCACCTGTCCTCCATGATTTCTCCAAGAGAATAGACAGCAGTTCTGAGAGTTCTTCTGCCAGTTCATTTATTACTCTAGGATGCAGTTCATCTGGCCCTGGAGATTCGAACTCATTCAAAGGAATTAGGTGTTCCTTGACCATATGCCTAGCGATCTCAAGCTGCAATCCTGCCTCTTCAGCCTGTACTTTGCCTTTGCCAGGAGGGTCATTGACGCTCTTTTGGGAGAAGACTGAGCCAAAGTAGGAATTGAGCACCTCTGCCTTTTCTTTGTCATCTGTTATTATTTTGCCATCTTTATTTAATAGCTGAACAACCATTTCTTTCCTCTGTCTTTTACTATGCAATGTAAAAAGTCCTTCTTTATTTCCCCCTCCTACTTCTGAGGTGTCCTGAGCGCATTCATGCCACCCGCGTACCTCCAGCTACTGAAAGATTTGTGAGATGTTGTACACATCTAAGACAAAGAACATTCAAGCACCATTTTAATTGCTGCTTTCAAGATGTGAAAAGCCTGAACAAATCAAAAACTAGCTGGACCTGCTTTGGGTTGCTTTTGTTTTGTTTTTGTTTGTTTTGTGTACAGCTCTCCTTATGCCTGTACTCTTTCTAGATACACACAGAGATTTTGAAGAACCTTGCATATGTTGGGACTGTTTGTGTATATCTACAGATGAACTTTGCACATACATTGGGCTACAGGTGTTTGCTTATCATAAAGAATACATATCTGACCTAAAACCTAGCTGTGGCTGTGTGCCACTGAGTTTTGAACGTTTCTAAAGCCATTTAGGATGCAATCCTATGTGGATTGCCGGCAGCCTCTGAGCCTGGAGGCTGCTGAGTACCCAATGCAGGGCATGAGGACAGCGGAGTGATCTTAACTTCCATGCCCCAGCTGCCCTGCATTTCGCCTTGGAGGGGGAGGAAGGAGGCTGGGGCAGCCATAGGATACGTTGTACCACAGCCGCCCTGGTCTCTTTCCCTCCCACAGGAACGCCTGCTTCCCCCCAACTTTGTGCTCCATCTTCCAAGTGCGGAAAGGAAGCCGGCACGGTTCTCTATGTGTCAGCTACAAGGGATTGGGGAGCACGGTTTCCTGGCTCCAAGGTCAGAGCCCTGTCTCTAACTTTGGAGCCAGGAAACCACACTATCCTATGCCCGCCCCCCAGACACTGTCTGCAGGTGGAGGCATGGGATCGCTCCTTTATACAAAACTCACCTAACCTCTACTTTTCACTGCTATTTTTTTTCTGTCCCCAGCAGAATTGTTTATGATTGCTAAAGTAAAGAGAAAACCCTAAGGAATTTGAAAGTTAATAGAGAGGGTCCTTTCATCACTTTTGACAGTGAGATAAGCTCCCTCTATTCCATTCCAAACAAACAAGATAACTGGGAGATTGCCAGCACTACATATTCTGTTATTCTGCAAAGAAATAGAAGTGGTGCCAGATGGGAAAGACTTTGTTTGCAGGTTAGGGGCATGGAATTTGTGTGTGCTGATGAGCACAGGCCTATACACATACAATACAATTCGATGGAGTAATTAAACCAAAAAAATTCCAATCATTTATTTCCATTTTCTGCAATTAATTTAACCACCATGCTGTGTGTTTTTAGTTCTTGATCTGCATGTTTCATCAGACACAATGCAAGCCACTCACTTGGTTCAGACAACCACCATGAGTTAATTAACCCCCGGGGCCCCAGGGCACGTGCCATCCGCTATTATAAATATGCAAGCCTGGCTAGAGATTGCTGCGGCTTGTCGTGTCTTCTGAACCAGGGTGGCAGGGGTTATTTGAGGGTTAAATAACACTTGCGTAGCCCACGGTCTGTTTCAGGGTTATGCAAGGGCTGTTTAACCCTCAAATAACCTCTACTGCCCAGGTTCAGACAACACGACAAGCCATGTAACCCCTGGCCAGGCCCTGCATATTCATAATGGCAGCTGGCACATGCCACAGCTTCTTGCAGGTAAATTAACCCACGGTGGGCTGTTGTATTGTGCAAACTGTCCCAGTGTCACTGATGGTACGTATTTGCAGCATGATGCTCCTCAGTGAGGCTGCAATCCATCCAGTATCCACTTCCCTGGGAGTAAATGCAGCTGAACTCAACAGGACCCATGCCTGAGTAGACATGTGTAGGAATGTGCTGTAACAGACCTAAGGATGGTTTTGAGCTTATATAATCAGCTGTAAAATCAGGCAATCCATGGTGTAGCGGTACATTTTGAAGTGCAGGTGCTCATCGTGGCATTCACCATACCCACGCACCCAAGGAGAGAGCAAACGTTCAGGTGTTGGGTTGATCCATATCAACAGACCAGTTCTAACAGCTTTCATCTCCACCAGGAAAAGGTCTTTTGGAAAGGTAATGGGCCCACATTACATACATGCCCAGTAATGTCAGCACTGGTGTGCCAAACATCTGCAAGGGCAGGGGTGCAAAACTGCAGACCTGGGGGCCAAATTCAGCCCTCCAGGATTCCTAGATGGCAATACCCCCTTCCCCTAGTCTCACCCACTGTCTCCTGACCACCAAGAATTTGGTGGTTTCTTGGCTTTCGTGCAGTTTTTTAAATCTCCAATCTAAAAGGTTGAAATGCCTCTCCTAAGGCTTGGCAAGTGGCAGCAAGAGGTTTAAGTTAAAATATGCCAATTTTTTTTGATAATTTGGTCCCACCCCTTTTGTCTTTGGTTCCACCCACAGCTGGAATGTGGCCCTTGAGAACATCTCAAAACAGGGCTCAGCCATTGGGCTGAAAGAGGTTCAACAGCCCTGTGGTAGGGGATGGGTGCATAGACTTAATCCATTGCAAATTACCTAGCCCTATGTACTGGATGTACACCATACAACACCCTTCTGTGAATGCAAAGCCCAATCCAGAAAAGGGGATTTTAGCAACGTAGCAGTCATGTTATTAAGACCCACAGCTCCACTGCCACAGAGGAGCTGATGCCATGAGGCTGCCAGGGTTTCTTAATTTCCAGGAGTGACCCCTAAATTTGAGCTATAGCCTATCACCTCACTTTCCCATCTATAGTTATTTTCTTTCTTTATGCAATCTGATCCCCTTTTCTCAATTTGACAGCTGTCCGTGTGTGCAAATTACCCACTGACAGGTTGGGGAAAGGGGACCAGATCACACCCTTAGCAACCCAATCCCCAGGGTTTGAAGTGTTGCCCTGACACTTGGGTGCTCCCCTTCCATTCCACCCCTCCCTGGGTCTCCCCCAAGTGGTTTTATGGGTTATCTAAGGTCCACCCCATTTTTAGAGCTCCCATTCACAGTAATAGGAGAGTTCTGAAAATTAGGTGGACATTAGATAACCCTTAAAACCCTTAAAGACCTTTTCCTGGTGGAGATGAAAGCTGTTAGAACTTGGGGAAGATTTGGGGAGGGGTAGAATGGAAATAGGGACCCCACTTCAAAACCTAAGGATAATTTTGCTAAGGGGCCAGTCTGGTCCACTTTTCCCCACCCTGACCGATCAGCTGTCAAAGGCTGTCAAACCAGCATATACAGTATGCAGTCCCATCTTGTCAATTACCTTGTATGTTTTCTAGTACACTCAGTTCCCTTTGACAGATGAAACATACAGGGCAATAGACTAAGCAAGGCAGCCACAATTGCACACCTCCACAATTGCAAAAAATTGAACCACCCCCCACCCAACCCCCCACTGCCAAATTACAGACATTTCCACACATTCTATGGGCCAAATTTTTTATTATTATTTTTTTTAATTCAGCCCCATTTGCACAAATGTCAGGGCACATTTTTTAAAAAAAGGAAGCCAAGGAACATGATTGCGGTTGCAATCAGACCAGGGAAGGAGACTTGATGGCAGACAAGATGGGTTCTGGTGCCAAGTACCCTGGGATATGTGCTGGAGCCAGCCTGAAGACTGAGGGGGAAGGAGGGGGAGAACAGTCCATGATAAGCCTAATCATCTATTGGGCTCACCATGGGTTGTTCCACAGACAACCCACACTGAGTGGCTTATTCATCAGAGTTGGTTGTCATGGTTTGTGAACCCGGCCATTGACACATAAAATTCAATCAACCAGCCACACAGCTAGTACAATAATCATTCCATTAGCTCCAATGTATTCAATTTCTCAGGAGGCCAATGGGTTGGATTCAGATCCTTGGGTCTGCCAGTAGAAGGACACTTCTGGTGGAATAGGGATTCTGAGTCCTCTCATCTCCCCTGCAGCCTCCTGCATACCCTCCAAATCTGCTTTGGAGGGTCTTCACACAGGGCTCAGCAATAAAATGGGGAAAGAGTTTACGTTCCCACCTCCCCATTTTATCCTTACAGTAGGTCTGTGAGGTAGGTAAAACTGACAGATAAAGAATGGCCCAAGGATACTCCTATGAGCTTCATAGCTGACTGGAGATTTGAACCCAGGTCTTCCTAGTCAGGCATTCTAACTGCAACATCACACTGGCTCACCACTAGTTCCTGCATAATATTTACTGCCTCTGTATCAGGTAGAGAGCCTATGCACTGTAGTGGTTACAGCAGCCCTCCCCAACCTGGTTGGACCGCAAGTCCCATCATTCCCAGGATGCATAGCCAGAGATGGGAGTTGCAGTTCCACATATCTAGAGGGCACCAGGTTGGGGAAGTCTGGGGGGAATCTCCATGGCGATGGGTTTAGTTCGCTCTCCACTTTGCTGCAGTTTTTACTGAAGTCAAATCTATTCCGTCTGGGGACACACAGGGTTGAAAAGCCTTGATTATCCCAAATCTAGCCTGGGGCTCTCGGCAGTTTACCACAAATTGTTTGGGTGGCTACTGGTGGAGTCTCATCCACATCGTCACCTAGAGAGCCTGTTCCCGCCCACCCACTCCCTCCCTCTCCCACTCTCGCCTTGTTCCACCCTTTCTGCTTCTCCTGGCCATGTGCGTTAGCGCCTGCCTCTGCAACCTATGCCCAATTCCTCCCCCCCATTTTTTTATTACTGTCCCGCTAAAACCACAGTAGTGCAATAGCAGGTAGAGCTGCTCTTGTTCAAATGTGCTATTTTGCAATAGTGCTGTAATGCTATAGTGCTATAGGCGTATAGCTGCTCCCATTCAAATGTGCTATTTCGCGATAGCGCTATAGGGGGAAAGCCACTCCCATTCAATGTGCAAAATGGCAGAAACATTGGGGAAACACAGGCGGGGAAAACGTTGGGGAAACACCCTTTGCCTGGGGTCAGTGAGGTCACAGCCAGGTGAAAGACACACCCCTGGGTAGGGCTATCATGCCAGAGTAAATGCGGAGAGTAGGCACACACTGCAACAGAAGTGCAGAGAAGCCAAATTAAGGAAAACAATCGGACCAAAAGGAGTCTCATAAAAAACATTTTTCGGTGCAAAACTCCAGGGTGGCCATGGGATGGCCACAATGTCATGTGTCCTGAATGACCTCTAAACGTAACAAACTCACAGTAAATCACTCGTGGAGATACCCTCCTGGGTTACAGTGTTAGACTAGGACTGGGAAAATTCAGGTTCAGCGCCTTACTCAGCTCAGCCATGAGTAAATAAATAGAAGCGTGAAGGGTTTGTTCACAGGTCCCAGCTGTACTTTTGATATGACTCCACGATGGTGCACCATTGTTCAAAGTTAACATGCCTAGTGTTTCACTGACATTTCTATTCTGCAAGCCTGGCGTTTCATCGAAGTTTCCAATTTGAATCCAAACCCCAGGTTCTCTTATACAGCAGCACCCACGCCATTTTCACACAGCAAATCCATGCGCAAAAGCCTGTTTTCACATGTGGCACAAGTTACCCTTGGTGGATCAGGGTGCTTGTATTTTGTTGCTTCTAGCTTCTGTGAAGATTGGCCCGTTAATTATCATTTCACAACTGAGGTTTCTGAAATAAGTTTGCTGCAAATTTTGCCGTGTGCCTACTTGTTACAGTATATAGGCAGCTTGGGTAACTGTTTATGATGTTCATTCAAACCTGTCATATTCCCTCTGTATCGTTTAAAAAATGCATTTACTTGTAATCCCTTTATAATAGATATCCCATTAATATATTTTTTTCTACCTGGAAAAGAAAATCCTTGGAGCTGCTGACTTTCTGCAAAAGAAAACCACATAATTTCCTACTCATTCAGAGATAAGAGTACTTATGCTGCTAAATGAGTGTTCTGTAGCTTCTAAAATGATATCCCCTCCTTACTAATTGGCACAATATTAGTAAGTTGATTACTACACATAACTCTGCTTGAAAACAAAGTTACCACCAGCTCTGAAGGACTCACAAAAGTATTTACAAATAAACTTATTTTAAATGTGCTCCATATTTTATTTTTGCAATACATTTTAGCAAGAAATATGGAGAACAGTGGAGGTGAGGAATAGATTTCAGGGATTAGACCTGATAGACAGAATGCCTGAGGAACTATGGACGGAGGTCCGTAACATTGTTCAGGAGGCAGCAACGAAATTCATCCCAAAGAAAAAGAAATGCAAGAAAGCCAAGTGGCTGTCTGATGAGGCTTTACAAGTAGCTGAGGAAAGAAGGGAAGCGAAAAGCAAGGGAGAAAGGGGAAGATATATCCAACTGAATGCAGAGTTCCAGAGAATAGCAAGGAGAGACAAGAAGGCCTTCTTAAATGAACAATGGAAAGAAATCGAGGAAAACAACAGAATGGGAAAGACTAGAGATCTCTTCAAGAAAATCGGAGATCTCAAGGGAACGTTTTGTGCAAAGACGGACATGATAAAGGACAAAGAAGGCAGGGACCTAACAGAAGCAGATGAGATTCAGAAGAGGTGGAAAGAGTACACAGAAGAACTCTACAGGAAAGATCTGAATGTCCCTGATAGCCATGATAGTGCGGTCACTGAACTTGAGCCGGACATCCTAGAAAGTGAAGTCAAGTGGGCCTTAGGAAGCATTACTAACAACAAAGCTAGCAGAGATGACAGTATTCCAGCTGAGCTATTTAAAATCCTAAAAGATGATGCTGTTAAAGTGCTGCACTCAATATGCCAACAAATTTGGAATACTCAACAATGGCCGCAAGACTGGAAAAGGTCAGTTTACATTCCAATTCCAAAGAAGGGCAACGCCAAAGAGTGTTCAAACTACCGCACAATTGCGCTCATTTCTCATGCCAGCAAGGTGATGCTCAAAATCCTACAAGCTAGGCTTCAGCAGTATGCGAACCGAGAACTACTGGAAGTACAAGCTAGGTTTAGAAGAGGCAGAGGAACTAGAGATCAAATCGCCAAAATTCGCTGCATCATGGAGAAAGCAAGAGGATTCCAGAAAAATGTCTATTTCTGGCTTCATTGACTACGCTAAAGCCTTTGATTGTGTGGATCACAACAAACTGTGGCAAATTCTTAAAGAGATGGGAGTACCAGACCACCTTACCTGTCTCCTGAGAAATCTGTACGAGGGTCAAGAAGCAACAGTCAGAACCAGACATGGAACAACCGAGTGGTTCAAAATTGGGAAAGGAGTACGACAAGGCTGCATATTGTCACCCTGCTTATTTAACTTATATGCAGAGTACATCATGAGAAACGCCGGGTTGGATGAATCACAGGTCGGAATTAAGATTGCCGGGAAATTATCAACAACCTCCGATATGCAGACGATACCACCCTAATGGCAGAAAGCAAAGAGGATCTAAAGAGCCTCTTGTTGAGGGTGAAAGAGGAGAGTGCAAAAGCTGGTTTGAAACTCAACATTACAAAAACGAAGATCATGACATCTGGCCCCATCACTTCCTGGCATATAGAAGGGGAAGAAATGGAAGCAGTGACAGATTTTACTTTCTTGGGCTCCAAGATCACCGCAGACGGTGACTGTAGCCATGAAATTAAAAGACGCTTGCTCCTTGGGAGGAAAGCTATGGCAAACCTAGACAGCATAGTAAGAAGTAGAGACATCACCTTGCCGACGAAGGTCCGTCTAATCAAAGCTATGGTTTTCCCAGTAGTAATGTATGGCTGTGAGAGCTGGACTATAAGGAAGGCTGAGCGCCGAAGAACTGATGCTTTCGAACTGTGGTGCTGGAGAAGACTCCTACGAGTCCCCTGGACTGCAAGGAGGTCAAATCAGTCCATACTAAAAGAAATCAACCCTGACTGCTCATTGGAAGGACAGATACTGAAGCTGAAGCTCCAATATTTTGGCCACCTAATGCGAAGAGAAAACTCTCTGGAAAAGACCCTGATGCTGGGAAAGACTGAAGGCAAAAGGAGAAGGGGACGGCAGAGGATGAGATGGCTAGATAGCATCACCGATGCAATGAATATGAACTTGAGCACGCTCCGGGAGAGAGCGCAGGACAGGAAGGCCTGGCGTGCTATGGTCCATGGGGTCACGAAGAGTCGGACACGACTGAACGTCTGAACAACAACAATGGAGAACGTCTGAAGTGCTAAACCTTGTAAAAATGTTAAGTCAATGGATTGAATCCAGTTACTTAAACTTTTAGTTTCCATTGAAATCAATCCACGGGACACGTTAATCATGACTTTACTGAAGCGCCATTGATTTCAATGGGAACAACATTCAACTGACTTTGTTTGGATCAATTTGTATTTATAACCAGTGTTTTTGTTTATGTAATGTATAGCCTGCCTTTTATCCAAGGAGCTCAAGGTGGCATGTATGGTCCTCCCTCCCCAGTTTCTCCTCATAACAACCTTGTAAAATAGGTTATTCGTTTGCAAAAGGGGCGGGCAAATTGTGATCCTCCAGATATTTTGGCCTCCAACTCCCTTCAACCCAAGCTGGCAGCCCTGGCCTGAGGCATGTTGCTGCCTCAAGTGAGGTGGCAGTGCCGCCACTGGCCCTGGCACCACCAGTGTCGCCCCACTTCTTATGGGTGGTGGTGGCTGCTACCACCTCGCCACCTGCCTCCCTCCCTGCCTGCTTGGCCCGCTGAATGGCCGGCCAGCCAACACGTGCACCCAGGCAGCAGCATCAGTCCCCCCTGCCCTGCTTACTGGCCGCTTCTTCCTTCTGCCCCAGCCGCGAGGCTCCTGGGAGACTCATCTGAAATATCACAGGTCCTGGCCGCTCCTGCAAGAGTTCAGGACCTCTCATGATATTTTGAACAGGTTTCCCTGGAGCCACCACCTGGGCTTGAGCTGTGGGCTTTCTTTTGAAAGAAAGAAAGAATCTTTCTTCAACACTGGCAGTGGGACAGCATCCTCCAGCACACCTGAAGGCAACAGGCTAGCTTAGGGGCCACAGGGCAGGCTGCTTGGCACAGCTCTCTCCTCAGACTCCTTGCTGCCGCCTCCCAGCATCTGCCACCTGGGGCGACCACCTCATCTGGAAAGAGGCCATTCTGCCAGATGGAGATGACGAGGGAATGGCACATTTCAGTTTTGTATTCTTAGGTTGACTCCTCCAAGGTACAAGAACACTCACATAGTGCTCACATGATATTGCCCTCACAGCAGTGTGAGGGATACAAGGCCAGGATCTGATTCATAAAAACTAGGCTCGATAAACAAAATTAAAATCTCTTTGCATCATAAAGAACATGTTTCAGGGTATGGCACACTTTACTCTGTTGCATGAAGAACGAGCAGTCCTAAACGTAATAGTTATCTTTACACTTGAGTTGGTTACTCAGTTCTCCTCATCGCTCATGCACATCTCATTTGCATAATGACTACCCTGTTCTTGCACAACAGTAAGCATAACCATCAAGGATGAGCTTTCCTACCTGACGGATAGTTAGAGAGCATGTATGAAGCTGCCCGTCTATCTGTCTACTGACAAAATCTTATCACTATCCAGCCACAGACAAAAAAATAAACAAAAACATGCTACTTAAACAAGAAGGTGTTCATAGTATGCAAGTTGATAACTCACATGAGCTTGACAGAGTGTGGTGGTGGCGGCCCCTTTCCATCCAGATATCATCTTTCAAATATGCATTCCTTCACCATACTGGAAGCCTGTAGTTTGTACTTAGATGTCATAAATGTTTACATTTTTGTCATACAGCATCTCACTCCACAAATACCAGAATATCCACAAGTGCACACTGGTGCACACCAGCGAAGTTATTTGAGATCCTCAAGGAATAGAGAAAGATATACAGACTTTGTGCCAGATAAACAGGTAGAATTGGCAGGTATGCTCCTGAATAAGGCACAAGCTCAGTACATACCAGCAACCTGTACAAAGAGTTGAAGGAATAATATTCACTGCATTAAATATTCACCCCAACCCCTTCATTTAAACATTCATTTTGGTTTCTGTTTAAATTTCGTGTTAAACTGCCTTTTTTGAGGCAATTTTATTGCTTTTCTTATTTGACAAATGTATACAATATGAACAGGAGGGAGAAAAAAATACCCCACCATGCCTATTGGAATAACCTACAATTGGGAAAACTGAGAAAAATATTACAAAGAAAGGCTGAAGTAGCATAAAGAATAAAAGTGAGAGAAGAGGAAGAAAGAAAAAGTGGGCTGGCTGAGGGGCAGGGGGAGAGTAAACCAGATCTTTTCTACATGAGGCATTTATTGTGTGCTCATCATTCCTTACTCACAGTTGTTTACGGGTTCTTTAAACGATGATGTGATCCCCTAGTTTCACTTCTAGCACTTTCAGCGAGTTTTTTTTAGAGCAGGGATAATGCAATATTTATTTGAGAAGGAACCCCCACACTCACTTTTCCACTTGTGTAATTGTATTGTTCCGCTATATCACAGTGCCACCTAGAGGTTAGGTAGGAGAAAAGTAGGAAAGGAAATGCTCTTTGTGTAGTGCTGGGATCTCAATCCTGCGAAGAAACTGAAAATATATAAAGTGGACTAACAGCCTTGTGTAGAAAAGTACAAAGAGACAGGAGAAGGGGGCATGGGTACAGTCCAGAGAGCTTGTGAACCATCCAGAGTGCTTCGGCTATGGGGTGATATAATTTCCCCTGCTCTAAAAAAAAACTCACCAAAGGTGCTCTTCAGACACAGAAGTGAAATCGGAGGGTCACGACATTGCCTAAAGAACTAGTAAATTATCATGAGTGGGGAATGACAAGCGCATGATACATGCCTTGTGTAGAAAAGCTCCTTCTGTCCTTCTTGGTTCAGTAGGATGCAATCTTCCATTTGCTCTATGTGAGAAAGGTGGATCTGGGGTCCTTGCAACAGAATGCTTCTCTACGTAAAAACTCCCTGAATGGAGTAAAATAGCATGTCTGTGCAAACCTCTGTCCCTGCGGTACTAGTTTACTGCATTCAAGAAATTTCTAAGTTGGAGGAGCATTCAAAAATGTCACACACACACACACACACACACACACACACACACAGCTGTCTGAAGTGGTAGTCCAGAATTCTACTACTTCACAGTCTACCACCTCATTCAGCATCATGCATCGATCAGCTAAGGCAGGTCAAGGCATTGCCACCAGCAGAAGGGCTAGTTACTCTGTGACTTGTCCACAGCCGAAGCCACGTTTCTGGAATAGGTCAGGCCTTACACGGCCACTATTTTGTTGTTGTTCAGTCGTGTCCGACTCTTTGTGACCCCATGGACCACAGCACGCCAGGCCTTCCTGTCCTGCGCTCTCTCCCGGAGTGTGCTCAAGTTCATATTCATTGCATCGGTGATGCTGTCTAGCCATCTCATCCTCTGCCGTCCCCTTCCTTTCTCAAACAATACAACATGTGGACTCTGTGTGGACTTGGGTCCCACTGAAACCAAAGGAACAAAGCCCAATAATGGCTGACATTCTCCAGACTGGGACCTGTGTGTCCTCCTTGAAGCAAGCTACAAAACAGGCTCAGAACGTCTGGGATTTTTAAACTTCTTTTAAAAACTTAGGGGGGTTCATTAGACTTGTCTGGGAAATTCCAAAGAGTTCTGGGTAGATTCCTAGACATTGTGAAGAAGACACATGATCACGAAATATTCTGTTATAAGTCCACTTGTATTAAATGCTTTCCTAAAAAAAGATTATTATAGTAATTTAATGTTATTTAAATAACAAATTACCTAAGACTAGAGGAACGAACAAGAGGCTCACTTACAGTAAAGGATAACAGTCATTCTGAAGTATTTAATATTACTACAGCAAGGGTCCAATACTGCTAATGCATCATTTGGCCACCAGAAGAGGCACATATTATTGAAGCAAAATATTGTGCAACTGTAATCTAACCAGTTGTGGGCCTCTTGCCTCTTCCCCTTCCTTCAGCACATAGCTTTAACAGGCAGGGTGTTCAAGAACAATTTAACATTGCTAGGTTTGGGGTCCTACATTACAACGTCTTGCCTTTTCTCACTGAAACATTTTAATTTTATGCCCCCGCCTGACACACGCAGGGCGCTTCTGCAGAACAAAGTATGCAGTCACCCAGAAGAACAGTGGGCATAGTTGAGCACTTTGCAAAGTTGGGCACCTTGTGAGGGCCTGCACCCTAGCTGGGGCCCACTGCCAAGAGCTCCTGGACTTACTCTTCCTCTTCTCCAGTGCAACCTGTTTGCTCACCTGCCTCTTGCTCTGGCCCAGACAATGGTGGTGGTGAGGAGGAGGAGCGCTGCTTGCTCACCGGCTCTCTGCCTGGTAAGCCAGTGGATGATAGCAATGGTGAGGAAAAGGCCAATGCTATCTGGGGCTGCATTAATAGAAGCATAGCTTCCAAATCACGTGAAGAACTAGTTCCCCTCTACTCAGCACTGGTTAGGCCTCATCTGAAGTACTGTGTCCGGTTCTGGGCACCACATTTTAGGAAGGATGCAGACAAGCTGGAGCGGGTTCTGAGGAGGGCAACGAAGATGTTCAGGGGACTGGAAACAAAGCCCTCTGAAGAGAGACTGAAAGAACTGGGCATGTTTAGCCTTGAGAAGGGGAGACTGAGGGGAGATATGAGAGCGCTCTTCAAGCACTTGAAAGGTTGTCACAGAGAGGAAGGCCAGGATCTCTTCTTCATCATCCCAGAGTGCAGGACACGGAATAATGGGCTCAAGTGACAGGAAGCCAGATTCCGGCTGATCAGGAAAAACTTCCTGACTGTTAGAGCAATACGACAATGGAACCAATGTCCTAGGGAGGTAGCGGGCTCTCCCACACTGGAGGCTTTCAAGACATGGCTGGACAGCCATCTGTCAGGGATGCTCTGACTTGGATTCCTGCATTGAGCAGGGGGTTGGACTCGATGGCCTTGTAGGCCCCTTCTAACCATACTCTTCTGTGACTCAATTATTCTATGAAAAGGAGGCAGAGCAGCAGGCAACAATGCTGGTGAGAAAGTAGACTCAGCTAAAGGAGAGGGGCCCATGGAGGGTGCCTTGCCCATGGGCCCTCCAAAACCTGGAGCTGGCACTGTTTTGCATGATCCAATCCTTCATTCATTCCACATGACAGAGGTGAATCTGGGGTCCTTGCAATGGGAGACAGTGCTTTAAGGAAGGGAGAAGGGGTGGAGGGAAGCCAACCCAAGCTGCATGCTGGGTGGCATAATCCACATAAGGTAGTAGCTACAGGATAAATTCCTTGGGGCTTATAAATCAAGATCCAACAGCATCTTCCTTAGTCTGCTGAACCCCTGATGTATATTTTCCATGAACATGCTCTCAGAAAGGTGTCCAAAAATCAAGGAATGGTTACAAGGCCAATCTGCCAATATTAACGTGCACCTTTCCCTCGCCCTGTTCACATTTCTGTCTTTTCTCACTTCTCCAAACGAGTCCTGGTCTGTTTTGAGGTTCCTGCTGCCTATCTTGTACGCGAATGTTAATTTTGTTATGTGGTAAGATCAGAGAACTGTAGCAACATGCCCAAGCTCTTCCTCCTTGCAAAGCACTAATAGTGCCACCATTTCATGCTGAGTCCTTTACTGTTTATCTCAGGACTTCAAGCGAATCTGCAGCGATCACGATGATAGAAGGAAGGATCAAGCCAAGGAATACATTACTGTGTCATGTGGCCACTGGGGTTGTCACCCAGCCAGAACTGTACGGGTCCAAACAGAGTGTTATTCTCTTGGCCTCTTGCTTGAACTGGAAGATGCAAAGCCTGAATAAATGCCATCAGAGTAATTTTTGCTGGTAGTGTCGATATATGAGTGTTGAGATATATATACAAGTAGCTGTCCAGCGGAGCTCTTTCGGGTGGTCCGGGGGCTGTATACAATCTCCCCAGTGAATGGGGCCCTAGTCCCCTCAAGGACCCGCTGTGACCTTTTTGCATCCCATTTTGAGGACAAAACCACTTATCTCTGCAGCGAACTTGACATTGTTGTTAGTGCAGTTCCCGTCGAGGTGTCTGACGCCACCATCTGTCCGATTCTGTGAGATCAGTTTCAGTTGTTGCGGCCCGATGACATGGACAAGGTGCCTGCAGCAGTGCAAGCGACCACGTGCCCTCTCGATCCTTGCCCCTCCTGGCTAATAAAAGCTAGCTGAGGGGGTATGATTTGGTGGGCCCAGGGCATGGTGAATGCTTCCCTTTGGGCAGGGTGGTCCCTGCTGTCCTTAAGGAGGCAGTAGTGCAACCACTCCTGAAGAAGCCCACTCTGGACCCAATGGTATTAGACAACTACCGCCCAGTTGCAAATACCCTTTCTTAGGGAATGTTCTGGAAAGGGTAGTGGGGTAACAACCGCAGGCACTCTTGGAGGATACTGATTCTCTAGACCCATTCCAATCTGGGTTTTGTCCTGTATATGGGACTGAATCAGCATTGATTCAGCCCTGATGGATGACCTCTATTGAGAGAGAGACAGGGGAGTGCAACCTTGTTAATTCTGCTCAATCTGTCATGGGCTTTTGGTACCAATGACCATGGGATCCTCCTGGATTGACTCCGTGGAATGGGTATCAGAGACACTGTGTTACAATGGTTCTGGTCCTACCTGCGGGGTCGATCTCAGACAGTAGCATTGGGTGACCATTCCTTGGCCCCTTGGCAATTGAGCTATGGGGTTCCACAGGGTACCATCGTGTCCCCAATGTTATTTAACATCTATATGAAGCCACTGGGAGTGGTCATTAGGGGATTTGGAGCCAAGAGCCATCAGTATGCTGATGACACACAGCTCTATCTCCTCATGACATCTGAATCAGGAGAGGCTGTGCAAGTCCTGGGCTAGTGCCTGAACTCAGGAATGGGCTGGATGAGGGCTAGTAAACTGAAGCTGAATCCTGGCAAGACGGAAGCCTGTGGGTGAGTGGTTCCCGAGTCTGGGAGACAGGTTCATTGCCTGTTCTGGATGGGGTTGCACTCCCTCTGAAAGATCAGGTCCATAGTTTGGGGGTACTCCTAGATCCATCACTGTCGCTAGAAGCCAAGTGGCCATGGGACTTGGAGTGCCTTTTACCAGCTTCAGCTGGTTCGCCAACTACAGCTTCTCCTAGACAGGGCTAGCTTGGCCACGGTGGTACCGTACAGGTTCTAATAACCTCAAGACTGGATTACTGAATGCGCTCTGTGGGGCTGCCCTTAAGGCTGCTCTGGAAGCTGGAGCTAGCGCAGAATGCAGCAGCTCAGCTGTTGTCGGGAGCTGCCCCTTTCCAGCATGTAACTCCTTGCTGGAAGAACTGCACTGGCTGCCTATCCACTACTGAGCCAGGTTTAAGGTTTTGGTACTAGTGTACAAAGTCCTAAACAACTTGGGAACAGGATACCTGCGAGAGCGTCTTCTCCCTTACCAACCTGCCCGGTCACTGAGGTCATTGGAGGGCTTGCTCTTGGTGGTTCCATATGGACTTATGGCCCAATTGGAGTCCACCAGCAGAACAGCCTTTAGTGTGGTGGCCCCCCTTCTTTGGAACTCACTGCCCCTGGAGGTCAGGCAGGCACCAACACTGTGTTGTTTCCGGTGCCTCCTGAAAACAACACTGTTCCAGGAGGCATTCCTTAATGGACCAGTGGTGGTTTCTATTAGCATTCTGTTGGTTTTTTTAAAGTATGATGTTGAGGTGGGGTTTTAATCTTTTTATTCTTGTGCTGTTTTATCTTTTGTGATCACCACTCCAAAATCTGTTTTGGATATGGAGTGGTATACAAATATTGTAAACAAATAAATAAATAATGAGTGGGCCACAGTGCACACACCTCCATAAAGGCACTGAATGGCAGTCTAATTTCAGTGTATTGTACATGCAAGTGCATGCATACAGCAGTGCTTTGGTGACAGAGAAATCTGCTTCTTAATGAGAAGAGCGCAGCACAAGATACCAAATGCAAGGGCAGGCCCAGACAGCAACTGGACGGATGAGGAAGGATTCCTTTCATGAGGAAAAGCCACTGAATATGACCTGGGGCACTTTGCCCTTGACTCCTTCCTTATTTTAAAAAAAAAAACCTTTTTGGGGAAAAGGAATTCTGCATGTGCTCAGTGGTATTCAAGAAGAGGTGCCAAAGTTTTGGAAAACAAAAGCTGGCAACTCTGTTGTTGGGTAGAAATATGTTATTTCTATGCAGGTCAAAGGTAGGCACGGTTGGGCACCTGCCAAGGGCCCATGCTCCAGTAGGTCCTCATTAGCAAGGGCCCCAGGAGTTGCTCCTCCTTTTCACCATTGCAACCTGCTGGATCACCTGCTTCTTGCTTGTGTTGTCTTCGCCCAGACCATGGTGGTGGTGGTGAGGAGGAGCAGTAGACCCCTGCCTGCTTGGTCATAGAATCATAGAATAGTAGGGTTGGAAGGGGCCTACAAAGCCATCGAGTCCAACCCCCTGCTCAATGCAGGAATCCAAGTCAGAGCATCCCTGACAGATGGCTGTCCAGCCTTGTCTTGAATGCCACCAGCGTGGGAGAGCCCATCACCTTCCTAGGCAATTGGTTCCATTGTCATGTTGCTCTAACAGTCAGGAAGTTTCTCTGGCTTCCTGTCACTTGAGCCCATTATTCCGTGTCCTGCACTCTGGGATGATGGAGAAGAGATCCTGGCCTTCCTCTCTGTGACAACCTTTCAAGGACTTGAAGAGTGCTATCATATCTCCCCTCAGTCTCCTCTTCTCAAGGCTAAACGTGCCCAGTTCTTTCAGTCTCTCTTCATAGGGCTTTGTTTCCAGTCCCCGATCATCTTTGTTGCCCTCCTCGGAACCCTCTCCAGCTTGTCTGCATCCATTATCTCTGCCTGTCAAGCAAGGAAGTGGTAACGATGACAAAGAGGATGAGGAGCAAGATCAGCTGGTGACAATGGTGCTGAAAAGGGAGGGGGACCATTCAGGGTATCCTGCCCAAGGCCCTCAAAAACCTGGGGCTGGCATGGTTCCTATGCTATTGAAATGAAGAACTGACTTTTCATTTTTGATGGAACAGAAATATTTTGGCACTTGATTAGTATAGCAAAGGGGGCCAATAGGAACAAGATGCATTTAACCTTCCATTCTTGGATAGTTCAGTTCAGCGTCATCTCTTATCATCCCAGTATGTACTCTTTTCCTTCCTAAATCGAGGGCTCAGATTTTAAAAGAGATTTTTGTCCCTTAACAAACACTGCATTTTTGCACAACTGCACCTCAGCACAAAAACCAGCTCAGGCTCCATCTGTGTCACCCTCTCTCCATGTGACACAGAGGCAGGTGCCCAACCATGCCTGCCTTTGCCGTCAGCCCCGTATCTATGGTTGCTTCCATATGAGGACATTTAGCACCGCTGAGACCTTTGTGTATGTGTGCCACCAGCTGGAGGCAGAATTAAAGCAGAGGTTCTACACAGCACTTAACATAGTGCTATATTATCTAGCAATGCCCTTCCCTGTAGTCAAGATCCCTTTCTAATGGTTACTCATAAGTAAGTTCAGCAGTCCTCATTCCCATGCAATGTTAATTAAACACAGTCTCCCTTCAGCTTCTCCCCCTCTTATTGCTTCCTGTTCAGCAGGACTGAGGGGATTTGTTTGTCCCTTAATTTCTGCTGAATTGGTCAGATTATGTCCTCCATAAAGGGTGTGTGGTTTAATTATAGGTTTCCTTTCACAGGAGAACAACACTATTTTGAAGAACAGAACCTAAATAAGGTACAATCTATCACTAATCCTCCAGCTGTACTGAACGGGAAACAATAAAATGCGCTGAATCTGCAAACAGGAAGCTGTTGAGTAGCCTTTAAAAGCCTCGCTTTGTCTGTCAACTCTGGACAAACTGATGCTGAAAGTTGCAACTGTTTAACGGCAATATTTTTTTCCTTCCGCAAATCAACTCTTAAAAAACATAGAAAATACTGGCATGCAATGATTTGGCAACAATGTTATCTGGATTTCTCTATTTAAATGAGCGAACAAAAGATTGCAGTCCCCCAACCCTCCAGAGCAGATTTGAAGGACACAAGGGGTGTGCTGCAGAGTAGAGGAGAGGATGATCTTGGATCCAACCTGTTGCGTGGAAGAAAGGTAAGGCCGTCACAATGGGAACCATGCCAATGGCACTGCTTTATCCAGCAGTCAACATCTGGAGGCTATGTAGAACATTGACCCAGGATGTTATAAAGATAGCTGTCAGGACAGGCAGCAGAAATTCCAATGGTTCTTCCAAGGGAACAGCGTACAGATAGTTGATAGAAATTGATTACCCAGCCAATAACTTCATACCACTGAACACGAACCAATGCCCAGGTATTCTGCCCTTTACAGCCACTCCTGGCTCTAAGAGAGAGCTCTTTCACAGACTCTCATGCCTTACTGTTGTCACAAGCCGGGCTTTCCAACCGAGCATTCATTCTCCTTCTGCATCTGGCATAATTCCTGATCCCCATCCTGGCTGTATCAAAGAGGAACAGTTACAACACTCCTGCATGATTCATTGCCTAGTGGGCAGAACCACTTTCTTAACTAAATATAACCAGGCATTGGGATGTATTGGAAGGCCTGAAATCTGGGATGATTCATTGAACCCTAGAACAACCTCAGCATGTAGGGACATGGCTCAAGAGGAGATTGCAACAAGGCTAATGCTGCAACCTAAAGAATGTGCACTTGACAAGGAGAGGAAGACTGAGAAAATAACTGTGCTTGGGTGGGGGGTGGGGGGTAACCAGTCTGGAAGGACATAGAACAAATGTACAAAAGGAAGTACTGGAGGTCAACGTTGTTAAAAGCAAGCAAGTACTCTGTACCCATCAGAAGAACATCAGTAGGACTAAAAAAGGGGGAGGATTAAAAAAATTGCTTATAGAATTTAAAGTATTTGCAACAGATTGTACACTACCTCATCTGTGAATTATTCTGAAGAGCCTTCTCCAAACAGGGGCTCCTCCATTGTTTTGGCTTATAACTCCCATCAGCCTCAGCAAGCATATCCAATGGTCAGGAATTATGGGAGTTGTAGGCCAAAACATCTGACGCAGGAGTGGGGAACCTCTTTGAGCCCAAGGGCTGAATTCTGTCTTCAGTGGTGGACAGGGCTGAAGACAAACGAAGAGCAAGGAAGTGCAAAAAAATACCAGCACACCATAGCTTAAAGATCTTACTGTTGGTCACAAAGCCCTAGGAGAGGCATTTCAGCCGAGGAAAAAGCTGCACAAAGGCTGGGAAACTGCCACCCTCTGGGTGAGGGAAAGGGGGTGGGCCCAGGAGAAGGGGGCATATCTATCTAGGCAACCCCAGAGGGCCTGACTGGGACTCCAGGAGGACTAGGTTTGGCTTTCAGGCCTCAAGTTCCCCACCCCTGCTCTGGAGGAACCCAGGCTGGAAGAGACTTCTAAACTAAAACCCACTTTGGGCTACTCTTGAAGACAGTTCAGAAACTTCAGCTACTGCAGAATGCAGCAGCCCACCTGTTGGCAGGCATGGACCAATACTCATAGATATATCACCAATTTCGAGACAACTCATTTCCAAGCCCAATTCAAGTGCCAGTTGCTACTTTTAAAGCCCTAAATGGCTTGGGGCCTGATAATCTCAGAGAACATCTCCTGTGGTTGAATCCTCCCAGCTGTCACGAGTCTAGGCTGCTTCCTTGACTGATTCCTGGCATGACTACTCCTGGACTGAACTCTAACTATCCTTTTGCCACTTCTCTGCTGTGTTGCCTTGTTGTTGTTGTTGTTCAGTCGTTCAGTCGTGTCTGACTCTTCGTGACCCCATGGACCATAGCACGCCAGGCCTTCCTGTCCTGCGCTCTCTCCCGGAGCGTGCTCAAGTTCATATTCATTGCATCAGTGATGCTATCTAGCCATCTCATCCTCTGCCGTCCCCTTCTCCTTTTGCCTTCAGTCTTTCCCAGCATCAGGGTCTTTTCCAGGGAGTTTTCTCTTCGCATTAGGTGGCCAAAATATTTGAGCTTCAGCTTCAGTATCTGTCCTTCCAATGAGCACTCAGGGTTGATTTCCTTTAGTATGGACTGATTTGACCTCCTTGCAGTCCAGGGGACTTGTAAGAGTCTTCTCCAGCACCACAGTTCGAAAGCATCAATTCTTCGGTGCTCAGCCTTCCTTATAGTCCAGCTCTCACAGCCATACATTACTACTGGGAAAACCATAGCTTTGATTAGACGGACCTTTGTCGGCAAGGTGATATCTCTGCTTTTTACTATGCTGTCTAGGTTTGCCATAGCTTTCCTCCCAAGGAGCAAGCGTCTTTTAATTTCATGGCTACAGTCACCGTCTGCGGTGATCTTGGAGCCCAAGAAAGTAAAATCTGTCACTGCTTCCATTTCTTCCCCTTCTATATGCCAGGAAGTGATGGGGCCAGATGCCATGATCTTCGTTTTTGTAATGTTGAGTTTCAAACCAGCTTTTGCACTCTCCGCTTTCACCCTCAACAAGAGGCTCTTGAGATCCTCTTCGCTTTCTGCCATTAGGGTGGTATCGTCTGCATATCGGAGGTTGTTGATAATTCTCCCAGCAATCTTAATTCCGACCTCTGATTCATCCAACCCGGCATTTCTCATGATGTACTCTGCATATAAGTTAAATAAGCAGGGTGACAATATGCAGCCTTGTCGTACTCCTTTCCCAATTTTGAACTAATCGGTTGTTCCATGTCTGGTTCTGACTGTTGCTTCTTGACCCTCGTACAGATTTCTCAGGAGACAGGTAAGGTGGTCTGGTACTCCCATCACTTTAAGAATTTGCCACAGTTTGTTGTGATCCACACAATCAAAGGCTTTAGCGTAGTCAATGAAGCAGAAATAGACGTTTTTCTGGAATTCTCTTGCTTTCTCCATGATGCAGCGAATGTTGGCGATTTGATGTCTAGTTCCTCTGCCTCTTCGAAACCCAGCCTGTACTTCCGGTAGTTCTCGGTTCGCATACTGCTGAAGCCTAGCTTGTAGGATTTTGAGCATCACCTTGCTGGCATGTGAAATGAGCGCAATTGTGCGGTAGTTTGAACACTCTTTGGCGTTGCCCTTCTTTGGAATTGGAATGTAAACTGACCTTTTCCAGTCTTGTGGCCACTGTTGAGTGTTCCAGATTTGTTGGCATATTGAATGCAGCACTTTAACAGCATCATCTTTTAGGATTTTAAATAGCTCAGCTGGAATACTGTCATCTCTGCTAGCTTTGTTGTTAGTAATGCTTCCTAAGGCCCACTTGACTTCACTCTCTAGGATGTCCGGCTCAAGTTCAGTGACCGCACTATCATGGCTATCAGGGACATTCAGATCTTTCCTGTAGAGTTCTTCTGTGTACTCTTTCCACCTCTTCTGAATCTCATCTGCTTCTGTTAGGTCCCTGCCTTCTTTGTCCTTTATCATGCCCGTCTTTGCACAAAACGTTCCCTCGAGATCTCCGATTTTCTTGAAGAGATCTCTAGTCTTTCCCATTCTGTTGTTTTCCTCGATTTCCTTGCATTGTTCATTTAAGAAGGCCTTCTTGTCTCTCCTTGCTATTCTCTGGAACTCTGCATTCAGTTGGGTATATCTTCCCCTTTCTCCCTTGCTTTTCGCTTCCCTTCTTTCGTGAGCTACTTGTAAAGCCTCATCAGACAGCCACTTTGCTTTCTTGCATTTCTTTTTCTTTGGGATGGATTGAGTTGCTGCCTCCTGAACAATGTTACGGACCTCTGTCCATAGTTCCTCAGGCACTCTGTCTATCAGGTCTAATCCCTGAAATCTGTTCCTCACCTCCACTGTATATTCATCAGGGATATGATTTAGGTCATACCTGAACGGTTTAGTGGTTTTCCTGACGTTCTTCAATTTAAGCCAAAATTTTGCAAGAAGCAGCTCATGATCTGAGCCACAGTCAGCTCCAGGTCTTGTTTTTACTGACTTTATGGAGCTTCTCCATCTTTGACTGCAAAGGACATAATCAATCTGATTTTGATATTGACCATCTGGTGATGTCCATGTGTAGAGTCGTCTCTTGTGCTGTTGGAAAAGAGTGTTTGCTATGATCAGCATGTTCTCTTGGCAAAACTCTATTAGCTTTTGTCCTGCTTCATTTTGTACACCAAGGCCATGCCTGCCTGTTATCCTGGTGATTTCTTGACTTCCTACTTTAGCATTCCAATCCCCTATGATGAAGAGGACATCCTTTTTTGGTGTTAGTTCTAGAAGGTGTTGTAGGTCTTCATAGAACTGATCAACCTCAGCTTCTTCGGCATCAGTGGTTGGGGCATAGACTTGAATTACTGTGATGTTGAATGGTTTGCCTTGGATTCGTACTGAGATCATTCTATCATTTTTAAGATTGTACTCCAGTACTGCTTTTCCCACCCTTTTGTTGACTATGAGTGCTACTCCATTTCTTCTCAGGGATTCTTGCCCACAATAGTAGATACGATGGTCACCTGAATTAAATTCGCCCATGCCTGTCCATTTTAGTTGGCTGATTCCCAAGATGTCGATGTTCAATCTTGCCATCTCATGTTTGACCACCTCCAGCTTACCTTGATTCATTGATCTTACATTCCAGGTTCCTAAACAATATTGTTCTTTACAGCATCGGATTTTCTTTTCACCACCAGACACATCCACAGCTGAGTGTCCTTTCGGCTTTCGCCCAGCCGCTTCACTCTTTCTGGCGCTACTTGGAAATACCCTCTGCTCTTCCCCAGTAGCATATTGGACACCTTCCGACCTGAGGGGCTCATCTTCCGGCATCATCTCTTTTAGCCTTGTGATACGTTCCATGGGGTTTTCTTGGCAAGAATACTGGAGTGGGTTGCCATTTCCTTCTCCAGTGGACCACATTTTGTCAGAACTCTCTGCCATGACCTGTCCATCTTGGGTGGCCCTGCACGGCATAGCTTATGGCTTCACTGAGTTATGCAAGCCCCTTCGCCACAACAAGGCAGTGATCCATGAAGGGGGGTGTTGCCTTGGAACCTGGTTAACCTGGGGTTGCCTAGATAGGTATGCCCCTTGGAGTCAGAGTCAGAGTCTAGCAGTGGCAGGTTTAAGGATCCAAGAGTTCCAAGATGGTCAGCACAGACAGGGATCATGCAAAAGGCAAGGTCTCAACAGTCCCAGTCACAGGCAACCAGGTTCCAAGGCAATACAGCAGAGAAGTGGCAAAAGGATAGTTAGAGTTCAGTCCAGGAGTAGTCATGCCAAGAATCAGTCAAGGAAGCAGCCTGCAGGTGAGGGAAGCTGGTTTCAGGAAGGTCTGGTCAACGTTGTTTGCAGCACATCTCTCAACCTTCTACTGCTGTTTTTATGCAGAGACTGTCAGAGCCACACCCAAGCCTCGGCTGTGAGCTGTTAGTGACTGCAGCAGAAAAGGTCCTCCTTGTGAGCAAACCTTCTACATGGAATTAGACCTTTTCTCACAAGGAAGCCTCTGGCTCAGTTTTGCACTCCTTCTGAGTTCCTGCCTTTCCAGGTGGTGCCTCTCTTGAGGGCTTGGAGATTTCTCTGCCTCCACCTGTGAGACAGCGCCTTTACCCTCATGGTTGTCACTCCTGAAGGCCCAGGCTCCTCCTGGTCTACTGGCCTGAGTATTGCTGGTGGCAGGTGATTCCTGATTCTCCTGCTCTTCCTCTGAGGAGGAGTCTTCCAGCAAGGGCATGACACCAGCACTTGAGATCTTCTGATGAACATCTGCTTTGGATTCCATCTTATGGGGAGACTATACTAACCTCCACTCATCCAAGTTTGTATATTATTCAGCTGTTGTAGGTTCCATAAATAACTAAAAGATACCAAGAATACTTAGGAAAAAATAATGAAATTAAAAGTACAAATGCATAAAATAAGTAATATTGCATAACAAGTATTTAGAAGTTATAGATACAATCCATCCCAAACCAAGCAGTTTTAATACCTATTGATATGAATGGGAAAAATAAATGGGAATTGAAAGTGCTTAACTTTATTGGATTATGCTCTAAATGAGAAGCGCTTGTTGACTGAAACTGAATTTCAGGAATGTAAATTCCACAAATTTGACCCTTCTTGTCAAGTTTCCCTTTTTGCCCCTGCTGTAAACTTTAGAACCCAAATCAAAACACAGACAAGAGGTTTCTATCCACGGCTCTTTAATCTTTTTACTTCAATGGGTCATACAGATGCAAATTGTCAGTAACTCACAGTCTACAAAGGAAATGCCTTCAGGGAGTTCAAAGGGAAGCTACGAAGGTTGAAAGTTGCCCACTGTTTGAGAAAAGGCGGGCATGCTTTCCTAACTTAAGGGGTGTGGTGGGGATCTCCCTCTGTCTCGTGAAGTCTCTACATGTAGCTGATGGTTCAGGGCCAATTGGGCAGATCGCCTAAGCTCTGCCCCTGCCATCTTTCTCGGCTCTGTGTCTGGAGTCTAAGAATTCAGGCTCTCTAAGCCCCACCTCTCCCTGTTCGCTATCTCTCACAGGGGTGTGTGAAGAGAGGCCCTTTCTGTCCAGCTGGACCATTGAAACCTGAGGAGTCTGTCTCTCCCTGTCTGGAAGAGTCTGGGAAAGTTCCTCCCCCACGTTTTGTGGTTCCTCTTTGGAATCTGAGCTACTCTGCCACTGCCTATGCTCAGGGGCACCCCTGATGCTTCTTACATTAGATAAAATGTGGATGAGTTTACAAATACATTATTCAAATGATTAGAAAACAAACAAACTTGGGATTTATAGAATGAAATGCTATTTTTTTTTGTTTTTGTTTTGTTTTTTCACCCCTGGCTATTCATTTTAGCTAAAATCCAGGGACACTTTCTTTTAGGAAAGGTGCGGCACACTTGCAAACTTTACTGGGACCAGAATAAACAGATTTATCTCATAAAATAAATAAGTAAAAAAAGGTAAAGGTGTCCCCAACCAGTCGTGTCCGACTCTAGGGTGCGGTGCTCATCCCCGTTTCTAAGCCGAAGAGCCAGCGCTGTCCGAAGACGCTTCCGTGGTCATGTGGCCGGCATGACTGAACACCCAGGTGCACGGAAACGCTGTTACCTTTGCCGCCGAGGCGGTACCTATTTATCTACTTGCAATTTCTTGCTTTCGAACTGCTACGTTGGCAGAAGCTGGGACTGAAGATGGGAGCTCACTCCGTCACGCAGCACTCGGGTCTCGAACTGCTGACCTGCCGACCTTCCAGTCTGCAGTTCAGCGTCTTAACCACTAAGCCACCGCGGCCCCAAAAATAAATAAGTATCTCACTTGTAATTGGGTATCTTTATATGCTTTTCATATCCAAAATAAATACATCAATAATCAGTGCTTAGCTTACAAGAAGAAGATCTCATGCAGCAGAATAGAAAGCAGAATAAGAAGTGCATTAGTGTATATTGTGTGTGTGTGCGTGTGTGTGCGTGTGTGTGTATACACACACACACACACACACACACCGCCTACTACCCTCCTGATGTGGGGAAGGCAAGGCTAGGGGGTTGGGGGAGGAAAAACATACCAGATTCACAAACACTGATCCGGTCTGCATCTTGGTAAAGAGAAAATATTTATGGCAGGATCAGTGGAGTAGCATTGGCTGTCCATGGCTGCATGAATTCTAATTATCACAATAGAGACTAGGCTATTTGCATTGGGAAGCAGGATTGCATATGTGTATCCCAACTCGGATGCCAGACTTCATGTACAAACTGTTGCTGCACAGGTCCTGTTCCCACCCACCCCTACACACACACACACACACACACACACACACCTCCCAAAGCTACGTACGCAGGCCCTGTTAGAAGATGCACGATCCTGCCAATCAGCTCTTCTCAAGAGGGAGGGGGGCTGGATTCAGTTGCAATCATACACACACTCACGCCGCCACCTATTAAACAGCTGAATAGCACAAGTGCTACTGTTCTGACAGGCAGGGCCAATGGACTGAGGCCAATGACTTCAATGGGATTTAAGCAGCCTAACTGGGTTATGGGATTACAGCCAGTCTGTCTTTCATTCATTCAGTTGAGGCAGAGAGATCAGGAAAGTGCCTGAAGGCATCATTGGTTTGGCTAAGGTCTCTGAACAACTCACCCTTGTGGTAATTTTGGTTAGGTTTGTACTGAAACCATTTTACATCCCCCAGAAAGGTAAAAGGTTACACCTCTTTCCCTGGAGGATTCCATCTGAAACATCTCCTGCTGGCAGGTATTGCTGATGCTGAGCCCTCTTGCTGAGTAGTGAGGCAACAGAGACCGGCTGTGCAGGCCACAGAACCTTTATTCAGTTAATAACAGGTCTTTGCACCTGTAGCACTACATCTAATTGGCGAAACAAAGCAAGGCAGTTGCCTGTCAGATCAAATGGACGCTTTCCCACTGTGCCCAGGCTTTTACTAGGGTCCTCCTGACCCAACGTCTGATGGGCAGCCAACCTTGCAGACTGCCTCCCAGCTTTGTCCACTTAACACTTTGCTGAACTCTGGTGTCTGTCAGTTCCGGTGCTCCCTCCCCCTCTGACAACGGGTGACTTTCCATGGGGAGAGGGGATGGTGGTCTCTGAACCTGGGCCTCCTGTTCAATAAGCCCCTGGGAAAATTCATCGCTGACTCGTGGATAGTCTTGGGGAATTTCCTCCCCCACTCCCTGTAATGGCTGAGCTTTTTCTAGCTCTGCCTCTGAATCTGAATCAAAGTCCGAAACCAACCCAAGGAGCTTGAACCCAATCCTGACACCTGCCATCTGAAGCTAGCACATTAGGTATCAACGGATGATTAAATATGCAGTTTCCAACGCCACTTTACTCATCCCTTTTAAGGATGTGTTTTTCTGAAATACGCTGTTCTATGTGTTGTATCTACAGTTTTCTCACTTCTGAAGGTTGCCCCAGTACAGCACTGAAATGAATTTTCTCCCAGCACTTCTTCACTGTGAATATCTTCAGGATAGTTTCTATATATCTGAATAGTCACCGAATGTTCATCATTTATTTGGTAACAGTATTTGACACGCAAGGTTATTTGATTTAAACATATGAAATATGATTTCCGCATTTGGTTATGTTGTTTTGTATTTGAAAGCTGATATGACAATATTTGTGGTTAAAATCCAATAATATTTAGTGCTGTTTGACAGTCTTTGATAGATGACATGTATATTGTCCAACAGCATATAGTACGTGACATTGACAGTGATGGCAACGCAAAGTTCAATTAAGTAGAAATACTTTACAGATTAACAGATCCTTATGGTTTGCTTGGGAGAACATTACCAAAGCAGAGGCATCTATGCCCTAAACAAGGATGATATGATTTATCACAGCAATCCCAACAGTAATTAATGTGCTTCCTGGGGAAAGGACAGTAGTTTCCGAGATGCAATTTATTGCAGATTGTATGCTAGGAAATAACCTTGTCTCTCATAACCTTGTCTCTCATAACCTTGAGGAAGGGTGTGCAAATGACTCCTAAACAATTGAAAAGGAAAGGATCAATTACTGCACCAACTTCCAGAATGTTGTGAGATCACGTGTCTCCAGTGCCTGGACCAACTCCATTCAACCTTCTTAATTAAAAAAAATGCTTCTTAAATTTTACCAATTTTTTATAACTATTATTATATTTCAAAAAGAGGGCAGCATTTCTTGTTAGACAGACATTCCAAACAAACTTAAACTACTTCCAAAGATTTATTTATATTGAATGTAGTCCTTCTCAAAGCATTTAATTTGAACCTTCTTTGAACAGGATCTATTTTCTGAATTCGTAACAGTCAGAGAAGAGCTTAACTTCTCCACTAATTCAGTGATTTTATATAATTTTATACAGGTTTGTGTAAATTTTACTTATTTTAGCAAGTGATCCAGGGTTTGTATCCAATGTTAATCTAACTTAAGTCCAATTCATTTCAAGTATTGGCTACAACCCCAGAATTATAAGTTTATTTTTATATGATCTGGGTTTGTGTTAATTTTATTTATGTGTGTCATTTTTATTTTGATATGTAGTGTATTTTGTTAAGTGTTTCCTTTGTGATGGTATGATGACTATATACAAACAAGCAAATCTGAATTATTACACAAACAAGGGATGTAAATGTGGATTAGCAAAAGAGGGGTTCCATCCAAGGTTCTTACTATCTTACAAAATACCCTCTTCATTTCTTTTAACCAGCTGTCTTTCTAGGCCACAGCTTGGAGAAGAGCATGAGATAGCTTTTGTTCTACTTTGGCTTCAACCCCTTAAGCTTTCAAAATGTATTTCATCACCTCTGGGCATGACAAGAGATAGTTAAGTAAACACTTTTTGCTGCTTTAAATGTAATCATTATAAAGGAACTGAGACTCCCATCAGGGTGTGGGGAGAACAAAGGGGGTGTTTTCCTTTGGTTGGTGTATAACATGCCAATTAATAACAGGCACAAGTGATGGGGTGCATGTGTGTGTTTCTCCCGCACATCTCTGTATATTGCCAAAGAGCTAAAGAGAGTGCTTTTTATTTTAATTTTTTGCCCACACAATTTGTGTGATGTTTGTACCCCAAAAAAGTTATCTGGGATGGTAAAATCTGACCTTCAACATCTCTGGGTAATGAGCCATTTTCTATTTGAAGAACTGTACACACCTTGTTCTGTCAAGAGTTGTCTCTGAAGCAGACAGTGGGAGTGATTACTCACCTGGAAAAGATCTGTCCAGTGAAGAGAGCTCTTGCAATGCTATCAAAGTAGGAACCAAAGTGTTCCAGAAGTGGTTGCATTAGGGAAGCATTCCAGGGGAAAACTCTACATGCAGCCGCAGTTTTTATGTAGCAATTAGAGCAGCCTTCCCCAAACTGGCACCCTCTAGATGTGTTGGACTAGAACTCCCATAATTCCCAGCCAGCATGTTGGACTGGAATTATGGGAATTAATCTTGGGAATTAACCCATGATTTCCTGTTACATGCCAACCAGGATAGCATAAGACCCATGGGTATCCTATGTTTCTATGTGGAACAGGGGAGCACATAGACCTAAGGGTTCCTGATTCTTCTAGCTCTGGTGACATCTGACTCTAGGCAACTGCTTCAGAGGGTTGGCTTATGGGACTTAAAAAGCAGTGGCATTAAAAGTTGTGGACCTTGGTGCAACCAAGCTGGGGTCGGCATAAATGCAGTTGACATAGCGTTGGGAGCATTTACTGTTTTCTGAAACTCTTTTGGGTATTGTGTGGTCCTCTCCGATAAATATATTTTTGCTTTATGTTCAGAATTTGTTGTAGAATTGGATGTGCTGCCTGTGCTGTTTTTGAAAAAAAGAGGCTTCTTGAACCATTTGGCAGTTGCTGCTGTGTAACGTGCAACATGGTATAAAGGAAGCTGGCTGGGACTGGCAGTGCCTTGACGGAACCAAGGAAGTGTAGGGACCTTGTAAACCTTTTAATGGATTTATTTTATTTCAAAATATTTCTATGTCGTCTGTCGTACAACATATCCAGGTGGTTTACAATGATAAAACTGCAATAGAAATATACATTGTAACTAAGGCACAGTCTTTTGTATGTTTAGGCAGAAGAAAAGTCCTACAACTCCCAGCATGCCCCAGCTAACATAGCTGGCTGGGGCGTGATGGGAGTTGTAGGACTTTTTTCTATCTAAACATGCATAGGACTGTACCCTATCGTAATCCATTATATGATAACACCTGTAACCATGAATTCTAAATCATAAAGACTGGTGTCATGAACCAACAAATGCTGAAGCAAATAAAAAAGTTTTCCACATGGGCTTAAACTGTATAATAGGGCTGGCACATGTTTTATTTCTGAGAGGAGGGTATTCCAAGGAGTGGGTTCTACCACAGAAAAATCCCTCTTCCTTATTGTTGCCAGATCGACATCTGTAGGATGTATCATAACCAAGAGGGCCTCTGATGATCGCAACAGCCAGACAGATCTATAGGGGAGAAGATATTCTCTCAGATATCCTAGTCCCATGTTGTTAGTTTATTTATTTTATCACATTTCTATACCAACCAATAGCCAAAGGGCAGTTCACAACCGCCCAGGGCTTTATAGGTTAATGTTAAAACCTTAAACCTGGCCAGGCAGCAAACTGACAGCCAGTACAATTCCTTAAAACAAAGCCGAGGTTTTAACACCCGGCTAAAAAGGAATAATTCTAGAGGATTCTGCAATAAATGAACAACTCCAAGCTGAGTATTTGTGAGGGTTCGTTGCACGAGCATACTTTCGTGGCAAGTCTTCTGGTCAAAAGCAATCCCCTACATAGAAAGAGACACCTCCCAGATGTAACTGGGCATCCCTAATTCTTTTACATCCACCCTCCCCTTTTAATAATTTCTTGGCATTTCAGCAGTTGAGGAGATAAGGCTCTTATAGCACAAAAGACATTCTGTACTATATCAGGGGGAAAAAATCTTCCTGGAAAGTTGATATGATGAACTTTGTTGAAATAGGAAGCTCGTGATTAGAGCATGTGCTATTACTGTAAAACGGAATTACCTGGCATATTGCAAACAAATGTACATTCCAGAGTGACGTTGGACAAAGAGGAAAAATAAGTAGGCGAAGTATTTTAATGCCACAAACTATTAGGAATGTGGAATATGACTGTACTAAGGCTGTAGTCCAGTGCAGACCCATTCGGCGGCAGTTACTTCTGAGCAAGTCCAATGGCACACTGGCTCAGTATGGTAAAGCCAATCTGGAATGAAGTTACCCCCACATGGTGCCGCCAGTGAGTACTGAGAAGGAACCATGGAGGCAGGGCCGGCTTCAACGGTAGGCATGATTGGGCAACGGCCGAGGGCCCACTCCCCAACCAGAGCCCACTGACATGAGTTGCCTGGAGTTAGTACACCTCCGCAGCATCGCAACCTGGTTGATCACCTGCTTCTTGCTCTGGCCCAGACAACAGTGGTAGAGAGAAGGAGGAGCAGCAGAGGCCACTGCTTACTTGCCTGCTGGCTCTCTGTCTGGCAAGCAAGCAAGTGGAGGCAATGATGAGAAAGAAGAAGATAAGGAGCAACAGCAGCTGGTGCTAGGCTCACTCAGGGAAGGGGCCCAGTGAGGGTTTCTTGCCCAAAGGCCCTTTAAAAGCCTGGAGCCAGCACTGCATGGAGGGATCATAGTTCAGTGGTGGAGCACATGCTGTACATGAAGAAGGTCCCAGGTTCATTCCCTAGTATCTCTAGTTTAAAGGATCAGGTAGCAGCTGATGGGTAAGATCTCTCTCTCCTTAAAACCCTGGATACTCAGAGTAGACAACACTGGGCTAGATGGACAATAGTCAAGCTTGGGGCAATGGTATCTGAAGGATCTGCCCTTTCCCCTATATTCCTACTGAGATCATCAGTAGAGGTGTGCTCCAAGTGTCCACATATGCTGAAATGTGGCAGGTGGCCACATGAGAA
This sequence comes from Heloderma suspectum, assembly GCF_057233095.1. Lineage (NCBI taxonomy): Eukaryota > Metazoa > Chordata > Lepidosauria > Squamata > Helodermatidae > Heloderma > Heloderma suspectum. The sequence continues at coordinate 268,413,805 of NC_139459.1, read as the reverse complement.
AGGGCCTTTTCAGTGGTAGCCCCCTACTTATGGAAAGGCCTCTCCACAGAGGTCCGTCTGGCAGCTACTGTAACATCCTTTCAGTGGCAGGCAGGTTTTTAACCCATTATTCTCACAGGCTTTACAAATCCTGTATATTTGTGTTTCCACGGTGTGTTTTAAGGTGTTTTAGGTGGTTTTAAACTCTGTGGTGAAAAACAGATCTCTGTATTGTTTATTGCTCATTAAGATTTTAGCCTCTGTTTTAAATGGACCATTTTAATGTTGTGCTGCTTTTTTGACATTACGTATGTAGATTTTTGGATTTTATTTGGATGTTATTTTTATTACTATTTTTTGTGCATTGCCCTGAGAACAATAGTTATGAGGTGACTAACAAATCAAATAAATTGATTAATAAAGAAACAAAACATAGACTGACCTGGTATAAGGCAGTTCCCTATTGTTCCTAGAACAGAGCTTATATCTGAAAGGCACAACACATTCTACTATCTGAAGATGTCCTGCTCCAAGAACCATCTTTGTCAGATGCTCTAGACTGCTAATGCTAATGAGAAGGAGGATGAGAAGGAGCAGGGCATATCCTGTAGTGGCACCTTTATTGTGAAACACCCTCCCCAAAGAGATCTGCCAGGCCTGTCCAGTTTTTATTTTCAGAAAGCTGATGAAGACATTTTATAGCAGGCTTTGGAGGGCAAGGCCTTATTGAACAACAAACTGGCTAATGTCTTGGTTTTCTAAGAATCTGTCAAACATATATTTTTCATTTTGCTTTATTGTTGATTACAGTATACTGTTGGCTGCCCTGAGGGTTTCATGGAGCTGTGTTGATGAAGTATAACATTTTAATACATGAATAACAAACTTATGGTGGTATGAAGATATGTAAACAAGGATGTACAAAGGGGTCACAAGGAAATTCTTCATGAATTCTATTGTATTCATCTGATAGTTTGGAAGAGCACTACAACAGTTGCCAAGAAGCCAGAGCCACCCATATTACTTAGTTTTTCCCTTAGTCTTAGTTGTAATCCTTTAATGAATTAAATGGAGCAATTAAAGAAGATTTGTGAAATCCAAATTGGCATAAAAAATCAAGTCTGATTTTTTTTTTTTTGTCATTCAGGCACCTAATGTGATAATTAATATGGAGACCCTCAGATTTAGGGATTCTGTGTACCACACCTCTCTTACCCATATTTCTTTCTATACCAGATCAGCATTCCTTTGAGGAAGAATGAGCTGTCATTTTCAGCATGTCTCCCTAAATCTCAATCTAGAGAAGTGTTGTGGCTGAATGGGGCCTCAGTACACAAAAATGACTAACTTGAGACGACATAAAAGGGTTCAGTCCTGCAAAGGGTTTATTTGAAGGTACCTAAACCAGTGTTTATTTTCCCTACTTTCATGTATTATTGTCGGAATCTCAGATGAAGCCCTTCACATTAAAAAGTTAGCAGCCCCACCATAAGAACTACGCAGATAACTCCATCATGGATTGCAGTCAGGTTAAATATTTCCCAGGAAGAAACTACACTCATATACCCTCCAAACATATACATGCAGGGGCACTTACCAACAATAGGCTGAATGTCCTTATCCTCTTCATAGCCTAATGTGAAAGAGAGAGAGGGAGAGAAAGGGAAATATACATATATATTTGCATATCTGTAGGGTTAGTATGGTCAAATGGTTGGATTCTCCATCCAGCAGATGACCAGGAGTCATGCGCATAACAAAAACATTTATTTTAATTTGATCACTTACTACCACCTCTATGAAACCCTGTTCTTGACCATTTATAGCATTCTACTCTCCTGTTCTTGCACACTTATTGACAGCCACACCTCTATTTTAAAAGGAAGAGGTGGAGAAGCTGATGTTACAATATGCTGAAGCAGTCGGTGGAGAGCCAGTCCTTTTGCTCTACTAAAGGCATCCACTTCCTAGCCCTGAAGGTTGCTTGGTAATTTGTGTGGAATATGACATAGCTGCACAGGAGGGCTTAAGACCAGGTTTCTGAATGGACCACCTTTTCCTACACAAGCCCGTCCATACACTTGATTGTGGAGGCCCTTTACACATCTGAGCACCATCTGAAGTATGGCTGGTGGGCTTGAAAGGTGTCAGAGTGCCTTCTCTTATGCTTTGGAACTCCCTGCCCCAGTGTTCATCTGGCTCCAACCTTGGTGATTTTTTTATTGCCATTGGAAGACCCATCATTGATTCATTCATTTAGGGTGCAATCCTATGCATGTTTAGACAGAAAAAGTCCTCCCAGCATGCCTAGAAAAACAACTCCCAGAAAAACAACTCCCAGCATGGCCAGCCAACCATGCTGCCTGGGGAATGTTGGGAGCTGGAGGACTTATTTCTGTCTGAACGTGCATGGGATTGTGCCCTTAGTTATTTTAGAGAGTTCTATGCAGCCTTAAATAAAATAAAACATTCCAGGGCACCTCACAAAGACCTATTATGGCAGGTTATTTTCCCTGGTGCTTTTGTGTTTGTGATTTATACTTTTTTCTGCTGCTCCTGTTTTGTTTGTATGTGCTTTTGGTTGATTGTAATAAAGAGCATGATGAGAAAACCACACAGGTGTTGCATAATCAACAAGATCTGTAATAAGAGGTTTATGGAGAAAAAACCCACACAACATACTGCTCCTGGCAACATAATACTGAGGAAAGAAAGCCCAGTGCCTGAGATCTGACTCAGACACTTCCTGGTATGGCCAGCCAGAAGGGCCCATATGCTATAGGTTGCTATGTTTATGATTGCTCTCTTGGGGTACTATAACGGGAAGTAGGGATAGAACAACAACACAAAAGATATCCGAATAGTGTATGTTGTGAAGGCATCTGCACTGTAATATGAGAGAACTGCTGGATTTGGCCTGGATGGTGTAATGCGGTGCAACTCCCACGTTATCTGGCCTGAAGAGAGAGAGGCCACAGCCTGAGAAAGTTCTGTAGATGGGCCTTTGTATAAATAAAAGCTGTAGATTTATTTATGAAGCAGAGTCTGTTTGGTTCTGTGGGGTAAAATCCACCAGCTCTGAAACATGCATTCTGGGTAGGCAGAAATGGGTACCCAGTCCCCTTTCCTGGTTACCAATCCTGTGAATTCGAAACAAAAATGTGGCTATTTTAACACATATCAACTGACAGGTTACATTTGTTTTTATGCTTAGATGTCCACACCCTGTGCTAAGGGAATCTGTTTTCACTAAAATGTGTATGAAAGAAAGTGGTCATTCTTTAACATTTCATATGGTTTCCTACTTTGAACAAACTGTGTTTTTTTAATTTATTTATTTATAGTAACTCCCAAAAACAGATTCGGAAGCAATCACTTATTGCACACACACATTTATACTGAATGTTGTTTTGCAGGAGTGGCCCCTGTGATGATGGATAGTGTTGTCTGCACTCACAAACAAAGGAACAAACTTGAGTTTTATTGCTTAGCTCAGCAACAAAGAACCGCTTTGCCCTATGGGCAATTTTGCAAGAATCTGCACATTGTTCAGCAATGTTGAGAAATGTCTTGGCCTCTCCATCAGCCAGTGCAAAGGGAATGCAGTAAGACAATAGCAAAGTTCCACTGCTATGTCTATACATGCCCAGAGAACCTGCTTGTAACAGTTGATGTAAATAAAGAATGTATCTTTGAGGATTAGACGTCCCCTGTTTCTGGATTTCCCATGATTAGATATTTATGCATATCTGAGATTATCATTAAGGTAATTTTTTCTCTACCTTTACACTCTCTTATAACATTCACAATATACATATAGTACAGTTTAATCTATATGCATAAGTAAAGACATACTGATATAATGAAGAGACTTGTGGCACCTTAAAAGACTAACAAATGTATTCTGGAAGAAGCTTTCGTGGACATTGTCCACTTTATCAGATGCATGAAGTGTTAACCTCAAATTGGCAGATCCATAGATGCATGCTGGTTTGGTGAGGGGTGGGGAGATGTAAACTGTCTTATCAGACAGAATTGAAATGCAAAAAGTACAGACAGTGATGATTGCCTTAACAGTTGCCCTTCACAAAATGTTGTTGGGTGATAACAGGGACATCACTGCAATGATAAGCCAGTTAGCATATGTACTATGATTTTTCTTTTAAAAGGGTTGTCCTTATTCAAACCACAAGAAATGAAGTTGCATCTCGTAATGAATTGTACTTCACATTGGTATCTGTTTTCATTCAAGAATAGCCACCTTAGGGTCATTGACAGCGTGTCCTGGGAGACTGAAATGTTTTCTGAACATTGTCTTCTGAACAGTGCAGGTCTACCACTCAAGGCCTGTGAGAGGGAAGTGTCGAGGATGGCTTGCAGATCACTACAATAATGCCATCCACAATATCAGGAGTTCATGTATCTGGTCTTCTTCCAATGTCATATCATCTGCCACCAATGCCCTACTGGACTCTATACTGGATAAACAGGCCTATGCACAAGAATAAATGGACACAAATCTGACACCAGGAATGGCAATGTTCAAAAACAGTAGGGGAACATTTCAGCCTCTGTCTTAAGGTGGCCATTCTTGAACAAAGGAATTTCAAAGACATAGATCAAAGTGAAATTGTCACTAATCAAGACATTCAACTTTTTTTCCTGTGGATGAATGACAATGGTTGTTTTTTTTTGTTTTTTTAATCACATTACATACTCTAATCTGCTCACCACTGCAGTGATGTCTGTGTTCTCACCCAGCAGCATTTTGTGAATGACAACTGTTAAGGTAATCATCACTGTCCATACTTTTTGCTTTTTAGTTCTGTCTGAAACTTAATTTACATCTCCCTCCCTCCCTTTCCAACCAGCATGTGTATATACTGTAGATCTGCCAATTTGAGGTTGACACTTCATGTATCTGATGAAGTGGACAATGTCCACAAAAACTTCTGCCAGAATAAATCCGTTAGTCTTTGAGGTGCCGCAAGACTCTTAGTTGTTTTTGCTGAGATAGACTAACACAGCTACCCTTCTGGAAATACTTATATAGTGTACATATGTATACTAACTTCCAAGACCCTCCCCATCTCTCTCTCTCCCCCCGTCCCTGAAAATGTATATGAGCACATTTACAGTGAAAGATCATGACTAACAGCAGGCAAACACCCATAATAATAGAGGAAATATATTTAAGGTGCCTTCATGTATATTTACCCCATGAAAAACTGCCAGCTCATCCCTTGATAATGGTGTTTCAGTAATGTTCTCCACATCCAGAGGTATCATGTCATTTTCCCAGGCAATTACAATTTAGACAGGTTGTTTTTGCCACCATTTCATTGAAGACCAGAAATGCCCAAATCATGAGGTAAAAGTTACACTGGAAATTAATTCCACTGCTGTAGTTACAGTAGAGATGAAAGTAGAGTTCTTTCAGTAGGATTGAAAGAAATGTGGCAAGCAGCCCTGGAACGAATTCATTGTTTATTTTTTATTTTATAATCTCCTATGCCATGCATTCAATGAAACAATTGTAATGATATGTTGTTCCTTGTGCTTATTCTGCGGTGGCTATTGACAGCACTGTTTTAAAACATCTCTGTAAACGTTCTAATACTGGAGACAGGATTTTGTACTGTAGGTAGGATGTAATGTACCATTATGATGATGATTACATTTTTATCTTGTCCTTCCTCCATGGAGTTCAGGGCAGCATACGTGGTTCCCTCACAACAACCCAAATGAGGTAGGCTAGGCTGAGAGACAGTGACTAGCCCAAGGGCACCCAGTAAATCGTGTAGCCAAGCTGGGATTTAAATCTGGGTCTCACCAGGTTAATCCAGCACTTGGTTCACTATACCATACTGTCTCTCACATTTTACTAGAATGGCTCCAAAGAAAAATGTCCTTGCAGTAGTATATTTTCACCTATCAAACAGGTTTGTCTGGCCCATAGGGTCTTGGGGGCAATCCAGTCCTCTGCTGAATCTATCTCTCCTCCTCTTCTTCTGTGGTGCTGCACATATTGTCGCATACCTCTCTCAGCAGCCTTCCTGCACATGGAGAACGGTGGCTGTCAAATGATGCAGGTAGAGGCCAGACTGGACTAGACGTTTCAGATTCACAGGTTTTGTCCTTATTGTTATGATTATCATGATGATTATTTTATTATTATTAATTCAATTTCTATACCGCCCCATAATTGAAGATCTCTGGGCAGTTTGCAAAGATTAAAAACATTAAAAATACAATATGCAAAATTTAAAAACACAAAAATATACAACAGACAGTATACACAGAGACAACATATATCTAAAAACAAGTTTGAACAATCAGCCAAACCATAAAAAGAATCCAGGGTGATAAAAACTCATCACGTGCTGCCAAATGCCTGAGAAAAGAGAAAAGTCTTAACCCAACATCGAAAAGATAGCAGTGTTGGCACGAGGTTGCCTTGTCAGGGAAATTGTTCCATAATTTGGGGGGCACCACCAAGAAGGCCCTCATCTGGAGGAGGACCTTAGATGTTAAGCATAGTGTACAGGTAGGTTCGTGTCGGGAGAGGCGCTCCATCAGGTACTACAGTCCTGAACCATGTAAGGATTTATAGGCTAAAACCAGCACCTTGAATTGGGCTCAGAAATGTACAGGCAGCCAATGCAAGCGGGCCAGAGTCGGTCTTATATGTTCGGACCTTCTGGTCCCCGTTACCAATCTGGCCACCACATTTTGAATGAGCTGCAGCTTCTGAAACATCTTCAAAGGCAGCCCCATGTAGAGTACATTGCAGTAATCTAACTTGGATGTTACCAGAGCATAGACAAACTGAAGCCAGGTTACCCCTGTCCAGACAGGGGTGTAGCTGGGGTGCCAACCAAAGTTGGTAGAAGGCACTCCGGGCCACTGAAGCCTCCTGTGCCTCAGGTGACAGAGATGGTTGTAAGAGAACTGCCAAGCTAGGGACCTGCTCCTTCAGCAGGAGTGCAACCCCATCCAGAACAGGTTGAGCACCCTCCATCTGGTCAGAAGAACCACACACTAACAGCATCTCAGTTTCGTCTGGATTGAGTTTCAGTTTATTAGCCCTCATCCAGTCCATTGTCGCAGCCAGGCAGTGATCTAGCACATCCGCAGCCTCACCCGATGAAGATGAGAAGGAGAAGTAGAGCTGCATGTTATCAGCATACTGATGACAACACACTCTGAAACTCTGGATGACCGCACTCAACGGTTTCATGTAGATGTTAAACTGCATGGGGGACAAGACTGACCCCTGCAGAACCCCGTACTGAAGAATCCATGGGGCTGAGCAATGTTCCCCAAGCACCACCTTCTGAAGCCAACCCTCCAAATAGGAGTGAAATCACTGCAGTGCACTACCTCCCACTCCCAACTCAAATAGTCATCCCAGAAGGACACCATGGTTGATGGTACTGAAAGCCATTGAGAGATCAAGGACAATCAACAAAGTCACACTCCCCCTGTCTTTCTCCCAACATAGGTCATCATACAGAGCAGCCAAGGCTGTTTCAGTGCCAAAACCTGGCCTGAACCCAAAACCTGGCCTGAACCTGAAAATGAAAGTGTCTGGTCTTCCTGATTTCAGAGATACATTTGCAAGCATAATATTTAACATATCAGACATACATTTGTAAGCATAAGGTCAGGGCTGGCCCTACCATTAGACAGAGCAAGCCAGTCACTTCAGGTGGCAGATGCAGGGAGATGGCAACAAGGTGTCGGAGGAGAGAGCTCTGGACCATGCAGCCTGCCCTGCGTCCCCTCAGCTAGCCTGTTGCCTTCAGGTACTCTGGAGGATGGTGTCTCATTGCCAGACTCAAAGAAAGGTTCAACTGGCAGTCCAGTCATATTTCGTACATGGAATGAGAGGGCCACAATCTTATCTTTCACCTCAGACAGCAAAACCCTGTTAAAGGTTCAGAAACATGCAGGAACATATGAAATGGCCTTCCTCGACCCAGCAGCCTCCAGATGTGTTGGACTACAACTGCCATCTTTGGCCATGCTGTCTGAGGGAGATTGGGGGGGGCAGTGTTTATTTGTTTATTAGTAATACTTGTATACTGCTTAATATAGTAAAATCTCTAAGCTGTTTACATACAAACTGATAAAAATGCATTTCAACTTTCAACAACAAATGTTAGATCAAGAGAAACAATAATAAGAGACAGAAGAAGGAAGCTGCAATATGATAATCAATTATGAGGCAGCTTGTAGTTCAACACAGAGGCCACCAGCTCGAAGAAGGCTAATGGAAAGACTAAATTTGTTCAGTTTTCAAATTGCGCCTCTATCCCCATGTCAGGAGTTTTTAGTGATTGGTCCTAGTTTTGTGTGTGTCTGAGATTTACAGTTTCAAAATAAAATCAGAATTTGGGCACAGGATGGAGATGTGTCCTCTTTTACAAAGGATGGTCCTGTCTTTGAAGGTGTCCTCTATTTAAAGGCTTGTCCTGTCCAATTCCAGTTTAAAGGTGAAGAACCATAAGAACTGTTGTCCATCACTAACTAGCACCTGAACAGCATACCGAACAGGCAGGCGCACAGGTCACCTAAGCATCATGGTGAGATGTACTGTCCTTCTATTTAAATTATAATCATTATTTCTTAATTTGCACCTGTACATATGAATTAGCATATGCAAATATTATGCAAATTGGCATCCCCTTTTGTCCTCTTCTTTGATTTGGCAATTCATAAGTGGCTTCCCTAACACACACCCGCAGTTTGCTTGGCAGCCACCATTTTGTAGAAGATTATTCAAATTCACTCTCAGCACAATCCTATGTATGTCTACTCAGAAGTAAGTCCCAGACATGAGAGAGGTGTACAAAATTATGCATGGTGTGGATAATGTGGTTAGGGAGACATTTTTCTCCCTCTCTCACAATACTAAAATCCGGGGTCATCCCATGAAGCTGATTGGTAGGAGATTCAGAACAGATAAAAGGAAGAGCTTCTTCACACAGCACACAGTTAAACTATGGAATTCACTACTGCAGGATGTAGTGATGGCCACCAAATTGGATGGCTTTAAAAGGGGGTTAGATAAATTCCTGGAGGAGAAGGCTATCAATGATTACTAGTCTTGATGGTTATGTCCTACCTCCAGTATCAGAGGCAGTGCGCCTATGTACCAGTTGCTGGCGAACATGCGTGGGAGGGTGCTGTTGCACTCGTGTCCTGCTTGTGGTTTCCTGGTCGACAGCTGGTTGACCACCGTGTGAACAGAATGCTGGACTAGAAGGACCCTTGGTCTGATCCAGCATGGCTCTTAGAATCATAGAATTATAGAATAGTAGGGTTGGAAGGGGCCTACAAGGCCATCGAGTCCAACCCCCTGCTCAGTGCAGAAATCCAGGTCAGAGCATCCCTGACAGATGGCTGTCCAGCCTCATTTTGAATGCCTCCAGTGTGGGAGAGCCCACCACCTCCCTAGGTAATTGGTTCCATTGTCGTATTGCTCTAACAGTCAGGAAGATTTTCCTGATGTTGAGCCGGAATCTGGCTTCCTGTCACTTGAGCGCATGATTCCGTGTCCTGCACTCTGGGATGATGGAGAAGAGATGCTGGCCTTCCTCTCTGTGACAACCTTTCAAGTACTTGAAGAGTGCTATCATATCTCCCCTCAGTCTTCTCTTCTCAAGGCTAAAGGTGCCCAGTTCTTTCAGTCTGTCTTCACAGGGCTTCGTTTCCAGTCCCCTGATCATCTTTGTTGCCCTCCTCTCAACCCTCTCCAGTTTGTCTGCATCATTCTTAAAATGTGGTGCCCAGAACTGGACACAGTACTCCAGATGAGGCCTAACCAGTGCTGAATAGAGGGGAACTAGTACTTCCCAGGATTTGGAAGCTATGCTTCTACTCATGCAGCCCAAAAGAGGATTTGCCTTTTTTGCAGCCACATCACATTGTTGGCTTATATTCAGCTTGTGATCGACAACAATTCCAAGATCCTTCTTGCTTGTAATGTAGTTGTTGAGCCACGTATCCCCCATCTTGTAACTGTGCCTTTGGTTTCTTTTTCTTAGGTACAGAACTTGGCATTTATCCCTATTAAATGTCATTCTGTTGTTTTCTGCCCAGCACTCCAGTCTATCAAGATCCCTTTGAATTTTGTTTCTGTCTGCCAAAGTATTAGCTATCCCGCCCAATTTTGTGTCATCTGCAAATTTGATCAGCATTCCCTGCACCTCCTCCTCCAAGTCATTAATAAAAATTTTGAACACCACTGGGCCCAGGACTGAACCCTGTGGTACCCCACTCGTTACCTCTCCCCAGTTGGAGAAGATCCCATTGATAAGCATTCTTTGAGCTCGATTCTGTAGCCAACTGTGGATCCACCGGATCATTGTTTCATCTAGCCCACTTTTAGCTAGTTTGCTAACCAGAAGATCATGGGGCACTTTGTCGAAAGCTTTGCTGAAGTCGAAGTATATGATGTCTACAGCATTCCCACGGTCCACAAGGGAGATGACCTGATCAAAAAATGAGATCCATCTGGCAGGATTTGTTCTTGACCAATCCATGTTGGCTTCGAGTAATCACTGCATTATTTTCAAGGTGCTTCCAGATGGATTGCTTTATCATCTGCTCCAGAATTTTCCCAGGGACTGATGTCAAACTGACTGGTCTGTAGTTCCCAGGTTCCTCCTTTTTACCCTTTTTGAAGATAAGGACAACGTTAGCCCTCCTCCAGTCATCTGGCACTTCACCCATCCTCTAAGATTTCTCAAAGAGAATAGACAGTGGTTCTGAGAGCTCGTCTGCCAGTTCCTTTATTACTCTAGGATGCAGCTCATCTGGCCCTGGAGATTTGAACTCATTCAAAGGAATTAGGTGTTCCTTGACCATATGCCTAGCGATCTCAAGCTGCAATCCTGCCCCTTCAGCCTGTACCTTTGCCAGGGGGGTCATAGACCCTCTGTTGGGAGAAGACTGAGCCAAAGTAGGAATTGAGCACCTCTGCCCTTTCTTTGTCATCTGTTATCGTTTTGCCATCTTTATTTAATAGCTGAACCACCATTTCTTTCCTCGGTCTTTTACTATGCACATAGCTGAAAAAGGCCTTTTCGTTGCTTTTAGCATCCCTCGCTAACCTCAGCTCGTTCTCAGCTTTAGCCTTCCTGACGCCATCCCTGCAATTCTGTGCTACCTGCCTGTACTCTTCCTTTGTTGCTTGGCCTTCTTTCCACTTCTTATATGTGTCCTTTTTTGTTTTCAGGTCATCTCTAAGCTTTTTGTGAAGCCACATTGGCTTCTTCTGTTCTCTTCCACCTTTTCTTCTTGTTGGACTTGTTTGTAATTGTGCCTTGAGAATTTCCTTTTTTAAAAGCTCCCACCCATCTTGGACTCCTTTTCTCATTAGAGTCGCTTACCATGAGACCTTACTGATCATTGTTCTGAGTTTATTAAAATCAGCTTTCCTAAAATCCAGGGTACGCATTTGACTACACTCGGCTTTTGCTTCCCTTAGAACCAAGAACTCAAGTATAACATGGTCACTTTCCCCCAGAGTTCCTGTAACTGCTACTTTATCCACTAAGTCATCTCTGTTGGTTAGGATCAAGTCAAGGATAGCCAATCCTCAAGTTCCTTCCTCTACTTTCCATAGGAGGAAGTTGTCTGCCACACAAGTCAGGAATTTCCTGGAGGGACCATGTTTTGCAGAATTTGTCTCCCAACAAATATTGGGGAAATTGAAGTCCCCCATTACTACTACCTCATGCTTCCTTAAAAAATTGGCTATTTGCTTTTCAAAAGTTTCATCCTTGTCTTCTCCTTGATTGGGTGGCCAGTAGTAGACTCCGACGACCAGGTTCCTTTTATTCTTTGCTCCTTTTCTTTTGATCCAGATGCTCTCGATGGGGCTACCAAGCTCATCCTCCTGCAGAGATATGTATTTTGCACATACAGTGCTACTCCACCTCCCTTTTTGTTCCTATTGTTTTTGAACAAGTTATATCCTTCAATTGTTAAATTTCTAATCTAGAACGCAAGTGTGCAAGCCAGCCCCACACCAAACAGCAATTAGCTTGCAGTATATATATTGGCTTAAGAGATCTAAATTAGAAATAAGCTGCTATTATTATTTCTTACCATCTTCATCTTCACCAGCAGCAGCAGCATCTCTGGCTCTGGGCTACCTTTAGGACGCATTACATTTCCCCCTCCCCTTGGTTTTCTTTTCCAACTGTCATTCGCCTTTCTGTGGCTACTGATGATGCTCAGTCCACAATGGGCTGTTTTCTGGTATTTTATTTTTTTTTAAGATTCAAATATATTGCTAACCCTGAGCATGTTGATTATTATTATTATTATTATTATTATTAAATTTATTAATCGCCCATCTGGCTGGTCACCCAACCACTCTGGGCGATGTACAACATAAAATTCTACAATAAAAACATTTTATAAAATACCCTAACCCACCCCAAATGCCTGCCTGAACAACAACGTTTTTAATGCACGACGGAAGCTCATTAAAGAGGGGGCATGACGGAGTTCCCTAGGGAGGGAGTTCCACAGAGTGGGGGCCACCACAGAAAAGGCCCTCTCCCTCGTCCCCACCAGTCTAGCTGCCCTGGCTGATGGGACAGAGAGAAGGCCATCCGAGGCTGATCTTGTCTGGTGCTGCTGGAGGCGCTCCTTAAGATAGGCTGGGCCAGAACCATATAGGGTTTTAAAGGTCAAAACCAACACCTTGAATTTGGCCCGGAAAACAACTGGTAACCAGTGCAACTCCTTCAGCACTGGAGTGATGTGATCTCGCCGGCGGCTGCCTTTAATCAGGCGAGCCGCCGCGTTCTGTACCAGCTGCAGTTTCCGAACCGTCTTCAAGGGTAACCCCACGTAGAGCACATTACAGTAGTCTAAACGAGAGGAGACCAGGGCATGTACTACCGATGGGAGCAGATGGTTGGGAAGGAAGGGGCGCAGCCGCCGTATCAGATGGAGGTGATACAGCGCTGTCCGGCTCACAGCTGACACCTGAGCCTCCATGGACAGCTGGGAGTCCAAAATGACCCCCAGGCTGCGGACCTGGTCTTTCAAGGGTAGCCGTACCCCATTCAACACCAGGTCAACATCCCCCAGCCTCCTCTTGTCTCCCACCAAAAGTACTTCGGTCTTGTCAGGGTTCAGCTTCAGCCTATTCCTCCCCATCCAGCCACTCACCGTCTCCAGACATTTGGACAGGGATTCTACGGCCAACCTTGGTGAAGATTTAAACGAGAGGTAGAGCTGCGTGTCATCCGCATATTGATGACACTGCACCCCAAACCTCCTGATGATAGCCCCCAGCGGCTTCACATAGATGTTAAATAGCATCGGGGAGAGGATGGAACCCTGTGGCACCCCACAAGTGGCCACGGGTCCGAAACCTCCTCTCCCAGTGCTACCCTCTGGTACCTGCTGGAGAGGAAGGGCCAGAACCATCGCAATACGGTGTCCCCAATGCCCAACCCCTCCAGGCGGTCCAGGAGGATACCGTGGTCAACGGTATCAAAAGCCGCTGAGAGGTCGAGGAGAACAAGGAAGGAGTATTCACCCCTATCCAGAGCCCTCCTCATATCATCTACCAAGGCGACCAAGGCCGTTTCTGTCCCATGCCCAGGCCTGAAGCCCGACTGAAATGGGTCTAGATAATCAGTTTCTTCCAAGTGTGCCTTCAACTGCACCGCCACCACCCACTCAATCACCTTGCCCCAAAATGGCAGATTTGAGACTGGGCGAAAGTTGTTCAAAACTTGAGGATCCAAGGAGGGCTTCTTTAAGAGCGGTCTTATCACTGCCTCCTTGAGGGCTGATGGCATCACTCCCTCCTCAAGGGAGGCATTCACCACCGCCTTGATCCCCTCACCCAGTCTCTCTCTGCAGCTCATAATGAGCCAAGATGGGCAAGGATCAAGTAAGCAGGTGGTCGGCCGTACCGATGAAAGCACCTTGTCCACTTCATCAGGAGGAAGAAGCTGGAACCGATCCCACAAACCGGTTTGCCACAGGCTGCCTCTTGCTCACTAACTGTATCCACAGCATGCAGAGTAACACACCTAATCTGATCAATTTTATCTGCAAAGTGCCTTGCCAAGGCCTCACAGGAGGCCTTAGAATGCTCCAGTGGTTCCGGAGCCACAGGACCGACCAGGCTCCGGACCACTTGGAACAGCCTCCTGGGACAGCACTCTGCAGACGCGATGGAGGCAGCATAATATTCCTTTTTTGCTGCCTTCACCGCCACGTGATAGGCTGAAGATACAGCTCTAGCCCGTGTCTGATCGTCTTTGGAGCGAGACTTCCGCCACCGGCGCTCTAGCCATCTCACCTCCTGTTTCAGAGCTCGTAACCACACGGATTGAACCATGGTGCAGTCCAAGCCCTGTTCAGGGGGAGAGGGCGTTTCGGAGCCACCTGATCTAATGCCCCAGTGATTGCGGCATTCCAGCCACCCACCAGGGTCTCGACCGAGTGGCCGTTGGCATGCCCAAGAGAATCCCCAAGCACGTTCAGGAATCCATTTGGATCCATAAGACGCCAGGGGCGGACCATTTTAATGGGTCCTCCACCCCTGCAGAGGGGTTGTGGAACCGAGAAGTCCAACGTCACCAGATAGTGATCTGACCATGACAAGGGGGTGGTGGATATACCCCTGACTTCCAGATCACTCCCCACTTCTCCAGAAACAAACACAAGGTCTAGTGCATGACTGGCTACATGGGTGGGCCCAGTTAGAATATGGTGCAGCTCCCAGGAGGCCATGGTCTCCATGAAGTCCCGAGGTGCTCCTGTGAGGATGGCCTCCGAATGTACGTTGAAGTCCCCCAACACCAGTAAGTTAGGGGACTGTACACGCACATCAGAGACCACCTCAAGCACCTCGGCCAGGGAGTCAGTCATGCAGCGGGGTGGATGGTACACGAGCAGAATCCCCAGACTGCCCTTCGGGCCCAACCTCCAGTACATGCACTCAGCAACCTTGGTCTCCCGGAGAGGGGGTCTGGTGAAGACCAAGGACTCTCGGTAGATAACAGCCACTCCCCCTCCCCGATCCCCAGCCCTCGGCTGCTGTGCAATGTGCATACGAAAATCCAGCTGGACACATGGCTGCAAGGGTTGGAGCAGCAGCCTTGGCCAGCCAGGTCTCCGTAATACATGCCAGGTCTGCACCCTCATCCAGGATCATGTCATGGATGAGGGAGGTTTTCTGGGTAACAGACCTGGCATTGCAGAGCAGCAAACGAAGGCCAGAAGATGGGGTCACGCCTCCCCCAGCCATCCTTTGGCTCTGGACAGGCCCGGAGCAGGGGACAGATACTACACATCTCTCCCTTGTTCCCCTTACCTGGCATGGCCTGCCCCTAGCACTCTGCCAGCGCCTGCCACCCAGCCTCGGTATCTTCTGGCCCCCAACACTCCCCCCACTGCCTCCATCAGGTGGACACATGCCCCCTCGCTCCCGCCTATCAGGCAGGCTACCCACCCCTAAAACCACAACAAAATCCCCCAGGAAAAAGAAAACACACACACACACACACACACACAAAACAATTAAAAATCCCCTTAAAAATAATGCCAGGCCGGAGTCCACAGGGAAGGTCAGGTGGTGGTGGTGGTGATGAGTCCCTCTTGTTTCTCGTGCCCCTGTTTTGGCTCCAATCCTATTGGCACTCACCAGATGAGTTCACTATTAGAGGGAGTGATTGCCGTAGAATGGTGACTGGATAAACAGTGTAGCTTGCCCACAAACTCCAAGTTGAAGATTTTGTGGTAATTGTGTCTGACAAGGAACTTTTGCCACTCTTGAGCTGTCATGCAGTTTTCATCATCCTTTGAAGCATATAGGTGAGAATGAGCTCATCCCTGGATCCTCAGGATGCTGACACAAAGACATTTGTGGAACTTATATCTTTTTCTGTTTCCTTCTCTTTTGATCTTCTGGCACACCCCACATAGACTGCGGGGACAGAACACAGTTTCCAGCGCCAAAACGTAGAGATGACATAAGAGTTTCAAGAGCAGATGGAGACTGATTGGCTAAAGATGAGCTAATGGTTTACAAGTAAGACTTAGACAAGCGAAATACAGACTGGTGGCCAAGTCATCTCATGGTGACATCTATGGTTGGGTTGTGTCCCACCTACCCCCTTCTGGGAGAACAGCAGTCATGGGCCATCCTCCTGTCGTAAGTCGGTTTTTAATAGAAGAGAGATTGTAATTCACCTTGCTGTTGGGATTAGCACATTACTTCTTTGCATGATTGCATCTCTCACCGAGCCCTTTGTTCCACCAGGCTTAGAGATAGCATCTCCTTTTCTCCCATCTGCTCAAAGGAGTGATGCCATCCCCCCTCAGCATGACCTTGGCATCCCAACTTGCATTGAGCCTTCTGTTTCACTAAGTTCCTGTAGTCATCATGGTACCAGATGGCCTTGTATACAGATGACTTCATCTACTTCAAACACAAAGTCGTTTTTTGCAGTGCATTGTGGGAATAGAGGGCTACACTTAAAATTCTCTATGCTGGACTCTCTAGAATACCTCAGAAAAAGTGATGTCAGAAAAGAAAGACCAGTGACCACGATCACTTCACACAACATGTATTTCCTACGTGGAAATCATTTGAATGTAATCTATGTGCAGGGCTGGCATCAGGGGGAGGCATGGTTGGGCACCTGCTGAGGGCCTACTTCCCAGGAGGGCCCCACTGACAAAACACCCCCACAACCCTTGGAATTGCTTTTCCTTTTACCATTGCAACCTGCTTGTTCACCTGCCCAGGCAATGGTGGAGGTGAGAAGGAGCAGGAGATACCACTGCCTAATTGCTCACTAGCTCAGTGGTTTTCTGCCTGTCAAGTAATCAAGTGCTAGCAATGATGAGAAAGAGGATGAAGAGCAATAGCAGTGACAGTGGTGGTGAGAAGGTAGACTCCCTGGGGGAGGGGGCCCATTCAGGATGTCTTGCCCAGGGTGCCTCAAGAATCTGGACCCATAGGCTCTCTATGTCTGTTATGCATAATGAACAAACGCAGGCCTGCTTTTGTTGCCTGCGCATGCCAGCGGAAGCCAGGGCTTTGTGTACATCCACTCATCGAAATAGGCACAAGCATGCGCTTGTCGTACATGACAGTGTATGCATGGCTTATATACCATTGCATAGTGGTGCATCTAGTGCCGTAATACATTCCAGCAAGGTGATGCTCAAAATCCTACAAGCTAGGCTTCAGCAGTATGTGAACCGAGAACTACCGGAAGTACAAGCTGGGTTTCGAAGAGGCAGAGAGGAACTAGAGATCAAATTGCCAACATTCGCTGGATCATGGAGAAAGCAAGAGAAACTCCAGAAAAACGTCTATTTCTGCTTCATTGACTATGCTAAAGCCTTTGATTGTGTGGATCACAACAAACTCTGGCAAATTCTTAAAGAGATGGGAGTACCAGACCACCTTACCTGTCTCCTGAGTAACCTGTACGAGGGTCAAGAAGCAACAGTAAGAACCAGACATGGAACAACCGATTGGTTCAAAATTGGGAAAGGAGTACGACAAGGCTGCATATGGTCGCCCTGCTTATTTAACTTATATGCAGAGTACATCATGAGAAACGCTGGGTTGGATGAATCACAGGTCGGAATTAAGATTGCCGGGAGAATTATCAACAACCTCAGATATTCAGACGATACCACCCTAATGGAAGAAAGCGAAGAAGATCTAAAGAGCCTCTTGTTGAGGGTGAAAGTGGAGAGTGCAAAAGCTGGTTTGAAACTCAACATTACAAAAACGAAGATCATGGCATCTGGCCCCATCACTTCCTGGCATATAGAAGGGGAAGAAATGGAAGCAGTGACAGATTGTATTTTCTTGGGCTCCAAGATCACCGCAGACGGTGACTGTAGCCATGAAATTAAAAGACGCTTGCTCCTTGGGAGGAAAGCTATGGCAAACCTAGACAGCATTGTAAGAAGCAGAGACATCACCTTGCCGACAAAGGTTTGCATAATCAAAGCTATGGTTTTCCCAGTAGCAATGTATGGCTGTGAGAGCTGGACTATAAGGAAGGCTGAGTGCCGAAGAACTGATGCTTTCGAACTGTGGTGCTGGAGAAGACTCTTACGAGTCCCCTGGACTGCAAGGAGGTCAAATCAGTCCATCCTAAAGGAAATCAACCCTGAGTGCTCATTGGAAAGACAGATACTGAAGCTGAAGCTCCAATATTTTGGCCACCTAATGCGAAGAGAAAACTCCCTGGAAATACCCTGATGCTGGGAAAGATTGAAGGCAAAAGGAGAAGGGGACGGCAGAGGATGAGATGGCTAGATAGCATCACTGATGCAATGAATATGAACCTGAGCACGCTCCAGGAGAGAGCGCAGGACAGGAAGACCTGGCGTGCTATGGTCCATGGGGTCACGAAGAGTCGGACACGACTTAACCACTGAACAACAACAAGGTGCTACAAGCATGTTTGTTGTTTTTACATAGAGGTGATACGTATATGAAAAGCATCATGTTGTTCTGGGCCTGGAATATGCAATATAAAGAGAAAAATGCAGTGCTTGTCACTTCATGCTCTCTCAACTCCCTTTCCATGTCTTTATTCTCAAATTATGTTTTCATATTAATTGTGCCAACAGCTGAGCAGATGTTTCAGCAATTAAGCATCTGCTATTAGCAATCAGTTGGCACTAATCAAACCCACTCCTGTTCACTGATTATACAATTTCCTCTGGATAGCAGCCCAACTATGAAACCAAACAGAGGTTGTAATACTCCAACACTTTATTCCTATTTATTCATGAGAGGTTTTATTTCACTGACATAGACACTGCTGGGCCAATGGACCTACCTTTGCGCAGGACTCAGAAAACTGGTCTAAATGAAAGTTGATCCCTTGAGTTCCTGAATACATTTATTATGTTGTCAATTATCCTTGAAATATGTTTTTATACATCTTGGTCACACGTATAATACTAGTGATGAGCCAAAATTGGGGTGAGGTCACATTGTATGTACATTTCCACTCCAGTGAAACACACCTCCCTCAATTATTTTTCACACCACTTTGTGAAAGTGCCAAAGTGTTCAGTTTTGCTATTTGGAAGTATAGAAATGTAATAAACAAACAAACACACTGTTTGAAAAGGAGGAAAAGGGAACATGTCCCTATTGCCAAGACAAAGAAGCCA
The DNA here is from genome assembly GCF_057233095.1 of Heloderma suspectum. Taxonomy (NCBI): domain Eukaryota; kingdom Metazoa; phylum Chordata; class Lepidosauria; order Squamata; family Helodermatidae; genus Heloderma; species Heloderma suspectum. Next base: position 268,394,623 of record NC_139459.1, on the reverse strand, counting down.
AAGGAAAGAAGGAATCAATGAAAGGAAAAGGGTGTTGGTGGGGGAGACAATCCGACTGACGCTCCTCTCTTGCTCTTTTCTAGTCACACATAAGGCATTTCTACGCCAGCCTAAAATCCTGCATTTAAAATGGGGTTTTCTGCTTCTGTTTTAAATGCAGGATCACCACTGACTCCCTTTATATGCATTTCCTCCCCCCACCCCCCGCCTTCTCCCAGTATTTGAGTCTTCCATTACCTTTCCTTGATCTCACTCCTCTTCTTCCCGCTTTAAGTCTTTTCAGGGAGGAAACTGAAGCAGAACACACTGGGGTATTTGATAGCTCATTATCTGCGATCTATTTAAAAACGGAACAAAGGGCACTTAGTGCAGGAGGGTCATGGCAGGGTCACGGCGTCATGTAAAGAGCCCGCAAACTTCCGTGAAGGAGCAATCTCAATCGCAGGATAAAAGCTCTGTGTGATGAAGCCCACAGTTGACTAACTGACCCAGAATATGGATGATCTGCACCCAAATGAAAAGTAACGCACACTGATGTGCATTCAGATGTGCCCAACACATTGCATTGCTTTCAGCACATTTGAATGTGCGTGCCCCAGCCACATTCTAATCCAACTAAAGGTGACACTGTTTTTGTCATGCAGCACTGGCAGGGAATGAAACCACCAGCAGAATACAGCAAGACAGGGCGTGTTGACTCAGTTACCTGGACAAAGGAGATGTGTTGCCACTTCCTCTGCCCCATTCAGAGTGAAGGTAATGGGAGGGCTTTTCTTGTTCTTCTTCCCCTCGGTGAAATCATTCCATAACTAAATCTGATTGGCTACGGGGTGCTGTGAAATCATCATGGCCACTACCTCCCAGACTGGATAGGATCATGAAGTGAAGAAGCCTGTTCAAATCCCAACCCCCACACAAACAATAAAAAAGAAAAGAAAGAGAGAGAGAGAGAAGAGAAGAGAAGAGAAGAGAAGAGAAGAGAAAGGGGACTGAAACCACAGCAGATTGTAAAAATAATGGCTGTGAAAAAACACAACAAATGAACATAAGATGGATTTTTCATATATCCTTTTCCTTCTCCTGCAATGGCAATGTTTGCATCAAAAAACTGAACCTCACAAAAATGTATCACAAGCTGCCACAATACCAGATCTGATCATACCATTACCATTACCCATGAATATTAGTACCTGATGCCATGGAGAATAGTGTAATACAAATATTTCATTAGACCAAAAGATTTACAAGTGGTGGTGGGAAATTCCACCTATCGCGGATCTACTGATGCCCTGTAGTTGATTCCTCTTGCCTTAACATGTCTCACCATCATGCCATTGTTGTTCACAAAACCAGCCAGCTAATCTCCAACATCTGATTCTCTTGTCCTTGGCACAGGGAATGTAACAGCTCTACCAAGACAGATTTTATTCATTTTGAGAAATTTTGCTTCACTTCATTGGGCATTTTGGAGAGAGAGTAAGGTACCCTCAGTTATGGGAAAAAAATGAAAATCTTGGAGATTCTTATTTGTAGTATAGAACATTATTTCTAAAATCCATGAAAAGCACAATTCCCCCAAATGTCTAGGGCTTCACTGCAGATTTATAGTACCCCTCCTTCAGATACAATATTTGGTGGGGGGAAATTGTTTAAAAGCCAGTGTTTTGAAATGGAGGGAGGAGATTTTGGGCTCCTTCACATGGACCTTTTATCCTGCGATTGAGATTGCTCCTTCACGGAAGTTTGCAGGCTCTTTACCTGACGCCGTGACCCTGCTGTGACTCTCTAGGGCATCTCCTGCACTACATGCCCTTTGTTCCGTTTTTTAAGAGATCGCAGATAATGAGCTATCAATTTACCCCGTTGTGTTCCGCTTCAGTTTCCTCCCTGCAAAGAGTTAAAGCAGCAAGAAGAGGAGGGACGGAAGGGTGGGAAAGGAAGCGCATGTAAAGGGTGTCGTTGTGATCCTGCATTTAAAACAGAAGCAGAAAGCCCCATTTTAAATGCAGGATTTTAGGCTGGTGTAGAGATGCCCTTTCACTCTCAAAAGTGCATAGTTGTGTGGTTTGGGATTTTCTGTTTACTAGTTGTGGATGAACAAAGCCTTGTTTCTCCAGTTGTTGGTCAGTCGTTAAGTTGTGTCCGACTCTTCATGTGTTTCTCCAGTAGGGTTACGTTAAACTGCACTCAACCCAAAATGTGTGGCAGATTTGGAGCTGGAATTTCTGTGGAACTGACCATAGTTTTGGTGGGTCTGGCAGGTGCTTGTGATAGGCAGGTTTGCCATGACGCAGCTTGTGGGACATAGATCCAGTCTTCCAGGTTTACCTTAAGGTGAATCTGCAGTGGGAATAAGAGGTGGGCTTGGAGAGGTTCTATTCCACACACCAAGCAGCCTGTGCAGTTGCCTGTAAGGGCTAGTAAGGCCTGCCGACATCATACATGCATGCCGGCACTTAGAGGCCTCTAGAAACACTGCTAAGGAATGCAGATCCACCCCTTCCCATACTCCATTTTTGCTGCCCTGGGCAGTGAATTTTGATCAAACGGGCAGATTGGGGTGGGGGAGCAACACTGGGCCAACTGGGAAAAGTTTCACACAGCTTTTTATCAGCAGGGGTGGGGTGGAATCACCCCTCTATTCTCCCTAGCTTGTTTGGGACGTGTTTATATACCTACAATTAAGAAACAACTTTTTGTATATGATTCTTTTTTAATGTGTTGGCTTGCAATGGAAACAGTTCTAAAATGAAAAGAAGATTGATCAGTTTTGGAGTTACATGTTTCTTGCTACATGTCTGATATTAAATAGGATTAATTGAACCTGTCATATTTGTGTCCTTACCCAGAAATCTTTTTACTGAAATTGTAATATTCCTAAAACATACATATAAACCCAGGCCTTTTAAAGAGAAACTGCAAACTTCTGTAAAATAAAAATCCAGGATGGAATATTTAGCCATATGAAGTGGAAAACCATCTCTTTCTTTCTCTTTCTTTCTTTCTTTCTTTCTTTCTTTCCTTCCTTCCTTCCTTCCTTCCCTTCTTCTCCTCCTCCTCGTCCTCCTCCATCTCTCTCCACACACACATGCAACACACACACAAGAACAAGAACAACAACTTGCATCTAATGAAGTGGACTCTAGTTCATGATGAAAGCTTATGCCACAAATCCGTAGTATTTAAAGTACCACAGGACTCTGTGTTGTTTCTAGATGGAATATTATGTTTGGATAAAGGAGCTTGGTTCAGATTGTTACTTGGCCATGAAGTTCCTTGGGTGGGTTTAGAAGAAGCTCTGTACAATTTCACCACATTAACTGGAAATGTATCTTCCAATTCTAACTTACCTGGAGACTGCTGGCACAGGACACAAGCACGTCACAGTTCCACTCTCAATTGCTTCCTTCAAATGTTAGGCTCATACGTTACTAGGTCTCTGTTAGTCAGGGGCAATTCACCCGGCAAATTGGTGTGATGAAAATGCATGTTTTATATGAACCCATGACTCCAGTTTGCACGTAACATTAACTTTTTAAAAAAATAAATAAATTATATGTTTTTGTGAATGAGGCAGTGTCCTGTTTCATGCTGCCCAATTGCTCCCACTCCAACCAATCTTCCATCCATAGTTTGGTTAGGGTGCCATGTGAATGAAGACCTCTGGCTTGTCTCCTGTGGGTTCTTTCTCTGGCTTGCCAGGGGAAAGAAAAGTCAGAGTTCCTGATTCACACGTAATGCTAACCACACCATAGATGGAATGTCCATAATTTGTTTACCCACTAGCAGGAGTGGGTTCACCAGTTCACAATAACCCAGATTTAAAAAAATAATAATTCTAGGTTATCTTTACATGTGAATTGGGCCCCACTCAACTCACATTCAGAACATGCCATTTATTAATCTGAATTGACTCCTTCAGACATACTGAATTAAAACTATTCCAAATATATGATTGTTCACAGCAACATTTGTTTCTCTCCCTTGCCTACCCCACACGACCTCTCCCCATGATTAATATCAGCATGCGCCAGCTACCTTTTGGCCCTTGTACAATACTCCCAGAAGACCTTCCTCAATGGCAGGAACATGATATCCCATCTGTATGTAATACACGAGGAAATGCACAGTCGAGCCATGGTACTTTCCCCATTTCCTTAAAACCTTCATAGATGTGCAAACCAGGGCTGGAGAGGAGTAGCAGATAGCCTTTCAAGAATGTAAAGTAAAGTAAAACTCCACAAAGTGTTGATAAAATTGCTTGAGGGGTGGGGGAGACATTTGGAGAGGACTTGTGTTGGTGTTCATAGCTTTTCAGAAACGTATGATTAGATCAGTACTTCAGGAATTTTACCAGTGAAATCAGGTCCAAAGCAAATTATATATAATCTATCATTCCCTCTATTTCTGATGTTCAGGCATGAGTGTCGATGCTTATGCCAGAACAGTGAATTCCATAGTTTAACTATGTGTGAAGTTCTTCCTTTTATAGGGAATACTTTGCTGCAGATTTCACCTGAAGGGCATCTCTACACCTGCAATTTATCGTGCATTCATGATTGGCCACTCACAGAAGTTTGTGGGTCCATTACATGATGTTGTAATCCTCCAGTGATTTTCCTGTCATTTCCCCCTACCTATCCTGTGTTATCCCCAAACTGAAAAAATGCAGTATTTTTTCAGCCCTAGCAATAGGAGTGCCATAGCCTGCCCATGTACTTCTCCTATAGCGCGAAAAACCCGCTTTGTTTGGGGTTGTTGGGGGCACGGTCATGAGGAAACAGCAGTGATGTTAGGGTGGTGGGCGTGTTGGTATACTGATCTATCAGCTTACCGCCATGCCATGACTAAATGCAATGCACTGACTTTTGCTCCCAACTTCGGCTGCTTACTCCACAACACGGAATGGCCAGCATGCTGGCATACCAGCATTCCAGCAGTTCGCTGGAAAACCGGTGCCTGTGGGAGCAGGGTTTGGGTAGTTTGGTGCAGGTTGCTGTCCACCTGCATTGCGTGTCAATCACAACTAACCACCAGTAATCTGTAAGGGGAAGAAAAGGGGCAGGAACCAGGGAGGAGATTTCGTGATACCCCCAGTATATGTAATGACTTTTTGCAGAAAAATAGCCACCCTGTGAAAAAGTAAGGAATATAACAAAATAGAAACAACTGTGTAAAGGAGCACGATCTAATCCTGTGATGAAATCGGATGGAGAAAGGCCCGGTATTGATGCAGATTTCTGCCCCCATGTGATGAACCCCTGAGGCTTTCTTCACATGGAGCTTTTATCCTGCTATTGAGATTGCTCACTCACGGATGTTTGTGGGCCCTTTAGATGACACCGTGAAACTCCAGGGCATCTCCTACACTAAATGACCTTTATTCCATTTTTAAATGAAGCAGAAAGCCCCGTTTTAAATGCAGGATTTTAGGCTGGTGTAGAGATACTCTAATAGTGAACTGAACTCTGAATAGCTATGTAGACAAAATGGCACTATTCCACACATGGGAGGGAGGTATCAGCAGGCTTGAGGGAACTCCAACATTTGCAAAGTACAAAAAAATCTTTAGGAAAGAATCCTAAGGGTGACGGGCGGCACCCCTCCCCAAAAGGTCAAGAGGGACTGAACATGAGTGAGACTGTTTGGTGGTGGTGGGTGGGATTGGAAAGCTGGGAAGGGGAACTAGAACGGAATGGAGACCAGGAAACCTGAACAGAAACACTCCACATGACAATATTTTGTTGCAGGTCCCACTAGAGCATACGAATGAGTGCACACACACCATTCACAAAATGAAATAAGGGGGAGAAGTGTTGTGCTGGTCATAAGTATATAATAATGTACAATAGGTTCACATAGCACCTATTCCTCCATACTGCACACAACAATATATTAATTTATTGGTAGTAGTATTAGTATTATTTACATTTCTATACTGTCCCATAGCCCAAGCTCTCTGGGCGGTTTACAGAGATTAAAACTTTAAAATACAATACAAAAAGTTTAAAGGATGTTTACATAAAACACACAGAGAATATATACAAAGACAACATATAACTAAAAACAACTTTGAACAGTCAGTCATAACCAAAGACAGATCCAGGATCGATTAAAAACTCATCATGCACTGCCAAATGCCTGAGAGACGAGGAAGGTCTTAACCTGGTGCTGAAAAGACAACAATCTTGGCACCAAGTGGGCCTCGTCAGGGAGATTGTTTTATGCGGTGCGGGGGCACCACTGAGAAGGCCCTCTCCTTCGTTGCTGTCCTCCGAGCTTCCCCCGGAAGAGGCACCTGGAGGGGAACCTTAGATGTTGAATGCAGAGTACGGGTAGGTTCATTTTGGGAGAGGTGTTCCATCAGGTATTGTGGTCACAAGCCATGTAGGGCTTTATAGGTTAAAACCAGCACCTTGAATTGAGCTTGGAACCATACAGGCAGCCAGTGCAAGTGCGCCAGAGTCAGTCTTATATGTTCGGACCTTCTAGTCCCAGTTATCAATCTGGTTGCTGCATTTTGCATGACCTGCAGTTTCTGATCTGTCTTCAAAGGCAGCCCCACATAGACTGCATTGCAGTAATCTACCTTGGAGGTTACCAGAGCATAGACAACTGAAACATGGTTATCCCTGTCCAGATAGGGGCATAGCTGGGCCACCAACCAAAATCGGTAGAAGGCAGTCTGTGCCACTGAGTCCACCTGAGCCTCAAGTGACATTTATATCCTGCCTTTTTTCCTCCTTCAGGAACCCAAGATGGCATACATAATCCTCCTCCTCTCCATTTTATCCTCACAACAATAACCTTGTGAGGTAGGTTAGGCTGAGTCTGCGACTGGCCCAAGGTCACCCAGTGAGCTTCATGGCAGAGTGGGGACTAGAATCTGGATCTCCCATCTCCTATTCCAACACTCTAGCCACTACACCACACTGGCCTGGGAACACATACACGGGGAGGGGGGGAGGTTGGGTCAAATGGTCATGAAAGGCTAGATTCTAAGGTCATCATTGTCTCCTGGGAGGATGGATTAGAGACGTGACTGAAAGGTTGCCTGCACTCATAAAGCCCACTGACAGGTATCCCTTTCTTCTCATCCATGTGGGAACAAATGATACCGCCAAGCAGAGCTACAAAGAAATCATGTCAGACTTTGAAGCTTTGGGAAGGAAACTCAAGCACTTTGGGGCCCAGATAGTTTTCTCATCCATCCTTCCAGTAGTTAGAAGAGGGATAGAAAGGGAACAAAAACTACTCCGGGTGAATGACTGGCTATGAAGGTGGTGCCGACGAGAGAGATTTGGATTCTGGGACCACGGGCTATACTTCCTGGAAGATGGGCTGTTGGCAATGGATGGGTTGCACCTCACAAAGGATGGGAAGAATGTGTTTGGCCACAGCATGAAGAACTTCATCAGGAGGGCTTTAAACTGAATCCTACGGGGAAGGGAGATGGAATGTTGGGGTAACAATGGATGTAGGTGCATGCACTGCAACGGAGAGAACAGCTCTGATAGCGCCCAAAGATAGTCTTCAGACACATGTAGGAAGAAAGCCAGACTATGAAGTCTTCGATGTCTATATACTAATGCCCAGAGTATGGGAAACAAACAGAATGAACTTGAACTCTTAATACAGGAGGGAAATTATGACTTGATAGGTATAACTGAGACTTGGTGGGATGACTCTCATGACTGGAATACAGCAACTGAAGGATATAACTTGTTCAAAAAGAACAGGAGGAACAGAAAGGGAGGTGGGGTTGCACTGTATGTGAAAAATACATATCTCTACACAGAAATACAGGAGGATGAGCTTGGTAGCCCCATCGAGAGCATCTGGATCAAAATAAATGGAGCAAAGAATAAAAGGAACCTGGTGGTCGGAGTCTACCGGACACCCAATCAAGGAGAAGACAAGGATGAAACTTTTGAAAAGCAAATAGCCAATTTTTTAAGGAAGCATGAGGTAGTAGCAATGGGGGACTTCAATTTCCCCAATATTTGTTGGGAGACAAATTCTGCAAAACATGGCCCCTCCAGGAAATTCCTGACTTGTGTGGCGGATAACTTCCTCCTACAGAAAGTAGAGCAAGGAACTAGAGGATCGGCTATCCTTGACTTGATCCTAACCAACAGAGATGACTTAGTGGATAAAGTAGCAGTTACAGGAACTCTGGGGGAAAGCGACCATGTTGTACTTGAGTTCTTGGTTCTAAGGGAAGCAAAAGCCGAGTGTAGTCAAATGCGTACCCTGGATTTTAGGAAAACTGATTTTAATAAACTCAGAACAATGATTAGTAAGGTCCCATGGCAAGCGAGGCTAACGAGAAAAGGAGTCCAAGATGGGTGGGAGCTCTTAAAAAAGGAAATTCTCAAGGCACAATTACAAACAAGTCCAACAAGAAGAAAAAGTGGAAGACAACAGAAGAAGCCAATGTGGCTTCACAAAAAGCTTAGGGATGACCTGAAAACAAAAAAGGACACATAGAGGAAGTGGAAAGAAGGCCAAGTAACAAAGGAAGCGTACAGGCAGGTAGCACAGAATTGCAGGGATGGTGTCAGGAAGGCTAAAGCTGAGAACAAGCTGAGGTTAGCGAGAGATGCTAAAAACAACAAAAAGGCTTTCTTGAGCTACGTGCATAGTAAAAGGCAGAGGAAAGAAATGGTTGTTCAGCTATTAAATAAGGATGGCAAAACGATAACAGATGACAAAGAAAGGGCAGAGGTGCTCAATTCCTACTTTGGCTCAGTCTTCTCCCAACAGAGGGTCTATGACCCCCCTGGCAAAGGTACAGGCTGAAGGGGCAGGATTGCAGCTTGAGATCGATAGGCATATGGTCAAGGAACACCTAATTCCTTTGAATGAGTTCAAATCTCCAGGGCCAGATGAGCTGCATCCTAGAGTAATAAAGGAACTGGCAGAAGAACTCTCAGAACTGCTGTCTATTCTCTTGGAGAAGTCATGGAGGATGGGGGAAGTGCCAGATGACTGGAGGAGGGCTAATGTTGTCCCTATCTTCAAAAAGGGTAAAAAGGAGGAACCTGGGAACTACAGACCAGTCAGTCTGACATCAGTCCCTGGGAAAATTCTGGAGCAGATAATAAAGCAATCCATCTGTAAGCACCTTGAAAACAATGCAGTGATTACTCGAAGCCAACATGGATTTGTCATGAACAAATCCTGCCAGACAAATCTGATCTCATTTTTTGATCAGGTCACCTCCCTTGTGGACCGTGGGAATGTTGTAGACATCATATACCTCGACTTCAGCAAAGCTTTCGACAAAGTGCCCCATGATATCCTGATCAGCAAACTAGCTCAAAGTGGGCTAGATGAAACAACGATCCGGTGGATCCACAGTTGGCTACAGAATCGGACTCAAAGAGTGGTTATCAATGGGACCTTCTCAAACTGGGGAGAGGTAACGAGTGGGGTACCGCAGGGCTCAGTCCTGGGCCCAGTGCTCTTCAACAGTTTTATTAATGACTTGGAGGAGGAGGTGCAGGGAATGCTGATCAGATTTGCAGATGACACAAAATTGGGCGAGATAGCTAATACTTTGGAAGACAGAAACAAAATTCAAAGTGATCTGGATAGACTGGAGCGCTGGGCAGAAAATAACAGAATGACATTTAATAGGGATAAATGCCAAGTTCTGCACCTAGGAAAAAGAAACCAAATGCACAGTTACAAGACGGGAGATATGTGACTCAACAACACTACAAGCGAGAAGGATCTTGGAATTGTTGTTGATCACAAGCTGAAGAAGAGCCAACAATGTGATGTGGCTGCAAAAAAGGCCAATGCTATTTTGGGCTGCATGAATAGAAGCATAGCTTCCAAATCCCGGGAAGTTCTAGTTCCCCTCTACTCAGCACTGGTTAGGCCTCATCTGGAGTACTGTGTCCAGTTCTGGGCACCACATTTTATAAGGATGCAGACAAACTGGAGAGGGTTGAGAGGAGGGCAACAAAGATGATCAGGGGACTGGAAACGAAGCCCTGTGAAGACTGAAAGAACTGGGTATGTTTAGCCTTGAGAAGAGAAGACTGAGGGGAGATATGATAGCACTCTTCCAGTACTTGAAAGCTTGTCACAGAGAGGAAGGCCAGCATCTCTTCTCGATCATCCCAGTGTGCAGGACACAGAATAATGGGCTCAAGTGACAGGAAGCCAGATTCCGGCTGAGCATCAGGAAAAACTTCCTGATTGTTAGAGCAATACAACAGTGGAACCAATGACCTAGGGAGGTGGTGGGCTCTCCCACACTGGAGGCATTCAAGACGAGGGTGGATGGCCATCTGCCAGGGATGCTCTGACTTGGATTCCTGCACTGAGCAGAGGGTTGGACTTGATGGCCTTGTAGGCCCCTTCCAACCCTACTATTCTATTCTATGAGACTGATGGATTCCCATAAGGCTAAAACTACTGTGCCTTCCAGCGTAACCTTGAAAACCCCTTATGGCCTGCGTAGGACAAATGCAAAATATGGACATTTTGTTGTGAAAGTGTGGAAAGAATGGCCCCTCCCAATGTACTCCCATAGTGTCAGTAACTACCACCTAGTCTCTAACTCACTCAGTCTCACACAGTCTCTCTCTCTCTCTCTCTCTCTCTCTCTCTCTCTCTCTCACACACACACACACACGGAGTGCCAACATACCTGCTCCCAGCACTGTCCCACCCTCGCGCGCGCGCAGACGCCTTTAAACCAACTCTGCAGAGCCAACGCCGCGCACCCACCCTAGGCGTTATCTCTAGTCCTGCCTGTGAACAGACGCACGCACAATCGCACGCACGCACGCCCGCCCGCCCCTACACCTGCTTGCCGCTGCCTCTCTCCCTCCTCCTCCTCCTCCCCCTGCAGCGGGAGGAGGGACGAAGCCAGCGGGAGCGCGCGCCTGCCTGCGTGCCGCCCCGGCAGCTCCTCTCGCGACTTGCCTCCCCGGCTGCCTGCTGCAGGCGCGCCGCTCTTCCTCGAACTCCTGCGCCGCCGTTTCGCAGGGGCAGCGGCGGCAGCCTTCGCCATGCATCCTCCGCAGCCGGCCCGGCGCTGTGCCCTGGCCGGGGAGGACCCAGCAGCCGGACAAAGCGAGGGCCGGTGAATGCTCGGAGGCGAGACCCCTCCTGCTGCAGCACCAGGTAAAGACGGACCGCTCGGGAGCTTTGGCCCGGCGCGTCGTGAGAGTCAGGCGTGAAGGCGATGGTGCCGGCGGGGCCACTTGGGTGGGCAAAGACATCCTGGAACTCACCTTGCATGGGAAGCCGATGCGCTGCACCCCGATTCAAACACGCATTTTAAAAACGGGTGGGGATCATGTCCTTACTGAATGCAGTGCCAGCATCGAGGGGAGGAGGAAGACATACAGGCTGATGCACGTTTCAGTTCGGCGGCTCTTGCAAACTTTGCAGACTCGCCGGGGCAGGCATTGTCTCCTCCTCGTGCCAGTCGACGCACACAGCAGTTTTATTAACTTGAAGCGGCCAAAAAATGTGCAACAGGAGGTGTGTGCATTTGCTGCGAGGAGAAATGTCTATTTTCGTGCGTGGTGTCCTTGTGTGAATTTTCAAAAGCGCTTCTAATGTATCCTTCTTGGAAGGACCACAGATTTAGGACTTCTTGGGAAAGGTAAAGCCCCAACCGTGGTGAAGAGGTGAACGCAATTTAAACTGCCCTGCTGGAAAATTATTAAGGAGTCACAAAACGGGGACAATCACAATTCTGATTTGCCCAAAGTTTTCTCTGGTTTGCTTGGCAAAAGTGTAATACCCAGAACGAGTTATTAATGGTTTTATTGATTTGGGTTTTCTTTTGTCTTTATTTGCCTTATCTTTATTCACCCTAAATCATATGACTTATTTCTTATCCAGAGTAAGCCTGACATTTTGTGAGAACTTTTGAATTTAACCCAGGATATTGCCGCCTTTGCCATTAAATAAGCAGTACTGAGCAGGAACAGGGAACATGGAAAAAGGAAAAAGAGCAGCTGTAGCAAGAACACAGGGATGGTGCAGTGGCCAAGGCCACAATCTGATGCATATTTACTCGGGAGTAAGGTTCTTTGAGTTCAAGGGATGTGTGCTTAGGACTGTGCTACAAGAAGGTGATGTGGGCTGTGAAATCCCACACAGCAGGCAAGCTGCTGTTCTGTCAGCCTCCCATCTACTATGTGGGTATAATAATACTGGGCTACCTTAGAGGATTGTTGTCAGAATTACTGAGAATGGATGTGAAGCACTTCGAACACTCAGAATGAACAAGTGCTGTGCATTATTATTATTATTATTATTATTAGCAAGAATAGATTAATATTCGGAATGCTTTCCCACCCTATATTCTTTGGATTCCCCCCCCCCCGCTGCCCTTTTCCATTCAGGTGACCCTGAACGCAGTCAGAAGTCTAAAACCAGGGGTCCAAAGGTGGCTCAAAATGGGTCAAGGGAGCTATGGTCCATCTCCAGATAATGAATTTACGTTGTTTGATTCAATGGGGCAAAAACTGCTTATCCACATGCTTCTGGCTTGAACAGGAAGAATAGGTGTACCTGCCCAAATGTGCATTTTTCCATGGTGGATAATTCCATGACAATTTACAATAGTACAGTCATGATGACTGGTAACTAATGGAATGAATATGTGGGGTGGTGGTGGGGAAGTGGATGTGGTAATTAAATCATGCAGACAGCATGTTTGTGTATAGGGAATGGCAGGTTCAGTCTTAGCTAACCTACTCATTTATATTTTCTATTGATACACAACTACTGGTAATGTTCTGTTGGAACTTGGAACTTTAAAGTAGTGCCAGAAGAGTCATGCTAAAGAGAAATTTTGCTGCCACAAATGTCTTTCTCTGCTCTTAAGAAGATGGTAGAAACTCTGGTATCCCTAACATCCTTTGACCTCCTGCAACCCCAGCATTGCTCTCACCGGCTTGGTTCACACGTAACGACAACTCAGTGGGTTGTTCTTATGTGCTAACTGTGCACTATGGTTTAATTATGGGTTGTTAACCACAAACAACCCAGAGTTCACAACCCAACAACAAACCATGGGTACTCTTCCTAGGTTGTTTGTGGTTCACAAACTGATAGTTAAACCATAGTTTAGGGTTTGCACATAACAACAACCCTTGATTCAATGACAACCCATACTCAACCCATACTGGTGCTGTTTGCATGACACGACAGCCCACTGTTGGTTATTTAATCCGTGGTGAAGCTGTGTTGTGTTCTGCTGCCATTTGGAATATGCAACCCTGCTCAGTTGCATATTCAAAATGGCAGCCGCACGCACCACAGCCTTACCGTGGGTTAAATAACCCACAGTGGGCTGTTGGGTCATGCAAACCTGGTGAGTGTGGGTTTGCTGCGTTTAAAACAAACATGGTTTGTTTTAGGGTTATGCGAGGGTTGTTTAATCATGGACATGACATCCCCCAAGTAGGGGTTGTGTATGCAACCTGGTGCCTGCGGGTGCCGTGGCCCACTGCAGGATACATAACCTATGCCAAGCCACAGCATGTTGTCCAAACCCAGTCAATCGACCGTACTCTGGGTTGTCGTTACATGCAAACCAGGTCACTGGCAGATCTGTAACTGTGGGAAATGTTGAATAGATGTCTTATTGGAGTCAAGGTCTTCCAGTTCTCTTTCCACACAGAGATGTTGCATGTTGTCAGTTAGCACACATGTGTGTCAGTATATAAAACTGATTCTTCATGTGCCTTCATAATGCCTGCTTCTTATGTTACCTTTGTTCTCTATAAGTCTGGTTATTCACCTCCCCTCCCCCCTTTTACTCCCTTATGGGTGGGATACCCATCTAGATACTGATCTCTAAGTAAACTGAAGTCAAGAGTTGTTTCTCTTACCACCCATAAGGGAGTAAAAGGGGGGAGGGGAGGGGAATAACCAGACTTATAGAGAACAAAGGTAACATAAGCAGCAGGCATTATCAGCGAATTGACCTCCTTGGGGAATTAAAAGTAGACTATGAAAGAGACCATAAGGACAAAGATCAGTTGCTCAATGACATAAACTGTTTTGGACAATGTGGTTTTTCGGATGGAAACAATGATTTGTCCAGGGCTTCCCTTGAGAAGCCTCAGCCCAAGTGTATCAGGAATATCTGGATGAGAGACAGTTTAATAACCCAGTTAATTTAAATGGTGGGAAACTGTATTAGACCAAAGTATTCTGGTTTAACTGGATGGGAGTGAGTGAGTCAGCCAATAAGGTGTCAAGACTTCAATTTTTCATGTCTAACTACTATTCACAGACAAATTAGGACCTTGTATTGTAAATTAACCAACTATGGTTTAAGGCTGAAATGGATTATATTGTATTGTAAATTAACCATCTATGGTTTAAGGCTGAAATGGATCAGAATGGCACTGGATTGGGTCAGACAATGCTCTCCTATCAAGATATGCTTCCCTTTGAAGCATGTGCATAGATCAGGTTCATTTTCTTGATCTAATCCACTATCTGATGTAGGCAATGTAGACTAATCCACATTTGCATCCTATGATAAGCCAGAATTCTGGAGCACACTGGTTTATTGTGAACGCTTGGCTCAATCTTGCTTGGCTCCTCCCACCAGTGGAACTAGAAATGAAAAGCTTAGAGGTACTTACGAACAGGGATTCCTGGTTGGTTGCTCCCAAACAAGCCAGAAATCATAAACTAAGAACAAACCACGGTTTGTGATTCTGGCTTGTTGGGGGAGTAACAAACTAGGTGTTCTGGTTTGGACAGAACACTAAGCTTTTAATTCTTAGTTAGTTAATGCATTCCCACTGATGGGAGAAGCCAAGCGGAGTGATCGGGCTGACAAGTCAGAATTCTCCGGAATTATGACATCGCTGTGTGCAAACGCAGCCTATATGTCATGTATGAAGTACAAACAATAGTGGAGTGGCTGTAGGAAATACAGTGCCTTGCATTCACCCCTCTCCCTTTGATTTTTCCACATTTTGTTGTTACAACCTGGAATTAAAATGGATTTAACTGACATCTTTACCAGTTGATTTACACAACATACTTAACACTTTGATGGTGCAAAGTATTTTTATTGTGGCACAAAAGTTAATTAAATAAAAACAACCTGGCATTTGTTGGTTGCATAAGTATTCACCCCCCTGAGTCAATTACTTGGTAGAAGCACCTTTGGCAGAAATTACAGCTGTGAGTCTTTTGGGGTAAGTTTCTACCAGCTTTGTGCATCTGGATCCTGCAATTTTTGTCCATTCCTCTTGGCAAAATTGCTCAAGCTCTGTCAGGTTGATGGGGACCGTTGGTTTCCTCTAGAATTGCACTGTGTTTGACTCCATCCATCTTACCCTCAGTCCTGACCAGTTTCCCAGTCCCTGCCGATGAAAAGCATCCCTATAACATGATGCTGCCACCACCTATTTTCTCTGCTCTCAGCTGTTGAGTGTGTGTCTCTGTAAGGACTACATTACACATGGTGTGTGCATATTTGTGTGTAAAGATGTACACATAATTAAGTGCACTTAAAGAGATTGATTTCAGTGGGTTTAAGTGCGCATAGCATGTGACATACCCATGTATTATTCAGGCAAGGGACCTGGGATTGACTGTAGCTCCCCACTACATGTATATATACATGCAGTAGCATATACATGTTTGTATTGCCATTGAATGTGTGAAGTGGTCTTGAGAGGGGCGCAAGTGTGCACGTGTCCAAAAATTGGCCAAATGTATTCGGTAATTCCTTCTGCGAATTATTAAAATACAGAGACCTCAAGAGTATGAACCATACTGTTTTCTTACTTTGCTAAAACAGCAACAGATTTTCTCCTTTTTATCATGCTGAAAGCATTTGGCTTGCTTCTTCTGCTTTACCAACTCTTAACAGACAGTGCTACTGCTCTATCCTTACTTTAGGGGCATTGAATAAGGCTTTAGGGGAATTAGATCTTCATGAACCAACAAGAGCTTTTCAGCTAAATTTGCCTTTGTACACATTCCTCTAGTTTGTGTAAAATATGGGAGCTGAGATCCCAAGAGCTCTTTTCGGTATGCCCAATAACTTGGACATGTCCATGGGATTTTTCATTTTATTTTGAACAGCAGACTCTCATGTTTCCTCCATTTCCAGTGTGGTTTGCAGTGTTGCATTGGCAGGGAGGGGAGTTCTGTTCAAGAAACACAAGCCCAGCTTCCCCTTGGACATGCAGAACTCCTTGGACACGCACAGTTCTTTCGGCTGTGGTCATTAGCATAAGCGCAAAAAGGCTTGTGTGCGCTGGGAAACGTTCCACAGAAAAGGCTGTAGTTTTCCTTTCTCTGAAACTTCTTTTCTACAGGCAGATCCTTTTGTTCTGATAAGAGATTTCTACAAAAGCTGATCGGATGTGTTGGCCAAGTATTGCTGTTACGGAAAGGGAAATTAGAAATAATTTACACACACCTGGAATCCAACATCTGCTCCAGGCAACAAATGCATTTTACATTATGCTCTACTGTCAACTGCTGCTGGCTCCAATGCACACCATACAGGATCATTCATACCAGTCCTTGGCTACAGACGTGGCTTCTGCTCTCTCTCTTTTTTTTGCCTGTACCTCTTTAAGAGTGTGTGTGAATGCTAGAGTGGCCAGGTGTCCTCTTTTACAGAGGACTGTCCTCTATCTGAAGACCTCCTCTCTTTGAAGGGCTGTCCAGCCCAAGTCTGTTTAAAGATAAAGAACCATCAGAAGGGAGAGCTGGGCCTTGAAGTTGCCCATCCACAGCACCTGGACAGCAGGCTGAGCAAGGCACACAGGTCACTTGGTCACAGGGGCAATCTACATTACAACTTTAAACTGGTTTCATACCTGTTTTTAGCGATTATGGCTACCAAATACAGGAATTCTGGGAATTGTAGCTCTAGGAAGAGGGGCCGCTTGGGCAGGGGACAGGGGTCTCTAGCAAAGAATTCTCAGTACCCTCATGAAACTGCAGGATCCCGTTAGATAAACTGGTTTGAAACCAGTTTAAAGCTGTAATATAGATTGCCCCACACAGTCTTCCACACTGTGGTGAGACATACTGCATTTCTATTTCAATTCAAATACTTATTTTGGAATTTGCATCTGTGCATATAAATTAGCAAATGCAAATTTTATGCAAATTAGGTTCCCCTTTTGTTCTCTTTTTGGGGTGATACATTTCCTCTTCTTTAAGGATTCATAAGCAGCCACCCTAGTGAGTGTGTGTGCATGTGATATGCACATAGCCACACAGCAGCCGGCACATTTTAGCCTTCACTGATCATTGAACATAACAGGATTAAAAAGTAACAGACTTTTCTTGAAAAACAGGTGCTATTGTGATATTAGAAAGAAACCAGAGTTTGCCGAATAGGCAGATGTCCCCCCCCACCCCGCCCCATTCTGTTGTGGTTTCTTTTGGGGCGGGGGAGTACTAGAGAAAGCTCCATACAGCAGAGAAGATGTCCCTTTCTGGTTCTTGGAAGAAGAAACTGCATGAACATAAAGATGTGAGACAGCTGGGTATTTCTAAGCACGAGGAAGAAATTGTGAAAAGACTAAAGTTATAGACCATGGGTGGGCAAACAATCTTCACGCTTCCGAGATCTACTTTGTTTTGTACTAGAATCTCAAGGTCCACCAGCTGGAATCGGGTGCAACATACTGGCTTGGAATGGGGGCAGACATACACCTAGAATTAAGGAACAGGGTACATCTGAGCACATGGCTCAGACTCACCTTGATCTGCCTTCTGTCCACCGCTGTTACGGATGGAAAATAGGTAAATTAGGTAGAGAGATATTTGAACTTCATGACTGGGGACAGTGTAACAGTAATGGACACATGTTTGGAGGTTCCTGACTCAAATTTCACCCCAGGCACAAAATCAGTGGCTGATGTTAGGCAACCCATTATTCTTTCAGCACCACATCTGCAATATGTGGATAATAACGCCGCTATATGTTACAGGGCAGCATTTGAGAAAGGGATTACAAGATACAGAAAACTAATCAAATGGTCGCAAAAACATCTATGCTGCATTCACATGAATGTGAAGGAAACGTATTAGGTACTTCGTTGGACATATTCAGCAGGCTGTGCTTTCCAGAGTATTCTGACATATTTTAAGAGATGAAGCATGGTTTCCTGTTTTATTTGGTTTTGTCCCAGGATAACATTGAAAGAAAGCCTGGTATAGAAGAACTCCTGGTGCTTACCCCGGAGTTCCTCTTGGCTCTGCTTCCCACAGTGCAAGTAGCCATGCTCTCCGTGGTGAACAGAGATGCCCTGGGAAGGGGGAAAGTGAGCTCGATTCCTGCAAAGTTCACACAGCCCTTTGAAGAGGAGACCATACGTCTGTTCCGTCTTCAATTTAATTCCTTACTCCAGGTTATTTACACACGTCTGCCATGAAAATGGGGAGCTGTGTACTGAGGCTTGACATCTGGAAGCTACTCGCAACCCTGAAGAACAGTCTGGTTGCATAGTCTCCCGCCAGTCAAGCTACACATTCCTGGAAGCTGCTGGTGTTGCTGTGGAGATTCACCTCAAGACTGGGGCAACTGATGGAGTGAGCAGCTTTCAAATGCTAAGGCTCCTATGAGGACTTGCTGCCGTGTGACAGGATTTCCAATGGCCTCCACATGGTAGTGGTAAGACTTTAGTTTCTCCTCAGTGTAAACAGTCCAGGAGTTAGAAGACATTACAGACCTAAAGTGTGCTTGCTTTACTGGAGTTGCTGCCCTCGTGCATGGAACCCCAAAGGAAGTACCTGGTTTGGCTGCAATTTTTCAAAAAGAGGGTTTCACTCTTTCCAGTCTAAATAAATAGCAATAGAAAATGGAAGTATTGCTCATGTTTGGTATGGCAGCCTAGGAAAAAAAGATAGACAGACACAACATGCTTTAAGTATTTTGCTATAAGCATGGTTGTCTTCAGCTTGGTGAACCACAGGTTTTTCAGGTGCAGGGCAATGAAGAACTGGTGTCTTTTTGGAATATTCAGTGGCTACTATTGCTACTATTTCTCTGTCTAAACATGCATAGGATTGCACCCTAAGAGGCTAATATGGTTCCTAGAACTTCAGTGGTACACTCAGGGTAGGACTTTGGGGCAGAGGTCTAGGGCCCCACTCAGTAGAACGACCAGGAGGGCCCCCAAATGAAACAGGGATAATTATCGCATTTTGAAGTAAGTGAAGTAATTTTGTCGTTGTTTATTTGGTCAGTCGCTTCTGACTCTTCGTGACTTCATGGACCAGCCCACGCCAGAGCTTCCTATCAGCCATCGCCACCCCCAGCTCCCCCAAGCTCGAGTCCGTCACCTCCAGAATATCATCCATCCACCTTGCCCTTGGTCGGCCCCTCTTCCTTTGGCCTTCCACTTTCCCTAGCATCAGCATCTTCTCCAGGGTGTCCTGTCTTCTCATGATGTGGCCAAAGTACTTCAGTTTTGCCTTTAAGATCATTCCCTCAAGCGAGCAGTCGGGCTTTATTTCCTGGAGTATGGACTGGTTTGATCTTCTTGCAGTCCAAGGCACTCTCATAATTTTCCTCCAGCACCACAGTTCAAAAGCATCTATTTTCCTTCGCTCAGCCTTCCTTATGGTCCCGCTCTCGCAGCCATAGGTTACTACGGGGAATACCATTGCTTGAACTATGCGGACCTTGTGATGTCTCTGCTCTTAACTATTTTATAAAGATTTGTCATTGCTGTCCTCCCTAGAAGGAAACGTCTTCTGATTTCCTGGCTGCAGTCAGCATCTGCAGTAATCTTTGCGCTTAGAAAGACAAAGTCTGTCACTGCCTCCACGTTTTCTCCCTCTATTTGCCAGTTATCAATCAAGCTGGTTGCCATAATCTTGGTTTTTTTGAGGTTTAACTGCAACCCAGCTTTTACACTTTCTTCTTTCACCTTCGTCATGAGGCTCTTCAGCTCCTCCTCGCTTTCAGACATCAAAGTGGTATCATCTGCATATCTGAGACTGTTAAGGTTTCTTCCAGTGATTTGAACTCCAGCCTTGGCTTCATCAAGCCCAGCACGTCGCCTGATGTGTTCTGCGTACAGGTTGAATAGGTAGGGTGAGAGTATACAAGGCTGCCGTACTCCTTTCCCAATCTTAAACCAGTCCGTTGTTCCGTGGTCTGTTCTTACCGTTGCTACTTGGTTGTTATACAGATTCCTCAGGAGGCAGACAAGATGATTCGGCATCCCCATACCATCAAGACCTTGCCACAATTTGTTATGATCCACACAGTCAAAGGCTTTAGAATAGTCAATAAAACAGAAAGAGATATTTTTCTGAAACTCCCTGGCTTTTTCCATTATCCAGCAGATATTGGCAATTTGGTCTCTAGTTCCTCTGCCTTTTCTAAACCCAGCTTGTACATCTGGCAATTCTCGTTCCATGAATTGCTGGAGTCTACCTTGCAAGATCTTGAGCATTACCTTACTGGCATGTGAAATAAGTGCCACTGTTCGATAGTTTGAACATTCTTTGGTGCTTCCCTTTTTGGGTATGGGGATAGAAGTTGATTTTTTCCAATCTGTTGGCCATTCTTGTGTTTTCCAAATTTGCTGGCTTATGGCATGCATCACCTTGACAGCATCATCTTGCAAGGTTTTAAACAGTTCAGTTGGGATACCGTCATCTCCTGCTGCCTTGTTATTAGCAATGCTTCTTAAGGCCCATTCAGCCTCACTCTTCAGGATGTCTGGCTCTAGCTCACTGACCACACCGTCAAATCTATCCCCGATATTATTATCCTTCCTATACAGATCTTTCGTATATTCTTGCCACCTTTTCTTGATCTCTTCTGCTTCTGTTAGGTCCTTGCCATCTTTCTTTTTGATCATACCCATTTTTCCTGGAATTTACCTCCGATGTTTCTAATTTTCTGGAAGAGGTCTCTTGTCCTTCCTATCTATTATCTTCTTCCGCTTCCGCGCATTGCTTGTTTAAAAATAATTCCTTATCTCTTCTGGCTAACCTCCGGAATTTTGCATTTAATTGGGCATATCTCCCCCTATCACTGTTGTCTTTTGCTTTCCTTCTTTCTTGGGCTGCTTCCAGTGTCTCAGCAGACAGCCATCTTGCCTTCTTGGTTTTCTTTTTCTTTGGGACGTTTTTTGTTGCCGCCTCCTGAACAATGTTGCGAACTTTTGTCCATAGTTCTTTCGGGACCCTATCTACTAAATCTAGTCCCTTAAATCTATTCTTCACCTCCACTGCATATTCATGAGGAATATTAGTGAGCTCATATCTAACTGATCTGTGGGTCTTCCCTATTCTCTTTAGTCTGATTCTAAATTGTGCAATAAGAAGTTTGTGATCTGAACTACAATCAGCTCCAGGTCTTGTTTTTACCAACTGCATAGATGTCCGCCACCTTTGGCTACAAAGGATGTAGTCAGTCTGATTTCGGTGTCGACCATCTGGTGAAGTCCATGCATAAAGTCGTCTCTTAGGTTGTTGGAAGAGAGTTTGTTATGCACAGTGAGTTGTCTTGGCAAAATTCTATCAGCCTATGTCCTGCTTCATTTTGTTCTCCCAGACCATGCTTGCCTGTAATTCCAGGTGTCGTTTGACTACGCACCTTAGCATTCCAGTCTCCTGTAATGAAAATAACATCTTTGTTTGGCATACTATCCAGTAGGTGCTGCAGATCCCCATAGAACTGATCTACTTCTGCTTCTTTAGCATCTGTGGTTGGGGCGTATATTTGGATCACTGTGATGTTAAATGGCTTATCCTGAATTCGAATTGAGATCATTCTGTCATTTATTGGATTGTATCCAAGCACTGCTTTAGCCACTTTATTATTAATTATGAAGTCTACTCCATTTTTTCTGTGGTCCTCTTGTCCACAGTAGCAGATCTGGTGGTCATTTGTTGTGAAATGGCCCATTCCGGTCCATTTCAGTTCACTGACACCCAAAATGTCTATATTTAATTTTAACATCTCCCCAATAACCACATCCAATTTGCCCTGGCTCATAGATCTTACATTCCAGGTTGCTATGGTGTGTTGATCTTTAGAACATCGGATTCACCGTTCACCACCAGCACCATCGGCTGCTAGCCGTCCTTTCGGCTTTGAGCTAGCTGCGTCATCACATCTGGGGCTAGTTGAACTTATCCTCTGTTCCTCCCCAGTAGCATTTTGACCATCTTCCGACCTGGGAGTCCCATCTTCCGATGGTATACCGACATATCTCTGGTTGTACTGATCCATTTAGTTTTCATGGCAAGAATACTGGGGTGGGTTGCCGTTTCCTTCCCCAGGGATTGTATTTAGTCTGACCTCTCCGCCATGACCTTCCCGTCTTGGGTGTCCCTTCACGGTTTAGCTCATGACGTCATTGAGGTGCTCAGGCTCCAGCACCACGACAAGGTGACGATCTCCTTTGCTGAAGCAAAGTAATACGTGTTACCATCTAGGGGCGTAAGACCCATCAGTCCAGAATCTAACATTACCTAAGTGCACCACTGTAGACCTTTAGTAACTGGAGGAGGAATTTTGGTTTGTGGTGCTCCTACTGAAATTCCCTCTTCCGCACATCTGTCTTTCTTTACACCTGGCTACCCACCGTAGGCTTTCATCTCCATGCAGCTTGAAAAATGAACTCCTAGAACTCTTAATATGTTGTTGAGTTCATTGACTCAGTGGTAGGAAGAGTCTGGGGGAAGTAGGGAAGGCTGCAGCATCTCAAAGCTGACTGCCAACAGCGAATGAAGGCGCCTGGCTTTTCCAGGGCCAACAGACCACAGTGTAAAAAACAGCAGGTGTGTTTGGATCCTAAAGTTAAAAGTAGGTGAAAAACACAATTCACACAAATCGCATTAATTCTGTTGCTTTCCTCCAGAGCGGCCCTGGAGTGTCTTGAGAAGTTTTCTTTGAAAGAGGGAAGCTAATTAGGAAAACTTTACTTAAAGATTTTGCAGCCAGAGTTAATGTTACCAGATTTTGTGTGAGGAGATTTTATAACAAGTGTAGAACCTCAGCCCTCAAGGTTTCTCCAGATGGTCATGCCCCCTACCCCTGGCCCAACCCCCTTTCGTCCACGGACCAATTGTTTGGTGGTTTCCCAATTTTTGTTAATCTTTCCCCCCACTCTAAAATGTTAAAATATCTCCTCCAATTCTCAGCCAAATTACCTTGCAAAGCAAGTGAAGGTGGAGGCTGGAACGAGTCTATATCTTCAGTTTAAACAAACAAACAAACAAACAAACAAACTCCCAATTGCAGAGGAAAAAACCAAAATCCACACCGACTTCTGACACCACTTGAAGACTTGTCCTTCAAGGGTTCCATGGAATAGGCTCACACATAAATGAAGGCTCCCATTTAGCAGACAAAGGTTTATTCTTTATTCTAAGTACAAACCCAGCACCAGCATAGAATCATAGAATAGTAGGGTTGGAAGGGGCCTACAAGGTCATCGAGTCCAACCCCCTGCTCAATGCAGAAATCCAAGTCAGGATAATAACCTCTATAGTAGGAGCAGGCTAAACAAAAAACACTTGGTTAAATACTCTGCAGCTGTGCTGGGAAGCAGTTGATCTTCAGTTGGGCAGTTGGGAAGCAGAGAGACTATGCCACATCTCCTAAAGCTTAGTTATTGACTGTAAGAGCTTTAAGCTAAAATATGCTGGTGTTTTCGGTATTTTGGCCCCACCCCCTTTTGCCTTTGGCCCTGCCTACTACTGGAATGCAGCCCCTGAGAGCTTCTCTGAATTGGAATGTGGCCCTCAGGCTAAAAGAGGTCCACCTCTGGTTTATAGGACCAGGTTACCACCAGATAGACTCAGATCAAGCCAAGATATTTTACTGGCCTTTGAAAAGAATAGGGCATGTATATACTTGAGGCACAGATAGCATTCACTTTTCCTTCCGTTCTATCCTCCCTTATCATTCCAGTAGTGTGATCATTAAACAACCTTACTGATGCATACCTCCTGCATCATCCTATGTCTTTTTTGAGACGTTTTTCAATCCATGCAAGTGTTTTCACAGATAACAGTTTCATTTGCAACCTAAGATCTGTTACAAGTAGTGCTGTGGCCAAACCCCACCTGCCCTTTTGCACCCTCTTTGTTTCCCTGTGAAAGAGTCAGTCCTTTTTCTGTCTCTTTCATTGGGATGTTGAGATTTTCGGAGACATTTCCCAGGCTGCAGGGCTTCAGTGCTTACCTTACTGTAAGGAGGTGGCCAAGGGTTGTGTGTGTGTGCTCTTTCTTTGGGTCTTTCCAGTGCTTCTGCCTGCTGAGTGTCTGAAAGCTGAGAGAGGAGTTCTTGTTGTTAAAAGGACTTTTAATAACAGCAAAGCAAAACCAAAAATTCCTCTCTCAGGAGGAAGTCCTGGCTAAGTCCCCTAGGGCAGGGGTCCCCAACCCCCGGGCTGCGGACTGGTACCGGTCCATGGCCTGTCAGCAACTGGGCCGCAGGGGTGTGCAAAACCCCCTCACCTTGGGTCCGCGAAGGGGGGAGGCAATCCGTCCCCCCCCCCCGAATCCTCACTGGCCCCAGCTGGCTCCACTCCGCAGCGAGTCCATGGAGCTGCCGGCCGGCTCTGGTCGCTGGCAGACTTCTGGCCGCTGGGACGCAAATGGCGTCCGCTATGCGGATGCCATTTGTGTCCCTGTTCTACAAGTAATAGGCTACGTAAATCTTTACGTAGCCGATTACTGCAAAGAATAGGGATGCAAATGGTGTCCACGTAGCAGACGCCATTTGCGTCCCAGCGGCCAGAAGTCCACCAACGAAAAAAACAACAACCCTGGTCTGTGGAAAAATTGGACCGGTCCCTGGCACCAAAAAGGTTGGGGACCGCTACTCTAGAGGGCTTTCCAAAAAACTGAAGCAGCCAGAGAGGCTACAAGGACAGAATGGAGGAAAACTGTTAAACGAAAAGGCACACACACCACCACCCCTCAGCCACCTCCTTACATTAAGCTGAGCCCTGAAGCCCTGTATGCTGAGACATTTCTCTGAAATTCTCATCCCTTCCCACAATTTTCAGGTGCAATTTCTTTTCACCCCCCCCCCCCAAAGGTCAAAAGTAAATAGAGTGAAAAATTCGGTGCTGAACTAGTCACAACATTGCTGTTGAAAGATACAACAGTAGAATTTGATTAGTTTGAAATGGCAGTGTTTTCCATGCCAGAAGCCCTGGATTTTTGTGACCTTCAACCTGGGTGAACCTGGACACAGTAATTCGGAGAGGGGAATCAAGGTTTTATTGATCAAAGAATAGTGAGAGAGCAAGCTGTAATCAAATTTCAAGGTTTTCTCAGTGCCTGTCAGGGACATTGAATTGGCCAACAACAGATAAAACTACAAAAACTCTTGCGGTACCTTAAAGACAAGCAGATTTAAGACTTTTGTTGTTTTTGCTGCAACAGACTTAAGAGGGCGACCCCAGGTTGCTGTAACTGCTGTTCAGTCCGTCTCAAAGTTTTTATTTTATCTATTTATTCATTTTCTGTACTGCCTTTCTGACCCAAAAATTGTGCTCAAGGTCGCTAATACCGTTTGCAATTTTTAGTCCGTTCTAGTATAGGTGTTATGACATCGTTCGTGTTTCAGTTTTTTCCCTGATGCCTCTACATCGCTGCCTGCATTTTTTAATTCTGTCTCCAGCAGTTACATTTTTGAGAAACAAAGCCAACTCATCCAATAGCTGATGAGCTATTTTTAAATGAAGTGTGTGTGTGTGTGTGTGTGTGTGTGTGTTACTGAAAAAAATTCTTTTTTTTAATCTATTTTTATTTTATTTTTATAAATGAAATAAACACTACCAACAACATAATCAGAATCTTCAGTTTCCAGCATTACAGTATTCTGGGGAATAATTTTCCATCATTCTTTCATATGTCTACTAAGAACTAATTTGCACATTAGATTTTTAGGTGTACACCTAAAAGTGTATAACTAAAGATGCAGCGTGAATGTGACCAACATCTGTTGGCAAACACATGTATCATACAGATAAGGATGGCATTTTGGTACCAGGCAAAGCACCTTTTATTTTGCCAGGTTTTAAAATACCCTCTTTCTGCTTTTCTTCTGCTTGATGTTTGTTTTTAATTCTGTTGACTGCTCTTATATTGCTGTTTTATATTGTGGCATGTTAACATTCTTGTTTTACTATTTTTGTTTTCATTTGTTTTTATTGTAATTTTAAATGTTTGTAAGCCAGATCCTGTTGAAAGGGGGGGGGGGGATAAATCAAATGAAATCAATTTTAAAAAATAAGGAATGTGAATAAACTTAACATTTATTACCTTGCTTTCACAATTTGTAAAGTGCGAATTTGCAGTGGAAAGCACCAGCTGACTTGAATGGACATAGGAAAGAAGATTCAGGAGAGAAAAAACAGCTGTCCTACCCATTTACAGCAAAAATATGCATTAATCCGGATATCATTGAAACCCTCCCCAGGGTGTTCTACTTTCCATGTTGAAAGAACATGTGAAGAGAGGAGCGCTCCAGCCCCATCCCCCTGTGTCATCATATCTGTTGCCCTGTATGTGTGTAGGGCAGTGATCTGAAGGGGAGTGCCTCCTGTATCCGTGGAGGTGTCCATGCGATTAAGAACCCTGATTTTCCTCTCTTCATGCATTCTTTCAACACAGTAAGTAGAATGCCTGAAGAGGGCTATAATCAATGGCTATTTTGCTTTGTTCAGGTAGATTGTGTGGCGTTTGGCAAGAAGCATGGCCAGAGTTTCCTTACGTAAACTCCAAGGAGGACCTTAGCTCAGTAGCAGAGCACATACTTTGCACATATAATGTCTCACGTTCAATCCTGGCATCTCCAGGTGCAAGTTGCAGGAAATACCTGCTGACTGAGACTAGCTGCTGCTAGGCGGAATTGACAATATTGGGCTAGATGGACAAATAGTCCATTGTTACCAATGTATTGTAGGAATATGGTCTACTCAGAAGTAAGCATGAGCAGCATGTCTACTCATATATAAGCAGGACAAGCCTCTGCATGGCTACTCAGAAGTAAGCAGGACTGTATCATTCAGCAGCACTTTAAAATAGCATCCCAAACATCATGGCTATGTGTGTCTGCTCCAAAGTAAGCATGAGCAGCATGTTCTATTCAGAAGTAAGCTGGGCAAGACTCAGAAGGATGCAGTTTCCTCCCCTAGCCCCACCATCTCTACCCCACAGGGGAAAGCTCTTATCTCTGATCAACAGCTGATTGGAGAGAAGACTTTTCCCCAGCTAAACAGTGAGAAAAGGAGCCTTTTTCAGTGCTAAGTAGGGAAAAGCATGTATCTCCAATCAGCTGATTGGAGATAAGGGGTTTTCCCTCTAGGGCAGAGATGGTGGGGCCATGGGAAGAAGCTGCTGGCAGGATGGGGAACCCCTGCCTGGGCTGGAGGTTTCTCATCTCTGCCTTATTGTCAGGTGGGATGATGATGGCAACAGTAATTGTAATGACTGATTAATTAGGATATTTTACTACTTTATTATTATAAAGTATTAGTGATGTTTTGTCTATTAGCTGTATAAATAACTGTCAGTCTTGTTTACATCAAGTATTAGGTATTGGATCAGATGATATATTATCCCTGATTATCTTACTTCCTACTCAGTTGTGTCTGGATGAACCTGTTCATATGTCTAGAAAGCAAAATGGTATTTACCTCTTCTTTGTAATCTCCATGTCTGGAGTGAGAAGGAGGAACAGGCCATTCAAACATAAAGCCCTTTCCAAACAAAGTGGGGAAAACCAATTTTTAAAGTTGACAACAAACAAATAAATAAATAGTTAATAATTATAATTTTTTTTACAGAACAAAAGGTTCATGTCATGGTACAGCAGTGTTTGGGGGAAGGTGGCAGCTTTTTGGTGTTTTCCAGAGATTTAAAAAAGATGTGAAGGTAACATAAGCAGAAAACACTCCTTTTCCAGAAAAAAAAAAGATTTTTAAAATGCAAATGAAAGGATCTCAAAATGACATGGGGAAAGAGAAGTATGTTGGTGTTTATCAGTGACGTTATGAGCGGTAACCAGTAGTTGCTGGTGAAAGAGCACTGTGTGTGTGTGTGTGTGTATGTGTGTGTGTGTATTGAATGTGCTGGGAAAGCGTGATTTCCCTACAGCTCATGTACTGGCTGGAGGAATGGGTGTCGCTTCGTGGTAGAGCAGATGATCTGTGTACAGAAGGCCATAGGTTCACTGCCAACATCTTCAGATAGGGCTGGGAAAGACTCCCATCTGAAACCTTGAAGAGCTATTGCCAGTGAGTATAGACCAGAGGCATTAAAACTACTCAGTCCGAGGACCGAATTGAATTTTGGAGAACCACTTTAGGGTGGGTGAGGCTGAAGGCAAAACGGGTGGGCCCCAAATCCCCCAAACACCAGCGTATTTAATTTGAAGCCAGTAATTAAGCCTTAGGAGAGACAAAAGACATGCAAGAGCCTGGAAGCCACCAAACAATTGTCGGTTGGAGGAAAGCAGATGGGGCCAGGTGAAGGGCACAGGGCTGTCTGGAGAACCCCAGAGGGCCTGATTAGGACTGGGGGGGGGGGGCAGATTTAGCTCACGGGCCTGAGGCTAAACACCCCTGCTCTACGACAACAGAGGCCTTGTTCAGACATAACCGTGATCCCCAGTAGCACATAGGTGGATGAGCCACTTGGGGGAACTGGTGCTTCCATTTGGGAGTGGATCATCTTGCTGCAGCAGTCCATAAAACTGCTGCACTTTGAAAAGAGGCCACTTCAAAATGTGGCTGCCGTGTAGTCAATTCTTGCAAGTACTGCTTCTAAGTGAATGCTGCCAGACCGCTAAGTGAGGTAGTGCTCTTGACGAATTTATGGAAGAGCCACTGTTAGATCTGAACTGGGCTGCGTAGCTATTGTGCGTTCCCTCCACAGTGCAGGGGTAGTCTGGAAAGACCCCAAGCCACTGGAGCTTCTCCCATGACTAACATACACACATCCAGGCAGGCACACACAAGCAGAGCAGTGACATCTCTGCAGGCAAACGTCTGCTATCTAATCTGCTAATTTATCCATTTATCCCTCTTTATTGCCATGAGGCTACATTTTTCTGGTGGCAACACAAAACCTCACCCTCTTTGTTTACTCTCTGGGGCTCATACTTCTCTCAAAGAGCCTTCAGCATGTTTACAATACCAGTATCAAAAATCTTATAATTCGAGGGCAAGGTGTTTCTTGTCTCCAGGGAAGCATCTTTTATAGGGGGTCTAGAATATCTGATTGTGGGTTGGGTGGGATGGGGCGGGGCGGGGCGGGGTGGGGCCGGGGGCAGGGAGATCACTGCTCATAAATGTGTGTTTTTGGAAAACTGCCGCAATTTATATTGTCTAGCATTTCAAAGGAGAACAGTCTGTTTCTTCTCTACTGTTTCTTCTCTACTGTTATAGTAGCACCAGTGCAAAGGCTCCTCAGTGAATGGAACAAGTTGACCCAAAGATTGAGGGATGCATCACACTTTACATAGCAACTGTATTTGCTGCATGTACATTGGTGTTCAACTAACGCTTCCCGCAACAAATGTAAAGTGTGTATGACATATGCACCTTGTTTGTTTGTAGCACACCTTTTAGACTACTTACAAGGCATCTTGCAGAATTCACCAGCAATAAAAACATCACACAATCAGGAAGAGCAATAAAATCACAAAATAACATAAAACAGCATAGCTAAAAAAAGTCTTATAAGATTATC
The DNA here is from genome assembly GCF_057233095.1 of Heloderma suspectum. NCBI lineage: Eukaryota > Metazoa > Chordata > Lepidosauria > Squamata > Helodermatidae > Heloderma > Heloderma suspectum. Next base: position 268,364,905 of record NC_139459.1, on the reverse strand, counting down.
CCAAAGCGGGGTACAACCAATAAAATTATGCCAGCACATCCAGATCAAAACTAATCATAAAAGGCTCTCCCAAATAAAAGCATTTTCAAAATTCGCTTAAGCATGTAGAGCAGGGGTGGGCAACTTTGGGAGGTCCGTAGGCCATTTTTGCCTTTCCCCCCATGCTGCCATCTGCTGGGGACCTGAACATGAATTTAAAAAAAACTCTTTGGGAAAACATGGCATCTGTAGCTGTTAGGGAGCCCTAAAAGGGGCAAATTGAGCTTGCAAACAAGCTAAATTTGACCTTTTTGGTGCTCCGTAGTGCTATGGATGACATTTTCCCCTTACAATAAAAAAAAAGGTGGAGGGCAGCAGGGGCTGCATGTGGCTCATGGGCCACGTATTGCCCACCCCTGGCATAGAGAAAGGGGACTTGCCAGATTTCCTTAGTGAATACACACATGAACACCCTGATCTGGGAATCCTAATTGGGGCTCCCCAGACTTGGGTAGGCCTTTTCAGAAGTTTGAACAGGGCTCGATATGTATGTGAAGAATGGGGAGTGGCATCACAGAGGCAGGCTCCTCTCCATCTTTACATATGTTCATTATAATGTATGAAGGGCCATAAGGCCCTCTTCCATCCATGCATGTTCATTGCACCCTGTTGGAACATCTGAAAAGTCTTCTAGTTTAAAGGCATAAATGTATGTTGTGTACACTTTTATGTGGTTTTTGTGGAAAATGCCAATGTTTGCTGGGCTGCCTGGAGAACAGCATACCTTCCCTCCCTTTCTGTCCAGCGTTACACTGGCATTGAAACTTGGCATCTTTATGCCTTGGTAGCCAATAGCACACATAAGTGATTGATTTTTATATGGCAGGGGTGGGGAATCTTTTTTAGTCCAATGGCCAAATTCAATTTTGGGGAAGTTCCCAGGGGTGGATGGGGCTGAAGGCAAAGGGGGCGGTGCCAAAGGCAAAAGGGGTGGGACCAAAAATATCAGCATGTTGTCGCTTCGAGCTCCTCCTGCCAGTAACTAAGCCTTAGGAGAGGCATTTCAACCTTTTGGGATGGGAAAAAACTGCACAAAAGTGATTGGTGGTTGGGGAAAAGGGGTGGGAATGGGAGAATGGGAGCCCCTTCCTTCCTAGGGAAGGGGGCATGGCCATCTAGGGAAACCTGGAGGCCCACATTTGCTCCCTGGGCATGAGGTTCCCCTCCCCTACTATATGGCCACCTTAACAAGGAAAGGCAGTATGATACCAGTGAGATGCAGCAGGGATAAATAGGAAAGAAACAAGCATTAAATGTAATTAATGCATTAAAACAACAACAACACTCAAACTCTTCTTAACTCAATACTGGTAGATCAGCTGTGGTCCCAGACAAATCGAGGCATATCATGGACCAGTATGGCAGCCGAATGGAACAGAAAGACAAACATAGGGCATAAATATTTTAACTCTAGCCATATTTAAAATAAAATAAAAGCAGGCATTCAGAGTTTTGAAATACATAGCTTCTACTTATAGAGCAAGTTTCTAGCTGTGGTGGTTGTTGAGCAAACCATAGAAGCACTTCAGAAAGGTCTACTCAAGTTTTAGAATATATTTAAATGTTTTTAGTCTTTCTGATGGTCAGTATAAGCAATGTATCCATCCTGGTCCTTTTCTGTGGCTCCACTCCTAGTTTATTTCCTTTTGCTTTACAAATGACTGTTTCTGTGACCCAGTTCATCCATTCTGTTCTTTACCACTGCCCTCAACCAACCAATTTCCAATCTTGCAATTGAGTTTTATAGGAAAATGTGAACACAGTTTTGTCAGTTTGGTTAATTTACATATATTTTTCTAATTGAAGAATTTGGATTGCAGAATATAGTGAAGAAACCTAAATCCACCTATATAGAAGTCCTGTCTAACAGTTGCATCTAACTGTGTCTGTCCGCCAACAGAATGGGCACGGCTGGAAGAATGGATCCCTCTCCCCCCAAAGCCCCCCCCCCACATGCTCACCAGATCTGCTACAAAATGTTAGGGGGCCTCTGGAGCAGGGGGGCAGAGAGGAAGCCCTACTGTGTGGGATGTTGGATGTTGTCCTAAGTCTGGTATTCTAATCATACAGTTACCAACTGTTAAGTCTACATCTGATGCATAGGGGTATTACAACGAGGGATTCTGGAGAAATTTGAGAAGGACTAAAATGAGCTCAGATTTCTAAGAATCTGACCTGCAGAATCCTCCGTAGAGCAACCCCCTCAGGCTGCATGGATTCTGTGGACTTTCGGATTTTTTCTTTACTTTCCCGAAATGTATGCTTATTTATTCATAGGAAAATACACACGTTTCTGCTGAGGAAAAACAGAATGCAATGGGGGACAATACGCTAAACATTACATACCAAGGTAAATAATGTAAATTGTTGCGAAACCTCTTACGTAATTATTTGCGTATTTTTCCGCATGACGAAAAAAATCTGCATCCATCTGTGAGTGGATGACAGAACAAAAGGTGCCTGACAATCCGCGAAACGCAGATGGGGTGGATTTTACACAGTCCGTACATCCCTAGTTATAACTGAGGGTGAAATAGCCAGGTGCCATCTCTTTCACTGTTAATGGGTCATTCCAAATAAGGCAGAATATGATAATAAAAATGCTCAGTGCACCACGTTTTAAATGATTAATCATATATCTTGTTGCTCCTGGCTGTTTGGCAAACAGGGAAATATTTCTTTTTTCAGTGCTCTGACAAGACCTTTTATTTTTTTTAAAGAAGAAGTACATTTGTGATTTAAAGACTGTTAGGAAAGCAAACATAATCGTCAAATAATTTTGACTGCATTGTCCAATCCAGTTGCGTCTATTCAGCCAAACAAGCTTGTACAACGCCCCCAAACAAACAAAGACCTGGATAAGTATTCTCAGGGAAACTGTGTTAACCGCAACACATTGTGCTATTGCCGTGACAATATAAACATAACTAAGAAATAACCAGACATGAAATTGAAACTGGCTTGTTTTGCATTCTCCAAGCAAAGATAATGGGAAAGATAAAGACATGGGACAACTTTCAAAAAGTATGCAAGAACTGTCCCAGGAAGAACAGTTAGGTGGAAAGCATCAGCAGAAGTTGCAAACTTTTGTAGTCAGAGTAGAGTTTTGTAGTTGGGCCCTAATATCCCTATATATTAATTACACTATGAGGGCCAACCTACACATGATCCTATTGTGTATCTCTTGAAAGCATGACAGGTTTTTATTTGATTTCATAATAGGCGTGATGTCCTCAGTTTTCATCAGGGCCTCAGTGCGACCTCCAGCTGCAATATCGCAGCCCTCGCCAGCAGTGTTGTCAATGCAAGTTGGCTTGGTCCATCGTGCTACTAGCTTTAAGGGGACAAGCTCCTGTTGTCTTTGCTCATGATTCATCTGCCTGCTCTGCCTCTTGATCTGGCTGTATATATCATGCAAAAACACCTCATATTAAAAATCGCATATTTTGTTAGAAGAATGATCCAGTGGATAGGAAACTCAGTAGAAGAGGGATACAGATTTTAGCATGATCAGAATCTGATTTCAATCCACTTGGTAGAATTCGCCATTTTCATGAAGGGCAGTATGTCAGAATCAAGCCTCTACATTACAGAGTCTATATAACCTCTATTCAAACAGAGATAGGGCATCAATCCTAGTACAAAAGGGAATAATCCTAGTATAAAAGGCTAAGAAAGGCTGCACTAAATCTGTCTCTTATTTGCTTGTGTATCTGATAAGCACTTTATCAGGGCATGGACTTACTCTGTACACCAAAATATCAAACATCTGCAGCAAAGGAAACTAAATCCCTCGCTGATCCCTTGACTACTGACAGTCAAACATGTCTTCTAGTTTTGGAGCCTTTGACATTAAACAAACAAACAAAAAAACACAGCAACCACAGGAACTAGAAACTTGATGAGATTCCCAGAAAGTCCAATCCTGCACCATAATTCCGTGGCTGTGGAGTATGAACAACTTCAATCTACATAGTCTTTTCATCAGGTCCCTGATTACATCTAGCCAGAGCAGGGTGTGACTGGCTGTGTCCTAGCATTCTGATTAGACGCTAGCTTTATTTGTTTCTGCTGCATCAATCCTCTTCCCTGGAATCTCTGTTAATCTAAATTTGGGGCCTTGTTTAGAAGGTAAGTGTATATATTCCACATCAGCAGAAGATGGGAAGATCTTCTCATGTACCACGTGGCCACAAACCCAGGTCTGCAGCCTAGAATAGGCTTAACAGGGAGCTACAGCCAATCCTAAACCTTTTATTTCCAATTTGCTTCACTTACACACCATACATATTTATATGCACACACATCTTAGGGGCACACCTAAAAATGCATAATAATATAGGAGTTTTCTCTGAGCAAGTGTACGTGTTCTTTGGTCCACTAGAGAAATCCGTACTGTTCTCTCCTATTTACTTAACCTGCTACTTCCAAGAGACAATATCAGGGAACCAGGTGGTGAGCTGAGTAATTGCCAGATTTCTGGACAACACTGGCTCTCCCCTAGCATGAGATTGCAGACATTTCTTTCCCTCCCCCGCCTTTCCCAGTCACCTGGACAAAGGCTGCTTAAGTTGTCTCAAAGACCCACATGCAGTGACATGTCTACTTTCCTGCTAAGGTTACAGAGAGGAATGAAGAAAAAGATGGAGGAAAAAATAACTCTTCCAGTTTTACCGATGACTCAAGAGAGGGTCAGCTTTATTGGGGTTGTAAAGTACAAAGATCAGAAAGGTAACTGGGACAGAGATTAAGGAGCATATGGCTTAGCAAAGTTGGGGGCAGGGTAAGGTAAGAGATGCCAAGTGGAACCTGTAGTGGGTGTTCTCTTGACTGGATAGCCATGTCGTCCAGTTTGTTTTCATAGTCAACCCATATTTCTGTGATACGCTTACCAATTTAACAGCTAAGATTTCAATACTCCTTTGGCTGTCTAGTGGATGTGAGACTGAAGCATCAGTGATGGCTGAGAATGAATTTGCACTGTGTGTACACACCTATGCCCCTTTGAAAGAACTAACAGCTTGGTGAAGCTCAACTAAAGCGTGCCATTGCCTCAGGGCAGATCCCCTTGAAATGAACAGAGCCTAAGCCAGTACAGTGCAACTTCAGTCTCATGGTCAGATTTCCTTACACAAATTATTCTGGAGCTTGTTTTCCGCTTCCCAGGTCATTCCTTTTTCTTTTTGTGTTGTGTCTTTTAGATTGCAAGCCTTTGGGCACGGACAGTCTCGTTTTTAATCTGGTTCAGCACTTAGTAAATTTCGGCCAGGCTTCTATGTAACCATTTGCCGGACTGTCTTGTTTTAAATCTGTCTCAGGGCTTCGTAAATATCAGGCCAGCCTTGTATTTAACCATTTGCCAGGTCACCATGGGAGGCCAGGAATTCCATACAGGCAAATGCCCTCCCCTTGGAGGCCTGATTGGCACAGACATTGGTTCCATTTCGTCCCCAAATAAAAACATGGCTTTTTACCAAAGCCTTTGAGGGCTAAATGCATTCCCTAAAGTAGCACACTGTTTTAACTGTTTTATTGTTTTAGATTTTAATTGGATTAGCTTGTTCATAGTTTAATAGGTTTTTAGCTGTTTAAATTATTTATTGTTTTATACTGTTTAAATTGATTTTATCTGTATGCCACCCTGAGATCTTAATGATATAGGGCGGGATACAAATGTTTTAAATAATGTATTTATATATTTATTTAAATTTATTTATTTAAAACATTTAAATGTTTTTAAATAAATAATAAATGCATGGGCTGGCAGAGGAGGGCTGGATCGTTCCATCCTTCCTGTGCCAGCCCTCTTGATTTCCATGCTGTTGTCCAAGGAAGGAAAGTCTTTTCCTCCTCCACCAGCATGGAAACGTAGCAGGAGGGGGGATCTGGTGATCTGTGCCCTCCTCTGCCAGCCCACTTGGTAGAAGTCAGGGTTGGGTTTCTTTCTTTTTCCCCTTTTTTTACTGTACTGCTAAGAGGCTAGTACCCTGCATTTCCATCCTGGCCAAATCCCCTCCTCCACAGCCAGCATCAAAACACAGTCTCCTACGCTCTTAGCAGGCTACTAAAACCTTTTGCTGGTTAGTAACATTTTCGGGCTTATTTACAATGCTGCTGCTGCTGGGCCCCATCAAAATTTCACAGGTTGTAGAACAGAAACTATAGCAGCAACTTCAGTGGGTGGGGGGAGAAAGTAGGATTCCCTTTTTAGTAATTTCACTCTTCACTCCACTTGAAAGCTGTATTGAAATGAGCTGTGCAAGAGGAGTATTGTGCTCTGGTGAAGTCACAGATGCTTTTATTGGGGCTTGTGTAGTGCATTGTGCCCTTTTGATCACAGGAACATAGGAAGCTGCCATCTAGCCCGATAGTGTCTACACCGACTGGCAGAGTCTCTCCAGGGTTTCAGGCAGGAGTCTTTTCTAGCTCTACCTGGAGATGTTGGGGATTGAACTTGGGGCCTTCTGCATGCAAAGCACGTGCTCTGCCACTCACCTATGGCCTCTGGGGTCAGATTTAATGGACTGAGTGAAGTCAGTAAGGGCGCAATCCTATGCAAGTCTAGACAGCAAAAAGTCCTACAACTTCCATGCTGGCTGAGGCATGCTGGGAGTTGTAGGACTTCTTTCTGTCCAAACAGGCATAGGGTTGCGCCTTGTGGCTTTATTAGTGTGCCTAGCAGCGATATATAGCCTATTAATTGTGAGGGGAAGGACACTAATGTACTGCAAGGGTGGATGCCATTTGGATTTTCCACCTGGCTGTCTGGGGAATGCTGGGAGTTGTAGGACTTTTTGCTGTCTAAACATGCATAGGATTGTGCCCTAAAGAAATTTGTGTTGACCTGTGTTGTTTGGGGGAAGTTTCTAGACCTGCTTTTATACCAGACAGCCAGTCAATGAGCCTGTGCACTCCTTTGCTGCTTCTATAGCTCTCAGAGGATGGAAGAACAACATATATTTATGTAATCAGGAGGGGAAATGTTATATGTGTGTATTCATTCATCCCTAATCACAGCTTATAATTATTGGTAATCAGTAATATTTCCTACATTTTAAAGAAAAACCTCTCCAGAACCTCACCCTTGTGCCAGTCTATACATTTGAATGTGTCTTAGCTAGACTTTTAAGTGTAGAGCCACAAATGGGAATTTAATTCAGGTTCACCAAGGTGGCTGCTCAGTTAAAAATACGGGGTTAATTAAAAACAAACAAACAAACCAACAAACCATGATGAGGTGCTTGGGAAGAATCCTTGTATTTAAGAAGCTCAAACCTTAAGTGGTGATAGTGAGAGAGGCCTGAGTGATTTGGTAATGATCTCTTGGCATTTACCTCCCAGCACTTAATGCAGATCTGTCTGTTCAGCTAGTTTTTTTTCTTACCTGTGTATTACTAAGAAGGTTCCAAAACCACCAGAGCAGTTGGAGAAGACAGTGTGGAAAGATTAGTAATGCCAGTTCTATCACACCCACAAAGCAAAACCCTACAAACCTCTCAATCCAGCCAGTCCTAGTGATGTATAGCAGAGACACCTTCGCTTCTGGCTCCTCTCGTTTACTGCTTTCATCATCAGAAGCCCAGTGTTATATTAAAGAATGTATTAAAGCACCCTGCTTGGTTGATCTGTTCTGTGATTCTTTGGTGTTCACAGTGATATATTATAATTACTTTAAAGAAAGCTGCAAAGGAAGAAATGCATTCATCGTAAGACTACAGGAAGATACGTTTGTTGTGTTGCTTAGTTGTAAATAGTTACCATGTGCTTAGGCTGTGGCTTTTTCCAGACACTGACTGTGACTAGGCCGGCAAGAACAGGTAATAGACATTGCCATTTTTCAACCAATACAGTGACTATTGTCTAGGTCCAGCCAGGCCCAGCCAGCCTGGTCAATGGTCAGGCATAATGGGAGTTGTGGTCCAAAACATCTGGAGTGCACCAGATTGGGGAAGGATGGTCTCGGTCAAGGATGACCAGTGTCTGTGTTCTTGGGGCTACTCCAGATGGCGGCCATATAAACTGGCCCCCACGTGGATATAGTTGGGTTCTCTCATAAAGTTGACGTCATCTAGGAGTAAGGGCTTCACCTTTGCAGACTATGCGTGATCAGGCACAGCTGGAACATTAGATATAGACTTTAAAGGGCATCTTTAGACAGAAAAAAGTCCTACAACTCCCAACATGCCCCAGCCATGAGAATTGTAGGACTTTTTTCTGTCTAGATATGCATAGGATTGCGCCCTAAAGTGAGTAAGGCTGGGTTCACACAACACGCTAACCCATGATGGCTAATTTTCTGGAACAACCCATGATGGCTTAGTGTGTTGTCTGTGGGATGTTTTTCTCACCCACGGTGGGTTATTTCCCCCAAATAAGCCACCCTGAGAACCCTTACTCTGCAGTAAGGGTTATTTTACCTGTGGTGGGTTAGCGTGTTGTCTGTCTGTCACAGCACTGTGGGTTATGGAGATAGCCTGCAGAGTTGCTTGGCAAGAGCGGCCAAAAATGCTGCCACCGCTTTGCTCCTCTCAAGCGATCTATTCCTGCCACAAAGGACGCAGGGATACCTGCCTGGCTGGGCAGGAGGCCTACAGCAGGAGGAGGAGCAAGGGGGTGGGGGACAACAAACTACTCTGTGTAGCCTGTTTGCCTGATTGTCTGGTGGGAGCACAGTAGATTGTTTGTATAACCACCTACCCAGCGTAGCTAGTCACGTACCATGGGGTAGCGTGAAGTGTGAACAGGCCCTAAGAAAGTCTCTGTCTTCCCTCCCCCACTTCTCTCTCTCTGGACTTTCTCCCCTTACAGCCTAAAATATGTTTTTATTTTTTTCTTATGAGATAACTTGTATGCAATTTTTTCACCACACCTTGATGAAAGTCTGGCAGGGATCAGAGAAATGGCTTTGAGAGCTGGATCCGGTCCAAAAAATACTAGTTGGCCATCTCTTGTCTACATAAAACAAGACTCCCTTGCCAGAGCACCTCTGCATGTTCTGTGTCAAGCTAGTGCAAGAGGCTGTGGGTCCAGCCACGACACCTCACTAATGACTAGTAATGAGAGATGCTAGTAGTCCCCACAGAAAGTCTGAGACTCTTGTTTCCAAATTTAGGAAATCCTTTGGAGGTCTCAGGGATGAAAGCACAAGATGTGTATTTGTTTCCATAATAAAAATCAGGATGCCTTTTAGGCATTCTGCTGCTGCTTTTGAGTCAGAGCACAGATGGCCCACACCCTTAATCATCCATTCCCCCACCTTAAAACTGTGCTATAGAATTTAAGAAGAAATTAATTGCACCTGATGTTCGCAGTTTGTGCCATAGCTTAGCTTATTCACCAAATTTTCCGTTCCCACCTACCATTTAAACGACAGGTATTGCAGCTTCAGATCTTTTCTTTTGAACTATATAGCCATGTGCATGTTATCACATGAAGGAATACAAGGGGCTGTGGGGCTGCCTGTTTAGCCCCGCTCCTGGGGTTCACTTGGCCCCTCATGGCCCCTCATGTGTTGAGGGAGAATTTCTGCAGTGAGGAGACCCTTTTTTTAATCTGTGGAGGTTACCCATGTGATTCATAGAATCATAGAATCATAGAATAGTGGGGTTGGAAGGGGCCTACAAGGCCATCGAGTCCAACCCCCTGCTCAATGCAGGAATCCAAGTCAGAGCATCCCTGACAGATGGCTGTCCAGCCTCATCTTGAAAATAAGGATTAATACCCTGGCAACCTTTTTTTAGGCTGCTTTTTAAAGGTGGCATACGATTACCAATTTGTGCTCGAGATAAGCGCTTGACTGGCAGTGGTCGAAAAACTCACTGTGGTCCAAGCAACCCAAGATACCCTGGGATGGTGGTTTTGGACCTCTCAGAAGAAAATGGCTGCATTTGCACCTAACTCTAAGCCATGGTTTATGTTAAAACCATGGTTTGTTGCTTAGCCATGAATTGTCCCGCAGATGAACAAACAAACCATGGCTTGTTTTCCCAATTTTTTATTTCTTTCTCTCCCACCCATTTTGCCAATCTTCAGAGCAGTTTCACTTTCAGGCTTCTCTTGCTGGGCACCTCTGTTTCAAGGAAGTCAGCAGTGCAAACAAACCAGGGATAAGTCACGGTCCTGCGTTCAGTCATCACAACAAGTCATAGTTTAAACAAGCCAGACTATGCAAGCCGACAACAAACCATGCCTTCTATGTGTGGTTAATAGCTGGTTAACAAACCATAGTTTGTTTGTGGGGATGTGTTCAGACCATCCCCATCCTCACAGTGATGTAGTGGAGCCTGGGTTTACAGGGACACAGTGTCAGCACTTTTTTTTTTTAGCAGAGATGCTATCATCTGCCACCCCCACCCCACCCCCCTTAGACTTGTTTCCTCTGAGCTTAGCTGCAATCTTCACAGTATGGGGTGGGGGAGAGTGAATTTTCCCAACAACCATATATTGTTCTGTGTTGTCATGCAAAACATTTTACTGTAGCTTGGTCTTGAATGGGCAATTAAGACTCATTCGCTTTACAAAATACCTGCTTCTGGGGGAGAAGCATGGATCCTTGCAGATCCTTAGGCAAACTTGTTTCTGAAAGGGGCAGGTGATCTCCACAAGTGAAACTATGTCTATACTGTAAAGTATGAAGTGTGATGTGAGTTGGGGTTTTCCCCCCTCCCCCACTGCCACAGGTGTAATAATTGGCCAACCCATAACAGACCCTAATCTGTGCAGATATTAAACAGATTAATATCTCTCTCAGATTATGAGATGCAAATAAGGGCTGGTCCTCTGTGCTTTTCATAGTTGTGTGGCAGAGGGCATGTTCCCAGGCGCAACTTTTCTTTCCCCTGCGTGAGAAGTTGCATCTACCACAATCCCCTCTTCTATACAACTCATAAAGAGACAGGAGCCCTTTCTTCCTCTGCATGTGGCTAGAGATATGAAATTTCCAGAAATTTTAAAGCCATGGGGAAAATACCCATTTTTTTCTGTTTTTCCCCCCAGAAAAAATGGAAATTCTGGGAAGAAATTGAAAAATAATATTTATTCTTTTTAGCACTCTTTAAAGATCTAAAGTCACTTTTTTCCTTTAGGACAGCCTTCCCCAACCTGGTGCCTTCCAGATATTTTGGATTCTAGCTCCTGTCAGCCTCAGGCAGGATGGCCAATGGTCAGGAATGCTGGCCATTGCAATCCAAAATATCTGTAGGGCACCAGGATGAGGAAGGCTGCTTTAGGAACGTAAAGCAGCCTTTGTGTTCCTAATAGCTTGGTTTGTTCATAAAATTATTATATTTAAAAACTTTAAAAAGTGAACTCAGTTTGTACATTTGTAATTATTGGCTTTATAAACTATACTTTTAAAATTTAGTATACCAAACATGATTAATTTTATGAGCAAATGAAGTTATACATAACATATTTTAGTTTCCTAGTTTGTGTGTGACCAGGGGGAACTTCAGTAAATACTCCCTGGAACATCTGAATTATCCTAGAATCCAGAAGAAGCAGGAAAAACTGAAGGAAGAGGAAGATAAATCCAGAAATACAGGACTCTGTAGAACTGCCAAGAATGTACATTTTCTTTCATATTATGAAATAGTGGTGACTATTCACATGTTGGGAAATTGAGGATCCCAAAATGTTTATGAGTAATAGATACATTGAATCAATAATTTTAATAAGAAATGGAAGAAATAACTATTCTGAGAATCTTACTGAGGATGCTGAGAGGATTAAAAACATTTTCCCCATGGCTTCATTATTTCTAGGCGTTTCACATCTCTAGTCTTTCTATAAAAGCCTTCTTTATTACATAGTTTTAAAAAATCATTTGGTGGAGAGTAAAGACTTGGTAACAATATATAAACACTTTGTCTTAAATCCTAAAAGAAAATACTTCATAATCCAAAAATGTTCAATTTTCCCTACTTTTCAGAAAAAACCAAAAACGGTCTTTGGAAAAAAACGGGAAAAATTGTGTGTGCATTCCGGGGGGGTTTCCGGGCCTTCACATCTCTACATGTGACCATCCTGCTCTGCAGAGCTAGATGCCAGAGATGCCTGCATAAAAGTGGCACGCTTGCACACAGGTTGTCTGGAGCCTTGGCAGGCGGCAAACTGGTTCACATGAACCAGGGGATGTGAACTGGTTGCTGTTGGGGAAGGAGACCAGCTGTGAAGGGCCAGAGTCCCTAATGCAGACTTGGTCTATCTAAGCTTCCACAGCAGCGACCACCCCTTTTGTTATCGTATGAGTCCCTTGTTCATTTATTTTACTGAATGGGAGAAGAAATCCTTCCTGTGTCACAGGACTTGAGGGCACCGGCATTTGCATGACTTCTTTCTAGGTTTAGCAGATGAAGCATGGAGAAGGAGCAGCCTCTGACAAGTTCCTTCTTGCTCCCTGACTCTTTAACCCTGTTAACGTCATGACTCGAACTGTACTTTTAAGATCTTGGCTCTCTGGCTGGCAGTAAGCTCTGTGTGTATCTTTTTCTCATAGCCCAGGCCCGTCAGGTTTCCGTAAGGCTGGGGTGGGGAACCTGTGGCCCTCCAGATGTTTTAGACTACAGCTGTCATCATCACTGGCCATTGGTCATGCTGGCTGGGGCTAATGGGAGTTGGAATCACAGGTTCCCCACCTTTGTCCTAAGCACTTGTGTCTTGAGTTGTTTGCTCAGCACATGGGCAGGCAAAGATCTTTGGGGAAGTGAAGCTGTCTTTCAATAGCTGCCATCTCAAACTACACAAACTAGTACGCAAGTGACGTGTGCTTCTCTTTGTGCTATTGTTTTCCCAGTATGTGTAGTCTGTTGACTGATCTCCTTAAAGCATCGTTGTACATTTCAGTGGTGACATTGGGTGGAGATTGACAGTGACAGAGCATCACCAAATACGATGGGGTTTCAGAAAAAAATATTTTACCTACATTGATCACTGATTATAGTGAACATTTGAGCCCAACACATATGTTCAAAATGATGATATGAAGTTGTCAACCCGGGATTATGACTACTTTGTCACTTTTTTCCGGATAGATGCTCAGTGTCTTTAATAGTGCATAAAACTTAATGGCTGATGGGGGTGGGGGGAGCAGCATCTGTTGAATTTCTACCTGTCACACAGAAGTTGAAGGCATAGAGCTTCAGTAAGGAATACAGCAATTGCATTACATGTAGCTTCAACCTGAAAATATTAGTGATGGTATGATTTAGTGGTATGATAGCCCATATTCATTTGCTCATTAACTAGCAGTTGTGACTACGGGAATCCCCAAATACTGCGATAATTACTGCCAACCCACCCATATAGATGAAATGGGAGAAGCCAATTCTAATTAGCCCTGAAGTTAAACGTCAGACATCTTGTTCCACAAGAAAATGAAATGGTAGCCAGTTTCTTGTCAGGATTGGAAAAGTTATACTTAGCAGCAAAAGCCAGATGTGAGTGACAGTCAAAACCTTACTATGTTTTGTCTATCATAATTAAACATTCCCACAAAAGAATCAAATACATGCGTAATCAGTGGGGTTACAAATTGAGGCTATGCACCTAACGTTTGGTTTAAAGTGAAAGTAGAACTATTTCTGAATTTTCGATCTGGAAAAAATGTCTGGAAAAACGAGTCTGTCTTCTTTAAGATAGAATGATGCCAAGCAACTGGCAGGTACTTGATCATTGATTTTAATTTAGCACAGGAAGGAACAGTACCTGGTAGAGATCTTCTGGAGATATCCAGGGGAAATATAGGCACCTATAATTAACCTAAACAGTGTGTAAATATTCTCTCATTTCACAGTAGAATGTTAATGAAAAAGCACTCACCTGTCTTTATGCAAAAATATTTTCAGGATTATGGGTAAATCCAATGTCATGCGAGTGGACTTCTATTCACACAACAGGACTTTGCCTGCAGCTCTCTCTGTACCTTCCAAAACCGCTCAAGAGGGTCCCCCAACCCCTTGGTTTTCCATTGGGGGGAAACCAAACAGTTCCGCCAGTGGTTTCCATTCCTCTGGCAGATGGCCAGTGTTGGGTACTACTAGGGATGCCTGTTGCTGCGAAATCTGGCCCTTTGGGAGCTTGCTGAGCTTCCACGGTGCACCTGACTTGGCTTGCTTTTGCAAGCCAAGCTGGGTAGTTTCCCCAGGTTCCAGGGACTTTTAACACATTTTTTTTGTCTCGGCCATAATTTGCACAGATAGAAATTTACACAAATCACAGTCACAAAAACTGCGCAAATTTGCATAATTTGCACAAATTTTGGCTGTGAATTGCACAAATTTGTATAAGTTGAACAATGTACAGCCATAATTTGTGCAAATGTATTTTTACCCCCCCCCCCCAAATTAGGATGTGAAACTGTGGTTTCAAATTGTATGGCAAACCACGGTTTCCATTCACCATAAACCCTTGTTACATTTGCACTGAGCAAGCCATGGTTAAAGCAGTTCCCCTGCTTCTAGCCTCTCTGATTGTAAGGCAACAATTAGATCTAAGTGATGTATCTGTACATATACTTGCACCTAAGCCAGCAAGTTAAACTGTTGCTCTTCAACCAGTGGTTTATAACCCACAACTTGGCCATGCCCCCACCTAAGGGAGGAAACTCTCCAGCTGTGATACTGCCATTTTTGTTCGTTTAGGATTTTGAGAATGAGAGAGAGAGAAAGAAGGATGGAAGTCTATGATAAAAAAAACTGGGTCCCGTATTACAGCTTGGTATAAGGTGGGTCTCAAAAGCTTGATGACTACTGAGTTAAACGCATGGTTAATGCTAGCCAATGTTTATCATTATAGCCCATTTTATACGGGATTTCACCTGCTGACTATGCCTCTGTGTATTCAGCGAAAGTGTAAAAAGGGGTCTATGTGTGTACAGCTGTTCCTGATCACAGGGAGTATCCTATGCACAGACAGATGTACACATGTAGAAGCCCCTTATACACTTTAACTGAGTGTGCAGAGGTTGGGCCAACAGACACGATCCCTTCCATGTTTTCAGTCTTTGCATGAAGGAAACTAGTGAACGGGGCTTACGTCTGCATCAGGGTGATGACAGCAAAAGAATCAGAAATGAAGGACGTGTAAACAGCAGCTGATGTAGAAACACACACTGGCAAACAGTAGCAACATGAAAGAACTGGCTACTGTGCATGTGCGGTTTCAATAAAGCAGAAGTCTTATCGTGAAGTTTGCCAGACAGTGTTGTTGAGCTATTGACAGAGCTCCAAATGCTGAGCAGAAGGGGTAATACACTCTCTTGAGCTGTCAATGAGTTTTCACTTCTGTTTTTAACGTATGGATCATAAATGGTTAACATGTAGTTCAGGCAGCATATTGCTTTTTTCTGCTTTGTTTTACTGTTCTGCCTCCTGACTGTTCTTGTTTTCCTTCATTAGGACCTGCAATGGACAACAATACAAGGAGGCCTGTCGTGAGCTTTGCACTTTGCCTAATATCATTTCTGGCTTGTGAGGGGAGTTCAGAGAAAGGCAATGCTTCCCTATTGCACTTTACGTATCCTCTTTATAACACCACGATCTATGAAAATTCGGCTCCCAAAACCTACGTTGAGAGCTATGTCAAAATGGGCATTTACATCACAGACCCAGCATGGGACATCAAATACAGAATTGCTTCTGGTGACACTAGTGGCCTGTTTAAAGCAGAGGAGTATATCGTTGGAGATTTCTGCTTTTTGAGGATTAGAACTAGAAGTGGCAATACTGACCGGTTGAACAGGGAGTTCAGAGACAAGTACATGCTAATAATCCAAGCCATGGAGAAGACGTTTTCCTATGAGGCTTGGGCCAAAGTACTGATCCACATCCTTGACAGGAATGACTTGAAGCCTCTGTTCTCACCCCCTTCTTACAAAGTGACTGTCCAAGAAGACGTGCCCCTAAAAACTGTGATTGGTGCTGTCAGTGCCACAGATGCTGACATTGGCCAGAATGCAGAGTTCTATTACGCATTAAATGCAAGGTCACCCTTGTTTACAATTCACCCCACTAGTGGTGTCATTATGAATGCTATGAGACTGAATGTCACCCACAGAGGAAAGCACCAGTTGAAGGTCCTGGCTGTGGACAGAATGAGGAAGATCTCTGAAGGTAATGGCTTTGGAAACTTGGCCAGTCTTACAGTCCAGGTGGAACCATCTCTCAGGAAACCCCCTGTTATTGCATCAGTGACGGTGAGGTCATCTGATTCTGCTGAGGATCTCCTCTATGCTACTCTGAGTGTGGAAGCAGATGGATCAGGAGCTGAGGTAGATTCAGTTGACATTGTGGACGGAGACCCGAGAAGGCATTTCAAATCCATCAGATCGTACATGGGAAGCAAGGAGTTCATGATAGTGGCAGCCAAAGATCAGATCAATTGGAATGATAACCCACTTGGTTTCAATCTCAGCCTGCGGGCTAAGGATAAGAACAAACCACCACTTCTTTCTCAGATTGTAGTTATTCACATACCGCCTTCAAAACACACTTCTGCCAGATTTGAAAAAGATATGTATCAAGTGCAACTCGGTGAGTTTGCACCTCCTGGGAGTCATGTTGCTTTGGTTCAAATTATTCCGCTTCTCGCAAATATAAAGTACATTCTGAAGCCTAGTTCTGACAGCACAAGGTTTAAAATCAACCCTCAAACTGGCCTGATAACTACAGACAAATGGATGGATTTCCAGGAACAGTCTCACTTTGAACTGGAAGTTACAGCCAGTTACAGTCAGGTCTCTGTCACTGTCGTGGTTGATATTATTGACTGCAACAACCACGCTCCAAGTTTCACCCAGCCTTCGTACCATGGCAGCTTCAATGAAAATCTGCCTCCTGGCACCAATGTCCTCTCAGTAAAGGCTACAGATAGTGACTCTGGGGAGAACGGTTTTGTCACCTATACCATAGCCAACCAGAGAGCTGTTCCATTTGTCATTGACCCATTTTCAGGTGTCATCTCCACCTCCAAGTTAATGGATTATGAGCTAATGCAGAGGTGGTACCATCTGCGTGTCTGGGCGTCAGATTCAGGATCTCCTTTTCGCCATCAGACGGAGGTTTATGTTTCCCTCATTCTGAGTAACCTGAATGATAATGTGCCAGTATTTGAGAAAATTAACTGCAATGGAAGTGTGCCATGGGACTTGCCTGTTGGGCACTCTGTGGTCACAATGTCAGCCATTGATATAGATGAGCTACAGCACATAAAGTATGAAATCATGTCTGGCAATGAAAGGCAGCTTTTTGAACTGGATTCTGTATCTGGGGTGATTTCCCTTAGAACTTCTCTCCGAGATCTCTATACTGGACTACCAACCTTCTACACTCTCAAAATTACTGCTGCAGATGGAGATAACTACGCTTTCCCAACATGTGTAAACATCACTGTAGTCAACCAGGACATCCCAGTCTACTTTCAGTGTGAAGAAACTGGGGTGTTGAAGGAAGTGGCTAAGACCGTCATCCACTCTGCTGACTCCCAGACTCCAGAGCAAAACCTGGATGAAGATTCTTCCTTGAATGCACACCTTATAAACCATCATGCACCACAGTTCGATGACTCCTTCCCAAGGTCCATTGATATAATGGAGACAATACCAGTCAACTCAACCATTGCTCAGCTGACAGCAATAGACAGTGATACTGGCTTTAATGGAAAGGTGGTCTATGTAATATCTTCTGGAAATGAAGATAGCTGCTTTTATGTAGACACAGAAACGGGTCTCCTTCTGGTGTCTTCTCCTTTAGACCACGAAAGAACAACTTTCTATGTAATTAACATCACAGTGTATGACCTTGGCACTCCTCAGATGTCATCCTGGAAGTTGCTAGCAGTAAACGTTCTGGATACAAATGATAATGCTCCTACATTTTTGCAAAGCACATACTTGGTTACTGTACCAGAGGACATAAAAACAGGCACAACAGTCACTGTGGTGAAAGCCAATGATGCTGATACAGAAGACAATGGGAGAGTGAAATATTCCTTTCTAGTACCCACTGATAAATTTGCCATCAACAGTATCACTGGAGAAGTAGTAGTGACCGCTTCCCTTGACAGAGAATTATGGCCTCATTATGTCCTAAAAATTGAGGCCAGGGACCAGCCACAAACAGGCCACCAGCTCTTTGCAATTGCCGATCTGGTTATTTCCTTGGAAGATGTAAATGACAATTCTCCACGTTGCATCCCAGCCTTGAATAAGGTGAAAGTTCCTGAGGACCTGCCCCTTGGGACAATTCTGCTGTTCCTGGAAGCCTTTGATCCGGATATCAACTCTGAGGGAGAGCTGAAATACAGTCTGTTCATTGATGATGAGAATACATTTCATCTGAATGAGCTCACAGGGGCTCTGTTCTTGGAAAAAGAGCTAGACTACGAGAAGAGGGACTCTTACAATCTATCTGTGAAGCTCAGTGATGCTGGGAAGCCCCATTCTCTCTCTTCCCTCTGCCATATTGAGATTGATGTTTTGGATGTCAATGAAAATTTGCATCCTCCTCGCTTTGCTTCTTTTGTATACGAAGGATCGGTGAAAGAGAACAGCCAAGAGGGGACATCTGTGATGAGAGTAATAGCTCAAGATGGCGATAAAGGGAAAGATGGAGAAATCCAGTATTTCATCAGAGAGGGAACAGACCTGGCTGTCTTCAGTATTGAAAAGGACACAGGTAATAATGAGGCACTACAGAGTATAGGAGTGTTTCAAATGAAACTGATGGTTTGATGTGAAATGTTGATTTGCCAGTATTTCTGCCCCTATATTCGTGTTTATAGGTTACTGAAAAATTTGTATTGCAGAATTAATCTTTCTTCTTTGCAACAAACAGTAGAGAACAAACATTTCTTGAATGCACGCCTCTCTATAATTTAGCAACCAGAGTTACTCAAAGGCTGGACTATTAGAACCTCACAAGGGGATACACAGAATTTTCATAAGCTCTTAATTTCGATAGGATATTTTCTGCTTATTTGGGGGAGGGGGAGCATCTGTTTATCTATGGGCTTAGAAGGACATAGAATGTGAAATACTTCATTGTTTTAATTAGGCTGTAATCATATGCATACTTACCTGAGAATGAGCCCCATTGAACAAAATGGTACTTATTTCTGAGTAAACATGCATAGGATTGCACTGCAAAAGGCAGTGAGTTTTCAAGCATGTTTTTTTCCCCATTTAACAGAGATAGTTAGAACATAATTTTTTTTTTTTAAGCTCCTTTTATATACCCAGGATGATAGCAACTTGGCTGGATCCGCTGCTGTTAGAACAAAGGTGACAAGTGCAAATTGTATTACTTAGAACAGCTAAGATAGATTTCTTTAAGATGTTCAGGGACAATGAAAATAGAATAACCATAAAATAAGGTTTGAACGGTACATTTTCACTTGCTACAGTGGCTGGAATCCACTGAAGTCTTTCTACTGACAGAACAGCTTCTATTAGTGGAACCAGAAAGAGGGAGATTCCCCCTCCCCCCTGCAGCCCCCTCCCCACGTACCCTTAAAATCTGCTCCAGAGGGTTGGGGGGACCCTCCAGGGTCAGTTTTGAGTATGGGGGCTGCAGGAGGAAGAGAGGCAGAGATAGTTCTGTCCGACCACTTGCACAACTCTGGATTCCATCCTTTGTCTTTAAAGTAAACTCTGAAACCCATTTACTTTAAATTTTAAAAGAGGAATATATTACACATATTTTTTCTGGCTGTGTAATCCATGGAATTTTTTTGTTTGTTTCCCTTAGGTACAATCTTTACCACAGGGCCACTAGATAGAGAATCCCGCTCTCATTACTGGCTGACAGTGCTGGCTGTGGATCTAGGATCAGTACCTCTGTCTTCTGTTGTTGAAATTTACATTGATGTCACTGACGTAAATGACAATCCACCTCAGATGTCCAGTCCTGTCTATTATTCCTCTGTCATGGAGAATTCACCAGCCAACACTTCCATCCTTCAGGTTGAGGCTATGGATCCAGACTCTGGCTCCCAAGGGAAGCTGACTTTCCATATCATCAATGGGAACCATCAAGGATTGTTTGCCATTAATCCTGTCACTGGTAAGGAATGAATACATGAAGATTCTGTGTTTGCTTTTTTAAACTCTCCTAGAGTATATGAGATGCTTTATGGAGTAGAGTTTGATCTCTATTGTCCACCATTTCCAGAGTTTGAATTTCAAAATTCAGAATTCTAAAGCCTAGAATATTAGGTTGTTTGGGCTGATTTAAATGTTCAGTCACTCAGATGGCACAGTCACCACCTCACAAATGACACAGGCAGCCACTGATTTAAAAGTGCTCCCGTATGAAACTCATTCCCAACATCTACACCAATCACCTTAATAAGATAGGGTTGCCATTCAATGGCATCCAGTGATGTCATTCCACCAGTAGAAGGGAGAACGCTGGTGGAATGGACTTCCCCTCCTCCTGAAGACCTCAGTGCACCTGCAAATCTGGGGATGCTCTGGAGCAGTTTTAAGGCCTGCAGGGAGGAGGAGAAGATGGGGAAGTACCGTTGATGAGTGGAAGTACCATTGTGCGAGTGGACTTCTGCTAGTGTAACGTTGGCTCAAGCCATTGTACTAGATTTTTGGGCAAAGTGATGGTAAGGTGCGGCCTAGAGCAGACTGAATATCATTGTGATGATAGAATTTGTTAATTGGTTCCATACGTCAGACATAACTCCTGGTGGAATCACATGATACAAAACATCTTCCCTCCATGCAAGCAGTCCCAGCCTTCTCCAGGCTTGCAGTCACATCAGCAAGCAAAGTGCTTTTACTGAACAATCACAGATATGGTTAGAAGCTGTCCCTGTGGCCCTGCTGGAACTTTTTCCAGGCACCATTCAATAATGGGAGTTGTTTCAGGTCATATCCATGCCCCTTCACATAGAACATTCTCCCATGCAAAAGTGTGTTTCGGAACAACTTATGTGAAGAAAAATAACCATGTTCAGCTCACACCACTATTGTTACGGTGTGAGCTGAAATGGCCTTTTAGACGCTTGAGTTCCTAATTCCTATTCAATGCAAGCAGCTTTCAATGCCAGCTATATTCCCCTTGCTTTTCAATTTCCATAAACCTGAGCTGTGTTTATCACTTCCTTTGTTTTTGTCAGTGTTAGCAAAGGAGGTATCAACTTATTCTTTCCCCGTCTTTTGTGTCCATTATGTCTGTGTCATCTCTAGCTTAGGTAACAGATCCTTCCAGATTTTAAAAATCCTACTGGTGTTTAATGTAAACTGCCTCTCAGCATTAGTAAACTCCTATTGGGCTCATCTTAAAGCAAAATGGTTCCTACTCTGAAGCTGTAATCCTATACACAGCTATGTGGAAGTAAGTCCCATTGGAATAGCAGAACTTACTTCTGAGTAGACATGCATAGGTTTCCACTTTAAGTGATGCAGTGCAATAGATATAGGTGCTGTGCATTATACAATGTGGATTTAGGCTGCAATCCTATATACACTTACCTGGAAATAATTCCCATTGAACTCCATGGGAATTACTTCCCAGTAGACATGCATAGAATTGCACTGCAGATAAGCTGACCTTTGGGCTGCAATAGGTATATATTAGGAATACAGGTCAGGTATATTGGAACAGTCCATTAATTTTGAGTTTGTGGCTCTGGCTGACGTAGGAGAGGTGTGAATGCACCATGTTGACTTTAGGTAGTGAAATTTGCTTCTTGGTTTTGGATCCTTGTACAGCAACTAAGTGAAGGCATACAGGCTCCAGCACAAACTTCACCACAGCTGATGACTGGGAACATGCCAAGGTCCATTCCTAGAGGAAAAGGCTATCAGTGGCTAATAGTCATGATGGCTATGTGCTACCTCCAGGATCAGAGGCAGTGTGCCTATGTACAGCAGTTGCTGGGGAACATGGGCAGGAGGGTGCTGTTGCGCTCATGTCCTTCTTGTGGGTTTCCGTGGGCAGCTGGTTGGCCACTGTGTGAACAGAAAGCTGGAATAGATGGACCTTTGGTCTGATCCAGCATGGCTCTTCTTATGTTCTTATGTTCTCAGACCATTTAGAGGGCCATCAAGAGCATTAACATCTTTTCATTTCATTTCATTTATTGCATATAACCTGCTCCTCCTTCCTGAGGGAAGCCAAAAGCACTTAATAAAACACACACACACTTAAAGCAAAATACCAGAATCATAACTCAATACAACAAAACATAGTATATCAAAATACAAAAGAGGCTGAAAACCAAATTCATATCTAAATAGTATCAGTAATATATCTTTAAAATCCATAATAATTAATTTGGACAACCATTCCTCTTAACTGTAAAATTAAGAGTTCTATGGAACACAGCACAACCGGAGGGGGCTCTACCAGCTTCATCTGAGTGTGACCCAGGCTTTGGATCCAGCTTGCTGCAACTGAGAGGAACACTGCTAGTGGTAGGTCTCCACTCACAGAGGACCGCGCTGGTGCACTGGGGGCTTGTGTGACAATGGAGTGCCCTCCACCAGCGGAGGGAACCTGCTAAATCATGTCCTCCAGCAGGCAGCATCAGGGCGTTAGGGCTCAGTGGCTGTTCTTTGACTTGAACTCCTGCATTGAGGAGGGGGTTGGACTCAGTGGTCTTACAGGTCCCTTCCAACCCTACTATTCTATGATTCTATGATTCCCTCTGCCATTAGAAATGTAGCAGTTGCCAGAAGCACCAGCTGTTTGGCTGCAGTTTTTTAGTGGCATGGGTCTTTTGCTCAGTTTTAGGTAGTTTAGATGGTAGAAGAGAGGAATAATGAACCCAGTATACAGTAGTGTAGTAGTAAATTTTGAAGTGCAGACACTCATCATGAGAGTCCTGATAGCTGTGCTGCCAAAGTGAGGCCAAAAAGGCAAGCAGCCATGTTGATCCATGTCAACAATCCAATTCTAGTAGTTTTCATCTCCACCAGGAGAAGGTCTTTTGCGAAGCTAATGGGTCTAATTGCCCATTCAGGACCAAACCACCCCAAAAATACTTCACATCACAATGGGAACAATAAATTGTTGGGAAAATACCCCACCCCACCCCGCTACTGTGAGGATTACAGCTAAGTTCAGCACAGGGAACAGGGAAGTCTAAGGCGGGTGGCAGATGACATCAGTATCCCTGCTAATCAGAAAGTCCCAGCACTTCGACCCTATGAGTTCTGGCTCCACTACGCCACTGCCAGTGTGCATATGCCAGGGATTTGTTAGAAAGAATGAGGAAGGCTTGGTGAAGGGGCAGGGCTGACAGCCAAGGATGGTGAATTGGGTTTTGGTGGTGAGCTGGGCTGCCCTCTTATTTGAGAGACAAGGGAACAGAAGAGGTGGGACTTCCTCAATCAGTTTTATGGCTACAGTGTTTCCAGGGATGCCAGGCTTGGGATATCTCCTACAGTTACGCGCAGCCTTGAGGACTGGCTGTCTACTTGGCTGAGTGTTTCCCCCCACAAGAAGCAATTAGTAGATACCAAGCTGTAACCCACCTAGTTGAATCAAGACATGCATTGTAGCCTGTCAGATGATTGACAACCCTTCCCCACTCCATTTTTGAAGATCCAGGTTTATTGAGCTCCTTATAGTTCAATCTGATTTCGATATTGACCATCTGGTGACGTCCATGTGTAGAGTCGCCTCTTGTGCTGTTGGAAAAGAGTGTTTGCTATGATCAGCATGTTCTCTTGGCAAAACTCTATTAGCTTTTGTCCTGCTTCATTTTGTACACCAAGGCCATGCCTGCCTGTTATCCCGGTGATTTCTTGACTTCCTACTTTAGCATTCCAATCCCCTATGATGAAGAGGACATCTTTTTTTGGTGTTAGTTCTAGAAGGTGTTGTAGGTCTTCATAGAACCAACCAACCTCAGCTTCTTCGGCCTCAGTGGTTGGGGCATAGACTTGAATTACTGTGATGTTGAATGGTTTGCCTTGGATTCGTACTGAGATCATTCTATCATTTTTAAGATTGTACCCCAGTACTGCTTTTCCCACCCTTTTGTTGACTATGAGTGCTACTCCATTTCTTCTAAGGGATTCTTGCCCACAATAGTAGATATGATGGTCACCTGAATTAAATTCGCCCATGCCTGTCCATTTGAGTTCGCTGATTCCCAAGATGTCGATGTTCAATCTTGCCATCTCATGTTTGACCACCTCCAGCTTACCTTGATTCATTGATCTGACATTCCAGGTTCCTAAACAATATTGTTCTTTACAGCATCGGATTTTCTTTTCACCACCAGACACATCCACAGCTGAGTGTCCTTTCGGGTTTGGCCCAGCCGCTTCACTCTTTCTGGCGCTACTTGGAAATACCCTCTGCTCTTCCCCAGTAGCATATTGGACACCTTCCGACCTGAGGGGCTCAGCTTCCGGCGTCATCTCTTTTAGCCTTGTGATACGTTCCATGGGGTTTTCTTGGCAAGAATACCGGAGTGGGTTGCCATTTCCTTCTCCAGTGGACCACATTTTGTCAGAACTCTCTGCCATGACCTGTCCGTCTTGGGTGGCCCTGCACGGCATAGCTTATGGCTTCACTGAGTTACGCAAGCCCCTTCGCCACAACAAGGCAGTGATCCATGAAGATGGAGAAGCTCCATACAGTCAGTAAAAACAAGACCTGGAGCTGACTGTGGCTCAGATCATGAGCTGCTTCTTGCAAAATTTCGGCTTAAATTGAAGAACGTCGGGAAAGCCACTAAACCTTTCAGGTATGACCTAAATCATATCCCTGATGAATATACAGTGGAGGTGAGGAATAGATTTCAGGGATTAGACCTGATAGACAGAGTGCCTGAGGAACTATGGACGGAGGTCCGTAACATTGTTCAGGAGGCAGCAACGAAATCCGTCCCAAAGAAAAAGAAATGCAAGAAAGCCAAGTGGCTGTCTGATGAGGCTTTACAAGTAGCTCACGAAAGAAGGGAAGCGAAAAGCAAAGGAGAAAGGGGAAGATATACCCAACTGAATGCAGAGTTCCAGAGAATAGCAAGGAGAGACAAGAAGGCCTTCTTAAATGAACAATGCAAAGAAATCGAGGAAAACAACAGAATGGGAAAGACTAGAGATCTCTTCAAGAAAATTGGAGATCTCAAGGGAACGTTTTGTGCAAAGACGGGCATGATAAAGGACAAAGAAGGCAGGGACCTAACAGAAGCAGATGAGATTAAGAAGAGGTGGCAAGAATACACAGAAGAACTCTACAGGAAAGATCTGAATGTCCCTGATAGCCATGATAATGCGGTCACTGAACTTGAGCCGGACATCCTAGAGAGTGACGTCAAGTGGGCCTTAGGAAGCATTAGTAACAACAAAGCTAGCAGAGATGACAGTATTCCAGCCGAGCTATTTAAAATCCTAAAAGATGATGCTGTTAAAGTGCTGCATTCAATATGCCAACAAATCTGGAACACTCAACAGTGGCCACAAGACTGGAAAAGGTCAGTTTACATTCCAATTCCAAAGAAGGGCAACGCCAAAGAGTGTTCAAACTACCGCACAATTGCGCTCATTTCACATGCCAGCAAGGTGATGCTCAAAATCCTACAAGCTAGGCTTCAGCAGTATGCGAACCGAGAACTACCGGAAGTACAAGCTGGGTTTCGAAGAGGCAGAGGAACTAGAGATCAAATCGCCAACATTCGCTGCATCATGGAGAAAGCAAGAGAATTCCAGAAAAACGTCTATTTCTGCTTCATTGACTACGCTAAAGCCTTTGATTGTGTGGATCACAACAAACTGTGGCAAATTCTTAAAGTGATGGGAGTACCAGACCACCTTACCTGTCTCCTGAGAAACCTGTACGAGGGTCAAGAAGCAACAGTAAGAACCAGAGATGGAACAACCGATTGGTTCAAAATTGGGAAAGGAGTACGACAAGGCTGCATATTGTCACCCTGCTTATTTAACTTATATGCAGAGTACATCATGAGAAATGCCGGGTTGGATGAATCAGAGGTCGGAATTAAGATTGCCGGGAGAATTATCAACAACCTCCGATATGCAGACGATACCACCCTAATGGCAGAAAGCAAAGAGGATCTCAAGAGCCTCTTGTTGAGGGTGAAAGAGGAGAGTGCAAAAGCTGGTTTGAAACTCAACATTACAAAAACGAAGATCATGTCATCTGGCCCTATCACTTCCTGGCATATAGAAGGGGAAGAAATGGAAGCAGTGACAGATTTTACTTTCTTGGGCTCCAAGATCACCGCAGACGGTGACTGTAGCCATGAAATTAAAAGACGCTTGCTCCTTGGGAGGAAAGCTATGGCCAACCTAGACAGCATAGTAAGAAGCAGAGACATCACCTTGCCGACAAAGGTCCGTCTAATCAAAGCTATGGTTTTCCCAGTAGTAATGTATGGCTGTGAGAGCTGGACTATAAGGAAGGCTGAGCGCCGAAGAATTGATGCTTTCGAACTGTGGTGCTGGAGAAGACTCTTACGAGTGCCCTGGACTGCAAGGAGGTCAAATCAGTCCATCCTAAAGGAAATCAACCCTGAGTGCTCATTGGAAGGACAGATCATGAAGCTGAAGCTCCAATATTTTGGCCACCTAATGCGAAGAGAAAAGTCCCTGGAATAGTCCCTGATGCTGGGAAAGACTGAAGGCAAAAGGAGAAGGGGACGGCAGAGGATGAGATGGCTAGATAGCATCACGGATGCAATGAATATGAACTTGAGCACGCTCTGGGAGAGAGCGCAGGACAGGAAGGCCTGGCGTGCTATGGTCCATGGGGTCACGAAGAGTCGGACACGACTGAACGACTGAACAACAACAACAACAAATAGTTCTCTATACATGGCTGGTGGGCTGCATTCAAGTTGGCCCGTCACAAATTGTGCAGACCCAAGCTACTCTGTAATAACATTTAGCATGTATATAGCACTTTCTGGTCTTTGAAGCACTTTACATGTAGTACCTTGTTATTATTACAACTTCCTTGTAGGTTAGTTCATTATTATTATTATCTCCATGTTACAGATGAAGGCCTGAGGCCAAGAGAGATGGGGGGTGGGGGGCTTACCTAAGCACATCTAGTGAGATTATGGGAGAGGTGTGATTTAAAGTGCAGACTTTATCGGGGAGACTTCAGGCTCTTGGACACTATATACCAGCTTTCCTCCTGTGGCTGCAACTGTTCCATGCAAAATCAGTAGTTATGGTGGCGTTATGGACAGAATCCAAGGGGGTGCTTATGCCCCCGCCAATTCCTGTCTGCCCCACCAATTCCTGTCTGCCCCGTCGAGCCCCTTCCTCAAGCAGTGGGTCCTGCTGATTGTGCTGCACAAGGGAGATTTAGCACTTCCTAGGGGAAGCCCAGAAATGAGCAGTAACACTCGTTTCTGGAAGGAAGCTGGTGGGAACTCCCTTATGTGACCTGCCTCCTTCCAGAAACATGTGTTTCAGGTCGTTTCTGGTTGTCCCGGAAGGGCTAAATTTGTGGGGGCCGATTGCACAATGCAGTCAGCGTGGCGGAAGAGAATCAGCAGAGGCGGAAGCCCCCCAAGTATCATGGTGGCTGATAGGATGATCTCCTGGAGGGCTTGTGCACTGCACAAGTGGGCAGCCTTCAGGCTTCCAGGATTTGCTTTGGTTTTTTTTATTAGAGTCTCAAGGTCTACCAACTGGAGCCAGGTGCAAAGTACAGCTGGGGTGGGGTGGATGTGACAGACAAATCCGCTCCTGATTTCCCTCACCCACCCCAAGCTTTTTTCATTCCATCAGTCTCGTTTAGAGAGCGCAGCAGGGGAGGAAGCCTTTCTGTTGTGGTTAAACGACTGGGAGTTGGCAACCCTTGCAGATCTACTCCAAATCACCTAGGGATCTACCAGTAGATCCTGCTCTGCCTTCCGCACACCCCTGGTGTACTGTGCCCTTTCTGTCAGCCCTTTAAGAAAAGACAAAGAAAAGTGGGGGGAGAGATAACTACAAGACAAAAACTAAATCAGTAATAGTAAGAGAATATAGCTACCTAGTGATGATTAAAACTACATGCTGGTGCCAAAGGAGTATCCTTACCTGAACATATGGCACAGCTGTGCTTTTTATGGAGTGATCTTTCACTGGGAAGAGTTTCACAAAGTGTACTTATGGCCCAAAGAGCCCATTGACACACATGTTTGGGAAACATGTGTAGAACTGGGGCTTCCTTTGTAGCTTTTACTGCTGCAGCTCCCACAGCTGAGAAGGGCAGCCACTTTTTGAAAAAATGAACAGCCATCTGGGTTCTCAGCTGTGGGAGCTGCAGCAGTGCCAAGCACCAAGGAAGCACAAGCTGCCCACGCCTATGGCCTCTTGCAAACCTCAGACGAATATATTCAGGAATAGTACTGGTACTCTGTAGTAGTACTCTGAAGTAATAGTACTCTGAAGTAAATAGCTACAAGTTTTGTGTCATATGATGGGCTGAAGAAGAAATGGAAAACAGAGATTTGGTAAACAGAGGAAAGAGACTCTTGCACGTGGTTTGTAACATTTGCTGCTGTAAACCTGATAACATTTTAGTAAAGCTTTGACTGTTTACTAAAGAACTTTGCTCTCAATAAAAATGTCTGGTTTAGGTTTCTGAGCGTGTATAGAATGCCTTTCCTTCACCATCAAGTAACCACAACCCGTCCCCACAGTGGATTGTATCCAGTGTTAGTCTAATTTCAATCAGATTCATTTCATTTCACTCTAACGTTGGATACAGTGCAATTTAAGGTTAAGCAGTGAGGTTTCCAGAGCACATGGCTAGGCTTCCAGGCAATCTTTTGGCTCAGTGCTTCTCTTTTTACAACTTAAGCACCAAACTAACCTCTCCCTCTTGTCTTCTTGAACTGTCTTTCGTGGAACACACAGTGATCCCTTTGCTTGGTTATAATGGCAATGTAACAAGCAGGATTGACCGGCTTCCTGATTTAAGTGGTACCATATTTTCCCACTCCTCTTCCATTGGGTGCTTTTCCTATGTCTTTCATAGTTTGATTAAAGGCCACACTCCTGACTCACAAGGTAGCTCAGCTTTTGTACATTGTGCCCTCACCAATTTGGTTAGTGAAATTTCTCAGCATTTTCTTTATATTACATTTTTCTTTTCTTTATATTAGGCACTTTCTTTATTTTCTTTATATTATATTACTAAATCTCTCGTTTTATTGATGTGAGCCACTTTGAAAGAGAATAATTTTCTGAAAAGTGGGATAAAAAAGCAGCAAATAAATTAACAAATAAACCAATATCTATTAATCTACACATCGTGGACGAGAAACAAACTGGTTGTTGTCTTTTCCTACAACCACATATTGCTCATTTTACTGCCACAGGCTTTATCGTTGCTGTTTGTAAAGACTAGTTTGTTGTGTCATTCGTCTTTAAGCTGGGTTTCATTCCTGATTTTGGTAGGCATGTTCTTGTTTATTTTCCTTTTAAGAGAAGGAAAGTGAGGGAGAGAATGGAAGAAATGGTGACTGGGATGTGTGTGTACGAGTGGGATCTGCAGGAAAATGTTGCAGCGTGTAGTGCTCCCGTTCATGATTCCATCCCTTTCCAGGACACTCCATTCCATTTCCTTTCTCACCTAGCTTTGCCACCCTCCCAGCAATCAGCATTCCATGCCCACTGAGCATGCTCAGTTCTCACTGAGCTGTTTGGGGCTCACATTTTTTCCCCTAAATATTTTTTATACTTTTGCAAACCTTGGGCTTTCCCCAAGCCTTCTGATAGTTCCCTCTTGTGCTCAGATGATACCATTTTGTTCACATAAAGATCCACATTCAGATAATGTGTTTGTTTTCTGTATGTGCACATACAGAGAGAGAGAGAGAAATATGTAATGAAGAACATTAAAAATGAATCCTGTGTTACCAGCTGGAGTTAAATGTGCACTATTGAAGGGGCTGGAGACTACTGAGATGTGATCCTGGCAAATGTCAGTTAATATTTGAGTTAGAAGATCTGTAAAGAGATTAATGCATTCAGTGGATAATATTGGATGATACAGCATTGAAGGCTTTTGCTGCAATGGAAGGGTTTGAGTTTCTAACCTTCACTCCTGCAGCAAGCCTCTGCATGCTTGAGTTGTTCCAAATCTTAATCCATGGTCTTTTATTGCCAAGCCTTACATTCCTAGATTCGTTTCTTCGAATTAGGAATTAGAGACGTGCACCAAAGAGGTACATATATAGGAGCCACCCCTGGCTGAGATCGTCATCCTTCCAATAATCTTCTTTCTCCATGTGGGCTATGCTTCTGTGTACAGACAAGTAGGTTGAAGTTCTGAAATGCTGTAAAAGAAACACTGTCTTTTTCAAAGTTAAATTCTTTAAGCAAAAGTTGGTGCCGTTCATACAGCTTCAAGAAAAACTGTTTGTGGTGAAAAGAGGTGTAACATTTGAATAGCCATCACAATGACCTGGTTCGCACATAACACTGACCCATGTTTTATTTAACCCAGGGGTTCCTTAATTCTGGGTTGTCATGATGTGCGAATGCAGCCATACTAACAAACC
The DNA here is from genome assembly GCF_057233095.1 of Heloderma suspectum. Classification (NCBI taxonomy): domain Eukaryota; kingdom Metazoa; phylum Chordata; class Lepidosauria; order Squamata; family Helodermatidae; genus Heloderma; species Heloderma suspectum. Next base: position 268,334,377 of record NC_139459.1, on the reverse strand, counting down.
ATGGTTTGTTAACCATGAACACTCTAGAAAGAGAACCCATGGTTTGTTGGGTTGTAAATTTTTGGTTGTTTAAACCATGGGTTGTTGTTACATGTGAACCGAGAACCATAGGTTGTTCATGGGTTCTTTTAGCATGCTACAGAAGTGGCTGGCAAGAGTAATTAAAAAAAAAACACCAGCTACTCTACGTGCCAGTACTGCAGAGCTGCAAAGGCATTTGGGATACAAGGAGGGAGTGGGCAAAGGAGGAGGGAAACAAAGAACTGAGGAACTGAGAAAACAAGCCACAGTTTGTTTGATTGTCTGCCAGACAAACCCTCACTAGGGCAACAAACTACGGGTTAAATAAACCATGGGTTAGTGCTATGTGTGAACCAGGTAAATAGGTCTTTCACCTGAAGCGTAATCCCAGCCTTATACACTTGTACTCCAGCAAGCAGAATGCTGATCAGCTATCAGTATTTCCCCCCTCCCTCCTTACATGTTGGATGTGTTGTCCACTTAAAAAAAAAAATCAGCATACATATGTTTAGATAGCTATATGTTCATCCTTCACTTCATAAAAAAAAAATTAAAATGGCAAAATGGCACCAGGGATTGGGGGAAGAGTGATGTGTTGTCAATGAACGTAGAAAGCTGTTATGGCGTATCATCGCTCGGTCTGCTCTGAGGCCAAGCTAGCTGTGATGCTACATACATCACTGTGTGCTGTATGAGTGCTGATGCTGGGAACCAAGCCAGATTGTGACCATGGTAGGCACCAAGAGGTTTAACCTTTTCCTTCTCGCTGCAGTACTGATAAAAAAACCCTCTCTGGGAGAAAATTTTCCATGGGACCACAGCAGTGGTGGGGAAAGGCTGAGTGGCTACTATTGACACTTCTAAAAAAACATGCATGCAATTCCCAGTGACACTTTTTGCCTCAGCTTTGCCCTGATTGGAAGCAGCTCTCCAGAGGTTCAGACTGGACTCTTTCCCAGGCCTGTTTGGAGCTGCCAGGGAATCTGGAACCTTTGCCGTTTAAAGTGTCCCTGAGCTACAGCTCCTCCCCGATAGCCAGTAGGTATTCTCCTCATCTGATACAAACTGATCTGCCTGACAACTTTCAAACGATTTTTATGGCTTGTTCTGACATGGAAAGACATACATTTGTATTGAACATGATGAGGGCTCTTTGAAGGCAGCCCCCACTCCTCTTTAGATGTTACCTTTTTTAAAACTCTAGAACTTAACAGTAAGTGCTCATACTGTGCACCTTCACGTTGTGTGACTGATAGACCACAGCACACAGTGATCAGAGCGCACAGGATGAGGTTGAAAAACAATTCCACGTGCCCTGAGTAACCAGGTCCTCATTCTTTTTATTCCTTGAAGTCTAATCACCTCAGGATAGGCAAGAAACCAGGACTTTGTCCCCACTTCTACCTTTGCCAACAGAAAATTGTCTTTTGATTCAATTTTTTTTCTTGGCTGACGACAGTGCAGTGTTGATACTGCCCCTCCTGTTCTAACATGGCTTGACTTTCTTCACCCATTCATGACGGGAAGCAGAAGGCAGGCATTCCACAAGAGCAGGCAGAAATGGTATGCCCCTGTGGGATGCTCCTCACGTGAGCTCAGGCAGGCAGCTAGCTGAACTGGGCATTTAAAGAGGAGCCTTGGCTTTGTCCTAGTGGTGAAGAAAAGCTCAAGGCAGTTCACCCTGAGGTACAAATGCCATGCCAAAATCTGCCATACTAGTCTATGCAGGCTGGTCACTTCGCCATGCTGGGCAGACGCTCCTTCCCCCATCACATGCAAATAGGTACCATTTTCTGAGCCAGACTTCTCCAACCTGGTGCCCTCTGGTTGTGTTGGAATTCAACTCCCATCAGCCCCGGCCAACATGGCCAGTGGTCAGAAATTCTGGGAGTTGTAGTCTAAAACATCTGGAGGGCACCAGGTTGGGGAAGGTGGTTCTAAGCTGTATTGAGTGCCATGCAGATTCCAAAGCTCTAATCACCACACAGCAGTACTTTGAGGTAGGGATGGGTGATAACTTTGTTTCAGTTTGGTTCTGATAAGAATTTACAAAGTTTTGCAAAGTTACAAAATTTGCAAAGTTCTCCATACTGGGTACAAAAAAACCTTGAGGTTTAAAGAATTTAAATGTGGAGCGGGGGACTGGACGAAACTGACAGATTCATCCATCCAGGCCGGGGGGTTGAGTGCTGTGCTTTTAAAGGCCTGTCTTTGAATCCCTGTGTATTCAACCATGTTAGTGCTTAATTAGGGTTGCTCCCTCCTTTTTTTGATGGGCTCCTCATTTTTAACAGCTGTATGGAAGCCAGGTATAACATGGTCTTCTCCATGCTGGGCTATAGCTGTATGTATTGAATTTTGCAAGTGCTGATGGGTGAGAATTTTGTTTCAGTTCGGTTTTGATAAGAATTTAGCAAAATCCGCAAAGTTTTTCATATTCGGGGGAGAAAGAACTTGAGATTTAAACAATGCGGAAGAAAATGAAATGCCATCCCTACCTTCAGGAGATCTTTACACATTAATACACACAAGGAAATCCTAGGATTTCTGAATATGCTTAGAATCACCAAAATAGAATACCCAGCTTTCCTGCTTCCATGGGAGAAAAATATGACAACCAACTGTCTATATTCTCGTACTAGTCTCTTAGGTGACTACTGTGGGGGAAATACACTACCTCAGGGTCCTTTAGCTTGGCTAGAGGAGTATTCCATAGTTTACTCAGCCTCGTGTTTAACCATGTTCTGCTCACCAGATATAGCCCTTTTTACATCCTGGGTCAAACTTAAATGTTTGTTTGTTTTTACTTTCAGCTAATTCCAGGAGGGAGGAGGGGACCCACCAAATAATGTTTTCTTTTGTTTTTTTTATAATGGGCAAGATAGCCAAACAACTGGATTATATTTTCGTATGTGAAGAATGCTACTCTAGGACTGCCGTTCTTCGTCTGTGAAATGAATAGAGCACATCAGACATAGGACTACCTGGTTTCAATTTTGTGGTGATTGTGTAGCATACTTTAAAGCTAATATTGGGTATCATCTCATTTGTAATCCAAATGTGTTGATCAGCATAGATATGTTTGTGCTGGGCTTTTCAGGAATTTAGTAATGAGCCACTTGGGTTATTGATTAACTAGGGCAATGGACTAAAAGGAAGGACAGCGCCAATACATCTAAGAGACCCAGTTTGCTGGTGACTTCCGTCTTGTGATTTTCAACAAATGGCATAGATACTACATTAATCTTGTGTACTACTAGCAGAAACCATGGAGTTGGAAGCTTTCAGACTTTTAGGGTGCAATCCTATGCATGTTTAGACAGAAAGAAGTCCTACAACTCCCAGCATGCCCCAGCTACTCCCAGCATGCTTCAGCATGGCTGGCTGGGGCATGCTAGGAATTGTAAGACTTCTTTCTGTCTAAACATGCATACGATTGTGCCTTTAAAAGTCTTTAGCTTGTGATTGAACAAAGATACCTGAAATATGCTTTTCCCTATGCAGAGGAGCTAAACGTGGTGAGGGGGTTGAGTTCAAGCTCATCTACTCCATCTTACGGCCTGCCCATTGCTTTTGTTGTTTTGTTTGCTTGTTTATAAGATTATTATACTGCCCTTCATCCAGGGATCTCAGGGCCATTTACAGTTATTAAAACCATAGTGTTTGTACTTTGGATATCATGTTTGCATAGGGACCTATGCATGTAGCACCCAACGTGTGCAGATTGCAACTGCACAACTTGTAAATCAAAAGAGTGTACTGATCACACGGCTGTGGCCTGCATTAACTAAACTCTGCAGATGTAGGTCCCTGTGAAAGTATGATGTCCAATGTGGCGACTCTGGGTTGCATCCAAAGATGTCCTTCTGTCAGTGGGAGGGAACTGCTGGCAGAAAGGATTCCCCCTCCCCCTGCAGCTCCCCCATGTGCCCCCAGTCTGCTCTGGAGTTGCGGGACCCTCCAGACCAGATTTGGGACACACATGGGGGCTTGCAGTGGGGAGGAGTGGACAGGGAAGTCCTGTTGTGCAAGCGGAAGTCCCACCGGATGGAGCAGGAACGTGCCATCCTGACATCTGCACAGGGAAAATGGGTATGAACCCCATTTAACATTTCACATCTCGTTTATCCAGAAGCATTTCTCCCATCTCCATATACCCTTCCACACATATCTTTGCAATATTCCTCGTTGCTTCTGTTACCTGACTCATGTAAAGATTCAAATAAGAAACAAGCCAGAGAAAGCCCGTCTTCATTTCATCAGAAAGGCAGGTCATGGGGCCTTTCTACGTATTATGCAGGGATAGGGCTGAGTTTACCACTAAAGCCCTGTTCAGATGTTATATGAACATGTACAGTGGGAGGAATAATATTTCACATACAAGCCCATGGTCTGAAAGAGCCCCTTGGCATACAAGCGTATGTGCAGAGGGCTCTACTGATCGCACGGAGATATATATATATGTGGCAGCTTTTCGAGATCTCAAAATGAATGCCTGGAGATCAGGCATGTGTCCCAACTCCCCTCTCCATATTTGTATAATGTCTGGATCGAGCTCAGTGGGGAGCTGCAGCCAACCATGTCTTCGTGACAAATGGACTGATTTGATGCAGATTTCCAAAGACGTGTTTGTTGCATTCACACTTTATGTTTTTAGGTTTAAGGTTAAAACCTCTTGGGCAGCCTTCCCCAACCTGGTGCCCTCCAAATGTGTTGGACTACAACTGTCAGCATCCCCCAGCCTGCATGGCTGGCTGGGGAACCCTGGGAGTTTTAGTCCAACACATCTGGAAGGCACCAGGTTGGGGAAGGCTGATCTTAGGTGTACACCTAAAACTGTGAAGTGTAGTGAAGGGCAACATGCTCACTAGGCCTAAAAATATAACTTTCCTGCTGTAGAGCAGCAAAAATCTAAGTAGATATATCTCTTTGGGGGAACAAAAGTTTTAGCTTAGACACTGCCCTCTTTAGCAATCTGTATCTCTAGACATTTAGGAGTGGCAACAGAGAAGAATATGTATTCATTCCTCTCAGCTTCTTCTTAAATCCACCCCTTTTTCTCTGCATTTTCCAAGATCCATGTGATCGGATCCATGTGAACACATTTCATATGTGCATGCCTTGGCAGGAGCAAAAACACCACAGCTCTATTTTGGAATTGGTGTAATTAACCATTAACCACAATTGCTCTCACATCTCATTACAGGGTGTTTAACAGACCTTGTAAGGAAATCAGTGGTGGATGTGTATATGTCTGAGGCACGGGCCTAAAGTCACAGGGGCAGCCAGGCAAGATTGCCCCCTAATAGTACAAGCTGTACAGTCAAGGAAAGAAACCATTAAAAGCAGGATTTGTTTAAGATGAGGATAAGGTGAGGATAAAGCAACAGCAGAAGAATTGCAGACATAGTTCTGCTGATGTAAACAAGGGACCATCACACATTATGGGAGAATCAGCGAGGCGGGGTAGTCAATCTTCTGTCTATTCACAGTCTCCTGCAAATGCTCTCCCAGGTTGTTTTTACACTTTTTTTCACCAGCTGCATTCTGAAACCAGAAGCTATCCCTGGGTAATGCAAAAAAAAAAAAAGGCCTACCGGACATTTGCAGAGAAGAATTCATGGGTGGGAGAAGGAAACTCCTGCTGATTTCCCCCCGCAAATGCAGATTCTCCTCCTTCCACTTCGTTATTATTCCAGGGTTCTGTTTTGCTTTAGGGGCCACTCTGGTTGTCTTCTGGCAAGAACATTATTTCAGAATGTTGACAATGGGTTTTGTGCATGTGTCCTCACACCTTGCTAACTGCACACTTCCTCCCTTTGGTTTTGTTGTTTTGTTTTTGCCTGTCCACACCCCTGCTCCAGCACCAAGTAAAATAAAAATAAATAAATGAGAATAAAGATCCCCCGCTGTCCAGCAAGAAGGTAATTTTCTTCCTTTTGATTTTTCTTGAATTTTGCCTATCCAGCAGAGTAAAAATATTTTAAGAAGCTTCCCTTGGGCAAAGACATTGTTTCTAACCGTGAATTATTAGATGCTGTTTGCATGTCCTCGGTTCCATTGTTGCACGTCTCCACTCGTGTGATACATCTTAGGATTCCTGTCCTGTGCCTGACTCCTCCTCTCAATAGGACTGGCAGCTTTAATTGTAGTGGGTTACTTAAAACATTCCATTAGAGCATCGCATTGTTTGGAATGCTGAATGAGTCCCACCGCAGCATTGGTGTTCTGCAGAAGCCCAGCATCCATCCTATACATTATGAATTCATTTACTCGTGCATAAGCAGTAGAATAAACTAACACAACAATAAAAGTAGTTTTTCTATTTTATCTTCCCATTTTAACATGATCTGATATACAGCAAAACAACCGAGACTGAAAGAGGCCCCTCTCCAATCCTTTTGAATGTTTTTGAGCTAAACAGTCGAAGTTTAACAAAGTTAAGAACTACTTGAAAAATGGAATGCTATAATGGCATGTTTTAAGCAACCCACAGCATTTGAGTAATTACACTTAAAGCTGCCGGTCCTGTTGAGAGGAGGAGACAGGCACTGGACAGAGTCCCATGTTAGCATCATATGAGTGGAGATGTAGAATCATGGAACATGTAAACAGCATCTAATAAGTCGTCATCAGAAATAATGTCTTTGCCCAGTGGGAGCTTTTCTCCCATTGCAAATAGCAGATGCTCTCTCCCCTAGTCTGGGTCAGGACCTCAGTGAGAGCAAAGAGTATGTATGTATGTATGTATGTATGTATTTATTACATTTCTATCCCGCCCTATATCATTAAGATCTCAGGGCAGCATACAGATACAATCAATGTAAACAGTCTAAAACAGTAAATACTTTAAACACCTAAAAACATAATAAACTATTAAACACGCTAAAACCAGTTAAAAAGTAAAACAATAAAACAGTCAAAACTGTGCTAGGGAATGCATTTAGCCCTCAAAGACTTTGGTAAAAAGCCATGTTTTTACTTGGTGCCGAAACGAGACCACAGTCTGTGCCAATCGGGCCTCCAAGGGGAGGGCATTCCACAACTGGGGTGCCACAGCAGAGAAGGCCCTCTCCACATCCCACCACAGTGTATGTCTCATACTGGTGGGATGCAGAGGAGGGCCCCTCCAACAGATCTCGGTTCTCAGGCAGGCATATATAGGGAGAGGCGCTCCCTCAAATATCGAGGTCCCAAGCTGCTTAGGGCTTTAAATGTCATCACCAAAACCTTGCATTCTGACCGGAAGCGTATCAGCAGCCAGTGCAATTCCTTTAAAACTGGTGTCATATGATTTCGATGAGGTGTTCTGGTCAGCAGTCTAGCTGCTGCATTTTGCACTACCTGCAAATTCCGAGTCGCCTTCAAGGGCAGCCCCACGTAAAGTGCATTGCAGTAGTCTAATCGGGAAGTTACCAGTGCATGTACTACAGTGGCTAGGTTATCTCTGTCCAGGAAAGGCTGTAGCTGGCGGATCAGCCGAAATTGGGCCTAAGTACTCCAGGCCACAGAGTCCACTTGGGGCTCCGGTGACAGGGATGGATCTAGGAGTACTCCCAAGCTACGCACCTGCTCCTTCGGGGGAGTGCAACCCCATCCAGAATAATAATTTGTTACGTTTATATCCTGCCTTTCCTCCAAGTGTACATAATCCTCTTCCTCTTCATTTTATCCTCACAACAACCCTGTGTAGTAGATTAGGCTGAGAGTCATTGGCCCAAAGTCACATAGTGAACTTCAGGCCTGAGTGGGGACTAGGACCTGGGTCTCCTGAGTCCCAGTCCAACACTCTAGCCACTCCACTCCACCGGGTCTCCCTTCCATACCATGGGCCCAATCCACCCCATTCCCCTCCCCAAGCATCAGCTACTTTTAATGTTTTAATCAGACACACAAGGCTAAAGATGTGAATATCATGTCTAATTTGGTCCTCAGTGCGCAGAAGGAATGAGCAGGGGGTGAGGGATGCCACGGCAGAATAGGCTCTGCCCCAGCCTACATGCATTTATTTGAAACAAATGTGCACATGTTGGGGTAGAGCTTGCTGCCACAATGCCAGCCTTCTGCCTACGTGCGCTCATTCTTAGAACATCTAAGAACATCTGCAAAGGGCTCATGTCAATAAGCGTCTATAAAAGGTGCATTCACCTTCTGTTAGGTCTCTGCTCCGCACATGAGTCATGGTGCAGTATTTAGGATCCAATTTAGCAAAAACCTTTGGGCTGTACTTCAGAGACCACATGCTTAAGTTCTTTGCCCAAAGCCTTCTTCATGGCCATGAACAGGTATATATGCAAACATTCCTTTTTAGTTTCGTTGTTGCCCTTGGGATCTTCTGTTCATGCTTAGATGTAGGATGAAAAAAAAAAAAAAACACAAGCAACACACCAGACAGAGCACTACCCGGAGAGTCCATTAAATCCGTCTTGTTATAACACATTGCATTCTTCAGTGTTAAATGTAGTTTATAATGCGAGTCAAAGCCAAATATACAAAATCCCTGAGAGGGAGAAAATAAGGAACAAGTAGTGACTGCTAACTGTAGCTGTGCTCCAAATACTTACATCACAGTCCCTGGAGCTGTAGAGTAGGTGCTGTTTCCCATGGCACTGTCTTCTGCCTGTAGCAGGTCTGCACAATGGGTGTGATCTGCCAAGCCAAACTTGGTCCACCAGCCATGTATGGTAGTGAGGTTAGGGACCCTGAGCAGCGGCCCTGTTTTTGCATCCCAGGGGAGCAGTAAAACAGGAGGTGTTGGAACCTCTGCCATAGATGGCTGGTGGGCTGTGTTCAGCTTGGTGGGCCATGAGTTGTCCAGAACGGGCCTATAAGGGAGGGGGGAGGGGGGGAAATAACAACCGAGAAGTTGCTAGTTCTAGAACCAGGAACCTACAGAACACGTGGTGATGACTGGAGCATTTCTTGAGTTCTGAAATGACTCTGCTCATCTAACCTGCCCAGTTGCCTCCCCCTGATCTGTAGAGTGCCTATAAGGACATGAAGAGGTGTGCAGTGGTGTAGTGTTGCCAGGGATGCAGTAGTCACATACTGAGAATCCTTGGTGGCATTTTTGCTATAACAAGGAACCTTCATAGAATCATAGAATCACAGAATAGTAGGGTCGGAAGGGGCCTACAAGACCATCACGTCCAAACCCCTGCTCCATACAGGAATAGAACCCTAGAATAGAATAGAATTCACCACAGAATTCATAAAAGTAAGTCGGCTTTTCAAGACCAGCAGCGGTGGTCTTGTAGGTTATGCAGCGGTGGCACTTTTCAGTTAGCAGGGATGCTGATGTCATCTTCCACTCCCCACCCCCCGAATTCCCTCTGAGCAATCTCTACAATAGCTGGGGGGAATTGAATTTACCTAGCAACAATATATTGTTCCTTGTTATATTGTGAAGTATTTTGGGGTGGCTTGGTCTTGAATGGCCAGTTAAGACTCATTAGCTTTACAAAAGACCTCCTCTTGATTGAGATAAAAACACCTAGAAGTGGTTTGCTGATATGGAGCAACAGAGCAGCCAGAATGTTTGGACTCTCTTTGGAGGCGTGGCTATGGGGAGTGTCATGATGACCGCCTGCACTTCAAAACTTACCGTTAACGCCACTGGAGGTGTGTAACGTTTACCCCTTTTTGAAACCAGAAAAGATGCTTCCACAGGAGCATCAGGATTGGAGATTTGGGTAGGGGACACAAAACCCCTTTCCTGCTTGCCTTTTACTTTCCTGAATCACCTCCAACTGAATTTTCCCCCACTTGGCTTTTTAATGCATGTGTTCCTGCATGAAGATGCTGTGAAACCCTTCGACCAGATTAGTGCTGGATGTCTGAGGGAAGGACGATACCACTGATGTTAAGGAAAAGATAATAATCTCAAAGGAAAATAAAGCTAGACCTGCTGATTCTACCTCTTTGGCTGCTCAGCTACCATTAGGCATGCTGATCTATCTCTCTGGCGCCCTTTAATCTTATCTACTATCTCCTAGTTTGTTCATGTCAGGTTCATCTAAAATACTGCACTGATGGGTTTTTTTCCATGCAATGTTGCTTCATTTGCAAAAGCTGAACAGTCATGACACTTTCCAGAACATCTTGGAGCTGAAGATAACAAGATAAGCTGCAAACCACACATATAGCAAGAAACCTACAGTCCCGACTTCAAAATGCATCATAAATGGTGCTGGCATTTTTGCAATATAAAAGGTGTCTAGGGATGCGATGTGAATGTACCCTAATGTCAGCATCTGTTTTAGACTGATTGGCCTTTTTTTCAGTATGGGAAGCTTAGGGCTGACGAGATGCATGGGCAACTAGGAAGGAGCGACTGCAGTTCCAATGCTGGGATACCATGGTTAAAACAAACAAACAAACAAACCCTGAGTAGGTGAGAGCATCACCTTTTAGGGAGGCCATTCCCCCCTCCCTCACGTTCCAAACTACATGTAATGGGGCAATTAAATGAATGACTGTTGTCATAAACAATTACATGGGGCGGGCGGTGTTAGATATGCAGGCCAAAAGCCCAAATCCGCTTAGGGCGCAATCCTATGCATGTTTAGGCAGAAAGAAGTCCTACAATTCCCAGGATGCCCCAGCCAGTATGGCTGGCTGAAGGGATGCTGGGAGTTGTAGGTCTTTTTTTTCTGTCTAAACGTGCATAGCATTGCACCTTTATTTATTTTAAAGGGCGGTAGCTGAGCTGTATTGATAACATTGCTATAGTTATTGTAAGGTGTAAAAGAGCAGCCGTACAAATGATCTTAAAATAGACTGTGTTTGGGCCATTGACTCTTGACTGTATCAAAAAGCAGGCATTTAATTTTGCTGACAAGTCTTAGACGGGGAATGGCTCAGTGGTAGAGCACCTGCTTTGCATGCAGAAGGTTCCAGGTTCAATCCCTGGCATCTCCAGGCAGGGCTGGAAAAATGCCTGCCTGAAATCCCGGGGAGCCATCGCTGCCAATCAGCATCAGCAGTATCAGGCTAGATGGACCAAGGGTCTGGCTCAGGATAAGGCAGCTTCCTATGTTCCTATGCCTGTGTAACACCGACCTCTCTTATCACCACCAACCCTTCCACTTTGAAATCTGAAATGGTATCTCTGGAGGGTACATGGGCTAAAACATTGGATCATTAGGATACACTTCAGTGAGATTAATGTTGAAAATGTGGGAAAGGGGATGAAACAAACCGCCTCAGTTAATATAAGAAATATGGAACCCTTCCATGGCCAGGAGGCAGGAAGTGTTTTTATCTATAAAATTCTGTTGCTTATGGTATTGATTTGCTTGAGGGCAGCATCATCTTTGGGATTGGCTCATGTTGGTATGGCATAGCCTTTGCCAACTAGTGCCCTCTGGATGTGTTGGACTGCAGCTCCCATAGTTCCCAATCAGCATGACCAACACATCCAGAGGGCATCAGGTTGGGAAAGTGTGGTATAGCAGGCAAGTGCTGCATGGCATCATGCGGAATACTTGGATCTGACAGTGCTCTTTTCTCTCCTGCCAGGTCTGATTTATACCACTTCTCAGCAGTTAGATCGGGAATACAAGGCTGAACATATCTTAGAGGTGAGTGATGACGAAGCCGCAATTAGTGTTATTTACTTGCAAGTGGAGGGTATGTGTTTTTTTAAAGTCCTCAAAGAACATTTCCTTGCAAGTCAGAGCACACAGAGAAAAGGAGGACAAGTCATTCCGTGGGTTCCAAATTGCTCAGGCAGATAATTGTCTGTTCTGCATTTTTGTGTGTGTTTGCCCCCCAGTGCCAGCTTCAGAAATACCTCATGGCTTGGCTTCCTAACTGAAGACTGGAGCAGGAACCCTGCTGCTAAGCCGTGCAGAAGAATAGAGGATGGCAAGTGGCTTCCTGCCGTTTAACAAAATGGACACTTAACGTAATGGATTTCACGATTAAATGACAGCTAAATGCGGCCTTCAAGTTGAGAGGCGGCATGAAAACCAAGCAGGGATAGCTTAGCGCAGCCTTCCTCAACCGTGGGTCCCCAGATGTTATTGGATTACAACTCCCATCACCCCCAGCCAATACGGCCAATGGTCTAATTGGAGATTCAGACACAGTGCTAGAATATAAATACAAAGTGACCTAAATAATTAAAATCACTGTCGTAACCATTTCAGAATCTATACTAGTATAATACCTTTGTTAGGTCAACCAAAAGTTCACAAAAGATGTGCGAGCTTTTGAGAACTCCAGATATCTTCATCGGGCAAGGTGTTAAAAAAGAAGGTTGGGGGCAGGGGAAAGGAGGGTGAGAGAGAGAGAAATCTGACTTGATGTTGAAGTCATGACATCTGCTTTCTCTCTCTCTCTCTCTCTCTCTCTCTGTCTCTGTCTCTGTCTCTGTCTCTGTCTCTGTCTCTCCCTTCCGCTACCTGCAACCTGCTTTTCGTAACATCTTGCCTGATGAAGAGATCTGGAGTTCTCGAAAGTTTGCACATTTTCTGTGATCTTTTGGTTGGCTTAGTAAAGGTATTACACTAATATGGATTTGGAATTTTGCTTATGACCATCATGGCTACCGTTGCTTTGTGCATCATAATTGTGTATATTCAACAATAAAGACAATCAGGTATTGCGAATGGCTAATGGTCACGTACAAGGGGAATAAATGGGTGTTCTGCCCACAGTGAAGGGAATATGCAAAATGAGGGACTAACCCACACACAATAGGTAGTTCATGAAAAATGTTATTTATTTATTAGATCCTGATCCCATATTTCCACCAAGGAGGTCAGGGTGGGTTACAACCCCCACCCCCCTTTATACACACAACAGCTATGTGAGGCAGGTTAGACTGAGAGAGAGTGACTGGCCCAAGATCACCCAGTGAGCTGAGTATAGATTGGAACCTGGACTTAGACTGGCTCTCTAACTATTATGCCACATTCAAATACACTCTGAGAAAATACTTCATACCAAAATTCCTGAAGGCTTGTAGGAACAATGAATTTCAATACAGCCCGTGGTCGTGTTGCCAGCTGTTGAAATTCAACAGAAATAGTGCATAGTTGTCAGAGCCACCTGGATCAGGAAGTGGAGTCCAGAGCAAGTCAGTGGCTGGAGCTTTGTGGTTTTGGGGGTTCCAGGGTGGTAGAGCCAGCACAAAACACAAGATACACCTAAGTGTCTCCCTTAGTTAAAGAAAATAAAAAATTCTCAGGCAGGCTGTGTATGATTTCCTTCCGGCGGGCTGGCAAGCCTAGCCTATATTGTCCAGACTTACCTTACAGGCTCGTGGATGCTACCCGATGGAATCCACTCCATTTTGCAGCTTAGCTTCTACAAGTAATGGATCTTTCAGATAAACTATGTAGCTCAATCAAAGATTCACTGTTGGCAGAAGCCAATACAAAAGAGTTTCAATACCAGGAGTGTTGAACCTCGGGCCTAGGAGCCAAATCTGGCCCACCTGAGGATTCTCCGGGGTTCGCCAGATGGCCACATCCCATTCCTCTGGCCCCACCCCCTTTTCCCTGACCACCAGTCATTTGATGGTGTACCAGGTTTTGCACATTTCCCACCATTCCAAAGGATTGAAATGCCTCTCTTAGGGCTACCGGCAGTAAGAGCTTTGAGCTAAAATAGGCTGGTGTTCTTGGCCCCGCCGCTTTTTGCCTTGGGTCCCACCCACCACGGGAATGTCAGCACGGAATTCAGCCCTCAGGCTGAAAGGGGTTCAACACACCTTCATTGGCAGTCTCTGTTCTTTAAGCTTGTCCGTTGGCCACCCATACCACCGCATACATGCACACAGACCATGCCTTTTTGCTGGAGTCCCTCCATTTTAGCACCAATAACTTTCAGCCTCTGATGTAGGCAGACAACATATTGGTAGATCTTTAAGCCATCCCCTGAAGAACCTGCCATGTATTTAAAAGCCAGTACATAGCCACAGGGGTTGGTGGGAATCATTTATTTATGTATTATTACATTTATATCCCGCCTTTTTTCCTCTTGCAAAGAACCCAAGGTGGCTTCCATGGTCCTCTTCCTCTCCATTTTATCCCCACAACAACCCTGTGAGGTAGGTTAGGCCGAGACTCAGGGACTGGCCCAAAGTCACCCAGTGAGCTTCATGGCTGAGTGGGGACTTGAACCCGGGTCTCCTGAGTCCGATTCCAATACTCCAACCACTACACCACACTGGCTGTCATTTGTAAGCCCTGCATCATGAACATTAACTGTCTTCTTTTGTGTTGTGATGGGATTGTTTATTGGCTTTTCCTTACAGGTCTCTGTTTCAGACCATGGGGATCCAGCTCTGAAAACCACCGGCAGAGTTCTAATTCAGGTCATGGATGTCAATGATAACCCTCCCAACTTCTCCCAAAAGTTCTTCATGGTTCAGCTCCCGGAGAAAGCAGCATCTGAGACCTCTTTGCCAGTTTACAGGGTGATTGCTGCAGATCGTGATGAGGGGCTCAACTGCCAAGTCACTTACAGCCTTGAAGAAAACGATGAGGGGTTTTTCAGCATCCATCCGGGGACAGGCGTAGTGTTCTCCAAAAAGGCCTTTCCTGCCCAGGAGTACAACATACTAACGGTGAGTGAGATATAAGAAGATAAGGAGGACGAAGAAGATGATTGTTCCCCCGGCCCTTCTGCTGAGTATTGAAAGTGGTATGGCAGCAGAATTGTTGCTTGTTACATACACACTCGTCCTTCTACTGGCTGGAGTTTGCAGATTTCGCTAGCGCTTCAAAACCTGCAAAACCTATTTGACCAAAACCAACTGTGAAACAAATGAAATGAATATGTACACCGCAGGCGACAAATACTCATTCAGCTTTTTCAACTTGCTTAAAAATGTATTCCGTGACTCCAGCCAGACTTAAAGAAAGATAGGAAGATGAGAGAAAGAATGGCATTGGTAACACATGGAAGAGGCAAGGAAAGAGGGGGCTGGTGGGAGACATTTGGTTAGCTACTCTTTTGCATCCACAATATGAATCCTTCCCATAGATGCACATGGGTGAAAATAAGAATATAAGAAGAGCCCTGCTGGATCAGACCAAGGGCCTGTCTAGTCCAGCATTCTGTTCACACAGTGGCCAACCAGCTGTTGACCAGGAACCCACAAGCAGGACATGAGTGCCACAGCACCCTCCCACCCATGTTCCCCAGCACTGGTGTACATAAGCTCATTGCCTCTGGTACTGGAGGTAGCACATAGCCATCAAGACAATGTATTGCTAGAATGTGTCCATCCATTCCATTTATTCAGGGAGAATCC
Source organism: Heloderma suspectum (assembly GCF_057233095.1). NCBI lineage: Eukaryota > Metazoa > Chordata > Lepidosauria > Squamata > Helodermatidae > Heloderma > Heloderma suspectum. The sequence goes on along the minus strand of NC_139459.1, from coordinate 268,319,088 downwards.
TGTGTGCTGGATGCTGGGTTCACATTAGAGCCAGCTCACTGACTGTTGCAAAGGAAGAGCAGCCTGTTGTCGAGCCTGTCATGGAAATATTTTATAAGGAATAAGGAAGGGCTTAGTTCATAGATCAAGCTCAGTGCAGAGGGGGCCTGCCTGGGTGGGGGAATGGACTCTGAAGGTAAGCAAAGATGAGCAGCCCAAGAACGGTTCAGGGTGCCTTTAAATAGCACAGGCTGGAGAACAAAAGCGAGGCTGGCCTATTGACTTCAAGCCTTGTTTGTGGGCTCCCTGGAAGCATCTGACTGGTCGCTGTGGAAGCTAGATGCTGAACTAGACCAGCTCTCCCAAGCTCCGTTCCCTCCAGATGTGTTGGGCTATAACTCCCATCATCCCCCTCTGACCCATCTGGAGAATGCTGGTTTGGGGAAGGCTGGGCTGGGTAGACCGTCAGATCTGATCCAACAGGGTGTTTCGTATGTTTTTTTATGTGTGTTGAGCAACCAATGCCTTAGGTTGAGGAGTCGGGCCAGAGCCAGCAGCAATATAGACCCCGGGAGGAATCTGATCGACCGCTTGTGTCACCCAGTCCCTGCTCAGGTGGTAGATGCGAAAGAATGGGCGCCATCCAAATGTGCACTTCATCGCCCAGTTTGGGGAAGACGACAGCAACTGCAACTCAGATTGCGATGACACAGCTGTACCGAATTAGAACTGTGTGCCAAATGACCTCTCAAAATTCTTCACCCTGTTTTTGGGCAGAGAAAGCGGGAGGACAATTTCACTTAATTTCTCCAGGGGGAGGAGAAATTCTCAACATTTACTCACAGGTAGGGCTCACCATTGGCACCGCTTTATTATTTTTGAAGGGTTTTTAGTTTTTTGTGCTGCCACTGCAAGTGGCAGCGGCATCAACTGTGTTGGCAGGCTGGCCCCCATTTTGCATCCGCCACAATGCAGGTGTGAGGGTGGCAGTGTATCCAGCTGCAGGGCAGAGGTGGAGCTAGTGCTGAGCCAAAATCTGTCCTCCAATTTCCTAAAGTTTTCTTCCCCCATGGAAGAGGCTTCCATTGTTCTATCTCATTCTCAGGGTGTTTTATGTTTTGTTTTTGTGGAAGTTTTGAGCTTACATAATCACTGCAAGGAGCCTGAGTGTGAGGCGTGTGTTTTTTTCTATTACACATCTCTCCATTGCTCTGCAGCCTCCTAGACTGCCTACACTTCCTGATCTATGGGAGGAATTACCTCAAGATGTCTTCCTTTAATTGAAGTGTGGGAAGCCAAGGAGGCTACAGGCTGCCAGGGATATGATTGTACAATGAAAGACAGGGCACTCGCGTGCACTCCTCGAACACCTCTGAAGTAAGGTAAGTACAAGAAACACAAACCTATCCCATGAGAATTTCTCCAATATTTTCTTCATCACTGAATTTCTTTTCGAAAGCTTTTTTTCCCTATCAGATTGAATGAGAATGGTAAAAGAGAAATCTTCAGCACAGCACTAGTTAGAATCTTGGCCAGAGCAACTTTAGTTTGGTATGATCCCACCCAAAAAACAGCTCAAGGTGTTTCACTTCTGCTAAGCTTTCATTTAGTTTTTTGATTCTGTTCAGGTTGACATTCAACCTGAAGGATCATGAGGAACTCCACAATGCATCACCACTCCACTTCAGACCACAAGATCTTTATAAGCTGGTGCTTTCCTCTCTTGGCAGGTCAGGGCTACGGATGGCGGCCGCCCCCCACTTGCCTCCAGCGTGAGGCTTCACATCAGTTGGATCCCTCAGCCCCTCCCCTCTGCAGAGTCACTCGATTTCGATGAGCCTCATTTCAACTTCGCAGTCATGGAAACAGACCCGGTGAACCACATGGTGGGAGTGATCAGCGTGGAGGCTGGGCTCAGCCAGCTCTGGTTTGACATCACAGGTGGGTGGTGCGCGACTGGGAAATGAGCTCCAAGATGGTGGTGCTGAGCTGACAGAACGTTGCTCCAATTTCCCAGGCATTTGTCATGCCCATGAGCTGAGCAAACAAAGGCTGTTTATTCTAGATGGCGGGTGCATTATAGTCAAGGCCTCCGCACTGGCAGAGAGCAGTATTCAGGCTGGCACAAGCAGGGATCCCCCAAAAGCATTTTGCAGTTTTTGTATTACCCGTCGCAATTTGCAAAATTGTATTCCTGGCATGCACCCAATCTTAATGAAAATTCTTGTGCTGTAAACGGGCAAAAACACATCTTTGTGGCTTACAGGAAATATGCGGTAATCTTACCTATTCCCCACAGCAATGAAAACAAACCAACTGGAGGGTGTGTGTGTGCGCGCACGCGCGTGTGCATATATATATATATATATATATATACATACATACATACATACACACACACGTACACGTATAAATAGTTTTTGGAAGATCTTAAATGCTGAGTTGGAAAATATCTACCATCAATGCTTGGCAGTTCCCTTAATAAAATCTATTGTGTTTTATTCCTTTTCTTCCCTATTTTGCTCCACTAGTCTGAAAGGCCCTATACTTTTTATGTGTGCTATCATGCTGGAAAACACACATCTTAACTTTTGCAGAAATATATAGGTAAGAGAGGTCTGCTTGTGCTAGATCTTTCAGTGGGATTCTGGTGGGATCCCTGGAGATACAGCTGTCACAGTCAACAGGTAGTGATTAAAACTGGCACGTTGGTGAACATGCATGGTGGTCTTTTTTTGAGAATTTGAAGCTCTAAAGGTGATCTAACAGCAATGGTCTCTGCCATGGTGGACTTTATACATTACCCATTTTAGAATTTCTTACAGGGGTGGGCAACTTGTGGCTCTCCAGTTGTTTTGGACTGCAACTTCCATCGTCTCTCACCATTGGCTGTTCTGGGTAGGGCTGATGGGAGTTGTGGCTGTCCAGATGCTTTGGCCTACAAGTTTCCTACACCTTATTTATTACAACCAGGTTAGCTGACTAGCCTGGCATCTTGTTCAGTAATAGTGCTCCCGGTGTATAAGGAATTAGTTCTATCATCCTGGATGGAAATTAGTGGCTAGACTGTCCCTGTCTTCTGTACCTTACCTGCACCTATGGGTCTTATCTGGGACAATTCAGCTTAGAAAAAAGGCGAGTCAGAGGAGACAGGATAGAGGTGTACAAAATTATGCATGGCGCGGAGAAAGTGGATAGGGAGACATTTTTCTCCCTCTCTCATAATACTAGAACTCAATGGGGGTCATCCCATGAAGCTGATTGGTGGGAGATTCAGGACAGATAAAAACAAGTACTTCTTCACACAGTGCATAAGTTAAACTATGGAATTCACTTCCGCAAGATGTAGTGATGGGCACCAATTTGGATGGCTTTAAAAGGGGATTGGACAATTCATGTCTACTAGTCCTGATGGCTGTACACTACCTCCAGTATCAGAGGCAGTATGCTGGACTAGATGGACCTTGGTGTGATCCAGCAGGGTTCTTCTTCTTATGTTCTTGTGGCATCCAGAGTTCTTTGGAAGAAAGTTGGGTGCAACTGTAAGATGTTTTTGTGGCTTTGGTAGATTTCCATGTATAGTTAATGGCAGAATATTAGAAACGTATAGCTTTTCAAATAGTTAATTAGGCATTTAGGAAATTAGACTGTCATATAGTTGTTTTTTTAGTATCTATAAATGAAATGTAAGTTGTAGATTTAAGTACAGTTAATTGAACTGTTCTCTGCACCTCTTGAAAACCATATAAAAGTGCATGGGACTGTCTTTCCTCCTAACATGAAGCATATGTAAGTGCAAACCAGAAGTTGAATTGTTACAAAAATAAAGTGATTACCGTGGAGTAGAAACAGGAGTTTCAAAAACGGTTATGTGTGAATTTAGCATGCAATACAAATCATTCTGACAGGAAGGCCTGGCGTGCTATGGTCCATGGGGTCATGAAAAGTCGGACACGACTTAACGACTGAACAACAACAAATCATTCTGCATGACAGATAATCACTTCTGGGCTTGGTCCTCCTTAAACCCTGCTCTGTGCTATTAACTCTTTGTTATGATTTTAGTCATAAGCTATATTCTTTCACTAAAGGGTTAGTTTGTTAGGGATGGTTTCAGCAGAGTGAGTCCTCTGTGCAGGGGGCTGGACTACATTATCTTTGATATATCTTTCAGCTGTAGTGATCTGTGAGTCTGTAATTCCTATTACCTGGCATCACATTGGAGACTAGTTATTTTGCCGCTGCAGAGTAAAGCCATCCCTGGAGGCAGACAATTTGCAGACATGCAAGAGTTGCCCTTCGTAAGGCAGCTCCAAAGAATACTTCTTTGTCTGGCGCAGTTGGGCATGGATAATGAAGTACAAATACAATTAAAGCAGAACAAGAATCAACATAGTACAGAATTGACAATGCTTGTGGAAAGTTTGCTTTGTGTTAGGACTGTCTACTAGCATTGTGTCCCCTTAAAGGCATTTTCCTTGGAATTTAATCTCAGCATTTATCTCTCCTCCAAAGACAGGTTCGGTTTACTGTACGATACGTTAGCCTCCTATATTCATACAGTGAGACCGCTAGTTCTTTGCATTTAATAATGACCCAATTTGCTTCTGTATTTAGGCTAGCATTGCTGGAGTTGAAAATGTCACTTCTTAGTTCATAAATCACATCTGTATCCCATCATTCTTCCAAGGAGGTTAGGGCAGGGTGGCATGCATGTGACTCTCCTATTTTGTCTTCTCAACAACCCCGTGAAGTTGTAACGTGCAGCAGAAAGCAGCCTTCTGCTTTAGACATTGAAAAAGTGGCATGGTGCTCTACAGCAAACTTTGGGGCTCATCACACAGGGTTTTTATCCTGCTATTGAGATGGCTCTCTCTCGGAAGTTTGCGGGCTCTTTAGATGACGCCGTTACCCTCCAGGGTGTCTCCCACCATTTCCTCCAGCCTATCTCGTGTTTTCCCCAAATGCAAGAAATATGGTATTTTTCCCAGCCCACAGAACAGGAGCGCCATGACCTACCCGTGAAATTCTCCAATAGCGGAAGAAACCTCAGCGTCTGCCTGCTGTGGGTGTTTGTTTTCAGTTGTTGGGGGCACGGTCAGGATGAGATTTGACAGGTGCAAGGGGAAGAATCGCCTGCTGATTGCCTCTCCTGCCTCTGCATTTCTCAGCTGGAGGGAGAAGAGGGTAAAATGCCTCCCTCCAATGAAGGGAGACACATCTGATCCCCCACCCCACCAAGCTCAGAAGCAACATCCTCCATTGATTCAGAGCACCCTATTAAGCTCAGCGGGGCTTACTTCCAAGTAAATGTGCCGAGGGTTGCAGACTTACAGGGTGGTCTTATGACTACTCAGAAGCAAGCCCCATTGAGTTCAACGCGGCTTACTCCCACATAAGTGTGCCAAGGGTTGCAGACTTAGCGCAAATCTTACATTTTGTGTTTACTCAGAAGTAAGTCAGAGGTTTCCTGAGGGCTGCGAGAAAACAGTACAACAGAAGTTAAGCTATGAAAGCAAGACTCCCTCCCCTTTGCACACATACCAGGGAGGGAGGCACTCCCTCAGTTCAAACCATGTGGATGCCATGTAAAGGAGCCCCTTCCTAATCCCGCAAAGAAACCGAAAGCAGGAAGCTCCAGAAAGGATGTGGGTGTTTGTGGGTTTTTTGCTTAATGTAGAAACGCCCTTTGAAAGGGGCTTAGGATAGACTGAGGAACTTTGATTTTCCCAGTGTGACCCACTGGGTTTCCCGATCCAAGTGTCACACTCTAACCCAGACTTCCACAACCTGGTGCCCTCCGGATCTTTTGGACTACAACTCCCAGGGTTCCTGACTATTGGTCATGGAGGATGGGGCTGTTGGGAGTTGAAGTCCACAACTTCAGGAAGGAACCAGGTTGGGGAAGGCTGCTCTAACCATTACACTATCCTGGTGTTTTCTCCAGCTGCCCAGGCTGCAGTGTCATGGAGTATGCAGCCTTCTGTTTCCGAAATGGAAAAGGTGGTGAGTAGTGCTTTGTTGCAAAATTTGAAAGCCATTTGCCACATTCATCAGGAGGCTCCCAGAAGACAGCTGAATGGCTTGATAGCAAGGGTGGGCAATGTGTGGCTCTCCATAAGTTGTTGGATTACAACTCCCATTATCCTTCACCATTGGCTGTGCTGGCTAGGGCTGATGGGAGTTACAGTCCAATGACATCTGGAGAGCCACAACTTGCTCACCCCTGCTTTATAGGCTCTGGTCCCTTGGAATTAAAGCAGGATATGTTTCCAGTGGCGAAGTGGATCTCCTCTCCTCTACTGTGTTGGCCATGACAAATCAGGTTATTCTTTTGTGTTCATAAATCTTCTCTTGTTTCTCAATTTCTTTAGAGATGGGGGGTCTTACCGGCCTTTGCGACCACTTGTCTCTTCTGAGTATCAGGCCTTAATATCGAGAGGATGCACCAGGGATAGTTTGTTTGCTTGTATGGGATTAATGAGTGGGAAGATGTGATGAGAAATGGCGTAATTTGTTTAGTGATTAATGATTTCCCTGAATGTTGTATGGACCACTTCAAGTATGTTACAATTTCTTACTGTGGTGGTCCATGTTGCTTCAGTACCTCTGACCCTATTGTACTGCAGTTGACCCCACTAGAATTACAGACAAATAGTATGGAAGTCGGGAACATGCCTGGCCTAAATATCCAGTTCCAAATAAAGACAGTGGACGCCAGGGGAAAGGACAGATTATCAGGCAAAGGAGCAGGGACATGTTGTAGAGAGTGTACCAGTAGAAACACCCCAATAGCATGAGGTCTTCTGCTCACCCCCACACCCAATACATAGAGGTCAATCTACATAGAGGAGGAAAACTGTGTGCATTATTGTATATGAACCGTGGTGTGTTTTCCCCTCCTACTTTGATTGTACCCATTGGGCAGCATTTTTTACGGAATTTTTATGTTTTTTATTACTTGTGTGCGATGCTTTGAAATCTGTAGATGTAAGTGGTTTATAAATACTCCTAAATAAAATAAACAAATAATAAAACCAAAAACATATACAGCACTTCATACACTAAAGCACCTGGGATTTTTCTTCCCTTTATGAAGGTTGATCTCCACATAGAAAATGGCAATGTATGAAGTCGCCCTGTGAAGTATTCAGCAAAATGATCTAACTTCTGAACAGGGTCATATGGCTGAAAGTAGCATCTGTGTGTGTATGCGCATGTGTTTAATGGAATATTCCAGATCCTGCATTTTGCACACAATACAAGCACAAACATAATAAACAAGGGATCTGTGCACACATGCTTGGATTAAAAGACGTTGGCATAGCACTTTCCCATGAGTTTCTCTCTGTTCTGCTGTGACCATCTGGAATGGAGCTAAGAGCCTTAAAAGCTCCTGTTGGGAGCATGGCCTGTTTCTACAACTGTGCAGCGTTGTGTAGTTGCCCAGAAAGCATACACCTTCTCTCACATGACAGCAAAGGATGCAGCAAGCTCACACACAAGGTTGACCTTGAATTCCAAGCCAAAAGCTTCCCTCACTGCTAACATTCTTCCCTTCCACTTCTCTGCTGAAGTGATTTATAGTGCAAGTCAGACAGTGTCCTTACCTGTCTGCTCAAATTGCTCAGTTGCTCAAGTTCATTCTCTCCCATAGGTCCTGTTGGGACATAATGGCGGCAAATTCTGGGTTAATCAATTAGTTCACGATCTACTGGATCTCATGCTACTGTCTCTCTAAATATGCAATCTTGAATTGGCCCGATAGGAGGTTGTGCGACATGCAGACCTGGGCACTATGGGTTATTCATGGGTTAAACAACCCAAAGTTAACCTAATCATAAGTTAACTGGGTTTTAATTAATTGGGTTTTAATTAGTTTATTTGACCCTTGTTTTGCTGCCATTTCATGCAAACCGTGTCATTGTGTTTTTATGTACATGTCTTTTAATCTCCCTATACTGAATTTTTAATGTTTTTAGTCTTTGTAAACCACCCAGAGAGCTTTGGCTATTGGGCAGTATAGAAATAATAATAGTAATAATAATAATGTTGCCCCATCCCTCAGGCCTTCCCTTTTGCCCATGTTTCTATAAATGCCTCCACTCTGTTTCTTCCCATATTTAACTCTCTGTCTGGCTGTCATTTCCCTCCCTTGTGTTTCTCCTTATTTCCTTCCTAAATTACTGCAAAGGAGCCAAGCACCTTTCCTACTTGGACATATTTTCCCAGTACTGTTCCACAGTTAATTGAACTGTGATGTAGAATATGCTTTTGGAAGTGAAGCAGGCCTGAATTGGTTATTGCCTGATTGATGACCCTTCCTCCCCCCGCCCCCCCCCCCATTATTCTGTGCCATTTTCTGCACTGGATGCATTGAATTTGAAATGTACTTTTAAAATGTAGAGCCGTGCACTTTCTCCACTGTATCATAAGGCACAGAATGCTCATATAGCAAGAAAGGAGGCCTACACTGGAATGGAGCTAAGAGCCTTTAAAGCTCCTGTTGGGAGCATGGTCTATTTCTACAACTGCGCAGCATCGTGTGGTTGCCCAGAAAGCATGCACCTTCCCTCACGTGATGGCAAAGGATGTGGCAAGCTCACACATAAGATTGACCTTGAATTCCAAGCTACACGTGCATACAGACACAGATGCGACATTCTTCCCTACATATATTAACGCTCCACCATTTCAGGAATCCATATTGGGAACATTTTGAATTCTTCTTCTTCGTTATCAGTAACCTTTCCGTCCCTTCTCTCCAGTGCCAAAACACAGAACCTCTACAAATATTTTTTAATGAACACAAGTCCTGCCACTCTTGCCATTCACCTACACTCCGCCCCTTATGACCATCCCCCAAACTGGACTGTGGCTGAAGCTGGTTTCTCCTGGATTATACGTGGCTCTTCCAGGCATGCGTGATTTAGCAGCATCCAGTTGCTGTTCTGCTTCAAGCTGCACGTGGAGCAGCAACGCTGCTTCCAGACCTCTGAAATCCAAACAACATTTGGGTGGGGGGAAAGGTTAAATAGTCCTCCTCCTTCCCCCTCTTGCTACATTTCTGGCCCACCCACCCCCTTTGCCAGCATCACCACCACACCTGCAATTTAAGGAGGGTGCAGGAGAAAAATAAATGGGCACAAAGACACGCTATTTGAAAAGGGAAGGGTTAAAGTGGTAGAGCTGATTCCTAGGGCTCATCTACACCAGGCTTTTATTCCAGTTCTGCTCCCCCCGTCCCCGCCCCCCCCTCGAGCCGATCATGTCAGATGATGCACGCCTCTCCCCGTAGCTAATGCGGTGTTTCTTGCCCTAAACCCAGGGTCTTTTGAAACTCTGTATGTGGCGAGTTTTCCAGTCACAGTGGCTTCAGTGCAGTTTGGGAGTCCATGTGACCTCAACTGGCTTCAGCGTGGGCTGGTGAAAGCAGCGCTGATTTGCAGACGGGAAGAGTAATTCCTTGCCTTGGGGATGGGAGTCAGCCCTGCTGCTCTGAAAGGATGCTGTTTCGACCCTGCGCTCAATCACTGCCTGCCCCTTTAAATATTCACAGAGTGGGGAGGGGATCATAACAAGGCTGTTATGTATGGAAGTGCAAAGGTATGCAGAGCCTTACTGATTTTAAAAGCGTCACTGAGAGCAGTGTGTGTATGTGTAGGGAGCAGAGAGCAAGGGAGCAGAGAGCAAGCCTCCTCACTTCCCTGCACTTACCTATTTGATGACATTCAGTTCTACTCATTTGCCCCATTCAGACTGGGTTTTTTAAATGTATACACTGCATTACTGGCTACCGTTTGTCCCAGGAGGAGCTAACTCGATTTCATGACAATCTGTATTTAAACAGAACCACCTCAAAGCCCATTTCCATGTAAATTGGCTCCTAGAGAGGAGAGAGAGACCATAGAGAAGCTATACAGGCCACAACTAATAGAAATAGTAGCTGTGTGATGTGGCGAATGCAACTATTCCATTTTGGTTTGTTTTTAAAAGTTGGATTTCCTGAGCTCTGGAGGAAAAACAGGCTGGTGGGGGAGACTTGGAGAAGGGTGGCTTGCTCATGATATCATGCAGATGCCCTGAAAACGTGAGTGAACAAAGTGTGACTTGTTGTTGTTCAGTCGTTCAGTCGTGTCCGACTCTTCGTGACCCCATGGACCATAGCACGCCAGGCCTTCCTGTCCTGCGCTTTTTCCCGGAGCGTGCTCAAGTCCATATTCATTGCATCGGTGATGCTATCTAGCCATCTCATCCTCTGCCGTCCCCTTCTCCTTTTGCCTTCAGTCTTTCCCAGCATCAGGGTCTTTTCCAGGGAGTTTTCTCTTTACATTAGGTGGCCAAAATATTTGAGCTTCAGCTTCAGTATCTGTCCTTCCAATGAGCAGTCAGGGTTGATTTCCTTTAGGAGGAATATTTTATAGGAGGAAAGTGTGACTATTCTGCAGTAAATGCCCAGTGTGGAAGCAGCCTCAGATAAGCTCTGTGGTTCGGTGTACATTCACACAAAGAGATCTCTTGGTCATAGAAACCTACCCCCTGTGAATGGACTATTGGATCATAAAGGTGTTTTTAAAAAAATCGGTTCTGAGAAGCTAAATGTGCATAGGTTAGGTCCTCCTCCCACTGTAACTAACAGTGGGGAGATGAACAAAGGCTCTCCCACAGCTTCAGAAAAATATTGGTCAGTTTCTCTGCTCTCCTGGCGCATCCTGAGCTCAACTTACTTCATTGCACATATCACCAAAAGGGAAGTGAGCAGGAGACTGGAATGAAGGGATCGGGGCAAGTCCAAACAGGGCTAAGGGAGAGAGAGGGGAACTGGTTTAAGCATCACACCCTGAAGGGAAGCCAGCAGATTTACTCTCCCCTGCCAATTTGCCTTGATATGCCTTCTTTTCAGGAGAACATGCACTCCTGCCTCCCACTGGTTAATTTGAGTTCCCTCCCTTCACCTTGAACGACACTGCAACTGCAGCAACAAACTTGGCATTACATTCCTAAGCCAAGGCAAAATTTAAGGTAAATAAGCAAAAAACAGTGGTGACAATAGAAGCTTTTCATCGAGATTCCCCACCCACCTTTTATGCTATTCAGCTACCTCCCTCTAGATATTTCTCATCAAATCCTGTGAGTGGGTTTGTGGCAACCGCTGCCAGCTGCAAGGATTGTTTTTCTTCCTGGTCCCCCTTAGGAGATGCTGGTAATCAAACACCTGGCCTTCTTCTTTATCATACCTCCCACCTACTGATTCCTCCCTCTCTTCTAAGGTGGCAATGATGAAATGGATTTTGACATTGAGAAGAGCTCTGGCAGCATTGTTATCGCAAGAGCCCTGGATGCAAAGAGAAGGTCGAACTACAACCTCACAGTAGAAGTCACCGATGGATCGAACATCATCAGGACACAGGTCAGCATCCCCAGAGCCTGATCCAAACCCTTCAGTGTGGGGAGCTTTAATAAGAACTAAGATGGGCTGTAGATAAACAGATGGAGTCATCTCAAAAATAATTCCTTTACAAAAATGTTTAAAATTCATATTTCACTTCAACTCATCAGATTTCCACAGGTCCAGGTCTAGTCCACATCTTAACCCAGTTGCCTGTTGTGCATATCTGGCAGAATTTATAAAGGCCTGTTGACTGGTAAGGCTAGGAGAAAGATGAGGAACAGAAATGGTGGAACCCTTGCTCCACCTCTTCCCCTACTACATGTTCAAACAAGATCCTAAAGCACAGCCAAACCACTTTGAAATTAGTTTAGCTAACATAGCCTGGGAATTATTTGCTAGAGATATTTAGCCTCATCAAAGAGCTGCAGTTCAAGGACTGCTTCACTAGTAGTCATGACAGTCAAAGAGGGTCAAAAAGCCCTGATATATTTACAGTGTAGACGTGCCTCTTGCCCCCGACAATCAGGCTCTGCCCTCTTTCCCTCCTGCTGGGAGGGATAGATAGAAAGAGGTTCACCTAGAAAAACAAGGTGTTCCGCAGGGATCTAATACAATCCTTTCTTTGCTGGTAGCCATTAACCTCATGTATAACATGGGAAATTGTGGGAAGCTGAAGCTGAGGGTGCCATTCCACTGTGACTCAGTCGTTGGCCGATGCCGTTTTGAATGTCTTCAGACATTGTTCTGCCACTGAGAGTCATCCTCTGACACCCTGGCTGACATGCAATCCCAGCCTCCAGGAACTTCTTTCTCTGTTTACTTTGGCATTGGCAGCCACTGCTGGATATGCTGGTGAACCAGCTTTTGCAAAAGCGTGGCAAGCTGGATTTCTCCAAAGAAAGAAAGTTATTGCATCAGGCTGTCCTTTTCCAAGGTGTGGCTGTGTGATGACGAGCAGTCGGATCAGATAGAAGGAAGGTGCCAGATCCTCTTTGCAACATGTGACAGCAAGGGACGGGTTTATTTTTCCTTTTACAAGGGCCAGCTCTTTCAAATATGTTTCCTCACTGCTTCTGATATAAGTACACTTTCCACCATTCCATTTCTCCCTTTATTCTGTTAGTTTCCTAGAATGAAGTTAACCTACATTGAGCTGCACAAAACGTTCCGTAATTTTGACATTTGCTTCCAAAATAGCATACCCGATGCAGCCAAAGATGCACGTTGCTTCACCCTTTTTGTTCCCCTAGCTGCTGCTGCTTCTTGCCACCATTTCCTTTTTCTATGCCTTCGCAGTCCTCATCGTCATTTGCCCATGCTTCATTTAATCAGATTGGCTGTGATGACCCATGTGATTTTAGTTACAGGAGTCCATGATATCATCGCATCAGATGTTGTGTCATCAAGTCAGGGCCAGCACAAACATCAGCACCAAGCATCCTTGGGCATCTGCCAGCACCCTGCCACAGCCCACCAACTACACTTGCCCTGGGCCCCCTTTATAATGTCCCATGATGCCCCTGACACAGTGTCACTCTGGGACGTTGTGAGAAATTATAATGGCAACCTCGGGCGCCTAGTGCTGTTTGGAACACTGCCACCAGGGCCAGGTAAGCCCACCAGGGCCCACCACTGGTGGAGGGGCCCATCAAAGAGCACTTTGCCCAGCCCCCCCAGCCCAGATGTGGGCTTGCATCGTCATCAAGGAAAATGGTATGGATCACCACAACAGATGTGTTTAGATGACAGTTGTGGGCAAATGAGGACAAGGATTGTGAGGGTAAGAATGGAGAAGGAAAAGAGTACCAAAACAGAACAGCAGTGCTCCTGGATGGGGTTTCGCTTGCATGGCGCTCCCCTGCAAATACACGTTTGCATTGATAGACATGGCAGAAAGCACAGACCCAAACCCCACTGATTCTGACATGCTAAATGCACATCCAAAGCCACCCTAAGGCAAGCATTTCTGGGAAGGGCTTTCAGTGAAAAATGGTATGATTGCCTAGGAATTGGCTTTATACCAGACCCTACCTGACCTTCTCTCATGCACACTTTCTCTTCTCACCCCCACAGGCCTATATCCGTGTGATTGACATCAACCAGCATTGCCCCCGGTTCTTAGAGTACCAGTATGAGGCACACATCCCAGAAGACACGCCTCCTGGGACCAAATTTGTTTGGGTCAGTGCAACAGACAAGGACCCCGGGAAAGGGCTGATCTACACCCTTCAGAGCAGTGTGGATCCCAGAAGCATGATGCTGTTTCAAATAGACCCAAGCAGGGGCACCCTCATGACTGTGGCAGGGCTTGATTCTCAAGGCATGTCCATGCACACCTTGACAGTGATGGTACGTGAGTCACAAAAAAGCAACCTGTTTCTTTGTTTGTTTGATGAATATACTATTCTATCCCATCATCTCCTGAGGGGCTTACAGTAGTTTTTCTAAATAGTAATAGTTCTCTCCCCAAGGGACTCACAATCTAATGAAATCAAATGGATTTGATTCCAAATCCCGTGTTTGGCCTCAAATCCCATGTGACTCCCATGTTACAACAGCTTCGCTGGCTACCAGGCTGTTTCCAGGCACAATTCAAGGTACTGGTAAAAAGCCCTATATGTCCTGCTCTAGGCTGAGTCTTGGCTCTTTGCAAGCAAATACAGAGAGCGATGCAATAGAATAGTTAATTTGGCAAGCAAATCGTCAAGCACACAGATTTCAGTCCTAGGAGTTTTAGGCTAAGGCAAGAGTAGTCAAAATCAAGGAGAAATCAGAACACAGGCAGGCAATCAGACAAGAAGGATCAGGAACAGCAGGAGTGGTCAAGGTAACAGGCAAGAGGTCAAACACAGTAAGGGAGCAATCCTATGGCCACTGGACAACGGCTAGACGGTCATAGGATATCTGATTTTCCAGGAACCGACCTACCCCCACTTCTGTGCTGCCTCAGAGGCAGTGTGGAACAGCCCCATCCTCCACGCTCGCAAGAGGAGTACAGAGCAGCCAAAAAAGGGCACTTCCGGAGGGTGTTCTGGGGCAGGGAGGGCAGAAATGCCTGTACGACACATCCTATGTGTCATCTGGCAGCCTCCTCCTCCCCTGCTCTGCCCTCCCGCAGTTAGACAGCCACAGTCAGCTGTCTAGCCGAAAATGCAGAGCAGGAGAAGTGCGGAAGGAACGACCTCCTCCGTGCATCTCCTGCCCCGCTTTGGCTAGGCGGTTGCCTCCGAGTTCGGAGGCGTCTGCCTATCTGAATTTGATTGCGCCCTAATTCAGTCAGGCACGTTACTGAGTTCAGAAGCAGGGTCAAGAAACAGTCCAGGGTCAGTAGCACAGAGCATCCATCGCAAGGCAAGGCACAAGAGACCAAGTCGCGGACGCTGGAAGTAGCAGAGGCCTTGTTCCCAGCAGTTCTCAGGTTACCAGTGAGAGCTGATATAGGCAAAGCTGCTAGAGCCCCCCCCCCCCCCCGATGCTCCGATGCTTCCTGTTAGAGACTTGTCAGATGTCCTCCTCATGAGGAGGGCCCAACTCATGAGCAGTCCTCTTCAGTAAGGGAGCACTCCTCTGCCTGGCCACCATCTTAACACAGACCTTAAGGCGCCGGCGTTCTTGGGGGCCAGGGCAGCTCAGCATCTTCCTCTGCCTGAGAAGCTAAATCCTCCACCTCTCTAGGAGGCAGATTCAAAGGCATCACCCCAAGGGTCCTGGACTGTCCTGGCTAGTGCCAGGGTCTCCTGAGGGGCCAACTGGCTCTGATGGTTCTGGCTCCTCCTCTGAGGATGACTCTGGTGGCGGCAGGACACCTGGGACCATGGCATTATATTCCTTGGGACTGGCGACTTGAAAGGCTGCCTTCTCCCATACGAGCCTGCCCAGGTTTTAAGATCTCCAAGGGAGGCCCTTCTCTCAGTACCACCACCATCAGAGGTGCATTTGGTGGGGATGCACGAGAGGGCCTTCTCGGTGGCTGCTCCCAGGCTTTGGAACTCCCTGCTGAGGGAGGTTAGTTTGGCTGCCTCTCTGTGGTTCTTCCTCTGGCAAGCCATGTTGTTCTTCTGGCAGGCCTTTAGCTTATAAGCTGGTCTGTTGCTGAAGTGGGTTTTCATCAGTTTCTGGTGAAATAAAACAATATTTCTTTTATTGTTGCTTTTTTGTGTTTTTAATTCATTTGTTTTTATGTTATATTTTAATTAATATTTTGCCTTCAATCTGTATTTTATTGTTAGCCACCTTGAGTACCATTCATTTGTGGAAAAGCAGAATATGAAGAACATAAATAAATAACAAAATGGTTTGGGGGATAAAAGAGACCAAATGAAATTAAAATAACATTATAAATGTAAAGTCTGTTTTTAAAAAACAAACAAACAAGATCACATCATGAATAACCAGACATGGATTGTATCCAGTGGTGTTGTTCTGCCAGCAGAAGGGAGAGGGATGGTGGAGTGCATTTCCCCTTCTCCCTGCAGCTCAACTGCACACCCCCACCTGCTCTGGAACATAAGAACATAAGAAGAGCCCTGCTGGATCAGACCAAGGGTCCATCTAGTCCAGCATTCTGTTCACACAGTGGCCAACCAGCTGCCCACAGGAAACCCCCAAGCAGGACATGAGTGCAACAGCACCCTCTCACCCATGTTCCCCAGCAACTGGTGTACATAGGCTCACTGCCTCTGGTACTGGAGATTTGGGGGACTCTGGAGCAGATTTGGGGGTGCTCTGGGGCTGCTGATTGGGAGGAGAAGATGGAGAAGTTCCATCGTGCCAAGCGGAAGTCCCACTGTGCGAATGGACTTCCACCCATGCGGCATTGGCTGCAAGGCTAATCGGCCATCCAGAGGCAGGGATGGGAGAATCAGGGATGCTCAAGCTTGCCGAGTGTCTCCAAACTCCACTTCGAATCTCAGTTCTCCAAACTCCCATTCTCGTTTGAGTCTTGTTTTTCTTTTTTTCGAACTGGAAAAGTGCACTTCTGTGCGCATTTTTCAAAACTGAACATTTTTCTCTGTTGACTAAAGTGTGAAAACGCCTTTCTTATGCCCATCTTAAAGTGCGCATTTCCCCCAAATATGCATTTTTGAGGATGATTGCAAATTTGGGGATGTGTGAACTTTTTCCGAAAAATGTGCTCACATCTGGGGTTGCAAACAGGGCAAGCTCTGATGATCTGAGAACAGAAACGAAATTCTCGTACATCCCTTGAACAAAGCGTAGATATCACCGACCGCTTGCCATTGCCAACTGGGCAGCAACAGGCTCTGTCAAGCAAGCAACAAGTGGTAGCACTGATGGGAAAGAGGATGAGGAGTAATAACAGCTGGTGACAACGGTGGTGAGAAGGGAGACAGGAGGGGGCCCGTGGCAGGGGCCCTGCGCAAGGGCCCTCAAACACTTGGAGCTGGCGCTGCTGCTTTGAATCAAGGGGCTGAGATGTGGCTCTTGGATTCCTGCCTGGGAGCTCTCCCAAATGAACGAGAGTGGCAAAGACAGCATCAGTTCCAGGTTGGCCTTTTATACCCTTCCACCAGGCGTTCTGCAACTGGAAAAGTGCGCCATAGGAATGGCCTCTCTTCCCTGAGTTTGACACATCTCCATCCCTTCTGCCACTCAGGTGCGAGACCAGGAGGTTCCGATCAAGCGAGACTTTGCCAGAGTTATCATCCACGTAGAAGACTGTAACAGCCATCCTCCCCAGTTCACCAGCCTCCATTATAAAGCGGAGGTTCTGGACGCAGCACCAGTAGGCACAGAGGTTCTGCAAGTCCGAGCCCTGGATCAAGATCATGGAGCTAATGCTGAAATCCTCTACTCCCTTGAGGCAGGTAAGGGACTTGAGCAAGTCATCGCTGACTGTGAACACAAGTGCTTGCCGGAGCAAAGAGTGCAACTACACATGTTAGCGAAATATACCCCTTTCCAGTATACTAGATGTGCAAGACTAACTAGAATAGTGAAATCACATGCACTGGAGTGGACTGGCATGTGAATATACAGCGTCCTTCTCCATCCCTATCCTCCCAAACCCTTTGTGTAAACTGAAGACAGCGCACCAGGGTCCCTCAACTATCACTGTGGTCTCCAAATTCATCAGCCATTTTTTTCTCTGATACTGGTTTGTGTCCTTCTAGTTACCAGTAGCACAGGCTTATCTACAGCAGCAGAGTAATATCACTTATTCCTGCATATGTTGCAGAAGAATAGTATTTTCTCGCTTAGTATTTATAAATGTGCAGAGTCTCTGAAACACACAATTAGTTACTGTGTAATTCAGTGTATAGAAATGCTGTCCTTTACCCATTGTATTTATTAATCTATTTATTTCTTTTAGAATATTTATATAGTGCTTCTTATTTTAAGAATGCTGAAGCAGTTTGCAACAAATTATAAAACAATACATCATTATAAAAGCACAACAACATTTAGACAAGTTACTGATTGGGAAAAATGAGGGTAAAAAAGTACATTTTTAATCAGCATTGAAAGCACATGATCATCAGAGCCTGATGTATTGCAGAGGGGAGATCATTCCTGAAGGAAGGTGCCACCACAGAGAAGGCCCATTGCTGTGTTGCTGCCATGGGACGCTGCACGGTGTGACACAACCAGCAAGGCCTCCCTTGAAGATCATAGTGGTCTAACAGGTCTATTTAGGGGGAGATGATATTTCAGGTAACCTGGTCCTAAGTTGTTTAGGGCTTATTATGTCAATAATAATACCTGAACCTGGCTCTGTAGCAAACTAGCAACCAGTTCAGAACAGGTGTTATATGTGCATGGCAAGGCACTCTACCCAACAGCCTCGCTGCAGCATTCTGCAGGAGGTGCAGCTTTGAAACCAGCCTCAAGGGTAGCCCTACATAAAGAACATTACAGCAGTCCAGTCTAGAGGTTATCAATGCATGGATCACAGTGGTTCATCTATCCGTGTCTAGGAATGCGCGCAGTTGACTTCCCAGATGAAGCTGGTAGAGGGTGTTCCGTGCCACAGAAGTTACTTGGGCTTCTAATGACAATGATGAATCTAGGAGCATGCCCAAACTGCTATTTGTTAGCAGAACCCTCCGTGGAATAAGGCAACCGTAGTTAAAGACAAATGGGAAGGATGAACATTGTTCGTTTAGCAACACCAGGCCATATAATGTTCAATGGATCAGTTTTGTTCTGCTCATTCTAGACCGTAGTGGCTTCTGAAAAAAACAGTCACCCTGTTTAGCCAGCTTGTTGAACAAACTGCAGTAGCAAGTCTAGGACAGTGAGCATTTTCTGTCTTTGAGTTCAGGCCATTGGCTGTCTGAGCTGCAAAGCAACAGAAACTTATTGTGTTCTGTATCGCTTTTTGTCGCCTCCTATCTTCAGGCCATCAGGACCGAACTCTAGCATGAATGCCTGTTAACCTTTCTAATTGATGCATACCCTTGATGGCACATGGCTTATACAGTTTCACATTCCTAGATCTCTTCAGAGAGCAGGCTGCCAGGGGGTGGGATCATTACCCATTATACTGCATTGAGTAGAACTCTTCGTCCCTAAGGCTCCAATCCTTATTCAGAAGTAAGTTCCAGCACTAAAATTACTAGGGCTTCCGTCTGAGTAAACTAGTACAGGGTCATACTCCTCCCATGTGTAGCAAGATTCTTATATTAAGAATATGTGGCACAGTCCTCAGGGCACAAGCCTCAGGAAACAGGATGGCATTTTCCCCCATCAACAAACATTTTTAAGAACCATTATTTCCCAGTGACTGAAATGGGTATGTTTTAATATATCAAACTAGGTGTGTAGATGGAAACCAGTAAGTATAAGGGCAATTCAAGAGTGGGTTTGCTCTCTTCATTCAAGCTTTCATTTATTTATTTTCAGGGAACAATGGGGACATTTTCACCATAAACAAGCTCTCTGGAATTATTACAGTTTCTCAGAAGCTAGATCACCCCAAGCAAGAAAGGTTCACTCTCACTGTAAAGGCAGAAGATCAGGGATTTCCCCAGCTGAAGGATTTGGCTACTGTGAACATTTACATTAAGCCCTCTGATGGCACACCTCCACAATTTACAGAGGAGGAATACGTTGTAGAGATCAGTGAATCTGCTGCCATCGGCTCTCCTGTCATCCTTGTTTCAGCCATGAGCCTTTCGGCTGTCACCTATCAAATAATAGAAGGAGATGAGAATGGCTTCTTTTCCATTAACTATCAATCTGGACTTATTTCTATGCAAAGCAGCCTAGATTTTGAGCAGACTTCGTCTTACCAGCTACAAATCCGTGGCACCAATATGGCAGAGTCATTTACGGATGTCCTGGTGTTTGTTTATATCATAGATGAGAATGACAATGTGCCTGTCTTTGAAAAGACTTCTTTTGTTGGCTGGGTCAATGAGAACATCCCATTGGGGAGTATGGTTATGGATGAAAACAACACCCCATTAGTGATACGTGCATCAGATGCTGACCAAGATTCTAATGCTTTGTTGGTCTATGAGCTTTTGCAGCCAGAGGCACTGATTTTTTTCAAAATAGATCCAAGCATGGGCACTCTTACTACTTGTGCTGATATTGACTATGAGCGTATCCCAGTTTTCCACTTCAGTGTCCATGTCCATGACAGTGGCAACCCCACTTTATTTGCTTCCAAACCCATTGAAGTCACCATTTATATCAGAGATATAAACGACTGTCCTCCAGTATTTACAGAAGGTATTTATGAACTTTCAGCACAGCTTCCTGTCCATCAGGGTATGGAACTTTGTACAGTACATGCAAAAGATGTAGATTCAAAGATAACCTACAGCATAGTGGAAGGTAATCATGACCATGTTTTCTACATCCACCCAATAACTGGTGCCATCTCTGTGCTGAATGCTACTACCTTGGGTCGCTATCACGAACTCACAGTTCGAGCTGGGGATAGTTTGTATACAACTAGTGCGTTGGTAAGAATAAATTTTATTGAACCACAAAACAGCAGCTTAAAATTTGTTCAAGATTTATATACAGTAACAGTGAAGGAAAACTCCACAGATATTCAAACTCTGGATGTTCTTAGTGTCACTGGGAATCAACTGAACGAACCACTCTTTTACTCCATCGTGAATGGCACAGAAAGGTTCAGGATGATCCAGTCTTCAGGAGTGCTGCAGACCAAGGGCGTGGAATTTGACCGTGAAACTCAGGACATGTATGAGATTGCAGTGGAGGTAAAGGATATTAGAAATCCACCAAGAGTTTCTCAAGCAATAGTAAAAATAAATGTGGACGATGTCAATGACAATCCGCCTCGTTTTGAAAAAGTGCCTTATTACATAGCAATACAGGATGGCACTGAGCCAGGCGATGTTGTCTTTCAGGTTTCCGCAACTGACCAGGATCTGGGAAATAACAGAGTCATTTTTTACTCCTTTGTAGAAGACTACAAATATTTCTGGATTGACCCCTACTTAGGGGACATCTCGCTCAAGAAACCTCTTGATTATCAATCTTTAAATAAATATACACTAAGAGTTATTGCCAGAGATGCCGGTGAACCTCCCTTGTATGCTGAAGAAGAGGTTGTAATCGTGGTGCGTAACAAATCCAACCCTCTGTTCCAGAGCCTCTTGTACACTGTGAAAGTGCCTGAAAACATTCCACTCTACACGCCTATTCTCCATATCCAGGCTCGGAGCCCTGAAGGCTTGCGCTTAATATACAACATTGTGGAAGAGGAAGCCCTTAAACAGTTCAGCGTTGACTTCAAGACCGGTGTGCTTATGGTCACTAGCCAACTGGATTATGAATCTGACACAAAACATGCCTTTACCATCAGAGCGACAGACACAGCAGTGGGTGCCTTTTCAGAAGCAATGGTAGAAGTAGAAGTTGAGGATGTTAATGACAATTTACCTGAATTTTCTCAGGTGGTCTATACTGCGTCTGTCTCTGAAGGTATGCTGTCTCGGACTCCCGTTGTACAGCTGTTTGCTACTGACAAAGATTCAGGGCGGAACAAACTCATTTCATATCAGATCTTGGAGGACCGTTCAGACGCGTCCAAGTTCTTTCACGTTGATGCCAGCACAGGTGAAATAACAACAGCTCAGGCTCTAGATTATGAAGCCAACCACGAGTTTCACATTAGAGTTAGGGCCACAGACCATGGGATGCCTCCTCTCAGCAGTGAAGCCCTTGTGATGGTCCATGTGTTGGATGTCAATGACAACCCACCTCAGTTCAGTCAGCTTCAATATCAGGCGAACGTGAGCGAAACGGTCACCTGTGGCCACGTTGTGCTAAAAGTTCAGGCTTCTGACCCGGACAGCAGGGACACCCCTAGGCTGGAATATCTGATAATTTCGGGGAATGAGAAAAGACATTTTACCATTGGCAGCGCTTCTGGAATCATTTCCACACTGAATCGTTGCAAAAACGACCTGGAATCTTTTTACAATCTGAAGGTCTGTGCCTCAGATGGAGTGTTTAAAACCACTGTGCCAGTCTACATCAATACCACAAATGTAAATAAATATAGCCCATCATTTCAGCAGGATGTTTATGAAGCAGTACTGGCTGAAAATGCTAAGGTAGGAACCAAGGTGATTGAGTTGTTAGCTATTGACCCGGATGATGGTCTCTATGGCACAGTAGATTATACCATCATAAACAAGCTTGGTCAAGAGAAATTTGCAATAGATGACAAGGGGCACATTGAAACACTGCAGAAACTGGACAGAGAAAATTCCACAGAGAGGGTTGTTGCCATTAAAATCATGGCCAAGGACGGGGGAGGAAAAGTGGCATTCTGCACGGTCAAAATCATACTCACAGACGAAAATGACAACCCACCTCAATTTAAAGCTTCTGAATACATCTTGTCCATCCAGTCCAATATGAGCAAGGGGTCCCCAGTCATTCAGGTACTAGCTTATGATGCTGATGAAGGTGTGAATGCCGATGTCACCTACTCTGTTGATTCAGTGGAGAAGGTCATTGGAGAGGATGTGATTGAGATTAACACTGCCACGGGAATTGTTACAGTCAAGGAGGTCCTAAGTGGGCTAGAAAACAGAACAGTGAACTTTAAAGTCAAAGCTGAAGATGCCAGGCCTCCCCTTTGGAATTCTGTTGTTCCAGTGAACCTTCAAGTTGTTCCAAAGGAAGTGTCTTTGCCAAGGTTTTCTGAGCCACTGTATACCTTTTCAGCATCTGAAGACCTCCCAGCGGGATCAGAAATAGGATCAGTTAGAGCTGTGGCAGAGGACCCCATCATCTACAGTCTAGTGAAAGGAACCACTGCTGAAAGCAATAAAGAGGGGATATTCGCTTTGGATAGACAAACAGGGGCCTTGACTATCCAGAAGGCAATGGACCATGAGAAGATGAAGTGGTACCAAGTTGATGTTTTGGCTCACTGCTCACACCAGAATACTGACTTGGTCTCTTTGGTATCCATAAACATCCATGTAAAAGACGTCAATGATAACAAACCTCTTTTTGAGGCTAATCCCTACAGAGCCTTTGTCATGGAGAATATGCCAGCAGGGACCACTGTGATTCAGGTCACCGCCAATGACCAGGATACTGGAAGTGATGGGGAAGTGACCTATAGCCTAGGATCAGAACCAAGCAACATCAGAGAACTCTTCACCATTGACAGTGAAAGTGGCTGGATCATGACACTTGAGGAACTAGATTGTGAGGTCCAAGAAACATACACGTTTTTTGTTGTGGCATCCGACCATGGCAGAAATGTCCAGCTTTCTTCTCAAGCCCTAGTGGAGGTCACGATCACTGATGAAAATGACAATGCTCCACAGTTCATCTCTGAAATCTATAAAGGGTCAGTGGTCGAGAATGCTGAGCCTGGACAGATAATTACCACTCTTAGAACTATAGACAGCGATATTTCAGAGCAAAACAGACAAGTCTCATGTTACATCACTGGTAAGAATCTACCTTTCGTAATATTTTTGATAAATTAGAATAGGTCTTCTTTCTGATAAGTTTGCTTGTCTTTGAGAAGACCATTATTCTATGAATTAGTCTTGAAGTTTGTAAGATGAGTATCTAAGGTGACAGTAATTATAACAAAGGTCCACTTAATACTAGGGATGTTGCAGACACCCGACTGGGTCCGGAGGTCTCTTGCCCCCCCACCCGAACCACAATCCCTGGACTGAGCCCCTGCCCTTGCTCGCACCTACTCATGCTCTCCCGGACTCACCACAACCTGTCCAGTGGGTGTCTACCATTTTGCTGCCTTTGGGGGGCTTTTTACAGAAAAAAGGGGGCTAAAAAATGTGCATATTTAAATATGTACAGTTAGGGGCCAGAAAAGCTTAATATGCACAACATTAGAGTCATGATGCCTCCTAATATTGCACATGTTAAGCTTTCCCAGCCCCAAACTGCACATATTTAAATATGCGCACTTTTAAGCTCCCTTTTTCCCATTAAAAAAAAAATGGCAGGCGCTCACCAGACCAGCCTGGGGTGAGTGTGGGTGACTCCCTGAGTTCATGGGGGCTCGAGCATGGGTCCAGGAGGGTGGAGTGGGGGCAGTGCTTCAGCAGGCACCCAGAGTACCCAAGCTGGGGTGGGTTCGCACATCCCTACTTAATAGAAGATATTTCTCTTCAGGAAGTTTTGTGGGAATGGTGCAGACGTGAAAACTACATGCCGTCAGTCCCAAGGAAGGCAGCTCTTTGAAACGAGAGAAGGGGAAAGCAGTTCCTATGTCTGGCCTCTTCCTAAGGCACATTATGCTCAGTAGAAGTTATGGGGGAAATCTCTGATGGAAAATACGTTGTGTGAATTAATCACATAACATTAAATTATTTGAATTTTAGTAATTATTGCTACTAATTAAATATAGCCAAGTTCTTTTACATCTACAGTGTGAATTCAGCTGTTGAGGAACATCCAAAGGTCAACTAATCAGATGTTGATTAATCAGGAGTGTTAAAACCCACCCCTCAGTTATCTAAACTAGCCCATGTTTATTTCTACACAATAGCTGAGCTAACACTACACCATTTGCCATTTGCTCACCACAAATGCCTCTTGTGATAGAGTCGGAGGATTTGAATGTTGCAATAATGAATGTCACAGACCCAATTATCAAGTTGCCAATGTGAGTTATTATTATTATTATTTAACAGATTTATATACCGTTGAACATACTCAGAATTTCACTAAGTGTTGGATACAGCCTAGCTCATTGTTACGCTATCATGGGAGGGCTTCCCTATATGTCTCACTGATAATTATAATAAGGATGTTACTGCAAAGCTGCCCCAAACAGATAGAGAAGTGGTTGGTTCTGAAACAGAGGGCATGATGAAGGAACTGCTTCAGTACATACTATAATTGTCTTCAATCCAGTCAATCCGTGTACTCCATATAGAGGTTAAATTTTGTGAATTGGCTCAGAGTCAGGTGTCTAGATGAAGTGATCGAGATACGATGTTTTCTTTTGTTCCTTATAATTCATCCAGAAGCAAGCAAATTCTCTAGTTTTCTTACAGCAGAGGTGGCCATGCCCCCTCCCCCAGGCCCCACCCCTTTCCCCTGTTATCTCTCATTTGGTGGCTTTTGTGGAGTGTTTTCCCTATTCTAAAAGGGAGAAATGCCTCTCTTAAAGCCTCCTTTCAGCAAGAGCTTTAAGCTACATTATCCTAGTATTTGTATTTTTGGCATCACCCCCTTTGTCTTTGGCCCCACCCTTTAGCCTTTCGCCCCACCCACCACTGCAACATGGCCCACAAAAGCTTCTCCAAAATGGAATTTGGTCCTTAGGCCGAAAAAGGTTCCCTGTCACTGTCCTATGCAGTCCATTTGGACAGGGTGAATGGCACTTAGGCGACTCAGGATACCTGCCTCCTTGCCTTATCTCTCTCTCCTGAAACTCTTTTTCACCCTGTATTTCACAACTATGCCTTCTTTGCCTTAACAGAAGGAGATGTTCTGGGACAGTTTGGTGTTGACAAGGTTGATGGAGAATGGAGGGTTTTTTCCAAGAAGCTTCTGAACAGGGAAGAGACAGAAAAATATCTGCTCAGAGTTATGGTATCTGATGGGAAGTTCCAAGCAGCAACAGAAGTGGAGATTTCAGTCCTTGATGTCAATGATAACAGTCCTGAATGCAAGCAGGTGATTGTGTATGTTGGTAAAGCTGCATCTCTTCATTCAAAAACACACACTACAAGCTGTATGACAGCGGAGCTATAGTGCAACCTGGGGCAATCACTTGAGCAATGACATGCCTGCAATGTGGAGTCACCCCACACTATTTTCCATCACCTCCTGTACCATGAAGTGTGTCCTAGTTCTTCTGACTTCCATGCTCCTAGAAATTCTCCCTTTGTAATAGCAATACAAGATATTAACTTACTCCCCTAAAGAAGAAGAACTAGTTTGAAAGTCATCTGGTATAATCTCGGTGCTTTGTAAGTATTAAAGTACAAGGATTGGCTGGCCGTGTTGAATGAACTCTTGTGCACCTTGGGATTTTGTAGCTGTCTTCCATTGGTGTAGGGCACATGTTGTCTCCCTATGGCACACTGTGGTGAGGATGGCAGAGGCTGATCTGTGGCTGATCAGATTTGACCTATTTATTATACTTTTATTTCACTTTTCTTTTAGAAAG
The DNA here is from genome assembly GCF_057233095.1 of Heloderma suspectum. Classification (NCBI taxonomy): domain Eukaryota; kingdom Metazoa; phylum Chordata; class Lepidosauria; order Squamata; family Helodermatidae; genus Heloderma; species Heloderma suspectum. The sequence goes on along the minus strand of NC_139459.1, from coordinate 268,293,091 downwards.
TTTGGAGCAACTTACTGATCCAAGCACTGATCAAGTCCACATTTCCTTAAGATTAGTGTTGCCAGATATAACATAACCTTTCAGAATAACACATAAGCTGGTGGCTCAGTGGTCTTGGCTTTGGGCCTCAGGATTAGATTTCTGACTCTTCGATTCTATGGTTTTGCTGATAACTGATCAGTTCGTGTCTCCTTGGAATTACAACATCTGTTACAACATTGGACTGGAACCAATGACCTAGGGAGGTGGTGGGCTCTCACGCACTGGAGGCATTCAAGATGAGGCTGGACAGCCATCTGTCAGGGATGCTCTGACTTGGATTCCTGCATTGAGCAGGAGGTTGGACTCGATGGCCTTGTAGGCCCCTCCCAACCCTACTATTCTATGATTCTGTGATCTGTTAACACATCTGGAGCAGGCCACTTCTGCTAGGCATTTTGTGTACCTGGAATGAAGTCCATTATTTTGCTTGATAAGATACTTGCTCTTCTTTCCAGACGCCATACCAAGGGAAAGTTGCAGAAGATGCACCTCAAGGGTTTTCTGTTTTGAAAGTGGCAGCCACAGATGCTGATGTTGGCAGCAACGGCCAGATTATTTATAGTCTTCATGGATCTGGTGCTGAGGAATTCCGACTGGACTCCCATACAGGTAAGAAGGGAATCTATACACACACATCGTGGCTATTTTTGAAGGTGTATTATTGGTTTTCATATTCATTACTTGAATATGCATTAGAGGTCAGAATGTTGTGCCTATATACTGTAAAGCAGGCAGAGACTTTTCTTCCAGGCAGTTCTTTTTGCTTGGATGACCTAGCATTTGGTGCCTCTCCTGGACATGGCCTGACAGCTGAATACTCTGACATGGAGAAGCTTCTGCAAAACATTATTTCGTATTTGAGATTCAAGGACCAAAGATTTTGAAGCCAAGATTCTCCTTAATAATGGTTTGTATCCTTTTCCAGAATGGCCGATTTTATTCTGGGCAGTTCTACTACATGTGGCTTGACTACCATCTGCCTTAGGCTAAGAGCAGTGTCAGCAATTGTCTGGGATAGCCCAATTACATTTTTAAATTAATTTAACGAGTGAAAGATACCATCTATAAAGACCTGTGAAATGGCTTTCCCTAACACTGGTTGCTACAGAGAAACTTATTTTCTCCAGGAATATAGTTTCCCATGTTCCCTCAGTTGTATCTTCGCCACAGCCCCTCCACCTGTATTTAAATTTCCAAATTTTCTCCATTTGTCTGGAGCCATTTCTTGAGCACAGATGAGTAGAAGATGTCTTGTCCATAAAAGGCCACTTTGATATCCCTGGATTTCATGTTTTTAATCCCACCAGGGGAGTTGACCACTTTTGCATTACTGGACCGTGAGCTGAAGCCAGAGTACCAGCTTGTTGCCAAGGCAACAGATGGAGGAGGGCGTTTTTGCCAGGTGGGCATAACCCTGGACGTTGAGGATACGAATGACAATGCTCCAAGGTTCTTTCCCAGCCATTGTGCAGTAGCTGTCTTTGATAACACCACAGTAAAGACACCTGTTGCAGTTGTCTCTGCAAGGGACCCTGATGAAGGTAAGTCAAAATGTGGTGTTTAGAATAAGTTCTGTTACAATCTGGAAAATATCTTCTGCACATGAAGAAGGAACATAGCTTGCGACCATGACTGAACTTTAAACATGTCTGGGTTTTTGAGTGTGTAATCTTAAGTGGCTTATTTTTTAAGCGAGTACAAGATACTTAGGAACACAACTCATAGTCAGTGGAGATAGAGACAGACCACTGTACAGATGTATGCAAATATGCTCTGAAAAGTAAATTCTACTGAAATGTCTAGAACTGGAACATCTAGTGAGTTCCAAATTAGGTTTTCATTTCTACCTAGATCGATGAATGAGAAATGTCATGTATTCTTTCTGCAGAGGGAAATCTTCTTCTACATTATTTTTATAATTAAAATTTTCACATTTTATATAATAAATGGCAGGAAATTCTGTGCCAATAGAAATTGTATCATAGAAGTTCATGTATAACAGTAATATAATAAGCAGGGGTGGGAAACATGTGGCCCTCCAGATATTGCTCCCATCAACCATGATAATTGGCTGTGCTGGCTGGGGCTAATGGAAGTTGTAGTCCAAAAACAGCTGGAGGGCCACAGGTTCCCCACCCCTGCATTAAACGGGTCATGAGCGAAATCTGTCATGCGAGTGGAAATCCACTTGCACAATTAGACTTTCTCCTCTTCTCCCCCCTGCAACCCCCCTGCACCCCATAAAATCTGCTCCAGCGGGCCCCCTGCTCTCCAGAGCAGATTTTGGGAGTGTGAAGGGGAAAGGGGAATTATCCCCTCCCTGTCTTCTGACAAAAGCAGTTCCATCATTAGGAGGACTTAATTGGGTACCACCCCTTAGGTCCAGGCTAGCTGTGTCACGTTATAGGTAAATAATGCTAAGTGGCTTATGTATCTATCCACTGCAGCCCATTGGTTGTAGAATACAGCTACCATCCCTACTGCTTTCTGATAACAACTATATATTGTCAGCCTTATCGTTTCATAAATTTGACATAGCTACTCATTTCTTGTAGGCTGTATATCTAACTTAAATAATTCTGGCCATAACAAGAGATTTGAAAATGAGTACAACATGGATACTTGGAACACACTCCTTCACATAAATGAACAGACACTTCAGTTATAAGGTTATTTTGAGCATATCGTCTTTGGAAATTACTATTTTCCAAAATTTACTGGCTCTTAAAACATTCCCACCAGAAGTGAAGAAGCACTCCCTTCACTTTATTGCAAAACCAACCATTTGTCATTCCTGGTGTTTTATCTCTTAGAAGGTTTCCAAGGTGTCCAACACCACTGCATGGCTGTCTTTATACAATTGTGTCTAAAATCTAAACAGACAAAACATCTTGATCCCATGCTAAGGAGAATCACCATCCCATCTGTAGAGTAGCTTGCAGCAGATCATTTTTCTCATTTTGATATGTAGGATTTAACCCTGAGGTGATCCAAAGTTATTAACAAATGAGATCATCTGGAAAGAGTCTCCTTCTTTTTGATCCTAATTATTTCTTCAAAGCAGGCATGCATCTTAAAATATTCTTTGCCCTTTTTTGTGCCATGACAATATTTCTAACCTGCATATACTTGTCAAACTGAACACAGTAACCTTCCTGTCTTGGTGTATCTTCATCAAGTAATAAAAAAAACACCATCCATTCTATAATGTTCATATATCCATCTAATTTCTGTTATTCCAGCAAGCAAAATCCCCTAACTTTTGGCCCAGGTTAAATCTTGAGTCTCCTGATTATTGAGACAGGAACTGAGATGTCAGGTGCTGGTTTCCCCTTGTTTTGTTCCATGTATTAAATAACAATTCCCAAATAAAATGGTCTCTCCAGTAAGATTCCTATCTCTCTTTTTCCAGGTCGTAATGGAGAAGTGTTCTATTCTCTTGCTGAATCAGCGAATGGCCACTTCTCAATAGAGGAGGCAACTGGTGTGATCCGACTGGAGAAGCCTTTAAAGGAGTCCCAGGCATCTGCACTGGAGCTGACTGTGTGTGCCACAGACAGGGGTTTCCCACACTCCCTCTCTTCCCTTGCTACTGTGACAGTCTCAGTAGTAGATCTGAAGGAGTATCTGCCCGTGTTCCTGGACACGGAATATGTGGTTGTGGTGCAGGAAGATGTAGCTGTTGGAACAGAGGTTCTGAATCTGTCTTCACTGACAAGGGATAGTGCTAAGGGCACAGAAATTAAGTATGAAATTATGAATGGAAATGATCACAGGAAATTCAGGCTCCATTCAAATACGGGTAAGTGGGCTCTTTATCCAGCAGTCAGGGTAGTCCAACATGCTCCTTTGTTCTCTTTTATCGGGGTTCCTCTAGGCTCTTCTAAGCACTTCTGACTTGTCCTTCACTCATCAGAACTTGCTCCGTTCACTTTTCCTTTCCTGTATTTTTCCCTTTGATCCATTTCTCCACAGATCCTATGACAAATCCATTCAGGATCTCAGAAGGATTTTGTTTTTAGCTTTCTAACATTCATACTCCAAAAATCTACCAGTAAATGTTGGTGAAGCTTGATTGGAAATATTGATTTAGCTGAAACAATTCATTTGCCTATGAGAGTTTATCTGCCCAGTCATCCGCTCAGTTTGTCTGAATCTCTAAGATAGGATGTGCCCTGTGTTCAAGATGTGTCTTATCCTTGTTTCCTGTGTATGTGCAGGCATCCTGTATGTTAATGGGAGTCTGGATTTTGAAGTTAGCCATGAATATTACTTGTCTATCGAGGGTATCAGAAAGGGCTCTACTTCTCTCAGTGACATCACCATGGTTGTGATCAACATCACGGACATAAATGATCATGTGCCAAAGTTCAGCCAAGACCTTTACATTGCTGACATCCGTGAGGATGCCGCTGTTGGTGAAATGGTGTTCACGGTAAGACATAACAAAAGACTCCATTATTACTTACCAGGCATGGGCACAGGTTTGTTCTCTGCCATTGCAATTTTGCGTTTCAGCAGCCTCTGTGAAGTACAATGCATTGGACAGTGTATCTGCTTATCATTAAAACAGGGGTGGGGAAACTTTTTCACCCTGAGGGCCACATTGCAAAATGGGAAAGGACTTGGGGCCACTAAAAGATGGGCCTTTGTCCTGATATAATATTGGGTAGTATAGTTGCATGCAGTAAACAGTTCGAGGAAGTGGAAAACAGTAGGGTGAAAGGCAGCTATTAAAGGCACATTAGCTGATAGCCATCTCCAAGCATTCTGTAGTCAGGTCAGACAAAAAAAGAACAACAGAAAAAGTCTTGCTATAAAAAAAAGTAGATCACAAAACATCTAACAGAAAACGTTTAAAAGCAGAAATTACCACATTAACGGAGTTTGCGTTAATAATCAGCCCAATCTTTGACACTTTTGAATCACAAACAGGGCTGGAATGAGCATTGGCATCACACAGATGCAATGGCAACTCTGCCAAAGTAGCAGTCTGTGCCTGCTATAACTGTAAATGTGATTTACTACCAATGTACATATTCAGAAAAAGGGTTTACAGTCTTCACAATGCAAGTGTGTAAACAAACCAACCAAGAGAGGTTCACCTGGCACGTACATTGTGCTCTTTCCAGCGCCAGGTGAAGACCTTTTTTTATTTTCCCAGCATTTTAGCGTTTTACTGTTGTAATCTTTTAGCTTTGCTATTTTAAACCTGTTACTGTATTTTAAATCTCTGCATTGCTGCTAGGTTTTATTCTGGTTGTATTTTCATATGGTCATTTTAAGGTTTTATATTTTATATTGTTTTGATGATGTATTTTGTGGTTTTAATTTTGTGAAGCACCCACAAAATATTGTGGCTATTGGGTGGTATAGAAATGTTATAAACAAACAAACAAACAAACTACAAACACACAGGAAACAAGCATTTTTTTCCTGTGGAAAGTGATAAGAACTCCTCCCTGTGATGCTAGCTTTCCACAGCCAGAATCTTATGGCATTTAATTATATGATTCTCTACTGTATTCTGGTTGTGATATAGTCCCAAGTTAGTTATACCATGTGCTTTTTCAGAATCACTAGATCATTTTAGAAGAGTAAATTATGCAGTTGTTTTTAAAATCTTTCTTTCTTTATATAATGGTTCCTTGCAAAATATTAATCATAAGAACATAAAAAGAGCTCTGCTGGATCAGACCAAGGGCCCATCTAGTCCAGCATTCTGTTCACACAGTGGCCAACCAGCTGTTGACCGGGAACCCACAAGCAGGACACGAGTGCCACAGCACCCTCCCACCCATGTTCCCCAGCAATTGGTCTTCACAGGCACACTGCCTCTGATCCTGGAAGCAGCATATCACCATCAGGACTAGTAGCCATTGATAGCCTCCTCCTCCATGAATTTCTCCAATCTTGCTTTAAATTCTGCTTGTTTTAGTAAGACTCAAAAGTTGCCCAACAGGTAACACTTCTTTCCCGTGAAAGGATGTTTGTAATGACAATGCATCCCTTTTTTTCTTGACAGGTTTTAGCTGATGACAAAGATGGGGTGATGAACAACCAGATCACATATTCTATTGTGGTAGGGAATCCATTGGGCCATTTTATCATTGACCCCAAAGCTGGACAGATCCATATTGCCAAGCACTTGGACAGGGAAGAGGTGAGTGACAGGTTCACTGGGATTGGGGGTGAAACTACTCGGGGCTTGATACTGAAAATGAGGTCACTGAGCCACATGTCCACAAGACAAAGGAGGACATGCCCCCAGATGACAAGAGAAATTCATGGTGCCCATCTACCTGACATGTTCTGTATAATAATATAAAATGATAGTCAGAAAGGGCTGCTTGCCATTCACTGGGCATAGGAAACAGACGGTATGAATGCTGCTTTGAAAAGGCAGTAAGAACTGCTCTGTACCTGGGAAGGCAGTGGTGGTCAATGGTTAAAGTACAGTCTTGATCATGAATATATTTGTGGTTCCTTGGCTGGGCGCATAAGCCTCGTCACATCCACCTCAGCTTCCCTAACTCCATCTTCTGTGAATTACAGTCCATGCTTATAAGACAGGGATAATGCAGTTTTCTTATTTTGACATCCCTCTAACCTTTCTCTCAGTTTATCAATCGGCTGTAGACAGGAAGGAATGTCAAGACATAAACATAGTCCACATTCTCTCCATTATCAGTCCAGCAAAACCCCTTGGGAGCATCCTTTGGAGGTAACAAAACCTCTGTATTAACAAATGGAATAAGGGTCTTCTGATCAGAGCTCAGACTTAAAACTGATCAGCCCTTAGTCCTAGTAAAGTAGTAGGCACTAAGAATAAAAAGGCCATAGCTGATACTTTACTTAATTCTTACCATTTGGCTTAATGTGTATTCCAGCAACCAAACCTTCTTAGTACATGTGTTATCTTTTCTAGATATCCAGCTACTCTCTGACAGTCCGAGCCACGGACAATGGACAGGTGGCTCTCTTCAGTGATGCCACTGTGCTCATTCGGGTGTCTGATGTCAACGATAACCCACCCAGGCTCTTTCAACTCAATTACAGTGTGGCGGTGCAGGTAAAGTAGCCCTTCTGAGGCACCAGCCTTACCCAATTAGGTTTTTTCTAAAGATGGTCCTGAGAGTTCCCATATTAATTGCTGGGTTGCCTGGGAGCTAAGAGACAACCAAAGCTTAACAGTAGTAAGAAATCAATCTGGTGAAATCAGAGGCCGCTGTTTAGCCCTCGAGTTAAACTTCATTTGCAGATGTCAACTGCAACATTCACATCTGGTCACTAGATTTCTTACCACATAAGCAGACCTCTAAATTATCAAAGATTCTCTAACATTCAAACATGTGAGAAAAAAATAGTTATGAAAACCAGGACATTGTGTGATGCTTATTTGTTCGGCATCTGCACACACCCCAACCCTTTTGTTTTTGAGATGGCCTTTGGCTAAAGTTACAAAGCTTGAACCAAAACCTTCTGTTTGTTTTTCCTCTGTCATCCCTTCCTCTTCTGTCCTGTGAATCAAATTAGCAGTTCTGTACCTAGCTAAACTATTGGCCTTTTGCTTTTCTAACATTTCAGGAGAACTCTCCAGTTGGCACCAGTGTCCTGGAGCTGATAATGAGCGACAGGGACTCCCCGGAGAATGGGCCACCATACTCTTTCCTCATCACTGAGGGAAATGAAGGGAAGGCATTCCAGATCAACCAGGATGGAGTGTTGGTGACATCATCCATCTTGAACAGAAGAGCTAAAGAGCAATACCTTTTGCAAGTCCAGGTAGATCTATTTTTACAGCCAAATTACACATTACATGGGACAACTCTGACTGGATCTTCTAATGTTTGCTTTTGGATGAAATGCTGCTGTTGCGGGGTGGGGCTCCCACTTCAATCAGAGCGGCAGTTCTGGGGAAGGGGTGCTTAACCCTTCTGTCTGGGCCGTCTTCCCAACCAAAATCACATCTCTGGGCTCTTGTTTGTCCCATTTGGGAAAAAAATACAAATACCGCTCAGGGCAAACAACAGCTTGGGAGTGAGGATTTTAATTGCACAATATTGTGATGGGTAGGGTTAAATAACTCCTCCTGCAGCTTTGCTGCTCTGATGAAATTGGCAGTCCCCTCCGAAAAAAGCATCGGGAGATCCAGTCACAGATCTCCTGTGGAGCGTGTAGTTTAGCCCTTCGTTTTCAAATGTACCCAGCCTGGTACAATAATAATGGAACCTATGGAAATTAGACTTAGAGTGCTTCCCAGATGAGGTTTTTATTCTGCAATCGCTGCCTCAAACACAGAATTTTACAGGGCAGTTCCAGGTGTTGTCATCTTCCATTTGTAACCCTCCAGTGTTTTCCCACTGCTTCTTCTGTCTTTTTTCTTACCAGGTAGAATCAGTTAAGGAGGAAAAGACAGAATTGCTGCCCAGTGCCTTTTGACCTCTGTCTGGAAGCACCCTGTTTTTTTAGTTCTGCAAAGATCTCTGGGACTGGAACGGTTACAATAACATTTGGAAACAACAAAGTCATAATAGCAAGTTTCACCACAGTTGTACTTGCTATCACTTCTCTTAATTTACAGAGAGACTAGGGCCCAATTTAAATGTGGCGCTGGGCATCCTCAAAAACTTACCCATGCAGGAATACTGTGTGGCCAGTATCTTGTTTAAACCAGGCGGCCTCACTTGTACATGCAGTGTTAGCACACCAGGAATCTATAGCCCAGGCAAATACCATGTTGGCGTGCTAAAGCTGCATGTGCAGGCAAGGCAGCCCGGTGTAGAGAAGATGCTGGGCGCATGCAATTTCTCACAGGTAAATATTTTCTGCCTGATGTCACATTTAAGCCAGTAGCCACGTTTGCTTATGACACCAACTTTTTCAGGATGGTGAAAATCCAAGTGGACTACTACAACTCAGAGTCATCTGATGAAGCTGAATGGTGAGCGATTCGGGACAGACAAACAAAGGCTCTTCTTCACACAATGCATAATTAGTTTATGGCATTTGCTGCCACCAGACGTGATGAGGCCACCAGTTTGGATGGCTTTAAAGTGGGGATTAGGCAAATTCATGGAGGAGAAGTCTATTAGTGACGACTAGTCATGGTATGGAAATTCTGGGGTCAGTGACAGTGATAGGGTAATAGGAGAGTGTGCGTTTCCAAGGTTCTTAGCAAAGCTGGGCTCCTTTTTAGAAGGTGAGGCTGAAAGGAGGATCTGGAACTCCGTAAAAATATTGGGGAACACTCCACTAAGGTAATCCAGCTCTCAGTTGCAACATGCTCTCTATTCCAGTTCTGGGGCCTCCATGACCAGAAGCTGCTGGCCTTGAAGGTTCCCGGATGTGTCTAAATGTGTATTCAATGGAAATACACTGCTGTGAGAAGAACACTGACGGGGAATTAATGAACGAGAGCATGGATTTCTTATCTTGAGGCCTAAATAAAAAAAACAAGCACACCAGGGACAAGCTGAGTGCAAGTGCTGATGCGCAGTTGTAATGGTTTGCTTAATTTCCCTCCACAGGTCACAGACAGTGGTATCCCTCCTCTCTCTTCATCTGCATTTGTAAACGTCCAGGTGACGCAGCAAAGCAGATACCCTCCTTCAGCCCTCCCGTTAGAGATTTTCATCACTACTAATGAAAGAGCATTCCGAGGTGGGGTTCTTGGCAAAATTCATGCCACAGACCGAGACCCCCATGATACCCTCCTGTACACCTTGGTGTCAGACGCACCTGAAAAGAGACACTTCTCAGTAGGGGCCACGGACGGGAAGATAATTGTGGGCGATGGCCTCCTGCATGGCCACTATGCTCTGAATGTAACCGTCAGTGATGGGACCTTTGCAGCCACCACCAGTGTCCACATCCATGTGTGGTCCTTCAGCCAGGAAGCTTTGGATAAGGCTGTGGTGCTACATTTCCGCCACCTGACCCCTGAGGAATTTATTGGGGACCACTGGCGCAACCTGCAAAGGTTTCTGGGAAGCATCCTGGAAACTAGGCGGCAGAACATCCACATGGCTAGTTTGCAACCTTCCGGTGCTTCGGATGGCGTGGACCTCCTGCTGGCCATTGGAGAACCTCGTCATGCCTTGTATAAGCCCAGTTTCGTTGCCAGCAGGATATCTCAGTCAGCTGAGTCGCTAGACCAGCGAGTGGGGCTGCAGATGAAGAAGGTGACTCGTGTGCCATGCCATGAAGCAGAGTGTACCCCCCAGCGGGCCTGCAAAGAGACGATCCAGCTTGACCCAGGCATGGTGTTCACTTACAGTACTGCCCGACTCAGTGTCCTCACTCCTCGGCACAGCTTGGAACAAATCTGTTCTTGCAATGGTGAGAAAGACGTCTTATCACTCATCTTCCTATCCTGTATAAAACAATATTCCAGTGTTTCAGTTAGTGATTGCCTCATGGTAGAATGCCCAGCATGTGTGTGTGTTTTTATTTATGTACATGTATATGTGTGTGTGTATACACACACACACACACACACACACAGGCATCTTAGTTTCATCATTGTTGTCTGGACTGTGCAGCCCACCTGCTCGTCTGGAGTGTTGGGGAGAACTCCCCCAGACAGGCTAAGAATTGGGCTCAACACCCCCCCCCCCCGCCAAAAAACAAATTGCTTTCCCCAAACTTAGAAAATACGGAATAACACAAATCTTAGACCTATCACATCCCTGCTGTGATATCGCTGGGAGTGCAGCAGGGGCCAGTCCCACCCTCACCCCTATGAGCTTCCAAGCTCCTTGCCTGCCTGCCTCCCACTCCGCCCCCCATTCCTTCCACCCCACACACCTGTTTACCTGGATTGTTGCTCCAGAAGCAGTGGAATGGAGACAGAGAATGAGGTCCCTTTTCCCTCCCTCTCTGACACGCTGCTGCAGCTGTGTGTCAGGTGCCAGGAGTGATGGGAAATGCAGTTTTCCCAGTGCTACTGACAGAGATTTGATTCATATCCAAGATAGAGGGGGGGAAATTGAGGCAAGCATTACAATCCACTCACATTAGGAAATATTAATTTCAGCAACTGACTCCCAGTCTGATGCTCTTCTGTGATGCAAATTACAAGGGGCATTCAGTAGGGCTGGCAGCCCTGTGCATGTGTTTGGAAGCGCATTAAGACCTTGGTGCAGATGTGCCTTAAGGAGGAAGAGCTGGTGTAGCATAGTGGCTGAAGAGACTGAGCAACAAAGCAGGAAGTCCCCAGTTCAAATGTTGCCTCTGTCATGACCTCACTAGGTGGCCTTAGGCAAGCCACTCTCATTCAGTCTCAGGCACCCCCACATCTGCGACATAGGAGATAAGCCATCCTAGGTTCTTTGTGAGGTAGGCTGGGATATAAAGCAAATAAATAAATAAATCTGACTTGCCTTATAGGATTGTTACAAGGCAGGGTGGGCAAGTGGTGGCCCTCCAGATGTTGGACTAGAGCTCCTATCCTCCCTGGCCATTGGCCATGCCTCCTGGGGCTGATGGGAGTTTGAGTCTAGCAACGTCTGGAAACACCCCCCACACACACCTGTTGTAAGGGTTACAGTTAGATAATGCATGTGTAGCACTTTGAAGACTTGAAAATGCTCCATACACTACATTAAGGAGGCACATAACTGGAGGAGCCCCGTATGCTGTTGCTCTGTTTCACAATATCGCTGCCTTTGCTTATCTTCCCAGGCACAGCTTTGAGGTTCAGTGGACACAGCTACCTATGGTACCACCACCAAGGCAAAAGGGACTGGCAGATGCAGTTCCATTTGCAAACCCACCAGCTCCATGCCGTATTGCTCACTACCAATGGAAGCAATAGTGCTGTTCTGCAGGTAGGATTCCCAAGTCCTTACATGGCCGCCCCTCTCACTACCCAAAGAGGCATGCACACTCTCCCCTACCCGCCACCCACCTCAAATATAGAGTGCCTACATATATGCAAGTGTCCATTTCGCTAAGAGCAGCGGCAGCAATAGTGCTTTCTGCTCAATGCTGTATTTGAATGTATTTTATGTAAACCACTTAGACATAGTTTAAGAATATGGTAAGCAGTATATAAATCTGTTAAATAAATAAATAAGCAAAGAAACAAGCAGGGCAAGCTCGTCTCATCCTAGCCACCCAAGAAAGTACATCCATCAATCATGGCTGGCTGCCATCATATCTCAATATTTATCAGTGTCTTTCAAGTGGAGATGTGCTGAAATAAATTGTCATGAACTACGTGACTCACTTGGATGAATGAATGTGCTCCACACACGTTGGATCAAAACAGATGTGGTGCAGGAGATTATATCATTGTCTTTATTTATTTAAGCTGAATCTGTACCACTAGACATCCTGGGATGTCCAAGCAGTTTACATAAAAACACATACAGTGTAAAAACCAATGCGAAAACAGAATGAAATAATAAACATCTTAAAAACATTACAACAAAAGCAGTAAAGCAGATCAGTTACAAGTAATTTCAGGTCGGGGAAAGCCTGAGTGAACAAATGTGTTTTCAAGAGGCGTTTGAAGCTTGTCACAGTTTCCACCTCTTGAACCACATGTGGGAGAGTGTTCTGGGGGGTGGGGGGTGCCACTACTGAGAAGGCCCATTTACATACTGTTCCCCAATGACAGTCTCCTCAAAAGAACTTGGGCTGATTTGGTATATATAGGGAGCATGGTCAGCTAGGTACCCTGCTCCCGAGTTGTTTAGATCTGTGATCAGCTCTTGCAACTTTTTTTTTTCTTTTAAAGAAGCCGTGAGAGAATGTATGAGTGCTGGGCTCCAATTTTGATCAGAGCAGTGGTGCTGGTGCAAGGGTATTTAACTCTTCTCCCCATGTTGTTTTCCCAAATGAAATTGCTCTACCCTTCTCCCCAAACCTGCTGTTAGTCCCACTGGGTCAGAGGTGCAGAACTACTTTAAGCCTGAGGGCTGAATTCCATTTCAGAGAAGCTTTCAGGGGGCCTCATTCCAGTGGTGGGCTGAAAGCAAAAGGAGTTGGGGCCAAAGCAGAAAGGGGCTGGGCCAACCCCAAATACCTGTATATTGTAGCTTAAAGCTTTTCCTACCAGTAATTAAGTTTTAGAAGAGGCATTTCAACCTTTATAATGGAGGGGGATGTGGCGGACTGCACAAAAGCTGAGAAATCACCAAATGATAGGTGGTTGGTAGGAAAGGGTGGAGCCAGGGGAAGAGGGCATGGCCATATGGGGAACCCCAAAGGGATGATTTGGGGCCTCAGGAGGGCCAAATTGGCCCCCAGGCCTGAGGTTCTGCACCCCTGTGCTAGCGGGGGAAAGGCTGATGTTTTTGCAAAGTACACTACCTTTGAGGAGTCGAGGCACCAAAGATGCTAGTTGGTTCTTGCCTACAGGAGAGTGTTACACCTGTCTCATAACAGATTTACCAGTTGCCAATTAGTTTTGGGGCACAATTGAAAGTGTTGCTAATTATCTTTTAAGTCCTAAATGGCTTGGGACCAGGATATTTGTAGGGCCATTTCTTCCCATACCATCCGGCCCATTCCCTAAGAATGTTTTATTTTTATTCTGGCAGACATGTGACCTGCCCGGTTGAGGTATTTTTCAAGTTAGTCCTTATTTTAGTTGCATTTCTCTGCTCTACCTCTTTCTATTTTAGTGATTGTAAATTATTATTGCTTATTATTATTGGTTGATTTTTGTCGCTTTTGTTGTTTTTAAAATGGTTGGAAGCAGTTTTGAGAGATGCAGCTGCATTGGAAGGGTAGGACATAAATTCATTTGGAGTATTTATTGATCTCACTGGAATGTGCTAGGGAAGTCTAGGTTTTCTGCCCAGCATTGCTACACCTCGACTCACAGCTGTCAAAGTAGGCCGTACCTTCCTTGCAGTATATTATGCTCATGTGCTGCTGGGACTTCAACACCATAGTCTCCTTTCAGTGAAAAAGAACATGCTGCAACAGGCATGTGGCTAGAGCTACTGAATCTCCTGTGATGACACACAGCGGGAGAAAGAAAGCAATTACAGGGTTGCCTTCTACCAGTCTAAGGCTTAGGAGCCATTGTGTGAAGACAAAGAGTCAAAACACTGAGCTAATTAAAGCTTTTCAGGGAGGCTGAGGAAAGTTTGCAATTACTATGCATAGTTAATTAATTTTCTAATAACATTTTAGACTCTTTGCACAGTAAGCACGTGTTAAAAATATTCGGTTGTTGTCGCTGTTTGTTGACTTTGCATTTGTCCTAATTGTTCCCCACGCCTTGTCTTTTTGACCAAGGGTGCTTCCCAGTGAGGCTTTCCTTGTACAATTGCCCTACCCGGGTCATGGAATTTTACAGGGTGTCCAGATGACGTCATCTTCATTTTGCAACTCTTCTGTGTTTCCCCACCACTTATTCCAGCCTTGCCCAACCTGTTGCCCTCCAGATCTGCCCTCCAATGCATCTAGCATATTCAGTCCTTATTCAGTCCAACGCATCTAGCATTATTCAGAGAAAATCTGTTAAGGAGACCAGATAGAATCGCTACACAATGCCTTTCGGTTGGTAGTGCTAGGAGCCCTCTGTCTTGAAGCACCCTGAAACGCTTGCCTGGGAGATACTGTTATTTATTATGGGATGGAATTTCCAACATTGCTCCGTGCTGGTCTGGCTTCTCATTCTGAAGCCAGAAGGAACATTCCAGTTAACCTGGTGACAAAGGAATGAGAGCCACGGCTATCTCTCCAGCACCACAGCCTTTCAGAGGGTTGGCTATGGTAGGAAGGTCTCTGATCAGAGATGCCATTCAATTTCTCAACCTATTTTTTAATTGACTCCTTGTGTTAGTTTTCAGATTATTCCTATACTGTATCTTTATTAGCAGTTGTTCAGATTTTTAGATACAATTGATTTTCTGTGTTTTACAGAGCAGTCCTACTCGTAGTTGCAGAATGTCCAGGCCTCAGAGCCTCCCAAGCATCCCAAGCCCTGCTGGGCTCATGCCAGCAGAGTGGAAATGAGGGAGAAGCAGTGTACACAAGCAGAAGCTGTTGCTGCTGTTGTTGTTTTTATGAATTCTCTTCCCTTAAAACCAGTGGGAGGAAATCAGGAGCCATCTTGGGGCCCAGGAGAGTTGTGGATCCTGCAGATCCACAGTCTCACCTAGCGTGGCCACTGCCCCATCCCTAGCACAGCTCCTTTTCCCCCTTTCTGGTATCGTGGAGGTAAGGGCTGTGGAGGCTTCAGTGGAGGCAGGGAGGGAGCATCCGTGGTTGAATCTCCCCTTCTGTGGACAGATCTTTCTCTCCACTCTCAGGAGGGGAGATCCAATAAATCCTATGCCCCCTGGGATGCCCTCCCAGGGACCATAGGATTGCAGTCTTAGCAGCTTTAATGCTGGGAGTCAGGTTAAAGGTTTATTAAATTAAAGAATATTTCTTAAAAATCCCATGAGAGGCAGCAACATGAAAGCAAAGTCTCACTGGCTGCCTATAACTCCTGAGCATGTTAGCTGTCTACTCTCAGCTTAATAAGTCAACAGCCTTTAACCCAGGAGTAGGCAACATTCCCCCAGACACCTTTCTTGGCACCTGCCACAGTGTCTTACCCCTCACCCTTAAAAAAAATAAAATAACACATTTTCTAACCAGCAGCTGGGATTGCTGTGAAATAGGTTTCTGTTGGTGCTGAAAACTGTCAGTTCAAAGGAGTTGTTTAGCATGCCCCACCTCTGTGTTGTACTCAGTCTTCTGGGCAGATTACTTGCCCTTTGCCATAGCAGCCATTTTGTGGTGGTACCCAGGAGAGTTTCTCAACCCACGCCCTGAAAAGATTGCCTCCCATTGCTTTAACCCAACCACAGCTTTAACCTAATCCACAGCCTACAGGCTGATTTTACTGGAGCCTTGAACATTATGTTACTCATCGACCACCAAATCAAGGGGAACATGCAATTTCCTCACAAATGGCTCAGACAGTCTTTACTCGATTGGGAAGGTCCCAGTCAAGAAGGCTGAGGTCAAACCCATTGGTCATCATATATATTTGAAAAATGTGGTATGTCAAGCAGCGATGACTTAAACAAATTGTGCTTTAATTGAGCACTAATGTCTTTTCAAGGTCATCTTACATGACCTACTCTCTCATGAACAATCCATGTGAATGTTGACGGATTAGGATGAGGGAGAAGGAGACCCAGTCAAGCACAAACATGTGAACCTCTAAGTTTATGTTTCCCTTGATGAGTTTCATCACTCAAGACTTCTTGCCAGAAGCAGGAACATCTTAATCTAATATCATCGTTTTTTGGCTGTACTTTCTGAATCTGTATGGAATTCAAAGGTGTGTGCATCAGTGCTCTCTTGGCAACAGAGGAGGAGCATCACCTACCAGATACCAGTTTTTTAAAACTTGCTGGTCCCTCATTGATATTAATGTAACTTGATGCAGAAAAGAGAGCTTGTAATTTGTTGTCTTCAGAATTTTAATATTTCTTTCCCCATTGCTGTAAGTTAATTGAGCAACATGGTCGTTTAAAAAAACTGTCAGCCCCTAAAATCTGGCTAACCAGTGGGTAAATGAAGTATAGGCTGCAATTCTATACACTCTTACCTGGGAGTAATCCCCATTGAATTTAATGGGACTTACTCCTCAGTTGACTGTTAATAGATAATTAATTTTGAATTACCTTTTAATCCTATGCCCTATTGTTTGCTTATTTAATCTGCTAATTTACCCATTTAAATATTTTAGCACACAATGCACCCAAACCTAGGCACGTTTAAATCCCACTGATTTCAGTAGGAAAACTAAGCACGCTGCCCCATTAAAATCAATGGCACTTAATAGTGCTTAACATTGGCTGAATTGTGTCTTTGATGTTTGTTTTTTCTTTCACCCCTTTCGGTGGAATTAGTAGGTCCAACATATAATAAAGCACCTTTCTTCCACAGCTATTTAATAAATAGGTAAAGGATTTGTTATAGTGTTTTATGGTTATTCATATGTTTTCCACTTTGTTGGTAAAACTGCTCAACACGGCTTATAAATCATGTAAAATATACAAAAAATCAAAAAGTTATAAAGATCTGTAAAACAATAGAAATACGAAGACAACAATAGAGGGGGTATTAAACTCATAAATTGCTTAACCAAAAGAGGCAATAAAATATCATTTCACAAATCTTACAACAGACTTCCAAAGACCTTCCTAAAAAGAAAGACCTTCCATTTACTTGCTAAAAATTGGCAAACTAGGACTTAGATGGTCCTTATTAGGGAATGAATTTGATAGGAACAGGATTTCCAGCAAAGACCCTTCTGCACATTTCAGTGGCTGGATGGGTCTGTTATTGATATGAAAGGGGGGTATGTCTCAGTGGTAGAGTAGGTGTTTGCATACCGAAGGCCCCTGGCTCAGTTCCTGGCATCCCCAGTTTGAAGGATCTCATAAAAGTTGATGGGAAAGGCCTCTCTCGGCCTAAGACCTTGGGAAGAGCCACCGTCAGCCAGAGCAAACAATACTGAGCTAGATGGATACATAGTCGAACCTTGGTATGAGGCAATTCCCTGTGTTCCTAAGGGCAGAATTGTTCCCTATACTAATTAATACCTGCCTGTTAATTATGCAGCCCCTTAGTAGGCATTTTTCTCCCTCTCCCCTAATGCTAAAACCCGGGGTCATCCCATGAAGCTGACTGGTGGGAGATTCAGGACAGATAAAAGGAAATGCTTCTTCACACAGCGCATAGTCAAACTATGGAATTCACTGCCACAGGATGTAGTAATGGCCACCAATTTGGATGGCTTTAAAAGGGGGTTGGATAAATTCATGGAGGAAAAGGCTATCAATGACTACTAGTCCTGATGGCTAAATGCTAGCTCCAGTATCAGAGGCAGTATGCCTATTTACACCTGTTGCTAGGAAAATGGATGGGTGCTGTTGCACTCACGTCCTGCTTGTGGGTTTCCCACAGGCAGCTGGTTGGCCACTGTGTGAACCAAATGCCGGCCTAGATGGATCTTTGATCCAGCATGGCTCTTCTTACGTTCTTATGTTATGTTAGGCCCTCTTTGTATAGGGGTTTCTAGGTCAGAGAACCTTCAGTTGAGCACAGAAGCCAACCAACAGCCAGTGCAGTACAACAAGCATAGGACTGGCCATATAGGTTCTTATTCGTCCAGCTCCCATTAAGGGATGGGCTGCCAGGATTCCACATTCGGCACCAGCTCTAACTTCCAAATAGTTTTAAGCATTTCCAGAGTGAAATGGAAAATAGAAATTTAGACATAGTATAGCACAGCTATACTGTCATTCTTTCTTTATAAGCTGTCTAGGGGTGCAGTCCTGCCCAGGTGAGCTGCTTAATTCCCACTGAAGTCAATTTGCAAGATTACAGACTGTGCAAGTCTGAGGCTTTTAATTTCCAAGGCGCTCAATAAACTGTTCCAAGATTTTACCTTTGTTTTGCCTTCTCTATTCCTTCTTATCTGTCCTTTCACCTCCTCTTTCTCTGTTCATTGCAAGCATTCCAAAATAGTACCTAAGGAGGAGTACAGTGATATAGCTGAGGAGGTCTGTTGTCACTTTCTCATAATAGCTTCGTCAGAGTTGAGTCTTACGTTGTTCCATACATTCGAACAATACCAGTGCTTATGGCAAATAAGCAAATTTATGGCAAATTCTTGCCAGGGCCTCCCACCTTCTGTTTATAAAAGGTTCTTGCTGAGTATGTTGCAAGATTTCCACAAGTCTCTCATGATCGCTTGGTAATATGCATGTATTTGTTGATCCATAGTTGATTTCTATATATCCTGTGTCAGCCTTAGGCTCCTTCAGAGATTGCCCCCTATATCTGTCATAGATTTTTCCAGAGCTGTTGCATGCATTACATTGATTTTTCCAATTAGGCTGTATTCTCCTGGTAGTACCTGTTCCGTGACCTACAGATTATTCTAGAGAAGAAGTAAGCTACTTATTTTCCCTGGGTTTGACCCAGATCTGTTGTTCTGCCAGTGAAAGGATGCCACTTGTGGAATGGGACTTCCACCACTTCTCCAGCCTTCTGCGCACTCCAAACGCCCCGGATCAGATTCGAAGGATGTCCAAGAGGGCTGCAGGGGGAAGGGGAGGATATGGAAGTGCTATTTTGCAAGCGATATCCTTGCACTTGTGGATCGATACAAATCCCGGTAGACTAGCACTTAATTCACGCTGCTTGATTCCTGTAGAGAGAATGTCCTTAGGAATCACAGGGAAAGAAACAGGAATTTTTTCTTGAGATCTACATAAAGCTGCAATTCCATGCTTCCCCCACCCAGTCTTTCACTATACCACAGCTGTCGTCAGGATAAATCTTCGACAACCAAATGTTTGCTACCGCCCTTCTGACACAGTGAAGAAGAAATTTGTGGGTTTCTACTCAGAAGCTCTGTGATCCCATTGCTTTTCTCACGATGCCACTTATGGGAGGCTTAAGCTCATGGATATATAAACAGGCTTGTCTGTTTCCATCCTGTTGGAAAATAGCTGACTATTACAGCAGGACTTTTTCTCTACCACTGTTTCTCCTCTACCGGTTCTCCCAGCACAAATCTGTCAGCTGCCTTTCGTTGTATGGATTCTGTCAACAGCCCTTCCTAGTGCCAGCAAAGGAGCAGTTCCAGCATAGGCAGCAGCATCCATAGCAAAAACAAGAGAGTGAGCACGGTGTCATTGCTAAGATTGTACAGTCATTTAGGCAAGCATTTACTTGAGCCCAGCAATCAAGCAATCTCTTCATGACAGATCTCTCAGGACAGAATGTGGCAGCATTCAATATATGTAGAGTGTGTAGCTGTACATGGCTTCCAATCAGGGCTTGATGAACAGATTACTTTCTTCCACACACTCAGAGATAGGGAAATTATTAATAATACATCGTTCTTCTCAATGGTTTGCTGCTATAAAAAAAGATCAGCTGCTGTTGCAAATAATGCAACTTGATATACATTTGTACTCATCTAAAAGTAAGTATGCCACACTCTCACACCAGGAGCTGTCCATCTAGAAATAACTCATAATCTACCCCTTACAGGAATATGATGGAGCATGCCTTTAGTAGTTGGAATCTGCTAGAATCTAAGTTCTGTGGAGGCTTTTCTCAAATGGGGAAAAGTGATAATCTGTAAATACTTTGATATTTGGTGATCTCTTTTTGTAGTGGCAAGCCATTTATTTAGTGGCATACTTACTTTAAGTTCAGTATGAATGTATGTTCTATCAACTTGCATTAGTTGCAACAGCAGCTAGGAAAATTCGAGCAAGTATGGTGAAGAAAGTGCCAGTGGATAGCAAAGGTGACTCTTTAATTGGACTAAAGTTTAATGTAATCTGAATGGTTATGCTTATGTTAAAAATTCTTATAACAACAACAACAACAGTAATTACTATTATTATTGTTGTTGTTGTTGTTGTTATTATTAATACACTGCCCTTTCTCCCAAGGGAGCCCTGGGTGGTGCAAAACATAATAAAAATGCATAATTTATAAATAATTAAAATATCATAATTACATAATTAACATAAAATTGAAAAATATAGCACGATGACCTAAAACTTTAAAAGAACATAGCACAACAGTCACAATCTTAAAGCTTGAACGAGAATTGAGAAGCTCAATTTGTCACGTTTTATGTCTTTGTTTCAGACATTTTTACCTCTTCTATATTATTTGGATTGGCCTGTCTCTATAAGCAATACACTTTTTTGTATTGCATTTCTTCACTTCCAAATAATCTAAGACCCAGAAACAGAGGGAGACAGGTCAGGCTTCCAACTGGCAGCCATGATGTCCCACATGGGATGTCATAGCACTATATTTCCAGCTCCAGAAGCCACCGGTGACAAGTAGGATGGCTAACGGATCGAAACAGAAAAGGGAAAGAAAAAAAAGCTGTCTGGCCAGGTTGTCAAGAAACCAAAGGGCAAGGCCAAGATTCTGTTCCCATCAGACTTTATTTTTATTGTAGGTGAATGTACATTACCAAACACAGTAAGGGCTGGCAATATTTCACCAAGGTTGTATAATGACATGAGTTAATGAGCTTTATTTAGCAACCTTTGTTAGCAAAAGACTGAATCCTGACCTTTTGAGCTGCCTGATTCAGGGAGGAATCTGTTTCGTTTTACTTCACATAGGACTTGTGCTCTTTAGCTCAGGGACTGGTCCATGCAACAGTAGATGCAGTAGAATTGGGGTAGGGGAGAAGAAGGGACTTTGAGCAGGAAGGACCTGATCCATCAGATTCATCTTAAATTATAGAATTAGTTGGAGTCCAGTTGAAAAGCAATATCTTAGAAAGGAAGAGCAAGCTTTTCTTTAGGTAGAATAAGAAGAGTTCAGTGAGGCTTGTAAGCTTGTAAACTCTTCAACTGGAAAATTATCAACTTATCTAATTTGCCTCTCAGTACTCTCTGGGAGTAACAGCAACAACACTCCAAAACCTAGGCAGTGTTTTCTACTACTGCTTCCAACAGATACACATTGAAATCAATGCACTACAATATAGCAAGAAACAAACACTTCTCTATTTTGATTGTAGCCAATGGATGGGATCCAGAAGTGGACTTCCCCATCCCCTCCTTCCTATGGCAACCCCTCCAGCCCCCTGAAAATGCTACACAGAGAGTCAAGAGAACCTGCTGAATGGGGGAGCTCTGGTGTGGGCGGAGGGAGCATCGCCCAAAATCAGTTGGAGGGACCTTCCATGAGCAGAAGGGAGATACTGGATCCAGCCCTATTAAGACATGGATAAGAGCAGAGGGAAAGTAACCTTGCCCTTGTTGAGGGCTATGCCAGAGGAAAGAATAGAATAGAATCTCCCAATTCATAGGTCTTGCCATGAAGTTTGTCAGTTCTTGAATTCAATGCTTCTGGTGCCTAGGCAAGGCCTGGAGACAAAGTCCCTGAGGGCAGCAGGGAAGGTCTGGAGTAGATTCAGTGATGCAGCCAGGGGTCTGAACTCACTGTTTGGGGGCAGGGCCAGAGCCTCCAATTTTTGGCAAGTCCAAGGGTGTAACACAGTGGAAGAATCATCCCTTTTTATAAATGCATGGAACTTTCATGTTGACTATATTGTTTGACCCTGCGATACGGAAAAATTCACTTGCATTTTAAACAAATAACATAATTAAATAAGAAAACATTAACCCTGGAATAAAAACTTCCATTGTCATCCAGTTAACTTTTTCTGACATCATTGTTAGGATGTTAATAAGAGCAGAAGCCAAGATCCAGACAGGAAATAGAATATAAATTAACAAACAGTATGACTTGAAAAAGAAACCCCATGAGAACAATCCACCAAGCATTCTTGCTGTGTACAATCTCCAAGCAATACACATACCTTTTTCTCATCTGTGTTTTAGTGTGATAGAAAGCTTTAAAACAAAAGTATGGAATATGCAATCAATCCTGTGCAGGCCCCATTGAAAAGAATAGGATCCCTGCAGGAGTCTTGTGCTGTTGAGCAGTTCCCATTAATTTAAGTGGGACTTGTGCAGGCGAATATCTCTGTGGATTGTGCTTCATAGACCAGATCTGTCTATAACGCAATCTATTTACCTGGCTGGGTTGGTCATTTTTGATCTTGTTAAGAACGTACTACTTATTTGGTGGAACAGACCAATTCAAATAAATAGCTGTATAGGCACAATATAAACAAAAGCTAGATGTTCCTAAATCTAAGGGAAATCAGTGGAACTCGGGCACAGTTGATGCTGAAATCAATGCAGTTGAGTGCAGACTTCGTTACACTGCGGTCCCATTGAAATCAATGTGAAAAGTTACATCATGGCTTGTCCCATTGATTTCAGCCTGCATCCAGTTCAATGTGATTTAGGTATGCCTCACTATTGGTGCATTGTTTCCACTACACTCACATTCCCATTTCAAGGAATGTTTCCAAACAAGACTTTCATTTGCTTGGCTAAGTGGAAACAAGTCTGTTGTGAGCCTAACAATTATGAGTTGGATCCACAAACAGGCTTACCTCACCCAGAAGGATACCACTTGGGGTACTAGACCTCTGCATCCTCTCCTCCCCTGCCCCACACAGCTCCCCTTGAATCCTCCAGATCTGTTCTGGAGGATTGAGAACCCTCTGGAGGAGATTTGGTGGGTGCGTGGGGGCTGCAGTGGGGAGGAAAAAATGCAGAACCTCCCCCTCCACAAGTGTTTGCCTTCTGCGTGCGGTAGCCCATTTGTGAATCCAACCCTGTGTGTTTAATCCAGACTTTTAAAAGACTTTAAAAATGAAAGAAAGAAAGAAAGAAAGAAAGAAAGAAAGAAAGAAAGAAAAGCATTTAAAAATACCTGTTTGGCATCTTTTGCAGCTTGTTAATGGAATGCCTCACCTTGGGTACAGATGTCGGACTGGTTTCAGCGGGAACCTTTCATCCAGCCATTTTGTGAGCGACAGAGCATGGCACGCTGTCCGTCTGGAAGTGAAAAGCTATTCCATTCATTTGCTTGTTGACGGCTTGGGAAGCACCTCTCTAGAGCTGCCCGAGGCCTGCAGTGTCGCCCATTCCAGGCGAGATCTGCTCGTTGGCGGATTTGTGCAGCATCATCAGGCTCAGCGGGTCACTGGTGGGTTCAGAGGTTGCCTGGATGCCATTACAGTTGATGGAAGAGACCTGGTGGTTCTGCCCAAGGAAAAGAGGTCCCGAGGAGTCGTTGAAGAGGCAGGCGTTAGGCAGTGCTGCCCTCACACTGGGGTCTGTAGCAGCAACCCCTGCCTCAATGATGGGCTGTGCACTGAGATGAAAGGTGGAGGTAAGTAGCAATGGCCAATGGGAGCGGGCAGTTAGAGAAGTATTTTATTATTTTATTATAATAAATATTTATTTATTTTTTATTTATTACATATATATTCCATCATGGAACTCAAGATGGCTACATGTGGTTCTCCAGGCACTGACCAGACCCAGACCTGCTTAGCTTCAGCAAGGTGGCTGCCTCATGTGCCTTAAGACCATGCCCTGGGATCATAACCATGGAAACCAGTCACATTATAGGGAAATAGCAGAGATTCATAGAGCTTGTATATCAGGTGCAGAATCTCAGGCCCAGGGCCCAAGTCCAGCCCTCTGGGGTCCCAATCAGGCCCTTTGAAGTGCCGCAAAAAGCCACGCTTCCTTGGCCCCACCTTTTGCCCAACTGCCAGTTGTTTGGTAGCTTCTCGGCTTTTGCACAATTTCTTCCCCATTCTAAAAGGTTGAAATGCCTCTCCTAAGGCTTAGTTCCTGGCAGGAAGAGCTAAACTATGTGGGTATTTTTGTTTTTTATGTCCCGCCCCTTTTGCCCTGCCCACCACCGGAATGTGGCTCCTGAGAGCTTCTCCGAAATGGAATTCAGCCCTCAGACTGAAAGAGCTTCTGCACCCCTGTTCTACGTTAATATGCTCCGCTTGTGAAGCATTAGCCTGTTTAGGACCACGGTATATGAAGCCAGGAACGAGTGTAGGGTCCACACACCACACTCTCTCCCCTCCCCTCCTCCTGGCTTAATATCCTAGTCAGTTAACCAACATTAAAAGAGTGTTCCCCAAACAGGAACTCTGGTTTAAAACAATCCAGGATCTCGGTGCAGGCCCAACCCCTGCCTAAACAAGCACTGACATTGGCAGCTGTGGTGTTCCTTGTTGTCTATCTGTGTGTACTGTATGCACATACTCCCATCTGCAGGATTTGCTTTTAGTCCAGGAAGTAACTGTTAGTGCTCAAATTACGGCAAGATCTGGAATATTTGCTGCTGTTAGCTGCCTTGAGTCTTTGACAATAAGGCAGAATCCAAGTTTAGAAAATGAAATGATTAAATACATAAATAAATCAACAAATTGCACCATTATGCTTTGGGGCTTTCTTCCTCTGCTGTCATGTGCTGGGGGAAGAGGTATCAGAGAAAAACGCTTCCTCCAATTTCCATTCTCTTTTCCTTCTTTCAATAATTTAATTTCTGGGAAGTATGCAGTTTGCATCCATTTGTTCTACCAGACAGGAGTGAAGGTTTATTCTATTGTCTGCCTGCCTGCCTGCCTGCTTGCCATCTATCATCTTTCTATCTATCAATTTATCTATCATCGATCTACTATCATCTATGAATTTATTTATCTATCATTTATCTATCATCTATCTATACATATACAATCGGTTTATCATCTGGTATTTGTATCCCAATGCCATCCTTCCTGCAAGAGGCTCAAGGCATTAGGGCCATCCCATTATATCCTCATAACAACCCTGCAAGGTAGGCTAGGCTGGGAGATGATGACTAGTCCAAAGTCACCCAATGAGCTTCCTGCATGAGGATAAATCTGAACCTTGATCTCCCTGCTGCAGATTTAACATTCTAATGGCCACATAACACTGGCTTATTGTTGCATGTTTTGAATAGGAGGCTTTTGCAGGATGCTAAAGAAGTTTGGTCAAGATGCCAAGATACTTCTAAAACTGAAGTAAATTCTACTTCATTACCCAAGTGATATAGGCAGAGCTGTCAAAAATCAGGACAGGGGTCTCCAGTGTGGCCTGCAACACCTTGCCACATTCCCAAGGAATTATTGAACTGTCGGGACTAGAGAGCATTGCCCTCAGCGGCACAAAGGGGTTGACCTACCAAATGGCAGGAACTGACTGTCCAAACACCAGCCTCTCCTCCATTACAGTTTAAATAACACAAGCAAGAAGGAGTGTGGAAAGTCTGGGATTTGCTGTTTGCTGGCTTTTGCTACCAAGGGAAAAAGAACAGATGAGAATTTTTCCCTATGGCCAGTGAAGATGATTTGGATGACAAGGACATTTAGGGTGCAATCCTATGCATGCATTAGCATGGCTGGCTGGGGAACGCTGGGAATTGTAAGCATTTTCTCTGTCTAAACATGCATAGGATTGCGCCCTTAGGCTGGCAGGATGGGGAGAAGCAGAGAAACCTGTTTTGGCCTGTGAATATTTTGCAACTCAAGCGGCAACACTGGGAAAGGGGCTGACACATGGAGTTAGGCACTCCAAAGATCCCAGGCTGGGTGGTAGCTCTCATTTAGGTGCAGGCGTGATGATAAATAATGAAGGTATATTGGCAGGCAAGATGAGAAAAAATAGCACATTAAGATGGGACGATAAAGGGCTTTTTTAGGAGGAGTTAACCACTATTTTAGGAGGAGTTAACCCTACTACTGTCCCCCTCCCCCAGCAGTATCAGTCACTTCTCTGTGAACAAACGTGTGTGGCCAGGTGTGACTATTAATCTCTGTACGTATTACGATCTTTGACAGATTGGCGTAATTTACACACAGTATCTCATTTTCTGGAATTGGGGAAAAGAGAAACCATAAATTCAAGGTCAAACTGTAGTACACAACCATCATGTGCATCTGGCTTTTACAAGAACTCTGCACTCTCTGTTGCTAGGGTCCCCAAGCAGCGGAGCATATTCCAGCCTAATGTCTGGGAGCAGAAGTAGCATATGTTACAAGCGAGGAAGAAGCCCAGCTGCACTAAGTCTTTGTATGAGATGCTTCTCAGCTCACAGAGACGGTCCCTTTCCCTATCCGGGGGTGGGTGGGACTGATGGGTGCATGTGCCTTTGATGCCAGCATGCGGTAATGGGAGATGTGTACTGAGAAACTCTTTGAACCGCCTTCTGCAGGCCTATGCACCTTTGTTATTTCTGCCTGAAGCCTGCTGCCAAGTTGCATGCCCTGACAGGTGAGCAAGTAGCCAAAGGCGGGGGGCGCACCTCTTCCTTTCCGTCAGCTCACTGCAAGAAGATTAGGATTCCTGTCAGCTCAGCAGCTCATTTAATAAAGTTGCACTTGTTAGACAGCAGTATTCATAGAGACAAGGGCGTACAAGTTCATGTCCTCGCAGATTTACATGCGCATCTGCGGCACATGGTGACAGCGTGCTTGGGAACATGACAGGGAGTGTGTGCTTGTACAAAAATGCCCGAGGGGAGTGTGCCTTCATAACTTTGGAAGGCACATTGAGGATGTTCTAGAATGCCAACAACTGGCTGGAACAACCTCAGGGTTAGTAACTGAGCATAGACTGAGCACGTTTTAAGTATCCTTCAGTTGGACAGCTGTGTTAGGAAAACCACTGTGATGCAGGAAGTGGCAAGAAAAATGGGGGGAAAACCCGGCAAGGTTTTTAAGCTCCTCCAAATGATGCGAGGAAGAACTTCTGTCTTTCACGACAGTGATACCACATGCACTGTCCAATAGGTGCTGCTCACAACAGTAGTGTTTTGGTGCATGGAAAATGTGATTTCCCATGAACTGATAGCTGCAGAGGAAATGTGTTGTTTGGATCCATTCCAACAAATTGATAACTACCATCCTTTCCATACAGAAAACAGCTTCATCTGAAGTATATTCTGGTTTCACAAGTGGCTAGCCCACCGACCGTTTTTTTTAATTGTTTTCCCTTAGTTTTTGTTTTTGTTTTCACTAGGTTATTCTTGCACCTGCCCCATACAATTTTCTGGAGACCACTGTGAAGTGGCTGACAGCCTTTGTGAAAGCAAGCCCTGTCTACATGGAGGGACTTGTGCCCTTTCCGAGAAAGGCGGCTATACCTGCCATTGCCCAGAGTGGTACTGGGGAGAAAGGTAAGAATGCCCTTTAAGTGCTGCCCCCCTCCCATGCTTTCAGCTTGAGTGACACATGAAAGAGAAGACCATAACTTCCATTAAACACCAAGAACACATACATGTTCATCACTCCATGAGTGGTGTAGTGCCAAGGCATGACTTGTATGTCCAAATGGCCCATCGCATAACAGATGCTACAGACAGGCTTCATGCCCCCTGACCTCAAACACAACATTTGTCAATGGAGGCAGTAGGCACATTCATCTGCCAAGGAGGCTCATGTGTGCTTGTTCCTCTTCTGATTTCTCTGCACTTAATTTCTGTACATGTGATGGGTGCATTGAAGTGTAGTGATATGTCTGCCTGTCTAGATCAGCTCTTGATCACCTATTAACATTATAAACCAGTCTCCCCCAAAGTGTTGAACTACAACTCCCGTCTTCCCCAGCCAGCATGGTCAGTTGTCAGGAGTGGTGGGAGTTACAGTCCGAAACATCTGGTGGGCACCAAATTCAGGAATGCTGCTACAAGCATCAGGCCTAATTGCTTTGCTGCGTGAACTTTTTGACTTGCACCATGTCATCGTATGCATCCCAGACCTTGCATTGCTAGGACTGTGGTTGCACGCTACCCATCCTCCGTGCGTGGCACGGCTATTACAGACTGAGAGAGTTCAGCCTAATTTAGTTAGTGCTTACACAACTGGTTGTGGATGTTTTCTTTGGTTCCAAATCAAGAGAGTGACTGCTCTTTTCCAAGAACTGCTCCCTTAACTGGTATGTATTCTACCTTCTCTTGCTGTCCTCTAAATTCACAGCAACATCTCTGGGCCTTTTTATGGGGCTAGACTGGAGAGGACGGGGGGACAGGCTGTTCTGTGCAAATCGGCAATAGTGCACATGGGAGCTGTGTGGCTCCATAGCTGAGGAGCAAGCTCGATGTCGGAGAAATCTGCAAGGGATTCAAGTGAGTTCAGATGTCTAAGAATCTGACCTGTGGATCCCGAAGTGGACCAGCGTTTTCTGAGCCCTGTGGACCTGCAGACCGGTTTTTCACTTTGGGGGAGGATTTGTGCACTAATGAGCATTAGCACATTAGCATTAGCACAAGTGTGCATTAACACTAATATGCACTTGCGCATTAGTGCTAATTCAGTTGTATCTGTGAGATAACCAATATAGGAGAAATAACAAAGCACTTACGGCCCCTGTTTATTATGTGGACTCTATTGAGTATTCCCAAGAGAGAAGGACTCCATATATGAGATTCTAAGGGCTTCATCACACGGAGCTTTTATCCTGCGATTGAGATTGCTCCTTCACGGAAGTTTGCGGGCTCTTTACATGACGCCGTGACCCTCCTGCACTAAATGCCCTTTGTTCCGTTTTTAAATTGATCGCAGATAATGAGCTATCAAATTACTCCCCCCCACTTGTGTTCCGCTTCAGTTTCCTCCGTGAAAAGAGTTAAAGCGGCAAGAAGAGGAACGAGATCAATGAAAGATAATGGAAGACTCAGATATAGGGAGAAGCGGGGGGAGGAGAGGGGGAAAGGAAGCACGTGTAAAGGGAGTCAGTGATAATCCTGCATTTAAAACGGAAGCAGAAAGCCCTGTTTTAAATGCAGGATTACGCTGGTGTAGAAATACCCTAAATGTGAGAAGCATCCTGCTTGTGTGTTTTCCTGGAAAGCAGACCACCTTGGGAACAAACATGAGAATGGGGATCCGTGGTAGGGTAGCTGTCGTCACCAGCCCTATACGAGGAAAAGACACTAATGTTCACCAGATGGCGTTGCTACACCAGCTTTATTTTACAGATCTTTGGGTACATACATCTCATAGGAGAGCCTCCCCCAACCTGGTGCCCTCCAGATATGTTGGACTCTCAGCTGGCCGACTAGGGGATGCTGGGAGTTTTAGCCCATCCCATCTGGAGGGCACCAGGCTGGGCAAGGCTGTCCTAGGAAAAGAAGTGATGTATTTATTATCATTAATGATAATGGTTTAAACAGGGACATTTCATTCAGTAACCCCCCTTACTGCCATGCGGGTGAGGAGCACGACGTTCCGGGTTGCGGGATCCCAGTTATGGTCCGAAAGAAGACAGAGCTGTCACAGGGTGGCACCTAGCAAAGGGAAAGTCTTCCTCATCCTGGCTTTCCAAGTGGCGGCCCCAAGGCTTATAGCCTCTTATACTATCTGTGAGACCGAACATGCAGGGTTGGATCCAGATTGAAGCTGGATCCACTGCACTGGCGGAAGTGGACTTCCCCACCCCTCTTTCCCACGGCGGCCCCTCCAGCCCCCTGAAAATGCTACACAGAGAGTCGGGAGACCCTGCCGAGTGGGGTGAGCTGTGCTACAGCGGGGAGAGGGATCCTTAAAAACCCAGCAGAGGGACCTTCCGTGGCCACCACTGCCTACCCTATTCAGGAGGGTCACCCAGCCCTCTGCGTGCCGTTTTTGGTGGGCTGGCGGAGCTGCTGTGGAGACAGGGACGCTTGCTTCTGCCAGTCTAGCTTGCAGGTGGCTAAACCTGGATCCAGCTCGGTGCTTTTTCACGTTACAGCGGGAAATGGTATGGCTCCCTGCAAAATTTCATGGTTTTCAAAAGAAGAAAATGCCGTTTTCATATGAGACAGCAGTTGCTATTGACTGCAAAGTGAGCATGCTAGCAAAAGTAGAAGCAAAATTTATTGTGGGAGGAAGTGGTATTTTTTTTTAAAAACGAAGAATTTGTGACATATCCCAATAAAGTGAAACTTCCGATGCATTTCTTTTCAAAACCTTGCTTTTCATACTAACATCTTTACTCTTTTGAACTGAGTCTTCTGAATTAGATCCCAGGCCTGGATTCAGCTACATTCAGGTGTGACTCTTCTGTTGAAAACGATGTGGCTGAAGATAGCTGCACCCAGCTTGTGCTGTTGGTTTCAGTGGGACCTAGACACATCTAACTTTAGCTGGATTGGGATCCAGGCCTCTTATTTCTCTGGCACTCTGAAAGACCTGCCGAAATCACAGGTAGAGTCTGTGGTATGCGTGTCTTGATGTCATGATGTCTGATGATCATTATCGTCTATCCCTTCCTCCACAGATGTGAAAAAGTTGCCGGGAAGTGCCTGGAGAACCCATGCCTGAACGCTGGGCGTTGTGTGAACGCTGACGGCTCCATTCACTGCATCTGCACGGGTGACTTCCAGGGGGCATTCTGCGCACAGAAAACTGTGACTCCAAATATTAGTCCCTCCAACTGGCTCTTAGCGCCTGGGGAGATTGCCAAAATTTCTGCCGGCGTGCTCGGTGTCATCATCCTGGTGACAGCATTTGTAGTCATCCGCAAATGCTACTGCCACAAAGTCAAGGCTCACAAACCAGTGGCCAAAGAAGACCCAGACCTGCTCTCCAAGAGCGAATTCTCCAAGAGTGTCGGGGTCGGCACTCAAGGTCTTCCCCCCATTGAACTCAGCATCCTCAGTGACGGTCGCCACAACCATCTCAATGCGCTAGACCCAGGCAAGCCTTCCGCCACACCAGAGTTCATCGCCTTCAACGCAAGCAATCTCCAGAAACAGCGGGGTGCCATTGTGTGCAGTGTGGCCCCCAATCTCCCAATTCCTGCACCCTCATCTAACTCTGACAATGAGTCCGTCATCAAGAGCACCTGGGCTGGAGAAAAGATGGGTTTGTGTGACCTTCTTTCTCTCTCTCCCTTCCCTATGCTATAGTGGGGTCTTTCCAAAGGACGTTCTTTTGACGCAGTGAGCAGTATCCAATACCGCTGCTGCACCTCCGCTAGTTCTGCTGTGCCAGCAGGATCTACCACTAGCACAACAGGGACTAGTGCTTTGTAAAACAGCCTTGGAAATGATTGGAAACCCTTGTTTCCAACTCTGGACAGGTCAGTGGAGCTCCCTTCTGTGAGCCCCACTGACCTACCCTGTTTCAGAAATGCTAGCTTTCCATTGCATTAGTGGTAGTTCCCACTAGCATGTGGCAGCATAGGATACTGCCCAGTAAATCCACAGAGTTGTTATCAATTTGTTGTGGGGGGTCCAGATGTCTTTTTTCACAGTAGTATTTCTGTTGCAGGGATTTCAGTTTCCCAATATTCAAAATGTAGCAATTTGCCATTGTTCAGTCGTTCAGTCGTGTCCGACTCTTCGTGACCCTATGGACCATAGCACGCCAGGCCTTCCTGTCCTGCACTCTCTCCCGGAGCATGCTCAAGTTCATATTCATTGCATCCGTGATGCTATCTAGCCATCTCATCCTCTGCCGTCCCCTTCTCCTTTTGCCTTCAGTCTTTCCCAGCATCAGGGTCTTTTCCAGGGAGTTTTCTCTTCGCATTAGGTGGCCAAAATATTGGAGCTTCAGCTTCATTATCTGTCCTTCCAATGAGCACTCAGGGTTGATTTCCTTTAGGATGGACTGATTTGACCTCCTTGCAGTCCAGGGGACTCGTAAGAGTCTTCTCCAGCACCACAGTTCAAAAGCATCAATTCTTCGGCGCTCAGCCTTCCTTATAGTCCAGCTCTCACAGCCATACATTACTACTGGGAAAACCATAGCTTTGATTAGACGGACCTTTGTCGGCAAGGTGATGTCTCTGCTTCTTACTATGCTGCCTAGGTTTGCCATAGCTTTCCTCCCAAGGAGCAAGCGTCTTTTAATTTCATGGCTACAGTCACCGTCTGCGGTGATCTTGGAGCCCAAGAAAGTAAAATCTGTCACTGCTTCCATTTCTTCCCCTTCTATATGCCAGGAAGTGATGGGGCCAGATGCCATGATCTTAGTTTTTTTAATGTTGAGTTTCAAACCAGCTTTTAAACTCTCCTCTTTCACCCTCAACAAGAGGCTCTTTAGATCCTCTTCGCTTTCTGCCATTAGGGTGGTATCGTCTGCATATTGGAGGTTATTGATAATTCTCCCAGCAATCTTAATTCCGACCTCTGATTCATCCAACCCGGCATTTCTCATGATGTACTCTGCATATAAGTTAAATAAGCAGGGTGACAATATGCAGCCTTGTCGTACTCCTTTCCCAATTTTGAACCAATCAGTTGTTCCATGTCTGGTTCTTACTGTTGCTTCTTGACCCTCGTACAGGTTTCTCAGGAGACAGGTAAGGTGGTCTGGTACTCCCATCACTTTAAGAATTTGCCAGAGTTTGTTGTGATCCACACAATCAAAGGCTTTAGCGTAGTCAATGAAGCAGAAATAGACGTTTTTCTGGAATTCTCTTGCTTTCTCCATGATGCAGCGAATGTTGGCGATTTGATCTCTAGTTCCTCTGCCTCTTCTGAACCCCGCTTGTACTTCCGGTAGTTCTCGGTTCGCATACTGCTGAAGCCTAGCTTGTAGGATTTTGAGCATCACCTTGCTGGCATGTGAAATGAGCGCAATTGTGCAGTAGTTTGAACACTCTTTGGCGTTGCCCTTCTTTGGAATTGGAATGTAAACTGACCTTTTCCAGTCTTGTGGCCACTGTTGAGTGTTCCAGATTTGTTGGCATATTGAATGCAGCACTTTAACAGCATCATCTTTTAGGATTTTAAATAGCTCGGCTGGAATACTGTCATCTCCGCTAGCTTTGTTGTTACTAATGCTTCCTAAGGCCCACTTGACTTCACTCTCTAGGATGTCCGGCTCAAGTTCAGTGACCGCACTATCATGGCTATCAGGGACATTCAGATCTTTCCTGTATAGTTCTTCTGTGTATTCTTGCCACCTCTTCTTAATCTCATCTGCTTCTGTTAGGTCCCTGCCTTCTTTGTCCTTTATCATGCCCGTCTTTGCACAAAACGTTCCCTTAAGATCTCCAATTTTCTTGAAGAGATCTCTAGTCTTTCCCATTCTGTTGTTTTCCTCGATTTCTTTGCATTGTTCATTTAAGAAGGCCTTCTTGTCTCTCCTTGCTATTCTCTGGAAATCTGCATTCAGTTGGGTATATCTTCCCCTTTCTCCCTTGCTTTTCGCTTCCCTTCTTTCGTCAGCTACTTGTAAAGCCTCATCAGACAGCCACTTGGCTTTCTTGCATTTCTTTTTCTTTGGGATGGATTTCGTTGCTGCCTCCTGAACAATGTTACGGACCTCCGTCCATAGTTCCTCAGGCACTCTGTCTATCAGGTCTAATCCCTGAAATCTATTCCTCACCTCCACTGTATATTCATCAGGGATATGATTTAGGTCATACCTGAATGGTTTAGTGGTTTTCCCAATGTTCTTCAATTTAAGCCGAAATTTTGCAAGAAGCAGCTCATGATCTGAACCACAGTCAGCTCCAGGTCTTGTTTTTACTGACTGTATGGAGCTTCTCCATCTTTGGCTGCAAAGGACATAATCAATCTGATTTCGATATTGACCATCTGGTGACGTCCATGTGTAGAGTCGCCTCTTGTGCTGTTGGAAAAGAGTGTTTGCTATGATCAGCATGTTCTCTTGGCAAAACTCTATTAGCTTTTGTCCTGCTTCATTTTGTACACCAAGGCCATGCCTGCCTGTTATCCCGGTGATTTCTTGACTTCCTACTTTAGCATTCCAATCCCCTATGATGAAGAGGACATCTTTTTTTGGTGTTAGTTCTAGAAGGTGTTGTAGGTCTTCATAGAACCGATCAACCTCAGCTTCTTCGGCCTCAGTGGTTGGGGCATAGACTTGAATTACTGTGATGTTGAATGGTTTGCCTTGGATTCGTACTGAGATCATTCTATCATTTTTCAGATTGTACCCCAGTACTGCTTTTCCCACCCTTTTGTTGACTATGAGTGCTACTCCATTTCTTCTCAGGGTTTCTTGCCCACAATAGTAGATATGATGGTCACCTGAATTAAATTCGCCCATGCCTGTCCATTTTAGTTTGCTGATTCCCAAGATGTCGATGTTCAATCTTGCCATCTCATGTTTGACCACCTCCAGCTTACCTTGATTCATTGATCTGACATTCCAGGTTCCTAAACAATATTGTTCTTTACAGCATCGGATTTTCTTTTCACCACCAGACACATCCACAGCTGAGTGTCCTTTCGGGTTTGGCCCAGCCGCTTCACTCTTTCTGGCGCTACTTGGAAATACCCTCTGCTCTTCCCCAGTAGCATATTGGACACCTTCCGACCTGAGGGGCTCATCTTCCGGCGTCATATCTTTTAGCCTTGTTATACGTTCCATGGGGTTTTCTTGGCAAGAATACTGGAGTGGGTTGCCATTTCCTTCTCCAGTGGACCACATTTTGTCAGAACTCTCCGCCATGACCTGTCCGTCTTGGGTGGCCCTGCACGGCATAGCTTATGGCTTCACTGAGTTACGCAAGCCCCTTCGCCACAACAAGGCAGTCTTCCCTCCCATTCAGTGCATCATTGCACTAATCTGGAATGCAGTTTCGTGAGTGTGACAGACCTCTGTTTGATAGGGCCCATTATGGCGGTAGTCACGAGCAACACAACTTCTCACTCCATTTTGTGATCTTTCAAAAGGGTTGTTTCATCTTTAATTCTTTAGAGGCTTTCCTGCCGAACTACTCAATCACAGGAGCACTTGTTGCCCTTAAAAGCAGCAGCATACACCAGCAAGGCCACCTCCCCACTCCAACCCTAGCCATGTCCTGGCCATTTCATGAAACTTTTGCTTTCAAAAGAAAAAAAAATGTTTTTGATGGTTTTTTCACCCCATCTCTCATACTGGTGCACAAATCTCTCCCCCCCCCCGCCCCCATGTAAAAGGATATTATGGGTAGTATCCAAAGTTAGTCCTATGTAGCGTAGACCCACTGAAATGAATGGGACTTAGGTTAGTCATGACTAACCTAAGTCCCATTCATTTCAATGGGTCTACTCTATGTAGAACTAACATTGGATACTACCCAATGAATGCATGAATGGCTATCACACCGTAGCAAGAATATCCCTCAGTGATTACAGGAGTGGTAGAAACAGGCCAGTAGCTCAGGCAGTAGGCAGTTCTTTGTTCCTTTCTACCCCATGTCTCTGCTAATTGATCTCCATTCTGATCTCTAGAATCCTCATCTTTTCCCATACAGACTTATCACTGATGTGCCCTTCTATTGAAATGCATGGATCTTTATGATCTATCATTAAGGGCATT
This sequence comes from Heloderma suspectum, assembly GCF_057233095.1. NCBI lineage: Eukaryota > Metazoa > Chordata > Lepidosauria > Squamata > Helodermatidae > Heloderma > Heloderma suspectum. Next base: position 268,257,357 of record NC_139459.1, on the reverse strand, counting down.
TACACATACCACACATTAGCCTACGTTAGCAACACTCTGGCTCATAGGTAAATCAGACAAATCGGACAAATTATCAGACAAATAAATTGTCTGATTCTGACATATTTGACTGTACTTGCCCCTTTAATAAAAATGGAACAGCTTGGCAATGGGGCGGGGGGGGATACCATAGCCTGTATCAGACTGCATGTCCTTCTTCTTCAAGGAGAAACTGCATCCAGATAAGATGTAATCAGCTCAAAACAGCTGTGTTTAGTAAAGAATGGCTAATTTCAACATTTCAGTCTAGACCTACATTTTTTTGGCTTTAATTTCTCTGGGTTGTTGAGAACTCTAACCCATGGTGCAGAAAACCCTTCTAGTGGTTAATTTCAACACTCCTTCTGATGTGCCATTCAGGGGCAGTAATATATTGAAAGTTAGTTATGGTGAGGAGGGAGTTAATGACATGGACAGAGCTGTGGGCAATCTGAGCAGTGTAGACAAGCCTCATGATTTTAAGCCAAGTTTCCATGTCAAAGGCTCTCATGTCCATCCAGCTATCTTGGTTCAGCTCTCATGTGGAGGTCAAACAGGCTAACTATGAGTCTCAAATGCCAGTAACAACATACAGTATTTCAGTAACAAAGCCATGTGATGCATATAAGCTTCATACTAAAGGGAGGATTAATAGGACAAGCAGACAGAACTGCGGGAGGGGGGGGAATGTCATAGGTAAGTAGAGTGGCGAGAGATGAGGACCGAGAGATGATGAGTGGCGAGAGATGCTTAGAACACACAAGTATAGTCACATTCAGAAGGGAAGTCCTGCATGTTTGATCATATTATTTTCTAATATGTAGAGAGGTAATTCAGGCTCTGGTCAATTGAGGCTTAGTAAAGGGGGAGGACTAGAGAGTTGTTTAGAAGAAATCCAGGTTGTTTTCCAGGGTGAGGCGACGGAACTGCATGATACACTCGGCATGGGGCTGCTGCTAACACATGGAATCACCTACCTTACATGATGATGTTGTCAAGCTGTTCACTTCCCCACTATTGCCAGTAGCCGCCTTTAAGAGCATTGATGCTGCTGCTGCATGTGACACAGTTAACAATGTGCCATGGGGAAATGTATTGTTAGTTGGTTGGTTGGTTTTATATATATGTATATGTATATGTATATATACATACATGCACACACACACACATACACACACACACACTGCACAATAGCCGAAGCTCTCTGAGCGGTTCACAAAAATTAAAACCAAAAAGTACAGGATAAAACAATATAAAAGCATTAAAACCACAATATAACAATACAACCAGAATAAAACCTAGCAGCGATGCAGAGATTTAAAATACAGATTTAAAACACCAAAGCTAAAAGACTATGAAGCTAAAATGCTAAAATGCCTGGGAGGATAAAACGGTCTTCGTCTGGCACCGGAAGGAATGCAACGTAGGCGCCACAACCTCTCTAGGGAGCTCATTCCTCAGCCGGGGTGCCACAGCAGAAAGGGCCCTCCTCCTGGTAGCCACCCATCTTACTTCCTTTGGCAGGGGCTCATGGAGATGATCTTCAGGTCCAGGCAGGCCCTTTTTTTTTTTTTTAAGAATCTTTTAAAATTTATAAACTGGATGCACGATTATTGGTCCTTTATTGTGGTGTGGAATGAAGTGTCATGAGCATCGCATTGCCTGTGTATCAGTTTATTAGAAAGCAGTCACCCTATTTAGGTGTTTAGTCCCCCTGCAATTAGAATTGCTTGGGAAGAGTGGGGGCACGCTTGCTGTTCCTGCCACATCGTGTCCCTGTGCCCAGGGTTGGAAAGTGAAGGTCTGCTGTCCTTGTCTAGGCTTATCCACATGATTTTGAACTCTGCACAGTTGGGAGTTCTAAACCGCACTGGGACCCTACACAAATAAAGCAGGCTCCCCATGGCAAACCTCCATCTTCTAGTGCATGGAAGGTGGATCTTGGCACCTGGGTCATGATGGCAGGGGCAAGGCCTGCCAGCTCATCCTCATGTGATACTAAGATGGATGGATCGATAGATTAATTGCCTTACAGTATCATCCTAGGTGTGCCTACTCAGAAGTAAGTCCCATTGTGTTCAGTGGAACTTACTCCCAGGTAAGTGTGTGTAGAATTGCAGCTGAATTCCACATACTGCCTTTTGGGGCACAGTTGCCCCTTCAAGGTGGTGTACAAGATTTCATAAAACACAGTGAAATAATAGGCATGGCATTGCAAGTTACACTTTCATTGGGAGATATTAATATGCTTCTGGTTTGATTTCAGTGTACCCAGGAGAGACAACCTACTGGCCACCGAGATACCAGCAAGCAGATAACCAAGATTATCACCAGTATGAAGTTATTGAAGGCCCCCATCCTCCTTCTCCATGCCATCGATCGCCTCCTTCCGTAGACTCAGATCCAGCTGGCCTTTATGGTGGCTTTCCTTTCCCACTTGACCAAAGCAACAAGCGGGCCCCAATCCCACCCCGCTACAGCAACCAGAATCTGGAAGACTTTTTACCCCCTGATTCCACTGAGCTATCTGCTTCCCCGTGTCAGAATGAATACACTGCCATTAGCTACTACCCTTCCCAGCTGGTAGAGAATGAGGGACTACCTTACCATCCAGACAGTGGGTTCAAGAGGGTGAGCATGCGACTCAGTGTGGCCCAGCCCTCCTATGCAGACTACGAGGGGAGGCCTACATCCAATGTCAGAACTCAGCGAGTACTGCCTCCTAACTATGAGGGCTCCGACATGGTGGAGAGCGACTATGGGAGCTGTGAAGAGGTGATGTTCTAGTGGGGACTCTTGGTTGAAATGCGAAGGGATACTGGACATCAAATTACACCTGGCCTAAAGTATTTGAAGGAGAGGCAACTTCCTCTGAGTATCCCTTTCCTGGAACGTGCAACTTTCTGTCGTATTCGTAACAGCAACATCTCCACATGTAGTTATACTGGTGCTTCTGCCTGCAGCAAGTGGTCAACCACTTCTGCTTTGGGTGGGATTCCAAATGGACCTTGTTGCTGTTTTGAGTTCGATTGCATCTGGAGAGCAACAACAGAGAGCTGCATACCTAGGGCTTCTTCACACGGAGCTTTTATCCTGCTCTTGAGATGGCTCTGTCATGGAAGTTTGTGGGCTCTTTAGATGACGCCGTTACCCTCCAGGGTGTCTCCCATCATTCCCCCCAGCCTATCCCATGTTTTTCTCAAATGCAAAAGTAGTATTTTTTCCAGCCCACGAAACAGGAGCGCCGTGACCTCCCCATGAAATTCTCCAATAGCAGAAGAAACCGGCTGTGGGCATTTGTTTTCAGTTGTTGGGGGCACGGTCAGGATGACGAAGGCACTGAGAATGGGCTGCGGGGCATGTCGCGCTCGGGAGATCCTGAGCAGGATTGCACGGAAGGAGTCCGAGCAGATTTGACAGGTGCAAGGGCTTGTGCTCTCTCCCTTCCTTGCAGCACCAGACGGCCCAAAGAAGTGCATTGCTCTCAAACCACGTGTCTGCCATGTAAATGCTTGAGCACATTTCTTGATTGGAGGAAGAAGAGGGTAAAACACCTCCCTGCAAAGAAGGGAGACATATCTGATCCCCCACCCCACCAGGCTCAGAGTCAACATCCTCTGTTGATTCAGAGCACCCCATTAAGTTCATTGGGGCTTACTCCCAAGTAAGTGTGCTGAGAGTTGCAGACTTACAGCATTGTCAGTCCCCTTCCACAGTAATATGCAAGGGGAGGGAAAGGGGCAGGAACCAGGGCGGAATTATCGCTATACCCCAAGCGGCATCACCACCCCCGTGAGAAGGAAAGAAATGAAAAATAATGCGACGGGGACAGCCATCTAAAGAGAATGACCCAGTGCTGCAATGATATCAGATGGGGAAAGAACTGGCATTGATGTGGTATTCTCCGCCCGTGTGATGGAGTCCCTAGACATGTAAAAACTCCACTGAGTGGTGACAGCAGCTTCCTCTCAGCAATAAGTGATTCCTTTAGAAGTGGATGGAGATCTGCTGGGCCAATTCCTGATCCTTTGCATGGGCATGTTTCCCCAACAGGTCCCACAAAGAAAGAGCTAGAATTTGTTGTGACCAAAGAACAGGTAGACACTTCTAGTTGTCTGTTGCCAAGGCAGCAGAAATTACACTTGAATGGGTTAGTTCCTGTAAAGTGCAGGGAAATAAAAGCATTGCAGTCAGATATTGTGCCTTTGGTTTAGTGTCGGAGGTTTCCTTTGGACTAAAAGCTCCCCAAAGAGAACTGTGCAGGCGGTTGAGGACAAGTTGCCCTCCAGTTCTATGTGCCCTTGCTCCTTTTATTGAGAGGGGCATTCTGCTGTCGCACTCATTCTTTGGCCCATCTCCCTCCAGACCTTTGAATGAGGGACAAAAGAAAATAGTTGCATTTCTTACAAAAAAAGGGGATGCTAAGCAGAAAGTCATCTCCTTATCTTATGCCACAAATGCTTACAGGTCACTGACAGCGGAAAACAACTGACAGTAATGAGCATGAAAGGTAGAACATGGAAGGGTATGAAAGGAGTGTGCCCTGTTTGTACCACAAGCATTGACAGTTTCCTGTACATGGCATCCTTTCTATTAAGAAAGACAAGGGAGCTCCATATTAAGAAAGACAAGGGAGCTCCATATTAATCAAACCAAGGCACTCATGGATGGTGGTTGATGGACACCATCAATCTTTCTGTGATTCCCATAATTAACGAGTCGTCATAATTAACAATCACCTCTATATTCCTGCCCTAGGAAATAACAAGAAAATGGAACATGTTGACTCTACCAACATCAGTCATGCCAGGAACCACAGTATCTTAACTATACGTCTGTATGTATATATATACTCTGTGTGTGTGTGTGTGTACACACACACACACACGCATACATTTGTGCAAGGTTGTATGTGTGAGAGAGTGTGCAAGAGAGTCCATTTATGGGCAGACATGGGAAAAAGAGAGCCAAAATGGGGGTATGGAGCGGATTATTTAATACAAGGCTGGCCTGTACCTTTAATGCACTGTATATCTTTAGTTATATGAACCATTTCTCTGTGAGAGTTTATTATGGATATTTGTTTATCAAAAGCAATAAAAAATGATTTTTTAAATGTTTTACTTGCATTTTAATACAGGTTGTTCAGTAACCATCATGCAGCAGACAGGATGAGTTGGTCATGGTGTTTTTATTCAGACTTCACACAGTCTTAAAAGCCCATCAGCATTCACATCTGGACTGGTGATTCAGCTTATTATAAAGACAATGGTCTAGATCCACCTGCAATTGCAGGGAGTGTATCAGACCTAACAACTGATAGACCAGACCTGGTTGCATATTGCTCCATTCACATCAACAGAGGCATCTGTCCAGGCTGTCCATGCACAGGGATTGTTTGCCCAATGACTTTATTATAATATTCAAAGGCTTAAAAACCCCACTGATGTTTGGGTAATTGATTTTAGGCTACAGAGCCACATCAGGTACAATGCAAGAGTGTTAGTAGCTTTTCTACTGGCAGTAAGCCAGCAGCCTTACTGTGGCTACAAAAGGTCTCCTACCTCCTTTAGTCTTATGAAGAAGAATTTTAGAATATCTCATGTTTTACGCATTACAATTTTTCCGACCTGGAAGTATCCTCTGTGTATCTCCGCTTACTGCAACGTCTTAAGCACAATGAGTTTTTCCTTTCCATGAGGATATGGCAAGCAAATGCAAAACGTACATTCTGCATGTCAGACATTAGGGTGTCATGATCTTTTGAGTGGCATTACTGACAATCTGATCAAAGCTGATTAAATGTTATGTCATGACCCTAAGATCGGTTAAGATTGCGCTCACTTTCTCCAATGATCTGCTTACAAGGAGAGCAACCATTAAAGTGTAGGACTGTTATCTGCCCATGCTCCTATATTCAATTAATCAAAAAAAACCTTTCCATTTAACATGCTATGTCAAGGGCTTCCCATGGCCCTCCCACCTCTAGCATTTCATGTGGGTGGTATTGATTGCCAGTTGGGTATTTGTAACATGGAATGATAGGTTGAGTTGTATGATAGCTTAGTTGCAAAGACTCCATGGGTTGGATCCAGATTTATGCAGGATCAACCGCACTGGCAGAAGTGGAATTCCTTTTCCCTCCTTCCCACGGCAGCCCCTCCAGCCCCTGAAAACGCAGAGAGAGAAAAAATCGACTTTTGCAAGTGGAGCTCTTCCTCTTCCAAAACACAGATTCTGGATCCAACCCTGACTGTCCCTGTGAACAGATAAATCTGAGACTTCAGTCCAGCAGCCTGGCACTGACAGCTATCCAGCTCCAAGGTAGAGGTGAAACTGAAACTAACCACTATAGGATATCATAACACAGGCATGTTGCCTAAATAATGCGTCTGTTAAGGGTGTGGCCCTTAATGGTGGCAAGGTCCTGTCATTTTGGAGCTTGAGCGAACATGGAAAGCCCTTAACACAGTATGTTAATTTAAACCGAACTTCTTTTGTTAATTGAATTTGAATTCTTTTTGTTGCACCAAAAAGGTCCTTGTATTTGTCTAGGCCTTTTGAATGTTGTTCTAATGCCATTTAACACTGGAATATTGCCTCCTCTGTAGTTCTAAGGTTGGATCTGGCATCGCTTTTCCATCAGAGGAAGGATACTGCTGGCAGAAGGGCACTTCTGCGTCCTCTCCTACAGCCCCTCCCCCACACCCTCCAAATCCCTCCCAGGGGGTCCCACAGCCCTCCGGAGCAAATTTGGAGGGTGCACAGGAGACTGCAGGGGGAGAGGTGAGGATGTGGAATCCTCCTGCTGGTGGAACCACAATGCTGGATCCAAGCCCTAATATTTTGTTAATTGTTTTACTGAGATTTATTGTTGCTCTATATATTCTGCAATATCCTCCCTGGGAAGGAGGGATCTATTTATCAAAGACAAATAAATATTGGTATGAGAATGGCCTCCATATAGGCTATGGGACCTTCTCCATCCTTGCATACACAAATATATGAGGATTCAGGCTTGTTTGGTGTTGCCACAACTTTGGCTCCAACCAGGGACAGCTCCCCCATGAAGTGGGGCGAATTCCCTTCCTCAGGTGGTGGATCAGGAAGGATGGCAGATTCCATATGCCTGCCATGGGGAGTCTCGCGGCCACCTACGCCCTCTGCCTTTCAAAGTGAGACATCGGCCGGCCAGGCACTCCAGAGAGCCCCTGCTATGGCAAATGCCGCAGCAGGAAAGCCGCTGTTGCGATTCTCCGGAGCAGCAGCCGCTGCTGCCCCAGTGCCTCGCTTCGAACAAGGCACAGGCAGGTGGCTGTTCTGCAGCGCCTCATCAAGAGCGCACGCAGCGTGGCTCTCCGCTGAGCCCACCCAGCCAAATGTCTCACCCTGAGGGGTCCTTTTTCAGAGCAAGGCATTGGTGGGGTGACCCTGGAGATCGCCTATGCTGCCACAGCACAGGCAGCGTCCAGAGCTGCCACTTCCTCTGAGGAAGGAGCCCTCAGAGCGAGGCACTGAGGGGAAGGCAGCGGCTCAGCTCCGGCTCGTGCTCCTGCTCCCCAGCAGTGGCATGTGGCGCTGGGCCATGCTCCCTCACCACCCCGGCAGCGTCTCATGTCCCCCCTCCTCTCAGCAGCAGCGGCATGTCCTCCTGCCTCAGGGAGAGGGAGGTCTTGGGCCAGCCCTGGCTCCAGCTATTTGTTCCAAGGGCTGGCTGGCAGCAGTTCCTAATGGCTTCGTGCAGGAATGGTTGTGAGTGGGTGAATGAGTGGGAGGTGGCTGCAGAGGGGATGGTTTTCACTGCTCTCTTGCTGCTATTTTTTGCCCTGACCGGAGGTGGTTTTCTGTTGCAAACCAAGGAGAATTCCTAATTATTTTTTGCGTCAGGGTAGAGGGCAGCAGCGAAGCGGGGAACTTAGTTGATGCATGAGACAGAACTGATATGCCCGGGGTTGTTGCTGCCAGGCAGTTATATTCTTCCAAGACCCTTTGTGATCATAGTGGCTTATGGTAAAAAAAGAGGGTACAGGAGGTGGCTTTCATTAGATTTTCCCCTCCAGTCCCATACAGTATTCCTGAGCAGGGCCGGCCCTGCCATTAGGTAGAGTGGGGAATCGCCCCAGGTGGCAGATGCTGGGAGGCGGCAGCAAGGAGTCTGAGGAGAGAGCTGTGCCAAGCAGCCTGCCCTGTGGCCCCTAAGCTAGCCTGTTGCCTTCAGGTGTGCTGGAGGATGCTGTCCCACTACTAGCGTTGAAGAAAAATTCAGCTGCCCATCCAGTCAGCTTTTGTGCAAGGAATTGGGGGGGGGGGGTGCCAAGCCATCTCCTCCATCACCTCAGCCAGCAAAATCCCTTGCGTTGCCCCTGGCTCTGAGCAAAACCTGAGAATTGTGGGGCACTGGGACAGGAATGCTATACCTGTGTTTGAAATCACTGCAGGGCTTGCAAACATTTTTTCCTCAAGAGATAACAGGGAAGAAAGAAGGGTTAGAAGTGACACTGAAACAGTGCCAAACCTGAACGAGTCCGACACGAAGTGAGCTGCTGCTGCTGCAATGCAGAATGTGAGGGGGTCCCTTTTAAAGGAATGGCTTTGTCTAAGAAAATCACAGCTGAGGGAAGCAACACCTCACGCCCACCTTTTTCCTCACACCCTGGCGTGCCACAAATGCGTTTCGGGGAGCAGGCTTGTTCCATGAAGGAGCCTGCTGTTGAAAAGGGCTGCCGCAGATTGTTATTTCACCCCTGCCTATGGGCTGACACACACAGGAAAACAAACTGCTCTTTTTAAAACAGCTTTCTTTCAAGAAGGAGCCCTTCCGAGTGCAATGCTGCCACCCGCCCTCTCTGATCTACTGTCTGGAATGAAAGAAACTGGGTTGTTCTGTTGAGGGGGGAGGGATGTCTTTTATACACGAGACCTTGAACAGTCCCCACAGGCGTTCAGGATTATGAAACTTGGTCCCGAATGGCAAACTACGTTGTGGAAATGAGGTAAAACCAAAGGAATCCTCCATCTCCTCCCCACTGCCCTTGTAGGAAAGTCCTCCACTGCTATTTTATTCCCATCCACAGTCGCAACACAAATCCCCACTGCTGAAAATCTAGTAATCTTTACATTGGCATTTGATTGGCTTCACTGAAACAATCAAATAAAATAAAAATATTTAGTGAACAATGTCTCTGCCCTCGTTCAGGGGCAGAGAACTTGTGGCCTTGCAGATGCTTCATGGTCCTACAACTCCCATCATTCCTCACCACTGGCTGCACTGGCTGGGGGTGATGGGAGTTTAAGTCCTACAACTGGAGAGCTACAGGTTCCTCACCACTAAGAGCTAGTGCTTTGCTGCACAAGGCTATTGCTCTTCATGATAGTAACAAGGTGGCTTCCCCCCATCCAGAGATACCTACTGTGCAATCCTATACATGTCTACTCAGAAGTAAGCCCACCTGAATAAGTCAATGGATATAGGGTTGCAAGTTTAATTTATTTATTTTAAAACACGTTTAAGCCACTTAGTGATATCCATTAGCAAATTAAGGAGAAAGGCAAAGAGATATGTACAGGCAGAACAGTTCACAGGGCCATCAGAGGTTTAAAGCGGGAGTTTGGGGTGATTGTTGGTCTGAACTCTGGGTTGTTTAACCCCTAACAACCCAGGGTGCCAGGTTTGCACTCCATGATAACAATCCAGGAACAGGACATTCCTGGGTTTAGAAAGCTGGATGGAAAGCAAAAGCCACAAACATGCAGGATGCAATGTGCTTGTTCACTCCTGCTCTGCCACAACAGTTTGTGGGTTAAACCATGAATTGGTTTATAGGCTAAACCCATGAATTGTCATTATGTGCAAACCGGGTCTAATTCTGGATCCAAGAAGAGAAGGTCAGAAGGATCTCATGGAATAAGGAGTTCTGGGTGTGTGCGCCCCAGAAAAGGGACTTGCATCATCTTTGTTAAATATGCTTTAGCTATGAGTGGGATGCAGAGAATAGCTTCTCAGTCTGATCACAGGGGGCAGGCAAGGCCATACAGGGGGAAGCAGTCCTTTAGATCAGCGGTCCCCAACCTTTTTGGGACCAGGAACCGGTCCGTGGAAGACCATTTTTCCATGGACCGGGGGGGGATAGGACCGGGCCGCAGTAGGGGTGTGGGAACCCCCCTTACCTTGGGTCCGCAGGGGGGGGCGATCCATCCTCCCCCCCTGCAATCTTCGGCCCTGGATTCACTGCGGAGCTGCCGGCCGGCTCCAGCCGGGGGAGGACTTCCGGCTGCTGGGACACAAATATTTACGTCCCTGTTCTTTGCAGTAATAGGCTATTACTGCAAAGAACAGGGCCGGAGCCGGCCGGCAGCTCCGTGGATTTGCCGCAGAGCGGAGCCGGCCAGGGCCAGTGAGGATTCCGGGGCAGGGGTGAGGGACGGATCGCCTCCCCCCCCCCCCCCGCGGACCCAAGGTAAGGGAGGGTTGCCATACCCCTACTGCGGCCCAATCCCTAACGGGCCACGGACCGATACCGGTCTGCAGCCTGGGGGTTGGGGACCCCTGCTTTAGATAACCTGGTCCTAACAGATGTGGCTTTAAAGGTAATAATCAGCACCCAGAACTGAGCCTAAAAATTAATCAGTAACTTCCATGTAAAGTTGAAGTCCATCCTATGGACATCTACTAAGAAGTAAACGCCACTTAATTCACTTGGGCCTTTCCATTGAAATGTAGGAATTTGGAAATAACTTCCACTAACATTTTATTTTGGAAGTCAATCCTACCAAAATAGATTTCCATGGGATCTTTTTAAAGGCTCTGGTAAAAGATTTCTATTCACCAAAAGGCCCTTTGAAGTCTGTGGTTCTGTCTTAATCTTAATTCCAACCTGTGATTCCTCCAACCCAGCGTTTCTCATGATGTACTCTGCATACAAGTTAAATAAGCAGGGCGACAATATGCAGCCTTGTCATACTCCTTTCCCAATTTTGAACCAATTGGTTGTTCCATGTTGCTTACTGTTGCTTCTTGACCCTCGTACAGGTTTCTCAGGAGACAGGTAAGGTGGTCTGGTACTCCCATCTCTTTCAGAATTTGCCACAGTTTGTTGTGATCCACACAATCAAAGGCTTTGGCGTAGTCAATAGGGATGTACGAAAGTCACTTACCTTTTTGAAGGGTGACATTCATGGTGGGCGGGAGGCGCTCCGTCCCTCCCCCCGAAATTCTCTTTGGCCAGCTCCGCTCCACGGAGATTCTGCGGAGCCACCGACCGGGGCCGCCCGCAGCCAAACATCTGGCCACTGGGCAGCCTGCAGGGACACAAATGGCAGGTGCCATAGCTGCTGCCATTTGCGTCCCTGTATTTTGCCGTGATAGGCTACGTAAATATTTACGTAGCCTATCACGGCAAAAAAACAGGAACACAAATGGCAGCCACTACGCCATTTGCGCCCCTCTGTTTTGCCGTAATACCCTACATAAATATTTACATAGGCTATCACGGCCAAAAAAAAAAAGGAACGCAAATGGCGTCCCTGCGTTAGCCGTGATAGGCTACATAAGTATTTACATAGCCTATCACGGCTATAGTGAAGAAGCGAATGGCGGCCACGGCCGCCATTCGCAAGTCAGCGCGAACGGCAGCAGGTAGGTGTCCCATTTCGCACACCTTTCACGGGGCAGGGAGGGCTTCGTTCCGCCACGGATTTCGGGGGGGTGAATGCACTGGCGGAATTCTCTGACATCCCTAGTAGTCAATGAAGCAGAAATAGACGGTTTTCTGGAATTATCTTGCTTTCTCCATGATCCAGCGAATGTTGGCAATTTGATCTCTAGTTCCTCGGCCTCTTCGGAACCCAGCTTGTACTTCTGGTAGTTCTCGGTTCACATACTGCTGAAGCCTAGCTTGTAGGATTTTGAGTATAACCTTGCTAGCATGTGAAACGAGCGCAATTGTACAGTAGTTTGAGCGCTCTTTGGCATTGCCCTTCTTTGGAATTGGAATGTAAACTGATCTTTTCCAGTCTTGTGGCCACTGTTGAGTGTTCCAAATTTGCTGGCATATTGAGTGCAACAGCATCATCGTTTAGGATTTTAAATAGCTCAGCTGGAATACTGTCATCTCCGCTAGCTTTGTTGTTAGTAATGCTTCCTAAGGCCCACTTGACTTCACTCTCTAGGATGTCCGGCTCAAGTTCAGTGACCGCACTATCATGGCTATCAGGGACATTCAGATCTTTCCTGTATAGTTCTTCTGTGTATTCTTGCCACCTCTTCTTAATCTCATCTGCTTCTGTTAGGTCCCTGCCTTCTTTGTCCTTTATCATGCCCGTCTTTGCACAAAACGTTCCCTTGAGATCTCCGATGTTCTTGAAAACATCTCTAGTCTTTCCCATTCTGTTGTTTTCCTCGATTTCTTTGCATTGTTCATTTAAGAGGGCCTTCTTGTCTCTCCTTGCTATTCTCTGGAAATCTGCATTCAGTTGGATATATCTTCCCCTTTTTCCCATGCTTTTCGCTTCCCTTCTTTCCTCAGCTACTTGTAAAGCCTCATTAGACAGCCATTTTGCTTTCTTGCATTTCTTTTTCTTTGGGATGGATTGAGTTGCTGCCTCCTGAACAATGTTACGGACCTCTGTCCATAGTTCCTCAGGCACTCTGTCTATCAGGTCTAATCCCTTAAATCTATTCATCACCTCCACTGTATATTCATAAGGGATATGATTTAGGTCTGTAAAATAAATAATTTAGGAACTTAGAATTAAGTTTATAATGGTATTTCTGATTTTATAAAATTAGTCCTCCCCTGACGTCAATGAAAAATCGTACCATTACAGAGGCATGGATGGCAACCAGACAAATCAAACAGGGTAGGGACAAAAGAGTTGCTAACTCCACGATATTACATGGAGGAGTAAATCCTTCCCTTTCTTATTTGAACGTAGGTGGGATTTTTTCCAATTCAGCAGACAACTTAAAAGTGGCAACTAATTAAGAACATATGAAGAGCCCTGCTGGAGCAGACCAAGGGTCCGTTTAGCCCAGCATTCTGTTCACACAGAGGCCAACCAGCTGCCCGGGGGAAACCCACAAGCAAGACATGAGTCCAACAGCATCCTCCCACCCATGTTGCCCCAGCAACTGGTGTACATAGGCACACTGCCTCTGATACTGGAGTACCTCGTAGCCAGCAGGACTAGTAGCCATTGGTAGCCTTCTCCTCCAGGAATTTGTCTATCCCCTTTTAAAGCCATCCAAATTGATGGCCATCACTCGTTGTGCTTTACCTTCATGACAAGTAGCAAACTACCGGAATGAATCTCTACAATGTTGTTGTTTATTCGGTCAGTCGCTTCCGACTCTTCGTGACTTCATGGACCAGCCAGAGCTTCCTGTCGGCCGTCGCCACCCCCAGCTCCCCCAAGGTCGAGTCCGTCACCTCCAGAATATCATCCATCCATCTTGCCCTTGGTCGGCCCCTCTTCCTTTTGCCTTCCACTTTCCCTAGCATCAGCATCTTCTCCAGGGTCTCCTGTCTTCTCATGATGTGGCCAATGTACTTCAGTTTTGCCTTTAATCTCATTCCCGCAAGTGAGCGGCCTGGCTTTATTTCCTGGAGTATGGACTGGTTTGATCTTCTGGCGGTCCAAGCCCCAGCGCCCCAACTTTAATATGACCGTATCTAGTAACACGTTAGCTTAATCTGAACAGTCAGCAAGGTTTCCGATTAACTCTTTTCCCCCCGGACTGGAAGGAGGTAATAGCTGGCCGGTCGGAGCGAGCAACAGCGACAAGTGCAGGGGACACACTATGTAACCGCGGAAAGCGGCGGCCTCGATCGTCGCGCCCATCGGCGGCTCGCAGGGCCGAGGGACGCGAGTCCCCCCCGCTCCTTCCTGCACGTTCAGGCCAGAGAGCCGGCGAACGGAGGCGGTTCTGGGCGAGAAGAAAAGCAAGCGGGGTGACAGGGCGCGAGGGGGGCGGGGGAGACGGCTCCGCGCCGCGGCCACGATCTCCCCGCCGCTCGCGGCCACCTTCCCCTTCCCCCGCGGACTCTCAGGCGGCGCTCCCGGCCGCCCCGTCGGGCCAGGAGACGCGGGGCGACGGTGCTGAAGGGCGGACGCGGCGTAAGAGGCGAGTGACGGGCGACCGCACGGCGCGGGGATGAACGGAGCGCGCGCGCGCTCGCCCGCTTCTCCGCGGCAGGCGCCTTTGGGGACAGGGCAGGCGAGCCGCCCCGCGACGGCCTTAGGGCGCGGTGCTGCCGCCGCCCCGCAGCTGGAAGCGCGGCCGTGTCCCGGGGCTGGGGGGGCGCCGAGGCGAAGCGAAGGCGCCACGCGCCCCCCGCCGGCCTCAGGCAGCGCCCCGCAAGGAAAGCAGCCGGGAGTCGGTGAGCGCGCCCGCCGCCGCCGGGCAGTCGGGGCGGTCCAGCGGCGAGGGCGAGGAGGGGTCCCGCCGAGTCGACGGTCCTCCTTCCGCGACGTCGAGGCTGGCGCGCGTCTCCAAATCGCGCGCCTTGGCCGCCCGCGCCCTGCGCTCCGCCTGCCGGCGCGGCGCGGGGCACCCGCGGCCTCCTCGCCGGGCATGCCTGAGGGCGGCGCCAAGCGACGAGGAGGAGCCCGCCCGAGCGGGCCACGCGCCGCTCGCCCGCTGCCACCGACTTGCCGGCGAACTTGTGCGCGGAGGCGGGGAGCGCCGCGCCGCAGCGCCGGCGCTGGTCCCTTCGACGCCCCGCGCGCGGTTTGGCGCGGCCTTGACCTCGTGGGGTAGCGTGGCGCTGGGCCCGGGAAGCGTCGTCCTCGCTTCCCCGGCGGCGGGCGGCGCGTCGCGGCCGGAGCTTGGCCTCGTTCGCCACGCGACCGCTTTCCCCCCCCAGGAGAACGAGAGGGGGAGGGGGCGACGCCCCCGCCGCATGAGCGAGAATGGAGGAGGACGGGGTGTTGCGGAGGAACGGGTCTGCCGGTTTGGGGACGGAAGGGGGCCTCTACCCCATTTGGGCGGTGACGCTCCTCGTCCTCGTCGTCACCATTGCTGTGGACATCCTGGGCAACCTGCTGGTGATCCTGTCCGTCTGCAAGAACAAGAAGCTGAGGAAAGCAGGTAATGGCTGGCCAAGCACATCCGCCTTGGTCGCGCTCCAGAGCCATCTCTCTCTTTTTCTCTCTCCAGACCTCAGCTGCTTCCACGATGGATTGGGGACCCATGATTTGGGTTGTTTGCCATCTCTTTAAGCTCCCTGGAAAGGTAGCCGAATTTCCCTTGGTTCTTGTTGCTGCCCCTTCTCATGCACACCACGCTCTGAGGGACCTCACTCCCTAGAGTCTTAGCAGAAGCAGAAAAGTGGGCTGGGGGAATTAAGAATGTGTCCGCCCAGCGGGCCCTCCTGGTGTGGTCTGCTAGTACCGGAGCATATCTTTGGCAGAAGTATCTCTCCGCACCCCGCCCCAAAATATGATGACATGCTGCTCTTTAACATACAGATATTGCTGCCAGATCAGGACCCAGTGTGGTCACCTTCTGCAGAAGGGCAAGAGGCAGGTCTCCAGTTTTCAAACGGGGTTAACTGGAGAACCTCAGCTGAACACGACAGATGCCCATCACTGGGAAATCTGGTTCTTCTTTGACTTGGTGGAGTTCTGCGACATGTACAACTCGCTTTGCATTTGTGAGCTGAGATGCAGGCTTTCCCCCAAACTCTGGGAACATTTTTGCACATTTCTTTGCAGGTTCTGCAATTTGAGCACATTTTTTTGCAGGTTTCTGCAATTTGCACACATTTCTGAGCAATTTGTACGAATTCGGCCAAATGGCGCAAACGTAAGTTGCACAAATTGCTCGTAACTAATATTATTTACTGTCCCATAAATTAGGGCTCACAGACGTAATTATCTCATTGTTATTAAACAGCTCTAAAAATCGTATTAAAAAGGCTTACACATACACCTTTCAGGCCAGATATGATCAATTTTGATGTATACCTTGTGAGTCTTTAAGGTGCCACCAGGCATTGTGGCTTTTGAACACAAAAGAGCAAGAAGCCCCTATCTTCCTCCCACATCTGTTCGCCTTTCTCTAGCCTAATGCAAACCCCTGATGCCAAGGAGGACCATGCATCCACCAGAATCTGGCCTCTCGCAAAAAGCTGGTACACACCAGAAAGATGACTGCAGAGCCAAGGAGGTCCAGACACACTCAAGCAGGCCAGGGCAAGCCATATACTCATATATTACCTTGCCCCAAATTCAGACATTGCTACTCATTCAGACCCTTTTTCCAGCAAACCCACTTGTTTTCCCCCAAGGTAAGAGGCCTGGGCCAGCTTGGAGGAAGCTACAGATGAGGAAGGCCTCTAACGCTCCATTTGATAAGTGAACAGGCACTGCACCTGCTCTTCCTCTTGTCAGGGCCTCACTACCTGCAATGGCTAAGGGCACAAGCACAATTGCCCAGTAGCCATGGGCTGGGCAGGTCTCTGTACACTCCGAGAAAGCCGGGTGACAGTGGTGCTATTGGGCAATTTTGGTCTCCGGACTTAATGAACATAACGAGCAGATTGTGGAAGGAACATGGCAGTCCCCACTCGAGTTTAAAAGGCTGGTGCCTTCATGCTACACTCCCTATTAAAGGCAGTGAGTCCTAAGGTCTCCTAATAACTGCAAAGCTACTAAATTCAGAGGGGAGATGCAGGCTTGATGATGGCAATTGGGGCAGCTCTGAAGATCCAGGGCACAGCTCAGAAGATCCGGGGCCGTTGCCCAGATCGGCCCTCCTCAAACACCACCCATGTGTCAACACACAATGAAAACATGGAGGGGAACCCATATTCGTTATAATGTTCCCACTGGAAACTAAGCTATGATAATATCCAGAGAGACAGCTAAGTTTTGTGTTGGCAAACATCCCCCCACCGCCCCCCGACCATTTTGGAAGGAAACAAGGCATGTGGGGAGCAGGCACCTTGTTTACAAACAGCATATATCCTAAACAGCCAATGATATTCAGCCATGGAACATCATTGGCAGGGGCGCAGCCACAGGAGAAGGCTGTTGCCCTCATGTGTTGCTTGTGGCCTTCCCAGAGGTGCCTGGTTGGCCACTGTGGGAAGCAGAATGCTGGACTGCAGCCTGATCCAGCAGGGCTCTTCTTACGATTGAGATGCCTTTCAAAGGACTCCTCACTTTCCAAATGCCAGAGTGTTGCTTTCTAGAAAACACGATCCTTAAAGACATTTTAAGATGCCCTTGAAGTGGCTGGGAATGAACTACAGGCAGACGGGAAGGAGCACAGTGTTTTGGTACAGCTTCATGTTGGCTGTGGTGCATAAAGCACAACGGAGAAGCTGAAGGAATTAAATGATGAGGATGAATTACTCAGTGACGTCTTTGTGCAGCTTCTTCTGATGTGTGCAGCACTTAACCCTTGTAACTGCAAGAGACTGCACGAAATGGGCCGGCTAGCTTTCTGAGCCTCCCACTCACAGTGGTGGCCCTTCTCGTGCTCACTCAATTTTAACTTTGATCTCAAGCGTACTTCAGCTCAAGCTCTCAAAGGAGTTTGACTTCGTCACATGTTACCTTCAAGTAGAAAACTCAATCGAAGATTTCTTTTCCAGCCCGAGGATAGAGCTGGCTCTGCAGCGTCCTTTTGCATTCTCTGCTTATTTTGCTTTTGCAAGTGCACAGCCAGGGAGGGTGTTGGGAACAAAGAGCATTTCAGTCTGTCGAAACTTGCCCTGCGCAAGTCCTGCTAACGGCAGCTGCAGTTCTGTTTGGGGATTGGTGCTGGTTTTGTCTGCCTGAAAACAACTTGAGTGCTTGTGGTGTTTCTAATGTAAAGTAGCACAAACCAGACACATATATGAGCGCTACGTAGACAAGGGGTCACTGAAAACACCCTGAAGAACAAGCACTGAAGTTATCGATGAGATCCATAGCTGGAATTGTGAGTCCGTCCTATAAAGACTAGGGCGTTTATGCATTTTACAAATAAATGACATTCAGCTCAAATCCTTTAGAAAACTGGTACCCCCACTGATGATCTGTACTATTGCTTTTCAGAGATGTAGGGCATTAACATTTCTTCCCGCTGCATTTAATGGAAGGGCTGTGGCTTAAAATTGGGGACTCAGGCTGATTACTGCGTTTGGGGAATTTAGAGTTACGTCAGTCACCTGAGTTTCTATAGTGAGTTTGAATCATTAAAAAATCACATTTAGAAAGCCAAATTCCCTTTCTTATTCCTCAGTTGAAAGGCACAGGCAGGACCAGTGGCAAAAATCTGGGGATGGGGTGACCATCCTAGTTCTGCCGTGGATTCGCCATGTGGTCTCAGAAGTTATTTGCCTCAGTCCAGTAAGGGAAATGTATGCACAGAACCAGGGATTGCATGGAGAGTCACTTGCTAGATTGGGAACCTTGTATGCAGAGAAGATGCAGCTATGCATCCAGAGGCCAATCACCCAATGGGATCCTCAGCCTGCACTGGATGGTGTTCATAAGAACGTTTATTTTCTATCATATTTCAGTGATGATAGGAATATGTATTTACGGCACTTTTACCCCACTGTTCAGCCAGAAAAGGCTCCCAGAGCAGCTGGCAAAGATGATGATGATGAATAAGAATAAGAATCCCCACATGTTATTTGGGCCACCAGTTATAACTAATACCTTGTTAAACACACCTATCTTTGAAGTGGGACCATTACTCTTTCTTGCACTTCCATCAGAAAAAAATGGGATACTCTCGCATTGCTAGATATCTCCTAGTTTGACGTTCTGGTACACTTAATTTATGTATTTATTTCATTCTTATACCATCCAATAGCTGAAGCTCTCTGGGCGGTTCACAACAGTTCACACAAAAAATACAAACTACAACATTATAAGGAAAGGAGGAAAGATTCCTCCTGTGCAAGCACCGGGTCATTACTAACCCCTAGCGGGGTGGTTTGCCATGGCCTTCCCCAGTCGTGACTACCTTTCCCCCAGCAAGCTGGGTGCTCATTTTACTGACCTCGGAAGGATGGAGGGCTGAGTCAACCTGAGCCGGCTACCCGAGACCCGGCTTCCGCTGGGATCGAACTCAGGTTGTGGGGAGAGTTGCAACACTGCTGCCTACCACTCTGCGCCACATGAGGCTCTACAACATTATAAACCATTACATAATACAACATTATAATAAAACATAGTTTAATTTTTTTAACATACGACGTTTAAAACCATTTAAATAACTAAAAACAGTTTCAGTAAACAGTTTCAATAACAGACCTGTTCAAGGCAGCTGACATAAGTGCCCCATGATACGACATTAAATGGCTGGGAGTAGAGGGCAGTCTTAACCTGGCGCCCAAAAGGTGCCAGTGTTGGAGCCAGGCGGGCCTTGGTGAGGAACTCATTCCATAGTTGGGGGGACCACCCTTTGTGATTTGTGGTGTGGATCACCCCTATCCAATACCACCACACATCCATGGTCCTGCTGTACTGCAGTGTTGGAACCTGCCAATCTTAACGCACGGTTGCTCGTGATGGGGAAGCCATTTCACGCAGAAACAGAAACCTATCAATTGTGGTAGGAGCTGCCCTCTGCAACAAACTTCTTAAGAATGCAGTCCCAGGCAGCTATACTAGAAAACCTATTTCTGCCTGCGGAGCTGTTGAGAGAACGTGTGGGTCACCTCCATTAAAAGCCTCATGATACAATTAAACAAACGGCTTTTCATAGCTACCAGTGAAGCATTACAAGGAGTCCAAAATCCTGATTGCCAGTGACTACGCCTGTCTTTCGCTTTCTGCTTGCCCACTTGTATGCAAGCACAGGGCCCCTACTATTGAAACCCTTTGGATATAGATGCCAGGCAGCCAGTATGAGAGAGGACATGATTCAATACAATGAGAATTTACTGGCACGACAAGTTACTGAGTGAGATTTGGTTTTGTGCCCCCTGCTGAAAACCATGTGAAAAAGAAGGGCAGGGAGAGGGTATAGGAGGGAATGACCATGTATGGTCAGAGAAATGGACTCATCTGGTCCAGAAACATGTCTCCACTTATCTCCGATATTAGTGAGAGAGAGAGTTCAAGAGATCAGATGATTCTGCATTAACCCATGTTTTGAAGTTTGCATGCAGTGTGTGAGAATAAGAGGTTTGGTGGCCCCTTTTAAACAAGATGATACAACCTAACACTTACTGTATGTATCCTCTCCCCCCAAATATCTCTACATCATTTTAAGAACCATGGTTATAATACTGACTTTCAAAATGTTGCACCATGGCAGTGAATTCCATAGGTTAACTCCATGCCATGTAACATTGTCTCTCCTGCCTTTTTGTAAATTTTAGGCCAGCTTCCTTTGATTCTATTGTGGGGCAGCTCATTTGTTGTTCTGCCACTTCTTACACGCCAGTTAGGATCTTTGGACGCTTCTGCTACATTCTTCCTTGCTCCTCTTTGCTGGGATTGGCAAGAGCATCCCATTGGGTGTGAGAATAGAGCTGCTCTGTATATGCAGTTTCAGAGGCTGTGCTGGCATAGGGTGAGCTGGAGAGAGACTGGTGCTGGGTTTAGCCAGCTCCTGTCCAGTCCTAGAAAATATCCTAGACAATACAAAAGAACTACATCAAAAGACGTTCCTCTCCACAATCAAGATGGCCATCATAGTCTCAAAATTCTCATCTCAGCTTTTCCCCTTTAGCCTCTAAGAGTGATTTGCTGTCTGTTGTGCCCTTCAAAAGACTGTTCCCAAAGAGTCTGTCCCCAGGCCTCCAGGGATCACTGGTGCTTTATTTCCCATCACAGCTGTCCATCAAACACAGTTCTAAGCTGTAGTTGCTAAAGCCTCCCCCGCCCCCAGTGATCCTGGTTGCATCAGGTTTGTTTGTGCTGGGAAAGAGCACATTGTTTTCTCTGGTGTCAGTACAGGCAACTCACAGCCTGCATGTGGCCAGCTATGGAAGCCCTAGGTGGCCCCCCAATTTCTCCCTCCCATGCCAAGGCAGTACAATTGTGGATGTGTGGGGAAATGGGGCTCCCCCCACAGCCTCTTCCCCAGTATGTAACTCTGGGTGATTTGCAGGAGATCAGCAAGGATCTCTGATTCCCAGTTGTTTAACAATAGCACCAAAAAATGACTTGCCGCAATCCACCATAACGTATACTGCTGAAATGAAGGAAGCCTGGGGTAACCAGGGGTGGAATTGTTGTTTGAAAGGACTATGAAATCCATTCAGTTCTGGTACTCAAAAACAAACTCCTGGGCTCAGAATTCTTTAATTGGAATTGTGTGTCTTTTGATGGATTCTCAGGTTGAGCCAGCTCCTCTCCAATCCTAGAAAATATCCTAGACCATATGAAAGAACAACAAAAGACTTTCCTCTCCACAGTCAGGATGGGTATCATCATGCCAAAAGAAAGTAGATCCCACAGGCCTGAAGCTGCCCAGCCTGGCTCTATGGGTGTGCTGCTAAATGAACAAAAAAACCCCACAAGTTGGAGTCATGGGTGGGCCTCGGGGGGATTATAGTAAAGAGAGGATAATGAAAGCATGACTGAATTTACCTTCTCTGTCATCTTTACTGTAAGATTATCTCAGTATTTCAGAGAATTTCACCTTACCATGTCTGTGTCAAGTATGTCTACCATTACGCTTAGCTGAAAGCTGAAGCATGACAGCACAGAGAGGACTGAGGGATGCATTTGTGCACACTGTGCAAGGACGACCCCCCAAGCGTTCTGTGGGCTTCCTGCAGAGCGGATCTTTCTGTCCCACACATCTGGGATAGATTAATCACAGCTTATGAACAATGGGATGCCATCATGGAATCCAGCTCCTCCTGCAGTGAAATGAAAACACAACTTATTTGAGACACAGACAAGAAATATAGCTGTATCTAATGCTGGCACCGGTAGGATTTGGGCGGGGGGGGGGCAGGGCAGTGGGGGGGGGCAGCTACTATGTCTTTATAATCAACCATTACCTTTCAAATGCCTTTAACTGCTCAACTTGTACATTCTAGGGAATGCCTTTGTGGTCAGCCTGGCTGTTGCAGACTTGCTGGTGGCTTTATACCCCTACCCGCTTGCCCTGATAGCCATTTTCCATGATGAGTGGGTCATGGGCTACCTCCACTGTCAAGTCAGTGGTTTTCTGATGGGCATGAGCGTCATTGGCTCCATCTTCAACATTACTGGCATTGCCATTAACCGCTACTGCTACATTTGCCACAGCTTGAAGTATGACAGGCTCTTCTCCCTCCACAATACCCTCTGCTACGTGGGGTTAGTTTGGGCCCTGACGTTGCTGGCCATCATGCCAAACCTCTTTGTGGACTCCCTGAAGTATGATCCACGGGTGTATTCTTGCACTTTCGCCCAATCCGTCAACTCCCTTTACACTATCATGGTGGTGATGGTACATTTCGTCCTGCCTATCACCATTGTCAGCTACTGCTATCTGAGGATCTGGGTACTGGTGCTCCAGGTACAGCAGCGAGTCAAGCCAGACATCCAACCCAAAATAAAGCCCCACGACTTCCGGAACTTCCTGACCATGTTTATGGTCTTTGTACTCTTTGCTGTCTGTTGGGCGCCGCTAAACTTCATTGGCTTTGTGGTGGCACTGAAACCAATGTTGGATTCTTCCATACCAGAATGGCTCTTTACCACCAGCTACTTCATGGCCTACTTTAACAGCTGCTTGAATGCTGTGATTTATGGAGTGTTGAATCACAGTTTCAGAAAGGAGTACAAGAGAATCATACTAACTCTGTGCCAGAGAGTTTGTCCAGCGGACTAAAAAATCCACTGAATCTAAATGGGATGAAAAGATTGGATTGGATCACATAGAGCTGGCTAAATTGTGCAAGAGTACTTTTATAAACCATGTGAAGTGAACAGAGAACATCATTCAGTATCCCAATTGCCTGCAGCGGGGTGTTAGATGGCTTGCCACCGTTTGTCCTCTCGGAATACAATGAGGTTTGAGAGTGGCACTTTAGGGAATAATTGGTGTAGTAAATAGTGACTTTCCTAGCTTCTCATTCCCCCAGTTTCTCTCATCAGCAAAATCACATTGGTAACAGATAGAGCTGACCCAAAGAATTCTTAGCAAGTGAAGTGTTTTATTCTGTGAACTGCTCCCCAACCTCTTGTGGTTTTCTGTACTTGAGTCCCAAAGTCCCACCGAGTTTGAGATTGCTTTTGAGAAGATATCTGATACTCCCAAAATGGGTTTGTTAAAAGAATTCCAGGGACCATGGCTGGGATAACTCTCTGATCAGTGCTTTTTCTTTCTCTGAAGACCCAGTGCCCCTGATCTGGCATGCAATCTGCATGGAGTTGCAGGTGTCTGTATATCAACAGATGGCCACGTCCCCCAGCCACCCATCGTTTGGTGCTTTCCTGCCTTTTGTGCAGTTTTTTTCCCCATTCTAAAAGCTTGCAGTGCCTCTCCTAAGGCTTAATTCCTGGCAATAAGATATTGTAAGCTAAAATATGCTGGCATTTTTGGTTCCACCCTTGTTGCCTTCAGCCACACCTGGAATGTGGCCCCAGAGAGCTTCTCTGAAATGGAATTTGGCCCTTGAGAAAGAGATTCCTGACCGCTGCTTTATGTGGATCAGCCATGCTGAGTGGGCAAAAGCTGGCCGGCTGGCTGAGAGAAAGAAACTAGACTGTGTCATCCAAAGAAATCATGCAGGCATGCCTCTGTGTGCACTTCCATTTAAAAGTCTCTACCCAGGCTTGTTTCTATGAGCCCAAGAGTGTGCACGCAGCCTTGCCCTTCTCCTGTGTTTTTTTTTTAATCAGAGTGAAAGAATCCACACTGCTTGGCTTGGGCCAGTTGCCTTCCATGGGAGGAAGGGCTCCACCCATGGAAGAACTCTCCACCCTATTTTTGGGCATCCCCTTTCCCCCATGCCATAGCTCATGGCTTTCAGCAGGATCCAGGCTTTGTGCAGCATTTCAGGGAGCTGGAGGGGCTGCCGTGGGGAGTAGGGGTGGGGAAGTCCATTTCCAGCAGCACAGTTGATCCAGCTTAAATCTGGAACCAATCTGACTTCAGGAGATATTCTCTAATGTCCACTTGACACGTGCAGTTCACTTTGGTTACCATCTTTTTATGTTTTTCTTTCGGGGTGCATGAACGCTATAAAGTGAGTGCAAGCCAGGAGGAAGGAGCGTGAGAATGGTCGATAAAAGGGGCAGTGTGAAACTTCTTGATCGGGCTAAACTTGATAGATTCAGATGTATGTCTTCTCACGGAAGAAGGGCTTCTTCACACAGTGCATAGTTAAACTATGGAATTCACTTTCACAAGATGTTAACGTTGGCCACCAATTTGGATGGCTTTAAAAGGGGATTGGACAAGTTCACAGAGCAGAAGGCTATCCATGGCTACTAGTCCTGATGGCTATGTGCAACCTCCAGTACCAGAGGCAATATGCCTATGTGCACCAGTGGCTGGGCAGGAGGGTGCTCTTGCACTCATGCCCTGCTTGTGGGTTTCCCGTAGGCATCTGGTTGGCCACTGTGAACAGAATGCTGGACTAGATGGCTCTTGATCTGATCCAGCATGGCTCTTCTTATGTTCTTAACTTCAGGTACAAACGCACTGAAAGGTTTAGTGTGCATGAGGGCACCTGGTTTTTCCACATAGAGAAAAGACAACTACAGGGACCTATTCATTGTTGTCTGGGTCAGAATATAAAAGCAGCCATGCTGGATCAGACCAAAGGCCCATTTAGTCCACCATTCTATTTCCAGAGTGGCCAACCAAGTTCCATATGGGGGTCAATAGCACCCTCCCACTCATACTGGACACCATATAGGGCAGCCATTGATAGCCTTTTCCTCTGAAGGCAGTAAGCACCTCAGCTTCCTGGGAGGAAGACGCTTCTAGGCCATGCACAAATTGGCTTTCCACCCTCCCACTGCTTATACTTGTCCCAGAGAGGAGATGGGCTGAGCAAATCTGGGTATGGATTGAAGTGGGGTAGGAAAAGCTTGTCTTACCAGGTCCAGCAGTATGATCTTTCCAGCTTTCCGTTGCCCATGTTTGGCCCAAAACAGAGGTCTGTGCAAAGCATAATCAAAGGTATGGAAGACGGCTATAATGGGAACTTGGATGTTCAGAAGCTCCTGGGCTTCAGTCTTGGTCTCTTCCATCTTTCCATCTCTACAGTGTAGAGCACTGGTCTGTCTCCAAAAAAGGGGTGCGTGATAATAATGCAATGAAAAACAGTTTCTTAGAGAACCATGACATTTAAAAACAAAATAATTGTTTGCTTTTGAAGAAAGCATCTCTGTGAGTTTAATGTTCCCTTCCAAAGGAGTTGATGGTCAAAGGTGAATGCTGTTGAGATGAATGGTCAACAATAATGGAAAACCATCATATGAAAAATGAAAGGAGCTCAAAGGCAATCTACAATTGTCTTGGGCCCCATTTTAAAATGACATTTTGCATTAAATGATCCTAAACATTATGGCCACTCAGAAGCCAAGTTCTAATGTTACTTGTGATATTGACAGGATATGGTGGACTAGAACTAGTCTTATTCAGGATCTAGAATATTTTTGAGGAGAAAGTTCAGATATCTGGGTAATCTCCAAAGTATAAACTGCAGCAAGTCTTATCTTCACAAGTTTCCAGAATGATAGAAGAGCATACAAAAAAAACTGAGGGCCAAGTTTCTATGGGATGTCTTCAGCAAGCAACCATGGTTCAAGAAGCAATATGAATTTCTACAGTTGAAACAATTTGTGTTGTAGACCTAACATGGGTCAAGGTGCAATAAGAAAAGGAG
Organism: Heloderma suspectum; assembly: GCF_057233095.1. Lineage (NCBI taxonomy): Eukaryota > Metazoa > Chordata > Lepidosauria > Squamata > Helodermatidae > Heloderma > Heloderma suspectum. Next base: position 268,231,549 of record NC_139459.1, on the reverse strand, counting down.
AAGGTATTCTGTACAACAAACTGAGAGTCTGTTCCAAGGAGGAGGGAGCAGGGTAAATATGGGGTGGTTTGTTTGGACTCATCTCCTTCCGGCCTATACAATTCAATCTGCAATGATAAATGCTGTATTCCTTTCTTTAGCCTGATCCAGACATTTTTTAGAATTATAAGAACGAGGTTGTTCTAGGATTGCCTTTCCAGGAGAAGAAGAAACACTTTCACATCATCCCATCACACCAGAGAATTTGCAATCCTTTAAAGAGCAGAAGGAGTCTGCAGAGCAAGGGCAGGCAATCTGATGCCCTCCAGAAGTTTTGGACTATGAATCCCAGCCAGCATAAGGAGGAAGGGCAGTATATAAATTAATAATAATAATAGGAATTGTAGTCCAAAACATTTGAGGGGGTACTGGGTTAGATACCCTAAAGGGAGTTAACTGCCACTACTTCCAATATTAAGTTTGTTTGCCTTATCTGTAATGAATATCCTCTTATGCAGGGCTGGCCCAACCATTAGGCAGAATGAAGCAGTTGCCTCAGGCGGCAAATACTTGGAGGCGGCAGTTGTTAGAAGAGAGAGCTGTAGGCCACGTGCCCCGCCTAGTGCCCCCTAAGCTAGCTAGCTTGCCTTCAGGTGCGGTGGAAGTTGCTGTTCCATTGCCAGTACTGAAGAAACAATCCCACTGGCTTTTGTACAGAGAATGGGAGAGGGTGCCATCTTGTTCTTTGCCTCAGGCAGCAGAATGTCTTGGTCTGGCCTTGCCCTTATGTTGCTGAAAGGGACATAGAAAAACCTTCCACCACCATCTTCTCCTGACTTCATTTCCTGCACTATGTATGCATTTGATTTTTTTTTTTAAAACACGTTTGTATCTCCACCTCCCCTTTAAAATGCTCAAGGCGGCTAACAACATTCAGTTAAAACAAATAGCTGGTGTGCGAGGGCCCCGCAGGTCTTGACATCAAAAACTCTGGTACATGAGCAGGCCTGGGGATGAAGCTCTAAACATGCCTGCTGTTGCTGGTGGTAAAAGAGCCCAAGGATGGGAGCGAGAGCCCAACACAAAAGCCGCAAGATGGGACTATTCATCTCAAATGGCGGTAAGTGCTCAGGGCACATCTGGGTGGAGCACTGGAATGGGTGTGGATTTAAAGCATTCACAAAATTCTGCGCCACACATGTGGGGGTGCCAGTAGTGTGTTGATCCTCCATATGGCCATCCTCAGACCACTAAAAAGAATATTTTATGGGTGGCACCAATGGCAGGTGAGGCAGTCTATACCATTGGCTTTCCATTATTAAAACAGGCAAATATGACCTTTTAAAAGGGATTCTTCATGTTAAGTACCTAGATACATAGAAAGACTGGACTCCTGTACCTTTAACTGTAACATCAAAGAGGATGTTATTGCAGGTTGAGTTTGTCGCTCAAGGCTGTGAAAAGTCACAAGACCTGCAGGCATGGGAGAAAAATGCTGTAATCTTCCCACAGTTAAGCAATGCACACTAATGGTTGTGTCAGCAAAGTTTTTCCTCACAGTTAAAAGAAAATTCCCTTTATTCTCACAGCCCATTTCAAAATGCCAGACTACAGTCTGGGTAATACAAATATTTTCAATACAAGGACATGAGGAAGAATTTGGCACTGAGCTCTTACAAGCTTTGATCAGCAGAGATGCAGAAAATTGCTATCTAAATATCCAGTGAAAGCCAAAAACTGGGTGTTGTGTGTGTGTTTTTTAAATGGAGCTAAGCAGGAATTGCAATCCAAGACAGCACAAATTAACTTTTCCAAAAACCACTGGTAGTTTAGGATGCCTCAACTGAAGTGCACATAGCGTGGCTTGAGTTCCAAAGACTGGAGTAATCAAATCTTCCTGAAGAGCTGGGGACTTAAGCAAAGCATTCAGACCTGATTCACATGACACCAGGTCTGAATGCTTAACCCGTGATGGGCTGCGCTGTGTGCTCTGCATGTGTGGCCGCTGTGTTCAATATGCAACCCCTGATCAGGGTGATCTGGAGTTGTGCCATGTTGTGCAAACCCAGCTATCATGGGTTATTCAAGGGTTAAACAACCCTTGCATAACCCTCAATTAGTAGATTTATGTGAAGGTTGTTTAACTCTTGAATAACCCATGATGGCTGGGTTTGCATGATATGGTGCAACACCCTATCGCCCTGATTGGGGGTTGTGTATTCAAGATGGTGGCTGCGCACTCCACAGCTCATTGTGGTTTAAATTACCCACAATGACCCTGCCATGTCATGCAAACTAGCCCTGTAATAAACTTGAAGCACGCAAAGACTGCTGGGATTCTGGGCATGACGTCCAATGCGAGTAACTTACCTGCGAGTAAGTTCCAATGAACACAGTGGGATTGACTCCTTAGTAAATATGCATAGGACTGCTCTGTATATGCCTTTCCACACAATTTTGTCAAGTGTATTTTTATCCTTGGCACAATACTTATCCTAGTATCATAGCCCATCACTGTATAATGGCTGGAGGTGGCAGAGAAAAGGAAGATTTGCTGTATCTGTGAGACAGAAGAGTGGAATTCTGCTACAATTCATAAAGCTTTTATAAACAGAATGGAATGACACTGAGTTGCCAGCTTTACGTATACTAGGTTGGATCCATGATCTGTCTTCTGCAAGAGGAAGGGCTCTGCTCACAGACGGTCCCCTCCACCCCAGAACTCACCCCACTCAGCAGGGTCTCCTGACTGTGTAGGGTGAAGGGGCATCCCTGGGAAGGAGGGGACAGGGAAGCCCACTTCTGCCAGCACAGTTGATCCAGCTTAAATCTGGATCCAAGCCATTGTGTATAAAAGCACAATGGATTTTTTAAAAATGTAAACATGCTTGACAGCTACTGAAATTGCACAACAGGGTAGGAGGGACAGGCATGTTGTTTTTAGTTAGGATCATAGGAAGTTGCCTTATGCTGATTCAGACCATTGGTTCATCTAGCTCAGTGCTGTCTACAGACCCGGCATCAAGGGTAGGCATGGTTGGGTACCCGCCAAGGGCCTGCTGACAAGAGCCCCCTGGAGTTGCTCCTCCTCTTCGCCATTGCAACCTGCTTGTCCACCTGGTTCTTGCTCTGGCCCCGACAATGGTGGTGGTGAGAAGCTGGAGCAGTAGGTGCCACGGCCTGCTTGCGCCCTGGCTCTCTGCCTGTCAAGCAAGCAAGTGGAGGCAATGAGAAAGAGGACGACGAGCAGTAGCAGCTGATGATGACGGTGGTGAGAAGGTAGACTCTGCGGGAGGGGGGGCCATGGAAGCTTTCTTAAGGCCCCTCAAAGACCTGAAGCCAACATTGTTCTACACACTGACTGAGTGGCAGAGGCTCTCCCTGTGTTTCAGAGAGGAGTTTTTCCCAGCTGTACCTGGAGATGAACCTGGGACCTTCGGTGTGCAAAGCATCCACGTGCTCCACCACTGAGCTATCGTTCCTCTGGGTGTCAGTGACCCCTCTTTCCCCCAGTGCAGGAGTTTGTCTGAAGAAGTTTTCAGAGTTGGTTTTTTAAAAGGTGCTAGTGTTGTACGAGTATTCCAGCATTGCAGCTCCACCCCAGGAAAAGTGCTTAAAAAACACACATACATGCCGGCACAACTTGGCAGAGAGAGTCAAAAATATCACTTATTGATACCCATGACACATGTACTTCCATTTCACACAGCATTCACAGGCCACTTCTTACATTTGTGTACACCTAGGATAAGTGCAGTTAAGTACAGAGCTGCCCTGGGACTGGAGAGCAGATGGGAAGCACATTGTGGCTCCTGCCATCAGCCAGGGAACCAAGGGCCACTGGGAGGCTGTACCACCTGCTTCCCAGGAATAACGTAGAGCCGAGGGTGAGACCGGACTGGCCCAACCTTTGGCCAGAGAAAGAGCAGTTGCTGGGAGCTCACTTCTGCCTCCCTGCCAGAATGAACGCTCAGCTTCAACTGAGCGCTGCCCTGCTGGGACTGCAGAGGGAAGGGGAAAGAACACCCTGGCCCCATCCACCTGCCAAAAGAACAAGAGCCCCTTATTCAAGGAAGAACACCAGCAAGGGGAGAATAGCCTGGCCCCAAAGTGTATTTAAATGCCTGCTTATAGCTCACCACCTTGTTCTACCTTTGAAGAACTGATCTCCCTCCACTTCCTTTTCCCTCCACTCCCCTTCCCTTGCGTGTCTCGTCGTATATGCTAAAATTATAGTATGTGAAAGACGCATGTTGTGTTTTTTTAAAATAATGCATTGTAGAAAATGCATTAGATTGTTGAGATAGCACCCCACAGCAATGCTCTCGGAGTCTGTGTGTCACAATAACATATAAACAAACTTGTAATACTAAAGAATAAACTAATTAAAACACAAAACTCCATAAACCCAACACCAATAAAGCATCACTTCTGGTGAGGAAGACTATACCCGAGCATGTAGATTATAAAACCAAACATTCTCTTAAATAGAATTGCCTTGACACGCTTTTAAAAAGTCAAGAAATGAAGCGTATCAAACAGGTACAGCCATCACAGAGCCACGGTTGACTGCAGTTGCCTGTCGAGGGCACACTCCGTGGCAATCCTGGAATTGCCTCCATGTAAGCACTCTCATAGATGTTTGCTACAGGCAGCGCCAGGTTTTGGAGCTGGTGACAATGTCTCACTGCCATTGTCACCAGCTCCTTTTGCTTCTCTTTCCCATCATTGCCTCCACTTGCTTGCTTGACAGGCAGAGAGCCAGGGCGCAAGCAGGCTGTGGCACCTACTGCTCCTGCCTCTCACCACCACCACTGTCTGGGCCAGAGCAAGAAACAGGTGGACAAGCAGGTTGCAATGGCGAAGAGGAGGAGCAACTCCAGGGAGCTCTTGTCAGTGGGCCCCTGCTGGGGTGTGGCCCCCTAGCAGGTGCCCCATGATGCTGGCCCTGGATACAGGGAAGAAACCTGATTTCCAAAAGATAACATTCTGGTTTGGGTATTGCCTGGAAAAGGCAGCCTAACCAAAATGGAAGCACTTGAGGGAAGATGTCTTGATTCTCTGCAGCACATGAATGACAACTGGGAATTTAGGGGGGTACGATATACTGATAGCCCTGCAGGGTTATATTGGTATTCCTGGCACCGTTATTGACAATGAAGGCGGCCAGTAATGATGTGCTATTAAAGCAAGTGAAGTGCCCCCTGGTGGCTCTAAAATGAATGGCTTTCCACTAACTCACTTCTTCCAAGGCCCATGTGGGAACAGCACACTTGTGATGCTGATTCATTAGGATGCCAAGATCAGCTTTTAGCTTCCCAGAGATGCAGTCATTAGACCCTGGAATCTGGCTCAACTTCAGGAGAATTCATTTTCCCCATAAAAAGAATTCTAGTTAAAAAATCAACTGGAGTTTTTCTCATGCCCCTTAAAAAAAAAATCTACCTCGAACTGCAGAGTCCAGTTTTCCCCTGTTTTATTTATTTTATCACTCCATCTGCATTCCAATCTTGTTCTTCTCCCAAAGGAGAGAGGGTGGGGGGCATTATTTCATTCCATTCCCACAAGAACCCTATGAGGTAAGTTAGGCTGAGAGTGGGTGACTGTCCAAAAGCCACCCAGGTCACTTCTTAGGCAAGGGGGCATAAGGCAAATACTGTAGTTATTACAGAAGTTTCAAAACTACACTTTAAAAAGAATTCCCAGGGCGGTTTACATAAAAAGGGAACACAGTATCCAACACTGCTGTTTTACTCTCACTGGTTCCGTGGTGCACGTGGAACCCACCACTTGCACAACAGGAAGTAGAGTTTCTAACAGTAATTCTGGAAATGAGTGAAAACACTCATTTTGGGGGAACGGGGGAGGTCTGTGCTGCTCCCTCCCGCAAGCTCTGCTGCCCTGCCCTGTTCCAGAAACAAGTAGTTTGCCTGTTTCTGACCACTGCAGGATCCACTAGCTTCCACCACTAGAGCAATGGGGTCCCACTAGCATGGGGCCAGCATTGAATACTGCCCAAGGGGATGGGACCACGCTTAGTCATGCTTAGAGAAGGCAATGCAGTGTCTAACTTGTCCCATCGACTTCAATAGGCCTAGATCCAGCCTATAAATGGCATTACAATAAATACCATAGCCACTACCATGATAGCGTGAGCATGTGCGCGTGCAAGGGTGTGCATGCACGTGTAAGTGGGTTCACGTACACTCTAGTTCCTTTCTCTCATACGCTCACACAAATAGCAGACATATGTTGCCAATTAAGGCAATGGATGCTCAAAGTCACCAGGAAGAGCAACATCTTTAAGAAGACTTCAGTTGAGTCAAATGTGATGGACAGGCCTTCTCTTTTCCCACTGAAGAGGCCAAGACTAGTCACTCATTCAGCCGGACAATACAGATCCTGTTTGGTCTCACATCCCACCTGGCACCCCCACTACATATACAATGCTTCTGCTTCACATGATCACGAATGTGCCAATCTCAGAATTGGGTTTCCAATTTGCAGTACTGCCATATTATAGTTTCAGAGACTATTAGCCACCAAAGCCCTGTTCTGCATTCTAAATGAGAGATCATAGAGAAACATCTGAGCAAGAGATAAATTCCAGCCGTAAGTTGTTGCAGCCCCCTCTCCAGAGTGTGTGAACTGGTTAAGGAAAACCCAATTGAGAGACCCCTGCTCTTGGCAATCAGACTATGATGCAGCTCACATGACATTTCAGAGCAGGGAATTTTGTGATGCAAGTCATAACCCCTTTTTTACAGGGGATGTCTCATTTTGTAAGACAAAGTCAAAGTCACAGGGCAAAGTTGGCCACAGTAGTATTTCACAAACTCTCTCCCCTAAATGTTTATCCCTTTTCTGGTTGGTGTATACACCTTTTTAAAGGTTCCTTCAAAAGCTGCAATAACAAAGCTGAGAAGCTTCCATTTCACAACCCCCACAACTTACTGTACCGCATAGCAGTGTTTCATTCCCATTTTCTTGCCTGGCTATAATGGCACTCACTCACCTATTGAAGCCAACACTAGATCGCATTAACAAGGCAAGTGCCCTATTCCTGCTCCCATCGTGATGGAAGGAGATGCAGTCCAACACATTTGGGGAGAACCAGATTGGGGAAGGTTGCCCTGTTTCTTCTGGTCATTAGAATCTACTCCAAACCCTCTGGGTGTAGAGGGGGTTCAAAGGGTGCACATCTGTAGAAGAAAAGTAAGGGCCCTTGATAGCCCTGGAGATTCTGATGGCTGAATGGTGCTACTCAGACCATCTAGGGGATGGGCAACGAGACTGGCAAGGGACCAGCACTATTTCAGGTCATCCTGAGCACGTGGCTACAAAGTGACAAGGTGAGTACAGCAGGCACCAATACCAGAGGTGGGACTGGCAGTGCCCACTCACCTGAATGAGTCACCCCCTCGGAGTGTGAAGGCAGGCGGTGTAGGAAGAGGAGATACTGTCTAGGTTTGGATGATCACAGGGGGAAAAGAAGCCATCGTGGCCTCTCCCCCCATCCCCACCACATATGCACCTGTCACATAATTACCCGTGCTGCAGCGTAGGTTGGCATGTCATCCCAACCCAGCACCTGGCACGGCACGAGTGGCTTCATATCCACCCTACAACCCACGACTTACAATCTAGGACAGGCCATGATCTAGTCCTAGTTCTAGCTGTTGATCCTCGTTTAAACTAACAGCGTCAACACATCTTTCCCTAGCTGGATAGCATAGAAACCTTATATATTGCCAGAGTTGCACTGGAGCATCATGCTCATGAACAGTTAAGTCAGCGACTATCATTTGCACAGAGCCTCAAATAACATATTGTTGTAATTTGGGGGATTGGTCTGGTTGTCCTCATGGGGTCCCTTCCAACTCAGTGATTCTTGACTTTTAAGATTTCTGTGAATGGGCTTTCTATCAGTGTAAGTTGCCTGGTAGGACTTGGTCCTAGTTCTGCCAAAATGCCGAATATTCTCTCCCCTACCATTTCAGCTATGGAATGTGCTAATGCAGAGATCTGTGGAAATGCAAGCGGCTGCAGCTGGAGACAGAGCTGGGCTGGATTTCTAGAAGCAATCTTTAGGGTACAAAGCCCCCCCCCCCAAATAACCTAATGTGGGAGCAGAAATCTGTTGGAGCATTAATGCTGCCAATCCCCATCTATGCTCAATTGGTATATAGTATAAATAAACCATTATGATATGTAATCATTTACCCAAAACACCAAAAACCACCAGTGACTTAATTTCAAGGATACTGCAACCCTGGGTTAAAGCTTACATCCCTGGAGTTCACTTCTCAGAGAACTGGGATGCAACCATATATGCTCCATTGGAAGGAGTGGTCTCCAAACACCGCTTGGCTTCAAGAAGCAGATCACTCTCGAGTCCCAGCTCTCATGACCCCACCCTTCTCTGTAGCTAGCAGCCGCCAATTCCAGCTTGAGAATCCTGGGGTCCTCAAGGATTTGTGGGTTTTGAAATTCTCTTGTTCACTGGGAGGACTAGTTAAAATAATGGATACCTGCTGGGGTATCAATTTATTTGGGAGTGGCCAACTATTTTTATTAGTGTTTTATTTATTCTTGCTGCTTTATCCTTATTGCTACTGAAGTCAGATATTAAAAGCCACATGCAAGCAATTCAAAAACTGTTTCAAATAAAGTTATTGCAGAGCCTTAAAGTAAAAAATAGACTTTATTGAATAAAATATCCAGTAAAGTACATGATTCGGATACAGCACCATCACACACAACATAGTTCTTCCACTGGGTATGCGCTGTAGCAGCATTACAAAGTATTTGCTTGCGATATACAAATTTAGGCACAAATAAATACACACTAATTGATTTAAGATCCATATACACACACACACACACACACGAATGACTTTGCCTGTCTTTTAAGTTGCCACTTCTTTTAAAACCGTTTTGTGGATAATTATATGTTTGTTAAAATTAACATATCCCCAAATTTAACTTGCCCTAAAATTTGTTTGCTTGATTGTGCATCATATATACATATATAAAAGATGACAACATACACAGCAGAGCTTCTTTAAGAAGTGCTGACATTTCTATACTTTCCTCTAGTAAATCACAGGAAAAGGTCCAAAGCTGCAAATCCAGAGTAACTTAGTAGGATTTCAAACAAATCCCCAAACCTGGATCTGCACATGCAACGGGGGTTTTCCCCCATGATCATCTATGGGGAGACAAATAAATGCAAGTGTGTCAATCAGGTGAATATGTTTTGTGTTTATGCACAGAGCCGATTTGAACTCCTAGTAGGAGCCATTACTGGGGACCCTGGTCAGCAATTCTCCTCCCATAGAAGTCTTAGAGAAGACCCAAGTTGCATTTGGATTTTGCATGCATCTACTACACAAGTGTGGTCACTACTGTTCCATAAATTAAAATCAAGCATACATTTGGTTTAGGATTGAAATGCCCTTTTATCCATTTTCAAAGTCAGAAATGACCTAATGACACAGATGATCCTCATGAAGAGAGTCCATAGTTTTAAGACCAGTCTAGTGTCAAATCAGGGAAGGAATGGTATTTTGAAAGGAAGGAAAAAAGAGACTTCATAACTCACATATGTCCAAAGACCACCATATACTAGCTAACATTAACAAGACTACACAGATCAAATCATTTGCCACCAGGATTAATTAGCAGTAAACCTGAAATTGATAATATATACATGTGGGTTTTTCTCCCATTAAAAATTTATGGATGTTATAACAGTTAATTAGCTGGGAGTCAAGTAGAACCATTCTTCCCATTGAAAGATGTACTTCAACTAGTGTTAGATTGGAATAAAAAATGATTAGAGAACCACTACAAATGGGAGATCGAGACAACTACCGAGAATTGTAAACATTCGTTTGTGTTTCTAAATGCAAGGGTAGTGACTGTAATAGCTATTAGCAGTGCATAGCATTATGGGAGTGACAGGAAATTAACAATGGCACCTCCTTGTCACAGAAGGAGAAAGTACTTGCAGACCTTCCAACCAGAGGAAATTCTATGGAACCAAACACCTTCCAACTACTTCTGACCTTCAGGAGGCAAAGACCCTCCTTCAATAGATTATATTTAAAGCGTATGCAAAATTGGCTGTATGGCACTCATTAACTGAAATGCTGGATGAACTCCAGAGCTAAACAAAGGTAAAACACGGTTCTGTAATCACTGACCCCCTCCCCACCCCGCTCTTAAGTTCCCCTTGTTCCTGCAGCCATCACTTGTCTTTTCAGAAATATCCCACAATGAATGGGTGCTAGCCTTCACACAGTCACTGATCCCATGACAAGTCAAGATAGAGCAGTAGCAAGGAAGCAAGAAACTCTACAAGTGTAAGCATCGATTATGGGCAACTACTGCTTCCAATATGGGCGACAATAAGAAACACTTTTGAAAGGGAGGGTGTGTCTAAAAACCAGCTCATTAAAAGGAGTTACTAATGTGAAGTTACTAATCTAAGCACATTTCATGTTGTCTACTCTAACTCTCATTTAAAGATGTGCGAGAGTTCTATAAATATAATCTTAAAATGTTGTGCCAGCACCACAGGATCTAAATATCTATGTACTAATATAGCAGGGCTCTGCTCTGCTAAGGGTCCAGATGCTAGGTGATCCCACACTCACTGGGCTCAAGTAATTTCAACTAGTGTTTCAGCATTAAGAGACAGTATAATGAAATTGTCTACTTTTTTCTCATGTACCTGTAAACGTCCTGCTTCCCTCACCATCCAGGAAGAGAAGTATGTTTCCCATGTAAACCTGAGGCACTCTTCAGGAGAAAGGATTCCTTTGCAGTTTTATGAGTATGAGAAGGGAGACAGGAAGCTGACCTGCATTTCTCTGACAATGGTATCAATAGTGTTAAGAAGCAGTCGATAAAGCATCATGGTTACATATTTAAAGCCAGAATATATCATCTTAAAAAAAAAATTAAAGCAATTCACAGATCACTGTTACTTACACTTGAGCAGAGCTATCCATGTAAAAAAAAAAAAATTATACGAACACTAGAGTGGCATCTCTGAAAAACCACCCGGGGCTACTCACGAAATCCCTCACTCTCAACACCATGCTGTGGCTACAGGAAGTCCCAAAGTGGGCTTTACACCTGCATTGCTTGAGTGCTCTAAATATAATATAACATGCATCATACCTTCATTCGTTTAGTTGAGCAACTTAACAGCACAACCCTGTTCATGCAGAAGCAAGCCCCTATTGAATTCAATAGCGTTACTCCCGGGTAAATGTGTATAGGATTGTACCCTAAGCCAGTAGCTTGGAAGCCTTAGCTACTTGGATAAAAGCACAAGTCACCGTGATGCAATCTGCATGTGTTAGGACTTTAGAAAGTGGATACGGTAATATTAAATAATTGATTAATTAAGACCATAACCCAAATTAAAATATTCTTATGAGCAAAACTTAAATAACTTTGGCTTGTTTGCACTATGGAGTTTAACATAGGCCTTGTTAAAACATTACAGCTGTGATCCTATGCAAATGTACCTGGAAGGAAGTTCTGCTGAACTCCATGGGAGTTACTTCTGAGTAAACATGCTTAGGGTTGCACTGTAAATGTTATCTTAGGGGTTGGTAATGAACACATGCAAAGTCCTATATTTTAGACAAAATAAGGCAGGCCTTGGTCAAAGCAAGCTGGCGCGTTCCATTTTGCTTTTCATCCCAGCTGCCTATGAGAACGATGTGCTCCATCCAATGCTACGTAAGCCGATGCTACTTGTGCAACAGGACTTCTGCTTGCTCTCCTCCTCCTGCATGCCCCCCAAATCTGCTCTGGAGGATCCCCCAACCCTTCCGAGCAGATCTGGGGGCCTATTAGGGGTGGGGAGCCACAGGGGGGAGGAGGAATCCGTTCCACGAGCAGTAGTTCCCATTCTGCTTGCAGACTGACAGCATTGGATACAACCCATCACCTATATCAGCAGAAAAATGACAAAGTGATATAGCAGTGTACAGGAAAAGTACAAGGTTTTTTTAAACAGTAAGAAACTTCATGTGCATATTCAACCCATTCTTTCATTCATTCATTTTCCTTGACTGACTAGCTTTTCTGGGCCTCTTCCCACATGACATTTTACCCAATAGGTATAGCAAAAACCATGTACACATCACATGTGAAGACTGCACGCTTCAATTTTAATACATTTATACATATTGAAGAGCCATGAGCATTGCTAGCATGCCCCCAGTATGTGCACGAGCCAGAAGTGAGACAAAAATCTTCATGTGGCTGCGTGCCTTTGTGTTTTTTCCGTCAACACGTGCATTCACGTAAAATGCCCCTATTTACTCAGGTTAGCTTCCTATGGGATTATGACTGGGGTACAGCATCAGCCATTTCGATTGCTATGTATTTTCTCTGTCATTGCTGCCTATTGGTTCAAAATTTATCTTAAGTGAATGCCCATTTCTTTCCCATTGCAAAAAAATTCACAAGAGAGAGGAAGGTTTGTACCTTAGAGCTGACCACTCTCCTCTGCAACTATACAACTGTAAATAAAACGATCTCTCTGTCAAACTGTTTCCATATCCCATGCCCAAATCTCCCACATACCTTTCTCCCAATGTATTCAGTATCAACTCTGCCACAGGGTTAAGCAGAGAAAGTGCTGGACTTAGCAACACAAACCTCCTTCACTCCATCTTTTGCTTAAATTCCAACTGATATCCAATGATACGATATGCAACTGCTTGCATCATTCTATGTTGCCTAAGCCTGCTTGTGACTCTCGCAATATCCACACAGGGGCAGAGAAGGGGCACGTCAGAAAGCAAGGAAAGAGTGGGGGAGGACAACTAATGCATGGCACCTATTTTAAAAAAATTGCTAGCAGACTTCCATTTGCCTCTCCCCTATTCTGTGCTTGCTGCCATTCCCAAGATATATACCACTTTCACTAATAAATATTTAATGTGGAAGAATTTACGGCAGAACTCAGATATACCGTTAAAGCTTGATGCAAGCTGTCAACCAGAAGTGCTTCAGATTTCAAGACAGTGGTGGCTGTGCTTGTCCTCCAAGGGCTGGTAACCCCATACTCAAAGGGCGTCATAAGAATGGCTTTTGAGGAGTATTGGGATACTTAATTCTCCACAGATTCATTGCTCTGGATTCAAAAGGATGTTGTGTGTACTTAAATCAACCCCAAACTTGTACCCAAAGGAGCACAGATAACGATCTGTCTTTTCCCTTTGCGACCTTGCCCTTGTATCTACAAAATAAATATACTCGGGAAGCAAGAAGAAGCAACAAGTCACTGCAGATGCTCCCAGGGAAACGAAGATCCAGCCAGGCTGCCTAAAGATTCCATAGCAATGGAGAAGAGACAAGTTACAGTATCACTGTAAGGCACTGGTGGCATTGGAAACAGTTGGGACGATGAGTTCCAAGAGAGATTCGTAGGTCCCCACCACAAATCCAGTACAACCTATAAAACTGATGAGGACGTCTTTGGCGATGGTGAGCGGGTGCATGCCCTCAGAGTAGTAGGTAGCAATCTCCAGGAGGGGTGGGATGATCAGGGCCAGGGCACTGCTGCTAATCGAGCCCACCAGGGAGATGACAATGTCCAGTCGAGGAATCAAGACTGCTAGCACACCTGAGAGACCGGGAAAAGCAAAGAAAAAAAAAATAAAAATGTTGTTGCTGGCATCTAATGAAGAAGACTAATTTCGAGCCAAACAAACCACTGCAATAGTTTGCTACCAACTTAAAACAGTGTTTCTTCAGTTCAAAGCCCTGAACTTTTTAAAGTTCAAAGCAGAAGGGGAGGCTGTACTGGGATGGACCATAACTTAGTGGTAGAGTACATGCTTTCCATGCGCAAGGCCCTACATTTGACATCGCCTACTAAAGAATCCCAGGTAGCAAGTGTTGGAAAAGATCCCTGCCAGAGACCTTGGTGATCTGCTGCCAGTGAAAGTAGACAATAGCTTATTAGACACACAGCCCAATTCAGGACAGGGTAGCTTGATATCTTCAAGGGTTCTAGCCTCTACAAATACTTTCCTTCTTAGTTTTCCAAAAACCATTCTTCTAAAAGTTTAGAGACGCCCTCTAGCAAACAGAGGTGAGAACTTGTGCTGTATTTTTCCTCTAAAATCAATCTGGTGGGATAGCAGATGGGAAATTTGGGAGTTCAATCTCCACATCTATCGTGACTCTCAAGTTTAAAAATGCATTCCTTAGGTATGTATGTAATTCTGTTTACATCCTGCCCTTCATAAAAAAACTATCCCAAGATGGGTAACAACATTAAAACAATAAAAGACAATAAACAATATATGTATTCCCTTTAGTGGTTAGACAAGGAGACAGGCCTCAGAAGTGCTAAACAAATCAAAGGGCTTAATCCTGATTCATACAAGAAGAATGGAAGCAGCCGCTTGAACAATGGAACTATGCAAAGCCGTTCTACATGGTTCAGCCAAACCACTGCAGTTCTGTGGCTGACAAAATCATTCCGCTAATGGGATTGCAGTCAGGCAAACCACATGATGGGAAGGTGCTCCATATAAATAGTTCCCTATTTGGAATGGTGTATCTATGCAGTTCTGTTTTGAAAAGATTTCTAAGGCTATCACTACTTTTCTGTAAGAATAGGGTCAAGGCCAAATCCCAAATCAATGTCTTTTGGAGCACAGCAATAGCTACTGTTCTTCAGACTTGATCTTTTGGAAAGAGTGCAGCACCTCCACACTTCCAGGAAGCTTTGGGGCTAGGTTGGAAAGACCCCACACATCAGGCCCCTCCCCCTCTATTACCCACAGATGGGAGAGATGCCATTTCAGCAAACCCCAAGACTCCACGGACAGAGTTGGCTGCCCCCAAAGCATGGCCTGTGCTTGAGCAATCTAGTCACTCCCCGGCTGGGCAAAGGAAGGAGCAGGCTTCCAGAGACTCATGAGAGTCGCTCCCCGGCTGTCAAGGGGAAGACGTGCCTGGGAAGGATGCTGCTGGAGCCTAGCTGGACCCCTTCCCATTGCTCAACCACTAATGAAGAGAGTTTGGCTCTTTCCCCAGCCGCAACCAAGTCCCCTGGGTGCCCGCCCCAATCAGCAGCTCATACCAGTCCATCTCAGCTCTCTCAGCCACCCTCACGTGCCCAGGGGCACAAAAACCCTTTCAGGCCTAAGACCTGGGATGCCCAGCCATAAGCCCTCGGGGTCTCAGCCCTGCAGCCTCACCCCCTTCTGTCTGGGAAAACAGTTTTGCGAATCACTCTGAGGATCTTAAGCGCCGCCTTCTCAGGCTTCTGGACAACGAGGTATCAGGCACAAGCAGCACAGCTCGTTTGCACAACTTCCCCAAACAGGCAAAGCACTACAGTCCTCAGCACAAGGATCTGATCAGGTAATACTAGAAGGCTGCTGGGCTAAGAGGCCAAAGGCCGACAGCTGAGAGTCCCACCTTAAGGCTGAAGGGTTCAACTGCCTTTTACATGAGGGTGATCCCCTAGGGCTGGAATGGACTTACTCATCCAGGATTTTGATACAGATTCAGAGATGTGGTGCACTAATTCTAGTATGGATAGTTTACATATATTATGTTCCTTTCTTTAACAGGGCTGCACAACCTGCGGCCCCCCAAGGACTTTACTGCGGCCCCACTAAGGGTGCCCTGATCCCAGTGGCTGTAATCTCCACTCCTTCTCCCAGAGATCCTCATATAAATCAGTCTTTTCCTGCTGCTACTAGCAGCAAGGAAAGGGCGATCTGTATCAGGATCACTAGAGGAGGGGTTGGAGAGAAGGCTCTGTTCCCTCCCCCAGAGATCCTCATACAGCTTCTGACCCCTGAAGCAGCATCACATGCAACCCTCAGGGTCGAAGAGGTTGTGCACCCCTGCTTTACAACCTGGCAAAATAAGCATGGGGAGAAGTTTATTTAGGCCTGAAGACCAACAGTACTCATGCTGAGGACTAAAGAAAAAGGGAAACAGACGCTGCACTGAAGGTAATGAAGAACTAAGGAAGTAGAACTAGGCAATCAAGTGATAAGAAAACAGGTTTGTTGTACTGCTTTTATAAAGAGCAAAAACAAATAAAATAAAACCCGGAACATTTCTATACTACAGTGTTTGAGAAAATGATGGTATGAGTTGCTCCAGGACCAAAAATACAACTTGGCCATTGCAAAGCAGAGAGATGCTGAATCCCTGGCATTTGGCAGGAGAAGATAGCCTAAGAAATACAGCCCATTCCATGGGGTCCTTGGGCAATTCAGCCTCCAATAACCCTCCGATCTAGGGTCCATCTCGTCCTCACCTGCCCCTTTGCTGCTGTGCTACAGAATCTAAATACCCATCCAGAAAGAGACGGCCCTGCTTGCAGAGAGAGCCTAGAGAGTGCGCTATGCTGTGAATGCCTGATGCCAGCCACCAGCCCAATTATGCGGAATACGAGAAACAACAGGGGAGGAAGCAACAGGGAAATTCTCCAGCTTAAAAGAGGGGAAGATATCAGGTGGCAAAGTCATGGGTGGAAGCTGTTCCAAACAATGTGCTCAGTCTGAGCAGAGTGAAGATTTTTTTTCATCTGTCAGGAGATGGCAAGGAGCCTCACGTTATAAGCTGAAAAGATAAGCTTCTCCCTCGCCCTCAAAATGGGCAGAGTGGGAAGGATGTCTGTAGAAAAGCACTGAAGTAATTAGCTGAGAGGCACATACTTGGGAAGAACTAGCCTGAACAGTTTCCCTTCTCTTAATGGAATTAATCGAAGATTAAATGTGACATGCTTGCGTCAGAGCTGATAGGATGTCAAAGGGCGTTTTCTGGACTACAAGACAGTCCCATTAGAAAGTCACACTAAGGAATTTCATTTTTAATAGTGTCAGATTTCTAACGTAGGGAAAAACAAGAGGGCTGGTGTGCTTAGGTCAAAGCTGTCAAAGGACAGTATATCCTAAGAGTTTAATTGGAAGTCAGTCAAGAAACCAATGCTTTAACCAACCAACTTAACAGCTCTGGGAGACTTTCGGCAGAAGGGTGAGGTTATAAATGCTGCAAATAAATAAAGACGTACACCTTTGCAAACAGTTGTAACAGTAGTGGGAGGCACATTAATTAGCCATGCCAAAATTACTGAACAGGACACTGGAAAAATGAGACAATGTTTTTGGATTTTGCCCCTGGGTTCCAGTGGCAGGGCACCAAGAAACACAGTTTTGTAACTTGATTGCAAAACCTCAGAAGATGAACTGTGCATATGTAAATGAGCTGTACTAAAAGGGGAAACCAATTAGTTCTGTCAGACTTGCAGTTTATTAACAGGAGCGCTGGGAGGAGCACAGCAACGCATGGAAGAAGTTAACCACAAAGGCAGTGAGTTCTTTCGGAAAGGCTAGTCAAAACACTTCATCACCACCTTTCACAGGTCTGGATGTGTCTACCAAGGGACCGCCGAGTTCAATGCCCTTTCCTGTAAATCATTTTAGAATTCCCAGCCAAAGATGTTCTAAATCAAGCCATGTAACAGCTTTGAAGGCATGACCACTACCTATACCTTATCTTGGACCCAAAGCCTGAGGAGAGATCTTAGGACCACTTCCAAAAAACTCATGGTTTTGGTGTGCGTGTGTGCGCACATGCCTGTATGCATGCTTTAAAGCAGGCTGCTGCTTATGCAGTTTCTAAAGGCTTCATTTTTTCAGTGAGAAGAGCCATCTCCATAAGCCTGGGAGACTAGGACAGGACAAAACCAAACAAATGGAGAGACTTGGCTAAGCCACAATGCATTTTTTTATACAAAGAGCTCAGGTGCTTTTTAATCGCCACTATGGGGGTGGGATGGAAATTGAACTATTTGCACCACAAAGACCCAGGTTGTGCTTGGGAGAAAATATGGTTTTGTTTAGATTAGGGGTGGGCAACTTGTGGCCCTCCAGATTTTAGGGCTTTTTTCCTCTCCTATTTTATTTCATCAGCCTACAACTCCCACGATCCCCCACCGTTGGCTATGCTGGCTAGGGCTGATGGGAATTATAGGACAAAACATCTTGAGGGCCACACTTCACCCACCCCTAGTTTATGGAGAGCCCCCCGCCGCCCCCATGAAGGGATGAAGCAGCTACAGATTCACTGTGAAGTCTGGAAAGCTAATGAAGTTACTTTAATTGGTGGAGTTTGGGTCTAGATGAACAAACAAAATGATGTCAAGCCTTCTCTAACTAAACCTCAATGAGCTCAAGATCTCTCTGAGCAAGCTGCTGATGCCTTGAGTTTGGAAAATCAGGTTTTGCCACGTATTCATCTGATGGGGGTGGAAAGTTACGTCGCCCAACTCACAAGACCGATTGTTCGGGGGCAGGCAGGGGGGGCAGACAGAGGCATCATTAATTCAGTAGCAATGGCTTTAAATAGAGGTAAGGTCAGATCCCATTTTGTATTTATAAATTTATTTACAGCAGCCTACCTCAAACTGGGTCGCCCCAGACGCTTTTGACTACAACTCTCATCAGCCCCAGCCAGCAGGACCTGTGGTGAGGGATAATAGTTGTAGTCCAAAACACCTGAAGGAACCCCAGATTTATAGTATTTATAGGCTGTCCTATAACCAGGTTCTTAGGATAGCTTACAACGAAGTTAAAAGCAAGTTTTTAAAACTCTCATGTTTTCTTTTTAATCTTCACAAATATCCCGGCCTACAAATGCATCTGAAGTAATCAAGCTCTCCTGTGAAAGCCTGACCACCTCAGATACACACATATGAAACAGTATGACTTAGATCTATCAATGGCTATTATTCAGCCATGCCCGTTAAAGGGAAGCTCAGACCATTCTTCCCAACTAAGGGCGGTGGAGAAATTAGGAGACATTTGTTAAGGGTGGGGGGAAGAGTCAATTGACTTTTGGGAGGGGGAAGACTTAGTAAGCTTACAATTACAAGATGGCCCCAGGACTTCTTCCAATTAAAAAAAAACATGGTTAAAAGGTGGAAGACCTCCAAAGCAGCTCTGTAGCTGTTTTACCACCACCTTCATAGTGAAGGAACCATGGCTACTGGTGCCGGGCACTTTGAAAATGGGGCCAGAACGCCCCTGGGAATGACTGTATATGGTGATGTACAGTTGGTCCTGGGGCACTGTATGGGGGGAAAATGGCTGTCCATTTTCCCAAAGATGGGAGTAGCCATCTTTTTTCGTACAATGCCCATGGAACCATGAGATCCCCAGCATCTCCAGGTAGGGCTAGGAAAGAATCCTGCCTGAAGCCCTGGAGAGCCACTGCTGCCAGTCAGTGTTGACAATACTGGGCTAGATGGAGCTAGGCTCTGACTCGGCATAAGGCAGCTTCCTATGTTCCTATGGTATGCCATCACATACTATTATTTCCAGGGGCATCCCAACCCCATTTCCAAAGCACACAGCAATAGCCACACTTCCTTCACTATGAAGGTGGTGGTAATACAGCTACACTTTAATGTGGTTTTAATGTTCGATATATTTTAAATTGCTTTGTTGTGTGCCATTTGGTTTTAATTTTTGTGAACCGCCCAGAGAGCTTCGGCTATTGGGCGGTATAGAAATGAATGAATTAATAAATAAATAAAATACATCGAGGACACAGCTCAACTTAGGAACACTTGACAACCAACCCTTTTACTTGGGAAAAACCTTGAACATTGCTTCCCCCGCCCTCCATTTTTGCCTTACAACATTTCAAGCTAAAGCTTAGTTTGACTTAAGGAAACAGAAATCGAATAGGACTTGGCTTCCCCCTTTTCCTCTTTTATAGATAGATAGAGAGGGAGAGAGGGAGGGAGGGAGGGAGGGAGGGAGGGAGGCATAGTATCTTACACACACATTGTCTGGAAGTAAGCCCCACTGAACAGGGTAGACCTTACCTTCTGAGTAAACATGCATAGGACCAGGGTGTCTGAATGCCTATGAGTATAGGTTAAGATGAGGAATGTGTCAATGCCAGGAGGAAGTCATCCAAGGCATACTGACGTTCCCTTCTCCATCTCCACTTTCCTCTATCCTCCAAAGGCATGACCCCACCAGTGAGCACTCAGTTGGACCAGTGAATTATTGGTCTGTCAAAACGCAGCAGTGTGTGAGCAACGCTATGACTCAGCCATAGAATAGTAGGGTTGGAAGGGGCCTACAAGCCAGAGTTGTCACACCTCACAGCAAACAGGATTTTAACGCCCACTAAAAAATAAAGAGATAGGCAGCCAAACCAAATTACCCAGCTGCCGCTTCTCAGCCCTCAGGGAGCCATGGTTACGCTTGCCATCGATATTAATTCAAAGGGCTTTTAAGTAGACTTTGCTTTTATTTTGCTTAGCACTTCAAAACCCAGAATTACATCCTCTCTTTGGACACCCAAGCAGTGACAAAGACTTACGCTGGGGCTGGGAGATCATTGTGATTAATATTCATCCAACTCACTTAATTGCTCTTATCCTTGCTGAGAGCCCAGTAAGCTTATACTCTGAAGGCACAAAGCCTATCCGGGATATATGCTAGAGTGGAATCTGCATCCTTCTCCCACAGCACCTTTCTGACACATGACTAATCCTCCTATCTGAGAGGGGATCACTTGCTCTCAGGTGCTGTCAGCCGCCACTTTAACCCCTTGTTTGTTCCCAGGCACTTCATTCAAGATGGAGGCACAGTGGGAAGGAGGTTCTTGGGTCCAGGAATGAGGAGTTTACCTGTTCTGGACAGGGTCCCACTCCTCCTGAAAGAAAGGGTACTCAGTCTGGGTGTGCTCCCAGATTAATCACTAACACTGGAGGCATACGTAAGGCACCTACGATTATGTACTTTCGAAGCTTTTAAAAAACTTTCTTGTTTACCCTGCCTTTTCCCACCCATTAACGCGTCTTAATGTCATTATGCTTTTATGGAGGTGTATTGCTTTATCATTTGTTGTAAACTTCAGGATTCTAGAATAATTTGCTGTAAGCGTCGGGAGTTTTGAAAATGGGAAGCGGCATATAAACATTTTAAAATAAGAAAATTTGGCCCTGGGTGCCCAGCGTTGCATCCCTGTGAACCCTGGTTCCACTTTCACCTCCAGGAGCAACTAAGAACATGTTTAGCCTTGAGAAGAGAAGACTGAGGGGAGATAGGATAGCACTCTCCAAGTACTCGAAAGGTTGTCACAGAGAGGAAGGCCAGGATCTCTTCTCGATCATCCCAGATTGCAGGACACGGAATAATGGGCTCAAGTGACAGGAAGCCAGATTCCGGCTGAACATCAGGAAAAACGTCCTGACTGTTAGAGCAATACAACAATGGAACCGATTACCCAGGGAGGTGGTGGGCTCTCCCACACTGGAGGCGCTCAAGACGAGGCTGGACAGCCATCTGTCAGGGATGCTCTGACCTGGATTCCTGCACTGAGCAGGGGGTTGGACTCGATGGCCTTGTGGGCCCCTTCCAACCCCACTATTCTATGATTCTATGATAATAAAAAAGGAGAAGTGGGAATTAATCTAGGCGAAAAATACATCCAGGGGTGACGGAACAAGTTTTCACAAAATTTAAGCCACGCATATTCAAGACATTTTTGAAAATTGATTCGTTATGAGGAACAAACAGAAGCTCTCCCGGACGTGCGGTACAGATGAATGCAGGTGCCAGCGCTCCTTCTGCCTCCCTTCTGTTCTCGCCAGTTCGTGCCACAGAAGGGGAGCAGGCAGATGCATGCGCCACCTCCATGGTCTCCACATCTCCTTCATGCTATCAAAGCTATCCTCGTTCTCCTCGTTGCGCAGTGCGGCACCAAATAAAAATGTGCGGAAACCCTATGTGGAGACATCATAACCTAGGGGTCATTCGCAACTAAAATACAGCTTGTTCTGGTCAAAAACTCCAGTGGGGCAAGTAGTCCCACTGCTTTACAGCTAGCAACGATGGGTGCTTTGCCCGGAAGCCAGTTACGTCGTTAGAACAATCCTGAAGCCGCTTCAAGTGATGCAATGGCAGCTTCAGCTACAGCGTGGTTACATAAGACTCTGGCACAGCTGTGATCAGAAATGATGCTATGAAGTGCGTTGAGTCGATGCACCAGCTTTCAGCCAGGCCCTAGCTACTGGTGGGCAGGCAGAAGCCTGACTGCGCTGCTGCTACACAGGGTGCACAGGAAAGACTCTCCTTGCATGCCCTGTGTAATGGGGGTTGGGGGTGATGTGGGCGGTCTCTGGGGGGAAGCATGCATGTTGCATGGTCCAGGGATTCTCACATCAAGTTGCAAAGAACGAACAAGGGAACATATAGCCACTGATCTCAAGGTCTTTACTGGACCTTGTCTGAAAGCAGAGACAAATAACTTGCTTGAAGCATGGACTCTCTCCAGTGCTGCAAAAAGCTATTTTGACGTCTTCTCTAGATTTCACCTACAGCCTTTCCCCATGCTACAGATAAACAAGGGGTCTGTATCTGTGTGCACATGTATGCACAAGATATCCTATCGCAGCAGTAAACTTTGCCTGCAAGCTTTAGCCACCTTCTTTGCTGGATCATATCTGCAATACTGGTTGGAGATATCAAGCTAACTTGGGGCATAAGCAACATATACAAGCTGGAGACAGCAAGCTATCTTGGGGCATAAGTAAAATGTACAAGCCTTGCACAGTTCTAGGAATTGGCAAAAATGGTATTATTGGGGTGCATCAACAACAAAGCTAGTCTTATCTACCCATACTTCTCAAGCTTGGCCCTGACAAATCCTACATGGAAGATAAGGCTATCAATGGCTACTAGTCATGCTGGCTATATATTACCTCCAGTATCAGAGGCAATGGATGCTTCCACTGGAAAAAGTGAGTGAGGGGGTGTGTGTGTGTGGGGGGGGCATTTTTAGCTGATCCTCCTTCTGCAGCTCCACACATGGTTCTGGAGGGTCCCCCAACCCTACAGAGCACATTTGCAGAAGGCACAAGGCAAAGGGGGGGGGGGAGAGAGAAAAGAAATAAACAGAAATCACCGCCCTGTCCCCCTTACTCCAGCAGGAGTGTCCCATGCGCAAGTTCCCACTTACAGGAACTCTATATCCAAGCTTTCATCTGCAGATGCCGAGCCAAAATGGATTTTCCAGGTGAGTCTTCCCATGGGAATTCATGCTGGGTTTCCCTTCACGTTCACAACAGGAATATTTAACAACTCTGAGTAACCTCTTACTGGCAGCAAACAGCATTATTCACTTTAGACAGCTAAGCAAAGCCATCGCACTAGACCGATGTGGACTAAGTCACCGAGACGCTGCAACAGCAGCATCACCTTGCGCACACACCCATGACGAGGCCTGCTCTTGATTTAATTTTTAGGTGTTCAGGATACGTCTTTCTTGCCAAACAGAAAGAAAACATTCACCAGATTTGGCCTCTTACTCACATGTTATGCAAACCAGAAATGCCCTCAGCAGCAGATTGACCCATAACGCCCAGCGTTCAGAGACCCGAGAGACGGCCATCGGAATTATTATTTCTGCAGGGACATAGAACTGCAGCGCGTAAGTGAAGAAGATCCCAATGGAGTAGAGCAGCTTAACAGACTGATACAACCTGCAAGAAAGGACAAAGAAAAAAAGGTGATGCATCAACACTTAAAGCCACTCAACCTCCCATGTGAAGAACTTCAGTCAAACACGAAAAGGAAGACAAGCCAGTGACAAAGCAAATTGAGAACGTCTGTGCTCCCTAAGGCATGGAGCAACAGGGTACCTTGGCAGGCAATTACTGCTTGCAAAAGTGAAAGCGAGTGCTGTTCCTGACCCAGGGGTTTGTAGAAACCAAGTGTAACATGGAAAGGCACTTGCCCTGATCAAATGGCTTTACTGCTACGCAACAAGGCATAGACTTCCTAGGGCAAGCAATGCCTTTTTCAGAGCCAAGAGGACAGATGCTGAAGAGCTGTCTGTCCCCAAATGATCTGACACCATTGAACTTTGTATTCAAAACTAATCACAACTTCATGGGCTCTAAAAAGTTATGGATTCTTGTTTAGAGTGGAAGTCTCCCAATTACACAGACTCCTGTCGGAGGGGTGTGCGTGTTTGACAACTGGCAAGAATTTTCAGCTCTGATTTTACAGAAAGGAGCTTCCTAAAATTCATTATGGAGCAAAAAGATAAAATATAGCAGAGATAATTAACAGGTCACACCGTGAATAAATATGACTGCATTGCTGAAATCCGCCGACACAATTAGACAGCACTGCTAACAGAGAGGTATTGGGAAGATAATGAAGGATGAACTGGATGACCTCAAGAACGGGAATAGAAATGGAATGAAATCCTTAGAAGGCAGCTGTCCTACATTTAGCCGTGCATTTTCATCTCAGGATAACTCTGCAACTGTAGAGGGAGTTATATAGGAGGCATTAAAACTATCGGTATTGTCCTGATATAATTCTAGGGTGCATCAACACACAGAGTACTGTGCACAGTTCTGACTGCTGCATTTCAATTATGCATGGTGTGGGAAAAATGAACAGGGAGACATTTCTGCCCCCCCTCCCCCAGTAATAGAACCAAGGGTCATCCCATGAACCTGAATGGTGGGAGAGCAGACAAATTCATGAAGGATAAGACTACTCATGGCTACTCGTCATGATGGCTGTTATATTTATATAACATCTTTGTAGGCAACCTTTTAGGATACAACCCTCTCAGTGTGGCTCACAAGATATAAACATGCTACTCCCATGGTGCATGAATACCAGTTGCTTGGGAAACCATAGGGGAAGAAGATTTTGCCCTCATGCCCTGCTTGTGAGTACCCCATTGGCATCTGCCTGACTGCTGTGGGAAACAGAATGCTGGACTTTTGTTCTTATGTTCCTATAAAACAGAAAATATTGATACAAGGCACTGGCGATGCCAGTGAATGCTGTATCCAGTCTGGGTCATCCATTTGAAAGAAGGATGAATTCAAACAGGAGCAGATGCAAGGAAGAACAACCAAGATGATTACAGGAGCATAGAATTTGCAGGACTGAAATAGGAAGTGAGAGAGCTTGACCTTTGTAAACTTGGGGGGGGGGGAAGAGGAAGCTGAGAGGGATTATGATGACATTCTACAAATATATTAGAAGGAATTAGAACTATTCGAGACTTAGGAGCCGTGGAGACAATAACCAATAACTACACACCAAAAAGATGGACAGGGTTTTAGCTACAAAAGATGTAAATCAGGGGTGGGGAACCTCCAGTCTCCCTGGAAGAGTTGAAAACTTCACTGGATTCAGAAAAAAACAAACCTCCCCCGCCCCCCATCCCCTGCAAATAATCCTGTAGCTTCTCTTGATGTTTCAGGTATGACTCATGGTCAGGACTTCCCCATATGATCTTGGAGATTTTCCACATCACTTTCCCCTGGGATTCAGGGGCTGCCACAAGAAGAGATAGGCTGGTGGGCGACACAATATTGTACCCAAAACTCTGATTGGGAGGACTTAGGTATTTCACGGTTTCTGATCATCTCCTTTCTCCCACAGCAGCGTACTTGCCAGCATTGGCACTGGTGTTCGTTCTATGCAATGCTGATGTCACTCACTGCTGCTTGCACTCTCACCAGCTTGACTCAAAGGCGAGCTATTTCGGGAGTGACGCATAGAGCATGTTTACATGGAGGGAGGGGTGCAGGGAAAAAAGTGTAATATATAAAAATGGCAACATTCAGAAATCAGTGGAAGAACATTTCAGTCTCCCAGGACACTCTACTGTGGACCCGAAAGTTGCCATTCTCCAGATTTTCAAAAGGGAGACTCCAGCAAGAGATTGCTGCATTAGAACTTAGCAAGAAGTTTGATTCCATACATATAGGCTTAAACTGAGACAATGGTTTCTTGTTCCACTGCAGATGTTTATTAATACAGCAAAGCTGAGAAGTCTGCATTATCGCCAATTACTGCTGTTCCGAATGGTCACTTCACTTATCTTAAACTTTACACAGAATTGTTAAAGTGTATTTGTTGCCATTTCATGGCCATTCGGTCCCATTTTCTTTCTGCCAACTGATAACACTTCATGCATCTGATGAAGTGGACACTAGTCTACAAAAGCTTATTCCACCCACAACTAACCTGTTAGTCTTAAGGTGCAGCAAGAATCTGTGTTGTAACAATTAAACTTTCAGGCAAATTTGGTGGCCTAGAGAAGTATCTTTGTTACTTCTATCATTCATTCCATGATTCTTAGTGACCTTGCTTCTTTAGTGCCCTAAATATTATCCATTTATTATATTTATACCCCAGTTGCTAACCAAGATTGGCTCCCAAAGTGGCTTGCAATTAAAATCCATGCAAAGGTACAATATAATTAGGGAGTATGTCTGTTCATTCATTTATTCATTCATTATATTTCTATACCGCCCCACAGCCGAAGTCTCTGGGCGGTTCACAAAAATTAAAAACCAATTAAAATGCATTATATAAAGTATAAAACCATTCATGTAATGGCACAGAAAGAATAGCACACCCAACAACATACAACTAAAACAATCAGCCAGATATAATAGACTAATTATATGCTGCCAAATGCCTGAGAGAAGAAGGCAGTTTTACCTGGCACTAAAAAGAAGACAATGTTGGCACCAGGCGGGCCTCATCAGAGAGATTATTCCATAAATGGGAGACCACCACCAAGAAGATCCTCACCCTTGTTGCCGCCCTCCGAGCCTCCCTCAGGGGAGGCTCCCAGAGGAGGGCCTTAGATGCAGAGCGTGGTGTACGAGGTGGTTCACGCCAGGAGAGGTGTTCCACTAGATACTGTGGTTCCAAGCTATGTAGGGCTTTATAGGTCAAAACCAGCACTTTGAATTGGGCTTGGAAGCATATAGGCAGCCAGTGCAAGTGGGCCAGAATCAGTCTTACATGTTTGGACTTTCTGGTCCCCATTATCAGTCTGGCTGCTGCATTTTGCACAAGCTGCAGCTTCCAAATTGTCTTCAAAGGTAGCCCCACGTACAGCGCACTGCAGTAATCATTTACAGTGGTCTCTTCTGGTCCACTACAGTTGACCATGCATTCCAGCCTTCAAAGGGGGGGGGCACTGGGAGGTGAAGACAGAGTCAGGAGCTGGCAAATGCTAAAGATGCCAACTAAGAGAAACAGCCCTTTCATTGATCTGAACAAATGCACTTAGTTTCTAGGAAACTGAAGGCTGGGGCAGAAAATGTTGATGACTCTGTGAGGGACAGAAAAGCTATTAAGCTAGCAACCTGCCATAGGACAGGAACAGAAAGTTGTCATAATCCTAAATGGTTTCAAAGTCCAAATTCAGTACAACCCACCCTCCCTTGCCTTGACTGAACAGTCCGTCCTCTGTACATTGAAAGACATTCCCAAGATAAGGGCGAGAAAGAAGCTTGACTCCTTCTGTTCAGAGAGCAGACTTGCGGAGTTGTACAAGAACAGCTCGACAATACCAAAAGCCCCCAAAGGTTAAAGGATCCCACTGGCAAAGCAAAAATATTGGCATAACCTGCAGCAGCCAGCTGAGAGTGAGCCAAGAATATAACCCACATATTTTCCTAACCAACAGGAAGGGGGCGGGAAGGGGAAGAATGGCTTCCCAAAAAATCCAAAGGAAGAAAGTACATGAGGGACAGTTTCCCTACTTATTGTTAAACAAAAGGAGAGCACCCACACATCTATCTGTTTTCTGTTTGAAGAGGAAGAACAGCAACCCTGAGCAGCACTCTTTGGACACCTACAGAGTGACTTCAGGAGCATCTAAGACAGGAGCAGGCGACTTGCTCTCCAGATGTTTTGGACTAAAAACCCCATAAGCCCCAGACAGAATGGCCAATGGCCAAGGATTACGGGAGCTGTAATCCAAAACATCTGGAGGGCACCAGGCTACTACCTCTGGTCTAAGCTATACAGTACATCAATGGATTGGATGAATTAATAGGTGACAGGAAAGAAGACTTGAACAAAACATGCATCAGCGGGGCAT
Source organism: Heloderma suspectum (assembly GCF_057233095.1). Taxonomy (NCBI): domain Eukaryota; kingdom Metazoa; phylum Chordata; class Lepidosauria; order Squamata; family Helodermatidae; genus Heloderma; species Heloderma suspectum. The sequence continues at coordinate 268,203,601 of NC_139459.1, read as the reverse complement.
GAAACATTTCAAGGGATATTACTAACTGTGGGCATTAAACACTTCAGTCTTACTCAAAGATAACAAAATACATAGAAGAGGGCATGTTTTAATCAGAGCTTCAACTGGTTACTTCAAACATATCCCAACCAGCGTTATTGTGAAAGATGACACAATACCTCTGCTCTTGTCTGGCAACAGTGCTTTGGTGATAGGTAGCCAAGGTTAACAGAAGCTAAGGAGGTCAAGGTCATTGAGGGGAAAGAAAGCATCCATGTAAGATGCTTCTGCAAATGCCTGATGACTTTTCTTATTAAGTGATGTCAATGCAAATTAATGCTAGGGTGTGTTCTGCAGCACAGGGCAATTTTCAAGGCTTAGTTAGACATGCCTATTCTGCACATTGCATTCCTGGAAGACGACAGCCTCTGTGCTCTGCCTACACAGTTGCGATTCTCTGCCCATTTGCAGCACAGGCTGGCAGCAGAGAAAATGGGGCCAAACAGTGATACCTGCCCACATCACAAGGACTTCATTTTGCAGGTCCTGTTTAGGACCCAAGTAGTAACCCCAGGAGAGGGAAAAGGTTTTCATGCAGCACAGTCCTGCTGCTTTTCACAGTTCCTGTATTTACTGTTTGCCTAAAATCTCGAAGGGACTTATCCTATGCAGATAGTTGGCCATCGCTGAACTCGGAGGCGGCCGCCTATCCAATGCAAGGTGGGCAGAGCGCAGTGGGGATCTTCTCCTCTGTGCTCCGGCTGCCCTGCATTACTGACTAGATGGCCGATTTTGGCTGACTAGCTGGAGCAGTCTGGGGCAGGGAGAGACTGGACAGCACATTGACAGCCTTGTAAAGAGGCTTCCCCCATCCCCTCCCCACCCCCAGGAACACCCCCTTTTTCCCCGCTCCACACTGCTCTTCCAAATGCGGAGCTGGGACGATCTGCACTGCCTACAAGGCAGCAGGGGTGGGGAGGGGGTTCTCCAGGAACCAACCAATCCTACAGCCATCTAGCTGCTGCCTGGCGGCCACAGGATTACACCCTAAGACCCTTAGGCCACCTTGAGAGACTGAACATCCCAAACCAAAGCATGAGTAGCAAAGGGAACAGAAAAATGGCTTTAATTCACTTTTTCCAAATCTTTCCAGCCAATACAGCCACAGCAAATTGCTGTAGACATGGACATGTATTTTTGTACCAAAGTACAGTTTTGGGGCCATTTCACACATTACATGAAAGGCCAGCTCCCTTTGGCTCACTGGTGTCTCCAACGTGAGAACCATCGTGCATGAAGAGGAATAGTGTGCCTGAACACGCACTTGATGGCATTAACCAGGGTCACCTTTTAACCAAGATCTGAAATCACGGCATAGAGTAACATTTCAGATGCAGGAGAATCTTGGTTAATGTTGGTGCTGACTTACCACTTAACAACATTAAGGTAGGAAGGACAGAACTTTCTTCAGCTTCAAGGAGGGAGGGAGCGAGCATTCTTGATGCTGGTGCTCCATTTGTGAAAGGCAGTTGACAGGAGCCGGCTTTACATTTGCAGCAGAGAACTACAGTCTTTTCCTTGGTTAATTCATGTTGAGTCACTTCTTGGCCTCTGAGTTTGCGAAAGGTATTGGAATTTGAAAGGCATCTGAAAGCCTCCGAATCCAAGTGGCACAGCCAAAAGGAGGCCCTAAGCTCTGGCTAGCGGTGGGTGAAGCGAGACAGAAAGCATTTGGACTGGATGTCAAATGCTTTGAAGAAAGCGTGCTAACAAGATGCCTGTTCAGTTAGCATGGCCTCCAAGTTACAAATAAACAGAACAGCCAAAACTTTCAGCCAACGCAACCACTAGGCTTTTAATTAGGCCTTTCCCTCCATCTTGCTCAAACCTGAGCTTCTCAGAATCCGAAGGGGAAAAACAGCTGGAAAAAGCAGTTATGAAGAGGCTACGGTCTTAGATCAGCGCAACTGGCAAAAGCTTTGTCTGGGGGCTCCTATGGCAAAACAATTTCAATTTTAATATTATTCTCTCAGATAAGACAGTCCCAGGCGGCTTCCTATTTGCCAGCTTGTCCATAAAAGAGCAGAGTGCCATTTGTATAAGATGTAAGCAAGCAGTAGATGGTGCAGACTACCTAATGCCACTTGCTAGTTCCAAATGACACAGCTTGGACACATTAGGCTTTGAACAGTCTCTGCGTGTTGCCTTTGATTAATAAGACAAGTGAGTCAGACTGAAATGCGCAAGGTAAACCCAATGTGATACTTTGCATTTCCATCTTCAAAGCACTTTGGAAAATATCAGCCCTCACTTCCAGAGGTATTGAAGGTGAAGCAGCAGGTTGAAGAACAAAGAAGAACCCACTAGGGAGCACCCTAACCCTGCCCCCTTTCAGCCCTGCCTTCATTCCCATTGGTAGCCTACCAGTTTTAAAAGGGCTAACTGGTGAACACCCAGCTGGTAAACAGAAACTGAAAAAAAGTGGCAAGGCAGCTAGTGATATAAGAGGTGAGTTCAACATCCTTTAGACAAGAATAGAATGCTGCTTAAAGGTCAAGTCCATATGAAAACCAGCTGTCATTTAAAATGTTAGTTGCAGAAAGAATTCTGGGCTTGCACAGGTAATGTCTGAATAACATTAAATAAGACCTCACTGTTACATTCCATAGAGCAGAGGTGGACAACACACAGCCCCCCACAGCCCTTTTTGTGGCTCCCACCCCCCCACTGCTATTAAATTTGCTGCGGCAGCAAATTCAGCGGCAATAAGACCCCCCGCCAACACCCAAAAGTTGCCCACTTCTGCCATAGAGAACTCTTCACCTAGCATAACAATCTCTCCCTCACACTGTAGAAGTTAATGAGTGTCCGCATTCATAGTACATTGACTTGAATGCAGTATTTCCCTGACCAACTGAAATCCACCCATCCTTTTTTGGCAAAGATCAGGTTGTCAGGAAGAGATTCCATTCAATAAAATGGCACAGCCCAGTTCGTTCAATAATTTTCACCCCCAAGGGAGAGCCCAAGAAACATACAGGGTTAAGATTTCTTTCCGAAACATAACAAGCAAACAGGTCCCCTAAGGAAGCATTGGACAGGGTTCCTAGACTTAACCCTGTTGTACTGCCCCCTCAGGTTCAAAGAAATATATAAAGGAAAAACAGAGAAACAGCGAAGAGCTAATCAAAATAGCTTCCAGCAAGATTTGAGCAATGCTGCCAACAGACACGGATGTAAGGAAGGTAGTGTTGGAAGCCCCGGTTATGAACTTTTAGATGAGGTCTTGCAAGTGCAGACAGAGCTGCCTTGGCTATGTCCTACATGTGGCAACATGTACAGACACTCAATGTAAATAGGCCTAGATGCACAGAATAGTGAGTCAGAAGGAAGAGATTTTGCAGATACGGGATCCAGGCAAGTATGAGCGGGCAAATCATTTGCAAAAGCAAGATGACACATTGCAATTACAAGGTTGGCCGCTCTGCACTGTTAAAAGTTTCCACAACAGTAATCCCAAACGGTGTTTCCCAAGTGATGCTGGCCTCTTTCTGGTACAAACTGCGCCGCTACATCCGGTTGTTTCCAGAAGTGCCTGCCTTTCCAATCTGATTTGGAGATGAGGTATATGCTTGATTATACTATCACAACCTGTTTCTGGATCAGTTCAAATGCCACAAATTTGGAAAGCAGAGGGAAGTGGACTGTTTGGGGAGATGGTGACCCCAGGACAGAAAGATGAGGAGCCTGAACAAACTGGAAGACTCCACACACACACACCCCGCCCCTCTTCCTGCCACCGGGCCAGTGCCCCAAGTCCCTTGCAAACTGTTCCTCCGCCTTAGCATCCACCCATGCACTTCCATCCGACACCACTTCACTGTATCCTATTGTTCCAACTCCTGCTTGCATCAGACCAACAGAAGAGCCTTTGCCTCGACTCACCAACAGTTGGGCAGATTGAGAGTTATGCTGGGCTGGACGTGGACTCCGAAGCGTAAGTATCCCAGTACTCCCAGGCTGAGGTAGAGGAAGCCGACAATTCCCATTCCCACATAGAGGATGATGGGGAAGTGCTGAGGGGTCTTCATCTTGTTTTCTAGAGGAAGCACCTTGGTGAACAAAAGGAAACACAGAATTTAACTGAATTGAAAAGAAAACACGCAGAATGTATCACGTTACTCTTCACTTTAATTAAACCTCAGCCTGTTAATTCTGCAACAGAACCTCAACAACAGAAGACACTGGGGTATACCAGGATTCCATCTAGCTCAGCATTGGGTCTCTTCAGCAATCAGCCAGATGCCAAAGAGATCTTTTCAGTTAATCACCAGCATCTGGTAGCGACAAACACACTCCCCGAACACAGAGGATGACTTTTGACCATGATGGTAGCTTGTAGCTACCAAGAACTGAATCCAACAGTTATTAGTCTAAACCTTCAAAATAGTAAATTTAGGGCGCAATCCTATGCATGTTTAGACAGAAAAAAGTCCTATAGCAGGGCTAGCTGGGGAATGCTGGGAGTTGTAGGACTTTATGTTTAAACATGCATAGGATTGCACCCTTAAACAAGTCTCCCATCACGCCCAAGGAGCTGTGGCAAGGAGTTCTATACATTAAATCATTTCTATACCGCCCAATAGCTGAAGCTCTCTTGGCGGTTCACAAAAATTAATTAGCTGTTTTCATCAGCTAATATAGTTATAAGATGTTTTCATTATTGACACACCAATTGCACCTTGGGTGGCACTGCCTTTAAAAAGAAAAGGACTACTATTCCTGGAAGAAAGGACTGTGACAACTTTTAATCTCTTCTCATACACACACAATGACCTGGTTTGCATGATCAAAATAAGCTTATTTATTTATTTATTTATTTATTCATTTCATTTCATTTCTATACCACCCAATAGCCGAAGCTCTCTTCTATTTCATTCTATTTATGCCACGGTGGCTTGTTTAAATCACGGCACATGCTGGGGGGGGGGGGGGGGGTTCCATAATCATCGCCTGTCACGCAGCTTGTCATACCATCTGAAACCAGGCAGCATGGCCTGTTTGAGGGAGAAACATCCCTCCAATAACCCTCCCACAGCCCAACAGGTTCAGACAACATGACAAGCTGCGCCTGGGTGGTGATTATGGAAATTATGCCTGGCACGCACACTGGCTTAAATAAGCTATGGTGGCTTATTCTAATCATGCGAACCGGCCCACTACCTTAATTAACCCTGCCAGGACACATAGTACACACATTACCACCTGTAAAGAGTACTGCTATAATGTGCAGGATGTTCTGTAATTCCAGTATCTTAATGAACTTTGAGTTTTTGGCTTCCGAGTTTACACAGTGGCCCGGTACAGATAAGAAACAAGTAGCAGGGCAATTAAGTACCATTCCATCCACACCTTTTACTGCTTCCTCCCCATTATTTACCAATGCTCAATGGATTAGCTTTCAATGTCATGCACAGCTAGAAATATTCCTCTGATGTGGCCACTGTTCTTTAGCCCCTCATCTCTGCAAGCCATCTAAAATCCACTCTCCTCCTTCCTTATTCTTTGCCATCCTGGTCCTTGCCAAATACATTTAAAAGCTGCTTCCTATGTTGCAAGAAGGGAAAGGCACACTGGTATATTGCATGAACCTGTGCATTCTGTGTAATGCAAAAAAGGCAAACTCATACACACTGCAGGGACTCCCAATATAACTACTGTTTCTAGGGAGTCCAATCAGTGTACATGTGACAGAAGAAAAAATGGCTGTCTCTTCCCCATCATGGGGAACATTTATAAACATGGCAGTTTCGGGGACAGGGGAGAGAGACCTAACCTTTACTGTTGAAATCATAATTTATGAGCCAATTTGTATAATACACGCACACAAAGAGGCAGAGATGCTCTACGTAGAAGTCATTCATAGAACTCAAAATCAACCACAGATAACCACAGATCTGTGTGTGACTCACATTTCTGAATGCAAATCACATGAGTATCACATTTCTGCAAAGCCTGAATATTTTTTAAAAGTATATAATGCTTTTCTTTAAAAAAATGTCAAAGCAGCTAACAGAATAAAGACAAAATGAACAGAGATAATATAAAACAAATTGCCGCTAAATCTACAACCTACCCTTCAACACAGAATTTCACAAGCCAAGTCAATTTCCATACATTTCCTTAGATTATTATTTTTTCCTTGTTAATGAATGCAGATATTTTTGAAACAGTGGATATGAAGACCAATGCATGAGTCTTTTGCACCAAGGTTTGGCTAGAGCTATGATTGGAGTAAGTTATCCATTGCCTTCTTAATCTCCAGACCAGGAGATTCTATAAATGCACGAGTCAAGCACCTTTGTTTTTACAGTTGGAACACTGCTTGGCATTTAGATTAGTTGCACTCCACTACAACATAGCCCCTTTGCCTCTCATCCTCTGCTCAGGGCTATTAGAAAAGCCATTCTCCTTCAGGACCAGCCTCACTGTTTGGCAGAGTAAGGCAGTTGCCTCAGGCAACTGATTCTGGATGTCATGAAAGGGCAGCAAAGAGGTGTTTGTGGGATTTTCTGCCTCAGGTGCCAAAGTAATTTGACTGGCCTGGGGTATGATGAACCTTTGACTGTGGAGGCAAAGTGTGCCACTCGCTGCTCTACCTCAGGCATCAAAACCTCTTGGGCCAGCCCTGCCTTTAGTATTTTGCACCTCCCATCTCAACTAAACATACCTAGTTCCTTCAGAGCCTTGCATTCGCTCTTATCATCTTTCTGGCTCTGAATCCTCGACAGTTTGTCCACATCCTTCTCAAGGACACAAACAAAAACTAAACCCGGTGCTCCAGGGCTGAGGCCTAACCAGTGTTGGATGGAGCAGTGCTTTTTCTTTCCTGTCTTAGATGCAATGGTTATCTGGCTAATGCATCTCAGAATGTCATTAGCAGCTCAGGAAACAGAATTACCACTGCAGAAAATTGATCCTAAACCATGGCAAGATAAGACAGACAAATTACCTGAGAATACAGGGGGAGGGAAGAAAGGAGAAAACTGACACAGTAAACCTATTCAGATAAGTTCACTCACCCACACCACCATTCTGTGCTACAAATGCACTTTCAAATTAAAAAAAAAAAAAGCTAGAAAGGTCAATGTAAAAGTATCTTATCCCAGAAGAGCAATACAACATTACCATAACACTGTTAGGCCCAGAACACCATTAGCTTATCAATACCCTGCGAAAGGTTACATGGATGCTTTTCAAAGCCTGAGGCTGAAGCAGCAAGGAAATTCCAGATGGGAATAGATACGTAGTATTGGTCGCCTCATATATGTCCAGCAGCCAGATGACAAGCGCTGCCGGATTCCTCCCCAACCAGGGAGAAACTGCCCCCAACGCCCTACCACCACTGAATTCTCCTGCGACTCCCAGCAAAGCAAGCTAAGCAGACGCACACAAGACTTACCACTCCAATGCCTTCAAAGGCAAAGATGGCCGTGCCGAAAAACAGAGGAAATGTCTTCCATGGAGCCACCATAGGCAGATGGGAAGGATCTGGAATGCCCTGGCAAAGGGAAAAGAAAAAAAAGGAGTTTAGATTTCAGGGAAAATGAACCAATGACTTGGGAGAGGGTTCCAATAGGAAGCTACTGGGTCATAGGAGACTGCATTAGACCAAGGCAGTCCAGTATAGCTCAGGTCCATCTATCTCAGTATTGTCTATACCAGGGGTGGGCAACTTATGGCCCTACAACTCCCCTCATCTCTGGCCAGTGGGGAGGGAGCATGTGAGTTGTAGGCCAAAATACCTGGAGGGCCACAAGGTGCCCACCCCTGGTCTAGACTGACTGGCAGTGGCTCTCCAGGGTCTCAGGCAGGAGGCTTTCCTTGCCTGACCTAGAGATGACAGGGACCCAGCCTTCTGCATGCAAAGCATGTGCTCTACCACCAAGCTCATTTCCCACCCCCTCCGTGCCCTCTCCATAAGGACGTGTGGAATTTGAAAACGCTACTATGAATCCCACAGCTTACTGAAAACAGATGACCTACTACAAGCAGAAGCCAGCCAGCACCCCAACAGTTGCTTATGCCACACTTGGTGTTTTTTCCCCTAAATATGCCTAATGTGTTACCAGTAGCAGTCTTGCTATACCAGTGGTGGCCAGTCTTTATGGCACAGGCACACTATGTCCCAAAGTATTTTGCTCCCCCTCTTTCGCTCCTAATATTCACTCGGCAGCCAAATCCTTCTGGGACCACCTGTATATTGCAGCACTCGAGCTCCCCGCCAATTTTCCACCACTCCAGCTAAAACACTGGCTCATGCTGTGGTTGTCTTTTGGCCAGGCTGCGGCAACCGTCCTCTTTCAGGCCTTCCACCACCATACCTCACTACCCTCCCATCTGTCCAGGACTCTTCCCACTCAAAATCCCTTCACTGGGTTCCTTGTCCCCAACAGAAACTCCTTGTTGCTGCATTCAGCACATTTCACACACTGGGCTTACCCCGTACCTTATCACCTGACATGTAACCTTTGCCCCTTGAACTCTACCACTCTCAGCCTACTGGAAGTATACTGCTCCCCCGCCCCCACTAAACACTCTGCACTTAATCTCTTGCTGTACCCTATGCCAGATACTTCCCTCGCTATTCCTTCAAATCCCTCTTCGGAACACACTTCTTCCCCAAAAGGCTTTGGCTTAACCACTTAGCCCTCACCCTTCCTGCAACCAAAACAAATCTTGAGTATACATAATGTATTTGAATGCCCTCATCCTGTTATCCATGCCTTCCCTTTCTCTGCCTATGTTGAAATTTAAGGTGGTAAGGGTGGAGACCTGCCTTTAAATATAAATATATATATTACTCTGCATAACCCCATGTGCATTGATGGTGCTATATTGATGAAATAAATAAAGCACTCTTTTCACTGAACTGGACTGACATTGGACCTGCAACGTGAACCTCCAATGGCTTGCCTCCACAAAGGCCCCACTTCAAAATGGCACCACCATTGCCAACAAGGAAATTCAGAAAGGAGTTTTCATGCTGATCGCTCTACATACCCTGACGATATACTGGTATATCATGATCAGGCTGGTAATCATGAGAAGATTGGCCAGCATGGAGAAGATGGAGAGTATCTTGAGATTCTGGATGAAGACGAGCAATATCACAAACGGCAACAAGGACAGGATGTATAACTGGGAGCTCATGGTTGGAGCCATGATCGCCGTCTCATTGGCACTGCAGTCATTGGTTGTACCATTGGCAGAAGATATCACCTATGGATTAATAAGTTGAGGGAAATGGGTGATTAACGGGCTTTTTCCCGCCTCTGCTTGATTTGTAACATGATTATGACAGAATGTGTTTGACAATAAGTTAATATGCGTCTCATTCCAACAACGGGAATATAAGCAGCCCGGTCTTAAAAATCCAGTTTGCACACACCAAGTATTCTAGAATCTGTGTTACAGCCACACCATAAGACCAGGGTGCAAAGAAAGGTCGAGCTTTACATCGCTGTCCTGGAAAGAGCACAGACATCAGTTTATAAACATCACCCTATGGATACTGATGGGTACACATCTTGCACAAGCAATAAGATGTTATAACTGTCCCCCTTACATAAGAAGTGATACCTGTCCCCGGTATACAAAAGGGTGGCAGCAGAGTACACACAGGGCACGGCCAGGTTGCCTTCAGCTTTTGATACAAGTCAGTCCATGCCTTGCTACTACTGCTTGTCCTTAAACATTAAAACATTTTCACTAAGCCAGTCATGTGATTGAACTGAAATGTGGATCAGGAAGAGAGAGTGCCAAGTTATGCTAGACTCTTAATCAGAAGGTTGCACTCACTGCTGAATCACAGGAACGCCTGAAGGAGAATCACAACTGCGGATAAATAAATAAGAATGCACTTCTCTCAGATTCAGAAAACAACTGTTCAACAGGAGAACACATGTCCACTGACGAGATAAAGGCAGTCCTGTTTTCTGCTGTTCGCAAGGGATGGATGTTGATGGCTACAGCATCTTACTTATGATTTCCCCAGAGCCACAGGAGACAAGAGAGACACAAATTCATATGGTTATTGCAACTCTCTTCTCCTCTAAGTGCAGTGAGCATATTCTACAAGTTAATCCCTGTTCTGCCCAAGCTAAAAAGTATAAAGTATTCCTGTACCATTATGGTGCAGGAAGGTTTGGTAATTGTGTGGAGTATGTAATTAGAACTGTAATCCCCACTGTGCATTGAACTGGAAAAAGGTCTTATTTAATACTAAATTTATTAAAAACATTTTTCAAGTTAACTGAAAGTTAAAACTCACACAATCTTCAGGTAATCAAACTGGAACATCCTAAACACTAAATTATTAAAATATAAATATGTCCTGAAATTGACCCAGTGGATTTGCCACACAGACCTGGTAGCTTCAAAGTAGTAATTTAATGACGAACCTAACCTTATGTAGGAGTATTCTTAGTAAATTGTGAGAGGCTGTGATGGTAATGGAGAGAGAGAAGCACCAAGTTACACAGGCACAACCTCAATGCCCACAGTCACTATAAAAGCTAGCTATTGCTCCATAGAAGAGGATGGCAAATGACCAAGGAACAACACATTGCTATTCTCCTGCCTCTGGATTTCATTAAACAGGGAGTTCCGTTAAATTAAACAGGACATTTCAAAAACAACCCAGCATTGCCTCCTTCGACAAACCACAGTATTGATTTTCATAACCAGCTCCAAATACAGCCATTCTGAGCATACTGTCTTCAATAATGACATGCTACCATCAACAGAAGATAAAAAAAGCCATTATCCATTACTTTCCAGCAACAATGTATTGGATACACTCCAGTGGTCTGTTTAAGGGGCTGCCAGTTCATTTACATTTACACCATCTCTTTTGTGGGTGTACAAATGTACAGTATCTGTTGGATACCTATTGTACTTTACATCTTCTCTATTCTAGGGCAAAATGGAGGCAACATATCCACCATACTAAGGAAGGGCAGATTTTCATTTATAAAAGGGCCCAGGGTTCTGTATACCACAGCTAAGCCACTAATTTGTCACAAGCTAAATGAAAATGAGGTGGTGTTTTTTCTTGCCTGCTAGGACAACTCCAGTTATGGAAAATAGGCCCGTCTCTGCCCATCTGTTATAGGAATAATGAAGATGCTTAAGTTAGACCAGCTCTTAAATTCCTCAGTTCTCACCTAAACTGCCTTTAGACATTACACCACATTAAATTATTTTGAGTCTTACCTGTTTTAGATTGTCAGCCAGGAATACAAAATATACACAGCAGAATCCCAGCTGAGTGAGGATCAAGAAAAAAACTACTAGGTACCTGAAAAAAAATAAGATATACATGTTAAAGATGTACAATCGCAACAACTCAACCTGTCTGAAATATTTCAGTTAAGGCTTGAGAAGTACTGTCAGAATTCCAACTTCTATTAAAAAATAAAGTTTCTAGCCCTTATAGTCACATAAGCCTGAAAGCATGTTGACAAAAAAGGGATGCCCTTGAATGCAAGTGGAGACTTTTAAAGTGCAAGCGGAGGAAAACTCAGAGCAAATATAATCAAAGAGCTTATTATTGAGTCTGCATCTTCTCAATGTCATCCAAGTAGTTAGGGGCTTTTAAAAATCCACCCATAGTGGTGAAGTAGTGAAACCCTTGAATGGCACACTATCAGTTTTGCAAGACATTTTGAAGGTAAAATCACAACATGGACTCCACAGTTGCTACAGGTCAGTCCTTTGAAGTGTCTAGAGCTCTATCTGGTCCTGTATTGTTCGATGACATGCAACTCTATTTCTCCTTATCTTCAGATCCAAGGGAGACTGTGGGTGTGCTAGCCTGGCCACGGTAATGGACTAGATGAGGGCTAACAAACTTGAGGCTCATTCTAGACAAGGCAGGGGCACTCTTTCTGGATGGTTCCTTGGTCTGTATGAGCAGGATTCAACCTGCTTTGGAGACAGCTGCACTCCCCCTGAAGGACCAGGTTTTTAGCTTAGAGGTGCTACTGGATCCATCACTGTCATTAAAGACACAAGTGGTTTTCTGTAGTCTGAAGCACCTTTTACCAGTTTAGGCTGGTATACCAGCAATGACCTTATCTGGAGATGGATGGCTTGGCTGCTGTGATTCATGCTCTGCTAACCTCTCATTTGGACTATGTTACTGTCTTGTGTGTGGGGCTGCATTTAAAGATAATTTGGAAACTACCACTGTTGCAAAAACACTGCAGTGAGTTTTAACTTGGACCAGGTGGTTTGAACGTATCATGCCTACCCTGTCTTGCTTGCACTGCTTTCCAGTTCACTTTCAAGCCTAATGCTGGTTTCAGCCTATAAAGCTCTACATGGCTTGGTACCTTACTACCTGATGGAACACCTCCCCCCATATGTGCTTACCCATGTCTTAAGGCAGGGTGGGCCACGCATAACCTGTGAGCCACATGTAGCCCCACCCTCACCAGATTTGCAGCCCCTGCTGATGAGATCAAATCTTCCTTCACAACAGTGCTATGTAACTTCCATGCCAAACATCCCCATCCCCGCCATGCATGCAGGAAATAACATCTAAAAAGCACTACCATGTAAAGCAGGAGCACTGTCTATTCCCCTCCCCACCCACCCCATTTAAAATGCTTAAGGGAGCAATCCTATGTATATTTAGACAGAAAAAAGTCCTACAACTCCTAGCATGCCCGTAGTTGTAGGACATTTTCCCTGTCTAAATATGCACAGGATTGTGCCTTTAGACTATCTAGATCTACTTCTTTTCCACATGCATCGACTATTTCCAAGAGCATAAAGAAATTCACCCCCCCACACACACAAATAAAAGCAAAGTAATTACCTTCCCCAGATGGAGTGATTCCTAAGCCATGAACTGGGGCTGGCTTCTAGCCCATGCTTCACAGCATCCCCGTAATCCACAAATGGTTTCTGATGTCTAATTGGGGGGGAAAAGAGAGGAGTGGGTGGAAAGGATATTTGAATGGCTGAGCTGCTTGCTACAGAAGCATATGCTGGAGAAAAATCATGGTTGCAAGCCACAGACAACATTATTTGGGGGCAGTTCAGATTTTCTGCTGCACCATGCTAAGTTACCAGTGCTTTTCTGTTGAAGCCAGGCATGAAGTTAAGGAAGTCAGGTCCTTTGGAAATATGCATCAGACCCTGCATGCACACCAACCCAAGGAAGGAAAAGAAAACACTGTTGGAATCTTCAGCTAAACAGATCTGCAGCTGGCATTTGCTTATGGCTATGGAAAATTGTTACTGCCAGAGAACGTCTCACACATGCCTAGTGGTAAGGGAGCTGCTTCGCCACGGCAAAATCCCACATATGTGTGCGTGCATGAGGGAAGTGGGTGTAATTCAGGTTCATATCTGCTCTGCTGAGGCCCTTCCATGAATATAACACATCCGTACCTGCTTTTCAGAACATCAGATTAAGTCAATGGTGGTGGACATACATGTCCTCCCCTCCCCTCACTGACTTAATTCAGTACCCTGTCGTTGGTAGGGTAAGGGTTGCTTATCCCTGCTCTGGGTCACAACCACAGTTTTCAACTTGCTTTTCACAGGGCTAGCAGCATGATCCTAACTACATTTATTATCATTCTGCTAACTTTGTGAAAAGGATCTTGAAAACTGTGGCTATGATCCAGAGCAAGGAGGCAACCACTACCCTACCAGCTACAACTCCTATGACCCCTGACCATTGGCCATGCTGGCTGGAACTGATGAGGGCTGCAGTCCAAAACATTTGGAGGGCCACAAGTTGCCCACCCCGATCCAGAGCTCTGCTTGCCGCTGTGCAGGCCTACCCATTCTCTCCAACTTGCTTTGCATGCGTAACTAAGTGTCGCCCTTACAAAGGAAAATGGGTGCACCAAGTTGTTACCTCTCATGGAAGAGCATGGGAAGCTCCTGCACACGTCAGGCTCTCTCACCAATATTACACGAACAGAGCAAAACAAGTACAAGAAAGCATTCCGGAGGCTGCTGCATCTAGGCACAGTGTGGTCCAACAGAGTCATGACTAATGTAAAGATCAGGTCTGGCTGGATTAACTAGATGTCTCCAGCCAAGTTGCCGCCTCTCAGATCCATTTCTCCCCTCTGGGTCATCCTGACTCTTATTCCAGCCTCCCAGGTTTTGTGCAAGGGAAAAGAACAGTGCTTTAGACCATGAGAATTGCCATCTAGTTTAACTCATGTTCAAAGAATGGAGGTGGGGTATAAGGAGGGTGGAGGTGGCTGACACTGACAAGGAAAATAAAGCCACTTCCTTTAAGGAATACTACTCGCTCCCGTTTCCTCTTACTTCTTGCAGAAATGATGGGCACACTTCACCAGGATGTCCATGCAGTGCACTGCGATTATTCCGATCACAAGAAGGCTGATGGGGCCCATCTAAACAACACGAGAAGAAGGAGAAAGGAATTAAGAGCACACTTTCATGGCTGATAAATGCAAGATCCATGGCAGTAAAAATCCAACAATTTTTTACCAACAAAAATAGTAGAGCCAGTGTGATGTAGTGGTTAGAGCACTGGACTGGGACTCAGATCAGGGTACTAGTCCCCACTCAACCACGAAGCTCTCTGGGTGACTTTGGCCCAGTCAACCTAACTTATCTCACAGGGTTGTTGTGAGGATAAAATAGACAAGAGGAGGCCCATGTAAGCTGTCTTGGGTTCCTTGCAAGAGGAAAAAAGGCAGGATATAAATGTAATAATAAATAAAATAAAAACAGCCCATCAGCAGAAAGAGAACCTCATGCTCCAACAGCTGATAGTTTTATATTTTTTATTGTAGTGCTGCTTATTATTGTCCTGACAATTACATAATTCATACAGCGTTTGAATAGCATTTTTAAGCGTTCAGAGCACTTCACACACATTATCTTGTAGTCCTTTCAGCAACCCTGTAAAGTAAGTGATTATTATCCCCACTTTCCAGATAGGAAGAGAGATGTGGCGGAGGCATCTGACTTGTCACCTACGTGACAGAGCGGCGTTAAGTGAGACATGAGCCGGGGACTTCCCATAGTTTGTAGCATAGCATAGTTTGTAGCTACTATGTTACACCGACTCTGACGGAACCCTGGCTCGTGACAGCAGCTTCTATAAAGAAGAAGAAAGGCACCAAGCGTTCCATCAGCCACAGAAATAAACGTATCTGAAGACCTAGCTCTGCTGCAAATGCCTTTGTTTCTTGCAGTTCCCTCAATAATCCAGAGGCAGGATCCATTCTGCAACAAAACGTGTGGCTCAGCCTGCTTTCAGGCAGCAATTCTGGAAAAGAACAGCCCACACCCACTTGCTGCTGGACGGGAGAGCCTCTCTGCGTTAAGTGGAATTCCATCTAATGCTTCAGGGGAAAACCAAGAGTAATAGAACACCAGCATCTCAGATGTAGGAGGCTGCTCAACAGATAAAGGGCCAAGGAGGACGGCGCCTTCCTAAGATTAGGATAAGAGAAGGGAAAACAGACTCTGTGCAGGCCCTCTGCCTCTCACTGCTGGGTTCAAAGGCACATTTACATGCACTTTTATAACAGGACCCCTGCCCCAAGGTTGCTTGATAGGGCTTCAAAGGAGAAATCAGAGGTTCTGCTGCTTCACTACGAAGCCAACAGCGCACTCACTGGTTTGTGTATGGGCATGTATTTTATTTAATGTGACTATGTCCTGAAGAAACCCTTTTTCCATCCTCTTTTCAGCTAAAATTATTATCCTATTTTTCCTTTTCTTTCACT
Source organism: Heloderma suspectum (assembly GCF_057233095.1). Taxonomy (NCBI): domain Eukaryota; kingdom Metazoa; phylum Chordata; class Lepidosauria; order Squamata; family Helodermatidae; genus Heloderma; species Heloderma suspectum. Next base: position 268,187,825 of record NC_139459.1, on the reverse strand, counting down.
TCGGACATGTCAAACTCTCCATTTGCCTTATTAATTCACTGTTAGCTCCCTTTGAATCTGGTTTTCGGTCTTACTGTCCCATGGAATCTGCGCCTAACAAGTAAGAGATGATGGATACACGTAAACTACATGAACAACGAAGAGCCTTGAGGGCCTCCAAAAACTAATTTATTATGGCATATGCCAGGGGTGAGCAATTTCTAGGGTCAGGGGGCCACACTGCCCCCCTAGACCCCATTAGGAGCCACACCGCTATCCCTGTAAATTTGCCACCACAATTCAGCTGCATGGAAAAAGCTGCCAAATAGCCCCCTTTTTAAAAGGATAAACTGGCTGTTCACTGAATTTCAGTGGCAACGCTGGCAAAAAGGGGCTATTTTGCTTCAATAGTAGCCAGCAAAAAGGGGCTATTTTGTGCTGTCCTCCTTTAGCCCCTTTTTGCTGCTGTTGCCACTGAATTTTGGCAGCAAACAACTGCTTTATCCTTCAAAAATGGGGCTATTTGGCCATTTTTTCCTATCATCACTGAATTCCTGTTGTCATGGGGGGGGGGGCTGCATGAAGCCCATGTGCTGCCCACCCCTGAAATGAAAAATAGAATGACTATATAAAAAGCAGAAAATAAATAAAAACAGAAAAGGTGCCATGTAGCTTGAATTCTCAGAGGGTAGCTGTGTTACTCTGTTGCAGCAAAACAATAAAGTCTTGTGAGACTTTAAAGACTAACACATTTATTATGGCATAAGCCTTTGTGGGCTACAATTCACTTCATCCGATGCAGGAAGTTACAGGCTACCCTCTGAGGATTTAAGCTACATGGCACCTTTTCTATTTTTATTTATTGTCTGCTTTTTATATAGTCATTCTATTTTTCAGTTATATTATTTGAGTTTTAGTGAACATGCGCTTTATTGGTTCCATTCTCCTGGTTCATAGTGTCTTCTTTCTCTGTGTTAGTATCTCATCTTCCTCTTTCAACCGGAGTTCTTCAAGTGCGATTGTATGTATCTTCTTCTCCCTAGCTGCTCCATTTTGATCCCCTTCTTCCCTCTTAACATTCACTTTCAGTTTTATGCTGACAACCAAAAGCTCTGCTCCTCTTAGTGATATCTCTGCTCATCTTGTTGCTTTTTCTGATGACTCCTCATTGCCTGACATTTAACTTCTAAAGCAATGAGGAGACATCAGAAATAGCAACAAGATGAGCAGAGATATTATAAAAAAATGATTAACTTGTAAGCTGAATTTTTGTTTCTTCTAATTAACTTACTTTGGGTAAGAGGAATATTCTCCCTTCTCCCCAAGTATGGAACTTTGAGCTCTTTTCTTTTTTCTTTTATTCAAATCCCTTCAAAAATCAGACCTGTGAAATTTTTTGTTGTTGTTTATTTGTTCAGTCGCTTCCGACTCTTCGTGACTTCATGGACTAGCCCACGCCAGAGCTTCCTGTCGGCCGTCGCCACCCCCAGCTCCCCCAAGGTTCGAGTCTGTCACCTCCAGAATATCATCCATCCACCTTGCCCTTGGTCGGCCCCTCTTCCTTTGGCCTTCCACTTTCCCTAGCATCAGCATCTTCTCCAGGGTATCCTGCCTTCTCATTATGTGGCTAAAGTACTTCAGTTTTGCCTTTCATATCATTCCCTCAAGTGAGCAGTCTGGCTTTATCTCCTGGAGTATGGACTGGTTTGATCTTCTTGCAGTCCAAGGCACTCTCAGAATTTTCCTCCAACACCACAGTTCAAAAGCATCTATCTTCCATCGCTCAGTCTTCCTTATGGTCCAGCTCTCACAGCCATAGGTTACAATGGGGAATACCATTGCTTTAACTATGCAGACCTTTGTTGTCAGTGTGATGTCTCTGCTCTTAACTATTTTATCAAGATTTGTCATTGCTCTCCTCCCAAGAAGTAAACGTCTTCTGATTTCCTGGCTACAGTCAGCGTCTGCAGTAATCTTTGCGCCTAGAAAGACAAAGTCTGTCACTGCCTCCACGTTTTCTCCCTCTGTTTGCCAGTTATCTATCAAGCTGGTTGCCATAATCTTGGTTTTTTGAGGTTCAGTCTTCTTTTGTCTCACTCTACTACCAGAGTCTTTGGTTTACTCTTTTCTTTTATCATAATTATATTCTTTCTGGTTTAACTATCTCAACTTCAGCCTCTCCTCTATGCTCGGGTCTGTTGCTCATCTGGTTTTTTGTCTCCTTCATTTTACCCATGTTTCTCCTTTGTTATGGTTTCTCCACTGGCTTCTATTTCCTTATTAGATCCAGTGTAAGCTACTTGTTCATGTTTAAAATCTCCTTATTCTTCAATCCTTACTTTCCTTTTTTTCCCATGGTCTCTGCTCTGTTACTACTCTTTTCTTGCCTAAGCCTCAAGTTTCTTTAAATTCCTTTGAAGGCTCCTAACAGGTCAAAAAGTTAAGCTTAAAAATAGGTACTTCTATCTTGAAGTCTCCATCCATTCTTACTGTCCCATATCATCCTCTCTGCAAGCACCCAAACAGAATGTAAGGCATAGGCATGATCCAACAGCACTTTAAGTCCCACTGATTTCAGTGGGAAAGTTAAGCAAATGCCTCTGTTCTTTCCACTTCCCTTTCCAAACTGCCTTGTTGGCTAGACTGTAAGCCTATAAGGCAGGGTTTCTCTTCTTTTTACTTGATTTTTTACAGTACCTAATGTTGAGGATTTTAAGATGATCATTATCATTACCAACATCTTGTTTGCAGCCAGTTCAGTTATTTTGTATACAATATACTGTAACATGAAATAAGGACTATTTTGATGTAACGTAGCTTAATTGTAGCTCACATGATTTGAAGTATATGTCCCTGAAGAATCCTGCCTTGCTGGGAGGATTCCAATCCCTATGTTACACAGACAGAAGAGAGTTAGGGAGTATGATGCCACACACTAGAGGGGACTTTTTTTAGTTTATGACCTACATATTTGATTACTAGTTAATTATTTCATAATTCAGAGAGTACATATAATATTCTGGCTGAACTGGACCAATGTTGCATAATGTACAAACAGACTCTTCCCTGCTTTTAGAGGCCTTATTAGAAGAGCAGGAAGGAGAGCACCCTGAAAATATTTTGGCTTAGATGTTTTTGATGACTCTATTCAAATTGCTAGGAAATGCAAGACAGGTAAGTCTATGGTCGCAGTCCTCTATCTACTAAAAGGCAATGCTTTCTCTGTTCTGCTTACATCCTGGATTGAAGTAGGATTCTAAAAGCAGTCAAGGACTATTTTCATTAATGGAAAAAATTACTTGCTTGATCTCTCGATCTCTCTCTCTCCACTCCAGCCCCAGTGGGAAATTTGTAAACAGGTACAGGAATGCAGAAAGTTCAGCAACATCTCAGTATACCTCATTTGAAGCAGCAGTGCCCATGAAGAAAAAGTAGTGGTGAGAAGTAGCCAACTTATTTTACTTCACCTTTGACATCTTGGTCATTCTTCTGTGGATATCTGGCCACCAGAAGTCGAATGCCAGAAGTTGAAACACTAGCCTATCAACTGCCAGCTATTACATAGTCATATTCTGAAACTGCAGTAGATGAACTAGGATTAGAAGCAACAGCTCAATTCTGGAGAAAAAAGCCACTTGTTTTCCCCAGAACTAAACTCCTAAGGCTGTGATCCTATCCACATATACCAGGGAGTAAGCTCTATTGAACGCAATGTAACTTAGTTCCCAACAGATGCTCACAGGACTGTACTGTAAGGCATCAGCACAAGTATCGTTTGTTAAACAAGGAGGAAGATACAGATTTAATGAATCCTGCAGCACAAGAAGTTAACCAAGATTGCAGTGCAAAAGCGGCAGTCTTACCACAATGCCAGCGTTTCTGATGGCCAATGGGAGCCCCAACATGCCTGTACCAATGTTCCCTTTCAACAGATGTATTAAGGTCTGAAGCCATCTGAGAAAACAATGTAGAGAGAACATTAAGTACCTTAAAGGATGCAACCCTATTTCTTCCAGGCAGAAACTGCCAATCACATGTATTCTGGAATTTAAGTTAAACTACAAGAATGTACTAATAGGTTAGTTAAAAAATTGGGTTTTAAAATTTATATTTGAACTTGCATACACATTTTCACTCAGGACAATGCTCTAAATGGCTTACTAACATATATGATTGCCAGTATAATTTAACGTCTAATTTTGACGTACACTTGATTATTATAAAAACTTTTAGACTATGGCACATTCACGCTAAGAAAACTAAACTGATTAACAATCATTACGGTTAAGTTAATGGAGACGAACTGAAGAAAAGGGAAGGAAGAAGTATCAGGGGAGGCAAAAAAAGAAAATAAACAACCATTTCATCATCAAACCAGCAGGTTAAGATAGCTATTACAGCAGCATCAGAATTGGAACTTTTTTTCTTCAAAAACAAATGCCCCCAAGTGAAAGAGAGGTATCTTCACTAGACACTGTACGGCAGCCTTCCCCAGCCTGGTAGCCTCCAGATGTGCTGAACTTTAACTCCCAGCATCTCCCAGCCCGCATGGCTGACTAGAGAATGCTGGGAGTTGTAGAGCAACACATCTGGAGGGCACAAGGATGGGAAGGCTGCCGTAAGGTCTCCAAGCACCTGACAAGCCTCGGGGGGGGGGGGGGTCCATAGACCATCAGGAGAACATACTTTTGGTCACAGAATCTTATTTTGGAAGGTGGTGGCAGCCACAGCAGTATCAGTCCCATTAATCGCATTTCACAGGAGAGAATACATAGGACAAGGCTCTCCTACGTTATTCTGGATCAAGGCTGTACAAGGCTTTAACAGTCGACGTAAGCACCTTTACATCAGCCTGGAAATAAACCAGTGACCACTGAAACTCACAAAAGACTGATGTCATGTCGTCCTCCTGGCAGCTAATAGCTGAAGTTTCTAGGCTGCATTCAAAGGAGCCCTACGTGAAGCATGCTACAGAGGCCATATCAAGAGGTTACCCTTGTATGCACAACAGTGGCCAGATCCTTCGTTTACATGAAAGTATGCAGCGGTATTAACTGAAGCGGTCAAAGCATACTCTTGACAACAGGCACATGCAGTATGTGATGCAACTCTGCAGCTTCCACAAAGCTTTGCAGCTTCAGCAGATGGTCAGTGCAATCTGAAACACTTTGTGGGAAAGGGGGCAAGACAAGCTCTCAAGTAACGTCATAATAAGAAAGCACAGTCACGTCCATTAGAAGTTCATTTATTTATTTTAAAGAGAGAGACATTGCTATCATTTGCAAGAAAGACTAAGAAATCAAATGCATTTTGAGACTTCTAAAAGGTCACAATTTCTCCCAGGAAGCAAACATGAATATATTGAATTTCCTTAAAGCGAAGTCTCAGCTTGCTCCTGCATGTAACTGTTACAGATCAGGGATGCCAAAACTGGAACTTCGATGAACCTAATTCAAAAGACAGACTGAGAGCAAAGCAAAGCTATGGCTCATTGTTTTAATGGGTTTCAGTACACCGAATGAGGGCGAGGGGCAGGTTTTCCATGTTCAGAGGAGCTTGGAAGAAATAATGCAGATAGACAACACATCTATGAAAAATGTGTACTTGCAGGTTATGGTTTCCTGAGGGAACAAGGGGATAGAAGAAATTCAAGTTCCATGCCTAAATGATCTGAAACCACAATAGTCTTGGCTGGCTGAATTCATGCTTCCAAGGGTCCAAGAAGTGCAAGCCCATGGGCTTTCATATGACTGCCACATGGAAGACAAATTACAGTACGTGCCTGAACATGTTTCCCCCCAAACCTGAGTGAGCTTAATTATGTAGAACTGGGATATATGACCACCCCTTACTTCTTCTATATTTACATCCTGAAAGGAGCCTTACATGATAAACATGTTTCTCTCTTAGTTAAAATCAATTAGCCCAGCCTTCCCCAACCTGGTACTCTCCAGATGTTTTGCACTTCAACTTCCATCAACCACACCAACAAGGCCAATGGTGAGGAATGCTGGAAGTTATAGTCCAAAATATCTGGAGGGCATCAGCTTGGGGAAGGCCAAATTAGCCTGTCTACCAATATACACCCATAGAGATTCAGATGACGAGCTCAGTCACTTACGTTGTCCCATTTGCCTCTCCAAACCGCTGGTAGGATGATGGGTTAGAGAAGTTCCTTAGGCCTTCTGGGGGGCTGCCATCAGGAGTCACCTCTGTTGAGCTGTAGTCATTGTAGTCTTCGCCGCGCAACCTCTTGGTGGACATTGTGACTGTGGGAGAAGCAGGATTAGAAACCATCGTTCCTACTAACTCTATGCTTCTTCCTGGGGCTGTTGCAGACTCCACTGCACGGACCTTTTCTGGATGGGACATTGCTGCAGTACAAGTGCCCTGCTCCAATTAGTGGAACAAGTTCTGCCTGGAAGAGTTATATAGTGCCACACCTCCTGACCTGAATGAGGAGTTGCAACAGTAGCACATTCAAGAGGAAAACTCCAGATCAGAGATGTGCTTTGGGATCAGCACTTTAACTATAATTACCACTGGAGTCAAAGTGTAACCCTGTCAAAGTCCAGAACACCCACACTTTCCCCTTGAAGGCAAGAAGAGATACCCACTCTTGATCTGTTCAGCTGTTACCACTACCTTGAACATGATCAGCATACATTCTTCCACTTACTGCAAAATGTGTATCAGTTTTCCCTCAACAATTGGGATAAGAGGCTCATCTGACACACAGAAAAGGATTGCAGAAGTCAGTGCCTGTTTCCTGAATCCTGCAATTTGCCTCTGAGAGGTATCGATGACAAGTACAGAAAAACAAGGACCTACTTCTCTCACCCAGCTTATCCCACCGGGCCTTAGAACTAGAAAAATAGAATCCTTCAACTGAAATAATACAAAGATCAGAAGACTGGCCTATTCTTCCTTCCATGCATGCTGATGAACCTGGCTTCAAAGGTGGAGTGCCCATCTACTTCTATATCTACTGCAGTCGCTACAGCCAGTTCTGCTCCCACGTTAAATAGCTAAATTGTGTAGTGCTTGGGGAGGGAACACAGCATGCAGAAGGTTCCAGGTTTAATCCCCGGCAACTCCAGGCAGGGCTAGGAAGGAATCCTGCATGAAACCCTGGAGAGACGCTGCTACCAGTCAGTGTTGACAATACTGGGCTAGGTGGCCCAATGGTCTTACTCAGTATAAGGCAGCTTCCTGTGTTCCTATGTACTTTCACTGGCACAGATTTAACCTAGGCAAAGATTATAATCTAACTATTCCTGCTCTTAATGTCATCTGTCCCCAAACAAACTTCCAGTTTCCAAAACATGCCTTTCCACTGGGAGAAAAACCATGCAAGGAAGCCAGAATAGATGTACGCAAAACATTTTTTTGCCCAGAGAGACAGAAGTAGTTAGGAGGTACTCAGAACAGGACCGGGTGGTGTGATGCCCTCAAAAGATGCCCATTATAGAGTTGGAGGACCTTTGCCTTGGTTTCGTTTTTTACAGTGGCTTTTCTTGGAAGCCACAGTTTAACACAGGGGTACAAGACCTTTTTCGGGTTGAGGGCCAAATTCTAGTTTGGAGAAGCTTTCAGGAGCCTCATTCCAGGGCTGGGTGGGGCCGAGGGCAAGGGGCGGGGCCAAAAGCACCAGCATATTTTATTTTGACGCTCTTTCTGCCAGTAATTAAGCCCGAGGAGAGGCACCTCAACCTTTTAGAAGGGCGGGGGGGCTGCACAAAATCTGGGAAACCACCAAACCAATTGATGTTTGGGGAAAATTGGGTGCGGCCAGTGGAAGGGAGCATGGCCATCTAGGGAACCCTGGAGGGCCAGATTTGCCCTCCCGGGCCAGAGGTTCTGCACCCCTGGTTTCCCATGAAGTAGTCGGACTCATAAGCATAGACTTCAGAGGAGGTGTTGAGTCAATTCAAGCATACCATTCCTGACCCTCCAACCAACCATGGTTTGGATGAGTAGATACATGTTTTGTGACTGTGTGCACACAGAATCTATCCAAACCATTTGAACCCAGATATTGCCTATTCATAACTTTATGAAATATTTTTCTATTCCTTGGCCATTGTGAAAGACTGAAAGGGGGGGGGGGTATTTTGACCTTGAACTCCAGATTGAGCTTGCTTTGTTCTCTTGTCCTCTCCGGTAATCTAAAGGATGGACCTTGCCAGAGGCAAGAGAGAGAGAGAGAGAGAGAGTGTGTGTGTGTGTGTGTGTGTGAGAGAGAGAGAGAGAGAGCGAGAGAGAGCGAGCGCTAGTTAGGAAGCAGTTAGTTATGCCCCCTTCCAATTGACTCAGCTGTAGGAGAGAAAGGGCTAGATTTTTTGTTGCCTAAACAAAGAAGATTCCATCTTATGAACTCATATTAAATATTCTGAAAAATAATACAAGCAAGACAGCACCTGCTGGAGCTCAGACTAAAGTTCCTACATCGCATGTTTTGTTATAGGATTAATGCTTTCTGTATAAGCAGACAGGAGAGAAGGTTTTTCATAAAACAGATATTCTGCAGTTGAAAATTTTAAGTATGGAAGCTATGAGCCAAATAATTATTGTGCCAGTGGTGCTTGGGATATTGATAGTAGCCCCTCCGGTAGGTTTCCCCATTCCAGAAAGGCATGACAGTGAAGGCCCAGTGAATCATCAAGATGAGGATAATGTTTGGTAAGGTCTCAACAGAAGCAGTTAATAGACAGGTCAATGACATTTTATATGATTGAAAAGACCTTTTTTTTTTTTTTTTTACAAAACTCCCCTTGCCCCAACTACAATGAGCTCACTGTGGCCAGGTCTTCCTCACTTTATACCCAGGCTGTTAATGACTGATGAAAGTATGGACACTGCCCCTCCTAAAATGGGGTTGAGGAAAAATACTGCTACGAGGCAGAGTTGATAAAAATCAATGATTTTTTTTTTTAATCCACGTTTTTAAATTTAAATTGGATTTTTTAAAATCAGATTTTTTTTTATTTAAATCAAATTTTGAAATTAGTAAAAATAGAGCCTAGGTCAAAGATATCATCCTGAATACTAATTATACAACTTCTAATTATATTCTATGAATATGTTAACAGCAGTTTATGGAGATGGGAGATAACCTCATCAGTCCTATTCTGCACTGCAGACAGACGCACGTGTTCTCTCTCACGCACGCATCCTCTCTCAAGGTCTTGCCTATCTCTAAGTGCAAAGATAGAGAAGGTCAATGAAGAGAGCATTTGGGGAGATGGAGTAGATCTGAATGAGGAGGAGGAGTCTGGATGTAAATGCAATGGATAGGGGAGGGGAACAGAAAGTGAAACCAAAAGTGAACAGAACGTATTCATGCAGTCCTGACTCCTGAGGAAACTTCTGCTGCATGTACCCTCTGCAAAAATCCCTATGCGTGTTTGGTAATGTTGTTTGTTGAAAAAGAAAACTAACCAGAAGAATAAACAATCGCATTAGTACAATTTAAAAGCCTGTTTGGTGGTGGTGATTCCACATCATGAAAAAAATATCATGATTAATTGAACAGTTGGAGATGGTTCATCTCCTGAATGATTTCACAAGTTCATTCTGCTTTAGTACTTAAACGACCAAATTATCATCCAATTTTTGGATGAAAATTAATTTGAAAACAAGTCAGAATATAGTGACTGTAGCCATGAAATTAAAAGACGCTTGCTCCTTGGGAGCAAAGCTATGGCAAACCTAGACAGCATAGTAAGAAGCAGAGACATCACCTTGCCAACAAAGGTCCGTCTAATCAAAGCTATGGTCTTCCCAGTAGTAACATATGGCTGTGAGAGCTGGACTATAAGGAAGGCTGAGCGCCGAAGAATTGATGCTTTTGAACTGTGGTGCTGGAGAAGACTCTGACGAGTCCCCTGGACTGCAAGGAGGTCAAATCAGTCAATCCTAAAGGAAATCAACCCTGAGTGCTCATTGGAAGGACAGATACTGAAGCTGAAGCTCAAATATTTTGGCCACCTAATGCGAAGAGAAAACTCTCTGGAAAAGACCCTGATGCTGGGAAAGACTGAAGGCAAAAGGAGAAGGGGACGGCAGAGGATGAGATGGCTAGATAGCACCACTGATGCAATGAATATGGACTTGAGCACGCTCCGGGAGAGAGCGGAGGACAGGAAGGCCTGGCGTGCTATAGTCCATGGGGTCACAAAGAGTCGGACACGACTGAACGACTGAACAACAACAATGGGACAAATGAACTGCAGGTGGCTATTTATAATTGGCCAGTGAAAAAAGCTACCTGGGGCAAAGAGAACTGAAGAAGAAAGTTTCACTGGAAATCAATATATTTTGGGAGTATCATTGGATTTAGGATATGGTGTTCTCTGCAAATGCCTGATTCGGTTTAGGCAAAGAAGCAGTATAGCATTCACATTCCAGGATTCAGATTTACCGCTTAAGGTTTGGTTCTTGTTGTGTAAGTTTGTTGATAGAGAATGTTTTGTGCTCAGGGTTTTGATTTCCACATGCAAGTCTTCTGTTATTTTGTGCTACTGTTTTGCTGGCAGTTGCTGGCTGGGCTTTGTGTGGCATATCTTCTGGCCTGCTGGTAGACTTCTGCCACTCCCTAGGGTAGAGCCATGATGCTGGAAGTCTACTACAGTGTCAGTCGTAAATATCTAATTTATTTATCTGGATTTCTACCCTAACTCCTCATATCCTGAATCTGTGACAGAGCAGGACACACATCAGAAGGCTTATGCAAATTCAAAGCAGGGATGTAAGATTGCAGTTTCACCACTGAATTCAACACAAAATTGCAGAACCATTTTAAAATGGTTTTGATTTCTTTCAGATACCCCATTAATCTGCCCCAGTCAAAGTATATTACGCATAGAACAATATCAGCCATTTCACCAGCCAACCAAATGGGGACCCCAAACTCTGTCCCAGTATCACCAAGTATTTTGCAATATCTATGCAAGCAAGGAACACTTGCATAGATATTGCATAGGACATGGCAACTTATACAATATGTTGGCATAATTAGCTGTTTATCAGACTGGGGGTTAAGAAAACTCTTCAACAAAGCAATCCAAGTACAGATAATTATACAGAAACAGCTGCGCCACTTCCCCCTCCTCCCTCACTACTAGTTACATCATAAAGTTCTTTTTATTCTCCTATATCTGGCACAACGCCTCTCTATAATTGCACTGGGGCTCTTTTCCTTTGAAAAGTAGCCAGGAAAAGTACCCTTTCTCCCTCTGTTTCCAGATTACAGACTGCAGAGTAGCAGGAAGCTCAAGAGGCTAATTTGACTGCAATCAGCAAAAAAAATTGCTAGAAAAGGTGGAACCTGGAAAAGTACTGAAGGAAGGGTTACAACCTTAGATAGGAGAAATGTTTGCAGAGATCATCCATGGTCTGTCCCTTTTTGACCGCAGACCTAACATATGCATTACTTCATACTTTAACTCCTATTGAACTATTCTCAGGGAAGGCAGAGGACCCAGGGCTCAGCAAAATATTTTATTGGAATTCCAGAATGTCAGCCAGAACGGGAGGGGGGATATTCACTTGTTCATTTTCCAGTGTGATATATGCCATCTTCCGTAAGCAATGCCCTTCTGCATTTTAGGGCAAACAGGCCAGTATCTACAGAAAAGAATAGATGGACACAAATCTGCCATCAGAAATGGCAATATTCAGAATCAATGGCAGAACACTTCAGCCTCCCAGGATTCTTTCTCACTGACCTTAAAGAGACGATTGTGGAGCAAAGACATTTCAAAGGGAGACTAGAGTGAGAGATTGCTGAGTTAGAATTCATCAGCAGGTTTAATTCTATCGCCAGAGGTTTGAATCGAGATAAAAATCCTTCATCATGCTACTACATGTGTTAATTCACTGTCATGCCAAGGCTGTTTGTGTTCTGAGCAACAGCTGCACCATGAATGACTAGTGTTAATAATCTGATTGTCACTGTCAGTGGTTATTGAATTTAATTTCCTTCTGACCTTACTGTTCACAATTCTCCCTTCTCCCCTACCCTTACCACCACATGTACCGTATATAAATCTGAAACTCTCCATAATACTCCACGCATCTCATGAAGAGAGCTATAGTCCATGAAAGCTTATGCCAGAATATATTTGCTGGTCTTTAAGGTGCCAGTAACTTTACCATCATATTCTACCTATTACAGTGAAAAATCAGTAGTAATCATAGTAAGAACAAAAGACAACATAGCTTTGCTGCCTTGTAGGGTTACTGTCTTACACATAGTGATTGCTATTAAGCAGTTATTTTTCATTCCAAGAAGATCACAATCAGTAGTAATGCTCAGAAGGTCACTGGCCACTGCTAGCCATTTGGATGCACCACTAAGTGAAAATACTAGTAGTATGGCAAGTATCATGCAATACATTGCTTGCACATTTGTTTTCACAGAATGGTTTGCTCCCTGTGTAAAATTTCCACCTCATTACTTTGCCAAGCAGATACACACACACACTTTTTTTCCAACTCAGGATGTCTTTCTGCAGCCTCCAACAGTAGGAATCCATTAGGATCCTGAGAATGGTTCCAAAAGCAGCCCAATCTCCACATACGTCAAAAATGAAAAGAAATCAAGTATAGCTGCCCAACCATATCTGCCCACAAAACTGTGCGCTGAATAGAAAGCTGCCTTATTGGTTCATCTAGCTCAATATTGTCTACACTGATTGACAGGAACTTTCCAGGTTTTTGGACAGGGGCCTTTCCTGGCCTAACCTGGAGTTGCCAGGGATATGCCCGTGACTTACCCACGCTATCTTCCCTGTGTGCATTCACATACTGAAGAGTTATCCAGCGCTCATGTAACAATTAAAAATGGCAGTCAGAACTGAAGGTCAGGCTTCCTTCAGTGCAAAAGCATTTAAATTCAATTTCCCTAGCATTGTCCCTTTTTAGACACCACAATCTCCCAATGACATCCTGCTTATGAGAAGCACTGCATATTAGTTTTCGTTTCCCCTTCAACTGCGGTACTTATTATCCTCATGCTCCAAACTCTCTGTTAGACAAGATTTCTTCATAGGTCCCCCATCCTATACTGGCCTCTCTGTCACATCCAGAAAATCTCTGTTTAGTGCTTATTTCTATCTGGTTCATGCAACTACTGCAAAACATCTGGATTTTAGCTCTGCTGTGCAATTTCATCCATTCAGGGAATCCTAAACATAAATCATTTCCATATAGAAAATGACACATCTACACACACACAACCAATCAATTTCTATGTTAGAAAGCTGCAGACACAGCAGCTTCCTCAAAGACATGCATATGATTTTCACACACAACCATATTCCCCCTACACAGAGATTGCGTCCACATAGTGTTGTGTGTTAAGCAGGTCTCATCCATGATTTTCCTCATCTGTGATTCTCTGATTGCCACTCCAATGACAATTATCCCAAACAGAGCCCAAACACTTTCCTGGGCAAGGTATTAATTTGGACATCCTAATATGAGATGGAGAGAGCAATTCTATGGCAACTAGACAGCGGCTAGATGGCCACAGGATATGCTGTTTTCCGGGAACTGACCTCAGAGCCCATGCTTCAAGGTTGGTTCCTGGAAAACCAACCTCCCCCCAAGTCCGCGCTGCCTTGGAGGGAGCGCGGAGCAGCTGAAAAGGGCTGGGCTGGGGGTGTTCCAGGGCGGAGAGAGCTGATCTGTGTGTACAACACATCCTATGTGTTGTACGGCAGCCTCCTCTCCTGCTTGGCCCCCCCACGGCTAGACAGCCAAAATCAGCTGTCTAGCAAAAAAAGCAGGACAGGAGCGGTGGGGAGGGAATGATCCCCCCATGCTTCTCCTGCCTTGCTTTGGATAGGCGGTCGCCTCCAAGTTAGGAGGCAGCTGCCTATCTAGATAGGATTGCACTCTTACTCTTGTACCCCTTTTTGCCTAATACAAACACGGCAAGGAGCCCTATACAGTATCCAATTGGTCAGATTAAAAAAAAAAAAAAACCTTCAAAAAGAGAGAACAAATATTTTAACCTGCATATTCAACTAAAACATGTTCTTCTTCATCTTCCCCTAGAATGCATGTCACATTTCAGTTTCTCTTTAGTGCCATCCTCTGGGGTAAATTGCCTATCACCAGATCTATTTTCAATGCATGTTATTCCAGACAAAGAGCACCAACGCTTCCTACATGAGTCTGCAACCTCCATACACATCCCATCGCAGTACATACAAGCACTATTGTTCTGATGCATAGACCCTTTCCCCAGCTTCATCTGACAGGCTACTTAACCCACACCACTACACACACCCTGGACTGCCCCTGTGCCTTTAACAGCTGCCTAATCTGGAGAAGCTCAATAGGCACTGCAGTTCCTACCAGTGCACCTTCATGCCAGAAAGAGCTGCCCTACCGATTAGTCATTAGAAAAATTAAAAAGCCAGCAACCCCATTCAACAACATAGAAGAACATTACTATGTATGCCATAGTGCCTCTTGTTTCAGGGGTGGATGACTTGTGAAATCCAGATGTTGTTGGAGTGCAACTCCCATCAGCCCCAACCAGCATAGTGAGGGATGATGGGTGTTGTAGTCCAACAGCATTTGGAGGACCACAAATTGCCCGCGCCTGCTCTATCGTGTGGCCGTATGCTTCCCCACCAGCAGGCAGCCCTCCTTCACACCACGCTAGCCTCGCAAAGCCCTCCTTCCACCCCATCGCACCCCACACTCACCAGCCCCACCGCTGATTTCTGCTCCTTTTCCCTTTCACCGGCTTTCCATCTCGGCCTCTTCCTGGGACAGGTCATCTGACGGAATCGCCTTTCGCTGCTCACGTGACTACGCCGGCTCAGCCAGAGACACAAAAGTCACCTGACTTCTTCGCTGAGAGCGTGGAACTCTCCTACTAGGCAGCTTGACTTCCGCCCAAACAGCCCGCACGCCTGGGAACGCGCAGGCGCAATAGTGGGGCTCTGAGCCGCCTTCAGTTTGGGACTGGGCTGTGTGTGAGACGGTCGGCGATGAGTGTTGCCTGCGCCACCTAGAGGACAGTGCTTACCTTGCACCAGAAGTCCTCGCGTGCGTGGCCTCTTCCTGCTCTTCTTGCTACAGAGCCAGTGTGGTGTAGTGGGGAGAGTGTTGGACTGAGAATTGGGAGATCCGGGTTCGAGTCCCTACTCGGCCATGGAAGCTCACTGGATGACTTTGGGCCAGTCACACACTCTCAGCCCAACCTACCTCACAGGGATGTTGTGAGGATAAAATGGAGAGAAGGTGGATCATGTAAGCCGCCTTGGGTTTCTTAAGGAGGAAAAAAAAGGCGGGATATAAATGTAATAAATACCACGAAAGGTTGAGCAGAGGTGGCTAAAGCTTAGGAGAGAAATGGCCTGAGGATGTTGTAAGGAAGGAGCTGCTCCACGTAGCTCCTCTGAGAGGAGGGCAGTTGGGAGATGAAGTTTCTCCTCTGGCTGCAGGAGCAAAACATCAGGCCTTTTTTCATCCCGAAATAGGACTGCGCCTACCTTTTGCCAACGAATGCCTACCTGCATTGTTGCTGTTGCGGACAGCTTTTGAATGATCCAAGGGTTATTTTAGTCTGCTGATACCATTTTTAGCTGCTGCTGTTAAATGTTTATATGTGTTGCGTTCTACGTGGCATGTTTAAATATGTTGTGAGCTGGCTTGGAAGGGGCAAAGGAAAGGAGCTGCAAAAAGAATGGATGGAATAAGTAAAAATTCCAGCTGAACGTCAGGAGAAACTTCCTGACTGTTAGAGCAATACGACAATGGAACCAATGACCTGGGGAGGTGGTGGGCTCTCCCACACTGGAGGCGTTCAAGACGAGGCTGGACAGCCATCTGTCAGCGATGCTCTGACTTGGATTCCTGCACTGAGCAGGGGGTTGGACTCGATGGCCTTGTAGGCCCCTTCCAACCCTACTATTCTATGATTCTATGAAAAACAAATTAAGCAGAAAATCAGTCGCCTGGCTTTGGGTATCATGAAAGGGCAAGGGATGGCTAGTTACCGAATTGATTAATATTGTATTTTTGCTGCCGCCGTGGGGGAGAAGTGCTGGTGGGCTCTGCCACGTTACAGAGCACCAGAGCAACTTGCACAATCTGTGCAGTTCGCACTCTGAATTCGGCAAAGGGGTGTGCAGGGCAGCCTTACCTGCCTTTTGCCCGGGACACTTCGGTGTACAGCTGCATCACCAAACCAGGCACACAAACAACCACTCCCTCGCTATGGTTCCATGTTCACAATGGTAAAGACCTTCTTAACTGACCATCAAATCAGCATTCATCACAAGTTGTATAACCCAACTGAGGTTGTGTACATATAACATCCCATCTTTGTGGTCTGCATAGCACTGTGTTCACTGCTATGTCTGATTGCCTGCAGGAGGGGGTGTTTCCAGTCTGTGGCAACTGACTGAATATGCAACAATTATGAAATCTAACAATCTACATAAGAAATTCTGGCTAAAGGCGAATACTACAGGCTCAGCAATCTTGCCTTATACTACAGGCTCAGCAATCTTGCCTTACACTACAGGCTCAGCAATCTTGCCTTACACTACAGGCTCAGCAATCTTGCCTTACACTACAGGCTCAGCAATCTTGCCTTACACTACAGGCTCAGCAATCTTGCCTTTGTCAACTGTTGGCATAACAAAACTAACTTCTCCATTGGAAAGGAGCATTTATTATAGCTGCATGGATGCAATTTGTACTATGCCCAGGGAATGCCAGTTTAGGCCTGTCTCACAAGTCTTGCATAAAATGGAGGCATCTTGGCATAGGCATTTCCCTGTCTGGAAAATAGACTACCTCTTGTCTGCCCAGGTGGGTGTTGTTGTTATTGTAATGGTGCTCCAAGGGATATACCTTCTTATGCAAAAGATTATGGAACAAGTGAAGATATAAGTCTGTATCTCAGCTACATTTAATTTAAAGTGTGGATAGCATTGTAAACACAGTGGTGCAGCTAGGTAATTTTAGATGCTGGATTTAATGGCCTTACAGGCCCTGGCTTTAAATAGCCATGTGTATTACTTCCATTCTGAAGCACACAATTACTTCTCCCCCATTCCACCACCATTCTATCCTTATAACTGCTTGTACATTACTAATATGGTAGAACAACCCCCCCAACAAATTAAAAAAGCAGTTTGCCAACCCTGTTTTTAAAAATTCCCTGAGCATGTTCAGTTTCACTTTGAAACTCACTTAAATCAGCACCGTCATGACTCCTTGCATAAAATGGACATTGCTTCTGCTGCCCTGATGTTAAACACATCTATCTGAGAATAATGCACCATTTTTAAATTATTTTTTGTAGAGAAGGATTTATTTGTTAAATTTATATACCACACAACTGGCAAATACCCTTGGGATGGTTTACAATCAGAAAAAACTAAAACCAAGGATGATATATTTTAAAAGTGAAAATAAGACAATGAGCATCCGTAACCATACACATCCCTAGCTGGCTGTCCCAACTATACGTTATTTAAAAAAATAAGAAAACATGCTGCAATGAAAAGCATCAGCCCCAGTGGACCCTGGCATGCCCATGCCAGCACAGCTGCTGCTGCTGGGTCTGTTTACCACTTGCCCCTTTCTGGGTAATCATTGGGAGCCCCCTGGGCTGCAGGGCCCTGCCCTGGCTGCACCACTATGTAAACAAGCTATGCACAACTAGCCATGCTTGAGAAGATGGCTTTTTTCTTGCTAACCCCAAGTGTCATAACATTCACATTTGAGAAAACAAAAGCAACCTAATACGTAAGAGAATCCTTTAAAAAGCACCTATATAGGAACTGGCTGTAACATGTAGATCAATCTTATACATGCCTACCTAGAAGGAAATTCCAGTGGGTTGAATCCAGATGTAGTTATGTAGCAAGTAGAACCACTGAAATCAATGGAACATAAATTACCTGTGGCTAATATCCCATTGATTTCTGAGCTGAGCATGTCTGTGTCTGGATCCAACCCAGTATGTTTAATAGAATGTACACCCAAGCAATTACACACAGGGTTGGAGCCTTACAGCATAATCCTATGTCGATTTACTTGGGAGTAAGCATGGGGTCACGAAGAGTCAGACACGACTGAACAACAACAAAGCCCCACCGATCATAGGAAGGGTGGTAAGGAACCTGCAGGGCAGATTGAGAAATGTCAGCTGTATGTTGATAGCAAGAATGGAAAAAGTCACTCTAGGATTATATTAATAAAGTATGTGGATTCCTGCTGTAAAAAATACTAGACAAGATGGATTAGCACTCATCTTCATGATAACATATAAGGACATCTGCTGGCACGACAGATTGCCAGAATTACACGTTTCAACAACCTAGACTCATAATGGTGTCTTCTGAATTTGTAAAGTGTTTTTTAAACAAACAAACCTTGTCTGTGATTATTCTAAGCTTTGTTGTTCTGTTGCCAACTCAGTTCAGTGGTGTAGTATAAATTACTGCAACCCTCTGAAACATTTGCATACGTGCACATAAACATACCAGACAATGACACAGCAATATCAGTAAAAAGGTTTATTCAGTACTTCCTTCCAGCATTAAAGGCCACTGGATTTTTTTCAACATGAAATTGGACCCCACAAAATCAATCAGTCAGTTGCTGATAAGCATATAGAATGGATAAAGTTTGAGAGATTATTAGCAAGATTACTGAAAGTGCAAATGAAATCAATAGAAAATCCATTATTGCTTATGAAATGTAGCAGATTCAGGCAGAAAAAATAAAGGTATTTCTCTAAATAACATGTTCCATATATTTACCCATGGGATTATATCTGGCATCGAGACAGACCATGGCCATTATCATTTAAGGCTTATGGGGTGTTTTAGCAGCTCAGTCGTATGAAAGCACTAAGTAGTATTAGCAGGTTGCTATAAACCCATGTCACCGCTCTGACACTTTAAAACCGAACAATAATAGCATGTGTAGAGGCAATAATGCAAGACAGTAAAATGATGGTCTTGTACATACACCTCATAGGTGATAATCTGTGGTGATAATCTGGGACTCTTTTACACATGTACTTTGCGTGCAATTACAAGGAAGGTCATTATGTCATGCAACAGTATAACAAAAAGGTGGAGAGGGCTCCTAAAGTACAGTTGAGGAATTTCCTCCTCATGCGCCACTCCCTGCCCATGACTTTTATTCTGTCTGGACTTGCACATGCTAAGCACCTTTTAAAACCTATCCAGATTAAGCAATGCAACCTCTCCAGGTCTAACTGGGACTGTTACTCCTCTATAAGATACACTGTATTTTCCCCAGTGTCTCAAAGGGACACTATATTTGTTTGGATTAGAAGGGGACATGAAAAACATGGTATGTGGTGGGGACAGATGACACAAAAGCATGTTGGGTTCATGGAAGGACTGGGATTTGGGAAGACTGACTATACAAAATGGCATTAGGTTATGAAATAAAATACACAGTCATGACAGTCTATCCATTCAAACCAAGTGGAATGGTACAAGATAAGGAGTATTAGTACTGTTAATACATAAAACTCCCTGAAGATGCAATATTAGAGGCAGAGTTCTATTAAGGTCATTAACATCAAGGGTAATAAAATCTATCTGCTACATAGAATACAGGTGCAAATTTGTAGAAACTTAAAAGGGCCTGTGATGATCACTCTGCAAGCTTAAGGTCTTATTGAGAAGAATGGAGGGGGAGAAAAGAACTGAACACAACCAATGGTTGTGTGTCACACATCATGGTGGTTAGGGGAAGAGGTCCAATGAACTTCAAATCAAGCAGGGACAACTAGAAGAATTAATCCTTAGCCTAAAGTGTATGTTGGGTCATTGTTAACCACTTTCAACTCTAAAAGACTAGGATCAGCATATGGTCTTCAACTGTAACAGTCTTTTGCCAGTGCAGCATGTGTAATATGTACTAAGTAAAACTGTTTGACTCAAAGAACTGCACATCTGGCAGGAATCCCAAAACAATTTGGTCCAACAGGAGTCAGGACACAATACATGATACAGAAATTGTTATTATATGGCACAGTAACTATATATCTTATATTCATGTCTTCAAATTATTTGGTTAATACCTGGGTCACTTATGCTCCAAAATGGTATTGCTTAGAATGAGCATAAGCCAATCAGGTTGCTCAATTCAGAGCATGTCTCCTTGAGAACAACAGAGAGGTGTCCATCGGCTCCTATTGGAATGCAGAATCAATTCGTTCCTTAGGAACCAAAAGGTCTGTAACCATCTTTCCTTCTGTAGCTGGTCAAGAAGAGAAAATTCCTGCTCAGGCTACCCAATTATCAGCGCGCACACACGTACCTTTCTAGTGTCTCATGCTCCTTTGGGAACCTGGGATGTAGGGGAATCTCAGGTATCTCAATGTGTAAAGATAATGGAGGATCTAAATATTCAAAAGATACTAGTTCTGATGACTCTATGTTAACTCCAGGCACTACGCCTCTGTATGCCAGTTGCTAGGGGATACGAGCAGGAGGGTGCTATTGTACTCATGTTCTGCTTGTGGGCTCCCCAAAGGACTTTGTTCACTGTGGGAAAAGAATACTGAACTAGAAATGCCTTTGGCCTGATCCAGCATGGCTCTTCTTCAGTTCTTATCATGCAGGTGCCATTTCATTTTATGTTCACATGCTGGGAAGCTGCACTCTCCAGTACATGCAGCCAAATAAATATGCACATTATCTATGCACTTAAGTATTATACTTCCCCACTCCCACGTAGGACAAATCTCCTGTGACACGGCCCTCATCCTAATCAGTCAAACATCTATATTTTTTATTTAAAATATTTGTGAACATTTCTTCATCGAGTTTGGTTGTCTCTCCAAGTGATTAAGAACAATCATGAAAGCAGTAATTATAACCTTTCTCCTTATGGCTGCGAAGTGGGTCTCTGCATTAGTATCAACGGGACAGGAAAAGAAGCTGGAAGGAAGTATGGCACTCAACGCCAAAGATGCGTGCGTTGTGGTCCTCTCAAAACCACCCTCTGTTAGCGTGCAGGGAAAAGGACAGCTTGGTACAGGCAAGCTCTTGATCACCGTCACTCATTACCAGTTTAAACCTGTAGTCCCCATTGGTGAGGAAAGAAGGCAAGTCCATGTTGGGTATGAAGAAGTCAGATGGAGGCAAGTTGTAAGAACCCTGAAAAGGGGAAAAGACACAGACACACACACAAAACTATCAGCCCAGATCAGTCAGTGCTTTGTGTCATCTATGTTTAGTTATCAGAACAGACTCTCAGTGCCATTAGGCTGCACTCAACAGGCAGAACCTTTAAGACAGCCTTCCCCAAGCTGGTGCCCTCCTGATGTTTTGGACTTCAATTCCCAACAGTCCCAGCCAACAAGGCCAATGATCATGAATGCTGGGAGTTGTAGTCCAAAACATCTGGAGGGTGCCAGGTTGAGGAAGGCTGCTTTAAGGCAAGAGCCAATAAATGAGGGTACACAATTACAGCTTGATCGGCAAGGCCACTGAAATAATCCAGGTCCTCACTGGAGTCAGCAGAAGGCCAATCCAACTTGCATGGCCAAAACAATGCACTCCAGGATGTCAAAATGTGGAAGATGCTACCTTCTGCTTCTAGAAGCAGTTGTAGTCAGCTGGGGAAGGCAGTTTCTGGCTCCCAAATCTTATAAGGCCCAAGCTGCTGCATGCACATTCAGACAGAGGCCTCCGATAAGCAAGGCACAAAATATGAACCTCAATTTAGGACACACTGAGAAGCGGTCTTGTAGGCTGTCCCTTTTCAGATTAGCACTGACAGGATGAGGAAGAGTAACAGAGCTGGGCAAGAATTTTGAAGCCCATCTTTTCAGTCCCGAGCAACGGATTTCACAGACAACGATGATCTCTTTCATTGGCACTTTCCTTCCTTTACTCTCGTACAGCCTGCCTCAACCTGGTGCCCTCCAGATGTTTTGGACTATAATGCCCAGGATTCATAATTGGCGATGCTAGCTGGGGCTGAAGGGAGTTGAAACCCAAAACATCTGGAGGGCACCAGGTTGTGGAAGGCTGCTGTACTGCATCATTCACCCTTTTTTTTAAATTCATGTACAGCTGAACTCAAGAGGTTCAAGGGATCATAGGTTTTGTAATGTTATGCATTTTGTAATCTTAAGGCTTACTCATTATGTAAACAGTTAGATGGTCTCACACATGTACAAGGAGGTTCATACTAGAATGTTCCTTGATAAATAAACTTGCAACAGATCTGACTGAAATTTAAGATGTTGGTAAGTTTATCAGTTGTTCTGCTTGGATGGAGCTTCATTTTTCAAAGCAATTCTGCTTGTAGTGGTTGACTCCAGAGAGAAAGCCAGTGGGTTGGATCCAGGATTTGCCTTCTCTGAATGGAAGGTGCCTGCACCCGATTTTCAGGTACCCCCGCTCCCCCGTGCCACAGCTCCCCCGTTTCAGCAGGATCCCCCAACCCTCTGTATAGTGTTTTCAGGGTGCTGGACGGGCTGCCATGGGAAGGTGGAGATGAGGAATTCCACTTCGGCCAGCCAAGCTGCACACACCTAAATCTGAATCCAACCCAGTGCAAGGAACTGCCATTCCCAAATGGGATTTGTTTTTTGGTTCCCAAGTATAGAAAGCAACTGGCCAGAGCTTGGGCTTACCGCTTTGAAGGGGCAATGACAAGGGATCCCATAAGACTGCAAGGGTTCTGGACACGGCTGGCCTGGAGGGACAAGGGAGTCCAGTTTGGCACAAAGGTCATTATAGGTACAGCTCCCAAGATCATCCATGCAGGGGATCTTTAGCCACATTTCACCAAGCCTCTTCTCCAAAGTCACATTTCCCTAGGGGTAAACATTACACAAAGTGTTAACACAGCCTCCCACTTTTCTCCACAAATTTGCCTCTCCTCCCCAATAACGCTTCTACAGCATAATTCTTAATACAGCTTGACCAGCTGGTCATCCTACTAATAGGCTGTTCAAGTATCTTACTGTACGCCATCGACAATGCCACAGACTTTGTGAGACCCAAAGCAGGCACTCAATCATCTTCTGGAGGTACACCCATAAATTTAATCCTTACCTTTCTGCTTATCTCACACAAAAGTTAAGTAGATAACTGCGCTTCTTCACAGAATGCATAATTGACTGATGCAATCCACCCTCAAGGCAGAACATGGTGTCCCAGTGAAAGGCATCAACAAAAGCCAAAGTTAAGGAAAGTGTATAGCTCCATACAGTTCTCTTTTATACAAATAAATACTAATGTTATAACAAGGTAACAATAACAAATATATCAATATAGAAAATTAAAACTGGAATGTAGAGAGTCTAATTTTTGTATTGATATATGGTTATAAGATTAGTATTTATTTGTATTAAAGAATACTGTATTCAGCTGTACATTATCCTTAGGGCGCAATCCTATGCGGACAGTCGGCAGCCTCTGAACCCAGAGGCCACCGAGTATCCAATGCAGGATGGCTGGAGCTGGAAGAGATATTCACCTCCGTGCTCCAGCCGCCTTGCATTTCTGCTAGACAGTCGATTTTGCCCCTTCTGGCAGCGGCGCCGTGGAGTGGGAGGGAAGGAGGCTGGGGCAGCCACAGTCTAGTTCATATGGGTGCTGCCACAGTCTCCTCCCCTCCTCGCCCCCAGGAACACCCGTTTTTCTCCGTCTCCCTGCTCCATTTTCCGAGCGTGGACAGGCAGCCAGAGTGGTTCTCCCCATGGGGAGGAGGCGAGGGGGAGGAGGCAAGGAGCACAACCTCGGAGCCAGGAAACTGAACAATCCTATGGCCCCCAGGTGCTCTCATTGTCCCAGGCCATAGGATTGCTCTCCCCATGCATTTGCTTTTCCTTAATGTACTCCTTAACGTAATGCTTTTATTGAAGGTCTGTCTTCTTGCTCTGTTGATTGTGTCCCAGTATAAGGCAACATGTAGTATGCTATTAGCCCAGAGCAGCCTTCCCCAGCCTAGTACCTTCCAGGTGTGCTGGACTACTGGCTAGGGGATGCAGGGAGTTGTAGCCCAACACATCTAGAGAGTACAAGGTTGGGGAAGGCTGTCTTAGGCCTATAATCCATGTATTTGTCTATCAAAGGCCACCTGAGGGAGGTGGAGGGGTCATGATAGATAAAAAGGAAACCTCTGTGATCAAAAGCTATAGAACCATAGGAAGTTACCTAGTACCATGATGCTATTTCTACATCTAACCCAGCATTAACTGAGTCTGTTCTCCAAAGTCTCCACCCTGGGTCTTTTCCCATCACCTGCTAGAGACGCTAAGGGCCTTCTGTAGGCAAAGCACGTATTCCACCACTGAGCTATGGTCACTCCCCTGATATACCTCTGATTTCAAGATACTGGGGTAAATGGTGCTTTTCAGCCCCCAGAAACATCTGGATGTGTGGTCACTGAGAAAAACAAAATGCTGGACTAGATGCAGCTTTGATCCGATTCAGCATGGGGTTCTTACTTCTTTAGATACCATAAATCACCACAAAAGGGCAGTAAAGAGCAATGAAGAGTCACATTGCAACAAACTGAGGGGCTGAAGCATTTCCTTCACTACTACCGAGATCAAGAGCATTAGGTCAGATTCTCTTCCCCACTCCTAGATCCCCTCCCAGCTTTCTTATATCACGTAAAGCCACTGCTTCAGGTTTTGGAGGTGCAGGGCGCAAGAAGGAGAACTGTTTAACCCTTTTCTTTCCATCCATTTGTCTGCACTCAAAGAATTGTGAAGAAATGGCTGGGATGAAAAGCATTAAACTTTCCTTTTAGCCCTCCTGCCCCCCCCCCCCCGTAGCTGCATCTGCTTTACAATACACACACACATATACATGCCCGAGGGTGGGGGGAGGGAATGAATCACAGAACTACAGTCCCACCATTAGAATCCAACCATGAAAGAATATTCTTCATCATCAGAAAATTGACCTATTGCCTTATTATCTCTGCCGACACTAAGGGGGAAAGCCCTAAGCTCTCTTTCACGAAAGCTCAGTTTAAACATACAATGTGTGGTCACTGAGAAAAACAAAATGCTATAATCCAGCTATACGGGCAAGGAATACTGTAACTAAGCCACCCAGCCCCAGCTGGTTCGAAACCGGGTCCTTCTCCCTCCCCTCCACCAGTATATGAAGAGTTCACATGAGGACAGCTCAAAAGGCCGGGGCTCCAGGGGCCTCTTCTGCTTTCATTGTTGCTTCCGGGAACAGCTGAGGTGACTGTTCTCCTCCAACTCACAAGACATCAAGCTCTTCCCTTGCAATCATGCCAGGACCCTGTCCCATTGAGGAGAGAGTAGGGATGCTTGAGAATTTTGTACAGTCCACATTTCGAAGCATATTGTTGTGATTCACATTTCCCAGGCTAATATACAGGCTGGAACGCAGTTATCCTTTGGATTTCACACTTCTCCAAATTCTGCAGCTCTCGGCTCAAAAAACGCATACAAAAATGCTTATTTCAGGATAAAATATGCACAGAAATGCATCATTTGGGGGAAAACAGATTCTATAATATGTATTGAAATAAGTAATTTAATGCAAGTTGTTGTGTTTTTAAGTTGCAGATTGATGCAGAAACGGGATGGAATGGTCTTATGAACACATGCAAAACTGACATGGAAAAGAAATAGACTGACCCATCCATTCCTAGGGAGCAGCGCTTTCTGCAGAATTGGAGAGACTGAGCATTTGCCAGCGGCCCCAAGATTGGCAATGGGCCCTCTGCCCCAGCAGCATCTCCACTGTCACTTCACATGGATAATTCAAGAAGATCAGAGGCAGTGCAGAAGAATTCTCCATCACTATGCTGCACGTATTCGTTTAAAGAGTGCCACTGAGGGTGCCTTGTCCAAGGACCCCCATGATCCTGTATCTGGCACAGCCTTGCTGCGTCTCCCCTCTAACAAGCTCCCTAGCTTACTTTGTTCTCTCTGTCAGTGTAACTGTTCAGAAACTGCCACTAAGGACCACTGTGCTCTTGCTATATAGCACATATATATGAGAGAATACTTAGTCCTAGCTCAAGAAGGATTCCTGTCCTTTGATGTGAGTGAGAGTGACTTTGGATATTCTGAAGTAGAGTTGAAGAGGACACACAAGCAGGTTGCATTACCTCTTGCCACACTTCTGTACAAAAAAAAAATGGGGAACTTGAATGGAGCAAAATGCAGAAGCTCTAGATGTGAAATAGTTGTGCACGTGCGCACCGCCCCCCCCCCCCCCATCCCACAGGTTCCAAATTGGATGTTACTTCTGAATCTTGGAACAAAGAAGTGCAACTCACAATTCTGGCACTACCTGTTCTGGGTTTTTTTCTTTTCTTCCCCCCCCCCCCCCCCGGACAGCATTCCCCTAGAGGCAAGGCTGAGACTTAAGATATGCAGATGTAGTTGCTTAACAGGGAAGGATGGGCTGGATCCAACCCAATTCCTGTGGATAGGCCTTCAAATGCTGAGAGTTGGTTAGGGAAGCAGGTATTTGAAGTCTGGGAGTGCTTCACACAAGGCTACATACTGGCACCTGTAGAACCGCATGGTGTGGAGAAAGTGGATAGGGAGATTCTCTCCCTCTCTTGTAGTACCATAATCCGGGCTCATCCCATGAATCTGATCAGTGGGAGATTCTGGACAGACAGAAGGAAGTATTTCTTCACACAGCGCATAGTTAAACTATGGAATTCTCTATCACAAGATGTAGTGATGGCCACCAACATGGATGGCTTTAAAAGGGAATTAGACAAATTCATAAAGGATAAGGCTATCAACAGCTACTAGTCCGGATGGGAACATATATTCCAGTGTCGGAGGCAATATGCCTCTGAATGCCAGTTGCTGGGAAACATGACTGAGAATGTGGAGGTGCTGTTGCATTCATGTCCTAATTGTGGGCTTCCCACAGGCAGCTGGTTGGCCCCTGCATGAACAATATGCTGGACAAGATGGACCCATGATCTGATCCAATATGGCTCTTCTTCTGTTCTTCTGTTCTGAACTCTATGCTACAGAAAACTGAACATTTAACAATCCAACATAGGAGCTTATGTTAAACCTGACTCCAATTGGCCATAAGGATTAAGGTTTGGCCAGCTTGACACAACAAGCTTCCATTTTAAGAAGCTTGTGGAACCCTAGTATGGGAAGTTTAGTTTGTTCTAATCATATGGGTATCTTTGTCCCCTTAGATAGCCTTCTACTTCTGCTACCTAATGTCTGTTAAATGCCCTGAATAGCTCTACAGATATTTCCCATTTATGGTCGTTCTATCTGTGAAACATGTCAAGTAGAAATTACACCATTTGTGGTCTACCTAGTGGTAGAATCAAATTTCCTCATTAGCATGGATAATGGAAACTTTTTATTAGCAAAAGCATCCCTCATTAGCTTTTCATAATTATTTCTAATAATTTGCAAGATGTTGGTTGATTCACTTCCTGGGAGGAAGAGAGGTGATGAACACCCCTTTGCTCAAGGGCGAGACTTTAGTTCCCCAGGAGACTCATTTGGAGACCCACTGTCAGTGAGACCAACCATTGCCATCTAATAATGTCTTTGCTCCTTTTTTCTTTATTGTTGGATCACATTTGCTTGCTCCTCTTGTGGGCCTCCAGATGTTTTGGCCTACACTCCAATCAGTCCTAGCCAGCATAGCCAATGGCAAGAGCCAATGGGAGCAGTAGGCCAAAACATCTGGAGGGCCAAAAGTAGCCTACCCTTGATCTATGTACTTGGTATACATACCAAAGGCACACATCCCTTTGTTTTAAAAAGAGATGAATGTTCATCCTGTAGTTATTATCAGATTTTAAAAGTAACCACGACGTATGTTCTTAACATACGTTATTTAATATTGAGGATATTTAAGAGAAGGCCTTTAAACTTTGATGAGAATCTTGCCACCCCACCCCTCACTATAGAAATCTAAAATGGCACCCCTGTATTCAGTCAATGAAAGGGAGCTAACACAGATGGGAAGGCTGGCTACACTCTTGACACACAAAACAAGGCCACCTGGTTAGGTATCTAAAGCCTATCAGCTGAAAACAGCTTGGGCACACTGCCACTTCCTTCCTCATGATTAGTGGTAGTAAGCATCCCACGACAGAAAAGAAGCAGAAGCAATTCTGAGAATCACACAGGTGCCTGCCTATGAACATCTGCAGGCTGGCCACTTTCTCCCTTGGGAGCAGCTCATACCCCTCAAGTGGCCCTGGATTTCTCCAAGCACACTTCAGAGTCCCTCCTTCTTCAGTCTAACAACATCTAGGAAGGAAGGGACAAGGAAGGAGCAGGAAAAGCTCTGGTATGTCCACACCCCAGTCTTGTGTTCTTGCTGTACGAAACAGCCATGCAAACTCCTGTGTAATCTAGTGCCAGACCTGGCTGGGATAGACACACCAATCAAATTACGTTAAGCCTTTTAAAGCACTGAACAGTCCCAGTGTATTTTGGATAAGTATTCTATAATATGAGAGATATGAGGAACTGTTTCTGCCTGGCTTGGCCCCATTGCCTTTCATGTACCTTCAGAGGTGCAGCAAGGTTTATAGTGGTGGCAGCTGATGCGCTAACTGTCACATCTCCTGGGATGGAAACTGGATCTGGGCTTACAGACAGACTCTTAATCACAGCAGGTTCCGATGAAGGGCCACAGTTCTCCCATGCGAAGCTTTGGACCTAAAGGGTTTAGAGGAAGAATGTGTTAAAAGAATTGCACTATGCTTGACAGGGGTAGAAGCAATCTGAGCTAGGCACACCAAGGAAAAGTAATACCTACTCTGAAACTTGACATCATGCTCAACAGATACAGGGAACATGACTATGAAAGATTCCACCATGGATGTGTGTGGAAGTCTATTGTTCAGCAAACCCCAATTAAGGGAAACCAGCGGATTACCCATAAACACAGTTCACAGAGAAAAATAAAATCTAACGAAAGGTTTAACTTAACAGCATTAATTATTAACAGCATTTATTTATGTAACATTTATTGCTGTTACATCTTTTACCTTTACAAAACTTCCTTAAGTACAATGCTCTTGATGTAAACTCCAGGGCGACCACTGTAACATCCTTATTCTGGTCCATTAACAACCTGAAGCTTGAGGTTTGCCAATGAGCACACACAACTCATGGCAATGTAGATCCCTTCCCTTCATGATTTGTTTACAGGCCATATGTTACTGGCATATCATTGTACTTTGGCCTGCATCTGTGTTTATATAGGTGTACAGAGACTATTTTGTTAAATTTAACAGCTAGAGACTTCCTTTCTGAGCAATAACTAAACCTTGACTGGGTTACTTTTAACTGCAGGTGTCTCTAAATCCCTTCATGATTGGTTATCAGGCCATATGTTACTGGCATATAATTTTACTTTGGCCTACCCTTCAGTTTATAAAGGTGTACAGAGACTTCTTTGTGTTCATATTTCATTTTGCTCCAATTTGCAATTAATTATGTTTTTTTCATTATACCTGACATGTTTTTGATATTAAAAATAAAACTTTATAGTATGTTGTTTATAGAAGATATCCTAATTCTTTAAAAAAAGCTTTATGGACATAAATAAACTCCCAACTTTGATTATAGTGGAAACCGCTGTTATTCATGGAATCTGCATGTCAAGAGCTTTCTAATTGTTTTAACTGTTTTAACCATTGTTTTATTCTTTTATCATATTGTTCACCGCTCCAAAATCTTCTGATGAGGAGCTGTATGTAAATATTGGAAAGAAAGAAAGGTGTTTCACGAGAATCAGTCAAGGGGAAGACAGTCAAAAAGGGATGACCAAGTAACTCCCAACTTTGAATTATATATGTAAGTCGGGCAGGGCTGGCCTACTATCAGAGTGAGGCACCTGCCTCAGGTAACAGGTGCTAGGGAGCAGGGGGCAGTGATGAGGTGTTGTATCACAGAGATGTGTGTCACATAGCCTGTCCTGCACTCCTGGTGTGGTGTTAGATGTTGTCTTGTCCTCAGCGTTGAACTAACATTCAGCTGCCAGTCTGGCTAGCTTCTGTACATGGATTGGCAGGGGGGGCACCATCTTGTCTTTTGTCTCTGGCAGCAAAATGTCTTGGGCCAGCCCTGGAAATGGGAGCCTTATTTCAAACCACATCCTAGAGATTTTATACTTCTATCTTCTGCTAATATGCACAGGCTTCTTTCTACTCATGCCATCTGAAAATCATCGCAGTGTGGAAAGCTTGGCAATTCTGTTGTCCATGCTAAGCACTCAGACTACTGTTCCTCATTCCCCTGTCGTATGAATAATAATACTGATAATCCCTCTCAGGAGAAAATAGAAGCTTCTATATACTCAGTAAAGAAGTACAATATTTTGAACAGTGGAAGAATGTAAAAGGAGGCCAGTGCAAAAGCACAGACTCCAGAACAGGGAGTCACAGATAAGTTTACCATAACAGATTCCCTGTTAAGCTCTATGTCAATGTTACCTATATCATAATGAGCTTTGAACTTTTGTGACATTGCAAGCAGTGGACTGCAAAGGGAGAACCTCAAGGGAGTGTGGAAGGGCAGGACCCTAACGGCAGAGAAAAATCAGAAGTTGAAGAAGAGAGTTGAGAAATGACTGTGGGAAAACATCACAAGGCCTTAGGTCAGAGGAGTGCAGCATGTTACTGGCAGAAGAGTGGACAAAAAGACAGGAGTGCTGAGCAGTCAAAAGCTGGCTGAGAGTGACGCAACAGATAAAGGCAGCACACATTCACAAGGAGGATTTGAGAGAATAGGGAGGGAGATTAGAGGATATAGGGTACATACGGACAGGAATTCTAGGCTCAGCTGCTCTCATTTTTCTAAGTGTTGTAATGTTTTTGTATGGAGGCTCATTCTATCCGTGGTGCTCCCCCACCCCACCCTCCGCAATCTGAAGTGGTACAGCCCAATCAAAGGCCTTCAGTGAGGCCTAAATTTCCATTCAGCTCCTGCAAAAAAACTTACGTCAGCAACCAGGGCCTCATTAATTCCCAAGGCCTTACAAAAGAAAAAGAAAGAAAACACACAGAAAAGAGGACAGCCTACAATCATGTTTTGTTTTGTCTGAAGAAAGGAGTGGTTCACTGGACATATGGGCTAGGGCAGACCTTCAGGACAGAAGATGTAAACTGATAAGAAGAAAGTGGCCAGGCTGGAGAAGCTGGAGTTTTGTCACGTCCCTTCAGTTTGCAATCTAATCCCATGACCGTCCTGGACATTTCAACTAGTTTCTTGCCCCATTGCTGGAGGATTTTTGTCCACCATTACACTAATCCCCCTCACTAACCTGCAGCCACTGGTGGCATATTTAAGGTCACTTCTGATGATGCCAAATTCCTATGCAAAATTATTTATTTTATTTTTAAGACCACCTTTAAGGCTAGCACCCTCTCAAGGTAGCGTGGAAAGCACTCCCCTATTTAAATAAGCATGTAACCTACCTAGCAATCATGTCCTGCTGCTGGCACTCTACTTCAGATACAGAAGTGCTTTTCTGTGTAGGAGGTTTAGAACGTTTGATGCAGCTGCAGCTTAAACAGACTGGTTAGACAGGGGCAACTCACCTTGGCTCCAACCCATAAAACTTCAGTCAACTTGAGAGAACAGCTTGTAGGCTCCGAAGGATCTCTTTCACACAAAGGCACAGCACTGCAGTCTCTAACTATTTCATCACACTGTACTTCAGGCCTCTACATACTGGAATGGGTGTATAAAAGTAGTGGCATGCCTCAGACACTTCATGGAACTCCTTGTGGTCTATCCTTACTGTACTCCATTTTGGGTAAAGTCCAACTTTCCTGATCCACAAAATGTAAGAAAGGTACTTATTCTTGAGGGTAAGCATCTGAATTTTAATTATTAAGCCATTTATTGAACCTAGGCAGCTCAGCTAAGTGTCTCTACAAACACAGATTTTTAAAAAATACTGCAAAGACTCCTTGGCCCCATTTGGCCAAGGGTCATTTCTGGCACACTGAAGATCAGATATCCAGAAAGCAGTGTTTTATAAATGATATGGCAGGGTGCGTTTTTTAAAACCCTCTTATTATATTCTAACCCGAGATTCATTTTGGTAAAATGTGATTGTCCGGAGCTATTCACTGACCAACCACTTAGCACAATGATGGCCAAGTTGTCAGGTATAATTGGAATTCACAGAGCAAGACAGCAGTTTTGTGTTGTGCAAGTGACACTGGGCACTCCAGATTTTTCTGAACTGAATTAAACTGCCATCTAGGAATCGAAAAGAACTGAACAGGATTCTGGGACATTGGCTGATCTCAGGTTCACGGTCTCTCCTGCACAACAGGCCTAGAGATGACCCTAAAGCAGGGATCAGGAATGTGCAGCTTTACAGATGCTGTTGGACTGCACCATTGGCTATGCTGGCTAGGGCTGATGGAAGCTGCAGTCCAATAACATGTGGAGGGCCACACGTTCCCCACCCCTGCCATAAAGCAATTAAAACTGTCAGGAGTGCTGAGGTTTGCATTCAAGAAGCAAACAAACCTGGGCACAAGAAAGATATATGCATTCTGCCACGATGGACAGAATGTACCATGCTATTTATCGGCATTAAGATTTCAACATATTGTATTGTTCCATATAGTATGGAACGGTTGGTTATCAAAGTTATATGAAGCGATTACTACTACGATTACCTCAATTGTGTCTGTAAGGATCTGCAACTGGTGAAATGTAACACATCAATCAGCCCTTCCTTTGTAGAAAGGTTACATTTCTGCACGTACAGAGGCAGAGGAAATATCTCAAGACCAGAAGATTGAAGACCCCTCTAAAAGTGGGACTGCATACTCAAAAATAGCATGTGGTACAGCCCTCCTGGCAGTATACCACTTCACAATACATGTGAGAAGTCACATCTTTGAATCCTGCTTTATGCAGAAGACTCTCTACATGCAGAAAAATTGCTCATCAGGAAGAAGGCTGTGTTAGAACTTTTATCCCTTATATGCTAGTTACCCACAGGCAGTGAGTTTTCAACATAGAAGAACATTCCATCATGCAGTGCTGCATGGTGTTTCTAAAAATGTAGATCAGCTCTAAATCTGACCCAAGAACCACCAACTTAAGCCCAGTTTTGTGACACATGAAAGTACATTTATTTGAACATTATGCCAAAAATACTAAAGCGCTAGCATTAAATGCTAGCCAACACAGCAAGAGTTCAGTACACACCGTTCCAAAACGAAAGTGTTGGCCCAAGACTCAAACCTCATGAGAAGGTTGTGACTAATGCAAAACTAGCATGTAGTGGAACAAATGGGGCTGGGGTGGAATATATGGGTAAGCCATGAATGAAATGCTTCTGCTTGTCATGCCCTCAGCAAAAGACCCACTTGTTTTCACTGGGTTTTTTATAATGTGTGGGCTGCATGTTTTATTGCTGTTATCTATTTTTATAGTATTTTAGTGTACATTTAAACTCAACATTAAAAAAACTAAGATCATGGCATCTGGCCCCATCACTTCCTGGCATATAGAAGGGGAAGAAATGGAAGCAGTGACAGATTTTACTTTCTTGGGCTCCAAGATCACCGCAGACGGTGACTGTAGCCCTGAAATTAAAAGACGCTTGCTCCTTGGGAGGAAAGCTATGGCCAACCTAGACAGCATAGTAAGAAGCAGAGACATCACCTTGCCGACAAAGGTCCGTCTAATCAAAGCTATGGTTTTCCCAGTAGTAATGTATGGCTGTGAGAGCTGGACTATAAGGAAGGCTGAGCGCCGAAGAATTGATGCTTTCGAACTGTGGTGCTGGAGAAGACTCTTACGAGTGCCCTGGACTGCAAGGAGGTCAAATCAGTCCATCCTAAAGGAAATCAACCCTGAGTGCTCATTGGAAGGACAGATAATGAAGCTGAAGCTCCAATATTTTGGCCACCTAATGCGAAGAGAAAACTCCCTGGAAAAGACCCTGATGCTGGGAAAGACTGAAGGCAAAAGGAGAAGGGGACGGCAGAGGATGAGATGGCTAGATAGCATCACGGATGCAATGAATATGAACTTGAGCACGCTCCGGGAGAGAGCGCAGGACAGGAAGGCCTGGCGTGCTATGGTCCATGGGGTCACGAAGAGTCGGACACGACTGAACGACTGAACAACAACAAAGTGTACATTTATTTATTGCCTACTTGTATACTTTTGTATTTTTTAAAAAAATCGTGTATGCCACCTTTAGGGGGTTTTACCTAAAAGGCAGCCTAAAAATATTTGTTAATAAACAAAATCCCTTCCTTCATTCAAGGATATGTTCCTTCACTGACCATAGATGTTATTACCAACCAAACATTTCCCTCAACAGCAAACAGACTCTAAGTATAGGACAGAGAAGGCCATAGCTCACTGAAAGAACGCATGCTTTACATGCAAATGGTCCCAGGTTCAATCCCTGCCATCTCCAGCTACGGCTGAGAAAGACCCCTGTCTGAAAACAGCTGCCAGTCAGTTTAGACAATACTGAGCTCAATGAACCCATGGTCTCACTTGATATAAGGCAGCATCCTATGTCCCTATGTAGAACAGGACTTGAGGAACAATATTACAGTGTGTTCAGTCACTCACTGTCAGCAGGTTCATCTAACTGAATCTGCAACATTTATCATGCTCTGCTTCAAATAACATGGGGGAAAAGGGTGTTCAGCCATTGCACCATATGTGGAAACAAGACCCATTTGCTGGAGTGTTAGATTTGGGTGCGGGGAAACTCTGGTCCAAATCCACTTTCAGCTACAAAGGCTTGAGCAAGTTACTATTTATACTACAATAGATGGTTATTACTATCCATAACTATTATTACTACTGTAACCCACCTCACAGTTTGACCTATACAACTCCACGTGACCTAAGCATACCTTCACAAATAGCCTCTTTAGCTTGGGTCAAGGTGCTGCTCCAGCATAACCCATAAGAATTGTTGAGGTGCTTGTTTGCTGCTCTCCAAAGAGCATTGCTGAAATACTTCTAACGCAAGCAACTGACTCTGATCCATTCCATGTCAGGCAGAAAATAAAGCTTTACATTCTACTCAACATGACAGGAGACTGCATACCCTAGACTGCAATCACAAGCTCCACTAATCACTCTTGGACTTCATTTACATGCCTATTAAATCTTACACCATCGGTATGATTAACTTCTAACAGGAACATTTGTAATTAGTAGCAGTAATAATTGTCCTTCCCATTGAAATTTCACTTTTCATTAGTGGCAAGAATCAACTGTAATATTAACACTTGTATACCCAGAGTCATTATGACCACCTATGGAAAGAAAATTAAATCAATGTGATTTTCCGTAATTAACAAAATCAAATAAAATTAACCAGTACCATTATGGGCTCCTAGTGCAGTAACCTTGCTGGCTCAGATCAGCTGTTACCTATACCCTCTACCTATACTAAGTGTTTGGTACAATTCCAGCTATTCTACTTTGGTATATCTCATAGCTTTACTAACTATACCAAATTTTGAAAAAAGACTGTATTATAGTCATTCACTCAAATAGCAAGAGAGGCGCTAAAAGGAAATGTTAACTGAAAAAGAGCCTCCCATGATATGGGGTGAGAGAGTTTTGTGGAACACAGTTCAATGTTTTCTATATGAATTGTATATATAGGAGGCAGAAAATGTGGCATCTCTCAAATGCTTCCTGAAAACACACTTGTTCACCCAGGCTTTCCCTCAATTCTAATTAAATCAATCACACAGTTCCTTGTATTGCTTTTATTGTAACTGGAATTGTTTTTAATCTTGTATTTTCAACACTGTATTTTAAAAGTGATTTTGATATTTATATGTGAACCCCTTAGGGATTTTATTATCTTTAGTGGTATATAAATATCACAAATTAAATAAATATGTTAAAAATGCAATTCTAGACGTAAGGAAAGAGCAATTGTATGATGTATTTTACAACGTAAAAATTTCCGGGGAAACAAATTATATGCCATCCTCCGTTGATAACATAGTAAACCACCCTTCCTCAATCTGCTGCCCTCCAAACGTTTTGTACCACTCCTGGCATTTCTGATCACTGGCCACGGTAGCCTAGGCTGATGGGAATTGAAGTCCAAACTATCTGGAGAGCATGAAGTTAGGAAGAGGTGCACTACTGGGCCGTTCTAACGGGGGGGGGGGGATGCATGTGTGTGCAAACAGCCAATCACAAGAAGGTGAAAGTGTTGGGAGACTTATTTTTCCACAGTAAGCAACCAACTCTTTCCCATTTAACAAACCTCAGAATTATTCCACCCCTTCCCCAAAAACCTGGCAAGAGCAGCGCGAAATGGGCCGAGCAGCTGCGACTTACCTTGCTGAGCCTCATGGGCCAGTCGTTTTGCAGCAGGACAAACCGCTGGTGTTGGGGGCCTCCGAGAACAGCTGGCCACAGCTGCAGGGCGCATAGCGTTAGCGAGAGTGCCAAGGCTTGCATTTCTTGGGCTGCTCCGGGACGCCTTGGCGAAATGAAGGGAAGCGCGCTTGAAGATGGAGCAACAGAAGCGAAGTGACGAACCCGATCACACTCGAGCAGGAAGATCGAGCCGTTGGGGGCTGATTTTATAGCCCCTGGCGGCCAGAGAGAAGGACCTGGACTTTACTGTGCTGGAGAAGGCAGATAGCTGGAGCGCCGAGCAATACGCAGGAGGGGTTGTTTGCTTCGTTCAGGCGCCGGCTTGCCTGTCTCCCTCCAGGCACTAGACGCCCAAGCTAGCCTGCCTCCTCCCTGTACAGCAGAGACGTTCCGACTGCTGAAAAAACCCGATTGCTTTGTATGTTGCAAGATCAGCTCCGGGAAACGATCACTGAGCACGCCCCGACGGAAGGGAAGCGGCTGTGCCCTCTGCTGGAGTGGAAGGTGCATTGCCCAGGCCAACCCCTGCCCCCCCTCCACCCCAGAACCCCTCCCGGTGTGCTAGGGTGCATTTTCACAAAACAAGGCGCGCATTTCCCTTCCTTTGTAAACCCAGCTTCGTTTTCGAAATGAGAAAACGTGCCAGGACATCACATCCTCCTAATCCCAGATATTTCATTTATAGAAACATTTATATACCGCCATTCGCCCCGGTGAAGGCCAGTATATGAGAGTGGCCAAGGCTCTCTGCACATGCTCAAAGCCATTCATCTTGTTTATTCGTGAATTCCAGTTATATAACGCAATTATGGTCAGTATTGGAATCTTCTTGTCTGGAGCCTCTCTTTAAATGGATGGCATTAGGTTCTCAGCATATTAAAGTAGACAGAGCGCCTCCCACGATTTTGGCAGTTAGGGAAGTGTGGCGTATGCTGTCATGTCAATTACAGTTTGATCCATTTGCCCATGCTAAATCGACTTTATGAGGAAATCCAGATCTAAGAATTGGCAAGAAAATGTTTCTATGGCCGATCTGGACAGATGATTTTTACTTTAGATCAATTAGTGGGGGTTGATGATGAGTTTTTGGTATTTTCAATTTTGCGAGATCAGTTTGATCTGCCAGCTTCAGCAGAATGGCAGTACTTGCAATTCAAACATTTGTTGTATCTAGATTTGGTCCTGCTGCTTTTACTGCCTCGGAGTCTCCGTCACTATTAGAAATACTTACCGAAGCTGATCAGATGTATTCATGTTTATAAACATTTATTATCAATGAATAAATATGACACAAGTGGTTTACAGCAGGAATGGAACAGGGAATTGGAACGTCCTATTTTGCTTAATCAATGGACTGCCATTTTGCAGTCTGTATTGGATATTTCAATGGATTTCAAAGGTTATACCTTATTCAGCAAAAGCTCTTGTTTTGGGTCTATTGGACACCACAACATCTTTTTAGTAAAGGCTTGTCAAATTCGGCTAATTGTTGGAGGTGTAATGTAGTCAATGCTTCTTTTATTCATACGTTTTGGAAATGCCCAATGGCCGCCTCCTTTTGGGAGGAAGTTATTGTACAGATAAGTTTTGTATTGGAAAGCTCTTTAATGTTTACTGATGTAAATGTTCTTTTAAATTACTTACCTGCTTCTTGGAACGTAACACATGGTCAGCGTAAATGGAGTTTTCATGCCCTTTTGGTTGTTACTGATACTATGATACTGGAACAATAAAAGCTCACAGCCTATAACTTAATGGACTGAAGACGTAACAACACTAGCAACATTTGAGGGAGTGGTATATAGGCATAACTTGCAAATGGACTTATATGCGGATATTTGGTCTGCTTTTACTGAAGTTTATGTGTAACCTCCCCCCCCCCCCGAATATTGTAATGTTAGAAACTGAGGATTTTGAGTATAGTATTATATTTTTATTTTTATTTATTTCTTCTTTTAGGTGTTATAATATTTTCAGCTTGTTTTGTTTCGTAAAAATTCACAGTAAAAGATTCACACACACACTCTGACCCGGTACACGTGATCAAAACAAGCCACAGTGGCTTGTTGTGAGCTGCAGCATGTGCTGGGCACGATTTGCATAACCATTGCCCAGCCGCAGCTTGTCATGTTGTCTGAACCTGGCTAAACATCCCTCAATAACCCATGGGATGTTGTAGGGTTATTTGAGGGTTGGTTAACTCTCCAACAAGCCATGCCATCCCAGTTTGGTCGACATTATAAGCTGGGGGGGTGATTATGCAGATTGCGGCCAGCATGCACCGTGGCTTGTTTTGATCGTGCGAACCAGCCCAGAGGCTTGCTGTGTAAGAAGAATCCCATGCAGGCCTGAATCACACAGGCCAGAACTGGCCAGTATTCAGCACCAGCCTGGGAACAGAACCAAGGGCCTGGGATGCCAAACTTCCAGGAATGTCTGCCTCAGCTATGTCCTGGGAAGAGAGGGAGCCACTGCTTCTAAAGGGTGTGTGCAGAGGAAGCATGTCAGCAGTTCATTTGCTAGGTGATATCCTCTGCATAACATAGGATAAGGGCCTTCTGGTTTCCACCAGCCCACCAGTGCATAGATACCAGCTTGTGATGGGGAGGAAGTAAACTGTTCACTGAACATGAAAATGACAAATAGGATTCCAGTAGATCCCTGATCATTTAATCGGTTGTTATTATTATATACCACTAAGCATGTAAGACAAAATGGAGGTGGGGATTGTAATTCACCTAAGGCAGCCTTCCCCAACCTGGTGCCCTCCAGCTGTGTCTGGCTACAAGTCCTATCATCCCAGCCAGGGTGGCTGGGGATGATGGGAGTTGTGGTCCAACACATCAGAGGGCACCATGTTGAAGAAGGCTAACCTAAGGCAGCAACAACACACATATAATCTCAGATAGCCTTACACGCATATAACCTTGCTGTGCTCAAATGCTGAATGGCTCCCATGCCCTTAGGAATCTGTGCTAAGGGCTGCGGCCCAGGTCATAACTCTCTGTACTGGGCTGGACTAGAGGGCCAACAAGGCCAATTCTATGTCTCCATTCCTTCCCCACCAGGTCAAATTAATGGATTGTTTCTTGGACCTCCCCCTATACTGCAGTAATGTTGAGAAAAGAATGAACAGAACATTGTTTTTCATAACAGGCAAGTGAGCTAACCCAAATGCAATGGCTGAGGAGCTGGAAAGCTATTATGCAACTGCATAGGGTACATAAAGCCTATTACTCAGGTTTGAAACTTACTCATACAGCATTTTCCCTAAGGGTACAACTGTGATA
The DNA here is from genome assembly GCF_057233095.1 of Heloderma suspectum. NCBI lineage: Eukaryota > Metazoa > Chordata > Lepidosauria > Squamata > Helodermatidae > Heloderma > Heloderma suspectum. Next base: position 268,148,153 of record NC_139459.1, on the reverse strand, counting down.
ACAGAAGATTTTGATGCAATGTATGTATGTAAAAGATGTGTTAACTTATGTGTGAACAAGTTTCTGGAAAAACATTCTGAACTGCATCTCTCAGATGTGTAGAACACTTCAGCTCATGAAAGTGAAGTACTATTTCTGTGCTATATGTGGGTGGGGTAGAAAATATGGTAACAGAGTATACAAACTGCTAGGTTTGCACCCTCTCCTTTTTCCTCTTGATCAAGTGTAGTTCTAGGAATGACTTTCTCCTAGATGTTTGTGGGGAAATGCTTGATTCAGCCATGAAGAGAAAAAAAGAGCTCATATGAGAGGACTTTTTTTACTCAGTACAAAACAATACAACATATCTCAGGGCCTTTCCAGACACGGGCCTTTCCAGACTTACTGTGCTCTTCTGCTAGTGTTGTGCAGTAGCAGAAATATTTGTCTGTATCCCTGATCCCCATGTTCAAGATGGGGGCAGAGCTAGTATTGCTGTTAAGATTAATACTGCTAAGCCAGGAAAGTCTAGCCTTCAAAAATAATTGGAGAAGGTGTTCTCTGGTGGCAGCAAATGCATAGCCTCTGAGGAAGAGCCAAAAGAGAGATGGAGAAATGGCCAAAATGTAACCAAGAGCACAATCTGACCCCACCCCTCCCCAATGTTGATGGCTGGAGGAAGGGGGGGGGCTGAAGTGCCCAGACAGTCAAATTAAACACATGGACCTGCCCAGCAAAAATGCCCCCCACCTTCTGCCTTAACCAGCTTGAGCCAGCAGAGCTGAAGACCAGGGGTGCAGAACCTGAGGCCCAGGGTCCAAATCTGGCCCTCGAGGGTCCCCCAGAAGGCCACACACCCTTCTCCCTGATTGTTTGGTGGTTTACTGCCTTTTGTGCAGTTTTTCGCCCAGTCTAAAAGGTTGAAATGCCTCTCCCAAGGCTCAGTTCCTGGCAGGAAGAGCTTTAAGCTGCAATAGACTGGTATTTTGGCCCTGCCCCCTTTTGCCCTGCCAGTCACTGGAATGTGGCTCCTAAGAGCTTCCCTGAAATTGAATTCAGCTCTCGGGCTAAAAGAAGTTCTACACCCTCCACTTCATTGCCTACAGGCCCTACTCAGGATTTCTCTAGCTCCTGGTAGACCGATTCTATACATGGATGAGGGGGAGCCTTCTGATGGGGTTACATCTAGTAAGTGTCCATGGCACGACCTCAGCCACCTTCCTCACAGAAAAAAAATGTGTGGAATAGTTGCATGACCAATTAGTAAAAAGGGTTGTTTCCCAGGAACTACAGTTACCACTTCTATTACTAGAAATCATTGATTTATCAGGAAACCTGCTTGAGTTCTACCCAGCAGGGTTTCATCTTTCTGGCTGAGCAAAGTTTCCCTGGGGAAACAGTCACATTAGAAAAATCCTCATTAGCCTGACTTTAGATATTAATTATGTCACACCTCATTGACTCAGCCAGCCTCTTAGCAAACCCTGACAGTGCCACCACCCTTCTCTTCCCCTCATCATGCATATTCTTTTAACAATAATGGAGATCTTATTTAACAACACTATAATTATTTGACTAAATCAGAGCCAAGCAGGAAAGAGTACAAGCTGGGGCCAGTAGGATCAACTAGAGAATACTGGTTTGCCACACCTAACATTCCCACCAACCCAATGTGACATGGCAGCTTTCATGTGAAGAACTAGATACTGTTTTTAGAAATGAACAATTTCTAGTTTAAAAAACCCAAAATACTGGTGGCAGCTGGTTCAACAACCACCCCCCAAAAAATTTTTTTAGTGCTCTATCATCCATCCGCCTGACCTTCCTAGTTCAGCCAGCCCAAGCTTTCCCTTTGGCCCAGGATATATTTTTCCAAGATTGTCATCACCGTTATCATGCTCACGTGATCCTGAAAGAATACCTTATTAGCTACTATGGCTGAGAGCATGACAAGGTGCTTAAAACAGGTAACTCAGATGTGGGCAACTTGTGGCCCTACAATGTTGTGGCCTACAACTCCCATGAACCTTCACCATGAACAAATATATTAATCAATAATTTTTCAATGCATCTGTTCCTACACCAATAGTTCATAGTCCTGCTCTGCCTTCCACGCAGCCCCACGCATGTGGAAAATGACTGAATACAGCTCATTGTGATGAGGAGGTTCTTAGTAATCAGGCAAGCATGACATGTGGTAGTTGATTCATGCATTGTGGCTGCAAAAAAGGCACCCTTCACCACTGCTGCAAGTGCAGCAGATGTGGGTCAAGAAGCACCACCAAGTTGTGAACCTGATCCTTCGGAAGGTGGGTTTTATAAGCCTATTAAGAACATAGAAATAATCGTCTTATTAACCAATTCGGCCCTCTCCTTCCAACCAACAGCACACGTACATCACATGGAGGCATTCAGGGGGTCCTAGGTCAGGGGTGGGCAAGTCTGAGCAAAGTGCCAGGTGCTTGGGCGTCAAATCCATAGGCTGTGTGAAACGCAGCTCAGGAATGCATTTTGCCACTGAACAGTAGTAATGGAGTTGAGCTGCGTTTGAAAAGTAGACCTAACTTTCTAGCCCTCATGGTTATTGAGAAAAGTGGATGAGGCAAATTTTGGGATGTTAGAGACACCAATAACTGTTGGGTCAGATATTTGAGCACCTGTGCTAATACTATTAGATTTCCGCACCCCAATACTCTGGCAGAATAGGTGTAGAGCTCTTTGCATTGCTTTGTGACCCACTTTGAGTTTTGGAAGGAAGTGGGATATAAAAAGGTAAAGGTAAAGGTGTCTCCAACCAGTCGTGTCCGACTCTAGGGTGCGGTGCTCATCCCCGTTTCTAAGCCGAAGAGCCAGCGCTGTCCGAAGACGCTTCCATGGTCATGTGGCCGGCATGACTGAACACCGAGGTGCACGGAACGCTGTTACCTTTCCCGCCGAGGCGGTACCTATTTATCTACTTGCAATTTCTTGCTTTCGAACTGCTAGGTTGGCAGAAGCTGGGACTGAAGACGGGAGCTCATTCCGTCATGCAGCACTCGGGTCTCGAACGGCTGACCTGCCGACCTTCCAGTCTGCAGTTCAGCGTCTTAACCACTAAGCATCTGTAAAAAAACAACAACTTTGAATTGTTAGAAATTTGTCACTGATGTCATTAAAATCCCACTTTCTCAAAATTCTGGCAGCATCTAGACCAGCTTATGGTACTGTGCTGGATGGAGCATTGTGTATCTAGGAGCATTCAAAGGGGTTTCTTGATGAGCCAACAATGTGATGTGGCTGCAAAAAAGGCAAATGCTATTTTGGGCTGCATTAATAGCAGTATAGCTTCCAAATAACATGAAGTACTAGTTTCTACTCAGCATTGGTTAGGCCTCATCTTGAGTACTGTGTCCAGTTCTGGGTACCACACTTTAAGAAGGATGCAGACAAACTGGAGAGGGTTTAGAGGAGGGCAACGAAGATGATCAGGGGACTGGAAACAAAGCCTTTTGAGGAGAGACTGAAAGAACTGGGCATGTTTAGCCTTGAGAAGACAAGACTGAGAGGAGATAGGATAGCGCTCTTCAAGTACTTGAAAGGTTGTCACAGAGAAGAAGGCCAGGATCTCTTCTCCATCATCCCAGAATGCAGGACATGGAATAATGGGCTCAAGTGACAGGAACCCAGATTCCAGCTGAGCATCAGGAAAAACTTCCTGACTGTTGAAGCAATGCAACAATGGAACCAACTACCTAGGGAGGTGGTGGGCTCTCCCACACTGAAGGCATTCAAAATGAGGCTGGACGACCACCTATCAGGGATGCTTTGACTTGGATTCCTGCACTGAGCAGGGGTTGGACTCGATGGTCTTATAGGCCCCTTCCAACCCTACTATTCTATGATTCTGACTAAGCCCTCCAGGCATGTTTGTAGTCAAAGAAGTCAATCTCTTTGCTTTATTGTGCAAATCAATCAGTCAAACAGCAATTCAAGGTACAGACCTTGTCATCTGATGGCAGCCTAATGCTAAGATCCCTGAATAATCTGGCACAACACTAATTAGCTTGCCTAAAGATCCCTTTGAAGGATGCACAACAGTAGGAGAGACAGTTGTTGCAAATCTGGCACCACTCTGCAGCACAGAACCTGAAGGGCTTTCTCAGTCCTGCCCTCAAGGATGGGCTTCCCCTAGAGACCTCTTGTAATAGGCCAATCTTGTAGACTACCTTACTTCTCTACGCTGCTCCTCCCTCTGGACCCGATGTCTGATCCCTGCATCTGTCACACCCACCTCCCACCCCCAGGTGAGTTGCTGTGTTCCCACCAAAGGAGAGATTATGGCTTTGCTTCAACTGATCAGTCTACATCTAGGTTCTTCCCTGTCTCTGTCTCCTTGAAGCTTGGGTTCCTCCCCTTTCCACTGTTCTTCAGAAGACTTCTAGTCTTTGTACAAGGCCTTTGCAGAGAATCTGGGCCCAGTCCTGACTGTGGCCCTCCAGCTGATGTTGGACTACCATTCCCATCATCCCTCACCATTGGCTATGCTGGCTACAGCTGTTGGGAGCTGCAGTCCAACAATTCCTAGAGGACCACAAGTCACCCCTCTCCCTGCATGCCCTAGATGATGACTTTTTTCTTCTTCAAACTGGCAGAACTACTTTTTATAAAAGTGAGAATCTACATGTCTGTGCCTTGTTTTAAGTCATGATTCATACGTACCACAGCAAAAAAAAAAAAATTGTCTGGAAGGAAGTAAGGGTTGGCAACTTGTGGCCCTCCAGATATTTTGGCCTACAACTCTCATCACCCCTAGCCAACGGTGAGGGATAATGGGAACTGTAGGCCAAAACATCTGGAGGGCTACAGTTTGCCCACCCCTGATACAGACAATGGCACAAGGAGATCTTAGAATTGATACACATTGACATTGACACACACACACACACACACACACACACACACACACACAAGCTCTATCAGGTCCAGGATGTGGGCAGCAGGTGTCCCTGACTAGAACACCAGAGGCACAGGTGATGGAGATAGGTGGCCAGCCAAAGTTACTTGGGCAAGGCTCAGAAACTGGCAAAGCATGGGAGTGCCAGAGGCAAGAACAGGGCCCAGAGCAGGCAGAGGTCAGGTACAAACAAAGCGTGGCAGGGCCAGAGGTAAGAGCGGTGTCCAGAGCAGACTATGGTCAATTACCAGCAACGTGCTACAGGGCCAGAGGCAAAGGTGCCATCGGGAACAGGCATCAGCAAGGCATAAAAAAGATCAGGAACGAGACAAAATCACGATCCTGCTACCACGAAGACTCCTGTTGCTGTAGCAAGGCTTGGAGGGAAGAAGAAGCCCCTTATAGGGCTTCCTGAGGCTCCCAACTGGTCTGCATTAGAGGACCTGCAAGCACCCGCAGACCCAGAGCTTAATCCTGCAAGTACTGCAGTGTGGACCAGGCTGCTTTCTATATCAGGCCACCAGGTAGAGCTGCAGATAGGGATGGCAGAGAATTCCGCCACGGATTCCAGTGAGGCCAGCCCCCCGGTATCTGTGGCGGAACGGCCTCCTGCCCCCCACTTACCTGGGGTGGATTTGGCGGCGGCAGCTGGTCTCCTGGCCGGTCGCGGCAGGGCTGCTGCCGCTGCCATTGCCATCCTTGCAGCCAGCCGTGATAGGCTACGTAAGAATGTACGTAGCCTATCATGGCTAATGTAAAAAAAAAAAGAAGAAAAAACACGCAGCGTACGCAAATGGCGGTGGCTACAGCGGCCGCTATTTGCGTGGCCTATTTTTCGCTGACTTATCTTACGTCAATATTTATGTAAGATAAAACGGCGGGAAAAAAGGGGAACGCAAATAGCATAGTGGACGCTATTTGCATTCCTTTATTTTTCCCCATTCTGGCCTACGTAAATATTGTTGTTGTTTTTCCCCCTTTTTTTTCGCCATTTTATCTTACGTAAATATTGACGTAAGATAAGTCAGCGAAAAATAGGCCACGCAAATGGTGGCCGCCGTAGCTGCCGCCATTTGCGTACACTGCGTTTTTTGTTTTTTTTTACGTTAGCCGTGATAGGCTACATAGCCTATCATGGCTGGCTGCAAGGACGGCAATGGTGGCCGCTACAGCGGCCGCCATTTGCATCCGCACCAGGCCGTCCGTGGCCAGAAATCCGGCTGTGGACAGCCCTGGATGCGGAGCGGAGCCGGCCATCGAGGATTCCCGGGGGGGAGGGCCGGATCGCCTCCCCCCCCCCGTCGAGGATTCCACGCAGAAGGACAGAGCAAAGGTAAGTCAGTTTCATACATCCCTAGCTGCAGAGCTTCCCAGGTTGAGCAGATCCTGACAGCCCTACATAATGCGTGTGAGCAGGGTGACTCATGGTGACAGAAGCTGCATGTTTAGCCCCGCCCACAAAGTCATGCTGTTGCTCTCATCTCCATGGCTGTAGTGTTCTCCAAAACCTCTGAAATGTGGCAGCCTCTTGTACATGTGCATAACCTGGGTTCTAAATTGCTGAATGTAGCAAGAGCCATGTTGGGGGTGACATGATCCCTACAACAAATAACTTCTAGAACATGCCCTAAACCTAAAAGGATAGGCAGCATTGGATCTCATTTGTCAAAGGAACAGTCCTGAGAAGTTGATCACTATCATATCCAGAAATAGAGCCTGATTTAAGTCCTATTCAGGCACTGAAAGAGAACCCATGAACAGGGTTGTGAGACCACGTGCACAAGCCCCACCTCGAATATACTGGACCCAGATAGAGCCCTTCACACATTTAGGATCTTTCCCACAACCAGGAGATGCTGGGAAAGATTGAATGCAAAAGGAGAAGGGGATGGCAGAGGATGAGATGGCTAGATAGCATCACCGATGCAATGAATATGGACTTGAGCACACTCCGGGAGAGAGCGCAGGACAGGAAGGCCTGGCGTGCTATGGCCCATGGGGTCGTGAAGAGTCGGACACGACTGAACAACAACAACCATGGCCAGGAACCCTGGTAGTGCAGGGTTCCCAATTCTCACACACACTTAGGGAGCAATCCTACCAGGATAGGTGGCCATCTCCTAACTTAGAGGCGACCACCTATCCAATGCAGAGCAGTAGAAGCGCGGAGGGGATCATCCCCTCTGTGCTTCAGCCACCCTGCATTTGCAGCTAGACAGCCAATTTCGGCTGTCTAGCTGTGGGAAGGTGGAGTGGAGAAGCAGCTGCCGGATGACACGTTGGATATGTCATACCGGCATTTCCGCCTTCCCCGCCCCGGAATGCCCCGTTGTTGCCGCTCCACATTCCTCTTCCGAGAGCGAAGCGTGGGGCTGTTCTGAGCTGCCTGCAAGGCAGTGCAGAAGGGGGTGAAGGTCAGTTCTCAAGGAACCGATCTCGGACAGCGGGCCCCGAGGTTGGTCCCCGGAAACCGATGTATCCTGTGGCCATCTAGCCGCTGACCAGCAGCCATAGGATTGCTCCCTTAGCGTGTCTAAGTTTTGCTTCAGACTTAACACTCAAGGCTGAATGCCTAAATAGGGCCATACTAATTTCCTGAACTTCACCCAGTGATCCCATTGCTAAGATGGGGTATCTGCATTCCGTACTAGAGGCCCTGCTGCATCTTATGATTTAACTTTCAAAAGCATGATTGGTTGGGATCCAACTATTACGGCTTCCAAATTGTGGAACTTTTCTCCCTAGAGACGTTCAGTTGGTCCCTTCTCCTTTAAGCTTCAGGCGAGCTGCTAAGACCTTTTTTTTTTTTAATTCCTGAACTTTTAGTGTGAGCTAAACTTCTTTCTCCCTGTTTTTATACGGAATTGTTTTATTCTGTTCTTGGTTTTAATACATGAAATTGATTTTCCTAATTTGAGATGTTTTATTATGTTTTACGTATTTTCTGATTGATTATATAGATATAGATTTGGTAAGTTGCTTTAAGCAGGGTAAACATGCTAAAATATAAATAAATAAATAAATAAATATTACCCTGTCAAATTTTCTGATTGATTAGAGAGAGAGAGAGAGAGAGAGAGAGCACGTGAGCGCGATTTGGTAAGTTGCTTTGAGTTTATTTTATAAAGAAAAGCAGGGTAAACATGTTAAAATATAACTAAATAAATATTACCCTGCTAAAATCAAAATATAGTGTTTCACACTAGTCTGGTTCCCTTCATTCTTATGTCAAAAACATCCCGGCCTGATGTCGATGAACAAATCCCTTCAGTTTTGCAAGCTATGTCAACACTGTAGTAAGGGCTCCTTTTTAGAACTAATTAGAAGGAAATTACTATTTATTGTTTCTAATCTCCATGTTCTGCAATGCAGCCACAAAATATGGACCCAGCTTTCAAACAACTCCAAGTTTGGAAGGATAAAGCTCTGGTCCTTTGATCTCAACTCATTTTTAACAGCTAAAAAAAAGGAAAGTCCTAAACAAATTACAAGATCAAACTGATATGCTTTAGCATATTGGAAAACATTTGAGCTTTGCTAAAGGACAAGTAAACCAGGAATCTGGATTTGAATCAAATTGCCTATATTTATGTCACCCTGGAAAGGTAAAAAAAAAAAAAAACAACTTGAAAAGTCAAAACGGAGAAAGAAAGTTGAAGAAATGGAGACAAGAAGGAAGCGATGTATACAAAAGAACAAGGAGTTAGAAAGAAAGCAGCAGTACCTCTCTGTATTCACTTCATTGTTAACATCTGCATCTTTGGTGGGGTGGAACTGTGGTGTAGATTTAACATGCAGCACTGCAATCATGTAGTGGGTCAACTGTCAGCACTAACTAGAAATATCATAGTTGTGTTACTGAAATGGCACTTTAGTCCTGGCACTCCATATTTGTACTTAGTCAATATAAAGATTTGTGGCAGTGGTTTTCAAATTGTGTTCCAAAGAAACATTGGATTCCTCATACGTTTATGGGGTTCCTCAGTGAGATTTGTAATGGCAGACAAGTTTCCCTGAAAGGTAGCTTGTCTACCATTAGAGAGCTTCCCCTGAAAGGGGTGGGGGGAGAGAACATGTTCTCATTACAGGGGACAGCCCTCTCTTTGAAGGCATCCTCTATTTCAGCCATGGGCAATCTGGTTTGCAAGCCTAATCCAGCCCACGAGGCTCCACAATCCCGCCCATGAGGCTTCTTCAGGACAACCTCTTAAACCATGCCTCCCTTGGCTGTTGCTTTCCCATCCTCAGTTCTTCACAATTTTGTTTTATCCTCCTATCCTGTTTTAATCATGCGTCTTGATTCTGATGAGTCATTTAGTCCTGCTTACTTCTGAATAGACAAGCATAGGTTTGAATGTTGCAGGGGCCGGCAAATTACTTTTGAGTAGACATGGAAAAGAGTTGTTTGGGGATGCTCACTGGAAATGCAACGGTTTTGTGAAAATGCTGCTTGGAATGTTTGGCCTTGTCCACTGCTAGAATGTGACCCATGAGACTCTTCTCATCTTGGAAATCAGTCCTGGGGCTGAAAAAGGGACCCTCCCCTGCTGTATTTGAAAGCCAAGTCTGGTTCAAAGATAAAAAACCTTAAGAAGAAAGAGCAGCAGGGGCCCTGAAGTAGCCCATCAACAGTGAACACCTGGACAGATAGGTCACCTGGTCACAGTCTCCCCCCTTCCCGCCATGCAGTCAGATCTATTGTATTTCTATTTAAATTTTAGTAATTATTTCTAAATTTGCATTTATACATATAAATTAGCACAGTTTATGGAAATCTATGGGTGAAATGCAACAGAAGCCCTACTTAGAGTAGACCCATTGAAACGAATCGGACTTGTGTTAGTCAGGAGTAACTTAAGTCTCATTCATTTCAATGGGTCTATTCTACATAGGACTTACAGTGCATTTTACCCTATATCTTCTTTTGGAGGCAGTGTCAGAACACTGGCATCGGGGGGCTTTAAGGACATAACCCCACAGTCTCTGGAGGCTGTCTCAGGGGCTTTAAGATATTGTGGACCTCCCTCAGAGGTAGTCTGCAGGCAGAAGCAGAGGTCCACTGAAGGAGGCTTCCTCATTGCAGTGGTGGAAACCTCCAACTCAACAAGGAAGCCTTCCTCAGCAGACCTCTGCTTCTAACCACAGATTGCCCTCTGAGGGAGGTCTACAATATCTTATAGCCCCTGGGACACCCTTCCAGAGACCATGGGATTGAGCCCTTAAAGCTCTTTACAGTTTGGACTCAGGTTATCCGAAGGACTGCCTTCTCCCACATGAACCTGTCCACTTGCAGTGGTCATCAGCAGAAGCCCTCTTATGAGTTCCATCAGCTCTGATGGTCTGGCCAGTTGGGACCGGGGAGAAAGTCTTCTTGGTAGTTGTGCCTAGGTTCTGGCACTCCCTCCCAAGGGAAGCTTGCCTGGTCCCCTTTCTAGTGGCCTTCCACAGTAGATGAAGAGCTGTTCATGATGCTGGTGGTGCTGTAACTCTTGCCACTGGTTTTATGCTGTTTTAAATGACTCCTCCCCCTGCCCAACTGAATGTATAGTTCTTATATGTTGCTTGCTACCTTGAACTATTTTTAGGTAAAACGGGCTATACATTTTAAATGAATAAATAAATAATGGGTGGAGGTTTAATACATGAAATGGTTGTTCTCTTTCCAGTTTGAAACTTACCTTACTACTTTAAGAACCTAAAATGGATTATGTATAGCTTAGCACATAAAATGGTTCTGTTTGCTAAGTATAAATGTATTATTATCATCCTTACCTCATTTGTACGTTAACACTTCTGATGATGCCACATGATCCTCCCCCTCTCCTTACAACAACCCTGTGAGGTAGGTTAGGGTAAGAGTCAGTGATTCACCCACACTTACCCAGTGAGCTCCATGGCTGAGTGGGGACTGGAACCTGGACCTCTGGAGTCCCAGTCCAACACTCGAACCACTACACCACACTGCCATTAGACAGGCACCCACTATATTGATGTTCAGAGTACAGTCCTATGAGAATGCTGCTTTATAGATGGAGGGCTCCTTGACTGTAGCCCTCCATCTTTCCTAAGCCCTGCAAGCAGGAGCCAGGCAGGGCGGGAGGAATGAAGGAGGCGTTTTCGCTTCCCTTTCCTCCTTGTGAAGTATTTTTAGCTAGACAGGCTGTTGAGCCTGTCTAGCTTGCTTACCTTCCTAGGGGCGGGGGAGGAAGAGAGGGGCTTTAGATTTCTGAGGATCCTGGTCTCTCGTCCTCCCCCCCTTCCCTCCCCCCAGCATTCCCCCTTTCCACCCTCCCTGTCCTCTTTAAAGATCAAGGAACTCAAAAAGAGGAGCCACTGCAGAGATTACCATGGCGGCAGGGGTGTGGGGAGATCCATGATCAGATCTCCTCCTGCATACTTGTAGTTCCACAGCATCCTATGGCACCCCAGACACTTTCTGGGGGTGGTAGGATTATTGTGTTAGCTGTCTTCTTAAGGCCCATCTCTTCATACAGGCTTTCCCTGAGGTGTGACCCAGCCAGATATAGTCTTCAGTACACAACAGAGTATATAGTTTTATTACTAATTAGTAATCATGACTGACAAACAGGCCTCTGCAGATAATGGGGCTCTCAAGAGGGTCCCTCCTGCAGATCTTAACAACCAGGTAGGCTCATAACACGACAGGCAGTCCCTTATAGAATTTCTACACAAGGCTTTTATCGCATGCTTGTGATTGGTCACGCACGGAAATTTGCAGGTCCTTTACATCAGGGGGTCCCCAACCCCTGGGCCGCAGACCGGTACCGGTCCGTGGCCTGTTAGCAACCGGGCTGCTGGGGTGTGCGAAACCCCCTCACCTTGGGTCCGTGGGGGGAGGTGATCGCCCCCCCCCCCCCCCGAATCCTCGCCGGCTCCAGCTGGCCCCAGCCGCTGGCGGACTTCCGGCCGCTGGGACGCATATGGCATCCACGTAGCGGACGCCATTTGTGTCCCTGTTCTTCAAGAAATAGGATATGTAAATCTTTACGTAGCCGATTACTGCAAAGAATAGGGCAAAATTGTCTTCCATGAGACCGGTCCCTGGCGCCAAAAAGGTTGTTGACTGCTGCTTTACATGACATCATGAGCCTCCAGAGTGTCACCCGTGCTTTCTGATGTGTATCCCATTTTTAAAGAACAGAGATAGTGCAGTAATAAATGTTAATCTGCTTTAATGGCTACGTGAAATTGTGCAGTTCCGCTACAACACAGCACCAGGTTGTATAAAGAAACATGTAGAACTTGCAGACAAAGGAAATCCTTGAAAAAAGCCCGTATCAGCCCGTGTAAGGAGCTGATCTTAATCCCGCAAAGAATCTGGAAGGAGACGCCCTGCTAAGTTGTGGGAGAAAAAGCCTGGTGTGGAGAAGCCCTTACGTAGCCAGGTCCTAAGCCATTTAGGGCTTAGCTTTATTCAAATAATAATCACTGGTATACCAAGTGTAAGAGCAATGGTGTAGAGGTAAATTTTGAAATGCAGGCAGTCATCGTGACAGTCCCCACAGCCAAGGCCCAAGAAGAGTCCAAAAATGTAGGCAGCTGTGTTATTCCATATCAACAAACTAATTCTAGCAGTTTTATCTCACCAGGAGCAGGCCTTTTGTAAAGCTGATGGGTCTTAATTGCCCATTCAAGGCCGAGACACCCCCAAATACTTTGCATGTCCACACGAAACAATATGTGGTTGTTGGGAACATTCATAGTCCCCCAGTCACTGTGAGGATTGCAGCTAAGCTCAGAATAAACAGGGAAGTCTGAGGGGAGTGGCAGGTGACGTCAGTGTCCCTGCTAATCAAAAAGTGCCCCTGCTACGTCCCTGCAGTGGCTCCATATGTGAGAGATGGGGCAGCAAAATGTTACACCCGAAGGTACCAAGCACACCATAGCATTTGCCAATTGGGAAAACAGAGGGGGGCGGGAGCCAAAGGAAAGCGTTTTTTAAAAAATTGTTATTTGGGCTTACAAACAGTCCCTACAGTCAGCTTTATGGAGAAATAGAAGAAATAATACAACCCCATCCCCTGAAAACTCCATAATGTGACAGTAGGAAGATTGTGCTCACTGGAAGTAATGATCTCTCTTTCTAATTGTTCCCAGCTGTCTTAAAAAGAAGTAACCTCTCTCTCTGTGTGTCATCCAGGGATGGGAATTTTGTGGCCCTTGGCCTATAACTCCCATCAGCCCTAGCCAGCATAGCCAACAGTGAGGGATCATGGGAGTTGTAGGCCAGAAAATCTGGAGGCCATAAATTGCCCATCCCTGCAGCCTAACAGAATTGGATTTGAGTTGTACATGTTTAGAGTATAAAGGGACTATAATTTCTTAATACTGCAGATTATCTTGCATAGTTATTTGAAACCATTTTGAGGGAATAAAATGCAGCCAAAACAATATTTTAAAACCCTGCCTTAAAAAGCATTTTGTTCCTTATTCTAAAAGAGAAAATACTTCTTAAGAGATTTATCGTCATTCCCCCTGCCCTCAAGGTTTTCTGGGCCTTAGCATCTCTAGATTTGTACTAACAAAGCAATACAAAAAGTCAGGAAAATATTGGTGCTTGGTCAGATCTGCACAACTTGTGATCCACCAAGCTGAATGTAACCTATCCAACAATTTATTTTATGAAAGCAGCCCACAACTTCTTTGATAAAATCTCACATTTTGGCTCCCTGCCTGCCCCTGGGACTGCAAAACCAAAGAAGTTGTCAATTATCTGGCAGGTCACAATATATATGGCTGGTAAGATGCTTTTGGCTTGGTAGGTCACAAGCTGTACAGGCCTAGCAGCATTACCATAGTAGCTGGCTGTGTCCTGTAAGAATTAATCTATCTATCTATCTATCTATCCATCCATCCATCCATCCATCCATCCATCCATCCAGTTATGCCTGAAAGCAGAGTGAGGAGATCAGAGGGACGGACTGTATCTGCATTCAGAAGCTTGGAGTTACAAGTGTTTTCTGAAGAGCTACGTCTTCCCTTCATAAAACTGCATTCATTAGCTGCACTAGAGGAACATCTCAGAGGTCAAAAAGGGCACCACAGCCCTCTCCTATTTTTAGCCAGCTTGTGTTTGCAAGCTCCTTATTTAGCAATCCAGCATAACAAGAGTCGTGTGTGTGTATATATCACTGTGTATGTGAGAGTTTGGAGAGGATTGTGACAAGAGATGCATTCATGGAACATTTTACTTTGCTTTGCGCCAGCCAGGCAATGACAACTGCTTCCCTTATCCTCTAGAAAGGCTTAAAGATAGCAATAAATAGTATCTCTTCAACAGGCCTTTCCCTCTCTCCCTTCTGGTTAGCCATGATGATCTTCTCATGCTCCTGGTAACAGTAGAGAAGAGAAAGTGTAAGTTATCCAGCACGGATTGATATTCAAGCCTCTGCTCCATGCTGGGCCTCAGAAATACCAGGGAAGGCTCTCCTTCCACAGAAGAGGCCGGCCGGCCAAAATGTGTCTTCAAAATTATCCTACTGGTAGACATACACCCAAGATGTCAAGGATAATCAGCCACTACATTTGCTCGCAAGTATCGCAACTGTCTGCCAGTTCTTCCTGGTTACACTGACTCAATGGCCAGCATCCAATGCTGCCGCTGCACTCATGGAAATGACTGCTGGCGCAACGGGAAGCTAGCACTGGCTAGCAAAACCGCAAACTTAGCAACATGACTGCTTCTGGAATGGGACGATGCTGACCTGTCCCATTCCGGAAGTGGTAGTTTCAACTAGCTTCCCAGGCTGCATTAGCAAGCGCTACTTCCCCGTTGTCCTAGCAGTTGTTCCCACTAGCACAATGTGTTTAGAGCTGGTGGATTGTCAGCACTGCCCAATAAGCGGAAGCAGAGAAGGAAGCACTACGTCCATGAAGCTCTCCTAAAACATACAAAATCTGCCTCCAAAACTTACAGTCCAATCCTGTGCATGTCTACTCAGAAATAAGTCCCACTGAATGTAATGGAACTTATTCCCAGGTAAGTGCATGTAGGATACCAGCCTTAATCTACCAAAAGGGTAGAAAATGTTCCTGTTTGCTATGTTTGGTTATTAGGTAGGAATTGTATTTGTAATGTTGGAGAAAACTTGCACCAGCTGAACATTTCCCAGCTCTTCTATCTAAAGAGAAGGGCCACGGTTGTCTTTCACATCCAGACATTCACAACCCAGTGTGAATGGAGAGCCAGTGTAGTCGTTAGAGCATTGGACTGGGACTTGGAAGAGCTGGGTTCTAGCCCCCACTCGGCCATGAAGCTCACTGGGTAAGTTTGGGTCAGTCATTGACTCTCAGCCTAAACTACCACACAGGTTGCTGTGAGGATAAAATGGAGAGGAGGATGACTATGTAAATTGCCTTGGGTTCCTTGCAAGAGGAAAAGCGGGGGGATATAGATGCAATCATAAATACATAAATATCCTTTCAGCTTGCTTTCAAAGAAATCAGAGTAGCTTATATATATGGCTATTTCCCTTCCAGCAGCCTCATCTCCAAGCAGGACTCCTAGCCAGCCCTGCCCGCGCTCAGGGCCCACACCATGTTCCTTCAGTCCATTCTTTAAGAGCAACATGGGGCCAGGAAGAAGACTTGACATTGCCTGGCACTCCTGTGCTGCAATGGTTACTACTTACAAGCTAAGTGGGACAGACCCTCTGGAGAGAACATGGAGATAAGGTAACTCAGAGATCGGGGAGGTGTATTATCACATTCATACAGTTTGATTTTCCCTACATTTCTATCAACTGTCTGTTGTGTGGCTTGCCTGGGGTGTGTTTATACATTATAAATGCAGCTTTATATATAGGTCATTAAGAGTTAACATATACTTGGAACAATGCTTATCTTCACTAGTAACTGAGAGATAAGAACCACCATAGTTCCGGATAAGATGAGTAAGTACATAAACATTTAAAGCTTTGATCTAGCCAAAATGAAGCACTTACAAGAACCACCGATTTCAACCAGAGAGCTACATGTTCTTAAACCTTTCACATTGAACAGCAATGGGATGTAGAAGCACTTCATTGTAACTGGATTGTGCCCACATTGCTTTTCAGCTCTCCAGCACAGGGGTGAGCAGAAGGTAGCTCCGCAGATGTTTGGGACTTCAACTCCCATAAGCCCTTCCCAGTGTGGCCAATGGCCAGGAATGCTGGGAGTTGAAGCCCAAAACATCTGGAGAGTTACCTTCTGCCCACCCCTGCTCTATGGCATTAAAATGATAGTGGACATTAAGCTAGCCACTGGCGTGAATTCCAAATGGCCTCTTGCAAAAAAAAAAAAAAATTGAAATAAAATATACTGCTGTAAAAGCAAGGGGTGTTTATTTATCTTGAGGCATAATCAAGAAAGCACAGTATTGTAGCCCTGAGCTGTATGTGTTGAAATGTGAGTAGTGTTCCCTACTGTGCAGTCTGTGTCTCTGTCTCTGGTTCTGTGCCGTCCTTGGCTACTAAGCTACTTGTGATTCTATCTCCCAACATGCCCAAAGATCATCGTTTCGTTTCTGGAGCTTTTCTTTGGTATAATATCTGCTGAATTACATCTTCTGTATGCACTGCTATACCAGCATAAAAGGTGGTCCTGCTTCTCGACTGATGGATAGGATCCCAGTGAACCAGAAATAGTATCCAATGTTATTCCTACATAGAGTAGACCCATTTAAATGAACGAGGCTTAAATTAGTCATAACTAACTTGTCCCATTCATTTCACTGGGTCTGCTCTACATAGGACTAACATGAGATACTGCTCCAGGCTTCCATTTCTCTCCCATGCACATTTCTTTATGGTGAAGTCAACAAATGTCAGATATGATGCTAGCTGCATTAGCTCCATATGTAACCTTGCCTAAACCCATGGGGGAGGGGGGAATGCTACTGTCTTTAGTGAAAATATTTGAGAAAAATCCCTTCTTCACGTTGCCCCTAAAAATGTGCGGCTGTTTTGTGATTCGCTATTTTCTATGAGTAACATCAGTCGGTCTTCTTCCCCACATGGAAAAGGTATAGGGACCAAGGACTAGGACTGAGCTGTGCTGGATCTGATGCAGCCATCTGTCTCTCTGAAGGAAGATTCCAACTGCCCACTTCCTGGTTCTGCCTCATTCAGTCTCTCTCCACTGAGGCCGTCGGTTGTTAAGTTTAGCCTCTGAATCCAAGGGTACTTCAGCCTTCAAAAGCAGGGAGAAAAGGCGAGAACAAGTCACTGCCTGGAGGGCATTTATGTACCGCCAAAAGCGGGGGAATACTGGACTGTGTCAAGGACGGTAGAACAAGGCTATGGGAACAAGTCAGTAGAAGCTCTTCACATCACTGATAAGGTTCTTGCGGCAGTAGACCATTTGCCTAAAGATACTTTTGTAAGTGATGGTAGAGTCTGTTGACATTAGACAGATAATACTCTCTTTGGTAGGTCTAGGTCTCATAATATATCACACATTTTATTTATTTTATTTATTATTACATTTATATCCCGCTTTTTTCCCTCCAAGAAAACCAAGGCTTACATGAACCTCCTCCTCTCCATTTTATCCTCACAACACCCTGTGAGGTAAGTTAAGCTCAGTGACTGGCCCAAAGTCACCCAATGAGCTCATGCCCAGTGGGTTCTAGAATCCAGAGCTCCTGAGTCCCTGCCCATCACACTGACCACTGCACCACACTGGCTCTTCTCTTGTCCGCTTTTTCTCTGGCAAAATCCTCAACTAGCATTAGGGCTACTTCACATGTGACAGAAAAGCCAAGTTCCCATTTGTACCCTCCACAGCAAACATAGTATATCTCTACAGTGGACACCAATGTGTGGGAGGGAGAAACATGTCTGAAAATAATACTACTTAAAATTTGTATAGCGCAGCCTTCCCCAACCTGGTACTTTCCAGATGTGTTGGACTGTAACTTCCATCAGCCCCAGCCAGCATGGCTGGAAATGATGGCAGTTGCAGTCGAACACATCTGAAGGACACTAGGCTGGGGAAGCCCAGTATAGCGCTTTCAAGTGTTCAAACCACTTCACATGCATTTTGTGGCTGGAATCCTTCCAACAACCCTGTAAGGTAAAACAGTATTATCCCCCACATTGTAGATGGTGGAGACCAAGGGCTTTTCAATATGAGACTTTTAACCCACCACTTTACTGAGGCTTCTGCTTCCAGATTCTTTAAGAATAAGCTCAGCTCCTTTACATGTGTTTTTTTTCCAGGGGGGTTTCTTTCTCTGCCATTCTATTTGTTCCACTACACAACCACTATGTGGTGCTGTGGTATAGCAGAATTGCACAAATACACCAGAGTTTCATCTGCCATTCACAGAAATCCCGGGCTTTCCTCATTAGAAAACAAAAACCTCTATAGTGGTTGCAAAGCATGAGAGAGGCCCTGGAGGATGACGACATTGTGTAAAGCACCTGCAAACTACCATGAGTAAAGAATCACAAGCACACAATAAATGCCTCATGTAAAATGGCTCTAAGGCTGAGAAAGAATGGCTTACCTAAAGCCAGCTACTGAGTTCCTAGCAGAGGCAAGGTTTGAACTTGGGATTTCCTGATTCATAGCTGATTCCCCTCGCCACTACACTAGCTCTCATGAAAGCACACAGCAAACATTGTAATCAGAAGCCTCAGCCTTACATCCCCAAGAGGCATATTTTACTATATGTTTTCAGACATGAGCTTTATGAAAGTGGCCACTGCAGAGAACCTGCCTATAACACTGGGGTGTGGTGCTATGTGGAGTGTGTTTCCAGCTGCATAGCAGTACTGCAGAAAACCATAATGTCAAATGTATACTACAGGAAGGATAAGAAGCCATCACCCAGAGAGACCCTCAGATCTGGTTGGATGCCCTTTCTCACAGTGTGCACATGTTTTCCCACATGTTGGTGATCAGGTAGAGAGCCCTCTGAGTCTGGGAGCCCAGATTGTCTGTGTGTATGGTATGGTTTAGGCTCAGTAGAACCATGGGCCAAACTGTGGAAATGGCACTGAAGCACAAGAAATGCTGGGGCGCTTCCAGACGAGGCTTTTATGGTGCCATTGCCCTGCCTCATTCATGGAATCTTGGAGGGGGTGGGCAGGTTTCGTTGTCTTCCACACGTAGCCCTCCCGTGCTTTCCCAACACTTCTTCCGCCTTCTTTCTTATTGCACAAAAACCATTAAGTCAGAAAAGATGGAACATCTGCACAATGCCATCTGATTACTAGCGGCAAGGACGCTGCCGTCTGGCAACACCCACAGTCTGGTGGATGCAACTGATTATACTTCCTTTTTGAGAAAATCTGATCTGAATTCCACAAGCTTATCTCAACATACAAAGCATTACTAAACCAATTAGTCGTTCGTTACCGTATCACCAAGCTAGATTTGGTCCCCTTCTGGATTTTTCCATTGCTAAGACAGTTGCACGCGTGGGAAGGTGCAGGTGTCTGCCTCTTGCAAGGAAGGCTGTAACGGCCCCACTTCCTGTTTCTACTTCTTTGAGCCGTCAGGGAGGTTGATTGTTGTTAAGTATAGCCCTACTGCTGACAAAGTGCCGCCTTTGTGTTCCTGCAGTCTAGACTTTGCACTCTGCTTTCCGCTTTGTCTGCTGCTGACTCTGAGAAAACAAGCCAACTCTCACAAGTCACTTACTCCTAGGAAGCATGTTTAGGGTTACAGCCATCAAATAGCACAGCTGGCCCTATTTGGTGTGGTTTAAATAGTGTGGCCACATGCAAAACAGAAGAGGGCTCCTGTACCTTGTTTAATAGTTCTACACAACTATTAAACTGTGCTGGAGGGTGTCCTGTGGCACCTTAAAGACTAACAAATTAATTCTGACATAAGCTTTTATGGACTATAGCCCACTTCATGAGATGCATAAAGTATTATGGAGAGTTTCAGGTTGATATACAGTACTAATGGGGGTGGGGATTGTAAACAGTGAGGGCAGAAAGGTATTAAATGCAGTTTTATTTCCTTCTGACCTCACAGTTTACAACTCTTTCCTTCCTCCCCCCGGCCCCCCACCCTTGGACTATATATAAATCTGACACTCTCTATAATACATGTATCTGATGAAGTAACAGAAAGGGAGGCGGGGTTGCACTGTATGTGAAAAATACGTATCTCTGCACAGAAATACAGGAGGAGGAGCTTGGTAGCCCCATCGAGAGCATCTGGATCAAAATAAACGGAGCAAAGAATAAAAGGAACCTGGTGGTCGGAGTCTACTACCGGCCGCCCAATCAAGGAGAAGACAAGGATGAAACTTTTGAAAAGCAAATAGCCAATGTTTTAAGGAAGCATGATGTAGTAGTAATGGGGGACTTCAATTTCCCCGATATTTGTTGGGAGACAAATTCTGCAAAACATGGCCCCTCCAGGAAATTCCTGACTTGTGTGGCGGATAACTTCCTCCTACAGAAAGTAGAGCAAGGAACTAGAGGATCGGCTATCCTTGACTTGATCCTAACCAACAGAGATGACTTAGTGGATAAAGTAGCAGTTACAGGAACTCTGGGGGAAAGCGACCATGTTGTACTTGAGTTCTTGGTTCTAAGGGAAGCAAAAGCCGAGTGTAGTCAAACGCGTACGCTGGATTTTAGGAAAGCTGATTTTCATAAACTCAGAACAATGATCAGTAAGGTCCCATGGCAAGCGATGCTAGCAAGAAAAGGAGTCCAAGATGGGTGGGAGCTTTTAAAAAAGGAAATTCTCAAGGCACAATCACAAGCAATTCCAACAAGAAGAAAAGGTGGAAGACAACAGAAGAAGCCAATGTGGCTTCACAAAAAGCTTAGGGATGACCTGAAAACAAAAAAGGACACATAGAGGAAGTGGAAAGAAGGCCAAGTAACAAAGGAAGAGTACAGGCAGGTAGCACAGAATTGCAGGGATGGCGTCAGGAAGGCTAAAGCTGAGAATGAGCTGAGGTTAGCAAGGGATGTTAAAAACAACAAAAAGGCTTTCTTCAGCTACGTGCATAGTAAAAGGCAGAGGAAAGAAATGGTGGTTCAGCTATTAAATAAGGATGGCAAAACGATAACAGATGACAAAGAACAGGCAGAGGTGCTCAATTCCTACTTTGGTTCAGTCTTCTCCCAAAAGAGGGTCTATGACCCCCCTGGCAAAGGCGAAGTACAGGCTGAAGGGGCAGGATTGCAGCTTGAGATCGACAGGCATATGGTCAAGGAACACCTCATTACTTTGAATGAGATATGATAGCACTCTTCAAGTATTTGAAAGGTTGTCACAGAGAAGAAGGCCAGGATCTCTTCTTGTTCATCCCAGAGTGCAGGACACGGAATAATGGGCTCAAGTGACAGGAAGCCAGATTCCGGCTGAACATCAGGAAAAACTTCCTGACTGTAAGAGCAATACGACAATGGAACCAATTACCTGGGGAGGTGGTGGGCTCTCCCACACTGGAGGCCTTCAAGACGAGGCTGGACAGCAATTTGTCGGGGATGCTCTGACTTGGATTCCTGCATTGAGCAGGGGGTTGGACTTGATGGCCTTGTAGGCCCCTTCCAACCCTACTATTCTATGATTCTATGAAGTGGGCTATAGTTCACAAAAGCTTATGCCAGAATAAATGTGTTAGTCTTTAAGGTGCCACAAGACTCTTTGTTGTTTTTTCTACAATATATTTTTTTTAATGAACATGCAATTGGTCTGGCTGCAAATAGGATATGAGTAATTAAGGGTGCGATCCTATGCATGTTTAGACAGGGAAATGTTCTACAACTCCCAGCATTCCCCAGTTGTTGTTGTTGTTCAGTCGTTCAGTCGTGTCCGACTCTTCGTGACCCCATGGACCATAGCACGCCAGGCCTTCCTGTCCTGCGCTCTCTCCCGGAGCGTGCTCAAGTTCATATTCATTGTATCCGTGATGCTATCTAGCCATCTCATCCTCTGCTGTCCCCTTCTCCTTTTGCCTTCAGTCTTTCCCAGCATCAGGGTCTTTTCCAGGGAGTTTTCTCTTCGCATTAGGTGGCAGCACCCTAAAGGGCCAGTGGCAAGCAGTGCCAAAACAAAATGCACATAAACAATGCAGAAAGGCAAGACACCACCAGCCATGTTACCAACTTGCCCCATGGAACCCTCGTCCCGTCAAATGCATCCATAATGCTTTGCCAGTCCAGACTGGGCTGCATGACACTGCAGTTGCATTCTAAGTCAGAAACACTGCTGCCAACACCATCTGAAAAAGATGACAGGACAACATAGAAAGTACTGGAATACAACAGTATGGCAGAGATCATTGTCTGCATTTATTCTATTTCTATTCCATTTCTATTTTATTTATTATTACATGTATATCTCTCCATTTTTCCTTTTACAAGGAACCCTAGGCAGCTCATCTGGTCCTCCTCCTCTCCATTTTATCCTCACAACGACCCTGTGAGGTAGCTTAGGCTAAAAGTCAGTGACTGGCCCAAAGGCACCCAGGGAGCTTCATGGCCAAGTTGGGACTTGAGCCTGAATCTCCCGAGTCCCAGTCCAGCACACTAACCACTCTAGTTTACTGGGTCTCCAGTAAGGTTCTCAGTAAGTAGTAACTAAGTGAAATGGATAGTTTAAATTCTAGAGGAAGTGGCTCGTGCGGAAGCAACCCCAGCCCAAATGCACTTCTGCTTTCTATCCAGCAGGTGGTGTCCCAATCCCAGCGCGCCCAGGCAGCTGCCTTAATACAGGCTGCCCATGCCGTATCACTTCCACTCCAGAGAGTAGTCTGACAGAAAATTCCCAGTCCTTGTGCAAATTGTACCAACATTGCTAACTTCACCAGTGCACAACCGCTGGGTTTGTGCTTCGATAGCATAAATGTACAAGAGTTGATTTCCACAAACCAAAGCGTGGTTTAAGTGACAGAATGTTGCCGTGTATCTTCCTCACCTTCTAACAGGAGTGACCCTATACTGAGGGTGCCCTCCTCCAGGGTAGTCTATCTCATCCCTACCATGTTTGCCACTTTTCTATTCCAACTTCCATTCCACACTGCATGGCTACTGAGCATGCCCAATTCTCATTGGACTGTTTGCCTCCCCCCACCCCCCATAGGCTTCAAATTTTTGCTACCTCTGTAAATCTTAGGGTTTCCTCAAGCATGCCAATATCTCCCTCTTGTTTCTTGGTGCTCCGGTTTTGGCTCCAGTCCTGTCGGCACACACCACCTCAGTTTGCTATTAGAGGGATTCAACGACATATGACAGATAGGGATGCTGGAGAAATGCGAGACAGACTAAAATGAGCTCAGATTTCTAAGAATCCGACCTGCGGAATCCTCTGTAGAGCGACCTCTTCAGGCTGCACAGAGTCCGTGGACGTTCAGATGATTTTTTACTTTCCCAAAATTTACGCATATAAATTCGTAGGAAAATACGTACATTTCTGCTGAGGAAACATTGAATGGAATGGGGGACAATAGGCTAAATGTTACGTACTATGGTAAACTTACATAATTATTTATGTATTTTTCCGCATGACGAAAAAAATATCCGCATCCGTCTGTGGGCGGATGATGGAACAAAAGGTGCCTGACAATCCGCAAAACACAGATGGAGCAGATTTTACACAATCCGTACATCCCCAGTGACAGATAGACCTGTCATAGCTCTGATTGCTAAGAAGGGACCCGCGAGAGGCATTGGTTCCAGTGACCAGGTGCTGGAGACCACAAGCAGAATGTCTATCTCCATCATGCCCCGCTTGTGAGCTTTCCTCATGGTCTGGCCACTGTTGGAGACAAAGTGCTAATTACGTGGATCTGATAATATCAGTCTTACAGATGCATAACACACACCGAACCTGCCCCCCACACACTATTTTAATACGGTATCTATTTATCTAAGGCAGGGCTAGGTAACACATTGCCCGCATGTGGCCCTTGCTGCCCCCTGTGTGGTCCCTGCCACCGCACCGCTGAAATTCATGGTGGCAAAAACCATAGCTGGTGTGCTGCTGATTTTGGCGGCAAACTGCTAAGGAAGCCTAAAGCAGCCAGATCTTCCTTGTTTTCAAGCGAGATTTGCCCATTTTAGGCTTTTGTAGGAGTTCGCTAGTGGTTTGCTGCCTAAAATCGGGGGCTAACCAGTGGCTTTTTTTCCTGGCGCCCTGTGGAGTGCAGTCCATGGTGGGGGGGGAGACAAAAATTACACCTGGACTCTCAAAGTTGCCCACCCCTGATCTACTGGATAAGCTGCATTATTTAAGATGGAAGAGCCTCCAAACATTTTGAAATTCTAATCTGGGATCCCTTAACATGTGTTTATCAGTGGCAACTGCGTGACCAGAGCAGGCTGTGCTGTTTACATAGCAAATGTCATGCTAGAAATGGTAGCTACTTTTTTTAGGATACTTTGCTTTGTGTTTGTTTCCTGCTATTCTGGTTTAGCGCACAAAGGCCAAACTGAAAGTGTGGGAAGCTGCCAACAGGACATGCCTTAAATTTAAATATCTGCTGGTTGGCTGTGGGACTTCACAGTACCAGCTTCCCAGTAGCAGCATCCATAGTGTGGGGGGTGGGGGAGAGAGAGAAAAAGAAGGCAGAGGGCTGGAGGATGCAGCAGCAGGTCTGCTGGGAAGAGAGCATGCAGTTGGATCCTCCTGTCTGCCAGTTCCCTGGAGCCTGAAAGAGTCTTCCTTATGAAAGACAAATGTAGGCTCCATTCTGGGACCATTTCGCGGGGTGGTGGGGTGGGTGGCTTCGTTCTGACATGGATTCTGGGGGGCCGAATGCGCTGGCACGCATTCCTATTATGAATAATAGCATACTCACAAAACACACACACACATATGTGTGTGCGCACGCACACATACATGCACACACATGCTAACAGCAAACTCAAGTGCTGAGTTACGGCAGCTGTATAGCCAATATGCGGCTACTGAAAAGCAAGAGGGAGATACCAGCATGCTTAGGAGAACCCCAAGGTTTGCAGAAGTAGAAAAGTCTTTAGGGATTGGATCCAGATCTGTTGTTCCACCAGCAGAAGAATACTGCTTGCGGAATGGGACTTCTGTGTCCTCTTCTCTCCCCTGCAGTGCCCCGTGTCCTCCAAAGGACTTTCCAGGGCAGATTTGGAGTGGGGGGGCTTCAGGGGGAAAAAGGACACAGAATTTCCATTCTGCAATCGGTATCCTTCTGCTGGCAGAACGACAGATCGGGATCCAACTCAATAAAAATAAATAAACCTAAGGGAACAATCCCCGAAAAACCAGCCCAGTGGGGATTTCGCATGCTTCGTGGCCATTGAATGCTGTTTGTTGTGGGCAGGGAACAGAGGGAGGAAATAGAATGAGGTATCCTGGGAGAGGGCATAGCTGGCTGGCTGGCAGCTCATTGAACAGGAACTCTCTGCGTGTTCCACTTTTAAGAGCCTATTCATGAACAAGGTGAAGGAGACAAAAAAATAGGCTTGGCTGTGAGCCATGTGTCAAAGTGCATTTCTACAGGAGGCTTTTATTGCACGCTTGGATTGATTACCCATGGAATTTTGCAGGTCCTTCACACAACATCATCAACCTCCAGGGTGTCTCCTGTGCTTTCTGACCTTTATCCCACTTTTTTTAAAGATCGGAGATAACCCGATAAGGAACATTAATCCAACATATCAACTGTGTGTAATTGTGCAGTTCTGCTATAAACACAGCGTCATCTAGTGGCTGTAAAATGAAACATAGAGAACTTGCCAAGAAAGGAATTCTCTGATTCAAAGCACATTTCCACCCATGTAAAGGAGCCAATCTTAATCCTGCAAAGAATATGGAAGAAGAAAGCCCTGGTAAGGATGCAGGATTTTAGCCTTGTGTGGTGAAGCTCAAAGTTAGATGAAGGAGTTCTTATGCTCTTCCTTGCTAGACAGTGCTTGCACCAAAAATCTGGAGAAGAACATGGTGCAAGTAATCCCCTTCCCTCTAACTAAGGCCAAAGGGGCCCACTACCACTTTCACTTTAGTATAATGGTACACTTAAAAATATAATTTTAGCCATAGTATGAGCAATTTAAAAAGCAGCATGATTATTTAAACAGCAGATAGTGGATGGATACCAAGGACCCCAGTTTTAGCTTCTTGGGATGTAGGCAGCAAACCTAACAAAATAAATCTCTCCAGCAAAGACACTTCCACTGCACTACAGTATATCCCACACATCAGATACCATGGAAATGCCTCTGAAATTATTTACAGGCAGCTAATTTAACAGATTGGTGTGTGTGTTTTTTCAGGAGGCAACAACTGTATACATTTAGCTGGATTGCTCCCAGGCAGGCATTCCCCATTCTTCTGGCTGAGGGAAGGGCCTTAAGGGATGTAACCTAATCTTGCCTAGGCCCCCCAATTTAAATGGCAACATTTTAAAAACAAACATGTGCTGTAACTGAAGTCTGTAACCACAACACTCGCTGCCATGCTGCTGCCCAGAATGCAGGAAGCCCGCCCTAAAAACATATCCGACATGGTTATCGTATTACAGCTAATACTGGGCTGCTCCGAGGGAAGGAGACCACAGCGCTGAGAAGCAGTAGCCACAATGGGAGACCCTGACAGCACAGCCAAACCCACACGAGCCACAAAAACCACTGGTTGCAACGCTGCCCTTAGATGCAGATTTAAATATCACACCGCTGGGAAAGAAGAGCATGCATGCACAGTGTTGCGCATGCCTGGCTTCTGTTTGATCCGGGCCTTCAGGCACTAACTTCAGACTTTGTCCATGCTGTTTAGACCACCGGCAGAGTACCTGTCCAGGCGACAAATCCCTGGCATGTTAAATCTGCAGTCCTAATCCCATTTCCCTGGGAGTATGCCCCATTGAACCCGATGTGATTGCACCAGCCCAACCCAATTTGGTGCCCTCTAGTTGCTTGGAGCATCAGTTCCCATCAGCCCCAGCCAGCATGGCCAATGGTCAGGAATGCTAGGAGTTGTAGTCCAGAACATCTGGAGGACACCAGGTTGGGGAAGGCTGAACAGCACTTGCTTAGCAACCAAAGGCCCAGTTTATACAAGATGCCGAGCTGTTAAAAATTGGGCTAACATACACTGGCAAGAAAAGGTTTGTGAATGTTAATGATAATTATGGAAATTCCATAGTTGTACCATGATAGGTTTCATGAATCAAAACCAGTCCTTTTCTAAATATCCAATAGGATTTATATTAATCGATTACTTGTCTTGTGAAATAAAACCATGTACAAATTAGGCAAACAGTGAGTACTTGAGAGTCAGGGTATGTGCAAAACTAATTGAACCCGGGTTTGCATCAGCTCAATTAAAGGAAATAATTAGAATCAGGTGTTTAAGTAATTAGGTTGATCTTCAGGGTTAAGTTTGGGAGGCCCCACCCTAGAAAAGGATCAGAAACCTTGTGAGTTTGGTCTTTACCATACTGTTGTGTGGAAACACATCCTGCCACAACCAAAAGATTTCTCTGAGGACCTCAGAAAAGCAGTTATTGCTACTCATCCATCTAGAAAGGTTACAAAACCATTTCTAAGGATTTGGGGCTCCACCAATCCACTGTCTACAAATGGAGAAGCTTCAAGACCACAGTCACTCTACCCAGGAATGGTCATCCTACCAAAATCTCTCCAAGAACAAACCGGTGCATCATCCAGGAAGTAAAAAAGAACCCCAGAGTAACATCCAAGATCTGCAGGCCACTCTTGCCTTGGCTAATGTGAGTATTCATGACTCAGCGATTAGAAAAAGACTGAACAAGAATGCTGTTCATGGGAAGATAGCCAGGAGGAAACCATTGCTCTCTAAAAAGAACATTGCTGTCTATCTGAATTTTGCTAAAGATCACAGAGATGATCCCCAAGACTTCTGGAATAATGCTCTCTGGACAGATGAGTCGAAGGTAGAAATTTTTGTCTTCAATGAGAAGTGTTATTTTTGGCAAAAATAAGCACTGGGTTTGAACAGAAGAACCTCATCAAGCATGGTGGTGGGAACATGATGGTTTGGGCCTGTTTTACTGCCTCAGGACCTGGACGGCTTGCCATCATTGACACAACAATGAATTCTGCAGTGCATCAGAAGATTCTAGAGGAGAATGTCAGGCCATTTGTCTGTGAGCTGAAGTGAAAGTGGGTCATGCAAGAAGACAATGATCCTAAACATACATGCAGATCTACAGAAGAATGGCTGCAGAATGGCTGCAGAAGAAGAACTTCTGTATTTTAGAATGGCCTAGTCAAAGTCTGGACCTAAACCACATCAAAATGTTGTGGCTGAACCTCCTGAAACGAGCTGTACATGCAAGGAAGCCCTCAAATGCCGCTGAGGTAAAGCAGTTCTGTAAGGAGGAATGGGCCAAAACTGATGTGAGAAACTGACCAGCAGTTACAGGAAACCCATATTTGAAGTCATTGCTGCTCAAGGGGGTGTCACCAGGTACTGAATCTAAAGGTTCATATACTTTTCCACACATGGATATTGCATACTGAATCAGTTGTGGATAAATAAATGTTGAAAAAGCATAATGTTTGTGTGTCATTTGTTTACTCGGGTTATCTATTCTTTATCTAGGACTATGGAGTTAGATTAAGAGCTAAAAACATTTGAGGATGGAAATATGTGGCAATCCTAAGGGGTTCACAGACTTTTTCTCCTCATGGTACCCTTTGCTTTTAAGGAAAGTTGGACTTCAAATCTAATAAACAAAACAAACGTCTAAGAGCAGAAGAGAGCCAATCGACAACTGATACAAAACTTGAACAGCATCCTGAACACAGCTAATGACACGCAAAACAACTAGAACAGTATCTTAATAGATTCACAGCAGAGATGATCTTGAGGGATCTCCTCTTGGCTGTAATGAAATCTTTTCCTCTAGTATGTATTCTCTGCAAAGGACTGGAATAAGACAGGCAAAGATCTACTTCAGAGGTAGGCAACCTGATACCCTCCAGATGTTTAAGACTACAATTGGCTGGGGCTTATGGGAATTGCAGTCAAGGCTGTATGAGGCAGAGCAGCAAATGGTGCCTCACCCATCCACCAAGTCAGACAAGTTATTTTGGTACATGAGGTAGAAAATCCCACAAATACCTCTCCCCATCCCTGGCCATAGAAACACAGTAAGAACAAAGTAAGGGTGAGGTCCTATGAGATCCAAACTTGGAGGCTTAGGACCATCCAGTGCAGATCGGGAGATGCAGCAGGGGCAATTGTTGCCTCTGCCACGCCTCCCACTCTGCATTTTAGTTAGACAGGCTTTTTCGCCTGTCCAGCTGGGGTGCTGCATAGGGGGAAGGAAGGGGGCTGGAGAGGCCTGGGGATATTGTGTAAACCTGGCCATACTGATAGAGACAGATAGTTATTGGAACTATCTGATCTATAAACGTAAAGTCTTCTGCAGCTATTCTAATGCAAGGATCCAGAGGCCATCTGTCTCTCTCCCTTTCTCTCTGGTAGCCCGAGCATCTCAGGCTCCCTCTTCTGGCCACGTCAGCCACGCTCTAACCAAAACAGCGAGGCTTCTACTATTATCTCGCCCGCTGGGGTTTTAAAAAAACCAAAACACGCACACACCATAGAAGGCAGGCGGCCTTCGAAAGGGGCTTCTCTTCTGATACTTACGGCGCGGGACTGTCTAAGCGTGAAGTTCAAGTAGGCTGTTTTCAGGTTCAGTTTCGGGGTCTTGTAGGAGCCAGTGCACGGGATGGAGGCCTCCCCGTCCGGCGGCGGCTGCTCCTGCTGTTCCGTTTAACCCCTCGGCTTCCGTAGAGCTTTCCCCACCGCAGGCGAAGAGGGATGGGCTGCAAAGGGAGCAAACCGGGCTGCTGCGAAGGCAGAAGCAAGGTAAAGGGGGGGAGAGAGCGTCCAAGTCCGGGCGCGCGTTCGCACGGCTGGTTTCCGTTGACAGGCTGGCTTCCAGCGCCGCGGAGTGTGGCTCGGTGGGCGCTACGGGCGTCCCGCCCCCTCGGTCTGCCCCGGCTCCTTTTCCCAGGCAAAGATCTCTGACCAGCTAGCGGATCAGAGGAAAGAGCCTCCGCCGAGCCAGCGACCACTCTGCTGCGGCGTCTGGGCCGGAGAGGGGAAGGGGGAGCTGATTAGCAACGAAGCCGCAGGACTCCGCGGCCGCAGTGACAGGTCTACGGGTGGAAAAGTTAGGCTAGGCTCCCCGCGCCCCATCCCATCAGCCACCCACTTCCAAACAAAGAGATTTCTTTCTCACTACAATCAGAAAGTGAGCGAGGGAGGCAGCAGCCGAGAGCCAAGTCAGCTTTGGAAGGAAGCGCGCGATTGGCCGGACAGATGTATATTTTGTACTTGAGCCGCGACGCTGGTGTGATCGTCCGCGTGCAGCTGTTGCTGGGGGAGATCGCTAGTACCAGCTCCAAATCCCGTCCCATAGAAAGGACCCGTTATCTCAACTCTGACTGGGTAACGGTGGGGTTGATAAAAGGTGGGTGTGGTAAAAGGATGCGACTTCGTCATACTTTCCCTAGGGTGTGTTTTATCCTACTGGGAAACTATTACAGTGTATTCGCGCCTTGTTCATGCGTGAATAGTCAGTCCTTCTGATTGCTAAAGCAATACTAGCAGGATTATGGTAGTTATTCTGGATTAAGTAATCCGGAACTAAAGGGAGTGCTTTTCTGTTTGACTCCCTAAGGGTGCAATTCTATGCCTGTTGGTACAGAAAAAAGTCCTACAACTCCCAGCATTCCCCAGCCAGCTATGCTGGAAATTGTAGGACTTTTTTCTGTCTAAACAGGCAATAGGACTGCACCCTAAATTACTTGGTTTGGTGGTGTCCTGTGCTGAACTTCGTAAAGCAAAAAATAAAACAGAAAAAAATAATGTACGTGTGGTGTTCAAATTAGCATCTGCATGTTATTGTCAAAGGTGGTTTCTGGCAAGGGCTGCACAGCACATCTTTTAAAGGGCCTCAGTTCCATGAAAGACAATGAAAACTCCAGGAAATGAAAACTCCACTCATATTCTCCTTTGTTTTAAATAAGAGAGTATTATCCTAGAAAGGTGCTTTGGTGATCTTCAGTGGCTGTTAGGACAAATAGCCACAACGTGTGTGAGATCCCACGATGCTTATTTTGGGGAAAGGATAGGCTTAAGCAGTTTTAGAGTGCTAGCAAGGGCGATCGGATGGAGAGTGGAGGCACTAGCCTTTTTTAGAAATGCTTTCTTGAATTTCCAGTTGTGTGCTGCTGCTAAGCTCAACTGGGAGCACAGACAGCTAACCTTGAAGATCCGGCATAAATTTCAGACTTCTCAAAATCCAAATTCAAAATGATCCATCAATCCATCTGGGAGCACCTTGACAACAATGCCGTGATTACTGGAAGCCAACATGGATTTGTCAAAAACAAGTCCTGCCAGACAAATCTGATCTCATTTTTTGATCAAGTCACCTCCCTTGTAGACCGTGGGAATGCTGTAGACATCATATACCTCGACTTCAGCAAAGCTTTCGACAAAGTGCCCCATGATATCCCGATGAGCAAACTAGCTCGAAGTGGGCTAGATGAAACAACGATCCGGTGGATCCACAGTTGGCTACAGAATCGGACTCAAAGAGTGCTTATCAATGGGACCTTCACAAACTGGGGAGAGGTAACGAGTGGGGTACCGCAGGGCTCAGTCCTGGGCCCAGTGCTCTTCAACATTTTTATTAATGACTTGGAGGAGGAGGTGCAGGGAATGCTGATCAAATTTGCAGATGACACAAAATTGGGAGGGATAGCTAATACTTTGGAAGACAGAAACAAAATTCAAAGTGATCTGGATAGACTGGAGCGCTGGGCAGAAAACAACATAATGGCATTTAATAGGGACAAATGCCAAGTTCTGCACCTAGGAAAAAGAAACCAAATGCACAGTTACAAGATGGGGGATACGTGGCTCAACCACACTACGAGCGAGAAGGATCTTGGAATTGTTGTCGATCACAAGCTGAATATGAGCCAACAATGTGATATGGCTGCAAAAAAGGCCAATGCTCTTTTGGGCTGCATGAATAGAAGCATCGCTTCCAAATCCCGGGAAGTACTAGTTCCCCTCTACTCAGCACTGGTTAGGCCTCATCTGGAGTACTGTGTCCAGTTCTGGGCACCACATTAAGAAGGATGCAGACAAACTGGGGAGGGTTCAGAGGAGGGCAACAAAGATGATCAGGGGACTGGAAACAAAGCCCTATGAAGAGAGACTGAAAGAACTGGGCATGTTTAGCCTTGAGAAGAGAAGACTGAGAGGAGATATGATAGCACTCTTCAAGTCCTTGAAACGTTGTCACAGAGAAGAAGGCCAGGATCTCTTCTTGATCATCCCAGAGTGCAGGACACGGAATAATGGGCTCAAGTTACAGGAAGCCAGATTCCAGCTGAACATCAGGAAAAGCTTCCTGAGTGTCAGAGCAATACGACAATGGAACCAATTACCTGGGGAGGTGGTGGGCTCTCCCACACTGGAGGCCTTCAAGACGAGGCTGGACAGCCATTTGTCGGGGATGCTCTGACTTGGATTCCTGCATTGAGCAGGGGGTTGGACTCGATGGCCTTGTAGGCCCCTTCCAATCGTACTATTCTATGATTCTATGATTCTATGATCTCTTCCTGTAAATGCTATGGCTTCTGATTCTCATGGTAGTGGTGGGGGAAACACTTTGATGATCTGAAGGCAAAATGGATTGAGGCAGATTTTAAAGCTGTTTTATAATAATCATATTAAATGTTCTTTAAAAGTTTTTTTAACTTTCATTTTTGATGTGAAGTATAACAAAAACAAATATGAAATAGTGTCAGTTCACAATAACATTAACAAAAATTCATCACTTATACCTTAGATTACATTAGTAAGCAATCCATATATCTGAATAGGTATCTAGGTACCTAATCATGTCAAATATTGATATCGAACATAACATAAAACCATAAGAAATGCTGTGTGGGATCAGACCAAGGGCCCATCTTTTCCAGCATTTTTTTCACACAATGGTCAACCAGCTGCCTTTGAGATGTCCACAATGGGACATAGGACATTTCTACATGAGGCTGTTATTGCGTGCTTGTGATTGGTTATTCATAGGAGTTTGCGGGTCCTTTACACGATGTTTTCAACCACCAGGGCATCTCCCATGCTTTCTGACCTTTATCCCGGTTTTTAAAAGATCAGGAATAGTGCAGTAATAAATATTAATCTGCTTTAATGGGCATGTGGCATTGTGCAGTTGCGCTATGCCTCAGCAGTATCTAGTGGCTGTATAATGAAACATGTAGAACTTGCAGACAAAGCCAGTCCCTGGAGAGAAAAAAAAGCCTGTGTCAGCCTGTGTAAGGAGCTGATCTTAATCCTGCAAAGAATCTGGAAGCAGAAACCCTGGAAAGTTGCAGGATAAAAAGCCTGGTGTGCAGAAGCCCATAAATTCAACAGCACACCCCAACTCATGCTCCCCAGCAACTGGTGTACAGAAGCATATTGCCTCTGACACTGGAGGTAATGTCTAGCCATCATATCTAGTAGGCATTGATAGCCGTATCCACCATGGAATAAGAAGGCAATTTCCTGTAAAAAATAAAATACAAAAATCCATAGCTTTGCTAATATATTTTAAAAGGATGCTCAGAAGCTGCCATTAGCTCATGGCTGTTTAAGCCCCAATCCTCTGAAAGTTAAAATATCCTTCTACAGGTGTAAAAATGCTGAAGGGATTCATTCAGATAATTAAGTTGGTAGCCTTATACCCACTTTCCTGGGAGTAAGTCTAATTTAAAATAATGGGACTTACTTCTGAGAAGGCATATTTTGGATTGTTCTTTTGTCTCTGTAGGTAAATAGCTATGGACGAAGAAGTAGATTGAATGAAAACATCTGTTCAACTTTTTCTTTCAGTAGTCTGATTACCTATAGCTAAACACAGCATTTCAGGAACATCTTACAAGACCAAGCAAGATTAATCTCTTGGTGAATTATGTATTTTAAATCTGTCTATTGCTGATTGATCCTTGTAAGAGGTGAGCATCCTGTGTGTATGCCATGGTCAGACATGATTGTTGATGCTCCCTAATTTGGATTTAAAGCTAAAATCAAAGGGTTTTGCAATATGCCATTGTCAATTTCTGAAAGGAGAATTGTCCAGTCTCAAACCCCTGATTGTGAAACTACAGATAGGAGAGGGCCATAATTATTGACTGGTAAATAAACTTTGTACATGCTTAGAGGCACCATTATTTTTAAGTGGTGACCACATTTTCCAAGGTTGAGGCCTGGTGAACTCTGGCTCAAACTAAGCCTTGCCAAAATGATGCTGCAAACATCTGCAAAAAAACCTAGTATGTCTACCAGTAAATATTCACAAGCTTTCACTGTCCATAAACTGTCTTGACACACTTTTTTGCCCATTTCTCAAGGGAAAAGAAATCTAAAAAGACAAACACATTATTCTATACATTTGGATTCTATGGAAGGTTTACTGAAGAACATCTGTGACTTCTGGGTTTTTTTGTTTGCTTTTTTGCACTGTGCACCTGTCCCTGCTCAATAAATATGCTTAACTGTATTGCAGAGTACATTAATCTCCTGCATGCAAGGTCAAACAGTTCCATACCAGCCCAGTCAGAGCTTTGACAGCCACTTCTCTCCAGTTCACACTTTGAAAATGTGTCTCTAAGAGGTCCAGTACTGGGGAGATTACTTTGAAAGATACAGAAAGAACTGTACCTAGAAAATATAATACACTCAAGTTACTACTATATCATACTTACATTGAGCAAATATTAGGGATAATTTTTCACAAATTTCATACCCAGAATACCATTTTAAGCATTCCATCTGTACACTAATCCATATGATGAGGGCACACAAAGAGATATTTCAGTGGCTGCCATATCACTGTATTACTTCTCAGATTCATTGAAGTCCTACTATCTGTACTTCTCAGAAATACATAAAACTGTGCTGTTTACCTGTGAACAGGAGCAAGAAATATTAGCTACTTCTTTGAGTTTATTCAAAAGGGTATGCTTCATTCCAGAGGTGCAGAACCTCCGTCCGAGGGGCCAAACCTGCCTGTCTGGGGTCCCAATCCAGCACTCCAAGGTTCCCGAGATGGCCCCACCCCATTTCTCCCAACCAGCAATTGTTTGATGGTTTCCTGGCTTCTGTGTACGTTCCCCCTCATTCTAAAACATTGAGATGCTTCTCCTAAGGCTTAGTTACTGGCAGTAGGAGCTTTAAGCCACAATAATTTGGGGTGTTTGGCCCTGCCCCCTTTCCCCCTCATCCCCAGCCCACCACTGGACTGCAGGCCCCCAGAGCTTCTCTGAAATGAAATTTGGCCTTCGGACTGAAAGAGGTGCAATGGCCCTCTTTGTTTCTTCCGTGTTTGCATGTTTTAAGAACACAGATGCAATGTTTTGTCCCAGTAGACCATATTCAGTGAAGTAATATGGGGATATCGCAGAGCTGTTCTTGGTTTTACCTTGCCCTGCACACAGAGGGCCGTGTTCTCCCTGAGGAAAAGAAACAGTTGATCTGTGATGACCACAGAAACACTGCAGTAGTCATATGATTCCTCTTCAAAGAGGTGTCCATACCCCTGTGCTTTCTTCACTTGGAATAGTACCAGATTCAAGAGACTTGTGGACTTCATTTGTCTGTGAAACTGAAGTAATTGTTCATGTGGAACAAGGTTTTTATTATGCTGGTGCACAGGTGCAAGCCAATATGAGGTAGTTTTAATCCAGTATTGCAGAGGTAGTTAAGAGTTCTCCAGAAAGTTGGATGAATAAGCAGAGAGACTGAGAGAGAGAGAGACTGAGAGAGAGAGAGAGAGAGAGAGAGAGAGCACTCCAGGTTTTTGAGGGCCCTCCTCCTAACCACCACCGTTGTCTGAGGCAGAATGAGCAGCAGGAAAAGAAGCAGTGGGGCCGGCATAAGACCTCCCACCGCTGCCTTCCCTGGAGGAGGGAGAATGACCTGCCACTATTTGGGGGATAGGGTTCAGCACCTTGGATACCTCCTTTAGAGTTCTGGCTGGTTCTGACTGAAACCCAGAATGAATGGATAGCCCCACCAAAATTGGAACCACCAGCCTCCACTGCATGTACTTTTATATGGGGAATATGTACTTTTGTGTATGTTCCTAAGTCTGAATTTGCCAGTCCAGTTGCTTATGTCTTGGTCCCAGAATAAACCAGTTAAATGGTTAGATTCACATAATCATGCTAATCACATTTGGTTTGTGACAGCCTCACTGATTTTCATTATGCATTTGCTGCTTCCCCCCCCCCCCCAACATGTGGGCTATATTTATCAATACGTTTTTAAAAATTCATTACATGTGTGTTCTACCCCTTTTTACAAGGAGATCAGGGCTGCATGTATGGACTTATCTATTTCTCCCCTCATGACATCCCTGTGAGGAAGGCTAGGGTAAAAGAGAGAGTGAAGTTATTTACCCAAGGCTTCATGGCTGAGCAGAAATTTCAACTGTGGCCCCATCTGCCCAAGGTCCAAAACAGAGATTACTTCAAATACATATCTAGTAGCTACGTCTTATTATTATTATTTACTCTAGAGTAGGTGCAGGGACCATGATACAAATCTTAAAAGCCCCCCCTGCCATATCAGGGTCCCAATCCAGATTAGAGGCCTTGCACTTACCCTAGAGTAAAAATAAAAAATGAAGCTGCTAGGTACAGATTTAAAGTAGTGTCTGCATTGTCCTTAACACTCTATGCCACACTTGCCCTTCCTGTATCAGAAGAATGCACTGTGAATGCCTTGTAATCGGGAAACATGTTGAAAGACTGTGGCTGTTTCTAAACCAATACACTGAAAGGAAACAGGGTCCCCAAGATTTATAGATGAGCCAAGAATGTATGGGATTAATTATGAGATAGGAGGACAACTATATGCATGACAAGGATGCATAACATTAGAATATTTAAATATTATGACCTGGCTAAATTTCTGCTGTTTGAAACACTTATGCAACATACTTAATCCTCCCATTGAAATGAGGGCTTAATGTTGACTGGATCAGATTCAGGATTTCAGAAAGGGTTGGACTGTGGGATTATACTTCAAGAATTATCCATTTCTTTAATCAACTAAACATGCATTTGGTATCCCTTAGCTTAGAGCACTTTAACCATATTGCTGTATTCACAGTCAGGGTGGTTAAAGTGTTGTAGATGGGCAGCTCTTTCCTGCACTTTTTATGGCTTGATTGTGGGTGGAATGGGATTCATTAATCATTAATAACGTACGTGTGTGTGTGTGTGTGTGTGTGTGAGAGAGAGAGAGAGAGAGAGAGAGAGATATTCTGGATGTGATTACTGAAAAGTACAAGGGTATGATCTTGTGCATATGGCCAAAGATGGAGCTGTAAGAATTTTGCAGACTTAAAAGTGCTATATAGATGATTAATAAGAAGAATGTCTGGTTTGTTTCTGGATAAGCTCAGCACCAACTGATTCCTGAGTCTGGGAGTAGCTTTCTGGAAACTGGTGGTGTTTTATAGTTGGTTCTAGAGTTGCTGTTCGCTACCCACATGTTTGAATGGCTGCAAGCGTCTGCACATGTAAATATGTGTAATGTTGGACGTCAGTTATGCATTTGACACAAACTCACTGGCAGATCACCTTTAGGATGCTTACCGGTTGTGTGTGGTGAGGGCCATGCTATGCATGGCAGAATTTGGGACTCAGATTGCGAGGGAGAGGGTTGCAGGGGACAGGCACTTCAGATTTCTGGGAGAGGGTCATAATTTGGAATGCTTTCCCATGTTCATATATTAAACCAGGAAACATTTGGGGAATAGCCATAGTAGCGCCACCACAAAATAGTGGTCCCGGGGTCAATCTCTGGTATCTTAAGGTAGGACTGGGAAACACTCCTTGTTGAAACCCTGGAAAGCTGCTTTCAGTCAGTGTAGCCTAGGGGAAGGCAACCTGGTGTCCTCCAGAAGTTTTGGACTACAATT
Organism: Heloderma suspectum; assembly: GCF_057233095.1. NCBI lineage: Eukaryota > Metazoa > Chordata > Lepidosauria > Squamata > Helodermatidae > Heloderma > Heloderma suspectum. Next base: position 268,110,279 of record NC_139459.1, on the reverse strand, counting down.
CCCATAATCCCTGACCATTGGTCATGCTGGCTGGTGCTTATGGGAGCTGTAACATGTGAATGCCCCAGATCGCCGACCCCTGGTATACACAATACTGAGGGCCAAACTACATTTTATGCTGATCGTATAGCACATAATACGACCATATAGCACTTGGTCCTGTGTCAGATTGGAACCAGCATCTCTGGAAGGGAGGATTAAACCTTCTCCCCCATTTTTTCCCTGAAATTTCAGGAAAAAGGTCTCAATTAGAGTCAATGGAGGGCCTTCTTCTTCCTCTTCTCCTCCTCCTCCTCCTCCTCCTAACCCCCCAGTGTGTATGTGTGTGGGTTGAGGAATGGAATTTCGCGGGGCAGGGAATAGGTGGGGGGGAATTTTAATCTTCCCCTCCTGGAGCACACTAGTCCTGATCTGAATCGAAACCACATGCAGCTATACTGGAGTAAATAAAACTATCAGGTTCAGCTACATGCTACGCAATTAGCATAACATATAGTTTGGCCCTGTGCTAAGAGGACTAGCAGTTCGGCTTGCTAGAAGACAGCTTCCTATGTTCCTAGCACATCAGGGAGGGAGCTCTTCCAAACTTTCTCCCTGAGCATGCAACAAGGTGTTTTGTTTTCGCATAAGGGAACACTAAAAAGTATGACTTTCTCCCCAGCAGCAGTTTAAAGTAGTGCGGCTCAGCATTCTGCCACCTCCATACTGCCATTCTGACAACTAATCTTCACCTTTTTCCTGGCTGCTATACTTGTAGGGAACGGTAACTTCATCACTCATTTTTGGATTTTAACTGTTATGTTTCTTACACATGTGCCTGAGTACAAGAATTCAGTCTGGGAAACAACTCCGCCCTGCCCCTTGCTCAAAGAAGAAACAACTCTGCGTAGGGTGGAGAGGGTTTTGACTGTGGGATTCTTAGCCAGAAATAATCTGTTCAGGTAGTGCTGTTCATATCACATGCAACACAGCCTCTTTTCTATGTCAAGGGTGTAGGTTCTGATAGGCCTCAGCCTTTCCTGTCATCTATTTTTGTTTCTTAGAAGAGTGAGAAGATAAGGAAACGATTGTGTCGGTGCGGCATGCAAGCAGCCCACAGGGATCTGCAGCAATAAGAATGCCAGATTGTGCTGCAGTGTTACATTATATCAGGGGGTGGAATTCGGTTGCCTGGCACAGGAGGACACAACATGTGTTTCTGCTCTGATCTCGGATTGGGGAGAAGGGCTGAGAGATACCTTGCCTTCTTGAAAGATCAGGGCTGAGCTCTGGCTTCCTTCCAAATCTGGATTAAATATATATTGCGCTGCTGGAGAAGAACAGTGCAACAAGGGTTATATAAAATGTCATATAAAATGTTAGCAAGCAAAACCTGATCAGCAGACCAAAAAAAAAAAAGAACAGGGAAGAAGAAACATTGGACACAATGGTGTGGGAACAGAGGTGTTCAACAGGGGATTTTCTTGCATTCTTTGGTTCCAGTTAACCATCTCTCTTTGACATATCCTGTGTGAGTCACTCAAACTTTAAACTGATTATAGCATTGATCCTCAATTCCTCCCCTCCCCACCCCATAGAGATTGCCTGTGGTCTCCCCTGGCATACATTAAACAGCTGAAGAAGACATTCCAGTTAATGCGAATGAACTCAAAGAAGGGTTTCTTGACAACTGCTGTGTGGGCCAGCACTGGTCTCCCAAATGCTTTGCATGTGTTTGAAAATGGCTTCTTCTCATGCCTTGATTCTCTGTCTCTTTGCCTCTCACATCAGCCTGAGAGAAATGATGACTATCTGATGGAAAAGAAGAATCTCTAGGTTCATCATAATAGGAACTGTAGGTAGAATATTGACGCCAAAACAATGTACAGTGCAGCCCTATGCAATTCTACTCAGAAGTAAGCCTTATTGAGTTCAGGTATAGGATTGTAGCCTTAAAAGAATATAGTTTCTTCTGGGTCTGGATTGGATGAAAAGTGTTTGGGACAGCAGCTCAAGTCAAAAAAGACAGCCTGAATTATGTGTACCCGTAAACCATTGTCTGACTCAATCCATACTGGTGTAGCACCTGCAGTCAATTTGTTCATGAAACCATATGGCCATGATGAAACAGTCCCATGAACATTATATGTTGGAGCAAGAGCAGAAGGACAAACACCCTTGGAGGGCACAATCTAATCTTGATAGTCAGCAGCCTTTGAAGTCGGAAGCTGCCGAATATCCAGTTCAGGGTGGCTGGAGCATAGAGGCGATCTAGATGCAGCTTTGTGGGTCGGGGGGGGCGGGGAGAAGGTGAGGATGCACGTAGGAAGCTGCATAAAGCAGCTTCCATGCACTTCTCCCCGCCTCAGGGACTGCCCCCTTTTCATTGTCTCCGCACTCCATTTCTGAACATGGAGATGTAGTTAGCGTGAAGAGAACTGTGCTGGCTACAAAGGGGTGGGGAGCATAGTTTCTTGGCTCTGAGGTAGGAGCCCTGGTTGCAACTTTGGATCCCAGAAACCAAAATATCCTATGTCCCCCAGATGCTGTCTAGGGGACATAGGATTGCACCCTTAATGAATCTATATGAGCTGATGTTGAAATAACATTCATTCTCCAAGTATCCATGAAGGAATATGCATGAACAATGTTACATCAAACTGATGTTTGTTTGAGTCAGGGAACTAGGACTATGTTGTTGCAGAGATATGACAGGGAACTGGGATTTGCCATGGCTCTCACTACCTATTGTGGTGAACATTTACAACATCTTATCCTTAAGGAAATGGGAAATAATAAAATGTAGAACATAATTAGAGGACAAGTTCATATATTAGGTACCAAGCCATGATGATAATATAATATAGATGATATAACTAAATTTTGTCCACCAGACAACCTAAAAAAGATTAAACTTGGCAATGGTTTTGGATTTTATTAGGTTGTTACACGTTCTGACCTGCGGTTGGTAGAACGCATGTTTTCACTTATTTTAATGAAAGCTCTTAAGCTATTGCCAACTAAAGCGAAATGATCATTTATTAGTTACCATACAGTTCTAAACATTTCACCAGTTCACAAATGTAACAAAATAGCTCACCCACTTAAAATATAGGCTATGACCTGCCAAAATTGGGCACTTTTAAATCCACTGGTTTTAGCTGGAAATATTTGAGCACATACTTAAGTCTCCCATTGAAATGAATAGGACTGAAAAGTGTTTGGCAACACAATCCTATGCATGTTTACTCAGAGGAGTAAGTCTCACTGAGTTCAATGGGATTTATTCCCTCGATACTATGTTTAGGACTGCAGCCTGAATTTGGCTCCATCATGCCCATTGTGGTTAATAGTTTGATTATGTGTAAATTTCCAGAAATTAATAAATAGAGCCTATTCCATGCAGATGAATTTTAGAGTATATATATTTCCTGTTCCTTCTGTAAATCTAACCATCTGGGGATCCCCTGTTGGCTATTGATTCATTTCCGACTTTTGGAGTACGCTATTGTCAGGCCGGCCCAAGAAATTTTGCTGCCTGAGGCAAAAGACAAGATGGCGCCCCTTGCCCAGTCCATGTACAGAAGCTGACTGAATTGGCAACTGAATCTGACTTCCACCCTGGCAATGGGATAGCAACCTTCATCACAGGCTACATTTGGAGGGTCCAAGACAGGTTGTCTCAGACGGGGACAGCCAGAGAGTACATGAGAACAGCCAGGGGGCTGCAGCTGCTGCTGCTGCCTCCCTGCATCTGACACCTGAGGCGATTGCTTTATTTTGCCTAATGGAAGGGCTGGCCATGGCTATTGTTGCCCTTCACCACTGGATAGATTCTTGCTAATCTGGGGTACTTCCAGATAGAAGGCTTTTAGCGCTACCAATCAAAAGGCATTATGCAGCTATTCCATCTTTCAATCCTACCTTAACCATGTTTTTTTCCTGTTAAGAAAAAAGTAGGGATGTCAGAGAATTCAGCCACGGATCTTGCTGAGGCCAAATGCCAGTGCATTCGGCCCCCCGAAATCCGTGGTGGAACAAAGCCCCCGCGCCCCCACCCCACGAAAGGTGCGCGAAACGGAGTACTTACCTGCTGCCGTTCGCACTGCTTTGTGAATGGCGGCCATAGCCGCCGCCATTTGCGTTCCCCTTTTTTTTTTTTTTGCCGTGATAGGCTACATAAATATATACATAGCCTATCACAGCAAAATACAGGGACACAAATGGCATCGGCTACGGCGGCCGCCATTTGCGTCCCTGTGCAGCCCAGCAGCCGGATGTCCGGCTGCGGGCAGCCCCGGCCGGCGGCTCCGTGAAGTCACTGCGGAGCAGAGCCAGCTGGGGAGAATTTCGGAGGGAGGGATGGAGCGCCTCCCCCCCCCCGCGAATGTCACCCTTCGAAAAGGTAAGTGACTTTCGTACATCCCTAGAAAAAAGACAATAAAAATGGTTGGAAAATGCAGGAGGGTTACCTTTTGATGACAGTGTCATCTGGGTTCCTTTTAAATTTCTGTGAATGAGGCAAGGTGATTGCACAATAAGAGCCTCATCTAGAAGCATCCCTGGTTTCAGCTGACAAGGGCATTTATTTATTATTTATTACATTTATATCCTGTCTTTTTTCCTCCTTAAGGAACCCAAGGTGGCTTATGGCTCTGATCTCCTCTTAGAGATCCCTAGGAGCATTTGCCCTCTGTTGATTCTGCCCGATCTTTTTGCAGCCTTTGATAATGTTGATGACCTGTTATTGACGCAATTAGTGTTGGTGACTCAACGTAATAGGCATTTGTCAGTTTGCTTTTAGAGTGGTTCCACATTTCTGGCATATGGTCAGAGAATGGTGGTGATAGGCAATTGGCTAAACACCAGTTAACCTATCCCTTTCCCCATAAGCAGTGTGCTGCCATTTTTTTAATCTCTTCTTTTTCATTGTGTGTGTGTGTGAAGGTGTTTGTCTTAGGGATGGCTGAGAAAATTCTTGGGGCTGCATTAAAATGTGAACTTACCAAATCTGGACTTTTTGAATCCACACACAAGCCAGTATGCACTGATATGGCAAGATTTGCACTTTTCCGAATTTTGTGATACTGTTCACACACAAAAAAATGTGCACCAAAGTGTTTATGATTAGTAAAAATGAGCACAAACATGCAGATATTAGGGGAACATGCACACAAAAATGCCTTACGTTGAGGAAATGTCTTGCAAAAATATATATTTTTTAAAAAGTGGATACAAAAATGTGTATATATTTGGCAAAGTGCATACAAAATGCATGCATTTTAAGAAATGTCCATGAAAATGCTTACGAATTTCCATGTAGACTTAACAAAATTTGTAAACTGATGCAGAAATGGGACGGAACAAACTTACTGTTGGAAAAATGAGAAACTGAGCGGAATCAAACTTGACAGGTTTGGCTGTCCCTAGTGTGTATTAGGGAGAGGAGGTTTGGGAGCTATGCACCCAATCCCTACCCTTTTTACATTGAAAGTGTGGCAAATAGGATACAGTCAGGGCCAGAAATATTGGAACAAGGATAACTGTTTTGGCAGTTGGCCTCTGTACACCACCACATTGAAGTTGAAAGGAAACACACCCAGATGGGAGCGAAGTCAGGACTTTCAGCTGTAATTCAAGGGGTTTGACAAAAGTGGGGCACTAACCATTCAGGAAGGACAGCCAGTGGCATACACACACCCCCATCGTTGGTGGCTCATAAGTAATGGAACAAACCAACATCATTTCAAACTTCAGAGTCGCCTTTAATACCTGGATGAAAATCCTTTGCAGTCAATGACTGCCTGATGTCTGGAACCCATGGACATGACCAAATGCTGAATTTCCTCCCTCGAGATGGTTTGCCAGGCATTTACTGCAGCTGCCTTCAGCTGCTACTTGTTTGTGAGTCTTTCTGCCTTCAATCCTGTCTTCAGTAAGTGAAAAGCATGCTCTGTTGGGTTGAGATCAGGTGACTGACTTGGCCATTGAAGAACACCCCACTTGTTTGCCTGGAGAAACTCTTGGGTAGCTTTTGCTGTACGTTTTGGGTCATTATCCATCTGCAATATGAAGCGGCGTCCTATCAGTTTGGCAGCATTCGGCTGAATCTGAGCAGAAAGTATAGCCCTATACACTTCAGAATTCATCCTGCTGCTTTTATCAGCAGTCAGGTCATCAATAAACACCAGTGACCCGGTTCCATTGGCAGCCATACATGCCCATGCCATAACACTGCCTCCACCATGTTTGACAGATGATGTGGTATGCTTTGGATCATGAGCTGTTCCTTTCCTTCTCCATACTTTTCTCTTCCCATCATTCTGGTACAAGCTAATCTTGGTTTCATCAGTCCAAAGAATCTTATTCCAGAACTGGGTGGGCTTTTTTAGGTGTTTGCTGACAAAGGCTAATCTGGCCTGTCTGTTCTTGAGTGTCACCAGTGGTTTGCACCTTGTTGTGAAGCCTCTGTATTTACATTCATAAAGCTGTCTCTTGACTGTAGATGTTGACAATGACATGCCTGCCTCCTCAAGAGCGTTCTTGACCTGGCTAGATGTTGTGAAAGGGTTCCTCTTCACCATGAGCAGAATTCTGCGGTCATCCACTTTAGTTGTCTTCCGTGGTCTTCCAGGCCTTTTGCTGTTGCTGAGCTTGCCAGTTAATTCCTTCTTTTTCAGAATGTTCCAAACTGTTGTGTTGGCCACTCCCAATGTTTTTGCTATCTCTCTGATGGGTTTATTTTGTTTCCTGAGCCTAATGATGGCCTCCTTCACTCGCATGGACACCTCTTTGGACCTCATGTTGGGAGTTCCAGTGAACAGCTACCAAATGCAAATGTAACACTCAGAACCACCTCCAGGCCTTTTATCTGCTTGATTGGTCATGGAGTACCCAGGAAATAGGCCACACCTGGCCATGCAGCTGCTTGTCAGCCATTCGTTACATTACTTATGAGCCACCAATGATAGGGGTGTGTATGCCACTGGCTGTACTTCCTGAATGGTTAGTGCCTCACTTTTGTCACACTCCTTGAATTACAGCTGAAAGTCCTGACTTTGCTCCCATCTGAGTGTGTTTCCTTTCATCTTCAGTGTGGTGGTGTACAGAGACCAACAGCCAAAACAGTTATCCTTGTTCCAATATTTCTGGCCCTGACTATATGTCCTTGCAGCATGGATACTTCCCCTGCAGCCAATACCCTTCCTGCATTATGGTAACAGGATACATCAGGAACACTGGATCTGAGATTGTACTACTTTATCACCAAGAATCAGAAAACTTAGGTTGTTCCCATTATCTGCCTTCAATGGAGCAAAGTTTCCCTGCCACATTTTGTTGTTAGCCAACGACACACAGGTGCTGCAAGAAGAATAGGCCTGCACAGAATAGAAAGGGTGGCAAGATGGAAGGAAGGGACTTGACAGGCTTCTCCTTTGGGCTCAGGTTCCTCATATGGTGTCACATACATTCTGCCAAGTGTGTGATTAAGCATAACCTCCATGCAGCTTCCCAAACCACTGTTGTAAAGCAAAGGAAATGACTGGGAGCATTCCAGCTTTAATAGCATATTGACAGGGGGACACGCAACTCATGGGATAAGACCCTCCCCTCCTCTCTTTGACTTGCCAGATGTGCTTTATTTTTTTTTAAAAAAATGTCCCTTATTTCAGAAGTTGATTGCTCTGCAAAATAAAATCCCGTGTGAGAGAGAGAGGACACTATGGCTTTATAATACTTCAAAGAAGCCATTTTAACTCTTGCTATGTTTTAAGGTGCAACCCCTGGCCCAGTGACATGGAAATGGTTAGGCATGGAAACTGATAGAGCTTGCTTCTGAATAACTGTGCACAGATCCCAAATGCATGGAGGGAGGCTGAGGGTTCTGGCAGAGGAGGTGCTACTAATCAAAAGGCATTGTGCAGCTATTCCATCTTTTCCTTCCTGATGGATTTCTTTTGTGGTAAAGAAAAAAAGATGGAAGAAGGAGTGGGGAAACATGGGAGAATTACGAATGAAAGGTAATGCCATCTGAACACCCTGCCCCCCTGCATAACATTCCTTGAATGAGGCAGGGTGATTACATACTGTATTGGCCTGGCCGTGGGCTTCGACCTCTTAATTTAGAGGTGCCAAGATAGTGATAAATCAGATCAAGATAAAGTACAGGGAGTACTTTACTGAGTAACTTACAGCACACAGGCATACCCAATGGTTGGATCAGACAGCTTCTCTGAACCCAGAGCCATGGGGTACAATGGTTTTATACCATACATGTTAGCAATGTAGCAATGAGGCAGCATGACAGCAGCAAGCGACCCCTAGAGTTCATTCCCACCATAGACTAGCCAGTCACGGTGCCCAGCACAGCCACCTGCAGCTTTAAGACAAACAAACTTCACTTCCCAGGCACATCTTGATTCACTCATTAGTATGGAATGTGCTAGGCCGCGCTATTGGCCCTTTGACGCATCTTCACATGCTCAGAGCCTCACTAGTGAGGGAATTGCACTAATAATGAACTTAAGCAAGGCATTATGGATCTCTAGGCCCCTCTAATGCTACAGGTGACTTGGAGAGGGTGCTCTTGCACTCATGTGAACTGCCCAGAGAGCTTCGGTTATTGGGCAGTATAGAAATCAATCAAACAAACAAACAAATAAATGTCCTGCTTGTGGAGGCATCTGGCTGGCTGCCATGGGAACCAGTTGCTAGATGGACCTTTGGTCTAATCCAGCAGGGCTCTTATGTTCTTGAATATTTTACTCAGAAGTAAGGGCTGATCTACATTGCGCCCGCCATCGCAATGAATTCGGTGTCCCATCGGGTTAAACGCTGTCGCATTAAAACGTGATTATTCATACTCACCCATTTTCACAGTTGCAGTGCTTCATCGAATGCACAGGCTCTGTTCACACTCGAGAGCTGTGCTGTTTTCCTGCTGTTTTCCTGCGCACGCTTGTCTGATCTCGGATTCTAAGCAGGGTTGGCCCCGGTCAGTAGTTGGATGGGCGACCGCCTGGGAATCAGGCTTCCTGCATTGAGCAGGGGGTTGTTCTATCCCTTCAAATGAAATTAAGTTTTACCCCCTCCTATCCCCCGCTCCGGATGTTTTTTTTAAATTAAGGCATTATCCCCGCAGAATCGGGGCTTCTCCGTGATGTTTTTTTTTTCTAATTGAGGCATGGTCTTCGAAGCTTCGAAGTTGTGAAGCTTCACAACTTCAAAGTTTCAAAGATCATGCCTGAATTAGAAAAAAAAAATCACAGAGAAGCCCTGATTCTTTGAGGATAATGCCTTAATTTTTTAAAAAAACATCCGGAGCGGGGGATAGGAGGGGGTAAAACTTAGTCTCATTTGAAGGGATACAACAACCCCCTGCTCAGTGTAGGAAGCCTGATTCCCAGGCGGTCTCCCATCCAAGCACTGATCGGGACCAACCCCGCTTAGATTCCGAGATCAGACAAAAGCACGCACATCCAGCCCTTTGCTTGTTGCTGAGGAAATGGGGGCTGCTGAGGAAGCTATGCGATCAGTAGCCGGAAGAAGACATGGGGCTATCGAGAGCTGTGATTGGACAGGAGGGAAATACAAACACTGCCGCATATGGACAGGCGGGGGAGGGGACTATGAATGGATATGGTAGTGATAGGGATGTACGAAATTGCCCTTACCTGGCTCTGCCGGGTTCTGCTGGGGGGGGGAGGCGCTCCGTCCCTCCCCCCGGAATCCTCGCTGGCTGGCTCCGCTCTGCGGGGATTCCGCGGAGCCACCAGCCAGCTCCGCCAGCAGCCGGACATCTGGCCGCTGGCTAGCAGGGACGCAAAGTCCCTGTAGTCAGCCGTGATAGGCTACGTAAAACTTTACGTAGCCTATCACATCTGACTTAAAAAAAAACAAAAAAAACGCATGTACCCAAATGGTGGCGGCTACGGCCACCGCTATTTGCGTTCCTTATTTTGGGCCATCTTAGTCTACGTAAATATGTACGTAGACTAAGACGGCAAAAATAAGGGGAACGCAAATAGCGTAGTGGATGCTATTTGCATTCCCCCTTATTTTCGCCGTCTTAGTCTACGTAAATATTTACGTAGACTAAGTCAGCCCAAAATAAGGAATGCAAATGGCGGCGGCCGTAGCCACCACCATTTGCGTACGTGCGTTTTTTGTTTTTTTAAAGTCAGACATGATAGGCTACGTAAAGATTTACGTAGCCTATCACGTCGTTTTCTTTTTAAAAAAAACCTAGCCATGATAGGCTACGTAAATCTTTATGTAGCCTATCACGTCTTTTTTTTTCTTCTTTTTTTTTCAACACTGGAAATGGCGGCGGTAGCAGCCGGTCGGAAGACCAGCCACCGCCGGAGCCGCTGCCACCCGGAATATCCGCCCCAGGTAAGTCTCGTCCCAGGGGGGGATCCGCAGGAGGGATGGGGGGTGGCAGGCCGTTCCGCCATGGAGTTCGGGGGGCCGAATGCACTGGCATTCAGCCTCACCGAGATCCGTGGCGGAATTCTCTGCCATCCCTAGGTAGCGAAGGCGGAAAATCAGAGCACATTAAGGGGAAATACCAGGATATTAGGCTATTGAAAGCGGAAGCACGGAAGTGGGAAATTCCAGTTCCAATTCGAGGCACCTACTGCGTAGTGTGAAAGGCAGGTGGTGAAACCTCATTGGAAGCAAAAAAAGGCAGTAAGTGTAGATTAGGGATGGCAGAGAATTCTGCCACGGATTTCAGTGAGGCCGAATGCACTGGCATTCAGCCTCCCCGAAATCCGTGGCGGAACGGCCTGCCGCCGTCCTGCCTCCCCATGGATTCCCCACGGATTCCCCCCGGGACGAGACTTACCTGGGGCGGATGGTACGGACGGCGGTGGCTCCGGCAGTGGCGGCGGCGGCGGCGGCTGGTCTTTCGACCGGCTGCCACAGCCGCCGTTGGCGTCCTGGTCTTTGCCGTGATAGGTTATGTAAGTATTTACGTAGCCTATCACGGCAAGCCAATAATAATAAAAAAACACCGGTGTACACAAATGGCGGTGGCTATGGCGGCCGCCATTTGCATTCCCTATTTTTCACCAATTTATCTTATGTAAATATTTACATAGGCTAGAACGGCAAAAAGTAAAGGAACGCAAATAGCGCCCACTATGCTATTTGCGTTCCCCTTTTTTTCACCGTTTTATCTTACGTAAATATTTACATAAGATAAATGGGTGAAAAATAGGGAACGCAAATGGCGGCTGCCGTAGCTGCCGCCATTTGCGTATGCTGAGTTTTTTTTTTTCTTCTGGAAGAAAGTTGCCCAGTGGCCGAATTGCCTCATCGAAAAGGTAAGTGACTTTCGTACATCTCTAGTGTAGATCCAGCCTAAGTCGTACTGAGTTTTATGCAACTTATTCCCAAGTAAGTGCTCACAGAATTACAGCTTATAGTAGAATGGTGGCCTGTCCTGGTGGCCTGTCCAAAGAGCTGGCTGCAATGAGTGTACTCTGAAGCGCAAACCCAGATTTGTTGCAGTGTCATGTGTGGAATGGCCTTAATGTTCCTGCCATTAATTGCTCAGTCTTTTCCTGGTCTCTTAAACGTTGCTGTAAGAGTCCTTAGCATCCATTCCATACACTGAAACAAGGCCCAGTGCCACCGTGCTTGCTCTCTAAACTTGGATGCCATTGTTGATTATAAGCAGACATGATACAACTAGTTATATCTTTGGAAAGGTCTTGCATCCTGCATCACATGCACAGTGTCCTGGCAGAAAGAGATGCTCCAGTAGTCAGTGCTGTAAATGCGATCATGTACAGAACAGGCAGTACCCAAAGCACTCTGCTTTGTGTCACTGGGCATCTGCGCCCACATCATTATGTTTTTAAATTAAGGCCTTCCCTAGCTTGGAGCTTCTTGAAAAGCATTTTTGTATGACCATTCTTCTTTTCATAGCAGTGGGTACACTACCTTGGGAGGGCAACTGTGTCCTGAAAGGCAGTTTCTACATTATTTAAACAACGAAACAAACACTTACAAGCTTGTGTGTGAGAGGAAAAATGTTTGTTGCTGCAACAATATTTTGGAGACCCAATCCGAACAGTGCTACCTGTGGTGCTCCTTTTCATCCCTCCGTTTGCCATTTGGATTAGTGTAGATCAAAACAGGGATGGGCAGAGGGATTGTGTCAGGGCCAGCATCAAGGGTAGGCATGGTTGGGCACCTGCAGAGGGCCCACACCCCAGTAGGGGCCCAAGGAGAAAAGCTCCCTGGACTTGCTCTTCCTCTTCACCATGGCAGGCAACCTGCTTATTCACCTGCCTCTTGCTCTGGCCCAGACAACAGTGATGGGGAGAAGGAGGAGCAGCAGATGCCACGGCCTACTGCCTCTCAGTCCATCAAGCAAGCAAGTGGCGGCAATGACGAGAATTAGGAGAAAGAGCAGCTGGTGACAATGGCATTGAGAAGGCAGACTCACTGAGGGAGGGGGCCCCATTGAGGATGCCTTGCCCAAGGGCCCTCAAAAGCCTGGAGCTGGCACTGATGTGGGTAATACTTTGAGAACTCTGGCCTAGCAGTGCTTTAGTCTATTCTATCATTGATCATGGGATAAGGGATTATGCAAACCAGCCTTCCCCGACCTGGTGCCCTCCCGATTTGTTGGACTGCAACTCCCATCATTCTCAGTCAGGATGGCCCTTGGGAATTGCAGTCCAGCCCTTCTGGAGGGCACTAGGTGGGGGAAGGCTGATGTAAACACCGTGCAGAGAATGATCTCTCGGGACACACTGTGATCTCTAAATGACACAGCAAGGGACTGTGCATCTTCCCTGAAAGAGTGTGCAAAGAAGTCTTCTCGTCTGTGCTCCCTCTATATCCCACTCTAGAAATAACCTGTACAATAACTTCTGGATGCATGATTATTGAAACAAGTCTGTAGATAAGCAAGACAAGCTTTGCAAGAAGCAAGCAGGGAAGTCAATGACAAATAGAAGCAGGAAGAACTGAAAATCAATTTGTTCAGCGCTGCTGCCGTTTACTGCCAACAATGTGCTAGACATTGTTCATGTGTGAAGTATGGCTGTATGTTATTGTCCCTTGGGACAGGGATGGAGGACATGTGGTCTTCCAGACGTTGGATGGCAACCCCCACTATCTCTCCCCATTGGCTATGCTGGTTAGGGCTCATGGGAGCTGCAGTCCAGCAACATCTGGAGGGTCACATGTTCCCCACCCCTGCCTTAGGTCTATTTTCATAAGAAGTGGTAGCTGCCTAGAGGGAGATGTCTATCTCTCTAGAGAAGCCCTGTTTGCCCCTGTCTCTGTTAACTTTCCCCTTCCGGTGTGGTTTCTCTTGTGTTTGTTCTTAGATGGTAATAGGGATGTCAGAGAATTCCGCCATGGATCTCGGTGAGGCCGAATGCCAGTGCATTTGGCCCCCAAAATCCGTGGCGGAACGAAGCCCCCCCACCCCCCCACCCTGTGAAAGGCATGTGAAATGGGACACCTACCTGCTGCCATTCGCGCTGACTTGCAAATGGTAGCTGCGGCCGCGGCTGCCATTCACTTGATCACTATAGCCGTGATAGACTATGTAAATACTTTACATATTTGTAAAGTATTTGGACGCCATTTGAGGCCCTGTGGAAGCCGTGATAGGCTGCGTAAGTATTTATGTATCCTATCACGGCAAAAAACAGGGAACGCAAATGGCGGCGGCTACAGCGGCCGCCATTTGCGTTCGCTGTTTTGTTTTGTTTTTTGCCGTGATAGGCTACGTAAATATTTACGTAGCCTATCACGGCAAAATACAGGGACGCAAATGGCAGCGGCTATGGCAGCCGCCATTTACATCCCTCCAAGCTGCCCAGTGGCCAGGTGTCCAGCTGCCGGCGGCCCTGGCTGGTGGCTCCGCGGAATCTCTGTGGAGCAGAGCCAGCCGGAGAGAATTTCGGGGGGAGGGACGGAGCGCCTCCCCTCCACCGCGAATGTCACCCTTTGAAAAGGTAAGTGACTTTCGTACATCCCTAGATGGTAAGCCCCTCGGCATAGGGACAACTCAAACGTGTTCTTCATAAAGTGCCATACATGTGGATGGTGCTGTAGAAGTGGATGAATGAATGAACGACATGGCAGCTATTTTTTGACAGAACAACCCATGGGTAAAGCATACCGTGTGCTTGAAACACCGTAAGCCTATCACTAGGCCACATGAATGCCCATGTGATAGCATCTGCTCATGCAGATCTGTCTGGATGTTTGTGGGACAGATCTGCACAGAGGAAGTCACTGTGCCAGCCCAGAAACTGCAGCCACATGGACACTCTGATTCACACAGTCACCCCACTCCGACCCACCGCAAGCTGTTAGACAGTCTGGAAGTCACAGGACAACAAGGGTGCAGTCCTGTGCAATGTGTGAAGAGGCCCAATGTCTCATGGGGTTTGGGGGAATGGGAGAGAGGCCCTTCTTTCTTAGTAACTGAACAATAACTAAAGTTATTTATTTATTTATTTATTTATTTTTATTATTATTACATTTATATCCCACTTTTTTTCCTCCAAGGAACTCAAGGTGGCTCACCTGGTCCTCCTCCTCTCCATCTTATTATCACAACAATCCGGTGAGGTAGGCTAGGCTGAGACTCAGTGACTGGCCCACAGTCACCCAGGGAGCTTCCATGGCCAAGTGGGGACTAGAACCCGGATCTCCCGAGTCCCAGTCCAACACTCTAGCCGCTACACCACACTGGCGCTCAGTAACTAAAATATAGTTGCGCGCCCCCCCCCTCTTCATTGTTGTTAATGCAAGTAAACGTGGCTGCTGCCCTGGGGCTGGAAGGAGTCCCGGCCAAGTCTATATCGCCAAGCAAGGTCCTAAATCCAATTTTTATATAAACCCCCTATTTAAAACCGAAGCTGGGATGGAAACTCTGACAGGTCCCAAAAGCTCAAGTGGGGACGGTAGCAGCAACAGTTGATGCTGTAACAAAGCATTCCATGAGTGATGATGTAACTGCCTGAAGAGCAGCCTGAGCTAGTTCTGTGAGTGCCAGATATTTGGAGGAATTATTAGACCTGAGCCTTATCCTCGTAATTGCCTGTGATTTATTGCCTTCTTTAAAGAAAAAAACACACACACCTAATTCCTGTATTCGCTCTGCGCCCTGGAACAGGCTATATCTGGGCTCGGGAGCTGGCTATAAAAAGCACCATTGCAGCAGTAGATTTGTGGGAGTATACGAGCTAAGCTCTTCACCCAGTTGCCTGGTGGTGTGTCGTGACTGGCTGTCCACTTGCTTGAGTCGAATGGGTGTCTGCGATGTGAAATTCGGGTAAAAGGGAGGTGCATGGCAAGGCTCTTGGAAAGTGCGTCCCACACCCCGGCACAGTGTAGCTTGATGCCAAACAACTCTTTGTTTGTCAGTTCTTTAAGCTGCCTTCATATTTTCCAGCTGTTCCTCCTTCCCAGACACCCCTGGAGGGAATGAGGGGCCCAATTCACTGAGCTCTGGGAAGGTAAAAAGGGTGGGGTCGGGACGCCAGCAACAAGGACCACAAAGAGGAATGCTGGGTGCAAGAGAGAGAAGGTTAATAAGCCCGCTCCAGGGAGGGGGTGGGTGGGTGTGATGATTGCTGTGTGTTTTGAGATGCGTGGGGATCTTTCTTAGCTCTCTGTGCTTCATTGTGTCTGCCTGGAGCAGGACAGAGGAGGGCCCAAGGCTACACTAAGATATTCCCTATTCACACAGCCAAACAGGCGATGATGTGGGAGGGGAGGAAGTGGGATTGTGATGCTAGGCCCATTCCTGACCACACACAGTCATGTGTGTCTTCTGCACCGAGCCTAACTGCGCAATCAGGCACTCTGTAAAAAAGTGGAGATAGACTAGGAGTGTATGACTTACACGCATGTACAGAAGAGCCAATGAATGCATGGAGGCAGGGTCGGGCGGGGCGAGGCCTGCCGTTGCAGTCCCTCTCCCAACCCATGCATTCATCACCCCTTTTCAGGGCTGGATGGACAGGGCTACAGTTGGCATTCTTTGTGCTCCATGGCGAAAGGAAGAAGAAGCAACGGTGTATGTTGAGAGCTAGGGTGCTTCCAGACGGAGGTCTCCTAGTGCTATCAGTTAGAAGGCCTTGTGAGCTATTCCCTCTTGGGGATGGGGTCCTTTGGATGACGGGAATATTGCAACCTCATCTGCAAGTTTCATGAAGGGGGCAGTGTTACAGTTAGCTCATGGGAATTTGGGGCATAGCTAGCCTTAGGATCTCTATAGCCTACAGTGTGGTTTCCTGCTCTTCTTCCTTGCCTTTTATTTTTCCTCGGCTAACTGCCTTTTTAACAGGAGGCATAATTACCAAATAATTCCCATCACAGCTTCCATCATCCCTCACCGCTGGCCACACTGGCAAGGGCTGATGGGAGCTGCAGTACAACAACATCCGGGGTGGGTGAGCGGGCAGCATGCATTCCCCAGCCCAGCCTTCACAAACTTCCTGCAGTGAGGAAAAAGACAGACGAAGTGGTAAGAAAACACAGAAAGGTCATGAGCGGAAGGCGTTGTCATCTGGAACACACCCTCCCTCCCTTGTAAAATGCCATGAAAGAGGCAGGGCAACGGAGGAATAAAAGCCTTGTCTGGAAGCCCCCCTAGCATAGCATAGGAGCTAAAGGTGAAAGAAAAATGACAAGGGAAGCTGAAGATGCCCAACCCTGTGTTTCTCGCATAATGCTAATGCAGGGTCTGGGAGAGACACTTGCAAGGGAGTGGGAGGGGAATACTTTGACCTTCTCCTGCTCACTGATTCTTCCCCACAAACGCCTCCCTCCCAGTGGTTTTTATCCCAGCTGGAATCCAAACACCAAAAATGGCCCTGGCTCCTCCTCCTCTTCCTCTTCTTCCTCCCCCATTTCTTGTGGCAGCAGCAAAAGCAAGAGCAGAGCCCTTTCTTCAGTGGTTCAGCAATCATGTCCTTTCACCCAGACTGCCCTGGGCCTGGATGCTGCATCGTTCCAAGGGAAAGTGTAAGGAGGAAAGGCTCAGTGGCCTTTGGGAAGACTTTTAGTCTTCCCCGCAGCCACTGAACCTGTCCTTGACTACCTTCATGGTGCTTTTCCGCAGTATAACGCTGCATCGAAGCCTAGTGGCTGCGTCACCAAAAAAACACTGCATTTTGCAGTTGCTGACTGCACTGGTGGTGGTGGTAAAGAAAAAAAGGAAGACCCCTGCTGCTAAAGGATATGTAGCCCATCCCACCTGCATTTTGCAGCGCCTGCGTTTTTGGGGGTGCCCCACCCTACTCAGGAGCCAGAATTCGCTCTCCCTCCCCTGTGAAGATCAGACGAAATAATAATTTCAGCAATCCTCATCCCAGGCCTGTTTTCTAATATGCTTTCCTTCCAAATATACTGATCTTGTACCAGCTGCTTGGGAATTTCCTACTACTCGGGCAAGTGAGGGGTGAGAAATAATAGCAGCATTGGAGCACCGGAGTGGACAAAATCAGGGACTTGTGATGAGTTGAAATAGGAAGCAGCAATTTGTGATTTCCCAAGATAGGAGACAGTTGCAAGATTTTAAGGGTTGCTTCACACTTTTTAGGAGAATGTGCAAGACACTCTACGAGTGGTCATAAATTCTATAATATATGCTCAAGGCAACTGTGTGCTTCTTCCAGGGACATTCTACACTACGGTCCCCCCCTCGCTACTGTAACATCTGGCTCACTTGTGCACCACATGACACACTCACTAGCATGGTCCTCCTGCAATTTCTGCCTCTATAGGTATTTTGCAGGCCAATTTTGTGATGAGGCTTTTGTTTACTATGGTGTCCCTGCACTCGTGATTTTGGTGTAGAGAAGCTGTGTGCTATTATGACTTGTATCTTGCTACTGGGAGTGATTTCAGCCTGCCAATGAATTGCCAATTTTACTTCCATGCCTTCGCTTTTCACCTGTAGTAGGGGGCAATGTGGCACTCTCAACAGGAAATAGGGAGTCTGTCCTCTATCTACTGACCATCATTGGCCAGGTTGGATGGTCAACTATTTATTTATTGTTTGGGATGTTACTTTTAAATGCACCACTGCACAGCTGTGTAGCTGTGAATAACTGCAGGGTATTTTTTTAAATAATTTTTCTGCAGAGGAGTGCACCTGCATAGCTGTGCTGCTATGCACAATTTTGCTGTAATGTCTGTGAGGTTGGTTTGGTGTGACAAATCAATGGAGAGTTAAATCAGTGTTTCTTCCCCCTGACCACTTCTTTTTGAAGGAAATAAAGTTTTGAATGGCTATTCAAGCCTTCCCAATTTCCCTCTTCTCTCTTTCACCAATTAGGAAGTTGATAACAATAAACATGTCTACACAGAAGTAAATCCCATTAATTTCTTTTTCTATTTTTTTAAAGAAAAACAAAACACAACAACAACAAGAACAACACAGCAACAATACACATACACTAAAATATCTCTTAAGATTGTAAGATATTTACCTTTGGCTCCCCTTACACAACAAATGCTTATTATTATTATTCTCTAGTTCTTATTTTAGTTATATATCATACATTGAGTTCACAGATATTATCTCCTTTCTCCTAATTTTAACAACAACAGAAAGAAGAGAATCAACCATCTCAAAGTTCAAAATCCACATACATAGATATCATTTTTCTGTATTTCTTGTACAAATTCTATAAAAGGTTTCCAGTCTAACATAAATTTAGTTGTTGATCCTTCTTTAATTATAATAGTAAGGTTTGCCATCTCTGCCAGCTCCATCGTTTTCATGATCCACTCGCTCACAGTTGGTATTGTTTCATTCTTCCACTTTTGTGCATACAATAACCTTGCAGCCATTGTCATGTAGAGAAAGAGGGTTCCCCCCCTTCTCCTTTACAGGTTTATCTGTTAGTCCCAATAGAAAAGTTTCTGGCTTTAGTTCTATAGTAGTCTTTAATATTCTTTGAGCTAAAGACTGTATTCATTTCCAAAATGTTTTAGCTTTTTTACAAGTCCACCATAAATGATAAAACATTCCCTCTTGGTCTTCACATTTCCAACATTTTCCAGAAACACCTTTATACATCTTAGACAATTTAGACGGTGACATATACCATCTATACATCATCTTATAAAAATTCTCTTTAAGACTTAGGGCCAATCTACATTGGACCCACCATCGCAATGAATTCGGTGTCCCGTCGGGTTAAACGCTCTCGTGTTAAAACATGATTATTCACGCTCACCCATTTTCCCCGTTGCAGTGCTTAATCGAATGCGCGAGCTCGGTTCACACTCGAGAGCTGTGCTGTTTTCCTGCTGTTTTCCTGCACGCGCTTGTCTGATCTCGGATGCTAAGCGGGGTCGGCCCCAGTCAGTAGTTGGATGGCGACCGCCTGGGAATCAGGCTTCCTGCACTGGGCAGGGGGTTGTTGTATCTCTTCAAATAAGACTAAGTTTTACCCCTTCCTATCCCCCACTCAGGATGTTTTTTTAAAAAAATTAAGGCGTTATCCTCGAAGAATCGGGGCTTCTCCGCGATGTTTTTTTTTTCTAATTCAGGCATGATCTTCGAAGATTCAAAGTTGTGAAGCTTCACAACCTTGTGAAATACAAAGAGGAACAAGACAAGGTTGCCCATTGTCACTGCTATTGTTTATATTGGTTTTAGAATTATTGAATAGAGATATAAGACAAAATGATAGTTGATAGTTGTAATTTTTCCCATTTTAATAGGCCTTGTTTAATGTCATTCCTCTCTTTAACATAGTTATTTTGAAAAGGCATACAATTCATATTTGTCAAAAGGACTCCGAAATATTTTACTTTCTTTTCAGTTTGGCAGCCAGTCTTATCCATCAACTTTTTTTTTCTTGAACGTTCATATTCTTTGTTAAAAATTTTGTTTTCTGTTTATTAACTTTGAACCTTGCCACTGCTCCGAATTCTTTTAATTTTTTTCATTAAAATTTCAATTTCCTTTAAAGGTTCTTCCAACTTAAACACCAAGTCATCTGCAAAAGCCCTCAGTTTATATTTCTCCTTTTTAATCTTTATTCCTGTAATTCGATCATTTTGTCTTATATCTCTATTCAATAATTCTAAAACCAATATAAACAATAGCAGTTACAATGGGCAACCTTGTCTTGTTCCTCTTTGTATCTCACAAGGTTTAGTCAAATCCCCATTTAAAATTATTTGAGCCTTTTGAACAGCATATACCAATTTCACCAATTTTATAAAGTTTTCTCCAAAGTCCAGTTCTTCTAAAGTCTTAATTAAACATTTCCAATTGAGATTATCAAATGCTTTCTCTGCATCTAAAAACATCAGAGCTGCTTGTTTTTCTGGATGTTTTTCCAAATATTCCACCACATTCAAGACCGTTCTTACATTATCTCTCATCTATCTCCTTGGTAAGAAACCACTTTGGTCCTCATATACAAACTCCTGCAATATTTTCTTGAACCTTTCTGCCAAAATGGTTGTGAATATCTTATAATCATTGTTTAATAATGAGATTGGTCTGTAGTTTTTTGTCAAGGTTAAATCCTGTCCTTCTTTAGGTATTAATGTTATATATGCTGTTTTCCATGTTTCCGGTATCTTCCCCTTTCCTAAAATACTGTTCATCATATTTTTCAATGGTTGTAAAATTTCGTCTTCACACTTCTTATAATATAATCCTGATATTCCATCTGGTCCCGGAGTTTTTCCCAATTTAATTTTTTTTATTGCTTCCACCATTTCATTTACTGTTATTGGGCCATTCATCATTTGTTTTTGTTCTTTGGTAATTTTTGGTAATTTTTTAATGAATATATTTATCCATTAATTCTGGGGAGATATCCTGTCCTTTATACAAATTTGAATAATATTGATAAAAGGCTTTCTGAATTGCCACATTATCGGTTAGTTCTAATCCACTTTCGCTTATTTTCGCTTGTTTTCTTTTCTTTTTCCTTTCTAAGTTTATAGGCCAACCATCTTCCTGGTTTATTAGCAAATTCAAAATTTCTTTGTTTTATGAAGTTTAATTTTGTTTGCATATCCTGGACTGTTAGCATCAACAATTGTTGTTGGAGTAATTTAATTTGTCGGAGAACACTTGCCTTTCCCGGTTTTTTCTTTAGGAATTCTTCTTTCTCCTTTATCTGTTTTAGAATATTTTGTACTTTCTCTTCTCTTTTCTTTTTCAGTTGTGTGTTTTGTTGTATAAAATAACCTCTCATATAGGCCTTACTTGCATCCCATACTGTTAGGATATTTGTTCCCTTGTCCAGATTCAATTCAAAAAATTATCTCAATTTCTTTTTAGTATCATCCACAATACTTTTATTTTGAAATATCATTTCATTGAATCTCCATCTAAAAGTAGTGCTTCTTTTCACAAATGACATAGATATAGGGTTATGGTCCGAAAATGATCTTGGTAGAACTTGTATTTTGCCAGTATTTGTAGCAAGCTCTTTAGTTGTCAAAATCATATAAATCCTTGAAAAAGATTTATGTCTTTCTGAAAAATAAGTACGTATATTCTTTTGAGTTTCCATTTTTATCTCTCCATACATCTACTAAAGCCAAATTGTCCATCAATTCAAAGAAACTTTTAGGTAATTTCCCTTGGTCACACTTTATTTTTTTCTCTGATATTCTACCCATTTGAGGTGCAATCACCCCATTCCAATCTCCCATTAAACACCAACTGTCAAAAGTTAGATCCACGAGTTTGGATAAGAGATCCTCATAAAATTCCGCTTTGTGATCATTAGGTGCATAAACCCCTAAAATCAAAATTGATACACCATTCAGCGTAATTTTAACTCCCACAAAATGACCTTGTTCATCTGATAATACCAATTCTGGTCCCAAATGTGGCTTAATATATAAAACTACTCCACTCTTTTTTCAGCTTGCAGTTATAAACTCTTCACCTAATTTTTTATTAATTAAATATTTGGTATCTTCTTTCTTAATATGAGTTTCTTGTAAGCATATTATATCTTGTTTCAATTTTTGTAAATAGTAAAATATTTTCTTTCTCTTTTGAGGAGCATTCGCCCCATTAATGTTCCAGGTTAAAAATTTATAATCCAATTTTTAGAAAATATAAGATTAAGGTACTTTCTTAATTTCTACCTGTTACACCCTGAGTGTTGTCCTCTACTTGTACACCAGGTTGTAGGTCTGTCCAACCTTTTCCATAAGTTCGAAGGATCTCTCTTGCTTTTTGAACTGAGTTCAACTTAAATCTCTGTTCTCTGTAAAAGAAGACCACACCTTCTGGGAATTCCCATCTAAACATGATCTTTTTCTGTTTCAGGATTGTTGTTAAAAATGTATAATCTCTCTTTTTCCTCAGAAATCTTCCAGGAATTTCTTTCATGACGATAATCTCTTTGCCCACCAGCTTCAATTTAGTTTTATAGTGTTTCTGGAGAATTAAATCCCTTGTCGTTTTCTTTACAAAATGGACAATAATATCTCTGGGTAGACCTTTTGTTTTTGCATATGTCAAATTCAGTCTATAAGCTCGATCTATTTCCATTTCCATGGTTTTCTCTTCTTTACTCAGAAAGGCTGCTATAGTCTTTACCAATTCAGTTCTGAGGTCAGGTTCTGCACTGCCATAACTTTCCACGACCCTTCTAAGACGTAATGAGCGTTCCTTGTCTTTAAGCTCAAGACAAGCTAAGGCATCCTGCTCATGTTCTAACTCCGTAGTTACAATTTCTGCATTATTTTCCAGTACTTCCACTCTGTTTGTCATTATTTTAAATTCTTCTGTTCTTTGATTTAATGCATCATCTAATTTCTTAAATTCTTGTCTCAATTCTTCCTTCGTGTCTTTAATCTTCTCTTTTACTTCCAATACTTGTCTTTCCATCCATTTTTCTATACGTTGTTCAAAGGTGCCCATCCTTTGTTCTATACGTTGTTCAAAAGTGCCCATCTTTGTTCTATGCATAGTTCAAAAGCCTCCATCTTTTTGCTTATAGCATCTATAACATTCTGAGTTTGTCCATCCAGGGCCATCTTTTGTATATCTTGCTTCTGCTCAGGTACCTCTTCCTTGCTTATAGCTGTTGCTTTCACCAATAATTTCGCAGCTCCCGTCAGAGTCTCTTTTAGAGAGCCTTTCCTGGATTTCATATTTCTACTTAATTGTTCTGTAGGCATCTCTTAGGTATTCGCTCTACTATGAGTTGTTCTGATATCCTTTACTGGTTTATCCAAATTCATAGCACTCATTCAATTATCTTCTTCATTACTTCCTTTATAAATCAGTCTATCTGGATATCCAGTAAGTTGTTGATCCTCCAATGCCAAAAGAAATCTCTGTTAATCCCATTAATTTCAATGGTGCTTACTCCCGGGTAAGTGGGTGTGGTGGGCACCAAAGAAAGGAAGAGAAGGAAGTGTTCTTGAAACATGTAATTTGGGGTAGCACAGGGGAGGGGGACATTGGCGTTCCTGTTGGTTTGGAGTGGGGGCTGGAGAATGCATTTTGGTGGAGTGGAGGAAGGGAACATAACTTTGGGGGAAAGAGGAGAGGGGAAAAACTCTCCACCAGCTCCTGTTGTACCCAAGCTGCAGTAAAGGAGAGCAAAGTATCTAGAAAAGCATGTAGCTCTGAAACTCTGATAGACTGAAGAGAGGGAGAAGATCAGGAAGGGGAGTTTGGTGGGCGTAGTGCCCAAGGACATTTTCCTGTGTTGATGTGTAAGATGCAAGTTTTCCATTAGAGACTGTTTCACCCGAGTGAAACAGCCCACAAAATAGGTCAGCACAGTTAACTGTCTGCACAGGTGTGCATGCATTTACCAGAGATACAAAAAGGACCCTGGAACAGCTCACCTGACCTTGTAAACACCCCTCACTTCTTCCACAATTGCAACACCATACATTGGCGTGTGGCACAGAATAGTGTTATAATACTGCACAGAGGATATTTATCCTCTGCACAGTATTTATTAACGTGTGACCACAATGCAGCAGTTGCATTTGAAAAAAATATTCTGTCACAGCCGTGCCTTGGAAAAGACACAGCCTCCAGTGCAGACTGTCCCCCATCCACGTGTATCATATAGATACTTGTGCCTGGAAACTGGGAGTAGCTCTGCCTAGGGATGTCAGAGAGGTCCGCAGCGGATTCGACTGAGTTCGGATTTCTATGAATACAACCTGTAGATTCTGCAGCGGACCAGCTTTTTCTGAGTCATATGGACTTGCAGACCAGATTTTTTTTACTGGGGGGGGGGGGGAATTGGCATAAACTCGCACATGTGCAAGTGGAACGAAGTTCTCGTACATCCCTAAAAAAAGTCAGCGAGCAGGCGATGGAATGAAAAATGCCTGACAATCTGCAAAACACAGACAGAACGGATTTAACAAAATCAATACATCCTAGTTCTGCCTCCCTGACACATGCACACCCAACGGCAAACATGCATTTGCCACCATGCAGTGTGTAATGTGGCCGTAAGAAAAGACTTGCCACCTGTTAAGTGTAGTGGTGCCATCAGGGGAGGACTTTGGGGCCGATGTATAGGGCCCCACTCAGAATAAGCAGGAGAGCCTCCAAATGCAGCAGGGCTGGCATATCACAAAGTTAAGTAATACACATTACCTTCTTAAAGGGAGGAGAAGAGACAATTAAGTCCAGCATCTAAAGTTACCTAACTTCATTAGTGATTAAGGGAAATTAAGGACACAGTCCTATGTGAATAGAGCCTCGTGTGGCGCGGAGTGGTAGGTGGCAGTATTGCAACTGAAACTCTCCCCACGACCTGAGTTTGATCCCAGCGGAAGCTGAGTTCCAGGTAGCTGGCTCAGGTCAACTCAGCCTTCCATCCTTCCAAGGTTGGTCAAATGAGTACCCAGCTTGCTGGGGGGAAAGGTAGTCACGACTGGGGAAGGCAATGGCAAACCACCCCGCTGTAGTCTGCCATGAAACGCCAGTGTAAGCGGCGTCCCTCTAGGGGTCAGTAATGACCCGGTGCTAGGAACCTTTCTTCTTCTTCCTATGTGAATACCCAGCAGCCTCCAAACTCGGAGGCTGCGGAGTATCCAATGAAGGGTGGGAAGACAGAGGAGGCAATCTTCACCTCCGTGCTCCAGTCACCCTGCATTTCTGCTAGATGGGCATTTTCACCTGTTTATCAGCAGCACCATGGAGGGGAAGAGAAGGAGGTTGGGTATGTCTTTTGTATGTTTTATGTAAAGCAAATGGGTCTTAATTCCCCATTCAAGACCAGGTTGCCCCGAATCCTTTGCATTACAGGGATAGCTTGCAACAATATATTGTTGCTGGGAAAATCCATTTTCCCATCAGCTACTGTGAGGATTGCAGCTAAGCTCAGAGGGAAGCCTGAAAGGGGGTGGCAGATGATGTCATCATCCCTGCTTATCAAAAAGTCCCAGTGCTTTGACCCTGTGAGCCCTGCCTCCGCTACAGCACTGATCCTACAACGTAGCTGCTAGTTCTGGATCACCAGGAGACCCCTTTTGATGGGTCTGGAGTGGGCTGCCTGCCTGAGCAGCTGAGGTATTAACTGTACCATAGCTCCCATTTTAGAGGGATTATTGAATAATTTGGTGTCAAGGGGACCCAGAATCAAAGTTTCTCCAAAATGACATGTTTCTTTTCTAATCTTGGTTCAGATTAAACTGACCCCAGCATGAACCAACTTTTTTTCCCTTTTCTTTTTAAAAGTGAGTTATGATTCTGTTTATGTGTTTGCTACAGAAAAAACCCAAAACTCATGCGGGGAAACAGGCTTCCTGTGAACTGATTGCACTGAAGACTGAAAATGGTAAGATGCAGATATACCTTGATCACCTTGAAGCTTCTTCATTTTAAAATCATGAATGTGTGAACCCGCTGATGATGGATACATCCAGCAGCATCCCTGCTGGCACAGCGGTTGGGTAAAGCATTGCCGCGATCAAGGAAACTGGAGTGCCTGATGTTTTTGTTACATTTGTCCATCCTCAATGGTGGCTGGGGCAAATGTGCACAAAGAATGTACTGAATGAACTGGATTCCTTGTGAGTAAAGGTGGAACTAGACATGATGGCAGCAGGTCCATGCTTTGATCATATGTCACTGCCAGGCACCATGAAGTGGGGGGTGGGGAGAGAGATGGGGAGGGATTTCTCACGCAGAAAACTGGTGGGTGGGAGACCCCCAACCACCTTTCTCCTTGTTAGACCCTAGGTCTGAAAATCTGACCAGCCAGAAGCAAAGCATCTGGCATGGGGGAGACTGCAGGTGGATAAGGACATAAGAGCGGTGCTGGATCAGACCAAAGGTCCATTAGTCCAGCATTCTGTTCACAGTGGCCAACCAGCTGCCCACAGGAAACCCACAAGCAGGACATGAGTGTAGCAGCACCCTCCCACCCAAGTTCCCCAGCAACTGGTGTACTGTACATAGGCTTACTGCCTCTGATCCTGGAGGTAGCATATAGCCATCAGGACTAGTAGCCATTGGTAGCCTTCTGCTCCATGAGGATCATCTGTATGCCACCTTGGGAGGGCTCCTACCCTGAAAGGTGGCCAAGAAATATTTTAAATAATAAATTAAATTAAAGTTATGGCTGGGGAAAGGATCCCGCACCCCTCTCCCCACACACATGCACAAACATGCACATGTCTCCTGCTTTCCCTCGTGAATTGACCAGCTTCACAGGTGTTTGACAGTGAGCCATATTAGAAGACACGGGGGTGTTGCTGTTACACATAGTTTTCTCATCTCTCTAAATCAGTTGTCTTTGTGACCACTGGGTATACCTCCTAATACCCAGAAGCCCCGACTGGGACTTTGCTGGACCTATCTAATGACTGGCACACTGAAGAGTGCCAGCCAGCCCCCTGCATTGGGAAATAGCTCAACATGAAATATTTCCACCTAAGCATTCTGTATTGGTATTACCGATGCTGGAAAAGCTGGAAGGTTGGTATGTTGTTTTGGTTAGCAGCAGCCTCTCCTTGAACGTTAGATGGGCTTCAAGCTATATGATAAATCAGGGTAACAACAGAAGGCTACCCAGCTTGCCTGAAACACTGGTTCCTAATTTTTAGCAAGAGATCTCACTGAATGAGAAATTGCCTTCGGGATGACCCATCCCTTTGTTATGAAGAATCCCCTTGTACTTTATTGCATATAGCTCCCATTCTTCAGCACCCACTGTCATCTTTCTGATGATGTATTCAGTCCACAAGGTTCTTGTGAGTCATTGGCAGTTCCTGACACATCACCTATTAGTCGCTAACATCTGCCCATATGCCTATAAACTATCCTTCCCCAATCTGATGCCCTTTGAATATTTTGGACCCCAACTTCCATCATGCCCTGACCATTGAGAATGCTGGCTGGAGTTGATGGGAATTGTAGTCCAAAATATCTGGAAGGCACCAGATTGGGGAAGGCTGCTATGGACTTTAAATAGTAAAGATAATTAGGATTGAGGGGAGCCCTTGCCAACTAGCTAGATGTGAAAGCTATAGTGTCCACCATTTTATTTATTTATTAACTTATATTCAGCCTCTTCACTAAAAGTAACGCTCAAGGAGGCTAAAAAATAATAAAATACAGATAAAACAGCAAATTATAATTAAAACATAAACATTAATAAAACTGACACACACACATTTAAAAAAACATTGATGAAAAAAAATAGTACCCACCACTTACAGCCTGTTTCAACAAACAAGCCAGCTAAAAAGCAAAGTACTTGTGTGAATCAAAATGTCTTTGTCTGCCAATGGATGGTCAACAGCGATGGATGGAGCTAGCTTGGCCTTTCTGGGCAGGGAGTTCCAGATCCTGGGAATAACTATTGAGAATGATCTAGCACAGAGAGATCTGGGCCCAGTTGAGAATGGGATGGGCAGGGCCAGCCCATAAAATTTTGCAAAGGACAATATGGCACCCACCCCCACATTCCATATTCAGAAGCCAAGTGGTCTGGCAGTTGAATATAACTTCTATGCTGGTGACAGTGAGTGTCCTCTGCCACACCTGAGGGTAGCAGGTTAGCTTGAGGTGTGTGTGCACAGGGCAAGCTGTATGGCATACACAGTTCCATTCTCCAGCACCTCCCTGCCCATCCCACCCCTCAGCATCCGCTGCATGAGGTGACACCCTTATTCTGCCTAATGGTTAGACTGGTCCTGGGTGGGATGCTTTTTGAACTGGGGAGGTCTGCAGTCTGAACCTCCCCAGTAGAAGTTTGTCCCATCATTACTGACAGTGAGAACAATATTTTTCTCATTAAGTAGCATGTTGAAGTAGGTGGGTTGGTGCTCCCTCCTGCCATGTCAAGCAGCAGGCTGGGCCACTTATTGGTGAGTAGATCTCTCTGGGCCACTTCCTGGTGAGTAGATCTTTCTACACCGACATTCCAGCCCACCTTGGTAAGACACTCTGGAACCTCCCTCCCTGCCAGCAGATGTACCCATGAGAATGGCTCCAGCCTGCCATTTCAAGCTCAGCCTGGAATGTTTACTTGTGAGTAAATCTGTTCCTGGGTAGATGTGCCAGCTTATTGCTTAAACAGCAGTGTGGGCTAGCCATAAATTCTGGAAAAATAACTGGTGTGGGCTCACCTTTCTTGTGCAAAGTGCTCTGCAACCCCTATTCCATGCGAACAACCCTGCAAACTAGTTACTTTTTTTCAGGAGACACATAGAGGCTTAGAGAAGGAAACTTACCAAGAATATCCAACATTCCAAGACTGAGCATGGGTTTTTTTACACCCAGGCTGTCCAGATGGGTGCTAAATATAGTCCCCCTAATCCAGGTCTAACTGCCTTTTAAAACGGTACTCTTTGCAAGTAACTAATTATACAAGAATGTGCGTGAGGATTCACATCCAAATGTGCATCTCTTTGAAAGCAATGCAGCACAGACAGATGTTTTGAACTACAGCTCTCATTAGCTCCAGCCAGTGTAGTCAATGGCCAGGAATGATGAAGGATTGTGGTCCAAAGCATCTGGAGGGCACCACAATGGGAAAGGCTGCTATCTACTTGGTAGGTGTTAGGTCCCAAACTAGTCAAATGTATCTGTCCCTAAACAATGGAGCATTAGCAACAGTAAAGTAATTAGTAATGGTGAACCAATCCCATGTGGAACATAAATATAATTACTTTGAAAGTTCCCTATGAGAAACGTATTTCATATGATTTCATTTGTGCAGTATGTAAGCCTACACTCTTTGGGACATCCTGGTCCTGAGCGTACCTTGATATAACTTTTGTTAGGCAGGCAGAATTAGTGAGGTCAATTCCATATTTGTTGTGTAAGGTGAAGAGCTGCCCATGGTCAAAAGCCTTGACAGCCCTGCTGGCTCACTTAGTCAAGGAATTTCCCCCAAATAAGCAACACCTCAATTTCTGTCCAGTTGGGCAATGAGGCGAAAGCAGCAATGCATTGAAGGAGAGGCTGGCTTCCACCAGAGGATGAAAAAGGATCAGCTTTTGTCCATGCCAGTGCTTTCATATCTAGTAAAGGTGCAGCAGTACACTCTCCTAGTACACAGCCGTGCAATTAGGTCCTTTTAGACTCTGGACTGAATGAGCTTATTGGTTGGGGGCTCTTTAGATGGTAATGTGTGTATTATTTCGCTTTCTTCCAAATGTAGTAAGCCAGCCCTGCTACATTTGGGGGCTCTCCTGGTCATTCTGCTGAGTGGGGCCCTGGACATCTGCCCCAAACTCCCTACTGCAGAGTCCTAGCAAGGTCCCTGCTACTGCTAGGGAGAGTATAGCATTGCCTAGGGGGTGGGGTGGGGCTGCTCCCATTAGTTGAGCAGAAGGATAATCTGCAAATAGAGACAGCACTCCTCTGGTAATTACACCAGTCTGCGGAACAGTTCCCAAAGGCTTGGTTTCACACTGGTGTGCATACCCCTGGCTTGCATCTTGGGAAGTACGGATTTTGTAAAATCTGTTCTGTTTGCATTTTGTAGTTTCTCAAGTGACTTTTGTTTCTGTTGTCTGCTCATTGATGGAATCAGTTTTTTTCCAATTTTCCGAAGTTGTGCAAATTCGCATTTGCACAAATTTGCACTTGCATGAAGTTGCACTTGCAAAAATGTGCACCCCCCTCAAATGTACAACCCCCCCAACACACATTTTCATGCTTCAGCTTGTGGGCGAAATGTGCATTTTCAGCTGGAGTTTTTTATTTGACGTATTTTTCTATGACTACATATGTGAAAATTCCAGAAAGTAAAAAAAAAACCAACAGTCTGCAAGTGTATGGAATCTGTGTGACTCAGGAAAAGCCAGTCCATTGCGGAATCTGCAAATCAGGTTCATAGAAATCCAAACTCATTTGATTCCACTATGGATTTCTCCGACAGCCCTACTTGCATCACAGTGCAGGGCTTACAAGCGACACATTGCCAGCTGTAGAACAACCAAGGGATTTGGACGCACCATTCCTGATAATATTTCCATCTAGCTGTTGAGTTCCAGGGCACAATGTATAAATCATCATCATGTAATATAAGCACTTCAGATAAACATTTAATGTTTCAAGGATTCAAAGCACCTCGGACGCACAGGACTTACACATTACACTGCATCCTTCTTTTGCTGTATAATGATAAATACAAATCCTGCAAACTAGCTTGAGTTGCCCAACCAGGAAGCTGTACCAAACAATTCAACAATTGTGCAGAGCACTTTTTCAAGCTCAGTCAGAATTGGGTAATACAGACAGCCATCCTCCTTGTGCAGTTGTGATGAACGCAGAGGCTATGCTGGAGACCTTTTTCCTAATATAGACCTTAGTTGGATTCTTTTGAAATCGTACAAGAAACTCCTCTCCGTGGGCAGCTTTAGCCAGAAATAATGCTCAGCACAGGGCTCCCAGATCTGCGCACTTATGTATTTTACCCTAGAGTAGGCACGAAGCCCCTGATCCAGATCTTAGAAGCCCCTCTACGCCCCACACTAGGATCCCAACCTGCACCTACTCTAGACTAAAAATGAAAAAGGAAGTAGTTGCTATACACACTTTTAAAGTAATATCTGTTTGGGCCCTAAGGTCCATTAATAGTAATATATGCAGCACAATCCTGTGCATGTTTACTGAGTACTGTGCCACAGGGCTTACTCCGTGGAAAGCGTGCATATGAGGGCAACCTTGGTAATTATATGGTGTTCTTTCAAAGTGCTCCACAGACATACAGTATTAGTAATCCTTACAACAAACGGGTAAGGCAGACCAATATTATTATCTGCTTACTGACTGAGGGGGGTAAGAGTGAGTGACTTGTCTAGGGTCACCCAGTGAAACATGCCCAGTGGAGGCTGGTGGCTCCAATCTCAGTGGGGATGTGGATCTGTTCTGGGTTTCAGTCAGAACCAGCCAGAACTCTAAAGGACCTATCCAAGGTACTGAAACTATTTTGGGGATTGGGTTCAGCACCTTTTATAGTTCCTTTGGAGTTCTGGCTGGTTCTGACTGAAACCCAGAGTGGATTCACAGCCCCACCAAAATCGGAGCCACCAGCCTCCACTGAGCATGCCTCAGCTGAGATTTGCATTTGCGACTTCCACACCAGTTCTCTTCTAGAGGGGGCCCCCAAATAGTGCATGTCTGCATCCTGGACAGGCCATATATGGCTACCTCTGGCAGACATCCAAGGAGACTCTTTGGAATTCAAATCCTTCATTTGCCTTTGCAAATCTTGTCCTTCCAAAATGTGCCTTTGGGTTAAGAAAATGAGTTTCAGGTAAATGTAGCATGGAGGTTGTGTGTGTGTAGGGGGGGGATCAACCAATAATCATAAGGAATCATGTGCTTTCTTCTTCTTTCCCTCCTTCTCCTTGAACAAGCCAACACAAGCCATTTGCATGAAGAAGCAGAGAAAGGGAAGGGAGAGCTGCTGGAGAAGCAGAGAACTGAGGCTGCAAGTTTCCAACACCACCACCAGGAAGAGAAAGCGTGTCTGGAGGAAACGCACCACGCCGAGACGGAGAGGCGTAGCCAAGACATTAAAGTCCAGGTTGGAGCTACCCTGTTCCCTAACATTCTTGAACTGGGTCTGACTGGTGGTCAGCAAGATTCCCCATTTCGTTGGGGACTTACTCCCCCCACCACACCACCACACCAGTTCTCATGCTCAGCAATATTCTTATGGTTCACAGTTACAGAAGAGGAGAGGGTAGCATGGTAGTTAAGTACCTAATGTATTGTTTGGGGACACGACACACTATCAAGACATATTTATATAATCTGCCATATTTTGAAAGGTTTATGTCGAACCTGTTCCTTTGGGCCTTTTGTTTGGCCAAGGATAAAAAAGATGTTTCGTATTTCTGAAAATCCAAAATCTAACTGAAAATGCATTTTTTGTTTGTTTGCTGATGTACACTTTACTTTTTGAACTGAGTTGAAATGCCTGAGTTTAAATGACAAAATGCACGTGCCCGGGCACTAATTGAAACTGACGCACATGCACTTAAAAGAGGTTACTCTGCAATAAACAAAGAAACAACAACTGGGAAAGGGCTGAGCCCCCACTTCCATATTTATTGTGAGAAAACATGGCTACTTAAATGTGCATGTACCATTCATAGTGAACAGCACTATACACATATTGTGCCATTTAATCTTGGGTGCATTATGAGCTTCAATTCAAAATGTAAAGCAGAGATGGGGAACCTCAGGTCCAGGGCTCAGGTCCCGCCCTCCTGGGTCACAATCCAGCCCTCTGGGGTTCCCCAGTTAGCCATGCCTCCTTCTCATGGCCCCCCCTTTCCCCCAATAACCAGTGGTTTCCTAGTTTTGTGCAGTTTTTTTCTCATTCTAAAAGGTTGAGCTGCCTCTCCTAAGACCTGGGGGGTGTCTCCACAGGTGATTTGCTGTGAGCTGGCTGCATTTGGAGGTTGTTCAGGGCACATGCGGGCTGCCATCCCGCAGCCACCCCAGAGCTTTTTGCAAAAAAACTGGATTTCCTGAGACTACTTAAAGTCTGATTCTTTTCCTTAAGTTGGGTTCTCCCCAGTATAGTTGCTGTGTGCCCCAACCCCCGCATTTACTTTGGGTATGCTAGCCCTGCCCCGGGGTGTGCCTTTCACTGTGACCCAGGTCAAGGGGTGTTTCCTGTCCCTGTCTTTCCCATCCCTGTCTTTCCCTGCACAAACATATGTGTGTCTACTCAGAAGTAACTCCCTTTGTGGTCCCTGAGGCTTGTTCCCGAAATGCACACTCCTGAAGTTACTGAGATTCCCATGGATCGAAACAACACATTAAGGAGCCTTAAAGCTATGTCAAAGCTGTGTGTCTTTGATGTCTTCTTCCTTGCTTTTTGGAAGTAACTAATTTGCAGCTTTGCTTCTTCGCAGCATAGGGAGCTTCAGGGGAGGGAGAAGTCTGCAGCCATGTTTCTCCAATGTTTACTTAGCTGTAAGGAAGGACATGTGGGGGGAGCCGCTCTCATTGGTTGATCAGCCCCTGCCAGTCTGATGACATTTACTCCAAACCCCCACCCCACCCAGAAGTATGTTACTGTGCAGTGACTTAGAATGGTATGGCACACTTGTTTGTGGAGCCCTGCTTGGACCAAAGCCGATTCTCTGAAAAATCTGGGTAATTCTACATTTGTTTCTCCTCCTGCTGTTGTGGAGATCCCCCCTTAGTTACGAAGAGCTTTAAGCTACAATGTACTGGTATATTTTGTATATTTTGTTATTTTGGCTCCATCCCTTTGGCCCTGCCCCTTTGCATTCAGCCCCGCCTACCACTGGAATCCACCCCCCCCCCGAGCTTCTCTGAAGTCTGGCTCTTGGGTTGAAAGAGAGTTGAATTCATACTTTACATCTCCTGATGTAAAGTATGAATTAATTCAAACGGCTCAACGCGATACCTCTTTACTCTGAAGTTAATCTCATTGCATTCAGTTGGACTTTTTCCCAAGTAAATCTGCATATGATTCTAGCTTTAGCAGTCTACTGACTGACTGATCTTTAGATATCCAAGAGCAGCAGCGTCACTGTCCTATGCATGCCTACTTGGGAGTAAGTCCCATTGAATTCAGTGGGATCTGGGTTAGGATCAGGCTGTAGGTGTAGTTTTGCACCATTCATCGGTCCCAGACAATGGGAGCTCAGAGGACAAAGTGCATCACAGCTCAGTGAGTCCTGAAAAAGTGCTAGATTCTTCCTGGATGTTGCTTGGCACTGATTACTTGTTTGGAGAGTGAACAACATATACAGTGAAGAATGCATGTGTCCTTTAAAAAAAAGTATTTGCATTACTAAGATTGTGTAAATAAGCTCTAACTGAACAGATTCTACTCTGACAGATTTCTGGCAGCAAGTCGGCAGGGATGTGGTGAACTCCTGAAAAGAATTCACAACACATTTAAGAAACGGGACTTTATTTTTAGACTCTCTTAGCCCAACGCTCTTTTCCCCAGTGACAATAGGATGGAACAGGCCAGTTATAAAAGAGGCATAAACAGGCACTTAGAACTTCTTCTCAAAACACCTGTTCTAGGCCAGTGTTCCAAGGAGCCCTGGAATTCCTTGGAAGATTTCCAGGGGCTCCTCAGTGAGAAGATGAGTAATGGTGAATAAACTTCCCTGAAAGACAGCTTGCCAGCGCTGCCAATCTTCTCAAGCCATGGACAGATGTAGGAGAGCATCTGGGATGTATTCTAGGGCAGATGTGGGCAGAATAAAAGCATTTATTCTACCCACCCCTGATCAGAGTTTATTGTCTCTGATAAAAGTGTTGTTTCCCATGATGTACCCATATCTTGCAATCTTCTCTAGTCAAAGAGTGGTTTGTGGGTTTTGTCATGCTTCAGAGTCCTGTCAAACCTGTTTAACCAGAGGTGATAATGGAACAAAAGGTATGCTTGGGGTCACCACAGTAAAGGATGCTTCTAACAGCTCTCCTTCAAGTCTCTTAAAGATGATTTTCTGTCCCCAGCCTTAAAATTATAAATTCCTCAGAGTAGGATGTAAGGCATTGTGCACACTGATGGTAAGAGAGCCAGTGTAATGTGTAATGGTTAGAGTGTTGGAATGGGATATGGGAGACCGGGGTTGTAGTCCCCACTTGGCCATGAAGCTCACTGGCTGACTTTGGGCCAGTCACTGACTCTCAGCCTAACCTACCTCATAGGCTGTTGTGAAGAGAAAATGGAGAGAAGGAGGACCGTGTAAGCAACCTTGGGTTCCTTGGAAGAGGAAAAAAATGCAGGATATAAATGTAATAATAAAATAAATAAATGATCATGTATTATTCTAAATTTACAAAATAATATTCCATGCTCCTTTTTTATAGGTAGAAAAGGAGAAGGATTTACAGTGTAAGCAGCAACTGTCTGAGCAGTATGATGTACTGAAGAGAGAACAGGAAGAGAGACTCCAAGGTAAGGGCCGAAAACTTGTCTACTATGCATGTGAGCTTTCTTCTGCTTCTATTAAAACACTGATGAAAGGAGCCAAACATACCTTACTGTAAATGTGCATCTAGCAGCTACATTTTTTATTCATTTTTTGGAGTAGGCACAGAGCCCCTGATCTGGATCAGGACCTAGCTGAAGGGTAGGTGGGCTTTTAAGATCTGGATTGTGCCCTTGCACCTACTCTAGAGTAAAAGTGAAAAGAAAACGTAACTGCTAGACCTGCATTTAAAGTACTGTCTGCTTTGGCCCTAAGCAAATTGCAAGGCGGTGTTAACGTGTGCCATGTTTTCTTTTCTTCTTTGCATGATGGAGGCTCTGTGATCCCTTTGTTGTTGTTGTTGTTCAGTCGTTCAGTCCTGTCGGCTTATTATATTTTTCACTTCCTTTCGGAGTAACTGGGCAGCAGCATTCAGTGCTGTCCCTGCAGCTCTGTTAATTGTGTTGCGCCAGCGGGACCCACCACCGTGCAACAGGAAGCTAGTGCTTCCTAGAGCAACCCTGGAAATGAACTGAAATGCTTGTTTCTGGAACCCCCTTCTGCGAGCTCTGCCTGTCCCATTCAGAAAAAAAGCGTTTTGGTTCATTTCCGGTTGCTTTAGGAGGTGTTAGCTTCAGCAGAGGCTGGTGGCTCTGATGTCAGTGGAGCAGTGAGTCTGCTCCAGGTTTTGGTCAGAACTCTAAAGGAGCTATCCAAGGTGTGACTGGTGCTGACTGAAACCAGGACGGATTCACCGCCCCACTGACGTCGGAGCCACCGGCCTCCACTGGTTAGCTTCCTGTTGTGCCATTGGTGGGTCCCACTGGCGCATGGGCAGCACTGTGCCCTCTGTCAGCAGCAGCAACAGCAGCAGTGGCTTAGTCAGGACCATGCTCCATTCACTCACCTGCTCAGTCCTCTGGGCTCTCCTTTACTTCTGAATACATTCTTGAAACAGATAGTGCGATCTGTTAGCGCCCCACCATGTAATGATCAACCCAGGCTACATCAGAGCGGGGTTCGGTTCGTGCCTCCCTCTTGCTGACCATGGTTTGGTGTTCCTCTTGCAGAGCTCCAGAAAGCACACGGCCGAGAGAAGCTGCTCCTGACCGAATCCTTCCAGAAGTCCCAGGCCACTTTACAGGTGCCTTCCCCGCTCCCTCCTGCCACCTCCTCATCCGTGCTCCAGATTCACTGCAGAGAGAAGATGGCACAGATCCTCTCAGCTAAACTAACCATTTTGCACTACTGCACCGTATTGCCGCCTTAATTTTGTCTGCACCTGGATAAAACAGTCAGCCTCTACAGCAATTTGCCCCTTGGAAGGCATATGAGGCTGCCAAGTAGCAGCAATTGCCATGCTGTTTATTTCTGCTGAACGTGTGCGAGCTGCTTTTCGTTTAGGGACAAGCTGGATGAGACTGGTGGCTCCAATTTCGGTGAGGCTGGGAAACCATTCTGGCTTTTAGTCAGGACCAGCCGGAATTCTAAAGGAGCTATCCGAGGTGCTGAAGCCTAGCCCCAAATAGGTCCAGAACCTTGGATAGCTCCGTTAGAGTTCTGGCTGGTTCTGGCTGAAACCCAAAATGGCTGCAAAGCCCACCAAAATCAGAGCCACCAGCCTCCACTGTGTGTAGGGTAGGGGGGCTGGAGTCCTTTGGTCTCCAGTGCAGCCCCAGTCTGGATCAGGCCCCTATGCCTGTTCTTCGCATTGGAAGAAAAGCTTCCATTGACGTGAATGGGAGCTTTTATTCCAATGCAAAGAACAGGTGCAAGGAATGCAGCTGGGGTCATAATGGGGGCAAATAACTTCATCGCTGCATTGCAGGGCAACTTAAAAGCTTAGGAAGGAGCTGCTGTGTGGCCCTGAGGAGACAGCAGCGAGTAGCAGAACTGTTGGGCCTGACAAATTAGAGCTGGCTTAAGCAATTCTAGGCAGTGGTGCAACGAGGACTAGAATTTGGGGCCAAGGTCAGGGTTGGTTGGTCAGCTAGCCACGTACAAGGTTACAGAGCTCACTTTACTGTTTTTATTTTAGAAATGTATTACCCTGTTCTACAACAAAATGGTGCGTATTCCCAAGTATATGCATTTGACATCAGGGTAGCAGAAACAAACGTCATTTTCTTCCTTAATCAAGTGGTGCTATGATATAAGTGGATTTAAAATGTGAAACTGCACATGCTCAGGGTATTTTTTTAGTCACAGCTGGTAAATAGAGCTTTTTATAATGTGCTCTAACGTATCAGGAATATAGAAGCACTTGTAAAGTGTGGAATGGCAGTGGTAGGGGGGGAAGAGAAATGTTAGTTGTGTGCTTCACAATTGAAATAATACACATGGTTGTCTAAAGGCCCCCCTGCCTTGTAAGACCATTAAATTCAGTCTCTAAAAATACCTAGCTGCACCACGCATCCTACGAACCGCTGATTTTAAACTCTCTCTTTTTTTATAACTAGCTATCTCTCCATCACAAAAAAGGAGCCACAATATTACAAGAGTCATCTGCTGCTGGTCTCAAACACAGCACAATGAAACTGCAGCAGCATTCTATCTATTTGGTCATTGTGAAAATGTATTGCAACTTGATTCATGTTCTGAATGTATTTTGTGTATATGTATGCATGTGTGTGAGAGAGAGGGGTGGGAAGGAGAGAGGGAGAGAGAGGTGCATGCTGGGTGTCTGGATAGTGTCATTATATAGTTTGGTCACTAGGTGCCCCCAGACTTAGTTGTATGAGTAGAGTCAGGAGTTTCCTATTCTGTTCTGGTTTGAGAGAGACAATAAAATGCTCGCCTAGCTTCCTGACTGGCATGTCCGTGAAGTCCAAGCCTTCCATGACACCAGGAGTGGGAATGGAGGGAGAAGTATGTTCCTAATGGAGTTATGGACTTGTATGAACTGATTCTGCCTCATCTTTCTGCTCTAGGAGACCATAGACCACTTGAGTTCCCAGATGAAGTCTTTCCAAGAGAAAATGAAACGGGTGGAGGAGTCAATCCTGAGCAGAGATTATAAGAAGCACATCCAGGTACCATAAACAAAACTGCCATCATCTGTTGAGTAGAAATGTCTTTATCCTCTTATTAACAGAGACACTGTGCACTAGTTTCTCTCACTGCTGACAAAACAAAGACTAACACCTGTTCAGGCATTTTCCTCTCATGTGTTTAAACAATGCATGGAGGGGGCTGTATGTGCTAGCCCTGCTCCACCCCACCTCACCTCCAAATTTGCACTTTGAGGCTGAAGGCCTAAAGGGGGAATCCTCTCGTGTTCTGTTGACCATGGATAGTGTCCATGACTAACTTAAGTCCCATATATTTCAATGTTTGTTGTTCAGTCATTAAATCGTGTCCAACTCTTCGTGACCCCATGGAACATAGCACGCCAGGCCTTCCTGTCCTCCGCTCTCTTCCGGAGTGTGCTCAAGTTCATATTCATTGCATCGGTGATGCTATCTAGCCATCTCATCCTCTGTCGTCCCCTTCTCCTTTTGCCTTCAGTCTTTCCCAGCATCAGGGTCTTTTCCAGGGAGTTTTCTCTTTGCATTAGGTGGCCAAAATATTTGAGCTTCAGCTTTAGTATCTGTCCTTCCAATGAGCAGTCAGGGCTGATTTCCTTCAGGATTGACTGATTTGACCTCCTCGCAGTCCAGCGGACTCATAAGAGTCTTCTCTAGCACCACAGTTCAAAGGCATCAATTCTTTGGTGCTCAGCCTTCCTTATAGTCCAGCTCTCACAGCCATATGTTACTACTGGGAAAACCATAGCTTTGACTAGACGGACCTTTGTCGGCAAGGTGATGTCTCTGCTTCTTACTATGCTGTCTAGGTTTGCCATAGCTTCCCTCCCAAGGAGCAAGCGTCTTTTAATTTCATGGCCACAGTCACCGTCTGCAGTGATCTTGGAGCCCAAGAAAATAAAATCTGTCACTGCTTCCATTTCTTCCCCTTCTATATGCCAGGAAGTGATGGGGCTGGATGCCATGATCTTCGTTTTTTTAATGTTGAGTTTCAAACCAGCTTTTGCACTCTCCTCTTTCACCCTCAACAAGAGGCTCTTGAGATCCTCTTCGCTTTCTGCCATTTGGGTGGCTTCTGCATATCTGAGGTTGTTGATAATTCTCCCAGCAATCTTAATTCCGACCTGTGATTCATCCAACCCGGTGTTTCTCATGATGTACTCTGCATATAAGCTAAATAGGCAGGGTGACAATATGCAGCCTTGTTGAACTCCTTTCCCAATTTTGAACCAATCGGTTGTTCCATGTCTGGTTCTTACTGTTGCTTCTTGACCCTCGTACAGATTTCTCAGGAGACAGGTAAGGTGGTCTGGTACTCCCATCTCTTTAAGAATTTGCCAGGGTTTGTTCTGATCCACACAATCAAAGGCTTTAGCATAGTCAATGAAGCAGAAATAGATGTTTTTCTGGAATTCTCTTGCTTTCTCCATGATCTAGCGAATGTTGGTGATTTGATCTCTAGTTCCTCTGCCTCTTTGAAACCCAGCCAGTACTTCCGGTAGTTCTCAGTTCACATACTGCTGAAGCCTAGCTTGTAGGATTTTGAGCATCACCTTGCTGGCATGTGAAATGAGTGCAA
The DNA here is from genome assembly GCF_057233095.1 of Heloderma suspectum. NCBI lineage: Eukaryota > Metazoa > Chordata > Lepidosauria > Squamata > Helodermatidae > Heloderma > Heloderma suspectum. The sequence continues at coordinate 268,070,289 of NC_139459.1, read as the reverse complement.
TTGTACAGTAGTTTGAACACTCTTTGGCGTTGCCCTTCTTTGGAATTGGAATGTAAACTGACCTTTTCCAGTCTTGTGGCCACTGTTGAGTGTTCCAAATTTGTTGGCATATTGAGTGCAGCACTTTAACAGCATCATCTTTTAGGATTTTAAATAGCTCAGCTGGAATACTGTCATCTCTGCTAGCTTTGTTGTTAGTAATGCTTCCTAAGGCCCACTTGACTTCACTCTCTAGGATGTCCGGCTCAAGTTCAGTGACCGCACTATCATGGCTATCAGGGACATTAAGATCTTTCCTGTATAGTTCTTCTGTGTATTCTTGCCACCTCTTCTTAATCTCCTCTGCTTCTGCTAGGTCCCTGCCTTCTTTGTCCTTTATCATGCCCGTCTTTGCACAAAACGTTCCCTTGAGATCTCCGATTTTCTTGAAAAGATCTCTAGGCTTTCCCATTCTATTGTTTTCCTTGATTTCTTTGCATTGTTCATTTAAGAAGGCCTTCTTGTTTCTCCTTGCTCTTCTCTGGAGCTCTGCATTCAGTTGGACATATCTTCCCCTTTCTCCCTTGCTTTACGCTTCCCTTCTATCCTCAGCTACTTGTAAAGCCTCATTAGACAGCCACTTTGCTTTCTTGCATTTCTTTTTCTTTGGGATGGATTGAGTTGCTGCCTCCTGAACAATGTTACGGACCTCCATCCATAGTTCCTCAGGCACTCTGTCTATCAGGTCTAATCCCTGAAATCTATTCCTCACCTCCACTGTATATTCATAAGGGATATGATTTAGGTCATACCTGAACGGTTTAGTGGTTTTTCCGACGTTCTTCAATTTAAGCCGAAATTTTGCAACAAGAAGCTCATGATCTGAGCCACAGTCAGCTCCAGGTCTACTTTGGCATTCCAATCCCCTATGATGAAAAGGACATCTTTTTTTGGTGTTAGTTCTAGAAGGTGTTGTAGGTCTTCATAGAACCGATCAACCTCAGCTTCTTCGGCATCAGTGGTTGGGGCATAGACTTAAATTACTGTGATGTTGAATGGTTTGCCTTGGATTCATACTGAAAACATTCTATCGTTTTTTAGATTGTACCCCTGTACTGCTTTTCCCACCCTTTTATTGACTATGAGTGCTACTCCATTTCTTCTAAGGGATTCTTGCCCATAGTAGTAGATATAATGGTCACCTGAATTAAATTCGCCCATGCTTGTCCATTTTAGTTCACTGATTCCCAAGATGTCGATGTTCAATCTTGCCATCTCATGTTTGACCACCTCCAGCTTACCTTGATTCATTGATCTTACATTCCAGGTTCCTAAACAATATTGTTCTTTACAGCATCGGATTTTCTTTTCACCACCAGACACATCCACAGCTGAGTGTCCTTTCGGCTTTGGCCCAGCCGCTTCACTCTTTCTGGCGCTACTTGGAAATACCCTCTGCTCTTCCCCAGTAGTATATTGGACACCTTCCGACCTGAGGGGCTCATCTTCTGGCGTCATATCTTTTAGCCTTGTGATATGTTCCATGGGGTTTTCTTGGCAAGAATACTGGAGTGGGTTGCCATTTCCTTCTCCAGTGGACCACATTTTGTCAGAACTCTCCGCCATGACCTGTCCGTCTTGGGTGGCCCTGCATGGCATAGCTTATGGCTTCACTGAGTTACACAAGCCCCTTCGCCACAACAAGGCGAACTATCCATGAAGGGGATAGTTCAATGAGTCTATGCTATATAGGACAAACATTGGAGACTATACCATGCTAAGAATCCCCCATGTGAGTGGAACCCCAAACCTCTGTTTGAACACGTGGAGGAAAATCTCTGAAGGGGGCTAATGTGTGTGTGGGGGGGGGAGTGGGTTCAAAGAGCAGTGTTTCCTGGGCATAAAAACTAGGGAAAGACAGAAGTGCTTGTAGTAATTGTAGTAATTTAGAGACATTTCCTTACAAGAAACATTGGGATGGGAATTTGGAGATGATCCCTAGAGAGTGGGGTGAGGGGGTGGAGCCTGAACTGGCTGAGGGAGCTCCAGCAAAGAACTGTTCATTGTTATAACTCTGTTTAATAAAACCACCATGTTATCTTCTTCAGACATGGACCCAAACTTATTACAGTGCTTATATGCTCTTGCTCTAAGCAGACATTTGGCGCTGTCCAACCGTAAAGACAATGAAGTCCACTAGAAGCGTCAGAAGCCCCACAAGGCAAAGCAGTGCTCTGTCCCTCACCCAGTGAATGCTTCACCCAGTGAACCCAGTGGTAACTTGACTGCATGAGGGCCTGGTGGTCCTGAGGTTTGCCTCAGGAGCACCTGTTACAGTGTTGGAGTACCTGCCCTCTGGAACACACTCCCTATTGACATTAGACACTCGTCTCCAGTCTAGAACTTGAGATGTCTGCTTAAGACCCACCTCTTCATGCAGGCTTTCCCTGAAGTGTGACCCAGTTGGCATAGTTATGGGTTGAATTGCCAACCAGTGATTATTTTATTGTATTTTTATGTTATTATTGTTCACTGCTTTGATAGTTCACTGGAAAGCGGTATGCAAACCTGTGTAAACAAACAAACAAATAAATAATAAAATAGTTGTCACGGAACAAAGGGAATGTCACCTCAAATGCGGTGCTTTCCATGGAGGTGGTGCACCTGTTCATCTCTGAGTCATCAAGACTGCAGTGCTACACACTGCCCTGGACATATAGTCCCACTGAGCTTGTCTGAGTAGACATGCTCAGGATTGCACTGCAAGTAATGTACCTGCATGTATGGATCAGACCTTACAATTATAATCAGAAATCCAATATATATGTACTGAGAAGTTCCCACTGAGTCAGCGGGGCTTCATCCCAGGTATAAGACTGTAGCTGTAGTCCGTCTCCAAAACTTGGATGGGGAGAGGCTGAACCCTTGGATGTAGGTGCGTTCCTATGTGGCAGCTGTGAGTACGCCTGAACATGTACATCGGTATATATGTGTGAAGGGATGTAAGTGGCTGCAGGAGTTTGCCGATCTTCTCGTTAATGGTGCATATTTAAAATTTTTCCCTGTTGGTTTTTCTAGGACTATGGCAGCCCCAGCCAGTTCTGGGAACAGGAACTAGAGAGTCTGCATTTTGTCATTGAGATGAAGAATGAACGCATCCACAACCTGGACAAAAAGCTGCTGAACCTGGAAACAGTGGTGGGCTGGATGAATTAGTTTTCACAGTTGTTCCTAGGAATTAGTAGAGACTTGTAGAGGGGACCTTTGTGATCCCTCCCTGAATGGCCACACTCTGCCCTCCAAAGTTGGGAAGCCCTACAGACTTTTTTTCTGGATACCATCAATATTCTTTAGACCAGGGGTGTTCAAACCTCAGGCTCGGGGGCCAAGTCCAGCCCTCCAGGGTTTCCAGATGACCACACTCCCTTTCCCTGCCTCTACCCCCTTTCTCTCGACCACTGATCGTTTGGTGGTTTCCTGGCTTTTGTGCAGTTTCCCCCCATTTTAGAAGATTAAGATGCCTCTCGGAAGCCTTGGTTACTGCCAGCAAGAGCTTGAAGCTACAACATGCTGATATTTGGGGTGATTTGGGGCCCACCCCTTTGGTCACTGGCCCCGCCCACCACTTAAATGTGGTCCCTGAGAAATGGAATTCAGCCCTTGGGGTGAAAGAGATTCAACACCCTCCTCTAGACCACCCAGTTTCTTTGGTTTCCTGCAGAAGACAAAACATTAATAGCTTTGCACTCCTAGTCTACAAATATGAGCTTGTGGTTGACAGCCAAACAAGTATCTTACCAGTTTACTAAATACCAGTGTACGTACCAATATGCAACCTTTGATACGTGAATGTGTTTGGGAAGCATTTTCTAGATTTCGGGATGGTATCGCATCTGCAATACCTGTGTCTTATCTGCCGTTTGATCATTGTTCTGGCCTGTTACAGATGGAGAGAAACTTGTTGCTTGAGGAAAAGCTTAAAACCCTTCAACAGGAGAATGAAGATCTCCAAGTACGGATGCAGAACCACGTGGCAGTGACAAGGTAATCTTTTCAGCCGCATGAAGTATCTCCAGCATGCCTAGCCTTTGTCAAGGGGTCTGGTAGGTGAGCTGGGGAGATGCATGTAAAGCAGGTGTGTTGAACCTCTTTCAGCCTGAGGGCCAAATTCAGATTTGGAGAAGCTCTCGGGGGCCTCATTCCAGTGGTGGGTGGGGCCAAAGGCAAAGGGCGCAGGGCCAAAATACCAACCTGTTTTACCTAGGGGGAGCAATCCTATGTGGATAGACAGCCACCTTTGAACTTGGAGGCGACCACCTATCCAGTGCAAGGAGGGCGGAGTGTGGAGGGGATCTTCTCCTCCATGCTCCGGCCGCCCTGCATTTGTGGATAGATGGCCGATTTCGGTTGTCTAGCCATGGGACCTTGGAGCGTGGGGGGGAAGGCATGACGATGTATAGGAAGCATTGTACTAGCACTTCCGCACTCCCCACCCCTGGGAACGCACCCTTTTGCCCCTCTCTGCACTGCTCTTAGAAGCCCGGAGCCCAGGGACATTCCTTGCTGCTTATGAGGCAGTAGGGGAGGTGGTTTTCCGGGCACTGACCTTGGAGCGCAGGCTCTGAGGTCAGTTCCTGGCAACCGACCAATCCTATGGCCGTCTGGCAACTGTCTAGCGGCCCTACAATTGCGCCCTAAAGCTGTTACTGCCAGTAACTAAGCCTTAGGAGTGGCATTTCAGCCTTTTTCGAATGGATAAAAAAGTACAAAAGCCAGGAAACCACAGAAAGTAGGTGGTTGGGTAGGGGAAGCAGGAGCCATCTGGTGATGTGGGGAAGAGGGAATGGGGGAACCTCAGAGAGCCAGATTTGGCTCATGGGCCTGAAGTTCAACAGTCCCGCTGTAAAGTATGCCCAGAGAAAGCCTTTGGTCCAGTAGTACCTAGATTCAGTATGCTTGCCCTGCTGTCCTGTATATCTGTATGCAGCCTGTCTGGACTTGCAGGATCAGCATCGCTGTGGTAGTGGCCAGTCAGCTACTGTAATAACAAATCCTTGTGCTAGAAAATACCCCTTCTTTGATCTACTTCCTGTTCAATTTCCTGTGTGCTCTGGTGACTACTACTGGAGAAGTTTCCTCAAAGAGTCCGGGGGAGTGGCTGTTTCAATAAGCAGCACTGCCAAAATGCAGGGCTCTAATAAGCTCTTTTCTGGTTTACTTATTTTTTAAGCATCACTCTGAATATCTTTAGTATAGCTTTCACCAACCTGGCGCCATCCAGGTATTTTGGACTATAACTCCCATCAGTCCAGGCCACCATGGCCAATGGCCAGGGATGATGGGAGTTGTGGTGCCAAACATCTCCCCACTTTTCCAGTATCAGATCGGAGGGTTGGGGGTGGCTGCTCTAGTGTGTTTATTTCATGTTTATTTCATGTTCACTTCATTCTGTTTTCAAGACCATTCGGTTCTCCCACAGTATAGTTTTCATACAAAAGAGGTGGGAAAGTGCTTATAATTAAGAGACGGGGGAATCAGTGACTTTTGAGCTTGTCAAGATTCTCCAAACTCTCCACCTTGAAGCTCAAATCGCTTCACTCCCATTTCTGTTTTACTTTTTGTTAAAATGGGAAAAGTGCACATTTCAGTATGCATTTTTATAACATGTAGACCCAAATGCTCACTTTCCCCCCATACACTAAAGTATGGTGAAAATGCTTTAAAAAAAAAATGTGTGTTTTCCTAAAGTACACATTTTATGAACGCAAGCTCGGGAATGTGAAAGCTTTCTCTGAAAACGGTGCTCCCATTCACGGTTGCGAACGGGGTAAATACAAGTTAAAGAACCAATTGAAATGAAATTCTCCTACTTCCCTTCTCATAATGAAAACTGATGCCTGTCTCCCTCTTGCCAGCTGCCCTGCACCTTCTGAAAATGGTCCCAACATGTTTTCCTGTTTGCTTCTGCTTTACAGGCAACTGTCTGATGAGCTCCTGACGATTCGCGAGGCCTTGGAGAAGGAGTCGCAGCTGAGGGAGCAAGCCCACCGGGAGAAGGAAGAGCTGCTGTACAGAGTGCTGAACGGCGATTCCGCCCACACCTTCCCCATCTCCACGGAGGCGACGCTCATCGCGACGTAGCACTCTGAAGGGCCAAAGAGACTGATGTACGCCAGGCATGGGGGGAGGCAGGCAGAGAGGATGAGGATGAAAGTGTCCCACCCTTTCATTCTTGCCCTTCTCCCGTCACCTAGACTTAGAGCTTAGTGTGCGGTGACACACGGTGCGCTGTGATGCTACGGTGTAAAAACGGTTCCTGAGGTACCACGTGCTTTGATTCTCTCCTATCAATGGCCTCGTCATTCTGACACTTGAAGAGGTTAAACTGTCCTGCCTCAGGAAAGGTGGTACTCTTCCCTCCCACCACACACACACGCACGCACACACACACACACCCATACATCCCCCCAAAAGTCAGCCTTAATGCTAGTCAAGAGACAACGTTAAACGCTACAGTGTTGAATGCTAGCCAAGAGACAATGTTAAACCTACCAACATTTCAGTCTATGCAAACAAGCACTGTCCAGGGGCGTTCCGCCCCACGCCCCACTGGGAGGTAGCAGAATTAACTACCTCGGACATTAGAATACATGAGTTATGGTGGTGTCCCAATTACCCTTAGAATAATATTTCAGTAGTTTTGGCTGTAGGTGAGAAGAAGCCATAGACAGTGGGAGTGGAGATACAAATTAAATCTGCTGGACCAGCTCCACAGGCCAAATACTGCCCTCCTGAAGTCCCGATCTGGCCCTCTGGGCCTGGGCTTCCGCAGCTGGCAATGCCCCCTTCCCCCTGACTGTTCAGTGGTTTCCTGGCTTTTGTGTGCAGCTTTCACCCATTCTGAAAGGTTGAACTGCCTCTGCTAAGGCTTAGTTACTGGCAGGAAGAACTTTACGCTACAATAGGCTGGGATGTTTTTGTATTTTAGCTCCACCCCTTTTGCTTTTGGTCTTACCCCCTTTTCCTTCAGCCCTGCCCACCACTGGAATGCAGCCCCCAAGAGCTTCTCCAAAATGGAATTTGGCCCCCAGGTTGGAAGAGGTTCGGCACCCCTGCACTAGATATTACAGGAAGTTACATTTCCATGATTGCTTTGATCTGAGCTGGAAGAGCAAGACCCAACCTCAAGCATTTTATTGTATTCGTAAATGCAATGCTTTGGAGGACTTAGACAAAAATATGGATGTGAACTTTTGTAACCGAGGTGTGCCTTAGGTGTTCTCCAGGCCGCATGGTAGCCACTTATCCATGACCAGGTCCCCTGTGGCTGAGAGAGAGCTTAAAAAAGGACTCCACTCTGTGGGTAGGGCCTGATCGCTGTAGGTCGTCCCTGCCGTGATGGTGGTTGGTCTCTGCCCACATGGCTGGATCATTTAAACATCGGAACAGATGCATTGGAGAAGCATCTTCCACATAGCTGGGAGAAAACTGAATGGACATTTCCTCCAAGTCTGTTCCTTCCAGAAACAATATGACTCTTTCCATTTCAACAGCAAGTATTCCGACTGCTTTCACAGGTCCTTTCTTTCTCAGGTCAGATTTTCTGTGACTCCGCAACATCACATCAGAAACAGCCTCAAAATGCTAGCATTTGGACTGCAAATCCAGGAGGGCTGCTTCTGGCTTCTTTTTTAAAAAACGGGACTGTCTTGTGAAACTGACAAAAGAGGCTGCCCTCTACCGGCTGTGATGTGGTGCTATTAGCTGCAGAGAAAGGAGCTATTGTGTGTCCAAATCGGAGAAGGTACTGCAGAGGTGCATAGCAGCAGGCACATTTGCAGTGGTGTAAAACGAAGAATTGGAATGGGAGCGAAGTGAGTGTAACATGAATTGCTCTAATCACAAAGCATTTCATATGCCCTGTGCTGGTGGAAATGGTGACCTCTAGTGCAACGTGCACATAGAATGTAGCAAATAAACACTGGCTCGTAACTAGTTCTGAATGTTCAAGGGAAGCCAGTGAATTTCTAGTTTCTGTCTGGGGAAATGGAACATAGTTCCACACAACGTTTGAGCAATGCAGCCCACCAGCCGTGCGTAGTACTGACTTATCAGGTCCTTGATGTTCCTCCGCCCCCCGCCTGTTTTTGAAGTATCTAGCAAGCAGCATCAAACTACACATTAAGGGTGCAATCCTATGCCTGTTTAGACAGAGAAAAGGCCTACAACCCCCAGCATTCCCCAGCCAGCTGGGGAATGCTGGGAGTTGTAGGCCTTTTTTCTGTCCAAACAGGCATAGGATTGCGCCCTAAGTTAATTACGTAGCATGTAGCTGAGCAGTATCTTTTTTTAAAACTCAAGAGTAAGTGCATGCGGCCCCAATTTGGATTGGGACCACCATGCACCAGGAGGGGAGGATTAAACCTCCCCCCGTGACACACACACACTGCTTCCCAAAATCAGTTGGTGTCAATGGAGGCTTTTTCTCTTTTTAAAATCCCCATGGGGGAAGGATTTGGGGAAGCAAATGGTGGTGACAGGAGACTGAATCCTCCCCTCTCAGTGGGCAGTGGACCCAATCCTAATCGCTAGAGTAAGAAAAAAGTAATCCTCAACTACATGCTACACACTTAAAGTAGCATGTTGTTTGACTGTGATCAATGGCCCTAGTACAGCCTTACCCGACCTGGGGCCCTCCAGATGTGCTGGACTACACCCCCTAATCCTCAGCCACATCTGGAGGACACCAGGTATGGGAAGGCTGCCCCAACACACCACCACACATGCCTGGTGGACTGTGTTAGATTCAGTGGGCTGAAGGCCTAATATAAAGGGTTGGTTCCATTTCTGCCGCTTCACTTTGTGGCCGCAGAACTCCTGCCAACCTTCTTGGTTCCTGGAATTATGTTTCAGGGAACAAAAATGGGATTCTCTCAATCTTGACAAGTCTTTAATTGTCAGCAATCATCTATGTCCCAACACCAGGAAGAGTTTCTCTCTGGAGAAGCACACCCACCTTGCAACTGAGATATTTTATCAAGCCATTCACCATGAGGAAATTCTTTGAATGGTTTCCAGCTAGGAAATCTACCACTACGCCACACCAGAGTGGTGATGACTTGGCACATGCAGGCGAGAGTGATCTGCTCCTAATTGTTGATCATGCTGAGTATCTCGTGTGCGTGTTGGTGAAAGCCCCAGCTCTTTTTCTTTCCCCCTCCTCCTTTTTTTAAAATGATGAACTTCAAACGGGTGGGATTTTCTGCATTCATCATGTAGGACACAAGTGGGCAACCTGTGGCCCACCAGAAGTTTTGGCCTTCATCTTCCACCAGGATGCCCCTTCTCAGTGTTGTTGTTGATGATGATGTTCCTCTTTTTGTTTCTCAGAACTCCTCTGGGAGATGTTGCCTGCAATTCTAAACCCACATACGGGGGAGGAAGCCCCATTGAACCCAGTGGGACTGACTTCTGAGTAGAGATGCATAGGATTGCGATGTTCCCTATTTCTAGGTCCACCCCACCCCAATTTTGCCGCATCCCAGCAATCTGCTGCAGAACTACTGCTCCCCACCCCATTTTTTCCCCATGTGTGCACTTTTGCCTACTGCTTCCACCCCCTCCTCTTTCTCCCCTTCTCCCCCCCCCCCTTGCAGTGCAAGGCAAGATTGTTACTGCAATCAAGTGATCAAGAGAGAAGTGATTTTACATAACAGAGGAACTACAGAATATCAAAGAAGCACAACAAGCAATCGCAATATAAGGGAGCATTGGAGAAGTGAAAGAGCACTTTAGGGCGAGTTATTACAGTTAGCCTTTAACCCTTTCACTGCAGGGGAGTGAGATTTATTTCTTATTTCTGAGTAAACATGCACAGAAGGGGGGAAATGTTAAAGATTGAAAGCAGGCTACCTTGAGTGATTGAGTGTCCCCACTAAAATGGTAATGTGAGGGTTCGCTGCTGCACATTTTGCTGCCGCTTTTGCGGTTTTAAAGGGAAAATTATTTTTTTTACATTGGGTGGGGAGGGTCAGATATAGGTTTTTGAAGGGTGGGGGTGCTAACACACACACACTGCGTGTGTGAGGTGGGGGTGCTAACACACACACACACACGTCAGCAAGTGATTCTTCTGACTACCAAAGGTTGAACAAAAGCGACAACAGAAAAGACGTTTTGCTGCCTGATGCAAAGGATAACACACACGCGCTGGGAGATGAATCTTATTTTGACACTGGTGATGGCACAGTGCCCTCCTGAGGGCAGCAGGCTAGCTTAGGGGGCACAGGGGCAGGCCCTGTGCTCCATATAGCTTTGTCTTTCAACAGCTCCCCCCTGCCCCATATCTGCCACCTGAGGTGGTTGCCTCACTCTGCCTCATGGTAGGCGGCCCTGACAAAAAGCCCTTCCCCCTTAATCAGGCTGCTGAAATCAAGAAAGGGGGTGGCTGGGCGGGCGTGGAGACAGGAATAGATGTGGGTGTGAAAGGGTTTGTGTGTGAGCTCCAGTACATTTCTGTACTGAAAATGAATTCCTGGGCTGAGCAAGTGCTCTGTGGCACCTTGTTCCTCATTTCTATGTCCCCCTTCCTGAGCCACTATTTTGCACCTGGCTCTGCTGGGTGGACCTTGGGGATCTAGTGAAAAACAAAGTAGATCCTAAAAGGCTCAAGCCTGCCCACTCCTGAGTTAGGGCCATAAAAAAAGGTAAAGGTGTCCCCAGCCAGTCGTGTGTGTCCGACTCTAGGGGGTGGTGCTCATCTCCATTTCTAAGCCGAAGAGCCAGCGCTGTCCGAAGACGCTTCCGTGGCCATGTGGCCAGCATGGCTGAACACCGAGGTGCACGGAACGCTGTTGCCTTTCCCGCTGAAGCGGTACCTATTTATCTACTTGCAATTTCTTGCTTTCGAACTGCTAGGTTGGCAGGAGCTGGGCCTGAAGATGGGAGCTCACTCCGTCACGTGGCACTCGGGTCTCGAACTGCTGTCCTGCTGACTTTCCGGTCTGCAATTCAGCGTCTTAACCACTAAGCCACTGCGGCCCCCTAGTTAGGGCCATAGCTACATGCAAATAACTGGTGTGCATGTTTCCCAAGCCCAAAAACCTCAGTCAGATTGTTAGCAATAACACCTAGCATGGGGGTGGGGGGATTGGGAGGGGGAGGCTGAAACAAGCCCTCAGTTCACACAGATTATTGGGGCTACTGCAATCTTCCTAAGGCTGCAGTCCTATGCACACTTCCAAGTGATCAGGTCCTATTGAATCCAGTGGGATGTCTGAGTTCATGCTCAGAATCATGCTGCTTGACTCTGTACACATAGCCCTGACTTCTGGATGGGGCCTTTTAGATTAGAAAAATGAATGCACGGCAGCCCACGGCTGTATGCATGAAATGCTGGATCAGAGCCAAAGGATTTAAATGCCCTTCCCAGATGGGAGATGCTCCTGAAGGCTCTGCAACAACTAGTCAAAAGTCGCTAAAGCCGAGCATTTTATTATTTTAGAATGGGATGTGGCACATGTATGTGGCACTTCAGCTCACTGGAAAATCAGACAGAAGAACCGTCTACTTAGATCTCGAAAGGAGTATCCAATGCTCTAGGACAGCATTCGCCAGTCTGGTGCCTCCAGATGTGTTGGACTACAACTCCCAGCATTCTGCAGCCAGGTTGGGGAAAGCTGCCATAAAATGTATTACTTTGAGCCCCCTAGGGAAAAAAACAGATGAAAACGAACATCATAAATAATCAGGAAAAGTCATGAAAATAAAATAAATGGAGGTCTTCAAAATGGTCAGTGTATCTTCCTGGTGGGAAAAAAAAATCTGGCTGGAAAACTTTTCATTCCCCCCCCCCCCCATTAGAGCTGATTAGAAGTAAGGCTATCCTACGTGTGTTATGGAGAGGAGAGGCGGAGAGAGCCCACCATGTTTGCATAGGGGTGCGACATAACAACCTACTGTTATGTACTGTTACATAACAGTAACATAGGTTTTGCTTGGTGATCTATGACTGAGCTCGTGGAATGGCTGAACACAAGTAATGCAGGGGGTGGGCAATTTGTGGCCCACCAGACGTTGTTGGACTGCAGCTCCCATCATCCCTCACCACTGACTGTGCTGGCTAGGAGTTGTAGCCCAACCACATCTGGAGGACCACATGTTGCTCACTCCTGAAGTAATGCAGATGTAAACACTTTGCCAGCCCTGCCATCATTGAGAACCAGCGTGGTGTAGTGGCGAGAGTGTTGGACTGGGAGCTGGGAGATCCGGGTTCTAGTCCCCACTCGGCCATGGAAGCTCACTGGGTGACTTTGGGCCGGTCACACACTCTCAGCCCAACCCACCTCACAGGGTTGTTGTTGTGAGGATAAAATGGAGAGGAGGAGGAGGATGTAAGCCGCCTTGGGTTCCTTGGAAGAGGAAAAAAGGCGGGATATAAATGCAGTAATAAATAAATAAAATCATTCCTCCTAGCCATATGAAACACAGGGTGCTTGAGTCAGGACCTTGGTCCATCTAGCCCAGTATGGTCAGTACTGACGGGCAGCAGCTCTCCAGGGTTTCAGGCAGGATTCTTTCCCAGCCCTACCTCAAGATGCCAGGGATTTGAACCTGAGACCTTCTGCACGCAAAGCACGTGCTCTGCCACTGAGTTACGCTCCCTCCCCACATGAATAGACAGTGACCCAGCAAGGCTGCTTCCAGGTATACGGAACCAGTTACACTGCAGGGATCAGGTTTGCTAGCTGATTCCCCAACGATGTGATCACCCTGTATGGGCTAAGGTACAATGCACACTATTGCTCATGGCTGAGGAATTCCCTCCCTCACCATCTGATCTGATTGACTTATACTTTGGGGCTTTTGAGAAGTCATATACAGCTGAAATTATTTTGGGCAGGAAATAAATGTAAATAAGAGTTTCAGACTAATCTAGTTTGAATTTGCTTGTAACACTTTGATTTTTCTTTTCTGATTTGACACCCCACCCCCTTATTCTCAGTTCTGGATGCTGTTGGATTAAGGGGAGGTAGAAAAAACAAGGTGTAAAAGTATTTAATGTAGCAAGTTTGTACTTAATGTTACTGATTTAGAACTGATTACTAAGAGTTAGATTTTAGGGGTGTGTGTGTGTGTGTGTGTGTGTGTGAGAGAGAGAGAGAGAGAGATGTGCCCTCAAAGTCAAATATAAGAATCAAAATTTGAAAGCAAAATTATGAATTTTTTTATTTGAGCAAAATTTCATTTCAGCTTTGATTCAGCAGTCTTCCTATCCACAAGCTATAGTAACACTGTCATTCACTTTGCTGAAGCCCAGTTTACATATTTTATTTAAAATATTTCTACCTGCCTTTAAGGGCAAACATCCCATAGAATGATAAAACAGCAAAATTAATAAAACCAGCAAACACCATTATCCCAAATGGTACATTAAAGGAACTGCACTGTTTTGTTTTGGGGTTTGTTCTTCTCGCGTAAGACTTGAGGCAAACTTATACCTGCCCACCACCCATACATTTTACTTTTTGTATTTTCGTTTTAGAGCTATATTATACACCCATCTGGATGCAGCCTAAACCTGCATGAATATCTGGCCTGAGTACGGGTTGAATTTTAAAAAACAAATCAATCACCTCTCTGCCTGAGATTTCTAGTGGCAGGCAAAACTGCAGCTTGTGATGGAGGCAGTCCTAATCCAAGTAGGGGAAAATGTACTCAGCCATAAGCTGTCAGTTGAGCCTCCCCACAGCAGATATTTTCCAAAATTTAAAGAGAGATGAGATCTGGTGGTAAATCCCCATCACCTTGTGTCACTAGTCCCTGGGAACTAGGGAGAGCATTTGGAGCAGGTGTTCCCGAGACCGCATTTCCTCTGGCCAAGGGTGCACAATGTTTTTGGCCCTGAGGGCCACATTCAGGGTGGCCTGGGGCCAGGGGCCACACATGTGCACACATGCACACACAGGCATACAAGCATACCACACATTTACACACACACACACGCACACGCTCTTTTCCTCCTCACAACACATGCACACATCTCAGCGGGCAGGGATGGGGAGGTTTAAACCTCTCCCATCCTCCAGCCATCACCATTGAGACTGCTGTTAGACTGCCACTATTAGCAGCAGGAAAGCAGCAATCTCAGAAGCAGGATTGCTGGGGCCGGGAAAGACTTTCCTCTCCCCCATTCCCCAGTGATCTCCAGTGAGATAACTGTAGTAGTGCTGCTAACAGCAGCACTGGAGCAGTATTTCTCTCTCCCTCTCTCTCTCTCTCTCTCTCTCTCACACACACACACACACACACACACACTCCAGGTGATCAGCTGGGCTGTGGAGGAAAGTGCCTTGCTTTGTGGGTAGCTGAGGGCTTCAGGTTGTGCCCCCTTGCTTCTGGCAATAGCCATGAATGTCTTAGAGCATTTCCCCATCTTCCGTTATACCTTGTACGCAAACATTCACTCTCTACTTGAGCAAAAAACAACAACACTTGCTATTAGAATGAGAAAGCAAGAAGGAGTAATGGGAAAAATTAGCGAAGGCAACATTTTACCCGTTTTTGACAGCAGCCTGTAATCTTTGGATTTCTAAGAGTAGCTGGGTCTTTCAGCAATACAGGTCAGAGAGATTACCCAGACTTTGCCTTCCTTGGGGGCAGTAGGGCTGGAAGCAAGCGAATCCGAGTAGACACTGTGGTGGTGCCCTGCAGATTTTCAGCAATGCAGGAATACAACCCATCATCCACAGCACGTGCTTCATCAATGTATAGGATGCTTTCGGATTCCTGCTGCACCTGTCCACTACGTCGCACCAAATCTGTGCGTTCACGGACATATGGTGGTCTGCCAATCTGAAAGTGAGGAAAGGCATTATTTTAGAAAAGGGTTATCCCTTGTGGGCAGAGCATACTATAGTCAGTGCACAACAGAGTTTACCAGGGCCTCCAATGTAGCTGTGCAGACAGGAACCTGAGCAACCTGTGATGCTGATGAGAATGCAACAAGATCTTTGTGACATGTGCCTGAGCAGAATTCCTATCTCCATGACTGCTTTTTTCATTGTTCAGCCCACATCACTGCTAGGGTACTGCAGACCACCTCACATCAAATGGGTCCAAAGACAAGATTCTTCACCTCTGTTGCTGCCATATTCTCTTGGCAAGGATGGGGTGACGAAACTAAATAAGCTATTAGGCATGTCTACATGAGGCCTTTATCCCACACATTTACTGCGGCTTCTGCTTCCAGATTCTTTGCAGGATTCAGTTCAGCTCCTTTATGTGTGTTTTTTTTCTGAGGGGTGGTGGTGTATGTCTTTCTTTGCCTTTCTATATTTTTCATTCTACAACCACTAGGTGGCACTGTGGTGTAGCAGAATTGCACGATTACACAAGATTCTCATTCTGCCATTTCTAAATAATAACACATTTTCCTTGTTAGGAAAAAAAATGCAGTAATGGTTGCAAAGCATAGGAAAGGCCCTGGAAGCTGACAATGTCGTGTAAAGGACTCGCACACTACTTACATACTTATATACAATAAAAGCCTTGTGTAGAAAGGCTTGTTGTCATGCTAGTACACAAACCAGAATTCTGAATTGCGGCTTCTCTCCTGTCCCTTGGTTCTCCTCTCACCAATGTGCTAGATCAGGGGTGTTGCATCTGCTTCAGCCCAAGGGCCAAATTTAAAATGTCTAGGGGGATGCATTCCAGTGGTGGGTAAGGCCAAAGGCATAATGAACAAGGTCAAAATCCTCTAAATTCCAACTGATTGTAGTTTAAAGCTCTTGCAGCCAATCATTAAGCCTTAGGGGAGGCATTTCAGCCTGTTAGAATGGGAGAGAAACTGCACAAAAGCTGGGAAACCACCAAACGATTGGGGGGAAAGGGGTGTGGCCTTCTGGGGAACCGCTGAGGGCCAGATTTGGACCCTGGGCTTGAGGTTCTGCACCCCTGATCTACCTCATCTTCATCTCTGCCAGTTCATGCCAGTCAAGGCAGAAGGTAGGAAGCTTTTTTTTTGCTGGGTGAATCTATGGATTTACTTTCCACCTGCCTGGACACTGCAGCAGTTGGTAGTTGGGGAAAAGGGGGTGTGGCCATCTGGGGAACTCTGGAGAGCCAGAGGTTCTGTGCCCCTGTGTTAGATGGTTGCATATGTGCCCTGTGGTCCTGCCCGGGAAGACCACCGCTGATGCGCACTGCCAAAGCAGGAAGTGCCATCTTGGCACAGAAGGGGAGAGAGAAGGTGCAAGGGAACAAAACGTTGCTACATTTGCAGCAACCAGGATGCCGACGCCTCCAAATCTTGCCAGTGCACATGTTTGATCTCCCATTTGGTCATGTTTAGTCCATCTTGCAAAGAGCTCATAGCGTGTGACACTATAACGGCAACGGTGAGCGCACGTCGGGGTTTTACGGTGAGTGGCGGACCAAAGAAGCTACGAACAGGGAATAACAGGGTAATAGAATTAGCCATTTGCAGTCCAGAATAACGCGATGCCCCTCACACAGGACCATCCATAGGAGGAATCAACATGGGTAAGTGTCCTGACTGAAGTACTGTCACAAGAAAGACAAAATAAAAATAAGTAAACAAAACCTCCAGTGATATGTGACTTTCAGCAGCTAAGTCATTGTTTCTGGGTGAGATGCAACTGAATGAGATAGAGGATTGCCAAGCAATTGAATGAAGTAGAGGATTGCCTGAGCATCACCATGTTCTCCGTCGCACGGACTGCGTCTTCACACCAGCTGAAGTTCCCCCCAAAGTAAACACCTAAGCAACCTTGAAGCATCACAGATGTTTGTGGTTCTGAGAGCTGCATCCCTGCCATGCCATTTTCCCTGTGGGAGGACTTGTCATTTGGAGATGCACTCTTGACACTTGCCCCCAACTTTGAGGTCTTGATCATGATTCAGGTTTTTGGTTTGGATACAGCCTATTTACCTGACTTTTCCTAAAACTGTTCATCCAAAGGTCCAGGAAAGACCACAAGATTGCTCCAGGGTGACCTTGAGTTTCCTGCAAGGTTTCTCAAGAGTAGCTATTAAACAAACAAACAAACAAACAAGCAGACAAAAAGAGCTAAGCCCTATAGGCCTGCCATTTTCAGTGGTGACACCACACTTTCAGAACTCCCTTCCTGGGGAAATACATAGGGACCCATCATTAGATGTGTTTAAGATGACCTCAGGGTGCAATCCTATAGGTCTGATGCCCACTAGATGGAGGGCTCTGATCTGTCTATCCTACACCCTGCCCACTAGAGCCAGGCAGGCTGGGAGGCTTTTACAGGGTGGGAGGCTTTTACCGCCTTTTACAGGCTGGGGGGCTTTTTTACAGTCTGGGAGGCTTTTACAGCCTCTCTGTCCCCTATTTGATCCCATCTAGCTAACTCACCTTGGAGATGGGATCATGGGAAGTGAGAGGCTTGTGTGTTCATATCCATGGCCTCTCCTCTCTCCCTTTCCTCCCTCCCTGTGAGGTCACAACACCAACGTCAGGAGAGGAGCTGCCATGGAGCTTTCCATGGGAGCTGGGAGGCACAGGGAGTGGGGAAACCCCCGGTCAGCTTCACCCCACCTGAGGTCATAACTCTGTCTATGGCCTTGAGCGGAGGGCATCCCTCCATCCTATGGCCAATCAGACATTGTCTAGGGGCCATACGATCGCTCTCTTGAAGGCATCTGTATTCCCGCCTGCATTGGTTAATTTTAATGAGCTGTGAACTTTTATTGCTACTGCTTAATGCTTATAAATTAGTGGATTTGGTGAGGTATTGTTAATTGATTTATTTGTTTTAAAATTCTTGTAAAGTGACTTGGGAGTTTACGGCGGGTTAGAACATTTAAAATTATAAATAAATCAATAGAAATTGTAGGTCAAGCAACTTACAGCACAATCCTATGCATGTTTACTCAGAAGTAGGTCCTATTGTGTTCAGTGAGGCTTACTCCCAGGTAAGTGCAAAATATTGCAGCCTTAGTTATTAGGGAGATGTCATCAACACTGGCAACTTTATCCCTTTCCCACAGTCTGTGGAGCTATAAGGTGCTTTCCGACAAGGCATTTACCATGAAATCTGTGTGTGTCAGATGCCATCTTCCATTTGTAACCCTCCCATGCTTTCCCACCACTTCTTCCATCTTTCTGCTTTCCACAAAAAAATCCGTTAAGGATGAAAAGACAGACTAGCTGCACAGCGCCTTTTGACTGGTAGCACTGGGAACCGTCCTCCTGGAAGCACTCAGAAAATTATTCAGGTGCGGGCAAACCACACAACAAGGCTGTTGGGTGTTTTTCTCAAGAGGAACAATTAATTTTTTCATTCAGTCTCTGACCCATTCCTTCGAGCAGGTCAGACCCATCATAATTCAGGTTGGCTTTGCATCCTCTCGCTTACTGGGTTCATGGGTCATGATAGCCCTTCGTTCAGAGTTCTAAGGGGGAAATGCCACAGATCAGCAGTAGAGGAGAAGTACTTGAAAGAGTAGCACTGTATGGGGCAAGCCACTTCTCTTTTCCCACACCCACCCACCCTACTGGCACCCCGTCACCTACTTGCTGTCCCGGATATTCCCACGTGAAATCGACAACAATTTCTGGCTCCCCAAACGCAGTGCAAGTGACACTGAAGTTCTCTCCAACCTGAAAGGAGGCCACTGAGGCCCTGACAGCTGGTTTGGGCACCGAGGACGGATCTGCAGTGTTGGAAATAGAGGACAAAAAAGTCAGTGTGCCGGGCACTTCCTCCCACTTTTCAATACGTGCTTTGTTCAGCCTATATATATACATATATATATATATATATTCAGAAACCAGTTGCTGCCGCTGCCTCTTTGCTAACAATGCCTTTGCTAGTTTAGAACACCCAAGGGCACTGGTGTAAAATCCTGCAGTTCTCCCAACTGGAGCACAAGCTGAATAGGAATGGGATAGAGCGAGGGTGCAGAACCTCAGGCTTGGGGTCCCAATCTGGGGCCCCAGGGCTTCCCAGAAGACCATGCCCCCTTGCCTTGGCCCCACCCAATTTCCCTCAACCAGCGAGCATTTGGTTGTTTCTCAGTCATTTTACGCCGTATTCCTCACATTCCAAATGGTTGAACTGCCTCTCCTAAGGCTTAATTACTGGCAGTCAGAGCTTTAAGCTGCAATCTGCTGGCATTTTGACCCCGCCCCTTTTGCCTTTGCCCCGCCCATCACTGGAAGGCGGCCCCCAAGAGCTTCTCCAAATAAGAATTTGGCCCTTGGGCTGAAAGTGGTTCTGCACCCTTGGGGCAGAGGATACAGTGTACGAGGTCTCGCACGTGCTTCCCAGTCTAGCCCTGTCCCAGCTTTCCCCAGCCTGATGCCCTCCAACTGCGTTGGTGTTGTATAGGTAGAGGGGACGACTGTTGGGCTCAGCAGGCCTCAAACACCGCTCTCCCTTATTTATCACACGCAGACCTACAGAACTCAGCAGAAGCTCCACCCACCGCTGCTACTCCCAACTCCACAGGAGCTGCCGAGGCTCAAAACAATAACTAGCCTACAGTAACCCCTGCCCCCCGAATACGTAACGGCTGGAGTGGCCATGCTGGCTGGGAATTATGGGAGCTGAAGTCCAGCACAACTGGAGGGCACCAGGTTGGGGGAGAAAAGGAAAACTCGAAGAAAATGAACTCGCCTATTTAACCCGTCAAAATCGGACTGGCGGCAGCCTTTTATGCAAGTCCAGCTGATAAACGATCCCATGGAGGTATCAGTGGAGAACGAGGACCCTGAACTTGGAAAGGTGCCAACTCCCTGTCCAATCAGAAACACTACAGCTCCAAAGGAAAACGGCCCAAACATTCAGTCTGCATGGGAGATGAAGTCCAAAACATGAGGCTGGGGAAGGCCGCTCTAGGATCTCAGCCACTCAGCCAGTAGCTGCCAGAGACTCTTCACTGGCCAACCTGCACTCAAGGTTTCATCGCTATCACCACCACTACCACAACATCCCCTTGTACGTCGCCCTATTTCCCAATTGGTGCTACCCTGGCGCTGCCGTCTTGCTCCTTTTCCTGCCCTACCTTCACGTGAACATAGGAAGCTGACCATGAGTACATTTAGCTCAGCTTGGCCTGTTCTGACCAGCAGTGGCTCCACATAGTTTCTCTTCCGGCCCTACTGCTTAAGATCGTTCCTGGGTGTCCGTCTTGGCTTTCACCTGTGACTTGACGCAGCCCAAACCGATTCAAAGTGTCAGCTCTACTGATCCAACCCAGCTTCCAGACTCTGGATCACCCAACACCCTGTTGGGTAAACTGATACATACTGGTACCCAGCACCCTGATCATAAGCATGTTCTATGAAGAGAAGTTCTGCCCCAACTAGGCATTGTGTTACTTCTTATGTTGCCCCTTAAGTTCTGCATTTGTAACTGTTTTAGTTTTCCCTATATTAATCTGTTAGCGACCCATCAGGCCTTGTCATGCATTGCTTAGTTGTCCCTAGGAAGAACTTCTAATGCGCTTTGCAACAGCTCTTCCTCAGCTTGGAAGGAACCTGCCTCGGCCAAGTTCTGTGCTACTTGCAGCTTGAAGGCCGGGCCTTGCTTTGTTTTTTCACCTCGTCCATCCACCTCATCCATTCTTCCTCCCTCCACAGCTAAGAACGGATCCTGCATGTATTGGTTGTTTTCTGTTTATGTTGTGTTTCAATAAAGATGAAGATTTGATTCATACTGAAGGGGGCTGGGTGTGCGTTTAGCTGCCGGCATAGACACACAGCCCAACGTGTGTTGGGGCCAGGACAACAGATTTCATACATTTGAATTTTCATATTCACATCCCTTTCTCAGAACAATGGAGCATTCGATGAGATGGGCTTGTTATATCTCTCAAGGATGCCCCCCTCCCCTGTGGTTTTAGACATCTTATGCTAAATTAATTTGAATTTGACAACTTAAGTACAGAAAACATTTCTTAAGTGTGTGTGTGTGTGAGAGAGAGAGAGAGAGAGAGAGTCAGAGAGGGGCAGGGGACTCACAGTTCATTGTTAAGGCTACTTACAGTTCACATAAATCAGCATATATTTGGTGGAAATCTGCCTCACTCCATCCACATTTGCCATGCAGAAGAGGGAGCCTGCATGGGAGGGCTGTGGGCGGTGGATCATAAACCCCCTCTTCACCTCATAGGAGATGTCTAACCCATCCACAAGCACTTTCTCCGGTGGGAACTCCCGGTGCAATGTCACTTTGGCAAGCGGGTTGGTCACCTGGCACGGCAGAAGGGTGGGGTGGTTTGTACGCAGCTGGATCACTTCGTAGTAATCTTCGGTGGGCACAAATAGCTCCTGAGGGTCTGATTAGAAAGCAGACAGTGACACACGGACGTACAAAGACAGTTTCTCCTCCTGCACTGAAGGGCAGGTCTGCAAAACTATTGTCATCTCTAGCCTCTCTAGAAAAGCCACATTCAAACCATCATCAGCAAGGGGTTGCCAGTTTTTGAACTGGCAGCACCCATAGCTACTTTAAGAGCCAGTTGATGTATAGCCCTTAGCAGCAGATAATGTTTAGTGCCATGCCATGAAAAGCTTCACCAATTAATTTCTGCATATCAAGCAGCAGGACAGAGATAGAGTTGTTTTTTTATGGCCAGTGGCTGGCAACCCTACTCAACAATAAAATTATAGGGTTGTATCCACTTGCATTCATCCACCAGCAGAGCAGATCTGCTGCTGGTGGGAAGAGGGGAAAGGAAACCCGTATAATGCTGGATGTAGCTCCTAATTCTCTCATCAGGAGCCTACCACAGCTTTACAGTAACTTCAAGGAACCTAGGGTGGCCACTTACGCATTGCCCCAAAAGAGAAAATGCATCACCAAAAGAGAGGACAAAGGAGGATATAGATTTGCATAAAATGTGCAGGTGTTAATTGATATGTATAGTTCCAAATGCTGAAATAATGACTATAACTTAAATAGAAATACAATATATTTCACAGAAGTCAGGAAGAGTGTGACCAGGACTGTGTCTCCACGACAACAGAAGGAGAAGCAAATGGAGGAGTACCGGATTTTTTCAATGGAATCAGCTTTGCTGCGCTTTGGTCCATGCAGGGCTCCACAAGCAAGTGCTCCACACCAGTAAAAATCACTTCACAGAACATACTTCCTAGTGGGGGTGGGGATTGGAGTGAATGTCATCTGCCTGGCAGGGGCTGCTTAACCAATAAGAGAGGCTTCTCCCTCTCTCTCTCTCTCTCCCCCCCCTTCTCCTTTCCCCTGAAAGTCCAGATGCACCTGTATTTCAGGAGCAAGCCTCATTGAGCACAATGGGAGTTACTTCTGAGTAGACACACATATGCTTGTGCTGGGAAAGGCAGGGGGGGACACAGGGATGGGAAACCAGCCCCCTTTCTAACTGCAGGATCTCTATAATGAAGGTGTGAAGTAGTTACTTCCTAAGGCAATAAACCTAAGGCACGGAGAATCACAGGTTTGGTAAAGCACTTTACAGGCTTCAGGGAATCAGTGCTGTAAACTCCATATTCAATTCAGGGGGATCTCTGTAAATTCTGATGTGGGCATTCAGAGGGCAAGCCTCATTCGGCATTCTGAGTAGACACACATATGCTTGTGCTGGGAAAGGGGGGAGGGAACACAGGGATGGGAAACCAGCCCCCATTGTAACCCAACGCTGCACAGGATCACTGTAACAGGGGTGTGAAAGTTACTTCCGAAGGCAACAGACAAGCCACGGAGAATCGCAGGTTCAGTAAAGTGCTTTACAGGCTTCAGGGAATCAGTGCTTTAAAATCGGTATTTCAGTACAGGGGGATCTCTGTAAATTTTGATGTGCGCAAGCCTCATTGAGCACAATGGGAGTTACTTCTGTGTAGCCACAAATTGGTTTGTGCTGGGAAACATGGGGACGGGGAAAGGAAACACTCCTTGACTGGGCTCATGGTGAAAGGCACACCCCTGGGCAGGGCTAGCATACCCGAGCTAAATGCAGGGCTTGGGGCATACAACAACTATACCTGGGAGAACCTGACTTAAGGAAAAGAATCGGACTTCAAGCGGTCTTGGGAAATCCGGTTTTTCCCTGATAAGATCCGGGGCTGCTGCTGGATGGCCACGATGTCATGTATCCCTAACAACCTCCAAACGCAGCTGGCTCAGAGTAAATCGCTGGTGGAGATACCCCCCAGCTGCTCAGAATGCTGCTCAGGTGCTGTTTGTGAGCAGCTTCAAGGCCCTTGTTCTCCGTTCTTTATCTTTAAACCATACTTGGGCTCAAGTGTCCTCCAAATGAAGGGCTGTCCTCTGTAAAGTAGGACAAAGGGAGCTCAGTGGAAGAGCATGTGCTCTGCATGCAGAAAGTCCCAGGTTCAAGCCCCAGCATCTCCAGATAGGGCTAGGAAAGAACCCTGCCTGAAACCCTGGAGAGCCACCACCAGTGAGTGTCGAGAATGCTGGGCTAGATGGACCAATGGCTTCCTATGTTGCTAAAATAGGACACATGTCCACCATAAGACCTGCTGTGGTGCAAGAAGTGTGTTGCATTCATGCAAGGTGAATTAATTGTGCAATGCCTCCTGAAGTACATTCTTTGGCCTAAGAAAAGTCTTGCCACTGGCCTAGGTTGGAAGCACTGCCAGGGAGCAGTATGAAATCCTGTAAACAAGCTGGTTAGGTTACTAATCCCTGTGCGAGACCAAATCCAATCACCACAGTTCAACGTACAACACAAGGGGAATGGTATATGTTATGAACAAAACGGTCCAGTCCATTCTAACAGCTTGCTCAGTCTCATGGCTATGAATTTCTATTATCAGAAGCTAATGGTAAACAAATACCTCACTTCTCTCTCAGTATGTAATTTTGCTCACAAGCTCCCTTTACTGGAGATTGCAGTTAGTCTCACATAGTTCTGAAGCACTAAACTGTTTGTTCAGGGTTATGTAGAAGAGGCTCAAATGTGGGTTTTCTGTGCCCTAAACCAGCTTCCTGGTTTCTCAGCCACCAAGCCCAAGGTCTTCTTTCTAGTCCTAGACATGTCTTGCTGTCCTTTATCACAGAACGACAAAGCCTGAAGGGACCAAGCCCACTAATCCATCCCAGTAAACCATGAAAAATACCAACCTGTGAAGAAGATGAATGCTTTGCTCAGTCTGTCCTCTCCATCGTGACACTCACTGTCACGGCACTGGAATGACCAGCAGCTATACTCGCCCGTGTCTGCCGCTGTGGAGTTGACGACAATCAGCTGGCTGTGTCTCTCGAAATGTTTGATCCTGGAACAGAGAGAAACAAGGCCGTGCAAAGTTAGGACAAAGAAATGTCATTCTTCCCTCCTCCAGGTACGGGCAGTTTCTCCAATAAACACATTCCTTGCTCAATGCAACACCAAGTCATGACATGCATGTATGTGACACAAATGATCTCCAGAAGGTACCACTATCAATACACACTGGCTGGGGTGTAGAACTTCAGGCCCAGGGACCAAGTCCATTCCACCTGGGGTTCCAATCCAGCCATCTGGGTTTCCTCAGTTGGCCCCACCCCTTCCTCTGGCCCCATCCCCTTCCACCTGGCCAATGGTTTGGTGGTTTCCCAGCTTTTGTGCATACTAAAAGGCTGAAATCCCTCTCCTAAGGCTTATTTACTGGCAGTATGAGCTTTAAGCTCAAATAGGCTGGTATTTTGGCCTCACCTCTTTGCCTTCAGCCCCACCCCTTTTGCCATCAGCCCTCACCCACCATTGGAATGCGGCCCCTGAGAACTTCTCCAAGATGGAATTCAGCCCTTGGGCTGACAGAGGTTCAACACCACTGCTCACCAGAGACGCCTCTCAACCTCATCATCTTCCAGGTAGGGAGGATATCTCCATTTGACAGCCTTTCCTTTGCAGCGCAGGTCCAGGGTGTCTCCTGCTCTAAGCACCAGTGTGCTAGGAACCTTCTGGAATTGCCCCTTCCTCACTGCCCGTGTCAGAATGGAGGGGGACTGCTGTCCTTGACTGGCAGCACCGGTGGGTTTGACTTGGCCTTTCTTTAGAAACTTTGGTGCTTCCTGTTGTGCCTTTTTACCAGTGACTCTGGAAATTTTGGGCTCGCTGGCTTTCAGTGCCTTCGTGACCTTCTTCTCTGTAGCTTTGGGGGACTTTTCTGTTTGGCATTCAGCTATGAAAAGAAATGTTTGTAAGGCATAACAGCAGTGATATTTAGGTTTACTGGGTGGATAAACAAAGAGTGAAAATATGAAAATTGCGTTACCATTTCTTGCACCCGTTTTAGTTTTTAAGAACTTCTTGTTTATGATAATCGTTATGCATCAGCTCTTACTAAGTCTTGTCTCCAGTCCAAGAGTTGACCCCATTGAGCCATGAGAAAATTCCCATTAGCTATAACATTTTGATTCCCTCCACCCCTTTACCCTCCGAACCCTCCCGTATTCTAATAGCAAACTCATTCTCCAAGTGTTCTGTTCTTGTGTAGTTAAAGCAGCACCATCCATACGCGAGGGTCATATCAGCAAGCCTGGGGGGACCCTGAGGTTTCTGGATGTACAAAAGTATTTAGGAAAAAAAAAACCCAGCAGAGGGGAAAAAACCCTAACCAAGGTGGGTGGAATATAAATCAGCACAATGTGGACTGAGCATACTCAGTGGGGGTGGAATAGGCCCTGGCTGTTGTTGTTGTTGCTGGTAGTGTGTGTGTGTGTGTGTGTGTGTGTGTGAAATGGAAAACCTGGAGGGAGGGGGAATGGAATGTGGCCTCCCCAAAGAAGGCATGATTGGCTGGCTGGCACCCTGAATATGAATACTCCACACTGCAACATTTTGTTGCAGGTTGACTGTATACTTTAGATAGGAGAGGGAAAGAGAGAGGCTCCTCTTAATTCTTTCTCTTCCAACCTTTTATATATTTTCCCTCAAAAATATAAACCTTTCCTCAAAAACATAAAGTACAACCTAGAGCATCTCTACACCAGCATAAAATCTCGCATTTAAAATGGGGCTTTCTACTTCTGTTTTAAATGCAGGATCACGACAGCCTCCCTTTACACGTGTTTCCTTCTCCCCCTTTCCCCCCTCCTTTCCCCCCTTATCTGCATCTTCCATATGTTTCATTAAACAGCCACTAGATGGCGCTGTGGTCTAGCTCCTCTTATTGAGGCTTTTTCTCTTTTCACAAGAGAACTCCAGCAGAACTCGATCCTCCCCGTGCCTCTCCTGCCTTGCTTTGGATAGGTAGTCGCCTCCGAGTTCGAAGGCGGCTGCCTATCTTGATAGGACTGTGCCTTTAGTGTGGGGGCACACTAAGGTTACCAACATCATCTAAAGGACCTGCAAACTTCCATGAGTAACCAGTCTCAATAACAGGATAAAAGCTTCATGTGAAGAAGCCCCCAGTATAATCTAAGCTGCTTTTTGTTCCAGCAATAAAAGATATGGGGTTCCCCTAGCTTTTCCTTAATGAGGCAAAAAGTAGCTGGGGAGGGGTGATTTTGAGCAGATGGGAAAGAGTTAAGCTGTCCTTCCACACCAACAGCCATTTTTCCACTGAAACACAAAATAATGCAAAATTACTTAGAAATAAGTTCCATTGAACCCAGCGGACCTTCTTTCTGAATAAACATGCATGAAATGAGGAAGGACGTAAGACTATATCTACTTCCGGGGCCCCACACTTTCATGCATATCAAAGGTACAGAATGGTACATAACAAGATGTTTTAATGTATTCCATACTCTTCAGATAGTCAGGATTTTAGGATACATAACTAGATGTCTTCTGGCAAACTCTTTATAAAAACAAGGCAACAAAGGCTACTTGTTGTCACTGGTTCAGTTCAAAACTGAATAGTCTCTGGACTTAACTCCAGCAGGTCATGATCCACACACACTGACTCTGATTATATTTGGAATTTCAAAACTGTCCTAAACTTTTGGTGTTTGCAAAACATCTAGCCTTAATCTGGGCTTCTTTACCTTTACCTGTGGAGGAATGAATTTCTCCCACTCTAATAATGCTTGATTAACAACAGGGAGGGTTTGGAACCAAAGAAGTAATTTAGGCAAATTGCAAGTCTTTGCTAGAGTAATCTTTCATTTTTCATTTTTATTTCATTTATACCCCACTTTTCCTCCAAGGAGCTCAGGCTACATAGCTCTGTCTCTCCTGCTGCCCCACTTTTATTCTCACAATAGTCTTGTGAGGTAGGCTGGGCAGGTAGATTGTGTAACTGGCCGAAGGCCACCCATGGAGTGGGGCTTTTGACCCAGGTCTCCCTAGTCCTAGTCTGACACATTTTCAAATATTCCTGATAAATATTTAGCTGGATTTTTAAAAAAAATCCTTCAGAGAAGGAGATTTTTCACATTTGTTGAGCAATGTATCCTCTTCAGCTTAGCTTTGTAAAGGCCCTCTGCACTCAGAACCTGATCCAAGGTCCAGCCAAAGCTCAGAAGCTCATCTACAGATTGCCTCCCTCTGCTCCTGATGTATGGCAGGCGACGAGAGGCCGTGTTTTCATGCTCCAAACAAAGAATTCCTTGTGTGGGCAATAGAGAAATGCTTGGCACATTTTGCTAGGGAAGGGAGAGAAATCATATGAACATAGAGGACGAAGAAAGAATGAAGGAGAAACAGACTTACCCCAAACAAAGAGGAGAAGGTAGCAGCTCAAGACAGCCAGTCCCTTAGAATTCATCCTGGTACAAGCCAGGGGACACCAAAACCTACGTCTCTGTGCAGCCAGTTCACAAGTTGCGAAGTTGCTACTACTGCTGTGGCTTTCACTGCTTAGAAGAAATCTCTCACCACCGTGTTCTCTTGGGGGCAGAGGAGGTTGGCAGGGAGGCAAGGGGACGGGTAGTACAGGGAATTCAGGAGATTTCAAAGCAAAGCGAACTCTTGGCTTGCCTCATTAAACAAAATCCTTTTCACACATGAATGCCAAAAGGACTCCAGATCCTACAGAGGAGATGAATGGGGCTATTCAGCACTGCTCTCTGGGAGACACACTCCAGGCTTAAAAACAATAATTTCCAATTAAAAATATTATGGCTGAGTCCTTTTCAGATTCTTTCCGTAGAAAGCAGCAGGGGGAGGAGAGAAAGAAGCTTGATGGTTCTGAATAAAATTTGCTCAGGCTAGGGTCAGCGTCCCTCTTCATACAGCTCCCGACACAGTAAAGGTATAAGCACTCACGGGGCAGACCTCTGAACACTAAGAGGATCCCCTTGGTTAAAGGACAGCATACAAATATAACAAAGAGATAAAAAAAATATCAGTGCTTTACAGCAGCCTTCTCCAACCTGGTGCCCTCCAGATGTTCTGGACTACAACTCCCAGCATTTATGACCATTGGCCATGCTGGCTTGGGCTGACCAGAGTGGAAGTCCAACACATCTGGAGCACACCAGGTTGGGGGAGGCCGCTTTACAGCTTCATTGAAATGGATATCCTGGGCCAGATTCTTCTTTATCCTGGTCGTACTCTGTGTATGTAACTATTGAGACTGACGTTGAGTCCCAAATGACTGTTTAGTTTGCAAAAACATATAGCTTCAAGGTCATATGAACAGCTCATTAGTGCTAAGCAGCTGACTGGTGCCAAACAGCCATTTGTGTATCCTAAAAATCAGTGGAGGCTGGTGGCTCTAATGTCAGTGGGGCTGTGAAATCACTCTGGGTTTTAGTCAGAACCAGCCAGAACTCTAAAAGAGCTATCCAAGGTGCTGGACTCCAGCCCCCCCCCATGGGTTCAGCACCTTGGATAGCTCCTTTAGAGTTCTGGCTGGCTCTGACTGAAACCTAGAATGCAATCATCGGAAGTGATTTCAGTGATTTCAACCACTGAAATCTGAGCCACCAGCCAACTGCTAAAAATCTGGATTTTACTTTTTTGTACCTTGGCATTTATGTGGCTGTGTGACTATTCAGCCAAATAGTGGGGTATAAAATATATATTTTATCTGGATTTGCACTTGGCCAGAAATGGAGGTTTCCACTATGTTGCTCAAAAATATTTGGGGTGGTGATGGTAGAAAACTACACTCTTCCGCAACAGACATACAGTGCAATCCTATGCATGTCTACTCAGACATAAGTCCCATTGCGTTCAAAGAGGCTTACTCTGGGAGTAAGCCCCACTAAATTCATGTATTGGATTGCACTATTCATTAAATAACAGGCACTGGTATGTTGTATCACTGCTACTCAGCAAGTGGCTCTAAGGAAACTGGAAATATTGAAGCACATACAACAACATCTACTCCTTTCAGCAAATCAGCTTATTCTCTTGAATCCATTGATACGTTTGGATCAATCAATAAAGCTTTTTATTAGTTTTTAACAATAACTCTACATTGTGGAAATTATGTTTTATAACAGATAATGAATCTAATAAACTTTGTCATGACTTTATCCTCGTTCACTCCGACCGCAACCCACACCCCACCTGTAATTTACCACTATCAGATGGAGTGCACTTCAAATTTCAACAAGCTAAAAGGGTCACAAGAAATCTGTTACGTTGTGCATATACCTGGGAAAAGCTAGTGTCCAATTTTGTTTGCTCCTATTATTTTACCACCCCTTCATTGATCACTGCCTTGTTGTGGCGAAGGGGCTTGCGTAACTCGGTGAAGCCATAAGCTATGCCGTGCAGGGCCACCCAAGACAGACAGGTCATGGTGGAGAGTTCTGACAAAATGTGGTCCACTGGAGAAGGAAATGGCAACCCACTCCAGTATTCTTGCCAAGAAAACCCCATGGAACGTATCACAAGGCTAAAAGATATGACGCCGGAAGATGAGCCCCTCAGGTCGGAAGGTGTCCAATATACTACTGGGGAAGAGCAGAGGGTATTTCCAAGTAGCGCCAGAAAGAGTGAAGCGGCTGGGCCAAAGCCGAAAGGACACTCAGCTGTGGATGTGTCTGGTGGTGAAAAGAAAATCCGATGCTGTAAAGAACAATATTGTTTAGGAACCTGGAATGTCAGATCAATGAATCAAGGTAAGCTGGAGGTGGTCAAAGATGAGATGGCAAGATTGAACATCGACATCTTGGGAATCAGTGAACTAAAATGGACACGCATGGGCGAATTTAATTCAGGTGACCATTATATCTAATACTGTGGGCAAGAATCCCTTAGAAGAAATGGAGTAGCACTCATAGTTAAAAAAGGGTGGGGAAAGCAGTACTGGGGTACTATCTCAAAAACAATAAAATGATCTCAGTACGAATCCAAGGCAAACCATAAAACTTCACAGTAATTCAAGTCTATGCCCCAACCACTGATGCCGAAGAAGCTGAGGTTGATCGGTTTTATGAAGACCTACAACACCTTCTAGAACTAACACCAAAAAAAGATGTCCTCTTCATCATAGGGGATTGGAATGCTAAAGTAGGGAGTCAAGAAATCACCAGGATAACAGGCAAGCATGGCCTTGGTGTACAAAATGAAGCAGGACAAAAGCTAATAGAGTTTTGCCAA
Organism: Heloderma suspectum; assembly: GCF_057233095.1. Classification (NCBI taxonomy): domain Eukaryota; kingdom Metazoa; phylum Chordata; class Lepidosauria; order Squamata; family Helodermatidae; genus Heloderma; species Heloderma suspectum. The sequence continues at coordinate 268,039,827 of NC_139459.1, read as the reverse complement.
GAGAACACGCTGATCATAGCAAACACTCTTTTCCAACAGCACAAGAGGCGACTCTACACATGGACATCACCAGGTGGTCAATATCGAAATCAGATTGATTATGTCCTTTACAGCCAAAGATGGAGAAGCTCTATACAGACAGTAAAAACAAGACCTGGAGCTGACTGTGGCTCAGATCATGAGCTTCTTGTTGCAAAATTTCGGCTTAAATTGAAGAACGTCGGGAAAACCACTAAACCGTTCAGGTATGACCTAAATCATATCCCTTATGAATATACAGCGGAGGTGAGGAATAGATTTAAGGGATTAGACCTGATAGACAGAGTGCCTGAGGAACTATGGACGGAGGTCCGTAACATTGTTCAGGAGGCAGCAACTCAATCCATCCCAAAGAAAAAGAAATGCAAGAAAGCCAAGTGGCTGTCTGAGGAGGCTTTACAAGTAGCTGAGGAAAGAAGGGAAGCAAAAAGCAAGGGAGAAAGGGGAAGATATATCCAACTGAATGCAGAGTTCCAGAGAATAGCAAGGAGAGACAAGAAGGCCTTCTTAAATGAACAATGCAAAGAAATCGAGGAAAACAATAGAATGGGGAAGACTAGAGATCTCTTCAAGAAAATTGGAGATCTCAAGGGAACGTTTTGTGCAAAGACGGGCATGATAAAGGACAAAGAAGGCAGGGACCTAACAGAAGCAGATGAGATTAAGAAGAGGTGGCAAGAATACACAGAAGAACTATACAGGAAAGATCTTAATGTCCCTGGTAGCCATGATAGTGCCGTCACTGAACCTGAGCCGGACATCCTAGAAAGTGAAGTCAAGTGGGCCTTAGGAAGCATTACTAACAACAAAGCTAGCGGAGATGACAGTATTTCAGCTGAGCTATTTAAGATCCTAAAAGATGATGCTGTTAAAGTGCTGCACTCAATATGCCAACAAATCTGGAACACTCAACAGTGGCCACAAGACTGGAAAAGGTCAGTTTACATTCCAATTCCAAAGAAGGGCAATGCTAAAGAGTGTTCAAACTACCGTACAATTGCGCTCATTTCACATGCCAGCAAGGTGATGCTCAAAATCCTACAAGCTAGGCTTCAGCAGTACGTGAACAGAGAACTACCGGAAGTACAAGCTGGGTTTCGAAGAGGCAGAGGAACTAGAGATCAAATCGCCAACATTCGCTGGATCATGGAGAAAGCAAGAGAATTCCAGAAAAACGTCTATTTCTGCTTCATTGACTACGCTAAAGCCTTTGATTGTGTGGATCACAACAAACTGTGGCAAATTCTGAAAGAGATGGGAGTACCAGACCATCTTACCTGTCTCCTGAGAAACCTGTACAGGGGTCAAGAAGCAACAGTCAGAACCAGACATGGAACAACCGATTGGTTCAAAATTGGGAAAGGAGTACGACAAGGCTGTATATTGTCGCCCTGCTTATTTAACTTATATGCAGAGTACATCATGAGGAACGCCGGGCTGGATGAATCACAGGTCGGAATTAAGATTGCTGGGAGAATTATCAACAACCTCAGATACGCAGACGATACCACCCTAATGGCAGAAAGTGAAGAGGATCTCAAGAGCCTCTTGTTGAGGGTGAAAGTGGAGAGTGCAAAAGCTGGTTTGAAACTCAACATTAAAAAAACAAAGATCATGGTGTCTGGCCCCATCACTTCATGGCATATAGAAGGGGAAGACATGGAAGGAGTGACAGTTTTTACTTTCTTGGGCTCCAAGATCACAGCAGACGGTGACTGTAGCCATGAAATTAAAAGACGCTTCTCCTTGGGAGGAAAGCTATAGCAAACCTAGACAGCATAGTAAGAAGCAGAGACATCACCTTGCCGACAAAGGTCCATATAATCCAAGCTATGGTTTTCCCAGTAGCAACGTATGGCTATTGGAGCTGGACTATAAGGAAGGCTGAGCGCCGAAGAATTGATGCTTTTGAACTGTGGTGCTGGAGAAGACTCTTACGAGTCCCCTGGACTGCAAGGAGGTCAAATCAGTCCATCCTAATGGAAATCAACCCTGAGTGCTCATTGGAAGGACAGATACTGAAGCTGAAGCTCAAATATTTTGGCCACCTAATGCGAAGAGAAAAGTCCCTGGAATAGTCCCTGATGCTGGGAAAGACTGAAGGCAAAAGGAGAAGGGGACGGCAGAGGATGAGATGGCTAGATAGCATCACTAATGCAATGCATATGAACTTGAGCACACTCTGGGAGACAGCGGAGGACAGGAAGGCCTGGCGTGCTATGGTCCATGGGGTCAAGAAGAGTCGGACACGACTTAATGACTGAACAACAATTATTTTACCAAGAGTGCCACATTTGACCTTCATGTCGTAGCTTTTGTTATTCAATTATATATGACTACAGTGACAAAAAGGATCCTACTCTGTCTCAAATATATCCAGCCAATCCTCTATACAGCATCAGTGGAGAACGGTAGGCCTGGAGCAGGGCCATAGCTGCCAGAGTACTGGCCAGGTTCTCCATCTGTCAGACTACCTACATTAGGAGTGTTGAACCTGTTACAGCCATTCTGGAGAACCTCTGGGAAGCACAGTCCAGAGGTGGGCGGGGCCAAAGGCAAAAGGGGGTGGGTCAAAATGCCAGCTTAACACTCTTCCTGCCAGTAACTAAGCTTTAGGGAAGGCAGTTCAACCTTTTAGAATATGGGGAAAGCCTTGCACAAGCCAAAAAACTACCAAATGATCAGTGGTTGGTGGAAAGGGGATGGGGGCAGAGGATGAGGGCATACCTTTCTGGCAAACCCCAGGGGGCCAGACTGGGACCCCAGGTGGGCTGGATTTGGCCCATGCTCCTGAGGTTCTGTGCCCCTGACCTATGGCAAACGCATGGTGTCGGTCTGGAGCTACCATCACTGTTGCAGCACAGCATTTGCTGTGCCATCCACACTGATCCTCCTAGGCTGCCTAGATTCCAGATTAGAATCACAGAGTTGGAAGGGGCCATTGAGGCCATCGCGTCCAACTCCCCACTCAATGCAGGAATCCGGTCAGAAGCATCCCTGACAGATGGCTGTCCAGTCTCTGCTGGCGATGGTCAGCACAGAGACTGGCACGGTCTTTGTATGGATTGTGGGTTGTTGTTGTTCAGTCGTTAAGTCGTGTCCGACTCTTCGTGACCCCATTGACCATAGCACGCTAGGCCCTTCCTGTCCTCCACTCTCTCCTTTTGCCTTCAATCTTTCCCAGCGGCAGGGTCTTTTCCAGTGACTTTTCTCTCCGCATTAGGTGGCCAAAATATTTGAGCTTCAGCTTCAGTATCTGTCCTTCCAATGAGCACTCAAGGTTGATTTCCTTTAGGATTGACTGATTTGACCTCCTTGCAGTCCAGGGGACTCGTAAGAGTCTTCTCCAGCACCACAGTTCAAAAGCATCAATTCTTTGGCGCTCAGCCTTCCTTACAGTCCAGCTGTCACAGCCATATGTTACTACTGGGAAAACCATAGCTTTGATTATATGAACCTTTGTCGGCAAGGTGATGTCTCTGCTTCTTACTATGCTGTCTAGGTGTGCCATAGCTTTCCTCCCAAGGAGCAAGCATCTTTTCATTTCATGGCTACAGTCACCGTCTGCGGTGATCTTGGAGCCCAAGAAAGTAAAATCTGCCACTGCTTCCATTTCTTCCTCTTCTATATGCCAGGAAGTGATGGGGCCAGATGCCATCATCTTAGTTTTTTTTAAAGTTGAGTTTTAAACCAGCTTTTGCACTCTCCACTTTCACCCTCAACAAGAGGCTCTTGAGATCCTCTTCACTTTCTGCCATTAGGGTGGTATCGTCTGCGTATCTGAGGTTGTTGATAATTCTCCCGGCAATCTTAATTCCGACCTGTGATTCATCCAGCCCGGCATTTCTCATGATGTACTCTGCATATAAGTTAAATAAGCAGGGCGACAATATACAGCCTTGTCGTACTCCTTTCCCAATTTTGAACCACTCGGTTGTTCCATGTCTGGTTCTTACTGTTGCTTCTTGACCCTCATACAGGTTTCTCAGGAGACAGGTAAGGTGGTCTGGTACCCCCATCTCTTTCAGAATTTGCCACAGTTTGTTGTGATCCACACAATCAAAGGCTTCAGCATAGTCAATGAAGCAGAAATAGACGTTTTTCTGGAATTCTCTTGCCTTCTCCATGATCCAGTGAATGTTGGCGATTTGATCTCTAGTTCCTCTGCCTCTTCGAAACCCAGCTTGCACTTCTGGTAGTTCTCGGTTCACATGCTGCTGAAGCCTAGCTGGTAGGATTTTGAGCAGGAGCTAATTCAGGATAATCATAATCCAAGCATAAAATCGTTCATCTGGTGGATCTTTAAACAGATATTTGACCGGCCTTGTTAGATTAGATCAGGCCAAGGTTCATCTCATCTGGTACTTCATTTCCAGTAACGACCTTGGGAAACTCACCACAAGGTGTGGACGTTCTGGCTGCCCCCCAGTGTTTGTTCCTGGTATCTGGCATTCAGAGGTCTCCTCCCTCCAGACTTGGAGATCTCATTCCGGAGCACAGGAAGCTGCCTTATGCAGACGCAGGCCACTGGTCCCTCTAACTCAGTCTTGACTACAACGACTAGCAGCGGCTCTCCGGGATTTCGGACAGGAGCCCTTTCCAGCCCTGTTGGTAGATGCCGGGGACTGAACCTGGGGACGTCTGCATGCAAAGCAAGGACCAGTGAACTGTGGCCCAGCCTAGTAATGACTTGCGTTTATATTCCACCCTCCCTTCTCTAGGGAGCGCAGGGTGGCATACATAGTTCTTCCTGCCCCACCCCTCCATTTCATCCTCCCAACAGCCCTGCAAGGTTGGTAAGGCTAGGGGAGAGGCCCAAGGTGAGGGTTTCATAGTGGTGTGTAGATCTGAAACTAGGTCTTCCAAGTACTTGTCCAATACCCTAACACAGTCTTCCCCAACCTGGTGCCCTCCAGATATGCCAGATTGCAACTCCCATAATTCCCAGCCAGCATGGCTATTGGCTAGCTGGGAATGATGGGAGTTGTAGTCCAACAGATCTGGAGGGCGCCAGGTTGGGGAAGGCTGCTCTAACCACTACACTACACTGGCCCTCTATTAGTTATCAGGGCTAAGAGCAGTTGATTGAGCTCTCCTCTATGAATCTGCTTACTCCTTTTTAAAAGCCATTCAAGCCAATGGCCATCACCACATAATAGTAGTTAGTGTACTTAAGATGCATTTCAAGTGTTAAAAAATGTATTTCACATATATTTCAGTAATCCTTACAACTGTCTTGTAAGGTAGGCCATTATTATTACTATTATCCCCATGCTGCAGAGTGGGGTGGGGTGGGGAAAGGAAGGGCCTGAAAGCAGGGATGGGAGAACCAGCGATTTTCACGTTCACGTAAATGCTCCAAAATTCACTTTGAACCTCGTTTCGGCTTATTCCTGTTTGATGGGGGAAGGTGTGCATTTCGAATGGGAAGAGCTCACATTATCCTTCTATTGACTAAAGTGTAAAAAATGCACTTAAAAAATGCACGTTCTGAAGTGCAGATTTTTAAAAAATACACTTTTTAAAAAATGTGATTGCAAGTTTGGGAATTCGCAAACATTTATGGAAAAAATACGCTCCTGCTTGTGTTCACATTCTGGATTGTAAACGGGACCTGTTCACACCATTTGCGAATAGAAATGAAATTTTCGTACATCCCTAGCTGAGAATAGTAGCTTGCTTAAAGACACCCAATGATCTCGTGGGTGATCTGAACCACAGTTCACTCTTAGCCACTATGCTACACCAACTCACCCAGTGGATATGAATTCCATGAATTTATTTACTATCTGTTATTTGTTTTGCTCTAGAGCATTCCATACTGCAAGTAGGGACAAACGTATACAGTTAAGGCATAGGGGAATGGTTTCCCTAGAGTTATTTTTTCTAAGTGACAGATGAATCTGTGTCACTTGTTGCCTGCGTTGCCTTCTGTGGAGATGAATCTTGTTTCCTGTGTGTCTCTGTACTGTGGCGGATCCCGTAGCCAAAGTAAATTAGGAAGCCTACAACACAAAGGACAGGAGTGTGATTTCTTTGCCCTTTCAGAAGCAGAAATGTCCAGAATTCCCCCAGAACATTTTCAGTAATATAGAGAAAGCTACCTCAGATAAAATCAAAACACACTGGAACATCGACAGTGCAATCCCATTCATGCCTACTCAGAAGTAAATCCCATAGAATCCAGTGGGGCTTACTCCCAGGTAAGGGGATATAGGATTGCAGCCTCAGCCTATGGCTTGGTTCCTGGATCACAGGCTCTTCCTCTACTGCCATTTTCCAGGCATAAATGCCTGCAAGTCTCACGGGTTGCGCATTACTCATATTCTATGTGCTGATTCGCACATACATGTATACCATTTGATTTTTCTACATTTTCTCTGCATTCATTAACTGGTTTGTGTGAACTGACTTAACTGAAAAGCACTGTGTGTGAGATAATGCATCATGATATGAAAGCTCTGTCTATGCAATGAGATTGGTGCTGATGGCCACCAAACAGTATAAGTTATAGGAAACTACACACACACACACACACACACACGCGTGTTAAATATGCAAACTATTTATTTATTTTCTTTTAATTGTTCTTTATTTCATTTCCATTACAATACATGTACATTATCTATCTGTACAACTTTGTTCAACAGATACATAATAAATTGTACATCAATTCACAAGTTATCCATGCTATTAACAATGATAAGATGTACATATTTTATTCTTAAAAACAAATATATAAGCTACACTAAACTTTTGCTGCTGTTTTATGTTTGAAAACATGCATTACAGTTTATTAATACATATACTTCCTTATTTGTTGTTTTAATCACGTATAGTACCTTCTTGTGTTCTTATGAAATATGCAAACAGTTTGAATACAAATTAAAAACAAGGTTTTAATATAATATTACAAGCAAGGTTACAAACAAGGCATTGTAAAATTTGTATAGCCCGGTATAGATACCAATTATCATAATATGTATGTAGTGAATACTTGAAGACTGTTTATAGATCTTTAGATGTTTTTAACCTTGTTTGTACTATTTTATTAAAACTCTGTTTTTAATTTTATATTAGAATTGTTTGCATATTTAACACACCTGTGTGTGTGTGTGTGTGTGTATGTATATATGTGTATCTATCCATCTGTCTATCTATCTATCTATCTATCTATCTATCTATCTATCTATCATCTATCTATCTCCCCTTCATGGATCACTGCCTTGTTGTGGCGAAGGGGCTTGCGTAACTCAGTGAAGCCATAAGCTATGCCGTGCAGGGCCACCCAAGATGGACAGGTCATGGCAGAGAGTTCTGACAAAATGTGGTCCACTGGAGAAGGAAATGGCAACCCACTCCAGTATCCTTGCCAAGAAAACCACATGGAACGTATCACAAGGCTAAAAGCCGGAAGATGAGACCCTCAGGTCGGAAGGTGTCCAATATACTACTGGGGAAGAGCAGAGGGTATTTCCAAGTAACGCCAGAAAGAGTGAAGCAGCTGGGCCAAAGATGAAAGGACACTCAGCTGTGGATGTGTCTGGTGGTGAAAAGAAAGTCCGATGCTGTAAAGATCAATATTGTTTATATTGTTCTTTATGTCAGATCAATGAATCAAGGTAAGCTAGAGGTGGTCAAACATGAGATGGCAAGATTGAACATCGACATCTTGGGAATCAGCGAACTAAAATGGACAGGCATGAGCGAATTTAATTCAGGTGACCATCATATCTACTACTGTGGGCAAGAATCCCTTAGAAGAAATGGAGTAGCACTCATAGTCAACAAAAGGGTGGGAAAAGCAGTACTGGGGTACAATCTTAAAAATGATAGAATGATCTCAGTACGAATCCAAGGCAAACCATTCAACATCACAGTAATTCAAGTCTATGCCCCAACCACTGATGCCGAAGAAGCTGAGGTTGATCGGTTCTATGAAGAATTACAACACCTTCTAGAACTAACACCAAAAAAAGATGTCCTCTTCATCATAGGGGATTGGAATGCTAAAGTAGGAAGTCAAGAAATCACCGGGATAACAGGCAAGCATGGCCTTGGTGCACAAAATGAAGCAGGACAAAGGCTAATAGAGTTTTGCCAGGAGAACACGCTGATCATAGCAAACACTCTTTTCCAACAGCACAAGAGGTGACTCTACACATGGACATCACCAGATGGTCAATATCGAAATCAGATTGATTATGTCCTTTGCAGTCAAAGATGGAGAAGCTCTATACAGTCAGTAAAAACAAGACCTGGAGCTGACTGTGGCTCAGATCATGAGCTTCTTGTTGCAAAATTTCGGCTTAAATTGAAGAACGTCGGGAAAACCACTAAACCGTTCAGGTATGACCTAAATCATATCCCTTATGAATATACAGTGGAGGTGACAAATAGATTTAAGGGATTAGACCTGATAGACAGAGTGCCTGAGGAACTATGGACGGAGGTCCGTAACATTGTTCAGGAGGCAGCAACTCAATCCATCCCAAAGAAAAAGAAATGCAAGAAAGCCAAGTGGCTGTCTGAGGAGGCTTTACAAGTAGCTGAAGAAAGAAGGGAAGCGAAAAGCAAGGGAGAAACGGGAAGATATATCCAACTGAATGCAGAGTTCCAGAGAATAGCAAGGAGAGACAAGAAGGCCTTCTTAAATGAACAATGCAAAGAAATCGAGGAAAACAACAGAATGGGAAAGACTAGAGATCTCTTCAAGAAAATTGGAGATCTCAAGGGAACGTTTTGTGCAAAGATGGGCATGATAAAGGACAAAGAAGGCAGGGACCTAACAGAAGCAGATGAGATTAAGAAGAGGTTGCAAGAATACACAGAAGAACTATACAGGAAAGATCTTAATGTCCCTGATAGCCATGATAGTGCGGCCACTGAACTTGAGCTGGACATCCTAGAGAGTGAAGTCAAGTGGGCCTTAGGAAGCATTAGTAACAACAAAGCTAGCGGAGATGACAGTATTCTAGCTGAGCTATTTAAAATCCTAAAAGATGATGCTGTTAAAGTGCTGCACTGAATATGCCAACAAATTTGGAACACTCAACAATGGCCGCAATACTGGAAAAGGTCAGTTTACATTCCAATTCCAAAGAAGGGCAACGCCAAAGAGTGTTCAAACTACCGCACAATTGCGCTCATTTCACATGCCAGCAAGGTGATGCTCAAAATCCTACAAGCTAGGCTTCAGCACTATGCGAACCGAGAACTACCGGAAGTACAGGCTGGGTTTCGAAGCGGCAGAGGAACTAGAGATCAAATCGCCAACGTTCGCTGGATCATGGAGAAAGCAAGAGAATTCCAGAAAAACGTCTATTTCTGCTTCATTGACTACGCTAAAGCCTTTGATTGTGTGGGTCACAACAAACTGTGGCAAATTCTTAAAGTGATGGGAGTACCAGACCACCTTACCTGTCTCCTGAGAAATCTGTACGAGGGTCAAGAAGCAACAGTCAGAACCAGACATGGAACAACCGAGTGGTTCAAAATTGGGAAAGGAGTACGACAAGGCTGCATATTGTCGCCCTGCTTATTTAACTTATATGCAGAGTACATCATGAGAAACGCCGGGTTGGATGAATCACAGGTCGGAATTAAGATTGCCGGGAGAATTATCAACAACCTCCGATATGCAGACGATACCACCCTAATGGCAGAAAGCGAAGAGGATCTCAAGAGCCTCTTGTTGAGGGTGAAAATAGAGAGTGCAAAAGCTGGTTTGAAACTCAACATTAAAAAAACTAAGATGATGGCATCTGGCCCCATCACTTCCTGGCATATAGAAGGGGAAGAAATGGAAGCAGTGACAGATTTTACTTTCTTGGGCTCCAAGATCACCGCAGACGGTGACTGTAGCCATGAAATTAAAAGACGCTTGCTCCTTGGGAGGAAAGCTATAGCAAACCTAGACAGCATAGTAAGAAGCAGAGACATCACCTTGCCGACAAAGGTCCGTCTAATCAAAGCTATGGTTTTCCCAGTAGTAATGTATGGCTGTGACAGCTGGACCATAAGGAAGGCTGAGAATTGATGCTTTCGAACTGTGGTGCTGGAGAAGGCTCTTACGAGTCCCCTGGACTGCAAGGAGATCACATCAGTCCATCCTAATGGAAATCAACCCTGAGTGCTCATTGGAAGGACAGATACTGAAGCTGAAGCTGAAATATTTTGGCCACCTAATGCGAAGAGAAAACTCTCTGGAAAAGACCCTGATGCTGGGAAAGACTGAAGGCAAAAGGAGAAGGGGACTACAGAGGATGAGATGGCTAGATAGCATCACCGATGCAATGAATATGAACTTGAGCACACTCCGGAAGAGAGCGCAGGACAGGAAGGCCTGGTGTGCTATGGTCCATGGGGTCACGAAGAGTCGGACACGACTGAACGACTGAACAACAACAACAAATCTATCTATCTATCTATCTATCTATCTATCTATCTATCTATCTATATCTTCCTATAACCTATCCTGTTTGGTGGCTTTTTGGTGTGGTTTAGGACATTAGCTTTTTCCTGTGAGTATTGCTGATGATGGGCCATTCATACGTGCAAGTGATTATCTGTATTTCATTTGTATCCTGCTGCATGACTCTACTGAGCCATGCAGGTACCCTACAGCAGGCTACCACAACTTTGTGCCCTCCAGATGTTTTGGACTGCAACTTCCATCAGCTCCAGCCAGCATGAGCAATGGTCAGGGCTGATGGGAGTTGTTCTTCCAAATATGTGGCGGGCACCACGTTTGGGAAGGTTGGTCTAGAGCATGTGGTACTGCCGTGATCACCATGCATGTGAACCTACCATATGATAAGGAGCAAACTAACAGAGAACACCATGGTTGCCTGCTACAACAGCTTACTTCTCTTTGTTGCACAGTGCTCTGTAAGAGTCACTATGGGAGCCAACTGGAGGATTACTTGTCAGCTGGAGGACTGCTTATCACTGCTCTTTATACCACTAATATTGCAAGTGCTGTGAGAGATGAACACAGTGAGGCCAAGATTTCTCAGCTCCACATTATTTCTCAACCACTTATACAGGGACTCAGGGTGGGTGGGGTGTCTTCTGTCAAAGAGGAAGGCAGGGTCATCTAACCCGATGTATTGAGAATTTCACAGGCCTAGCAAGACAAGAACCCGGCTACAATGCCTTATCATGAATTCAGATGACACTGACTTTATAGCTCATGATAACTTCCCCAAAATCCCACTGGAAAATGCCACCCACATTCTCAACGGCTTACCAAGAACCATCCACACCATGTACCAAAGCCAGGTTTCATTGGAGAACTGTGCCATTAGGTAGCTGTTTACCAGGACACTGAGGATGGGCAAGAACGGCAGCCATGGGACCTAAGTTAGCACAGAGAGATTTAGAGATTCGACTTTAATAGAATAAAAGGAGCATTATTCCATGTTACGGCCCTGGGTACCTGAGATAAAACCTATCCATAAATGGGAATTTACCTCTATGCGTGTCAAGGCTGGGCCATAGGCACCTGTCAGGGGGAAGCCAGAAGCTGTACCATGGACTCAGAGCCAAGGGCCAAGCCAGGAGTCTGAGCCAAAAGAACACGCAGAAACAGACTAAGGCCTTTTATAGTCCTTCCTGTCTAGGAGGAGGGCAGGGCCAGTCCAGAACCTGAGAATACTTCACTGCCCTAAGAGATGCTTCAGACCGCAGCTCTGGTGACTCACTATACAGGGCAGATATACATAGAGCTGAGGATTCCCAGTTGTTTTCCAGCTCCGGACCATTTTCAATCATGTGTTATCAAGCTTTCTCCCATGACCAAGGGGATTAGAATTGTACTTTACAAAAGAAAAGGTGAGCATACAGCTGTATGTAATTTTAGCAGGGTGTGCATTCACCACATTTTGGGCATATAACCCACCAAGCTCGGGGAAAACCTATTCCTCCAGTTTGCAGCTGAATAAACTATGCACGGGGCTGATTGACAGGAGGGCCAGCTAATCTCAAAGCCACCTCTCCCACCCTTCTCGGAGCAGTTTTTTCAATGTCAAAGAATGGGACTGGGTTTTTTGTTGTTTTTTTTAAGTAGAGAACAAATGTTTAAGTGGGTAAATTGCCTGAAGCGGTTGAGAGAAACACATACATATACAAAACAAATAAGATTCCTTAAGTTGGGGTGGGGGTGGGGAGGACAAAGAATAATAGCCCATTAACCTTCTGCTGAAAGGCTGTACATGTGTCCTTTGACTAGGATGTACAGATTTTGTTAAATCCGTTCCATCTGTGTTTCATGGATTGTTAGGTGTCCTTCATCCCATCGTCCACTCACTGATGGAATAGGGTTTTTGTATGAGAATTTTGTTCCTGTTTGCAATGGTGCATTTGCACTAATGTGCACTTTTGTAAGTGCGCACACACACACACACACACACCCCAAGTAAAAAAAATGGCCTGCCAGTCCATGCGACTCAAAAAAACCCTGTCCGCTGTAAAATCTGAAGCTTGGATTCACAGAAATCTGAACCCATTTAAATCAACTGAGGATTTCTCTGACATCCCTGGTTTGACTAGAAGCAAAGGTACTAGGAAGCAGAATGCAGCCCACAGAGATAATTCCCTGTCCGCTCCTGTTCAAAGGTAAGTCTGTACACAGCTGTATTGAATGTGAAATTCATTACACCTCATCAGTACATGTTTAAGTTGCTGAACAGCATCAAGAGGGAAGTCCCTCACTCACCATGAAGTCTGCTTGCTTCTGGCTCTGCGGCTGCCTCCAGATGATGAGGGCTGCCACTAGAATCCCCAGGAGGAGGATAAAAAGGCAGACAAGACACCAGACGCCCCCTGATGACAAACATGGCAGCCCTGTCGTCGCCAGCACACTCACGATGCAGACTAGGACAACTGGACAGAAAGAGGGCTGTGAAAAGCATGTGGGGGGGAGGGCAGACATCTTCCTCTCAAACAAGATTATCCATGCACCATAACAAGTGGCCCTGGAAAAGCATTCATCAGAAAGGCAAGGCTCTACTGCCCGGAGAATTTTATGAACTGGCTATTTCTATTTGTTTCAAGTGAGGCCAATCATATAAGCAGGATGATTGTCTTTTACACATAACAGCATCCCTGTTTGGTTCCATCATGCCCACTTAACTGTATAGGTCAGCCTTTCCCAGCTCAGAGCCCTCCAGATGTTTTGGACTCAAAAATCCCATCAACCCCAAGCAGCATGGCCAATGATCATAGAATCATAGAATAGTAGGGTTGGAAGGGGCCTATAAGACAGTCGAGTCCAACCCCCTGCTCAGTGCAGGAAGCCAAGTCAGAGCATCCCTGACAGATGGCTGTCCAGCCTCGTCTTGAACACCACCAGTGTGGGAGAGCCCACCACCTCCCTAGGTAAGTGGTACCATTGTCATGTTCCTTTAACAGTCAGGAAGTTTTTGGCTTCCTGTAACTTGAGCCCATTATTCCGTGTCCTGCACTTTGGGATGAGACGAGATCCTGGCCTTCCTCTCTGTGACAGCCTTTCAAGTACTTGAAGAGCGCTATCATATCTCCCCTCAGTCTTCTCAAGGCTAAACATGCCCAGTTCTTTGTAGTCCAAAAGATTTGGAGGGAACCAGGTTGGGGAAAACTGGTACAGATGATATAGTAGATCAGGGGTGGGCAGAAAGTAGATCTCCAAATGTTTGGGACTTAGACTCCCAGAAACACCTGTCAACATGGCCAATGGTCAGGAATGCTGGGAGTTGAAGTCCAGAATATATGGAGATCTACTTTCTCCTCACCCCTGCAGTAGATGGGGTTGTCGCTTCGATACTCACCAATGACAGATACAGTATGGGACACCAGGTTGAAGGAGCGCTGGGATGAGATCATATGAGGACTGATTAGGAGGTCTATCCAGAGCATCCTGCTTGGATTCTTCTTTTCTGATGGGTCCAGAGAGCTGGGATCAGGTTGATACCTGCAAAGCAAGTTCACTTATCAGAGAACACAGAAGCTGGTGGAATCTTCTTTCTGGCCAAATTGCTGGAGCATTAAGAGAATGTAGAGATGAGAGATAAGAATTTGGAGATATCATTTTACATGTAAAAAGATTCTGAACAAATACAGGATGCCTTTCAGAGAGTTTTCTAGGTCCTGCAGAATGTGGGGTTGGTCATTTACAGTTAGAAGATTCTCTGTTGCAAGGATTTATTGTTTCCCATTCACTTGCGCATATGATGAACAAATCCAAAAACTTTCCCCAGAGACATGTTACTAGATGCAAGGAGATAATTGCTATAAAGCTCTGTGCACACTCAAGAGGTGCAATTCAAATGATAATTTTATTGCCATCAGTAATATTACTAATGGCCTGCCCTGAATTAATATCATAGCTGTATATGTATTCAACATGTCTAAAAGAAAAGTTAGTATGATTTGGAATTCCATCAGGCCAATTTTAATTTTTTCCAAGCAAATTGTAATTTGTTAAACCTCAGCACTGATGATAGCTATAATGTTAAATGTGTATACACTTATAAATGTGTATACATAATGTGCACCTCATTACCTGAGAAGAAGAACACAGATCGCTACTAGAGTGTAGGCCAGCAGCGTTCCAATGGACATCAGGTCAACCAAGGCCTTGAGATCAAACAGGAAAGCCATCAGAGCTGTGAAGACAAGACAGACAGCCTATTGCAAACACAAGCAATCAGATATTTTCTACTAATTCTTGTCGCTGTCTATATAGAGATATGGGGTAGTATCCTACTGTGACTGTGCACTTGCAGGACCAACTTCTAAAACTAATCCGAAGAAGGTGGAAACTCTCGTTTCCAGAATGGGGAAAGTCAGTGGAGCTGCCAGAAGGAAGCTCCAGTGACCCGCCCCAATCCAGAAACCAGCATTATTTTTAGAAACACAAAGCCATGTTGCATGAGTGGCCATTCCTGTGATCTCAACGGAACCAGCAGAGGAGGAGCGGCCCCACTGGAAACTGCCCAAGGTATCCTATACTTCGTAAAACACACTGTGTGCATACCAATGAACTCCCTGTCTCTCAAGTTTTGGAAAACAGGGAATGCAGAATTTCCTTCCCAGTGAGGTACCATACAGTGTACAGTTCTGATCACATCTCAAAAAGGATACTGTACAGCTGAAAAAGGTGCAGGAAAGGACAAATAAACCAATCAGGGGGGCGCTGCAGTTCCCCACGAGGAGAGATGTTAAAGTGTTTGGGGCAATTTAGCTTTGGAAAAAGGCAAATAGGAAGGAACATGATCAAAGGTTATAAAATTATGCATTGTGTGGAAAAAGTCTCCCTGTCTTGTAATACTAGAACGCGGGGTCATCCCATGAAGCTGAATGGTGGGAGATTCACGTCAGTCAGAAGGAAGCACCTCTTCACACAGAGTACAGTTAAACTAAGGAATTATCTGTCATATGAGGTGGTGATGGCTTTAAAAGTAGATTAGACAAATTCATAAGGCTATCAAATGCTATTCCTCATGATGGCTATACGCTACCTCTGAATCAGAGGCAACATGCCTCTGAATAGCAGTTGCTGGGGAACAACAGCAGGCTATTGCCCTCTTGTCCTTGTGGGTTCCAGAGCATCTGGTTGGACATTGTGGGAAATAGGATTCTGGACTAGACAAGCCCTTGGTCTGATCCAGCAGGGCTCTTCTTATGTTCTTTATTCCAGTCTCAAAATAGACCTAGTCCTTGGTTTACTGCAGGATTGTTAGTCCTTTGTCTGCTGGCAGGCCCAAGGTGTATTCGGTGTTAGATTAGCTCTTTCATCCTTACCTGCAACGGCTCCAGACACCAGTGTTGCAATCACTGGGCTCTGTCGGCTGCTCACTTGGGCCAAAGGTTGGAAGAGGAGTCCATCCCTGGCCATAGCAAATAAAATCCGTGGCATTGGGAACATAGAACCCAGCAAGCTACAGAGGGAGACAGATAAAGAGTAGAACATCTACTCACAGTCTGCCTTTCCCTTACCCTCCTCTTGTACACAAGGGAGCTTGCTTTGCATCAATTTTTTACTGAGCATAAAGGAAAATCTTCCAAGAGCCTCCTAGTGCTTTGATAGAAATGGGTCTCTTGCCATCCAGATGTGTTGGTCTACAACTCCCATCATCCCCAGCCACCATGGTGATTGGGAAAGGCTGCTTTAAATTATGGGGCTTGATCTTTATTATGAGCGTGATACACTTCTGTAGAGCCTGATGTCAAAGCAATGCCTCCAAGATTGTTGGACTTTAACCTCCAAAACTCCATCTCTGTTCATGAGTGGAATCACCCGCCTGACCTTTATCTTTGCTTCCTAGTTGATGCACATGACGTGCCTGAGAGATCTGAGTAGAAATATTGATGAATAGAGGTTCAGACTATGAAGAAACTATTGTGAGGACTGACTTGGAACATGATAAAAGTTTATCAGATAAAGCTGACCAGATGCAACGTAGAGGATAGGACAGGCTCAAATACATTTTTGCTGCTTGAGGCAGATAAGATGGTCATCCCAACCCACTAATTCCACATACAGGCGCTGAGTGCATTGGGACTTGAATACTGACAATGAGATAGAATCTTCTACACTTAAGGGAAACAAGATAGCTTAGGGCGCTCAGGACAGGTCATGTGGCATACAAAGCTCTGTCCCCCATGAGAAGGGTACAGTTGGGGAGGGGATTTAGGAGGAACAGCCAGGATCTGCTGTTGCTGCCCCCCCCCCCAGTATTTGCCACCTGGGGCAGCTGCATCACACTGCATAATAGTAGGACCGGCCCTGTGCATTTCAAATAATGTGAACAGTCCTGGTTGCCCAATCTTAAAAGGGATATTGTGGCGCTGGTAAAGGTGCAGAAAAAGACAAACAAAACGATCAAGGGGCTGGAGCAACTTCAGCAATCCAAGGAAAGGCTAAAGCATTTGGGGCTTTGTAGTTTAGGAGAAAGATGACCAAGAGGCTACATGACAGAGTTGCATAAAATTATGAATGGAATGGAGAAAGGAGAGATATCGAGAGAGAGAAGAGCAGATTCTTCTCCTCCTCCTCAATACTAGAACTTGGGGTCAGCTAATTACATTGATTCGGGACAATCAAAAGTTCTTTTTCACAAAATGAACCATTAACTTATAGAATTTGTTGTCACAACATACGGTGATGGCCACTTTCTCTATAAATTTATAGAGCAGCCTTCCCCAACCTGGTGCCCTTCAGATGGTTTGGATGTCAGCTCCCATCAGCCCTAGCCAGCATGGCCAAAGATCAGGAATGCTGGGAATGGTCATTCACAACATCTGGAGGCCAGAAGTTGGGGAAGGCTGTTATACAGCAGGAGTGGGCAGAAGATAGATCTCCAGATGTTTTGGACTTCAACTGCCAGAAGCCCCTGCCAGCATGGCCAATAGTCAGGAGCTCTGGGAGTTCAAGTCTGAACTAAAGCATAGTTCTACCAGTGGCTAGAAGCTAAATGGACCCTCCAGGTTCAGAGCCTCTAAGTATCACTTGGTGGGAAGCAAACAAAGGGAGATGTGGCCTTCACGCCCTGCTTGTGGACTCCTTGGAATCTTCTGGATGGCTACCATTGGAAACAGAATGTTGGGCTTGATGGAACCTTGGTCTGATCCAGCAGAACTCTTACGGCCTTCAAACATAAGCATGAGAACATGAGTATATCCTTCTGCAAGGCACCAGCTATCCTTACCTAGAGGTCAAAGCACAGAGTGACCCCACAGCTACAGCATATTTGGCCATGCTCCATCCGATGTAGTCAAAAGCCACTGGCAGAGGACTCATGGTGTCCAAAAGGTGATAAGGCATCATCAGGGTCAAAGCAGCTGAAACACTGAAGTAGGCTAGGAAGCAGATGAGCAGGGAGAGAACAATTCCCAATGGGATGGATTTGTGGGGATTCTTTACTTCTTCCCCTGGTGGACACAGACAGGAGTAGTCAAATGATCACTCTGAAATACACATTGTGTCTCTTTTTATCAAAGAATGGGGCCCTTGGCACTGTAGCAAATGAGCAATGATGTGACGCCTTGGATACTCCAAAAGGATTGCCTAAGGATTTCTGTTCCAGCAACAGCAATACCTAACAGCATAACAGAGCATTTTCCACTCCTCCTAAGAACTGGGCACAGGGTAGCTTTAAAAATAACAGGCTGCCTCTATGAGGTGATGTCACTAAATCTTTCCTCTTTTCTTTATTAGCTGCCAGATGTGGACATCGATCACTTACACTTGTGCTGCTCGTCTCCTCTCTTACTTACCTACAGTTGCAATGCAATCAAACCCAACAAAAGCGTAGAAGCATGTAGCAGCTCCAGCCAAGGTCCCTCTGTAGCCGAAGGGCATGAATCCTCCTGCCCCAAACTCCCAGGTTCTGTTTCCAGTCACAGATTGGTTGCTTGGAAGGAAGATGACATAAAGGAAGTCAGTGTGAGAAGGGTCTGATTGGATGTAGTTGGTAGGCAGGCACAGTGAAGGATGCATGAATAGACAGAGTAGACAAGCAGCCCACAGGAAGGTAACTGGGCAAGCAGCTGGTACTAAAGGAAGGAAGGAAGGAAGGAAGGAAGGACATTTAAAAGCTTTGTTTCTGTGTGACTATCCTGGGAAGTTAATTACTATAAAAACTGAGCAGATTCCATTTTATGCGAGTCATTATCGGGCTGTTAGTGAACAGAATGTCAATCTGAGCCTGGGAAGAGTTGCGTTCAAATGCCTGTTCAGCCATGAAGTTCACTGCACGGGCTTGGCCAAGCCATTCTCTCTCAGCCTGACCCAGCCTTCCTCAACCAGGTGCCCTCCAAAGGTGCTGGTCTGCAGCTCCAAGCATTCCTGTCCAGCCTGCAATAGCCATGCCTGCTGGGAATAACGGAAGTTGTAATTCAACACATCTGGAGGGCACCTGGTTGGGGGTTGTTGTGAATATAAAGTTGGACACCACCATGTTTGCCATCTAGGGATCGGTGTGTAATTAGCTCCATTGAGGTTTTTGTTTTGTTTTGTTTTTACAGATTTACACAATCAGCACCTCCTGGAACTGAATGTAGAAACAGATGCAATTTGCCATCAGAAATCCACACATTTCTGTGCTTGCAATGCATTCCGCAAAAGAAAATGTTTTTGAGAACACACGCACATTTGAAAAATATGCAAAAAACCCACTGCGTACATTTCTAAAATGCACACAAACACGCTTTAGTCAATGGGGGCATGTGTCCATTCATACATACATTTGAAAAATGTGCACCAAAGTTTGTAAGACTTTTTTCCATTAAAAAAACAACTTCATATGGAACTCGCACGGAAAAGACTTGATAGATGGACGATAGATCTGCCTGCTCCTAATGCCATCCTGACAACTATGGGGAACAAAGAATCATAGGGTCGGAAGGGGCTACAAGACCATTGAGTCTAACCCCCTGCTCAATGCAGGAAGCCTGAGTCCCAGGTGGTCTCCCATCCAAGTACTAACCAGGGCTGACCCTGCTTAGCTTCCAAGATCAGATGAGATCGGGCGCATCCAGCCCTTTGCTCCATGGTGTCATTTCACCACCATAGTGGAGCACGCACTAGTGGAGCCCATGGCCTGCTCCTGAAAGTGGTTGTGCAACCTCCTGTGCAAGCAGTTGCACAAACAGAGCTTTAGTTGGATTCTCCCCTTGAGCATAGTTTGGGGAATGACACACTTGGATACATTGTCATAAACTGGGTCTATATTATAAACAAAATACATGTTGTTCTGCTTCTTGAAAGTAAACAAGAAGCATGGGTCTGGTACCTTGTAAAGAACAGTCAGCTACTCAAGCCCACTTTCTTGTAGCCACCTCTGAATCTGTAGATAGCAAAACATTGTGGGCTTTGTTACTACAGCCTGAGAGCTGAGCTCAGGAACCATGTTTGATTCTCTTACCTAATTCTATGGGCAGCAGTTACTAGCAAATCATTCTCACTCATCCTCCAGTTCTTCAGGTCCCCTTTGATACATCCACTGATTATTATGAATAGCAGGACGAGCGCATTAATAGCTGTGAAGACCTTATTGACTGCACTGGATTCTTTCACCCCGATGGAGAGGAGCCCTAGGGAGTCAAGGAGACAGAACGATGTTTGTGATAAGATCTCACCACTGAAAATGTCTCTGTGCTTGACTTCATGGGCTGCAACTGGATCAATTTGAAAGTGTAGGACAAGATCAAGCGTTAGGGATCAAAGTCTGAGAAAGTGCCCTTTGCAGAGTACGGTATATGTGGAGTTGCTGATACCAAATGGAAAGGAAACATAGTCTGAGAGGGTGCATTTGTTGTCAAAAGAATAGACTAGAATCACTTCCCACATGAACTCTTCCTACTCACATTCTTAAAAGATTGGTACATATTGTTAAGGGGTGGGGCTGAAGTTCAGTCGTAGAGCACCTGCTTTGCATGCAGAAGGTCCCAGCTACGATCCCCAGCATCTCCAGGTACAGCAGGGAAAGACCCCTGTTTGAAACCCTGGAGAACTGCTGTCAATCACTGTAGACAATACTAAGCTAGATGGACAAATGGTTTGACTTGGTATAAGCAGAAGAGGCTGATGGCGCCGATTTCAGTGGGGCTGTAAATCCATTCTGGGTTCCCATCAGAACTCTAAAGAAGCTATCCAAAGCATTAAACCTATTTTGGGAATAGGGTTCAGCACTTTGGATAGCTACTTTAGAGTTCCGGCTGGTTCTGACTGAAACCCAGAGTGGATTTACAGCTCCACCGAAACCGGAGCCACCGGCCTCCACTGGGTATAAGGCAGCTTCATTGTTGTTGTTGTTCAGTCCTTCAGTCGTGTCCGACTCTTCGTGACCCCATGGACCATAGCACGCCAGGCCTTCCTGTCCTGCGCTCTCTCCCGGAGCGTGCTCAAGTTCATATTCATAGGCAGCTTCATATGTTCACCTAAAACATGTATAGGGAAACAGGGAGGGAAGCAAGTGTTTTGAGTCAGGGCTTTTTCTCAAGGACTTTGGACTGGAACTTGGGAAAGCAATAATAAAAGAACATCTGACTCTTAGCTTGTACCCACTGCCCTTCTGTCGCCAGTGAGTACGCACCGTCAGCCATATTATGCTGAGAAATATGAACAGTGCTTGCAGAAGATGTGGCTTTCATATTTCCATCAGTACTTAGTATTTCAGAAACCTTTCATGCTACGAAATGGGCTACAGAGTCACAGACTTACTACAATATTAAAAATCTGATCAACATCAAAATTAACAAACAACAACAACAAAGAAATGCACGCCACATACAGAATACCTAAGTTGTGAATAACCAGTTCTATTGCTGGCTTTGAAAATGAAACCCTGAAAACAGATTTGCTTTGAACACACACGCATGCACGCACGCACGCACGCACGCACAAACACTTTCATGAACAGAAATTAGTTTAATAAAGATAGCCCTGACACAAATTGCAGCAATAATGATGATGCTTTACCCTTGATAAAGAAAGACAAAAGATTTACAGTCAAACTTAATTTTCAAAAGACAGTTTGCACTCCTAAAAACAGACGAATTCCTTTTCAGCTCCAGTGTTTGCGTTAATAGAAGCAATTATCTTAAGGACAGAATGGTGCATATGGCTTTTGAATCAGAATTACGGACTGAAGAAGGCAAGAAAAGGGGACAGATAAGATGATGCAGAAGGTTTGTTTTTCAGCGTTTTGTAGCAAGAGGGATCACAAATGAAGCTGGCTGCCTCCTTATTTCAAAGAACACTTCCTTGAAAAAGAACACTACGTGTTAATACTAAAATAAGGAACAGTTCCTTGAAATAAGGAACAGGTGACAAGCCTAGTGGAAGCACTAGGAACAGGAAGAGCATCACCAGTGTAAATTGAAATGTGGGGTACTGTGAGTGGCAAATGCAGGGTTTGGAAACTATAACTGGTATTTTGATAGTATTAGTGAGGCCTAACTAGTTGGGATTGCAGTAAGCCCATAGCAGGGAGATAAAAATTCCTTACATCTATAAAATCAACAGTGCAATCCTATACATGTCTACTAGAAGTAAATTCCACTGTGTTCAATGGGGCTTACTCCCAGGTAAGTGAGCATAGGGTTGCATCCTAAGCGGCCAATCTTCAATAAAGTGGATGCTGGGTTGATTTCTGGATCCTTACAACATTAACAAAAATCAGTATAAACATACCTGCCAGTATGACAATGAGGGAAACAGCAAAGATATCAGGGTATTCAGCCAGTCCTGGAGAGCTCATGGCCATCTGCGTGCTGAAAAAGGTCACCATTTGTTTGCCCAGGAGCTCATCAAAAGTCGAGCTCCAGGCTCTGGCCACACTGGAGGTGCCTGCAGAGAAACAGCTAGTTAAACAAAATAGCACTGTCAGATATGGGTACAGAACATCACATTTGAAGAATGGGGGATATTGTGGAGCCCTGACAGCTAAAAACTATAAACATATACACAGGTACAGAGAACCCGCTTTACAAAGTTCATGGATGGCTGACGTGGACTCCTGTGAAACAGCAGTATTCTCAGGATGCCCATCATGTTCGAAGAGAAGGGTGTTGAACATCTTCCAGCCCAAGGGCCCAATTCAGTTTTGGAGAAGCTCTCGGGACGCATTCCACGCTGAAAGCAAAAGGGGATGGGGCCCAAGGCAAAAGGGGCAGGGCCAAATTACGGAAACTACCAGTGTATCTTAGCTTAAAGCTTACTACCAGTAATTAAGCCTTGGAAGAGGCATTTCAACTTTTTAGAATGGGGAAGAAACTGCAAAAGTTGGGAAACCACCAAATGATTGGTGGTCAGGAGGAAGGGGGCGTGGCCATTTGGGGACCCCTGGAGGGTCTGATTGGGACCCCAGGTGGGCCAGATTTGGCCCGCAGGCCTGAGGTTCAACACCCTGTTCTATTAAATGTGTCCTTTTAAAATTATCTTCCTAAGTACGTCGGCCTTAAACTGTTGCGTAGGCATATACATTGCCTATGACACTACAAAGCCAGGCAGAATAGGTCAGTCTTCTTACCACAAGGATTTCACATTTCACCTCTTTGTTACAGAATTCCTTTCCTCATTGTTCCTTTTTCTCAGTTTCTTTGGGGACGGTTCTCACCGAACTGACATGGCACACTTATTTTTGACAGCCCTACATTTTGCCTGATAAAAGTGGTTGAATTGCGCTCCCATGATAGGCTTAGGGGCACCCTCACTCAGCCCTGTTCATTTGCAGATTTGGGATTGTGAACGCCTGAACTTGATTTTGAGACTGCAGCGAAAGCAATTCCGTTATATAAGTTCCCAGGGAAAGAATCCTTACGAGTCTGATTAGTAGCAATGTTTGATTGTCTGACTCGGATCAGATATTCTTTATATTGTCTGACTCAGACAAATGTGTCTTACATGACCACAACATTTGCAGTAGCTGCTGAAAAAAATCCACAAGAGATATGTCCTACCTATTCCTGTGTCACGTTGGACAGGGGGGTCATCTTAAATAAATATATCCTGACCTGTCCTCTCTACTGATATTTTGTATTCGTATATGATTTTTTAAATGGCTTTGTGATGACCTTTGGTTTTAAACAAATAAATTGACTGACTGCCAGTAGGCGTTCTTGTGCCCATCTCCTCTTTGGAAAACTAAACACAATTTACAGCACAGATGACCTTTCCAATGAGGAGATGGGCGTGAGAGGTTTTGATGGGGAGAACCATTCACATGAAACTGCTTGATGCTGAGTCAGGCCATTAGCCCAGTTCGTTCAGTCTTGTCTACACTGACTGGCAGCAGCTCTCCAGGGCTTCAAACAGAGGTCTTTCCTAGCCCTACCTGAAGATGCCGGCAACTGAACCTGGAACTTTCTGCATGAGAAGCATGTGTTCCACCAATGAGCTACAGCCTTTCTACAAATTCAGCTAGGGTGTGCTTGCTGTCAACCCATTTGTCCAAGTTCTGCCTCCCTACCTGCCAGGTTATCTTTTCATAGACCCCAACCTCAATGAAAGCAGATGAAGATATCAAAATACATGTTCATACCAATTACATAGGACAGCAGCAGGTTCCACCCCGTGATGAATGCCCACAGCTCTCCAACCGTTATGTAACTGTAGAGATAAGCTGATCCAGTCAGCGGCACCCGGGCTCCAAATTCAGCATAACACAATCCTGCCAAGATGGATACCAGAGCAGCAATCAGAAAGGAAATGATGATACTAGGGCCTGAGTCGGTCTTGGCTACTTCCCCTGCTAAGACGTACACCCCTGCACCCAACGTACTGCCCACACCCAGAGCCACTAAGTCCAAGGTGGAAAGGCAGCGGCGCAAGTTCGATTCTCTGCAGTCACTTGCTGTTATCATTTTTCTACGGGAAACCATCTGAAAGAGGGAGAGCACGGAATCCCAGATCGACATCTGAAAAAGAAATAAGCTGGAGTGAACATTAACACTGGTGCTAGGGTGCCCACTCATGAATCGCCAAAAAAGAGGAAATGCATCACCAAAAAAGAAGTCAAAAGAGGACACCACGCTGCAATAAATTTGCATGTGCTAATTTATATGTGTAGATGCAAATGTAGAAATAATTATTATAATTTAAATAGAAGCACAGTACCTCTCACCATAGTGTGGAAGACTGTGACCAGGTGACCAATGTGCCTTGCTCAGCCTGCTGTCCAGGTGCTGATGATGAGCAATTTCAAGGCCCCTGATGCTCCCCCTTCCTTTTTAGGGTTCTTGGTCTTTAAACTGGACTGGGCAGCCCTTCATATAGAGGATGCCTTCAAAATAGAGGGCAGTTGTCTGGCAGCCCTTCAAATAGAAGACCGTCCTCTGTAAAAGAGGAACATGGCCACCCTAAAACAATAACAGCCCTATCTAACAATCTGAAACAGCTTTCTCCAACTTGGCACCCTCCAAATGTGTTGGACTTTAGCTCCTTCCCATCATCCCCAGCCAACTTGGCCATCTAAAGTCACACAAGTAGCAAACATGACAGCCCTCCAGCACGCATATTCTCCAGTATCTGAAACTCTCTCTTCAGAGAGACAACATGATCAAGAGACCTCTGGCTTATGTAGAATGTTCAGTTCAGACAACCGCTACATAATAATCAATATGTATCCCGAATAATTCAACAACA
This sequence comes from Heloderma suspectum, assembly GCF_057233095.1. NCBI lineage: Eukaryota > Metazoa > Chordata > Lepidosauria > Squamata > Helodermatidae > Heloderma > Heloderma suspectum. The sequence goes on along the minus strand of NC_139459.1, from coordinate 268,014,659 downwards.
GTTCAAGAGTCAACCTGCACTCCAAAGTCTTCTAAAGTAAAAAGTTACTAATTTGTTTGGATTCGTGTTCTGTACACGATTTGGATTATTTGCAAATCACTGTGCGGATCCACCAATAAGAGTCATTGAAAAATGTCACCTTGTGGTGACAAGGAGGAGACAAAGAAAAGGTACCCATAACATTCAGATGCGATAGGCAGCTCTGCAGTGTTTGCTTGCCTGTTCTTTGTCCTTGAGGCAGGAGCACCAGTAGATAATCCTATGCACACACAGTACACTGAGACGTTCTAGTAAGGTTTATGTTGTTGCTCGGTCGTTAAGTCGTGTCCGACTCTTCGTGACCCCATGGACCACAGCACGCCAGGCCTTCCTGTCCTCCGCTCTCTCCCGGAGCGTGCTCAAGTTCATATTCATTGCATCAGTGATGCTATGTAGCCATCTCACAGTCTATTTCTGCTAACTGATATATCTCGCTATGGTTTCGGCCTAAAACTCTCCTCATAACGCCAACTGAATATTTTCTCATGTTAGGTTTGACTGCTGTGAAAATTGTGTCACATTCCTATCCTGCACTTGCTGCTTCTAGGACCTCTCCACATCCTTCGATCTTAGAGGCAAAGGCTGCTTGTTTGTAAATCTGATAATCTGCTGCTTATTAGCTTTTACTCTTTCTGTGGCACTGGAGCCCACCAACAACAAAGCAGTTCCCTTTGAAACTAATTGCAGTAGTCATATGAAAAGGTTATCGAACGTCACACGGTTTACGTATTCTATAGGATTTAGAGGCACCTTAAGCTTGGCCAGAGGCACTGGTTAAATAACACCATGCAATCTGGAACTGTTGCTATGCAGAACTTTCTAGTTTTTGACTGAAAAGAAGAGGTCAAAAAGCCATTTCTCCTCCATCCATCTTTGGATCCACATCACCACCACTGCCAACATACAAAAGTGTAAACACATGCTTTTCAGTTTTTAGGCAGTTCCTGATTCTGAATAGTAACTCCCCATAGTCTACTTAGATAAATTATAATTTTACTATCTAAGGATTAGGGGACTGTATCTATGATGTGGAAAGGGGAGACCAGGAATGAAGACAATTCAACTGAGAAAGTAGCAAAGGGATGAAGGTACTTCATTCTCAGCTGGAACTGGCCATAACAGTTGACTAGACTTGAAGATCATTGGTTTGGGTCCATGAGCAGACACCACATCTATTCATTCAGTGGGGATTGGGTCCAGTGACTTGAAGAAATCAAAAGTGGTTGTGCTGACCATATCATCATGCCTTCATTTAAAAGGAGCCACAGAATCTCTGGTACTTCATTATATCTGACTAATGTGCCAGAAGCTCAGGGTGGACTTAATTTTTGAACTGGGTAATATAACTGGTTTAGAGAGGAAATGTGTGTATGAACAGACTGGAGAACAGAAGCCCAGGAAGTATCACAGTGAAAGCAATCCACAGTTATGGAATAGCCACAAAGAAATGCCTTTATACTATGGATGGACAAATCCATCCATTTTGTTTTTCGTTTTTCCGATCTTTCAGAATTAAAAAAAAAACACATTTGCATGAAAATTTGTATGCATTTATATATGCACTTCTGCCTAATATATGCAAGTTCTGAAAGCAATTTTCCTAATATAATGCATTTTTACATTATTTCCACTAATATGTGAATTTTTTGTGTGCCCCTAAGATACACATTTTTATACAGATTTTTTTTTTATTGGAGAGCTCCACTGCAGAATTTGGAGAAGTGCAAATTTCGAATGATAACTGAGTTTTTAATTTGCATATTGCTTCAAAAGTGCAAAATTATATAAGTTCCCATGAAAATGAAAACTCAACAGATTTCTGCCCCATTCCTACTCCCCACATAGTTTTGCATTCTGACTGAATGTACTAATAGTAAACCCAAGCCAGTGCTCTCAAGGCATGGTGAAATGGCATCAGCACTATCATACACCTAGGAGGGAAAGTCTTCATGATTGCAGGATTCTGGCAGCAGTTCCAGGCACCTAGGTTCTCTTTTAGATAAATGTGCAGACGAGGATATTTTTTCCTCATGACTCCAAAAAAGCACTGGGCATCATCTCTCCTACTGAAATCAATGAGACCGAACACTGCTTACCTTGGGCTGGTTGAGCCCACCTTTGGCATTTCCAGTACCTGTTAACTTGTATTGGAAAATCTACATTGGCTATACCATACATTTGATGTCAAAGGCTAAAAGAGGGGTCCCCAACCTTTTTGGATCCGTCACCGCATTTGGGAATTTGAGAAACTGCTGTGGGCACCACCACAAAATGCCTAATCAGTGGATTGCTGTTTTGGTGTCTACCTGCCGCATCTGTGGATCTCAGGCTGCATCTTCTTCAGCAAAAATATTTGTTTCATGTGTATGGGACACTGCAATGTGTCCTTAATAAAGGATTGTCTAATTTGGCTGATTGTGGGTGGTGCACTACAGTTCTTTTAAACAAAAGGTTTGGCAATGTCCAGTAGTTGCTTCTTTTGGGGGCACAGAGATTATTACATAGATAAATTTTGTATGGAACAGTGTTTAATATTCACAGATGTACCTTCTCTTTTAAATTATTTACTTGCTTCTTAGAAATTAACAAATGGTCAGCATAAATGGATTCTTTGCACCCGTTTGACAGCTAAAACACTGATATTACAACATTGGAAGGATAAATGCTCACCTTCTATAATGCAATGGCTTGAGAACCTTACAACTCTTTCAATATTTGAATGGGTGGCATAGAGACACCACCTTCAAATGGATACTTATTTGGATATTTGGTCCACTTTTGTTGAAGCCCATGTATAATTGCTAGAAAGTTGTATGCATTTCATACAAATCCATGTATGTATATTTTTTTTAAGGGGGGGAATTAAAAATTCTGGGTGCCCACAGGCACCATGTTGGGGACCCCTTCATGGGCACCATTGGAGGTGCCTGCAGGTATCATGGTGCCCATGGGTGCTGCATTGGGGACCCCTGGGTTAAAATATGTATGATTAATCAGTTGAGATCTGTTGAATTAGGGGACACCCCAAAGTGTAACTGCATTCACATGCAGTTTTCCACAGCTACCCTTTATCTAGGTATGTGCATGTATATTAAAAATGATTTATATAATAGTATTCATAAAACATATTGCAGTGATGATATGCTACAAATTTAAAATAAAAACAATAAAAACTAGAAGACAACACTTGCTCCTGACTTCCCTTCCTTCTCGTTTATTTTCCTCTCTTGTCAAAATTTAGATGGTGAGCAAGTGACAACTGGGTGTCTCTGCTCCATTTGTTATTACTCCATGTGTTGGCTCTGCCCACCTTCTGCTCTTCAAATGGTTTCCAGTTTAACTTTAAAAAGTTCTGAAATAAATGTATGAACTGGCACACGCAGGTTGCTACAATTTTCAGTTCATGGTTTTAACTCCGCTTTACTTCAGAGCATATCAGATACAGGTGTAACTTGGAAATTTGCAAGGCATACAAGAATCTGAATACTGTCTGACAAGAAAACGTGTTCACCCAGATTGTAACTCAAAGCATACCGCCAACAAAGTGTTTCATTTAAAATTAACAAGTCTAAGATTGTTCACTTACATTTTAGATTTCCCTTCTTAAAAATCTGCCTCGTGAGCGCTACTCCCTGGAGCTTGTTTGGATCCCAACAAGAACTATTCCCTGTTTCCCCAGTTTCTGTGCCCACCATTTTTTTCAAGGTGATTTATCTTCCTCATGTTTCTTTGTCACCCTTTGGCAAGCTGCATTTTTTGCACCCTTGTCACACTTCTGCAAGATGCTTCACAGTAAAACTGAATTGCAAAAATGTCTCCCCACACCCTTCTCCATTTAAACAATAATCCACTTACTTTTATCTTCTTTCAGGACACTTGTCCCAGTTCCACACTGACAGAGTAAAACAAGGAAAGGAGGCAAACCTAGAATCACTGGGTATTTTTGCTTCCTCCTCATTTAAATGTATTTCGTAAGATGTGTAGCCCATCCCTCTGTTTCTCTGCCCACTTACCTCTGCCTTTCCCTGGCCACTGTGGTCATGGGGAAATCTATGCAGAAATACTTCTTTCACATAGCAGTTTCCAAATCATACCCGTAGCACAAAAGTGCTAAGCGGCTCAATGCCTTATTGGAAAGCTTGAATTAAATTTGAAAATTGCCTGGGCTGGCAGAACATAGTGATTCTCATCCCTTTTGCCCATGCTCCCTCTCTCCCTCTTATTTTCTCTTTGCCTCTGTTCCCTTGGCATGGAGAGTGTGATGCCTTTAAGAATGTGAATGATAGCATTTGGCAGGACACATGCAAGGAGTGGGGTTGAGGCATTAAGCAAAAAGAAGAGCAAGTACATATGGTTTGGGGGGGACAGCGCAGGAGGATAGAAATGAATGTGTAGTCAGGTGTTGTTGCTGGAACTCTAGAAGACCAGACCGGGGAGTGGAGAAGTTGATAGACATTGTGGTAGTCTGAGGAAAGCCATGTTCTGTGAGGGGTGTGTGTGTGTGTGTGTGTGTGTGTGTGTGTAGGGGAATGGCACAAATAGGTCAGTGCAGCAGCTAGTACTTCAGATACACATGTATGGATGATTAGAATTAGTGAGACCATGCAAGTCGTTTTGGGGGCTGAGTCAGAAAATCCAGCTGGAACATACTGCATTCAAACTCACGCACCACAGAATTTTAAAAAATGTATAATAAATGGAACAGTTAAGCAATTGACCATTTGCTTCTCGTTGTTTCTTCATGATTCGTGTTGGCTCCTCTTCAGCAAAAAGCTCTTTAAGTAGCTTATGAAGTTCAATAATAATTCATAAAATCACCATGAAAACTATAAATCAAATAATTCATCATAATACAGATCCCACCAGAGCAATAATTATATTAATGTATATTAACCTCCCCATAAGCCGCTTAGATTTTTTAAAAATATGGTAAGCAGTATAAAAATGTAATAAATAAATAAATTGAATGCCAGAATAAAACAACAAAACTATATTAACCTAATAAAAATCCTGGGCAAATAAAGTTACTGGCACCAAAGGTTAATTTCACAAAGTAAAAAGCAACCATGGCTCCACTAAATAGCAGACTTTGCTCGCCTGGATTTTGGTAGACTTTGGATCAAGGTATCCTTCTGAGCATGAAAACCCACATATTATTTTTATTAGTTATTTTGAGATGTTCCATTTTATTTCCCATAAAATGAGTGGCATACCACCTTGAAGATGTACTGGATACGACCCCCTCCTACTCAAGTAAAATGATCAAACTCATCTCACCATTTGGCTGTATACTTTACATCAGGAGTTGGCAGAAGAAAGATTGGGGTCCACTGATTGATTTGCAGTGTATCTGCAAGCATTTCTGGCTACCAAGTGTGTAACAACAGCAAAAAGAAAATGACTATTCCCATCTATATATGAGGGTGCTGAAGTGCAGAAAACCAATCAGGAGTGGACTTTTGTGTGAAAGGATAGTGAGCTCAGTTCAGTTATTCTAGGTCTTTTACACCTGGCTCTGGTTGGTGGATCTTGGAATTCTAGTAAAAAGCAAAGTGGACCTGACAAGCCTGAAATCTGCCTGTCCTTGCTTAAGATGACAGCCCACCTATATCATTGCAGGATAAATGGCCATCTCTATCCATCATCTCTGTGAATGAAAGTAAGGCTTATGGACCAGAAGGGGGCTGTCCTCCTTAACTGGTCCCTTACAAGGCCCCCAGGTTCTTTAATCAAACTCTGGGAATATCTGCCATTCATGAACTGAAAAAGAATCCTACTGAGGATATATTGGTCATTATGGTATCATGCCCATTGGTCTGGCTTTCTAAGTTTTTGTTTGGTGGTCAAGCTATGTTAGAATGCTGTTAACAAGGCATGGATTTGAAGGAAATATTCTCTTTTGTTTTCCATCAGAGGGAAGGAGGGGGCAGTCTGATATGCGTACAATTCTTTACAAAGCACTGATTGTCTTGTACATTCATCTCACATGAGCTGTTCACCCCACGCCAATCACAACAGAATATGCCAACAAGTATGAGTATCATCCGGTCAATTTCATTATTACAAAAGGCATAACTTTGAGTTTAAAAGCAAATCTTTTTCTGCTGTGGCACTCCGGCTCTGGAACGAGCTCCCTAGTGAGGTTCGCCTGGCACCTACATTGTATTCCTTTCGGCGCCAGGTGAAGACCTTTTTATTTTCCCAGGCATTTTAGCTTTCTAGACTTTTAGCTTTGCTGTTTTAAATCTGTATTTTAAACTCCTGCACTGCTGCTAGGTTTTATTGTGGTTGTATTGTTATATTGTGGTTTTAATGTTCTATATATTTTAAATTGTTTTATTGTGTGCCGTTTGGTTTTAATTTTTGTGAACAGCCCAGAGAGCTTCGGCTATTGGGCCGTATAGAAATATATATATAAAAAAAACATTGCAGAATGGCTTGTGACGCTAGGTTGAAGACACGGATCATATTTAAAAAGTGCTGCGAACGCACATTGTTCTCTAGCATACTCTAAATCTAACATTGATATGTCAATAGGGATTGCCTTTATATATATATATATATATATATATATATATATATATTCCCCCCCCCTCTCTCAATCATATATATATATATATATATATATATATCAGTTCTCTCCAGAAAGCAATTATAATTCACCTGGTATTCTTTCTCTCTGTATTTTTTGATGAAACCTGCTCAACAACACACAGCTGAAATCAAGGCTGAAAGCGCCAATTTGGCTACACAGCCCCAAACAGGAAGCAGATGGAGGGGTTGTGTTGTGACATCACAAATGCCTCTATTTCTTTGAGGCCTGGCTGGTGAGAATGGAGAGCGGTTAGCAGCAGTTGTGAGACTGCTTCTATCTGCCCCTTAGAAGGAACTCAGCAACCTCTTCCCTATATGAGGTACAGTGTTTGAGAGTAGTAAAAGCCAAACATTGAGGCCTAGCAGTTTTGAAGCATAAGGAAGGAGGTGGCCACTCTCGGATAGAACAGTCACACTTCTGCTGCTAAGAGACGAGGCCTATGCACGGAACAGGCCTAATCTACCTCGGACGCTAATTAAGCCATTCAAGTATAATGGTTGCCCTTTATTTTCAGACATTTCTCCTTCCTTTGGGAGGAGGGAAGATTTCCCCAGCCCTGAAAGAAGCTCTTCTCAGCTATTTCCAGGGCTAAGGACAAAGAAGGGGGGGGGGGTACTGACCAGCCACTGTTCACTCCCCCTCATTTCTCCGTGCAGTCACTCTTTTCTTAAAAGGGGAGACAAAAGAAAAAATTCCTCTATCCTGGCATGTGATATGAGAGGGTGATTGGGGAGGAGAATGAGTGATAAAACCAGTTCTAATACTAACCTTGCACTCTTCCCTCATCTCCACACCACTTCACTGCCAGCAAAGAAAAATGGTACCATGCAGGAATCTACAATTCTGAATTCTTTTAACAAAGCCTTTTTCAGTTGTTTTAATGAGGATCGTGTTGATCTGGAATGGAACAGGCTGGAAAGGCCGTTTATTTTTTTAAAAAAAACATGCTAAACTCTATGGCATGTGTTAGAGACACCCAAGAACAATATTTTAGGGCAGAAACCACTGAAAAATTATATTATTATTGTTGTTGTTGTTGTTGTTGTTGTTGTTGTTATTAACCCCATAATGTCCAGAACACATCTGGAATGGAACGGAATGGCCCACTTCCAAATGAGCCAAATCAACCAAATTAACCAGTCACACATGACTGTACGGGAGGGATGCCATAAGTCATAAAACTTCCACAGAAACCACGTTCAGGTACCAGTTCTGGGCAATAGTCTGCATTCTTGAAAAATGACCCAGAATGGCCACTTTCAAGTGAGCCAAATCAACCAAATTCACCAGTCACACATGACTGTATCGGAAGGATGCAATAAGTCACAACATTTCTATCGAAACCATATTCGGATATCCATTCTGGGCAATAGTAAACATTCTCAAAAAACGACCTGGAACGGCAACTTCCACATGAGCTAACTCAACCAAATTCTCCAGTCGCACATAACTACATAGGAGGCATGCAATGAGCCACAAAACATCAACAGAAACCATGTTTGGATACCAATTCCAGGTAATAGTCCGTATTCCGGAAAACAACAACAGCGTAATTTATATTCAATGATTTTAAAAAGCTTGCTAGTTTAAGATCAGAGTTAAAGCTATCTCATGTTTGCTCAAGGTCCACAAATCCAGGAAATTGGAAGTTAAGTCTGGGGCCTTAACTGATGTGCCCCATGATCAGTGATGATGTTGTACAATGTCATGAATTTGGCTTGCTTACAACTTACCCACCATGCATCCACATTTCTCCTAAGTCTTTCAGGCCCAAATCCACACATGGAGGATAGAGTATCTGGGACCAAAAAAGATGCCCCATGTTCTTTTTTGAAGTCTCATGGATTGATTGGAGGAGCATGATGTGATGCAATTCTGTTGTGAGTTTCCATGCCCTCACTGGGGGCAGGGAAAGGCAGTGTCACACATCACAGGCGTTACTTTACTAAGGCTGCAATCCCAAACCCAGTTTCCTGGAAGTAAGCCCCATTGAACTCAAGGGGACTTACCTTTGTCTAGGATCGTACTATTAATCTAGGAGACATGTCTAGGATTGTACTGTTAAGCTTTGTGGGTTGCAGGGGTGTGAGAGGAAGAGGGAGAGGAGGAAGAGGAAGAAATCCGGCAGTTCAGCCTTCAGCAGAACCTGCACATCATGCATAGAGTATAGGTCTAGCCCCAATCCCCCCACCCCCTGGACGATGACTGGCTTTAACTTTAAATTAATGCTATGATATTCACTTTTTCCTTTTAGAGATTTTCTAACATCCCCATTGGCTGGGATCACAAATGCAATCCACATAATTGCAGACCTCCGTTGCCACCAGCTGTGCAGAATATTAGTGGACCAGGAGCCAGAGCTAAAACCTTGGAGGGTCTTCTTATGGTGGTAGAGAAGTACAACTCAGCCTGCATGGCCCATGGCCTTGCTGACTAGGGATGGTGGGAGTTGAAGTCAAAACATATGGAGGGCACCAGGTCTGAGTTAGAGCAACAGTAGCTAGTTACAAGAAGAACTGTCAAAGAGGACATCCAGTTATTGAGAATGGGTGGTGCTAGGTACCTCAAAGATTCGGGCCACAGGCCCATAGGATTCAAAATTGCACAAATTTGCATATGCTACTTACATATGCAAAAATATGGGCAAAATTAGAAATAATTACTATGATTTAAATGTTATAGAAGCAAGTTAATTAACCTCTTGCTTGTTTACAGGAAATGACACTCAATGTCCCAAATAGTGCTTGCTTACAATTTACCCTCCATGCACCCACACTTTTCCTTGGTCTTTTAGGCCTAAATCCAGATGAGGAGGACAGAGTGCCCAGGACCAGCAAAGAGCTGTTTGGCACCTTAAACATTTACAGATAAATTGCAAACTGAACATCATGGCACTGAAAAGAAGAGTTTCTGGAACACGTCTCCTCTGATATACATTTTTATTATGACATGGCATTTCCATGGTTTCAGAGGAGGGGAGTTAAAATCCCCATTTTTCAAAATATAGTGGCTTACCAGTAAATGTATAAGATGTACCCTCCAATCTACCTGTGGGGGAAAAAAGTCTGTTTCCTGTTCTCCATGCTGTGGGTTCATCAAGTGCGGCTGACAAGGGCAACCCCCCCCCCCACCTCCTGAAGAGCAAACTGAACATGGCACACTGGCAAGGGCAAGTGTGGGAATGTATTTTAGACAATAGTAACTCAGGCTCTTCAGAAGCAAATTTACACAATTAATAGGGAGCAATCCCCATTAAACATAGTGAGATTTACTTCAGATTAAATCCACCCCCGCAACCAACAAGCACAACAGCACCAGACAGAGACCTCAGGACTGGAGAATGGTACTTTGCTGCTCCTGGTCTCCAGACCAGGCCAAGAGGCAGAGAGAGCCACCGCCAAAAATGGCTCCTCGATTTATTTCAGTTATTTTTTTTTCATTTTCGTTTCTGGGATTCAATTTTGTTTTATAGTTCTTGGGTTCTAATTTCTTGAAATCTGAAGATCTACACTTTGGCTACCTTGAGTATGTTCAGAGCTCCTTCGCTCTGCAATAATTTTTCTGGAGTGCACCTGGATTTGCATGATCCATGAGGCCAGATTCTGGTGGGTGCATGTCCTCCTTGGCATCAGAGATTTGCATTAGGCTAGAGAAGGCTGAATACATGTGGGAGGAGGATAAGGGCTTCTTTCTCTTTTGTGTTCAAAAGGCACAATACCTTGCGGCACTTTAAAGACTCAAGGTAGACACACAACGTTATGTTACCCCCTGTGAAATGTGTGCCCGTGTGAAGGATCGCTCTGGGCAATCAGAGGGCCTGTTTCATCCCTTCCCTACTCCAGATGGACCCTAGAAAACTGTAACCCTGGATTTGATTCCAGGGCTACCTCTGTCTCAACAATACATAGCCATCCTAGAGGTAGTTGATGCCTTTACCCAAATGGCCCATTTTGGACCATGCACATGCTCATCTACATCAGGGGGGTAAGCACAACTTTACTCTCCATGTATATTCCAACTACAAGGTCTCCTGGACTGGCTCATCTCTGATTGAGGACTCCCATTTTTGACCAAATTTTGGAAAGCGCTATTTCAGGCATTGGATGTAGGAGTACACCTCTCCTTTGCTCAAAATCAAACTCTGGAAGGGTATCTGCTTTGTTATACAACCCATCAACAAGATAACTGGGCCTCACTACCCCTGGCTGAGTTTGCCCTACAATGATGTTCATGCATCTGCACAATACAGCTCGTTCTTCCCAAATTATGGCTTCCACTAATGCTGTGCAGGGACCACCCAATCTGCCTCAGAGGCCGCTTCAGGGATTCCTAGGTGGGCCCACCCCGACCGGCTCCCCCCCCCCCCGCTGCTCCACACAAGCCCTCAGCTCCTTACCTGGGCTCTTGGGACCCACACTGGCAGCCATCTTCCTGCTCCAGGGAGTCATCACTGCTGCCACCACTACCACTGCCAACTCTTGGGCCCTCAGGATGCATGCTGGCAGCCCTCTTCCTGTCCCAGGGAGTCGCCATTGTTAAAATGGTGACTCCCTGTATTTCCGGAAATAAAACCCACACAAATGGCACAGGATCTATTTCCGGAAGTACAGGGAGTCGCCATTTTAACAATGGCGACTCCCTGGAACAGGAAGAGGGCTGCCAGCATGCGTCCTGAGGGCTCAAGTAAGGGGCTGGGGGCTGGACAGCGGGGCTGGGCTTCCGGATCATTCTTAAGCACTGCAAAAGTGCTTTGGAGCGACCTGACCTGCTTCTTGCTGCTTTGTGCCCCGGATGTTCTGGATGTTTTTTTAAAAATTAAGGCGTTATCCTCGCAGAATCAGGGCTTCTCCGCGATGTTTTTTTTTCTAATTCAGGCATGATCTTCGAAGCTTTGAAGTTGTGAAGCTTCACAACTTCGAATCTTTGAAGATCATGCCTGAATTAGAAAAAAAAACATCGCGGAGAAGCCCCGATTCTGCGAGGATAACGCCTTAATTTAAAAAAAAAAAAATCCGGAGTGGGGGATAGGAGGGGGTAAAACTTAATCTCATTTGAAGGGATAGAATAACCCCCTGCTCTGTGCAGGAAGCCTGATTCCCAGGCAGTCGCCCATCCAACTACTGACTGGAGCCGACCCTGCTTAGCTTCCAAGATCAGTCAAGCGGGCACACATCCAGCCCTTTGCTTGTTGCTGAGGAAACAGGGGCTGCTGAGGAAGCTATGCAATCAGTAGCCGAAAGAAGACATGGGGCCGTCAAGAGCTGAGATTGGACAGGAGGGAAACATGAACACTGCCGTATATCGACAGGCGGGGGAGGGGACTATGACCGGATACGGTGGCGAAGGCGGAAAATCAGAGCATGTTAAGGGGAAATACTGGGATATTAGGGTATTGAAAGCGGGAGCACAGAAGTGGGAAATTCCGGTTCCAATTTGAGGCGGGTACTGCATAGTGTGAAAGGTGGACGGTGAAATCTCATTGGAAGCGAAAAAAGGCAGTAAGTGTAGATCCAGCCTAGGTAACCATCAGGTAGATTTTCTGGGAAGTCTGATGTTTGATTTCATAACCTAAGCTTGAAGAAGCGTTTAGTGTAGCCTGAAAGGCTGCTTCTAGTATTAAACGAACAAACCAAAAATACCAGTTGATCCAATGATCTCGCTAGTGTGTATGAATGCGTGTGAGCCCATTTTTATTAAGAGAAGCAACTAATGTAATATTTCCTGTGTTCAGGATAAACTCTTGACCCAACATCCTATATCTGAAGCTTTCTCTTTACCCCACCAGCTTGTCTCAAGTCGTCTGTTTTAAGGGCATATTCCCTATAAATGAAAGTCCATCCACCATAAAAAGAAACCCAATTTCGATAGAGTGTAATCATAGGTTAAACTTCAGAGTTTAAAGCAACCTCTTCGATGGAGCATTTTGCTTATGGCCTAAGTCCAAATCCCAAACTGAAACATTACCCGTGTCCATCCTTTTTTACCCCGATTTTACCCTCCCTCACCTCTCTGTATTGTCACTCCCACCCACCCCACCCTGTCCAAATTTAGACAGAAAGTTCCTTGGGCAAGGATCTGTCTTTTCCTTCTGTGACTCAGGGCTTCTCCGCATTAAAGGAAAATCCCACTCCCTTTCTGAGGCTTTCTGCTTCTGGATTCTTTATCGGATTATGTTCAGCTCCATTACACAGGTGGACATGAGTGACCACCTGGTTTAAATTGAAAACTTCCATTTCAGCACTTTTCCTATGATTTCCCTTAGACAGTGCCATCTAGTGTCTGAAATATAGCACTACAGCGGCATTACATGCTATAAATTCTGCACATTTAAAAAACAACAACGTGATTTAGTCCGGTGGTTTTTATAGCGGGATAAACATGAAAAAGTGTGGGAGAGGCCCTGAATGTCGACAACGTCATGTAATGGACCTGCAAACATCCGTGAGTGGCCAATCATGAGTGTGCAATAAATTGCTGGTATAGAGAAGCTCTCAGTAAAACAAATACCAGGTGCACAGATGGCACTCTCTAAATCACTATCTTCATAACTGGTAGGCTTCTCCAGGCTCCTTACCTATAAGGACAAACATTAGGGAACTTTCTCTGGGCCATTATCTTCTGTTCTGGATGGGTTCTGAGCATTATGGGGTTAATAATATAATAATACAAGGGTTCCAGTCCTAAAATATTGTTTTCGAGCCTCTCTAACATATGCCATTGTTTTTGGCATTTTTAAAAAAATAAAGGGGTCGTTCCGGCCCATTCCATTCCGACTTTTACACCATCCCATTTTAATCTGTGCAAAACGAACAAGCCTCAGACTCAGTCAGTCCTGTCTACACACTGAAGGGGAGAGCAGTGGGGTTGGACAGTACTGATGTTATAATTACCTCAACCAATCGTAGAACAATTTTTGCTCTGCCAGGGAAATGTGAATCTTTAAGCCAGTTTTTAGAACAAAATACTTCATGCAAGACCAAGAAAAATCACAACGTATTAATGGTGTACTGCTTAATGGGGCAATACTACTACAAGTGCAATATGACACTGAGGAGAAATCCCTTATTGACTTTTCCTACTTGGCTCATCTCTCTGATCCCTACTGTCTACAACAACCTCCCCTGCAGCCTAGGAGATCAACACTTCAGCAGTATTCTTTCCATGCCCAGTTTACACATGTTTGTCCACATCTGCTCACATAGAGGAAAAATGAATGGGTATGGTTTTAAAAAATGGGCTTTCCCTCACCTTCCCTGACCCAGTAGGAAGATCTAGAGGTGGCCTCTTTATAATATTTGCTTCTTCCCTTGTAATGAGAGATTCTGGTGTCAGAGCTAAGCTGTACGTAGCTGAAAGAGGTGAGCCAGAAACTGACTAAGGGGACCAAGCCAGGGGGAGTCAGACCTGAAGAACATACCAAAGTACATCAGGCCATGGCCCAGTCCAGACAGGAAGCCTTTGATAGCCCTTTCTGTCTATGCATGCCCAATGGCCAGCTTGGGTCAATCCACATCCTATTCTGTTGTTTTAGTTGAGTCTTTATGCAGAGTTGGCTGAAAGTCAATTCAAATTATGTGCTTGTTCTCCATGCAAGCACCCCAAACCATCCCCACATAAGCATTTGCATCCCTGCAGCTGAACTAAGTTTTCACGTATTTGGGTATGGAGACACAAATGCCTGCACAGCTTTCTACAAGAACAGCAGGTTGATAAATACATTTGTTAGAAACAGTGCTTTTCTACTACACATGCTTGTTTTCATTATTAATTTCTCTTTCCCCCCAAATCAACTATTTTCAATTCTTTGTGATTGCTGAACTATGCAAAAAATATCTATACAAAGGACAGGTTTGCTTATGGAAATTACAACTGAAAAGGAGAAAAGGGGGGGAGTGCAGTCGCTAGATGAACTCGTCTACTGCAGCTTGAATTTCTGTAGGTAACCAGCCTCCTTCACTGGGAGCTAAGAAAGGGATTGAGAAGGTGACATATGTCTAAGTCAAGTTTCACTGGAAGATAATATCAAATTAAGATAAGAACTAAAAAGTTATAGAAATACAAAACACATCCTGATTCCTCAGTGCTGAATACATATGAATACAATATGCAGCTGAATGGAAAATAGTTCCTCCCCACTCCCCTCCCAAAGACGGTCCTTAGAGTGCTGGACTGGGAGTCGGGAGATCCGGGTTCTAGTCCCCACTCGGCCATGGAAGCTCACTGGGTGACTTTGGGCCAGTCACATACTCTCAGCCCAACCTACCTCACAGGGTTGTTGTTGTGAGGCTAAAATGGAGGAGGAGGAGGGGGATTATGTACGCCACCTTGAGTTCCTTGGAGGAAAAAGGCGGGATATAAATGTAATAAATAAATAAATAACCTGAGAGACAGAGTAAAATTCTGCATGCTTGGGGCAATAATTCTTCTTGGAGGCTACTCTGTCTAGAAAATGCTTTTCCCAGTGGTTGCTGTATGTTTCCTCTGCTGTCAGTGAAGTCAAACTTACAACTGCATATGCGTATTCGTTTATTGTTTGGCTTTTACTACTGAAATGGTAAATGTAGAAATATAATTGTATTGTTTTAGCAAGGCCGTAGCTACTCTGAATGTAACTGTCCATCTTGGACATCAAGCTACAGCTGGGTCAAGAGGATGTGGAATTCTACATTTGTCAGGTCTGGTCAATTAAATTCACTTAACACCCATTGTGATGGTTTCTTCTTCAGTGCTTTTAGGTACGCAGAACTTGTCACTCGCTCCCCTGATAGTACTAATCAGATTCCTACTGCATATTGATTAGGCCCATTGTGAACTTGGAACTTTAAACAAATTTTGTGTGTGTGTGTGTGTGTGTGTGTGTGATTGCCTTTCTCTGATAGTCACTCTGGATTTCATGTCTAGAAGAAGCTGTTTTCCATAGACTCCAATGAGTCCAGTTCCTTGGACTCCAATGACTGACTGACTATGGACATTGCTTTATAAGCCATGTAGTAGGTAGGCTACCTGTCATTTTTCCAAAAACAGAACAAGGGGACAATGCTGTGCTTATTTTGCCAAAGAGACTTTCTTAATCCATGTAAACACATGTTATGTTTTGATTTGCGGTGAGATGATGTCCATCTTTAGGAAGAGGTAGCACCGAGGGGTTTGTAACAACAAAAGGGGGGGGGTCCCTGAAGGAAAAACACAGATGTCACATATGAAACAGCCTGAGATGCTCCCAAACAGACATTATTGACTAGAAAATGTGAGTCAATTGCTGTTCCTTCCTCAACCAGCAGGTTGCAGAGTTGTACACAGTAATCCACAGATCGGGTTGATTTGAAGCTGAGCATTAAAAATGGCCAGGTAGGGATATAAAAATAGAACCAGTAATCATGCAACCCCCTAGATGGCTTATAACCATCCTGCTATCAAACTAGGGGGTCGGGGAGAACAGTAGATCAGTGGTGCAGCACATTCATCTCCCCTTAAAAGGGTCGGATGATATGAAAGACCTTTCTGCCTGAGCCCACCTGGAGAGCTGCTTGTTGTTGTTCAGTCGTTCAGTCGTGTCCGACTCTTCGTGACCCCATGGACCATAGCACACCAGACCTTCCTGTCCTCTGCTCTCTCCCGGAGTGTGCTCAAGTTCATATGCACTGCATCGGTGATGCTATCTAGCCATCTCATCCTCTGCCGTCCCCTTCTCCTTTTGCCTTCAGTCTTTCCCAGCATCAGGGTCTTTTCCAGTGAGTTTTCTCTTCGCATTAGGTGGCTGAAATATTTGAGCTTCAGCTTCAGTATCTGTCCTTCCAAGGAGCACTCAGGGTTGATTTCCTTTAGGATGGACTGATCTGACCTCCTTGCAGTCCAGGGGACTCGTAAGAGTCTTCTCCAGCACCACAGTTCGAAAGCATCAATTCTTCGGCGCTCAGCCTTCCTTATAGTCCAGCTCTCACAGCCATACATTACTACTGGGAAAACCATAGCTTTGCTTAGACGGACCTTTGTCGGCAAGGTGATGTCTCTGCTTCTTACTATGCTGTCTAGGTTTGCCATAGCTTTCCTCCCAAGGAGCAAGCGTCTTTTAATTTCATGGCTGCAGTCACCGTCTGCGGTGATCTTGGAGCCCAAGAAAGTAAAATCTGTCACTGCTTCCATGTCTTCCCCTTCTATATGCCAGGAAGTGATGGGGCCAGATGCCATGATCTTCGTTTTGTTAATGTTGAGTTTCAAACCAGCTTTTGCACTCCCCTCTTTCACCCTCAACAAGAGGCTCTTGAGATCCTCTTCGCTTTCAGAATAGATAATATTGAGCTGGATTGACAAATAGTCTGACATGGTATAAGGCAGCTTCCTATGTTCCTGAAAGCCTAGGACAGTTGTTCTTTCTGAAATAATTGTCATTGTTCTGGCGAGGGGAATGCTGTTGGCTAAGGCTGGTTCCAAACATCATCATCATCATCACTTCCCAACAATTAAAGTGCATTTTGAATTCATATTTTCCACATACTTTTCAAATAATCGTTGCTGCTCACGCTTCTGCACATATTTTCACAATGCTCATTTTGGGGCCTTGGAAACAGGTTTTTACTTGGTGTAAGCATGCTAAATCAGAATGGAATGTTCTCACAAACTGAAGATACTGGTGATTTTCCTCTTCCCTGACAACATACAGCCTGGACCATTACCCTGGCTGGTCCTATATACTGCAGCGAATTCTTTCTCCAAATGTGGATCTTTACATAGCCAAAATGGCCACATGCAAGAAGGAGGTATCAGCAGGCTTGGGAGAATCCCAAGGTTTGCAGAAGTACAGCAAACGAAGACGTTTCGTAATAATGGGTGATTTCAATTACCCCCACACTGGCTGGATTAATGCAGGTTCCAGTCACCACAAAGAGGTTCAGTTTCTCAATGCCCTAAACAACTGTGCCCTAGAAGAGTTGGTCATGGAACTAACCAGAGGGAAAGCGACCCGGGATTTAATCCTAAGTGGTGTTGCCCAGGACCTAGTATGAGAGGTGAGTGTTGTTGAACCGATTGGAAACAGTGATCACAATCTTAATATATAAGTGAAAAACTGCCAAGGAAGTCCAACACTGTCACATTTGATTTCAAAAGAGGAACATTCTCTAAAATGAGGGAATTTGTAAAAAGAAGTTGAAAGGGGGTTCAAGAGGGTTAAATCCCTTCAAAATGCTTGGAGGTTACTCAAAACCACAGTAATAGAAGCTCAGCTAGTATACCACAGGTTAGACAAGGTAGCATCTAGTCCAAGAGGTCACCAGCATGGTTAACAAGCAGGGTCAAGGAAACTATTAGAGAAAAGAGGGCTTCCTTCAGAAAATGGAAATCTTGGCCAAAGGAGGAAAACAAAAGGGAGCACAAGCTTGCCCAAAGGAGATGCAAGCATACAATAAGAGATGCAAAAAAGCATTTGGAGGAGTATATCACTAACAACATTGAGGCCAACAATAAATAATTAATTAAATATATCAGAAGCAGGAAACCAGCTAGGAAAGCAGTTGGACCATTGGATGACAATGGAGTTAAAGGAGTACTAAAGGAAGATAAGGAGATCGTGTAGAAGCTGAATGAATTCTTTTCACCTATCTTCACTGCAGAAGATATAGGATAGATACCTGTGCCTGAACAGATGTTTTCAGGAAGGGAGTCTGAGGAACTGGGTCAAATAGTAGTTACAAAAGATGAAGTTCTCAACCTTATTGACAAATTGAAAGTTAATAAATCACCAGGCCAAGATGGTATCCATCTTAGAGTTCTTAAAGAACTCAAATATGAAATTGCTGATCTTCTAACAAAAATATGTAACATGTCCCTAAGATCAGACTCTTTACCAGAGGACTGGAAAACAGCCAATGTAGCACCAATTTTTAAAAAGGGATCCAGAGAGATCTGGGAAATTACAAGCCCATTATCTTAACATCTTTTCCTGGGTAAATTGTTGTAAGCAATATTAAAGATAAAATTAGTAAGCATGCAGAAGGATAAGACCTGCTGAAAAAGAATCAATATGGTTTCCACAAAGATAAATCCTGTTTCACTAACCTTTTAGAGCTTTTGAGAGTGCCAATACACATGTGGATAGGGGTGATCCAGCAGTCATTGTTTATTTGGACTTCCAAAAGGCTTTTGACAAAATCCCTCACCAAAGACTCCTGAGCAAACATAGCAGTCATGGAATAAAAGGAGAAGTCCTCTTATGGATCAGTAACTAGTTAAAGAACAGAACGCAGAGAGTAGGAACAAATGGTAACTTCTCCCTATGGAGGGATGTTAACGGTGTGGTCCCACAGGGATCTGTATTGGGACCAATGCTTTTCAACTAATTCATAAATGATCTGGAATTAGGAGTGAGCAATGAAGTGGCCAAGTTTGCTGATGACGCCAAATTATTTCGTTTGGTTAAAACAAAAAAGGATTGCAAGGAGCTCCAAAAGAATCTCTCCAAACAGGGAGAATCGGATTGTTTAACTTAGAATTGTTTAGCTTATCTTATCTGGGATTGTTTAGCTTAGAAAAGAGATGAGTGAGACCAGACACGATAAAAGTGTACAAAAATTATGCATGGTGTGGAGAGGACATTTTTCTCCCTTTCTCATAATACTAAAACCTGGGGTCATCCCATGAAGCTGACTGGTGGGAGATTCAGGGCAGGTAAAAGGAAGGACTTCTTCACACAGCACATAGTTAAACTATGGAATTTGCTACCACAAGATGTGGTGATGGCTTTAAAAGGGAACTGGACAAATTCATGGGGGATAAGGCTCATTTCACATGCCAGCAAGGTTATGCTCAAAATCCTACAAGCTAGGCTTCAGCAGTATGTGAACCGAGAACTACCGGAAGTACAAGCTGAGTTTCGAAGAGGCAGAGGAACTAGAGATCAAATCGCCAACTTTCGCTGGATCATGGAGAAAGCAAGAGAAACTCCAGAAAAACGTCTATTTCTGCTTCATTGACTACGCTAAAACCTTTGATTGTGTGGATCACAACAAACTGTGGCAAATTCTTAAAGAGATGGGAGTACCAGACCACCTTACCTGTCTCCTGAAAAACCTGTACGAGGGTCAAGAAGCAACAGTAAGAACCAGACATGGAACAACCGATTGGTTCAAAATTGGGAAAGGAGTACGACAAGGCTGTATATTGTCGCCCTGCTTATTTAACTTATGTACAGAGTACATCATGAGAAACGCCAGGATGGATGAAACACAGGTTGGAATTAAGATTGCTGGGAGAATTATCAACAACCTCAGATATGCAGACGATACCACCCTAATGGCAGAAAGCGAAGAGGATCTCAAGAGCCTCTTGTTGAGGGTGAAAGTGGAGAGTGCAAAAGCTGATTTGAAACTCAACATTAAAAAAACTAAGATCATGGCATCTGTCCCCATCACCTCCTGGCATATAGAAGGGGAAGACATGGAAGCAGTGACAGATTTTATTTTCTTGGGCTCCAAGACTACTGCAGATGGTGACTGTAGCCATGAAATTAAAAGACGCTTGCTCCTTGGGAGGAAAGCTATGGCAAACCTAGACAGCATAGTACGAAGCAGAGACATCACCTTGCCGACAAAGATTCGTATAATCAAAGCTATGGTTTTCCCAGTAGTAACGTATGGCTGTGAGAGCTGGACTATAAGGAAGGCTGAGTGCCGAAGAATTGATGCCTTCGAACTGTGGTGCTGGAGAAGACTCTTACGAGTCCCCTGGACTGCAAGGAGGTCAAATCAGTCCATCCTAAAGGAAATCAACCCTGACTGCTCATTGGAAGGACAGATACTGAAACTGAAGCTCAAATATTTTGGCCACCTAATGCGGAGAGAAAAGTCCCTGGAAAAGACCCTGATGCTGGGAAAGATTGAAGGCAAAAAGAGAAGGGGGCGGCAGAGGATGAGATGGCTAGATAGCATCACCGATGCAATGAATATGAACTTGAGCACGCTCTGGGAGAGAGCGCAGGACAGGAAGTCCTGGCGTGCTATGGTCCATGGGGTCACGAAGAGTCGGACATGACTGAACGACTGAACAACAACAAGGCTACTACTGGCTACTAGTCCTGATAGGTATATGCTACCTCCAGGATCAGACGCAGTATGCCTATGTGCATCAGTTGCTGGGGAACATGGGCAGGAGAGTGCTGTTTTACTCATGTCCTGCTTGTGGGTTTGCTGTAGGCAGCTGGTTGGCCACTGTGTGAACGGAATACTGGACTAGATGGACCCTTGGCCTGGTCCAGCATGGCTCTTCTTCTGTTTTTAAATCTTTAGGAAAAAAAACTAGTATGGGGACCCGAAACAGCTCAGTGAGGACTGACCATGCTTAGTAGGCACAGAATTCTATTAGTGGGGAGGGGAACTGGTAGAAAGAGGAATGGAATGGAGTATTCTGAATATGGGCATGGCTGACTGGCTGGAACCCTGAACAGAAGCATTCCACATGGCAACATTTTGTTGCAGGTTCCACTTGTTGGAATTTGTGTCACAAAACCTATTAATCGTTGTGTTGCATCTCTGGCCAGGTCTTGTAATGTCTTTTGCAGCCCTTTATGCAATAACATCTGTATAGGAAAGGCTTTATTTTTGTTCTTTCTAGAATAACTAGGTAAGCGACTCTTTGTGAATACTAGAATATTTGAATCCTCATCAAGACTGTCTTCTTTGTTCATTGATTGTAAGCCGCTCCGGGAGCCTTTTCTGGCCAAGGGATAAAAATACAATAATTAATTAAAGAAAGAAAGAAAGAAAGAAAGAAAGAAAGAAAGAAAGAAAGACTGGCTGCAATCGTATAGACTTACATGAGAGTAGTAACCTCCCTTCACCCCCAGGAATTCATGGCTGGGTATTCCCAAGTAATTATGTACACTTGTACAGGATCAGGCTGCCTGACTCCTATACAGTGTCACAAAAATGTATTGGCTGCTTCCTAAATAGAGGAAAGTAGAACAAGTATCGCTACTGGAAAAATCATAAGACTTGAAAGAAATTTCTTGGAAATATCTAGATAATTGCAACAGAGTCATGCTTTGGAGCATGTCAAGACAGCTGCTTTGGGGTAGTTCTGTCTGGGACTCTTTTTGCATGATCTCTGGTGACAGCTTGTGATGCAGCTGCTATAAGAAGTGAAGCTAAAGCAACGTGTGCCTACAATAGGTCAGCTTGACAGAGGCCCACTCGAATTTTCTGTTCCAGACTTGAGTAAGCCAGTCATCATGATGAAGGAGATTATCACCTTTGCCAGCGCTCAAGTTCAACTGGTTTAAGAAAAGCCAAACTGAAAGCACAGCGGGGGAAAGGAAAGGAGCTTATCCCAATTACCAAGCGGCTGTTACTATAAGAATGAAATGGCTGCCGCTGGCACTGAGGTCTGCAGATCCCAGGGTTCAGAAACAAAAGCGCAAGCAAATCAGATATGCTACAGTAGTAGAATTAAAAACACAATGTTAGGCTTTGTTTGATTAAAAACTTTTTTTTTCTGGGCAAAGCATCTTGAATACAATTCCTGAGAGATCATATCTCACTAAGCAAGGAGAAGCTGCTGCTCCGATTGGTGTGTGTGTGTGTGTGTGTGTGTGTTTTAAATAAATCTCTATTCATACCATATATGGTCTGAGAGTTATGCTTTTTGGAAGTTACTCATAATGGGAGCCATGTGACACTTCTGCGTTCTTCTAATTCTTTGTTCCTGGGAAAGGTTGCTGCCATTGCAACTATTACAATCAGGGAGGGCTCCAGGTATGAGGAGGTCCTGGGGAAAGAATTCTGTGGTGGGGCCCCTTCTTTTTCCTCTGGAAGGCTACGTGGCAGTGGCAGGCAGTGGTGGCAGTGTTTTGCACAGCACCGGGCAGCTGAGTCAGTCTGATCACCATCTTAATTTTCCCATAATGGCCAGGAGTGATGCTACATCAGGGGCATTGTGGAAATTAAAATAGTGGCTAAACCCAGCCTCCTGGCACTAGCTGGAACGCTGGGCCAGAAAAAGAAATTAAAGGATGACCCAGGGAAGGCACCAGCAGTGGGCCCTGCTGGGGTGCCAGGGCCCTGGTAGCTGCCTAAAGATGCCAAGCTATAGTTACTGCATGTGTCTAAACTTTGGATTTTCTCAGGGTGCTCAGTGTATAGGTCTGGCTTGACTTAAACACACTGGAGGCTATTTCAGTGGGGTGGTGAATCTCCTCTGGGTTTTAGTCAGAGCCAGTCAGAACCCTAAAGGAAATATCCAAGGCACTGAACCCCATTTTGGGGATAGGGTTCAGCACTTTGGAAAGCTCCTTTAGAGTTCTGGCTGGTTCTAACTGAAACCCAGAACAGATTCACAGCACCACTGAAATACGAGCCACCAGCCTCACTGCTTAAACACTGTTAGCACAATCCTACAAATGTTTTCTTTACACTTACCTGGGAGGTAATCAGCTTTATTGAGCATAAAAAGACTTGCTTCCCCCCTCCCCCACAAAAAACATAGGATCGGATTGCATATCCTATTGAAATGGGATTTAGGGCCACTTCACATATTTCTTTTTTTTAAGTGAATAACCATCTGTTTTAAGTGTATACACCTTAAAAGGTACAGCATGACTGAGAATACACATGTTCGTAAACAATGCAGGTATCATACAGGCAGATACATACACTCATCAGGGATGGCCAACTTCTTAAGATTGCGGAGGAGGTTTATTTGCTTTGGCACCTATTGGATCATGGACTGTCCTTTCACACACTCCGTAGCACAGCACACTCACTTTCAGGAAGTCTCAAGGGCCTTGCAAGACCAAATTTTAAAATTAAAGCTCTAGTTCAAGCAGGGCTGGCCCAAGACATTTTGCTGCCTGAGGCAAAGGACAAGATGGTGCCCTCTCCCATTCTACATACAAAGGCTTGGACTAGCAGTTGAATCTTTCTTCAAACTGGCAATGGGGCAGCATCCTCCACCATGCCTGCAGGCAGGAGGCTAGCTTAGGGGGTGCAGGGCAGGTTGCATGATTCATTGCTCTCTCCTCCAGTACCTTGCTGCCACCTCCCAGCATCTGCTGCCTGAGAGGACTGCCTAATTCTGCCTAATGGTAGGGCCAGCCCTGAGTTCAAGACTTAATTGGTACATGAATGATCTGGTCTCTTAGCTTTTCTGAAACTGTCCTTCTCACCTCACCTTATGACCCAACTGGTTCCAAATGTATCTGTATTCTGCTATTCTTCCTATTTCTCTCTCTTCTGTTTCAATTCAGTTTTGAAAGTGCTTGCTCCAGTAATTGTTTAGCAATGTGAGAAAGGATGTGTGTTTGGTTTTCCTTCTTCAGCATGAGGCCTAGGATGATGAGCAAGGGGTGCACGAAGACTCCATTCAAGCCCCAAGATAAGGGAAACACTTCAAGAGGAACTGAGAAAGAGGGGCCCCAGGCAAATAAAGCTTACATGCAAAACAAAAGGGTGCCTCTGTTCAAGCCAGAGCTAACCTTGGGAGGTAATGATGAGGCACCCAGAGCTCTGGGATGCTTAAGACACCAACTTCCCAAAACCGGTTTATACTGATTACGGGTTAGCTACATTTTGAGAGAACAAGATGAAGCCTAAAGGAAATGCCCCCAGGACCTAAGAGTATAACAACCCTTACGAGAGAGGAAGCAAGTTGGAGAATACAGCAGAAGCCAGGACTGCGTGCACAAACCAGAACTCTGGTCCTTCACCTCTACGTTACATCCCAGACTGGCCAGCTTTGGATTGTCACCGTGTAAGTATGAATGAGCAGTTAAGTGTTGCTATACTGCAGTAGAGCCTGATGGTGACCAACCAGGAAAGAGATCTTGGGGTTGTGGTGGACAGCTCAGTGAAGATGTCAACTCAGTGTGCGGCTGCTGTAAAAAGGGGAAACTCCATGTTAGGCATAACTAGAAGAGGAATTGAAATAAACCTGCCAATATCATACTGGCCCTATACAAATCTATGGTGTGACCACACTTGGAATACTGTGTACAGTTCTGGTCACCACACCTAAAAAAAGATATTGTAGAGTTGGAAAAAGTGCAAAAAAGGGCAACTAAAATGATCAAGGGGCTGGAGCATCTCCCCTATGAGGGAAGGCTACAACAGTTGGGATTATTTAGCTTGGTAAAAAGGAAGATAAAGGGATGCATGATAGAGGTATACAAAATTATGCATGGTGTGGAGAATGTGGACAGGGAGACATTTTTCTCCCTCTCAAAATACTAGGGGTCATCCTATGAAGCTGACTGGTGGGAGATTCAGGACAGATAAAAGGAGTTCTTCACACAGTGTGTAGTTAAACTATGGAATTTGCTACCACAGGATGTGGTGATGGCCACCAATTTGGACAGCTTTAAAAGGGGGTTGGACAAATTTGTGGAGGAGAAGGCTATCAACGGCTACTAGTCTTGATGGCTATGTGCTACCTCCAGTACCAGAGGCAGTGAGCCTATGTACACCAGTTGCTGGGGAACACGGGTAGGAGGGTGCTGTTGTGCTCATGTCCTGCTTGTGAGTTCCTGGTCGACAGCTGATTGGCCACTGTGTGAACAAAATGCTGGACTAGATGGACCCTTGGTCTGATCCAGCATGGCTGTTCTTATGTTCATTTTCTTTGGGTGGCATCCCCACACCATCTGCTGTCTTGGTAAATAAAGCTTTAAACGTGACACCATAGTGTTCTCTTTCAACTCTGCCTCTAAAAGGTCCTAGGAGCTTCAGCCTAATCACCTTAGACTCCTGTCTAAATTCGTAAAACCTGTCACAACCTCTCCCTATCATCCTTTTTTCTCTTCCCCACCCCTTCATCTACTCAACAGCTCTACTAAGGGTGCTTCCAGACTAGGCTTTTAATATGCAATCGCCCTGCTTCATTCCTGGACTTTTACAAGGGTCTAGATATCATCATCTTCCACTCTTAGCCCTCCCATGTTTTTATCCACTGCTTCTTCTGTCTTTTTTCTTACTGCAGTTAAGCCATTAAGGAAGACAAGACAGAATAGCTGCACAATGCCTTCTGATAGGCAGCGCTAGGAGCCCTCCATCTGGAAGCATCCTAAAGTACGGAATATAAAATAAATTGCATTTAAAATGGGCACTTTTCTGCTTTCTCTCACCCATATCAGCCAGCTACATTTAAAGATCAGCAAGAGAGGCCCTTCTCATTTGCCCATCTGTAAGAGCCATTAGCTGGGTGACCACACATGAGAGGGCCTTCTCTGGAGTGGCCCCATACCTTTGGAACAAGTTGCCATTGGGGGTCTGCCATGCTCCATCATTACAGGCTTTTAAGAAGGCCTTGAAAATATATTATTTTACTCTGGCCTTCTGCTGATATGATCACTGCTGTTGCTGTTTTTATTGTGTTCTTCCTGTCATGGGTGGTGTTAAGAACAGCTCAACTGGGCATGGGCCCCAGATCTTCTGAGCTGTGCCCTGGATCTTTAGAGCTGCCCCAATTGCCATCATCTCCCTTAAAATAAGCCTGCTTCTTTCCTCTGAACTCAGTAGCCTTGCATTTACTAGGAGATCTTAGGACTCACTTCCTTAGCAGACTAACAGGGTGTGTAGCATGAAGGCAACGGCCTTTAAACTAGAGGGGAGACTGCCATCTTTCCTTCCACAGTCTGCTCATTATTTTCATTATGGCCAGAGTCCAAAATTGCCTGTCACCTGGCTTTCTCAGAGTATGCCTGACTCTGCAGAAAGCTGCCCAGCCCATGGCTACTGGGCAATTGCACTTGTGCCCTTAGCCATTGTAGGCAGTGAGGCCCTGACAAGACGAAGAGCAGGTGTACTGCCTGCTCACATATCAAATGGAGCATCAGGGGCCTTCCTCATCTGTTGCTTCCTCCAAGCTGGGCCAGGCCCCTTACCTTGGGGAAAAACAGAAGTGGTTTTACTTGCAAAAAGGGTTTGAATGAGTAGCAATGTCTGACATTGGGGCAAGGTAATGTATGACTATACAGCTTGCCCTGGCTTGCTGGCTTGAGTGTATCTGGATCTCCTTGGCTCTGCAGTCATCTTTCGGGAGTGCACCTGCTTTTTGCATGATCCATGTGGCCAGATTCTAATGGCTGCATGGTCTTCCTTGGCATCAGGGTTTGTTTGGGGTTTTTTTGCACTAGGCTAGGTGAATAGATGTGGGAGGAGGATAGGGGCTTCTTGCTCTTTTGTGTTCAAAAGCCACAATGCCTTGTGACACCTTAAAGACTCACAAATTTACTGTGGCATAATAAGCTTTCATCAAGGAGGTCAGATCAGTCAATCCTAAAGGAAATCAACCCTGACTGCTCATTGGAAGAACAGATACTGAAGCTCAAATATTTTGGCCGCCTAATGCAGAGAGAAAAGTCACTGGAAAAGACCCTGATGCTGGGAAAGATTGAAGGCAAAAGGAGAAGGGGATGGCAGAGGATGAGATGGCTAGATAGTATCACCGATGCAATGAATATGAACTTGAGCACACTCCAGGGAGAGCGGAGGACAAGAAGGCCTGGTGTGCTATGGTCCATGGGGTCACGAACAGTCGGACACGATTTAACGACTGAACAACAACAACAACAATAAGCTTTCATGGTCAGGAGACCACTGTACAGAAAATTATTTTGAAAGATGTTGCTTTTCCTGTAACTGGAGAAAAATGGCACTTGCTGACATAAAGAAACAGGAGCCCTGATGATCTCTGTTACATCTGATCTCCTAGGACTAATTGGCTTTTTCCCCCACATATGCTTCCCCGCCTGCTGCCTCCATTGAACCTTTCTGCCTGACATTTTTTCCTGAAATCAATTGCCCTCCTCTCCCCTGCCCATTCATCTGTTTTTACAAATAGGGGTGTCCTTAGGAGACAAGGCCCTTTAAAGACACACACCTACACACATACACACTTTAGAGCCTGAAGCAGCTGCCTCAGACAGCTGATTTCAAATGTCATGAAAAAGCAACAAATTATTTATTATTTAATTTATTATTTATTATTGTATTTTCATGGCCAGGGAGGGGGAGAGGTGCTTCTAGGATTTTCTGCCTCAGGGGCCAGAACATCTTGACTGGCTTTGAGTACTACTGTGCACCTTGATGGGAGGGGGGGCGCATTTGCTGCTCTTCCTCAGGTAGTAAAATGTCTTGGGGCAGCCCTGGACATGACTATAGAAACCTGTGGGACAGGAAAAGGTAGCTGAGATGGTACAGGAAATTATGTGGGGTAGGGAAATAACTGGGGGTACAGAGAGATCTATGGATGGGGAAACATGTTCAGGATTACATCTAACATGTTCAGGTTTAGGATTACACGTGAATCTTAAATATGTTTATTCAGAAATAAGTCATACTGAGTTCAATGGGATTTACTCTCAAGTAAGTGTGTGTAGGATTGGAGTCTTACTCCTCAGTAAATGTACTCAGCACTACAACCGGCCTTATCCACCCTGAAGATAGTTCCAATATCTGGATCTAGTGAGAAACCTGGGGATTGATAACTTTGATAATTTAAAAAAACAAACAACCAAAAAACAAAGGTAGCCATGCTGGCCCATGAGAAATAAAACCCCCAAATCCACAGTTAGGCAATAACTTTATTCGGAATTTTGGTTGGTCCTAATAAAGATGTCCAACTATGCATTTTGGTATTTAAGAGTTGTATGATGATGAAGTTGCTAGAAACTTAATATTGCAACATTTGGTGTAGATTTATGTAAAAAAAAAAAAGTGTTCTAGAATCCCAGAAACTACCAAAATAATGTATTTGAAATAAAATGAGGAGCCACCTTTGGCTGTGGCTCTCTCTGCCTCCTCACCTGGTCCAGGTACCAGGAACAGCACAGCAATTTCCTCCAGTCCTGAGGTTTCTGTCTGGAGCTATTGTGCTTGTTGGTGATGGTGGGGAAGAGCGAATGAGGATTTACGCAGTGGGATTTACTTCTATGTTTAATGGCTAACTGGTAATTTTGTAAGTTTGCAGCCTAAGAGCATGAGTTATTATAGTCCATGATACTTACCACACTTTCGCTTCCCAGTGTGCCATGCACAGTTTGCAATGACTCAGGAAATGTTTAAGGTGCCATACAGCTCTTTGCTGGTCCCAGGCACTCTATCATCCCTATTCGGTTTTGGGCCTGAAAGACCAGGGGAAAGTGTGGGCGCATGGAGGGTAAGTTTTAAGCAAGCACAGTTTGGGACATTGCGTAGGTCTGTTCTAAAAGCAAGCAAGAAGGTGAGAAGCTTGCCTTCTATAAAATTTAAATTATAGTAATTGTTTCTAATTATGCACATATCTTTGCATATGCAAATTATCATATGCAAATCTGTGCAATTTTTGTGTGTGTCCTATGGGCCTGAGCCCTGGATTTTTTAGGTACCTAGCACTGGCCCTGCTTGCTGTTTTTGTTGTGTTTTTATGGTTCTTAATATCGTAATGGTGTTATGTGTTTTATTGTGTGTTGCCTTGGGAGGGCTTCTGCCCTGAAAGGCGGCCAAGAAATATATTAATTAATTAATTAATGGCATTATACCCTGCTGTTCATCCCGATCCTATGCACATTTACTCAGAAGTAAATCGCCCCCCTCCCCCCTTCAGTAGGAGTTCTTATTTCCATCATGGAAGTGTGCATAGGATTGCAGCCTTAAGCATCCGTGACCGAGGGGCAACGTTTTTTCTCTCTTAAACCCGTCCAAGCAAGCAAGCTGATCCCACCACACCATGGTTGAATCAATGCACTGAGAGGCATTCTGAAGGGCAAGATGTGTCTTTTTGCCCCCCGCAGCCCACAGCGAAGGCTGTAAGTCTGCAAGTATCTCTCTGTCTCCCACCTGGGGAGGCGAGGACGGTGTTATCAAGGGCCGGCCAGGATTGGAAGGCTCTGGAAAGCGTGACGTTGCCGCTCGAGCAGAGCAGAGCGGAGGGAAGGAAGGAAACAGCTGCATTGCATCGAGGTCAGCCTTTGCTGAGCCGTATCGAGTGCCGGGCTGCCTGGCGGCAGACTGAGAGAGGCTCCTTCCAACAGCCCTAGCAGAAGAGGCCTCGGCCCTCCCTGCAAAGTAAGTTTACGCCGGTGGGAGGAAACGTGGAATAAAGCGGAGAGGAATGAGAGGAGGTGCGTGTGTGTAAAGAAGGGGATATTGGCAGCCTAAAAGAGCAAGAGCTGTTCTTGTAGCAGCTGCAAAGTGGGCGGCTTTTGGCTTTTGGGCTGTGTTCTAGGCTGACTTTCTCTTCAACGGAGATCGCTTGCTTTGTAGTGCAAATTCACAAGGGGTTGGGAAGATCCCCATAATCCGAACTCCCCGCTAGCTAGGAAACTTGCCTGCGTTTTCTTGAATAAGCTATTGTGCTTGTAAGAGCCGGTAGGTGTGGCCCGGGCAGATAGCCAAGGATACTAATCTTGGAGGAGTTGCGGTGGAGGTTTTGTCATAGAACTATTAAAAAAAAAATCCTACACAAATATACGCAGTGCACAAGACGAAACGATGAAGTAATTAGCTAGCGGTAGTAGTAGAAGCCAAAACTGTATTCAATGGTAATACAATCTCTGGGGAATTTTGGCTATATGGGCTCAGAGAATGAAAACGGTACCAAATCAATGAGGTAATTTTCCCATCATAATTTAGCACTACCCCCACAACAAAAACATGGCATAAAATGTTGGGCATTTGTTCAGCCTGTTAAAATTTCAGTCTGCAGGATGGTATACTTGCCTGTCTTAATCTCTGCCTATGGGTGTTGCCTTTCTTTCTTTCTTTCTTTCTTTCTTTCTTTTTAAGTGGTTCATATATGAATCCTATGATATCTCAGTGGTAAATTGTGGGAGGCTAGAAGGCAACTGTTTTGTGGCTGGATTTCTGTTATAAAGGCTGTAAAGTTGCATTTGAAAATAAACCTTCTTGTCCTTCAGATCTTCGACAGGCAGGTCTGCTTCCAAGCTCACTGAAATGACTGGGGCCTTTTTTGGGAGAGATGTTTTTGTGTCTTGTAACCTAAAAAGTTCAGTTGAATTATACATATGTTCCAGAGCAAAGAGAGAATTTGTAGATCAAAAGTTTTTTTTAAAAAAAGTCACAAGCCACACTTCAAAACAGTCATGTGAACGAACCATGACATTTTAAAGTATTTTGCTTTTTCTTGGTTTCGTGGCCCTTTCAACTCAGAACATAGTGACCAAGTTGATTTACTAGGGAATAAAACTCCATTGAACAGAGTGGGACGTACTTCCAAATCAACAAGCGTAGGATTGTGCTCTTAGTACAAATACTTAAATCTTCAATATGTTGACCATTGGGGTTCTAAAAGAAGGCACCTCTATGTGTATGACTTGTGTTAGATCTACCCAGTCTTGTTAATGCATTAGCCCCTTTGAACTGGGTGGAGTATGTGTGTGCCATATGGTTTCAGGAATGGCGTTTAGGCTGCAATCCAGTATCCACTTACCTGGGAGTAATCCCCATTAAACTCAATGGGACTTACATCTGAGGAGACATGTATAGGATTGTGCTATTGAGTTATTTTTTAACGTTGGGAATGAAAACCTTTGTGAGCCTACGGGCTACGATGTTAGATCTTAATAACTGTCTTCGTAGCATACTGCCTACAGTGTTTAAAAATAACCCTCAGTTCATACTCTGCTGGTTTATATTCATAGAGCTGGAACCTATATATTAAAATGAAGATCTCTTGTCTGGGTGGAGGAGGGTTGAAATGAACAAACTGCCTTTGTGGCTAATCTTTTCATTGATTTCATCAAGACTGGAGAAGGCAAGGCAGTTCTCAGAAGTCACTGAAAAGAATAGGCAGAAGCTAACTTTCCATTGCTGAGAAGGAGGAGATTCTGACAGTTCTCAAAAGGTTAATAGGCTATTTGCTCATCTCTTCCATTCAGGGACGTGGTTGCAATCTCATTCATTCGCTCTGGTAAATCATTTATCAGGAGTGTTTTCAAAATGGCCTTTTAACAGTGCAATCCTTAGCATTTTTAATTAGAACTAAGTCCCACTGTGTTCAATTTAGGTGCATTTAGAATTGCATTCTTGAGCTCTGACAAAATAATTGAGACCAGGCCTTCCCTAACCTGCACCGAATCTCCTGTTCTCTTAAACTCCCAGATACCCTGTTAAATCTTGGAAGGGAGTTGTCAAAATTGCTGCCCTGGCTTCAGCTAAAGATGGGAGTCTGGCAGTTTTTAGAGACCGTTTCAGCCTGGATGGATCCTCTTGGGTAGTCTGATTATCTGTATGAATGGAATTTCCTCTACACAGAGATATATTGCAAAACAGCTGTCGCTGTCTATTGTGCTCTGCTTCATCTTTCGTTTCAGTGGTTTGTGTTTGCCTTTAGGTGACTGAAATTGCGTGGTTATAAATGCCTTTGTCTATATGTTTTTTAAAAGCTATTGTTAGATGGGTGGGGAAATAGATCCTGACTCCCTCCTTAGGGATGGAAAAAGTGTAACTCTTTGGATATCTAGCATTGCATGGAGTTGGGGGTCTGGTACTTGTTAATCTACCCCCTGCTAGGCTCAAGGAGTTGCTGAATTCAGCAAACATGAGAGCAGCCATGATGGACTAATATGGATGACAGTCTGTTTGGTCATTGGCCCTAGTTCAGCTTTACCCACTGGGGTGCACATTTAAACCCAGATGTTCAACTGTTCTGTGTTGTGTTGGTACAATATGACTGGACTAATAATTATGAACCCATGAGGAGTCATTTATTGACTCATGAGATTTACGGTTATCAGACATCAAGATGAGCCTGTCTCCTTTTATTTCTGCATTTTCCTGTATATTTTTCTCTGAATGTGGATGCTTGGATAAGTTTTTTCCCTTCCATATACTGAAATCTCATTTTCAAGCAAAGGTTAAAGGGAGCTTTCAAAGTCTGGAAATGTTATACCCTGTGCACTAAACTTCAGATCATCAGGATGTGAGTTCCTGTGGGGTTGGGGCCGGAAATGAAGCAGCCTGCATGCACACCACACTGAAACATTACTTTCTCATTATCATAGCCACTAAATTCTGATATCTTGGTCAGAACAATGTCCTCTCTTGGTCAGTGTGTAATCCCTGATAGACCCATGCTATATCTGAATGCCAAACCACTTCCTTACCCAGAATGCTCAGAAACAGGGCTAGCATCAAGGGTAGGCATGATTGGGCACTTGTCAAGTGGCCACATCCCAGCAGGGGGCCACTGACAAGAGCCCCATGGAGTTTCTCCTCCTCTTCACCATTTCAACCTGCATGCTCACCTGTCTCTTACTCTGACCCAGACAATGGTGGTGGTGAGAAGGAGAGCAGTAGATGTCACTGTCTGCTTGTTTGTTAGCTCTCTGCTTCTCAAGCAAGTTAGAGCATTGATAAGAGGATGAGGAGCAACAGCAGCTGGTGACAATGGTGGTGAGAAGGTAGACTCGCTGAGGGAGGGGTCCATTACAGGTTCTTTGCTCAAGGGCCCTCAAAAACCTGGAGCCACTGCTGCTCAGAAATATTAAAGCTCAAAACAACTTGTTCATGTGACACTTTAGTCTGGACCAAGGAATGCTCCTTCCTACAAGTATTTCTAGGAAGCCATGCAGTATATGGCTGTTGCTGTATGTCTTTCATGGTCCCAGTTGTTCTCTACTAAACTAGTCTCGGAATCTTCAGCATTCCTGATGTGTCCCCCTTTAGACTGGTTTTTCTTCAACAAATTGCTGCTTTTGGAGGTGGTACTGGGACATATGATGGCATGTTAGTCTCATTGATAATATACAGGGCCCGAATGTATGCAGCCTTCATCTAGGGCTGAGCCAAAGCAGCATTTGCTGCAGGGAACTGCAAGGAGGGGGTTCCCTTTTGGTGATCCTTCATTGTGGCCTATGAGTGGGGCAAAGGTTTCGTTCAGCTTACCGCGAGCAAGCACTCTTGCTTGGCGCAATTTGTTTTTTCTTTTGGCTGCTTGATGCAATACCAAAGTGAAGGCAGGAAGGATTGCCTTCCCTCTGATTTGGTTTCGTGTTCGTGCCATGTAGCCAGTCAGATTTGGTTACATGATGACAGCTGAAGCCAGGTCAGAGCGAAGGGAATCCTTCCTGCCTTTCCTCTGGCAGAGCCAAACAGGGGGAAATGGCACCAAGCATTGGTGAAGAATGCCATCGGTGCCAGAACCATAAATAGGCTGGTAGTGAAAGGTGAGCAAGAAACTGTGAAAGGCTATCAGTGGCTACCAGTCATGATGACTATGTATTACCTCCAGTATTGGAGGCAATATGCCTCTGTACACCAGCTGCTGGGAAGCACAAGTGGAAGGGAGTTATTGCACTCATGTCCTGCTCGTGGGCTTCCCACTGGCATCTGGTTGGCCGCTGTGTGGACAGAATGCTGACCAAATAGGCCTTTGGTCTGATCCATCATGACGCTTCTTATGTTCTTAAACCTCCTACCCCCAAATGTCCCTGTCAAGTCAAAATTTCTCACTTTAGAATATTCAGCGCATCTGTATTACATGCTCCCCTGGTTGAACATCCTTTTTTGCTTTACGGAATTTGCAACATTACCTGATAGGCTATGTTTATTTCTAAATTAGCAGCCAGGACTACTGTATATTTTGATGGTATTAGCCAGGCCATCCACAAAATGAAACTCTCCTTTCTACCTTGAGGCCCGATCTCTTCTCCCTCCCTTTTATATAAATGACACTCCTGACTTTACTACCTACCACAGTACATCGCAACCAGCAGTGTTCCTGTTCTGCCAGCCCTCATAGGCTTCTGTCACTGGTACTGCATCCCAGAGCTTGTTGTGGTTCCTCAGAACTCACAGAATTATGAAGCCCTAGGAGTTTGGCATTAAGGGAGGCAACCCTGGGTGTTCCTTGCTGTAGTCACGGTGGCATAAAAGGGTATTCATGGTTGAGTTGCAGTACAATGGGCGCATTCCTGAAATGTAAGTAAATGCACCAGAGATACTACATGATGTCAGGTATTGCTCCTTGGTGTGTACCTCTATCATATACGATGCGGTAAGTGGACCTTTCTTTCATGCACAAATTACGTTTTATGCCACGCGCTAAAAGATGAAGCATGAAGCAGTCCTTGGAAAGGTGTGGTTCCCTTTGTCTCTTTTCTCACTCTGTAGCATGCCTGCTGAAGACTGACGGGTCACTTTCTTAGTGGATCTCAGCCCAGTAGGCAGACTGCAGTGCGGTAATAAGTTGCCTGCAAGGAGCTGCCATACATTTTTACTGGATGGAAAGGCCCTTAGACCTCAACTCTGCTTACTGTGTTTATTTAATGTGAACTTCCTTTTTTTTTTTTACACAAAGCTTTGGCCAACGGCTTTAAAAGGGAAATAGAGGATGCTTCTCTGCAGCAAACTGATGGTGACTTCCCTCCCTCAGTTTTGGGGTTTTGTGTGATTATGCTTCATTTTTTAAAAAATAAAAGAATTTCAGTAGTATGTATAGCTGAACTTACTCAATGGATGTGGTTTCAGGTTCAGCCTATCTTTTTCCTGCATCCATAAATGGGGTTTTACAGCAGCCTGTCAGGGTGGAAACTGAGCCGATAGAGCCCCAGAGCAGTTCTGATTCTGAGGAGGATCAGCAGTCCGTGGGAGAGGAGCCAGCTCATCCCTCACAGGCACAGCAGCGGGCAGAGATTCCTCCTGCCAGCATTCCTGAGATAGGTAGTGATCCTAGCAGTGAGAAAGTGCGGGAGGCGGGTTTGCTGGATGCTCAACGCAGACACAAAGAGCGACGAGCGATGGAGGGTGCGGAAAAGAGGCGTAGCGCCCGTTTGGCGCGCAAGCAACGGCTGCCTCCCGTGGACCCAAGGGAAAGAGGGAGGATCTCTCCCTAGCCCATAAGTTCAGGGTCTTCAAGTGACTCTCCTTCAAACGGGGATCAACTGCCTGGGGATCAACTGCCTACTCCGCGCATAAGCCACTCTGCTGTTCCTTGCTTAGTCGCTGGTGATTAGCATCTGAAAGAGTCATTAAGTTGTAAAAGGATTAAAGCCTTGAAAAGAATCCTTTCGTCTGTGTCTTGAGTTGGCTATTGGAGTCTACTGAAAGAGGCCCCTAGGGCACTTTCTGACACAGCCTTCCTCAACCCAGTGTTTTGGACTTCAGTTCCCATCAGCCCCAGCCAGCATGGCCTGTGGTCAGAAATGCTGGGAGATGTAGTCCAAAACATCTGGAGGACACCAGGTAGGGGAAGTCTGTTTTATAGCATAGAGGACATTTAATAATTGATGCTTCATGACACAAACAACTGCTAAACCTCCTAAAACCTTAAGAATTACCAGTAAATATCAACATGCACCAAGAATCTTGCATTTATTGTAGCCCAGTTTATGAGGATGTCTCCTGCAGTAGCTGCTAGTATAGAACTGCATTCATGCTGCCAAGGTATGCTCTTACAGATATCCCTACCTCTCCTTGTTATGGGGAAACAGTGCTCCAGAAATATTTGGTGGCTTGTCCAAGCAGTGCAACGCATTAGTGGCAGTGGAAGATAAAGCCCTGAAGTCTGTTTCCAGCCTTTGCACCCCAGTCATTCTGCTGGCTGATGTCCTGTGTCAGAAAATCAGGCCGCGTGAGCTTCACTGGATGCTTATGGTGATCCGGCAAAGAGAGATGGGAAGAAACAAGCCACTGCGGTGCTTTATTTGAGTTGGCTCACTTCAGTTATATCCTGGCACAGGAGAGGTGCTTATTGAGGAATTGTATTTCTCTGCACTAGTAGGAAAGCTGGAGATAGTTGCCCCCTGAGTGTATGCTAGCTTCCTTTCTCAACACTGAGGCAGCGGAGTAAGCCCCTGTTCATGTGGGTCATGTAGTATCCAAGTAGACTTCAGCCACAATAGCCCTCATGCAGTTTGGCGGTATAGGAGCATTCTGAAATGTAGGACGTTTAGGGCAATAAAAGTAAAGGAGAACCTGGTTAATTATTTTTTTTCTTCTGTTCTGCAGCATCCTGTCCTGTTCTGCAGCATCCTCCATCTCTTCGATTAATTTTGGTCCAGAAACGATGTCAAGCAAAGGAAAGGTAAGGTATTTTCAGCTGTTGCAGTTACTACTCTAGGGCCTTGCTTGCTTAAGATACTTACAGTGCAGTCCTATACATTTACCTGGGAGTAAGCCCAACTGAACTCAGTGAGACTTACTTCTGAGTAGGCATACATAGGATTTGCACTATAAGGGTTGGTAATCATTACCAGACTGACATGAGATCATCACCTGGATAGACAGTCATCTCCATTCCTAATCTTACAACGCTTATAATGAGGGAGGCAAATATATTGATACCTCGTTGGTTATATACCCTGCCTCTGGAAGGTTCTATCTTCTGATGTCTTTTTCTCCTGGCAGCTATGGCTTTTTGTGAGGAGTAAGATCCCGAGCACAGTTTACATTCTTTCCTCCTGCAGCCAGTGTTGGATCTAAACACAAAACAGATGTACTGTATATTAGAGACTCCAAAATGAAATCTCTACAAGCGAGTAGAACAAGAAAGCGGGGGGAGCATAAATAGAACTGGAAAAGGCGAGAGAGGGGCTTTGTTCATCACTGAAGCAGATGTAGTTCATATTTCCAGAGGCTTCTGTAACAGATGTGTCAGATACTCAGCTGTAGGGTGTCTTGGAGTATCTCTGCACCAGCCTGAAATCCTACATTTAAAACAGGGCTTTCTGCTTCTGTTTTAAATGCAGAATCATGACAGACTCCCTTTACCCGCACTTCCTTCTTCCCCCCCTTGTCTCAGTCTTTGATATGTTTCATTATACGGTCGCTAGATGGTGCTGTGGTCTAACTCCTCTTATTGCAGGATTTCCTCTTTTCATGGAGGGAACTCAAAACTCAAGTGCTGTAATTTGATAGCTCATTATCTCCGATCTTTTAAAAAATGGAATAAAGGTCATTTAGTGTGGGAGACAGCCTGGAGATTTATGACGTCATCTAAAGGGCCCGCAAACTTCTGTGAGTAACCAATCTCAGTAGCAGGATAAAAATGTGTGAAGAAGCCCTTGAGCCTGGGGCCTTCTGAAAGCTGAATTGGAGCCTTGGAGCCTGAGTGCATTTCTCCCTTGAAAGCCTAGTTCTTCTGGGCCCCAAAATCCTCACTAGCCCTCTGCCTTGCTCCACCCGAAGGTGGACCTCCGATGAAGAAGACCTGAGTGAGAGGTGGTATGGCTAAGAGCCTGAGATGTAAATCGCCAAGTCCCTCGTTTGAATCTTGCTTCTGCAGTGAACAGGGGCAGCCCGTCCATATAGGCGAACTAGGCGGTCGCCTAGGGCACCAAGTCAAGTGGGGTGCCAAATTTGAGGGGGAAAATACAAATTAAAAAACTTCAAAAAATAAAATAACAAAGATGTCATTGTTTCAATTCCCGTGCGCGTACAGAGGCAATATGACCAAGGCTGTGGAGGTGAGCGAGGTACCTGGAGATGGTGGGGTTAAGTCAGGCTGCCCACCCGCCTTTGGGACCTGGTCTGCCCTCAGGTGACATGGGATATCCTCCTGCTTCACTGTTGCTCCCGGTTGGAGGCAGGGAGTGAGAGCACCCCTCCCCCCAGCAGCCCCTTCCTTTGCCCTTGGAAGGCTGAGCCTAGAGGCTGGTGGCGCCTTGTTTGCTATGTCACCCCGAGGATACAACCCAGACCCTTCTTCCAGGGACCCTTCTTGCAGGGCCATGCTCGTCTCCTTTGATGTTTTTATCAGACCCTCTGTGCTGATACGGTGCCTAGTAAAACAAACACACACACACACACTCGCACACTCACACACACACACACTCGCACACTCACACACACACATATTTGGGGCACGTTTTATTATAAATGATAATATTTCTGCTTCCGAAGATGTAGGAGCATGGGGGGGGGGGGCTGCCTCTTCATTAAACAGAAAATAGGGGCAAAATGTTTCCCAGTTTACCAAAAACCTCAGCCTAGATCTGCCGTTGGGGTTTGGGGGCGTGGGTGCCGATTTCATGGTTCGCCTAGGGGGACAGTTGTTGGCAGCTAGTCTTGGACCGCCTCTGGCCATGAACTCATTAGGTGTCCTTAAGCAAGCTGCTCTCTTGTGGCCCTCCTATCTGCACTACGGGGTATAATAATGCTGGCTTACCTTAAGGATTGTTTAAGGAGTACAACTAGAAAAGGCACGTGAAGCCCTCTGAACGCTTGGAAGTGCTATACAAGTGCTTCTATCTTTATTATGATTTGCAGTGTTTCCAGTGGTAGACTGGAAACTTTCCAGTCTTTCCCCATTCTTCAGAAACATCATATGGAGCCTGCTTTTTTAAAAATTATGTTTATGCCAGATCGAAAGCCACCTGTGTGACAATGACAAACCGCATGGCAGGGTGGCACTGAGAGGCGGAATAGGGCCTGTTTTGGCTTGCGTCATGATGCAGCTTTATTCATTTGGAAGATTTATACCCCTGTCCCATTGGGGAAGATCCCCAGTATGGCTTACAATATATTATAATGACATAAAACCCCTTTACGCGAATGCAGAACCCAGCAGTTGTTGGTGCCCTGACCGATAGCAGAGGCCAGGATGTGCTGCTCTTCAGCCCTGCAGTCCCAGGGGAACTTGCAGATGGAGCCAAGTATTCTTTCTGGTAGGGAGGGGAGAAGCTGCTCCTTCCTATGGCCCTTGGCTGGGAGCAGGCCGATTTTCCCCTTTCTGTGATGTTCTTCCTAGGAGGCAGGGAGTGTAATCTCCTGGTGGCCTTTGGTCCCTTGACTGATGGCAGAAGCCATAGGACACCGCCCTTCTGCACTGAAGTCCCAGTGTGTTAGCATCCGAGCTTTTACATTAAAAGGCAACATTTCTTCGAAATCTCTAGGGGTGTTTCCCGATGGAGGGCTGCTAGTTCCACCAGTCAGTAGGCACCGTGCAGCTATTCTTCTCTTTTTTCCTTAATGTTTTTTCCTGTGGTAAGAAAAAAGACAGAAGAAGAGATGGGAGAATATGGAAAGGCTTCAAGTGGAAGATGACAATGACTGGACCCCCCCCCCCCCGGTAAAATTATGTGAATGAGGCAGAGGACTTCTTCACACAGAGCTTTCATCCTGCTATTGAGATTGGTTACTCGTGGAAGTTTGCGGGTCTTTTAGATGACGTCATTAATCTCCAGGGAGTCTCCCACACTAAATGATCTTAATTCCATTTTTTAAAAGATTAGAGATAATGAGCTATCAAATTACAGTGCTTGAGTTCTGCTCGAGTTCTCTTGTGAAAAGAGGAAAAGCCGCAATAAGAGTAGCTAGACCACAGCGACATCTAATGGCTGTATAGTGAAACATACGGGAGGCTCAGATAAGGGGGGAAGGGAGGGGGGAAAGCCAGGGGAGGGGTGGAGGAAGCGCATGTAAAGGGAGTCCTTCGTGTTCTTGCATTTAAAACAGAAGCAGAAAGCCCCATTTTAAATATGGGATTTTAGGCTGGTGTGGAGAAGCTCAGAGTGATGGTGTAATAAAAGCCTCATCTGAGTGCACCCTAGGTCTCTCTCCAAGGGCCAAACTAGACATTAGCACCAATGGGAGCTTTCTTCCTGTTGCGTATAGCAGATGTGGGAGTGGGGAGAGGGAATGATTCAGATCTGGACCGTGATGGGGGCAAAGGGTTAACGCCCCCTCACCCCTGTACTGTGGTCCTGATCTGGCTGCAGTACCTAAGCTGGTTATTCGTTAAAGAAAACTCAACTCAAGGGTGAGCTGCACGTCTAGGTTGTCCTTAACATCTAGCCCAGCGGGGTTTTGCTAGTCAAATAGTCAGATCATATGAGAATGCAGCTGCTGTTCCCACTGTTGCCATTGTTTCTAAAGCATGGGGGTGGATTTTCTTTCTTTTTGTGTTGAGCTGCTCTGGGGAAATAGTTCAAAGTCACTGATAAGGTCTTTGGCAACTTTGTTTAAATAAGATTAAGTTGTTATGCGGGTATTAAACTGAGGAGTGTAGGGGGTGGTTGTGGGGGTGGAGGGCAGGGGAAGAATGGCTACAGCACTCAAAATACAGCACTTTGCAGCACTTAAAAAAGTAAGGCAGAGAGCGAATTGTTTGTTCGGGCTGCCAGTATAGCGCCAAAATGCTCTCTTTCTCACAGGCCCATTCACAGCCCACGAAACTGGGGTGGTATGGGGTGATTCTGTTGCAGAACCCAGAGTCAGAGAGACCACGGAGTGAAGGAAAAAGAGATTCTTTATTTAACGCGCGGGCTTAAGGCTGGAATCGTTTCCAAAGAGCCAGAAGCCCCGATTTACATTAGCACATTGGTTTTATAGACATTGTGACACATATGAAACGGCTCCTCCTCCCCCTCCCGCATGGGGTTGCAATCCTCAACATTTTTTCTCTTAGCACTATTGTTTATAATACAAGAACTGGGTTATAGGGTAGCCATGATAAGGAGAGAACAGAAGAGAACAGCAGAGAACAAGATATACAATTGTATGACCTTTGACAAGATAAGGAATTCCTGTGTCTCGTCAGCTTACAACAATATATTCAAGGGAGAAAGAGCTCAGCAAGAACATGAAGCATGAGACTGCATGAGGCTACTTAGTCTGACCCCTGATATGGCTGCTACATTCCCCCCTTAAATGCATAATTTCATTACAATTATAGCATTTCTGATAACCATACAAAGCTTTTTGTGACATACATATTACTTAGCCTCTTGTTGGGCTATTAGAGCATAGAGGGCAGCAGTTTTACTAGCTGAGACATAAAACAGATTGGTTAAACAGCGCATAAGACAAGGAACGCAGAGACATAACAGAACTTTTATGAACAATACTGGTAGAATTAGGATGAACAATGCTTTTAAGCTAGCTAAGATCTGGAAGCCAAGGGGTTAACTAATTGAGCTAATTGTTTTGTCTTATTGTTTTGTTAGCTACTATATTGTGCAGCTTGTTGATTTGTTTATCTACAGCATTGCCATTATCAGTTAAGTTAAAACAACA
The DNA here is from genome assembly GCF_057233095.1 of Heloderma suspectum. NCBI lineage: Eukaryota > Metazoa > Chordata > Lepidosauria > Squamata > Helodermatidae > Heloderma > Heloderma suspectum. The sequence continues at coordinate 267,973,088 of NC_139459.1, read as the reverse complement.
GAGCTTTTGGTGTGTCTCACAACTTAAATGATGAAGAAGGAAGAGGTAATCTATACCAGCTCTATTTTCTAGAACTGCACCTCTTAGATCACGCAACTCTTTATTTAACAATGACAATGCTCGTGAGGTGGCATTTATGCTTTTGGCTAAGCTGCAAGCTAACCAGTTGTTCTTTAGACCATTAGCCAAGGCTAAACCTGGAACCCCAACTAGTGACATTGCTAAGGCCAATTTTTCTGAGTCAGAATATAACTGCACATGACTATTACAATTTTTAGTTAGTTGGAGTGCTCGAGGCTGCCGTTGACGGATTTTCTCGGGCTACAGGGGAAGAATTGGCACCAGTTTAATTGGCGGCTGAGGCAACATGGGTGGTTATCAGACAAGTTGGCAGGAATGAATGACCAAGTGCGGGAATTACATGTCTAAAACCATCCATGAGGCAAAAGTATGTGGGCATCATTAAAAGATATGTTTTGAATTTTATTACAGTGGAAGGGGGCCAGGGATAGCTTTATATTTTCTGGAAAAATTTTTGACAATTAAGCATTTGTGCACACGTAGCATTTGTTTCAGCAATGATGGGGGTGCGTAGAGTGAACTCTGTAGGGGGTAGGATCTTTGCAACCATGCCCCAATTAGCATTTTGGGAATAAGTTAAACTTACACCATAAACTTTTAACATGGTATCTTTTTGAATTTTCTCAGGATGTCTACAGACAGGTATTAGGCAAGAGCTAATAAGCCTGTTTGCAGGTATACCTCTTGGCAAACAAAAATGTTTTATTTTCATGATGTTAGCCAGGTGAAGCCAGTAATTATCAGCAAATCACTGGGACAAACTTCTCCTTCCAGGGGCAGACCCCCCTTTTTGCACCTTATTAAGGAAACACAATGCAACACTACTAACACTACAACACGCATGTTTGATCTTCTTTGGGATCTGACCGTACGCTGGGCAGCTATTCACCTGGCAAGCTGCAGTAGGGTCTAGTCCCCTTCTTCAATTCTCCAGTTGCAGGTCTGACCGTACGCAGGGGGACAGTTTCCCGGTGTGTCCACAGTAAGGTCTAGCCTGAGTCTTCTTACTGCTTTTTCAGAATGATTTTTAAAGGATTTTCAGGATTTCTGTTTATGGTCTACTTTCCCCCTCTCGCTCTCTTGACTCGTGTCCAATGTATCCAGGGTTTAATTCTAGCTGCTTTCATAGCTGCGGGGGTGGAAAGTATGACAGTTTTCAGTCCTCTCTATCTGGGAGTCAAAGGGTTATTTTTCCCTCTTTAACTCATACTTTAACTCTTGGTTGGAAAGGATGAGCTTCTGTGATGGGAATGGCTTATTTTTTTAAGACAAAGCGGCGCTGGGCTTGAAGAACTTTGCTCAGTGTTTGAACTTTTTGTTTAAGGCTAACGTTTGCTTGCTTTTGATGCTGCTCCAGTGTCAATTATGAAGTCAATGTCACGGCCCCTCACAGTCAATATCACGGCCCCTCTCAAGCTGTCTCCCTCTTCGCCCATTCTGGCCTCTTTGGTTTTTTCCTTTGTGTATTTGATTTATTTTATTTGGGCATTCATGCCACTAATGTCCATCTTGTCCACACTGGGCACACTGGTTCTTTTTTTTAAGAATCTTCTGCCTCTGCCGGGTCTTCTTCTTTTCTTTTTTCGTTTATGTCTTCTTGGGCTTCTGGGTCGAGGGGGGTGTACTGGCGATAGGCATTTGAAAGATGCTCCAAGTACGCTCTGGGGCCTCGGTGGCACCTTGCAGCACTTTAGACACTTTGGTCATATTAATTGACTTCTTCATACCTGCTTTCATGGCTTTTAACAGCAGGGTTTGATACTGGGTGAGGCGCTCTAGCCCCACTTGTGTTTTGGGATTCCAGCAGGGGGGGTTACTTACAAGGAGACTTTATTGGGTAATTTACAGCACACAGGCGTACTTAATTTTTGGATCAGACAGCTTCTCTGAACCACGAGCTATTGCACTAAATGGGTTTTTATACTATACATGTTACCCATGAGGCAGCACAACACTAGCAAGCATTTTCAGCATAGGCTAGAAGTGTTTGGTTCTCAGGCACAGCTTCCTGTAAACAACTTCGCTTCCCAAAGTGCTTGATAACACTTTTATTTATTAGTATGGGAAGACAAATTTTTTCTCTTTTTTTTGCTTTCTTTTTCTTTGCTGATCTGCCTGTATTGCAGATCATGTTTCAAACTTTTTATACAAAACTTTCTGATCTATGCACCAGCCTTGTCTCTTTATTTGTCTTTTTCAAGTTAAACTCACTTACTTAAACCTTTCTGCCTTACACTAGTCCCACTGACACACATTTGGGATAGGTTCTTCTTCTCCTTCTAGTTAGATTTTCTTTATCTTAAAGAACTATTACATTATTGTGGCTACTTTATCCCAGGTAATAAGCTCCAGGCACAATCAGCTGCTTTTAATTTACCCTGGGGGCAACTATGGCCACGCTTCTTTTTTTACAAATTTTTTTTTCTTTGCCTTTTGCCTTTTCTTTCTTTTTTTTTCCCCTCTCTTCTCTATCTGTCTGCTACTTTCTCTATTCCTTCTTTTCTACTTGCTTTTGTCTTTCTTTTCTTGTCATCTATTGGGAACCACACTTAGTATTATTTGGAGTTGCAACTAACACTAATCTGCAAATATCACATATATTTCATGATATTTAAGAAATCATAAAATATACACAACAAACTTTTTCTGCAATTTAACACAATGAATGGAAAACACTTCTTGCATGGTAAGGCATGATGGAGCAGATCCAGCAATTATACTGCTCTTCTGGCTGAAGGCTCAGGGCTCATTAAAATCAAGGGACGGGCATACCCACACACGCAGAGTTCTAGGTCACCATTTTTGCATCGGCAACTCTATGCCGCATGAGTTCTGGCAGAAGGAAATCTAAAAGTTATAGATCAAACTCAGCCTGCTGTACACTGAGCTGACTACAAACATAGACACACGGTCCACAGCGATGAGAGTTCAAGTTTATCAAAAGCTTCATAGCACTGTCCATGGCAAGTCTTTGACAATTTAAAATTTTAGTTCATGTGCAGAGTGTCTCTAAAAAGCCCAGACATTGATGGAGGCAAACAGAGAAGGCTCTGGGCAATGAAGATGCGATGTTTCCAGCAAAGGCTCTCCACTTTTGCATCAGTTTAAAAAGGGGAAGTGTGGCCCTACACCCCTTCTGACAGACAAGGGCCTTTAACTTTTTAGCAAGGCCTCTGTCTAAACAGAGCGGCACAGCTCAGCTCTCTAGCCGTGACACTTTAACCTGGGCAACTCCTTTGTAAATTTTATTTTACTTCTGTCAGGTTCTCTCACAGACATTTTAAAAACTTACTCTTTTTTTTTTTCTTTTCTAACCTGGTACATGAAAGCACTGAAACACTGAGTGCCGAAACTCAGGACGCTGGGGGGTGATGGGCATCGCTTTATACTTGCATTTTTCAGGCAGCCATTAATCTTCGGGGAGGCGGTGGGGTGATTTGCAGGACTTCAAAGGCAAGCTTCTCAGTTTGTTTGTATTTGTAAATCCCAAGCTCAAAACAGGACACGATGAGGTACAGGGCAGCCAAATTCTTGCTTTGGCACGGGCAACAAATAACTCGGTTCAGCTTTCTTCACTGGGGTCTCAAACAGGAAAACAGTCTTAATTTAAAGTTGTAACATCACTGACAGCGTCAGCCAGCCAGCTACACAGATCTCATTGTTTTTCAAGACAGTTGCTCCAATATCTTTTCTTCTCAATCAGGTTGGGTCTCCCAGCTTACACAGTTTATTGCAGCTTCCAGGAGCATGGCAGTAGCGTGATTTTGGCTTGGCCAGGAACATGCTGTCTGGTTTCTCGGTCTCTTTAGCACACACACTTAGGCAGTGTAACACTGGACACTCAAATCAGTGAGATTTCTTCATTGCAGGGAATCCCACGGCAAAAGCTTAATGGTTACGCTCTTCAGAAATCATATAGCCGATGGTCAGTAGCTACAGGCTCTATGCAATTCTAACACAGTTCAAAGCTAAACACGGTTACCTTGACAGAGATCTTCAACATGGTCTTTCCGCTTCATTCTGCTTTGGGACAGTCTTATGGCACACTTTTCACTCGAAGAGGGGTCTAGCCTGTGCTCTGGGGGCTGATTCTTCACCTTTATTTTCTATTTTGCCTTAATCTTCTGGGTCTTCATTTTCAGTTTCCATTTCTTAGGGATTTCATCTCAATTAGGCGAGGTGATGATGTTGCACAACTCAGAACGTTGTGGGCAATTTTCCTGCCCCCCCTCTCTCGGCGCGCTAGGCTAACAGCTACTTCTTCGGCCTTACACTCTCACGCTCCCACGCTTTGTTAAAAGCCAGACTGTCCTGCAACATTTTTCTAATTAACAGCCTCAGATCTTGTTTTTTTTTTTCTCTCAGCTCGACCTTGAGCTTTTTGCTGTTTTCTCTCTCTATTCTGAATCTTTTTTTAAAAAAAACCTTTTTCCTTCTTTGTTTGACATACATCTCAAGGGGGTGCAAGGTTTGCTTCCCCCACCACCCATAGCCTCCCTCCTAAATTGAAGACAGACACAATTAGGGAATGGGAATTGGTCAGTGAGTAAGGGGTCTCACTGGCCGACACAAGAGGATTTTTCACACCACGCACTTTGCTACTGGCCTGGGCACCCGGACGGTCAACGGTATGCGTCAGAAACCGCAGTAGCCACTCACACAATCATCAATCTCTCCACTGCATCCATATGTCCCTGCCACCCACTTTTCCCACTTTTTACCAGAGCGGAAAACGGCTTCCCCAGCTTCCTCAGCTTCCTACTGAGTACTGGCGTGCTAGGTACTGGCGCCCACTCGGGGGTGTGATCAGGCCCCCCTTCTACCCGCAAGGAGTAGGTTCTTTTGTATACGTATACCACCAACACTGACCTTCTTCATAAGGCGGGGCCCTCTTTTTTTCTGCCCAGTGGCCTTTCTCCCTAAAGGCGGGGCCCTCTTTTTCCCATATACTTGCCTTTCTCCTGAAGGCTTCCAATGTGGGTTTCAACTCAATTGCAGCTGCGATATAGGCAGGGCTCAAGTTCCTTCCTCCGCTTCCCAAGGTTCTCTTGCTGCTCGCTACCGTTTGGGCGATCCCGGTGCAGGCTTTCTCCCATTCACTCGACAAAAAGGTCGGTGGCGCCAAGAAAGGGAGGCATGCGCCGAGCTCGTCCTCCTGGTGCGGCGATCAAGAGCAGGCAACTGCCACCTGTCTGGCTCAGAGCCTGCCACATCCGAGTCACGGCACCATTTATGTTGCAGAACCCAGAGTCAGAGAGACCACGGAGTGAAGGAAAAAGAGATTCTTTATTTAACGCGCGGGCTTAAGGCTGGAATCGTTTCCAAAGAGCCAGAAGCCCCGATTTACATTAGCACATTGGTTTTATAGACATTGTGACACATATGAAACGGCTCCTCCTCCCCCTCCCGCATGGGGTTGCAATCCTCAACATTTTTTCTCTTAGCACTATTGTTTATAATACAAGAACTGGGTTATAGGGTAGCCATGATAAGGAGAGAACAGAAGAGAACAGCAGAGAACAAGATATACAATTGTATGACCTTTGACAAGATAAGGAATTCCTGTGTCTCGTCAGCTTACAACAATATATTCAAGGGAGAAAGAGCTCAGCAAGAACATGAAGCATGAGACTGCATGAGGCTACTTAGTCTGACCCCTGATATGGCTGCTACAATTCTACAATTTCTGGAAAGAGCAGGAGAAAAATGATTATTTTGGGGGTGGGGACTTTTTAGTTTTTGTGGCGGCCTTTGTCTTCCACACAATGCCTTCCCTGAATGAGGCTACATCCTGACATAGCATCCTTCCAGGTGCATTTTTGGGGTGGGGGGAAAAACATCACAGCATCCTTGGCCATCATACTCCCTCCCCGCAACAATTCATCCAAGATGAAATTATGTCACTGCTGGGGCCATTTTATTTATCTCTCTATTACATTTCTAAACCACCCAGAGAGCTTCAGCTATTGGGCAATACAGAAATGTGATAAATACAATAAATAAATGGCCCCAGTAGCCAAAGCTCTCTAGGTGGTTCACAACAATTAAAACCACAATCTACAGCATAAAACATTTAATATAAAACTTTTTAAAGTTTAAAAACTGCAGTATAGAACCAAGGTAAAAACCAGCAATGTAAAGATCTAAAAAATACAATAAAAGCTTTGAAAAGCTTGAGAGCCAGTGCAGTGTAGTGGCAAGAGTGTTGGGCTGGGAGCTGGGAGATCTGGGGTCTAGTCCCCACTCTGCCATGAAGCTCACTGGGTGACTTTGGGCCAGTCATAGACTCTCAACCCAGCCTACCTCACAGGGTTGTTGTGAGGATAAAATGGAGAGGAAGAGGATAATGTAAGCCGCCTTGGGTTCCTTGCAAGAAGAAAAAAGGCGGGATATAAAAGCAATCAATCACTCAATACAACCCCTCCCCCCCCCCCGCATGACTCAAATGGCTGGGACAATAAGAAGGCCTTCAACTGGCGCTGACCAGGCAGTCATCTCTGGGTAAGGCGTTCCACATTTGGGATGCCATGACAGAAAAGGCCCTCTCCTTAGTAGCCATCCACCTCATTTCCTTTGGCAGGACACCCAGAGAAGGGCCTCTGGAGGGTTCGTTTAATGGAGATCTGAGTTGGGGATTAAAGGATCTAGTCAAACACCTGGATAGATCAATGACGTTTTATCTCTTTGAAATCCAATAACAATACATTTCCATCCATCCCTCCCCTTAACAGTTGGATCGCTCCATTGTCTCTCCCTGTTTTTCCTTGATTCCAGTTCGTGTGTGTGCAGACACACAGGACAGTATCCAATGGCTGGATACAGGTTGCACAAGAGATATGCGTAACTGGCTGCACAGGGGATTGCACAAGTGTAATGCGCAACTGCTTGTGCAGCCGTCCTTGCACAAACACAACTTTAGTTGGATTCACCTCTTGCGCATTGTTCAGAACCTAGTTTCCACCAGTGCAGCATCATGTGCGCTAACGGAATGACACAGTTGGATACTGCCCCGTGTGTCTTAGTTGGAATAAGATCACAAAATACTTCAACTACTTGTTTCTCTGGTGACTTTCACGTAGCAGGCCTCCTGCTGCAACATGCCCTTCACAACTGTTCTGTCCCTTGGTGATCAGGCAGGTTCCTAGAACAATCTCTCAGCTGTGATACTGGTTGAACTTCTTCAGAGAGAGAGAAAATCTTTCCTCCTCTCGTTTTCTCTTTCCATTCTCCTTTTTTCCCCTATTCTCTCCATTCTTTTTTCAGCTGCCCTTCTTTCACCCTTCCATCCCCCATAGCAACTGTTGCCGTGACTTTCTGTCTTCCCAATTTTCCCTTTTCCTGGTCACTGTTAGTTGGTGCCAGTGACCCCTATTTATCCTATGCCACATCACAACACTTCATTATGAGGGAGGCCCATTTGGGGAGACACTGTAGGGAAGTCGTAGCTATTTAGAGGAGTACTTCTGTGCTAATTTTTTTTTAAGTGAAAAACCTGCTGCCATTTTTCAGGTAAAGCTCTCTGCCCCTAGGAAAATTCTGATTTTTTTTTTCTCCCCTGAAGATGTATTGACACCCCCCCCAACCCCTTGAAGTTCTATGAAAAGAGTCATAGCTGAACATTTGGCCCAGTTCTAACTCATTCAGATCCTGTGCTGAATAAGCAATAGGAAATATGGGACCAACTTCAATCTCATGAACTACATGGGTTGTATGTAGAACTCGTCTGAAATGAGATGCTGTTTTTAAATGGGGGGGGGGGCACCCTGCAGCTAGCAGGCATCATGCAGCCTTTTGGCGTTACATGCAGCCCCCTGCTGCCATCAAATTTGATGCTGTGGTGGCAGCAGCAAAATGATTGCCAATCTGTCATTGAATTTCAGCAGTAGACTGCAAGAGTGGTCTAAAAAGGGCAAGTTTAGCTTTAAAGCCTTGGTTTAAAGCGAAATTTTGCCTTTTTAAGCCACCGTTGTGGTTTGGCGGCAAATCGTAGATTGTTTTGAAGATGCTGCTGTCACCAAAATTTGGTGGCAGGAGTGTGGCCCCCAGTGAGTTGAAATAGGCCCTGGAACCCCGGATGTTGCCCACCCCTGTTTTAAACAAATTTAAAACCAATAGATACTTTTTAAATGAAATACGGAATGAGGGGAGGGGGTGGTGATGTTGAATCAGTCTGAAATGAAATCTTTCTTTAAACATTGCCCAAGTCATGTGGGAGCTGCTTTTCTGTGAGTGGCTCCTGTGTGGCTGGGGTCATGATGATGCAACCTGATCACAGGGGTGAGGGTGTCAGTTCTGTGACCTACTTGCACATGGTTGGGTCGCTGAAATGCTACGGGAGCAATATGGGTGCCGCTTCTAGAAAACGGTGCTTGCGTGACTCGGGCAGTGTTTCAAAGCACTGCGGAGTCTGAAATCAAGTGCCAAATTCATCTGTACGAAACCAGCCTGAACCGTGTGTTCCATTAAGACAAATTGAATCTTAGGTTTGACTCTTTTGACAGGATTTTGATCAGGTGGATGTGCCCTGAGCTCTATGCATATGTACAAAACGCTGTACATATGACGCAGTTTTGGGTTTGAATGTTGCTTATGTAATGAACTCTTAATAGTTTATTGAGGCACAATCCTATGCAAGTTTAGACAGAAAAAAGTCCTACAACTCCCATGCTGGCTGGGGCATGCTGGGAGTTGTAGGACTTTTTTCTGTCCAAACAGGCATAGGGTTGCGTCTTGTGGCTTTGTTAGTGTGCCTAGCAGCGATATATAGCCTATGAATTGTGAGGGGAAGGACACTAGTGCACTGCAAGGGTGGATGCCATTTGGGTTTTCCACCTGGGGCAGCAAGGCTGAGGCTGCTCCTGGCTCCATCCCTCTCCTACATGACTGGTCATTGCCCTCCCCCTCTTTTTGCTACTGTATAGTCTATATGGGGGGCAGTGATTGCCCCCTCTTTTTGCTACTATATAGTCTATATGGGGGGCAGTGATTGCCCCCTCTTTTTGCTACTATATAGTCTATATGGGGGCAGTGATTGCCCCCTCTTTTTGCTACTATATAGTCTATATTGGGAGGGGCAGTGGTGGTAGTTATAGCTCCACTAACATGCAGTTTGAAGATTACTATCTTCAATGATAGTAATCACTGTAATGATAGTAAATGATAGATTACACTATCAATGAGAACCAATTCCCTTAGCTGTGTATACACTTCCATTCTAGAGCAGAGTGCAGGTTTTAGAAACACTACAGATCCCGTGCAAGACCTGTTTACTAGACATGAAAGTGGGGTGAGGGTGCATACTGCTAGCAGTAACTCCTCTTTCATCCCTCTGGAGAAACAGTCTCTAGCCTAAGCTTAGTTGTGAATGTGGTGCTATAGTCACTTGTATTCTATAATGCTTTTTGATGCTCTGTACCAGTCAGTTCCTGCCCACTTTTTCCGCTGGGCTATTGTCATATGTTTATAATGGTGTTTTGTTGGCGGGGGGGGGGGGGGTTGTTCTGCCGCTCCATTCAGAGATGATCCTGTTTGTCATAATATACAGCTATTGCCAGACAGGCTGACAGGCCGCAAATGGCACCCCACCGCTTCGGATGCTTAAAACCCAAAACCTGCCCTGCAAGAGAACTCCCTGCAGGCAAGCGATCCTTCTGTCAAAGCACAGTGGATCCCCCTCGCCGCCTGGCACTTCCATTAGCGCGGGGGCCCTGATAAATATTTCAGGGAGCCTTGGTGGAAATCCCCTGGATCAGGTGTCAATGACATTCACACACAGCTGTTGCTGTTGGTACAGCTGCTGCTGCTGCTGGAGGGCAGTCCTTACCACTGAGCCTTTTTGGACCCAGGAACATAGGCGCGGCTGCTGCTTCACCCTGTTGCCAAAGATGGAAAAAATAGACGTATCTAGAAAAGCTGGAAGTAAGACACCCATAAAAAAATCTAGGACAACTTCAGAAAGGGTTTTCATGAACAACATGATTCAGATTTGGGCTCTGAAATCAAGTGCATTGCTGTGGGGGAGCAGTATAAAATTTTCATTTTCTCTCTAGGCTATCTGTTCAGTATTGGGAACAATATTCCACATGTTGGCTGTGCTTCAGATTTCTATCTTCAAAAAGGAGGGTAATTGCGTCTCATCCTTGCTTAGGGGTAAAAGCACTGAGGGCTGAGACCTCCACAGTACTGTGACAATGGGGGGTAGTGAGCTGCAAGGTTTGGTTTGAATGAAAACATGTGGGACAGAGCCAGATTTGTTCAGTCATCGTAGACAGAGATGCATTTGGGTTAGCTTAGACTCTAAGCCAGAAAGGTAGGCAACTTGTTGCCCTCCAGATATTTCGGGTTACAGCTCCCACCAGTCTTAGCCAGCATAGCCAATGGTAAGGGATGATGGGAGTTGCAGGCCAGAACATCTGGAGAGTCACAAGTTGCCCACTCCTGCTCTAAGCCTTAGAGCTACCAGATGAACATTTTAAAGAGAGGATACTACAAGGCTATGGCTTTTATACTGTGGATTTCAAAGAAACATCTGCAGGGAAGTTTTAAAAGAGGTTGGCTGAACATCCAAACACTCATCCAAAATGATCACTCTAAATGCTGTGGTCCCAGCTGTCTGCACTGCAGGTGAAGGCAACTGTGAGACCACCACAGATTGTGCTGGCAGGGTTCAGATGTGGGGTGCAGGAGGAGAGTACTTCTCTGAGTACCTGCTTTTCCCCCTTTCCCCTCTTCTGGTTTTGTACAAATGCACCTGAGCATTGCAGATGGACATGCAGACCCACCCCAAATGTTCTAAACCAATGTTAATATGTTGGCTCCCCATGTTTTCTGCTTCGTGGAAAACTGGAAATGCCTCAAGTGGACAAAACACATAGGACTTTCCAGATGTTGAATCCCTGCCATGAAGGCTGTGTGGTCAGCAGCTGCCCCTGTCTATGGCATGGATTAGCAAGGACAAAGGGAAACTGTATGTATAGCCTGTGGAGGTCGGATGGTTAGCAGATGCACACTGGACCCCCAGACTAATGCACCCATTAGTGTCTGTAATTGTGGTCTGGATGTATGTTATCAGATTTCATTACAACATCTCAATACTCAAATAATTAAATTACAAAACAACAACAACTGATGCTTAACGGGTGAGCTAAACAAACAAACAAAAAAACTAACTTTGTGGCCAAAAATTAAGGGGCGTCTCTCAACACTAGAGGGATGATGCCAAAGAAGTTGGTGCAGGCTGTGTCTGTGGCAGGTGATGATGTACAAGCCAGCAACAAAGAGAGCATTCTGTACTCAAATGGTAGAATCTCTGCTGGTCTTGTGACGTCTCTCCGAAGCCTCCAAGCAACAGCACAGGTGCACTTTGAGTCTTATCCGTGTCTAATAATGCATGAAGATGTAATGCCAAAGCTATAAGACTTAAAAGTGGCTGTTGAGGTCATGCAGATTCTGTTTCATGAGAATCTGTTTATTCCAGATGCTTTCCCAGACAACCAGTTTAGAGCGCAACAAGTGTGATGGTGCTATGTATTCGTTGCCACGTGTCTTTGTTTCAAGTAGGGATATTCCTGTTCCAGTGGTATTACGTTTCCTCAGTGACAACTGTGAGAATGTGTCTTGTCCCACCTCCGTCCTAAGTCTCAGCAGTAGTGAAGAGTGCTTGTGCATTGTCATTTGTGCAAGAATCACAGGCACTGTTGGATGGTGCCTATGGCATCGCTAGAGATGAGAGAGGCAAGCCTCCCACCCTATGCTCTTGTTGTTTATGAGCTTCTTTGGTGTTTTTCTGTCTTCATTTAGAGACTGAATGACCCCCTGTTCGATTTATTTATTTATTACATTTATATCCTGCCTTTTTTCCTCCTGCAAGGACCCAAAGCCAGCTTACATGATCCTCCTCCTCTACATTTTATCCTCACAACAACCCTGTAAGGCTGAGAGTCAGTGACTGGCCCAAAGTCACCCAGTGAGCTTCATGGCCAACTGGGGACTAGAACCCAGATCTCCCCAGTCCAACACTGTAACCCCTATACAACACTGGCTCTCAGTCTGTTCTATCAGTCAGGCACAGGTGTTGCCCATATGGCAGTTCAAAGAGCGAGCAAGGATACCTTTATTCTGCGGTAATGCCAGAAGTTTTGTGGACTTTTTTCTTTTCTTATGTGTTTGCAAGAATGTGTGAGTTTCTCCCTTACATGCTAGGTGTTCATATGCAGGAAAGTTTTTTTTAAATCCTGAGGAGAATTCAAATACCAAATCCTCGCTTGCACCCTGAATTGATTTAGTCCTGCGTATTGCCATGCCAGCGGGTTTACTTTACTTGGTAGGGATGGCAAGTGCCACGTGAAGGATGAAAGACTTCCTTCAGTGGTAGAGAAAGTTGTGTATTAAAGGAAGAATAGTATTTCTTTTTAACAGGGTATTCCTCTACGAAAGTCGGCTTTCGGAGAGCTTCGGCTATTGGGCGGTATAGAAATGAAATAAATAAATAAATAAGTCACTTTATGCAAGAAATTTTACGATTTCCATGTAAATACCTACCTGTGTTCGGTCTATGCACAGAGATTGTCCTGTTCCTTCTGTGGAAGAATACAGGTATGCATGAAATGGCCTTTACTTTCTGTAGGCAGTCTAGAAATTTGGTACAGCAGATAAAACCAGTGACCTGGTTCATACATAATGACAACCCTGAGTATGGGTTGAGTAAAGGTTGTAGTTGAATCATGGGTTGTCGTTACATGTGAACCCTGGACTGTGGTTTAACTATGGGTAGTTAACCACGAACAACCCAGGAAGAGAGTCCATGGTTTGTTGGCTTGTGAACTCTGGGTTGTTCGTGGTTAACAGCCCATAGTTAAACTGTAGTGCAGGGTTTGCACATAATGATAATCCACAATTCAACGACAACCCATATTCAACCTACACTCTGGGTTATTATATGTGAACCAGGTCAGTGTGATGTAGTATTGTGCTTGGTCCAAGGAAAGTAGAATTTAAATTCCCAGTTAGTGGGTTGAGGTGCAGATCCTACCAGTTATTTACAAATACATTGAGGAATACACTGCATGCTGCATCCAAAGTTTGCAAGGACTTTTTTTTCCCCTTACATGTAACCCTGGAAACTCTGGGTTTTGTGTCTGAGAAGTGCTCCTTGGTGATCTGTGATCCCTAAGTGATTACAGTCCTCAGGATGTATTTGGAGTTGGCAAAGGTTGCCCCATCAGGGAATGTGTGGGGGCAATGATGGCATCCAGGGTTCTCACATCTTGTCAGGTGAGAGTGTTCTACCAGCCCTCCCCAGAGAGAGAGGGGCAGGGGAATAGTTGTAAAGTGACTCATAACTCTCTGTTGAATCTCAAGACAGAGATTGCAGAAAATGGTTGTGAGCGGGGGTAGAAGGCAAAAGAAAACTATAGTGTGGAAGGAGGGGTAGCAGTGAATCTGATGCCGAGTTCTGTTCTTCGTACTTCAATAAGGGAGGATGTGCAGGCATGGCGCTGGCATTGTGAGACCAGTTGGCATTATGAAGAGAAGAATCCTGAGCAGAGCAGTTTTTCTATTTATAACCTCAAGGGCTCTGGCCATCTGTCAAGAAGCCAGGATGACTCATACATATGGGGGAAGGGATAAGGAGACAGAGAATCTACTTTAATTATACATGTGAGATTTCAGTAAGTGCCTGTAGGATTAGGATATTCAGATCCCTTAAGCTTCCTTCAAAGTCCTATCTGTGCTTTCTTATGACCAGTTCATGCCATTATTTTCTTCACCACATGCGGAATTCCCAGCCTGTGATCAGGTACATACTTGGGCAGAAAAGGAAGTGTGACGCAGAGAAGCATGGAGCATGGCAATTCCCCTGGAAGTCATAGTTGGAAGTGCCACTGCAATTGTGGAAATCAGTGTTGGCTGTATCCTTCTACAACCCAGTTCATGCTTGGTTTCTGCATGTGGTTCCAGGCATGCGTGTGGCCAAGTATTGGCCACAGCTGCTCATGTGGAGAGGAAAGGAACTGCGTTGTCCTCAGCCCCATATAGTTCTTTCGAAAGTATTCGAAGAGAGGTCAGATCTAGTGGGGAGCAATTGTGAGATGACGCATGACTGGCAGACTATGGAAGCCAGCAGCCCCCTCCCGGACCAAAGTGGTGCTGTCTTCATTCTGCTGCCGTGTAGTTTGATTAGGGATGGGGAAGGGTTGCCTGGCATTGAAGTCTTGGCGCCTAGGGAGAGAGTTGCTCCATCCTTCCTTTCATGTGATGGTAGCAGAGCATTGCGCCTGGGCATCTGACACCCCGACTTGCATTGCAGCTTCATGCAGGACACTCAACAGTCTCGCTATCTCTGCCTCAGTTTCCCGGTGAGTAAAGAGAGAATGTTAAAATCTACTTTGCAGGGACAGACCTGACAGATATTACCAGATCTAACCCAGCCATACCTTCTGGCTCGCGGAGTTTCACAATGAGGAGAGAAAGGCCACAGTCCCCAAATTCCTGCCTAGGTCAGGCCTGGTGTCTAAAGTATATCTATATTAGCGTGCACCAGCCAAGCCGCCCCAGCTGATCTGTGGTGCAACACAGCTCAAACCTGGCTACCCTGCAGTTTGTATAATTGTGGACTGTGGTGACATCCCCAGGGGAAGGAACTCTGCACGTGTGGTGCAGCCACTGGCAATGCCTTCCAGCATCCCTTCATCAGGGGTGCAGCACTTCTGTCAGCCGGAAGGCTGAATTCCATTTTGGCGAAGCTTTCGGGGGCAGCCTTCCAATGGTTGGCTGGGCTCAAGGCGAAAGGAGCAGGGCCCGAAATCCAAAATATAAAAAATACCAGCATATTTAATTTAAAGCTGTTATTGCCAGTAACTAAGCCTTAGGAAAGGCACTTTGGCCTTTGAAAATGGGGAAATACTGTGCCAAAGCCAGGAAACCACCAAATGATTGGTGGTCCGGGGGGGGGAAGGGGGCTGGCTCAGGGAAAGGGGTGGGGCCTCCTGGAGAATCCCAGGGGGCTGTATTTGGCTCTCTGGGCTGAGAGTCTTCACCCCGGATATAGATTCAGCATCTGGCATATTAGGAACACAGGAAGCTGCCTTATACTGAGTCAGACCATCGGCCCATCTAGCCCAGTATTGTCGACACTGACTGGCAGCAGCTCTCCAGGGTCTCAGGCAGGATTTTTTCACTGGAGATGCTGGGGATTGAGCCTGGGACTGTCTGACGCAAAGCATGTGCTCTATCACAATGAGCCACAGTATGCAATATTGCTTCCTTATTGGGCCATGTGACAGGTAACAGTCTGGTTTCGCCTTCCCTTTCTCTTTGCTTCTAGGCTGGAAGATACAGGGGTTCAGTGAAGGATTTCCCAAACTTTGATGCCAGCCAGGATGCTGAGCTGCTGTACAACGCCATGAAGGGATTTGGTATGTGCTGCAACTGTTGTCTCCCACAGATGGGAATGAAAACTTGTGTGCTTAACATACTTCTGGCTCTTTGCAGTGTGTTGTTATGTAAATAAGCAAGCAAAGGAAAAAAACATTACTGGTATTCCCACTAGGTGTACCTGATGGCAGGGATGGGAACAGTAACCACTTTGGTTTCTGTAAAGGAAAAGGGAAGCAAGAATAATGGGAGGGAAAAGGAGATTGTATCGTTCATTCCTTTGGCATGAATGTATTTGCTTCTGAACAGGTTTGAGTTATTGCCACCCTTTTGCCTAATGTGCAGCCTGATGGGAATAGCAATAAATGCAGAATAATAATACAGTGGTGGCCAAGGGTATGTTGACAAGGGTGTCACTGGTTTAGCCCTTCATATGAACGGCCATCAGCCTTCCGTCCATGCCCCTATTCAGCTTAGCCAGGATGCAATGGAGCACTGAAGAGAGGAGTGCACATCTGACTTTTTGCTGTTGAACAGCCTTCCCCAACAAGTTGCCCTCCAGATGTTTTGGAATGCAACTTCCATCAGCCAACAGTCAGGAATGGTGGGAGTTGTAGTCCAAAACATCTGGAGGGGACCAGGTTGCAGAAGGCTGACATAGACCCACAAGCTCTTCTACTCTCATCCAAGTTCCTCCTGCCCGTGTCCTGTGTGGTGCCAGGCCACAGGTTTAGCTGCCATGGTGTAAAATGGAAAAAGAATGCTACTTTCAAAGGGTTCCCTATTATTAAATTTGTAGTCCAGTTGAAAATTCCTGGTAGGTTGTGGGGAAAGAGGCTGAGGGCATTTCTTTTATGCAGATGGTGGAGAACAGGGGAAGAGCTGGGCATGAAACTACTCTCTGAAACTGACCAAACAGCTTCTGCCTCAAGGGTTCCCATCCCACACTATGTTGAGGTAGTTTCTCTTCCATTTCTTTTTTCCTGTGGTGGAACAGATGGCACATTTATTATTTATTTATTACATTTCTATAGTGCTCAATAGTCGAAGCTCATTGGGCGGCTCACAACAATTAAAACCACAAAATGTATCCTAAAATACAATATAAAATTTAAATGTTTATAACTGCAGCATAAAATACAAACCAAAATAAAACCTAGCAGCAATGCAGAGATTTTAAATACAATAACAGATTTAAAACAACAGAAACTGAAAGTCTAAAATGCTCAGGAAAATAAGGAGGTCTTTACCTGGCGCTGCAAAGAGAGACAGCAGGAGAGCTTCTCTGGAAAAGCTCATTCCACAACTGGGTTGCCACAGCAGAAAAGGCCCTCTTCTTGGTAATTCTTGAATTAGAGGGTAACCTTGGAGTTAAATGTGCTGTTAATCCTGTTTAAAAACAGAAATGGGGTCTAATCTAGGTGTCTCAAAGAAGATTCTAATATGAGCTGTATGACTTTGCTGTCTTTCTTCTGCAGGCAGTGACAAAGAAGCCATACTAGACCTCATAACATCCAGAAGCAATAAGCAAAGAAATGAGATCTGCCAAGCATACAAGTCTCTCTATGGAAAGGTAAACCTGAGAAGGGACAGGGCTCTTATTTTGTCTTGCAAGCAATCGCCATTCTCAGGTTCCTTCTTCAGCTGTTGGATGCATGATAGTTCTTTAAACAAATTAATCACTTAAACTTTTGGGGAGAAGAGTTACCAGGAACACATCAGGTAAGATGCATAGATTCCAAAGATGGGCTATGCACTGGACAATTCAAAGGAAGCAGATGGGGGAATGTCAAGAGAAGAATGTGTGCTGGGCCTATAATTCTGTCACTGCCATTAGCGGGCCCTCCATCCCTCCATAAATCCTTATGTAACACAAGCAGACATAAGTGACAGCATAGGAGTGTGCGCTTCATTTTATCCTTCCTACACATCATGCACATGGGTCTCAGTCTTCTATTCCAGTCTTAAGATATGCTGGTGGTCATGCTGACACCATACCCCCACCCCCCAACTATAATTATAGCAGGCTCTGCAGCACAGCAGAGATTACCTTGATCAACAGGGAGCGAGAAGGACATACTTGGAAGAGAACCTCCTGTCGGATCCACGAATCTGGATGCTAAATTGCCAGTGACGACTGCACCTTTCACTCTGGCCACTGTCCCTCAAACTTTCCCTCTCAAGAAAGGGAGAATCTTGAGTTTTATACACATTGCAAGGCCTATTCATGTCTAGGGCACTCATGGGTTGAAGGAGTGTCCTACACAGCTATAATGCAGGAGCACTCAGCACATGACTTCTAGCTTCGTGCTACCCATCCTCTGAAACTTCTAGGAAATGGAACTTGAGAGAAGGATTGAGTCTTTCCTCACTTTGCACTAAACCTTGAACACTGGTACAGAAAAGAAAGCTCGCTGCTTCTCTGGCTCTCTTCAAAGCTCAGCACAAAGTGGAAGACAAGATCCTTCTGCCCCTCTACCCATTGCTGAATCTTCTGGGACATGCAGAGAAAGGGGTGGGGAGGAGTTGGTGGCAGCCACAAACAATGTATATCTGCTAAACCAGAATTTGTGTATCCTTCCCTGAGTATGTGTAAATCAGTCTAGCAGGAGATGGCTCCTTTGGCTCTGTGCGCACGCGGGTATATGTGTTTTGGGGAATGTTTCAAGTTGATGAGGGGCTTTGGAAGTGCATGCAGCCTATGGGTGCTGTTCTCTGCCCCCTATTACCACCTTAGTCTCTCAATAAGTAACACTCTGCTACATGATAATGTGTCTTTAGTGGGCAACTTCTTTGATCTTTATCTTCTTTATCTACTTTCATATAATTTTTCATTGAGGGCCACTATGATGGAGAGGTGGTCCTTGACCTGAGAGACCTCCGTTCAAGATCAAGACCCCTTATCTCTGTTGTATCACTGGTTAGCCTTGGGCAAGTCATTAGTTTTCAATCTGTAAAGTGGGAATAATGGGGAGCGATCTCATTGGTAGTTGCATAAGGGTAAACATTGGAAAAAACAACAACCCGTGAAAGCACTTTCAATTTACAAAGTGCTATATTAATGATTAGTAGTAACAGTAATATGGTTAGTTATAACAATGGTATTTCAATTAGTTTTTAATTTGATTACACTTTCATTAGAGAAATTCATCCTAAAAGACCTCATTGTCTCTGTGTAGACATAGTCTCCTGTTGCCTTCCTGTATAGGGTGATGCCAGTGTGTTAATCTAGTGAAATAGGTAGAGCTGCCTCTGCCACTAACGTGGAACTTGGGGTCTGCTTATAGATCATGGAGCCATTCTGAATCCTTACACTTTTTGTAATGAGTGATCTTCTGACAAAGGGAACCCTAAAGCAGCCCTCCTCTGCTTTTCCTTCTCGATCTTTTCTACCATTTTCTTAGGACCTGATTGCAGACCTGAAGTATGAACTGACTGGGAAATTTGAACGGCTGATTGTGGGTCTGATGAGGCCCTTGGAGTACTTTGATGCCAAGGAAATCAACGACGCTCTAAAGGTAAAGGACTGTAGTTTGTCATTTATTTCTGGCACACGTGACAATACTAGACACTCGTTGCTGTCCCCTTCAAGTGTATTTGTCCATTGGGGGGAACATTAGGCCCATCTCATGTACATCTGCAGAGATGGTCATTTAGTTTTTTTCATTTTCTTAGGTTTCAGTGCACTGCCTTTCATACAGCTGACTTGTTTTCCTTACTCATAGGGCATTGGAACTGATGAGAAAGCCCTTATTGAGATTCTGGCATCACGGACCAATAAACAGATCCATGCTTTGGTGGAAGCCTACAGAGATGGTGACTATGGAGGGCAGGGGCTTTGTCGCTTTCCTGAATTTTGAGCTGGCTCCAGCTTCTGGAATGGATTCAGACTTAGTCATACTTACAGTAGCACCATTGAAACCAACAGGACTTGGTTGTGACTAACTTAGATCCAGTTAGTTGTGATTAACTTACATCCACTGGGAAAGGCATGGTGTACTTTTTATAAAATGGAAGCATTTCCTATGGTTATGTCTGCCATCTTTATTTCCTGGCTTCTTGATCAGGTTCTTGAACCACTGAGATATACTGAATTGTTCTTGTTGCCCTAAAAAAACGTATTTCGTATCGCACCCTATAAATATAATTGAAAGTACCTTCCCATTTTGGTCAAACCCCACATACATACTTACCTTGCTTGTCTTAATTCTTCCCTAAAACCTGGAGACATTTAAAAATAACATTTCAGATATAGTTAAAATGTAAACATTGAAACTTCAAAATTAACAATCTTCCCTAGCTTTTGATGGTTTAATCCACTCATGGGAGTCCCCCAGTTCAAAATTCAACTCTGCATCAAACTCCTACACTGTTCTACCTTACTCTCCTCAATCTTTCCCATGTCTCCAAGCCCTCATCCTTTAACCTTTTCTTTTTAATGTCCCACTGCTAAGGAATGCTTTCCTGCTACCATGCGGTTTAATAACTGACGTCTCCTGTCATTTTTGTATATTCCCACAGCATATGAGAGGGATCTGGAACAAGATGTCATTGCAGATACCTCAGGACACTTCAAGAAGATGCTCATTGTTCTTATGCAGGTATGTTGGCCTTAGTGCTTCTCTTGAGATTTTTATCCCTTCGCATGCTCATGCTGTCCTAATGGGATTCATTCCGTTGTCCTTTCTGCAGGGCACCCGAGAAGAAGACGATGTTGTGAGTGAAGACTTAGTGGAACAAGATGCCAAGGTGGGGGTTATGGATGTGGTACTTTGGCCTATTGATGATGATCCAAAGAATGAGGCTGGCTTTGTGTTAGAACAAATCCAAACCTAAGAGAAATGGGTGTGCTGTGGGGCCTGGCCAGTGTTTTGGCCAGGCGATTCTTGCCAGTTCTGTTGTGATTCTTCTCCACCCCTCCACACCCCATGTAGCAGCTATATAGAGATTAAAACGCAACCTTGGGAAGACATCTCCTAGAATAAGAGAGGGCAGAGGGCAGATCTGCACGCCTGTATGATCTCCACCTCACACATATACTGATCATTCTGATGTATGCAACTCAAGGCTTTCACGCTTCTCTGAGCCAATTGGAGAGCTCAGTTTGGATGCCTGAGTTGGTTACTCTTCTGATGTACATAACAATTTACTGTGTGTGACCCCAAAGTTGAGTAGAGAAACAGGCTTCTACAGATTGCCCCTTGAATTTAAACCATTGAGCTGTCAGGCTGGAAAGAATGTTGCTTTCAAGATTGTTTCATTGCAGTGCATACTCATTTGGGTGTAGGTACTCATGGGGGTCCTAAGGTCACCATAAATGTACCTCCATGTGCAGGGTAAATATTCCCAACAAGTTGAGCCACAGCGTGGCGCAGATGTATTTCTTGTAAGCATTATAATTGAGACAGAGAAGCTTCATAGCTGAACCTGACCATGCATTGTTATGTGATCAGGTTAAGATTCTGATCTCTTGCTGGATATATTTCTGAGGTCCTCAGCAGTACACAATAAGGTTGTTTTTTGTTTGGTTAAATCCTGTGTTTCCTGCCATTCGAGGTGGTTTGAGATTAAAAAGCTCCCAGCAACTCCTAATGAACCTACTTTAAAAGTAAGACCCGAAGATGACATACTCCTATTACCTGATTACACCAGTCTGATATATTTTGCATATCAGTTTTGAGAACTCATTAATGTTTTTGTCTTGAGTTCCATGGATCATTGTTCTAAGAGTTTTGAGATGAGATGCTTCTGTAAGGCTGGTGGTCTTAGTAGTTGCCTCTTCGTGTTACTCCTTGATTTTAAGGTGGTGTGTGTGTGCTTTTCAAAAGGACCTGTTGGAAGCTGGAGAGCTGAAATGGGGCACAGACGAGGCCCAGTTTATCTACATTCTTGGAAACCGAAGCAAGCAACACCTTCGGCTAGGTGAGCTTGAGCACTGCATTCCAAAAGATTATTTGATTCTCAGACCGCAACTTGAGTTTCCTCTTAGCAAAGCTTCACAGGTCTTCCTGAAGGGATTGCTGCTTTGGTTATGATGCGCGGGAAGTGTCCATGAACCTGCCACCTAGTAGCTAAACTAGCAAATTGCCACTAGGAAGGAGGTGAATGTTTTTGCCAAGCTGTTCTTTGTTACCTGGGCCATGTTTCTATGACAACAGAAGGGTGAAGTAAATGAAGGGATACTGGATTTTTCATGGAATCAGCATGGCTCCGCGCAGGGCTCAATGAAGGACTTCACTACACCATTATAAGTCGCTGACAGAAACATACTTCTGGGTGGGGGGATTAGAAGTGAACATCATCAGAGCGGCAGGGGCTGCTCAACCAATAAAAGATGCTCCCCCCTCCAGGCTCTCCTTCCCTTAATGGCAATCTCGGGAGCAAGCCTCATTGACCACAACAGGAGTTACTTCTGAGTGGACTTCCTGGACCTATGCCCGATTCTGCCCATTTTTCCCCCTTTTCCTCTAAGTACCAGGCTTCTGCATTAGCAGGCACCCCTGAATAAATGTGCCATCACACGATAGCACAAACACATGATAGTGAACTTTTGGAAACAAGCCTCATTGACTACAACAGGAGTTAGCAGGGACCCCTGAACTAATGTGCTATCACGTGATAGCGCAAAAGCATGATAGCGCATTAGTTCAGGGGTGCCCGCTAAGTCCTGTTGTAATCTATGAGGCTTGTTCCCCAAACTGCGCTATCATGTGTTTGCGCTATCATGTGATAGCGCAAATGCAAGTTAGTGCTAATGCGTGATAGAGTGATACCAACATAGACGGAATGCATATTGAACTGCACAATAGTGTTATAATGAGATAGCGCCTTAACATGTAATATGGAAACTGGACTATGCTGCTTGCGGCATCGTTTCCAAAGGACATTGCTGTGCATCCTCCCCACATGTAGTTTTAGGGAAGTGACCTGAGATAACCCTGATTTTCAGGCTGTAGTGGGAGTACTTGCTTGCCCATGACAGCACACTTATATGCACTAGTGATCTAGTGCTTACTTTCAATGTTTTTTTAAAAGATGGTCCCTCGGCATCCTGCTCCAAAATGGCGGTGTCCAGAAAACAGGGAGGGAAAGGGTTGGGTCATTGAGGTTACAGGCAGGTAAGTGACACGCCCCCATGGGCAGGACTATGCTACGACGCAAGTGCAGGTGATGGAACACACCCCAACAGGACAGTAACTGAGCCAAAGTAAAGAGGAAAAGTCAGACTATAACCAGTCTCAGAAGAAACGGTTTTTCCGTACTAAACTTCAGGGCGGCTGCTGGATGGCTACAACGTCATGTATCCCTAGTGACCTCCACACGCAGCCAGTTTGGAGTAAATCGCTCATGGAAACATGCCCCAGGTTACAATGGTTCCTGATGATACCTTTCTGTTGGATCAGAATCTGATCTGTGACTTTGTGTTTCAGATTTTTCCTCCTACTTTAACATATAGGCACCACAACTTTTATTTCCTTCTCCTTCATATCCCAAAAGGGTATAGCATGGAAAAACTGTCATTGTCCTTCATTCTGCATTCTGCTTATGATCTCCCCTTTGTTTCACTTTGTCCTGTAGAATAGTTCCTGAGTGGTTTGTGATTGTAATCTGATTTTTAAAAAGTCATTGAGAAGTCTTCTGCCTATTGGCATTAAAAGCAGAGTTGGCTGTTGAATGTAATTCAGGATTATTGTAAAGCATATTATAGTGCCATCACTGTTGATAGCACTTTGTAGAGTAACATATGCAAAAAAGACAGGGTTCTGCAACAAGAACCTTAGTCTAAATTTCAACAATGAGGGGAGACAACCATGGGTAAAAAGGAATATGCATTGTGGATAGTTACCCTCACAAAGCAGCAGTGATGTAAGTTTTCTGGGGAAAAAATTGAATTGGCAATTTTCCCACTACCCTAAATTGACAGAGAAGTGGATTCCTAGCTTCATAGCCATTTTGAAAATGATTTCCTAGCCATTTTGAAAAGTAGGTGGGAAATTCCACAGAAAAGCATATGTGTATCATATTTCTGTTTTGGAAAATTTTCCACCCCACCCCGCTTCACTGCACAGCAGAGTCCCAGTGAATCTAGAGATGTGCAAGTTCAAAGGCCATTCATTTTCTAAAACAGATCATAAAATAGAATTCTATACAGCAGAAACTTTAAATATTCCATTAAAGTTACATTGCGTTAATTAAGTTGCTATGTAGCAAGCATTTCTTGTTTAAAAGAGTACAGAGTGCCTTGGGTTTAGCAATGAACCAGAGGTGTGTCTGTGTGTGAGTCTCTTGTGCTTTCGTTTCAGTCTTTGATGAGTATCTGAAGACTGCAGGCAAACCCATTGAGATAAGCATCCGGGAAGAGCTGTCTGGAGACTTTGAAAAACTGATGCTAGCTGTAGGTGAGCTGGTCTGTGTCTTTGTGTTTTAAAGAAGTGAATTAGGCTGGAAGTAACTCCAAAAGCCAGAATCACTCAACCAGATCTGGGATTATATTTAAAATTACTATATTTGCCAGAGATGCCAAGTTTTTTATTAAACAATTTGGTTTGGTTTGAAATTGAAATAACATTTTTTATTGTTAAACATGCATGTTTTTTTAGCCACCTTGAGCTCCCGTGAGGAAAGGGTGGGGTATAAATGTTTTAAAATAAAATAAATAAGTAAAATGTTGCAAGTTGGATTAGAGGCAAAATCCTAAATTTTGTTCCACTTGTGTTCTTTGAATATTTAAAAGCATTTCCCCCTTTTGTAACACACACACACACGCGCGCGCGCGCGCACACACACACACACACACACACACATCAAGTTTTGAAGGGCTCTTGGGAAGAAAGCAACCAAATTTCACTGGCCTGTAGGCAGAAAACCTGAGCCTTTAGCTTACTCTCTCCTGATTCTCTCCACAGTGAAGAATATCCGGAGTTCAGCAGAGTACTTTGCTGACAGACTCTTCAAAGCCATGAAGGTGAGTGCCATTAAGTATTACAGTGCAGCTTGTGACCTTTATTAAGTATTATAGTAGACAATTTCTAAAAGGAGAGACTCTGGGCCTTGGGCCTATTTTGAACCTGCATCCTCTGAGGTGGAAGCTGTTCTTGCTGGGTGCAAGGAGGCAGAATGTGACCACTCATCGAAGAAGGGAAACGATTCTGAGCATGCTCAGGATATTAGTCTATTATTTCTTCTATGTCAGTGCTTGCATTTAAAACAGGTTCTGGGTCTGGCCCCTGATGCAAGAGCCCTGTTCAGACTGCAGGGCTTGTACAGTAAATGTGCTTATGGCAGGAGGCAGCAGGCTATGCCTCTCGCCGTACATGAGTTCATTCTATGTGGCAACGAGTCCCGCTGTGTAAACAGCACTAATAGGAACGCTGAAACAATGAGCGTTCTTTATGAAAAAGTGAGGTTGTCCATTCACTGCTAGGCCATGTCATGGGACCCAATAAGGAAACCAATGAAAACATATTCACAAGCGTTAACATTTCTCTCTCTCTCTCTCTCTCTCTCCCCCTCCCTCCCTCCCTCTCTCTCTCTCTCTCTCTCACACACATACACACACACACACACACACACTTAGACGTATACGTGTATGTGTATGATTAATATAAATAATAAATTTATTTGTAAATAAATTGTAAATATGTTTTCATTGGTTTCCTTAATGGGTCCTGTGAGATGACCTAGTAGTGAATAGACAATCTCATGTCAAATACAGATCTCAAATAATGTATTATTCCAGCCATTGGCCTTAACAAATGGTACTGGCAAGCTATATTTGGAGGATTATATTTAGAACCATATACTGTTAATAAAGGTCATCTAACTAAAACAAAGCACAATCAACCAAACATAAAACAAAATAACATTAAGACAGTCTCAAATGTGCCAATCAGTAATTACCACTGCAGTCAACAATGCTGGTTGTGAGGAAACCTTGCCTGGTTTCAGAAGGTATTGCTGCCAACAAAACAGTTCGTATAAGTGACAAGCCACCGCCCTTCAGCAGGAAATACAGTTTTTGAGCAGTACTCCAAAACAGGTTTTTGTCTAGGATGGATTATGCATTTTCCCATAGTGGGAAAGAGCATTGACTCTTCCTGACAGGTAAAGACACAAGTCCAGCGTTACATGGGGTTCCCAGCCCTGATCTCTGGATATTTCAAGTAATAATGCCAGTGTGTTTTAAACCTTTTATTACTGAATATGGCTAACAAAGTGCTTTATAATAAATGAGGTTTACATGTGCGTTCACTCTTCCATAGCGAGCAACCATAAGCAACATAGTTGCTTATGGTTACAGTATTCAGTATAGTATAGTATTCAGTATAGTGAATACTGATTCACTATCAGTATAGTATTCAGAGGAATAGAATTTCCTCTGAAAATGTTACTAAGTAGTCCTAAGCTGGTGACTTGGAGGTGGGGTAATAGGCTGCAGTATTGTAATCTGACTTGTGTGAATGTGAGCTACGCTTGTAGTCTCATAGATACCCAAGGCAGGAGGGTTCTCAGAGTTGTGTGTATGTGTGTACAGCACTAGTGGCTATCCAGACCTACATAATTAGACGGATAGCAATTAATTTCTACCTCCTAAGACCTGGTAGGTGATATTGCCCAACAAGCATTTCCCAATTTTCATATGTGAATGAGAAAACATCACCATAGGCTTTGGACAAATGAGGTATTGGTGAGTCTAATAGGCTTTTATATACCATCACAATTCGTTCTTCGTTCATTAATGCCTAAAAGCAAACTGATATTCCCCTCTACTTTGGGATTGTTGTGATCTCCGTGGGTTTGTTGCAGGGCTTAGGGACGAGGGACAACACGTTGATTCGTATCATGGTGTCGCGCAGCGAGCTTGACATGCTGGACATCCGGGAGATATTCCGGACTAAATACGAGAAGTCCCTACATCATATGATTGAGGTGAATGCTGAGTGAGTGCATCATATCTGATGTATGAGAGAAACTTCTTACCGTCGCTCCCACCTCCTTTCTACTCTACAATGGAATGTCCCACTCTCGCTTATCTCATGCTGTGTTTTGGAGTGATCATCAGCATGGATATGCTTGGATAACCTTAGGGAGCAGCTTGGGTTAAACTTCACTTTCTAGGAAGCCCTTCTGACCTTTTTGGCATGTATGTATACTCTCTTGGACAGCAATGCATCTTTTTTCAGTAAGAATCTCTCTCATGTGACTAAAATACTTTTTCTTTTTTCAAACTGGATTCTGGTTCAAGAAGCTTGCACATCTGAAGAAATTCCCAGAGTTAATGTAAATTCTTTCTGTGTCAGCAAGCTACATTTCAAATGCAAGCTAAATTTGACCCTTTTAGCACTCTGTAGCCGAGTCTTCCCCAACTTGGTGCCCTCCAGATGTATTGGACTACAACTTTGAGCAGCCCCCAGCCAGCACGGCTGGCTAGGGGATGCTGGCAATTGTAATTCAATACTTCTGGAGGGCACAGGTTGGGGAAGGCAGCCTTAGCTGCTATGGAGCACCATTCATTTGTTTAAATATATACGTGCGTGCACGTGTGTGTGTGTAAAAATTTGGGGCACTTTGTGGGAGGGGACGGTGGCTATCTGTTGCCTATCCCTGTTCCAGATGTTTTTGACTCCCCAGTCCAGCCAGCATGGCCTGTGGTCAGGAATGCTGGGAGATGTAGTCTAAAACATCTGGAGAGCGCCAAGTTGGGGGAGGCTGTTTTATAGCGTAGAGGTCATTTCATAATAACTTTTAAATACTGCTTCATGACACACACAACTGACACTTCCCCCTGATCCTCCTAAAATCTTAAAAATTGCCAGTAAATATCAGCATGCACCAAGTATGTGGCATTTATTGTCACACTCAAGTTGGGAAAGACTGATGTATGGCATTTTGGGAGTGAGGGCACTATTTCTTCTTGGGAGCAGCATATGGTGGTGATGGGGTCCCATATGCTGTGCTCTAACCAATGCTGGGGAGAGAACAAAGAGATTCCATAACTCAGTGTCCTGAAACTTAGTTCTTAATCTCTTTCTCTCCTTTGGGAATGGGGGAATGTACCAGACAGTTTAGAACACCCTAACTGTGGACTTCTAGGGAGTTTCTTTTGATGGCGTGTCTATAGCAGCTGTAGTCTGAGTTAGGTGTATTTCAAACCTGACCTTTTGTCTTTTGTCTTCCTTTCGTTGCAGAGTGACACATCTGGCGAGTACAAAAAGGCGCTGCTAAAGCTGTGCGGGGGAGATGATGAGTAAGCCCTACTGCTAGTTAAAAGTTGCCTTGTGCCTTTTACTTCTCCCAATAAAGCTAGATGGGAGCCATTCTGTCTGAGTGGTGTTCCACCCCCTGATGGGTTAAAATCATAATTCTTGGAAATCCACCCTAGTGCAGCATGAGGCCAAGCTAGATGTTATCACTGTGGGCCTACCTGCGAAGACTCTGGGAGTTTTGCCGTTGATCTTCTGTGTGTTCGTGTGTGGTGGTGGTAGGGATGTCGGAGAAATCCTCCACGGATTCAAATGAGTTTGGGTTTCTATCAATCTGACCCACGCATTCCGCAGCAGACAAGCTTTTCCTAAGTTGCATAGATTCCACAGACTTGCGGGCCAGTTTTTTTAACTTTCCAGAATTTTATGCAAATTTAGTCATAGAAAAATATGTAGAACTTTAAAAAAATACCAGTCAAAAATGTGCATTTCCCCCATAGGCATAAGCAGGAAAATGCGCATTTGGGGGGATTTGCACATTTTGGGGGGCTGCGAATTTGCACAATTGTGAATTTGCTCAAATGTGGGAAAATAGAAAAAAATCCAGTTCTGTTAATGAGTAGATGTAGGACAAAAGGCACCTGACGACCTGAGAAATGCAGATGGAACAGATTTTACAAAATCTGTACATCTTTAGGTAGTGAGGGGAGGCACAATGTAGGTAGAAAACAAAAGTTCAGTTCCTGTTTTTGAAAATAAAACCAATTTATTAGTTTTATTCTGAAGTGTCCTGTATAGTTTTAATTTCCTCTTTCATATCTGAAAAACACATGCTTTTTAGTAGTCTCTAGTTGCGCAAAACCTTTTGAAGTTGCAGGCCAAAGCATCTTGTCTCTATGACGATGCCCAAAGGCAAGGGTGCACAATCTTTTTGGCTCCAGTGCTGGCTGGAGGGGGGGGCACACATGTGCAAGCGATGCCCGTGGGGCCTTTAATCTCACCTCCATCTCAGCCATCCTGCTCAAAATTGTTGGGGGTAGAGAGGCTCCTTTGGGGTCACTGAAGGAGGGGGAGGCTAAAGCCTCCTCTCCTCCCAGCAACCTGACAGGTATCACTGGATCCCCACCTCCAGAGTTGCTGGGGGTGGGGAAGCTTCCTCCCATCCCAGAGACCCCGATCGGCGGCTGGGGGGGTGGGGATTTGTTGGTGGGTGTCCCATGGCCACATGCAGCCAGTGGGTTGTGCACCCCTGTCAAAAGGCAATATTCCCAAATCAGGATATGAAAGAAGCTTTTTATCCTAGTTTGTCACACAGCAGGGCCCCCCAAGGAGTTCAAACCTACTTTCAGGAGGGTTGTTAGGTTTTGGCAATGAAAGTCTCTCTCAGGGATCCTCGGAGGATCATTCTCTTGTCCTGAAGTGACAACGATTCAAGGGCTGGGCATGTATTTTACCAGGCAAACCCTTTAAAGGGTGTTTTAATGTTCTCATAATGGATCTCATCTACTGCAATTCTGACGGGGATTCGCAGCTAGAAAATACACTAGGAGCTCACAGTGTTTTAACATTTTGTAATCGGCAGATGGATAATTGCTTCCCCTTTTGCCCGATACAGGCTCCGTTTCCTAGCAGCCATAGGCAGAAACTGATCAGCTTCCACTTTCTCCCTCCATCTCTACATCTCCATGCCAGGACCTCGTCCAGTCTGCTTACACGCAGGCTTCTGTATCTGAACTGTAACGTTGCATCAGTGATGCGCTGATCACTGGTGCAACCAGGGATAGGCAGCCCGTTGCCCTGCAGATGTTTTTTACTACAACTTCCATAATCCCTGAGCACTGGCCCTGCTGGCTGGGGCTAGTGGGAGTTGTAGTCCAAAGCACCTGTAGGTAGGGACATCTGTGACTGGGAAATCTGGCTCTTTTTTGGCTTGACAGAGTTCCATCGCATGTATGACTCGATTTGTGTTTGCAAGTTGGGACGCAGGATTTTCCCTGCACTCTGGGAACTTTTTTTAGCCTTTTTTTCCCCCGCAGGTCCTGCAGTTTGCTCAGATTGTTTGGAAATTTGCGCAGCTTGCAGCACCTGCAGGGAAAAGTGCATAATGCCCAGAAAATCCACGAACTGGTCTAACTTGCTGCAGACCGAGTTGAGCACCAGAACAATGTCCAGGGGGCTGAACCTTGGAGAACTTGTCGAACTGCAGGCCCAAATGGATTTCTCCAACATCCCTGTCTGTAGGTCACCAGGTTGCCTGACTCTACTTTAGACCAAGCCCGTTTGTGCCGAAAAATGTGCCGATGCTGCTGGTGGTTTACTCGTGTGTAGTAGTCAGTATACGAAGTTATTACACAGCATAGAAACGACTGTAGAGGGACCGAGTGGGAGCAGCAGTTGAGATGATGTACTCCATGTACCCTCTTTTCAACCACCATGGAGTCGTTGGCGTCATCCCATCCTTGTGTGGCTTCTACATTCTCAGAAGCTGCTGCAGTGGGATTTCAACTGACGAGGAAGCACTGCAGGACTGATGTGTGTCGTGTAGGATGCCCATGTTCACGGGAGGCCTCTTCCTTTCCTTCTAAGGGCTAAACTACGCGTCACCTTCAATATGTAGCAGGGCAGTCACATCAGTGCTTTTATTTTCTTTCTGAAAAGTAAGTGCAGTGGATCCAATTAGGATCTTAGAATGGGGTGGGTGGGTAGAGGGGCTTTAACCCTTTGCCTCCCACTGTGGTCCTGATTCACACCTGCCCAGGGGGAAAAGTTCCCATTCTTAAAGCGCTCCAGCCCTTCTCTGCACCCAGCATAAAAAAACAAGCAGGTTTGCTACAGGAGGGAAGCCCCTTTCTTCTGCCCCCAGTGTAGAAATGTTAGTGGGTTGCCTCAGGACAGAGGGCTGGAGCTCTTTATCCCTCTTCTGCCACCCCGCAGCAGGCTAGTACAACATTTTGCAGATTCTGGGCTTATTTACAGGGCTTTCTTAAGCCTCAGACACGAAGCTGTGGCTCACTTAAAAGGAAGGATTCAGAGTCGCATTCAGGTGGGACTGTGAGGCTGTTTCGCTTCTTGGGATTGGAGGGAGCGGGGAGGGGCGGGAGCGGCAGCTGGTGGCTTGCACAAGACCCGCATTGCTGTGTGTTCCTGTGCCTTCACCAAGCTGATAGACCTTGTGTCCTCCTATCCCCTCCCATTTCAGTGCCGCAGGTGAGTTCTTCCCCGAAGCTGCGCAGGTGGCCTACCAGATGTGGGAACTTAGTGCAGTGGCCAAAGTAGAGGTCAGAACCCACCCCCTTCTCCCCCACCCCCGACTGTGCCTTGCTGGCTTGAAAACCACAGCCGCTTCACTCTGCCTGCTGCTGACCCCTTTCTGTTCAGCCTCTTGGCTGCCCTTCCTGTTTGGTGGGCTACCACTGCTAGGACCAGACACCTTTTTAGACATGTTCTCTTTTTTTAACCAATATGGTTTCATGGAGAACCTTTTCCTCCCCTCCCCCCTTCTCTGGTCTTGTGTGTGCTTATGAACGAACCTTTTAAGATGCTGGTACACATTACTATGGAATATCTCTATTGGTAAGATGGAAAATCTGACCAATGAAGGTGTTCTGTTGTAGGTGCCCATAGGCCCACTGCACGGTTACCCTGACCTTGTTTCAGTGCAGTTCCATGAGTGCTTATTTAAAGTGGCAGAGTAGCAGAAGTGTGTCTTCTGGACTCTCATGTCTCCCTTGATTTAAACCAATCCACACTGCCGCTTTATAAGGTCCGGTTATAAGTCCAGGGATTTTCTCCTTTGCTTTGTGAAATATGCAAGATCTTGGGCATCTACTAATCATTTTCAAAGGGTGAATTCATGAGTCGCATGTTTCATGTGATAATTACAGCTATCATTTGATTGCTTCAACAAGTAAACCTTCTGATCGTCACAGATTATCCTCTCATCGTGTCACACAACTACCTAATAGCAGGATGCAAGCGGAGAGGCGGTAATAAGACATTGCTGCAATTGATGTCACTGGACCAGACTGTGTGAACTCACCCTAGCTCTTGTGCATGTGACGCTATTAGCGGGCCTTCGTTCGAGGAGCCCTGTTGTCAGTTCATGGAGAAGTGAGCCACCAGATTGAAGTAATGTTCAAAAGATAGCTGGTGTGACTGCAGGGATGCTTTGGGGGGCGGAACTGCCACTGAAAGATAAGGCCAACTGCCCCCACGCCAGCTCTGGGAGATGCATGGGAATGAAATCTACCTAGATGCTCTCTATTCCTTTTTAGTCACAGTTTTGATCTTTTAAATGCAATAGCGCATTTGGGGAGGGGGATTTTTTAAATTGCCATTATTTGGACCTTTTTTTCTGGCTTGCCTGTTTTTCTTTTCATAAGGGGACTGTCACTTCCCAGCTTGCTCTACCCCAATAGCTGCTTTGCACTTTTCTCTCCCCCCCCGCCCCACCCTTCAGTAGTCATGGTTTTAATCTACATTTCTGTTGCCATAGCTGAAAGGAACCATTCGTCCAGCTGCAGATTTCAACGCTGATGGCGATGCTAAAGTGCTAAGGAAAGCAATGAAAGGTTTTGGTATGTAAGGCTTTGTGAACGGTTTTGCCATTTATGCAGGGAGAGGAAAACCAGTTTCCCTTTTTCTCCTGTGGAAAAACAATATCGATAGGCTTGCAGGATGGGAATAACGTTTGAATATCTTAGAAGTCTAATCTTCACTGAAGCAGAGTTTTTCTAACCTGAAATCTTTAAGCATATAATTCTGCATCAGGTTCCCATATTCCCCCACCCCATGGTTTGCCCAGCACATACTGGGAATGGCTGGTGCCCCTCACGCTGCGCGGTGTATCTTACGTCAGACTCTGTTTCTAGGTTTTGTTCCAATAAAGTCATGTGTTGATTGTAAAGGTACAATGCCACATTTCTCTCGTCTGAACAGATATCCCAGCAAGCGTTGCCCCTGTCAAGCCAGCTGCTTCATGCAACAGGTTGAAGTGCTGACATCTGAGTAAATCTACTCCTGAATAAGTACCCTAGACTAGGGGTGGGCAGAAGAAGGCCCTGCCAGCATAGCCAATGGTCAGGAATGCTGGGAGCTGAAGTTCAAAATATCTGGCGATCTAATTTCTGCCCACCTCTTCCCTACACAGCCACGTGAAGCAGCTCATTTCTCCCCCTTTGTGTCATATGTCTTGTCACTTTATTCCTTAGCCATAATTGTGCCCCCAGAAGGCAAGTGCAGAACCATGGTTCTGCTTAAAGGGGTGATTTGGGAGTAAATTATACAGAGGCCCAATTGTGTAAGAAGGGTTATGTTTGTCCCAAGTGCTGGTTGATTTTATAGCCTTAAATCTACAAACTAGGTTTAGGGAAGCCAAGTGTGTGGCCTACTTACTACACTGGGTTCTATGCTGAATTTTGCTGCTTATGGTTAGTAAGATATATAATGGACAGTTTAGATTCTGAATATATATTTACTTGATCAAGATAATGTAAATTTTGTCAGGCTACACATGTATGTATAGAAAAGTATGTGATTCTAGGGAAGACCCAGCATACAGTTACAGGAAATGCTGAGGGTAGTATCAGTTACTCATTCTCATCACAAGATTCTTAAGAAATAAGAATCTAAAGTGTTTTTAAGATTTCCAGGAAGGTGCAGATACTGGAAGACATTGCTTAAAAGACGCAAATTACTTCACCCTTAAGGCCAGTTAACTGGACTTGCAAAAGGGAAATTTCAATACCTATTTGGAGGCTCAAACTCCTGGAGTGCTTCCAGACAAGGCATTTATAGTGCCGTCGCCCTGCCTCATTCACAGAGGTGTATGGGGGGGGGGGTCCAGGTGCTGCTGTTTTCTACTCGTGACCCTCCCTCTGTTTCCCACCACATTTTCCCTCTTTTTCCTTAATGCAGAAAATCCGTTAAAGAGAAAAAGATGAAACAGTTGCACACTGCCTTCTCATTGGTAGCGTGACGAGCCCCCTGTCTGGAAGCACCCCAGGTCCTTATGCTTGCAGTAAAAGTTGGCAAGTCTTACAAAGATACTTACATCTTAGCTGAAAGAAAGGAAGAATATATTTCTGAGGTAACTTGGTTACCCTCCTATTCCCATGACTCTGGAAAAAGGAGAGGGGCTGTAATGCTGCATGGAGAGCTGATTGATTCCATACAAGTCTTACTTAGTGAAAGTACTTCATAGCAACTGTGCTGTACCATGGCAGATGCGCTCCAACACTCTCCGAGAGTGAACCTTTTCTCCACATTTCAGGATTGCCAGAGGAGATGTCCCCCACGACCAAAGGAGCGTTCTTAGCCTGCTGCTTCCCTAGATATCCAGTAGATGGCACAACTATATCAATAGCTTTCTTTTATAGTTGGAGGCAAGAATTATCTCAGAGAGAGATGCTAAATATATATTAGTGCTGTGCCAAATCCTCCCCCCTGTTTTTCCCTCCCTGCAAAAGAGGCATTGTTTTTTCTGCCCTTTTGTAGGGAGTGGGGAGAATTTTGGATAATTTTCTCTTTGGGGGGGGGACAGGGTTTCCACCTACCTTTTTAAGTTTGGGAGGTGGCTGAAGGATCTTCTATTTGTAATTTTTTTTTTACTTGAAAAACACCCCAGCCCGAGACTCTTTACAGAGATGCTTCTCCAGCCCAGCAGCACCATGTGATCTTGCTCTCTGCAGTAGGCATTCTCAGGAAGAACTCTCGGGTTGCAGAAGCTTCTTTGCAAAAAGCTTCTTTGCAAAAAACCAATGGGACTTCTGGTGCATTAGAAAAACACTTATTTTGCTTGTGCTGCGTTGCTGCAAGGAAGAGCAGAATTTTTCTGAAGCTCTAAAAGCCTCAATTGCTCATACTTTGCAAAGTTTCTGCAGTCCTGGACCCTTTCCTGAATGCCTATTGGAGAGGGTGAGGTCACGTGGTCTCCTGGGAGTTCAAAAAGAGGTGCTAGGCTGGAGAAGAGTCCTGGCCTCCTGCAAGTGCAGGGGGGCGTGTTTAAAAAAAAAAAAAAATTGAAAGAAGAACCCTCAGCCACTGCCTACACTTAAAAGGGTAAGCTGAAATCCTATCCTCCTCCCCAAGGAGAAAGTTATTCAAAATTCTGATATATAATTTTTATAAGTCGCATATAATGCAGTTGAAATTGTCTGGTGTCTCCTGGCTTGGAGGTGGACGAGGATTTGACATCGACCTTTTCTTTGGACCAGTACTGGGTGACTGTTGAGATAAGTCTTCCTTGGTACTCATTTCAGTAACTTCCGATTTGCTGTCTGCAATTTTTCTAAGTGGTTTTTCTAAGTGATGTATCTCTTATAGCACTTATTGTTGCAGTGGTACATTATTTGATCTTCTGCATTCATCATTTTCAAAGGTTTTAGCACTATATTTTCATGTGTTTCGGCTGTATCCTCAACTCTCTTTTGCCCATTTTCGGCAGAAGTTATGTTTTCTTTGGAATCTTTTTGACATATAATGTACTTTCTCTTGTTAAAGTCGTCCTCAGATGTTTGTTGCAACAGAACACCACAGGGCACTGCATTTCAGTCATAGTTCCATATTTTTCATTTCACCAAACCTGAAAAGAGAAAAACCCATTAAATATTGTATATATCAATAAAGGTTTGGGTGCCATTTTTAAAAATGATGGAAGGACTGCCTTTCCATCAAATTAATACCATTGTTGACTTCCTTGACCCAAAAAACCTATAGTTTAAAACCAAAATCACATTTGTACATTGTTTTGTCAAGAAAATGAGACAACATTTCAGTGCCATCTTGGAAAATGGCAGAAGGAATACTCCTAAAATTAAAATAATATATTTTTTGAGCTCCTGGGCCCTGAAAACCTATAATTTGATACCAAACACGAGATAGTTACTTCTGTGGTTGAGGAAAACTAGTGACCTAAAGATAATTGCCCGCCATTTTGAAAATAGCACCTAAAAATTTTTGCACAAGAATCAGAATGCCTACCCAAGTTATGATGTTAATCCAATACCTCAAGACCACATATCAGCACAAAAAATCTCTGGACCTCAACATTTTTACAGGGGTCTAGTGTGGGGACTGGATTAATAGTTTCTTGAGAAACTGTGGCTGCTACGCAAGCCAACGATGATTGTCTATCTCTTCCCAAAATGGCAGGGATTAATGACCCCTTGTATGTGCTATCTGCTATCAGAGCTGACTTCGGGCAAGCATTCTATTCCTAGGTTAGATTGCACTTCAGGATGCTTTAGAATGGGCTTCTAAGGAGGGCTGGTGCTTGCAAAAAGTGTTGGTTGTTTCCATGTACCAAAAGTCATACATGTACAATGGCTTGCTGCACATTTTGGGGACTTTCTACATGCCATCCCATGTCTTCCTTTTAAAAAAAAAGTTTGCAGCAGTGAGATGAAAATTCTCTGAACTTTTTGGTGACCAGCTGTACCCAGCACAGGGAGCAATTTAAGCACTCTTCACATGGTAGCTAAAAGCAAGGTCATCGGATGTTGTGTGGATGCTGTTAGCAGAAATCTCCTCTGCACCACTTTTACTTTTTCACCCCCTCCAAGTTCCTTGATTTGCTTTCAGTGGAGAGGACCTGAGCTTCCTGGCTGCAGTTTCTTTGGTCAGCTTTACAGGGCCATTTGAGCCCCCAGGGTCTACAATCTGTGATGTGGCAGGGGAATGCATGCTTCAGAACTGGGTCGGCACATGGGAAATCTGGAATTCTGCATATTTGTAGGGAGCCAGAAAATGTCGGTGTGGCTTTTGTGCAGTGGGATTTTAAGCTTTACTGTGAGTGAATACCATTACCCCTTTCTCTCAACCCAACATGTGCCCACTGGAACAGCTTTCCTCCCATTGGTATTTTGGGATTATGACAGAGACCTAATTTGCATGATCATCGCAGTCCACCATGGCTTATTAGGTACAGTGGGTTGCAGTGCCCATGAGTGCCAGGTTGCTGATCAAATCCCCCGCCGCGACTTCTCGTTATGTGTGAACCTGGCAAGGGAAGATTGTTGGAGTGGTTGACAAGCCATCCAGAACCTATGGGCTGTTTTAGAATTGCGGGTGGCTTGTCAACCAACCCCAAAACCCACCTTTGCTGGGTTCACAC
Organism: Heloderma suspectum; assembly: GCF_057233095.1. Classification (NCBI taxonomy): domain Eukaryota; kingdom Metazoa; phylum Chordata; class Lepidosauria; order Squamata; family Helodermatidae; genus Heloderma; species Heloderma suspectum. The sequence continues at coordinate 267,936,317 of NC_139459.1, read as the reverse complement.
ATACTGAGAAGCTGCAGTGCACTCGCACCCTGCCCTGAATATTCAAAATGGCGGCCACCGTGAGAAATCCTGTGGGGAAATTCGTCCATGGTGGCTTCTCATTACGTGCAAACTGGGCTATTGTGTTGCTCTCCAGGTGAGTGTGGGAGTCAAACCCAAACATTCTTTCCATCTAGAGCCAAGTCTCATGAGTTGCCAAAAACTGGATGAGTCATAGTTTCTATGTGTTTGGGTTTCAGGCACGGATGAAGATGCTGTCATTGAGGTTGTCACACGGCGGAGTAATGCCCAGAGGCAAGAAATCATAAGGGCATACAAGTCTCATTATGGCCGGGTAATTAGCATGATCTACCTACTACAAGTATCTTCCTTCGACCGCACATACAAACACTGATTTTTTTGTTCTTTCCTTTTACCTGCTGCTGTTTCCTCCAGGTCCCCAAGGTTGTGCTTGCTTCAAAAATAACCAAAATGCTTCTTTTTATAAAAAAGCAACAACTTAGCATTGCCTTTCTGTTGGCAGCCTTCATAAATTAATGGTGTAACTAGACAAGATCTGTGATCTGATCTCCCTTGTGCATTTTCTAGGCCCATTTTCTTAAGCATTAGAGAGGAGATGAAGAGCCTTTCTACATGAGGCTTTTATTGTGTGCTCGTGATTGCTCACTCATAGTCGTTTGCATGTCCTTTACACAATGTTGTCATTCTCCAGGGCCTCTCCCGTGCTTTGCAACCATTATCATGCTTTTTTTAGATCAGGGAAAAGTCTGGTACATCCTGAATAATACACAGAGCTATGAACAATTCGACTATACCACAGTGCCATCTAGTGGCTGAATAATGAAACCTATACAATGGTAGAGACCCCCCCCCCCCCGAAAAAAGTCCGTGTTAAGGAGCTGATTTTAATCCCTCAAAGAATTTGGAATCAGAAGCCCCGATAAAGGTGTGGGATAAAAGGCTCATGTAGAAATGCCCAAAGAGAATGAGATATGTACCTTCCATGTATCTTGGCTGAGTACTCTGTATTTTTAGTCCTCCTTTGGGGAATACATTTTTAAACATGCTTCTTGTATTTTAAAAGCAGAGAAATATCTCCTACTCACCCCCACCAATAACTGCTGTTTGGGGGTGCCTGTACTTCTGAACTCCATATAGTGCAATACTTTTATTAGGCCAGGTCAGTTCCCCCACCCCACCATGCTTTTTATAAGATCTTGCTCAATGAAGAGATCTGGAGATCTCAAAAGCCTGCACATTTTTTTCTTATTTTTGGGTTGGCCTAATAAAGTACTTAACTTACATAGATATTGAAATGTTTCTGATGGCCCAAATGGCTGTCTTTGTGTCTTCTTTGTACTTTTTAATTTATCTAGATTTAAACTGAACAGGACTGCTTGGCGAAGCAGTGGTTGCTAAGCTGTCTGGAAATCCTGTTATCTGCAGGCAGAGCCACCCACCACTAGGATCTGGTTTTACAGTCGCATCATTTCTCCTCTCTGCTTTCCAGATTCCTTCCTACTCTGGCCATGGCTAGTATCTACTATTCAGGAACGTAGGAAGTTGCTTCTGTGGAGTCAGAGCCTCTGTCTAGCTAGCTCAGTACTGTCTACCCTGTGTGGCGGCAGCTCTTCAGGGTTTCACCTTTGCTTTCCGTCCGTCCGTCCTCACTCGCTTCTTTCTTTCTTACATTTCTGTACCACCCAATAGCTGAAGCTCTCTTTGCAGTTCACGATAATTCATGAATATTTCCCATGACAGGATCTGATGGCAGACCTGAAATCTGAGATTTCGGGGCCGTTGGCAAAGGTTATCCTTGGATTAATGATGACACCAGCGCAGTATGATGCGAAGCAGCTGAAGAAAGCCATGGAGGTATAACAGTGTTTTGACTTTTGTGTTTAATTCCCATTGGGAGAACATGATACAATTTTTTTTCTTCTTGGTTCACTTTATCTGCCATGCTTAGGGGCGTATTTAGTGATGACGTCAGGACATGACACTTGGGCAGAGGTCCAGGCCCCACTCAGGAAAATGGACAGGAGGCCCCCAAATGCACCAGAGCTGGCTTACCAGATTTTGAAATAAGTGCAGTAATACACATGACTGCATAAGGGGTGGGGGCTTATAAGTCTACAATATAAAATGACCTAACTGCGCCACGGCGTGTATTGATATCCGCCCTCTTCCCGGTACAGGCTTTGTGAGTGGGAACTTGCTTAACCAATCCTTATAAACAGGTTGGGGTGACGGGAAATCTGCATTGAGCAAGTGGTTGGACTAGATGGCCTACAAGACCCCCTCCAAGGCCATGATTCCTTTCTGGCTTTGGTACTCAAAGGGCCAATGATGCAGGAGCAACCCAAGTGAAAACTGCATGCACAAAGGATGCCTGAAACAGAGATCCAGAGCAAGAGCTTTGCGCTTTTCTGTATGAGCCATTTATTGTGCGCTTGTGTTTCCTCACAGTTGTGAGGGGCAATCCAGAGGTGCTGTGTCATGATTTCCATTGCTGCGTGTGTGTGAGAGTGCGAGAGACAGCGTAGTATAGTGGTTCAGAGCACACAGGCCTGATTTGACACAAGGATCCCCAGAATCAAAGGCCAATTCCCTGTCACTATCACTGACACAAGGGTCTTTAGGAAGGAAGGTGGAGTGCCCCCATTTTGGTACTGTCCCTCACCCAAAAACATGGAATGTGTGTGCTGCTAAAGCTGGTTCCAAGCTTCAAGTAAGACAGGACCATGAGGAAAAGGGGGAGGTGAGAAAATCCTCTACTCTGCTTTTCTACAGAGAGACCCTTAGCCCTTGGAAAGCGGAACAGGCTCTTTCTTCTGAGTCAGCATAAGTGGCTCAGGCTGCTTCTGGTTGCAATTCTGACCCCCTAGTAGGACTGTCCATTGTGGGGAAATCCTGCCCTTTTGGGGCCCAATGGACACCCTGTGATGGCCCCAGCTTGGCTTGCACTTGACAGCTTAGCTGTGCGACAGCTCAGCTCACCTGGGAATTCTGCCGAGGTTTTTTGCACAAAATCGTGGGTCAATTTGTACAAAATCGTGGCTGTACATAGTGCAGTTTGCACAAAATTGCGCCGTAAATGGTCAAATTAGAGCATTTAAGGCTGCGATTTTGTGCAAATTGTGCTATTTACAGCTGCAATTTTGCGTAGTTCACAATCTGTGCAGTCTCCTCCCCCCCCCCCCCAACTCTGCAGGCCAGCTTGCAGATGATCGAGCCAGAGTCCAGGGGCCTGTCCTGGCGAAAACTCACTGAGCTCCACTCCCCAAATGGATTCCTCCAACATCCATTTGGATGTTGGGCCCGAATCCATTTGAGTGCATGTACTGGAGATTGGGCCCGAAGGGCAGTCTGGAGATTCTGCTCGTGTACCGTCCACCCTGCTGCACGACTGACTCCCTGGCCGAGGTGCTTGAGGTGGTCTCTGATGTGCGTGTACAGACCCCTAACTTATTGGTGTTGGGGGACTTCAACGTACATTCGGAGGCCATCCTCACAGGAGCACCTCGGGACTTCATGGAGACTGTGGCTTCCTGGGAGCTGCACCATATTCTAACTGGGCCCACCCAAGTCCAGGTCATGCACTAGACCTTGTGTTTGTTTCTGGAGAAGCGGGGAGTGATCTGGAAGTCGGGGGTATATCCACCACCCCCTTGTCATGGTCAGATCACTATCTGGTGACGTTGGACTTCTCAGTTCCACAACCCCTCCGCAGGGGTGGAGGACCCATTACAATGGTCCGCCCCAGGCGTCTTATGGATCCAAATGGATTCCTGAACATGCTTGGGGATTCTCTGGGGCGCGCCAACGGCCACTCGGTCGAGACCCTGGTGGGTGGCTGGAATGGCGCAATCACTGGGGCATTAGATCAGGTGGCTCTGAAATGCCCTCTCCCCCTGAACAGGGCTCGGACTGCACCATGGTTCAATCCGCGTGGTTACGAGCTCTGAAACAGGAGGTGAGACAGCTAGAGCGCCGATGGCGGAAGTCTCGCTCCAAAGACGATCAGACACGGGCTAGAGCTGTATCTTCAGCCTATCACGTGGCGGTGAAGGCAGCAAAAAAGGAATATTATGCTGCCTCTATCGCGTCTGCAGAGTGCTGTCCCAGGAGGCTGTTCCAAGTGGTCCGGAGCCTGGTTGGTCCTGTGGCTCCGAAACCACTGGAGCATTCTAAGGCCTCCTGTGAGGCCTTGGCAAGGCACTTTGCAGATAAAATTGATCAGATTAGGTGTGTTACTCTGCACGCTGTGGATACAGTTAGTTAGCAAGAGGCGGCCTGTGGCAAACCGGTTTTGTGGGATCGATTCCAGCTTCTTCCTCCTGATGAAGTGGACAAGGTGCTTTCATCTGTAAGGCTGACCACCTGCTTACTTGATCCTTGCCCATCTTGGCTCATTATGGGCTGCAGAGAGAGACTGGGTGAGAGGATCAGGGCGGTGGTGAACGCCTCCCTTGAGGAGGGAGTGATGCCATCAGCCTTCAAGGGGGCATTGATAAGACTGCTCTTAAAGAAGCCCTCCTTGGATCCTCAAGTTCTGAACAACTTTCGCCCAGTCTCAAATCTGCCATTTTGGGGCAAGGTGATTGAGCGGGTGGTGGCGATGCAATTGAAGGCACACTTGGAATAAACTGATTATCTAGACCCATTTCAGTCGGGCTTCAGGCTTGGGCATGGGACAGAAACGGCCTTGGTCGCCTTGGTAGATGATATGAGGAGGGCTCTGGATAGGGGTGAATGCTCCTTCCTTGTTCTCCTCGACCTCTCAGCGGCTTTTGATACCATTGACCACGGTATCCTCCTGGACCGCCTGGAGTGGTTGGGCATTGGAGACACCATATTGCGGTGGTTCCGGTCCTTCCTCTCTGGCAGGTACCAGAGGGTAGCACTGGGAGAGGAGGCTTCGGACCCGTGGCGCTCACTTGTGGGGTTCCACAGGGTTCCATCCTCTCCCCAGTGCTATTTAACATCTATGTGAAGCCACTGGGGGCTATCATCAGGAGGTTTGGGGTGCAGTGTCATCAATATGCGGATGACACGCGGCTCTACCTCTCGTTCAAATCTTCACCAAGGTTGGCCGTAGAATCCCTGTCCAAATGTCCAGAGATGGTGAGTGGCTGGATGGGGAGGAATAAGCTGAAGCTGAACCCTGACAAGACCAAGGTACTTTTGGTGGGAGACAAGAGGAGGCTGGGGGATGTTGATCTGGTGTTGAATGGGGTACGGCTACCCTTGAAAGACCAGGTCCGCAGCCTGGGGGTCAGCTGTCCATGGAGGCTCAGGTGTCAGCTGTGAGCCGGACAGCGCTGTATCACCTCCATCTGATACGGTGGCTGCGTCCCTTCCTTCCCGACCATCTGCTCCCATCGGTAGTACATGCCCTGGTCTCCTCTCGTTTAGACTACTGTAATGCGCTCTACGTGGGGTTACCCTTGAAGACGGTTCGGAAGCTGCAGCTGGTACAGAACGTGGCGGCTTGCCTGATTAAAAGCAGCCGCCGGCGAGATCACATCACTCCAGTGCTGAAGGAGTTGCACTGGTTACCAGTTGTTTTCCGGGCCAAATTCAAGGTGTTGGTTTTGACCTTTAAAACCCTATATGGTTCTGGCCCAGCCTATCTTAAGGAGCGCCTCCAGCAGCACCAGACAGGCCGCTTAACAAGATCAGCCTCGGATGGCCTTCTCTCTGTCCCATCAGCCAGGACAGCTAGACTGGTGGGGACGAGGGAGAGGGCCTTTTCTGTGGTGGCCCCCACTCTGTGGAACTCCCTCCCTAGGGAACTCCGTCATGCCCCCTCCTTAATGAGCTTCCGTCGTGCATTAAAAACATGGTTGTTCAGGCAGGCATTTGGGGTGGGTTAGGGTATTTTAGAAAATGATTTTACTGTAGAATTTTATTGTTTTAAACTCTTTTATTGTATACTGTACATCGCCCAGAGTGGCTGGGTGACCAGCCAGATGGGCGATTAATAAATTTAATAATAATAAATAATAAATCCCTACTCCCTAATTGGCTCCTCCCTGAGCCACCCTCATTTAGTCAACAGTTGAAGGAGTGTGTCTGGAGGTCACTGTGCTGACCCATCTCCCAGCAGCATGATGCCTTGCATCCAGAAATGTAGACGCTTGGGTGCCCTGAAGTATCTATCTATCTATCTATCTATCTATCTATCTATCTATCTATTTCTGTACCGCTCAATAGCCGAAGCTCTCTCTTTTAACAACCGCTAAGAGGCCAAATATCCTTTATCCTTTCAGGGGGCCGGAACCGATGAAAGTGTTCTCATTGAAATCTTGGCCACTCGGAACAACCAGGAGATCCAAGCAATTAATGCAGCATACAAAGAAGGTGAAATGCTCCAGAGACACCCAGCCCTTTTTAAGGGAGAGATGGATATGGGTGCACTGGGAAGGCAGACTATCACTTAAGAGTTGCTCCATAAAAACATTTAGGGTGCAATCTTATGCATGTTTAGATAGAAAAAAGGCCTACAACTCCCAGCATGGCTGGCTGGGGAATGCTGGGAGTTGTAGGGCTTTTTTCTGTCTAAACATGCGTAGGATTGCACCCTTAGAGTCTTTCAAGGCACCATCACTCTGCCTCATTGACAGAATTTGGGGGGTGGGGACAGCCAACAACCTCTTGTAACCATCCTGTGTTTTGCCACTGCTTCTGCCATCTTTTTTCTTACTGTGGAAAATCCGTTAAGGAGAAGAAAAAAAATAGAATAGCTGCATAATGGCTTCTGGCTGTTAGCGCTAAGAGGCCCCCATCTGGAAGCACCCTCTGTGTTGGAAGTGTGGACTTTTTTCTCTTCTTCCAAAGGGTATTGACATCGTTGAGAACATTTTGAATTTGTGATGCTGCTGGAAAATTATCAAGGCTACTTAACTTAGAATTAACCACGTTGTGAAAAGGTTATTAGTGCATTAATGAAATAATTCTGCTCTCTAGATGCTCATGTCAGTGGGTATTATGGTGGTAGATGCTGCCAAGACTGTAATTATGGAATCTGTGTGTTCTGGTAAAAGATCCATTCCTGTGCTCTGACAGCTATATTGAAAGCCAGTATCCTTTGTGCCTTTAACGCTAGGATAGATACTGGAGAGCACCTCTACTTAAGAACACACAACTGTATGTTGAGCACTAACCCTATAGTAGTGCTGAACATGAGAGGGGCCATAGCTCAGTGTGATAGAGCACATGCTTTTCATGCAGAAGGTCCTAGGTTCGATCCCCGGCTTCTCCTGGTAGGACAAGAAAAGAGTCCTGCCTCAAACCCTGGAGAGCCGATGCCCATCAGTGCCAACAATACTGGGCTAGATGGACCAATTGTCTGACTCAGTATAAGGCAGCTTCCTGTGTTCCTATGGTACGCATGGTTCTTACGCTCCCATGTTACACATGAAAACAAGACATTTGTGCTCCCATTTATTGCAGTCTATTGGTATATTAGTTTCCAGAGTGGTAGGCATATAGTAGTCCATGAAAGCCAGATTAAATTTGTTCATCCTTAAGGTGCCACACGATTCTTTGTTGGTATACTGGGTTGTTCTTTGTGTGCAGCTGGTCTCCTCATACATCATTGCGTGAGTATGTAATGAGTCACAATGAACATAGGGAAAATGCACAAAAATCGATGTTCAGACAGGGGGCAAGATGAGGATCAGTACTCCAGTATATATTTCTGGTGTCTCCATTATGAAGTCCTTTTCCCCCTGCTCTTTCCCTCCACCAGCCTATCAGACATCTTTGGAGGATTCATTGAGTTCTGACACCTCAGGGCATTTCAAAAGGATCCTCATCTCTCTGGCTCTGGTAAGGACTCTTTCTCCTGCATGCTTCCCTAATAGCCTTCCGTTAAAACAAAATTTAACATCTCCAGCTTTCTAACATTGATGGGGTTGTGCAGATGTTACAGCCAATTTACGAAGGTAGGGTTATGGTCTCTCTCTCTTATTTTGGGGGCTGCGGGGAGGGAGTAGAGCAAGGCTCCTGGCCCTTTGACAGTGGCATGACAAGCAACAGGACCAAAAAATAAACGGCTGAATCATTTCTCTGATACAGAGGAGCGCTGATGGGCGTAAAGGTTCAAGCTGTGATCTTTGCTTGTTATGCAGTGTGTTAAAGGCACACGAGTTCTGGCAAAATGGAAAAGCTCGCAACCTATATTTAATCTGGCGGCTGCTTTAAATTGCTTTGCCTTTTCTTCACAATCACAGCCTCTTTATTTTTAAAAAAGCTGTTTGGAGTAGGCAAGAATAACCCCACCTGTGCTGCATCCGACTTGCTTTGCTCCATGGTGACAGTCACCACATGGATAGAATTGAAGCAACATTCATCTGATGGTAGCAATGTGTGCATCATCAGTCTTCGTAACACATCATAATATTGAAGAACTAAAGTACTGTTGTGTTCTCTAGAACGAGTTGGTGTTGGCTGGAGGAAGCTAGTTGTCCCTTAGAAATAGAAACCTAATGCTCCAAGCTAGGATTTTGAAGCCAATCATGCAGTCTTACCTACCGCCCCGTCATACCTATTATTTTTCCTTTATTGCTCTCTATCTTTTAAGTTTATTTCCCAGAATATTCATCTTGTTTTATCTTTCTACATTTCTGAAGGTCTTGCTTCTTCTCAAGCTTTGTTGAACAGGTCTTTCATGTTTGCTGGACTCTAGTTTGTAATGTCCTGGCCTCATACACTGTAAATTTGTGGATAGGAAGTTTGTCATCCTTTCATTTCTATAAGGGTGCAGTCCTATGGGGATAGTCGTTCGCCTCCAAACTCGGAGGCGACTGACTATCCAATGTAGGGAGGGTGGAGTGCAGATGGGATCTTCTCCTCCGCGCTATGGCCGCCCTGCATTTGCGGCTAGACGGCTGATTTTGGCTGTCTTGCCAGGGCACCTCAGAGCAGAGGGAAGAGGCTAGATTGGCGCATAGGAAGCATCATACCGGCGTTTCCCTTGTCCCCTCCCCACCCCCGGGAATGGCCCCTTTTCCCCCGCTCCACGCTGCTCTTCCAAGCATAGAGCCGGGGACGAACCACACCACTTATGAGGCAGCAGGGGAGGGAGCAGGAAGTCAGATTTCTGGGAACCAAGCTCGGAGCACTGGCTCTGAGCTCATTTCCCAGAAAATGAAAAATCCTGTGCCTGTCTCGCCACTGTCTAGTGGCCATTGGATTGCACCCTAAAGCCTTCAGCTGTGTTAGGCACTCTCATAATAAGCAATACTAAAAATACATTGTGGACAGGCACCGTTCTGGAATAGTTGGGGTGGACAACAGTCAAACACCTATTTATTTGTTACATTTCTATATTGCCCAATAGCTGAAGCTCTCTGGATGGTTCACAACAGTTAAAACCATAAAATACAACAACAAGACAAAGCACAGTATAACATTTTTAAACGTTTAAAACTACAGTATAAAGCCGAAGTAAAAACCAGCAGCAGTGCAAAGATCTAAAACTATAATAAGATTTAGAACACTAAAAATCTAATTAAAATGCCTGGGAGAACAAAAAGGTAATGCCCCAAAGTCCACAGTATAAACACCAGGCATGATGATGCCAGTAGTGGTGGTAGCTCTCTTCTGAGTGCCAGGAAGCTGCTGTTGTGGTTGCCCATAATGCACTGCTCTATGGCATTGTGGGCAATTGTAAGGGGGGCTGACCTGCTGCTCATCAGAGCACCAGAAAAGAAGGTCCAGGACAGTGTGTTGGTTGCTACCCAAGGATGCTGCCTTCTGACGCCGGGCCCAATCATGGCCATTCTGCTTGCTTGAACCCGCTTATTTAGATGCTTTTTGCAGCTTTATCCACTGTTTTTTTCCCATCTTTAAACATAGGGGAGCCGTGATGAAGGAGGAGAGGACTTCATGAAAGCTCATGCGGATGCCCAGGTGAGAAATACACACTTTGATATATGCGCAAAATGAACCACAGATGCAGGGACCATTATTTCTTTTAGCCTTTCCTCCATGTTTTGGAACCGAAAATACAGAAATTGATACTAGCTGATTTTTGCCTGTGCTTTATTTTACTGAACGTCTGCACTCTATACTAGATTGCATGCCTGTGGCTCTGAATACATTGAAAGTGAAATGAATCCGCTACGGAGCCCTTTTTCTAAAATATATTCTACTTTCTCCATTAAAAATGCAAAGTCGCCATCAAACTAGTGACCCTGAGTGTTGCGAGGCCTAGAATAAAGCATTGTACCATCCACACCTGTGGAATTTTCACACTGACATAAAGAAGAAGTTCCTAGTTTGGGATGTTAGTTCTGTTAATGTGGCAGGACAGTAGTTCTGTCGGCCGCGCTGATCCTGCGCATCTGCCTGATTTTGTGGCAGTGAGTTCCCTGATAGTTAAGATAGCTGGTAACAGGTATTCTGATTCAAGCTGTGATCACGTATGAAACACTAGGTCTGGTAGCACCCTTAGGGCACAATCCTATACATGTTTAACATGGCTGGCTGGGGAATGCTGGGTGTCGTTGGGCTTTTTTCTGACGAAATACGTGTAGGATTGTGCCCTTAGTGCCTCACACCAAGTAGCCCTAGTGGGAAGACCTCTGGAAACTGAGCCACACGTTGAAAATATGCAAGGTGACCAACACGGTATGACTTCCAGTGATAATGTGCAAATGAAACATATTTTGGAACTGCACAACTATTGTGTAACTACAGCCTGGCAGCAGTTTTGGGGGGATTTCAGACAGGAGTCTTGAACCTGGGACCTTTTCCATTCAATACATGTCCTCTGGCACCGAGTTATGGCCGTATGTGTGTGTGTGTGTGGGGGGGGGTCAAACATGCAAACTCCCGCCTGCAGCCTAGAGTTGATACAGCACCAGAAGAGGGTCGACACTTAACACTGCTGAGTGTATAAAGTGGCCCTAAGAGGCTATCTAATTTGCAGATCTTTTAAAGAAAGCCTTGATGCCATTTTCAAAGGCCCTCTAGTAAACAGGAATTTAGAATGGCAAAGGGAAGTGGGTACTTAACATTTTCCGTGCCCACAGCTTCTCTGTTACGCTGTCGTCGTCCCCCCAAACACACACACACTGTTTTCTCTTGAAAGCATTCATTTTGAGCCCTTCACAGGAGGGAGGCAAAGCAGCTTGGGTATTTGGGAGTGGCGAAGCAGTGGAAAGGAAAAGGGTTAAGCCACCCTACTGCCACCACTGCTCCACTCCATACTCCACTGCCCCAAAGCTGCTTTTCTTTAAAATAAAAAGAACGGTCAGGGCTTCCTTGCATGACACATATAAAGCCAACATAGACACAAGAACTGCCCCATTCAGGGGTTCTAGTTCCTCACCTGATGCAGGAGAGCGGGAAGGAGTGCACCCCAGCCCTGCAGCCATCTTGTTGCTCTCCTTGACTTGGAGGCAAACATCTGCTGCAGGGGAGCCTTTTCTTCTACTTTGGGCTCCCCTCATGATTTAGAACCCTGGTTTTAGAACCCTGGAGTGGTGACCGTACTAGAGCAGAACCCGCTTCCTGCTTTGCCTCCAGCTCATGGAGGGCTGAGGATGGTGACGGGGGAGGGCTGAGCCAGCATGCTCTTCCCCGCTCTCCTTTATCGGGTGAGTAACTTGAATGGCTGGACAAGGCTATGGCTCTTGCTCCTGCTAAACAGAGCTAGGGAAGAATCAAACCAATCTGCCTGGGAAACCTTGCCTTGCCCTGCAATTTCTCCTAAGCTCAAGAAAGCCCCATCAGCCTACGGAAGAGAAGGCTGCTCGTTTGGCCAGTCCATAATATAGGGAAGGCTTCATAATATTTGTTTGTGTATTTGTTACATTTTTAATCCATCCAATAACTAACATCCTCTGGGCAGATTACAAACTGTTGAAAAACTAAAATGTTGTATAACAATTAAAAATATAAAATACAATAAAAATGTGAAAGAATGGAATGCAATATAATATAAAATACAATATAATATTAAAAACAATATAACATACTTTATAGACAGAGAGGAGATTTGAAGCTTTATGGTGGATGCCCTGCTGGTTTAGAGCAATTCCCCACCATATATATATACACGCACACGCACACACACGCACACATGTATATATACACACGCACACATAAATATGTTTATATACACACACACATGTATATATACACACACACACATATATATACATACACGCACATATATGTATACACACACACACACACACACGTATGTTGTTGCTTGGGTTGAAAAAAACCCATGCCACTGCCGGCTCTCAGATTTTTCCTTTCCTTAGAGGCACTTGAACCCAGTACCCGCAAGGCCAGTCCTGCACTGGCAGTTATAGTGCATGTATTCAGGGTGGATCTTATGCTCCGGCACAGCTCTCGTCGCACGAGTTTCTCAGCTCGGGGGTTCCAGCATGGCTTCATTAACTCAGATTGCTCAAGTTGCTTGTGTGTGTTAAACCTTCACGTAGGACAATCTTCCCCAACCTTGCTCCCTCTGGACAAGCTGGTTATAGTTCCCATCATCCCCAGCCAACATGGCCAGTGGGCATGCTGGCTGGGGATGATGGGAGTTGTGGTTCAGCACATCCAGAGAGTGCTGGGTTGTGGAAGACTCATGTAGGCCTTCTTAATGTTGATGAAAAGCTCCATCTTTCAGAGATGGAAACCCTTCAGCAGAACTGGCAGGATGCAGCTGTGTAATCCATAACCAGGGACAGCTCCATTAAAAAGACAAACTGGTTAAACAACCTGTATTAAATGCCAACTGTGGGGAGGCAGGGGCTGGGGGAGGAGGATTTGTTGAGGCGGCTTCAGCTGAGCTCTGAGTGATGTGGAGAGCAAGAGCAAGTTAGCATTCCGTTTGGGGGAGCGGTGATACTCCTGCATGTTCACGCATGGGGTTTTTTCTGTTACTGAATGAGCTGTGCGTTTCTTTGCGGCTGCATCAGTTTGGGCAGGAGAAAGAGAGAGATACAGAGGACTCTGGCTAAAACACTGTATTTGTAGGCAGATTGTAACACAACCCGGCCCTTCACTGTTTGCGGCTCTCCATGCTTAGCAAGCTGGGGATATACACTGGAATGTTCAGAACACTTTATTGGCCAGTGAGACCCCCACCAGCACCACCACGTCCGGCTGTACCATATCTAATTCTAGCATAGATGGCCCATCAGCACACTGAGGCTGGCAGCAGGAAGCGGTTCCCCGAATCACTTTTCTGCCCCCAAGACCACTCTTTCCTGCCATCCACATAAATCCAGCCTCTACCTTCCTTTGGCTTAGATGCCTGCGGCTGATCCCTGCTTCAGTGCTGACTGTTTGTTGCTTCCCTTTTCCCACACTTCTCGAATCTGGCCTTGGCCTGTCTGTCAAATTAGAAGCTCCTTGGGGCGAAGGCCTTGTTTTCTGGGATTCTTGTGCATCTGATCAGAAAATCATACACATACATGCCGCTTCTGTGCTCCAGCCATAGGAACCGTTGTTGCCCCTTATTTCCCTGTTTCCTTTTAAAATAAGTTTTCTCCTGCCACGTTGCCTTTGTATTAACAGATTATATCTAAACTGAGGTTAGGGTGGTTTGCCGGGGAGGGGGGGTGTTAGCCACTCAATTGGACACACTTAGACCGCCATTGAAGTGCTGTGTATGGTCTGAGCCTCTGAACAAGTCGTGGAAAATAAAGTTCCGCCCTGTGGCCACTATTCAGTAGTGTGTACTAATGCCAGTGTCCACTTGAGACGTTAGAATGGCCCCATTTTATCTGTGAAAACCCTGGCAAGGCCTGTGCAGCACCATCTCTGACCCTGTTGCCTTCCTGTCTCTCTCTCTCCCTCTTTCTCTCTGTTGTCAGGTCGTTGCTGAAACCTTGGTGAGTGCCTGCCTCCCCCCCCCCCCAACTCTTTCTGTACGTCTAAGAATATAATCGAGAGCAAGTTTTAGGGAGCGAGATGGAACTAAATACCATGTCGCCTTTTCAAGATTAAAGTGTGGGTTTTGCCTGGAGCCGTCAGCGTTGCTTTGTTCTGTCTCATATGCACACGTTAACATTAGGGCTTTCCCACAGATGACCAGATTCCATACTGGGGACAGAATGCCATAAGGGGGGCAGTAAGACTGAACACGTGAAGCTTTCATAGGCGGGGCCTGACCATTGTGCTATCCATTTAGCCCCACATTGTCTATTCTACCTAAACGTTGAACCCGAGACCTATGATCTATCCATATGAGCTATGGATCCTTCCTGGGTTTGACCCTGTTTAGAATCAGGAGGGAAGGATACCTCCTCATTTCCCATCGTGTTAACGGTTAGATGTGATGATCAGTTCAATAGGCAGTGAGGGCTATCAAAGTCCTTCGGGAAGCCACTGGTCATGATGGGTGCTGCTACATAAGAATCCCATGGGAAGATAAATGAACATAACGCTGTAGTGGTGACTGTCAGAGGACAGTTTCACACATCTGTGTGTGGGGACATATTTTGGGGAATGTGGTTGTTGTTTTTTTGTTGTCATGTGTTCTGCCCCACTGTGCATAAAGGCAGACATGTAAAGAGTGACATCTGTTTTGGCTAGATAGAAAAGCAATTGAGTAGTCAATTTAAGGTGGGGAAGAAATGTTGAGCTGACAAATAGCCTCCATATTGGAGGTGTGCATAATCTTGGGGAGGGGAGGGTTCTACTATGGACCCAGTACAGCAGCCTTCCCCAACTGGTGCCCTCCAGATGTTTTGGATGACAGCTCTCAGCATTCCTGACCATTGGCCATGCTGACTGGGGCTGATGGGAGTTGTAGTCCAAAAGATTTGGAGGACATCACTTTGGGGAAGGCTGCATTGGAGAGAGTGCGTGTCTCTCTCTTTTAGTTACAGTCATAGGACAAGGACATTTGGGGCTTTTCTACACGAGGCATTTATCATGCACTCATCATTCCCTACTCATGGTTGTTTATGTGTTCACAATGACCCACTAGTTTTGCTTTGCTTCTGTGTCTAACCAGCACTTGCAGCAAGTTTTTTAGAGCAGGGAAAATGCGGCACTTAATTGTGAAAGTGAGAGAAAGTGCGATTTCCTCTTAACATTTGCACGATTCTGCAATACCACTGTTCCACCTGGAGGTGATGTAGTGGAAAAGCAAGAAAGAAAATGCTCCTCTTGTAGTGCTTGGATCTCAGTTCTGCGGCAAAACTGAAAGTAGATACAGTGGCTTAAGAGTTAATTAATGTGATCCCTCACCGGATAACTTTGAATAGCAATATGTTCTGTGCCCATGGAAAAAGAATTAGATTTGGAGAGGGAACAGGCAACAGACTTTCCATAGTGGGCATGGACTGAGCTCCTTTCACAATGTCTGATGCTGGATTAACAGGGGAAGGGAGCACCTCTATCAAACCAGGTAGCTTTACTTAGGCATCCCACCTCTTATTCAGATAGATGAATGCAGACAATATTCTGACCCCCTTGTAGAGGCTCTCGGTAAGCCAAACAACAGCGTTTCCTAGCCCCGTCCTTTGCTGTTCTTCCCCGCCCCTTCATTGTTTATTGGTTTTGCAGAAATTGTCTGATGTTTCTGGCGATGACTCGACATCCCTCGAGACACGCTTCCTGAGCATTTTGTGCACACAGAGCTACCCGCAACTCAAGAGAGGTAGGGAGGAGGGCATGGTGTGAGTGCTTCTAGTCCACAGCTAGGTACAAACTCATTGACCTGACCTTTTCAGGCCATGCTGTTTCTGCTTGGGAAAGGGCTGTTGTCACCCCCTAAGGGCCTTGAAGGCAAGGGGCTGCTGATGCAACCACTTGGGTACACGGATGTGGCCATTCTCCTTTTTAGCTGAAGGAAACCATCTCCTCTGGCCGTTGGACTTCAAGGCCAGGAGGTTCATTTCATCAGCTGCACCTTTCCTCGGAATGGTTAATGGTCTATTTCTGGGGCATGCCTTGATATTTGATGCTTCCCTGTGGCAGTACCTAATTGTCCTTGAACCTGTATCTTCTAAGAGCCAAGCTAAATGTTTAGCTATTCCGATGCATGATAGTTTTATTTACTTTTACATAAGCGTGTGCAGCCCTGATTTGGATCAGGACTTTGGTGCTCTGGGGGGAATTAAACCTCCCACCACCACCAGTTTCCCCCCTGAAATTCCACACACCCATGGTTGGCAGGGGAAAGGGGAGTTAAAAAAAAAGGCGGGGGGAATCTCCATGGAGTCAGTGGAGGCTCCCCCCCCTTTTAAAGGCATTGAGGGGGGAATTGAGGGAGGAGGTTTAATGGTCTCAATCCAAACCGGGGCTGCACGTGCTTACACGAAGGTAAGTGAAACTTTCTCCATTATTTGTGATTAGCCAAACGTTTAGTTTGGCCCTAACACACTGAAGAAGTGGCCAGAGGGTGTCAGCAACTTTGTGGCCCCATTGTCACCAACCCTGAGGCTCACTAGGGGGTTTGGCTTGGTCCCCCAATCTAGCTCTTAGGTCAGTTCTGCAGAGATAGGAAATTCTAACTTCTTACACTCTGTCCTTGATCCTTGCAGTCTTCCAGGAGTTCATTAAGATGACAAACCACGATGTGGCACATGCCATCAACAAGCGGATGTCTGGAGATGTGCGGGATGCCTTTTTAGCCATCGGTGAGTGTATTTAACACGGGCTTAACGAGGAGTTTCTGGTTTCCTTACATATGGAGTGTGGACTTGACCAAACCTGGCCATGCTGAACTTGATTTTGCAACTCGTCAGCTGTTAAGCAAATTTCTATAATTTGCATTGGTTACGCAAGGAGGGGCTAAGTTAATTTCCTATTTTATTTCATTTGCAGAAATGTGGAGTGCATTATTTTGCAGAACTTGGCTATTTTGTAAAATGGGATTAATGTATGGCTAGCATGTTATGGGTCTGTGGGAAAGAGCTGATGGCTGTTGGGAAAGGGATGGCTCCTAGCCTCTGGAAATTTTACATAGGCTCAGTAATCAAGATGAAGTTTACTAAAACCTGTCTGCACATTTTCAGCCTTTTCTGCACAACCATAAGAGCTAGAAACGTGCTCAATTTTAAATAAAAACTTCAGATTCCTAACATGCCACATATATTACCAGGTGCCATGCTTGGTAAGAATGTTCCACGCGGCCTAGCGTGGCGATGGCTGTGCAGATTTCAAATCCTTGTGGTTAAGATTCAATTGCTGGATAGAATCTGTGCTTAAGAGTCACATTGACATCAGTGAACCCTTAAGGAACTTTAGCTTTACTTCAGCAGCTTGTCATGGGAGCTTAGATCTTGAATCCTTCCAGCATTGTATCTTCATCACTGTCTTCTTGCTTGGCAGTAGCGTAGGGATTACACAACTGTTTCAACCCTTCACTGAGAGGCAGTGTGGTGTAGTGGCTAGAGTGTTGGACTGGGAGTCGGGAGATCCGGGTTCTAGTCCCTACTTGGCCATGGATCTTACTGGATGACTTTGGGCCAGTCAGTGACTGTCAGCCTAACCTACCTCACAGGGTTGTTGTGAGGAGGAGGACCCTATAAGCCACCCTGGGTTCCTTGCAAGAGGAAAAAAGGCAGGATATAAAGATAATACATAAAATATGTGATGCTGGGTTGGAGGAAACATGGTCACCCACATGTGCACATAACTTGCCGACGCATGCATGTACTTACACATGCATACACATCCCAGAGATCCTGATACAGACCCCTCTTCCCTTGCTGCAGAAGCAGAAAAAAAGTTGTCTCTGTGATGATCTCCAGAGAAGAGAGTGGAGACCCCTCTTTCCACCCACTCCCCCAGCGATCCTCCTGATACATACCACTCTGCTACTGCTGCCAGTGAGGAAAGAGATATCTGTATCATGATTGCTGGGAGGGAATGTGGTGGCGAGGAGGTTGGGCATCCTGGGGTGCTGCAGTTATGGCCTTGGGGAGCTAAGGGTTGTGCACCCCTGCTGAAGTAGGCTGATTTTCTGGGTAGCCTGCCTGCCAGCCTGTTCTCCTCAACGGGCTTCTAAAGAGAATATTCACCAAGGCCAACAGGAAGCAGCCACGCTACCCACTAGCATTGCCAACACCTGACTTAAAAGTGGCTTCTTTAATTGCTGCTTCCCTGTTCATTTTGTTGCGCTGCATTGGGCACAACTGCCCAGCTTCCTACCACACCTGCTTCAGGTGAGGTGCCCAGAGCAAGAGGCTGAGTAGAAGGTTGAGTAGCACTGAAGGCTGCTTATCACAGAAACTCCACTTGCTAAATGTCTCGTTTCTTGCTACACAGCTCGAACATTTTGCAACTTTCTTGCACATATTGTCAGATCAGGAAGTGGCTACCCAGCCATCCATATGTCTTTCCTCCTTACTGCAATCAACAGAATTTTGGTTTTAATTTTAGTTCACTTTTTTCCTTCATGGAGCTGAGGCAACAAGACAATGCATATGTACACCTGAACTCTGGAAGCCTCCATCCATCAGAGAGAGGCCCAGATGCTGTAATCTGTGGCTGGGGAGTGATTTGGGATAAAAGTCTTGTTATTATACTGCAAGTGTTCATCAGCTCACCAATGCTGGGATGTCTGTGTTGTCAGTAACAACTCTTTTGTGAATGGCCGCTGTTACTGGCAAGGACGGGACAATGACATGCTTGTCGCTGTCTGTACTTTCTGTACTTTGTTTCCTTCTGACCTCACTCTTTACAATTCCCTCCCTCCTTCCCTCCAGCCATGTGCGGATAACAGTTTGCACATCTGATGAAGTGGACTGTGTAATCCATGAAAGTTCATGCCATAATAAATGTATTCATCTGGAAGGTGCCACAAGGGTCTTTGTTGTTTGTGCTGCAACAGACGAACCTGGCTGCCCCTCTGGAAATTTTCCCCGCCCTGTCAACCTGCCCATTTTGGAAGTACAGTAGAGCAACTTGCGATGGCTCTTTGCAAGAGCTGTCTTCTCCCCGGATCCTTTTCTTCCTACATGCAAACTATAATATGACCAGTTTTACCTTTTGGCTCTTTTCAAACATTGGTTGGGAGTGTGTGTTTCAGGGAATGGCTGAGATGGGGTATTTTGAATACAGCCAATGCTGGGCCCTTCCTGGGCAATATTGTCATGCTGTTGCCTTCCTTGTCCCTCTCTGTTTGAAGTGCGGAGTGTCAAGAACAAGCAAGCTTTCTTTGCTGACAAGCTCTACAAGTCCATGAAGGTAAAAACAACACTCCCTTTGCTGTTGACTCACTGAGGGAAGAAAAGTTGGCTCAGTACCTTTGTGTGAGAATCTGATTGTGTAGTGGTGGGAGGGGGGCTCCCTGAGCAGCTTGCTTATTTCAAAAGGGCTGGAAATAATTAATTACCACTTGGACACTTCCCCCCCCCCCAAGTTAAGGTCTCTACCAATAGAGAGATCCCCATATCCTCCAGCTAGCTCAAACCGTGTGTCGCTTGCATAAAGGGAGCTAACTTGGAAAACTTGTCACGGGAACAGATGCAGTGGTGAGAGACGCAGCACTCAACCCCAAGACTTGCATCTTTCTCCTGCCCCAAATATAGAACCTGAGTGCAGCAGGGAGAGGAGCAGCACCAGCTGCAGAGCGAAGCAGGCCCTGGAGACGACAGTGGCAGGGGCCCAGCAACCTCTCTGAAGGCAGCTCATATTTCAGTGCTGATATAAATTTAGCAAAACAGAATATGGACGCTCCTGTTTAATCTTCTCCCCGGTGTCATTGAGTAAACAAAAATACCCAAATTCTGGGTGATGGTTGCCATCTCTTCAAAATATTTTGCTACTGGCAATGTGGGGAAATCCCAGCACTTCCTGCTCCCCCCCCCCCCAGTTCTTTCTGACTGTTTTTTCTATCTCAAGGGTGCTGGCACAGACGACCGAACTCTCATCAGGATCATGGTCTCGAGGAGTGAAATGGATCTGCTCAACATCCGGCGTGAATTTTGGGACATATATGACAAGTCTCTCTACCACATGATCGAGGTAACAAGGCCTTCTGCATTTGCAAGCACAAATTTGCCTATTGGTATGCACTGAGCAGCACTGGCCTTTATCATTTGTCTCCTTGTTTGCATGTGGGGTTGGTTGTGCTCGTGACAGTTGACTGAGGCAGCTAGTTGACTGGGTCCAGCCACACAGAAGCTGCCTGCAGAGGCTAAAAAAAGGAGATCAATGTGCAGTCACAGTAAGACTGCTTCACACCTTAGGTTTTCCTCCATGCAGGTCTACCTTCCTGCAAGACAGAGAGAGAAAACAAGGGCATACTGTTTGAAATATACATACGTTTTGCTTCAGGTGCAGCGATCAGGCACCTAAAATGAGTAATTCTCTACTGCTTGAGCGCTCTTTCCCTCTCCCAGGCAGCGCTTGAGCTTTGTGAAATTGTAACTGTCAAAGCAGCCCTTAATCAGGCTTCTGCATGACAATGCTGCCGCAGAATAGCTCATTAACAGCCAGCATTAAGCAGATGCTAAAGGAAGGCACATCCACATTATAAGTATATCGTTTTTATGCTCGTTTAAGCTTCCCCCAAAGAATCCTGGTAATTTAAGGGTGGTAAGACTACTGTGTTAGAGATCTGTCTCCCCACACAGAACTACAGTTCCCAGGGTTCACTGCTGCAAAGTAATGATTGTTGGACTAGTTTAAGGCTATAGTGTAGATGCCCCCAAAGACACATAGTGGGAAATCGGTAAAAATTTATATCGTGTTTTGATATGCTTGGCTTTACCCACAAGGCTGATCATTTGAAAACATTTCCAGTTTTCATCTTGTCACTTTATCTTCCTCTCTGCAGAAGGACACCTCAGGAGATTACTGCAAAGCATTGCTAGCCATTTGTGGGGGAGAAAACTAAGCCACCCATGACTGCTGTAGAAGCCCGTCCTCATGTCAGAGCCGTTGTCACTCACATATGTGCAGCCTAGATGTCACTGTTGCTTTTAGGCACTTCGGGGGATGTTTTGGATCCACTGAGAAGATTCACTTTGTGCTAGGAAAAAATGTATCACAGAAGAGCTTAACTCTGCAAGCAGCAAAGACCACAGGGATTGCTCAGTCCTCCTGGCAGGGAAATTGTCTGAATTCATACAAAACCGACTAGCGTGCACATGTCCAATGAAGTAACACTGTGATGGGTATTTTAAACCAGAGAAATAAAATGTTCAATGTTGCTGGCCATGAATTGGCTCTAGGCTGCTTTTTTTTCTTTTTGTAAAAAGCACAGGACAACAAGAGTCTAATTTTACATAAGATTCTGGGCATGCAAAAAGCACTTACCCATCCAGTTCCCATGTAGTAGTCTGCAGATGTAGTTACCAATGGCAGCCTTTTCTTGAGTCTGACAACCACTTGACACAACACAAAATGAGAGATGCACTGCACTCCAGAGGAGCCTGAAAGCAGAGCCTCCAAAGGTCTGGTGGGGATGAGACCTGACCCTTCTCCCAAGTTTGGAGCAAGTTGGGGTCTCATCTTTGATCTCTCCCTGAGTGGAAGCAGTGAGACATCTCTTTGGCTTTGAGTGCCTCTGAAGCTCTCATCAGCATAAAACTTTCCCCTATGACCTCTGTGTAAGGGAGAGCCAGGGCCAATCTTCCTGTTTCAAGGCTAAAATTAGATCTTGAAACATCCAATGTGATCTACTTCTAAACCCCCTTTATCAGCTATGTCTGGTCACTCTGTACAGACTTTTTTAAATGGCGTCCGAAACAGTGCCAGCATGGCCCAATGGGGTAGAATGTGAATCTTGAGGCCTGGTCTCAAGGCTCCTAGCACCCATGAAGTCTCACTGGGATGGTCTTTGGCATGTCACTATTTCTCAGCCTCAGTTCCCTACCTGTAAAATGGGATGATGATGATTTTAATTTATGTGTCGCTTCCCACCACAAAAATTAACGTCAAAGCAACATACACAACCCAGAAATCCATGATTAATATAACAGGGAAAGAATACCCAAAATCAATATAAGCCATAATCAGCACAATAATACAAATAAAAATAATACCGTAAAAACATAATGTAAGAACAATACAGTATGAAAAGTGTTCATCCACCAATGCACAATCTCCCCCTGCTCACAGCCTAGGATGAACACCACAAAGGCAGCCCACAAGCATTGTCTTTGCCTGGTGCCAAAAAGATGTAAGGGTCGACGCCGGACAAGCTTAATTGGGGAGACGGTTCCATACATGGGGAACCACAGAAAAGCCCTGTTCCTGAATTTACACCTGTGAGCTTCTGGGAGGGAGGGAGGGAGGGAGGGAGGGGGGCACACGGAGAAGGCCCTCTGAAGCTGACCTCAGGGACCAGGTAAGTTCATATGAGACACTGTCCTTGCATAATTGGGGTCCCGAGCCATGTGGGGCTTTATAGTTTACAACCAGCGCTTTGAATTTGGCCTGGAAACAAATTGGCAACCAGTGCAGGCAAGCTGGGACTGTGCTTAATATATTCACATTGCCTAGTCCCAGGCCACAATAAAGAACAGTGACAGGCCCTCACAGGATAGTTATGATGAATGAGAGAGGATGCGAATTTACATATGCATGCAATGAGAGTTTTTTATGGAATCATTGTGGGCACCCCTAGACATCTTTTGCTTAAGTCCAGCTTCCTCAAGCAAGGGGTTGTCCAGGCTCAAGATGCACTTGAGATCACACCTCTCGCTTAGAAGCAAGTCAAGCACTGATATTGACGGCACTTAATAAAACAGCAAATATAGAAGAGTTTTCCCAAGCCAGGAAAAGCCAACCAAGAGGCTTGTGAGCTGCTTGCTTTACATTTGTTCTGGCCACAAGCCTGGCACCACAAGCCTGGCATTATCCTTCATAACGTGACCTACCAGTTCCTCCCAGAAACCTATATATGCTTGACGTGTTGGCATTAACCTCTTTGCTCTTGCACATGAGGATTTTCCCCTAGAGCACAGATGTAATGTTTGTAGAGGACTCCAGGGTGACAAGGCCAGGAAATCTGCTGGTTCTAATGCTTCCAAGGTGCTCTTGGCTCAATTTACCTGCAGCGGCTTCTAGAGTAACATCATGCTTTGCACCACAAAGATTTGTAATAAAGCAAAGCAGGCAGTAGGGTTGCTGGGTCCCCAACCAAAGAGCCTCCCCCTCCCTTCTGCCTGCTGGAGTAAACAGAACAGGGATGGTGGTGTGAGGGGAGGAAACTGCAATGGGCAGAAGGAGCCATGGCATCCTCTTTGCAGCTCTGTAGCCATTGCAGACGAGATGACATTTTGGGTTGTAACCTACAATTCTAATAGCTCAGCTACCGTGTAGTAAGTAAAATCATATCAGTTCTGTCGGGATTGGCTCTCTGCTTTCTAATCCCTCAATCCCTTTGTGTCTATATTCTGATCGCACACTGGAAGAAATGACAATAGAGTTGGCAACTGGAAGGAAACGATATGCCCTGCAACCAAATTAATAAGAGGGTGCTGTCCTCTCCAAAGAAATGGGTCGTTCCTATAGCTGGAGACTGACAAAACTGATTCAGATGCTCTCAGAACTACAGCTGGAAAGTGGAAAGGGATGTGGTGTTGGTCCCAGGACTGAGGAAGTTAGCATGTTTGGCTTAGGCGGTGTCATAGGCAAGGCACCATGGCCTCCCCAGCCCTCTTAAAAGAGACATGTTTTTATTTTTAAACCGCTACAACCACCAAGCATGTCAGACTACTAAACAAATCTCTTATTGGAGACCACTTTAGTTCTTTTAGGGCAGGAGTGGGGAACTTTTTTGTTAGACTCCAACTCCCATTAGCCACTGCCAGAATGGCCAATGATGATGGGAGTTGTAGTTCAACTACCTCTGGAGGGCCACAGCTCCCCTCTGCCTGTTTTAGGGGCAGTTCAGAAGACTTTAAAAATCTTTTAAGTAGGGAAGGTTCAAAAACCTTGAGTAGCATGAGCCCTCAGTGGTGATGGGAAGTATGCCCGAGTGAATTTATCTCCAGGCATAGATTATGGAAATAAACTCAATGTTACTTTTTGTTTAAGAAGGTCAAGAGTTTACAGTTTAAGAGGGAAAGCTGAAAACAGTTTTTAAACATCCATATTCTTACTTCCTGGCTGCAGGAGGCTTTCAGGGTAGTTTATCTGGTAAGAAACTAATTCTAAATTCACTCCATTCTCACACAGGCCTTTCTCAAAATTAAGGAGGCTGAAGGCCATACTGATGTTCTTGCACACCACTGTAACATCCTAGAATGAAAGAATAGTCCTTTTTTGGTTACATATGGGACAAACTCAGCATGGCTCTTATGTTCTTATCTAGTCCTGATGGCAATCTGCTACCTCCAGGATCAGGGGCAGTATGTCTATGTACACCAGTTGCTAGGGAACATGGGTGGGAGGGTGCTATTGCCCTCATGTCCTGCTAGTGGTCTTCCCGTGGGCAGTTGGTTATCCATTCTGTGAACAGAATGCTGCACTAGATGGACCCTTGGTCTGATGCAGCACGACTCATGTTCCTATGTTCCCTTCTTGCACAAAGAAAACCTATCTAAATCAATCAGCAACTAGTAAATTCCTTTTTCCACTGCCTAGACAGAAAGGATTTTTAAAGAGTTCAGGAGAGAATTGGCAAGCTGTACCCAAGGAGACAGCAGAATAAACTCGAAATCCTAGAAGGCTGTGCAACTTGGGAGTAACTGGTCTCTTTCCTACTATATTATGGAAAATAACTCTTGCTGTCAGACAGGAAATTCAGCATTGCTTTAAGCTACTAAGAGGGATGTTCACAAGATCCTCTATGTATAATAGTTGAGTGGGTAGCATGACTGAAGTTTCCAGTCTCAGCCCCTACGTTCCACACAATGAGTGGAACGCCTACAAGAGAGGGGGGCCTATACAAGTACAGCTCTTTCGCTGATGTTCCGCTCAACACAGGGCAGTCGGGGGCAGGGAGGTGGGGGGTAGTGGGCATGGTCCTTATAAACAGCCCATTGGTAACAAAGGGAAAAGGGAAAGAGATTTGCTACCCGCACATAGGCATAATTCTCAGATGACTGGACTGAGCAAGCAGGGCTGTTTCCGACGAGGCTTCCGAGATGGACTTTGGCTGGCCAATCTTTCAAATGTACAGTTTATTTCCATCAGAGCCTGTTACTTCAGTGTTTAGGTGAAAATGCTTTCTAATATGTATATTGTAAAGGCTAATCGTAATTACTTAGTAAGGATGTGTGAAGTTGCCTGACACCCTAATCAAATGTGTTATTTTCTCCTTTTTTACCCTGTAATAGAAAAATTCCACTCTACAGTTATACTAGCTCTACCAACCCACAGAGACCGTCATGATGGCACTAATGCAACCATTCTCTCACATACATCACGCTTACTGGCATCACTTCATCTGTGGTTTGGAGGTTTTTAATCGGAAAGGCTAATAAAATAATGCAAACATGTATTATAGATCATAGCCTCCATTTTGAGGAATATCTGAGTTACCTAGCCCAACCTCCAGCATCAGAAGGATTTTTTTCATACTCAGAACCATTCTTGCTGCATGAACCTTCAGTCACACCAACAAATTGCATCATGTTACACAAGGTTTTAAATGTTCTTATTCAAGATTGTGAAAATTTGAAATTTTACACCCAGTTTTGAAACGGGGGTGTCTTGGATATGTTGACATATTTTCATATTAAATATAGAATCTCTCTCTCTCTCTCTCTCTCTCTCTCTCACACACACACACACACACCTGCCAACTGTTACAATAGATACAATTGCAGGTTAGCTGTCAGATACAGTCAGAATGTCAAAAGCCCATAATGAACAAATGTGGTAAAATAGAAGTCTGACAAAATACTAAAATCAGATGCTAGGCAATGAGATCTAAATATCCAAATAAATATGGGGAATATTTGGTATCAAACTTTGCCCAGGAAATGAAGGACAGTTTTGGAGAGCCAAGTCATTTGAGAAATAGGGCTGAGCTCCTTTTTATAGGGCTTCCAGGCATAATGTACAACAAACACTTGCGCCAGTGGGAGAGACAAGCTGTTTTGCATGATTTTTTAAATCTCCAGGGAAAAACATGGTTTAACTTCCATGGGCAGTTTATTGCATTGCTCAACCATTACTGCAGTTATGCCAGCTACTGGGAAACACCCCCATCTTAACTCTGTTTTGTTGCGTCTTCCGTTCATTGCTTTTTGTTCTGCATTCGGTTGCTCTTTCAGACAGCCTTTTGAAAACTGCTTTGTGCACACTAACTTTTTATTTAGATACATACACCCCCTTCTATGCTAATTTTTAAGAATATTTCCAGTTTCTTCTAAGTACACATACACTCACACCCAGACACATTTAGGGCCAAAGGCAGCTCTATATTTTGGGTGGATGGGGCATCAGCCCCATATCTGTCCCCCACCCACTTATGGCAGAGAGATACCCTCCCCTACAGCAGCCAGGTACATTTGTTCCAGTGCATGATGTGCAGCTGCCACGTGCCACACATGATCTCCTGCCCTCTTCTAGCCAACTTAGAATACTGAGCATCTGTCCTGTCTTCTGCCCAACTGACCCTAATGGGCACCCGCCACCACTGTTTAGAGCCAAACTAGACATAACAGTGGTTGATGCATCTTTGTGAGGGGTAAAAGGAGTGTCTGAGAGTTTCCAAAGCCTTCTCTCTCGGACACCTTCCCTCACCAGACTTGGTTGTTCAAACCACTTTTCTTCATTGTTGGTCCATTTCTGAGATTAGAGCAAGAACAGACAAAGTGCCTGAAGCCAGTCAAGTGTGGGAAAGTATGCTATAATGGAGGGGAGGGTTTGGGCACCATCTCCTAGAGCAATGCGACAATGGAACCAATGACCTAGGGAGGTGGTGGGCTCTCCCACACTGGAGACTTTCAAGATGAAGCTGGACAGCCACTTGTCAGGGATGCTTTGATGTGGATACCTGCATTAAGCAGGGGGACTCGATGGTCTTATAAGCCCCTTCCAACCCTACTATTCTATGATTCCTATATGTTGTTTTTAGTCTTCACCCACTCAGCCCCTGCTTTATTTGTGAACAAGCTGGATCCATAAATGGTGGCACTATCGTGTTTGGTTTGATCCTTATATGCTCTTTATTACATTTATATCCCAACTTCTATGGAGCTCAGCAACATACACCGTTCTCTCCTCTTTCCATTTTAGCTTCACAACAACTCTGTGAATTGGGACTATGCCAAGAGAAAGTAACTGGCCCAAAGTCAACAAGTGAACTTTATGGCCCAGAGAGGATTTGAACTCGGGTCTCCCCGGGCCTAGACTGACACACTTAACATGGGGACACAAAGTCCTAGATTTGAAGGGAGGTGATCAGTGACAAACAATGGTATGATCCAGCTTGATACTAAAGACTGGACAACCCTAAAATACATCAAATAAGAGATTTATTACAGTAGTCTGTTCTTCTGGGTGTTTTTCTCCTCAGCAGCTTTCTTCCTCAAGCTGGAGAAAAATGTTTGAGGAGAGGGGCTAAAGGCAGGTACACTGCAGATGTGAGTGAGGTTCTGTACTCCTCACCCACACATCCTGTTTGTTGTTAAAATTAGACCTCCAAACCCCACCCCTTTCTATACAACTGGGGCAGATTCAGTTTAAACACATGGAGCTGCTGTCATCACTATCACTGGAGGTAGTTCACCACTGCCTCCAAATTGACAACACGGGAATTTCAACTGACTTTCTGGAATTATTCTGATCTACTCAGGATGGCCTTCTGAGTTTGAGCTGGCCAATGCCCAATTTCTGTATTCTCAGAAGCCCATCTCTTCTCCAAATAGTGTGTGGGTGTGTGTCGAGTCTACCCCAAGAACAATAGCAGCCTCGCACACAATCTTATATAAGAATATGGTAGGATAAGGCGTATTATTTGAGATCTACCAGACCGATTTTGCTCATTTTCGTTTTAAACTGAAGCTTGAGCAATGTAGATGTGCAGAAAATTGTGAAAGTCTGAACAAATTCAAAGCTTGAGTTTTAATAGCAATTACTTTCCTCCATGCCAAACAGGCAGGGCAGCCCCTCTGCCAGTGGGATGAGGGACAGCCCTGCTCAGCCAATCAGTGCGTCGCAAAGGTGGGGCCTGGGTGCAGCCACGCAGTTAGGCTATCACTGCCAACAGGTAGGGGGAAAGGGATGGAAGCAGCCAATCGGGGTGTGCAAGGGAGGGTCTCCACCACATGCAAATTTCGGAGAAGGGGATTCACTATGCATGAGCCACATTTGCATTTGTCATCAGCCCTCTGTGGTGAGGGGACTGAGGGGCAAAAAAGCAGGAAAGGAGCAGGACTACTAGCGCCCATTGCGGCATGGGCTTTCTTCACATGGAGCTTTTATCCTGTGGTTGAGATTGCTCCTTCGGGGAAGTCTGCGGGCTCTTACATGATGACGTGACCCTCCAAGGCGTCCTCTGCACTAAATGCCCTTTGTTCCGTTTTTAAATAGATCGCAGATAATGAGCTATCAAATTACCCGGTTGTGTTCCGCTTGAGTTCCCTCTGTGAAAAGAGTAAAAGCAGCAAGAAGAGGAGAGAGATCAATGAAAGATAATGGAAGACTCAGCTATGGGGGAGAAGGGTGGGGGAGGAAGCGTGTGTAAAGGGAGTCATTTGTGATCCTGCATTTAAAACGGAAGCAGAAAGCCCTGTTTTAAATACAGGATTTTAGGCTGGTGTAGAGATGCCCACGGGCTTTACACTAGTTATAAAGATGTAAATTAAAGTGTGGAAACAATTTCTTACAACATTTTTGGAAGGACCACTTAGGGTTCTTTACAGTCCTCTATTTTGGAGAGCCGTCAGAGGAACATCCTCCATTAGAAGGTGGCCTGTCCAGTCCAAGTCAGTTTGAAGATAAAGAACTGTAAGAAGGGAGTGATACAGAGGCCATGAAGTGGCCCATCGACAGTTAGCAGACTGGGAAGGTGGTCTCACAGGTCACCTGGTCACAGACTTCCCCACTATGGTGAGATGTACTGTAACTGTATTTATAGGAGAGTAATTATTTCTAAATTTATATCTGACGTATAAATTAGCATTTGAAAATTTCAATCCTCCTTTGTCCTCTTCATTTGGTGAGGATTTTCTTTTTGGTAATACATAACTGGCCACCTTAGGCCTATAATTGCTTCAGGGCCACATCTGAGCTGTAAGACTGCCAGTTGAACTTGGCCATCTCTGAGAGTCAAGATGGGCAACTGATGTAGTCCATGGAGCATTTATTTGGCCCCTGACAGCCCTGTCAAATTTGAATTGATGTGGGGTAAAAACATGTTACTCATAAGGATCAGAAAATGGTTGCTCATAAGCAGTTTTGAAAAGT
This sequence comes from Heloderma suspectum, assembly GCF_057233095.1. Taxonomy (NCBI): domain Eukaryota; kingdom Metazoa; phylum Chordata; class Lepidosauria; order Squamata; family Helodermatidae; genus Heloderma; species Heloderma suspectum. Next base: position 267,907,013 of record NC_139459.1, on the reverse strand, counting down.
GGTGTGTGTGTGTGTGTGTGTGTGAGACACACACACACACACACAGAATGCATGAATATGGCAGCCCACATTTTAATATTACTACAGCAAGGAGGTGATTCCTCTTTGCCAGCTGTCCCTCAGTCCCCTATTTTCCCCAGTTCTTGCCTCCACTAACGGCTGTGCTGTGTCAAAAAAAAGTAATAGGAAAGAGTGTCTTAATGTTTAGGAGAGATGAGGACAGTAAAAAATAAATTTAAAAAATTGAGGAAGACAAGGAGAAGGCTAGTCATAAGGAAAACAATACCCTAAATGGTTCCCCCAGGAAAACCATCATTCTAAAGGTTACAGGTTCATTGCATGACCTTGCCTCAAATTGGGCTGTTCAGAGAAGCTTCCCGGACAAGCAAAACTGTGCTTCAGGAGTTGCGACATTTCAAAAATAACAATCAGACTTATGCACATTGCATCCAGACACTTGGAACATACCCTCCTGAGTCAGCTAGCAACATTATTTCACATCTTTTTGCCAATGGCAGATTCTGGGAGGAATCTCACTTATAGCCTTTGGGTCTTCATTAGATAGCTTTGGTTCTGCCTATGTTCAATGGACGGCTTTTGCTGAAAATTCTGACTTTAGCATTCTTCCCTCTGCAGGAATGGAATTATTTTAATTGGGTTCCTTCAGAAAGAAAGAAGGGATGTCTCAATTGGTTACCATTAGGTTTGCCACGGCCACAGCATCCCAAAGCCTGAGACTCACAAGTAGGGTGACCATGTGTCCTACTTTACACAGGACAGTCCTCTATTTGAAGGACTGTCCAGGGGCCGATCTACACTTATGGGTTTTTTCGCTTTCACTGCCTGTCTTTCACACTACGCAGTACCCACCTCAGATTGGAACCGGAATTTCCCGCTTCCATACTCCCGCTTTCAATACCCTGATATCCCGGTATTTCCCCTTAATGTGCTCTGATTTTCCGCCTTCGCTACCAAATCCGGTCGTAGTCCCCTCCCCTGCCTGTCCATATACAGCAGTGTTTGTATTTCCCTCCTGTCCAATCACAGCTCTTGACGGCCCCATATCGTCTTCCAGCTACTGATCACATAGCTTCCTCAGCACTCAATGTTTCCTCAGCAACAAGCAAAGGGCAGGATGTGTGCGCTTGTCTGATCTCGGAAGCTAAGCAGGGTACGGATGTCAGAGATTTTCGCCACGAATCTTGGGGAGGCCGAATGCCAGCGCATTCGGCCCCCCGAAATCAGTGGCGAAACGGTCTCCCCCCCCCCCGGGACGGGACTTACCTTGGGCGAATCTCCCTGGCGGCGGCGGCGGCGGCTCCGGCGGTGGTTCGGCAGCGGTGGCCAGTCTTCCGACTGGCTGCCACCGCCGCCATTTCCAAGTTTAAAAAAAACAACAACACACGTGATAGGCTACGTAAAGATTTATGTAGCCTATCGCGGATAGATTTTTAAAAAATACCGTGATAGGCTACGTAAATGTTTACGTAGCCTATCACGGCTGAGTTTAAAAAAAAAAAACCCGCGCGTACGCAAATGGCGGCACCCATGGGCACCGCCATTTGCGTTCCTTATTTTGGCACGTCTAGTCTACATAAACATTTACGTAGACTACGGCGAAAATAAGGGGAACGCAAATAGCATAACGTCTACGCTATTTGCGTTCCCCTTATTTTCGCCGTAGTCTATGTAAATGTTTATGTAGACTAGACGTGCCAAAATAAGGAACGCAAATGGCGGCGCCCATAGGCGCCGCCATTTGCGTACACGTGGATTTTTTTTTTTTAAACTCAGCCATGATAGGCTACGTAAACATTTACGTAGCCTATCACGGCTGACTGCAGCGACGCAAACGGCGGCGGCTATAGCCGCTGCCATTTGCAGACCTGGCCAACCAGGATTCGCGGCGGGAGGGACGGGGCACCTCCCCCCCAGCCAGAATTTGGGGGGGAGGGACAGGGCGCCTCCCCCCCCGGCCAGAATTTGGGGGGGGAGGGACAGAGCGCCTCCCCCCCACCGTGAATCAAATTTCGTAAAAGGTAAGTGACTTTCGTACATCCCTAAAGCAGGGTCGGCCCCAGTCAGTAGTTGGATGGGCGACTGCCTGGGAATCAGGCTTCCTGCATTGAGCAGGGGGTTGTTCTATCCCTTCAAATTAGACTAAGTTTTACCACCTCCTATCCCCAGCTTCGGATATTTTTTTTTAATTAAAGTGTTATCTTCGAAGAATCGTGGCTTCTCCGTGATTTTTTTTTTCTAATTCAGGCATGATCTTTGAAGATTCGAAAATTCGAAGATCATGCCTGAATTAGAAAAAAAAAAAAATTCTCTCTGTCTACCATCAAACTGCAGTCTCGTCTTTTTATTTTATGCACACATCTGAATTACATTGTGAGATGGTGGGAGAGGTAAGCCCCTTTCAGTTATTTCCTAGCCCAGCCTTCCCCAGCCTGTTGCCCTCCAGATACATTGGACGACAGCAGGGAATTATGGGAATTGCAGTCCAATACATCTGTAGAGCACCAGGTTGGGGAAGGCTGCCCTAGCCATTTTAACATGTCAATTATTGAGAGCCACCAGCCTATAATTTCCCTAAAAAAGGAAGACACTTAGCAACTTTGCCAGTCTGCAGCAGTACTTCTGGACTGAGTAACCCTCTCTTGTCTAAACCCCCAATCTCATGAAAATATATTTGAAAGATATAATTATCCTGCAGTATGTTATCGAAAGTTCAAAAGCAGCCTGGCCAGTGTGTGAAAAGGCATGTTGTGCACTGCGTAGTGCCTTTGTAGTTCAAGCACACACATTGACATGGATGTGCATTACAGACAAGATGCATTGGCTGCCCCAATCAGAGTTTCACATTCTAGAGATCCTAAAGATAGAACCAGATACTAGAGATAAGCAACAACTCCAGCAACTCACACTAACCTTTTTGTTTGTTTTGGGGAGGAAGGCGAAAAACAGGAACAATTATTTGCCTCCTGTGCAAATAATAAAATATAAAAAATATGGGTTGAAGATAACTATTGACTCCAGATCCTACAAATTAGAGACAGTTGTAACATATGCTAAACAAGCCACACTCTTAGGATTTGGGGTTGGATCCAGACTTAGACATGCTCCAGGTAGAACCATTTGAAATCAATAGGACTTAGGAAAGTCGGGATGATCCTAACTCCCACTGATTTCAGTGAGTCTGCTCTAATCCCTCTGAGTTAGATGGGGCTCACTTCCACAAAAGTGGGACTGCAGAAGTACATAATTGCTGATCAATGTGCATAAATGTTGCAAAGGCCTCTTAAGTGCATGATGTATAGAGAACTTGCATAATTTAGTCTGCACTCCTATACACACCTATCTGGGAGTAAGCCCCACTGAATTCAATGGGCTTACATCTGAGTAGACTTGCATAGGATTGCACTGTTAATCTCTAATGGTATTGAGTCAAGCGGTAAAGGGGCAGAGCTATTGCATATGCCTACAACACTCCTCAAGTAGGGGTATACATTGATTTGGAACGAATTAAAACATTGAACCAAATGGGGCCCTTTCATTCTGAAATCAATACACTGAGGAACAAATGGGTATGTTTATTTGTTATTCCTACTCAGACCCACATGTTCCTCATTTTGTACCATTCTGGAGTGGGAAGGACTTACCTTTTCTAACCAAGAGCAGACATCCTCCTGATGGTCACCATTTTCTTTTCCCAGAATGCCCTGGATGTGTCATTCCTAAGCATTCTGGGAAAAGAAAATGGCAAAGACCTCTACTGCCACTGCCACAGGGCAGTAGCAAAAAACAAATGACAGATTTTTAAAAACCAACATGAATTTGAGAAACAAAATGAATGTGATTCTGATGAACAGAAAAAGAAGCAAATGTGATTTTAACTAATGTAAAACAAAACAAATAGGGCCTTTATCAATGAAAATGAATGAGATTGCAAAATGGAAATAAATACTGCACACCCCTATCATTAAGCCATACATATATGAGGCTAACAAATCAATCTAACATAATGCAATCGCAATTAGCCCTAATAAATATGTATTTCAGCATCTCAGTTCATCATTTTAATTCATTTATGAACAGATTTGGTTTCTGTTATATTAACTGCAAGTAACAATCAGATAGAAAGCCATATGCAAATCATAGTCCTTAAGCATTCCTCATTTACAATTAGAAAGCAGATAATTTCCTGTGCATTCAGTTCGGTGTTTTCAATATTCCACAGAGATGTGACATGTCAGCATTTCTTGTTTACCAATAATAGTATGAGGCTGCGATTTTCTACTCACTTACCTGGGAATAAACTCCATAGAACTCAATGGGGCTTATTTCTAAGTATGCATAGGATTGTGCTGTAGGTTGCTCATAAACCCCTCCGCCAATTCCACCTAAGAGAGAGTTCTTTGATAATTTCAGAAAATGGAAATAATAATTTGATTCAGCCCAGTTCATTCCCTGACTTTCTTTCCCTCTGCCCACTTGAGAGGGGAAAGTCACCAGAGGATCTTTGCACAGGATGCAAAACTTACCAAGAGTTGTTTGGAGAGATCCATTGATTTGGAATCTTACTAGAAGAGGTCTCTTGTCTGCCAATTGTGCTGGGGGGTTGGGGGTTTCAGTTGTCTTTGTACTGTCTAATTTTAGAAACCTTCAAGGCACATAACCTGCCTCCAGGGCTCTACTGTGAACCTGTTCACCCTGGCAAATGCATTCCAGTTGATGAATATAACTGCTAAAGCCAGAAGGCTCCAGCTTTCATGGCTTGATTTAAAAAAAAAAAATGCTAGAAGATCATAAATCAATTTGACTCTTGTTAGAACTAATTGCCATTTCATGTTGCTGGCCTTGTGAATGGACGATCAGAACAATCTAGAATAAGATGATTATTTAAAAGAGTAATCACAAGAATAGATGGCAGTTCAGTGGGTCTTACTCCCAAGTAAATGTGTACAGGATTGCAGCCTTGATGAAGTTAAATATCCAACATAGTTACCTGCAATGGTAAATAGTCTTCCACTTGCAACCCTCCTGCATTCCCCCCCCCCCCGGGGTTCTATCTTTTTTCTTACCACAGAAATACCATTAGGGGTGGGGGTGGGGAGTGAAATAGCTGAGCTGTTAGCGCCAGGATCGCTCCATCTGGAAACACCCAACGTTACACCTCCTGCGCGTCACAAATGATTGAAGAAAAGGCCTTACTGCATAACATTTAGAGAGGGTCGTTTCTTGGACAGTGCATTTTTATTGTATTCAAATCCTTGTGTAGAGTGTGGCAGTAGTGAGTTGAGCTACAAGAGTGAGTTGAGTCCAGGTAGCGCAGAGGTGCAGAACCTTCTGCCTGCAGGCCCTAATCCGCCCCCTCCATAAGCCCTGTCCCAACCAGGGATTGCAGAGGAGGCAGGGAGAGGAATCCCCACTATTATCACTGACCACAGATCAGCAACAACAGTGGAGATTCACCTAGGCTGCTGCTTCACTGCGCAGGAGCTTTCTCATTGGGGGAAGGAGGTAAGGCGAGGGAAGCTGGGCAGAGCCGGCTGGGTCCCCTTCGCTTCTCTATCACCAGAGCAAAGAAAGCTCGTCTAGCTCAGCTTTGGCATGTATGGGACTTCCCTAACTGGGAAAGTCCAGGCACAAGGCAGCCTGATCCCTGGTCCCTGGTCCTAGCACTGGGTGGAAGATCCATGTGGAACTTCCACCAGGGGGCAAATGATGTCAGGGCCATGACCATGCCCACCTGACATTATAGGCCCATGGGAGACTGGGGTGTGTGTGTCATCCTGCCCCCCACCTAATTTTGGTTCTGCACCCGAGTCACTGAGAATGTGTCACACACACACACTAGCTTGTTTAGGTCAGAGTGGCAGCATATTTCAGCTGACAGACATTCAGACACAATACCTGTTACCACGATGGTTATTGACGGAAATATATCTTAGCCAGAAATACATTTGCCAGGATGTATAGGTATTGTTCATTAAGAAATGATTTTGGATGCTAATAGAAATACATTCAATTATCTAGAGCAGGGGTGCACAGCTGTTTTTGTGTTGTGGGGCTGCATGAGAAAGGGGGGGTGTCCAGAGAAAAAAGGAGGAATCTCTGCCCAATCCCATCCCCACCTTTGTGTAAAGTCCCACTTATATGTTATTCCCCTTCATTCATACTCACTTTATTCTGTTTTATGTGTTCCATTCCATCCAGTGTTTTGCTCTAGATTCTAGAGCAATATGCAATCCCCAAGCCAATAGTTTTTTGTTGTTGTTGTTACATGGATTAATTTAACCAGTCCAAACAGCAGTTTTCAAACTTCTGACTAGATTCCTTTCTGCAAAATGTTAAGATCGCCTTGGAAGTGAATGCCTGTGGAATAAGCCACATTCTGAACTGAAAGCCAGACTGAATAACACAGAGTTCACTGGAAGAGAACACAAAAGCTTTCAGTGTGCGTCAGGAAGTACCGAACTTTGCATGTGAAGTAGCTGCACTCCACGGGCTTGCTGCAGGCAGTGGGACACCATGTGCAAGCCTTTCAGGTCTCCACCATGCAACCAGCTTGTCATCTTAATAGGCCCTTAAATATAACAGAATGGGGTGTCTTAGTCAATAGTTAAGCCAGTGCAACATGTAAAAAAAAACCCTCAAGATGTTGCCGGGACAGAATGCAATAGGGAACTGGCTTACAGTGAATCAGACCATTTGTCTATCTAGATTAGTCATATTCCAGTTGGCAATAGTTCCATGAGAGCTATACCTTTTGCAGCCCTGCTACCTGCAATACCTTTAGCCAGTAATTGAACCTGGGGCCTTCTATAGGCAGAAAGCATAGCACCACTGAGTTACGGCTCCATGATTTTATGATGATGGCAACATAAGCAGCTATGCCTGTGCAAGTATTGAGGGCTAGGGTGCCTATTCTTTTTCTCAAGCCCTGCTTTTCCCAAGAATGCATAAGTAAGGCTTCCCTCAGAGTTGTCAAAACAGAACAACTAGTCTGTAATAATGACGAGCTTTTATACTGATGGCTACTCCAGATTGGGTTTAATGTCATTTTTGATTCTGAGCTTTTATATTGATGGCTACTCCAGATTGGGTTTGATGTCATTTTTGATTCTTTAGTTTCTGACTATCAAGTTGTTGTTTCCCATTCTTCTCCTGTCTCTTGGCCTCCTCTTGGCACCTTTTCCCCAGTGGTCCTTATATCCTTTTCATTCCCCCTGCCCTGCCCTGCCCTGCCCCGCCCCGCCCCGCCCCGCCCCGCCATGCCACAGTATCCTCTTCTCTTACGTACAAGATTCTATTATGCAGGGCCTGTTAGATGCACTCAGATTAACCTGGGTGCCTGATTTGCATAGACATCAGAGATCTCAATGTTCTGGAAATCCCCTTCTCTGACCAAAACTTCCTCCCTGGGCTCAGAAGGCGTCATCGTTTTGTTTCACTGCTTTCTTTCAGACCAGAGGAACCAAAGAGAGCAGACTCGAGGGGTAAACAAATCATGTCAATACCCCACTCCTGATGTCAACAGGGAGACTGCCACCCAAAACCTTGGACCCATTTAGTGCAAGATCTTTTCTTCTTGACGCATGGGTCCTGCCACGTCTTGCCTCTGAGGTATATCTAAAACCAGTCTTGCCTTATCCAAGACTGCTTGTTTTTCAGATTCAACCTGATTAGGGAGGAGGGTCATCCCCCACTGCCCAGTGGGGGTGGGAGTGGGAACAGTGTATCATGCACTAACTTGAACCATCTTCATTCTTGAGAATGTATTGAACACTCAAAACTGTATACCAGAACTTAATGCATTGTGTACCTTAGAAATGTGGATAACAGCCTGATCCTATCCAGAACAAAGCATGCATTGAAATGAAGAAGCACACAGGGCTTTCTCTTGCATTGCTCCCACTGGAACACACTCCCTCTGGAGCTACAACTGGTCCCCACTCTCTCTGCATTCAGGAAGGGGCTCAAGACACACCTTTTTTAAATTTGGTTTTTTAAATTGCTATATTATGGCTTTTAAGATTGTTTTTAATGTTTTACCATGACTGGTTTTTTTGTTTTCTGATTTTTTTTGTAAACCACCATAATTGCCCCCCCCCCCCCGGAAGGTGGTATAGTAATATTTTAAGTAAATAAATAACTTTGCATAGACCAAGCTGCAAAGCTACCATTCTATGCACATTTAATTGGGTCACATTGAACTCATCAGGACTCAAAGCATCAGGCTACCTAGCTGCAATTTTATGCACACTAACAGGGCCATCCTATACATGTCTGCTCAGAAGTATCTCCCACTGAGTTCTATGGGGCTTACTCTCAGATATAAGGGGGTATAGAATTGCAGCCTAAGTCTTATTGAGCATGTTTAGGAGGCGCTTAAAAGGGGCCTTATTAGCAGCAGGGTTATGCTACTTTGAAGCAGCCTTTGCCTGAACAAGCAACATCCCTGTTTCAGAATTTTATCCTGAAGTGCATCAATTTGAAGAGGAGTAAAGTCTTCTCTTACAACTTAACAAAACAAGTGTGGATAAAGATCCATGTAGCTTATCATGTTCTTATTATTGATGTTGCCTTCCCTATGGTGGAAAATATGAGATTCCTGTTTTCCCATTGATATTTGGCATAGTTTGCTTCTATACTAGCTATTTTTCATTCATTTTTGTTCACTTACTTTTGATGGAGAATCTGGTCCTCCCATCTCATCCATAACTGTTCAGTGTGGACTGGTAAAGTACTACCAGGGCTTTCCAGGGCTACTGTGCCTTTAATTAGTGGCTGCCTCCTTGCAGCTTCTTTTTTAATGTTTCTGTGCAGTGTGGTAGCAGCTTTACTGATGAATAGCCTTGTAATTGCCCCTTAAGTGGTCAGTTCTCCTTCTCTGGAGAAGGGAGGCTTTAATTAGTTTTTCTCTCATTTTATTTTTGCTTTTATAGTCCAATAAGCTGATAAGCTATTAAAAAATGAAAAGAAAAAAATATAGGAAATCAGTAAATAAAAGCCCCCACAACCAAAATAGGAATTATTTAAGGGGTAATATAACAGGACATTCTTCAATATGCAGAATAGAAAGCCATAGGGGCAGAAGCTGCAAGAAGGAAGCTACTAATTAATGTTGCAGGGAACCAGTGTTGAGTTGTTTATTTCTAAGTAAACATTATAGAAGGATCTTGCTATGACAACAGGCATTGCACGTTAATGTTGTATATAACCAAAGTTAAGTGTTGTGTGGAACCATCATTTTAATTCTGCTCCAGTTTTTCAGAAAAGTTATGCCTCAGCAGCATGTTTTGCCTGTGAGGGCTGAATGTCATTGGATGCTGGTGAGGCCTGGGTTAGAGGTTCCGCTATGGATTGGGTCTGTACAGGGCTTTCAGAAAGTCAGGTTTCCCAGAAAGGCAGGAATGGGAAGATGACAGCACCACCGAAAGCTCCAAGTGATGCTGGGGCTGGAAGTCAGACAGGCTTGTCTGTATGTTGCTTGAACAAGCAGCAGATTGTGACTGAGCCTTAAGTGGGGACTTGTCTTCCTTTAGGGCTGGTTAGCCCCACCTCCATGCTGACTAAGTCCTTTTCTTTTCATGGGCCTGGTCTGTTTTAGCACCTATAGGATGCAATGATGCTGGGGTGGCTGTGGCATGGTGGTGCTTTCATGGCTGGAGCCCTCAGAGTCAGAGGATGGCAGTGCAACCTCCTCTGGACACAGTGGGGCAGGTCCCTGGGTATTCCTGGAGAAATGGATCCTGAGGAGATGGAAACTTCATGATACCTTTCTGTAACTGAGTCTTCTTCCTGAACAGTTAATTCAGGAACCTCTTCTTCTGTGAAAGAGCGATCAGGAGGGTTCCCTCTGAGGATGAGGGCTTGGTGTCCTGGTCCATGGGGCTGCTCTAAAGGGCCCTACCATGCGATGCTTACTCAGTGCCAACAGAATATTTCCTATTCTGGATATTTTGTTTTGGCCTTGGTTATTTTTATGTGCCTTTCATTTTTTTTCCTGCTCCCAGGCTTTTTCTCTACTAAAGCACACTTTCCCTGAGTACTTTGCAGATTTCTTAATATGAGCATGGGCATGTGTGCACACATGCCTGTGAGCTATGGTCACAGGGCACATGCAAGTTATTTTGCACAAAAAATTAAAACAGGTGTAAAAACGATGCAACTGTCAGAAATCTGTATGTTTTTAAGACCTTGCAATGACTCTGCACGGTTGACTTGGGTGGTTCTGATTCATGTACATGATTGTTGTGAATGCACAACCAAAGGAGCAGTACTTATTCTGAATTAACAGAAAAGCATGCTGTTGTGGTACATAGAGGAATATGGTGCCAGTTTGGCATCAGTTAACCTGAAGTGTACACATGACCCCATTCTTCCTGTCTGATTCTTGAACCTCAAGGCACAACACTGCCTCAAGGCACAACACAGACAGGGACAACACTGTCTGACCCTGGGAAAGAAGAGTTAAAGCAACCAGACAACTTTTGACAATGTAGCTATTTTCCACCAAGACACAGAGCTTTGTCCTAAGCCTGCTATGAAGGCCAAGGTTATCCCGACAGACCTGTCATCTGAGAGCTCTCTGTTGTTTATATTTCAGCATTAGTCATCTGGCCTGCCATGGTCAAAAGGTTTCCTTACTGACCTGCACCTGCTCTACACAACAGACATTACGGCTCATGTCCTCCAGTACTTCAGAATGGCCCATGAAGCAGCACAGGAACACAACTGGGGCCAATCTACACTAGGTCTTTTTCTTTTTCTTGGCTACAGGACTCTCATGAGAGCTTGGCCAGGTCTTGAGGCTGCTTCTTCTGCTGTGGTGGCAGAAAAGCTACAGGGAGTGGGGCGGGGCAGGTGATGGCTCCAAAGAGCCCTGCCAACAGCTCTCTTGCTGCAGCAAATATGGCAGGAGAGCGTCTGGCGGTGCTCTCCAGAGGACCTGCTGGAAGAGGCAGGGCAGTGGTGAAGCTGGGCTCTCCTGGCAGGGGAGAGACACAATTCGCTACTCCTCCCACTCCACCACCTGATGAGGGTGCCTCAGTCTGCTTAGTAATAGGGCCAGCCCTGGAAGAAGCACTCTGACTTCGTCTGACTCTCCTCGACATTTGATTAAGGTACTGATTGTGGTGAAACAGCCCACCTAATGATTTCTCTGGCAGAGGTGGTGGAGGAACTTGCAGTACTGTGCTGTGTGCACACATTTGTGGCTGGTGAGAAGCTGACCACACCAGTAGTTAGCTGGGTTCTCTGGAGTCTGTCACAGCCATGGGAAAAAATAGGAGGGCATATAAGCAAAAAGATGCTCACTGTTGAAAAGATGTTTACTCCATATCATGCTATAGAGCTTTTCTACACAAGGCTGTTAATCTGCTGTATCTGTTCTGTAATTCTGCAATTCTGTAATTGCAGGATTGAGATCCAAGATCAACACAAAGAGCTTTTCATTTCCTGCTTTTCTGCTACATAACTTCTAGGTGACACAGTGCTATAGCAGAATTATACAAGAAGGAAAATACAGTTTTTTTCACTTTCAGAAATAATACTCCATTTTCCTCCTCTAACCCCCGCCCCCGAAAGTGCTCTTAAAAAAACAGACATGAAACTGGAGGGTCATGACATTGTCTTGTTGTTGTTGTTCAGTCATGTCTGACTCTTTGTGACCCCATGGACCATAGCACGCCAGGCCTTCCTGTCCTGCGCTCTCTCCTGGAGTGTGCTCAAGTCCATATTCATTGCATCGGTGATGCTATCTAGCCATCTCATCCTCTGCCATCCCCTTTTCCTTTTGCCTTCAGTCCTTCCCAGCATCAGGGTCTTTTCCAGAGAGTTTTCTCTTCACATTAGGTGGCCAAAATATTTGAGCTTCAGCTTCAGTATCTGTCCTTCCAATGAGCACTCAGGGTTGATTTCCTTTAGGATTGACCGATTTGACCTCCTTGCAGTCCAGGGGACTCGTAAGAGTCTTCTCCAGCACCACAGTTCGAAAGCATCAATTCTTCGGCACTCAGCCTTCCTTATAGTTCAGCTCTCACAGCCATACGTTGCTACTGGGAAAACCATAGCTTTGATTATATGAACCTTTGTCGGCAAGGTGATGTCTCTGCTTCGTACTATGCTGTCTAGGTTTGCCATAGCTTTCCTCCCAAGGAGCAAGCGTCTTTTAATTTCATGGCTACAGTCACCATCTGCGGTGATCTTGGAGCCCAAGAAAATAAAATCTGTCACTGCTTCCATTTCTTCCCCTTCTATATGCCAGGAAGTGATGGGGCCAGATGCCATGATTTTAGTTTTTTTAATGTTGAGTTTCAAACCAGCTTTTGCACTCTCCTCTTTCACCCTCAACAAGAGGCTCTTGAGATCCTCTTCGCTTTCTGCCATTAGGGTGGTATCGTCTGCATAACTGAGGTTGTTGACAATTCTCCCGGCAGTCTTAATTCCAACCTGTGATTCATCCAACCCGGCATTTCTCATGATGTACTCTGCATATAAATTAAATAAGCAGGGTGACAATATACAGCCTTGTCGTACTCCTTTTCCAGTTTTGAACCAATCGGTTGTTCCATGTCCGGTTCTTACTGTTGCTTCTTGACCCTCGTACAGGTTTCTCAGGAGACAGGTAAGGTGGTCTGATACTCCCATCTCTTTAAGAATTTGCCACAGTTTGTTGTGATCCACACAATCAAAGGCTTTAGCATAGTCAATGAAGCAGACATAGACGTTTTTCTGGAATTCTTTGAATACATTGTCTTAAGAGCCCATAAACAACCATGAGAAAGGAATAATGAGGACACAATAAATGGCTCATGTATCACTGTGTTATCCACAGCAGAACTTCTGTTGTGAAGTAACATTATCTAAATATACCTTGGGTTGCCTACTTTTCACCAGCCACTTCTCCTGCCCTCGCTCTGCAGATGTTCACTGTTAAAGTAGGGGTGCAGAATCTCAGAACTTCCTGGGATCCCAATCCAGTCCTCTTGGTGTCCCCAGCTGGCCATGTCCCCTTCCCCTGCCTCCCCTTTCCCTCAACCACTGGTCATTTGGTGGTTTTCCAGTTTTCTGCAGTTTGCCCCCAATTTTAAAAGGCTGAAATTCCTCTCCATAAGGCTTAGTTACTGGCAGTAAGAGATTTAAGCGAAAGTATGCTGGTATTTTTGGCCTTACCCCTTTTGTTTCAGCCTTGCCCACCATTGGAATGTGGCACCAAGAGCTTCTCCAAAATGAAATTTGGTTCTCTGGCTGAAAGAGGTTCAACACCTCTGTATTAAAGGCAGCCCACCCACTTATTCTTCTGGCAACTCCATACTTATCAAACGACTTATCTGTGACTCCCATAGCTTATCTTGCAAATTATTTCAATTATTCCTATATGTATTGGAAGCAGACTACGGTGTTCTTATCTTGTTATTCTAGAGAAGCATGGGAATTAAATTGTGGGAAAGTCCTAAAACATATTCCTACACACAGAGAGGGAAGAAACCACAAATTTCATAAGCCAGAGAGAAAAAGAAGCTCCAGAACTTAAATGGATTAATGGGAGCAGGGACACTTTTGATCCAAGTGCCCAAACAGCGTGTTATGAGGCAACAGATAAGGGGTGCTGTTTTGTCCTGCCAAGACATTCTGAAGAAAATGGTTGTCTGAAATGCATCCTGCAAAGGGGATTTGGACCCCCCCCCCCCCAAGGCAAATAATTATTTTCCAGGAGTGAGTGGGTTGGAAACATGTAGGCAGAGAAAACCTGCAAATGGAATTTGAACAATTATTTTTCTGAACTCAAGCATGATCTACCTGTATTCCAGCTGCATGCTAATTGCTTTTCCTTTGCAACCAAAGCAGCTCTATGGTTGGAATTAGCTGAGTTTCAACAGTCATAAACAACAAACTGCAAACATACTTGGATACTTCTTTATTCTTCCTTAGCTGAAGTAAAATACCTTCTCTAACATTTTCCTGTAGGTGCTGACATGCACCACCCTATTGGGGAAAGTCTATAGCTCAGTGATAGCGCACATGCTCTGAATGCTGAAGGTTCCAGGTTCAGTCCCCAACACCTACAGTAGGGCTAGAAAAGCTCCTGCCTGAAACACTGGAGAGCCACTGGCAATAAGTGTAGACCAGGGGCAGAGAACTTCTTTCAGCCCCAGAGGCCAAATTCAATTTTTGAGAAGCTCTGGAGGATTGCATTCCAGTGGTGGGTGAGGCCAAAGGCAAAGGTTTTAGCATTTTTTTAATTTTTAATTTTATTAAATTTCTTAATCACCCATCTGGCCAGTCACCCAGCCGCTCTGGGTGATGTACAATAATACAAACAGTTTAAAAACAATAAAATTACACTTTAAAACATCATTTTCTAAACTTTCCCTAGCCCACCACAAATGCCTGCCTGAACAACCAAGTTTTCAACACGTGGCAGAAGCTCATTATAGAGGGGGCATGGCGGAGTAGCTTATTGTAGCATATTGTAGCATATTTAAGCATATTGTAGCATAAAGCAATTACTGCCAGTAATTAAACCTTAGGAGAGGCATTTCAACCTTTTAAAATAGGGAAAAAACTGCAGATAATTCAAGAATCCAACGAACCATCAATGGTTGGGGGCTGGGGGAAGAGAGCATGACCGGCAACTGCCGAAGGCTCAGAGGCTCGAAAGGGCCCAAGCCTATCCCTGTGGCAGCTGTTCCTGGATCAGACTGCTGCTGCTACAATGGCAGCACCTCCTCCTTTTCCAGTCCTCCCGCTCTTCGCCCTGCTGGCAAGAGGAAACACTGTGGCACGTAAGCCACTGCTGCGGGGTCTTTTCACTGCTCCTATACCCTCATTGCTTCGCCCCTTGAGCCAGCATTTGATTGGTTCAAGTTGCTGCTACTCAAAGCATAAGGCCAAAAAAAAGTTTTGTTCTGAAATGGAGCGGTGCAGGCCTTGCAGGCTGGCGCAGCTAGCTGCTGTGGGGCTTCCTTTCACCTGTGGGGCTGGCTGGGTTAGGGGGAGGAAGACCTTCTTCCTCCATGTTAAAAAAAGAGAAAGAAATGAGGGCTGGCTGGTGGGAGCGGTAGGGGGCGGCTCAGGTGATGTGTAAGTGGGGGCCTCATTGCCAACACTATGCCGAGGGCCCTCTGGAGGCTGGCACCAGCCCTGCCACGTAGGGCCAAATTTGGACCCCGGGCCCTAAGCTAGATGGACCAGTCATCAGCCTTGATATAAGGCAGCTTGCTAGATTTAAAAATACTGGTCCCCATACAGATCTTTCTCTCATTCTATGCTCTCCTCTCCCAACTCTGATCCCTTCCTCAAAAGGATAGCTGTGCCCCAAGAAACAATAACGTTCCAGTGTTCATAATCTGCTGGGGCTAATGAGTACCTGAAATGAGCCCTTCACTATAACAGCTTCTCAGCTGCTGCTATCCCAGTGTCCTGATGTTAATAGGTGATGCTAAAACTAAAGGGGGGGGGACAAAGCAGTGAGAAAATATCCTGTCCCCCCACCCATTTTTCCCCAGACCTTCACAGCTCTAGTTAAGATTTAGGTCTTCTAGCTTTTACATTGCCTGGGCCATCACATGGAAGGGTGGTAAAACACTAGCCAGGTGGCAATCCCAGGCCCTCAGGGCTCAGATGGTCATGATGTGGGAGACTGATTGGCTCTCCCATTTTTAAAAAAACTTAAAATTAGCCACAGGGTTCTGACAAGAGCAGTGGCGGGGGTGGGGGGAGAGGTGTTGTATCCTTCTCCCCATACCATTTTCTTCATACCCGTGTACCATTCAGTCATATATCTCCCACATTTGGCACTCAGTTTATCAACAGTAATCATAACTATAATAATAATATGACTGCTATTTTTAGTATTCCACAGACAGTTCGGGGGTTTGATTACACGTGTTTTCCTGGCTACTACAGAAAAGGGACAAAATAGAGGCTCACTGAGCATACTTTCCCTAGGAAAAATAAACCGGCTCTTTTTATCCATTTAAGGAATGTGGCAAGAAGAATAGCCCTTCCTTGGCATGAAAGAATCATGTCTTTCTAGGATTCCAAAACTGAATCAACGTTTTTTCCTTCAATGAATTATTCACTGAATGGTGACGTACTTCAGCATACCCCTCTGGGCTACAGGGGAGCCCTTTAAATTGCTTTTGGATCCTGTTCAAAAACCACCGAAGAAGAGCTGTCTAGGGCCTCCATCAGGGGGAATTCCCCGTCTCCAAGTTAAAAGTAAGCTTGGGTGTGTCTTCCTCCCCACATTCGTTTAAAGCACCATGGAAGACTCTTGGGGACCCTCTCCCTTACTTGCCTGAGTGAGTAGTCAAAGGGAAACTTTCCCCATGATTTTGGACATGGGGAAGTTTGGGGAAGAGGTTTGGGGAGCCTGTGATATATAGATCAGAATTTGAACATAGGAATTGAAATGTCTCTCTCCACCCCCCACCCCACCCCACCCCACCCCCAGTGCTTCTTTTCAATTCAAATAAGCTAGAACAAACCCTGTTTGGATCTTTGGATTTGCTATAGTATAGGAAGCACACCATCCAAGAATCTGTAGCTTCCATTTTCATGGCTACCTGATAAAATATTTGAGCAAAACAATATTTGTTTATTTCAACAGCCGTGGAGCTAAGCTGAAACATTTGGCTAGTTCAGGCAAATGGGGAGTTCCCTTTATGTAAGTTTTTTAAGGCAGAGGCAGAAGGAATAAAAAGACAAATCTGGGTAACAATGGGGCTTGGATTAAAGGGAAGAGGGGAGTACTATTCAGGGTTTGGAAAATATTGCTGGTTCTCAGAACCGTGGTGGGAACTGACAATTCAAGTCTCCCTAGATATCCTAGTTAATACACTGACATCCATAGCAGTGTATCTGTGGAACATGAGAGTTAAATTAACTACATTCTAGAGAAGAAATGCCAAAAATCTGTGCTGTGGTTGCAGAAGCTGAGCTGCTTGCAGAATCTTTTAAGGTGGCATTTGGTTATAGAAGAAGGGGCAGTGTCACTTTAAATCAAGAATAAGCGTAGGTTTGCTAGCTGACACTTAAGATATCACTCACTGGCTCCTTTATTTTAAAACAATGCTGTCTCATTTTAAAATGACACAGCTTTGTGGAACAAGACAGAACCACTTCTTGAAATGCTGATCTGAGAAAAAAGGAAAGGAAAGAAAAACAATGGAGGTATACTTTCAGTGTTTCTCTGTGATTTTTAGTGCTGCTGCAGTGACTTCCTATAGGTTGAGAGAGGTGGTTGGTGTTGAAGAACTAAGAGTTGTTTGATGAAATGCATTTTCAGTCCGGTACAGAGATAATTGATTAGATTTAGAAGTAGGGCTACCATCCCTTTTTACTGTTCATGGTTGGTACATATTTCAGGTCTGTACACAATAACTTGAAAACATATTTGTTATATTTATAGCCCACCTTTCTTCCAAGGAGGCGTACATGATCCTCCTCTCTCCATTTTTATTCTCACAACAACCCTGTGAGGTAGGTTAGGGTGACAGTTAGTGACTGGCCCAAAGTCACCCAGTGAGCTTCATGGCCTGAATGGGGACTAGAACTGCGGTCTCCTGAGTCCCAGTCTAACACTCTAACCACCACATCGCACTGGCTGTATGGATGGGTTGGCCATATTGTTTGGTTGTTGCAGTATTGCTCCTCATAAGAAAGAAAGCACCAATGGAAAATAGTAATGTTCACATGAATGATGAATCATAGAAGATAAGTTTGCCACTTTGGCAAATTGAATTCAGAGATATGCTCTGTACACAGCAATCTTTATTGACAAAAAATCTAGATCATTAATACAGCATTACTAGATAGGGAAATTCCCCCGGCACAAGGAAATCTGAGTACAAATTTGTACCACAGGAAGAAAGTGATTTCCCTGCTTGAATATCTCTCCCCCCCCCCCAGTTGCCAAAATATAGTTACCACTAAACAGTAATGGCAGGTTTTCCAATTCCATATTTAATAATTAAAATTATCCAATAATGGGACTAAATAAACATGATTGTCCTGTGGTTGGTACAAGCTCCTTGGTGCCTCACCTTATTTTGACTCACTGACAATGTATGCTTGGATTGCCCATAATTTGCCAACTTTAAAACTGGCAATGCTAATTAGATGCATTAACAAGTCAATTAATCCACAAAACAATGAAGCCAAAGCACTTGGATCTAAGTGAGTTAAGCCCGCTAAAATCAGCGGGACTTACACCACAATCCTACAAGTCTGCTGCACGACCATATATGTTATTCATAGAATCATAGAATAGTAGGGTTGGAAGGGGCCTACAAGGCCATCGAGTCCAACCCCCTGCTCAATGCAGGAATCCAAGTCAGAGCATCCCTGGCAGATGGCTGTCCAGCCTCGTCTTGAAGGCCTCCAGTATGGGAGAGCCCACCACCTCCCTAGGTCATTGGTTCCATTGTCATATTGCTCTAACAGTCAGGACATTTTTCCTGATGTTCAGCCGGAATCTGGCTTCCTGTAACTTGAGCCCATTATTCCGTGTCCTGCACTCTGGGATGATCAAGAAGAGATCCTGGCCTTCTTCTCTGTGACAACCTTTCAAGTACTTGAAGGGTGCTATCATATCTCCCCTCAGTCTTCTCTTCTCAAGGCTAAACATGCCCAGTTCTTTGAGTCTCTCTTCATAGGGCTTTGTTTCCAGTCCCCTGATCATCTTTGTTGCCCTCCTCTGAACCCTCTCCAGTTTGTCTGCATCCTTCTTAAAGTGTGGTGCCCAGAACTGGACACAGTACTCCAGATGAGGCCTAACCAGTGCTGAGTAGAGGGGAACTAGTGCTTCCCGGGATTTGGAAGCGATGCTTCTATTCATGCAGCCCAAAATAGCATTGGCCTTTTTTGCAGCCACATCACACTGTTGGCTCATATTCAGCTTGTGATCGACAACAATTCCAAGATCCTTCTCGCTTGTAGTGTTGTTGAGCCACGTATCCCCCATCTTGTAACTGTGCCTTTGGTTTCTTTTTCCTAGGTGCAGAACTTGGCATTTATCCCTGTTAAATGTCATTCTGTTGTTTTCTGCCCAGCACTCCAGTCTATCCAGATCACTTTGAATTTTGTTTCTGTCTTCCAAAGTATTAGCTATCCCGCCCAATTTGGTGTCATCTGCAAATCTGATCAGCATTCCCTGCACCTCCTCCTCCAAGTCATTAATACAAATGTTGAAGAGCACTGGGCCCAGGACTGAGCCCTGCAGTACCCCACTCGTTACCTCTCCCCAGTTTGAGAAGGTCCCATTGATAAGCACTCTTTGAATCTGATTCTGTAGCCAACTGTGGATCCACCGGATTGTTGTTTCACCTAGCCCACTTTGAGCTAGTTTGCTCATCAGGAGATCATGGGGCACGTTGTTGAAAGCTTTGCTGAAGTCGAGGTATATGATGTCTACAGCATTCCCATGGTCTACAAGGGAGGTTACTTGATCAAAAAATGAGATCAGATTTGTCTGGCAAGACTTGTTCTTGACAAATCTATGTTGGCTTCGAGTAATCACTGCATTATTTTCAAGGTGCTTCCAGATGGATTCCTTTATCATCTGCTCCAGAATTTTCCCAGGGATTGATGTCAGACTGACTGGTCTGTAGTTCCCAGGTTCCTCCTTTTTACCCTTTTTCAAGATAGGGACAACATTAGCCCTCCTCCAGTCATCTGGCACTTCCCCCGTCCTCCATGATTTCTCAAAGAGAATAGACAGCAGTTCTGAGAGTTCTCCTGCCAGTTCCTTTATTACTCTAGAATGCAGTTCATCTGGCCCTGGAGATTTGAACTCATTCAAAGGAATTAGGTGTTCCTTGACCATATGCCTATCGATCTCAAGCTGCAATCCTGCCCCTTCAGCCTGTACTTCGCCTTTGCCAGGGGGGGTCATAGACCCTGTTTTGGGAGAAGACTGAGCCAAAGTAGGAATTGAGCACCTCTGCCTTTTCTTTGTCATCTGTTATCATTTTGCCATCCTTATTTAATAGCTGAACAACCATTTCTTTCCTCTACCTTTTACTATGCACGTAGCTGAAGAAAGCCTTTTTGTTCTTTTTATTATCCCTCGCTAACCTCAGCTTGTTCTCAGCTTTAGCCTTCCTGATGCCATCCCTGCAATTCTGTGCTACCTGCCTGTACTCTTCCTTTGTTACTTGGCCTTCTTTCCACTTCCTCTATGTGTCCTTTTTTGTTTTCAGGTCATCCCTAAGCTTTTTGTGAAGCCACATTGGCTTCTTCTGTTGTCTTCCACCTTTTCTTCTTGTTGGAATTGTTTGTGATTGTGCCTTGAGAATTTCCTTTTTTAAAAGCTCCCACCCATCTTTGACTCCTTTTCTTGTTAGCATCACTTGCCATGGGACCTTACTGATCATTGTTCTGAGTTTATTAAAATCAGCTTTCCTAAAATCCAGGGTACACGTTTGATTACACTCGGTTTTTGCTTCCCTTAGAACCAAGAACTCAAGTACAACATGGTCGCTTTCCCCCAGAGTTCCTGTAACTGCTACTTTATCCACTAAGTCATCTCTGTTGGTTAGGATCAAGTCAAGGATAGCCGATCCTCTAGTTCCTTGCTCTACTTTCTGTAGGAGGAAGTTATCCATCACACAAGTCAGGAATTTCCTGGAGGGGCCATGTTTTGCAGAATTTGTCTCCCAACAAATATCGGGGAAATTGAAGTCCCCCATTACTACTACATCATGCTTCCTTAAAACATTGGCTATTTGCTTTTCAAAAGTTTCATCTTCTTCTTCGCCTTGGTTGGATGGCCAGTAGTAGACTCCGACCACCAGGCTCCTATTATTCTTTGCTCCTTTTATTTTGATCCAGATGCTCTTGATGGGGCTACCAAGCTCATCCTCCTGTATTTCTGTGCAGAGATATGTATTTTTCACATACAGTGAAAAACCCCACCTCCCGTTATGTTCCTCCTGTTCTTTTTGAACAAGTTATATCCTTCAATTGCTGTACTCCAGTCATGAGAGTCATCCCACCAAGTCTCAGTTATACCTATCAAGTCATAATTTCCCTCCTGTATTAAGAGTTCAAGTTCGTTCCGTTTGTTTCCCATACTCTGGGCATTAGTATATAGATGTCATACCAGCCTAACTTAGGGTGCATTCCTATACTGAAGTTACACCAACTCAGGGGCTTTGGGATTTAGTGGAAGCCCAACTATGCCAGTGCAACACCAGATATGCTGCCAACATGACAGCTACACTCACAAAACTGAATCAGCAGTGTGATGTTGCTGCAAAAAAGGCAAATGCAATTTTAGGTTGCATCAATGGAAGTATCGTTTCTAAGAGAGCAATCCTGTGGCTCCTAGACAGAGTCTGGGGGGGGGGGGCATAGGATAGTTCAGATCCAACAGCATGCCGACCTCGGATACAGAAGTCCAAGCTCCTTGCCCCCTCCCCATGCCCTCGCAGCCAGTGTAGAGAGAACCGTAGCTGCTACCTCTCTAAGGTCGCAAAGGTGACTTTGGAGGGGAGGGAAAGGGTGTGTGCTGGTGGACAGGGAGGGGATGGCTTAGGCCATATCCCACGCCTCCCCATCCTCCTTCCCTCCCCCTCCCTGATGCCTCAGCTAGAGAGGAGAAAATGCCCATCTAGCTAAAATGCAGAGCTAAGGGAGCACGGAGGCAAAGATCGCCTCCACCACTCCACCCTCTCTGCATTGGATGGCTGTAAGCCTCGGAGTTCAGAGGTTTATGGCCATCCCCATAGGATTGCGCCCTAAATCACAGGAATGGATGGACCACTTTACTCCATGCTGGTCAGACCTCACCTCGAAAATTGTGTCCGGTTCTGGACACCACACTTTAAGAAAGTTTTGGATAAATTGGAATGAGTTCAGAGAAGGGCAACAAAGACGATCAGGGGACTAGAAACAGAGTCATATGCGGAAAGATCGAAGGAACTGGGTATGTTCAGTCTTGAGAAGAGAAAAGTCTTGAGATCTTTTTACCTCAGTGCTATTTCACGCATTATGCCCCCCCACCCCCCCTCCAAGCTGCTATTAGACTTGTGGAAGGGGGGGAATACAGATATTTTCAGGTAAGACTTGCCTGCCAGTTTTACCAAGCCTTGGGGAAAGATTTAGGCTTCTCTGTGTTTGGACAAACACATATTTAAGGATTATTTATTTATCTATCTATCTATTACATTTCTATACTGTCTAATAGCTCAAGCTCTCTAGGCAGTTCACAACAATTATTATGATCTAAAAAAAAATATATTAGTAGCATTGCTGCCACTATTATCGATGTGTGCTTACACAATGGTAAATAAAACTATCACAGTTTGTCCATTCCGTGTGATTAGCTGAACATTTCATTAGGCTCTCAGAAGTAAGTTCCATTGAGTTCAATGGGGCTTACTTCCAGGTAGGTGGGTATAGGATTGCAGCCTGAGTTAGGAGGCTGTTAAGAACATTTATTTGCTCAGGAAAGGATAGTTTCTTCGGTATGTATATGTGCTATGTTCTTCCCAGCTTCTTGGGCAAAGGTCTTTAACTTCATTTTCTACCTAATACTTTTGACTAGGGATGCCATGGATTGAACCAGGGACCCTCTGCACACACAAAGCATGTGTTATACCACTGAGTTCTGGCTCTTCCCCTTTCTCTCAAGAGCTCAGTGTGGAATACACTAGGTATGTCTGTTTGTTCTCACAATAGCCCTTTAAGGTAGGTTAAGATGATGAATTATCAACTCATAATTATAATTATATAGATTATAGATGATAATTTATTATATTATAATTGATAATTATAATTATTAAGATTGCTGGGAGAATTATCAACAACCTCCGATATGCAGACGATACCACCCTAATGGCAGAAAGCGAAGAGGATCTAAAGAGCCTCTTGTTGAGGGTGAAAGAGGAGAGTGCAAAAGCTGGTTTGAAACTCAACATTAAAAAAACCAAGGTCATGGCATCTGGCCCCATCACTTCCTGGCATATAGAAGGGGAAGAAATGGAAGCAGTGACAGATTTTACTTTCTTGGGCTCCAAGATCACCGCAGATGGTGACTGTAGCCATGAAATTAAAAGACGCTTGCTCCTTGGGAGGAAAGCTATGGCAAACCTAGACAGCATAGTACGAAGCAGAGACATCACCTTGCCGACAAAGGTCCGCATAATCAAAGCTATGGTTTTCCCAGTAGCAATGTATGGCTGTGAGAGCTGGACTATAAGGAAGGCTGAGCACCGAAGAATTGATGCTTTCGAACTGTGGTGCTGGAGAAGACTCTTACGAGTCCCCTGGACTGCAAAGAGGTCAGATCAGTCAATCCTAAAGGAAATCAACCCTGAGTGCTCATTGGAAGGACAGATACTGAAGCTGAAGCTCAAATATTTTGGCCACCTAATGTGAAAACTCTCTGGAAAAGACCCTGATGCTGGGAAAGACTGAAGGCAAAAGGAGAAGGGGACGGCAGAGGATGAGATGGCTAGATAGTATCACCGATGCAATGAATATGAACTTGAGCACACTCCAGGAGAGAGCGCAGGACAGGAAGGCCTGGCGTGCTATGGTCCATGGGGTCACGAAGAGTCGGACATGACTGAACAACTGAACAACAACAACAACAAGATGATGAAAAATGGGAGGGCCAAGGTTAATGTTTAATGGCTGGGCAGGGATTTGAACGGCTGTCTCTCCAGTCTAAGGGCTTTTTCACACAGAACTTTTATCCTGCTATTAAGCTTGCTCACTCATGAAGTTCATAGGCCCTTTAGATGACGCCGTTAACCTCCAGGGCATCTCCTGGGCTAAATGACCTTTATTCCGTTTTTAAATAGATCCGGAGATAATGAGCTATCAAATTGCACTTGTGTTCCACTTGAGTTCCCTCTATGAAAAAGGAAAAGCCACAAGAAGAGGAGCTAGACCAATGAAACACATGGAAGACTCAGATAAGGGGGAGAAGGGGGGAGAAAAGGAAGCGCATGTAAAGGGAGTCTGTTGTGATCCTACATTTAAAATGGAAGCAGAAAGCC
Source organism: Heloderma suspectum (assembly GCF_057233095.1). NCBI lineage: Eukaryota > Metazoa > Chordata > Lepidosauria > Squamata > Helodermatidae > Heloderma > Heloderma suspectum. The sequence goes on along the minus strand of NC_139459.1, from coordinate 267,882,990 downwards.
CCATTTTAAATGCACGATTTTAGGCTGGTGTAGAGATGCTCTTTGTCCCAAACTCTATCCGCTGTACACCACTAGCTCTCTTGCTTTTGTGATCCCCCTCGCCCTGGCCTTTTTTCCAAAGGGTCACAAACAATAAATGCTCATTTGTTAATTGTTGTGCAGAGTCTGCAAGTCCTTCCTCAGGGTTCCACTTCTGCATGTGGATATCACATTGTTTCCAAGCGCTCAAAAGCACAATATATTGCATCTGGGAAAATGAGATAAATCACCCAGATGTTTGTTATTACGCAAGCTTGTGAGCCCGGAATGCAGTTGTGCCTGACTGAGGGAAACTAATCGATATTTCCTGGAACATCCCCAAAGAGGCACTGGCAGAGAAACACAAGCTCTCTTCTTCTGTTCTTCAGGGAAAAGAGGGTCCAAACAGCTGTTGGCTGAAAAGATTCAACAGCAGTTCCAAGGGGTAAAGGAAATGAGGTCGGCTACTTTTCCTGTTATTCTTGTCAGCCACCAAGTTTGCTTGTTTGTTTATTTAATCATATGATGTAGTTGTGTGCTGTCCTGCCATACAACTCTAAGAGCTTTATTACACGAGGCTGTTCATCAGCTGTATGCACTTTCAGTTTCATCGCAGAATTGAGATCCCAGCATTACATGAGGAGCATTTCCTTTCCTGCTTTTCCACTACATAACCTCTAGGTGGCACTGTGGTATAGCCGAATAGTGCAAATACACAAGAGGAAATCAAATTTTCTTTCACTTTCACAATTAAGGGCACAATCCTATGCGCGTTTGGACAGACAAAAGGCCTACAACTCCCAGCATTCCCCAGCCGGCTGGTGAATGCTGGGAGTTGTAGGCCTTTTGTCTGTCCAAATGCGCATAGGATTGCGCCCTAAATGTCACATTTTTCCTGCTCTAAAAGCTCCTAATGAGTAGGGAATGATGAGCGCATGATAAATGCCTTGTGTAGAAAAGCCCTAATACTCAATTTCTAATAAAAGTACTATTTTAAAAAGCAAGACCACTCCTTTTCTCACTAATGCCTCACTGTTTCATAACTTCTCTTTGTCTCTCTGGGTGCTTCCAGATGATTGAGGCTTTTATTGTGCAACCACCCTGCCTCATTCACAAGTTGCCCACCCATTTTAAAGGCACAAAAGTCCACCCTGTTCCCTGCTGCATCTAATCACCTTGTGTGGATTTCCCACCTTCCTTTGCTGGTGTGTATATTGAGGCAATTTTTTAAAAAGGAGGATGAACAGAAGGACTTGGCCCTTCCCCCGCCTCAATTACATTATGTAATTGTGATATTATGATATTAAGCTATTTCCATTAGACTGGAGCTTGTATTATCATTGAACAAAAGATTCAATATGCCTGGGACATACAGCCTTCCCCAACCTGGCACCCTCCAGATATGTTGGACTACAACTCCCAGCATCCCAGCCAGAATGGCTGGCTTGGGGATGTTGGGAGTTGTAGTCCAACACATCTGGGGGGCACCAGGTTGGGGAAGGCTGATTATGGTGGGGAAAGGCCATCATACCAAGCCCCTATAAACCAGCTTACAAGAGATCTGCTATCTAGGCCTAGATAAAAGCTTATTATCCCAGTACCCTGCAGCCCCCTCCATTTGTACTCAAGATCCGCAAGCTCACCCAGGCATGCAACAGCCTGGAAGTGTAACAAAATCCTTTTTGTTTTACCTTATGGTTGTTTTTTTGGCAGAAGAATTCTGCAGAATGCATATGCTTGCTTGAGTTTTGTTTTGTTGGTTGCCAGCATAGTCAAAGGTACTGATGGTTCCTTTGCTATAGGATTCTCATCAGAGGTCACTGAGATTTGTAAATGAAGCTCTTTTTGAAAATAAATAATTAAAAAAAGGAAACAAGCTTAAGAAAACAGGAAAAATGTAAGATAGAGCATACCTCAAATTGCCCTTCCTCCCCACGCCCTACAAAGGAAACAAACAAAAAAACACCACACAGTAAAGGGCAGGTCAGGTGCAGCCTTATCCTATTCCTTGTTTACTCAAGGGGAAGTTAAATGGGGGTTATTCCCATGTCAATGTGCATGTTGCAGCCACAGCAGCAGGTTCAATAGAGAGCGACGTACCTGCAACAGCCTTCCCCAACCTTGTTCCCGCCAGATGTTCTGGACTACAGCTCCCAGCATTCCTGGCCACTGGCCATGCTGGCTGGGGCTGATGGGAGTTGAAAGCACCAGGCTGCCCTCCAGCACCACTGGAGGGCACCAGATTGGAGAAGGCCGTTGCCGGCAGAAACGAGAAGCTTGCATCGTTTCTCACGCTAGCTTCTGCAGGCTAGCAATACAGCCACAGATGCCCGCCTGTGCGGGCTTCCCCCGCGTCGCTGGCTCCGTTCTTTCAGGCTCGCTTATCTCTGCGGCTTCAAGCCGTTCTTCAGAGCGAAATGGGGAAGTTTGCTGATTAGCTGTTCGGCTTGTCAATCACACGCCCGGGGAAATTCCAGAGTGGGCGGTTCTGAGTCACGCTTCCTCCTCTGGGCAGCCCAGCCGGAGAGGAAGTAGAAGGATGTCAGCGGTGCAAAGCGCAGCAAGTGCGGGAGCTGGCCGGAGCCCCGTCCCGAGATCATTCACAGGTAGGACCGGCGCCTACGCCCCTCTCCCCCGCATTCTCCCATGGGCGAAAGTCGAGTCCGTTGCCCCAGCGTGGAATCCCTGGGAAGAAGGAAGGAGGGAGGGACGTGTGTCGTGCTCAGCGCTCGGGAGAGCCGAGTTACCGGGCTCAGCTGGGATGCTCGGTGCAAGTGATACTGGCTGGGGAAATAAACGGGGTGCCTCTCATATTTTGTGGAACCCTGAAGTCTGGGAAGCAAGGGCAGAATCCTTCAAAGCAAGACCAACCAAGTCAAGACTGGATCTACTTCTGCTTTAATAAGGGATTGTATTGCTCCTGATGGTGGCAGAGGCAGGCATGATCTAATTCGGACCCAAAATATGGCACCTTAAAGACAAATATATTTATTCTGCCATAAGCTTTTGTGGACTGTAGCCCTCCACAAAAGCTTCTGCTAGAATACATTTGTTAGTCTTTAAGGTGCCGCATGACTGTTGTTTTTGCTGCAACGGACTAACACAGCTGCTTTCTGGAAATCGTAACTTGGACCAATTTCGTCAGTGTCTGGTAAATGATTTCCCTCTAACGTGCATTGTATATATCATAGTTGTCCTCTTAGACAGCATAAGAGTTAGCTGTAGATTTGTGTTGTGATCTTGAATGCCAGTGTAAGCAATTAAAGTGGTTAGCACTTAAGAAAAGGCTTGCGAGTGCTGTTTGTCCCATTTATTTATTTATTTTACTACATTTCTATACTGCCCAAAAGCTGAAGCTCTCTGGGTGGTTTGATGATGGTAGATCTAGATTTTGTTGAGAGGTCAATTTTCTTTCAAAAGTTGAAAGAAGACTTTGTAAAAAGGACCCTGGCAGTGACAATAACATAGTACATCTGTCAGTTCTTCTTCTCAAAGTATTACCCCCCCTTGTTTAAAAGGAGGTCAAATCTGTTATGTTAATGAGGTGCACACATTTTGGGAGCATGAGTGGAAAGATCATGTCAGACTGTGATGCCATGTAAATGAGTAAAATGATTTACTAATTTGTTGAGTGTTGCTCTTGGCTTTGGACCAGTTGACCTGCCTAGATACTTATGACACCAAGCGCCCAATAATTTTCATGTAGTTCTACTGATTGCAGTGGAGGTTACTCCCCGATAAATGTGCATGGCATTGTAGTCTTAACTTCATGCATTTATGTGAATTCTATTCTCCTCCCAAGGGGTCCAGGATAGCATATAAGGAGGTATACCATTTTATGCCCTCATAATTACCATGAGGCTAAGTTGGGAGACAGTGGCTACCTAGTGAGCTTCTTGGTTGAGCAGAGAATTGAACCCATTTCTCCTCGGTACAAACCCAAAACACTTTCCATTGAACCATCTGGGCGTTTCAGATAATTTTCTTCTTCAGGTACTTTTCCTTCTCAGAATAAGGTATTACCGCTATTTTACAGTTGAGGAAAACAAAGCTGAGGGTAAGTGGTTACAGTACATACGTGACAATGAACTTGGTGCTGCAGTGTTATACATGCTTTGGAATATGCTCCAATGCAGCCTGCCTTAACTGGGTGCCCCGTCCAGATGTTTTGGTCTTCACCTCCCACCAGCCCTAGCCAGCATGGTCAACAATGAGGAATGCTGGGAGTTCTAGTCTGAAACATCTGGAGGGTAACCAGATTGGGGAAGACTGTCTCAATGGTATGTAGTGTTGAGTAAAAATGCATGAAATTGGGTTGGAAGTCTGTATTCACATATTTGGACTTGCTACAGGGTTAACTGCAAATATTTTGTGGGCAGTAACTTCGAAAGAAACAGGAAATAAGAGAAAGGTATATCGCCTCTCTAAGAGCAGTTACCCTGATAAACATTAACTCAGCTTCTTCAAAGTGTAAACTCGTATTGTTTATGCCACTGTAAATTTACAGTCAAGGAAAGGGTAAAGCACATCATAATCTTGCTGTTGTGGTCTAACTTGGGAAGGTGACTTCTAAACTAGGGAGAAGCATGCTGCTAATATATACCTAGTTCCAAAGATGCTTTCCTGCTCTGTGATCAAGGGTGCTTCCAGATGAGGCATCTGTTACTTCTTTTTTTTATCTCTTAGTGGCTTCTGGTACCGTTGACCAACGTATCCTCCTGGATCGGTTCCGTGAGTTGGGGGCACCAGTTTATGCTGGCTTGGCTTTTACATATGGGGTCAGTTCCAGAGAATAACTTTGGGTGACTGTGCCTCAGCCCCTGGCAATTGAATTGTGGGGTGCCACAGGGTAGCATTCTGTCACCAATGTTGTTTAACATCTTTACGAAGCCATAGGAAGCAATCATTAGGAGATTCGGAGCAGTATGCTGATGACACAGCTCTATTTATCTGTAAGATCTGAATCAGGAGAAGCCGTGTACATTTTGACCCCGTGCCTGAATGCAGTTATGGGCTAGTTGTGGGCTAGTAAACTGAGGTTGAATCCTGTTAAGTAGAGACCTTATGGGTGGGCGGTTCCCAGGTCCAGGAACTGGGGTATTTGCTTGTTCCGGACAGGGTTGCACTCCATCTGTAGGAGCAGGTATGTAGTTTGGAGGTGCTCCTGGATCTAACCTTGTCACTGGGGGTTCAGGTGACCTCAGTGGCCCACAGCTCCCATTACCAACTTCAGTTGGTGGGCCAGCTACACCCATTCTTGGATGGGATAGCCTAGCCACTGTGATGCATGCACTGGTAACCTCACGGCTAGTCTACTATAATCTGCTGTATTTGGGGCTGTCCTTGTGCTTGATTCAGAAGCTGCAGCTAGTGCAGAATGCAGCAGCTAGGATGTTCAGAGGAGCTCCTACCTATATACATATTACGCCTGTGTTAAAAGAACTGTACAGGCTGCCTATTAGGTTCCAAGCCATGTTCAAGATTCTTATGTTGACATACAATGCCCTAAACAACTTGGCTTCAGACCGCCTGCCACTATATATACCCAGTTGACCCCTGAGATAATCTGAAGAGGCTTTAATGGTTGTTCCATGACTAATAGAATGTCACCAGGTAATATCACAAAAGTGGGCTGTCTCATTAGTGGTGCTCACTCTCTAGAACACTCTCCCATGCGTGGTCTGAGAAGCAGAAACTATGCCACGTTTCAAACGCCTCTTGAAAATGTATCTGTTTATACAGGTTTTACCTAGCCTGTAATGGACTACAGCTCTACTCTGTTTTGTATTTGTTTTTGCTATAATGTTCTTAATTATTTTTATTTTGGTTTTATTGTAAGACAAATGGATTTTAGTGTAACCGCTTAGAGATTTGATTATATTAAGTGCTGTATATGCATTATAAATAAATACGTGCATTAAAACAGAGCCAAGGCTTTTCCATTTGTACTTTTCTATGTGGGAATTTGCTGAAGCAGTCAGCCAACAGGGCAGCAAGTACATTCTGTGAACATTCTCACATCTTTCCACAGGTAATGGTCACTGAGAATGGGTAGTTAACTGCTGTTTTATAGGCCATTAAAAAAAAATCCCACGATGCACAATCACACTATGCCAACAGCAGCAGCTCAAGCAGGCTCCTACTAGTGTCTCTTTAGCTCTTAACTTATTATTCTAATATCCTTTTGCTTATAATATAGAAGGTGCTTTTGTGAATATATTTGCTTCTTCACTGGTCCTGAGACATGGTGTCAGCTATTCCTTCCTATAGGTCTTTAGCAGGGGTAGCCAGATGTTTTTGGACTGCAATTCCCATCAGCCCTAGCCAGCATAGCCAACTGTGGGGGGTGATGGGGCTTGCAGTCCAAAAAGCAATAGGATCTTCAGCCCGAGAACAGCCATTTCCCGCAAGCTACATTTGCTCTTGGCACAGACTATTGTTGTTGTTGTTGTTGTTGTTCAGTCGTTCAGTCGTGTCCGACTCTTCGTGACCCCATGGACCATAGCACGCCAGGCCTTCCTGTCCTGCGCTCTCTCCCAGTGTGTGCTCAAGTTCATATTCATTGCATCGGTGATACTATCTAGCCATCTCATCCTCTGCCGTCCCCTTCTCCTTTTGCCTTCAGTCTTTCCCAGCATCAGGGTCTTTTCCAGAGAGTTTTCTCTTCACATTAGGTGGCCAAAATATTTGAGCTTCAGCTTCAATATCTGTCCTTCCAATGAGCAGTCAGGGTTGATTTCCTTTAGGATTGACTGATCTGACCTCCTTGCAGTCCAGGGGACTCGTAAGAGTCTTCTCCAGCACCACAGTTCGAAAGCATCAATTCTTCGGCGCTCAGCCTTCCTTATAGTCCAGCTCTCACAGCCATACATTACTACTGGGAAAACCATAGCTTTGATTAGACGGACCTTTGTCGGCAAGGTGATGTCTCTGCTTCGTACTATGCTGTCTAGGTTTGCTATAGCTTTGCTCCCAAGGAGCAAGCGTCTTTTAATTTCATGGCTACAGTCACCGTCTGCGGTGATCTTGGAGCCCAAGAAAGTAAAATCTGTCACTGCTTCCATTTCTTCCCCTTCTATATGCCAGGAAGTGATGGGGCCAGATGCCATGATCTTGGTTTTTTTAATGTTGAGTTTCAAACCAGCTTTTGCACTCTCCTCTTTCACCCTCAACAAGAGGCTCTTTAGATCCTCTTAGCTTTCTGCCATTAGGGTGGTATCATCTGCATATCGGAGGTTGTTGATAATTCTCCCGGCAATCTTAATTCCGACCTGCGATTCATCCAACCCGGCGTTTCTCATGATGTACTCTGCATATAAGTTAAATAAGCAGGGTGACAATATGCAGCCTTGTCGTACTCCTTTCCCAATGTTGAACCAATCGGTTGTTCCATGTCTGGTTCTTACTGTTGCTTCTTGACCCTCGTACAAGTTTCTCAGGAGACAGGTAAGGTGGTCTGATACTCCCATCACTTTAAGAATTTGCCACAGTTTGTTGTGATCCACACAATTGAATACCACCTCATTAATATTGGAGTACTAGCAGTGGGATTTTGGTGTGTAAGCATTTCCACTGATGGCATTATTAGATTAACAGTGCAATCCTATCCATTCCTGCTTAGAAGAAGCCCCATTGAGTTCGATGGGACTTACTCCCAGGTAAATAGGTATAGGATTGTAGCCTCAATATGTCAGTGTTATTACCTCACTCAGTGGTGCTGTTGGTTGTGTGTCTTGCCCAGCTCTCTTAAATGTGAATGGTTTGGTAATCCTGCATTCCTCTTTTCAGGCAATCCAAGGGTTACTTCACGAGCTATTCTGGGAACGGAGCAGATGGAATTTTGACTCTTGGGTTATGTACTGATGCTTTCCTATAAGCAAGGCTGAAATCACTTTTAGTCTTCTTCATAACGGGATGATCTTGGGAAAGGTTTGCTTTTGAGTAGCTTTCTGATGGAGTAGTTTGAGTGGCTTTCCAAGCTGTAGTTGTGTTTCCCGAAGGTAAGACCCAGCTTTGGTAAAACATGGGCAGGTGTAACTACAAGACCAGAAGAAGGATTTCTTTCTTTAGCTATTGTCTTAGGACCTTTTGAGGCAATCAGTTTCTTAAGCAACGAACGTATAGTACTGAGGTCTCAGATGTGGTGCCTATGAGCACCTGTGTGCCCATGGACACCACTTGGTACTCACCAGGCTCTCTGCCCCTCCTGATTTTTACTTCATTTCTTAACATTTTTAACATTACAAGAATTTTTTTTAACTGGGAGTCTGAAATCCTTAGTAGTCTTGTTTGCAGGGCATGGAGAGAGACAAGTGGGTTTGTGAGGGAGATGTATTGTGAGGCACACTCTTATCCAGCAAAGCCAAATGCCAGGAGAAATGTTACTAGTCCTCAGAAAATCAATCTGTTACTCTATGTCTGGTATCTGACACTGTACATCCCCAAATACTCGCCTTTCTCACTAATCCATGAATTCCATTCTTGCCTGCTGCAGACTGAAATGCTACCACCTAAGCCAGACACTCTAATACAGGGGTAGGGAACCTCTTTCAGCCCAAGGGCTGAATTCAGTTTTGGAGAAGCTCTTGGGGGCTGCATTCCAGTGATGGACTGGGCCAAAGGCAAAGGGGGTGAAGCCAAAGGCAAAAGAGGTGGGGCCAAAATACAACCCCACCCCCACCCCGGATTTTGTAGCTTAAAGCTCTTACTGCCAGTAAACCTTAGGGGAGGCATCTCAAGAATGGGGGGGAAATTGCACAAAAGCCGGGAAAGTAACGAATAATTGGTGGTTAGGGGAAAGGGTGTGGGGCCAGGAGAAGGGGATGTAGCCATCTGGGGAACCATGGAGGGCCAGGCTGGGACCCCAGGAGGGCTGGATTTGGCCCCTGGGCCTGAGATTCCCCATCCCTGCTCTAATATAAAGTTCCAAACTCCCTTTAATCCCTCTTTCTGCTCTGCATAATACTGTGCATGCTGTTCCAAATTGCCCACTGACCCAGGGCCTTTAACCTTTTTGTGCTTGATAAAGGTTTGCCTGCCCTTTGGGCCTTTAACCTTTTTGTGCTTGATAAAGGTTTGCCTGCCCTTTGGGCCTTTCTTACTTGCATGGACCCTTGATACATCTCATTTAGGCTCATTCTAATGACTGCCCGAAGCCTCCTAGAAACAGGCTTGTACCTCCTTCCCATTAGCAGGTTTGATTATAAGAAGAGGTCTACCTATTGCTGGACATCAAGCCCTTCTGTGATTTTATTGGACTAGGCTGGGAGAGGATATGCTGAAGAATGCGTTCTTGGCTCATTAGTTCGAATCCTACAATGTCCTGGTTTGCACATAATGACAACCCAGAATATGGGATGAATCATGGGTTCTTGTTGAATCATGAGTTATCTTTATGTGCAAACCCTGCAGTATGGTTTATCTATGGGTTGTTAACCATGAACAACCCAGAGTTCACAACCCAACAACAAATGATGGGTTGTCTTCCTGAGTTCACACAACATGACAACCCACACTCAGGGTTGAGTGTGGGTTGTCACTGAACCATGGGTTGTTGTTGAACCATGGGTTTTTGTGTTGGGTGAACCCAGCTGTGCTAACAAACTATGGTTACTTAATCACAAACAACTCACACTTCACAACCCAACAACAAACCATGGCTTCTCTTCATATGTTGTTTGTGGTTAACAGAAACAGTTTGTTAGCGTGGCTGGGTACACAACACAACCCATGGTTCAGTGACAACTCACACTTAACCCATACTTAACCTTGAGCGTGGGTTGTCATGTTGTGTGAACCCAGTCATTGTGAAACCATAGTCCAAGATTCGCACATAAAGGCAACCTATGATTCAACAACAACCCACAATTCAACAGCAACCCATACTCAAAGTTATATTCTGGGTTCTCGCTGTGTGGAAACCAGACCACTGTCTGACACATCTCAGCACCTGCATAGCTGCATTGCCTTAAGTCCAATAGCGAGGCTGCCCCAGCTTCCCAAGATTTCCTCTGTAATCTTGAGAAACAGAACTGAGGCTCTTGTGATTCTAATTGATGCATGAAAAATGTTGATTACGTTGCTCTTAGTGACCTAAGCAGCTTGGTTTTTTTCTCTTCCATATGCCAGTCAATGCTTAATTGAAGTTAATTAAACTAGCAGCAAACTGGCAGTATCTGTGCTGATAACAGCTGGAATCACTGCTAGAACTTGTATAGTAGTATAGAATTTACACTGAGTTGGAGAGTGATAAATGTTATGGGTAAAATGTAGCATGTACAAATGTGTGAAGAGAGGTGTTAATTTTAATACTGTCATGGTTCCTGTTTCTTGGTCAAGTTGATCTGGCCTTGTGGTCTTGCTTGCTATGTCTGCCGCAAAAAAAGGAGATTGGGTACCTGGCAGGATCATTTCTCCCCCACCCAATTTGCCATTTGAGGATGATGGTGTAGAGGAATGCACATACACTTATTTCCTTTCTTGCAGTCCATTTTTTAAAAGTTTAAAATCACACAATCTAAGCTACTTTTTGCAGAGTAGGGGGAAATACAGGTATCAATTCAAATTTTTCACCATCCAGTTAACAGAAACAGAACAGGGATGAGTTTCAAATAGGATTCTAAGAACATAAGTTGAGCCATGCTGGATCAGACTAAATGTGTATCTGGTCCAGCATTTTGTTTGCACAGTGAACAACCAAGTGCCTATGGGAAGCCCACAGGTAGGACATGAGTACAGTAGCGCCCTCCCACTTGTGTTCCCCAGCAACTGGTGTACAGAGGCACATTGCCTCTGATCCTGGAGGTAATGTCTAGCTATCATGACTAGTAGACGTTGATAGCCTTATGCCCAGTGAATTTTAACTTTTTAAGTTAAATAAACTTATTTTATTTAATAAAATAAATAAATAAATAAATCACGACATCTTGTGGTAGCAAATTCCATAGTTTAACTATGCACAGTGTGAAGAAATACTTCCTTTATCTGTCCTGGATTTATCTGTCCTACCATTCAGTTTCACTAGATGACCCAGATTCTGGTACTATGAAAGAGGCCTGTCTACTTTCTTCACACCATACATAATTTTATGCACCTCTGTCATGTCTTCCCTTACCCTTTTTCTAAGCTAAAGAGCCCTAAGCATTGCAGCCTTCTCATAGAGGAGTTACTACAAAGATCCCTGATCATTTTGGTTGTCCCTCACCTTCTCCAGCTCTACAGTATCCGTTTTGAGATGCAGTGATCAGAACTGTACATATTAAAAGTTTGGTTACACCATAGATTTGTACATACGGGTGTTATAGTATTGGCAGTTTTACATTCTAAGACCCGCAGTTCCTAGCCATGTTAGATGCTCTGAAGCACATGGAGTTTTTCACTGCTTTCTACAGTAGTTTGCTGACTTGTGTAGGTAGGTGTGTGGGCTTTTAAATACAAAGGTCAGTGTACTATGTATTTTTTTGCAGGTTGTGCAAGGCAGGGCTAGTGGGAGGAAGGAAGCATGTGGCCAACAGATGCAGTTGTGCCAATCTTTCTACATACTAGAGTTGTCTTTGCCATTATAAGCCTGCCAAGAGCAGTACTGTCTGCTCTTCTGTGACTTTTGCCTTCCCGCGTTTTAGCCTTGCTCTCTGTCGAATCCTTTCAGTATTCTCTCTTGTAAATGTAATTGTTGATCATCCTTTCTATATGTAAGGATATACACAAAAATTGCAAACTCAGTAGGGCTTGCAAAAATTATTTTAGGCTTGTTCAATAAAATGAATTTTAGACCATGCTGACATATGTTAAAGTGAAAATTCCAGCATACCAAGATCTACTTGAATTTCCTCTGCTAGTTGCACACAATCTCCAGTCTACTACTGTTTAGCACCTATTTTGTGCCAACTGTGGTTCCATATTTTCTTTCCCGTATGTGAAGAGCCTATATTCTTATCTATGGCTCATAATAGCCTACTATCATCTGAATTTCTTTTTCCTGAAATCTTATGATCATTTTACATTTGCATGGCAATGGAGGTCACAGTGGGGTTTTTCTCCTTTTTCCATTTTAATGTGTCTCTTTCATATGACTTTCAGGTTCTCTGATTTATGTTCTGGAACAAGCTGGTCAGGAATTGGATCTGTGGCCCCCTAGAACAGCCTTCTCTGACCTGGTGCCCTCCAGATGTGTTGGACTACAACTCCTGTCACCCACAGCAGCATAGCTATGTGGCTGAGGATGATAGGAGTTGTAGTACAACACATCTGGTGGGGGGTCCCAGTAGGCATATTCCCTGGAAATAGTCCTTGTAGCTCTCTCATGTTCTTTGGATGACATATGTCAAAAAGACTTCTGTGATATGCACTGTGGGTTGTTCTTTGGGTGGTGTTTTTTTTTTTGTTGCACTTTGTTCTCCACAGCATAAGGAACTGTCCGTAATAGGCTTATTTCATAGAGGTCAGTGAAAAAGGCATCACAGCACCCAATATGAGAGTGCATTATATGTTCTAGCTTGGTTTTCATAAGAACATAAGAAGAGCCATGGTGGATCAGACCAAAGGTCCACCTTTTCTAGCATTTTGCTCACAAAGTGGCAAACCAGTTGCTTGTGGGAAACCCATAAGCAGGACATGAGTGCAATTGTACCTTTCCACTCATGTTACCCTGGTGTACATAAGCAACTGGTGTACATAAGCATACTGCCTCTGATATTGGAGGTAGCATTTAACGATCAAGACTAATAGCCAGTGATAGCCTTCTCCTCCATGAATTTGTCTAAATCCCCTTTTAAAGGCTTCCAAATTTGTCACCATCACTACATTTTGTGGTAGCGAATTCCATAGTTTAACTATGCGCTGTATGAAGAAGTACTTCCTTTTATCTGTCCTGAATCTCCCACTAATCAGCTTCATGGGATGACCCCAGGTTCTAGTATTATGAGAGAGGCAGAAAAATGTCTCCCTATCTGCTTTCTCCACACCATGCATCATTTTGTACTCCTCGGTCATGTCTTCTGTCATTTGCCTTTTCTCTAAGTTAAACAGCCCCAGATGTTGCCTTAGGTTGTTGAATTATTACTTCAAAAAGGGATCAAACTAAAAATGGAACCAAACAGTGGATTTTTAGATATAATGACAATTAGGCATCGCTTGCACACAGCTCTTGCTAATCTCTGTGAATGTTTGGAAGTCTGTCAGCCAGCCTTCCCCAACATGGCTCCCTCCAGGTGTTTTGGACTACAATTCCCATCAGCCCCAACCAGCATGACCAATGGTCAGGGATGATGCGGGTTCTACTCCATAATATCTGGAGGGCACCACATTGGTTAAGGCTGCTGTTAGGAGCCCCGCGTTAGTTAGTTAATTAATTAATTAATTATGGTTATATATCACTTAATATAATCAAATCTCTAAGCAGTTTACATATAAAAATATTTTTAAAAAATCTTTTTCTAATGGTTATTGTTTACTGACATTGTTAATTTATGCTGGTGGGAAGAAAATGGCGACAAACAGAATCCAGACTGTAATGTCTGAACAAGATTGGAGCAAGGTTCCTTGCTTAAAACTTGCAGGGTTGTTTTGTGCCCAGGTTTCTGGATTGGACAGGTAACAGTGGTAGCAATTCCAAGAAGGGGTGTGTGTGTTTATTTTATATATTTATTACAGTTATTTATGTCCTGCTCTCATAGTCTGAAGATTTTCAGAGCTGCTCATGATTAGAACAGTTCTCACAAAATTAAAGCATGAAAACACATTTTTAAAGCAGCATCAGCACATTCAGGATAAAAACCGATACACCTTCAGATTAAAAAATCTGAAAGAAAACGGCAACCTCTAGCACAATGCTAGTAGAGTTAATTGGCATGCTAGTGTCGACTTGGAAACTGACTAATAATCTCCTAGAATTAATGAATTCTGAGTGCAAGAATTTGTTTTGGCTACCAGAACAGAATGGAACTCACAGTCCTTTCACATAAAAATCCACTCCTGATTACCCCAAGCTTTCGTCATTGTAGTCCTATAATTTAGGGTGGGCAGTGGGGGAGTCACTTTGTTGCTATTATTATTAAACAATTGGTAGTCAGAAATTCTTGCTCATCTACTGCAAAACTTCCAGAGACCTACCAGTAGATTCAGACCTACCTTCCACTGTCCCTGCCCCTCTCCCTGCCGCACTAAAAGGCCGGGGCAAATTGAAAGGTGCAACCTAATTTAGGAGAGAGAAGCTTTTTAGTTGTTGCTCTTGTTAGACAATTTGGAGTGAGAGTCCCTTGCTGATCTACTGAGATCTACCAGTAGAGTGTGATCTTCCTTCTTCCCACCCTTGCTTGAAGACATGGAATTGAAAACCTCAGTGATCTGTTCTTCTTGCAGAAGCTGCAGTGTGGGTTGTCTGCTTGCCAGCCATTCCTTCCTTCCTGCTTTTTCAGCCATAAAACAAAACAAAAAATCTGACTCCCCCCCCCCCTTTCCTGTCTTGTACTTTTGTGTCTAACACTTTGAGGTGAGTTGTGGGCTGGTTTGTGCTGGTGGTACAGCCATTTCAGTAGGCAAAGTGGAGAAAAGGTGGGCTATGTTGAGTTACCTTGTGGTTCCTTCTCTTGACTTTCACAAGTCTGCAGATACTACTGTCTCATGACTTAGTGTGAGGGGGTGTTTCTTCCTGACAACGCCATACTTTCAAAAGAAGCAGCTCTTCATCTTTTCATGTCTGCCTGTCTTTTTAGTCAAGGCTAGTGCTTTTGGTGCTAATAAAGGAATTGCCTAACTATGGATTTTGGATATCTTCCCTGGATTTATATATTTTTTACTCATGAACCAGCATGGTCATCTTTTGCTTTTTATGTACCCCTCAAAGTGTCCCATTGAACACATTCAGACAATAAGAATTTGGGAGAGGGGTGGGAACAAGAACACAAAACAGAATATTTGAGGGCCTGTCTCTGTGTGTCTGCCTCTCTTCATGGATAAAGCAGGAGAGCGGTTTCTAGGCTTTACATGAAAAGTTTTGTCTTGCTCCATTACTGCTCTGTTGCTGGGGTGTTGAACCTCTTTTGGCCGAATTCCATTTCAGAGAAGCTCTCGGGGCCACCTTCCAATGGTGGGTGGGGCTGGAGACACAAGATAAAGGCAACAAGGGTGGGGCCAGAATACCAAAAACACCAGGATATTTGAGTTTAAAATGCATAGTTAAACTATGGAATTTGCTACCACAGGATGTAGTGATGGCCACCAATTTGGATGTTTTTAAAATGGGGTTGGACAAATTCCTGGAGGAGAAGGCTATCAGTGGCAACTAGTCTTGATGGCCATGTGCTGCCTCCAGAACCAGAGGCAGTGAGCCTATGTACACCAGTTGCTGGGGAAGATGGGTGGGAGGGTGCTGTTGTGCTCATGCCCTGCATGTGGGTTCCTGGTCGACAGCTGGTTGGCCACTGTGTGAACAGAACGCTGGACTCAATGGACCCTTGGTCTCATCCAGCAGGGCTCTTCTTCTGTTCTTAAAGCTCTTAGTTCTAGTAGCTCAGGCTTAGGAGAGGCATTTCAACCTTTTAGAATGAGGAGAGGGAACATACACATGCTGGGAGACCACCAAATGACTGACAGTCTGGTGAAATGGTTTGGGGAAGGCGGCATGGCCAGATTTGGCCCCCAGGTGCCCCAGATTTGGCCTGAGGTTCTGCACCCCTGCTCTATTGCTTTAAGCAATTTCTCTCAACCAAGTTCACTTCTACCATTGGAGCTGGGCTGGAAGAAAACTGCTTAAAGCAATGCAGTGCAACGGAGAGTTCCCTCTTCCCTATGTGCTCTTTTTTATGTAAAGAACAGACGAATCCCCTCCCCTCACTCACCCACTTTATATGTGAATGGGGTAGGCACATGCCTAGTTTGGCCCCAAGGCCGCCTTCCCTCACGTTCCCACTGACGTGACATTCCCCCTTCCTTATATGGGATTCTACCATGTGGCTGGAGCTCTGGTGCTTGTAGGGTGCTTCAGAAGTGGGGATTAGACATGTTTACCTTTTTGACTAGGGCAGGTGAATAAGACAACCATGTGAAGGGGTGCAACTGTGTGTGTGTCTTTGGGCTACTATGACGTATTGTACACGAGGCTGCCTTTTGAAAATGGTCCAGAATTTTCGTTAGCTCAAAATGTGGTGGCAAGACTGCTAACTAGGACAGGGTGTTATTTTTTTGTTATTATTACATTCATATCCCACCTTTTTTCCTCTTGCAAGGAACCTGAGGTGGCTTACAGAGTCCTCCTCCTCTCTGTTTTATCCTTGCAACAACCCTGTGAGGTAGGTTGGGCTGAGAGTCAGTGACTGGCCCAAAGTCACCCAGTGAGCTTCATGGGAGTGGGGACGAGAACCCTAATCTTCTGAGTCCCAGTCCAGCACTCTAACCACCATGCCACATTAGCTCTGTTATGAGCCCCTCAATACCAGGGCTTCACCATTTTCACTGGCTCCCAGTACATTTCCAGGTCTAGTGCTGGTTTTGACCTTCAGGGCCCTTTCTGAGTACTTGCGGGGCTACCCCTCTCCTCATGTACCTACCCAAACCTTGAGATCCTGGAGGCCCTTTTCCAAGTATCCTTGCCGAGCGAGGCACTGCTGTGTTAGCTATGGGAGAGAGGTGGTGGCCTAGCTGTGGAATGCTCTACCTAGAGAGGCGCGACTGGTGCTTACCTTGGCATCATTGCAGTGCCTGCGGAAGATCTTTGAATAACCCCAGGCCTTTTTATCTATTTTAACTTTAAGCGATTTTTATTCTCTACAGTGGTGCATTTACTCTGATGCTGTATTTCTGCTTCTTGATTCCTTGTTATAAGCCACCCTTAAAATTTATTATTGGCTAGCCTATGAATACTGTAAATACATAAATTTTGGCACCTAGTTGCTGGGAGTGTGTTCGGAGAGTTTCTAAGGCTGCAATCCTAAACCCACTTACCTGGGAGTGAGCGCCATTGAACTCAGTGGGACGTACTTCTGAGCAGATATGCATTGGATTGTGCTGTAATTCTCATTTTAGTGGGAGGGCTTTAATCACATGCTTAGCACTTGTTCTGAAGATCAAAGCACGTCCTCAAGCTAACGGCATTAAGTAGCGACAATGTCTGTTTGATCAATTTTAGATTAGTCGGACAACACCATTTAAAAATCAAGTTGATTATTTTAATATACCTATCAAAACTGCAAATGGCAGAGACAGCACTGTAGAAGACACATCCCTCCTTCTCTGTCAGACACACACATCCACCCATCTAAAAACAAAGCATGCTTTTCTCTCAGAACTGTTGTTTTAGTCAAATGCAAACTGATGGAGATTGGGTGTGCTGATCCATTCGAACTCATACATTAATGGACTAAGACTGCACACCTGTGCCCACTTACCTGGAAATAAACGTCACTAGATATAAGCGTATTAGAACACTTACTTTGGAGAAAACTTGTATAGGATTGCACTATACGTCTGTCAGGATTTTGCCCCGAGTTTCTTTATGCTAGAGGTACCAGAGCTGACTTGGGCATGTCCTCTAATAGTTAAATGTTGAGCCTTCTAGTGCAGCCTTCCCCACCCTGCTGCACTACTAGATATTTTGGACTGCAGTTCCCATCAGGCGTAGCCAACATGGTCAATGGTCAGGGATGGTGGGAGTTGCGGTCCAGAAACATCTGAAAAGTCCTAGGCTCGCAAAGTCTTCTCTGCTGATACACAAACAGCTTATTATCAAAATGGATGCCATCA
Organism: Heloderma suspectum; assembly: GCF_057233095.1. Taxonomy (NCBI): domain Eukaryota; kingdom Metazoa; phylum Chordata; class Lepidosauria; order Squamata; family Helodermatidae; genus Heloderma; species Heloderma suspectum. Next base: position 267,865,236 of record NC_139459.1, on the reverse strand, counting down.
TCTCATCTTTGGCAGCTTATAAGCATTCTCCTAGAACAATCCTATATAAGAACAGCATAAGACTATAAGAGCCATGCTGGATCAGACCATCTAGTCCAGCATTCTGTTCACACAGTGGCCAACCAGCTGCCCACGAGAAACCCACAAGTAGGGCATGAGTGCAATAACACTCTGCTGTTCGTATTCTCCACCAACTGGCATATGTAGGCGTACTGCCTCTGATGCTAGAGGTAGCATATAGCAATTATGGTTAGTCCAGAATCTCCCACCAGTCAACTACATGAGATAACCCCAAGTTCTAGTATTATGAGAGAGGGAGAAAAATGTCTCCCCATTCACTTTCTCCACATGATGCATAATTTTGTACGCAACAAAGTTCTGCAGCGTTTTGGCTTCTTGAAGGAAGATGGGATGGGGATGTTAATCTCCCTGTGTGGAGATCACCTCTATTCTGTACCACACTGAAACAAGTTCTACTGGTCTACAAAAGCCAGAAACTCTCTATTGCATGTCCTTGAGTATCATCTACTGGCCTGTTCTCTGGCAGCTAGCAATTTACTTATATCAAATATAAAGTTCATGACTGTGGGAGTATGAATTTAGCAACAGTGGAATCTAGAGCAAGAATGTTGCATGGCAGAAAAGCACTTACAACCGTAGCTTATGCTGCAGCCACCCATGTGATTCCTGTTTTGGCAGCCTACTGAAAACATCTGGCTCCTTGGTTGGTGTATGAGTAATGCAAAGATTATGGTAGCTTCTTTGTGTGTTTTAAGGTCAAAGTGGTTTTGCTGCCCTCTTCCCATATTCCAAAGGCCTTTTGGATTAGCTAGTTTATGATGGAGCTAGTAGGAATGTCAAATGGCTTAGTCACGCTTAGAGGTTTTGATGACTAGAATTGAATGGCTGCGTCAATTAATGTTACAGTATTTCAATTCTTTTGTAGTTTTAGATGTGTAGAAACTGGTGCTCCACTAGACTGTTTCTTTGAGGATTCTTTCTAAAGGGAATTCTGTGTGGATTCGATAGAGAAACCTAAGAAGAGCCCTGCTGCATCAGACCAATAGCCTATCTAGTCCAGCATTCTGTTCCCACATTGTCCACCAGATGCCTGATTGGGAAGCCCACAAGCAGGACATGAGCGCAGTAGCACCCTCCCACTCATGTTCCTCAGCAACTGGTACTGAGAGAGAGGCACACTGCCTCTGATCCTGTATATAGCATACAGCCAACATGACTTGTTGCCATCGACAGCCTTATACTCTGTGGATTTGTCTAATCCCCTTTAAAACTGTACAAGTTGGTGGCCATCACTGCATCTTGTGGAAGCAAATTACAACAGTTTAACTATGTGCTGTGTGAAGCCCTTCCTTTTATCTGCCCTGACTCTCCTACCACCAAGTGGTAGAAACCAAGTGGGCTGCTAAAGAACATAAGAAGAGCCCTGCTGGATCTGACCAAAGGCCTATACCTAGTCCAACATTCTGTTCACACAGTGGCCAACCAGCTGCCTGATTGGGAAGCCCACAAGCAGGTCTTGAGTGCAACAGCATCCTCCCACTCATGTTTCCTAGCAACTGGTACACAGAGGCATATTGCCTCTGAGTCTGGAGGTTGGTCACCACTTGGGTCACCTGTTCCTACAGCCTGACTTTGGGGCTGGACTGCCCCCCCCACACCCATGTCTTACCTCCCTTCAGTCTATTGGTCTAGCCCTCTGTTCCTGGTGCATTTCCAGTTCTGTAGGTGGGAACAGGAAAGAGCATCTAGCGCAGGAGTCTGCAACCTTTTTGGACCTGTGGGCACATTTGGAAATTTGAGAAATTGCAGTCAGTGCCATTACAAAATGGCTCCCATGGAGGATGTGGCTAGTCACATAATGGCTGCCATGGGGGCCTGACTAATCAAAAGAGGTGGTGGTGTGGAGAGAAATAATGAGGCTAGAGGCTGGGAATGGAGAGAAACAGCAAGGTAAAGGGGTGAATGGGAGAGAAAGATGAAGCTAGCGGGGTAGGAAGGAAGAGAAGGGAGAAGGCTAGGGATGGGGAAGGGGAAGGGAGGAAAATAGTGAGTAAGGGGTTGGGTGGCGAGAAATAGCAAGGTTAGAGACTGGGTGAGCAAAGGGGAAAGGCCTGTGTGGACAGAAGAAGATTGGGTGGGGTAGGAAGCAACTCTTTCCTTCCTGCCCACTGAACAGCTGATCAGCGGTAGGTTCAAGAAGAGGAAGGAGTATCTGGTGCCATGTTTTTCAAGTTTTTTAAGTTAAAAAAAAACATTTTTTGAAGGGGGCAGGACGTGGAGAGCTTCTCGGGTGCCATTGGAGACCCCTGTAGGGCACCATGGCTCCTATAAGTGCCACGTTGGGGATTCCTGATCTAGAAGAACTGACTTCTCCCATGCAGTCTGTTACTGTTCAAGTAAGCCCCTACTCCCGCAGTAGATGTGTGAATGCTGGCCCTATCAGAGTTTGGCAGTGAGAAAAGAAGATCTCTATAGGCAGGATTAAAATAGGAAAACACCTTTTTTTCTATGGCTGTTTACACCAGAGAGTAATTGATCCTGATGTAGTATATGAGTCTTGAACTAATGAATATGGCTCCTACAAATATCTTGGCCATCCTGTTTTCTCATCCCATCTCCAGAAAGACAGATGAATTGGATAACTCCTGGTGAGTAAATGACATCCTTCTTTAAATGTAGTGTTCAAGCTGCATGTGGTATTCCCAGCCGTGGCCTTACTGGAGCCACGTAGAGTGATACTGATAGTCCGTTCTTGTGTCTGAGGTGCTATGCTTCCCACGGACTCTTATTTCACTTAACATTGACTGATTTCCTGACCGCTTTCTTTCCTCTCCTGTATTTTACCTGATTTGCTGTGACAGGTTTTCAGTTTCAGCAGAAAGGAATATCTCCTACTACTGGGGGCGTTTGTGCTCTATAAGATTGGCGCACTGAAGAGGTACACAGGCGCACACGCACAGGCGCATACACGCAGACTACATTTCTTGAGCAGCTTCCTGTCAGCTGCTCGCATTCTCCAGAAATAAATGCTTTACTCATGTGTCACCTGGTGAGCCAGTGATTCTGTCTCATTGCTTTGATATGCTCTCTGCTTCATTGTCAGCCGGGCCTGAATCTGCCAACTCGTCCCTGAATGGCTCCTGCAGAGCAGGAGAGTTGAAATAAATCAGTCCTGTCCCAAGGATACTGATACAAACAAGCTGAGCGAGTGATTCCTTTTATGCCATTAGTCGTCATCACCATTTCCTAAATCATGCAAAACCTCTCTAATTGTAGAAGGCTTTTGTGTGGGTCTCGTGCAAAACTTTAAAAGGAGTTTAACTTTCAGCACCACCAATGGCCTCTGTCATAAGAGCACAAGAAGAATTCTGCTGCATTAAGCCAACAGAGTCTAGCTTAGCGTTCTGTTTCCAGCTGTGGCCAGCCAAATGCTTCTGGGTAACTTAAAGGCAGGGCACGGCACAAAGGCAGGACTCTCAGCATCGTAGATGGCATTCACAGGTATACTGCCTCTGCCCATGGAGGTTCTCTTTAGAGTTATCATGGCTTCCAACAGACAGATTTTTTTTCTTTTGGAAGGTCCTTAGGGGTGCATTCAGGCTGGCAATTTATCATGCAGTCTCTGCTCCTGGTAATTGTGCAAAGAGATGGTACAGTCCAGGGGTAGGTAACTAGGTACCTTCCAGATGTTTTGGACTACAACTCCCATCAGCCCCCACCAGGATGGCCAATGGACAGCATTATGGGAGCTGTAGTCCAAAACGCCTGGCATATGCCAGGTTGCATAACCTTGGTATCGGAATATCTGTTGCCAAGAAATCTGGCTGTTTTGGGGCTCACCAGATTTCCATGGCGCCCCCAACTTGGCTTGCATTTGTGAACCAAGCTGCAAGTTTTTCCCTAAATCCGGGATTTTTTTCCAGTTTTTTATTTGCATAAATAGAAATTTGTGCAAATTGCTGTTGCAATTTGCGTAATCTGCACAAATTTCAGCCGTAATTTGCGTATTTTGCGCAAATTGTGGCTGCAATTTGCACAAATTTCAATTTACCCAATTATTTAAAAAAAAATAACGCACAAAATCACAAACTAGCCTGACTTGATGCAGACTGAGTTGGGCCAGCTCATGGGGAAACGAGCCGAAGTCCAGGGGGCTAAGCTGATGAAAGTCGGCAAACTCCACCCCCTGGACAGATCCTTCCGACATCCCTACCCTCATATAGTTGATACCGTCTCCTGTGTTCTGCTGCCCCAGTGCCTTTTCAGTTCAGTACTTCCAGCTAGGTAGGGCTGTGTTAATGAAAGCTTACACCTCCAGTAAAGAAGCACAAACTAGACTGTGGTTAGTCAAGGTTTTTTTTAAAATTCTGAATATGTTCCAAGTCACCTGTACACCCAGTCACCTAGACATCTTGCTAATTGCTCAACTAGCTCTTTCATGATCCTGTTGCAAAACACCCCTCGTACTGGCTTGGCATACTTGCATCTAATCATTGGTGTCTAGGGATGCATAAGTATTATTTTGGGGGTGGGGGAGAAAAAAAATAAACAAACCACCCCCATTTGTTTCCTTCTCCTGGAATTACAAAGATTAGCACCAGGGAAGTAAGGGAGAAAAGTGAAATGAGTGTGACCAGACTACTCTGGAAACACCCTTACTGTATGTCTGCACCAGCACTTCTCTCTCTTGAGTGTTTCATCTTTTGTGTTGCATGACAATAGTTATAACATGCTTTCCAGTAGAGACTAAAAACTGAGCGCTGTATAAAAAGGGTGTGTTTGTTGTTGGGTTGGCCAGAATCAGATGCAGCAGAACTGGGGTCTCCAATGTGGTGCCCGTGGGCATCAAATGTGCCTTCAGACACCTCTCTTTGCATCCTCCAGGCTTTCTGTCCTTCCGTTTTTGTTTTTATTAAGATTTTTTTTTATTTTTAAGAAAACTGGGAGGCTGGCATGCTGCAAAGTGAAGTACTGCCCTCTAGCACCATCTTTATTTGGGTTCAAAAGCCTGGCTTTGGGTTTTGGAGCTCAGACCCCACCTGTGCCTTGTACTTAGGTTCTTGGATAAGTTACATTTAGTCTCACCAGTTTGGCTTCTGGGAAATGAGTCTTTTTATGAGAGTACCCACAGCCAGGCCCAGCTTGAGGGGTCAGCATGGGTGGGCAGCTGCTGAGGGCCCAGGGGGTGAAAAGGGCCCATCCTTGCCTATGAACCCCCCGCCACCACCCGCTCCTCCATCTGGAAAGTGCCAAGGCCAAGCTTGCAGGTTCTGTGACACCCCAATTTAAAATATTTTTTTAAAAAAACCAAACCCTTATATTTTGAATAGCAGCGATCTGGACTGATCACTGCTGGGGGGGGGGGGGCTACAGTCAATGAGGCCACAGGGTGGTCTTTATGTCACTCCTATACCCTCATTGGCTAAGTCCCCTCAAAGGTAATGTCTGGTTCAGATGGTTGCTACTCAAATTTACGTTAAAAAAAAAAGAAAATTGTGTGCAGGGCCGCGGTGATGGGTGTTTTGAAGCAGGAGGGCGGCTTGGCTGGCGGGCAGGCTGGAGGGAGGGAGGGAGGGAGGGCGGGCGGGCGGGGAAGGGGGTGCATGGGTGAGTGGGTGGGTTGGCAGCTGCAGCAGGGCTTCAGCAGTGGCAGTGGCGCTGGGTGCGGGCTCAGTGGTGGTGGCTGTGGTTGCATGGGCCCATTGGCAGGACTATGCTGAGGGCGCACTGGGGGCTGGTGCTGGCCCTGCCCACAACCCTCCCTCAACATTCCAAATGTGCCCACTGGCCCAAAAGGCAAGGGGACTCCTGCAGTAGAAGGACCCTTCCACTGCTATTTTTGCTGGATATGTCGTTCTGTGATTGTTTTTAAGATTTGCATTTGACCGTAAGCCACCAAGAGAGCTAAGCCTGGCGCAATCCTCTTAACAAATCAACACATCATGGGGCATTTGTGCCTCTAATCCAGGTCTATACAGCTTGTGACACACCATGCTAAAATGCGGCCCACCAGCCCTGTATTGTGGCCTGCCAGATTCGTGTTTTTCACAAACCCGGAAAACTTCTCGAGCTCTTTGTGGGCTGCCAGACATGCGCTGGTGCACTGCAGTTGGCTCGGCGGGTGACAAACCTGGAGTACCACTGAATGTGGTCCAAGTAGTCTGGGTTGGTATCCAGGTGGCCAACCACACATTGACCTGTCCTCCTATAGATCAAGAGGCTGAAAGCAGACCTGCACATTCTGTGACCTGCCAAGCCAAACACAGATGACCAGCCAAATTATGGCAGCCAGGCAGGAGCTCCATGAACCTGTTTTTTGTCATCTATCTTGGACTGCAAAAACAGGGGAGTTGTCAGGATGTGGCAGGCTGGTGGGCGACATTGTGCAGGCCTGGCTGAAAGGGATCCTTTACTATTGCCAGGGTATTTCCCAAGGACCGCCCCAGCCTCTTCCTGTTTCGCTGGAGAGCAAGAAAGGTCCTGGCACATGTTTTTGTTCCCTTTTCCTCTCGAGCTCAAGGCCACTGCAAAAGGCCACAATGCTACAAATGCAAACTAAAGGCAAGCCTAAGAAGTACAGTGGCCATGGGTCCCACTTTACAGAGGACAGCCCTCTTTCTGAAGGGCTGTGCAGTCCCAATCTGGCTAAAAGATAAAGAACCATCAGAAGGATGAGCTCGGCCTTGAAATTGCCCATCAGCATCACCAGGACAGCACACTGAGACAGGCACACTGTGGTGAACTATACTGTGTTGTTGTTGTTCAGTCGTTAAGTTGTGTCCGACTCTTCGTGACCCCATACTTCTGTTTAAATTATAATAATTTCTCAATTTGCATCTATACATGTAAAACAGCACATGCAAATTTTATGCAAATCTATGTCCTTTTCTTTCTTTTGCCCTCTCTTCTTGGTGATGCATTTCCTCTTTTGGGGGGTATTGCCTAAGTAGCCACCTGACTGAGAAGGCATATTAGAAGGATTCTTCTCTTCCAGTTCTTTTCAAAACACTCCCTTAGAAGTCTGTCCTGTAAAAGATGTGTTGGTTTCCTTCAAGGGAAAATCCCCTGTACTAGATCATGGCAAAAGAGAAGTTTGGAAATCAAAGGCATACGAGCTGCCTGAAGTCATTTATCCGTGTGTGTGTTTTCACAGAGCTCCCCCCCCCCCGCACCCCAAAGAACAACAACAAAAGGAAACATATATTGAGACCTCAAACATATTGTTGTAGCCACCAGCTGAGGAGGTGATGTTTTTTCTAGACGTTTGTACAACTAATAGATAAGAATTAAATCCAGCAGGACTTACTCCCTTTCTCCTCCCCCCTGCAACTCTCCGTGCCAGCCAAAAATCTGTTCTGGAGGGTTTCCTGGCCTTCTGGAGCAGATTTTGAGAGTGCATGGTGGGGTGAGGGGCTGCAGGCAGAGGGGGAGTCGCCCCTCTCTCGGTTCCATCTACAGAACTGCTTCCATCAACAGACTGACAACATTGGATGCAACCTGTTGATAATTCCTTAATGAATACTTGGATTTTTTTTCTAATATGAGCATGCTGGTTGTACCTTACCTGCTCAAGGGTGCTGGAGAAAAAATTTGGGAGTTGAAACGTAGCCAATGAAGACAGATGTCTGAGGGCTTCTCTACATTAAGCAAAAATCCCACATCCTTACCAGGGCTTTCTGCTTCTGGAGTCTTTCTGGATTTATAACGGACTTCTTTAGATGGCGAACACATGATTTGGAATTAAAACTTCCCTTCTTGGCAATGCTCTATAGGTTCAGTGTAACATCGCTGTCTAGTGGCTGAATTCTAGCGCTACACTGGTTTTACACACTGCCTATATCACGCTGTTTCCTTTCATTACAGTTTAGCTCTGATCTTTTTGAAAGCGGGATAAAGGGGGGAAAGTGCGGGAGATGTCCTGGAGGTTGATGACATCGTGTAAAGTACATGCAGACTTCTGTGAGTGACCAATCACGAGCATGCAATAAATTGCTCATGTAGAGAAGCTCTGAGTCTGTGCATTTGTGGAGGTGTGGGGAGGGGCTTCCAAGGGCATGCTGTCATCTTTCTGAGAACTGATGTAACCTTAAATATACAGATACGAAGAAAAGCCTATACATCTTCCATACCTTTCACTGGGGAATTGGCCCTACTGAAGCTATCCTTGAAATGTCCTCCGTGGGCTAGGTCTTACTCAACAATGCAGAGAGAGTGTTTACAGAATGGTGTGCCTCTGCATACTCCCATGGGACCAAACCTGATTGAAACAATAGAGATTCACGATGAGCGCACACATTTAGCGTTGAGGCATAAGTCACTTCTGTAGGCGGTGTGCTCAAGGCATAAACCAATAGGAGTGTCCCAGCTTTTACTTGGTGCATTAAGAGAACACCTAGAAACATGAGATCTGCAAACCTAATTGAAGTAGTTAATGCTGAGCTGAGAATACTGTTGCCAGTGCTCTCTCAGTTAAGCTGTTTTCAAATGTTCCTTTGCAGGGGGGAGGGGGAATCCCCTGTTTTAACCACCAGCAATCTAATTGCGATTCTGATCATGGATCCTGCCAGGTTTCAGCTCTTAGCTGGAAAATCCCCAGCATTCCTGAATCCTAACAGGCAGGTTGTGTAAACGGGGAAATGCCTCCCACGAAGAAGCCGAGATCTTGGCTCCTTTCATTATGTGGCAGAGGTCACATAATGGCCTCTGAGCTTCCTGTGGGTCCCACTGGTCTGTCCGATTTAGGACACTGCAATTTCTGCAGTTCAACTGAACTTTATCCTTCTTTAAGGCACGGTTTAATGCTAAGAGAACCTACATCTTGTTACTGAGAACTCAAAGCCTAGACATAAGAATAACCCTACTGGACCAGTCCAAAGAGTCTGTCCAGTTTAGCCTATTGTGTTTCCAGGAAGCCTTTGTAAGTAAGGGATGAGCAGTTCGTGTCCCTCCAAATGTTGCCGGACTGCAGCTGCAATATTCTTTCACCATTGGCTGTGTCGGCTAGGGCTGATGGGACTTGCAGTCCAGCAACATCTGGAGGGCCACAAGCTGCCCACCCCTGCCGTCATGAAGCGTGAAGGCCACCCACAATCTCTATAGCATATCCCCCAGCATGGAATATTCAGAGGCATAGTCAGGTTTCCACATTTTCGTTCCCTCCGCTGGTGTGACAAGCCCCAGCCTTCCTCTCGGTGTTGGAGGTGGAGACGCAGGCAGGACCCTGCAGTTGCGTGGTGATCCCTGCCCCTGCCCCCAAGTTTGGGAGGAAGGATGGGGGAGGGGTTGTCTGGCAGCTGTATGGCCAAAGAGCCTCTGCCACACAAGCCCCCACTTCACTGCTGGCCCCAGAGCAGAAAAGGGAGGCGGGGGCTCAGCCAAGGGAGGGCAGGGGCTGTAGCTTAGTGCATGCAGAAGGTCCCGGATTCAATCCCCACCATGTACAGGTACTGCAGGAATACCTCCTGCCTGAAACCCTGGAGAGCCGCTGCCAGTCAGTGTCGACAATACTGGGCTAGATGGACCGATGTATAACGCAGCTTCCTATGCTGCGTTATACATCACGCAGCTTCCTATGTACATAACGCAGCTTCCTATGTACATAAGGCACTCTACACGCAGCCGAGCAGCAGCCAGACCTGATGCGCCCTGTCTCCTTTTCACTGCAGGAGTGGGTGACCGAGCACCATGGCCACTCAAAAGCCAAGCCAGCAGATGCCTGGTGGCCACCATTTTTCGCTGCTCCTTGTTCCCTTCCATTGTGTGAAGTATTCATTTATTCCTGCTTTCTGGTTTCTATTCTTTAATCCAGCTTTCTCCAATCTGGTGCCCTCCAGATGTGTTGGACTAGAACTCCCATCATTCCTGGCTGGGGATGATGGCACTTTCACTTCTACCTTTACTCAGGAGTCTTTGGCGAGGGACTTTATTGAGAGCTTTTGGGAAGTCCCAAGTATATCATGTCTAGGCATGATCCGGGATTCTTGACACTCTGAAAGAGTTCTAAAAGCTTTGGTGAGGCAGGACTTCCATTTGTAGAAGACCTGCTGATTCTGTCTCATCAAGGCTTTTCTTCCATATGTTTCATAATTCTTACTTTGAATACTGCTTTCTACCAATTTAGACCCTCCCAGAGGTTGCTGACTCAAGAGCAGGGTGCAAATTCCCTAAATATATTTTACAGGATTAAGATTAGTATCTGTAGCCATGAGGGCTACAAACTTCATCTAAACAAATAAAGCCTCAGATTCTCAGGAACCCAGAATCCATGGCCTGAATACAGGCAGGCCTGCCAGTATTGATGAGCATGACATTTCTGCATAGCCAAAAGAAACAAAATGGCTAATAGGGGGCAGCTTGATGGGAATTCTGGTGAAATTCAGCCCATGGCAGGGCAATTATGACTTGCAATTATGCAAGTCATAATTGGGGTGGGGGGAACATAGTAAAATCCAACATAAGTCCTAATTAGAGTAGACCCACTGAAATGTATAGGATGTTAGTCATGACTAACTTGATTCCCATTCATTTAATGGGTCTACTCTAAGTAGGACTTATGTTGGATTTTTCCAGTATCTTCTGTATGTATGTGGAAAGACTTATGTGAATCATTTTAATATTCTGGATCTGTAAACCAGAGAAGTAGCTTCTGGCTGCCAAACATTTAAACAGTGTTATTCTTTCTTGTTTACTGGGATCCTCAATGATATATTTATTTATTCTAATTATTCATATCCCACTTTTATGGTTACAAATCCTTCCAAGGCAGCTTCCACATAAAACAAAAATACTATAATTAAATCAGAATAAGGCCATATTGGGAACTCATCAGGGTCCTTCCCACAGGGCAGTTGCTGTCAGTTGGCTCAGGAGTATGTATATTCCTGGGGGGTTGAGGGTAGGGAACAGTCCAGCTTGAGCAGGCATTTGCCACTACCTGCGCTTGCCTCCCTCTCTCTCCCATTCTGTCCCACCGTGCAGTTAGCATCTGAGAGGGGTGTGGTAAGGGAAGAAAGTTACCAAACCTCTTGTTGCCTGTCCCCAGCACCTGGTACTAGGATGTTTACTGTATCTGCAAGGGTAGATTCCCCTTTTAGCTGTCCTAGCTAATTGCCATGGCATATAGGTCTGATTCCTGATATTAAAAACAAAACAGAATACCGTTGGCATGTCTTGTGGCAATGAATTCCATAAGTTGACTGTGAGTTCCATGAAGAACTTCTTCACTTTGTCACTTCCACTGTCGGTCAATTGCGCTGGATGAAACAGGAAACTTTTCAGCAGTTACAAATAGGAATTCTATTCTATATACAAATTCTATTTAGGGTTTACAAAGAAGTGCCATGTGTATTCATGGAGTCATCTTTCACGGCAGTTGTCTCCCTTTTATATGCATGCTGTAAGCATTTCTGTTTCTGCATGTATATTTTATTTTTAAACCAAACATCTAAAGCTGAAAGTGATTTGGGCACCTTCCACCTTACATTGAGGAGGTTTTCGAGAAGCAACCTATGTTGAAACTTTATTGACACCTTTAAAAAGTTCAACAAGATGGCTTAACTGATCTAAAGATAATTTGTTACAAGTCACTGCATGGGTCATATTTATTTTTTGATGCCAGTGTTTTTCAATCGGGATATTTCCCAGCACAGTAATTAGCAAACTGCATTAGGTGGAGAACATTTGCAAAACCTAAGCATTTCAATTTATTTAGAGTCTCTAAACTGAAACCTGACTATCTGCTATCATAAGAAATAGGCTAAGCCGATGTGTGCTAAGCCAGGACAGAGGAAAACAGCCAATAGCTTCAGAAGAGGCTCGGCAAACAGAGTCAATGGTTGAAAATGAGATTACAATGGTGAGGAGCTCGAAGGATGAAGAGGCAAATGCTGCTGTGTCAGGTGAGGTTGGAACCTCAGTTGGGGTATGTCCTTTCTATGATTCTTCCCCCCTGCCCCCAGAAGTTAAAGGTGAACAAAGTCACCCGTGGGCCATGTGCAAAGTAGATGCAGGTGTCACTTGCATCCTGAGGGCTGCAAACATACCAGTTGTTCATAACTTTAACAGATGTAGAGGAGAGGAATTAAGAGATGAGTGGGTGAACAGAGTAGTATACTGAAAGAGAACCATTCTGGATTGTTAATTTTTCGGTCCACAACTGTGGGCAACCATTGCGAGCTGCCCAAGGAATATTCTTTTACTCAAGGGCAGGGCTGTGTGCTCATATGTCAAAGCCAGAGCATGGGAAAGCTGCCATGCATATTTTAAAGAACCATGGTCTTGGCTGTATGCCTGTAGAATGATGAACCAGATCAAGTTGTTTGAGCCCTGCAAACTACTTAGGGCTTATTCTCAAGATGTTCTGAGAATGCAAAAACTAATAGAAAGTCAAGGTTCCACCTGGAGAATATGTCTGGGTTGGGCCATGGAATGGCTTCCTAGAAGCAGGTGGCAGCAAGAACTCTGTTCAGGTTTTTCTAACTTTGCTCCTGGTCTTGCCTTTTTTTTTTTTAATGCTTTTTATTCTATTCGTTATCTTTATAAATGAAATAAACAATACCAACAACCTAATCAGTAACTACAATTTCCCAACAGTACAGTATTCTTAAGAGGACACAGCAATAACAAAAGAGAAAAAGAAAGGGGAAAAAAAAGGGAAGAGAAGAAAGAAAAAAAACATGAAAAAATACAACAAGTTATTTTAAAGGATTAAATTTAAACTCCATTACACAGAAACCTCAAATCCCATTCTACATAAAAATTATACCTATAACATTGGCATTATTGCAATTCAATACAGCGTAAGTAATCAACCTTACATTTCAATATCATATCATCGGTCGTATAACTATGAAGCAGGCCTCGAATTCATTTCCAGTAACCATATATTGCCCTTCAACTAACATATAATAGTAAAACTTAACAATTTAACCAGCCAAAAATCTTACTAACCAATAATAATAGTAATAATAATAAAAAAAGAAAATTTAGGAGGATAAATAATAATAATAACAAATCACTAATAAATTTTATAATATCATATAATAAAGCTTAAAATCAACCCCATAACGATCACTAATATATTTTGTACTAGATATATAAATGACTGTGCACATTTGTATTTATTTATTTATTTATCGTATGGCACATTCACATCGTGTTACAATAAAAACATAGAGCACAATAAAATATGAAATATAAAATATAGACAGGAAGATCACAAACGTATGTCTAGGTTACAGATATAGTTTTTTGCTTCAGTTGTCATAGCTAGGAAATCGGCAAAGTCTCCATTGTAGGCCCGGTTTTGACACTCTGTCACTATGTGTTGGATAGTTTGTTTTTCAGCCCCACAATCACAATTTGATGATGTTATTTTGCCCCATTTATAAAAGGCATCTGCACATCTACCATGACCCATACAAATTCGGTTCAGGGTTGTCCATATCACACGGGTGCACATTTCTATACACCCTTAGACAGTAAGTTTAAGTACAGTATATCATATCCATTTTAAAAAGAAAGAGTTTAAAGAAATGAGAGAAAGAAAGAAAGAAAGAAAGAAAAGAAAGATCTCTGGCCTCGCCTGGATCTTCTAGACTAAACATAACCAGTTAGCAAAACATGTTTGTAGATTCCAGTTCATGGTGCTGGAACAGAAATCTCATGCGATTTTCCATTTAGCCACGCCTCCACCATTTCATGATTTAGAAATTTCTTCATCTGACCTTCAGAAAAAATGCAAAATGTAGCAGGATATTTTAAGTTATATTGTAAGTTCATTTGTTTTGCCATATTTTTCGCCTTGGTAAATTGCCTTCTTTCATCAACAACTTCTTTGGCGTAATCCGGAAATGGCATAACTTTACCTTGTTTCCAAAAATGTTTCCACCCTCTCTTGCCAAATGCAGGATATAATTCTTTGTGGAGATTCTTGCAAATTGAACTATAATCGTATAACCAGTCCCTTTGGAATTTGACACACAGAATGCCTGCTCAATATCAAATGCATAATCAGATGGCACAGGGAGTATCTCATGCAGGAACTTATCTACAAAAGTAGACAAATTTACATCAGTAGATAAATCTTTAATCCCAATGATATGTACATTTGTCTTATGCTCAGAAGCCTCCCATTGAGAAATTCTAACGGAAATATTGTTGAAAAAAACTTGTGACGTAATCTCATTCCCTGCCACCCGATCTTGCAGCTTGTTAACTTTTGCCTCCATTTTTTACCAAGAAGTGTTGATTAAATCCACAGCCTCTTGCAGGGTGGTGATAGAATTTTGGATTGCATCCAACCTCTTAGCCTGTTCAGCAAATTGCAAGGACAAAGTTTTTATCAGAGCAAGTAACTCCTCTGAATTTTCACTTCTCAAAGCCTTTGCCAGGGGAGGTGTGGGGGGAGCAGGCAGAGATCCTTTTTTTCACCTTGGTGTTGTCATCCTTCTCTTTAAACAGATCTTGCAGGTCCTCAAATATTATTTATATTTCTTCATCCATTCCTCAAATATTGTCGGTGTATCTTAATCCATAAACTACAATGGAGCACGTCAGCCCTAATTTCTCCTAATTAGATAGGAGGTTCAAGACAGCTTTGAGCGATGATTAAGCTCTGGCAGACTAGCCCCGGAGTCTAGCCCCCCTGCTACTGCGCAGCAAGCGCTATGCTTCCAAAACTTCATCCAGAGCTGCTCCTGACTCCCCTTTTCACTCCAGGGGAGAGATGAGAAGGTTTTTCAACCTTTTAAAAAGCTGTTTGAGATAGCGTCCCGCGGAGTCTCCGCAGAATGCTGCGAGGGTGACATTGGCTCCAACCGGAAGTCGCTCCTGGCCCTGTCTTAACACATGTCTCTGTATGAACCATTGTCTTATGCAGCATCCAGTACTGCTGAATAAAGGTGGACCTTGTGATGTGGTGTGACTACTACTAGACCAGAGTAGTTCTTCTGCAGAGGGAGGGGCAGGATCCTATTTGACATCCCACTGTGTTCAAGATGTAGGAATGGGAGTTACCCGTCTTCCTCCCCAGCACTGAGCTGGGAAGGGAGCTTGAGGGCTCTTCCCTGTTCACTGCGGTTCAGAGACTCTGAGAAAGCAGCGAGAAGTCTTGCTGCTTTCAGTGTCTGCAAGGCTCAATGTGTCATCAGTGGGAGCCCCTGCACTTCTCCCAAACATGGAGAAGTGGGGTGGAGGGGCTCTCCTAGATGCTGCTGTCACCAGGTTAAAAGATGCACTTGCCAGTGGTGAGTTGGTGTATCCAGTCATTGACTCCTTAATAATATAGTGGTTGGGGGCGAGTGAGAGTGTTTTTAATACTTTCCTTCCTTAGATTTACCTAAGTGTGTGTGTGTGTGTGTGTGTGTGTGTAAAATAAATATATATGTCACTTGGCATCAAAAACTCCGGTCTGGTTTCAGATGCTTTCACTGGTCTGCTTTCTATCTGTGACACTTTCACAGGCTGAATCTAGGTTTAGCTGTTCTGGACTGCAGCTCAACATACAAAATATCCTAGAGCTATTACTGCATAATTCAGGAAGAATGTCCGCACACTCTCATTCTCTCTGTCTCTGTCTCTCTTTGTCACTCGTCTGTCTGTCTGTCTCTCTCAGTGATGTCTTCTAACCCAGTTCTGTTCCAAGTGGACCAGAGTACAGTGCACCTAGCTACACCCTCATTAGAATTACAACAGGCATCTCTATATGACAAAGGCCATAATGGAAAAGCTGTGTGTGTTTGTTCACGTATTTGCCAGGATCACGTACATAGCAAGGGTGGCTTAAATTTAGAACGCAAGGCATGCAGGGGTGAAGGGAGTTGAACCCTCCTCACCTTACTTCTCTATGCTCCATCACTTTGGCTCTTTTCTCCTCAGCCCACTTCACTTTTGCTAATAAATCTCCGCTAGGAGAGAAGTGTCTGTAATGACAGAGTGTAGGATATTGACCCGGGGGTGGGCGGGAGCTCCCATCACTTAAATGCATCTTTTTGTTTTAAAAACTAGACACCCACTTCTAGCTTAATATGTGAATGGGGCAGGCACATGAACAACAACCAGGGGTGCTCCTGATGCAACTAGTTTGGCCCTAGGAAAGAAAGGAACAGAAAGAGTAAGGGCTGTGACCAGATAATAGATTTTCAGAGCTTTGGTGACAATATTTATTTACTGCTTAGTATGAAAGGGCAGCTGCTTATATGTATAGCGGCACAATTGTACGTATAACCTTTGAAAAGAGAAGAAAAGAGGAAAGGAGAGGAGAGGAGAGGAGAGGCAAATGTCTCGCAACAATGGTGCACCATTTCAAGATTTCCCCACCTCCCTTAATTTTCAGCTCTTTTTCCTTATATAGTTAGACTTCGTGTGCTGCTCTTCCAGCACTGCAATTATGATCTTTTCTTCTTTTTAAAAAGACATTAGCAGGCTTTTTCCTTTTCTGCTGCAAGCTACCCCTTGAAGTATGAAATTGACAGGATCACTCAGTTGATCCAAGTTGATCAATTTTACAACTCAGGTGAATTGTAAGGGACTAGACTGCATTTATTTTACATTAGGTCCCAATGATTAGGAAAACGTAGCATGCAGACTTTTTTTTACCTGCAGTAAAGTTTCACCACTGAATTATGGTCACCAATGCTTGACTGGTATTACTGCTGCCATAGCACTAAGAAGTTGTCCTTATCTGGTGAAAGTGTGCTTTCAAGGAGAACGAAAAGGACAGTGGGGAAAAAAAAACCCTTCCCTTCAACCATTCGTATGTTTGTTTATTTCTTTGCTTTTGCACCTATTCACGTTCTTTGTTACCAGGGTCGGCTGCTCTTTCAGTGTCATTTTAAACAGGCTGATTTCTTAACTGCATGGTCCCAGCCAGTTAGTGATCCAATTGGGAACGTGATGCCACAAAGCAAATTTGATTTGGCTACATGGCGCCATCTATGAGGGCAAACAAAGCCACATTGCCCCCACTCCCAAGCACCAAGCTACTTCTTGTTGACTTTGGAAGTGCATCGGAAAGCACATTCAAGCGTGTGTCCTGTATCGAGAGCAATATTAGGAGCACTCAGATGAGCATCCGGGCAGATTTTGTTGTGCTGTGGTAGTTTCATTGCTGTAGTGGAAGTAGCAAAAATGGAGTGTCAGCTTGGTTACAGAGGCAATGGGGTTGCATGACCTTCTTCCACAAAAAGTTCATGCCATTTTGAATGCCCCACTTGAACACTTTGAAATAGGGGGATACTCTGACTGGCAAATGATACAAATGTTTGCAAAACTCTTCCCCCCCATCCCCCCCCCCCAGTAGCCCTGGGTTTGGTACTGTTCATGCAAAACAGTGAAACACTGCATGCCCTTTCTTCTTCTTTTTCTTTATTATTTTCAAGATTTATATACTGCTCTACATCCAGCAGGATTCCTTGAATGGTGAACAGTAAAAGAAGAAAATAATCAAAGTACAAAATTAAAATATTTAAAATCAGATTATCACAGTAAAACAGTGGCTGGTCAATCAGGAACACTGGCTCCAAAAACAAAACAGAGAGGGAGCCAGCACATGGAAGGCTGTGCTCCAAGTGGACTCGAGATGGTCCTTAAAGAACAACGCTTTAAGGCCAGACTTACGGCAAAGTACCACAAGGATGTGCATTTCACTGTGTTCTGGTACAGACATAATGCTCCTAATATCTTAATCCTGGTTAAGAGAATGAGAGTGGCTGTGGTATCAGATGCTTCTCCTCGCAGTCCCTTCCTTCTCTGGTCTCAGTCACCCGCTCTTCCTCTGATGATGTCAATCATGGTTAAGGATTATGGATGCATCAGTGGTTGTGTTTTATTTATTTATTTATTACATTTATATTGCACTCTTTTCCTCCTTAAGGAACCCAAGGCGGCATACATAATCCATCCATTTTATCCTCACAACAACCCTGTGAGGTAGGTTGGGCTGAGAGTCTGTGACTGGCTCCAAATCACCCAGTGAGCTTCATGGCCTAGTAGGGACAAGAACCCCGATCTCCTGACTCCCAGTCCAACACTCTAGCCATTACACCACACTGCCTCTCAGTGTATATGCACCAATGCTTAATGCTCACTGGTTCCCACTTACCTGGGGTGGGCAAACATATTTCAAACTCTAGCTAAGAACGGTATCTTAGTTAGGGTTAACGATTGGTTGTGGTTGGTGCAGACATAGCCCTTAGCCATAGTTAAGGCTGTCAGAAGGGCAGGGGAATTCTCACCAGAGAAGGCAAGGGAGTTCATGATTGCAGAACCTGATCCTTGTCTCTTCACTAAAGTTAAGAAATAAAGGAGTATTCATGGCTGTACCCAGTCACTGTAAATAGTCATCATGGAACCTGTAGCCTCTGAACAAGGCAATAATATCTGGGGGGGAAACCCAGAAGTCCCAGATGCTGATGCGCACCATCATCTTCCTTCTGTTAAATGGCTTTAGTTCAGCCTTGCCTAACCTGGGGCCCTCCAGGTGTGTTGGACTACAACTCCCATTGCCCCATCAATGACCTGCTGGCTGGGGGATGATAGAAATTGTAGACCGACACCTCTGGAGGGTGGCAAGTTGGGGAAGACTGCTGAACAAGAGACCATGCTGCCTAGGGATGATGGGAATGTAGTCCAACACATCTGGAAGGCAGCACATTGGGGAAAGCTGTTCTAGTTGTTCCAGCATCTTTAAGATATTTGCCTCTGGAATGCTAACCTTCTGCTCTGTCATTTCAGGCATGACAACCTGGAAACCGGGTAATTGAGCTGCAGCCATGGAAGGCAAGGGACCTTATCGCATCTACGACCCTGGCGGGGGGTCGCAGGAGGAAGCGTCTGCTGCCTTCGAACGGCTGGTGGAAGAAAATACCAGGCTGAACAAGAAGATGCAGGGGATTAAATCTTTAGGTAACGGTGAGGATGAGATGGAAGCTGAGCAGTACAAATTGCTTGCTGTTGTTGCTTTTGGAACTGAGCCTGGGACAAGTTGCAGAAAAGCTGCTTTTATTCTCCTCCTTTAGCAGTAAACCTCTAAACGTCTGCGGCAGCATTGAGGTTAATCTGATGCAACCTATGAGCTTCCATAGGGGATAGGCCACTTCACTAGTGGTGGTCGTACATACAAATGGGTTGGGCCACAGTGGGAGACGTTGAAAGAACAAATGTAAAAGGAGTGGGAAGAAAAGGAACCCTAATAGACAGAGTGCGAATTCTAATCTAAACATTTGCATTAAAACATTAAAGCCCGAAAGGCCTGATTTAGACGTGCTGACTTCTGTGAGCTGCATCCCTAAAAACACATCCTGATTGCCTGGTTAGTACTTGGATGGGAGACCGCCTGGGAATCAGGCTTCCTGCATGGAGCAGGGGGTTGGACTCGATGGTCTTGTAGGCCCCTTCCAACCCTATGATTCTATGATTGATTTGATTTGTACCCTGCCTTTCTACCAAGAAAATGGCGCTCATTTTGGCACCCTTACCTGTGCTGGTACTCCATATCATTGCTCTTGCAACACCTTTTCAGATCCTACAGTCTTATGCCTGTACATCACCAGTTGTGTGAACCAGGCACTGCTGTACATCAGGGGTGGGCAGAAGGTAGATCAGGATTTACTGGTAGATCTCTGGCTGCTTTGCAGTAGATCAGCAAGGGTTTCTGACTCTCAACAGATTTAACAATTGTTGTTGTTGTTCAGTCGTTCAGTCGTGTCCGACTCTTCGTGACCCCATGGACCATAGCACGCCAGGCCTTCCTGTCCTGCGCTCTCTCCCAGAGCGTGCTCAAGTTCATATTCATTGCATCGGTGATGCTATCTAGCCATCTCATCCTCTGCCGTCCCCTTCTCCTTTTGCCTTCAGTCTTTCCCAGCATCAGGGTCTTTTCCAGAGAGTTTTCTCTTTGCATTAGGTGGCCAAAATATTTGAGCTTCAGCTTCAGTATCTGTCCTTCCAATGAGCACTCAGGGTTGATTTCCTTTAGGATTGACTGATTTGACCTCCTTGCAGTCCAGGGGACTCGTAAGAGTCTTCTCCAGCACCACAGTTCGAAAGCATCAATTCTTCGGTGCTCAGCCTTCCTTATAGTCCAGCTCTCACAGCCATACATTACTACTGGGAAAACCATAGCTTTGATTAGACGGACCTTTGTCGGCAAGGTGATGTCTCTGCTTCTTACTATGCTGTCTAGGCTTGCCATAGCTTTCCTCCCAAGGAGCAAGCGTCTTTTAATTTCATGGCTACAGTCACCGTCTGCGGTGATCTTGGAGCCCAAGAAAGTAAAATCTGTCACTGCTTCCATTTCTTCCCCTTCTATATGCCAGGAAGTGATAGGGCCAGATGCCATGATCTTCGTTTTTTTAAAGTTGAGTTTCAAACCAGCTTTTGCACTCTCCTCTTTCACCCTCAACAAGAGGCTCTTTAGATCCTCTTCGCTTTCTGCCATTAGGGTGGTATCGTCTGCATATCGGAGGTTGTTGATAATTCTCCCAGCAATCTTAATTCCGACCTGCGATTCATCCAACCCGGCATTTCTCATGATGTACTCTGCATATGAGTTAAATAAGCAGGGTGACAATATGCAGCCTTGTCGTACTCCTTTCCCAATTTTGAACCACTCGGTTGTTCCATGTCTGGTTCTCACTGTTGCTTCTTGACCCTCGTACAGGTTTCTCAGGAGACAGGTAAGGTGGTCTGGTACTCCCATCACTTTCAGAATTTGCCACAGTTTGTTGTGATCCACACAATCAAAGGCTTTAGCATAGTCAATGAAGCAGAAATAGACATTTTTCTGGAATTCTCTTGCTTTCTCCATGATGCAGCGAATGTTGGCGATTTGATCTCTAGTTCCTCTGCCTCTTCGAAACCCAGCTTGTACTTCCGGTAGTTCTCGGTTCGCATACTGCTGAAGCCTAGCTTGTAGGATTTTGAGCATCACCTTGCTGGCATGTGAAATGAGTGCAATTGTGCGGTAGTTTGAACACTCTTTGGCATTGCCCTTCTTTGGAATTGGAATGTAAACTGACCTTTTCCAGTCTTGCGGCCATTGTTGAGTGTACCAAATTTGTTGGCATATTGAATGCAGCACTTTAACAGGATTATCTTTTAGGATTTTAAATAGCTCAGCTGGAAGACTGTCATCTCTGCTAGCTTTGTTGTTAGTAATGCTTCCTAAGGCCCACTTGACTTCACTCTCTAGGATGTCCGGCTCAAGTTCAGTGACCGCACTATCATGGCTATCAGGGACATTAAGATCTTTCCTGTATAGTTCTTCTGTGTATTCTTGCCACCTGTTCTTAATCTCATCTGCATCTGTTAGGTCCCTGCCTTCTTTGTCCTTTATCATGCCCGTCTTTGCACAAAACGTTCCCTTGAGATCTCCGATTTTCTTGAAGAGATCTCTAGTCTTTCCCATTCTGTTGTTTTCCTTGATTTCTTTGCATTGTTCATTTAAGAAGGCCTTCTTGTCTCTCCTTGCGATTCCCTGGAACTCTGCGTTCAGTTGGATATATCTTCCCCTTTCTCCCTTGCTTTTCGCTTCCCTTCTTTCCTCAGCTACTTGTAAAGCCTCATCAGACAGCCACTTGGCTTTCTTGCATTTCTTTTTCTTTGGGATGGATTGAGATTTAACAATAGCAACCAGTTTTTTTAAAAAGCCTCTGCCATGACTGGTCTTGTGCTAATCACTTACCTCTTGGCCTCAGTGTTCCTCAATTGTAAAATGGAAGTATTAATTGGTTCCTCTTGACCAGGTCTTTGTGCAGCTCTACTCGCCACTTTCAGAGTTTTGTGTTAGAATCCCTGATCTATAGTAACTCAGATGTAGGTTTGTATTTGTATACACAGTGTAGGATTCAGGGTGGGCGGTAGGTGACTGACTTTGCCGCCTTCTCCCACTCGCTAATTTGCATCTGGCTCTAATTGGTTCTAGTAAAAAAACAAAACAAAAAACCAAGTAGATCCCACAAGCCCAAAGCCTGTCCAGCCCACATGTACTCAGGCACTTGCGCACACATTGCATGGGGTAGGAATCTTTATATATGTTAAGCAGCCAGTGGAAGCAATGGAGATAAGGGCTTTTCAGCAGTACTGCCTATAGTCAGTGCTACATTTTCACTGTCCCTGAAAGCTGCAGCATTACATGCTGAACAATTTACTCTCTTCAGTCAGATAATGACCCATAATCCTTTTCAAATGCTGAAAATGCTGCTCTTAGAGTAGATAATTTAATAAACTCCAACTCTGCAATGTTACATTCTAGTGATGAGCTTCTGTGTTTATGTTTTGGACAGATGGAAGGTAGGATCGAAGGAATGTATTAGGAATTACTTCTGATAAAGCTGTTTTTTTAAAGGAGATAATTAATTCATACTATCTAGCTCGAGGGTGAGTTCTTTGTGACTGCAAAGCTATTCACAGATGCATATTAAGCCTTAATTGCCTTTTATATAGAAGTCTTTCTTGATTTGGAATAATTCTGTATGTTTGGGTTCCTTTAAAATCTTGATGATGTTACATATCTCAGCAAGCCTAAAAGTATTGCCACTGACTCTGAAGTATGCATGTGCATGACTGAGGTGCTCACCTACATGCGTACAAGGTAAAACATTGCTACTAAACTGGAGTGGCTTCATACATGACCTTTTTCCTGCAGCTGGGATGATCTCTGTTCTTGCTTTGGCTGCCAAATCCATGTACTCCATGCAAACGTTTGCCTGACTGCTGTGTTTCATCCACAGTGATGTGCACGTTCCTTTTCCTCTGCACAGAGATCATCTCTGTGTATGGAAACAAAAATCACATATGAAGCGGTCAAACCTCAAGTCCACAGGCCAAGTCCAGCCTACCTGGGGTCCCCAGATGGCCATGCCCCCTTCCCCCCAGCTGCTGCTTGTTTGGTGGTTTCTTGGCTTTTGCATAGTCCCCCCCCCCCCGCCCTTCTAAAAGGGTGAGCTGCTTCAGTTACTTGTGGTAAGACCTTTAAGCTACACTATGCTGGTATATTTAGCCCTGCTCTCTTTCCCTTTGCCCACCTTTTTCTTTTGGTCCTGCCTACCACTGGAATGAGGCCCCCAAGTGCTTCTCGAAACTGAATTCAGCCCTTGGGCTGGCAGAGGTTCAACACCCTTGATATATGCCGATGTCATTGGAATTGAAAAGCAGTCCAGTAAGGCTAGGATTGTAAGCTGCTTACGGACTGGATAACCGTGCTGGATGCGCTGCTGGAAAGAGCGGTCATGTACGTACAAGGGAGCGTTAAATCATGCCCTTGTTGTTTTGCCAGGGGAGCTATTGGAAGAGTCTCAGTTAGAAGCATCCAGATTGCGCCAGAAAGTGGAGGACCTAGTGAAGGACAATGAAATGCTAAGGTCGACCTCCTCTCTTGACAAACTTGCTGAAATAGCAGGTACGCGCATAAAAAGACCAACCACTGAGCAACTGCCAGTACTTTGACAGATCCAGATTTGTGTCTATATGTGGGGGTGGGTGAGTGTGACATTTGGGGGAATGAGGAATTGAGGGTGGAAGAGAGAATAAGCCTGCAGTGATGCCTTTGGCTGTCTTGCACGGACATACCAGGAAGTTTAAAAAGCTGTTTATAAATATACCCAAACTACTGTGTCATGTGAAGAAGAATTCACCATAATAGGAAAGCTTGCATAAACTGCCCTAGAGCAAACGAAGCTAGTTCTAAAGTAAGAGATTGTCTAGTTGGCATCTCTCCCCCCCCCCCCCCCCAGTTTCTGGGATGCAGCAAGTCAGGGGTGATGACTGTAGCTCAGTGATAAAGCAGACACTTTGCATGCAGAAAACCCCAGCTTCAGTCCCTATCACCTCCAGTTGTTGTTTAAAAAAAAAAACCTCAGGTAGCTTGGTGATGGTAATACCATTTTTTTTTTAAGTCTCACCATCCATAAAGGCATTTGAGTTCTGGACCCACGACTACTGCTCCAATAGAATACAGGTGATCCAAAGCTCCCCAGACTACGGTTGCTATTCAAGCAGTCTGTGGGCTAATTCAAGCTTTATGTTTGGTATTCAGGTAGGGATGCCGAAGTACAAAGAACAGGTACAGTACGCTACCTGTGAGTGGCAAAGGTGCATTGAAATGGCCATTCCCTCTCCCTACTGCAGGGGTGCAGAACCTCAGGCCTAGAGGCCAAATCCAGGCTTCCCCAGAAGTCCACGCCCCCTTCTGCTGGCCCCATCCCCTTCCCCCTGACCACCAATCAGTTGGTAGTTTCCCAGCTTTTGTGCAGTTTTTACCCCATTCTAAAAGGTTGAAATGCCCCTCCTAAGGTTTAGTTAATTATTGGCAATAAGCGCTTTTCAGCTGAAGATGCTTGCGTTTTTGGTATTTTGGCCATGCCCACCGGTGGAAGGCGGCCCCTGAGAGCTTCCCTGAAACGGAGTTCGGCCCATCGGCTGAAAGAGGTTCGATACCCCTGCCCTACATGTACATTGAAGCAGTAAATGGGAAAGGATTAGCACCTCAAGTCTGTGTATATTGTGGGGGAAAGCAGCCATTAAAATGTGTCTGTGACATCGGCAATTGATCTGCTGTGTGTGTATTTTGTACTGGAGTATCTACACCTAAATATGAAAAGCAACACTTTGAATTGGCTCCGAAAGTAGCCTGTCCCAGGGTAGATGTAGGGTTGGGGGTGGAGAAGGGAATTGTTTATGGTTTTGCTTTGAGCTTTGTGTTTATTAGAGATGTGAAGGCTTGGAAAAAAACCCGGACAAACTTGGGGGGTGGGGGAATGTTTTTCCCCCTTTTTTCTGACGACCGTTTTTGTTTTTTATCCAAAAAATTGAACAGTTTGGGATTATGAAATATTTTCTTTTAGAATTTAAAAGTATTTATATATTCTTACCCAGCCTTGACTCCTCCAAAAATGATTTCTAAAAACTATGTAATAAGAACACTTCTATAGAAAGACTAGAGATGTAAAATGTCTGGAAATAACGAAGCCATGGAGACAAATATTTATTTTAATCCTGTCTGTAAGATTCCCAGTATAGTTAGTTCTTTCATTCCTATTAAAATTATTGAGCTGAAGTATATTTTACTGATAGATATTTATGCTCAGTTTCCCAACATGTGAGTAGAGTCACCATTGTGCATTCTTGACAGCTTTGGTTTTGTTCTATAGAGTCCTGTGTTTCTGATGCTGTAGCAGTCATTTAATGTAGTTCTAATCAATTCAGACAATAATTGCAATTGTACTAACTGAGTTTACTTTTTGAAGTTTTAAAATATAATGATAATTTTATGAGTAAACTAAGTCATACATAAAATAACTTTAGGAGCAGAAAGGCTGCTTTATGTTCCTAAAGCAGCCCTCCCCAACCTGATGACCTCTGGATGTTTTGGACTACAGTGCCCAGCATTCCTGACCATTGGCCATGCTGCCTGAGGCTGATGGGAGCTGTAGTCCAAAATATCTGGAGGGCATCCGGTTGGGGAAGTCCCTCTTAAAGCAACAAAGTGACTTTAGATCTGTAAAGAGCACTAAAAAAATAAGTATTGCTTATTTTTCAACTTTTCCAAAATTCCCCATTTTTCTGGAGAAAAATGGATCTTTTCCATGGCCTCCAAATTTCTGGAAATTTTGCATCTCTGCTGTTTATAGTTCAATGCCCTGGAAGCCATTGGCTGCCTGTTAACTCCAGACAGCGGCTGCACTTCTAAACAATGTGCATACCTAAGATCGTTTGGTGGGCTGCAGTTGAGGTTTCATACTAATAATAATGATTAGAGCTGTGTGCAAATGGCCTCTCAAAATTCACCTTCCTGTTTATGAGCAGAGAAACTGGGGAGACAAGTTCTCCGAATTTCCCCAGGGGGAAGAGACATTCTCAACAGTTTCTCACAGGTAGGGCTCACCGTTGGCCGGGGTTGTAGCACCACTTCTTTCTTTTTTCATTAGGGTTTTTAATCTTTTTGTGCTGCAAGAGGCAACAGCATCAACTGTGTTGGCAGGCTGGCCCCCATTTTGCATCCACCACAATGAAGGTGTGAGGGCAGCAGCGTTGCATCTAACTCTAAGGCAGAGGTGGAGCTACTGCTGTGCCAAAATCTGTCCTCCAACTTCCTGAATGTTTTGTTCCCCCATGAAGGAGGTTTCTGTTGTTCTGCCTCATTTTCAAGCTTTTTTATATTTTATTTTTTTGAGGGGGTTGAGCTTATATAATCACTACAAGGTGAACTCTCTGTGTATCTTCTTTCTATTACACATCTCTCCATTGCTCTGCAGCCTCCCAGGCTGCCTGCATTTCCTGATCTATGGGAGGAATTACCTCATGGTATCTCCCCCTGGGCTTTAATTGAAGTGCGGGAAGCCAAGGAGGCTACAAGCTGCCAGAGAGATGATTGTACAATGAAAAACAGGGCACTCACATGCACTCCTCGACCAGCTCTGAAGTAAGGTAAGTAGAAGAAAGCCAAACCTAACTCATGAGAATTTCTCTGAAATTTTCGTCACCATTGAATTTCTTTTCGGAAGCAAATTCTTTTCTATTGGATTGAATGAGAATGGTCGAAAAATGTGGGAGAAATTTTCAGTATCGCACTAGTAATTATAGTACAGGAATCTTTGAATCCATTTCTTCCTTGTATTGATACTAATATAGATTTCCCAATAACATACGAGTATCCAAACATTCAAAAGCAAGTAAGGTCCTAAGCATTTCCTAAGCATTTCTTGTTATTTCAGAAGAGAGCATTGCTGAATCCATTTTCTCACTAAAACTTCTCCATAGAGCTATTTGGCAGTAATCACAGGCAAGGAGCTTCGATATCAAAGAAGCTGCCTGGCCCCTGAATCAGTTCATATTTATATAGTTTCTAAAATATTACCTCATTGTTTGTACTAATTGCTGTCCTATAAAGCTGTGCTTAAAATCTTCACTTCTAAAAGAATCCCATGTGATTAAAACATACAATAAAATATTTGAACACATTCCTTTCAGATCACCTATGATTAATTTTGAATTGTATCTTTGAGAAAGCATTTTTGTACTCAAAAGTAGACTAATAAAACCAAAGCACATATTTGTCCAGACATCTGCATATTTAATGCGTATACCTTACATTATATTTTTTGCACATTAATTAAGAAGTGAAAACTGTAAGTACACTTTCACCCTTGCAAAATATAGTTTCATACCTCCTCATCCCTCCCACAACCCTTCTCATCTGTTCAGTATTTCTTTCTGGATTACCCAAGGTGCCGTACCAGTTAAGTTTTGCATTAGTTACCTAAAGCTGGGGTAGGCAGAAGGTAGATCTTGAGATGGTTTAGACTTCAACTCCCAGCATTCCTGACCATTGGTCATGCTGGCAGGGGCTTTCGGGAGTTGAAGTCCAAAACATCTGGAGATCTAACTTCTGCTCACTCCTGAACTAAAGTTCATTACGAATTTGCTTTGCGTCTTCCCTATTCGTACCGGTTCTCTTATTATTTATTTAATTGTCTCGATTGCGTATGATTTTTTAGGCAATGTGCCCAGTCGCCTAGGGTGACTTCCTCAGCCTGGTGCCCTCCAGATGCTTTGGTCTTCAATTCTCAGCAGCCCCAGCCAGCATACCAATTGTCAGGAATGTTGGGAGTTGTAGTCCAAAACATCTGGAGGGCACCAGGTTGGAGAAGGCTGGCCTAGAGCTTGCAGCTCTAAGACAAGACAGGTTTCATTTTTTTGTGTGGTAAGAATAGTCACTTTGTTCAGTAATCATGTTAGGCACATTAAAGACTGTGACGCCAACCTTTTTGTGCTAGATCCATGACAGGATTACTTCTTAGTTTGGTTTCCTTCTTGGTTTGAGTGCCAATTCATAAACCTTTTAAAAAAGGTTTATGTTTAAACGAATTCCTGTATGCAGATGAGCAACAACAAAAATGTAAGGAGGTTTCTGTTGCCTTATCTAGCTTGACCTTTGCTATTACAGGATAACTGATAATGAAAGTGTAACCAGGGCAATACATGTTCTGGCAGCAAATTTCCCTATCCCGTGGCACCAAGGACCTTAGTCCCTAATTAGAGTAATTGAGATTATAATTTGGATAATATACTGTAATCTTTTAGGAGTATTTAAGTGCATCGGATCCTGTAAGGGATTATATTGGATTATCTTCAGGTTGCTTTCCATGCATGTATTAATGATTTTACAGTTTTCTGACTAATACTACTGATGACTTGAGATCAGCAAAATGAATACTTGGCAACCTGATGTGGGAATTTCCTTTGCTTCAAGTAAAATTCTTTGCTCGTATCTATATTATTGTTCATGTGGCCTGGGCCTGTTGCCACAATTGCGAAGAGCATTCAGACGGCTGGGCCACCTTTCCCTGGTAAGCTGTCTCACTCTGTTTTTGTATGCGTTTTGGTATGTTTTTTGAGCTGAGAGCCATATCCCACAATTTGGAGAAGAGTCTGAAAAATAACTGCATGTGGATCAGGGGTAATATCTAATGCAGCCATTGACGTGACACGCGCATTAGCAGCCTTTGGCGCAATGCCAGTGGTGTATGCCTCTGTGTTGGGTTTCTCCAGGTACCCCACCCCACCCCAGCATATGCTATTGGCATTGCACTAGCAGCTGCTTATGCTCGCATCATGTCAGTTCAGTACAAGGAACGACAGCATTGGCTATTGCCCTGGGTCACTTCACTTAAAAATGTAGACCAAATGAAATCCTCAGTCATCTCTAGTCCTGTGCAGCAATGCCTGGTCAGAACATCCCATAGGACAGTGGGTTGGGTGTGTTATTTTTTTTACTGTTTTCTGGGGAAACCTGGAATTCCTTAATAGGTTCCTCAATGAGAAAATCAGCAATAGTTGACAAGTTTTCCTGAAAGTCAGCTTACCTGTCATTGTTGATCTTTCTCTGCATTGTGCACCTGCAAGATTCTGTCATGTGCCTTTTACGATGCAGTCTTAGTTTGCACAGGGAAATTATGAGGTCCATTAGGCGTGGCCAACCCTCTGTGTGAGCTGGTTGTGGACCCTGGGAGCGGGCATCTTTTCCCATACTTTTTCTACACTGAATGGTTAGTTGAGGTCATCAGGACAGATGTTGCACTGGGTATCACTTCTTACTGTGGGGGTGCAATTGTAATTGGGAATAGGACATTTCAGTGGTGGCACCTGTATTGTGGAGCCTCCTCCTAAAGGAGAACACTAGGCTTTCTCCGTCAAGGTTCTCAAGCATTCAGGCCCATTTGCGTTGGCTGCCTGTATGTTTCCGAGCTCGATTCAAGGTGCTGGTTTTAACCTATAAAGCGTTACATGGCTTAGGACCACAATACCTGACAGAACACCTCTCCCAACCTGAATCTACTTGGACACTATGATCAATATCTGGGGCCTTCCTCTGAGTGCCTCTTCCGAGGGAAGCTCAGGGGGTGGCAACAAGGGAGAGGGCCTTCTCAGTGGTGCCCCCCCAACTTTCAAGCTCTGCACTGAGGCCTGCCTGGCACCAACACTGTTCAGTGCTAGGTTAAGACTGCCCTCTATTCCCAGGCATTTAATGGCATATGTTGGGGCATTTATGTCAGCTCGCTTGAACAGGCCTATTATTGAAATTGTTTATTGAAATTGCTTGTTTATTGAAATGGTTTTTAGCTGTTTGAATAGTTTTAAATGTTTGTATGTTAAAACGTTTAGAAAATGCTTCATTGTCATGTAATGTTTATATAATGTAGTGGTTTGTTATTTTTGTGGATTTGGGGGGATTTTTGTGAACGACCTGGAAAGCTTCAGCTATCTGGTGGTATAGAAATGAAAGAAGTGGTGGTGATGGTGATGGTGATGATACATATTTGTTCCGATAGGCTTTCTGAGTTTTTGAAGCAAAATTTTATGAGACCTAAAATGTGGTTGAGAGCCTTGAATTTGTGTTATTTTTAAGTTCTTGTTCTCTTGTTCTATTTCTTTGGCTTGCATTAACTGGGTCTTGCATGTTCTTATGTTTAGTTGTAAGCTGCTTTGTGGGCTATATGGTCAGAAAGCAGGTTGTACATATATATATAAATAGATGGACCGGTTGTAGCTTTAGCAGCTTTTAGAGATCAGAACCGGAGAGATGTTTTGGTAAAGCTAGCTCACTTTTTTGTTGCTGTTCCTCTCTTTGTGAAAACACAAAATCAGTTGAACGTTAACCAAAAGGTCTGAAAGCATTTTGCTTCTGCAGCATGAACCCCTCCCCACCCACCCCAAACACCGGTTCTGAAAATGTTAATTTTCTTCTTCAGAGACTATGGGCTTTAGGGGGAGGAACCATCACTTAGTGCGTTGTATGCAGAAGGGCTCAGGTTCAGTCTCTGGCATCTCCAGTTCAAAGATGAGGTGAAAGGAAAGGCCTCTCTCTTTCTCTGCCAGAGACCCTGAAGGGATACTGCCACTCAGAGAAGACATTACGAGGCTTGCTGGACAAACAGCCCAACCTGGTAGAACAGAGGTGTCAAACCTCTTTCAGCCTAAGGCTGAATTCAGTTTCAAAGAAGCTCTTGGGGGCTGCATGGTGGGCAAAATGGGACAGGGCCAAAGACAAAGGGGCTAGGGTAAAAATGCCAGCCTGTTGTAGTTTAAAGCGCTTACTGCCAGTAACTAAGCCTTAAGAGGGGCATTTCAACCTTTTAGAATGGGGGAAAAGCCCCATACCAAACAATTGGGAGTCAGGGGAAGAGGGTGTGGCTAAATGGGGAACCCTAGAGGGCCAGATTTGTCCCACGGACAGACCAGATTTGTCCCACGGACAGGCCAGATTTGTCACACAGGCCTGAGGTTCCCACCCCTCGGTTTGAAAATAGCTTCCATTGCCCTCCTCTTCAGTGCTGGAGCACACATCATCTTCTGAGACTCAAAAAGGGCAAGGGGGAGAGGAGTGAACAGCACAGCTGTCCCCTGACTGCACACCCAGTAAAGGCTTTTGCAGCCACAAAGGCAAGTGTTCCAATCATGATACAGGCCTACCAGGGTCCAGAACAAGTTGGGCCTGCCTCCGGCAGTTGAAAGTTTCCTATCAAAGGACACAAATGGTCAGCTACTTAGTTTATTATTTTTTTACCACTATTGAGGGTACCATTTGGGTTTTCTTGCCTCAGGCACCAAAATGTCTGAGGCCAACTCTTTGGAAAGGGATATAGTGCTATGGGGACTTGGTGAGAGTCTTGTACACAGGCTAAAATGTACTTGGGACATGCTTGAAAGATCCATGTGCGGAAAGCCCCACGGGCAGCCTCTGTAAACCTCAGAAACTGTGACCATTGGTATATGATTTTATGATGTACATGTTTAATGTATTTTAAAAGTTCCTTTAGAAATATGGTGAGTACCACCACCCCGCCCCTTTGAGAACTAAATGGGCTGCAAATGGAAAAGCTGAGGGGTGATTTTGATCTTTCAGTATTACAATGTGCTGAGCCCAAGAGGAAAGGGGGAAATTCCAGCTGACGCTGATCAAAGGCCACTTATACACATTTGCATTGCACACCAAACATTGCTTGAATCATGTCCCCAGAGATCAGCCACTGGTTACTGAATGGGGAAGACAGACAGTTTGACGTGTGGAGGTCTCTTGTGTTTTATTAAAGTCTGTATGTTGGGACTCCATGGAACTAGCTAAAACAAGAAGGGGGAAAGGCAAGTGCTGCGACTTTAGACTCTTTGACATATTTATTTTGTTCATATCTACAATTAATTAGTTTTAGCCATACCAGATGGGGCCAGTTAAATTCAAGCAATGGTTGTTACAAGGTCGAGTTTTCTATTAAAAAAAAATATCCCCAGAATCTATTTCCTGTTAATGCAGGGGGTGAGATTTCCATCCGTCCCAACCATCTTATTCCCCCCACCCCTCTCTCACCTTCTCATTTCTTTAGCCTTTCGTTGCAAAGTCAGATCTCTGAGATGAGAAATGTTCACTTCTCTTCCTTTACAGGAGGGATCTCAGATCTTTGTTCTTCCCCAGAGGCTTCAGGTGAAGACCAGAAGGAGCTGGGAAAAGCCGCACAGAAGCCATCCTCCAGTGTAAGAGAACATTCTTGATTATTAGTTGTGGACTTATAAATAATACAAATAAAAATCTGTAAAGGTGTGGTCAGTGTAAGTAGATTACACAGATTAAGTCCTGTTGAATCCAACGGCACATTTTTGAGTAAATAGCATGCATAACATTGGGCTGCAAGAATGCTAAATGAACCCTAAAAGAGACAGCCCTCAAATGAGAACTTTTTCTTCCACTGAACAATTCGGGTTTGAGGACTATACTTTTTAAGAGTTTCCATGTATGTGGAAGAAGGTTCCTGAACTGCAAAATTGCTATGTATTGTAGTGGCACTTTTAAGACCCACCTGCTTTACAATTTCATTCATGCTCCCAACTACTCTAAGAGGTGGGTCATTTTATAGTTTCCATTGTACTGATGCAGAACTGGGGCTGAAAGAGTGATTTGTCCGAAGCCACCCATTGATGGTCACTTAGGTCCAAGACTAGTGCTTTTATCTCCTGATTCAAGCTGTATTTATTTACTTAAAGTCTCAGGGTC
Source organism: Heloderma suspectum (assembly GCF_057233095.1). Taxonomy (NCBI): domain Eukaryota; kingdom Metazoa; phylum Chordata; class Lepidosauria; order Squamata; family Helodermatidae; genus Heloderma; species Heloderma suspectum. Next base: position 267,832,673 of record NC_139459.1, on the reverse strand, counting down.
TTACTATCAGACATACTTAGGTGTCTGATAGGTTGTCTCTAAAATGCCTAGATTTGATAGATGTCACATACCACAAAGGGATGTCTCTTATCCCAGCCGCTTGTACCGTGTGATAATAAAACTGGGGTTGTACTTTGAATGTTATCTGAGAGCATTGTAGCTACATCTCACTCTGTAGCATGGAAAACCTAATAGTTATTAGGTAGATCCTGATCTTCCCTCCTCTAGTTTGGTGGGTAAGATGTTACTTCTGATCTTTTTTTTAGATCAGAGAAGTATGCATCATTTTAAAACCGCAGTTCAGTCCAATGAAAGATGCAGTCGCTCCCCCTAAGACTGAACTCAGTGCCCTGTGTTGACAGGATTGGAACCAAAAAAGGGCCACTGAGAAACACGAGGGAGGTATCAGCATGCTTAGGGGAACCCCAAGGTTTGCAAAAGTACCAAAAAAGTCTTCTGACACCCCCACCAGTAGCTCAGTGATGACTGATCAGCCTCCAGGAGTCACAGAATCTGGATTATCAGCTGGAAAAGAATAATGGAAAACTGGGTGGCAGGGAGGGAATGGGAGAAGGATTTGGCCTGCTTGAACCACTTACATCTTATAATAGCCTGGAGGGAGGTCATAACTGGCTGGCAGGGACTCAGGAACAGAAGCACTTGGGTTAGGACGTGATGATGTACTGCAACGTTTTGTCGCTGGTCCCACTTTCATCACCTATATCTAAGTAACGTGATCACAAGAATATATAGCCTTAAAAACACTTATAAGTTAAACAGGATAATACATGAATCCCCACTCTGTTTGGCTGTGTAAGACCCAATGGAATTTAGAATATTTAACTCATCTTTTTAAACATTTCTGCAGGGTTCTTCATCTGAGTTTGAAATAGTTGGTGCTGAAGAGAAGAAATCCTCCCAGGAGAGCAGTAGAAAATCTGTAAGTGGATCTAAAAAGCATGTTTAGGCTCAAATATAAAAGAAGAAAAAAACGGCACAAAACTTCCAAGCAATGGCTGGAACCTCAGTTGTGTGTGATGTTTTGTATGATTGTGGTGGATTTTTCACCATCTCCATGTGCAGTGTTACAGATGGGAATGGGGCAGGTAGGTACAGAGCCATCAAGAGGAAGAAAGCCAAACCCCAGTTGGCAGACTTTATTTAATAGTGTGTGTTTATTTATGTTGCACCATATAGCACTGAGGAGCTTGCAGTTTAAGATTTGACAATGATGGACCCACAGAACTTTGGGCGGCTAGTGGGCGGTATAGAAATGAAATAACCAAACAAATAAACAAAAGGATAGAGGGAAAGAGAGGCACGTACTTTGGCTTCGTTTCAGCTGAGGCACAAACTACATGGGAAGTTCCTTCCCAAAACTGTTTTTCCCTATGTATTGTATGTTTGTTTTTAAGTCAAAGTTGCGGGGGGAGGGTGCGGGGGCTACATAACCTGGAGCCAAAAATCTTGTGAAGATGGAGGAGCACTTAACCTTTTCTCCAGTGGCCTCTGTTCCTATCAGAACTGCCACCCCAGCTGCTTTTTGCCCAGTTGAGGAAAAGGTGCAAGCGTACACAGACCTTTTTCCCAACAGGGCAAAAAGTAGCTAGGGGAGGGGATTGGGCAGTTTTGATGGAGGTCGGTTGGTTGGGCCTACAAAAAGAGAGAGCAAGAGAGAGTTAGTTGTCACCTCCTTCCATGATCTTCTGCTCTACATTGCCACTCCCCATTGCTGCAGCTTTGGGTTTTAGAAAAAGCATTTCCTCGACTGAGTTCAATGTGGAATTTGTCCTTGAGGAGGCGGTTTTCTAGGTATATAGCTGGACCACCAGCTGAGTCTCCTTGTCAGTGGTGTGCTGCCCCCCAAAGAGGCTGCAGCCACATAAGCCAGGCACGTGCGGCACAATTTCTTCATTTGGCCCCTTTCCCAGAATGAGCTGATGGGAACTATCAGGCCAAGATGTGAGAAGAAGAGTAATCTGAAAGTGCTTCTGTCAAGAGGTTTTTTTCTTGCTTACATATGCAAAGCTGCGTGTGTGCTGGCTACTTCCTTGTCCCAAGCGTAGCCCCGTCTACTTGCAAGCCTGGGCAGTCAGCCAGCAGAATGGCAGAGAACAAATGCTGGCAGCACTTCTCAGGAAGGCTGGAAAAGCCCGAGAGTGGCGAAACTGACCAGAGCAGTCAAGCGAAGCCTTTTAACTCTTTGAGCCCTGGTCCCTGAACAAAGTGGAATGTAGCCCCTGTGCCTACCAGAAAAAATCACACCTTTTTTTAAGCACCTCTGTCCCTGAAGATTTCACAATAATTAATGCACTGAGTGAGGCCGAAGAACGGCTGCTCTTCTCTACTTCTTACCGGCAAAGAGCTTTGAATAGATCAGAGGGGTGTCTTCGAAGTTACTTACCTAGTCACTTCTTGAACTTGCCTATCTATCCACCAACCGCCCCCAACTTGGTGCCCTCCAGATGCGTTAGACGACAAGTCCCGTTGTCGCCATCCTGCACATCTGATGGTCACGCTGACTGGGGGTGATGGGAGTTGTAGTCCAACACATCTGGAGGGTGCCCTGTTGTGGGAGGCTGATTGATACCTGAAAGCATAGGCCGGGGTTCTGAGTTTGCTCCTGCTGGTGGGAACGTCCTCTGAGCAGCGTTCCTCTCACGGATGGTCTCGGGGGGGAAGTGACTTTCACCTATTTTCCCCCTCTTTCTGCTGCAGCTTCCTCTTCCCCCAGAAATCTACTCTGTAGAGCTGTGGGACCCTCTGGAACAGTGGAGGGGAGTGTAATAAGCAAAAATGGCCTCCCCCCTTCTCTTCTACTAGCAGCATTCTCCACTGAATCTCAGTCCTGTCTGTGAACAGAAGTGCTCCTTCCTTTCATGGACAGGATTCAAGCCATAAAACCAGCTACAGAAACTGACCCACCTCCAAACAACTGATATCCTAAAACAAATCAGTCCTGTTCATTCATGGCTCTGAGTTCCCCTTATTTTATCTCTTCAGTTCAGCTTAGAATTGGAACATGCCAATGTCAGAACAAGAATGTTGACCCAAATCTGTCCAAATCAGTCAACTGTGCTAACCATGGTGGGGAGGGGTAGGAGAAGGGCCTCTTTCCCTGGAGGAATACTTACAATAGCTGTTCTTTACCCTTGGCTGGTGTTTTTGTTCCCAGAGCCAAGTCCCACCCACTCAGTATTGCCCATGTCTTCCTTGGGGCTATTATGCAGAGAAAGGGGGAATCCTAACTTGCTTATTCTAAAGCTGTTGCAGAACAAGTCTCTTCATGCTTTCTGTTGAGCCAGGGTGAGCGAAGCAAGAGAAGCAGAAGGTTAAAGGAAGCAACGATTGTTACTTAAACAGTCCATGCTTTGAGATTTGGGGAAGGTGTGGCACAGGTAGAGCGTCGGTGCTCGAGGAACTAGGCGGGGCAAATAGCCATGGGCATGTCACACGCACAGCGGAGGGTGTTGCACTGTCAAAACTTTGGCATGCTGTTGTTTGCCTGTAGAAACTGTTCGTTGGAGCTGAAGCTGGTAAAGAGCCTCCTCCCCTTAGGAGCACAGTAAGCTGTGTTTTACTGAGTCAGACCCTTGGTCCATTTAACCCAATATTGCCAGCACTGATTGGCAGCGGCTCTCCAGAGTTTCAGGCAGGATGAGATGCTGGGGATTGAACCTGGGACCTTGTGCATGCAAAGCAGATGCTCCGCCACTGAGCCATGACCCCTCCCTGCAGACCTTCTCCCAGATAAACCAGTGTTGTGTCAGCCAAGGTGACTCCTTCCAAAAGCCCTTGGCTGGGTGTTTTTTGGTGACGGTGGCTAGTTCTGGAACCAGAGACTGCAACACTTATTGTTAGCAGGGGCAATAACTAACTCTGATACATCACAAAGCCTTATTAATTGCTCTGGCAACCTATAGTTATGTTATGATGACAAAGAATTTTGCAATCCCCTTAGGCTGCCCAATTCCCTCCCTCCCTCCCTCTTTGTGTGTGTGTGTGCGTGCGCGCGCATGCTAATTTATTTTAAATCAGACAAGAATTTTCTCATGAATTAATATCTGACCATTCTGAGATTAAAAAAAAGAATCCCAGGTTCTGTTAGCAAGAAGCACAACCAGAAACCAATGGGTGAAATTTAAAGAACTGTGACTGCAGAAATTGCATCAAACTTGTTGTGATGGATGGATGGATGGATGGATGGATGGATGGAAGTGAATATGGGCAGTTGATGGGGAGGTATAGAAGCTTTAGAGGACCTGACAGAGATGAGCCTGGAAAAGAGGATCCAGACCTTGAACAGGGTGGGACCGAGAGAGACGGATTTAGTAGCAGTTTCTGCTCCTAAGTTGAGGTCGCTTGAGCCTTTCGAAGCATCCAGGATTACTTCAAGTCACATCTAAAGCCATTCAGGTGTTGTTAGAGTCTAACTCCCATCAGCCCCAGCCAGCATGGCCAATGGTCAGGGATTATAGTAGTTGTAGTCCAACAACATCTGGAGGGCCAAAGGTCCCCCACCCCTAACTTAAAGGGACAGAATGTTCCCCCGGTGGTCTGGGAATAACAGCTTTGGAGCCCTTGTTGAAACACACTGAGCATCTGTATCATGGTAAGTTTTCGTCTCTTCTTTTGTTTTGTCTAAAGGTGAAAATGGGGTTCTGGTGTGTTGGTAGTATCCTTGGAGCCACATGCTGTGTTTTCTACATGGACTTCGTTTGCAGAATAATATCTGTCAAATCGTAAAGACATGGTTGTCAAAATCTGTAAAGCTATCAGGAGTCACAGAAGTCTGGTGTTCGTGATTCCTACAAGGCCCTGGCTCTTTAATACAGTTGGACTTCTGGAAAGGGATACCACCATCACGGTTGCATTGGCAAACCACTGCTCGGTAATAGCTTTTTTCTTCCTATTTGGCATGGCTGGAGTACAATTTTTGTTAAAATGCAGATGCAAAAGCTGTAAGGCTGTAGCCAGCCATCCCCAAACTGGTGCCCTCCAGATCTGTTGAACCATCCTCCTCCACCCAGCTAGCTTTTAGCCCTTCGCCTGGGGATGGCGGGGATTGTAGTCCAAGACACCTGGAGGGCACCAGTTGGGGAAGGCTGCCCTGGGAGAGGTAGTTCGAACCCGCCTGGGGTACAGTTGCCTTTCTTGAAAATAGCTTAACGTTGGGATTAAGGATGAGGCAATAACGGCCTGGCACTGAACAGTTCTACACATTATGGCTTTGCCTCTATTTCCCTTATGAGTCAGCAGCAAGAGAGATGGAGAAAAGTCGCTTGCAAGACTGGGATTTTTTCTTCTTCTTTCTGGACCAAGTTCTTTGGGGCATGATCGCAGAGAGGTGGAGGGAATGAATCAGCGAGTATGCCCCGGGCACAAGGTGGTATTTCCCCACCTTTCACCTTCTGATGGGCTGCATGGGAAGTGACTCTCTCAGCTTGCACGAAGCCCAATCTGGCCGAGCCGTCTGATAGGCAGGGCGACAGCTGTTACCTGCTTTGAAGGTTTGCCTCTGAGTAGTGGCTTGCATCACCCGGGCAACCAAGCAGTTAAGCCGCCATAACAATCCAGGCCCAGGTGGGTGCTCCCAAACTGTTGGCTCAACAAGGACAGCTTGGTGGCAGGCATGTAAGGATGAGGGCGTGGTCATGGCCGTGTGTGTCAAGGGCAGGTGTGCTGTGAGCCAGAGACTAGTTGGACGTATAAAGGCAAACGCATTTCAGCTGCAGAGCTTCTGGCACAGGAACCTGCACGCACCGATGCTTTTGGTTTGAGCTACCAGAAAGGAGCTTCAGAGGTAAATATAGAAACCAGACGGCGAGGGATCTGTTGGAGGAGTTGGAAAGGGGGTGTTATGCCTGAAAATGGGGGGGGGGCAGTTTAGTCCAACTTGCTGCGGAATCTTCTGTTGGCAGCATGGAAACGGTAGGCTGTGGAACTAGAGTGAATCCTGGGTTGTGATCCTCACCCAGGAGCATATGCTAGAGAGAGTTAGGACCCATCTACATGAGCCTTTTACTCCAGGGCAGCTGCAAGTCAAGGTCCCTCGGGATAGATGACACAGTCGCCACTTCGCAGCCATCCATGGTTTTCTCTTGGAGACTGCGGATTTCTGAGGTGGCGTTTTGCTACGATTTGGGGGGTTTGCTGCAGGTGGTTGCAGGCTGTCCCCAAACTGACTTAGCATTTTGTGGTGGGTGTGTTGTAGGCATGCATAGTGCTTGCGTCGCTCTGTGACATCCCTTTATTCCCCCCATCCCTCAACAGCTGCGCAGTTACAGAGGCACAGAGAGGCGTTTTCATCTATTTAATCACACTTTCGCACACTTTTGCAGCTTCGTATCTTCGCAACGGTTGCTTTTGGACTCAGTGCCCAAGGGCCGGGTGGGGGGTCTTGGGAGAGGACCAACTTTGCTCCAGCCATCATTTTGGAGCAATGGGTAGGCATGTACCGCTCATGCTTGTGAGTGCAAACCATCGCGAGAGTCTCACGCTGGGGAACTGCCAAACAGTTGGCACGGAAATGAAAGCGCACAGAACACCTACTTTTTACCTAACGAGGGAGGGAAAGACACAACAGAACCCCTAAAATACAAAACAGCCACTGCAGTGTCGCACCCCCACACTCACGGGACTGCACAGCTGCGCATTAAAGTATAATGGCAAGAAAAAGGGCACGGCAAGTCTGTTAGGGAAGCGCGTAGTACATTGCGAGTGTATCGCAGGGGATGCTAGTTCGAAGCCGCATTGCTGCACAGTTGTGATGGGGTGGGGAGTGAAAATGGTGCCATGTAGATGGGGCCTTAGTTTCTTGTTGAGTCTTTGCCTAAGTTGTTTTCCAGGAGTAGATACCTGGGCTTAATTTCTAGAAGGAGCAATCTCAAGAAGCCCACCATTCTGTCTGCACAGAAAGCCAAGTTCCATAGTCCAAATTGTATGAGGACAGGCTTCATTTGCTCAGTGGAAGGAAACACACTCTGTCCACGATCAGAGGCTATTTACTCACTCACTCACTCACTCACTCACTCACCTCATATATTTAGTACTTAACCCTAGTACTGAAAATAGATTCTGGAACTAAATCCTGGTGGGGAGGGGAACCAGTCGCAAATGATGGCCAGAGTGTGTGAAAGGCTCCTGGCAGTGCATGGCAGTGGGCAGTTAAGTACCAGCAGCCTCGGTGAACCCCTGGATTTCTACTCTATCTGGACTGTTGTATACTGAAGTTGTGTACTTTTCAGTACTCTGAAGTGGCTATCCAGTGGCTTAATGCAACTCTGTCAGTTAGGGATCTGGCAAACCAAACTGTGCTGTGCTGTGCTGTTGTCCTACGTTCAGTGGTGGAGCAGAAGCTTGGGCTCTGCCAATCCTTTTTCCTGGTTATAGCTAAGGTGTGAGACTGCCAGTGAGAACAGGAGCAGGGAAATCATCCTAGGGTGAAAGAGACATGGGAACTGCAGTTCTTTTGGAAACACAGAATACCCTGGACAAAGGTAAGCACACAATATCTCTGGAGCAGGTATTAGGTCCAGGCTATCTCAAAGACCGTCTTCTCCCATACGAACCTGCCCAGGTTTTAAGATCTTTGGAGGAAGCCCTTCTCTCGTTTTCACAGCCATCAGAGGAACGTTTGGCGGGGACACACAAGAGGACCTTCTTGCTGGCCACTCCCAGGCTGAAGGAGTCTAGTTTGGACCCTTCTCTGTTCTTCCGACAGACAAAGATGTTCATATTCAAGCAGGCCTTTAGCATGTTAGCTGGGCTGTTGCTGAAGGGTTTTTGGGGGGGGGGTGTGCTGTTAATTTCTTTTATTGTTACGTTTTAACTTATTTGTTTTTATGTAATGTTTTAATTTAGATTTTGGTTTTAATCTGGATTTTATTGTTAGCCACCTTGAACACCATTTTTTGGCAGAAAGGCAGGCTGTAAGTTAAATAAAGCAAGCGCTCTTCTCCAACCCAGTGCCCTCCAATGGATTTGCTGGCTGGGGTTCGTGGGGGTGTGGTCCAACACATCCAGAGGGACTAAATGTTGGCCCTGGCTTTTCCACCCTGTTTTAAGTTTAAAAGTTTTTAAGTTTAAAAGTTTAAAGTTTAAGCCTTCAAAGCACAATTCAGTGTTCAGACTGGGAAAAGAGAATGGTTTGTATTATGTACAGTTCTGGTCAACCCCCTCCCCGTGTGTGTGTGTGTGTGTGTGTGTGTGTGTGAAATCATAGAGGTGGAAGAGATGTAGAAAAGGACAGCTGAAACGACCAGAGGGTTGGAGTGCATTCCCTGTGAGGAAAGGCTTTGAGGCCTTTTGTTTTATAAATAAGGGGGACATAGTAACATTATGCATGGTGTGGAGAAAGTAGATTGCTTTTTCTTTTCTTTTTTAAAGAAACGGCAGTTGTGAGGGGAATCCCAGATGGGGACCATGAAGGCGGGGTGGAAGTGGGGGTCTGACTCTTCCCTCTGGCTCCATCTTCCTGTCCCCCAGTGCAGCAAGCGCAACTTCAGGGGCAATAGCAGCTTCAGGGGTAGATTTTGGGCCAGAAAACAGAAAAAGAGCTAGACTCCGCTTTTCCCTTCCTGCACACTGCAGTCCTAGTCTGGCTTACCCTCCTCGCTCCCTGCCACTGCTGTTCCTTAAAAAAAATAAGCCCAGGATACGAGGCTAACATATTGCCTATTCTGGGCCTAGGTTCAAAGAAGTCAAAGGTGGCAAGCTGCTTTTCTGATCCTGTCAAAGCCAAGCTCTCTCTTGTTATTCCTCCTGACCATGTGGTGTCTCTTGCAGGACCTAGAGAACGAGGACACCAACCTTATGCTCCACCTCCAGCGCTTGGAGAACACGCTCAGCCTCTTTGCTGAGGAGTCCGACAAAACCCAGCTCTTTGCCCATCTGGGGCGCATGGCTTTGGAGTTCAACCGCCTGGCCTCCAAAGTGCACAAGAACGAACAGAGGACTTCCATTCTTCAGGTCCGAAGGCTGCTGGTAGATGTGCATAGTTCATTTGCTTCTCCATTGTCCTGAGCACTCACCTTTGTCTCTTCTCTTTTTCCTTTTCCCCGAATCCCACTGAGTGGCTAAAACAGGAGTGGCATGGAATGTGGGTAAAGCGCTTCCCACGCAAACATTTGGCGTGTGCCTTGTCACAGCTTAAATATGTGCGTTGGTCACTTCACCCACCCACACTGCCTCTGTTTCAGCCCTTAGGTTTCATCACATTTTAATTTCTCCTTGCTCTTCTGTTTCTATGACACCCCAGCCCTACTCCGTCCTCCCTCCCTCTTTATTTTTAAAATGGCTGCTTTGATTTCATTATTACCATACGATAGATGTGAGGCCACGGCCATGCACTGCGTTCAGAGCTGAGCTGAGGCTTTAATGGAGACTTCTGGATCTTAACCACTTTATCATACCAATGCTGATAGCAAGAGCTAAGCCCTGTTGGATACAGGTTTCAGATTGTGCCTTTGTCAGTGTCAGTGTTCTGACTGCTCTCCTTGTGCGCTAAAGCACTATGGATTGTATAAGGCTCCTGAGTCCTGATGATGAATAGTAATGCACCAGTGTTAGGTTAGCAGTACCAGAGCTGTTGTCCGTGGGGACAAACATTGTATCTGTGTATCTGAACTTTGTTTAGTTTTTCTTCAGGTATCCCTTCTGTTTCCAACGAGGATGTGAAATTTTCAAGGAGTATGAGACACACCCAAATGGAGGCAAATTTCTAAAGCATCGGAAACATTTTTTCCCGTTCAGGCCATAAACTAATCTGTAAATACTCTGGGTAAGGAGGAAGACTCTTCCCGGGGACAGACTTTTATGTTAGCGTATTAGTTAACCTATTATAAGAAAGTTTTATGATTTCTGTCAGAAACGCAACTAGAGAAGTCATCAAAAGGCAGGAACAATTATGTCATTCCTTTATTCCCTGGTAGCAATGTCTATCCCTCCCCCCCCCCCCCCCGAAACATTTTTCTTTGTGGGCCAGACTAGGTATGACGATTATTCATGTTGTTGCATCTTGTGTTGTTGTCGTTTGTTTGGTTTTAACAAAGAGCAGCTGACTAGGGAGGCAGGGGAGACAAGCTGGATTGGAACTGTGCCATGGGGGGGAGCTTTAACCCTTTGGAGCCAATGGGATCTTTCCTCCCATTATGAATAGCAGGTATACCCACTCCAGTTCCATTTGGGACCATGGAGGTGGCAAAGGTTTATAGCCTGCCCACCTGCCCCCCACACCATGTTCCCAATCCAGCTCTCCCCCCCTCAGTTTGTTGTTGTTTAAATTCAACCATGCAAGGCCAAAATGCCATATCTAGTGTGGTCCTGTTGGCTGTTGGTTTTAATCATCTTCTCTCTAGTGTTAAAGTGCACCAGTGGGATGTAATGTCAGTCTAGGACTGGGGAGATCCAGGTTCAAATCCCTACTCTACCAGAAGCTCACTGAGTGAGCTTGAGCCAATCACTGTCTCTCAGCCTAAGCTGCCTCACGGTATTGTTGTGAGGATAAAATAATGGAGCGGGGGGGAGAGACCATGTAGTTCCAATTTGAGCTCCTTGGGGGACATGTGGGACACAAATAAAATACCAGGGAAAGAGAAATCCAGTTTTGACATGAATGCCAAAATCTGAGGAATGGGGCTTGGGACTTGGAAGTTCAAACTAAAACAAGGTTGCCTCATAAGAGCACTAGGTGACCTATTGCTGGAAGCTTCTTGGCAAAGGTATGACCAAGGTAATGATCAAATGGCCCTTGGCAAAGATAATACAATCCTTAACGCTGCTCATGCCTGTTTGTTTGTTTGTTTGTTTCCTAAAAATAGGCGTTGTGTGAGCAGTTGCGGAATGAGAATGAGGAGCTCAGGGCAAAGTTGGAGAAGGAACTAGAGCAAAGGAACCAGGCCTCCGAGAAGCTCAGGTGAGTGCATGCCAGTTAGGGAAAGAGGACACAAGCAAGTAAGCATGCCAGGCAGTTGCCCAAGCTGCAATTCCAAGGTTTTCAGTCTGTGTCTGTTGTGTGGTTGCCACTGAAGTTAACGCTGGAAGTCTAATGCCTGTGATGAGATCCCATTGCCCCAAACAGCTGACTTTAAGACCCATCCAGCTCCACAGCCACCCAAACCACCATCTGGTGTTAAAAGAGCCTGGGAAAAGTCACCTATCCCAGACGGACCAGGGCAGTTCTGCTATGGAAGAGAATTCTGGGGATCTGATCTACCTACTGGTATGGAACAGAAGGAGTGGAGCCACTCTCTGGGATGTGGCAATGGTGGTGGGAATCCCCAAATAGCAATGATGGGAATTTCCATGCATTGGTGGCACTGGTTGAGGCCTAATTCAGGGCCACGGCTTCCACTATTCTCATTATTTTTTTAAAAAGGAAAACCATGCCACTGATAGCTTTCGGAAGGTAGGGAGGTTGCCCCTTGACTTCTAAACCAGGGGTGGGCAGAAGCTAGATGTTTTGCACTTCAACTCCCAGAAGCCCCTGCCAGCATGGCTGATGGTTAGGAATGCTGGGAGTTGAAGTCCCAAACTTCTGGAGACCTACTTTCTTCCCACCCCTTCTTCTAGTCTAGTTTTCTCCCTATAGTGTGGCTCAGAGCTATCCCATGTAAGGGATCCCAATCTCCCTGAACCTCAACAAAGAGCCCCTAATACCAGTGTTGGCCTGCTGTGGTATAAGTGAGTAGTCCTAGAGCACTTTTTGACCTTTCCCTAGCCCAGAACCACGTTATTTTTTGGGAAGGAGTCAGAATCATGACAAGCAAACACCCTGGAATGCCTCTTTGGGATGAATAAGAGTTGATCTTCCTTTTACGGAGTTTGGGGGATATGCTTCCTGCTCCTCCTCAAAAGGCTCTCCTTTCATATAATTAAATGTGGTGTGTGAGATCTATCCATAATCCACCTTTTGGTTTCCCAGCCTATTAGACATCCTCACTAGAGATCCGGTGGCAAGGTTTACCCCATAGTTGCAAAGGTAAGACGGAGCTGCCTAAGAAGTTGCATCCAGACTGCAGGGCGTGTCTTGGCCACCTCTGATGCAAGCTCTTTGGAGGTCACCATGATGTCCTTGGGCATTTCAAGCCACAAACATCTGTGTCAATAGAGAACTGTGACCTGAACTGGGTTCAGCTGGGAAAGGCCAGGTTTCTCTGAACAGCTTAACGTTCAGCTTCTTGATTATTGCAGTCAAAACGTTGCTCGCTAGGGCTTTTACTCCTCTGTCCAGGCTCATAGTCAGTTTTTAAAAAGCAATGACTTCGTCTAATTCTTCATAGCATGCTGCCCTCTAGAGACACTGCCTTGATTGTGAATTGCATGTGCTCTGAACAATCCCTGCTGTGGTCTAGGTTTGCAGAGTCAGCCCTCAAGAAAGCCACAAGGTGGATATCTTGTACTGGGCCAAATTCTGATGGCAAGATTATGCAAGTTTTAGAACAGAGGTGTGGAACCTCCAGCCTTAGGGCCTAAGCCAGCCTGTGGAGGTTCTGCATCTGGCCCGTGAAAACTCCTTGGTTCCTCCAGGGGGTGGGGCTTGGCCTCAAGGCCTTCCCCTTGGAGGTATCTCCACTGTTATCTCTTATCTGAGATGGGAGATAACTGGGGATTCCCCTGTGCACCACTCCCGCTCCCAATTGGAGATAGGGTAGAAATCGAGCTAGTAAAGTTTAGAAACATAACAGCTTTGTTGGGCTGAAATGGGCAAACTGGTTCTATCTCTGTTTTAGACCAAAACCAGGTTGCCACGTTGGTCCAAGTTAGAGCAAGATTCACAGGGTCAGTAAATAAGTATCTTTTATTAGGACCAGCCAAAGTTCTGTGTAACTCAAAAGCTTGTGGTATGGAAGCTTTTCAGTAACACAGAACCTTTTCTCAGCCTGGATATTTACAACAAAAACTTAAAAATGGGAAAGGATTTTCTGGGAGAAGGTGAAGGTTGTTTCATTCTTAAGGCAGAAATGGGGGAAGCTCTTGCAGACTCAATAGATGAAAACTGTGCCTGGTGTAGAAGATTTCAAGTTACATGGAGGCAAGCTAGGACAGATTTAAATGGAGGATTTCCCCTTGGAAATACAAACCTCAATAGTTATGAGTCTGTCTCTGCTACTAAGTGAAGCTCGCAGCTTCCTTGAAAATGCAGAGAACTTACAGGTATTCTGTTCTTCAGCTATCTGAGAGGAATGACCAAGAGGAACTCCCCCCCCCCACACACACACACAATCTAGATATCATATTCGGAGCAAAAATTAGGAAAGAGCTGAAAATGCTTGCATTCCAAACTTTATTTAAAGAAAAGGATGGTTGCTGTCTTTTAAATTTTCTTGCCTATCTCTGTAAAAGGGCAACTTTTCAAGGTGTGTAGGACGTACGCCTGACTTGATCTCTGTATACAGTAACCCTGTTATTAACATAGAAATGGACTGAGTGACCTGCATAAGTCTCTTTCCTCCGTAATTTGTACAGTTTCATGGTAATAAGATCCTTCACTGCTGCTACCACCGAAAGACCCTTTACTGATCCTTAATCTTTAATTGCTAAGGCAGTGGCTGAATCTTCTCCCCACGTTTCCATCAAAAATTAACTCCCACATGGTGATTCTTACATTTGTGTGATTTTTGTACTTAGCTATTGTGACTGTTTTGTGCAGTCCTTCTTAGGCACCTTGAGCATGCCGTGACAATCCAGGATAGAAATCTAAGTAATAAATAAATAATGTGCAACTGCCTTTGTGAGAGGTGGCTGTAGCAGGAAAATGAAAGGGTGTTCTTTGTTTTGTTTCTTTGGTCCTAAGAACATAAGAAGAGCCCTGGTGGATTAGATAAACCCAAGCAGGAATAATGCAAGAACTGGAATGCTAAGGGCAGGAGATGGGTGGAACATTACAGGCAATGCATACACCTGTCTCTGTCAGTGCATAAGAACATAAGAAGAGCTATACTGGATCAGACCAAAGGCCCATCTAGTCCAGCATCCTGTTTCCCCCAGTGGCCAACCTGTGGGAAACTCACAGTCAGGACACGAGTGCAGTAGCACCCTCCCACCCATGTTCCTCAGCAACCGGTGTACAGAGGCACACTGCCTCTGATCCTGGAGGTAACATATAGCCATCAGGACTAGTAGCTTGTTGTTGTTCAGTCGTTAAGTCATGTCTGACTCTTCGTGACCCCATGGACCATAGCATGCCAGGCCTTCCTGTCCTCCTCTCTCTCCCGGAGCGTGCTCAAGTTCATATTCATTGCATCGGTGATGCTATCTAGCCATGTCATCCTCTGCTGTCCCCTTCTCCTTTTGCCTTCGATATTTCCCAGCATCAGGGTCTTTTCCAGGGAGTTTTCTCTTCGCATTTGGTGGCCAAAATATTTGAGCTTCAGCTTCAGTATCTGTCCTTCCGATGAGCAGTCAGGGTTGATTTCCTTTAGGATTGACTGATATCCTTATCCTCCATGCATTTGTCTAAGCAAATTCATTGAGGATAATTTGTCCAGGGACTTCGAAGTAGAAATTCTGGCTGTTGTATGTGCTGCCCACATCATGCTGCAAACCCAGAAGGCCGCTTTCCTCTCCCTAATGCTCAGCTTGATATATTCTTACCTCCCAATGTAGGTGTGAGAACCTGGAGCTCAGGAAGATGGTGATGATGGGCAGCAAAGAAGGCATGAAAGCAGAAGGCACAGAATGTGCTGGACAGCAACAGGTAGGAGGCTTTTCTGTTCACTCAGCCTGTCTGTCCATCTTGGCCCACTATCCTGTGGCAGATTGTGCAGAATGGACATTCCAAGAGCAGAGCACAGCAACAGAGTGATCCTGTCTGCTTGTTTACCATGCTCCAGTTTCGGAACACCCTCAGGCATGACGGCAATGTATCCCAGTTATTTAACAAAACCAATGATGGGGTGGTTGTTTTTTTTGCTTTCTCAAAATACATTTGATGCAGGTGTTTGTGGGAGAGAGTGGGCCATGTTGTGTAGTGTGGCCATCCTCAACCCGACACCCACCAGATTGGTTGGACTACTGATCCTTCATCCCCAGCCAGCATGGCTAGTGGAAGTGATGGCAGTTGTAGTCCAACGCAACTGAAAGGCACCCGGTTGGGGAAGGCTGCCGCGGTGCTTCGGATGTTAGATTTGGGAGGGAGAGGCCTGGATGCACATTCTGGAAAACAAGCTTGCTGCCATGAGCATATTGGCTGCTTGTCATGACCTCATGTGTGTCTACTTTTTAGAAGGGAGCCACAGAGGAGAAAATAACGGGGAAAAGCATGCTGGGGACAAGTGAGAAGAAAGTCAAGATACTCGAGCACCAGCGCAATGAGGTAAGCCCAGACACTTGCCCCAAGAGACCAACACTAGAGAAGAGGTTATCTTGGGGAAAGGGTGGATTAAAGGATATCCACCCTTAATCATGGATATTCCTGAGGAAGCTAACAAATTTAAAAGATATAAAGTCACAATAAATCCTCAGCAACACAAGAATGGACAAATCACTATTCAAAACTGTGCCAAGCTGCAACGGCAGATCATGTTACAAGGCAAAGTGCAAGGCACCATCTTCAGCCCCATCCAGAGTTCAGCAGAGGGAGAAACAGTGGAATCAACAAAGGGAGGGCTTTCCACAGCCCCCAAAGGCCCCCATTCCTTGTTTTCACTCCCCTCATTTTAGAAGATGGTGCAGTATGTGCAGGACATCTGAAGAAGATCTTAAAGATCAGGCATTTTCCTGTGAGAGCAGGCAATACTTTGGCTATCTGTAGGTACCTGACACATGCAGCCTCCTTTCCTTGGAAAGACTCAACTCTGATTCATGTTATACAGTAAATTGGATGAATTGGTCCACAGTGGTGGTGTTATTTAGCCTGAACTGTTGCTTGCATGAGACCGTTGCATGACAATCTGTGTTAGGATCGTCATAGGATCCTAACACAGGATCTCTCCTTGCACATCTAGCCTGGAATTGTTTACTGGCAATAGCTCCTCCAGGGTCACAAGCTTTTCACATCACCTGCTACTCGATTCTGGACATGCCCGTCATTGAACCCGGAGCCTTCTTCATGCAAGGCTTGTGCTCTGCCACTGAGCAACAGTCCTTCCCCTCCCTGCCCCCTGGTTCGAGGGAGACTCAAAGGCAGCCTTCCCCAACCTGGCACCTTCCAGATGTGTTGGACTACAACTCCCATCACCCCAGCCCATGACCATGCTAACTGAGGATGATGGTGATTGTAGTCTAGCACATTGTGGGGCATCAGGTTGGGGAACACTGCCCAAGACAGATTGCTACACCCAACAGTAGCCATAGCCAATGTGTACAAAGCCAGAATGAGGCTATCGAGGACACAGGGCTGCTGGTCAGACTAGAAGGCGTTCTGGCAAGATGGTGACCTGGTTCGCATGACCAAAACAAGTAGCTTGTTTTAATCCCTAGCATGCACTGGGCACCACTTCTCTAATTACCCACCTGGGCGCAGCTTGTCGTGTTGTTTGAATCCAGGCGGCATGGCTTGTTTGAGGGGGAAATAACCCATGGCCTGTTGTAGGGTTATTCGAGGATCGTTTCCCCTCAGACATGCCATTCTGCCGAGGTTCAGATGATTCAATAAGCTACGCCTAGGCGGGTAATTAGAGAAATGGCGCCAAACACACACCGGGGACTAAAACAAGCCCACGTGGCTTATTTAAGCCATGGTGGCTTGTTTGATCATGCACACTGGCCCAGTGTCTTGGCTCAAGGACTGCATCAGCAAGGAGCTGAGGTTGTGTACCTCAAGGTAACTCTGAACATTTCTTTCTAGCTGCTGGAGGTGAATAAGCAGTGGGACCATCATTTCCGGTCCATGAAGCAGCAGTATGAGCAGAAGGTAACTGCAGAGTACCAGTGTCTTGCACAGTGTCTGTTTTATAAACAGAATTTATTCCACATAGCAAGACAAAATTCTCTTTATGTTGTGCTATCATCGTCAGAGGGAAGGAATGTCGATGGGCATGTCATTAGGGAAAACTCAGGGTTCCAATGGCACCCTTTTTCTGTATCCAGCTTTAATCCTTTTGGCTAAGTTCACACAACATGACAAGCCAGAGTACAGCTTGAGTGTGGATTGTCGTTGAACTGTGGGTTGTCATTGGACCGTGGGTTGTTGTGTTGTGAGAACCTAGCCATGCTAGCAAACCATGATTTGTTAACCATGAACAACCCATGAAGAGAATCCATAGTTTGTTCTTGGATTGTGAACTGTGGATTTTTCGTGGTTAACAAACCATGGTTTGTTAGCGCAGCTGGGTTCACACAACACAACGGCCTGGTTCACACGATCATGGGGTGGTTAACAAGCTACCGTGGCTTGTTAACCACCCTGTACATGCCAGTCAGGTTTACATAATTATCCTCACCAGCGCAGCTTCTCATGTCATCTGAACCCGGCGAGGGTGGCTTGTTGGATTGGTAACAAACCACCCAGAATCCATGGCCTGATGTACAGTTGTACAACAAGTTTGGCTGGCACACAACTGGCACGATTCAACAACAACCCACGGTTCAATGACAACTCAACCAATACTCAGCCCATACTCTGGTTTGTCATGTTGTGTGAACCGAGTCACAATGTTAGGCTTTTGTCTCTTTGTCTTCCTTGCCTGCATCAAACCTAAGCATTTCTAGATTTTTTAAAATAAATATTTAACATATATGAAAAATCATACACAGAAAATTACAGTGCAATATAAATTCAATAATATAAATATACAATTTTAACCTCTTCATATACTAATCAGAAGTTCAATAGAACAAAAACAGTTGGTAGTAATACTGTAACTAAACATCCAAAACTCAAACAGTTGCCATTCAGCCATACATAAAATTAGATTTTTGTTGTCCACCATCTCTTAATTTAATCGTTTCAGTCAGTTCACTTAATTGTGCCATTTGCCAGATTTTACTTACCCACTCCTGCTTTGAGCAGATGAAACCAACACCCCTCCCAGAAACCTCAGTGCTCTAAGCATGACTTATTTATTTATGATATTTAACTAAAAGTTCTTGGGGCAGCTCACACAATAAAACTATGTCTGGAGTCTAGCCCTAATATTTATTATTGTTAAACATAATTTGTCAAAATCTGCATTTTGGAAATGGAAGCACTGTCATTGCTTGGCTTCAAAGGTGTTCCTCGTGTCCTCCCTTCTAATACATTTTCATCTATCATAATACCTTCAAGTGTTATTACTCCATATTTCACCCAAAGGGAATATTTATTCACAATAGAAACTCTTTTATTATGGAGAAAAGATGTCAATGGTGATCATAATGAATTGGATATTTCTTCAGTGTGTCCCAGACTTGCACTGTTGCTGCTGCTGTTACATTCTGATACCTGGAACCCTTGATTTATAAACCCAAGGTAGATTGTGTGAAAATTCCACTTTCCAATCTTGCTCTGCCAATGACCAGGAATCTGTTCTGAGATACACAATTTTATCAGGAGTTCCAATCATATTGTTTGGTAATATTTTAATATATTTAGAGAAGAGACACCACCATATTTTTAGTTCTTTGCTATAAGTTCTGTCCTGTGTCTTCCACGATGTTTTACATTATCATGGTCATAAGCTGAAACGGTTGCTTTGTTCTGTTCCTGAGCCCAATTCAGAGAACTGGTCTTAGTCTGTTCCCAAGCCATTAAGGACTTTAAAAGTTATCTGAAGGACTGCGTTCACCCATACAATCCTGCCCATATGCTAAGATCCACCTTAGGAGTTATTCTCGAATGCCTGCTGTTAAGATCAGTGAGGCTGGTGTGCACTAGAGACAGAGTCTCCTTGGTGGTGGCCCTGAGTCTTTGGAACTCCCTTCCAAAAGTCCAGCGTATTGCCCCTGCTACTGTAGCATTTAGGTGAACCTTGAGGACCCAGCTCTTCAAGGCGGCCTGTGATTGATGCTGTAGCTTATGTTGGGAGAGCAACTTCACAAAGCAATGTTGGGCATCTATTCTAAATTGTATCTTTGCTCTTACCATATTTTGCACATCACTTTGGAGAGCGTCGTTCTAAAAAGTGGCCTGAAAATACTTGAAAATCTCTCTCTCTCTCTCTCTCTCTCTCTCTCCCTCCTCCTGGCAGATAACAGATCTACGGCAGAAGCTCGCTGACTCCCAGAAGGCACTGGGGGAGTTGGAGGCTGAACGGGAGCAGAAGCAGAGGGATTTTGACCGCAAGCTTCTCCTGGCAAAATCCAAAATTGACGTGGAGGAGGTGAGTCTCACTCAGATAAGAGGTCTACACTCCCAGAACCAATGGTACTTATGTGTGAGGCTGCCTTGATTTTGATGCATGTGTCTTTCTCAGGCCGAAAAGGAGAGACTTAGCGGGGAGGTGAGGGACCTCAAACAGAGGGTGAAGTTCCTTCAGGATCAGTTGGCACCAGTCACTAGGCAAAGGGAGTACCAGGAGAAGGAGATTCTCCGGCTAAATAAGGTGGGTAGTCATTTGAAGAACGTGTACCTGCTACCTTTTCTGCTTCTCTGTAGCAACATTCATTTCTCTCCCTCCCTCTGGCCTGCCCGCCAGGCTGATTATGGGCTTTCCCAGACAGTGTAATAGTCCTGTATCTCTTGCCATTGCTGCCGATGGCAAATGTTTTGCTTATTGACACTAAGCTGCTATGCAGGAAAAGGTTTTCTGATTGTCCCTGCTCTTCCTGTCTTCCCTCAGGCCTTAGAAGAGGCCCTGAATTTTCAAGCCTCTGCTCCTTCCCCTTCTACCTTCAGCAGCCCCATTGATCCCAGCACGAGTATCCGGCATCAGGAGGTGGCAACTCAGAACGAGCTCCTGAAGCAGCAGGTATGGAATGCTTCTGTTAAACCAAGGGTGGGCAACTTGTGGCTCTCCAGAGGTTTTGGCCTACAACTCCCATGATCCTTCATCATTGGCTGTGCTGGCTAGAGCTGATGGAGTTGTAGGCCAAAACCTCTGGAGGGCCAGAAGTTGCCCACCCCTGTGTTAAACCAAGACCAACCTCTGGAGGGCCCACCTGTAAGTCAAAAATTATTCTCCAGAACATAGCAGTTCCTCCTTTCATTTCTATACTGCTGCTGGGGAACAGTTCTCTTGTTGACGTTTCCATATCCCATCTGGGTGTAAAACGGTGTGTGGTTGTTTATTTTGGTGTTTTTGAGCTTGTTCATGCTCAGCACTGTGGTGTGTGTCCTCTTGCTTTCAGATCCATGGGCTATTCCCCCCCGCCTTGCATGTCGAAAGATGTGAGCCTTCCTCCTTTTACACTCCCCCTTGCAATACGTGCCTGCATTCACAGGTTATGAGGGGAAAACTAAAATGGCCATACGTTTATGTGTCTATTGGGGAAAGAGAAGAGACTAGTTTGCGATGATGACTTCTCTGAACTGGTTCCTATTTGCAAGCTGTACTCTGGAAACTTCATAACAGTGCTGCAAATCAGTGTGTGAAATGAATACCTTTGTGCCCTTCACGATCCTTACATTCTAGGATAATGGGGGTAGGGTGTGATACTCCATGTATAACTATTAAGTTATAGGACCAAACTGCACATTAGCTGTGTAGTTCTGCCCTTGAGTGCAGGGTTTTTCCCTTCCACAAATTGCCAGCGCAGCGACCCCTTCCTTCCTCAGGGGCTGTTAGCAGCCATTTAGTCTGTTGTTCTGAAATACCCAAATATTTTTTCCTCTGGAAACTTGCAAACGCTGTTACTGAAGTCTATTGCTCTAGTAATAGTGTTTGCAAATTTCCAGAGGAAAGAATATTTGGGTATTTCAGCGCAAGAGACTAAATGGCTGCTAACAGCCCCTGAGGAAGGAAGTATTCTGAAACGAGTTGAGCACAATAAAAAAATAATAATTCTCGAGCACCAGAGCCTGTCTCCCCCTCCTTCACTGTCAATCTACTGTGCTCTTTCCCTCTTCACTTCAGCTAATTTTTGAGCAGACCAGGATGGCAGAATGAGAGTAACAGGAGTGTGAGGGATCGGCCATTTGCTTATGAAGAGTCATACTCTGTCAGATAATCTCATAATGCCCCTCAAAACTATGGTGTGGGTTTTGAAGTGAGGCTTGCAAAAGGCACGATGCACGCTAGTGTGCATTGCCTCTTTCTGACATCAGTGTGGGACACGGCCACATAGCAGATTTGGGGGCATATCTGTGTGATCCTGGGACTTCAGTGCCTCTTGTTCTCTGCCAGGTGAAGATCTTTGAGGAGGACTTCCAGCGGGAGCGGAGTGACAGGGAGAGGATGAATGAGGAGAAGGAAGAGCTGAAGCAGCAGCTGGAGAAGGTTCAAAAGCAGTTAATGGTTACCAGCAACCAGGTAGGAACCCAGAAAAGGCATTCTGGTCTATGAAGAGATTGTGCATTGTACATGGACTCTATGGAAGCGAATGAACATTAGGCCATTTGCCACAATCCTTCTGAAATCTCAGGCTGTTGCCTAGTCTGATCCAAGCATCCTCTGCTTCTGCCAGTGGGATGTGCTTGCCAAAATGTCCAAGTCACCAAGACATAACCTTCCAAGCCACCATTGCTTCTATCTCCACCACCACCCCAACTTCTTGTTCTCTTTTCAACATCCCCACTGTCTTTCTTCCTCTTCTCTCCCTGGCTAATCAGCCTGCTTCCCAGTCCCTTCTTCTAGGCCAGAGGTGGGCAGAAAGTAGATCTCCAGATGTTTGGGGCTTCAGCTCCCAGCGTTCCTGACCATTGGCCATGCTGGCAGGGGCTTCTGGGAATTGAAGTCCAGAACATCTGGAGATCTCTGACCACCCCTGTTCCAAGCCTAACCATAATATTTGAGGGATCTCTTGCCATGTACTTTTTACTGTGCTAACATAAACTCCTTTTCCAGAGGGTAGCTAAGAGAAGAAAGAAGCAGGGATGCATGCTTTCACCCTTCTCACCGCCCACCCCATACATACATACATACACACATTCATTCATTCTCATTCTCTCTCTCTCTCCCTCTCTCTCTCTCTCTCTGACAAACAGCCTCCTCCTTCAGCAATCTGTTCTCTGCCTCCCAGGTGATGTTTGATCCACTGGGCAGTGGGGAAAGTGGGCGGGGCTCCCCGGGCTGCCTGGAGAGTGGTTAAGAGCCATATGTGAACTACGGGGTGCTCCCTCTGCCGCCAGCCTTATCCTGATTAATTTCAAAGCACACAGTGCAAGGTGTGCTTGGGCAACTGTCTGGGTAAGAGATTCTAATTACGCCATTCCTTTTGGGAGGCAAAGGGGAGAGAGAAGAGGCAGGTCAGTAAGTACACATAAAGTGTGTTCAAGTACTTGAGTGGCAAAGCACTGGAAGCCACAACACTATGTAGCTGCTCTCACAGCCAGAAGTGATTCCTGTGCACTGTTGCAGTCCTATAGGGCCTCTGAGTTGTGTCTCCCCTCTGCAGTCGCCATCCAGCCTCACTTGCCTTCTGTGAAAATGCAGAAAAGCACAGCCTTTTCTTGTGTCCACTGAAAGGCATAGAGCATAATATGCTGCTTTGGGGCTAAACTGCCCTAGCATTTAAATCTGGTCCTTTTACATTTGTCTGACCTCGTTACTAGCATGCAGCGGACATGGAAGTCTTAACTCTTCTTTGATCTGTTGCCTCCTCTTTTCCCATGTCTCCACGTCAGCTGCGGATGTTTAAAGAGGACTATCATAAAGAAAAGGAGGAGAAGGACAAGTTCAAGAAACTGCTCAAGCAGCACAAACAGGTACTTAATGCTGTGCCAGGACAAAGGGCACGCTGCTTTAACAATGCTAAAAGATAGGTCTGGCTGACGTGGCTTGGTAATGCTGAACTCATGTCATGGCCGGTTGGACATGCAGTCGACATGCGGACCAAAATCCAATGGCTTGTATACCTTCTGTTAATGTCCTTATGGCTAGTTCATAGAAGGGATGGGCAAATCGGTCTATTGCCAGCCCGGATCACTTTCTCATAAGTCTGTTCCGTCCCATTTCCACTTTAATTTTATTTTTTATTTATTTATTTTATTTATTTCATTTCTATACCGCCCAATAGCCGAAGCTCTCTGGGTGGTTCACAAAAATTAAAACCAAACAACACACAATAAAACAATTTAAAATATATAGAACATTAAAACCACAATATAACAATACAACCACAATAAAACCTAGCAGTAGTGCAGGAGTTTAAAATACAGATTTAAAACAACAAAGATAAAAATTTAGAAAGCTAAAATGCTAAAATGCCTGGGAAAATAAAAAGGTCTTCACCTGGCGCCGAAAGGAATACAATGTAGGTGCCAGGCGAACCTCACTAGGGAGCTCATTCCAGAGCCGGGGTGCCATAACAGAAAAAGCCCTCCTCCTAGTAGCCACCCGCCTCACTTCCTTTGGCAGGGGCTCACGGAGAAGGGCCGCTGATGATGATCTTAAGGTCCGGGCAGGCACATATGGGAGGAGGCGATCCTTCAGGTAACCTGGCCCCAAGCCGTTAAGGGCTTTGAATGTTAACACCAGCACTTTGAATCGGGCCCGGAAATGGACTGGCAGCCAGTGCAGCTGGAAAAGTACTGGCGTAATATGAGCTCGCAGGCCAGTCCCTGTTAACAATCTTGCTGCCCTATTTTGGACCAGCTGAAGTTTCCGGACCGTTTTCAAAGGCAGCCCCACGTATAACGCATTGCATTAATCCAGACGAGAAGTTATCAGAGCATGGATAACTGTAGCTAGGCTATCTCTGTCCAGATAAGGGCATAGTTGGTATACCAGCCTAAGCTGATAAAAAGTGCTCCATGCCACTGAGTTCACCTGTGCCTCAAGTGACAGTTCTGGATCCAAGAGCACCCCCAAACTATGAACCTGATCCTTTAGGGGGAGTGCAATCCCCTCCAGAACAGGTTGAATATCAATACCTAGCCGGGCAGACAAACCACCCACTAACAGTACCTCCGTCTTGTCTGGATTGAGTTTCAGTTTATTGGCCCTCATCCAGTCCATTACCGTGCCCAGGCACTGCTTCAGAACAGCCACTGCCTCACCTGGTTTTGATGAGAAAGAGAGGTAGAGCTGGGTGTCATCTGCATATTGATGGCACCTCAGCCCACACCTCTGGATAACCTCCCCCAGCGGTTTCATGTCGATGTTAAACAGCATGGGGGATAAAATAGAGCCCTGTGGAACCCCATGGCACAATTGCCATGGCACAGAGCAATAATCCCCCAGCACCACCTTCTGGAATCGGCCATCCAAGTAGGAGCGGAACCACTGCAGTGCAGTGCTTCCAACTCCTATTCCAGACAACCTATCCAGAAGGATACCATGGTTGATGGTATCGAAAGTCGCTGAGAGGTCCAGGAGAATCAACAGGGTCGCACTCCCCCTGTCCCTCTCCTGGCAGAGGTCATCCCACAGGGCGACCAAGGCAATTTCCGTTCCAAAACCAGGCCTGAAGCCCGATTGAAATGGATCTAGATAATCAGTTTCATTCAAGAGTGCCTGGAGCTGTCCTACAACCACCCGCTCAAGCACCTTGCCCAGGAAGGGGACGTTGGCCACTGGCCTATAATTGTTAACATCCTCTGGGTCCAGGTTAGGCTTTTTTAGGGGTGGTCTAATTACCGCCTCTTTTAAAGTGGCAGGCACCACTCCCTCTCTCAAGGAGGAATTTACAACCTCCTGGACCCAGCCGGACATCCCTTCCTTGTTTGATTTAATAAGCCATGAAGGGCAAGGGTCAAGCACACAAGTGGTCGATCGGACTTGGCCAAGCACCTTGTCCGCATCCTCAGGCCTCAGTAACTGAAACTCATCCAATAAAACTGGACCAGACGGTGCTCTGAACGCCTCTACCAATGGAACTGCATTAATGGTGGTGTCCAATTCATGACGAATCTGAGCGACTTTATCTTCAAAGTGCCGTGCAAACTTGTCACAGCGTGCTACCGAGGGTTCCACCGTCTCTCTCCCTGGCCCAGAATGTAACAGGCCGCGAACCACTCGGAAAAGCTCCGCTGGACGACACTGAGAAGATGCAGTGCTGGTGGAAAAGAACTGTCTCTTTGCCACCCTCACCGCCACAGAATAGGCTCGATAGTGGGCTCTTACCTGTGTTCGGTCAGACTCAGCACGAGTTTTCCTCCACCTGCGTTCTAGCCGTCTCCCCTCTTGCTTCATTGCCCTCAGCTCAGGTGTATACCAAGGAGCTGGCCGGGCTCTGCTCAGAGGGAGAGGGCGCTTGGGCGCGATCGTGTCAACCGCCCGAGTCATCTCTGCATTCCACAGAGCGACCTGGGCTTCGACAGGAGCACCAGCCATACCAGCGGGAAAATCCCCCAGAGCCCTCTGGAATCCATCGGAATCCATTAATCTCCGGGGGCGGACCATTTTAATAGGTCCCCCACCCTTGCAGAGGGGAAAGGCCGCCAGGAGTCTAAACCTCAGCAGGAAGTGATCTGACCATGACAAAGGGACAGATGTTAAGTCCTCCACTTTCAGATCACCATCCTCCTGCCCAGTCGAGAAAACCAGATCAAGCGTGTGTCCTTTTGTATGCATTGGGCCGATGACATGTTGGGGCAGCCCCATGGTTGTCATGGCGGTCATGAAGTCCTGAGCCGCCCCGGATACAGCGGCCTCGGCATGGAAGTTGAGATCCCCCAGGACCATCATCCTGGGGGTCCTCAACACCAAGTCCGAGACCAACTCCATCAGCTCAGGCAGGGAATCTGATGGGCAGCGGGGTGGGCGGTACACTAACAGAATCCCTAATCTGTCCCGGGTACCCAACACAAGGTACAAACACTCAAGATCTGCACTCAAATGAGCAGGAAGCCTGGAGAGGGAGATTGAATTCCTATAGACCATGGCAACCCCCCCTCCCCGACCCTCAAGTCAGTGTTGGTGCTGCACCGAGTACCCAGGAGGGCACAGCTGGGAGAGAGTGACCCCTCCCAGTTCCCCCACCCAGGTCTCAGTAATACATGCCAGGTCAGCCCCCTCATCCACAATCAAATCATGGATGAGGGAGATTTTATTTTGGGCCGACCTGGCATTCAGCAGCAGCACCACCAGACCCGAGGGCAGACTGGTAAGGCTGCCAGGAACCATCAGGTTGGGGGAAGAACCAGAAGAGGGGACAGCTGTAAGGTGTCTAGCCCCTCTTCTCCTCAGCTGGCCTGTTAATCCCCCAACGCCATACCTCCCCCTTCCCATGACCACAGTTATGGTGGCACCTCTCTGACTCCCTGAGTTGCCCAATAGTCCTCCCAGGCACATATTAAAATGTTAAGATATAAATAGCACAACAGTTTAAAAAAATATAAAAGATAAAAGAGAACAGCAGCTAAGAAGGAGCAGATAAAGTCCACGTTTGCCCCTTTCCCCTTGTCTTTAAAGCTGCTGCCCTCTGCTGCTGCTATTTGCTGCTGGTATTGTGGCTGCTGGTGTCTCTGGAGAAGCAGGTGGGTAGGTCTTCAGGTCCTACGCGACTCCAAGTGCGACGCTAAGTGCGCACGTAGCGTCGCGCAGTTAGCATCGCACTTGGCGCGACACCGAGGCGCACGCCGAGGCGCTGCCTCTGGCAGCCCCGCCTTAGGTACCTGTGGGCAGGGGCAGAAGCAGGCTCAGCAAAAGCAAAAGCAATTTGCATTGCTTTTTAAAAAAAAATGTGTATGAAAATTTGCATTGAAGTACATATTTAAACATCTCTCTTCAAACTCACTTGCTCTCGATAGGCTCCCTCCTAAATGCATTTTGGTACAGTTCTTGTATTCAGGAAGTGCGAAACCCAATAGATAAGTCAATTGAGACCTACACATTAGTCCAGGAGGTGTAAATCAGTCACTTGGCATCCAGTTCCTCAGGCATCCCTACTTCATACTGCTAAATTTCTCCTTGCAAACCTGATACACAAGTGCATGGAGAAAGATGAGTGCAGCCCTCCCCAACCTGCTACCCACCAGGTGTTTTAGACCAACTCCCATCAGCCCCAGCCCACAGCCAGTGGTCAGGAATGCTGGGCGTTGTCATCCAAAACATCTGGAGGCCACAAGGTTGGGGAAGGCTGGGCTAGTGCGAACTGGGCCGCACAGGATTTGGGCCCGCAGCCATTACCATGCAGGTGGCTTCCTGCTCACCGCCTGTACAGCCTGATTCCCACTTGGCACATGCATGTTTGCATGGGGGGATCTTGGCTGAGGGCTGGGTCCGGCTGCTAACTGGCATCTTCTTTGTAAAATGTGAATAGCACCACAGCAGTACCTTAGAGGGGTTAGGGTTGCAAAAGTAAATATGTCCGTGACTGTGAGGTGATGCCCAAGAACTGCCCTGCGCAGAGGAAGGCAACAGGGCGCAGAGTAGCCTGCCCTACCAGATACATACATTTTCACACGCTACAGCTGTTTTTCTCGTCACATGAAGAAATTAATGTGCAGAGAAGGGAGATTTCCTTCCGAAAGGCAGCAGCCATATTGAAATGGAAGCCATTTCGGTCTAAGCCACTGTTCCCCCCACACAGCCTCTCTGTCATATGGCATTTTCCTCTCAAAATTTTACTGGGTTGAAGTCCCAGAAAGAGAAGATTAGGAAAAAGGAGTTGCTACTCACCGAAATCCCTACAGCAAGCTTTGTTTGTTTTTGGCCCAAATTCATGGGGCGGAGACTGTACTGCACTTTGGTGGGGAAGATGGCTCTTTATGTCTTCCTCCTTTTATGTGATGCAGGCTCTTGCAACCTGATGGCTTTCTCTAAGGGACAGCACACAGTGGCTAAGAAGGAAGCCAGTGCAGCCTCACCTTTGCCTGGGTATCGTGCCCACCCTCCACGAGAGGCCTGCACTGGTAAAGAAGATGGTGTGAGGGGTGGGTGCTGTACTGTAGTCATCCTCTGTCAAAGTGCTGCCATGGTGCTCTGCGAGGACAAACCTCTGCCTGGCTGCAGTGTGGACTGTAGTCCCCAAGAAGCTTCTCTTCTTGAGCCTGATACCCATTAGAACAGGGATGGGCAACTTGTGGCTTGCCAGATGTTTTGTCCTTCAGCTTTCATCAGCCCTAGCCAGCACAGCTAGGGAAGTTGTAGGCCAAGCCATCTGAAGGGCCACAGGTTTCCTTCTCCTGCATTAGATCTGTAACACCCTTTCCCAATTTGGATCCCTCCAGATATTTTGGGCTCCAACTCCCATCAGCCCCAGCAAGCATGTCCAGTGGTCAGGGATAATGAGAATTGCAGTCCAGAGCCCCTGGAGGGACCCAGGTTGGGGAAGTCTCATCTACAGCTTCAGATCTGTTCTCAGACATCTGTTTACATATTTTGTGTGACTGAAACTATTACTCCCTGTAGTGCCAGAGCAGTTCTGATTCTGTCTCCGTCACCCTAACAGTGAGGAGTACCTCCTTTTCCCTAATCTTCTCCTCTTGGCAATAGTGAGATCAAAATACTGTGAAAGGGAGCGTAGTGTTCCTCCAGTCAGCCCTAAGCTAGATGAAAAGTACAGGTCAGCCAAAGCATAACGATTTGACTCCAGGTGCCCAGATAATCCAGTGGTCAATCATTAGCCTTGTTGTACCAGGGTTGATATATGTGTGCATCATTTCAAGCCTCTTGCTTTTCTCACTTGCAGCATTCTGGTGATAGACTGCACCCAGAGCCACAGCCAGGACCAGTGACTCCAGTCTGCCCCATGTACCAGTTCCAGTGCACCCCTCCAGCCCAGCCACACATGTATCATGGTTATGAGGATTGGCAGCAGATCCGCTACCCGCCATCAGCAATGGCAAATGAGCGTCCTCCAGTTCAGAATTACCACCGTTTCCCTCCTGTGAGTTGATTAAATGGGAAAGTGTCAGGGCTGTGGAAAGACGGTGGGAGAACTGGAGGCAATAACTGTAGAGTTGTCCGTTGCCCTCTTCCAGAAAAGCTGAATTCTGCCAGATCCTGTGCAAAATTCACCGTGAAAGGGAATCCCAAGAATGAGCAGCCCAGTGCTTTCTCCGGTTTTGTACACTACTGCCGTTCATATGGAGCAGTGGAGCTTTCCGTTCTATGGTGCACAGTGGGCGGTATCCAACGCTGCCCATCACCAGCAGGACCCACGGCTGGCACAACAGGATGCTAGCACTTCCTAGAGCAGCCCCAGAAATGAGCCAAAACGCTTGTTTCCGGAACAGAACAGGTCGGTGGAGCTTGCAGAAGGCTTCCTGTTGTGCCGACAGTAGGTCCTGCTAGCGCAGCATAATCACTGAAAACACATGAACAGCATAGGTTATTGCCCTGTAACTCTGCATCTTGATTGTATTTGTGTTTTGCTCCCTATAGCCAGAATACACCTGGTATCCACCTTGCGTTATATCACAGAATCAGAACTCACAAGCAGTGGAAGGTGTGAAGCAGCTCCCCAAAGAATCTGGTAAGGGAGAGGTTCAGACGCCTTTGATGTTTCTGGGGGCCACTGTGTGTGTTACTTTTCCTTGCTGTTGCCTTTTAAGGGTCTGCTTATGTGCAATGATATCGCATGTAAGCAGACCCTTACGCGCAGTGGCATGTGGACAGGCTCACCATGTGGATCGTTTCCATTGTGTGCAGAGACTTGGTGCTGCTACCACCCCTATATTAGTGGCTTGTAGTGACATCTCAATTTGCCCCTCATCTGGGTTTAACAGCTACCATGTTTCAGTGTATTCCTCCAGCTCACTCTGTGTTTAACAGCTGCCATGTGGCAATGCTACCATGCTGAGGCTGTTTCAGACAGCCTTCTCGTGCTTGAGAAAACTGGCCTGGAACAAAGAGGGTGAGGATAACTGAAGATGCACCTCTTTGTCATACCCACACAGTCATACGAGTACCTGATGTACAGGCTTTGCAGAGATCTAGCAGATTTGTGGGTTCACATGATACTTGAGCCTCAGTGTTCAAAAGAGACCAAGATGTGTACTTTGAACATTCTCTCTGTCCCGCTCCCCCCGGCCAGTGTTTTTCTGTTCCATGTCAATAAGATAAAAGCACTTTTTTTTTTTTTTCTGTGAGAAACAAGAACAGCATCATTTGTCCATCTTGCAGACTAGCAGTTGGGGATCAAGCCAAGATGTCCTCTGTGCAGAGGAAACAGCCACCCATTTGAATGCCTTTCCTTGGCTTGACCTTGGGCCATTCTAAGCTCCCTTTGTCTGGAGTCAGGGGAGTCTTGGTTTGCATCTCAATTAAAATATTAAGTATGTGCCCCTTTCTGCTAATCTGCAGCTGGAAAAAGGATTTAGAGAACTTTTTTTTAACTCTGTCAATACTGAACATTGGAATGTTGGATTTCACTTCAAGAATCAGTGCTCAAAATTCTACTGAATGCTTGGCAAACGGCCTGTTTTGAACACCCAGTGTGTGTCTGGCTGTAGAATTCAGAGCAGTTGAAATTGGTGAAGATTGGGGTAGCAGATTCATTTGGCTTCAATTCTATATGAGCTCAAAGTATGTGGTATTTGGCTAGGCATATCAAGCCCTTGATAAGGCCAGGACTTGAATACGACTTCTGTAATATGTCTGTTTTTGCCTTTTCAGACCCAGCAGCTCTTGGGTTACCTAAAAACCAAAGGCCTGCTTAATTCTATGTGTGCGCTTAAGCATCAAAAGTGGAGTTGCGGTTTGCATTTGCACCTGCATGTACAGATAACCTCCTTGTGCTTCTGGACACTATTCACATTTATTTGTGTATATGGGATATATACACTTGGATGCTTGAGAGAACAATGGCTTTAGCAGGATTTTGCTGCTAAGGAGTGACCAGTGACCCAGTGCTTTGGGGAAATCTCCAGGTGAGAAATCTGCCTGGTCTCTCTTTTTCTCTCAGCATTTTGGATCAGTCACTTTTTTCTCCTCACCTGCCATCCAGGATTCAGCTACGAGGAGGTGGCTGTTACTCTCACCCCATCAGAAGACTCCAGTAGCCAACAATAGGAGTCCAGCGTCAACAGAACCTACATTTCTCTGATTCACCTGCAATATGACCGCTTTCCAGTTATGATGTGGCATTTTTGCATTTGTTGGCAGCAGAAACGTTCTGTGTGCCAAATGGCTTTTGCAGGGCAATGGTTGTTTTATTGTGGCCAGTGCCCAGACAGGCTAAGGACTCTGCAGTGTTGCAAAGAAAGAAAGAAAAGGAATTCAATCCCTTTGTTTTCTGCTCATCGATGTCTATACTGTATAGGAATAAAAATGAAAGATACTTTTCCCACTCTGAATATATATGTCTGTATTTTAGAACTCTCTGTTCTAGTCCGGTGGTTTAGCCCAAGTAAACTTAACTTGATTCTTCACTCAATTTTGCGGTACAACATGGCTTAAAATGAAGATTTGTTCATGTATTACACCAAGCACTCTGCTTATGCATATATCTTAAGGGCACTCATCCTAGAACATGGGCGATCCCTGCTCTGTTTCCTTTAGCTGAAACTCAGTTCCGGCCTCTTGTTGATTCCACAGCATGAGAGCAGGATGGCATTGCTCCTCTTTGCCGAAATGCTGTGTGGTCATAGCTTCTGTCTGTCATCAGGCTGGGCACCTCTCAGAGACAGATCTAGGAAGGCAGTTTTTATATTCTTGTGATGGGGTGAGGGTGTGAAGAAGAACAGGTGATCTCTGGGCCCTGATTCAATGAAATGTGGTAAATTTGTCATAATAAAGAGTTGCGCTGATGATGACGGTGGGCAGGCTGGGGGAGTGAGTAGCAAAGGCCTTTGTGGGACCGCCGCGTATAAAATCAAAGTATAAAAGCTCTGCTAAAAGCGGTCTTGCCGCAGTTGTTACCGCAATTCCGTAGGTTAGCAGGATCAGCCACTTTCTTACCACCACTAGTTACATGAGTCAGGATCTGTCATTTTTGTTGTTGCCACCGCTTGCGTGGGCCAGGATCAACAGTGCTGGTCTCAAGAGGGTTGATGGTAATGAAACAGCGAGGATGTGATGGTGGCATTCTGACCCGCTGGCTTCTTATATAGCTGCCTCTCCCATCACATCATCTCACAGGCTGGATACTCCTAGCAAAGCAACAGCAGGCTGGTGGAAGCTGAGAGGTTTAATTTAAGACTGTGCACGAGTAAAAGAAGAAATGCAGGCGAGTGATGGGTTTTATAGAGAAAGGGTTGAATTATTAGGGTGGCACCAAGGCGGGATAGTTAGGATGAATGCGAAAGAAAGCACAAAGCAAGTGGCTAGATAGAACTCAGATGGCTAGTTATCTCCCCTGGGAGGAAAGAATATACCATTTGGAGCTTTATAGCTTTAAATAGGGTGAGTAAGGGAAGACATGATAGATTATGCATGATGTGAAGAAAATGGATACAGAGAGGTTTTTCTCCCTCTTCCCTAATACTAGTACCTGGCCGGGGTCATCCCATGAAGCTGAATGGTGGGAGATTCAGGACAGGTAAAAATAAGAACTTCTTCATGCAGCACATAATTAAAATATGGAATTCGTTACTACATGATGGCCACCGACTTTGACAGCTTTAAAAGGGGATTTGACAAATTCGTGGGGGAGAAGAGTATCAATAGCTACTAGTCCTGGTGGCTGTGTATTACTTCCTCTGAATACCAGTTGCTGGGGAACATGGGCGGGAGGGTGCTGTTGCACCAAAATCCCATCTAGTCCAGCATGCTGTTCATACAGTGGCCAACCAGATGCCTATGGGAAGTCCTGCTTGTGGGCTTCCCATAGGCATCTGGTTGGCCACTGTATGAACAGCATGCTGGACTAGATGGGATTTTGGTCTGATCCAGCAGGGATCTCATTATATTCTTAACATACGAGATGCTGTACGGAAAGAAAAAGCAAGAGTGGATAGAGATGGAGGATGGGCTTTGGATGAGTAGAACCTGCAAAGAGCTTGGTCAATAAGGTGGCTTGATGTTCCTTATTCCACAGTAGCATAGTGCCTTTTGACACAATGATGCCCTTTATTTTCAAATTTCTGTAAAACAAATGGAGGGGCTTGTGTCAAACACAGATTGCTCTAAGGGATCATTACGGCTTTGAAATGCTGATCTGGACAATCTAAATGTTGTAAACAATATACTAGAGGTGGCATAAATTGCTTCTTTCTTGTTGCTCTAAAAACTGGAATGTTCAAAAATTAATGTCTGACCCCATTTGAAACTAGAATTGATGTTCACAGATCAGCAGCCATCATACCCTTTGGAGAGAAGACTTCGCTTGGGCAATAATTCTAGAATGTGTTTCTTTTTTTTTTCTTGCCTTCAAAGAAAAACTAGTTTCCGAAGTGTTTATACTGCAGGGACAATTGCATACCACCCAGAAAGCGTGTGTTATAGGGGACCTGTAAGTCCTTTCTCTCTAAAAGCCCACCTATTCACTGAGTTTACCTTCCCTCACAGGAAAGTATGTGTAAATCATAACAAAATTAATTGTACCCTAGAAAGAGGTGAAGGAAAGACATAATAGGATCTACTTTTTTCTTCCGTCTACATCTCTCTAAATGGAGATCCCCTTTCCAAACATTTACAGAAACTCTTATACACATTGCCACTGTGTTTAGACATGCTAATGTTTTTGCTATCCAATCTTCCTGTTTTGTAAATGTTTAGGACATTTTGTTTGTGCAAAATGTTGTTAATTATAAATATTCAGTTTATTTTATCTTTAATAAAGTACGAGTTTTCCCATGCTATGTGGTGCCTGGAATGTTGTGCCTGAAGCGTCAAAGCAAATTTGTGCTCTTTTAATAAGGGTGTCATTGTGGTGTCCTGCACTTTCATTAGGTACCTTTGAGATTGCCATAAAAGGAAAACGTAGTAAGCGGCAGGACACTGCGAGACATGTTTCCCTTCAACCCTAAGAAACAATCCCCTACCGTACAGGAGGGGGAAAAGATCCAAGCAGTGTGTGCAGCCTTCTCTTTGAATCCAGACTTGCATGACATGAAATCAAGGGGGGGAAACCAACCACCTGTAAACCTCATACTCTGAACTAGGGGCAGTGGATACAGAATTTTTTCAAGGAGTCCAGTTCTAAGTTGTCTATTGCACATCTCTTTGCAGTGACAAAATGTGCCCCTCTTTAAACAGGGACACTGTTTCAGCATGATAACATGGAGCTAAGCCGTGTAAATCTGTATACCAGGAAGCCCTCTATTCAACTCTACCCAAGAAGCAAACTCACTAGATGGCCTTAGGGAAGCAACCCCCTCTCTCATTCTCAACCTTTGAATATGGAAATAATAATACTGACCTGCTTTACAGCGTTGTTGTAATGATCACTGTGTGAATGGCTTTTGCACCCTCCAAAAAGTGTTATATCAGTGTGGAATATTAGTAGGGGTGCGTCAGACGAGCCCAGAATCCCGACAATTTGTAAGATGGTAAACTAGCCTCAGGATCCAAATGCAAGAGGGAATACACTTCTCATCTCACCTGCACATCTGCATCTTGCATCAAAGGAGACTCCCTCACAATACAGTCACACTGAGTGTTTGCAGTTTTTATTAGGCAATTTTCATACACAGGGTGGGTGTGGAAGCAAAAGAGGCTAGGATCTTGGGACTGATAAGGAGGAATGCATCTCTGCAAAGGTGAGTTGTGGAGCAGCTTGAATGCACTGAAGAGCTACTCCACTGCCTTGCAGCTTTGGGCCCGGTCCACTCTTTGGGAGCTTTCAGACCTTGCCGTCATACTGATGCATCTTCCTTAGCCCCAGAATGCTTTCCCCTTAATCTCACTCAAACAATATGAAAAACTCCAGTCCATAAAGTCTCTACTTGGGACGGTCTGGTCTGTTTTCTGGTGAAGGGAGGTAGGCTATGCCTTATCCAGAAATGCCTGAAATGTTGACTCCATCCAACAGGAGCAAAGGATTGCAAAGGTCACTGTACAACGGCAGCTGACAGACTGATGTTTTGTCCATGTAAGCTTATGCCACAACAGATCTCTAGTCCAAGGTGCCACAAAGCTCTTGGTTACACAGCTGGAAGCAAGTGTGTCTTGGCTTATAACACCTGATGGCTAAAGGCCGCTGGGTATATTTTTACATGGATATATTAACAAGGGGAATGTCATACATCCCCCATGTTTTTACTGCTACAGTATTCTGTAAGGGCAAAACTCAAAACTTGTTTTTGTGCTTCACTCCGCTTTACTAATGGCCTTCAGATATGATATCATGGGCTACTACAATTCTAGTTGGAGTGATTGCTTGCAAAATGTGGAAGTTAAAGCAATAGAGGTCTGGATGACTGGAGTAAACTAGAGTCAGCTTTCTCTCCCAAAGGGTTTGGAATTTGTCCACTGAGATGGGGTATTCAGGAGGGTCACTCTATGTAACAATACAGCAGGACTATGTTAACAATCTTTAAAGAGCATTCAATCTTAAAAATTCTTTTGGCTTTGACTAAAGGAAGTTCAGATCCTTGTTGTTTCACTTAGGAGAAAAGGTATGGTTCTGGATAAAGTCGCAGGCTCCCTCCCTGTCTCACCTCTGTCTCATTTCTCTACACCTGTAGGGACTCTATCCATGCATCTTCTTCCTCATGTATGTTAGGATGTCATTTTTTACAGTGGCGACATTTGTTCTGGGAAACCACCTCATCACTGGCTTCCCATCTGTATCAACCAAAAACTTCTCAAAGTTCCACTTGATATCATGGATCTTCAGAGGTTCCCAGAAAAGTCTCTTGGGGTCACCAAAGCTTTCTACAACAGGTGGGCAGGAGTTCTACCAGGAGAAAAACAACAGGTTTTACCTCTTTTGTTGTTGCTGGAATTAGACTCCATAATCAGGAAGGAGCCCTCAAAAACTGTAAGTACTATGCTTTTTTCATGCTTGTTCCAGTGGCATTGGGAACATGTAAGCTACCAGGAGCAGGACCCATGAGGAGGAATGAAAACAAATACATTTCATTTCACTTGAGCCAACTAAGGAAGAAGAGGTGTGTTTATATGCAAGCTTGTATAAGGAAATCCTGACATATTTTGTTCTTAAAAGGGTACCAGGGTGCTTACAGAGGAGGCTTTTGTTGTCCCATCACACTCTCATTCATGGAATTTTACAGGGGGTCCAGACATCATTGTCTTCCATTTGCAGCCCTACTGTTTTTTCTCACCACTGCTTCCATCATTTTTCTCCCCCTGCCCCCCAAAAAACGGTTAAGGAAGAAAAGGCAGAATAGCTGCACAATTCCTTTTGAGTCTTAGCAATCGGGGAGCCCTCCATCTGAAAGCACCCCAGTCTGAGGTGAAAGGAGGTGCTTAACCCTTTCCACAGCAGCTGTTTTTCTGCTCAAAAATTGCTCCCACCTCAAGTTGTCTCCCCTCCCTGATTTAATAACCTGTAACTTTCTAGGAAGGCCCACCTCTCACCCAATCTTTGCTTTACATCAATAAAAATAATTGGCTTGGATCCTGAGTTGCTCTTCCACAAATGGAAAGGTCTCTGATGCAGTGGAGTCTCCAAGTGTCGGAAGGAGTGGAGGCAGGTTTTGCTGATTTACCCTGCAGCCCCAAGCACCACCACCCA
The DNA here is from genome assembly GCF_057233095.1 of Heloderma suspectum. Classification (NCBI taxonomy): domain Eukaryota; kingdom Metazoa; phylum Chordata; class Lepidosauria; order Squamata; family Helodermatidae; genus Heloderma; species Heloderma suspectum. Next base: position 267,796,187 of record NC_139459.1, on the reverse strand, counting down.
TGCTGTTCAGGACAGTTTCTCAACCTTCCGACACAGATTTTCAAGTCACACCAGGGGAAATTGGTGCAAATTGCCTCTCCCACACCCCCTTCTGTTGTTGGGAGCACCCTGGGAGCAGAGTTCTGCTCATGGGAATTTAGGATTCAAGCTGTCAACATTTGTCCCAATCATCTTCCAGTCCTGCACCTCATAAGCCGGGAAGAGAGGTTACAGAATCAAAACAACTGATACAAACCTTCAGGAAGGTGTAGACTCCCTGTTCTTTCTCCCCATTCACATCTCCTTTCTGAAAGAGCTGGAAATGTGGGACAAAACCGCTTCCAGGTCTGACATACCTGGAACAGAAGGGGGAAGTTAACAATCTCTTTCACAGAGATGTTGCAACAAGGAACAGCCTGCCCTGTTCAGAGGACAACTTCCTAGGCCAGGGGTGGTGTACCTCTTTCAGCCCAAGGGCTGAGTTCAGTTTTGGAGAAGCTCTCTTGTGGTGAGTGGGGCCAAAGGAAAAAGAGCCAAAATACCAAAAATACTAGCATATTTTAGCTAAAAGTTCTTACTGCCAATAACTAAGCTTTAAGAGAGACATTGGGTGGATCTCTACACCAGCTTAAAATCCCGCATTTAGAATGGGGCTTTCTGCTTCCGTTTAAATGCAGGAGCACAATGGACTCCCTTTGCACGCGCTTTCTCCCCCTGCTCCTTTTCCCCCTTATCTGAGTCTTCCATAAGTTTAATTATACAGCCACTAGATGGTGCTGTGATCTGGCTCCATTTATTGCAGGGTTGCTGCTTTTCACAAGGGAACACAAGCAGAACTCAAGTGCTGTAATTTGATAGCTCTTTATCTCCAATCTTTTAAAAAATGGAATAAAGGTCCATAAGGAAGGCTGAGCGAAGGAAGATAGATGCTTTTGAACTGTGGTGCTGGAGGAAAATTCTGAGAGTGCCTTGGACTGCAAGAAGATCAAACCAGTCCATACTCCAGGAAATAAAGCCAGACTGCTCACTTGAGGGAACGATATTAAAGGCAAAACTGAAGTACTTTGGCCACATCATGAGAAGACAGGATACCCTGGAGAAGATGCTGATGCTAGGGAAAGTGGAAGGCAAAAGGAAGAGGGGCTGACCAAGGGCAAGATGAATGGATGATATTCTGGAGGTGACGGACTCGAGCTTGGGGGAGCTGGGGTGGCGACGGCCGACAGGAAGCTCTGGCGTGGGCTGGTCCATGAAGTCATGAAGAGTCAGAAGCGACTGACCGAATAAACAACAACAAGTGCGGGAGGTGCCCTGGAGGTTAACAGCGTCACCTAAAGGACCTACAAATGTCCGTGAGTGAGCAAGCTCAATAGCAGGATAAAAGCTCCATGTGGAGAAGCCCTTCAACCTTTTAGAATGGGGTGGGGGAGAAGAATTGCAGAAAACCCACCAAACAATTAGTGGCTGAGGGGAAGGGGTGGGGTGGGCCAGGGAGAGGGGGTGGGTCCATCTGGGGAACCGTGCAGGGCTGGATTTGGCCCCCAGACCTGAGGTTCAACACCCTGTCCTAGCTCCAATTCGGGGCCTACCATCCACCCAAGCCCCCGCCAACCAGGAACAACAGACTTTGCTGCCCAGCGCCATACCTACTTTCCCCACCACCACCACCACCACCACCACCATTACTTCCAAGCAAGTGTAGGTAAGATCCCCAAGGATTCAGCAGTGACCTTGCCTGCTTTCTTGCCAGAGGGAGAACAGGGTAGAAGTACAGTGGCAGTGCATGCCTGTGGTCCCACCACACATCATCTTTTGTCCCCTTCTTGTGAAAGGGAGGACCAGGAGTAAATGGCAGAGCCACTGAAGAAAGAAGATGAGCTGGCACTTGTCAGCCTTGCTCAGGAGCTCTGCCATGCTGTGAAGAGATAAGACGATCCGAGCCACATGGCATAGCCAGCGATTCACTCAGTGCATGTACTCACTTCAGTCCTGGAAGGATTTCTGAGTTCTCGCCAGGTTCTTGTTTTCCAAATTGATTGCATGGAAAGCCCAGGATGACTAATCCATGATGTTCCAGTTCAATTTGTAGTGCATTCAGTTCTGCAAGAGAGACAGAAATGCTGCCATCAAAAGGAGCTTTAATGACAGCAGAAGTCTTAGAGGTGCCTCAAAGCTCTTTAAGATGGAGCCAATCTGAAGACAACAAGAACATTAGAGAAATGGACCTCCAAAAGCTCCATAAAAGGTTCCTCCACAAATCCAGTTTCATTACTATTCTTACCCTTTGGAGAGGCTGATCTCTTGGGAAAGTGCAGGCATATTAATTTAACACCAGAGGCAACCATCATGGCTTACGCCCAAAGAGTCCTGGGAATTGTAATTTGGTGAAGGGGTTGAAAAGAGCCAGAATTCACCTCACACATTTCCTGGGACTCACTGGGGAAAGGGAATTATTAAATTAGCATAAGCCCCTGGTGTGGCTATGCCAGGGTGGAGTCCCCAAATCTGTGATGCCAGATCTCATCCCTGGACTACGTGATGCAATAATCAAGACAAAAGTGTCTTGGAGCATGTCCATCCCTAACAAATCATCACAGCTAGTTCCCATATTTCTGGGGTTAAGAAGCAGAAGGGGTCCTGTGGCTTCTGAGCTTGCTGGAAGTCCAGCACCTCTCATGGTAGAAATCAGCCCTCACAGGCTGGGCTTCTGGGCTTCTCTTCCTAGCTGGGGATCTTACCAAGATACTGCATTGTGAGTCCTCAGTAGGTGGCCACATTTACGAAGAGGAGCAACTTCCCCGCATACTTCTGAAAGGGGATGTACTCATCACCATGTATGGAGAGAGCCCCGTAGTCATAGACAGTTCCTGATACCGACTCATAGCAGTCCACCTGGAAGACAGCGAGAGATACACCATACAGAGGAGGAGAAAGAACACACTCTGAACAAATATGAATAAAAATGTTGAAAGCAGATGCGCCAACACATCACAGATTTCCGCACATGCTCCTAGTAGTCCATATCATCTTAATTTTTGTTTATGATTTACGATATTTTTTTGCTGGCCTGGGCCAGCCCTGTCATCAGGGAAAGTGAAGCAACTGCCTCAGGCAGTGGATGCTGTGGTGGCATGGGAGCAGCAGCATCCCCCTAGGCTTTTCTCCAGAGCCCTCCAGTGATCCCCCTCTGTTGGGGGACAGACCTTTGTGTGCCTCTCCTGCACCCTCTACCTTGCCTGCCACCCTCCGCCCTCAGGTGTGATGGGTGGAGGACACTATCCGCTTGCCACCATTGAAGTAAGACTCAACTGCCAGTCCAAACTGGAGTGGATATTTCTGCGAAAGGGGTGTGAGCTCAATTCCGATAGTGAAAACAAATTCTTTGTCTCAGCCGTGCACTCAGAGGCAGCCTGTTCATTAATTCTGCCAGGTGTATGTCTGCCTCCACTGAGGCGAGTCCAGGTGGTGGTCCTTGAGTTTCTAGAAAGAAATTAAACAGATGCGGGAAGACTGACATCTACCCTGGTGGAGACAATACTGAGTCAGATGGACCGGTGGTCTGTTGTTGCATTAGGCAACTTTCTTTGGCAGGGATAAGTAAGCTGGTGTCCTCCAGATGTTTTGGACTACAATTCCCATGACACCAAATCATTGATAATGCTGTCTGGAGCTTATGGGAGTTGTAGTCTGACATATCTGGAGGGCACCAAGTTCCCTACCCCTGTCCTATGGCATACCAATAGCAGTTTCTAATTCATTTCCAAGGAGCTGTCCACATCACCTAGCTCTTGATGGTCACCTAGAAACACATGGTTACTAGGATCTCACTGGAACATTTAATCAATCACTCTGCCTCTCTCCTGCAAGCCAGAAGTTCAATCTATTTGCGTCAGAGGACAGTGCTGGGCCACATCAAGCACTACCAGTCCTTTTCTTAACCCATTTGCAGGGAAAGCTTCAGAAGGGCAGATGGGCTCCTTTTACCCTTGACATGTAATCTTCTTGGGAGATATTTAATCAGGAAGATAAATAAAAACATGTTTATCACTCAGGGTAATAGGATGGAGCAGCAACACAGGGGATGCAGATGTGACCCACAAGGAGAAAAAACATCTGCACCAGCCTCCCAGTAGTTCTGGACTACAGTTCCCATCAGCCCAGGGAGCATGGCCATTGGGCAGTGGTGATGGGAGTTGTAATCTGAAATAGCTGGAGGGCACCAGGTTGGGAGAGGCTGTCCTACACCTTAAGACAGCGAAACAAGAAGCCTGGTTCAGAACTACCTGTTGGATGTAACTAGAGATTCGTACGAAATTTGGTTTCTGTTGGAAACAGCCTATAATAATACAACAAATTACAACAGTAACAGCAACAACCAACAATATTCCTAACCCAACGCAGCCAGAATTTGTTCCCAATAAAAATTTTCTTCTGAGGAAATGTACATTTCCTCCTAGATCAGAAGGATGGGATGAGGAGAGGAATGGAATGGAATGGAATGGAATGGAATGGAATGGAATGGAATGGAGGGGCGTGTTAATACTGAGGAGATTTAGTTAAACTTTGTGTACGTCTTTCTACCCTAAATGAACCCAGTTCAAGGCATTTCACAAGAAAAATAAGGATGACCCAACGCCAGCCCAAGACACACAAGAAAAGGAACCATTCTGAGAGCTGTTATAGGTAGCTGCAGCTGCAGGTAAAATAGCATGGGCTATTTATGCCACAAAATATGGTTTTTAAAAATGGAACAGTTAAAAACAGTTAAATACAATTTACAGTAATTAAAAGCCTGGTGAAGCACTGTCATGGGGCATTTGTTGGGTTTTGAAAGGCAGGCTTTTTGGTGGGGGGAGGGTGGCATGTGGGTACATAGTACTTGTGCGCTGTGTCTAGGATGCCATTCTTTATCCATCTACCTACATATTTCAAATTCCTTCCATTTAATGTGAAGTTAATAAACACAGAAAACGTGGGAGGGGAGGTTACTATTTTCTTTTTAACTGGCTCTTCCCTTTAACTGCACCTTGATCTACTGATATCATACGGCAAGAACGGAAAAGCTCCTTCATCCCAAGGGCAGAAATCCATTTTGGAGAAGCTCTCGGGCTGCATTCCAGGAGTTGGCGGGGCCAAAGGCAAAAAGCGCGCGGGGGGGGGGGGAATATAAAACATTCCAGCCTATTGTAGCTTAAAGCTCTTACTGCGAGGAACTAAGCCTCAGGGGAGGCATTTCAACCTTGTAGATGGGATAAGTTGCGTGGGGTTGGTTCTTCACCCTGTCATAGGGCAACATAACACCAACCTCCATGCCTGTGAAAGGTTTCACCACTGGAAAGATAAATGCTCACCTGCTCTAATGCAATGGACTGAGGAGAGTATAACCCTTTCAACATTTGAACGGGTGGCATATGCACCCCACTTTCAAATGGGTATAACTGCTAGTAAATTGTATTTTCATATCTGTCTGTCTGTCTGTCTATCTATCTATAGATATACATACATACATACACATACATACACACATGCACACACATTTCATATGTATTCATTAAGAACATAAAGCCCTGCTGGATGAGACCAAGGGTCCATCTAGTCCAGCAGTCTGTTCACACAGTGACCAACCAGCTGCCCACAGGAAACCCACAAGCAGGGCACGAGTGCAACAGTACCCTCCCACCCATGTTCCCCAGCAACTGGTGTTCCCCAGCAACTATAGGTTCACTGCCTCTAGTACGGGAGGTAGCATATAGCCATCGAGACTAGTAGCCATTGATAGCTTCTTCCTCCAGGAATTTGTCCAACTCCCTTTTAAAGCCGTCCAAAGTGGTGGACATCTTGTGGAAGTGAATTCCATAGTTTAACTATGCGCTGTGTGAATAAGTGCTTCCTTTTATCTGTCCTGAATCTCCTGCCAATCAGCTCCATGGGATGACCCCAGGTTCTAGTATTATGTGGGAGGGAGAAAAAAAGGGAGGGATACATGAATCCATTGGAATGGATATATACAAATGCATGTATCTATATTAAAAAAAAAAACAACTCTAAAAAAAGAAAAAAGTTTCGCCTGCTGGACTCTGCAGTGCAGATCAAGCTGCTATTAAAGAAGCAAACCTTTTTTCCCCTGGTCAGTTAGAAAAGTAGCTTTTTTTCTGCAGTACACTTTTTTCCCAGTGCCCTAGTATTTATCACAGCTAAGCCACTGTTGACTTGCTTTTCTCCCTTCCTACTCCTCTTATCTATTGATTTGCCAAACTTGCACTTACTCATTATGGCAGGCACAGCTGTTCTTAACAATATTGAATGCAGGGCCACCACCGCAAAGTCACAGACTGGTTTCCTGCATTTGCTATTAAGGGCATTTAAGCAGAGCTGACCACATCCACTTTTCAATGGAGCACCCAGTGCCCCAAAGGTATGCAAGTAGGTTAAACCAGATTGTAAACAACATTGGGCCTGTTTTGCAGTGTGGTCATATTTGGGCCTTGAGGAAGAGAAACCAGTTATCTGTGTTTTTTTTCCCTCAGGCTGGTGGAGAAAATGAGTGCCTTTGGAAATCTGATTCAGATCTAATGCGATGAGACACTAATGTAGCACAGATAAGAGTTACCCAAGCTTACACTGTATTTCCCCAAATTAACCAAAAGTAAAGTCCCAAAAACATTCAAACATTTTGTTTCAATCCCCTCTTTCGCTACATGACAACGGCTGCAAGGTTATTGGATGCACAAAAGTGGAAGAATGAAACAATACCAACTGTGAGTGAGTGGATCATGAAAATGATGGAGCTGGCGGAGATGGCAAAACTTACTATTATAATTAAAGAAGGATCAACAACTAAATTCATGTTAGATTGGAAACCTTTTATAGAATTTGTACAAGAAATAGAGAAAAATGATATCTATGAATGTGGATTTTGAACTTTGAGATGGTTAATTCTCTTTTTTGTTGTTGTTAAAATTAGGAGAGAAATGAGATAATGTCTGTGAACTCAATGTATGATATACAACAAATATATGAACTGGAGAATAATAATAAGCATTTGTTGTGGAAGGGGAGCCAAAGGTAGATATCTTACAATCTTAAGAGATATTTTAGTGTATGTATATTGTGTGTTTATGTTGTTGTTGTGTTGTGTTTTTCTTTAAAAAAAATAAAAATTATTATATATATAACATTTTGTTTAAATCAAATTGACATCTTTTAAGATTAAATGCGATCCAGATAGGCAATCCTTCTTGCTTAAGAAGGATTCTTTGCTTTATCCCAAAGGATGCATAGGAAATGATCACTCAAGTGGATCCCAGCACAATCCTATATATGTCTACTCAGAAGTAAGCCCCACTGATTTCGATGGGGCTTACTCCCAGGTAAGTGGGTCTAAGATGGCAGCTTTAGCCACACCTAAAACATATGCTAGTCACCCTTGTTGCACTCAGTTACAGAGGAATGAGTGAGTGCTTTTCTGTCCTCCTTTCAGTGGCTGTCTGGAATGGCTAGCCCATGTTCTTTTCTTCTTTTTAATCATAGAATATCATTTTGGAATAGAGAAAATAAGGAAGAACTCATACAACAATACAAGATCTCTAAATAAGGGGGAAAGGAAACTTATCAGTAACGAGCAGTGCGCTGATGCACGCTATCCATTCACTGCTGTTTGACTTTTGCAAGCAGGAAAGGCTAAACAAATCACGGACCCTCTGTTTTGCAGTGTGGTAATATCTGGACCTTGAAGAATAGGAACCAGCTAACTGAGCTTTGTTTCCTCAGCCATTCCTCCTGCAAACAAGAGTGACTAAATATACCACACCACACATACACACCATCCATGGTTTGTTTCTTGTGACATCAGGGATTCTGGCTTGTCTTTCTCAAAACAAGCCAGAGTTATATAAACCATGGTTTGTTGGTGGCTTATGACTCTGGCCTGTTTGGGGAGAGAGAAGCCAGAATCCTGGTTTGGATGTCACGGATAAACAAACCAAGGACAGTGGTTTGTCCTTCATCTGTGGTTTGTTTAGCCCAGCCTCCTGCAACCTGGTGCCCTCCAGATGTTTTGGACCTCAACTGCCATCAGCCTCAGCAAGCGTGGCCAATGGTCAGGAATGCTGGGAGTTGTCGTCCAAAACGTCTGGAGGGCACCAGGTTGGGGAAGGCTGGATTAGCCACTCCCACTTGCAGGAGGAGCAAAGCAGGAACAATCCAGCAGTATGCATGAGCATACTGCTCGCCAACGATAAGCCAAGATTTTCTAGAACCCTGACCTACTGTTGCATCAGAACACAGCTTGTGTTTGGAAGAGTTTGGTTTCCATTTCATTTCTGTGATAAAAGTGATTCTGCGTCTGTACTTCTGCAGTGCAATCCTAAATATTTTTACTCCCATGGAAATGCCATTGATTTCAGTGGGGCTTATTCCATAGCAAGTATGCTTAGAATTACAGCCATAATCTTATCACAGAGCAGCTCCATAAGCATAGAAACAAGGGAAGTTGCCTTGGTCCATCTAGCCCAGTATTATCAACACTGACTGGCAGCGATTGCCCTCCAGGGTTTCAGGAAAGATTCTTTTCTTGCCTTACCTGGAGATTCCAGGGATTGAACCTGGGATCTTCTGCATGCAAAGCAGCAGCTCCACCACTGAGCTACACCACTCCCATTAATGGACTTCCCTTATAGCTAGTGTGTTGTTCTTCTGGTGAAAATGGGACTAAATATTGCCCCACCTCTTGTTTTTGCACTTTGGCAACAGCAGTGCTTCTCCTGCCTGTTACTGTGACCCACAGAAGGCTGTATTCCTGTTGATCGCCTAAGAAAGTAGTCTTCTACTCCAGAAATGGCTTAAATAGACCAGCAGCAAAGTGGCTGTTGGGCTTTCCCTTTTGGGACCATGTGGCTTTCTCAATCATGTTAAGATTTCACTGTTTGAGGTTTTTCTGACATCACAGTCACACTGTTTGCCTGTGCAGATAGAAAGCCCTTGGAGTAAACACATGGCTCGAGGCCTATGATATCTTGCCTAACCTTGTCCTTTGGACTGATAATACTGGTGCGTAGAACAGTCAAATCTCTCTCCCATTATTTGTTCTGGGACATCACAGTCCTGCCATGTCTTCTCCCTTTCCTGCTCGGAATTAAGGTTCTGTGCTATAGGACAATCCTCATGATCTAGAACTATATAGTTCTGGGGTTCTCTCCTCCTCCCACCCCAGCCCCATTTGGGTCCAGATTTCAATTTGGAGAAAAAGAAATGGCATTTGAGAGGAAACTGTATGTTTTCTCTAAAATATAATTCACACCATTTTTTAAGTTGCGCTTTTTAAATGTCATCATGATCGCGTTTCTTTTCACAACAAACCTGTGAGGCGGAACGTCTGTGTTTCATATAAGACAAAATTGGGATCTATGGGCAAAGTTTACCTGGTGACTGTAGAAGAGGCTTAACCCCCCACCAAATTCACCTGAGGACATTGATTTAATAATCCTGCAAAATGTGCTCCTCTTTCCCTTTCTTTTGAATAAACTCTGCTAAGGTCACAAATGGCTTCAACTTAGCAAGGCAGAGAGAAGAACAATCTGCCAGCTAAAATGTCAAGAATGAACAGGGCACAACGACCGACCGACCGACAAACACCATCCATTCCTTTCATGAGGCAGCAAGAAGCAGCTAGTATAGAATGACAGAAATCCCCCCTTGTCCTTTAACGTGACACACGACCATGACAATATAACCTCAAATGCACATCCTGATCTGCATAAATAATTACAAAGGTGCCAGCTGTCAGCTTTGTCATTCTGTTTAGGATTTTGTGCCTTTTAGGAGAGATCTGGTCCACTGCTCAGCCAGAACAGGTTGGTTGCTACTTGCTACAGATTCATAAGAGGGATTGGATGGTGCACTTTGGTATCTGAGAATTGTATCTTAAATATTATAAACCACTAAGCAGCTGTTGCTCATTCTCACCCATCCCTGCTGTCAAATACTGGAAAGTGTAAAACCAAAACACAAGGGCGGCCAAGTCCCCAGAATATCTGCCTCAGACATTGTTTGGGCACAAACTCCCACTGAAGAGTGCTGTAATGTCTTACCTTCTGTTTCTCCTGTCCCAGATTTGGCTGAATTAAGCCAGCTAAGAGCAAGGGGAAAATCCATGCCCCCTTAAGTCTGCGCCTCATCACGGTCACAGCAGCAGGGGAGAGGGTGCAGGCACCCTCTCCTCACCACCACAGAGAGCTGCTGCTTGACGTAGGTGTCTCTCCGCCTCTGCCACTCACACAGGCGATCATCACCTTCCAGCACAACCGCTGGGCTAAATAAAAGAAGCCGAGTGCCTGTAGCCAATCATGGAGCAGCAGGGACTTGAGGGCTGCTCCCGTAGATATTAACCATGTGGACTCTGGGCTCAAGCATTCCTCCCAGGTTGATGTGCTATGCGCTGCCTATGCATTTCAGGGGTGTGTTCATGTGACATTCCATCTCAGAAACCAAATCAATTTGGACTGTAGGGAAAATCTGAGAGTAGAATTTGGACTGTAGGGAAAATCTGAGAGTATAACATGTCCCCAGTTGTCATGCAGACTGTACCAAAAATAATATGGGATGTGTCAGCACAGCAAGAATTCCACATCCCACATATTAACTATGCTTCTTGGGATGCAATCCAATATCCACTTACTTGGGAGTAAGTCCCACTGAACTCAGTGGGACTTACTTTTGAGTAACATGTATAGGATTGTGCTGTTAATGGCTTTTCCCAGTCCCATGTCCTCTTAAAAGCAACATTAAACAAAAGTCTCTGACATATGATTTGAGATTTAGTTTTGTCTACTCATTGGTGTGGGGAAAGGGGCTGGATCAGGTCCTAGCGTTTACATCTTAGCCATAATTTCAAGAGGCTAATTTCTAAAATAGACCTAGAAAATCTCTGCCCTTTGTTACTTATCTCTTGATCGAAAGATCCAATCGTGACCCACAGGCTGTTCTGAGTGGCCTCATATGCTTAGTAGAGTGTCTGCCAGTGGAGGCTGGTGGCTCTTATTTCAGTGGGTTGCTGAACCCTATCTTCTAAATAGGTTCAGCACCTTGGATAGCTCCTTTAGAGTTCTGGCTGGTTCTGGCAGAAACCCAGAATGGATGTACAGCCCCACCAAAATTGGAGCCAGCAGCCTCCACTGGTGTCTACTTATTCAGAATAGTCCAGTAACTACTTCCACCTATATCACTTATTTTATACTCAGGGGCTTCAGGGAATCCACAGTCAGGGGACAACTGCTGTGGGTCAATTAGAAGTGGCTTTCCAAACCACCATGTTCTCTGCATTACACCAAATGGTAATTTCAGGAGAAGATATCACTATCAAGACAGATCAAAGGGAACATTTGATGCTCTTCCTGATGATACATGATAAAAGTAAGGGATTTGGGGGGATCTGTTCTGTAAATTGGTAACTTCCTTTACCTTCAGGTGATCATTTGCACATTGTGTAAATCAAAGATGAAGAACTTCAGGCTAAAACTGGCCCACTTGAGATTCCAATGTGGACCTCAAGACTTCCCCAAATGGCCATATCCCTCCAAATAGGGAGGCTGAGAAGCCTTAAAAATCACTAATCTATTTCCCCAGAAGGCTTGGCAACCAAACTAGGACTGTCCTTTTAGAAATATACATTTTGTCCCTGAAACTCTCTCATAGAATCAAAGAATCATAGAATAGTAGGGCTGGAAGTGGCCTATAAAATCATCGAGTCCAACCCCTTGCTCAGTGCAGGAATCCAAGTCAGAGCATCTCTGACAGATGGCTGTCCAGCCTCGTCTTGAACGCCTCCAGTGTGGGAGAGCCCACCACCTCCCTAGGTCATTGGTTCCATTGTCATATTGCTCTAACAGTCAGGACGTTTTTCCTGATGTTCAGCCGGAATCTGGCTTCCTGTCACTTGAGCCCATTATTCCGTGTCCTGCACTCTGGGATGATCGAGAAGAGATCCTGGCCTTCCTCTCTGTGACAACCTTTCAAGGACTTGAAGAGTGCTATCATAACTCCCCCTCAGTCTTCTCTTCTCAAGGCTAAACATGCCCAGTTCTTTCAGTTTCTCTTCATAGGGCTTTGTTTCCAGTCCCCTGATCATCTTTGTTGCCCTCCTCTGAACCCTCTCCAGCTTATCTGCATCCTTCTTAAAGTGCGGTGCCCAGAACTGGACACAGTACTCCAGATGAGGCCTAATCCGTGCTGAGTAGAGGGGAACTAGTACTTCCCAGGATTTGGAAGCTATGCTTCTATTAATGCAGCCCAAAATAACATTTTATTTTTTTAATTTTTTCATTTATTTATTTCATTTCTATACCACCCAATAGTCGAAGCTCTCTTTCGAAGAAACATTTTCCTTTTTTGCAGCCACATCACATTGTTGGCTCATATTCAGCTTGTGATCGTCAACAATTCCAAGATCCTTCTCGCTTGTAGTGTTGTTGAGCCACGTATCCCCCATCTTGTAACTGTGCATTTGGTTTCTTTTTCCTAGGTGCAGAACTTGGCATTTATCCCTATGAAATGTCATTCTGTTGTTTTCTGCCCAGTGCTCCAGTCTATCCAGATCACTTTGAATTTTGTTTCTGTCTTCCAAGGTATTAGCTATCCCACCCAATTTGGTGTCATCTGCAAATTGGAGAAGCATTCCCTGCACCTCCTCCTCCAAGTCATTCATAAAAATGTTGAAGAGCACTGGGCCCAGGACTGAGCCCTGCGGTACCCCACTCGTTACCTCTCCCCAGTTTGAGAAGGTCCCATTGATAAGCACTCTTTGAGTCCGATTCTGTAGCCAAGATGTAGATCTATCTGATAGTTGTTTCATCGAGCCTGTCTGCGAAATAATACAGATGAAATAGATTTAACAAAATCTATACATCTCTAGTGTTCACTCACTTATGCTCTGGAACAACTGTTGCCTCTCTGGAGATAAAACACTCTAGCAGAAATTATAGGATGTTGCACTTGTGTGCCATTTTGCCCCAGAACCTCAGTCATGTCCTTCACTTCCAGCTGGAGGACAGGCAGCAGAGTGATGTGAAACCTGGATGATGTTTGCAGAAGGAGCAGAAAAGAGAAAAAGCAAAGATTTCAGGGAGCAGGACACCTGAAGGTGTATGGGAGGGAATATGGCCTAGTGACAGTGCACATGCTTTGCAGGCAAAAGATCTCCAGATCATTCCCTGGCCTCTCCAGTCAAGGAGTAGCAAGAGTAGACCCTACAGTACTGGCTGTATGAGATGGGCTATTGATCTGACTTAGTATAAGGCAGTTTATACAGGAATACATTGTGGTGTTTCACTGTTCCTGCCTTCAGAAGGACAGTCGTGTGGGGATATCCCAGAGTTCTTCTTGGCTCTGCTTTCTCCATTGCACATAATCATGCCCTTTGTGATGATGCGATGAACTGAGCCACCCTGAAGAGGGGAAAAGCAGGCCCTCCTCCTCTTGGCATATTCACATGGGCAAACACTGCTAGTGTTTCTGCTCCTTAAAAGGCATCATCATTTCTTTCCTCACTTTCACTTCTCTCAGGAGTGGTTCACACAAGCAGCATCAGCCCTCTAAATTCTCTTCAAGCTGTCTTCATGGACTTCTAGGGTGGCCAGGTGTCCTACTTTACAGAGGATGGCCCTCTATTTTGGAGATCTGGCAGGGGACAGTCCTCTATTTGAAGGACTGTCCAGTCCAAGTCTGGTTTAAAAATAAAGATCCATAAGAAGGGAGGGAGAGTAGCAGGGGCCTTGAAGTTGTCCATCGACGCTTCGCACCTGGACAGCAGACTGAGCAAGCAAGCACACAGGTCACCTAGTCAGTCTGCTCCACTATGGTGTGATCAGTTTCATTTCTGTTTAAATTATAGTTACTATTTCTAAATTTGCACTAAATGTTATGCAAATCTGTGTCCCCCTTTTTTGTTGGCTTTTTGGTTATGGATTTCCTCTTTTTTGGCAATGTGCAAATGGCCACTCTATCATGGAGCTTGCAAATGCCTGAGAGCGTGTGTAGAAAGGTCCAAGTGAACTGGATGTACACCCTTATGAGTCTGCACAGTGTGTGTGTGGGTATATGTATGTTTCTGGTTCTCTATCTTCACATAGTTGCAGGCATACATGAGATTTAAGATTTCGAAGGGGTGGGGTTGGCAGCAATGCTGCATGTGTGAACACTGAACAGGTCCTCATACTAAGTCCAGGAGTTAAAGAACATAACAACAACAACAACAACAACAACAACAACAACAACAGAATGAATGAAGTTCCAGATGCCTCAAGAATAGATGCACTAGCTAAGGATGGTGGAGACTTGGGACTTGTAGGGAAGTGTTGATTTAGAATTTGAGTTAGAAGTTGAACATCCTTTGTGAAGGGACTTATACACCTGTCCGTAGTAATGTGTGTCAAGAGGGACAGAGTAGGCCTTGATTACTAGCCTCCTGTGTGAGATGGGTGTTCATCTGGAGCCTGGATGGGGTTTGGGGGTGAATTTAGAACATAAGGCTGCCCTTCCTTTCCAGCTTGGTCTAATTTCCCTCTGGGTGCTTAGTGAGGGGGATTAAATTGACATCCCATTTTCATGTAACATACTACTGGCAGGTTATTCTAAGGGTTTTGTGACCCATTTTCTGGGAGATTAGTCTTGAAACCAGTGAAGAAATTCATTCTAGTTATTTAATTTGCTATCAGGTAGCAGGTCCAATCCTCTCTGATCCACTTTCTGTGCAAAGAGAAACATTGTTGTTGTTGCTGTTCAGTCGTTCAGTCATGTCCGACTCTTCGTGACCCCATGGACCATAGCACGCCAGGCCTTCCTGTCCTGCGCTCTCTCCCGGAGCATGCTCAAGTCCATATTCATTGCATCAGTGATGCTATCTAGCCATCTCATCATCTGCTGTCCCCTTCTCCTTTTGCCTTCAGTCTTTCCCAGCATCAGGGTCTTTTCCAGAGAGTTTTCTCTTCGCATTAGGTGGCCAAAATATTTGAGCTTCAGCTTCAGTATCTGTCCTTCCAAGGAGCACTCAGGGTTGATTTCCTTTAGGATTGATTGATCTGACCTCCTTGCAGTCCAGGGGACTCGTAAGAGTCTTCTCCAGCACCACAGTTCGAAAGCATCAATTCTTCGGCGCTCAGCCTTCCTTATAGTCCAGCTCTCACAGCCATACATTACTACTGGGGGAAAAAAAAGAGAAACATACCCCATCAGAAATATTGTAAGCATCCAGCATGCCTGTTGAAATTCCATTGAAGCCAGCAGGAATCTTTCCCTGGAGTTCTGGAATCAAACCTGAGGATAGGGATGTTAGAGGAATCCAGTTGGGGGGTGGGGGTGGAGCTCGATGAGCTTTCATTGGCACCCTGCCCCCCCCTCCCAGATTTCGGCTTGTCTTTTGCTAGCTGGCCTGACTTGGTCTGCAGAGAGTCAGGCCAGCTAGTAGATTTTCTATATTTTTTTGCAAATCTATTTCTGCAAATAAAAAAAAATGAAAAAGTTCCTGAATTTTGGGAAAAACCTGCAGCTCGGCTCACAAACGCAAGCTGAATCGGGGGTGCCGCAGAACTCCAGTGAGCCCCCAAAGGGCCAGATTTCCCAGTGATGGCGATCCCTACCCTAGGAATATATTTTCAGTTCTCTGAATGTACAGATTACTCTAACCCAGAGGCTCAAATTGTGTAACAGTAGATTAAAATGAACAAATTTAAGCTATGCAGCTAACATTTCAGTGAAGACCAACAGAAGTGCAACAGGCTTTAACTGTCATACCAGTAATGCAGGTCCCCAGAGCCAGGATATATCATTGGGTTCCCACAGCTTAGTGGCAGAGCACCTCCTTTGCATGCAGAAAGTCCCAGATTAAATCACTAACATTTCTAAAGAGGACTGTGAAAGACTCCTCCTTGAAATCCTGGAGAGCTGTTGCCAGTCTAGTGGAGACCAGCTTTTATCAGCCTGGTACCCTCCCTATGTTTTGAACGATAGCCCCCAGCTATTGGCCATGCTGCTGGCTGGGGACAATGTCAGTACTTTTCCATCTGCACTGACTGCCAGTCCATGTCCGGACCGCATTCAAAGTGCTGGTCTTAACATTCAAAGCCCTAAATGGCTTAGGGCCAGGTTACCTGAAGGATCGTCTCCTCCCATATACACCTGCCTGGACCCTAAGATCGTCCTCTGTGGTCCTTCCACAGGAGCCCCCAACAAAGGAAGTGAGGTGGATGGCTACTAAGAAGAGGGCCTTTTCTGTTGTGGCACCCTATTTGTGGAATGAGCTTCCCAGAGAGACTCACCTGGCACCTGTGTCATGGTCTTTCCGGTGCCAGGTGAACACCTACTTATTTTTCCAGGCGTTTTAGTCGTTCAGTTTCTGTTTTAAATCTACATTTTAAATCGTTGCGTTGCTGCCAGGTTTAATTTTGGTTTTTACTTTATTTTCTACTGTAGTTTTAAACTTTTTGTATTGTATCAGGTTGTGTTTTATAGTTTTAATTGTTGCGAACCACCCAGAGAGCTTCACCTATTGGGCAGTACAGAAATATCAGGAAGCATGATGTAGTAGCAATGGGGGACTTCAATTTCCCCGATATTTGTTGGGAGACAAATTCTGCAAAACATGGCCCCTCCAGGAAATTCCTGACTTGTGTGGCGGATAACTTCCTCCTACAGAAAGTAGAGCAAGGAACTAGAGGATCGGCTTTCCTTGACTTGATCCTAACCAACAGAGATGACTTAGTAGATAAAGTAGCAGTTACAGGAACTCTAGGGGAAAGCGACCATGTTATACTTGAGTTCTTGGTTCTAAAGGAAGCAAAAGCCAAGTGTCGCCAAATGTGTACCCTGGATTTTAGAAAAGCTGATTTTCATAAACTCAGAACAATGATCAGTAAGGTCCCATGGCAAGCGACTCTAACGGGAAAAGGAGTCAAAGATGGGTAGGAGCTTTTAAATAAGAAAATTCTCAAGGCACAATTACAAACAATTCCAACAAAAAGAAAAGGTGGAAGACAACAGAAGAAGCCAATGTGGCTTCACAAAAAGCTTAGAGATGACCTGAAAACAAAAAAGCAAACATATAGGAAGTGGAAAGAAGGCCAAGTAACAAAGGAAGAGTACAGGCAGGTAGCACAGAATTGCAGGATGGCATCAGGAAGGCTAAAGCTGAGAACGAGGTGAGGTTAGCGAGGGATGCTAAAAACAACAAAAAGGCTTTCTTCAGATACATGCATAGTAAAAGGCAGAGGAAAGAAATGGTTGTTCAGCTATTAAATAAGGATGACAAAATGATAACAGATGACAAAGAAAAGGCAGAAGTGCTCAATTCCTACTTTGGCTCAGTCTTCTCCCAAATGAGGGTCTATGATCCCCCTGGCAAAGGCAAAGTACAGGCTGAAAGGGCAGGATTGCAGCTTGAGATCGATACGCATATGGTCAAGGAACACCTAATTCCTTTGAATGAGTTCAAATCTCCAGGGCCAGATGAACTGCATCCTAGAATAATAAAGGAACTGGCAGAAGAACTCTCAAAACTGCTGTCTATTCTCTTTGAGAAATCATGGAGGACGGGGGAAGTGCCAGATGACTGGAGGAGGGCTAATGTTGTCCCTATCTTCAAAAAAGGGTAAAAAGGAGGAACCTGGGAACTACAGACCAGTCAGTCTGACATCAATCCCTGGGAAAATTCTGGAGCAGATGATAAAGAAATTCATCTATAAGCACCTTGAAAACAATGCAGTGATTACTCGAAGCCAACATGGACTGGTCAAGAACAAGTCCTGCTAGATGAATCTGATCTCATTTTTTGATCATGTAACCTCCCTTGTGGACTGTGGGAATGCTGTAGACATCATATACCTTGACTTCAGCAAAGCTTTCAACAAAGTGCCCCATGATCTCCTGATGAGCAAACTAGCTCAAAGTGGGCTAGACGAAACAACAGTCCGGTAGATCCACAGTTGGCTGCAGAATTGGACTCAAAGAGTGCTTATCAATGGCACCTTCTCAAACTGGGGAGAGATAACGAGTGGGGTACCGCACGGCTCAGTTCTGGGCCCAGTGCTCTTCCACATTTTTATTAATGACTTGGAGGAGGAGGTGCAGGGAATGCTGATCAGATTTGCAGATGACACAAAATTGGGCGGGATAGCTAATACTTTGGAAGACAGAAACAAAATTCAAAGTGATCTTGACAGACTGGAGCGCTGGGCAGAAAACAACAGAATGACATTTAATGGGGATAAATGCCAAGTTCTGGACCTAGGAAAAAGAAACCAAAGGCACAGTTACAAGATGGGGGATACGGGGCTCAACAACACTACAAGCGAGAAGGATCTTGGAATTGTTGTCCATCACAAGCTGAATATGAGCCAACAATGTGATGTGGCTGCAAAAAAGGCAAATTCTCTTTTGGGCTGCATGAATAGAAGCATAGCTTCCAAATCCCGGGAAGTACTAGTTCCCCTCTACTCAGCACTGGTTAGGCTTCATCTGGAGTACTGTGTCCAGTTCCGGGCACCACACTTTAAGAAGGATGCAGACAAACTGGGGAGGGTTCAGAGGAGGGCAACAAAGATGATCAGGGGACTGGAAACAAAGCCCTATGAAGAGAGACTGAAAGAACTGGGCATGTTTAGTCTTGAGAAGAGAAGACTGAGGGGAGATATGATGGCGCTCTTCAAGTCCTTGAAAGGTTGTCACAGAGAAGAAGGCCAGGATCTCTTCTTGATCATCCCAGAGTGCAGGACACGGAATAATGGGCTCAAGTGACAGGAAGCCAGATTCCGGCTGAACATCAGGAAAAACGTCCTGACTGTTAGAGCAATACAACAATGGAAGCAATTACCTGGGGAGGTGGAGGGCTCTCCCACACTGGAGGCCTTCAAGACGAGGCTGGACAGCCATCTGTCAGGGATGCTCTGACCTGGATTCCTGCACTGAGCAGGGGGTTGGACTCGATGGCCTTGTAGGCCCCTTCCTAACCTACTATTCTATTCTATGATCATACATGCATACATTTGACATCCAAAACATCTAGAGGGCACCAGGTTGGTGAAGGCTGATATAGACAATATTTAGCTGGACAGAGCCATGGTCTGACTTGCATAAGGCAGCTCCCTATGTTGCTTCTATGCTATTGTTCGAAAGGCTACATATGTATACTTATGTTTGGAACTCCTACTTGTGCCTTTCTAGCATGTGTACATGTGACAATATATGGGTCAGCCTTCCCCAACCTAGTGCCCTTCAGATTTTTTGACTTCAACTCCCATCAGCCCCAGCCAGCATGACCAATGGTCAGGAATGCTGGGAATTGTAGTCCAAGACGTCTGGATGGCACCAGGTTACACTGTCTCCCTGCTGACTGTCTCAGGGTTTGATTGACTCAAGATACAGCAGTCACTAAGGAAGAGGCAATGTGGCTATTGTGGGGAAACCCTGAAACCCAACATTGTTGCTATCAAACAACTGAACAAGATCATCAAGCCCTGGGGAAATTGTTGCCAGCTTCCTGAACTGCTTCTGTGTTAAAGGTTTTTGCTGCCATCTCTCCCAGCTTACTCCTCATCTGCTTATTCCTAGGTAGTAGACCTGTACTGTATATATAGGAGTGGGGAGAAGATCATGCTAACAATCATGAGCTTTCCTTATCAACTTCAAGGCATCTGGAAGGCAGAGTGCTGAACTGGAGAGAGATCTTTGGTTTGATCCAGCAAAACAATTTCTGTGTTCTTATTATTGTGGAACATTCATTTAAATACATTAAAATAATAAAGAAATAAGAGATAAAAATAAAATAAAATAAAATAAATAAGAGAGGCAGGGATGACTGGAATAAAGAGAGATGATGGGGATTGGTAAATGATGACAGTGGAGGTACAGGAAGAGGTGGAATCAGGGATGGGGATGGAATTCGGTTCAGTTCATTTTTGACCAGAATTTTTCTAATTCTTACCTCCAGGAACCAAACTTGAATGTGATCTGCAGTCGGAACTTGAATGTGATCTGCAGTCGGAAGTCCTTACATTTCTGAGGTTGCAATGTGATTCGCGCAACCTAGAACTGGTGTTAAAAATATGTACATTTGGAAAACGTTCAGGAAAAATGCATACATTTTTAAAATGTGCACACATGCACACTTCAGTCAATGGAAGAAAAATGGGTACACTTGAAAAAGCTCACAAAAATGCATACGTTTTCAAAAAGGGGAACCAAAATACGCATGAATTTCCATGTGGGGAAAAAAGAAGCTCACAAGCCGATGCAGACTTGAGTTGGAATGAAGTCTGAGATGGAAATCAGAGGACCTTCATGAGTCTGAGTTTTGCTTATCTCAGATCCTTAGGTAGAAGGTGGTTCAACCCCATTTTCATAGAATCATAGAACTGTAGGGCTGGAAAGGGCCTATAAGATCATTGAGTCCAACCCCTTGCTCAACGCAGGACTCCCAAGTCAGAGCATTCCTGACAGATGGCTGTCCAGCAAATTGGAGAAGCATTCCCTGCACCTCCTCCTCCAAGTCATTAATAAAAATGTGGAAGAGCACTGGGCCCAGGACTGAGCCCTGTGGTACCCTGCTCGTTACCATTCCCCAGTTTGAGAAGATCTCCATTGATAAGCACTCTTTGAGTCCAATTTGAGTATATAGATTAGTATATAGACATAGTCTGGCTTTCTTCCTACATGTTTGTGAAGACTATAATTGGGTGCTATTAGAGCTGTTCTCTCCGTTGCGGTGCATGAGCCTTTGTCCAATGTTACCCCCAACTTTACGTCTCCCTTCCCCCGTGGGATTCAGTTTAAAGCCCTCCTGATAAAGTTCTTCATGCTTTGGCCAAACACATTCTTCCCAGCCTTTGTGAGGTGCAACCCATCCCTTGCCAACAGTCCATCTTCCAGGAAGTATAGCTGGTGGTCCCAGAATCCAAATCTCTCTCGTCGGCACCACCTTCATAGCCAGTCATTCACCCAGAGTATTTTTCTTTCCCTTTCTATCCCTGTTCTAACTACTGGAAGGATGGATGAGAAAACTATCTGGGCCCCAAAGTTCTTGAGTTTCCTTCCAAAGCTTGAGGCTTCATGCAACTGGCTGCATGTTCCATTGCACTTCTGAAAATTATTTCACCACTTGGGCAGAGCAGGCAACCAAACGAAATAGCCAACAGCTCTTGTCAACTGCCTTTGGGACATCTTTGCTGCTCATGCAGCCAAGGGACAAACTTGCTTCACCCCCAGGGTTCCAAGTTTAGGGTCAACAAAACCATTTACCAGCCCTTTGAGCCAAATTACATATCCCTAGAGATAAAACGGATTCCATGAAGTTGATTGGTGGAGGGTGGTAATCTAAAAGGGAGTGAAAGGGGAGGAATACATGAAACTGGCTGCCTAAGTCAAGCTAAACTGGCCAGCCATGCAGGGCAAAGATCTGTTGGCTGGAAGAAAAGGAGAGGGCAGCAAATGCTTTACACCAAGAATGTCAAATTAGCAGAGTTTAAATGTATAGCCTCGTATTCATAACAAGCTAGAGGCCGTAGGCATGGGATGATAAGATGGTGTGGAAATGGATGTTTCCCAAGATAAAATGGGAATTTCCAGAGGGGATGGTAGATAAATAAGGTGTTGCCAAAGAGACAAAATGGTCAGATGACTTACTGGTCTAACGTTGACCATTCCAGCAATCACCAGATAGTCAACATAGGTCGCTCTTATTCTGTCATCTGGGCCTTTGAACAAACAGAGGTAAAGTTAAATAGAAAGCGAACGAAGGGTTTATTTCATTTAAATACACCAGGACTGTTTTTCTCACACACACACACACACACACACACACACCAATTTTTCTGACTTACCTTCAAAGTATTACTACTTTTAATTTGTAAGGTCCTTTCAGGAGCCCCAGTGAAAGCTCCCCCGCTACCACCTCATCGCACACCCGCAGCATGTTCCAATCATGCTTTTTGTGCCAAAGTATGAAGACCAATTTGTACTAAAGTAACCCCTCCATTTGGATTGTAAAAGTGAGTGAGTTTAGTCCCACACTATCATTTCAGGTGAATTAGAAAATGCCCTTTGTGCTGATGTCAACAAGTTTTAACCAGATCAGATAATAAATGGGATATAGGCTCTAATAAGCTTTGTGAGGTGATCTGTCATGATAACAAAAACAAGCTGGCATCCCAGAATGTGTAATCTCCCAAAGGAGAGTTTAATCTTCTGAATGGCACAAGACTCCAGCTGTGTTCTTGGTGGGTACCATTTGCATTGGCATAATTAAGGCATATCTGTTTTATAAGCAGGCTTGCTCATATAATCCTTTTTTTCCTCAATAGCTCCTATTGAGGAACAAGGATTATATGAGTCTTGTGTCTGCTGTGCTGGCAGGAGGTAAAGGAACAAGGCTGACAGACTGGAAAGCAAGGAGCATGTGGAATTTTCAGAATTATACTTCATTGTTGCTATATTCAAAGCCTAGAAGGCTCCATCTCATTGACTCAGGAATGACTACAAACGCAATGGAACTGGCAACAACAGAACCAAAATGAGTTCCAATCTATGTAGCAGCCATGTCATCAAAATATGTTTTGTAATAAACAGCCAAAGTCATTACTTGAAGAATGTTCTCAACTGACAAAATTACCATCTAAGTACTGTTCAAGATGGTTTTTCTATTTATTTATTTTTTAGCCTAATTGAAAAAACCTGTTGGACATTCATAATTTAGTTGCTATGGTAATATAAATGTCCTGTCTTACAGAAAATATGCACTTTTGTTTTTATTCCATTGTTTTACATTTCATGGAACTGATAAAAATACAGGCCCATTTCAATCAAGGTTAATGCTGTTATTGCTGTTGCTGTAGTATTAAAGTTGTTGTTGTTCAGTTGTTCAGTCGTGTCCGACTCTTCGTGACCCCATGGACATGACTGTTAAACCAGTGCTCCTGACTAGATGCATCCTCTGCATACTGTTTTCATCAAAAGGTAAAATGCTACTTAAATTGTATTCATCTCATGAAAACATTATGAATATAAGCATAATCCTTCAGAGAGAATCAGGACGCAACTATGGTGCATAGAAACTTCACAACTGTGCATTGGGAATGCAGCCATGAATGGAAGCACAAGAGGATAATGGATCAAAATGGTGATCAGAACATTGTGATGTATGTATGTATGTGGGATATTCAATACTAGCTATGCTTTTGGCAGCCACCATTTGTGTTTGGCAGGTGTTTTATCCCAAGGTTTGCCCATATAACCTTCAACATCTCCTAAGGATATTTGTGCGAAGGTATTTTTGTGCAATTTATTAAAAATAGAAAAAGAAACAGATGTAGATTGCGATTCATCCCATGTCCTTTCACTGATAACCCCAAAAGGCTCAATGTAGGGATGCTGAAGAAATCCACAATGGATTTAAATGAGTTTGGATTTCTATTAATCCAACCTGCAGATTCCACAGTGGACTGGCTTTTTCCAAGTCTTGCGGACTTCACAGACTTGCAGACCATTTTTTCACTTTTAGGGGGGATTTGTACTCATTCACATTAGCGCTAATGAACATTTGTTAATGGGGATTAGCACTAATGTGAATTACAATTAATGCAAGTCAGCACAAGTAGAATGAAATTCTGCCCCCCCCCCCCAATTCCATCAATGAGTGGACAATGGAATGAAAGGTATCTGACAATCTGTGAAACTCAGATGAAACAAATTGAACAAAGTCCATACATCCCTTGCTCAACATCCTGGTTTTGGAGGGGTAAAAATTAATGCTTCGTTAAAGAGGCACCTGCCTGCCCTGGACTGCCCCTTGCTTATGTTTTTAGATAAAGCTCTTGCTATGTCCCTCATTCTGGAATCGAACCAGCTCTTTGCTCACTTTCATCACCTTTGTTCTTGTTTATCCATTCATTCCCTCTTTATTAGATCCTTTTATCCTGTAAATAATAATAATAACTGACTTGGATTCGCATATATTCCTCCATTCTTCATAAACCACTGCTAATTTAGGTGTGACTATACCTGTTGGCAGAAAAAATATTGTTCCCCCCTGCCTTACCTTGCACAACTCTGGCATCTTCAGAATTTCATGGAAACATCTCAAGGTTCCTTCCCTCTTTTTTTGGACACATTATCTCAGAATAATTCAATTTGTGTATGGCCACAGTTTAACATATTAATTGTTCTTTTTCTTTTCTTTTTTAAAGGATGAACTATCTTGGCTGAAGAAGGCAGAGAGGGAATCCAAATAGTAATGCATGGCAAGAGAATGCCTGTATTTTCTGCCCCTGCAACCTGATAGTAATGGTTATGAATATGTCGGTGCTACGTACCTTTCCTTATACCTTTCTTGAAAATCTGGTGTGGTGGTGGGAATGCTGGATTGAGTTTTATTTACTTATTTACTTAATTCTCTATTCTGCCCAATAGCCAAAGCTCTCTCTGGACGGCCCACAACAATTAGTAATCACTCTACATGGTACCTGCTCTGACAGGCTAATGTCACTGTGACCTCTTCTGTCATCTATGATGCCAGCAACAAAGCCAATGTATAGCTGCATGTTTCCTCCATCTTTCCCTACATTTTATCAGTTTATGCAGTCTGTCCTGTTGTAATTGGGGTGATACTCTAGGGGGGATAAAAATGGCCCTGCAGTATACATTTCACAAGTAGAGCAGTGCATGACTAAAGAAGGAGAGCATGCCGTATATAATCACCATCTCACTATGGTGTTTAAAATCAGTAAGAACATCCATCATGTTTACGTAGCATGACTGACTTCCTGCCGTGTGATTGAACAATCTCAAACTGTGTCTATCAAATGTAGTAGTGTTTCATATATAGAGATCAAGAGAGATTTGTGGGAAGCCTGTTTCCCGCCTCCCAGCTGAGCAGAGCAGAGCAGAGCAAGCTGCTCCAGCTGGTCCAGGGACTACAGAAGCAGGCAAGCTCCCAGAGAGCGAGCGAACAGAGCGAGCGGACAGGGGGAGCAAACAGGAGTTGGCCAGGGGAGTTGCAGTGGTTGAAGAGACAAAGGAGACAGAGGCTAAGAGGTAAGTGGGTTGCAGGAAGCCCAGGGCGCTGCCCTTTATCCTTCTGACTGGCTGTGAGCTCACCAGGAGCTTCTGAGAGCTCCAACTGAATTGGAGGGGTGTGGCCTGAGTACTCCCAGCAGCTGACTGGGCGGGAAGCTTCAGTCTGTTTCCCGCCTCCCAGCTGAGCAGAGCAGAGCAGAGCAAGCTGCTCCAGCTGGTCCAGGGACTACAGAAGCAGGCAAGCTCCCAGAGAGCGGGCGACCAGAGCGCGCGCACAGGGGGAGCAAACAGGAGTTGGCCAGGGGAGTTGCAGTGGTTGAAGAGACAAAGGAGACAAAGGAGACAGAGGCTAAGAGGTAAGTGGGTTGCAGGAAGCCCAGGGCGCTGCCCTTTATCCTTCTGACTGGCTGTGAGCTCACCAGGAGCTTCTGAGAGCTCCAACTGAATTGGAGGGGTGTGGCCTGAGTACTCCCAGCAGCTGACTGGGCGGGAAGCTTCAGTCTGTTTCCCGCCTCCCAGCTGAGCAGAGCAGAGCAGAGCAAGCTGCTCCAGCTGGTCCAGGGACTACAGAAGCAGGCAAGCTCCCAGAGAGCGAGCGAACAGAGCGAGCGAACAGGGGGAGCAAACAGGAGTTGGCCAGGGGAGTTGCAGTGGTTGAAGAGACAAAGGAGACAAAGGAGACAGAGGCTAAGAGGTAAGTGGGTTGCAGGAAGCCCAGGGCGCTGCCCTTTATCCTTCTGACTGGCTGTGAGCTCACCAGGAGCTTCTGAGAGCTCCAACTGAATTGGAGGGGTGTGGCCTGAGTACTCCCAGCAGCTGACTGGGCGGGAAGCTTCAGTCTGTTTCCCGCCTCCCAGCTGAGCAGAGCAGAGCAGAGCAAGCTGCTCCAGCTGGTCCAGGGACTACAGAAGCAGGCAAGCTCCCAGAGAGCGAGCGAACAGAGCGAGCGGACAGGGGGAGCAAACAGGAGTTGGCCAGGGGAGTTGCAGTGGTTGAAGAGACAAAGGAGACAAAGGAGACAGAGGCTAAGAGGTAAGTGGGTTGCAGGAAGCCCAGGGCGCTGCCCTTTATCCTTCTGACTGGCTGTGAGCTCACCAGGAGCTTCTGAGAGCTCCAACTGAATTGGAGGGGTGTGGCCTGAGTACTCCCAGCAGCTGACTGGGCGGGAAGCTTCAGTCTGTTTCCCGCCTCCCAGCTGAGCAGAGCAGAGCAGAGCAAGCTGCTCCAGCTGGTCCAGGGACTACAGAAGCAGGCAAGCTCCCAGAGAGCGAGCGAACAGAGCGAGCGAACAGGGGGAGCAAACAGGAGTTGGCCAGGGGAGTTGCAGTGGTTGAAGAGACAAAGGAGACAAAGGAGACAGAGGCTAAGAGGTAAGTGGGTTGCAGGAAGCCCAGGGCGCTGCCCTTTATCCTTCTGACTGGCTGTGAGCTCACCAGGAGCTTCTGAGAGCTCCAACTGAATTGGAGGGGTGTGGCCTGAGTACTCCCAGCAGCTGACTGGGCGGGAAGCTTCAGTCTGTTTCCCGCCTCCCAGCTGAGCAGAGCAGAGCAGAGCAAGCTGCTCCAGCTGGTCCAGGGACTACAGAAGCAGGCAAGCTCCCAGAGAGCGAGCGAACAGAGCGAGCGGACAGGGGGAGCAAACAGGAGTTGGCCAGGGGAGTTCGGCAGGGGAGGTCAAGGGGGAGGCCCCTAACATTTTTTTTTTAACTAACTTTTTCCCATTTATTTGTCTTGTAACACACACTTCCACACCAGTGGGACTCTGCTTTTAACCTCTACTGAGTAGAGGAGCAGGCACAGGCTAGTCTAGAACAATCACAAAGCTAGACACAAAAAGGGAAAAGGGGCTATGGAAGGACAAGACTCTCCAGTGGTGGTGACCTGCAAGGTGTGTGCAATGTTTGTTTTCTTGCCTGAGAACAACATGGCCTACACCTGCAACAAGTGCAAGTTGATCACGCTGCTGGAGGAAAAAGTAAGTGGACTGGAGCGGCGACTGTCAACCCTCCGGGGAATAAGAGAACACGAAGAGTTCTTGGACAGAATGGGGGAACTACAGCAGCAAAGGGCAGACCAGAAGCTTGAAGAGCAACAGCAAGATGAGGCAGAAGTGGGAAATGCTGAGGAGAAGAAAAATGGAGTAGAGGATACTCCTTGGAAAACGGTGACAGTTAGGAGAAGAAGAACTAGACGCCACTCTGCACCAGTGGAAGCGGTGGAGCTGTGGAACCGATTCCAGGTACTTGCGGATGAGACTGGAGGACAGCCTGCAGAGGAAGAATCACAGGGGAACCTGCATGAGAGTGAGCAAGAGGCTAAAGGTCAGTCAAACAGAGGCGATGAAACCCAGGCCTACAAGAAGAAGAAGAGAAGAGTGGTAGTAGTGGGAGACTCCTTGCTGCGTGGGATCGAGACCCAAGTATGTCGCGAAGACCCGTGGACTCGCCAGGTATGTTGTCTCCCGGGAGGACAGATTAGAGACGTGACTGAAAGGTTGCCTGCACTCATAAAGCCCACTGACAGGTATCCCTTTCTTCTCATCCATGTGGGAACAAATGATACCGCCAAGCGGAGCTACGAAGAGATCACGTCAGACTTTGAAGCTTTGGGAAGGAAACTCAAGAACTTTGGGGCCCAGATAGTTTTCTCATCCATCCTTCCAGTAGTTAGAAGAGGGATAGAAAGGGAACGAAAAATACTCCGGGTGAATGACTGGCTACGAAGGTGGTGCCGACGAGAGAGATTTGGATTCTGGGACCACGGGCTATACTTCCTGGAAGATGGGCTGTTGGCTAGGGATGGGTTGCACCTCACAAAGGCTGGGAAGAATGTGTTTGGACACAGCATGAAGAACTTCATCAGGAGGGCTTTAAACTGAATCCTACGGGGAAGGGAGATGTAATGTTGGGGGTAACAATGGACGTAGGCGCATGCACTGCAATGGAGAGAACAGCGCTGATAGCGCCCAATAATAGTCTTCAGACACATGTAGGAAGAAAGCCAGACTATGAAGCACATGGTCTTCGATGTCTATATACTAATGCCCAGAGTATGGGAAACAAACAGAATGAACTTGAACTCTTAATACAGGAGGGAAATTATGACTTGATAGGTATAACTGAGACTTGGTGGGATGACTCTCATGACTGGAATACAGCAGTTGAAGGATATAACTTGTTCAAAAAGAACAGGAGGAACAGAAAGGGAGGCGGGGTTGCACTGTATGTGAAAAATACATATCTCTGCACAGAAATACAGGAGGAGGAGCTTGGTAGCCCCATCGAGAGCATCTGGGTTGAAATAAATGGAGCAAAGAATAAAAGGAACCTGGTGGTCGGAGTCTACTACCGGCCACCCAATCAAGGAGAAGCCAAGGATGAAACTTTTGAAAAGCAAATAGCCAATGTTTTAAGGAAGCATGATGTAGTAGTAATGGGGGACTTCAATTTCCCCGATATTTGTTGGGAGACAAATTCTGCAAAACATGGCCCCTCCAGGAAATTCCTGACTTGTGTGGCGGATAACTTCCTCCTACAGAAAGTAGAGGAAGGAACTAGAGGATCGGCTATCCTTGACTTGATCCTAACCAACAGAGATGACTTAGTGGATAAAGTAGCAGTTACAGGAACTCTGGGGGAAAGCGACCATGTTGTACTTGAGTTCTTGGTTCTAAGGGAAGCAAAAGCCGAGTGTACTCAAACGCGTACCCTGGATTTTAGGAAAGCTGATTTTAATAAACTCAGAACAATGATCAGTAAGGTCCCATGGCAAACAATGCTAGCGAGAAAAGGAGTCCAAGATGGGTGGGAACTTTTAAAAAAGGAAATTCTCAAGGCACAATCACAAACAATTCCAACAAGAAGAAAAGGTGGAAGACAACAGAAGAAGCCAATGTGGCTTCACAAAAAGCTTAGGGATGACCTGAAAACAAAAAAGGACACATATAAGAAGTGGAAAGAAGGCCAAGTAACAAAGGAAGAGTACAGGCAGGTAGCACAGAATTGCAGGGATGGCGTCAGGAAGGCTAAAGCGGAGAACGAGGTGAGGTTAGCGAGGGATGCTAAAAACAACAAAAAGGCTTTCTTCAGCTACGTGCATAGTAAAAGGCAGAGGAAAGAAATGGTTGTTCAGCTATTAAATAAGGATGGCAAAATGATAACAGATGACAAAGAAAAGGCAGAGGTGCTCAATTCCTACTTTGGCTCAGTCTTCTCCCAAAAGAGGGTCTATGACCCCCCTGGCAAAGGCGAAGTACAGGCTGAAGGGGCAGGATTGCAGCTTGAGATCGACAGGCATATGGTCAAGGAACACCTCATTACTTTGAATGAGTTCAAATCTCCAGGGCCAGATGAACTGCATCCTAGAGTAATAAAGGAACTGGCAGAAGAACTCTCAGAACCGCTGTCTATTCTCTTTGAGAAATCATGGAGGACCGGGGAAGTGCCAGATGACTGGAGGAGGGCTAACGTTGTCCCTATCTTCAAAAAGGGTAAAAAGGAGGAACCTGGGAACTACAGACCAGTCAGTCTGACATCAATCCCTGGGAAAATTCTGGAGCAGATCATAAAGCAATCCATCTGGAAGCACCTTGACAACAATGCCGTGATTACTCGAAGCCAACATGGATTTGTCAAAAACAAGTCCTGCCAGACAAATCTGATCTCATTTTTTGATCAAGTCACCTCCCTTGTAGACCGTGGGAATGCTGTAGACATCATATACCTCGACTTCAGCAAAGCTTTCGACAAAGTGCCCCATGATATCCTGATGAGCAAACTTGCTCGAAGTGGGCTAGATGAAACAACGATCATGTGGATCCACAGTTGGCTACAGAATCGGACTCAAAGAGTGCTTATCAATGGGACCTTCTCAAGCTGGGGAGAGGTAACGAGCGGGGTACCGCAGGGCTCAGTCCTGGGCCCAGTGCTCTTCAACATTTTTATTAATGACTTGGAGGAGGAGGTGCAGGGAATGCTGATCAAATTTGCAGATGACACAAAATTGGGAGGGATAGCTAATACTTTGGAAGACAGAAACAAAATTCAAAGTGATCTGGATAGACTGGAGTGCTGGGCAGAAAACAACAGAATGGCATTTAATAGGGACAAATGCCAAGTTCTGCACCTAGGAAAAAGAAACCAAATGCACAGTTACAAGATGGGGGATACGTGGCTCAACCACACTACGAGCGAGAAGGATCTTGGAATTGTCATCGATCACAAGCTGAATATGAGCCAACAATGTGATGTGGCTGCAAAAAAGGCAAATGCTATTTTGGGCTGCATTCATAGAAGCATCGCTTCCAAATCCCGGGAAGTACTAGTTCCCCTCTACTCAGCACTGGTTAGGCCTCATCTGGAGTACTGTGTCCAGTTCTGGGCACCACACTTTAAGAAGGATGCAGACAAGCTGGAGAGGGTTCAAAGGAGGGCAACAAAGATGATCAGGGGACTGGAAACAAAGCCCTATGAAGAGAGACTGAAAGAACTGGGCATGTTTAGCCTTGAGAAGAGAAGACTGAGGGGAGATATGATAGCACTCTTCAAGTACTTGAAAGGTTGTCACAGAGAAGAAGGCCAGGATCTCTTCTTGATCATCCCAGAGTGCAGGACACGGAATAATGGGCTCAAGTTACAGGAAGCCAGATTCCGGCTGAACATCAGGAAAAACTTCCTGAGTGTCAGAGCAATACGGCAATGGAACCAATTACCTGGGGAGGTGGTGGGCTCTCCCACACTGGAGGCCTTTAAGACGAGGCTGGACAGCCATTTGTCAGGGATGCTCTGACTTGGATTCCTGCATTGAGCAGGGGGTTGGACTCGATGGCCTTGTAGGCCCCTTCCAACCCTACTATTCTATGATTCTATGATTCTATGATAAGCTGTAGTGGAAATGTGAAAGACAGTTGTTATTTTGAGGATTTTAGCAGTGTACAACAAATTGCTCCTTCTCATGTCTAGACTTTCAGTGGGGCCTGTTGCTTTTAGTGGTTAGCAGTGCTTCCCAGAGTCAGTTGTCTATTCAAGACTCGAGAGGCTAGTGGATAAGCCTCTGGTGAGATCTCAAGGTTAGCCACTTGTTAGGAGAGTACCTGCACGGAGGAATCTATGCTGGCTTACTGCCAAACATTCTCCAAGTCATTGGGGTAGGACCAGGATAGGGGTGGGATTCATATGACCATGATAGTATATATGAATCCCAGGGTGGGATATCAATGCAGGCTGATCCGGAAAGGTGCTGTGTACCAGAGGCCGGTACTGGAGTCATGTCTCTTGCCATATTTTCATAGAATTCCCGGCAACTGTAGGGATGTAAGCCTTATAATCTTGGTCTGTAGTGTTTTGGTTTCTTCTATTCTGTTAATTGCTCCTACTGATAAAATCTTTAGCCTTCACCCATTGGTGTGTCCATTGTATTCTGAATCCTAAAAAGAACCATTGGCTCTGGGCAACACAGAAACAGAAACATCAACAACAACAACCAAACCTGTGGCATCATAAAGCTGAATAATGTGAATTAGGGCACAATGCTATGCATGGTTAGAAAGAAAAAAGTCCTACAACTCCCAGCATTCCCCAGCCAGCCATGCTGGCTGGGGAATGCTGGGAGTTGTAGGACTTTTTTCTGTCTAACCATGCATAGCATTGCACCCTAGAGCTTCATAATTCTTAACTATCCTAATTACCATATACAAAGTATTTAAAGTAAGTGTTGGACTGTTCTCTCCGCTGGTCCAGTCTTCAGACTTGTCAATGGTTCTCTTCAAGACATATGGTGAAAGGTCACAGGCGTATGGTGAAGGAGAAACAGGAAGTGTGTATTGAAGGTACAATAGTTGTTTTATGTGCTCTGTCTTTTTCCTCCAGAGCATTACAGTCCCATAGAACAGACATCCGTATTTTTATATTTCACACTTCTGCTGAGCCTTGTGAACGTCCTTTATGTCAAAAAGTACAGCCCACAAATGACCCTTATTTTTGAAATGCTGATTGGAGGCAGAATGGTTAAGCAACTGGCACTTCAGGGAACAGGGTCGGTGGCCAGGTATCCTCTTCTACACAGGGCAGTCCTCTCTTTGAAGGGATGTCTACTCTAGTTTAAAGATGAAGACCTATCAGAAGGAAGAGCTGGGCCTGGACAGCAGACTGAACAAGCAAAGCACACAAGTCACCGGGTCACAGCCTTCTACACTATGGTAAGAAGTACTTTATTTCTGTTTAAATTATCATAATAATTTCTAACTTTGCATCAATGCCTATAAATTAGCATATGCAAATTTTATGCAGATTGGTATCCTTTTTTGTCCTCTTTTTTGGTGATGCATTTCCTCTTTTTTGGCGAGTCATAAGTGGCCACCATAAAAAGGGAATGCCTAAACTTTCTCAAAATGGTGTAGAAAGCAGCATTGCACAGACTGGTTTAGTAATATGTCACATTATTGTGGCCCCTCAGGAGTCACTGTGACCTTTGTGCATTTCGTGTTTTCTCTTAGAATTTGATTTCATCAACACGCAATTCCAGCCCCTCCAAAAGAACAGTTTGTGTCGTCTTGATAGCTGAGTTTCCCAACACTGATAGCTGAAAGATCAATGACCATTCCTAGCAGTAAACATTAGATTTGCCAAAGTCACTGAACAGAGTGTATGAGAGGGTTTGCAAAAAATAGTTCAAGACACGTGATAGAGCAATTACAAAGCAGACTTTATTCTACTGAATTATAATTTAGAATACTTTCTGAAGGAGGGGAAAGAAAAGGCTGCTAATGTGGAAGGGGCTGACCTGTTTTGTGAGACAACACATGGATTTTTGTCCACAAACAAACTTAGCTAACCCCCGTCCCTTCTGAAGCTGTGGTCAGTGCCAGAGGCCCCTGGCAGGACCTGAATGTTATTTTCTTTTTCAGCTTTTTTGTTATACAGAGAGAAGTGCAGATAGCTGTACAGATGTTACATGTCATCATCCTGGATTTTATTCTAACACTGTAGTTATTGCTCTTCAGCAAAGGAGATCGTTACCTTGTCGTGGTGCTGGAGCTTGAGCACCTCAATGACGTCATGAGCTAAACCGTGAAGGGACACCCAAGACAGGAAGGTCATGGCAGAGAGGTCAGACTAAATACGATCCCTGGGGAAGGACACAGCAACCCACCCCAGTATTCTTGTCATGAAAACTAAATGGATCAGTACAACCAGAGATATGTCGGTATACCATCGGAAGATGGGACTCCCTGGTCGGAAGATGGTCAAAATGCTACTGGGGAGGAACAGAGGATAAGTTCAACTAGCCCCAGATGTGATGACGCAGCTAGCTCAAAGCCGAAAGGACGGCTAGCAGCTGATGGTGCTGGTGGTGAACGATGAATCCGATGTTCTAAAGATCAGCACACCATAGGAACCTGGAATGTAAGATCTATGAGCCAGGGCAAATTGGATGTGGTTATTGGGGAGATGTCAAGATTAAATATAGACATTTTGGGTGTCAGTGAACTGAAATGGACCAGAATGGGCCACTTCACATCAAATGACCACCAGATCTACTACTGTGGACAAGAGGACCACAGAAGAAATGGAGTAGCCTTCATAATTAATAATAAAGTGGCTAAAGTAGTGCTTGGATACAATCCAAAAAATGACAGAATGATCTCAATTCGAATTCAGCGTAAGCCATTTAACATCACAGTGATCCAAATATATGCCCCAACCACAGATGCTGAAAAAGCAGAAGTAGATCAGTTCTATGAGGATCTGCAGCACCTACTGGATAGTACGCCAAAAAAAGATGTTATTTTCATTACAGGAGACTGGAATGCTAAGATGGGTAGTCAAACGACACCTGGAATTACAGGCAAGCATGGTCTGGGAGAACAAAATGAAGCAGAACATAGGCTGATAGAATTTTGCCAAGACAACTCACTGTGCATAACAAACACTCTCTTCCAACAACCTAAGAGACGACTTTATACATGGACTTCACCAGACGGTCGACACCGAAATCAGATTGACTGCATCCTTTGTAGCCAAAGGTGGCGGACATCTATGCAGTTGGTAAAAACAAGACCTGGAGCTGATTGTAGTTCAGATCACGAACTTCTTATTGCACAATTTAGAATCAGACTAAAGAGAATAGGGAAGACCCACAGATCAGTTAGATATGAGCTCACTAATATTCCTCATGAATATGCAGTGGAGGTGAAGAATAGATTTAAGGGACTAGATTTAGTAGATAGGGTCCCGGAAGAACTATGGACAGAAGTTCGCAACATTGTTCAGGAGGCGGCAACAAACAACGTCCCAAAGAAAAAGAAAACCAAGAAGGCAAGATGGCTGTCTGCTGAGACACTGGAAGCAGCCCAAGAAAGAAGGAAAGCAAAAGGCAACAGTGATAGGGGGAGATATGCCCAATTAAATGCAAAATTCCAGAGGTTAGCCAGAAGAGATAAGGAATTATTTTTAAACAAGCAATGCGTGGAAGCGGAAGAAGATAATAGAATAGGAAGGACAAGAGACCTCTTCCAGAAAATTAGAAACATCGGAGGTAAATTCCAGGCAAAAATGGGTATGATCAAAAAGAAAGATGGCAAGGACCTAACAGAAGCAGGTGAGATCAAGAAAAGGTGGCAAGAATATACGGAATTCTGTATAGGAAGGATAATAATATTGGGGATAGATTTGACGGTGTGGTCAGTGAGCTAGAGCCAGACATCCTGAAGAGTGAGGTTGAATGGGCCTTAAGAAGCATTGCTAATAACAAGGCAGCAGGAGATGACGGTATCCCAGCTGAACTGTTTAAAATCTTGCAAGATGATGCTGTCAAAGTGATGCATGCCATATGCCAGCAAATTTGGAAAACACAAGAATGGCCAACAGATTGGAAAAGATCAATTCATATCCCCATACCAAAAAAGGGAAGCACCAAAGAATGTTCAAACTATCGAACAGTGGCACTTATTTCACATGCCAGTAAGGTAATGCTCAAGATCTTGCAAGGCAGACTCCAGCAATTCATGGAACGAGAATTGCCAGATTTACAAGCTGGGTTTCGAAAAGGCAGAGGAACTAGAGACCAAATTGCCAATATCCGCTGGATAACGGAGAAAGCCAGGGAGTTTCAGAAAAACATCTATTTCTGTTTTATTGACTATTCTAAAGCCTTTGACTGTGTGGATCATAACAAATTGTGGCAAGTTCTTGGTGGTATGGGGATACCGAATCATCTTGTCTGCCTCCTGAGGAATCTGTATAACGACCAAGTAGCACTGGTAAGAACAGACCATGGAACAACAGACTGGTTTAAGATTGGGAAAGGCGTACAGTAGGGTTGTATACTCTCACCCTACCTATTCAACCTGTATGCAGAACACATCATGCGATGTGCTGGGCTTGATGAAGCCAAGGCTGGAGTTAAAACCGCTGGAAGAAACATTAACAATCTCTGATACGCAGATGATACCACTTTGATGGCTGAAAGCGAGGAGGAGCTGAGGAACCTCATGACGAAGGTGAAAGAAGAAAGTGCAAAAGCTGGGTTGCAGTTAAACTTCAAAAAAAACCAAGATTATGGCAACCAGCTTGATTGATAACTGGCAAATAGAGGGAGAAAACATGGAGGCAGTGACAGACTTTGTCTTTCTAGGTGCAAAGATTACTGCAGACACTGACTGCAGCCAGGAAATCAGAAGACGTTTCCTTCTAGGGAGGACAGCAATGACAAATCTTGATAAAATAGTTAAGAGCAGAGACATCACACTGAAAACAAAGGTCCGCATAGTTAAAGCAACGGAATTCCCCGGAGTAACCTATGGCTGTGAGAGCTGGACCAGAAAGAAGGCTGAGCGAAGGAAGATAGATGCTTTTGAACTGTGGTGCTGGAGGAAAATTCTGAGAGTGCCTTGGACTGCAAGAAGATCAAACCAGTCCATACTCCAGGAAATAAAGCCAGACTGCTCACTTGAGGGAATGATATGAAAGGCAAAACTGAAGTACTTTAGCCACATAATGAGAAGACAGGATACCCTGGAGGAAATGCTGATGCTAGGGAAAGTGGAAGGCCAAAGGAAGAGGGGCCGACCAAGGGCAAGATGGATGGATGATATTCTGGAGGTGATGGACTCGAGCTTGGGGGAGCTGGGGGTGGCAATGGCTGACAGGAAGCTCTGGCGTGGGCTGGTCCATGAAGTCACGAAGAGTCGGAAGCGACTGAACGAATAAACAACAAGTTATTGCTAGCAACGATCAAGATAAACCATTTTGCAGGATGAACAAAAAGCTGCTCTCTGAGTGAGCAGAACCTGAACGCCCTTCTTGATTCAAAGAATTTGGGGGCTAGAAGGGGCAGAAACAGCATCTTGTCCACCTTTCAGCACAGGAGCAGAAATATGTAGTAGCTCTACAAGTTCGGCCCATTACCATAGAGATTATGGCCTCCCACAAGCAGAAGAAAGGCATGCAGAAGCAGATGATATTAGAGTTAACAGCAGCAGAAACATTGCGTAATACAGGGGTAAAAGGAAGGACTTCTTCACACAGCACATAGTTAATCTATGGAATTTGCTACTGTTGCAGAACCCAGAGTCAGAGAGACCACGGAGTGAAGGAAAAAGAGATTCTTTATTTAATGCGCGGGCTTAAGGCTGGAATCATTTCCAAAGAGCCAGAAGCCCCGATTTACATTAGCACATTGGTTTTATAGACATTGTGACACATATGAAATGGCTCCTCCTCCCCCTCTCGCATGGGGTTGCAATCCTCAACATTTCTTCTCTTAGCACTATTGTTTATAATACAAGAACTGGGTTATAGGGTAGCCATGATAAGGAGAGAACAGAAGAGAACAGCAGAGAACAAGATATACAATTGTATGACCTTTGACAAGATAAGGAATTCCTGTGTCTCGTCAGCTTACAACAATATATTCAAAGGAGAAAGAGCTCAGCAAGAACATGAAGCATGAGACTGCATGAGGCTACTTAGTCTGACCCCCGATATGGCTGCTACATTCCCCCCTTAAATGCATAATTTCATTACAATTATAGCATTTTTGATAACCATACAAAGCTTTTTGTGACATACATATTACTTAGCCTTTTGTTGGGCTATTAAAGCGTAGAGGACAGCAGTTTTATTAGCTGAGACATAAAACAGATTGGTTAAACAGCTCATAAGACAAGGAACGCAGAGACATAACAGTATCTCTATGAACAACACTGGTAGAATTAGGATGAACAATGCTTCAAGCCAGCTAAGATCTGGAAGCCAAGGGGTTAACTAATTTAGCTAATTGTTTTGTCTTATTGTTTTGTTAGCTACTATATTGTGCAGCTTGTTGATCTGTTCATCTACAGCATTGCCATTATCAGTTAAGTTAAAACAACAGAGCTTTTGGTGTGTCTCACAACTTAAATGATGAAGAAGGAAGAGGTAATCTATACCAGCTTTATTTTCTAGAACTGCACCTCTTAGATCACGCAACTCTTTATTTAACAATGACAATGCTTGTGAGGTGGCATTTATGCTTTTGGCTAAGCTGCAAGCTAACCGGTTGATTTCCAGACCATCAGCCAAGGCTAAACCTGGAACCTTAACCAGTGACATTGCTAAGGCCAATTTTTCTGAGTCAAAATATAACTGCACATGACTATTACAATTTTTAGTTAGTTGGAGTGCTCGAGGCTGCCGTTGACAGATTTTCTCGGGCTACAGGGGAAGAATTGGCACCAATTTAATTGGCGGCTGAGGCAACATGGGTGGTTATTAGACAAGTTGGCAGGAATGAATGACCAAGTGCAGGAACTACATGTCTAAAACCATCCATGAGGCAAAAGTATGTGGGCATTATTAAAAGATATGTTTTGAATTTTATTACAGTGGAAGGGGGCCAGGGATAGCTTTATATTTTCTGGAAAATTTTTGACAATTAAGCATTCGTGCACACGTAGCATTTGTTTCAGCAATGATGGGGGTGCATAGAGTGAACTCTGTAGGGGGTAGGATCTTTGCAACTACGCTCCAATTAGCATTTTGGGAATAAGTTAAACTTACACCATAAACTCTTAACATGGTATCTTTTTGAATGTTCCCAGGATGTCTACAGACAGGTATTAGGCAAGAGCTAATAAGCCTGTTTGCAGGTATACCTCTTGGCAAACAAAAATGTTTTATTTTCGTGATGTTAGCCAGGTGGAGCCAGTAATTATCAGCAAATCACTGGGACAAACTTTTTTTTCCAGGGGCAGACCCCCCTTTTGCACCTTATTAAGGAAACACAATGCAACACTACTAACACTACAACACTACAATACACATGTTTGATCTTCTTTGGGATCTGACCGTACGCTGGGCAGCTATTCACCTGGCAAGCTGCAGTAGGGTCTAGTCCCCTTCTTCAATTCTCCAGTTGCAGGTCTGACCGTACGCAGGGGGACAGTTTCCCGGTGTGTCCACAGTAAGGTCTAGCCTGAGTCTTCTTACTGCTTTTTCAGAATGATTTTTAAAGGATTTTCAGGATTTCTGTTTATAGTCTACTTTCCCCCTCTCGCTCTCTTGACTCGTGTCCAATGTATCTAGGGTTTAACTCCAGCTGCTTTCATAGCTGCGGGGGTGGAAAGTATGACAGTTCTCAGTTCTCTCCATCTGGGAGTCAAAGGGTTATTTTTCCCTCTTTAACTCATACTTTAACTCTTGGTTGGAAAGGATGAACTTCTGTGATGGGAATTGGGGGCTTATTTTCTAAGACAAAGCGACGCTGGGCTTGAAGAACTTTGTTCAGTGTTTGGACTTCTTGTTTAAGGCTAACGTTTGATTGCTTTTGATGCTGCTCCAGTGTCAATTAGGAAGTCAATGTCACGTCCCCTCACAGTCAATGTCACGGCCCTTCTCAAGCTATCTCCCTCTTCGCCCATTCTGGCCCCTTTGTTTTTTTCCTTTGTGTATTTGATTTATTTTATTTGGGCATTCATGCCACTAATGTCCATCTTGTCCACACTGGGCACACTGGTTCTTTTTTAAGAATCTTCTGCCTCTGCCGGGTCTTCTTCTTTTCTTTTTTCGTTTACGTCTTCTTGGGCCTCTGGGTCGAGGGGGGTGTACTGGCGATAGGCATTTGAAAGACGCTCCAAGTACGCTCTGGGGCCTCGGTGGCACCTTGCAGCACTTTAAACACTTTGGTCATATTAATTGACTTTTTCATACCTGCTTTCATGGCTTCTAACAGCAGGGTTTGATACTGGGTGAGGCGCTCTA
This sequence comes from Heloderma suspectum, assembly GCF_057233095.1. Lineage (NCBI taxonomy): Eukaryota > Metazoa > Chordata > Lepidosauria > Squamata > Helodermatidae > Heloderma > Heloderma suspectum. Next base: position 267,756,922 of record NC_139459.1, on the reverse strand, counting down.
GCCCAACTTGTGTTTTGGGATTCCAGCAGGGGGGGGTTACTTACAAGGAGACTTTATTGGGTAACTTACAGCACACAGGCGTACTTAATTGTTGGATCAGACAGCTTCTCTGAACCACGAGCTATTGGGCTAAATGGGTTTTTATACTATACATGTTACCCATGAGGCAGCACAACACTAGCAAGCATTTTCAGCATAGGCTAGAAGTGTTTGGTTCTCAGGCACAGCTTCCTGTAAACAACTTCGCTTCTCAAAGTGCTTGATAACACTTTTATTTATTAGTATGGGAAGACAATTTTTTTCTCTTTCTTTTGCTTTCTTTTTCTTTGCTGATCTGCCTGTATTGCAGATCATGTTTCAAACTTTTTATATAAAACTTTCTGACCTATGCACCAGCCTTGTTTCTTTATTTGTCTTTTTCAAGTTAAACTCACTTACTTAAACCTTTCTGCCTTACACTAGTCTCAATGACACACATTTGGGATAGGCTCTTCTTCTCCTTCTAGTTACATTTTCTTTATCTTAAAGAACTATTACATTATTGTGGCTACTTTACCCCAGGTAATAAGCTCCAGGCACAATCAGCTGCTTTTAATTTACCCTGGGGGCAACTATGGCCACGCTTCTTTTCTACTTGCCTCTGTCTTTTCTCCTTGTTATCCATCGGGAACCACACTTAGTATTATTTGGAGTTGCAACTAACACTAATTTGCAAATATCACATATATTTCATGATATTTAAGAAATCATAAAATATACACAACAAACTTTTTTTGCAATTTAACACAATGAATGGAAAGCACTTTTTGCATGGTAAGGCATGATGGAGCAGATCCAGCAATTATACTGCTCTTCTGGCTGAAAGCTCAGGGCTCATTAAAATCAAGGGACGGGCATACCCACACACGCAGAGTTCTAGGTCACCATTTTTGCATTGGCAACTCTATGCTGCATGAGTTCTGGCAGAAGGAAATTTAAAAGTTATAAATCAAACTCAGCCTGCTGTACACTGAGCTGACTACAAACATAGACACACGGTCCACAGCGATGAGAGTTCAAGTTTATCAAAAGCTTCATAGCACTGTCCATGGCAAGTCTTTGACAATTTAAAATTTTAGTCCATGTGCAGAGTGTCTCTAAAAAGCCCAGACATTGATGGAAGCAAACAGAGACAGCTCTGGGCAATGAAGATGCGATGTTTCCAGCAAAGGCTCTCTACTTTTGCATCAGTTTAAAAAGGGAAAGTGTGGCCCTACACCCCTTCTGACAGACAAGGGCCTTTAACTTTTTAGCAAGGCCTGTGTCTAAACAGAGCGGCACAGCTCAGCTCTCTAGCCATGACACTTTAACTTGGGCAACTCCTCTGTAAATTTTATTTTACTTCTGTCAGGTTCTCTCACAGACATTTTAAAAACTTAGTCTTTTTTTTTTTTTCCTTCTAACCTAGTACACGAAAGCACTGAAACACTGAGTGCCGAAACTCAGGACGCTGGGGGGTGATGGGCATCGCTTTATACTTGCATTTTTCAAGCAGCCATTAATCTTCGGGGAGGCGGTGGGGTGATTTGCAGGACTTTAAAGGCAAGCTTCTCAGTTTGTTTGTATTTGTAAATCCCAAGCTTAAAACAGGACATGATGAGGTACAGGGCAGCCAAATTCTTGCTTTGGCACGGGCAACAAATAACTCGGGTCAGCTTTCTTCGCTGGGGTCTCAAACAGGAAAACAGTCTTAATTTAAAGTTGTAACATCACTGACAGCGTCAGCCAGCCAGCTACACAGATCTCATTGTTTTTTAAGACAGTTGCTCCAATATCTTCTTTTCTTCTCAATCAGGTTGGGTCTCCCAGCTTACACAGTTTATTGCAGCTTTCAGGAGCATGGTAGTAGAGCGATTTTGGCTTGGCCAGGAACATGCTGTCTGGTTTCTCGGTCTCTTCAGCACACACTTAGGCAGTGTAACACTGGACACTCAAATCAGTGAGATTTCTTCATTGCAGGGAATCCCACGGCAAAAGCTTAATGGTTACGCTCTTCAGAAATCATATAGCTGATGGTCAGTAGCTACAGGCTCTATGCAATTTTAACACAGTTCAAAGCTAAACACGGTTACCTTGACAGAGATCTTCAACATGGTCTTTCCACTTCATTCTGCTTTGGGACAGTCTTATGGCACACTTTTCACTCGAAGAGGGGTCTAGCCTGTGCTCTGGGGGCTGATTCTTCACCTTTATTTTCTATTTTGCCTTCATCTTCTGGGTCTTCATTTTCAGTTTCCATTTTTTAGGGATTTTATCTCAATTAGGCGAGGTGATGATGTTGCACAACTCAAAACGTTGTGGGCAATTTTCCTGCCCCCCCTCTCTCGCCGCTAGGCTAACAGCTACTTCTTCGGCCTTACACTCTCACGCTCCCACGCTTTGTTAAAAGCCAGACTGTCCTGCAACATTTTTCTAATTAACAGCCTCAGATCTTGTTTTTTTTTTCCTCTCAGCTCGACCTTGAGCTTTTTGCTGTTTTCTCTCTCTATTCTGAATCTTTTTTTTTTAAAAAAAAAAACCTTTTTCCTTCTTTGTTTGACATACATCTCAAGGGGGTGCAAGGTTTGCTTCCCCCACCATCCATAGCCTCCCTCTTAAATTGAAGACAGACACAATTAGGGAATGGGAATTGGTCAGTGAGTAAGGGGTCTCACTGGCCGACACAAGAGGATTTTTCACACCACGCACTTTGCTACTGGCCTGGGCACCCGGACGGTCAACGGTATGCTTCAGAAACCGCAGTAGCCACTCACACAATCATTCTCTCCACTGCATCCATATGTCCCTGCCACCCACTTTTCCCACTTTTTACCAGAGCGGAAAACGGCTTCCCCAGCTTCCTCAGCTTCCTACTGAGTACTGGCGTGCTGGGTACTGGCGCCCACTCAGGGGTGTGATCAGGCCCCCCTTCTACTCGCAAGGAGTAGGTTCTTTTGTATATGTATACCACCAACACTGACCTTCTTCATAAGGCGGGGCCCTCTTTTTTTCTGCCCAGTGGCCTTTCTCCCTAAAGGCGGGGCCCTCTTTTTCCCATATACTTGCCTTTCTCCTGAAGGCTTCCAATGTGGGTTTCAACTCAATTGCAGCTGCGATACAGGCAGGGCTCAAGTTCCTTCCTCCGCTTCTCAAGGTTCTCTTGCCGCTTGCTGCCGTTTGGGCGATCCCGGTGCAGGCTTTCTCCCATTCACTCGACAAAAAGGTCGGTGGCGCCAAGAAAGGGAGGCATGCGCCGAGCTCGTCTTCCCGGTGCGGTGATATACAATTGTATGACCTTTGACAAGATAAGGAATTCCTGTGTCTCGTCAGCTTACAACAATATATTCAAAGGAGAAAGAGCTCAGCAAGAACATGAAGCATGAGACTGCATGAGGCTACTTAGTCTGACCCCCGATATGGCTGCTACACTACCACAGGATATACCAATTTGGATGGCTTTAAAAGGGGGTTGGACTAATTCCTGGAGGAAAAGGCTATCAATGGCTACTAGTCCTGAAAGCTATGTGCTACCTCCAGTATCAGAGGCAGTGAGCCTAGGTACACCAGTTGCTGGGGAACATGGGTGGGAGGGTGCTGTTGTGCTCATGTCCTGCTTGTGGGTTGCTGGTTGACAGCTGGTTGGCCGCTGTGAGAAAAGAATGCTGGACTAGATGGACCTTTGGTCTGATCCAGCATGGCTCTTCTTATGCTCTTATGGGTGGGCAACCTTTTAGGGTTGGGGGCAGCAATTACACACACACACACACTTGTCCACCCTACACGGTAGCTAAAAAAAGAGGGGGGAAATGTTTCTTTTAGCCCCTGTGGTGGTGGGTGGCGAGGGATTTAAAGAAAAAATGTAGCGGAGTGGGAAGGTTTAAACCTCCCCTATCCAGGAACAATGATCCCAGTCTGGATCAGGGACCTGTGTGCTTACATGGAGCCTAATAAAACAGCAAGGATCAGCTGCACACTACGTAGTAGTGCATAGTAGCCCTTAGTCAATTTGCCTTTTCCTAACCAATCACCTCTATGATCAAGTCAGAAGGCATCACCATCACTAAGTTGGGGCTTAAGCTTCAAAGCTGCTGCGCCTGTGGCAGGGAGGAAATTACAGCCCCTTCCCACTTCTACAGAGCAGGAGAAAGGGAGCGGCAGCTGCTGAAATCCTATTCAGAAGTAACCGTAGCTGAGGGTGTTTCCAGAAGGACAGCTCCTAGTGCTACCGTTCTTAAGAACATACGAAGCACCATGCTGGATCAGGCCAAGGGTCCACCTAGTCCACCACTCTCTTCACAAAGTGGCCAAGCAGCTGTCCACAGGAAACCCACAAGCAGGACATGAGTGCAACAGCACCCTCCCGCCCATGTTCCCCAGCAACTGGTCTACATAGGTGTACCGTCTGCGATCTTGGAGGTAGCATATAGCCATCAGGACTAGTAGCCATTGGTGGTCTTCTCCTCTATTGTGGCATTGTGAAGCTACTATGTGTGTCCCTCCTTAACTATCATCATCATTATTTGTGGTAAGAAAAAAGAAGGAAGAAGTGGAGGGGGGGGCAAACAAGGGAGGGTTACAAGTGAAGACGACATTGTCTAGACCCCTTGGAAAATATTGTATTTGAGGCAGGGCAATTGCAGGATAAAAGCCCTGTCTGGAAGCGAAGTTGACTCACTCACAAGCAGAATAACACTTCCTCCTCCTGTATCGTTGTAATTTAAAAGGAGAAGGTTTTCTCTGTGTGAACTGACTCATGTCTAAGTCACGCAAATTCAGCTCTGCTCCAGTTCTCCTTTCCTCCGAGATACTGAAAGTGGAGACAGACAGTAGTTTTAAAGAGAGTTCGAAGAGGCAGGATAGAGGCATCATAACCCACGGGGTACACCAGAAGTGAGCCACATGTGGCCATCCTGGCCATTCTGCCACCCCCCTTGGCCCTGCTGCCAAATTTGCCATAGTGGCTGCGGTGCCCCCCCCCCCCAATGGCAATATTGCGAGGAAATGTGGCCCGTGTGCCAGTAAGCCTATCAGGAGCATTATTCTGCTTGCAAAGAAGATGCGCGCTCCTCACGGGCCTTACTTCCTTGCAACATTGTTACTGTTTTTGCTGTCCCAGTGCAGCAGCAAATTTAGCTGCAATTTCAGCAGCAGCAATTTCAGGGGCAGGAACGTAAGCCCCTAACCCCTGGAAGCTGCCCACCTCTGGTGCGCACACTAATTTCCTTTCTCCCAATATCTTCTTTGGTCAAACAGGTTTTGCAAGTTTTCAAACATTACAAAAAAAAAAAACCCTTGCAAAGCCTGTGTTCACCTGAGTCAAGTTGACAATGGGGTGAGTGTATACAGTTTCAGCCAATAATGCCTTTACTGTACCATAAGAACATTAGAAGAGCTGTGCTGGATGAGACCAAAGGTCCATCTAGTCCAGCATTCTGTTCACACACGGGCCAACCAGGTGCCCACAGGAAACCCACAAGCAGGACATGAGTGCCACCGCACCCTTCTGCCCATGTTCCCCAGGAACGGGTGTACATAGGCTTACTGCCTCTGATACTGGAGGTAGCATATAGCCATCAGGACTAGTAGCCATTGATAGCCTTCTCCTCCAGGAATTTGTCCAACCCCCTTTGAAAGCCGTCCAAATTGGTGGCCATCAATACATCTTGTGGAAGTGAATTCCATAGTTTAGCTATGTGCTGTGTGAAGAAGTACTTCTTTTTATGCGTTCTGAATCTCCCACCAATCAGTTTCATGGGATGACCTCAGGTTTTAGTATTATGAGAGAGGGAGAAAAATGTCTCCCTATCCACATTCTCCACACCATGCATAATTTTCTATACCTCTACCATGTCTCCCCTTACCCTCCTTTTTTCCAAACGAAACAACCCCAGCTATTGTAACCTTCTCTCATAGGGGAGATGCTCCAGCCCCTTGATCACTGGTTGCCATTTTCTGCACTTTTTCCAACTCTAAAATATATGTCTGTATCTATAGACAGACAGAGATATAGATATAGATATAGATATAGATATAGATATAGATATAGATATAGATATAGATATATGGTGTTGTGGGCAGAACTGTACACAGTATTCCAAGTGTGGCCGCACACCTTCAATGCTCTGCAATAACTACTGCCTGTCTCCAGCCCGGTGACCCAATCCAAAGAAGTGCACAGAGAAGTCAGAGCTGTGTGTGGGGAGCCCTTTCAAAATAGCTAAAATCCCACTGTTTGGCGGGGGAAGAACCTTGGCGAAACTCAATCCAAACTCTACTCCCCCTTTCCAAGCTCTAATGGCTCCATGCTCGCAACCCTAGCTGTTGGATTGGACCGGGGGTGGGTTTCAACATACAGGATCTGCTGGTGCACACAGCTTCCCATCCAGCTAGTGATCTGCACATGGAGGCCTGTTTTGCTTCCAAGCACATAGTGGCTGTAGCTGGATTGGGCTCTGGCAACTAGCGCTTGTTTGGCTGTGGACTGCACTGCAAGGTATTTCTGCTGCCTTCCTTTTACACAAATAGCATGCACTACTGAAGTTCAATGGAATGTACCACCAGAAAACAACACAGCTGGGAGGCTGTAGGAATGGTTCTGGATAGTTATTAATTTGGAGCTCAGTATGAAGCCGTCCAAATTAAACCTCTGTCTCCACCCGCCACCCCACTGAGAAAGGGGCATAGCTCCTCCTCATCTGCCTGGGGTTATGGCTTAAGCTCCAAATCAAACCATTGGATTCTATGTTCTATGGAGATGCCACAGGTGCATTGGGGAATATTTTTGGAGCACTACTTACTGAATGTGAACTCTGATTACTGTCACTGTGTAGCTTCTCTGCAAATCTGTGGACTCCAGGCTTGCAGACAATACTGAAACCCAAGTGAGTCAGAGTTTTAAACATAGCATCAATCATCCCAGAGTTGTGGGGGTTATTATTGATATTACCCATGCAGATAAGTGCATATTTTATCCAATCTTCATCAACAGGCATTTATCTTCTGTTGAAAGGATGACTATACATATCCACAAAATCACTCTTTGATGATGGGTCCCAGCTGCATTCACTTCTTCTCAACATTTGAACAGAGGCTGGCTGACAATGGGCTGTTCACACAACATGCTAACTCACACTCAGTGGTTGAGCATGGGTTGTTGTTGAAACATAGGTTGTTTGCTGAACCATGGGTTAGCGTGTTGTCTAAACCCAGGACATTTTCTGCAGGGTGGCTTGTTAACCACCCTGAACAACCCAACAACATACCATGGGTTCTCAAGGAAGCTTGTTCGAGAAAAATAAGCCACACTGCATGGTTAACAAGCCACCTGTGGAAAATGTCCTGGGTTCAGACAACACACTAGTCCATGATTCAACAAACAGCCCACGGTTCAACAACAACCCACACTCAACCACTGAGTATGGGTTAGCATGTTTACCACTTAAATGGTGTTCCATAGAGAATGTAAAACAGTTTCAAGAAGGCTCTTGAACTTTTAATGAGGTTTGGTTGCCACCTGCTTATTTTAATTGTGTCCTTTGGTGTGTTCCCCCCCCCCTGCAATTTTGTTAGATTCTAAGTACCTATATTTTAATGTGATTTATGGATTTAACATTTGCTGTAAGTTGCCTTGACAAGGCATGGTCTAAATATTTTAAATACTTTTTTTAAAAGAAAGAAATGTGAATCCCAGTTTAATGATATGCAATAGGATGAATTGTTCCATTAAATCACAAGGAGGGAAGCAAAGAGCAAATTCTCCCAGTGTTGCCAGTGTGAGGTGATATTGTTACAGCTTTTCACCCCAATTCTCTGAGCAGTGATGCCTCTGGAGGTGCAAGCATCACACAGGGTTTAGTTTTCTTGGAATGAGGTCACTGGAAGCTTATGGTGTTTTTGTGATATATGGTTTATTTACATATACAAACCACATATGTGGGTTTATTTACCCCAGGGGTGTTGAAACTCAGGCTCATGGGCCAAATCCAGCCCCCCTGGGGTCCCCAGAAGACCACGCCCCTGTTACTGGCCCCACCCCTTTCCCCTGACCACCAAATCATTTGGTGGTTTCCTGGCTTTTGTGCAGTTTTTCCTATTCTAAAAGGTAGAGACACCCCTCCTGAGGCATAGTTAGTTACTGGCAGTATGAGCTTTAAGCTAAAATATGCTGGTATTTGGGGTATTTTGGCCCCTCCCCTTTTTGTCTTCAGCCCTGCCCACCACTGGCATGTGGCCCCTGAGAGCCCACCCCTGCCCACCACTGGCATGTGGCCCCTGAGAGCTTCTCCAAAACTGAATTTGTTCCACAGGCTGAAAGAGGTTCAGCGCCCCTGATTTACACATATAGGTTGAGCATAAAGGAGAGACTCACAGCACTGACATTCCCATTGGATTCCTAGGGGAACTCTTGCACCCTCAAAATGCCTCCTGAGCTGCAACCCAGCCCTCTGATTCCCAGACTGAACTTCTTTGCATCTCTCCCAGCTGCAATGAGCTGCATTTTCACAGACTGAATTAGCACATTCCTTAGAGGAGGGAGGAAAGGTGGGGAAAGAGGCGGCTCTTCAGATATTGGCTGGCCATTAAGAGCCATTGGCCTACCCAACACAATGGGGCTCTACTGGCCTAAACATGTTTGACCAGGTTTGGCCTTCCACTAAACTTGAATCTTTTACAGTCAGAGTCATTAGGCTACTAGGTAGCCTTCCCCAAGCTGGTGCTCTCCAGATGTTTAGACTACAACTCCGAGCATTCTTGACCATTGGCCATGCTGGCTGGAGCTGATGGGAGTTGAAGGGTATCAGGTTCGGGACGGCTGCTGTACAGAATCCCTGACAAGTCATCTTGACTAAACCCCTATCTTCTTACAATATCTTCAACCAAGTAGAATCTCTGTTGTTCTATCCATGGCAAGGTCGAAAGGCATGATGTGAAGGTGGATAGCATGAGACGGTAGTATAGAAATGTCTTACACAGCCTATAAAACAAAGAGCTGTCCAAGGAACATGTTATGCCTCTTGTGTCATGAGAAAACCCAGGTCTCCTTGCGTAAATCACTTCCAGTCTGTGGCGCCAAGTGCTTATGTCATCGGTTGCAGGGGAGCCCTACCCAGAGCAAGCCAAAGGCCAGAGATGACTTGTCCCAGCTTGAGTAATAAACTCTTTCTTTAAACTAAATATCGATACATTCTATTTACTTAGGCTAAGATCCCTCCTGCAGATCATGTATGTTTCATGTATGTTTCAGCCTTTAAACCTATTTGTGTTTTTCAAAGATTCTGAACCAATTTTGGTGTGGGGGGTTTTAATAACTAGGAAGGAAAATGGCTGGAGGCGTACCAATCCAAGAGCAGCTATACTGCCAGTGAAAACACCATACATGCCACTGAATCAACATTAATGCTGACGTTTTCTCTGCAGCAGCTCAAATTGCTCAGACCAGCCACTTGTATAGAACTGAACGGCAGCCTGAACCTTCAACAGAAAGGCTTTCTTCACACAGAGCTTTTATCCTGGGATTCAGATTGCTCCTTACGGACGTTTGTGGGCTCTTTACATGACGACGTGACCCTCCAGGACATCTCCTGCACTAAATGCCCTTTGTTCCGTTTTTAAATAGATCGCAGATAATGAGCTATCAAATTACCCTGTTGAGTTCCGCTTGAGTTCCCTCTGTGAAAAGAGGAAAAGCGGCAAGAAGGGGAGCGAGATCAATGAAAGATAATCGAAGACTCAGATACAGGGAGAAAGGGGGGAAGGGGAGTGGGTGAAAAAGGGAGTCGTCATGAACCTGCATTTAAAACAGAAGCAGAAAGCCCCATTTTAAATGCAGAATTTTAGGCTGGTGTAGAGATGCCCTCAGAAGCAGCAACAGAGGGAATGTCCAACTCTAGCAAAGCTAATGTACCTTGACTTTGGATGATGGCCTGGAGCAATAACAACAAGACAAATGAAATGAAGCTCCCTTAAGGGAGCAATCCTACATTCCCTGGAAGGCTGGCCAAGGGGGCATTGGATGCAATGGACTTCCCACTCTGTGAAGAAGGAGATCCTCCTGCAAATGTTCTCCCTGGACAGCACAGAAAGCTCCTGCTGCCATGGCTGCCCTGCTGTCAGAGCTCTGCTCGTGGTGAGGCCCAAAATAGGGCAGTTCGAGGCAGGGGGCTGTCAAGGGTGGCTGAGGATATGCAGGATCCTAGGCCCTCTTGTTCCTCAGACACACCCCACCCCCAAATGGAGCCAGGACCTACCCCTGCCCAAGAGCTGGAGTAGTTGATTCCTTCCCATTGGGGGCAATTGGGGTGCGAAAGGAAAAGCTGGCTTCCCACTCATGTCCTGCCTTGGCCGCTGAATAGGCTCTGAGTATGGCAGCAGCTCTGTTGCAGATCTCCTTCCCTCTCCCCCTCATTGTTTTATTGTTGTTGTTGTTATTATTTCAGTGTATGAGTTGCTCTACAGCTGAAGCTCTCGGGGCAACATACATAATAAAAGCAAAAACAAGCGAACCAATGATAAAAACCAATACTAAAACATGTTGAAAGCTAATGCTTTAGAAGCAGCAATGAAACGTCAGCACTTTAAAGAGATAAATAACTGAGCAGCTAAAAACAAATGAAGATTATTTTAAAATGTAGCATTACACATATTAAAAATAGAGCAGTTAAAATACTTTTTAAAGGCCTTTGCCCTAGGACACAGGATTGCTCTGCCACAGTGCAATCCTAAATTCACTTTCTAAGGAATGACTCTCATTGAACTCTGGCCTGGTTCATACGTAACAACAACCCAGTGAACAGGTTGAGTATGGGTTGTCACTGAATCATGGGTTGTTGTTGGATTGTGAGTTGACATTATGTGCGAACCCTGCATTATGGTTAACTATGGGTTGTTAACAACAAACAATCCAGGAAGACAACCCATGGTTTGACGTTGGATTATGAACTCTTGGTTGTTTGTGGTTAACAACCCATCGTTAAACCATAGTGTAGGGTTCACACGTAACAACAACCCATGATTCAATGACAATCCATACTCAGCCCATACTCAACCAATACTCTGGGTTGTCGTTACATGTGAACCAGGTCAGCAGGTTTTACGTCTGAGTAAAAAGTTTTAGGATTCACTTCACTGCTGCAAATTTCAAGTCATCCCCACCCGGGTACTACCATATACTTGAGTGGACCTACTCTGGAGTAAGTTGTTGAAATGCTCGGACACATTTGTTTTCTTTTGCTTTAGCAAGGGCTCACGAAATCAAAGATGTTAGTTTGCATATTGAAGACCCTGTTCTTCCTCCAAATGTATAGAAAGAATAACAACAGGGCCTGGATTCAGCATTCCCTAGTGAGCAGGAACCCAAACCAAACTTCCCTGAGAGCTCTAACTCTCTTATATTTAATGGCATCTAGGAAGTGTCAGCTTCAGATTTTGATTTTTGCTGGTTACTAAAGATTACTCCTAGTGATCATGCAATAACAGTAATCCGACAACATATGAATTTCTCATATAAAATCCGTATCTTCAGTCCTACAACTTCTCAAATGCAGACAATGGGTACAGTGTCCTTTTGAGGCCTTTACCGTTATAAATTTGCCTGTCTGAGTGGATATATGTCTTACATTTTTAATGAGAGCTCCTGTATCTCATTATCCTGTACTCAAGTTTGATTTTTTTTTTAAATCATATTTCTGGGATAGTCCTCCTCTTGGTGGAAGGGCACAGTATTATTGTTGTTTATGTGGATTAAGGAACTCTCTGAGAAAAGGTATGCTGTGTGCTTCCATTTTTTGTCTGCGTGATGTTCACAGCTCACCTGGCAATACAACAGTATGCTCTATAATATGCTCTAATTATCAGAGGGAGCAATCCTATAGCCACTAGTCAGCAGCTAGACGGCCACAGGATATGTCAGTTTCCAGGAACTGACCTTCCCCCACTTTCGCACTGCCTTGCAGGCAGCTGGGAATGGCCCTGCGCTCCGTGCTCAGAAGAGAAGCACGGAGCGGCCAAAACGGGGCATTCCTGGGGGTGTTCCAGGGCAGGGAAGGCGGAAATGCTGGTACGACACATCCTACATGTTGTCCGGCAGCCACTTCCCCCACTCCGCCTTCCCGTGGCTAGACAGCCAAAATCGGCTGTCTAGCTGCAAATGCAGGGCGGCTGAAGCACAGAGGGGATGATCTGCTCCGCGCTTCCCCTGCCCTGCATTGGATAGACAGTCGCCTCTGAGTTTGGAAGCAGCCGCCTATCCCCATAGGATTGCACCCTAAGAGCATTAAGAATTTTAACAGACAGTAGATAATCTGTGAAATGATAGAAATGATAGATAGATAGAAATTATAGAAAGTATTTTACTTCAGGTGTAATAGGCAATTTATATTAATTCCACCTCTGATCTTCTGTTCTAGTTGTATAATTAGAAGTACAAGATGAATCATCGTGATGGGTTAAGGGCCATCAGCTACTGTTTCTGTCTCATGTCTGACGCTTGTAAATAAGCACAATCTATGATTTATGCAGGGGTCTTTGTTTCCTCCTCCGTATACTTTCTGCCTGTTGAAACAGGAGAAGGAGATCAGAGACTGTGGGTTTCTTCACATGGAGCTTTTATCCTGAGATTGAGATTGCTCCTTCACGGAGGTTTGTGGGCTCTTTACATGACACCATGAACCTCCAGGGTATCTCCTGCACTAAATGCCCTTCGTTCCGTTTTTAAATAGATCTAGATCATGAGCTATCAAATTACCCTGTTGTGTTCCCCTTGAGTTCCCTCCGTGAAAAGAGGAACAGTGGCAAGAAGAGGAGCAAGATCAATGAAAGATAAGGGAAGACTCAGATATGGGGAGAAGGAAGGGGAAGGGAAGGGGGGAAAGGAAGCAGGTGAAAAGGGGAGTCGTTGTGGTCCTGCATTTAAAATGGAAGCAGAAAGCTCCATTTTAAATGCAGGATTTTAGGCTGGTGTAGAGATGCCCTGTGATGTGCAATTCAGGGTTTTCCAAGCAACACAGAGATTTTCTCTAATATTTTTGGAGGTATGCTATCATTTTAGTCAGGTTAACAAAAAAGGTAAAGCAAACTCACACAGGCATACAGAATCCCCATAGATGACTGGGTTTGTTCTTTTGCTTTGTTCGGCTTTCTGGTGTTCATAATGAATCCACTGAAGCCAATGCAGAAAACTGCTTTGATATGAATACATATTTTTACTTGGACCCACCAGTTATTATGTAGTTTTCTCCTCTGCTATGACAGCCAGTTGTCAACACAGGGTGCTTCCAGACAGGGCATGGATCAGGACAGACGAACTGGATCAGGACTATAGCGGGGGGGGGGGGGTTTAAATCTGGATTGGGGCCTATTCTGTGCCTATTCTAGAGTAAAAATGAAAAGAGGTCATACCTGCTAGACACACATTTAAAGTAATGTCTGCTTTGACCCTCATTCCCAGAATTTTAAGGGAGGGTCCAGATGATGCCGTGCTCCGTTTGTAACCCCCCTGTGTTTCCCCACCACTTCTTCCATTTTTTTCTTGCAACAGAAAATCCATTAAGGAAAAAAAGATGGAGTGACAGCACAATGCCTTCTGACTGGTAGCAGTAGGAGCCCTCTGTCTGGAAGCACCCACGCTCAAGGTGGTGTAGTGTCGCCAGAGATAGCAGGGATGCAGGGCTGGCACTTTTTTTATTAGCAAGGACACTGACGTCATCTGCCACCCTCTCAAAATCCCCTGTTCCCTCTGAGTTTAGCTGCAATTCTCACAGTAGCTGGGGGGGGGGGAAGGGAAGGGAGTTAATTTTCCCAACAAAAATATATTGTTCCCTGTTGTAACACAAAGTATTTTGGGGCGGCCTGATCTTGAATGGGCAGTGAAGCTTTACTCCTGGTGGAGATGAAAAGTGCTTGAACCCGTTGGTTGATATGGATCAACACAGCTGCTTGGAGTTTTGGCCTCTCCTTGGGGGCATGGCTATGGCGACTGCCATGATGAGCGCCCACACTTCAAAGTTTACCACACCATGCTGCCATGCTGTCTCTTGGGCCAGGACCTTTTCAGGATTATAGCCTGGGGACTGAATGTTCATTTCAGATCCCCACCACCACTTCTCTTCTCATTCAAAGTGTACATTTGTTAATGCTGATGTGGCTCCTCCACGTGTGAGGGCAGGTTCCAAACAGAGGTCTGCCAACCTAACCCAGCCAACATATTTTGGGACACTCAAAAGCCTTGTGATGCTACAAGCTACAGTGGAGAGAAAAGGTTTGTGAGCCTCTTAGGATGGTCACGTATTTCCAGCCTAAAATGTTATTAGATCCTAGTCTAACCCCCTAATCCTAAGTAAAGAACAATAGATAACCTGGTTAAACAAAATGACACACAAACGTGATGCTTTTTCAACATTTATTTATCCACAACTGATTCAACATTAAATATCCATGTACAAAAAGGTATGTGAACCTTTAGATTCAGTACCTGCTGGCACCCCCTTGAGTAGCAATGACTTCAAGTAAACATTTCCTGTAACTGTTGGTGAGTCCCTCATATCAGTTTTGAGGAATTGTGGCCCACTCTTGCTTACAGAACTACTTCAGCTCTGTGACATTTGAGGGCTTCCTTGCATGAACAGCTCACTTCAGGTCCTGTCATAGCATTTTGATGGGATTTAGGTCAGGACTTTGATTAGGCCATTCTAAAACACGGAATTTCTTCTTTCGCAGCCACTCTTTTGTAGATCGGCTTGTATGTTTAGGATCATTGTTTCATGTTTTTTGGTTCAGCTTCAACTCATAGATGGATGGCCTGACATTCTCTTCTAGAATCTTCATGGTTTTGTCAATGATGGCAAGCTGTCCCGGTCCTGAGGCTGCAAAGCAGGCCCAAACCATCACATTCCCACCACCATTCTTGACAGTTGGGATGAGGTTCTTCTGTGTGAACTCAGTGCTTGTTTTTCGCCAAACATAACGTTTCTCATTGAAGCCAAAAAGTTCTACCTTTGACTCATCTGCCCAGAGAACATTGTTCCAGAAGTCTTGGGGATCATCTATGTGATCTTTAGTGAACTTCAGACAGACAGCAATGTTCTTTTTAGAGAACAGTGGTTTCCTCCTGGCTATCCTCCCATGAACACCATTCTTGTTCAGTCTTTTTCTGATTGTTGTGTCATCAACCCTCACATTAGCCAAGGCAAGAGTGGCCTGAAGATCTTGGATGTTACTCTGGGGTTCTTTTTTACTTCCTGGATGATGTGCCGGTTTGTTCTTGGAGAGATTTTGGTAGGATGACCGTTCCTGGGTAGAGTGACTGAGGTCTTGAAGCTTCTGCATTTGTGGACTATCTGTCTAATAGTGGATTGGTGCAGCCCCAAATCCTTAGAAATGGTTTTGTAACCCCTTTAGACTGATGAGCAGCAGTAACTGCATTTCTGAGGTCCTCAGACATGTCTTTTGCTCGTGGCATGACATGTTTTCACACAACTATATGGTGAAGACCAAACTCACAAAGTTTCTGATCGTTTTATAGGGTGGGGCCTCCCAAACACACCCCTGAAGATCTACCTACTTATTTAAATACCTGATTCTAATTATTCCTTTTAATTGAGCATGGATCACTGCCTTGTTATGGCGAAGGGGCTTGTGTAACTCAGTGAAGCCATAAGTTATGCCATGCAGGGCCACCCAAGACGGACAGGTCATGGCGGAGAGTTCTGACAAAATGTGGTCCACTGGAGAAGGAAATGGCAACGCACTCCAGTATTCTTGCCAAGAAAACCCCATGGAACGTATCACAAGGTTAAAGAGATGACGCTGGAAGATGAGCCCCTCAGGTCAGAAGGTGTCCAATATACTACTGGGGAAAAGCAGAGGGTATTTCCAAGTAGCACCAGAAAGAGTGAAGCGGCTGGGCCAAAGCTGAAAGGACACTCAGCTGTGGATGTGTCTGGTGGTGAAAAGAAAGTCCGATGCTGTAAAGAACAATATCGTTTAGGAACCTGGAATGTCAGATCAATGAATCAAGGTAAGCTGGAGGTGGTCAAACATGAGATGGCAAGATTGAACATTGACATCTTGGGAATCAGCAAACTAAAATGGACAGGCATGGGCAAATTTAATTCAGGTGACCATTATATCTACTACTGTGGGCAAGAATCCCTTGGAAGAAATGGAGTAGCACTCATAGTCAACAAAAGGGTGGGGAAAGCAGTACTGGGGTACAATCTCAAAAACGACAGAATGATCTCAGTACGACTCCAAGGCAAACCATTCAACATCACAGTAATTCAAGTCTATGCCCCAACCACTGAGGCCGAAGAAGCTGAGGTTGTTCAGTTCTATGAAGACCTACAACACCTTCTAGAACTAACACCAAAAAAAGATGTCCTCTTCATCATAGGGGATTGGAATGCTAAAGTAGGAAGTCAAGAAATCACCGGGATAACAGGCAGGCATGGCCTTGGTGTACAAAATGAAGCAGGACAAAGGCTAATAGAGTTTTGCCAAGAGAACACGCTGATCATAGCAAACATTCTTTTCCAACAGCACAAGAGGCGACTCTACACATGGACATCACCAGATGGTCAATATCGAAATCAGATTGATTATGTCCTTTGCAGCCAAAGATGGAGAAGCTCTATACAGTCAGTCAAAACAAGACCTGGAGCTGACTGTGGCTCAGATCATGAGCTGCTTCTTGCAAAATTTTGGCTTAAGTTGAAGAACGTAGGGAAAATCACTAAACCATTCAGGTATGACCTAAATCATATCCCTTATGAATATACAGTGGAGGTGACGAATAGATTTCAGGGATTAGACCTGATAGAGTGCCTAAGGAACTATGGACAGAGGTGCGTAACATTGTTCAGGAGGCAGCAACTCAATCCATCCCAAAGAAAAAGAAATGCAAGAAAGCAAAGTGGCTGTCTGATGAGGCTTTACAAGTAGCTGAGGAAAGAAGGGAAGCAAAAAGCAAGGGACAAAGGGGAAGATGAATACAGATTTCCAGAGAATAGCAATTCAAGAAAATCGGAGATCTCAAGGGAACGTTTTGTGCAAAGACGGGCATGATAAAGGACAAAGAAGGCAGGGACAGAAGCAGATGAGATTAAGAAGAGGTGGAAAGAATACACAGAAGAACTATACAGAAAAGATCTGAATGTCCCTGATAGCCATGAAAGTGCGGTCACTGAACTTGAGCCGGACATCCTCGAGAGTGAAGTCAAGTGGGCCTTAGGAAGCATTATTAACAACAAAGCTAGCAGAGATGACAGTATTCCAGCTGAGCTATTTAAAATCCTAAAAGATGATGCTGTTAAAGTGCTGCACTCAATATGCCAACAAATTTGGAACACTCAACAGTGGCCACAAGACTGGAAAAGGTCAGTTTACATTCCAATTCCAAAGAAGAGCAATGCCAAAGAGTGTTCAAACTACTGTACAATTGCGCTCATTTCACATGCCAGCAAGGTTATGCTCAAAATCCTACAAGCTAGGCTTCAGCAGTATGTGAACCGAGAACTACCGGAAGTACAAGCTGGGTTTCGAAGAGGCAGAGGAACTAGAGATCAAATCGCCAACATTCGCTGGATCATGAAGAAAGCAAGAGAAACTCCAGAAAAACGTCTATTTCTGCTTCATTGACTACGCTAAAGCCTTTGATTGCGTGGATCACAACAAACTGTGGCAAATTCTTAAAGAGATGGGAGTACCAGACCACCTTACCTGTCTCCTGAGAAACCTGTACGAGGGTCAAGAAGCAACAGTAAGAACCAGACAGGGGAGATGAAAGCAGTGTGAGTTTTTGCAGCTGATTTTCAAAAAGAAGCTGGAGGGGTGTTTGCTCTTGTTTTTGAGGTCTTGACCTGTGCCTGCCTGCCCATCTCCCTCACTCCTACCCTTTGCTCAGCTTGTTTATTTATAATTAAACAGATATTGCAAAAGGCCATATTTTCAGTACTCTTTCCTCATAAGAACACCTATTCTATACACCTGGGGTGGGGAATCTTTTTCAGCTTGAGGGCCACATTCCCACATAATTAACCAGGGAGGCACATGCCAGTGGTAGGTGGGGCCAAAATCAACATGGGTGGAGGCAGAGCTGGGAGCAGGCGGGCTGAACCCACACTCTCTCACACAAACGTGCACATACATACGCACAAACACCTACAACACACACACCACACAGAACACTGCTCAGCTGATTAGGAATTAGAAATGTGTGCTCAGCTGATTAGACATCAGCTGAGCACTCATGCAATGCATATGCACACCCATATACCGCTCACATGTACAGTACGGAAGGTTGCCCTAGTTGGAACATGCTACTGTTGAGGTAAGTAGGGAGTGCAACCCCCACCCCCCCAATTATGTTAGTGCAACTGCAGGCACTCCAGGGGCATCTGCAGATTGTCGTCTGTAGCTCCATTTGTGGCTAGTTCCTCCAGTCCTCATGCTTGCAGCATTTTGTGAGCTTTTTTTGTTTGTTTCTTTTGTTGTTCAGTGGCTGTGCAAAGCCAAGGGTGGAGTGCTCAGCCAGCCTTATTTCTGGCTGGGTTTCTAAACAAAAGTTCCAAAGAGGCTGTTCTTTTCCTAACCCTTCATGGTTAAATCCTCTTTCCTTCTGTGCTAGGGAGCTCCTCTACCCACACCTTCTTTTTGAAAAGTGGAGGGGAAACCTCAGCATGGCTAGCCCCTGCTGCAGGATGTCTGTTATACTACTGACACTGTGACATATTCCTACAGGCACCTAGGAAGTCCACTAGGCTGCTGAATGAGATATGTTTTTCCATAAAGGGAGCAGGTTATGATGCTAGCCAGCCTTTGCTTTTTGGCTTGTTTTATCTGATATGTCAACACCAAGCACTGTTATCAGAAAAGAACTATGCACCCACAGTTGGACAGCTGGCATAGCATATGGTAAAGCATCTAGTGCTATTCTCTTCAGCATGGCATGAACTTCCAGTGTTGACATCCCTAAAGTATTTTGCAGTCTCTGCAAAAGAGATTCTGCTTCCCCTTTCTTCCCATGGTACTATCATTAGATATTGCACAATTTTCCCTGCTGGGGAAATCCCAGATTTTCATTTCCAGTACAACAGGCATATGGACTTAGTTCCTACTGTTTTCTTTATCACCCAAATCTATTTCGGTACCAGCCTTCCCCAACGTTATGCCCTCCAGATGTTATTTATTTTATTTATTAGTCATACTTATATACAATTTAAATCATAAAACATCTTCAAGAGATCTTTTAGACTACCTCTTCCATCAGCCACAACCAGCATGGCCAAAGGTCAGAAATGCTGGGAGTTGTAGTCCCAAACATCTGGAGGGCACCTGATTGCGGAATGCTGTTCTATACAATATCCAAGGGGTGGGCAACATGTGGTCTTCCAGATCCTGCTGGACTACAACTCCCATCAACCCCAGCCAGCATGGCCAATGGGCAGGGATGATGAGAGTTGTAGTCCAATGATATCTGGAGAGCCACAGGTTGTCCACCCCATATCTCCTCTATTTCTTCTCTACAAACATATGGGTTGGGCAACCTGTAGTTGTCCAGATGTCATAGGACTACAAATCCCATCATCCCAACTATTAGCAATTCTGGCTCCTTTTCTATTGTTCCAGATTTACCATGGAATATTTCAGCGCAGATGCCGGCAGCATTCTTTCTAATTCCCCAACTAAAGGCATAGCTCTACCAGAAATGTGTATTTTGTTTGTACTGTTTTAGCTTTTGTAGCAGTATCACCCATACATGACAGTTTGTCTTTGTGGCTATTGTACTGTGGTAGCCCAGTGCTCATTCTGCAGTCTCCTGGCTACACTATTCATGTCTTTAACCTTGCAAAGAAGAATACAGTATTTTTTTCTGGAATATTTGTGGGAATTAAATCCAGTTTTCTATGTATCCTCCAGCTGAAATCAGGAACAACAGCTGAAGTCACACACCTCCGGCCAGGTCCCTTTGCAGCTCTTGAGAGAGGAATGTGTTTCCTTGACAGCCATGAAACAATAAGTATTCCACCATCTCAGTGCCATTTCCATTGCTGGGTCATAGTTTTTTAAAACCTAAATCTTCTATTAGTTAGCATTAACAGATCTCCCAAATTTCCCACCAGCATGGGTAGAACCTTGGCACAGCCTCAGAACACTGAAATTTTTATCAGAAATTTATCCAGTGCATAAATGGAAAGCAAGCTTTTCTTTCTCACCACCCTTCTTCTTCCACCATTTGCTTTTTGGCTTTAGCCTTGATTTAAGAGGCACAAACACCTCCCATGCCTTTGCCATTTAGGGTGCAACCCTAATTATGGTTAGACAGAGAAAAGGCCTACAACTCCCAGCATTCGCCAGCCAGCGTGGTTGGCTGGGGAATACTGGGAGTTGTAGGCCTTTTCTCTGTCTAAACACGCATAGGATTGTGCCCTTAATTGCATACTGCTAAGAATGTTTAGATTGGAAGTTTCTGTTTTTATTACAACAATTTTTCTTGTAGCTTTCTGTGCCATTGCATTTTCTTTCTTCTTTTTCTTTCCTTCTTAGAGGAAAAAACAAACATAGCGAATGCTTCTGGAAGATAGAAAGTCCCTCCTAGAGAGTCTTATTTCAGTACCATTTAGCCCTAAAACAATAGTCTCTCTTCCAATCAACCAACCACACCAGGACATTCTTGGAGAGCAGTAGGAAAAATGAACACCTACCCATACCTCTAACAACAACACCACTCCACCCCTCAGAGCAGGTCTCTGTGGGTAAGTCAGCCAGCCAATGTGTGGGAGCCTATTTGACCCTTGTGGCCAGTGACAGCTTTGTTATATAAGCATGTTGCTTTTCTCCTCAGAATTGGAAGTTCTCCGAGTCAAAAAAAACTTCATTATGCAACACTAATGTTAAAACTATGTTGAGTTGGAAGAGGAACGGCAGACATTCGCCATCCAGCACTTCACTCTGTTCTCACTCCAGACACTTGGCGCCTGAGCCTTTCTTCAGCCCCATTACATATTGCTAAAGTCTTTTTTTCTGTCTGTCTTCATTTATTCTGCAATAGACTTTCCTGTTCTAGCTTCTGAAGCAAGATGCATGAGTAAGCTGACCATAAATGTTTCCTCTTTTAAACATTTCAGAATATTTAAAGGTATATTTACAGTGGATATGGTTATGCTTATTATAGCATAGTTGTAACTCAAACATGTTCAGCAACGTTCATTCTGTGGATAGGTAGTTACAGGGAGGATGGAAGAGAAGCGGTTCACTGGTGTTTTGTGCCGACGGGTATATATTTACGTGTGTGTTCACTAGAGTAAAATGAGAAGGAATGGAATGGTCTGAAATACGCAATTTTTTGATGTGCTCATAACATTTTAAAAGGAGTCTCTAATATCTTAATTACATTCTGACCTTGACAAGAGGCCTACAGGGCACGTTGGGACAAAGCAGCACCATAGAAATCTCCAAGTGAGCAGCCCGCTGCAATGAAATCTAGGTGTAGACTGAGGCCTTTTATGCCTCCAGGGTCAGAACATCTCTCCCAGGCTCAACCCCTTTCTTAAGAAGGCCTGAAAGGGGCAGGCCTCTCACCTGGAGCCTAGTGTTCCTTCTCCTCTCATGGATGCATCCGATCAAGTTTATTTGACATTGGGATGTGGGTCACTGGTGTGGAGGGGATTAGTTTCTTCTGGTCTCTGTGTGTGCGTGTGTGCGTGCATGCGTAGGCAGGCTCTGAGGGTATGGACGCCAGAGGTGCCAGTTCAGAGGTCCTTGGTTCAAAGACCCTGATCTGGCAGGCTCTGGCTCAGGCCTAATTATAATGCTGGTGCGTTCAAGCACCTTTGCCATTGGTCTGACAGATTTGTCCTTCTTAGAGTCTGAGCCCAGACTGCTGTGCTGGTTGGGGATCCTGACAATCTCCCCTCAAGGCAAAACAGGGACAGGCACAACTACCAGAAAATTGGGACTGTCCTGGAAATTGAGGCTGTGTGGAGTGTATGACATCAGTTCCTGCCTCTCTTGCTTCCTTCAATATATTCCAGTCTATGTATATGCTGGAACATAGAAATTTCCATTTTAAGGATGACTGTTCTCCTCTGTCTACAATGTACAATGTCATATAATAATTTTTATTACAATAAATGCACAGTTTTTGCTCAATCGTTTTGGGAAACCCAAATATCTTTCCCCAATCCTTCTGCTGTAATGATGTTTCAGTTTCCCAACTCATTTCACCATATTTTCACTGGAGAAATGTGATTCAACACCATCCTCCTCCAGACACATCAATACATCTCCTGCAACTATGCAAATAATGCGATATGCAATATGTGCATGAGTATCATGCCATCTACTGGACAATCCCCAAATCATCACTGGTAAAAAACAGTATGCTCCAAAGACACAGGCCTCAGCCTGCAACAGAAGGAGGAGGGAACGAACTATGAACTACTAGGGTGGTAAAATGAACTGTACTACTTCAGGCTGCAAGTAAGGGATACTATTGTTAATATTTTCCCACTTGGAAATAGGAAACTAGCACATCAAAGAGCAAGTTTCTAGTCCAGGCTTTTGCCTGTCGTGCTGGTTTTTTATTTGCAGGACATTTTTCATGAAAGGGAGAATTAAAAAGTGACACCCCTCCCACCACATCTGCAGCCTTAAGTGGTGAGGTCCGTTCTACCTTTATAGCTTTCCATCATCATAGGAAGCTGCCTTACATTGAGTCAGACTATTGGTTCGTCTAGCTCAGTATTGTCTACCAGTAGTTCCCAACCTTGGGCCCCCAAATGCTGTTGAACTACAACTCCCATCATCCCCAACCAGCATGGGTGGGAATTATGGGAGTTGTAGTCCAACAGCATTTGGGGGCCCAAGTTTGGGAACCACTGGCTCTGTGTTGGCTGGCAACAACCTCCGAGGGCTTCAGATAGGAACCCTTTCCATCTCTACCTGAAGATGGCAGAGAATGAACCTGGGAGCTTTTGTCTGTGAACCATATGTTCTACCACTGAGCGACAATCCTATCACTTCATTCCGGTGTATATGGAAACCAGGCCCCACATGTCCTATGATTTTTTATTTTTTGTAACAAACTGGTAAACTGGACATATTCTCACGTCAAGGCAACCTCCCAACATACACATATAAATCACACATTTTCTGGATATGCCATTATCACACCACTGTTGTTGGATCAAGGATAGTGTTAGCAAAGGGCTAAAAATAAAGTTAATGGGGATTTTGCTTTCTCTAAAGTCTTGTCCTGTTTTCCTGAAAATGTTTGAACAGACCTGTGCCCCAGGAAGACAGTTATTATACAGTGCCATGGGTCTTGGAAAATGAACTAATTCATTTTTTTTTTAGAGATGCTTTCAGTTCTTCATAGAATCAAGGCATTTTAATGGAATATTGGCACGGACTACTTGTTCATCTAATAACATGTGTGAATAGAAAAGCCCCCCCCCATACAAATCTATAAACAACTGAGATTAAGCCATACTCCCCACCCCCACCGCCAACTCATTGACAAATTGAAGCTGTGAGAGATTTAATATATAAAACAGTCTATTCTCCTCAGAGGAGATAGTTAATATAATGAGCATTGTATTTCTTGATGGCAAGGTTAGTAGAACCTGAATTCTAGGTCACCAGGAGTTTGTAGTTTGCCTAAATTTTACAAATCTATATGCGTGCTACAGTGTTAGTATTTTCAAGGATTATTGTAAGGCAATTGGAGACGGTTTAAGATGCAGATGCCAGGTGGGGAATGGAAAAAGCTGAAAGAAAAATTCAATCAAGGGCAACTTACATCAGGGGCTACTAAACTGCACGGTCATTTCCCACAGAAATGAGAAATAACGGCTTCTGAGGAACATCTTGTCCTGAGAAGAAGCAGAAACAGCTTGGTGAGCTGCCACCATCTAACTCCCAGTGGTGCCCCCCCGCCCAACTGCTGCCAGAAGGGCTTCTAAGGAAACCTTGTGCCTTAAAGGGATGGGAGAAGAAACAGATTAGGCTTAAACTCAAAAGAAGAGAAACTGGAGAAGAGGAGAAAGGAAAGAGGAACAGGCCAGCCCAGAAAGACAAGAAATGCAGTGCAAACCTGAGTTTAACTAATATATTCCCATCCATCTGGGCAACTGAATCAAGCATCACCATCATGCTCCCCACCCCACCCCACCCCACCCCTTTCTTTCTGCCTCATGTCTTTTTAGATTATGAGTCTGAGCGCAGGCCCTGCCTGATTGTTGCTTCTTGTAAGCTGCTCTGGGAGTCTTTTGATTAAAGAATGGGATATAAATGCTTTGAATCAATCAATCAATCAATCAATCTGGTCTCAGTGGATATGTACCAGAGAATGAGAGATCAATACTTTGTTTAGCCTTGCATACATTTCATGATGGCTCTGAGACACACTCAGACATTATGTGTCAGAAAATAAGGCATAAAGTAGTTTTTTACACATCTGGGGGGAAATCACCCTGAGTTTCTTTGCACGGTCTGAGCTTCGAACTATCTTCTTGACATAATAAAAGAAAACAAAAAAGAACAGTCATACTGATAGCCAAATTTTGGCAATAAGAAAAATGGTGGGCCTGCCAGTGTCAGCAAAGCACTATGAAGGGAAAATATTGAGGCAATACATATCTTGAAGGGAAAATGAAGAACCAGATGCGTAAAAGCTCCACAATCCTGATAACCTGATATAAAATCCTTCCACGTAAAACTTTCCAGCCAAAGAAGATAGTTTCAACGATTTATTCAGATGTCATCTTTCCTCAGCCAACATGAGTCACATGTAATCCCTTCAAGACTATGCTGCCATGACTCCCAGAAAACAATGTGAAACATGTGTGCTAATTTAATACTGAGATTGATAAGGAAATGAGAGACAATTAGCTGATATAAATAAAGGAAATGCATTTTGGAAATGACCCCCACCCACTGCTGACAGCCTGCAACAGCTCATTAGTAACAGGAACTACAAAGCACCCAGTTCAATGAACACACTGAGCATTGACATCAAACAAAAAGAAGCCCTCTTTGTTACAATTCACAATTAATCTATAGAATTGCTTCCATAAGGTGCTGTATAGCTAGGGGTATCAACAGATATTCTGTGGGTGCTTTGTTGTGTACAGTGGTGTCGTGGAGTGGGAGTACAGTTTTCTTTTCAGAGCAGGAACAATGATGACAGAGTGCCAAGGTAACTTGACGAACCCCCCTTGCTCTCACAAGTGTATGGGGGCGATAATGAGCACTATTATTTGTCACAATTTAGCATAGAGGAAGTCAGAGAATGAGGACAATAAATCAAGCAGGGCCTGCATACTTCTTTCCTTTTCTTTGATGGAGTTCCTACTTCACATTTGCAGTTTAAATGCTAATACTTCTTTGCAGGATTGTTTGCATGTTTAGTTACAAGCTAAAGGATGCATTTCAGCTGGCTGAAGATTTCAATCTGTTTTATAAGTTGAACCTATGGAGTGTGAAGCAAGCGCCACTGAGTTCAATGGTGCTTATTCCCAGGTAACTATGCATGGCCCATAAACTTGATTTTCATACTTTATTAGATGTTTGTTTTGGATGTCTGTGTTAGATGGTACAATTTTTAACCAGTGTTAGTTCCTTTGAGTATAAACAATAGAAAAGTAGGAGAGCTCTCCCCCCGCCCCGCCCCATTCTTTCTTGCATATACTGCTACCATCTATAATTTGGCTAATGGGAACAGTGGAGGCTGGTGGCTCTGATGTCAGTGGGGCGATGAATCTGCTCCAGGTTTCAGTCAGAACTCTAAAGGAGCTATCCAAGGTTTGCACCTTGGATAGCTCCTTTAGAGTTCTGAATTAAATTTGAAGCAGATTCATTGCCCCACTGATATCAGAGCCACCAGTCTCCACTGAATGGGAATGAGTATATAGGGCCTTCTTTATTGCCCTAGGCTTTGTAATGACCTGCCCTAGGAAATCCATTTGCCACCCTCCTTGATTACTTTTAAAACTGAAGACTTTCTTTTCTTTCCTGGCAGGTTTTCGATGTTTGATTTTTCATGTCGAGCTTTCCCTGACTCCCTGCAGTTATGTGTTTGTTTGTTTGTGGGTATTATCTGATGTCTCTTGTTTTTTATTTATGTTCTTTAAAAAAATGCTTTTATTGATTTCTCATTGTAAGCCACTTTGGATGCCTGTGACTGAGGCATAAAGGTGGATCTAATTAATAATTAATAATATGGGATACATACCACTTTAGAAGCTATGGGCCTGTTGATATAAATAACTACAACATGACATATTGGGATATAGGTGCTGTGGACCAGGAGTGACAACCAGCTGCCCGCAGGCTGCATACATCCCTGCAAGGCCTTAGATGGGGCCCCATGGGTGCCCTGACCCCACCCCCTGCTGCCAAATACCCCCCAATTCCCCCCCCACCAGTTTATCTCCCAACCCAGTGCTTCTACCACCGGCACCACCTCCCTCCCAATTGCCAGTGATCCCGCTTCCAAGATCACTATTTTCCCACTGTTACCATGTATATATGTGTATGTGCTACCCTCAGCTCCCCAGCTGACACCACATGTGGCCCTTGGGACCAAAAAGGTTGTGTACCCTTGCTGCAGGGCATCTATTTATCTATCTCAGTGTTCATTTGAAATCCCAGCTATGTTACTAGGGGAGGCAGAAGCCAAAACACTTCACTAAATAGTGTTAAATATATCTCTGTTTTGTCATTGACCGACTCTTTGTATATTATTATTCCAGTGTTTGACAGCATCCTTCTAGGATGTAGAGCCTATTTCTTTGCGGTGCTGTATGGTTGCTTTTAAGATCGATTAAGAATTGACAGATGGATCTATCAGGGGGTGTTTGCACGAACCCTTCTTCAAGGAGAGCACTTCAGTGAAAGAATGTGAGAGACAAAAGAGAATGCTAAAACATTAACGAGAGAATTTGTAGTTTGAGAGAGTTCAACCACAGGAAGAGGAGACCAGGGAGTACAGGTAAGAGTTTCATTGCATGCAGTCCTTCAGCATCACATAAGCCTCTTGAGTAGCAAACAACAAAGCCCTGGGTTTGGATCAGACCCAGGCTTTTGGACTGCATACATTTGCTTGGGATTGGATTAATGTTTTGCAGATTCTTTGCGACATCAGCTGAGACATTTCTATAAAGGCACAGCAGGAGTAATACAAATAAATTACATGGCTTATTTTTCATGAATTTGCAAACATTATAACTGAACTCAAACAACCGGCGGTCAGGCACATCTACATATCATTTGCTGTTTTCATGCAAATGCGGAGTTGTACTTTTTTTTTTTAATGAATTATTAATTGTTAAGCTCTCTCTTATTCTCTGCATTTTCTACCGCAACAAGTAAGCTGAACAATAAATTCTTATATTCCTTATCTGCCCAGAGGACATTAGTTACTAGGCAGATTAGAAATGTAATAAATACAAAAATATGATAAGAGCACCACAATGACATTTGCACTGGACAATGTTTTGTCTAGTCAGGAACAAGTCAAACATATACTTATTCGTTTTACAGATGTATTTTATGGGCAATCAGCTAAGTAAATCCTGGGGCTGGTACAGAAAACACAGATGGTATTCTATAGGCAAACAATATTGGGTAATGACATTTTGTCAAGGGATTGAGTCTCTTCAGGAGTGACCAATCTTCTTGCAATAAAGTTCATCCCTTGTATGTCGTTCGCTGGTTGTTTTTGCTTACAGTTGGAGAAGCTGCATACTCAATCCTGTATGGCCCCAAACCCCAGCAGATTATGACCCAGTTCGCATGACACACTGGGCTTGCCATAGGTCTAACCCCTGATGAGCCATGGTGTATGCTGGGTGCCATTTTGAATAAGCAACCCCCAACTGGGGCAATCATGGGTTTGCCGTGTCATGTGAATTGTTAATTATTATGATTAGCCCCCAGCATTATGCCTCAGTCACAGGCACCTGAAGTGGCTTACCATGACAAATCAATAAAAACATTTTTTAAATAAGCCACTGTGGGTTATTGGAGGGTTGAACAATGCTCACATAACCCTACTACAAACTGTTGTGGGAGCCAAGCCTATGATTCCTAAATCAACATTTCAAAAGTGAGGGACATTGTGGAGCATTGTTGTTTGTTCTATAGACTGTCATGGAACTGTACTTTTCAGTAAAACAGAACACTGTTATATGATTGTCTCTGTAGACAGGCAGCTTCTAAGTGACAGCTGGGAACTAAAAGTATGGAGAGTTTAAGATGCAACTGGGTTTGCTGGGGCAAAAAGACAAAATGTAGGGGAAGGAAAAACAAGCTTGCTGCCAAAATGTATAGTTACAAAACTGCTGTCTGATTTTTCTATAATTTGGCACTTTGTATCCAGTTTGGCCTGAGTCCAACTAAGGCAAGACATTAATAAACATTAATGCATGCAAATGACTTGTTATCAGGGATATTATTCTTTCTGGCTACAGTATTCTCAAGCAAAATAGTCTGATGTGCTTCTTAGAGGCATATGCATTTCCTTCTTCAGTTGTACCTTTGCCAAGGATCATAGAATCATAGAATCATAGAATAGTAGGGTTGGAAGGGGCCTACAAGGCCATCGAGTCCAACCCCCTGCTCAATGCAGGAATCCAAGTCAGAGCATCCCTGACAAATGGCTGTCCAGCCTCGTCTTGAAGGCCTCCAGTGTGGGAAAGCCTACCACCTCCCCAGGTAATTGGTTCCATTGCCGTATTGCTCTGACACTCAGGAAGTTTTTCCTGATGTTCAGCCGGAACCTGGCTTCCTGTAACTTGAGCCCATTATTCCGTGTCCTGCACTCTGGGATGATCAAGAAGAGATCCTGGCCTTCTTCTCTGTGACAACCTTTCAAGTACTTGAAGAGTGCTATCATATCTCCCCTCAGTCTTCTCTTCTCAAGGCTAAACATGCCCAGTTCTTTCAGTCTCTCTTCATAGGGCTTTGTTTCCAGTCCCCTGATCATCTTTGTTGCCCTCCTTTGAACCCTCTCCAGTTTGTCTGCATCCTTCTTAAAGTGTGGTGCCCAGAACTGGACACAGTACTCCAGATGAGGCCTAACCAGTGCTGAGTAGAGGGGAACTAGTACTTCCCGGGATTTGGAAGCTATGCTTCTATTCATGCAGCCCAAAAGAGAATTTGCCTTTTTTGCAGCCACATCACATTGTTGGCTCATATTCAGCTTGTGATCGACAACAATTCCAAGATCCTTCTCGCTCGTAGTGTGATTGAGCCACGTATCCCCCATCTTGTAACTGTGCATTTGGTTTCTTTTTCCTAGGTGCAGAACTTGGCATTTGTCCCTATTAAATGCCATTCTGTTGTTTTCTGCCCAGCACTCCAGTCTATCCAGATCACTTTGAATTTTGTTTCTGTCTTCCAAAGTATTAGCTATCCCTCCCAATTTTGTGTCATCTGCAAATCTGATCAGCATTCCCTGCACCTCCTCCTCCAAGTCATTAATAAAAATGTTGAAGAGCACTGGGCCCAGGACTGAGCCCTGCGTTACCCCACTCGTTACCTCTCCCCAGCTTGAGAAGTTCCCATTGATAAGCACTCTTTGAATCCGATTCTGTAGCCAACTGTGGATCCACCGGATCGTTGTTTCATCTAGCCCACTTCGAGCTAGTTTGCTCATCAGGATATCATGGGGCACTTTGTCGAAAGCTTTGCTGAAGTCGAGGTATATGATGTCTACAGCATTCCCACGGTCTACAAGGGAGGTGACTTGATCAAAAAATGAGATCAGATTTGTCTGGCAGGACTTGTTTTTGACAAATCCATGTTGGCTTCGAGTAATCACGGCATTGTTGTCAAGGTGCTTCCAGATGGATTGCTTTATGATCTGCTCCAGAATTTTCCCAGGGATTGATGTCAGACTGACTGGTCTGTAGTTCCCAGGTTCCTCCTTTTTACCCTTTTTGAAGATAGGGACAACATTAGCCCTCCTCCAGTCATCTGGCACTTCCCCCGTCCTCCATGATTTCTCAAAGAGAATAGACAGCGGTTCTGAGAGTTCTTCTGCCAGTTCCTTTATGACTCTAGGATGCAGTTCATCTGGCCCTGGAGATTTGAACTCATTCAAAGGAATTAGGTGTTCCTTGACCATATGCCTATCGATCTCAAGCTGCAATCCTGCCCCTTCAGCCTGTACTTCGCCTTTGCCAGGGGGGTCATAGACCCTCTTTTGGGAGAAGACTGAGCCAAAGTAGGAATTGAGCACCTCTGCCTTTTCTTTGTCATCTGTTATCATTTTGCCATCCTTATTTAATAGCTGAACAACCATTTCTTTCCTCTGCCTTTTACTATGCACGTAGCTGAAGAAAGCCTTTTTGTTCTTTTTAGCATCCCTCGCTAACCTCACCTCGTTCTCCGCTTTAGCCTTCCTGACGCCATCCCTGCAATTCTGTGCTACCTGCCTGTACTCTTCCTTTGTTACTTGGCCTTCTTTCCACTTCCTATATGTTTGCTTTTTTGTTTTCAGGTCATCCCTAAGCTTTTTGTGAAGCCACATTGGCTTCTTCTGTTGTCTTCCACCTTTTCTTCTTGTTGGAATTGTTTGTGATTGTGCCTTGAGAATTTCCTTTTTTAAAAGCTCCCACCCATCTTGGACTCCTTTTCTCGCTAGCATTGCTTGCCATGGGACCTTACTGATCATTGTTCTGAGTTTATGAAAATCAGCTTTCCTAAAATCCAGGGTACGCGTTTGACTACACTCGGCTTTTGCTTCCCTTAGAACCAAGAACTCAAGTACAACATGGTCGCTTTCCCCCAGAGTTCCTGTAACTGCTACTTTATCCACTAAGTCATCTCTGTTGGTTAGGATCAAGTCAAGGATAGCCGATCCTCTAGTTCCTTCCTCTACTTTCTGTAGGAGGAAGTTATCCATCACACAAGTCAGGAATTTCCTGGAGGGGCCATGTTTTGCAGAATTTGTCTCCCAACAAATATCGGGGAAATTGAAGTCCCCCATTACTACTACATCATGCTTCCTTAAAACATTGGCTATTTGCTTTTCAAAAGTTTCATCCTTGTCTTCTCCTTGATTGGGCGGCCGGTAGTAGACTCCGACCACCAGGTTCCTTTTATTCTTTGCTCCATTTATTTCAACCCAGATGCTCTCGATGGGGCTACCAAGCTCCTCCTCCTGTATTTCTGTGCAGAGATATGTATTTTTCACATACAGTGCAACCCCACCTCCCTTTCTGTTCCTCCTGTTCTTTTTGAACAAGTTATATCCTTCAACTGCTGTATTCCAGTCATGAGAGTCATCCCACCAAGTCTCAGTTATACCTATCAAGTCATAATTTCCCTCCTGTATTAAGAGTTCAAGTTCGTTCTGTTTGTTTCCCATACTCTGGGCATTAGTATATAGACATCGAAGACCATGTGCTTCATAGTCTGGCTTTCTTCCTACATGTGTCTGAAGACTATTATTGGGCGCTATCAGAGCTGTTCTCTCCATTGCAGTGCATGCGCCTATGTCCATCGTTACCCCCAACATTACATCTCCCTTCCCCGTAGGATTCAGTTTAAAGCCCTCCTGATGAAGTTCTTCATGCTGTGGCCAAACACATTCTTCCCATCCTTTGTGAGGTGCAACCCATCCCTAGCCAACAGCCCATCTTCCAGGAAGTATAGCCCATGGTCCCAGAATCCAAATCTCTCTCGTCGGCACCACCTTCGTAGCCAGTCATTCACCCGGAGTATTTTTCGTTCCCTTTCTATCCCTCTTCTAACTACTGGAAGGATGGATGAGAAAACTATCTGGGCCCCAAAGTTCTTGAGTTTCCTTCCCAAAGCTTCAAAGTCTGACGTGATCTCTTCGTAGCTCCGCTTGGCGGTATCATTTGTTCCCACATGGATGAGAAGAAAGGGATACCTGTCAGTGGGCTTTATGAGTGCAGGCAACCTTTCAGTCACGTCTCTAATCTGTCCTCCCGGGAGACAACATACCTGGCGAGTCCACGGGTCTTCGCGACATACTTGGGTCTCGATCCCACGCAGCAAGGAGTCTCCCACTACTACCACTCTTCTCTTCTTCTTCTTGTAGGCCTGGGTTTCATCGCCTCTGTTTGACTGACCTTTAGCCTCTTGCTCACTCTCATGCAGGTTCCCCTGTGATTCTTCCTCTGCAGGCTGTCCTCCAGTCTCATCTGCAAGTACCTGGAATCGGTTCCACAGCTCCACTGCTTCCACCGGTGCAGAGTGGCGTCTAGTTCTTCTTCTCCTAACTGTCACTGTTTTCCAAGGAGTATCCTCTATTCCATTTTTCTTCACCTCAGCATTTCCCACTGCCTCATCTTGCTGTTGCTCTTCAAGCTTCTGGTTTGCCCTTTGCTGCTGTAGTTCCCCCATTCTGTCCAAGAACTCTTCGTGTTCTCTTATTCCCCGGAGGGTCGACAGTCGCCGCTCCAGTCCACTTACTTTTTCCTCCAGCAGCGTGATCAACTTGCACTTGTTGCAGGTGTAGGCCATGTTGTTCTCAGGCAAGAAAACAAACATGGCACACACCTTGCAGGTCACCACCACTGGAGAGTCTTGTCCTTCCATAGCCTCTTTTCCCTTTTTGTGTCTAGCTTTGTGATTGTTCTAGACTAGCCTGTGCCTGCTCCTCTACTCAGTAGAGGTTAAAAGCAGAGTCCCACTGGTGTGGAAGTGTGTGTTACAAGACAAATAAATGAAAAAAAGTTAGTAAAAAAAAATAAAATAAAAAAAATGTTAGGGGCCTCCCCCTTGACCTCCCCTGCCGAACTCCCCTGGCCAACTCCTGTTTGCTCCCCCTGTTTGCTCGCTCTGTTCGCTCGCTCTCTGGGAGCTTGCCTGCTTCTGTAGTCCCTGGACCAGCTGGAGCAGCTTGCTCTGCTCTGCTCTGCTCTGCTCAGCTGGGAGGCGGGAAACAGACTGAAGCTTCCCGCCCAGTCAGCTGCTGGGAGTACTCAGGCCACACCCCTCCAATTCAGTTGGAGCTCTCAGAAGCTCCTGGTGAGCTCACAGCCAGTCAGAAGGATAAAGGGCAGCGCCCTGGGCTTCCTGCAACCCACTTACCTCTTAGCCTCTGTCTCCTTTGTCTCCTTTGTCTCTTCAACCACTGCAACTCCCCTGGCCAACTCCTGTTTGCTCCCCCTGTGCGCGCGCTCTGGTCGCCCGCTCTCTGGGAGCTTGCCTGCTTCTGTAGTCCCTGGACCAGCTGGAGCAGCTTGCTCTGCTCTGCTCTGCTCAGCTGGGAGGCGGGAAACAGACTGAAGCTTCCCGCCCAGTCAGCTGCTGGGAGTACTCAGGCCACACCCCTCCAATTCAGTTGGAGCTCTCAGAAGCTCCTGGTGAGCTCACAGCCAGTCAGAAGGATAAAGGGCAGCGCCCTGGGCTTCCTGCAACCCACTTACCTCTTAGCCTCTGTCTCCTTTGTCTCCTTTGTCTCTTCAACCACTGCAACTCCCCTGGCCAACTCCTGTTTGCTCCCCCTGTGCGCGCGCTCTGGTCGCCCGCTCTCTGGGAGCTTGCCTGCTTCTGTAGTCCCTGGACCAGCTGGAGCAGCTTGCTCTGCTCTGCTCTGCTCAGCTGGGAGGCGGGAAACAGACTGAAGCTTCCCGCCCAGTCAGCTGCTGGGAGTACTCAGGCCACACCCCTCCAATTCAGTTGGAGCTCTCAGAAGCTCCTGGTGAGCTCACAGCCAGTCAGAAGGATAAAGGGCAGCGCCCTGGGCTTCCTGCAACCCACTTACCTCTTAGCCTCTGTCTCCTTTGTCTCTTCAACCACTGCAACTCCCCTGGCCAACTCCTGTTTGCTCCCCCTGTTCGCTCGCTCTGTTCGCTCGCTCTCTGGGAGCTTGCCTGCTTCTGTAGTCCCTGGACCAGCTGGAGCAGCTTGCTCTGCTCTGCTCTGCTCAGCTGGGAGGCGGGAAACAGACTGACTTGAACAAGTGTATTTCCTGGACATACACTGAACACAGTCTTGGCCATAAGCTAACAGGGGTAAGATGCATTATTTTTCTGACCATCTAATTTTGTCCTTCACACCCTACTTGTTCACAGGCTGTGATCTCACTCTCTGATACAAGCTGCTTCCTATGCAACAGCTTTTAACCTAATTGTGTCTCCTGATCACTCCTTGGAGAAAAACGGTTTCCTAAGAATTAGAACTAATGTGTGTCCAAGTGCATCACAGAATCTTAACTGCATTTGCACTTAGCACAGTTTCCGTCAGTACTTTACTGTAACCTATTAGCTACTGAGCCAAGCTCAAGGTCTTGCTGCTGGCATACAAAGCCCTGAACAACTTGAAAGTAGGTTACCCAGCAGATTGCCTCCCCCGATAGAGACCGTGTAATCATTAAGATCATCAGATCTTGCTGGTTGTACCACAACCTGAAGATGGCCATCTTATAGCAACCCAGAAATGGGCCTTCTCCATGGTGACCCCCACTTTATGGAATGCCCTCCCTCTGGTATGCGGGAGGTGCCAACTGTGGTGTGTTTTAAGTGTCAGTTAAAGCCCCATTGCTTTATCCACGCCTTCCCTGGTTGATTGTGCTGCCCAGTTTCTTTGTTAACTAGGATCTTTTATTTGGTTTTAATGTTTTTATAAATCTTCTGTATAAATGTTTTTATATTATGATGTATTTTAATCTTTTTTGTAAACCACTTACAGTTATTGGTTAGATATAGTAAGCATTATAGAAATCTATTCAATAAATAAATAATAGAATCTCTGTATAATAGTACTTGGCTTTTCCATGGACACGTGGAGTCTATGGTTTAACAGAGAGATCGTATGAATGAGCTCTGAATGAGGAAATCCTGACTTCAAACCGTTCCCTAGCTATAAACTCAGAAAGGGGGCTTAGATATGTTACTATCTCCCAGCCTCAGCCCCTTCATCTGCAATATAGGAGTAAGAATGAACTACTTTACTACTACTACTACTACTACCAATGAGATAACATATATATACAGTGCTTTGAATGCAATAAATCACTGTATGTGCTTTGGAATATTAGTATGAATAAACTATATTAATTTGATAGCTCCACTTGCTGGAAATGCAGGGATTTAAAGGTTCCTGTTATACACACATATATATATTGGACCTGGAAGGTAAGTTTTGTATTTTGAAAAGGCATTAAGCAATGAATCAACCTCACATTGACTGGGTTCACACAACACAACACCCCATTGTGGGTAACAAGCCATGGTGGGTTGCCATGTTGTCCAAACACAGACTGCTTCCTGGAGGGTGGTTTATTTTGGGGCAACAAGCCACCTTGACAACCCATTGCCTTATTCTAGAGGTTGTTCTACCCATGATGGGTTGGCATGTCATCCAAACCCAGCAGAACCAACCCATCATGAGTTCTGATGATCAGGTACACAGCTGTGCCTGCCTGCCTGCCTGTGCAGACTTAATCCACCCTCGCCAGTGACTGCCCCTCCAATGATGCCCAAATGGCATTTTGGAGGGACTGTCAATTGTTCACCAATTCCTTTAAAAAAAAATTCAGCCCCAGAAATTTGTGCCAATGGGATATTTTTTTAATTTTTCTTCAGCCCCAGAAATTTGCGTAAATGGGATCTATTATTATTACTATCATTATCATTATTCAGTCTTTTGGAGGTGAGGAAGTGGTCACTTACAGCTGTCCAATATGTATAGCCTTGCTTTGTCAATGTCCTTCTATGTTTCAGCTGACAAAGGGAACAAAGTGCAGTAGGAAGCATGCATGGAAACTGACAAGATGAGACTGCGCAGATGCTGCTTTGTACACAGTTGACAGGGGAGAAGTAAGTAGGTGCACCCAAATGGGGTGGGGACAGTATCTACCCCTTGGCATGGTGATCCTCTGGGTTTTAAGTGTTGAACGTACACTTGCCAATGTCCAGCTTCAATTCAACACCTCCCTGACTCTCCAGCTGCTCGAGAAAGGGGAGATCTAGGCTCCTTCCCTTTTTGTGGCTCCCATTCAGAGCAGTTACTGCCACAGTTACTGTGAATGGGAGCCGCAAAAACACAGAGGATCACCGGTGGGGAACAAAAAGGGGTTGTGATCAGAATGGGGAGGGGATAGGCAGATAATATGGGTTCTGGTGTGCAGAACACTGGGATACTGGGTGGAGGATGGAGGGGGAGAACAACTCACCATGAGCCTGATCATCTGTTGGGCGCACTGTGGGTTGTTCCGCAAAGAACCGACACTGCGTGGCTTATTCACAGGGTGGACTGTCGTGTTGTGCAAACGCAGCCAC
Source organism: Heloderma suspectum (assembly GCF_057233095.1). Taxonomy (NCBI): domain Eukaryota; kingdom Metazoa; phylum Chordata; class Lepidosauria; order Squamata; family Helodermatidae; genus Heloderma; species Heloderma suspectum. Next base: position 267,720,647 of record NC_139459.1, on the reverse strand, counting down.
TGTCTGTGAATTCGCTTGGTGTTTTGTTATGTTCTGGTCCAACAAGCCCTAGATGCATGTGGCTCGGATTCAATGTGCTGTCTTAGTTGCTAAGTGACTGATTTTACAGACTTGGAAATTGGTGACTGGGCAATAGAACTCGTAGAATTGGCATCTTGATAGTGAGTGATATATATGTGAAGGAATCCCTTGCACAAACTTAATAGCTTGTGGGATGCCTTTCTGGAGTTCTTTGGCTACAACAATATTGCCCCAAAACAACTGTTAAGAATTATCAACTACCTCAGATACGCAGACGATACCACCCTAATGGCAGAAAGCGAAGAGGATCTAAAGAGCCTCTTGTTGAGGGTGAAAGAGGAAAGTGCAAAAGCTGGTTTGAAACTCAACATTAAAAAAACTAAGATCATGGCGTCTGGCCCCATCACTTCCTGGCATATAGAAGGGGAAGACATGGAAGCAGTGACAGATTTTACTTTCTTGGGCTCCAAGATCACCGCAGACGGTGACTGTAGCCATGAAATTAAAAGACGCTTGCTCCTTGGGAGGAAAGCTATGGCAAACCTAGACAGCATAGTACGAAGCAGAGACATCACCTTGCCGACAAAGGTCCGTCTAATCAAAGCTATGGTTTTTCCAGTAGCAACGTATGGCTGTGAGAGCTGGACTATAAGGAAGGCTGAGCGCCGAAGAATTGATGCCTTCGAACTGTGGTGCTGGAGAAGACTCTTACGAATCCCCTGGACTGCAAGGAGGTCAGATCAGTGAATCCTAAAGGAAATCAACCCGGACTGCTCATTGGAAGGACAGATACTGAAGCTGAAGCTCAAATATTTTGGCCACCTAACGCAAAGAGAAAACTCCCTGGAAAAGACCCTGATGCTGGGAAAGATTGAAGGCAAAAGGAGAAGGGGATGGCAGAGGATGAGATGGCTAGATAGCATCACCGATGCAATGAATATGAACTTGAGCACACTCCAAGAGAGAGCGGAGGACAGGAAGGCCTGGCGTGCTATGGTCCATGGGGTCATGAAGAGTCAGACACGACTTAACGACTGAACAACAAAAATCTCAGTCCATCTGATGCACAAAAACATAACATCCTCTCCTTTTCCTGTTCTTGTTTCTTTTTTTTATCTTCTTGTGTCTTGTTCCTTTTCTTCCTACTCACCTGAAAACCAGATTTTTTCAGTGATTCTGCAGAGGCCGAAGATTGTAACAACAGAGACATAATTTAATTCTCAGAAGCCTCTTTTCTTTTCAATAATCATGTACCAGCCAAAAGAACAATCTGTTTTTTAAAAGCATTAATATTTTTGTTCTAACTTTATAATTCTTTTTGTTGTTGTTGCTTCAATCCTAACTTTTCTTCTGTGAATAAAGTTCACAGAATGGGGCTTCCCTGGCTTCTCCCTACAGTCTCCTGCATTTCTCCAAAATGTTCTCTTAGAATTGGGGAGCCTTTGGGAATAGTTTGGGTTACTGTCCTGGGGGCTACAGGAACAATTTGGTATTGTCATTACTATTGTTATAATGAAAAATCTTAAATTACTGATTTAAGATTTTAAATTACAGTAGAACTTTCATTACAGATTTTTTTAAAGCATTAGCAGGAATCATTTAGACATGTGCTGTAGCCTGACTGAAAGACCCTGGAAATTGTTCACCAGTCTCTGAGCATTTAGCGGTTTCTGCTTTCAAATGGCAATGTATACATTTAGGATGGGTGAGAGTATGACTCCTGTAGTGAGACCAGGACTGATCTTGGGGAGTTGTTCTTGCTTGACACTCAGACCCTTAGGCTAATGGTTACTTATACAAAGGCATGAACAGGTAAACTGAAGTTCGCTCCATCACTAATCCTAGATATTTTGCAGCCACCGGTTGCCTCTTTTAAAGATGGAAGGAAAGCACAACCTGCAATTACAATAAGGTAATGGCTGTGTTCCTGTGCTAATTTCAGTGTGCTTGTTTGATGTGGCTGATGGCATGACTCCATAGCAGCCATGTTGTTCAATCTTTCCCCTAGAAGCTGCCAGTACTCTGCATTTTGAGCAATAAACTTAATGCATTAATGCATTAGATGTCTAGCAAAATAGGCACTTGGGTGCGGGAAGAGCCAGACATTTGTTCTCTCAGCACTATGCTCTATCTGAAGTGCCCTTCCTTCCATATTCAGACATTAAGCTCTACCTGGTATATTTGCATTTCCTCCATGTCTTAACATGGTTGTGTCAGACCCACTCACATTCTAACCCCCAGCGGCAGCTCTCTGGTCTTCCTTCTTTAAATCCCCCAAATGTTCTGTCCTCAAAACCACTACCATGACGTTTACATTGGTAGCTAGTTATATGATAGAAAATACTGCTCTACTTGCCCTCTTTAGAACAACCAGAGCCTCAGGTCCTCTTTTTCAATGCAACAGTTCACAACCCTCAGACACGTGTGAAATACCAGTAACAGCAAACTTTGCATTTGAGCATGTGCAGAGTATCTCTCCATCACTGCTAAGAAACCACAGCTCATTGCTACAAATCTGGGATGAGAAAGCTGCATTTCCAGGTGAGAAATGTGAGTTCAAGGCAGTCTTATGCATCAGTACCTTTCTTTACAGAAATTAACTACACTGAGAATTAACTGCTATGGAATGTCCCTGAGCAAATTCCCTTATTTACGCCCCCATCTCAGGCCTCAGCTGCAAGAAACAGGATGTAAGCAAAGAAAACAACGTCCCCAGTACTGACTTTTGTCACTTTTCCAGGCCACAGCCTGACTCATCTCATAACTTAGGGCTGCCCTTTGTTTGCTAAGCCCAAAGCGTTTGAGAATATGCTACAAAATAGTGCAATGCTGTGTGTGGTTCATGGCAGATATAAAATCTAAGCCCCATCCTGTTCCACCCGCCCGCCAAAAAAACACGCCATCAATGCGCCATAGGTTTGTCACAAATGTCATGGGGCTGGTGGGATTTTATCTTTGCTGACCTTGCCAGCTAATGTTTTTGTTAGGCATATTCATTTCTGTTCAGAGAGAATGTGTGTGGTAAAGGCAGATCTTGATTGGCAAGCTCCTAGTCCTCAACATCCACCGATTGCAGACAGATTTAAACAAAGCATAAAATGAATGGTAAAATAGAAAGGACCATTAAACTTGAAAGTGGTGTGTGTTTATTTCTATATTAAATGATGAAAAAGGAATGAGTTTTCCCACGTTTCCCAAGACGAACTGCAGAGAGAATACAAAAATGAACAACACCAGATCCCCTCCTTTGGGGCAATTGGTAATTACCATATTTAGGGGGTAGGGATTCTCACCAGGGCAAATGCTTGACAGCATGGTCAATTGTGCACAAAACAACAACTTTATTATGTGGGTTTGCACAATATCACAGTTTAACATGAAAAGTTTTCTGTTGATACTTTCAGAGGAAATGTATCCATGTCCTTTTTATATTTACAGATGCTACATAAATTGTTTTCCCCTCCTATTTCTTAAATACTGTTAACCACTTTTTAAAGAACAAAAACAAAAGATCTGTAGGCAGAACTCAGGATGAACTAGAAATGGACAGCTTCTTCTACCATTTGGCCTTGAAGGGCACTCCAGTGCCTTTTGTAGCTGAGTGACAGGCGGAGGTCTAGATGTTGCATCTATTATCACTGCAGCAGAGGGACAAGAATAGTTGCTGAACTCTTCCCTGCTGGGTAGATATTAAAGGCGCAGGAGTTCTCTTAGAAGTAGGAGTTGGAAACTCTGTCGTGTGAGAGAATGGAAGACTAACAAAACTGCATAGACGCTTCCCCAGTAGTGGTTAAGTCAGCAGTAGCTTGGGGAGAAAGAAAATGAATGGTTTGTAGGACACTGGCACAACTGATGCATGCTGATGCAATTTATTGGGCTGGATCCAACCCTTGTGAGAGTGGAAGTTTGCTCTTGCAATGGGACTTCCCTGTCCTCTCCTCCCCACTGGAGCCCCCTGTGCATGCCGCAAATCTGCTCTGGAGAATCCCCCAAACCTCTGGAGCAGATTTTTGGGGGGCAGCAGCGGGGAGGGAGGCATCTGTTTGCCAGTGGCTCCCTCCTGCTGGTGCACTACCACCACTGGATACAACCCATTATCTGTTCAGTGCTGCCGCACAAAATGAAATGTCTAGTACTTCTAGTAACCCCATTACTAGAAAGAGGATATACTTTAATAAATAGCTGACTGGTGTCAACCCCCTGAAACAGGACAATGTAGCTACAACACTACCTGCGTCAGACCACAGCTCTGAAGATCTTTACATGCCAAGTTTATTCATTTCAAATTGCCTTTCATTAGATAGAATTAGGATGGGCCCTTCCAGTCTATTTACAGTACTGCTAGGTGCACATGATTTCACAAAATGAGCAGCAAAACAAAACCTCTTTTACTCTCGCTTTTCTCATTGCCACATTCAAAACTAGTTCCTGGCAAGAAACTACTTTGATCAAATCTTGTTTCCCTCATGTTTTGTATTATATTTTACTATATTTCTTAAAAATGAATATTTTGTGACAAATATATCACTCCATAGTTGTATACTGAAAATACAATGGCATCCATTTGCTTATCTGCATAAATCTCATTTCCAGGGACAGCCCAAGACATTTTGGTGCCTGAGGCGAAGAACAAGAAGGCTCCCCCTCCCATTCCATGTACAGAAGCTGGACTGGCAGTTGAAACTTTCTTCAACACCTTTCTGCTGCCTCCCAGCATTTGCCGCCTGAGGCAACTGCCTCACTTGGCCAGATGGTAGGGCCAGTCCTACTAATTTCTCCCTCCTGATTTCCTTTTTTAGTGGCTGCCATTTACATTATTGGCAGGATCTTGGAGGAAAGACAGAACAACCAAGCATTCCCCCAACTGACTCTGAAGAGAAAAAAGACAGCATTTTGTCTGGAATAGATAAAGCAGGGTCCTCTCTCACAGCAGCGACAACTGGAAATGGTTTGAAGGGCGTCTGTTATTAGACATTTCATGCTTCTCTTCTGGCACCTGGTTCTGCTGTCTCCTTGGTCCTTTGGAATAGTTTGCTCAGTAAACATGAAGAACCATTTTGATTAAAGTACACACCAAGAAACCAAAACAGGAACAATCTGGAATCCTGTACAAAGCAGAGCGGATTCCGCAAGTGGGAATAAAGCCCTGGACTTAAGAGCTATATAAATAAAGTCACCATCTGAATGGATAACCAGGACGCATCTTGAGACCTGTGGCATCCTCATCTCATAAGCAAAGTCTGTGTCAGCCTTCCCCAACTGGGTGCCCTCTAGATGGATGACTCAGCATTCCTGACCATTGACCATGGTGGCTGGGGCTGATGGGAGTTCAAGTCCAAAACATCTGGAAGGCACCGGACTGGGGAAGAGAAGTCTCTGTGTTGCTGCCATGTCCTTGCTGGCACTCCTCTGTTGCCTCCTCAGAGCTTGGCCCAATATGGAAGATGGCCCATTTGATCGACTGCTTTCCCTGTTACCCTTTAGCCCATGCTTCTCAAGGTAAGACCAAAATAGCCAGGAGGCCAGTCTCACACAGCTTCGGTATGCATAGGGTGTGTCCAGACCCTGTAAATGATCACAGCTGTTGCTGGACACAATACCAGGGATGTCATGATCACAACGGTGACCAGGATGATCAGGACAATGAGCCATACATCCAAAATGTGCTTTGGAAGGGGAAGCTGTGTGGGCGCTACGCCCCCCAGGACATCCATCCTCTTCCTGTTCCTCCCTAAAACAAAGAAGAAAAAATTGTCAGTTTAACAGGACACAAAGCAGATAGGCACAGATGACTTTCCTTTTCTCCAGAGCAACGTAACAGAGATTGGGGCGCTTTTTAAGCAGCATAGAACAACCTTCCCCAACCTGGTACCCTCTAGATGTGTTGGACTGCAACTCCCATCATTTCCAGCCAGCATGGCCACTGCTGGCTAGGAATGATGGGGGTTGCAAACCAACATATTTGGAGGACTGCAAGTTGGGGACAGCTGGTGGAGAATTTGTATCTATACTTCATTTAGCCCCAAATTCTACAGTGCAGTCCTATATAGGTTTACTCAGTCACACTTTGTTCAGCGGGGTATATTCCCACATAACTGTGCATAGGATTGCAGCTGTAAGGGGTTAAGCATCAGACCCATGCAAGCAGTGCTATGTGGAGCAGATGGAATGGATCACTGCCATGAGAGACATCCATTCATGCAGTACATAGAAATCAGTGCCATTCAATGAAGTACGACTTTCTGAGCCAGTTTGGTGCGTTGACTAGAGCACTGTCCATAGATATAGAAGGAAACACAAGTAAATCCTTGCTCAGTGAAACAATGATCTTGGGCAAGTCGTTATCTCTCTAACCGACCTTGCTCTTTGTATGAGGGATGGGATGCAAATGTCTTCAATCAAGGGTGCATAACCTTTTTGGCCCCAAGGGCTGCATGTGATGCTGATTTGGGGGTCAAGGGCCATATGCACGTATGCACACACATACACACAAATGTACATACACACAGATGCATGCACGCACAAAATGCCTGCAAACACACACACACGCTTGCACACACATCCCAGCAATCCTGATACAGGTTGCTCTTTGCTTGATCCTTGCAAGCAAAAAGTGGGGAAAGAGCGATTTGTATGAAGACCTTTGAGGGAGGGAGTGAAGAGTACAGACTGCAGGGAAATCAGGCAGAGAGTGTGTGTGTGTGTGTGTGTGTGGGGGTGTTAAGACACTGTGGAAGAACGCAGTAAAGGCATTTGGTGGGGAGGGCATGGGGTGTGCGCAATGCTGTACTAAATAATGAATTAAACCAGTTGCAAGGGCAGTGCTAGAATTAGGCAGTGAGACAACCACCTCAGGCAGCAGCTGCTTGGGGGCAGTGGCCAGGTGTTGGAGGACAGAGCTGGGTGGATGACATAGGGTGGCCAGGTGTCCTACTTTACAAAGGGTAGCCCTCTATTTTATGGGCTGTCCAAGGACAATCCCGTTTGAAGGTGTCCTCTATTTGAAGCGCTGCCCAAGTCCAGTTTAACGATAAAGAACCCTAAGATCGGAGATCAGCAGGGGCCTCGAAGTTGCCCATCCGCAGTTAGCGCCTGGCTAGAAGACTGAGCAGGCAGGCACACAGGTCATGCAGTCAGAGTCTTCCCCGCTATGGTGGATGGACTGTATTTCTATTTAAAGTAATTACTTCAAAATTTGCACTGATACTATAAGTTAACCTGTCCTAATTATATAACGGGCGCTCTTTATTTCAGAGCACTGTCCTTTCCCAGAACATCACATTGGCTTCTACTGAATGGTGACAATCCTTCTGTACGATTGCAATACATACATTTGTGACATCTACATGTGGAATTGTGCATGACAAAATGGAAGGGAGGCGGTTCTCCGGGTAAACGTAGACTGCCATTCACACTTCTGAAGCTGCGCAGCTACAAAACGTTCTGTTTAATAAGAGATCTGTGGTGGGGGGAGGCAGAAAAGCTGAAGCAGGAAAGCCATGTACTCTGATTCCCTTCAATAAAAGGCACTGTAAAGTGCTGACTATTCATTAGTATTTATTGCATGCCATTATTATTTTAATTACACCATTATTGCATACTCTGATGGAAAAAATTAACAACCCTATTCTTCAGTTACACAGCAACATGCTGACTTAACTGATGACAGGAAAGCATTGGAGTCAAAGTTTAATAGCTAGGAATGGTGCCAAATGTCCTTTATTTTAAATATAAAGACTGCCCCAGCAGGGTCATATAATATAACAGAGGCATTTATTATATGATGTTCTTATAATATAATTAATGCTTTTTGGTGCCAGGTGAAGATATTTTTTTATTTTTCCCCCAGGTTTTGAAAGGCATTGCTATTTTATCACGGGCTGGTTTGTTATGTTGTAGCTCAACATTTGTATTTTATCTTGCTTTTTGTAAACCGCCCTGGCAGGCCTGAAGGAGGATGGCATATACATCTTTTGGATAAAATAAACATTTCAGCCCACTACACCTTCACAGATCTTCTACAAAAGCAGCATCACAGATTCTCTGCACGCTGGCAACCCCACTGTATGACAACAAAAAATAGTGGGCTGAACTGCTACTACATATTTATGACAGCTACACGTGAAAGTACAAGGCAGTTTTCTGGTGGATGTGGGCTGTTTGTTGTGTCAGTGTTGTCGTCCACAATTGGTTCAGTCTCCAGTCTTGGCCTCCTTTCTACCAGCACTGCAGAACTGCAAAAGCGCCCTCCTATCTCTTGGAAGGTTATATATATTTAATAAGTAAAGAAGCTCTACAGTAAGTCAGTTCAGAACCAAACAAACACTCCTGTTATTGGTTGGCGCCTGTCCAGTCAACTAGCTAGCCTGGGTCTGATGTCTTCAGTTCTCTCCCAACAACGGTATGCAATGCCAGGATGTCCTCTCTGTGTTAGGTTGTGGGCGCAGACCCAACGAGTATCTGCAAGAAGCAATTATGCGTGGCTTGCTTTCCTTGGTCAAGCTGTTATCTGGGTTTTCACCTAGCAGGGATAATTCAAGGGGTAGCAGCTCCCACTCTTTTGCTACACAACATGTGTCACCAGAAAAGGAGCCTAGCTTCATGAATCACACAGCAATTGAGTTGCTGAACAGTCCCAAAGTCCATGGCTTCTGACTTTTGTCACGTCAATCTGCCTGGGAGATTTTGCCTGGGCAAATAAAATTAGTGATGGGCTGAAACCCGTTGCCAAAATCTCCTGTCAGACGTCCTGTCTCTTTAGCATATTATACCTCCAGTAGGCATTGACGCAGGCTTCATGTTGTGGCAACTTCCACCTGACTCAGCAGCCTAGAGGCAGCTCAACTGTGCCTAATCACAGTTTCCTGAGTCACAAAATAAGTATCTTAACTACTAATGAAGCACCAGATGACACCAGCAGTGTGCAAGCCCCTGTCAGGTGAATAAGCTGGGACGCTCTGCTCTGATCTCTCTGGCCTATCAGCTACCTTCACAAAGAGCTGTTTCTCTTTTATGCCTCTCTGACCAGCATCAACCTGCTAGCCTACAGAGCCAACCTGTGCTCATTCTTTCTCAGCAAGAGGCTGCACTCACGATTCTGATATTGTCGCACTCCCCCAGGATCTGATATGTCAGTAGGACATTAACAGAAAGGTTAGGAGATCCTTTGTTCATGCACAGAATGCTGTAAAGACCACCTCTTGGCTCACTCACTAAATTAAGGCTGAACAGATCTGGATGTACTGGTACATCTCTGGGTGATGTGCAGTAGGCCAGAAAGGATTTCTGATTCCCAGTTATTTAAGTGTAGCAGCAACAAAGTGATCCCCCCCTAAATCATGGGAGGAGAACCTCTGGCTTAATCTGGCCCACAGAGGTTCTCCATCCAGCCCACAGAGCCTCCTAGGACTCCTCCAGGGGGCGGGGCTTGTGTATTCAAAGCCCCACCCCCTGAAGGAATCCCTGGTGTTACCTCTGATATCAGATTGGAGATAACAGCGGGGATGCAGGCGGCAGGGGACTAAGCCAGCACAAGGAGGAGCGACTGTTCTTTCTGGTCCCAGCTGAGACTGTTTGCACGGTGCCCCCCACAGGGATGACATGCGCCATGCACAGCCAGGGACTAGACCAGTGCAGGGAGGAATAGCTGCTCTTTTCAGCGCTGTCTGAGTCTGTAAGCACAAAGACGGGGACTTCGCAGGTGCTGGGAGGAATAGCTGCTTTCCCTTCCCAAGTCCCTTTCTCTGTGCTGGGAAAGGCATGGAACTCTGTGTGGAAATTAAGGAAGGTAATGTTTAATTACCTCCAATACCAGAGGCAGTGAACCTGTGTACACCAGTTGCTGGGGAACATGGGTGGGAGGGTGCTGTGGCACTCATGCCCTGCTTGTGGCTTCCTGGTCGACAACCGGCTGACCACTGTGTGAACAGAATGCTGGACTAGATGGACCCTTGGTCTTATCCAGCAGGGCTCTTATGTTCTTATGTGTGTCCAGCAGGGGTGGTGAACCTCAGGCCCAGGGGCTAAATTTGGCCCTCTGAGGTTCCCAATCTGGCCCTCTGGGGTTCCCCAAAAGGCCACACCCACTTCCCCTGGCCTTATGCCCTTTCCCCCAAGTACATTTTAAATTCCTGCACTGCTGCTAGGTTTTATTGTGGCTGTATTGTTATATTGTGGTTTTAATGTTCTATATATTTTATATTGTTTTATTGTGTGCCGTTTGGTTTTAATTTTTGTGAACCGCCCAGAGACCTTCAGCTATTGGGCGGTATAGAAATGAAATAAATAAATACATAAGTAAAATAAAACACATACTGATCGTTTGTTTTCCCAGCTGTTGTGCAGTTTTTTCCCCATTCTAAAAGGTTGAAATGCCTCTCCTTAGGCTTCATTACAGGCAGTAGGAGCTTTGAGCTGCTGGTATGTTTGACCCCACCCCCTTTTGCCTTCATCCCCGTCCACCACTAGAATGCGGCCCCCAAGAGTTTCTCCAAAATGGAAAGTGGCCCTCCGGCTGAAAGAGGTTCTGTAGCCCTGGTGTATAGGATAGCACTGTTCAGATGTATAGGACTGCACTGTAGAAGACACACACCTTGTTTAGTGCTTCATTTGATTGGTTGAACAGATTTGTAGACCGGGCTGTAACCATGCACATCCCTATAAGGGTATCCCACTGTTTTAACTGAACATTACTAGAGATGGCAAAAAATGTACCAGTGAAAGGTTAAGAAGTGACCACGGTGCTTTGGGAAAGATAACTACAATGAATCTGCTAGGAACATAATTCATGCGCTAGACACCTGGAAGCGTTCCCCATTACGGAACGCTTGTTTAATGTAGGACTCAAATTTCACTGCAAATACTATTTGGTGGGTTTTCATGTCAGAGTATTATGTGGAATAAGACACTCCTCTGTCACAGGCAGGCCAAGGCACATTTTAGTGGAAGAGTTGGTTGGCAAGCTCGGACTGTCGTTGAATGCTGCTCTTGCAATGTAGCAGAGCCTGCACACTGCACAGAGAGTGTGTTCCATGCTCAGTTTCCAGAGCAATGCATTAGCACTGCCATTCTTTGGAACTTCTTGCCAAGCAGTAATTTAAAACCTTATTTGTACAAAGTGAAACGTGGTTATTCCCTATAATGACAAGTGTTCTGTGGTTCTAGGCCTTGACTCATGGATACTTTCTCACATCATGAGCAATCTCGGTAAACCAATTCGTTTCGCTCACAGTGCAATCCGATAAATGTTTACTCAGCAGTTAAGTCCCATTGAGTTCAATGAGTACTACTTCCAGATAAGCGCATATCGTATTCCAGCCTCAGACTGTTTAATCTCCATGTATCTCACAAATAAGCTAAGCTGAAATGCTTGACTGCGTGGATTTAAATCTGATTGGCCCAATTTATTCAATACAAAGGGAAACAACCAACTGAAAACAATCTGTGATAGCCAGAGCCAAAACAGACATAACTTTAAATCTGTATTTAGCAGTGATGTTATTCCCACATTTTTTTTTACTTTAAAGTAGGTGCAGTGTCCCTTATCCAGATCAGGATCCTAGTATGGTGGGTAGGGGGCTTTTACTATCTGGATTTGGCCTCCATGCCAGATCTAGAGTAAAAATGAGAAGGAAAAGACAGGGCTTCTAGATATATAAAGAAATGTCTCTAGTGGCCCTCAAGTGTGGTGAAAATGCAAAGAGCAGCCTCCCTAACCTGGTGCCCTCCAGCATGGCCACTGGCTAGGTATGATGGGAGTTGTAGTCCAACACATCTGGAGGGCACCAGGCTGGGGAAGATTCTTGGGTCATCGACCAGGGAGACCTAGGTGAAAAAACCCCACTCAGCCACAAAGCTCACTAGACCGGTCACTAGGCCAGTTCACCTGTTGCTGTTCAACCCTCAAATAGCCCATGACGCCCAGGTTCACACAACATGACAAGCTGCAACATATTCAAAATGGCAACCAGCATGCATCTCAGAGTCCCACGGATTAATTAACCCAGCTTGCATGATCAAAATAAGCCACAGTGGCTTGCTTGAATCCCCTGCCAGGGCTGGTGTGCCAGGTCCTGTTCCCTCAATCACCTCAAACTAAATATGTGAGGGGTTTCCCCCCCTCAAACAATGCGGCCCAGTTCTGATATGACAAGCTGCACCTGGGTGGGTAATTAGGGAAACAGTGCCTGGCGCACGCCGGCACGCACGGGAGATCCAAACAAGCCACCGGGGCTTACTTAAGAACTGCAAACTGGACTACTGTCTCTCAGCTTAACTTCGGGCTCCTTCACAGGGAGCGTTTATCCTGCGATTGAGATTGCTCCTTCACGGAAGTTGGCGGGCTCTTTACATGATGCCGTGATCATCCAAGGCGTCCCCTGCACTAAATGCCCTTTGTTCCGTTTTTAAATAGATCGCAGATAATGAGCGATCAAATTACCCCGTTGTGTTCCGCTTGAGTTCCCTCCATGAAAAGAGTACAAGCGGCAAGAAGGGGAGTGAGATCAATGAAAGATAATGGAAGACTCAGATATAGGGAAAGGGGGAGGGGAGAGGGGGAAAGGAAGCACGTGAAAAAGGGAGGCGTGACCCTGCATTTAAAACGGAAGCAGAAAGCCCTGCTTTAAATGCAAGATTTTAGGCTGGTGTAGAGAGGCCCTTCCTCATAGGGGTGTTGTGATGAAAAAACGCAAGATGAGACAGAACCATGTATGCTGCCCTAAGCTCCTAGGAGGAAAAGAAAGATACGAATTAGGCAAGCAGGCAGACAAAACCAACTAATCACAAGCTAGCCACTGCTGGAAATGATCACATTTGAATTTGAAACCTTGGCTTTCACCGTATCCAAAAATAAAAAGATATAAAAGGTGTAAAACTAAACCAAACCAAACTATGTAAACTAAACAAAGATATAAATTAAACTAAACTAAATAACTAAAATACGGAAAACTTAGCATTCCACAGCAACTCTGCAATTCCTGAATGTAAATTCTGAATCTGAATGTGCAGTTATTCAAAATGGGACAGCCTAAGAAAGAGGATGCTAGGAACAGGACTCTAGAAGAGGCGGGAGACCTAAGATTGCTACAATGGGTGAGTTCGCCTTGGGTCCCAATCTGGCTGTCTGGGGTTGCCCAGAAGGCCACGCCCCTTCCCCCCCACTATGGATTGTTTGGTGGCTTCCCAGCTTTTGTGCACGTCCTTCCCCATTCGAAAAGACTGAAATGCCTCTCCTAAGGTTTAGCTATGGGCAGTAAGGGAGCAACCCTATCTTCCATACTAGAAGGCTGCCGACTACCCAATGCAGGTCGGGAGGGCGGTGGAGGTGATCTTTCCCTCTGTGCTCCAGCCGCCCTGCATTTCTGCTAGACAGGCGATTTCTCCTGTCTAGTGGCTGCACCTTGAAGAGGGGGGGTAATGAGGCTGAGGCAGCCATAGGATATGTCGTATTGCAGCCACCCTGGTCTCCTCCCATCCTCGCCCTTGCGAATGTCCCCTTTTCTGTGCTCCATTTTCCAAGGTAACTTGCCTGGTTCTCTCCACGTTGGCTCTGAGGGGGAGGAGCAGGGAGCATGGTTTGCTGGCTCAGAGGTTGGAGCCAGGAAACGGAACTATCCTATGCCCTACACCAGACGCTGCCATGGGGGTACAGGATTGCTCCCTAAAAGATTTAAGCTAAAATATGCTGGTATTTTTGGACCCTTTTTGCCTTTGGCCCTGCTCACCACTGGAATGCAGCCCCTGGGAGCTCCTCCAAAATGGAATTTGGCCCTCAGACTGAAAGAGGTTCTACACCCCTGCATAGAGGCTAGAATAGGGCTAGGCAACCTGGTACCCTCCAGATGTTTTGGACTACACATCCAATAATCCCTGACCATTGATCATGCTGATTGGGGCTGATTGCAGCTGTAGTCCAAAACATTTGGAAGGCACCAGGTTGCCTGCCCCTGGGCTAGAGTATTAGCTTTGGGCATAGGAAACATCCAAAGGTTCAAATCCTTGCTTAGTTCTAAAGCTCACTGGGTGGCTTTGGACAACTCACCATCTCTCACCCTAACCAACCTCATAGGGGTACACGGAAGGAGCCTCCTCGAAGATTGTTATACAATCAGGCGTACCCTGGTAACGGTGCATTGCGCCGGCTAATCCTTCTACCACCTGATCGAACCACAGCTCGGCAGTGTGGCGGTAGCTACATTTTGGCAGAGCGGAGTTTGGTCCGGACACGATGACGACCAACCTCATAGGGGAGTTGTGAGGCAGCAGTTCTGCTTTGAACTCAGAGGAAGGGTGTGATACAAATGTAGAAATGACAGGAAGCAGTGCACACTACCCTGTGGCTGTGTCTTGTGCATCCCGCCATAAGATGACCATGGGATTGGTGAGTGGCTAATCTACAAAAATGGCTCTCTGATTTTCACTCTAGGTCAGCTTTACCCAGCCTGGTGCCCTCCAGATGTGTTGCACTGCAACTCCCATAATCCCCAGCAAGCACAGTCAATGGTCAGGGATCATGGGAGTTGTAGTTAAAAACATCTGGAGAGCACCAGGTTGAGGAAGGCGACTCTAGGTTGAATAGCCTGATGCCGTCTGGGCTGTACCATTTTGCAACTGATCCCTGCAAATTTTTGCTACAGCTTGTTGCCACTTTGACGTCAGCAAGAACAGGTTAAGCTGGAGTCACAGTGTTAATTTTCTTAAGTAATCGAGATCAGAGATAACATGACGTCAAAGCTTATGTAGATTCAAAGGCCTGGCTACGCCCCTCTTAATGCCCTCAAGGGATGACTTGTTAAAACACAGGCTGTTTTGTAAGTCACCCACAAATCTATTCATTGCTATCATACAGCACAAGAGGCTCTGCATTTAAACCAGCATGCCTGCAAAGGGTGGGCAGGGTGGAGAACACCTAATAGCATTGTGCCTTGGAACATTACATTCAAGAAAGACAGAAAGGTTGTCAGTGCTTGGAGAGGATTCAGGAGCAATTTATTAACATGTTTAAATATTAATCATGATAGTACCTATCAGGAATGCTAGGTCCAAAGTGCCTGGAGCTGGAGATGTGAAAGCTGGTAGGGAGAGGAAAAATGGGGAAAACCCCAGAAAAAAGTGAAACTCCCCCCACAATTTTCCAAAAATCCCTGGGGGGGTAGGGAACCAATATTTTTTCTCCCTGTTCTCCTGCCGCTGCCCTCCCCTCCTGCTGCCGTTTTCCCCAGGGCTTCACATCTCTATCTGTACCACTTGCTGTTCCAGTAGACCAGTCGTAACAGATTGGATCCAACCACCACCCTTGTGAGCGAAGATAAAGGCCCCCGTTCTTTCCACACACACCCTCTTCCTTTCCTTATCAACAGGTATTACTATATTCACCACTTATTGCCAATGTGAAATCTTCCTTCTTTTGCCATATGATACCTTAAAGTGTAGACTTTCTATGATATCCAGCAATATCATGTTTACAGTTTAATGGCAGGATGTTACACTGGATTCCTGGTGCCAAGAAGTTATATCAGCACACTCTTCAGTTTCATTGGCTCAGCATGCAATAAAGCCTGCATACACAGGTAGCCTAGCTGTAATGTTCTCCTTTATAGCTCCTAGAAAGGGTAAGAGGGTTTCTCACAGGTGAAAGTTCAAGGTGAACTGAACGCACGCTTTTAGCGGTCCCTCCCTCCGGAGTTCCTAACTGTACCTTTTCTGTCGGGATTAACAAGGCAGATCAGGAGATGGAGGGCAACCAGGCATATATGTGTATCATTCTAGGGGTGGTCTTTCTCCTCAAAAGCTCATGATTCGCATTAACAACAGGTTAGACTTTAATTGCTTCTGATTATGGCGTCGCTTGGGTGCTGTGTCAATTACTACAATTCAGCCAACCTGGACCACAAATACTGGGAGGGGGTGAGGCATGATAGAGGTTTATAAAATTATGCATGATTTCGAGCAAGTGGATAGAACATTCTTTTATCACCCTCTCTCATTCTACCGGAACTCAGGATCACCCAGTTAAACTGGATGCCAGAAAGTTCAAGACAGACAAAAGAAAGCACTTCTTCACACAACCCATAATTAACCTGAAATTTACTGTCACAAGAAGTGTGATGGCCATTGGCTTAGATGTCTTTAAAAGAGGATTAGACAATAGGGTAGTCCTGTCATTAGCCGTGACAGCATAATCGCGGAACCTCCATATTCTCAAGAAGTAAAATTTGGGGCTGAGGGACAAACAGCAGGGGACTGAATTCTTTATTCTCTTTTTGTGGGCTTCCATCTAGATGGACCTGGGGTCTGATTACCCACGACTTTCCTTATGGTACAACATATAATTATTGGTAGAAACTTCAGGCCACTATCACAATATGATAAATACTTTGTCAGTGAGTGAGACAGAGAGAGAGAGCCAGTGTGGTTTAGTGGCTAGAGCGCTGGACTGGGAGTCGGGAGATCCAGATTCTAGTCCCCACTTGGCCATGGAAACTGAGTGGGTGACTTTGGGCCAGTCACAGACTCTCAACCCAACCTACCTCACAGGGTTGTTGTGAGGATAAAATGGAGGAGGAAGAGGATTATGTACTCTGCCTTGGGTTCCTTGAGGAGGAAAAAAGGCGGGATATAAATGTAATGAATGAATGAATGAATGAATGAATGAATAAATAAATAAATATTATTTGGAGAGCATTTAATGTAGGGGAACATGGAAAAAATGGTCACCCAGTGGCAGTCTCAAAAAGGACAGTGAGCGGTGTAGGAGTGAGCAGTGAAGTGGCCAAGTTTGCTGATGACACCAAATTATTTGGGATGGTTAAAACAAAACAGGATTGTGAAGAGCTCCAAAAGAATCTCTCCAAACTGGGAGAATGGGCATCCAAATGGCAAATGCGGTTCAATGTAAGCAAGTGTAAAGTGATGCATGCTGGGGCAAAAAATGCCAGCTTCAAGTATAACCTGATGGGATCTGAGCTAGTGGTGACCAACCAAGAAAGAGATACTGGGGTTGTGGTGGACAGCTCAATGAAAATGTCAACCCAGTGTGCAGCCACTGTAAAAAAGGCAAACTCCATGTTAAGCATAATTAGAAAAAAAATTGAGAATAAAATTGCCAATATCATACTGCCCTTAATATAAACCTTCTGATGTGATCACACTTGGAATACTGTGTACAGTTCTGGTCACCACACCTAAAAAAGGATATTACAGAGCTGGAAAAAGTGCAGAAAAGGGCAACTAAAATGATCAAGGGGCTGGAGCATCTCCCCTATGGGAGAAGGTTACAACAGCTGGGCTTGGAAAAAAGGAGGGTAAGGGGAGACATCATAGAGGGGTACAAAATTATGCATTGTGTGGAGAATGTCGATAGGGAGATTTTTTCTCCCTCTCACATAATACTAGAACCCAAGGTCAACCCGTGAAGCTGATTAGTGGGAGATTCAGGACAGATAAAACGAAGTACTTCTTCACACAGTCTGTAATTAAACTATGGAACTCACTACCACAAGATGTAGCGATGGCCACCAACTTGGATGGCTTTAAATGGGGGTCAGACAAATTCCTGGAAGAGAAGTCTTACCAATGGCTACTAGGCTCGTGGGCTATGTGCTACCTCCAGTACCTGAGGTGGTATGCCTATGTACACCAGTTGCTGGGGAACATGGGCGGGAGGGTGCTGTTGCACTCCTGCTTGTGGTTTCCTGGTCGACAGCTGGGGCCAATCTGAAAACAAATGCTTTGTGAAGCGATTTGGGCAAAATCCTCATTTTCACAGAATCAAATTAGCTCTTTCCACAGTACACGCAGTGCTGTATTTTTCTGCTTTTGCGGGGTAAATGGGAACTGGTTAGTTGGGGTGGGCGAGTCCCACCACAAGTAAAAATGAATGTCAGTAATTAAGTAGGTGCGGGGCAGCCAACGAGCGGAGGCTTGCTCCCCCTCCCTCGCATGTTCAACGAAGTGCAGTGGAGGAGACGTTCATGAGAAACCCCACATACACACGTTTATGAGCCGGTCAGGCAAGCAGGCCGCTGATGCCTGGAGACTGAGCAGAATGCGCGGGAATGCAGGAGACGCTAAGAGCAGAGAGCGTGGAGCCAGCGAGGAGGGAGAGCGACTAGCACCTTGTCTTTGATGTATATTAACTGCCCAATCAACAGGCTTCTCCCCACCCCACACGGTACAATAAAATGCTTAAAAGTACATGTTCATGAAAATCATCTGCCCTGGCATCCACCCTTTCTTAGCTATGCAGCTTTGAATCAAAAGGCATCCACTGTTTCTTAGCTGTGCTCCTTCGGAGCTGCACAGTGTCACAACAGCAGGGCTAGCTCCCCTCCCAAGCTCAATGACTATGAGAGGCAGCGCCGTTTCAAAACAGCAGGCTGGATCCCCTCCCCACTCCCAAGCTTAATGACTATTTAAAGGGAGAGGCAGTGACTGAGCCCACATTTGCAACAGTGCAGTTTCAAAGCAGCAGGGCTGCTCCTCTAATTAGCAAAGTAAAACTGAAGGCAATGACCTACTTTCAGGTAGACATGTTTACCCCTCTGCTCTCCCCCCGCCTTCCGCCAATCACCACCGCTTCCACCAGCCTTCGCTGAAGCCAGCTGAGGTCACACAGACTCTCGAACAGCACTGAAGCCGCTGTGACAGGAAAATCCGACACAAAATGAGTTTGGAACCCCCCCGGATTTAGGACAAGAAATGCCAGGCTAGCTACGGAGAGCGGTGTGCATCATCTGACATGATCAGCTTGGGGGTGGAGTAGAACCAGAGTAAAAGCCCCATGTAGATGGGGCCCTGGTTGGCCACTGTGTAAACAGAATGCTGGACTAGATGGACCCTTGGTCTGATCCAGCAGGGCTCTTCTTATGTTCTTATCACAGTCCATTCTATTACCTCATTCAGCTGCATGTGCAGGATATATCTTAGTTTTCTGTTTATTTAGAAGTAATTATCCATAACCCATTATACAGGAATAGAAAGGTTAAGCAAACGATAAAAACAAAAGCCAACACTTGGCTCAGACTGTTTGTAATGGAACAGTGCAATTCCACATGTCTGCTCTTAAAGGATAACAATGTATGGGCTCCACCTCAGATAATGTGGGGAAGATAAAGATTCAAAGCAAAGTTCAAAGGCTTGCTCTTGGATGTGTGTGTGTATTTATTAATTAATCAATGTCGCAATCCTATGTGTTTAGACTGAAAAAAGTCCTACAACTCCCAGAATTCCCCAGCACTTTCTTTTTCCCACAGCTGGGAGTTGTAGGAACTTTTTTCTGTCTTAACAGGCATAGGATTGAGACCTAAATGTATATATCACCCAATTGGCAGATGCCCTCGGAGTGGTTTACACTAACGCCCCCCACCAAAACAACAATAAAATAACAGCCAAATCAGTAAATACAACAGTGGAAACATATAGTATTTAAACCTAATAATAACTATCACAATGTTATTAGCACAGATCAAACAGCACAGAGGGAGGCTTTGGAAAGAGCAGCTCTAGCTGGATCCGTACTTACAATGTCCCTTCTTTTCCTGCTCAGGAGGGGATCCGAAATATTGGTGCATGACTGAAAAAATACGTAATTTTTTTAAGAAGTGGAAACAAACCAGAAGGAAGAAGCCAGAATATAATCAAAGCAGTATCCCAAGAGGCCTGAAAATAAAGCAGCAGCTTGTTTAAGGGCAGGGTCAGTCTAAGATATGTTGATGCCCAACCCCCCCCCCCCCCCCGCCACCCAGTTTATTCATTTGCTTGTTCCTTTATTTATTTAAAATTTCTAAGCCTCTCCGTTATCAGTCTATACACAATTTAAAATCACGCTTATACTAGAAGCATATACTTTACTTTTTATGTTTATACTACACGCATAAAAGCTAATACAGTAAAACTGAGAGGCATGCCTGCTCAGCCAGCAAAAAACCCAGCCCATTCAAAATGCCTGGGCAAATAGAAGTGTTTTGACTCAGTGTGGAAAAAGAATACAGTGTTGGCAGCAGTCAGACCTCCACCAGGAGGGATTCCAGAGCCAGTGCAGCATCACAGAGGAGGCTTTTGCAAATGCAAAATGGACATCTCTCCCCAGCAATGGAACTTGAAGGGCCTCCTGTGATGATCTGAATCTATTGGCAGGATGGCATGGGAAGAGGCACTCCAAATGGGGCCCTTCCTGATGCATTAAAATAATACTAATAAACTGAAGTCTAGACCATTTGCAACATATTAATGCCTCCCCAAGTCTGCAGCGTGAAGCTGCCACTGTCTAAAAGGACACCTCTCGTTTACAGTCCCAAGCCCGCAACGTCAGGAAAGGGCTGCTCCCCTCAGGAATACTGCAGACTCCTCCTTGAATTTGCAGATTTAATTTTTAAATGTCCTCTTGCCATTTTAATGGCCTCGGGTGGCCACATTCGATCTGTGGGCAGGGCCAAATGTGATTATTACTATTTGAAACCAACTCAAAAATAACCAGGACTGAATCACTCAGTATCCCAAATACCAAGCCTCAGCGTGCCTGCTTATAAGTAAGCAGCTCTCCTGCCTGCAAAATGCATACCTCAGTTCTGCACAGTTCCCCTGCTTGCAAAATGCACAGCTTGGAATCTTTGCAACACCTTGATTCTCTGCAGATTATTTAAAGGTTAATTGCCTTTAAATACCTTCTTATCACCAATCAGTGATCAGAGATAACAGCAAAAAGAAGCTTGTGGGCAGGATAAGGAACCCCTGGGGCCACATCCAGCCTGCAGGCCAGAGGTTCCCCATCCCTGTTAGAACCATAGAATCATAGAATAGTAGGGTTGGAAGGGGCCTACAAGGCCATCTCAATGCAGGAATCCAAGTCAGAGCATCTCTGACAGATGGCTGTCCAGCCTCGTCTTGAACGCCACCAGTGTGGGAGAGCCCACCACCTCCCTAGGTCATTGGTTCCATTGTCTTATTGCTCTAACAGTCAGGACGTTTTTCCTGATGTTCAGCCGGAATCGGGCTTCCTGTCACTTGAGCCCATTAGTCCGTGTCCTGCACTCTGGGATGATCGAGAAGAGATCCTGGCCTTCCTGTCTGTGACAACCTTTCAAGTACTTGAAGAGCGCTATCATCTCTCTCCTCAGTCTTCTCTTCTCAGGGCTAAACATGCCCAGTTCTTTCAGTCTCTCTTCATAGGGCTTTGTTGCCAGTCCCCTGATCGTCTTTGTTGCCCTCCTCTGAACCCTCTCCAGTTTGTCTGCATCCTTCTTAAAGTGTGGTGCCCAGAACTGGACAGAGTACTCCAGATGAGGCCTATTATAAAGTTTAACTCAATATCCAAATAGTCTCCTAGTCCCCAAGATTGTAACTGTATGAGACTGTCTTTGTCCAAATCATATTTTATTTACTACAACATTTGTGGTCTCTATTTCCAACTACAGCTGCTGAAATTCCCTCTTTTACATGACTAATAAAGTTCCAGGTACCTTGTCCTCATTTCCATCTGGCTGTCCTGTGGTTCCTTGAGGTGCACAGGGGAAGCTTTTAGCATGCAATAGTAGTCAGAACCAGGCAAGAAGAAAATAGGATCTTGGATAGTTCCAAGTGGATCCAGCTGGCTGGAACTCTCTCCTACTACAGGAGATGTTGTTTCAGCAGAGAGCTAAAACCAACTGAAGCCTTATGTAGGCTGGCAAGACCTGTAGTGTGGCCAGCCTCTCAGCTGATTTTGTAGCCTGAGACTTCTGTCAGTCTAGGGAGATGGAGGTCTGCCCAGAACTCATCCTTGGAGCCAAAGAACAATGGCAGGGCTGTATCCATTGGCCGGGAGGGCCCAAATAAGGCACTGACTGTTCTACCCTGAGAAAGTAGCCCATGGTTCGTCCTCATCAGAATTCTGTGCTGCACAGTGGAAGGTCCGAGGGCTTGGGGTCATAACATAATAGTCCATGCAGTCTGGTTTGGCTCTGACTGCTTTATCCCACTGCTCAGTGTGGTCATGTACCAATGGCACAACCCACCACACAACCCTTCAATAAGTGGGCCTGTCACTCATCCGACTGTCCGTTCATCCGTCCCGGTGCTTCGGTGCCTACCCTTTCAAGCAGCAGTGGTTTACTCCAGCAGTAACTTCTGCAGTAAAGGACTTTACTTCCACACTTCATGTGCCTTGTTGGGGAGAAAAGGGGTGACTACCTCATATATTCTTCCACTGAGCAAGTGAACATGGGTAATACTGCTCTTAAGAGGAACGGAAGTATTTACACTGTACTCTTGAACTCTTCACCCTGAGCCTGCTTTGATAATACCTGAACAGACCAATCCAGTACTTTGTGTGAAGCCAGTGCACTATCCTGACCTCTGCTGTCCCCTGCCATCCAAAAGGAGATTGGCTCATCTGAATATGGCTGTACATGCATGCACAAGTCTACATCTGTAGGCCAAAACCACACAGGTGATTTGTAGGTTTTACCTGGAAAGTGGGGACCAAATCACCTGTGTGATTTTGGCTTACACATGTAGAATTGTCCGTGTGCATACAATCATAACCGGGATGTACGTACAATCACAACCAGGATCCTTTATCCTGTCTGCTGTTCACCACTCTGAAGTCTTTGGATGTGGAGCGGTATACAAATACTATAAATAAAATAAAATAAAATAAGCATACAGCCATAACCGGGATACAGCCATATTCAGGACGTATGCACACAGCCAGATTCGGGATTTTACGTGCATACAGCCAGATCCGGACAGGCTGTTTTCAGCTCCACATGTGCCAGCTCCACATGATGTGTTTGATTAGCCTGTTTGGGTGTCATCCAAACCAGCCCAGCATCTCATAAAAGCAGCACAGGCCAGCAGCAAACTACCACCAAAACATCCAGTAGTAAGTTAAAAAACCACATTATCGCCAATCAAAAATGGTACAGCAGCTAGTAGTATAGGCTTTAGTAACCTCAAGACCGGATTACTGCAACACGTTCTGTGTGGGGCTGCCCTTGAGGCTAGTCTGGAAGCTGGAGTTAGTGCAGAATGCAGCAGCTCGGCTGTTGTCAGGAGCTGCCCCTTTTCAGCATGCAACTCCTTGCTGGGGGAACTGCACTGGCTGCCTATCTGCTACTGAGCCAGTTTAAGGTTTTCATACTAGCGTAGAAAGCCCTAAACAACTTGGGACCAGGATACCTGAGACAGCCCCTTCTCCCTTATCAACCTGTCCAGTCAGTGAGGTCATCAAAGAGCATGTTCCTGGTGGGTCCACATGGACCCATGGCCCAATTGGAGTCCACCAGGAAAAGAGCCTTCAGTGTGGTGGCCCCCTTCCAATGGAATTCCCTGCCTTTGGAGGTCAGGCAGGCACCAACATTGGGTTGCTTTGGGCACCTCCTGAAAACAGTGTTATTTCAGGGAGCCTTCCTCAAGTGACCAGCTGCGGTTTATCAAACTTGGTTTTATCAAAACTCTGTTTCTTTGTTTCTTTTTAAAAATTAAATTATTTTAACATGGTGTTTTTATTCTTTATCCTGTCTGCTGTTCACCACTCTGAGGTCTTTGGATGTGGAGCGGTATACAAATACTGTAAATAAAATAAAATAAGCTAGAAGCACCCCTAGTAGTCCTTGCAGTAGTAAACCATTGGTAAAATGCCAGCGCAAACACACCTTCCAATGACAACCACAAGCAGTGACAGTCTTCCCAGGCACTATCTGCAACCTGTGTGCTAGCTGAGTGCGTAGGCGCATTGCACCAACCCCACACTCCATACCTTCCCCTAACTATAATGGGGACATCCAGGTGATGAAGAACTAACACAGCATACTGTATGGGAGAAGGCTGCCAAGTGATACAGAACAGCACAAAACGGAAAAGACATCTCACAATTTATTCTTATTATTGATCACTTACAAAGTGTCTCATTATCTTTCTTTCATGCTTACCCATGCCATCACAACAATCCTGGGAGGTGATTCACAATTATCCCCATTTTACGGATGGACAACTGAGGCTGAAAGATAAGCAACTTGCCTAAGGCCATCCAAATAATCCAGGACTGAGATAGGATCTGTAAACAAGTCCAAATCCAACACATTTTTCTGCACCACCTCAGCTCTTGTTCAAGCCCCTGAACTAATAGAGCTTCTCAGTAATACCCAAAGCATCCCTCTACAGCCTTTCCTTTAAAACCTCCATGGAATCTTTGGAAATGTTGAAGTTAGGACGTTTTCCCAAAGCAGACAACATCAGGGCCAGAAACTGCGAGGAGGGGGAAAAAGTACCACACATCCAGAGATGATGCTAATATAAAACACATACAACAGCAAAATAAACCTTTATAGACCACAGATTTTAGGCTTTTATATCCCACATTTCTATGACAAAATCAAACTCAAGGCAGCTTACTCTCTCTTTCTATATATATATATGTGTGTGTGTGTGTGTGTGTGTTGTGTAAAACAAACAGCAGCAAAACAGCATGAAAAAACATCATAATAAAAACCAGATCAACAACACCACAGTTGGCTAAAAAGAAAAGAAAAAGGTATTGGGCTCAGCAAAAAAACCCCACCAGAATAAAAAAAGAACCCTTAGGGTGCAATCCTATGGCTGCTAAACAGTGGCTAGACAGCCATAGGATTGTTCGATTTGTGGGAACCAACCTTGGAGCTTGCACTCCAAGGTCAGTTCCCAGAAAACCGCCTCCCTGCCCCCTCCCCTGCCACCTAATAGGCGGCATGGATCGTCCTCAGGCTCTGTGCTTGGAAGAGCAGGGCAAAAGGGGCATTCTCGGGGGCAGGGAGTGCAGAAGTGCCGGTACGATGCTTCCTATGTGTTGTTCAGCCTCCCCCCCCCGCCCCAAGTCCTGTGGCTAGATGCGAATGCAGGGCAGCTGGAGAGTGGAGAAGAAGATCCCCTCCGCGCTTTGCCCGCCCTGCATTGGATGGGTGGTCGCCTCTGAGTTTGGAGGCGGCCGCCTGTCCGGACAGGATTAAGGACCCTTAAGAATTCATTTGCAAGTAAGCTAAGAGGAGTCTTGACAAACCTCTCTTGGGAAGCTATTTCACAGTTTAGGTGCTACAACCAAGGAGGGATATGGTTTATTTATATTGGTTGTGCAGCTTTGTTAACTGTTT
This sequence comes from Heloderma suspectum, assembly GCF_057233095.1. NCBI lineage: Eukaryota > Metazoa > Chordata > Lepidosauria > Squamata > Helodermatidae > Heloderma > Heloderma suspectum. The sequence goes on along the minus strand of NC_139459.1, from coordinate 267,695,523 downwards.
CAGAGCCAGAAAGATCAGACACTTCCCCAGAAGGAGTAAGGGAATTTCTGAAATGAAGTTCAAAGCAGGCAAGGATGGTGTTCTTGCTATGATAAACCTCATGCGGAGTTTCCCCTGTGACTTACGCATTACCCGTCTCCAAGACAAACCGAAAAATAGGAGACATGGTAATGCAATCAGGAAAGGAAGTGAAACAATGCAGAAAGGCAGGAACAAGAAAGCACAGCATTTTACTTTTTTAAAGAAACCATAACTTCATCTACATACAGCCCATCACTTGTAGCAAAAAGCTCACGTAGTTCTGATACAAGTCACTGGGTAATCATATATTCTGATGACAGTCCTGGAAGCAGAAGAGCACGAGAGATCAGGAAGCCACCGGATTAAGTCCAGGCGCTACAAGCATTACGAAGGAATTTGTCACAGGGGTTTTGGGTAATATCCAATGTTAGTCCTTACGCAGAGCAGACCCACCGAAACGAATGAGGCTTAACTTAGGCTCAAGTAACTTAAGTCCCATTCTTTTTAATGGGTCTGCTCGAAGTAGGGCTTATGTTGGATTTTACCCTTAGGGTGATATCCAATGTTAGTCTAACTTAAGTCCCATTCATTTCAATGGGTCTACTCTAAGTAGGACTCACATGATCTACAACCCATAAGCTTACAATCCTAGCCGGGGGAAACTCGCTTACCTGGGCGTAAGCTCCATTGACTTCAGTGGGACTTACTCCTAAGTAGACACAGAGGAGATCGCGCCGTTAAGAACAGAACACTCCGCGCTGTTTTAAAACAACCCCTCCACCCTCCAACACCACCTGGGATTAGATAGTGTTTTGAAAGTTACCTGCTAGAGTCGTGAGCTCCGGTTCCCAGGTTCGCACATCCGCTGAATATGAGGAAGCAAGGCTATCGCCCGAGGCACTGTCTTTCTAGGAGCAGGCAAGACAGCTTTCCCAGCGCCTGTCCAGTAACGCGATGCCGCCCGGCTGTTAGCGAAAAAAGATGGACTTCTCCGCGTCGTCAAAGCAAGTTTCCCCCTTGTTTGGCCAGCGTAGCGGAGGCGCTCAGTCGCTCTCTCTGCCTTGGCTTGGCCGGGAAGGCCGCCGGCGCGGTGCGCTCCTTCCCCTCCCACATCAAAGGAGAGGACAATGAGATCCAGGGGTTGAGCTGCAGTTGCTCCCTGGCTGGCTTGCAGGCGAATTTTTGTTCGCCTCGTTGTAGAACAGGCCACCTAGTGGTCAAATCATACAAACTGAAAATGCTTTAAAAAGTCCTGCAACTCCCAGCATGGCTGGCTAGGGAATGCTGGGAGTTGTAGGACTTTTTTCTGCCTAACCATGCTTAGGATTTGCACTCTTATTGTCAGGGGCGGGGCGGGAAAATAACATATATACCCACCCAAACTCCAAATCTGCCAAATCAAAATGAAATAAAAGAGTTGAGAAAATAGTCTTTGATTTCTTCTTTATACTTTCCTACAACCGTCTTTCCCTTTCTTGGATGTCACTTTTTACAATTGGAAGTATGGTGATGGATGTTGATATTTTAGGGTTTGTCATATTTGAAAAGGTTTAATAAAGAGCGTTAAAAAAAACTTTGAGTGTTAGTTCTTGAGGCAAATCCCCCAAAGTCAAGCTTACACGTTTTTACACAAGAGGAAAACTGCTTGCGTGTTGTGTGTACACTGATATGTGCCACATACCCAAAAGTTTTTTTACATACGTAAACCCGGCTAGATCTACACTTGCCTGATTAAAGGCAACCGCCGGGGTGATCACACCAGCGTGCCCTTATTGTATTATGAGCTTTCTAAGGAAGAGCTTACTTCATCACAGTCTTACCATCCATTACAACTTCCTGTTGCATGGCTCATGGTTGTTTATCACATTACTGTGTTTATGTAGAACACCTACGGTTTTCCTACAAGGAAGCAATACTCACGTAGATCAGCCTTCTTCAGCCATGTGCCCTCCAGATGGTGCCACCCAGCCAGCTGGGAATGATGGGACTTGTAGTCCAGCACATGTGGAGGGCACCAGGTTAGGAGAGGCTGGTGGAGATAATCACTTTATACAAAGTGGCCCCAGAATTTTCAATGTAATTTTATGTATTTACAAATGTATGAGTTATCTGTCAGCCCAAATAGGGCCCCTGAGGCAACTCACCTCTCCGATGTCTCAACCAGACAGGCGAAAACGCCCATCTAGCTAAATTGCAGAGATGGAGGTGCGGCACAGTGCGCCTCCCGCTCTGCTTCGGATACTCATAAGCCTCCGAGTTCAGAGGCTTACGAGTATAAAGGGCAGATCCAATAGGATTGCACCCTTAAAATACTAAAAAGCCATGCGGAACCATAATGTTTAACAGCCTGCCTAAAACTGATCAAAGATGGGGCCAGCCTAACTTACTTTGGGAGAGAATTCTGCAGGTAGGGTGCTGCCACAGAGAAGGCCCTATTCCCACCTCACCTCTCTTGGTGGTGGGACACGCAGAAGGGCATCCGAAGATCAATTTTCTCCTCAAAGGAAAGTTTGCAAAGCACTTTGCTGAAAACTCCTCCTCACTACTCTGGGGCCCAGAATGTCACAGCCCCTTTACAACTTGACACAACCCCACTGGATGACACTGCTGATGATGTCTTTGCTGCCATCACTGCCACACAGTAGTCCTTAAGATGGTTCTCTTGCCTGTGTTTGTTTGGTTGGATTTGTCCTGAGTCTTCCTCTATCAGTTCTCTGACTATCCACATATGTGCTTCATTATCCTGATCTGTTCAGAAAACCAAAAAACCTGAGCTCTGCACAATAGGAGAGGGCAATTAGGAGCAATCACATCAATTTTCCTGGTCATCTCTTCATTCTACAGGTCAACCAGGGTTTCGACAGGATCACCAGTGCTGGGGAAAATCCGGCAGAGCATTTAGGAATCCTGCCAGGATCCATTCTTGCAACACATAAAAGAATATTAAAGGTCTCAGCTCTCTGGAATTACTGAAGACTTTCTTGATGTTCTCCCTTCATTGTCAGAGTCATGAAAATGCATGTGCAAGGTGAAGTAATACAACTGTGAGAGGAAGTCTGCACTTTCCTGGAAGCTCTAATTGCAGAGGAAGAAAGTGTGATTAATAACCTTACAGCAGCACTCTACCACATTTATTTCTGAGAGATGCTTTGTACTAAAAACAGTATTCTGAGGCTCTGGTGTTATTGTTTATGACTAAGACACTGTTCAAATCTGCCAGAACCACTGTATGTGACAGCAGTGCTTGAAGTACATGACCTGGTTTGTACGTCACGCTAAGGCATGGGGAGTTGTCACTGTTGGTGGTTGCAGGGTGGCTTAAAATGACATGCAAACCTGGTGTGGCTTTTCTGTTGTGGGTTGTTTTTTGCAAACAAGCCACCTTGAGAACCCATGGCTTGTAGTAGGGTTGTTTAGGGTGGCTTGTTCTCAGGGTGGCTTGTCATGATGTCTGAACCCAGCAGAGTCGCTTCAGTGTGGGTTGTTTAAAACGGCAAGACAACCACCCGGCAAGAGTGGCAAAAAAACCTGCTGGCCGCTCCTTGCGATCTTGCTAACGATATCCTCTCTCTATTACATCTTGAAATGACGCTAGTCAATTTACTTCTCCACTTCATCACCTCCCTAGACAGCGACACCTTCTTTTTTTCACTGTTGGGAAGATCTGTGCAAATTTAACGTTATTTCCCCCCCTAACACGCACACCTTCAGGGAGGTTTGTGCAAATTTAGCATTTTTTTTCCACCTTCAGAGGGATTTGAACAGATTTAATTTTTTTTCACATTTGGGGAGATTTGCACAAATTTAACTTTGTTTGTTTATTTAAACTTTCAGGAAGATTTGCAGAAATCTGCTAAAGCACAGTAACTATTCCGCTTTAGCGCAGCGACTACTCCGCTTTAGCACAGCAACTACTCCGCTTTAACAGATTTGCCTTGAAATTTGCATATGTTTACTCCCTCACTCCATGCTCTGCCTTGAAATTTGTGTACGTTTAGCAATCCTGCTCACTGCTCTGTAACCCCCAAGTACATCTGACAGCTAGCAAGGGAGATCAGTGGAGGGAAGCAACAAGCAGGAAGGTGGGACAGAGGGAAACTGAAAGTGGATGTTAGCTGAGCTTTAGGAGTGGGTGTTATCACTTCAGTAGAATGTGAAGCAGCCATTTTTTAAAATGGTATTCACTAACTAGCAAGGGAAGTGAAGGATGAAATTGACAAGGACCTTGGCAAGAGGGGGATATTGATATGCTTAACTAAATAGTGGACTGGTGGTCTTCCACACTTGCTCAAGACCCTGAATTTTTTTTTTTTTTAATGTGAAAGTATTCCTGTGTTCATAAAGACTCAGAAAATTATTTCCTTTGTGCAATCTGATGGGGGGGGGAGTTTCGCTCGGGAGGATGAAATTGATAAGGATATTGCCAAGACAACGATATGGCTATGTTGGGCTCAAAAGTGGACAGGTGGTCTTGCACACTTGTGCAAGACCCCTAAAATATTGTTTTTTAAGTTTGCGAATGTGTTCCCACATTCGTAAGGGCTCAGGAACTTAAAACCCTTTGGTGATCTGATGTGGGAGGGGGAAGGAGTTTCCTCATGAGCCGGCAACCCCAGCAGACAAATTGCAGAAAGAGTGCTGACGTAGGGAATCCAGAAATGAGAATTTCTACTGTGAAGGCCCCTGGGATATGTGCCGGTAGTGGCCGGGGGAACTGAGAGAAAAACAAGCCAGGGCAAGCTGCCAAGCAGGTAATTGTCTGTCAGGAGTAATGGACAAGCCACCCACCCATCATGGCTTACTCTCAAGTGCGGCTTAGTGTGACGTGATAACTCGCCCTGTGTGTGTGTGTGTATGACCTGGTTTGCATGTAATGACAACCTGGAGTACGGGTTGAGTATGAGCTTTCATTGAATTGTAGGTTGTTGTTGAATCACAGGTTGTTGTTACATGCGGATCCTGCACTATGGTTTAACTATGAGACATTAATCACAAACAACCCAGAGTTCACAACCCAGCAACAAACCATGGGTTCTCTTCCTGGGTTGTTCATGGTTAACACCCTATAATTAATCCATAATGCAGAGTTCATATGTAACAATAACCCATGATTCAATGACAACACTTACACAACCCATACTCCACCCTCAGACCTGGTTCTCATGTAACGACAATCCATCAGTTGAATAATTTATTTCATGGATGGATAGAGGGGCGACTTTCTTTCCATTCTTTTCACAGTTCTGTTGTTTCATATATCATATTTTCAATACACACAATATTCATGTTAGCCCCAATCCAGCTCATCATTCAGGGTGGCCAGGTCTCCTGTTTTACAAAGGACAGTCTTCTGTTTCAAGGGCTATCAGAAGACGGTCATCTATATGAAAACATCCTCTATTTAAAGGGTCTCCAACTATGGGCACATTTGGCATTTTGAAAATGCGCCCTGAGCACTACCACAAATTGACTGCTGTAGTGGTGTGGGTGACCAATCACAAACATTTTGGGAGCGCCCCCTTATCTGTGTTTGTCTGTGTGCATTAACGTGCACCCTGTGTGTGTGCTACCCATTTTGGCTTCTCTCTCTCTGGCTCTTTTCTCTCTTTCCTTCTCTTTCTTTCACTTGGCTCCTTTCTTGCTTGCTTGCTTGCTTGCTCCTACTCTCTCACACACACACTTTTTGTTGTTCAGTCATTAAGTTGTGTCTGACTCTTCGTGACCCCATGGACCATAGCACGCCAGGCCTTCCTGTCCTCCGCTCTCTCTCGGAGTGTGCTCAAGTTCATATTCATTGCATTGGTGATGCTATCTAGCCATCTCATCCTCTGCCGTCCCCTTCTCCGTTTGCCTTCAATCTTTCCCAGCATCAGGGTCTTTTTCAGGGAGTTTTCTCTTCGCATTAGGTGGCCAAAATATTTGAGCTTCAGCTTCAGTATCTGTCTTTCCAATGAGCAGTGAGGGTTGATTTCCTTTAGGATTGATTGATTTGACCTCGTTGCAGTCCAGGGGACTCGTAAGAGTCTTCTCCAGCACCACAGTTCGAAGGCATCAATTCTTTGGCTCTCAGCCTTCCTTATAGTCCAGCTCTCACAGCCATACGTTGCTACTTGGAAAACCATAGCTTTGATTATACGAATCTTTGTTGGCAAGGTGATGTCTCTGCTTCATACTATGCTGTCTAGGTGTGCCATAGCTTTCCTACCAAGGAGCAAGCGTCTTTTAATTTCATGGCTACAGTCACCGTCTGCGGTGATCTTGGAGCCCAAGAAAATAAAATCTGTCACTGCTTCCATTTCTTCCCCTTCCATATGCCAGGAAGTGATGGGGCCAGATGCCATGATCTTAGTTTTTTTAATGTTGAGTTTCAAACCAGCTTTTGCACTCTCCACTTTCACCCTCAACAGGAGGCTCTTTAGATCCTCTTTGCTTTCTGCCATTAGGGTGGTATCGTCTGCGTATCTGAGGTTGTTGATAATTCTCCCGGCAATCTTAATTCCGACCTGTGATTCATCGAACCCGGTGTTTCTCATGATGTACTCTGCATATAAATTAAATGAGCAGGGCAACAATATACAGCCTTGTCGTACTCCTTTCCCAATTTTGAACCAATCGGTTGTTCCATGTCCAGTTCTTACTGTTGCTTCTTGTCCCTCGTACAGGTAAGGCTCCTATATTAGAGTCTGTTTGAAAAGCTGTCCTGTCCAATTCTGGTTTAAAGATTAAAAAAACCGTAAGAGCTATTGCCCATCAACAGGAAGCACCTGGGCAGCAGGCTGAGCAAGCAAGGCACACAGGTCACCTGGTCACAGTCTTCCATGGTATGGTGAAATGTACTTAATTTCTATTTGAATTATAATAATTATTTCTAAATTTGCACTTATACTTATAAATTAGCATGTGCAAATGGACTGAAATCACTGTCCTCTTTTTTTGGTGATGCATTTCCTCTTCTTTGGCAGTTCATAAGTGGCCAAAGGTGCTAACCTTTGATATCTGGTCACATTTCTTGATGCAGCAAGTACTACGTGTGAGCATGCCCACTTACATATGTAGATATCCTTAGTCGGATCAGGACAATTCTGTTTATTATTCTATTTTTATGCATTTTTGGCAATTCCCTTTTCAGGCCTTGCAATACCCTGCTTGCCTTCTCCATCCTAGCATATCAGACACCTAGTAGGGTGGCGGATTTTTGTGACCTTTTCCATTACACACAATTTATTAGAGACAAGTGGCAGCCGTTCACATGGCACACACATATGCACACACAAATCCTGCCATATGCCTCCATTGCTCTGAAAAGCAGAGGTACCCATTAGAGGGTCTGGAGGTACTTCACCTCGGTCAGAGGCTGATCCACTTAGGTTTGGATGCAAAAGAAGACAAATGGCCATTGGCTGTGTTGGTTGGGATGATGGGAGTTGTAGTCTAACACATCTGGAGGACACCAGATTGGGAAAGGCTGATCTGGCCTGTCAGGTAATTTGTGGCTTGCGTTATTGCTGGGGGCTACTGTGTACCCCTTTCATAAGGACTCTTCTCTGGTTTGATAATTGACCATGATTCTGTCTTAGCTCAACCAAGGAGTACAATTTTAAAATCTTGATCTCCATATTATTATTATTACATTTCTATATCGCTCCATAGCCCAAGCTGTCTGGGCGGTTTACAGATGTTCGTGTCATGCTTTCTAGTAGCTAAGAAGAGATCTACCATTTATTATTTATTTATTCATTTATTTATTTCACTTATTACAAGATTTATATACCACTCTACATCCAATAAAATTTCTGAGTGGTGAACAATAAGACGGAAGGGGGTGGGAGGGAAAGAATCAAAATACAGCGTTAAAGTCTTTAGAACCAAATTATGCTAACAAACCATGGCTGGTTAGTCAGGGAAAGCTTGTTTAAATAAAAACATATTCAGCAGGCACTGTAAACAAAACAACATTGCTGCCTGCCTGACATCAACAGACCTGGAGATCCTTAGAGAGGGAACTGATACACTGAAGGCTCTACTTTGGAGAGGACTCCAAACAGACCACACCACAGGTCCATGAGGAACCACCAGGACTTTGCCTTGGACTCAACAGTTTAGTCCAGGGCAAACAGACATCATCATCTTTTAGAACATAGACTTCTATTGGTTTAAAGAGGACCATCTCAAGTTTGAGTGCTGCAAACACTGAAGACTGGCTTTGATTGGTGGCAAAAACAATTAGAACCCAGGAAGGCCATCTGCTCATTCTGCTTTCTTCTCAGAAATGAGGTGATAGGAAGCCCATTACAAGTACATCAAGAGATGCATTATGGGTACATCAACAGGCAGGGAAGAAAATGGTTGGAATCAGCACTGGTGGACCTCACTCACTGCAGGGTCTTGAGGTGGGAAAACACATACCCCGCTGGGCCCATTGCCTCTACCCCTTTCCTCCCTTCTCCCTGCCCGCCATGTCTGTCTCTCCCTACTCTCCTCTTTAGCCCCCTACAGCATTGCCACCACTGCTACCTGCTCTACAGGGTGGCTGAGCTCTCTGAAGGGCTGCGTTGACTGAAAAAGCAGCCAGCGTGGCTCTTCAAAGAGGCGGCTGAGCCCAAATGCCTGGCTCTCCTTCATTAGAGCCAGGCACTGTGGGATGGGTGTCCCTGGAGATTGTTTGTACTGCTTTTCCAGCCAACATGGCTCGAGAGAGCTTGGCCGTCTGCTGGCTCTCTTGAGAGGATCCACAGAGTGGGCAGCAGGAATAGGGTGGGTATGGAATGGGAGACATGGCTGTGTTGGCAGTGTCAGTAGCAGTAGCAAAGGAAGGGAGCCCGGCGGCAGGGCCTCCTGGTGGGTAAGAGTGCAATTCAAGCTCCTCCTACTCCACTGCCCAAGGTGAAGGCTTCATCCTGCTTCATGGGAGGGCTGGCCCCATTTGGAATCACTCCAGGTTATCTCTGAGGAGAGGATGACTGACTGAGCTTATAGGGTGTGTGGAATTTCTGTAGAGGTAAGCATGAGAGGGAACTAGGCTGGGATTTGAAAGAGGGTGAGGTAATCCTACACCAAGTTCCTCAAGAATGAAATCCTGAAAGAAAAGTCAATACTGAGCACTATGTTAGGTTCTCCCTGCAATCTGAAATCTGTTTATATTGCTGAAATATCATATTGACACACCACTCAGCATAACAAACTGTGGGAAACTGGATTTCCTCTTAATGGAATATTCCACCACAACAGTCAGCTTTTCTTGGAATATTCCACTGTTGGTTGATGTTAAAAGGCCATGGAAAACAGGTCTATTCTTGGCTGTCTAAAAAACAACCAAAAACAAGAAAAAAAAAGTCATTGGAGTAGCTTCAGCTTGCAGTGGCCCCTTCATGGAGATGATCTAACCTACAAGTACAGGGAGCATGAGAGCAGCTTGCAAGTGTGTGTGATAATAAATGCCAAAGAGGGAGGCGGGTTGCCTGTGGTGGTGCAGAGAAGCAGCAGGAGTGATTCAGAGCCAAACCAGATGTGACACAGGAGATGTGTTTAGGAGCTGCATATTTGATCAAGGCTGCAGTGTATATGTGCGCTCACCCCTTTCCATGCAGACATTTCTGCTCTGATCAAAATCATATCCCAGAGCTCCTTTCCCACTTGCAGGGGGAAAGATATGGGGTTCCTGTAGCCAGTGCTGGCTCCAGGTTCTGGAGGGCCCTTGGGCAAGACCCATTCCATGGGCCCCCTCCCTCAGGGAGCCTACCTTCTCATCACCGTTGTCACCATCTGCTATTGCTCCTCATCCTCTTTCTCATCACTGCCTCCCCTTGCCATGGCAACGTCTGCTCCTCCTTCTCACCACCACCATTGTCTGGGCCAGCGGTAAGTGAACAAGCAGGTTGAAATGGGGAATAAGAAGAGCAAGTCCAGGGGGCTCTAATCAGTGGCCCCCCGCTGGGGTGTAGACCCCCTGCAGATGCCCAACCATGCTTACCCTTGATGCCAGCATGCCTTTAGCTGTTTTTCCCTTTGCAGAGGAAAAAGATACAAAGGCCTAGATCTTTCCCCCTGCAGGTGGGAAAAAGTAGCTTGGGAGGGGCCCCGAGATCATTCAATGTTTATTCCTTTTTACCACCAAATTATAATATATACATGTGTAATTGTCCTAAAAAGCAGCAGCCCTAACACAAGTAAGCAAGTTATTTCCAATTACTCTGACCCATTGATTGATTGATTGATTTCTATACAGCCCAATAATCAAAGTTCTCTGGGCAGTTCACAAAAATTAAAACCACAAGTCCTGCATAAAAGCAATGTAAAATATAAAAGCATTAAAACTACAGTATAAAAGTACAACAAGCATAAAACCTAGCAGCAATGCAGAGATTTACAATGGAGTAACACATTTACAATATCAAAGCTAAAAGACTAGAATGCTAAAAATTCCTGGGAAAATGAAAAGGTCTTCACCTGGTGCCAGAAACAGTGTAACGTACATACTCTTTCTTTCTTATTTGGGCAATCTCCCCGCACCATGGATGTTCCTAAATGTCTACATGTGTGTGCCTGGACCTATTTAGCTGGGCAAAGTACAACATTTGTAGTCAGAGTGCAATGGGCATATGTAGCTTAGGTGTGGTAAATTTAGTTTTTCTGAAATAATGACACAGAGTGGGTCACCCATTCTAACTGGAAATTCCCAAGTGGACAGGTTGCTCTGCTACACTCCATTTTCTTATTGCACTAGAATCAGGGGTCTATAATAAACTCCTCAAACTGGCACCTGTTCTGCGCTGGCCTCAGTAACTGGCAGGGCACCAGCATGGGACAGCCAGTGTGGTGTAGTGACGAGGGATGTGCAAACTCACCCGTCTGGGTTCTCTGGATGTCCACCCAGCCCCTGCCCCCGCTTGCCAGTCCCTGGACCGCACCTGAGCCCCTCCCACTCCCAGCACAAAAATGTGCATATTCTCATGTGCAAAATGCACATTTTTGCAAAGGCACACATTAATTACCCAGCGTAGCTAGCCACCCGCCATGGCTTAGCGTGACATGTGAACAGGTGAGCTTAACTTACCACACAGGGTTGGTGTGAGGATAAAACTTAGAGGAGGAGGACCATGTAAATTGCCTTGGCTCCTTGCAAGATAAAAAGGTGGGTTATTAATGTAATTACAAATAAATACATGGGCTGAAGCAACCTTCTAGAACAGAGCTTTCCAAACTTTTCATGTTGGTGACACACTTTTTAGACATGCATCATTTCGTGACACGGTAATTCAGCTTTACTAGCAAACCGGAGGTTAAAGTAACCCGTTATAAGAGATATGGACACATACATAAATTGTAATAATGAAATGTATGGGGATACAACATATCTCATGAAAACCTTTCATTTATATTTTTAAAAATATATGATTTGTAAGATAGTAACATACACTGTTGTCATTTATGAGTAACAGTATGTAAATATGTGCAAGAATTTTAAAAAGTTGAGTAACACCAATAACTACTTACCATTTTAATGGGATGTATGAGGTTGATGGGATGAACACAGCTTTTCAATATTTGGTGGAATATTAGATAAAGACACTCGCATTTCGTCATCAAGCATTTTTAAGCTTCCACGTTTCAGTGTCTTTAACTTTGTTGAAAATAAATGGCAGAAATCAAATCATACGTGCCACGTGGTGGGTGGCTTGCTGTTTGCCACATTGGGTTTGGGAGGGTGGCCTCCCTTCAGCCAGCAGCAGGTGAGTTGACTGGGTGACAGCCTGCAGCTGCGCTCGCCCAGGTGATTGGGAGCACGCTGATTCCGAGGCTTCTGGCCTCCACTGAGCTCCGTTCTGACTGGCCAAGATGGCGGACAGCCCGCTCGGTGCAGTCCCAGTCCCAGGCGGCGTTTCCACCTGCGTGGTTCTGGCCTGGCCGCGTGGCAGCACAGTGCGGAAGTCTGCGAAGGGCATGCCCGAAACCATGCAGGGCTGGTGGCCGCTGCCACTTCTCCGTGCTGGCGTCGGCCGAGCTCTGCTCCCAGGGCAGTGCCTCCCTTCCCCTCTCTTCACCCCGCGCCTCTACCTTTCCGGGGAGCGCAGGCTCGAAGCTCCCTGCCTGCCCGGCGCAGCCCTCCCTGCTCTGGGGGCGCCCAGCGGGCCGTTGTTCTCCCTCGCTGCCCTGCAGCCGCACTGAGGATGCGGGGAAGCCTCTCGCCCGAGCTGATTGCAAATTGCTCAACTAATTGCTCCGCTAACTTCAAATTCTCCACACTCCTCGTGCAGCCAGCGTTACCACACTCCTCACCGTACCGCTCCAACACCGCCAATCACGTGCGTCCTACGTCAAGACGCCACATGATCCTAAAGCAGCTAATGTTAAAGCACCTAAGCCTTAGCTGCGAAGCCTTAGCAGCTAAGCTCCTTTAACATTAGCTGCTTTAGGAAGTTCCGGGGGAGGGGCCAAGGGAAGCAAACACAAGTAAGGGAGCTCCGCGGTGCCCTTCCGCACAATTTTCTGCATTTCGCGCAACACACCTACACACTGCCACTGACACACTAATGTGTCGCGGCACACAGTTTGGAAAGCTCTGTTCTAAAATGTCCTGCAGGAATCGGATGCACTTTTTTGGCTGATATAATCTTTAAGTGCATCTCATATCCTCAACTGGAGCTGTTTGACGATACTCTTCCTCAAGACAGGGGAACCTTGTCTCAAATAGTTTCTTTCCCATGTTTACAGGTGAAGCTTTGCAGGCTAAGAGTGCAATCCAAGCCCTTGCAAAGTAAATGTCTAGCCATATCATAGCCTGACAAAATAGCTGCACTGAGTCCTGTAATATTTACCATCTCTGAAACCCATTTTGTGGTGTACAGCTTCCAGGTGACATTCCTGTACACAAGGACACCTGCACCCCAACCCATCAAAGTGGAAAGCGTCGTAACTGCTCAAGCTGCAGTTGAAAAGTGCCTACCTGAAGCTGAAAAAAGAAAGGTAGGAAAGCCTGGAAATAATCTCAAGCAGCACTAGAAGCAAGAGAGGTGAGATATGATCAGAGGCGAAGTAAGCATTTGAGTACGAAGGCTGAGTACATGAAGGCCTAGATTAAGTAAAGAGAGCAGCCTTTGGGATATGGATGTGCTGCAGGTAGGATGATGACCATTGGTCAGTTGGTGGAAAGGTACCCAGAAAGCATGTGCTCCCCAAAAAGTACTGAAACTGCTACTAAGATTTCATGCCATGTACATGTCTGCACTAAAGAACTAACTGTGCAATCCTAAGTGATGCTGTGGAAGCTGAAAATGGTGGCTCAGTTGCCACTTGCCAAGCCAACTCACACTGCCAACTCACACTGGCCAAGGCAGGAAGTGTTTGGGTGGAGCAGTGTTACTGGGTTTTTTCTCCTGCTGTTCTTTTTTTTAACTCCCACCCCCCACCGCTGCCACGATAGTTTCCAATTAGCTACGCCAGCTCCAGGCTGGCGTGTGTGTGTGTGTGTGTGGGGGGGGGTCTCCCCAGGATCAGCCTCTATCCGATCCCTGCCCTGCCCCCACAACACCCCCTTTCAGGACCTACCACTGGTGAGAACACCACCAGGGTAGTTAAGCCCTCAGAGCTTTCCCAGGGTTCAGCTGGAGCCTCTGATTTGAATGTGGCCCCCTGCCAGTTGAGAGGCACCTCCACTTCATTGCAACACCCCTGGAAGGCTGTCAGGATGATGATGTTAAGATTGCTCTGCCTGTCCATAGCAGAAATGGGACAGAACTCACATTTCTAGGTTTCCTGGTTAGCACAGTAGTTAAGAGTGTAAGCTGTGAACTAGGAATTCCTTGGTTCAAATCTCATCCCAGCCACGAATTAACAAGATGGCCCTTGGGCAAGCTACATTTCTCTCCACCTGCAGTATGGGGATAATGATACTGCCCTACCTTACAGGGCTGTTGTAAGAACTGAGATAATGTGTGAAGCCCTTTGAATACTTGAAATGTACTGTATAAATGCTAAGTATTGTTACACAGTGGTTGTTTTGCTATCTGACTAGGTGATCTTTTAGGACACAATTCTATGCCTGTTTAGACAGAAAAAAGTCCTGGCTGGGGCATGCTGCGAGTTGTAGGACTCTTTTCTGCCTAAACATGCACAGAATTGTGTCTTAAGAAGGCTAAGCACCACGCTGTTTGGTTGTCTTGCTTTTTGGAGAAAGAAAAGACTTTTCTGTTTCAAAGTACAGCTCATTATTTCTTCACGACCATCTCTCTTCATGAGAGGCAATTGCACAGCTCAAAGACAATTTACATTAAAAAAAAAGTTGTCTAGTGTGACTTGCCTGAAGTCTATATGTCTCTCATTATAGCTTTGCAATAGTAAAGACATTGCAATCTCTTCTTCCCTCTCATTTGCTCCATTTTCTCTCTACGTGCTTTGGAACAAGATGAGAGTCCTGCTTGTTCCAGCAGGTTGTGGCAAAGTATGGGGAAGGAGCTACAGCTTTTTACTGCTGCAGAACTCTTAAGAGACACAGACATATATTCTTCTGGCAGTCAGCTTATGACACTAACTACATATTGTATGAAGGAAAAGGAACAATCTATTAGAATCATGGTTTCCCATAGTTCCTTAAATTGCACACACAACAAAATTTCATTGTGTGTCACTTCACATGACTATCAAGCCTAGTGCTGCTGCCATCTGGTTGGCCATAGCAGCTACCAGCCAGTGCTGAATTAGCATGCAACTGCACACCTACATTTGGGAGTACAAATGTGGATGTAAAACTGATTTTCAACCACGTGGACCTTAAAACTAAATGAGGCTGAATAAAGTAAGGCTTTGGCTTAACTTACTGTTTGGCATTTTGTACTACTTGCTTTGTAACATGACATCTCTATTGAACACTGAAGGGGAAAACACATGAAAACATCCCCCACCCGGGATATCTGATTGAGCTTTGACAAGGGTAGGCATGGTCAGACATCTGCAGAGGGTCCACATCAGGGGCTGGATTGAAGTATCCAAGAAAAAGGTACAGCTGGCTGGTTGGAACCCTGAACAAGAGCACTCCAAACTGCAACGTTTTATTGCAGGTCCCACTTGTTCCTCTATAGTTTCCAGTGGAGTAGCCCTGTTAGCCTGTTGCACATCCAATGAAGCCAACTCTAATGTTTGTTGTTTATTCGGCCAGTCGCTTCCGACTCTTTGTGACTCCATGGACCAGCCCACGCCAGAGCTTCCTGTCGCCACCCCCAGCTCCCCCAAAGTCGGGTCCGTCACCTCCAGAATATCATCCATCCACCTTGCCCTTGGTCGGCCCCTCTTCCTTTGGCCTTCCACTTTCCCTAGCATCAGCATCGTCTCCAGGGTATCCTGTCTTCTCATTATGTGGCCAGAGTACTTCAGTTTTGCCTTTAATATCATTCTGTCAAGTGAGCAGTCTGGCTTTATTTCCTGGAGTATGGACTGGTTTGAGCTTCTTGCAGTCCAAGGCACTCCCAGAATTTTCCTCCAACACCACAGTTCAATATTTCAAAGCAAATGTGGTAGTCGTTAAGGCAGCCTTCCCCAAGCTGGTGCCCTCTGTTCTGGACTACAGCTCCCAGGATTCCTGTCTACTGACCATGCTGGCTGGGGCTGATGGGAACTGAAGGCCAAAACATCCAGAAAGCACCACGTTGGGGAAGGCTCCTTTAAGGTGCCATAAAACGGTTTGCTACTGCTACACAGGTTTAGTTTAAAAAGAAGATAATGTGGATGCAGAGCGCCCTTGATGTATGAAATCAGAAGAGCCCCCACGATCTTACTGCCACCCTTCATTTGTTTTATGCCCCCCGCCCCCCACGGTCAGAGAGGATCACCGGAAGTGCGCGGGCAGACCACGCGGCAGCGGTCGAAGGGCCGGCGCTTCCGGGTCACGTGCCGGAAGTCGCGAAGCTGGGTGCGGCGAGCGGCTGAGCCGGCCCGCTCTCTCCAAAATGGCCTCGCTGCTGCAGTCCGAGCGCGTCTCGTACCTGGTGCGCGGCGAAAAGGAGATCCGCATGCCGCTCTCGCAGCTCTATTTCTGCCGCTACTGCAGCGAGCTCCGCTCCCTCGAGTGCGTCTCTCATGAGGTACGCGGGGCCGCGCTGGCGGGGGGAGGGGGCCGCGCTGGCGGCGGGGGAGGAGGGGCCGCCGCACGGCGCGGGCGCCTATTGGCCTCTCCCGCTGCCACTCGCTGCTCTTCCTCCTCCAGTTGGTTCGCAGAGGTGAGTTCAAAGCTTTCTCCCATTGGCTCCTGTGGGTGGATCTCGAGCCTGGAGCCTTGATTGGGGCACGTGCCCCTCTGTCGGTGTCATTTCTCTCCCCATTGGACCACAGGGAGGGCGCAGGCTTGTCGCTCCGGCCTTTCGGACGGAGGGGCGGCGCGGCGCGGGTGGGGCGCCCTTCGGCATCTTTATTTACACGGGGTAATATCGATCTCCCTAGTCTCTGCCGTAGGAACCTGTTCTTCCCGTATGCGTTGGCATCACTAGCGTGTAAACCGCGTTCAAGCCTCATTGTATTCCTTCTCAGCCTCTCGGGTGCTTACAGTATCTTCCTTTTACGTTGGGAAACCAGCCAGTTGTTCAACTCTTCTGCGGCTGAACTATGTCCACAGGCAAGCTTGTGCCCTCCATACGTTTTGGACTAGAGCGCTCATCAGCCCCAGCCAGTGTGGTCAGTGGTCAGGAATGATGGGAGTTGAAGCCCAGAACTCACTATTACATACCATATAGTAACCCATAGTCTGTCCCATTTTGTCAGTGGCATGCGTTATGGGAGCTGTTGCCTACTTATATGCAGATCCTTTTGCTCACTATTTAAGCATTACACAAAGTAAGCACCTTCTGTCTTAATCTTGTGTGTCCTTCTAGCAGCTTGTGTGCTGCTGGGTGTTGTTACCTCCATTTCTAGGTGAGACTGTGACATTTCCAAGGCACAAAAGCAATTGTAGGTAAAATATAGTACTTGTATATACTGGACTAGGAGCTGGGAGATCCGGGTTCTAGTCCCCACTCGGCCACGGAAGCTCCCTGGGTGACTTTGGGCCAGTCACAGACTCTCAGCCCAACCCACCTCACAGGGTTGTTGTTGTGTGGATAAAATGGAGAGGAGGAGGATAATGTAAGCCGCCTTGGGTTCCTTGCAAGAGGAAAAAAGGTGGGGTATAAATGCAATAAATAAATAAATAAGATGAATGGTGGTATATTCAGGGCAGATAAAAGAAAGTACTTCTTCATACAGTGTGTAATTAAACTCTGGAATTCATTTCCTCAAGATCTAGTGATGACCTCCCACTTTGCCCCTTTACAAGAGGATTACACAGATTCATGGAGGATGAGGCTATCAATGGCTACCAGTCACGATGGTCATATATTACCTCCGCTACCAGAAGCAGTATGCTTCTGCATAGCAATTGCTGGGGAGCACAAACAGAGAGGTACTACTGCACTCACATCCTGCTTGTGGGTTCCCTTAGGCATCTGGTTGGCCACTGGGGGAACAGAATGCTGGACTTAGACAGGGCGTTTGTCTGACGCAACAGTGTTGTTCTTATGATCCCTTATCTTACGATCTCCCAAGGTTATTTTGTACTTATAGTAGTATTAAATAGTGTTTTTTCTCACAGTATTCTTTTCTCCAATCCATTTGGTTATTTAGGGTTTTATTGTATGAATTTATTATACAGAATGGCCATTTATCACACAGGCATTCTTTTAACTCACGCTTTTTGTTCATCCCTTACACTGCAGAGAATAGAGAGCACCAGTTAATTATACGCAACCCAAGTTCTGCTCAGATTTACTGAATGGGCAAAGCAAGTTTTGCTCTCTGTTAAATACCAGAATACAAAGGTATTTCTAAGGCTCAAAATGATGGGGGGCGGGTGATATTGCAAGCTATAACAAATGTCTAAAGATTAGCGTATGCCTCCCGCACCTATTTTTGATGCACTTTGTGGTTGGAGTTGCAACTCCCAAAATATAAACTCTTACTTACATTTCTGTACCACACCGTAGGCGAAGCTCTCTATGTTTTGGACTCTGATTTGTTCTGTTTCCCCTCTTGTCTTGTTTGTCATGGATCCACTGTGTGTAGATGAGCCTGGGCCATCTCCATCTTTAAGCAGATCATAAGCACCAGCATTGAGCAAATAACACCTGTCAACCAGCACTGTAGTCAGATGTTCTTGGCATGAAAACTTTTTTCGTTAAAATCTTGATCTCTGAATGTAAAGCATGTATGCTTTCTTCCCCAGATTTTCAGTTTTAGAAATACCTGGCAAAAAAGTAACTTTATATGAGTGCTGGTGAGCTTGGACTCATTTATTAAGTTCTGTAAGCAGTTGGAATCCAGTAAGATAGGTTGGGAAATAAATTTTAAGCATAGCTCAGTAAACATGTTTTCTGTGCAAAGGGTCCCAGTGGAAAGCCACTGCCCATCACAGTAGACCAGGGGTGTTGAACGTAAGGTCCACAGGCCAAATCCATCCTGCCTGAGAATCCAGTCCAGCTCTCTGGGGTTCCCCAAGTGGCCATGCCCCCTGCCCTGCCCCCCCCCCCAACTGCCAATTATTTGGTGGTTTTCTGGCTTTTGCACAGATCTTTCCTATTCTGAAAGGTTGAAATGCATCTCTTAAAGCTTAGTTACTGGCAGTAAGAAGCTAAAATATGTTAGTATTTTTTTGATATTTTGGCCCTGTTTGTTTTTCCTTTGACACCACCCACCACTCGAATACACCCCCCCCCAAGAGGTACTCCAGAATGGAATTCAGCCTTAGCTCTGAAAGAGGTTTAACATCCCTACATTAGACCATATTGGTATAAGACGGCATCCTATGTTCCTTGCTTTTTGCATGAAAGATGGAGGAAGACAGTGGTAAGGAACTATTTTGCATGTTAGTCTGTTTTTTTAAAAACATTTCTGTATAACCCAGCAGAATGGGGACAGCATTAATATTGTTGATCGTTATACATCAAACTCTTAACTGTACTGAAGGCGAAATAAAAAGCAAGTGGTCAGAACATAAACCCTGGTTTATCCTGTGTCATCAGACAAGGGTGCAGGGCAGATTTCTTCAACTTGAAATGAATATATTTTTTTCCTGGCATGTCAGTGTGCTTTCTCAGAAGAGAGTGAATACATTTTCATCCGAGTAATTAAACGGGTATGTCAGAAATGCCCCGTGTAGATAGGCAGTAGAGTCACCACTGAGCCACATTCTTTTTCCCTACCCGTGCATGTGACATTCAACTTATTTATCCATATATTTTGCATTCGCTTGTCAGCTAATAGTTTCATTCCTTGCTAAATGACCAAAATTGGTTTCAGGCTAATGGAAACATTGTTCTCCATTATTGTAGGTCTGCTGATGTAACATGTTGTTACTTTTTTGTGAGAATCAAAACACGAAATGTGCTTAAATCGGATGCCCTTTGGTTTTAAACAGATATGAGGAATTGGTGTGCTAAAAAGCTTCCAGAACTTTATTAGCGCTCCGTTCTGTCTCAAAGTAGCCAATCCAACATTTGCTCTTGTGGGAAAGTTCTAACATATGCCAGATTTAACTAAGATGGTTAGAACTCCTTGTGCTATTTGTAAGCAAATGTCTGTGACTTTTTTAGACTTCAATCCTGTATACACTTATCTGTTCGTAAAGCTCATTGAACTCAGTTACTTCTGAGTAAACATGTTTAGGATTTTTCTGTTAGAGTGTCTTATTCTGGCATAACAATCCTGAGTAACCAAGGGGCAAACCAGCCAAAGCACTCAAATGTGTGAAACAGAGCTCCAGCTTCTTGTTCTTAATGAAAAGCAGTCTCAGGAGGCTGCAATTTTGAGTAGAGCGTGTGTGTCTTTGTGTCCGTATTTGATCCTGTCAGTCACCCTCAGCGTTTCTGAGGGTGCCGCATGCAATAGAGCATTTTGTGTTGCAGCACCGACTCTCTGGAACACTTTACCAACTGACATTAGACAAGCCCCCACAGTTCAAATGTTAAGATGTCTTCTTAAAACTCATCTCTTCACACCGGCTTTCCCTGAAGTGTGACCTACCCAGCTATTGTCTGTAGCATACACATATATATATATATATATATATGTATGTATGTATGTATGTATATGTATATATATACATATAGTGTGCAGTTCTACTGTTGATTAATTTTGCATTGTATTGTTTTAGTATTAGATTTATTGTTTGCTGCAATTGTATTTAGCTCCCTGCTTTGATACGTCTGTAGAAAGTGGTATCTTTATTTGACTAATAAATGAATATCACCATTGTCTGTATTTCCACTCAAAAGCCATTTTACTTCTCCATAGGGTTAGAGGTGCATGTGTACCAGGGTAAATTTGCATCTGTAGGTCTGTGGGGTGAGGAGGAAGCAATGGTGGGGGAATAATTTTTACGGGAAAAGTTGAGCACCTTTCTTCCACATTGGTCCTCTGTGCAAAATTGCAGCATCCCAAAGTTCCTTTTCTTTCTTTTTTTCCTTTTAAAGTTGGGGTCTCGTTACACACATCTGTGTGTGCCATGCAGTTTGTTCTTAAATCATCTTAACAACATACACTATTTCAGGATGTTTGAGCACGATGTTCTACGTCTGGAACAACCCAACCCAAGATTCAGGAGTGTTGGAAATAAAGTAATTCAGTGTAGATTTCTTACCCCGATATTTCCACTAAGGTTCAGGATAATTCAGATGGTGAGGTCCATGAGCATAGCCATGTGGGAAGTTCTTAGCATATACTTCAGAAACGGATTTGTTATATTCCAGCTTAATAATAAATAGTAAGAGTTGCTTTCAGCCAGAGGGCTCCTAGCACTAACATTTAAAAGGCAATTATGCAGGGATTTCGTCATTTCTTCCTTTTATTTTACAATAAAACCCTTGTCTGGAAGCATCCAAAGAAATCTTCATACCTCTTTGGTCCTTGGTCATTAGGAGATTGTTTTTCTTTGTCAGAACATCTTGTGGCAGAAGATAGTGAAGATAAATTCCTGCATTTAGGTGAAGATATTCCATATGAGCCTGCCTGGATTTTAAGATCCTCAGGAGAGACCCTTCTTTCTCTCCCACCACTGTCAGAAGCACTTTTGATGGGAAAATGAAAGAGGGCCTACTTGGTGGCTGCTCCCAGGCATTGGAACTCCCTGCCAAAGGAGTTCAGGCTAGCACCCTCTTTGTTGTCCCTCGACCAGCAGGCAAACACATTTTTTAATTCAGGCAGGCTTTTGGCGTATAAGCTGATTTGTCCCTAAATTGGGTTTTTAATCTGGTTGGGGCTGTTATTTCTTATTCATGTGTTTTTATTTATTTTTATATTTGTGTTATATTGCATGTGTTCATGATGAGTTTTAATTACAATGTTGTTGTTTTCACTGTATTCTGTTGTTAGTTGCCTTGAGCATTATTTTTATTGAAAAGAAAGGATATATACAGTACTGTGTAAAAGTCTTAGGCCACCATTAGATTTGTTGTTTTAGCAATGGTATAATGACCATATATAATTATTTCTCAGTCTCTTCATTAGAATACAACCAGAAAATACAGGAAATTTGTATGCAGTATTCAACAATAGGAAAAAAAAATCAGAAAAAAGCTTCCATTGGCTAGAGTGGCTGGGTGACCAGCCAGATGGGCGATTAATAAATTTAATAATAAATAAATAAATAAAGTGGCAAGTATTTAGTGTGACCTCCCCTTACACTAGAGTAACAGCAGGTGCCTGGCCAGGAATGGTCTTCGTGGAAGGGTAGCAGCTAAGAAACCACTTTTGTGGAAGGGGAACAGGGTGAAAAGGCTAAGATATGCTAAAGCTCACAAAGATTGGAATGAGGATCAGTGGAAAAGAGTATTATGGAGTGATGAATCCAAGTTTGAAGTTTTGAGGTCCAGTCGTCAACAATATGTGAGAAGAAGCGTTGGAGAGAGATGGACGAATGAGTGCTTACGGCCTTCAGTGAAACATGGTGGAGGGTCTGTCCTGGTTTGTGGCTGCATTTCTGCCAGTGGTGTTGGTGATCTTGTCCGTATTGATGGGATCATGAATTAAAACCTGTCTGTACTTTTCAGCATTCATCATGCCATTCCTTCTGGAAAGTGCCTGATTGGGAATGGTTTAATTTTTCAGCATGATAACGATCCCAAGCACACTGCTAATGCAGTGAAATCATATTTAGCAAGGAAAACAGCTGATAAAACTGACAGTCATGGACTGGCCTCCACAGAGTCCAGACCTGAATATTATAGAGGCAGTATGGGATCATCTGGACAGAGAAAAATAAAAGACAACCTACATCTAAAGAAGAACTCTGGGAAGTGCTGAAAGAGGCCTGGTATTACTTCAGAAAATTTCAGGACAGTCTCCCCAAAAGAGTTCAAGATGTTCTTAGAGCCAAGGAAGGTCACACTAAATACTGACTTTTGCCTGTACATATTTCCTGTATTTTCTGTTTGTATCTTAATACAGAGACCAAAAAATAATTATGGATGGTCATTAAAACTTCGCTAAAACAACAAAGCTGGTGGTGGCCTAAAACTTTTGCACAGTACTGTATATATGTAATAAATAAATGGCTTTCTTCTTCACTGGCTCTGAGTTTTAAAATACTCCTACTCCTATAATGCTTTTGAGTGTACTGTATTAGTATCACTATATGATAGATGCAGGGGATTGAGGCTGAGATGGGGTGACTTGCCTAAAGCTGCTTGATGAGTTCATGGCAGAGATGAGAATCAAACCAGGGATTTATTCATAAGTCAGTCTCTTAGCCTATCCTGCATCAGAAAATGCACAGATCCTTTTCATTAAATACAGCATTGGAGAAGGATTTGGTGAAGGATAATGGCATCGAATGAAGCCTTTTTTTAAATTGTTCCTTAGGTGGATTCTCACTATTGTCCCAGTTGCTTGGAAAATATGCCATCCGCTGAAGCCAAGCTGAAGAAGAACAGGTAAGGCTGCATACCACTTCTGCAATCTTTACCCCCTTCAGATCTTTCCTTTATGCTTTTGAACAGTCTATTCTCTATCAGTGTATACTTGTCTACAGATTTATTTGCTTAGATCCCAACACCTAAGTAAGAATCTGAAACAGTTTTGAAAATTCCTGCAGTATGGATTTTACTTACCATGTGATCTCATTGGGATGAAGAATATGCCTCTGTGCGTTTAACTTCGCACTCTATTTATATTCTATATTGCCTGTCTCAGACTTCTGACTGTACTGGATAAATAGCGTTGGAGTGACTCACACTTGAATGTGAGGTTGTTTACTTCTCACCTTCCGGATATATCTGATCTCATTATGTTGTAAGAAGAACACTGTAGAATATTTTCGTTTTAACCTGTTGCCAGTGTTCTCCCGTGCTGTAAGAAAGTCTTTAGGATGTATTTACATCTGTCATACTCTATCATCAAGTGTGTTTTCATGTCATTCTGAAACAAATCCTGAGCCATTATGTTTTCCTTGAATTCCTACACAATGTGTAAAGTGCTTCAGTGCGCTCAATATTGAATCTTGCATGCTTACTGTGACCAGATCTGCAATGTGCCTACAGCAGCTTTTCTGCCTATTCATGAAGCGGGTGGGGAACCTGTTGGTTGATTCTGTGCAGTGCTTTCTTTCCTAGTGAATCCTTTGGGTAAAAAAAAATGTTCTTTAAAACTCTTCTTTGATACAGTTCCTGAAAATCAAGAGACTTGCTCTCCAGGCTGAAGCCCTGAAGTACACTCTTTATGCTTGATTCTTCCCATTCAGGTGTGCTAACTGTTTTGACTGCCCTTGCTGTATGCACACTCTCTCTACCCGAGCAACAAGCATCCCTGCTCCACTGCCTGATGATCCAGCCAAGACTACCATGAAGAAAGCTTATTATCTGGCCTGTGGCTTTTGTCGCTGGACTTCCAGAGATGTTGGCATGGCAGATAAATCCGTTGGTGAGTGGCACTGCTTGTTGCAATGTTTTAAGAGTTGTTTGAAAACTCCTCCGTTACACATTGTGCATAGAGCCATACTTAAAAATTGGACTGATATTTTATTATGTTAATTAGATACTAACATTGGAAAGGCAAGTTGGAGGGACCTGTAAAAAAGGAATGGAGGTTAACTTTCGGTGGCAAATGGAGGCTGTTCCTCACCATCTTGAGGAGGCAAATTCCATATATTAACTATGTGCTGTGTGTGTGAAGAGGTGCTTCTTTTTTGTCTGTCCTGAATCTCCCACCATTCAGCTTCATTAGATGACCCCAGGTTTTAGTAGTATGAGAGAGGGATAAACTTTTCTCTCTCTCTCTCTCTCTCTCTCTCTCTCTCTCTCTCTCTCTCCTTCCTTTCTTTACACCATGCATAATTTGGTACACTTTGCAGAAGTGTACAAAAGGACAGTGTACAGTATTCCAAGTACAGTTGCATGATGGTTTTGTATACAGGCGTTACATTATTGGCAGTTATATTCAGCCCTTTTCTTTAAGATCCATCACAGCTACTGCACACTGAGTCAGTGTTGCCATTGATCTGTCCACCATGACACCAAGATTCCTTTCTTGGTCAGTTACAGCCAGTTCAGACCCTATTAGTGCATCACCTGGAGACTCCAGGGAGCCGGTAAAGCAGAGGAACCTGGGAAGGCTAGTATCTCATTCCAGGAGCTCTTAGGAGGTATGAGGAGTTTCCCTAGAGTTTTTCCACCTGTATTGGCTGAAGGGAGCAAGCCAGTACCATTAAGTATCCACTTCCTCAGGCTCCAGGGCTTGCAGTGATGTGCTGCCCTCTGCTGCCAGGGCATTCTTCAGCAGCAGGACAGGACTGTGCCTGGCGAAAGCTTCATTAGGTGACATTTTGGTGGGAAGGCAGGGAGGTAATTCTGACCTCCTGCTATTTTTCTGCATGGGTGGGTGCATCTCTACTGTGGGTGGAGAATCTCACCAAATCAGCAGAAACACCTAATTTTCTATCTTCACAGTCCATGCACCAGCCTTCCCCAATCTGGCCATGCTGGCTGGGAATTATGGGAGTTGCAGTCTAAAACATCTGGAGGGTCCCAGATTGGTGAAGGTTGCCATACACAGTCCTTGGAAGGGTGTGTGTGTTCTCCTTTTTCTTCCTCTCATACATGCTTTCATGATACATATGGGAGAGTTGCCTTAGTTAGAACTTTATTCGCCCTGTAGAATTTGTTTCCCTTGTATATTGGAAGGAGGTGCATAATCCTTCCCCACCCACTGATTGTCTCCTGTAAATCTCTTCCCCTCCTCAAGCTGTGTTTTTACTGTGCTTTCCCATAAGTGAGCTCCAAGGAGCCGAGCCAGACCTCTGTGGAAATAACCATCAGGGAAAAGGGGGCATATATAGGGAACACTTGGCAGGTGCAAGATAGAGTTACATCAGCTCTCTCTTGTCTGCCAATCCTCTCCTGCAGATACTTCCCCATGCCCCTACATTCATGCTCGCCTACAAACACACATTTAGAAAACTCATGTTTGCTGGTATATTGTTCAGTTCGGTTGTCTGCCTCAGGGCATGCAGGAGAAGGTAAAGCCCACAGTATCTGTCACCGAAAGATACCAGATATACCAGACAATGCTCTTAGTGGGATGAAAGGAACAGGGAAACAGGCAGTGACTTTGGGTATGTTTCATTCTGTTTGTCCTGTGCATGAAGTATGATTTTTCCCCTGTCTTAAATTTTTGTTGTTGTGTTGCAGCTAGTGGAGGTTGGCAGGAGCCAGAGAATCCTCATACACAAAAGGTAACTAAAAGGAAACACCTCTGTTTTAATACAGTGGCCTCAAAAAAGAGGAATGCTTTCATATTGGGTCCACTTTTGCCTGTCACTAATTCACAGAAAAGAAATTGACTTAAATTTGAGAGGATGACTCTTGCCTGATTGAAGCTAGGCAGCTTCTTCCCCCAACTGATGTAGCATTGTAGCATCAAACTGGGACTGGAGTACATCGAGTAGTCCAACAATCTCCCCACAGAAGCCATTCTTTGTGATACTCCCCTGCGGCATTGATCTTTCTGGCTCCAATCTGCAGTTTGGACTAGCAGCATGATCAGTACAGGGATCGGCACAATCTGTGAATCACCTCCAGGAGCAGGAT
The DNA here is from genome assembly GCF_057233095.1 of Heloderma suspectum. Lineage (NCBI taxonomy): Eukaryota > Metazoa > Chordata > Lepidosauria > Squamata > Helodermatidae > Heloderma > Heloderma suspectum. The sequence continues at coordinate 267,669,409 of NC_139459.1, read as the reverse complement.
GATGCCTATTGCCCAGGCTAGGGTCTCTTCCCCAGCTCCACAATTCTGCACTGACTTGGGTCTTCCCACCCAGAAGCAGCATTGCTACCATACAGGAGTTTTTTGAGAACAACCCTCTTCTTCCAGGCCTCCTCTGCTATCAGCTTGTCCCAGGCTTTGAGATGCAGGATGTGGCTTGTCTCCATATAAGAGAGATGATGCAAGACATATGATGCAGTTCAAGCTTCCTTTTCAGTTGCTCTGCTCAGTGGCTGTTTTTCAGAAAGGCAAGATTGGGGTGCAGCTGTTAGGATAGGCTAACTGGGCTAGTTCCTGATATCAGAGGTGGTGGGAAGAGGAGGTACTGCTCCAGCCCAACACAACTCCTGCTCAGGCACCAACATCAGCAGTGGTTGTGTGATCAGCCCAGGAAAAGAGGTTTGACTGCAAGTCACTCTAGTTTGGAGGCTGAGTCTATGCTTGGACAGGCTCTCATACACCTTCCTAGGCATAGCTGTATGCATGAGCCTTCTCTTTGACCACTACAGGAACCGTGGAAGAGTTTAAAAAAAAAAATCGCGATTCCTTGGTCAGCACTGAAACCTGTCTGTGTGCTGGCTTCAGCAGAGAGAGAGCCATGTTCCACACAGCCCAGCCCGTGTGTTTTTGTAGCTTTGAAACACTTGTGAATCTTTTGGACTTAGACATTCTTGCTTGGACATTAGACTCTGAAATAATCCCCCCCCCCCATTTCATTTTATTATATTTCTATACCACCCCATAGCTGAAGCTCTCTGGGCGGTTCATAAAAATTATGTGGAATTTGTGCAGTTGCACCTTTACATCTATACTAGGGTTAACATTTTACCAGTCAAATAAGTGCCATGCTGGATCAGACCAAGGATCCATCTAGTCCAGCATTCTGTTCATACCATGGCCAACCAGCTGCCCGTGGGAAACCCACAATCAGGACATGAGTGCAACAGCACCCTCTTGCCCATGTTCCCCAGCAGCTAGTGTACACAGGCATACTGTCTCTGATACTGGAGGTAGCAAATAGCCATCAGGATATTAGCCATTGATATACTTATCCTCCATGAGTAGCCTTATCCTCCATGAAACTTAGTCAGGTGTCTAGACAAATATATATATTTTACTTAGATTTATTAAAATGCAGAATATAACAAGAATTTTAAAACCCTCAAGACTTCCAAGACTTCAGAATCTAGCCCCACCCAGAAGCTTTACAGAGCTCCATTCCAGATCCCACGGAAGATTGACCCACCTCTGCACAGCAAATGCAATGTACTATATCAGCATGCACATAAATATCAGTGGCAAAACAAGCTTGGCTAGATGTCTCTTGGCTTTGGATCCTCCAATTTTGGCAGCCAGTGAAGAGGGTGACATTCTGGCTAGCTGGCAACCCTTGACCTATGCCACTGTGATTACTTTGTGTGCCTTGTACTTCCTCCTGGATCTCGTGTACACTAGTTCAGACACTTGCAGTCACAGCATGTTGTCAGAAGGAGAAGCAAAGCCCATGTGACTTAACTGGGGAAGAGAAAAGGCAGAAATATCTTAGAGGTGTGTGTATGTGTGCTTCTAAATGAGAGGTGTGTGGCCCTGACTCCAAGATTATGGCGTAAAGCGCCTTCTGTCATTGCTGTTGGATGAAATCATGATGCAGTTAAAAAAAAAAAAAAAAAGATAGGCTACTATGTACAGTCAGGGTTTGCCTAGCATCCCAATCTTAACCCTTACATGATTAGGGTCCTTGAAGAATTTGGTCTTTGTGAATTCTGATATGAATGGCCTAATTTGCACCTTCTGGACTAATGTGTAGATCGGAACATAGTTATCCACCAGTTTTCACACTTCCTAAAAGTTCCAGCACCTTTCTCAGTCAAAAAACATATTTAGAAATGTGTATTTTGAAAGAAAATGTGTATTTAACTGAATTTTCATGTGGGTTTTTAATTGTAAATTAATGCAGAAACAGGATAAAATGCATTTCTCAGTAAATGCAGCAATGATATGAACCAGAAATAGACTGGTCTCTCCACTTCTGTACATTGTATGGTGTGCTGAAAAGACAGAAGGTAAAACCTTGAGGAAGTATGAGATTGTCAGCTTTAGTTTCTACTAATGAAAAATTAGTGATTGTCACATATGGGCATAATGGTATATGTTCAGCATTCAATACTGTTTTAAAAAGAAAAGACTGATAAATGAATAAAGGGATGGACAATGCTAGAAAGAGAAATATAATTCTTCTTGCTTTGTCAAGAACACTTTTTTCTTCCATTTCACTGTTTAAAATGGCATTCCTTCCTATGCAGGTTAACAAACTGGTTGAGTATTATCAACAGCTGGCTCAGAAGGAGAAGATGGAGAGAGATCGAAAAAAACTGGTTCGACGCCGACCCTACATGCCGCTGGCTTTCTCGGTGAGCTAGGAAAACAGTACAGAATTCTGGGGCTCCCACAGTGACAACAGAGCCTTTTAAATCGCAGACAATTAAATTGTAATTGTCCTTCTGCTTGAGGTTTCTAAAAAGGAAGCAAGCAAAGAACACTTCATGGGAAGCTTATCCATTATCTTCCATAAGCAATTTCTAAACAGCTATGTGTAGAAGGATTCCAGAATACTTTACTGTTCACTAAGGGTTATTGTACCCTAGAGAAATGTAGGCACTTGTAATTTGGCACCCCAGAGGAACTCTGCTTTTGTATTAAGGAGAGGATGACTTAAAGTCTGGGCTCAAAATCAGATTTGAGCCCAGATGCTAGTGCTTTCAGTTTTATAATGCTGGCTGACAGTAGCAAAATACTTGCTGATGAAGCTCACAGTCGGCACAAACTTGCTGAGATTTGACTATTTCATTTTAATTTTCAGCGGTGCAGCCTGTCTTGGTGTCAAATGAAAGGCTTAGTTTTGCTTAGCTGAATAATTTTGCATATGCATGCTGCCTCTTGGATAACTGTATAACTTGCTTGCTCTGTGCATTTGCTCTTGTCTTTATTCCTGCATTTTTCTTGTCTCCGTTGCTACCTGCTGCTAATTTGGGGGCTCTTCGCAGCAACACACTATACATGTAGTGGTAAGTTCCTTCTGATAGTGCTAAAGCCTTTGAAATCACTTGCATTCTACTGGTGTATTGATCTTTACTGTAACCAGACTTCTGGTCTTGCAGGTGCTTATAACAGTACGGTTGAAAGCCACTTTGACTAACAGGAATATGGACTTGGGTCCATCTTTTACAACTAGTTGCTATACTTATTGTTATGGTCTTTGAGTACATTTTTTGTACATACAAATAGAGTTTTGCTGGTGCAAGCCTCTGTTAACACAGTGTGTGATCAGAGTGCTTTCTTGGTGGACTTGGCTGCAGTTCAGGGCTGCCAACTGGTTATTCTGGGACAGGTACACTCCTTGTGTTCGTGGGGCGGGGCTGTGGGGGAGTATGATCCTTGCTCATGTGACAACCCCACTGAGCTGTGGATGAACTATAATATGTTCATATATGTCCCCTGTCTGCAACCCTGCTGCTGTTTTTAGAGATCTGTTCAGTAGCATTCCTTGCACATACACAATCTGTCCCTCTCTCTTTCTCTCTCCCACCAGTCATTAACACCATCTAATTAAAATATAGTATCTGATGTGACATAGGTAGATTTCACACCCTTTTCTCCAGTCCATGTGCACTTACATCTTTTTTTTTTACTAAAAAATATAAGCCATACACCATCACTTTACAAAATAGCACATAAACCAGTAGCTAGGAAAAAGGACTGGTACCTGAAAAATCTTCAGTAAATCCCCATCCTAGGCCCCCTACAGCCAATGATTTTGACAGTAATTTCCTATTTGTAGTTTGGAAATAATATTTCATTTATTTTGCTATATCTTCAATCTGCCCAATAACCAACGTTCTCTGAGCGGATTACAAACAGCTAAAGGACTAAAATACCATACAGACAGTTAAAAATATTATATATATATATATATATACACACACACACACACACACACACACATATACACACATACACACACACACACACACACACTACAAATACTTAATAGAACAAAATACAATAGAAAACTAACAGCACAAGACTAGATAAAACAGCCATAAAAATCTAGGAACTAGAGCTCTAAAATGCCTGGGAGAAAAGAAAGATGTTTGCCTGCTACTGAAAAGATAACATAGGCACCAGGCAAACTCTTTGGGGAGGGCATTCCAGAAGCGGGGTGCCACAACTGAGAAGGCCCCCTCTCTTGTAGCCATCTGCCTAGCTTCCTTCTGTGGGGCACCTGGAGGAGGGCCTCTGAAGATGACCTGAGGGTTTGAGGAGGTACATATGGGAGGAGATGTTCCTTTAGATACTCTAGTCCCAAGCCATTTAGGGCTTTAAAGGTCTGCACCAATAATAATGACTTAACTTGCAGGATCTTTGGAAGAATAAAGAAGGCAAATAATTTAAGGCGCTCTGTTCATTAAAGTTGCCGTATGAGTTGTTGCTTATAATGTTGGATCCAATGACCCACAAGTGGAAGAAAAACAGCAGCTGGTGTTTTGCACACGTTTTTGCAAAAGTGTGATACAGTGTAGGTTCTGTAGTGGTTTTCTTGCTTCTACGGGGGTTGTATGACTTCTTGTGCAAGCAAAAAGCTTCTTTCGGTTTAGTTTCACTTTGCTAATGCTGCCATCTAGCACTAGATGTAAAATGAGCCTTTCATGAGCAGAACTGAAATTCTACATGCAGAAGGGCACCTTCGAGTCCAACTTATTTCTTGCAGGTTGACAGGCTTAAATATTTTTATCTGCTATAAAATCTTTGTCACTATTTCAAATGTAGTAACTTGTTAATGAGTAGCTTGCCTGATAGTAGTCAACCTGAGATGTAAACAAACCTGATTCCATACCATTACCAGCACTGTGTTCCTTCATGTCTGACTGCGGTCAGTGTTGTTTCGGCCCACCGCAACACATTCCCTCCCAGTATGTGAACAACCATGTTCTAAATTAACTACCTTAGGGAGCAATCCTATCTCCCCTAGACAGTGTCTGGGGGCGTAGGATTTTCAGTTTCTGGGTTCTGAGATTGGAAGCAGGGCTCTGACCTCAGAGCCCAGAAACCCTGTTCCCCACCCCTTCATAGTCAGGATGGTTCTCTCTGTGCTGGCTATGTCTCTGCACACAGAAACAGAGCGTGGAGACGGAGAAAAGGGGGCACTCCTGGGGGAGGGGAGGAGACTGCAGAAGCTGGGTTATGCAGCTTCCTATGCACGGTGTGGCCTTACCCGCTCCCGAAGCTCCCTGGCTAGAAAGGTGAAATCACTTGTCTAGCCAAAAATGCAAGGTGGCCGGAGCATGGAGGCGAGAATCGCCTCTGTGCTCCCGCCATCCTGCATTGGATAGTTGCCAGCCTCTGAGTTTGGAGGCTGGCAACTGTCTCCACAGGATTGCGCCCTTAACCATCAAGTGGACCCTCAATATGATCACTGAATCAGAATAGTTTAGGGTAGGTGTTCTTTGTTTTCCAAGTGGCACGCTGCTTCCCTTTTCTAGCTTTTGTATATTTGTTTCATTTTACTAACCAAATTACCACAAATTGCTTTGAGCAGAAAAAACACTCCTTCTAAGTGGAGTGCTTTTTATACGCTTGACCACTCATACTTCTCAAGCTGTCAGAAACCATGCAGACTTGTTTCAGTGAACAGGCCTAAATTCTCTTCTGTTTTCCCTTAGGATAAGTATGGCCTTGGAACCAGGCTCCAGCGCCAGAGGCCCGGAGCTCCCATCAGTGCCCTTGCTGGACTCGCGTGAGTACAAGGCTCCTTCATATGTGTGGTTGGGGGTGAAATGATGTCTCTCGCAGCAGGCTGACAAACTACCACTCGCTTGTTGTGAGGGCGAATTGCCCCCAGATTATCGTGGGTGATCCAGTATCTTCCTTCTGCAACTGATCTACTGGCCCTTTAGAAAGAAGAGAAATCCACGGCTCATTTCACTGCAAAATGAGCTTTAGGTGCTAATGCGGGGACAACTCAGCTGGTACTTTCACAGTTGTGCCTGACCCCTTCTGCTTCCTTTTACCGACAGCACAGCTGCTCCAGTTGTTTGTCCTTGGGTTTTGTGCATGATTGAGAACTCTTGATTTTCTGAGCCAGTTCATTGTTAGTGATACTGTGGGCTTTACCTTTTCCAGCATGCCCTTAAAGCTGAGTCCTTTGGAATTCAGAAGGTTACACTTTTGTTCATTCCTTGTATTCAGTGGGCATTCAGTGGGGCTTAACTGTGGTAAGAATCGGAGCCAGGCAATCCTACCTACTCTTGATTGCTGACTTTTGTTTGTTTTGAAAAGCCATTTTGTGAAGGAGAGATTGAAAGCAGGGTGTGGGATGACGCTTAATTCTTTCCTTGTGTGCCATTTTCTTATTCCAAATCTTCCACTGCAAGCAGCTTCCCTTCTCCACTCCCCCGTAGGAGTGTGTGGGCTGCAAACTCTAAAACCCATGTGGGGAGGAACGGATTGGTAGGGAGGATTTAGACCTGGCGAAGAGTTGCCTGATCCCTTTGCTGCTGCTTCTATGTTGTCCATTGTGCTCTCACAAAACAGCTCTTTAAAAACCAAAAAGGGGAGCGATCAGATTACATTCACGGTGTATAATATGTGGTTTGGCCTTAACTTCCAAATAATCATGAGTAGGATCAGCCTGTATGTCAGCATAGGCAAAAATTTGTGTTTTTTGGTCTTTGTGGGGAGAAAAGGAAGGACTATTTTGCCAGTGGTGTCCTTCTGCTCATTGAAAGCTCTTTGAGCCAGGTGAGGCTTCTGTGAACAGAAGGGTGGGTAGGTGATTTTTGTTGATTCCCCCTTTCTCCAGCTACCTGTGCTGCCCCCCCCCCCAATATGTTGGTGGGGGGACCTTCTTGAACAGCATTGGAGATGGCTTTGTGGGCTGTAGGAGAGGGGGAATTTGCAAAATCCTTCCTCTTCTGTTCACAGAAGCCTCCACTGGATCAAAGACCTTTCCAGGAATAGAAGGACAGCACTGGATACAGCCCACTATTTCTTTCCTTCCAGTTCTTTTTTTTCTTCTTAATTCTGTAATACCAGAACAGCATGCATGCATTTATTTTCTCATTCATATATATATTTATTTATTTATTTATTTATTTATTTATTTATTTAAGATGTGAGATTTAAGGATACCTTTAAAACATACCTGTGGGGGAGGGGTGGTAAAGCTAGTAAAAGTAAGGCTAATGAAAGATTGGTAGCTTCTATATTGACATGCAAATCTGTTTTATAATCTCCCAAAGAAGGCAACATTACGTTAATATTTCAACTTTCAAAATTACTAAGTTAAACAGAAGGTCTGCTGAGCAATTTGTTCTGCTCATGCTGTAGCTTTGTGTTACTACTCTAGATGTTGTAAGGTGGTTTGAATCGTTGCTTTACAAATGTTTGCTTCTTCAGTTGGGCCAGTAACTTAGTATTGTTGAAGCTGTAATGTTCTCAGTTACTTCTAACAAACTTCTTCCTACACTAAGCAGTCATTTTCTTATCTTTTGCTTCAGGTTGAAGGAAGGAGAGGACCAGAAGGAGATAAAAATTGAACCTGCTCAGGCTGTGGAGGAAGTGGAACCTCTTCCTGAGGATTATTACACAAGACCAATCAATCTAACAGAAGGTAAGAGCTTAACATATCTCCAGTACGTTTCTTCCCCAAATTGATGAATTTGAGCTCTTGTTGCTCAAAACTGTTGAGTAAGAATTTTAATTTTTTGCACTTTGTATTCTGTGGACAGTGACAACCCTGCGGCAACGCCTCCTGCAGCCAGACTTTCAGCCCATCTGTGCTTCTCAGCTTTACCCACGTCATAAGCATCTTCTGATCAAACGCTCGCTACGCTGCCGGGTATGTAGGCTGAGAATTTTATATTTGTATTGAACTTTTGCTTTTAGAGAGCTGAAAGGTTTAGTTTGGGCTCCCAGTGGTCTCCTATCCAGGCATGGATCAAGTTCCCACTTACATAAATATTGCAGCGTTAGGTGCTGCTACACCATTCACTGCAACACTTTTCCAAGACTTGGAATCCAGGCCAGCTAGAAAAAATGCATGTTTCAAGAACCATTCCCCAAATTCTTATGTATGAGTCAGTGCACAGCCCAGATGTTTTGATCTGTGGAAGCAATGGATAGTTGTCAGTCTTTTGTGTGGCTTCATTATAAGCATCTCATGTGGTAATGTTTTGGGGTGAGATGACATGAGGGTAAACCACATCTGCTGAAAGTGACAACTGCATGTCTAGCTCCCCCACTCCTTCCATAATACCTAGTTGAACCTACCTTGTGCTCTGATGTCATGGTGACCTGTGTTTCCCCACCCCTGCTCCACTTCATGGGCTGCCAGTGGTGGTGTGAAGGGGAAACAGTATGTCAGGCCATCTCAAAATAGTGAAATTCTACTAAATGGAGGGTGAGTGGGAGCTAGGTACATGTTTGCTGTTTGGGTGCTGCAGATGTGTTTAGTGTTGAGTCAGATTTGGCCTTGTGGTTGCTAGTATTACATGTTTCAGCTCTCTAACCATTAGACAAATTCAGCTGGCAACAGTTGCTAATGTGGGACACTAATGACTTTATTAGGAATAAATTGTGACCTGGTAAGGAAAGAAATAGACTAAGCTCCACACTAAAACCCATAAGCCCTTATTTACAAATTATTTATGTTCAGTTCTGCAGTGTATTACTTTGGGCAACTTGCTTCTTCATGCTCTAGCTGTAATCCAGTTTCCAAGGGAATTTAGGTTTTTAAGCAGTCTACAAAATTGTGAAGTAGAATACTAAATTCCCTGAACATTATTAACATTGACTGGTTACAAGTAACAGAATGGGCTGGTTAGCATGATCGAACAGCTCAGGGTGGCTTATTTAAGCCACAGTGGGCTTTGGTGTATGTGAGCAGCCATTTTGAATATTTAACACTCAGCCACAGCTTGTTGTATGTGCGAACCTGGGGACTCTGGGTTATGTGAGGGTTAAACAATCTTCGCATGACCCACGGCCCCCAAGTTCGCACAACATGACAAGCTGTGGCTGGGTGTTGAATATGCAAATCCCGCCCGGCACACACCACAGCCCACCGTGGCTTAAACAAACATGGTGGGCTGTTCTGATCATGGAAGCCAGGTCAATGTAAAGAACCTTAACCTGAAAGAAAGAACTGCGCACTCACTTGAACGATGGCATAACTAACTTAGGTCCTTGAAATCCAGTGAGATTTGTAAAACTCAGAGTCATTGAATGAAACTGATTGATGTGAGATTCAGGACAGACAAAAGACAGTATTTCCTATAGTGCATAATTTAATATATGGTATTCGCTGCCACAAGATGTGGTGATGGCCACTGACGTAGATTGCTTTACAGGGGAATAGACAAATTCGGGGAGCAAAAGGGCAGCGGTGGCTACTGGCCATGACGGTTGTATTCATCCTCGGGGTTTCAGAGGCAGCATGCCTCTGAGTACCAGTTGCTAGGGAGCAGCAGCAAGAGAGGGCAACTGTCCTGCTTGTGGGCTTCCTAGACCCAGAGGCATCTGCTTGGCCACTGTTAGAAACAGGGTGCTGGCCTCAGTTGGCGTTGGTCTGATCCAACAGGGTGGCTGTTCTGTAACCTGAAGCGAGCTTTTGGCACTTAAATATCTGAATTTAAATTCAGAACTCTTCCTATCTTTGTATTTTCCAGAGGGAAACACAGATAAAATAAGAGTGGCTCAGTGGTGGCGTTGTAGTTGTGACCGCTGTTGGGCATCTGCTTACACAGTCATTTTGTTTCTATAACCTTTTCCTTTCCTAGAAATGTGAACACAATTTGAGTAAACCAGAGTTCAATCCTACATCCATCAAATTCAAAATCCAGCTGGTGGCCGTGTAAGTATTTTGGAAATGGGTGAGGGCATGCGTATCATAAGACTTGGACCTACTTTTCTCATTCTCACTGTAGTGGTAAACCTGTGCCTGGGCTATACCCTTCAGACTACAGGGGAGGGCCCAGGGAACAAAAAATCTTGCACGTGGAACATTTAGCATATCAGAAGGATTCCACCCTAGCCTTGTCCCTGACACGCTTGTCTCCAACGTAGAGCGATATAATAGTGCATCTGTGGAGGCCTGCTTAGACCTTAAGCTCCAGCTTTGAAATGTCATGTTAAGCAACCCAGTGAAGTTATTGCTGTTGGCTAAATGTGATATAAAGTGCAATGTGTTTCTTTCAGAAATGGCTGGAGTACTTTCATATTTACTTGCTTGACCTTTTGAAGAATGTGCGCTCCCACTTCTCACATTTCAGTAAAGTCCTGTAGCTTTTTCTATAATGGGTGGGGAATCTGCTGTCCAAAGACCACATATGGTCCTTGACCTAATTTCATGCTCCCCTTTCTGAAATTTCTGGAAAGTAAACCATGTGTTCAGTGATATACTTTGGCCACTTTTTAGAACATTGCCATCTTAAGAAACCCAGTCTAGGTTGAAATGTGAGACAGATATCTAAAAATAAATAAACAAAAATTGCAGTTGCAGTCAGAAAGCTAGAGACAGTGAGCTCATGCTTGAATTTGCTACTTATTTTTTTTTCATTGGTATTTGTAGCAACTACATCCCAGAAGTGAGAATCATGTCTATTCCCAATCTGCGCTACATGAAGGTTAGTTCTTATCTATTTTGGTAGGCCTCTCTTGAGGTGAAATTTGAAAGCTTGAAAAGCTGCATATGAGTGGATGTTAAACACTACCTTTTTTTAAAAAAATTTTGTGATGTAGCTTTTCAGGCACATAGGAAGGATTGCCTCTAAGATACTTGCTGCAACCCATGTATGCATTATTTGAAACCAGGGAAAGCTGCTTGCTTCAGAAATATTGTTACCCATATGCAAGCATAATTGATTGACTAAAACTTGTATGATTGGTTTAAAATATCTTTAACTCAGGCTGCAGCCCTGTTTAGAACCCAAGCTGTGGGCTGAGCTTCCAAATACATAGGCAAACAATGCTTTAGAGCTGCCTGCCCACTTCCATCTCCTATCAGCCGAGCACTTCCATTTCTATGATGATGGGGCTTCTGGAGGCATAGCAGTGGCCACAACTATGATTAGTCAGTTGAGGCATTGTGGCAAACCACAGGTGGCACAAACTATGGTTTTCACACCCACTCCCAACCTGATCTTGGTTTGGCTGGCTGTAAACCAAACTTTCCAGTTCAGGCACCAGCTTCCTTAACTATGGTGTGATGTGAATTGAGCAAATCTGAGTTAAGCCTATATGTCTGATATATAGTTGTGACCCTTGAGAAGTCCCTGTTAACCAAATGGAAGAGCTATCCTCTTGCAGTGGGAGGTTGGAAGGATAGCTTTTCCTAAAATGTGATGTCATAAATGCATACATTTTAGAGGCATCCGGCAGGCATGGATGACTTTCCTGAGACAATATAAAATTGGGGCAAAATATTTCCAAGTATAATCTTGTCTTCTCTGTACCTGTTTCTTTCACAGGAGAGTCAAGTTCTTCTAACTCTGACCAATCCAGTGGAAAACCTTACCCATGTGACATTGAAAGAGTGTGAGGAAGGTGATCCTGATGACATCAATAGTACTGCAAAGGTATTGCACCTTCTTACTAGGGTAGATTCTGGTGCATACTTTGATGCTGTGCTAGAAAATACACAAACTGTGTACACTTGTGTAATACTCTCTTCTTGGAGACTTAAGGTGGTTTATACGTTAATGCAGCAGTGTGGTTGCTCCAAAAAGACTTCTATGTGGCATGGGTACCATATGGCTCTCAGAACATGTAAGGAGCTTGCTTTATGCACTGAAGCTATTACATTGGAAATATCCATGTCAGTGCTGTACTTTACTGGTGGCCACTGGCAATCTTTTGTCTTTCATTCAGTTAACCGATATGTTCTGCAGGGAATTCCTGTTGCAGAACGTCTTTTCTCTATACCATTTTTCAGGTGGTAGTTCCTTCCAAAGAGCTAATCCTGGCTGGCAAAGATGCAGCAGCAGAATATGATGAGCTGGCAGAACCTCAGGATTTTCAGGATGACCCTGAGTAAGCTTTTCCCTCTTTCTTTTCATATCTATAGGCTTGTGAACTAAATTGCCTCCCAGGTTGATAACTGACCAATACGCTCTTTGTTTTCCTTTGCGCTATACTTCTGTTTGAAAATTAGTGAGTGGTTAGACATTTTTCTCCATCTCATATAATACTAGAAGTTGGGGTCCTGCAGTGAAACTGATTGGTGGTAGATTCGGGACAGAGAAAAGAAAGTACTTCACACAACACAATTTATAGAATTCATTGCCACAAGGTGTAGCGGTGGCAACTAGTTTAGGTGCCTTCAAAAGGGAATTAGATTGATCAGTAGTTAGTAATGATGGCTGTATGGGAACTTGACATTAGGAGTCAGTGTGCCTGGGGGGTAGTCTCTGTGCCAGTTGCTGGGGAACAACCACAGGAGCAACTATTGCCTTCATCCCCTGTTGACTTCCCAGAGGCATCTTGTTGGCTCCTGTTGGAAGTAGGATGATGAATTAGATGGACCTTTCATCTGATCCAGGAGGGCTGATCTTTCATAAGAAACTAACTTCAAATTCTGGCATACCCATGAACTCATTTTGTAGCATTTGACAATGCGTCTGCTTTGTCACCTGTCCATTTAGCTGGCTTAAACAATTAATACATTTACTTAGCTCTCTGTAAATGGCAATTGTACTGACATAACTCACAGAGAGGACCTGTTGAATTATGAGAAACATCACCTTCCCTGAGCTTTAGGAATAAGGTGGTATAATCTAAGAACTACATTGGCTTATGCAGTTCTAAAAAATTTGAGGCTTGGAGCTGAAATCATGTCTCTACCAGGTGCCCGGCTAAGATAGTCTAGTATTTGTCTATTTCAAACTATTAAAGAGAAATGCACTAATTGAACTTTCATTATACAAACTGCAAACTTTAAAATTAGCATTATTGTATAAAAGAATCCTAAATCCATGGAAGGGAAAGATCCAGTTAAGATTCAGCTCAGGGGTGGATAATAACTATATCAAGTTTTTCAAACGTTTGATTTCAAGTTAATGACAGCTTTTTTCAAATACCTCAAACTGAAAATCAGATGTTTTATGGAGTCTTTTTTCTAAAACAATTATATTATATTGAGTAATCCTGGAAATGCCCATATCTTTGGAAACTGATTTAAATGTATGTAGACACATTGGGGCTGTTCGTATGAGGCTGTGGCATGTACAGGGTGTGTGTAGCTGCCATTTTGAATATGCCATGTGTCATGTGAACCTAGTGAGTGTGGATTATGTGAGGGGTGTTTAACCCTCACATAACCCATGCTTGCTGGGTTCATATGATATGACAAGCCCAAGTGGGGGTTTGATATGCAACTAACAGTAGGGGAGGTGGTGTGGTGGGATGCAGGAAAAATAGGGAATCAGCAGAAATTGCCTCCCACCCCCTTCTGTTCAAGGACGCCTCTGCCAGATCAAATAACGGAAGGATTCAGTTGGATAAAACCTCATAAAAAGAAGGCAGCTATTTATTTGAAAGACATACTGTTTAATATTCTTCTTCTGACTTTTCAGCATCATAGCCTTCCGGAAGGCTAACAAAGTTGGGATATTCATCAAGGTCACTCCACAGAAAGAGGAAGGGGAAGTTACTGTAAGTTTTAAGATGAAACATGAGTTCAAAAACCTTGCTGCTCCAATCCGGCCCACAGAGGAAAGTGATCAGAGTTGTGAGGTCATCTGGCTCACTCACCACGTGGAGCTCAGCCTAGGTCCTCTGCTTCCATGAAGCTTGTCTGGATCCTAGATGATAGCCACACACTACACCGTGTCACTATTGTAGAAGAATGCATCCTGATGAAATTCTGAAGGTACTGCTTCATGGAGGTCCCTTTGGATGTGAACACACACCACGAATTTCAGCCAAAAGGTGCAGAGGTGGGATTAAACAAGAAGAGCCACATTCCTGGGTGACTTGTTCCTCAGCTCCCCTCTCCAGTGTCTACTACATGAATTGGTGGTCTTCCCACTGTGCCACATGCTTGGCCAGTTTTACAGCAGAAAGTTCATTGTGGACATTTATGGCCATCTTGTATTATTCCTTGATGATATCATACCAGATTTCCTAGTAAAACCTTTACTATCTTTCTTTGCATCTGTTGAGCATAGTTAGCATTAGATTATGCCAAAATCTCTCTCCTTTGTGGTCAGTTGTGTTCACAGTAACACTTAGTGCAAGGCTGCAGTAGCACCTCCTAGTAAAGCATTGATCAGCATCAGTAGCATGATATGCTCTTGCTGGAAATGTCATCAGCTTCAAATAGCACTCATTAGCCTTCTACTGATGTACCAAACTTTGACATTTCATGGGATGTTCTCTTGTCCTGTACAGTTTTATTAGTGAAAGGTGATTTTAAAAAAGCATTGGAGTGCTATCTCGGTATTCTGCAGTTTTTGGAGGGCTTAATATTTCTGCCACTCTTACGTTGGAAACTGCAGTTTTAAAATGAAATGAGATATAGGGCAGTCCACAAATGAAAATGCTGCTGTAGTTGAAGCAGGGGTGCTATGTAGGGATTGGGACAGGAGGTAAGTAGTATTTTTGTTACTGTATTCCTAAAGAAATAACTTATCTACCAAAAATAGTTGATTTTGATGGGTTAGATCACTTTTGAAACTGAAGACCCCTTGAGAAAGTAGCTACCAGCACCTACTGTGCATTTCTGCACAGAATGTACTTGGGTCCGGATTTCCATACCGTTATAGGCATAAGTGAATGACTTTCATAAGGCTTCATTAGCAACAAATTGAATAAATAAATGGTTGTAAATTATGTAATTCCCAGGGCTTGGTTCTAAACTTCAACCGGTCCCTTAAATTCAGTATTGCAATGCTAATAATATCAGACACAAATATATAAATGTTCCACAACAAAGTCCTCAGCTCTTCCTTTGCTAGATTACTGAGAAGAAATGCAATGAAACTCGGTGAACTGCTTCTTCTGCTTACAATTCTCAGGCTAAACAAGAGATGGAGGTGTACTTTGAATGGGGCTTTGATGTTGTAACCTGGGAGCAATGGGGGCGAGTGAAGATCACATGACTGCAAACCATTGGTCAAAGACACACGTTACAGTATGACAGGTTGTTCTGTAGTGCAAGACAGATGGAGAAAGAGAAATGCATATTGAATAGAAATACATAATAGGGAGATGCACTCAAGATGGTTGGAAAAATGCTTTCCTGATAGATTGCAAGTTGTTTGGAGATGTATTTTAGTCACCAGTTGTTTGGCAGCATTTGGATGAAGGTTGCACTTTATTTTCCAGTCTGTGCGCTGGGTGTAAAAAGAAAAAAAGAGGAGCTTCATGTTCACAGGCTTGCGTAGACTATACACAATGTAAAGCATGAGTTTAAGAAGTCTAGCCAGTGTTTATTCTTAGATGTGTAGTGTTTAGTGTCTGCTGCTCTCCATTTATAAAGAACTCCAACTATAACCCCAGATTTAACCTCTCCCAAGCTAATTCTTGGCTGAATAATATTTTGGAAATTCAGTTGATAGAGTGGAGACGTTGGTGTGATGGAGTGGTGTACACTCAGGCTTCTTCGTAAAGCGTATAGGAAAGTTGGACATAATTCAGAGGCTTTTTTCTTTTAATGTTTTAGAGTATAGGAATAACTGTTAAGCTGTATTCCCACACTTCTGCAGAAACATCTCACTGGCTCCTACACTGGAAACACTCTGCCTTTATCAATATTAATGACTGTTTTGCCTTACTGTTTAACGTAATGTAGTGAACTTGAAATAAAGAAGCAAACACACCTGTCTCTTTGTTTTGTACTTTTTTTTAACTTAAGGAGCTTAAGATGAAATGCAGGGAGTAACATCTGTCACTATGATCTTAAACAACTGGACTGTCATTCATATATATATGCGCAATAACAGTATAATGTCATGGTTTGTGAGACTGGGCAGACTTGGCAATGAAGCAATTTCAAATGTCTGTTGTAAATCCTTATTTATGGGTACAACAGAAGCTGCGGAAGCCTGCAATCAGGAAAGACCTGGGAGCAGTTGATACTTTAGCACTGATGGACTTTAGCAGGTATCAACCTGTTCAGTCCCTGGATGAGACATCACTAGGAGCCAGATGTAAGCTGCTGTTAGCTTCTAAAGCTGTGTTTGTTTGTTTATTTAAATATATCTTCTAAAATTGTATATGTGTAATTTTTTAAAGCAGCTAATAGGCCAGCTGTCATAGAGCAAGGTGGCCCATGTTTCACTCCTGGAACTGTATGAGCCACAGCCTTACACCTCTGCAAGTGAATGGAGTAATTCCTCCATTAACTTGTGTTGTGGGGAGGGAAGTCCTCCTTGTCCAAAAATGGCATTAACCCCTACACACACACACACACACACACACACACACACACGACCCTTGGGGGAAACAGGGTCCTTGGCAGGGGAAATTTCGCCTTCCCTTCAGCCAGTTTTTGGCAGGGAGGCTTTCTCCTTCCCTATTCAGGCCAATAGAGTGATTTCTCTATTAGCTTAAATGGGGTGGGAACAAGCCCCCGCTGGGAAAAAAAAAAACCCTGTGTGTGCGCGTGTGAGAGGGAGAGGAGCCAGAGGGAGAGAAGATCCAAAGCGAGTAGCACACACACACTCATGCACACATCCAAACACATATAAGGGGGCGCTCCCAGCATTTTTGTGATTGCCCTCCACTCCTCTATAGCAGCCAGTTTCTGGTGGTCCCAGAGCACCTTTTCAAAATGCCAAATGTGACCACAGGCCAAAAAAGTTTGGAGCGCCTCTGATTTAGATTGTAGAGGCTGCTGTTGTGAGGTGGACATCATGAAGCCTCATAGGTTCCTGCAAGCTGAAATCAGTGAGGAAGACAGAGCAATCCACACCCCTCCTCAGGCCGTTATGGGTGACCTTGACAAGGCATGGCCCTATCAGCACAGCATCTACATCACATGGCTGTTGTAGGCAGCCAGAGCCGGGACTCGGGATACAGACTCCCAGAGAGCAGAGTCTGGAGCCAGGCCTCAGCCTCTTCTGCAGGTAGGAGCAGCAGGCAGCTGAGCAGAGTGTGTGTGTCAGTTTAACTTCTGTTTCTGAATTCTCTGTGTGTGTGAGGGACGGGGGGAAGAAGCCTGCAACCCCAGCAGCCAACTTGGTCTTCCAGACCCTCAGCAGACAAGCAGCAGCATCCAGAAGGTAGGCAAGTTTTTGTTTTTAAAAATTGTTTATAGTTTAGGTACAGCTCCAGGCTCTGCAAATTATTTTTTAAGGCTTTAGGCTCTGTGTATTAATTATTAAGGCTTGACTCCAGCTCTAGGCTCTGTAAATTAATTTTTAGGGCTTGGGTGCAGCTCTAGGCTCTGCAAATTAACACTATTAATCAGAAGGACAGTTCACTGAGATAATTTTGCTTCGTTCTGCCCTCTTATTTGTTCTTTTTAAACATAAAACATCCCCCCCAAAAACATGCTTACATGCAGCAACTTTTTGGTATGAAAATACTCTTCATTTTATCTATTTTGTCCTCAAATTTCCCCAATCTCCCTTTATCCTGAGGGTATTCCATACCCACGGGGCTAGCATTTATGGGTTCTGTCAATATATTTCAAGCGCAAAAGTGGCCAAATTAATTTGGGAAACACTGGGCAGAGTCCAACAGGGCCTCTGTTGGTTCTCTTCCACCTTGACAATTTGGTTACACAAGTGCCTCCACTGCTTGTGCAACAGCAATTTAGCACTTGCGGGGCATCCCAAAAGGAGTGGCAACATTAGTTCCTGGAAGGAGGCAGGGTGGCAGAGCTCCCATAAGGAAACTCTGCACCCTGTCTCCTTCCAGAAACGAGCGTTTCTGCTCATTTTGGTGCTTCCTCTAGCAAGTGCTAAATCTCCCTTGCATAAACAGTGGGTCCCACTTGTGCAACGCAATTAGCAGAACTCTCCATTTGCGGAAGGGAATCGAAATGGCGGAACAGAATCGGCAGGGGTGTAAGTGCCCTGTTGGATTCTGCCCACTACTCTAGAGGATCATGGTTCTCCAAGTCAGTCATCTGGTTAACTCACATGTTCCCTCCTGCATGCTTTTCTCAACTTGAGGCTTCCAGGGAAAAATTTTCTGATACCAGCAAATCATAACATAATATTTCTATTATATCCACTCTACATTTGATAATACAAGCATGGCTATCAAAGTTGTGTTATATGAACGAGGACTTCACACTATTATAGCGATTACGCCAAATGCTGGCTTCGTGAGGTCTAATAGTATACCCTGCCAGAGATGGGTTGGAATCTTCACTTAAAACAGAGGCTTCCCTATGGATAACATCTTCCTTGGTAATACTTGCAAAGCTCAACAGTGTTCAATGGGATAAACATACACCTGCAACAAATTGGGATTTAAAACTACATGAGTGCACATAACAGCATCTTAAGGATGGTCTGCATGGTATTTTCTTATGACCAAAAACAGGACATCTGTGTAAGCAAAGTTGACGTCATGTAATTGGGCTGGCTAAACCCAATAATCCGTACAGGCAGCTGCCAGGGGCAGTGGAATAGCAGAGGCTTGGGTTGATCTGAAAAATCCTCTAAGGCGACCCTTGAGAGAAAATGTCTGAAGTGTGGAGGTAATTGTACTCCCATTTACCTGATGACGGTACAAAGCAAAGGTAGCCGCGTTGCTTAGCTGGTTGCTGCAGTTCTTTTTCCCTGGTTCCACACAAGCGAATGAAGTGCGAAGCCTATTCATTTGTGTGGAACAAGGAAACGTCTGTTGGGGGTTTGGTGCCCCGAACAGGAGGAAACAATCTCCCCGCGCCGCCCATATAATATTGTTTTTACAACAAGCGGCAGTGTAAAATGAGTAGCTGCCCAGGTCACCCAACTGACTTGATCCGAGTCCTGCTCGTATGTGGTGGCGCTATCTAAGGGGTGACGTTTGAAAAGGTCAGAGGGGCCTCAAGCTTTTAGTTTTCCGCAGGTCTTAAGTCCAGAATGAGTTGCCCAGAGCGCGGGAGACCCCCATTGGCACACGCCGGCTCCAGAGGCGGGAAGACGGAACGATCTGCGGCCCCTAACGGTGGGGCGAGCCACGAGGACTTCCCTATCCACTCCGTAGAGCAGCCTTCCCCAGGCTGGGGTCCTCCAGATTTTTGGACTACAACTCCCAGCATTCCTGACCATGGGGCTGATGGGAGTTGCAGTCCAACACCGTGTGGAGGGCCACCTGCTCTCCGCCCTTGAGAAAAAGCATCCCGCTGCGCGGGCGCCTTACGGAGCGAAGCAGGAGGGCGGCGTACGAGCTGCACGCCGCCGAGTCCGGAAGTGCCCGCGCTGGGCCACTAGGGCAGAGCTCCTTAGCGGGATGAAGTCAAGCGGCCCACCGTATCACAGACATACGCGCGCGGTCCACAGCGGGCCATAGAGCTACTTGACCTTTAAAATGGGTAGTTTCTTTTCTGGAGGCAGCTTCCGAGCTAGTTTTGGCGCCATGCTCCCTCCCTCTGCCCCTCGCCTGCAAAGTGACAGGTGCCCACAGGGCCCCATGGCAAACCCGAGGACTTCAGCGCAGTTGGGCAAGGGAGTCCCGCGCGCTCTTCCCGCTTCTCCCAGCCGAGCTGTCGGAGCGGGAACGAGGAGGCGCACGCTGCTCCACCACTCTCTAGTTCTACAGCCAGCGCTCGACGTATACTTCCGGTGCCTAGACAGTCTACTTCCGGGCCCCGCTCTTCGGCGCACCAAGATGGCGACGTCTCTGGGATCCAACACGTACAATCGGCAGAACTGGGAGGATGCGGTGAGAATATCCCTCCCCGGGGCGGCTTGGTCGGGTCGGGCCCTGGGCCCTGTGGCAGGCGGGAGCAGGGCCCGCGGGCCTTTAGTCTCTTCAGCCTCCCTGGGCGAGGGGTCCGTTGCCGCTCGCTCGCTCTGGGGCTGAATGGGCTTCCGTTCCCTGCCGAGCCGAGGGAGCCCCAGGACAGGAGTCGGCGGTGCTGGGAAGTAGAGAGAGGCCAGAGCTCCGCACGGGAGGCTAAGCAGGTTGCGCTTTCTGTCTTCCTCTGTTCATCGCGTGTCGTAAGAAGCGGCGTGTTGCCATCTGTATAGATTGAACAGAATCTCCCGGTAGAAATGATAGGGAAAGCGGAATTACCTCTTCAGTTTCATTTAGGGTGCAATCCCGTGCATGCTTAGACGAAAACAGCCCTGCAACTTCCAGCATTCCCCGGCTAGCCCCATGATGTAGGGCTTTTTTCTGTCTAAACATGCACGGGATTGCACCCTTAAAGTTCTTTTTAGGGAAATTTAGCTTCAGCGAAGCTAGGGAGTATTGCGAATAACGTTGCACAACTCACTCTAGATGTAGCTTTCCTAGTTTGCCAAGCTGTAGTTAGGAGGATGTATTGTATCACTGGAGTAGTCTTATTTGAAAACTAGATGTAAACTAAAAATGTGAAAACACTCTGCAGCCTTTGCATGTGCATGCTCTCTCTCTCTCTCTCTCCCCCCCCCCCGACTGTAGAAACAAGGAGACTTGAGGAAAAAATAGTGAATTTGCTCTTTTTTGTTAGCGTTGTTGTTTTTTGACATTGTGACAGGTATACCTTAGTTGTTGTTGACGTTGGTACTCTAAGGAACATCGTACCCACAAGTGTCCTGTAAACCAAAAGTTCCCCACGTTTGTTCTAAAACAAGTGTCAGATTTACTTCCTGATTTTAGGAATGACAAAGTTGTTCTGCATATATTTTGAGATACATTTTTCAAGGTTATACTTTTACTGGTATGGAATGACTCCGTGTGTGTGCGCACGTGCACTGCGCTCCTTCATTTTGGTGAGCCAGTAATATAAATTTAGGGATGTGTGAACTCCCTTTCCGTTGATCAGGAGCACAAAATAATTTGCATGATATGAATTAGTGTCCATTACAACACCATTCCAGCTTGAAACAAACTTCGAAGATTGTTATTCAGGAGTTGTGATGTGCTATTATTTTGGTCCTGAAATAGATTTACTTTCTTTTGTGTAGGACTTTCCCATTTTGTGCCAGACATGTCTTGGAGAAAATCCCTATATCCGAATGGTATGTTTTTATTGTGGGATGGTACAAGCTTGATAGAATAAAGATAAGAGAAAATACTAGCTTGCAGGTATCTCTTGAGTCTGCCTTTACTGCTGTAAAACATGTGTTCTACCAAGTAATGGGGTTTGTTGCTGAGAAAATATGTTTAGGATTGATGAATTAACCTATGTATACATACAAGGAATGTGTTCCAGTTTTCTTGGCAGGGGGCTATGTAAAATACTGTTCTCTTACTGTGAGATAAACCTCTTAGTAAGTATTCTGACTATTTGTTCTTCAGTGACTACTCTGCAAACTTAACCATGAATTACTTGAAATAAGTCCCATTGAAATCAGTTGAACTTCCAAACAAACCAGCCTTATTACTACTCCCTGCAAAGTTACTAGCATGGAAAAAAAATTACTTGCCTGCTTTTTCCTCATAAGAAGGATCCATCTTATGAATAAAAAGCAGGCTAGTAAAAAAAACAACACAACAACTTTATGGGTTAACACCCCGCACCTCATGCTTTCTCTGTTCTCCCCCCGCTGCCCTTGTTGCTCTGTTTATTATTTATTTAAATGTATTTATTTAAAATATTTGTATCCCACCCTATATCATTAAGATCTTCTTCTCCCCCACCACTTACAAGCCAGTGATGTAGGAAAGGGGTCCTTCTCTCTCTCTCTTTCCTTTTTTAAACATTTACCAGTGTGCTGCACTGCAGGAAAGCACCAACTGAGCCAGCTCCTGCCACACCTGCTGTCTTCATTTGCCCAGAGTGGAGATGGTGAGCATGACTGGAGCCAGCTTGGGCAGTTCTTGCACAGAAGCTGACTGGGCAGGTGGAGCAGGGACAGATGCTCTGCTTTGTCAATCCCGTGGGCTATGGGGATGACAAAGTAGTGCACTCCATCTCTGCTCCACCAGCCTGACTGGCTCCCATACTTTCTATGGAGCCAATAGCCTGTTTGGCGTCTATGGTTTAACTTCCTCCGCAGCTAGTATGGAAGACAATCAGGCTGGCAAACAGGAATTCTGCCCCTGCTTCACCAGCCCAATCACTCAGCTGGAGGGAATTCCATGTATTTGCCTGCATGGAATTCCTGGCTGCCAATGACAACCAGGCAAGTGGCTAAAGACAACACAGAAGTGAACATATTGCTGTGCATCATCTGTGTTTTCATGGTAAGAATTTTCTTTCTGTGGCACAGTGTATTCTTCACATACCCCTGTCCAGAGCTCTGATACACATGCACAGCTCTTATGTGAGTGGGTATGACCATGAAATTTAATGGAGGGAGTAATTCCATGTGCACATTCCATTTGAAAAGCTACCTCTTCCATTTACGTGAATGGGTAACTTGCAAGGGATTGGAGCTCAATAGAATACATTGTCCTTTCTTGTATTACTTTGATCTTCAATCTCTTTAGAAAGGTGAGTTGTTTTTTTTTCTAAAGTGATAGATATTTTATATGGTTTCTTGCATGTTATTTTCACTGTATTGTTATGGAGATGGACGTGAATTGTCTTCTGTTCTCTAGGACAATCCGAGCAGATGGAACTCATGTTCAAAACAGCTAACATGTATTGTGGAGGTGGATTTGTGGGGTTGATGAAGGAATCTTGATTTTAAAAGGCCTTGGAGATAGTTACTCTTTGTAACATGTATTTTCCTCTATTCTAGACCAAAGAGAAATATGGAAAAGAATGCAAGGTATGTTTGTCACTTAAGAGAGAGAACTTTAGATGTAGCATCATTTCGAAGAATAGTAGTAGTATCTAAGACAGGAGTGGATATCAGCATAGCCAATGATGAGGGGATGATCAGAATTGTAGGCCAAACCATTTGGAGTGCCACAAATTGCCCACCCTGATCTAAATGAATCGTAAATATATCTTCTGAGAATTGAGTGTCACACCTCCAAAGGGTAAGTATTAAATCTTACTCGTATAGTTCAGTTCACTTCAATGAAATCATTGGAATGTGCATATGACAGTGCTGCTAGCTTAACACAGCAAAAAATCTTCTTGAATAGTATAAATAAGAGTGTCTTATGCTAAATTCTCTTTGGGAAGTAAAGTATTATTTTTCCTGCATTTTATTTTTCAGATTTAGTTTAGGTAGGGTTGAATGGAAACCCATTGGCTTCCCCAGTAGAAAACATAGATATCATTGTCTCAGAAGGACTTAATGCATTGCAACCAACTTCAGTCCTTATTGGGGCTTCCCAGAATTGTTTGTCTTTTGTTTTTAATTTATGTAGTGATGTATTTAGAAGAAATTTTTAGTTGTGTGTGTAATGCATGTCTTCTGTGCTTAGATTAGACTGGTACATATTAATGTAATCTTTATCTCAGATCTGTGCCAGGCCATTCACAGTGTTTCGATGGTGCCCGGGTGTACGGATGCGCTTTAAGAAGACAGAAGTGTGCCAAACATGCAGCAAGCTGAAGAATGTTTGTCAGACCTGTCTTCTTGACCTGGAATATGGTATGTAATCATTCTGTTATAACTGACAAATACAAAATTAACACTGTCACCCCATGTGGTGGGAACATTCTCCAGCTGTCTTGCCGTTAACACCAAATATGATGGAACAACCAGTGGGTTATCCCACCTATGTCCCCAAACTTGGAAATACCATGTAGTTTCCCCATCTGTTCTTCCCTTATTAAAATTTTGGGATTTGGGTCTATGGAATTCCCTGCCACAAAGCTGTCTCAGCTATTAAAAACGTAAATATAAAACTGCTGCCACCAAAATTGTATCTTATATAGTCCAGTAACTTGGTAAGTAAGGTGTAGGCATGGGATGGACATCACCACTAGAGACAAGATGAACAAAACTAAGATACTTATTAGGGAATTACATACACAAGGGAATAGAGTTTATTTCTGAAATAATAGGCTGGGATTGCTTAAATGTACCTCAGTTAATACTCTTGGTTACCATTCCTAATAAGAGAGACTTCCCTGCTAATAAGCTGTCCATGGCTTTCCCCTCAGACCTCATTTCCCTAAACTCCACCCCAGCCAATCTCTCACAACCAGGAAAGATGTTGTACAGCAGTCTTCTTCTGCCTCCAGTTGTTCTGTTGCCTCTGGCTTCTGGGATGATACTGTTTCCACAAAGCAGATCCATTTCCAAAGCCTGCCAAAAGTCACACTGCATATAAAGTGACTTTTGGTAGGCTCTGGAAGAACTCTATACTTATTAAACGTTAATAATTTTCTAATAGTTGGGAGTTGCAGTGTCCCTTTACCATAGTAGGGATTTATGTGTGTTGAGATATGTTACAAAGCTGGGCATATAAACATCAAAGAAAATTATAAATGTATTAAACAGTATAAAAACTCAATGTCTCAAAGGAGAAAAATATCCCTATCACATTAGGGTGAAGGACAACGCACAGGAGTAGTATGATAACAGCAATGTACAAATAGGTTTTGCTATAGAGCAGGGGTGGGCAATTTGTGGCACTCCAGATCTTCTGGCGTACAACTCCCATCAGCCCTAGCCAGCATAACCAATGGTGAGGAATGATGGGAGTTGTAGGCCAAAACATCTGGAGGGCCGCAAGTTGCCCACCCCTGCTATAGAGACATTTAGAGGGCCACAGTGAAATTGGAAAATCTCCAAGTCTAATGTTTGCATTTCCTAGAAAGAGTTGTAATTTTCTTTAATGTGTTCCAAGAGACCTTTACTTAATACGTGTTTATCCAGATTGATAGCTGTGTGTTTCCTTAACTGCAGTTACTCACATTTGAGTTAATAACTGCTTCATTGTTTGCCTTTATATTAATTTTGTGGATTTTCCCCATTAAATATTAGGTTTACCTATTCAAGTTCGAGATGCTGGACTCTCACTTAAAGATGATATGCCGAAGTCGGATGTTAATAAAGAGTATTACACCCAAAATATGGAAAGAGAGGTGAAGAAATTGTTTAATTCATACCGTAAACTAAATGAACTAGATAACAGGGATGTGAACCTTCCATGTGGTCTTACTGTGTACACCTGTTCTTCTGCTTTTTTAGATCATGAACTCTGATGGCACCCGACCTGTTGGTGCTCTAGGAAAGGCAACATCCACCAGTGACATGTTGCTCAAACTGGCTCGGACCACCCCTTACTACAAACGCAACCGCCCACATATCTGTTCATTCTGGGTGAAAGGAGAATGCAAAAGAGGAGAAGAGTGTCCCTACAGGTATAATTGTGCTGAAAACGTTAACCTTATGACCTTGTTCAGGTATATTGTCTCAAGGAAGCAGGTGTTTAGATAATTACACAGTAAAATGAAAATAGTGCACATGCATTAAAAGATGCAGCAAATACCAGTGTGGAAACAGTAACATAATTCCTGAGCAAATATTTAACAGGTATGTTGAGCCTGATATAGTGCTGAAGATTTTATTTCTGGTATTTGAAAAATCTCTCTGCAATCAATAATCTAAATACATTTTAACTGCTTGAGATTTCCTGTTGCCAGTATGACTTATCACCAGCTGCCCTTTAGTTTAGAAGAATAGATGAGGCAGATGAAACTGATACTCTTTTTAACGACAGATGTCATAAAATATTTCTTCTGAACCCTTAGACATGAGAAACCTACAGATCCAGATGATCCTCTTGCTGATCAGAACATTAAAGATCGTTACTATGGTATTAATGATCCTGTGGCTGACAAGCTTCTCAAACGAGCTTCCACAATGCCTCGTTTGGACCCACCCGATGACAAGACTATTACAACGCTGTATGTAGGCGGCCTGGGTGACACGATCACTGAGACTGACCTTAGGTATGTCTGTACTTCTGGCTGTGCTTCAGACTTTATGCCTTGGCGATGTTGCATGTCTTTTGGGTGTATGTCTGCACTAAGATGTTCTCCTGGGATGTGTCCCAGGACATATTGGTTATAAGCTGATGCCTGGGTACACAGGTAGTTTCCTTCTTTAGGGTTTCACTTCTTTCTTATGGGAAATCAATACCTTTTATTAATTGCTTTCTCATAGTGTTTCTGACCATGTCTGGACAGACCTAAGAGACATTGTGCTATTGAGCTTTCCACAAGCAGAAAATTGGCACATCGCATGAGTAAATCTACTCATGAGGCAGGATAGAATGCCTTTTCCTGAGTAAACGTATTTCTTAATGTTTGTGTCTCATCTTTCTCCTCTTCTGTATTACAAATGTTCAAAGAGACAATGAGGGAGAAACCAAAATAAAACATTAAATATCATAAGGGGCACTGGTGGATGCTGCTTACGGTACAAGTCACACTTGCCATCTTTAGAACTATATGTTTGCACAATCATTACATTGAAGTTTCAGGGACTTCTAATTGTCTTAATAGCTTAAAAGCTAGTTATGAAGCTGTCTTTGACATTGCTCCGTTAACATGTTGCTGCACATATAAAAGATCCAGTTCTGCATTTTCCAGTACTCTGGGAGTAATTACAGTTTCTAAATAGTGAGAGGAAACTTTCCTAGCACTTTAATCTGCTGTTACTTAATTAACTGGTAAGCTGTTTGGAGACAAGCTTTGCAGGTCTGATACAAAGATAGAAATGTTGATGTCTTCAAAAGTGATTTGATTTCATAGTTAGGTTGAGTGTTCTGAGCCTCAGTAACTTGAAACATGGTATCACTGTATCAGAATATGTTTTCTCCTCAGGAATCACTTCTATCAGTTCGGCGAGATCCGGACGATAACTGTGGTGCAGAGGCAGCAGTGTGCATTCATCCAGTTTGCAACACGGCAAGCGGCAGAAGTGGCAGCAGAGAAGTCCTTCAACAAGCTTATTGTCAATGGCCGTAGGCTTAATGTGAAATGGGGCAGGTGAGTGAGGAGGAAAAGGGCTCACGGCAGCATGCCTTTTTCTTTTAGACATTTTCCTGGACACAAGTTTTGGAGTTTCTATATTCAGCTGAAAGCAGCAAGGGTTGCTCTTGCACTTCAAGTCCAACTCACACAACATGTCAAAGAGCTGCAAACACTCTGAGGGGGCCGTCCATCTCTTGTCCTGGTTGCCTTAAGAAGTGAGGTGACTGGTATCAAGTGTGTATAGAAAAGCTGTTGATATACACCTGTTTGTAAGTAGGGCATCAGCTGTGCTTTTCCCACAAGGCCCATTTTTTATTTTCCCTCTTGGGAAAATACTTGGTAACACAACCTTTAACCTTGAGATCTAGTATCTGTCTAACTTTCTACTTGAGAATAGTTCCAGTGCCTTTCATTGGGTTTCAGGTCTCAAGCAGCCAGGGGGAAAGAGAAGGAAAGAGAAGGGACCACAGAATCTGGTATAAAATTGGAGCCAGTCCCTGGACTACCTGGAGGTAAGAAAAATGCTCCTCATTCTGAAACAGGGTTTTGTGACATTTTAAGGAAGGTGCAGCAGATAAATTGCTTTTCTTCTGTGTTAGAGACCAAGAAATGCAATGGGCATCTCCCTGAGAAGTTAAGGAGGTTATGTTTTGAATCTGGCATAGCTGGAGATGAGGGATGTATGAGAAATTCGTTTCAGTTCATTTTTTATCAGAATCCACCCAGTTCACACCTCCCATAAACGAATGTGGACCCAAATGTATTCTATGGTCAAAGTCTGTACCTTTCTGAATTTGCAGTGTGATTTGCAGAACAAAAAATGTGTTTGAAAAATGGGTGCATTTTAAAAACAGGCATGAAAAATGCATACGTTCAAAAAACAGGCATGAAAATGTGTACTTTTGAGAAATGCATACAAGCACTTTTTAATCAGTGGAGGAAAACGTACATTTAAAAAATGTGCATGACTGATGTACATCTGGGAAAATGCTCATGAAAATATGAATTTTTGTGCAAAAACAAGAGAAAAGGATCTGATATGGACATGATTTGGAACAAGCTTTGAGATGGAATTTGAAGAAGCTCAGTGACCTCAGCTTTTGCTGATTTGCACATCCCTACTGGAGACTGGATAGTTTAGGGATAGAGAAGGAAGCAATGACTGGAAGGAAGTCTGTGAATCACATTACCGAGTATTGGGAGGGAGGAAAACATACACTTTAAGGACTGGGTCATTAGGTTTAGTTGAAACTGAATAACCTAGACATTGGTAAGATAAGACATTTGATTTAGATTCAGGTGCCTTTCATATTGAAGGAGCTTCTTTTGCTGAAGTTCCATACTGACATTAATAAAGACCTTGTGGAGGAAGCAGACTGCAGTAATGCTCCATGGGCATGAGTTGTTCCTGTTTCTATCTTGCCTGCTGCATTTTTTTTTTAACTGCATGAATTTTGTGTCCTGCAGCTCTTCCTCCTCCTCCTGCAGCAGAAGAGGAGGCAGCTTCTGCAAACTACTTCAACCTACCTCCCAGTGGCCCTCCAGCTGTGGTCAACATTGCCCTGCCACCTCCGCCTGGCATTGCTCCGCCACCACCTCCAGGTAATTGTTTTTCCTTCTGGAGAAACAGACACTGGATTGTCTTGTTTTGCATCTATGGATTTATTTTCTGTAGTTCAGAGATAGGCCACCCAGTGGTCTCCAGATGTTTTGAACTACCTCCCATAATACCTGACTGTTGGCTATGCTGGCTGGAGCTTATGGAAATTGTAGTCCAAACATCTGGAGGGTGCAAGGTTGCATAACCCCATCTCTAGGATCTTACAAGTGTTTATTCCTTAAGAAAAATACTAGTTCAGTCCAGTGATTTCTAGCCCATTTTGCTTCCTTCATGCTCCAGTTCAACTTCATCATGCCTGAGATTTTGCTGTATGTCTGTGCAGGAGGGAAAGAGAGGCTATTGGGAGACGAGAACTGTAGGAGCAAACTATTTTTGTAGCAGCAAACTATTTTTCTCTGAAAGATTTATAGCCCAATCCTGAATACCATTACTAGGAAGTAAGGCCCATTGAGTTTAATGGGACTTACCAAGAAAGTGTACACAGGATTTCCGCCTTACTTCCTCTCCTTATTTTTATAAGTATTAAGTAACTGTTTCAGTTTTTAAATGTGTGTATTTAAAGTAATGCAAAAGCCTACAGGTAATGACTTAACATATGATTAACTGGAAAGCAAAAGTTGTGTTAAAGGCTTAAATAAATAATAACTTAAATAAAAAGTGTTATCAAAAAAGGCTTGCATGTCAGGTGTTAGTCACAGATTCAACAAATTTTGTGAGTTTTGATCAGGTGTGGAAAATGTCTGTCTGTTTTTTTTTCCCCCTGCAGGTTTTGGGCCACACATGTTTCACGCAATGGGTCCTCCGCCTCCTTTCATGAGAGCTCCAGGTCCCATCCACTACCCTTCTCAAGATCCACAGAGGATGGGTGCCCATGCGGGGAAACACAACAGCCCCTAACACCACTGGGTCGTTCTTATTGTTTAAATTCCTCTTTTTTAAAATGGAAAGTTACACTGGTAGCATACCACATTCAGTTGTAATAAGAGGGAAACTAAATCTCTCTCTTTCTGTACACACAGCACAGGCTTAGTCCTACTGTGTTACACAACTAGAAAATATGATCATTTGTACAACCAAAATACTTATTACTGGGTAAAGAAAG
This sequence comes from Heloderma suspectum, assembly GCF_057233095.1. NCBI lineage: Eukaryota > Metazoa > Chordata > Lepidosauria > Squamata > Helodermatidae > Heloderma > Heloderma suspectum. Next base: position 267,639,694 of record NC_139459.1, on the reverse strand, counting down.
GATGGTTTCTGCTTCAAAAGAAACAGAGAAATGAGCTAGAGGAATTTTAATTGTACTAGAACTGCAAATCCCATCAGTGTATTCAATTTTGCACACCTTGAAATTAGTCTCTTGACAAAACAGTAACTATTTTTAAGCCAGTTTGGTAATCTCCAGTCAAACAATGAAAATTGCCCAGCTTGGTTCAGAATGGCTCCTTGTTCAAAACTCCTTCAGTGCTAATTTATTTGAATGTCAAATTACCGTATCGCCACTGAAACTAGATTCACGTTCCTCCATGTACTGAGCTGGAATGGAAAGATACAGGGAGATCACAGCAGCTTAGTCTGAAAGATGTGCAGGTGATGTGCCGTTCTGTATTAACGCTGTTTCTTGCCATTCACGGTCCTGTCTGTGATACATGCTACCAAAATGTTGAGGCAGCAGCACTGCATGCTTGTTAATCCTCTGTTAATCCTAAAGAGGCTGGTGACTCTGAGTTGTGGCGTACATGGCCTTCGTATCCATTTGCTACTAAAACTAGTCCGGTTTATTTCCTAACCTAACATCTGATTACCAATGGCTGTTCTAGGTATGTGTTCTCAGTATTTACTCTGTACCATCTGTTTTCTGCATCAAGTCTGTAATGTGTCCTAGTAAAGAGAATCATATTTTTTACCTATTCCCATGTCTTATCAACTGGTGTGGTTTTTTAAAAGGAAGTATTGCATAGCAGATTCTTTCACTGGGACCTGAACCTTGCTTCTAGGGGCAGCTGTCTAAAAGGAATGGTTTGAACTTCATTTACTGTTTGCTTCACTTCCTAAAATGATGGACTACAGTGAGAAACACTTGTACATGTGCATCTTGATTTTTAGGCCCACCCACTGGCATGGAACTGCAGATAGTATGGGATTTTTCAAACGTGCCCAATCCTTATTTAAGCAGTAACAGGTTTTAAAGGGTTCTAAAATGACATTAGAGATGAACATCTCCTACAGTTCAGAGATGAGTTGCCTAAAAAGTTAACCTGCCTGGAAACCACTGTTAATTATTAAGCGAAGGCTCAGATAACAATATTGAAAATTTCCATTTCAGCCTGACTGTGCTGCACTTTAGGCTGCCATAAGCTGTGGTTTATGCAACCTTGTACTATGGAGGTCAAGCTACCCTCATTTAAGTCACTCAAGAGTAACAAAGTATGTTGGAATCTGCATAGAAGAACCAATAATATGGGCAGAAACCGCCCTTGGCTAGTTTACAGTTGTCTGAAATCTCAAACATCAGTGTTCAAGCAACACAGAGGGATTGTTGCCTCGTTCTGGGCAACAAGGCTCGTGGTACTTAGCTGTAACCGGTTCTGTTGAGCTGAATTCTGTAATAGCATATAAGTTATGAGTTCCAAAAGGAGAAGCTGTGTTACTCTGTTGCAACAAAACAGTCTTGTGGCACCTTAAAGACTTAACAGATTGTTGTGGCTTTTCCCACTTAATGCTTAAGCCACAATAAAGGTGCAATCCTACATGTGTTTAGGCAGAAAAAAATCCTACAACTCCAAGCATTCCCCCAGCCACCAGTGGTGGCTGGGGGAATGTCTGTTAAGGCACTGCAGAACAGTTACGTTTGCCGCTATGCGGGGGAGTTAGTTTTCCCTCATTAGCTTTATCTTTGCTTTGCAAGGAGTAACATTTGTTTATCAAATAAATAAGAAAGATGCATTTTAAAATACAATTCATTTTATTTCCCCCGGTTATAGATTTTCAAATGTAAACATGACTTCCAGTTCAGAAGTCTGGAACTAGACAGTCCTTCATTGACAAGAATTTTGTAACAAACAACAGACTGAAATTCCTGCCTATTTAATTTCCCATTTACTGTGGGTGGGGGATGGAATGGCAAGTCTACTCTTGAGTGTTCTGAATAGCTGTTAATAACCCCTTTGGTAGGAATCATCTCTTGAATTCCCTTTAAAATGTACTTTTGATGGCTAAATGTTATGGTTAACGCATCTAAGAGAAACTGCATAGCTTAATAATCATATAAATCCCAATAAATTAAAGAGCCATAAAAATTACACAAATCTAATTCTCCCAACCTGAATAAACATAAAATGAATAAACAGAACTTCAGTTAGTGAAACTGGATATTTAAATAAGCCCTCCTATTAGTTCTGGTACGTACTATTTTATGCCAAGGCCTGGAAGGTATGCAGCTCTAGCTCTGTCAATCTGCTTTATATAATATCTGCACATACATAGTAGGACACTAGGACAATTTGGGCAGACCAGTGTTCCACTCTCTGGTCAAATGTGGGACCTGCAGAGGAACTGTGCCAGTAACAGGGCTACAGTCTGGTAATCCTTTCTCTCTCGTTTATTTGTAGTTTCTGAGTAAGGGAGATCTAAGTTGCAACCCTAAAGCTTGTTTACATAGGAGTAATTTTGACCGAAACTCTTTGCTGCCCCTGCCCACCTTTCCTACTGAATCCATTTCTCACCAACTTCTCTAATCCTTAAGTTCTATTTCAATCCTCCCTCTCTCTCCCTCTCCCTCTTTCTCAACATTTTATAGTAATGGATTCCCCTGCTTTCTTTATACGTTCTGTTACATGTAATTTAAGAAAAGCTAATTAGTGAGAACATCACTGCATGTTACTTTCTGCAAGAATTAATGGGAATATGAGTTCATGGTGGGTGGGCCCTTTTAACACTGCTTACTAGTTCATTTAGCACCTTGGCGATGTGGTATTGAGATTCTGTATCAAAGTGCTTGTTGTGTCCTGACATCCTAGATTGTCTACCTTGGGCCTTATGACCCATCCCACTCTATTCAAAAGCTGGACCTTGGGTCTGGTCTAGGATATTAAAAACAGTATTCTAAAAGCAACTTCCAGGACAAGACAGCTTTAAAATCTGTATAAATATTACCTAGATGTTCAGGCTAACATTTTGTCTGTTTCTTTCTCTTACGACAACTTAGGGACCAATCCTATGGCCACTAGCGCTTTCTAGAGGGCCGTAGGATTTTTCGGTTTCTGGGAACCAAGGATGGAGCACTCCTCTGGCCCCTTGTAGCTGGCGCAGTTCTCTCTGCTCCAGCCATTTCTCTGCACTTGGAAACGGAGCGTGGAGAGGGCAAAAAAGGGGTGGTCCTGGCAGCGGGGAGAGGAGACCATGGAAGCTGCTTCGTGAGGCTTCCTATCCCGTGCGACCTCCCCCCTCCTGTTCTGAGGCTTCATGAGGCTTCCTCTCCTGTGCAGCCTCCCCCGTCCTGCTCTGAAGTCACCAGCTAGCCACACAAAATTGGCTTCTAGCCAAAAATGCAAGATGGCTGGAGCACTGAGGTAAGGATCACCTCCATGCTCCGGCCGCCCAGCATTCGATTGGCATCAGCCTCTGAGTTCGGAGGTTGACGTCTGTCTCCAGAGTGTTGCGCCCTTTCATTTTATTGCTCAGAAAATTCTGGGCTAGTATTTGATACAAACTAGATGTCCAAACTTGAGCTGGTATTTCTTTCTTTATAGACAAAATACAATTCCTTTGAACTTGCACTAGTTTATTTATTTATTACACTTCTATACTGCCCATAAACTAAAGCTCTCTTCACGCTTCTCATATCACTTTCCTAGATGCGCTACATTCCTTTAAAGAGCTAAATTTCCAAAATCCATGTTGCTGTAATAGCTTTATTAGACCAACCAAAAAACTGCCAAAAGATTTGTGCAAGCTTTCGAGATCCCCAGTTGTCTCTTCATTAGGCAAGATGTTATAAAAGGCAGGAGGGAGGATGGGGTAGGGGGGAACTTTATCAGCTAGTCATTCCCCCCCCCCCCCGCATCCCTTTTATAACATCTTGCCTGATGAAGAGATCCGGGGATTTTGAAAGCTTGCACGCAGGGGGCGGCCCTGTGATCTTTTGGTTGGCTGAATAAAACAATTACAGCAATGTGGATTTTGGAAATTTTCTTGTGGTCAATGAGGCTATCTTTGCTTTTATTTTAAAGAACTAAGGGAGCGGTTTAGACAGGAAAAAGTTCAGGAAAAGAACCTGACTTCTTTCTGTTTAAAACGCACATAGGATTGCTCCCTTAGTAACTCAACCTGGCACTTTGGCTTTTGCTGTTTTGGACTTGATAGCTGGTCTCACATCACTTGTAAGTACATTTTAAAAGTACTCTAATATAAAGTGGGTGGTATGCTATAGTTACACGGTCAAAGAGTGCAATAATGGCCCTGGGCAGGAGCTTGTGGGAGGTGGTATGTGTAACGGTGAGCAACTCGCAGAAGCTACAATTCCTACTTCTATGGTGTGTGTGAGTCGGATATCTATTCTATGCTAAAGAGGCTTCTGTTCAGGCCATTATATATTGGTAAACTGGGATACTAGCATGGACTGACTTTGGGAAGAGAGGCAGCATATTACATCAAGTTACAGATCCTCTGACTCTGGCATGACCAGTATCCAGCCCTGAGGTGCTCTATTAAAGCTGGGCCTGCTTGACATGAGCTCCAAGCTGTTCATGTTGTCTGGCTGAGCTTCAGCTGTGTCGAGGAATCCAAGGAACACACTATTCAATAATCCTCCAAACGGGGTTGGAGTCCTGCAAGCAGAAAAAGAGACTGCTGTTCGTGTGTTTGCAAACAAAGCACATATTCAGCCTTGATGTTTGTTGCCCCCCCGGCCATGTGGCACAATTTGTGATGGTCAATGCACTTGTCCATTATTAAAAGTGGGTCACAAATAGACACGCTTTCCCATGCTGTGCTAGTCTCAAAAGAGCTGGCCAAGAAGCTATGCTACATTACATTTGAGTTTGCATCTTACCAGAACTCACCACGGGCAGAATTCACAACTGGCAGACACAATTCATTCGGTTCTTTTTTCTGAGATGTTTTCTAGTGCCAGACAAGTTCCTGTAGACCAGCCTTTCCCAATCTGATGCCCTCCAGATGTGTTGGGACCACAACTTCCAACATCCCACGGACTGCATGGCTCTCTGGGATGCTGGGAGTTGTAGTCCCAACACATCTGGAGGATGTCAGGTTGGGGAAGGTTGCTAGAAACCCTTGGGCTGCCTCACACTTCACAAATAAGCAGGTTACCTGTAATATGTGAAATGCACACATGTATTTATTTTATCATGTTTATATGTGGCAGAGCCACATGTGGCCTTGGTTCTCTGGGGCTTCTACAGCTTGCATTAGCTCTTGCGTGTCTCTGCAAAAGAGTAGTGACGAGTTCTGCTGAACAGTGGTCCCACTGTCAAAATCGTATCACACTCCAAAGCAGCTAGATACAAGCACATTTTCAAGGGACTAATCATGTGTATTTTCCTAGGACTCTGAAAACAAGCAGAGCCTACTTTTTAGTAGTGTTGCTTCCTGCAGAGATAGCTTCCCTTAGGGCGGGTTCGCACATCACGCTAAGCCACCCTGCAAATAAACCACCATGGGTTGCTTGTTTGCTGAACAACCCACGGTACTCCCAACAGATGGTTGAGCTTGCTGTGGTTTATTCTCCGCCTTAGTCCTCCTGCCGGCTCCAGCAAGTATCCCATGCACTTTCGTGGCAGAATTCCTCCTTGCCTTGGTCCCATTCTGCGATTGGCCCACCAGGGTTGCCGGCTACTGAGGGAAACTCTCCCCCACTGCATCAGCTCGCCAAATGGAATTTATTTTCTGAGCCCTTATGGACATGGTGACATGTTTGCCAGTGTTTTTCCCCCCGTCAGGGAATTTTGTGGTTGCACAAGTCCTCCTCTCCAATACTTAGCCAAGCATCCCTGTATTCCTCTCTTCTGCTTCAGAGCTTACACTGCGAGCTAGTGAACACTTAAAAAAAAAAGTTGCTTCAAGTTACACTAAAGTAAGCACACCAATTCCCAAAGCGCCACCCTTTCTTTGCGATTTTTAGGGACATGGGGTGGAGGGTGCTGAGAAGGGCTGAGGGAGGACAGTGGTGGCACAAGCGAGATCACAAGGAGTGGAGGGGGGGTTGTGGCTCTCCGGCCATTCCCAGCAACCCATGATAAAATTGCCCTGCTGGGTTCAGACGACATAACAACCGCCATGGGTATGAACAACCCTAAAACAAGCCATGGGTTCTCAAGGGTGGCTTGTTCATGAAAAATAAGCCGTGTTGCAGAAACCACACTGGGTTCACATGACAGTTCAACCCACCATGGTTGATTACCCATGGGGGCTGTCATATCATACATACTAGGTCTTAGAATGCAAGTTAAAAGAAGAACTGATGTGCCTAGTGGTTTCAGCGCAAGGCGTTGTAATACGTCACCAAGGAAATTATGGCAAAGCAGGCGGAAGAAGACAGCTGGTTCATTATGTATTCAACTGGGAATGTACTACAGCAGTCCTTCATCTAAGAAAGATGAGACTCCTGAATGTCAAAAGAAAAGAACAAAGGTAGGATGCCTTTGTTTCTACCAGTAAATAAACTTAACTGCATAAACATCCGAGTACCATGTTAAGGACAGATGGGTCCTTGTCAATCACCTTCATGCTCAGCTTGTGAGCTTCTAGCAATATCTTTATGGCCATTAGTGGAAACAGAATGTCTACATAGAACGTGGCCTGATCAAGCAAAGCATTTCTTTAGTTCTGCTGTGAAGCAACAACAGTTTAAATATGCTATAAAGATGAAGAATGGATGACGGAGCCTTGAACCCTCAACATCCTTATGTTGGGCAAGTACTACATCCTGTGTCTCTGGCCCCTTGACTTTGTAAGGCTCTAAGCTTCACTACTGCTACTCTGTAGGCCAACCTGCCAGCTCAGAAATCTGCCAGACAATTTATGGATCATGTAGACAGCCCGCTACTCAAATATGTACAGGCGCTGCAGAATTGTGATAATGGATAGAAATGAGAAAGACATGCATGCCCCAGCAACAAACACAACAGTTACCTGCAAGATCACTAAGAAAGATGAGGGCTGCAGCAGTCCAAGCCTGCAAGGGAATTATTTCTCCTCACCACGTTCCTATGCCTGGGCTAGGGAACCTGTGGCCCTTGGCCTAATCTCACACACCTCTCAGAAAGATTAGGCTCTCGGGATGCTGTTGGTCCATGCTCACTGTCCAGACCACCTCTCTTGCTCGTCTGGGTGTCTGTGTCCGCAAGAGGTAGACAGAGGATGAGGTGGCCCAGAGAAAGAGCTATGCAGTCCTGAGAACCTTTGGCTCTGGCTCCACCCACCACCAACTGCACTCCCCAACTGACTTTTCCTGTGGGTCAGTCTTCGTAAGAGGGAGGTTCTCATGCTTGCTATTACATTAGTACCATACGTTTGAAGCTATTACTGGAATAACATAGAATCATGTTACTCTAGTAAAAGGCAGGTGTGCTGTCTATTAAGCTTTTTTTTTCAGTTGTTAAAGACTAGCACTGATTCAAGTAAATTATGCTGAGCCTTGAAAAAAAAGTGTAAAATTCAAAAACAGCTGCTGTATTTCACTTGCAACAAAGCACTAACAACTTGAACATCTGTCTGCGTGGTATCTTTGATAGTTCCAAAATTTGTAACATTTCCAAAACTAGAAATAGAAAATCAGTGTTGATAGCATTTACATGAAAGTAAGTTTGAAGTGAAAAACTTTGCATTTGGAACACTAGGGACAAGCTTCAACACAAAATACTTTTTCTCAGTATAAGTTATTTCAAGGTCCAGTTGTACATTTTTCCTAAAGGTTTCTCTTGGCCCCAGGACTGGTGCCCTCAGGTGCACCCCTCCAATGTCAACCTTGGCTGTGGCCTTCACCTGTTGCCCCATTGCCCCCTGATGTAGCATTGCTCCAGAGCAGCCTTCCCTAACCTAGTGCTTTCCAGATATTTTGGACTACAAAATATCTGGAAAGCCTAATTGGAATACCTAATTACTTTGAATGAGTTCAAATCTCCAAGGCCAGATGAACTGCATCCTAGAGTAATAAAGGAACTGGCAGAAGAACTCTCAGAACCACTGTCTATTATCCTTGAGAAATCATGGAGGACGGGTGAAGTGTCCGATGACTGGAGGAAGGCTAATGTTGTCCCTATCTTCAAAAAGAGTAAAAAAGAAGGAACCTGGGAACTACAAACCAGTCAGTCTGATGTCAATCCTTGGGAAAATTCTGGAGCAGATGATAAAGCAATCCATCTGTAAGCACCTTGTAAACAATGCAGTGATTACTTGAAGCCAACTTGGATTGGTCAAGAACAAATCCTGCCAGACGAATCTGATCTCATTTTTTGATCAGGTCACCTCCCTTGTGGACTGTGGGAATGCTGTAGACATAATATACCTCGACTTCAGCAAAGCTTTCAACCAAATGCCCCATGATATCCTGATGAGCAAACTAGCTCAAAGTGGGCTAGATGAAACAATGATCTGGTGGATCCACAGTTGGCTACACAATCAGACTCAAAGAGTGTTTATCAATGGGGTGTTCTCAAACTGGGGAAAGGTAACAAGCGGGGTACCGCAGGGCTCAGTCCTGAGCCTGGTGCTCTTCCACATTTTTATTAATGACCTGGAGGAGGAAGTGCAGGGAATGCTGATCAGATTTGCAGATGACACCAAATTGGGCAGGATAGCTAATACTTTGGAAGACAGAAACAAAATTCAAAGTGATCTTGATAGACTGGAGCACTAGGCAGAAAAAACCAGAATGACATTTAATAAGAATAAATGCCAAGTTCTGCACCTAGGAAAAAGAAACCAAATGCACAGTTACAAGATGGGTGATACTTGGCTCAACAACACTACAAGCGAGAAGGATCTTGGAATTGTTGTCGATCACAAGCTGAATATGAGCCAACAATGTGATGTGGCTGCAAAAAAGGCAAATGCTCTTTTGGGCTGCATTAATAGAAGCATAGCTTCCAAATCCCGGGAAGTACTAGTTCCCCTCTACTCAGCACTGGTTAGGCTTCATCTGGAGTACTGTGTCCAGTTCTGGGCACCACATTTTAAGAAGGATGCAGACAAACTGGAGAGGGTTCAGAGGAGGGCAACAAAGATGATCAGGGGACTGGAAACAAAGCCCTATGAAGAGAGACTGAAAGAACTGGGCATGTTTAGCCTTGAGAAGAGAAGACTGAGGGGAGATATGATAGCACTCTTCAAGGATTTGAAAGGTTGTCACAGAGAGGAAGGCCAGGATCTCTTCTCGCTCATCCCAGAATGCAGGACACAGAATAATGGGCTCAAGTGACAGGAAGCCAGAACATCAGGAAAAACTTCCTGACTGTTAGAGCAATATGACAATGGAATTAATTCCCTAGGGAGGTGGTGGGCTCTCACGCACTGGAGGCATTCAAGACGAGGCTGGACAGCCATCTGTTAGGCATGCTCTGATTTGGATTACTGCATTGAGCAGGGGGTTGGACTCGATGGCCTTGTAGGCCCCTTCCAACCCCACTATTCTATGATTTTACGATTCTACAACTCTCAAGAGTCCTGACCTTTGGCCATGCTGGCTGGGGCTGATGGGAGTTGAAGTCCAAAACATTTGGAGGTTGGAGAAGGCTGCTCCAGGTGGGAAATTAAAATGTCCGCCAGCTGCCACCACCACCAAGTAAATCTGTATGCCATGTGCTAATGTTGTGCCTCCTTGGCCCCTCTAATGTTCTTGTTATTTTTAAATATAATAAATGGGTGTGGGGGTGTGGGTGCGCACATCAATTTTTCCCCTATCTTTCAGTCAGAATATCCATTTCTGCTCTTGAAATTTTATGGCAAGTCATAATCACTGAAGAATCAAAGTGAAGGAGGTGACACACATGGAATTAAACTGGTGCTACTGAGTGTTAATATAAAGCTTTAAATAGGACAGCATATCAGAGAAAGGAAGAAACTGGGTAGCTATCTCTGTTTGTCATGCACTAATGTGTTTTGGATACAAGTCCAGGAATAAATTCAAAGAGAAACATGAGCAGCAATAAAAACCAAAACAGTAAGTCTCTGGGACAGTTCCCCAGTCCGACATGTGTTAAAGATGTTGAGGCACAGGAAAGTTCTGCTTCTATTATTTTTTTTAAAGTGTTGCACGACAGTAATGGAAAGAACTAAACAGACTCTAGCAGGGCACAATTTCTGCGAAATAAAAACTCATTGCACATGAAGAAGCTATGGACGATCCTTTCAGAATATACACTATAGACTAATTGAAGTCCTGCAAGTTGTAGAATAGCTGTTGATGAAGACAGAAGCAAAACATGTGTCTGGCAGTACTCACCAGATCAATCACATGGATTTCTAAGATTAAAATTGGGGAGTGTTTTCAACTGCAAAACATTAGTTTCAACAGTTCTGACAGAATGAAGTTAACTTCTCTGAACAAAATTAGGACTGTTTGACTTTCAAGTTACTAAGGTTTGTTTATATCTGGGAAAGTGTTTCATTAACTTGATAGGTTTCATTTAATTTCCATCATCAAGCAGAGGCTGGGTAAAAACTTTGCTGAATACACACACACACACACACATTTTGCAAGCATTGGCAGTTCATTCAGGATTAGGAGGCTTTAGGTGTGGTCCTCTCTTGAGCACACTTCTTGACTTCCCAGGATGGGCAGTGTTGGCTTATAGAAACCAAGGCTTATCAAGAAAGTCAGACATGGTTTGTACAAGTAGAAAAAGTAATTTCATCAACTACGGGTCCATTAAAGTAGGTTTTATTGAGCCACCCCCTCCAAACATTTGTTTAATTAAGGCTGAAATCCTATGCATGTTTAGACATAAAAGGTCCTACAACTCCCAGCATTCTCCAGCCAGCCCCATTTTGTAGGAGTTGAGCGCTGCAGTGCAAGCATGATCCTGCTTCTGCTTGTGGTGTGTAAGTCAGTCAGCTGAGCCTTTTGTGTGAAGAGCAGGGATCTACCATGGGCTAAGAAAAAATATGCAACCTACTACTGTGAACTCTCTCTGTTGTGGTACTGAAGATCAGCCTACTCTGCAGTTATGGGTTGTATCCAGTGTTAGCCCTACTTAGTGCAGACCCATCAAAATGAATGGAACTTAAATCAGTCATGGCTAACCAAAGTCCCATTCATTTCAATAGGTCTACTCTAAGTAGGGCTAACATTGGATACAACCAAGGACCAGTTGTAAAAATGCTTTGTAGGAAAGATCCTAAAGCAGCCTTGAAACCTTGCAGAGGGATGGGGGGTGATCTGGAGTGGGAAATGGCAGGAAGGAAAAGCGTTAAGCCCTGTGACCACTCCCACTCTCATTTGCATCTTTGCAAAATGGCTTTTAAAACAAAAAAGGGTTGTCGGGCTATCGTTACTTTTGTGTAACATACACTTTGAATCCTTGCCTTTTGGAAGAATTTTAGAATTTTCACAAGTGATTTTAAATTCTCATTGTTTCTTCATTTGTTTTGGCATTTATAAAACTAGCATTGGTAGAATATACATATGGTTTAGAAAAGTCTCTCTTTTGCTGTCTTTCCTACATTATTGATATCCCCAAGACACACATGGTGGATTAAAAGTTGTGCTGAGCCTTCCATTAAAAAAAAAAAAAAATCCATACAGATATAGAATGAGCCATTACCTGTTGAAGCTCCTAAGGTTGACAGTGGTCACTTTCCTGGGAAGTTCAGGCAAACTGTTCTCACCATCTATGTGGTAATCCTCGTGGCTAAGGAACTCCCGCCAAGGAGACCGGTAGCCTTTGGGGATGGCTGTTCTGTTGAACTTCTCTGGTGGTACTTCCTTTAGGGGTCCAGAATAGCCTGCGGTTGGGAATGCCAGATTAGAAGCAGACACCTTAATTATTGTGGCAGCAAAACCTGAGACACCCATTTCAGATGTCTTGTTTCTAGCACATTGGAGGGGAACCTCTGGCCCGAGGGACTAGTAGTAGGGTCAAGTAGGGTCCTCATCTGGCCCGTCCTGCATTCCTCCAGGGGGTGGGGCTTGGAACCACGATCACTGTGCCCAAGATTGGAGACAGCAGATTGGGGAGAACAGTGGGGGACACAGGCAGGTGAGCAAAGAATCCCTGGCTGAGCCAGTGGCTGGAGCACGTTCATTGGCTCAGTCGTGGTGCTTTTGCTGTGCGCCAGCCTCCCCCAATGGGGACAGTCGGTGTGTCATGGGCCACACAGTGGTTCAGGAACCCAATGATGTCAGGGAGCATAAAAAGGTAAAGGTGTCCCCAACCAGTCGTGTCCGACTCTAGGGTGCGGTGCTCATCCCCGTTTCTAAGCCGAAGAGCCAGCGCTGTCCGAAGACGCTTCCGTGGTCATGTGGCCGGCATGACTGAACACCGAGGTGCACGGAACGCTGTTACCTTTCCCGCCGAGGCGGTACCTATTTATCTACTTGCAATTTCTTGCTTTCGAACTGCTAGGTTGGCAGGAGCTGGGACTGAAGACGGGAGCTCACTCCGTCACGCAGCACTCGGGTCTCGAACTGCTGACCTGCCGACCTTCCAGTCTGCAGTTCAGCGTCTTAACCACTAAGCCACCACGGCCCCCTATCAGGGAGCATACCACCCCGATATCATTCAGCCTGCAAAGGGTTGGGCAGGGGTTATCTGTCCCACACCCCAAATTGGTTGTCAATTTAGCCTCTGGAGAAGCTAGATGCTAGGAAAGAAAATGGGCTTTGAGAGGCCTTCCTAAGCAACACACCGTCATGGCCTTGGTGTGCCCCTGTTCTCCTGTCCTCACTTGCTGTTCTGACGTCTTCCATGTGCCCACTACGCAAATGTGTAGAAGAGTGACGGTGCCTGACCTCTCCTGAGCACTGTAACAGTGAGCATCAGGCCCAGTGGCTCCAACCCCAGCTGCCCCCAAGAGGGAGAGAGCAGGCAGCGCAGTGCTGGCTGCTGCTTGCAGAATAGGGGTGGGGGAGAAATGCATGCTGTTCGCATTTCAACGTGAACACGCCTAATTTCTCCCTTTCGAACCAAATGCAAACCAGACTCAATTATCCTTCAAAATGTGCACTGCTCCAAATTTTGCAACGGAGTCCCCCAGATAAAAAAAGGTGTACAAAAATGCCTACGTTAGGGGAAGGTGCACACCAAAATGTGTAAATTAGCCAAAAGGATGTTCCAAACTGCATTATATTAGGGAAACTGCTTGCCCCCCCAAAAAAGGTGTATGTTAGGTAAAATTGCATGCATTAGGAGAAATGAGCACAAAACGTGCGTAAATTTTCATGTGAACTTAAAAAAAAATAAAAAAATCCAACGTTTGGGATGACCCAAATTTAAGACTGGGAAAAAAATATGAGAGAAACTGAAATAGACAGATTTGCCCATTCCTAGCAGAGACACGTTGTTTTGGAGCATGCTACATGAAAAACAGCTGGAGCGGTTAGCGCATGTGTCCGTTAGCACAGTGCTTACAGGAAGGAGGGACAAGCCTTCTCACGAGGGCTTCTCCATGTCCCGGCATGTTCCTGTCCTGCTCTTGGTCCCCAAAAGAGCAGCACTGGAACCCTCCCCATCAACAAAGGGTGGCTGCATCAAAGTCAACTTGCCATCCTTACTTAGAAATGGAGAGGCTGCCTGCCTGCCTCCCACCCTCTCCCTGCTCTCTCCCCACCTCCCTCCCCACTTGTATGTCTGTCAGCTCGCCTCCGAGGCAGCTGTCCTATTCATCAAACAGGCTGCTGTCAAGGAAAGGGCAAGGTTTCTTGGGATGTCTTGTCAGACATTTCAAGGAGCCTTGAAGGCAAAGTGAAGCTGCTGTTCAGTGCCATCAACCTGAAAGTTGTCCACTAAATAGCGACTCCGCCTGAGATTAGATGCAAACGGCACCCACTGTCACCAGGATATATTCCTGGAAACAAAACATAGAATTAATAGTATAAGTAAGTAAAAGGCCTGATGGGATGGAGCCGAGATCCCTCAGATGACTGCCTTCACAGTTATTTGGACATGGGTGACATTTAATTGCCCCCTTCAATGCTCTTGCTTTTGCATTGATCGGTCAAGTTCATGATGGTGCAATTCAGCCTTCCCCCAACCTGATGCCCTCCAAATGTTTTGGACTACAATTCCCAGCATTCCTGACCATCAGCCATGCTGGCTGGGGTTGATGGGAGTTGAAGTCCAAAATGTCTGGAGGGCACCAGGTTGGAGAAGGCCGGCATGGTCTGTAGTGCATCGCTCATTACCTGGAGCAAGAGCGTCGGGATTCAGGGCTCTGCTCATCCACAAGGCTTTGTTTGTTTTCTTCGGCACTTTAGGGGGAGACCCCTTTCCTGAGGCTGCCACTTGAAACCCAGCCGGATCATTCTCCTTCCCCTCCGCATTATGGACAGACTGGCAGACAAAATAAGACAGGCATCGGTTGCAAACATTCCCTCTCACCAAAGAGCTCTGCTCAGCTTGTTCTCTAGCTGTTGAGGGAGGACTGGATCTTCTGGGAGCAGCAGAACAATAAAAGGCAGCAAAAGAAAGCAAGTCTGGCAGCTTGATGGACAGCGGCTTTTTGGCTCGGGACCAGGAAGATACTTTTGAGTTTGCTTGAAATAGCGGCAGTGGCCCCTAGACAAGACCACTCTTCCCCAAAACTGGTGTGGCTAGGCCCCATTCCAAAACTGAATTTGTGCCTTCCATTGTTCCAGTCTTGGCATGGGGTCCCAAGACTGATTCCACTCACCTCCTGCTGCTCAAACATCAATTCTTTTAGAATGGGATCATTAGGGACTAAGGGCATATCTATACCATGGCCTTGTATTGATTTTGCATCACATCTCCCCCCCACCCTGAAAACACAGAGGAGGACAGATTGGCATAAAACTAGCATAACTGAATTTATATGTATAGATACAAATCTATAAATACTCACTGTAATTTAAGTAGAAATACAATACATCTCACCATAGTGGGGAAGACTGTGACGGATGTGTCTACTTGCTCAATCTGCTGTCCGGCTGCTAATGGTTGATCGGCAACTTCAAGCCCCCTGATTTCCCTTCTTATTTCTTTATCTTTAACCCCAGACTTGGACTGGACAGCCCTTCAAGGATGCTTTCCGATAGAGGCCTGTCCTCTGACGGCCCTTCAAATAGAGGGCCATCCTCTATGAAGTAGGACATGGCCACCTAAACTGGCTTCCCCCAAAGAATCTTGGAAATTATAGTTTAGTGAAGTGCTGAGACTTCTGTTACAAAGCTCTATCCTCCCCTCACAGAACTACAATTCCCAGGATTCCTTGAGAAGAGGCCATGACTGTTCAACCAATTTAAGTGCCAGTTAGACGAAAGCGACAAACTAGTTCCGTTTTTTGAGCAGAGCAGGATTTGGAACCCAAGTTAGCATCAGCAACTACCGAGAGATCAGCATTTTATCTTCATTCCCATGACATAACTAAAGACGTTCAAACTAAAGGATGTGCACTTCTGGGACATGTTCTCTGGGGCATGGAAGTTTATGTATGAGGACAGTTATACCATCACAACACAAATATTTGCTTTGAATAATCAATGGCATGACACCAGGATTAGCCAAGTGGGTCATTGCAGTAGATAACTCCAACCGGCACTGCCTCGTGGTGAAGTTTTAGGCCGCTTCCATGCATCCCTGGGGCTTCTCCAGGAACTATAATGGGTACAACATCCCAACCTAAACAAGTGGAACTACCCCACTCCCTTGCATGCAACAGCCACCAACCATCCATCCTTCTGCTCCCCCTTTATTGCAGGTTGTGTGCCAGGCTCCTCCAGCTCCAGTCCTGTTTGCGGCCTGCAAAGAGAACAAGGGAAAGAGCATCAATACTTGGCATAGGTAAGGAGGACCCCCAGGAAGACCTGAGGCTGAGAGCACCCAGACCTCTGTAGGGACCCTGAACGAATGACTGTAAAGCTAAACTGGGCCCTCTGTTGAACTTTGCAGCCCAATAGCTTATGCCGCAGTGGGTCGTAATCTTGGCTTTGCGCTATATGCACATTTCCATAGCTAACTAAGTGATCTCAGTTTTGAGCCCCTTGGCGGGGGGGGGGGGGAGTGATTTGTCTAATGTGTATTATATAAAACAAAACTGTATAATCATCAGCCAGGTGATCTAAGCCTGCGACCAGTTTAAGACCAGAAGAGATATTTGTGTGGACTCCAATATCATGCAGGCGCTGATTAGATTTGTTCCAGCTACTAATACGTCAAGTCATTAAACTGTTTTAGGCATGAGCTAGAAAGGTATTTGCTTCAGACACTTGTTTGGCCTTAATGATTGACTATATATGAAGAAGGTCAGAGGGCGCCACACAGAGAATTTGTCCCATTATCATTCTCAATATTATTATTATATTATTATTATTAAATTTATTAATCGCCCATCTGGCTGGTCACCCAGCCACTCTGGGCGATGTACAACATACAATAAAACAGTTTAAAACAATAAAATTCTACAATAAAAAAGTTTTCTAAAATACCCTAACCCACCCCAAATGCCTGCCTGAACAACCACGTTTTTAATGCATGACGGAAGCTCATTAAAGAGGGGGCATGGCGGAGTTCCCTAGGTAGGGAGTTCTACAGAGTGGGGGCCACCACAGAAAAGGCCCTCTCCCTTGTCCCCACCAGTCTAGCTGTCCTGGCTGATGGGACAGAGAGAAGGCCATCCAAAGCTGATCTTGTTAAGCAGCCTGTCTGGTGTTGCTGGAGGTGCTCCTTAAGATAGGCTGGGCCGGAACCATATAGGGTTTTAAAGGTCAAAACCAACACCTTGAATTTGGCCCGGAAAACAACTGGTAACCGGTGCAACTCCTTCAGTACTGGAGTGATGTGATCTCGCCGGCGGCTGCCTTTAATCAGGCGAGCCGCCGCGTTCTGTACCAGCTGCAGCTTCCAAACCATCTTCAAGGATAACCCCACGTAGAGTGCATTACAGTAGTCTAAACAAGAGGAGACCAGGGCATGTACTAGTGTAGTGAGAGCCAGTGTAGTGTAGTGGTGAGAGTGACGGACTGGGAGCCGGGAGATCCGGGTTCTAGTCCCCACTTGGCCATGGAAGCTCACTGGGTGACTTTGGGCCAGTCACAGACTCTCAGCCCAACCTACCTCACAGGGTTGTTGTTGTGAGGATACAACGGTGAGGAGGAGGATAATGTAAGCCGCCTTGAGTTCCTTGCGAGAGGGAGAAAGGTGGGGTATAAATGCAATAAATAAATAAATAAATAAATGTACTACCGATGGGAGCAGATGGTCGGGAAGGAAGGGGCACAGCCGCTGTATCAGATGGAATTGATACAGCGCTGTCTGGCTCACAGCTGACACCTGAGCCTCCATGGACAGCTGGGAGTCCAAAATGACCCCCAGGCTGCAGACCTGGTCTTTCAAGGGTAGCCGTACCCCATTCAACACCAGGTCAACATCCCCCAGCCTCCTCTTGTCTCCCACCAAAAGTACCTCGGTCTTGTCAGGGTTCAGCTTCAGCCTATTCCTCCCCATCCAGCCACTCACCGTCTCCGGACATTTGGACAGGGATTCTACGGCCAACCTTGGTGAAGATTTGAACGAGAGGTAGAGCTGCGTGTCATCCGCATATTGATGACACCGCACCCCAAACCTCCTGATGATAGCCCCCAGCGGCTTCACATAGATGTTAAATAGCATCGGGGAGAGGATGGAACCCTGTGGCACCCCACAAGTGAGTGGCCACGGGTCTGAAACCTCCTCTCCCAGTGCTACCCTCTGGTACCTGCCGGAGGGGAAGGACCGGAACCACCGCAATACGGTGTCTCCAATGCCCAACCCCTCCAGGTGGTCCAGGAGGATACCGTGGTCAACGTTATCAAAAGCCGCTGAGAGGTCGAGGAGAACAAGGAAGGAGCATTCACCCCTATCCAGAGCCCTCCTCATATCATCTACCAAGGCAACCAAGGCCGTTTCTGTCCCATGCCCAAGCCTGAAGCCCGACTGAAATGGGTCTAGATAATCGGTTTCTTCCAAGTGTGCCTTCAACTGCATCGCCACCACCTGCTCAATCACCTTGCCCAAAAATGGCAGATTTGAGACTGGGCGAAAACTTGAGAATCCAAGGAGGGCTTCTTTAAGAGAGGTCTTATCACTGCCTCCTTGAGGGCTGATGGCATCACTCCCTCCTCAAGGGAGGCGTTCACCACCGCCCTGATCCTCTCACCCAGTCTCTCTCTGCAGCCCATAATGAGCCAAGATGGGCAAGGATCAAGTAAGCAGGTGGTTGGCCTTACAGATGAAAGCACCTTGTCCACTTCATCAGGAGGAAGAAGCTGGAACCGATCCCACAAAACCGGTTTGCCAAAGGCCACCTCTTGCTCACTAACTGTATCCACAGCGTGCAGAGTAACACTCCTAATCGGATCAATTTTATCTGCAAAGTGCCTTGCCAAGGCCTCACAGGAGGCCTTAGAATGCTCCAGTGGTTCAGGAGACACAGGACCGACCAGGCTCCAGACCACTTGGAAAAGCCTCCTGGGACAGCACTCTGCAGATGCGATAGAGGCAGCATAATATTCCTTTTTTGCTGCCTTCACCGCCACGTGATAGGCTGAAGATACAGCTCGAGCCCATGTCTGATCGTCTTTGGAGCGAGACTTCCGCCACCGGCGCTCTAGCCGTCTCACCTCCTGTTTCAGAGCTTGTAACCGCGGATTGAACCATGGTGCAGTCCGAGCCCTGTTCAGGGGGAGAGGGCGTTTCACAGCCACCTGATCTAATGCCCCAGTGATTGCGGCATTCCAGCCACCCACCAGGGTCTCGACCGAGTGGCCGTTGGCATGCCCCAGAGAATCCCCAAGCGCATTCAGGAATCCATTCGGATCCATAAGACGCCTGGGGCGGACCATTTTAATGGGTCCTCCACCCCTGCGGAGGGGTTGTGGAACCGAGAAGTTCAACATCACCAAATAGTGATCTGACCATGACAAGGGGGTGGTGGATATACCCCCGACTTCCAGATCACTCCCCGCTTCTCCAGAAACAAACACAAGGTCTAGTGCATGACCGGCTACATGGCTGGGCCCAGTTAGAATATGGTGCAGCTCTCAGGAAGCCATGGTCTCCATGAAGTCCCGAGGTGCTTCTGTGAGGATGGCCTCTGAATGTACGTTGAAGTCCCCCAACACCAATAAGTTAGGAGACTGTACACACACATCAGAGACCACTTCAAGCACCTCGGCCAGGGAGTCAGTCGTGCAGCGGGGTGGACGGTACACGAGCAGAATCCCCAGACTGCCCTTCGGGCCCAACCTCCAGTACATGCACTCAGCAACCTTGGACTCCCGGAGAGGGGGTCTGATGAAGACCAAGGACTCTCGGTAGATAACAGCCACTCCCCCTCCCCGATCCCCAGCTCTCAGCTGCTGTGCATACGAGAATCCGGCTGGACACATGGCTACAAGGGTTGGAGCAGCAGCCTCGGCCAGCCAGGTCTCCGTAATACATGCCAGGTCTGCACCCTCATCCAGGATCATGTCATGGATGAGGGAGGTTTTCTGGGTAACAGACCTGGCATTGCAGAGCAGCAAACGAAGGCCAGAAGATGGGGTCACGCCTCCCCCAGCCATCCTTTGGCTCTGGACAGGCCCGGAGCAGGGGACAGATACTACACATCTCTCCCTTGTTCCCCTTACCTGGCATGGCCTGCCCCTAGCACTCTGCCAGCGCCTGCCACCCAGCCTCGGTATCTTCTGGCCCCCAACACTCCCCCCACTGCCTCCATCAGGTGGACACATGCCCCCTCGCTCCCGCCTATCAGGCAGGCTACCCACCCCTAAAAACACAACAAAATCCCCCAGAAATTAAAACAAAACAAAACAAAAATTAAAAATCCCCTTAAAAATAATAATGCCAGGCAGGAGTCCACAGGGAAGGCCTGGTGTTGGTGGTGGCGGCGGCGGCAGCAGCAGCAGGCCCAGCAGCAGCAGGCACGCCTCTTCCCAATGGTGGCAGCTTCTCTTGCAGGCCCTGGCTCCCAGGCCACCTCAGCCAGCCAGCTTATGTAGCCCCTCCAAGGAGAGGCAGGTGGAAGCAACACAGCTGGCTGGGTACCTGGGGGCCTGGTCATATCATATACAAGTCCATGTATTGGACTTGTAGTCCAATACATCTGGAGTCCACCAGCTTGGGAAGGCTGACATAATGGTTTGTGCAATAACCTTGTGAGTAGATGTTTTGTTTTATTCCACTATCTAAGAATATTTGAACAGAGATACACCAGTTGCTTAGACCATATGGCTGACAAGCTGGAGGTCCACAGGAGGCTGTAGCCCTGCAATATGATTTTTGCCTGTACAGTGCATAACTATACCCATTCTTGGATATCCTGTGAAAGTGTGTGTGTGTGTGTGTGTGTGTGTGCGCGCGTGTGTGTGTGCATGCGCGCACACACACACACACACACACACACTGCTTTGAGTACTATTTTTGGTAGAAAAGCTGGGTACAAGTCAAATAAAAAAACTAATAAATAAATAACTAATAAATATATTTTGTATATATTTGCACTCTCCTTGGGACTGAGGCTATAGGGCAGGGGTATTGCTATGCACTTAAAAGTTTCAGGCCCATTGGACACAAATCTGCATACAATTTGCATATGCTAATTTATACCTAAATATGCACATTTAAAAATAACTACTAGGATTACTTTAAATTTCACAGGTGGCAAAGTCAGCCAATTAATTTCTCATCCAAATCACCTCAAATCATATCCATTCTGTAATTTGCACCCCAGATCATTTCAGATCACTAGTTCTTCTTCAGTTACAACTGATTTGCAATCTTTTGCTGTATCACTGCCACTTCTCTCCCACCCACACACACTTCTCTCTCATTCCCTCCTGTTGGAAAATTGCCCCCACCCCACACAATTAAACTCAAAAGGAAGTCTTCCATTGGCATCAGTGGACGGTCAAGGCTCCGGGAAATAGATTAGGGGCTGGAATCCCATGTGCCCAAGCCTAGCAATGCCCCTGCCATGGGGGCTGTTGTGATGAGCTCTTGCACTTCAAACTGTGCCACTGCCCCACTGCTCTGGCTTGGGGTTTTTTAATGTCCTTTGCGACTGTTGCTTTTAATTGCCATTCTATGAGCCACCTTAGGAGCCTCTTGGGCTGGCAAGGCATGATACACAGATTTTAATGAATGAAAAAATATGTGGGAAATAGAGGGGAGGAGGACAACGAGGCCCTTGCTGAAGCTGGACAGAAGTGAAATCCACACACCATCCTCTGTTATACTTTAAGCCAAGCAATGGCCACGTAGCTTGGAATGGTCAGCAACCCACAACACACCCCGGCATCTTGGCTGGGGAAGATTCAGTCTCTCAACCCTAGAAAGTTGACAATCAGGGCCGGCCCTACCATTAGCCAGAGTAAGGAGGCCACCTCAGGCAACAGATTTGGGTTGTCATGAAAGGGTGGCATATGGTTAGTTACTTAATTTGTTGTTATTGTATTTTTACTGCTAGGGATAGGGAAAGATGCTTGTGGGATTTGCCATGTGCCAAAATAACTTGGCTGGCCTCGGAGCCTACTCAAAAAACAACAAAAGGGATACAGGATCACACAGGTGCCAGCTTATTTTGCGCCAATTTGCCCAACATTTCGGAGAATACCTCCTTCCTCAGGGGCTCCCTAAAATATATCATATATTACCATTTTATAAACATATATACCAAAAAAAATGACATGGACTAATCATCTCTATACATTCAACATACATTGCAAACTTCCAACAAAAGAACATTCCCAAGTAAAAAAGCTCTTGAATGTATTTATAAACCCTTAAAATGTATAAAACAAGGAACACAAAACAAAGTAAACACAACCACCCATTTAAACGAAAGGTTTCTTACGTGCGCTAAAGGAAACTCCTTACTACGGCACATTCACATGTCACAGAGACATCATGCAACTCTTTATAAGTCCAAAATGTTGAGCTAGTTGGCACAAAATAAACTGGCACTTGCACAATCCTGTATCACTATTTTCTGTCGCTTTGGGCTATTTTTGGTGCCTCCAGTGGAGGCTGGTGGCTCTGATTTTGGTTGGGCTGTGAATCCATTCTGGGTTTCAATCAGAACCAGCCAGAACTCTAAAGGACCTCTACAAGGTACTGAACTCTATCCCCCAAATAGGTTCAGCACCTTGGAGAGCTCCTTTAGAGTTGTGGCTGCTTCTGACTGAAACCCAGAATGGATGCATAGCCCCACCAACATCGGAGCCGCCGGCCTCCACTGGATGATCCCCTGTTGTTGGCTTGGATCCCATTCACCTTGTCGTGGGAGGGAGGGGCGCCACTTGCTGACCTGCCTCAGGCAGCAAAACGTCTTGGGCTGGCCCTTTTGGCAACAGCCCATGGCTTGGACTATGTCCTTAAGGGGTGGAAACAAAAGCCGGTTTGATCAGCTCTGAGCCTCTTGCTGTTGATGCTGACCAACGCATCGATTGTTCCTGGAGCTTTCTGCATTTTCTCCCAGAGTGATAATGTGACTCACAACTCTGTAGCCTGCAGGATGTTCCAAGACAAAGCGCTGCACCCTCTTCTGCCTCTGCTGGTACAGCCTGGAACCCCTGTTTATTGGCAGGGAGAGCTCCTCCATCATCAGATCCTGAGGGATGCTCACCTTCTTTCCCAAGTTGAGCTGTGGAGCTAAGAAAACATACATACATCCACATGGAGGCAGCAAAAAGGAAAGACTTGACAGCTTTCTCCTATGCCCAAGGCAGCTTCCAGATTAAGTAACAGTGCAATCCTATGTGTGTCTACTCAGAAGCAAGTCCCACTATGTTAAGTAGGGCCTGCTGCCACGTAAGCGTGCACAGGACTGCAGCCCAAGCAAAGTCAAGGTGCAGGCTGTTACAACAAGAGACTTACAGCATGCAGTTATGGGTTGTATCCAGTATTAGCCCTACTTAGAGTAGATTGATTGAAATGAATGGAACTTACGATAGTCATGACCAACTTAAGTCCCTTTCATTTCAATGGGTTTACTCTAAGAATGACTAAAATTGGATACAACCCTATGTGTTTAAATACACAGTGTGGGTTGGATCCAGAAACTACATTCCGCCACTGGAAGGATACTGCTTGCAGAATGGGACTTCTGTGTTCTCTCTTCCCCCTGCTGGCCCCCACACCCCCTCCAAAGCTCCTCCATAGAATCCTCTGGAGGATATTTGGAGGGCATGCAGGGGGCTGCAGTGGGGAGGAGAGAATTCAGAAGTCCCATTCCACAAGTGATATTCTTCTACTGGTGGACCAAGATTCCAAGCCTACATGTTTATAACCTGAAGTCATGCAGGTTATACATTAAGTAAGAGTGCAGTCCTTTGCATGTGCTTTCTTGTTTATTCGGTCAGTCGCTTCCGACTCTTCGTGACTTCATGGACCAGCCCATGCCAGAGCTTCCTGTTGGCGTCGCCACCCCCAGCTCCCCCAAGCTTGAGTCTGAACCTCCAGAATATCATCCATCCATCTTGCCCTTGGTCGGCCCCTCTTCCTTTGGCCTTCCACTTTCCCTAGCATCAGCATTTTCTCCAGGGTATCCTGTCTTCTCATTATGTGGCTAAAGTACTTCAGTTTTGCCTTTCATATCATTCCCTCAAGTGAGCAGTCTGGCTTTATTTCCTGGAGTATGGACTGGTTTGATCTTCTTGCAGTCCAAGGCACTCTCAGAATTTTCCTCCAGCACCACAGTTCAAAAGCATCTATCTTCCTTCGCTCAGCCTTCCTTATGGTCCCGCTCTCGCAGCCATAGGTTACTACGGGGAATACCATTGCTTTAACTATGTGGACCTTTGTTGTCAGTGTGATGTCTCTGCTCTTAACTATTTTATCAAGATTTGTCATTGCTGTCCTCCCAAGAAGTAAACGTCTTCTGATTTCCTGGCTGCAATCAGCGTCTGCAGTAATCTTTGCGCCTAGAAAGACAAAGTCTGTCACTGCCTCCATGTTTTCACCCTCTATTTGCCAGTTATCAATCAAGCTGGTTATCATAATCTTGGTTTTTTTGAGGTTTAACTGCAACCCAGCTTTTGCACTTTCTTCTTTCACCGTTGTCATAAGGTTCCTCAGCTCCTCCTCACTTTCAGCCATCAAAGTAGTATCATCTGCATATCTGAGATTGTTAATGTTTCTTCCAGCAATTTTAACTCCAGCCTTGGCTTCATCAAGCCCAGCAAGTCACATGATGTGTTTTGCGTACAGGTTGAATAGGTAGGGCGAAAGTATACAACCCTGCCGTACTCCTTTCCCAATCTTAAACCAATCTGTTTTTCCGTGGTCTGCTCTTACCGTTGCTACTTGGTCATTATACAGATTCCTCAGGAGGCAGACAAGATGACTTGGTATCCCCATCCCACCAAGAACTTGCCACAATTTGTGATGATCCACACAGTCAAAGGCTTTAGAATAGTCAATAAAACAGAAATAGATGTTTTTCTGAAACTCCCTGGCTTTCTCCATTATCCAGCGGATATTGGCAATTTGGTCTCTAGTTCCTCTGCCTTTTCGAAACCCAGCTTGTACATCTGGCAATTCTCATTCCATGAATTGCTGGAGTCTATCTTGCAAGATCTTCAGCATTACCTTACCGGCATGTGAAATCAGTGCCACTGTTCAATAGTTTGAACATTCTTTGGTGCTTCCCTTTTTTGGTATGGGGATACAAGTTGATCTTTTTCAATCTGTTGGCCATTCTTGTGTTTTCCAAATTTTCTGGCATATTTTAAACAGTTCAGCTGGGATACCGTCGTCTCCTGCTGCCTTGTTATTAGCAATGTTTCTTAAGGCCCATTCAACCTCACTCTTCAGGATGTCTGGCTCTAGCTCACTGACCACACCATCAAATCTATCCGCGATATTATTATCCTTCCTATACAGCTCTTCCGTATATTCTTGCCACCTTTTCTTGATCTCTTCTGCTTCTGTTAGGTCCTTGCCATCTTTCTTTTTGATCATACCCATTTTTGCCTGGAATTTACCTCCGATGTTTCTAATTTTCTGGAAGAGGTCTCTTGTCCTTCCTATTCTATTATCTTCTTCCGCTTCCGCGCATTGCTTGTTTAAAAATAATTCCTTATCTCTTCTGGCTAACCTCTGGAATTTTGCATTTAATTGGGCATATCTTCCCCTATCACTGTTGCCTTTTGCTTTCCTTCTTTCTTGGGCTGCTTCCAGTGTCTTAGCAGACAGCCATCTTGCCTTCTTGGTTTTCTTTTTCTTTGGGACGTTGTTTGTTGCTGCCTCCTGAACAATGTTGCGAACTTCTGTCCATAGTTCTTCCGGGACCCTATCTACTAAATCTAGTCCCTTAAATCTATTCTTCACCTCCACTGCATATTCATGAGGAATATTAGTGAGCTCATATCTAACTGATCTGTGGGTCTTCCCTATTCTCTTTAGTCTGATTCTAAATTGTGCAATAAGAAGTTCGTGATCTGAACTACAATCAGCTCCAGGTCTTGTTTTTACCAGCTGCATAGATGTCCACTACCTTTGGCTACAAAGGATGTAGTCAATCTGATTTCGGTGTCGACCGTCTGGTGAAGTCCATGTATAAAGTCGTCTCTTAGGTTGTTGGAAGAGAGTGTTTGTTATGCACAGTGAGTTGTCTTGGCAAAATTCTATCAGCCTATGTCCTGCTTCATTTTGTTCTCCCAGACCATGCTTGCCTGTAATTCCAGGTGTCGTTTGACTACCCACCTTAGCATTCCAGTCTCCTGTAATGATTGGCGTACTATCCAGTAGGTGCTGCAGATCCTCACAGAACTGATCTACTTCTGCTTCTTCAGCATCTGTGGTTGGGGCATATATTTGGATCACTGTGATGTTAAATGGCTTACGCTGAATTCAAATTGAGATCATTCTGTCATTTTTTGGATTGTATCCAAGCACTGCTTTAGCCACTTTATTATTAATTATGAAGGCTACTCCATTTCTTCTGTGGTCCTCTTGTCCACAGTAGTAGATCTGGTGGTCATTTGATGTGAAGTGGCCCATTCCGGTCCATTTCAGTTCACTGACACCCAAAATGTCTATATTTAATCTTGACATCTCCCCAATAACCACATCCAATTTGCCCTGGCTCATAAATCTTACATTCCAGGTTCCTATGGCGTGTTGATCTTTAGAACATCGGATTCATCGTTCACCACCAGCACCATCGGCTGCTAGCCATCCTTTCGGCTTTGAGCTAACTGCGTCATCACATCTGGGGCTAGTTGAACTTATCCTCTGTTCCTCCTTTACACAACATCTGCATTTGCATGTGGTTACTCAGAAGTAAATCCCACTATGTCCAGTGAGGGCTTCTTCCTTAGTAAGTGTGTTAAGATCACAAACTTAGCCTTTGTGAGCTGGGGATTGTGATGGGAGAGCCAAGTGAAAACAAGCTAATGGATAAATCCCATGCTAGGGCTTTTCTACATGAAGTTTTTAATCCACCCCTTTAACAAGGCTTCTGCATCTGGATTTTTTGTGGGATTAAGACCAGCCCCTTTACATGTTTTTTCCACTGGTTTTTTTTTTCGTTCTCTGCCTTACTTTATGTTCCATTATAAAAGCACTAGGTGGCGTTTGGTATAGTAGAACTGCGCATTTACAGGAGATTTCTTATGGAGTTATAAAGACCATTCAGAAAAAATACTGCACTTTCCTTGTTAGGAAAAAACAACGTGATAAAGGTTGCAAAGTATGGGAGAAGCCCTGGAGGATTAGGATGTTGTGTAAAGGACTCACAAACTACCATGAGTGAGCGATCACAAGCGCACAATAAAAGCCTCGTGTAGAAAGGCTCTTAGAGAAAGGCATGGAGAGCTGCGCACTAAGGTTCTATAAAAGATACCCTTGCACAGTGAAGCATCCCATTGGTCTGAATCTGCATCAGTGGTCTCTAGAGAAACCAAAGATACCTAAGCTTGCCTGCCTCTCCCTTTATTTTAGGATCAGAATTCTTCACAATTTCCAGTGTATTTGTCATGTCTCTGGCATATCTATTTTGGGAGCTTTTGAGAACCTTGTTTAGGTGACTGCAGTGGGCTGAGAAACAAACCTTGCCTGGTGGCAACAATGTTAAGACCTAGAAGGCAGCCAAGAGCGACTTACCCTCTCCTTCTGGGATCTCTCTTACAATTGCATGGACGGGTGTGTTCTGCTCCCTGCTGTGATCTGAATGTGGAATGGGAAACATTTTCCCAACTGCAAAGGAAAACAAGAGTTGATCATTCTTCTCACATCCAAGGAGTCTTTTCACCTGCTTCTGATGCAGGTGTTTATAGCTAGTATTAGAGCTTGCAAACAGATCCTATTTGAAAGGGCAGGGCCGGCATCAAGGACAAGCATGGTTGGGCACCTGCCAAGGTAAGGCCTGCTGCCAAGAACTCTCTGCACTTGCTCCTCAGGGCTGGCCCTTCCATGAAGCAGGGTGAATTCCCTGCCTCAGGCAGTGGATCCTGAAGGGTGGCGGATCCTGCTGCCAGAAGAACTGTGGGCCCTGTCCAGTGCTCTCGAAAGCTGTGCTGTCCACTCTCGTGCTGTGGCAAGAGTAGTTGGCACAGCTTTCTGAAGCACCACCCACGCAATGCCTCACCTTGAAGACCCCTCAGAGTGCAACATTGGGTGAGTAGACTCTTGGGGAAGCCCCTCTGGCCGCTCAGAAGAGAGAGTGGTCAGCACAGCTCTCCAGAGCGCCCGCCCCAAATGCCTTGCTAAGGCGTCCTTCCTCAGAGCAAGGCATGGGCAGGGAGGTGACCCTGGAGATTGCCTTTGCTGCTGCGCTATAGGTGATCTTCAGGACCACCTCCCTGCCAATGTCTCGCTCTTAGGAAGGACCCCTTAGCAAGGTGTTGAGGGAGGAGAGAGACCTTTTCTTGCCATTTCCCCCATCTTTTTCTTTAATACAGACAATCTGTTAAGGAGAAATCAACAGAACAGCTGCACAATGCTTTCTAATGTGCTTGCACTAGGAGCCCTCTGTCTGGAAGCACCCTCTGGAAATGGCACTATTTGGGGCATGAGGCAAAATGGTACTGCGTGATAATAAAAATGTAAAAGCGGATGATATCTAAACTGGCTTTCCAAACTGTAGGAACATGTAGCTATTAATATTTTATCCATTTTTAGAAGCAGCCGGGCTTTCTAAAAATTTCGCTTGCTCACTACCATACCATGAACATTTTAGTCAGTTACCGTGAAACACGACTCATGAAGAATACAGTTCGAAGCCCTGGGCCAACTCTTGGAAAAGAGCACCAAAGTGAAAGAGTGTCTGGAAGTTTGCTTCCAAGAACCAGAGAGAAGGCAGCTCTGGATGGCAGGGGAGGCTGGTGGTTCCAATTTCGTTCGTTGGGGCTGTGAATCCATTCTAGGTTTTAGAACCAGCCAGAACTCCAAAGGACATATCCAAGGTGCTGAACCTATTTGGGGGATAGAGTTCAGGACCTTGGATATCTCCTTTAGAGTTCTGGCTGGTTCTGATTAAAACCCAGAATGGATTCACAGCCTGACCGAGATTGGAGCCACCAGTCTCCACGGACGGATACAAATGCCAGAACACTACTTCAAAGAGACAGAACTGATGCCAAAGGTGAGCAGGGTTGGGCACTTGCCTGAGGCCTGGAGACATCTGAAGCTACCTTACACTCAAGCAGGCGATTGGTCCATCTAGCCCAGAACAATCTGCTCCAGGGATGGGGAACTTCAGGCCCAGGGGCCAAATCTGGCCCTGCAAGGTTCCCCAGGTGGCCACACCCATTCCCTCTGCCCCCACCCCATTTCCCCTGACCACCACTTTCCTGGCTTTGGTGCAGTTCTTCCCCATTCTCAAAGCGCAGTTTTTGTGTGGTTTTCTTTTTCCAAAAAAATGTTTTTCCATTTTCCCCCCCAAAATGTTTTTTCCATTTTTTTTGACATTTTCCCCAATTTTTTCTCCCCCCACCCCCACCATTCTAAAAGTGCAGTTTTTGTGCAGTTTTTCCCCATTCTAATGTCTCTCCTAAGGCTCTGTTACTGGCCATAAGAGCTTTAAACTACAATATGCTAGAGTTTGGGCTCCACCCCTTTTGCCTGTGGCACCACCCCTTCATCTTTGGCCCTGCCCATCCCTGGAAGGTGGCCCCTGAGACCTTCTCTGAAAGAGAATTCTGCTCTTGCCAGGTCTGGAAGCAGGCGAGCTTCTCTTGCGCTGCTTCCAATTTCTCTGGCTGCCCTGCGGAAATAGATTATCGCCACATCCCAGACTTCTCTACAACTACCTGTTGGGGAATGCAAGAATGGAAAACCAGGTGCCCACCCAAGGACTGGGGTCTGTGCAAAAGGAGAGAACATATCTGGAGGATTCTGTGGTGCTCTCTCCATTTGAACACCCTACCCCCTTCATGCCTCACTGGTTCGACGGAGACATCACTGATAATCTCCAAAATACTGGAGCTGTCTCCGTAAAGAAAAAGACAAGCTGGTTATGTTACCATGATGCTGAAAATTAAAATGAATTCTGTTGTCTCATGTGGCTATGAAAGTTTGGGGGCTTTCTGCAGCAAGCTTTGAAGTACACGGGCAATGACTGAGGGGCCATAGTGCTACTCACTGGAATGGACAACACCAGTAGTGTTGTGGAGCCAGGGCTCACAGGGACACAGTACCATCACTTTTTTTATTAGCAGGGATGCTGATGTCACCTGCCACCCCCTCAGAATTCCATTTTCTCTGAGCTTAGCTGCAGTTCTCACAATGGGCAGGTTTGTACAATCATTTTCAGCGACAGGGGTTTAAATAAGCCACAGTGGTTTGCAGCATGTGCTGGGTGCCTGCTCCATAACCAACCTCTGCTGAAAGGTTGTCATGTTGTCCAAACTCGGTGAGGGTAGGTTGTTGGCATGGTTAACAATCCACCCAGAACTCTGGTCTGTTTTAGGGTTGTGAGTGGTTTGTTACCCACGTCAACAGCCCACCCTTGCTGGGTTTGGATGACATGACAACCTATGAATGGGGGTTGGGTGCTGGCACATGCAGCTGAAAATTATTGTGCAAACCAGGTCAATAGTTTGCAGGGGAAATGAAGTTTCCCAACAACAATATATTGTTCCTCTTGTAATGCAAACTATTTGGGGGGGCTTGGTCTTGAATGGGCAATTAAGACCCATTAGGTTTACAAAAGAAACAGCTCCTGGTGGAGCTGAAATTGCTACAGCTGGTTTGTTGATATGGATCAACACAGCTGCCTGCATTTTTGGACTCTCTTTGTGGGTGTGCCAATAATGACTGTCATGATGAGCACCAGCACTTCCAAATTTACCACTACACCACTGGACAACATGGATACAGCTGGGCTGCAGGCTGCACATTTGGTCCTGCCCCTGAGGTTGTGTGGCTCACATGATTATGGTGAACTTCTGCAGTGGGGAGCCTTCTGTATCCATGGAGGCTCACCGAACGATGAAGGAGCCTGGGTCCTTAATCATGTGGGAAGCCTCCACAGATACAGGAGGCTATTGGCATTTGCCTTCAACATGTTAGAAGGAGCCGTGTGACCTCCGGGGGGGGCGGGGGGCTGAAACCTCGGCCTCTCAGCCCAGCTGCCTAGGTGTTAGTTCTTCTGGTGAGTAACCGCTGAATTTTACCTCACACTGCCATGTGTGAGGTAAAATGTGGGGAATATCCACACATTTTTCTTGACACAAGTGTACATATATTCCCTTTGGCAACGGCTGACAGGTATGTTAATGGTTTTCAGCACAACTATACGCTTCCAACACCAGGGTACGCTTTCAGCTGACCCCAAAATAGCAGCACTAGAAAAAACAATGGAGAGGCACAGAGTGGACAAAGAGCCTTTTGCAGGCAGGGCCAGCTTTGTCCCAGCTGTTAGAGTTCTGAAAGAGAAATAACAGCATATTTTGCATTACAACTGCCATCCTTAGCCTAGTTCCTCAGAAGTAAGTCCTACTGGTTTTGATGGAGTTAACTTTCAAGTAAGCCTGCTTAGGATTTCAGCCTTATTTTAATTAGCAGTTTATCATTCAAATATAATTTGTATGTAAAAAGTGCCATTACTTCAAGTAACCAGAGGGACCACAGGGGTCCAGCAGTGGCAGTTGGACAAGTGGGGGCTTGAGCTACTTATCTGGGGTGGCACTCCCCCCCCCCGTTCCCCTTCTGGCATTGCCTTTGTGACCCAAACAGAACTCGGCTGCTTCCTAGAGCTACTAATAAAAAAACATTGTGACTGGGTTCGCACAACATCTGAAGCCACACTCAGTGGTTGAGTGTGGGTTGTTGTTGAACCATGGATTGTTTATTGAACTGTGGGTTAGCATGCTATCTGAACCCAGGACATTTTCCTCAGGGTGGCTTGTTAACCATGCAGTGTGGCTTATTTTTTTCAAACAAGCCACCTTGAGAACCCATGGTTTGTGGTTGGGTTGTTCAAGGTGGTTAACAAGCCACACTGCGTGGTTAACAAGCCACCCTGTGGAAAATGCCCTGGTCTAAGCCACGGTTCAACAACAACCCATGCTCAACCACTGAGCATGGGTTAATGTGTTGTGTTAACAGCCTCAGAGCATCTATTCCATCTTCCCCTCCTCAACGGATTTTTAGAAAAAGGGCAGGAGAAATGATGGAAAATCACATGAGGACTGTCCAGAACCCCTGTAAAATCCTATGAATGAGACAGGGTGATTACAAAATAAAATCTTTTAAATGTGTTTCATGTTTAATGTTATATTATTTTGATACATTTATTTTTGTATATGTTTTGCGTTGTTGTTCGGCTTTAGGATTGTAATCTGCCCTGAGGACATTTGCTAGTTGAGCGGTATAGAAATCTAACAGACAAACAAAAGCACCCCTCTCTCTCAACCATCTTGGGGAAGGGGAAGAGGTTGGGGTGGATTTGTAGTCATATGACTGTCTAATAATAAGATTACTATCTCATGACCTGTCTTGAAAACTCTTGCCTCCAGAAGTGTGTGAAATTAATGGCTATATTCTTTTGGTCTTTATCTTTATGCTGCATCGTCCTCTCTTATGCAATAAATGGAGCTTTGTTTTGTGATGACCTTTGGCTGTAAATAAATAAACGTAAAGTGAAATCCTGTGCCCGTTTAGATAGAAAAAAGTCCCACCAATCCCAGCATTCCCCAGCCAATGAGGTC
Organism: Heloderma suspectum; assembly: GCF_057233095.1. Lineage (NCBI taxonomy): Eukaryota > Metazoa > Chordata > Lepidosauria > Squamata > Helodermatidae > Heloderma > Heloderma suspectum. The sequence continues at coordinate 267,607,618 of NC_139459.1, read as the reverse complement.
AAGCTGTCTGAATGGAACAGTGTACTCTGCAAGGTCCTGGCTACTCTGTCCCATGCTTCATGTGGGACAGTGTTCCTCCTCCATGCTACAAGAGAGACTTCCCTACATCAGCAGCAACTATTTTAAGCTACTGACCTGGGAGCATTGGGAGATGTAACCCTGATCCTCGGACTGTGAAAGATGCAGGCACGGATTTTTGCAGTGATGATCTCATTGGGGTTGGAGGCAGACAGGCATGCTTAATCCTGAGATCACAAAGATCACAAAGGCCAGAGGGTTATGCCCACCATGCAGGTGCAGAAATTCCAGGTCACTTCACCTAATTACTTTGATTTTGTTTTTTTGAGGAATGTGGCATCGTTCATCCATATGCCCACTTCAGCTGGTATCACTTTGCAAACATGCCACTAGTATTAACTGATATACCCCAGGGGACCCATTCCTGTCATTGCAGCATGGTTGGGGAAAAAAATCTCTGGAAGATTTGTTCCAAACCTGACTTCTCCAGTGTTGAGTTACTATTTTACCTAGGCCTTCTATTGATATGACTGCTATTGTTGCTGTTGCTGCTGTTAACATCATTGTTGTTTTTATTGTTGGCTTTAATTGTTGTTTTATTGTTTTTATATTTTTATCACTTTTAATATTTTAATTGTTTTTATGTATTTTATTGTTGTAAGCCGCCTTGGGAGGGGTTCTGCCCTGAAAGTCAGTCAAGAAATGTTATAGATAGATAGATAGATAGATAATTTGGGCCATGTGCAGCCACTAACCAATGTGTCAGGATGGAATTGCAGTCACCATTGCTGCTGCAGAATTATGACCTTGTTTCCTTATTATTGCATCCTGAAACCCTTCCACCTCTCTCTCTCTCTCTCTCTCTCTCTCTGCTTTTTACACTACTCTCCTGAAAAGAATCTCCATGTACCCTTTCCCTTATATAAGCCTTTGAAACAAAAATAAATGGATGAACTAAAATCTTCAGATTTAGCTCACATCTGCCTGCCATCTAACTATTATTTTGACACATTGGCTATTTGAAGGCCAAAACAAGCCCTGAAATATTCATTCAGTCTTGTACATGGCCAGCTTCTGAAGATGTGATGTTGCTTGAATCCTAAAAAATAATAAAAATATGATATTGATGCCTAGGAAATTGAACTATGTTTTAGAAGAGCCCCCCCCACCTGGTCCCCTCCAGATGTTTTGGATTACCACTCCCATAAACCCCAGCCACCATGGCCAATGGCCAGAGATTATGGGAATTGCAGTGCAAAACATCTGGATGGCACCTGGTTGAGGAAGGCTGTTTTAGAATCATCCCTTATGGTGGGCAACATGTTGGGTGAGAGAATCTATGTCCCAAGCTTTCAGACATATTCTCCCTCTTGCATTTCCTGATTCAAGCCACAAGTCTATTGGCTATTTGTGCTCATCATTCAAGATCCAAAGTCATTTGGTAAATTACATTTCAATGTTCCTGCCTTCCAAAGAGCCTCAAAGCTCCTAACCAGCCTCTGTTACTTACTGCCACAAGGCAGCCCAAAGGGCACCATGATATATCTGCAGAGAGCATTAGAAACGGGAAAACTAATTAGGGCTTAGCTGAGTGAGCTAATGTTACAGAGCCAACAGAGCTATGCAATTCATGGCTTGCCATGATCGCCAGCTCGGATCAAGAGCAGACTTCCCCTCTGCTGCTTGGTGGGGGCGTCCACATTCTTCCGTGGCATTTGAAGTAATGTAGTGTTGCAGCGGATAGGGGAGGGCCTTGCTGGGCCAGTGGTTAAGCCTTATATAGCATTTGCTATGTCAGGAGCGGTTTTCCTTTCTACAGTGGCCAAACATCCATCAGCTTAGCTGCCCTGGGCTACAGTGCGCATATTCGCTGATCTGCCATTCTGGGTCTTTGGCTTGCTTGTCTGGCCATTCCCTGCTTCAGTGTTCATGAGGCCACCCTCCTGCCTAGGAGATCTCCCAGCAGACCCTCCTCACTGTGGTGCCTGCTGCGTTGCTTTGCCTGCTCCCTTCCTAGGATTCAAACCCTTGGTTGAGAGCGGATCTCACTCACAGTGCCTCAGTTGTATCAGAGACTTCCCATGGGCCTGTCAGAGAGATGCAACCCCCCCCCCTACTGTGGGGCTGTATCACATAGTGCTCTCTCCTGCCAAACCATCACCAGATTCTGGCATACCTGAAAGCCCTGAATTTCAACTCTACAAGGGCCTCTCTAAGCACTCTGAGGTACACCTGTTGGGCCACCTAATCCTCAATAATCTGAGTATTATACAAGCCACTGGAAGGCTGGATAATCAGATTCCTGTCATTTTCCTCCCAATGTTTTCTCACAGCAGCCTCTCCTGTACACCCAGTCCCCGCTGAAGCAGATTACAAGATCTCCCATACCTGTTGGAGCCCTTCCTTAGACTGTAAAGCCGTGTGCAATCTTGAAATGGCGAACACTTCCCAGGTGAGGATTAGAGCCCAGTGTTGGTTTCTTCAGCACCTTTTCTCACCCAAGCGATTAGCCAAATCGATGCTTTGCAGCTGTCCCACGGCTTGCTCCCGTGTGCCTTTTTCAATCTCCTCCAGCTGAGATTCCAAGGTCCTAATCCATGTTACATCAGGCATTTATTTCTGGCGGAGAAAAGGGGCGTAGCCAGGGCAGAGACTCAGGGAGCTGGACTGGCAGCAAGTGCTGAGAGCGAAATGAGGCATGCCAGAAAGAAGGCCATGCCCATGCTCATGTCCAAGAAGGGCGGCTCCTTTTCAGTTGGCCACAGTCTCTGTGCCTTTAGCAACAACCTGGTGTGCAGCTGACATTAGGAAGTGATCATGTTGGTCTCAACACTGTGAAAAGCCAACACCATGAGAAGTCTTGTTAAAGGCACAAGGGCAGGGCAGATTTTTTTTTTCTGGTCTGTTGGCATAAAATTGTGCCCCCTTCCCACATATTATACAGGCATATGGGTGTACACAGCCACTCAGATAAGTGTATGGATAATACATATAATCATATATTTAAAAAAAATCACAGCATATCACAACATACAGGGCAGACAAAGGTACAACAAAGTGCGGTTGCCACTTTTCCAAGAAAGAAAGAAAGAAAGAAAGAAAGAAAGAAAGAAAGAAAGAAAGAAGTCTCCATGTTTATATTAATACTTTCATTCATTTAAATATAGAAAAATATTTACATTCTGTTTAAGATGCCTTCAAAACAATGACTAAAAAAAATAGAACCACATGTTATACACTCAGTTGTATAACAAAACACACAGACACACATATAAAATGAGCAAAGAAACTTCAAGAAGGGAGACTTCAGAGCAGAGGAAGAAGTGATATTTTTTCATTCCAAATTGTGTCCCCAAGTGGACTTTCTCCCCATGGGGGTTCCAGATGTGCATTTACTTTGTTCTTTAAAAACAAAATTGCATTAGAACACTCATGCCTTAGCCCGCAGTGCAGAGGTGGGCAACCTTTTGTTTATTCCTTTGGGAGTAATCCCTTGGGGGCTACATACTGGCATATGGGTGGGCCAAAGCAAAAAGTGAGTGGGGGCACCTCTTATCACCCTCTTTCTGCCACCCCTCATCTCTCTCTCTCTCTCTCTCTCTCTCACTTTCTCACTCCCCTTCTCAAAGTGTTCTGCTGTCCCTATTGAAAGCACGGATTTAGCTAGATTCACACTCAGATCCACCTGGTATGCCATTCCCAAGCCCTGTGCGGCCTCTGCCTCTCATCTCTCATTGTTAACAGCTCAGGATTGAAGGGGCAGAGCTGCCAGACATGCACCCACCATGAAATGTGGCCATGAGTTGTAGGGCTCCTTCACATCAGGCTTTTATCCTGCAGTTGAGATTGCTCCTTCACAGAAGTTTGCGGGCTCTTTACATGATGCCGTGATCATCCAAGGCGTCTCCTGCACTAAATGCCCTTTCTTCCATTTATAAATAGATAGCATATAATGAGCTACCAAATTACCCCATTGTGTTCCGCTTGAGTTCCCTCCGTGGAAAGAGTAAAAGCGGCAAGAAGAGGAGCGAGATCAATGAAAGATAATGGAAGACTCAGCTATGGGGGAGAAGGGGGAAGGGGAAAGGGGGAAGGAAGCTCGAAGCTCGTGTAAAGAGAGTCAGTTGTGATCCTGCATTTCAAACGGAAGCAGAAAGGCCTGTTTTAAATGCAGGACTTTAGGCTGGTGTAGAAATGCCTGTAGGTTGCCTGTTTCTGCTGTAGGGTATTGTTAGGCCCATAATCAAGGTCTCTGTGAAATGTGGGAAGGCATGATAAACAAACCTTGTTGAAACGAAACCTGAGACTAGCTGCACCATTCCTTCAAAGCTGGGATGCTTGCTTTCATTGCTTGTATTTGGATATTTAGGGATGTTCATTGCTTGTATTTCATGACAGAGTTTTCTGAAGAAGAAAAAGTCCAGAAGAGCAATGTATGTGTTTACACCCTTTCCTTTGGAGTTGCTAACCATGAGATTCCAACTGCATTCAAGAATTAAGGTGGCCAGGTATCCAGAACAGTCCTCTGTTTGAAGGGCTGCCAGAGGACTGTCCTTTGTTTGAAGGAGTCCTCTATTTGAAGGGCTGTCCGGTCCAATTCTGGTTTTAAGATAATGAACCATAAGAACTGTTGGCCATCAACCGGAAGCATCTGGACAGCAGGCTGAACAGGTCACCCAGTCACAGTCTTTTACAGCATGGTAAGACGTACTGTGTTTCCATTTAAATTATAATAATAATTTCTAAGTTTGCTTGTGTGCATGTCAATTAACAAATGTAAACGTTATGCAAATGACTGTCTCCTTTGTGTTCTTTTTTGGTGATTCAGAAGTGGCCACCTTAAATTGGGGAGACTTGGCTCTGGGCCAGTCCTTCAAACTGCACAGATCATGATGGCCCTTTGTCAACATTACTTCTACTCCCACAGTCCTACTCCTACTCCCTTAACATCAGCAAATGTTTTTGAAGCAAAGGCAACTGTCCTCTCTGTGCTAGCCTCTCTGATGCGATGGCATCTGGATGGTGTGCCAGCAGGAGGGCTGTCAGCACCACTTTGCAGAGGGTTCAGTGGAGGCTGGCGCCAGCCCTGATTTGGCATTCCTTTGCTTATCGGTTTGTCTCTAACACAATAAATTGGTTGGACATTGAGATATTGGAATAACATTTCATACGCATGCTGAGGGGACAATTCTGTGTTTCAAGTCCAAATGCCAGATTGAGCCATCGTTCCATCCATTTTCAAATGGGGGAAAGGGGGAATAGCAGAATATAAGGCCATGTGATACCTCCCTTGAAGTCTAAGACACTGGAGTGAAAGTTGGTGTGAACATTCAGGACAATGGTCTGGTTTCAACGATGAAGCCCAGCTTGATCCCCTCACCTGTTTCCACGTGGGCCCTCAAACATGTAAAACACAATACGATATCTGCCCCGACAATGGAAATATTGGAATGGAATTCAGTTCAGGACACAATTATAGCTCTATGCAGGTATTCGCCTGCTCATGTGTAGGGCTAAAGTGTAGAAGGGGACATGGGTGCACATGTAAGCCCTGCCCCAAGCATCCCCATGCACCCTGTAGCCAGTGTTCCCATGATCATGAACCCTGCCTTATCAGGATTTTTGATGATGGGATCCCTCTACACATGTTCAGCTGAACATGCTTACAGAGCACTCTTCACATCGTCGTGGGGACGACGGGACTCTAGGGGTGGGGCTTAATGAACACCCACGTCATCCCCATACCCAGTTTAGCCCCACTCATGAGAAGGCGCATGCCTGAATAGGGCTTATATCGTTCATGTTGAAGCCCAGCTTCCACACACGTTTTCAAGAGGGACAGAAATAACCAGGCTTTGCAAACATGTGCTTTATTATGGTTGCCCTCTTGTGGTCATTCTTCCTCACTATATGTTAGAAACAGACTTGTAAGGCACACTTCAATTGACGTTTTCTGAATTGCTTGACTTATATAACCTCAGTTGTCTCTCTGACACAGCTTAGTCATTTCTTGCCCGTTCAGTACTGGGATATTGCTGATGAAAGGGGTGTCCTGAATTCCTTTGGCAGGGCCTCCCATTTTCTTGACTTGAATGAAGAGAGGAGGTTGGGAAATCCATCTGGCGAATATTAACCTAGAGCTGGAGTAGGCAACCTGGTGACCTCCAGAGGTTTTGGACTACAGTTCCCAGCAGCCACAGCCAGCATGGGCAATTATCGGAAATTATCGGAGCTGTAGCCCGAAACATCTAGACAGAACCAGGTTGCCTAGCCCTGACCTAGAGAGCGAGACGGTCTGTCAGGAGTACCATATCAGATATGCAGCACATATGTATAGGAGGTAAAGGTTCTCGGAAAGACCTAAGGCAGGTTTGGGCAACTCTGGAGGGGTGGGAACCCTCTGGGGGGCACGGCCCGCCACTACAGGAAGTGGCTGTGCTGGCCCTGCAAGTGCAACGCCATAACCCCAGAGAATCCGTAGCCTTCCAGTTATAACAGCGCCGCTCCCAGAAGGTCCCTCTACCTGATTTTCAGGGATCCCTCCTTTCTCCCCACACAGCAGAGCCTATCCCATTCAGCAGGGTTCCCTGGCCCTCCATTTAGTATTTTCGGGGGCCTGAAAGGGCTGCCATAAGGAGGAGGGGGTGGGGAAGTATTTTTACACCAGCCTAGTTGCACACACCTAAATCTGGATGTGATGCAAAACAGTGCCTCCAATGCAAAGTAAACGAAAGAAAAATGGGCTAGATCTACACCAGTGCTTTTTATGGGTATCGAAGTGCGCTGATAACTGCTGGGGCACAGTACGCATTCTGTATACTGCTCTCCTAGTGTTATTTCCTGCTTTTTATTCCGTATGATCCAAAATACTACAACAAGTGTCATTGTGTGTGCCACGGGGTATAAATGTGCAAGAGAGATAAAGCATCACCATGATGGGATCATATCAATGTGACACAAAGTGTAGATCTGGACGGGGGGGGGGGGGATTTACCAAATTGGATTGCATGCTTTTGATACAATGGGTTGAATCCAGGTTTAGGCTGGTGGAAGTGGACTTGCCTGTCCCCTCCTTCCCATGGCAGCCCCTCCAGCCCCCTGAAAATGTTACACAGCGAGAAAGGAAACCCTGCTGAATGGGGTGAGCTGGGGTGTGGAGGGGGGAAAGGGGGGAATCCCCCCAAATCAGGTGGAGCAGCCTTTTGCGAGGAGAACCCTTTTCCTCTCATGGAAGGCAGATCCTGCATCCAACCCAATTAATATTTATCCTGGGGGTGGGGAGTTATTTTTGTTATCTGGGGTGTGTTTCCATGCTATCGGCTTCACTTTGTTTGCAGCTTTGTTGCAACGTTTCCCCAATCGCATCTGCTCCTTTTACAGTTTCCACAGTGCTTAAAGTCTGGGCATATCATGGCTGTAGCCTGGGGCTGTGTGCTGTTTCCACTGAGCTCTAATCGAATTTTCTTGATGGCTGGGTGGACTCTGGGTGGAGCCTGGGTTGGGTCTGATTGCCTCATCAGTGTCCCCGCCTGCTCCTCTTGCCAAGTTCCCCTCCCTCGCCCCTTGTGCTCCACCCCAGTTACTGGCTGCCTCACCCCCATCCCCTGCTGTTGTTGCTCTTCCCCCTTATTCTGGCTTCCCAACAACCCTGCGAGGTGGGCTAGGAGAAGAGATAGTGGTCGGCTTCCCCCCCCCCCCCGGTGCTGTTATTGTTCTCCCCCTTATTCTGGCTTCCCAATGACCCTGCACGGTGGACTAGAAGAAGAAGTGGCTGGCTGGCTTCCCAACTGAAGGCACTTTTAATATCCATTGCAATCCTAACTGTCAAGCCTTTCTCCTGCGTGGCTGAGAAGGGAGACCCCAAGTAAATGCACTGAGGGGGATGCACTCCTATGCATGCCTACTCAGAAGCAAGCCACACAGATTTCAAAGGCAATTACTCCTGGGAAAGGAAAGCTGTAGAGCCAATGAGTTTACTCAGAAGTAACACCCCTAGCACATGCCCACACAAAGTGGGACAAAGTGCTAAAGGGGAAATACACAGGGAGGAAATGGCAAACAGAGCCAGTGGTTGATGTACTCGTTGTGCATCTCTTCATCTCTGCCTCCCTCGCCCCCCCTTCTGCTCTGCTCCAGCCCTTTTGTTTTTTTCCTTGAGTGAGTTTTAAAGCACACTTTCACTTTAACGAAGGAGTGAAAAAGCTGTGTGCAGCATCTCCTCCCTGTTAAACCCCCTAAAGCGGGGATGTGACTTAACAACTTAATAACTCTCAATGGCTCTCTGTCTCTCCGTGAAGCTGCCTTAACAACTCTCTGTGTCTTTGCTGCTCTTCTGATTTCCCTGCCACCACCTTGACTGGGAACGTCATAGGGATGCCCAGGGTGGGCGGACACTGCACTTGTATGCCAGGGGTGCTCATGAGTGCATCTCTTCATCTCTGCCTGCCTGCTCCCTCCAGTATCATCTCCCCCTCACCTTCACATGCAGCTGCTTCAGGTGAGGACAGGGGCAGGTGAGCAACCCACCCACAAAGGCCGGGCTACATGCCCCAGGGGCAGGACTATGATACCGAACCCAGTGCAGTTGTGGAAACAGCTCAGTAATGGAGCCAAAGTAAGCTGGAAAAGTCGGACTATAACCAGTCTCAGAAGAAGCGTTTTTTCCGTGATAAAATGCGGGGCTGGTGCTGAATGGCCACGACATCATGGAAACACAGAGAGTTCACTGCGCAGCCAGGTTGGAGTAAGTCATTGGTGGAAACACAGCCCTGCTCTAAGCCGTCAGGATGGAGCAGGCTATGAATCCAAAGAAATAAATTAGATTAAGCACAAACGCAAACACCTTTGCCTCAACAAAATCATGTTTTATCTACGGATGGGTGACATTCCTACCATTTCTTTGCTCTCCTCTTATTTCGCCGTCGTCCTCCTGCTGTTTCCTTTGTCAGCTGGCTGCCACCCGAGAGTTTCATCCTCAAAGATTGTTCCCCTCCCTGTAGTGCAGCTGTGGGAAGCCTCTTTCAGACCAAAAGCCGACCTACATTTTGGAGAACCTCTCGTAGGCCACATTCCTCACCCCTGCTGTATCCATGTAAGTGAACCCACGGGGACCACATGGAAATACAATGAAGGACGGCCTCCTTTGATCATGGCTGATCATTTGGTTCTGAAATGACACACAATGACCAGGCAGTGTGGGCTAATTTCTGGTTTATTCTGGAGCTTGTCATACAGAGGTGTGGCACAGTGCTAAAGCAAACAGCATCTGGTGAAGATCCAGCAAGCCCAATGTGTTCGCAGTTGCAGAAGTTCACAACGAAGGTGTCTCCTGAGCCAAAACGTCACAAGTTGCCCCTGAAGCAAGGCACTTGCAGTATTTAATTCGCAACGTCTTTCTGCTCGAGCAGTTCCTCTGTTGAATGGAGCTCCAGGCTCCAACCATGGCAGTATATTGCAGCTGGGATAATGATACATCCTTCTTCTTGTTCGTTGTTTTCTGGGAGACATTCCCAGGAAGGCGGCAAAACTAATAGGAATCATACATCTGCTCTGCGTGCAAAAGCTCTTGTAAATTGTGAACTATTTCGCTCATTAGAACGCTGCAAGGGATCCTGCCTCATGTGATCTCTCCAGAACAGAGGCTTCTGCAGCTTTCTACTGTGAAACAGAGTCCAGACGTCTGCAAGTAGAACTGACCTCTCCTTTAGAAGCAGAAAGGCAGCGGAGGATTAATAATTTAGCGACGCAATCCTAAACACACCCACCTGGGAGTAAGTCCCATTGAACGCAGTGGTACTTACTTCTGAGTAGACATATATAGGATTGCACTGTAAGTTTTTCGGGGAGCATACAAACATTCAATATGCCCCTGATTCAGCTTGTTTTGCAACTTACATGGGGGGTCGCGTAGCTGAGAAATGGGGCATGTCTGATAACTGAATTGATCCCCTAGTGGAAAACTACCATTGAGAAATAGATCGCATAATAAACTGCTTGCACTGAGTGACCAACCTGGAAATGGTTATGCATGGACCCTCTGCTGCGAGTGGACATTTCAGGTTCTACGTTGTTTCTGAAGTGATTGTTACTATTTACACACAGTATCTGAATACATTAGAACAAATGTTACATTCTCAACATTTTGAAAAGCAAATGTTTACAAAGCTTTGAAAAAGCTCCAAATGAACAACTGCATCTCCCCACCTACGAATCATCAGGTTTTGTTTAAAAGAAGAAGAAATCATTCCAAATTCAACAGAACTCAATCTTCAACTTGATTTTAGCAGGATTATTCGTACTTGAAGAAGAAGGTTGACAATGCAACCGAGTCTGGGTCCATGGTGATAACACACGTTGACTTCATAGCTGACTATGGAATTAGGCTTGGTTGATGCAGTTGCTCTCGGAGTTACCAAAAGAGAGAGACCCTGCGTTCCACTTGCTTTCATGTCCAGTTAACTACATCATCAGCACAGATCACACTGCTGCCTTGGTCCCTGGCTGTTACCACATTTCCTGTGAGCCGGATGGATTCTCCCATGCAGACGTATAAGGGCCCCAGCTGAATCTGGATCAGCAAGTGGTGGGACAAGGGCAGAGTGACATTCACACACATCAGTGGCCAGTTTGCAAGTGCCCAGCACATGATAAAGAGCTCTGCATCTCAGCAATAGGAAACATCACATGCTAAAACGGAAGCCTGTCAAAGGGGGGGGGGGCTTTGCATCCCTCTAGATGTTTTTGGACTCCATCTTCCATCATCAGTGGTTATGCTGGCTGGGGCTGATGGGAGTTATAGTCCAGCATCTGGAGGACCACAGATTCCCATCTCTGCTGTAAAGTCAGTGACAGCAGGTATGAATCAGCCACCTTTAAACCTCTTTCCCCTGCGCAAGGTATAACCTTTCTTAGGGCTCTGTTTTTCTTTCTTAATTCTCTTCTGAGACAGAAATGCAGCTTCACTTAGCACCACCTTAATGACTGCTTAGACCAGGGGTAGGTAACCAGTAGCCCTCCAGATGTTCATGGACTACAATTCCCATAATCCCTGACCATTGGCTATGCTGTCTGGGGATGATGGGCATTTGAGTCCAACAGCATTTGGAGGGCTACATGTTCCCCACCCCTGGCTTAGATTATCCTTTCTTAGGGCTTCTTTAGGGCCTTGAGAGGTACTTAGATACCATATTGGGAAACCCAGATGTAAATTTATTCCTTCATATACATATATGTACACATATACACACACACACACACACACACACACTCTTTTAAAAATTCCCTCTCTAGTGAAAAACAGGATTATGAGGCATTGTCCCAGCGGAAGAGCAGGAATATGCTACCACTGATATGCTTTGCATTTCATGTTTTGCAGCTTCTCTGCTCAAGACCGATCTTTGCTTCCTTCTGCTGCAAGCAGTGATGTGTTTACAGGCTTCATGGCTGCCTGCATAGCTCAGGGGACAAAAAGAGGCCTTGAAAGATTGTTGACATTGCAAAAGGTTTCTTTTCACACCTCCTCCTAGATCAGTGCCTCTCTCCCACACACTCAAGGACATGCAACATTTCATTCCGCTTACTAAACAAGAGCTTCTCAAGTGACCAGGGGTAGGATCTTCTCTCCACCACAGGGTTTTTTGTGAAAAGCTCCATCAACTAGTATTGCTTTCATGCTCAGCTTGCTCTTAGACACATTTCCACCTTGCTCTAAGGACAAACAGTCTTGCAGTTCATACCATGAACCTTCAGAGGGTGCCATTAACCTTTCCTTGTCCCCTTTCTCTGCCCCCCCCCCCCATTGCTGCTTCTCCAAAGGACAAGTTGACTGGCCCCAGAGCTATCTGAGAACGGCACCTAATGTACCATATGCTCCCTGCCTGTGGGACTGAAATGTATCACTTAGGCCAGTCAGTCACAACAGAGGTCTCAGTGTGGGAATCAATGTGTGATGTTCTCCTCTCCCCGCTGCCGTTCCTCCAGTGAAACCAGAGCAGCGGCAAAGTATCCATTTAACCTCCAGGATGGAGAAGCCAAGCAGCTGCAGGGTAGCAAACATTTTGTAGCACTGGGTGTTCTTACACAGAGCTTTTAGCTCTCTGACTGTGCTGAGTCAAGGTAGAACATGGGTCTCTCTCTGTAGTTGCAAAAGCCTCACTTTGGCTTCAGTGCCTGTGAGCCTCTGCCCTTGCTGACTACAGTGATTCCAAATGATGTCATGAGGCCCAAATGTGGGTTGTCACAAGCAGGTATTGGGGCCATGGAGAGCAAGGGGTCAACAGGGTATTGCTTAGGGCTGAAATCTGTGAGGTCTTTCCTAAAAAAAACACATTGCCTTGGTGGGTCTCCATAATATGTTTGGGAGCACCAGAAGAACATAGGAACATGGAAAGCTGTCTCAGATCAAGTCACTGGTCCATCTAACTCAATGTTGTCCACACCGGGGCCCTCCAGGTGTTGTGGCTGATTTGTACTTCCTGCCCTAGACTTTATGGAAGGGATGGGGAATCTTTGGCCCTCCAGATGTTGTTTCTGATTTGTACTTCCTGCCCCTGACTTTACAGCAGGGATGGGAAACCTCTGGCCCTCCAGATGTTGTTGGACTACAGTCCCCATCTGCCCTAAGCAGCATAGCCAATTGTTAGAGATTATGGGTGACGGAGTTCAACAACATCTGGAGCAGTGCAGGTTCCCTGCCCCTGATCTACACTGACTGGCAGCAACTCTCCAGCATTACAGACAGGGCTCTTTTGCAGTCCCACCTGGAGATGCCAGGGACCTGGGACTTTTTACATGCAAAGCATATGCTTGACCACTGAGCTACAGCCAGGGGTGGTCTGTCATTTAGGGTAGTGGGGAGGGGAGCCCTGCCTGTATCCCTCACTGCATCCAATTCCCAGCTACTTGACCCTCAGATGAAAAAACCCTGCTGTTGGCCCCCTGCACACCACTGTGCACACACAGTTCCCCCTCCCCTGACCTGATTGCTCATTCAGACGATAACTCTCCAAACGGCACATATGCCACAGAGTGGAGCCCTTCCCCTGCAGAAGTCTCCTGAATATAACAATCCAGAACTTGTCGGTTTCCTTTTCTCTGTGCTTTCCTAACTACCCGTGATCTCCACATGACTCCTGTAACGCTTGCCTGATAGACCTGGTTGCTCAGCATGCCCTGCTTCTCCTTACCCCCCAAATAAGAGCCTTTGAATGGTCCTTGCTGTGAAACTGCACTGCACGAGCAATGCCACGCTAGTGCCATAGGATAAGCTTGGCTAGCTTGCACTGGACTGTTTCCAAGGAACCCACAGCCTAAAGCCTCCCCTACCGGATCTCCCACATAAGCTGTGCATGATCAGAAGAAAACAAAGATGGGGGCCTTGCTTATTCATTCCTGGCTCACCTCGAATTAGCACTGAATACACATTCCTGTCTTTAAAGGTCAGAGGGATAAAAATAGAGGACAAGTACAGAATTGAGGGCAAGTGAGGAAAACACCTGATACGGCCTTGCCCATGCCAACACCAGCTGGAGTTTGGCTTCAACATGACACCATATCACACAGCATGCAGGCAAGAGAGAAAACGGGCTGGAGGTGTGGGGGGGGCAGGTTTGAGAGGCAGCCTCATCAGACAGTGTAAACAGGAAAGTCACTTGACAGTGATGATAAATGGGAAGAACATGGCAAAGAAGTTAAGGCAGGTTTTGTCTTGATGAGTCCAGCAGGAAACTTCTAATGCCAACAACCTCCTTTCTACTTTTCTAATATGTGGTAGGCATCCCTTGCTACAGGGGTGGGCAGAAGCTAGATCTCCAGGGGTTTGGGACTTCAACTCCCAGAAGGCCCTGCCAGCATGGCCAATGGTCAGAAATGCCGGGAGTTGAAGGCCACAACATCTGGAGATCTATTTTTTGCCCTCCCCTGCCTTACTATACCAAATCATATGTGCCGAAGAGGCTCACAATTTTGTCACATTTTACCAGTGATCCAGGGTGCTTCCAGATGAGGCATTTATCCTGCAACCACCCTGTCTCAAACACAGGTTTGATGGGAGGTCCTGATGTTGCTGTCTTCAATTTGTAATCCCCCCACCATTTTCCCACCACTTCTTCTGTCTTTTTTATTACCAGAAAAAAAAAAAATCTGTTAAGGAGGAAAAGGCAGAACAGCTGCACTATGCCTTTTGACTGGTAGCTCTGCAAGCTGGAAGCCTTATGGCAAGCAGACTGGGAACTTCTGTTCCCATTTTCAAAGCCAATTATTGCTGCATGCAGCCTCTGTTCTTGAACCAGTTTAGGAGGAACCAAAGTGAAGTTTTCTTCTTCTCTTTTTATTGCAGCCTTACACTGGATTCCTTAACAGATTCTTTAATAGCCAGATAGCATTCTGCTGGTTTTGCGTCACGAATAAGACAATAGTGTGTGCATGTGTAATCTGTAAGCCAGCTTTCCCCATCCTGATACTCTCCAGAGGTGTTGGACTCCAGCTCCTAGCATTCCTGACCATTGGTCATGCTGGCTGGTGCTGGGAATTGGAGTCCAAAACATCTGGTGGGCACCAGACTGTCTACCTCTGTCTTAAAAGATCCATACTCTGGCCAGTGCTACTCACACTGTCTGGGGCCCCCACAGGAACACATTTCATACAGGCTGATCCTATGGCTGTTCCCCATTAAGGCAGGCTTTATAAAGAAAGCCTGAAGGTTTTTTTTTATTTTCATAACAAAGTGGATGTTTACCAGGCACTGACTTGGAGGTGTTAGCTCTGCTACAGTCTTGCTGAAGCCATATGGTATTCATCATGCTCCCTTCAAATGCTGGGCCAATAATTATTACTTCGTAGGAAGAGTTCCAGGTTTTATTTTATTTTTTGCGACACTGATAACTTCCTGGCGCATGGGCTCACATTCCTCTTGTGTAAAATATCTTGTTTGTGTGATTCAGGGAGCAATCCTTTTCTTCAGGGCTGCCCGCTAACGGGCCATAGAATATGTCGGAAGCCCCGCTGCACCAGCAGAATGCAAGATATGCCACAGGCACAAGGAATCTGCCAGCAGAAGTGCCCAGGTAGGTATAGAAACACTCTGTTGGCAGATCTGCCCACCAGTGAGGACCTGCAGGCAGAAAAGTTAAAACCAGGCAGAGCTGTGGGCGGGACAGGGGTAGCACAGGGAGCAGCACACTTACATCCTATCCTACGGCTTCTTCACACAGAGCTTTTATACTGTGATTGAGATAGCTCTCTCTCTCGGAAGTTTGCAGGCTCTTTACATGATACTGTGAACCTCCAAGGCGTCCCCTGCACTAAATGCCCTTTTTTCCATTTTTAAATTGATCGCAGATAATGAGCTATCAAATTACCCCCTTTGTGTTCCACTTCAGTTACCTCCGTGAAAAGAGGAAAAGCGGCAAGAAGAGGAGCGGGATCAATGAAAGATAATGGAAGACTCAGATACTCAGAGAAGGGGGGAAGAGGAGGGAGGAAAGGAAGCATGTGACAAAGGGAGTCATTGTGATCCTGCATTTCAAACAGAAGCAGAAAGCCCCGTGTTAAATGCTAGACTTTAGGCTGGTGTAGAGATGCCCCTATACTCTGATCATGGCCATGGCCCCATCAACTGTGCCTTTTGACACCAGCCCCTGACATTTTCCTCCCATTAAAAATAGCCTTCCGCTCACTGATGACTGCCCCGCCCATGACACCATGACAGGGAATAGGATGTGGTGTAACTCAGTACTCAGTCACAGCTCTTTACCACCAGTATATAAGCCCCACAAAGGGAGAACACATCTAAGCTGATAGGGCATGCAGCATGGAGCTATATCTCTTGAGCCCCATTTTATGCACACACAGGGTGCTTCCAGACGAGCCTTTTATCCCGGCATCATCATGGAATTTTACAGGGGGCAGGTGGGCAGACAATGTCATCTTCTACTCATCCCCCTCCCGTGTTTTCCGCCACTTCCTCCATCTTTTCTCTTACCACAGAAAATCCATGAAGAAAGAAAAGACAGAAGAGCTACACAGTACCTTCTGACTGGGAGCGCTAGGAGCCCTCCATCTGGAAACACCCTTAGAACGCCCAAGGGCAAATCTTGGTGAGGGGAACAATGGAGAAAGGGCACTTTGCCCAAACAGGGGCCCACTTTGCACAAAACAGCCTGTCTCTGGGACACTCCTAGGAACATGAGCATATTACTAACACTTCTCTGCCTAGAACTCTTGCAGGTACTTTGCCTTGGAGCTCCAGACACAAACACTCTATTCCACCCCAACAACAGGAGGACAGAGTGAAGTAAGAAACAGGGATGTATGTGAATTTCATTTGTGCTTGCAAGACAGTTGAACAAGCCCTGTTTGCAACCCTGAACGCGAATGTGAACATGCATGCATTTTCGGAGAAAATGTTTGCATGTTTCCAGACTTGGAAGCCTATTTTTTAAATGTGCCTTTAAAAAAAAGGCACATTTTTCAGTCTTTACTGAATGATGGAAAAGTGTACATTTTGGGTACACACTTCTAAAAATGCATGTTTTCCCCAATCAAAAATGCACTTTTAAAAAAATTGAAAAATAATGTTTGAGTTCGGGAACACAAACAAGGTGAACCGAACTTCAAAGGGGAATTTGGAGAACCTCAGTGAGCTTGAACATCATATGTCTGCCGATCCTTAGCAGGAAAAGGGGGCAACCATCCTATAAAGTTGGACTCACTGGCAGCTGACGACTCCAGTTCCGGAGGGGCGGTGGTTCCATTCAGGATTTTAGTTACAACTAGCAAAAACTCTAAACATGACATCCAAGGTGCCAAACCTTATCCCCAGAATGGGTTTAGCACCTTGGATAGCACCTTTAGAGTTTTGGCTAGTTGTAACTAAAATCCTGAATGGAATCACCTCCCCTCTGGAACCGGAGTCATCAGCCGCCACTGGTTGGACTGCCACTGTTTCTCATGCCTTTCTCCCCACTCCACTCCTTGCCAGAAGTGAATCATGGGCCTTGTCTGAACTGTAGTGGTCTTCCCCTCCCTGCCTGCACACCCACCAACAGCTGGGAGCAGCATCTCCCCGACACAGGCAAGGCACGCAAGGCCACCTCAGGTAATCTTTCTGCTGGGAAAGGTCAGGGCACTCTGCTCAAACCACTGCCACTGGTCGCCAAACACTCGTCAACACTTTTGCCACGTTGGATCACTGCTGGGACGCCCGGAGCAGAACAAGCAGTCACTGCACAGGCTCAGAGAGAGCCGCTGCAACCCCCAAGGGAGAAGGGGTATGTATGCTCACAGTCACGGGACTTATCCCTCTCAGGAACGCCTCCATCCCAGATGCTGATCAAGACAGGCTATGACTTTGTAACGTGTCTTGCTCCTTGGTTGCTACCGAGTGCTAGACAGGGACCTCTCCCCGCTCCCCCACGTGAATGGTCTGGCTTCAGCTGGCCTCAGGATGGGACTCTGCATGGGGCCGCCAGGGAACATGAAGGGCCCAGGAAGTGGGGACAAATGCCCCATGATGTATTTCACTCCTGCCTGCTGCTGTGGCTGAGTGGTTATGGAACTGTGCATGGGTTGGAGGCCAGAGAGCACCCTCTCCATCGCCTATGACTATGAAATGACTGTTTGGGGCCAGGCATGCTCAAAGCAAGTAGCGGCATTTGCCCCCTCCCTGTTGGCAGGACTTGAACTCACCTCTCCTGCTTTACAGCCCATGCCCTGTGCAATGAGCCAGTGGGGATGCTTCTGTCAGTGCATATGCTGCAGCTGCCCCTGTCTGTGGCTGCTTAGCAAAAGGGTCTTTCCATCCCTGGGCGGGTCTTGAACCCATGACCCAGGGAGCGCTGTGCGCCCAGGGAGCTCCTCCTTCCTCCCCTTCCTGTGCTGTGCTCCAAAGCAGTGCTTGTGAGCAGCATAAGGGGATCTGAAGAACCCCTGTTCGTAGGGATGGCTGGGGACTGGCAAGGCCACAGGCGGTGCTGGCTGTGCCGCTGGGGCTGACGGAGGGGCGTGTGTTGTGATGCAGGAGCATGTGCTGGGGGCGTGCAGCCACCACTGCAACTCGATTGGCTTCCTCCGTGTCTGGGCAAGGTGTGGGCGTCGTCACTGGCACAGTCCCTGATTGGCAGGCTTGGGTGGTGTTTCCAAGGGAGCTGGGCAGGGGCGGGGTGGGGGGTGTCTGTCATTTCATGCTGTCTTCCAATTCCCTGTGTTGTGTATTTCCCCTCCAGGGCAGAGCACATATAGGGTATGGCAGCCATTCCACTGGCATAGCAGGGACATCTCTCCCTGCCACCCCCAGCATAGTTAGGCTACAGGGTTGCTCAGCTCAGTCCTCCATCCTCCTGTGTCCTGCGGTGTCTCAACGCCAGCAATCCAGAGAGAAGAAGGCTCCCAAGGCACTCCTCTTTGGGTTCATAGGACTGATATGAAGCCAGGCCTACTATCTGGAGGAAAAGCTAAATCACGCAGCTCAGACAGCAGGGATAAACCGCCCAGCGAGCTTCTTGCCAATTGTTTTGCACTCTCTGCTCATTCCCTCAGGCAACTGGCATGGAGGCAGGCCTGACCCATGGCCCCGTCATAGTAGAGGGCAGGGGTGGGGGGAGAATAACAACCATAATGGAAGGCAGGCACAAGGTTAGCAGGTCTCTCGTTCTGCTCTCTCACTGACGGTCTGCTGGGGATTATGCAGTGTGTGTGTGTGTGTGTGTGTGTGTGTGTGATGGTCCTCCTCCCACAAGATATTTCAGAGCGAAAATAAAAGCAGTCAAAGCCTTATTAATGTCCCCTAAGCAAAGGAAGTCACTGGTGGCTCCAGTCCAGCGGAGATAGATAATTCAAAGCCTGTGAAAGCCAAATACGCATACAAATGCCGTGATCGAGGAAGGCACTAAAAGGGATCCTAGGGAGATCTGGTGTGCTGGGGTAGAAACTCAGCCACATTTCCCTCTGCTTAAGGCAACTCTGCCCTGAGAAGTCTTGTCCCCCAATAAAGCCTTGTTCTACCCTGTCCTTCTAAGTCCCCAGAAAGTGACAGGTCTGCGAAGATCTCCACAGACCCCCGGCTGCTTCCTCCGTATGCTTCATGCGGTTGCCAGGATTAAGTGCCCGTTGGCCTGTGTAAATGTTTTGGCAACAGGCTTCATGAGTCCTCTGTCATCCCACGTTTAGGAGGTGCAGGGTGCTCCTGCGGGAAGGCTACCCCGCTTCAGCCGCAGGTTCCCATTCCAGCCTCGGGGACAAATGTTGAAGCTGCGGATACTGGGTGACTTGATCCCTGAGTCTTCAGAGTCAAGGGATACATCGGAGTTGGTGGGTGACATAGAGGTGTAGCGCTTCACTGGAGAATGCGCTCTCACTATGGGAGACTGCAGGGGGCTCTTGAGGGTTGGGGAACAGGGGCCCAAATTCTTCGGGCTGGTACATGATGATTTTCTGCTGGTACTTGCCGGTGGGGTGTAGATCCGATGGCTATCCATGATGGTTGGTTTTGGAGACTGCGCTGGCTCCCTGTGGGTTACAGAATGAGTGCCCGTTGTTCTCGGGCCATTATTGGATGCTGCTGTTGCTGCATTGAAGAGGGATGCCCCAGCGCTGGCAGGCAGGGTGAAGTACTTGTTCCCGTTCACCCGCAGCGCTTTTGGTGACTGTAGTGGGCTTTTGTAGGTTGGAGACTGGCTGGCCAGCAACCGGGGGCTGTTGCTTGATGATGCGCTGACTTGTGGCGGTGCCGTGGAGATGGGGAGGGAGACGCGTCTGTATCCGTCCGTTCTTGTGAGCCTGGGAGACTGCAGTGGGCTTGGGGAATGATTGCCCACGCTCTTGGGACTGCCGCCTGAGGATGACATGTCGGCAGAAGTGGCAGGGGGAGTGAAAGGCCTGAAGCTCTCTATCCCCGTGGTTTTGGGGGAAGTGCTCTTCCTCCAGGCAGCATTGATGATGTTTCTGGCCAGGAGCAGCTGCATCTGCCGGCTGGACTTGGGATCCATCTCCTGCCGAAATGGGGACAGAGATCTTTCGCTCCAGGATGGGGACATGGGGGGTGGCGGGCTCATGACACTGGTGGCTCGAAAGGCCTCAATAAGCCCTTCCTCAGGCTCTGGAGTTGGGACTGGGCTCAGCCAGCCATCTAGACTGCTAGGCTGCCGTCGCAGCTGCCGCGGCGTCCATGTTGGGGAAGCAGGCAAGGACACCTTTCTTTCCTGTAAGGGGAACAGAGAGGAGGGTGAGTGTTCTGTCCCTTTGACGCCCTTCAGGCTGAGTTTACAAGTGGAACAGGATATTTGGCCATCTCAAAAGGGCATTGTAGGAGGAAATGTGGTCCAGAGAGCAGCAGGAGCTCTGGATTTCTTTCCCAGCATATCAATCCCTCCACAGGTGACCTTGGACAAGACACACGACCTCCCTGCATTACCATTACTCTGTGAGTTCAGTGAATAAAATATTGTGATATTATTGCAAGAATGTGGTATTCATATCTGAGAACCAATGTGAAAAGCATTGAAAATGCAACATGGAGAGAGAGGCAGAGAAATCCCAGAAGAATGACATATGGCTTTAAGCTAGGAGTGCAGAACCTTCAGCCTGCAGACCTAATCCAGTCCATATATTTGTCAGGAATGAATCTGAGCATGTGGAGACGTCTGGCAGCTCAGATTCAGAATCTGAATGGGAACAGCCAGAACAGAGGGAGACACCCTCCCTAGTGAGCCCAGATATGGCGAGACTTTCTTCCCAAGGCCTTGACACACAGATGGCCCAGCCTGAATGGCTCCCCCATTCCTCCACCACAAGAACCCATGTTTTGGAGGAGGAGGAGAGTGAGGGGCATGATTTAGGGGACGCGAGGGTCTGTCGCAGAGCGAAGCGGGAAAAGTTAGAGGCAGGGTTCAGATGCTCCACCAGGTTGGCCACTCATGGAAGCCAACGTAGGAGGAAGCCACCCTATGGGAGGGGTATCCCTGCGAAGCAAGTCTGGCCAAGAGGTTCATGCCCAGACTGCTGGTGACTTCTCCAGCTTCCACTTTGCCTCCTCTATTGATATTCATAGATATGTGGATGAGCTGTTTCATTGCAATCTGAGAGTTTCCTAGAATCTGCATTTGTAAAGAAGCTAGTCATTAACTAATAAAGTAGTGTAGCCCGAAGCCTTGTTTCCTGGAGTGTGTTGACTGCAAAGGGGGAGGATGAAGGCACGTGACAATATTTTACAGGTAAGGGAAACTGAGTAGGGATGTTGCAAGAGTCCGCAGGGTGGTGGTGGAGTCCAACAGACTCCCCCTCGCCTGCCATCCTGGACCCCATTCACTGAACTGCAGGGCACTTGCGGATCCACTCAGTGAGCGCCCCACAGCTCGGCAAGCACCCGGCAGCAGCTCGTCCTCCCTAGCGTGCTGCTGTTGTGTGCAACAATGGCAGCTGGGGCACTTCCAGGTAGGCCATGTTGCGTACTTGGTGGCTGCAAAGGGGCCATCTATGCAACATCGCAGGTGTGAATGGAGCATTCATGCCTGCAATGTTGCCTAGATGGCCCCTTCAAGCCTGTCGAGGGTGCAACATGATCTACCTGGAAGTGCCCCAGCTGCTATTGCTGCGCACAATGGGGGCTCGCTAGGGAGGATGGGCAGCCCTGAGGCTTCATTGTGCGCTAACCAGGCCACAACGAAGCTCATGTGGTGCAACGAGCAGGGGTGGGGCGCAGCAGCAGCTCAGCGAGCACCCGACAAAGCCGGGCACTGGGGAGTCTGTCCATCCCTAAAAGTGAGGATGAGAAATAAACGATTAGCAGAAAGCAAACCATGGTAGATAATTTTTTCTACCTTGCCATTTTATTCGCTATCATTAAACTATCGAGAGCCTGCAATTTTGTTGATCTACTGCAAAGGTGGCAACACGTAGCCTGTGGGCCACATGTGGGCCTGCTGCCACCACCCTGGTGTGGCCCCCCACTATGGTTGGTGCAGCCCCTGCCACCTCTGCCATGTTGGTGAATTCATTTTTAATTGTGGCTTTAGCATTTTGGAGCACTTAAAAAGATCAAATTTAGTTTGTCCTGAAGCTAAATTTGAGCCTTTTAGCACTCCGCCGTCACTGTAGAGCAAGCTACATTTGCGCTTTTTAGAGCACTGAAGCGGTTTGTTGCTGAAATTCCACTGAGGTTTTCTTCAATGCTCTGTGTGTGTGTGTGTGGGGGGGAGTATCCATGGAAGGGGCTAAAATGGTTCCTGAATCCACTGAAGTTGCCCATCCCTGATCAACTGCAAATAACTCAGAGATCCCACTCTGCTTTCTGCCTGGCCCTGGTGTACAGAATTTCCACACCAGTGCTAACCACCGATCGTGTCATGCAGTGCTGTTGTGAAAATGAGATGAGCTGTGTAAGAACCCAGTGGAGTGTGACATATTTACCAAGGGGGTGGTGGGAGTGTAGAGGAGACACTGCTCAGGTGTATAATGTGAACTTGCAGACCAGCCGTGAGTTCACAATTGCCCCGTAGTCCGTACGGGAGTCAGCAGACCGAGTTCCCTGTGATCTCTTTCCTCCATGTACAAAATGAATGGCGGTCTGCTCAGTCCCCTATTGGCAGTGAGGAAACAGAAGAACTACACTGGCCATAAAAGCCAAACTGGATAAGGGAGGATATTATCAGGCTGCCCTTGCTCTGTGCAAAACAACCAATGGCGGTGGGCTCTTTGTCACTGGAGGTAGTCAGGCAAAGGCTGGACAGCCATCTGTCAGGGCTGCATTAAACTGGAGTCCTGCATGAGCAGGGCATTGGATCCAATGGCCCAAATGGCCCCTTCCAATGTCATGATTCTGTGAATAGGGAAACCCACAAGGCTTTGCTCATTCATTGCAACGCAGCATCAGGCCAAGCAGCAAAGCTCCCTGTAGATAAGAGTGGACATTAGGCGAGAGCAGGACATAAGCAGCAGCAGGAATGGAAAAGAAAGGAATCCAAAGAATTCAAAGTTGTGTCCCTCTAAGACGTTAGCATGCAAAGCAGACCTTAGGGCATTTACACATTCCTACTTTCTATATTCTCATATATATTCTGCCCCTGCTTGCACCACAGGATCTTGTTCCGCATGTTTTAAGACACATGGGGAAAATCATGTAAGAACTGGAATGCACATCTCTGTTTTATTTTTGGGATGAGCATTTGGCCAGCCAGCTTCTAGATTTCCCTCCGATGTGCATCTCATAGTTGGAATAGACCAACCTCCAGCCATTCTTAAGACAAAGGTCTTAAGATATGCCTTCGTAGCTAGACACAGCAGAAGAGGCCCAGATTTGTAATGGCAACAAGATGGAATGTATTTAGAAGAAAAGGATGGAGAAACTGCCAGAAGTAGGGTAACGCTTGAGTTAGATGACGTGCACCCATGTTCCCTCTGCCTGGCATTAATCTGTAAATTCTATATGTCGTCGGTGAGGCTGGAATGTGAAGCCATTGCTTGGAGGATGTTTTTCTGCTGACTACAGTGCATTCCAGCCTGCTGCAACCTGACCTTAATGCACAGGGATACCCATTCACACACACCTTCTCTGAGCATAACGGCTCCAGTTACTTCTGTGGGTGGTGCTGACCCAGTGTTGTGCATGGAGCCAGATCCGCAGAAGTGAAATTAATTCATGAGTATATTGTAGTCCTTCTCATCCCAAATTGCAACTAGATGTAAAGGAATAGGGGAAGCCGCCTTAAGCTAGAGCGCAGAATAGTTTACACTGACCAGCAGGGGCTAGCTAGGTTTTCAGACAGGAGTCTTTCCCAGTCCTACCTGGAGATGCCGGGGATTGAAACTGCAACCCCTCACATGCAAACCGGGTGCTCTGCCACTGAACTATGGCCCTTGCGGCCTAGAAAAAGCATCCTAAATGATAAGAAATGTCAGGTAAAACATGAGATTTTTTCAAAAGGTATGAGCAGCTGGCAACCTAGATTGCACAGGCAAGTAGAACCTCTTTCACTGGAGCTTGATTTCTTCCTTCCTTCCTTCCTTCCTTCCTTCCTTCCTTCCTTCCTCCCTCCCTCCCTCCCTCCCATCCAGCTGTGTGAATCTCTTTCCTCAGCATGTTCACAGTGCTACCAACCACCTCACTGTCTGTTGCTAGTGGAAATGCTGACACAGGGAAATAAGTGGCTTGCTGATCCTTCTGCTCCAAGGATTACAGGCTTTGGGTTCATGCTCTGTATCCTACCCAGAACTGCATCAAAGCAAAAAATGATTGGAGAGAGTGCTGACATTTCCTTTGCTTCCAAAAATCTATTGTCTATGAAGCCCCCCACCCCACCTCCCCACACTACATCTCTGTCTTGGTTGTTGCTATGATGTTACAGCAAAGGAAAGGGAATTCAGAGCCTGCCAAACTGAGGAGTCCAGACATGAAGCACCTGCCAAACCAAAAGCATTCCTCAATCACCTTTCGGCAAAATCCGTCATGTACTTTAAGTCAAAAGCTAAAACTGTGTGAAACTCATCATGGGCAGAATCTAAAAAGCACTGCAATAGTCACACAAAAGTGTATCCACATTTATCACAGCACTGCTAGTTATGCTTCTTCAGGTTTGTTTCAGGTTTTCTAGGGTTCAGCTTGACCTGTAAAGTATAACAACTGGTTTGACCATATGCATGTGGACTATGAGAATTGACAGGCCTGCAATATCACCTTCAAGTCTCTGAAATATGGTTTTCTATACATAGTCTGAGTATGCAGATCCTTCCTAGCCTTAAGTTTCCTATATAATATAAATTCAGCACAGAACAAGGGAAAGCTCTTATCTACGATCCGTACTGTTAAGAGGTTTCCCTTGCAGCGTGGCGAGAAAGCCTCTCCTTTTTAGTGCTGAGAAGGGAAAAACTCTTATCTCCAACCAGCTGCAGAACCAGAGATAAGAGCTTTTCCTTAGTACCTGGGGAGAAGGGGTAGGATCTGGCAAGGAGGCAAACAGGACAGATGGGAAACCCCCACGGGCCATAACCCCCTCCGTCTTCCCCATGCCAACTATATATAATATGGCACTGGTATCACCTGTATGCATAAGATTTTCTTACATAAAAACAATGCATTTGAATATGCAGACATACAGAATACATCAGCTAAAGGTCCATAACATTTCTTGGGTGCTCCAATACCTTGCGCTCTCTCCCATGCCATGTTTTCTCCTCCTCACTTCTATCCCCCAGCCCCGTTGCTCTACATCAGGAGTGCGCAACACACAGCCTGTGCACTGCATGCAGCCCCTTGGCCTTTTTTGAGGGCCCCCCCCCACCGCTGGTGCTACTGAATTTGCTGCAGTGGCAGCAAGCAAAAGCAGCAACTTGGCCTGAAAACAAGGCACACAGGGAACATGCTGCTGGAGGCTTTCTGGGAGTGAGATTCTGATTCCAAACAAAGCATGCCCTCCCCACGTGCCTTGTTTTCAAGAAAAGTTGCTGCTTTTTTGTTGATGCAGCAGTTTTGGCAGCAAATGTGGCAGCAGCAAAGGGGTGCAGCCCCCAGTGGGTTCCAAGGGGGCAATGTGGCCCCCCCAAACATTGGAGGTTGCCCACCTCTGCCCTAGACTCAAAAGCTGTCATTCCTTTTTTACTGGCTCAAGCAGAGCCCAAATGCCCCCTCCCCTTGGGGCCAGCATTTTAAAAAGCCCTGCTGCATGCTTCAGGCACCAATTGCTGCCTTCATCTGTCACCGCTCTCATATGCCGCCTGAAGCAGGTCACTTCACCCTGCTGCATGGCAAGGCCAGCTGTGGCCCCCTTGCCCCCGACACACTTTCAGACCCCTCACAGTCCTTTCTCCTTCCCTCTTGTTCCAATCCAACAACTGTTTTCTCACTCCCTTCTATTTCTCTCTTGTAGCAGGTGTGACTGCAGTAGCAGTAGTTCTGATGGGACTTCCTAGCCCAAGGGTGGGTAATTTGTCCCATCACCATTGTCATTGTCCCATCACCAGCATAGCCAATGGTGAGGGACAATGAGAGGTGTAGGCCAAAACACCTGGAGGGCCACAAGTTGTCCACCACTGGGTTTCCAGCCAATGTGAGACACACTATCTAAATTCTCCCAGTCATTAGTGACTGTCTGGGCCAGCAGTTCCCAACCACGGATCCTCAGATGTTGTTGGACTACAACTTCTACCACCCCAATCATTGGGTGCCTGGGGATGATGGGAGTTGTAGCCCAACAATTTCTGGGGACCCAAAGTTTGGATCTGTACAAATAGACCTGACAAGGTAAGCCCTCTTTCCATTGGATCCTTGTCAGGCCTAGTAGCCTAGCTGAAGGAATGGCTTCCCCCGTTTTAACTTGGGAGTGTATTGAAATTGTTTTTAGCTATTTAAATTGTTGTAAATTTTGTATGTCAAGAATTTTTAGCCTGTGTTTTATTATAATGTTGTATTATGTGATTTCTACACTTGGATTCCTGCACTGAGCAGGGGGTTGGACTCGATGGTCTTGTAGGCCCCTTCCAACTCTACTATTCTATGATTCTACGATTCTATGATGGTGTTTATAATGTTGTGGTTGTATTTTTGTGAGTTGCTGTGAACTCCCCAGAGAGCCTTCGCTATTGGGCAGTATAGAAATGAAATTAATAATAAAATTAATAATAATAATTGCACATTGACTAGAGAATTCTTCTCAGTGCCACCACGTTCAACACGATTATTGCATGGGGCAAACAGTTGAAGGAGAGAGAGAGAGAGAGAGAGAGAGAAAGAGAGGGGCTGCTCTACCTCATTTACTTTGTGCAGTGGTAACAGTGCTGAAAAGGTCTCTTTGTCATGTTTATTTTCCCCTGGAGGGTGCACAGTTTTCAGCAGGAGAGCTCTCATTTAGCCCTATTTATTGTTAATGAAGTGGTGAACACCAGCAAGGCTCCTCTGATTTCTCTGCAGCAACACCTTGTCATTTTGTAATCCTTTTGCTGAGGTATTTTTTAAAATGTATTTTTTGAAGTTGGCACCAATTGCCCCTTACTTGTGCTGCAATGCACAGCTGGTCAACTTTTTTTCTTTTTAAAAAGGGACCAACAACAACAAGGCTATCCCACCCCATCTGTTCCATTACATGCAGCTGCGATATCATGCCATTGTGATTGTGGGAGTATCAGACGAAGGCTAAAATGGGGTTGGAACTCAACACCTGGATTGCTTCTAAAGAACAGGCTCATAGCGTGCTGTGAGATTCTTGACAATAACATTTGATGCAGAATGGAGAGTGAATAAAAACACTTCCCTAAGTAAATGTGTTTACCCAGAGAGAGTGAAATAGAAAATTGCTTCTTGTTTCCTGCTCAGCCCTAACTCAAGCATCTCAGAATCTTATCCCCAAAGTTTCCATTATATTTGAAACCCAACGTCTCAGCAGCGAAGGGAAGATATTGAGCGGATGAATGCTTCCTTGTTGCTTTGTTTCTCAGGGCGTTTCCTTCTATGGCCTTTGTTACAAGGCAGACTTTGGTTGATCCCGCATCCCTTCCGCAGGAAGTGACCATGAACCCATCCAAATTTATGGTGCTGGAATTCGTCCCAGGTGCTTCAGTAGCAACCCCCACCCCACCCTACCCCAGCTTTACCGTCAAGCACGTTTGAGCTTCTTTTCACCACTGTTCTGGCTGGCATGTCTGGAAGTATATAACTGCAATTGCCACCTTCCCTCAGGGTGGTGTTAGATCAGCCTTCTTCCCCTGCCTTCCTCTGGGTTGCATTTAGTAGGGCTGGCATTTAAGAGAACAAAGTCATGGGAGAAACAGCTCCTACGAGCAGTGTGACCCATTTTCACGATGAGCTCTGGCATCGTAGGAACATAGGAAGCTGCCTTATACTGAGTCAGACCCTGGGTCCATCTAGCCCAGTATTGTTGACACTGACGGAAAGCAACTCTCCTGGGTTTCATTCGTTCGTTCGTTCATTCATTCATTCTATTTCTATACCGCCCCATAGCCGAAGCTCTCTAGGCAGTTCACCAAATTAAAAACCGTTTTAATTTTCCAGGTAGGGAAAGCCAGGGATTGAACCTGGGACCTTCCGCATGCCAAGTGTGTGCTCTGCCACTAAGCTACAGCTCCTCCATAGCCAAATGGGAGCCACTAATGCCATCAGTGGAGGCAGTCCTTTGATGGACAACAGCCCACCCTGAATTTGCCATGCCCCTGCAAGCATCTGACTGAGAGATACAAGAAGGAAAGAAAATGAGAAAGGACACCCACTGGTCCTTGAAGTTGTGTGACATCAGAACTGTTTTAAATTGGGCTTCGGCATTCGTGTGTGTGTGTGTGTTTCACCTACAACAATTTCTGCTCTCTCCTCCACTGTCCCCACTCCAATATCAGGTCTAGGCAACAAGTAAAATATGCATACCTTCCTACGTGCTAACACCTGCAAATGGGTAATGGCAAGTTTTGTTTTTGCTTTCCCCCCTCTTCTGGAGAGGCCACAGCCCTGACGATAGCGGAGGCCAGCAGTGTTCCGTCCTCTTACTACAGCTAAGCTACATTTTTTTCTCTTATAGTAGGACACACGGGGAAGGATCCAGTGGTGTCACAGTACTGGCGCTATTAATGCTGCAATCACATAAACCAACGCTTCTGCAACATCAGTAGCGCTTGCTAGGATGACGGGTTTCCCAGGAAGTCCATCGCACTAGCGAGCACTATGGACATTGTACTAGCATTGGTTTAGCTAGTGGAACATCGATAGCGCTAGCATTGTGACATCGATGGATCCTCCCCCTCTCTTCCATTTTATTCAAATGTGATGGAGCTTGGGAAGACGTCCTAACTAGTCCCTCCTAAGACTTCCCTGAATATCTGGCCTGTATTCAACTGTCAAAATAGGCGGAACTATCTATCACATTAGCTAGAGATTTGCACATGCACTCAGAAAGGCTGCCATCTTCACTGCGGATTCTGTTTTATGAAGGAGATGTGAGGAAAAGTTGCTACATCTTGATTAAACTGTGGATTTCTCTGGCCAAAGATGATAGCCTAAACCTGCACCTTCCGTGGAAATGAACAAACATGACTTCAGAGCTGATGACAGAAGCCCTTGCTCTATAAATACCCAGATATCCCATAGCACTTACCCTGTAATTTTCCTGCCACCTCTGTAACTATCCCCTCTCAAAAGCTCATGGCATATCATTCACATACCGCTCCTCCACAGGCATTTGCCCTATAAATCTGTTAATATTACAGAGCTTTCCCCTATGTCTTTACATGCTCCCCTACTGGTGCTATGTTTAGCAATTACCAGGTACAGCTAGCACTGCTGGCTCGTACCCATCACATGTTGTTCTGTTGGCAAGGGTTTTCAGCTGGGACGGTTTCAATGCACATTTGAACCTGGACTATTTGTGCCAGAAGTGAATGTTGTTAACACAGGACAGAATGTGGAAGTGGAACTAAAGACACACTGTAATGTTGATTTTACATTTGGTGTTGCCAGCCAAATTTAAGTCTTGTGTATGGAAAACATCCTTAATTCATGGGTCTTGATTGCTTTGTTGGTATTCCAGCAAAGACTTTTAATTCTCCTCAGCTATGTCCTCACAGAAGGATTTGTCAGGCAGCCTAGGAACACAGAGACAGAGACAGAGAGAAAGAGAACTAGATTTCTCTACCACCTGCATTGAAATGTACTGCATCTACTGTTTTAATTTATTGTGTTATATATTTGTCTTACAATTGTCACTAAATAGAACTGGTTGATCTGAAAAGTCACGGGGACTGGGAGAGCAGTGACTAAAATAATGTGCGAAGTGCTGGATTTTCTAGAGAGTCTTCACTCAACAGAGTGCTGTGAACACCTGTTACGTGGAGTCTGCCTCTTCCCAAAGGTCATTCGGCAGTTAGTTTGTTTCCAGAGCCACCCTTTGAAGCCAAAATTAATGTATGAATCAAAGCCCCATTTGCCTGGAGGCATACGCACTTCTGCTCTCTATACCGACTTTTACAGGCCCCACAGCCACCCATTTTGTGACTAATGTATGGCTCCCGGTTGTCTAGCGCCGCTCAAAGATTCCTCAATAAGAGTGTGCGGGTTGTCAAAAGTATGAAGCAATGCCAGATGTGTTGCTTTCCAAAGAAGGTGCTCAATTACTTTCCCTGGACCATGTTGTACTGGCCTACATAGCTGGCCTGAAGGCCTCCCAGCAAGGGGGAAAGGAGCAATCATGATGAGGGACGGAAATGGGATGAGGAGGCCTTTCAACTGTGCCTGCTTAATACTCTGGGCAGTAAAAGAAGGTTGCAGGGAATTAAGCTTTGAATCAAAATGTTTGCCTGAAGGGATCCCTTACTTCAGGGTTGGGGAGCTGGGTAGGTGCTGGAGGCCAGATTTCCTCTCGGGAGCCATCTGGGGAGCAGAGGGTGTCAGGGGAGGGGCCTCTCCCCCGAAGCCTCACCCCCTGGCATCTTCCACAGAGCCATTGCTCCGCGCTTCTCTCTGCATGGAGGAAGGGATTCAGCAGCTGGCTTCGCTCACCTCTCACCATTCCCGGATGGCGAGAGGTGGGTGAAACAGCTGCACCCTTGGCCAGTGCCTGGAGGAGTCACTCCTCCAGATGCTGGCTGAGCACACCGCTGGCTTGTCTCCTCTCTCGCCTTCCCCAGTGGGGAAGTGGAGAGGAGTGGACTCAGCCAGCACCTCGCGGAGATGCTGTGTTTTGAACTGGTTTTGGCCCCCTCCCTTTCTCTTCCCCTTTCCCCTCTTGGGGGGAGGCAGGGGGCCCTCCTGGTGGGCCGGAGGTTCCTAGTGCACTGCAGGCCAGAAATTCCCCATCCCTGCCTTACATCTAAATGTCAGAGGAAGCAGAATCAGACTGAAAGTGAACTTGTTCTTGATCTATGTGCTGACACTGTTTTCAACCCCCAGTATTCATGAGAAATAACCGGAGGGAGTGAAATTAAGAACTATAGAAGTTTTAACACTGGAAGATCACTTTATTTGCCCTCTGATTTCTTAGTCTACTGAGGGCACATCCTGTGGTTCCTTCCCCCAATCCCCTCCACAACCATAAGTTGAAAACTTTGAAAAATATAAATGATTACAGTTTTATCAGGAAATACTGTATCATGGCATCATGTTTTGTACATCCCCGGTTTATGTTAATATTTGCAAGTGCTGAAAATGTCTCTTCTGCTGTGGGGCAACTGTAGAGTAAGTTGCCTGCTGCTGATATCGGATCTGCAAAACCAGCTTATTGTCTGTCATATGAATCCTCACTATAATATTTACCAGGGGCTAAATGGTGGTACTCAGCTACGTGTATCTCTATGTTACAGTTGCATAGAGGCCTGCTTTTGCCAACTTTAACCAAGATGTTCTCTGTGTTCACCTAACCACCAGTGTAAATTGGGTGCAAAACCCATGACCCCACTTTGCCTTTCTATAAGCTAATAGCAGGACAGCAGCATAAACCTCCCTGGTTGTAGGGGAAGGATTCCCATTGTGTCTCTTTAGACCCTTCATGATGGGACGGGGGCTGTTGGGTGGCTTTTAATTTTTGCAAAGCAGGCTAGGTAAATCAGCATGACTGAGCATTAAATACAGGATGCTCAGAGGCTAGTGAGTTTTGTGTTCTTGGTTATTCACCCCGAGGAGATTTGCAGTGTTGTTGTCTGAAGGAGACAATGAAAGAATAGTAGACAGGGGAAACATATGAAGCAGAAATATAGGGGTGCCAGGAACAGATACCAGCTGGAAGTGATGCTGTCTGAAATCAAAGGCGATCAGTGGGGGAAAGGGCGAGTGCCTTTCGGCGTCAGCAGAAAGCAGAGGCTGCAAGCGTGTCATGCTGTAGACTCTGAATGAAGAGAGGACAGAGGGAAAACATCCCTGCAGAGCAAAGAAGAAATTCAAAAGGCAAGGCAGAGGTGAAGCCAGAGCTGTGATGCTCCATAAAGTTTCTGGGCATGAGAAAAAAGAAGGCATGAGACGCTTCCTCCTGTTTCAGTCAAGCTTCGGCTAACAATGTTCTAGGACTCCTATGCTTGGATTATTTTATAGTCCTACTGTGCACTGCATTCACACGCTGTTTAGCTCTCTTTGGAAGGTAATCTGCACAAATGTATGGATCTGATTGCACAGTTCTGCCAGGACTGGCCCAGCTAAGGCAGGTCAGCCTTACTCTAGACTGGGCTCCCGCCACAGATCTTTTAATTAGACATGCCCGAGGGAGCCCCTGTCGGCTTGCTCAAGCTCCATTTCCTTAGCGTAAAAGGGCTCCGGCCCGTTGGGGTTTGAGACAGGGCTACACAATATGTAAGTTGTATTTGCATTCGTAACCTGCAAGCTGTCTTCATTTTGCCTTTTTGCATATCACCCATCGTCACTGACCCAAACCCTTGCACACACACACTTTTAATGAAATACCGTTACTTGTAATAAAAAGAAGGTTTCCACACCTGAGGCTCAATTCCTGCACTCTTGGTGGAATAAGAAGGCCTTGGAGCTTGGAAGACTCCTCTAGCTCGTGGAGACAAAATTCTAGAAGAGTATTCAAAAGATGCTTCTGCCGGTGTTTCAGCACTTGCTCTGATGTTCTGAGGGATAAGCAGAGTCTCAGTTGATGGGGCAAAAAGACCAGGCAACGATCTGCTTGGACTGGGCTGGGCCGGTGGATGCAAAACAGGAGGTGGCGGCAAGGGAGATGTTGGGCAAGAAAGCTGTCTCGTATAACTGGATTCCGGAACCACGGGCTTTGGTGGTGGTGCCCCTTTTGGTAAAGACCTTACTGGGCCTTTGACTGGGGAAAGGATGAACAAGGATGACTGGAGCTGGTATGGCTGCTGCTTTGAGATTTCCAGCTCCTTTTTGGAAATCTCACTCTCTGACATGTTGCTGTTGCACAAAGGTACAGGAGCAGCCTTTGGAGATCTGGCTGGACTTTTGGGTGCGGATTGGAAGGCCATGGGGGAGAGATGAGTTTCTGAAGTGTATTTCCAGGAGGGAGGGAGGGACATCGTAGGTGAGGGCGACCTGCCTATGTCTGGGTGTGATGGGGACTCAATGACATACTTCTGCATCCTCGACTGCCTTCTGGCAAAGAGTTCTGCCCCCTTCCCTCTTGCCTCTGACAGACTTTGGTTGGATTTGATCATAGGCTTGGGTTGGATTTTGGGTGACCTTAGACATGAAGACCACTCTGGTGCTGTGTCTCCAGGAGCCTGGGCTGCACCATCCATCGATCTCCTTTCAGGCAGGAAGTTAGAGGCTTCTGCTCCCAGAGCAAATGGCTCATCCTCAGGAATGGCTCCTCCGTGTCCTTTCTGCTTTTTCCTATTATCTGCTTTCTGAACTAAATTCAAAAGGTCTGGATTTGGAGCCACTTTTGGCTTCTCAACAAAGGTAAACATGAACTTCTTGGTTGCTCTGTGGGCTACAGACTCCTCCAGAAGGCCTGTTTTATTTGGAGGAGGTCCTCTGTTCTCTCCAGGCAGGGGTCCTGGTCTGCTGTCTTCATACTTAGCCCCTTGTGGAACAGGGGCCTTCTGTTCCTTGCTGGGATACAGTGCTGAGTAGGCTGGAGGTGACCGTACCCTTGTGACTGGAGGAGGACTGGAAAATGTTTCTGCATAGGTGGGTGGTGGAGGCAGCTCTGCCACAGGGCTTTTTTCTGCTGGTGTGTGGGTCGTCGCTAATGACTGAGTCCCAAATGGTCTTGCAGTTCGGTTCTTCACAGGCATCGGTCTAGACAAAGTCAGGCGCACTTCACAGTACTGCTTATTAGTGTGAGTGGGCACTTCGTTTGGCTGCATGTCAGTGGCTAGAATGGGTTTCGCAGTATCGGTGCTGGGGAAAATGTTCTCATTGTCGAGGAGCGACACATCTTGCTCCTTGCTGAGAATCTCTCCATTCTGCTTCCTCTCGATAACTGGTTCATTCAGTGCCGTGTCAAGAACAATATTATTCTCCCTATCGATAATAGGTACATACAGCTCCTTGTCAGGGATGTTGTTGTTATTCTCACTGCCAATAATGGGTAAATATGGCTCTTTATCAAGAGCATTATTTTCTCTGCCAATATGCAGCACGTGTGGCTCCTTTTCGAGAATGGTGCTTTTATTCTCCCTGTCAGTGACAGGCACATCATCAACAACAGGCGGTATGTTTTCTATATTGTCCATAGCTGGTGCTTGTTCAATAAGAGGTGCTTTTTCAAACTCGTGGCTTGTAAGTGCATGTGTTCCATTGGTTGAAGCTGTCCCTGTACTTGCCTTTAGGTACACACTGAGAGGAATCTGTTGAAAGTCTTCAGCTGGAACCTCCTCAGAGGATAATGTTGTGTTCATTGGGGAAAGGCTCTCCTCACTGTTTACTTTATTCCACTGGAGGCCCTGTGTATTATCTAGATTCTGTTCCACAGCCAGGCTCTCCTCATACTTTTCCATGGTGCTTTTTTGCTTCCACAATTCAGAATCCTTGGTGCAAGATAATCCCTTTGGCTCTCTCTGGTCTCTTAAGGTCTGCTTCAAATGGGACTTTTTCCCATGGCTTGGGATGCTGTGGTGAGCAGCTGCTCTGGGGTTGTCCTCCCCTGCTACCTGTTCTCTGCTTGCTGTCTTGGGAGTTTCTAAGGTAAATGCATTAACTCGCTGCTTCCGCCTGTGAAACAGCAGTACCCCTTTGGAGTTGGAGCTGGGTGGGGTTGTCAGCTGGGCAGCTATTCTCTGGCTTCTGGCTTTTGCTTCCTTCAGCTCTTTTTCAGAAAGACTTGAGCTTCTCAAAATATCTGAGGAAGAAAAATAATAATATGGAAGACAGTGTTAAAAGAAGACTCAAAAAGTCCTGGAAAACACACACACACACACACACACACGTGTGTGCACTCACTCACTCACACTGTCTACCCACTTTTAAGAGATAAAACTGGAATATGATTAGTAGTTTCTCCTGGTTGTGTGTTTCCCTCAAAGCTTGTTAGTCATACCCCAGTCAGAAAACACCAGCCCATGTTAGGATGTGAGCCATATACAGAAGGCAAGAGCTTGATGCCAGCAAAAAATAGGCCATGGAAGTAAGCAGCAGTACAGACTTCCTTTGTTGAGATGCTAACACAGTTCGGCAGACAAGATGAAAGTGAGTTTAAATCCTAGCCCCACCATGGATTCACTTGTGATAAGTCAGTGCCACTGATTTTAAGTTGTAAAGAAGCAATAATAAAGGATGCACCACACACTGATGCCTGGGATGTGATGACGATGAAAAAGTTAACAGCAGAGCAAACGAGCAGTACATTTTTGCATGCCTCTGACTACCAGCAGCTGGGGAACAACAGTGGGAGGGGGTTATCGCCCTTATGTCCTGCTTGTGGGCTTCCCAGAGGCACCTGGTTGGCCAAAGTGGGAAACAAGACATGGCCTTCGGTCTGGTCCAGCAGGGCTCTTCTTGTGTTCTTATACATATTAGAGGCCTGCCATTTAGAAGGATCTTTAAAGCAAGGATGGACAATTCATGGCCCTTCAGACATTTTGGCTTACAATTTCCATCACCCCTAGCAAGCATAGCCAATGGTGAGGGAAGGTGGGAGTTCTAGGCCAAAACATCTGCAGGGCCACAAGTTGCCCACCCGTTGTAAAGAAAAGCAGAAACTGGATGGGCTAACTCAGCAGTACAAGCATGGCTCCCTTGGCCATCCAGAATCTATTTCAAACGAATGGCTGCCACGGTCTGTCAGGAATTAAGTGAGTTAAATTCATCTCAGTCCCTCCGCTCAAAGTATTTCAAACAGAAAAGGAAGGTACTGAAGAGGTTTTAGAGAAATGTAGAACTTTCTCTTGCTTTTTATGCCTTCTTAACCTGTTATTATTTCCTATTCTTTATTTTATTTACTATTTGAGAGAAATGGATTAGGTGAAAAGATGCCCTTGAAGGCAGGCCATCTATACATTCAATAGAAATGGCACCAGTTCTTATCATCCATGCATCACTATCATTAGTCATATTGCATTTGGCAAAAATCCTGTTTATAGTACAGGAGCATTGTCATTTTCTTCACCTGATTGCCCTAATAATGGATGCAGAACTACTGGATTTAGAATATTTTGTTCAGAAGACTACTGTAGACTCCACAAAGGCCCACAGTTTCAGAGGGCAGAAAACATTCAGGGCTTTCCGAGGGCATTTCGACTTCAGGACTGAAGCCCACTCTGTACCATACTGAAACTTGGGGGGGGGGGGGAACAGAGTGGTCACTGAGGATATTAATTTGCATAAAAATCCATATGCTAATTTAGATGTATAGATGCACATTTAGAAATAAAGACTATAATTTAAATAGAAATACAGTACATCTCACCATAGTGGGGTCTTCTTCTATGACCTGTGTGACTGCCTGCTCAGTCTGATGTCCAGGTACTAATGGTTGATGGGCAACTTCAAGATCCCTTGTCTCCCTTCTTATGATTATTTATCTTTATGCTGAACTTGGACTGGACAGCCCTTCAAATAGCGCATGGGTGGGCAACTTCTGACCCACCAGATGTTTTGGCCTACAACTCCCATACGCCCTCACCATTGGCTATGCTGGCTAGGGTTGATAAGAGTTGTAGGCCAAAACATCAGGAGGGCCACAAGTTGTCCACCCCTGAAATAGAAGATGCCATCAAATAGAGGACTGTCATCTCTAAAACAGGATGCATGGCCATGCTGGGGGAGGGGGAAATAGCTAAAACCAGGAAGTAATGGGCTAGAAAAGGAATGAAGGAAGCCATAAAAAGAAACAGCAATGACAAAAAAATCTTCC
Source organism: Heloderma suspectum (assembly GCF_057233095.1). NCBI lineage: Eukaryota > Metazoa > Chordata > Lepidosauria > Squamata > Helodermatidae > Heloderma > Heloderma suspectum. The sequence continues at coordinate 267,570,857 of NC_139459.1, read as the reverse complement.
AGTTTTCAGAAAATTCACTGCACAAATGTGTCACAGATCTTTGCGATAAACCACGGAATAAGCCATATAAAATCTGGGATGCTTTCAGACAGAGGGGTCCTAGTGCTAAGAGATGGAAGGTTTTATGCAGCTTTCCCATCTTTTCTTCCTTAACAGATTTTCCACAGTACAAAAAAAGATGGAAGAAGTGGTGGGAAAACGTGGGAGGGTTAGGAGTGGAAGGCGATATTGCCTGGTCCCTCCCCTGTAAGTTCCGTGAATGAGGCAGGCCGATGGCAAAGACTCATTTGGAAGCATTCCTGGTTTGTTTGTTTGTTTGTTGCATTTATATCTCACCCTTTTTCCTCTTAAATGTCTAAAAGGGACAGAGCCTTCTCTGTGCTGGCCATCCAATTATGGAATGGTCTCCCCGATGAGGCCCACCTGGCATCAACATTGTTATCTTTTTGGTGCCAGGTTAAGACCTTTCTCTTTTCTCAGGCATTTGGCAACACAAGATGAGATTTAATCAGGTCCTGGATTTGTTTTATGGTTGATTGCGTAAAGTTGTTTTTAGATATATCTCGTCTCTGTGTTACTGTCTGTGTGTTTTCATGTAAATGGTTTTTAAAACTTTGTGTACTGTATTTTTAATGGTTTTTAATCTTAGTAAACTACCCAGAGAGCTTTGGTTATGGGGTGGTATAAAAATGTAATAAATCATCATCATCATCAAATCTGTCTTATAAATATCAAATTTAGACCAAGGTCTTGCCAGAGAGAAGGAACTTTTAAAAAAAGGATTCTGAACTAATTGCCAACCAAATGAAATTAAACCTACACCAGACTTTCCTATTGATTGGGATTAAAGTAATTAAATCAAACATACAACAGCGTATAGCAGAAACCCAATGAACACATTATTAGGTATTGGAAATTACCCATTAGTTGCAAGAGTTTGGCAGCAATCTACTCCCCATTCCCAATACAAATTCGTCACTCCCCCAACTAATTATGTTGACTCTTTTTCTGAATTCTGACATCCAGAGACCATTGCACATGTGTATAACTGCCACCAATAGGGTAGCCACTTAGCCAATAGGGCAGCCAATAGGGTAGCCACCAAAAAAGAGAAAACGCATCATCAAAGGAGAGGACAAAAAGGGGACAGTGACTTGCATAAAATTTGCATGTGTTAATTTATTTGTATAAATGCAAATTTAGAAATAATTATTATAATTGAAATAGAAATACAGTACATCTCATCATGGTGTGGAAGACCGTGATCAAATGACCTGTGTGCCTTGCTGTCTAGGTGCTGTTGATGGGCTCCTTCAATGCTCAGCTCTTCCTTCTGATGGTTCTTTATCTTTATACTGGATTTGGACTGGACAGCCCTTCAATTAGAGCATGCCTTCAAAATACAGGACTGTCTTCCAACAGACCATCAAATACAGGACTGTTCTCTGTAAAAGAGGACACATGGCCATGCCCAAAGGCTTTATAATGCATTGCTTTAGAATTGAAAAATCTCAGAACTTCCATTCTTTCCTATACAAGACCAATTTTTGTAAACAAAATGAGGAGAAAAGTCACCGGGAGGTTGTGTCCCTTTCTTGTAAGCTTTGCTTTGTGATTGGAAATGACTGTATGCAAAAGGAATTCATTGAAAGACTTCAAAAGGTTTCAGGTTGCAGTTCATTTGGTTTCAAAATTCAAACACCCTGTACAAACATGCTCCAAGCAGGAAGTTGGCCAGCTCTACACTGTCTCACAGATCTCCCTTCTCTTCAGAGGCTTGGCTAAGCACAATGTGCTGGCTATCATAAAAATTAGAAAAATAAACATTGTCTCCTCACTGCTGGAGGCTTGCCTCTTGCACAACTGATGCACAGTGCTGCTCTAATAATTTTCTTTGGACTTAACACAAGATGGCAGCATCTGATAATAAATCTGCAACATTTCATTTTCAGGCCTTCGGTATTCTTCCTAAGCAGCCATTCAAAACTAATTAGCCCAAGAGCTTCCTAGAATAGAACCCACTTACCATCTCATAAAAGCATGAAATATAGGCCATTTGCGTGCCTCCTAACCCACCTAAACTATCTAGAGGAGGTGGGGAGCTGCCAGCTTTTAAAATGGTTTGGCCCTGGGTCATGGCAAAAGCTGTTGTGAGCAAAGCTCCGAAAGGATGTGGAAGGACACAGAACACATTTTCTCTGGGTGAGACATTTCCTATGAGCAACATTTCTGAAACTCCCATGATTTAATATATCTGGCAAGAGGAAACATCAGAAACAAAGAATGGTAATAAAAAGTTTGCAGCCAAACTGCTGACATTCCTACTGGGGATGGTGGCATGAGACAGCAGCCAGATAGCCTGCCCAGGCAAATGATTCTCCCAGGTCCTCTTTAGGCTCTCTGTCTCGCAACTGGATTCAGAATCATGCTACTTGTAATTGAGTTGCTCCCATGTTATAACTAGCTAGGATCCAGTGTGGTTGCTTTGAGCAGAACAGAAGATGACATGCTCCATTATTCTGACTATGCTTCCCACGATAATAGGGGGATCCATGTTAAAACCTGCCTTCTACAAGTCTAGGTAATTAGATGACTCTGGCTGCAATTAGGCTAGTGCTACTCCTGGAGCCTTAATACTTAGTCAAAGGCAAATTCCTTTCTTCTTAATTGCATAGATATGAACCCATCGTGTTGTTCAGTTTCATCCTGTAACAATGCAGAAATGCAGCAAGATAGTGGTGACCCCAAACACAGAGAGAGCACAAAGATGGTCCTAGCTATCATCTCTCTCTCTCTCTCAGTTCCATTGTTCTGCCTCCCTCCACGGTGTGATGCTGTAGCTGAGATTTTTTAATATATTATTATATTTATATCCCACCTTTTTTTCCTCTTGCAAGGAACCCAAGGTGGCTTCCATGGTCCTCCTCCTCCTCCCCATTTTATCCTCACAACAACCCTGTGAGGTAGGTTAGGCTGTGAGTCAGTGACTGGCCAAAGTCACCCAGTGAGCTTCATGGTCAAATGGGGACTTGAACCCAGATCTCCTGAGTTCCACTCTAACCACCACACTGGCTCTCAGGAAGGAAATTGAGGGAAGGAAGGAAAATGAATTAAAAAAATGAGAGAAGACGAGGAAAGTTGCAAAAGAGGATGAGCAAGAAGAATCAACAGGCCAGTGAGGAAAAGAAAGAGCAGAAACACACAGAGAAGAAAACCAGGACAGCATCTCTCTCTTTCAAGTGTTCCTAGGTCATGGAATATCCTGGAAGTTGAGCCTTGAAGTCTTGGATTGACAGACAGGGCTGAATACGAAGTTCAGAGCTGGAGGTGAGCAATGTCAGAGTGTGACATTATTTGCGGCACTCTCTTATTATAGCCTCCATGTGAAATCAAGAAATGATTTCAGGAGGAAGAATATCCCATTATCCTAACCTATCCAGACTGAAAGTGGACAAAGAGTTTCTTATCCTCTGTGGACCTGTGTAATATTCTATATATAGGGGCGGGGGGCAGGGGGAGGGAGAGAGAGAGGTGTGTGTAAAGCAGCGCAACAGCAAAGCAACAAGGAGGCCCTGGATCCACTGTGGATGCAGTCAGTCTTAAGGTAAAATATACAAGAAACACAGAAAGACTAACAACAGAGAATTAAAAAAAACATATTTTAAGCTAAATGTTTCGGCTCCCGCCCTCATCAGTAGCTGTGCTGTTCAATGGGTATCAGGAGTGGCAGTCTGGAATGCCTGGAGGTTCCTTAGGAGAAAAAACAGAGGTATGATTGGCGTAATGCTTACGAATCGTGCTCCAGATTAAGGCCATTGGGACTAAGAGTTCTCAGTCTATAGATCCAAAAATTTTCCCTTTTGTTGAGCAAGTCAGTGTCTTTTGTTTGTTCTTTTGGAAACAACTGAAAATCTGAGAGACTATGTGAAGGTGAGCTGAAATGTCTTGCAACAGGTTGCTCCAGATCTTTGGAAAGAAACACAGATTTGTAGTTATAGAATCTTGTTCTCCAATGTGTGTGTGTGTGTGTGTGTAGAATGGGAATGGAATTTTCATGTGCTGACAAATGTTCCAATGTTTTTAAAAAAAATTACATTTTTTCTGTCATTATCTAGCATTCTCACAATACAGATAAAAAGCATTAAATCCCCCTTTCCGCCCTTTTAAGAAGAAAAAAAGCTTTCATGAAACATTTCATCTAGTCTTAACAGATGCAATCAGTTTCAGGATCTCTCTCTCCCATGCTGTTGTTGCAAGTTTGAGGGTTTGAATAGGATAGGGTTAATGGGGCAGGAAGGATTGCTTAAAGTTGGTAAAAGCTTTAACTATAGGTCAGGTTGGGCTATAGGCTGCCTTTACATTAAAGAAAAAATCCACAGTCCTACCTTTGTGGAGCCTTTCCGTGTTTACAGCAGGCTCCCAGATGGCAACCATGTGATTGCTGAGAGGGGACATTTTTAATTTTCAAGGTTCCATAGAACTCAATGAAACAGCACCATCTAGTGGCTGTTTTAATAGCGCAACAATCCAATATATTTTGATACCTCATATTCTCTGGATCTTTTTGAGATGGAATAACCAGGAAATACCTCTGGATATGCCCTGGAGGTTGATGACATCATGAAAAAGACCTGCAAACTTCCGTGAGTGAGCAATCTCAATAGCAGGATAAAAGCTCCATGTGAAGAAGCCCATAGCTTCCTTTTGTCAGAACAGAACAGTCCAGGAACTGCAGTCTGAGTCAGGGCCATTATAGACTTCATGCTTAATGTGTTAGGCAGTTAAAAAATAATAATAGCAAAGGGGGAGGGGAGCATTTTCATCTGGACCTGCATTAACCTTTTCCTTCCCAACCCAAATCAGAGAACCAGAAATGTAAGCGAAATGCACCTGGGAATGCTGGGTGCCTCTTTCTGGAGATCTGATCTGGGAGCAGTGGACTTGCTTGGTGGAATGCTGTGCTGTTTGCCTCCACTTGAATTCTATAAAGGTAAAAAGGTAAAGGTGTCCCCAACCAGTCGTGTCCGACTCTAGGGTGCGGTGCTCATCCCCGTTTCTAAGCCGAAGAGCCAGCGCTGTCCGAAGACGCTTCCGTGGTCATGTGGCCGGCATGACTGAACACCGAGGTGCACGGAACGGTGTTACCTTTCCCGCCGAGGCGGTACCTATTTATCTACTTGCAATTTCTTGCTTTCGAACTGCTAGGTTGGCAGAAGCTGGGACTGAAGACGGGAGCTCACTCCATCATGCAGCACTCGGGTCTCGAACTGCTGACCTGCCGACCTTCCAGTCTGCAGTTCAGCATCTTAACCACTAAGCCACCGCAGCCACAAATACTACAGAACACTATAAGTCTCCAGTCATCTCTCCCTCCACAGGAAGCCAAACCCAGGTAAGGGTTGCCCTGGAACCTCCACAACACACACTGAAGTGGGGAGTGCATAGTATTATGATATTCCCTTTGCACCAGGGATAGGCAACTTTTTAGCCCAAAGGCCTCATGTGATCCTGGGCAAAGGGTTGGGGGTCACATGCATGTGCATACACACACACACACACTTGCCCCCACCCATCTACATGGACAGTAGAGGAAAAGTGAGTCCATGGCAGCCATGGTGTGATCTTGTGTTTAGATATTCAAAAGAAAATGTGAACTTATTTTTGGCAGAAAGGCGGGATGTAAATTTAATAAATAAATTAAAGATTCCTTCCTGATCCCACTCCTCAGCGCTCCCACAGGAGTTACTCATATGAGAGATTGCTTGGAATCAACAGAAAGGAAATTCCCAATTCATGCAGCAGAAAGAGTCAGAATTATAGGAAACTGTTTGACTGATTTATTAAAAGGTTTGTAAACCACTTTTGCATCTAAAACTATGGTGGGGAACCGGTGGCCCTCCAGATGTTCCTGGAGTCCAGCTCCCATCAGCCCCAGCCAGCATGGCCAATGGTCAGGGATAATGGCAGTTGTAATCCAACAACTTCCTGAGGGCCAGAGATCCCCTAGCCCCTATCTAAAAGTTCCCCAAGCTGATTAATGTCACCTAAAAATCCAATAAAATAATTTATAAAATAGAATTAACAAATAACTGCCACACACACGTGCCTGCTCCAAGAAAAGTCATATCAGGCAACCGCCACTGATACTGGATTATCAGTCAGGTCTCTTGTAAACGGAATAGCAATGTCAGCAGATACAATGTTCCTCAACTCTCCCATGCCCTTCTGCCCAATCTAGTAAGGCTTAGCAGGTACTGTGAAATGTTCAAGTCTGACTGCTTGTAGTATCTGCTCAAGATCTGCCGTGTCATACACTTCTAGAGAAAGAGTGAGGCAATTCAGCTAGAACGCAGGTGGAAAACAGAAGAGCCTGAGCAACTGTGGAGCGGTAGGCAAAGCAAAACTGGAAAGTTCAACCATGACAAATATTGGTCAGACCCCATCCTGGCCCAAGCCATAGGTCATGTGTCTCTCAGTCTGAACATCTCTCTGCAATAATTTTCTGAAAGGATGAAAGCTCCCAATGCTAAAAAAAAAAAATCCTTCCTCCTATTATTGCTAGTTAATTTCTACCTGTGACCTGTGCTTCCACCACACCACACTCTAACCATGGTGAGGCTTAAAGAGAATGCTGGTCAGTTGTTTGAGCTGTCCCTTTCTGTAATCACGGCCAGCTCACAGAATTGACTAGAATTCTTTTTGAGCCTCACCTTGGCCAAAGTCTGGTGCAATGGGAGCACAGGCCCAGCAGGAATTACAGTCTAACGTGCATCATATATGCTAATCTCACTGACATGTACCCAAGTATCTCATAGCCTTTATTATTTCAACCTGCTTAATCAGGGAACTATTGCTATAGCCTTCAGAACACAAAATATTCAATAACAAGTGACACCGTCAAAACCATATAGGAAATTTGTGGCAAAGAATGGAATCAGGTCTGGGTGTTCTAGCCAATACAACCATTTTCCTATTACCTTATCATCAGCATAGCTGGGCTCTTGCTTTTATTAGGATGGATGGTTGTCTTTAGACAACAGTCATTAGCTTCATTTTCAGTTGCCTGGGCATGAACTTAGAAATTGTGCTATATAAGACAAAAGCTGGTGGTGGTGGTGTGGAACCAAGCTAAGTTATCTTGAGCTGTAAGGTGATAGTTACAACAGCAGTGCTAGGGAGAAAAAAACCTCAAGGTTGCTAATGTGCGTAGGCTGAATTTGGCCTTCTCTTTTTCCCATGGCTTTTTAAAAATCTGTAATCAGATACAAAATGTGTAGTTCAAGGAGAAAATGTGCAGTTTCAAAATAACATTTGTGCAGTTCAAAATTCAAGATATGCAAAAGGTGTATTAGGTTAACTGATATAAAAAGTAGCCAATGGCAATGTGAAAAGTAAACTGAGTACTCCAGGCTCCTCTGAAATAGCAAACCCTGATCAAATCTACCCATTTCTCCTCCCGCTACCAAAGACACTCCCCACAGACTCCACTGCTACTCCCCACAGAGTGTTCAATGTTTCCATGATAAGAATACATGAAGAGCTATGTTGAATCAGACAAAAGGCCCATCTAGTCCAGCATGCTATTCACACAGTAGCCAACCAGATCAAGAAAATAATTTTAGAACATGAGCACCCCTTTCCCAACCAGTCATGTGAAATTGTCAATGTTATAAGATGATGGCAAAAAATATCCAATATAACATCTTTAATAGGGACTGCTATATGGTGTTTGCGCATCTATTTTTTTCTCCTGTTCTTAGGGTTTTTTTTTCCATCTCTCATTCCAAATAAAGTTGAAGTTCACGATGCCTCTTGAGCGAAGCTGGAATATAACACTCTTCTACATGAGTACTATCAATTTCCCAGTTCTGAGGATTTTCTGCCATTCTGTGTGGGCTTTTAAATGTCATGAAATGTGACTCTAAGCAACAAAGCATATGCACACACACAAGGAAAATGCATAGGTATTTTGTGACAGTGCAAGCTATGCCCACAAGTTACAATCACATGCCACTGTGAAGTTCAACCTTTTCCTTAGAAAAAACACTGCTTTTTCCTCTAGACAAGATAAAGCTCTAGATTCACAGATCCGTGTAGATTCACATATCCCTCTTTAAAAACAAAACAGGAAATTGGCTCTGGGATTTGCAACCAGAATGGCGCTAAAAGTACTGTAGGTGACTCTACAAAGAAAGACATGTACTGGAGAGGTAAACCTACTACTACCTCTATCTTACATGTGTCACTTCTCTGCCATTACATGGAACTAGAACACCCTTTAGTTTTACATGTGTCAGCTGAGAATAAAATCTGGCTTGTGTACCTTCGATCTACCTCTCTGTATTGCCATATGTACTCATAGATGTCTGAGAAAAATAAAAACCCACAGTCCTTGATGTTTGTATGGTGTGAGATATTCTTGGGAGTTTAAAATATTTCAGTCTCCTTTCTTTTGACCTGCTGTTTGCCAAGCCCATGTATGGTCATTTTAACAGCATTTCCCCCACCCAACAAATGAGCTTGTTCAAAAACAAACTCTCAAGGAAGTATTTGCCCCCGCCCCCCAAGGCCGAAAGATAGAAGATGTTGACCAGGGTGCTGTGGAGGACCTCTAATAAAAAAATCAGAGTCCCATGGAATTACATACTGTACAGGAACTTATGGAAATGAGGGTTTTCCCACATTAAAAAAGAATCATATGTACAAGGGGTAAATTCACATCTGTGAAGAGTACAAATATTTGCAAAGGGGGGGGCATGCCTTTGTGGGATACCTGGTACCCAAAGAATTGTGGAAACCATTAAAATACATTCTGTGTGGGTTTCACCATGGGGAGATTGCAAAGACCTTGTGATAAAAGAAAGCCATTGTGTGTATCCACACTATATATGAATTCCTTTATATAAAGAGACTGTAGCTATTACTGCAACATAAAATGTTACTATCAAGGCATTAGTAATTCATACTAATTTGGATGTGGTCAGTTTTTTTGCAAGTACATACATATCCTGATTGGGGTGATCCAACTTGTTTTAACGTGCAACCTGAATCCAAAGTTAAAAGTTGGAAGATGTGTTTTACAGTCATTATGTTGGATATCCAAGCTCTCTAGATGCCAAGCCAATAAGCCAGTCTGTACTTACCTGTCAGGAGTATTATGATTCTGGCCTACTTGCTCTGAGCAAGTACTAGTGATCTGTTATTCATGTAGACCTATCCTGTGCATGTTTACTCAGAAGTAACTCCCACTCAGTTCAGTGGGACTCATTCCCATGTAATTGTGCATATATTTGCAGCCTTAGCATGCTTCAATATAGGGCTTGTCCAAAGCTGTGGGAAAATTCCCACCCTGCCAGAGACCCATGGCTGAATCAAGGAGAGAACCAAATGGTGTACACCAAGATAGACAAGGGGTCAACACAAGCAAGTAAGATACTAGAACTAAAAATGAATAAGGACTACAAGAATTTCATTTCAGTTCACAAATCACCTGAACTTGCTTCATTTGCAAGCTCAGGTGCAAATGGGAGTGCATTAGAAAAATATACACACATTCCCGAATTTGTGATCCCATTTGAAAAATGCGTATCTTCAAAAAATGTACACTCTCAAGTGCACTTTAAAAAACATGTATTTTCACATGTTAGTCAATGGGGGGGAAATGCACACTTTTGAAAAATGTGCCCAGAAATATGCACTTTTCCCATTCGAAATGTGCACTTTTCCTGTTCAAACAAACCGAAACAAAAACGTCAGTAAGCTGAACTTCAAAATGAAGTTCGGAGAATTTTGGTGAGCTCAAACATCCCTGGTCCTCTCGTCTCTAAAAATGAGCAAGTTTGGTTTCATAGGAAGATAAATGCAAATGCTACTTGTTGGGTAGGTTGCTGGAGATGAGAACAGGAGACCGAGAAAGCAGATCATTTTTGTTTTGTCCTGGGAAACAGAGGTTAGTTACTGGAGAGCAGAGAGTTGTACACTCTGCAACTCCACCTCTTTGCATGACTGTTTGAGGAATCTAGACAATCTCAGTTAAATTAGCATTGTTTAAATTATGCAACACAGCTTAAAATCTCATGGTGGTGGCTGGGGTGTGTGAATGGAGAGAAAAAGAGGGGGAAAGAGAGAAACAGAAAGAGTGTGGGACGTTCTCCGGAGCTGCCAGGTATGCTGTGGGTAGTTACTGCCACTGATTCCACCCACTCTGAGCATGTCTAATGTTAACTTTTATTCATTTCATGTGTTTTTCATTTTCTTGCCTTCTGTGCTGCTTGGAATCTTTCCAGGGTATTTTAAGTAGTGGTTCAGCCCCTTAAATATACCAGCAACAGAGAAATGGAATTACTAATTCAAAGCCCTTCAGTGAAATGGAGGTAAAGGGAAGACAGAAAGATTTCTTGGGGGAAAACCTGCATTGATCTGTAAATTTCCTTCCTGACATTCCTTTCCTTCCAGAACATTCTGTAGCAGAACATGAAGTCACAATACAGCAACAAAAAGTTTCAAAGGGAGATTCCAGCATGAAGCCACTGAGTTGGAATGCAGCAGCAAATTTGATTCTGTGAATTTAGACTAAATATGGACTTGAAAATTCTAGCTCTTTACAGAAAGTAGTAATTCTTCCTTAGGTATTTAATTACACTATTCATCTTGATGTACCAATTCATCACCAATGGCCGCTAGTTGGGAGTGGATTGTATACACTTTGATTGGTTCTTGTATTGTTTGTTTATACCATGGTTTACATAGTGCCTCATAGTGTTACATTAACAGGTGCCTTTTCCCATGGAACTTATAATCAAAAATTCATTGTAGTGGATTTTTAATTAATTTCTGCTCTACATAAGTACTGTTGTTTTTGCTGCATCAGGTTAACATGGGCTACTACTCTGGAACTTCCCAATATATAGATATGTGCATAAATGTAGCATGAAAAGGGCACTTTCTAAGCCCCAGAACTTCACAATCATCTACCAAAGAAGTCCTCTAAACTATCTTTAGGCTGCAATCCTATGCACACCTATCTAGTAGTAAGTCCCATTGAACTCAGTGGAGCTTAGTTTTGAGTAGACATGTATAGGGTTGCACTGTTAAAGAAGTAACTGGTATAGTGATTTGTTGGTTGTTAAAGGGATGGGAAGAGGAGGAGACAGAGGTGGCAGCATCATAGGAATTGGTGCCACCTGTCCCAAGAACTTGGTGTTGCTACTGAGAAATATTTCAGAATCAAAGCAAAGTTAAGTAATTTGATACAGGGGAGTAGGGGGAGCTAGCAAATCCATGTCAGACTACACCAAAGAGATGGTTCGTAACATTTTGGCATCCCCTGCTCTGATCTAAACCTTTTAAAACAATCTACACAATCCTATGCATTTCAGAAATTCATGATATACCCAGTAACAAGTCAGTGTAGATACCTTAAAGTGCCACAATGAAGTTCTGAATCAGCTGATATCAGAATATAAATAACAAAAGTATCCCTGGCTGTTGGAATGTCAGTGAGTGCCTGTGTTATTAGGAGCATAAAGGTTCCATATTATTTTAGTCTAATGTTATTGTTTTACCCAACATCAGTCACTGAAGCACCTTGACCACCATGCCTCCTGCTTTCCAGCATCATGATCTGGGCTGCAGAGGAAGGGCATGGAACCAGCTGTGAAGCCCCCTCCCTTCAGATGTCTGTGTGAATCTCACATATGGCTGCTTTCCAAAGAACCTTTCCTGTTAGATCAGTTATTCCACCAACATAGGCTTCCTCTTGTCCCCACTTAACACGCAGTGCAGATAAGGGGATGACGACACTGTAGCTGGTGGACTGGATCTATTTAAGAATGGCAAATGTGTCATCCATTCACATGGATAATCCTGAATGTGCTTCAAGGTTTCTTTCAAAGAGGGTATTATAAAAAGAATGTGAAGTCAGTAAAATAGCATAATGTTAGTGTACCATCTTGATACCAGCCTGCAGTTTACTAACAAATGTTGTTTAGCATCGTAGTAACTGTCTAGTACTAATTCGCTATCCCAATTGTGAAGCTATACTGAATAGATGCATGCCTGATCATCCCTTGTTTGGTATTACTATGACATTGGGCCATTCGCAGAATCACTGTGGGTTAAACAAGCCACAATGGCTTGTTTAGGCAGCGACATGTGCTAGGTACCATCCCATGTGCCTAATCACCTGCCTGGGCATTGCTTATTCTGTCAGCCAAACGCAGGCAGCATAGCTTGTTTGAGTGGGAAACAGCCCTCAAATAACCCATGGGCTGTTGTTAGCTTCACCAGCCACCATGGCTTGTTTAACCCATGGTGCTCACATGAACCAGGCCACTGTGTAACTCAGTCATCCCTTACCACTTCCTTATAGATATATTAATCTGTTATTACATCATTGTGCTGTTTCTCACCTAACAGTGAAGTGACATGGATGCTGAGACTTAGGGGTGTTTCCAGATGAAGCATTTATCATGCAATCACCCTGCCTCATTTGTGGAGTTTTACAGGGGTCCAGATATTTTACAGGGGGGCTTCCACTTGTAACGCTCCCATATTTTCCCAATGCCTCTTTCACACTTTTTCTTTCCAGAAACAATCTGTTAAGGAAGAAAAGAGGGTATAGCTGCACAGTGTTTTTTTATTGGTAGCAATCAGAGCCAGGTCTGGCCCAAGCTACATTGCTGCCTCAAGTGAGGTGGCACTGCCGCCCCTGGCACTGCCACCGCAGCCCCCACCACACTTCTTCTGGGCAGTGGGTGGGTGGCCCCCTCCCTCCCTGTTCACCAGGCAGCTGGCCGCTCCCACCTTCTGCCCCAGCCGTGGGGCTCCTGGGAGTTGGCCAAAATACCACAAGAAGTCCCGGCTGCTCCTGTGAGAGTTCTGAACCTCCCACAATATTTTGCCCTACTCTCCCAGGAGCCCTGCTGCTGGGCCAGAAGCAGGGAGGGAGGGGGAGGAGGAGGAGGAGGAGCTGCTGCTGCTGCTGCCACCAGCTGGCTGGGCAGGCAGGCAGGCAGGCAGGCAGGCGCAAACTGTTGGCCAGTCAGTGGCCAGCCAAGCAGGTTGGGAGGGAGGGAGGTCGTGGCAGCAGCACGGCCGGGCCAGCCATGGCAGGCCCTTTGCACGGGGAGAGCAGCACAATTTGCTGCTCTTCCCATTCCGGGCCCCCTGATGCACCTGCTGCCTCATATAGGGCTGGCCCTGAGAGGAGCCCTCCGCCTAGAAACACCGTTGCTAGCGAGAAGCAACACTCAGGTTTCATGTCCTCCCAGAAGAAGTTCTATGGAAACAGATTACTCTTCCCCTGTTGCACAGCGAGTATACTGTGTGTCTCATAGCCACTCTTTCTGTGGGAAGATGTATCATTTCACCCAGTCCCAATCAGACTGGGTGATGTATCATTTCACCTTAGCCCCATAGGCAGTCCTGGCTTTAGATATATCCCACCTGATACAAAATGTGAAAATGACACCCTCACTTCCTTGCTTCTGTTTTCTTTTTTAAGTGACACACAAAAACGGAGGCTGGAGGGAAGAAGGAGCATCTTCTGGAATCTGCTGCCTGAAGCAACAGCTTTTTGTGACTGTCATTTTATGGGAAAGCTGTGTGAGGCAGAGTTACATATTTCATGCCTTGTAAAGTTACTCAAGAGGACTCAAGTCATGTAAACTAAGTAAATCAGTAATCCAAATAAAGTTACTCAGAAAGAGTCACATCTGCACCAGTCCTTTAAGAAGTCCTTGTAGGCCCCTTCCAACCCTACTATTCTATGATTCTAAGATTTGGCAGCATTTCAGGAGATTGTGAATGTTATGGTGCTCCCCACTTTGTCACTGTAATATATTAGCATAGCAGTTTTGAAATTTTTGTGGGTGTGCTGTTGTTTACACATGCTGGATTCTTTCTATTTTCTATTGTCTTTTCATAGTTGCAATATAGAACAAGACTTTCATATGATCATTGCGTTGTCTGTTTATATGGACTGGCTACACGTGATGCTAACAACATACTGAACAATCAGATAGTTTTAAAAAAATTAAAAGCCGCGGCTATTTAAAAAATAAACTTTAAAATTAAAAACATTCAGTTCAATATGGCTGAGGCAATAGTGGCAGCACAGTATGTGGGGAAGTTTATGCCTTCCTTCCGCAGCCACAATCCCAGTAAACACACATACACAGAGCTGTTGGTTCCTAATCCTACTGGTGCCACTAGTTTTTAGTGCTAATTGCTGTTCAGAGGCAATTTTTGCTGATACTGCGGTTGGAGGAGGAAATCTTAAACCTCCCTTCTCTACACTGTGTGCCGAAGAGTATTGCCTCTCCTCACAGCACAGCACCTGTTATTTAATTTTTAAAAACGAATGAAGTGATTATTAATCGCGTCATTAGCGTCACGTGTAGTTAGGCCCTAACTTACATTGCTGAACATTGTACAAGTGGGCATTTTCAAGTGGTACTGGTGATCTTTAGAAGGGAGTGGTTGGTTAATGTTTCAATCACCACTCTCCCCCCCCCCCCGGTCCTCTGTCTTTTATGCAGTATAGTCAGCCCTGAAGGTCACATCAGAAATAAATCACGAGGAGGAAAGCCACAGCTAATTTGCATATTTGTTTGATAGAAGTGACTGACATGAATATATCATGTTTCTTGCAAAAGAAGCTTTTATTGTGTAATCTCCCTGCCTCGTTCATGGAATTTTACAGGAGGCCTAGAGAGATTCCATCTGTAACCCTCCCATGTTTTCCTACTGTTTCTTCAGACATTTCTCTTACCGCTGTGCCCTCTCCCGCATCAACTCAGGAGAAAAAAACGGAAGAACTACACAATGCCTTTTGACTGGTAGCAGTAGGAGCCCTCCATCTGGAAGCAACCTTGCAAGATGACAAGCTACAGCTTGGATTCCTACACTGAGCAGGGGGTTGGACTCGATGGTCTTATATGCCCCTTCCAACCCTACTATTCTATGATTCTCTGAATACAATACCCTTATTTTACAGTATTCTAGAACTGTTACCTTCAACTGGATACTTTTTAAATATATGAAATGTAAGAGTTGAAAATATTTTTTGTTCCTCTGTACTTGTCAACTTCCTTGTAATCCTTTTTCCGTCACATTTTCAAACTAATTATTTCAGCATTCACGAAGACAAGAGATATACAAGGAAGAAAGAGAGAGACTGGTCGGGGGGCGAGGTATTCTAGTTTCTAATAAGACTGGAAGTACACTATGCCTGTGGCTCTGTTCTTGTATTTCCAAGGGCTTTCCTTGGTAAAGTAGCTGTGGATTGGAGGATCAGCAGGAGTTGTTGCTAAACCCTTTCCTTTTAGTTTATCTGCTCAAGGTCTTCTACTCTCCATGCTGCTTTTCTCCCCAAGAGCCCCCTCCACCAGATCTGTATCTTTTACTGCTTAGGAGAAGGAGGAAAGACACCCCCCCCCAGTGCACATGGGTGTGGGTTTGTGTGTTGTGGGCAAACAGCCAGGAATGAAAGGGTTAACAGCCTTCCCTCCCCCACCCCACTCCCTGGTCTTTCTCTGCTCTACTTGAAGTTACCCAGAGCTGTTTTACATGTGACAGCCCTTGGGAACAATGACAGAGTTACACCCAATAGGTGTCCTGCCCGAAGCCACAGACAGCACATGGCCCATCCCTATTGCAAGATATACATCTATACTGTAAGCTACAAATATATAAATATTAAATATGTAAATACTGGATAACCGCTCATGGGAAGTATTGCAAGGTTATTATGTGCTGGTGTTCACTCATGCATACTTCATGTTTATACCAAGCTACTGCTTGCTAGAGGATCTAGCAATGGGAGAAAGGTGGCTTTTCATCCCACCTTATCTTCATGAAGTAGGATAGAAAATACCAAAACCAAACCAAAGAAAGAATATAATACCCCCATGACAGGAACGTATTATGTTTGTTTTCTGTGGGCCATTCATTTCCCATATGTCTTAGTCATATTCCTGTTTTATGTAAACGGGGAAACATACACTACTGGATTCTGGCAGAGTGAGGCAGATCTTTTTGGAAGCTTCAATTTTTCACAGCAAACAGGAAATCGGTGTAAAGAAATTGTGGTAGTATGCAGTTTGAAATGTATATTGCTTCAACAGTGCTCTCTTCTCCACAACTAAATTGCCACACTGTTTAGAATCCCCTGTCATCAGGGACTGAACATGTGCGTAGGCGTCAGCAGAAAGAGGTATTAAAAACACCGCTGGCCCTCCATAAATTCACCTTCACGGGCGTAAAGAACCTACATATGCTGCTACTGAATGCTTGATGCCTGTGTAGTCTATGTAAAGCCTGACTGACTGATGGATAAAAAATACAAGCAAACAGACCCGGCTTCACATGTGTTGGGATAGCCCTTAATTTGATACAGAGAAGCCTTCCAGCAGAGTTACGCAGCTGTCAGGGTTGGACGCATTGTGCCCATCCTGTCTGGAAGAAGCCATAACCACTGGCAACCCTTGGCACAGCCCCTACTATGATGCACTCCTATGGCCCCCTGAGGGAGGGCTCTGTCCACCCATTCCTGAGGAGGGGCTCTCCCACAGTAAGAGGGACGGGGCAGCTGTATAACTCTGTCTCTTGGAAGATACCCCCGTGGCTTCAAATTGTATCAGCTGCAGAGCTAACTGTTGGTTAGGGAAGTCTGCCATCTAGTCACTGTAGATTTCAAACAAATGGACATATTCAGATTTTTAAAAAATAAGAAATCAATGCATGTTAAAAGCCAAATAGCCCCAAAGTACACACCACTAGGGATCCATTAGTCCACATGCTAAATTTCAGGTGTCTAGGTTTCATAGTCTTCTGTCTGTCAGCTACGGCGCTGACAGACAGACATCCTCTTTTATTATTACAGATTTATAGCCCACCTTCCTGACTTTTTAAAAGATCCCCCAAGGCAGCTAGCAAATTTTGACTGATTAAAACAGTTCAAAATATACAATAAAAAGCTACCATATGGTAGAACCATATAAAAATAGCAGGGCTTTAGCAGACCACTATCATAGGGTCTTCACCCATCCCTTTTCAATACTCTATGGGAAAAATGTATTTGCAGCATGGCAGAAGGCCAGCAGTGACTGTGTCAAGTAGGCCTTGCTCAGGAGACATTCTACAGCTCTGCTGGCATGACTGAAAAGGCTCTATCTCACACACTCCCACCCATGTATCTGGGCGATGCACAGAACAGCCTCTGGTATTTACCTAAGTTTCCTGGTAGGTTCATATAGACAAGGAGGTCCTTAAATGTCCTGGTCCCAAATAATTTAGGGGAGCCTTCCCCAATCTGGTGCCCTCCAGAAATTGTGGACTTCAACTCTTCCTGTTTTCACAGTTCCTAGCCATTTCCAAATCATGGCTGAAGCTTCCTCCTACCCCTATTGTTACACAAATAGCAATAGAATAGGTGTTTTACATAGTTTTGTTGTTCAGTCGTTCAGTCGTGTCCGACTCTTCGTGACCCCATGGACCATAGCACGCCAGGCCTTCCTGTCCTTTTACATAGTTAGAGAACAGCTAATATAGCTTCGCTGTAGCCTATTGATTCATAAACACATTTTCCTATCAGTTCTATTATGAACAACAACGCATCATGACTTGTTCTCTTGCTTAAGTCTCTACATAAGACATGCAGATACACACTCTACTGCCCACCCTATAGATCAATGAAGGGGACCCTCTGGCCCATGGGACAGATCCGGCCCACAGGGGTTCCCCCATCTGGCCCGCCAGTTTCTTCTCCAGGCCTCACTCTCCTTCCCGTTAGGGAAAAACGCTTACCCCTGATCAGCTGCTAATCAGAGAAAAGAGCTTTTTCCTGCAGAGGAAAGGGGGTGGGGCTTGGGGAGGAAGTTGCTGTGTAATTCAGTCCTGCTTGCTTCTGAGGCGTGTCCTGTTTACTTGTGAGTTGACATGCTGTTCATGCTCACTTCTGAGCACACATGATAGGCTTGATATTTGGGATGCTGTTTGAAAGCCCTGCTGTGTGATTCAATCCTGCTTCCTTCTGAGTAGACACACAGAAGCCTTGTCCTGCTTACTTCTGAGTATGCTTAAAATCAGTAATAATCACATTTGGTGCTGCCCATCCTGCCTTTGACTACACTGACTTTGCCTTTGGCCATAGTTACTGTAAACCAAATATGAATGTACATACAATCAACCCTCCAGTTTATATCATTTTGCAGTTGTACCAAATAAACCCACTCAGTTTCCTCACCACAAAAAGGTTTTCTACATGAGGCATTTATTGTGTGCTCATCATTCCCTATTCACAGTTGTTTACAGGTTCTTTAGTTTCACTTCTGTTTTTAAACAGTACTTTTGGTGAGTTTTTTAGAGCAGGGAAAATGGGATATTATTTGTGAAAGTGAAAGAAAACGATTTTTCTATTTGTGTAATTGCACTATTCTGCTATACCTCAGTGCCACCTAGAGGTTATGTAGCAGAAAAGCAGGAAAGGAAAAACTCTGCGTAGTGCTTGGATCTCAATTATGTGACAAAACCAAAAGTAGATACAGCGGATTAACAGCCTTGTGTAGAAAAGTGTCTTTCACTCAGAGTATCTTTCTATTGCATCTCTTCTTAAGGACAAAGGGTTTGATCCAGATTTAGTCATACTTACAGTAGACCCTACTTAGAGTAGACTTATGTCCCCATGATTTCAATAGGTTTACAAAAAGTCTGGATCCAACCCAGGATCATTTTTTAAAAAATATGTTGCCTTTACAGTAAGCAATGCTTTTGATGCCCCCAATTAGTGTAGTTTAGTAAGCTTACAGCTCAGTCTTAAACATGCTTACTTCAAAGTTTATCAAGGTTACTTCCCAGTAAGTATGCTTAGGATTGCAGCCTTAACCATAAAGAACAGCACCTTATATCAAAGAAATCTCTTGAAGAAAGTCCTGTGTTTGAGCATATACCATAATTATATTGTAGTTCCAGGTGCACGCACACCTAATACCACACACTGCCTCCAGATACACCCATACCTGCATTCCACATTTTCTAGTGATTTATATGTTTATTTAAACCTTTGTGGCTTTTCAGAAATGTTAAGCTGGCTGAACAGCAACTCAAAATTCCTTCCCTCTTTTTACTTAATGAATGAATATATTATTTGGGGGAGGGGGGAATAAAAACTCTTTATCAATGGAAGGTCCATCAAATTTGACACGTTATTCCATATATCACAGAAGAGTGACCAATACAAAATAATAATAATAATAATAACAACAACAACTGTAACAACAACAACAACAACAAAGTGGAGCCCTATGAAATGTTGTAGAAACAATGGCAAACACTGGTAGCTTATTGGACAGCAGCTTCAGGAGTGGTCCTGAAGCTTCTTGGAAACATTCTTTCTCTCTTCTTCTCTCTGATTGCCGTAAGAAGTTATGACTTAGAACAGTCGCCCCACACACACACCTGGTGCCTTCCAAATGTGTTGGACTACAAGGGGAGTTGTCATTCATCACATCTGGAGGGCACCAGGTCAGGGAAGGCTGATTTAGAAGTAGCCATCTTATATGACCCTCTTTAGAAGAAGCCACTGCAGACTTAGAAGTGCCTATCCATGCATTCTCAAGATGATGGGTGTCATTAAGCTTGTTTTGCCTACTTAAAGCAGTTGAAATTTGGGCGGGGTGGAAGTGGTTGTGACCTGGTATAAGGCAAGGCCACCATGTTTCAGTGAGTGTAAGCAAAACATGGTCAAGCTCCACTCACATCCCTCTCCATGCTCTTGTCCACCAACTTCCACAACTTCCCATTGTGCTTATTGCATTAAACAACGCCATTTCGCCACCTCAAACATTTCATTTCTATTAAAATTATTAACAGAATCACTTAATCCATGGAAGTTGATGCTCTGACTTGGATTCCTGCATTGAGCAGGGGGTTGGACTTGATGGTCTTATAGGCCCCTTCCAACCCTACTATTCTATGATTCTAAGTGACAGATTACCCTCCATTAAGTGAAGCTCGTAAGAGTGCAAATGGTCATCTATAAAATGATAATTCTGGACTTGATGTACCAGAGACAAAAAAATACAAAATATTCTGTTCTTTTAAATGGAACTTAACATTTCAGTTCTGTTTTCCTTGGCAGCAGAACACACAGAACATTTTCTTCATGTGGCCAGAGAAGCTAACCCTGGCTGGAGAAGGGCCAGAGGAGGTCTGGGTTCCATCCTCCAGTGGGTCATCCTTTCAAGTGTTTATCTTCTCAGAATGTGGAAGAAATATGGCTGCGGAATGCTGGGATGGTTAAGAAACAAGCTGCAGAAGCCAGATGATTATATGAATGTCATGCTTGAACACTGAAACACTCTGAACACATATCCAGCACTTTTTTCTGTGTGTTCAAGGCTGACTGGGGGAAAAATATGAAGCTCTTGCAAAGAACCATTACAGAGCCTCTTGGAATTGCTACAAGTTCGATTATTATTGTTTATACTTCTGTCATATTTTTCTATTACAAAGTGCTCCAGAATTCTTCTCATAACCCTACAAGAGACAGGTTAGGCTGTGACTGAGCCAAGGCCATCCAGTGAGCTTCAAGGATGAATTAGGAATTGAACGCAATACTCAGTTCACTATCCCACACTGTCCAAAGACGGCCCTTCGGAATGGCTTTGAATGACTCCACTACTGAAAACTGAAGTATTGCTCACTCGGTGTCAGGGTTCCCTTGCCCCCCCCCTTCCTCCAGCACTCACAACACACAAAAAGAGAGGCTTCAGTCTCACGCCTTAAAATTCATTATTCTCAGGTTCATTACAGATGCAAATACTCGAAGACTCTCCGGCTACAAAGCAAAGCCTCCAGGGGATTCAAATGGGAATAAATGAGAGTTGCCCGCAGTTTGAAAGGGCGGCTGTCTCACTAGGCTAACTTAGAGAGGGAGGTTCCGCCCCTCACCTGCAGCTTCCCTGCGTAGCCTATCACGCATTGCTAACCGGTTCGAGCGTCTAAGCTCCGCCCCTGACGTTTCCCTCTTAGCTCTGCGTCTCCGCCTGGCGTCCCTTAGGTCACAGACCTCAAGCGCCTCCTCCTCCTGCTCGCTGTTTCTCACAGAGCGGGGGTGAGGGTGAGGTTTCATGCCAGGCCATCTGGGAGCTGGTAACCAGAGAAGCACGGCCATCCATATCTGAACCGGCCTGTGAAAAAACCTCCCCCAGTTCTGGCTGCTCCTCTTCAGAATCTGAGCTGCTAACTATCTCCCTGTGCTCAGAATCAATCCTGACACTCAGGTCAGTTGCCAGCCTCTGAAATCTACACAACTGCATTTAGGCTGATCACTCATTGAATGGTATACACGTAGAAACACGCACCTACACGCAATCATTGTTCTTTTTATCAGTGCAGTATAGAAAATTTCCCATGTTATTTAAGTTAGTGTTCCAAATCTATGTCACAACATACAGTACTGCAGTATATATTCATAGCAGGAGTAGAAAAGTTTTTGGGCCCGTGGGCACATTTGGAATTTGAGAAACTGACTGAACAACAACAACAATAGCCATAAAATGGCTGCCACGGGTGGACATGGCTAGTCTCAAAGGACAAGTAACCTGCCCAGGTGCATTCAAGGGAAATTAAGATGGCAGCAGTTAGAGGCTCCGACTTCACTTTGAAGCAGTAAGAAAATATTTTTTAAACCCTTCTTAATAAATATTGGGAGGAATAAGGTGTCTCGGTGGGCACCAAGGAAGGTGTTTGTGGGCACCACATTGTATACCCCTGACTCATAGTCATTATTTCTGTTGAAATGTTATTTTCTTGAGTAAAGGCAAATTAACACAGGCAAGGATTTTATATTCCTTTATGTAAACATATATGCTCTAGCGTCATCCTGCTCAAGCACTCTGTCTCACCTGCTCATTCACTTTGCCCCTTTTCATACTTCAGAGCCTGCACTGGAATATGGTATTTTAACTTGTCATAACATTCCTATCACTGAGGGAAAAGAAGGAGATACTTTTTACCTCAGAGTAAAAAGTACTTTCCCCTTAGGAGACTAAATGGTCTTCTGCCTGCTGCGGACAGAGCATTGCAAATTACCCTGATGTAATTTTAGTCTAGATTGTTATGCTTCCTTAAGGTCTCTTTTGCCCCAGTGACCTGTCTTGCCGGATTCTCCCATCTGCTTTTCACATCCTAGTCCATTTGCCTGACTTATTGCCCCAGCAAATGAGCTCTTAATCCCTCACTTGCTATCTTTGACAGGATGGGAGCATCCTACAGGCTTTGCATTTCTGTCACCTTTTCGCCCTTCAAATTTAGCTCAAAGGAAGTGAAGTGTACAAAGTCCAGGTGTTCAGAAGGAGAGAGGAAAGGAATGGAATGGACAAGGGCAGAATGGGGTGTGTGTGTGCATGCGCTGAATACTAAAGTGAGCCCCTTCACTGCTGGGATAAAAAATCCAAAAAGGGGAGAACTTTGTGATTAAAATCTGCACACATTATAGCCACAATACAATGTATAATCAGTTGATAGGATTGGGTGCTCAGTGTTTGGCTGATTCAGTATTCTGTCACAGAATCAAAAGACTGGACAAACTAAGAAAATCCAACTGGTGTAACAGCGGCTCCATCTGTCCCCTAGAAGTTTCCTATCCTACCTGGCCTCTAGTATAATCCAGCCAGTGGTATAGTGGAGCCAGGGCTCACAGGGACACACCACCATCACTGTTTTATTAGCAGGGACAATTATGTCATCTGCTATCCCCATCAGAATTCCTTATTCCTTCTGAATTTACCTGCAGTTCTTGCAGTAGCTGGGGGAGGTGGGGCGGAGGCAGGGTGATGAATTTTCCCAACAACACTATATCATTCCCTGTGGAAATGCAAAGTATTTTGGAGCGACCTGATCTTGAATGGGCAATTAAGATCTATTCGCTTTACATTCCTCATCTAAGACTCTCCTCCAGGGGAAGCTCAGAAGACAGTAACAAGGGAGAAGTCCATCTCAGTGGTAGCCCCCATTTATTTATTTAATTACTTACTTACTTACTTACTTACTTACAATATTTATATACCACTCCAACAAAGATAAAAGAATAAAACACTATATTAAAACAATTAAAACATTTTAAAAGAAACATATTCTGAACTGAATAAACCGTGGCTGGTCACTCAAGGAAGGCCTCGCAAAATAACAATGTCCTCAGGAGACATTGTCCTGAAGTAACACAATGTTGGCCCTGCCTAACCTCCAAAGGCAGGGAGTTCCACAGGAAGGGGGCCACCACACTGGAGGCTCTTTTCCTGGTGGACTCCACCCAGGCCATGGTTCCATGAGGAACCACCAGGGACAATTGTGGAATGATCTCCCTGACCAGGCCCACCTGGTGCCAACATTGTTATCTTTTCAGTGCAAGGTTAAGACCTTCCTCTTCTCTCCGGCATTTGGCAGCATATGATAAGGTTTTAAACAGGTCCTGGATTGTTCTTATTAGTGATCATTTAAAATTGTTTTTGATGTATATGTGTCTCTGTGTGTGCTGTTTGTTTATATGTTTTCATGTGAATTGTTTATTTATTTTAAAGTTTTTTAATCTTTGTAAACTGCCCAGAGTGCTTTAGCTATTGGGCAATATAATGTAATAAATTAAATGAAATGAAAAGACCTGCTCCTGTTGGAGATGAAAACAGCTAGAAGTGGTTTGCTGATATAGATCAACACAGCTGTCTGCATTTTTGGCCTCTCCCTGGGCGTGTGGCTACGGGGACTGCCATGATGAATGCCGGCACTTCGAAATTTACCACTACACCGCTGTGTCCATCTCTTTATGCCCTCAGTCATTTTGGAGAATGATATTGGCAAATGAACCTTTTAACCTCTTCCTCTTCAGCATGAACAGCACCAGAGCTTTTGGCAGAGCACACATCTCGTCATGCCCCTCAGGTACTCGCTGAAAGAGCTGGAACACAGGTCACGATTGCTTCTGGGAAGAGCATGGAAATTCACAATGAGATGGCACCAATCCATGTGGTGAGTATTTCCAAATGTTACACCGCAGGGAGGGGAGGGGGATACATTTCCACAGCTCTAAGAAACAGATGGAGGGCTCAACAGTGTGTGAACAGATGCCCAGTCAGAATCCTTGCATTATACACCCCAGCAGCAAACTCCTAAGCCTGAGCCAAGACACAAGCAGATGGGAATGCGCAACTCACATGCAGAAGAGAAGGCACCTGACAAACACCTGCTGTTGTTCACACTGGGGTGGGGTGGGGGAAGCTCTTTGTCTGAGAGTGAGTGGTAGGGATGGAGATAGATAGATAGATAGACAGACAGACAGACAGACAGACAGACAGACAGACATGAAAATTTGTATATATAGTGAAGAGAGTGCTTTGCCAGTCTCTGTTGTGTTTGAATATGGAGGGAGGAAATTAAAGAGATTTTTACTTGTTTCAGCTCATAAGAGCATAAGAGCCATGCTGGATCAGCCCAAGGGTCCCTCTCATCCAACATTCTGTTCACACAGTGGCCAACCAGTGGGAAATTCCTAAGTAGAACATGAGTGTAATAGTATCCTTCTGCTCGTGTTCCCCAGCAACTGGTGTACGTAGGCATACTGCCTCTGATACTGGAGGTAGCATATAGCCATCAGGACTAGTAGCTATTAATAGTTTTTTGGCTAATGAATTTGGCTAATCCCCTTTTAAATCCAACCAAATTGGTAGCCATCACATCTTGTGGCAGTGAATTCCATAGTTTAACTATGAGCTGTGGGAAGAAATACTTCCTTTTATCTGTCCAGAATCTCCCACCGCTCAGCTTCATGGGGTGACCCTGGGTTACAGTATTATGGGAGAGGGCTCATTTCGGCAGAGCTGATTGCTGGTTGTTCATCCCTTGTTCAGTTCAAAATGAGTCTCCTATTAAAAATTAGTTGATAATAGAGACCTAAAGTATCATTTCCTCCATCCACACTGGACTGGACATGCAGCAGCCTTGTCAGGTGGCCTGATTTTACTGTCCTGTTGTTAATAAAAATTCATCCTTTCAGGAGAGAAATATCTCTTAAATGTTACAGATAATTAAAGAAAATAGACTGGCAATCCTTGCTTGAGTTTGTTTGAATGCACCACATGGTGTACAATGCAAGCGTTGGTACATTTTTTTCTGCTCTGGAATAGGTTTACCAGGGCAGTGGGGGATCTTCACAACAACGGAATGAGACGCCTGTTGGAATATTATCTGGATTTTCATGGAATCAGCTTTGGTCTGTCAGGAACACACAAAGCAAGAAAAGCTGAGTGTACCAGACCTTAAAAATCTGCTTTTCACGGGTCACACAGCACTTGAAAGCAACATACTTCCGGGTTGGGTGGGGGGAGTAGAACTGAATGTCATCAACCCAGCAGGTGCTGCTAAACCAATGAGAGGCTTGTTTCCCACCCCTGTCCAGGATCCCCCTGCTACCATGTTATTACCCCCCAACAGCATCTGAAGGCTCCCTATGAGAGCACCCCACCAGTGCAATTTCGCCCCATTCCAGCCAACAGTCAGGGAGTTAGAGCTCCCGCCCCCTTTCTCCTTTTCCAGGGAGTAAATACAGAGATCTAGCTGCTTCAACCATTGACAGTCTGCAGCCTGTGTTGCCCAATCATAAAACTCCAGTTGCGTATTTCCAGGGAGTAAATACAGCAATCTAGCTACTTCACCCATTCCTAGTCTCCAGCCTCTGTTGCCTGCTTTCCCCCCATTGAGAATCTGTAGCGTCCTTTTCCCACTGAGAAAACCAGAGTCACGCTGTTTCAAATACTAGCTATCTAGTGGGAGGAAGTGGCCGGGAGCAGGAGCCTGCAGCCCCGGTATTTTGCTATACTGATATGGCGATACAGTGAAAACTAAAGAATGCAGGAGAGGGAGGACAAGAGGTGGCCAGCAGAGGCAGCAGCAGTGCTAGCAGAGGGAAGCAACTCCAGCCAGCCCTTTCCCTCCATGCAGTGAACTAATGCAAGCGTCAGAGAAGGGGGGAAGTAACACAAGCATCAGAGAAGCACATAATCACATCTCTCAACAAAGACAGGCTGAGAAATGGAGGCTAGTTACTCCCACTGGCAAAAAGGAAGTCCAGTGCGATTCTGAAGGCACAGAAGAGTGCTCTAGCACTTTGATGAGTTGGAAAGGCAGGGTAGTTACTCTAGTTACTACGTTATGGAGATCACGGCCAGGTGAAAGACACACCTCTAGGAACACCTGATCATACCGAATTTAAAGCGGAGGGGTGGGCACACAGCAGCTGAAACGCAGGGAGCCAAATTAAAGAAAAACAACAGAGTAGAAGTACTCTGCAAAAATGTGGCTTCCCCACAGGTGAACTTCAGGGTGGCTGCAGACTGGCCATGATGTTATGCGCCACAAAGGACCTCCAAACAGTCCCAATCCGCAGCAAATCACCCATGAAGACAAGGCCCTGATCTGGCAGCAGTTTCCATCACTTTAAAAATGTGTGTTGCTATTAGCAATTTGTGAGGGGGGGCAGAGCCCTAACAAGCAACCCCTAAAATACTTTAAATAATAAATGAATAAATTGCAGCAGCTACACATTTTTCCAACTTCTGTGCTCAGAGCTTCAGCCACCGTTTTATGCTTCCTTTGGGACTGGAAGATTTGCAAAGAACAGGGCAGGTAGGAGCCACGGGAGGCAGTGGGGATGGGAGGACTTGAGCAGGCTATAGTTTTGAGCACTGACGTATGGAAAGATGCAGGTGCTAGGACTGGTTGTATCAAGTTCAACAGAACTGACAGACGCCAGATTTGAGTCTGAATCTGGTTCCAGTAACCATATTCTGGAACTAGGCTTCTCTGAGCAGGCCTGAGCAGCCATTTTGTTACGGTGGCAGCTGAGGTGGCAACGGAGACTGGCAGAGAGAAGTGTTTAGCCCTGCTCAGACAGTAAGTAATTTGAATTATATGTATCTACAATTCTATGTAATACTATCAAAACTGAAGGGAGCAAGAGAATTAAGGAGGACAGTATAATAAAGCCCATCCTGACGAAGGTACAAGAAATACTGTATCTATACTGTTGTTGTTTTTAACAAGTTTTACCTCAGTGTCCCCTGCTGGGTTTATGACACAGTTCAAACTGACCAGGACTATTACAAAGTGTGGAATACAGTACTACAAAGGAATACATGAAAATGGAGGGAGAAAGAAAGAAAGAATAGTTTTTAAGCATTTAATCTTCATTTCAGGATGAGGAAGCAAAAGGCGGGCTCTTTTTGTAGAAATAATTCAGAAATATTTATGTTCCCTTAAAACAAATCTATATTCTGTTGAGCTTAAACCCACACTTTTAAGAAACAATGCAGAACTTATTGACAGCTCCTGTGACATTTTTACAGTGATTTGGAATACTGGTATTGTGTTTATCTTTGCAGCTTCTATTCAGTGAAACCTGTACATGGAGAAGCAAAATAAGGATGTTTTCCAACAGTGAATATGGCACACAGGAATTATTCAGGTAAGTTTCTTATTGAGGAAGATGAAGAGGAGTGACACAGATTTTAAATAGCTACGAGGCTATCGCGAAGGCCACAATGTAGGCAGATGCAAAATAGTTAATCATGCTCCATGGCCACTGAAGGAAGGAAAGGAGGCTAATTTCAGCTGTAGCCATGTAAACATGAATATTGTAAGCTTTACTGAGTAACAGCAGATATTGTCTCGATGTTGTAGAATCAGTAGTGCAGCGGAGCCAGGGCTTGCGGGGACACAGTGCCGACGTATTTGGATTACCAGGGACACTGAGATAATCTCTCCCCCGGCCCCCCAAATTCCCTGTTCCCTCTGAGTTTATCTTCAATCTTCACAGTAGCTGGCTGAGGTTGAGGGGAGATGAATTTTCTCAGCAACAATATATAGTTGTGAGCTAACTGTTGTAATGCCAAGTAGTTTGGGGTGGCTTGGTCTTGAATGGGCAATAATGACATAACAGCTTTATAAAAAGCCTGTTCCTGGTAGAGATGAAAATGGTTAGATTTGGGGTGTGTTTCCACCCTATCGGCTTCACTTTGTTTGCAACTTTGTTGCGATGTTTCACCAATCACATCTTCTCCTTTTTCCAGTTTCCACAGGGCTTAAAGTCTGGGCATATCATTGCTGCAGCATGGGGCTCTGTGCTGTTTCCACTGATCAAATTATTTTCTTGATGGCTGGGTGGAGTCTGAGTTGGGTCTGATTGCCTCATTAGTGTTCCTGCCTCCTCAGCCATGTTTCTAGGACAATGTAAGGAGAAGCTAATGGAGGAGTATGGGATTTGTAAAGAGGAATCAGCTGTGCTGTGAAGGGAGGCTTTACCCCAGACCCCCTTTCTCCTTTCCCCTGAAAGTCCAGATGCACCTGCATTTCAGGAGCAAGCCTCATTGAGCACAATGGGAGTTACTTCCGAGTAGACACACATATGGGAAAGGGGGGGAAGAGAACACGAAGAGAGAAACCAGCCCCCATTTTAACCCAGAGGACCTCATTTACCACAATGGGAGTAATGTTTTTTTTGTGGGAAAGAGACCGAAACCAGCCCCCATTTTAATACACAGGATCTCTATATGAAAGCTGTGAAGGAGTTATGTCCTAAGGCAATTGACTGAAGCCTCAAGATCGCTCTTAATCACATTTAAGGAATTGAGGGCTTTGATATGTGCTGTGTCAAGTGAGGGGCTTCTCTGTTATTTCTGTGGTCATTGAGAGGACAAGCCTCATTCAGCACAATGGGAGAAAAAAACCCTTGACTGGGGTCATGGGCTGTGTTCTAGTGCTTATATTCAATGATATTTTAAAAGTTGCTCCCTCAGCATCCTGCTCCAAAACGTTGATGTAACTTCCAGAAAACAGGGAGGGAAAGGGTTGGGTCACTGAGGTCAGAGCAACACACCTTGGGCTACATGCCCCATGGGCAGGACTATGATACCAGACCCAGTGCGATTGTGGAAACAGGTCAGTAATGGACCCACCATAAGCGGGAAAAGTCGGACTATAAGCCATCTCAGAAGAAGCGTTTTTTCAGCGATAAAATGCAGGGCTGGTGCTGAATGGCCACGACATCATGGAAACACAGAGACCTCACTGCACAACCAGGTTAGAGTAAATCGCTGGTGGAAACACAGCCTTGGACTGTTGATATGACTCACAGCTGCCTGCATTTTTGGCCTCTCCTTTGGGGCATAGCTATGGGGACTGACATGATTGCATGCACTTCAAAATTTACCACTACACCACTGTGTAGACTCTCCTTCTTTGGAGGCTTTTTAAGCGAAGATTTAGGTATAATTATTTTTGCCACAGTGTGTAGCATTTGACAAGGTGAACCTGAAATTCTTCCTGACCTTCCATGTTGGCTTTTTCAGAGCTCATGATACCAATGAAAACAAAGCCTCAGGGATTCAAAGCCTCTGCCATCATTGCTTCTTATTCATCTCTTCACTTTTTCTTTTTTGGGATTTAGCATTCCAGAGGTTGCTCTGTGCTAAAAGTTAGATTGACTGTGTGTATATTTATACTAGCACGAACATACTTTCAAATTGTTTTACAGCAATTTAATTGCCATTGCATCCTCCAAAGAATCCTGGGAATTATCGTTTATCAAAACTGTTGAGGGCTTTCTGGGATCCTCAAGCCTCTTATACACCTAGAGTTCCCAGGATACATGCAGGAGGTTATGACTGCTAAACCTGTTTAAGGCTGCAGCCTTATACACATTTACCGTGGAGTAACTAAAATGAACACAATGGAGCAGAATGCATTTTTCATACAAATGCATTTTTCAAAGAAAAAAATGCATAAGATCATACCATACATTTGTAAAACTCTAATAGTGTTTAAATGTTTACATTAATGTTTAATGTTTACATTAAAAAAACAAAGATCATGGCATTTGGCCCCATCACTTCCTGGCATATAGAAGGGGAAGAAATGGAAGCAGTGACAGATTTTACTTTCTTGGGCTCCAAGATCACTGCAGACAGTGATTGTAGCCATGAAATTAAAAGACACTTGCTCCTTGGGAGGAAAGCTATGGCAAACCTAGACAGCATAGTAAGAAGCAGAGACATCACCTTGCCGACAAAGGTCCGTCTAATCAAAGCTATGGTTTTCCCAGTAGTAGTGTATGGCTGTGAGAGCTGGACTATAAGGAAGGCTGAGCGCCAAAGAATTTATGCTTTCGAACTGTGGTGCTGGAGAAGACTCTTACGAGTCCCCTGGACTGCAAGGAGGTCAAATCGGTCCATCCTAAAGGAAATCAACCCGGAGTGCTCATTGGAAGGACAGATCCTGAAGCTGAAGCTGAAATATTTTGGCCACCTAATGCGAAGAGAAAACTCTCTGGAAAAGACCCTGATGCTGGGAAAGACTGAAGGCAAAAGGAGAAGGGGACGACAGAGGATGAGATGGCTAGATAGCATGCAATGAATATGAACTTGAGCACACTCCGGGAGAGAGCGCAGGACAGGAAGGCCTGGCGTGCTATGGTCCATGGGGTCACGAAGAGTCGGACACGACTGAATGACTGAACAACAACAACAACAACAACAATAGTGTTTTAATGGAATTCTAGACCTCTTCCCAAAGGCTTTATAGAGAGAGCAGAAGTCAACCATTTCTAACAGGAAAGTCTTTGTTTTCAATGCAAAGACATTGATTCCTGACTGTAATTATGGGTTTGTCTTTTATCAGCACCCTGTTTTCACATTTCCTCTTCAATTTGCCCTGGTCCATTCCCTCACTCCATACCTTTCCTACCTACACACACTTCCTACTCTTGGAATTGGTTTTTTTCACTCACTTTCTTTTTTAAACAAAGAAAAAGGACAACAAATATGTTACAATAACTTTGGCATGACATGCAAAAAGGGACACACCCACCCTGAAATGTCTCCATAGGATTGTTTAGAAGTCAGGGTTATAAAAGTTCAGGAAAACTACCTCTCAGTCCCCTGAAATAGAAATTAGTGAGGTGTCTATGGCAAGCAACTGTGCCTAAAATCAGAGAGAAAATGAATGAATGAATGAATGAATGAAAGAAAGAGAGAGAGAGAGAGAGAGAAAGTGTGGCAGAACAATAGCCAAGATGAGGGGATATTGCAGCATATTTGTCAAAATAATTGCCAAAAGGTTAGTACCTTTAAAATAAGGTCCCAACTTTCATACAAAGAGACCAGGAAATAAGACAATAATCAGTGACAGGAAATGGACTGTGGTTCAGAATGCTCAAGGTCTTCATGCTACTTTCATTGGCGAATCATGCCAAAATAAGCTGGTGCAGATCTCCTCCCTCTCCCCATTCAGGTCTAGTTCTCTGAGGCATCAATCTTATGCACATTTAAACTGGGAATAACTTCCATTGAACATAGTGGACCTTACTTCTGAGTAAATATGCATTGGGTTGCAAAGAATGCAAGTAGTCAGCATGCACCCATATTGATGGAACCTGGGGGACTTGAAAAACTACCCACTCAGCTCAACATGGACTGTTCAGCAATTGAAAGGTGTAATGAACCACCCTGACAAATGATCATATATATGCTAGTACAACCCATTGTGAATTAAAAACATTGTATCAGTGTGAATTGCAAAGAAAAAAAAAACAAGCAGAAAACTAGTTGTGTGTACAGCCTTTTAGACTGTACATCAAGAGAACATTCAATAAAAATGCTGACAGTTTCAGAAATATAGCTGAGAGCCACTGGAATGTATGCATGTGCATCTGTCACTTGACAAGCTCCCTGGATTTCCAAATGTCATGGTCATGACTTCAGTGACATCCCTGAAACGGAGAGCTTAACACTTTCTTACCAAGCTGTCAAAGTCAAGCTTTTTGTGGCAAGGGCTCCCATTCCTTTCCTCCAAAGCTGAGTGGCAAGGATAAGTGAGAGCATTCGGGTAAATCAAATAATTCTAAGAATGGAAAGGATATCAAAAGGTCATTGCATTCAACCTGCTGAGTTACAGCAGGGTTCTCCAAACTCAGTAGCAACCCCTACTTGATTATCCCATGTTGTCTAGATTATAGTGCCATGCACCCACAAAAAACAAAGAATGCATTTAGCCAAATACAACCACACCAAGATACCTCTAGTGCCGGCCTTACATATTTTTGTATCCAAAATAAAAAGTCAAAATTACACCCCTTCTGGATTGGTATTTATTACTTTAATGGCATATCTATCGTCCATCCATCTATCTGAAATATTGACATACTGCCCATCAACAAAATTTATTCCAGAGTGATTCACAGCAATACAATAATTAAACATACAGAAATGAAAACAGTAAAATGGTGCCTCTTCTGGAATCTCCTGCCTGAAGAGAACTGCTTCGTATTACTTCATGGATAGTTCGAGTTTTGTTTCACATTTCTCATTTGATTTGTAAAGCCATTAACTTTTTAGGGTTATTATTCCATTATTGTTACGTTGGTGCTAACCCCAATCCAGTAGTATGATCACTGTAATTATAGTGGGATTGTGGTTTTGATGGGGGGTGGGGCAACCAGGAGATGTGTACTCTAGCATGGGAGGGTAGAACAATACACCACTTGAAGAATGATGTGTTGTATTTCTTCTCTTTTTAAAGGATTGCATGACTCAAGCAGTAAAGTGGGTAAGTTCTCTGCAAACCTTCATTCAGGGGCATCTAAAAAGGGAATTTTTTCTCATCGTTAGTAATGTTATGAGAAGTATCTATGCCCATATACATCTCTATAAGAGTACTGGTGCTTTCTGCAGGAGGTCTCTTCCTCCTCCCCATTTCATCAGGTATCTCCTAAGGCATAAAGAAAGCCCTAACAAACTGGATTGACAGACATGCAACAGACACAAAAAGTATCACACTCAAATTCCACTTCTTGGAAAATGTACAACCTGATTTCTTCTTTCATGTCCAAACACAAAACCAAATTGTTTTTTCTGCAATCCTACATGTGTGATTATTATAATATTATTATAAAAAGTAATGATATAAAGTGGTACACTTTACACACTGGTACACACCAATCCTAAGTATGCTAACTTGGAATTGGGATTTACTCCCAAGTAAGTATGTATAAGACTGCAGCCTTAAATTGATGGAAATTTGATCTCTTGCTTAGCTCCATCTACACCTGGTGAAATATAACGTTGTCAAATATCTCCATCCTGGAAAAACCATGGTTCCACTAAGGTCACTGATCCAGTTCCTATTAATCTAAGAGGAACTAGAATATCATCAACTTTTTTTATACATTACTACCCCACCATGTATCCAAAAGACAATTGTAGACAGTCACAGGAAGTGTTTAGAAGTTCTTCAACGTTAATACTTATCAGATAGATGTTGTTGTTACACAGAGGTTCTTTTCATGAGCACCAGAAAACAATGAGAAATGAATAATATTGATACCTGAAGTTTAACAGACTATGACAATGTACTCAAGCAGAAAATGAAAAACCTGAAAGCATATTGGCAGGTGATTTCCAAAGAGCTGGCTTCAGATTTTCTCTGCTCACCTTTAAGAGCCAAACTATGCTTTCAGAAATATTTGATGGTACTGCCCTTCTTGGACTGTTCCATTTCAGACTGCAGGTGCAGGAATCACATATTTGAAATCTCCACATTTTTTTAAAAAAATCTCCATATAGAAAGCTAGGCCACTGGGGGCAGTATCTAGTGCTAGCAGCCCACCAGCACCAATCACATTGCGCTACTGGGAATGGCCACTAGCACAACAGGAAACTAGGCTTCATAGTGCAACCCCAGAAACTAGCTCAAACTACCACTTCCAGAATGGGACAAGTCAGCAGAGCTCCCTTCCATGAGCTCTGCTGACATATCCTGTTATGAAAGCGCTACTTTGATCTACTTTCCAGTTACGCAATCAAGTGCTAGCTTCCTGTTGTGCTAGTAGTCATTCCCGCTAGAGCAAGGGCATTGTTAAATACTGCCCCCAAAAGAAGGTTAAGTGAACCCTTCTCCCTGGCATACTAGCTTTTCACGTACAGTAAGTTTTAACATCATGGAATGATGGGATCATTGAAACACATTTTTAAGATAATATACCTAAAGTGAGAATTCAGCTCTGTTTCATTCAGCTGCAATTTTAATAGTTAATTCCTCTCTTGGTTTTCATTATTAATCCCCGGTTTTAAAAATGGTTTAGGCTTTTGTATTTTTAACAGAAATAATATTTGTATTGTTTTTATGGTACATCACCTGGAGCGCTGTATTGAGTATAGGGGTAATGCCAAAATATTCTAAAATTAATGAATTAATTCTGTTAAAAAATGACATTTGTCAAAATGGCACATTTTGAAATACATATTTTGAAAATGACGTTTGATGCCAAATTCAAAATCTGAGTCCTATAGCTATGTTAGCAGTTTCTTGGTTGTTATGGATCAAATAACAAATGACCTAAGCCATCTCCTACCAAATACTATCACAACGCCAATAATAATTGAATGTCAGCTAGGAAACACTAGACATCATTGCATGTCAGCTTTCAGACAGAGTCAAATACTACTATGAAATAAACTATCAAATCCTATCAAGTATAATATATGAAAACCAATATAAAGTACCGAAGTACAACGGCCAAGAGCCAAAGGATCACAGACTCTGTGTGTGTGTGTGTGTGTGTGTGTGTGTGTCTCCATGACCGATTTACTCTGAGCTGGCAGCGTTTGGAAGTTGTTAGGGATAAATGACATCGTGGCCATCCAGCAGCCACCCCGGAGCTTATCAGGGAAAAAACAGATTTCCTGAGACTGCTTAAAGTCCATTTCTTTTCCTTAAGTTGGGTTCTCCCCAGTATAGTTGCTGTGTGCCCCAACCCCTGCATTTACGTTGGGTATGCTAGCCCTGCCTAGGGGTGTATCTTTCACCGTGATCCTGGGCAAGGGGTGTTACCTGTGTGTTTCCTGTCCCTGCACAAACCAATTAGTGTCTACTCAGAAGTAAGTCCCATTGTGCTCAATGAGGCCTGTCCCCTGAATGCCCACATCAGAATTTACAGAGATCCCCCTCAATTGAAATGGCATAGTTAACAGCACAAATTCCCTAAATGCTGTAAAGCATGATCTCGAGTCTCCGATTCTCCATTGTTTGGCCTATTGCCTTAGGAAGTAACTAGTTCACACCTTCGTTATAGAGATCCTGCTCAGCATTAGGTTAGAAAAGGGGCTGGTTTCCCATCCCTGTGCTCCCCCGCCTCTTTTCCAGCACAAGCATGTGTGTGTCTACTTGGAAATAACTCCCATTGTGCTCAGTGAGGCTTGCTCCTGAAATGCAGGTGCATCTGGAGCTTCAGGGGAAAAGAGAAAGGGGGGAGAGTGGGTGGGGAAGCCTCTCTTATTGGTTGAGCAGACCCTGCCAGTCAGATGACATTCACTCCAACCCCCACCCCCACCAGGAAGTATGTTCTGTGAAGTGATTTTTACAAGTGCGGGGCACTTGCTTGTGGAGCCCTGCATGGACCAAAGCGCAGCAAAGCTGATTCCTTTTTTTAAAAAAAATCCAGTACTCCTCCATTTGCTTCTCCTTCCATTGTTGTGGACCCCCCCAAGTTCTTTGAGGGCTTTGTGCTTGCATTTCTTAAAAAGCAGCCCCCCCCAACCCCCACCACCACTGAGGGAATTTTTCTTTATTTATTACATTTTTATCCTGCCTTTCCTTTGAGGAGCTCCAGGCAATGGATATGGTCCTCCCCATCCACATGGAATAAAAATGAAATGGATCCTATGTTTATCCTCATAAAAATGCCTTTGAAACTCCCATTTTAAACTTCCCAGCTACTCCCAGAGACTCGAGGTAAAATGACGTGAAGGTACCATCTGACATTCACAAGAAACTTTAGCAGCATCTTGATCAGGGGTCTCCAAACCTTTTGGGTCAGTATGCACATTTGGAATTTTGAGAGAGCATCATGGGTGTTCTCACAAAATGGCTGCCATGGGGAGGGTTGCCCACTCATAAAATGGTTACGATGGTGGGCATGGCCAGTCAGAAAACACTAATTTCCCAGAAGGCAACTGGTGAGGCTAAAAGAAAAGAACTTGCGCAAGAACATAAGTACTAGGCAGAGGTGAGGCTCCAAAACAAAACAAAAAACCTGGCCAGCCTGACAGTTGTGTTTTTTTTTAATTATATATATATATATATATATATATATGTGTGTATAATATTTTAATTCTATTTTATAGACATAAAATAAACATCAGGAAGGGCTTGGTGCTTGGCAGGCACCAAGAGAGGTTTTTTAGGGTACATTGGTGCCAATGGATACCATGTTGGAGACCTCAGACCAAGATGTATCCACATGTTTAGGAGGAGAGCCACATATAATACACCATGTGCATAATCAAACAAAAAGCTGAAATCAATGAGCTTAAGTACACTTAACTCTCTGTTGGATTCTGGCCTTCCTCTTTTCATTCCAGGATATTGTGAGGTAGAGAGAAAAGAGGTGGAGCTGTATATCTCCTTCATTCTAACGATGTTTTATATTAAGTCTTTGGTAAAAGGTACTTACCAGACAATGGCAGGCAAGATTATTGTCTGGATTCCATTCCGGTAACAACATGACTGTATCTGGTGTGAGTTACGGCTTTGTTCAGGCTAGGTCTATTATGTTAGGAATGTTATCCAGTGTGGCTGAATGAGCTTATGGTAGAGTTTGTAAACTCTAGCTGTGGAAGGAACATGAGCCAGCCAGGGGTGGATTGAATCAACCGTGCAATCGTTTTGCAGGTGAGACTCTACTGCTTCTTGGTCTGCAAACAGCTCCGCAATGACCCAAGACCTACACAGATATATTTTTAAGGAAAAGTTCATAAAATAAAGAAATTAATTAAATAAGAGCCTGCTTAACCAGGGAAGGAAAACGCTGCATTTTCATTCAACTGTTTTGAGCTTTTGACAATAAGGAAATGAAGACAGGTTTTTTTGTGTGTGTTTTTTGGCAAAGCAACTGACTGGCTCTTTGCCTTAGCAACAGCTGCGTGGGATTTTTTTTTCACATAAGGCAACATATATATTTGCCTGTTCTCCTATGAAATTTCAGGCTCATTTCTGATGTCAGAAAGCTCCCTTTTCCTCCCACACCCATCAAAGCCTTACATATTACAGGGTTTGAAGATCTGACTGGTCTAAATGAAATATGAAGCCTGGTTCCATGGAGATGTTGTACATATGACCACATGTGTATCTTTCCCTTGATGTGGATCTACTTGTGATAAGGATGGTATTCAGTGAACTTACATCCTCATGTGTTTCCCAAAAGTTAGCTGTTGCCTTGACTTGTATTTGTCCTGGGTTGTAGGAAACAGAATGATACGGGTAAAAAGATGCTACATCTACGCGGCCAGTGGCTCTTTTGCTTCTTGGGCACTGACGCCCCTTCAGGCAGCTCAGCAATGACACAAGACCTACCTACACAAAGATGGGAGAGGACCATAGCTTTGCATGCAGAAAGTCCCACATTCAATCCCTGGCATCTCCAGGCAGGGCTAGGAAAGAATCCTGCCTGAAACCTTGGAGAGCCATTGTTGCCAGTCAGTACCAACAATACTGGGCTAGATGGACCAAGGGCCTGACTCGGTATAAGGCAGCTTCCTATGTTCCTATGTGTAAAAAAAAAGTTCACACAGTGAGGCAAGACAAAAATAAAATGAAATAGCACCCTATATTCCCAGGGAAGGAACCCACTGCATTTTCATCAAAATACTTTTTTAATGGCTATGTGTAGCTAATACGTTAGGGTTGTTAAGTGGCAACCTGGAGAACCGATCTGTACCTCTATCAATACCGATATTAATGGAGTGGAAATGATTACGGCCACAGCCCCTCCTACATCCTTCCCATATTCTCCTATCTACTGAAACCAGTGGTACTTAATTTTTCCCAGAGCAAGTAGCACAGTAGTTGTAATGTCTCCTATTGCATAAGCGTATCAGCTGAGAAGCCTACCCTAATCCACTGAGATAAAGTAAAGGTAGCACTGCAAAACCAGTGCAAGCCAGCAAAGAGAAATGCATGGCACAATCCTTTTATTTTTGTTTTTCCTATGTAACAATTTATTCAATGTTTGCTTAAGGATTTACTTTATATGCATGAAACCTTCGCTCTTTAAATACAGAATGATATGAAGAAGCAAGCAGGGAACCTAAAGGGGAGGGAATGGGGGCAGGAGGGGGGAAGTCTTTACCATTTGTACGGTATTGGAAAATGAAAAAAAATCTATTAAACTGTTAACAACCACAACAACCATGTAAAGATAGGTTTACCAGCTTGCAACCTGGCAACTCTAGCTGATGTACTGATATAATCTCATGCCTCACACATGTACCTAGTACTGAAGGACTTCAAAAACAAGTGGTCCAAAGTATTGCTGCTAGGCATTATATTCTGTGTAAAAGATGATGGATGTGAGACTTCATCTAACTGCTTTGAAAGGATGGAGTAGGGATGTCAGAGAATTCCGCCATGGATCTCAGTGAAGCCAAATGCCAGCGCATTCGGTCCCCCGAAATCCATGGCGGAACGAAGCCCCACCACCCCGCGAAAGACGCGCGAAATGGAGCACTTACTTGTTGCCGTTCGCACTGCTTTGCAAATGGCGGCCGCATCTGTGGCCGCCATTCGCTTCCCCTTTTAGCTGTGATAGGCTACGTAAATACTTAAATAGTACGTAAATACGTCAATAGGCTACGTAAATGCCGTAGCCGCCGCCATTTGCGTTCCTGGTTTTTTTGCCGTGATAGGGGCGCAAATGGCGTAGTGGCCGGCATTTGCGCCCCTGGCTTTCGCCGTGATAGGCTACGTAAATATTTACGTATTTAAATATTTATGTAGCCTATCACGGCCAAAAACATGAACGCAAATGGCGGCCACCGTAGCCGCCGCCATTTGCATCCACAGGCTCCAGACGCCTGTGAATGCACCCGGCCAGCGGCTCTGTGGAGTTGCCGCAGAGCGGAGCCGGCCGGGTTAGGATTTCGGGGGGAGGTGCGGGGTGCCTCCCCCCCCACGAATCACCCTTGCGAAAAGGTGACTTTCGTACATCCCTAGGATTAGGGATGTACAAAACCCACTTACCTTTTTGCGGAATCTTTTGCGGGGGGGGGAGGAGGCGCTCCATCCCTCCCCCTGGAATCCTCGACGGGGGGGGGGAGGCGATCCGGTCCTCCCCCCCGGAATCCTCGATGGCTGGCTCTGCTCCACGGCCAGGCTGCGGAGCAGCCGGCTAGGGCCATCCACAGCCAGATTTCCATCCACAGACGGGCTGCTGCGGACACAAATAGCAGCGCTCCTCTTTCCCAGGACCAACAGCTGACGGAGATTCCTCCCACCAGCATTCCTAGTTTAGTTAGCAGTCCAGGGAGTGACCAGGCACAGATAGCAGACTTGGTGGATGCACGACGCAGACGCAGAGAGCAGCGCCAGATGGAGGGCGCGGAAAGGAGGTGTAATGCCAGGTTGGCGCGCAAACAACGGCTGCGCCCAGAGGATCCAAGAGAAAAGGGGAGGGACTCTCCCTAGTCCTTAAGTTCAGGGGTCTGCCAGTAATTCCCTTTCAAACAGGGACCAACTGTTCCAACGTAGGGCATAGGTACTGTGCTGCTCAGATCTAGTTGCAATCAGTATAGTTATTAAGTTATAAAAAAAGAATAAAGCTTTGAAAGGAATTCCTTTGTCTGTGTCTGGACTTGGCTACTAGATTAGACTGAGAGAGACCTCCAAGGAGCCCTTGACAGGGGGGTTAGCCGTGATAGGCTACGTAAATTCTTACGTAGCCTATCACGGCTGCCAGGATGGCAATGGTGGCGGCAGCAGCCCAGCCGCAGCCGGCCAGGAGACCAGCCACTGGAGCCGCCGGAGCCGCGCCGAATCCGCCGCATCCGCCCCAGGTAAGTGCCGTCCCAGGGGAATTCCGCAGGGGGCAGGGGGGCAGGAGGCCGTTCCGCCACGGATTCCGGGGGGCTGGATTCTGAAGAATCCGGCCTCACTGGAATCCGTGGCGGAATTCTCTGCCATCCCTACCTAGGATGGAGGTTATGCAAAGATAATCAAGGGATGCAGGAGGATGTGTGGGGTATGTGGAAAGCAGGGCTATGTATTGGGAAAGCTGGAGAAGAGTGTGAGTGAGTGATAGGGGCATGGGGAACTATTTCAGACAGAAAAAAGTGGCAACAGTGTTCAGAGTAGTGAATGGGGAAATACGTCCCAGAGGTATGAAGAATGATCTGGTTTGCATGACATGACAGCCCACTGTGCCTTAATTTACCTGCAGGGCACCTGTAGGCACCATTTTTGCATAGCACCTGCAGGCGCCCAACTTGCTGTGGCTTGATGTGTTGTGCAAACCCAGGCAGCAGGGGTTGTTGGAGGGTTAGACAACCCTGACATAACCCTAATACAGGCCAAGGGTTGCTCAAGGGTTGTCTAACCCTCCATCAACCCCTGCCACTTGGGTTCACATGACATGGCAAGCCGGGTGCCCACAGGTACTCACCACAACACAACAGCCCCCGCAGGTAAATCAAGCCATGGTGAGCTGTTGCGTCACGTGAACCAGGCCATTGTGGTGGTACATTTAAAACAAACAAACAATCCACTTACATGTGCTTAGTGGTGTGGTTCTACTCTTGGATCTACTAAACCAACACCACGTGAAGTCATAAGGTTATTCAACCATCCAGTGGTAGGTGGATTCCATCACAACCTGTGATGAAGTGCCACAGACAGGGGACAACAATGAGCTGAGACCTACTGCCCTTTGGTTATTTCCAAGGTGTTCAGTTGCAACACACACATCTTACAGCACCACAAAAATAAAGCTGGGTGGATGGGATTCCCCCCCCCCCGCCCTTGTGTACAGGTAATCAATCACAGGCCTCGTATGAATTCCTTTCATACAGAAGGAATTGCTATCATGTGATAATGGCATCTCACAAAAATGACATTAAGCTTCCCTCAAAGAGATCTAAATCACAACACCATTCATTCTTAAAGGAGTAGACCACTCCACTGTGGGTGCCTCCAGACAAAGCTTTCATTGTACAATTGCCTTGCCACACTGATGGAATTTTATGAGGGGTCCAGACAATGACATCTTCCATTTGTAACCTTCCTGTGTTTTCTCACTGCTTCCATCCTTTTACCACAGAAAACCAGTTTAGGAGGAAAAGACAGATTAGCTACACAATATCATTTGATAAGAGCTGTCCATCTGGAAGCACCCGATAACACCATGGGACTGAAGATGCTGTCATCAGTTCATAATACCTTGGTGATATAGCCTTGGTGTATATTAATGTATTTTAACACCTTGGTGTTATATACCTTGGTGTACTTTAACAAAAATTGGTAAACTGTTTAGAGATATTTTAATATAGTTAGCAGTATATAAATCTATTAAATAATAACAATAACAATAACAACAATAATCAGATATGTCTATCAGAACTGCTGGGTTTGTCATTTCCTAAGAATCTGCAAAAGTTGCCTTTCCAGGTTGTTCAAAACCACCAAAACTTCTTCCCTGAGTATTCTGTTTCAAATAAGAGCTCCAACGAAACCATAAACTTCCATAAGTTGCAGCTACTTTCAGGGCGATGTTATAATGATGTGAAGAAATGTACTTGTTGAGTGTTGTTCTGCTTGAAAGTTTTTGTCTAACCCTCAATCATTTGCCTTACCCCCTTTCAGAATATCCAAGAAGCTATGGAGGCCACAGAGCCATTCACTCTGGAAGCACATTTTCCAGAACACATAGTAAGATGCAGTATGTGGAGTAATTCACACTGCCTCTCCCTCTACTAAAGTAGGCACATGGATAAAAATAATTCATATCTCCTAAGACTTAAAGCTTCTGGGACCTGCTTTACCTGTGCTTAAAAGACATACTGTAGTGAAGCAACAACAGCAATTTGAAATAAAATGAAACGTGTCTGTGGGTTAATGCCTATTGACTGAGAGATCAATGGAAAGAGTCTATTTGACATTAACACATAACCACATCTTATAGACCAGGGGGTGGACAACCCCCTGGCCCTCCAGATGTTTTGGCCTACAACTCCCATCAGCCTTTACCATT
The DNA here is from genome assembly GCF_057233095.1 of Heloderma suspectum. Taxonomy (NCBI): domain Eukaryota; kingdom Metazoa; phylum Chordata; class Lepidosauria; order Squamata; family Helodermatidae; genus Heloderma; species Heloderma suspectum. Next base: position 267,528,736 of record NC_139459.1, on the reverse strand, counting down.
GGCTATACTTCCTAGAGCTAATGTGAGTTGTAGGCCAAAATCTCTGGAGGGCCATAAACATGGCCACCCCTGCCATAGACAATGGGCAATGAACCTGAAAGGCTGTAGGTGATCACTGATGCCTATACCCCAATCTATCAGGCACTGTGTGGAAAGCCACATAGATTCCCAAGGATGCCCAGCGTGTTCATGGCTGTCACCTTCCACTGGACCTCACACATGGAAGTACCACAAAAGCAGCGCAGGATAGCTACCATTTGCCTAACACAAGGCATTTAAAGCTGACTTCATAATGGCTAAAAGCATTTGCTTTTTTGCAATCACTGGGTGGCCCTATCTGCCCCAAGTAGTCACTCTGCATTTTTCTAGTGCCGGAGTAGATCTGAATTTACTGAGGGGGTCATCTTGGGCTAATTTTGTCAGGCCTGAAAATGAGCATACAGGAATGTCAGATCCTAATTCCTGGAGAATTTCAGAACAGTGAACTCATCAGAATTGGAGGCTGCTCAAAAAGCTGAAATTTGCACCCACCAGGAATCCTCCCAGTTCTGCACATTTTCCCTATTCCCATGAATTTCCCTCTAGTACCCTGCAGTGTTACTTTTATAAGGCATGCCTCTCACCTGCCATTTTTTTGCACTGTCAGGAATCTTCTTACCAACTCTCTTTCCTTCTAGGGTGTCACTTAAATAAGCAGTAAGCAGTAGACTCACCATGGGGTCTTACGTGGACATGTCTGTGGCATATTTGACTTCACTTGAATTACTAAGATCAATAGGCTCTCAGCAGCTGTGTTCACACTCCAGTAGAGCAACCCTGTTAACGTGCTGTAACAAAATAACCCCCCATCAAAACCCATAAAATCCTGTGGCACTTTAAAGACTAACACGTGTGTCATAAGCTTTCATAGGCAGTTGCCAGAGGGGGGAGCCATGTTAGTCTGTTGTAGAAAAACAATGAAGAGTCTTGTGGTACCTGAAAGACTAACAAATATATTTGCTTTCATGGACCACAGCCTTTGTTGTGTTCATGCTATAAGGTTGAGTGTTCTACCTGTTCATTGCTAAGACTCAGCATTGACCTATTAATTTGCAAACACATGCCCGCCAGCTTCCAAATACAGCACACATGCTAGAACACCCTTCCCCAGTCCAGGGCTGTGGGGGACTACAACACCCACCACCTTTGACAGCATGGTCATAGACTGGGCTGGTTGGGGATGATGGGAATTGTAGTCCAATGCATCTGGAGTCTGCCAGGTTGGGGAAGGCTGTTACAGATTATCACTTTCTAAGAGCACAATTCTATGCATGTTTAGTCAGAAAAAAAGTCTGACAACTCTGGGAGTTGTCGGACTTTTTTTCTGACTAAACCTGCATAGGATTGCACCCTAAGGCTGCAATCCAATACACATGTAAGTCCCATTGAAACCAATGGAGCTTGCTACTGAGTCTACATGTATAGGATTGTGCTGTAATTTACTTTCACTCTGGCTGCAGGCCTATGCACACTTACTTGGTAGTAAGTCTCATTAAACACAGTAGGATATCTGAAGGAACCTACACAGAATTGTGTTGTCAAGGTCTGATCTGGCAGTGCAGGCAGTACCTCACGTCAGCGAAGTTATGAAGGGACATTTGATGATTCAGTCAGTGTTTATCTCTGATAACCCCTGAACTCTAATCATATGAATCTCCTATGTGGCCTGTTGCCATCTCTATAAACATCCTAAGAAAAATGAAGTTGGATTATCCTAATTTTCCAAGTGGGTAAACTATGGCATAGAGCAGTGGTTTCAAAATTGTGTTCAGGGGAATGATGGGTTTCCATGGATGCTTATTAAGGGTTCCTCAATGAGAAGGTCAGTAATGGAGAACAAGTTTACCACCGCCACTCTTTCCTGCAATGAACAGCTATGAGGCAGTGCTGGGTGTGTTCTGAGTCCATGCAGCAGGGCACTGGCATTGAAGGTGTGGGATATAAATGTTAAAAATAAATAAAATCAATGAGGTTCAATATGCCTAGTCAGCATTCTGTGTGAACTGACTGTGCGGCCTAAAGCATGCACCAGAATCTTCTCAGGCACAAAGGTGTTCCTTGGAAGACTTGCAGAGTTTTCTCAGCAAGTGGATTTGAAAAGGGTTCCCTAAATGTATCAAGCTGGACAACCACTGGCACAAAGAACCAAGATGTCTTCTCCAGTGTTGTGTGGCAGTTGAGTGGTGAGAACTGGTATAACAACAAAGCTTTCTAGGGCCTTGGCCAAATTGCTGCCCACTAGGGTTATACCTATAATCATCTTTCAAGAGGATGCGTGTTATTAAGTAAAGCCCTCTGGCTAGGTTAAAATGGATGGCCGAATACAAGGAGAAGAGACACAGCAGAGATGGGACAGATGTATTCTTCATCTTAGGCATTCCTTTTCCAACTAAGTGACAGACTGAGTTAAAAGCTAAATGGGTAAGTTAGAATATTTGCAATGGATCTGGAGAACTGCTGCACTGAAAGTTTTGGCTGCAGTGCCCAAACAGTCAGGCAAAGGGTGGCATGGCTATGAATGGATTCATCATAGAGGTATTCCCTGGCTGGCAGATTATTTTTTATTGACTTATAATTTCTATTTATACCCTGTCTTTCTGCCTGTCAGATTTCAAGGTGGTTAGAAACTGAGGGGCAAAAATAACACTGAATGACAGGCTGAAGGGAGTGGAGGCATGAACAATACAAAAGACGGATTACCAAAGACTGGGATGCTCAGCCCCACCAAATGCACAGGATCCCTTCACTGTCCTCCTCCTCCTCCTTTCTGCTTTCAGACATGAGACATCACAAGCCACAACCTGACATTTCAATCCATCCCCCCCCCTTTACTGAAGCACTTTAAAAGTCATGGCAGGAGACCAGATTTATGAAAAAAGAGAGGCACGTGTGGATTTAGAATGGGGGCATGTCCACATGGGAGACAGATCCCCACGACCCCCATGGGCTGTGTTCCTGCAAAACCCAAACTGTGAGAAGCACTGTCTGAAACAGTGGCACTGAAACAGGTGCGTGGTCTATTCTGCACATCTTTTTCCTTGCACATGGAATTCAAGAGAGCACAGGCTGACCTGCGATTTCTCTACCCTGCCATGCAGGCTACGGGGGACGTCAGCAAGGCTGTGTGCATCATTGCTATGCGTGGGGGGTGGGATCAGATTCCCCAAATCAGCACATTTAGAGTGGGTGGACATGCTGCAAATCTATTCTCCCCCCCCCCCACTTGCCCCCAAATCCACAGCAGCATTAAAAAGGCCAGACCTGGCCAAAGCGGGAGAAGAGAGTAACAGCCTTATTCCCCCAACAGCTACTTCACCCTAGGCTTGTGCAGCTTGATGCCCTCAGAGGCAAGATTGACAATAGGGAAGGGATGGAGGTACCCTGGACTGGGCGGCGGGGGCGGGGGCTCTCCCAGCACAAATTTCTTTAGATTCCCCAATAAAACACACAAACACACACACACACACACACACACGTCTACGTTTCTCCCAAGAGAAAATAACCCGAATAATTTGCTTATGTCTCAACAGGAGGCGATCGCTTATTCTCCAGCCACAGCAAGAACCACCATCGAAACCACAAGTAAAAGTTCAGCGGGGGTTCCTTTTAGCCCGATTCTTTCCATTTATTATTTCTTCAGGAAAGACCGGGGCGGAGGGGAGACACCAACGGACGGGGACGCCAGCAGCATCCCAACCCCAAAGATGCGAGTGCCAAAGAAGTTCTATAAGCAGCTGCCTGTCAACTTGCCCTGCGAGACTCCAGCAGCACAACGCCACGGTTTGGGAAAAGACCGGGTGGTTTCGTTACCTGGGGCCTTGTGCCTCCTGTAGCAGGTAGCCTTGGCTCCCAGTAGTCCAGCTGCTGTCTACACATCTGGCCCTCCGCGCCCGTTGGCTGCAAAAAAGAGTTGCCCAGCCGGGGGCAGGACTGTCCTCCCCACACCCCGCTGCACCGCCCGGAAAGTTCCCCGCCCCCTCCTCTTACCTTTGCTCCTTTCCCCCCCTTTCCCCTTTTTGCGGGTGGCCTTAGATCCTCGGCCCCCCGTTCGCAAGCGCCCGGCTCCTCTCTCTGGTCAAGCCGCCTCCGCTCCACTCCAGCGTCTCTGCCGCGTTTTCGCCCAGCGGCGCTGTTTGTGTTTGTCTGCTGGCGGCGGCGGCGGCGGCGCCTCCGGGATCGGGTGTCCCGGCTTTCGCAGCGGCAGCAACTGGCCGTGTCTGTCAAAGGGACGGGGAGCGCGCGCGCGCGCGCGCGGCGGGCGGTGGGGGGGCAACAAACACCCCCACACACCTCCTGCTGGACTCCCCACCGCGAGCGAGGAAGGGCCAGCCGGGGACTCGACTTTGCATCACGCTCGCGCTGGCTGGGCGCAGCAGCCGGATTGCTTAGCTCGGCTGACTCATTCAGGCTCCCACACCAGCTCACTTAAAAAAAAAATTATTTTAAAGCTCGCTTTCTTCTTTTGACTCATCACACTCTCACACTCCGCTCCCGCCGCCGAAGGGCTCTCTCCGGTCACGCAGGTCGGGCGGAGAATTTTGGCTTTCCTTTTTACTCTACCGTGGTGGTGGGGATGGTGGTGGGAATCCCCTAAACAGGGAAGATGATGGAGATGGTGTGCGATATATCTATGATGTTCTAGTAAAGATCGCTTTCATTTCTGCCAGCACAGAGGTCAAAGTTCCTCCTCTTGACTTGCGACTGGGAATCCACACGTACACAAGCCCTCCTCCTCCCTCCCTCCCCCCCCCATCCAAGGTTGATTCAGGTGGACAGGAAGACCTGGCCTGGTATGGTCCATGGGGTCACGAAGAGTCGGACACGACTTAACGACTGAACAACAAAAATAGGATGAATGGGGAAGGGAAACCCCCAGAGGCCAAAAGCCAGGGCCTCCCAATGGGTGGAATCACAACTCGCTTTTGTGATGGAGTGCTGGCCCCTATTAAGAGGTAACTGGTTTGGTCTGATCAACATACTGAAAAAGTTTTCAGTCATTTTCAAGTAAACCCAAAGATGCTTCGAGATGAGGCTTTTATTGTGCAATCGCACTGCCTCATTCACAGAATGTTACAGGGGTCCGGATGTCATTCTCTTCCACTTGTAACCCTCCCATGTTTTCCAAAAAAAACCCTCTTCCGTTTTTTTTCCTTACAGTGGAAAATCCGTTAAGGAGAAAAAGATGGAATAGCTGCTGCACAATATCTTCACAAGGCACAACAACACCTCGCTAAGCTTGCAGCCATACATACAAGCACTGCCTGAACGAGTCCTTTTCAACTTCCCAGTTAAAGGCACACTTCTAGTGGCCACTGCTGTGCAAAATCGATATCATCCATGAAATCATCCTTACCGTATAATAGGCATGGATGCCAATGGCCATGATGGCTGGGAATTATGGGAGCTGCAGTCCCACACATCTGGAGCGCACAAGGCTGGGGGAAGCTTCTTTAGAAGCATTCCCTTCACTTGTAGATTATAATGGTGGTTTGCTTTATGAATGCCAAATGTGGGAAAAGCAAGGCACCAAATAAAGTTCTATTGCTGATAATGTTACACCCCTTTTTAGCCATCCACCAAAACTATTTCTAAGCAAAACTCAAGCATCTCCAGTCACTGATCAGTTCTGAGAACTCGACTCCATGCGCAATAGTTTAAGTTTATCATTAACAATGTTGGCAGCGCAAACCTACTTCAGGGCATTGCACCACATATGCCTAATTGCTACATCTGTCATTGGTTTGGTTTCGCATAGCAGCTTTGCTGTTTGATTTTCATTTTTAAAAAGTCCCAGGGCCGATTGTATTTAACTTTGCAAAATAGACCACAATTCCAGCATGACTGCCAACCTGTCTCTGAAAGTAACCCAACATTTTTTGGAAAGAGTTTGTCTGCTCCTGTTGCTCATACTTCAAACAAAAGAATAACAGCGCCCCGCTTATTTTACCATCAGAATATCTTCAAGAGTAAAGAGTCCAATTGTGTGTAAGGCTGTGGCCTAGAATAAAGATTTATGGTTGGCCAGCCCCTTCCTCTGGGTCACAAGACCCCATCCTCCTATTATTCCTCTGTATATTTGGGCAAGCAGCTTACTTTTCTGTATCTTGGTGCTCTATTAGTGAAGCAAATCATCACCGCTACCACCACCACCACCTTCTCTCAGTTACAGAATCAGTCACATTATCATATAAATGCTATGCCAATTGTATTCATAAATTATTACTCAGGCCCTTTAGCTATCAGGATAACATGGGCAAATAGGTCTGTGGAAAGCATGGTTAACTTGAAAGGTCCTGCATTTGTTGGGTGGTCCAGGAAAAGTATGACTACAGTAATTCCAGAACCGTTTGTCACTTTTCTGCAGCAAATAAAATCTTAAGGAAGGAAGAAGGCACGAAATATTAGGTGTGGCCTTAGATGTGGCAAATGACAGGGAGGTGCCCATTTGAGTGGGATACATAGTAAAACCAGCAATAATGCAGCATTCCAGGGCCAAAAGTACTACATTTGCTTTATCAGATGGCTTAGGGTAGAACTACATATTACAACACTGAAAATGGCATCCTTGGGTCATTCTCCCCCTATCCCCTTCCCAATATGAAGGAACCCTTACCCAACAGTGTGATGTAGTGCTGGTTACAGGTTCTTGAGGGTCCTTGGGCAAGACATGAGCCCCTCCCTCAGGGAGCATAAGAACATAAGAAGAGTCCTGCTGGATCAGACCAAAGGTCCATCTAGTCCAGCATTCTGTTCACACAGTGGCCAACCAGCTGTCGACTGAGAACCCACAAGCAGGGCATGAGCACAACAGCACCCTCCCACCCATGTTCCCCAGCAACTGGTGTATATAGGCTCACTGCCTCTGGTACTGGAGGTAGCACATGGCCATCAGGACTAGTAGCCATTGATAGCCTTTTCCTCCAGGAATTTGTCCAACCCCCTTTTAAAGCCATCCAAATTGGTGGCCATCACTACGTCCTGTCATAGCGAATTCCATAGTTTAACTATGTGCTGTGTGAAGAAGTGCTTCCTTTTATCTGTCCTGAATCTCCCACCAATCAGCTTCATAGGATGACCCTGGGTTCTAGTATTTTGAAAGACAGAGAAAAATGTCTCCCTATGTCTCCGAGTCTACCTTCTCACCATCATTGTCACCATCTACTATTGCTCCTCATCCTCTTTCTCATCATTGCCTCCACTTGCTTGCTTGACAGACAGAGAGCCAGGGCGCAAGCAGGCCGTGGCATCTTCTGCTCCAGCTTCTCACCACCACCATTGTCTGGGCCAGAGCAAGAAACAGGTGGACAAGCAGGTTGCAATGGCGAAGAGGAGGAGCAACTCCAGGGGGCTCTTGTCAGCGGGCCCCTGCTGGGCTGTGGGTCCTTGGCAGGTGCCCAACTATGCCTACCCTTGATGCCTACCCTACTTGTTATAGGGAAGTGTGAGAACTTAACACAGACTTGGCACCTCTATGTCACATGATGTAACATGTAGTTCTGTCTTGATGCTGTTGATTCAAAATGCATATGGTTGTCTCAGAACCAGTTCACACACAATCAGTTCTCTGTATCACTAACTGTTTTTGTGAAGGGCCACTGTTAATATATGATTATTATGCCTGTGCTTTCTGTGCTTCATTTCCCTCTGACCTCACTATTCACACACACACACACACACACACACACACAACCACAACCATGTATACCTGAAACTTCATGCATCTGATGAAGTGGACTGAAGCCCATGACAGCTTATAATAGCCATAATAAATGTGTTAGTCTTTAAGACCAAAAAGACTCTTTGTTGTTTATTTGGGAGTTTGTTTATAAACCTTGTTTTCGGATTTCCATGATTAGAGTTGCTAGCTGAGTCTTAGGGGAAGCAATTAGGATTACAGATTGATAACACTGTGGCTTCTTTAAAGCTACCCTTAGCTCTGATACAGCAAGGCAATTTGTATATGATTTCTAGTTAACTTGGGAACTAGGATATAGTGACTAGGGATTCTAGTCCCTTTCCCTACACTGGATGTAAAACAATTCCAGTCTTCCCCAGTTAACTCACCTGCTGTTTTCTTCAACTTTACAGCACACTCAATGTCACTAATACTTACTGTAGTTTGTATGATTTCACATCATATCACAGAGTGAATAAACACAGTGGAGTCACCTTGGGTAGCTCCTTTAGAGTTTTGACTGGCTCTGACTGAAACCCGGAGCAGATTTGCCACCCCACTGACATCGAAGCCATCAGCCTCCACTGAATAAATGCCTTCTACATTCAGTTATGATAGCAAAGGGAGCATATACCTCGACTTCATATACCTCGACTTCAGCAAAGCTTTCGACAAAGTGCCCCATGATATCCTGATGAGCAAACTTGCTCGAAGTGGGCTAGATGAAACAACGAACCGGTGGATCCACAGTTGGCTACAGAATCGGACTCAAAGAGTGCTTATCAATGGGACCTTCTCAAGCTGGGGAGAGGTAACGAGTGGGGTACCGCAGGGCTCAGTCCTGGGCCCAGTGCTCTTCAACATTTGTATTAATGACTTGGAGGAGGAGGTGCAGGGAATGCTGATCAAATTTGCAGATGACACAAAATTGGGAGGGATAGCTAATACTTTGGAAGACAGAAACAAAATTCAAAGTGATCTGGATAGACTGGAGCGCTGGGCAGAAAACAACAGAATGGCATTTAATAGGGACAAATGCCAAGTTCTGCACCTAGGAAAAAGAAACCAAATGCACAGTTACAAGATGGGGGATACGTGGCTCAACCACACTACGAGCGAGAAGGATCTTGGAATTGTTGTCGATCACAAGCTGAATATGAGCCAACAATGTGATGTGGCTGCAAAAAAGGCAAATGCTATTTTGGGCTGCATTCATAGAAGCATCGCTTCCAAATCCCGGGAAGTACTAGTTCCCCTCTACTCAGCACTGGTTAGGCCTCATCTGGAGTACTGTGTCCAGTTCTGGGCACCACACTTTAAGAAGGATGCAGACAAACTGGAGAGGGTTCAGAGGAGGGCAACAAAGATGATCAGGGGACTGGAAACAAAGCCCTATGAAGAGAGACTGAAAGAACTGGGCATGTTTAGCCTTGAGAAGAGAAGACTGAGGGGAGATATGATAGCACTCTTCAAGTACTTGAAAGGTTGTCACAGAGAGGAAGGCCAGGATCTCTTCTCGATCATCCCAGAGTGCAGGACACGGAATAATGGGCTCAAGTTACAGGAAGCCAGATTCCGGCTGAACATCAGGAAAAACGTCCTGACTGTAAGAGCAATACGACAATGGAACCAATTACCTGGGGAGGTGGTGGGCTCTCCCACACTGGAGGCCTTCAAGACGAGGCTGGGCAGCCATCTGTCAGGGATGCTCTTACTTGGATTCCTGCACTGAGCAGGGGGTTGGACTCGATGGCCTTGTAGGCCCCTTCCAACCCTACTTTTCTATGATTCTATGATTCTATGATATAGAAAGTAACATGGAGAGATGATCTACCCTGTGACAGTAGGGGAAATACCCCCCCGCCACTACTATGCATGCCTCACAGACTTTGCTGCTACTTTTGCTTCCGTGGTAGCACTAAGAGCCTTCCATCCGGAAGCCCCCTAGTCACAGTCTTAGCCTCTGTCTTAGCCACTGTGACTGAGGCCCACACATTTTCACATGTGCATGTTGGTTACTTGATGAGTGCAACATCCAGTAATTACTTGCATGTGTGAATGGGCCATTACAGTTATAGGGCAGTATCCAATGCTGTCACAGCGCCAGTGCTAATGATATTGCATTAACATAAACCAACATAAGAACATAAGAAGAGCCGTGCTGGATCAGACCAAAGGTCCATCTCGTCCAGCATTCTGTTCACACAGTGGCCAGCTGCTCATGGGAAACCCACAAGCAGGACATGACTGCAACAGCACCCTTCCGCCCATGTTCCCCAGCAACTGCCTGTGATACTGGAGGTAGCATATAGCCATCAGGACTAGTAGCCATTCTCCTCCAGGAATTTGTCTAACCCCCTTTGAAAGCCATCCAAATTGCTGGCCATCACTCAATCTTGTGGCAGTGAATTCCATAGCTTAACTATGCACTGTGTAATGTCATTAGTGCTTGCTAGGCAAAGGGAAAAACCAGTGATCTGCCACTGAATTTTGGCAGCACAGTTTGCCACCAAATTTCAGCAGTGTGATTTTCCTCTTTGCCTAGCATGCACTAATGATGCTGCACTAGTGTTGGTCTACACTAGTGCAACATCATTAGCGCTAGTGCTGTGACAGCATTGGATACTGCCCATGACATCATAGATAAGAATTTCAGGTCATATCAAATGCAATATTTTTCAATGGAGTTGGTTCACACATTCAACCACCTGTCTTCAAATATATAGTAATCAAGTGAAGAGAAATGATGCGCATGCATGTGTGAACAAGCCCTCTGTGCTAGGGCAGTGGCTCTTACAACTGCCTTTTTCAGATGTCTTGCTGAGGTCAAATCTGCAACTGTGCCTGACCTGGCAAAGCCAGAAATGGCAGCTGCTCAGGCCTTTGATATATTCTTCTCCTCCTCTTCCACATTTAGTCACCAAAAGGTGACTAAAGCTGCAATCCTATGCACACTTACCTGAGAGTGTAAAGCCCCATTGGACTCAGTGAGGCTTACTTTTGGACAGACATGCATAGGATTGTGCTGTAAAAATGTAGTATAAATCAGCTAATGAAGGAATCAAGAAATGAAAGGTTGAGGGCAGATGAGCCTGTTATTGCTTGTGTTGTACTAGCAATGTGGCTAAATAGTTCACATCTCTCCAACCCTGACATCTCACCCCACCGCTCTCTCCCCCTCCCACCCACACACATCCTCCTCTTTCACACACACTAACAGCAAGATCAACTGATCTACACCTTTTTTCATACTGGAAGTTACTTCCAGCAAATCCTGCTTCCTTGGAAAGTTATGACTATCATTCAGTCTGCTTAGTGGCCAAGCAAGCAGCTACTTGTCTTACCTTCAAGAGAGAGCAAGATTTTTTTTTCTGTGAGTGACTGGTCTGTAGCTCCAGTCAGTGTGGCAAGTACACCAAAATTAGAAAGGGTAGCAGTAGCAAAGAGACTCAACGTGATTAAAAATGGCTACAAAATTATAGTCAGCAGAGATGTGGAGAAGATCATTTTAATGCAGGTGAGAATTGGCTGCCGAACCACACTTGTAACATGATTTAGTCTAGCTGAATCTAATGGGATTTATATCCATGTAAATCCCTGTTCAGGTGTTCACCAAGAATGTGTGGAGGGAGGAACGGGGCTGACATGCTAGTCCTGCCCCCAAGATCCTTGTCGTCGCCAGCTGCAGCCTCAGACCTTTGCACACGGAGCGAATCTTCCCATGTTTGGCTGAACACACTTAGAATTCTCTATGCCAGGGGTAGGCAACCCTGTGACCCCCAGATGTTCTGAGCGACAACTCCCATAATCCCTAACCATTGCCCATGCTATCTGGGACTGGTGGGAATTGTAGTCCTAAACATTTGGAGGGCACCACATTGCTTACGCCTGCTATGTGCAATTGGGAACCTTGATTGAGTGGGGTTCCCAACAGCATGGAGGATTCCAAGGGCCAAACGGACATTATTTTAAATGTGTGTCTAGCAGCAATGTCTTTAAAAAAATGTACCCTGGAGTAGGTGCAAGGGCCCCCAACAGGACCCTTGTATGGGGTGGTAGGGGGGCTTTTAAGGTCTGGATCAGGAGCCCCTGTGCCTATTTTAGAGTAAAAATGAAAATATGACATCGCTGCCACACACACATTTAAAGTAACATCTGTTTTGGCCTTGAATACCTTCAAACAAATGCATGAAGATCCCCCCTTCAGACCTTCTGCTCATTGCATAAAGATCTAAAGCTGCAGATGGCAGAGAAAAGGACGTTGGGGGCTGTGTGCATTATTGGTGAACGTGTGGAGGCAAATGCCTGAACATGGTTTGTGTGAGCATAAGATGATCGATCATCTCGTGTTTTTCTTAGCACCCTCTCACAGCAAGAGTAGTGGGTGGGACAATATAATAGGACCTCACTTACTTGCTTTTCTAGGCTCACCAACAGGAGAAATGAGGACCCGTTTAACTTTCACCACTTTCCATTCTTGATTTGAGTCACCTCTGTTGCTGAACCCAGAATGGAGCAGGTCAGAAGCAGGCCTTGGAGAGTCTCTTGTCACAGGGCACCCACTACCAGTGGGCAACCCACTGCCATCTCTTTGGAGTGACAGCGTATCTCCGTTGGCTCTGCAGGATTCCCATAGGAAATGCTCTCTTGTTGACTCTGGTCCCTTTGGATCTGCAGGGCAATTCTTTCCAACTTGTGGACCTCTTTGATTGCTCTCTTTCTCCTTTCCTTGCAGCCTCCCCAAACCTCCATAGCCTTCTGCAGAGTCAGGCTTGGGCTTCTTCAAGCTGTGTGAATTTTGGTTCACTTTGCTGGGTCCAGCACAGCTGGACTGAGCTTGGAGACAAGGTTGCAGTAAGGTTGCCTTGAGCATTTTCTTTCACTTTTCACTCTTCCTTGTTAAGGTTCAATGTTTCATTGATTTAGAGTAAGGATCAGCTTTTGATTCCTCCTCAGAGGAAAAACAACAACTCTACGAGTCTGAACACTTCAGTAGGTTTGTCCAGGAAGGAGGATGAGTAAATAATGTCCAGGGTGCTTTAGCGCACTAATCCTTCTCTAGCCTGATCAGTAAGATCTTGAATGCAGGGATACAGAGAAGGGTGGTACCAAGTGTGGGTGTTGCATTTTTTCTTTCAAAGAGGAATTGCAGACTTTTAACTGTGAGATGTTCTCCAGAAAACAGACTTATTTCTCTTACATTTCTTTGCAGTCTTCAGTTGCTCAAGAGGAACAAAGCAGAACATCTTATGGAATTTTCCTTGTGTACTACATGCATGAAGCAGCTTCAAAACAAGCAAATCTAATAGGAAAGAAACACACAAAAATATACATTTAATGTAAATCTTTGTCTTCTGTATGAAAGACATTTATCTTCATCTTTTGCATGGGCTACTTACACATATGAATATATTGTGTTATCTTAAATAACAAATAGTCGTGGTGGTTGTGCACTAGTGGAAAGCACTTCCCATTGTGCAAGGCAGGGCATTGCTGATCCCCCACATCCACTGCAGGCCCCTAGTAAAAAGTTACGCCTGAGGGTTCCAGAACAGTATGGGATGTGAGGTGCAAGGCTGCAGTCGGTAGAGGGCTTGGATGGGTGTCCCACCTTGTGAGAGCAGGTGATTACTGCTAGTGCAAAGCTGCCATTGGATTGAACCCATTGGATCCAACCCATGCTTTTACTCCCATTGATATCAATGTTGCTAACTTGTTCCATTGATTTCTATGGGGCTAAAGCACGACTAACTTATTCTGATTCAACTGATCAAGTTCAAACTGAAAATATAAATCTATACACACATTAGATTCACACGCTAGTTGGGATTGACGGATTGATTGTTTGATTGATTGATTGATTTTATTATATTTCTATACTACCCAATAGCCAAAGCTCTCTGGGCGGTTCACAACAATTAAGAAGGGACTTGGAAGATTGCCTAGCCCAGAGTTGTCCTTAACATGTGGGAACCCTAGGACCCAGAATACTATTGTTATGTTTCCATGGTCAGCCCCATCACCAGGTACCAGAGATTCTGACTGAACCAAGCAGCTCTTTCTCATTCCCACCACTTAACCTTTTGCTTGTTAGGCTTCAGATTGTGGTGTGAACAACTGGCTAGAAATGCATGAAAAGGAAGCTTAAGCTGTACACACAGAAATCCAGGCTGACCACCCACTCTTCTTTTGGGCTCCATAACTTTGCTATTCCTTATCTGCCAGAGCATGGAGTGGGTGGGAATGTCATTTTCTGCCAGAAGAACCTTCTGCAAGCACTTCTGAGGATCCGAGCACAGTTGGTGGCTGGCAGTGTGGCTTCAATAAGCCACAGTGGCTTGCAACATGTGCTGGCCACCATTGTGAATATTCAAACTGTGATGGGCAGTTGCCACGGCTTATCATGTCATGCAATCCTGGGCAGGGTGGCTTTTTACTGTGGTAAACAAGCCACCCAGAACCCATGGACTGTTTCTGGGTTCTGAGCTGCCTTGTTAACCACAGTAACAAGCCACCCTGCCTGGGTTCACATGGTATGATAAGCCAGCACGTGCCACAAACCACCATAGCTTATTTATGGCATGCTGATCAGGCAAACCTGCCCACTGTGACATTAATGATAGTCTCTCTATTTTTGGAGGGTGGTGTCTGTGTGGAGGGCCCACTGTAACACCAAAAAGATTAATTTGAAGCGTGGAGACTTTCAATTAAAGTCTCCCCATTCCTTTGCTGAGGGCTATAGTTTGTGCCAGGGGTGTTGCTAGACTTGGGCCCATGGGACCTTGGCCCCAGAACTATTTCCTAGGGCCCTGGATCTATTCCCTAGAGCCCTGGGTGTCCATTGGTGGCAATGAAAAGTTTTTTCCTTAGCTTAATGGCCATACACAGAGCGATTTTCAAGGGGGATTGCAGCTGGGGAGGGAAGGGTGAACCCTCCCCTCCCCACATTCTGCTAACTGTCCCCACCCCCAAATCTACTTCTGCAAGGCCATACACTTAGACAAGAATGTTTTCCTTTGGTTTGAGATTATCTGGGGCAGGGTGTAAATTAATGGAAGAATTAATTTTATTTGAGATTATTTGGATGAGAAATAAATTTACTGGCTTTGCTTCCTGTGAAATTTAAATAGTTAAATATTTTAAATAAATAATTTATTTAGGTAGCAGTCCTATGGCCCCTAGACAGCATCGGGGTGGGAGGGGATAGGATAGTTCAGTTTCCCAGATCCAAGGTCGGAAACAGCACTCCAACCTCAGATCCGGGAATCTGCGCTCTGCCTGCTCCCGCTCCCTGCGAGTGCAAGTCATAGGCCTGTGCCCTTAACTATTAAATAAACAAGGGAGAAATCCTATGCCCTCTAGACATTTTCTGAGAGGACATAGGATAATAGGGACCTCACACACATACACACACTCCCTCACAGCCGGTGCAAAAAGGATTGCGCCGGCTGGCCTCTGAGGTGGGAAAATGGACCTCGGAAGGGGGAAACAAAGGTGTTCCAGTGGTGGGGAGGGGAGGAGACTGGAAAGGCTGAGTTACAAGCTATCCTGAGCCTCTTCCAGCCACATTCCTTCCCCCCTCCAAAGCACCATTACTAGATGGGCAAAAAAGCCCATCAAGCAAAAAATGCAGTGATCGGTGGATGGGAAGGTGAAGATTGTCTTCAGCTAAGCAGGGCATGGGATACACAGAAGCCTCTGAGCTGTTCTCGTGAGGGTGCAACCCATAGGATTGTGCCCTAAATAAATTAAATAAACCCATGTAATTATTTCTAAATTTGCTCATACAGATATATGTTATGTTATGTTACCTTACGTTAAGTTATACTTTATTTCTATGTGAAAAGGCCCGCAAAGCAGCTCACAAAAATATACAGATACAATATTCAAACCACACACTAAACCAGTGTATTGTATTAAAGCAGAAATATCACAACTATTTAAAACTAAAAAAACTAAAAACTCTACAACCCAAGCACACCTTCTACATAGCCAAAAGCAATAACCCATCAGCAAAAATGCCAGAGAGCTGGCATAATCCACGGCCATATACATAAACATATGCAAATTTTATGCGGATTTGTGTCCTGTGGGCCTGTTCCCTGAAGTGTCTAGTAACACTCCTAGTTACACACATATAGCAAGAGCCTTGTGGTCTTTCATGAACATGCTGGGATTTCTATGGGGATAATTCCAGCAGATGACATGTGGGAAAGGAAGGAAAGGAGTTTTATAAAGTAATGACAGTCAAGTTGCTTTGGACCGGACGGGGAATAAACAGTAGATAAAGGTGTTACCTTCAGGACAAACGTTCTGCACTGAGTCAGCCCTGTAATACTGAGATGACTATGTTCTTTCACTGCCACGCAATAAACAGTTAATTTTCCTTCTTCTCTGAAGTATGTGCTTCATTTATTTCTGGCCGCTTCTTCTTTTTTTTTAAGAAGAAGAAGAGATGATAAAGCCCTCAAAGGGGCTCTATTGATGACTCAAGTTCAGTGGTAAATTCCATACATTCTGGGATGGCAGCCGTGATCTCTTTGGTCTGGGAGGGCCTTCTGTTGCTTCATCAAGTCACATCGGCCGGCTAACATTCAAAGAGGGTCCAGAGAGAAAGGAATCTGTCAGGCACGAGAGACGAGGCTCAGGCAGCAGACCTGGGAGCGTGTTCAAAATCTGCGTAAGCTGGGGCTCACAGTGTATATTCCAGCCTCCCCAACCTTGCGCCTTCCAGATGTGTTGGACTACAATGCCCAACAGCACAGCAGGGTGGGGATTCTGGGAGTTGTAGTTCAACACATCAGGAGGGCCCCAGACTGGGGGAGGCTGGTATATTTCCTTCTCACCCAGCCAGCCGCCCCTTCCATTTAGATTATATTTCCAGTTATACACAAGAATCCCCACACAAAATACTTTTAAATTAAAGCTGCATTCAAAGTCAAAGGAATGGAATGAACCATGGAAAGAAAACACTAGAACCTGGTCCCAGGGCATGGTCTGAAAGCACGTGATGGAGCAACCTTGGTGAGGCTAAGCGGATCTTGGTCTAGCCTGGGTAGGAAACTAGATGTTGTATAGGTAGAGGGGACGACTGTTGGGCTCAGCAGGCCTCAAACACCGCTCTCCCTTATTTATCACACGCAGACCTGCAGAACTCAGCAGAAGCTCCACTCACCGCTGCTACTCCCAACTCCACAGGAGCTGCCGAGGCTCAAAACAATAACTAGCCCACATCTCCCCACCCACCCCCGAATACATAACACCAGACTTCTATATATGCTGCCTTGAGTTCCATCATGGGGGAGTGAGGGGGAAGGTGGGATAAGGCCATGCTCTTCGGCCATGCTGTCCTATTATTCCAAGTGGAGAGATGGTGCTCCATTTGGGCTATGGCATGTCCTGGCTATGACAGGGGACCACGGATGCAAATGTCTGGAGCAGGGCTGCAGAATCTCAGGCCTGAGCTCGCACTCCAGCCTGCCTGGAGGCCCAATCTAGCCCTCCCGGGTTCCCCAGATGGCCATGCCCCCTTCCCCTGGCCCCACCTCCTTTCCTGTGACCACTGATGGTTTGGTGGTTTCTTGGCTTCTGTGTCGTTTCTGCCCCCCAGTTCTAAAAGGTTGAAATATCACTCATAAGGCTTAGATGTTCTGGGCAAATCCCATATGTTACACTGAAGCAGGCTTCTATTTTTGGTATTTTGGCCCCTCCCCTTTTATCTTTCATCCCACCCACTACTGAAATGTGGCCCACGAGAGCCTCCCTCCAAAATGGAATGTGGCCCTCAGGTTGAAAGTGCTTCTGCACTCCTGCTCTAGAGTAGGGATGCACAGATTATGTAAAATCCACTCTGCCTGGTTTTGCAGATTGTCAGGCGACTTTTGCCCCATCATCTGTTCACAGATGGGTTCGAATTTTTTTCATTATGCAGAAAAATATGCAAATAATTCCATAAGAGGGTTTGCAACAATTTACATAATTTACCCTAATATGTAAAATTTAGTAGGGCTGTGCATAGACCCCCCTAATCCGACTTGGAAGCCGCTTCAGAGCTTCCGAGGTGGGCTTGAATCAGCTCGGGCTGATATGGGGGGCTGCTGACCCACCTCGGCCTACGAAGCCAAAGCGGGATTCGGACATCCAAATCCACTTTCCCACACACATACGCCACCAAGCCCCCAACTCTTTACTTGGGCCCTTTTTCCTCTGCCTGGCAGAGACTGGGGCAGTTGCTCCCAGTGGCTAGGACTGGAGTGGAGAGAGAAATGCCATGGAGCTTCTCTCTCAGCTCCCGTCCCCTCCTGCCACCGCCACCGCTGCCACCACCACCACCATTGTTGCATACAATGGCACCTCGTCAGGGCAGCAGGAGGCTGCTCAATTATCAGGTGGCTCGCGCACCCCAATGGATCATCTTGCACACCCCTGGGGTGCGTGAACCCCACTTTGGAGACTACTGCTCTAGCCAAATAACGTTCAGACAGCCCTCTCCTCTCCAGTAACACCACCTCTCTCACAATGAGCAAACGGAGGCTGACTTACAGCAAAACTCACTCCTTCCTCCTCCTCCCTCTCCTCTCCCCTTCCGCCGCCTCTCCTGGTGGTCAGATCTCTCTCAAATTGATACATTTGGCGCCTCCGAGTCCTCTTACCTCCCTCCCTCCCTCCCCCTCCTTCTCCTGCCCCTCCACATGATCTTTCAGAAGATGATGATACATTTTGGAGGTAGCCTGTCTGGGCTGCTCAGAAGGCATAAGAAAAGCTCTGAATATATGAGGCAGATGAGGCGCTTCATGGAGGAGCCGCTTCGCTTCAGGGTGCCTCGGTGCTGGTCTGTTCGTATCATGATGAGGCACCTCTGAATCAGCCCACTTCACTTCGTTATTTGCGTTTCATACCAACAGCCCTAATATTTAGAGTATTGTCCTCCATTCCTTTACAACTCTTCCCTGTGTATATTTACGACTCATCAGAAATGTGCGTATTTTTCTACGAATAAATATGTGTAAATTCCAGGAAAGTAAAAAAAAAAAAGGTCTGAAAGTTCACAGACTCTGTGCAGCCTGAGGGGGTCGCTCTGCAGTGGATTCCGCAGGTTGGATTCTTAGAAATCCGAGCATATTTTAATCCATTTCAAGTTTCTCCAGTATCCCTAGTCTAGAGTTACCTTAGAGCGTACCTTGGTATGTATCACACATCCATCTGCAGTTTCATGAGGCCTCAGCTCATTTGCCCAGTGAGTTTGGAGAGATTGCGCAAATTAAGATGTTAAGAACTAGGTTTGGGATGTGGCTAAGGTAGAGCTAGTTTTGGTATATGACTATACCCACAGACTCTGTGGCTGAACTGGATAATATTTTGGAGGCTTTCTGCTTGTGTTTTTTATTTAAAGCATTTTTTACTTTGCTCTTCAGCTGAAAAGGCTCCCAGAGCAGCTTACATATGATCCATTAAAACATGGCAGTCCCTGTCCATGGGCTTATAATCTAAATTACAGGATGCAAAAGGAAAAAGTGATGGGGTGGCAGAGGAAAACCACAAACCCAGGCACCAATTCTTGTTAAATAATGGCTCTTTTAATGAACGGAACGGAAACAGTTCAGGGAGAGGAGGAGGCAGCTGGTCTCCCAGCAGAGCCAATGGAGTGGTGCTGCTTCTCATCTCTCCCTCTTCTGCAGCCTGTTTATTAGATACGGATGCCAGCTTTGGCCCCTGTTTAATTTTTCTGAATACACACATGCATTCTAAACTTTCAGATAACTCTGGAACTAAAGGTGCTTCCAGATGCAGAGCTCTCAGCACTCTCAATAAAGGGCACATTGTGCAACTATTCTGTCTTTTCCCCCTTAACAGATTTTCTGTAGTAAGAAAAAAGCTGGAAGAAGCAGTGGAAGAACATGAGAGGGTTACACGTGGAAGGTGACATCATCTGGACCCCCCTGGTCTGTGAATAAGGCAGCGCAATTGCATAATGAAAGCCTTGTCTGGAAGCACCCTAAGGCCCAAAGCTGACATAAATGTTTTAAAAGTAGCTAGCAGCTACGTCTTTTGTAATTATTACTCTAGTGTAAGCACAGGGTGTGTGTGCAAGGGGGGCTTTAATCCTTTCCCCCATTGTGGGCCCAATCTAGATTTCCCCTCAGCACCTCCAATTTATATTACAAAACAGTGATCCAGATGGATTACTAAAGCCTGCCTACTTGTACACAAATGCTAGGGTCCCAATCTGGACTGAGCACTCTACAATTACACTCAGTAGTGTAGTGGAGGCAGAGCTTGCAGGGAGGAAGCCCCAGCACTTTTTCATTAGCAGGGACTCTGATGTCACCTGCCACCCCCCTCAGAATTCCCTGTTCCCTCTGAGCTTAGCTGCAATCCTCACTGTAGCTGTGGGGGGAATGAATTTTCCGAGCAACAATATATTGTTCCATGTTGGAATGCGAAGTATTTGGGATGACTTGGTCTGGAATGGGCAATTAAGACCTATTCGCTTTACCAAAGACGCGCTCCTGGTGGAGATGAAAACTCCTAGAACTGGTTTGTTGATATAGATCAACACAGCTGCCCGAAATTTTTGGACTGCTCTTGGAGACTGTCACAATGAGTTCCTGCATCTCCAAATTTACCACTATACCACTGTGTGTGTGTGTGTGTGTGTGTGTGTGTGTGTGCAGTTCAATCCAGCTGGGTGTGAGGACGTTTCTGTTGGAGGGGGAGGGGGGGTATAATGAAGGAGCTTAGGGAAGGCTAATGGGTAATGTTGGGGTGCTAAGGGAGTGTGCAAGGCGGCTGTTTAAATGAGAAGGGATCTGTCCATGAGGGCTGAGTTGAGAGGGTGAAGCTTCCATAGAGTATCATATTTTGAAAACCTAAAATGTTTGTGTGTCAGTGAGTGAAAAAGATTTTAACACCCCTTCATTTTTTCTCAGACGTCCAATTGAAATACCGCTGCCTTACTCTCACCTGCACTGTTTTTGGATCCCAGCTGAAGGCTATATATCTTACAATGTTGTATAATCTTAGAAGGGGGCATGGCTGTGACTGTCATGAAAGGACCCTGCACTTCTGAATTTGCCTCTACATTACTGATTACACTAGATTAAAAATGAAAGTAATGTCTGTTTGGGTCCTAAGTTGCTTAAACCAGTTTTAGTTCATAATTCAAGTGTAAAACTTAACATTGGCTAGAATGTACATTCCCTTCCTGTTTCATGTTCTATCCCACATTTAACATCATTTGCATAGGGCATCGAGGCTCAGACTTGCTTTTTACCATCACACATGTGAAAACAGTCTGAGCGTCAAGAGCCTGATCGTTTTAAAATGGTGTCTGTAGAAGGTGTGCAGTGTATGTGTGCAGGTCTTATTAGAATACAGATGACTCTGTCGCTATGGCATTATTCCAACATAACAATCCTGGAGAGTCAAATACTTTTCACAATATTTGCGTCTGAACCTCTTTGATGGAGAATGGCAGAACCAAGGATGCCAAAGCCCCTTGGGAAATGATCTATCTACTCTTTGGTTACACAATCTGCTCCATCAATTCCTGGGTGGGTTGTTGGCATGTAACATTTATAAGAAATTAAAATATAAATATGCTGCTAAAAATAAGACCTTCTACATCCAACTTGTAATAGCTAGTGACATGCAATGCCTGTGCCAATAAAAAAAGGCAGCAGAAGATGGAAGATATTTGTATCTCTCCAAGGCATATTCACACCAGCGGAGAAACAGCTGGCGTATTATTATTATTATTATTACTATTATTTGATGGCAGAGCTCTCCGCGTTCCACAGCGTTCCACCTCAAATCTGAATAAGCGTCACACAGGACATTGCCTATCAGGTTTATCTGCTTGTGATTTTAAAGCCTGCAGCAAATCTGTTGGCTGTGAGAAGCTTCAACCAGCAGGCTGGAACCATATGAAGGCTGGATCTACTCATGAGCAAACACACCAGCCTATCACATAAAGCAGTGCAGCTCTGCTAGCTCAGAAGGCCCTATCTGAAGTGCCTGGCTTCCTTCCCAGCCTGCAGGTCTGTGCCCCATGAACAGCTATAGCAGATCTGAAGGATGGGCAGGGTTCTGTTTCAGGAGGCCTGCTGGAGAAAATCTACTGATGAGTAAGTCAGCTACCCTTCCTGTTACTCAAGATGGAGCAGCAGGCGAAAGGGCTTGTTCACAAGCCATCCATCTGCTTTCTTTGCAAGTGTGAACTGCACACCCAGCAAAAAATCAAAATAAAAAAATTAAGGAGACGAATGTCTTGGGAGGAGGAGGACAAGTCTGGATAGCTGGTCTCTCCTTCTCCAGCAAGCAGCCCTATGGTATAAATGCAACTTGCACATGAACCTGCCCGACCGTTAAGATCAACTTCCAAGGCCTTGCTCCGTGTGCCCCTGCCCCCAATCTAAGGTGGGTGATCCCCCACCCCCACATGACCTCTTTTTAGCAAAAGAAAACAATGTCAGGAGATATATTCATACACCCCATGTCAAGTATAGTTAGGCCCTTAGGTCAGGGGTGGTCAAATTTCATTGGGGGGCCCGGATGATTCCCAGTCAGCCAGCCCTTCATGGGCTGAGTGATGTTAAGGGGTGGGGCCACGCACACACACCGGCTGATGCACTCGGTGGATGATCCACCAGGACATCAGCTAAGAACCAGCTTCGCTGCATGCAGGACTTCTCCCATTGGGGAATGCCGGCGCACAGCAAAGTGACACCGACCAATGCACTGGCCCGATCATCCACTCAGCATCCCAGCATGGAAGGATTACAAGAGGTTGAAAATGCCTGGACGCCTCCCCACACCCCTGGTAAAATCCCATGAATGAAGCAGGGTGATTGCACATTACAAGCCTCATCTGGAAGCTCCCTTAGTACCCACTAATGCCCACCAGAAGCACACAGTGAACAGAATGTTGTTTGCACTGGATGTGATGGCTGAAACCAATAGGAGTGTCTGTATGTTTTCCCCTACATGGTTACTAGGATCTTATGGGGAGCAATTTGGATTAGGGTCATGGAATGGGGAGGAGCAACGTGTTAGGTCCCTCTCCAGCCCTGCAGCCCTGATCTACCCATTCCCCGCCCTCTACTGCCATGAGTGTTTTTAGCAAAATAAAAAGGCATTGGGAGATGTATTCATTCATCTGGCATGTCAAGTTTAGTTAGGCCTTAACTGGATACCATGAGCAGCTGAAGCCTCCATTTAGGCTTACATCTCAATGGGTAATGAGTACCCAACATTCTCCATTGAATAGCTTTTCTACATAAGGCATTTGTTGTGTGCTAGTCATTCCCCACTCACAGTTGTTTATGGGTTCTTTACACAACATTGTGACCCCCTAGTATTGCTTCTGTTTGTAAATAGCACTTTCTGCGGGTTTCTTTTATTTCTGATGGTGAATGAAAGTGCAATTTCCTGTTGTATATTTGTGCTATTCTGCTATACCACAGTGCCACCTAGAGGTTATACAGTGGAAAACCTGAAAAAGAAACACTCCTTGTGTAGTGCTTGGATTTCATTTCTGTGAGGAAACTGAAAGTAGATGCAGTGGATTAACAGCGTTGTACAGAAAAGCCCTTTATTAGATCCAGATTTTGTTGTATGAGCGGTGTTCATTTTCCTCCTGTAGTTTCCACCCTTCTGGGCTTCAGAAGTAAAGAACTGATCTTGTATGATTCTGTACACAGTATCATACCACGTGACCTCGGAAATGAACCTCTAGTTCTTTGCCGATAATCTAACAGTAATTCAGTAAGTGGTTGAAAGGCATTTCCTTTCAGACAATAGTATGAAAACTCTCATCTTCTCTCCCTAATACACATTATTACATACTTGCGTTTCATTTTATTTGATTTAAAGAATAATACACCCCCTTTCAAAAGGAATACTAAAGTTAACTTTCCACCTCCTACACAACTATGTTTTGGCAGGCATGGCTTTCTTCAATAACCATCAAACTGAAGAAACAAAGACCTGCTGAAAATCTCCTTATCGTGATATCTCCATCTGGTGGGGAAGGTGAGTGCTTCAGCAGCCTGATTCCCATAAATATTGCAATATAGCAAATGGCAGGATATCATCCTCGTAATGTGCTGTAGGGCACTAGTGCTCAGTGTGTTCTGCAATTGAACTGTCAGTCATGCCATGAAAGTTTGTGCAGAGCTTGGTTTCAAATGCAACTTTCTATTACGTCTACAAAAGTAGCTGTGGAAGTGTGTCAGCCACGTCTGGGGAAATATCAGAAGCTCTGGGAGGTGTGTGAATACAGTGTGCAGTAGTCAGGAATGGCACTGTATTGCCCTGCATAGCTGACAGGAAGGCGGGGGGGGGGGGGATAATTATGCATAATAGACAAATATATGCAAATCTGGTTCATTTGCATGGTATTTGCAGGACTAACTTTTCAGCTTTTCTGGGCACAGAATATGGATTTTTTTGATGCAGAGTTCTGATATTTTTAGTGCAGACGATACCTAGCCTTGCTTTAAGGTTCATGAAAATGATGCACATTATGATAATCCATGACATTTGTTCCCTCCTCGTTAGAGCTGCAAATAAACATTACATAATCAGCTCTAGCAGCAGCTTAGTACCTTGAGCAATAGGAATGGTGTGTCTCTGCTTTTGCCTTGCCCTCTTACACCAAGGACTGGAGACAGGAAGAAGAGATAGCAAGATCTTCTGATCTCACTCCAAAACTGAGGGCATTTCAACAGCCTTCTGGATTTTTACTTAAATGGCAACTTCTAATCATGTTAGCCATGGAATCAATCCATTTTAAGTGTGCTGACAGGGAACAGGGTTTCCACAACCAGAACTCCCTCAACTGGAATACAATTCCAACCTGCAGGACACTGTGAAGCAGGATTTCTCAAAAGACCTATCCTGGTGCCTTTCTAACTGTTGGACTGCAACTCCCATCATACCCAGCGAGCCCAGGCTCATGGCCAGGGGTTGGGGAAGGCTGGTCCAGACCAATCCATGAGTGACTGAAGGTTTGTGGGGAATGGATGGTTACCAGGAATAGGTAGGGCATAAAGGAGCACAAAGGTGAACACTCAGAGTGAGTGATGTGACCAACAGACACACCCTAACCAAGAGGAAGCATTGTTGGTGGATCTTTGATACTATGCAATGCAATGAAGAAAAACTCAAGGATGCAGAGAAAGAGACCAGGTAACTTACAGCTTATCCAAAGCACATTCCTAGAGAAAGGGCTGCATGAAACCGGAGAATGAAGATGGAGCCAAATGAGATGAGACAACAGAGATCTGTGATTGGAGTTTTCTGCCTCTTTAAATTTTGGCAAATTGCAGCTGAGGGGAGGAAGGGATTTACATTGAGGCTGAGGGCAGGGTGGGTTAACCCTTTCCCCATGCCATTTTCCCAGTGAAAATGTCCTTCTAAGTTGCTATTTACTCCATTAGAGGAAACATACATACATATGGGCTTATATCCAATGTTAATCTAACCGAAGTACCACTCATTTCGATGGGTCTACTCTATGTAGGACTAACATTGGCTACAACCCATGAACTGTACATGTATGTTTTCATGTACAGTCCTTGTTGTTTAATGCCAATATAATGGAGGCTATTTTATAATCTCACTAGGTGCTAGAAGTCATCCCAGAAGGGCAAATGGTCAACTCCGAAGGGAGAAATGCAGCCTAGTGATGCAATAGTGGATATCCAAGATGCCATTCCAGGTATAGCTCTGAATGAGATTTGGAGCACATCCAGAGCTGACAGGGCAGCCCTGTGGCTGGCGCGTGCCATCTGTTGCGGTCTAATATCTGCTGCTCATCAAGGGAACTTTGCTCAAAAGGTCCCAACTCCCCTGCCCCCCACCCCCCCTCTTTTTTATAGGGAGAACTTCCAACAGTATTGTATTGGTGTCAACAAATGGGTGGATGTTCTACAACTTAAAGTGCCAGCGGAACCTCATAGGGGGTCTGGTCTGTTGACTCCTATGAGAAACTTCAGATCAGTTCTTCCAGTCCCACTCCACCAATAGTTGACAGGGTTGACAGTTATGCATTGCCCCCAAAAGAGGAAATGCACCACCAAAAAGAGAGGACAAAAGGGGGCACCAATTTGTATAAAAGGGGCACACGTTAATTTATATGTATAGATGCACATTCGGAAATATTGACTATTTATTTTATTTTTATTTTATTATTGCATTTATACCCCGCCTTTTTTCCTCTTGCAAGGAACCCAAGGCGGCTCACATTATCCTCCTCCTCTCCGTTGTATCCTCACAACACAACCCTGTGAGGCGGGCTGGGCTGAGAGTCTGTGACTGGCCCAAAGCCACCCAGTGAGCTTCCATGGCCGAGTGGGGACTAGAACCCGGATCTCCCGGCTCCCAGTCCGTCACTCTCACCACTATACCACGCTGGCTCTCTACACTATGCTGGCTATAATTTAAATAGAAATACAATACAGCTCAACATATTGGCCAAGGGCCAAACCAGATGAGGTGATGGAGATCTGTGATGGGCTCTCCTCCTGTCACTCTAAATTTTGGCCATTAGCAGCTGTGGGGGAAGGGTGAGCTGAATGAAGGCTGTGTTCAGATGACCTGTGTGCCTGCCGTGTTCAGATGACCTGTGTGCCTGCCTGTTCAGGTGCTGGACTTCAAGGCCCCTGCTGTTTCCCCTCCCTTCTTGGGGTTCTTTATCATTAAACTGGCCTTGGACTGACAGCCCTTCCAATAGAGGACGTGTTCAAATACAGGACTGTCCTCTCCAAAGTAGGTCATATAGCCACCCTCAATTGTAGGCCATCCCCTTCTCTGGCCAGGAAGGAAACGTACCATCTAATTATATCCCTTTCCTTCCTCTGTGCCTCTCATTTAGCCCACAAGTAGTGTCCCATTGCTAAAAACAGGGCAATTGGTAACAAAGAAGCTGATCAATATTATAAATGTGAGGTGATAAATACTTTCTGCCCACAGGACTGTACACACAGTTTCAGATCAGGGTGGTTTTAAGACTGTTTGATGGGGTATAAGATTAGCACGGCTGAGAAATAAGCACATGAGCTTCTGGCGCTCCTTTAAAAAAAAAAAAGTTGAGGGCAACTACGCCCACTTCAAGAGTGTATGGGAAGATGGGTGGTCAGCTTCTCCCAGGCTTGTGGGCTCATGTTTGATGCTCATTAACAGACAGAGGTTGGCTCATATGTGCCAGGTAACGCTTTTCCCAGTAAGCTATGGGTCTCAGAAGTGAAGGATGTGATCAGAACATGTGAAGGATTCTGGGTCATCTTAACCTGATCCAGAAACGAGATTATATTTTCTGATTGCAGCTTCCACACTGTGTACGTTAGCTCTGTGGTTTATAGGAGAAACAGTAGTGCTGACAGATGCGAGCTTCCTTAAGTCTTGTCCTTAAGAATGTGCTGCTGGTTCAGTTCCCTGCTAGCTACCACCCATGAGCATCTCCCTGACCCATGGGATCGTGATGGGCTAGATGGACACTGGGTGTGGCTAGGGAGCTACTGGTACCTTTGTTCCTAGGACCCCATTCATTCTGCAGCTTCTGTCAGCACCTAATGCTTGGAGGTTGTATTGCACATGAGTGAGCATGCTCAGCTGTATGTAAAACAACATAGTGGCACCACTCTGTGGTGCCGAGTGAGTGGAGCCTTTTGATGACAGGAGCAGCTGTGTATGAGCTATCTAAACCGAAGGTGGGTATAAGGTAGATCTCCAGGTGTTTTGGATTTCTACTCCCAGAAGTCCCAACCAGCATGGCCAGGAATGCTGGGAGTTGAAGTCCAAAATACCTGGAGATATACTTTCTGCCTACCCTTGAGCTAATATCCAAATAGCTAAACACTCAAGAATATTAGAACCTAAATAGAAATACAAATATATGTCCCTCTGCCTATCCATATCTTCCAGTGATAAGGACCTGGTCTTACATGTGATAGTGGATAATTGTTCAGTGTTATTTATTCCTAGTGGGGTGGGCAAGGAAAGTCCCTTAAAATAGACTCATCCAACATAGGCCCAAAGGGACTTTTGTTGGCTATGTGAGCAACTAAAGCTCAGCTAGAGGTTGTATGGCAGCCTTTCCCAATCTGGTGCCTTCCGTATGTGTAGGACTGCAGTTCCCATCACCTCCAGTCAGCAAGGTTGCTGGCTGTGGATGATGGGCACAGTAGTCCAACACATCTGGAGCCTGCTTTAGGATGTAGAATAAACAGTGAAGATATTATTTTTCTCCCATATCCCCTTTGCCTGTTGTGCTTCACGGAGCTTCCTAGGCCTCCAGTAGGGGATTTCTACATTGTGCAGAACCTTTTGGATGCTTGTTAAAAAAAATCACATACACGCACACCAACAAACAAATTCCAGCCATTTATTTACTACCTTAAAAATAAAATAAAAAAACAATCCAGATGCCTGTCCAAAATCTTGTATTTTAAAAAACCACTCTCTGTCTCCAATTTGTTTATTGCTCCTGCTTTTTTCACAGTGCTAGCTGGATAGCAGAGGAGGTCACACTTACAGGCAAGAGACATTGTGGGATGGGGCAAAGGGTGGCCCGTAAAAAGAAGCTGATGGGGCAGTGATGTTGTCTGGCTTGTGTTGCGTTAGCCTCAAGAAGCACTGGATTTCATTAAGCTTGTATGCTTATCCAGTAATGTGATCTGAGGAAGCACTCAGTGTTGCTTTTAAAACTTGGACGAAGAGGGAGTAGAAGGGGGGAGATCATTTTAAAATGAAATCTTACTTTTATTCTCCTCCACATTCTCTTATTGCCTTACTCCAGGTGCCTTTACAACGTGAGAATTCCACTCACTCCCACTTTGTTGTCTGTGTCATCCTCTCCCACTCTCTTTATCTGCCATCCTTGTCCTTCTTGTGCCTTCTCATAGAATCACAGAATCCACATGAAGGCGAAGATGTCTAGATCATTATTATATGAGACAAACTATAGGTGGGAGAGGAACTGAGACATCTAGACCTTTCCCCACTTTCACTCAGCACCACTCCATGCACCCATTCATCACACCCACTCCCTAGGTGGAGAAGCTAGCCTGAATCCAGCCTTTCCTTAGCCTGTTTCCAATGGCAACAGCTTCAGCAATGAGTGGAGTGGTAAGGAACTATGGGTAGAAAGTTCCTGTCCATCAATGAGATCATGGCAAATAGGGGGGAGGGATAGGGGCCAAAACTGTTTATACAAATACAACTCTACCCACCTAGTACTCCAAGCTGTCTATGAGAAGGAAGCCAGGAACACTGCCCCTCCCCAAACCAAATAGGGGGTGGCCCAATCAATCACCAGCAACAAGGACACCATGGAATTGAGCAATGCCTCTCTTCCTCCCCTGTCCTGGACCAACTTCTTGGTTTTTCATAGACAGACTTTTGACAACATATTTCTCCCTATCCCATACCCTGGCTCTGCCTTTGGAAGCGGTGGTGGTGGTGGAAGGAAGGAAGGAACTGGGACACTGCTCCTCCCACTGTCACTGGGGTTTGAGGCTGCTCAGTGTAAACCCAAACTGTAACAATGTCACTAAGCGATGCACTTTGATTTCTCTAGAGCAGGGGTGGGCAATCTATGGCCCTCCAGACGTTTTGGCTAACAATTCCTAGCTCAAAGAGGGCTAGATGAAACAACGATCCAGTGGATCCACAGTTGGCTACAGAATTGGACTCAAAGAGTGCTTATCAATGGGACCTTCTCAAACTGGGGAGAGGTAACGAGTGGGGTACCGCAGGGCTCAGTCCTGGGCCCAGCGCTCTTCCACATTTGTATTAATAGCTTGGAGGAGGAGGTGCAGGGAATGCTTCTCCAGTTTGCAGATGACACCAAATTGGGCGGGCCAGCTAATACCTTGGAAGACAGAAACAAAATTCAAAGTGATCTGGATAGACTGGAGCGCTGGGCAGAAAACAACAGAATGACATTTAATAGGGACAAATGCCAAGTTCTGCACCTAGGAAAAAGAAACCAAATGCACAGTTACAAGATGGGGGATACGTGGCTCAACAACACTACAAGCGAGAAGGATCTTGGAATTGTTGTCGATCACAAGCTGAATATGAGCCAAGAATGTGATGTGGCTGCAAAAAAGGCAAATGCTATTTTGGGCTGCATTAATAGAAGCATAGCTTCCAAATCCCGGGAAGTACTAGTTCCCCTCTACTCAGCACTGGTTAGGCCTCATCTGGAGTACTGTGTCCAGTTCTGGGCACCACACTTTAAGAAGGATGCAGACAAACTGGAGAGGGTTCAGAGGAGGGCAACAAAGATGATCAGAGGACTGGAAACAAAGCCCTATGAAGAGAGACTGAAAGAACTGGGCATGTTTAGCCTTGAGAAGAGAAGACTGAGGGGAGAGATGATAGCACTCTTCAAGTACTTGAAAGGTTGTCACAGAGAAGAAGGCCAGGATCTCTTCTTGATCATCCCAGAGTGCAGGACACGGAATAATGGGCTCAAGTTACAGGAACCCAGATTCCAGCTGAACATCAGGAAAAACTTCCTGAGCGTCAGAGCAATACGACAATGGAACCAATTACCTGGGGAGGTGGTAGGCTCTCCCACACTGGAGGCCTTCAAGACGAGGCTGGACAGCTATTTGTCAGGGATGCTCTGACTTGGATTCCTGCATTGAGCAGGGGGTTGGACTCGATGGCCTTGTAGGCCCCTTCCAACCCTACTATTCAATGATTCTATGATTCCCATCAGCCCTAGCCAGAATAGCAAATGGTGAGGGATGATGGGAGTTGTACACCAAAACATCTGGAGGACCACAAGTTGTCCACTCCAGCTTTAGAGCAGGGGTGCAGAACCTCTTTCCGCCCAAGGGCCAAATTCCATTTCAAAGAAGCTCTCAGGGGGCCACTTTCCAGTGGTTGGTGGGGCTGAAGACAAAAGGGGTGGGGCCAGAAAGCCAAAAATACCAGCACATTTAAGCTTAGAGTTTAAACTGCCAGTAACTAAGCCTTAGGAGAAGCATTTCAACCTTTTAGAATGGGGGGGAGGGAGTGTGCCAAAGCCAGGAAACCACTAAATGATTGGCAGTTGGGGGAAAGGGGGTGGGGCCAGGGGAAGGGGCATAGCTATCCGGGGAAACCTGGAAGTCCAGATTGGGATCCCAGGCAGGTCAGATTTGGCCCATGAGCGTGAGGTTCAACACCCCTGATATAGGGCTTTAGTTAAATGTAGCGCTTGTTAGAGACAGTAATCTGCATGTAGAGACCTGCCTGTGGTTCTGAAACATCTGTACCTGACACACACACACCTGCTCCCTGTTTTGTTGATTTCTGCTTTGCCCAACGGCTTTTGCCCAGTAGAACCTCAAACGCAGGTTGGTCTCTTCCTGCCTACCTGCACCTCCTCTCCCCTTCTAAGAAAAGCCCTGCTGGATCAAACCGAAAAGATCCGTCTAGTCCAGCATTCTGTTCCCAGAGTGGCCATCCAGTTGCCTACGGGCAGCCCACAAGCAGGGCACGAGCAGCACAGCTCCCTCCTGCTCATGTTTCCCAGCGACTTGCCAGATCTGCTTCCTCCCCAGCTGGCCATGGGCTCAGCCTCATCAAGACCAGGCAGATAGAAATTTGGGAGACTGGGACAGACTCTTTGGAATGGGCTTTCATAGAAATATGTATTTAATTATTTTAAATGGATATGGCCAACACAGACATGCAAGATCATATAGAAGAAACTGAATAATGCATACAGAAAATCAAATCATAATATTATCCTCCCAAAGGAAACGGTAAACAGTACAGAATCGGAGGCATTAACATCTGCTTCCCTATTATCACTGGTCACTGTAAGCATGTCTAAACCAAAATGTTTTGCATCATCTCCAAAACAATATAGCAAGGCTTAAGGAGAGCTATGACTGAGAGTGCCTCCTCCCATGCCCTTGATGTTCTGATTTAGCACACAGATAGTACCTCCTGGGTGGCATCCTCTGTGGATCTGAAGGACCAAGGGAAAACATACCAGAGAAGTCAGTTCTCCAGATAGGTAAGACTGAAACCACAGGGCTCTATAGGAAGTAAACAAAGGTTCCTTTCAGTCAGGAGTAGGTAACTTGTGGCACTCCAATAGTTTTGGTCTACAACTCCTATCAGCCCTATCCAGCATAGGAAATGGTGAGGATCATTGGAGTTGTAGGTCAGAATATATGGAGGACCACAAATTGCCCACCCCTGCTTTAGGGGAGTGAGAATTCCATTATGTGGAGCTAACCATGGGAAGAATCTGTTTCAAAATATTTGCATTACTTTTATACATTTATCTGCCTCTTGTTTGTTCCAATCATTCTGGACGTTTTATTGCATTATATTTATATTGGTGTGATTGGTTTTAGTCATACCTTCGTCAGGAAATCCAGGGCAGTGTGGAAATATTTTAAATAAAATAAATAATACATAATTTAAATGGAGAGTTTCATCACTTTTCCTGGAGTGTACTTGCAAAGGAAATTTTGTGATAGCTGGCCCTTTCAGTGGGTATCATGGTCCACCATGCAGTAGCTGTTTTGAAGAACTTTAGAATCTGTGGGCAGTATCCAAGAGTGCCGCTGCGCTAGCAGGCCTACCACAAGTGCAATGGGAACCTTGCAGTTCCTGAAGAGAGCAGAAAAAAGTGGAAATGCTCATTTCCGGAATGGTGCAGGTCAAAGGAACTTGCAGAAGGGAGCTCCACTAACCTGTCCTATTCCGGAAATGGGTGTTCTGCTCATTCATTTCTGGGGTTCCTTTACAAAGTGCTAGTTCCTGTTGTACTTCCAGTGGGTCCCACCAGCACAACACAACTAGGGGAGGCACAGTGGCAGTACTGGATACTGCCCTGTATGTGTGTAGTAATACTAGTAGCAATAGGAGTAATAGTAGTAAGTCAGTGCCTGCTCCATTTTTTTGAGGGCCCTTTGGCAAGATGCCCTCAGTGGGCCCCTTCCCTCTATGAGCCTGCATTCTCCCCATCATTGTCACCAGCTCCTGTTGCTCCTCACCCTGTTTGTCATTATTGACACCGCTTCCTTGCTTGACAGGCAGAAATCCAGGGAGCAAGTAGGCCGTGGCATCTGCTGCTCCTCCCTCTCATCACCACCATGTCTGGGCCTGAGCAAGAGGCAGGTGAACAAGCAGGTTGCAATGATGAAGAGGAGGAGGAGCAAGTCCAGGGGGCTCTTGTCAGTGGGCCCCTGCTGGGGTGTGGGCCCTCAGTAAGTGCCCAATCATGCCTACCCTTGTGTCAGGGTGGACACTGAGCCATAGAATCCCAGGGTAGTTCTGATTCTGAAGAAGAGCAGTCGCTCCTGGGAGGGGAGCGCGCTCCTCTTTCCCAGGGCCCACAGCTGATGGAGATTCCTCCCACCAGCATTCCTAGCTTAGATAGCAGTCCAGGGAGTAACGGAGCGCGGACAGCAGACTTGGTGGACACGCAACGCAGATGCAGAGAGCGGCTCCAGATGGAGGGCGCAGAAAGGAGGCATAGTGCCCGGCTGGCGCGCAAACAACGGCTGCGCCCAGAGGATCCAAGGGAAAAGGGGAGGGGCTCTCCCTAGTCCTTAAGTTCAGGGGTCTGCCAGTAATTCCCTTTCAAACGGGGACAAACTGTTCCAACTTAGGGCATAGGTACTGTGCTGCTCAGATCTAGTTGCAAATGGTATAGTTGTTAAGTTGTAAAAGAAGAATAAAGCTTTGAAAGGAATCCCTTTGTCTGTGTCTGGACTTGGCTACTGGATTAGACTGAGAGAGGCCTCCAAGGAGCCCTTGACACCTTGACACCGGCCCTGGTAACAGTAGCAGCAGTAATAGTGATAGCAGTAAGTAGCATAGGGTATCTTGAGGCTTCATCCAAATTCAGAACCTCAGGCCTATTAATACTATATGCACACAAGGATAAAGATAGACCCCTCCATACATTTCCTTCTTATACTACCCACTATTTTGCAAGCGATACAGACAGACACAACAACGAGATCCAGTCTGGCTGCTGAATATAATGCAAAACTTCATTGTTCTAGTCACATCCTTTGCAGCAGTAATACATCGAGATTGGAAACAAGTTAGTAGGACGCAGCCTTCATGTTGCCACAGGGTAGCATGACTGTGCAACATCTGTGGCTAGAATCCAGATTTCCCAGAAGTCGCATCAATCTTGAAAGAAAGATCTCATCCAGAGCTATTGCATTTCAAAGCAAGCGCTCCGGCTTTGAAATAATTACACATTGTGCTCACTGACAAATAGATGCAAGGGTTGTGCCATTGGTGATTACTGATATGAAATATGTACGCCTCCAAAGAGAAAGCTTGGGAAATGCCTAGACATGTTCTTCACTTGGGGGGAAAACAGGAAAAGCTCATTGTAGTTTGCCCAGGCAATCCCAAGTCTGGAAATGTTGTAGAAGAGGCCAGCGGATAGCGCTGATGCTGTCCGCTTTACATGATGCATCTGATGAAGTGAACAGTGTCTATGAAAGCTTCTGCCAGAATAAGTCTTTAAGGTGCCACAAGACAATTTACTGGTTTTGCTGCAACAGACTAACACCACCACCCCTCTGGAAATTGCCACTATGCTGATGTTCACTGTGTGGATGGAAGGGGGAGATTGTGGCACCAGGCCCTGCCTGTCCCATGTGCCCAACTTTTATGCACTGATCACACTATGTGCAGAGTGGCCAATGTCTGGATGACTCTAGACATCCCTAATGAACACACATTATGTCTGCCTATGTCCGTCTAGGAATCACATGCCCTGAGATCCTAATTATATAGGGTGGGATATAAATATTTTTTTTTAAATAAATAAAATAAAATTGTATTTCTTATTACAATTATATCCTGCCCTCTTTCCATTTGCAAGGAACCCAAGGTGCCTTACATGGTCCTCCTCCTCTCCATTTTATCCACACAACCACTTTGTGAGGTAGGTTAGGATGAGAGTTAGCAACTGCACCAAAGTCACCCAGTGAGTTTCATGGCCGAGTGAGGACTAGAACCCGGGTCTCCCAAATCCCAGTCCAACCACTACACCACACTGGTTCTTACACCCTACTGGCTCTCCAGAGCAACCAATTGCCTTGGTTGCTCTGGGGGATAACCTATACCAGGAGAAAGATGGGGAAGTGCAACTCCATTGATTCTCTTGGGCCTCTATGCATTTTTTATACCATCAGCCATGGTATCCTTTTGGACCATCTGACTGGTATTAGAACTGGGGCCACCACATTCTGATGGCTCTGCTCTAATCCGGCATGCAGGTTTTAGAAGGTGGGGCTAATGGATTTTTGCTCTGCTCTGTTACAGAGTGCTACAGGGTTTCTTCTTTTCTTCATTTAACATCTACATGAACATCTGTTTAACATCTATGTGAAACTGCTGGATGAGGTTAAGGATTTGTGGTAAAATGTCATCAGCATGCCAATTGCACCCAGCTCTATTTCTCTGTTTCTCAGAAGTGGTAGTGGATGTGCTAGAGATGGTAAGGGAGGGGGGGCTGTAGCTCTGTGGTGGAGCACCTGCTTTCCATGCAGAAGGTCCCAGGTTCAATCCCCAGCCTCTCCAGGTAGGCCTGGGAAAGAATTGTGCCTGAAACCCTGCAGAGCCACTGCCAGTATTGTGTTGACAGTACTGGGCTAGATGGACCGATGGTCTCATTCTGTATAAGGCAGCGCCCTATTTTCCTATGGGTTGGATTAGGACTAATACACTGAATCTCAATCCAGACAAGATGGAGATGCCATTGGTGGTCAGTCTGTCTGACCAGGGATATAGTGTTGGGCCTGTACTGGATAAGGTCACACTTCCCCTAAAGCAGCCTTCCCTGACCTGGTACCCTCCAGATGTTTGGGACTTCAACTCCCATCAGCCCCAGCCAGCATGGCCAATGGTCAGGAATGCTGGGAGTTGTCCTCCAAAACATCTGGAGGGCATTGCGTTGGGGAAGCTGCCCTAAAGGAACTTCAGGGTGTTACTGGATCTGGTCATCCTGACTCTGGTCACCCAAGTGGCATCTGAGGCATGAAACATCTTTCATCAGATTCAGATAACACACCAGTATTGGACCAATTTGGCTTGAGATGCTCTTGCCACAGTTATCCATGTTTTGGTCACTTTCAGGTTGGATTATTGCAATAATGTATTACACATGGAGCTGCCTTTGAAGAACATTTGGAAATGGCAATAGGTTCAGAATACTGCAGCCAGACCGTTGACTGAACTCATGATACTGAACACATATTGCTGGTCTTAAAAGATCTTCACTGACGTATGGACACCTTTCAAAGTGCTGTTTTTTGACCCCAAAAGCTCTAAATGAGCTGGGAACAGGTATCTGTCCCATATGAACAAGTCCATCATTTTAGGCCCTCTACTTTATTGTGGCTTCTAGTTTTTCTTGGTTCAACTTGTGTATGTTTTTAGATTGCCGCCAGATAGTTGTTTTTGGACTGATATTTTAATGATTTAATGGTATTTTCCATTGTAAGCTGCCTTGTAAACCACATGTGGTGGAAAGATGGGGTACGAATGTTTTAAATAAGTAAATAAATAATGCCTGAGGAGATGGTTATCACATCAACAGGACACTGGGGAAAAAATGAAATGTACCAATTGTGCAACTCCCACCTATGTGCATCGTTGTCTGCATGTGTAGCTGCTGGATATCTGTTCCATGGAATGCATGAAAGCACTAGCATGTGGAGGTGGCTAGGCCAGGGGCACAATCACAACCCCTCCTCTGGAAGAACAGCTGCACAAGGTTACAGCTCTCGCTCTCATTCAGTGCATACTTCCGTGAGAATGACAATACCAATGAATATGTATTTAGCTGTCTGGAGCCATTCCCTGAAAGTGCTACATGTGAATTAGAAATAAATACAGCAAGGGCAGAGGCAACAAGCCTGCACACATAGTTTCCGATCTATCCGTTCTTGCCTAGACTTTCAGTTTTCTTCCTCTTTTCCCACGCAATCCTTCAGTCATGGGGCAGCAGGTTCCAGCCACAGACTCAGTTCCCCTTCCCCAAGGCATGACAGTTCTGTCACAAACCGAGTGTTTCATTTGAGAATCATACCAGTACAAAAGGAAGGAGCCACCTTTTAAGCATATAGCAGGAAGGGGATCTCTAAATCAAAATCAGCATTTCATATTATTGTGCCCAGAAGAAAATAGGTAGTCAGTACAGATCTGCATAGCTACAGAGGGTCAGTTCACACGTCATGATAAGTCACCATGGGTTAGTTAACCTGTTGGGGCTCTGAGACGCATGCTGGCCGCCATTTTGAATATGCAAGCCTGTATGCCCCCCATGGCTGCTAAGGTTTGGAGGTGCCAAGATAATGATAAGTCAGATCAAGGTTTGCTTACAACCTGGGTCTGGCTTATCATTATCTTGGCACCTCTAAATTAAGAGGCCTACTGCAGGGGCAATACAAAGCCACGGTAGGAGTGTGCTGCAGCTTGTCATGTTGTGCGAACCTGGGCATTGTAGGTTATTTGAGGGATAAACAATGCTTGGATAACCCTAGAATAACCCTGGACTTACTCCTCCTCTTCACCATTGAAACCTGCTTGTTCACCGGCCTCTTGCTCTGGCCTAAACAATGGTGGTGATGAGAAGGAAGAGCAGTAGATGCCAGTGCCTACTTGCTTATTACGATGTACAAACCTGAGTAAATGTGTTCCATTGTGATATGGCTCCATTAGGAAACAGGCAACTACTGCATTCAACACAAGCTTCTGAAAGTCATCAAGGAGAGAGCCCCATGTAGCACTTGCTACAGTTGTCTAGCTGCTGTTTGAAGGCACTGAGAGCCAGTGTAATATGGTGGACGGAACATTAGACTTGGCCTGGAGATAACCGAATTCAAATATTTGCTCAGATATTTGCTCACTTCCTTGGGTGACCCTGAACAAATCACTATCTCTCAGCTTAACTTACCTCATAAAGTTGTTGGGTGGATAAAACAGCCAGTGCAGTTAGTGGTTAGAGTGTTGGGCTTAGACCTGGGAGCCCTGGGTTCAAATCTCTACTTAGCCACAAAGCTTACTGGGTGACTTTCTTTCAGCCTAACTTACTTCACAGGGTTGGTGTAACCTACCTGACAAGCAAGAATAAAAGGAGATCCATGTACCCCACCCTGAGCTCCTGGGAGGAAGGGTGGGATAAAAAATGTGCTACTACTAAAAAGGGATCATCCTGTGCATGCTGCCCTGACCTCTTTTAAGGGAAGATGGGATGCAGTTGTGTTAAATAAATAATTTCCCATATATTAAGATAGGGCTAGCTAGGATATTCATATGTTTAAATAAATATAATGTACGCGTAGAAAAAATGGAGGTAGGTAGATTAAGCTCTGAAGCTTTAACTTATTTAAACCTGAACTGAGCAGAGCATTCACAGCATTTAAAGCAAAAATGTAGAGAGGGGAGAAGGGAAGTTGAATGCAAGCCTGAAGAATAAGAGGACTAGATAATGCATTGGTGTTCTCACCATTCTATAGTAGAAGCCATGTTGTCTCAATTTGGGGGTGTTTGTCTCCAAGATTGACTGGGTGTCTCTCCATCCCCCCCCCCTTCCCCCAGGTAGCTCAAACTGTATGTTAAAGATACCAGTTTTTATCCAGTCTTTGGATTAGTCCACAGCTTTGTGGACAAATCATGGTGAAATGGGTTTCACTTGAGAAACGGAGATAGCTTCCACTAGAATCACCTGTGCTATCTGCATTTTGATGATATGGTGATGGGAAAAGGCAGGACCAAACAACAACAAAAGAACTCTCAGAATGTGTTGCAGTTTCACTTCTCAGGCACAATGCTTCTATTCCTTTCCCGGTTTTTCCTCCCACTCTGTTTCTTCCCCATTTCCA
Organism: Heloderma suspectum; assembly: GCF_057233095.1. NCBI lineage: Eukaryota > Metazoa > Chordata > Lepidosauria > Squamata > Helodermatidae > Heloderma > Heloderma suspectum. Next base: position 267,490,147 of record NC_139459.1, on the reverse strand, counting down.
TCTAGCTCTTCACCACCAACTGTAACCCTAATATGCTGACAGGACAAACAAGCCAAAGGACATTCTGCTGATTTAAGGGTGACCAGAAAGGCCTTTTATCACCATGACAGATGTCAACACCTTCAACCATCCAAAAGGCAAAGGAAACAAGAAAGCCACGCTTCCAAGGCCCTCACAGAAATCTAAGGAGCTTTTAAACCAGGCTGGGGGAGGGTGTTTCACAAGACGAATGAGAAAATCAGGCTGCAATTCTGTACCCACTTACCTGGGAGTAAGCCCCGCTGAACTCAATGGGACTAACTTCTGAGTAGATATGTGTAGGATTGCTGGATGGAATGATTTTCAATACAACCTGAACAATGGCCCATCGATGAAATTCCAGTTTTGCAATGTCTATGGGCCCAAATGTACTTGCTGGTCCCCCTTAAGCTTTTTCTTTGAACTCAGCATATCCGAAGAGGATTTGTACATTGTTAGGTGGAGCTGTGCTCAGGCCTGCAGCTTACGCTAGGGATGGTTCTTTCACACACACACACACACACACACTTCCATGACATTCCAGGTAACGGAATCTAGAGATAAGTGCTGATTGGTTGCCCCCAAACCATGTGATGCTCCTGTGCTTTATTCCACTGCTTTCACATAATGAAAGGCACATTGTGAAGTTGGCCGAACAGGCAGACAATGTGTAGCTTGGAGGTGAGCGTGCATACCCTTGAAGAGAAGCCCTCTGGCTCTCAGATACCAAAGGGCAGACAGGCCAGTATCTTTAAGCACAGTCAGGATAGTCCAGAACCTAAGAGAAACATGCATGACTCCAGTCAAACTGCCCTACTGAGAGGAAGGGCCAGTTTAGATTTGAGTGGCAGGGAAAAAATGTGCAGCCTCCACACTAATGGCAAAGCAATGCTTGTGCAGAAGGAATCTCCTAGACTTTTCCAATAATATGTTTCTGATGAGATCAATGAACTAAGTTATCTGTATCTTGCTCTCCCCTCACACTTTGTGAAATACAATAAAACATCTAATTACTATTTGGCTTCAACACCACCACCCCCATACAATTCCAATCTGCTGCCCTAAGATATGTCCTTTAGCCTCTGCTAGGCCCTCTTACCTGCCGCAGTAACATGATGGTCCCCCAGCTACTACGACAGCCAGCAGACACTTCCTTCTCCATCCACCTCAGCCTGCATCTCAGAGCAACTGGGTTTCTCTCCCTCTTTCTCCCTCCCCTCCGAGTTGCCTGAGCAGGAACAGAGGAAGGAAGGGTGAAAGAGGGGGGAGGAGAGGGAGGGGGAGTGCAGAGCCGCAACTTTAATAGCACAGAGCCCCTTTTGTTTCACAGCATATGGTATATTTCGTCCATACTGAAAACATTAGCCACCTATATTTTTAAAGAGCACACTTCAAAAGTATAAATGCAGCCCATGCCCAGCTCTCTGAAAACACATTCTGGGAGGGGCTGGGAGCTCTGCAAAAATCCAAACAAAAAAAACAGAAAGAAAAACAGCCAACGCTGAGATGCTTTGCAAGCCAACAGAAAAAAGTTCCTTTTTTGGAAAAAAAAATCTACTGCCTTATGTGTGTAGCTTGCTGTACAAGGCTTTCAGGATGATCCATGTTAACCAAGTTTATTTATTGCTCACCTGGCTGAGGTCTCAGTTCCAAACACGTTCACACAAAAGACAGGCATCCATTGTCAATGTCTGGCACAACTTTGTCCTGAAGAAGGATAGCCATGTGCCCCATATCTGCCATTCCCCACTTCCTTCAGTCCCCTGGAGTTGACCCTGTGCCAGTCATTTGCACATACTGTATATCCCAAATCCCAATGAACTGTGTGGGAGGGATGAGGTGTCAAATGGATTTTGGCCCACAAGCTTTAGACCACAAGGGACACATGATGCAGTGGCAAAGATAAGAGCCGCACATCTGGCAATGGTTTAGAAATATATAAATGTTTATCTTGAGTCCCAAACCCTTGCAAAGCCTACCCTGTCTCCTTCTCTAGCCAAGGAAACAATTTGAAAGAGCCTTGTCTACAGCCACAAATGGTAATTCCTCACACGACTCTATTTAAAAATAAATAGCCAAGACAGGAAAACACTCTTAACAATGCTGTAATTACTGAGCATATGTGGTTCTGATGGGAGGCTTGAATCTTTATTTCTGGATCTAAGATAAGGTTGATAACGCTTGAAAGACATAATTCTGGTCCCTGCATGGGGCCCCAGGGATGGAGTCTTCGAGGATAAACAGGAAGAGTGTAATGGGCCCACAGAAAACACTGTCTAAGGTATAAAACTATTCTGTGTTTACAAATCCCCAGCTACCAAACAATATATTCACACATTATTGTGTGAATAACACTCTATCCATTTTACAGATGGGAAACACTGAGGCTGTTTTTCTAATATGAAGGGCAAGTGGTGAACCCATGTAAAGCAGCTCACTCAAAAAAGTGAGCTAAGCCACAAGCTAGGGATCCTTAGCAGAGAATTCAAAATCCACACAGAGCATATCATTTAAAAGAGTGAGCCAACTGAGCCACAAACTAGACGTTGTCACAAAATTCTTTATAATTGGTCAATGAATGAAGCACCTAGAAAATGTGTTCACACACAGAAATACACTCTACCAATCACCCCTTTCATACACATGCTCTTTCACATGTAGACAAGAATATCTCTCTAAGAGCCTTTCTACATGAGGCTTTTATTGTGCGCTGGTGATTGTTCCCTCATGGTAGACTGTGGGCCCTTTACACAACGTCGTCATCCTCCAGGGCCTCTCCCGTGCTTTGCAACCATTATCATTTTTTTTTTCCTAATGAGGAAAGCCTGGTATTATTTAGAAATGGCGGAATGAGAATCTTGTGTCATTGTGCAATTCTGCTATACCACAGTGCCATCTAGTGGTTGTGTAATGGAACATATAGAAAGGCAGAGAAAGAAACCCCTCAGAAAAAAAGCACATGTAAAGGAGCTGAGCTTAACCCCACAACAAATCCAGATGCCTTGGTAACGGTACAGGATAAAAGCCTCATGTAGAAATGTCCTTACATACACATACACCACATAGCTCAATGCAGTTCTCATTGTCTTTGTTGCCCAATGGTACATCCTTCTTCTCCAGTGCTGCTGCTGGAGTCTAAAGCAAGCAAATGAGTTAGGAATGTAAGAAGCTGCCCTATACTGAGTCAGACCCTGGGTCCATCTAGCCCAGTATTGTTGACACTGACTGGCAGCAATGGCTCTCCGGGGTTTCAGGCAGGATTCCTTCCTAGCCCTTCCTGGAGATGCTGGGGATTGAGCCTGGGACCTTGCTCTGCCACTGTGCCACATTCCCCTCACTGTTTCTCTCTGGCCTCATTGCCTTTGTGGCCCAGTGGTCCATCCTTCTCCTACTCCAGTGCAGCTGCTGGGGTCTAATGCAACCAAATGAATTGGGCTGGTAGCCAGCCAAGCCTTTGCTGCTGCTTGCAATGGGAAGGAGAGAGCCCAAACCAGATGCAGGGTGTGGTGGTGATCTGAATTTCTCCCATATGCACACACCCTTCCAGATCTTCCTTGCCCACCCCTGGCAGCAAGACTGTTTTTTTAAAAATACAAAAATACAAAGCATATATCTGGAAAACCAGATGAGGATGGGAAAAATGAATTTTGGCTCCCTTGCCTGCCTCCCAGAAGGAGGGGGAGAAAATCTCAACAGCCAGCCAGGTTTTGTTTTTCTAAACCCTTCACTCAGTATGGGGAAATGGATGAAAAGAAGTGGCCTTGTACTATGAGTGGCCTTGCTCCTGTGGCTTTGACACAGAGAAATTAAGCAGGCCAAGTGTTGCCCATCGCTTTATCTCCATGCCAGGAAAGGTTTCTGCTGAAGGCAAAGGAACCGGCCCACTAAACGAGCTGGCAGCTATAAAGAAAAGAGCTGATGCAGTTGCAGGACCAGGTACAGGCTCTACCAGGGGCCCATCTTCTGGTAGGTGGTGCCATTGCAAACCTTCATTCTTGAACCCTGTGGAAGCATTGGAGTTGAATGGGATGCTCTTGAAGTTCTCCATATTAAAAATGACGTGGCTGCCACTGCTTCCTCCACCTGAAGGTTAGGGACACATTGAGCATCTCTATACCAGCCTAAAATCCCACATTTAAAACAGGGCTTTCTGCTTCTGTTTTAAATGCAGGATCACGACAGACTCCCTTTACATGCACTTCCTTTTCCCTCTCCCCTTCCCCCCCTTCTCCCCCTTATCTGAGTCTTCCATATGTTTCATTGATCTTGTGGCTTTTCCTTTTTCACCAAGGGAACTCATGCGGAACACAAGCGGGGTAATTTGATAGCTCATTATCTCCTATCTATTTAAAAACGGAACAAAGGTCATTTGGTACGGGAGACGCCCTGGAGGTTCGCCGTGTCATCTAAAGGGCCTGCAAACTTCCATGAGTGAGCAATCTCAATAGCAGGATAAAAGCTCCATGTGAAGAAGCCCACTGACTGTTTCTTACAAATAGCCCCATGATCTTCGGAGAAGGCTTTTGATCCTTGTATGAATATGTGTTGAGTTTAGGGGCTTCTGAACTTGTACCTTCCTACCCTTTTGCTGCCGTTCCCCAAATAAAATTCGAGGAGAAAATGTCACAGAAGCAATCTCATTCCGCAAAGCATCCTGTATCTATCTCATTCCTAAGCACACCACTGCCCCTTATTTCTCTCCAGTGTGGCCCAGCGGGCTTTCCCTCCTTCCCCTTGGATTTGGAGATATGGGAGGAGCAATGTTGTCCCCCAGTCTAGGACTGCAGCTAATTATGAGGCCCAGTAAATCAGGCACACAATTGATGTCCACATGCTGCACATGCCGGGCAGGTCGCATGGCGAATTGGTGTTTTGTCCAATGTTTACCCAGTCTCGCACTCTGATTTATCATTTTAAAAGCTGTCATTTAAAAAAAAAAAAGGCTTTGTGGATCTTCAGAGCTTGTAAAACTGTAGTGCCTTAGTAAGGGGTCATGGTGGAGTGATTACTAAGGGGCAAAAAAATAAATTTATTGCAGATTTTGGTAAGTTAATATTACAGCATTGCTAGCCCTGAGGCTTAAATCACTGAGCAGCTCCCACAGCAGTAGAAATTCAACAAAGGAGGCTTTCTGGGGGTGGCATGGAAGAGATGGTCACTTTCCCTCCCCTCTTGCGCAGATTTCTATCTTTTGCCTCTCAGACTGTTGTGAGGAGAATGTTGGCTGAAGAGATTCAACTTCTGGCATACATCTGAGACACAGCAAAGGAGAGCCTCTATAGGAGGATAGTCCTGCTTGCCAACCAGCCCTTCAGCCTAAAACAGCTACTCACTAGCAACAATAGCCCACATAACAAAGAGACGAACATGGGGATCAGACCCCAAATTAAATCCAGATGCCAGCTCAGTCCCTGGAGCTACTCTGGCAACACTATTACAGCCACAAAACAATGAGTATGTTCACCTGCTCATCTTCTACTGTGATATATGCTATCATCTGCCAGTGATGCCCTTCTATATTCAGGCTCTCCTCTGCGACCCACCAGTGCAAGACATACACTGCAGTAGGATGTGGGAGAGGGCCTTCTCTGCTGTGGCACCCCGCCTGTGGAACGCCCTCCCCTTGGAGGCCCAAATGTTGCGGATGTTGGTTTTGTTTCGGTGCCAAGTTAAAACATGGCTTTTCACCAAAGCCTTTGAGGGCTAACTGAATTCCCTAAAGTTGCACACTGTTTTATTGCTTTAGATTTTCTAATTGATATTACCTTGTTTAAGGGTTTAATATGCTTTTAGCTGTTTAAGGGCACAATCCTATCAGGATAGGCGGCCGCCTCCAAACTCGGAAGCGACCACCTATCCAATGCAGGACAGGAGAAGCACAGAGGGGATCGTCCCCTCTGCTCTTCAGCTGCTTTGCTTTTGTGGCTAGATAGCTGATTTTGGCTGTCGAACGGCGGGAAGTCAGAGCGGGGGTGCGGATGCCGAATAACACACAGGAAGCGTTGGAACGGCACTTCTGCCCTCCCTGCCCCGGCACACCCCCAGGAACACCCTGTTTTCGCTGCTCTGCGCTCCTCTTCTGAGCGCGGAGCACAGGGCCACTCCATGCTGCCTACGAGACAGTGCGGGGGTGGGTAGGGTGGAGGTCAGTTCTCAGGGAACCGACCTATCCTATGGCTGTCTAGCCACTGACTAGTGGCCATAGGATTGCACCCTAAATTATTTATTGTTTTACACTGTTTATACTGTTTATTGATTTTATCTGTACAATGCCCTGAAAGCTTAATGATATAGGGCAGGATACAAACATTATAAATAAATAAATAAATAAATAAATAAATAAATAATCTATGTCGGACAAACAGGCCAGTGTCCATGTAAAAGAATTGTTGTTGTTGTTGTTGTTCAGTCGTGTCCGACTCTTCGTGACCCCATTGGCCATAGCACGCCAGGCCTTCCTGTCCTGCGCTCTCTCCCAGAGTGTGCTCAAGTTCATATTCATTGCATCGGTGATGCTATCTAGCCATCTCATCCTCTGTCGTCCCCTTCTCCTTTTGCGTACAGTCTTTCCCAGCATCAGGGTCTTTTCCAGAGGGTTTTCTCTTCGCATTAGGTGGCCAAAATATTTCAGCTTCAGCTTCAGGATCTGTCCTTCCAATGAGCACTCAGGCTTGATTTCCTTTAGGATGGACTGATTTGACCTCCTTGCAGTCCAGGGGACTTGTAAGAGTCTTCTCCAGCACCACAGTTCGAAAGCATCAGTTCTTCGGCGCTCAGCCTTCCTTATAGTCCAGCTCTCACAGCCATACATTACTACTGGGAAAACCATAGCTTTGATTAGACAGACCTTTGTCGGCAAGGTGATGTCTCTGCTTCTTATTATGCTGTCTAGGTTTGCCATAGCTTTCCTCCCAAGGAGCAAGCGTCTTTTAATTTCATGGCTACAGTCACCGTCTGCGGTGATCTTGGAGCCCAAGAAAGTAAAATCTGTCACTGCTTCCATTTCTTCCCCTTCTATATGCCAGGAAGTGATGGGGCCAGATGTCATGATCTTCGTTTTTTTAATGTTGAGTTTCAAATCAGCTTTTGCACTCTCCTCTTTCACCCTCAACAAGAGGCTCTTTAGATCCTCTTCACTTTCTGCCATTAGGGTGGTATCGTCTGCATATCGGAGGTTGTTGATAATTTTCCCAGCAATCTTAATTCCGACCTGTGATTCATCCAACCCGGCGTTTCTCATGATGTACTCTGCATATAAGTTAAATAAGCAGGGTGACAATATGCAGCCTTGTCGTACTCCTTTCCCAATTTTGAACCAATCGGTTGTTCCATGTCTGGTTCTTACTGTTGCTTCTTGACCCTCGTACAGGTTTCTCAGGAGACAGGTAAGGTGGTCTGGTACTCCCATCACTTTCAGAATTTGCCACTGTTTGTTGTGATCCACACAATCAAAGGCTTTAGCGTAGTCAATGAAGCAGAAATAGATGTTTTTCTGGAATTCTCTTGCTTTCTCCATGATGCAGCGAACGTTGGCGATTTGATGTCTAGTTCCTCTGCCTCTTCGAAACCCAGCTTGTACTTCTGGTAGTTCTCGGTTCGCATACTGCTGAAGCCTAGCTTGTATGATTTTGAGCATCACCTTGTTGGCATGTGAAATGAGCGCAATTGTGCGGTAGTTTGAACACTCTTTGGCGTTGCCCTTCTTTGGAATTGGAATGTAAACTGACGTTTTCCAGTCTTGTGGCCACTGTTGAGTGTTCCAGATTTGTTGGCATATTGAGTGCAGCACTTTAACAGCATCATCTTTTAGGATTTTAAATAGCTCAGCTGGAATGCTTTCATCTCCGCTAGCTTTGTTGTTACTAATGCTTCCTAAGGCCCACTTGACTTCACTCTCGAGGATGTCCGGCTCAAGTTCAGTGACCGCACTATCATGGCTATCAGGGACATTAAGATCTTTCCTGTATAGTTCTTCTGTGTATTCTTGCCACCTCTTCTTAATCTCATCTGCTTCTGTTAGGTCCCTGCCTTCTTTGTCCTTTATCATGCCCGTCTTTGCACAAAACGTTCCCTTGAGATCTCCAATTTTCTTGAAGAGATCTCTAGTCTTCCCCATTCTGTTGTTTTCCTCGATTTCTTTACATTGTTCATTTAAGAAGGCCTTCTTGTCTCTCCTTGCTATTCTCTGGAACTCTGCATTCAGTAGGATATATCTTCCCCTTTCTCCCTTGCTTTTCGCTTCCCGTCTTTCTTCAGCTACTTGTAGAGCCTCATCAGACAGCCACTTGGCTTTCTTGCATTTCTTTTTCTTTGGGATGGATTTAGTTGCTGCCTCCTGAACAATGTTACGGACCTCCGTCCATAGTTCCTCAGGCACTCTGTCTATCAGGTCTAATCCCTGAAATCTATTCCTCACCTCCACTGTATATTCATAAGGGATATGATTTAGGTCATACCTGAATGGTTTAGTGGTTTTCCCTACGTTCTTCAATTTAAGCTGAAATTTTGCAACAAGAAGCTCATGATCTGAGCCACAGTCAGCTCCAGGTTTTTACTGACTGTATAGAGCTTCTCCATCTTTGACTGCAAAGGACATAATCAATCTGATTTCGATATTGACCATCTGGTGATGTCCATGTGTAGAGTCGTCTCTTGTGCTGTTGGAAAAGAGTGTTTGCTATGATCAGCGTGTTCTCTTGGCAAAACTCTATTAGCTTTTGTCCTGCTTCATTTTGTACACCCAGGCCATGCCTGCCTGTTATCCCGGTGATTTCTTGATTTCCTACTTTAGCATTCCAATCCCCTATGATGAAGAGGACATCTTTTTTTGGTGTTAGTTCTAGAAGGTGTTGTAGGTCTTCAGAGAACCCATCAACCTCAGCTTCTTCGGCATCAGTGGTTGGGGCATAGACTTGAATTACTGTGATGTTGAATGGTTTGCCTTGGATTCGTACTGAGATCATTCTGTCGTTTTTAAGATTGTACCCCAGTACTGCTTTTCCCACCCTTTTGTTGACTATGAGTGCTACTCCATTTCTTCTAAGGGATTCTTGCCCACAGTAGTAGATATGATGGTCACCTGAATTCAATTCGCCCATGCCTGTCCATTTTAGTTCGCTGATTCCCAAGATGTCGATGTTCAGTCTTGCCATCTCATGTTTGACCACCTCCAGCTTACCTTGATTCATTGATCTGACATTCCAGGTTCCTAAACAATATTGTTCTTTACAGCATCGGATTTTCTTTTCACCACCAGACACATCCACAGCTGAGTGTCCTTTCGGCTTTGGCCCTGCCGCTTCACTCTTTCTGGCTCTACTTAGAAATACCCTCTGCTCTTCCCCAGTAGTATATTGGACACCTTCCAACCTGAGGGTGTCATCTTCCGGCGTCATATCTTTTAGCCTTGTGATACGTTCCATGGGGTTTTCTTGGCAAGAATCCTGGAGTGGGTTGCCATTTCCTTCTCCAGTGGACCACATTTTGTCAGAACTCTCTGCCATGACCTGTCCGTCTTGGGTGGCCCTGCACGGCATAGCTTATGGCTTCACTGAGTTACGCAAGCCCCTTCGCCACAACAAGGCAGTGATCCATGAAGGGGTGTAAAAGAATACATTGCCACAAATCTGACATCAGAAATAGCAATATTCAGAAACCAGCGGGAGAACATTTCAGCCTCTCGGGACACTTTGATGGACCTTAAAAGTGTCCATTCCTTAGTAATGAAACTTCAAAGTGAGACCAGGAGAGTTATAATTCACCAAGAGGTTTAGTTCTATCTCCTGAAGCTTGAACTGGGGTAAAAGAGTTTTTGTTCACACTGTGGGTATTTAACTGGCTTGCCCAATGCCAGGATGTTTGTGTTATCAGCAACAACCATTCTGTGAATGGCCACTGTTAACAATGTAATTGTCACTTACTCACTGCTTATAATCCTGCCACCCCACCCCCAGTGATGTGTATATATACCCCTGTAACTCAGAATAACACTTAATGCCTCTAATGTTGTCCATGAAAGCTTATGCCATGATAAAGGCTCCCTGTTATTTTAAGTGAAGAAAATGTGTTTTCTTTTTCAAAAAAACAATGAATTGAAGTCCCTTATCAGTCCCTCTGGGCTGTGATTCTTTATCTGCCTTTTGCCACTGTGAAGCACATACCTACTAATTAGCGGATAATGCAAGGTCCATCTCCTTATTTACAGAAGAAGGTTGCAGGTGTTAACCTTCACTTCCACAACAGAGCAAGAGTGAGATGTCCAGCCTATTTTTTCTTTTCTTTTCTTTTCTCTTCTCTTTTCACTCCAATTCCTACCATCCTTTTTATGGTAAAGTACATGATCAGATCAACCAAACATCCAGTGACTCAATACGGTAATCGATGCATAGTGGTGGTCTGTTATTCAATTGTACAATGTATTTTACAGAGTTTGCTTGGTCTAACCACCATCCCGTACTTAGTTATAAAACATCATCTTGATAGCTATTCTTTCTGAGACACAGTTCACCCAAGCTAGCTGAAACACAGGTTTTCCAATTCTGGAATGCTGTAAGGCTGAACCATAGTTGCCTGTGGTACACAACTGCACATATTCATATGTGTGTGTGTCGGGGGGGCGTTCTGACAAACTTCTAGCCTTGCAGTTTTTCATTACGCATGTTCCTGCTTTTCATGGCTCTCAAAATGCTTTCTACAACAAATGTGAACTCTGGTGAGTAGAATAATAGCTTCAAGCAGGTGAAACTTCTGGGGACATTTCTGCAAAGTTTTGCAAGAGTTCATCAGGATTTGGGATCCATCATAGACCTCCACATCTCATTGGTCACTAGGGCCCAATCTAGATGGGGAATTTACTGAGGTACTACTGCGCCTCACACACGGGCACGACACATGACATTACCCCCAAGCTGTATCAGTCCCGGATTTTCTTGTCATAAAAATCGCATTTTCACAAAGTTGTTTTGTGACAGATTTTCCTTTTATTGTGACTTCCCTGCATTTCGGGACTCAGTGTGTCCTAAATTTGCAGTATTACTTGAGGTGGGGGGGGGAGGAGAGGAGGAGCAGCTTCGGAGGAACGGAAAGATGTGTCAGCAAAGCGTGGACCCAAGAAGAATGAGTTAACTCTTCTCGTGGAGGAGAGGAGTTAACCTGTTCCTGGCTTCACCCTCTGCTGACCAAGATCATTGTTTTTTAAAATAGCATTTGTTAATACATGCCTGTGAATAACACACACACATTTCTGCTGGCAAACCTAAAACCAGTGGCTTTGTAGGCACGTGTCAAAGTTCTTTAAACCTCTCACTCTTGCCGAAACTCTTATTGATTGATGTGAAATTAAACCTCCTTCCATACCTTCTCCACACGTAGAGTAACTACACGAGGCAGTGAAAATGTACCACTGGCCCTGCCTCCAATGTTTCTCCGCCGACTGGCTCTGCTCCCTGACCTCTGTGCATTAAGCCAAAGGTTTGAAAACGAGCACCTCTGTGCATACACAGAGGTGCATGCACAGAGGCATTCCACGTGATCAGGAATCTCGTTCACACAGGCTTCCCAGTCACATGAAGCACCTGTGCATGTTCAGCTGTACGCTCTTAGGTGGCCCTTTCAGGACCTTTGGTTCTATGTGTAGAGGTCAGAGAACAGAGGTGTGGTGATCTCGGGAGCAGAGCCAGCTGTGTGATGCCAATTCTTCCTCCATATGTTCACTACACATGGAGGGGAAGAGTTGAAAAGAGTTGATATGAACGACAAAGTTATTTCAGGCTCAGCCCTTACTCCCAATAAAACCCTCATTGATATCTCTGAACTGTGTAACCAGACCACTTGCCCAAGCACCCACTGTTTTCTCTGTGATTCAGTTGCAAAAGGAGCTTGTGTGCTTTGACCAGGATAGAAAACGCTTCAGAAAATAGCTGGACTTAATATTCTCTCAAATGGAGGATCAAACATTCCCCCCTCCATCTTCCCAGTATAAGCAGGGGCAGCAGGAACTTCCTGTACCCATCACATGACCTGCTGAGCCTATCTCCTACTCCCACACAACATCTTGGGACTAGTCTGAACTTGCAGACAATGTGACTTCACCATCTAGTCACTCCCCCGCCCCCTATGCACACCTGGGTTGTTGTTTTTTTTATAACGTCTTGCCTGATGAAGAGAGCTGGAGATCTTGAAATCTTTGTACACTTTTGGGGTGCGTGTGTCTTTTTCTGTGCAGTGGCTGGTGCTTGGAACTCCAGTTTCCAGCTGACAATTCCAAGCATATGTACACGGCATATGAGCTGGAAGAGAATGCCTGGGAAATGGTGAGATTTTTCTGATAATTTTGGAAGAAAGCCAATTCCATACAGAGCTGAGGGGAGTTTTCACAACACCTGTCAGTGGCGGAATAGTAGTGTGTTAGGGAACAGAGTTTACTGAGCTCTACAGACATGGCCATTGATTACTTGCAGACTGAACAGAGAGTATATTCACTCGAGATTTTGACAGAGCAACTGCCATGGATACATGCATCAGTAACAAGAAGCAACGTGCAAGTCAATCATGCACATAGCTAGATAAACCATGTTTGCCATGGAAGCTACTTGATGTTTAAAGTAGCTGATATTTATAATGTGATTATTAAGCAACACAGATGCTTCCTTTGTCTCTGTATGTCTGAATCTTCTGATGAGCATTAATAGCACTCAGACTGATGCAAAGACACTTTGGATATTCTCCAAATGTTTTGAGTACTAATATGATCTTGTGCTCATACATTTGGTTTCTGGTTGCAATGAGGTTTACAAATGAAAAAGAGCTGGGTGGTCTCCTACTCAAGTCTTATACATACATATTGCACTGTGATCATGTAATTTGGAAGGCTGGTTTGTCTTTGATTACAAGAGCCTTCAACTTTAATCTTAAACATTGCTGCAGGCCTGGAATGAAGTCAATTGACAAGGTAGAAGTAGGGAGCTCTTAGCATGGAAATAATTGAATGCATTGCAAGATAGAACTCAACAGCATCACGGAACTGTTTTCTAAAAGCAACCATGGAACTTAAAGGGACAAGATCTTTAGAACTGTCAAAAGTACTCTGTTAAAATGGATCACGTTTGGTAGAAATGGCATGGTCCCACCTACGATTTTCAGGACATGGTATAGCAGCATATAGAACAGCAGTTTTCCCTAATTTAAGCGAGTATGGGTCTGATCAATGCTTGGATGGGAGACCACCTGGAAACCCAACGTTTGCCAACTTGATTCCCACTTAGGGTGGTGAGGTGACCTCTTTAACAGAAGGCAGTCCTCTATTTGAAGGCCTACCAGAGGACTGTCCTTTATTTTGAAGGCGTCCTCTATTTGAAAGGCTGCCCAGTTCAAGTCCTGTATAAAGTTAAAGAACCATCAGAAGGAAGAGTTGGGCCTTGAAGTTTTCCATCAACAGCACTTGCTTAGCAGACTGAACCAGGCACCCAGGACACCTGGTCACAGCCTCCCACACTATGGTGAAGTATATTGTATTTCTATTTAAATTACAATAATTGTTTCTAAATTTGTATCTGCATATATAAATTAGCATATGCTGTTAATGCAAATTAGTGTCCTCTTTTTGGCAATTCACAAGTGGCCACCCTATTCACACTACGGAAGGAAGTAAGAACATAAATGTAATTTTAAAGAGGTGTGTTTACTCACCCAGAACGTGTTGCTTTCTGATATTCTTGATCTCTGCTATATACTGCTCTGACAGGTTAAAAATTTTAAAAGAAGGCCAGAATAATTCGCGTGAAGGAGTCACATAGCAACAGACCAATGCAAACAGTGAAGGAAAATGTAGTCATTTGTACAAAAGGTGCATGATTTATCTATCCTTCTGTGACATATTGACAAGCAGGTAAATATGTAACTTTGCAAATGTCATAAACCATGCATTTAATCAGTAATATGCAGTGTTTCTCACTGATATAGATTTGCTTGCCATGACGATTGCTTTCATGACCCTGAAAGTAGAAGCTAGGACTCCTAATGAAGGCACAAGCAGCTGTTAGCAGTTATCAAATCCCGCCCAACCCAGGTTTCCATGTTCCTTGACTGGGGCAGGAAGTCAAAGTTCTATTCCATGTGACCTCATGTGGCAACATAAACAATCACATGGTGAGTTGGCTGAAGATGCTCAGGGGCAGCGTACTTTCCCCACAGAATGGATCTTCTTGCATCTACGGACGTTCAAGGAGTGCTCGGGTGAATGGTGGTGCCGTGTTGGTGTAGGCATGGGTCATGCTTGAGGAGTTTACTAAAAGATAATGGCAGGAATAAATGTTCCCCTGGCTAGAAAATGAGGACTATATTTAGGTTCCAGCAACGTTTGGAATACAGACATGATTTTGCACAGTTTACATTTCAAGGAGGTGTTTGCTTGAAATTTCTCTTCGTGGCAATCATCTTGGTTGGATGTATGTCTCCATTGACCGTACTGGCCCTTACTTCCAAGTAAGATCTTTTAAACTGTTCTGCAATTGTCAGTAATTAGTTTCTGGATTGTCAAATGGGCATGTCTTCCCTGCAAGTCATTCAAAAGAGTAGAATTACAACAATATCTGTATAGCTCAAAGGATTCATTCCAGGTGGCTTCTGACTTGTTTTTGATAGTTCTGGTCTACATCTGATCTACATCTAGAAATGTATAAGTGCCAACATGACCTTTCGACCTTCAGCAACTTTCAACCTTGATGGCCTTGACCATTATAACTTATGCAGTATAGCTTGAGGAGTTTACTGAAAGATAATGGCAGGAAGAAATGTTCCCCTGGCTACAAGAGGAGACTCTGGATCTTTCTAAGGCTGGTCCAGAAGCTGGAGCTAATGCAGAATGCAGCAGCTCAGCTGTTGTCGGGAGCTGCCCCTTTTCAGCATGTAACTCCTTGCTGGGGGAACTGTACTGGCTGCCTATTCGCTACTGGGCCAGGTTTAAGGTATTAGTACTAACGTACAAAGCCCTAAACAACTTGGGACCAGGATACCTGAGAGAGCACCTTCTCCCTTACCAACCTCCCCAGTCACTGAGGTCATTGGAAGGTATGTCCCTGGTGGTTCCACATGGACCTATGGCCCGGTTGGAGTCCACCAGGAAAAGAGCCTTCAGTGTGGTGGCCCCCTTCCTGTGGATCTCCCTGCCTCTGGAGGTTAGGCAAGCACCAACATTCTGTTGCTTTCGGCACCTCTTCAGGACATTGTTATTTCGAGAGGCCTTCCCTGAGTGACCAGCCACATTTTATTAAGTTCAGAATCTGTCTTTAACATGCTTTAATTATGGGGCTTTATTCTTTTATCCTATTGTTCACCGCTCCAAAATCTTTGATGTGGAGTGGTATATAAATATTGTAAATAAATAAATGATTGGTCTGTTCCAGAAGATGTTGTTCAATATACCTGTGAGTATACCTGTAGACTACTGCAACATGCTTACCCTATCCTGTTGTCAGTCCTATTAAATATGTCAGGGGGTGGAGAACCTCTTTTAGCCCATGGGCTGAATTCAATTTCCGAAAATCTCTCAGAGGCCGCATTCCCGTGGTGGGTGGGGCCTAAGATAAACGGGTGGGAGCAGAATACCCAAAATATATTTTAAAAATGAGCGTATTCTAGCTTAAGGCTCTTACTAAGCTTTAGGAAATGCATTTGAACCTTTTAGAATGTGAACAAACTGCACATCAGGCGGGGAGTAATCAAATGATTCGTGGCTGAGGGAAAGGGAATCAGTTCAGGGGAAGGGGGGTGGCCATCTGTGGAACTCCAGAGGGCCAGATTGGGACCTGAGGAAGGCTGGATTTGGCCCATAGGCCTGAGGTTCCCCACCCCCGATCTATATGAACTGCTGGAAGTGATCATCTCTGAAGCACTGGTGATCGCTGATCTATTTGATAATGCCCAATTCTGTTTTTCTTTTCTTTCAAAGGGGGTAAGGCAAACACACTGAAGTTGTATCCAGAAGAGATGGATGTGATTAGCACTGTGGGTGACGTAAGGCTGCCTCCTCTGAACTGAATTTCATTTTTCTCTGGAAGAATGAAGGAAATGAAATGAACGGATGCCCTCCAAGACCCAGTCTTATACCTAGGGCAGGGAGTACTTCTTACCAGTTATATCTGATACACAAACTATTCATTCCTGGATAATAATGACCTTGTATGCGTCATCCATGTTTATGGCATCTTTCAAATTGGCTACTGCAATGCATTCTTCTTGGGGCTGCCCTTGATCATACTCTAGAAAATGCAGCTAGTGCACAATGCCAGGAGGAAGGCAAAGATAATATAAAATACCAATATTTGCTGCTTGTAAATTCCAAGGACCAAGTCAAGATCCCTATTATTTATTTCCGATAATGCCATATATGGCCTGGTCCCAACATACCCGAGAGATCTTCAGGGAGGCCCTGCTCTAGCTTCCACCTAATTCATTGAGAACATGGGGAGCAGGGGACTTTCTCAGTCACAGCATCACAATTACAAAAGTCCCTAGGGCAAAGAGCCTCACCTGACTTCACAGGTTTTTAGGAAGACAGTAGAAGCTTTCTTGTTCCAGCAGGATTTGTAGAGATAATTGTTGTTGATTTAGTCAACTAGTTGGTTGGATGTAGGGTTTTTTTCTTTGTTTTAATCACAGCTCAGCTGTTCTGCAGGAAATGTTTCTATGATACTGTGACGTGCTTTAAGCCTCCTGAAAGAGAGGGGAAAGAAGGGTAGTAATTAGTGGCTGAGAGAAATGAAGCCAATGGTTGAAGCCAGGCTTTCCCAACCTAACAGCTTCCAGACATGTTAGTCCACAGTTCCCATCACTGTACCCAGCATGGCCAATGGTGGCTGGAGATGATGGGTGGTGTAGTCCAACACATCTGGAGGGTGCCAGCATAGGCATCCATGGGGATTTTTCCAAAGTTGGGGGCAAAACTGCACAGCAACTTGTGGTTGAAATTCGTACACATAGCATGCCTCCTTACAGCACATCAGTGTGCCTTCCTTCTGTGTGCGCTTTGTTGCTTAGTGTCACATCCCATGACATTTAAAAGCCTTCACAGGGTAGTAGAAGATCCTGGGAACTGAACAGCACTGATACAGAAGAATTTTATATTCAGGAAGTATCATGAATTCCAGCGAAACTTTATTTGGAGCAAGGGATTAAAAAAAACACACACCCTAGGAATAAAGGGGAGGGGGAAACAAATGCACAAGTACAGTACACCTGTCTTAAAAATATCATGCAACACATCTTTTATGGCGTCACTGCCCGTATCATAACATTGACAACTTCACATGACTTGTCCTGGAATGATTTCCTTCATCCTGGAAGCACTGGTGAACACTCTCTACAGCCATCTTCCCCAGCCTGCTGCCCTCCAGATGTTTTGGAGTAAAACAACCCAGCATTCCTGACCGTGGGTTATGCTGGCTGGAGCTGATGGAAATTGGAGTCCAAAACATCTTGAGGGCACCAGGTTGCCTACCCCTGTCTTAAAGGATCTGTACTTTGGCCTGTGCTAGGGGAACCCGGGCTACTCACTTTACGTTTCACATTGTTATCAGCCATTTTTTAATGTCAGCTACCAATTCAACTTTTGCATGGCTTGACTTTTGAACTGCAGCAATGTTCTTTTAGAATTGCATAATTTCCTGGAACTACATATTTTGTGTATGGTTGCACATTTTTAAAAAGCCCTGATAGCATTGGAGAACAGGCCCGCCATTTCTGGTAGATCTGGTGACTGAGCAGTGGCAAGGTCATGGCAGGTGGTCTACCAAGATAGGAAGAACTGGCCTATGAGAAATGTGTATACCAGGGCTGCCTTTACACTAAAGAAAAGACGTGCAGTCCTCCCGTTGTGGAGCCTTGCCATGTTTCCAGCGGGCTCCCAAATGGTGACCATGTGATTGCTGAGAGGGGAAGCTTTTAATTTCAAGGTTCCACAGAGATCAATGAAACAGCGCCATCTAGTGGCTGTTTTAATAGCATTACAATCTGACTTAAATAAATAGTTCATTATTTCCGGATCTTTTTGAGATGGAATAGCCAGGAAATTCCTGCCAACCTAGCAGTTCGAAAGCAAGAAATTGCAAGTAGATAAATAGGTACCGCCTCGGTGGGAAAGGTAACAGCGTTCCATGCACCTCGGTGTTCAGTCATGCCGGCCACATGACCACGGAAGCGTCTTCGGACAGCGCTGGCTCTTCGGCTTAGAAACGGGGATGAGCACCGCACCCCAGAGTTGGACACGACTGGTTGGGGACACCTTTACCTTTTTAGCCAGGAAATACCTCTGGACATGCCCTGGAGGTTGACGATGTCATGAAAAGGACCCACAAACTTCCATGGGTGAGCAATCTCAATAGCAGGATAAAAGCTCCGTGTGAAGACGCCCCAGGTCTACCTCTCTGTTGTTTTTCAGTGGACAGACCTGGTGTCTGAACAATGGCTTTCCACTTGCAACTGAAACCCCCAATTCTTTCCCTGACTCCTTTCACCTCTGCAATACCCCGTGGGCCAACAGCCACTACACGGGTGAGGGGTATGGTTACTATTGTGGCGGGGAGGGGGTTGCCTGCTCAGCTTGCAGTCGACTCCTAGGCTAGGCTCTGCAGGCAACACACAACAGATTCAGGCACATTCACAGCGGGGTTTTTCAGAATATGTGAGAAAACACTGCCTTCTGAGGAGCTGCGTGGCACACTGTCTCCGCTCCAAGGCCTGCACTAACAGAAAGATGAGGAGAGGTTCCATTTGGGCCTTCTGCAAGAATTTGGGTTTTGTTAAAGCTATATACATCACAACAACCCCCTGTAGCCCTTAAGAAATTGCACTGCTGCTACAATCAACTTCGTAGACCCATCTGCATTTCCCTAAAACACCAACATACAAGGAGACTGGATAACAACACTGGATGTTATAATGCAGAGTTGTCATACACTACTCTGTGCATGCGCACCCCCCCCAACACACAAAATGGGAATAACAACACTGGGCAACTTTGCAGGACTGGTATAACCCGCACTTTCTCAGCCACTGCCCTGTCTCATGTAATATGATGTGTAATAATTATTAGCTTTGTCTGCAGGCAGCATCAGGGTACTTTTTATAATGTTTATACACTCAGGGGAAAAAACAATCATTAGCAAGACCTGAGTTAGAACGATCATGAACTCCTGTTTTTCATGCTACTTTTTGTTTTTTGGTAGACACACTACTGCCCAATCTCAGCTACACTAAACTAATTACTTCCCAACGGGGAAAAAACCCCAAAGGCTCAAAATTGAACCAAGAACTCCCTTCTCCAGATAGTGGGTGTGTTAACTATTGCTATGACTTCATTCATTGGCTAAAAACACTAAATGGCAGGAGCCGAGTAGCTTCTTACAAAACAAATCAGCAGAATAGTAGTTGCACTTTTTACTTCATATCTAGGGTTCTACAGGGGCTAGAGATTTGCTTTTTTAATGAAAGCTGAGAATCTGGAGATTACAGCCCATCTGGGGTGTGTGTGTGGGGGGGAGGCGTCACTGCCTCCCTTGCCCGGTCCTATGGACACCCATGGGTGCCAGGTTGGGGCAGTCTGCATTAAGCATTCCATTTGTAAGTAAGCTTGCTTGTCAGTTTGCTTATAACTTATTGAGATACCAGAATTAAATTTGGTTCACACATTCAGGACCCCATTCCTGAAGGGTGTGGCTGAGTAGCTCCAGACTCCTGATCATTTTGGTTGTCCTTTCTGCAGCTTTTCCTGCTCTCCAGTGCCCTTTTTAAGATGGAGAGACCAGCACTGTACACAACATTCAAAGTGCAGTCACACATCACAGATTTGTATATAGGCATTACAATATTGGCAGTTTTCTTTTTGATACTTTTCCTAATGATCCCTAACATGGAATTTGCCTTTTTTTGTAGCTGCTGTGCACGTGGTTAATGTCTGCATTGAGCTATAATCCCATGGTCTCTTTCCTGGTCAGTCACCACCAGCTCAGACCCCAACACTACATTTGTCCAAGTGTTGCACATTCGATCCTTTTGGAGCTCCTCACAAACCTTTGTTCTTGTTGTTGTTTTTACCTACCCTGAATAATTTGGTGTCATATGCAAACTTGGCCACCTCACTGCTCATCCCAAGACCAGCTTGAAAACGTGACCCTTAGACCTGTTTTCAAAAAGTGGTGTGTGTGGACAATAGATTGTGATGCACCCATTGACAAAGTTTCATAAATGTGAAAACACACCACAAGGTGATATTTCTTTTCAGAAGTCCAGCCTTCCCCAACTTGGTGCCCCCCCATATGTTTGGACTACAACTCCTATCAGGCTCTGCCAGCACATCCAATGGTCAGGGGTGATGGGAATTGGGGCCCCTCCAGATGTTTTGGACTACAAGTTGAGGGGAGGCTGGGGTGCACATTCAGGACACCATTTCAGGTATGAAGCCCAGTTTGACCCTCACATGAATTTTCAAAGGGAAAGAAATCCCAAGGCGTCGTCTGAAGCAAGTCCCTTTGAATGCTGTGCTTTATTAGTATGGATAAATATAACTATAATTATGCACCACCAGAGATGAGTATCCACTATTTTCTCCAAGGTTTTAAGAAAGGAAATTCAATAGCTTCCCTAGATTGCCTGTTCCTATCATTTAGCTTTTCTTTCATGGCTGGAAGTGGTGTGTTTTTTCTTCTTTTTCTTTTCAGAATCTAAACAAAGTCCATGGAAATCTACATGTCTGGGTTTGGCCCTTCTATAGGCTATTCTGTCACTATAAAAGTGACAGAATAGAGGTGGAGGTTCCGGAATTGATTTACATTACCGAAAGGCAGGGAATGGCTGGCTATGACCAACTTCCTCATCATAAGTGTACTTGGCAATGGAGGCAACCGTCTAGGAGAGTTGTCAGCAGGATTTCCTTCTCTGTCGATCTCAAAGGTGACTACTGACAAGCATGGCTTTAGTTACAGCAAAGAGGGCCTCGCTACGCCAGGGCAGACTAGCAGCATTTCAAAGCTGCTTGTGAATTCTCTTAACCTTATCTCTACTTTCCTCCACCCGTACAAATCCTTGGCTCTGGCTGTGTTAGTGGAAGTCTGCAGAACTGGCAGGAAAAGTCTAGGCAGCCAAGTTTGGAGTGGGAATTGTGGGAATATGGACAGAATGAGAGGAAATGGTGGGGTGTGTGAGGGCTGATCAGCTGATTGGGGAAATCAGGAGGCACAAGGAGGATTTCCACCCACCCCCTCCTACTCTGCAGTGTTTTGGCTGCTACAGTGTGAACTCACATAAATGTACTTCTTATCTCTCAGACCATTTTATGTTTGCATTAAAGAAAAATAGTCTGCGGGCAGGGGGGAATTTTGATAAAATATCCTTTTGGCATTGTGAAGAATGCTAAATGCCTCTAATCAGCCAGCTGCCTCATCACATCAGGGCTCACATATTTGTAGGGTGAGCCACTTCTGTCTGACACAGAAATATAACACAGTAGCATATTATGTCCGGGCTGGACTATCCAAGACTGGCTTCATGGTGGCAGGAGCCCAGTTAGTTCTCATGTAAGTATGGGAAAACGCACGAAGACTAGCACTGTGCCAATAAGGGTCAAAGGCAAAGTGGAATGTGATAGAATCCTGGCTGCGCTATACCAAAACTCAGTGTTGTCTGTGTGTGAATTAGATAGGAAAGGATTAGATAGCTATGTTAGCCCTAGGGATGGCGAGAGATTAATGTCACACTTTTGAACCATTATGTGAATTGAAGCTCTGTTATCCTTTGAAATTCACACTTTTCCCAATTTTGCAATGGAGTTCTCCAATTTTATTTTTAGAGTGTGCAAAAATACGCATATTAGGGAAAATAACAGTGAAAATGCATTATATTATGAAAATTGCTTGCAAAAATATAATTATAAATATATACAAAAATGCATATATTAGGAGAAATGTGCAGAAAAGCACTTATGAATTTTCATGTGAACTTTTAAAACTAAATTCTGAAGGTTCGGGATAAACCAAACTTAAGACTGTTTGGGATGTTTGAGATGAACAACTGAACTTACCACTGGAGTTCGAGATGAACTGAACTTACGACTGGAAAAATGAGAAACTGAGAAAAATCAAAGTTAAAATCCCTAGTTGGTCCATTAGAATTTTTTCAAAGTCACAGTAATGAAGTCTCAGGGTAATGCCATCCTAGGCAAACGTGAAAACTGAGATGATAGGTTTTCAGATACAGGCTTATTTAGGACCACTGCTTCTCAAGTGTCTTGTATTCATATACCCACAATCAATCCCATCCATGTACACAGAGAGAGGGAGGGAGGGAGGGAGGGAAGGAAGTCCAATTGAGTTCAATGGGATTTACTCCCAAGTAAGTGTGCATACAGAATTACATCCTAATCATGTTGCAACTATTTCCAATTCCCATTAGATCACAGAGCAAGAGTTGGTAATGCAAGCCTGATGGCTAAGCTTCATCCTCTTGCAGTAGTTTTGTATATCCTATAAACATCTCCAGTTCTGAGAATGGCATTCTCCAGCAGTTTCAGATTCTGAACAGTCATCTAGGTCAACCCCATAAGAGTGGCATACAGTAGACCAGCATCCTGGTGACTAACGCTTATAAGGCAGTTGCTAGATCTACCAGTCATATGAAGAGTGGGGGCCTTTTCACTAGGAACTGGTGAAAAGCCACTCTTGGCCAATGCTACAAGCTAATATTTCAGGCATAGGAACAAGTCTAGCCATATCCCAAAGCTTTGAACCTAAAATACTGTGCATATGTGATAAGGTTGTATACAGGTTGACACACCAAAAGAGACTAGCAGAGGACCCAATTTTTCGATTGGAAAAATGAGCAACTGAGAGAAACCAAACTGTAGGCCTTGTTCTGACAGAGCCTACAGTTGTCTTGTGTGCAAGAAGATGTACTTTGTGTTAGTTGTTGCTGCTGCTATGCCTGCCCCCTATAGGAATGGGTGAGAATTTCCTTTCAGTTTGGTTTTGATAAGAATTTACCAACATCTGCAAAGTTCTCCATATCCAGGACTAAAAGAACTTGAGATTTTTTTAAAAAAGTGAATGTGGGAGAAATCTAAATGGATAGATGTGTCCATCCAGGCCAAGGGCTTTGAGTGCTTTGCTCTTAAAAATCTGAGTTTTGAACCCTGGTGTATTCAACCATGTTAGTGCTGAACTACAGTTGCCACCTCTTTTTTTCTGACAGTCTCCTCATCTTTAACAGCAATGTGGTCCTCTCCACACTGCAAATAGCTATGCCTATTGAATTTGGTTGGTGCAGATGGGTAAGGATTTCATTTCAGTTCATTTTTTAGAAGAATTTACTAAAATGCGCAAAGCTGTTTATATTCAGGAGAGAAAGAACTTGAGATTTGAAAAACTGAATACAAAAGAAAACAAGAAAATGAACTCAAGAGACTGCCCACCCCTCACCTCCTTTGCATCATCCATCCACTTGTTGCCCCTTGCTCCCAAGATATGCATTTCATGGGCTTCTAGCACACCCACATTCAGCTGTTGAGCAGGATGCTGTGCTTTGCTGGGGAGCATCTGCATTGGCGCCCATGGCACGGCTATGTTTTTCTTCATAATCACAACACTGAGACATTTAATGGATGTATGTGCATGTGAAACATCATTTCTAGATGTTCAGGGTACCAGATCCTATGCTAGATACTTTGCTAGCACACCAGTCCTTTCAATGTACACATCCCCAGCAGTATTTCATCTGCTCAGGCAGTAATACTCCCATGCATGTGTTTCCTCCGGAGGCCTCATGTCGTCTCCCAGTTATGAGTACTTAATGGCTCTGCAGAGACTGGGCTTCACAGAGCACTCAGGACTGAATAATAACAGCATGATGCAATCTGTATGTGGAAAAGGAACATGCACGGAGCTGTATCACAACAAAGTTTTGTATAATAACAATGCTGGTTTCTGAAGACTAGCATGAAGAAACACCTGCACTTCACTGAGTTTCACACTATGGATCAGTCTGTAAAGGTATTCTGTCAATTAATATGGTTCAGTACTTACAGTAGGCTCTCTAAAATGCTACAGGGAGTATCCTGACTAGTATCTTAAGGCCTTTGTGCCTGAGAATTCTACTTTTGGTTTCGTTGCAGAATTGAAATCAGAGCATTACATGAGGAATGTTTCCTTTCCTGCTTTCTGATACATTACCTCTAGGTGGCACTGTGGTATAGTGAAATAGTTCAAATACACAAGAGGAAATACTGCTTTCTTTTGCTTTCATTAAGTGCCGCATTTTCCCTGCTCTTAAAAAACTCGCTGAAAGTACTGGTTAGACACAGAAGCGAAACTGGAGGGTCATGACAATGTCTAAAGAACTCGAAAACAAATGTGAGTAGAGAATGATGAGTGCAGGAGAAATGCCTCATGTAGAAACACCCATAGCCTTGCTATGGATGGATAGCTGCTGCTCAAACCCCTTTCTAAAAAAATCTACCAAGCTGTTCAGTCCTGTACAGGAGAGGAGAAGTGCACAGCCAGCAATAAATACATTTTAAAAATGAACAAAAAAGTACACCAAGTAGTGGGGCATTGTTTGGGGCTGGAATGTGGAGAGGACAGTATATCTCTTGATATAGGCCACTCTTTCAGAATACCACCACCACTTTTTTTAAAAAACTACAAAAAAAAGGAAAACTTTTATATTGGGACTATGGGTTGGATCCATACTTAGTCACACTTAGAGTCAACCCACTGAAATCAATGGGACTTAATTCCCATTTATTTCAATGGGTCTACTCCAAGCATGGCTAAGTATGGAGCGAACCCTTTTTCTTACCCACCCACCCCGATCCCACAATAGTCACACAAATTCCAAGCAAGCAAGGATCAAAAGCAGTAAATGAGAAACAAATGTACATTTATTGTGCAATAAGTTGATTGTGCAGATTCATAGATATCAAATCACCCCCAAGTGCAGTGTAGATTTTCATACTGCCTGTAGCATAAGCAAACTCCAAGTAAGGCTCCATTCATTCCTAGAGCTCTGTCTTTGCTTGTTCTTATGAGAAATTTGTCTTGCCGCCTCTCTGACGCACATCATGGCTTTTCTTACCCCTTGTTGAACCAGCCTAGCTTCCCTTGGGCAGTACCATAAAGAAAGCTCTTTTTGTTCAATTCATTGCACAGGCCTATGGTGCTGAATACACCCCCCTTTTTTTTTAATTGATGCCCCCTGCCTATGCGTAGTCTGGTCTACCCCTGCTGTCTCACAAACTGCCCCTACATTAACCTTATGGTTTTATAAATGGTAGACTTCCTCAGTTCAGCAAGGCTGCATAGCACTTTGGAGTGAAGTCAGCTCATTAATCTCCATGTCAGGAAAAAAGTGCATTTTACAGTGTATGCAGAATAGGCATGTGTCTTTCAGTTTTGGAAAAAGGGAATTCACGGAATAGGCCTTGAAAAAGAGTGAGTTTAGAGTAAGGTTGTTAGGGTGCAACAAGGTGAGACAGCAGGAGATCTGTGGTGTATCTTCCACAGACTTTAAAAATGCTAAATGCAGCCATGAAGGTGGCTGGATTGGATTGGGGTTGTGGTGCTGGGGGGGGGGGTAGGGTGGTTACTTATGAATAAAAAGGAGGAAATGTATAATCAAAAAAGAGGGCACAAGAGGGTACCAATTTGCATAAAATTTACATATGCTAATTGATATGTATTGATGAGAATTTAGAAGAATTAGAATTTAAATAGAAAAAGAGTACATCTTACCATTGTATGAAAGGCTATGACCAAGTGACCTGTGTGCCCGCCTGTTCAGCCAGGTGCTTTTGATGGGCAGTTTCAAGGCCCAGCTCTTCCTTCCTGTCTCTTTCCCATCTCCCAGCTGAGCAGAGCACAGCAGAGCAGAGGAAGCTGCTCCAGATGGTTTAGAGACTACAGAAGCAAGCAAGCTCCCAGAGAGTGAACGGTCAGAGCAAGCGAACTGGGGGAGCAAACAGGAGTTGGCCAGGGGGGTTCGGCAGTGGAGGTCAAGGGGGAGGCCCCTAACATTTATATATATATATATATATATATATATATATATATAAATATAAAATTTACTATATATATGTGTGTGTGTGTGTTATTTATGTTTTATGTTTTATTTTACTTTATTTTATTTTACTTTTTTTCATTTTTTTTTATTGTCTTGTTACACACACTTCCATACCAGTGGGACTCTGTTTTTAACCTGCAGTGAGTAGAGGACCAGGCACAGGCTACTCTAGAACAACCAGAAAGCTAGACATAAAAAGGGAATAGAGACCATGGAAGGACAAGACTCTCCAGTGGTTGTGACCTGCAAGGTGTGTGCCATGTTTGTTTTCTTTCCTGAGTACAACATGGCCTACACCTGCAACAACTGCAAGTTGATCACACTGCTGCAAGAAAAGGTAAGAGGACTGGAGCAGCGAGTGTCAACCCTCCAGGGAATAAGAGAACACGAAGAGTTCTTGGACAGAACGGTGGAACTACAGCAGCAATGGAAGAACAGAAGCTAGAAGAGCAACAGCAAGCTGAGGCAGAAGAGGAAACTGCTGAGGTGAGGAAAAATGAAGTAGAGGGTACTCCCTGGAAAAGGGTGACACTTAGGAGCAGAAGAACTAGAAGACATGTGGCACCAGTGGAGGCAGTGGAACCAGGGAACCGTTTCCAGGTACTTGAGGAAGAGACTGGAGGACAGCCTGCGGAGGAGGTGGGTAAACAGCATCACCAACAGAGATGACTTAGTGGGTAAAGTAGCAGTTGCAGGAACACCGGGGGAAAGTGACCATGTTATACTGGAAAGTGACCATGGAAAGTGACCATGTTCATGGTTCTAAAGGAAGCAAAAGCCGAGTGCAGCCAAACGCATACCCTAGATTTTAGGAAAGCTGATTTTAATAAACTCAGAACAATGAAAAGTAAGGTCCCATGGCAAGCGACTCTAACAAGAAAAGGAGTCCAAGATGGCTGGGAGTTTTTAAAAAAGGAAATTCTAAAGGCACAATTACAAACAATTCCAACAAGAAAAAAAGGTGGAAGACGACAGAAGAAGCCAATGTGGCTTCACAAAAAGCTTAGAGATGACCTGAAAACAAAAAAGGACACATATAGGAAGTAAGGCCAAGCAACAAAGGAAGAGTACAGGCAGGTAGCACAGAATTGCAGGGATGGCGTCAGGAAAGCTAAAGCTGAGAACGAGCTGAGGTTAGCAAGGGATGCTAAAAGCAACCAAAAAAAAACTTTCTTCAGCTACGTGCATAGTAAAAGGCAGAGGAAAGAAATGGTGGTTCAGCTATTAAATAAGGATGGCAAAATGATAACAGATGACAAAGAAAAGGCAGAAGTGCTCAATTCCTACTTTGGCTCAGTCTTCTCCCAAAAGAGGGTCTATGACCCCCCTGGCAAAGGAGAAGTACAGGCTGAAGGGGCAGGATTGCAGCTTCATATCGATAGGCATATGGTCAAGGAACACCTAATTACTTTGAATGAGTTCAAATCTCCAGGGCCAGATGAACTGCATCCTAGAGTAATAAAGGAACTGGCAGAAGAACTCTCAGAACCACTGTCTATTATCTTTGAGAAATCATGGAGGACGGGTGAAGTGCCAGATGACTGGAGGAGGGCTAATGTTCTCCATATCTTCAAAAAGGGTAAAAAGGAGGAACATGGGAACTATAAACCAGTCAGTCTGACATCAATCCCTGGGAAAATTCTGGAGCAGATGATAAAGCAATCCATCTGTAAGCACCTTGAAAACAATGCAGTGATTACTCGAAGCCAACATGGATTGGTCAAGAACAAGTCCTGCAAGATGATTCTGATCTCATTTTTTGATCAGGTCACCTCCCTTGTTGACTGTGGGAATGCTGTAGACATCATATTCCTTGACTTCGGCAAAGCTTTCAACAAAGTGCCCCATGATATCCTGATGAGCAAACTAGCTCAAAGTGGGCTAGATGAAACAACGATCTGGTGGATCCACAGTTGGCTACAGAATCGGACTCAAAGAGTGCTTATCAATGGGATCTTCTCAAACTGGGGAGAGGTAACGAGCGGGGTACTGCAGCGCTCAGTCCTGGGCCCAGTGCTCTTCAACATTTGTATTAATGACTTGGAGGAGGAGGTGTAGGGAATACTTCTTAAATTTGCAGATGACACCAAATTGGGTAGGATAGCTAAAACTTTGGAAGACAGAAACAAATTTCAAAGTGATATTGACAGACTGGCACTCTGGGCAGAAAACAAGAGAATTACATTTAATAGGGATAAATGCCAACTTCTGCACCTAGGAAAAAGAAACCAAATGCACAGTTACAAGATGGGGGATACATGGCTCAACCACACTACAAGCGAGAAGGATCTGGGAATTGTTGTAGATCACATGATGAATATGAGCTAACAATGTGATGTGGCTGCAAAAAAGGCAGATGCTATTTTGGGAAGGGAAAATAGTACTTCCTGGGAAGTACTAGTTCCCCTCTACTTAGCACTGGTTAGGCCTCATCTGGAGTACTGTGTCCAGTTCTGGGCACCGCACTTTAAGAAGGATGCAGACAAGCTGGAGAGGGTTCAGAGGAGGGCAACAAGGATCATTAGGGGACTGGAAACAAAACCCTATGAAGAGAGACTGAAAGAACTGGGCATGTTTAGCCTTGAGAAGAGAAGACTGAGGGGAGATATGATAGCACTCTTCAAGTACTTGAAAGATTGTCACAGAGAGGAAGGCCAGAATCTCTTCTCTTTTTTTTTTTTTTGAATATATTTGTATTTATTTTATCTTTATAAATGAAATAAACAATACCAAAATTACCAACAACCTGATCAATACTACAATTTCCCAACAATACAATATTCTGATGAGGATACCACAATAACAAAAAGAGAAGGAAAAAGAGAAAAAAAAGGGGGGAGGGAGGAGGAAATTAAGTGAAGAAAAAAAGAAGATTCTTTCCCCTTCCCTCCCCTCTCCCTCTCCCTTCCCTTTAAAGAATTAAGTTTAAACTCCAATACTCCCCCCGGCCTCTGATGCCATTCTATTTTAAAAACTATATCTATAACCTTAACAGTCTTACAGTTTAATAAACAACCTTACATTTCAATATCATATCATCAATCTTATATCAAAGAAACAGGTCTACAATTCATTCCCAGAAGCCTATATTATTATTATTATCATCATCATCAAATATATATAGTGTTTTATAATAATAAAACTTAATATAAACCTTCAATAGTCAGTAAAATATTTTATACTAGATATATTATCTATTTTGAAATAGAAAATGTAAAGAAAAGCAAGAAAAATGAAAGAGAATAAACGAATGTATGTATAACCATTTATCTTCTGAGCTAGCCTGGATCTAGGGGTGCACGAAAGTCACTTACCTGGTCTCGCAGCTTGCTTCGTGGTGGGGGGGAGGCACTTCGCTGCTCCCCCCGAAGTTCAGGCCGGGGGCGGGAGGCTTCCCTCCTCGCCCAGCTGAAATTCAGGCCGGGGAGGAGGTGCCTCACCTCGCCCGGCCGCGAAATAAAAAGTAAAAAAAAACAACAACACGCCCCCGTGATAGGCTACATTAATCGTCACGTAGCCTATCACGGGTGACTTAAAAAAAAAAAAAGCACGTACGCAAATGGCGGCCCCCATAGGGAGACGCCATTCGCGTTCCTTATTTGGTCGCTGTAGTCTTCGTAAATCTTTACGTAGACTACGGCGAAATTAAGGGCAACGCAAATAGCATTGCCCTTATTTTCGCTGTAGTCTATGTAATCTTTACGTAGACTACAGCGACCAAATAAGGAACGCGAATGGCGGCTCCCTATGGGGGCCGCCATTAGCCGTACGCGCTTTTTTTTTTTTTAAGTCACCCGTGATAGGCTACGTGACGATGTACGTAGCCTATCACGGCTGACTTTGCAAATCTAGCCGTGATAGGCTATGTTAATCGTCACGTAGCCTATCACGGGGGCGTTTTTGTTTTTTTTTTAATTTCTTGGAATGGCGGTGGTGGCAGCCGGTCGAAAGACCAGCTGCCGCCCCTGCCCCTTTCGAAGCCCTGCCGAACCGCCGCTGCGACGCGCCACCGGGAGCGACATTCGGGAAAGGTAAGTCCCATCCCGGGGGGGGGGCGGGGGGGCCGAGAATTTCTCCCTGAAACTACTTCGGGGGGCCGAATACGTTGGCACTCGGCCCCCCGAAGTTTCGGGGAGAAATTCTCCCCCATCCCTACCTGGATCATGTAGACTAAACACAGTTAGCAAAGCTTGTTTAAAGATTCCAGTTCATGGGGTTGTAACAGAAATCTCACGTATTTTTACGTTCAGCCATGCCTCCGCCATTTCATGATTTAGAAACTTCTTCATCTGACCTTCAGACACAATACAAAGTGTAGCAGGATATTTTAAGTAATATTAAGTTCATTTGTTTTGCCATATTGTTTGCTTTGATAAATTGCCTTCTTTTATTCACCACCTCTTTGATGTAGTCTGGAAATAATATAACTTTATCTTGTTTCCAGGAAAGGCTTCCACCCTCTCTTGCCAAACGCAGGATATAATTCTTTGTGGAGACTTTTGCAAATTGGACTATGATCGTGTAGTCAGTCCCTTTAGCATTTGGCACATGAAAGGCTAGGATGTCTTCTCCATCATCCCAGAATGCAGGACACGGAATAATGGGCTCAAGTGACAGGAAGCCAGATTCCAGCTGAACATCAGGAAAAACTTCCTGACCGTTAGAGCAATACGACAATGGAACCAATTACCTAGGGAGATGGTGGGCTCTCCCACACTGGAGGCATTCGAGACGAGGCTGGACAGCCATCTGTCGGAGATGCTCAGACTTGGATTCCTGCATTGAGCAGGGGGTTGGACTCGATGGTCTTGTAGGCCCCTTCCAACCCTACTATTCTATGATTCTGATGGTTGTTATCTTTAAACTAGACTTTGTTTAAAAGAGGAAACATGGCCACCCTACAGGGGGTGGTGTTAACTAGTCTCCCAGTCCAAATTAACCCTGAAGCTGATGCTTGGGAGCTGAATGAATGGGAAAAGATCTTGGATGGGCTGCAGAGCTGCAGCCCGTAAGACCACAGAGCTCATCTCAGCAGCGTGAGTGACTCTACCCTACCAAAAATAGGGTTATTCTAGATGGGGCTTTTATCACATGCAATCACACTGCCTCATTCTTGGAATGAGGGGTCCAGATATTGTCCTGCTCCACCTGCATTCTCCACTGCTTCTTCAGTCTTTATTCTTTCTGCAAAAAGAGGAAAAGATGGAATTGCTGCACAATGCCTTTTGATTGGTAGCACTAGGATCCCTCCTCCTGGAAGCCCCCTTAGGGAACAATCCTATGCCTGTTTAGACAAAAAAAAAGTCCTACAACTCCCAGCATGCCCCAGCCACCCATGCTAGCTGAGGCATGCTGGGAGTTGTAGGACTTTTTCTCTGTCTAAACATACAAAGGCGTGCACCTTTAGTCTTCTATGGTTGCACAGGACTTGGTTGCCTCTGTAATCAATTAGTGCTTTCCCAAGTCAACAAGCTTTAAGGAAGGAAACAACCTTTTGTTGTGGCTGGGTGGGAAGAGAAGGCAAAACTCTCTGTTTCTTATGTAGCTTTGGGCTGCCTGGCAGGGAGGAATCAAGGATTCTTTATTCTACACTATTACTATTTGCTGAAGTTGGACTTATGCCTCTTGGTGTGAATTTGGGGGAAAGAGAGGATGTGTTTGCTTATGTGTGAATATATGCCTCTGTTTAGTGTGTATTGTCTGAGAAAATGGGCATATGTCTGAGAAAGAGTTCACATCACTGAATATGTAAGAATGCAGATCTGTATGTGCCAGAGAGATGTATGTCAGTGTGGGTACATATGTGAGAGCATGTATAAATGCATTTTCTGGGACAATCCACAGGCCAGTCTTAAAACTTGCAATATGACTCTCAGGCCAAAACCCATCTCTATTATTCACCTAGATTGCCAGGAGGAAGGGCTGCAAGAGAGAGATGGAATGGAAGGAGATAAGCGTAAGAGTTTGTTTATTTATTAAATTTATTAATCGCCCATCTGGCTGGTCACCCAGCCACTCTGGGCGATGTACAACAACAAAACAGTTAAAACAATAAAATTCTACATTAAAAAAATCATAAAAAAATATCCTAACCCACCCCAAATGCCTGCCTGAACAACCATGTTTTTAATGCGTGGTGGAAGCTCATTAAAGAAGGGTCATGGCGGAGTTCCCTAGGGAGGGAGTTCCACAGAGTGGGGGCCACCACAGAGAAGGCCCTCTCCTTAATCCTCACCAGCCTAGCTGTCCTGGCTGATAGGACAGAGAGAAGGCCATCCGAGGCTGATCTTGTTAAGCGGCCTGTCTGGTGTTGCTGGAGGTACTCCTTAAGGTAAGCTGGGCCAGAACCGCATAGGGTTTTAAAGGTCAAAACCCACACCTTGAATTTGGCCCGGAAAACAACTGGTAACCAGTGCAACTCCTTCAGCACTGGAGTGATGTGATCTCGCCGGAGGCTGCCTGTAATCAGGCGAGCTGCCGCATTCTGTACCAGCTGCAGCTTCCGAACTGTCTTCAGGGGTAACTAGGGATGGCGGAGAATTTCTCCCTGAATCTTTGGGGGGCTGAGCACCAACGCATTCGGCCCCCCGAAATCGGTGGTGAAATTCTCCGCCCCCCGCCCCCCCCGGGACGGGACTTACCTTAGGCGAATGTCTCTCCCAGCGGCGGGTCCCGGCAGCAGTTCGGTGGCGGTTCGTCGCGGGCGGGGGCGGCGGCCGGTCTCCCGACCAGCTGCCGCCGCCGCCATTGCAAAAAAAAAAAACTAAAGTAAAAACAAAACAAAACACCCGTGCATAGGCTACGTGACGATTTACATAGCCTATCACGGCTGACTTTGGAAATCTAGCTGTGATAGGCTGCGTAAATCGTCACGTAGCCTATCACGGGGTCTTTGTTTTTTTTTTTACTTTTTGTTTCACGGCCGGGGAGACGGGACGCTTCTCCCCGGCCTGAATTTCATCCGGGCGAGGCGGGAAGCCTCCCCCCCGGCCTGAATTTCGGCTGGGCGAGGCGGGAAGCCTCCCCCCCTCGCCTGAACTTCGGGGGGAGAAGCGAAGCGCCTCCCCCCCACCGCGAAGCCAAGCTGCGAAAAGGTAAGTGACTTTCGTACATCCCTAGGGGTAACCCCACCCTTGATATGTGAAAGGAATTAGTGGCAGGATAGTTAGGATATTGAGTCTGAAGCTACATAAGAATCCACTGGCACACAGGGCAGCTGCAACCATGACCTTAGTCCACTCATCCTACATGATTACATATTCCTTGATTGGGGGATCTGGATGTCTACAATGGAGTTTTCTGGGCAGGGAAGTAGATTTTGGAACATTTGTTTACATTGGTTTGTTGGTTTTCTTTTTAAAGAGAATAGCAGAAAAAAGCCAGACGCTGCAATAAAATGTACAGAGAGTAAAATGCATTTCCCCCTAAAAATGGAAAATGTAATTCTTTGAACTAACTCAAAAGGTTCAGAAGAGGTAATTGAATTTTTGTTAATGCAATAAACCAGATACAATAGCTAATATGAGCAGGAGGAGGAGGAAATAAAGCTCATCATGCCTAAAAGAATTGATGACCAGTAACAAGAAACAGCTGAAGATCTCCTCCCAACCCGCCTCCTTCTCCATTTGCCCTCAGGGTCAGTTCACTTAAAAAAAAAAAAATCCTGATTGCCAAGAAATTGGAGGCTTGTGTTCCGCTCAAGGTCTGACTTGTTAATGGGAGGCCTGAGGCAGCTTGCATTGAAATATGAGGAACTGTATTACAAATGCCAGCCTAGGAGTTCCAGTAAACTTTTAAGGTTGGGGGGGGGGGGAGGGGAAAAAGTTTTTCTGTGACCATATAGAATAGCTGAACAGCTGCACAACAAAACCTCAGGGACTCCCCTGGTTTCCCCTTACTGAGAAAACATATGGAGCTTAGACACATGGGCTTCCCATGTGGAGGCTACATTTCATGCGTGGATTTTATGTGTCTTGAGTGAGTGCTGTTTGGCTCAAGGCAGTCTCGTGAGGTGACTTGTTTCAACGCACACAGGATACAGAACCCCCTTTGAATGTTACTTTGAGTGGCACTACTTGTGAGGATTTATCCTTGAATGTAATCCTCTGGATTTTTAACACTAGCATTTTTTGGAAATTCAACAAAGCACTTTGTGGTACAGCTTCTATACATCTGTCAGTCTGTTGCATACATGTGATTTAATCCCCGAGCCAACTATCCTGGGAAGCAATAATAATATCCCAACACAACAGTTCTTACCCCGTAACTAACATGGAATAGCATATGAGATACATGAATATTCATATATTTATTACATTTTTATACCATTCTGTTGGCAGATGCCCTCGGATACATGTCGAAGGAGAGAATGAACAGGAGCATCTCTACAAACCAAATACAGCCTACAGGCCTTCTAATATTCAAAGCAAATATCGTATCCATTCATCCACTGTTTAATACAGGTGTTTCCAGTAGGGTGGCCAGATGAAGTGGACAGCATTCCTGCACCTTTAATAATGGTGTAGAAGGGGGAATTTCAGCAGATGTAGCTTGCATGACAAGCTATACCTTGTACTGTGCAACCATAAAATCAAAACCATAAACAACTGCAGCACAAAAACAGAAGTGTCACAGAAATTAAAATGTCTGGGGGTGGGGAGGCTTCACCCTGCACTGAAAAGTACAGAAATAGTTTCTTGCTTTACAGCCAGCAAACCTGGCCAACTGTGAAGTGTCAAGCAGTAATCTGGATCTTCCATAGAAACATTAGCAAACATTTTGATTGTTCGAAAAGGGCACATTAATAGTTTTTCTTGGTTATCACTATTGTGAAACTGGTGGCTAAAGAGAATGAAAGTTGGTAACTCTGTTCTAATGACAGTAGCGAGCTGGGTAGAAAGAGAAATGTAAAAGGAGCGAAATGGGTGATGCATCCTTTTTGTCTTCTTGTCAGTGCTGACTACTGTTTAATTCTAGGACAAAGTCGATGACAACTAAGATGACACTCTAGGGATAAAAGAACACAGTATTCATAATTTATCTGGATAGTGTTTATCTCTCCAAATGGGATACGGGGTGCTTCCAGACAAAGGGCTCCTAGTGCAAACAAACAGAAGGCAACATGCAGCAATTCCATCTTTTTTTCCTTAACTGTGGATTTTCCACAGTAAGGAAAAATACAGATGAAATGGTGGTTAAACACGAGAGGGTTATGAGTGGAATATGACATCTGGATCTCCCATAAAATTCCTTGAATGAGGCAGGATGCCATAAAAGCCTTGCCTGGAAGCACCCCAGGAGTTATTCTGAGAAGGAAAGGGACAAAACCTATAATAAGGGCAGCCCATTAGCTGTGGGGAAACTTGTTGCTAAAGGAGAAGGCATCACGAGATGTCGTCCAAGTGTTGTCATGGGGAATAAACATTATAAGTTCCATCCTGATGAGGTGAAAAGAGATTTAAATGGCTGAGGGAGAGAGCAGAAACAGATAGCAATAATTTGCGTGCCATTTCTTTCCAACTTTTTCCTCAGACTTCTGGAAGAAAAAAAAAACACCAGGAGAGGGATAATTTCCTGTTTGGAATCACCTGCTTCTGAGAAACTTGCCCAGATGAGACTTGATCAAAGAAACTTTGGTTCCGAAAGCAGTGACTAAATATTGATCCAGCTCAGTGTAAGAGTTTTTGTTATATCATTGTTACCATCTTTCTGATATCTTGTCACTACATACTTGGACCCAAGCAATCTTTTACATAAGCATCTATTAGAAAAAAGACCTGCCAAAACATCTAAACTAACCTTGTGAGGCAGGTATACATTAGACTTTGCAGGTGCCACAAATGATGCCTCTCAGATATCTGGGAGGGGAAGCATCACAGTTTGAATTGTTGTGTGAGAGGAAAAAGATTCTTAAACTTATTTTATGGGGTTGCCATTTTTTCACCTATCAGGACTCCTGTGTCCTTGAGAGTTGTGTGACAAACACAGCTTCGACAAACAATGCAAAAAGCTGCTTAAGGGCACAATCCTATGCCTGTTTAGGCAGAAAAAAAGTCCTACAACTCCCAGCATGGCTGTCTGGGGAACACTGGGAGTTGTAGGACTTTTTTTCTGTCTAAACAGGCCTAGGATTGTGCCCTAAGTAAACTTTCTGTCCCCTTAAGACTACAATGGGAGGAGGTAAAGTAAAAGGGGATACCTCTCCCCACAATTGTCCATATCTTCTCAGGAAGACCTACCTCTCACTTTGAGAAACATGACTTTAGAGAACTTAGGTCTCTTTCCCATGCACTTGCCAACACTGGACATCTGTGGTCACATGGCAGAAATCTGTGCCATGACTGCTTCCTGTAGTGGTATTGCTGTGGTTCTCAGGAGAGGTTAGGCTGATGTTGGAAGAAGCTGTGGTGCGGAGACCTCTCATATGACCACAGGTTCCTTGGGTTACCAATCTAGGAAGTAGCCATGGTACACAATTACCCTATCATCCTCCATGCCAGGGAAAGGCTTCACCTGCTGAATTTCTCCTTGTTATCCATAGTGCAGGAGTGTGTTTATCAGTGGGCAGGGAGAGTTAACAGCTACCACAAATGCACCAGCCAGCAGCATCTGTGAAAATGAACCAGGAATGTTTCCAAAGGGATTTGGTCTCTGAAATAGCAATTATTACCTCAGTTTTTCCCTTCTCTGCAATGTTAGAAGGAGAACCACAGAAGGCCTTTGGAACAGTTTCTATTCTGTGAAATTGAAGGGGAATGCAGAGGAATGTTTGCTGAAGTTAGGCCACACTGGGAGAAGTGTCTGTTGGGAGGAAGAGCTGTTAATTAAAGGAATTTTGTTAACCATAAATCTCCCTTGAAAACATAAATGTTTGTACTGCTGGTAAGTAACACTGCAACCTCTCCCTTCCTAGGACAGTTGAGCTGGGTTTCCTGTCTCAAGTTCTATATGCTGCTTTGCTAAACTCTATCACAACAGCAACGAGGTAAACATCACAACTCTGAATGAACTTTTGCTCAAAACATCTCTCAGTAACCTGCAATCCCTGGGGGTGTTTTTAAGGCCCTGTGTATCAAAGCCTACTAATGAAGACACAAAAGGGGATGGCAAATGTTGGTTTTTGTTTACTAAGGCAAGAAAAATGACACAAGGAGAGTTTTTCAAAGGTAACTGAAGGATTTGTGTAAGTAAAACCACTGTTTTTAACTGGAATTGCACTCCTACATCCAGCAAGTCTCTGTCTCTCTGTCTGTCCCCCGCCCCCCTCACACACACACACACACACACACCCTGCCCAAGCAATGGTATTTTCTTGAAATTAGTCTGAGATTCTTGGTTTCTGTTCTCTTCCTGTTCAGGGGTCTTCTATCTGAAGGTACACGCATTATTATCCTGATGCGATATTTGCACCACTCTTCAGATGCAGATATAATTTGTAAGGGAACACCCATTCCTTTAACATGAGATGTGAAATGTAGCCCTGAATAACCCGAGGGAACAGCTGCCCATGTATACATTCTTCCCTCTTAAAACTAGACTGGGAGAATGGTGGGGAGAAAACTCAGACGTCTTTGAGCAACAGCCTGTATCTTTTCAGGAAAGGCCATCTCTCACTTGATTGGCTTTAGAGCATTTAAGGGTACAATTCTATACAGGTTTAGCAGAAAGAAGTCCTACAACTCCCTGCATTCCCCAGCCAGCATTGCTGGCTGGGGAATGCTGGGAGCTGTAGGACTTTTGTGCAGGTTTAGACAGAAAAAAGGCCTGAGGCTTTTGTGCCCTAAGGTTCCTTTCCATGCCACTCAGGAAGATTGGGATTTTGAAGGGGCCAGGTATCCTCTTTTATATAGGACAGTCTTCTGTCTGAAAGATTGCTAAAGGGCTGTTCTGTACCTGAATGCATCCTCTATTTGAAGGCTGTCCTGTCTAATTCTTGTTTGAAGGCAAAGAACCCTAAGTACTACTGCCCATCAGCACTTGGCACCTGAACAGCAGACTGAACAGGCAGGCACACAGGTCAGCTGGTCACAATTTTCCCCGCTATAAGTCTTTCTAAATTTAAATTTAGTCTTTCTAAATATGCAATACATTTTAATGCAAATCTGTGTCCTCTCTTGTCCTCTTTTTTGATGATGCATTTCCTCTTTTTGGCAATTCATAAGTGCTCCCCCCGCCCCCCCGGGGAGGAGTCCAGTGCCATGCTCTGCCCCATCCTGTGGTTTCCCCAGGTTTCAGAGTGGGTGATGCTGACCTGGGAAGGAGCTGGGCCATTGTTTCGTCTCATGCCACCTTAGATTTCTGAAGTTACTGAGTGGTGCAGAAAGAAGTCACAGAGCACCAATCTCTTGCCACCCAAGGGAACATCAGAAGAGGCCCTAAATGAGTCGCAGTCAAAAACAGGGTTTTGGGGTAAGGCAGGGTCCCAAACATAACAAGACTGTTTAGGCTGCAATCCCGGGCATGTTGAGACAGAAAAAACCTACAACTCTGAGGCCTGCTGAGGCTAGTTGAGGCCTGCTGAGAGTTGTAAGCCATTTTTTCTGCCTAAACATTGCACCCTTAGAGAGCAATCCTATGGCCCCTAGATAGAGTCTGCAGGGCCATAGGATACTTCAGATTCCTGGATCCGAGGTTGGAGACAGCGCTTCGACCTTGGACCCGGGACTCTGAGCTCCCTGCCTCTTTCCCTGTCCCCTTGCAGCCAGCGTAGAGAGAACCACACCGGCTGCCTCTCCGAGCTTGCAAAGGTGACCGCAGAGAGGACAGAAAGCCGGCGTTCCCATGGGCAGGGAGGGGACGGGACTGGGGAAGTGGGGATATGAGCTATCTCCAGCCACCCCCAGCCTGCATCCCTCCTCCTTCCCTATGCCTCAGCTAGACAGCCAAAAAGTCTGTCTAGCTGAAATGCAGAACAGGAAGTGTGGAGGCAAAGATCGCCTCTGCCGCTTCTCCCACTCTGCATTGGATGGCCATCCCCATAGGATTGTACCCTTAATCATTTTGTCTTATTTTCTAGGTAATGGGCATAATAACGTGTTATAAAAAAAAGAGAAAGCCTAAATGTAGGGATGTCAGAGGAATAGGTTTGGGGGGTGAAGCTTGGGGGGTTTTCCTGGCTCAGCCCGCTGGACAACGACTTGATCATCTACAAGTTGGCCCAACTTGACATGTAATGAGTCAGGCCAACTTGTGGATTTTTCGTTGTTGTTTTGCATAAATAGCACTATTTATGGCCACAGTTTTGTGCAAATTGACCTGTAATTTTTGCGCACATGTATCCCCCCCCCCCCAGTAAAGTTCCCAGGTTTGGGGAACTGTTGCGCAGCTTGGCTCGCTAATGCAAACTGAGCCGGGTCCGTCACGGGGATCCATCAGGCCCCCAAAAGGGCCAGATTTCCCCATGACAGACGACTGTGGCTAAAAGCTGGAGTGTATAGGCCACATACAATAGATTTTGTGAGTACAAAACTCACATATCTCGTGCTGGTTATGAAGGATACACATGTGTGTCCCTCCTACTGTTTCTTTAAAAATATTAGAAAAGCAAAGTGTAGGAAAGGATTGGTGGGTTGGCTTATGAGTATTTTGGACTATCACAAATTATACACATTCACCATTCATGACTAATGCAAGATGTTAGAACTCAAGTACATATTAGAACCAGAAAACAGGAATTATGATAAGAAACAGCCCTGAGCTTTTCACCACAGAAAAGAATCAGTAGCTAAGTGCTGGGCATACAATATAAGGGACAAAGCATTCACAGGGGAGTGACAGAGAGACAACAAGGGAATGGCTCTGGTCAGCAAGATAAATATTAGGCACAGTTATCTAACTGTTGTCAGCAGTTTTATTTTTGTAAGCATCACAGGAATGGTTATTTGTACAGAGGGATTTGGGTAAGAACAAAGAATTGGCTTTGGTATTATAATTTACAGATCTCATGCTGCAGCCTGCAGGATCACGAAGGTGGCATGGAATATTTATAGCATGAGAAATATATGACTGTGTGCAGTAACAAGCAACTAGACAAATTTTGGACATAGATTTTGAGGGGATTGTGAATCTTCAGTATCTAGAGATCAGCCTGGGTTTGTTGCAGGACTGCGGCTACTGAAAAAATCTGGATTTTGTCGGGCTGGGCATGAGCCACTCCATCTCTGGGCCAGTGTGCATGTCACGATAAGCCATGCTGAAAATAAACCACAGTGGGTTGGCTGTTCACTCGCTAACCCTTGTTACTCCCAAAAGATGATCAGGAGCTCTGTGGCTTGCTGTGGTGTGTTCTCCCCTTAGTCCTTCCACCTGCTCCCAGGACCTATCCCAGGAGCCCTTGTGGCTTTACTATGTCAGGAGCCTTTGCTATTGGTACACTTTGAGCATCTCTACACCAGCCTAAAATACACATTTAAAACAGGGCTTTCTGCTTGTATTTTAAATGCAGGATCACAATGGACTCCCTTTACATGCATTTCCCCCCCCCCATCCCGCTCCTTCTCCCCCTTATCGGAGTCTTCCATATGTTTCATTGGTCTAGCTCCTCTTCTTGCCACTTTAACTCTTTTCACGGAGGGAACTCAAGCAGAACACAAGTGGGGTAATTTGATACCTCATTATCTCCGATCTATTTAAAAATGAATAAAGTCATTTAGCAGAGGAGAGGAGACGCCCTGGAGTTTAATGGCATCATCTAAAGGGCCCGCAAACTGCTGTTAGTGAGCTCCGTGTGAAGAAGCCCTTTTTGTGCTGGGCATTTTGCCTTTGCCACCTCTGAAGGGAAACATTTCCTCTCTCCTAATGCCTCATCTAGAAGCAACCAAAGCCCCAATGGGCACAGCATGAATATTTTTGAAATTCTGGAAAGAATATCAATGGAACTGACAGCTGAGGACAGTCCCACCTTTGATCTAGCTGTGGAGAATGTGTTGCTACACGATTTGTATGATAGTGTACACAATACACTCTGTGTGTGTATGTTTGCCTTTCTTAGCAGTATCAAATATTGGGCGAAGTATGCTTTTTCTGGAGTGGAGGCAGAAGACCTCAAGAAGTAGTCACATATAAAGGACAGCCTCACACTTAATTCTGATCGAGGAATTGAGCAAGCACAGTCCTCATACCTCACTAGCTCATCTATAGTTCCCATCTAGTAGCAGACAGGAGGGGACCAAACACCTGGTGAGCTCAGAGCATCTGTGGTTTGTTGAGATTGAAGCACTGAATTAATGCATCTGTTCGCTCCTGCCAAAGGAGAATCCCAATCAGGAAGGCAGCAAAAAGAAATATGAATAAGGGGGGAAAGTATTCTGTGCATATGTAAACATCCCAGGCTGTTGCTCCTCGCTACCATCTCAGATTGGGTCAGGCAGTCTGTTTACAGAAACTGAAGTTTACCAAGAAATACATCTCCCATTTCCTCTTCATTGTACACGGCCAAATGTTGAACGGAGACAGATGAACACAACGTCTTTATAAATCAAACAAATTATCTTCCTAATTTTTATTTAGTCAAGGAGAGAGACCAAAAAAAAAGTGTCTCTTGCTGCAATTAGTCTTGAAATGTAGTTCACAAGTCCCGGAAAGGTGGGGAGTCTTGTTTCCAGACCGGGCCAACTTCTTTGACCCCTCCCAACACAGTCTGAATTTTCAAGTTGTAAACAATTTCTCATGATGCAGGTATTCTACTTGAGCAGTGCCAGCTCCAGGTTTTGGAGGGCCCATGGGCAAGACACCCTCCATGGGCCCCTCTCCTTCAGCGGAGTCTCCCTTCTGGCCAGCATTGTTGCCTGCTGCTCTGCCTCCTATTCCTCGCCATTGCCATCATCCGCTTGCTTGTCAGGCAGTGAGCCAGTGAAAAAGGAGGCAGCAGCATCTACTGCCTTCACACCCCCGCTGTTATCTGAGACAGCGAGGCAGGTGAACAAGCAGCCTGCAGTGGTGAAAAGGAGGGGCAGGTTTGGGAGCTCTTGCCAGCCATGCTGGCACCTGCATGCTGGCCCTGTACCTGAATTACCTTACTGGCAGTAGGTGATTCTGCACTCCTGCATCATCCTGGGTCGTCAAGAGCTTGCTCTTGGCTGTCTTTTGTCATCCCTGTCTTGCTTGTTGCTTTCCTCTTATTCCTGTGTCATGTGGGGGAGAGAACACTTGAGCATCTGCCCCAGTGTTGTTTCATGTCCTCTCACTTCCTCCTTGAGCCAGTTTGAAAGCAGTAGGCTTGCCAGGGGTAGATGTGGCATGTGCACATGTTGTCTGTCTGTCTGTCTGTCTGTCTGGCTGGCTGGCTTTCTTCAGAAAGCATTGTACAGACATTTCATCTTTTTTTCATTAATGGATTTTCTGTGGTAAGAAAAAAGATGGAACAAAAAAGATGGAAGAAGTGCTGGGAAAACATGGAAAGATTACAAGTGGATGACTACAATATCTAGTGCCCCCATAAAATTGACCTGGTATGTATTACTGAGACCTGGGTGGGGGAACTGGGAGGGGTCACTCTCTCTCAGTTGCGCCCTCCTGGGTACTCAATGCAGCACCAACACCGACTCGAAGGTCGGGGAGGGGGGGTTGCCGTGGTCTATAGGAATTCAATCACCCTCTCTAGGCTTCCCGCCCATTTGAGTGCAGATCTTGAGTGTTTGTACTTTGTGTTGGGTACCCGGGACAGATTAGGGATTCTGTTGGTGTACCGCCCACCCCGCTGCCCATCAGACTCCCTGCCTGAGCTGACGGAGGTGATCTCAGACTTGGTGTTGAGGACCTCTAGGATGATGGTCCTGGGGGATCTCAACTTCCATGCTGAGGCCGCCATATCCAGGGTGGCTCAGGACTTCATGGCCACCATGACAACCATGGGGTTGTCCCAACATGTCATCGGCCCAACGCATATAAAAGAACACATGTTTGATCTGGTTTTCTTGACTGGGCAGGAGGATGGTGATCTGAAAGTGGAGAAATTGTCCCTTTGTCATGGTCAGATCACTTCCTGCTGAGGTTTAGACTCCTGGCAGCTTTCCCCCTCTGCAAGGGTGGGGGACCTATTAAAATGGTCCGCCCCTGGAGATTAATGGATTCTGATGGATTCCAGAGGGCTCTGGGGGATTTTCCTGCTGGTATGGCTGGTGCTCCTGTCAAAGCCCAGGTTGCTCTGTGGAATGCAGAGATGACTCGGGCAGTTGACACGATTGCGCCCAAGCGCCCTTTCCCTCTGAGCAGAGCCCAGCCAGCTCCTTGGTATACACCTGAGCCGAGGGCAATGAAGCAAGAGGGGAGATGGCTAGAACGCAGGTGGAGGAAAACTCGTGCTGAGTCTGACCGAACACAGGTAAGAGCCCACTATCGAGCCTACTCTGTGGCGGTGAGGGTGGCAAAGAGACAGTTCTTTTCCACCAGCATTGCATCTTCTCAGTGTCGTCCAGCGGAGATTTTCCGAGTGGTTTGTGGCCTGTTACATTCTAGGCCAGGGAGAGAGACAGTGAAACCCTTGGTGGCATGCTGTGATAAGTTTGCAAGGCACTTTGAAGATAAAGTCACTCAGATTCGTCATGAATTGGACACCACGATTAATGCAGTTCCATCGGTAGAGGCGTTCAGAGCACCATCTGGTCCAGTTTTATTGGATGAGTTTCAGTTACTGAGGCCTGAGGATGCGGACAAGGTGCTTGGCCAAGTCCGATCAACCACTTGTGTGCTTGACCCTTGCCCTTCATGGCTTATTAAATCCAACAAGGAGGGGATGTCTGGCTGGGTCCAGGAGGTTGTAAATTCCTCCTTGAGAGAGGGAGTGGTACCTGCCACTTTAAAAGAGGCAGTAATTAGACCACTCCTGAAAAAGCCCAACCTGGACCCAGAGGATGTTAACAATTATAGGCCAGTGGCCAACATCCCCTTCCTGGGCAAGGTGCTTGAGCGGGTGGTTGCAGGACAGCTCCAGGCACCGTTGAATGAAACGGATTATTTAGATCCATTTCAATCAGGCTTCAGGCCTGGTTTTGGAACAGAAACTGCCTTGGTCGCCCTGTGGGATGACCTCTGCCGGAGAGGGACAGGGGGAGTGAGACCCTGTTGATTCTCCTGGACCTCTCAGCGGCTTTCAATACCATCGACCATGGTATCCTTCTGGATAGGTTGTCTGGGTTGGGAGTTGGAGGCACTGCACTGCAGTGGTTCCGCTCCTACTTGGATGGCCGATTCCAGAAGGTGGTGCTGGGGGATTATTGCTCTGTGCCATGGCAATTGTGCCATGGGGTTCCACAGGGCTCTATTTTATCCCCTATGCTGTTTAACATCTACATGAAACCACTGGGGGAGGTTATCTGGAGGTGTGGGCTGAGGTGCCATCAATATGCGGATGACACCCAGTTCTACCTCTCTTTCTCATCAAAACCAGGTGAGGCACTGGCTGTTCTGAATCAGTGCCTGGGCACGGTAATGGACTGGATGAGGGCCAATGAACTGAAACTTAATCCAGACAAGACGGAGGTACTGTTAGTGGGTGGTTCATCTGCCCAGCTAGGTGATATTCAACCTGTTCTGGAGGGGGTTGCATTCCCCCTAAAGGATCATGTTCATAGTTTGGGGGTGCTCTTGGATCCAGAGCTGTCACTTGAGGCACAGGTGAACTCAGTGGCACGGAGTACTTTTTATCAGCTTAGGCTGGTATGCACAACTACGCCCTTATCTGGACAGAGATAGCCTAGCTACAGTTATCCATGCTCTGATAAATTCTCGTCTGGATTAATGCAATGCGTTATACGTGGGGCTGCCTTTGAAAACGGTCTGGAAACTTCAACTGGTTCAAAATAGGGCAGCAAGATTGTTAACAGGGACTGGCCTGCGAGCTCATATTACACCAGTACTTTTTCAGCT
Source organism: Heloderma suspectum (assembly GCF_057233095.1). Taxonomy (NCBI): domain Eukaryota; kingdom Metazoa; phylum Chordata; class Lepidosauria; order Squamata; family Helodermatidae; genus Heloderma; species Heloderma suspectum. The sequence continues at coordinate 267,445,165 of NC_139459.1, read as the reverse complement.
GCACTGGCTGCCAGTCCATTTCCGGGCCAGATTCAAAGTGCTGGTGTTAACATTTAAAGCCCTTAACGGCTTGGGGCCAGGTTATCTGAAGGATCGCCTCCTCCCATATGTGCCTGCCTGGACCTTAAGATCATCCTCAGCGGCCCTTCTCCGTGAGCCCCTGCCAAAGGAAGTGAGGCGGGTGGCTACTAGGAGGAGGGCTTTTTCTGCTGTGGCACCCCGGCTCTGGAATGAGCTTCCTAGCGGGGTTCGCCTGGCATTGTATTGCCAGGCATTGTATTGCCAGGCATTGTATTCCTTCCGGCGCCAGGTGAAGACCTTTTTATTTTCCCAGGCATTTTAGCTTTCTAAACTTTTAGCTTTGCTGTTTTAAATCTGTATTTTAAACTCCTGCACTGCTGCTAGATTTTATTGTGCTTGTATTGTTATATTGTGGTTTTAATGTTCTATATGTTTTAAATTGTTTTATTGTGTGCTGTTTAGTTTTAATTTTTGTGAACCGCCCAGAGAGCTTCGGCTATTGGGCGGTATAGAAATTAAATAAATAAAATAAAATAAATAAAATTCCATGAATGAGGCAGGACGATGGCATGATAAAAGCGTCATCTGGAAGGATAGCTTTTTAAAGGCAGGGAGGTGTTTTTTTTTTTTAGTGGGAGAGCATTGAAACATGTGATCTTCGACCTATAGTCTCAAGTGGATGGTCTCAGCAAATCCATACTATATGAGTTATCTGAATCTGTAGAACATCCTGAACACTCACAGTAGCTTGGGCCATGTTTCCACAACAATGGAAGGAGAAGCTAATGGTGGAGTACTGCGTCTTTTAAAAGGAACCGGCTTTGCTGTGCTTTGGTCCATGCAGGGTTCCACAAGCAGGTTCTCTGCAGCAGTAAAAATCACTTCACAGAACATACTTCCTAGTGGGGGTTGGAGTGAACGTCATCTGACTGGCAGGGGCTGTCAAACAATAAGAGAGGCTCCCCCCCCTTTCTCCTTTCCCCTGAAACTCCAGATGCACCTCCATTTCAGGAGCAAGCCTCATTCAGCACAATGGGAGTTAATTCCAAGTAGGCACACGTGCTTGTGCTGGGAAAGAGGTGGACGGAGAACACAAAGACGGAAACCAGTCCCCATTTTAACCCACAGGATCTCTATAACAAAGGGTGGAAGTAGTTTCTTCCTAAGGCAATAATCCAAACAAAGGAGAATCGGAGCCTCGAGATCGTGCTTTACCGCATTTAGGGAATTGGGCTTTAAACTGTGCCATGTCAATTGAGGGGGACCTCTGTAAGTTCTGATGTGGGCATTCAGAAGGCAGGCCTCATTCAGCACAATGGGAATTACTTCTGAGGAGTCACTAGCTGGTTTGTGCTGGGACGGGAAATACACAGGAAACTCCCCTTGTCCAAGGTCACGGTGAAAGGCACACCCCTGGGCAGGGCTAACATACCAGAGGTAAATGTGGGGGTTGGGGTACACAGCAACTATACTAAGGTGACCCCGACTGAAGGCAAAGAATCAGACTATAAGCAGTCTCAGGAAATCCAGTTTCTCTGCAATAAGCTCTGGGGTGGCTGCTGGATGGCCAGGACATCATGTATCCCTAATGACCTCTACACACAGCCAGTTTGGAGTAAATCACTCATGGAAACAGGCCCAAAGTATTCTGGGCTGAGATCTTAACCAGGGATGGGGAACCCCCAGCTCATGGTGGGCTCTCTCCTCCAAGCCCTGCCCCCTGGGGAGAGGAATCTCCACTGTAATCTCCAATCACTGATGGGAGGAGTGGCCCTAGGCCTCTGGTTACGCGCTTCAGGACTCTGACAGTGGTATCCCCCGCAGTTGGTTAAAATTAAGTTTTAATTGAAACTCAAAACAAATCAGTGCCCAAATGGAAAGATGGACAGGGGGATGGGCCTCCCAATCTTTTGTAACCACGCCATTGACTACTGTTTTGAGAAGGCTATAGAGATGGCATGATTTGGCTAAAACGGGCGGGGGGGGGGTTGGGGTGAGGCTGAAAATTTAGCTTTAAAACAAGCTAAGTTTGGCCATTTTCAGCCTCCATCATGTCTCACTGCCAAAATTCAGTAGCTAACCACTTTGTTGCTGCCACCAAGACACTGAATTTTGGCGGCACAGCAGCAGGAGGGGTGTGGCCCACGGGCAGGTCCAGGGGATGAAAACTGGCCCCGAGCCTGCCACAGTTGTCCACCCCTGCTCTACATCTTTTTTTTTTTTTTAATGCAAATGAAACCATAGATATCCATCTCTCTCAGACATAGGGGCTTCTTCATGCAAGGCCAACTGTGGTCTAAATTGAGAGCTGAAAAGCACTGAAGCGTTATAGTTCTTTAGTCAACTGTTATTCATGCTTTTGTCTCTTTTCTTTTTATGTAGCCATCTGTCAGGGTTAGGGTTTTTTTTTAAAACCCACTTCACAGATAGCTTACATTTAACAAAACCCATAAGCTTCCTGCATTCAGTCCCACTCATGGCTGATCTAGACTGTTGTTACATTCTCTGAGGTGTGGAGTTCAGCCAGCTATGCTGTACACTTGTGTTGGATGGAACTGCTGTTTTCTGCCTGAGTCATCATCTGTCATAAACGAAGGGAATCAAAGCAAGGGGGGAAATGCTGGAAACCACCATATTTTCCTCAGATTCAAGGGAAGTGGGTAGGGTCAGTAGGTGGAATATCTCATCCCTTGGTGCTGCCAAGAGTGTTATATGCCATACTAGGAGAAATCATGTGCTCAGCAGAGGCAGCAGCAACTCTTCATTCCCTGTCCCTTCCTCTATGCTAGGTTGTTCTTCATTGCTTTACTCTGAAAAGGACAAGCCAAGTAAAGGCTCCAGGGCTGGTGCAAGCTCTCCTGCCACCTGAGGTGGGAGAGCACTCACATGCCACTGCTGTGCCTCCTCCCCAACCCCCCACCACATGCCATATTCCCCCCCACATCTCACCCCCAGCCCCCCCACTGCGTCTCCCACCGTGCCTCATGTCTCCCACCTAACTCCCCATTATTGTTGCTGCTGTTGTTGCTCCATTCTTCTGCTGTGGCAAATACCACAGTGGAAGAGTGGCCAGCGGAGCTCTCCGGAGCACCTGCCTGCCTGGCAGCACCCACCCAGTGGAACCCAGTGGTGGGGAGAACATTTAATTTGCTGTTTCTCCCACTCTGCTGCCTGGGGTGGGCACTTCACCCTGCTTCATGGGAGGATTGGCCCTGAAATGCTGCTGGCCCATTATGGTGTCACCACCATTGGGTAAGCCTGCACAAAACTGAGCATGAAGGGAGGGTGAAGTGAATAGCCCAAGACTGCTCAGTTCCTACTTTGGCTCAGTCTTCTCCCAAAAGAGGGTCTATGACCCCCTGGCAAAGGCGAAGAACAGGCTGAAGGGGCAGGATTGCAGCTGGAGATGGATAGGCATATGGTCAAGGAACACCTAATTACTTTGAATGAGTTCAAATCTCCAGGGCCAGATGAACTGCAACCTAAAGGAACTGGCAGAAGAACTCTCAGAACCACTGTCTATTATCTTTGAGCAATCATGGAGGACGGGTGAAGTGCCAGATGACTGGAGGAGGGCTAAAGTTGTTCCTATCTTCAAACAGGGTAAAAAGGGGGAACCTGGGAACTACAGACCAGTCAGTCTGACATCAGTCCCTGGGAAAATTCTGGACCAGATGATAAAGCAATCCATCTGTAAGCACCTTGAAAACAATGCAGTGATTACTCGAAGCCAACATGGATTTGTCAAGAACAAATCCTGCCAGATGATTCTGATCTCATTTTTTGATCAGGTCACCTCCCTTGTGGACTGTGGGAATGCTGTGGACATCATATACCTCGACTTCAGCAAAGCTTTCAACAAAGTGCCCCATGATATCCTGATGAACAAACTAGCTCAAAGTGGGCTAGATGAAACAACGATCTGGTGGATCCACAGTTGGCTACAGAATTAGACTCAAGTGCTTATCAATGGGATCTTCTCAAACTGGGAAAAGGTAACGAGCGGGGTACTGCAGGGCTCAGTCCTGGGCCCAGTGCTCTTCCACATTTGTATTAATGACTTGGAGGAGGAGGTGCAGGGAATGCTGATCAGATTTGCAGATAACACCAAATTGGGCGGGATAGCTAATACCTTGGAAGACAGAAAGAAAATTCAAAGTGATCTGGATAGACTGCAGCGCTGGGCAGAAAACAAGAGAATTACATTTAATAGGGATAAATGCCAAGTTCTGCACCTAGGAAAAAGAAACCCAAATGCACCGTTACAAGATGGGGGATACATGGCATAACAACACTACAAGCGAGAAGGATCTTGGAATTGTTGTCGATCACAAGCTGAATATGAGCCAAGAATGTGATGTGGCTGCAAAAAAGGCAAATGCTATTTTGGGCTGCATTAACAGAAGCATAGCTTCCAAATCCTGGGAAGTACTAGTTCCCCTCTACTCAGTACTGGTTAGGCCTCATCTGGAGTACTGTCCAGTTCTGGGCACCACACTTTAAGAAGGATGCAGACATGCTGGAGAGGGTTCAGAGGAGGGCAACAAAGATGATTGGGGACTGGAAACAAAGCCCTATGAAGAGAGACTGAAAGAACTGGGCATGTTTAGCCTTGAGAAGAGAAGACTGAGGGGAGATATGATAGTACTCTTCAAGTACTTGAAAGGTTGTCACAGAGAGGAAGGCCAGGATCTCTTCTCGATCATCCCAGAGTGCAGGACACGGAATAATGGGCTCAAGTTACAGGAACCCAGATTCCAGCTGAACATCAGGAAAAACTTCCTGACTGTTAGAGCAATACGACAATGGAACCAATGACTTAGGGAGGTGATGGGCTCTCCCACACTGGAGGCATTCAAGACGAGGCTGGACAGCCATCTTTCGGAGATGCTCAGACTTGGATTCCTGCATTGAGCAGGGGGTGGACTCGATGGTCCTGTAGGCCCCTTCCAACCCTACTATTCTATTATTCTTTGATTCTATGAGAGTAGTGGATGCTGGATGGGGGGAAGGTAAGATGTCAGCCTCAGTGCGCCCTTCACAGGTGCATGGGCGAAGGGCAGGTAAATGCCCAATATGTCAGCTGCTGCTGCTGGGCCTAGTAACAGAGGCCCAATGATTTAAATCTATAATAATAAAAGTGGATTTTATGTATCTATGTATTTATTTATTTGCTATACCTCCCAATAGCCGAAGAGCACACAATAAAATAAGAGAATGTGTGTCTATCTGTCCATCTGTCAGCACCATAGCACCAAGCTTTCATAGCACCATGAAACGTAGACATCTGAAATTTGGCATATATACTAAGGGAACCCTATGGATGTGCACCTCAGAGCTATTTTGTTTTTAAAACAGATTGATTAGTTTTAATTATTGTAAATATGTCCCTGTGGTTGAAACCTGCAGGAATATTTTCAGTCACTAGGGGCAGACTTCCACAATCAGCACATAGTTTTGCAGTTCATACAGTTTGAAGCCTCAGGAAATTACTAGGCCAAGAGCTAGATTTATATCAATCAATCAATCAATCAAAATATGCCTGTCCCTCCCCCCTGCTCTGAGGCAGCCCACGCTCAAGGGAATGGAGAAAACAGACCACTCCCTCAGATAACTATAGAGGTGTACCATGTCAGGGGTCGTGTAGGGCTGCCAGTGGGCATGGCATCTCTCAGACAGGGCGGGCACAACTCTGACAGCTGTGTAAGTTTGCTTGAAGTAGGGATGTCAGAGAATTCCGCCACAGATCTCAGTGAGGCCAAATGCCAGTGCATTCGGTCCCCCAAAATCTGTGGCGGAATGGCCTGCCACCCCCTCGCCCCCCCGCGGATCCCCCCATTTGCAGTCTGGCATTTGGGTTTATTTTTTTACAGAGACATAATAGGCTACGTAAAGACTTACGTAGCCTATCACATCCTGGCAAAAAAAAAAAGGCGTACACAAATGGTGGCGGCTATGGCCGCCGCCATTTGCGTTCCTTATTTTTCACCGTCTTAGTCTACATAAATATTTACGTAGACTATGACAGCGAAAATAAAGGGGAACGCAAATAGTGTAGTGGGCGCTATTTGCGTCCCTTTTTGATTCGCCGTTTTAGCCTACGTAAATATTTATGTAGGCTAAAACGGCGAATCAAAAAGGGACACAAATAGCGCCCAGTACGCTATTTGCGTTCCCCTTTATTTTCGCCGTAATAGTCTACGTAAATATTTAAGTAGACTAAGGCGGCGAAAAATAAGGAACGCAAATGGCGGCAGCCGTAGCTGCCGCCATTTGCGTATGCCATTGTTGTTGTTGTTTTTTTACCCAGCAGCCACCGCGGCCAGAAATCCAGCTGCGGACAGCCCCGGCCTGGCTGGCTGCTCCGCGGAGCCACCGTGGAGCACAGCCGGCCGTCGAGGATTCCAGGGGGGAGGACCGGGGGAGGACCCCCCCGTCGAGGATTCTGCGGGGAGGGACGGAACGCCTCCCCCCCCATGAACAGAATCCACGGAAAGGTAAGCGACTTTCTTACATCCCTAGCTTTTGGTACATCCCTAGACTTGGATTCTTGCATTGAGCAGGGGGTTGGACTTGATGGCCTTGTAGGCCCCTTCCAACCCTAATATTCTATGCTTCTATGATTCCCCTATGCAAAGCATTTTTATTTTTTTTTACATCTGAGCACAGTTACACACATTATTTACTTACTATAGATATTTTTGTACCAGTGTTCAATCACATTCTCAGGGCATTCCACAAGAAAGAAAAAGACAATTAAAATTTAAATATAAACAACATGTAATAACGATTACATACATGCACACAGCAGCAAAACACAGCAAGAACACAATTGATCTAAGAAGCTTGGGAAAATTAGAAGGTCCTTGCCTGGCAACGAATTGACAGTAAATGAGGCAGCAGGCAAGCCTCTCTGGGGACAGCATTCCACAACTGGGAAGTCAGCGTGTATGAATGAATTAGCGTGTCAAAAAAGAGAAAATGCAGCACCAAAAAAGAGGATAAAAGAGGATACCGTTTTGCATAAATTTTGCATACGCTAATTTCTATCTATAGATGCAAATTTAGAAATCATCCTTGCAATTTAAATAGAAATACATTAAATCTCACCATAGTGTGACCTGGTGACCTGTGTGCCTTGCTCAGTTGGTGCTGTTGATGGGCACCTTCAGGGCCCAGCTTTTCCTTCCAATGGTTCATCATCTTTAAATTGGCCTTGGTCTGGACAGCCCTTCAGCTAAAGCATGCATTCAAAATAGAGGACAGTCCTCTGGCAGCTCTTCAAATAGAGGAGTGTCCTCTGTAAAACAGGACATCTGGCTACTCTACCACTGAGAAGGCCCTCTGGTAATTACCCACCTTACCTCAGGTGGCAGGGGTACCTGCAGGAGGCTCTCTGTTGAAGATCTTTTGTACAAGTGGTTACATATGGATCCAGGCCTCTAGCACTCCAACTTAAAATGGCTGCTTCCTACATTCTTAGCATCACTTCTGTAAGCAGGCTTAGTCCTGGGTCTCTGAACTCTCCCCTAATCAGCTTGTGTATCAAGAGTTGTTCCTACCATTGGGACATAATAGTCCCAGCAGAGCCCCACTGGGACCAGCATGCCAGTTTAGATTTTGTAGGGGACAATAGTTCATGTGTTCACCAGCTGCTTGGAAATCTTTCCATGGCTTTGGGTCATAAGTGCAGATTGTTATAATAGTTAGGGCTGGTAATTTAGTATGCAGTATTTATTCTGGCTTGCTTTAAGAAATTCAGTTCATGGAGGTCCCGCTTGGTTATGGTGGTGTTGGGCTGAAGAGAGAGACTTTATACACAGGAGTGAATGTCTGGAAGGGAGGGTTATGTGCACCCTCAAGTGTATATATGCCAGTGGGCTGATCTGATTATATTGTTGGGAATTTATACTCCAGAATCCAATTATCATTGTAGACAGAGAACTGAGGCTTCTTTATCTCCTTCCTGCTTGAATTCAGGAGTAGAGATCCAAGAAGTAAACAGGCATGCCAAAAATTCTGTCTCTAATACTGCATTTTGGAAATGTGTCAGGATTAAACATAAATTATGAAAAATCAAAGATGTTAAGTTTAAATGTGACTGAGTCAGAACAGGATGACTGTTCCCCAAAACATAATTCCATAATTCCCAACAACATAATCAGGTCAGCTCACTTGTCTAGTAAACTTTACTAAAAATTGCAGTGAAATAAAATGTATTAGATGGAACAAATTAAAATAAAGTAATCAAGTATAGCAACTTGCACGCACACACACACACACACACACACACAAAGAGTGCTTCACAAATTATATACAGTACTTATTCTGAAATGCACACAGCATATGCAAGGGAAGCAATATGCTACAGATGACAGTCTGTTGCAAATGGAAACTGACTGGGTCAAAGGCATCAAGGAAGCCTAGGCATGGTGGACACAAACCGAGCTGGTTTCATAAGTAGTGGACCATTTTTCCTCTCCAGAGGAGCCTGCAATAGTTCCCCAAGGGGTTAGTTGCTGCACAGATATGGTAGCCCCTGATAGGTGGGTAGGTAGTGCAAGATTGCACCTAGACTTCAGTGAGGCCTACCTAGGGATGTTGGAGAAACCTGCAATGGAACCAAATGAGTTTGGATTTTCATGATTCCAACCTGCGGATTCTGCAGTGGACCAGCTTTTCCCCTGTCGGGCGGATTCTGTGGACCTGTGGACCGTTTGTCTAACTTTCCCAAATTTTGTTGTAGAAAAATGCACAAAATTAAAATGCACAAAAACACCCCACCAAAAATGTGCATTTCCCCCATAGGTTAAAGTGTGAATATGTGCATTTCGGGGGGATTTGCATATTTTTGCATGTGCAAATTTGCGAAAATTCAGAAATAAAAACAAATTTGATTCTATCCAAGGCTAGACTATAGAACGAAAGGCACCTGACAATCCATGAAACATGGATGGAATGGATTTTACACAGTCTGTACATCCCTAGGCCTACCTGGGTTATGACAACTGAGGACTGCTGACCAAAGGGAAGTCCAGATAATCTCACAGTGATGCAGTGACCATGCAGTATAGTTTTCATGCGCTGTGTATTTATTGAATACAGGGTAGAAGAATGGTCATTTGATGAGCTCAGCTCCAGGTATTTGCAGCAAAGGCACCCCAGTCGCCATTCTGCATGGTTGCTGTGTGAGCAGTGGCGTAGTGCAGCCAGGGCTCACAGGGTCGAAGTGCTGGGACTTTTTGATTAGCAGGGATGCTGGCGCCCTCTGCCACCCCCACCTGCCTTAGACTTCCCTGTTCCCTCTGTGCTTAGCTGCAGTCCTCATGGTAGCTGTATGTGGTGGGAGAAGAGCCTGGTTTTCCCCAGCAACAATATATTGCTCTGAGCTACAGAGCTCTATTACAGAGCTACCCTTGTTGTAATGCAAAGTATTGTGGGGTGGCTTGGTCTTGAATGTGGCTTAGTCTTCAGTGGACAATTGAGACCCATTAGCTATTAAAGGACCTGCTCCCAGTGGAAATGAAAACTGCTAGAACTGGTTTATTGACTTTGAGGTAAAAGTGTTTCTACCAGGGGCTGGGAAAAGGAACTCCTGAAAATTTTTGAGCTTGCATGTGTGGGGGCAGGTTGGTGGGGTGTTATTTTGGAGAGGGAAAGAGAGGCAAGGAATCATGAGTCATGGCTGCCAAATGAAGCACGGGGGCGGGGGGAATTGCTCTTGTTCAGCCCAGTGGTTTTCTAGCCAACCATTTGGGCTGTGATATCTTATCAGTCCCCCTTCATGGATCACTGCCTTGTTGTGGCGAAGGGGCTTGCGTAACTCAGTGAAGCCATAAGCTATGCCGTGCAGGGCCACCCAAGACGGACAGGTCATGGCAGAGAGTTCTGACAAAATGTGGTCCACTGGAGAAGGAAATGGCAACCCACTCCAGTATTCTTGCCAAGAAAACCCCATGGAACATATCACAAGGCTAAAAGAGTTGACGCCGGAAGATGAGACCCTCAGGTCGGAAGGTGTCCAATATGCTACTGGGGAAGAGCAGAGGGTATTTCCAAGTAGCGCCAGAAAGAGTGAAGCGGCTGGGCCAAACCCGAAAGGACACTCAGCTGTGGATGTGTCTGGTGGTGAAAAGAAAATCCGATGCTGTAAAGAACAATATTGTTTAGGAACCAGGAATGTCAGATCAATGAATCAAGGTAAGCTGGAGGTGGTCAAACATGAGATGGCAAGATTGAACATCGACATCTTGGGAATCAGCGAACTAAAATGGACAGGCATGGGCGAATTTAATTCAGGTGACCATCATATCTACTATTGTGGGCAAGAATCCCTTAGAAGAAATGGAGTAGCACTCATAGTCAACAAAAGGGTGGGAAAAGCAGTACTGGGGTACAATCTTAAAAATGATAGAATGATCTCAGTACGAATCCAAGGCAAACCATTCAACATCACAGTAATTCAAGTCTATGCCCCAGCCACTGAGGCCGAAGAAGCTGAGGTTGATCAGTTCTATGAAGACCTACAACACCTTCTAGAACTAACACCAAAAAAAGATGTCCTCCATCATAGGGGATTGGAATGCTAAAGTAGGAAATCAAGAAATCACTGGGATAACAGGCAGGCATGGCCTGGGTGTACAAAATGAAGCAGGACAAAAGCTAATAGAGTTTTGCCAAGAGAACATGCTGATCATAGCAAACACTCTTTTCCAACAGCGCAAGAGGCGACTCTACACATGGACGTCACCAGATGGTCAATATCGAAATCAGATTGATTATGTCCTTTGCAGCCAAAGATGGAGAAGCTCCATACAGTCAGTAAAAACAAGACCTGGAGCTGACTGTGGCTCAGATCATGAGCTGCTTCTTGCAAAATTTCGTCTTAAATTGAAGAACGTCGGGAAAACCACTAAACCGTTCAGGTATGACCTAAATCATATCCCTGATGAATATACAGTGGAGGTGAGGAATAGATTTCAGGGATTAGACCTGATAGACAGAGTGCCTGAGGAACTATGGACGGAGGTCCGTAACATTGTTCAGGAGGCAGCAACGAAATCCATCCCAAAGAAAAAGAAATGCAAGAAAGCAAAGTGGCTGTCTGATGAGGCTTTACAAGTAGCTGACGAAAGAAGGGAAGCGAAAAGCAAGGGAGAAAGGGGAAGATATACCCAACTGAACGCAGAGTTCCAGAGAATAGCAAGGAGAGACAAGAAGGCCTTCTTAAATGAACAATGCAAAGAAATCGAGGAAAACAACAGAATGGGAAAGACTAGAGATCTCTTCAAGAAAATTGGAGATCTCAAGGGAACGTTTTCTGCAAAGACGGGCATGATAAAGGACAAAGAAGGCAGGGACCTAACAGAAGCAGATGAGATTAAGAAGAGGTGGCAAGAATACACAGAAGAACTATACAGGAAAGATCTGAATGTCCCTGGTAGCCATGATAGTGCGGTCACTGAACTTGAGCCGGACATCCTCGAGAGTGAAGTCAAGTGGGCCTTAGGAAGCATTAGTAACAACAAAGCTAGCGGAGATGACAGTATTCCAGCCGAGCTATTTAAAATCCTAAAAGATGATGCTGTTAAAGTGCTGCATTCAATATGCCAGCAAATCTGGAACACTCAACAGTGGCCACAAGACTGGAAAACGTCAGTTTACATTCCAATTCCAAAGAAGGGCAACGCCAAAGAGTGTTCAAACTACCGCACAATTGCGCTCATTTCACATGCCAGCAAGGTGATGCTCAAAATCCTACAAGCTAGGCTTCAGCAGTATGCGAACCGAGAACTACCGGAAGTACAAGCTGGGTTTAGAAGAGGCAGAGGAACTAGAGATCAAATCGCCAACATTCGCTGCATCATGGAGAAAGCAAGAGAATTCCAGAAAAACGTCTATTTCTGCTTCATTGACTACGCTAAAGCCTTTGATTGTGTGGATCACAACAAACTGTGGCAAATTCTTAAAGTGATGGGAGTACCAGACCACCTTACCTGTCTCCTGAGAAACCTGTACGAGGGTCAAGAAGCAACAGTAAGAACCAGACATGGAACAACCGATTGGTTCAAAATTGGGAAAGGAGTACGACAAGGCTGCATATTGTCACCCTGCTTATTTAACTTATATGCAGAGTACATCATGAGAAATGCCGGGTTGGATGAATCAGAGGTCGGAATTAAGATTGCTGGGAGAATTATCAACAACCTCCGATATGCAGACGATACCACCCTAATGGCAGAAAGCGAAGAGGATCTCAAGAGCCTCTTGTTGAGGGTGAAAGAGGAGAGTGCAAAAGCTGGTTTGAAACTCAACATTAAAAAAACGAAGATCATGGCATCTGGCCCCATCACTTCCTGGCATATAGAAGGGGAAGAAATGGAAGCAGTGACAAGATTTTACTTTCTTGGGCTCCAAGATCACCGCAGACGGTGACTGTAGCCATGAAATTAAAAGACGCTTGCTCCTGGGGAGGAAAGCTATGGCCAACCTAGACAGCATAGTGAGAAGCAGAGACATCACCTTGCCGACAAAGGTCCGTCTAAGCAAAGCTATGGTTTTCCCAGTAGTAATGTATGGCTGTGAGAGCTGGACTATAAGGAAGGTTGAGCGCCGAAGAATTGATGCTTTCGAACTGTGGTGCTGGAGAAGACTCTTACGAGTCCCCTGGACTGCAAGGAGGTCAAATCAGTCCATCCTAAAGGAAATCAACCCGGAGTGCTCATTGGAAGGACAGATAATGAAGCTGAAGCTCCAATATTTTGGCCACCTAATGCGAAGAGAAAACTCCCTGGAAAAGACCCTGATGCTGGGAAAGACTGAAGGCAAAAGGAGAAGGGGACGGCAGAGGATGAGATGGCTAGATAGCATCACGGATGCAATGAATATGAACTTGAGCACGCTCCGGGAGACAGCGCAGGACAGGAAGGCCTGGCGTGCTATGGTCCATGGGGTCACGAAGAGTCGGACACGACTGAATGACTGAACAACAACAACATCTTATCAGTCATGATCCTGACCCTAGGCTAGCTTGTCTGTGGGGACTACAAGAATTGCTGCTTTATTACCGCGGAGCTATGTTATCCAAAGGTTCTAAGCTGAAATATAGGCATTTTTTCTGCTGTGTGAACTGCAGCTGCTCCTTCACCCTTCAGTATTTGCAAACGTCTTTCAGAAAACCTAGACAGCTGTGAACAGTCTGACCCAGCTAACTCCTCCCTCCCTCTCCCCCCCGCTTACTCTACTGGCTCTTTGAGGAACTGAACATCTGGTTACTGGAATGTTTCCAGACCTAACTGTTATGGCTAGCACCAAGTCTTCCAGCACTCTGCAGCAGCAGCAACACCATCAATCACTACTCTAAGCCCTGCTGGAGCAAGCCTGCATGGTGTGTGGACAACCCTAGACATTCCAGGATACCCAGGCATCTTTTCCTCTCCTTTTACCACCATACCATCGATTTTGCTGTCCAAGGAGTAGGATATGGGGACTACAAACAAGACATCTGTCCAAACTTCCTGTCTCTGGAAGGGGCCAGGCTGTGCTCTGCTAAGCAAGACCAAAAAAGAAAAGAAAAGAGGACTTGGCTTTTTTTTAACAAGAGATGGGGGAAATTAATTAGCATTCTGTTTCCATCTCTTGCTTCATTGGTTGCATGCGTGTATTCAAAGAGTTATAAATTACACTATCCACCCGCTCTGAAACATCACCTCTTCTCTGCTCCCACCAGTGACATTTCCTTGCCCTTCTCTTCGTTTTGGAAAATGATAGGGTGAAACTAGCCAGCAAATTTTGGCAGCACCATTGACCCTTCAGTAGCCCCCTCTTGAGATTTCAATGTGGGGGATCTCAATTATCCCACGTCTCCTGGCCAGTACTGATCCTTCCCCCTCATTGCCACCACCATCTTGGAATAAAGTGTCCACGTGTGAGGTCTGCAAGAGAGAGAGAGAAAGAGAGAGTTCACTAATGCAGGGGCTGAGTGATACAGGCTACATCCCTGCAACTCTTATGGTATGGAACCTTCCATGTTTTTATTATGAAAGCCATTTCGTATTAATCCAGCTTTCTAATACCTCATCTTCTTCTCTCAGCCACATACTCCCATCTACAGGGAATGTTGTAAGAATTGCACTTAGGAAACTTGAAATGTGCAGTTCAAATGATGCTTTAAAAAAAATTCACCTGAGAGCTTATCCCTTATTAACAGTGTAATCCTATTGTGCATGTCTACTCAGAAGTAAATCCTATAGAATTCAATGGGACTTAATCCCAGGCAAATGGATGCAATCCCATCCATGTCTACTTAGATACAAGTCCTACTGAGTTCAGTGGACTTTCTCCCAGACATGCAAGTATAGGATTGCAGCCTAAATCGTGCTAATGTTCCCATGATCAGCCTGGAGCCTAGGCAGATGTCTCCTCCTGACCTTGCCCTTGTCCTGCCTCTCCTCCTGCAGTAATGGACCTGTTTTCCTTATTTTAAAAAATGGTTGAATTACAGGGATGCACTAAGTCTACGTTAGACCTTTTCCCATTTTTGCAACCTCTCTCCCACTCTGAATACACATGATGCAATAACTAACCTGTTGCATTCACCTGATTTCCATCTCTTTATCCAGTTACTGGAGTCATTTCTCACCATTCCTGTCCTTTGCCTTCCATAACCTCAGCCACCTCATCTTTGGCAACCTTTCTGCTATTGGTCAGTTGGACTGGTCAGTTTTCCTTTTGAATTTTTATTTCTCAGGGTAATTTGTTGTTTTGAATATTTTTGATGGAGGGAGGGATATTTCAAATGTGTAGCTACGCAGCTGTGTACAACAGGGCATACTGATCAGATTTCCCTCCTTTTTTCCCCTTCAACCACGTGACTATGGAGCTGTGTGGCTGTGCACAACTGCATGGAGTTGCGCTTCTCATTTTGTACTTTTTCATTCAGACGTCCAGAACAAACAGCTGGATGTTGTGTCATGGAAGCACCTTTGGGGGAAAAATGAACGTTCAGAAGTGCAGTGCATCAGGGAAATGGCTTGCAAAGAAATTATAGATTAGGGAAAACTAAGTACAAAAATGCATGTATTAGGAGACATGTGTACAATTTTTCATGCAATTGGTTTTTTTAATCTCAAAATTCGGATGAACTGAAGTTAAGACTGGAAAAATGAGAAACTGAGAAAAAACAAAATGGACAGATTCATCCATCACAAGTGATCACACATCTCTCCCTTCTGTTGCATTCCATGCCAAAGCCCATACAAACAGAGGTCCAATTTGCACGATTCTTCCTGCTTAAAAGAAAATGGGAGGTGGGGGGAGGAGAGATCATAGAACGAAGATGACAGGTTTCCCCTTATGACCTGGACCCCCTGAACAACTCTTAAAGATGTCTTGCCTCTTTAAGAGTCCCACCTTCTTTCTTTTACCTTCCCCTTTCCACTAACATGGGGTTTAGGCTATAGGCATGGGGTGACTGACGCTCTAGACACTGGGTTTAACCACAACAGTTTACGGGTAAATTAAAGCAAGCAAATTACAACTAAAGGTATTTACACAATAGAGCTGAGTGAGACAAAAGGCATTAAGAGAAAATGAAAGTAGCAAAACGCACATTCCTTTACCCTAGCTGCATTTAGACTTCTCCAAGCTGCTGCTTCTTGCTCTCTCTTCAAGCTCTGGTCTCTCTGATGCTACTGTTACTGCTGTGGTCTTTCTGACTCCCTCTTTTTATACCCTCCTGCTTCAAAACCTAAAGTACTGTTTCAAACCTGAAGAGATCAAACTTAAGTGGGGAAATCAAACTTCCCTTCTCAAGAGGTTACAACAAAACCTCTCCTCCCAACATAAAAACGCAGGCTTCTAAGCCTGAGCTTTTTTCCCTTTTGCCTCTGTAGGCCTCAAATCTTCACAAGTAATGCCCACCCCCAATTGTGTGGTGGAGGGAAAAGGCATAGGACTGCTGCTCCTCCAGAACCCGAAGAGGATTACTGGCCTAGTAACTGGACCATAGTCGAACTGCAGTAGTGTGGCTCTGGACATCTGACTATGTTGGGTGCTTCCTTTGTGAATACGTTAAAGTGTAGGCTACTACGGATTGAGTAGTGTGTGCGAACAAGAGCTGACTTCAGCTTTTTCTGTTCAAGACATGGTTTTATTACTAAGATGGAAAGTTAAATGATGGGATAATCAAGAGCAAATGAGAAGGTATGGTTGTTATTTATTCAGTTTTTTAAAAGCCACTTACAGTTGATGTAGCCAGTTGGAGATGAACCTATAAGATTGAGGACTTCTTTTCAGTTTAATAATACAGAAACAAATATTGTGCAGTGGCTAAAGCACAGGGCTGCAAATCTCTGTATGGTGTCTGGGGATCACCTTTATTTGTTTAAACTTTATTATATGTATATTCTTCCCTTACATTTGGCTCTTGCTGGTTTTCTCCCATCCAGATTGGTGACTAAATCCACACCTGCTTAGCTTTGGTAATGCTACAACATATGGTGTTCCCAAGCATTCACACTGGGCCCCTACTATACATGGTCAGGCTGCTTAAATCAAGGTCAGGTGGATTTAAGCAGCCCCATCATGTGTACGAGTATGGCTTTGGTTTTGGACCTAGATAAGGAAGTGGAATGAAATATGGGTTGGAAGAAAGCACTTTGCACATTAGAAGCAGTGTAGAAATGGTTACTAATCATGAAAAAATGCCCTCCCCTCTTAAGTAAATATGACTTAAGGAGCAGTATCTACCACTGCTACTCTACTTATGCTACTGACATACCACTAGAATAAGCAACCTCTCTAGCAGTATGCCAATAGTGTAAGCTGGGATGGTGGGTTTCCCCAGAAAACCAGTCGCGCTAGCTTATGCTATTGGCATGCTGCTAGAAGTCGCTTACGTTAGCAGTACATCAATAGCATAAGTGGAGTGGCAGTGTTGGATACTGCCCAAAGACCCAGACTTTTGTGTTTGAGCGTTGACACTGTTTACTCCTAGCATGATCCTTAGGAACATCCTTGCCTGCTAGGAGTCTGTGCTAGGGAGTGTGGTTTCTTAGAGCACACTATAAACCTGGGAATTGCAGTTTTGTGAAGACTAGGCTATGGCTCTGTAACATATAATTTTAAGGGCCCTGACAAAATAAGAATTTCAGGGTCCCTTGGGGGAATGCCATAATAATGAAAACTGCTTTAAACATCTGCTTATGTGAGCTTTTATCTTCAAAGTATGGGTGGTATCCAAGTAATCTCTCCTGCTGATGGAATGGCTTCCATTAGTGATTCCCCCTTCCCCATGCAGCCCCCCCGTGCCCTCAAAATCTGCTCCAGAGGAATCCTCCAAGTAGGGTGGCCAGGTATCCTCTTTTATAGACTACAGTCCTCTATTTGAAGGCTTCCAGTGGACTTTCCTCTATTTAAAAGGTGTCCTCTATTTGAAGGGCTGTCTAGTTCAAATCCAGTATAAAGATAAAGAACCATCCTAACGAAGAGCTGGGCCTGGGAGTTGCCCATCAACAGCACCTGGACAGCAGACTGAGCAAGGCACCCAGGTCACCTGGTCACTGTCTGCTGAGATGTACTGTATGCGTATTTACATTATAATTATTATTTCTAAATTTACATCTGTCTGTATAAATTAGCATATATTTTAATGCAAATCGGTGTCCTCTTTTGTTCTGTTTTTTGGTTTATGCATGCCTTCTTTTTTGGCGATTCACAAGTGCCCTCTCTCTCCTCCAGAGCAAATTTGGTGGGTGTGCAGGAGGATGCATGGAGGAGGAAAGAAGGCGGAAGTGCCGTTGCACGAGCAGACATCCAGTTGCGTGATGTTGGATGGAGCCTTCAGATACCAGTGGAGAATGGCAAGTTCTGTGCTCTTGGGTAGAAATCCCAGGAGAGACCCCTGTCTGAAACCTTGCGGACCTGCTGCTTGTCAGAGTAGACTGGACCAGCTATATAGCTAATTACATGGTAGTGGTCCAAATTGGGTGCTTTCATACAGAAGGCTTAGAGTGAAACTACACACTACATTAAATGCATAGTGTGCAGCTGGGCTTCACTTATTTTTTTTTACCCCCAAGTGAGCATTCAGGGCCCCAGTCCAGATCAGGACCACCATTCATGGGTAGGGGAGTTTTAAACCTCCCACCCACTCCCCAGCTGCTTTGTTTCCCTACATCCAAACCGCCACGTACAGGGGCTAAAGAAGGAAAGAAAAAACCTCCATTGGCACCAATGGAGGTCCCCCCCCCCACATTTTAGTCCCCACTTGTGTGTAGATTTGGGGAGAATTTAGGGGGGAGCAGCTAGTGGGGAGATTTAAACCTCCCCTGCCTGCAGACAGTGGTCCAAGTTCAGATTAAGACCCTGCACACTTACTTGGAAGTAAAAAGAGAGAAAGCTGACCATGTTGGTTTGAGACACACACTACAAACTGTTTTGGAGTTGACACCAAGTAAGACTTTGGACTCTTCTGCTAGCTAGTTTGGAACCAGTTGTAGGATCATATTTACCTGCTGATCTAGCTTTGGGTGTCAGTTTTAATGACACACTCTCAGCTGCACACAGCAGCCTGGTTTTTAGCATCGGATATTTCATAACAGTGGGATCTGTAAGTTGCTCCAGCCAAAAGTGTAAAGCTCAGATTCAAGAGCAAATGACGTAGCACAGAGTGGACTCTTTGGAGCCCTAAACCTCTGACAGAATACCTTGCCAAAAATGAAAGAAAGAAAGAAAGTTGGAAACCCCTCGGAGAATACAAGCCTGTAATTCTATTCAGTCAGCAATCCAAGTCACTTTGAACCATACGGCACTCCATTCCTCATATACAAGGCACCTGCTACTGCTGTCCAGAATATGTCAGTCCAATTTGTGTTTTCTTTCCAGCTCATGCATCCTCCCCTTAGCTCAAGGATTTTTGCTTTAAGGCTTGTGAGGTGAAAGACGGAATCTCCCTGTGCTCAAAAGCAGTCCTAGAAGTGTCTTCTAATAGGTGGAAACATCCTTGCAACTGCCATTCCACTCTGCGCTAGTGAAGGTTCTCACCATGACTGGAAAGCTTTTCTGGAGAGGGTTTTTTTGGATGATGATGATAATGATGATGGTGAGCATTAGACAATTAGTCAGCATCACTTCTTGGACTTCTGCCTTGTTGTCACAGGCCCAGCATTACTCTGCTTTAAGCAACAGCACAGCAACATGCCATGACTTGGAGAGGATGTGTGACTACACTGTGGTAATTGTTGTCAGGCTGGGTGGGAGGGGTGAAGTCTGTCTCTATGCTTGTCATACAATATTTATGTAAAGAGCCATCAGAACCTGCATACATCCAGGGAGAATGCAAAGCATATGTTAACTGTAGTCCACCAGCCTGGAAATACTAACCAGATCAGCTTGCACGTGGTCGATATGCCGTTGGCTCTGCAAAGATATCATGGGTGGTCTCCTGAAGGGCTTGTGTGTCTCCAGTTTGCCTAGGTTCTTAACTATGTCAGGACAGAGATGGTGCCACATCCATGGCAGGTAAACAGGGCACTCTTGAAAGCAGGAATTAAACAATTTAGGGCACAATCCTATAACCTCCACCTTTGATGACCCTAAGCCTCTGAACTTGGAGGCTTCCAATCATCCAAATGCAGAGCAGGAGGTGCAGCGGAGGTGACTTTGCCTCCCTGTCCTCCCACTCTGCATGTTTGCTAGATGGGCTTTTTTTTTGCCCATCTAGCTGGGGTGGCCTGGAGGGGGAGGGAAGGAAGCTGGAGAGGCCTCGGGATAGCTCATAGCCCAGCCTCTCCAGCCCCCTCCCTGCCCCCCAGAACACCCCCTCTATACCCTCTCCGTTGCTTTTCTGACTCAGAGAGGCAGCCAGCATTCCAGCTGTGAGAGGGAGAGGGAGGGTAGCGTGGATTCCCAGCTCCAATATAGGAGCCCTGTCTCCAGCCTCAGATCTGGGAATCCAAAGTATCCTATGGCCTCTAGGGGCCATAGGATTGCTCTCCCCAATTGCCATCCTAAGCATATTAGCAAAAAGTAAGCCCCATTGAAATCAGTGGGGTTTATTTCAGAGTAAGCACCTTTAGGATGGGATGATTAAGAAGAATGGGGATCCTCTTCATCGACATCATCATCATCATCAATTTATAGCCAGACTTTCTACCAAAGAATGGCACTCAAGATGGCCAATGATAAAATCCAGATTAAGAAAACAAAGTCCTAATTAAAACATCACATTCAAACAAATTAAAAATACAATTAAAAACACAACAATAACAGAAATAAACAGCACCAACCAGTTAAAAAAACCCCTTCATATCTACAGATTTCAGTGGTGATTTGGAAATGAGAAAGTGGTCTCTGTCCAAACATTTATGTACCGCTTGTGTAAAATAAAGGCTGGCTGTCCATAACATTGCATCCATATTAGGCACAAAATGCCTATGATAAATGTTTTCAAGTTGTTTCAAAGCCATCATTCTGAAATGTGGGAAGCAAAGATGTTCTCATGATTGGTTGGTTGTGTTAAATCCTAAAATGATACATCTGTTAGAAAAGAAAAAGAAAAGATGGAAGGAAAGGCGGAGAGTACTCTTAGGATATCATCCAACCCTCACAGAAATCAAAGGGAGAAATTAAATAGCTGTTAGATCAGTCACCCCCGTGGTGGTGTTTTAAATATGCAAACAGATTTTCATGCCTGTGGCTTGCATTAAGAGAGCAGAGGGCTCTGCTCCCTAAACGTGGTTATTTCTTGCTCATTTAATCGTTCTTTTGTTTGGCTAGGGGGGTGGCTGCACGAAGCACGGAGACGTTTTGCAGATACTAGTGACCCAGAAATTTCCTCTTTGTATAATGAGCCATATCTTCTTGTTTGGGTTCTCCATGAGCATTCATTACATTATTACTTTACTTTACATGACATTATTACTGTGCAGCATCATTAGAGCAATTACCGTTCTCAGTTCTTCGTAAGAGCTCCAGGAAATGTCTAGCTCCAGCTTTACCAATAGGCGCAAGTGCTGTGCTGCAGATCAAGTGTCCTCCTATCAACAAACAGGAAATATAATATTGGCTCAGTACCATCAGTGTTAGAAATCTTGTCAGAATAGTTTACTTCTGCTACATGGCCATATGTATACTTAATTCCACTGATAACTGCGGGAGATAAGGGACCCTTCCTGCCCTAGATATTGGACTCTGGAGAGGTGTAGTTGATCACAAAAGGCCAATGCATGGTCATTTGGCATGTTACAGAGCCATCCTAAGTGGGGCCTGGAGTTTCACAGCCAATCATCCATCACTTCCAAAGCCTGGCTGGGGTGGGAAGTGGGGTGGATCTTTGTGTCCCTTCCCCCCATTTTTCTTCCATTGAAAGCAATGGAAGGGAAAACAACCATGCAAGTCTGGAGCTGGTGTAGGTTGGGGAGCCCGATTGAGGGGTGGGGTGGGGGTCAGGGAAGCAAGGGGACTTTGGATCCATTTGACCCAAGGCCACCCCCAACATGCCTCCAGAACAGCTTAGATTGGGACCTGCTGCCAGCTGAAAGACTGACAGAAGTACTTCTATGGCTGAGATAGCATATAGTCCTGTTGGCTATGTGCTACCTCCAGTGCCAGAGGCAGTATGCCTATGTACACTATTTGCTGGGGAACATGGGCGGGAGGGTGCTGTTGCACTCACGTTCTGCTTGTGGGTTTCCTGTGGGCAGCTGGTTGGCCACTGCGTGAACAGAATGCTGGACTAGATGGACCCTTGGTCTGATCCAGCATGGCTCTTCTTATGTTCTTAGATGATTGCAGGTGTACCAGCAGCCCCTGCAGATGGAGGCGTTCTTCTTCCCCATCCTGACCTCCCTTGGCTGGCCTTAGGCAGGGGTTAAGATTGCTCTGTTATGGATGTGGGCAGAGTGGATGTATCTTGGCTGACTGCAAGTGTCCATAGGATAGCTCCCATGCACATACTGCTTGCAGCTCAGTCCTAATTTACCATGCTGTCATCTGCATCCTTTCAAATACTTTTTGGTAGTTCTGTAAGTGTAGTAATCCCATGAGTGCTTCACCCAGTGAGGAAAGTGAATTATGTTCTACCAGATGCTAATGAGATTCTGTTGTTCTGTGTTGTTTTGTGTATCAATTTTGCCATAATTCTTGATCGCGGTGCAATCATGTTGTCTATACCAGAGCCATGTTAGAATAGAAACTTACTAAGCACCCAGGCTTAACTTGTACAGGCATCTATATCACTTCTTCCATATATGTGTAATGTATTGATCCTCATTTATTTTCAACTTTGCTTTTAGGCCAAACATATTTCTGTAGAAACTTCCTGATAAGCATGAATCAACCCCTGATAAGCAGCTATTCTTTCCCTTGTCTTATATTGACTTCCTACTATTTTGTTCTATTTAAAATAGTAACTATGATGCTATTGATAAGGTCAAAACCACCTGACTTGTGATCTCACCACTATCCAAACTGGAATCAGAATCTTCTATTAAAAACTATGTGGTATTCTTTAAGATGTGGTGGAACAGAAATGCATGTTTCACTGTCTGATTGGGAGGAACAAAGCCAAGTCAACTGGTTGCTTTCAAATCATTCTTGCAAACTGTAAAGATTCCACCATGTTTTATGCAGTTTTCCCATCTCCTGCCAAATCAGAGTGTTAACAATGCTGGCATGCTATATTTCTGTTTCTGTTTATATATCGGAATTTGTATCCTATTTCTATTTTCCACTGGTATACCTTACTTTTGTTGATGAATGCTCATTCTGTCTTAGCTCATTGGAAAAATTCATGCCAATCTGTGAGCCTTATACCATTTTCTACAACATTATGGGGATATAATATTTCTGAGGAGGGTAAACACCTGGAAAGCCTCCCATGCAAAATAAGGAAGGAGTACAGAGACCTCATCAGTTTCAGGCACTCCTGTGTATAAATCAGTCATCTCTTCCCATCTAGATATATGGTAGAAAAGTGGGCAGTTAGTCTGGGTTAAGCATCAATATGAAACTTGGGGGGTGTCTCCATAAGCGATTTATTCCGAACTGGATGTGTTTGGAGGTTGTTAGGGACACATGACATCATGGCTATCCAGCAGCCACCCCGGAGCTTATCATGGAAAAACTGGATATCCTGAGACTGCTTAAAGTCCGATTCTTTTCCTTAAATTGGGTTCTCCATGATATAGTTATTGTATGCCCTATCCCACACATTTACCTTGGGTATGCTAGCACTGCCCAGGGGTGTGCTTGTAATCATTGTTGCTTTAAGGGAGTAAGTAAGTAATGCGGGGGGGGGGGGAAGGGGAGTGATTTTATCAAAGGAGAAATGGGGGAGAGCCTGGACGGCAGGGGAAGCCTCTCTTATTGGTTGAGCAGCCCCTGACAGTCAGATGACATTCACCCCAACTAGGGATGTTAGAGAAATCCGCCATGGATTCAAGTGAGGCCGGATTCTTTGGAATCCGGCCTCAGGAATCCGCAGCAGATCGGCACCACTTACTTCCACTCCAGGAGGATTGGAGGTGGAACGGTACTCGGCTGCTTCTTCCACTGGAGCTGTTCGCCTCTTCCACGCCGATCACCATTTCTTTTCTTTTCTTTTTTGAAAGGCGATCAGCAGGATGTGCCCATAGACTTATACTCAAAATAGAGCTGTGAATCTTGTGTATAAGCCTATGGACACATAGACTTATATGCAAAATTCATGGCTCTATTTGCGTATAAGTCTATGGGCACATCCTGCCGATCGCCTTTCAAAAAAGAAAAGAAATGGCAATCGGCGCGGAGGAGACTAAAGGCTCTGGCCGGCAAGGTAAGTGGCCCTATAGCCAGTGCGGCTCCGCAGAATCCTCGTGGAGCGGAGCTGCTCCAGAGGATTCTGGGGGGGGGGGAACGGATCGTCTCCCCCGCCACGGATTCCCCACTGGAATGGATGGTGAGGAATCCGTACAGCCCACCCCACCTGGAAGTATGTTTTGTGAAGCAACTTACACTGGCGCACTCACTTATGGAGCCCTGCATGAACCAAAGCGCACCAAAGCTGATTCCTTGAAAAATCCGGGTAATCCTCCATCTGCTTCTCCTTCCATTGTCATGGAGGACCCCCCCGCACTTAGCTTAGTCACCTTTAAGCCATTTAGAGTTGGGTCTGAGAATGTGAAGCATGTTGGCTCAACCCATTTATTAACCGTTGTGTTTGGGATACCAAAAATCTAGGCTCAGCGATGAACGTGGATGAAATGTTTTGCCAATACTCTCTCACAGTTCCTGACCACGTTTTTTTCTGGTTTCACCATAAATCCAAGATAGCTCAGATATCCTCAACCCATCCCGCTATCATGCCAATGGGCTATCAGCCCACCTTGTCCTTTGTAGTGATGGTATGTTTCCTCTCTCCCATGGTTGGGCCACATGTATATTAGAGGGACAGTATGCCGTAGTGGTTTGAGTATCACACTAGGATCAGGTGATCAAACCAAACCAAGGTCCCAGTCTCCACTTAGCCACAGACTACTCACTATCTCTCAGCCTAACCTTCCAACTAGGGAGAGGCAGATCTGACAATCTCAGATTTTCTGGATTAAGCTCATTCTCTCACATTTTTGCATAAGTTTGTGAATTTTTTTAAAAGTCTGCAAGGACATTTGCATTTTTGTGTATTTTCCCAAAGGTATATACTTTTGTGCGTATTTTTAGAATGTGCACATTTTTTCCAATGAATTGCTTTACTGCAGTCATGTGCAGTTTTGTCAAATGTAAGCATTTTGTGCACACTTTTCACTACTATGCACATTTTTGGTGCTTTTTTTTATGAGCTACATCGCCAAGTGCAGAAAAGTGGGGATTTCGAGACACAACTGTCTCAGTTTGCATAATGGGTGAGGAAGTGTGAATTTGCTAAAATTATAATAAAACCTCAAGAGACTGAAATTCTCACCCACTCCTATTTCTATCCTTCTTTACAGGGGTGTTGTAAAGATAAAACATTGTGAGGACATTGTGGCAAACCATGTTTGCCACGCTGAGCTCCTTGGCAGAAGGATGGGGTAAACATGCAATAACTAACTATTAGATGGAAGAGTTTTGTATGAACGAGGTTGGGTGCAACTGCACTGCGTCTCCATCAGTGGAACGTCACAAAGGTTTGTAGAACAAAGCTGTGTCTGATTTTGCTTTGGCAATGGCTCTCTAGGAGATGCAGAGTTTAGATAAATAAGTCTAGTTCTGCATTTTTTTTGGATCACACAACCAAGCAAAAATCAGAAGCTGCTTTGCACATCCAAACCCACCACACCTTGGATTCTGTCTTGGAAAACCTGCTGCGGCCTGAGGTCACATTCATGGTTTATGAACCACTGAAGCCATTTCCTATGTTGTGGATGATATAAGGCTGGATAAACAGCTCTGATTTTTGGCTCATTATGCATTTCTCACAGAAATACATTGGTTTTACATGACTGTTACAAAACTATTATGAAATAACCCAGAATTCACCCACTCTTCTTACACTGGAGAATAAAATATGCAAATTGCAAAATATGTTTTCTGTATTTAAACAAAGCAGACATAAATGCCATTCGGCCTCAGTGATGGAGTAATAGTTTATTTGGGACCTTGGCCACCTACACATTAGAAGCATGGGACTTAGGGGATAGTCATAGGGAAACGAAAGTTGAAACAAAAGCCTATGGAAAGAGGCTTGGAACTATCAAAGGAGGAGAGATCCCTCAATCCGGTTACCCAAAACTCCTCCTAAAACCCCTTCACCTTATCTGTCTGACCATTGCTTCAAGCCTAAATGTTGGAGTACTAGCTGGGCTCAGGCAAAGCTAGACCCACCTGAGTTCTCCCTCTTCAGGGATCCCACAAGTGATATCTGGCATGCTCCTTCCATCATATTGCATAAGGACCTGGACTGCTGGTTCAAGTCACTTTGTTGTTTATTTTTTATGATATAGGGTTACCAATCTTAACCTACATGGCAAAGGAGCAGATCCTTCTGTTGTGTGCTTGGCAATTGCAAAGGATGGTGTAATGAGAGTGCAAGCAATATATTTTATTTATTGGTTTTATTTCAGGAATGTATTTCCTGCCCTTCAACAGGTTCCCATGGCAGCTTACAAAAAGTTAAAATTACAAGATGTAATTTTCCATATGTGTTTGAATAGCTGAGAAAGTGCTTGAGCCTGAATGAAGTATAGCAAAATAAAGACTTGATTACTACATCGGTGATCATGGGAGTCTCTCTCTCTCTCTCTCTCTCTCTCTCTCTCTCTCTCACACACACACACACACACACACCCTTTACAGTGCAATCCTATGCATGTGTACTCAGAAGTTGATCCCACTGAGTTCAGTGGGAGTTACTCTCAGGTAAGTGTATGTAGGAGTGCAGCCTAATTCAGTTCAATTCACCAGATTAATTTATACATATGGGGAGAGTAATCCTATGGCCCCTAGACAGCATCGGGGTGGGTGGGGGTGGGATAGGATAGTTTGGATTCATGTCTCTGACCTTGGACACCAGGCGTCTGAGCTCTGTGCTCCCTGCCCCTCCCTCTTGCAGCCAGCATGGAGAGCTGTGTTGGCTGCCTCTCCGGGGTCACAATAGCAACCTTGGAGAGGAGGGAAAGGAGGTGGTTCTGTAAATGGGGAGGGGACTGGGGAGGCCGGCTTATGGATAATCCTCCAGCCTCCCCAGCCTCCTTCCCTCCCACGCCACAGAGCCCCAGCTAGTCAGACAAAAAAGCCCATCTAACAAAAATGCAGAGTGGAAGGAGCACAGAAGCAAAGATGGCCTCCGTGCGCTTCCCACTCTGCATAGAATGCCCATCAGCCTCTGAGTTCAGAGGCTGACAGGCATCCCAATAGGATTGTGCCTAGGGTATCTTAAATCACTTCTTCATTCAGGGATGAATAATGATGCAAATAGTAATAGTGTTACTATCTCTATGCAAGAATAGGTGACGTGCGAAGTTCTGTACAAAAATACAGTGACCTGCAAATGACGAGAGAGAGAGAGAGAGACTGAGAGAGAGTCATAGCTGAAACCTTGTAATCCTTTGTATGTATAGACTGTGCTTGTGGATTCAGGAGAAAAATAATGAGACTATTTTAGATATCTCACATCGTGTTAAAAAAAAACAGGGAGCGTTCCCTGATAATGGTTTTTAAAATACTGCACATTCACAACTGAGCTAGGGAGAAACAAGGAATGGTTATACCAGTCAGACAGAGAATTAATCTTGATGACTTGCTGCTTGTGTACCTGTTCTAACATTGCCTTTAAACTATATGCTCCCACCACTACATTTGCTAATAATAAATCAGCCAATGACCCGTCTTGATAGTAGAGGAGGGCCACCTTACATCACAAATGTTTGATTGTGTGCAGAAAGCCTTTGAAGAAGAAACATGCCTGGCTCTCTGTTCTTGCTGATCCAGGCTGCTCTCCCCCTCCCCTTCAAGAGTGCCTCTTCTTTCCCCCGAAATGTGTTGCGGTGCTGCCTTTCCTGTCTGAAACCCCTGGGCCAGGTGACTGATGTCGACATTGCTGCCAGCTCAACAGCTGGGGGTGCTTGGGCAGATCAAGGCCAGGCAGTGTTCTGGTGTGTACGGCTAGACTCTCACTGTTGTTACAGATGGGGTTAGAATGTGGACCAGGGGCCTACTTTGTGCTCTGCACCTCACTGTGAGCTGCCTTCCCCACCTGGAAGAAAGCTAGCAGACCTGGTGTGCCCAAGAAATGGGGGCGGGGGCGGGGGCAGGGGAGGGCTTGCCATGGAAAAATATTTTTGTGAGTGTCCCCCCTAATTTACATGAGGCTTGGGGTGGGTGGTCAGTGGGAAAGTTGCTAATGGGGAGGGGGGAGACTGGCAGAAACAAACTTGCATGCAACACTGTCATGCATTTTGTTTGCACCTGTTCACAGCCACTGTGTTCCAAATCCAAATCACTTGGTGACCATCGAGATGTTTGCTAGGTGATGACATCACAGAGGGCAAGGCAAGCAAAACCCTCCCACTGCCCTCACGGTGGAGGGTGGGTGTGGGAGCAGGGACCCTTATCCCTGTTGCACATGCAATCAAGTCAATACTCCCAGATCCGGCGCTAATCACACACAGGGTGCCTCCAGGCAGAGGGCTCCTAGCACCATCAGTCAAGAGGCATTGTGCAGCTCTTCCCCCTTTTCCTCCTTGATGGATTTTTTTGTGGACAGAAAAAAGATGGAAACAGCAGTGGAAAAACATGGGAGGTTACAAGACGATGATGTCTGGACCCCCCAAGGGATGGGGCAGGACAATGGCACGATAAAACCCTTGCCTAGAGGCACCAGTAGTTACTCATGACTGACTGATGTAGAATGGGGATAGAGAAGCACTACTCAGGTGTGCTTTTGAACAGGGAGGGCTAATATAAATCCGTTCTACTTGTGGGTTTCCCACAGGCAGCTGGTTGGCCACTGTGTGAACAGAATGCTGGACTAGATGGACCTTTGGTATGATCCAGCACGGCTCTTCTTACATTCTTATGGCAATTTACATAAGTGAGTTAAATCATGATTTAAATTAGCGAAAAAGAAAAGGCCAATTTAAATCAAGTTTTGTTTATTGTATTTAAAATATTTATAGGGCACCTTTCAGGGCAGGACCCCTCCCAAGGTGGTATACAGCAATAACATTCATACAGTAAAATTAATAATAAAAAGATGCGATAATAAAAGCAGCAAAAGTTCCATAAAACAACAAATACCAGCATGGGACAGAACCTACAACACAATCGCAGCTATAACCAGTCTGATGAAACTTAATTAGGGGAAGGCTAGAATAAACAAGTAAGTCTTCAGGTCTTCTTACAAGCCAGCAATTATGGGGCCTGGCAGACCTCTGATGGCCCCATAATTATTCCAAAGGTGTGGGGCCACTGTGGAAAAGGCCCTCTCTCATGTGCTCGCCCTCCTAGCTTTCTTCACAGGTGGGCCAGTGAGAAGGGCCTCTCTTGCTGATCTTAAAGTGCTGGCAGACTGATAAGGGTAAAGGCATTCCTTCAAGTAATTTGGTGCCAAACTGTTTTAAGGCTTTAAGGTCAAAAGCAGCACGTTAAATTGGTGTCAGAAACACACTGGTAACCAGTGTAGCTGGGGCAGTATAGATGTTTTATGATCTGATCACCTCACCCCACCCCTAAACACATGAGTGGCCGCATTCGGCACCAGCTGAAGTTTCTGGACCATCCCCATCTGCAGCACATTACAGTAGTCTAGCCTGGACATCACTAGTGTATGAATAACCAAGGTAAGGTCCATCCTCTCCAGATAGGGCTGCAGCTGGTATATCAGCCTAAGCTAGTAAAATGCACACCTGGACACTGCAGCCACCTGGGTGTTCCCCAGTTAGTGCAGGGTCCAGGAGGACTCCCAGACTGCACACGTGGTCTTTTAGGGGGAGTGCAACCCCATCTAAAACCAGTTGTAAACCTCCATCCAGAGAAGTTGGTTTCCCAACCCCACAGTATCTCCATCTCTTGTCTGGATTAAGTTTCAGCTTGTTCAGCCTCACCTGTCCCAAAGCAGCCTCCAGACACTGGTTCAAGAGCTCCATAGTCACCCTGGGAAATGAGATGGAAACAAGAGACAGAGCTGAGTATCATCCACATACTGATGACACTTCAGCTCAAACCTCTGGATGACCTCCCCCAGCAGTTTCATGTAGATGTTAAAAAGCATGGGGAGAACAATCGAACCATTGAACCTTGTGACACTCCACAGGCTAATGGCCATGGGGTGGACCAGAAGTTCCTCAGCACCACCACCAATTTCCCATTGATACTTCTTCATATATTTTCTAAACAATGGTGCATATTTGACAACTAAACCATGTTGATTTACAACTAAGTAGAATATTATTTACGCTGTTATTTCATTCTTACAAACAGGCCTTAAATCTCTTTCTCACATTGTATACACGTTGCCAGCTCTCCTTTTTCACTTATGGAGGTAATGTCTTTAAATTATCCCTATACATCAGGGGTGGGCAACTTGAGGCCCTCCAGATGTTTTAGCCTAGAAGTCCCATCAACCTTAGCCAACATAGACAATGGTGAGGTATCATGGGAGCTGTAGGCCAAAACAGCTGTAGGGCCACATGTTGTCCACCCCTGGGGTAAAGGCACTGTTGGATGACTAATTTAATGGACCAATTACAATTGAGCAAAAGTCATTACCTATTTAACTAAAACAAATTAGCAGAAAAAATGAAATTTGCATGACTAATAGGTCAAAGTGAGATCTCATAGTTACTGGACAGACTAGAGCAGTTAATTTTCATCAAATGAAAATGAAATGCTTATTCTTGGTAGGTAGAGTGTAAATAGAGTGTAGGTAGAGTTTTGCCAAGAGAACATGCTGATCATAGCAAACACTCTTTTCCAACAGCACAAGAGGCGACTCTACACATAGACATCACCAGATGGTCAATATCGAAATCAGATTGATTATGTCCTTTGCAGCCAAAGATGGAGAAGCTCTATACAGTCAGTAAAAACAAGACCTGGAGCTGACTGTGGCTCAGATCATGAGCTTCTTGTTGCAAAATTTCAGCTTAAATTGAAGAACGTAGGGAAAACCAATAAACCATTCCGGTATGACCTCAATCATATCCCTTATGAATATACAGTGGAGGTGAGGAATAGATTTCAGGGATTAGACCTGATAGACAGAGTGCCTGAGGAACTATGGACGGAGGTCCGTAACATGGTTCAGGAGGCAGCAACGAAATCCATCCCAAAGAAAAAGAAATGCAAGAAAGCCAAGTGGCTGTCTGATGAGGCTTT
The DNA here is from genome assembly GCF_057233095.1 of Heloderma suspectum. NCBI lineage: Eukaryota > Metazoa > Chordata > Lepidosauria > Squamata > Helodermatidae > Heloderma > Heloderma suspectum. Next base: position 267,414,310 of record NC_139459.1, on the reverse strand, counting down.
ACAAGTAGCTGACGAAAGAAGGGAAGTGAAAAGCAAGGGAGAAAGGGGAAGATATATCCAACTGAATGCAGAGTTCCAGAGAATAGCAAGGAGAGACAAGAAGGCCTTCTTCAATGAACAATGCAAAGAAATCAAGGAAAAAAACAGAATGGGAAAGACTAGAGATCTCTTCAAGAAAATTGGAGATCTCAAGGGAACGTTTTGTGCAAAGATGGGCATGATAAAGGACAAAGAAGGCAGGGACCTAACAGATTAAGAAGAGGTGGCAAGAATACACAGAAGAACTATACAGAAAAGATCTGAACGTCCCTGATAGCCATGATAGTGCGGTCACTGAACTTGAGCCGGACATCCTCGAGAGTGAAGTCAAGTGGGCCTTAGGAAGCATTAGTAACAACAAAGCTAGCGGAGATGACAGTATTCCAGCTGAGCTATTTAAAATCCTAAAAGATGATGCTGTTAAAGTGCTGCATTCAATATGCCAACAAATTTGGAACACTCAACAATGGCCGCAAGACTGGAAAAGGTCAGTTTACATTCCAATTCCAAAGAAGGGCAACGCCAAAGAGTGTTCAAACTACCGCACAATTGCGCTCATTTCACATGCCAGCAAGGTGATGCTCAAAATCCTACAAGCTAGGCTTCAGCAGTATGTGAACCGAGAACTACCGGAAGTACAAGCTGGGTTTCGAAGAGGCAGAGGAACTAGACAGGGGAAGAAATGGAAGCAGTGACAGATTTTACTTTCTTGGGCTCCAAGATCACCGCAGACGGTGACTGTAGCCATGAAATAAAAGACGCTTGCTCCTTGGGAGGAAAGCTATGGCCAACCTAGACAGCATAGTAAGAAGCAGAGACATCACCTTGCCGACAAAGATCCGTCTAATCAAAGCTATGGTTTTCCCAGTAGTAATGTATGGCTGTGAGAGCTGGACTATAAGGAAGGTTGAGCGCCGAAGAATTGATGCTTTCGAACTGTGGTGCTGGAGAAGACTCTTACGAGTCCCCTGGACTGCAAGGAGGTCAAATCAGTCCATCCTAAAGGAAATCAACCCGGAGTGCTCATTGGAAGGACAGATCCTGAAGCTGAAGCTCCAATATTTTGGCCACCTAATGCGAAGAGAAAACTCCCTGGAAAAGACCCTGATGCTGGGAAAGATTGAAGGCAAAAGGAGAAGGGGATGACAGAGGATGAGATGGCTAGATAGCATCACCGATGCAATGAATATGAACTTGAGCATGCTCCGAGAGAGAGCGCAGGACAGGAAGGCCTGGCGTGCTATGGTCCATGGGGTCACGAAGAGTCGGACACGACTGAACGACTGAACAACAACAAGAGTGTAAATATTCATATTTGAGAAATGATCAAACTGGTTGTTTATGATGCAGACTTCTACTTAGGGCTTAACTACACATGAAATTGATTGCATAGCTTGAAATCACAGCATATTTTTTTTGTATTTAATTACAGGCATGGGTGAGATTTTTACTGGGACAGCAGTATACACAGAGGGGATCTTTAGCTATGATCATGACAAAAATCTCCCCCGTGCTTCAATTGGGCTTAGGGAAAAGCTTCCACTGGCATCTTTCCTAAGCCTAATTGCATCACAGGAGGAGGAGGTCGGTGCCCAGGCCCTTACGGAGACTATGACACCACAACAGGCCCCTTAGATCTGGGGCACAGAGCAAAAAACCTGGGGCACACAAGCCCCGTAGGCCACTAGCTAGCAACACCCCTGGCCATACCTTCAGGACACATTTCCAACTGCATGCAAGCTGGGACTGATAGTTCAGGCCAGGTCAAGCCAAGCAGCCAAGCAGCATGCATTCCAGAGAATGCTGTTGCACGCTGCACATGCACGAGTTTAGAACACATGCCCAAATGCAGATAGTCCAAGGATGTATAATCATGCATGCATGTAATGGCCCAATTTGGAATTTCAAGCAGATGATCTTTCCCAGGCAACGGGGTTTGGATCAAATTCCACTCACCAGTTTCTTAACTAGATGAGTTCATTTCCCAGCATGATTTGAGAGAACTATCATGCCATCCCTAATTTTAGCTCTCATGGTCATACATGTAGAAATCAAGCTGCATTCTTGATCTCCTGTAACACCAACAAGAACTTTTTCAAATAAGCACAGGACAGAACTAATTTCTGAAGATTCTTAATGACAGCAGAACCTTGATCTATTCACCTGAATAGCTTGCTAAATGATATACTGGATGTACCATGAGTGTTTCTGTCACTATGCTGAATTATTTTTGTATATTTTTAGATTCCACCCCCATTTGCTTGGAGTTAACGATTGAGCAATCAGACTCATGCAACTAGGACAGGACAGGAAATCTATTTTTCGTTCCTGCCCTCGTACATTTCACCTGCTTCTTCCTATGCAGCCTTCTCATGGGCAAAGGTGCTGGGTGTTTGGAGGACTGAAACAAACTTCTTGTAGCTTGTACAATGGAGCGTCGTATTAAAATAACACAGAGCACAGGTCATTCCATTTCCCATTACAGAATCAGAAGACAGCTGCAAGCCCTGTTGACAGATCGGAGCTTCCCCGGAGTTCAGGGCTGTTTGGATCCAGAGTTTCATTTCTTTGCCATGTGAAAATTACAGAGAGAGGGTGGGGGAAGGGAGAGAATAGGAATCTTTTGCTGTCGTTTACCCATCAAACATCTTAACCCAACCAAATGTCTACCTTTCTGCAATTATATAGAAAAGAAGGCCATTAAAAGTCTGGCTGCTAGACATTGTCTGAGACTGAGGAATGTTCTCAAATATGGGCAGCATTATGGTGCTCCTGTACATCAAAGGAAGTGGAGTATATGAACAACCTTTTTTCTTTCCTTTTTCTAAAGTGTCTCTAGGGCTTTCTAAAACTGCTACAGGTTACCTCTGTTTGAGGATATAAATTACCTAAAGGGCAATATAAGAATTCCATTCTATTCTATTCAAAAGAAGAATTTATAGAACTGAACTATTTTTACTCGGCGAATAAGACTTTTTCCTGATTTCCCAGAAGGAAGGAAGGCTGAGATTTTAAAGAGAATTACTTGAAATCGATGGCCACCTCAAAAGAAATAAAAATAAACCATAGCAACATGGCACCTGCCTTATGGAAAGTTTTGTTCTCTGTTTTCTAACAATGTAGTGGTCCAGTAATGGAAGTCTGTAACCTCCATGCACAAACAACTGGCCCCAAAAGGCTCCATGAGGGTTTTAAGCGGCACTCCCTACACAGAGCATATTACACTTCAGCTGTACCATCTTGACTGCCTCCCAGTTGGCTTCTGGGCACAATTAAAAGTGGTAATATTGATCTTTAAACCCCCAAACATTAGGAACACAGGCAGCTGCCTGGTACTGCTTCAGACCATTGGCCCTCCTAGCTTAGTATTGCTAAGTATCCAAAGATTCAGGCAGGAATTTTTCAAGCCCTACCTGGAGATGGTGGGGATCAACCCTGCAACCCTCTGCGTTCAAAGCATGTGCACTACTCTACCACTGAGTTACGGTCCTTTCTTAGGCCCAAAAAATCTCAAGGACTACCTACCTCCATATGAACCTGCCTGGTTTCTCTCAGGTAATCTTTGTAGGCCTTATTGCATATACCCCCTCAGCCTGGTGGATATCTGCAATAGACAGAACATTCTCACTGGTGGTTCTCTGATTGTGGAACTCCTCCCCTCACCTGGGGGAGTGTCTCCATAACAATGGAAGGAGAAGCCAATGGTGGCTTACCCGGATTTTTCAAGGAGCCGGCTTTGGTTCGCGCAAGGCTCCACGAGCAAGTGCACCTCACCATTCTAAGTCCCTTCACAGGAACATACTTCTGGGTGGGGTGGGGGGATTGGAGTGAACGTCATCAGACCGGCAGGGGCTGTTCAACCAATGTGAAAGGCTTCCTCCCCTCCAATGTGAGAGGCTTCCCCTGTCCTTCCTTACAGTTGACAAAGCTGCAAACAATCGAAGCTTCACATTAATTACTCCAAAGCAAACATTAAAGAAACACAGGCGCAGCCTTCTTTCTCCCCTGAAGCTCCCAATGCTGCAAACAATTGAAGCATCACATTAATTACTCCCTCACAGCTGAGAAAGCGGCTAAGAGTGCTTCACAACCTTTAGGAGAGTTAATCCTCTGAATACTTGAGCCACCATGGCTCCGACCAGCCCCCTTTCTGATCCCCTTCCTCCTTTCCACTGAAGCTCCCAGTGCTGCAAAGGATCGAAGCTGTGAATTAATTACTTCCGAAAAGCAAGGAAGCAGACATCAAAGACACACAGCTTCAACATTAAGGCTCCTAAATGCATTAATTCGATACTTGGGAATCTCTGTAACTTCTGGAGTGTGCATTTCAAGAACAAGTCTCACTGACTATTATGGGAGTTACTTCCCATTGTAGACACTCATATGTTTGTGCTGGGAAAGACAGGGATGGGAAACCAGCCCCCTTTCTAACCCAATGCAGCACAGGGTCGAAGGTGTGAATTAGTTACTTCCAAACAGGAATAAATCAAACAACAGAGAATTGCAGTTCAAGATAGTGCTTTACAGCCTTTAGGGAACTGGTGCTTTAAAATGTGCTATCTCAATTGAGGGGGATCTCTGTAAATTCTGAAGTGCACATTCCGGGGACAAGCTTAACTGACCACAATGGGAGTTACTTCCTTGTAGACACTAATGGGTTTGTGCTGGGAAACTCAGGGACAGGAAACACCCCTTGACTGGGGTCATGGTGAAAGGCACACCCCTGGGCAGGGCTAGCATACCCGAGGTAAATGCGGGGGTTGGGGCACACAACAACTATACCATAGAGAAGCCAACTTAAGGAAAAGAATTGGACTTAAAGTAGTCTCAGGAAATCCATTTTTTCCACGAAAAGCTTCAAGGTGGCTGCAGGGTGGCCAGACGTCATGTTCCCCGAATGACCTCAAAACACAGCCAGCTCACAGCAAATCAACTGTGGAGATACCCTGCTGGTCTTGACACTTTTGAGTTTCAGGTCAAGGTGTTTCCTTTCGCAGAGGAGATAGTGAGATGATGGGGTCTAGTTTTTGCCACTTTTCTCATATCTGCTGCCTTATTACTTGTTGGGTTTTGCTGCTGATATTTGTCTGGCGATTTTATACCACCCTTTAGTTTAGCTTAACATTTTCTGATATTATGTAAGCCACCTTGTGAATAATTTCTTAGATAGAAAGACAATATATAAATATTTTAAATTGAAACAAATCTTTCCTGTTTCTCTAGTGGCAAAAAGACATACTGGGATGACAGAGTAGATTATCTTCTATTGACAAACAGGAAGCGTCATTTTAAGTGGAGAAAAAGAAAAGAAGGTTCAGTGATTATAATGGAGTTACGTTTAAGACACCTTGTGAAACCTGAGACAAGCTGTTTAATTTCCTCAGTTTACTTGGGTCAAAACTATGAGAAGACAGTGAGTGATCTTCTCATTACAGGTTGGTTCTGTAATTTGGACATAAAGCGTAACTGAACTTTTAAACCATATTTCACTATATTTGAAAATATATGCTTGCAACGGATCAGTAATATAAACAGTGTAATGTAATTATATATTGTTACATGCATGCATCCTACTTCTGAGTGATGAGAAGTTCCAGCACTTACCCAGGGTTCTGTTTCCTTAGAAGTAGATTGCTAGAGACTGCAATGTTTCTGTGATATATGATTTATTTACACACATGTACAGGCTACGCATAAGATTACAGCATTAATCTCACAGCATTAGCACTCTAACAGATTTCTGTTCCCCATCAGATTTCTAGGGAACTCATAGTACCATAGGATTTCCTAGAGAGAGCAAGTCAGCCCTCTCTGCCCCTTTCAGTCTCAGTTCCAGCATGGACTGACTTCCTATTATACACACAGAGAGACCTCATTCACCCCCTCCCCTTGTGTAGTGGGGGGAAGAAAGAGGAGTCACCTCTGCCCATCCCCTATGCCTTCTTGGGTCATCCTAGCTTCCACTGAAATACATCAGCAGAATGTTACCGGCTATCAACTATCCTTTGTCAGGTCTTATGGGCAAGGTATCCATTCTAGTTGCTCTACTTACAGAAATTGTGTTGTTGAAAGGTGGTGGCCTGTAAGGGACCTTTGAAAGATTTTTCAGACCACCCCAAACCCATAGCAATATGATAGGCTGATACTAGACTGGGGTGCTACCTATGGAGGTTTTAAAGTGGGATGAGAGGCTGACTTGGGGGTATCTATACCAGATGAAGGTTGAGAAGCAGCATGGAGCAAAGTCCCACTGAGAACAATTTCACCCTCCATAACAGAGTCCACTTTCAAGCTAATACAGAAGTGGCATTTAACACCAGTAAATCTACACTAGAATAACAAACGCTGGCCCCACTGTGTTGAAGAAGATGTGGGGAACAAGGCACTTTTATTCAGATGTGGTGATGGTGCCCCTTTGAAATAACATTTTGGAAGGCAGCAGGCTCGAAAATAACACATCAAATCATACCATACGATGTTTTAGTAGTCCTCTTGTCAATATTTACAGACGCAAATATTCTCCACAAAGATTGGGTCACACTCCTGTTAGCAGAGGCAAAAATGGAGATACTGGAAAACTGGAAAATGCTCTCAGGATACACAACTGAGAGTTGGTTTAAAAGAATTTGGAGTATCGCTTCTGCAGAAAAGTTGACTCATCAACATTGGTTAGCCAGCGACACAACCAAGCAGGATGGGTTTCTGGTGACATAGTTCCCATTGATTTCTTTTATCAATAAAGATGTTTCACATCCTGGACCACCTGTCATCTAGAGTTCGTTCTGGAAAGACATACTGACATGATTAAGGATTAAGCTCATTTCATGTCACATCTCTGAATATTTAGTTGGCATATTGATGGCATAACAGCTCCTCCTTGAACTTTTTGAAATGTGCAGTGATATTTTTGCTATATGTTATATACATTTCCTGTTTGGTAAAATGGTGCATTCCCCCTCCCCCTTTCAGTACATTCTCTCCCCATCCTGAAAATTCAATCTATGCCAGTGCACCAGAAGCCATGCAGCTATGCCAGGTTAATTGACATGGAGTGCAACAGCGTGACTTTGTTTATGTGATGCCTGAGAGGTAGCTAGCAGTCTGAGGTTTTAGGAACATGACCCGTTCCCAAAGAGAACTAGGGTTCCCTGACTGGGGAAGGCATTTTGGCAATGCTCTTGGGCCTTCCAGATAGGCTGTTTCTCTACAAGCGAAGAAACACACTAAGAAGAAGGAAATTGTTCCCTTGTTCTTTTCAGGCTTCTCAGAGTTAATGAGCAAGCTTGTCTCCAAGCCCAGAGCCCATTTCAACACGTGGTTTCAATAAGCGGCACTGGGAGGGACAATTGCTTCTTGTGAGCGGAGCATATGCTTTGCTTCAGCCACAAGGAAGTGGCAGGTGGTAAGGGTGGGAGTAGTGAGATGCTGAAGTTTGCAGAGGGAGGGGCAGGGAAGGGAAACGTTCTTTTCCCCAGGCCCATAAATTTTAGAGTGCTACAAGAAACCTGCATGTTTTTAATTGCTATTTAACCAAAATGAGAGTTCTACAGTCTTAGAGAAAAGGATCCCATTAGTATTAATCAAATAGAAACAAACATGTGAGGCAGAGGAATCACAACCAGTAGATGCAGCTCCAAGGCAAAGCGCTGGGACAATGAACTAACTTCAGCCCTTTAAGAGAGATCATGGGGAGCCCCAGCCAAAGCTAATCAATCACATTGTATAGGTTGTTGTGGATGCAACAATAAATTATAGAAAACATTCAAGAGGAAGCTGCTCCTGTTGCAAGAAGCTAGAACTGGTGAGGTTAAAGTCTAGGGGAAATGTATTTTGGATAAAATTTGCCACCCCTAAATGGTGCCCCCAAACTCACAGCCTGGGATGGGCCCTTGATCCATTTTGTGATCAGGTAGGCCTTGGTTAATTCAGAAACAACCATCTTTGCTGTTTTGTTGACTGCAGTGATTACCAGGCAGTGATGACATCTTCCACTTGTAGCCCTCTCATTTTTTCCCATTTCTTCCGCCTTTTCCCCTATGCTTGTTCCATATTTTTTCTTACCACAAACAATCTGCTAAGGAGGGAATGATAGAATAGCTACATAATGTCTTTTGATTGGCAGTGCTAACAGCCATCTGTCTGGAAGCACCTTCAATCTCCAGTCCAGCACAATTACAACAACATTGATAATGGCCATAGTTGCCAGATTATTACAAATGGTGCCACTGGTAGAATTTCTAAATCTGTGTCTGTGAAAGCTTATGCCATAAAAAATGTGTTAGTCTTTAAGGTACCAGAAGACTCTTTGTTGTTAAATCTCCTGTAAAATTGATTTCATTCTCTGCCCTGACACTGAAGTCCTGAAGTCCTGACATAGGATTCTATGAAGTCCTATTTGTTTCTCGTGCTACACATTGCCCTTTTGTTAGCCCTTTCCATGAGGTTTCCTTGAGTGGGCCCCCTGCTCACTATTTTGTATGTTTCTGAATAAAGTTATTGACCTTCCCAAAAATCTCACATTCTCACCATTGGGCAGCCAGTCAAAGACACACTTTGGTTTTTCAGTCTTTACCAGGCTTTGTCCACCCATTTTTCAAACCTTTCTTCCAAACCAATAGGGCCTAGGACATCGGGTTTTATAAAGGAAAGCTGAGATTTATCAGAAAGCCTTTTCCTGTCTGAAATGCCAGGCTCTTTGCAAGGTCAAGAATTGTTCACATCTTACATATGCACTGCTGATCGTAACTCGGACATTCTATAGACCTAAAATAGAAATGTCATCCATCATACAGAGTGAATTATTTCACAGTCGAGGCTGAGGAACTGAAGGAAATTTTTTAAACAGTTGTTATTGGAGAGCGCAATCAATACTGGAATGCCTTTAAATGAGGCAACATTTTTCTTGGACAGTTATCAGAAAGAAGCATACATTACTCCATCTATACTTCCATTTATCACACCTGCAGAACACCCGTTGTGTCTATAATGCTGAAGTATGACCGGAAATGAAGATCATGCCATGCAGTATTAGGCAATCAAATCTGAGGAAAATATGACCTTTCCCCCTCTGTACCATAGAACGATCCTAGAAAGAGTATATAGACAGCTTTCAAATATTTAAAATACAAAATATAATTTACAAAAAGGAGGAACAATTTTTCACAGAACACATTCCACTATTATAAACTGTAGAGTTTATAGTTTATTATAGTGCAATGTGTTCCATATATTACATGTGCACAGTTTCATGTGGTGTCCAGGATGTAATTCAAGGCTTCAAGTGGGGTCTTTTCAGATAATTAAAATCATAAATCCCAGAGAATATCTTTGCATGGCTCTTAAGAATCTCAACAATGACAACATTCTTCTGCCTTCTTGTTGACTTTTTATTGTCTCACCACATTGTCTAGACATTGTTTCCTTCAAATTGTCCGGCTTTTATCTTCCCCCAACAGAAATGCAATAAATAGATAAGGCAAAGACAATAATGCAATCCGAAATACAGTAATGCTGGCTTGGGTGTACTTGAAAAACAGACGTGTTTCACTGTAATTTATGGACATCATCAAACTCCAGAAGGCCAAGGACTAGGTTCTCATATACAAACAGCTACCCACTCAGGAAACAGCTGGTCTTCTTATAGATGCTTGTTGTAAGGGTCTTGAAGGACTTATGGTTTGGTGACTTTACCTAGAACTTGGTAGCACGTGCCTATACAGTGTTTCTTTGGGTGTTTCTACATGAGGCATTTATTGTGTGCTCGTTATTCCCTACTCAGTTGTTTATAGGTTCTGTAAATGACGTTGTGACCCTTTAGTTTTGCTTCTGTGTCTAAAGAGCATTTCCAGCAAGTTCTTTAGAGCAGGGAAAATGTGGTATGTATATATGTATGTATGTATGACATTTCTATACCGCCCAATAGCCAAAGCTCTTGTTGAAGCAAAAGGAATCACTTCTTTCACTTGTATATTTGTGCTATTCCACTATACCACAGTGCCACCTTTTATTTACTTACTTACTTACTTACTTATTTATTGCATTTATACCCTGCCTTTTTTTCCTCTTGCAAGGAACAGGAGGAGGCTTACATTATCCTCCTCCTCTCCATTTTATCCTCACAACAACAACCCTGTGAGGTGGGTTGGGCTGAGAGTGTGTGACTGGCCCAAAGTCACCCAGTGAGCTTCTATGGCCAAGTGGGGACTAGAACCCGGATCTCCCAGCTCCTAGTCCAACACTCTCGCCACTACACCACACTGGCTCTCACCTTGAGATTATGTAGTGAAAAAGCAGGAAAGGAAATGCACTTCATGTAAAGCTTGGATCTCAAGTCTGTGATGAAATCATTTCATACATTAGGGGCACAATCCCACACATCTTTAAACAAACAAAAAAAGCTGGCTGGGGAATGCTGGGAGTTGTAGGGCTTTTTTCCTGTCTAAACATGCATAGCATTATGCCCTAAATAAAACAAATCCCAGTGACTTTTACTGAGCTGAGCAAGACTTGCTGTTTCACCCCAGCATCGAATCTATTTAGTCTATTTGGAATCTATCTGGAATGAATTCTTGGAGGCCCCATTTGTTTATTTAAAACAGGGATGGGCAGTCTTCAGGCTTGAGGGATCTAGTTTGTTTTTCACAAGAACCCCCAGATCCACTAACCAGAGCTTGGTGCAAAAGACAAACTGAATGCTGCTCACAGTCCTTCCACACAAACATCCACTTTTGATTATTCTGAAATTCATTTCTGCAGTATAATTTAGGACAAGGTGGTGGGAGTCATTGCTGCTGCTATTGTTAAACAATTGTGAGTCTGAAATGTTTTGGTCTATGGTAAACCACCCAGAGATCTACCAGTAGCTCCTGATTCTGCTCACCCATCCCCCAATTTAAAATATTTCAGTACCACCTTACATCCAAGAAACCATCTAGTCAGTTTACAAAAAATCAAGAAGAATTTTGCATTATAATTGAACAGATAATATATAACTTGAACAAAGACTTTAATATATAATGAGTTTATATATTAACTCATTATATATTAATATATTGACTTTAATATATAATGATTTATTATATAACATATAATGACCCAGTGTTAACAGGACATAAAATGTTATTAATTCAATTTGTGCTTTTCCAAACTGTTTATGAACAGGTAAAGAACAACACCTTTGCAGGATCTGGTGGCATTTCCCTTTGAAGAATTTTTTAGATACTGCCATCAGCTCAATGGACAAGGTGAAAAATTGTTCCTCCTCCTTCTAACATCTTTTAAATATTTGAAAGCAGTCTATATTACCACTCTGGGGTCATTCTTTTCTTTGGGATATACCCCCACAATTACATCAGCCTTTTGATTTGTCATACTCTCAGGGAAATTGATTTAGGCCAGTAGCTTAGATGGCTTTTTTAAAAGTTTAGAAATTATCGGAGGAAAGGTTAATCAATTGCTATTAGCCATGATAGCTAAACCATAGAACGTTCATCTTCAGAGGTAGCATACCTCTGAATTCCCGATGCTGAGGACAGCCAGCAGGGAAAGGCCATCATCTTCATGCTCTGGCTGTGACCTTCCCTGAAACATCTGGCTAAGCACCTCGCTTAGCATGGGTCAAAAGAGGTCACTAGACTACAAGTTCCTCCGGTCTGATCCAGCAATGGATTTCAGACGTTCTCGTCTTCTAGATCCTTTGCAAAGTATCAAAATTCCTTTCCAAAGTAGCACTGTACATGTGTCACAGAAGTGTCACAGAACTGAGAACTGCTTTACATTTACACATTTGTTGACTTTGAAAAATGGCTTTTGTGATTAAGAGTGCAATCCTATGCAGGTTTAGACAGAAAAAAAGACCTACAACTCCTAGCATTCTCTAGCCAGCATGGCTGGCTGGGGAATGCTGGAAGTTGTAGGACTTTTTCAGTCTAAATACGCATAGGATTGTGCCCTAAGTCATCTGGAGTTAGTTGTCTTCAGATACTGTTGTTCTGCAGCAGATATGCCCTTTACTCAGATTGCTTTCAAGGGTGGTTGGGGGGTGAATATCCTTGCTTTAGGACTGGGAGGTTGGACCAGAAAATATTTTGCCTTTATCATTCTATGAACTGCTGCCACATGGAACTAGGCCATTTAACCAAGAAAACCAGGTGGGAATGGGCGAACAAGGCCTTATCTCCCTTTCTCTGTCGACAGTCACCAATATCCTTTACTCCATGACCAGAAAATCCTTGTGTTGGCTCTTCCTTCACCATCCACAACAGTGAAAAAACTAGTTGCTATTTTGCAGATAACATGAGAATTTTTTTTAAAACCACAAGATTAGGGTTTTTAAGATTGTATTTAAAAAACTATACAAAAGCAACAAATTTGCACAACAGAAACAGGTAAAATTCACACACATACAAGTTTCAGCATAGCAGGGGTGGGTAGCTTGTGGCCCTCCAGATGTTTTGGCCTACAAGTCCCATCAGCCTTAGCCAGCATGGCCAATGATTTTATTTGTTAGTTAGTTAGTTTGTTTATTTCTATACCACCCAATAGCCAAAGCTCTTTGGGCAGCTCACAAAAACCAGCACAGGGATGATGAGATTTGTAGGCCAAAAAATCTGGAGGGCCACAAGTTGTCCACCCCTGGGGTCAAGGCACTGATAGATTAATAATTTAACAGACCAATTACAGCTGAGTGATAATCATATATTTTAAACTGTTCTAAATATGTGTGTGCGCGCGAGAGTGTGTGTGTAATTTCTATTTGCAAGTAAAGATACTTCTCCAGAGTGAAGATTGATCTATGATCGATCAGTGAACAGAATTTTCTAGTAGTAGATGGAACTTGCAGCAGAACTAGTAACCATAAATCTCTTTTTTCAATGCTGAACTGAGTTGATCAGTCCTGGCAAACATTTACGGCAGCAGCTGAAGGGCCAGAAACAGCAGCTCAGGAAGCGGCCGGCCTTTCCTGCCCGCTCAGTTTCTTCAGCAAAGTCAAAACAATTGAGTGGCTTATAATTAGGCAGCTCTAAAGAATCTCCATTCCTATGTTTAGCATCTAATCTAACATAATTAAACCGAATTTTTAACAGAGGAGAAAATGAGCCACAGAGGCAGTCTTAAGTGTTTCACCTAAACTCAAAATCAAGCGGATCGGGGGTGTGTGTGTGTCTTTTATTTATTTATTTGTTGATTTTTAAACTGCCCAACTGGCAAATGCCCTCAGGGCAGGTGACAATCCTAAAACCAAACAACAACAAAATACCCCAACAAAAGTACAACAATAAAAGTATCAAATCAACACAGTATTAAACATTAAAACATTTTTTTTAATGTTCAGAACATGAAGAAGCCAGCATCAAAGCAGCAGAATTAAAGATTAAATGCCTGCGTGAAGTGAAAAGTCTTAACCTGGCATCTAAATGTATACAATGAAGACTCCAGGTGGATCTTCTTGAGAAGGACATTCTACAGATAGGGGGCAACTACAGACAAGGCTCTTTTCCTGATAGCCACCCATTGCACCACTGTGGGCAGCGGCACCCAGGAAGAGCCTGGGACAACCATCTTAGCAATCGGGCAGGAACATATGGGGGAAGGCGCTTCTTCAGGTAGACCTTTGCCTTGAAGTACCATGGCAATGCATGCTGGACTCTCCAGCCGTCTATAATACAGAATCAGCCTACCAACTAGCAGTAACAATGTTGAGAATGTAAGTCTGAAATGGAAATGGGCAAGTGAGACCTGCAACAAAATGTTGCAGTGTGGTATGCTCCTTTTCAGGATTCCATCCATCCATCCATTCCCTTTTCCAAGATATTTCATTCTCCCTCTCAGTTTTCCTCCCTCCCCCGCCAATATTCATTCAGCATTATGTAGCCACTGAGCACACCCAGTTTCATTTAGCTGTTTGGAGGGGGGATTCCCCTCCCCCTTAAGGTTTTCCCCCCTAAAGACTGCTTCTCCTTCCGCAAAATTCGGGGGTTCCCCCAAGTCGACTGAGACCTCCCTCTTGAGTGTGGATGGTGCTGTTTTGGCTGCATAAGGACTGGCTTCCACAGTTAGCATGAGTTTGCTATTAGTCTATAGCAGGGATGTTGAACCTCAGGCCTGTGAGCCAAATCCGGCCTGCCTGCAGTCCCAATCCGGCCCTCTGGGGTTCCCCAGAAGACCATGCCCCCTTTGCCTAAATGCAGCCCCTTTCCTAGATCGCGAATCATTTCTTGGGTTCCCAAGTTTTGTGCAGTTTTTCCCCCAGTCTAAAAGATTGGAGATGCTGAGTTATTGCCAGTAAGAGCTTTAAGCTAAAATGGGCTGGGATTGTTGGTATTTTGGCCCACCCCTTTTGCCTTCGGCCACGCCTGCCACAGGTATGTGGCGTCCGAGAGAGCTTCTCCAAAATGGAATTCAGCCCTCAGGCTGAAAGAGATTCAGCTATAAGAGGTCTGTAGGATGCTGCAGGTCAGCTTAGGCATGGGGTCGATTTGCCAGGTTGCGACTCAGACGTCTGCACTGAACCTTACATGTCTCTTGACAACAGAGGAAACAATGCCACGGCTTCTCCCCCACACCTCCCCTCCCAGGCTTGTTATTCACTCTCTCCCTTGCCGATTGCATGGCAGACCTGGAGTCCTTCTGGTTACAGTGACTGTGACGGGAACAGACAACATGGCTGTGCCGAGGAACAAGTCGAAGAAGCCACTGCTGCTTTGGCTCCCTCTATACCAACAAATGTAAAGGCACAGTATGGATTTCGAGGCTGTGACCAAGCAGTCCTGGGGTGCTTCCAGACGGAGGGCTCCTGGCGCTAGCACCCAGAAGGCACGGGGGAGCTATTCCATCTTTTTTTTTTTTTTCCCCTTCACTGAATCTCTGAGGTAAGAGAAAAGATGGAAGAAGCAGTAAGAAAAAACAGGAGTGTCATGAAAGGAAGATGAAGGCGTCTGGACCTCCCTGTAAAATTAAGTAAATGAGGCAAGGCGATGATGCCAGAAAGGCCTCGTCTGGAAGCGCCCCTGAAAGGCTGGAGAGGGACAATCCTGTGGTTAAACCAGACCAATATACATAGGTAGGAATGTGGAAGTTTATGGTACAGCTCCAGATAGGACATATTGTGCCATGCACTTGTCTTGAAGTTAAAGCAGGACCAATACAGGTGACAGAAAATGGGGACAAAATCTGTTTTAGCTGGGTTTTTCCCATGAAACCTTCAATTTCATGCAGAACTAGAATTTTGCCCGCACATGTTATTTTCCTTTTCCTTATTTTCCTCTGGCCACTGCCAGAGACACTTCTGACAGCACTTTTGCTCCAGTTCCCCACTGTGGCCCTGTCACTATCACGAGGTGCCCACTGGCTGTCAGTTTTGTGCAGGCGTCATCACACCCAGGAATAGGCTTTTTGTATGCCACTGTTTAGGCTTGCTGATAGAAATGAGCAGAACTCTAGAGTCCAGCAGGGAATGCCCTCCCGCTTTTGTTTCCAAGAAAGCCTCTGTCGGAAAGATGCTGCGTCACGATGTAGTGCCATTCCGAAGGCATTGTGGGGGGCGCACAGCAGCCCATGTGGCCACAGTTCTGTATTGTTTGAAAACATTTTTAACGAAGTTTTAAAGCAGGAAAAGAAGGTGGAATGATGAAACAGCTGCCACAGTTTCTTCAGTAGGCTCCCTGCCCCCCACAATGGCTTGATTTTCTCTTGCCTTCTGAAAATTGTGCTAAATGTTTCCAGTTAACTTCAGATCGGCTCTACCAAAATCCCAGTTCTAAGCCTGGCTGGGCCTGTACCTTACCTCTTCCTCACAGGCAGGGCATCAGTGATGTCACTCCCTTGATTATTGTGTGGCTTAGTCCTCAGTTGAAGTAGGATGTACAACATGAGAGATCACACACACCCCCAGGAGCTTCTGAACCTTCAGTTCTGTGTAGCTGCCCTGTGTGGTGAGGTACCAGAACTGCAGCTTGGATCACTTTCCTGGCAGTGAAGTATTCCCAGGCCCTGGACGGGCCCCACCTGAACAGGAAGGACTCTAAAAGACTTCCTGTTTGGGCTGAGACCTCACCTAAGGAACAAGGTCTTTCTGACTCTGGTATATTTCTGCATGCTCCTCAGGTCTGGCTCCACGACCTTGGTTTCTCCAGCTTCTGGTTCCCAGCTCCTGGCTTATCTCTGGCAGCTGCCTATGGCTCAGCCCTGAAACAAACTGCACAGAAATGATGGAGAAACCATCTCCAGCAGATAGGTACATTGCACCTTATTCTGCAAGCATAAGTGTCCATAGATTAGCAGCCTATCCAGCTTTCTCTTAACATTGGGCCTGCTGCGGGCCACACACCTGCCATCTTGGTCCACTATCAATTTGTCTTTTTAACAAAACAAAAAAAATAGTGTGTGTATATATATATATATATATATATATATATATATAATCAAACTGAGCAAAACATGTAGCATCAGAGTAAATATATAAGGAAACAGCACCAACGTCTGATATTATACATAATCTATAGCAGCCTTCTCCAATCTGGTGCCCTGTAGATTTGTTGGATTACAACTCCCATCACCCCCAGCCAGTGTGGCAATTGGATCTGCTGGCTGAGGATGATGGGAGTTGAAGTCTAAAACATCTGGAGGGCAACAGGTTGGGGAGTGCGGATCCATAATGTTGTTATATTATTAAATAATAGTAATCAAATACTAATTAATCATAAACAGAGGTTAACAGTCACATAATTGATAATTATAGATTGCAGTAACAATCATAGTCAAGGTTTAGCACTTTTCAGTCCTACCAATTTCAGTTCAAGAATTGAACACATCAGTATATGTTTCCTTTGAAATTAGTGGAAATTAACAGTGCAATCGTACAGATATTTACTTCAAAGGAAGCCCTACTGTGTTCAATGGGGCTTATTTCTTAGTAAGTTTGTTTAGGATTACAGCCTAATTGTTCTTACCTTTGGCTGGATCATGCCCCCTTTATTTTATTTTTACTTTGGAAGAGCAGAAAGTTAGGCATAGAGCTAAAGTATTTGGGAAAAGTCATTCGGTGATCCCAATAAAACTGTTTGTTTCTGTGCCAGCTGATGTCAAGTGGGTTCAGATGCTGAAATCTTGGTGCTTCAGAGCCTGCTGTCTGCAAATGGGCACAGCCCCCCACAAGGGTGTGGTTTGCAAAGTGCTCTGGGAAGCTCAGCTGGAAGATGCTGTTCGGAACACAGCAGCACATTTTGTATTGTTGTTGGCAAAGCAAGAGCGCTTTCGTTTTTGGCACAGCTTAAAGGGGCCCAGTAGGCGAATCATGGAAAGCTGGCAGGTTCAGATGCAAAATTCATTGGGCTTGGAAAAAGGGTAGGAATAATGGAACTGAGCTGACTGAACAATGCTTGGTAATATAAAAACCAGTCCCAGAATTTAATTAGCTTCGAGACTATATATGGCCACAGCATGCCAGATTATTACCCTCAACGTATATGCCTCCTGGCAGGTTTCTTGCATTTCAGGGGTTTCGTATACTAGAGCAGTCTTCCCCAACCTGGTGTCCTCCAGATATTTTGGACTACATCTCCCAGCACTCCTTACCATTGGCCATGCTGGTTGGGGCTAATGGGAGATGAAGTCCAAGACATCTGGAGGGCATCAGGTTAGGGAAGGCTGTTCTAGAGCAAGAGGTTCTCCCCACCCCTCAATTCCCTAGTCTGTAGTCAAGTTCTTGCCAGTTCAGAGACAACTCGTACAAGAGGAACTTTCAAATGGTATGCAAATAAAAAGAACGGTTTAAGTGGAGCTTCTTCCCTTTTTGGCCACTCATGTTCTAAAGATATGCCTGGAGTACTCCTCAACCAAGCCTTTTGGGTGCTTCCAGACAGAGAGCTCCTAGCAGAACCAATCATAAGGAATGGTGCAGCATTGAACTATGGTAGTCTGCAGACTTTGTAAGGAAGACAGGACCGTTTGTTTCCTGTTGGCTGATAAATTTTTTTAACACAGAGAGAGTAGATTCAGAGATTTGCTATGTGTTAACTGAAAATAGAAGGTGACTGAGGGTACTTCCAGACTAAGTGTTTTATCTTGCTATTACTCTGCCTCATTCACAGAATGTTATGGGAGGGTCCAGATGTCGTCGTCTTCCACTCATAACCCTCCGGTGTTTTCCTACCAATTCTTCCGTTTTTGTTGTTGTTGTTACCACAGAAAATCCGTTAAGGAGAAAAAGACGGAATAACTGCCCAGTGCTTTCTAACTGATAGCACGAGGATCCTTCTGTCCAGTAGCACTCTGAGTGGCAGCCCAAGATCCTGAAATAGGTTATCTTCTCATACACAGACAGCCAGAATTATAACCATCTGCAACTGTTTGGGGACAACTGAGCTGAGGCATATGTCTCTCGGTTCCTCCCTACATCTCCATTTCCTGAGTTCTTACTGGAAGTGAGTTGGATGTGGATTAATCATTCTGTTCTATTCCATCTTGAAGCCATGGAATTCTGCATGCTGTAGACCACAGGCTTAAAACAGGCCAGCGAGGAAAATGGGCTGGGAAGGAGGTGGCTGAGGAGGAACAAAAATAGCAACTCGGGAATGTGGATGTTGCACAAGCCCATAAGCGATTCCTAGGATTTCACTCAGAGGGGAAATAGAATCAGGCACGCTCCTGGAACAGCAGGAGTCCAATTATGCTTTATGGCCCTACACAGGGAGTAAAGTTAACACTTCTGTAGTTTATATTAACAAACACATTTTTTCAGACAGTACCAGAGCTTTATTTATTCTTCTTTATATAACTAAGCTACCGCACCCCCAACTTAATTAAAAATGAGTGTGTTTGCTGGAACCTGTCTGTTTATTATTTCCAATGAATGACTTGCCAAGTTCTCTGCCTGCTTTGCCGTTTGCCGGTCCTATTTTGACCCAGCTTCAGCTTAAGCATATGGACCCAATACAGAGAACTGCGAATACTCCAGAAGGTTTTGTGCTTGCTGCTGCATCCAGCGTTCCAAAGGATAAATGGGGTTTCCCTTGACCCCAGTCGACTCTCAGGGGCAAGAGGAGGCAGTGCAGGCATCCCTTCTTCTCTTCCCCACTTCCCACCTCTGAAATAAGCCCCTCACTGGTCGCCTTTCAGGCAAGGGTGAGGGAGAAGGATGGTCATGTCCAGGTGCCAACCTGCCTAGAGGAACAGTACATCACAGGCACAAGCGGCCTTGCAGCACTGTTCGCATGTGTGGGTCATTAAGGCCATGCTACTGAAACGGCAGTGGTGGAGTGAAGTGGTGCATTTTGGAGCTTGCGCTTC
Source organism: Heloderma suspectum (assembly GCF_057233095.1). Taxonomy (NCBI): domain Eukaryota; kingdom Metazoa; phylum Chordata; class Lepidosauria; order Squamata; family Helodermatidae; genus Heloderma; species Heloderma suspectum. The sequence goes on along the minus strand of NC_139459.1, from coordinate 267,394,984 downwards.
CTGAACATGTTCAGAAATACATTTTGAAGCTGGAGCTCTAATGGTCCCTTATGCAGTGTCAGAATCTTCAACCCAAAGGGGAGGGAAAAAATCTGTTAAAAGAAGGGTCATTGAGGGCGTTTTTGGCCCAGCTCTCATACTGCTTGATGCGGAGGTTTTCTCTCCATATCGCACTCCCTGCTCGGTAGCATACTGATCCACCCACAGAAATGTGTTTCCATGTTCAGGCCATTCTCCCTTGTTGGACCTTTTTCGATGATTGGGCCTAACAGACGTGGGATAAGCAGACATTTAGAAAGTGAAGCTTTCCCCAGCACTGAATTTGCTTGTAATGGAGTTGTGAAAGATGCAGGAACCCTGGCAGGAAAAAGAAGGACACCTTGTCCACTCCATGCTACTGGATTGGGGGCGGGGGGGACAGCCTTTCCCAAAATCTCATACATTTAGTAAATCATCTGCCAATTAGCAGTGTTGCAATAGCAGGGTTCAGACAACACCCCCCTCACACACTGAAAGCACACATGAGGCGGTTGCACTGGCTCGCTCTGTCCCCACCACCAGTGCCCACATTTGGCAACTTGTGAGGTGGTCCTCCCCTTCATGGATCACTGCCTTGTTGTGGCGAAGGGGCTTGCGTAACTCAGTGAAGCCATAAGCTATGCCATGCAGGGCCACCCAAGACGGACAGGTCATGGCAGAGAGTTCTGACAAAATGTGGTCCACTGGAGAAGGAAATGGTAACCCACTCCAGTATTCTTGCCAAGAAAACCCCATGGAACGTATCACAAGGCTAAAAGATATGATGCCAGAAGATGAGCCCCTCAGGTCGGAAGGTGTCCAATATACTACTGGGGAAGAGCAGAGAGAATTTCCAAGTAGCGCCAGAAAGAGTGAAGCGGCCGAAAGGACACTCAGCTGTGGATGTGTCTGGTGTTGAAAAGAAAATCCGATGCTGTAAAGAATAATATTGTTTAGGAACCTGGAATGTCAGATCAATGAATCAAGGTAAGCTGGAGGTGGTCAAACATGAGATGGCAAGATTGAACATGGACATCTTGGGAATCAGCGAACTAAAATGGACAGGCATGGGCGAATTGAATTCAGGTGACCATCATATCTACTACTGTGGGCAAGAATCCCTTAGAAGAAATGGAGTAGCACTCATAGTCAACAAAAGGGTGGGAAAAGCAGTACTGGGGTACAATCTCAAAAACGATAGAATGATTTCAGTACGAATCCAAGGCAAACCATTCAACATCACAGTAATTCAAGTCTATGCCCCAACCACTGATGCCGAAGAAGCTGAGGTTGATGGGGTCTATGAAGACCTACAACACCTTCTAGAACTAATACCAAAAAAAGATGTCCTCTTCATAATAGGGGATTGGAATGCTAAAGTAGGAAATCAAGAAATCACTGGGATAACAGGCAGGCATGGCCTGGGTGTACAAAATGAAGCAGGACAAAAGCTAATAGAGTTTTGCCAAGAGAACACGCTGATCATAGCAAACACTCTTTTCCAACAGCACAAGAGGCGACTCTACACATGGACGTCACCAGATGGTCAATATCGAAATCAGATTGATTATGACCTTTGCAGTCAAATATGGAGAAGCTCTATACAGTCAGTAGAAACAAGACCTGGAGCTGACTGTGGCTCAGATCATGAGCTTCTTGTTGCAAAATTTTGGCTGAAATTGAAGAACGTAGGGAAAGTCACTAAACCATTCAGGTATGACCTAAATCATATCCCTGATGAATATACAGTGGAGGTGAGGAATAGATTTCAGGGATTAGACCTGATAGACAGAGTGCCTGAGGAACTATGGACGGAGGTCCGTAACATTGTTCAGGAGGCAGCAACGAAATCCATCCCAAAGAAAAAGAAATGCAAGGAAGCCAAGTGGCTGTCTGATGAGGCTTTACAAGTAGCTGAAGAAAGAAGGGAAGCGAAAAGCAAGGGAGAAAGGGGAAGATATATCCAACGGAATGCAGAGTTCCAGAGAGTAGCAAGGAGAGACAAGAAGGCCTTCTTAAATGAACAATGCAAAGAAATCGAGGAAAACAACAGAATGGGGAAGACTAGAGATCTCTTCAAGAAAATTGGAGATCTCAAGGGAACGTTTTGTGCAAAGACGGGCATGATAAAGGACAAAGAAGGCCGGGACCTAACAGAAGCAGATGAGATTAAGAAGAGGTGGCAAGAATACACAGAAGAACTATACAGGAAAGATCTTAATGTCCCTGATAGCCATGATAGTGCGGTCACTGAACTTGAGCCGGACATCCTCAAGAGTGAAGTCAAGTGGGCCTTAGGAAGCATTAGTAACAACAAAGCTAGCGGAGATGACAGCATTCCAGCTGAGCTATTTAAAATCCTAAAAGATGATGCTGTTAAAGTGCTGCACTCAATATGCCAACAAATCTGGAACACTCAACAGTGGCCACAAGACTGGAAAAGGTCAGTTTACATTCCAATTCCAAAGAAGGGCAACGCCAAAGAGTGTTCAAACTACCGCACAATTGCGCTCATTTCACATGCCAGCAAGGTGATGCTCAAAATCATACAAGCTAGGCTTCAGCAGTATGCGAACCGAGAACTACCGGAAGTACAAGCTGGGTTTCGAAGAGGCAGAGGAACTAGACATCAAATCGCCAACATTCGCTGGATCATGGAGAAAGCAAGAGAATTCCAGAAAAACGTCTATTTCTGCTTCATTGACTACGCTAAAGCCTTTGATTGTGTGGATCACAACAAACTGTGGCAAATTCTTAAAGTGATGGGAGTACCAGACCACCTTACCTGTCTCCTGAGAAACCTGTACGAGGGTCAAGAAGCAACAGTAAGAACCAGACATGGAACAACCGATTGGTTCAAAATTGGGAAAGGAGTACGACAAGGCTGCATATTGTCACCCTGCTCTTTTAACTTATATGCAGAGTACATCATGAGAAATGCCGGGTTGGATGAATCACAGGTCGGAATTAAGATTGCCGGGAGAATTATCAACAACCTCCGATACGCAGACGATACCACCCTAATGGCAGAAAGCAAAGAGGATCTAAAGAGCCTCTTGTTGAGGGTGAAAGAGGAGAGTGCAAAAGCTGGTTTGAAACTCAACATTAAAAAAACGAAGATCATGACATCTGGCCCCATCACTTCCTGGCATATAGAAGGGGAAGAAATGGAAGCAGTGACAGATCTTACTTTCTTGGGCTCCAAGATCACCGCAGACGGTGACTGTAGCCATGAAATTAAAAGATGCTTGCTCCTTGGGAGGAAAGCTATGGCAAACCTAGACAGCATAATAAGAAGCAGAGACATCACCTTGCCGACAAAGATCCGTCTAATCAAAGCTATGGTTTTCCCAGTAGTAATGTATGGCTGTGAGAGCTGGACTATAAGGAAGGCTGAGTGCCGAAGAACTGATGCTTTCAAACTTTGGTGCTGGAGAAGACTCTTACGAGTCCCCTGGACTGCAAGGAGGTCAAATCAGTCCATCCTAAAGGAAATCAACCCGGAGTGCTCATTGGAAGGACAGATCCTGAAGCTGAAGCTCAAATATTTTGGCCACCTAATGCGAAGAGAAAACTCCCTGGAAAAGACCCTGATGCTGGGAAAGACTGAAGGCAAAAGGAGAAGGGGACGACAGAGGATGAGATGGCTAGATAGCATCACCGATGCAATGAATATGAACTTGAGCACACTCCGGGAGAGAGCGGAGGACAGGAAGGCCTGGCGTGCTATGGTCCATGGGGTCACGAAGAGTCGGACACGACTGAACGACTGAACAACAGCAACGAGGTGGTCCTACACGGATACGGACATAGAGGAAGTTTATGTGCTGTGGAGGCTGGTGGCTCTGATGCCAGTTTACACCTTGGTTAGCTCTTTTAGAGTTCTGAATGAAACCTGGAGCGGATTCGCCGCCTCACTGACATCGGAGCCACCAGCCTCCACTCTCTATATGCATACATATGTACAGCTCCTTCACATACGTAGATACTAAATTTCTATCCAATGTGCAGGGTTGGTGGTTGCTTGGCTATTTCGCACCACCTCGGGGATGATTTAATATATGAGGGGAGATGTCTGCACACACACACGTGTGTGTGTATGTGTCTCATACATACACATACACACAGGACAGATGGCAATTGTGATGCACTATTCCTTTAAATATTACCCTACTTTGCAGTTTTACTTTCTTTTTGCAGCGTTACTTTCTGTTTCCTGTTTAAACTGTATTCAGGCATTTCATTCAGAACATGTGAATGGGCCAGTGGGAGTCACATGGGGGCTAGACTCCCCTCGACAACATGGATGCTGGTCACACACTTTGAGCAATGTCTGTTTGGTAGAAGGGGGCTGCTCCTATGTGCATGGGCTTTCTGACACAGGGACTGGAACCCTTATTAAGCAGGATTCCCATTCTCTTGTTGGAAACTCTTTGCGCATAGAATGGCCCCCTTCAGACTGATGCCAACTATGGATTGACCGAGGGGCATGGCCAGTGTGCACAATTGCACATCGTTGTCAAGTTTCCACAGGCTCCTTCACAAGTTTGGAACTGAATTCCTGAATAGATTCCTCAGTCCCTTGAAATGAAACTTATGAGTGCTGTTGGGCTCCAGCGAGTTACTTTATGGCCTCATACATAATAGGAGCCTTACTGGGAAAACCAAGAACATTTTCAAGTATGTTATAGTTTGTATAATCATAGAATCATAGAATAGTAGGGTTGGAAGGGGCCTACAAGGCCATCGAGTCCAACCCCCTGCTCAATGCAGGAATCCAAGTCAGAGCATCCCCGACAAATGGCTGTCCAGCCTCGTCTTAAAGGCCTCCAGTGTGGGAGAGCCCACCACCTCCCCAGGTAATTGGTTCCATTGCCGTATTGCTCTGACACTCAGGAAGTTTTTCCTGATGTTCAGCCGGAATCTGGCTTCCTGTAACTTGAGCCCATTATTCCGTGTCCTGCACTCTGGGATGATCAAGAAGAGATCCTGGCCTTCTTCTCTGTGACAACCTTTCAAGTACTTGAAGAGTGCTATCATATCTCCCCTCAGTCTTCTCTTCTCAAGGCTAAACATGCCCAGTTCTTTCAGTCTCTCTTCATAGGGCTTTGTTTCCAGTCCCCTGATCATCTTTGTTGCCCTCCTTTGAACCCTCTCCAGCTTGTCTGCATCCTTCTTAAAGTGTGGTGCCCAGAACTGGACACAGTACTCCAGATGAGGCCTAACCAGTGCTGAGTAGAGGGGAACTAGTACTTCCCGGGATTTGGAAGCGATGCTTCTATGAATGCAGCCCAAAATAGCATTTGCCTTTTTTGCAGCCACATCACATTGTTGGCTCATATTCAGCTTGTGATCGACGACAATTCCAAGATCCTTCTCGCTCGTAGTGTGGTTGAGCCACGTATCCCCCATCTTGTAACTGTGCATTTGGTTTCTTTTTCCTAGGTGCAGAACTTGGCATTTGTCCCTATTAAATGCCATTCTGTTGTTTTCTGCCCAGCACTCCAGTCTATCCAGATCACTTTGAATTTTGTTTCTGTCTTCCAAAGTATTAGCTATCCCTCCCAATTTTGTGTCATCTGCAAATTTGATCAGCATTCCCTGCACCTCCTCCTCCAAGTCATTAATAAAAATGTTGAAGAGCACTGGGCCCAGGACTGAGCCCTGCGGTACCCCACTCGTTACCTCTCCCCAGCTTGAGAAGGTCCCATTGATAAGCACTCTTTGAGTCCGATTCTGTAGCCAACTGTGGATCCACATGATCGTTGTTTCATCTAGCCCACTTCGAGCAAGTTTGCTCATCAGGATATCATGGGGCACTTTGTCGAAAGCTTTGCTGAAGTCGAGGTATATGATGTCTACAGCATTCCCACGGTCTACAAGGGAGGTGACTTGATCAAAAAATGAGATCAGATTTGTCTGGCAGGACTTGTTTTTGACAAATCCATGTTGGCTTCGAGTAATCACGGCATTGTTGTCAAGGTGCTTCCAGATGGATTGCTTTATGATCTGCTCCAGAATTTTCCCAGGGATTGATGTCAGACTGACTGGTCTGTAGTTCCCAGGTTCCTCCTTTTTACCCTTTTTGAAGATAGGGACAACGTTAGCCCTCCTCCAGTCATCTGGCACTTCCCCGGTCCTCCATGATTTCTCAAAGAGAATAGTCAGCGGTTCTGAGAGTTCTTCTGCCAGTTCCTTTATTACTCTAGGATGCAGTTCATCTGGCCCTGGAGATTTGAACTCATTCAAAGTAATGAGGTGTTCCTTGACCATATGCCTGTCGATCTCAAGCTGCAATCCTGCCCCTTCAGCCTGTACTTCGCCTTTGCCAGGGGGGTCATAGACCCTCTTTTGGGAGAAGACTGAGCCAAAGTAGGAATTGAGCACCTCTGCCTTTTCTTTGTCATCTGTTATCATTTTGCCATCCTTATTTAATAGCTGAACAACCATTTCTTTCCTCTGCCTTTTACTATGCACGTAGCTGAAGAAAGCCTTTTTGTTGTTTTTAGCATCCCTCGCTAACCTCACCTCGTTCTCCGCTTTAGCCTTCCTGACGCCATCCCTGCAATTCTGTGCTACCTGCCTGTACTCTTCCTTTGTTACTTGGCCTTCTTTCCACTTCCTATATGTGTCCTTTTTTGTTTTCAGGTCATCCCTAAGCTTTTTGTGAAGCCACATTGGCTTCTTCTGTTGTCTTCCACCTTTTCTTCTTGTTGGAATTGTTTGTGATTGTGCCTTGAGAATTTCCTTTTTTAAAAGTTCCCACCCATCTTGGACTCCTTTTCTCGCTAGCATTGTTTGCCATGGGACCTTACTGATCATTGTTCTGAGTTTATTAAAATCAGCTTTCCTAAAATCCAGGGTACGCGTTTGAGTACACTCGGCTTTTGCTTCCCTTAGAACCAAGAACTCAAGTACAACATGGTCGCTTTCCCCCAGAGTTCCTGTAACTGCTACTTTATCCACTAAGTCATCTCTGTTGGTTAGGATCAAGTCAAGGATAGCCGATCCTCTAGTTCCTTCCTCTACTTTCTGTAGGAGGAAGTTATCCGCCACACAAGTCAGGAATTTCCTGGAGGGGCCATGTTTTGCAGAATTTGTCTCCCAACAAATATCGGGGAAATTGAAGTCCCCCATTACTACTACATCATGCTTCCTTAAAACATTGGCTATTTGCTTTTCAAAAGTTTCATCCTTGTCTTCTCCTTGATTGGGTGGCCGGTAGTAGACTCCGACCACCAGGTTCCTTTTATTCTTTGCTCCATTTATTTCAACCCAGATGCTCTCGATGGGGCTACCAAGCTCCTCCTCCTGTATTTCTGTGCAGAGATATGTATTTTTCACATACAGTGCAACCCCGCCTCCCTTTCTGTTCCTCCTGTTCTTTTTGAACAAGTTATATCCTTCAACTGCTGTATTCCAGTCATGAGAGTCATCCCACCAAGTCTCAGTTATACCTATCAAGTCATAATTTCCCTCCTGTATTAAGAGTTCAAGTTCGTTCTGTTTGTTTCCCATACTCTGGGCATTAGTATATAGACATCGAAGACCATGTGCTTCATAGTCTGGCTTTCTTCCTACATGTGTCTGAAGACTATTATTAGGCGCTATCAGCGCTGTTCTCTCCATTGCAGTGCATGCGCCTACGTCCATTGTTACCCCCAACATTACATCTCCCTTCCCCGTAGGATTCAGTTTAAAGCCCTCCTGATGAAGTTCTTCATGCTGTGGCCAAACACATTCTTCCCAGCCTTTGTGAGGTGCAACCCATCCCTAGCCAACAGCCCATCTTCCAGGAAGTATAGCCCGTGGTCCCAGAATCCAAATCTTTCTCGTCGGCACCACCTTCGTAGCCAGTCATTCACCCGGAGTATTTTTCGTTCCCTTTCTATCCCTCTTCTAACTACTGGAAGGATGGATGAGAAAACTATCTGGGCCGCAAAGTTCTTGAGTTTCCTTCCCAAACTCTAAGAATAAGAAACTCTAAAACAGAAAAGGTAAATTCAGTCCACCGGGGCAGTTCAGTTTTATACTTCATTCATGTTTAAGTTGCTAATGTTTAACCTGTCTACACTATAGCGAATATAATCTCACATGCCACAGAAGGAAGCAATATGTTCCTCTTATATAAAATAAGGAATGGGTGCATACATTTCAATGCCGGCTTAAATATTTAGTATGTGGTTGCTGCTACTCTAGATTAAACCTTAATGTAAAACTTGGTTCGCATACAGCACAATCATGTACATGACAACTTCGAAGTAAGACCCATTGAGTTCAATGGGAGTTACTCCCAGACCAATGTGTACATGTTTGCGGCCTTAATCTCTCAAGCATTTAAATCATCAGAAGGCTTGGTCTGAGTATCAGAAAGATTAGCTCAAGTAGATCAGCCTCTGGGTCCATGACAGGAGTCCAGAAGAAGGCCAGACCGAATATTTTCAGGCCTGGGAATGCACAACCTGTGGGGCCTGTGAAGTAAACACAGGGCAATGGTTGGGACGCCCAACGTGTGGAAGAGAAACCAAAGCTCCAGTGAGCTTTGCACTCCAGACAGATTCCAGACGTTGCCCCTACTGGGAAGTCCTGACCCACGGTGGTTTGAAAGGAGTAGGCCAGAATTGGGCCAGATGCCGAGAATAACACTGATAAATTTCAAAGTTTGGGGGAAGGTAGTGAGTCCTGTTTGCTCGGAGGCCTCTAAATCCTCTCAGCAGTCCTGCTCTCAGCGTGCACGCAGAGTCACATCCTATTATTCTGGATTAATTAATACAGTCTTGCTTCAGTTCCCTCTCCTGGCAGAAGCTTCCACAAACTGCCCCCTGCAGCAACTGTGTTTATATAGCCAGCCTTCCAAAGAAAATATGGCCCCTCTGCACAGCTCTTGCATACGATGAAAAGCTGCTCTCAGTAGAATGTTTGTTTTTCCTTGCACCCCTTCCCTGTGGCATCCTCAGCCAGAGAATAGCCATTTCTTTGACTCCATTAGTGCCAGATGTCTCCTTCCCTCCTGTCCTGTCCCGTGCGCAGCACAAGGCCCCTCTGTTGAAGTCCAGCAGGCGAGAGATCAGCCAAACAGAACACAAATCTGTCCTTCACCTCCCATAAGCCCCCCGAAGGGCACTGTTTAATATCCATTTCCTTTCCAAGCCCAGGAAATGTTTGTTTAACCCTCCTGTTTTCTCCTCCTACCCCCGCCAACCGCAGAGAGAAAAGTTCCAGCTGGAGGAAGCAAAGAGGAGCCCCTTTTACCTGTGCACCCTGTCATCCAGTATCCCCCTCAAACCAGGACTGGTCAAGAGGTATGGGGGAAAGTGGAGAGACCCTCCTTTCAGGCACATCAAAACCTCAAGAAATTGAGGAGGTGACTTAGGGCTGAGAGGAGGAGGCAGAGAAGGCTACCCTTGTTCTCAGAGCCAAGCTATTTGGGCTGGTGCTGAAGGATGGCGTGGGAGAGAAGGTATCAAAATCTTACAAGGTTTTTACACACAGTGGCTGTGTTCACATAATTGGCACGGCTTGTCGTAGCTTATGGGCACAGTAACCACGATGAGTTACTGTGCCCATGGGTGCCATCCTGAACATCCAAGCCGTAACTGAGGCTTGTCATGCTGTCCGAATCCAGTAGGTGTAGGCTGTGTGAGGGTTAAACAAACCTCGCAAAAACCATGGCCTATTCTAGGTTTGGGCAACACAAGCCACAGCTGTGACTTGAATATTCAAAATGGGCGCCAGCACACACCGCACTCCACGCTACCATGGCTTAAATCTCATCATGGGCTGTTGATCATCCAAACAGGCCCAGTATTTTTTTAAAGTGAAAGATATGCAAGCTGGGGATGCTGGAAGTTGTAGTCCAACGTACCTGGAGGGCACTAGGTTGGGGAAGGCTGCTTTAAGATACCACAAGACTCTTTTGGTGCTGATGAGACTTCTATAGAGCCTTCACTCTGCCTCAGTCACAGACGTTTGCGAGGAGTCCAGACATTGTCACCTTCTACTTATGCCCTCCTGTGTTTTCTCACAGCTTCTTCCATCTTTTCCGTTAACACATAACATCCATTAGGGAGAAAAAGATGGAACAGCTGCACAATGCCTTCTGGTTGCTCGAACTAGGATCCCTTTGTCTGGAAGCACCCTTGGTTGCTTTTGCTGCAACAGACTAAGGAGTCTTCGAGGTGAGGCTTTTATATCATGCAATTGCTGTGCCTCATTCACAGAATTTTGCAGCAGGTCCAGATGACCTTGTTTTCCACTTGTAAGCCTCCCATTTTTTCCCATTGCTGCTTCTGTGTTTTCCCTTTCCATAAAAAAAAATCCCGTAAGTTAGAAAAGACAGACTAGCTACCCACATAATATCTTTTGATTGGTAGGACTAGGAGCCCTCTGTCTTAAAGCACCAAACCCCTCAGGATATTGTAAACCACTGCCATATTTATGGCTTTGGAAAAGATAAGACAAACATCCTACAAATTAATGGTCAAAATGGACATTACTTAACATGTCTTTTTTCATTTTTACTGTTGAGTAGGTGCAAGGGCCACAATCTCGACTCAGATCATAGAGTGGGGTGTGTGTGTGTGTGTGGCTGTTTAGTACCTCTGTGCCTATTCTAAAGTAAAAATAAAATTAAGACATAGCTGCTAGACACAAGGTTAAGTGATGTCAGTTTTGGCCTGAAGATTGGAGGGTTGGAGGAAAACTAACTGCGGCTCAGTATTTTCCAGGTTACATGGTCCATGGGGTCACGAAGAGTTGGACACGACTGAACAACAACATATTTTATGGGTCAACAATTGGGAGAATAGGGCTGTGCCATGAAAACTGACTTTGTGCAGGAAATCAGTTGCCTCCTTCGCACGTACTAATGCTCTGCTTACTATTTTTTATAACTTACATCGAACAGCTTATCTACATGAAGCTTTTATTGTGCACTCATCATTCCCTACTCACAGTTTTTTATGGGTTCTTTAAACAACTTTGTCACCCTCCAGCTTCACTCCTGTTTGTTAAATAACACTTCTGCCAAGTTTTTTTAGAGCAAGGAAAATGAGGTATTATTTCTGATGGTGAATGAAAGTGCTGTTTCCATTTGTGTATTTGTACTCTTCTGCTATACCACAGTGCCACCTAGAAGTTATATAGCAGAAAAACAGGAAAGGAAATGCTCCTCATGTAGGGCTCAAATCTCAATGCTGTGACGTAACCAAAAGTAGATGCAGCGGATTAACAGCCTCATGCAGAAAAGCCCTTAAACAGGCAAGGTATAAAGTCGAGTCATATCATATATTTTAGGAAGCCAAGCCCATTTCGTAAGTGGAATGGAGATTACCTTTAGATGCTGTATCAAGGGGAACTTACAACAAGGACATTACACCAGATTTATTATAGTTGTGTTCTGGAATGTTGCAGTTGCAAAGTGCCCAGTTCCCACTCACTGTGTATATGATGTGTGTCTCATAAAATTATCTCATAGTCCAGTGGTTTTCAAATTGTATTCCAGGGAATCCTGAGGTCCCTCAGAAACTTATCAGAGATTCCTTAATGGGAAGATCAGCAGTGGCAGGCAAGTGTCCCTGAAGGACAGCTGGTCTGCCCCAACCAAACTTCCCCTGCAATGTGCAGCCATTGTGTGTGTGTGTGTGTGTGTGTGCGCATGCATGTGTTGTCCATGTTCCAGGGTGAGCTCTCTTCCCTTACAACAGTGAGGCAGTCAATACCCCAACTAGTGCTCTGCATAATCTGATGGTACATCTTTCAGAAATCTCTTTGTACTGCAGATGTGCCAAGATTCTTCAATAGACCAATCACAAGAGAAAGCTCTCTGAAGGTAAATAGCTTAAAACCTAGACAAGGCTGTTATTGTGCCATCACCCTGCTTCATTCATGAAATGTGGGGTTCAGACATTGTCATCTTGCATTTGTAACCCTCCCGTGTTTTGCAGCAGCTTCTTCAATCTTTTTTTCTTACGATGAACCTAAAGTACAGAACAGTATGGAAACTGGCAAATTAATCCACATGAGGGTATGAAGGAAAAATCAGTTAAATGATCAATTTTTGTTGTTCTTTGGAACACTAGAATTGCTCAGATGGCATAATTGTATTACCTGAAACTCTCCATAATACTCCATGCGTCTGATGAAGTGGACTATAGTCCATGAAAGCTTCTGCCAGAATAAATTTGTTAGTCTTTAAGGTGCCACAGGACTCTTTGTTGTTGTTGCTGCAGGAGACTAACACAGCTACTCTCTGGAAATTGATACAAATACAGTACTGCTATAAGATTTAAAATAGTAGAAAGTTTGACTATTCTTTCCATCATATGCTGAGCTACAAAGAAATCACATCAGACTTTGAAGCTTTGGGAAGGAAACTCAAGAACTTTGGGGCCCAGATAGTTTTCTCATCCATCCCTCCAGTAGTTAGAAGACAGATAGAAAGGGAAAGAAAAATACTCTGAGTGAATGACTGGCTATGAAGGTGGTGGCGACATGAGAGATTTGGATTCTGGGACCACGGGCTATACTTCCTGGAAGATGGGCTGTTGGCAAGGGACAGGTTGCATCTCACAAAGGATGGGAAGAATGTGTTTGGCCACAGCTTCTCAACTTCATGTGACATCACTTGCCACAAGTGCCTCCTTGCCAGTCTTCCATGCGGACAAGCAGTTTAGATGCTTCCTGGATGTGAAGGCAGTCAATGAGCATCTCTACACTGGCATAAAATCCTGCATTTAAAATGAGGCTTTTGGCTTCCATTTTAAATGCAGGATCACGAGGGACTCCCTTCACACATGCTTCCTCCCCTCTCCCCCCTCCTTTCCCCCCTTATCTGGGTCTTCCATATGTTTCATTGGTCTCACTCCTCTTCTTGCTTTTCCTTTTTCATGGAAGCAACTCAAGCGGAACACAAGCGGGGTAATTTGATAGCTCATTATCTCCGATCTATTTAAACATGGAATAAAGGTCATTTAGTACAGGAGGTGCCCTGGAGGGTCATGGCGTCATCTAAACGGCCCACAAACATCTGTGAGTGAGGAATCTCAATTGCAGGATAAAAGCTCCATGTGAAGAACCCAGTAAGGGTTTCAGGCAAAGCAGCTTCGAAGAGAAAAAACCAAGGCCCAAATGTAACATTACACTGAAGTTTTGCAGCTGAACCCCCCAATGTAATTTCTTCAAAAAGATCCTGTGTGGGACAATCTGGATTGGGGCCATGGTGCGGGAAGAGTTAACCTGTTGACCCTCTGCCAGTTCCCCAACTATGAGTCATGGAGGGCAAAACACAGGAGTGCAATTTTGGGCTCCTAAGTTAGTCCCTCCAAAACAAATAGCAGCTCTGGTGGGAACTGGATGTGTGTGTGGTGGTGGGTGAGGGTTAGTTCCCCTGCACTGCATCCCCCAGTCCAAATTCCTCACTCCCCCTGCAGCTCCTTTTTGAAGAAAATTTTGTTCCACCCTTAAAGGTGGCCTAGAAATAATTTTTGATAGATTTTAGACAAATTGATCTTGTTAGGTCTGCTCTTGGCATGTCAATGTAACGTGTAGTTTGGCCCTGAGAGCAGAGTACTTAACCCTCCACCCAGCTATGCTTTTCGATCTCAAATAACCCTTTCAAATGGCCTCATGCAATCAGGAAGCCTTCCCCAACCTGATCCCCTCCAGATGTTTTGGACTTCAACTCCCATCAGCCCTGGCCAGCATGGCTAATGCTCAAAATTCTGGGAATTGTAGTCCAGATTCTCTGGGAAGCACCAGGTTGGGGACAGCTGCCATGGGGCTTCAAATGTGTGTTTGCGGGGTACATCCATTTGTGATGTACCTCGGTGACCCATGGGGAGGCAATTTAGAGAAGAGAAGCAGGAGATTGCTGCTTCTCTGCTCTCAATCACCCCTCTGAAACCACTTTTCTAAAAAATCAAAAAGTTGTATGTTTCCCATAATGGACAGCTAGGCAGAAACTCCCATAACATAGCTTTCAACATCTACGTACAATCGGAGGCCTGCTTACCGTGCTCATCCACCTCTGGTAAACTCACAGCGCAATCATGAGTGCTTACTCAGAAGTAAATCCTACTGTGATCAGTGCAACTTGCTTCCCATAAAAGAGTGTGCATAGGAATGGAATGCTCTTCTGGGGACATAAAACTCTCCTCTTTCTTCTCCTGCAGATATAGCAGGATATGAAAACTTCAAGTCCACCGTGATTCCCTCTTCTCTGCCCCCCTTCAGACACCCAGCTTGGAGCCCTAACTAAACTGCACTTCATTTTTCACTCAGACAGGTTAAAATAAACCTCTCTAGTACCTAGTCTGGTATTCATTAGGCTGAGTCTTAATTTCCTCAAGCATTTTCCGTCAGCCTGAGTCTGGTGGAGGTGAGGTGGAAAGGAAAGTCGGTCGAGTTTCTATCTTTTCATCTGAAGGGGACCCCAGCTTGAAGACAACATCACAACATTCCACAGCACTCAGGTTCAGTCCCCCCCCCCCCCGGTGACCTATGAGGACCACATCACAAGGGAATCTGTGCAACGTCTGGCGCCGGATGGAAAAGTAAGCAGCCAGTGAGCAAAAATGGACAGACATAACTTCCCCTTTAGCCAAATCTGCCATAAAGTGGAGTGCAGCAACCACTCAGCATCTCCAACTCTGCGAGGGCCATTTTGTAGATTATGCCACTTTGCTGTCGGGTGTGCAGTCCCTGGAGCTGCAGCCAAGCATGGCTCCTGGATATGTTTGCAAAGGCGATGCATATTCATCTCTTTCACTCTTTGCATTTGTATGTGGACACTTAATCAGTCATCTTGCAAAAAGGTGGCGTGTCAGTTTTGGTCCTAGGATGCTCAAGGTGAGAAGCTCAGTACTGATTTACCTAAGACAGAGGAGGGTAGACTTGAGGCTTGCAGGATCGACACTGGTTGTTTGTTTTTTTACTAGAACCCAAAGATCCACCAACCAGAGCCAGGTGCAAAAGATGTACACTTAGAATGAAAGAATTCTGAGCCCAGGAATTTGTTTTAAGTACCAGAACTGAATGGAACTCACAGTCCTCCCACACAATCCGCTCCTAGTTACCGCAAGCTTTCTTCATTTCAGCATATAATGTAGGGTTAGGAAGGGAATCCTTTTGCTGCTGCTATGGTTAAATAATTGGAAGTCAGAACTTGCTGCCAATCTACTGCAAATGGAGATCTACCTTCTGACCACTCCGGATTTCAGACCAATTTTTTTGCTAGCAATAGCAACATACCTCCCTAGAAACTCCTGCCCCAAAAGCAATTGCTTTGATTCCATTTGTGATGTACCCCGGTGACCCTGCCACTGTCATGAAATGGGAAGGAGCACAAGGCAACAGGTTCACCCGTCCTTCTCTCCAATGGAGGAAAGCATGTTAAGAAAACATACTAATTTCCTCTGGCTTGTTTAGGATTTATAATAAAAGAGGAGTGGCGGGGAGGGAATGTGATTTACGCAATCATGAAGACTATTTTGGCAGCATTCCTTTCTAATCAGAAACTTGTTCTGGGAACTCAGACATCCGTTGTTAAAAAGGAGAAAGGTCTGTCT
The DNA here is from genome assembly GCF_057233095.1 of Heloderma suspectum. Lineage (NCBI taxonomy): Eukaryota > Metazoa > Chordata > Lepidosauria > Squamata > Helodermatidae > Heloderma > Heloderma suspectum. The sequence goes on along the minus strand of NC_139459.1, from coordinate 267,379,400 downwards.
GCAGTTAATTGGAGATATTTCTAATCTCGAGCCATCTACTCTCAGATCCTGCGACAGCAGATGGATATTAAAAGAGTCAGTGCTGAGAGAGAGAGAGAGAGAGAAGTGAAGGTTCTTGTACAATTCATCCCTGTAATTAAATCAATATGGGAGGTGACTCTCCACGTGTGCACTGAGGGATCTGTTCAAGGATGCAGATTAAGGGCATATCTACACCAGCATAAATCCTGCATTTAAAATGGGGTTTTCTGCATCCGTTTTAAATGCAAGATCACGACGACTCCCTTTTTCACCCGCTTCCTTTCCCCCCTCCCCTTCCTCCCCCCTCTCCCCATATCTGAGTCTTCCATTATCTTTCATTGATTTCGCTCCTCTTCTTGCCACGTTTCCTCTTTTCATGGAGGAGTTACTCAAGCGGAATACAAGGGGGTAATTTGATAGCTCATTATCTGTGATCTCTTTAAAAATGGAACAAAGGGCATTTAGTGCAGGAGATGCCTTGAATGATCACAGCGTCATGTAAAGAGCCCGCAAACTTCCGTGAAGGTGCAATCTCAATCGCAGGATAAAAGCTCAGTGTGAAGGAGCCCAAAGAGGTAGGGATGGCAGACATCAGCTAGTTACCCAAATGGCATTGTGAGTACATGCAAGAAACATTGGGTAGAATTATTCTAAGCCATTGGGTTGAATTAAGCCATCCTGTGTTATTATCTGTAGTTACCAAGAACATGTTGTCATTAGTGACATAAACAGCTTTAACAGTCTTTCATAGGAATGGCAGGAAACCAGCTAGGGAGGAGCTTGGACCGTTGGATGACAAGGGAGTTAAAGGAGTACTAGAGAAGGGTAAGATGACTGCAGAAAATGAATTCTTTGCATCTGTTTTCACTGCAGAAAAGGTAGGGGACGTACTCATGTCTGAATTGACATTTTCAGGAAGGGAGGTCTGAAGAACCATAGGGCGGGACTGTAGCTCAGTGGTTAGAGCATAAGCTTTGTGTGCAGAAGGTCCCAGGTTCAATCCCCAGCATCTCCAGGCAGGGCTAGGAAAGAATCCTGCCTGAAACTCCAGAGAGCCACTGCCCCAGTCAGTGTCTACAATACTGGGCTAGATGGACCCAGGGTCTGACTCAGAAAAAGGCAGCTTCCTATGTTCCACTTGGGCAAATAGTTGTGGCAAGAGATGAAGTTCTACACCTTGGGCAGTAATCAGTGTTGCCCCTGCACCTTCACTGGTTTGTTGCAGCAACGAGACCCACTGCTAGTGCAACAGGAAGCTAATGCTTCTTAGAGCGACTGCGGAAATGAGGCAAAGTGATAGTTTTCAGAATGGGACAGCTCTGCTGACCTGTTCTGTTCTAGAAAGGAGTGTTTCAGCTTGTTTGCAGTTGTTTTAGGCTACCTTTAAGTGTTACCTTCCCATTGTGCTGGTGGTGGGTCCTGCTGACACATGGGCAGTATTGGATACTGCCCTTTGTTGACAAATTGAAAATAACTAAATCCAGCTGGGCATCAGGAAATTACAAGCACTAATGTCTGTTTTGGGGTAAAATGGTGGAAAGCATTATTAAAGATAAAATGATCAAGCATATAGAAGGACATGTCCTGCTGGGGAAAAAATAAACATGGCTTCTGCAAAGGCAAGTCCTGTCTCACTGACCTTTTGGAGTTCTTTGAGTTCTGTCAACAAGCAGATGGACAGGGCTGATCTGGTGGACACTATTTGCTTGGACTTTCAAAAGGCTTTTGACAAAGTCCTTCATTAAGGGCTCCTGAGCAAACTTAGCTGTCATGCGCTAAGGGGAGAGGTCCTCTTTTGTTGTTGTTGTTCAGTCGTGTCCGACTCTTCGTGACCCCATGGACCAGAGCACGCCAGGTCCTCTTATGGAGCAGTAATTGGTTGAAGAACAGAAAGCAAAGAGCAGGAATAAATGGGCAGTTCTCACAGTGAAGAACCGCAATCAGTGCGGTCCAAATGTTTGCTGAACTGGCATTATGAGTGAGCAGTGAGATGGTAAAACAAAAAGGGAATGTGAAGAGCTTCAGAAGGATCTCTCCTATTTGGAGGACTGGGCATTAAAATGGCTTATGCAGGGCAATGTCAGCAAGTGTAAAATGATGCACATTGGAGCAAAAAATCCTAATATATAGGTTATTATATATCCTAATATATAGGATATTATACTTCATCAGGAAATACTGATATACTGATATCAGTATATAGCGATATGCTGATCAGGAAAAGGATCTTGGGGTTGTGGTGAATACAACAATGAAAATGACGACCCAGTGTACGGCTGCTGTGGAAAAGGTAAATTCTATGTTGGAGATCATTAGGAAAGGAGTCATTAGGACAGGTTTAAGGCACAATCTTATGCTTAGCTGGGGAATGCTGGGAGTTGTAGGATTGTTTTCTGCCTAAACATGCATAGGATTGCATCCTTAAGTGCCCACCTGTTGTTTGTGAGGATGAGGCTTTATGTTGTGTACAAACTACACCTCCTCAGAGGCTTCAAGGTGGTACTGTAGAGTTGTCATTGTTCATAGTAAACTAAAGACATTCCCCCCCCCCCACTTTACTGTCATGGTCTCTGACAGGGATGGGGGAGAAATTTGTTTGCATTTTAATGTGAACTCAGTTTTGCCCTTTCGAACCAATACCCAGTTAATCTTCAAAATTTGCACTTCTCTGAGTTTTGCGGTGGAGTTCTCCAATAAAACATGAATGCAAAGATGCATATATTAGGGAAAAGTACACACAGGAATGTGTAATTAATTACAATTAGTGAAAATAACATTAAAATGCGTATCAGGAAAATTCCTTTCAAAAAGATGTGTAGATTAGGCAAAATTAGGAGAAATGCACATGATTTTCATGAGATTTTTTTTTTTAAATCTAAAAAAATAAATTCAGAAAGAGCTGAATTTAAGATTTGGAAAAATAAGAAACCAAAGCCCTATTCTGGTGTTCTAAATCATGGGATAGATGTGTAAGGAGGGTGAGTGGGAACAAGTGCACTAGTTCTGTCCCCTCTCCATTGCTGTTTTTGTTGCCCTCCACACATAGAGCTTCCGGTATCCGTCGAGTTTTTTTCCTGAGATATAGAGCCCCCCAAAGCCTCCATGGATACAAGAGGTGCTCCCCTGCAGAAAGTTGCCCTCTGCATGGGGAGGGTGGCAAAAATGGTGACATTTTTGCCAGTGTTCATGGTGATTCAAACTATAGCCACACTATCTATATCAGAGAATGGGTGTGAGATCAGTCCACTCTGGTTTCTGCCCACCTCCTGAAATCTGTGTGACTGCCAAGTGTAGCAGAATGACTGTTTTGCTAAGGAGTAGTAATGTTTTAAACGCAAGTTTTGGCAATGTCCAGTAGTTTCTTCTTTTTGGAGAGAGGTTATTATACAGATACATTTTTTATTGGAAGAGGCTTTAATATTCCTGATGTACCTGCTCTTTTAAATTATTTACCTGCTTCATGGAAATTAACATATGGTCAGCGTGAATGGATGCTCTGCACTCTTTTGCGAGCTAAAAGACTGATATTACAACATTGGAAGGATAAACACTCACCTCCTATAATGCAATGGATTGAGGACCTTGCAACGCTTTCAATATTTGAATGGGTGTCACATAGACACCACCTTCCAATAGATATTTATTTGGATGTTTGGTCCACTTTTGTTGAAGTCCATGTATAAATGCTAGGAAGCTGTATGCATTTCATACGTATCCATGTCTGTATATTAAAAATGGGGTGGGGGAAAATAAAATGAAAATGTTTTGGGGTACCTGCGGGCACCACATTGGGAACCCCCGACTTAGAGAATAATTAATTGCATATAAGTTTCTGTGTTTAATGCAATTAAATTTAAAAGTGTTTACTGGAATGTAAGACTACATAGGGAAGGCCAGGCCCCGTCAGGAGTTGTGCACATATGCTGGGCAAAGCCTTGTCACAAGAGACCATTCCGAAGCACTTTAACACATGGATCCTTTTTGGGAGGAGGTGGCAACAAGCCCAGCTTCAGCCTCAGAAATGTTTTGCAGTGCCCAGGGGCCTGTTACTAAGGTCATGAGCCAGGGTGGTCTAGTGATTAGAGTGTTGGACTGGGGCCCAAGAGATCCTGGGGCTAGTCCCCACTCTGCCACAAAGCTCACTGGGTGACTTTACACCAGTCCCTGACTCTCAGCTAAGGATGTCGGAGAAATCCGCAATGGAAGCAAATGAGTTTGGATTTTCATGAATCTGACTCTCAGATTCTGCAGCAGACTGGCTTTCCCCCAGTTGGGTGGATTCTGCAGACTTGCAAACTGAGTTTTCTAACTTTCCCAAATTTTGCAAATTTCATCATAGAAAAATACGCAAAATAAAAAAACGGACAAAAATGTGTATTTCCCCCATAGATTAAAGCGTGAAAATGCACATTTGGGGGAAATTTGCGCATTTTCACATGTATGAATTTGCACAAAGGAGCATTTGTGCAAATTCAGAGACACCCCCCCCCCCCGATTCTGTTGATGGGCAGACAACAGAACAAAGGGGACCTGACAATCCATGAAACACAGATGGATCCGAGTTTACACAATCCGTACATCCCTACTCTCAGCCTAACCTACCTCACAATGTTGTGGGGATAAAATGGGGGGGGGGGACGTAAGCCACTTGGGTTCCTTGCAAAAGGGAAAAGGCAGGATCTAAATGTAACAATAAATTTAAGAAATGACTCTGGTAGTGAAGCCTCCCCAGTGGAGAGTGGAACAATACACAAGACCCAAGCAGGGTTCAATTTCCCCTTTCAGCCAGGAACCCAGATTTGTATAACTCAGCATATACACACAGACAGAATAGGACTGTATTTGCATGTAAGGCAATGGCTCAGTTGAGTTGGTGTGGATGGCACATCGCAGTCATACATTTAACAAAAAATGCTGGTTATTGTGAACAAAGCATGCTAGTGCATATTCCCTGATTGCTCCCACTATTGGCGGGAATAGCAAAACAAGCTACAGACATTCTGTGGTTTCTTTAGCATAGTGTGTGAACCAGGAGCTCCAGCTTGTTTCCCCCCTGACAAGCCAGTCTTAACTCATGGTTTGATGCTGGGTTATGACTCCGGCTTGTTGGGGGAGAGACAAGCCAGAGTTCCTGGTTCACACAGCAGCCTAAACAGATGGATGGTCTGTGGTTTATCTGCTGCGGTATGCAAGTATAATCCACAGTTTTCACCTTCATTCAGCAGGAGATCTCTTTCCCTCCTCCATCCCCCAGAAGATTTTGTCTTGAAACAATGTTTCAAGTATTCACCACCACCACCCCGCAAAAAACAGCCTTTGGTAGGCTTTTGAAGTTGGTTTTGCCTTCGAAAATGAATGAAATTGTGTAGAAAATGATTTTTAGGAACTCAATTGTTTTCCACTTTTGTATTAACCTTGAGGATTACTATAAATGCAGCCTAGACCCAAGACTCACTTACAGTGCCAGGTGACCCAGGCCTTGGAAAAAAGAAAAGGGTGCCTCTGAGCATGTGGATGCTTTCTACACTGAGTAATTATGAGGGTTTTTTAAAATGTGGTAAATGGTGCATAAATCCATCCAATAAATAAATAAATAAATTCCCCCCAGCCTGCCCCCCCCCCCAGGATTAGGGGCAGAAAGTGTGTCATCCACATATTGAGGACAACTGCACTCCATCTCTCCAGGCAACCTCTCCCAATGCTTTTATGTAGATATTAAACAGCATGGGAGACAAAAACATTTTTTTTAATTCATTCATTCAAAGCATTTATATCCAATTTTTTTAACCAAAAGAGTCCCAGAGCGGATTACAAGAATTAACGATCAGACTGGCCCTGTTGTCATACTCACAATCTGAAAAGAGACACAAGGAAAGAAATGGGGGGAATCATAATGGTAATGCTTGATTCAGTTTCCCAGATGGATGGGGAAATATCAACTGATCTCAGGTTTGCACTGCATCTCTTGCCTTTCTGGGCTGGCCTGTTCCTCTTTCTTCTCTTCTGCAGTTTCTCTTCTTTTGAGTTCAAGCCTAATTTGTTTCTTCTCCCATCCCTCTAAGGCAAGAGATTTCCTCCGACACTCTGCCCTTATGTGATCTCTTATGTAGGTTTCACCAGATGGGTGAATGCTTGAGCTATTGTTTGTGGCATCAGGGCATGTAGCTGCTAGCTGGTGAAGGAGCTGATGTATAGAGCACGGATGGGGGCTGTGAGGCCCTTCCCATGTTGTTGGACTACTTCTCCCATCAGCCCTACCCAGCATAGCCAATGGTGAGGGATGACAGGAATTTCAGTCCAAAAACGTTTACAGAGCCATGCGTTGCCCATCCTTGGCGTACAGGGTGTGAACTCAAACTTATATGCACATTAGTGCTAGCATACTAGGTTAGACATGTCAGAATATGGGTTTTCACCTAGCAGAGAAAAAAATCCACTCAACATGAATGCGGTTAACGAGAACATATGGACCATTACAGGGGTGCCTACAGCGTTCAGTAAATACGTGTGCACAGACCTAGCCATAGCTGGGGCTTCGTTGAGGGTTTTTAACAGTTAACTGTTGGATTCAAGCCTGCTCAGAAGCCATCACCCACTCTCAGCATGTGCACCGGGGCACCTTCTTTTACAGCTGGTTTGGGGGCACAGAGAAAACGCCTTTCTAGTCTGGAATGCGGGACAAACCTATATACGAATAGCAAACCTCCCAGCGGAGCTGAAATGGCACCAGCCACACACAAGGGGGAGGTATCAGAAGGCAAGGGGGAAACCCAAGGTTTGCAGAAGTAGAAAAAACATTTTAGGGAAAAATACACTACGTGGGAGGGGACACCAAAACAGCCAACAAGGACTCAACATGCTCCATGGCCACAGAATATGGACTGTTGAGGAGAGGGGACAGAAAACTGGGTGACGGGACTGGAATGGGAGTATCCTGGAATAGGGCCTGGCTGGCTGGAACTTTGGACAGGAGCACTCCACACTGCAATATTTTGCTGCAGGTGCCATTTGTTGTGGTCTGTGGCTGAACACAAGTTTTGCGGACAATTTCTGGGAAATGAAGAAAACCCTGATCCAGATTGAGCTCAGAAGACAACCAGAGAAAGACAAACTTAAGTAACCAAGCTGCTCATTCGCACCCATATCTTGTTGACAGAACTCTGGGGATTCATTCGAGGAAGCAGATACATGACACAATAAACAAGGCCAGAAAAACCCCAAAACAGATTAGCTGAAACCACATCCCCCTCACAGGGTCTGGGAAATGTATTTGTCTCCTTGTCATCTGACCTCTTTTGAGAGCACATTCCAGTGGTAAACAAACACAACCCACAAGCCCCCAAACACTTTAGAGTACAAACTGCTTCCTCGGCTGCTGTGCAGCAGAAGCTACATGGACAGGCCAAAGAACAGAGCACGGCATTGGGGGAAGGCAGTGGTATTATCGACTCTGCAGATATCCCGTCTGTATATCTGCAGCGCGGAAAAGGACATTGCCAAAACATCCAACATGCAATGCATTCTGTTTCCCCTTTAAATATGCTGCTTGCAGTGCCAAGCTAGGAAAAAGGAGGTCAAAAAGTCTATTTGTGGTGAGCATTCCAAATAGCTCAAAGATCCACCCTGTACTGTATTAGTATGGAGGCTGAAGATTCAAGTGAGACTGATGTTTTCAGGAACACAACCGAGGTCCAATATAATAAAAGTAACCCTTTTCAGACCACATTGTGCCAGGCATTGTACAAATGTACATGTGCTTAGATCTTATCTGCACAATCCAGTGCAAAGCTTGCCAGAAACATATTTTTTCTTTCTTTCTGCACAATCCTCCCTTACAGTGCGTCATCTAGTACCCACTGGGAAGGACAGAAGCAGGGCAATGCCTTCTTACTGAGGTTGGTCAATTTCACCAACGAAGGAAATTGAAATTGACAAGACTCAGCCTCTACATTCTCAAGTGCAGAGGTGGTTGAATAACGGTTTTTGGCCACCTCTGAACTAAGAGTGGCTTGTCACAGCGGCAGCTTCTGGTCAACCTTGCACAGTGGGAGGGCTGCCAAAATAAAACAAAACATTAAATGTACTGCCCATAAATGCACAAGGGTTAGGCTCAACCTTCCCTTCAATCAGGCAATTAAGGATCATAGAACCAGAAGTGGAAGGGAAGCAAACACCAACCTGGGATGTCAGTTGGGATCACCATCCACCCACCCCAGACCAACCTTTTCTCTCCAGACCACGTGTGCCACAACCAGGAGCAGGCAGGCTGCTTGAGATGAGCCAAGTCATGCCCTGCAGAAATAGGCATAAACTGCTTCAGAGTCTCTGCCTGGATACAACATTCCATCGTGTGCAGGCAATGAGGTTCTTACAGAGGAGCATAGGAAGCTGCCTTACACTGAGTCAGACCATTGATACATCTAGCTCCATATTGTTGGCACTGACCGGCAGAGGCTCTCCAGGGTTTCAGGCAGGATACTTTCCTAGCCCTACCTGGGGATGCCGGGGATGGAACGAGGGACTTTCTGCATGCAAAGCAGGTGCTCTAGTGCAGCCCTTCTCTCATCATCTTCCCCTGTGAGGATGCATGCTTCCATGTTGCTACTAAACTTGATCACCCTTTCTGCTGCTCTCAAAGCATGTAGGAGCCCAGCAGGGACAATGGATTAAAGATCACACCCAGCTCTGGGCTCAGTGTGCCTTTCCACAGCCCGGTACATTGCCAGCCATTACAATCAGAACCCAGAGAGGACAATAAACCCATTAATCCCAAGGGGAAATGATAAAACACTGCCACTCAACATCTTGTCTCTGTTTAGGGCAGCTACCACATCCTCTGAACACATGGGGGGGAAATCTAAGTTCACATCAGCATGAGGAATTCAGGCGAGACTGGCAGCATGATCTAGTCAGGCTATGTAGAAATTGCTCTGTTACAAGCATCTCTTGAATCTGCTGAAAATGGAATTGAGACAATTGTTGATGCTTTTAAATGGCAGTGCTTACTATCATGCTTTAGGATAACATCAAGTCCATGCGATTCTGCAGCTTATGATCCATGTTAGAAAATGGCACACTGGATTCATTTTTTATTTGGCTGGTACAATTTATTTCTTTTTGCAACTGAACATGCCCCAGTTATCCTGAATTGCCTGGCAGTTTGCAAGAATTTGTTTTGCATCAGGAATGAATTCAAACTTGGCCGGGATTCATCTAGTGTGGTTTTTCTTTGAGCCAGAGTTCCATCTTCAAACACGTGTATTGAGATTTGTATTTCCTATAAACCACATTGAAAGATATTGGAGGAGTGCATAATAAATTAAAACACAAAATGCAGAAGTTCCAGTAAAAGCAAACAGATCAATACACCAGTGGATGGAATTTACTCATCAGTCAGGAAATGCTTGCCTGAAAAGTGTTCAGCAAATGCCAAAAACTAAGTAGAATAGGTGCATGCCTGATCTTAGTTGGGAAGGGCCTTCCCTAGGATGGGAGCCATCCTATGGAATTAGAAGCTAAAGATAGGTTGGACCCACCAAGGAAGCACAGTATAATTGTCCAGCTATGTTTGGGTGACGAAGTGACTTTCTGCAAAACTCTGCATCTTTCTAGCTACAAGTTACCTGGCTGGAGAGTGAAAGTCATGTCAATGAGAAGTCAGATACTCCCCATGTATATGGGATTCAAGGACTCCAACACAGCACCATTTATTGCACAGAGAAGCCCTTTAAAGATATCCCACCAGAGGAGGCGGGCCATTTGTAGACTTCAGCTGGTGCATTATCACTCATTCTGCTCTCCCCACACACACTCCTCCCGAGACGGGGACACACACACACACACCATGATTTTCATTTGGGCAGAGAGTGGCAATTATCTCCTTACCCAGTTTTGTTGTTGTTGTTCAGTCGTTCAGTCGTGTCCGACTCTTCGTGACCCCATGGACCATAGCACGCCAGGCCTTCCTGTCCTGCGCTCTCTCCCGGAGTGTGCTCAAGTTCATATTCATTGCATCGGTCATGCTATCTAGCCATCTCATCCTCTGCCGTCCCCTTCTCCTTTTGCCTTCAGTCTTCCCCAGCATCAGGGTCTTTTCCAGGGAGTTTTCTCTTCGCATTAGGTGGCCAAAATATTTGAGCTTCAGCTTCAGTATCTGTCCTTCCAATGAGCACTCAGGCTTGATTTCCTTTAGGATGGACTGATTTGACCTCCTTGCAGTCCAGGGGACTCGTAAGAGTCTTCTCCAGCACCACAGTTCGAAAGCATCAATTCTTCGGCGCTCAGCCTTCCTTATAGTCCAGCTCTCACAGCCATACATTACTACTGGGAAAACCATAGCTTTGATTAGACGGACCTTTGTCGGCAAGGTGATGTCTCTGCTTCTTATTATGCTGTTTAGGTTTGCCATAGCTTTCCTCCCAAGGAGCAAGCGTCTTTTAATTTCATGGCTACAGTCACCGTCTGCGGTGATCTTGGAGCCCAAGAAAGTAAAATCTGTTACTGCTTCCATTTCTTCCCCTTCTATATGCCAGGAAGTGATGGGGCCAGATGCCATGATCTTAGTTTTCTTAATGTTGAGTTTCAAACCAGGTTTTGCACTCTCCACTTTCACCCTCATCAAGAGGCTCTTTAGATCCTCTTCACTTTCTGCCATTAGGGTGGTATCGTCTGCATATCGGAGGTTGTTGATAATTCTCCCGGCAATCTTAATTCCGACCTGTGATTCATCCAACCCGGCATTTCTCATGATGTACTCTGCATATAGGTTAAATAAGCAGGGTGACAATATGCAGCCTTGTCGTACTCCTTTCCCAATTTTGAACCACTCAGTTGTTCCATGTCTGGTTCTTACTGTTGCTTCTTGACCCTCGTACAGGTTTCTCAGGAGACAGGTAAGGTGGTCTGGTACTCCCATCACTTTCAGAATTTGCCACAGTTTGTTGTGATCCACACAATCAAAGGCTTTAGCGTAGTCAATGAAGCAGAAATAGACGTTTTTCTGGAATTCTCTTGCTTTCTCCATGATGCAGCGAATGTTGGCGATTTGATGTCTAGTTCCTCTGCCTCTTCGAAACCCAGCTTGTACTTCCGGTAGTTCTCGGTTCGCATACTGCTGAAGCCTAGCTTGTAGGATTTTGAGCATCACCTTGCTGGCATTTGAAATGAGCGCAATTGTGCAGTAGTTTGAACACTCTTTGGCGTTGCCCTTCTTTGGAATTGGAATGTAAACTGACCTTTTCCAGTCTTGCGGCCATTGTTGAGTGTTCCAAATTTGTTGGCATATTGAATGCAGCACTTTAACAGCATCATCTTTTAGGATTTTAAATAGCTCACCTGGAATACTGTCATCTCCGCTAGCTTTGTTGTTACTAATGCTTCCTAAGGCCCACTTGACTTCACTCTTGAGGATGTCCGGCTCAAGTTCAGTGACCGCACTATCATGGCTATCAGGGACATTCAGATCTTTTCTGTATAGTTCTTCTGTGTATTCTTGCCACCTCTTCTTAATCTCATCTGCTTCTGTTAGGTCCCTGCCTTCTTTGTCCTTTATCATGCCCGTCTTTGCACAAAACGTTCCCTTGAGATCTCCAATTTTCTTGAAGAGATCTCTAGTCTTCCCCATTCTGTTGTTTTCCTCGATTTCTTTACATTGTTCATTTAAGAAGGCCTTCTTGTCTCTCCTTGCTATTCTCTGGAACTCTGCATTCAGTTGGATATATCTTCCCCTTTCTCCCTTGCTTTTCGCTTCCCTTCTTTCCTCAGCTACTTGTAAAGCCTCATCAGACAGCCACTTGGCTTTCTTGCATTTCTTTTTCTTTGGGATAGATTGAGTTGCTGCCTCCTGAACAATGTTACGGACCTCCGTCCATAGTTCCTCAGGCACTCTGTCTATCAGGTCTAATCCCTGAAATCTATTCCTCACCTCCACTGTATATTCATAAGGGATATGATTTAGGTCATACCTGAATGGTTTAGTGACTTTCCCTACGTTCTTCAATTTAAGCTGAAATTTTGCAACAAGAAGCTCATGATCTGAGCCACAGTCAGCTCCAGGTCTTGTTTTTACTGACTGTATGGAGCTTCTCCATCTTTGGCTGCAAAGGACATAATCAATCTGATTTCGATATTGACCATCTGGTGATGTCCATGTGTAGAGTCGCCTCTTGTGCTGTTGGAAAAGAGTGTTTGCTATGATCAGCGTGTTCTCTTGGCAAAACTCTATTAGCTTTTGTCCTGCTTCATTTTGTACACCCAGGCCATGCCTGCCTGTTATCCCGGTGATTTCTTGATTTCCTACTTTAGCATTCCAATCCCCTATGATGAAGAGGACATCTTTTTTTGGTGTTAGTTCTAGAAGGTGTTGTAGGTCTTCATAGAACTGAACAACCTCAGCTTCTTCAGCCTCAGTGGTTGGGGCATAGACTTGAATTACTGTGATGTTGAATGGTTTGCCTTGGATTCATACTGAGATCATTCTATCGTTTTTGAGATTGTACCCCAGTACTGCTTTTCCCACCCTTTTGTTGACTACGAGTGCTACTCCATTTCTTCTAAGGGATTCTTGCCCACAATAGTAGATATGATGGTCACCTGAATTCAATTCGCCCATGCCTGTCCATTTTAGTTCGCTGATTCCCAAGATGTCGATGTTCAATCTTGCCATCTCATGTTTGACCACCTCCAGCTTACCTTGATTCATTGATCTGACATTCCAGGTTCCTAAACTATATTGTTCTTTACAGCATCGGATTTTCTTTTCACCACCAGACACATCCACAGCTGAGTGTCCTTTCGGCTTTGGCCCAGCCGCTTCACTCTTTCTGGCGCTACTTGGAAATACCCTCTGCTCTTCCCCAGTAGCATATTGGACACCTTCCGACCCGAGGGGCTCATCTTCTGGCGTCGTCTCTTTTAGCCTTGTGATACGTTCCATGTGGTTTTCTTGGCAAGAATACTGGAGTGGGTTGCCATTTCCTTCTCCAGTGGACCACATTTTGTCAGAACTCTCTGCCATGACCTGTCCGTCTTGGGTGGCCCTGCACGGCATAGCTTATGGCTTCACTGAGTTACGCAAGCCCCTTCGCCACAACAAGGCAGTGATCCATAAAGGGGTCTTACCCAGTAGCCAAGACCTATAGAAACATGTCACTCAACAGCACAATTTTGAGTGGGCATCACATGCAACATGATTGCAGAAAAGACGGTGTAGGTTGCTTGAGTGGTATACTGGTTGGACTGGAAAGGCCTATCTGTCCGTTCAGTTGCAATGCAACCCTAGGCAGCTTTTGGCTATTCAGGAGCATAACGTTCTTTCTATACATTTGAAAAGGAAACAATCTCCCACATATGCTATTCTTTCTTGGAGCATTGTGACTTGATGGGACCCTGGGGTCCTGCCCTTGCAGAAGCAATAACTAGGAGAGCATTCATCCCTTAAGTAGTAATTACCAGTCCTCAAAGCCCATGAAGCAAGAACTTCCTTCCTTTCTCTGAGCAGGAAAGCTTTAACTTCTCTGTTGTGGAATTCTGTGTCTATACACCATGTTGTTCTTTAGGGAAATTGGTTGGCTCTGGAAGAACTCACTGTTCCTTTGATTATATGAGATTGTTTTCCTTGCTCCATATCCAGGGTCATAGGAGGCCTTTAGTCACAGGGAATGGAAGCCTGATAATCCAGAAGAAACCTTGAGCTATTGCCCCACTGACTGAACAGCAGCTATCAGCCCAAGTGCAGCAAGGTGACAGAGGTTTCTACAGAGGCCAAGGCAATGATAGGTTTAACATTTTATCTAGTGGATCGAATATGCATTTGCTGTAAGCCGCCTTGGGAGTGCTTTGAAAGGCAGCCAAGAAATATTTAAATAATGATAAATACATATGGCACAAAACTGCAGTAGGATGCCCTGATTTCTTTGCAAAGAGGGTGTTTGCATAGTGGCCCCAGAGAATACAGAGCAGGTATCATTGTTCTTTTTAATTTTGCCTTCTTTTTGTTAGCAAAACTATCCAGCACAAAAACATTTCTGCATAAGAGCTGCGTGATGCTCAAGTGTGTTCAAGCCAACGCAAGGTGGTGTGACAACTTAACTTCTTTTGTAGTTGGAGAGCAGAGTATTCTGTTCCCTCTCTAGGGAACAGGTCACAGGAAGCACATCCTTCCCAAGTATTGCATGAGAAATTAAGACAAAACTTTAAGGGGGAGAAAAATCAGGGTGTAAAGGCAGATTCACACTATAAACATCAGACTGTAGCACAGCCTTCTCCAGCCTGGTGCTCTCCAGGTTTGTTGGCCTACAACACCCAGAATCCTCCAGGGATGCTGGGAGTTGTAGTTCAACACACCTGGAGGGCACCAGATTGGAGAAGGCTGCTGTAATAAAACACTTCCTGGTGAAATCTATGTAGAGAGTTATCTTGCGCATAAAGCTACTACTTTGACTCACATGCATAATGCTAATTCCCCCCCCTTTTCAATCGATCAGTTGCCATACACAATTTATGAAGTTTGTTGTGTGCATGGTTGTGATAGAACCAGTGTTTTAAAAGAAAGGGCAGGAACAGAAAGGAAATGGCAGAGTACTAGCAAAACACAGCAGTGTACAGGCAAAAGACTTAATCCATGTTTATAATTAAGCTTAAAATATCAATATAACTTTAACAGGAGCCCAGAAAAAGCAGACTTTTTATCACTTGGGATCATCAGTTATGACTGACTTGTTCTGAAGACTGAACTTCAGCAAAACTTGCACCAATGAATAGCTACAAAAGCCAACTTGCAGTCAAGAAAAAAAATGGTTAAATGTTAATTACAGACATTCAGAAAAGGAAATACGGTTTTTACAGGCTTCTGAGACATTCTTGCCAAAGGTGCAGCAGTTTGGCTGCTGTGTGCCCAATTCTGCCAGCAAATCCCCCTCAGAGACGCATTGTATTACATCTCCATCTGCACTGTCCTTGCTCCAGCTGTTGGCCCATACACAGAACTCATGGATTAAGAGTCCCTATGGTGGGGAAGATGAAAATGGCAAAACAACAAGCAACTTCTAACCCTGCACTTCAGACAGTGACAGCTTTTTCCCAAGCCATGCAAGGATGAATATATCTTGCAGCTAATCAACTCGGAGAGTTCCTCTCCACATCAGTGAATACCGTGTTTTGTGGAGTCCTTGGCAACAAGATTCTGAATTCCCACTATGTGATGTGAAAAACAAATGACTATAGTGTTGGAGGTGGTAATGGGAGCCTGTTAAGTTACTACAGGAGCGAGGCCATTATTAGGAAATCTGCCTACATTGCTATTAACTAGCTAGCACATGCGAAGACTGGAGGTCACACTTTCAGGAAAGCACATAGCCAGGGCTCCTGTAGCTAAGAGGAAATGCAGAATCAGAAATATTTTTCTGGTTCTGGATGACAGCAATGGCACCTCTCCTCCATCACTGTCATTCCTAGCTCCTTCTGGATCTTGGTCCTACTTACCTCTCCACTCAATAAGCATCTGAAAAGCCTTATGCTGGTTGTGCTTACCAGCAGTGCACGCACATAGGCGTTTCCTGGCTATCTCAAGTCAAGGAGTGAAAATGGAAGCCTTCACTTCTGAGGCATCGATTTCCCTCACAAGTCATGCACTTGACTAGCAACGTACTTCATACGTGATGGGATAAACAGCATGTCTAAAAATGTGGCTGCAAACAGAACTGTTTCCACTGTGTGAACTGTTCATGAAAGTGTCCCCACAAGGTGGCAGCATCAGCTCAGAACTAAATGCAGCTGATACAAAAAAGTGTCTAACAGTATTTTTACCTACAACTAGTCATATGAATACTAGTTGAAACGAAACCGCATGAATTGCAAAATGTAGTCAGAGAAGACGAGTGTACTGATGCTGCTTGTGGAAATTTCTGTGATGCTAATGGAACTCGCAGGGTGTTGCAATGGTATAATCGAAATGGCTGCAAACATGTAGGAACCATTTCACACAAGCTGACAGCTGCATGGGGCTACACCCATGCAGTTTCATGTCAACCAGCATCTTATCACTGATCTGTGGCAAGTACAGCTATTCTACAGGCTTTATTTTGCCTGCCAGCAGCCAGCTGCATTTCATTTCCTAGTTGATGCTGCCACCTTCTGGGGGAATGCCTTCATCAAGAGCTCTCACAACATTAGCCTTCTAAGAACGAGTCACGTTAACTTAAAAAACACACACCTTCGTAATCAGTTGCAAGTGAATCCAGAGGTCGCATGTTCAAAACCTTAACAGCGTCCAAATCCCCAAATGAAAACCAAATACAGATTCCAAAGCTGGAGTGAAACTAAAATAATAATTTTAAATCTTTGATTATTGGGCTAAAAGAAAAATCAGTATTTCATTGTTGGCAATTATTCAACAGCTGGGTGATAACTATGCTGTTGCATCACCATTGGATTTAGTGGTTGCTACATTACGATCATATGAAAACCAGAGCGCCCACAAAGCATGCTGGAGCTGGGGAGTTCAGCCTTCCTATTCATCTGGTATTAAGCCAAACAGCCAGGTCCACTGAAATGAACAGGCTTGTTCCTCTGTTGGGAACTTGTGGCCCTCCGGGTGTTGTTGGACTGCAACTCCCATCAGCCCTAGCCATCGTAGCCAACGGTGAGGAATGATGTCCAACATCATCTGGACAGCAGCAAGTTGTCCACTCCTGCTCTACTCGACTGTATTGTTTGCAGCATATTGCAGATCATGCACATCACTGAAAAGTTACGCGATACCGTGACAAGATCTTTGAATGCTATATTTTGGAATTTAAACAGGACACAGGCAGATTTGATATTCCTTCAGTCCAACTCTGAGCTAACACACCAGAACCCCTCTTTGGCAATGCACTTTTCAGCTGGAAGTGTATCAGCTGCACCTTGCCCAAGTCCTCGTTCAAGGCAGCAGAAGGCTTCACATGTAACGGAAGCTGGGAGTCTTGGCATTCTCTAAAAAGACCTGGGCCCTTTAAAATTAAAGCAAAATTATGTTTTCCATTTCAAATTCAAGAAGGTGGAGAGGGTCAGCACACACACACACACACACACACAAACAGGCCACACAAGTATCTAAAAACAGACAACCCCATTTTATTAGCAGTTAGTTCAACAGGACTTTTACATTAGTGACGCATTTTTTTCTGAACCCAAAATGAGTTCAAGTACAGATTAAAAATATGGGAGAAAGACTCTTAAAAGTATTCCTTCCCCTTTCCTCCCTCCCACCATGAAAATACCCCCTTCCCAATGGGAAACCATACAGAACCACATGCAAACATAAAAAATGGGAACCCCCACTGGGCTCCTCCTTTCACCAAGAACAAAAAACCCCGCCACAAGCTGAATGAAACAAAAACTTGAGCTTCTTAATACCCAGATATTGACAAGTTCTCTGTGAGGTCTGCTCAGTCAGGGAGAGTGGTGCCTTGTGGCCCTGGCTGACCAACTAAGTGGAAAGGCAGATTTCTCTTCATACAGTGCAGGCTAAATCACACCAGCATTTTGGGAGCAGCACAAATTAATACTTTCAAACAATGAGGACGTATAAGATCTTTTTGTATTTGTTGCTTTGGCAATATGATGCCACACGCTGTAGATTGCTATGTTCCAGAGCTAAACCCACATTTATTTATGAAACGCCTACACCATTTTGTTATTTAAAAAGATACAGACAGTGGCGCACAACGATAATCACAAAACTCATAAGAATGAACTTTCAAGCAGCAGCTACCATGCCCTCTGCAGATTATCTGTTAAAGCAATTCCTGAACTCTCTCCTGAGGGCCATCATGTGCATCCTTCATATGATTTCCATGCTATTTAACATCTAAACCTGTGGCTTGACCATTATGTCAGTGGGGGGTGGGTGGGGACAGCACACTCAGAAGTTGGGTTCAGGAATAGAATTGGAGTCTTGGGAGCCTCCTGCTCTTAAACTGTAAAGAACATCCCATCTATAAAGGGAAGGATATTATTTTGCAGAAGATGTTACACTAAAACTGTTCCTTGCCTTAAACTGAAGTGAGAACTTACTGAAGGGAAGTGTTAAATCTGTTTGAGCATTGAAGTTGTAGCAGTCAATGCAGACCCAGCTGCCATCTTCTCCTAGACGGTTTCCTAAAAAGAAAGTCATCACTATAGGGCAAATATATGAAGGACCCTTCCTACTCTCTCCAAACTGGGGCTTCTCCATGCTAGCACTCACACTTACCGTCCCTTTGCTGAATGACTCATATCACAAGTGGGTCAGTAGAGCCCTTCTCACTACCCCATTTCAGCAGTCACATCTTCCTTGCTTCTGCTGCTTTACAGATTTGTCTTTGTCCATCAAAAAAGCAATTAATTTGGAAGGGATTTCACTTGCTGGTAATGTTCCTTATTTTACAAGGCTGCAGACCATTGTGAAGACCTTGTAGCATTCTAGGTCTGACACTTTCATTAATTCTGTCACTGCCCAAAATCGCTTCATTAACTAGGACTCCAATTTACACCAACAGCAGTTGTCAACATGCAGAAGATCTCTGGGTGATGGGTAGCATATCAGCCAGGGTTTTCTGGGAGTCGGAAAAAACTGCCTAATCTATTTATTTATTTATTATTAAATTTATTAATCACCCATCTGGTTGGTCACCCAGCCACTCTGGGCGATGTACAGCGTATAATAGAACAGTTTAAAACAATAAAATTCTACAATAAAAATGTTTTCTAAAATACTCTAACCCACCCCAAATGCCTGCCTGAACAACCACGTTTTTAATGCACAGCGGAAGCTCATTAAAGAGGGGGCATGGCGGATTTCTCTAGGGAGGGAGTTCCACAGAGTGGGGGCCACCCCCTTAATCTACAGCAAATCACCCAGAGATCTATCAGTAGATCCTGATCTACCTCCTGCCCACCCTTGGCATATGCCAGATGTATGAAGCACTGCCCTTTGTACTGTCGTATCAGAAAGGGAAAGTGTCTGTCGGGACTAAGTGCCTGGGAAGGAAGGGTCTCTTCACTGCCAGCGCATTTTGCTTTTAACTACTGAAAGCCTCTTGGTGCAGGCCACAAATAAAATACTGTGTGCGTGTGTGTGTATGTATAAAGAGGCACTATCTCAACACGAATAGCTCTCCATGACCCCCAGTTCAATTCCCTACATTGTTTCTACCCCACTTGCATATTCTTTATTAGTATAGCTGTTTAAATAAACTCATTAAAGATGAAAGGCCACCTACGTTTGCTGACTGATCCACTAGATGGTGCTCAGGCACAGTGTCAGAGGGAAGAATATGTTTGTGTAGGGATGTATGAGAATTTTGTTGCAGTTTGCAAATCACTTGAAAATGCCCCATCTGCATCCCTGAACACGAGCACATGTTCTCAGAAAATGTTTGCAAATTCCCGAACTTGCATTCGTGTTTTAAAAAATACACACTTTTTGAAGTCATCATTTTTATGCTTTGATTAATGGGGAGGAATGCACATTTTGAAAAATGTACACTTTTTCCCATTTGAAATGCACTCTTTTCCCACCGAAATGCACTGAAAAAACAGGTCACAAATGCTAATGGGGGAGACCTGAACAGAGCGAATTCAGAGAAGCCTGTGCATATGTCTGTGTGACTGGGAATTATTGGTATTAAGTGACAACGTACTATGAGTAATTATGCCAGAATGTCTTTGCCTCTCCACAGAGTGAACCTGACTTAGGTAAGTCTCTCAAGCCTTCCTGCTTCGGCAGCAATTACGTGCACACAAGAGACTGAACTTAGGAAGAAACCTCTCTCACTTCTGCCACCTCTAACATGACAGACACCCACATAAGAAAAAGATCCCTGCTGGATCCATCTAGTCCAGCATGCTCTTTCCAATAGTGCACAGCTAGATTCTTTCAGGAAGCCCACAAACAGTGTCCTATGCTTGCTTCTTTGATTTGCTATTCTACAAATGGATTCCATTAGCTTTGCTATTGAGTATTTTTGTCACTAGATCTACCCAAGTTTGTATTTAAACAAACCTATACTCTAGGTCTGGGGTAGTCAACGTGGTGCCTGTGAGCACCAATGCACCTCTGGACACCTTTCTTGGTGCTCTCCATGGTGCTCTAACCCTCCCAGTTGTTTTTTTTAAGTTAACACATTTTCTTACTGGCAGCTGGGATCGCTTCAAAGCAAATTGAGGGCCTCCAGCTGCTGCCATCTTCATTTCCCAGGAATGCCTCTGGGATACATGGAGAGGCTCAGAGACTTTCTTAGGAAATGAAGATTGTGAGCGGCCATGGTGGCCATTTTGTGGTGGTGCCCAGGATGAGCTCTCAAATCGCCAAATGTGCCCACAGGCCCAAAATAGTTGCCTACCCCTGTTCTGGTGCCTTAGAGCACAATCCTATGCATGTTTAGACAGAAAAAAGTCCTACAACTCCCAGCACGCCCCAGCCATCCATGCTGGCTGGGGCATGCTGGGAGTTGTAGGACTTTTGCTGTCTAAACATGCATAAGATTGCACCCTTAATGCATTTTTTTTAAAGCCTTCAACTCCCAATACAATCTTCAACTCAGCTGAACTGCAAGGCATTAAACCATCCAACAAGTAATGGCAGAAGACTGAATAAGCTAAATGACAGCATTTGTGGTTCTGTTTCACTTGTCACCTTGGCCCCAAAGAGAACACACATGGATAGCCAACTGTATATGTGTGTGTGTGTGTATCTCACAATGATAATACCCTTTCATTATAGACACACACTTAGCAAGAGACTGTGACTGGCTGAACCAAACTTCTCAATCAGACCTCCAATAGGAAACACTGGAAGAGAAGAGTCCATGGAACTGGATTCATCTTGTAAAATTCTTTCTAATATATAGGTATCATGATGGCAGATCAACCAAATCCATGGGCCACCTTTTTTTGTAATAGGGAACGGGACAAAATGAAAAACAATGATCTGAAATACAAAGTCTGGCATCCAAAATAACACTCAAAAAGAAAACTACTAAAATACTGTTCTCTCCATGCTCAAGAGGTTCAGTGTTCTCAAGTAATCTTCTGGGTAGCCATTATTCTATGGCCTGCGTCACCTGCTAGAATACCTTCCTGTTGTTTTGAGCTGGAAGGTCATGTGCCAGAAGGAACTGGGATACTGAATGGCCTTAGTCTTGCATCACAGGAACCACCTGTCATATTCTTTAAAAAATATTGTGACTGCAGACAGGGGTGTATGAGGGGACATTAAGACAACTCTCTGGAGCAAGCTCTCCTGCCAAGCACTTTGTCTGATGAGTATGTATTCCCCGCTCTTGTTCCTCCCACCCTTTCCCCAGTATGTCCCCAAATAAGAAGATAAGATGGAAAAAAATAATCCATCTGGGATAATCTAAATATTGCCAAAGTCTTTCAAAGTCACCTTGTATAAAAACAAAACATATTTTAGCTATGAGCTCTACTCCATAACACCCTCTCAGTCCAGTCCAGTCCAGTCCAGTCCGGGTTTGAGCCCAAATTGCATAATTAGGTCCATGCTTGCAGCAGGGCCCCCATCTGGCTCCAGGTTCATACCACCCATGTTGTCCTCCAAACTCACAGGGTGCAGCTAACCGGCCCCTAGCGAGTCCTCCCGCCCCCCACCCCCCAGTCATCTGATGAGAAGGAGTCTGCTTGCTGTAATACTATTTCAGCTGTCGGGACTGAAGCGTGGAGAAGAGCTGATCCTTCCTGGATTCTCTTCGCCAGGACGCGGCATTACAGACTAGGAGGCAACCCCAACGCTAGCAGCAAAGCATGGCTCCTGGGAAAACTGGAAGAGGTCTGTGTCATGCCGGCTTGGCCCTGGGGCGTCGCTAGTCGTCAACTCCAGTAGATCTGAGATGGCTGACTTCTTCCAAGCTACAGTGCTAACTGTCTGGGTCGTTTTCCGTGTCAATCCCCCACCCCCACCCCCCGAAGACCGTGAATGGATATTGCTCAAAATGCTTCTTCCCTGGTTGTGTATCGCACACCCATCGCGTCATTTTGGCTCGGCGTACAGGTTTGAGATCTTCCTCACGGACCCGTTCTACTATTGCTCAATACAGGAGATGAGAGGTGGCTATCTAGTGTTCTGGAGTTCCTCCCGCAGCCAAGTTGGCAGCGTCTGGCCCATTTTGTACAGCAGCTTGGATAGGTCTATGCTGTGATCCCTGTAATAGTCCCTCAGGAACGCTCTTGACTGCAAGAGGAGGGGGGAAGTAAAAAGCAATGAAATGCCACTGTTATAACTGCAATATGCGATGAACACGCTGCCTCAGAGGGAGCGGAGTCTAGAGAGGGGGTGGCTGAGAGGCAGACTCCTCACCCGAAAATAAAGCGGCTCCCAAAATAGAAACCTCACAAAAGGCAGTGTGTTACTGTTCCATCAGGCCACTCAAGGGAGCTCCATTTCCCCACTACCACCTGCCAGCCCATCCTAGTCCCCATGGGAGCCAGGACAGAGTTGCAGACTCCAGTGATGGTACCTTCTTGGATTGGAGCCCCCGCGGACTTCTTTGAAAGCTCCAGAAAACAGCATATTGCATGCTGACATATTGCATTGTCTCTTCCCCCTGGGACCATGGCAGCTGATTTATAATTCCCATTATCCCCAGCAGAAAATGGTAGTACCTTGGAGATGATGGGTGTAGTAGCTCAACCTCATGATTCCAGGAGGAATCGGACATCGCAGTGTCAACGCACTGCAAACTTCTGGAGCTTTCAAAGAAGCATGGGAGGAGACTCCTGGGCAGGCCTTATTCGTCCAAGGAGTTCACCACCGTTGAGCTGGCTACACCCCAAGAGAAGCGTCTGGAAACAGGGCTGGCTGACAGAGGGGGGCATTCGAGCAGAATTTGGGCAGGCGACTACTCCGGGTGGGCTGTGCTTTCTGCTCAGATTCTCCTTGCAGAAGTAACACAGGGCTGTCTGTATTTGCAAGCCTCCTGCCTGATTTCACACAAGACACCCTAGTTTCAGAGCCATTTCACACCTTGTGCAGAGGCAAGCCTAGGCTTGCTATCTCATGCACTCAACAGAAACTAGTGGCCAATTACAGCTCCCTGTAACACCAACAACTTCTTAAAAGATGTGATCCTACAAATGTGATGCGTGAAATGGCCCTAAAACAGTTGTGTCCTATGGAAAAATTAGAGGACTTTTCCTCTAGGGTGTGAGGAAAGAGAGGGAAGGCAACATGTTATGCTGACTGAGCTGAACACAAGCATTCCAACTTTGGGCCGATTCACATTTACTGCTGGCAACATCAGAGCTGCTTTCCCATGGTGAGACCTCACAGGGGTGCATAGACCTCTAACTATGGGGATCACGGGGGGCAGGGCCAATCATGTGTGTACTCACCACCTGACTGCTCCTCTGGGAAGGACTCATGCTATTGGGAAACTCCTGAGCAGGGGCAGTCATATCTGGTAAAAGGAGGGCCTTGTACCAACTTCAGCTGGTTCGTCAGCTGCCACCCTATCTAAGGTGAAAGGACCTGGCCTCAGTTATGCATGTACTAGTTACATCCGGACTGGGCTGCTGTGATGGGCTCTATGTGTATCTGCTCTCGAAGACAGAAACTTCAGCCGGTGCAGAACCCAGCCACTCTAGCCCTTGCTGGGGGCTAGACAGGCGGATCTTATTACAGCAGTTCTGTACCGGCTGTGCTGATTGCCGATGTGTATCCAGGCTCAATTCCAAGTGCTGGTCTTGACCTTTAAAGCCTTATTTGAAGGACCCCCCTACATCCATGTCAATCTGCCTGTCTGCCAAGATCATTGCTGGAGGTCATATTGGCTGGCCCACCATCAAGTTCTGTAAGGTTGGCAGCCACTACAGATGGGGCCCTGCCTTATGGAACTCCCTCCCAAGACAGATAGATATATATGGCTCCATCCATTGTTTTTAAGAGGGTTTTAAATACTTATTTCTTTCCCTTTGGCTTTTAACTGAAGGGTTTTTAATTCTGTATGTCGCTTTAGCTGTTTAAATGTTTTAACTTGGCCAGTTTTAACTGGTTCACACTTGCATTTGTTTGAAAACTGATTTATGAACTGGTTATATTGATAGTGATTTTATGTCAATATCAAGCGAGACTCCAGTCTTGAAAGGTGGCTAAGAAATACATTACATCAGGAATGGTCAACACAGCCACATGCACACACCCCTGCACCTGTGCAGGCCCCCACTGCCCCTGGCTACTGCCAGATTTGCTACAGAGGAGGCAACACCTCCCCACCCCCCTGCCCCGGCAGTTTGCTGCCAAAAATCAACGGTGCACTTGCTGCCAATGCACCACTGAACTTTGGTGGCAAACCTCCGAGTTTTTTCCTGCTCTTGCCATCGCGGTGCCAAATTTCAGCAGGGAATTCAGTAGCACAGCAGTGGTGGGCAGGGGTGTGGCCTCCTGTGCATTTGGGTGAGGAGCAAAATTGGCCCCCAGACATGAGCCATCCCTGCATTAATACATAATAATAAGATGTTGTGAGTGGGGGGTCAGGTGAGAAGAATCCATGCAACTGCTCCTGCTCGCATTTCCTATACTGAGATGCTTACTTGAAGTGGCACTGGATCTTGCCATAAGGAAGCGGCTTCCAGGATGCTAGCTGCAAATATGAACAGGGCCAATGTTCTGCAGAACTCTGAAGATCAGCCAGTTCAGCAGTTGCAAAAGCCAGCGTGGTGCAGTGGCGAGAGTGTTGGACTGGGAGTCAGGGGATCTGGGTTCTAGTCCCCACTCAGCCATGGAAGCTCACTGGGTGACTTTGGGCAATCACAGACTCTCAGCCCAGCCCACCTCACAGGGTTGTTGTGAGGATAAAAAGGAGAGGAGGAGGATTCTGTACACCGCTTTGGGTTCCTTAAGGAGGAATAAAGGCAGGATATAAATGTAATAAATAAATAAATAAATAAATCTTGCCAACATCTCCAAAAAGTCACAAGGGACAATTCTCATGACTTCAAGGTTTCAAATACTTACATCAAAATCCATCTCTGGGTATTTCCTTCCTTTGCTTTTCCCCAAGCACTTGGTTTTTCCTCCTTCTAGTAGTTGGCACCAGAACCCCTTTTTGGGATCAAACCTATAACAGCAAACCACAAGGAGGGATGAGTGAACAATAACAACCAAACTGTCCTTGTCTTCTTGCTTTGCAACTTGGAATGATTTAGCTGTTTTTACAAATGCACCAATTACATACTGAAAAATATGGAAATCATCCCTCACAACCAATATGAGTTGCATTTTTCCAACAGATTATGTGAACTTAACCCATTAGCACGCTTTTGACCCAGTAATGTAATTTGTTCCTCACAGTTCCAAATTCAGCCACAGAGAACAACTCTAAGAAAGCCACAGCAGTGGTGGGTGGGAGGGAAGGAAGGAAGGAAGGAAGGAAGGAGAGAGAGAGAGAGAGAGAGAGAGAGAGAGAGAGAGATTGAGATTTCCATGTTTCAAGATTTGTCTTTTGCCTTTCAGAAATGTCTACTAATTTCACAGCATCAGGGTATTGGTTGTTCGTTTTTGTTTTAAGAACTGGGTATAGGAGCTGTGGCAGTGGTTAAAATGGTTGTTCTTAATTTAGACGTTTCTCCCCTCCAAAGTGAAACGCACAAAACCATCAGCTTTTATAAAACTATGCTTTCTTAATTCATGCCTGTCTATTTTAAGGTGTGTTTTTTTTAAGCATTTGATACCACTTGATTGACAAGTCTTTTTTTCCACTTATTTACCACAGTGACACTCTGATATATTGGACGATGTAAAATTAATTGTTATACTAATTTGGTATTTGTAACGAACGAAAAATGTATAATTTGCAATGCAAATGCTCTGAAGGATGGTACTCAACAGATACTCCAATTTATCCACCAGCCATGTGCTGCTTTATTCAGAAGCCATGCCTATACTTCTAATCATAAGAATGAAAGATTCAGTGGATTCTAAGGGCCAAACTACACACTACATGGAACCACATTTAACAGGACCTCAGCGGCCCTTTAAAAAAAAACAACTTCAGGAGGGGGTGATGAGGAATGGAGAAGTGGTGGCAGGAGAGGGTGCTTAACTGTATTTCCACCCACTACTTCTCTGCTCTAAAACACCCCCCACAGCCTTTCCCTCTGCAGGAATTCGGATACATTGCATGCATTTTAAATCCCACTAGGAGGAACTGCTTGGGAGCGTGTTTACAAGCAGATGAACAGCACATGCGGAATGCCTACCAATCCCTGCTATTTTGTTCCCAAGTTACCTCCTCCAAAGTGGTTTTGCAAGGGGTGGGGGAGACTGTTGGACTACTAATTCATGCATGTACCTTGTGTACTTTGGCCCCAAATTATGGAAGGGAAACACGCGCTACCAGATAACCAGACATCTATGCAGCACAGGAAGTGCTCAATGTACTCTATGCATTTGCTACAGAGAACACTAAATTTTGGACTAAATAAGAAGTAAAGATTCTGCAGAATACTAGCCTTATTGCTATTGTAACTAAGGTAGAATGAACTTATTTCTCTTCTGTTCCAAACTATTGCATGCTACCATATTCCTTGGCCTGGCAGATTTGCAAATCTCCAGAACTGCCTTTATACCTGTACAAGGGAGGAAGGTCATAAGAACATAAGGAGAGCCATACTGGATCAGACCAAAGGTCCATCTAGTCAGGCATTCTGTTCACACAGCAGCCAACCAGCTGCCCACGGGAACCCCACAAGCAGGACATGAGTGCAACAGCACCTTCCCACCCATGTTCCCCAGCAATAGGTGTACATAGGCTTACTGCCTCTGATACTGGAGGTAGCACATAGCCATCAGGACTAGTAGGCATTGATAGCCTTCTCCTCCAGGAATTTGTCTAATCCCCTTTTAAAGCCATCCAAATTGGTGGCCATCACAACATCTTGTGGTAGTGAATTCCATAGTTTAACTATGCGCTGAGTGAAGAAATCCTTCCTTTTATCTGTCCTGAATCTCCCACCAATCAGCTTCATGGTATGACCCCCCACTGGGTTCTAGTATTATGAGAGAAGGAGAAAAATGTATCCCTACCCACATTCTCCACAATGTGCATAATTTTGTACACCTCTATCATGTCTCCCCTTACTCACCCTTTTTCCAAGCTAAACTATCCCAGCTGTTGTAACCTTCCCTCATAGGGGAGATGCTCCAGCCCCTTGATCATTTTAGCTGTCCTTTTCTGCAATTTAGGAAAATTGTCAACATTAGAATTCTCTAAACTCAACTCCTCGATGGCCAGGGAGAAAATGTATGCAATGAGATGGATCCCAGGAAATAGAACAGGCATTGGAAGTATATTCAAAGACCAAGTTGGCTCAAAGGGAATAGATGGGAAGGACTCACGCTAAAGTTTTGTGGTAATCTATGACATTTGTCAGTCCAAGAAATTTCTGGACTGTTTCCATCACTTTGGCTGGTTCTGTGCGTAGCAGCTTGCCATCCAGAACAAGGATCTGAAAGGACAAAACTTGGGTTACTTAGGCTCAACTCTGATTCAAAGCATAATCGAACCTAGCCACAAATACAGAGCTTTTGGGGCAACCAGAGGTGGTCTGCCTCCTCTTCTCAGCACTGGTAAGGGAGCAAAACAGTGACTTTGCTTCTCCTCTCTTCATTGGAGGAGGATGAAAACAAATATCAGGGCTTTGCATGTTATTTAATTCAATTTCTGTTCTATCCCTTCCCAAGGGCACAGATCAGGTAAGGTGTGGAAACACAGACACAGTAGCTACTTTAAATTTTGGACAGACTATACATCCAAATCTATGGTACTGCAGTGGGAAAATGCATGACCCTCTCAATATACGAATCTTTCTATGGCAGGCTAGGCCGCATTTTCCAAATGAACGCAGAGTGGAAGCTAGTTACCTCTAGATATCAGCCCCAAACAATACATGTCGCTATCAGTGCAGCTGATGGTATCCAGCAGGTGTATTTGGGAACTTGAGAGAAGGAATGCTTAATGGTTAACACTCTAACACGCTCAGATCAGGTGTTTATATCCTGTCTGTGGTTTCACTCTAAAACAGGGGTAGGCAATGTACTTGGGCTGTGGCACATTTGGCAAAATGAGAAACTTTCCTGGGCACCACTACAAAATGGCTGCCATGGGAGGTGTGGCAAAGGTCAGGTCACCTGCCCAAAAGACTAAGTAGAAGGCAGAGGTGGGGTCTGAGCCCCAACACATTAAGCAACTTCTTTGAACCCAGTTTTCAGCACCAACAGAAATCTATTTCACAGCAATCCCATGTCCCAGTAAGAAAATGTGTTAATTTAAAAAAAAAAGTGGCACCAAGAAAGGTATCCAGGGGTGCATTGGTTCCCTCAGGCACCACGTTGTCTAACACTGCTTACAGCCCAATCCTAAATATGTTTGTACAGAAGCAAACCCCACCAAGTTCAATGGGGATCACTTTCAACTACATCAGCATATGATTACAAACTTAGTGTGCCGAGGAGAAAAATTTTTGATTCCATATTCTATTTTTACATTAAATCTTTAATGGCAGACTACAATATTGCCTTTTGGGAGCCTGGAAAATCTCGCACCTAGTCAAGAGCAGCATGCTTGCGCATGTATATACATTACCCCCAAGATGCCAAAATGTACGAGTGTACAAAATCCTAACCAACTTAGGAATAGCAATAGCCTGGTGCTTGGCATACCAAGACAGAGAGCTCATCTCATTTTGTGGCCTGAAGCAGGGTTTTTGGAAGAGATGAGTGCATTATTAAATGGATTCTGTTTTTCATTGTCCCAGAAAATGCACGGAGAGGGTGTTGGGAAAGGCTATTGGGACAGGATATTAGAATTTCCAACACATCCCCTCAGTTTTTTATTAGAACTCACCGTAAGTGTAATGTGCCAGATCAACATAGAAGGGGCTCCAAGAGAGGAACGGGAGGGCAGGGGATGAGTCCTTTCTCCTGCATTGTTAATTAACCTCAGAGGCTAGCAATGTTGATGTGGGATGGAGCCACATAATTCACACGACTCCCTCTTTACAGACTTTATCAGAACAACATGGATAAAGTCACAAAAGTGGCTTCTGCCAAGACTCCAGCAAAGATATGAATCAGCCCTAAGAGACTATGAGAATCCCTCAGAGGTTACTGTGACAATAGCTGCCATCTCAAACATTCCCTTTCATAGAAACAAACCCTCTGCTGCTTAGTTTTTGTAAGGATAATGCACAGCATTCTAGTCTTTCCTACCTGGTTGGCATGGAAATTATTCAACCAGCGCTCAATGTGAGTAGCATACCAGCCTGGTACTAGGCAACGGTTCTGTAATGTCCGGAGCTTCTGAGAGGCCTCAGGCACAGCTGTAATCACCTCATGAAAAGTATACTTTAGGGCAATTGGGTCATCATGTGCTCGCTGATGCTATTGAGAGAGACAGCATTTTAGAGTGTTTTACTAAAGGGGTGGGCAGGGGAGAGACCTACAGAGGCTGTAGGGTAAGTGCCTCATTTCAATTACAAGATTTCATAACATGCCAGTCACACACACGAGTAAACCAACACAGAGGAATAGGCAGTACTCTCATCAACCTGAATGTTCCAATAAAAATTTGCTGCTGGTAAATTTATGTTGCAGCTTTAAAATACTGTTACGAATGTTGCAACTGGACACATACCTAACTAGAAGT
The DNA here is from genome assembly GCF_057233095.1 of Heloderma suspectum. NCBI lineage: Eukaryota > Metazoa > Chordata > Lepidosauria > Squamata > Helodermatidae > Heloderma > Heloderma suspectum. The sequence continues at coordinate 267,349,698 of NC_139459.1, read as the reverse complement.
ACAGTGGAGTCACAGACAGCTATAGGCAGTCTCTGCATAAATAGATTAAATTTTTAAAAAATGTAATGCCAACAATTTTAAGGTAATGTATTACAGGCAGAGTAGTGCAAAACAACCACAAGCACTTCTGCCCAGATGGTATTATTTTTTTCTGTAACCAGAAAAAGGTGTAACGTAGCTCTAGCCTCACTATTGAGTGCCCTAGCAAAACCTCAACACGCTTTAGGACCAAAAAAAGAGCAGCTTACCTGGTACCAAGAGTAGGCCCGATCTGCTGGGTTAATGAGGATGGTGATTATTTTAGCCTTGGAAAGCAGTGCGGCTGCCCGCTTGGGTGCTACTTCCGAGTCAAAGTAATTGGCACTTTTCTCAAAATAGAAGTCAGAAGTGGTGTTGGAAGGGATGGGGAAAAACTCCATATACCTTCAGAAATGCCAGTGGCAGAAAGTGAAAGATAGATAGCACTGGGTGAGAGCAATACAGAAATGGTTTCAGCTCTTTCCCTAATGCCAAATGTTTTATATATGTATGTCAGGATTTAATAGGTCAAGGCCCTGTTTCAGAAATATTCCAGAGCAAAACCAAAGTAATGAAGCCCATGTATGAGAGAAGGTGATCCATTTTATACTGCTGATACATAAAATGTTATTGTTCAATTGAAACAGTACTCTTCCGGATCAATAAATTATCAGGCTGCAATTTCTTCAATTTATAGGAAGACTAACCACAATCAACTGCACCTTTAGCCATTGAAGACAAGGAAGAGGGAATCAGTTATTGACCATCACCCTTGCAATGCAGTAAGGAGACTGTGTGATTGTGTGTGCATGAGGGGCTGCAATATACATTAGATGCAATATACTCGTCTTTTTTGCTTGCTCACCATGTAGCACAATAAATCAACATATGCTAGATAAAACATGTATAACCACTTCTGCATTTCATGCTTGTTGAGATGCTCTGCATTTATAGGCAGAACAGCACAGGTAGCCTTAGCACATTATTACTCCCCAAATAAAAAGAAAAAGGCATGTTTCTTCCTTGCTTGCTAGGCATCTGTTATACTTGCAGTTATACTTTGGCCAAGTAGACTGAAAAACCACTACCCAGTTACAACGTGGCTTTTGATTCCATATTAGTGTTATTATATGCCCTGCTAAGACCCAAATGGAACTTCTCACCCTCCCAGCCCAGGGCCTGATGCAAACTGAAGCCTACCAGTCAATGCCCTTGTGGTAATTATGTCCATTGAAGAACTGAATCTCTTCAAAGGTCTCCGAGCTGGGGTAGTTACTGCTCAGGTCAGGGTGCATCCCGAGGAACAGATAGAGGGCTGTGGTACCTTTATGCAGAAGGAAAAAGAGAACAGTGCTGAAAACTGATTTTCCTCTCTCACCTGCCAAGTCCCTGCCAGAGTTTTGTACTCTAACCTGTGTGATCTTCTTGGATCTCAAAGCAGATTTAGCATATTCAGTCCTCATGATGGGTGCTATAAGCCAGTCAGGTGTTCTTATATCTGCATCCCAATCACTCCAAACTATTCTCCAGACTTAATTCTGTGTTTGCAGTAATTCACCCTTCTCAGTGCAAGGTGAGTTAGATCTCTTTGAGATCTAACATCTCACAGGTAGAAAAATTATATGAATTCATTCGCAAAGCCTGATCCTTTAACTTGTACTTCTGATTTCTGTCTGTTTTTGACAATTGCCTCTGAAATTCTTAGTGCCAAATATATTATACTTCTAAAAGTATGTGTAAGAAACTAGGGCTAGCAGGGATGGTTACAGTTTCTAGATTCCAACTCATATCCCCAGGTTCAGCTATTAATCACTTATGGATTATGACAGGTTTTACCTAATGTAGCTACCTAATGGCTCAAGGTAAAACATGTCACCACTGCATGGAAAAGCCAATTCCCCCTTACCTTGAGAGTAGCTCCTTCACACCAGGCAACAAGCTCGAGATACCATAGGTTTCAAGCGTACACCACGGATCAATGGGGTAGAGTGGCAGTAGGTAACTTGCTGCCCTCCAGATGCTTTGAACTACAACTTCCACAATCCCTGACCATAGGCCATGTGAGGTGGAACTGATGGGAAGTATAGTCCAAACTACCCCTGGGCTAGAGCTTACCTGTCTTCTGAGGACCAATGATTAGCAGCTTGGGGAACCGGTCACAGGTCTTCTCCTTGGACCAAATGTCCTTGTGGCGTTTGTCCTCACAGGGATCCTGAAATGTGAGAAGGTGTTGGGGATTAAACAGGAAATGGATGTAGGAAATAGGAATAGGAAATCGGGCTTTCATGCCACAAATCAAAGAATCTAATCTTACTGGAGAGGTCCCTCCAAAGCCACCAATGAGTTACATCCATTACAGCTAATAGGAAAAGGACACCATCTTCTCAGCTAGCATGCTAGGCCTGCTTCATACTTTGCACTCCAAAGTTACTTCTAAGTGTCTTGGCTTCCCTGTCTTAAAAGTGGAAGAAAAATACACTTTTCAACCTTTCAAACAGTGCCCTGCCTTCTGCAGGAGGCAAAAGGATGCATAAGACCTTATCATCAAAAGAGACACTGTCACACTCTTGGTTTTCATGTCTACAACTGCCACTGATAGTCAGATTCAACCTGCAGCCCACAGAGGTGTGGACTGCAACTAGGGAGAAAAGAAAGCAGCTGAACAGGCAAAGCACTTGAATTTTGCTCCATGCATACTACCCCATAGATTTTTAACTCACTTTCACCACTCGTGCACTGGATGAGGAGTGCTGCATAACATACAGCTAGCTGCTTGGGGTTATGTTAGAACCCAAAAGTCAAATCGAAAAAGAGAGTGCAGATTTATTTGAAGTCTTCTTTGGCTGTGCAGACAGACCCGGGGAGGCAAGTGATGCATACCTGCCATAGAGGGTCTTTCTCCTCTGAGAATATCTGGAAATACTTTTGTGCCAGCTGGACAGGTGGCAGTGTCTGCAACTTCAAGTTAGTCCAGGAGTTGAGGAAGCGGACTAGGTGTCTAAAGGTGTACAAACCCAGGCGGTCATTTCCATAATTGGAGAGGTGAGTCATGAAGATACTGATCTGGGAGAGGGGGGAGAAGAGAAGGGGGGAAAGGACAGGGTTGAACAAAAGGCAATCAATCAGTATGGTTAGTCAAAACAGTATTGCACTAAAAGAAAATCCTGAGATAATAAACACTGAACTTGTGTGAACTATAGCACTGGATCAGGGGAGGGGGGAATATGGCAGGGACTGAAACATGTATATATAATCTTCCGGGAACTAGCTGAGAACACCAACATGCCTTGCTGAATCAAGGTCCGCTAACTATTGCCGGTAATAGCCAAACACATACAAACTTGGCCATGATGGAGAAAAGCCATCCTACTTGTATCCAGGATCTGATAAGAGGTGGTGACATTACTGCTGACTGTGGAAGTTCCATTTTTAGTTATCATCTTCCTTGTATACCATTTAATCTTTAAAAAGTAACTATCAATCTCACATTTGTACCCTGTCTTTCTAACAAGGCACAGCATACATGGAAGCTCTCCATTTTAAAATTAATCTAATGTGGTGTTTTTTGGGTAAAACATCTCATTTCATCTGTTCTGAATGTACAGCCAACTCCAAGCAATTTCAGTAGATGACTCCTCTTTTACCAACTGTCAAAGGAACTGTCAAATGTTGCTGCGGTTAGTGTGAAGGGGGCCAAAATGGGGGTTGTATTAGATCTTTGTGAAATAGAGTCCCTATGAAGCCCCTGTTTTCGGTCCCTTCCCACTAACCATGGCAACCTCTGACAGCTCCTTTGACAGCTGTCAAACTTAGCTGTGGTTAATCCGAACAGGTGCAAAAAAAGGAGTGGCTTGTAGATCTCTATGAAAATGACATGGTGGGGATTTGAAGCAGGGCACCTCCAAGGGTCGGGGCAATACTTAAAACCCTGGGGATCACCCTGCTAAGGGGGTGACCTGCACCCTTTTTCCCCACCTGTCAATTGTCAAAGCCTGTGAAATCAGCCTATATACAGTGTCCTCTTGTCAGTTACCTTGTATGTTTGACAGCTGAAACATACAAAGTGCCCGACAAGGCAAGCCTATTTATTTTGGACAGTCAGAGTTGCACACTTGTGCAACTCCAAAAATCCAGAAAGAAATTAATACAATTACGGGGACATTTGTGCACATTATTGGGACCAGGGGGAAAAATTCGCAGAAATATCCAGAGGACAATTTTAAAAAAAAAGCTGGGAATGATGACTGGGGTCACGGTTCCCATGGAGAAGGGGACTTGGGGGTAGGCACCACAGGTTCTGCTGAGGCAGAAGGACTGAGGGGGAAGGAGGCGGAGAACAACCCATGGTGAGCCTGATCGTCTGTCGGGCTCACCATGACTTGTCCTGATAACAACTCACGCTGCATGGCTTATTTCGCAGGGGGGGTTGTCATGTTGTATGAACACAACCAGTGTCTCCTTTTTCAGTAAAAAATGATAAAAATAATATATGATCCTCGGTCACTGACCATCCTGATCTGGCAAGAAATGTATTTTCAACCCACATATGGCTATCAGGGCTAGCAATACACCCACTGACCCTCTCCCTGAGCAAGGGCTTATGGCCCAGCCTAATGTACAGACCTATCCCTATCTCATGACAATACCGAAAATGAAGAAACAAAAGAAGAAATAAGGAAGCAAAAGCCAATTAGGATGAAAGAAGTCCTAGAAATCTGGAAACAGAGCAGAGGCGTGTGTTCTTCTTGAATAGGTAGCCTGGAAGATATACCTGCTTTAGCAGAGTTCCTGACAACTTCAGGATGTCAGTGACATCCATTTCCTAGAATCCGACGAGGAAAAGTTCATTTATACAGAAGTCCTTTTACTTTACTTTAGAGTGCAGGTAGCTGCTAAAGCAGGTGTGTATAACCTCTTTCAGCCCAAGGTCCGAATTCAATTTCAGAGAAGCTCTTGGGGGCCACATTCCAGGGGAAGGTGGGGCTGAAAATACCAGCGTATTTTCGTTTAAAGATCTTAATGCCAGTAGGTAAGCCTTAGGAGAGGCATGTTAACCTTTTGGAATGGGGAAAAATGCTCAAAAGCCAGAAAACCACCAAACAATTGGGAAAAGGTCATGGGGTGAAGGGAAGGGGGAATGGCAATCTGGGGAGCCCTGGAGGGCTGGATTGGAACCCCAGGTGGGCTGGATTTGGCACACACACCCATCCTAAAGTTAAGCTGCTTCATCATTTTGAAGCAAACAACCCCAAATTCCTCCATAAAGACCTTTTTAAGCAATTGTATACAGAAGTGAAGTCATGTATACCATCTCGCTGGAAGTCTCCCATGCAATCTTCTAAATAGCAGTGGATTGATAAAATTTGGTAGACTGTGCTTATGTACAGACTTACTCAGCAAGTGCAACAAGCCAGGAGTCCCAATTTTTAAAAAGAAGTTATGGCCCATGACTTCTGTTTAACTCCAGTGTGGAAGCCCTTCAAGCTTCTGATCACATTCTAATCAAACAGATGTGTTCCCCCCACCACCCACCTCCGGACAGTGATTTGGTCACATATAGAAACACGACTTAACAACTGAACTACGACTGAACAACAACAACAACAACAACAACAGGAAATCCAGACTCTCTCTGTAGATAAGTGAACTTCTCCCTAGGCCCTTTTACTCTAACTGTCCCTCAGGCTCACCCATGATAATGACTGTATTAAAGATTGTAAATCAGTCGGAATAATAACTGAGAGGTTCTGCATTACTGCAAGGAGCCATCCATTTCTCCTGAGGTAGTACTCACAGGGTTGAGTAGCACAGTCAGAAAAAGCTCGCCTCCATTGATAATCTTATCCAGTTCATTGGGGCCACCAGGGTATTCGTTATAGAAGATGGTATGTGTGAACAAGCCACAAGTTTGCCGTGGGAGAACCTGGCAACAAACAGAAAGAAAACATATCGCAAGTTAAAAGGGACCTAAGAGGGGACTCAATCTGTTCCCGTTCTTCTTACACATTCTAGGTAGGGGGTCCAAAGTGGGAGTGGTGGCCCAGCACAACTAGAGGGTGGCAGGTTGGGGAAGTCTGCTGGTTTGCCTTGGAAAAGTCACTGCCTTCCACAGCCTAACACAGGAAGGGGAACCTATGGCCCCCCAGACGTTTTTGGACTACAACTCCCATCACCCCAACAGCTAGCCATGCTAGCTGGGATTGTTGGGAGCTGGAGTCCAACAACATCTGGAGGACCGCAGGTTCCCCATCCCTATTTCAGAGAGTTGTTGCAAGGCTAAACACACCACTCCGCGATCCTCGGAGGGAGGATGAAATAGGAATGTAACGAATGCATTCCGTGTGTCGCGTGTGGAGGGAGTAAGGGGTGGCGGAGGCAATTATGTTCCATTTCCGTCCTTCCCAAGAGGAAAATATCTCTTCCTGCTCAAATTTCACTGCGCTCCAGAAGCCTCAAGGATAGAGGCAGAATACAGAGCAGCTGCACCTTTCGACCACATTAAGTTATCTCAAAGCATCATCAATTCCCACCAGATATTGTAGAGAGCCAGGGTGGTATAGTGGGTAGAGAGCTGGACTGGGACTCAGGAGATCCGTGGTCTAATCACCATTCGCCATGAAGCGCACTGGGCGACTTTGGGCCAGTCATCGCCTCTCAGCCCAACCTACCTCACAGGGTTGCTGTGAGGATAAAATCGAGAGGAGGAGGAGGAGGACCATGGAAGCTACCTTGGGTTCCTTGAAAGAGGAGAAAAGGCAGGAAATAAATGCAATTAATTAATTAGATATTGGCTTGAACAATATGTGAACCATCTTGAGCATCTGGAATTCTTGGGGGGTGTCTCCACGAGCGAATTATTCCAGGCCGGCTGCATTTGGACATCATTAGTGATGCACGATGTCACCGCCATCTCACAGCCACTCTGGAGTTTCGCGCCAAAGAGAGACTACTTTAAGAGACTGCTTTAAGTCTGATTGCCTTCCTCAATTCGGCTTGTCTGCGCTTCTGTTGTGGAGCGTACCACCCTCCACGTTTACTCTGGCATGATAGCTCTGCCAAAGGGTGTGTCTTTTACCTCACTGACCCCAGCCAAGGGGTGTTTCCCCAGTGTTTCTGCCATCTCAGGGCTGGCCATCAGAGTTCTGTGCTACCTCCAGGCATTTACTTCACTTTGCCTACCACTAAACTGTGGTGGCTGTCAGGGTGGACAATGAGCCCACAGAATCCCAGAGTAGTTCTGATTCTGAGGTGGAGCAGCCGCTCCTGGGAGAGGAGTGCGCTCATCCTTCCCAGGGCCAACAGCTGGCAGAGATTCCTCCCACCAGCATTCCTGGCATAGACAGCGGTCCTGGGACTGAGAGAGCGTGGGAAGAGGGCTTACTGGACGCGCGACGCCGACGCAGGGAGCGGCGCCAAATGGAGGGCGCGGAAAGGAGGCATAGTACCAGGTTGGCGTGCAAGCAACGGTTGCGGCCAGAGGATCCAAGGGAAAAGGGGAGGGACTCTCCCTAGCCCTCAAGTTCAGGGTCTGCCAGTGATTCTCCTTCAAACGGGGACCAACTGTTCCAACTGTGGGCATAGGTACTCTGTTGCTCATAGCTAGTCGCTAATAGTAGAGTTGTTAAGTTGTAAAAAAAAGAATAAAGCTTTGAAAAGAATCCCTTTGTCTGTGTCTGGACTTGGCTACTGGATTAGACTGAAGGAGGCCGCCAAGGAGCCCTTGACCGCTTGGTCCCCATTCATCTTTCTTTCTCTCTCTCTCTCTCTTCTCCTGTTGCCGTATGGAGGGTGCCGGGGACCCGGCGGTACAAGCTCTAGCGCAAGAGAACCAGATGCTCCGTGATCAAATGGCTCAACTGACGGCTGCTATGCAGAATCAACAAGCTGCGGTTCAACCCCCGCCACCTCCGATTACCCCCCGCCGCAAGTGCCCAGTGGCTTTGCCAGAGAAGTTTTCTGGTGAGAAAGGACTTTTTCAGATTTTCAGGGCCCAGTCAGAGCTGTACATGCGCCTTCGGCGTGAGGATTTCCAGAAGGAACAGGTTCGTGTGGGTTTCATCATTAACCTACTTTCAGGCATAGCAGCTAGATGGGCTTTGGGACTCCTTCTCGCTAATGACCCCCTGCTCGGGGACTATCAAGGTTTCATGACAGCGATGACCCCCTGCGCACACAGACAGCTTCTCGGGAGATTCGCCGCCTCAAGCAGGGCAAGGACTCAGTTTCCAGCTACGCTACAACTTTTCGCTTGCTGATGCAGGATTTACAGTGGAATGATGCCGCGCTGGTGGCTCAGTTTTTGGACGGTTTGAACGACGAGATCTTGGATGAGTTGGCGCGCACGCCCAGCGCACCTACTTTGGAGGACCTCATCCAGACCGGCCTTCAGATAGATAGTTGGCTGGAGGGGTGCCGGCAGACCTGGCGGGGCGCTGGGGGCCGGGATTTCCCTCCTCCCATTCCCCCATGTTTCCTGCCCCCTCCCCCACCCCTGCGGTGGGGGTGGAGGAGACCCCGATGCAGCTGGGAGCTACCCGAGCCCCATTGCCGCCAGAGGAGCTTGAGCGCCGGTGAGCTGAGCGCCGATGTTTTCGATGTGGAAAGCTGGGGCATTTTGCCAATACCTGCCGCGTTAGAGCCGCAGCTCCTCTGCCTCCCCCTTCTCTCCTTCCCCCTCCTCCTCCTCCTCCTCAGGCCTGACTAGATTGCCCTCCAAGCTTGTTGGGGGCCTCCAGTGTGGGGGTCAGTTCCCTACCGGGTGAGTGCCTTCCCCAACCCCCCCCCACTCTCCCATCTGCTGTTGCATGTTCACCTCCGCTCCTCCCAGTGGGGTGGGGTGGAGGCCCTAGCTTTAGTGGACTCGGGGGCTATGACCAGTTTCATGGATGAAACCTTCACCCTCTTCCACAAGATTCCTACCTTGCCCCTTCCTGCCCCCTTGGCAGTGGAGACCATCGATCGGCGTCCTCCCTCTTCGGGCGCGGTGACCTGTATTACAGTTCTGCTCACTCTGTGCACCCAGACCCACGTTGAGCAGATTCAGTTTCACTTGGCCAAGGTTCTCCTATACCCATTCATGCTGGGTGTTTCCTGGCTCTCTAAGCACAACCCTCAGGTTTCTTGGAGGCTTCAGCAAGTGGAGTTTGCGTCTCCCTACTGCCAGGAGCATTGCCTCCCGGAGGAGGCGCCAGTCCCAGCCCAGGCCTTAACCCTTTCCTCCCCCTCCTTGTCTGCTTCTGGCAGTTCTTCAGCTACAGTGATCCTCCCAGAGAAGTATGCAGCTTTTCGGGATGTGTTTGACCAGAAGGAGGCCGACCAGCTCCCCCCCCCCCCGCCCTTTTGACTGTGCCATTAACCTCATTCCGGGGCGACCATCCCTGCTGGCCAGCTGTATTCAATGTCGGAGCCAGAACTTCGAGCTCTGCAGGAGTTTTTGGACACAAACCTCAGACGTGGCTTCATTCACCCTTCTTCCTCCGCTGCCTGCGCCCCTACCTTCTTTGTGGCCAAGAGATCTGGAGAACTCCGCCCGGTGCACGATTTCAGAAATTTAAATTCAGTCTCCATCCCTGACAAGTACCCCTTCCCCCTCATACCTGAGATGCTGGAGCGCCTGGGGCGAGCCAAGATTTTCACAAAGTTGGACCTACGTGCTGCCTACAGTCTCATTTGCATCCGGGAGGGGGATGAGTGGAAGACCTCTTTCAGGACCCGGTACAGAGCGTATGAATACCTAGTGATGCCGTTTGGGCTCGCCTGCGCCCCCCCGCGTTTTCACATTTTATGAATGCCATCTTCCGGCACTATTTGGACACTTTCCTCATTGTGTATCTCGATGATTTACTTATATTTTCTGAGGACCCCCATGCCCATCAGCATCATGTCTCTGCCATCCTCCAGAGCCTCCGCAAGCACCATCTTTATGCCAAGCTGGAAAAATGTGCATTTGATCTAATCTCTTTGGACTTTCTTGGCTACATTATCTCGCCGGATGGTATCAGGATGGATCCTGCAAAGGTCCAGGCTGTCCTCTCCTGGCAGGCTCCATCCACCAAGAAGGACTTGCAACGTTTTCTGGGCTTTGCTAATTTTTACAGAAAGTTCCTGCCCAGCTTTGCTCGGCTGACTTCTCCTCTCACGGACCTCCTTAAGGGCAAGAAATCTCCTTTTCATTGGACAGCATCGGGCCCAACAGGCTTTTGAGGAACTTAAGAGGCTTTTCAGTTCTCAGCCAATCCTGTTACATCTGGACCCCAGGAAGCCTTTTGTAGTACAAACTGATGGCTCTGACTTTGCAGTGGGGGCGGTGCTCTTTCAGCCAGGTTGGGAGGGAGGCGGGTTGCAACCCTGCGCCTACCACTCCAGGAAGCTGAACATGTCTGAGAGGAATTATACCATCTGGGAGAAGGAACTGTTGGCCATCAAGTCCGCTCTGGAGACCTGGCGTCATCTCCTGGAGGGGGCACAGCACCCAGTCGACCATCGCAACCTGGAACATCTTCAGACAGCCCGTGCCTTAAACCAGTGGCAGATTAGGTGGTCGCTTTTTTTTTCTCGGTTCCACCTTAAGATTTGCCATGAGAAGGCCACCGACAACCTACAAGTGGATGCTCTTTCTCGTAAGCCTGACCTCCAGCCAGGGGGTGAGGAAGATCCCCCCCCCCGATTCTCCCCCCCAAGGCCTGGCGGCAGCTGCGGTGCCTCATTCTTGGGAGGAGCTCCTTCTCTCTGCACAGGCTCAGGATGCTTTTGTTCGCACAAAAGTGGAGGAATTGGGGATAGCCTCTGCCCCCCCCACTCTACCCCCCTCTCTTTGCAAGGTGGCCTGCTTTACCATTCCGGCAGGGTCTATGTGCCTTCTAGACCCCTCCGCGAGAAGGTCCTCCATCAGTGCCACGACTCCCCCACAGCTGGGCATTTTGGCGTCACCAAGACCCTGCACAGAGTGACGAGGGATTTTTGGTGGCCTCGTGTGTGTCAGGACGTCAAGACCTATGTCGCCTCCTGCCCAACCTGCCAGCGGGCGAAGGCCCCCTCAGGCAAGCCCACAGGCTTGCTTCACCCCCTGCCTACCCCCTCAGGACCTTGGAAAGTGCTCTCCCTTGACTTCATCACAGACTTGCCTCGCTCACACAGTAAGACCACCATTCTGGTGGTGGTGGATTTGTTTTCTAAGATGGCCCATTTCACCCCCTGCTCTGGGTTGCCCACAGCCAGGGAGACGGCAGAGCTGTTTTTGGCACATGTTTTCCGGCTCCACGGATGGCTCGAGGGTCTCATTTCTGATAGGGGGCCCCAATTCACTGCCCATTTCTGGAGGGAGCTACTTGGGTTGCTCCATGTGACGCTCCGTCTTTCCTCCGCCCACCATCCACAGACGGACGGTCAGACCGAGTGCACCAATATGAATCTGGAGCAGTATTTGCGCTGTTATGTCAATTACCAGCAAGTTGACTGGTTTTCCTTGCTGCCTCTCGCAGAATTTGCTTATAACAATGCCAGCCATGCTTCCACCCACCAAACTCAATTTTTTGCCAATTTTGGTTACCACCCCAAGGCTTTCCCGTCCACCCTAGCTCCATCTTCGGTGCCGGCGGCCCATGACTTTTTAGAGGAGTTGTGAGCGGTACACCACCTCTTACGGGACTCCCTCAAGCAAGCGAAGACAGCCTACAAGGCCTCTGCGGACTGATGGCGCCAGCCGGGTCCGTATCTGCAACCGGGGGACTGGGTTTGGTTGTCCACCCAATACCTCTCTTCTCACTCGCCCGCAAGGAAGCTCACGCCTCGCCGCACAGGGCCTTTCCAGATTACGGCCCAGATTAACCCTGTTGCTTTTCGCCTGGCTCTCCCCCACTCCATGAAGATCCATCCTGTTTTTCATCGGTCCTTGCTGTTCCCCCTGGTTTCTGGTGACCCTCGTCACTCAGTTGGCTCCCCCCCCCCGCCGCCAGTGCTGGTGGAGGGGGAGGAGGAGTTTGAGGTCGCAGAGATTCTGGACTCCCGCCTTTCTCGCGGCCACCTGCAATATCTGGTGGACTGGAAGGGATATGGGCCTGATGAGCAATCCTGGGAACCCGCAGAAAATGTGCATGCTCCGTTGCTGCTGAGGCGCTTCCACCAGCTGTACCCCCGCAAACCTGGAGCCCCAGGGGAGGCGCATGAGGGGGGGCCTCATGGGAGCGGGGATGATGTCAGGGTGGACACTGAGCCCATAGAATCCCAGAGTAGTTCTGATTCTGAGGTGGAGCAGCCACTCCTGGGAGAGGAGCGCGCTCATCCTTCCCAGGGCCAACAGCTGGCAGAGATTCCTCCCACCGGCATTCCTGACATAGATAGCAGTCCCGGGACTGAGAGAGCGCGGGAAGAGGGCTTGCTGGACGCGTGACGCCGACGCAGGGAGCGGCGCCAAATGGAGGGCGTGGAAAGGAGGCATAGTGCCTGGTTGGCGCGCAAGCAACGGTTGTGCCCAGAGGATCCAAGGGAAAAGGGGAGGGACTCTCCCTAGGCCTTAAGTTCAGGGTCTGCCAGTGACTCTCCTTCAAACGGGGACCAACTGTGGGCATAGGTACTCTGCTGCTCATAGTTAGTCGCTAATAGTAGAGTTGTTAAGTTGTAAAAAAGGAATAAAGCTTTGAAAAGAATCCCTTTGTCTGTGTCTGGGCTTGGCTACTGGATTAGAATGAAAGAGGCCGCCAAGGAGCCCTTGACAGCGGCCATCCCCACAAAGTATAGGCGTGCTCCAGGCAGCCTCTAACTTCTTTTTAAAAATTAAAGTGTTAAATCGAAATAGCACTTTTGTTGGCAGTACCTACACATCCTCCCTATTTCACTATCTCAGTATGTCACTAACTTGTATTTGTCCAGCAATACCTATATCCCTTATCTCACTATGCCACTATTTGGGGGCATAGCTATTGCTGGACAAATGCGTGATAGTGACCTGGTGACACTGAAAACCCCTTTGTGGGTGTGATTTTTTAAGCTTCCTTTCTGGATTGTGCAATAGTGCAACTGCATAATAGAGCAATAGAGCACTTACATGATAGAGCCAATGCATGATAGAGGCATAGAGACATGAAAGAAATCACCCATCCAGAAAGGAAGACGTTAAAAAAAATCACACCTACAAAGGGGTTTTTAATGTCACTAGGTTATTATCACGCATTTGTCTAACAACAGCTATGCCCCCTATCTCTCACTATGTCACTATCGTGTATTAATGCGATAGTGACAAAGTGAGATAGTGGTTTTAGAGGGGGAGAAATAAAAAACAATTGGTGGAATCGGGCATAGCTTGGGGGGAAAAGTCTCCTTAAAAGTAACTCACATCGTGGTCGATGAGGCTAAGCTTCCATCCATCACTTTACGGGAGTATCAGGGGAAGGAAAAAGGAGAGCCTGGACTGGGGGAGGCTTTCTTATTGGTTGAGCAGCCCCTGCCAGCCTGATGACATTTACTCTAATCCCTCACACCCCACCTGGAAATATGTTCTGTGAAGCAACTTATACTAGAGCAGTGCACTCGCTCATGGAGCCCTGTGTGGACCAAAGCGTACCAAAGCCGATTCCTTGAAAAAATCTGGGTAAGCCTCCCTTTCCTTCTCCTTCCGTTGTCATGGAGATAGGGCCTTGGAGAGAGCATTCCAAAGGATTTGCTCTTTTTTGTCCAACTCACTGGAGATCATTTGGAATATCAGCTCCCTGGGAATTTTGCAAGGCTCCTCATGTTCTCATCTACATCATTTTATTTTTGTCTATTTAAGTTGCTATTATGAAGTAAATGTAAATAGTTTTACAAAAATGTACATCTGTAATGAAGAAAACCATATGTAAGGCTGTACTTTATGCTAGAGCTTCACATTCCAGTCTTCCTTCCTTTCCTCTTCTGTAACAAGAGGATGAGAGTCTATCTGTCTTTCCATCCATCTATCAGCACCATAGTGCCATGGTCATGAAATTTAGACACCTGAAACCTGGCGAGCATACCAAGGGGGAGCTAGGGGTGTGCGCCTTGAAGTTATTTTGTTTTGTTTTTAATGCATTAATTTTTATTAATTTAAATCTGTCTGGGTGATTGAAGCCTGCAGTACCATCTTCAGCCACTACCGGCAGACTTCCTTCACCAGCACATAGCTTTGCATTGCAGTCCATATAGTCTGAAGCCACAGGAGAATAGAAGGCTGAGGGACTGATTTATATGTCTGCCCCTTCCCCTCTGCTATGGGGCAACCCACCCTCAGAAGAATAGGGTGGACAGACCACTCCCTCAGTGGGCTATAGGTATGCACCATGGCAGGGGCTGTGACTTCACACAGATGGCGTAGGCACAATGTTTTGAACCCTGACAGCTGCGTAACTTTGCTTGAAGGCTTCCCTGTACCAAAGTAAGGGCTATTCCAACCTATGTGAAGCCAGGTCCATTCGCTAGTTTAAAATAAGACAATTTAATAAGCAATGCATTTGTCCAAATTAATCGAATAATGATGCAGCTTTGGCCAATTTCCAGACAGCAGCTGTACGCATTTTTGCTGAAGCTAACAGAAATAAACTAACCCTAAATCTTCTAAGACAAACTGTATTAAAAATCCCAAAAGTGCATTCTTTGAAGTATATGGGATGTCATGCCCGTTCATTTAGTTATTTTTATCTAAAATCCTCTTCCAATCATTCATAACAGCTGGACATTGCCAAAAAATGTTTTAAAACTATCTGCTCTTAACCTCTAACATCTTCAGTACTGATCAGAGATGCCACCAAAATTGCAGTTCTTAGTAATTCTCCTTCACTGCCATACTAATCATATTTTTAATTATACTTTCCCAAAGCCATTCCTCTTTGAAGATGGATTCCCCCATGGATTTTCCCATTTTGCTTGAAAGTCAAGCCTTGCTTTAAAAGCAGCTTATACCATTTTCCAGTTAAATCTCTTGTGTTCAAAGATGTCAATAAGTCATCAGGTTATGGTCTCTCCTGAACACGCCCATATTTCTAAATCAATGCGCTTCTTACCTGGATGAACTGAAACAATACAGGCCCTTTCCCCTTGATATTATCTATTATTTCTTGGTAAAGTCCCATCCTACCTCCTTGTTATAAGTCATCTCCTTGCACTTAGCAAAACTTATACCCACTTGAAATGTCAGCCAACATCTCTCTGATATGACATTACAGAATATAGATATTTCAGATGATAATGCCGGACCAAAGGTTCCTTTACATTTCTACCAACCCTCAATGCTTTTGCCATCTATAAGAAGCCACTGACAAGAGTTCATCCCTAGCTTTGGAGCTGGGTGTCATAAATATGCTGATGACATCCAGCTTTCTCTCTTGCTCTCTTTTCACTTAAGCATCCAAGAGCACATTTCTGTGCCCCTAAAAAGAGTGTCTGGAGGCTGGGGCCAAGAGGATATGAAAAAATAGGTTGAAAGTGAATCCAGGCAAGATGTGGAGGGGATGCCAGTAGGGAATGGCCGTAGCCTGGAAGGGACAAGCCTGTCTGTGACTGATGGAGCTTCTGTAGCCCTTTTGCTAGGAGTGCCTTTTTCCACTTGGGGCTCATAAGGAGGCTCTTCCATTCTTTGACAGGTCAGATTTTGCTAGGCTGGTCCATTCTTCCACAACTCCTAAGCTAGATTACTGCAATGCACTCTGCATGGGGCTGCCCTTAAAGATGACTCAGAAGCTTCAACTGGTGCAGACCATTGCAACACAGGGTGTTGAACCTCAGGCCAAATCCAGCTTGCCTGGGGTCCCAATGTAACAGGTGTTGGGAGACAGGTGTATATTCAAACCAGTCCTGTGCCTGCTATACTGGCTGCCAATTTGCTTCTGGGCCTAGTCCAGGGTACTGGTTTTAACCTTTAAAGCAGGTGTGGGGAACCTGTGGCCCTCTAGATATTGTTGGACTGTGACTCCCATCAGCCCTAGCCATCCTAACCAATGATGAGAGATGATGGAAGCAACATCTGGAGGGCCAAACCTTCCCCATCCCTGCTTTAAAGCCTTGCCTAGCCCGGGACCCTCATACCTTAAGGCCTGTCTCCCCCCACATAAGCTCACTGGCCAACTGAAATCTAGTCAGCAGAATCTTGTTTGCTCTGTCCTTGCACTGGATTTGGACAGTAACAGCTAAGACCCAGCTCTCTCAGCAATAGCTCCCAAACTGTGAAACTTCTTCATAGAAAAGGTTACGAGAATTACCTCTTCACCGACTTTTTGGAAGGACTTTAAAACCCTCCCATCAGACCTTTGACAAAAAAGTGGGTTTTATGTGACTCTTTAATTTTTTATTGGCAATTGATCCTTTGTTTTTACTTTTGGTGTATTTTTTCCCTGACGTGGGCTTCTTCAAATTGTGTTGAAAACTGATACAGCTGCGCTGCAATAAATACACAGAGAGACCCGCCCAATAAATTAAAACCACTAGGTTGTATTGGACTGAATTCCTACTGTGCAACCAGAAAGATGAGACTTTCAAGCCCAGATTTTAATCAGTATTAGCTATTGTGTTTTCAGTCTATCCTGTGAATTGTGTTAGCAGATTCTTTAGAACAATATTGGGAAGATTCCCTCCTTTGAGTTAGTAGGTGTAGCAAGGGAAGACTGAAAGAGCATGCCAATGATCTGTTTCCCTTTCTACTAACCATGATCCCATTGTGGATAAAGCCTCGTCGGTAGCGTGCTGGTTTGAGGTGAGGATACTCTTCAGTGCTTGTGACTCTGATCCCCCACACCTGTTTCCAGGCCTCATACAGTTGCACATGGACCGGATACACCCCTGAATGATGGGGTGCCACAGCATATCCCATATCAGTGGGAATGCCATGCTCCTAAGAGAGGAGAAGAGAAGAGAAGAGAAGTCATAATGGTATCAGCCAGAATAAGCAGCAGAGTTTTAATGAAAGGATCCTATTGCAAGTGAATAGGATCCAGCCTTTCAGTTTTTGAGAACATCTTACTGGTACTCCCACATACAATCTATACTAGGGATGTACAGCCCATGGCCTGCAGGCCAGATGTTCCCGTCTCCCCAGACACATGTGCAATCCCCATGCTCCCCTCTGTTGAATCCCCCCTGCCCCGGCTAATTAGCGGTGTCAAAGGAGCAATGACGCAGGGGTCACTGGGAGGAGGAGAAGTCTCTATACAAACCAAAATTAGCAGAGACAAGTGTAAGGATCCTACGTCAAGAAATGGGGTAAGAGCATTCAAGGTGTATTTGCCCCCTCTGTGAGGTAGAGAAAAATGCACTGAACTGGTAACACAGTTGCGGGCAGCTAGTAACACAGGGTTTTGCCACTGCTTCTCATACAGCTCAAACATATGCCCATATGCTCTTGGGTATTTCTACAACAATTTCTTGCGGGCCGAATAGGCCGGAATGTTTTTATTTGCTCAATGTGCTCTAGCTTGAAATGTCTGCGCAACTCTCCCTCAGAGATACAGGGATGCCTGTAGTAACACATTGTATAAATCCACAGCTTACAAAACACTATGGAATAGGACTGCCACCCAATAGTAATTCAGCACAGCTTTTGTGTTTAATTATTTTAAGGAATACCTTCTGCAAGTTTTTATGGTTATGTTTCTCCTTCTCCCCTTTTCTGGTGTTTCATTTATTCTTGTAATAGTATAGAAAGAGCTCCCCAATTCCCCCTTTAGTATGACACTCTAGTGTGTAACTTTTACACTATTCATCTAAAAATACTAAAGATTTCATGTTTTCTACTCCCTTGGGCGGGCCTGTTCAAACTGACTCTCTGCATGCTGAAAGAATACAAAGATAACTGAAGTGTGCATCCCACGGAAGGCATCATTTCAAACTGGTTGCTTGGCAGCACCCATTTGACAAAAAAAGGTCAAATAAGAATTGTGTTGAAAGGTGTTAGAATCTATCTGACAAGACCACTGGAATTAAGAAGCTGAATGAATAAACAGTAACTTCTTGCAATAGGATGCACTCTGCAAAACAAAACTAAAAGAAAAGAAAGAAACCAGGCTTAGAGCAAAAGAGTACAATTGTGTTAAATTAAGAAATGTTCAAGAACTCCTCAGATAAAGGAACTCAGCACAGCAACAGAAAAGTTGGGAAAAAGAGGAACAAACAAATAGAGATAACAGCTCCTGTCGTTCTTGCAAACTGATAGCATAAAGCTATCAGCAGCGTGTAGATGTACTAAGTATTACTAAGGACAGCATTTGTCTGTGTTACTCATCAAAGAATGGTGTAATCAAGACAATTACTGACAGAGATTTTGAGAACACACACTAAACACAGCCATCAGATCAGTCCTGGATGAATTGGGTTTTGTGCTCTTCAATAACAAAATTTAGGATTTAGGTTTATAACAGAGACTTGCAGGGGGAATTAATAGCGGAGGGCTACTCACTAGGCTCAAAGACTTACATTTCTGTTAAGAATTGATAGAAAATGGTGGAACTACATATCAATAGCTGAGCACATAAAGCAGGACCAGAGTTTGAGGGGGGTGGTAAGAGGGAGGGGACGGACAAGCCATGTATTTCTCCTGGAAGCCCAATTCAGTATCACGTTCTAAAGGGTGCAACATTTCAGTCTGACAAGAAGACAGGATGAGAAGCTGGTTCTAATAAGATTCCCAAGGGACTACGGTGGGATGTTTTTATACATAGCCATATATCTCATTCTTTGCATAAGTAGAAGCTAGGAATATATTACAAAAAAGGGTTACTCAATCTGCTGTAGCAGCCATTAAATTGCACAAGATGTAAAGAATGCTGCTTCTTGCTATGTTGATTTAATGTACTGTGACAATGTCCTGGCAATCAGCTATTCTTGTTCCATTCTGTAATGGCAAACTTGTTATAAACTTCCATTTTGGACAGTAAACAATTCATAAGCTAGTACCTCCTTCACTGATATACAACCTGATTTTTGCCCCCACCATGGTGCTCTGCTCTTAAACAGCATCTTACTCACAACAGCAAATTTCTTGTTCATGGTCATTTGGTCAGCCAACACAGACTGGTTATGGAAGAGGTGAGGCTGCATGTGACTCCACATGTGGGGGAACCACCAAAACTCCTTCACGTACGACAGCAGCAGGTCATCCCCCTCATCTTCCGCATCTGTACCTGTCAGGCCCAAATAATCATCATCAGTCATTCAGGCTGAGGACATGAATGAAAAGCCAGCCCTCAAAACAGGTTCAAACCACCCAAACCTTTGGCCAGCTATAAACCCGAGCAGCATTAGCTGCCTGCAGCACAACTCATTGGCCTGGTTTGCACCTCACAGCTACCCAGGCTCTTTTTTTAAAACCCTGGGTAGTCGTGAACAGGTGGGAGTGAGCATCAGGCATGCTGGCTCCCAGACATCCACCCGCCCATTCCTGCTGACCGAAACAACCCAGGGACACTGTCCCTGGATTATGTATCATGACATCGGAACCATAACGATAGCCCAAAATTGGAGTATCCCTGGGTTGTTCAGCTCTGCCCTGCTGCAGCGGGAGCAATCAGGCTGCGAGAATTAGCACCCTTGCTCCCGCATCATTCACAACAACTCACGGTTTAACAAACCATAGGTTACTGTGCCGTGTGAGCTGGGTAAGAGACTGATCAAACCCAGATGGCCTTGATCTCCAAGGGCAAAAATGAATGGAGAAAGAAGCTTCATTGGTAAACCTGATGCACAACACCATTGCCACACCACTTGATGTCTTAAGCCACCTGCAAGTTCAGGAACCACATAAAATGAAAGTCTTGCAAGCCCAATAAGATAACACACTATACATGCACACTATACCACCTTCATCTTACCTGTGTGAAAGAATTTCCCTGAGTAACCCAGATTGAAGGTGAAATTTGGAATATGGGTGCGCAGTTCATTCTGGGTATCAAACAGAGCCTACAGGGAGGGAGGAAGAAAGAACATTTAAAATCATAGCCTATGCACACCACTTACACACAGTACAACTTTGGGGGAGCATAGCGTGCAAAGTTACTCCAGGACTCCCCCACCCCCAACTCCTTTTGCTCAGAGCCCAAATAAGAGCAGCACATAGCACATATTATAGCCCATGGGTTACTACAGATAACTGGGTCCCTTGATCCAATTAATCATTAGATTCCACAGCCTTCCTAGTCTTTATGTCAGCCCAAAGGATCCACATTTGCACAATGTACTTTTTCTTTTCTGTCTTAGAGAGGCAAAGGAAGGAACAATTGAGGAGGTATTTGTTTGTAAGCATTATGCAAAATCCTTTGCTTCTGCAACAGAAGTCAAATTGGAGCATATTTAGAGCAAACATGGTGATCCATCTTTGGCTTCAGGAGGCTGGGATGAATCATTCAAGGCAGACAATCGCTCGGCAATGCAGCACACTTAACTGTACAGCCTTGTTCCTACACCCAACTCTGGGCCATGGCTATGGTGATGCTGCCAGACCTCTTGATCATTCTGCTCATTTTGTTTTATAGCATGTGGTCTCTTATTCCATTGCCCATAATTCTGATTCGAGAACAACTGATAATGAAAAGTTGACCATCATCCCCTGAATTCCACAAGCATGCAGCAGCACACCAGAAAGTGAAACTAGGCACACACAACATCAGGCCCTCTTCTCACATTACGCTGGTGAAACTGGAGCTGCCACAGCAGGACTCCCTCCCATGACACCAGGATGATGTAAGGAGCCCTAGGCCACCTGGCAGCAGACCCATCTGCAGCTCCTTCCCTCCACTGCAGATTCCAGTTTCCACAGAGGTAATGGAGAGGAGCTGCAGCACTGGCTCTTCTCATATGGTGTCAGACTTCTCATACTATCCTGGTCATGACAGAAAGAGCCACACAGCATCAGCTTCTTGCCACCAGTATAAATGCAAGGAGGTTCTAGTGCTAGTCCAGAAATTGGGTTTTGCCCATGTGTCCTTATACATGCACTTCAGTGGCTAACATGCAAGTGGGAGAATCACTCTTACTCGGCATTGCAGCTTGCCTTTTCTGAGATAACATTATGCAGCTGCCCAGACTACAGAGGCTAATAACCCACGGTCTTGGGACTCACACATCACTTCTGCTAAAGTGAGCATACCTTTGAAGACGGCTAGGATGAACCATGTGAAGAAAAAGTGTATTGACTAAATTAGCCTTTGGTAGAGAAATACTAGTTATTTAGAAGTAGAGGTGTATCAGGAGGAAACTTTCAAATATTCTTCATCAGGGACATCTAAATCTTGCACAATGGCTCTCCTGGGAGAGAAGGGTCTTTGTTTGGAGAGCAGCTGCCAGTTAAATCTTTGATTGCAACACATCTATTACATTAAACTGGTTATCTAGGATATTCAGTAACCATCTCTACTTTTGTTAAGACAGCAGAATGTTAAACCTGTGTGTCCTCTCTGTTTTACAGTGACACTGTGTGAAACAAAACTGAGACAGACATGTGCTTAGGTGATCCAGTGTTAAATTTGTTGCACAGTGTATGTTTTTCTTGCCTAAAAGGTGTCCAAGACTTAAGCCATCATTTCTCTGAGCAAAGCAAAATAATCTAATTCCCCTGCCCCCTGCTCTTCTCAAAGCTGTCAGTTAGTGACAAAAGCCTTGACATGTAAGTGATAAATATTTAATATTTTGCTCTGTATTTGGCAATATATTGCTATGTAGTTCAAAGTTCATTTTTCCCTTAAGCAACTAAAATTTGTCCCAAGGTCAGAACTCTCTTGGCCTGTTGTTTATTTTAAAAAGCATCTGCATCCTAAGACTATAGTCTTAGGCTACCTCACACCCTTAAAATGAGTTTGTCTTTATGCTGTTACAAAAACGGAAATTCTTTACTCACTGGTGAATCTCTGTTCTCATTGAGTGAAAGAGGCCAGCCAGTATTGGGGCAGGGAAGGCAGTCTCCAATTTGACCTTCCAGAGGAGGCGGGGCCTCCCCCAAACTCGCCAGTTGAGTCTTCCAAGTTGATGTATCTCCTTGGAAGCCACTGGTCCTGATGACCCTCGATTCGGTACCTTGTCAATCAGGCTGAGGAAGCCACAATGGTGCAGCCTGCCTAGGCTATGAGTCAACTAAAAGGAGGCCAGCCAGGCTCGCCTGGCTGGCCTCCTTCACTTGATGAGAACAGAAATTCACCAGTGAATTAAGAATTTCCGTTTCACTCACCAAGTGCAGGAAGCCAGACAGTATGGGGAAGTGAAAAAGCAGCTCACCCCTGGGTGGGCCAACAACCCTCAGGGCTGGCCCCCTGCTACGATTCTAAGACACTCTGGAGGACCTGCCTGCCGAAGCTGCCCTCCACAGAGGCAAATAGGTTGATCTTGTAGTGGCGTGTGAATGTATGCACAGATGACCACGTGGCCGCCTTGCAGATCTCCTTCCCCCAGAAGGCTGCTAATGTGGCCATCCCTCTCACCGAGTGGGCCAATAATCCCTCTGCAACTGTTAGGCCACTGGAGGTGTATGCTAGCGTGATGCACTCACATGGCCAACGTGCCAGAGAAGCCAATGACACCTTCTTGCCCATGGAGGACGGTCTAAAGGACATGAATAGGGCGCTATGTTGCCTGTGGGGCCTGGTCCTATCTAGGTAGAACTTGAGGGCCTGTCTGGCATCCAGAGTGTGCCACTCCCTCTCCTGGGGGTTGGAAGGGTGAGGGCAGAAGGATGGGATGACCAGCCCCTGGGCTCTGTGGAAGTCTGAGTTGATCTTGGGGGTGAAGGTAGGGTCCAGGCAGAGGACTACTTTGTCCCTGTGGAAAATGCGAAGCTCCTTCTCTGCTGAAAGGACTCCTAGCTCGGAGACGTTCCTAGCCAATGTGATGGCTAGAAGGAAAATCGTTTTGAGGGTCAACACCTTAAGGGGAGCTGCCCCTAAGGGTTCAAATGGAGCTTTGGTCAGTGTTTTGAGAACAGTGTTGAGTACATGGGGAACCTTCTCACCAAGGGAGGATTGATCAGTGAGGCCGTCCTGAGGAATCTAGGATCCCCTCCCCCCCGTCTAACTCTCCTAGTCTGGACCCCGGGGTGGAAACCTGTCTTTTTAGGGTGTTTGTTCTGAGGTCTGCCAACAGGCTCTCCTAAAGGAACTCCAGGCCATCACCTATATTAGTGGCTATGGGGTCCCTCCCTGTTGCCCGAGTCCACCTGAGGAAGGCCCTCCAGGTGCACTCGTACGAGTGGAGGACCTTCTGGAGGCCAGGAGGGTGGAAGCCACCTCAGAAGAGTAGCCTGGGTCCCCTAGTAGTTTCTGCTCAATCTCCAGGTGGCCCATTTCAGGAAGCCTGGGTCTTGGTGTGTGATCGGTCCCTGGGTTAGCGGGTCATGTTGAGCCGGGAGGATCAGTGCTTTGTCCGTAGATAGATTTATAAGGTTGGCGGCATACTACAGCTTCCTTGGCCGACGGGGTGCCATCAAGATTAGCTCCACCCACTGGTCCCTCAACTTCTGGACCACCTTTGGGATGAGGGGCAAGGGGGGGAGGCGTAAAAAGACACGCACTCGCAGCCATCTGCTGGCCACGGCAGCCGATGGTGCCTCTTGTGAGGTAGCGGGTGGCAAACCTGGGGAGACTGGCGTTCTGCTGATAGGCAAAGAAGTTGAAGCAGGGCAAGCCCAACTGGCTCGTCAGCCAACTGAATGAGTCTGGGGGGAGGGACCATTCCCCCGGGTCTAGGGACGTCCTGCTGAGCCAGTCGACCTGGATGTTCAGGACGCCTGTTAGGTGCTCTGCCCTGATGGAGCAGAGGTGCTTCTGCACCCATCCGAATAGTATTATGGCCTCCCTCTAAAGGAATTTGGCCTGGCTTCCTCCCTGTTTGTTTCCATAGACCTTTGCTACTACACTGTCTGTTTTGATTAGGACATCCTGTGACTCTAGCTGTGGGGCTAGGTGTCTCAGCGCCAGACAGGTGGCCCTCGGTTCCAGTAAAGTGATGCTGAGATGAGATTCCTCCTTGGTCCACAGGCCCTGGGTGTGTTGGTCCTTGCAGACAGCGCCCCATCCTGTGAAGCAAGCATCCGTGATTAGTGTGGTGAACGTCAGCGTCTGGATGGGAACACCCTTCGTGAGGTTGGGTGGGTGTGACCACCAGGACAGGGAGTGAGAGACTTCTGCTGGGAGAGTCACTGCTGGGTTGTGGTTGTGTGCTATTTCCATCTGGAAGACCAGGAGAAATTACTGTCGATGCCTTGCATGTAATCTTGCCCACTGGATGGTGTTTTGGCATGAAACCAACATGTCCAGCAGTTTCACCAGTTCTCTGAGGCAGAGCTCCTTCTTGGTCTGGATCCAGGCCGCCAGCCTCCCTGCCTGCAGATCTGACACAGATGTTGTATTGCTGCAAGAGTCCTCAACTACTTGGCTGGGTCCTTCTGCTGGGGAGAGCTGAGGAAGCCCTCCCTGGGTGGCCTCTGGAGCTCTACGGAGTGGCCGTCTTCCACTGTTTCCAGTACCCAGCTGTCCAAGCAGAGCCGCCTGCAAGCATATGAGAAGTCCCGCAGTCGCCCTCCCACTGGGGGAGATGGCGAATCATGCTTTACCCAGTTACTTCTCTTGCCGGGGTGGTCCTCTGTGGGTGCCCAGCTTGGCCCTGGAGTCCTGCTGCCACTTGGATTTGCCCTCTCTGGGCATGTAAGAGAAGGGGAAGGATGGCCTGAAGGGACGAAAGGGCATGGCTTTGTCTGGAAGTGGGTTGGCTTTCTTCAGTGGGTTTGGCAAAGCTTTCTTCTTATCCTTTGTTTCCAGCAGGAGCTTGCCCAGGGCCTCCCTGAACAGTAGCTCACCTGAGAAGGGGACGCTCGCCAGATTAGATTTAGTTTTGGCATCCACTCCTCAGTTGTGTAGCCAGATGTTCTTTCTTGCCACGACATTAGCTGCTGTGGCTTTTGCTCACAGCTGAAAGGAATCCAGTGAAGCGTCAGCCAGGAATGACGCTGCCGTGGCTATATCTTGCATGACTTCGTAAGTCTCCTTCCCTAGGTCTCTGTCGTGGAGTAATCCATTTCCCATCATGTAGATGCCCCTAGCAATGATGGTTGGCATGGCTGCTGCTCGCATGGATGTCACTGAGGCCTTGAAGCCTCTGCAGAGTGCTGCCTCAGCCCTTCAGTCGTGCTGGTTTGAGGGGAGTTCATCATGTTCTGAGTCAGGAGAACCTTAGAGTCAAGAGCTGGGATGGGTTCATCTACTCTCAGGGTGGCCAGGTCCTGCATGGCATCCTCTTGTAGGCGGGTAGAACATTTCGCAGTGGTGGTAGAGTGCCTTCGATCTGGTTGGCTTTGGCCACTCCTTACATAGTATTTCTTCCAGGCTTAGTGGGATTGGCACATTCAGGTGGGGGGGGGCAATGGGAAGGCTGCCACCGCTCCAGCTCTAGCTCTCTTTGCCCAGCCTTGGGTGGGGGGGGAGGCGTGGTCTCTTCCTAGTCTGTAAGCTCCAGGATATTGAGGCATTTGGAGATCAGCTTGGTAAAGACCTCTGAGGGGAAAAGTTGGCCTTGGGGGTGCTTTTCCCTGTGCTTGCCTCTTTCTGAGGGCTCTCCCTCCTCACATTCTGATGACCTTGCTCTGGGAGAAGGGGATCTGGAGCTCTGGAAGTCAGATCAGTGAGTGGGGGATGAGGAAGGGGATCTGCCCCTCCACACCTTCTCTTTGCGCCGCCTTGCCTTCTTTTTGTGGTTATAGGGTGACAAGGGTCTTGTGCATTTCCTCTTGGAAGGGTGCCTGGATGAGGTGGATTGGGATCCATCTCTCTCCCTCCGCCTGTTTCTCCTGGAGCGGGGTGTGGGGGTGCGGCTGCATCCCCTTTTTTAGTGTGATCTACAGCGCTGGTTGTCCGTGGAGCTGCACCTAGAATCATAGAATCATAGAACAGAATAGTAGGGTTGGAAGGGGCCTACAAGGCCATCGAGTCCAACCCCCTGCTCAACCTGGAACAGTGAGAGTGCGTGCGCCACTTGCATCAGGCCGTTTCCCTGGATGCGCTCCTAAGAGAGCACTCTTTGTGCCCAGCCCATTTGGGGGGGGGGGGGGCTATGCCTGATTTGGCGAATGCCCTCCTCTAGGAGTTGCAGCATGGATCTTTCCCCCTCCCAGAGCTGGGGTGGGGGTTGGCCCTCTGGGTTGGCCCGACTGCCAAGCCCCGACTGGGGACAGCCCTCTGTTCCTTCTCCCAGGACAGTGGAGGGACTGGAGAATGCGGAGAATGTGGGGGAATAGAGTCCTCCATTTCCCGCCCTTTCCTAGACTCCCGATGGGGGAAGGGTGGTGGCTCTTCTGGCAGGGCCTTGTGGCACGGCTGCTGCGTCCAAGTTGGGGGGGGGGGGGCATTCAGGGTCCATGTTGTTGCCTGGACTCACCCTTTCCATGTCGCTCTTGTTCTCCTTCGGGGGGGGGGGGGGAGCAATGGAGGCCACCGCCAGCCCTTGTAGGCTCCGCCATTTGGGCAGGCCTCGTTCCGTGCATCCACGGGGCTGCTGGTGGGGACTGATGGTGGCGCGCCAGGCCTCGGTCCCACATGGCCGTCAGCTCCCTCCGCTCTCGTGGGGAATAAGGTGGAGTGTTGGGGCTTCCCTGGCGCCTGTGCAGTGGTGGGCAGGAAGCCTGGGGAGGGGGGTTCCTAGGTCCATCCCCTCTGCGAGCTGGCCCTCCGTGTGCCAGAGGATTGGTTGCCTCCCCCACGTCGCAGCAAGAGAGCCGCTTCTTCTCTTCTTTCTTCCTTTATTCTGTTGCTGTTGTTTTTGTCGTTGCTCTCTCTGTGCAAGAGCCTCGGAGAAGCTGCCTCCCACCATGAGGCAGGAAGTCATGCTGGCGAGCTTGGGGGAGGCCCCGCCTCCTCCGGAAGATCAAATTGGAGACTGCCTTCCCGGCCCAGGAGGCAGGGCCCTCCCAATGCTGGCTGGCCTTCTGCACTCGGTGGGAGAAAGACAAACTGAGCTTTCGTAGACTATAGTCCTGTCCATCAGATGCTGCAAGAGTTGTGCAATAAACAGAATAATACCTATTCTGTTCTAATTCATGGTATTTTAATTCTACTGCTGACTGAACCATTTATTAATCGCCCATCTGGCTGGTCATCCAGCCACTCTGGGCGATGTACAGCGTATAATAAAACAGTTTAAAACAATAAAAGGCTGGGGGATGTTGACCTGGTGTTGAATGGGGTACGGCTACCCTTGAAAGACCAGGTCCGCAGCCTGGGGGTCATTTTGGACTCTCAGCTGTCCATGGAGGCTCAGGTGTCAGCTGTGAGCCGGACAGCGCTGTATCAACTCCAACTGATACAGCAGCTGCGCCCCTTCCTTCCCGACCATCTGCTCCCATCGGTAGCACATGCCCTGGTCTCCTCTTGTTTAGACTACTGTAATGCACTCTACGTGGGGTTACCCTTGAAGACAGTTTGGAAGCTGCAGCTGGTATAGAACGTGGCGGCTCGCCTGATTAAAGGCAGCTGCCAGCGAGATCACATCACTCCAGTGCTGAAGGAGTTACACTGGTTACCAGTTGTTTTCCGGGCCAAATTCAAGGTGTTAGTTTTGACCTTTAAAACCCTATATGGTTCCGGCCCAGCCTATCTTAAGGAGCGCCTCCAGCAACACCAGACAGGCTGCTTAACAAGATCAGCCTCGGATGGCCTTCTCTTTGTCCCATCAGCCAGGACAGCTAGACTGGTGGGGACGAGGGAGAAGGCCTTTTCTGTGGTGGCCCCCACTCTGTGGAACTCCCTCCCTAGGGAACTCCGCCATGCCCCCTCTTTAATGAGTTCCCATCGTGCATTAAAAATGTGGTTGTTCAGGCAGGCATTTGGGGTGGGTGAGGGTATTTTAGAAAACATTTTTATTGTAGGATTTTATTGTTTTAAACTGTTTTATTATACGCTGTACATCGCCCAGAGTGGCTGGGTGATCAGCCAGATGAGCAATTAATAAATTTAATAATAATAAATAAATAAATAAACCAGAAAGAAACCCCACTATACACTGTTGCGCATGCAACTCTTTACAGCAATTCGAATTAAGTGTTTGCAAGCAAAACAATAACCTGCTAGCTGTGAACAATGGATTTTTAAGCACAGCAGAGATGGGTTTCTGCATCTAGATTAAAGTTTCATTACAAGGGGGCCTTATGATTATGTATTCTGCATTTTAAGTGTCATTTTCCCAATGCTGACAGAAGCGCAATGACCCGGGTAGCAGAATAAGCAATTAGGATACAACAGTGACCTGGGCAGCAGAATAAGCAATGACCTGTAGCCTTTAGTCTAAAGAAATAGATTCACAGATCAGCAACCCCCATATCTTCCCAGATAGCCAACCTCAGATGTGGCAGGTGTAATTACCTTGACATCATCCACCTTCATCCGCGTGCCTTCCTTGCCAACAAAGATATCATCTATGTCTACCAAGATGTAGCGGTCAAGGGGGAGAGAAAGCCTCTTGCCAGTGAGGAAGGAAACTGCGTCCACAAAGACAAGTTTGTGCAACCAGAAGTTCAGGTTGTTGCCAAAGAGGACTCTCTGAATGCCGTCATGAAGACCCAAGTCCTGCACCACAGTGGTATGGAGTGCGGCATCAATGCTCATGTGTGGGATGGATTCTGCCGACTTGGTTTTGGCCAGGAGGACGGGTTCATAGGTGGAATGGTTAGATTGGAATACTGTCCAGTCCTCTCCTGGAAGAAGCCCCTTCTCCACCTCGCTGGGCCGAGTGATGTATAGGAGTGGAGATTTGGGATTGATGCTGCAGTCCTTAAGCGCAAGGTTGGAGTGGAGAAAGAGGGGGAAGCCTTTCAGCTGAGCGCTCAGCAAGCTGTTCTCATTGGCCTGTAGGGAGATCACATGAACTGAATGACCACTTTAGACAGGAATTCGTCAGGCAGCAATTAAGACAAGGGGAAGCAGAAAGGATAGAGCCTGCCACCAGAATGATAAAAACATGCTCTGGTATTCAGAGGACACTTCAGTAACTAAACTTCATTAACTGAAGACCTCAGTATCAATCACTGAAACATGGCCACTCTCAGGAAGAAAATGCCATGGAACAGCATCTAGAGCAGCCTTCCCCAAGCTGACCATTGCCCGTGCTAGCTGAGGCTGATAGGAGTTGAAGACAAAAATATCTGAAAGGTACCAGGTTGGGGAAGGCTGACCTAGAGGAAAAGGGAAGCCAGCACTTGTCAGGCTGCTATCTGTCTCATGCCAAGCCCCCTGGCTCTGAACTAAGACTTGTGTCCTAAGTGTCTGCGTCCATTTCACTGCTTGGGAGTCCCCAGCCAGCTTCACAATCTGCACTGCTTCCCACCTCCCACACACAGCTGCCATGCCGAGGTACCTTTAGCAATAAGGTGCCTGAATCATACACCAAACCTGGAAAGAGTAGGACTTTGGTCTGGTTCCCAAACCCGGGGGGTGGGGGAGCCACGTTGCTGTGATCGTTAGGGGCCCAGTTCCAGCAAGTCTCCTTGATTTCCTTTTTGGATATTACCACACAGGGCTAATAAGAACAAGTGGCCAACTCCCACTGAGGTCATAAACATGTGTTTGGCTGTGCCACTTCATGCTGCAGATGAGGGCTCATGAGATCAAGTGCACCTCCATTAAAAAAACATGTCTCTCCACATAGAGTAACTTGGACTTGCCTTTCTCCCTGACATCTAATTCTCTATGCAGAAGAAAACCAAATTGTATGGAGAATCATTCCATCACGCAAGCCCTCATCTGCAACCCGAAGTGATGCAGCCCAGACACAGGCTTAACGTCTCCAGACAAACTAGGTCAAAATTGTGACATTCAGAATGACATATACATAGATACAGGATCCACTTTCATTTGCAACATTTTCAGAGGTTCCTGTTTAGAAGCAGGCTGCAGAGAATTTGAGAGAGGTGACCTTTTTACTCTTTAGTTCTGTTGCGTGAAGTATTTATTTAATAAAGTGGCATCATATACCAAAACTCTTTTAGCTACCAACACTTAGAAAAGAACAGAGGGGAGTTATGAAAGTGTGGTGAAGAACTAGAGCCCCATTTTATCCCAAAGGTAAGTAATGGCAGTGCCTAAAAGGGAGCATAATAGCATCACGTGGCCAGTGCATAGAGAACTGAATTTCTGAACACACCTCCATGTGTTTCTGAATATGTCATATCAGGCCCCCAGAAAAAACTGCTCTATGGAATTGAAAAGCCAAATGGCTTCCCCCTCTCTATATTCACAAGCAAACAACTAAAATAAATGAGTGGGTCATTGGCACAAAGAGCAGCTAGAGAGAATGAGAATCCAGCAGCCATGCATTCTGAAAACTGAAATCTCTACCGAGTCTGGGGCTGTTTATTTATTTATTAAGCTAGACTGGTGGGGACGAGGGAGAGGGCCTTTTCTGTAGTGGCCCCCGCTCTGTGGAACTCCCTCCCTAGGGAACTCTGCCATGCCCCCTCTTTAATGAGCTTCCGTCGTGCATTAAAAACGCTGTTGTTCAGGCAGGCGTTTGGGGTGGGTTAGGGTATTTTAGAAAATGTTTTTATTGTAGAATTTTATTGTTTTAAACTGTTTTTGTTGTATGTTGTACATCGCCCAGAGTGGCTGGGTGACCAGCCAGATGGGCGATTAATAAATTTAATAATAATAATATAATAATATATTGCATTTATATCCCACCTTTTTCCTCCAAGGAACCCAAGGCGGCTTACATAATCCTCCTCCTCTCCGTTGTATCCTCACAACACAACCCTGTGAGGTGGGTTGGGCTGAGAGTCTGTGACTGGCCCAAAGTCACCCAGTGAGCTTCCATGGCTGAGTGGGGACTAGAACCCGGATCTCCCGGCTCCCAGTCCAACACTCTCACCACTACACCACGCAGGCTCTCAGCACCTGAATGAATGCCTCAACTCTAAAGGGGAGTTAATGGAACCGCCCTTCGTATTAGAAATATTGTAAGGAGAGAAAAATAAAAAGATACCGATTCTGAGTGGTCAGATGAGAAACTAGAGAAAGTTGATCTAAGACAGATCAAAGACAGACTCAGATTTTCTCACTTCCCCACCCACAAAAAAGGGCTAAGCCAGAGAATACTGGAATAAGTGGTGTTCACAGCTGCACCTCATAGGATCATGGTGGGTGTCACATGGTGCTTACATCAGATGGATACAGATGGTTCTCAAGGAACATCCCACAGGATTAAAAGATGGGAGTGAGGGAATCTTGACAATGATGAAGAGGCTGCTGTTCACACATTCTTCCATGCCTTCACTTTCCCATTTATGTCAAGGGAAAGAGGGGTACTGCGTTAAACCCCTTTATTATCGCAATGTGCATGTTGTGTGGTCTATGAACCTTCTCACTGGAGAGATCACTGAACTCTGAAACACACACACAGACTACTTTGTGTGATGAACTAACAAATTTCAAAAACAGGCTTTATCCAAACGTTAATCTCTGGAAGCTGATTAACATGGAGCGTATACTATACATACTAAACAGCCAAACATATATTTCCCAAGGATATAATTGTATAAGTGGACTAAAACCCAGTTGGACAGGAAGCAAGAGAGACTTTCCTTTGGCTCTTTAAAAATGTAACCAATTTATTATAGTATGAACTTTCCCAGGCATGAGCCAGGAAAGCAAGAGAAAAACAGAATAGAAGAGAAAAAGATCACGGTGCAAGAGTCCATCAAAACCAGCAGGACAGCTCCAGGTCTCAGAATAAAGCCCCATTTAGCACCCTTCATTCCTGGACTCTTAACCTTCTTGGCTTACCCCTTCAAGCACAAAAATACAGTGGACCTGTGACAAATACCCCATGGATTGCCCTGGCCTGTGCCATATAGAGGGTAAAATATTCACCTTGCATCCCTCCTGTCTGCCTCCTTTAAAGCTCAATCCAAAAGCCACCAAGGGAAGCAGGAATCCAGGGTGGGGTAGCTTTCTCAAGCCACTACACAGAGGCACTATGATGTCCCCTAAATCCCTGTTACAATCTGTTCTCCTCACACATTAATCAACTCCACCCCAAAGGACCATTATTGTTATCTTTCTCCTGTCATCAGCACAGCTACAGCAGCGTAGCCTCATCTCAAAAGATGTGAATTTGTAAATCCGCTCTTGGCATCAGTTAAAAAACACAGCACTTTTACTTATCAGGCTTGGCACTGGCCAGACATCAAGCCATTCAATAGCAAGCAGCGACGATGAGAAGGTGTCCAAGAAAGGCTGACATTTTGCAGACTGCAGATCTTCCGGTACCCCCAGCTCTTCAAATATGAGCCAACTAGGGCGCCTTCATACTGCACCTCTCTCAGTGTTACATGAGTAGGTTACTGCCCAGGAAAAAATCAAATCAGGCAGGGCCCATTCAAATAAGTGGTGCCAAAACTCAGAGAAACATGCCATTGTGGCAAACCTTCAAACTTACATTTCCTGACATGTACACAAACATCTAAGGGTCAGAACAGACATTGGCCATGTTCAGGCGATTGCCGCAGGGGAAGGAGCCATCGTGGCTGCTCCCCCCACCCCAGTGCGTGCCACGCATTCAACCACCATTTGCATTATTCCCCATGCTGCAATGCGGGTTGGCATGTCATGCAAACCCACCACGTGGCAGGAGAAGCTTCGTACCCACCTACAACCTCTACCGCATGTCCTGGGTTGTAGGGTGGGTACGACACTCCCCATCATGCACTGTGTTTGGACAACACACCAACCCATGCTGCAGCGGGGGGAATGATGCAAATGGCGGTTCCAGAGGCAGCCACAATGGTTACTTCCCCTGCTGCGATCATCTGAACCCAGCCATTACTTTAAATCCATATCTAGCAGCTAGGCCTCTCTCCTTTTTTCACTGTTACTCTAGAGAAGGCGCAGAAGTCCTGATCTGGATCTTAAAAGCCCCCCCAACCCTGCACCCATAAAAAGAAAACCAGCACATCAGAGGGAAAAGATAGTAGCCCAGCCCTTTGGGCTAGATTTCTGTTTTGCTGGGAGTTTAACACATAGATCATTAAGAAATGATCACCTTCCACAATTTCAAGCCAGGGAACTGCAATCAGAAATAGTGTAGCTCTCCTTCTATTACCTCGTTTTGCTGCAGGAGTTGGCTGAGACATACTTGTATTTGTGCAGAGAGACAATTTTGCTTTCCACTGCTGCACAAATCCTTTCCTCATGTAGTGAGCAGACCACTTCCCCTTCCCCTCCCACTCCTGCAAATGCTTCCTCTCCCCGTCCCCACCTGCTCCTGCAAATGCTTTCCCCAAATCAAAACCAGTACCTTGAAAAAGCCAATGATTCCTACACCATACTCTACACAGTACTTGTCCAAGAGCTCACGGTTCCAGGCATCCAGGTTCACATACTTCAGGATGTTCTCATAGATGATCAGTGCAAAGCGCCCTCGGTCCTTGTCAGTCAGCGTGGGCATGTCTCCCTTCCCTGGAGCAATCTCTGTCAGATATTTGAAACGACTGGATTCCAAGATGGCCACAATCTCCTGGCCCAGCTGAGAGTAAAGACTTTCCACGAACACAAGAACCAAGGGGTCTGTACGAGAAGCATCTACCACTTTGATGGGCTTTAATGGAAGTAGGCGTGAAGGGGCAACCTTCGGTTCATCACAGTCTGGGCTGGGAATGTCCCCTGAGGGCTCCAGCCCCCTTTTCCATCCATATAAATAGTATGCTGAGACAAAAACACTGAGGAGGCAGAAGGCAAAGAGCAAAAACAGCACCACCTGAGGAGACACCTGCCGGAAACTCCTCCGGAACCTTACCAAAGTCATCCTTGCTTTGAAAGGGAGTGTTCAGGTTGCTTCCCCACCCCACCCACCCTGCCCCCCTCCCCTCCCTCCAGATCTTGTCTCAGGAAAGGCAAAGAGTAATTTCACTAAGAAGCAGTGCCTATGTGGGATCGCCCCTGTGACAGTCCGTTATCCATCCTGGCCTTTTTCATGTCACCATGGCAAATCCATTCAAAGTTCCTTTCCAAGGCAAAAATACCAACAGCTGTCCATCATCACTGTCCCATCAGGATGGAAATGTGGCCATCTTGGGCTTCTGAAACATCTCTCAACAGGTGGGGATGCATGGTGACTCCTTGGGTCTGCAGCCAGAAGCACTGTTCTGCAAAAAGAAACCAACAGGGTGTTGACAAGCCACTCTGAGAAGAACCTAGCCTCCCAGTCCAGGAGATCCCTGACCAAGACCTGCCTCCCAAATATGGCATTCATTCCCAGGAAAGAATGGGATTTATGGGCCCCTCCAGTAGTCTTCATGAGAATTACTGAGAAAGTGCTACAGCCTAAGCTGGCCTTGTGGTCACACTGAGCATATAAAGTGGTAGGGAAATTAAATTTGCACATGCTCAGGTGATCCTCCCTTCTTTATTACTACTTCACATGCACCAACCAATGCAACACACTTGTTTTTGCCTTGGGATACAGCAGGAGCTGGAGTTTTTCAAATTGATTGCGGGGGGGGGGGGATGGTGGTATGCGACTGGGTGGATAGGTGGGAGGGTTGGAGGGGGGTTGGACAGGACACTCAACTAAATGGTTATTTGAATCTTCCCCCCACATTTTTTTTAAGGTTTCCAGGACTTTTCAAGCTTACATAAGTGGCACAATCTGAGAAAAAAAGCTAAGGAAATTCAAGATAGATACAAGTAGGGGTGTGTGTGTGTGTGTGTGTGTGTGTATGGTGTTTAAATGCAAATGTAGCTTACTAGACCCTCCTGAGGCCTGCAGTATGCAGAAGGCAGATAGTGCATTGGAGACTAGCTTCAACCCACTAGTTCAGCTTGCATTAAAAGGAAACTAGAAAAGTAGGTATGTGCACACACGCACGCACACATGGTCCCAGTTCAGTCTTGGCATACCAGCCAGCTACCGTACAACCCAGAAGCCTAAACATCCAATGGGCACAGGGGGGGGGGGGGGCTTAGTTTGTTTTCCTAGTCTAGTTGTTCACTCTGCCATAGCTATGAGGAAGCCGCCACACTCTCTGCACCTGCTTCAGCTCAGTGTCAATCACTCACCAACACACCACAGAGCCCTTTAATACTTTGTAGTTTGACAGTGCAGAGGACTGCAAGGATACCGCTGTTTCTCTGTACACTTAGAAAGGCCAGAGGGGGCCCATGGCCTGGCTTTAAACCCACAAAGCAAAACAAAAAACACAGAACAGTTCTGAGTTTACTCACAGAGATAGCCACTGAAACAGAGGCATCTGCTCAGGGGAGGAAGCAACCCAAAGGAAAATGGACCCCACTAACCCCAGCCACCGTTCACCTGTACCTTATGAGCACCCTACAAGATGGCCGTTCAAGCGGGACAGCCTCAGCAAGGCGCACAGAGGCAAACCAAATGTCCTATCTGAAGCTTTCCCAGATTTGCTCTTTCCCTGTCTCATAATACTAGAAGCTGGGGTCATCCAAAGAAACTTTAGGATCGATAAAAGGAAGTACTTCTTTGCACAGCAAAGAGTTAAACTATGGAATTCGCTACCACAAGATATAGTGATGGTCACCAGCTTGGGGAGCTGTCATAGGGAATTAAGCAACTTAATGGAGAAGGCTTTCAATGGCTACTAGTCATGATGGCTCTGCGCTACCTCCAGTATCAGAGGCAGTATGCCTCTCTACGCCCGTTTCTGGGGAACACAAGCTGGAGGCTGCTATTGTACTCATGTCCTGCTTGTGGGCTTCCCATTGGTGCATTTGGCTGGCCGCTGTGGGAACAGAATGCTGGATTAGAGATAGATCTTTGGTTTGATCTAGCACAGCTCTTCTTATCCTCTTTAAAAACAGGAGAAGAGCAACCTAAGCTACCAGCTTCTTTATAACCAAATTGCAGTACAAGGCAAAAAAGGGTTTGTATCTTGTCAGTCACCAGGTCAGATAAAAGGATCCCAAAACAGCCACTCATATATTTAACAATAAGAGCACACCTGGAGGAGGGTTTTTGCTCCATACTGTACTCAGACTTTAGCCCATGCTGGTGTCCCATCTGCCTTGCATGCAGAAGTGCTCATAGGACCAGCACAGTGGGCACAAATCTACCCAGCACAGGATCAATAATAACTGAAGGATTCTCCATAGCCACACTCCGAGGGAGAGAGAGAGAGGGAGAGAGGGAGAGAAAGCATTTTGCATTCCTGGAGATGCAGAGTGATGGCACATGCCAGCAGATGCACCCTCTAGGCATTGGCTTATGGATTTCAATCATTCAGTGAAATTCCATGCCAGATTCTGTGCTGTACTAACTCTATTAACTGCTGATCTTAGAAGATTCATTAGAATTTGCACTATATTACTTAGGGCCAAACTAGGAGATGTTAAATGCATCTTTGCGATGGGACTGATAATTAATAGAACTATACCAGGTTTCCTCCCCTGCTGCAGTCCTGAGGAAAATCCCTCCTCTGAAGCTGATGTCTGCACTCAGAGGAAATCCCCCAGTGGCACCAATTAGGGACTTTCTCCCACTGCAAATAGCAGCAGGTGAGGGATTTTCCCAAGGAATGAAGAAGGTGAGGAAATGGTAAATTCCCCTTTCACATCTTTACCAATCCTAATCATTATCAGGGCCCCCCTTCTGTAGTTCATGCTATTTTCATTTCAAAAACAAACCTGCACATTAAATGCAAAGACGCATTTAACTGTCACATTTCATTTGCTCCCAAGGTTCTAGTTCAATATTTACATGATTTTCTTTCTACTCATCTTTTAAAAATCATTTGTGAAGCAGCATCTGGAAATTACGACAGCTGCAGCTGAAGTCTCGATGTTCAGATGCAAGTCAAAAACAAGCATCTGGCAAAGCTTCCAAATCCTGGTCCTGGCCTGTTTAGACTTGTATTCAACTATTCAAATGTTACAAGGCCATTTTCAGTCTGCTTCCCTGCTTGCATTTTAAAAACAATCAACAGAGAATTAAAAAGGTCAGGGGAAGCCCCAACAGTCCACAGGTACACACTGCTCCGAACCCTAGGAACTTTTCTATTGTGTTGTGCAAAAGCTCCTCCTTACCCATTTTGCATCTCTGCAGCAATATTATATATTAATGAAGCCTTTTCAGAACAGCCAAACTCACTGGTCCACCAATGTGGCTACCAGAAATGTTTAATTCCATCGACCTGCAGAGAAAGCCACCTGCATACTCTGCCAATGGACATTTATATAAAAGAGGAGAACACCTCTTTTGAAAATGGTGTCAGGCTCTGTCTTACATTGGATGCAGCATCAGTGTTATGAGAAAAGGATTGGTACTAGCACACATGAGCCCCTTATCACCACTCGTCTCCAGGCAGCAGGATCTGAGGGTGTTGGACTTACTTGCCCTGGTGAAGCAGAGAGAGAAAGCAACTAGAAACAATGGCTGGCTACCAAGCCCAAACAAAAGTTGTAGCCCCCTGGAGAGATCCATCAAGGGCTTCAAATGTTCAAGAGCATCCCCTGCAAATAATGCTAATGTGAAACACCAAACAGAAGGTGGTGCTCAAGCGAACCTGGCAGGGAACCTATGGCACAACAGTCACGAGGAAACTCTGGCTAAAGATCATGAGGGTAAGCATCCCCCCCCCCACTGGAAAGAGCACAGCGATCTGTAAACATCCATGCTGTGCAGGAAGAGCAGAAGCCATTTGTTTGTTTCGGAGACAACTGGCCTGGAATTCAGTGAACTCTGGATGAGTGAGTAAGACGCTGACCCTCGATATTCCACTCAAGGCCTCCCATCGTGGTACATCCTGTCTCCTAGTTTTCTATTCAAGAGAAATCTTATAAACTTATGGCTAGGAACATAACATCAGCTACTGTCCAATAACACAGCCTTCCCCAACTAATGGCCATACTGGCTGGGAATGATAGGAGTTGCAGTCCAACATGCCTGGAGAGCACCAAGTTGGGGAAGGCCGTGTTATACGAAGGTTTAACAACTACAAAATCTGCAGACACAAACGTTGCCAGTCACCATTTACTTCTGTATGCCCGGCAAAACACTCTTTGCTTATTACTTGCAAAGCTCTACTCTTAAATGTTCTTCTGCGCTCCTGCTTTCAGACACAGTTCTGCTGTGCTTCAAGAGCTGCCCAGCAACAGCTGGAAGGACAGACCTCTCGGTCACCAGCAACACCCTCTGGACTGAAGCAGAGTTGCAGCCAACGTCCTACTGCTTTTGACTTTGCCACCTTAGCAGGTGGAGCAAGGATATTAATAGGCTCCAGCATGAATCACTAGCAATTCTGTGAAGGCTTTTCTAAAGGCCACAACAGAGAATCTCCCAGCTGCAGTAAGCCCTTGGGTGTCCTACTAAATCACAGCTCTGAGGCTCCTGGCCAGGACTGAGCTTGACTCCTCTGCCCCCTTTTCAGCACTTTAACACATTTGTAAATCATGCAGATGGACAGTTTGCTTCCTCATCCATCTGTTCAGTAGAAGAATCAAGTGTGCAACTCTGAGAGTGGTTGAAACACAAGATGCCGAAAGCAGAAGGATGCCGGCTTCTTTAAAAACATATCAAGAGGGGGAAAACAGTAAGATTAATGGAAGCTGGTAAAGAAGTAGCCTAGATTATACTTGGCTTAATCCAGTAATTTTGTCCCTACCTGAAGCAAGGAGGTAACAGAGCCAACTACATACCACACATCTAATTCCAAGGGTAGCTAAAATTCATTGGAGTACCCTGGCAGAGGATGTTGCGCCTCAGGCTAGAAAACAGGAGCAAGGAGCTGCAGCCACCACAAACATTTCTTAAGCGAATGCTAGGTAGTGTGCAATAAGGATCTGCAGAACGGAAGGCCTATGCCTAAGCATAATTAGGGCTGGAAGTTGGCTTTCTATGCCTTACTGAGGACAGTGGATGGTTGCCAGATTTATGGGAGGAGGAAAAATAGTCCTGCTCATTTATGAAACAGTCGTATAAAGTACTGGCTGATATTTTTGACAGGTGTACTTGGGTTGGCTGAGCTTTCAATTTAAGAATATTCCAGTACCTGACCAAAATGTATCCTAGAAAAGTTTATGCTCATAATCTGATCCTGTACTGTTGACTGGTATGATTTAAGGTTTTAAAATAAGCAAAGGATTTGCAAGGCCCACTGACCATGAGTGTCACTGAGCCCTCTTTCTGATGAGCCTGCACTTGTTCTTCTTGGTGGCTGGGAATGAAGGGAGTTGTAGTCCAAACACATCTTGAGGGGGGCAGGTTGGGTAAGGCTGATTTTATTATAATTATTTTTCCCATTCTAATGAATTTCCGCATTAAAATTCATGAAGTACAGAGCTTAAAAATCTGAATGTGTTTCATTTAACTGTGACTAGTCAAATTTAGCATACTAGTTCTCTTTACAAGTTTAAATTACATATTTAAATACATCCAGATTTAACATTCACAGTTTATATTTCTAAAAATAGCTGGAATCCATGGACTTCATTTTTGAGCTTATGAAACAGCTAAGAGAGTAAACCAGGCTGACAGCTTGAAAAGTTATGTTCTTACAGCCAAACAAATAAAATTTACTACTGCTTGAAATTTTGTGATCAGAAAACTGGAAGAGTCTGTGGGATACAATTTGTTTGTTTCTGAAGACATTTTGAAGGGGTTGTTTGTTTGTTTTTGCTTATCAACAGATCTCAAATACCTCTGAAATGAATGGAATTTCACAATACAATATATGGCACATTATGTCCCCAGCCACAAAGTATCCCTATGATGCGGAAAGGATCATCCTTGTAACCAAGAAATTAAGGCTCAATAAAACATAACTTTTTGACAAGATGGCTTTTTGATTCTTAAACAGAGTTGTGAATTTGCCCCCGATATTTACACGTCTTGGAAAAAGACACTCAGAGGGTAGATGTTAGAATCATAGGGTTGGAAGGGGCCTACAAGACCATAGAGTCCAACCCCCTGCTCAATACAGGAAGCCTGATTCCCACGCGGTCTCCCATCCAAGTACTAACCGGGGCTGACTCTGCTTAGCTTCCGAGATCAGGCAGAGTTCCACCACAGGAAAGCTCACAACAACCATATTCTCTTCTGGAGGAAATACAGAGTTATAGAACTCAACGATTTTGCAAAGGGTTAGGCTTTGGTTTCAACTTCAGCCCGTGTCTGTAAGAGACACCTTTATAGGAAAAGCTCCAGTCTCCAGAGGAGGGTATTTTGAACAGATCAAAGACAGTTGAGAGAAAGAATTTCAAATTTCCGTAGACATTTCCTTGCAGACTCTCCCCCGGAACAGCATTTTGTTCTCCCTAAACCCTGCTCAGCACCGTCCGTTTGTCAATCAGAAGTTTCCCCAAAGGCAAATGCTTTGAGTGACAGGAGCTGCCACATTTCAACAAGTTCCTTTGCTTGAACTGCAAGAATAAATAGCTCTTTTAATCTCCCAAAGTGCTTACTAGACATTAACCATTAAGCTCCCTTCCCCCTCCCAAAAACAGAGCACACCCCAGCGCTTTTCTTCCATAGAAAAAAATTGCATTTATAATATAAAAGGAGGGTGTGGAGTGGAGAAAATAAGCTATTTAATCAAGGATCCCACCGTGGAACCACCAGATGGTTCTTTTACTCTCTTTCTACCATTTACAATAATGAACATCCCACCAACCAGCTGCCTCCTGCCTTCACTAGTCATCCTTCCTGCAT
This sequence comes from Heloderma suspectum, assembly GCF_057233095.1. Lineage (NCBI taxonomy): Eukaryota > Metazoa > Chordata > Lepidosauria > Squamata > Helodermatidae > Heloderma > Heloderma suspectum. Next base: position 267,309,054 of record NC_139459.1, on the reverse strand, counting down.
GGAAGGAAAGTCACAAGCTCTGTTTAGTGACATCAGAGTTCCCATGGCTACACGCCGAGAACTGACAGCCAACAGATTTAATGTCAGTGCATGGAGAGGCAGAATGGGCTACAGTTACTGACAGGAAGAGATCATGCATTCATCTTTAATCACCAAGAAGAAAGAGACTTGGGTGATTTGGGGGGAGTACAACACTCAAAACTTTTGCTTTAATAAGATCCTGTTGTAGTGATCCTCCTCCTCCTGGTACTGTTTCTTGTTCTTCCACAGAAACAAACGGAAGGGAAAGCTGTATTTAGGGATGTCAGAGAAATTTGTTTGGGAGATGGAGCTTGGTGAGTTTTCGCCAGCTCGGCCCCACCAACTCCGGTTCGCTCGTACACGAGCTGGCCCAACTCAGCACGCAACAAGCTGGACCAACTCGGGGATTTTCAGGGGGGTTTTAATCTGTGCAAAATCGCGGCCGTAAATAGTGCAACAGTGCAAAATTGTGGGCAGAAATGGTCTAATTTGCTCAAATTAAACCATTTATGCTTGCCATTTTGCACAAATTATGCTTTTTACAGCTGTGATTTGTGCAGATTAAAAAAGCACCCAATAAAGTTCTCGGGTTTGGGGAACTAACCTATGGCTCAGCTTGCAAATGCAAGCCAAGTTGGGGGCACTGTGGGGATCCATTGGGCCCGAAAAGGGCCAGATTTCCCCCCGATGGACAACCATAGCTGTATTGATGTTCCTGCACGCCACAGAGGATCCATCCTTTAATCAAAGTTCCATGCAAATCAAAGCTTATGTTAGAGGTCAGCAAATGGAGTTCCCATAACCAAATCCAGCCCCAAGCAGTTTCTCAACTGCCAGTCTAGAGAGAAGAGAACTGTGTGGATGGAGCAGTGGCTGTGGCAACAGGATTTTGACCCGTCAACTTCCACACATTCCTCAACGCAGCCCTCCATCAGACTGGTTATTGAGCACAGGATTTTATGTCCACACACCAAATGCCTGTCTCCCACCCAATATATATGCTCTTGCACGTAAGATGGCCCAGAAACTAGTACTATATTACTTATTTCAGGACACCTGTATGCAACTCAAAAGATAAAGGAAAAACAAGTGTCAGCAATTGGATATTTCTATTCCTTTCCTTCCTCAAATTCTCCCCACCCATGTGTGAGTGCATTTAATTCTACAGCATATGCTGGAATTCGGAGTTCTGTGTTTTATGCTTACCAGCCTTTTCTTGGGAGTTCACAAGGGGCCAACAACCAACGTACCTGCAATTTAGCTTGGTTTTAAAGCATCCAGTAATAGACAGCATTGGTATAAGGTAGTTTTCAAAGAACTCAGTAAAACAGGAATGCTTATTATCTTTTCTTCATAGGCATGTGTGATGGAACACGATGTGATCAATAAATGCACTCAGAAAGCCTCCAACACTCTAAAAGATTTTTCTACTGAGAAATGACTGCATGATAGCAGGACCATACCCCTAAACTATTATGACAGCCTTACCAACATAGAGTTCTCTAGATGTGTTGGACTGCGATTTCCAGCATTCCCAGCCAGCAGAGGGCCATGCCAGCTGAGGATGATGCAAGGGGTAGTCCAACTAATGTAGGAGGCACCAGGTTCAGGAAGGCTACACTAGGGTATATCAATGATGGCAGATTCTTAAATTTCCAGTTAAGCATACAAGTGCCAAACTGAAAGCCAGCAGAACAGATACCAGCAAAAAACAGGAGGCATGTTTTCTTGGACAACTGTAAGCACTACATCAGCTGCATGGGCTGCACAATTCCTAGTTTGTGCTTACACAACCAGATCCACAATTCTTGCAGCACACAGCAGGAGGCAATTCTTAGTCCCTCATACTCTAAAATTAAGCCCTTTCAGATATAAGAACACAGTGTACTTCTCTTCAGGGGTGACAAATGTCCATCATCTGTCAGAAGTTCAGGAAACACTCTTCTAGTGGCTATACTTTCTTGTCCTTACAGGCCATTTGGATTCAACTACCATGCCCTTTATTTCCTCACACGTCTTGCAAAAATCAAGATCAAATTCTTTGCAAACCTGAATCTTGTAAAACAAGTACAAGTTATGCAAAGTTAGGTAAATACATCCATTTGTTTTTAATTTGGATAACTAAGATTACAGAATTTTCATTTGTTGTATGGTTTGGTATAGAATACACCCAGGCATCACAAAAGCCCATTCTATTCTGGTTTCCAAGCCTTTAAATAAGATTTTATGTTAACCATGGAAGTTCGAATATTTTAAAAGATAGTATATTCCAAACAAATCAGCAGAATCATGTGCTATCAAATCTAGATTGTACATGTAAAGTGCACTAATTAGCTTCATGCAGAATTATAGCTGGTTACCCCACCCTATGGACTCTCACTCATAAGTAGTGAAACATTGTTTTCTTACAAGTCCAAAGCAGCAACTCTAAAATATTTTTAAAGTCTCTGATACAGAAGCATTTGCATGGACGAGATGAATATTAGAGGGAAACTGCCATAGGTGGCAGGTTGGATTTGAGGTTCATTAACTTTGCAACAGTTACAACAATCCTCCTCCTTGCTTTTACTGCCCAGACAAACTGCAAAAAGAGGGAAAATACATTTCCATTCACAGGCCTCTTCCTTTGGGTAAAAGTGAGTTCCACTCACGACTTTGGGAATGTGGATTCTTGTTAAAGCAGCCACTCATATTCAGGGTTTGGACATCTTGTGTCACGGTCCAACATGCATGCTCTAGTTCAGCATTGCTGTGCAGAATGGAATTTAGCTCAGCATGCAAAACAGAAGCTAGTAGCAATGACTCCCCTTCTGCCGAGACACCACTATTGCTTCATGCTCCATTTCCTCAAGATCAAGCCAATTCCATCCCATGGAGTCCTATAAAACACATCTTAGAGCATGCAAACTGTACGAGATGTAATGGACTAGAACACCTCCCAGCATGAACAGCAAATACCTTTTGTTAGTTGATTATGCTCCATACTCTAAACCACAGCTTGGGTACTGACAGCCAGAATATTATCTTTATTGGGGAGTCTGAAAGGTTACAAAGCAATACACATAATCTAGATCACAGCATGCAGTGCCTCAGGGGAAAGATCAGGCCAAACACAGCAGACAAGGTTGGCGAAAACCACAGTTCCAGATGACTTAGGTCCTTGTTGGTGAGCCATCAACAAAAAGGCAACCCCACCTGCCCCACTCGGGCAGACACAGAAAGAATATGGCAGTCAGGTTATATAAAGTATGAAATAAGAATCTCGGAAAACTACTTCTAAAAACTGTTAACACCTTGAAAATCTGCCCCACCCTTCCTTGAAAAAGGGCCATATTTCAATGGTAGAGCACATGCTTTGTATCAGGGGCAGGCAACTTGTGGCCCTCCAGATGTTTTGGCCTACAATTCCAATCACCCCTCACCATTGGCTATGCTGGTTAGGTCTAATGGGAGCTGTAGACCAAAACATTGGGAGGGCCACATGTTGCCCACCCCTGCTTTACATGGAGAAGGTCTGAGGTTCAATTCCCAGTGTCTCAGGTAGGCATAGCAAAAACCTCTGTCTGAAACCCCAGACAGCAGTTGCTAGTCAGTGTAGGGAAGACTGAGCCTGATGTATGAATGGTCCAACACTGTATAAGACAACTTCCTAGAAAAATTCCCCTTCACAATAATTTTTTTAAAAAACTTTCTGTCTCCAGGGGCTACTCCTGAAGCCACATAATTGCCTTCATAAACATCTGTCTGTTCCCATTACCTTTGGTGGGAGAGTATTCTAGAATTGTATGCCTGTGGTAAACAGATGCCTTCTGTTCTCAAATCCAATCATTACTCATGGCCAATGTATTGCCTTCAGTTTTTATGCTGTCTTCCACCTCCAATCTACTAGATTGCACCCTCATTTATTTGCCTCAGCTCCCTTCTCAAAATCCTATTTGTTAAGTTAAACAGGCCAAATTCTCTTTACTTCTCCTCATAAAAGGTAGATGCTTCAGTGGTATGTTACATATGAAGTGCAACCATTTTGGGAAACTCCACCCTCAGAATGCACATATGAGGGGATTGCTTTTCTGAAAGGTATCAGACTCCCCAATATACAAGTGTTCAATATGCACGGTTGTTTTGACACAAGGACACTTTCAAATAAGCAATCCCCTACATGCCTTCAGAGGTGTCCAGTCTCAGAAAAGAGCTGTACCATGGTCCTTGAAGAGGGACATACTTCAGTCAGAAATAGTACCTTTCAATTGGGTTAGGATATATAGCCATCCCTGCAATGATCTGTTACTCTTTGCATTTGTTTCAGTTTCTGATTTCAGTCTTCTTGAATAAAGGAGATCCAAAATGGGCAGTACTGTGTTTAAAGCAACAACACCACAGGAGTGCCTTGTATACAATACCAGAGCATCCCTATCTTCTGTTGTAAGTTAAATTATGCAGTAAGAAGCATACAAATTGGAAGGGAGGATTTCATGACTCAATTATTTTACATGGCACTAATTAGGATGAGGGTAGGTTTACACATAAACAAAATTTTGTCTGGTTTCATGTGCCCCAAAGAGAGCTCTTGTATACTAATGGGAACACACAGCTCAACTATCTGGCTACTGTGGGCCACTGTAGAAATGACAAGGACAATCTTAAAACTGTGGACAGCAGGCACTATCAGAGAAGAGAGAGCCCACCACCTTCCTGGAAGCCTCCAACACTGTTCTATACAACACTGGTTAAGCCAGGGAACATCCTCACTGACTACTAGAGTATCACCCAGACCCTCCTAGCTGTCCTGCTGTGACTAGGATGGAGCAGGTTAACTTTGGTGGACGCTGTGTGGACCTATGCGATAGGTGAACTCTATCACAGGTTTACAGAATCCACCTACGGTGCAACATTTGAATGGAGGAAATCTCTTGTCTTTGTAGCTTCGAAGACAATGGATATAACTCCTTCAAACGTATCCATAGTTGGTTCCAGTCAATCTAAACAGAAGTTGAGTTGAAATTCCTACTTAGGCAATAGAACAACAGAGTTATTTACAATAAAAGCAGCACTTTGTTAACAAATCCAGACTCCACATGACTTATGATCTCACTGCTAAGTCACAAGTAGGGATATATCGTGAACAGAAGAAGGCGGCAAAATCCTGGGCAAGCCTATTTTAAACATAAATAGACTTTATCTTTCAAACAGCTAGTGATCTGAAAACAACAGTTTTGATTTAAGAGTTCAGCTTTGCATTCTGTACAAGTAATTACCTTCAAAAGAAGCAAGGTTTCACAGACAGCTGACAAAGATCTTGTAACATAACGTAGATGTAATGCATATTTGTGGGCTGCTATAGAAATATCTATTAAGGCTACTTGTCTTTTGTCTCTGGCCTGGCTCTCATTATCCAACACAGGAGTCCAATCATTCTTTTGATATCCTCCCTCTATACCCATCCCTTTATCCACTGCCAAGCCAACGCTTGGGGTGGACCCTATTGTGGGTTTACAAAATCCACCTGTGGTACAACATTCAAGTGCAGGAAATCTCTCATCTTTGTAGTTTCAAAGACAATGGATATAAGTCCTTCAAACATTCAGTCAAGTGTGTTTTGCTCTAGCAAAATACTGGTGGGGGCAGGGAGCACTCATAACCTGTGCATGGCATACAGACAAAAGAGGCTCACCTTCTAACAATGTCCCAAGCTCAGTCCCCTGAAGGCAGAGTCTACTCTGTATTAAATGCAGCCTCTTCTAATCTGAGATCACTGACAAACAGCATTAAAATCAACCCAGCTTTCTAGACAAACTCTCCACCATGCTGCTCTCTCTCTCCCCACACACATCTAACTCCAGCTTGCTAGACATCATGACACATTTGTTCCACAATTGCTCTCTTCCCTCCCAATCTAGGCCACCTACTCCTCAGAGGGGTGGAAGAAACATATCCTTGAAAATTGGAGGTGGGGTGGGGTGGGGGGATTGGCTAACATTTTATGTTAAGGTCAGGAGGTCTGAGCACAGGCAATGAAAAGAATATTAGCAATAGACACACTAAACTTTTCATTTTAAAACGAAATGAATGCACATACTATATGCACTCATCCCACACTGCTACTTGTGTCTGCATTTAAATACCATTGATCACCTGCTCAAAATAAATCAGAATGGATAAAAATCAAAGATTTTTAAAAAATAAAACGCAGTTTTAAGTTTTCAAGCCTACCAGTCTCTTAAAATGGAATGAGCATCTACAGCATCTATCGAATATATTAAAGGGTGGTTTTCTATATAAAAAAGAACCATAGAGAGAGGTGGGGGAATATAATGCTTAACTTCAAAAAGCAGCTACGTGACACTGAGATATCACTTACCACAGATACGTGATATTTCTGGATTGAGGAACTGGCAAGTCACTATAATTGCTAGGACCCAGGTATGTGATTCCTTACCACAATCATCCACAGATGGCCTTGTATACCTGGTTTTATGTCCTCCAACTACCTCAGCTCTGATTGTGTTTATTTCTCAAATTGTTCTTTATGACTTTGCCAAATAAACAGCTTGGTCCCCTGGAAAAACACTAGAGAATTATTTTTTTTCTAGAAAGCTGTGGACACTTGCAGCACATCACTGTGCATATTGACTCAGAAGCCCCACTTTGTTCAATGGGACTCATTTCCAAAGGTATGCACAGGATTGTGGCCATACAAGCAAGTGTCCTTGCTTATCCTTGCTTGTTGACAGAAAAATCCAAACAGAAATCTACCCTCTAAGCCGATATACATCTACTATGCAAGACACATAGGGCAGTATCCAGTGCTGCCCATGCGCTGGCAGGACCCACTGTTAGTGCTTCTTAAAGCAACTGGAAACAAGCTGAAATGCTCGTTTCCAGAACAGGGTGTGTCAGCAGAGCTCACAGAAGGGAGCTCTGCTGACCTGTCACATTGTAGAAACGAGGGTTTTGGCTCATTTCCGGAGTGCTTTAGGAAGCGTTAGCTTCCTCTTGTGCCAGCGGTTGATCCTGCAGCCACAACAAAATGAGTGGAGGTGCAGAGGTGGTACTGGATACCCAAGGGCTGCATGACTAGGGGTTTTGAATTATGCTCCTAGGTTGTATAAAGGTTCTATTTAGTGCCAACCCAATAGGCTTTATATTGTCATAGCAACCAGTATGCGGGAAACCTATGAATTTCAAAATGCCAAACTTGATTTCAATCAATGATTGAATCAATCCTCCCTGAAATAAATCACATCATTCAAAATAATATAGCATTACAGGTGCTTAGACGTTCAGGTTTTGAGTACTTTCTACATTTGCCCCAAGATTTTAATACAAGGAAGTGACAGCTGCATTTACCTCAAAGTTACCAGAAGCGGCTTGAAAGAAGCAAGAATCCACCAAAGACAGTTAAAGCAGAAGGTACACGTATCTGAAATTCCTTTTGTATATTAAAATGTGGCTCATATCTCTGTCTTACATTCATTGCAAACACCATCTACTATCTTTAGCCTGCAATCCTACATGCACTTCCCTGAGAGTATGTCCCATTGAACACAAAGGGTAGTAAACATTTTACTAAGTTACAGTGCAAGCCAATGTATGTCTACTAAGTCTCATTGAGTTCAATCAAACTTACTCCCAGGTAGGTGTGAATAGGAATGCAGTCTAATATTTTTTAAAGGAAGAGTTGTGTGAACAAATATTTTAATAAGGAATGCCTTAGAGCCTGCCATACACAATTCTCTAAAGTCTCTCTCCTAACGAGAAGTGGCTAATTTACTTCTCACACTGTATATACTTTGGTACTTTTTCCCCTCTGTAGTGTTCATTTCTTAATACTTGTACACATTCATTTTACTGGCCATTTTGACATCCATTTTCCTAGCATTATGCAGTCTTTCAGTACAAATTAGATTGGTTGGTGTAGGTAATTTTAAGGCAATGGTCATATCAGACCTATCAAAGAGGTGAAGCTAAAATGGCTGTCTGAACCAAAGTTTGCCTTTAAGCTATTACTGGAAGGCAGATTGACCTGGGAAATTATGAGAAAATTTCTTGTTTAATAAGGTTCATGCCCCAGACAGGTCCAAATCACAGAGAACAAGTTGGGAAATTTCTGTAGAACTATAGAAGTAAAAAGAAAATGTCATCAAATATGAATAAATATGAAGAGGCAGAATTAAAAGGTAACAATCAAAGTACAATAAGCAATCACATCACATATCACGTTCAAGTGTTAAAGGGAAAGTACTGGGTGGGAATAACCTCTGCTAGCCAAAAAAATGTATATTATGTACTTGATCTCCTTTCCTGTTTTTCCATAGGGTACATGGTGTGTATGTGTATATGTGTATGTATAAGTCTTCCTTATTAATAAAAAGCAAGGAGAGCTCCTTCTATGTAGTTGCTCCTTGTGGTTCAGTACTTTTCAATGCCAAAGACAAGCCACATCCTAGAACCTAAACCCAGATGTAGAGAGGAGGTAAGAGCCTGTCACAAAAGTCTGCTTTATTAGATTTATTATCCTTAAATTCTTTCTCCCCAATATGCCCATGGCCATCTCTCTCGGCAGTGACCAGGTTCCCTGCCCCTCCTGATTTTTATGTAATTTCTTAAGATTTTTTTTAATTAAAAAAAAATTAAACTGGGGGTCTGGCATCCTGCAAAACAAAGGGCTGTCCTCCAGTCTCCCTTTTATTTGGGTTTGAAAGAGTGTTTTTGTGCTTTGGAGCTCAGACTCCAGCTCTGCCTTGTTCTTGGGCAAGTTATCTTTCGTTTTGTCTCACCAGTCTGCCTTCTGGGAAATGGGTATTTTTTGACTGGCCATGCCCACCATGGCAGCCATTTTATGAACAGGCAACCCTCCCTACGACAGCCATTTTGTGAGAGCACCCATGACTCTCTCTCAGAATTCCAAATGTGCCACCAAACCAAAAAGTTTCTCCTATCTTTAACAACTTTTCATCTTCCAGAACATCTGCCTTTTCACAGTTTACACTCTTTCACAGGTTGCTTGTGATCATGTTAAAGAAGCAGAGGATTCATCGAATCATAGAATAGTAGAGTTGGAAGGGGCCTACAAGGCCATCAAGTCCAACCCCCTGCTCAATGCAGGAATCAAAGTCAGAGCATCCCTGACAAATGGCTGTCCAGCCTCGTCTTGAAGGCCTCCAGTGTGGGAGAGCCCACCACCTCCCCAGGTAATTGGTTCCATTGTCGTATTGCTCTTACAGTCAGGAAGTTTTTCCTCATGCTCAGCTGGAATCTGGCTTCCTGTAACTTGAACCCATTATTCCGTGTCCTGCACTCTGGGATGATCGAGAAGAGATCCTGGCCTTCTTCTCTGTGACAACCTCTCAAGTACTTGAAGAGTGCTATCATATCTCCCCTCAGTCTTCTCAAGGCTAAACATGCCCAGTTCTTTCAGTCTCTCTTCATAGGGAATTTGATTCAATCAAATTCTTCTGTTTAAAAAGCGCTTGTTACATGCAAAGGGGATCTAGTCTGGCCCTTTGTCAGTAGCAAATCCATGCTCTGAAGCCTTTTGTATCGTTTTTTCCCTTTTTTAAAAAACAGCAATTGGTCTTGTACTACCTACTTTCCATCTCTTGCAAACAAGGGACTGGTGAGAGATTGCAGATGCACACCAAGCTATGAAACTGTCTTGGAGGTCTGCTTCTTTGGGATGGTCAACAGCCCTCCACAAAAAAAGCAGATTACACATGAGAACAAGCTGTAAGACCAGTTCCATGTCAGCATAACAAACTATATATTCAGCACCAGTCTCCATGGTCACCCACAACTAGCTGCTTGTCTCCGACAGAAGAACTGCATGCTGTGACCAGGAAGAGCAATCAAGCCAATAAGCAACATATTTTGCTTACTTGGCAACAGGGATCTGCGTATAAGCAAAACTTGAACTCCTCAAAGTTCTCCAAATTCCACTTTGAAGCTTGTTTCGATGTCCATATCAGATTGTGATCTTTGTTTCTTTCTTTTCTCATGAAAATTAGTGCATATTTTCCCAAACTGACGCATCTACTGTGCGTATCTTTGAAATGTACTGCCACTGATTAAAGCGTGTTTGTGCACATTTCTGAAAAGTACACATTTTTTCATGCACATTATTCAAAGGTACACATGCCGTCCAACACTTTTTTTGTTGTTGGTTAGCAAATCATATTGCAAGCTTGGAAATGCACAGACTTCAACCGCAGATTACATTCAAATCCATGTTTGGTTCAGGGGGTGCGAACTGGATAAACCCTGATCAAAAACAAACTGAAATGAATTGCTCATGCATCCCTACCTGGCAATTATGCTGACCTGGTTGAAATTTTGCAAGGGAGGAGAAGGAAGAACAAGTTATCAGCTACTGCTAGAGAGCACAATCACATCCAGCCTTTAGTTTGGCAGGCAAACAAGCTGATGCAAGAAGCCAGTTTTCCCCTGGAACTCCCAAGTGCTACCATTTTTTAATTGTAACACAACAGAAGCTCTGTCATTCTCACAAAACAAGAGAGTTGCTGCACTAAAAATAGCTGGATAATACATCTGTCTGCAACAGCCAAATAACTCCCTTGCTTCAGTATATTAGTCACCATTTGTCAACGGAAGCCACCAGAAGTTACACCATTTTTACCTACAGCGCAGTATACTCCACTTCTGCTAAATCCCAAAGGAAAGTATCATGCAGGTAGTATGGACTTCCTTCTATACACCCGGGTAGCTTACACCAAACAGCTGTGCCTGGAAAGGAGACTCAGCCATAGTAATTGGACACTTGGGATTGGTTTCTCACACACACATGATGAAGGGGGTCTACTGCAGAGATGAGAAAAGGTGACATATTGCTATTGCTAGTTTCTTCAACACAGAGAGCTTCCAAAAGGAGTGCTATTAGGCTGCAGATGCTCCAAGGCTCCAAAAGCACAGAGCAGATAAAAGGGAAGAGCAGTGTAACTCTTCCTCACCATCGTCCTCGCTTATGCTTCTCCCGTCTCCAGATCCTTTGCTTTTTAAAAAAAGTTTTCTTCCCTGAAGAACAACTTAACAAGCAAAGCAAAAATTTGAGGGAGGTCAATGAATCTCTCATGACAACGGCAGTAGCAGAATCTAAAAAGCTTACAACAAATTAACTAACCAGCGTCCCAAAAGCTTCAGCGTTCTATACTCCATAGGAACAACTATGTTAGGGCCTCTTCACACAACCATCTGGGTGGCAGGGGCCTCCTGGAAAGTCTGCCAATGTTGCTCCTCAGAGCCTGGCAAGCCAGGTGAACAGGGTGGTTGGTACCCACTGCCTACATGCAGGATCTGGAGTTCAGCAATTGCTTTCAAAATTCAAACTACAGTGGGGCAATTCCTTTTTTAGGACTGAGTAAAACGTCAGAGTACCAAGCAAGCTTCTGAGTTCTCTAGAACTCTTCTTCAGTCTGGATGCTAAAGCAATGCTACAAAAATTGGAGAGAGAAAACTGGGCAAGGTGTTGAAACCCAGAAGTCCACAGTTTCTAACAAGAAGTGTTGGGAAGATTCGGCTAGATTAAATTGGGTTGTTGTTTTTTCCTAATGGACAAACACAGCTATCTATGATTTCTGGAAAAATCTCATCTTTCATTTTTCACCAACTTAGGCAAAAAACTGAACCCTGTGCAAGGAAATGGAAGCATATGACCAACTCACCATGGTTTAGCACAGTCAAGTCCATGCCCTCCAGATGTGTTGGACTACAACTCTCATAATCCCCAGCGAGCATAGCCAATGGATGTCTGAAGAGACACTGCTGTATGAAGATACACTTAATTACAAAAATGAAGTATGCAGTGGCACACTTTTCATTTAACCAATTTTTACAGTCACATAATGTAAATAAATTTGGAGAACACAGTATACAGAACTCTCTCCTTTAAAAGGCAAATCAACTATTCTAATAAATAAACAAAGCTTTCCTTTGGTATTTCTGGGTAGTATCCTATACTGCTTCTGCACCTCGGCTGGGGTCCTCAGCTAGCACAATAGGAAGTAGCACTTCCTAAAATAACCCCACAAATGAGCAGAAAAGCTAATTTCAGGAACAGGACTGGTCAGTGGAGGCTCCCTTCTGTGAGCACCGCTGACCTGCCGTGTTCCAGAAATTAGCATTTCCACTCGTTTCCGGAACTACTAGCTTCCCGTTGTGCTAGAGGTAGGTCCCATTAGTGTGCAGGCAGCATAGGATACTGCCCCAAATCTGCAACAGCCACCAGATTTGAATGTATTCCATGTTTCTGTGCAAACATAACTTTTGGTACCAAGTACAGAATTCAGGAGCCCAACAGCCTCAGCATTGTTTTTAAAATCAGAATTCTAGACCTATTGGCTGTAATCACAGGCTTGAGTGTTATCATCATAGCTGCTACCCTAAGAAGATAATGTAAGATGCATTTGTTTTAGTGGATCACTTTTTGGCGATATAGATTGCATGGTGCAGGGAGCCTGAGTGGGATCGCAGCAGGAGGCAAAGGGTTAAAGACCCCCCCATCACCCACACTAAAGTCCCTATCCAAATTCAGTCCCCAGTGCTTTCTTTAGAGTAAAAAACATAACTGGTAGCTACATATTTTAAGTAACGCTAGCTACGTATTAGAAGTAACCCTCAACGTTTACGTTTAGCCTTTCTGAAATGCCCTGCACACACAATCTCTTTATCATGCTGGCCCTTTCAGCATTCGTGTGCCCCCTGGAGACAGGATTGCACACTGCATCACAAAGGAAGCATGTCCATATGATGAAAGCCAGACAGATGCCATTTATATATGGAGTATGACTCACACTGTGCTACTGGTGGTCTGATACATCACCAGTGTTCTCACAGCAAAGGAGCCGTTTGTACAGGAGTTATGCACCCACAAAAAAGTTTTTAAAATGTTGATGACCTCTTACATTCAAATAACATGTTGGAGCCACTACTGATATTCATGCCAATATCTCTACTCCTTTTATTTCTCTTCTCTGATGCCGCAGCTATCTACTTACAAGCACATATTTTGTCAGTGCTATAGTACTAAAGGACACTCCATTGAAACAAGTCCTTCAAAATGTTTGTCTTCCCCTTACCAACGGCTGACTTAATACCTCCTCTGTTATTCAATCTGAACTAAATCTGAAGTGATAAAGAGCTGAAATCAACTCACTGCATCATTTAAAATAATGGATCAGGAGAAGGGAGAAGGGAAGAGTCGGGAACTTGAAATAGCAAATGGCTCTTTGCCTTCTCTAAAACAAGCAGAAAGAAAACAATTTATTCTCCTGCCAGGGGTTTCAAAGGCTTTCCCTGGTGCATCTCAGGCAAAAATAAAGACACAATATTCCAACAAGGTAGAGAAAAGGAAAAGGTAAACTAATTAAGAGCCTCAAGAGATAACCATGCAGATAGGGGATATATGTTCACAGCAAGCTACAGAGGATTGACGACATGATTGAGAAATGTAGCTAGCATCCTTAGGGCTGGAAAGGAGAGCTGCTCAATACCACTATGGGTTCAAACCCAGGAAACTGTGAATTAAAACTAGAGAAAGGAAACAAAGTACTCAAAGTTTCTACTTAGTAAACAGATGTTTAGAGAGACAGTAATTGATGTGTAGAAGCAACTTTTTTTAAAAAAGAGGCAGTACAAACTGCAACCGGAAACACATTGTAAGAAACTGAAAAACACCAGCATTTAAAGAGAAAAACCATTACAAGGTGTAAATGCTATACAGATGTGTGGAGGGAAGTGTATGACCCACTACTGGCTTCAGTTGTTCCTAGAATCCAGGACCACCTCCTGCCTTCATAAAATGGAAAAAGAAAGAAGAATATGAAGATTTCATTTAATGTAACTTGTTTTTCTACCATTCTTTTGAAGTGCTGCACAAATGCTAAAGGGTTATTACCAAAGTATAATCCAGGAACCTGGCGATAGGATATGGATAATACTTATATACAGAGTATTTTCATCTTCAAGAGGTGTCATTTTGGTGCCTTAGGCCACCCCACCTCCCATGTATTGAACATCTGCATCAAAGTCAACATACAAAAATAAATGCACCAAAATGGGTGAGGAATGCTCCATGCGGGGCCAAAGGCTCCCCACCTCTGGGTTTAAATGCCCTGTATGGTTTAGGACCAGGCATCTGAAGGACTGGCTGCCTTCACATCAGCCTGCTCATACATTAAGGTCTACTTCTGGAGGCCCTCCTCCAGGTGCCATCGCCAGCTAAGGCAGGTAGCAATGGCAGGAAAGGTCTTCTCAGCAGGGGCACTCTGGCTGTAAAATGCCCTCCCCAGGGAGGTTCATCTGGCACCTATTTGGTCAACTTTCCAGCACCAGGTGAAATCCTTTTTTCTTTTCCAGGGATGTTCAACTTTTACTTGCTTGCAAACTAGTTTTATGCTGCTTTTATATGCTATTTTCTATATTTGTCATTTGTTTTAATGTTGTTGTTTTTTTAAAAAAATACTGTACAGCTACCCTGGAAAAATAAATTTTGAAGAGTGACATACAAATTTTTCTTATATTTATAAATTATTTTATAACAGCTTGGGGCCAGGTTATCTGAAGGATTGTCTCCTCCCATATGTACCTGCCTGGACCCTAAGATAATCTTCAGGGGTCCATCTCCGGGATTGCCTGTCAAAGGAAATGAGGAGGGTGGCTACCAGGAAGAGGGCCTTTTTGCTGTGGCACCTCGGCTGTGGAATGAGTTCCCTAGAGAGGTTCGCCTGGCACCTATGCTGTATTTTTTCAGGGCCAGGTGAAGACCTTTTTATTTTCCCAGCATTTTACATTACAGTCTTTTAACTTTGTTGTTTTAAATCTGTTACTGCATTTTAAATCTCTTCATTGTTGCTAGGTTTTATTCTGGTTGCATTTTAATGCTGTAGTTTTAAGCTTTTATATTTTATACTGTTTTTATGCTGTACTTTGTGGTTTTAATTTTTGTGGACTGCCCAGAGAGCTTCAGCTATTGGG
Source organism: Heloderma suspectum (assembly GCF_057233095.1). Lineage (NCBI taxonomy): Eukaryota > Metazoa > Chordata > Lepidosauria > Squamata > Helodermatidae > Heloderma > Heloderma suspectum. The sequence goes on along the minus strand of NC_139459.1, from coordinate 267,294,048 downwards.
CAGTATAGAAATGTAATAAATAAATAAGGCATACATTATTTTTTAAAAATAATAAACACAAAAGTAAGTTCCTGTAGGAATTCTTGTTTGCTTTAGTGGATGCAAGTAAATGAAGTTGCCACTGTCCCCTCACCGCCCCTGGGCTTCTGTGCTTTTAAGAGCTGTGTGCCAAGCAAAAAGTCAACAGGTGAAACAAAACAGCCAAGAGTCTTAGGGCACCTTAGTGGCTCACATATTTAGTTTGGTAGAAGTCTTGATGGTGCCACAAGATTCGTGGCTGTTTTTGCTGTGACAGACTGTAAGAGTGTGATCCCCTGGAAATAGGTGAAGCCTCATCCCCAGGCACTGCCTTTTCTCACTGGTAGCAACCTTTTGGTTTAAGGAGACTGGGGTAACCAGGGCAGTGGCCCTCATTCCAGTGTAATGAATCTGGAGCTAAAGGTCAAGTTGCATGATGTACATGGTCCGAAAGTACATGGTCCAAAAGAGAGGTGCTGAGGCTCCAATCCTATGCACCCTTACATGGGAGCAAGCCTCACTGCCTTCAGTGGGGCTTGCTCCTGAGTAAATATGCTACGACCCATGCTCCATGGCCTCAATTCTACATGCCCTTCAATGGGAACAAGTCCCAATACCCTCAGAGCAGGGCTTACTCCCAAGTAAACCAGCCTAGGGCCAGGCCCTTGAAGCCTGTGTGTGTGTGTTGGGGAGGGAGGACTGTGCTTCTGCCTGCCCTGGCTCTGCTTCCTCATCACTCCCTCCATCACAAAGGGCTTCTCATCGCTTGCTGAAGGGAAAAGAGGGCCAGTCTCTTTGCTGCGGCTGTTGAACCCATGAGGGGCCAAGCAAGGCCAGCACCTGCTTCCGCTGAGACTTTTCTTCTGAACGACATCATTTGGTGGGTGTGTGGGGCAGGGATGCAATGAAGAGAACGGGTCCAGTGAGCCACAAAGATGCGTGTCTGTGTGCTTTTATGTAAATGGCTTTTAAACTGTGTATATTGTGTTTTGATGTTTTACCTTCTGTAAACTGCCCAGAGAGCTTCGGCTATGGGGGAGGGGTGTGTAGAAAAATTATTATTATTACTATTATTAATAGAAAGATGTGGCAGGCCTTGGCCAGCCACTCACTTTGAGAAACAACAGTGCAACCCCCTCCCATACATGACACCAAAGGCAACAGCGCTTGGTGATTTTAATGTTTTTATATTTTATATTGTTTTACTGTGTGCTCTTTGGTTTTAATTTTTGTGAACCACCCAGACAGCTTCGGCTATTGGGCAGTATAGAAATGAAATAAATAAATAAATAAACAGCCACCTTCACTTACTGCTAGCAGCAATCCTGTCAATACAAAGCAACTAGAGTTCCCTAACATCCTTGCTTGGTAGATGGCATGAAAGATCAGATAGCATGGTGATGAGCAAAAGAAGAAAATCCTTTCAAGAGAAAGCCAACTCCCATAAAAATGAATAATTAAAGGGGCACAGGAGTGCCTCTCTAGGTAAGGGTAGGAACAAAAAAGATATTGCCCTTATAAGCCTCAAACTCCTACTGTTTATAAAAATGTCACCTCTTAAGCGAATAACTTAAAACTTGAAGTTCATTATATACTTGCAAGGGATACGATGTATCAAATTTCACACCAATCTGATAAACTCTACCACCTGCAAAAAAGCAAAAAAAAATGTCTAGCAAAAAAAAAAAAGTGCTGAAAAATGACACATTTACCATTTTTACTCCAGTTTTTAGATACTTCTGACAAATTTTGCTGAGAACTGCTGATGAACTGTATTCAGACTTGTCATTGGTTTGGTTAAGTTCTGAGCTGCAGTTCAACAGTTATGAAAGTTTTAAAGCCTATGGCAGCAAGTGCTGGCAAAGTTATGCACTGCGTACTCTGTTTCATGCTGAAGCTAGAATGCAGCCAGTACTCCAGTGGTTGCAAAGGAAATCTAGTAGGGATGTCAGAGAATTCCGCCACGAATCTCGGGGAGGCCGAATGCCAGCGCATTCGGCCCCCCGAAATTGGTGGAGGAACAGTCTGCCCTCCCCCGGGACGGGACTTACCTTGGGCAGATCTTCCTGGCGGTGGCGGCTCCAGCGGTGGTTCGGCGGCGGTTCGGCGGTGGCCGGTCTTCTGACCGGCCACCACCGCCGCCATTTCCAGTTAAAAAAAAAAAAAACGTGATAGGCTACATAAAGATTTACGTAGCCTATCACGGCTAGATTTTTTTTAAAAAACAGATTTTTAAATGTTTACGTAGCCTATCACGGCTAATTTAAAAGGAAAAAAAACATGCGCGTATGCAAATGGCGGCACCCATGGGTGCCGCCATTTGCGTTCCTTATTTTGGCACATCTTAGTCTACGTAAACATTTACGTAGACTAAGACGGCGAAAATAAGGGGAATGCAAATAGCGTAGCGTCTACACTATTTGCGTTCCCCTTATTTTCGCCGTCTTAGTCTACGTAAATGTTTACGTAGACTAAGACGTGCCAAAATAAGGAACGCAAATGGCGGCGCCCATGGGCGCCGCCATTTGCGTATGCGCAGTGTTTTTCTTTTCTTTTAAATCAGCCGTGATAGGCTACGTAAACATTTATGTAGCCTATCACGGCTGACTGCAGGGATGCAAACGGCGGCGGCTACAGCCGCCGCCATTTGCACCCTGCTAGCCAGCAGCCGGATGTCTGGCTGCTGGCGGAGCCGGCCGGCAGCTCCGCAGAATCCCTGCGGAGCGGAGCCGGCCAGCCAGAATTTCGGGGGGGGAGGGACGGAGCGCCTCCCCCCCCCAGCCAGAATTTCAGGGGGAGGGACAGAGCGCCTCCCCCCCACCACGAATGTCACCCTTCGAAAAGGTAAGTGACTTTCGTACATCCCTAAAATCTAGTGGATTCAATGTGCAATGCCTATTCCTTTAGTTATACAATGTGACCTCTAGGGGTCAAATTATATGTTACTACACAGATTGGGACCCTAGTAGGGGGCAATAGGGGGGCTTTTACCTGTGATCCAGTTGTAATGCAAATTGCAGGCACTAGGGAAGGCACTAAACCTTCCTATCCCATACGCTAAGGTACAAGTTCATAGAATCTACTACTTCCCCTCACATGAGGATTCCTCTAGCAATAAGGTAAGGCTCAGATGCTTCATAAGACATTACAGCCCCAGGACAACACGGAGCACCCTATCCTCCCCATCTGGATTTGGGCCTGAAAGACCAAGGAAAAATGTGGGTGCATGGAGGATAAGTGATAAGCAGGCATACTCCGTGACATTGTACAACATTGTTACTTATCATGAGGCATGTCTGTTAAGGCAGCATCCTTAGCTTCCAATTTCCTGGCTTTGTGGAGCTGGAGCCAACATGAGACAGCTTTCATTCTGTCCTTAAACCAGCAGGGTTTTTTAAACTCACTGAATAAGATCCTATTTGAGTCAGTATTTAGCCAGTTTGTTATTTCTTATTAACCACCAAAACTGATAGTTAAGTGTGTGTGTGCGCATGCCACCTAAACATGCATAATAAGATGTCTAGGTTGTTCCCTTTTCAGCACACTTCCTTCCTGGATCTCTAAACCAGGTTTGTGGTTAAGAAGCTGCTGAAAACAACATAGTCCAATAAACCCAAGTGCAGTTCCACATCCCATTGCTTGCACGCATGTAAATCACCACACTGGATCACAGCCAAGATATCTATCCGCACACCAAGCCAGATGTGATTGCTCTGATTCCAGTCATGAGCATCTCTTACCTGAATCTTTGTAAACCATCCAGAAAGCTTCAACTATTGGGTGGTATCAAAATGTGATAAATGAATGAATGAAAGCACATTTCACTGAGATCAGTATGACATCTGGGTGAAATATATTTAGGAGTGAGGCGTGCAAGCCTCTAAATTGGCCTCAGGAAACAAACTGCCCATTTCCTGAAAATCAATTGCTTCCAAACTCCTAAATGTTCCCAATGGCAAAAAAGCATTGGTCATTCAGTTGCGCAACTTGCTCAGCTTCTAAGGGTCTTAACTACACGTTATGTTGACAACATAGCTTGTATCCATGTCAAGGTTGTTTTTTTTAAATGTAATCCTAGGTGTGTGTGTGTGGGGGGGGAGTCCATTTCCATCTGGACATCACTGCACAGGCACAGGAGATTTATCCCCTCCTTTCCAAGCCACAGTCTTGATGAAAATCCCTCCCCCCCTCCTCCCCACTGAAGTTAGACTGGGGGAGGAAAAAGCTCCTATTGGCACCATTGCCAGCTTTTTTTCTAATTGCACAAACCAGGGGTGGGGGGAGACACTCTCATCAGGATTGCTGCTGGGAAGGGAAATGTTAAACCTCTCCTCCATTCTTCCCCATGCTCCCCTGCCCCACACCCCAGGATGTTTTTTAAAAGAAAACTTCTGACATACTTGCAAGATACTGCTAATATAATGACCACGTTTGCACAATGATGGAAGAAAAATAAGCCACTGTGGCTTAATTTCCCTCCCCATGCATGCTGGTCGTGATCCACCTAAATAGTATAATTACCCTCACTGGGTGCGGGTTGTCGTGATGTCTGAACCCAGCAAAGCTGGGTGGCTGGGGTGTTCTAAGGTTTCAGGGTGATTTGTAAACCACCCCAGCCACCCAGCCACCCTCATGAGGTTTGGACGTCACGACAACCCAGCAAGGGCAATTATGCTAATCAGATGGCTCGTAATCAGCACACATGGGAGGGAAAATAAGCCACCATGACTTATTTTCCCTCTGTGATCATGCTAACTGCCCGTTGTGTAGATAGGCTCCCACTGGCTGTTCTATACAGACTGGCAGGACGTTTCCTTCCTATTGTTAACATCTGCATAGTGCCCTTAAAATGCAATATATGCAAGAGGTTTAACTCTGTGTGAAATGCAGAAGTGGAGCATCATGCTCTAGGCCTTTGGGAACAAAAGCAAAGCTGGGACAGAGGAGGAAAAGGAGCTAAAATAGGCAGCACTACATCTCTGAACATAAAGCAGCTTTGGCCCTAGGTTGGTACAGTTTCTGCACATTGTGAATGAGCACTTTACAATGCTCTTACTGTCACTGATCCATGCAAGACAATAACATCCTTTCAGACCGAATAAGAGATAGAGACCCCACAACCCATCCATGTTCAGAGCTCTCTCTGCTGATCGTTAACAGCTAGGCCACAAGCCTGTAACTTGTTCTTAATAAATAATTCAGGTCTTCCCCCTCCTCCCGCAGCTGCTGACTGCATTTCACATCCTGGTTGCAGTTGAATCCAGCAGCCTAGCATCAATAGAAAGCCAAATTACACAGCCTCAAGACAACCAGGGAAGCCAAGAAAAAAGAAGAACACATTTTTTCTCTGAGATCTGGATAAGAAAAGCCTGGGGATTGGGGGGCAAAGTGAAGATAAAACTCCATATGAGACTTCAGAATTTATCCTTCCAGCAGGCCAAACAGATCATGTGTCTTCACTGATGTTATGTTAAACTGGCATGGACACGTCAAAACTATTAGCCTTCAGAGTAGTTGGGCTATTCCCCTTTCTCAAAGATATAAAAAAAAGGGCAGGTATGGTATCCAGGGATTATCTTTGGTACCACGGTTTTCTTGTACCAAACATAGTTACATACAGCAGGAAAATACAGAAGAGACTTAAGGGACAACTTTGGTTACTCAAAAGGATCAAGAATCCTTCCTACAATTACGCCACTGAAGACATAACAAGATGGCACCCTAATAAGATCTTTATAGCCAGGCTGTGTTCAGCCTTCATGGAGAATACAATATCTACTGGATATGATACTCACTAGAACCCATCCCTTCATTCAGTCTGAAAGACAAGAAAAGGTTGATCTCCTTTATTAATAAAATACATTTATTTGATCAATATGTACACAAATTTGATCAATATGTACACAGTCAGGCAGAGACATACATCTAAGATCAGCAAGGGAGAAAGAAGCAGCTTTCTTCTTACAGAAATCACCTCTTTTGGTAGCTGCATAAAAAGCCAGTATTCTGTTCACCCATCCTGTATTTTCTTGCAGTTGTGCTTGAGAGAGACACACTCATGCTCCAAAGACATGAGTTCAAGAGCATATAGCTATTCCAGTCAGCTGCTTCCAAGTTAAAGTTCTGTCTTAGGGAGAGATTCTCATAGACAAAGAAAGAAGCTATTCAGTTAGGTTAAGGTCCATATGCACTAAATCTCACTAATGTCACATTCTGAGAAAGACTGAAACATGGCTGAGGACAGGTAATTCTTACAAAGTCAGTTGGGAGCATAAAACATTCATTCCATGTGGTGCTTGTAAGTACTATATAAGGTGGCCAATATTTACCATGTCTTGCTAATTGCATGTGTAGTTGTATCATTTCTAAAGACAGCAGCTAGGGTCACCAGACTTTTCATTTCTGAAAATACTTGGCAACCTCAACAGCAGCATACGCAAGCAAACAGTGCCATCTTTTACCAGCACCCTCACTCTTCTCACAGCAATAGAAACGTTTCCGGCAGTCTGTCAGAGGAGTTTTATAAAAGGCAGATAAGGAACATCTTAGCAATAGATTACACAGCCTGCTTAAGTGCTCAGCAAACAGTAGTTACAGGGTTCAGGGGATAAAACAAACAACGTCCTGCTAGAAAAAGGAACAGGGTAGAAATGCATGTGATATAACAAAGACATCCAAATGACTTTCTGGTTCCTGGTCTCACTCTCTCTCGTTCCTGGTCTCACTCTCTCTCTCCCCCCTCCCCGCCCACCCAATCCCCCAATCCCATTGGTCTAATAAAGACATAGAAGCAGCAAATAGCAGAATTAAAAGGAAACATTGTTTTGGAACAAAAAACATAGGCCAGTACGTCCACACCATAGCTTTCAAATGTATTAACTGGTATCTAGGAAACACTATGCCATCAAACTTTATCACTCAGAAAGCACTGAACAAGCTCAGTCTTGCTAGATTCTTGCAGTCTTCCTGTACACACGAAACGTGTAGTTTCTGAACCTATTTGTTTAGAAAAACATTGGTTTTCCTAGCGGCTTGATGGGAAACCTGGGAATTTCTTACACTGCATTCTATTTGAGGATTAACTTTTGCAAAGCACATTTAGAACTTGGCAAGGCAGCCAGACAATCACAGAGCAAGTGCTTAAATATTAAGGTTAATCTTGCTTTGGGTCTGCAATGTTCCCCCATGGCCCAAACTCGCTGCCCTCTTGGCATTAGCTCCTTAACTTTTATGTAAATCCAACAAAAGTTGTTTACGCTGGTCAACACAGAAAACAAACTATAGAGATCTACAATGCATTACTAAAGAAAAATACTTTTAAGGAAATACAGCCCACTTAAGGAGTTATCACAATTTGAAATACTTTATACAGTTCCATCGGGTAAAGGCTTGATAGCAAAAATTTATGGAGTTATAAAGGATATACAAATTAAAGGTACATCAGGATATCAGAAACAATGGAAAAAAGATCTAGGTATAGTTTTGTCAGCAGAGGTTTGGCAATGGATATGGGATAATACCGGAAGGAATTTAATAGCAATGCATTTAAAGCAAAAGATGTTTAACACTACATCAATGGTACTTAACAGTATAAGATAAAAAGGTACATAGATTAGAACAGGGGTCCCCAACCTTTTTGGGTCGATGGGTACATTTGGAATTTTGAGAGTATGCCATGGGTGCTCTCACAACATGGCTACTATTGGGGGGGGCCTTGCCGATTCATAAAATGGCTACTATGGTGGGCTTGGCCAATCTGAAATGGACCAATTCAATTTCATAGAAAACAAATAGTGAGACTGAAATAAAATACCTAAGAACCTAAGAACAAGGCAGAGGTGGAGCCTGAGCTCCAAAACAAAAAACCTTTCTTTTGAACCCAAATAAAGGTGGGGCTGAAGGGCAGCACTTTGCTTTGCAGCATGCCAGCATCCCATTTAAAAAATAATCTAAAATTTAAGAAATAAAATAAAAATCAGGAGGTGCAGAGAGCCTAGTGGGCATCAAGAGAGGTAGGTGCCTGCAGGCACACTGGTGCCCATGGGCATCATTTTGGAGACCCCAGCATCAGAACATGACAGACACTGGAGGTGCAGATTCTTTACGTATTTTTTGGCATTGTGAAAAAAGTCATAGTGGCGCAGTATTTCACTACATACTGAGCAAATCATGGGATATTGAATATTGGCTGATCCACTGAGAATTTTGTTAAAGTATTTTAAAGATTGCATAGAGGAATGTGATACAGAAATGGTTATTAATGTACTTACAGGTGCCAAAATCTCAATAGCTGCTCACTGGAAGAAATGCAGAGCTTCACTCTTATCAGATTTTTTAAAAAGAATTTGGGATTTTGCTACGATAATGAAACGGACTTAATTATATTCATACAAGGGAAAATCACTTATTGGAAAACAAATTTCCTGAAAAATGAGTAACATTTGTTGCATTCTGGAATGATACATTTTAAGAACATGTTTGTCCAGTCTCTCTTTTCTCATTAATATCAAATGCTAAGTTTGGGTTTGTTTCAGAAGGAATTTCTTTCGTTTTTAATATTTGTTATAATAAATTTCTGTTTAAAATTAACAAAAGAAAATGTGTAAAATGTGGAATTTTCACAAAATCTGTTGAGAATATATTCTGGCCCTTCAGTATCATCCACTGGGTACTTCTAGCCAGATACATCTTGAGCACTTTAAATCTGCAATTTGTCTCCCCATTTTAATACCAGTTCTCATTTGCTAAAAATCACATCCTGGAAGTATTTGTTACTGCTGTAATAAGATTACTCATGTGACTTGATATTACTGTTGCATCAAATCTTATCAAAATGCCACAGTCTGCACAACTGTAGAAAAGCATTTTGCAGCAGATCACTGTTTTGGCTTGCCTTGTGTTCTGCATTTTTAGTTTAATTATTTCCAGAACAGATAGAGCCCGAAACGATCCAAACTTTTGTTTTTAATGAGGAAGGGGAAAAAAACCTTTCTCTGAGATTGATTACCAAAATATTATTGTCAAATGTTACAGGAAAAAAAAGTATAGTCACTCAGTGAAGCATTTTCCTCCTTTCAGTAAATAGTATGTCAAAGATTATTCTAGACATTTTGGTAACACTTTCAAACAGATGAAGGGTACATCTTGCAGCACTAACTGTAAATTCCCCCCTTTTATTTACATTATGTACTTCACTACAATTTATAAAATTGCACAATAATTGCTTTATTTTCCAATATCATTCAGCTCATTTATTGAAGCCACTAGGAATGTAAATGACACAATTGTGACATGCTATTAAATGGTCCTTTCTTCCAGCCAACCCCAACCCAACAGAAAATGGGTCTCTATACCGGAGCAGCTACAGCATGCTACTTATTCTTCGCCATCCTGTTCTTATTCCAATTCTTAATTTGGAAATGCATGTCTCAGCCATCCCTCTTCTCTGTCATCTTCTGCTATCCACATGAAAGGAACAGAGAGGAGGGCAGGGTGCCAAACGGCAAAGTCAATTTCTAATTTCGATTCCCAAAGACAAAGCTATTAGTATAGAGTAGAGCAATAGGACTTTAGAATCATTAACCTTCTGATTCACCAGACTCTCCTCACAACTGCTGTTTGGGAAATCCTTCCCTTCACCTGTCTGTGGCCCAGAGACAAATTATTTCTGTTAGGTGTAGATACATGTTAGGCCTTGCCTCCTTCCCAGTCACCTGGCAATCCATAGGACTACTACAACAAAAATTAGTATGGTTTGAGCAAGCATGATGGGCCTGCACAACCATGTCCCCCTACCTGTCTGCTTGCATCCCTCTGGTTGAACTCTAAATAAATACCCCCTTGTTTGCAGCCCTGTGCAAGAACATCCAAGGCTCATACCCAAGCCCATCAAATGTGGGGATGGAAGCAGTGCCTTCACAGCACTGCATCTACAGTGCTTCTCTTCCTGGGATTTAGAGGCACATAGCGATAGTCAGGGTGGTGCAGTGGTTACAGTCTTGGATGGGACTTGGGAGACCAGGATTCTAGTCCCCACCCCGCCATGAAGCTCACTGGGTGACTTTGGGCTACCTCACAGGGCTGTTGTAAGGATAAAATGGAAAGGAGGAAGATCATTTATGCTTCCTTGGGCTTCTTGGAGGGAAAGGCAGGATAGAAATGTAATACTAGTACTAATAATAATGGTATTGGCACCAGGTTTTTTAGGGCAACTAAATCAGCCATCTGTACTGCATGATCCTATTGAGTCCAAGTGAATTGGTATGAATAGCTGGAACAGCAAAAGCCTTTTGTACAGTTGCCACCATACTCACTAAGGAGTAGAGATGAGGGAGAAACAAAAACAGGGCAAAAGTAGACAGTAAAAGAAAACAAAAGGTTTGCTGAGAGATGGGGGCAAAGTAAGAGACATGTAGTGACATACAATAATGAGTGCTAAAGGACACAGAAAAAAGGGTAGCAGAGGCGAGTGAGGTGCAGAAAGGGTAGCTGAGGGATGGAGGGACAGGAAGTATGATGGGGAACAAAAAGCCTGAAATCAAAGTACAGGATTATGGAAGTGCAGAGAGAAATGAGTGTGCACTGTGGGTTGCAGAGAGAAAAGGAAGCAAGATTAATAGAGATAGATTTAGACAGACTGCAGAGAGAAATGGATTTAAAGATGGATTTAGAGAGTGCAGAAAACTAATCAAAATGCCTTTCTGCAAAAGATGCAAGTATCCTGCTACATGCAAGCGGCCCACCAGCATGATCTGAGTCGCACACCCCGAGAACAAGGCATCCAAGCAGCAGGTTCTGTGATCCTTAACAACAGACCAGCAGTAGCACTTAAGCAAAGAATTCAAGTAGAGAGAAGTCGATATCAGCCCATGCAGCCACACTGGAGAATGGACATACAAGGCTACACACACAGAGATGGACAAAAACCTCCCTCAAACAGCATTATATTCATAAGATCAGCTAAAATTCCCACAGCATTATTCATCATCACACAGTCAAACATCTTATATTTAAGAGAACGCCTAGCACATGGACCCCTCTGCAGTCACAATAAGTCACAGTACTTGCATTACTTCACACTCACACAGAGAAAGAGAGAGTTCTTTCATTTCAGAGAAAGGTCTCAGCCATATTCTGCTTTAGAATATAAGTAGGAGGATCAAATCATTTATGTACCTCACACAGCACACACTTTGAATTGCAATTGCCCAGTAACAAGAAACGCACATACTTTCCTTCTAAAAAGTTGCCCATTTGAAATGCATCCTGATTCCTTCTTTATGTCCCATTTTTATCTAAAACAGAATCAGAAGTTTAGTTTTGCTTTGTTTTTTCTCTTCTTCAGAGTATCAGCTTTGTCATCCACTTTCTTCTCCTTGAACACTTTTTTTGGCCAATTTGGAAGCTCGCCTGTGTCTGAAAATATTCTGAGTTAACTGTGAATAACAAATGGGCACTTTACATGGTCACTTCTCACCACAATGTACATGGGAGCATCAGGGAAGAACAGAGACTGGCTTTTGAGGAGCAGAGAAAAACACTTATTTAAACTTACTTGTGCCATTCACAATTGATTCACCATAAGTGCATTATGTGTGGGGGTCTCTATACCCAAGTATGAAAAGGGAGAAATGTGATCAACCCCAAGTCCTGTCCGTGACTTGACATCTGCTGGGCAGGCCCTTTTGGTTACACCATAATCAGACAAAGTCCAGACTTCCAGAACTTGCAATAGAGGCTTCTTGGTGGTGGCACCTCAGCTGTAGAATGCCCTCCCCCTGGAGGTTAGACTGGTGCCAACACTGGTCAGTTTTCAGGGCCAGATGAAAACAAATCTTTTCCATCAGGCCTTTTAATTAACAGCTGGGCCTATATATCAGAGCAGGATAGTTGAAGGGCAGTATATATTGAATTTGACACTAACTGTCTTTGTGTATTTGATTCCATTTTATAATGATGGTATATTGTATACTGTGACCAACCTGGGATATTTTTACAATGACAGGTGGGATAGAAAAAAAAATTATAAATAGCTGTCCTACTATTATTACCTTCTTAATCTGAAGAGTAACTGAACCAGCAGTTATATTGTTATTTCAAATTCAATTATTTTTCAGGTTCTAAATAAAATGAGATTTTAACCATTGGTAACCTGTTAGGCCCCCTTTTGATTTATCTATTTTAAATTGAGGCATGTTGTTTGGGCTTTAACTAGGAAACATGGAGGATTTGAGATGAAACCCCTTTTGAATTAGACATACCAAAGGGCATAACTCAGGGCCTTATGAGTAAAATATATCAAATGTTGTTAACTATGTCACAACCTGAATTTTTTGAACCTGAACTTTCTTCACCAGTTGAAGGAGGCAATGGGGAAAAACAAATCCCATCTCAGCAAGTGGACGACCCATCAATAATGCGCAGATAATAAAGCAGGGTCTCCTCACCATGGAGCTCCATTTATCAAGATTTTGCAAATCACCTCAACATCCTTGAATAGTGGAACATTATCAGCCGGAGAAAGCAGCTCAAAGACTATTAAAACAATGCAGAATTCTGTTCACACTACTTGACTGGCAGACACCATGACAAGAGACATAGGGCACATGGGATTCACTAGCAGTTTTTCTGTATTTCATTTTCTTTGACAGTTTCTCATTAAAAAGGACTTTTTAATAATAAAAAAGTGTTCTAGAGAGCCACGCTGAAGTCACAGTTAATCATGTCAAAGAATAGTCAACGTATTCTCCACCACACCCTTCTGTACAATTTCATAGATTAGAATAATATCAGATCAACACTGGGGCAGGCTTAGCCTGAGCTAGTAATTTATCACTATCCATTTAGCAATGGGACATCATTAATTCTTCTTTGAGGGATTGTGGGGAGGCTAATTTGACCTCCAAACCAAGTGCTTACAAAACAAGCGTTCAAACCCTGGACAACAAATCACCACAAAATATATACATGAATTTCAATAGGAGCTGCTTTTTTAAAGGAGAGAACAAGAATTTCCCCAGATTGTTTTCACTTGTACATCATGTTAGTGCTTGAATCCCTGCAAGGGAAAAGTGAATAGGAATTTAATGAGAAAGTTTTCTCCCTCTGGCTGACAAGCATATCCCATTCAACTTGCTGCTATTATTAGCCCCATTCATTTTGAGTGGTGTCAGGCCCAAATGATAGCTCTATATAAGAACTGTAGAACTAACTTTTACTAGCAACCCACATTTTGACCTGCATTCAGAAACCATAGCACTCATAACCAAAAGGCCAGTCAGTAAATCAAAACAGACGAATTTACATTGGTAAGCTAGTCCTAGAAATGAGAATTAAGCCTCCTGGTTTACATAGACATCCACTACACACTGACCTTACAGCAACAGACTCCACAATATAATAATTGAGCTAATGCAGCATAGTAGTAGAACAAGTGTGGGCTACTTGTGGTCCTCCAGATGTTTTGGCCTACAACTCTCATGATCCTTCATTACTGGGTATGCTAGCTGGTGCTGATGGGAGTTGTAGGTCAAAACATCTGGAGGACCACAAGTTGCCCACCCTTGTAATAAAGTGTGAGAAAACCCTGGTTCAAATTCCTACTTTGCCATAAAGCTCACAGGGTTGCCTTGGGCAGGTCTCTCATCCTAACCTACCTCTTACAGTAAAAGGGGATTAGAGATAAAATGACAACACCAGAAAATCCACACTGAGCTTCTTGGTGGAATAGTGGGATACAATGTAATAAATGAAGAGTAGTTAAATTCTGTGGCACAGAAAAACACCAAGCATTGCAAACCTTTCAGCCCTCTACAAGACGATGTGTGAACTATATGATACTAAACATTTAAATATGGGTGCTCAGTGAGAGTTCCAAATAGGCTAAACAGTTGAGGTGAGAAAGTCAGAATGAGCATGTAAAGAGCAACCTGCATTCTATATACTAAAATGTAATATGTATCTACTACATACATAGTAGTACTGAACTCATTTGTAGTATCATGCACATACAGCAGGCTCAAGGGAACCCCAAGGTTTGCTGATATACACACAAAATCTTTAAGAGAAAAAAATTGTAAGGGAAGAGGAATAAACCCAAAATAATCCAATAAGGACTGAGCAAGCTCAGTAGGCACAGAATACTGATGGCTGGGGGAAGACGAAGGCTGGGGGGAGGGGGACATGAAATGGAATGGTGTATGCTGGAAAAGAACATGGCTGGCTGGTACCCTGATCAGGAGCACTCCATGCCACAAAGTCCCACTTCTACATTTTACTATTGGAGCTCACTGAGAGTCCAAATACGGAAAGGTTAGTCAGTCAGCAGTTGGGGTGAGACAACTAGACAAGGGGGACATGTAAAGAGCAATCTGTATATATTTATAATCCATAAATAAAACTTTTATGGATGCTTGAATAACAAACTCTACCATCTTTCAATAGAGGTAAAAACTCTTATTTAGGCTTGCTTTTTTATCAGTAACCTGCTGTTTTATGATATTCTGGTGAAGTTTTAGCATTGCTACCTCTTGATGTTTTATTACTGTTGCTTTACTATTGACATTCTATTATTGTTTAAGTGATATATTATTTATTTAGTGTAGTCCTTTTTAATGATGTATTGATTGTAATGATTATTATGTTGTATTTTTATTTTTACTGTAAGCTGCTTTGGTTATTATTATTTGTTTATATTTAATTATGTATATACTGCTTACCATATTTAAAATACATCTAAGCGATTTGTAATAAATTAAATACATTAAAATACATTACGATATACATTGCAATACAACTAAAATACATAATTGCTAAAACATTTATATAAGACCCTCATAAAAAGCTTAAAACCAACACAAAACCAAAATTACAAACCAACTGGGCAGCACGCCCACTCAGGGAAGGCCTGGGTAAAGAGAAGGGTCTTTAACTGGTGCCTAAAGCATGCTACAGTTGGTGCCTCTCGAATACCAGCGGGGAGGTCTTTTCTTAAGGTGGGAGCCTCCAAGGAGAAGGCCCACTTCTGGGTGGCTACGAGATGGCAATCTGCAAGTCATGGTACAACCTCTGATGATCTTAATGGTCGCATACGTCTGTACTGGGGAAGGCGATGTGCCAAATAACCCGGTCCCAAGCTGTTCAGGATTTTATATGCCAACAGCAAGCCCTTGTACTTGGCTTGATAGCTAATAGGTAGTCAGTGCTGTTGCTTCAACATAGGTGTAATATGTGCATGGCCAGGTGCCCCACTCAGCATCCTGGCTGCTGCATTCTTCCCTGTAAGCATGCCAACACATCCCACCTCAAAATGCTGATCGGTAAGACAAGGGAAAATAGGCTCTTCCTCCTCCTATTCTTTTCCTCTGGTTAGTCCTACATCTTCTCTCATTTTTTATTACGCAGATTAATATCCCTAATATTTAACTTGGCATATAAAAGAAATGAACTACCCTGTAAGTAGAAGAATGAAAACCCACTGCTAAAAAGGAAAAGCAAGTTGTGTCATTACATCAAAAAATCTACTTAAAGGAAAAATATGGTTTAAAACTTAAAACAGTTATTGTATTCCCTATCAGGACAACCTACACCTGAAGGTGTTAAAAATGAATACTGAAAGTTGATAAAGATGTTTTTATACATATTCTTAAAGGTTTAGACTGCAACCCTAAGGGGTTGCCACTTGGTAGACAGAGGGCTCAATCTGTCCTATGCCCTGCTAGCAGAAGCCAGATAGGGCAAGGGGAGGACAGAGACAAAAATGCCCTCTGTTCCTCCTTGTCTTTACATTTTCAGCTAGATGTGTCTCTTGGGTCATTTAGCTGGCCTATCTTGTTGTAGGCATGATGGGCAACAGGGAGGCTTTAGGATCCTGTGGATCATGGCCTCTCCTCTTCCCTCCCCGCCCACCATCGTGGCTCCCTTTCCCTCTCCCTAAGAATTCCAACACTGCAGTTGCAACCCCAGAACAGCAGCTGCCATGTTGTTTGCTACACTGGCTGCAAGAGGATGGGTTGGGGGAAGGGGAACAGTCCAATCTCAGATTCCCCCTGTTAAGGTCACAGCAATGTCTATGGTCTCAAGAGGGGGAATCCACGATATCCTATGGTCCTTGGGACACTTTCCCAGGGACCAAGAATTCCTAGGCAGTCACCAATTAACAGGAAATTTACTAAGATTTAAACATCCAGAAAGCTTTCAAGATGTTAAAGTTAATTATGACAACACACAATCTGAGATGTTAACTCATCACTGGAACCAATATCAGATAGTCAATATGTAAAACGTTAAAATTAAAATTGACTTAAGTTAATACTTGAACGCAAGTGCAACCTCTAAATTTTCATAATTTTACTCACATTATAATAATAACTAGGAATAGATTTTATAGTTGCTACTAGTAAAATGCCCCTTCATGGATCACTGCCTTGTTGTGGCGAAGGGGCTTGCGTAACTCAGTGAAGCCATAAGCTATGCCGTGCAGGGCCACCCAAGACGGACAGGTCATGGCAGAGAGTTCTGACAAAATGTGGTCCACTGGAGAAGGAAATGGCAACCCACTCCAGGATTCTTGCCAAGAAAACCCCATGGAACGTATCACAAGGCTAAAAGATATGACGCCGGAAGATGAGCCCCTCAGGTCGGAAGGTGTCCAATATGCTACTGGGGAAGAGCAGAGGGTATTTCCAAGTAGCGCCAGAAAGAGTGAAGCGGCTGGGCCAAACCCGAAAGGACACTCAGCTGTGGATGTGTCTGGTGGTGAAAAGAAAATCCGATGCTGTAAAGAACAATATTGTTTAGGAACCTGGAATGTCAGATCAATGAATCAAGGTAAGCTGGAGGTGGTCAAACATGAGATGGCAAGATTGAACATCGACATCTTGGGAATCAGCGAACTAAAATGGACAGGCGTGGGCGAATTTAATTCAGGTGACCATCATATCTACTATTGTGGGCAAGAATCCCTTAGAAGAAATGGAGTAGCACTCATAGTCAATAAAAGGGTGGGAAAAGCAGTACTGGGGTACAATCTTAAAAATGATAGAATGATCTCAGTACGAATCCAAGGCAAACCATTCAACATCACAGTAATTCAAGTCTATGCCCCAACTACTGAGGCCGAAGAAGCTGAGGTTGATCGGTTCTATGAAGACCTACAACACCTTCTAGAACTAACACCAAAAAAAGATGTCCTCTTCATCATAGGGGATTGGAATGCTAAAGTAGGAAATCAAGAAATCACCGGGATAACAGGCAGGCATGGCCTGGGTGTACAAAATGAAGCAGGACAAAAGCTAATAGAGTTTTGCCAAGAGAACATGCTGATCATAGCAAACACTCTTTTCCAACAGCACAAGAGGCGACTCTACACATGGACGTCACCAGATGGTCAATATCGAAATCAGATTGATTATGTCCTTTGCAGCCAAAGATGGAGAAGCTCCATACAGTCAGTCAAAACAAGACCTGGAGCTGACTGTGGCTCAGATCATGAGCTGCTTCTTGCAAAATTTCGGCTTAAATTGAAGAACGTTGGGAAAACCACTAAACTGGTCAGGTATGACCTAAATCATGTCCCTGATGAATATACAGTGGAGGTGAGGAATAGATTTCAGGGATTAGACCTGATAGACAGAGTGCCTGAGGAACTATGGACGGAGGTCCGTAACATTGTTCAGGAGGCAGCAACGAAATCCATCCCAAAGAAAAAGAATTGCAAGAAAGCCAAGTGGCTGTCTGAGGAGGCTTTACAAGTAGCTCACGAAAGAAGGGAAGCGAAAAGCAAGGGAGAAAGGGGAAGATATACCCAACTGAATGCAGAGTTCCAGAGAATAGCAAGGAGAGACAAGAAGGCCTTCTTAAATGAACAATGCAAAGAAATCGAGGAAAACAACAGAATGGGAAAGACTAGAGATCTCTTCAAGAACATCAGAGATCTCAAGGGAACGTTTTGTGCAAAGACGGGCATGATAAAGGACAAAGAAGGCAGGGACCTAACACAAGCAGATGAGATTAAGAAGAGGTGGCAAGAATACACAGAAGAACTATACAGGAAAGATCTGAATGTCCCTGATAGCCATGATAGTGCGGTCACTGAATTTGAGCCGGACATCCTCGAGAGTGAAGTCAAGTGGGCCTTAGGAAGCATTAGTAACAACAAAGCTAGCGGAGATGACAGTATTCCAGCCGAGCTATTTAAAATCCTAAAAGATGATGCTGTTAAAGTGCTGCATTCAATATGCCAACAAATCTGGAACACTCAACAGTGGCCACAAGACTGGAAAAGGTCAGTTTACATTCCAATTCCAAAGAAGGGCAACGCCAAAGAGTGTTCAAACTACCGCACAATTGTGCTCATTTCACATGCCAGCAAGGTGATGCTCAAAATCCTACAAGCTAGGCTTCAGCAGTATGCGAACCGAGAACTACCAGAAGTACAAGCTGGGTTTCGAAGAGGCAGAGGAACTAGAGATCAAATTGCCAACATTCGCTGCATCATGGAGAAAGCAAGAGAATTCCAGAAAAATGTCTATTTCTGCTTCATTGACTACGCTAAAGCCTTTGATTGTGTGGATCACAACAAACTGTGGCAAATTCTTAAAGTGATGGGAGTACCAGACCACCTTACCTGTCTCCTGAGAAACCTGTACGAGGGTCAAGAAGCAACAGTAAGAACCAGACATGGAACAACCGATTGGTTCAAAATTGGGAAAGGAGTACGACAAGGCTGCATATTGTCACCCTGCTTATTTAACTTATATGCAGAGTGCATCATGAGAAACGCCGGGTTGGATGAATCAGAGGTCGGAATTAAGATTGCTGGGAGAATTATCAACAACCTCCGATATGCAGACGATACCACCCTAATGGCAGAAAGCGAAGAGGATCTCAAGAGCCTCTTGTTGAGGGTGAAAGAGGAGAGTGCAAAAGCTGGTTTGAAACTCAACATTAAAAAAACGAAGATCATGGCATGTGGCCCCATCACTTCCTGGCATATAGAAGGGGAAGAAATGGAAGCAGTGACAGATTTTACTTTCTTGGGCTCCAAGATCACCGCAGACGGTGACTGTAGCCATGAAATTAAAAGACGCTTGCTCCTTGGGAGGAAAGCTATGGCAAACCTAGACAGCATAGTAAGAAGCAGAGACATCACCTTGCCGACAAAGGTCCGTCTAATCAAAGCTATGGTTTTCCCAGTAGTAATGTATGGCTGTGAGAGCTGGACTATAAGGAAGGCTGAGCGCCGAAGAATTGATGCTTTCCAACTGTGGTGCTGGAGAAGACTCTTACGAGTCCCCTGGACTGCAAGGAGGTCAAATCAGTCCATCCTAAAGGAAATCAACCCTGAGTGCTCATTGGAAGGACAGATACTGAAGCTGAAGGTGAAATATTTTGGCCACCTAATGCGAAGAGAAAACTCTCTGGAAAAGACCCTGATGCTGGGAAAGACTGAAGGCAAAAGGAGAAGGGGACGGCAGAGGATGAGATGGCTGGATAGCATCACCGATGCAATGAATATGAACTTGAGCACGCTCCGGGAGAGAGCGCAGGACAGGAAGGCCTGGCGTACTATGGTCCATGGGGTCACGAAGAGTCGGACACGACTGAACGACTGAACAACAACAACAACTAGTAAAATGCAGCCTGGATTAATGCAATCAACATACTAATAGGGTCAAACTTTATTTTTAAAGTAACATTAACCAAATTAATGTTTTATCTGAAAAAGTTAAACAAATATTCTCATTAAAAGCTATAACATTATGGGAAATCAATGGGTGTGGAAGGAAGAGAAAAAAGTGGCTATACATACCGTAAAAAAACCAGATGTTAAAGGTGATTGACATTCCATGGCTATGGCTAAAGTTATTCCCACTAAGACTCTTGTGTTATACAAATTACTAGGAAACTGCTCACCAAATGCTGGGACTTTGTAGGGCAGGGGTCCCCCAAACCTTTGGACCCATGGGCAAAAATTTTGGAATTTAAGAAACTGCTCTGGGCGCCACCACACAATGGCTCCTATGGAGGATGTGGCTAGTCACATGACTGCTGTGGGAGCCTGGCTAGTCAAAAGTGAGCTAAAGAGGTGGCGGGAAGAGAAACAGTGAGACTAGAGGCTGGGAAGGGAAAACAGCAACGCAGAGGGGTAGAAAGAGCAAGGCTAGAGGCTAGAAAGTGAGAGAAAGAAGATTACCCTAATATTTCAAACATTTTTTTGAAGGGCGCAGGGAATGGAGAACTTTGTGGGTGCCGCTGGAGGGCCCTGTGGGTGCTGCACTGGGGACCCTGGTGTATGGAAACATAAGCTTCTTTCTTTTGGCCCCTGCTTCCTCTGTCCCTAGGCCTCTTGTGTATGTCCCCTGCCTTCTGTCTGCTTAATTCAGACCCTTGCCTCCTTTTCCACATTTTCCTTCTGCACTACTCAGCTAAAGCCTACCTCCACATTAGTGAGATGCATGAAAACATGGCCTAGCCACTGGGATGTTTTTCCATGTTTGACAAAAAACCCTGGACTGTGTCCCTACCTTGCCAACAGAGTGGTATCAAGGCTGTAGCAACCATTATTGATGCTTACATCACTGCCGCAAACAGGAGACACAAGCGGTGAGTGCTGACAGAAATGGGAGCCGAAATGGGACCACTGAGAAACATGCAGCATGCTGCAGGTAACCCTGCAGCAGTTCAAAAGTACAAAAAAATGTTAACACCTAAGCAGGCAGAGTGCCACAAAAAGAGCCAAATGAGGACTGAACATGTTCAATAGCTACTGAATTCCACACGTCAGCTGAAAAAAGAAAAACGGAAAGCGGGGTGGGGGAGACAGCATTGGCTTCTTGAGCTTATAGTGTACCAAAGAACCGATGGCTGGCTGGAACCCTAAACAGGAGCACACCTCTTAGCAGGAGGGAATACATTGCAACATTGTGTTGCAGGCCCCACTTTATTTTTCATTGCTTTAAAATACCTGTATGCCACATCTCAGGGCAAAGCCCTCCCAAGGCAGCTTGCAGAAGATAACGAATGCCATGAAAGAATTTTAACATACAAATAAAACCATCCAATTAAGCAGTTTAAAACCCATCTCATAACACTTTTAACAGAACATACTTGTTGACTGCTGACCATTTATTTCCAAGCCTGTTATGCATGGCAGTTATTGTCCCTCGCCCAGGGCCCCTCCAAGCATGTTCCCCTGTTTACTTCCCCTGACTGGTTCCAGTCAACCTCTGCTATCAGCTGCACACCCCAGTACGAGTTTGACACAAACCTGTAAATAGGTGTGAGCAGAGGGAAGAGATTGGTCAACTTCATATTGCTCTCACAAAAGCACTCAAATAGAGAGGGGATTTCCCCTTCATTTCAGTTCTGGGGGGTGGGGGAAGGGAGGGCAACTGAGTGGCCCTCTCTCTCCCAGGTAAAAAATCATATATCACCTATTACCTTTCCCTGCCTCTCACAGACCTAATTTGCACATACCGCTAACCCACGGTTTATTTAACCATGGTTTGTTGCCCTACCCAAGGCAGACGATCAAACAAACCATGGTTTGTTTTCTCAATCCCTAGGTTGTTTGTTTCCCCTCCTCCTTGCCTGCTCCATCCCTGTATCCCAAATGTCTTTGTGGCACTGTAGTACTAGCATGTAGAGCAGCTGGGGGGGGGGGTTACCACTCTTGCCTGCCACCTCTGTAGCCTGGCAAACCAACCCATGAACAACCCACAATTCTGGTTTCACACATAATGACAGCCCATGGTTTAAACAACCCAGAGTCCACAATCCAACAGGAAACCATGGGCCAGTTCATACGATTGTACTGAGGGACAGAGGCCACCATGGCTTATTTCCCCCTCTATGTGTGCTGGCTGCATGCTAGGCTGATTTGCCTAATTACCCATGCTGGCACAGCTTGCCATGTTGTCCAAACCCAGGCGGCATGGCTTGTTTGGGGGTAGGGGGAGAAGCCCTCAAAGAACTCACCAACAGCCCATAGGTTATTTGAGGGTTGCTGCCCCATCAAACGAGCCATGCTGCCCAGGTTTGGACAACACAGTAAGTCGTGCCAGCAGGGTTAATTAGACAAATCTGGCCGGCACACACAGCAGGGAAATAAGCCACTGTGGCTTATTTCCATCAGTGCAATTGTGCGAACCAGGTTCACAGGTTCTCTTTCTGGGTTATTTGTCGTAAACAAACCATAATTTATTAGTGTGGCTGGGTTTGCACATCACAACAACTCAGAATTCAACAACCCATAACATGGATGACCTATGTGCGAACCCATTCAGTCATGTTCAAAAGGTGAAGGCAGATGCAGACAGAGTAATAGAGGAGATAAAGTTTTATCTAGATCAGCCTTCCCCAACTTGTGCCTTCCAAATGTGTTGAACTCCAATTCCCATCAACCCCAGCCAGCATGGCCAATGGTCAGGAATGCTGGGAGTTGTAGTCAAAAACATCTGGAGGGTATAAGTTGGAGAAGGCTAATCTAGATGCAGCAGGAATTATTAAAAATGGCTTCAGATATGTGGTTGGGGCTACAAAAAGCAAAGAGAACAAATTTGGCAAGTAAAATACACACATCTTTAGGCTGCAATCCTATGCATGCATACTTGAGTGAGCAAGCCCTTCTGAACACCATGGGACATGCTTCCAATTAAATATTCACAGGCTGTTGCTCTTTTTAAAATACTGAGAGCAGGGTGAAATACATACAATGCCTGGCATCTAACGGTCCATGCAGAAGGCTTTTGCATATGCAATGAAGCCTCAGAAATTATTTTCCAACCAAAGGCCCCGCTGCTGCTGAGAAGCCATTCCCAAAACTCAGGGGACTCTCCTGAGCAGCCTTTAAGCACAATGCAAGAAGGTGTAAGTGGACAAGAAAATCAGAGTCTACCCACTGCACACAGAGGTACTTGTACCACCCCGCAGCTCTCTCTGGATCTCTGCCTGGCATGCTATATCCATAAAAATGGTCTCTGGCAATTTGAGGAGAAACACAGGTTAGACCAAGTAAAGTAGATGAACAAGTCAGGCGTAAGATATGAGGATTATTTTTTGTTTTTAATAGCATATCTTACTTACATCGTATGGTTACAGAAAAGGTTAATTGTAAGAACCCATACCTTGTTTCAGTATTTTAAAATGTGTCATTATTATAAGGCATTTTTAAAACACAGACGTGTGACAAACGGTCCAATCCTCACTTCTGGGCTGAAGTAGAAAGCTCTCCCGCAGGTGGAAGGGCTGCAAATGGGACATTCCAGGGGTGTGTTGGGAGAGGCCTTGGATCTGCTAGATCCAAAGCCCCCTCATTCTACCAACATACCCCCATAGCCAATAGAGCACACCAGCCCTGGAGCTAGTTTACTTATTTTCCTTCCCATCTTCTGCCCGATTTTAGGATCGGCAGTTTAGGAAGTGGCTGTTTCTCCACCATGGAATCTCCCACCACCTCAGGATGGCTATTAAATTTGAAATTGTTTATAGAAAGAAGATCAGAAAAAAGCTTTAATAGCTATATTATATTTTGTACAACATTTCGGAACCAAGGAATTATGACCCAAGTTTGGAATTTACATAAGGAAGATATAGAAAAATAATGGAGCAACAACTCCTCCTGTCCAGTGAGGAGCGAAAATTACTATAGGGTAATTTTTCAATACTACCTAACCCTAGAAGTCCACGTTGGACATACTGTGGGCAATTATACATATTTGTTATGAAATATAAACATTAACTTCTTTTGGTTAGTAAAGCAAATGTTGTTGTTGTTGTTCAGTCGTTAAGTCGTGTCCGACTCTTCATGACCCCATGGACCATAGCACGCCAGGCCTTCCTGTCCTCCGCTCTCTCCTGGAGTGTGTTCAAGTTCATATTCATTGCAACGGTGATGCTATTTAGCCTGGGGTATAATTTAGGGCTGCATCATTTAGGGTACAATCCTATGCACACAGCCATCTGTCAGGGATGCTTTGACTTGGATTCCTGCATTGAGCAGGGGGTTGGACTGGATGGTCTTATAGCCCCCTTCCAACCCTACTATTCTATGATTCTAAGTAACCCCTACTGAATTCAGTGGATCTTACTTCTGAGTAGGCATGCATAGGATTTTGCTGCCAATTGACTAAAAAGGTGGCTTCAAGTAATCAAGAAGATTCTCTAAAATGTTAAACATTATTTTTAATCATCTTATGAAAACCATGTATACTGGCACCATCTTTGAAGAGACACTTGCTTCTTCCCCCAAACTGGACTGGTTGGTCCCATTTGGGCATTCTGTTCTATGCAGTTAATGATGAGATGCATGGAGCAAGAGAGCATGGTCACACCCACAGGATCCACCAGCAAGTCCCTGCTGGCTCCACCCTCGCTGCCATCTACGTGTTGGGGAGTGGAAGGTCTGAGGAACAGAACCTCCTCTATGCAGGGGGTTCCACATGATGGGGGGGATTACAGACATAGGGTAGGCTCCCCTCTTCAGACATGCCCCTTCAGCAACAGGGGACCTGATGTGTGGGGTGGGGCCAGTAGTCTGCAGCCCCACTCTCCCACCCAACGTTAACTGCATTGCGTTACAGAGCTGCACTGCAAATAGAATGCCCAAATAGGGTGAATGACTCATGAATAACATCGCACTTGCTGTAACTTCTATCATTTAAAAACAAAGAAAATTAGCTTTTTCCTTCAAACTGATTTCATTTCTTCATATGCATGTCAATAATTGATCCATCAACTAAAAATAACAGTTCATGTAAAATTTATTTAACTGTGTGACAGCCCTAACATCATTAGCACGAGGCCACATTTTAGTTTTATTCGGTTTTTGATTCATTTCTCTTCACACAAGAGAATATATTGATTACAGTTAGAATTGAGAATGTCCATTATGGACAAGTATAAGAATAGCAACAGTTATTCAATGGTTACAAAACATACTAAGGCAGCTTTGATGATGGATACTTACGAAGTGTAAGACCTTTTGAGGGTACCAAAAAGATAATAGCAATGCCATCATTCCCTCTATTTGCAAATGTATTTTTTGCAAATGGCAAAGCCTTTTTATTCTCCTAGTATTTCAGCTTCCTGGACTTTTAGCTTTGGTGTTTTAAATCTGTACTTTAAGTCCCTGCATTGGTGCTAGGTTTTTTTCTGGTTATACTGTTATATTGTGGTTTTAAGCTTTCATATTTATATTGTTTTATGCTGTGCTTTGTGGTTTTAATTTTTGTGAACTGCCAAAAGAGCTTCGGCTTTTGGGAAGTATATAAATAAATAAATAAATAAATAAAGTCAGGGGTGAGTGCCAATCCTTACATAGTAAAATGGCACCCTCCTTGACCAAGCTTGGGGGAACCCCAAGGTTTGCAGAAATATAAAAAATATTTAGGAAAAATCCTAAGGGCGATGTAAATTCTAAGAACAGCCCATTAAGGACAGTGCATGCTCAGTAGCCATGGAATATTGAGTCATTTGGAAAAGGAAATCAGGGTAAGGTTTGGCTGGCAGCGGTCAGTGAAATAGAGGGTGTGGTTACAGCAACCCAGGAGACTTCAAATGCCACTGATCAGCCACTAGGTGGAAAGAAGAGGCTCACAAAAAGAAGGTAGGGAGGAGAATAAAAGATAGGCAGTTATTTTCTTCCATCTCTTCCTCAATTATCCTTTGCTTCATTTCTCTCAGTTTCCAAGAAAATCCATCAAGAGAGGACAGCAGAACAGATATACACATATATAAATGGAAGAGAGAACCATCTCATTGTGCAGATAGGTCATTTCCTGACAAAAGTGAGAGCTGCCCATAGAAATCAATGGAGAAATCCAAGATTTTAATATAGCTGGGATTGGGCATGGTATGAACACTCCATGCCTCAAAAGGTAGAAAACAAAGAGTCCTTCCCTTTCTAACTCAGTTCTTACTTAGTGTTACATTACAGTAAGAAAACTGAGCAAGAAAAATACTCAAGACCACATAAGCTCCTGGAGCAACAACCATGGCCCAACATCTATTAATTACATAAAACAGCAACAAGAGGAGAGATTGTTTTAGAGCAGCCTTCCCCAAACTGGGTCACTCCAGATGTTTTGGCCTACAACCTTCATCTGCCCCAGCCAGCACTGCCAGTTGTCAGGGATGATAGGAGTTGTACTCCAAAACATCTCAAGGGACCTGATTTGGGAAAGACTGTTCTAGAGGAATTTATGTCCTCTATACAGGGCTGAAAAAGACTATGCCATCGCCTTTCTTTATAGAAAAGCAAGGTAGTACAAGTCTCAATATTCCTTATTAGCATAATCTTCTTCATAGCCTTGCTTAACAGGCTTTACCAGCAGGGAGGGAGCTAGAATAATTGTATGCTATAGGTACAACTCCATATAAGGATGTGCTAAGGCAGGGGGTGTAAAATGGCTTGGATATAAAGGGAAAAAAATTCAAAGCTCTCACCACAAAATTAGTCGGAGCAAATTCATATGCTTTCCAACAAAGATGAAACTCACTTATAAAAACAGCCAGTGCCGAGCTCCAATACGCTTCAAGCAAACAGAGATGGCTCATGGCAGCTTCCCCTACACACCTTCCCCCAAGTGAATTAAAATAATTTTTGACCATACAGAGAAATGCCAGTCAAGCTGTAGTCTTCTCCTTGCTGACGATGAAAATACAAGAAGAGGGAGCATATTAGTCATCCAATTTAGAAATGCCTAGAGGGAGGAACTGTCACTGACAGAGAAACAACATAAGCAGAACAGGTACCAGTTAAAATTCATTGTTTCAAAATTACAAGACTGTCCAATATAATTGATTCATGATTTTTACTTAGTATCTTAAATGGATTTGGTAGGAGGGACTGAGCAATAGCCCAGTCTCTACAGGATATGAATTTCACATTTTCAAGCGCTATTTTCAGCCCAGCAGCACAGAAAGGGAGGATGACAAAAGGTGAGATTCTTGTGCCACTACTCTAGCCCAAGACCAAATCACCAATAATAAGAATAACACCAGGAAGGACATCTCACAAGTATACGATAAGCATTTCATCACCTCCTTGTATTAGATAAGAGAACATCTGCATGAATATTTTTCATCAGCTCCAGTTATATCCCACTCATTCTTGGACTGCAGTTAAAAAAAATCATTTAATTATAAAAATAAATCAGCTATAAAACCTGGGAAAGTCTGGAATAGAAGGAAATCAGGTGATGAAGAAAATGGCAAGGAGGTTTCAGTTAGAATGCTGATTGCATGATTTGTTTTGATATAGATGGGACGTGTACAAAACAAGGGCCAAAGGTTGCAGCACTGGGATGTTGAAAGCAGGACACCGGGTGAGCTGATCTGCAGAGATTCCAAGCAGCTGCAGCTCCCAGAAAGTACAGTGGATGGCAAAGACTATTCCAACCACACCTCGGTTCCACAGAATTTCTGATGCTCTACTTGGTTTTCAAGTCATATCTATTTTCCCAAAAGGAAAAAAAATAGTCTGCAACTGCACTCTGCGACCAACGCAAAGTCACCCCCTCCAAAGCTAGTCAGCCAGCAGTCACGCTAGATGCATCACTGGTATCGATTCATTCCCTGCAGACCCGTCATGACCGTTTGTGGCTTTTATAGCAGAATACAATATAGAGGAACTGCTGTGCCCTCGTCTCATAAGTGCTCCATGCATTTGTACTCCAGGCAACTCAACAGATGCTGCCTAACTGCTCTGAACTTTGTTGGGACTGGCTTGATCTGCTCCTACTGTTCAGAGAAGGCAAAAGGAGACAGCCAAGAGAAGGCTGGAAAAGGTTTGGGGGGCAGTGTGTGTGGGGGGAAGCCTTAATTACCTCCGTAGCTTTCCAATCCTCTCTCTGCTCTTTTCTTCACATGGCTGCCTCTCGTTGGCACCAGCCTCATTACACTCTCAAGAACAGTCTCTTAACTCCTTTGGGATCAGAGTTCACATGAAAAGATCTTGACAGACAAGACACATTTCTCCTGCAGCCAGCCCCCTACCTTGACTTTGCCGACATGCAAAGATGACAGAAGTCTTGCATCTTACAGCCCTGTTGTCTCAGACTATGAACCCCTTAAATAACCTGTAATGTTTACTCCAAAACTGGCTAAAAGATGGGAAATCTGCCATTAATCAATACATTGGGATCCCATATAGGAGCAATATTTGCTCACAATGTTTGCTCACATTGAGATGTGGGGTATGGTAGAATGCAGGTTTGAACTAGGCATCAGTTATGGTAACACTTCATGTTATCCATTAAAATAACCTCCTTGACTTGCCATGTTTCCCTAGTATTGTAGCTCTGCCAGTATCCCTGTTACTAAGCTGCTTGCATGCTAAGGCAGCAAAAGGAAAAGCACAACAGTATAGCATACTTTGATTTGAAAGCAGTAGGTATTTTACAGTGTTGAGAGCTTAAAACATTTTTTCAGATAAACCAATGCTTTCTACAGCAGGTAAATTTGGCAGATTTAAGGGAGAAGTTTAAAAAACATACAACAGAGCACAACACCTGCCAGGGAGCAAGACTTACACTGGTCTCCCAGACCATTGGCCACTATGACATATTCTGGACTGCAATCCTATGCACACTTTATTTGGAAGTAAATCCTGTTGAACTTAATGGAACTTTACTTACAAGTAAACACACACAGTTCATAAACTATGGAATTAGCTACCCCAAGATGTAGTGATAGCCCACAATTTGGATGTCTTTAAAAGGGGATTGAACAAAATTCATGGAGGATAAGGCTATCAATGCCTACTAGTCCTTGTGGCTATATGCTAGTATCAGAGACAGTATGCCTATGTATACCAGTTGCTGGGGAACATAAGTGGGAAGGTGCTACTGCACCCATGTCCTACTTGGGGGATTCCCACAGGCAGCTGGTTGTCCACTGTGTGAACAGAATGCCGGACTAGATGAACCCTTGGTTTGATCCAGCAGGGCTTTTCTTACATTCTTATGATTAAGGAGCTCAAAGCCAAGAAGGAAAACAAAATGATGAGAAGTAAAAACAGAAGTTTTGGAAGCTGAACATATTGATATTCTCTACATGTAAACATAATGTGTAACCAGATTTATAATTTAAAGGCGAAACCAGCAGAATCTTGTCTATTAATAATACTCGAATTTCAAAAAGAACCCCAGAAACAACAGGATAAAAACAGGATAGACTGATTTAAAAATCAAACTTAAATTTCATATATTTCCTGAACAAGTATGCATTCTAACTAGTGCTATAACAATTAAAACATACAGGTTTGCAGTTAAATATAGTTTGGTTTGATGTAGGTTTAGTGTTTCCACTAAATTCAACAGGGCACTGGATGGGACTGACTCTCTCTTCCAATTTACAAAAGCTTCACTGCCTGGTTAACGGGGAGATTCTTACTATAGGTAACATAGCAAGCAGATCTATGAAAGCACACATTTATACTTTCTGATCTCACAGGGTTGCCTACAGGTGAAATTGTGAATGGTTTCAATAAGGCAGATGGAGACAAATGGAGAAGAGGAGTGGGCTAGATCAGGAAGTATACCTAAGTTAAGAAGCATGCAACCAGTCAGAACACTACCTTTCAAAAAGCATCTAATTCCAGGAGACAGTTACCACATACAGAATTTACAGCTACAAATGAAACACCTTAAGCTCTCTCTCTCATCACACTCTCAAGACAGACAAACTGAATAGATCAGACTTCATTCTGCAGCTGCAAGTAGGTGGATCCAATGGAGATCCAAGCATGCACAGCAACTCACACATCCTCTGTAAACTGCAGGAATGGGGTCTTATTCTTTCCCTCCACCTCTGTGTGTTTTGGAAGAGACAGGCTCATGCACCGCAATGGAGAGAACAGCTCTAATAGTGCCCAATAATAGTCTTCACAAACATATAGGAAGAAAGCCAGACCATGAAGCACATGGTCTTCAATGTCTATCTACTAATGCCCAGAGTATGGGAAACAAACAGAACAAACCTGAACTCTTAATACAGGAGGGAAATTATGACCTGATAGGCGTAACAGACTTGGTGGGATGACTCTCATGACTGGAATACAGCAACTGAAGGACATAACTTGTTCAAAAAGAATAGGAGGAACATAACGGGAGGTGGGGTTGCACTATATGTTAAAAAATACATATCTCTGCACAGAAATACAGGAGAAGATGAGGATGAAACTTTTGAAAAGCAAATTGCCAATGTTTCAAGGAAGCATGATGTAGTAGTAATGAGGGACTTCAATTTCCCCGATATTTGTTGGGAGACAGATTCTGCAAAACATGGCCCCTCCAAGAAATTCCTCACTTGTGTTTTGGATAACTTCCTCCTACAGAAAGTGGAGAAAGGAACTAGAGGATGAGCTATCCTTGACTTGATCCTAACCAACAGAGATGACTTAGTGGATAAAGTAGTAGTTACAGGAACTCTGGGAGAAAGCAACCATGTTATACTCGAGTTCTTGGTTCTAAGGGAAGCAAAAGGCAAGTGTAGCCAAACACATACCCTGAATTTTAGGAAAGCCGCTTTTAATAAACTCAGAATAATGATCAGTAAGGTCCCATGGCAAGCGACTCTAACGAGAAAAGGGGTCCAAGATAGGTGGGAGTTTTTAAAAAAAAGGAAATTCTCAAGGTACAATTACAAACAATTCCAACAAGAAAAAAAGGTGGAAGACAACAGAAGAAGCCAATGTGGCTCCATAAAAAGCTTACAGATGACCTGAAAACAAAAAAGGACACATACAGGAAGTGGAAGGAAGACCAAGCAACAAAGGAAGAGTACAGACAGGTAGCACAGAATTGCAGGGATGGCATCAGGAAGGCTAAAGCTGAGAACGAGCTCAGGTTAGCGAGGGATGCTAAAAGCAACAAAAAGCTTTCTTCAGATACATGCATAGTAAAAGACAGAAGAAAGAAATAGTGGTTCAACTATTAAATAATGATGGCAAAATTATTACAGATGACAAAGAAAAGGCAGAGGTGCTCAATTCCTACTTTGGCTCAGTCTTCTCCCAAAAGAGGGTCTATGACCCCCCCTGGCAAAGGTGAAGTACAGGCTCAAGGGGCAGGATTGCAGCTTCACGTTGATAGCATATGGTCAAGGAACACCTACTTAGTTTGAATGAGTTCAAATCTCCAGGGCCAGATGAACTGCACCCTAGAGTTAGAAAGGAACTGGCAGAAGAACTCTCAGAACCACTGTCTATTATCTTTGAGAAATCATGGAGGACAGGTGAAGTGCCAGATGACTGGAGGAGGGCTAATGTTGTCCCTATCTTCAAAAAGGGCAAAAAGGAGGAACCTGGGAACTACAGACCAGTCAGTCTGACATCAATCCCTGGGAAAATTCTGGAGCAGATGATAAAGCAATCCAATCGAAAAAAATGCAGTGATTACTCGAAGCCAACATGGATTTGTCAAGAACAAATCCTGCCAGATGAATCTGATCTCATTTTTTGATCAGATCACCTCCCTTGTGGACTGTGGGGATGCTGTGAACATAATATACGTCAACTTCAGCAAAGCTTTCGACAAAGTGCCCCATGATATCCTGATGAGCAAACTAGCTCAAAGTGGGCTAGATAAAAGTGGGCTAGATCCACAGTTGGCTACAGAATCGGACTCAAAGAGTGCTTGTCAATGGGACCTTCTCAAACTGGGGAGAGGTAACAAGTGGGGTACCGCGGGGCTCAGTCCTGGGCCCAGTGCTCTTCAACATTTTTATTAATGACTTGGGAGGAGGAGGTGCAGGGAATGCTGATCAAATTTGCAGATGACACCAAATTGGGCGGGATAGCTAATACTTTGGAAGGCAGAAACAAAATTCAAAGTGATCTGGATAGACTGGAGCGCTGGGCAGAAAACAACAGAATGATATTTGATAGGGATAAATGCCAAGTTCTGCACCTAGGAAAAACAAACCAAATGCACAGTTACAAGATGGGGGATACGTGGCTCAACAACACTATAAGCGAGAAGGATCTTGGAGTTGTTGTTGATCACAAGCTGAATATGAGCCAACAATGTGATGTGGCTGCAAAAAAGGCAAATGCTAGTTTGGGCTGCATTCATAGAAGCATAGCTTCCAAATCCCGGGAAGTACTAGTTCCCCTCTACTCAGCACTGGTTAGGCCTCATCTGGAGTACTGTGTCCAGTTCTGGGCAGACAAGAAGGATGCAGACAAGCTGGAGAGGGTTCAGAGGAGGGCAATAAAGATGATCAGAGGACTGGAAACCAAGCCCTATGAAGAGAGACTGAAAGAACTGGGCACGTTTAGCCTTGAGAAGGGAAGATTGAGGGGAGATATGATAGTGCTCTTCAAGTACTTGAAAGGTTGTCACAGAGAAGAAGGCCAGGATCTCTTCTCGATCATCCCAGAGTGGAGGAAACGGAATAATGGGCTCAAGTGACAGGAAGCCAGATTCTGGCTGAACATCAGGAAAAACGTTCTGACTATTAGAGCAATACGACAATGGAACCAATTACCTGGGGAGGTGGTGGGCTCTCCCACACTGGAGGCCTTCAAGACGAGGCTGGACAGCCATCTGCCAGGGATGCTCTGACTTGGATTCCTGCATTGAGCAGGGGGTTGGACTCAATGGCCTTGTGGGCCCCCTCCAACCCTACTATTCTATGATTTAATCAACACATTTTTCTGTATGTCTAGCTGAACCCATCCCAATAAGTCAGGGCAGGACATTAAAAACCAATGAAGTCCAAAAAAGAAAGAAATATAATAGTAAAGTAAGGATAATCCCACCTATTTATCTCAACCATATTTTAAAAGACATGATATATAGTCTTCATAAGCAAGCCCTTCCCCACTTTCACAAAACTTTTAGAAAACAGGAGCCAAATGTGCATAAAGATCAGACCAGTGGTTAAAAGCCATCATGATTAAAGTTGTCTAACCCTGACATTTGGTGGTATTTCTGCCCCTAAAAATATGCTTAACAAGAATCTTGGCTTTCTCCACCATAGTTTCTTGAGGCCAGCTTCTCTTGTGATTGGCAACAAAAGCCACCCAACTGATTTCTAAAAGTTTCATCACTAGTACGTTTTTTGCAGTTCTCCAATTACAACATGATAGGACTGCAACCAGTAATCCAAAGCTGAGGACTGGTGGCAAGAAGCATTTCTTTAGCCTGGACCTGGTTCACGGGTCATACACAGACTTCAAATAAAGATTACAGTCTACTCATGTTGCCTCCATTACTGTGCCCAATTGGGAAGTTTCTAGTTTGAAGGAAGCTGCTAGCTTTTTGACATCTGTCCAAGACAGATACTATTTCAATGCCAGCTAAATATTGGGGAGAGATAAGGGAGAGACACCCAATAAGTAATATAAACTGTCAGAACTAGTGAACCAAGGGGAAGATTGCTCTATACTTACACATACATACACACACACACACATTTTATATATATATATATATATATATATATATATGCACGGTGTACATTACTGACAAGCTGTACATTAATGCTTAGAAAAACATTAATGGCTGCCATTGCAAGTGGCACATTAGGAAATGAAACTGGACTTCAGTGGATATAACACCATGAGTTAGTTTCCACAACCTGAGCTACTAAGTTTATTTTGTAGCTGGTGGTTATCCAAATTTGAGCCACATACCACCTCTGGATGAAAGACGAAAGAGTGCCCTTCTTCAAGAATATCGGAAGTTTACTGACAATCTCCAGCTACCAATATTAAATGACGTAATCTACTTGGAGTGAAACAGGCTAAGATCGTGACATCCAGCCTTTTCTACTGCTAAAGCTCTTCTGGAAGATTTTAATATCCACAACATGTGGAAACAACATTGGCTAGAAAACTGTCCTCCACAATGCCGAAGCTTGCCCTGCATCTTGGAAAAACCACCTGGATTTGACCAGCGCCATGTGATATGGACAACCTTGAACTGAATTCGCACAGGTCACAGTAGATGTGCAGACGCCTTTATAAATGGGGCAAAATAACACCATCGAATTGTGATTGTGGGGCTGAAAAACAAACTATCCAACACATAGTGACAGAGTGTCAAAACTGAGCCTACAATGAAGCTTTGCTGATTTCCTGGCTGTGACAACTGAAGCAAAAAACTATATCTGTAACCTAGGCATACATTTGTGATCTTCCTGTCTATATTTTATATCGTATATTTCATATTTATTATGCTCTATGTTTTTATTGTAACGCGATGTGAATGTGCCATATGATAAATAAATAAATAAATAAATCACAATCACAATTGTATCCAATTTTAGGTAGCAGTTTGAGCCAAGAAATCAGTGTGAAAAGCTGAAGGACATACAAACAAGGCTGTAGCCAGGAAACTGAGCTGGGCCAGGGACAGGAGATCAGATGCGTTTAAAGGACAGCCTAGCTGGTTTGGGAGAGTCAAGCCAACACAAATAGCTGTTCAGAGATATGGAAGGAAGTCCAGCAACTGCTGTAAGGATGTGGAATAAGGCAGTAGGAAACTGACTGGCACCTGACAAGAACAGATCAGGAGTACGAAAAATACAAGATAAGCCAAGAACAAGGCAAGTGTACAAAACTAGCAAAACTCCTAGGTAACAAGCCAGCCAGCCAGGTAGCCAATACACTTTGTGTTAAGCCTTAAATATAGCTTCAGATGGCCTGTGGGGAAAATATGATGTGTCGGCCAATTAAGTTAGTGTTGAATTACCTAATAGTATCAACATTACTGATCTGGTTACGTGGACAGCTCCCTGTGGCAGCGTAGTCAGAGCAGACATGCTTGATTAAAGTCCAAGAACACATTTACATTCAGCGGTAATTCTCCAAAGATTGCATACACTAGAATGGGATTGGCAAAGATAGACCACAGTTAACCGATACACCACTGGCTAATTTCTGATGAACTGCCTAGCACCTGCGGGTTGCTGGATTCTTGAAAAACAAATTATCAGCAGTTTATTCCACTGCTTCAGCAGCTGCTACTAAAACCATCATACATAATACACGGCAGCTCTCTGACCATGGAGTCCTTTCGGCGGTATGAGGAGGTGGCTCCCACCACATTCCCATTTTAGAGATAGGAAGCAGAAGAGACTTATGGCAAACTGAATATGCAATTTGGCCCTGTGGTGGATGCAAAAAAAAGTTTAGCTAAATTCAAGGAGGAAGAGTCTATCTATGACTGTTAGGCAGAAGAGTTCAGAGGCAATATATCTCTGGTTATCAGATACTGGAGACAACCAACAGGGAGTGGCTACCTCATGCCGCTTGTAGGCTTCCTGAAGCATCTGGCTGTGGCAGACATAGTGCTGGATTAGACAGACCTTGGATGGATCTAGCAAGCCAATTCTTATGCTCTTAAGAGTGTGCACCCAGGTTCACTTATTACACATTAGGAAAGGTTCCTCCTGTGCAAGCACCTAGTCATTGCTGACTCCTAAAGGGATGCCACTTTTGCTGGCGTTTTCATGGCAGGCTACAGTGGGGTGGCTTGCCATTGCCTTCCCCAGTCGTGACTACCTTTCCCCTAGCAAGCTGGGTACTCATTTTACTGACCTTGGAAGGATGGAGGGCTGAGTCGACCTGAGCCAGCTACCCGAGACCCGGCTTCTGCTGGGATCGAACTCAGCTCGTGGGGGAGTTTTGGTTGCAATACTGCTGCCTACCACTCTGCGCCACACGAGGCTCTTTATTACACATTAGGTATGCTTTAAATGTGAAGGGATCCCAAGAATACAGTATGAATCTCACAAAGCATGTCAGCAGACTACAGGGTTTCGAGTAAAAGAAGGAAAGAAAAAAGCATGCAACACAAAACTGGTCCACCTGCATGCTTGAGCATTGGTCTTCAAACAGTGAGTTATGACTCTCAATTGGGATCACACAGAAGTAGTCACAACAGCACCACAATCACCATTTTCTTTGTTTGCTCAAATTTAAGAAACAGGAGATCAAGAGGGAAAGAGATGGACCTACACTTAAAAAAAGAAGAAGCTAAAAATGGTCCTGTACTGCAAGCTGGGGTTAAAGACAGGTTCTGGGCTTGAAAAGATTGACAATCATAGCACTAGAGAACTGTAATAAACAGAACGGGAAAACGTCTTACCATTCTTACCTTGAATAAGTAATATTTCAGACAGACCAAGGAAGAAAGAAGGTGCTGTTTATACACCACCTTAGATAAAATAGCATACTGGAGAATTAGTAGCCAAGTTGTTCAGGGAACAGATCGGGGGGGGTGGGGTTACAGTCCAACTGATGAAAAGGTATGCACGTGTTTAAGCTATCATTACTTCCGAAGTCAATATTGCTAGATTGGCTTAACTTCAAGAACACCAGTTTAACTGGTTTTTCAGTTTGACTAAGTTTTAAATATTCCAATCTTTGCTTGCTGGAAACTGGGAATGAATTTATGTGCAGTCCTAGTTCTTCCCTTTTTCTTCCTCCATTCCTCTAAATTATATAAACTTGACCAATGGAAGAAAAAGAAAAGATCCAGAGCTAGACTGACCACTAGTCTGACCAAAAACAATAATAACTGGAATTCCAACCATGTCCCAGATTACAATCACTTTAGAAACTTATTTTTATTTAAAAGTTGCATGAAGGTAAAGGCAGTATTTAAAATAAGAAGGCCTCATTGCAAATATTTATGCCATTAAGATAGGTAGCCTTTGAAAACTTCAATGAAATTGCCCAAGAGAAAAAAAATATAGAAAGCAAAACCATTTACTGGACCAACTTAAAACACTCATTTTTTTTAAAAAAGGAACAATGCTACAAACATGTTGGAGTCTCCTGCAAAGAATGTAAGGTGGTGATAGAGATGCCAGACCATGTCTGAATCCCTGTGTTTCTAGGGAAGCTCTAATAATTGTACTGTTATTCAGTACATTGAATTAGTTTCTTCTGTAGAATAAAAGGACACATACTTCCTTAGGTTTAATTCCCTTTTTGTGCAGCCTTTGCAACATTCATTCAGAAGCTGCAAGCTTATTGTAGCTGCTGAATACCCCCTCTTTAAAAAAAATAATAAAAGCCTCAAATCATCTGGAAAACAATGGTTTGCTTTCCAAGCTGCTGAAACACAAGTGTAGCATTGTTGATATCCTTGTTTGTGACCCACCCTCTGTAAAGTCAGCGTAGCTCATGGAAAATCTTTGTCTGCAACAACTGGAATTATATTCCAGATAATTGTGTCACCAGGCCTGTTTTGGATACTCACAGATTTCCTTTTTATGGTTCATGGAGATTTATCAGTAATATCTGAATTCTGATGTCAGAATTTTGGGAGGCAAGTGGAAATTAATTACTAGGAGATGTTACCACCATAGTATTTCTGGCATATAACTCAACATGGCCTAGTTCGCACATAACACTAACCCATAGTTTATTTAAACCATAGTTTGTTGCCCTACCCAGAGTTTGTCTGACAAACAATCAAACACACCATGGTTTGTTTTCTCAGTCCCTGGGTTGCTTGTTTCCCTCCTCCTTCATCCACTCCCTCCCTGCATCCAAACTGCCTTTGTGGCACTGCAGTACTGGCCTGTAAAGAGGCTGGGGGTTTTGACCACTCTCATCTGCTGCCTCTGCAGCCTGGTGAAACAACCCATGGGTTCTCTTCTGGGTTCACACGATTCTGGGTTCACACATAATGACAACACATGGTTTAAACAACCCACAGTTCACAGCCCAACAACAAACCATTGGTTCTCTTCGGGCTGATTTGCATGATCAAACAGCCCACCTTGGCTTATTTCAAAATGGGCAGCCATTTTGAATATTTAACAACCAGGCATGGCTTGCCGTTTCATGTGAAACTGGGGACTGTGACTTATGTAAAAGTTAAACAACCCTCACATAACCCATGGTCCCCAGGTTCACATAAAACAAGCTGCTGCCGGGCATTGAATATGCAAATCCTGCCTGGAACGCACAAAAGCTCACCGTGACTTTAAAAACCCATGGTGGGCCGTTTTGATTGTGTGAATCAGGTCCTCATGGGTTGTTCGTGGTAAACAACCCATAGTTGACCCATATTCCAGGTTTGCATGTAACAACCACCCATGATTCAACAAACCATGGTTAATTAAACCATGGTTTGCCGTTACATGCAAATCCAATTCAGATGCAATGTCATGAGAATAAGCACACACAAGCCTCAGGTTCACACACTCCTGCCTCCTTTTTCTCTCTCCATCTTTGAGGGGAGATTTAAAGCATCTGGTCAGGATCTGGAAAGAACCAGTTTCCCCTTCCATCCAAATAGAGGAAATAGTGGCTTGTAGAAACCACAGTTAGTTAAGAAATCATGGTTTTATATCCTGATTTTTCTAACTAGCTAGAATTCATACAAGCCAAAGTTCCCTGCATTTGGACAAAATGGAAAACTACAGCTTGTTCAAAACCCAACTGGAAATTTTAAATATTCTCCTCTTGCACGTGGAGGACAAGCCCAAGGGTCACTGTGGCACATTCTCCTCCCAATAAATATGGCTTGTTGTGACATCTGAATCTCAGCCATGGCAAGCACTATGTTCAATGGACCCTAAATACAATTTTGAATCTCACATTTCCTATTTTCCCACGTTTATAATTTATGACATGCATACATGCACCATAAAACATAAGGACAGCATGGTCTGGTTCAGATGTTATTCTACTAATTGCCAGACAATGGTTTAGGCAAAAGTGTGTTTGGACAGAAAAAAAGTCCTAGCATTCCCCAATGAGCACGGCTGGCTGGGGAATGCCGGGAGCTGTCGGCATTTTTCTGTCTAAACATGCATAGGATGTGCCCTTAGTGACTTGGATCACTGGGCTCCCATGCTTCTCCCACTCCCTTCTTCCCTGTCCCTTTTCTGGATAGCAATGTAACCAGAGTTACCTAAAACCATGGTTTTCTCTCAAACCAGAGACTGAGAGCAAACTATAGTTAACAATAACTATGGCTACACTAGTTTGGATATCATGGTAAACTGAAGTTATTGCTGGCCTAAAGAGGAAGAAAGAGTGTATGAGCCAAAAGGAAAGAAGAGGAAGAACGTGCAAACCTGCTATGGCACTCCCAATCATAGTTTGATAACATACTCAGTTCAGATGTCATATTGGTCAATGTTTCAGAGGCTTGGCAACCATACGGAAGGACACAGCTTCCCCTTATTATCAGAGCTGGAAAAAAATATTTCACAACTACAGCAGCTAAGGCTACTGGAAGGCTCAGTCCATAGCGGTTTGGGACTCTCAGTCAGTTAAAACAGAACTTGTGAAAATGTTATCTTACTATTTTATCATCAGGACTTCCCCAACATCAAGCAGCCTTGCATACATTACTATCATGTTAACTTTGTACAAAGTACATATATTAGTTGCTTCTTCTCTCAAGCTGACCTTTGCTGATGAAAAAACTGCCTACCTCACACTGAACACATTCTGAATGGACACCAATTATAACATCAGCATGTTCCCAGCATTCAGTTACCCCAAACATAGATGAGCTCCCTCAACTCCAGCATGATCTGTGAAGACTATTCACATTTTATAATCATTGCATCAACCTATTACCCAAAATGTATTTTACAACACAGAACTCAGATTCTTGAGAACCTCCAATTCTTTGTTTTGGGATGATAATGATGGGGGGGGGGGGCAGAAGAGTTTTATTCCACATAGTTTTGAGATATGTTTTAATTATAAACAGTGTCTGTCTAATGAAGGCTAAAAAAAAGAGCCAGTTTTCCCAGGAGGAGAGATGGTTTCTATACATAGGTCGCTCTTCCCCTTGTACATTTTATCACCTGTTCTCTACCTGTGGTGCCCTTGAACACATGCCTGACTGCATCTATTATTATTACAAAAAAATTTACCCTGCTCTTCAGCTGAAAAAGACTTCAGAGCAGCTTACAAAGATCTATAATAAGGTAGTTCCTGCCCTCAGCCTTACACTCTAAAGACACAGCACAAAAGGAAAAGGGATCAGGAGGGAGGAGGAAAAAAGCAAACTCCAGCACTCTTAGTTACCAAGCTCTTATAAGGGTTCTGGCCAAACTTTTCCACATTCCATAGAAATACAAATATTTCAGCAATAAAACTGTTCAAAAGTATATCAATACATAAATACTCAACTGTATTCTCCTTTAGATCGAAGTCTGGTGAGACTGTGGAAGTGCTGAACCAGTGTCTGGAATTAGTGATGGGCTGGATGAAGCCCAGTAAACGAAAACTCAGTTCTGACAAGACAGAGGTGTTGTGGATAAACAGTTTTTCCTGCTCAAGGAGGTAGTGTTGAGCCTGTTTTAGAGTGAGTTCCACTTCTCCCTAAGACAGGCTTCCCCAACCTGGCACCCTCTGAATGTGTTGGAGTGCAACTCCCATTATTCCCAGCCAACATGGTCAATATCTCCCTATCCCCTTTTCTACACCATGCATAATTTTGTACACTTATATCATGTCTCCCCTCACTTGCCTTTTTTCTAAGCTAAACAGTCCCAGCTGTTGTAACCTTTCCTCATAGGGGAGCTGCTCCAACCCCTTGATCATTTTAGTTGCCTTTTTCTGCAGTTTCTCCAATTCTTTTAGGAGTAGTGACCAGAACTGTGCAAAGTATTCCACGTGTGGTCGCAACACAGATTTGTAAAAGGGCAGTATGATCTTGGCAGTTTTATTTTCAATTCCTTTCCTAATTATGCCTAACATGGAATTTGCCTTTTTCACAACAGCCGCAGACTGGGTTGACATTTTCATCAAGCTCTCCGCCAAACCTCCAAGATCCCTTTTTTGGTCAGTCACCGCTACCTCAGATCCCATCAGCATATACAGGAAGTTAGGATTTTTTGCCCCAACGTGCTAATCTCGGGGCAGATGTAGCACATCTAGGGGCAGCCTCAGCAAATAAAAGTAAAAAACAGACAGACAGTTCACCCATCGTCCATCTCTGAGCAAGGGAGTGCATGTCTGGTGTTTAACAGCTTCTGCATGAACTTATCCTCAGCAATTCAACCACAAAAATTCATGACCAAATTCGTATATCATAATATAGCCTGAGACATCTCTTCCCAACTCCACCCCAGTGCATGCATCAATATAGCACCCACCCAGCATTTGACTCCCAGTATGCTCATCAGGATATTTCAGTGGCCATGTGTTTTACCCTAGCAGCACTAATTTTCAAAACTGTTGCATTCAAGGTATTACAGGTCCAGCTGAATAAGAGAGAGAGAGAGAGAGAGAGATTTGGTGGACATACTAGATCCTTTACATTGCATTTGGATCACACCTTCAAGCTTGTCTTTAAGGCTGCAACTTATAGTTTGATGGCAACAGCTTTACTTTCATTATTGAGAGCAGGGGTTCTCCCACTAGAAAATGTGTTACTTTTATAGGACTTTTGCTGTGCAACCCTATATATGTCTACTCAGAAGTGAGTTCTATGGGGCTTTCTCCCAGGTAAGCGGATATAGGATTGCATGTTTAGACAGAAAAAAGCCCTACATGGCTGGCTGGGGAATGCTAGGAGTTATAGGACTTTTTCTGTCTAAATATGCAAAGGATTGCGCCCTTAATTTCCCAATGCAAATTACTGTCTGGCCTTGACAACAACCATGAGACTATTTCCATTTTACTGCCCATGGAGGGAGTTAGGACTTTAAGCCAGATCTTCAAGACCAACTCTCTATCCGCTGGAACCCACTGCCACCCTACATATAGCTGGAGAAAATAAAGGACTGACAGGCTGAATGGAGAGCACACAACCACTGCCTAACAATGAGAATGTATAATAAAACATAGAAATTGGCTTCCTAGAGAATAATCTAAAGATATTGCCAAGATCCTACAAAGCTTGGCTTTCATTTTAAAAACAGGAACATGTTTCTACCCTTTCAGTGAATGGATCACAACCGGAAAGGAATGTATATGAGACTTAAGAGTGTCCAAGGGCAATGATCCAGTTGCTTTCTCTCCCTCTGAGCTTGAAATACAAATTTATCACATCAAGTAAACATATGCAAATGCATACATACTTCTTCCTTTTGATGAACTATGGTATTGGAGTTTTAGAATTTAGGTTTTTTAAAAATATACACACAATTTAGCTTCATGATAATCACTGAAATATATTTGGAGATTAGGCAAGGATGGAATTTTAGCCTTCCTCAATACCCAACCAACGAAGTGATACTGATCCTTTAGCTAGTTATCAAGATAGAAAATAAATGTGGAGTTCTTCTTTCTGAAAGAAAAAAAATTACAAACCCATAAAAAATGAAAGAAACATCAACATCAATTTGTTATTGGCTAAAGGTTACAGCTGTGTTGTAATTCAGAAGCTAGAAAGGGCCTTCCAGCTGGGATTATAAAGTGCTTTGTTTAAGGCTCAAGCCAGAGCAACACAAAGACTTGCAGTTATAGAAGGTGTGGAATGTTAAGCCAATTCACTCCTGCAATTTGCTGATTTTCTTTAATCTTTTGTTTTTAATTAATACAGTTTCTCCCTCCCCCCTTTTCCCCTTCTCTCCTAGGCAGTGACATTTGAAGAGGATCTTATCCAAAGCCCTTTTCATCCAGGTAGTGCTGGAAGAGCTGTGCCTCGGGTTTCTTGAAAGGTAGCCTATTTGTTTTGTGGCAGCTATCTGAAAGCTCTGATCAATGGTAGTGGGTAGGCATCTAGATCTACTGATGCAGCAATCCCCAATGTTAAATACATTTCATATTTCTGCCTGCATATATTATATTAATGCTAGCTTTTCGCTTCTCATAAATCCTAGGAGAGCACCTTTTGAAGGAGGAAGAGTTGAAAGGCACAAGGGGATTAGGGCTTTATGGAGCCAACAGATATTTCTAAGGAAGGAGACCGCTTTTCATCCTGCTAAACTGTGC
Source organism: Heloderma suspectum (assembly GCF_057233095.1). Taxonomy (NCBI): domain Eukaryota; kingdom Metazoa; phylum Chordata; class Lepidosauria; order Squamata; family Helodermatidae; genus Heloderma; species Heloderma suspectum. The sequence goes on along the minus strand of NC_139459.1, from coordinate 267,251,159 downwards.
AGGCAGGCAGGCAGAGAGAGATGGGAAGGAAGTGCCTTTAGGGTTTCAGGCAGTTTCAGGTCTTTTGGATCCTGGTATGAGCCAGACCACCATCAGCACTGTACAGGTCAGCACACAATACAGCCTTCCTAACCATCCTGCCTGTCATTCGTGCTTCCTACATTCTACGAACAACATCTCTTTCAAGGAGAAATAAACCAATAGTTACCAGCAGCCCCCTCCTTCAGCCAGGAATCTCTGGGATACCCAGAGTAATTCAAGAGCAGCAGCAGGAGGTGGTTCTTTGGCACCGCTCTTGCTCCCAAGCTCAAATGCCAGTACAGAAAGAAGGCAACAGATGCCATCTTTTGAAGAAACTCTTAGCTGTGTTTATACTGTTTGCAAAGAGGGCTGAAATGCATAAAGGCTGTTGCTAAGGTGTGATCGCTACCTCCCCACCCCGATCCAAGGCACCTTGCTTTAAACTTATAAAAATGCAATGGTGATCAATTAGAAACACATGCTCAATGTTATACTAATATAATGACTATCTTACAAGATACACATGACAATCGGGGGGGGGGGGGGTTTGACTACCTGAACTAAATGCCTGCTCTCTCTAAAAGTCTATTTTTCAGATTATTTGCAGTAACTCCATTGCTAAAGATTAGCTTAAGCACTGGTGTCTCAGATTTAATATTCCTCCCAATTAATCTGTGGCAGCATTAGGTATTTTAATCATGGCTATCCACCAATTCACTCAGTATCTTCAGGCTTGAATCCTCAAAGTTCTTCAAAACTGATAAGAGCACCAATCTCTTTACTTGAAAATTTAATTGCCTGTATGTACATTTTATACATTTTCATCATATTCTGCTTAAAAATGACATCAGTGCCCCTGCTCCAGGTAACCAGTTCCACTTTTAATTTAGGAGACAGTTACAAGGATGACCTCACCAGGCTGGATGTTAGAGACCAACACATCACTTATACTTAACACTCTTTTGGGTTAAGGTTTTACACTTCAGCCATGAAAATGGCTAACTGCCTTAGTAAGGTTAGACGCATACACACTGCTGTTGTAACACTGGTATTACCACCCGCGATGCCATTCTGGCATTAATACATCAGGAACTTGCATGTAAGACATCATACTAAGGGTGCTTCCAAATGGAGGGACCCTAGCCCTAACTATCAGAAGGCATTGTGCAGCTAGTCTGTCTTTTCTTTCCTAACGTATTTTCTGCAGTAAGAAAAAAAGTGGTAGGCTTAAAAGTGGATGATGATGACATCTGGACCCTACATAAAATTCCATGAATAAGGCAGGGTGATCACACATTAAAGCCTATCTGTCAGCACCCCAGGCAACTCCCACCTTTTCTCCATAGCTCGCCAGTCACAGTGAGGTATAGCTAGTACTCTGTACAAAATCCAACAACTTAATGCAATAAGGCTGCCCTCCTATACCCACTTACCTGGGAGTAAGTCCCATTGAGCTCAATGGAACATACTTCTGAGTAGATGTGTGTAGGACTGCACTGTAAATATCACTGACAGAAACACAAGTCAGTCAGATGGCTCCATTTTTGTCACAAACAGTAAAGGAATTTTATAATTGATCTATTTGTTCTAAAGTAGAAGGAAACTAGGTTAGCTTCCCTGCTCCCTCATGACATCCCATCTAAAACCATCCTTGAGCCAAAGGTATCAGATTCTACAGGAAATTCCTGGCCACTTTCCATCACCTGTGTGGATGGCCACTTTGCCACCTCTTCTCTAATCTTTGGCATTGGGATACAGCCTCTCCTGACATAAAGAAATTGCAGCTTCAGGCATGAGCTTACCAGTGAAGAACAAAGCAACACTCATAAACACAAGACAGTATTAGGAAAAGCCCCCTTTGATATTCTGTATAAATCACTCCAGGTTAAGCTGCCATCCAAGGGATGCTGAGAGGATCAGTTAATGAGTGTGAAAGCACTTTGAAGATGAAAAGCAATCTAAGCGCCAAGTATTATTTCAAATTGATATTTATGTATGCTGCGTTTTCGTATTTTTTAGGATGTGCCTCAGCAAGCTAAGAGCTCTCTTTATCAGGAAAGTCTCCAGAGCAATTGGTGGAAATAGAATTTGTTAGATTATGAAGGCACAAGCAAAATTTATACTTGAACTGTTATTGGATGGGTGGGGGAAATTTACTGCGATACAAACATCACAGCAATGGCTGTTTAAACAGCGAGGGGAAAATCAAGGTCCAAAACACAGTAAGTGTGTGTGTGTGTGTGTATGTGTGTGTGTGTGTATGTATGTGTGTGTGTGTGTGTGCATATATATATATATATATATATATAAATAAAAGGAAGACAAATGCAAAGGAAAAGCAAAGCAACCAAGTTCTCCACCCAGCAAGGGCCACCAGAGGCTGCACTACTTTCTAGGACCACTCCTTCTGCTCCCCACCCCCATCACCACCACATGGGTCTCAACAACACACTGTGGAAGACAAAAGTTTTGCCAGTTCTCAGGAATTTGGTGCGAGGTGGGGGGAGGGAAAGATAAATCTTCCCCAGAGACAGTAAAAGCGACTTCCAAGGTGCCCCTCCCGCTCTGTTATATATAGGAACAACAGCCCCACACACACAGCCCCAGAACTAGCGCGGGGTGGGGGGGGGGGAGGCAAGAAAGTGGGTTGGGGTGCGGTAGTACCCTAAACCACAGGGAGGCGGAGGGGAAGCTTTTGCTACTCCAGGCCCTTCCCTCCTTACTCGAGGGGTGCGCCGAGTCGTCGCCGGCTCACCCCCCTCCGTCCTTTGTCCACAACCCCCCACCCGCTCCCCTTCCCCACAGCCAGGCAGGGTTCGCCTTTGAGGCCTGGGCGCCCCTCCCCCGCCCCGGAGGGAGACCAGCAGCCCGAGCCGAACCCTGGGCTCGCGCTCGAGTTCCAGCGGGGCCTGCACGCGCTCCCGGCGCCCTCGCAGCCCCATTCATTAGCCGGCGAGGAGAGCAGCAGCTGGAGCTGCTGCCGGCCGCCTCTCCCCCGGCGCGGCGGCGGCGGCAGCAGCAGCAGCCCGCCGTAACGTACCTGTTGTCTGCGAGGCTCCAGGGCGAGCCCAAGCGCAGCACCTGAGGAGCCGGAGGAGGAGGAGGGTGGCAGGCAGCAGCTGAGGCAGGCAAGCAGGCTCGCTCCCTCGGTGGATTCCCGGACGCCTCTTCGCGGGCAGCTCGCAGGAAGGCTGCCGCGCTCCGCTCAACGCCTGCCGCACAGGCAGCAAACAACAGCCGCCGCCGCGAGAGAGGGGGCCGGTGCTGGATGCATTCGCAGCGTCTCCTCAAAGGCCACAACAGGCTCTGCGGGGAGCACCGAAGAGGAGCTGGAGCTGCCGCGCTTAACCCTTTCCAGGCCGCCCCCAGCTTAGCGAGAGAACCTAGCGACCGCCCGCCTGCCAGCTAGCTCTTCTCTTCCTCCGCTGCTCCCATCAGATTTGATCCGCCCCTCCCCCTCCCCCTCCCCCTCCCCCTCCCGAATCTCCACATACCCGGGGCCAAGGTTGTTTCAGTCTTCTTAGCATTCCGTCCGTATTATTTCTTTTATGTATTTGTTGGCTGAGATATCGAGGCTGCCATGTGGAAATCCCAGCTTCTGTTGTCCTTTCCCTACGGGTCTGCTCGGGAGTAAACAGTTAGGATTTTACAGCTCGGAGCCGAAATCCACTGGCACTCTCCCGTGATCATCCGCTGGAACGTAAAGCGTCGATGCCACGAATACTGACTTACTAGCTGCCGAGTGAAAAGTCCCATCGAACACAACAGGGCCTACGTCTGGGTAAACGGGCAAGTAGCCCGCGCCACTGATTTCGGTGGGATGTTCGTGCGGCGACTGAATGCGCTTAGAATCGCAGCTTCAGGCACATGTGATCTAGTTTAGTTGCGCCGAAATCCGCGGGGATCGATTACATTCCAAGTATTCGTGCTTATTAAGCGGCCATAGTGCACTGACCTCTTTTTGGGGAACACCGTGCTGCGCAGACCTCAATGGCATTTCCACGAGGCTACTCGGAAGTAAGTAGTGCATTACAGCAGGACTCCACATAACTCACAGTCTCCTGATTTGCAAGGGGGGAAAGTGCTTGTCCAGATGGTTTCTTCCCCTTTCAGGTCGGTTTGTAGGCCCCTTAAACAAGAAGGTGAAGATGGCAGAAGTCCTATAAAGAAGAGACACCAAGTAGGGACAGTTTCCTGTGTGGCAGTACCTTGTTGGGCTTTGCCACCCATACTAACTCCACTGGTCCAAAACAGATTGACAGAGTCCTCAAAAGCTTTGCAGGTGTCTGGACCACTGAATCTTTCCATCTTCTCTAGCACAGGGTGGGCAAAAAGTAGTTCTCCAAATGTTTTGGACTTCAAAATGTTTTGGACACCCAGCGTTCCTGACCATCTACCATGCTGGCAAGAGCTTCTGGGAGGTAGTCCAAAACATCTGGAGGTATATCTTCTGCCCACCCTTGCTCCAACAGTACCCTCAAGGTGGCATTACCCTTTTTAAAAAAGGTAACAAGATGTTTTACAAGTACGCAGGGATGTAAATAAGACATTTATCAACTTGTTGTATCAACTGATCCATTTTGCTAACAGGAAACACTGAGGCCTAGATTAGTCCCAAAGACAAACAGTGAATCCATGGCAGAGAACGCCAAATCTGTGCAGAGCATATTACTCAAGAATATGAACCAAGCCACATAACTCAGGTCTGGTGGTTTAATGGAGCACAACTCCCAGACTTTTTCAGCAGGAGCAGTGATGTTATCTTTTGAAGCACCTGGATAATTGATAGACCCACCTTGCTCTGGCAAGTGAATTAGGTGATAATGAGGCTTCCAAGTTGTACTACTGCTTGTGACATATTAGCATGTAGTAAGTCAGAGTATGAAGGAAATAATCAAACATAGGATGGATACTTATTTTCTTTGATGGAGTTCCTACTTCACTCTAGGAGTCTAGATGGAAACATTTCTTTGCACAACCATTTGCCTTTCTAATTAAAAGCTAATGCTGGCTGAATATTTTTTTGTTAAAGCTCAATGTGTTTTACAGGTTCAATCTATGTAGTCAGAAGTAAGCATCATTGCTTACCCCCAGGTAACTGCATAGGATTATAGTCTTGCTGAACCTAATAAATTGGGCATCCTGCTGTGTACTGCTGCTCTTTGCTGTGTGCGCACATACACACTGAGTGTCAAAGTAAGCTCCTGCACTTCACGATTTGCCATTACACAGGAGGTGGGGAAGTTGTGGCCCTCCAGACATTGTTTAACTGCAATTCCCACCAGTTATTGTTTGTAGTATCAGGGCATGTTGGTCCTAGCTTATGAAGTGTCCTGTGCATACAGCAGAGACAGGGACTGTGTGGCCCTTCACATGTTGTTGGACTGCAACTCCCATCAGCCTTAGCCAGCATGAACATTGGTGAGGGATGATGGCAATTTCAGTCCAACAACATCTGGAGGGCCACATGCTCCAAATGCCTGCATTACACCATTGCTCAGGTCAAGCTGGATTTATGCATTGTATGGTCAAATAATTATGCATGTTAAAAACACACACATTCTCTCTGTCATCAGGATACCCTACTGAATGGGGTAGGGTGTGATATGGGGAGAGCTTTCAGCGGTCACACCATAGCCTGTGCCATTGAGCAGCGTCCCTCAACTCTCTGTGTAGCATTTTGTGGGGCTTCCATGGGGAAGATGGAGCAGGGAAATCTGCTTTGGCTAGCCCAGTTGCACATACCTACATCTGGATCAAACCCAGTACATCCCACTGAAATTAATGGTGGGACATATCGTGACTGAGTAAACACATTCAGAATTAGAGCATTAATACCACGTTGTGATAAAAGTAGAATGCACTCCTTGCACATGTAGTGGGAGCTGATGATGATAAGGCAGTGTGGAAGTCATACAGGCTGGAGACTTCTACAAAGGCTGCTTTTTTCTTTCTTTCTTTCAGTACTTTTTTCTTGTGGACCTGGATGGAAAGGGACAGATCAAGTAGGATGTTGGTAACTGAGATTCAGTACTGCCATTTGTGTATGTATGTGTGTATGTATGTGTGTGTGTGTATATATATATATACACACACACACACACACACACACACATACATACATACTTGGTTGCTCAATAGGGACGCCTCCAAAAGATTTTAACTTTTTGGCAGATGATTTATTCTGCAAATGTTTCAGTACTGTGAGTCACTACCTCCAGAACAAATCCACATTTCAAAAGTTTCCAAGATGGAATGAGGCATTTCAAAATCTGCCAGTAAAGTCAGCTTCACAATGTAAAAGGGCATATATGAACTGGACCTCAAGTGGCAATGTTAAGATGAAATATGCAGTTGGCTAGCTCGAGGGCTCCTTTCTTGCCAATTTGATAGAATGACTTCCATACTCCATCTTCTTCTGAGCAATGAACGTAGCCAGTGACTATGAAATACACAATGTATGTACCCATCTGTCTGACTGTATGTGGGGTGTACTAACTAGTCATCATGAGGAGATGATGATTTTTACACATTTAAACTTTCCCTCCTTGCCTGCTGAGAACTAGGGACTGCCTCTCCTATCCCCCAGCGACCTCCACCAAGTTTGCTGTTTCTCTGCAGCTACTAGCAGTGGGAAAACAGCAATCTTGGAGGGAGGTCACTGCGGGTTGGGAGAGGCTTTCACTTCTCCCATCCGCCATCAGTCACCACCAAGATCACTCCCCTCCCCGCCCGCCACGGTCCAGCTGGGTTGTGGAGAAAAGTGGGTGGAGCTCCCGGCAGCCACACTAGGAGCATCAAAAGCACCCCACATGCAGCTCATGGGCTGTGCACCCCTGCTTTAAAGCCTTAAATAGGTTTGGACAAGTTACATGAAGGGCCACCTTCACTTTTCATAGCCTACTTCATTTTAAGATCCACAATAGAGGCCCTTCTCATGTGCCTGCCTCTGAGAGCAATTAGGTTTGTGGCACAAGAGAAAGAGGCTTTTCTGTGGCGGCCCCAGATTTGTGTGATGTATTACCAGCTGGGGTCTATCAGGCCCCACCATTACATGCCTTTAGAAAAACCTTAAGGGCCCATTTGTTTGGGCGGCTTTCCCCTGAGATATTTGTTATTTGACTGCTGATGATCTTTAGCTAAATTTATTTATTTGATTTTTGTACATTTGGGGGCTGGATGTTTGTTTTTATTATTGCTGCCAAAGCTGCCTTTAAAATATTTGAAAGAGATTGTAATTATATACTTAGGTATGCAATCGAATCATGTGCACACTTACTTGGATGTCAACACGGTGTTCAATGGGGCTTACTCCCAGGTAAGTATGCATAGGGTTGCAACCTTCTTTTCAACTGGAGATAAGGACTCCTGGAGTTAAGGTAGTTTCTGACAAGAGATTTGCTGTTGTCATTTCACAGATGCAGAATGAATCTCCTTTTCATATATACCAGCCTTCCCCAACGTGGCACTCTCCAGATCAGGACCAGCCTGCCCATGAAGCAGAATGAGCTAGCAGAGCTGGAAGAGTGATGAACTGTGCTGCTGCCTGCAGCCTGGACAGCCCACCGCCACCCTCAGAGTGGGTGCTCTGGAAAGCAGTTTGGAGCAGCCACTGGCCCTCTGTTTCTGCAGGGCTCTGGATCTGTCGCAAGATCTTAGCCGTATCTTGCAACATCTCATGAGAGTCCCTGCGCAGCAGCAAAGGTAAAGAGGGGACGGACACATGTGCAGTGGCAGCAACAACAGGAAGGAAAGCAGGGGGGGAGTTGCATGGGTTCTGCTTCAAGCAGCAAGACAGCTCAGGCTGGGCCTGCTCCAGATGTTTTAAATGTGTTGCCTGGGGCTGATGGGAATTGTCACTCAAAACATCTGGAGGGCACTGTGTTGGGGAAAGCTGGTAAATGCCATTACAATTCAAATCTCCCTCTTGTGAAAAGAATAATGTTCCATTCAGGACGGCATGATAGACTTCCGGTCAGAGCCAATGTCGCCCTCGCAGCATTCCGCGGAGCCTCAAACAGCTTTTTAAAAGGTTGAAAAACCTTCTCATCTCCCCTCTGGAATTAAAGGGGGGGGCAAGGCAGCATCTGGATGAGATCTTGGAGAAAAGTACTCTCCGCGAAGCAGCGGGGGGGCTGGATTCCGAGACTGCCCTCCCAGAGCTTAATCATCACAAAAAGCTGTTTTGAAACTCCTATCTAATAGGAGAAAACAGGGCTGACGTGTTCCATTGTAATATATGGATTAAGAAATATCAGCAACATCCGAGGGATGGTTTAAGAAATATCAACAATATTTGAGAATATTTGAGGACCTGCAAGATTTGTTTGAAGAGAAACATGGCTACAGCAAGGAGAAAGAAAGGAACTGTGTTACCCCTCACTCCCCCCATACCTCCTTTGGCAAAGGCTCTGAGAACCAAAGATACAGGGGAGTTATTTACTCTGATAAAAACTTTATCTTCGCAATTTGCAGAGCAAGCTAAGAGGTTGGATTCAATTCAAAATTCCATCACCGCCCTGCAAGGGGCTGTGGATTTAATTAACACTTCTTGGCAAAAAATGGAGGCAAAGGATAACGAGCTGCAAGATAGGCTGACAACGAACGAAACTACAACACAAGCTTTTTTCAAAAATGTCTCTGTCAGAATTTCCCAACTGGAGGCTTTCACATGCAGATCCAATGTACATATTATTGGTATTAAAAATTTGCCTAGTGATGTAAATTTGCCTACCTTTGTAGACAAGCTTTTGCATGAGATACTCCCTGTGCCATCTGATTATTTACTTGATAATGAGCAGGCATTTCGTGTGCCAAATACTAAAGGGACTGGCTATACAATTATAGTCCAATTTGCAAGAATCTCCACAAAGAATTATATCCTGCATTTGGCAAAAGAGGGTGGAAGTCTTTTCTGGAAACAAGATAAAGTTATGTTATTTCCAGATTACATCAAAGAGGTGGCTGATAAAAGAAGGCAATTCATCAAGGCAAAAAATTTGGCAAAACAAATGAACTTACAATATCACTTAAAATATCCTGCTACATTTTGCATTGTTTCTGAAGGTCAGATGAAGTTCCTAAATCATGAAATGGCGGAGGCATGGCTGAACATAAAAATGCGTGAGATTTCTGTTCCAGCCCCATTACTGGAATCTTTAAACAAGTTTTGTTAACTGTCTATATTTAGTCTCCATGATTCAGGCTAGGCCAGAGATAACTGATTATACATATATTCGTTTGCTTTCTTTCATTTTTCTTCTCTTTTTCTTTAAATTCTCGTTCTCTAAAATGGATATATGCTGTATTTAAATATATTGTTTGAGGGTGTATTGTGCACACTCATTTATATATCTAGTATAGAATATATTACTGACTGTTGTAAGGTTGCTTCCAAGCTTTATTATTATATACTATTATAATTTCATCTTTTTATTATTATCATTACTATAAGACTACTTAGTAAGATTTTTGGTTGGTTAAACTGTTAAGCTTTATTATTACTATTATATTCTAACTTAAGGGCAATATATGGTTACTGGGAATGAATTGTAGACCTGCTTCCTTGCAATAAGGCTGATGATATGATATTGAAATGTAAGGTTGATTATTAAATTGTAATATTGCTAATGTTATAGGTATAGTTTTTAAAGAAGAATGGGATCTGAAGCACATGTGTATTGGAGTTTAAATTTAACCCTTTAAAAAATAAAAGATTCCTTTTTTTTTCCTTTCCTTTTCTTTTCCTTTCTTCTCCTTTTTGTTATTGTTGTGTCCTCCTAAGAATATTGTATTGCTGGGAAAGTGTAGTTACTGATCAGATTGTTGGTATTGTTTATTTCATTTATAAAGACAAAAATAAATAAAAAGAATTTTAAAAAAAGAAAAAGGACAGCATGATAAAAGCTCTGGACTGTCTGGAAAAGTCAGGACAATTGCCAAGCCTGCACCCAGCTCCACACAAACCGTGGCACGATAGAGGCCCATGCAAAGCCATTGCGTGGCAGAGAATTAGGTGGACAGGAAGAGCAACTGTATTGACGTGAGAAATGGAAATAACATTCTAAGGAAGCTTGACAGAAGAGGATTGCCAGGCCCAGGGCACTGCTGTAGCTTCACTGGCATAAACCACGCAAGCCCTGTCTTGTACATCTCTCTGCTTTCTAACATTAGCGTTCCATCACTGGTGGTGTCTAAGATCTGATCTGATAATATTCAGCAGATGCATAAGAAGAGGCTTCAAACAACATTGTAAAACGCGCACGCGTGCGCGCACACACACACACATCAGATTGTAATGCTTAACTGAATTTGCTCATTTTCAGAGACGGCAGAATTTTAAGCAATGGTTTTCAGAAAGTGTTCTGTGGAGCCCAGGGTTTCCTCAGAAACTTAGGAGAGGTTCCTCAGTTAGGACTTCAGTCATGGCAGGCAATTCCTTGAAAGACAGCTTATCCACCATTATTCTTCCCCTATGCAGCATGCTGGCTCCAGCCCCAGTTCCCATGGCTGGGTCCCTTGGGCAGCTGCTGGGGACCCCGCAGGGCCCACCAGCACTCATCCATGCCTTGGGGTCCCCAAGCTGAGCAGCTGGGTCTGGAAACTACCATTTTAATTTCCCCACAATGCTCCCAATGTAGCATCACTCCAGAAATTTAAATAGTGGCTCCCACCCAGTGCTGACAGGAATACTGATGCTGTTTACCACTGCCACCAGGTAGGCCTACCTGAGGGCGCTTTGCTGAGGGCCCCTTCAGAACTGGAGCTGGTCCTGAATGCAGAACTGCATGATAGAGGTCCGTATTCTCAACTCATGCAGGCCAATAGTACAGCTCAACTGGCCCAACTACGTTTTACTATGCGTTTGTATTTTAGGTTTTGTTTTGTGAACCAGCCAGAGAGCTTCGGCTGATGGGCAGTAAAGAAATGTAATTAATTAAGGGCTCACCTGTCAAATTCCAGTTTAGAGATAAAGAACTATACGAACTGTTGCCCATCATATCAGCAGTTGGCCCCTGGACAGCAGACTGAGCAGGCAGGCAGGCAGGCAGGCACACAGTACAAGTCACTCTGTCACAGTCTTCCACAATATGGTATGTACTGTATTTCTATTTAAATTACAATAATTTCTAAATGTGCATCCATACATATCAATTAGCATATGCAAATACCTCCCCTCTTTTTTTGCAACGTATTTTCCCTTTTTTGGCGATTCATAAGTAGCCACCTTTCTCTTCCCCCATGCTCTGGATGTCCCTGCTACTGACTTGACAGCAGAGTGATTTGCGACATGATGACTTCACCAACATGCAGGGGTTCCATGGCAGATGCAATGTGGTTCTTCAGCAGAAAAGTCAATATGGACTGGATTCGTTCAATGAAGGCAGAATGTTTGGAAACCACTGCTTTAAAGCAACCCATTTTTGCCCATCTGGCAGTAAATTTACTTAGCGCTGACATAACAAGGGGAGGCGTTGCAACTCCCCCGCCAACATATAGGAAGGTGACATCGCTACATCATTGGCTCTCAGTACCTAAACAGAATGTATCCAGAGTATCCAGGCAGTCTTGATGACAAAGCTACTTGCATGTTCAGCTACTCAGGCCTTTCCCTGTGTTTACCGTTTTGACCAACAGAGGTCAAAACAGGGAAGGCGATAACTTATTTGCCTGGGAGTGTGTAAACGAAGCTGTTTAAGGGATCTGCTCATCCAGATATAACAGGGCTTTGCCCACAGGCAATCAGCTGATAGTGGAAAAAATATGCAGGTGTTAGTCATTTGTTGTGGGGATATTTTCCCCAGGGTAACCTGTTGTAGTTTTATCATATTTTTTCAGCATTCAAACAGCAATATTTGTTGCTGGCAGCAGGGTTGCCAACTGTCTAGGGTAGGGGTAGGCAACTTGGTACCCTGCAGATGGTTTGGACTACTTCTCCCATAACCCCTAGCCAGCATGGCCAATGATTAGGGATTCTGGGAACTGTAGTCCAAAACATCTGGAGGGCACCAGATTGCCTACCCCTGGTCTATTGAGTGGGTGGAGGAATAAGCCTAGGCCTGCTCCTGTGCTTTTAAGAGTGGTCTGATATGCAGAAATCAAGAAGAGAAACGTTTTAGGGCATATAGCTAAACATCATCACGGGCTATTTGCTTCACATCAAACTCCTGTAAAGCGGAAATTTTCTCCCTGCCTTTTCAAGTTAGCAACCATAGTTGTCAGGAAAATATTCTCTCTCTCTCTCTCTCACTCACACACACACACACACACACACACACACACACCAGTGCATCAACCAGTGAAGATTTACCAGATTACAAGGAGGCTCCTCCACCTCATAGCAAATCAGGGATAGTATGGAGTTCTAAGCACTTATTACTTGTGTTATCTTTGGTTTGCAATGCTTCTTCGCAAATATTCTGGCACCTGCAAGCTCTGATCATATGCAGAGTTCCTTTCCCTCAAGGAGAAAGGTTTTTGGAAAAGGAAGCTGAGGGCAAAGTGCTCCTGAGTCTGTACAAAATGGCACTGGCTGCCTCCGTGGTTCTGAGGAAGCCAAGCAGCACATAGTGCATCCATTCGCTTTTACAGCTCACATGTGCACTACATTACGCATGCAGCCATCACCCCATGCCTTAACACATCTGCAACACACGCATGCACCTTAATAACAAAAATAGCCCAGATTGAACTTCTGGGTTTGTATTGTCCAGTCCTGACCAATGTCCAAGGGGGTATTCTGGCGAAATTGATAAAATGTGTTTGCTTCATAAATGTCTCTGCTCAGAGATGTGTACAGTGGCCGCAAGTGAGCAGTTCTAGAAACTGGACTACATGGTCCACCTGGGGATGGAGAGAGAGAAGAATCTCTCAGGAAAAGGCACCGTGACCTTTTCAGGAGGTATTTCTTCTATGTCTACAATTCTGCTCAGCACACACACAGACACTATGAAAGGAAGCCCTGTGCGTGCGTGCATGCGTGCATGAGTTTAAATCACTCCGTGTGACACTGGTCTTGGATGGATTATCCTGAGTTATGTGATAATCTCTCAACGAAAGGATTCCCCAACACTGTGATTAGCCAGGAGAGGAATGTGTTTGATGCTCTGTTCAGTGATATGTTTCCATAAAGTCCTTTCTCTCCCCCCGCCCCCGAGATGCAGAGGCAAACTTGGTGGGATGCCCTGGAGGGCCGGATGAGGTGGCATGCTTTGGGAATAATTGGGATGCCTGGCTGATGTCTTCTTCTTCTAAGAACAATCCCTTTCTTTTCCAGTTGGTGCGCTTGTGTGTCCTCATGCATGTCAGATTTTTTGAAGCCAATTCACTCTGAGGCTTCCCTACCACCTAAACAGGGATTGAGAAGAAGCTGCTGGCTCATCAAATAATTTCCACTTTTCATGCTCCAGTTGAGAGATGAGGCGCAGATCAGCTTCAACGGCCAGCTGCATGTTGGACTTTGCCTCGCTACAGTTTTTGCTCTAGCCTGCAGAGAATTCCCTTCATTCTTGGGGGGGGGGGGGGGAGTTAGGGGCTTGGAAGGGAGGCCCAGATTTGTCCTAATTCACTATTTTCTCCCTGCCTCCCTTTTTTCCCCTGCCTGGAGGCTCCTCGGGACTGTTAAGTCATGTACAGACAAACTCAGAGCTATAGTAATGGTACCTAAAGTCATTTTCAGCATACAGAAGCAGTCACGTGTATGCATAAATCCTAAATGCCAAGACAAAATTATATTCAAGACACAACCAATGGCAAAGGATATATTGCGTTTTTGATGGAACAACCACCTCTCATTCCAGTTTTTTTAAGACAGATTTTTAAAAAAGATACACCCAGTGGTTGAAGATTTAAATTTTTATTCAGTTGCTCTGAGCAAAATAAATGTCCGTTCTTATCTGATTAGATTGCACTGGGCACATGCTCAAACTTCTGAGCAATGACTCATCTGGTAACCTGTGGCAAATACAAATCTTCTGTAGGCCACTGTTCAGTGAAACCTTTGTAATTTGAAGTTATTTTCTTTCTTTCCCACCATTTTTTGCAGGCTAATGATTTACTATAAATGACTAACCAGGCAATCCTCTACATTAAGTCCCAGTGAGTTTGGTGGAGCTTACTTCCAAGTAACTGTGTACAGAATTGCAGCTTAACATAGGTACAGATTAGTAAAAGATTGTCGAGCCTAGGTAACCTGTAGTCTTAAAAGCAAACCTGTGTAACAGGGATGGGCAACACTTGGCCCTACAGATGTTTTAGCTTACAACTCCCATCAGCCCTAGCCAGCATAGCTAATAGTGAGAGATGATGGGAGAGGACAAGACATCTGCAGGATCACAAGTTGCCCACTCCTGCTATATTTGTTTGTGATATCGTATGTTCGTATGAAACTACCAGGTTAGACCATTGGTCTAGCTAGCCCAGAATTGTCTAGTTGAACTGGGCTTGGCTTACCAGGGCCTCGCCTGTTACCCAATCTGTTTAAATGGAGATACCAGGGATTGAACCTGGGACATTCCACATGAAGAGTTTTTGCTCTGAGCTATGCCCCCCCCCCCCCGCTACAAACCTACCATCATAAAGCCTCTAGCTTCCATGCACATGGTGGAAGGTCTATTTAATTATAAGTTCAAAAAGTCATATTGCCTCATTGCCTCCTTTGCTCCCTACCCTTTACTCCTTCAGCCTCCAAAGCTCACCTTACTCCCTTTCTGCCATTATACCATATCCAGGCCTTGAATGCCAGCTGCAGAGAGGAGGGTTTTTTCTCCCAGCCTGCTTTTTCTTTGTCTGCTTGTGTCTTCCCTTGCCATATTTGTGATGAAATTTCTCTTGTTCTGCTTTTGTTTTCGATGAATGAATTGCTTTGACATCGTGCAAGTGTACGAAAACAGCACCCAGCTGCAAAGGACAAGAAAAAGCGTATAATAATCTAAGGGTGAAAAAAACACAACATGTGTTATTCTTAGAGTCTGATATGTTTTGTACATGTTTTGAGTAAATCAGTTTAAGAATTCTTGCAGAACAATAAAAAGATAGAATCTTTCACTCATTCGGAATCAAAAGTACTTTAACAGAAAAAAAAGTGATTTCAAATCAACAGCTTTCATATATACTATTGTATGTACTATTTAGGGCATCTCTGTACCAGTGATTTGTAATGCAACTGTTATTCTGCATTCATGGTATTTTGTGGGTGCTTTACATGTTGTGTTTCTCCAGTGGTTTTCCTGCCTATCACATACTATTTCCAAATGGGAAAAATGCAGTATGTTTTCAACCCGCATCATAGCAGCACCATGGGCCTCCTGTGTATTTCTCCCATACAGCAAAAAAAACCACTTTGGGGTTGTTGGAGGCGCAGTCATGATGACGACAGCAGTGACGTTGGGGTGGTGGGCATGTTGGTATACTGACCTGTCGGCGTGCCACCATGCTGTGACTAAATGCAATGCACCGACTTTCGTTCCTGACTTCAGCTGATCATGCCACAATGCAGAATGGCCACCATGCCAGCAGTTTGGGGGGAAGCCAGTGCTTGCAGGGGCAGAGTTCCGGAAGTTCGGTGGAGGTTGCCGTCCACTCGCATTGCACATCCATCACAACCAAACCACTGGTAATCTGCAAGGGGAGGGAAAGATGCAGGAGCCAGGGAGGAAATATTGCGATGCCCCCAGTGCGTGTAATGGCTTTTTGCTGAAAAGTAGCCACCCTGTAAAAAGGTAAGGAATGTAATGTAATGAGATAGAAACAACGGTGTAAAGGAACCTGATCTATTCCTGCGATGAAACCAGATGGAGAAGGCCCTGGTATTGATGCGGATTTCTGCCCCCATGTGATGAACCCCTTGGTGAACACATTGCTTATATAAACTTAGGCAGCAATCCTATGTGCACTTATTTTTCAATAAAACCCTTTAACACAGTGGGACTTACTTCTGAGTAAACATGCATCGGATTGCACTGTCAGAATCTTAAAAGAGATATTATTTAAATGCTAATAGGTAAATTCAGAAGCTGACAAATGAGCGATACTGTCTAGGACAGCCATTTCACTCTTTTGCAGATATGGGGGAAGAAAATGTATGTTACACCATCAAAACAAGAGGGAACTAAAGCAAAAGTAATTAGCATCCTGTATCATAGGATAGCATATGTGCAAGATATAGAGAGCATACCTATGAACTTCTACCAGTTTCACTGTGACAACTGCCACAAAGAACCCTGGGAACTCTAATGGGGTAACAGCAGTGAGAACGCCCGGCGAGACATCCTCAGACATAGCTATGATTGTCTGGGCAGAGAGAGCGATGCCTACCATTGAAGGCGCACTCCTACAAGCACAATTACTTGGGAGTAAATCCCACTGAGCTCAAGGGGGCTTGCTTCTGGGCAGACATGCAAAGCAGCATGCTATGCATCTGTGGCGTAGATGTGGCCAGACACAGTCTCCCTTCAGTCTTAAGAGCCAAACTCATGCTTGATGCTGCAAGCGAGAGTGTCTGGAGCAGTGAATGCTGTCAAGCATGGAGTGGAAACAAATGTTTGTGAACATGCAGAGGACATGTGTGAGGGAACTACGGCAACCAAGATTCCCCAGCACATGCCCCCGTCTTGTTATAACACACATTTCTGCTTTACCCTTTACGGTACGTGCCATCCCAAAGGTTGGTGTTTCCATGGTAAATGCCATTGCCGCATGAAGTACAGATGATCGGCCTTAAAAGAAGGTGTCTACATTTGCCACTCTGGCCAATGTAGCTTGGGCTTATCAGAGGCAACCATCAAGGTCCCCACAGCCCCCCAGGCTACCTCCTAAAGTTGCTAGATGTAGTAGCCTGCCTGGTTCTTAAGATCTTCTGGAGCGACCCTTCTTTTGAGACCACCACCTTCAGAGGCACATTTGGTGGCGTCCCAAGAAAGGGCCTTCTCGGCGGCTGCTCCCAGGCTGTGGAACTCCCTCCCATGAGAGGCTAGGTTTGTTCTTTCTTTGATGTCCTGCTGGCAGGCAAATACCACTTTATTTAAGAAGGCCTTTAGCCTGTAAGTGGGTCTGTTGGGTTGCGTGGTGCTTTTAATAGTATTTTTTCCTGTAATTTTTATGTTTTTACTGTATTTCAATGTACTGATTTAATCCATTTTCATTATTTCTGTAACCTACCTTGAGTGGCATTTTTTAGTAGAAAGATGGTGTACAAATAAAATAAAATAATAGTGATAATTATTATTGATCTTGCACCATCAGAGTGCAAGTGGCACTGTACAAAGTGCAAAAGGAACACATCCCTGCCCCATGGAGCTTACAATCCAAAATTCAACACAAGGGAAAACAGCAGAGGAAGGGGAGGCAGAGCTAGCAGGGAAGCAATACGTGGTTTTTGCAGTTGTAGTTGCTTAGGCTTAGTCAGCCCCTTCGTGGATCACTGCCTTGTTGTGGCGAAGGGGCTTGCGTAACTCAGTGAAGCCATAAGCTATGCCGTGCAGGGCCACCCAAGATGGACAGGTCATGGCGGAGAGTTCTGACAAAATGTGGTCCACTGGAGAAGGAAATGGCAACCCACTCCAGTATTTGCCAAGAAAACCATCACAAGGCTAAAAGATATGACGCCGGAAGGTAAGCCCCTCAGGTCAGAAGGTGTACAATATACTACTGGGGAAGAGCAGAGGGAATTTCCAAGTAGCACCAGAAAGAGTGAAGCGGCTGGGCCAAAGGACACTCAGCTGTGGATGTGTCTGGTGGTGAAAAGAAAATCCGATGCTGTAAAGAACAATATTGTTTAGGAATCTGGAATGTAAGATCAATTAATCAAGGTAAGCTGGAGGTGGTCAAACATGAGATGGCAAGATTGAACATCGACATCTTGGGAATCAGTGAACTAAAATGGACAAGCATGGGCAAATTTAATTCAGGTGACCATCATATCTACTACTGTGGGCAAGAAACCCTTAGAAGAAATGCAGTAGCACTCATAGTCAATAAAAGGGTGGGAAAAGCAGTACTGGGGTACAATCTCAAAAATGATAGAATGATCTCAGTACGAATCCAAGGCAAACCATTCAACATCACAGTAATTCAAGTCTATGCCCCAACCACTGATGCCGAAGAAGCTGAGATTGATTGGTTCTATGAAGACCTACAACTCCTTCTAGAACTAACACCAAAAAAAGATGTCCTCTTCATAATAGGGGATTGGAATGCTAAAGCAGGAAGTCAAGAAATCACCGGGATAACAGGCAAGCACGGCCTTGGTGTACAAAATGAAGCAGGACAAAGGCTAATAGAGTTTTGCCAAGAGAACACGCTGATCATAGCAAACACTCTTTTCCAACAGCACAAGAGGCGACTCTACACATGGACGTCACCAGATGGTCAATATCGAAATCAGATTGATTATGTCCTTTGCAGCCAAAGATGGAGAAGCTCTATACAGTCAGTAAAAACAGGACCTGGAGCTGACTGTGGCTCAGATCATAAGCTTCTTATTGCAAAATTTCGGTTTAAATTGAAGAACGTAGGGAAAACCACTAAACCATTCAGGTATGACCGAAATCATATCCCTTATGAATGAATATACAGTGGAGATGAGGAATAGATTTAAGGGATTAGACCTGATAGACAGAGTGCCTGAGGAACTATGGGCGGAGGTCCGCAACATTGTTCAGCAGGAAGCAACTCAATCCATCCCAAAGAAAAAGAAATGCAAGAAAGCAAAGTGGCTGTCTGATGAGGCTTTACAAGTAGCTGAGGAAAGAAGGGAAGTGAAAAGCAAGAGAGAAAGGGGAAGATATATACAACTGAATGCAGATTTCCAGAAAATAGCAAGGAGAGAC
Organism: Heloderma suspectum; assembly: GCF_057233095.1. Classification (NCBI taxonomy): domain Eukaryota; kingdom Metazoa; phylum Chordata; class Lepidosauria; order Squamata; family Helodermatidae; genus Heloderma; species Heloderma suspectum. The sequence goes on along the minus strand of NC_139459.1, from coordinate 267,232,311 downwards.
AAGAAGGCCTTCTTAAATGAACAATGCAAAGGAATCGAGGAAAACAATAGAATGGGAAAGACTAGAGATCTTTTCAAGAACATCAGAGATCTCAAGGGAACGTTTTGTGCAAAGACAGGCATGATAAAGGACAAAGAAGGCAGGGACCTAACAGAAGCAGATGACATTAAGAAAAGGTGGAAAGAATACACAGAAGAACTCTACAGGAAAGATCTGAATGTCCCTGATAGCCATGAAAGTGTGGTCACTGAACTTGAGCCAGACATCCTAGAGAGTGAAGTCAAGTGGGCCTTAGGAAGCATTAGTAATAACAAAGCTAGCGGAGATGACAGTATTCCAGCTGAGCTATTTAAAATCCTAAAAGATGATGCTGTTAAAGTGCTGCACTCAATATGCCAACAAATTTGGAACACTCAACAGCGGCCACAAGACTGGAAAAGATTAGTTTACATTCCAATTCCAAAGAAGGGCAATGCCAAAGAGTGTTCAAACTACCATAGAATTGCGCTCATTTCACATGCCAGCAAGGTTATGCTCAAAATCCTACAAGCTAGGCTTCAGCAGTATGTGAACCGAGAACTACCGGAAGTACAAGCTGGGTTTCAAAGAGGCAGAGGAACTAGAGATCAAATTGCCAACATTCGCTGGATCATGGAGAAAGCAAGAGAATTCCAGAAAAATGTATATTTCTGCTTCATTGACTACGCTAAAGCCTTTGATTGTGTGGATCACAACAAACTGTGGCAAATTCTTAAAGAGATGGGAGTACCAGACTACCTTACCTGTCTCCTGAGAAACCTGTTCGAGGGTCAAGAAGCAACAGTAAGAACCGGACATGGAACAACCGATTGGTTCAAAATTGGGAAAGGAGTATGACAAGGCTGTATATTGTCGCCCTGCTTATTTAACTTATATGCAGAGTACATCATGAGAAATGCCAAGTTGGATGAACCACAGGTCAGAATTAAGATTGCCAGGAGAATTATCAACAACCTCAGATACGCAGATGATACCACCCTAATGGCAGAAAGCGAAGAGGATCTAAAGAGCCTCTTGTTGAGGGTGAAAGAGGAGAGTGCAAAAGCTGGCTTGAAACTCAACATTAAAAAGCTAAGATCATGGCATCTGGCCCCATCACTTCCTGGCATACAGAAGGTGAAGAAATGGAAGCAGTGACAGATTTTATTTTCTTGGGCTCCAAGATCACCGCAGAAGGTGACTGTAGCCATGAAATTAAAAGACGCTTGCTCCTTGGGAGGAAAGCTATGGCAAACCTAGACAGCATAGTAAGAAGCAGAGACATCACCTTGCCGACAGAGGTTCGTATAATCAAAGCTATGGTTTTCCCAGTAGCAACGTATGGCTGTGAGAGCTGGACTATAAGGAAGGCTGAGCGCCGAAGAATTGATACTTTCAAACTGTGGTGCTGGAGAAGACTCTTACGAGTCCCCTGGACTGCAAGGAGGTCAAATCAGTCCATCCTAAAGGAAATCAACCCTGAGTGCTCATTGGAAGGACAGATACTGAAGCTCAAATATTTTGGCCAACTATTGCGAAGAGAAAAGTCCCTGGAAAAGACCCTGATGCTGGGGAAGATTGAAGGCAAAAGGAGAAGGGGACGGCAGAGGATGAGATGGCTAGATAGCATCACCGATGCAATGAATATGAACTTGAGCACACTCCAGGAGAGAGCGGAGGACAGGAAGGCCTGGCGTGCTATGGTCCACGGGGTCACGAAGAGTCGGACACGACTTAACAACTAAACAACAACAAAGGCTTAATCAGAGGCTGAGTTATATCAGACAGCATAGGAAATAGGAAGTTATGCCAAAGGCTTCAGGGGAAAAGTGTGTTTTGAGGAGGGATCTGAAGGTAGTTAATAGTGGCAGCATTACCACGGCAGGCTCCAGTTTGAAGAGGACCCTGGGCACACTGCCTTCATTGAGCATCCCCTGCCCAACTTATTGGGTGCAGCAAGCAGTGGAGTTGAGAGGTGGCTACCCTGAGCAAGCAGACGTCTTAGTTCCCTGCCCCTGACCAACCTAGCTAGGCTGTAGCAGGGCCATTAGGAAAGGAATAAAAAGATGGTGTGCTCACTCACTCATTTGTTCAGCATAGCAATACAACATTGGGGCATTTGGGAAAGAATAAAAAGATGGTTCATCACCCAGTGATGATGACCAGGCATGGGTATTTTAAGAACAGTTCCCCAAATCTCAGTAGAGCTGCCCCCATCCTTTACCTGTTCCTGCGTCTTTAAAAGTAGCCTAATATACAGAAATTTAACCAGTGAAGCTTTTACATACATGACAGGAAAAGCTTTGCCTGCTTCATTTCCATGTCTCCAGGTTCTGTTGAAGACACAGGAAAAGGACTGGTAAAAAAAGGTGTCAATCCAACTTTTCACTTCAGCTTCATAGGACGTAAAGGATGCTGTTTATTGCATGCACTATACCTTTGGTGGTCCCATTTTCCTTATTTATGTTTGATCTGAAAACTCCAGCTCTTCAGCATCTATTTGCGTGCTGCTGCAAGGCTACCAAAGCCCGTGGGGGTGGATGAGTGAATTCCCAGGGCTTTCACATTCCCAGGGCAGAGCCAGAAACACACAAAAGAGGGCTCCAGAGACTGTGTCAAGCCAATGTAGACTCATTTGAGAAACACTGTCAGGCTACACGTTCTAGTTTTCCAACGTTGCCACAGCTTCACCCTCTACCTCCCCACCCCTGAAATCTGTGTTTTATGAGCTAACACTTATGGTTATCATACACACTGGAATGGGAATATCTAATACTGGAGAGAGAAAAAAACAGATACTGTGATATTTGGTGTGCCACATCTGATAGGGATAAAGTAGACTGACTGATCTCTGGGATCTGGCTTCTGGCACAATTCTCTGGAATAATTTCCCCTCAACAAATAGGAAAAGAAACAATTTAAATCAAAACAACCAGCGGCCCTCCCCTACCAAAAAAGAAGGAAGAAGTTAACAGAGGCATGGAGAAATACACAGCTACAAATTTTCTAAACAGGCTTTACGACACAGGCTCTGAAGGCAAATTCTTCTTATTCTGAACTTCAGACAATTTAATACTCTCATCTGTTTTCTCCATACATTATTTCTAAAGATTTTTTCCCACCCTTATATCCCCAAATACTTTGTCTGAAAAAAGGCAGTTTTCAACTCTGAACTGTTGTCAATTAAGTAAAATGAATGATTTTGAGAACAAAGATTTGTTTGCAGGCTTAGCTAGAACGGTTCCAAGAAAAACCATGTATTTTAATACACTTGACCCCTTGTGGGAGTTTCAAAGGGGAATTCACACAGAAATTATCCTGCCAAAATGAAAAAAAAAAAGAAAGAAGAAAATGAGTAATAAGTATCAGACCTAAAGTTCACAATTTCCAGTGGCAATTTTTTTTCCAACTGATTAATTATTCTTGTGAGGAAAGGAATTTGCTAAGTATTCAGCCTGGCATTTTACAAACATCCTTCCACCCACACAATAACGATGTAACTGTTAAACAGGTTCAGAAGTACATTTGTCCATTTGCATCTTTCAATTAATAGCATGCTTGCCTGGCCAGGATCTGTTGGGATAGAAGAGATAAACAGATCAGATCTCAAAACAAATTATTCAACTTCATGGATTTCTCTTGATGGGAATGGTAGTTAGACCACACAGGAAGAATGGATCAACAGTGAACCGAAGAATTTCTTGATTAGTTTTTTTTTAAAGGCAGCTAGCAACTTAACACAGATTTATGGCCACATTGTGGTAAATTTAGGAAGACTTAAGATGGCTACAGTACTTTGGCCAGATAATTCTGGAATTATCCATGGACTTCAGTAGTGCTTCTCCAGAGCCAGTAGGTCCCAGATTGGAGACAGGCTGCGTTTACACGTGACACTAAACCATGGTTTGTTGCATTAGCCATGAATTGTCTTCCAGACAAGCAAACAAACTGTGGCTTATTTTGCCTGTTCCTAGTTTGTTTCTCTCCCACCCATTTTGCCAGCTTTCAGACCAGCTTCATTTTCAGGCTGCTCTTCCTCTCCTATCTCCTGGCCTGAGAGATATACAGGCAAAGCCATGTAAGCAAAGCAATGAACACATCAGGTAATTAAATGGCAGATCAATATCTAGGAAAACAGCTTTTGAGAGTAGACAAACAGGAGGAGGAGGAGCATGGCCCTTCTGCTCACTCTCCCCCTTTGTGCTTTTGTTTTCATGTACCCTTCCACAAAAATAAAAATCCAGAGGAATAGGGAGAATGAGGGAGGGGCCGTAGCTTAGCGGTAGAGCATGTGGTTTGCCTGCAGAAGGTCCCCATTTTGACCTGGGCACCTCCAGGCAGGGCTGGGAAAGAATCCTGCCTGAATCCCTGGAGAGCTGCTGACAGTCCATGTCGACAATACTGGGCCAGATGGACCAAGGGTCTGACTCAGTATAAGGCAGCTTTCAAGAACATTCCTGAGTAGATGGGGCCCTGTTCTTCTCCTTCCCTATGTGTCCACGATGCATCCTTTCCCTTTAGGAGGGAGGAACAGAAGGAGAAACAGCAGCCAAGAGCAGGAAACCTACCAATATTGTCTTGGATGAGCACCCGCAAAATCTTGGAGCTGGCATGGATTATCAGATGTGTGCTTTCTAAAAGCTCATCTGGCAGCCTGAGCTATTTGAGTTTGATACGGTGAAATAAAATGTGCAGCATCCTTGCCACTCACATCTGTTTCCAAATACACTTTTAGATTGGCTATATCCTCTTGGATGCAAATTCTGTTTGCAACCTGCCCAACCCAGCCTTCCATGCACATATGGTTCCTTTTTTCATGTAGCACTTCTGGGATAAATTAATATCCCACTTCATTCACCTTTCCTGTGTAGTCTGGCTGGGATGGGCCACCCACATTGAGATCCAGCCCTATAACTATGGGAAGTCACACAAATGGGTCGACATCTGAACTTGACCAACTCTCTGGTGATGCATATATCACTGGCGGAAACTCTGCTTATAGCTGGAAGATTCCGAATGAGCTGCTATAGAATCGTGTGGGAAGAAAATACACAGAGAGGGTGATTTATAGATCACTCAGTCACATTGGTGTTAATGGGTTGAAGGAAGAAGGAAGACACCAAGTCCAATAAAAGCATTATGTAAATCACTTTTTGAGGAAGATAAGGAATCGCAGAGCCTGCCACATTCATGTCTTTTGGTTTTCTATAGCCACATGGAAGCGGTTACAAAACACCACTACCAATGATAACGAGTCCTGTGGCACCTTAAAGACTGTCAAATTCATGAGGCTATCAGAAGATGTCCATGAAAGCATACGCATAATAAATTGGTTAGTCTTTGAGGTGCCACAAGACTCTTTGCTGGTTTTGCTGCAAAGACTAATGGGGCTGCTTCATCTGGAAATTATCAGCAATGGTGCTGATAACACTCAGTCACCCTGGAGCTAATAGCTTGAGTATGCCTGGCCTGCTGACCTATGTAAAAGCTGAACCACTACTTTGTGCTCAAGGAGCTACAGACACCAGCTACCAAAGGTGAATACGATTCTTGCTGGAACCAGACATGGAGCCTTGCAGACAGGATAAGAATTCTTTACAAAATCACTAAGAAGTGTAATAGTGCACACATTAAACATAGCCTCATATTCTGTGGATTGCTCTTCTACATAGGGAGCTGTCTTATACCGAGTCAGACCACTGGTCCATCCAGCCCAATACTGTCAACACTGACTGGCAGTGGCTCTGCAGGGTTACAGGCAGGCATTTTTCCACCCTTACCTGGAGATGCCAGGGACTGAACCTGGAACCTTCTGCAGGCAAAGCAGGTGCTCTAGCACTGGGCTGCTGTCTCTCACATCTTTCCAGCTCACAAATGTTCCCTGCTCCCAGCTATACCACCCCACCATGTCTGAATTCTTCAAAGAAGCCCTCATCTCTCTTTTTCTGCACCTCATATGCCAAGTGTCCTTTTCTGACCATTCTTAACCTTTCTCTGACCCTGTTGTATATGTGCTGCTTCCCACTTCAGACTTCGCCCCCCACCCTGCCTCTATTCATTTCTGAACCATGACTATGAGTTTTCAAGCATTTTTTTCTCCATCCATAAGGATGAGAAACCAATTTCTTCTTTAAACTGAATGCCCAAGTCCTCTATACATACCATGGCATTCTGCAATAGCTACCTAGATTCTATGTGAAACAGGACCATGAAACTCAGGTTTGCATAACTTTAACATGTTTTGACAATCGGGGGTTCAATGCTGTACACAACTTGGTGCCTATGATTAGCTTTTCATTTTATATAGTGCTTCACTATCGCGAAAAGGTGTTTTGACGCTTTAGATAAAAATAATGAAAAATGCAGGAAAAGCATTTTTAAAAACAAACACAATTTTTAAATCTGTTTAAAAAGGGGAAATGGTGGAGGAAAGAAATAGGAGAACCAACAGCGGATGCTCTAATAATGGCTAGTTAATAGAATTCTTAAGGTTGCTTCTAAAAGCAAAGGAGTCGGCAGAGAGATAGAAATAAGAGAGGGTTCCACACTAAGAGGGGAGTACAGGCTGAGTCAAAATGTGCGAGTCCTTCCCATGAACGTTACAGAAAGTGCTGTCCTTTGGCAGTTTAGGGAGCGGGCTAGAAAGTAGGTGAATATGTTTGCAGGGCTCACCCTTCTCTAAATCAGTGATAGGGAAAGAATGTGTCCCCATTACCAGGGCAAACAGGCTAAAATTCTCTCTTTTGCTGCACTACAGCATAGGAAGTCAGACCATCTAGCCCAGTATTGTCAACACTCTGGCAGCAGCTCTCCAGGGTTTCAGACAGGGTTCTTTCTTTCCTTGCCCTACCTGGAGAAGCCGGGGATTGAACCTGGGACCTCCTGCATGCAAAGCATGTGCTCTATCACACTGAGCTATGGCCCCTCTCCAACAAGATGTCCAGCCAGTATAACTGCTGCAATAAGGCATGACAGGAAGCACTGGCCTGATTACTTTGACACAGAACAGGGTGCAGAACCTCAGGCCCATGGGCCAGAGCCAGCCCTCCAGGGCTTCCCAGATGGCCACTCCCCTTCCCCAGGCTCCACACCATTCCCCAGCCACTGATCGTTTGGTAATTTCCTGGCTTTTGCAGTTTTCCCCCCATTCGAAAAGGTTGAAATGCTTCTCCTAAGAGTTACTTACTGGCAGTAAGACCTTTAAGCTACAATATGCTGGTATTTTGGCCACTCCCCTTTTGCCTTTGGCCCCACCAACCACTGGAAAGCAGCCCCCAAGAGCTGCACTGAAATTTAATTTGGCCCTTGGGACCGAATTCTCCTGTGCCCCCCCCCCATATCCCCCTAATATAAAGGATGTGGAAACATATCTAATCCACCTTTCAATTCAAAAACTTCCAGGGCAGTTTACAGTAACTCATAGAGCAAAAAATCCACACCACTTTAGAGCAAGCACAATGCAACTGTCGTTGCTTTTGCTCAGTAGTGACACAGTTAACTATGCTTATTTCCTTTATGATACTTACCATGACTAAACATCCTGTGTGTTACTATCCTTCCCATGCTGCTGGTGAAGAACTGAAATGGAGAAGCAGCAGTTTGCCCAAGTCAATCTTTTTTGATCCTCACATTGACCTGGGGTTTGAATCCAAACCTGATTGATGTGTGGTGCCATGACATCTTTACATTCACTTATGATAATCCCTGATTGCCTAGGATCACTCAGGGAAGCAGAAAGTTGGAGAGAGAGAAAATGGCACCAAGCACCAGCAGAGGGGAAACAATGCCTGGTATTGCTGTGAAAAAGATACAATAGAAAAAGATACAACCAACTTGGGGGGGTGGGGGTGGATATAGTAAAGAGTTTTTCCAGGCCCTCTGGAAGTCACCTTTCAACCTAAAAATGTATGTGGATTAACTTTTGGCACAGTCCTGTTTACCGCACAGATAACCACCAGGTTGGATTTCCAGAATCTGAGTAACCATCGGCCATTATTATCTATAAATGAATCCAGGTACTCAAAATGATGAAGGCTGAGTTCCCATAATGCCAGATTTCCCTTGAATTCTAGGAACCCAATAATGCATTCTGCTGTTGGATAAGTATCTGCTGCTTAGGAACCTGCTAGCACATCTGAATACAGTTAGCTTAAAATTGCTACATTATTTTCAAAGCAATCTAACTGGTATCTTGTTTTCGCCACCTGGCTCCTTCAGTGTCAGGCAATGGGCTCCTTTTAAATTTGCATACAGTGAACTAATTAGAATATGCAAATGCAGATACCATCCTATCCCACCCTCACACACAAACACAGAGGCTGCCACACTAAATCAAACTATTGAAACAAAATTCCTGGCTGCACATAGAAAAGGTAGCCGATGCCTCAAATTGTTTGGGAGTTTTTTAAGTCTCTCATTTCTACGCCACCTTTATGCTAAGTGCTCTATTATCCTTATTTCCTTTAGGATCTTTATCACAACCAAATATCCTGTATGCTACGATCATTCCCATGTAGCTGGTGGAGAACTGAAATGCAGAGGCAACAACTTGCCCAAGGCCTCCTCTTGAGATCGACATGTTGAACTGGCATTTGAATCCACATGTCCTAGTCCAAACTCCAGTCTGACACACCCTAAGCTGCTAGGCCAATCTACCTGGCTCCTCTAACATTCGCTGCTTCATCACCCCTCAACCTTCTTAATGTTTTCCTCTGTGTCATGTACCAGCAGCGTGAATTACTACATGCTCCTCTCCAACGGACTGAACAAATAAAGAGTCCAGCCATCCCCAACCTGGCACTGTCCAGATGAGTTGGACTACAACTCCCGTCAACCCCTAGCCAGCATGGCTGATGGCCATGCTGTTTGGGGAAGGCTGAAATATGGGAACTATTTCTTTTCATTTAATTCCAGTGAATTGAAATGGGAGGGGGAGAGGAGGGGGAGAGTCAGAGAAAGAGAAAGCAGCCTCTTTGCAGAGATTGTTCATAGTTCAGTGGTAGAGCGTGCTTTGCATGTATAAGATCCCGCATTAAATTACTGGCATTTCCTGTTAAAAAGTCCTAAATTTCCTCTGGGACTTTAAAATATTCTATGAGCTGATATGGCTGTGCTTTTTCTTCCATTCTTATGGTTGTTTACCAACATGACAAGTTAAGGAGAAACCAAGCCTGTATAGCGAGAACTAAAGAATACATTCAAATAGCTGGGATGTGAAACGTGACTGTAGTACAAAACACGACAATGAAAACCATTGCCACAATACTAAATGGAATGCAATTACTTTTTATTGCTGGAAAACCACCCACAAGCCCCAAGACACAGGGTCAAATTCGTTAACAAATTCCAGTTCTGTAGCTCCTCACTGCAACTGTCCCTTGATTATATTGTTACCATTAAGGAGATTGGTGGTGGTGGTGGTTTTAATCCAGCAATGTCTCACATACCCTCTAGTGGGTGTAATGGGAACAGCACCATCCACCTATTGGTTTCTGATCCTGGGTTTTTAATTAATCACAAAACCTGACAAAGTCAAAATACAGAGACAGAACGCAACCGTCTTAAGCACTGTCTTAGGCCCACTAAAGTCAATGGAATTACACAAACACAGAATTTGTTCTATTCTTTGTCCAATGATTCCAGAAAGTTCTAATCTCCCTCAGCTGCTACTGAAGTTCTTCCTCTTCAGCACCATCAAGTATCTGCCTTCTATCAACCCTCAACATCAGCCGTCAGATTCATTAAAACCCAAAGCTTTTACAAACGTGGAATCTCCATATCCAGCTTCCTTTAACCAAACTCGCCTGAGGACAGGAAATAGTCCTTAGATTGTCTTAGTATAAAACCTGATAAATCTAAGCTCTATTGCATTAGAAGAAGCAAAGAAATTTCCCTGTGGTGACTTGCTTAAGGAAGAAATAAAATGGCAGACCCAGTTCTGTCATTCTCTCCACAAAATCTACACCATTCACAGCCATAGCCTTATGTCTCTACAGAGAGTGATGTGGATTAAAATCGCCACCAATTAGATCCTTGAGAAAATGTTTCAGAGAATTATGACATACATTAAAATCCCCACATACAGTTTCATTATTCTTAAAGACCCCTCTTATATGCCAGCATAGATCAATTTTCACAAGAAGGCTATAGCTGTGTTATGGCATTGTCTCGCAGGGCCTTCATCTGATATTAATTGCATTACATTCCTATCTTGTTTTTAATAGAAATCTCTTTAACACAAAGAGACGTGTACCATTGGGAAAGGTTAACAGCAAAGACTGCTGCCTAGGAGACTTCTAACTGTGATAAGACCAGTGTATGTTTTGCTTGGATTTAGTTTTAAAAGTACGACTGTTTCTGCACATGGCAAATGACACGTGCAGTTCCAGAGCAAAGCTGCCAATGTCAAGGAATGCGGTGAAGCAACCACATGCCATCTTTATGTGCCCGCTACACCAGGTCCTGAACATTTTGGTTGGGGTCAAGTGCTTGACATGGGGTGGGGTCGAGTGGGATGCTATCCCACTTCTCTTCAGGTGGACCTAAAACCATATCACTTCTTTTCAATGGATATAAAACCACCCCGGTATGCTACATGGAGCACGGTTACACCAAAATTGTGAAGGTTATTGGGTTACACCTATTGTGAGACCTGGCCCCTGTTTAGGGGGAGCTATAGTCTGTGACACCGACTCTGAGTCAGACAGAGATGCTGTAGAGAGTCAGGCCCAGCTATGGGAAGCCAGGCACCGGAGAACTCAGTTCTATCAGGCCTCTCAATGGTTTAGAAGTCCGGAAGGGTTGAGACACAGGACGCTGATATGGCCTGTCTTCCAAAGCCGGGAGATCTGACCTTGACAGAGGCCTCTGCTTCTCAACCAGGGGAGCCTTCCATGGGAGCAGGGCAACCGGAGGTCTCTGCAGGAGAGGGAGTTTTAAGCGTGTATCCTTTAGTGCATCATCAACCAAAGAGGTCATTTCAGAGGCATCTGGTGAGGCACAGCAACCGCCTGAGAGCCAGGTTTCCCTGCCAGGATCAATACTGATCTTTAGTGGCCACTCTCCTGTATTTAAACCAGAGCAATCAGCAGTAGACTCTGCTGGAAGCAACACTTTGGTCACCTGGAAAGCCTCCCCACTTTCACAAGAACTCTCTGAACCTATTTAGATTTATTCTGTGTGCTGAACCCAGAGCTGTTTGGGTCTTCTGTTGTGACGCTCATGAAATGAGTCTGGTCAAAGACTTACGTTGTGATCAGTTAACTGTATATCTTTATTGGGACTGTAAAGGCTTACAGCTAATTACTGGAATTACTGCAATAAAAGGTTTCACTGTGACTTGTGCCTTGCCTCCGGGAAGTCAAGTTCTGACACCTACATGGAGCAGGGTTACACCAGCATTGCAACCCAGGCTAGAGCTGCTTGTGGAACTCGCAGCTTCCTTTTCCTCCTGCTGCTGAAGCCCAATTCCAGCAAAGCCTCTGACAGGCTTAGGCCTTGTAGGAAGATGAAGCCATCTATCCAAGTGCTTGCCTGCATCTGCACTGCCTGCCTGCTGCCTCTTCCAGCTCCACAAACAAGCTCTGGCTCAGGGAAGGGTAAGATGGAAATAGCGCAGTTATAAAGATGGTGAATGGACCATAGGCTAAATTGAGTCTGGCTTAATTTGAAATGAAACCATCCCGCTTCCTTTCCCTCCAGGTCAAACAGTGGGCTAGTTAGTCCTAATAAAGGTACTGCCTGATTCTGGATTCAGAACATTTTCAGATGGACCAACATGGTTTCCTTAGTGGGTATCCCTAAGGTTTTGTGAGAAAGCAACTAAGGACGCAGTACCTGTATAAGTAAGTCCCATTGAACACAACAAGAACATATGATTGGCTGCACCAGGCCAGTTAAATCACTTATTGCAGACACCATTAATATCAATATCAGAACTAGCCTTGAACCCTCTCAATGGGATCCAGCAATCCCCAGGTATCAGCGGTGAGGGATCTGTTGCAATCCTTTGCAACGTAAGAGTGGAAATTGGGATTAAACCTGTCCAATAAATAATGTTTTTGCTTGTCTTTATATTATTTCAATAAGTTGGAGGGAAGGATCCAATTCAACCAGGAAAAAATTCTGTGGCTGCTCTTACTTTTCAAGAAGATGCAGCCTGTAAATGTGCTAAGATAGAATTTTTGATCCTGTCAGTTTTTGTCACTCCAGATTTTTTTTCCAGCCCCAAGTCCCAAAATGAAATGACAGTCAGGTTGTTAAAATTATAGCTACTTAATCTTCAGAGAAACAGGGGATGGAAGAGTGTCCATTCAAGTTCACCAATCAGTGATTACAACATGGCTTCCCACTCCCCTGTGTAAATCCAACCAGGACTGCCAAACTGTGACAACCTGTATGAAGAAGGCATCAGCCTCTCCCACGATATTTGAAAGGTCCCTTGAAATGTTTGAGCCTTGTGTGGTGCAGTGGTAGGCGGCAATATTGCAACCGAAACTCTCCCCACATCCTGAGTTCAATCCCAGCGGAAGCTGAGTCCCAGGTAGCCGGCTCAGGTCAACTCAGCCTTCCATCCTTCCGAGGTCGGTAAAATGAGTACCCAGCTTGTGGGGGAAAGGTAGTCACGACTGGGGAAGGCAATGGCAAACCACCCCGCTATAGTCTGCCATGAAAACGCCAGTGTAAGCGGCATCCCTCTAGGGGTCAGTAATGACCTGGTGCTTGCACAGGAGGAACCTTTCCTTTTCCTTGAAATGTTTGGCAAAACTCTCTCTCACGATTGAAGCAAATAAATGAAAATTTCTTCCAGAAGAATGAGAGGTGGCAGAGCCATCCTGCTGAAAAATCATCCAGCAAATCACCTTGAAAGATAAATGAGATGTAAAATGTTGCTTGAGTTACTTTAAATGGGAAAAGTAATAATGGGACTGGAACTGATTGTTGATTTCTGCTGTGACATGGTTACTTCTGGGCCAAGAGTCCTGGTTGTTCTGTTTCTTGTACTTGGGAGAATTCAAAACACCTGCAGTTTCCATGAGCTGCCTATTCTATGAGGTATATGATTTTGAGAGGTAGCAGTGATGGATAGATTTCCGTTTGTCAACATGGTGCTACTGAAGTGCATAATAACTTTTCTATTGACTTCAGTTGAGCCACAGATGACCCATACTTTCAGCAAGGTATATTTAGGCTGCTCATAGGTGATGCCTCATTCCCAGGAGTGGTGGAAGAGTAGGGCAGAGGCCATATAATTCAGTAATGCTGCAATAAGGCTTAAAAACACTTACCTGGGAGCGAGTCCCATTGAGTTCAGTGGGGCTTTCTTCTGAGTTGGGATGAATAGGATTGCACTGGCCAGTGCTCTGGCCTGCAGAATGGGAGCAGAGTCGGAATTCAATTAAATTCAAGCTTTTCCAAAGCTCCCTTCTTAGAGCAGGGGTGCAGAACTTCAGGCCTGGGGGTCAAATCCAGCCGGCCTGGGGGTCAAATCCAGCCGGCCTGGGGGTCAAATCCAGCCGGCCTGGGGGTCAAATCCAGCCGGCCTGGGGGTCAAATCCAGCCGGCCTGGGGGTCAAATCCAGCCGGCCTGGGGGTCAAATCCAGCCGGCCTGGGGGTCCCCAGAAAGCCATGCCCATTCCCCTTTCCCCCCAGCCAATGATCATTTGGTGGTGTCCCAGCTTTTGTCCACTTTGGAGGTTGAACTAACCCCTCTGAAGGCTTAGTTACTGGCAGTAAGAGCATTACACTAAAATAGTCTGGCTTTTTGGCTTTGCCCCTTTTGCCTTCCGCCCCATCCACCACTGGAATGCAGCCCCCCTTCTCCAAAATGGAATTCAGCCCTTGAGCAGAAAGAGGTTCAGCACCCCTATCTTAGAGAATATATTTTTAAATAGTTATCATGAATAATCAACTTAGCTAATGCCCTGAAGATCCTACAATACCCCATGAAAAAAGATCAAATGTATCTTCTTGAGATCATGACCTGCACACCAAGACCAGAAAGCTAGCCAGGCCCCATCTAGTGGTATCCCCCATGCTGCACTTCTGGATTTACTTTCTCCTGAACATCCGTAAGACTGAACATTTTTTAGAAGTACCCCAAGCCCTTTATTTTGACTTGGTGAAGTTAACTTAAGCTGCTAGAGTACAGGTGAAGAGAAATAGGATTTCCTTTAATGTTTAACTATTCATTTTCTATATTAATCTGTTGCTATGATGTCCCTAAGCCTTTGCAAAACAGTGGGCCAAAACATCAGTGAATAAATGAATACCCTCTGCAGCTCTTTTGGGGAGCCATATCAGTGACTTACATCCTATATGTAGAATGTACTGATCTGAAACCACCCTAAAGCTAGTATGTTTTGTTGCTGATGGTCAGCCCATGCAGCAGACTAAGCTGTAACAGCCTTTCCAAGTTGCTGGCTCATAAACATATCAAGATGTATGAAGAGGTGTAATGAGGTACCTTGCATCTCAAAGCAGAGAAAAGGTGAGGCATGACAGATCCCTTGCAAATAGTAGCAGTAATCCAATTGCAAGGCTATTCTGTGATCTGGACTCTCTGCCTCAGCTCTAACCCCCAAACTGATGAGTCCCTATAAACTATGTAAGAATCACCCAAGCACCATGGGCTCAAGTGTTGATGTGAACACTGTGAGGTATCTCAGATGAGCAGAAGGTACATATTACTTATTTATTGCATATATCCTGCCTTTTTTCCTCTTGCAAGGAACCCAAGGCAGCTTACATTATCCTCCTCCTCTCCATTTCATCTTTACAACAACCCTGTGAGGTAGGTTGGGCTGAGAGTCTGTGACTGGCCCAAAGTCAGCCAGTGAGCTTTCATGGGGACTAGAACCTGGATCTCCCAACCCCCAGTCCAGCACTCTAGCCACGATACCACACTGGCTCTCTGGCCATATATGTGGGGCCATATGTGTGGAAGTATGCAACATCATGGAAACACATCCTCTACATTTATGTACATAGGGGATGGCCGAAACATGGTGTACATCCTCTCTTTGAAGCTATCTGATGTGTCTCTATTTAAGAAATTAAGGGTGTAATCCTATGTCCCCTAGACAACGTCGGGGGACACAGGATATTTTGGTTTCAGGGATTCAAGGTCAGAACCAGGGCTCCCCGCCTCCTTGTAACTGCTGCGGTTCTCTCTACACTGGCTACATCTCTGCGCTTGGAAATGGAGTGTGGAGATGGCAAGAAGGGGACAGCCCGGGGGGTGGGGAGACCTCGGAAGCTGCTTTATGCAAGCGAAATCACCTGCCTAGGGAAAATGCAGGGTGGCTGGACCATGGAGGTGAGGATTGCCTTTGAGCTCCGGATGCCCTGCACTGGATACTCGGCAGCCTCCGACTTTCGAAGCTGCCAACTATCAAGATAGGATTGGATCCTAAATTTTTCTTTTGTTGGTGTTCTATTTTGATGTTCTCTTCTTTTATCTATGTTAGGCTAATTATTATATATGGTTTTTCTTGGGGTGGGGGGCGGGGAACACTACAATTAGTCATAATTAATAAAGTGGCTAAAGCAGTGCTTGGATACAATCCAAAAAATGACAGAATGATCTCAGTTTGAATTCAGGGTAAGCCATTTAACATCAGAGTGATCCAAATATATGCCCCAACCACAGATGCTGAAGAAGCAGAAGTAGATCAGTTCTATGAGGATCTGCAGCACCTACTGGATAGTACGCCAAAAAAAGATGTTATTTTCATTACAGGAGACTGGAATGCTAAGGTGGGTAGTCAAACAACACCTGGAATTACAGGCAAGCATGGTCTGGGAGAACAAAATGAAGCAGGACATAGGCTAATAGAACTTTGTCAAGACAACTCACTGTGCATAACAAACACTCTCTTTCAACAACCTAAGAGACGACTTTATACATGGACTTCACCAGACGGTCAACACCGAAATCAGATTGACTACATCCTTTGTAGCCAAAGGTGGCGGACATCTATGCAGTTGGTAAAAACAAGACCTGGAGCTGATTGTAGTTCAGATCACGAGCTTCTTATTGCACAATTTAGAACCAGACTAAAGAGAATAGGGAAGACCCACAGATCAGTTAGATATGAGCTCACTAATATTCCTCATGAATATGCAGTGGAGGTGAAGAATAGATTTAAGGGACTAGATTTAGTAGATAGGGTCCCGGAAGAACTATGGACAGAAGTTCGCAACATTGTTCAGGAGGTGGCAACAAACAACGTCCCAAAGAAAAAGGAAACCAAGAAGGCAAGATGGCTGTCTGCTAAGACACTGGAAGCAGCCCAAGAAAGAAGGAAAGCAAAAGGCAACAGTGATAGGGGGAGATATGCCCAATTAAATGCAAAATTCCAGAGGTTAGCCAGAAGAGATAAGGAATTATTTTTAAACAAGCAATGCGCGGAAGCGGAAGAAGATAATAGAATAGGAAGGACAAGAGACCTCTTCCAGAAAATTAGAAACATCGGAGGTAAATTCCAGGCAAAAATGGGTATGATCAAAAACAAAGATGGCAAGGACCTAGCAGAAGAGATCAAGAAAAGGTGGCAAGAATATACGGAAGATCTGTATAGGAAGGATAATAATATCGGGGATAGATTTGATGGTGTGGTCAGTGAGCTAGAGCCAGATATCCTGAAGAGTGAGGTTGAATGGGCCTTAAGAAGCATTGCTAATAACAAGGCAGCAGGAGATGATGGTATCCCAACTGAACTGTTTAAAATCTTGCAAGATGATGCTGTCAAGTTGATGCATGCCATATGCCAGCAAATTTGGAAAACACAAGAATGGCCAACAGATTGGAAAAAACCAACTTATATCCCCATACCCAAAAAGGGAAGCACCAAAGAATGTTCAAACTATCGAACAGTGGCACTTATTTCACATAGCAGTAAGGTAATGCTCAAGATCTTGCAAGGTAGACTCCAGCAATTCATGGAACAAGAATTGCCAGATGTACAAGCTGGGTTTAGAAAAGGCAGAGGAACTAGAGACCAAATTGCCAATATCCGCTGGATAATGGAAAAAGCCAGGGAGTTTCAGAAAAACATCTTTCTGTTTTATTGACTATTCTAAAGCCTTTGACTGTGTGGATCATAACAAATTGTGGCAAGTTCTTGGTGGGATGGGGATACCAAGTCATCTTGTCTGCCTCCTGAGGAATCTGTATAACGACCAAGTAGCAACAGTAAGAACAGACCACGGAACAACAGACTGGTTTAAGATTGGGAAAGGAGTACGGCAGGGTTGTATACTCTCACCCTACCTATTCAACCTGTACGCAGAACACATCATGCAACGTGCTGGGCTTGATGAAGCCAAGGCTGGAGTTAAAATCACTGAAAGAAACATTAACAATCTCCGATATGCAGATGATACCACTTTGATGGCTGAAAGTGAGGAGGAGCTGAAGAGCCTCATGACGAAGGTGAAAGAAGAAAGTGCAAAAGCTGGGTAGCAGTTAAACCTCGAAAAAACCAAGATTATGGCAACCAGCTTGATTGATAACTGGCAAATAGAGGGAGAAAACGTGGAGGCAGTGACAGACTTTGTCTTTCTAGGCAGAAAGATTACTGCAGACGCTGACTGCAGCCAGGAAATCAGAAGACGTTTACTTCTTGGGAGGACAGCAATGACAAATCTTGATAAAATAGTTAAGAACAGAGACATCACACTGAAAACAAAGGTCTGCATAGTTCAAGCAATGGTATTCCCCGCAGTCAACTATGGCTGCGAGAGCTGGACCAGAAGGAAGGCTGAGCGAAGGAAGATAGATGCTTTTGAACTGTGGTGCTGGAGGAAAATTCTGAGAGTGCCTTGGACTACAAGAAGATCAAACCAGTCCATACTCCAGGAAATAAAGCCAGACTGCTCACTTGAGGGAATGATCTTAAAGGCAAAACTGAAGTACTTTGGCCACATAATGAGAAGACAGGATACCCTGGAGAAGATGCTGATGCTAGGGAAAGTGGAAGGCCAAAGGAAGAGGGGCCGACCAAGGGCAAGGTGGATAGATGATATTCTGGACGTGACGGACTCGACCTTGGGGGAGCTGGGGGTGGCGACGGCCGACAGGAAGCTCTGGCGTGGGCTGGTCCATGAAGTCATGAAGAGTCGGAAGCGACTGACTGAATAAACAACAACAAAGCAAGTGCACTTTTCCTTCTTGAGTATTTGTTCCCCTTTATTTCATCTCTTTATTTAAATGTGAGCCTCCAGACAGATGCCCATGCAATTATATTTATGCCCAGCACCTAACTTTTGTTGCTTCAGTCGTGTCCGACTCTTCGTGACCCCATGGACCACAGCACGCCAGGCCTTCCTGTCCTGCGCTCTCTCCCGGAGCATGCTCAAGTCCATATTCATTGCATCAGTGATGCTATCTAGCCATCTCATCCTCTGCCATCCCCTTCTCCTTTTGCCTTCAATCTTTCCCAGCATCAGGGTCTTTTCCAGAGAGTTTTCTCTTTGCATTAGGTGGCCAAAATATTGGAGCTTCAGCTTCAGCATCTGTCCTTCCAATGAGCACTCAGGGTTGATTTCCTTTAGGATGGACTGATTTGACCTCCTTGCAGTCCAGGGGACTCGTAAGAGTCTTCTCCAGCACCACAGTTAGAAAGCATCAATTCTTCGGCGCTCAGCCTTCCTTATAGTCCAGCTCTCACAGCCATACGTTACCACTGGGAAAAACATAGCTTTGATTATATGAACCTTTGTCGGCAAGGTGATGTCTCTGCTTCTTACTATGCTGTCTAGGTTTGCCATAGCTTTCCTCCCAAGGAGAAAGCATCTTTTAATTTCATGGCTACAGTCACAGCCTGCAGTGATCTTGGAGCCCAACAAAATAAAATCTGTCACTGCTTCCATTTCTTCTCCTTCCATATGCCAGGAAGTGATGGGGCCAGATGCCATGATCTTAGCTTTTTAATGTTGAGTTTCAAACCAGCTTTTGCACTCTCCACTTTCACCCTCAACAGGAGGCTCTTTAGATCCTCTTCGCTTTCTGCCATTAGGGTGGTATCGTCTGCGTATCTGAGGCTGTTGATCATTCTCCCGGCAATCTTAATTCCGACCTCTGATTCATCCAACCCAGCATTTCTCATGATGTACTCTGCATATAAGTTAAATAAGCAGGGCGACAATATGCATCCTTGTCGTACTCCTTTCCCAGTTTTGAACCAATTGGTTGTTCCATGTCTGGTTCTTACTGCTGCTTCTTGACCCTCGTACAGGTTTCTCAGGAGGCAGGTAAGGTGGTCTGGTACACCAATCACTTTAAGAATTTGCCACAGTTTGTTGTGATCCACACAATCAAAGGCTTTAGCGTAGTCAATGAAGCAGAAATATACATTTTTCTGGAATTCTCTTGCTTTCTCCATGATCCAGCGAAAGTTGACGATTTGATCTCTAGTTCCTCTGTCTCTTCGAAACCCAGCTCGTACTTCCGGTAGTTCTCGGTTCACATACTGCTGAAGCCTAGCTTGTAGGATATTGAGCATAACCTTGCTGGCATGTGAAATGAGCGCAATTGTACGATAGCTTGAACACTCTTTGGCATTGCCCTTCTTTGGCATTGGAATGTAAACTAATCTTTTCCAGTCTTGTGGCCACTGTTGAGTGTTCCAAATTTGTTGGCATATTGAGTGCAGCACTTTAACAGCATCATCTTTTGGGATTTTAAAATAGCTCAGCTGGAATACTGTCATCTCCACTAGCTTTGTTGTTAGTAATCCTTCCTCAGGCCCACTTGACCTCTCTAGGATGTCCGGCGCAAGTTCAGTGACCGCACTATCATGGCTATCAGGGACATTCAGATCTTTCCTGTAGAGTTCTTCTGTGTATTCTTTCCACCTTTTCTTAATCTCATCTGCTTCTGTTAGGTCCTTGCCTTCTTTGTCCTTTATCATGCCCGTCTTGGCACAAAACGTTCCCTTGAGATCTCCAATTTTCTTGAAGAGATCGCTAGTCTTTCCCATTCTGTTGTTTTCCTCAATTTCTTTGCATTGTTCATTTAAGAAGGCCTTCTTGTCTCTCCTTGCTATTCTCTGGAACTCTGCATTCAGTTGGAGACATCTTTCCCTTTCTCCTTTGCTTTTTGCTTCCCTTCTTTCTTCAGCTACTTGTAAAGCCTCATCAGACAGCCACTTGGCTTCCTTGCATTTCTTTTTCTTTGGGATGGATTTCGTTGCTGCCTCCTGAACAATGTTACGGACCTCCGTCCAGAGTTCCTCAGGCACTCTGTCTATCAGGTCTAATCCCTGAAATCTATTCCTCACCTCCACTGTATATTCATCAGGGACATGATTGAGGTCATACCTGACCAGTTTAGTGGTTTTCCCAACGTTCTTCAATTTAAGCCGAAATTTTGCAAGAAGCAGCTCATGATCTGAGCCACAGTCAGCTCCAGGTCTTGTTTTGACCGACTGTATAGAGCTTCTCCATCTTTGGCTGCAAAGGACATAATCAATCTGATTTCGATACTGACCATCTGGTGACGTCCATGTGTAGAGTCGCCTCTTGTGCTGTTGGAAAAGAGTGTTTGCTATGATCAGCGTGTACTCTTGGCAAAACTCTATTAGCCTTTGTCCTGCTTCATTTTGTACACCAAGACCATGCCTGCCTGTTATCCCAGTGATTTCTTGACTTCCTACTTTAGCATTCCAATCCCCTATGATGAAGAGGACATCTTTTTGGGGTGTTAGTTCTAGAAGGTGTTGTAGGTCTTTATAGAAACGATCAACCTCAGCTTCTTCGGCATCAGTGGTTGGGGCACAGACTTGAATTACTGTGATGTTGAATGGTTTGCCTTGGATTCGTACCGAGATCATTCTGTCGTTTTTAAGATTGTACCCCAGTACTGCTTTTCCCACCCTTTTGTGGACTATGAGTGCTACTCCATTTCTTCTAAGGGATTCTTGCCCACAGTAGTAGATATGATGGTCACCTGAATTCAATTTGCCCATGCTTGTCCATTTTAGTTCGCTGACTCCCAAGATGTCGATCTTCAATCTTGCCATCTCATGTTTGACCACCTCCAGCTTACCTTGATTCATTGATCTAACATTCCTGGTTCCTAAACAATATTGTTCTTTACAGCATCGGATTTTCTTTTCACCACGACACATCCACAGCTGAGTGTCCTTTCGGCTTTGGCCCAGCCACTTCGCTCTTTCTGGCGCTACTTGGAAATTCCCTCTGCTCTTCCCCAGTAGTATATTGTACACCTTCCGACCTGAGGGGCTCATCTTCCTGCATCATCTCTTTTAGCCTTGTGATACGTTCCATAGGGTTTTCTTGGCAAGAATACTGGAGTGGGTTGCCATTTCCTTCTCCAGTGGGCCACATTTTGTCAGAACTCTCTGCCATGACCTGTCCGTCTTGGGTGGCCCTGCACAGCATAGCTTAGGGCCTCACTGAGTTACGCAAGCCCCTTCGCCACAACAAGGCAGTGATCCATGAAAGGGATGTAAAACCTAACTTTTAGGCACTTTTAAATGATGATGATGGCAGGATGGGGGTCACAGGTCACAGCACAGAGATGGGTTTTGTATTTTCCCAGACATCTGTACTTTGGTTATTGCAGAAATGCACGTCCATGCTCACTGATTTTATTTCCACTGTAATTCATACAGCTTTTAAAATATAATACACGCAACTGATCATGCATACCAAACTCCTTGTTATATTATTGTAAAGTGAATGTACTTCATTCTCTGGACAGGAAATTGGCTTTTGCCATGGACACACATTTCAAGTTGCTTAGCCAGCAGATTTTTCGGACTCAGAAAATAGGGCTGCCAGACCAAAATTTCAAAAGCGAGGCATACTTCCTTAAGCGCAGTCACGGTCTCCTCAAGATGGATACATGCAGGCACTGAAGAGGTTTTCTGGCACCACCCCAGCAGACCCATTAGCTGTATATCTGCACAACGATAAACCAATTTACGATATAATTCTGCCACACCGTCTGAAAACGTGCCGTTTTCAACTGCCTTCACGTTTTAAACATTTACAGGTTTACGTCACTGAAGCGGTGGGAGGAGCCCTGCGCGAACACAGAAGCCCTAACCGCCCGGCCAGCAAGTCCCGCTTAGGCTAAGCAGCCATCTTTGAGCAGGGCGACACAACCGTCTTTGTAGCCCCCGCTCCCCATCTTTACGACGGGCCCCCGTACAAAGCTTGGAGAGCGCCTCCTTCGGGGAGCGCGTGTGAGCGCGCTGACGTCAGAGCAGACGTCCGACCTCTTGATGACAAGCTCTCATCGAACAAAGCGAGAAGAGCATACAAGTTTTCCCCCCGCTTTGGCGATCGCCGCCATCTTTAGCGAGGGTTTCCCAGCTCCCTGCCGCCATCTTTGGATGGGTCACAGTCCTAGCTCTGTTTAAAAAAACACACACGGTTTGCTCGTTTTTTCCCCCTTTCATCACTCTCATTCCCGCTCAGGCTCCGCAATCTCGGGTAAAATTTCAAGTTATTTAAAACAGGCGAACGACGCAAGCTAAGCTGTGGGGAAGTAGCCCTCCTTTCTCGGAGGTATCGTTTCCGGGTAATACGAAGTGACCTCTGTCCCCGTGACGTCGGCCCCTTCCTTTCCGGCGCTGGCTGCCGCCTGTCGCGACGCTCGAGTAAGTGGCCGGGGGGACCCTCTATCCGCCCCCATCCTCGCGAGCCCGGCTCTGCCCAGGCCTCTCCGCTCTTTCGCCGGGCTCCCCTGCCCCGGCTGCACGGGGAGGGGAGACGGGGCTGCCCGGGGCGCTGCTCGGGGGCCGGCGGGGGTCTTGTGCCCCTAGGAATGAGGCGCTGCGGGCAAGGCGGCGCTGGTTGTCCGGGCTCGTCTCACGGCGCCCGTTCTGAGTCTCCGGGAAGGCCTGCCTGCCGGGTTGCGCCGCCTGCCCCGATGCAGGCCTCTGTAGTCTAGTTAAAAGCGGGACGCGAGGCGGAAAGGTTTTTCCGAGGCCCCCCTCTTAGATCTGTGGCTGAGTTTGCCGTCTAGCGGACTAGCTGGCCCCCTCCTTTGTGAAGGGGGAAGGTTCTGAAAAGCTGCAGTGGTTCGGGTTTGTTTATTAGTTTTGAATTGTTTTGACTCTGTGGCTTGAAATACCGCATTTCTGATCCCTACAAAGTGTTTTTTTTTTCCTGGTTGGAGACGGTCTGGTAGGATTTCTGGGTTTCAGGCCATCTCTTGTATTCAGAAATCATGCACATGCTTTAAAACCTATTTTGTTCGTAAGGCTGCAATCATGCACAGACTTGGGCCACTTAAATCCTTTACAAGGCAAAGGGATTTAAGGGTGCAATCCTATGCAGGCTTAGACAGAAAAAAGCCCTACAACTCCCAGCATTCCCCAGCAATGCCGGCTGGCTAATATAATTAGCATAGAATCAACACATTTTGTAACAGTGCTGGATATTGCACTATAGAGATGTGCAGACCATTGCCCTGAGATAGTTTTTTTAAAAAGAGTAAATCATGTTAATATTTTTGGTTTCCATGTCTTATGTTTCATTAAGACATATCTCAAAAATTTTCTGCATAGGATCACACCCTAAGTAATACATTCTGCAGGGCTGTAGCTCTTATCTCTACACTTAAATTTACATCTCCAAGTTCTTGGCATTGTGCATCTGGAAATGCATTGTGCTGTAGAAACAACATGCATTTTTCCTCAGTTGAAATAGCTCTCACAGCTTGGCAAAATGTGGAGTTTTATGTTTTACGTTATTCAGTGTACATTATATTTACTTAAAATCAATGGTAATTGCAATATATTCACTGGAGAGTGGGATTTTTTTAGAACAAAAGAGACAGAAATAACAAAAGGTTCACGCCAGGTCTAGGCTTTTGATGGCAGAGAGGCATAGATATATATCTTACTTTCCAGTCATGAGAATTCTTATTTAGACGTGACTCTGCAACCATATGGACTAGGAATGTTGTTTAAAAATAATAATGCTGAAGTTGTTGCATTCTAGATGAGATGCCATATTCCAAGATCTTTGCTCAATCACTTGCCATCCAGGTTCCCATACATTCAGGGTATAATGTCCCTTATTCAGTTTTAATTCAACATTCAAAGAAGTGGCTAGAGTAGCTTTTGACAACAGGAGTATCTTTGTAAATTCTATACACACACACATACACACACACACACACACCCCCTTTGTTTAGAAGTACTTAAGTGGGATGCCACCATCTCTGTGCCCCTGCTTCATGTTTTTGGTGACTGCTAGCAGGTGAATGGACATTTGGCATTTGATGGTATGCCCCATATCATTGTTGTTCAGTCGTGTCCGACTCTTCGTGACCCCATGGACCATAGCATGCCAGGCCTTCCTGTCCTGCGCTCTCTCCCGGAGCGTGCTCAAGTTCATATTCATTGCATCGGTGATGCTGTCTAGCCATCTCATCCTCTGCCGTCCCCTTCTCCTTTTCCTTCAGTCTTTCCCAGCCTCAGGGTCTTTTCCAGAGAGTTTTCTCTTCGCATTAGGTGGCCAAAATATTTGAGCTTCAGCTTCAGTATCTGTCCTTCCAATGAGCACTCAGGGTTGATTTCCTTTAGGATGGACTGATTGGACCTCCTTGCAGTCCAGGGGACTCGTAAGAGTCTTCTCCAGCACCACAGTTCGAAAGCATCAATTCTTCGGCGCTCAGCCTTCCTTATAGTCCAGCTCTCACAGCCATACATTACTACTGGGAAAACCATAGCTTTGATTAGACGAACCTCTGTCGGCAAGGTGATGTCTCTGCTTCTTACTATGCTGTCTAGGTTTGCCATAGCTTTCCTCCCAAGGAGCAAGCATCTTTTAATTTCATGGCTACAGTCACCGTCTGCGGTGATCTTGGAGCCCAAGAAAATAAAATCTGTCACTGCTTCCATTTCTTCCCCTTCTATATGCCAGGAAGTGATGGGGCCAGATGCCATGATCTTCGTTTTGTTAATGTTGAGTTTCAAACCAGCTTTTGCACTCTCCTCTTTCACCCTCAACAAGAGGCTCTTTAGATCCTCTTCGCTTTCTGCCATTAGGGTGGTATCATCTGCATATCGGAGGTTGTTGATAATTCTCCCGGCAATCTTAATTGCAATCTGTGATTCATCCAACCCAGCGTTTCTCATGATGTACTCTGCATATAAGTTAGTTCTAAATGTTAAAAGCAGAAGCAGTAGGAAACTCATCCACTAGTATGATGTTTTTAGTGGCATCCTCATGTGCTGCTGCCCTAAGATTACTTATTGGGGAGTAGGGGGTTGTCCCTGTAGGAATGTGAATATAATCATGGTTCATACGTAACAAGAAGCCACCGTGGGTGAATTTCCCGGCAGGGCTTCTTGTTGCGGTGGCTGCAATTTTGAATATTCAAGCTGCAGTGGGGAGCGCACCATAGCTTGTTGTTATGTGTGAACCCGGTGAGGGTGGGTTGTTTGGATGTTTAACAAGCCACCTGCAACCCTAAAACAGACCATGGTTTCTGAGTCGCTTGTCAACCACCCCAATAACCCACCCTCACCAAGTTCACACGTAACAACATACTATGTTGCACCTTGCTGCAGCTCAAATATTCAGATAGTGGCCGCAACAAGAAACCCTGCAGGGAATTTCACCCTGCGATGATTCAAAGAGTAGTTTATTGTTACGTGCAAACCAGGTTGTGTGCTACTTGACTAGCATTCTTCTCTTCTGTGTGAACCCAACCCCAGACAAGTGTATTGCATCCTAAGATAAAGTATCTTTATTATGCTGGATATTACACTATAGAGATGTGCAGACCATTGTCCTGAGATAGTTTTTTAAAAAGTGGAGTACATCATGTTAATATTTTTGGTTTCCATATCTTATGTTTCATCAAGACATGACTCAAAATTCTTTGAAGAAGGGTCAGTGCAATTAGTATGATTTTATTGTGCCCAAGTTTTGGTTATTTAGTGGCCTTATAATACTGTTTATTTTAGTAAACTGTATTGCATGTGTCATAATCAAGATTGGGACCTTACTAAACTGTGCTGGAAGTATTAGGACCTTACTAAACTGCTGGAAGTAAACATCACTTGATATTTTTCCTCAGAAGTATAAGAGCTTATATCAGTCCATCTATTCTCTCTCTAGCAGCGGATGCATCAGAGGAAGGAAGAGGGAATCTATTTGCACCCTTAGATTTCATCCTCTAGGCATCCTTAGTTGCAGTCTGGGCATGAGTTGCCATCCCATGACTGATGTGACAATTTATTTTTTTTTTTATTGATGTGAGATCCACTATCTTTTCTTAATCCTCCTTTTTTTGAGTAGACATGTAGTGAAGGAGCAGAGGAAAAGCAAGCATCTTGCAGAGAATACAGTAGAATCTGTGGTACTGAATCATATGCCTGCAGCTGGACAAAATTATTCTAACATGTGTACAGATGCCTTTCTGGCACTTCTAACAGCCAGTACAGGTGTCTTCAGGGCATGCCTTGCCTCATGCTTCTGGTAAACTGAAAGCCTCCATCATTGGTCACTCACCTTTTAAAGCATCCCCAGCTTTTCTTTGCCTGAGGAGCAAGGAACTGTTCCTCTGCTTTTTCCAGATGCAGGCAAGAGCAGCTCTCACAAGAAAGGGATATAAAAAAGCCAGTGCAGTGATTTCCTTGTTCTCTCTGCCAAGGAAAAGCTGGGTTGCTTCAAGGGTGACTGAATGCTGGGACTTGGGTTGCTGGGAGTGTGAAGCAAGGTGCTGGTTAGAAGAGGGCTCTCCAGCCTTGAGTGTCTGTACTGACTGTCAGAACTGGAAGTCAGCCCCCACGTAGAAAGGATTCGCTTATATTAAATGGGTGTGAACCAGCTTAATGGGCAGCTTTTGAAAGATCTTCTCCAAGAGAAAGTACTTTATGGTCTTCTGTCTCATCCATAATCTGTTGCTTTTCTTACACAGAAATGGCACCTCGTAAGGGTAAGGAAAAGAAGGAAGAACAGGTTATCAGTTTGGGACCACAGGTTGCTGAAGGCGAGAATGTGTTTGGGGTCTGCCACATCTTTGCTTCCTTCAATGACACTTTTGTCCATGTAACTGACCTGTCTGGCAAGTGAGTAGCACGTATTTGTGACTGCCTTCCTTACATGATTTAAAAAATGGAAATGTGCATGTAGAAGGGGTTGGAATGCTCAAAAGTAAGCATATCTAGATACCAACATACATTTCTGTGCTTATCCAACACACTGTAGATTTTCAGTCAGCTCTCCCAGACTAATAAATATAAATTGATTAGATAATATTTAGATTCTCAAAGGATGAGGTATCGGAGACTGTGCACAACAGGTTTTCATGGCATCACCCCTTTATAAAAGGCCTATCTCCAGCTAAGCTGAATGCAATCCTCCAGCCATGCACAGCTCTCCAACATGAGCTCAGTAAATCTCCAGTTCTTGTTGCCTGTTTTGAGTCTGCAAAAATGAAAATTGCCATGCACCTAGCAGACTGCAGTACAGGGCTGGTGATCTGCATTTTGTTTGGTGGATCACAGATTGTGTTGTGCTGCTCCCCAAAGTTTGGCAAACTTTGACACCTCAGACCTCCTAAACCATTAGTAGCTGGCTTGGTACCTTCCATATATTTTGGGCTACTGTTCCCTTATGTCCCAGCCAGCATGGTCAGTGATTATGGGAGTTGTAGTCCAAAATATCTGGTGGGTAACAGTTTGCTTACCCTTATCCTAAACATACCTACATTGACATATGTATGTGTAGCATTGTAATCGCCACAGTGCATATCATTGCACTGGTATTGCAGGCAGATTCGATCAGAGACAAGAGCCACAAACCTCAAAATGCATTGGAGACTTTTCCTTGTTTAGAATTTTATAAGCTGTTCAGCCACACTAGAGTGATAAGAGAACTTACAGGACAGCTAAACTATTTTAGAAGCAATTTTGTAAAGAAGCTAAATACACTTCTCTTTTTATCCAATAACTGTGTGCGATTTATGTCCTGTGAAAGTGAGACTAGACATCAGTTCCTCCACTAATGTATTGGTTGCTTTTGTTTTCTCAGGGAAACAATCTGCCGGGTAACTGGTGGCATGAAAGTAAAGGCCGACAGAGACGAGTCTTCTCCTTATGCTGCTATGCTGGCTGCCCAGGATGTAGCCCAGAGATGCAAGGAGCTGGGAATCACTGCCCTTCACATCAAGCTGCGGGCTACTGGTGGAAATAGGTATGTGCAGCAATGTACTTCATTTCTTTCTGACATACATGCATCCTGGCAAGGAGCTGAATCGCAGCCTTGGAGGCACTTTAAACATTTTTGTGTGTGGAGTGGAACTAAATAATATTAAAAGCGCTCAGCATCTACCTTTTTAACTCTCCATATCATGTAGCATACCATACTGTATTGCTCAGAGACTAGAAACATTCTAATAGCGTTATTCTGTACCACAAAGTTTGGGGTTATGTATGCAGGAGCAGTGAGAATGCTCTGTTGTCACTAAATGTATATACCTATAATGTGGCATTAATCTTTGTGGATATTTTATTGCTTTTCTCTCTTACCTGAAGGAATTGAACTTTTAGATAGGCCATGATGTGGTTTTGATTAATATGAGTTAATGGAAGATATTGCCCTTACTACATAACAATGGCATTGAGTAGAAACCAGTACAGCTGCTACTAGTTTTGCTGCCTTTGAATGGTTGCTTAGAAACAGTTGTGTGTATTTCACTCAGATGGTCCATATGCAAAAGAGCTTGTAGCCAGAGACAGTAAAGAGGAAGGCCTTCCGAATTCTGAGGAGGACAGACTATAGAGGAGAGGATAACCAAAGAGGAGTTCTAAAGAATTCACATGGATGACTAGTATATGTTGGGGATGGTTCCCAAGGGACTGCAAGCCCCTCTGACAAGAAAATCTAGCATAGCTTCATGAATCACAGCTACTGATCTGTCAAATAGATTGCAGTAGTTCAAATGATTAGGTTGAATGAAAAACCTGCAAGTGGTTAGCACAAAATGCCTCCCTCAATTTCCAGCTCAGCAAGGAAAAACCTGTGAAGTTAGCTGGGAATGAACACAGCTGTCAAAAGCATATGAGAAGAACCCTACTGGATCAGGCTAAGGGTTCATCTACTCCAGCACCCTGCTAACAGTGGCCAGTAAGCAAGCTTGAAGCCAACCTGTTCTTCCACTTTCTCTCCCCGCCTCCGTCTGGTGCACCCTGCTCCCAGGTATAACATACTGGTCTGGGACAATAGCAAAACACTCCATCCTTACTCCCCCAGTAATTGTCTTTGTCACCACTTCACTCCCGCAAATGAATTATTGTAGAGTAGGGTTTGGTGAGACATTTGCTCAGTTCGCATTTGAATGCAGTCTTTACCAAATTTGTGCTTCCTGAACTGCAACTCACTTGTCAAAATCCATACTCCAAAATTTGTGCTGCAGTTCACACACAAAAAGCTTACAAAAATGCATAAGTTGAAAACGTGCACCCAAATTCATACGTTTGAAACAGTGCATACAAAAAATGTGCATGTTTGGGAAATGCACACAAAATGCATACTGTTGAAAAAGTTCACACACAAACATTTGTGTGGTCCAAAAATAAAAGAAAAGTACAGTCCAATGCGGAAATAGGACAGAATGAAGGCAGTAGGAAAATAAGAACCTGGGCAAAATTGAGGTGGAGAGATTTGCCCATCCCTATTCTGGAGTCAACAGATGGTGTACCATTTGTTCATAGAAAGACAGGCTTGATTTCACAGATAATTGGTAAATATGATTCATAGCTCTCCCTTTTTTCCGGTGCAGAACAAAGACTCCTGGACCTGGAGCCCAGTCAGCCCTCAGGGCTCTGGCTCGATCTGGTATGAAGATTGGACGCATTGGTGAGTTGACTAGTGAAAATACATTCTTCAGATGTATCTTCTTGGAAGCTCTCTCTCCTATAAACCATGGCTGTTTCTCATTGTTCCATTACTTCTATCTTGTTGAAGCTTGTTTTTACCATGATAATGTTTTGAAAGACTACTTTTGTGGGATGTACGTAAGGGTGCTGTGTATAAGAGTAAGGGTGTAATCCTATGGCTGCTAGACAGCCACAGGATCAGTCAGTTTCCAGGAACCAGCCTTGGAGCCTGTGCTCCAAGGTCAGTTCCCAGAGAACTGCCTCTCCACTCCCTCCCCCGCTGCCTTGTAGGAGGCACAGATTGTCTCTGGGCTCGTAAAGGAAGTGCGGAGCAGGGCAAAAGGGGGCATTCCCAGGGGTGGGGCGGGGAGTGCAGAAGTGCCCGTATGACACTTCCTATGCATCGTCCAGCCTCTCCACCCCGCACTCAAATGTCCTGCAGCTAGACAGCCAACATCAACTGCCGGCCACAAATACAGGGCAGCTGGAGTGCAGAGGAGAGGATCCCCTCTGCACTCATCCCGCTGTGCATTGGATAGGCGGTCGCCTCTTGAGTTCAGAGGCGGTTGCCTCTCCGCACTGGATTGCTCCCTAAGTATAGGAATATTACAAACTAGGCAAGATGACTACCCTATGTTAAGCTGCACTTGGTAAGATGGTGACCTGCCTCTTCTTGAAAGCTGCATTACACATTGTTTAAGCTTTTCCTAGTAGTTGGGTCTTCTGTTTTGATGAAGTGGAGAGAAAGTCCTAGAGCTTCTGCAGACTTGTCTTTAATTTTCACATCCTCAATTTAGAAGCTATAAAGGGGAAGTATATCGTAGCATGGTAGAAAGAGTTTTACCCTTAAAGTCAACCTAAAAATCATTTTAAGTAGTGATCTGTCCCATGAACCTACACTGAATTGGGCTCTTAATGTTATATTTTGAACACTAGCCTTCTGTATTGAAAGTATTTTTCATATCGTCAATATCCAGTGGCTTCTGAGGTCTTGTGGTTTATTTGGGGGGGGGGGGGTTGTGTATTGATGTAACTGGAAACCATCTCACATTCAGAAATGGCATATTTCTCTCTCCACAGAGGATGTCACCCCCATTCCTTCAGACAGCACCCGCAGAAAGGGCGGTCGCCGTGGTCGTCGTCTGTAAACAATGGCTGTTATCTTTCATCATTAAAGCTTTCCAATAAACCTCTGTTCTCATTTGTTCTGTTATGTAAGTTTCTACACTGATGGTCTCCTACAAAGTATAACCTTCAGTTGCCATTGGGCCTTTCCCCAATAATTATTTACATGAAAGAATTATCTGTGGGGAGCTTTTTTCTCTGTGTTAATGGCTCCTGGAGGCATTTCTGCTGTCGCTTTCCCCCTTGGAGTTACTTTTCTATGAAGCTACTCTATGCTACTTAGCACAAAATAAAAAGATCTTGTTACAAACTAAGAACAGTATCTTCTATACTGTAGCTTTGAAGGTGGAGGATAATGGTAGTAGCTTTTGGGGTGGGTTAGGGTATTTTAGAAAATGTTTTTATTGTAGAATTTTATTGTTTTAAACTGTTGTACAGCATACAATAAATCGCCCAGAGCGGCTGGGTGACCAGCCAGATGGGTGATTAATAAATTTAATAATAAATAAATAAATACAGTCAGGTCCAGAAATATTGGAACAAGGATAACTGTTTTGGCAGTTGGCCTCTGTACACCACCACATTGAAGTTGAAAGGAAACACACCCAGATGGGAGCGAAGTCAGGACTTTCAGCTGTAATTCAAGGGATTTGGCAAAAGTGGGGCCCTCCCCATTCAGGAAGTACAGCCAGTGGGATACACACACCCCCATCGTTGGTGGCTCATAAGTAATGGAACAAACCAACATCATTTCAAACTTACGGATCACCTTTAATACCTGGATGGAAATCCTTTGCAGTCAATGACTGCCTGATGTCTGGAACCAGTGGACATGACCAAATGCTGAGTTCCTCCCTTGAGATGCTTTGCCAGGCCTTTACTGCAGCTGCCTTCAGCTGCTGCTTGTTTGTGGGACTTTCTGCCTTTAGTCTTGTCTTCGTTAAGTGAAAAGCATGCTCTTTTGGGTTGAGATCAGGTGACTGACTTGCCCATTGAAGAACTTCCCACTTCTTTGCCTTGAGAAACTCTTGGGTAGCTTTTGCTGTATGTTTTGGGTCATTATCCATCTGCATTATGAAGCGGTGTCCTATCAGTTTGGCAGCATTTGGCTGAATCTGAGCAGAAAGTAAAGCCCTATACGCTTCAGAATTCATCCTGCTGCTTTTATCAGGAGTCAGGTCATCAATAAACACCAGTGACCCAGTTCCATTGGCAGCCATACATGCCCATGCCATAATGCTGCCTTCGCCATGTTTGACAGATGATGTGGTAGGCTTTGGATCATGAGCTGTTCCTTTCCTTCTCCATACTTTTCCTATCATTCTGGTACAAGTTAATCTTGGTTTTATCAGTCCAAAGAATCTTATTCCAGAACAGGGCAGGCTTTTTTAGGTGTTTGCTGACAAAGGCTAATCTGGCCTTTTGGTTCTTGAGCGTTCCCAGTGGTTTGCACCTTGTTGTGAAGCCTCTGTATTTACATTCATAAAGCGGTCTCTTGACTGTAGATGTTGACAATGACATACCTACCTCTGCAAGAGCGTTCTTGACCTGGCTAGATGTTGTGAAAGGGTTCCTCTTCACCATGAGCAGAATTCTGCGGTCATCCACTTCAGTTGTCTTCCGTGGTCTTCCAGGCCTTTTGCTGTTGCTGAGCTTGCCAGTTAATTCCTTCTTTTTCAGGATGTTCCAAACTGTTGTGTTGGCCACTCCCACTGTTTCTGCTATCTCTCTGATGGGTTTATTTTGTTTCCTCAGCCTAATGATGGCTTCCTTCACTCGCATGGACACCTCTTTGGACCTCATGTTGGGAGTTCCAGTGAACAGCTACCAAATGCAAATGTAACACTCAGAACCACCTCCAGGCCTTTTATCTGCTTGATTGGTCATGGGGTGCCCAGGAAACAGGCCACACCTGGCCATGCAGCGGCTTGTTAGCCATTCGTTCCATTACTTATGAGCCACCAACGATGGGGGGGGTGTTTCCCACTGGCTGTAATTCCTGAATGGGGAGGGCCCCGCTTTTGTCAAACCCCTTGAATTACAGCTGAAAGTCCTGACTTCGCTCCCATCTGGGTGTGTTTCCTTTCAACCTCAATATATCTGGCCCTGACTGTAAAAGTAGAGATGAAAAACACCCACATTCCTTATGTAGATTGGACTGTTGTTTCCCTGGACAACTACATCTCTCAAAGAGTTTTACTAAAGAATGTGATGGGCTGGTATACAAATCTGGTACTGTAGTCTTGCCTAACAATCCTGGACTAGTCTTATTTGCTGCACACAAACTTACAGAGATCTAGCTAGCAGAGCTTTGAAATCCTGTACTGGAGGGATCCCAATTTAAAGTAGGTCTGCTTTTTTCTTCTAATCTGCCCTTCTAGATGTACTTGCCTTTTACTTTTATCAGTTTCTTTTATAATGACAACTATTTACTATCATTTGGATGGTTTAAACCATTTAAGATGTTTAATTTTGAAGGATATGTATTTACTGAGGGAAAGCTTAGAGGATAGTCACAGTTTTGGATGAGACTATTCAATTAGTTGCTTCTATAACAAAATCTTAAGCGTGTTTACTCAGAAATAACTCATTGTGTTCAGTGAGATTTTTTCCCATGTAAGTATACATAGTATTGCAGCCTTGGTCTTGGTTTAAAACTGGGGATTGGGCAATTCAGATGTGGCACCACTCGGCAAGAAGCATTTACCCATGGAGGTGCTTCACACAGGGTGGGTTTGCATGTCACTTTAAGCCATGGTGGTTTATAAGTTCCTGTATCCCCCACGCAATTTTATTTATTTATTTATTTATTTATTATTAAATTTATTAATCGCCCATCTGGCTGGTCACCCAGCCACTCTGGGCGATGTACAACATACAATAAAAACAGTTTAAAACAATAAAATTCTACAATAAAAACATTTTCTAAAATACCCTAACCCACCCCAAATGCCTGCCTGAACAACAGCGTTTTTAATGCACGACAGAAGCTCATTAAAGAGGGGGCATGGCGGAGTTCCCTAGGTAGGGAGTTCCACAGAGTGGGGGCCACCACAGAAAAGGCCCTCTCCCTTGTCCCCACCAGTCTAGCTGTCCTGGCTGATGGGACAGAGAGAAGGCCATCCGAGGCTGATCTTGTTAAGCGGCCTGTCTGGTGCTGCTGGAGGTGCTCCTTAAGATGGGCTGGGCCGGAACCATATAGGGTTTTAAAGGTCAAAACCAACACCTTGAATTTGGCCCGGAAAACAACTGGTAACCAGTGCAACACCTTCAGCACTGGAGTGATGTGATCTCGCCGGCGGCTGCCTTTAATCAGGCGAGCCGCCGCGTTCTGTACCAGCTGCAGTTTCCGAACCATCTTCAAGGGTAACCCCACGTAGAGCACATTACAGTAGTCTAAGCGAGAGGAGACCAGGGCATGTACTACCGATGGGAGCAGATGGTCAGGAAGGAAGGGGTGCAGCCGCCGTATCAGATGGAGTTGATACAGCGCTGTCCGGCTCACAGCTGACACCTGAGCCTCCATGGACAGCTGGGAGTCCAAAATGACCAAATAAACTACGATGTGTAGCTTATTTTGCCTGCTTTCGCCCCTCCTCCCTCTACAGTCCTCCCACTTAGCCAGGATGGTATCCCAGCGTTCTTTGCGCTGGATACCACTTCCTGCCTTCACGCTGCAGCTCCCTCAAGCTGCCTAAAGGAGTGAAAATGTTGTATGCACCACAACAATAAACCCTTGGAGGTTTGCGGGATCGGGACAAAGCTTCACACACAGCTTCCCCTGGTAGGCAGGCACTGGATGCTCCATCAGAA
The DNA here is from genome assembly GCF_057233095.1 of Heloderma suspectum. Taxonomy (NCBI): domain Eukaryota; kingdom Metazoa; phylum Chordata; class Lepidosauria; order Squamata; family Helodermatidae; genus Heloderma; species Heloderma suspectum. The sequence continues at coordinate 267,197,481 of NC_139459.1, read as the reverse complement.
CCCTGCATCCCTTCCCTTGCCCCCCATTCCTTTACTTTCCCCCACTGGCAGTAGCACACTTGACACAGTGTAGAGCAGGAAAAGAAGCCTATTGCAGTAGTGCTGTTTCACAGTTGCGCACTTTGATATGGGGTGATCGGCACTATATGATGCTGCTTTTTATTTTTACTTTGCGCTGTGTCACGGTAGTGGTGTTTCAATATTTCGGGTGGTTTAGAGCATTTCTCATTGGCTATCTGTACCTGGCTGCTAGGCAGATGTCAGAAACAGATGTGCCAGCTGGAGCAGAGTGGTGACAGCGGTTTTGACCACTGCTGCCAAGCGGCTCTAGGCAATCTTTAAACCACTCTTTAAGTCACTGTGGAGCACCAGATGACACAATAAGCCATGATGGCTTAAATAAACTTCACTGCAGACTATGACTTATCAGAGTGACTTATTTTGGCTTAATAAGCCATCATGGCAGGGGAAAACTTTGCAGACAACACGATATGTCATGGTAGATTATAAGCTACTGTGAATAACTTCTATACCATGGTGGCTTATCGTGATGTGCAAACCCAGCTGGGGGGTTTGAAAGGTACTTGAATATGCATAAGGCCATAGCCAGTTTGCTTGCTTACTAATGCTGCATTTATTTAGAGCATTATAGCCTGCATTTTTAATTTATCAAAGATTCACAAGGCAGTTTCCTTCATTAAAACAAATCATAAAACTGTTAAAAAATAATGTTACCTAGCTGGCAGCTTAAATGGGGGGGGGGGGAAGCAGTGATAAAAGAATGTGCTAAAATTGGGCCCAGTTTATTAAAAACACAGGCAAAGGACCTTTAATCTGGCACCTAAAGATTAGTTTTAGTGCCTTGTCAGCATTGCCATGGAGGGAGTTCCATAGTTCCATCCAATTTTCTAACTTCTGAATGTGAGATTTCCGGAGCAGGACCCCTGGAGATTTTAACAGGTGGTCAGGTTTTTGTTTAACGACTGAGCAACAAATAACAGGTTTTTGTTAGAGCAGGCGCTCTTTAAGATACCCTGATCCCAAGCCACAAAAAGGTTTCAAAGTAGGGTTAGGGGGCCTCTTTCAGCCCAAGAACCAAATTCAAATTTGGAGAAGCTCTTGGGTGGCTGCATTCAAGCGGTGAGTGGGGGCAAAGGCAAGGGGGGAGGGGCAAAAATCCCAGCATATTGTAGTTTAAAGTTCTTACTGCTTGTACCTAAGCCTCAGGAGAGGCATTTCAACCTTTTAGGGTGCAATCTTATGCATGTTCAGACAGAAAAAAGTCCTACATAGCTGGCTGGGGCATGCTGGGAGTTGTAGGACATTTTCCTGTCTAAATATGCATAGGTGAAAAAACTGCATAAAAGCCATGAAACCACCAATGATCAGTGGTTGGGAAAAAGGGATTGGGCCAGGGTAAGGAGACGTAGCCATTGGGTGACCCCAGGCCCGTGCTTCCCCACCCCTGTTTTAAAGGTAATTTTAAAAAGTACTTAGGCATGTACCTGGTCACAAGCTAAAAAAAGGTATTTTCAACTATTATTTTTAAAAAACATTTTGTATTGTACCTGGAAACAGGAAGCTAGTGAAGTCACTTTAACGCTGATAAGGGATGTTCAATCTTTCAACACCTTAGTTGTTACGTTTTGGATTGTATGAATTTTCTGAGAAGTCTTCAAAGACCGCTCCATTAGTTACAGCCAACTTAGTCTGGATGTTAAAGCAGGGCATGGATAGCTGCGGTCAGTCTATGTGTCCAGATCTAGAAGGGGTTGCTGCTGGTGCACCAGGCTATGACAGCACAAGGTCCCTTCTGCTACAGATGCCACCTGGACCATCTCAAGTAAGAGCCTGAATTAACCACCCACCAGCTGTGAACCTGCTCCATAAGGGGAAAAGCAGCCCCACCAATTAACACTTTCCTGGGCAAACCACCTATCAACAGTATCTGAACAAGGCTGAGATTCAGTTTATTCCCTATCAGGCAGCCCATTACTTAGGCTGCTCGAGCATGTGGTAAGCACCTCTTAAAAATTAGTGGCTGTATGGAACTTGAACACATACATAAATAAGCTCTTTGCATGCAGCAGTGCTCATGTTTAGTTTTGAATCAAGTCTAATTCTAGCTCCAGCATGCCAAATAAACACTGGACCCTTCTTGATTATCTCCTTTGTCTCCAACCAATAACAAAGTAGTCTTTTCTAAACAACTGAAGCCTGCTGGTTTGTAAAACATGAATCAGGGAACTGGTATTTTGGACTGCACTTCAGACAGTGGTGTTCATTTTAAATTACGGATTCTGCTATTTTGAATGCTACAGATGTTTCCCTTTAAGGGCTTTTTTTTTCTTCTGTAGTGCAGTTTTGGTAGTCTGCTAGTCTGAGGCTACATATTTGCCTTTATAAATAAGATCTCTTTGGGTTTTGGAGAAATTATATGTAAAGTGTCACAAGAGCTCGAGTGAAGCTTATTTCTGCTTTTGTGTCTAGGTTTGATGAGAATGTGCAATGACAGAAAGTTGCTCATAGGTGTGTTCTGATCTTTGGGCTTAATGCTAGCTAGATCACTTTCGAAACGTCTTCTGCTTTCATGATCCTCTTGAACTTTCCTTTCATGAATCATTTCATGGAAAAAGCATTTTGAAATAAAATGCCTTCCTCATTTTTTTCTTCGTTTTTATGTGGAAGCGAGTGGCGGAACGAAAATCACAAAATTGCTGTGGTAGCAAGCCAAAATTCAAGACTGGAAATGGTGGCCAGGTTCCAGCCAATGAGAAATCTGCTGCATACTGATTTTTGGAGTTACTAGGTAGAAAGTCCTTCACAAAAGACCTACTCTGTACTTCTCTCTGCGTTTTGAGAGCATAGCTGGTTGTATTGCCGATACAGTGTAACAGTCGGGTTCCATCCCTTCCTATGGGTCCTGTTTGAGGAGGTATTAACTTCTTAATACCTTAACATCTCCATTCCCATCAAAAGTAGCTGATTTGAGATCATTTGCTAAGAAACAGGTGGTGGTTGTTGTTTTTAAAGAAAGTATATTGAGATTGACCTCAGGGGAGTGCCCCACCATTTGCCTTGTGCAATTACTGATTTATTATAGAACAGCTTTTATACTTTCCTTTGATGTTAGAGTTTAATATCATCACTATCTGAGGATCTGTTATTTCAGTATTAACCTATTCTCTAATGAGAGGTGTGTGATGAAAGAGTGTGTACGCTCTACCTTCCTTCAAAGTAGAACAGGCTGCAAGATGCTCTTCATGTTTTTATTCTTGGGTAGCTGCCACAACTTTCTCTTCAAAAACCCTTAGGTCTGGGTGGGAAAGTGATTGTGGTGTTTATAGTATGGCGGTGAAGTCGGGGACTCTTCATAACTCCTGTCTTGCTTACAGGCAGCCAGAGTTCAATCTGTAGTTCCCAGGACCTTCCCAAAGCTTTTGAGTGGGGGATGGGCAACTTGTGGTCCTCCAGATGTTTGGGCCTGCAACTCCCCTCTGCCCTGTCCAGCATAGCCAGTGGTGAGGGATGATAGGAGTTGTAGGTCAAAACATCTGGAGGGCCAAAAGTTGTCCACCCCTGCTTTAGCGCATGGCCAAGATGGTTAAGTGTGGGTTAAACCAAGTTCAATGTCTATGTAAAAAAAAAAAAAAAAAAGTAATTAGCTTGGGAGTTCAAGTTAAAAGAACAGATTTATTTAAATTAGTGTAAGAGTGAAATAAATAGGCAGTTGCCTTAAGTGGGGAAAGGAAACATTTAGCAGCTGCACTATATGTTTTTCAGGCAGACGTAGTAACTTAGAAGGTTTCTCCTTTCATTCCCATGGCACAGGTCATCCCCTGCAGATCATAGCTGGCATTCCTGAAAGAGACAAAGCTTTGGGAAAACTTACTCTTTAAGGTGAAGGAGGGGTATTTGGCTGGGCAAAGAGGTCAGAATCCAATCAAAAGTTGAATAGTGTGTGTCCGCATGAGAATTTGCAGGTAAGCTGAAGCCCAGAAGATGGCTGCTAAATGCTTCTTGCTTCCAGGACGTGCTTTGGACTTGTGATGTCTTCCCTCCAATGGAGATGGAAGGCTGTTGGCAGAGCAGGAATTCTTTAGAGCAGCCTTCCCCAGGTTGGTGGTCTCCACATACATTGGATTTTACATCACCCATCATCCTCCAGCTTCTGGAGGGCACCAACTTGGGGAAGCCTACCATAAAGGGGTGGAGGGGACTGGCTCTTTTGTTACAAGGTGTCTTGATGTTTATTACTTACTTGGCTACATGGAAGATACTAGGAGGACCCATATAGCTCAGTGAAAGGGTTCGTTTTTTATGGATATGGTTGCAGTTTCAACTCCTGGCATCGCCAGTGACTGAAGGATGGGAAACACTTTTGCCTGTGAGCTCAAAGAGCCAATAGTCAGAGCAGGCAATACTGGACTAGATGCAGCAGTGGTATGACTTGGTAGAACGTGGCTCCATGGTTTTATGAAGTACATGGATGTATTTGAACTGATGTAGCCATTCCAGTGCATGGTATATAGGAACACAGGAAGCTGACTTAGACTGAGACAGACCGCTGCTCCATCTAGCTCAGAATTGTCAACCCTGACTGGCAGCAGTTCTCCAGGGTTTCAGAAGGAATTTTTCTAGCCCTACATGGAGATGCCAGGGATCGAACCTGGGACCTTCTGCATGCACAACCGCTGCTCTATCAGTGGGCGACAGCCCCTCCCGACCCATGGTACTGTGGATGGCCAAGCCACCACCACAATAACAATGCTGCTTCACTTCAGAGTACAGGTGTACACATGTTACTGTTCCATGTGTTCCTATCACAATGTTTATGCATCAGCTTTTGCAGGCGGATAGATGGTGGGTGTGGGGGAGGGGAGATGAACAACAAAGGTTTTGTAGGTGGAAACTTGACCCACCCTCTTCCTCTGTCGCTTCCTACTCAACCAATTTTGTTAACCATACATAGAACACGGTGTTCCACAAATATTTGGTGAGGGGTGCTTGTAGTTAATATTACTGTTACGGGCCAGAGAATTGCATAGCACAGGTGATGGGAACAGCAGCACAACTCACAGTGTGAAACTATTTGGTGTTTTGTTGCTTCTTCCATGGAACAAAGAACCAGCTCAGTCTAGGCAGAATGGACTGAAAGCATTGCCTTGAAAATGGCCTAACACTGAAGACCTTAAAAGCATGTAATATCTTTTAGAGAGCTGCCCTGGATGCCAAATGTTATCCTGTGTGAAATTATGACAGAGCCTTTAAGAATTCAAAATGGGGCCACCCTTTGTGCAGCTGACCCTCTACAGCAATCATTTAAATTTAGCTGGGTTAATGAAGATGAGTCTTCTCATGCTCTCTGTTTCGTTTGGTAGGATTGAGATGCAGGTCTGTGCATGCTTTGGTTTTTTACAACCGAAATCTACACCCAGAAAAGCTGATTTGTCTGAGCTGTGTAAATTATATAAAGTAAGCCAGTGAGCACGTGTTTGCTGCTTTTGCATTATTCAGTTTTTGCTCATCATGTGATGGTGCAAGTAGGTATGCAGTCACTGAAATCTTATTCTTGGACTCCTGGAAATCTTCCTTATTCCCCAACCCCTAAAATTTCACCAGGTTTTGCCAGCCAAGACATTTTGCTGCCTGAGGCAAAGGAGGAAATGACCACCTATTCCATGTACAGAAGCCAACCGGACTGCTAGCTGAACCTCACTTCAACACTAGCAACAGGACAGCATCCTCCATGGCACCTGAGAACAGCAGGCTAGCTTAGGGAGGTTACGGGCAAGCTGGGTGCCACACACTCTTCCATCCTCTTAACACTTTCCTCCTACTTCCCACACCCCAGCATCCACTGCCTGTGGTGGTCAGCTCACCCCGCCTAACGGTAGCTTGCCTGCATACTGTCTGTCCTATTAGACACTCTCTAGCTCAGGGGTGTAGAACCTCAGGCCCGGGGGCCAAATCTGGCCCTTCAGGGCTCCCCAGAAGGCCACATCCCTTCCCCCTTTCACCTGACCACCGATCTTTTGGTGGTTTCCTGGTTTTTGTGCAGTTTTAAAAATCCATTCTAAAAGGCGGAATCCCCTGCATACTGTCCTGAGGCTCAGTTCCTGGCAGTAAGAGCTTTAAGCTACAATAGGCCGGTATTTTTGGCCCCACCCCTTTTGCACTGCCCACCACTGGAATGAGGCCCCCAAGAGCATCTCCAAAATGGAGTTTGGCTCTTGGGCTGAAAGAGGTTCAACACCCCTGCTCTAGCTGAATCACCGGTTGTATCTGATAACGTGGGCTGTAGTCTGCAAAAGCTTATACCAGAATAAATATGTTAGTGGCCTAGGGTGTCCAGGTGTCCTCTGTTACAGAGGACAGTCCTATATTTGAAGGCATCCTCTATTTGAAGTCCAAGTCCAGTATAAAGATAAAGAACCATCAGAAGGAAGAGCTGGGCCTTGAAGTTGCCCATTATTAAAATATGCCAAGGCCCAGCAATGCACCGGACAGCAGGCTGAGCAAGGCACACAGGTCACCTGGTCACAGACTTCTACACTATGGTGAGATGTGCTGTATTTTTCTTTAAAGTAATTATTTCTAAACTGACATATATACATATAAATCAGCATATGCAAATTTTATGCAAATCAGCCTCCTCTTCTCTGGTGATGTATTTCCTCTTTTTTGGCCATTCATAAGTGGCCCCCCCTATGTGTTACCCTTTAAGGTGCACCAAGACACTCAGCTGAATTGTGTGTTTGTATGGAGTCTCTGCATATAACTGTGTCAATGTGGCTATTAAAATATGCCAAGGCCCAGCAACGGAGAGATGCGCTGCATGGCTACTATGCAGCGTCTGTTGTAGACAAGACCTGGCGAGAATGGTAGAAGCTCCAATCTGGGTGGATGTGGCTCCTTCCCAAGCAGCAATGGATGGAGGAAAACAAGATGAATGGAGCGTGTTTGCATTTGACTCTGCATCTTTCTATTGCATTGCTGGTCCTTCTGGCCGCACTTTATATCCCTGCCCCAACCCCTGGTTTTCTGTCTCTCTGAACCCCTTTTTGTGGGTGTATCAACTGAGGACTATGCTTCATGCACCTGACAAAGTAGCCTTTGGCACTTGGAAGTTTATGCTGCAATGCCTTTGTTAGCGTTTAAGGTGCCACGGCACTCTGTGTTTTTTTGCAACAGACTAACACGGCTACCTGTCTGGAATCTTTATCACGCTTTCGCTATTTGTGATGCTGGATTATGTATGCTACCACAGTCTAGGGAGATGCCTAATTCCAAATTCTCAGCTGCACAGACTCTGCATTGGAGTCCGCTAAGAATTTCAGTCTAAAGTTGATACTTACATGGGGACCAGCAGGTACATCCCCGAGGCTCTCTTGTTCTTGCACCTATGAGTAAAGCGTCCAGGAGCAAGCGTTTACTCTGTTTCTCCTGTAGTAGTAGCACAGGCACTGCTACTGAATGTTGGTTGCGACCGGGCATTCCATGCTGTGATGTCTTTTTTAATATATATATTTTTATTTATTTTGCATGCTGTGATGTCTTGAGTTTAGTTTTTATTATTGTTAATAGGTTTTGGCTGCAAAAGTGGTTGTAAAAAGTTGCTAGTACATGATTCTCAGTCCCGGTATATTGCTTTCGATTGTCTAACACAGAGCTTTCCAAACTTTTCATGTTGGTGACACACTTTTTAGACATGCATCATTTCGTGACACGGTAATTCAGCTTTACTAGCAAACCGGAGGTTAAACTAACCTGTTATAAGAGATATGGACACATACATAAATTGTAATAATGAAATGTATGGGGATACAACATATCTCATGAAAACCTTTCATTTATATTTTTAAAAATATATGATTTGTAAGATAATATACATTGTTGTCATTTATGAGTAACAGTATGTAAATATGTGCAAGAATTTTAAAAAGTTGAATAACACCAACAACTACTTACCATTTTAATGGGATGTATGAGGTTGATGGGATGAACACAGCTTTTCAATATTTGGTGGAATATTAGATAAAGACACTCGCATTTTGTCATCAAGCATTTTTAAGCTTCCACGTTTCAGTGTCTTTAACTTTGTTGAAAATAAATGGCAGAAATCAAATCATACGTGCCACGTGGTGGGTGGCTTGCTGTTTGCCACATTGGGTTTGGGAGGGTGGCCTCCCTTCAGCCAGCAGCAGGTGGGTTGACTGGGTGACAGCCTGCAGCTGCGCTCGCCTGGGTGCTTGGGAGCACGCTGATTCCGAGGCTTCTGGCCTCCATTGAGCGCCGTTCTGACTGGCCAAGATGGCGGACAGCCTGCTCGGTGCAGTCCCAGTCCCAGGCAGCGTTTCCACCTGCGTGGTTCTGGCCTGGCCGCGTGGCAGCACAGTGCGGAAGTCTGCGAAGGGCATGCCCGAAACCATGCAGGGCTGGTGGCCGCTGCCACTTCTCCGTGCTGGCGTCGGCCGAGCTCTGCTCCCAGGGCAGTGCCTCCCTTCCCCTCTCTTCACCCCGCGCCTCTACCTTTCCGGGGAGCGCAGGCTCGAAGCTCCCTGCCTGCCCGGCGCAGCCCTCCCTGCTCTGGGGGCGCCCAGCGGGCCGTTGTTCTCCCTCACTGCCCTGCAGCCGCACTGAGGATGCGGGGAAGCCTCTCGCCCGAGCTGATTGCAAATTGCTCAACTAATTGCTCCGCTAACTTCAAATTCTCCACACTCCTCGTACAGCCAGCGTTACCACACTCCTCACCGTACCGCTCCAACACCGCCAATCACGTGCGTCCGACGCCACATGATCCTAAAGCAGCTAATGTTAAAGCACCTAAGCCTTAGCTGCGAAGCCTTAGCAGCTAAGCTCCTTTAACATTAGCTGCTTTAGGAAGTTCCGGGGGAGGGGCCAAGGGAAGCAAACACAAGTAAGGGAGCTCCGCGGTGCCCTTCCGCACAATTTTCTGCATTTCGCGCAACACACCTACACACTGCCGCCGACACACTAATGTGTCATGGCACACAGTTTGAAAAGCCCTGGTCTAACACACTGTTTGCGCGGCGGGGTGTGTGTGTTTTTGTTGCAATGATTAAATTAAACCCACTGTTCTGGTCTAGCTTTTACACACTCTACACAGTGTAGACACAGGTTTACCAAACCCTGCTATCTTTCAGAGGGGCAGGGTTCTAGTCATAGGGGTACTTTCTATATCTCCCCTCCAAGGGTGGCAGGATAAAAATTATATATTTTTAAACTGATAACCAGACTGTTGTCTCTTCTTGCAGTGGTGATAATTAACTGAAGACAAGGCACTTGAAGTTGAGAGTTCCTACACTGCTGTCCAGAACCCATTATTGGGGCTGGGTCCCATAAGGACTTCAACCTATAAGAATTATTCCCATTGAGGGATGGATCATGAATAAGGTACTATAGTAATGCCAGTTGCTGCTTATGAGATCATCCTGGAACAATTCACATAGTTAACCAATTCCAATGTAACATTTTAAAACACCAGCAATGTTCGTCCACAGGAATAATTGGAAAAGCACTTCCAGCAAGAGGAACAATTTTTGGTAATGCTAGAGACAAAATGGCTGGTCTAGAGGGGGCCATATCTAACAGAATAAAGCTGTATGAATTTTGCAGTGCTTCTGAGTCCCTGAGCACTGAAATCTATAAGGATTATTTGCTGAACGACATGTTGAGAGGAATTAACAAGCATCTGCTTAAGAAAAATATAGCAATTTAGTATTCTTTCCAATCTGATTGAAATATCTCCCCACCACCCACCCATCCAAAAGAACAGACCTGGGGGCAGCTTTGTTTGACAAACACACCAGTGCAGGAAATCTCTGGCCTGGCTAAGGCACTTTCAACACATCTATGTGGTGAAACAGACACATGAGGAGCTCTGCCTGCCAACTGGTGATGTCATTTGATTGTCCTATGAGATTTCTTCAAAACCTCAACCTGGAACAACGTAGCCCACTCTAAGACCTGCTAATGGCACTGGTGTGGGCGGAGGGAGGACGAGAGAGATTGAAGGGGCTTTCCAGTTATTTAAGCTGTGCAACTTTCACTTCCCACTACTGTGTTTCAAGAAGCTTCTGAAGGCTAGGACAGACTCCACTGCATCAGTGCTGGTGCCAGGTAGAACACCACCTCCTCCCACCACAGCAGCAGAGGTAGACCCCTGAGAAGACCCAACACCATGGAGGATGAGAGGAACAACCTTCTCCAGCCAGGACAGCCAGCACGGTACTTCTAAGTATTTGTGCTGTTTTTATTCCCCTCTATTTATCTTGCACTTTCAGTTATTTGCATGGGGTGGATCTACACCAGTGTGTCCCACCGTGACCTCTCCGCACCATGGAAAGGCACATGAGGCTGGAACAGGCAGAGAGATACATTGTAATTGCCTGGTCTTTCCAGGCAGGCTGCAGCAACACAGGAGGAGAGAAGTGGTGGGGATTTAAGTAGAACCCAGCTAGGTGGGCAGAAGCATTTTAGGACATGGTGGTTGGCTTCTAATCCCTCTGTAGAAAGGGAGCTGATGGGATAGTTTTGCCTCTGAAATGGGAACAGAGGTAGCATGGCAAAAGATTTGGTAAGCTAGAGGTGGGAAAAATAACTAAAGCTGCACACTTACCTGGGAGGTAGCCTGTTTGTGCACAGTGGGACATACTTCTGAGTAAACACAGATAGGGCTGCACTGCGCAGGTGATTCCTGTCTTGTCTGCTGTCTGTCATGTCCACAGAAAAAGAGGTGTATATCTGTGTGTTTCTTGCCCCTCAATTGTTTCATGCCCAACAGCCTGGTTTCATCATGTCTGTTGGCTTCAGTTGCATGCTCATTCCATGGTGTGCGTCTCAACCTATCGAGAAAAAAAATCATGCCATGGCGTTTGGTGCTTTGTAAGCCAGTGAGGTTGGGCAAAGCTACTTTATATTTCTCCTCATGCTGAATTTCAGGCTTTGCACACTTGCCCCCAAAAGCTATAGCCGCTTTTAGTTACGTGCTAGAACTGGCTGAATATTTGGGCTGTTTTTCATCCCTGAAGAGCAAAATATTATACAATTGTTGGGTTGTTGTTCAGTCGTTCAGTCGTGTCCGACTCTTCGTGACCCCATGGACCATAGCACGCCAGGCCTTCCTGTCCTGCGCTCTCTCCCGGAGCGTGCTCAAGTTCATATTCATTGCATCCGTGATGCTATCTAGCCATCTCATCCTCTGCCGTCCCCTTCTCCTTTTGCCTTCAGTCTTTCCCAGCATCAGGGTCTTTTCCAGGGAGTTTTCTCTTCGCATTAGGTGGCCAAAATATTGGAGCTTCAGCTTCATTATCTGTCCTTCCAATGAGCAGACAGGGTTGATTTCCTTTAGGATGGACTGATTTGACCTCCTTGCAGTCCAGGGGACTCGTAAGAGTCTTCTCCAGCACCACAGTTCGAAAGCATCAATTCTTCGGCGCTCAGCCTTCCTTATAGTCCAGCTCTCACAGCCATACATTACTACTGGGAAAACCTTAGCTTTGATTAGACGGACCTTTGTCGGCAAGGTGATGTCTCTGCTTCTTACTATGCTGTCTAGGTTGGCCATAGCTTTCCTCCCAAGGAGCAAGCGTCTTTTAATTTCATGGCTACAGTCACCGTCTGCGGTGATCTTGGAGCCCAAGAAAGTAAAATCTGTCACTGCTTCCATTTCTTCCCCTTCTATATGCCAGGAAGTGATGGGGCCAGATGCCATGATCTTCGTTTTTTTAATGTTGAGTTTCAAACCAGCTTTTGCACTCTCCTCTTTCACCCTCAACAAGAGGCTCTTGAGATCCTCTTCGCTTTCTGCCATTAGGGTGGTATCGTCTGCATATCGGAGGTTGTTGATAATTCTCCCAGCAATCTTAATTCCGACCTCTGATTCATCCAACCCGGCATTTCTCATGATGTACTCTGCATATAAGTTAAATAAGCAGGGTGACAATATGCAGCCTTGTCGTACTCCTTTCCCAATTTTGAACCAATCAGTTGTTCCATGTCTGGTTCTGACTGTTGCTTCTTGACCCTCATACAGGTTTCTCAGGAGACAGGTAAGGTGGTCTGGTACTCCCATCACTTTAAGAATTTGCCACAGTTTGTTGTGATCCACACAATCAAAGGCTTTAGCATAGTCAATGAAGCAGAAATAGATGTTTTTCTGGAATTCTCTTGCTTTCTCCATGATGCAGCGAATGTTGGCGATTTGATCTCTAGTTCCTCTGCCTCTTCTAAACCCAGCTTGTACTTCCGGTAGTTCTCGGTTCACATACTGCTGAAGCCTAGCTTGTAGGATTTTGAGCATCACCTTGCTGGCATGTGAAATGAACAATTGTTGGGTGGTCCCCCCAAATTAATTTCGCAACATCTCTGCAAGGTAGTTTAGGATAAGTTTCATAGATGAACAGGCATTTGAACCTGGGTTTCAAAACTCTCTAGCTCCTACACCACACCCATATTTATTACTGTGCCTCAGTTCTCTATTGTATGTTATCAGATTCTTTGGCTTCTAATTTTATATGGTGAATAATATTTTCTTAACATTAGTGTCCGTTTCGGGGAATCACGCCACTGTGGTGCTGGCAACTGGCCAAGCCAAACAGCCAGAGCCAATCAGATAATAGAGACATGATGACATCGAAGTTGCTAGGGAGAAGGGTGCTCAAACAGTTCGCATCTGTACTTATTTACAGATGGTTTGCCTGCAGCTAAAGAGCTAACATATACTGGAAATTGTGTTTTAAAAGCAACAAGCATTATGTTCTCCTTATGGATCAGATCCAGAACATTCTAAAGAGAATATCTTCAGCTTGTGCATTAAAGTTCTGAATTAACATGAGGGTTGTGGAGGAATCAATAGTAAGACTTTAGTGTTTTGTAGAATTAAGAAGGTGCTCTGAATAATTGGGCACTCATTTTTAAAAGCTAATTATTTTAATACAATCACTTACAAAACAATGTGGTCCATTGGCACTAGATTTCAAGAGACATTCCTTGAAGCACAAGAAGGAATGCCTCGGATGGATGGATGGATGGATGGATGGATGTCTTTTTTAAGCTGCTTTTCAGGGCGGCGCCTTCATAAAACAGAACACAGATGAGAACACAGTCAGGTACAAGATATAGCAGTCACAGCAGCAAGCAGGCAAAATACTTTGCAAAGTTGCTTTGAGCATACAAGCCAATTACAAATTCAGCTGAAGCAAGCTTAAAAAAGAAAGGTCTTTACTGTTCTCCTGAACACCTGTGCAGAAGAGGCGAGGCACAAATCATGTGCCACATCTATAGTGGAGCCTGCTGCTGCGTGAAACATGCATGCCTCATCTGAAGAATGCGTCTTTATTTCAAAATGGTTGCTTTAGTCATGTGCAAATTTATGCAGATTGGAACACTTAATTGAATCAAACTCATATGACTGATCAACTAAAATGTCTTAATCTAGTGACAGACCTAATAAATACACGTGACAATTACTGATGTAATAGCGGTGCAGTTAGGCAATTTTAGGTATAAACTACACGCTACATTAAATGCATAGCGTCTAGCTGATCCTCACATTTTTTACTTTAGTGTGAGCATGTGGGACCCTGATCGGGACCACTGCAGACAGGTAGGGGAGTTAAACCTTCCCACCCAGCCACTTCACCGCCTAAATTCACCCACCCACCCTGACGCGGGGACTAAAGAAAGACAAGAAAACCTCCATTGGCACACATGTTTTTCTTTCTTTTATCCCCATGCAGGAGCTGTGGAGGGCAGGAAATGGCTTAGATGGGAAGATTTAACCCCCAGTCCCACCCGTGATGATCTCAATCCGCATTGGAGCCCCATATGCTAACACTAAAGTAAAAAAAGAAGTTAGGATCAGTTACAAGCTGTGCATGTAATGGGGACTTAATGGTCTTGTGGGGCAGATCCCTTCTTTAGATTGTAAGATGTGTGTTACTTCACTAACTTCAAAACGTGGCAAGGCAGCCCTGCTGCATTTGGGGCCCCTCCTGCTCATTCTGCTGAGTGGGGCCCTGGACTGCGGCCCCAAAGTCCTGTCCTGATGGCACCACTGGCTGCAGGTCAAACTACCTGTTACAACAGACAGCTCATGCACGAATGCCTCTCTACCTCTCATAAGTTTTTGTAATGAGTAGCTGTGGTGGGTGGGAGTAGGAACTGAGCTAGGACCATGGCACAGAGAGGGGTTAACCCTTTTCCCTTGCACCATTTTGTTCCAAATGAACCCACTCCAGCTGCTATTTACCTCATTAGTTGCTGTTTTGTAATTTGTACGTTTTTATTAATGGGGCAAATAGCAGGTTTCAGCGGCAATTTTTATTGAGAAAATGGTGTGAGGAAAAGTGTTACTGACCCACCTGCCTGGCTACAGAGATGGAGATACATCCATATATCTCAGTCTGACATTCTCAAGACTAACCCACGCACTGTGAAAACTGAGAATCATTATAGAATCATTATTACAACCATGCAGTTTTTATCATTGGTTCTGGTAGACAAGAAAGACAGGGCAGCCTGTGTAGTTGAAAGCCCATCAGGCAAACATTTCTTCGCTTCTGCTCTCAAGTTCTGTCTACCTAGCTACATGTGATGTGACCAGTAAAACAGATAATGATTGGCTATACTTTGGGAATTTCCCCAAGGGGCTCTTCATTTGAGAGGGCAGATTTTTTTCTTTAGGAATGGACAGTGGATGCTGGTGTGCCAGTTTCAGTAGAGCTGTAAATAAACCCTGGATTTCAGTCAGAACCAGCCAGAATTCTACAGGAGCTATCCAAGCTGCTGCAGCTATTTTGGGGGCCAGGTCCAGCACCTTGGATAGCTACTTCAGAGTTCTGGCTGGTTCTGACTGAAACACAGAATGGATTTACAGCCCCACCGAAATCAGAGCCACCAGTCTCCAGTGCAAATAGAAATTGAATTGCTAAAGGGAATGGAGTCCCTGGAACAAGGGAGACAATCCTGACGAGCAAATGTGGGCTTCTTCCTTTCTGTCCCTTATTTTACTCAGGAATTAGTTTTACAACTGGGTGTATTTTATTTTTTTGCTTAACCCTTTTTTGCTTTTAACTATATTAGTGACTTCCAAACTGTATTCTGGGGGGCCATTTGGTTCCTCAGATATTTCTCTGGGAAGAGGAGACACCATAGCCAGTGGTGCCATCAAGGCAGGACTTTGAGGCTGATATCCAGGGCACTACCCAGCCAAGGCCAGGCCAAGATATTTTGCTGCCTGAAGCGAAGAACAAGGATGGCGCCCTTTCCCATTCCACGTACAAAAGCTGACTAGACTGACAGTTAAAGCTTCCTTCAACGCTGGTGATGGACAGCATCCTCTATAACACCTGAAGGCAGCAGACTAGCTTAGGGGGCTCAGGGCAGGCCCTGTGGCACACAGCTCTCTCCTCCATCGTGTTGCTGCTGCCTCTCAGCATCTGCCACCTGAGGCAACTGCCTCCTTCTGCCTAATGGTAGGGCCGGCCCTGCACCCAGCAGAATGAGCAGGAGAGCCCCCAAACACAGCAGGGCTGCCATGCCACATTTTACAGTTGGTGAAGTAAAACACATGAGCATCTGGTGGTGGTGGTGGTGGTGGTGCATAAGCCCTACTCTCAAATTCTGTCCGCCTAGCAATGCGTGATATCACCAGTAAAATAGATACTGATTGAGTACAACTTGGGAGTTTCCCCAAGCTGTCTGAAATTACTTAACTGCACCACTGGCCATAGCTCAGTAGTAAAGCACGTGCATGGCAGGTAAAAGGGGATGAGGAAAGCTCTCCGTGATTGAGACCCTGAACAGTCTTCACAGTTGAAATAGACAATCCTGGGCTAGAAGGACAAATAGTTGGACTTGGTATAAGGCAGCTTTCCATAATATCAGTAGGGTACACACTCAGTTCACAAAGGGTGCTGGTCAGGTCTGCTGGGGTCTCACCATTGCTCTGCATGAACTGAGCATCCACCCTGGATTGCACCTCACACTCCCCTGCAACTACATATTTTTAAGGACAGTCGGTAGCTGTGGTCATGTTGCCTCTAGAGGAACTTGTTGCTGTCCATCATCGACTCATCTTCTCATCTCAGGAGCCTCCAATAACCTTCTGAGGAACCCCAAAATTTCAAAACCACTATCTTAGGGCCAGGAGATCCATGAGCAGATCTCCCATATTTTTTTTAAAAAAAAACTAGTTTAAAGCATCTGCGAGGAGACAAAGGGTAGAATCCAACTAAAGACCTACTTAGAGTAGACCCATTGAAATGAATGGGACTTAAGTTGGTCGTGATTAACTTAGGTCCCATTCATTTAAATTGGTCTGTTCTAAGTAGGACTTTAATTCTATCCAGAGGAAGAGGCTTTTAACCTTCTATGCTATTTTCCCAATTTAGATCTTCTCCCCAGCTGCTATTTGCCCACAGAAGAAAACATACAGGTAGCCATATAGGTCAATGTAAGTTTGGGGAGAGAGTGAGTTAGATCAAGAAAATGAGGGTTGTGTGTGTATGTATGTATGTATGTAAAACTCCCCCCCCCCCCAGCACATGGCCGTGATCCACTCTGCCACTTCTTGCCATGGCTGTTTTTGGCTTTAAATAAAAATGCGGGAGATCCAATCACAGATTTCTCCTGCCATCTCACATGCTTTGGCTGTGAATAAAACAAGTCACAGCATTCAGTTTGTGTTACAAGCAGGAGATATGCTGCGCCTGAGTTATTTGCATAAATAAGTTCCTGCAGTTGATTTCAGACCTGATCTAACACAATGCACTCATGACTGCCCAGATGTGAGCCAGGCCAATGCAAGGCATTTTGCTGTCTGAGGCAAAATCTGATCCACCACCACCACCTCCAGAAGTGAACTAGACTGGCAGTTCAATTTTACTTCAACACTGGTGATGGGACAGCATTCTTCACCACACACAGGGGCAACAGACTGTTTTAGGGAGGGCAGGGCTGGCTGTTTGGTGTACACAACTCTGTCCTCCAACAGCAAGAAATGGCTGGGGAGTGGTCATTGCTACCCCCCTGCATTTGCTGCCTGAGGGGGTTGCTTCATTCTCCCTAATGGCAGGGCCAGTCCTGGATGCAAAGAAGCCAAGTGCAAAGAAGATGTTTGGATAATTGGGTGAGCACTGATATGCTTCTCTTGTATCTTGCAGGAGTTCTTGCAGTCGCGGAACTGCCTACAGTGCCTTTTCCATCCTGGTGGCCTTGCTGATTGCTGGCCAGGCAGTTACTGTCTACTTTGTATATCAGCATAACAACCAGATTTCGAAGCTGACCAAGAACACCCAGGATCTGCAACTGGAATCCCTGGCCAATAAACTCCCTCACAGTTAGTCGTTTTTTCACTTTATTTTTTTTTTTTAACTGCAGGGCATGATATTCTCTCTTACTTTGCATAAATCCATCTGAGCTTTGGCACTGTTTCTTGGAGGGGAATTTGGTGGTGGTGGTAAGATTTCGAAAGCAGTTTGTAATGGGGGAGGGTCTCATTTTCAAAGGAAACAAGCCAAAAGACCCACATGCCCTGCGGTCGGGGTGCTTCAGCTGTTTCCCTAGACTGCATCCAAGTGCAAAAAAAAGAAATTGTTCTCTTTGTTTGGCTCACATGATCAGTGAGGGAAACAATGCAGTATGGGTTGTTTCCCTCGCCCTCACACAAGCCACTCATGCAACTGGCGTTTACCTAATTACTTGCGCTGCGTCGTGGGTTGCCATGTCATCCAAAGCTGGCGCATGGCATGGCGGTGATAGCTTCTAACCCGCCCCACAACACCTACACCAAGCCATGGGTTGTGGGGTGGGTTGGAAGCCACCCCTGCTGTGCTGCAGGTAATTAGGTAACTGCTGGTCACGCAAGCTGCACATGTGGGGGCGGGGGAAACAACACATACCGCATTGTTTCCCCGGCTGATTGTGCAAATCCAGCCATTGACTCATCTGTGTGAGGGAAATGTCCTTGTGGGAGATTACATTTTGAACCTCCCTACATGTTTTACACCACTCTTTCCTCCCACAGAGACCAAGCCGGCTAACAATATGAAGATGGCCATGGTGAATATGATGCCCCTAGCCCTGAGAGACCCTGAGGTAAATATGACAGGATGTGTAGACAGGAGGTGTCAGGTTCGAATATTGCCTTGTTGTAACCTCACTTTTTGATCCATAAAATTTGCCCGCTACAACATCAAGACGGTACCAGGCAGGTATATAGGGGAAAACATTCACTGTTCTTCTGGATTTCCTTTCCTACCAGGCTGCTGGCACAAAAATAAGCTGTCCTGACAAAAGTATGAAGTATCCAGTTCTTAGGCCTCGCACCAGCTTTAGAAAGACATTTTAGGCTTTTGAGCAGCATTCCAGATGTGTTGGGACAGCAACTCCTATCAATGGCCATGCTGGCTGGGGATGATAGGAGTTGCGGTCTAACACATCTGGAGGGTACCAGATTGGGGAAGACTGCTCTTGAAACTGACTAGTCCAGCTTCAAATTAAGCTCTGAAGACAGATTCTTCCTAAAACAACGTTTTCAGAGCACAGAGAGCAAGCTGGCTCATCTAGGCCAGCTGACACGAATGAAGCAGGCAGCCCATTAGGCCGGCCCTGCTCTCAGCATGTTTTTGGTCACTTTGCAGGGCACAGGAATGGTTTGCCAATATTCCTTAGAGTTCTGGGGAGGAATTATCTGGGGAGGTGGTGGGCTCTCCCACACTGGAGGCCTTCAAGACGAGGCTGGACAGCCATTTGTCAGGGATGCTCTGACTTGGATTCCTGCATTGAACAGGGGGTTGGACTCGATGGCCTTGTAGGCCCCTTCCAACCCTACTATTCTATGATTCTATGATTCTGTTCAAAGGATGGTGACAAAGGTTACCAGCTGGTTTAAGGACATATGGGTGGAAGCCCTTGGTTGGAAGCTCTAGTTAATGGGCTAGATTCAGATTAACGTAATTAAAATCAATGGAATTGTATTTATTTATTTTATTTACAATATTTATATACCGCTCCATATCAGAAGATTTCAGAGCAGTGAACAACATGGTAAAATAATAAAACAGCAGGTTGAAAGAGTTAAAACATTTTTTAAAAAAAGACAAACCCCAACAAACTGGAATTTAACAAACCACGGCTGGTCATGCAAGGAAGGCCTCTTGAAATAACAACGTCTTCAGGAGGCGCCGGAAGGAACACAATGTTGGCGCCTGCCTGACGTCTAAAGGCAGGTAATTCCACAGGGAGGGGGCCACCACACTGAAGGCTCTTTTCCTGGTGGATTCCAACCAGGCCATGGGTCCATGTGGAACCACCAGGAACATGCCCTCCGATGACCTCAGTGACTGGGCAGGTTGGTAAAGAAGGAGGCGCTCTCTCAGGTATCCTGGTCCCAAGTTGTTTAGGGCTTTGTACGCTAGTACTAATACCTTAAACCTGGTCTGGTAGCGAATAGGCAGCCAGTGCAGTTCCCTCAGCGGAGGAATTACATGCTGAAAAGGGTCTGCTCCCAACAACAGCCGAGCTGCTGCATTCTGCACTAGCTCCAGCTTCTGGACCAGCCTTAAAGGCAGCCCCACATAGAGTGCATTGCAGTAATCCTGTCTTGAGGTTACTAATGCCTGTACCACCGTGGTCAAGCTGTCCAGGAGAGGCCGTAGCTGGCGAACCAGCCGAAGCGGGTAAAAGGCACTCCGAACTGCCGCAACCACTTGGACCTCCAGCGACAATGATGGATCTAGGAGTACCCCCAGACTACCGACCTGATCTTTCAGAGGGAGTGCAACCCCGTCCAGAATAGGCAATGAGCCTATCTCCCGGACCCAGGAACCACTCACCCACAGGGCTTTTGTCTTGCCAGGATTCAGCTTCAGTTTATTGGCCCTCATCCAGCTCATTACTGAGTTTAGGCACTGATCCAGGGCTTGCACAGCCTCTCCCGATTCAGATGTCACAGGGAGATAGAGCTGTGTGTCATCCGCATACTGATGGGACTTGCCTCCAAATCCCCTAACGAATGCTCCCAGCGGCTTCATGTAGATGTTAAACAACATTGGGGACAAGATGGTACCCTGCGGCACCCCATAGCTCAATTGCCAAGGGGCCGAGGAATAGTCACCCAATTTTACTCTCTCAAATCGGCCCCGTAGGTAGGAACGGAACTACTGTAACACAGTGCCTCCAGTACCCATCCCACGGAGTCGATCCAGGAGGATACCATGGTCGATGGTATCCAAAGCCGATGAGAGATAGAGCAGAATTAACAGAATTAGCGGAACTTAAATAATCATGACATCCAGTGTGGCGTAGTGGTTAGAGTGATGGATTGGGCCTCAGTAGACCTGGGTTCTAGTCCCCAGTCAGCCAGGAAGCTCACTGGGTGACTTTGGGCCAGTCACTGACTCTCAGCCTAACCTACCTCGCAGGGTTGTTGTGAGGATAAAATGGAGAGGAAGAGGATCACGTAAGCTGCCTTGGGTTCCTCAGAGGAAAAAAGGTGGGGAATAATAATAATAATAATAGTAATTATTAATTAAAATAAAAAATAGTAACTAATATTTACATTGACTTCAATGGGACCTAAGTGGAGCTAACTTGAATAACCAACCCAATGTATCAGGCTGCTACAGTATATGGAAGATGGCGGGGGGGCGTGGCAGGGGGGCACCAATTATAGGCTGTTTGGAATTGGGCAAAGGATCGAAGGAAGAGGAGGTGCAGTGCTGGCTCCAGAATTCTGGATGCCCATGAGCAAGGCAGCCTTATTGGGATCCCTGAAAGCGGCAGAGTGTGCAAACAGAGAGTTCCCCAACACTGCCTCTGCCTTTCCTGGATGCTCTTCCATAATGGAAAAGGTGCTGATGCTGAGGTTATGTTATGGGCCCTGCCTTTGCCAGCCTTAGGGACTGAGAAAGTGCTCATGCCCAATCTTACCTCCTCCTGGAGCTGTCCTTGAAGAGGTTTAGGTTTTGGAAATTCAGTCAGAGGAGTCCGCGGTGGAGTGGAGTTTCAAAAGTGGGCAGCTTTTGATCAGATGCTTACCACAAACACCCTACTTGATTTGTACATCGGAGTGATATTTGCTTCAATGCTAATTATTATGGCTAAGGGGAAAGATCAGGGTTTTAAAAACTACTTGCTGTGTCCAAGCTCATTCATTAGAGCTCTTGTCTGGTACACACTGATATCTCTTTTATAGCCATCTATCATGGCTTCCTCTAAAGAATCCTGAGAACTGTAGGCTGCTAAGAGAGCTGACAATATTCAGTTGGAGATCCCTAGACCACAGACCTAGACCACGCCTCGCAAAACTGCATTTCCCAGGACTAACCAGGGAAAGAGCACATGAATTCATGTTTGTTGTGTATATATGCTCTTAAGATGCAATCCTATGCATGTTTAGACAGAAAAAAAGTCCATGTTGGCCAGGGCATGCTGGGAGTTGTAGGACTTTTTTCTATCTAAATATGCATGGGATTGCGCCCTTAATGTCACTGTCCCCCTCAAAACTAGATGTATCCCTTCCCGTCCCTACTATAATAACTCAAGGGAAATTGAAGCTGATTCTAGATCTCACCTTTAGATTTGAACTTGCTTATTGTTATCTCTCCTGCAGTCTTTGGAGGAGGAAGCCAAGCTGACTAATAGCACTGAAGACCAAGTCAAACGCCTGCTCTTGGTAAGAGTCTCAACTTCTTTTTTTGCCTGTATGAAAGTGCATCGTAGCATGACTCAGGCTGCTGGGACTCAATCTGAAGTATGGATTCAAACTTCTGGAGGCAGAAGTTGAACTAGACACACCTGAGATTTGATACATCTAGGGAATTCTTCACATTCATAAGAATGGTTAAGGTGCCCCTGCTTTTGAGCCATAATATTTGTGTGTGTGTTGTTAGAAATCAGAACCAGCAGTGACCTGTGGCTGTAGATACAGTGTATATGGAGGAATCCATCCAAAGTGGGGAACCTTGAGGAAGGTGCCTGTGCATTGTTGCTCTTGGCGCACCAGTTTACACTGCTCAGTTGAACACCGGCTTTTTTCTTCAGCAGTGGGAGCCTGCCGCATCAGAAGCAACAGCACACACTTGCAGCTACATGTGCACTGCCTCCACAAATGTGCATACAAAATCTTTGGATCCTGTCCAGAGACCATAGTCTAAGCGCCATAACATTAATTGTGAAAAGTGCACGGTGCCGATGTGTAGATACTTTGAAAATCCTCCCCCACCTAAAGGAGGCAAATAAATGCTGCACAAATTAATTCTTCCAAATGACTTGGGGGGCAGGGGGGGGGGCGTGCATGCCAAACATTTTGATGGTCAGATATTTAGATAAACTGGGCTGCTCTTTCTATGGTACAATGCCGAGAAAGATGGATTGAGATAATAAGACCTTTTAGGTAACAAATGTTCGGACACTAGGAGTTTTTGTGCATGCTGTGAATAATTATTCTGATCCTTGCTTATCTTAGGTTCATGCTCTAGCTGCAGGTTATGACACTACAACCCATATGTTAGAAAGTGGGTTGTGCCAAATCCCTATAAAGTGGGGTGGGGTGAGCAATGTCAAGCACAGAAGGAGGAGGAAGGGATGCTGAATCCTTCTTCCTGTTTGCGTGTTCTCCCTGAAACCACTTTGGCCTAACTGGTTTTCTCCTGTGAAGAGTTACATCCAGACTTGGAACCCCATCAAAGCAGGGGAACAGCTGGGGGAAGCAGTTCTGTGGCAGAAACCATGGGTGGAGAGGTGAATGTTCAGCAATCCCTCCCACCTACACCATTTCCACTTTCCATCAGTACCCTGTCTTACAAGAATGTGATGGAAACCCAGTTCTAACATACGATTCTGCTACTGTCAGGTCTAGTGACCCTCACTGTTACTCCACCTGGTTGAATCTCTAAGATCAAGTAGTCCTTTCCATACACTACCAGTCCAGACTTGTCCTATCCTTTGAGCATAGTCTTAGCCTTGCTTCAGCAATATCGGTCTACACTAGGTGACCTCTTTCAAATCTTCCTGCAATATTTATTCTTTGCTAATATATATCTCCCAACAGCGTGGAAACCCAACCAGAAAGTTTCCTGAACTGAAGAACAGCTTCCTAGACAACATGAGTCAGCTGAGGACACACCTGGGTTATGAGGATTGGCAGGTAAGTGCTGCCATCATTCCTAGAAAGGCTGTTTTGAAGCCTCCTCTTTCTCTCCTGTCTTAAAGAGAATGGCGTATCTCCAATGGAGAGCTCTTGTGTGGTAGAAGTTCTTTCCATTTCACAGCAACATTTGCTCTCTGTCATCATGCTGTCTATTTCCTTGGGACCTATTACCATGGAAACCTAAGACTTTGTAAGGGATCTCAGCCCTTTTCTTCTTATGCTCAGGAGGTGATGGTGTACTGTGAAGGCAATTAGGAGGACATTAAGTCAGCAGACAATCAGGTGAAGAAAAATATGACAATAAGAACCTAGTAATCGGGGGGGGGGGAATAACATACTTTAGGGCATTTAAAACAATTGTTTATATATTTTTTCAAGCTTGTCACCCATGTGTTTTTTAAGCTCAGTAATATAGACAACGTAGAATATTACATTTCATAGCATTAACAAGTGAGCAGTATCTATTTTCTCTTCTCGGTAGGAAATATGCAATAGAATGTCAAGAGAGTTGAGGAGGTATACTACATATATCCACTGCAGTACTCAATGCCTTCTAGTTCATTTTTGGGTCGGGTTGCTCATGTGTAGGATTTGAAGAGGTCTCTGTTTCACTTGCTAGCCACCCAGGAATCTTGGAGCTGCGTTTGGGAACTGGCAGCAAAGTCTTAGATTTACTAGTGGAGTTAAAACTGGCTGAACCATATGGGAACCCTTTACACAATGGCTTACTATGTAGAGTGGTGTCCACACCACCAATGTAACATAGGGTGGATCTCACAATGATGATTTACCAGTTAGACAGGTGTAACTTTATGTTGGGCAGAGCTATGCTACTTACCTGGAGAAGGAGTTCCATGGCGGAGTGTCCACCACTTCCAAAGCCCTGCTGGCTCACAGCAGCTCAGCTGGCCAGTTGAAACCAATAAGAGGGCATTACCAGTGCCAGCTGTGGGGCAGATGTAGTTACAGGGCCTGTTTGGGTACCTGTTGGGGGAATGAGGGGGCCTGCAGATCCATGTCCTCCCCCAAGAAGCCTCCAGGCTGCTTCATTCTGGTCCCCAATGCCTGCAGAATGCTGCGGGTGGCTCAGCCATGGCAGCAGAGGTCTCCGCCACTGCTCTAGTGAGGCCTCTGCACATGCCCTCCTTCTCCCCGGACAGAAAGAGACATCTCAACCATACTGTGGGCCCCTCAGCACTCCTCACTGGGACCTAAGATTGCTCCCTCGATGTTTAAAATTATAATTATCCTGGTCTTTATTTTTCTTTAAACTAACTCATAGAGATGCCTTTTCTTAACAATATCTGGTCTCTTGCAGGCTTTTGAAACCTGGATGCACAAGTGGCTCCTCTTCCAATTGGCCCAAAATGAGAAAGCAGAAGGAAAAGGTATGTTAGGACTGCAGGGCAAATTGTCTGAACCTAAATGCTGGTTCTGTTGTATTCCAGCCAGATCACGACACGAAATTCTGTTTGTCACAGTTTTATGGCACTCCAAAAGACGTGCAGTTGGTTCAGGCAACAGAATAACCCACACTCAAGGGCTGAGCATCGGTTCAATGTGGGTTGTCGTTGAACCGTGGGTTGTTGAAACGTGGGTTATCATGCTGTCTGAACCCAGCTGTGCTAGCAAACTGTGGTTTGTTAACCATGATAAACCCATGAAGAGAACCCATGGACCGGGTTTGGACAATCAGTAGAGGAAAAGAAGCCACAGTGGCTTCTTTTCCCTTCCTCCTGCATACCACTCATGCGCCCGTCATTTCCCTAATTCCAAACCACCTCACAACATATTTCAGAAAGCAGTAGCTCCAGATGGCTGCTGAAGGGTGGTGCCAGAACACATGGCCCATTTGGGTACAATTAACGGATCAGCACCATTTTATTTTAAACACACAGGACAATGATCCAGCCAGTTGAAAAGTCCCTTTTGGTGTAAATGGAAGAGTTAAAAAATCTGCTTGAGTCTCCTCCCTTGTAATCAATGGGACTTCATAATATCGTAACAACGTATTAGAGTTATTTTGGCTCATCTCATCAGCCTTCGCTGCCCTGATTCCTCTGGGCCCTGTTCAAAGTGTAGGTGATGAGCATAGGCAGCTCTATATTTGGGGCAAATGGGGCAGTGACCCCCCCCCCCGCCTGTCCCCCACCCACTTGTGGCAGAGAGATCCCCCGTGAGCAGGTACATTTGCTCCAGTGTGCACCTGACAAGTGCCACATATGAACTTCTATTGTCCTCTACCAGCTCCATCAGCCCCAGTGGGCTCCAGCTGCCAACGGTGATGACCTTTATATGGCCTGGGCCCAGGGTATATCCACAGTAACATTTCCTCCCATGTTGGCCTTTATGTCCTTTGGGATCTGCTCTGTGGAGTCAATGCTCTGGGTTCCCACCTAATGGGAGAACTTGTGGGGCTAAGAATAAGGCTGTCTCAGTGATGGCACTGCAGCTGTTGAATTCATCATGCAGAGAGGCCTTGCAGCAACCTATGCATCTTGAGTCTAAATATAGAGTGTTTTTATATTGTTGTTTGTTCCATATCTTAGTTACTTTTAAAACAAATTGTACATCACTGTGGGTGTCTTTTGGGGTTAAAAGATTATTAATGCGGAATTAAAATGAATGTCTTTTGTAGCAGAGGATGCAGAAAATCCCCCAGCTTATTATACATGTTGCAATATTGGTAATTTTGCTACTGCACCATGCTTAATGTTGGGAACAGCTTGAGCCCAAATCCATTTGCTATCTCTTCCAAGGAGACACGACTGCAAAGGGGCACTCTGCTGATCTGAAATTGAGCATTGGTAGGCTGATGAGCTCTTTGTGCTATATGGAACCACTGGTTTTTGAGTCTCTCTCCGCTCATCACAGCATAAAAGAAGAAAAACATAGTCAGGGAAATCACAAGCCTGAACAATGCACTCAAACGGATTGGCAGAGGGCAATTCATTGAAAGCTGCAATTATCTGAGCCAGAGGATGTACCCGTGAGGATGGAAGGAATACTTGTTTGAATTAAGACTCACTTCCAAGATAGACAGATAGACAGATACTCACTGAAACATCTTAATAAGTTCAGCAGCCCCCACCCCCCACCCTGCAGCCCCACAGGACTTATTAAAGATCCTGAACTTGGACATCAACATGGCCAACAACTTTTCTGTACCAAATTTGGGCACAAACATAACATTTCAAAAGAATGATTCCTACATCTGTGATTTCAATGGTTTCTGGAATGAAAGCCTGAAGCTGAAATTTTCATACCAATTAGCCACTCAGCAGTGGTCGGACACATCCCCATTAGCAGAATTTATATTAATACTGCCTCTATTAAGCAGTACTCATTAGCATTTGCTCTCATTAGGCTAAATGGGTTCCCTGGGAGTCATCCCAATAAAATAGCTGTCCTAATTAAACTGGTATATTGTTACAAAAAGCATTCTTTCCTTACCCCTCTCCTCTCCCATGGTGCAACCACAATGGAACAGCCCATTTTTATATTATCCATTCAGTCAAATCCAAAGGTAATGCTTTTCCTGGACCAATCTATTTCAAGCTGCTTGTGTGTGGAGTAAAGTTGGGAGAGAAGGTTGTGTGCTTGAACGCACCCTGCCCCATCTGACATACTCTCTGCATGCAGAAAAATAGCTGGGCAGGGAGAATGCACTGTTGAACTCTTCTCCCTGACATGCTAGTTGTCTATGTGCAGGGAGTATATAGTCCTGCGGTGCAGGAAAAGCTTCACATCTGGTTCTTGCTGCATCTATAAACCAGCCATTTGTTTCACTGGGTGCTCTACGTCAAGATTGGGGAAACTGTGGGCCTCCAGATGGAGCATCCTAGAAAACTGTCCATGTTGGCTGGGACTGATGGGCGCTCGATTCCCACAGCACCTGGTGGGACTCAGGTTCCACACCCCTGCACTACATGCACCTTCTTCCTGCATTGCACTTGGATAAGGGAGCTGTCTGTAGTCATTTACGAGTGCATTAAAGGGCGCTGACAGTGGCAAGCTGTCGACTGCACACACTCAATTTCCTCATTCTTTTTTTAAGTGAAGACCCAATGCCAGCAAGAAGAGTGTACTAAGGGGGTCCACCCTGGAAGATTCTGTGCCCAGTGTGATGGGAATGGCGACTATCTGCCTAAGCAATGCCACGGCAGCACTGGGTATTGCTGGTGTGTCTACAAAAATGGCACAATGATTGAGGGCACTAAAGTCCGTGGACATCTGGACTGCACTGGTAAAGAGCTTGTTTGTGCTGTCAAGGGGAAAGGGGTGAATAGGCACTGAGATGTTCTTTGCATTCATGGGGAAGCTGGCTTATCAATAGTTAAGGGGGCACTGGGTTGGATCCAACTAACACAAGAATGGAATTCCACTGGAGCTATAGGACTTCCCTGTCCTCTCCTCTCCCCTGCAGCCCCCCACGTTTGCCCCAAATATGCTCCACAGCTCCCCAATCCTGCATCACAGATTTGGGGGGCATGCATGAGGGGCTGTAGGGGGGAGTGGGACATCCATCCTACCAGCAGTTCCCTCCTTCTTGACGGAACAATGCAATTGGATACAACCCAATGTCTTTAATGTCTTCAGTTGTGTCATTATGATTATAGTGTTGTCGTCTCAAAAAAGAAAATTTGTGCAATTAGCCGCAGCCTCTGCAAAAGAGGCCTCCTTAAATAATTCCATCAGTATCTCTACCTGCCACTAGTACACACTTTTCAGCTGAATGGACCAAAGATGTGACTCAGCGAGTGCCTGCTTGACAGATTTCAAATGACTTTTCCATCTACGAGCTGTGGAACATATACCCAAATATTCATAAATTTGTTGATGACTAAAGACTTGCGTAGATTAAAAATTGAAGCGCAGCAAAAACAAACAGTTGCTGCTGAATATGAAAGCACAACTGGTAATAGGAAACTTCCTAGAGGTGGTGAGGAGGGAGACAAAGGGCTCTCCTAGGACACTGGAAAGCACTGACCCTTGCCCTCTCCCCCTCTCTCTGCAGGAAAGGGGAAAACTCTGGATCCTGAGAATGTGACCTCTTCGGGGCTGGAGCTCATCTAGTGGAAGACTCAAGGTAATGTAACAGCTGTGCAGGATCAGACCAAAGGCCTATTGCAGGGGCAGGCAATGCACTGCACTTGCAAACAGCTCCCCTGCGCCTGCAAAGTGCCCTACTCATACCTGGGATGTATTTTATGTTGTTATCCCGTGGCTGGGAGTGAAGCACTGGTCTCAAGCGGCCTGCCCTCTTTATTCCCAGAACGCCTCTGGGGCTCATTCTTAGGGAGTAAAGACGGCAGGGGCCTAAGGCCGGAGCTTTGCTTCGAGGTACTCTCAGGCGCCTGGAAAAAAGGGCCCCCAGCGCTACTGCCTGGTAGCTGGGGGGGCTCAGGGATGGCAGCGGGAGGCTGGGGGTGGGAAGAGGAAGCAGGGAGACCGGTGCTGGGGTTGGAAGAGCTGTGGAGAGCAATGGGGCAGGTTACGGAGGCCTGCGTGGTGCCCCGACGGGGGGAGAAAGCGGGAAGGGTGTGCACGTTTGTGTGTGAGAGAGTAAGGCTGAGTGTTGGGGGATGATCCTTAAAAAGAGAGTAACGAGGGACTGGGCTGAGTGGTCCTTGTGTCCCGGGAGTGTGAGGTGAGAAGATCTTGTGTGCTGGGAGTGCGGCGCGAGAGAGTTTGGGGTTGGGCGGTTTGATCCTGAATGAGAGGAGTGGGTTTGTGTTTTTGGATTGTCTCTACCTCTGCCACATATTCAGGATATTGGGCTTATTAGTAGTCTTATAACATAACCAGTTTGCCTTTCTGTGAAATGGGTGTTTTGTAACTGGCTGTGGCCATCATGGCAGCCATTTTATGATTGGGCAACCTGCCCCATGGCAGCCATTTTGTGATGGCAGCCATGACACTTTTCCCAAATGTGTCCACAAGCCCATATGTTTTAGAGACCCCTGGCCTATCTAGACCAGTAGTATCCCGTTTCCCACAGCAGTCAAGCAGTTGTCTCTGGAAAATCCACAAGTAGGACAATCGCCCTAGTAACTGGTGTTATTCAGTAGCCTGCTGCCTCTGATCTTGGATCTTGCATACACTCACCATGACAAGTAGCCATTGATAGGCTTATCCTCCATGAAAGGAGCTGGATTAGGTCATGATGGCCTAGGAATGCATTTTGAAGGCACCTTGCAGTTCAGTGCTGGTGCTGTCACCTAAATATACAAAAAATCTTGTGAAATTCAGATGGCCTTTTTCATAGTTTCAGAAATGTTATTCACCTACATAGATTGCATGGGCCTCATGGATCCTGTAGTTACCCCTTATGTAAACAGACAAGTGCTGACTGGGGACCAATATGGCATGAAATTACAGGTGCTGGTGGATTGTAGAAGCTGGATGTACCTATGATGCACACCCAAATTCTTTCAAACTTCTGGCATGGAGACATTCTTTGGGTATCAAAGGCAGAGTGTATGGGGAACAGGACGAAGGGTATAAAAGCTAAACGGGGCACATCCCCACTGTAAAATGTGTTTATTTTGCCACACTTGCTAAAATTGCACTATCTATTCTAAATCTGAATATTCTGGTTTTTGCTTATTTTTATATAGAAAAGCACCATTAGCTGGCAGGGGAAAGGTAAGAGGATGTTTCAGTACACAATAGGTGATCTTTACTGGAATAATCCATAGAGCAAGGATGTAGAACTGTTTTGGGGTGGGGTGGCCCCCTCACAGGCCAGATGACATCAGGGGTATGTTACCCCCTTTTCTCGGTGCTGGAAGGAATCATGGAATGGCGCCTCCCCCCAGCACAGAGACCCAGGCCATCCCACAGCAGGGATGCGGGGCAGCCTGGGCCTTGGGACGCGTCCATGCAGGGAAGAGCAGTCACTGTCCCCAGCAAGGGCAGCCCCTCTCCCCGGCACAGGCAAGTCCCATTGCTCCTGCCCCTGACTGGAGATAGCAAGGATGATGGCTGGTAGGTGTTGGGATTCACCCACGCCAGGGTGAGTGACCCTTCGTCCCCACTGCGATCTCCAATCTGAGATCTCTCATCCCTGCTGAGATTGGGGATAACAGCTGGTGGGGCAGAGATGCCAGAAGAGATGCCCTCTGAGGAGATTCCTCCAGGGGGTGGGGCTAGAGCCCAAGCCCCGCCCCCTGGAGGAACACCAAGAGCTGCAAGGGCCAGATTGGACTGCTGCACTGCAGGTTCTGCACCAGTCCTGGATATTACTCCGGCATATAAAATCACACTTTGTGATGGTGAAACATTCCCATCCATCTCTCTCTCTCAAAAAAAAGGGGGGGGGGTCATCGCTAACCTTGCATGGCATGGTGAAAAACTGTTTTGTTTAACTTTCCATTAACAGGAAACATTTCTGGGTTTATATTAGCTATCATTCACCTGTCTTTCTTTCTCTTATTTCCTTAGAAAATGCCCAACCAAGGAGCCACATCAGCTCAAGAAGCTCAGCTTATCTTCTCCAGCTTGCGCTAGTTTCTGCCATGCTTCTGTATTGATTTCTTGAATTAGATTAGCAGCAACCACTTCTAAATTCCTAGGCTTAAGCATTATCCTTAATGGAAGGGGGGAAAGGGAATTGATTACATATCATTGCCTGCTGAGCTCAGTCCTGAATTACCTTTTCAAAGGAGTAACTCTTGTCTGACCAAGGCTTCAACAGTAAAAGGTTCTGAGCGAGAGAGGGTGTTTTCCTTAATATTCAGCTCATGGAGAGAGGATCATTTTGGCTGACTAAAGCCGGCAGCAATGTTTGTAGCTAACAGGCTACATGAGTAGCAGAGCATTCACTGTAACCTTTCCACAACAATGGCACTGATAGTACAACATCTTCTGCGAGGCGAGTTGTTTCCCCTCAAACAGGGCATAAAAAATATATACTCTTATTCAGTCTGTCTCCATTTGACTGCTCCTGATTTTAAACCAGCCCTACAAGAGACAGGACAGGCCTGCAATCCTCTGCATGTTTAGACAGAAAAACATCCTACAACTCCCAGCATGCTCCAGCCAGCCATGCTGGCTAGGGCATGCTGGGAGTTATAGGACTTTTCTGTCTAAACATGCATAGGATTATAGCCTGTTATTGGCATGAATGAACAGCCTCCAGATGGAAAGAGATATTACTTATGTAAGGCTTAAAGATGATACAGACAGATTCTATACTTATGTGAATCCAGGACACCCAGGCTCTGTTCCCTGTGGAGTTGGTTGCATAGCTATGACAATGCCAGCTAAGCCTAGGGTCTGCTTTAAGGGCATTTCTTAGATAAAAATAGCAGAGCTACAGGTAAGGCTATCAACATTAATCAAGACAAAGTATAGGCTTCTTCTTTCTCATCTAAAGTGGTAATATGTTTCTTCAGTTAGGTAAGCAAATAGCATGTGGTTTATTAATATACTGCTAGAAAAGGATGCTTTGACAGTACTATGCCAAATTGTAGCCGGTAGCATGCTAATTATGTATTTTCTAATTATGTATGTTGCTTGAATGTATAAGAGTTGTTAACAAAATCACCAAGGTGATGATTTTAATTTCAAGCTTTTGAAAAATAAAAATAACCCACTAATGAAGCACTCTTGTCCATTGGATTGATTGACCCGTTATCACTCCAGCAGCGTTCCAGAACATTCTTTGCAAAATTACTTGTGGCTTAAAGGAAACGTTCCCTCAAATTCATTCATTCATTCCACTCAATGACATACAAGTACAACTATTAATCCCTACCACAAGCACAGTGGTACCGTTAAAAAATATAATTTGTCCTAAAGTGAAGAAAATTAATTTTTAAAATGTATTTTAAGCCACCTTTAAAGGTACAACCCTCTAGCCCACTGTGACCAAGTTGTGTGACACTTTGCAGATAAAAATTGATCATATCCATGCTGACTTGGATGCCATAATTGATACAGGTGTGGTGGATGAAACTTTGCCCCCGATTGTCCAGTTACGATGGATACTTTTCCATTTGTACAGCCTAAGAAAGTGGACAGGACCCCTGGAGAAGTGTGGCTTACCACTTAGGTGCTGCACCCCTGCCTTTCCTGTCTTAGAAAAGCAGCTGCCGGGGTGTGGGGGCATGGTTACGCATGCCTTAGTTACATCCGTTAGTTCTACTGGAATGTGCTCTACACGTAGCTGCTTTCAGAAACTTCAGCTGGTCCAGAATGCTGAAGCCAAACCATTGACTGGGGCCGGCTACAGGGAGCATGTGACTCCTTTGTTACAGCTGCTTCACTGGCTACTGGTCTGTTTCTGGGCAGACTTCAAAGTGCTGCGTATGACCTATAAAGCCCTATACAGCTTGGGACCAGGCTACCTGAAAGACTGCCTTCTCCCATAAGAGCCTGCTTGGGTCTTAAGACCTTCTTTCGAGACCACCGCCTTCCGAGATGTGTTTGGTGGCGATGTGAAGGAGGGTCTTCTCAGTGGCCATTCCCAGGTTCAGGAAATTCTCTACCAAACTTGACACAAGGCAGGAATTGTCAGAAATGATTGGTCTCTTCAAGAGTGGCTTCACTACTGCTTCCTTTAAGCTAGTGGGAACCACCACCTATTTAATTTATTTATTTATTTATTTCATTTCTATACCGCCCAATAGCCAAAGCTCTCTCTCACCTCCCTCAAGAAAGCCTTAATCACCTTTGAGGTCCAAGCATCCAGCCCAGCCCTGGCTCCTTTCACAATCAAGATGAGCAACAGTCCAGAGAACAAGGGGGGGGGGTCCTCAGTCCTCAAAGTATTTTGTCCATGTCCTCAGACTGTGCAAACTGAAAGGTAACCATAATAACATTAGAAGGTCCACTAGTACAATACACTCTGTGAAAATAATGGTTTCTGAGTCAGCATGGATGTGAGCAACCTCATCTGGAAGATGTTCAGATCCATGCAGATCACCTAGGGAGGAAGCACGTTCATCTTCATCCTGGTGCACTGGGTGGGGAGTTTTAAACTTCCCTGCCCAGTGCATGATGATGGGGATACTGACCATTCTGCAGCTCAGCCCTTATCCCACGTGCACCAGGACTGAAGTAAAGAGTGGGGCTTATCCACGGCTCAGTGGAGATCTCTGATTAGAGATAAGAATGGTTGCAGCAAATTAATTAAGTTAATTTTCAGAGGCCAAACTAAGGTAAAAAAGTGGCTGCTGCTCACAAAATGGCCTCTGCTCAGGTCCAACCCACCCACGAGGTGGGGTGAATTCCCTCTGACAGAGTGGGAGAAATGTCTAACTGCATGCTCCCTCCCTACAAAGAGAGCTCCCAGCTGCCACTTCACTCCAGTGAGGTGATACTACACCAGGTGCTCTGGAGAGCCCTGTCAGTTGCTCACCTCCTACAGGGGGAGAGCGGGGTTGGTGGGACATTCTGGAGCTTTTGCCTGCCCAGCAGCATACAGTGGGTGCTCCAGAGAGCCCCACTGGCCCTGCTTTCCAGCTGCAGTGGGAGAGTAGCTGGCGGGACTCTCTAGAACAACCACTAGTCCTCTGGTCCGCCCTGAGATATGTTTTCCTAAACCTTTCCCTCAAACTGTGAGACCTGGAAACGTGCTCCTCTTTCAAAATGAAAAGAAAAAAGACAAAGGCAAAACACATGATCGGCTTCAATACAAAATCACAGGTGTGTCTAGTTAGCCAAATTCCTCAGGTACATTCAAGCTGCTGAGAGATTTGTACAGTTTTAGTTTCCAAAGATACGCACACTCTTTTTTCCAGTCAATCTTTTATTGTGTTCTATTTTTTAAAAAAAGGGAGAGAGAGAAAAAAGGTGAGACAAAAAGCCAATCTTGGTACAACAAAGCTTCGTACATATGGAGCACAAATACCAGAAGGAAGGATAGATACAGACTAGAGTCAGTGGGCCTCCTCCTCCTTTAAGGTTAAAATAAAAGTTAACTGGAAATCTGGTAGGATGAAGAGGGAGGGTGATGTTTTCCTTTCAAAAATATAACTCCTAAGGGTTGAATGGGGGTAGAGGAGGAAGTGAAGATAGCAATTAAAGAAATTACTGCATTAGAGATTGAGCAATCAAAGCCATCTCCCGATCCCCACATATTCCATTTCCATAGTGACAGTATTCACATCTTCTCTCTTGGCAATGAAATCAGTGTACCTTCCCAACCCCTTACCCAGGTCAATTGCAAGCAATGCTTAGCTCTAAAAGTCACTGTTAAAAAATAGTTATAAATTAAGATTTAAATTCAAATCTTTGACATTCAGGTCTTCTTTTGTTTAAAAAAGATAAAACAGTTCCTTTCTGCTGAACGCTCCCAGTCTTCACTTCGTCCTATGAAGCCACTGTAAGAAAAGGGGAGTTGGGAAGAGGAAATGATAAAAAGTTCTATACTACAAGGAGAGAGATCATGCCAGTAAGTGGTGGGCCTAGTAACGAGAAGGGAAACACAGTCTGCAACTGTATTATTTTATCTTATTTTTATGTGTTTATTACATTTCTAATCTGCCCAATAACTACTGTTCTCTGGGTGGATTGCAAACATTATTATGAGCAACTGCCAACTATTTGCATTCACACATTAAAGAGGAGCACCTCTTTCTCCTGCCAATGACTTAGCTTCCTTTCACCTGACTGTCCACACAAAGGGACCTTGTCACATAGGAGGATTCTCAAGCCTGCGTCTCAAAGCAAGAAGTCTTGTAGGCTTTTATAAGTCTTCAGCTGACCTATTCCAGATTGTGTCACACAATTGTTTTTAATGTCTTCTTAAAGGTAAATGGATAAAGGATGTGCTCCAAAAAGGAAAGGAAAAGAAAGATCTTGATTTTCAGTTCAGTTGCAGTGTAAGGTTTCCCCTCCTGAACTCTAAAGAGGACAAAAGTTACCTAAGATGGCATAGAAGGCTACCAGAGAACCTCCCCTCCCGCCCCCCCGAAAGCCAAAAAACAGGTTGTAGTGGTGATCTCTGATGCTGCTTGGTATTGTCTGATGTTATTTATTGCATATTTTATTCTAATGGTATCATGTAACTAGCCCAGAGAACTTTTGCTATTCAGTGGACTAAAAAATAGAATGCATACATAAACCGAGAACCCTCAATGCTGATCTGAGGTGCTGGGAGGTGGTGCTGGTATTCTACCACATTTGCCTATGGAAAGAACAGGAATGGAGGGGGAACATTTTTTTCTTGTTGTAGGGTCAGTTCTGGGGACAAGGTACACAAGAGAGTCTTTTATTAATCCCTCTTCAGCTGTGTCGAGGGGGCGGGAGGCTTCATGGAGAGCCACTGGGAAGAGATCTAATTCAGGCAAAATGTCTATGACATTACAGTTGCTGCACTTTATGTATTTATTATGTATCGGCATCCCACCCCATCAAGCAGATTTGAGGCAGCTTAAATGCATAAACCTGTAAACATTAAAATTGGTCCAATAGGTTTTGGTCCAGAAATTCAGCCCCACCCACTCTCATACACAGAGCCATCACATAGTCATCACAAGTTTGAAAAGAATTGTTATTGTGGAAAATATACATTTTTACCTATCCTCTTCCAAGCAGTGAAAATAGACAAGCTGAAACCTCAGCTAAATTCTCGTACTTGAAGGGGAAAACCCCTCACCATTCACCCCATATCCTTTTCCACCTGTAGGTTTAGTTATTAAAGGAATGGGCCTAAAAGCATCATGGTGGATTTTTCTGCCAACACAAGCATATCATTTATATGTACATTATTTATATTATTTATATTGTTGTATTTTTATACTTGTATTTTGTTCATTGCCTTGGGTGGATGTGGTCCAAAAAGGCAGCTCATAAATATTTTAAAAGAAAATACAAATATGCATATCCCTCGACCAGCCTTTTCGAGCCTGGGTCCCTCCAGCTATTGATGGACAGACTGCAACTCCCATCAGCTCCAGCCAGCATGGCAATAGTCAGGGATTATGGGAGATGTAATCCAACATGGGGCAGGCTGCTTTAAAATTAACAGTGTTCATAGAGGGAAAGAAAACCCCAGCTCCCTTGAATGAGTGTTTTTTCTAAGCAAAAGATTCTAGCCAGAAAGAGAGAGACATAAATCTAAGATTTGCCATGTTAACACGAAATAAATCAGTGGAGCACTTAACGTTACTTACATGCTCACGCTGTTCCCTCAAGGTCACCAGTTTTCTGAAAGAAATCCAAAACAGGGTACTTAGATTTGTGTGGGTCTCTCTCTCTCTCTCTCTCTCTCTCTCTCACACACACACACACACAGTGGATGCTGCCTTGGAGATCCTTGTCTCATTTCATAGCATAAAGAACACAGACCCAGGTTCAGATGGTGAAATAAGTCCTTACAATTCTTCCTAGAGTCAGCCACCCATGCACCCCTGTGAAGGTTTGAGGCCTACAGAGGCAAGGAAAGGTAAAAAGGTTTTTTACCTTTTTACCTTTTTACCTAGAGGCCTGGGTTTTTTTGTTGGGAGGGGGTATCCCTGAGAAGAGTAGTTTCATTTCCCTGGTTAAGTTTGATTTTCCTGTGTCAGGTTTCATTTCTCCAGGTTTGAAACAGTACTTTTGGTTTTGGGGGAAGGAAGGGATAAAAAGGGAGAGAGTCAGTGAGAAAGAGAGAGAAGACCAGAGCTTGAAGAGAGAGCAGGAAGAAGCAGTCTGGAGAAGTCTAAGCGCAGCTAGGGTAAAGGAACTTGCATCTTTGCAACCTTTATTTTCTCTTAATGCCTTTTGTATCACTCAGCTCTGTTATGTTGATACCTTTAGTTGTGATTTGCTTGCTTTAATTTACCAGTAAACTGTTGTGGTTAACACTCAGGTGTCTGGAGTGTCAGTCGCCCCACGCCTACAGCGTAAACCCTGCATTATTGGGAAGGGAAGTTTAAAAGAAAGAAGGTGGGACTCTTAAGGAGGCAAGAGATCCTTAAGGAGTTGCCAGGTCATAAGGGGAATCCTGACAAACCCTCTCTCCTGCCTCCATCTCGCACACTGGCCAAGTGCCCTGTTTTAAGAAATAAAAAGCACATTGGGAAAGGACATCCAAAGACATCTCATGCTCCAATGCAAAATGTAGTTCTGGAAAGGGTGGGGGGTCAGCCTCAAGACTCACTGTTTGGTTTACCATTTGGGCTGAAGGAGGGTAAACTCCCTGGGAGGAATTGTGTCAGAATTGAGCAAGTGCTCCCTGCTCATGGCCGCATGCCGGAGGACATCCAAAGCAAAAAACCTCCTGTGACATCCTGGTGAAGAATACAAGCTGCAGAAAAACTATGTGTCCAACTGCCAGTCCAGCCCAGTTTATCTTTCAGGACACCTGCTAGTATAGCCATGTTAAGGAAAACTAGCACTACTGCTCTTTTCTTCTTTTTAATTTAAGATTGCCTCCTGGGTTAAATGCATATCCCAAACCTGTGTGGCCGAAAAGTGACAAAGTTTTGGAGGATCAGATGTTTCCTGTCGTAAAAAGATTATAACAGCTTTGTTATGTGCCATCACAATATTCATACAGAACAGAGCCCCACAGTATGAGAGTGTACCATGACTGAGCAAAGTAAAGTATTTTATGGGCTTGGTTCAGTAGAAGTTTTCCATCACACTGCACGCACACGGAGATTGGAACCAGCTGAACTGTTTTGCACGTAGCTTCAGTCCAAGTGCCGACATGCAGGCGATGCCTACTCTAACTGTACTCTGAATATTTCCAAGGTGGCCAGAGTTGAAGCTCATCCAAACAAGTTCAAGCTCATCCAGGGAACATGATGCAATTTGTGTGGCACCGTCCTGCCTCAGGACTGTGTGTGTGCGTGCCCGTGCGTGTACATGAGAGAGAGAGAAAGAGGAAACACACACATGTCTGAATGTGCCCCAAAGTTAGGTCATTCACTACACATGCAAAGCTAGCATGGGAGGGAGAGAACTGAGCTGGGAGCCTCACCCATCCCTCCACCCGACATGCCAGCTCATAGCAGAGGGTTCTCAAATTGGATGCTGCATCTGAGCGAGGGCAAGTCTTCCCACCCAACACAAGTGCAAGGGAAAGGGTGGCCTTTCTCATGTTCAAGAAAACCTGTCCCCTAAAAATAAAGTTTGAGAAGGAAAAAATAAACCTCCACCCCTCTTCACAGGTTATGGTTTTGAGGCGGCGGCAAATCACTGAGGAGCAGAGCCATGTACCTTAGGACTGTGTGCCCATTGGGGACAGGATTATTAACATTTAGAAAACTGCTGTAAGCTGCTCTAAGCAGGATATAAAGGAAATAAAATAAAAACGACATCTGCATTCGTTAATTCTGTACATTTGCATCCCTGACTGGGGGATATTGTTCCTATATCCCCTCTGCGACATAATACCCACACTAAAGAGCTTCCCTTACCTCCTTCTGATCTGATACATTTGGCCTTTATTTCTCTAAAGCAGGGCTCTCCAGCCTTTTTGGGCCCATGGGAACATTTGGAATTTTGAGAAAATATCACGGGCACCACTGAAATCCTGTACACACTTACATGAGAGGAGGTCCCACAGAACTCAGCAGGTCTCAAGTTCTGAGTAGACCTACATAGGACTGCTCTTTCCCTCGCACCCAGCCTTCTCTTCTCTCTCACATGTGTGTGTACACCCCCCCCCCTACATATATCCCCTCAATGCAAACTTGAATTTGATGGTGATTTGAAAGGGATTCCTTGTAAAATCCTAAAGGCTGATGAGAATCACTGTACACAGGCGCGTGCACACACACACGCGCGCGCGCAGACAGAGAACAGTTGGTTCCATCCAGCACCATTCTAAGGCACTGTAATACGTAAAAGTAGTCAAAGATAGGTTTACATTAGAGGATCAAGCTTCCCTAATGTCCTCTTACCTTCTTTTTCTTCTTTTTCTTCTGTGACCCATCTTCAGTAAGAGATGCCAGCTTTTTGCTTTTTTTCTCTACAAAACATAAAGGCCGGGGGGTGAGGAAGAGAAGAGTAAGACCACAGCTTTTCAAAAACAGTGCTATAGTCAGTCACAAAACAACACACCCAACTTTAAGGATTTTAAATGCAGGAACTCTTACACCAGATTCCCCAAGGATACTGCACCAGTATTGTCACGAGAAAATGGGTTCTGAAGCAATTGAAGGGGATTATTATTATTATTATTACTACTACTACTACAGCTACAAGAAGTCTTCACGATAGAGATTAAAACTGCAGCTGAGTGGTGGATGGGTGTCTGTTCTGCAAATATCTAGCATTAAGTCAACTATTTTCCCACCAACATTCAGCTTCACATCAAAGGGATGTGTATTGCAGAAATAAGTCCTGGAATATCGATATTGGTGTAAATGAATGAAAACTGTCTAGCCATTTTGTGTTTGTTTTTAGTTAGAAAATGGTTGTTTTCTGTTTAGAGGATGTTCTTAACCAGAGTAACTGAAGTCTGCTTGGCTGTCTATAAAAAGGGAGGCTCAAGCGGAACAAGCTATTCAGTCACTAGGTTATCATCTGCAGAGCTCCATGGAATTTTTCCTAGATTAAGGAAATATCTACATTTAGATCACTCAACACAAGGAGGTGGTGTTTCCTCCGAGTACCTAAGATTAGTATTATCAGCCTACATCTTATGTTGTGTTTTATTTTCATTTATCTGAGCTTACTGTTTATTATTGTCATCAGTATATGTGTTTTTATTAAAGTTTATTGATGACAAAGTTGTTGGAGTTCCAAGTGGTGACAGATACATGATGAGTCCCGCACTTGGTTCAGATCACCCTGAATAAAATAATCTGTTCACCCCCCTTCCAGGCAGCTGACACAGCCAGCATTCCTAGGCGGGCTGCTGTGAATAATGTCTGGATATATACACTCACACTAGAGAGCAAAAGGGAGAGATTTTATCAATTCTGTTGCAAGCACCAAGGGAGGCAGCCCTCAAAACCAAAATGGTGAAAAAGCACAGATATATAAGCAAGAAGTATCTTTCCAAGGGGTGCCCATGGGAGAGGGAAGGAGAGCAGTGGAGAGGCAGAGAGATTAATTCATTCCTAGGCTCCCATGAAATTAAAAGACGCTTGCTCCTTGGGAGGAAAGCTATGGCCAACCTAGACAGCATAGTAAGAAGCAGAGACATCACCTTGCCGACAAAGGTCCGTCTAATCAAAGCTATGGTTTTCCCAGTAGTAATGTATGGCTGTGAGAGCTGGACTATAAGGAAGGCTGAGCGCCGAAGAATTGATGCTTTCGAACTGTGGTGCTGGAGAAGACTCTTACGAGTCCCCTGGACTGCAAGGAGGTCAAATCAGTCCATCCTAAAGGAAATCAACCCTGAGTGCTCATTGGAAGGACAGATACTGAAGCTGAAGCTCCAATATTTTGGCCACCTAATGCGAAGAGAAAAGTCCCTGGAAAAGACCCTGATGCTGGGAAAGACTGAAGGCAAAAGGAGAAGGGGACGGCAGAGGATGAGATGGCTAGATAGCATCACGGATGCAATGAATATGAACTTGAGCACACTCCGGGAGAGAGCGCAGGACAGGAAGGCCTGGCGTGCTATGGTCCATGGGGTCACGAAGAGTCGGACATGACTGAACGACTGAACAACAACAACAACAAGGCTCCCACTTCCTACAGATTGTGGAGATTTTTAAGCCTGCTGAGCTTCTC
The DNA here is from genome assembly GCF_057233095.1 of Heloderma suspectum. Classification (NCBI taxonomy): domain Eukaryota; kingdom Metazoa; phylum Chordata; class Lepidosauria; order Squamata; family Helodermatidae; genus Heloderma; species Heloderma suspectum. The sequence goes on along the minus strand of NC_139459.1, from coordinate 267,156,677 downwards.
TGGAGAATTCGTTCTTGAGGTCATCAAGACTGCTGCTGCTTTCCCTGCAAAGGCTCCTGAAAGAGGAGGCAGTTTGGGTTTGGACAGGGGGGCACCAAAGGGCAAGAGAAAAACCTCAAGTCAGCCCTCGGGTCAACACCTGATCTTAAGATGCCTTCTACTTAGAAGTGGCCATGGACAAGGAGGGGACGGCTGATTTTGTCTTAGTGGTTAACAGAGAGGGAACCACAGGCCCAATGCTTATATAGCCTAGCTGCTCAACAGGGCGCAGCAAGAGTATACTGAGCGTGAAAAGCAAGTCCTGGGCTGCATGGAAGTGGGTTGACCTGACAAGCTTTAAACAGGATCATGTTAAGAACCAACAATACTCCGGGAACCTTCTTTTACTCTTGCCAGGGGATTCAACATTTACTGGGTAAAATCAAAGATGGGAATGTATTTAGCCCAAGGTTTGGCTGCTCTGGTGGATGTTGTTGCTTGAAACTTGGGGCCTAGTAGTCAAAAGAGACATCCCGCTCTCCCTTAGCAACTTGTCCATGAATGCATTCCTTGGAGAGCCCATGGCTCAGTGTGATAGAGCACATGCTTGGCATTTATTTATTTTATTTATTGCATTTATACCCCGCCTTTTTTCCTCTTGCAAGGAACCCAAGGCGGCTTACATTATCCTCCTCCTCTCCATTTTATCCTCACAACAACAGCCCTGTGAGGTGGGCTGGGCTGAGAGTCTGTGACTGGCCCAAAGTCACCCAGAGAGCTTCCATGGCTGAGTAGGGCTGGGAAAGAATCCTGCCTGAAACCCTGGAGAGCCGCTGCTGCCAGTCAGTGTCAGCAATACTGTGCTAGATGGAGCCAGGGTCTGACTCAGTATAGGGCAGATTCCTATGTTCTTAATGGGGGACCCAAGAGGGAGCTGTGGATGGCCTAGGTCTAGACCAGCCTCCCCCTGCCTGGTGTATTGGGTTGGCTCCCTCTCTGCTGTCCTTCCGCCTGCAGGCAAAGGCCTTTTTATTCAAGCAGGACTTTGGCGTATAAGCGGATCTATTTTTAGTCAGTGTTGTGTTTCACTGTGGTTTTAATATATTTGTTTTATTACTGTTTTAATTGAGTTCTTATCTATGGATTTAAGCCACATTGAGTGCCATCTTCTCAGCAGAAAGGTGGCGGTGGGGGGAAATAAATAAATAAATAAATAAATAAGGCAAATAAATAAAAAAAAGACTCTCCATCATCCTCAGCCAGGTGGTTGACATCCAATACATCTGGAGGGCACCATATTGTGGCAAGGTAGTCTAGGGGGAAGCACCAGAAACACATTCCCACAATTTCAAGAGGCCATTATCGCCAGCAGAGATAATAAAGGCCGGCCCTTTGCCCATGGATCCTCTTTTGGTAGAGGAGGTCCAGATATAGGGGATGCCCTTGGAAGCAGGTTCTGTCCTGCCGGGGTGTTTCCTGAATCAATGCAGTAAGGTGTTTGGGATCACTCAGATGTGGCATGCAGAACATCACCTCTAGTTACCCAGGCTGGTGAAACACTATGACAGAAGTGTTCTCAGAACATGTGGCTCAGCGGGCCCTCAATCACTAGCACCGTGCCCAAGGGGGAAAACAGGTGGTGGTGGCGGCGGCTCAGGTTAGAGTCAGGTCTGTCGAGGGACCAGCTGAAGGTCTGCCTTGCCTGGCTGATTAAGAACAGGCATGAGCGCAGATACTGGACACCCCATTTCCTTTTACATTAAAGATATGATCCCCCCGTTTCTGGATCAAGTTTCTGGATCAAGCCCCATTTTTGCAGACACCAATCAAAGGAAGTACTGCAAGAAAACTGTGCATACATGGCTTTTTCAAAAAGGTGGGGAGGTATTATGTTAAGCCTGCCAGAGTCTGTGCCCCCCAAACGTGCCCTGCTATGGTTAGTCAGCTCTATCAAAAACCGTCCCCTGGCTCTCTTTCCACCCACTCCATTTCCCTTTCTCATCCTTTGCTAGAGGAAGGCTGCAACTGCCGCTTATGAGCCAGCAGAGTGAAAGAAGAGCAACATACAAAGCTTTAGCAGGAGCTACACACAGGCCAGAGCTGCCCTTCCAACAGAGTATTTAAGAGCGGTCCAGTAACTCGCTTGTTCTCTGTGAGAACAGCAGTTCTCAGCGATTAAATACAGGTTTAATATTGTTGAGTCATCTGCACAGATATTCATGACTTACCCAATTAACTGTTTCATGCAACAACAACAACAACAACAACACCCCAGCAGCTCTTGGAACTGAAGCATGCATTTTTGCTCTGTCTGTGAAGCTAGGGAAATAGCCTCCATTCCAATTTTAAAGGCGGAACTCCCTTTTCCATAACAGTGAAGGCTGCCATTTCCTAGCTCTCTGGCTATGCAAATGCCCTGTCATTTGAAATAGTCAAGCCTTCTCCTCCTCCCTGTTGTCTGCCTTGCTATGTGGAGGGGGTGGGGGGAGAAGGTCGGTGCTGAGAGTGAATACACCCTTCCTGCATGTGCAGACACACCCCAGCTGTGAGGGTTGTGCTTTTTATGGGACATGATGCCCAGATGTGGCTTTTGTCCCTAGATGCACTTGCAAAAGACAGAGCTCCTGCTCAGATGCATGCTGCAGAATGATGTTTTAAGCAGTGCCACAACCTTAACAGGAAAGATTTTGCCGCTCAAAGCGCTTGTCCATGAACCAACCCCAAACCATGCACCCGCATGCTGGGGAAGGCACCAAAAGAGGCCAATATGATGGGCCAGTTTATATGGGGATAAAGTGCTAGCAAAGATTAAGCTTGTTTTTCATTTTGCTTTTGAGTTATATTTATATGCTGCTTTTCCATTAAAATCAACAGCCAAAGCAGCTTGCAATAAAAAAAAAATACAACATGACCAAAAAACAAGCAATGCAGCTTGGACTGTGTGTAGCATAGTCTCATGAGTTAAAGGGACAAACTAAATAGGTGTATCCAAAACAATACTGGGTCCACACTGGTTTAGCAGGAACAGAAAGAAAGGAGCTCCTGATACCTGGGTTTGGATCATGTTACTGGAGACAGTCTAATCATAGCTCAGCCTTCCATGTGGCCTGGAACTAGGACAGAGACGGGCTGGTGGTCACAGCAGGAATAAGTCCAGGCATGAGGGAAGGGAGGAGGAGGAAGAAGCTAAAAAGAACTAGAGGCACACGGATGGTTGTGAGTAGAGCCAGATCTTCCACTGGGAAAACTGACTGCAGGAGGAGCAGAAGAGGAGAGAATAGGTTCTTGCTGAGCACAAGCAGATGAGACTATCTCTTGGCCCATTCCCCTTAATGCTTCCCTTTGGGGTCTGAAGCTGGAAGCAGAGGTAGAACCAAGGGGTACTATGGCAGGGCTGTCACCCATGGACTATAAAGCCCAAGGGGAATGGGATGGGAGGTGATTCATTTGCTGCACTGTTCCTCTTGCTGTGCTCATCCCCCTTCAAAGGCCAGCAGCAATGTTAGCTTCTGGGAAACCCAAAGCCATCTTTGGACTTGGGTGAGGATACCAGGGCGGGACCCGCTACATAGGCCCTCCTCTATAGAGTAACGTTCTGTCTGAAATGTTGAAGGCTTCCTTTTGGTTACTAACACAAGTGCAGATTAAGATTTGTTGCTGGTAAGCAATACCACATGAGCCCATCTGAGGGCAGCAGAGTGTGCTAAATAGAAGAAACAAAAGAGGGCAGGGAACATCGATTTGCATGGAGTTCAGACGTGTGTGTGCAGGTGGTGCGCTTACTCTTTTTGGCTTTCTTTTCTTTGCCAGCTTTTTCCTTTGGTGTTTTGGTGCTGCTCGGAGACTTCGATTTCTTCTTTGCCTTCTTCTTCTTCGTCAGCTTCTCTAGGTCACTCTGCGCTTTAAGCTTCTTCCTTTTTGGTTCCCCTGTGCCAGTGTCCCCAGCTGCCGGTTTCCGTTTCTTGGATGGCTTCTCTTTCACTCCAGCCTTAGATGACTTTGTTGCTTTTGGAGTCTTGACTGCTACGACAGGGGTGGCTCGTGCATCTTCCGGGGCTCCTGCACCAGGAATGTGGGCGACAGCCTCTTCCTCTTCACTCTCAGAGCTGACTCCCGCAGGGCAAGCTTTGGACAAGGGCAGTGGCAATTGTACTGCAACTGTTCCTTTTGCTTTGCCATTGCTCTGAGCCTTTGCTGCAGATTTCTTTGCTGTGGAGGCTTTGGACTTAACGCCTGGTCCTCTTTTCCCTGCCACAGCCCCCTTACTCATCTTGGCCGCAACCATTTCCCTTCCAGAATAGGGCAAGGAGCTAATCCCTGTAGAAACAAATGGAAACAAATGGTGACAAGTGTTCTTTGCAGTCTTAGTAGCCACTGAGAAGCTTACGCCTATCGAGTGCTTCCATCTCATAAACAGTGCAGCTTACAGGTAAATCATATCACCCACCAAATTAATAACTAAGTTATTAATTAATTAATAAATTAATAACTAAGCTTATGATGAAATGTTGAAAGAGGGTGAGGGAAGGCTGGACTTATGCATATGCAACCTGCATGAGAGATTTGTTTCCTTTGGTGAAGAGAGTGGTTCTGGGTGCACACTTCACATGACAAGCCCCATGGCTTTTGAAATGTACACTGCTCTTGTACAGGGGCAGGGGTGAGGCCAGTGGTGAGTTGCTCCAGGAAACCATCAATGGCTGGGCTGCTTTTTGGTGGCATAACAACTTTAAAGCAAGGAACCCAAAACAGGCATTTCAGGCATTTTACCACCTGCACTGAGAAGCACTGTGCTTTAGCATGTCCAAATTGACCTGAAGCTTTCCCCAAAGAGGTCATGCTCCACCCATCCCATCATGCACTGTGCTGTTCTGTCCCCTAGTTTCACAAAGGCATCAGCCTGGCAGGCGTCTGAAATGTGATTAGCCCCTCGCACTTTACCAAGAATCACTGGTCTGAAGGCACATGATGCAGCAGCTTTTCTGAAGCCAAAGTGGGTTTCTGGATCTGGTCAGTGCCTGGATGGGAGAACACCTGGGAACCCCATGTAGGTCACCCTGGGTTTCATAATGGAAAAGAGCCACAATATAGATGTAAAAGGATCTATGCCAGCCTTCCCCAGCCTGGTGCCCTCCAGATGTTTTGGACTTCAACTCTCAGAACCCCCAAGCCAGAATGGCCATTGTTTGGGAATGCTGGGAGTTGTGGTCCAAAACATCTGGACAGCACCAGGTTGGAGAAGGCTGGTCTATGTAGTAAAACATTATCCACAGTGTTCATATGTTATTCAATTAGTACTAACATTTCAAAGATGTGGATTTCATTTACTCTTCAGTTTGTTAATAAAATGACTGGCACCAGACCCAAGATAGATCCTTTGAACCTTCATGTCACCTCAGCATTAACTCCTGCTCAGTGCAGCCATGCAACCAACAGGGGACCCAACCAAATGACCATTTTCTGCAGCCCATTTTTCTCCAGCTTTTAGCAAGACATAAAGTTCCTCTTTGCTATTTTCTTTGCCAAGACTTCATGATTTGTTCATTCAGAAAGCTGTAGAACAATTTCAGTAGGCAGCAGGAAAGGGGAAGGACATTTGACACAAAGCTATGCCAAACCCTCACTTGGCTGGTACACTTGGGACTAATCTGCAAAGCCAACACTGATCAGTTATTCCCTTCAGGCAACCAGCCCAAGGGATGCGTAAAAGCAGCACTCAAGGTAAAAATAGACTGCTGTGTTTCTGGGGATCGCCAAGAGATGGCAGCAGAAGCTTTAGTGGTGGGGCTGTCGGCTAGCCCTTAATCATTTGTCTTGATCACAGAATCTTAGTGTCTCCCAGGACATAAATGGATAGGCCTGACCGGTATGGACAGCAGAATGGAAGCCTTGCATTCCAGACACTCGAGCTCCAGCGTGCCAAACTTGTAAAGTTTTGTGCGGGCAACCCTCACTCAGAAAAGTTGAACTTAGTACATGGGGCTCCCCACTTTTAAACCATCTTGTTGGCAAAAAATGGAGAAGATACACTAAATCAGGGATGAGGAAGCTGCAGCCTTCTAAATGTTGTTGGACTGCAACTCTGATAATCCATGACCATTTGTCATGCTGTCTTTCAATCTCACAATGGCTTGCAAGCTCCCCTGAGATCTGTCACATGGGGAGGATGTGTGCATGAGAGAGAGAGATTGAGATTGATTTGTGGACCCCTGACAGGAGTTGGAGTCCAACATCTGGAAGGCCCCAGGTTGCCCCACTCCCGCATTAAAACATCTAAGCCTAGGAGAGTCCTAAATGAGATTTAGCAAGACATCCCATGAAATACAGATCCCTGTTTAAAGAAACAAGCACCACTGTTCCATACATTTAAAGGAAAAGCTGAGCAAATGCTGTACTAGCAGAAGGGAGCGGGCTAATTTCCTGGTATTCAGCTGCTTCTCTGAGGAAAAACAACCACTGTGCCACAAGACGGCATCACAACACAACTGCCATCTTAAGAGCAAAGAGGCAGCTGTGAGAACAGCTCACAGGGAAAGGGTGGGAACAGGAGCTCAGGGGGCATTTGCTTCTGGCAGGTCCATTTGTGGAGGCTTGTGCCCACATAATCCAGTTACAGAGTTACTTGAGTGTTCCTCTCTCTTTCTGCCTTCGGCAAGGATTCCTCCTACAAAACTAACCTGCCTTCGCTCCGACTGTTTCCTCAGCATCTGTGTCAGAATCACTGCTGTTGCTTGATGAGCTGTCAGCAGGGGTTGCTTTCCCAGAAGGCTTTGCAAGGGCACTGATGACAGGAATACCAGTTTTTCCAGAACTCTGTTTAGATAGCACAGGGGGAGCGCTCTTTGCCCCAGTGGATGTTGGGATCTTCACATGACCTGAGAAACCTTTTAAGAGGGACTGCAGAGAGAAAGAGTACACATACAAGGGTTAGGAAGGAGTAGTTACCGAGTGACACTTCAAAGTAGTCTTTCTAAAAGAATCATCAGGTGGCCACTAAACCCAACACCTTTTGTCAGCAGTGCTGACACACAAACTCCAGGAATATGGTTTTCCAATCTGTTACTCTGAACTTTAACGGGATACGGCGCACAGGTGGAAAACGGGAGAAGAATGAGCTGGCAGGACAGGTTGCTAATTCCTGAGGATAAGGAAAGCTAACAGTGGTGTGAATGTGCAAGAGAGGCACACTCTCTCTCTCTCTCTCTCTCTCTCTCTCACACACACACACACACACACACACACACACACACACACACAATATAGGAGATACTAGGGAAGAAAACCTTTGGAGAGAGTTACGACCAGCCTTCATTCCACTGTGACTCACGTTCTCCTGCATCTTCATGGCAAAATATGTCTCCAAAAACTTAACTGTTTCCTGCTCCCTCTCCAAACTTCCTGGATCCATGATCTTACTTGTTAAACTCTGGCTACAGATTTGAGGGAGGCATGTTGTGGATTCAGGGGTGAAAAGCTGACATATTGCTTTATGACTAAGCTACAAATTCCACAATTAAGCCCATGTAAGCTCCTCTACACCTCTGCTTTCTGCCTGGTGAAGGCAACGCCATGGCTCTCTAGTGTGTGGGTTGAAGCATGGAAGCAGCTTGTAGGCTGGGATTAGAGTAGCTGAAGAAAGGCACAACGAAAGAAGAAGAAGAAAGCTCTCAAACACTTCAATTTTTCATTTGGGGAGGAGAGAGACCATTTATGTGAGTGTTTTATGAGTTTATGACATATACAGTAAATTTGATTCTCTGTTCTCTCCCTGTTAAGCATGCATAGGGGAGGTGGTTGGTCATTAGCACACTCCCAAGGTTGCATGCAAGTCTAATGCGTCACAGATGTATAGCACATACTATACATTGCTCATAAAAGCATGTTTTATAGCTTAGACATGGCTTAAATTACAAGTAAAAATTGCTGCTGTGTGCATAACACGGCTCCCCTTGTTCAACTATTTCATTACCCTACAGTTTTCACCCGGGACCTGCCCTTTATTCAGGCCAAGCTGGTTAACAGAAGGTCAGAAAAGCACCATCCGCAATGGGGTGCTCCTCTCACTCTGTGGCCCTGCAATTCAGCAGGTGCATTTAAGCAGACCGTATCCTTTGTGAATATATTTCCATACTTAATCTGATTATTAGTGCCTACACCCAGTGTAAATATAAACCGTGCTTTAAAGATGTGGTGATGGCCACCAATTTGGATGGCTTTAAAAGGAGGTTAAGATAAATACCTGGAGGAGAAGGCTATCAATAGCTACTAGTCCTGATGGCTAAGTGCTACCTCCAGTATCAGAGGCAATATGCCTGTATAAACCAGTTGCTGGGGAACATGGGTGGGAGGGTGCTGTTGCACTCGTGTCCTGCTTATGGGTTCCTGGTCGACAGCTGGTTGGCCACTGTGTGACCAGAATGCTGGACTAGATGGACCCTTGGTCTGATCCAGCATGGCTCTTCTTATGTTCTTAAAGACCCAATCCATTTTATCCTTAACTCATTTAACCTTGCTGCACCTCTGCATATTTTGGTGTCCTTTTTCCCTTAACCTTTGCCATTTCATACTCCATGGATTCTCTGACAATGAAGAGCCAGTTCTGTGTGTGAGTGTGCGCACGTGTGTGTTTGTTGTTTAAAGACTCTGGCCATGTTCTCACATGACAGTAAGCCAGGATTCCTGCCTTATCCTGGTTTACTATGAAAGAGCAGTGTGCTTGTGCATGCAGCTTGCTCTTGCTTTGCTTCTCCCTTCACATGTGCAGGTAAAACTAACCAGAAATGGACTTCCGAACCCAGGATCCTGATTTTTTCCCTCCAAAATGTATTATAAACCCAGACTCCTGACTTACTCTTATGTGCAAACAAGGCCAAGTCAGAATAAGGAAGGAAAACAAACACTGCGGCTCCAAAGTTTTAGGGGTCTAAATGTCCCCAGCAACAGCTAATTTAGACTGCAACCTTAAAGACATGTTAAACATTCAGTTGTGTATGTGTGTGGTTTTAAGTTAAAGAAAACAGTGTGCCATTAAGGTATTGTGGTCTACAATATCCCATAGAAGTTAATAGTGGGAGTCACTACAGACCCCAAATGCTATTCCTAAATGTTTCCCTGTGTACAATGAATAATCAATGCAATGTTCATATTTTTTACATTTAACTGGACTAACTATCATATACACCTTTTTTTAAATTATCACTTAATTCGTCATATGATTTCAGTATCAGATAAATAAAAGTATTTTAAGTTGCAAGCGTATGACATATCCAAGGTGATGCAGTGAACTCTATCAACTGAACCTGTTTTCCATGTTTGAACCCGGCACTTCACATCATGCTGTGATGTGCACTTCACTTCACTGCACTTCACATCAACAACGATGATCAGGGGACTGGAAACAAAGCCCTATGAGGAGACTGAAAGAACTGGGCATGTTTAGCCTTGAGAAGACTGAGGGGAGATATGACAGCGCTCTTCAAGCACTTGAAAGGTTGTCACAGAGAGGAAGGCTGGGATCTCTTCTCGCTCACCCCAGAGTGCAGGACACGGAATAATGGGCTCAAGTGACAGGAACCCAGATTCCAGCTGAGCATCAGGAAAAACTCTCTGACTGTGAGAACAATACGACAATGGAACCAATTACTTAGGGAGGTGGTGGGCTCTCCCACACTAGAGGCATTCAAGATGAGGCTGGATGGCCATCTGCCAGGGATGCTCGACTTGGATTCCTGCATTGAGCAGGGGGTTGGACTCGATGGCCTTGTAGGCCCCTTCCAACCCTACTATTCTATGATTCTATGCTGCCCCTGCCTCCTCTCCAAGTCACCACCTTCAGATTCTAGCCTGAAGGGAAGTAGGTTCATTTGGGCTTATGTGAGGTAAGTGAACTGGAGCATACGCTTTCAAAAGCAACCCTCATCCCATTAATCTGACAGTTTGAAAAAGAATTAAATGAGGAGAGCCTCCTTCACCAGGCCTCAGTGGGCAGCTGTAAGCACTCTTATTGACAATCACCTTTACAAGCCCTAAATGCTTTATGACCAATTCCATTCATGCTCATAGCAGCCTCCTCTTAGGGAGTTGAAACAGTGCTATTGTGCCTCCAGCTGGGATCCATGGTTGACCTGTGAACTGATCCCCAGGTCCAAGTCTAACATACTAACCCGGTGAGTGAAAATTATGTAGAAAATCTGGTTCTATGCAGGGGTTGGGAACCTGTGGCCCTTGGACTAATTTCAAAAGCCCTCTACAAGTGATCAGACCTTGGCAATAGTGATCTGTCCCTCCCCCAACAACCTGCTGGGTGGGGCGGATGAGGAGTAGAGAGAGAAGAGGTTGCCCACCCACTTTTGGATCTGGCTCTGTCCACTGCTGGCAAGAGGCCCTTTTCAGATGCCTCCTGAGGGAACGTGGTCCTCAACAGAAACAAAAGATGCGTGGTTAAGTCCATCTTAAGTAGCCGCATTATATCTGTAGAGACAACCTGGTGCTACTACCATCCATCTTAAAAAATCTTGGTGTAAACACACAGTGTTTAGGAGAGGACAAATGTCCAAAGCAGCCTAAAGGAATTTGTGCCAATGTTTGCAGCTTTCTTCTCAGCACCTGGTACCTAAATAAGGAAGCCATACCTGCGAAGGCTCCTGGTCTTCATCACTGGACTCTTCAGATGAGCTCTCTGGTTCTTTTATCACTCCTTGTTTCTGTGGTGAGCCTGCTAAGAGAGAGAAGAGATGTCCTCTGAGATCCTTTTTATCAACTGCAAAACTGCTATGGCATAAAGAGTAGATGAACTGGGAACTTTTCATACACCACATTGTTCCCCACTCGCGTCAAACTTTGTCAAGTTACTAGTCAAGAAGGGCTCAAAACTTTCTAATGTGATGGCAACTACAAAGGTTGCTTTTGCTGTGCTATAGAATTCCAACACTTTTTTTTTCAAGGTAGACACTGAAGGAGAAACTGGGACAACAGATAATTGTCCCAGGTAGTAATAAAGAAGCAGATTACAGTCAAGACCTCCTGAAATCACTACAGGCAGCCGCTTGGCCCTAGAACTGTTCTGACTATCCCAATTGGTGGTTATTGCTAGATTCTAGTGCCCACAGGTATTTATTATAGGAATTATGCCAAATTCTGCAGATCTCACAAGTCTAGAACTTGTCTCCTAAATATGTTTTAGCACACTAAAGGTTTCTCTGGAGGCAACTCTGCACAGTTTTTAAAAATAAGAAAATCTTGTTGTGAGATGCAGGGGGCAGGTGGAGGAGTGAGTTAGCCATGAAATTCCTCTCTGGTGCCTTCAAAACACCTCCCTTACAAGGCAAAACAAAGATATAAGCAAGGAATTGCTTCCACTGAGACACTACCTACGGCTGTATATGAAGAGTGTATTTTAACAAGAAACACCCACTGGGGGGAGAGTGGAATTAAAGACGTTAACTTGAGCCAAAGTTCTGCTTTATCACCTTTTTACAATGCCAGTGGTCCAGCCTTAGCTTGCATGAAGTGTGCACTTAAGCATTTACAGAGTGCCTCTCCCTCCCTGCCTACATCTAAACATCTGAGATTGGGAGTGGGGTGGGGCGGAGAAGCCCTTTCAGGGAAGGTGGTGTGGCTTTGAGGAGGCTTGAGCTGCAGCAACTTCTTTTCAGAAGGTAAATAATTTCTGCAGTTATCATGTAAACATGCCACGAGTGAGCTTCAACCCTTCTCCGCTCCAGAAAGAACCTCTGGACATGGGAGAAATGCCATCTTTTGTGCACAACAAGCTGTGGTTCTAACACATACTCTCTACCGGGCTTGCTAGGTGGCCGATATTACTGAAGCCTTCCCCAAGGTCGAGCCTTGTCCATCTTACCAGGCTGTGGAATCTGTCTGGCTGTCGTCAATGCCGCTGCCGCCTCCTCCTCCTCGCTGTCTGAGGAACTGCTGCTTCCCAGATCCTGCTTGCTTGTGAAGAGTCCAGTCGGCTTCGCAGGCAGAGGCTGGCCCTGGCTCAATTTGGCCTTTTTGGAGGGGCTCTGCTCCACTTTCTCTGCTGTGATTGTGGCAGGAGCTTGGCATTTGTTGGAAATGGAGTCTGATGTACTAGAGTTGGCCTTTCCGGAAAAAATGGCTCCTTTACCTGTCATCTGCTTAAAAAAGGGGTGAATAGGGGGCTGTGGAGGAAGAGTAAGAAAGCAGAGATGCACATTAAAAAAGGAGAGAGAAGCCCCACAACCAACCATTCTTAGAAATAACAGATCTTCTTCTGGCTAAGGAAACAGTATCAAAAATGCACGCACATATACCCAACCAAATCTTCAGTGCGCCTCAGTTCCCTATCGCCAGCTGCCTCACAGGTACTCAGTGAGGAAGCTAAGCTGGTTTATGTAATCATTAACTAATAATTATATAGATCAGCTGAGCTTCCTTACTGAGTTCCTGCCTTTATGAGGAGGCATGTAAGATCTTTACTGAAAGGCGATATGAGTGGAAAGGAGGTGGGATCAAGTTAGTCTTTTAACTGCTCGTAATCTGCCCAGAGAACATTGGTTATTGGGCAGATTAAAAATATAATAAATAAACGAGCAATCCTATGGTCCCTAGAGAGCATTGGGGTGGGGTGGGAGATAGGATACTTCAGATTCCTGGATCCAAGGTGAGAAACAGCACTCTGACTTTGGATCCAAGAATCTGTGCCCCCCCTCCCCCCGCTGCCTCTCCGAAGCCAGGAACTCAACCCTGGAGAGGGGGAAAAGGGGATGCTCCGGTGGGCAGGGATGGGACTGGAGATGCCAGGATATGAGCTATCCCCAGGCCTCTCCAGCCTCCTTCCCTCCCCCTCTAGAACACCCTAGCTAGATGGGAAAAAAAGACAGCGTAGCAAAAATGCAGAGCGGGAGGACTGGTATTGGTGAAGATTGCCTCTGCCACTCCTCCCGCTCTACACTGGATGCTCATAAGTGTCCAGGCTCAGAGGCTTATGAACATCAAGGGTGGAAGTCATAGGATTGCACCCTAAGTTAGGGAAATCAGTGCCAGGGAATGTGTGTACGACACCTGTACTTTCTGCACCAGGCAAGACTAAAGCTACTAAGCACGATGTATACTGATGGTGCGTTAATGATGTCACTTCTCCAAGAAGTTAATGAGAAGAGAACATATGCCAGCAGTGCTGGCCCAGGCAGCTTCACCATTGACATTTGAGCCACTGTTAGAATGGCCTGCCTAGAATACTGCATGCTGCTTCTGTGCTACTGAATTGCTTGTGCTTGTACCGCTTTTGCTGGCTTCCCGGTCTCCTCGCCCTCTGAAGAATCAGAGCTGTCTGTCTCCGAGCTCTCTGAGGCTTTCTGAAGAGAAGAAGCTGCTGACTTTGCCAGGCTTGCTGTCCCTTTTCCTGCTGACTGGGCACTGCCTGCCCTGCCTGAGGTGGCACCTGCACTCTTTGCAGTCAGGGCTTTCACAGGAGCAGGTGCAGGTTTCCGTATCACCTGAGCTGGTTTCTAGCAAAGGAAGATTATTATATAATTAGACTGTGGCAAGAATAGAGGCTCTAATGTGTAGGAACACAAAAAAGAAGTCAAACACTCCTGATTCAAGGAAATTAAATCAGTAATGCAAATGGAAGGACCCCCTACTACCACATCTACCACATTGTTTCAATAGTTTTCTGGGCCCTGGATACAACCTAGGAATTGTGGAAATTGGAGTGTGGTAGCGTTCGACACACAGGTTTGCCATATCTGTGTGATGGCAAGCGGAACAGGACAGAAACAGAAATGTGGAGACAGCGGCTGCACGTGGACAATCATACCTAAGCTAAGCTGGATAAGCTAAGCTATGCACAAGCCTTCTGCCCATGCGCTCCATCCTCACACTGCCCTTTCCATCCTCAGTGTGCCACAATAAGCCAGGACGTCTTCATTTAACCATAATTTTCCATTCAGTCCAAACTAGGAAACAATAGTTATCAGGCTTGGAACAAACCAGGGTCTTAAACCAACTTCAAACCATGGTTTAAGATCCTAGCTTGTTCTGAACCCGTTAACCATATTTTCCTGGTTTGGACTTAACAGGAGAACTATGGTTATTTGAAAACTTCCAAGTTTAATCAGGGCTCACTGAGAAGGGAGGGAGGGAAGTGGGCACCAGACTTATTAATACACAATCTTCCAATACAGTGAAGTTGTACTTCTCTCAGGGCTCGTTACATATTCAGCCTCAGCGCTCCATTTGTAGAATGGGACCTCTTCATTCTATTCATTTTTTTAAAATTATATACTGCCTTTCAGCAGAAGTTCTAGGGCAGTTCACAAAAATAAAATAAGAGATACAAATATAACAGCAACATTTTGAGAAGAAATACATTAAAATGCCTTGAAGAATAGGAACGTATTTGCCTGGCACCAAAACGTTGCTAGGTAGGCTTCCCTGGGGAGGGAGTTCCCCAAATAGGGCACCATGCCGGAGAAGGCCCTGTCTCTCTGGTCACCACCTGCCCTACCTCAGATGGCAGGGGCATCTGGAGAAGAGCTTCTGAAGATCACCCTCAATACATGGACAGGTTGGTATTGGAGCAGGCACTCCTTTAGTGATCTGGGGACTGAGCCATATAGGGCTTTACCTCATAAGAAGGCTGGAAGGGCAGACACAGTACAGATCGTAAAGCCACAAAGCACTTACAAGATGGCAACCAACATGGTGTTTGACCTCCTGAGAATTTCAACATTTTTTTATAAAACAGACAAAGGGGGAAACCCACAAGGCTTTCTGTTGAAATCTTAGGTTTGCAGACTTCGAGAGACCTTGCCTGCACACTTCCAAAGGGAGTATTTGTTGGGGTGGGCTCTGCTATCATCAAGGGGTGTGTCGGAGCCGCTCCCTGTCCTGTTCTTACCTGCCTCCTCTTGCTCCAAGCCACAGGTCCCAAGAGCCTCCAGAAGGGAGGTGCTGCCAGAAGGAACCGTGAGGGGAGAGAGACGCGCTGCAATCGCCATCAGGAGGTGGCTATTTCCACTTGCCTTGCCTCAACCCATGGGCGCTTGAAGCCTCTGTATGGGTGCTGCCACCAGAAAGAACCTTGAAGGGACTTTAAGGCCTTTTGGCTCCAGTTATAAAAACCTTTGGGCAGTCATCAGAGACCAACATCATCACTCTTGGGGATACTCTTTGGGGTGTGTGAAGGCTCCCCAGGGGGTCTGTAAATATCCATTATCAAGGTCAGCAGCAGCAGTGAGGATGTCTGCCAGAGGAGGGGCTTTTCCCACCTCACCTCTCCTAGTGACAGCCAGGAGGGGAGTTGCCATGGGAATGATGGTGGCCTTTCTTGGCTCAAGACAAGGAACCCCTGGAGGAGGAAGGCCTCCTTCTGTTGCTGGAGGGTGGGGCTGTCTGATGTGACATGGTTATGTCTTCTCTTTGGGGTCTATAGTTGAGATCCCAGTGAGAGAGGGTGGAGTCTCATCTAGGCCAAGAGTGGGGCCTTTAACTGGACAGTTTGGTTGTGTTTTGTGTATAGGGCTATAATATGCTTAGCCATGTTTGGCTGGAGATAGCTGCCACTCAGGGTGGTTCAGTTTTGAAAGTTTTCTTTCTCTTTTGCTGCCAGTTTGATTTGGGATAGGTATCTTGGTGTTAGGTCTCTTAATATGAACACCTGAATAGATCGCTTAATGTTGATACAGTGTTAATGTTATCCGTATTTGATATTGATAATTGACCTACTGGTATGTTTGATACTCATTTAAACCTCAGTAAATGAACTAGTTGTTGAATTGTCAATGTTATATTGTAGTGGTATTATAATTATTATGTATTATGACCATTATGCTACTACTGCAATTAAACTATTTACTCTGAACTGCTTCAGAGCAAAATGTATTTGCAGAAAATACAGTATATAAATACCCTGACAATGGCCTGCCCCCCAAACTTGCAGCCCTTACCCATAGATGGAACTGTATTTACTCCATGATTCTAGAATTGCGCCACATGAAAGCAAAAAAGCTGGTACTGAGAACAGAATACGGTACCCTGAGGAATTCTCAGCTGTCACTTTTTCCCCTTTAAAAAAGCAAGTTTCATTCCCCTGTGACTGTAAAGATAAGCTTGTGAGTGAGTGTGAGAGAGAAGACATGCATAAAGAAACATATGAAGTGACTGGAGAAACCTCAGCATTTGTGCAGTACTCCTCTGTTCCAAGATCAATGAGAGAAACAGAAGAATCTGAACAGGATTCCCAAGTAGCCAGAAGGTGGGACTTAGCGCTCTGCAAAGCTCTGTGCCTCTCTTCATCATTAATAGAATGTAGAATAAACCATGAATATTAAGGATGTATTTGTAGAAGGGCCTAAATCTATGCATGCTAGATTAAGCTTTTTCTTGGAGTGGAGTAGACGTAGCACTGCACAAATGCTTCCAGCTCTCCACATCTCTCCTTTCTTGTAGAGACATTCCAAATTCATAGAGATTTAAATCCTCCAATCAGAATTATGGACGTAAATTTATGTAGAGGGATATGCTTCACATAGTATGTTTCAGACAGATAATTTTTTGGGGGGGGGCGTTCTCTCAAGCTGCAATCCTACACCAACTTTCCTGAGAGTAAGTCTCACTGAACTCAATGGCATTTACTTCTGAATAGGTATGAACTGCCCAGACAGCTTTGGCTATTGGGAAGTATAAAAATGTAATAAATACATAAATAAAGGATTGCACCATCACTCTCACACCTCAGCTTTTTAAGAGTGTTCAGAATCAGTAACATTTAATCAGTACCTCAACTGACAAGACCAACTGCTTCCCCCAAATGGCAGGATGACAACAAGGGGAGGGGGTGTGAGGAAAGCGGAGGCACTTAAGGCTGAACTCCTATACACACTTACCTGGGGGTAAGTCCCATTGAATCCAGTGGGGCTTACTTCAGAGTAGGTACGGAGAGGATTGTGCTGTAACAAGACTACTGTCTTGAAAACACGCTTTGGAGGAAAAGGTTTTTCTGTAATCCCATATGTAAGCTGCAAGCCTTCCTCCTATTTTTTTTATTTTTAGAGAAAATGCTAGCAAGAGTATTAAGGTCCTGCCCCACACTACAGACTGGATTTTTTTGTGGGCTCTCATGTGTTTTTCATATACTTACATCTGGCACAATAATATAAAGGATATTTTATGTATCCAGTACACACACACACACACACACACACACCCCAGCTGCAATTTATAAGCTGTGCTTATATTAACAAAAACAATCTTTTTAAAAAACAGGTTTCTTAATTAAAACAAGTCTGAGTTTCAGATCTGACAGCTGTGCAAAATAAAAACCACTGTTTTATACACCATAAGGAACTGTCTGGGCAACTCCAGCATTGGTTCTATCAGATTTCTCTCTCTTTTTGCAACTTGAAAGGAGCAGCACCTTTGAGCAGGTATGCTGACCAAGAACCATGTTGGGAAGCACACCTGTCAATTCTGGAATCTTAAAATGTGGACCAGGAATGGCAGGCAGGCGGGGAAGAGAGAATGAGACTGCTCAATGAGCAGTCCAACCATCTGCAAGCACTATGTAGACCTCCTTGCAATCTCAAAGCCAGACCAGTATTCGCAACCCACCGCTGACATACTCATTATACACATTTCTGTGCTGTGATCAGCACAGCAATTCTGTAAACACCAAATTCCCCAATAGGTATGTATATCCAGGTATCCACTTTTTAAAAGAAGGTTCAGCATTCATGGTCCCAAGCACACCCTTCCGGCTTTGTACTGTGGACTTAGGATCAACTTGCTGAGCACAGCTGCAGTTGTACAGATTATGTCTTCCCTCCCCTCGGTTCTCTCCTCAGTCACCTGAGTGAACACCGTGTCTTCCTCCGAGTCAGACTCATCACTAGAATCCTGGCTGCTGTCTTCACTCGCCTGGGCCTTGGGAAGTGGTCCTGCCGGAGGCTGGGGCTTTGTGGCACGTGCTGGCTGAGCTAAAGTGTTCGCCTTGGCTGCAGGAGAAAATCATGGGAAACAAGACAGCCAGTCAAAAGACTAAAACTTCAGATAAGACCTCATATGCTTAGCATGCACAGCCTTGGCCATTTCTTCTTATCTTTGCAGTCCTTCAGAAGAGCCCTGGAGACACATTTATTCTCAGTGGCCTTCTCCTAGGAGTTTTATAGGACTGCTTGATGGAAATTGTTTTAGAGCACTATTGGTTTTAATGTTTACATTTGGTTTGCTTTAGGCCCGCTGTTTGGTTTTTATTAGTTATTAAGTTGCTGATTGGATTTTTTTTGTGCATTGATGTATTTTATAAGCTGCCTTGTGAGAGCATTTTTGTTCTATAGGTGGCCAGTACTATAAATAAAAATATCTCAAAAAGGAAAATGGTGGTGGTAGGGGGTGTCTCCACAGGCAGGAGCGACCCCCCACATCTCTTAGGAATGGCCACTACTCTCTTCAAGACTGGTCTGATCAATACTTGCCTACAATTTCCTGGTACCGGTTGAAGAAAAACAGGAAGGAAGGAAGCCATAATTACCGGTTCCACAGTCATGCTAGAATAACTGGACACTGAACTGAGAAATAACTTTCCCTCAAATTTCTGAATCAATAAGCAAGAAGTCAGTTGGAATCCAGTTTAAAGCAGTGAAGTCTAGACCTTATTAGCAACTACCTGCTGATGACAGACAAGCTGATGCCTGATATTTTCCTCACTATGCAGCCTGCCAAACCTACAACAGGGAAGACCTTGTGAGTTGAAAGCCTTTAAATAAGCAAATCCACCGCACTGGTGTTATGAAGAGAATTCGCTGCAAGAAGATTCCTCTTGGTTTAGCACTAGTCTAACCTGTGGATAAAATGGGAGGAGGGACATGTATGCTGCCTTGTGCTCCTTGGAGGAAAGGTGGGATATAAATGTAACAAATAATAAGTCTCCCTCTCTCCCTCATCCTAACCTTGGTTCTCACTGTCTCCGTAAAGAAAAAAAATGGTTACCCTCAAAGTATACCACCCCAAGCTCCAAATAGGAAGGCTGGTGCACAAATTCTTATTTATTAAATTTGCATCCTGCCTTTCCATCAAATACTGCTCATGGTACCTAACAATAATAAACTATAATAAAATACAATAAAATGGCAGTAAAGTATGATGTATACAAAAGATAAAACCTAGGCAGATAAACATCACCAACATCAAAAAAACCATGAAGGTTTGTTTGTCCACTGAGTGTATTCTATTGGCTTTCACTGTTAAGTTTTTGCATGAAAGAATTCTGCAAAAGACCACGGTATGCTCCAAAGAGAGGTACACACTCACTCTCATAGTCTTTCCATCACTAAACATCTATTTATTTATTTATTTATTTATAACATTTCTTGGCCACCTTTCAGGGCAGAAGCCCTCCCAAGGCGGCTTACAGCAATAAAATACATAAAAACAGTTAAGATATTAAAAGTGATAAAAACAGAAAAACAATAAAAGCCAACAATAAAACCAGCAACAATGTTAACAGCAGTAACAGCAACAATAGCAGTCATATCAAGAGAAGGCCAAGGTAAAATAATATGTTTTCAAGGCCTTCTTAAAAGCCTGCAGTGACTCTGATGGCCACTTACAATGTTTATATACTGCTCCATATCTAGAACAGATTTCAGAGTGTTGAACACAAATGCCTAATATACTCGAATTCATATTACATCAGAAACTTCTGATATTAGCTCTAATGTTCCATGGAAAGAAGTTGCTTCTGTAGGAATTTCCCAGAGGAGCAAGCGTTCTTGTGAACAGTTCGTCCCTCAGGGGCTTCCCCTTTGTCAATATGACTAAGATTCCAGAAAAAAAAATTCTGGTCCTGTTATGAATCAGTTAGATATGCAAGATGATTTAGTGTATACTTTTTGCTGAAAAACAGTCCTTGAACATTGGGATGTCCTGTGTCAGCATATGTGGCACAAGAACTAAAGGCACTGTACTATTATTAGACTTACAGCCTAATCCTGTTCAAAGTTGGCATGACTAAACCCATTGAAATCAATGAACTTAGGCAGACCTTACTCTGCCCAGGGCAGCAGCTTTAATGTGACTCAGAGAAATGACTCCTCTGGTACTATTCTAATGTCTGATATCAAAATGGCAACAACAGCACAGGATTTAATCTCATTTTGATGGAGCTCTGCTCTCCTGCAGCGCACGACCACACAGGGAATACCTGGATATGAAATCCTTCCTCTTAAGGTCTGTGTAATATGCATCACCAATACCATCACTGGAATTGTTCCTGTGACCACATGCCACCGGCTGTATCTAACTGTACACAGTGGAGCCCACTTGGAGTGAATGCATTAGGTTGTAGAATGCAACTCTCTTCATTAAAAAGATTAACAGGCTACCATACTTCTCTAGGAGTAGGAAGAAAGGGAAGGCACTGAGGTCTTGAGCTACAGGCAATTCACATCTGTCAATATTTACAATATTTATGGGAATATTTCTATATTTTCTTGATAGCCAGTTTAAAGGAATCAAAATAAGATGCTCCTTGTCTCACTTCATTGTTCAGTATTTGAGGCTGAAAGAGAGTGACTTGCCCACACACTCTTGGGTTACCTGAAAAATGTGAGGCGTGCAGGTGGAGCAGAGGTCAAGGCAAGAGAAGACATGTGGAAGAGCAAAACAGTTCAGAGAAAGCGTCATTATTTCCTATGAAGTAAGACCCACTGAAATCAATGGGACTTACTTCCAAGTAAAGTGGATCAGTGTGTGGGAAGGCGAACCAATAAGCAGGCTCTAGTCAAGGCTATTTACCACAGTTCAGAGGCTACAGAAATATAGGAAGCTGCCTTATATCAAGTCAGACCTTTGGTTCATCCAGCCCAGTACTGTCGACACTGACTGGCAGCGGCTCTCCGGTGTTTCAGGCAGGGATTTTACCTCGCCTACCTGGAGATGCCAGGGACTGAACCTGGGACCTTCTGCATGTAAAGCAGGCGCTCTGCCACAGAGCCACAGCCCACCCATTACAGTTATTAAGCTTAAATACCAGGGAAGAATGAAACGGTAAAGTTGTGCTAATAAAGCATGACATTTTAAACTACAACACAGAGGAAAAATACAAGATGTAAATATAAGAACATGTTTATATGGCATGACTATAACACTGACAGCAGTATTATTATATGCAATAAAAACAGCAGAAGGAAATTCTACCAAAGGATAGCTAGAGCAAGAGACCTACATTTACTAGAATAGAGGTCTATTCTAGTAATAGAATAGAAGTTAATACAAGTCTAATGGCTCATCTAGATTCTAGGTTTAAAATGTGGATAGCCTTGCTACCAAAATAGAGGACAGGGAAAAAGGGCAGAGTAAGCCCTGACAGGTGTAAGCCAAGCCAGTTTTGCTAGTGGTCAGCACCTTACAGCCTTCAGTCAGGGTAATAAGAAAATTCAAATCACAGGACATATGGCAGATTCCAATTAGTCTTAACCCAGCAACAGCAAAATGCAAGACCTTGGAGATGGCACAGCATTAATCAGTTAACAAACTAACAAATGAAGGTGCAGCCCGACTTGACTGGGGCTTGCAGGAGCTGGGTCCTGAAAGCCCCGTCTGAGCCCCTTTCTCCATGTAGAGAAAGCATGGAGCTCCATGCCTCTCACCGCATGGAGATTAAAAAAGAAAAAGTGGACAGGGTACATCCTGGGAGGGCAGGGGTGTTGGGGGTGAGGCCCCACTCTTTGACATCATCCAGCTTGGTCTTGGTGGTGGTTAATCCTGGACCAAAAGTGGTTACCCTCCCTTGAATCAGAGGGTCTCATACCATATCCTTCAATGTCACAGAACACAGCACATTCCAGACCAATTTTAAACCTGCTTACGATGTTCCTACATGGAGATTCCAGTAAGTATAAAGCAGTTTGTTAAGTTTGTTTTCTTCAGTCTCCAAAAGAGCTCATCACTTAGAAGCAGATCTGGGCCTAGCAATACTACAAGGAATTGGAAACAAAGAGCACCCCCTTTCCCCTTTAAAGAACAGTTCTTTAGCCAATTTGGAAGGATGTTCTGAAACAAAATACGAAAAGAATACAGAACTGCAAACACTAACAAGTCGCTCACGTCAGTTTTAGAGTAACTAAAGAGTTACTCTAAAGACTTTAGAGTCCTATGTTTTGGCACTTGAATGCAGTTTGTGTGCATCCTCAGGATGCATTTTGTGTGCATCCACTGTCATGCGCCCCCGCCACTACAGGCTGCTCAAACAAAGACATTTAAAGGGAAGCTGAAAACAAAAGGCCCTGAGCGCCAACGAAAACTAGAGGCTTCTTACCGGATGGAGGTGGCAGTTTGGGCACTGCTGGAACAGTTTCATCCTCACTGTCAGATGAGCTGCTGCTCTCGCTCGCCGCTTCCTGCCCTTTCAAAGCACTTGATGCAGCTTTCACGAGGGAGTCTGGTTTATCAGCCCAATTTTGTTTAGCTCCAGTTAGAGGCTGAGGAGTCTGCAAGTTCTGCACCACAGGAAAAACAACAACGCACCCCCCACACACCAGTCAGTGATTTATTGTCATAGTTGAAAGGCTCCAGTTGAGCCCCACTGGTTTCTTAGGCACTTCCCATCCCCCACCTGCCAACAGGGCCAAAAAAGCACATCCCTAGCATGAGAAAGGATGTCAAGAATGATCACCTCAGTTGTTAAATGGGATTGACACGAGGTCACTATTTGCATTCCTTGAAACTAAGAATTTGGGACTAGATGTGAAGAAATATTCCTTTAGGCCAACACTTTACATGGGGGGGGGGGAGAAAGAGAAGGCTTTTAGAGCAGGATGGTCCCAGGTGATCCTACACAGCATACACATGTTTGTTTTAAACCTCTGGTTTATGTTCCAGTCACCTCCCACTTTAACTCTTATGTCCAAGTTTTTATACTGGTGTTTTGCCATTCTGTCCTCAGAAGAAGCCTGTGCAGTAGGTTAGGTTGAGAGTTCAAGACTAACCCATGGTCACCCAGTGAGCTTTGTGGAAGGAACACATATTTTCAGGGAGTGTTAAGAACCTGCCATGTACTGAAGTCATACTATTGGCCCATCTAACTCAGTACTGTCTGCAGCAGCTCTCGAAGGTTTTAGACTGGAACCTCTCCGAGTCCTGCCTGGAGATGCAAGGGATTGAAC
Organism: Heloderma suspectum; assembly: GCF_057233095.1. NCBI lineage: Eukaryota > Metazoa > Chordata > Lepidosauria > Squamata > Helodermatidae > Heloderma > Heloderma suspectum. The sequence continues at coordinate 267,133,551 of NC_139459.1, read as the reverse complement.
CTGGAACCTTCTGCATGCAAAGCGTGGGCTCTAACAATTCCACTACAACCAGCACACATTTAATGGCTGGTGCTTGGTCACAGCTCCCAGTAAACAGCCTTCATCTCACACCAAAAGGTAAAATGTGATTTGCCATAAGGACCATGTTGAGTTGTGACAGAGTTAGTACAGTTATCAACAGTGTAACACACAACTACAAAATTAGTTAGCCAAGCTATTTTATGAACCCCTCAGTACAGCCTTCCCTAACCAGGCATCCTCTGGGTGTCTTGGACTGCAACTCCCATAATTCCCAGCCCACATGCATGGCCATGCGGGCAGGGAATTATGGGAGTTGCCATCCAACACATCTAGAGGGTACCTGTCTGGGCAAGTCTGCCGTAGAACATGGCTCTGAATAGTCACTCCACATCCCAGAGTGCTGTGCGTTCGCTGAGAAGCACAAGTTGTTTTTACCAAAGATGTTGATCTAGTTGTGTTTTTATGTTGTTTTTAAATAGGACTCTAGCCAAATCTCTTCTACACCTTCATTCTTCTAGAGTTCTTTAGTCTGACAAGGAGAGGGAGATAGGAGTACCTTCTCACATACTTTGGCTAGCGGCAAAACAGGGGGGATGGGAGACATGCGATACGGCAGAAACCTCCCAGGTTTTACATCTACTGCTATTCTGAAATGCCCATGATAAAGGCAGTTGTCTATGCAGAGCAGTTCTGTAGTAATATTGCATGGTACTGGACACCACACCCTACCTTTATTTTGCTTAAACTAACCGACTGTGGATTAGGACATAATCCTTCTGCTTCAACCGATTACCTGTTTTTTGAGGGTGAGCTCCTGGTCCTTTCAGCACTCCTCTACCTTACACCACAAGGTCTCTAACCTTGACAGGGGGTTGGACTCGATTGTCTTATAGGCCCCTTCCAACCCTACTATTCTATGAGTCCATGACACACACCCCTGAATGGAGTTAGTTTGCAGAATTCTAGCCTCCCTTCATTGCAGAGCTTGTTACAGTTGCTGCACCCACAGGATGAAAGAGCTTCTATCAAACCAGATACCAGAGCATCCTACTGTGTGAACAGCAGTTGCAGCAGATAAGTCAGACAACAGTACCAAAGTGTGTATCTGTTCTAAAACTCATGTTACAAACAAACCATCACTTAAAGGATATTGACGCTCAAAACCTATACAACAGAAGACTCTATGAAAATGAAGCCCCCATGAACTTGTGTTTTTTTTACGTTTAAATTCAAGAGAGACTCACAGGAGGGAAATCCTTTGGCAAACTGAAGCATGATTTAAAGCAGATGCATAGGCTTAATTTGAACTTAAGAGGCACCAGGCTCCCCACCTTAAAGGGTCTGAACATCAACTCTTTCGTAACGTTCAAATAGGTTAATCTCTCACACTAACTCTATTGCTTCTCGAATGGCACGAGACAAATATCTGCAGTTTCAAAATGCTTTTCCTTGACAGTGCTTAAAAGGAGCTGCTGGGCAGAGAGTAAAACTCAAGCATGTGTGGAGGTGCATAGAAAAGAGCTCATTTTGGAAAGGGCAGGGGGAAGAAAAAAGCAGCAGCATTTTTTATGAAATACAGCCAGCCATTCAATTGCCCTAGAAGGACGCCATGCAGCAAGCAATACAAGTTATAGTTGGCTGAATTACACCAAAGTTCAAAGGCCCCCCCAAAGGAAGGAAAATCAAAGCAGCCTTTTCAAAAAGCTCGGCATCTGTTCTGCTGCATTTTAAAGAGCTCTGGGGAGTAGAACAAGGCTTTGGAGGAGGAAAAAAGACAGCAGTTTTCTGAGCAGCTTTTATCTATTAACCAAGCCGATACCTGGGCTGGTGGCCCTGTAGCAGCAGGAGTTCTTTCTTAGAAGTCTCATCCCGTTGTGTGGCAAGAAGGGAACACAATAACATGGAGTAGAGTCCTGTGCAACACAGCTCTGACAACCGGTTGCAAGAAGAGGCATGTTCTGTGATCAGAATCATTCAAGTTTTAAAAATGTGGGGCAGGGGGGGAGGAAGACAGTACAGTTTTGATAGAGCTGGAAGGAGAAACATGGGTCTCTTGAGACATGAATACTGGACCCAGGGTCTACAAAAAGCACAGAACTGTGGCGTACCACAAAATGTAAGTCCTTGAGCCACGATCTGAAGTACCAACCAGGTCCTGCTCTCTGTTGGGGGTAGGGTGGGGTAAGAGTTTAATAGTCACAGCCTGCATATTTTAAAGCTTTCTCCTCTCTAGAGATTAAATTTAAGAGAGCAGATAGAGAGGGGGCAGGGGCGTTGAAGGGCTGAAAAGGACATTTAGCCCATTCCTTTGCATTGGGGTACCATATTCTATGCCAAACACACTCACAAAGGAATAGGTCACACCAGCTAGATTCTAGTCTCCTCTACGCCTGTGGCATGAGCACAAATGTATGCCAAATTTCCAGATATGCCTGTAGGACATGGAATAAAGTTTGCTCATAAAACTAACGCAGATGGTTCATGCAAACAGTCTGTGGCACATGTACATTTGGAGGGGCAAGGGGAAAAGGAGGGAGAACTTTTAGTGTCACTGCAGAATTCCTGCCGCTGAATCTTTTGTTCATCCTCAAATAGAGAAATGAGTGGAAACTTCAGCATGAAAAACCAAGCTAAATCTGCCAGGCCACCCTAGGAAGAGTTCCATTTAGTCTTCTATCACAAAGCATGTTTTAAGGTGCAATCCTATGCATGTTCGGATAGATAAAAGTCCTACCACTTTTGGTAGGCTAGGGAATGCTGGGAGTGTCTGCCCAATTTTTATCTGTCCAAACATGAATAAGATTGTGCCTTTAGCCAGTTTTCCTCATTTCCAGCTGAAGTCATCATCAGTTCTTGAGAAAAAGTTAATGAAACCCTCAAAGGGTTGACGGCAGAGGCTGAAGGGCTTTCTCCAACCCTATTTGCCCATAAATGAGGTATTGCATTCAAAATCAAGGTCAAATAGGCCTAAAGTTCAAAGTTCGGAAACATCTGTATTTGCCCTCCAAGATCACCTGAGCAGCCATTTGCGCGCGCGCGGGGGTGTGTGTGTGTGTGTGTGTGTGTGTCCAAATGATCCTTTAACCCCCCCCCAATTATTTAGTGTGAAGTGCTTGTTCATTTAAGGGTGACTGCCATTAAATGAATTGCTCTTCATACTTGCCCGGATCAGAAGTGTAGGTTGGATGTGTTTAATTAGGAAAAAAACACATTGCTAAAATGGCGACCAAAAATTAGTATTATAGCGTTAATAGCACTGTAACACTCTTTCATTTAAGCAGTATTTTGCTAATATTTCAACACTGAAAAGAAATATAGCTGGAAAGCATTTTAGAGCTAATTAAAAATCATTTTCTTAACAAAAATCAATGGGGTGATAAAATGGTGCCAATTACAAAGGTCACAGTGAATGTGGGCTGAATTGAGATAGGTTCGCTTGCTCAGGATTGTCACTCCCCAAGTCAAAACCACCCTTCTTCAAAGGGACAGAAGCACAGTGTTGGCACCTGTACCTCTGGAAATTGCGCAGGCCAGATTTTCTGCAATAATATAAAAGGACAGAAGAAATGGATAATGACATCAAGTGGTAAAAAGCGAGTGAATGAGGCATGGCAACTCCACAGTGAACGCCAACAGATTCTTTGCTGCTTTCGAACTGTGTTGCTGGAGAAGACTCTTACGAGTCCCCTGAACTGCAAGGAGGTCAAATCAGTCAGTCCTAAAGGAAATCAACCCTGAGTGCTCATTGGAAGGACAGATACTGAAGCTGAAGCTCAAATATTTTGGCCACCTAATGCGGAGAGAAAACTCCCTGGAAAAGACCCTGATGCTGGGAAAGATTGAAGGCAAAAGGAGAAGGGGACGACAGAGGATGAGATGGCTAGATAGCATCACCGATGCAATGAATATGAACCTGAGCACACTCCAGGAGAGAGCGTAGGATAGGAAGGCCTGGTGTGCTATGGTCCATGGGGTCACGAAGAGTTGGCCCTGACTTAACAAGTGAACAACAACAAGAAGACTGGCACTGATAACATGATCACAGCTATTTAGCTTTTTTAGATCCTGAAATAGAACACACTTTTGTGCTGAAGTGAAACAGTCAGGAAAAGGAGCATCCCTGACCAAAGGCAAAGTTTTGCTCCTGTACGTTGAAAGTTTGTTGGCCTCCCTGCTCTCCTAGACGGGTCAATGAAAAATTAACCAAATTGCACTGCAAGAGGACAATCCTTCGGTTAGGGTCTGAACTACAAAGCCTCAGTTTCCCCAAAGTTTTAGCTATCAGGATTTCACACACACCCTCCTCCCCTGCCTCCACCACAGCCCAACCGTTTTCAAAAGCTCCGATTATTTTGGATGCCCCGTCCAAGACTATGAGGATAAATGAGTTTGTGCTGTTTTGTGGCTTAGGCAAGGTAACGGTTTTAAGCTGTGTTCTGAAGGCAGCGGCTCTCTGATTTCCATCACATAAAGCACTGCTAGCGGCAGCCGCATGCAAAGATGTGGTCCAGGGTAGTGCCGGGAATGTCTGATGAGAAGCACAAGCCGACTGCTCATTCAAGGTCATGCTTGTTTGCTTCCCTATCTCGAAGGAAATATGCAAACACCTCACCAGCTGAACCAATATCCAAAATCTTAAAGATGTGATGCTCATTTTAATCGTGCCAATTCACTTACCCACCACCTACCCCCTGCACCCCCCCCCAAAACCGAATGAAGCCATTTCCAGTTTTCTGTGTTTGTTTGGATCTTGTTTATAGAGGTGGAGAATTAACCATAGACCCCAGAAGTACCTCCTCCCCTTCCCCCGCCAATAAAATAAAAATTCCACAAAGGAAGAGTGGATGGTGGATTCAAACAAATATTGAAATGTGAACAGAAGTATTACTTGTTTTGCATTCCAACTGATGGACTATGTATATTATTTTGAAAGAACCAAGAAAAGCCAATTACGCAGCAGCTTCCAGTCTCTAGGAACAGACTGATATAACAAATTACTGTAGTTCCTAAAGTCTGAACCTCTGAGAAGGCACAGAGAAAACAAGCTGATGAACAAGAACGGGGCAATGGCTTCCAATGCAATCGGTCACAATTATCTTAATCCGTCCTTCTTGCTGTTTGATGTTTGGAGGGAGCAATCCTATGGCCACTAGACAGCGGCTAATGGCCACAGGATATGCTGTTTTCTGGGAACTGACCTTGGAGCCTACGCTCTGAGGTCAGTTCCTGGAAAACTGATCTCCTCCCACGTCCGCGCTGCCTCAGGGGCAGTGTGGAGAAGCCCCATCCTCCTTGCTCAGAAGCAGCACGGAGCAGCTGAAAAGGGGCAGGGCTGGGAGCGTTCCAGGGCAGGGAGAGTGGACCTGCCTGAACAACACATCCTTCTTTGTCGTACAGCAGCCTCCTCTCCCACTCGGTCCCCCTGCGGCTAGACAGCCGTAAATGGCTGGCTAGCAGAAAAAGCAGGGCAGGAGAGGTGCGGAGGGAACACTAGGCCTTGCTTTGGATAGGCGGTCACCTCCAAGATAGGCCTTGCTTTGGATAGGCAGTCACCTCCAAATTCCTATCCAGATAGGATTGCGCCCTAAGTCATATAAATCTAACCTATAAGCACAGAAAGCTTCTGGCTCCTTTATTTGTTGTTGCAAAAATCTCCATAACTCAGCTACAGAAAGATTCCCAAACCACTCACAAGGAAGCTGTAGTTCCTAAGAAAAAGTGAGGGAGGCTCTTAGAAACTGACATGTCAAATGAAGTTGTCTAGACAGGTGAATATGAAGAACATTTATTTTTTTAGAAGTACAATGTCTTTAAAATTTTTATTTAGAGAAACCCATTAGGTCTTCATTTAACTCTGTCCACATTTTGGGCAGAATCAGCTTACACCCCTGCTGATTCTCTTATGCCAATTTCAATATGCAAGCAGCCCTCACTGCTTGCACAATGGCGATTTAGCACTTCCTATGCAATCCAAAATAAGTGGAACCACTAGTTTCTGGAAAGAGGAAGGTTGGGGGAGTTTGCATAAGGGAGCTCTGCCACCCTGCCTCCTTCCAGAAACCAGCATTTCCACTTATTTGGGGGCTTTCTCTAGGAAGCACTAAATCTCCCTCGTGTAAGTGGTGGTTTCCACTTGCGTAATGGAACTGGTGGGACCCATCGCTTGTGGAAGGGAATCGGCAGGGTGGAAAGGAATCAGCGGGGCATAAGTACTCCATTGGATTCTGCCCATAAGTGTGTATGTAGTACCTGCATTTATTTTGCAGTACCAGTATCTATTATTTTCCCCTTCATGGATCACTGCCTTGTTGTGGCGAAGGGGCTTGCGTAACTCAGTGAAGCCATAAACTATGCCGTGCAGGGCCACCCAAGACGGACAGGTCATGGCAGACAGTTCTGACAAAATGTGGCCCACTGGAGAAGGAAATGGCAACCCACTCCAGTATTCTTGCCAAGAAAACCCCATGGAACGTATCACAAGGCTAAAAGATATGACACCGGAAGATGAGCCCCTCAGGTCGGAAGGTGTCCAATATACTACTGGGGAAGAGCAGAGGGTATTTCCAAGTAGAGCCAGAAAGAGTGAAGCGGCTGGGCCAAAGCTGAAAGGACACTCAGCTGTGGATGTGTCTGGTGGTGAAAAGAAAATCCGATGCTGTAAAGAACAATATTGTTTAGGAACCTGGAATGTAAGATCAACGAATCAAGGCAAGCTGGAGGTGGTCAAACTTGAGATGGCAAGATTGAACATCGACATCTTGGGAATCAGCAAACTAAAATGGACAAGCATGGGCAAATTTAATTCAGGTGACCATCATATCTACTACTGTGGGCAAGAATCCCTTAGAAGAAATGCAGTAGCACTCACAGTCAACAAAAGGGTGGGAAAAGCAGTACTGGGGTACAATCTTAAAAACAACAGAATGATCTCAGTACGAATCCAAGGCAAACCATTCAACATCACAGTAATTCAAGTCTATGCCCCAACCACTGAGGCCGAAGAAGCTGAGGTTGTTCAGTTCTATGAAGACCTACAACACCTTCTAGAACTAACACCAAAAAAAGATGTCCTCTTCATCATAGGGGATTGGAATGCTAAAGTAGGAAGTCAAGAAATCACTGGGATAACAGGCAAGCATGGCCTTGGTGTACAAAATGAAGCAGAACAAAGGCTAATAGAGTTTTGCCAAGAGAACACGCTGATCATAGCAAACACTCTTTTCCAACAGCACAAGAGGCGACTCTCTACACATGGACATCACCAGATGGTCAATATCAAAATCAGATTGATTATGTCCTTTGCAGCCAAAGATGGAGAAGCTCTATACAGTCAGTAAAAACAAGACCTGGAGCTGACTGTGGCTCAGATCATGAGCTGCTTCTTGCAAAATTTCAGCTTAAATTGAAGAACTTAGGGAAAACCACTAAACCATTCAGGTATGACCTCAATCATATCCCTGATGAATATACAGTGGACGTGAGGAATAGATTTAAGGGATTAGACCTGATAGACAGAGTGCCTGAAGAACTATGGATGGAGGTCCGCAACACTGTTCAGGAGGCAGCAGCTAAATCCATCCCAAAGAACAAGAAATGCAAGAAAGCAAAGGGGCTGTCTGATGAGGCTTTACAAGTAGCTGAGGAAAGAAGGGAAGCAAAAAGCAAGGGAGAAAGGGGAAGATATATCCAACTGAATGCAGAGTTCCAGAGAATAGCAAGGAGAGACAAGAGGGCCTTCTTAAATGAACAACGCAAAGAAATCGAGGAAAACAACAGAATGGGAAAGGTTAGAGATCTCTTCAAGAAAATCGGAGATCTCAATGGAACATTTTGTGCAAAGACGGGCAGGATAAAGGACAAAGAAGGCCGGGACCTAACAGAAGCAGATGAGATTAAGAAGAGGTGGCAAGAATACACAGAAGAACTATACAGGAAAGATCTGAACGTCTCTGATAGCCATGATAGTGCAGTCACTGAACTTGAGCTGGACATCCTAGAGAGTGAAGTCAAGTGGGCCTTAGGAAGCATTACTAACAAAGCTAGCAGAGATGACAGTATTCCAGCTGAGCTATTTAAAATCCTAAAAGATGATGCTGTTAAAGTGCTGCACTCAATATGCCAACAAATTTGGAACACTCAACAGTGGCCACAAGACTGGAAAAGGTCAGTTTACATTCCAATTCCAAAGAAGGGCAACGCCAAAGAGTTTTCAAACTACCGTACAATTGCGCTCATTTCACATGCCAGCAAGGTTATGCCCAAAATCCTACAAGCTAGGCTTCACCAGTATGCAAACCAGGAACTACCGGAAGTACAAGCTGGGTTTCGAAGAGGCAGAGGAACTAGAGATCAAATCGCCAACTTTCGCTGGATCGTGGAGAAAGCAAGAAAATTCCAGAAAAACGTCTATTTCTGCTTCATTGACTACGCTAAAGCCTTTGATTGTGTGGATCACAACAAACTGTGGCAAATTCTGAAAGAGATGGGAGTACCAGACCACCTTACCTGTCTCCTGAGAAACCTGTACGAGGGTCAAGAAGCAACAGTAAGAACCAGACATGGAACAACCGATTGGTTCAAAACTGGGAAAGGAGTACGACAAGGCTTCATATTGTCTCCCTGCTTATTTAACTTATATGCAGAGTACATCATGAGAAACGCTGGGTTGGATGAATCACAGGTCAGAATTAAGATTGCTGGGAGAATGATCAACAATCTCAGATACGCATATGATACCACCCTAATGGCAGAAAGCGAAGAGGATATAAAGAGCCTCTTGTTGAGGGTGAAAGTGGAGAGTGCAAAAGCTGGTTTGAAACTCAACATTAACAAAACAAAGATCATGGCATCTGGCCCCATCACCTCCTGGCATATAGAAGGGGAAGACATGGAAGCAGTGACAGATTTTACTTTCTTGGGCTCCAAGATCACCGCAGACGGTGACTGTAGCCATGAAATTAAAAGACGCTTGCTCCTTGGGAGGAAAGCTATGGCAAACCTAGACAGCATAGTAAGAAGCAGAGACATCACCTTGCCGACAAAAGTCCGTCTAATCAAAGCTATGGTTTTCCCAGTAGCAACGTATGGCTGTGAGAGCTGGACTATAAGGAAGGCTGAGCGCCGAAGAATTGATGCTTTTGAACTGTGGTGCTGGAGAACACTGTTACGAGTCCCCTGGACTGCAAGGAGGTCAAATCAGTCCATCCTAAAGGAAATCAACCCTGAGTGCTCATTGGAAGGACAGATACTGAAGCTGAAGCTCAAATATTTTGGCCGCCTAATGCGAAGAGAAAACTCTCTGGAAAAGACCCTGATGCTGGGAAAGACTGAAAGCAAAAGAAGAAGGGGACGGCAGAGGATGAAATTGCTAGATAGCATCACTGATTCAATGAATATGGACTTGAGCACGCTCCGGGAGAGAGCGCAGGACAGGAAGGCCTGGCGTGCTACGGTCCATGGGGTCACGAAGAGTCGGACACGACTGAACGACAACATTTATTATTTTATGCCCAATGAATACTTTGACTGTTTTGCTTTGAGCCTGGTGCAGGTTCAAAGCAAAACAATAATCTAACAAAGTATTCATTGGCCATGAAATTATAGATGTTGTACATGTTTTGTAATCAACCCAGAGAACATTGGTTACTGGGCAGATTAAAAATAAAATATAATAAATAAATAGGTGAACGATTCTATGGTCCCTGGGAGAGGGTCCCAGGGACCATAGGATTGCTTGGAAAAATCCTTCCGAGGTTGGAGACAGTGCTCCGACTTCAGAAGAGGGAGTCAGAGATCTGACCCCTCGATCCATTGCAGCTAGTTGCCCTCTGAGGTCAGAAAAGCAATCTTGGAGGAGGAAATGGGGTGTTCTGGTGGACAGGGAGGGGAGGAGACTGGAGAGGCCAGGATATGAGATATCCTGAGCCTCCTCCACACCCCATCCAAAGCGCACTCACTAGATGGGCTGAAAAGTCCATCTAGCAAAAATCACCAAAGACGGAGGATGGGGAGGTGAAGGTTGATGTAATCATCTAACTGTCCACATGCTGAAGGAGGCTCTAAACAGTCAAGGTAAAGGATGGAGGATAGGGAAAAGCAACCACACTCTGCAAAGCTGAGGTTTTATGCACAAAAGATGCATTATCCTTCAAACTTCAGCCCACATGGAAAGCAAGACAGCCAGTCCCATTATTCCATATAAGAGCAATAGTTTCTAACCTTCTGGCTCACTGGAATTGGGGAAGCCTCATCTTCACTCTCAGATGATGACTCGCTGCTCTCCGAGCTCTCTGCTTTCTTTGCACTCCCAGCAGCCTTTGCAGGTGGCGGCAGTTTCGCCAAGGCTGTCACAGATGGCTTTGGCATTTGTTTCAACAGAGCTGGCATAGAGACTGCCTTGTTTGATGGTAGACTTGATGGTGCATTTTTCACCGATGCTATGAAGGCCTGAGGTTTTCCAGGTGACTGTGTCTATTGTTAAATTAAAAGAATGGTATTGATAAAAATAATTCAAGAACTCAAGTGGTTCACATGTTAAACTTTTAAATATTCTAACAGAATAGATCAGAAGCAACTTTTGAGACTGGATTTCTTGTTTGGGGGCTATAGGAAGCATCCACGGACATTCCATTCCCTGATAGTTGTGTATTTGTGTTTTCAGTACAGGGCTCCTTTAAATAAGTAATACAATAAAACACCTTTGAGAACATTTTACATCACATTTCCAAATATTTCACAACATAAGAACAGAATTATGTAAAACACAGTTATAAATACAACCAAGCAAAACTACAAAATTAAAGAATTTAATGTTGAAGAACAATGCATTTTAATGTTAAAAGTTCACATTAAATATTGATTACAGTTACATTCAGACATCATATTGCTGATCCTCCAAAGCACAGTTTGGCAAACGGGGAATGTGATGTCCGAGTGCAGCCCATTTTCAAACTACAGCCCCTTGTGCCTGATGGCTCCAGACCTTAGGGACAACTGTCCCCAACGCATCTCACCTGTGCTACTGAGAGGGGTTCTTCATCCTCGCTGTCAGATGAGTCACTAGTCTCTGAACTGTCTGTTGGCTCTGTGGTTCTAGCTGCATTTCCAGATGCTGCTCTGATCTGGTTCGCTGTTGTCTTTGCTGGAGATACCTTTACTGCATTTCCTTTGGAAGGTACAGGAATGGCTGGTAATCTTTTTGCCAATGTTGTATTGTCCTGTGCACTTCGAACAGCAGGTTTGACCTAGAAGGAAGGGTACCGAATAGGCAGCATCAGCACATGGTAGCTAGAGGACTTCTCTGCTCACCAAGGCAGAGATGCCTTTGCTTAGAAAGCTGTACAGGGTCAAGATCCTCCAAGAAACTGAACTGCAAGTTGGATCCAAATCCTGAGCAGTTTTGGAGACTTGTAGTTATTCTGCCAAACTTGAAAATGGGTGTTTGGCCATTAAGAAGTTTGACTCGCCATGAAGATCCCTTCTTTTTGGTTGGTAGAAGAACAGGACGGATGGTGTTGACTCCTCCTCTGATCCAGAAAGCAGGACCAACCAATTTTTAACATCCCATTCCAGAGAGGAGTGCCATCCCAGTTTTGACTATAATAGCTTCAATTCAAGAAGACAAATAGAGCTAAAGAATACTAATATACTCCTGGGTGGCTCTGCCAGCTCTCCTACCAACTGTACATAAGGGATCATCACAATGTCCAAACTTTCTCATTCTCAGCCAGTGGCAGGGAGAACAGGCAGGATAGGGATGTTCCAATGCAATTCCACATCCTTGAGTGTAAGTCAGGCCCACAGGCATATCCATAGAGCACCTGATGAAGCACCCACCTCCCAAAGGAAGCTGCAGCCCACAGCACCCACAGCCTGCCCCTGCCCCTTGGGAAAGACTAGGTGTGCCAGGAGCATTAGGTGCTGCTGCACAAGGGTACTCCATGTGCCTTTGGTGGTGTGCACTTTTGGCTTTTCCCTCTGAAAAGGCTGATGAGGGGAAGCGTTGGGTGCTACTTCCTCAAGGTGCTTTCTCTGCCTATATGCCTGGCAGGTGCAAAGACCTCCAACTACCTGGCAGGTGCAAAGACAAGCCTTAACCAGCCCCCTCTAGCTGGCTATGCGATGGAGGGGTATAGTGGAGGCAAGATACAGAAGGTGGACGGAGGACAGAGAGAGAGCTGGGCACTTTTGGATCTCACTCTGCCCACTGACAGATGCTGCCCCCAACTGACTTCTCTCATTGGTCAACCGCCATATATTTATATAAGGTAGTCCACCCCTGCATTAAAGGAACCTTTAGGAGCCATTACCTGGACTGTTGCTGCACTTGTTTCTTCTTCTTCTTCTTCGGAGTCAGAATCTTCACTTGAGTCCTCACTGCTACTCTCTGCTTTCTGTGGAGCTAAAATATGGAGTAACGGCATTTACATTGAACTCATTTAACTTAAGAGAACATTAAATGTGGCATGAAGGTTACCAAGATCAAAAAGTTGGAAGCCCTAAGATCTTTTTTGTTAGAACTCCCATAATTCCACCTATCATGTTTTAAGGTACTTTCACAATGACATCTCCCCTGCCCCCAGCCTTCAACCACACTAATCAGACATAATTTCAGTTATCTAAAATATTTGTACTTTGACAGGTATGGCTTGGCTGCTTGTTACTCAGCCCTGGAGATGAGAGAGAAGCCCATGCCATAAAGCTATGATTCTATTTACATGTCTTTTGTCACTGAAAAGAGCCTTTAGGCTGCGGTTAGCATGTCCAGAACATGTGAGTCGGTCTCATGCCTGAGCTCATGCCAACTACATACACAATATTAGGGTATTTTTCCTCCATGAAAGCTAGCTATGTTTTTAAGACCCATGTCTTAAGTATGTTTATAATTCATAGCAGAATCAGGTCATAACTTAGCAGTTTTGTGTTCTCAGAGTTAATGGTAGCAGCTGGAACCAAAACCCCAAACTCTTTACATGTCCCAGTCCTAATATTGAAAAACTATTTTCTTTAAAGCTTTGTCTTAGGAAAGAAAGAAAGAAAGAAAGAACGAACAACCAAGAGACACAGTATCTGGATTGCCATCAGAATGGAAATTGACAGCCTGGGAAAATACATTTTAGACAGCTCAGTATAACTGTTATGACTTTAACCCCCAAAGCTGCATGCGCACGCACATACGTTTAACTACAGTTTGTGGCCTTCAGATCCTTTAAGATTGTTTTATCTGGTTGGAACCGATATGCTCCACCTGACAGCGAGGGGGGTTTAATTACTTTTGATATCATCCACTCACAAAAAGTGCAGAAACTAGCAGGCCTACAGCATTATTTGGAAGCCACTACAGGCCAATCTCACTGCAAGCCAAGAGCAAAGATGCGAGTCTGAGAGCCGGAACAATTTGTGTGCAGTGCCCTGCAATACACACCTCGAGCCAAGTGACTTCTTACCTAGCTTTGGAGGTGGAGTTTTTACGACTGTCAGTGTTTCTTCTTCCTCACTCTCAGATGAGCTGCTGTCACTTTCAGAGTTCGCTGCTTTCTTTGCAGTAGCTCCCTGTGCTGTGTTCTGTCCTGCTACAACAGGAGTCTGCGAAGCAAGTCCTTGTTTGCCCGAAAGGACTTTATTCTGTCCTGCTTTTGTTACAGTTGGAGGAGGAGGAGGCTTATTTGGAGTTGCTTTGTTCTGTCGCCCTTTTGCCTGGACAGCAGCTACAGCCACCCCTTTGCCTGGGAAGGAATTTGTTTTCTGAGCAGCAAGTTGCAGAAAGTCAGATTTGTTTATTGTCACAGGATTTTTCACCTAGAAAAGGGGGTGGGCAGGAACAAACGAAGAAATTAGATTAGATTTTCCAAGTCATTTTTATGGAATACTGCTGAGTGAATCTTATACATGTCCTGTACACAGACCATCTTCCTGACCCGGATTCTGCTCCAGAGACCTCATGTTCACACAGAAGCTTCAATAAGCCCATGACAACTGGCACCTCTGGACTGGGTGGAATGCTGCCAATTCAAAATAGGTTAATAGATTACATTCAGGACTGGCCCTGCCATTAGAATGAGATGGACATCTCGAGCATCAGGTGCTGGAAGTGAAGAGTGACCTGACTCCCCTAAAGTAGCCTGCTGCCCTCAGGTGCAGTGGACCACGCTGTCCTGTTATAGGTAGTTTCAACTACCAGTCCAGTTGTTTTCTGTACATGGAATTGGGGAACCAGGGCACCACCCTGTCCTTTGCCACAGGCAGGCAGAAAAATGTCTTGGGTCAGCTCTGGATCTAAAGAACTCTGCACTGGCACTGTACTGAACTGCTGGGTAAGATTTTGATTTAAAGACATGCTCTTTATAAATCCTTAGGAAGTTTTTGAAATATATTTCTCTTGTCACCATTAAGCTTTCCAGAATTGTGTGTTATGCTCTTGCATGTTCTTGTATTCTATATCATGTAAATATTGTTAGAAAAATTTCAAAGTACATTTTTATAGAAACCTTTTCTCAATGTTTTTAAAAACTGACAATATTCAATGTCAGTACAACACCTGTTGGTCCTGCAAAGCATGTGTAGTTTTTTAATGGGTAATTCTCACACATCTTGGTTAACACAAGCAACTCACAGTTTGCTTAGCCACTGGAGTGAAAGCACTTATCTATTAGAAGCATATGTGACAGTAAGCATATGGACTTCCTTTCTGGAAGTTCAAATCCTCTCCTAATCTCTACCTGAGAAAATAAAATTTTCCAAATGTCTTCAAAAACATAATGACCTGGTTCACACATAACAACAACCCAGGGTATGGGTTATTGATGAATTGTGGGTTGTACTGGAGTCATGGGTTGTCGTTACATGCAAATCCTGCACTACAGTTTACTATGGACTGTTAAACCACTAACAATCCAGGAAGAGAGCCCATGGTTTGTTTTTGAGTTATGAATTATGGGTTGTTCGTGGTTAACACTGTGCAGGGTTTGCACGTAACAACAACCCATGATTCAACAAACTTTACTCAGGGTTGCTGTTATATGAGAAACAGGCCACTAAATTTATGAAAAAACTATGAAGCCAGTTTTCATACTCATAATCAACTATTCTAGTTACACACACATACACACATCTTTCCAGCACAAGCAGCAACGAACAATGCCTCCTTACTGTCTTTCCAGCGACTGCTTCCTCTTCAGAAGATGAATCCTCATCCTCACTGCTACTCTCTGCTTTAGCCATGGAGCTGTTTTTCACAGGCAGGTTAGCTGCAAACACAGGTGAGGGGGGAGGCATAATGTGTAGAAATTTGCAGACTTCCGTTTCCCTCTACCTCGGGACACTGAAGTTGCATAAAACCTCTCTCTCTTCAAAGACAGAGTGTGACGGAATTCTAGGAAGTATCACATAAAGTTTCCTACCGCCCTACAGAGCAAACCCCCTCCATTAGCAACCACCCATTCCATGGTTAGTGATAAGGTGTTCCCTGGTTTGTATTAACTCTTTTCAAACAGCATTTAAAGCTCAAAACATACATTTAAGAATAGTGTTACAATAAGGTGCTTGAAAATGGAACTATACAGGTGTCATTCTATTTATTTTTTAATTTAAGGCATTAATATCCTACCCTTCAGCTGGAAAGGTTCCCAGACTTACATATCTATAAAAACAAGACATCCTTTGTCCTCTGGGGTGCAATCTAAAAAGAGTTGACACAAAGGAAAAAATGGATAGGAAGAGAAAAGAAAAATGAGGCACCAATACTTAAGGTTAAGAGGTTTTTACAAAGACCAGCTGGAATGCACCTTGTTGACCTTTGTAGCACAATCAGCTGGAATGGAGATATCTCAAAGTCAAAAGGAGCCAAAAATGGCTGGTATCTCAGCTGAGCTGATGTTAGCCCTTCTTCCTGTCTCTCCCTCTTCTACAGCCTGACAGAATTACTGCTGGCATGGATGATATTTGGGGGAAGAGCAAAGTCTGATGAAGCTGGCTGGTGGTAGCCCTACATGGGAAAGCAATTTGAGCAATGGCTCCCTACATGACTGAAGTGGTTTCAATCACACCAGCATCACTTATTTTGGTGGTATGCAAGAGGAAATGAGCTCCTCTTTGGCTGAGGATCTCAACACAAACTGCTTTACACATGAACTGCATCCAATGGTTCAGTTTTCAGGTAGATTATTACTCCCTACTGGGTAATGTATAAATCTGGCTTTAGAGCATCGCTTGCCAGCTGCTGGACTCAGCCTAAGACATTCATGTTAAATCCCTTTGGGCAGAAGTAAGATAGGACATGTACCAAAATAGAAAAGAAGCATGCACTTGGCAAGTGACTTTCGAGTCCTGAATTCTCAGTTTTGCTGTTTCTGATACATGCCGTTGTGGATTATCTAGGGAATCAATAAAGGTTGCAGGGGTCCACAAATTATGTCCAGGCTTAGTAGGCAAAATTTCTACTAGCCAGTAAGAATACAGTAAAGTGCCTCTGAACACATGCAGAGTGCCTTTCCCTTTCTATCCGGCAAGTGGCAGCCTGTCCCTCCTACAGAATTAAGGGCTAATCATGCAGATAACATTGTTGACCCCTGCAGATCTCTTTCTGAAAATTAAACATTGGCCCTTCTTCCCTTGCAAGCCCAGCAAACACCTGTTTTAAAAGTAAGGGATAAAAATGGCTAGGAGGCACTGGCATTCCCTCTCTCCCAAGAAATCCATTCCAGATTTTTCTTCCTTCCCTGCAGCAGCCCCCTTTCACAACCCAGTCTTTTATTCTTGTTTTTGTCTCTTATTGTAATCAGACTCTAGAGAACAACATAAAGGAAGTTGGTATTTTTTTCTTCTCTTTCTGGTGCGGAAACAAGGAGAGAAGGCAGTTGCAGTTGGGGAATGGAGAAAGGCTGTAAAGACAGACACAGAGAATGAAGCAAGCACTAACAACTAAATGAAATAAAAGAGAGATTTGAAATTGTCCCCTGCCATCTCTCATCCAGTCAGTCAATCAGTTTACAAAGAAAACCTTCCTGTTTTTCATTTAAAAAATCTACATGCAATTGGAATGAAGTGGCAGGAGTTTGTCAGGAGGTATTTGGAAGGGATATATTCTGAGGTTGAGGGGTGGAGGCTGGGGCAACCAATGTTCTTTAGCAGCAGCAGCTGAGTTCCAGGAGGAGGATACTGCTGGGGGAAGGAAGCAAAAGGAGACTACATGGGGGAAAGCAGCTTTGCACATGGACAGGAAGAGAAATTAAAATATAATACCAAGCAGCACCACAGACAGAATTAAATGCCAGCACACATACCCACTTCAGCCCACAAATCAGGTCTGCAATATTCCCAGAAAGGGAAGAGATAAAACCCTTGCCAATGCCATTCAGAACTTGAGAACAGACTCTCCAAAAACCACTCCAGATTTTTCTGGCAGTCTAATTTAGCTGGTGCAATGCAAACTCCCGCCCTGAGCATCTGTTGGCAATTGCGTTTGTTGAATGCTGTAAGTCTGAAAATGTGTAACTCAGGGTGCAATCCTACGCATGTTTAGACCAAAAAAAAGTCCTACAGATCCCAGCATTCTCCAGCAGTTGTAGGGCTTTTCAGTCTAAACATGCATAGGATTGCACCCTCAGTGTCTGCAGAAGTCTCAAGGAAGGAAAGGAGAACTCTCAACAAGCACTGCAGGAGCAGGATTATGAGAATATAGTGTTTCCCTTGCTGAACTTTGTAACTAAAAATCTAATGCTGAGTTTGCTTTTTTCATCCTCCCTCCCAATCCCTTTTCTTTTGGTGTTTTGTCTTTTAGACTGTAAACCTGCAACTGAAAGCCTATCTTATTTCTGATCTTTGTAAACTGCTCTGGGAGCCTTTTTGGCTGAAGAGCAGGGTAAAAATCCTTTAAATAAATACATAAATAAATAACTTATATTTAGCCCCTGTCCCCACACCCATAACTAGCCCTTCCTTCTTTCTTTTCTCTCTGCCACCTGCCAAAGTATTGCACTGTGAAAACTACAAGTTTTTACCATGAAGGCATTTCAAATTTGGTTTCTTCTGCCCATTCCACACAAGCATCTTTCCTCTCAAAAGCGTATCACTGGCATGTCTCATCCAACTGCTGGGGCAAGATTGGCTCTTACTTTTTATGTTTGCTGTTTCCTCCTCCTCTGAGCTCTCCGAGCTACTCTTGGGGTCAGGAACTCTGATCTTTGCCGGAGTACCTCTGCTGATATCATCTGCCTTTCGTTTGAGGGTTTGCGAGGAAGTTCTGTCGGACAGATTGTACAAGCGTGTTAAGCTGGTGTGAAGAAGGGCAGCCAACTTAAAAAGGAAAAGGTGTTCAACAATATTGAGCCTCATGCCTCTTCTGGATAGAAACCACTGCTGCCCTTTGCTTGCCACAACAAGAAAAAGGTTGGCACTTCTTTGTCTTACACAAAAAGTGGGACTCAAGTGGTTCTTGTTTATGCAAACTCCCACACAAGATGTTATGGCTAATAAGACTTCAACACTGACTTACTAGTGATAAGAATAAAGCTACGCCGACCATATTCAAGACCGTGAAATTGGGATGGAGAACTTAATTAAACCTAGTAATAGTTTCATCCTATGTGCATGGCTAATTTGAACCTGGAGTTTTTCCAAGACTGTAATACCGATTCTCTACTAGTCAAGTAAAAATATTTGAGCCTCAAACAGTATACTGGAGAAAGACAAAAGGGCTTGAATAAATGAACCACTCACCCTCATGCTAGGTAGACAGGTCGAAGTAAACAGAGGAGTGTAAAAGGTGAAACACCCCTACATGCAATGGTTCTCAGGGCTAAATCAATGAGGGTAGCAAGAGGGACAGAATAAGCCGGGGACAACAAAAAAAACCCCAAACCCTGACTCAACAGTCAGCATCATTCAAGAGCACAGTTAGTTTGGCCTAGCAGTTTCCTGCTGGAAGACCCACACTGCACCCTTAAGAAACATCAACTGTGGAGATAGCGAAATTACCAGGCTACACTGCTCAGTGAGGGAGGATCACAGAAGAAAACACTTCACTTTAGGAAGTGTTCTATATTACAGAGTACAGCCTGCCTGAACCCGATTGGTCATGCTGCTGGGGATAATGGCCACTGTAGTCCAAAATTTCTGGAAGGCACCAGGTTCAGGAAGCCTGATATAGTACTACTTGGTTGAGTAGATTCTCATTTCGCTTGATGGATAGAATACAAATAAGAAATTTAAGGAGTACACAGAAAGTTGCTTTGGGCTTCCCCTTTGAATGGAAAGCAGAGTACAAACATTAAAATGAAATGGAAAGCTGAACAAGTCAAAGTTGTGACCATCACATTAGACATAATCAAGTACATTATGCACACAGTTTCTTATTTGAGCATGGTAATTTATAGACAAAACCATATCACTTTTCCCCCAGTCCACTTCATACTCTCCGTTGGACGTAACAGAGGACGTGCAAAAAGGTCAAGAAGAGGACAACAATCAACTGAGTGAGAAGGAATGAGTCTGATAAAGTCATGTATTCATCTAGCTGTTTCCCTCATATGGCTTTTGTTTTAGTAAAAGGAATAAGTGTATAATATAGCACATTTCATGAAATGAGCAGAAGAGCTTTGTGTTTTTTTGCTTGTCCCAGAGGTGTTATGTAACCTTCATACAAAGGAAGCTGCAAGGACCCAGGAGAAGAAAGAATAACCCACAAGTGTTTGGGGTTCATTGTAGTGCGTTCAAACTATCCCCCATGCTTTCTTTGAATGAATGAATGAATGAATGAGGGTGTGGGACCACACAGACTAGCCCTGCTCCTGCATATTTGAGAGGGACTCTACGCGTGCAGTGTTCCTCCACACAAGGAAGGATCCCAGTTCATCCAGGATCCCCGCCCCCTTTGCACGGGGGAGTTCTACATGTATGTGTTGGTACACATGTAGAGCCTCTTCTTATACATGCTGAACGCACAGCCAACAAGGCTAGCAAGCACAGCCACACACACTCAAAGAATGCATGACAAGGGTTGTCTGAACAGTCCAAATGTGAAGTGTCTAATAGGGGTATGCAATACGAAAGGTGGTTTCATTTTTGCTTTCCATTTACTCCAGTGGAAGCCAGTCTTTTGCTGCCTGTTACTTAGCCATTTCCCATCCAAAGGGCATGAAATTGGCCTTCTCTTACCCCTGCAAAATTTCAGACAGATTGGACAAAGGGTCCTCTCATCTTAGAGCCAACTAAGAAAGGTGCACAGAGCAGGACTGCTACTAAACTAAAAGAGCTTTCCGCTGAGTTTCATTGCTCTGCCTTCCCTCCATGCCGTGACCTATCCATGAACTCTACACTGTGTCCAGACAAAGTATCAGATGCAGGCAAATGCCTCTAATGCAATGCAAACTGTAAAAAATGAAAATGAATGGGAAGAAAGTAACAAAGGGAATGTCTTTTCTTTTTTCCATGAAATTTTATTCTACTTTGAAATAAAGTTTAAAAAATAAAGGCAATAAAAAAGATACATAATATAAGCAGAGCACCAAACAAAGAAATTATCTAATTATATTTCTTAGGCTATCACCAATATGCTTGTGGAACAGCTACAGTAAAACAGTCAAAGTAAGAGCTTACTATCTAATGAATGACTGAAAATACAAGTTATCCAGCATACAAAAGGAGAATGTGCAAATGTGTGCGCGCGTGTGTGTTAGTCAGAAAAAATATAGGCAACTGTACTTGGTTGGAATTTGATCAAAAGTTTAAAGGGCTTCTACATAGGAATAAATGGAAACCATGGTGCTATAATATATTTCTTAAAATTGGGGGGTTTTGCTTACAGCAAAAAACTTACTTGCTGAGTAAGTTTATACATAGTCATGGTCTCCCAAATGTTATCAAGCCACCGCTCTTTAGATAATTGCTTCAGAGACATCCAATTACATGCTGTACATGAATTTGCAGTTGTATATAATTTCTTAAGAAGGTATTTACACAGGAAACCAGGGTATTTAGGTTCAAAAAGATGAAAAAGCATAGCTTTAGGAGTTACCAGTGGTGTAACGTGGAAAAACTAATCAGCTACCATGTTCCTGCACTGTTGAACGTTCCCACCTAAGATGGAAGTCTGAACCAATTTGACTACACCCCTTCCAATAATATTGACTATAATTTGGATGTATTGGGTGACGCCTTGCAGAAGTAATGTACTGCAAGTTGAGAACACTGTATTGTGCTTCCTTTAACTCATGGACCTAGTTCGCATGACATGACCAGCTCATCGTGGGTTATTTAACCCACGATGAACTGCAGCGCGTGCCGGGCGCATCACACAGCCATTTTGACTGTTGTCCAAACCTGGTCATCATGGTTTATTCAAGGGTTAAACAAACATCACTATACCCACGGTTTGCAACAGGGGTTAAGCGAAAGTTGTCTAAACCTCGATTAACCCTTGATGACTGGGTTCGAATGACACGGTGCAACCCCCAATTGGAGGTTGCACAATCAAAATGGCAGCCACACATGCCTGGCACACACCACATCTCATCATGGGTTAAATAACCCAAGATGAGGTGGCTGTATTGTGCGAACCAGCCCTTTATCTTTCGCCTTCTGGAGTATAATTCCCAAGCAACATTTTACTATTCCTGATGTGTATGGTAAGAGATAGGTGTGTATGGATGCTCTATGCTTCCCAAAGCTGTGTCTTGGCAGTCTGTGGTTTCGGGTTCAGTGGAAGTAGAGAGTGAAGCTTCCCACCAAGCAGTGGAGAACTACAAGTTTCCCTTGCTATGGGCAGCAGGAATTTGAAAGCCACTGCATTTCTGTAATGCAGCCTTGTCCAACCTGGTACGCTCCAGATATTTTCACTAAACTCCCATTATGTATCTATATACGTATGTATTTATTTACAATATTTATATACCACTCCACATCTAGAACAGATTTTGGAGTGGTGAACACAAGAAATAAAACAGTAAAAGAATAAAAAGAGTAAAACACGTATTAACATTATACTTGTTTAAAAACACAATAACAATAAAAACCGTAATTGGTCAATTAAGGAATGCCTCCTGGAACAGTGCTGTTTTCAGGAGGCGCCAGAAACAGTGTTGGTGCCTGCCTGACCTCCAAGGGCAGGGAGTTCCAAAGAAAGGGGAACACCACACTGAAGGCTCTTCTCCTGGTGGACTCCAATTGGGTCATAGGTCCATGTGGAACCACCAGGAGCAAGCCCTCCGATGACCTCAGTGACTGGGCAGGTTGGTAAGGGAGAAGGCACTCTCTTGGGTATCCTGGGCCTGAGTTGTTTAGGGCTTTGTACACAAGTACTAAAACCTTAAACCTGGCCCGGTAGTGAATAGGCAGCCAGTGCAGTTCCCCCAGCAAGGAGTTCCATGCTGAAAAGGGGCAGCTCCCAACAAGAGCTGAGCTGCCGTGTTCTGCACAAGCTCTAACTTCCAAAGCAGCCTTAAGGGCAGCCCCACATAGAGCACATTGCAGTAATCCAGTCTTGAGGTTACTAGCGCCTGTACCACTGTGGCCAAGCTATCCCTGTCTAGGAGAGGTCATATTTGGTGAACCAGCCAAAGCTGGTAAAAGGCACTCTGAGCCGGCATGGCCACTTGGGCTTCCAGCGACAGTGATGGATCTAGGAGTACTCCCAAACTACAGACCTGAACTTTCAGAGGGAGTGCAACCCCATCCAGAACAGGTAATGAGCCTGTCTCCCAGACTCAGGAACCACTCACTCACAGGGCTTCCGTCTTGCCAGGATTCAGCTTCAGTTTACTGGCCCTCATCCAGCCCACTACGGAGTTCAGGCACTGGTCCAGGACTTGCACAGCCTCTCCTGATTCAGATGTCACAGGGAGATAGAGCTGTGTGTCATCAACAAACTGATGGGACTTGCCTCCAAATCCCCTAACAAACGTTCCCAGAGGCTTCATGTAGATGTTAAATAACATTCGGGACATGCTGGTACCCTGCGGAACCCCGTAGCTCAACTGCCAAGGGGCTGAGGAACGGTCACCCAATGTTACTCTCTGAGATCGGCCCTGTAGGTAGGACCAGAACCACTGTAACACAGGGCCTCTGATACCCATCCCACAGAGTCGATCCAGGGGGATACCATGGTCAGTGATATCAAAAGCCAATGAGAGACAGAACAGAATTAACACGGTTGCACTCCCCTGTCCCTCTGTCGATAAGGGTCATCCATCAGGGCGACCAAAGCTGATTCAATCCCGTCACCAGAACAAAACTCGGACTGAAATGGGTCTAGACAATCAGTATCCCCCAAGTGTGCCTGCAGTTGTTCCGCCACTACACTCTCCAGAACCTTCCCCAGAAAGGGGGCATTTGCAACTGGGCAGTAGTTGTCTAATATCATTGGGTCCAGAGCAGGCCTCTTCAGGAGTGGTCACACTGCTGCCTCCTTAAGGACAGCAGGGAACACCACTTCCTGAAGGGAAACATTCACCGCACACTGGACCCACCCAGTCATACCCCCTTGGCTAGCTTTTATTAGCCAGGAGGGGAAAGGATCGAGAGGGCATGTGGTCGGTTGCATTGCTGCAAGCACCTCATTGACGTCATCAGGCCGCAACAACTGAAACTGATCCCACAAAATCGGGCAGATGGTGGCATCAGACACCTCGACTGGAACTGCTCTAACAACAGCATCAAGTTTGCTGCAGAGACAAACGATTTTGTCCTCAAAGTGTGATGCCAAAAGGTCACAGCGGGTCCTTGAGGGGACCAGGGCCCCATTCACTGAGGAGGGTGTTGACAGCCTCTGGATCACCCGAAAGAGCTCCTCTGGACAGCTACTTGGGGACGCAATGGATGCAGCAAAGTAAGCCTTCTTTGCTGCCCACACTGCCACACAATAGGCACAATTATGTGCTCTACAGCATGCTTGGTCATCTTCGCTTTGAGACTTGTGCCATTTGTGCTCTAGCCTGTCTCATTGCCTGTAGCTCCGCAGTATACCAGGGACCAGAATGGGTCCCACTGCACCGGAGAGGGCACTCGGGTGCAACTGAGTCGATGGCCCTCCACATCTCACTGTTCCACAGTGAGGCTAGGGCCTCAGCTGGATCACCAACTTCTCCGCTGGGAAATCTCCAAGAGAGTTCAGAAATCCATCAAATTCCATCAGTCTCCTGGGATGGACCATCTGAATGGGTCCCCCACCCCTGCAGGAGGGAAGTAAGGTCTGTTACCCAGGTCTGTTACCCAGAAAACCTCCCTCATCCATGACATGATCCTGGATGAAGGTGCAGACCTGGCATGTATTATGGAGACCTGGATGGCCAAAGCTGCTGCTCCAACTCTTGCAGCCATGTGTCCAGCCGGATTTTCTTAAGCACAGCAGCTGAGGGCTGGGGATCGGGGAGGGGGAGTGGCTGTTATCTGCTGAGTGCATGTACTGGAGGTTGGGCCAGAAGGGCAGTCTGGGGATTCTGCTCATGTACTGTCCACCCCGCTGCACGACTGACTCCCTGGCTGAGGTGTTTGAGGTGGTCTCTGATGTGCGTGTACAGTCCCCTAACTTATTGATGTTGGGGGACTTCAACGTACATTCAGAGGCCATCCTCACAGGAACACCTCGGGACTTCATGGAGACCATGGCTTCCTGGGAGCTGCACCATATTCTAACTGGGCCCACCCACGTAGCCGGTCATGCACTAGACCTTGTGTTTGTTTCTGGAGAAGCGGGGAGTGATCTGGAAGTCGGGAGTATATCCACCACCCCCTTGTCACCAGATAGTGATCTGACCATGACGTTAGACTTCTCAGTTCCACAACCCCTCCGCAGGGGTGGAGGACCCATTAAAATGGTCCGCCCCAGGCGTCTTGTGGATCCGAATGGATTCCTGAACACGCTTGGGGATTCTCTGGGGCGCGCCAACGGCCACTCGGTCGAGACCCTGGTGAGTGGGTGGAATGCTGCAATCACTGGAGCATTAGGATGCGTGGCTCCGAAACGCCCTCTCCCCCTGAATAGGCCTGAGACTGCACCATGAATCAATCTGCAGTTACGAGTTCTGAAACAGGTGGTGAGATGGCTAGAGCGCTGGTGGCGGAAGTCTCTCTCCAAAGACGATCGGACACAGGCTAGAGCTGTATCTTCAGCCTATCACGTGGCGGTGAAGGCAGCAAAAAAGGAATATTATGCTGCCTCTATCGCATCTGCAGAGTGCTGTCCCAGGAGGCTGTTCCAAGTGGTCCGAAGCCTGGTCGGTCCTGTGGCTCCGGAACCACTGCAGCATTCTAAGGCCTCCTGTGAGGCCTTGGCAAGGCACTTTGCAGATAAAATTGATCAGATTAGAAGTGCTACTCCGCACGCTGTGGATACAGTTAGTGAGCAAGAGGCAGCCTGTGGCAAACTAGTTTTGTGGGATCGGTTCCAGCTTCTTCCTTCTGATGAAGTGGACAACGTGCTTTCATCTGTAAGGCCGACCACCTGCTTACTTGATCCTTGCCCATCTTGGCTCATTATGGGCTGCAGAGAGAGACTGGGTGAGGGGATCAGGGCAGTGGTGAACGCCTCCCTTGAGGAGGGAGTGATGCCATCAGTCCTCAAGGAGGCAGTGATAAGACCGCTCTTAAAGAAGCCCTCCTTGGATCCCCAAGTTCTGAACAACTTTCGCCCAGTCTCAAATCTGCCATTTTTGGGCAAGGTGATTGAGTGGGTGGTGGCAATACAGTTGAAAGCACACTTGGAAGAAACCGATTATCTAGACCCATTTCAGTCGGGCTTCAGGCTTGGGCATGGGACAGAAACGGCCTTGGTTACCTTGGTGGATGATGTGAGGAGGGCTCTGGATAAGGGTGAATGCTCCTTCCTTGTTCTCCTCGACCTCTCAGCGGCTTTTGATACCGTTGACCACGGTATCCTCCTGGACTGCCTGGAGGGGTTAGGCACTGGAGACACCGTATTGTGGTGGTTCCAGTCCTTCCTCTCCGGCAGGTACCAGAGGGTAGCACTGGGAGAGGAGGTTTCGGACCCGTGGCCACTCACTTGTGGGGTGCCACAGGGTTCCATCCTCTCCCCGATGCTATTTAACATCTATGTGAAGCCGCTGGGGGCTATCAGGTTTGGGGTGCGGTGTCATCAATATGCGGATGACATGCAGCTCTACCTCTCGTTCAAATCTTCACCAAGGTTGGCCGTAGAATCCCTGTCCAAATGTCTGGAGACGGTGAGTGGCTGGATGGGGAGGAATAAGCTGAAGCTGAACCCTGACAAGACCAAGGTACTTTTGATGGGAGACAAGAGGAGGCTGGGGGATGCTGACCTGGTGTTGAATGGGGTACGGCTACCCTTGAAAGACCAGGTCCGCAGCCTGGGGGTCATTTTGGACTCCCAGCTGTCCATGGAGGCTCAGGTGTCAGCTGTGAGCCGGACAGCGCTGTATCAACTTCATCTGATACGGAGGTTGCGCCCCTTCCTTCCCGACCATCTGCTCCCATCGGTAGTACATGCCCTGGTTTCCTCTTGTTTAGACTACTGTAATGCGCTCTACGTGGGGTTATCCTTGAAGACGGTTCGGAAGGCAGTTGGTACAGAATGCAGCGGCTCACCTGATTAAAGGCAGCCGCCAGCAAGATCACATCACTCCAGTGCTGAAGGAGTTGCACTGGTTACCAGTTGTTTTCCGGGCCAAATTCAAGGTGTTGGTTTTGACCTTTAAAACCCTATATGGTTCTGGCCCAGCCTATTTTAAGGAGCGCCTCCAGCAACACCAGACAGGCCGCTTAACAAGATCAGCCTCGGATGGCCTTCTCTCTGTCCCATCAGCCAGGACAGCTAGACTGGTGGGGACGAGGGAGAGGGCCTTTTCTGTAGTGGCCCCCACTCTGTGGAACTCCCTCCCTAGGGAACTCCGCCATGCCCCCTCTTTAATGAGCTTCCCCCATGCATTAAAAACGTGGTTGTTCAGGCAGGTGTCAAGGGCTCCTTGGAGGCCTCTTTCAGTCTAATCCAGTAGCTAAGTCCAGACACAGACAAAGGGATTCCTTTCAAAGCTTTATTCTTCTTTAACAACTTAACAACTCTACTGTTTGCAACTAGATCTGAGCAGCACAGTACCTATGCCCTAAGTTGGAACAGTTGGTCCCCATTTGAAAGGGAATTACTGGCAGACCCCTGAACTTAAGGACTAGGGAGAGTCCCTCCCCTTTTCCCTTGGATCCTCTGGGCGCAGCTGTTGTTTGCATGCCAACCGGGCACTACGCCTCCTTTCTGCGCCCTCCATTTGGCGCCACTCTCTGTGTCGGCGTCGTGCGTCCACCAAGTCTGCTATCTGCACTCTGTCACTCCCTGGACTGCTATCTAAGCTAGGAATGCTGGTGGGAGGACTCTGTCAGCTGTTGGCCCTGGGAAAGAGGAGCACGCTCCTCTCCCAGGAGCGACTGATCTTCCTCAGAATCAGAACTACTCTGGGATTCTATGGGCTCAGTGTCCACCCTGACAGCAGGCATTTGGGGTGGGTTAGGGTATTTTAGAAAATGTTTTTATTGTAGAATATTATTGTTTTAAACTGCTTTATTATATGCTGTGCATCGCCCAGAGTGCCTGGGTGACCAGCCAGATGGGCAATTAATAAATTTAATAAAGAAATAAAAGTAAAGCCATGAGTTCAAATCTCACCAGGAAATGACCTGATCATGACAGCGGGGTCACTTGGACACCCCCCACTCCCGATTTTCAGATTACTCATCTCACAGCTTGGAGCAAAAACCAAATCAAGCGTATGCCCTGCTTCATGTGTTGGGCCGATGACAAACTGAGACAGCCCCATGATTGTCATGGGGGCCATGAAGTCCCAAGCTGGAGCTCCAGAGGCTGCCTCAGTGTGGAAGTGGAAGTCACCCAGAACTATGCCGAGCCAGCATGGCCAGCATGCTCTACAGTCTCTTTTTCTTGTGGAAAAGGATACTCTGGACGCAAGTAGCTTCGAAGAGGTTAAAACAATTAGTTTCACAGAAAAACAATAGCACTCATTTTCAAACTGATCCAAATAGCCATCCCAATGGTCAGTGGCAAATGTAAGAGATTTTCAAGGTAAGTTGTTGACTGTAACAAAAAAAATATATCTTAAGAACTGACTAGACCCCTTTTCCCATTATATTGCAGGCCAAAACTGGTCAAGAACACTTTATTCAGGCTAGACTGTTATGTTGGCCCTGTGGTAATATTTCCCAGTGGGAATGGGAAAGTTGAAGAAAGTGCATAAATAAAAGAGTAACATAATAAAATTGGGTTATTAACAAAAGGAGACAATAACTCTCAACCAATAATAGTTAAAAACACACTTACTTCTTCCACTGAACGAAGATATCCCTGAGAGAGATGGGCGACGATGGGAAGGTTTTCTGTAAAAGAAAAACAAATTCTTGTCTTTATTCATATCAGGAACAACAATCCTGGAATCTTTTGTTAGCAGCTTTAATCCAGAGCTGTGGACAACATGGGATTATTCCTTAGTTAGTAGCTTGGAGAGTGGTTTCTGGGGAAAATCAACCACAAAAAGACAATTGCCGTCTTGTTTATATACAAATAATAAAAGGTGTTGCTACAGCTGTAATCTAGAAGCCCACACAATTCAGTGGAATTGTACATTTGAGCAAATAGGCAAGGAGCCTGGGAAAGGAGGACCAGCCAGCAGCTGCACCGGGTGATCCTGAGCCTGCTTCTGCCCCCGCCCACAGGTACTTAAGGCGGGGCTGCCAGAGGCAGCGCCTCGGCGTGCGCCTCGATGTCGCGCTAAGTGCGCACTTAGCGTCGCACTTGGAGTCGCGTAGGACCTGAAGACCTACCCACCTGCTTCTCCAGAGACACCAGCAGCCACAATACCAGCAGCAAATAGCAGCAGCAGAGGGCAGCAGCTTTAAAGACAAGGGGAAAGGGGCAAACGTGGACTTTATCTGCTCCTTCTTAGCTGCTGTTCTCTTTTATCTTTTATATTTTTTTAAACTGTTGTGCTATTTATATCTTAACATTTTAATATGTGCCTGGGAGGACTATTGGGCAACTCAGGGAGTCAGAGAGGTGCCACCATAACTGTGGTCACGGGCAGGGGGAGGTATGGCATTGGGGGATTAACAGGCCAGCTGAGGAGAAGAGGGGCTAGACACCTTACAGCTGTCCCCTCTTCTGGTTCTTCCCCCAACCTGATGGTTCCTGGCAGCCTTACCAGTCTGCCCTCGGGTCTGGTGGTGCTGCTGCTGAATGCCAGGTCGGTCCAAAATAAAATCTCCCTCATCCATGATTTGATTGTGGATGGGGGGGCTGACCTGGCATGTATTACTGAGACCTGGGTGGGGGAACTGGGAGGGGTCACTCTCTCCCAGCTGTGCCCTCCTGGGTACTTGGTGCAGCACCAACACCGACTTGAGGGTCGGGGAGGGGGGGTTGCCGTGGTCTATAGGAATTCAATCTCCCTCTCTAGGCTTCCTGCTCATTCGAGTGCAGATCTTGAGTGTTTGTGCCTTGTGTTGGGTACCCGGGACAGACTGGGGATTCTGTTGGTGTACCGCCCACCCCGCTGCCCATCAGACTCCTTGCCTGAGCTGACGGAGGTGGTCTCAGACTTGGTGTTGAGGACCCCTAGGATGATGGTCCTGGGGGATCTCAACTTCCATGCTGAGGCCACTGTATCTGGGGCGGCTCAGGACTTCATGGCCGCCATGACAACCATGGGGCTGTCCCAACATGTCATCGGCCCAATGCATACAAAAGGACACACGCTTGATCTGGTTTTCTCGACTGGGCAGGAGGATGGTGATCTGAAAGTGGAGGAATTAACATCTGTCCCTTTGTCATGGTCAGATCACTTCCTGCTGAGGTTTAGACTCCTGGCAGCCTTCCCCCTCTGCAAGGGTGGGGGACCTATTAAAATGGTCCGCCCCCAGAGATTAATGGATTCCGATGGATTCCAGAGGGTTCTGGGGGATTTTCCTGCTGGTATGGCTGGTGCTCCTGTCGAAGCCCAGGTCGCTCTGTGGAATGCAGAGATGACTCGGGCGGTTGACACGATCGCGCCCAAGCGCCCTCTCCCTCTGAGCAGAGCCCGGCCAGCTCCTTGGTATACACCTGAGCTGAGGGCAATGAAGCAAGAGGGGAGACGGCTAGAACGCAGGTGGAGGAAAACTCGTGCTGAGTCTGACCGAACACAGGTAAGAGCCCACTATCGAGCCTACTCTGTGGCGGTGAGGGTGGCAAAGAGACAGTTCTTTTCCACCAGCACTGCATCTTCTCAGTGCTGTCCAGCGGAGATTTTCCAAGTGGTTCGCGGCCTGTTACATTCTGAGCCAGGGAGAGAGACGGTGGAACCCTCGGTAGCACACTGTGAAGAGTTTGCACGGCACTTTGAGGATAAAGTCGCTCAGATTCGTCATGAATTGGACACCACCATTAATGCAGTTCCATTGGTAGAGGCGTTCAGAGCACTGTCTGGTCCAGTTTTATTGGATGAGTTTCAGTTACTGAGGCCTGAGGATGCGGACAAGGTGCTTGGCCAAGTCCGATCGACCACTTGTGTGCTTGACCCTTGCCCTTCATGGCTTATTAAATCAAACAAGGAGGGGTTGTCCGGCTGGGTCCAGGAGGTTGTAAATTCCTCCTTGAGAGAGGGAGTGGTGCCTGCTGCTTTAAAAGAGGCAGTAATTAGACCACTCCTGAAAAAGCCCAACCTGGACCCAGAGGATGTTAACAATTATAGGCCAGTGCCCAACATCCCCTTCCTGGGCAAGGTGCTTGAGCGGGTGGTTGCAGGACAGCTCCAGGCACTCTTGAATGAAACGGATTATCTAGATCCATTTCAATCGGGCTTCAGGCCTGGTTTTGGAATGGAAACTGCCTTGGTCGCCCTGTGGGATGACCTCTGCCGGGAGAGGGACAGGGGGAGTGCGACCCTGTTGATTCTCCTGGACCTCTCAGCGGCTTTCGATACCATCGACCATGGTATCCTTCTGGATAGGTTGTCTGGGTTGGGAGTAGGAGGCACTGCACTACAGTGGTTCCACTCCTACTTGGATGGCCGATTCCAGAAGGTGGTGCTGGGGGATTACTGCTCTGTGCCATGGTAATTGTGCCATGGGGTTCCACAGGGCTCTATTTTATCCCCCATGCTGTTTAACATCTACATGAAACCGCTGGGGGAAGTTATCCAGAGGTGTGGGCTGAGGTGCCATCAATATGCAGATGACACCCAGCTCTACCTCTCTTTTACATCAAAACCAGGTGAGGCAGTGACTGTTCTGAATCAGTGCCTGGGCACGGTAATGGACTGGATGAGGGCCAATAAACTGAAACTCAATCCAGACAAGACGGAGGTACTGTTAGTGGGTGGTTCGTCTGCCCGGCTAGGTGATATTCAACCTGTTCTGGAGGGGGTTGCACTCCCCCTAAAGGATCAGGTTCGTAGTTTGGGGGTGCTCTTGGATCCAGAGCTGTCACTTGAGGCACAGGTGAACTCAGTGGCACGGAGCACTTTTTATCAGCTTAGGCTGGTATACCAACTACGCCCTTATCTGGACAGAGATAGCCTAGCTAGTTATCCATGCTCTGAGAACTTCTCGTCTGGATTACTGCAATGCGTTATACGTGGGGCTGCCTTTGAAAACGGTCCGGAAACTTCAGCTGGTCCAAAATAGGGCAGCAAGATTGTTAACAGGGACTGGCCTGCGAGCTCATATTACGCCAGTACTTTTCCAGCTGCACTGGCTGCCAGTCCATTTCCGGGCCAGATTCAAAGTGCTGGTGTTAACATTCAAAGCCCTTAACGGCTTGGGGCCAGGTTACCTGAAGGATCGCCTCCTCCCATATGTGCCTCCCCGGACCTTAAGATCATCATCAGCGGCCCTTCTCCGTGAGCCCCTGCCAAAGGAAGTGAGGCGGGTGGCTACTAGGAGGAGGGCTTTTTCTGCTGTGGCACCCCGGCTCTGGAATGAGCTCCCTAGTGAGGTTCACCTGGCGCCTACATTGTATTCCTTTCGGCACCAGGTGAAGACCTTTTTATTTTCCCAGGCATTTTAGCATTTTAGCTTTCTAAATTTTTATCTTTGCTGTTTTAAATCTGTATTTTAAACTTCTGCACTGCTGCTAAGTTTCATTGTGGTTGTATTGTTATATTGTGGTTTCAATGTTCTGTATATTTTAAATTGTTTTATTGTGTGTTGTTTGGATTTAATTTTTGTGAACCGCCCAGAGAGCTTCGGCTATTGGGCGGTATAGAAATGAAATAAATAAATAAATAAATAAATAAATATGCTTAAGACTCAAACTATGCAATCCAATGCAAGTCTATTGAGAAGTAAGCCACTTTGAGTTCAATGGGACACACTCTTGGGTAAGTGTGTATAGATAGTATTGAAGCTTAAGTTTGTAATCCTAAACACATTAAAAAAATAAGTCCAACTGATTTTTATGGAATATAAATACAGGAATGCCTTTCACACAGTACAAAACAATGTCTTTTCTCGATATTTACCCAAAGGAAACTTGAACAGTAGGAATGCAACAGTTTCATGATATAGTCAATTCTAAAGCACGAGTATGTCTGTCTAGAGTGAACAACATTCGAACTATAATACTGTTTTGCTTTTAAGAGAACTGAAAAACTCAGCATTCATTAAGACATTTGAATTTCTAGCCCTGAGGATTGCAGAGACACACCCACAAAAGACATAGCTGCAAAACAATTTGAGCTACAACACAACAGTGAAATCAGGGACAGAACTCACTTGGAACAGGGCTTGGCCCTGGAACATTGGAAGCAAATAATAATGGCCTCTTAGCATCCACAGAGTGTGTTTCGTTCATTCCCGACAACCAGCCCACACATACTCTGGATTAAAGGGGATGGTGGTGTCCCATATCAGAGATTATGGCTTTCAAGAAAGGTTGGACTTTTGATCAGTCAAACATAGATTTGATGTACTAACTGGTCAATTAAAAAGCATTAGAACTATATTCAACTTATCAACAGATTTCATATTTATGCTAATTACAATTTTAGCAAATTGTTATAACTTTTAACTATGTTAGAAATGGTTTATATAAAATGTGAATAATTCACTGAACAATTACAAACACAAGAAGAGCCAGGCTGGATCAGACCAAGGGTCCATCTAGTCCAGGGCTGTCTTCACACAGTGGCCAACCAGCTGCCCAAAACAAAACCCACATGCGGGACATGACTGCACCAGCATCCTTCCACTTGTGTTCACCATCAACTGGAGCACATAGGCATACTGCCTCTGATACTGGAGATAATATATAGCCATCATGATTAGTAGCCATTGATAGCCTTCTCCTCCATGAATTTGTCTAATCCCCCTTTAAAGCCATCCAAATTTGGTGGCCATCACTACATCTTGTGTTAGCAGATTCCATAGTTTAACTATGTGCTGTGTGAAGAAGTACAGTTTAACTATGCAGTGTATTCAGAACTACCTCCTTTTATCTGCCCTGAATCTCTCACCAATCAGCTTCATGAGATGACCCCCGAGTTCTAGTCTTATGAGAGAGGGAGAAAAATGTCTCCTTATCCACTTTCTCTAATCCATACATAATTTTGTACACCTCTTTCATGTCTCCTCACTTGCCTTTTCTCTAAGCTAAGCAGTCCCAGACGTTGTAATCTGTCCTGCTCCAGCCCTTTGATCATCCCACAGACACACACACGTGAAGGAGCTCTACTGCTATCAGTGCTAACTCCAGGGTTTTGAGGGCCCTTGGGAAAGGCATCCTCAGTGGGCCCCCTCCCTCAGTGAGTCTACCTTTTCACGGCCACTGTCACCAGCTGCTATTGCTATTAGTCCCTTTCTCATCACTCCTATCACTTGCTTGCTCGACAGGCAGGGAGCCAGTGAACAAGCAGGCAATGACATCTACTGTTCTTCCTTTTTACCACCACCGTTGTCTTGTCTGGGCCAGACAGTCAGGCAGGTTGCAGTGGTGAAGAGGAGGAGCAACTCTAGGGGGCCCTTGTTAGTGAGCCCCTCCAGAGGTGTGGGACCTTGGCAGGTGCCCAACCATGCCTATACTTGACACCGGCCCCGATTGCTATGCACATACATTGCTATGCACACAGAGCCCCTTCTCACATGCAGCCAACAGCAGGCATGGGGGAGGGATGTGGCAGCTGGACACAACCCCACTCAATCCATCAATGTGTAAGGGGTGCTTGTCTGAAAACCCCCAAATTAACACACACTGCTCCACAAGGTTATTTCTGGTTAGTAAAAGCCTGTATTGGGCTAGTGGATAGTCCTGAACCGTGAACCACTTCTTTAATCTTTTTTTTTTAATCTATTTTTAAAAAAAATTTGGAAGCCCTTACAATCTCCCTATCAAGTCTCCTGACTTCAAGCCTGGTTAGCCTCATCCCATATGCAAGTAACATCCTCCTCTTTCACAGGAGAAAACACCTTCAGATAGCAACTTTGACTGCCTAAGTTCTAGCTTTTGTTCCAATCTGTTAAGATTTGGAAGGTAATGTCCAAAGCAACTATCAGGGATGATACGCATCAGATCTCTCTAGCACTGTCCCAAAACACTATGTTTGTTACAGGTGGGAGGAGAAAAAGAGTTTCATCTAGAGCAACCTTCCCCAACCTGGTGTCCTTCAGAGGTGTTGGATGACAACTACCATCCTTCCAATGCCCATGTTTGCTGGGCGTGAGGGAGTTGTAGTCCAACACATCAGGATGGCACTAGGTTGGGGAAGGCTGCCTTAGAGCTTACAGTACAACATACTGGAGATGAGGAAGAGAGGCTACAGAATCTCCAGCAGACAAACTGAAAAATGCTAGTGCAGGTGTAAAAGAATTCAGGGCAGAAATAACATCCAGCTCACTACTTGCATGAAGCAAGGGTTTTCCACACATACAACCCTCCATGACAACCATGGTAAAAATATCCAGTCTTTTTAAAGTGTTTTGCTGTACTATATTGTCAGCTATTTTAAGGTATAGACATTATTTTAAAATCTGGTGGGGAAAAAAAGGCTATTAGTACCAGCAGTAACATTGGAAGTTGGTGTGTTCTGGGTTCACGTTCTTCGCGTTCTGAACCCCCCACTCCCCATCCTCAAATCACCTGCAACTATCAGTCTTTACCACATCGGTGGTTTCTGGGTTGGAGCCTAAACCACTCTAACTGTAAACAAGTTTTAGGATGGGCCACCAAGACCTAATGAGAACAAGTGACTTGCTGAAGTGTGCAACAGAGTCAATATTAAATTGGCTAAAATCCTTGTTTCTTGAGGTTATATTCAAACAGCACGCTTTGCTTCCTCTATTGCTTATATTTTTAATACATTCAATATTTAGCCATGATATACATCCATCATGTTTACAGTTAATGTAAAACTCACGTACTTCATCAGGAACTGGCTTCAGGTTCACAAACATGGGGCAAGTCGCAAATCTGCTTTAATTGGATTTTCCAGGTTTAGGGCAAATTCACAGGTGCGTCTGTGAACCTGCATCCATGAACCAGCCTCCATGATCAGACATGTTCAGATTATTTCAGGTCACCTTACACTCAATCGTTTCCTCTACCTAATAGTTCACACATTCAGCTACAAGTTGCTGAGCTGGTTCGAACATCATGGTGGCAATTCCTGGGTTGTTTAATTGCCGGGGAAGAGTGCTGTACATAAGCCATTTCTAATTTTAATCAACAACCCAGCCTAGGAACAGCCCATTCCTGGATTGTTTCGTGCTGCTCAAACCAGGAAATCCACCATGAGAACTTGGTCACTGAGTGATGCATGTGCAAATCAACTACGGTTTCTCCTAATGTGAGCGTGAGCATCACACTCACCTATACTATTAAAGAACCCAATTAGCAGGTTCAAGGGTATAAACACAAGTCATATATAAGATGGCAGTCCTTGTTCGATATGCGTATCATCCTGTATGGTGGTACTTGAGCAGTATTAGTCAAGTAGGTTCAGTGAAAACATAAAGATCAACACAATATACCAGCCTTCTCCAACCTGGTGACCTCCAGATATTTTGGACTACACCTCCAAGCATTCCTGACCACTGGCCATACTGGCTAGGGCTGATGGTAGCTTAAGTCCAAAACACCTGGAGGGCACCAGGTTGGGGAAGGCTCACATAAACATTAATACTTTACTCTTGAGTAGTTAACCTATAGCAACTCTGCCATTAATCTGGATTTACAGTAATACTCTCCAAAGAAATGGAATTGCAAGATTACTTATGAATTATGATGCATATCTAAGCAGCAGCTTATCCAGTCACTGTTGCCTCATCAACAAACTGGTAAAACCAAATTGGAAATAGGGGGAAGAGGTTCCTCAAGTAAAGTGATACAACGGGTACAGACAGGAGTAGTTGTGCTACA
The DNA here is from genome assembly GCF_057233095.1 of Heloderma suspectum. Lineage (NCBI taxonomy): Eukaryota > Metazoa > Chordata > Lepidosauria > Squamata > Helodermatidae > Heloderma > Heloderma suspectum. The sequence goes on along the minus strand of NC_139459.1, from coordinate 267,097,175 downwards.
GTTACTCTTTTGGACTGTGACATTCACACCCATCCTGCTAGAACCCAATTTCCTGTTTTCACCTAGCAATGAGTCTCCATGTGGCTTGTGGGCACATGCTTTGCATGCAGAAGCTCCCAGATTCAATCCCCGGCATTTTCAGGTAGGGCTAGGAAAGAATCCTTCCTGAAACGCTGGAGAGCCATTGTTACCAGTCGGCGCCCACCATACTGGGCTAGATGGAGCAAGGGTCTGACTCGATATAAGGCAGCTTTCTATGTTCCTAATCAGTGCATTTCTAAAACCTTCTTCCTGAAAGGTTCATTAGACAGGCCCCAAAGTGGCAAAATTAAAGTCAGAGTTTGCCCAGTGTCTCTTATTTCAGAAGTGGTCCCTTATTCTGCAGCACCGTCACATGATGAACCATACCATACAACTCCATAGGACTGCTTAAACACATAAGCATGCCTAGCATTTATGTAACATGTTCCAAGTACTTCATATACATTATCCTAGTAATCCCAAGATATGTATTGTCTTATTTGATAGCTGCTTAGGTGCCTGAAAGGAACAGATCAGGGTTGGGTAGAAGTGTGTTTATAACTAAATAGTCCTTATAAACAGCCCTGCAAGGCAGGCCAGAACTATTATTACGAAGATGGAACATCGGCACCACAGATGAAGATAAATACAGAACGTATGATTTAAGAAGTAAATGCAGCCCCAGTACAAGTTCTTCCCTACTGCAGGATGATCTGCTTCCAGACCTAATGGGGGTAGTAAGAGGAAAGAAAGCATTCAGCTACAGTATTCCTGTTCGCCAGGCAAGTACTCCTACACCCCGTCAGATCAGGAAGAAAGGCTTTGTAAGAGAGCAGTTTCGTTTTCCACGTGGCTGGCACTGCCTAGCTGATGACCTGAGCCTCGAGAAGGATTACTATGGTAGGGCAGCAATGCCTCAGTTCCCCACATTTCAACCCACGTGGGAGACGGTGCAGTTACCTGGCCGCTCTGTTCCAACAGCTCCTTTGCTGCTTTCGCATAGCCAGTCTGGACCAAGTGCTGGTGCATGAGAGCCAGCAACTCTTTCTGTTCGCTGCCTGCTGCCGCCATGCTATTCCTCCGCGGAATCTGGGGGCAGCCAGCCCTTATCCCGCCTGCATTAGGATCATCAGCACAGGCCCAGCGTCTCAGGCGGGCGGCTGATAAGCCATATACCCCTAACCTCCTGCTCCTCCACCCTTTGACCATGCATCTGCTGCGCACACTTCACTTCCTGTTCCCTGAACAACTGCTCGACGAGGCTTCTGGGAAACGTAGTCTTACACCAAGGCTTCCACGGCTTGCTTTAAAGCAGTTGAGTATCGGCGGCCTGCGGGCGTGGAGCCGTAGGGGAGCGTGTGTCTTAACGCTGTGTTGCGCGTTAGAAGCAAAGGTGAATTTAAGACATAGCCAAAAGGAGCGGGCTCAAGTTAGGAGAGTGTTTTGTTTTGTTGCAGCAGTGATTTTGTTTGAGAGGGATGTTCTGAAGTGCCTGGGAATGCAACTGAAATAAGAACGCTTGAGGCTGGGTCTATCCTATAGGCAGTGGCATAAGATTCAGACTATAAATCAGGGATAGCACTTTTGAATGCCCCCCTGCATTTAAAAATAAACTCCCCTAACGTGGAGAATTAGCACCTCAGGTTCTAACCCAGACCTTTCCCTCCTGTGTTAGGGCAGGCGTAGACAACTTATGGTCCTCCAGATGTTTTGGCATACAACCCCCATCATCCCTAGACAACATAGCTAACGATGAAGGATGATGGGAACATCTGGAGGGTCACAAGCTGCTGACCCTTGAGATAGGGTCAGGAACATTCAAAAATGGCATCTCTTCCTTGCATTCTGAGATGGAGCAGTCCATTTCATCACCTCATTCTGTTACATGTGTAGACCAGGTCACAGGAAGTGGTGGGGTCTTTACTCAAATTAAACCTGCAACCCTTATCTGTTCCTTTGCTGCTGCATGTATGTATGTGTTTGTTTATTTATTCATTTCGTTTCATTTCTATACTGCTCAATAGCCGAAGCTTTCAAATTGAAGTAATGATGGCAGAGTTGTTGTCAGGCCACAGCACTGAGCATCTGTTTTCAGTGCCAGAGATCAGCTCTGAAACCTATGAAGTAAAAAAGATGAATGTGCCTCTGACCAGGTGCAGAGTTTCTCACCAGTGTGTAATCACAACTAGCCCCTAAATGTCTGTGACTAGTCCATGAAGTCACGAAGAGTCGGAAGCGACTGACCGAATAAACAAAGGAAGGGTGCTGCTTGTTGTAGATTTGCCAGTGAGGAGACTATAACCACTTGAGCTCAACAGCACTACCTGTTGTCTCCCTGTGTAGTTGCTTATAACTTAACAGTTATTATCAGTGGACGGATGAATGAATTGCTTATTATTTGATTATGGCCACAAATGCTCTTGTGAAGTGGTGGCATACCTAGTAAAGGCAGGTGTAAGGACTCCTTGCAAAAATCAGCCTTGCAAAAATCAAGATCCACACACATCTATCCCAAATTTAGGAGCAGGTCTTATGCCTAATCCCAACATGCACAACAATTGATGTTTTTATATAGTTATGATGTGTATTTTATTTAGTTTCATTTTTTTAACAAAAGTTTCATACTTGTTTGGGCTATCCTTAGTGCTCTGGAATAAAATACAAGAACAGCTGTTCACAACAGTCAAGTATAAATAATAATAGGCTAAAATTGATTAAAATGTAATTTCATTCTTTCATTAAAATTCTTAACAAGCATTTCCATTTGCAATATGTATAAGTCTTTTTCTCTTCCTTTGTTTCATTATGTTCCTGGTAAGGACTGGTGCCGGCATGGAAATTCTCTACATAATGAAAAAGAGGTGTGATTGGGTATGCAGAATGTGACTGGTGGTCATGTGGAGAGAAGCCATGGCTTGTTTCCATGCTCCTCCATGTGACAGCAGCATATATAACTGGCCCCCTGGATTTGCACTGAAAAACATGAAGGCGCTGTCTTGCCCAGCCCACTTATCTGTTCTCCACAACCAGTTCCGGGGAGAAAAAGAGGGAATGGATTTAATCTATAGGAATAGAGATTCACACTAGAGCACATCATGGCCTGGTTTGCACACAGAACACTAAAATTTCCACAAGGGAAGGAGGAGATTTTAGATTAACTAACCTTTTCTCCGCAGCCACACTGGAGGAGGAAGGGGGAAACATGCGAATCCTAGGCTCATTCTAGTCATATTAAACTATGTTTTAGCTTTCTGTGCAAATTAGCCCACTGTGTTTTTTTGAGGAGCAACGCTTTGACCCCCTAATGGGAACGATAAGCTTCCTGTGGCACAGGTGCTGCTGCTTTGAGTGCGAGTGTCTGGTTTAACTGCCTTCTTCCTCAAATTAAAAATTACACTTGGGATTTTTTTTTTTTTAATTTTAAGAAGTTAGGGAATTGATCAATTGCCTTAGTTGTGGAATCTGCTACACTGGAAATCTTAAAAGGAGACAAATAATAGTAAGTGCAGAGTGTTGGACTCTGATACTCCTTTTCTGGGTCGAAGGCTTTATAAAGTATAAATCTGACACCAGCATTTGCTTACTTAGGAAAACTAATACCTCCACTGAAACACATACAGGCTTATGTATATATCAGTGGCACTGCTTGAAAATCTTCCTAACCTAATTACCACTGGGTACACAATTGGGGAACCGCTCATCTACAAGTAACCCCATTGGTTTCTTGGAAATTGCAATATAACTCAATATATAACTTTCTAATTTATGTTATTTGAAAATAGGCTTTACCCAAGTATAGATTGCATCCCATATTTAGCTTTTACGTAAATATTGCTCTATGTAAATAGCACTTCCGTTTATCTAAATACTTGGTTATATCTGAAATGCTGGACACCTACCAGGCCATCTGGATAAATGAAGTTGTTTTTGGAGGCAGGTAGTTGTAGAGCTTTTTAAAAAAAATTCAGATAGGTGTTCGCTGCTCTGGGCAGCTGCTCTCATTTAGTCTGTGTTGTCACAAATATACAAAGCTATACATAGGTGCAGAGCAGTTGAGGTGAGTAGTCGCCATAACTCTCAGCACTGATACTTTTGGTAAAGAGAAATGCCTCTATTTTTAGACAGGCTAATAAAGTCCAGGGGAGGCTTTTCTGGATCTTGAAGTACAGGGCCCATATTTGTGTTATTAGGGATTAAGAAGAAAGTTGGCCCTGCTTCAGGAGGTTCCATAGATTTTTCAAAAATCATAATCAAAAGCTGTATAAAAATTAGTTGTTGAGTTAGCTGATTTACAGTATCTGTCCATGTCCCGTTACACATAGAAAGGTGATAGTTCAGACTATAGAGAACATGCTTTTCATGCATAAGACCCAAAAGATCACAGGTTCCGATCCCCAGTACCTCTGGTTAAAAGGGTCTGCTCAGCCAATAAGAGGCGCTCCTCGCCTTTCTCCTTCAATAAAATCCTGGGAGGTTTCCTCCAGTGTCTTGCCAAAAATCACTTTCCATCTCTCTCTCTCTACCCCACCCCACCCCACCCCAATTACGTACTTCCTTAAACCAACAATCATCACAGGAACACAGCATTCTGCCCGCCTTGAAGCTGCTGAGGCTGTGAACAATCTCCTCTCTCTCTCTCCCCCCCCCCCCATTACTTCCTTCCTAAGTAAACAGTCATTATAGGAACACAGTGTTCTTGGTGCCTTGCTGCAATCAATCAAAGCTTTGAAGCTTTGACATTAAGGCTCTCTAAATGTGTTATTTAAATTTGTGGGAATCTCAGTAACTCTGGGAGTGTGCATTTCAGGAACAAGCCTCATTCACCACAATGGGAGTTACTTCTGAGTAGACATACATATGTTTGTGCTGGGAAAGATAGGGACAGGGAAACAAAGGAATGGGAAACCAGCCCCCTTTCTAACCTGATGCTGTGCAGGAACAAAGGTGTGAATTATTTACTTCCAAAGGGAATAAACCAAACAATGGAGAATCGCAGCTTTGGGAAAACGCTTTACAGCCTTTAGGGAAGCAGTGCTTTAAAATGTGCTATTTCAGTTGAGGGGATCTCTGTAAATGCTGGTGTGTGCATTCAGGGGACAAGCCTCATTGATCACAATGGGAGTTACTTCTGAGTAAACACTAATTGGTTTGTGCTGGGAAACACAGGGATAGTAAACACCCCATGACCGGGGTCAGGGTGAAAAGCACACCCCTCGGCAGGGCTAGCGTACCTGAGGTAAATGCGGGGGTTGGGGCACACAACAATTATACTGGGGAGAACCCGACTTAAGGAAAATAATCAGACTTTAAGCAGTCTTGGGAAATCCAATATTCCGTGATAAGCTCCAGGGTGGCTGCTGGATGGCTACGACATCATGTATCCTTAACGACTTCCAAACTCAGCCAACTTGGAGTAAATTACTGGTAGAGACACACCCCTTTTAGTCTGATTGTTTTCCTTCATTTGGCTTGTCTGTACTCCTGTTGTGGTGTGCATCACCCTCAGCATTTACTCTAGCATGATTTCCCTGCCCAGGGGTATGTCTTTCACTAGCCGTGACCTCACTGATGTGTTTCCCCAATGTTTTCCCTGTCTGTGTTTCCCCGATGTTTCCGGCCTTTCAGGGCTGGCTGTCAGAGGTCTGAGCTATCTCATGGCACTTACTTCACCTTGCCTACCATTAAACTCTGGTGGCCATCCCCACAAAGTATAGGTGTGCTCTGGGCAGCCTCTAACTTTTTTTTTTTAAAGTAGCGCATTAAAGTGAAATAGCGCTTTTGTCTGGCAATACTTACACCCCCTATTTCACTATCATGCATTTGCCAGCAAGTCCTAAAGGACTTGCTGGCAAATGCACGATACTGAGATTGGGGAGAGAAATAAATAAAAACCAAATTGGGGGAATTGGGCATATGTTGTGGAAGCAGGTGTCTCCTCAGAAGTAAGGAGGTAATTGTGGTCAATGAGGCTTGTTCCCTAAACATCGATGCTGGGTTTCTTTACTGTTTGCTTTGTTGCTGTAAGGAAGTAATTAATGTGAAGCTTCGCATTACGGGAGCTTTAGGGGAAGAAGATGGAGGTAGAGAGCCTGGAGGGGGGGGAGGAGATTATTTGGTTGAGCGGCCCCTGCCACTCTGATGATGTTCATTCCAATCCCCCCATCTCACCCAGAAGTATGTTCCTGTGAAGTGACTTAGAATGGTGCAGTGCACTCATTCATGGAGCCCTGCGTGGACCAAAGCTGGTTCCTTGAAAAGTCCGGGTAAGCCACCATTTTTTTCTCCTGCCGTTGTTGTGGAGATACCCCTATAGACAATACTGGACTATATGGACCATTGCTTTATTTTTCCATTGAAATTTTTCTATTTCATAAGTTCATTAGTAACAATGAATGAATGCCAATTGCAAATACAATATTAGGCAAGTGTGCCAGTTTCAAAGTTGTAATGAATGTGTTTCGGATGTTTATCCCTAGCAAGTATGTGAAAGAATACATATATGTAACTGAAATACATGTATGTCTTAGTGTGAAATGGAACTAATAAGTAGTGACAGTGAAACTGAAGGTGCCCCAACAACCTCGGTAGAAGAGAGTTGAATTCTCTTGAACTAGATGAGTTGTTGTCAGCATATCATGCACAGTTCTTTGGGTTGCTAGAATTAATTAGTGTAGCCTTCCCCAACCTGGTGCCCTCCAGGTGTGTTGGACTATAACTCCCAGCATCCCCAATCAGCATGGGTGAGGTGCTGGGAGTTGTAGTTCAACACATCTGAAAGGCACCAGGTTGGGGAAGGCTGAATTAATGTGTCACCTTTGTCATTTTTGTCACCTTTGTTTTTTATTAATTTAAACAATTAAATACAAGGGAAACACATCCTATTGCCTTTAGGGATGTTGTTGTTGTTATTATTATTATTATTATTATTATTATTAAATTTATTAATCGCCCATCTGGCTGGTCACCCAGCCACTCTGGGCAATGTACAGCATACAATAAAACAGTTTAAAACAATAAAATTCTACAGTAAAAACATTTTCTAAAATACCCTAACCCTAATACCCTAATGTTGCGGGCACCCGACTGGGTCCAGGAATTTGTCAGGCTCCCCCCATACGCGCCCCCTGCGCTCGCTGAGACACTCCTTGTTCACCCCCTGCTCATACCCGCTCATGCTCTCCAGGACTCACCGCAATCCCGTTCGGTGAGTGCCCACCATTTTCGTGCCTTTGATTTCTACGTAAAACAGGAAGTTAAAAAAGTGCATATTTAAATATGCACAGTTTGGAGCTGGGAAAGCTAAATAAGTGCAGTATTAGAGGGATTATACCGGGGAACTCGCTGAGCACGTGGGCGGCCCGAGCATGGGTCCGGGGGGGATGCGAGCAGGGGTGCTGCTTCGGCGAGTGCCTGGAGAAACCGAGCTAGGGTGAGTTCTTACATCCCTAATTGCCTTTCCATTTTTACAAGTATTCTAGGGAAAAAATCTACATAACATAACATTTTAATCATCTTAAGCGTGCTTTAATTTTTTATCAAATATTTCAGGTCAAATACTTGTGGAGTTTTTGGACAAAAAATGAACATGGGGTGTTTTTTAACTTTGTTTACTAAATACAAGTAAAATAAACATGCTAAATTAGATCATGTTGTAGGGCATCAGAACATTTTCCAATGCAAATGGAAAATTTTCTGCAAATTACCATATGCAAATTTAGACTTATTTGCATAGGAATATTTTCCAATTCAACATTTTCCAGAAAACCCACATCACTGACTATAGGCACAGGAAAAGGAGGTCTTCCCCAAAACTTTAACTAAAATCTTGTTTCAGTATCCTCCTTGACTGGAACCACCTTCAACAAGATGCCAAGGTCTTCTGACATGGAGTCTGAAAACTACAGGCTCCGTTCCACTACCCCTCCATGCAATGCAAGAACCTATCTGTGCTGCTTGGCTCACTTGTGGGCTCTTTGTTTTGTATGTCTCCTTTGTAGAACTGCTGACTTCCAGTAAAGCGAATAGTAAGGGATGTTACTATTCCTACATTATGGCTTTGGACCAGTGTCTCATTAGGCAGTTCACACAGCACCCCACTTGACTAATGTCTCATTAGGCTTCTTCCTCAGAGCCCTCAAATTTGACAGTGCAAATAAAAAACAAATTTGACTGTGATAAGGCAAACCATTCCCTCACTTGTGTCTTATACAAATCATAGTCTCTCTAGCCTCTTCCAGCTGCAGCTCTCCACAAAGCTCACTTAAACCCCCACAAACCTGAGAACATACATATCAAACATGAGATCATAGATATATCCAGCGTTCATCATTAAGTAACTAAAAATCCCTGAGTGGTTTCTCAGAGCTGATAAAGAAAGCTTCTGTGTCGTATGAGGGTTACATCATATCAATTTGGGCGGAGAAAGGTTTTAAGCATCTGGATGCAAGGTTGGGCCTGGGCTGCACAACTCTGTTCGATTGTCATCCACTGTGGCTCCAGTTTGTTCTCTCTCAGCTGAAGCTCAGGCTGTGCATCTTTCTCCATAGGTGCCAACTTCAAATTTGCTTTTATCTTCCTAATCTCTATGGCGTCAGCAACTATTCCTGGATCTTTGTCAGTTTCCTTTGGCTTGGATGCTTTCTTTGATGGCATTCACTAATCCAGCCTTCCCCAACCTGCTATCTTCCAGCTGTTTTGGACTTCAACTCCCATCAGCCCCATTCAGCATGGTCTATGGTAAGGAATGGTGGGAGTTGTAGTCCAAAACATCCGAAGGGCACCAGGTTGGGGAAGGCTGCTCTAACCTAAAACACCTCTTTAACCAAATCAAAGTAATACCACAAAATAAAAAAAAAAAGGTAAAGGTGTTCCCAACCAGTCGTGTCCGACTCTAGGGTGCAGTGCTCATCCCCGTTTCTAAGCCGAAGAGCCAGCGCTGTCCAAAGACGCTTCTGTGGTCATGTGGCCGGCATGACTGAACACCGAGGTGCACGGAACGCTGTTACCTTTCCCGCCAAGGCGGTACCTATTTATCTACTTGCAATTTCTTGCTTTCGAACTGCTAGGTTGGCAGGAGCTGGGACTGAAGACAGGAGCTCACTCTGTCACGCGGCACCCGGGTCTCGAACTGCTGACCTGCCGACCTTCCAGTCTGCAGTTCAGCGTCTTAACCACTAAGCCACCACGGCCCTCAAAATACCCTCAAAACCACAAAATACTTGATTGTAATTGTTCTGTGTCCTTTTCCCCTTAAAAGTTCTTGCCATCACAATTCTGAGTAACTGGAAGCTTTTATCCTACTTTTCCAAAAAAAATTAAATCTCACAAATTCAGTCTTCACTACTTTGCCACCAAATTGTGACATATCAAGGGGCTCCCTACAAGGTCTTGGCCACTAGAGGTCACTGGATCCAGACTCATTAATACTCCCCCAAATAACCAGTTGCCACCATTTACTGACTTGCAGAGAGCTGTAGGCCTTTCCTCTTTATTTCCTTCACTATGTACTCCAAAGCCAACCCACAGAGTGAGACATGCCAACTTTAGAATCCACCCAGACCAGGAAGTTAAAAGATTAAGCATATATTTATTTGTTGAATATATCAACATCTAGAACAAGTAGTCATATGATGTTGTTGTTCAGTCGTTAAGTCATGTCTAATGGTTCTAATAACCACTGCTCTCAATAACTGCTCTCCCTGCAACCTTTTTGGGACCAGGGACCAGTCCGTGGAAGATAATTTTTCCACAGACCGGGGGGGGGGGATAGGACTGGGCCACAGTAGTGGTGTGGGAACCCCCCTTACCTTGGGTCTGCAGGGGGGGGGTGATCCGTCCCCCCCCCCCCCAGAATCCTTGTTGGCCCTGGACTCACTGCGGAGCTGCTGGCCAGCTCCGGCCGGGGGCGGACTTCCAGCAGCTGGGATGCAAATGGCGTCCGCATAGCGGACGCCATTTACATCCCTGTTCTTTGCAGTATTGGCTATTACTGCAAAGAACAGGGCCGGAGCCGGCTGGCAGCTCTGCAGACTCGCTGTGGAGCGGAGCTGGCCAGGGCCAGTGAGGATTCCGGGGCGGGGGGGAGGGACGAATCGCCTCCCCCCCCCCCGGGACCCAAGGTAAGGGGGGGTTCTCACACCCCTACTGCAGCCCAGTCCCTATCGGGCCACAGACTGGTACCAGTCTGTGGCACGGGGGGTTGGGGACCCCTGTTCTAACCCAGACCCTGTCTCTGATCCTACTCACTGGGGCTGTTCACACGTCAAGTCACATTAAGCCATGGTACACACAGTAGCTTATTTTGCAAATAGCCTACTGCGCCTGCTCACACAATAAGACAAAGAAGCTATGCAGCATAGTTTATCCCCCCACCCCCCGTGGTCCTCCTGCCTGGCTGGGCAGGTATCCCAGATTCCCTTGGGGATTTTCAAGCCTTGGCCAGTCCCCTTTCTTCGCCTGTGCGCAGCAAGAACAACAACAACAAAAGGGGGAACTCTAATTCCTTGAAAGTTTGCAGAAATGGGACAAAATTTAATATACAGGTTGGGAAGCCACCACATGCATTACTGGATAAATGCAGGACTTTGCATTGTCATGGAAAGGTGAGTATTTATCCACATGTGAAACCGTTTGGGAACCGCACGCAGGGGTGGATGGGTGACCTGATTTGGAGTCAGTGACACAGGTAAATGTGGCAAGAAAACAAATTTGCTGACAGATCGCCTGAGAGGAGCAGAGCGATGGCAGCGTTTTTGGCTGCTCTTGCCTAATAGCTCTGTAGGTAATCTCTGTACCCCACGCTGGTGCAGCGGATGACGTGCTAACCACCATAGGTAAAATAACCCTTACTGCAGACTGTGGGTTCCCAGGGAGGCTTATTTAGGGGAAATAAGCCACTGTGGGTGGGAAAAGAGCTTGCAGACAACATGCTAAGCCATCATGGGTTAAATAAACCATCAAGGTTTATTTAACACATTGTGGGTTAATGTGTCATCTGAACCCGAACTGACTTTCCCAACTGCCACTAATAGGGATGTACGAATGGTATAAAATCCACTCTGTCTGTGCTTCATGGATTGTCAGGCACCTTTTGTTCCATTGTCCGTTCACAGACAGTTGTGATATTTTTTTTTTTGGCCACGCAGAAAAATACACAAATAATTGTGTAAGAGGTTTCGTAACAATTTATACAATTTACCTTAGTACATATCATTTAGCATATTGTCCCCAGTTCCATTCCAATTCCATATAACTTTCCCTCAGCAGATACTTGCATATTTTTCTACGAATATATTTGCGTATATTTTGGGAAAGTTAAAAAAAAAACACCTGAAAGTCCACGGACTCTGTGTGGCCTGGGGGGGGGGGGTCGCTCCACAGCAAATTCTGCAGGTCAGATTCTTACACATCCGAGCTCATCTGTCTTGAATTTCTCCAGCCTCCCTAGTCACTAACTGCCCATCACTTCACTCTGGCTTCTGCTGTCAGTCATTCCTCCACTCATTCTCCTGTGACAGGGATACAGTTCAAAGGATAGTGAAGCTGGGCAGGATGGCATTGGGGGCCCAGGAAAGAAGGAAGAAGCCAGGGTGGAGGAGCAGAGGAAGCAAAGGGACTAAGAGAAGAGGGAACAAGAAAAAAGAAAGGTGGAAGAAAACACAGTTGGAACAAAGAAGGAAGCTGGACTGGTGTTTGCCCACCCACTTAGCTGTCACTGATCTCTATGTCCATCTTAACGTACACGTTTTCACCATTTGGTCGGCATCTTTCTAGTGCTAAATATAATACTGTTCACAGCTATTTGTTTCACAGTTTATGTGGGCCTGTTTATGACAGTACAGTGTATTATAGTGTGAAGTGTATCCATTGCTAAATTAAAATGGCCAAATATCAAAGTAACCAAAATACAATTGCAGCTTTTGGTAAAAAAAGGGAAAAAAGGCGCCTTCTTTATAGTTCCACTTACTGGTTTATTGTAAGACCAGGAAAACTGAAACTGTTATTATTTTTATTTATGACATTTTTTTTAATCCTGCCATTTCTTCAAGGAGCTCAAAGTGATGTACATGGATCTCCCCCACCTTTGTATCCATTTTATCCTCACAGTGACCCTGTCAGGTAGGTTAGGCTGCGAAAGAGTAACTGGCCCAAGATCACCCAGTGAGTTTCATGGCTGAGGGGGGGATTTGAACCTAGTCTCCCCCATCCTATCCTGACACTCACTCTAACCCATGGCTGGAGCAACTTGTTGCCCTCCAGATGTTTTGGCCTTCAACTCCCATCATCCCTCACCATTGGCTATGCTGGCTAGGGCTGATGGGAATTGTAGGACACAAGTTGCCCACCCCTGCTCTATCCACTATGCCAAATGTGGGCCATGTGCCCCCACCAATGTGCCCCCCACTGCCGAATTCAGCAGTGGCAACAAACAAAAATGGCTTTAAAATATGGTGGGATTAGCAATACGGAGTGCTAAAATGGACAAATTTATCTTGTGCTGAAGCGAAGCTTGACCCTTTTAGCATTCTGTAGCAACTATGGAGTGTGAAAAGTTAGAAATTCTACCTTCAGCACAAGCTAAATTTGACCCTCGCAGCACATCATAGCGATGTGCCACTGAATTTCAGTGGAAAAACAACAATCGTTTTGCATGCACCCTGCAGAGTGCAGCCCATGGGGGGTTGGAAGCCCCTGGATCCCTTGGAGTTGCCCACCCCTGTACTATACCATGCCAGCTCTGTAGAGATTAATAACTCTATAGTGGTTAATAATCGGGATGATGTAAAAGCTGGAACAGAACAGGCCGGAACGGACCCTTTATTTAAAAACAAACAAACATGCCAAGCACTATGGCATGTGTTGGAGACACCTAAGAACAATATTTTAGGACATAATCCCTTGAAAACTTATAGTATTATTAACCCCTTAAAGCCCAGAACACATCCGGAACATAACAGAATGGCCCGGGCCGGAACAGCCACTTCCAAATGAGTCAAATCAACCAAATTCACCAGCCACACATGGGACTGATGCAATAAGCCATAATACAGCCACAGAAACCATGTTCAGGTACCCATTCCAGGCAATAGTCTGCATTCTTGAAAAATGGGCCAGAATTGCCACTTCCAAGTGAGCCAAATCAACTAAATTCATCAGTCACACATGACTGTATGGGAGGGATGCAATAAGCCACAAAATTTCCACAGAAATCACGTTCAGGTACCAGTTCCAGGCAATAGCCTGGAATTCTTGAAAAATGGCCCCGAACAGCCACTTAAATGTGAGCCAACTCAACCAAACTCATGACTAGATGGGAGGAATACTATACGCCATAAACAAACACTACCACTTAATATAGAATTAAAAGCCATCTTTAATGTATATTACAATAATGTCATAGAATCAAACCCACCTCAAAAATTACTGACATGTGTCTTTAACTTTTAGCTCTGCTAAGTAACATTTGACATCATCAAATTAAATTTGTCTATTGTTAAACCAGTGTAATTTATATTCAATGATTAAAAAAGCTTGCTGGTTTAAGAGCAGAGTTCAAGCTATCTCATGTTTACTCAAGGTCCACAAATCCAGGAAACTGGAAGCTAAGTCAGGTGCCTTAACTGACATGCCCCGCGATCAGTGATGATGTTGTACAATGTCATGAATTCTGCTTGCTTACCAACATACCCTCCATGCATCCACATTTCTCCTAAGTCTTTCAGGCCCAAATCCACACATGGTGTCACTGTCAAGGGCTCCTTGGAGGCCTCTCTCAGTCTAATCCAGTAGCCAAGTCCAGACACAGACAAAGGGATTCTTTTCAAAGCTTTATTCCTCTTTTACAACTTAACAACTCCACTGTTAGCAACTAGATATGAGCAGCAGAGTACCTATGCCCTAAGTTGGAACAGTTGGTCCCCGTTTAAAGGAGAATCACTTGTAGACCCTGAACTTATGGGCTAGGGAGAGTCCCTCCCCTTTTCCCTTGGATCCTCTGGGCACAACCATTATTTGCGCGCCAACCAGGCACTACGCCTCCTTTCCACGCCCTCCATTTGGTGCCGCTCCCTGCGTCGGCGTCGTGCGTCCAGCAAGTCTGCTTCCCGTGCTCTCTCACTCCTGGGACTGCTGTCTATGCTAGGAATGCCAGTGGGAGGAATCCCTGCCAGCTATTGGCCCTGGGAAGGATGAGCGCGCTCGTCTCCCAGGAGCGGCTGCTCTTCCTCAGAATCAGAACTACTCTGGGATTCTATGGGCTTAGTGTCCACCCTGACATCATCCCCGCTCCCATGAGGCCCCCCTCGTGCTCCTCCTCTGGGGCCCTGGGTTTGTGGTGGTACAGCTGGTGGAAGCACCTCAGCAGCAACGGAGCATGCACATTTTCCACGGGTTCCCAGGATCGCTCATCAGGCCCGTACCCCTTCCAGTCCACCAGATATTGCAAGCGGCCGCGAGAAAGGCAGGAGTCCAGAATCTCCACGACCTCAAACTCCCCCTCCCCCTCCACCAGCACTGGCAGCGGGGGGGAGCCGACTGAGTAACGAGGGTCACCAGAAACCAGGGGGGACAGCAAGGACCAATGAAAAACAGGATGGATCTTCATGGAGGGGGGGAGAGCCAGGCGAAAAGCAACAGGGTTAATCTGGGCCGTAATCTGGAAAGGCCCCGTGCAGCGAGGCGCAAGCTTTCTTGCGGCGAGTGAGAGCGGAGGTATTGGGTGGACAACCAAACCCAGTCCCCCGGTTGCAGAGACGGACCCGGCTGGCACCGCTGGTCCACAGAGGCCTTGTAGGCTGTCTTGGCTTGCTCGAGGGAGTCCCATAAGAGGTGGTGTACTGCTCGCAACTCCTCTAAAAAGTCATGGGCCGCTGGCACCGAAAAGGGAGCTAGGGTGGACGGGAAAGCCTTGGGGTGGTAACCAAAATTGGCAAACAATGGAGTTTGGTGGAAGCATGGCAGGCATTGTTATAAGCAAATTCTGCAAGAGGCAGCAAGGAAAACCAGTCATCATGCTGGTAACTGACATAACAGCGCAAATACTGCTCCAACGCATTGGTGCACTCGGTCTGACCGTCCGTCTGTGGATGGTGGGTGGAGGAAAGATGGAGCATCACACGGAGCAACGCAAGTAGCTCCCTCCAGAAATGGGCAGTGAATTGGGCCCCCATATCCGAAATGAGGCCCTTGGGCCATCCATGGAGGTGGAAAACATGCGCCAAGAACACCTCTGCCGTCTCTCTGGCTGTGGGTAACCCAGAGCAGGGGATGAAATGGGCCATCTTAGAAAACAAATCCACCACCACCAGAATGGTGGTCTTACCGTGTGAGGGAGGCAAGTCAGTGATGAGGTCAAGGAAGAGCAGTTTCTAAGGTCCTGAGGGGATAGGCAGGTGGTGAAGCAAGCCTGTGGGTTTGCCTGAGGGGGCCTTCACCCACTGGCAGGTTGGGCAGGAGGCGACATAGGACTTGACGTCCTGACACACACGAGGCCACCAAAAATCCCTCATCACTCCGTGCAGGGTCTTGGCAACGCCAAAATGCCCAGCTGTGGGGGAGTCGTGGCACTGATGGAGGACCTTCTCGCGGAGGGGTCTAGAAGGCACATAGACCCGGCCGGAATGGTAAAGCAGGCCACCTTGCAAAGAGAAGGGGGTAGAGTGGGGGGGCAGAGGCTAGCCCCAATTCCTCCACCTTTGTGCGAACAAAAGCATCCTGAGCCTGTGCAGAGAGAAGGAGCTCCTCCCAAGAATGAGGTACCACAGCTGCCGCCAGGCCTTGGGGGGGAAGAATCGGGGGGGGGGATTTCCCTCACTCCCTGGCTGGAGGTCAAGCTTACGAGAAAGAGCATCCGCTTGTAGGTTGTCAGAGGCCTTCATATGGCAAATCTTAAGGTGGAACCGAGAAAAAAAAAGCGACCACCTAATCTGCCTCTGGTTTAAGGCACGGGCTGTCTGAAGATGTTCCAGGTTGCGATGGTCAGTTCTAACTTCGACTGGGTGCTGTGCCCCCTCCAGAAGATGACACCAGGTCTCCAAAGCGGACTTGATGGCCAACAGTTCCTTCTCCCAGATGGTATAACTCCTCTCAGACATGTTCAGCTTCCTGGAGTGGTAGGCGCAGGGTTGCAACCCGCCTCCCTCCTGACCTGGCTGAAAGAGCACCGCCCCCACCGCAAAGTCAGAGGCATCAGTTTGCACTACAAAAGGCTTCCTGGGGTCAGGATGTAATAGGATCGGCTCAGAACTGAAAAGCCTCTTAAGTTCCTCGAAAGCCTGTTGGGCTGATGCTGTCCAATGAAAAGGAGATTTCTTGCCCTTAAGGAGGTCCGTGAGAGGAGAAGTCAGCCGAGCAAAGCTGGGCAGGAACTTTCTGTAAAAATTAGCAAAGCCCAGAAAACGTTGCAAGTCCTTCTTGGAGGATGGAGCCTGCCAGGAGACGACAGCCTGGACCTTTGCAGGATCCATCCTGATACCATCAGCTGAGATAATATAGCCAAGAAAGTCCAAAGAGGTTAGATCAAATGCACATTTCTCCAGCTTGGCATAAAGATGGTTCTCGCAGCGGCACTGGAGGATGGCGGAGACATGAAACTGAGGGGTGTGGGGGTCCTCAGAAAATATAAGTAAATCATCGAGATACACAATGAGGAAAGTGTCCAAATAGTCCCGGAAGGTGGCATTCATAAAACGCAAAAACGTCGGGGTGGGGGCGCAGGCGAGCCCAAACGGCATCACTAGGTATTCATACGCTCCGTACTGGGTCCTGAAAGAGGTCTTCCACTCATCCCCCTCCCGGATGCGAATGAGATTGTATGCGCTACGCAGGTCCAACTTCATGAAAATCTTGGCTCGCCCCAGGCGCTCCAGCAGCTCAGGGATCAGGGGGAAGGGGTACTTGTCAGGGATGGAGACTGAATTTAAATTTCTGAAATCGTGCACCAGGCGGAGTTCTCCAGATTGCTTGGCCACAAAGAAGGTAGGAGCGCAGGCGGGGGAGGAAGACGGGCGAATGAAGCCGCGTTTGAGATTCTTGTCCAAAAACTCCTGCAGAGCTCGAAGTTCCGGCTCCAACATCGAATACAGCCGGCCAGCAGGGATGGTCACCCCCGGAATGAGGTTAATGGCACAGCCAAAAGGGCGGTGGGGGGGAAGCCGGTCAGCCTCCTTCTTTTCAAACACATCCCGAAAAGCCGCATACTTCTCTGGGAGGATGACGGTAGCTGAAGGACTGCCATAAGCAGACAAAGAGGGGGAGGAAAGGGTTAAGGCCTGGGCTGGGACTGGCGCCTCCTCCGGGAGGCAATGCTCCCGGCAGTAGGGAGATGAAAACTCCACTTGCTGAAGCCCCCAAGAAATCTGAGGGTTGTGCTTAGAGAGCCAGGAAACACCCAGCACGGTTGGGTATTGGGGAACCTTGGCCAGGTGAAACTGAATCTGCTCAATGTGGGACTGGGTGCACAGAGTGAGTGGAACTGTAATACGGGTCACTGCACCCGAAGAGAGAGGACACCCATCTATAGTGTCCACTGCCAAGGGGGCAGGAAGGGGCAGGGCAGGAATCTTGTGGAAGAGGGTGAAGGTTTCATCCATGAAACTGGTCGTAGCCCCCGGGTCCACTAAAGCTAGGGCCTCCACCCCACCCCACTGGGAGGAGCGGAGGTGAACATGCAACAGCAGATGGGAGGGAGGGGGGGTTGGGGAAGGCACCCACCCGGTAGGGAACTGACCCCCACACTGGAGGCCCCCAACAAGCTTCGGGGGCAGTCTAGTCAGGCCTGGGGACAAGGAGGAGGAGGGGGAAGGAGAGAAGGGGGAGGCAGTGGAGCTGCAAATCTAACTTGGCAGGTTTTGGCAAAATGCCCCAGCTTTCGACATCGAAAACATTGGCGCTCAGCTTGCCGGCGCTCAAGCTCCTCTGGCGGCAGTGGGGCTCGGGTAGCTCCCAGCTGCATCGGGGTCTCCTCCACCCCCACCGCAGGGGTGGGGGTGGGGGAGGGGGCAGGAAACGTGGGGGAATGGGAGGAGGGAAATCCCAGCCCCTGGCGGACCGCTGGGTCTGCCAGCGCCCCTCCAGCCGACTATCTATCTGAAGGCATGTCTGGATGAGGTCCTCCAAAGTAGGCAGGCTGGGTGTGCGCGCCAACTCATCCAAGATCTCGTCGTTCAAACCGTCCAAAAACTGAGCCACCAGCCATCATTCCACTGTAAATCCTGCATCAGTAAGCGAAAAGTTGTTGTGTAGCTGGAAACTGAGTCCTTGCCCTGCCTGAGGCGGCGAATCTCCCGAGAAGCCATCTGCGTGCGCAGGGGGTCACCGAAAAAATGGGCCATCGCTGTCATGAAACCTTGATAGTCCCCGAGCAGGGGGTCATTAGCGAGAAGAAGTCCCGAAGCCCATTTAGCTGCCATGTCTGAAAGTAGGTCAATGATGAAGCCCACACGAACCTGTTCCGTCAGGAAATCCTCAGGCCGAAGGCGCATGTACAGCTCTGATTGGGCCCTGAAAATCTGAAAAAGTCCTTTCTCCCCAGAAAACCTCTCTGGCAAAGCCACCGGGCACTTGCAGCGGGGGGGGGGGAATCAGAGGTGGAGGGGGTTGAACTGCAGCTTGTAGATTCTGCACGGCAGCCGTCAGTTGAGCCATCTGATCACGGAGCAGCTGGTTCTCTTGCACCACAGCTTGCACCGCCGGGTCCCCGGCACCCTCCATACAGCAGTAGGAGAAGAGAGAGAGAGAAAAAAAAAAACGAACGGGGACCAAGCTGTCAAGGGCTCCTTGGAGGCCTCTCTCAGTCTAATCCAGTAGCCAAGTCCAGACACAGACAAAGGGATTCTTTTCAAAGCTTTATTCCTCTTTTACCACTTAACAGCTCTACTGTTAGCAACTAGATATGAGCAGCAGAGTACCTATGCCCTCAGTTGGAACAGTTGGTCCCCATTTGAAGGAGAATCACTGGCAGACCCTGAACTTATGGGCTAGGGAGAGTCCCTCCCTTTTTCCCTTGGATCCTCTGGGCGCAACTGTTGTTTGCGCGCCAACCGGGCACTACGCCTCCTTTCCGCGCCCTCCATTTGGTGCCGCTCCCTGCATCGGCGTCGCGTGTCCAGCAAGTCTGCTTCCCACGTTCTCTCACTCCTGGGACTGCTATCTATGCTAGGAATGCCGGTGGGAGGAATCCCTGCCAGCTGTTGGCCCTGGGAAGGATGAGTGCGCTTGTCTCCCAGGAGCGGCTGCTCTTCCTCAGAATCAGAACTACTCTGGGATTCTATGAACTTAGTGTCCACCCTGACACATGGAGGATGGAGTGTCTGGGACCAACAAAGATGCCCCATGTTGTCCTGGGCCTGTATTGCCTTAGGAATCATCTGAGCCTTGCTCTATTGCTCGAGGAATTCTCCCGTGAGTTGAGCCAGGCCTGTTCATTAGTTACATCAGTGGGCAGGATGGGTTAAACAGTGAGAGGGAGACCTCTTCTAGCAGTAACACTAGATGCTTCATAAAGTAATTTAGGACCAGGACAACATGGGGCATCTTTGCTTACGAAGGAAGAGTGTGGGTGCATGGAATGAAATGGGCATACATAGAATGTGGTGCATGTTCAATGTAACATGTGAATATAGTATGAGATATGATCCTTGCATGTCCTTTCCCCACCACCCAGAAAGTAAGAGCAAGGATTGGGACCCTTGTACTGCATTTCTGCTTTCAGAAAGGTGGTTTAGGTCCTGATCCTTCTACTCCCCCCATCTGTGCATTCCATCCCCATGCCTCCCAAATTATCTGTGGGTCAAACTTCATGTTACTGTAAAGATGTAGCTAGGTTTTCTTTCATTTTTATGCAAAGGTAAGCTCACAGGATACCATATTGATCAGGACCCTAACTTTAGCCCTTTCCCCTGTACCTGCTCTTTTATATTGCAACGGTGTGACTTTTTGGCAATGTAAATGGGAGGCATGGGTAGGGATGCATGAATTTTCTTAAACCTGTTCCATCTGTGTTTCATGGGTTGTCAGGCATCCTTTGTTTTGTTGTCCACCCATTGATGGAGTTGGATATTTTCTACAATAATTTCATTCATTTACAAATGCACACTAGTGCACTTGCATGAACGCACGCGTGTGGAAGTGCACATTTGCACAAATCTCCCGCAAAAGTAAAAAACTAGACTGTAAGTCTGGTTATTGGAACATTGTTTTTGTGGAAGTTTTGTGGCTGATTGCATCACTCCCATCCAGGTATGTGTGCCGGGTGAATTTGGTTGAACTTGATTTGGCTTATTTTGAAGTTGCCCTTCTGGGCCATTTTAGAATATGGACTATTGCCTGGAATGGATACTGGAACACGGTTTCTGTGGAAGATTTGTGGCTATTGCATCCATCCCATGTAGATATGTGTGGCAGAAGATTTTGGTTGATTTCTCTCATTTGGAAGTTCCTGTTCCAGGCCATATTATAAAATATGGGCTGTTTCCTGAAACAGGCACAAGAACATGGCTTTGTGGAGGTTTTATAGCTTATTGCATCACACACACCCCTGTACTCATGTGTGACTGGTGAATTGGACTGGGTTTGGGTCACTTTGAAGTTGGTGTTCCAGACCACTTTACAAAATATGGACCATTGCCTGGAACAAGTATCTGAAAGTAGTTTCTGTGGACATTTTGTGGCTTTTTGCATCCATCTCATGTAAATATGTATAACTGGTGAATTTGGTTGCTTTGGCTCACTTGGAAGTGGCTGTTCCGGGCCATTTTTCAGAATATGGATTTTTGCCCGGATCGGGTATCCAGATGTGGTTTCTCTGGAAGTTTTGTGGCTTATTACATCCATCAGGTATAGTTATATCTGACTGGTAAATTTGTGTTCCTCCTGTACAGTCATGTGACTGATGAATTTGGCTGGGTTGGCTCATTTGGAAGTGGCTGTTCCAGGCCACTCTGTTCTGTTCTGGGCGTGTTCTGGGCATTAAAGGAGTTAATAATATTTTTTTTGTCAAGGGTTTCTGCCCTAAAATATTGTTCTTAGGTGTCCCTAACACATGCCATAGTGTTTGGCATGGGTTTTTTTTTTAAATAAAGGGGCCATCCCATTCCATTCCAGCCTGTTCCATTTTTATACCATCTCTTAATAATCCGCTCTGTTCCACAAAATAGGTTGGGCTTCTCCTCAGTGGCAGTCTCCAGGGTGCTTATGGAGGCAACATGAACTTGCTTGTACATTCCAGTTACTCTGGGCCTTGATACTTGTCTTGCCCCAGGGTTGCACTATATTACTCTAGCCTAAGGTCTCTCTGATGAATTCTCAGAAGTGAGAACCAAAGTAGTGGTTAGAGTAGGGCCTCTTTCGGACCAAGAGCCTCTTTCGGACCAAGAGCTGAATTCAATTTTAGAGAAGCTCTCACATGGGGGGGGGTGCATTCCAGTGGTGGGTGAGGCCAAAGGCAACAAAAGCTGGAGCCAAAATACAAAACAAAACCCCCCAAACCCCAAGCATATTGTAGCTTAAAACTCCTACTGCTGGTAACTCAGCCTTAGGAGAGGTGTCTCACCCTTTTAAAATGGGGACAAAATTGTACAAAAGCCAGGAAACCAGGAAACAATAGGTGGCCTGGAGCGGGGAAGGGGGCATGGCCATCTGGAGGACCCTGGAGGGCCAGATTTGCATCCCTGGGTTCAACACCCCTGGGTTGTCAGGCCAGGATTGGGGAGTCCTAGGTTCAAATTCCCACGCAGGTATGAAGTTCACTGGGTGACCTCTGGGCAGTCACCGTATCTCAGTCTAACCTTACCTACCACACACAGTGGTTGTGAGGATAAAGGGTCAGGGGGAACGAACCATGTGTGCTCCTTTGAGCACTGGGAGGGAACATGGAGAAATGTAACAAAATCTATGGGGATATAGAAACCATATGATATTTTGAAGGGGAAAAAATGTACTGCCTTATCCTTCAAATGTGTTCTTTGAGGTTTGGCAAGTAGAACAAGGGCGAAAAGAAGGCAACACCACCTGCATTGTTGCTCTAGGCCAGCCTTCTCCAACTTGGTGCCCTCCAATTGGATATGCTGGCTGGTGACAATGTAAGTTGTACTCTTTCGGAGGGCACCAGGTTGGGTAAGGCTGCTTTAGGCTGTGATTAGAAAGACAGGAACTGAACAGCTCCTTCCTCCATATGCTGTTTCCTGAGTTTTTGCTCATTGCACCCTGCCTCACTTACCCACCTTTTCAACCTGCCCCATGGGAGGGGTCTTCTCAGAGGGAGGGGCAGGTAGAGGAAGGAAAGGAGAGAGGCAGGCTTCTGGATGGAGCTAACCCAAGTGGTTGTGTGCCTTCTGGTAGTGACAGCAATGCAGAATTCCCAGCACTTGTAACCTTCCTACTAGAGTGAGGAGAAACCTGCCCCACAGCCTGAGAACCTAGGATACATACGGTGATGTTTCTGTGCTTTGTTACTGGATTAGAGGACTGACTTTTATATAGTGTAATGCTTGCAAATTGTCAGTAAATGGTAATATAGTGTTTTCGTAAGCAAAGTATGAAACCAAAAAGGAGACCACCTGTGGAAAACAGCCCACCTTTCATTTAGTCTCTATGATAGGAGTGAGAAACCTCCTCACAAGTGTTGAAAATAGAGCAGGATTCGGTTTTCAGAGGCGTCTGCTGTCATACAGGTGGCTTAAAGGTTATTAATTCTGACATATCCATGATGGAAGGTGGGAGAGTAATAGGTAGATAGATGCACAGAAGCCATTCAGAAAGGCTTCTGTCACCCAGAGTGGACAACGCTCAAGGTACATAACACTGAGCCACAGTTTGGTGTTACAAAAACAAACCACAGTGAGCATCAGGGTTGTGCACTCCTGCTCCTGCTCCAGTGCAGCTGTGAGGAGAAGCTCAGAAGATTTTGCTTCTATTTTAGATTAATGACAGCTTGCCGTGTCCTTTAAACTCGACAAAATATGATTACTCTTAACAATGGTTTGTTGAAACGAGTCAGTTCCAAACCATAGTTTAGGAAGCTGGCTTGCTTCAACAATCCATAGTTAAGATTAACCACAGTTTAGTGTTTGGAGCTAACGCTAAACTGTGTTTAATTTAAAACAGAAGTGGAAGGTTCCAATCTCTTACTTGTGGCTGTGCTGAAGGGGGCAGGGGAGAGAGTGCTAAACCATGGTTTGACATTCTGTGTGAACCAGCCATTGCATTTCAAAATTGTGACTGTCTTCATTAAGAGTGCTGTAAAATGAAAGCTTTGTTTTTAGGAAGGCTCATTTTAAAGAAATGTCAGTTTGTGGGTCTGCTGTACTTCAAGGTCATATAAGTCCAAACTCACAGGCTTCATTCATGAATAACCAAACCGTGTGGAAAACAGCGTTCCGGCAATAGAACCCACTTAAATCGATGCATCTGAGAATTTTCTTGTCCCATAGTTACAGGCACAGAAGGCATCTGAGTGCTTTAGTAAACATGGGAAATAATAAATAGAGCTATTCAGCTAAGCAAACATTAGCATCATTATAAATAGGAAAAAGCTGCCATGACCAAACTCTGGCACGGAAGGAACAACGCTAGGCAATTATGAAGAAGGTGAGGTTTTTAACTTATGTCGTTTCAACTGGAAGTGGAACTATTTTGCCCCACTCTGTATTTTTAAGAAGGTAAATGTCCCTGCTGGATTTTGAGAAGCCAGCCCATTAGGTATGTGATTTCAGTGCCAGGAGGATCCTGTCTCATGAAGGGAATTGCAGGCAGCTGTTTTACAACCAGAGGAGGAGGTCAGGCAAGTAGAGTTGTAGTAATTTTAGAACCAGCTTTTTTCACTAATATTCACTGTCCTCTCAGAGCCATAAAGCTGTTCCTGTGCATTAGGGACCACTGAAAAGCTATACTTTATTATTTGTCTAGTTATTTGGTGTGCAAACATTTTCCAGTCCTCAGTCACCCTCAGAAATGCTGTGAAGCATTATTACAAGTTAGGGATCTGACACTATTGCCCAAAGCTATGCAGTGATCCACCTGATAAATAGAGATTCGAATCTTGACCCTCCAGCTTCTTGAAGACTGCTAGAGTAGGAGTTCTCAAACTTGTGTGTTTGAGAGGCAAAAGGCAAGTTTCTCTTTCCATATTGGGCATAGAGACCTGACACACAATCCTGGCTGAATCTACACATAGCAGTTTTACCGTTATCATACTGCAGTGATAACTATTGGTTCCCATTGGTGTCATGTGCACCAACAGTTATCACTGCAGTATGATAATGGTAAAACTGCTATGTGTAGATTCAGCCCCTAACATTTTCTATTCATTCATTCATTCATTCATTCATTTCATTTCTATACTGCCCAATACTCAAAGCTCTCTGGGCGGTTCACAAAAATTACAACCCCCAAAATACAACATAATGAAAACATAATATAAAACCTTTAACATACAAAATTTAAAAGTAATTTAAAATAGGTAAAAACAATTAGAATAAAATACCAGGACCTGATTAAAACAATTGACATTAAAAGCTCCATCGTATGCCTTTAAATGCCTGACAGCAGGGGAAAATCTTAACCTGGCACTAAAAATATGACAATGTAGTAGATGCCAAGTGGACCTCAGTGAGGAGAGCATTCCATAATTGGGGGGCTGCCACCAAGAAGGCCCTCTCCTGGCTGCCATCCTCCGAGTCTCCCTTGGAGGAAGCTCTTGGAGGAAGGCCTCAGATGTTGATCGTAGTGTCTGTGTAGGTTCATATTGGAAGAGATCCTCCATCAGGTTTTGCGGCCCTGAGCTGTGCATCTGTACATGCACTTTTTAACACACAGGCAGAGTAACCTATAAATTGGGCTCAAACCTGTTATCACCTGCCTACACATACTGTATAGCCACCTTCTATGCAAGCATATATCCTTCCTCCTTCTAGTGGCAGAGCAAGAAGCTTCAAATGCTCAGAGCATTGCTGAATATATCATCATCATCGTCACATAAGAAGAGTCCTACTGGATCAGACCAAAGGTCCATCTATTCCTGCATTCTGTTCACACAGTGGCCAACCAGCTGTCGACTGGAAAACCACAAGCAGGACATGAGTAAGGATGAGTGAACCCCTTGACATCTGGTCCGGGGGGAGAGGTCTGCCATGGGCCATTTGGGGCCCTGGCATACCTGCCGGAGTTCACGGGGTGGCTCTCCGTCTTTCTAAAAGCCATGATAGGCTAATGGCAGCTGTCGTTAGCCGATTGTGGGAGAATTACAGGGGTTTATGCTGCAGTTTAGATAGAAATAATTGCTTTACAGCTGCAAATGGCATAAAAATGGCTGTTGCAATTAGCCAATAGCAGCTTTTAGAAAGACGGAGAGCCACCCTGTGCAAAATCCGAGGTTGCGCAGGTAAGAAAGGGTCAGCCTGCTACTCACTGTAGCATCCCTAGATATGAGTGCAACAGCACCCTCCTGCCCATGTTTCCCAACAATTGGGAAAGCCTCTGACACTGGAGGTAGCACATAGCCATCAGGACTAGTAGCCAATGATAGCCTTCTCCTCCAGGTATTATCTAACTCCCTTTTAAAGCCATCCAAATTAGTGGCCATCACTATTCCTTGTGGAAGTGAATTCCATAGTTTAACTAAGCACTGTGTGAAGAAGTTCTTCCTTTTATCAGTCCTGAATTGCCCACCAATCAGCTTCATGGGATGACCCTGGGTTCTAGTATTATGAGAGAGGGAGAAAAATGTTTTCCCTATCCACATTCTCCATGCTATGCATAATTTTGTACGCTTCTATCATGTTTCCACTTACCCTCCTTTTTTCCAAGCTAAACTATCCCAGCTGTTGTAATCTTCCCTCATAGGGGAGTTGCTCAAGCCCCTTGATCATTTTAGTTGCCCCTTTCTGCACTTTTTCCAGCTCTACAATATCTTTTTTTTAGGTGTAGTGACCAGAACTGTACACAATATTCTAAGGGCTTCTCCACACCAGTTTTTTTTAATCCCATAACTTTACCAGGGCTTCTGCTTCCAGATTCTTTGCTGGATTAAGATTGGCTCCTTAACATATACTTCCTCTCTTTTTTCTCCCGGAGGTTGCCTTTATCAGCAAGTTCAATAAGTTCCATTATACAGCCACTAGACGGCACCGCTGTTATAGCACAACTCCCTCTTTACACAGACATGCTTTTTTATTACCTCATTATCTCCATTTCAAATAAAACTACAGAAATAGTTGGAAAGCATGAGGGAGGTGCTGGAGGTTGATGACACTATGTAAAGGACCCAGAAACTTCCATGAGTAACTAATCTCAACTGCAGGATAAAAGCCCCGTGTGGATAAGCCCTAAGTGTGGTCACACCATATGTTTATATAAGGGCAGTATGATATTGGCAGTTTTATTCTCAATTCTTTTTCTAATTATGCCTAACATGGAGTTTGTCCTTTTTACACACTGGGTTGGCATTTCATTAAGTGTCCACCACAACCCCAAGATCTCTTTCTTGTTTGGGCACTGCTAGCTCAGGTCCCATCAGGTTACTTGAAGTTGGATTTTTTTGCCCCAACGTGCATCACTTTACACTTGCTTACATTGAACATTCCTGCATTGAGCAGGGGGTTGGACTTGATGGTCTTATAGGCCCCTTCCAAGCCTACTATTCTATGATTCTGTGAACCCCATTTGCCATTTAGAAGCCCATTCTCCCAATTTAGAGAGATCCTTCTGGAACTCCTCACAATCTCTTTTTGTTTTAACCACCTTAAATAATTTGGTGTCATTGGCAAACTTGGCCACTTCACTGCTCACTCCTAATCCCAGATTATTTATAAACAAATTGAAAAGCATTGGTCCCAATACAGATTGCTGTGGAACTCCGCTATTTACATCCCTCCAATGGGAGAATTTACTATTTATTCCTACTCTCAGCTTTCCATTAACCAGTTACTGATCCATAAGAGGACCTGTCCTCTGATTCCATGACTGCTAAATTTGCTCAAGAGCCTTTGCTGAGGAACTTTGTCAAAAGCCTTTTGGAAGTCCAGGTAGAAAGTGTCTACCAGATCACCCCTGTCTACATGCTTATTGACACTCTCAAAAGGTTAGTGAGACAGGACGTACTAATCAGTTGGCCAAGCAGCAGTAACAGTATCCTTTTCCATATGGCTCAATCAAAGTCTGTTGTGTGTGTTTTACTGGCTTGTTCTTGTTGCTCAGAAGCAGGAAATTATAACCCCAGTTCTAGGAATTTGCACATACATGCTGCCATTCCAAACCTGTGGAATTCAAAGTGGCTGATACGGTACTTTGGAGGGGGAACAGGATATCTATTGGTAGATATCCTAGAGATGTCTGATCTGGTCACGGTCACACATGCCTTAATTACATCCTATTTGGACAACTGTAACACAGTTTATGTAGGGCTGCCTCTGGAAACTGTTCAGAAACTTCACCTGGTCCAGAATGCTGTGGCCAGACTGTTACCCAGGGCCAGTTACAGGGAGCACCTAACACCTTTGTTATAACAGCTTCACTGGCTGCTGGTCTGTTTCTGGCCACAATTCAAAGTGCTGGCTATGACTTATAACCCCATATATAACTTGGGACCAGGCTACCTGAAAGGCCGCCTTCTCCTGTATAAGGTTGCCCAGGTTTTAAGAACTTCAGCGGAGGCACTTCTCTTGGTCCTACCATGATCAAAGGCACGTTTGGTGGGGATGTGTGGGAGGGCCATCTTGGTGGCTGCTCCCAAGCTGTGGAACTCCCTGAAGGAGGTTAGGTTGGGTCCCTCTCTGTTTTCCGTCTGCCAGCAGGCAAAGATTTTTTTTATTCAAGCAGGCTTTTGGCATGTAAGTCTGTCTGTGACTAGAATGGGTTTTAATTGGTAGGTTGCTGTTTATCTCTTTTATTGTGTGTTTTTAATATTTTGTTATGTTTTAATTAAGATTTTGTTTCTAATCTGTATTTTATTGTTAGCTGCCTTGAGCACCATTTTTTGGCAGAAAGGCGGAATATAAATAAAATAGATAAATCTTCCCTCCTGCAAAGTTGCTATTTGGCACGGACAAGAAGCTTCCACTGGTGCCAATGGGAGCTTCCCTTCTGGGGCTAACACCAGCTTCAGGAGCGGGGTGGGGGGGATTTTTAATCAGGACTGTGGTATGGAAGGTCACCTTCTCCCCCCGCCCCCCAGTCTGAATCCTAATTCAGAGGGGGCAGAGGCTGCTATTTACATTTCTTAAAAGATTCATGGAACTGCAAGTGATGCCTTTCAACTTATGTGCAGTATGACTTTTAGCAACTTGGTATCTTGATTTAAGTGGTGAGTGTCTCTGACTCAGGAGCCAGAACTAAGCCTGAGGCTTTATAAGGCCAGATGACCCTATTGGCTTCTTGTGTTACCTGATGGTTGTAGCTCTGGCCTGCAACATCAGTCAAACTCCGAAAGCAGGTCAGTCACTCCATCTTTTGGCAAGCTGACATCCACTGAGAGGAAGGTGACTGAGTATCTTCTCCTTAAGAGGAACTGAGAACTAGTCAACAGCCAGGCACAGTATCGCTCAATAGCTTGACTGCCAATGTGAATAAGTGTTCTTATTCAACTCACTGTAAAAGGGCAGTTGAGGTAGCTGGTATGAAATTATAATTCCTCGGCTTAGACAGGATACCCATAATTAGACCACCTTTCCTCATTTGCAAAAGCCTGCTGTGTGATCTTTCCTGACCAGAAGTAATCAGGACTTCAGTGCTCCCTTTCATCTGATGCATGATGACCTCATCGGTGTCTTCATTTTCTGCAGGCATTGCCCCAGTGACTCAGATTGGAAGGATGCTGCTAAATGAACCATCGACACCACTTCCGAAGTGCAGCTCCTCCTCCGGGAAATTCTTTGGAAATTCCAGTGCAGAGTGCCATGTTTGCAGACAGATGAATAACAAACAGCTGCCTTATAGTACTACGCTAAGGGCTGATTGGTACATGCATGTACGTCTGTTGATTTCTCATAACGGGATCACTCGGTGATGACTCGGAGCTGAATTTATGAACTGACTCCACTGAAAAGCACAAGGTGAAGAGAGCTGATATGGAAGTTCAGCCTGTGGTGTTTGATCTGTGATACTACCTTACCCAAACATACCAATATGTCTGGTAGTCATCAAATTATTTATATATTCATATGTGAACCAGCCTTCATTCTTATTTATTTTATTTTATTTGTACCCTGCCTTTCTACCAAAAAAATGGCACTCGAGGCTGCTTGAAATTCATACTTCTACACACAGTATAGTACAGCACAGCATGTAATGATTATTTACTGTACTGTTACCCTTTACTGTACTGTTATGTGTTTGGGGTCAGTCTATATTACCACCAGAGGTACCTTACCATTCAATACTGCTAAGTACAAAGAGACTGAGGATTTCCTCCTATGCAGACTTTCGGGCAAATTACCAAAAGGTTATCTTGAACTGGTAACTGTGGTTCTACAAGGCTTGAGGGGGTAGGAGGAAATGGATCTGGGGGAAGGGTGAATCTAAGGCAAAAGGAGAGCAGGTTTTGTCTTGCAGAAGATCACTGGGCAGCAGAAAGGAAGCAGGGATTGTTTGGAGTTGTGATGTTGTAGGCCTTCATCCTGGGCACACTGTAAATAAACCTTTATAAAAGAAACACCACAAGTCTCTAGTGCCCTCCTTCCAGGAAACTGAAGTCTGCGTAAGCGCTGAAGCCCCTGCAAGTTCTCCCCTCCCAGGACTGGGATGCAGGAATGGTCCCAGCAGGGAGTGATCCATTCTAAATGAGTAGCCCCGTCTGTTACAGCAAAACCAGCCAAATGAAGGCGAATGAAATGCATTGTAGCATGATACAAGAGCCTTCTTCATCAGATGCAACACTGCAGTTGAAATATGCATGTCAACATACACATACAAAAAAGCAATAACAGTCTTTTACTTCTGGACTGCACGGTAACTCTAGCAATGGGCTTCTGTTCCCATAGGAATGGTTGTGTACCTGCCAAGGCTGGTATTTAAATGAGGAACCATTTTTCTTGTCCAAGGTACCCCTGGGTTTCTACTAGTGCTCTTACCTAAGTCCCTGCAAACAGCCTACTTGTCCCCTTTTCATCAGGACGTGGCTACTGCATCTAATACTGGAAGTACATGTGGATACTGGAGGACCAGATCCACACTGGATTGGCTCCTATGCATGAAAGTCAAAGCCTCTGGGTACTTCCAGGTGGACAGCTCCTAGTGCAGCCAGTCAAAAGACATTGCGCAGCTCTTCCATCTTTTTCCTCTGTTCTTTTGTGGTAAGAAGAACAGAGAAGGAAGAAGCAGTGGGAGAACAAAGGAGGGTGACAAATGGAAGACAATGTCATTTGGATGCCCCGTAAAATCCTGTGAACGAGGCGGTGAAATTGTAGGATAAAAGCCCCATCTGGAAGCTGGCCAAGGGACACTAGCACTCACAAGAAGAGAACAGGCAGTGCCAGCATTAGGTGGAGATGCCCAAATAGCAAGTGAGTATAGTGAAATGCAAAAGAATGTAATCAAAAGCAAATCCAGGAAGTGTGGCATGCACTGACAGGGAGATGCAGAGGAAAGCCCCAGGCATGGCATACACAGGAGTGAAAAGGGCAAGGCCTCACTACTCTGTTATATGCATGCCTTTCCTCTGACTGCTTTCTGGTAGCTTCAGAAAGAAATAATATGGGAAATCCCATACCTGGATTCCATCATAGTCCACTGCATAAAACTAAATCCCAATTCCTTGCATAAGGAGGAAGAACAGACAAAGAGAAGGGAGCTGAGCAATGGGAGAATTAAAAAGGGGGAAATGATAAATAGGAAGGAAGGAACAGTGGTTGAAAATCCATCATGAAGATGAAAGGGAAGCAGTCCCATTTTGCAAAAGGAGGAGAAGTTTTGTAGTTTTAAGGTGAAAGCAGGAGGTAAGAAGGAGGAACAATGACGGTGAATGTAGAAGGCAGAAGCATAGCAGGATATTTTTTAAAAAACTGAAGATGAAGAACTGAAAATACAGGGAATGCAAAATGGAAAGGAAAAGGAATGATCCTGCGTTTAGCAACATGATTTTAATGTATTTTAATTCAGATTTGCTAGCATTCCCCTAGCAGATGTCCCCCAAACTGATGTGCTTGAGGGATAATGGAATGTACTGTTGTTGCTGTGGAGATTTGAGTCTTTCTGCTCTTTAATATAGCAGCAGAAGTGCGGAAGCTATATTTATGTAAATAACATGCCTAGGTATGTTTTGCTAAAGGTGGATTTCTGTGAGAAGCTGGTTGACCGATCAGCAGGCAGGAATGCTGTCTTTCTAGGCCAAGCAAGGGTGATTTTAATTCTAAAAATGCATCATTTTCTACTACAACGTTGCCAGGGATTTCTCCTCCACTCTTTTGTCTGTGAATGTGCAACAGATGGGAGGAAATGCCATTTTGAAATGTCAGAGCACCACAGTGAAAAGCACTAAGATATTGATAAAATACTTTGAATCATTTCTCCGTTTAGTACACAGAGGATTCCATTTTCATTCTAGCTTTCCTTGGGCATTCATTTTTGCATACGAGACTATGCAATAACAACGAAGAGCATCAGTGCAATTAATCTGCAGTCTCCAGGAACAGAAATCAGTAGAAATGCTCTAGAAATAAATGGTTCTGAGGAGTCCTAGACTTCAATCGGTTACTTGTAAATGCAGTCCTGTTTGCATCCGTGTTTACTTAGAATTCCCAGCTATTTCAGTGGCTCTTATTCCCAAGTTAGCATATACAGGTTTACAGCTGGCTTGCTTCAGTACAGTCAGTGCCTTCTGCTTTCCCAGCAGCAAAACAAAAAGTGCAATAAGAGTATTACAAGGGTGGGGGGGAAGCAAAGGTAGAAACAGTGACAGTCTGTCAGGTTTGCTGGCAACTGTGTTGGTGACTCTATACCTTATTGAGACCCTTGGCAGCGCCTCTATAGAATCGTAGACTTGGAAAGCGGCCATTTAGGCCATCAAGACCAACCCCCTGCTCAGTGCAGGAAAATAACTGACTTCCTGGTGGTCACTGTCGTTGGCCCCACTGTGGGCCTCTTCACATGGAGCTTTGATCCTACTATTGAGATTGCTCACTGATGGAAGTTTGTGGGTCCTTTAGATGACGCTGTTAACCTCCAGGGCATCTCCTGCACTAAATGCCCTTTTTCCCGTATCAAATTACCCCACTTGTGTTCCGCTTGAGTTCCCTCAAAGAGGAAAAGCCACAAGAAGAGGAGCGAGACCAATGAAACATATGGAAGATTCAGATAAGGGGGAGAAGGAGGGGGGAAAGGAAGCACATGAAAAAGGAGTCTGTTGTGATCCTGCATTTAAAATGGAAGCAGAAAGCCACATTTTAAATTTGGGACTTTAGGCTGGAGTAGGGATGTTCTGGGTGAGGAACAACTTTGCCACTGGGTGTGTTAAATGGCTGCTTGGTTACCTATGGAGACACAGGGGAAAATGTGGAGTTGGCAACTATAGATAGCAAGTGTGAAGGACAGTGCATGAGATTGGGTGCTCCCAGAGATTTGGTGAGTAACTGAAAGAGAGTGCCATCACCTCGGTGCCTTTTCTCCTCCTGCATGCCTCAGCCCAGCTCTCCAGCCTACTTTTTCAAGGAAAAGGGAGTCAGGTGTTTGAACAAGAAAAACAATGGGTGGTGGTGGAGGGCTGGGCATTGATCAGCAAAGTTGGCTGTGTCCACATTGACTTCTCCAGTGCATGGTGGGAGTACACATAGGGGTTTGTGTCCAGTGGGTGTTGCCTTTTATGCAAACTGCATACTTGCCTGTGTCCTCTACGTGGAAGACCCTGCTGCTACCTATTGAGTGAGACAGGGGTGCAGAACCAGCCCTCCTGGGACCCCAATCTGGCCCCTGGGATTCCCCAGATGGCTGTGCCCCCTTCCCCTGGCACTACCTCCCTCCCCCCACACACAATCATTTGGTGGTTTGTGCAATTCGCCCCCTGATTTTGCCCTGACGCGAAATTCAGCCCTTGGGCTGAAAGAGGTTCAACACCCCTGGTGTAAGAGAAGGAAGGTTGTTGAACCAGTGCCCAGGTTTCCCATATCTGACTCTCTGGCTGTGCATTCTGAGTTCTGTGTGGTACTTGTGGGGAGGGAGATGTATGCATGGGTGATGCTCAGGAGTCCTGCTTTGAGGCAGGGACTCTGCACACACGCCCTAATGAACTTGTTTACCTTTGTGAAATGCTTTGTCCTTGCAGCTCCAATTGCAGAAATAGATCTGAAGTTCCTAGTGGGTGCTTGGATTTGGAATCCTAACACAGAGTACCTATAAGCCAAAGTCAGAGAACACGAGTGTTATCCATATGCCCTTCCTTCTTTGGTGTTTGCCTTGGCTGTTGCACAGTGCTCCCTCTGGGCTGAGTGCCCTTTCACCAGAGTTCCCCATCACCAAATTCCCATTTGTGCACTTCACTTCTCACAATTCCATAGACACAATTGGGACCTGCAACAAAATGTTGCAATGGATTCTCACCCCCTAATAGGAGTGCTCTCGTGCAGGGTTCCAACCAGTCAGCCAGGCCTTCCTCTAGCAAGCCATTCCCTCACCCTCACCCCAATTTTCTTTCCTAACTGGCACTCAGCATTGGTCTTTTCTACAAGAAGCACTTATTGTGCACTCATCATTCCCTACCCATGGTTGTTTACTGGTTCTTTATACAACGTTGCGACCCTCCAGTTTAGCTTCTGTGCCTAAAGAGCACTTCGGTGAGTTTTTTTAGAGCAGGAAAATGCAGCATTTAATTGTGAAAATGAAAGAAAGCGCAATTTTCTCTTGTGTATTTGCACTATTCTGCTATAGCACAGCTCCACCTAGAGGTTATATAGTGGAAAAGCAGGAAGGGAAACCCTCATCGTATAGTCTTGGATCTCAATATTGGGACAAAACTGAGAGTAGATACAGTGGATTAATAGCCAATGAATACCCTCATGTAAAAAAGGTCATGATGTGGCTCCTGAGCATGTTCAGACCCCATTGGGCTTTTGGGGGTTGGGTGGGTTGCCCCTTTAATTGCTCTCTTCTCTTCTCTTCTCTTCTCTTCTCTTCTCGTACTTCTGCAAACCTTGGGGTTTTCCCAAATGAGCTATCACCTTCCTCTTGTTTCTCAGTGGCCCAGTTTTAGCTGCATTTCTGTCGACACCCCCCCCCCCTGAGTTTGTTATTAGAGGGAGTGATGGCTGGACACTTGGTTAGTCATAATTCTAACATGGTTGGGAGAGGAGGAAGCTGCTTCCATTGACTCCACTGGATGTATTTTTAGTTACAACACCTGTTTTGTAGCCGTAACTTTGTGCTGGCAGAGGAGTTGGGGGCCTCTGCTGAGGGCATGTAGGACTCCAGCTACACTAGCCACTCCTCCT
Source organism: Heloderma suspectum (assembly GCF_057233095.1). Lineage (NCBI taxonomy): Eukaryota > Metazoa > Chordata > Lepidosauria > Squamata > Helodermatidae > Heloderma > Heloderma suspectum. Next base: position 267,062,748 of record NC_139459.1, on the reverse strand, counting down.
CAACCATGCCCTAACCCCACCTTTTCCCTTCATGTTACCATTGTTCTGCTTCTACTGGCCTGGGCTACATCGGGTTCAATGTCCTTGCTATACTGATGCTACATAACTATGCCAATATAACTGGGTTTCACCAGCACCTGGGGATTTTGTTTTGATTTAGCATAACTGAAAGGTAGTATCACGTAGGGCTTTTCTACATGAGGCTTTTAATGCTCCACTTTACCAAAGCTTCTGCTTCCAGATTCTTTGTGGAATTAAAGTTGGATCCTCTACACATGTTTTTTCTGTGTGTGTGGTCCCCCCCCCCCGTTCTCTGCCTTTCTATACGTTCCATAACATAACCGGTAGATGGCACTGTGGTATAGCAGAATTGTGCAAATACACGAGGGTTTCATGCTGCCATTCCCAGATATACCAGACTTTCCCCAATATTAAATCCACCCCCCCGCTTGCTAAAATGGTTGCAAAGAATGGGAGAGGACCTGAAAGGTGATGATGTTAGGTACAGCACCCGCAGACTACAGTGAGTGAGGAATCATGAGTGCACAATAAATGCCTCATGTAGAAAGGCTCTTAGTAAAAGTGGTTCAGGTAATTCTATATGACTTCTTGTAGAGCCAAGAGAGCCAGAACCAAGTCTCTTCAATTTTCCGGTATAGAAAGACAAGGCAGTTTTAAAACATCTGGTTCTTAATGAATCTGTATATATGCATGCACATATGTGAACTGTATATATTAAATTCCACTGTTGTATTTGTGTGGTTTCCTCATTAGGTAAAAGAATTTGATTCTGATGAGCCATCAGATTTCAATCAAACAATTCCTGAAGGCTTGTTTTTAACACCATTCAAAATCTTTGCCCAGTTCTAGCTCAACATCAATGCTGGAGTTCTGTTGCTATGCCCTCCCATTCTCTCTCTCTCTCTGGTTTTTAGTTTTGTTTTGTTTGAGACAGCTCTTGTACGCCAAATTCAAAGCAGCTTTTGTGACTTGTGCATTTCCAAATTAAGGGTGTGCCTGATACCATCAGTTTGTTTCATGAAAACAATGAAATAATTGCTTATTCAATGGACTCATAATGGTGATTAGCTTGTTGCTGCATTAGAGGCAGTATCATAGACACAACTACTCCGTATCCCGTTACTAAAACCTAATTTGATCCAATATTGTTAGCTGGGATCAAAATGTACCTCTACAGCCTCCAAACCATAAAACATGCTTTTAATGTAATGGCTGGAAAAATGGTTTTGGAAAATTCAAGCAGACCAGTGATATTACTATAAAAATCCTGCTACGATTGCTATATTTCCATCAGTATTAAAAACATATCTCCATCTGTATATGCAATGGCTTCTCACCCCCATGTCAGTTATTTCATGCTGGCATTCCAAGTTGAGCTGCAACTGGTCATTTAATTTTTCATTATTTTAAAATAGGCTGCTTCTCTGCTGCTCTGACTACAGGGTTATTATTATTAATTGCCCTTAAAAAAAATCAGGTTTTACCAAAGCTTTACCTTGGGGCTAGGTTTGTAAGTATTTCCTCATTAAAAGCCTTGGCAGCCCTGCTCAATCCTGCAGGCCAACATCAATAGTTACAACAGCACTTGTGTGTTTATACAGATTTCTGCCTTTCCACGGTTATGAAGTTTAAGTTTGACATAAGGGAACTGTGTTTATACTTGAGAAGTGCATTTTTGTAGTGCTTACTTTGTGGAGTTAAATTATGTCAAACACCATATGACAGAAAAGGGGAGGAGGGATAGAAAGAAAACAGTCAATTACATTGCAGACTGGGGGAAATGAGAGTTTAGTGCAAGTTTGTGGAACCATATTGTACATGACAGTTAGCATACCAAAGAAGACACAAAAAGTTGACTCTCAAGGAGCACTGACAACTCTTGGAACCCTGAAACACACAGGAAGCTCATCACAGCTAGGATTTAGAGGTCATGCACTGTATAGGCACATGCATTTTTTTCTGAGAACTGTCTCAGGACCAAACTTCATGTTAAACACAAAGGATTGTATCTGACCTTGACTGTCCGCCAATGGACACACCCACCCTGCACCCTCCCCATAAAATCTGCTCTGGAAGTTTGGGGGATTCTCCAGAGCAGATTCTGAGGGCACACAGGGGGAAGGAGAGCAAGGAAATGTCCCGGTGCTGGATTTAACCCAAATGCATATAATTGTAGGCTGACGGCCATTTTTGTTGTTGTTCTAAAAGTCACTTCAGGTTGGTGCTACTTATAGCACAATGCTGAGGGAGGGGCTTAACTCACCCCCTCACACACACACTATTCTTTCCTCCAGGGCCCCGGTTTGGGAGTCTGTCTGACCTCAACTAGTGATACTGCCTTTGGCGTTGGCTGGGGGGTGCAGCACTGATAGGAGGAAGGGAAAGTTGTGCCATATCTGGAGGACCAGACCTGCACATGATCATGCTTTGTTTTTCCCCAAATTAAAGTCAGCACGTTGCTTTGGGATGATTTTTGAAATCTCCATTTCTGCCCTGAAAACAGCCTGCTAAACATGTCAACCCAGAAGTAATTCCCACTGACTTCCACTGCACTCAGCATGGAGCTGAGACACGGGTGGGGAAGCCTATTGCTTTGAATCTCCGCTTTTCCGTAGGAGCGCACCTTTGCATACTGTTAATGACTTTAACGTGCTTTGTTTTTCCCAAATGAGTCTTCAAGTCAGCATGACTTCTGTTCTTTTGAAATTGCCACTTCTGCCCTGAAAATAGTCCATTAAACATGCCTACTCAGAAGTAATTCCCATTGACTTCCACTGCACACTCAACATGGAGCTGATTTTTTTTTTAAAGGGAGCTTGTTGATGCTGCAAGACTCTACCCACATATGCCCAAGCTAATGCCATTTTTCATGCAGTCCGCCACGCAAAAGCAGTTCTCTTCTTCTCCTTCTCCGTATATGCCATTTTAATTGGCAGAGTGTGCCACAGGAGGTGCAAATCCGATTTTATGAAAACACGTTTTTTAAATGAATTGTGTTGGAAAGCATCTCCATGTAGATGGGCCCCAGCTTACTCTCCCCCAACCCCGACCCCGTGGATTTCAAATAGATGTTGTCAAGGGCAAAATATTTAATGAGAGGAGGAAGTGGTTTGGAGGAGAGAAATGGCAACTTAGGGCAAAATGCTGAAGGAGGGAAGCCACCTGAAGGCGATTTGGAGTGGAAAAACAGGGAAGAGTACTTCCCCACTGCTACTTCTCCACTATCAATGGCACCCTCCCAAAGTGGTAAGTAAAGCAACAAAGCCATCAGCTTACAGGTACATGTATTTTCATGAGAGAGATATTTTGAATAACCCATTGAATGGGACATGCCAGCAGTTCCAATACAAAAAAGCTCACCACCATCAGTTCTTTACTGTTTTTAGATCTTGGGTTCTAAAATAAGACTATATTCTCCATACGCTAGATCCCTGCTCAGGCATTCAGTGTTTGGGCTTAAAGAACACATGTTTAGGAGAGCGGGGATGAGCACGCCAGCTCCATCGCTCCTCCGTTGCCATCGTCATCATCCTCCATGTGTTGAGGGTGAACTTCTGCATGTAGATTCCCCACACAATTTTCAATCTTGATCTTCCAGGTTTCTAAATCATGTGGGGAGACTACAGCAGTCACCCCAACCTGGTACCCTCCAGATGTGTTGGACTACAATTCCCAGCATCCCCCAGCCAGCCTACATGGATACAGAAGGCCACCCACTGTAACAATTCATTCTCGCTACCCAATATATAAGGATGGTGATGGGGAGGCAGTGTTAACACGCTCATCCTGTCTCCCCACCGCCATGTTTTCTGTAAACCCTAAAGCTGAACACCTAAATAAGACTAGACATATATGTGTATTACAGAATTAAACTGCTTTAACTGCCATTTCGGATTCTTTGGGGAGGAAGCAGTTCAAGTGGCACAAAGCCAATGCGCGTTTGTTGTGTATACAGGGCCAAAGAGTGTTAGGTATCAATTAGTTCAAGAAGTTGCATCTTGCCTCTGAACGGTTTGCACATTTTATGAGTGTGAATGTGTACTCCCCCAAGGAAGCTCTGAGAGGATATTCCAGAGAATTATATGTTACTCTGCTTTCTTTAGGGAGGAATTAGTACTCCTTCCTATTGGCAACAAAGGAATTCTGGGAAGTAAAGAGAGGGCTCCTACAAAGGAGTCTGTATACCTATTCCTTTCTAATTTTAACTCCTTTTTTTATCAATTGTTGACCCAAAAGTAAATCACTGCTGGCTCCATGGAAAATTCAGTGCATGGTAGCGATGGATGCATAGCCAGTGAACTGGCTGATGCACTCTTCCATATTTATGATTCCATGTTTATCCCACCTTTCTTCCATGGAATCCAAGGAGGCATAATATAGTTCCCAGGGAGTCTCCCATTCAGGGTCTGATCATATCCAGATGAGCAGTTTTAGCAAGTCTGCTTTAATTTTCAGTTCATTGTGAGACATATGGAAAACCTTACAGCATGGGCTGAAAATAATTTGGTCTTCAGTGAGAACTGGAATACAAACATGTTAAAGATTTGCCAAACCAAATAATGTTCATGTGAATATTGCCTTGATCTGTTTTCTGCAGCCTGTTGTGCATATAAAAATCTTGATTTTGTTTTTGTTTTGTCTAACCATTACATTTAAACTTCATTTCATGGTAGTGGTTTCATCAGCCTGTTTCTTAATGATCAGTTTACCTTTCGTCAGCTTTAAAATTAACTGCTGAAGCTGATCTTTTGTCCTTCGGGAGAAGAATCAATTTGCCGGGTTAATTTTAAGTCAGTTTTTCAAAACACTTCAGCTTGCATTGAAGGACTGCCCCGTGCATAACGGGTTGAATCCAGCACCAACATTGTGGAAGTGGAAGAACGCAACTTGTAGAATGGGACTTCTATGTCCTCCTCCCCCCTGCAGCCGCCCCTCTGAATCTGCTCTAGGGGGTTGGGGGATCTTCCAGAGGAGATCTGGGGGGATGCGGGTGGCTGCAGGGGCAGAGGGGAAAGGATGCGGAAGTCCTGTTCCGCAAGCAGCATCCTTCCACTTGCACCATGCTGATGCTGGATCCACCTCAATGAATTTTGCTTGTAATGGTTTGGCGCTGTCTTGGTCAGATGACCACATTTTAGCAGAACCTTGGCTATAATTATCAACTTGCTTGACTCAAGATACCAGTCTGCGGTGGAACATATTATGCTCTGCCCCAGTAAAACATCACCTATGTGATAGTGGTGTGCTTTCTTGTATTCGAACGACTGCTGGCAATGTCAAGACAAAATCATGGTATTTCAGTAGTTTTACAGCCATCCTCTATACATGTTTCCTTCAGCCATTATCAGCACTTACACATTTCTATTAAAAACCTGAAAGCTTAGTTTTCCTAATGCATTGTCCTTTGTTGCCCACACATAGTGTATTTTGCAAGCCTTCCTGTTGTACACTGTTTACAATGTGTGTGGACTTCCTTCTCATATAATAACTCAGTTGATTTTTGGGTAAGCTTTTAAAAAAACAAAAATCTGTGCATATGTTGTGGATCATTCAAAAGGCAATGCAATCCCAACAGTGTCATGAACATAATTAAAAAGACTTCCCCGTATTCATCCATGTGAGAACAGACTTAGAGGACAATTAGGTCAGGAGTGAGCAAACTTTTTTTCCATTCAGGGTTGCATTTCCTTGAAGATAACCTCTCTCAAAATTGTAACTATCCCACTTTGTTTTTTGCCCTTTAAGGGGGGGGGGGAGGGGAGAGAGAGAGAGAGAGAGAGAAACAGAAACAGTGAAGGATGGTAATGATTTTAAGATTAGGCTCTTGGTAACTGCCTCAGACTTTGTGTAACTTGGCTTCCCTTAGCCATTTCAAATCCCTGCTCAGCCATGAAGTTCACTGGTTGGCCTTTGGCAACTTACTAGAGGACTGAAATCATGTAATGTGAAAACATTATTTGTGTTAACCATAGTTAAGAATTCACACCATAGTTTCAGCTTCTAGATCTGAGGTGGGCACTTGTGGCCCTACAGATGTTTTGACCTACAACTCTGATCATCCCTTACCATTGGCTACGCTGGCTAGGGCTGATGGAAGTTCTAAGCCAAAACATCTGGAGGACTACAAGTTGCCCACACCTGTTCTAGATATACAAGAGGCAAACCTTACGTTATTATTGGTTTAGTAGGGCTGCTTGTGTTTTTGTTTCCCATCAGCTTAGGACTTAGCCTTTTAATTTCTTATGTTCACCATCTCCATGGCGCAGCAGCATCTTGAGGTGGACCAATCCCCATTTCCATGATTCAGCAGCCCCCTGAGGGTGGAAAAATGGCTCTAACTGTGTTTTATTGGTGATATGTGATTCCGACATAAAAGCAAATCACAGTTAGCACACACTGGTTTGAAAACCAGCTTCAGGCTGTAGCTTCAGATCCTGGTTTGTCAACATCCAACAGACAATAGTTTGTGGGCAGACTCAGGTTCAGACATTAAAATAAATCATGGTTCCATGTTACTTCTAAACCCAGCCAATGGGGTAGATTTGACTGAAAGATAGAGGCCTGATTCAGATGTAACGCTAAACCATAGTTCAGCATCATGTGAATGAGCCTGCTTAAGCCTCAGGCTTGGGTGCTCCCCCTCCCCTCCCCCTGTGCAGCCATAAGAAAGAGGTTGGAAGCATCTACTTCCAGTTTAACACAAACCAGTTTATTGTTATGGAAAAGGATAAACTGTGATCGGTTTAAACTATAGTTTATTGAAGGGACCGCGGTGGATTAGTGGTTAAGATGCTGAACTGCAGACTGGAAGGTCGGCAGGACAGCAGTTCGAGACCCGAGTGCCACGTGACGGAGTGAGCTCCCGTCTTCAGGCCCAGCTCCTGCCAACCTAGCAGTTCAAAAGCAGGAAATTGCAAGTAGATAAATAGGTACCGCTTCGGCGGGAAAGGTAACAGCGTTCCGGGCACCTCAGTGTTCAGTCATGCTGGCCACATGACCACGGAAACATCTTCGGACAGTGCTGCCTTTTTGGCTTAGAAATGGAGATGAACACCACCCCCTAGGGTCGGACACGACTGGCTGGGGACATCTTTACCTTTTTTATAGTTTATTGAAACAAGCCAGAATCAAACCATGGTTTATGATCATGACTTGTTAATAAACCATAGTATATACTAACCACAATTTGTTTTCCTTTTGGATGTAATGATAAATTGTGGTTAGTGTTAAACTGGGAATTGAAGCTTCCAGTCTCCTGGTCATGCCTGCAACAGGGGAGGGGAAGCTTGCCAACCCAAGGCTCAAGCTGGCTCATTCACATAACACTAAACTATGATTTAGTGTTACATCCAGCTAGGCCAACTATCCTTTAACTTAACCTATCCCAGGGTTGTTGTAATTATTTTAAAAAATGGGAAAACCCCATGTACATCACCCTGAACTCCTTGGAAGAAAAGCTGAATACAAATATGATTGTGGTGATAAAAAGCAACAAGGGTTAGTTTTTGCATGACAATAAAGCAATGAAAACTTGGGAAATCTGTTCTTTAAAATTATTTGGAAAGGCTTTTGGGAGAACAGGGAGAAGTGAATTTCTGTGCATTAAGTATGGAGGAAGAATTAAATTTTTGCTGTCCATGTGTTGGCATAGCTGTACATTCCACATTACTATTAGTTTCTTCTCTTCTGGTCTGTTCCTGTTCATTCTGCTTGCCTCTCTCTCTACCTTGCTGGCAAATTTGGCCCAAAGTGTTGATACCTGTCACCACTGAGACCAGGGTATATTTTATTATTTTGGTAGACTGTTTTTATTTGGAGCAGAAATCTAATTTCCTACAGCTGTAAGTTATCTTGCTTTTTATAGATCTGGCTTGGCAGGCTAAGTCAGAATATGAAGGAAAGAAGTATCCAGAAGAATAAGGATTCATTTGTAACGGCTGCACTGTGGGTGGGGAAATGAGAAAACATGCAGAAGGGAGGAAAAGGCATAAGAAGGACAAATTTGTGTCTGCTGCAGGTAGATAATGATGGAATGGAAATATGATGGAAGCATGCAGCAGGTACAGTTTGAGTTTTAAAAGGGGGGAGTTTGGTATAGGAGACACTAACAACATTGAGAAATGCCAATGGAAAGCGGAGAAAGTGTTCTAATGCTTTAACTTTGGATATCAAACTCACATGAATAGGAACACTCAAGTGACATGTGTTTAATGGAAAGCTTAACATATAGAAGAACTGCACAAATTTGCAAGAAGGCTTTAGATGTTCTCCTTGATGGGAACCAATGTAAACAATGCTTGTTTTTCAAAAGCCAGGACTGTGACATGGCAACATGTTATTGTGTAAGGGGACTTCCAGATGAATGGCCCCTGGTGCTACCAGTCAAAAGGCACTGTGCAGCTACTCCATCTTTCCTTCCTGAACATATTTTTTTCTAGTATGAAAGAAGCTGTGGAAAAATGTGGGATGATTACATATGAAAGATGTCACTTTGAGCCCCATCAAATTCTGTGAATGAAGCAGGACGATTGCAGGATAAAAGCCTCATCTGGGAGCACCCTTATTTTTGGAAGAGGATAGGAATATGGTGACAATTAAACCATGCATATGCATGGCTATGGAAAGAAAATAACAGGGCTGACTAGAGGTGAGCCAAAGAGGCCCCTTTCCACATCAGTGAGTCCCAGCAGTCACTCCTGTGGGAAATGTAAATGGCTCCCAGACCCAGCCACCTGTCATGGGGGCTCAGAGCAAACATTAGCAGTGGGTCCTGCTGCCTTAGCAACTTCCCCAGGATGCCAGTTCTGAGAAATAATCCAAAATATTTGGGCAAACAGCATTCTTAGTAGAGGAATACTCTTAAGAAAAGACTGCCTGATAACCACGTATTGTAAATGACAAAAACGTGCACAGGACTAGGCAGAAACAAAGCAACTTGCAGTGCAGGCATGGGCAAATTTCCAGCCTGCATTGTGGCTGAGTGGGGCATAACTGCTTTCCTAATATCTCCTCTCTCCATCTCATGTTTAGTGTTCTATTTTCCAGCTGTTAATTTCATTAAGGTATTAAAACTGCCTTGCTTCTCACACTTAGCTGTAACTGAAAATGCATCTGAAATGCGATCATGGCATATTACTTAGTTCTATCAGGATCCTTTGATCAGCATACTGGAAACTCGATGGATTCCAGTATGCTGATCTTTCAGATACAAAGATGGCATCGATATGAAATTGCTAAATTGTGCTGATCCCTGGCTCCCCCTTCCTCCCTCAGTTCTTTTCTGGAACAAAGAACTGAAGTAGTTTTAAAGGGTTACGTAACTGCCATTATCAGTACGCTGCCATTATCAGTTAACAATAAGTATCATTATCAGTTAATTCATTGAGGAAAATAGAGCAGTTCTCTCTATGGTAACAGGAGTGAAATGTATTGCTTTAACTGTTACCTGGGGAGGCGGTGGGCTCTCCCACGCTGGAGGCCTTCAAGACGAGGCTGGACAGCCATCTGCCAGGGATGCTCTGACTTGGATTCCTGCACTGAGCAGGGGGTTGGACTCGATGGCCTTGTAGGCCCCTTCCAACCCTTCTGTTCTATGGTTCTATGATCTCTTGGCTAATACTTTCCTGATAGTCCAGTGATTTACAGTGTAATCTTATGCTCGTCTGCTCAAAAGTAAGCCCTGTTAAGTTCAATGGGGCTTACTCCAAGATAAGTGAGGTTTGCAGCTTTAATGTGTACGTAAATACCAACATTAAAGAACCACAAGCCATCATTTTTTTTGGGTGGCAGCAGTGTTATGAATGGATTAGCAACAGTATTTTCACACTGAATTTTTGTTCAGTACCAGTGGCACTGGTTGCCAGTTGGGCATGTGAAGCCTGAAATGGGAGATTCCATGTCTCTATTCCAGCGAACAGACACATCTGGGACTGAGGTCTGCTGCTCTGCCTCTGATGGCCATCCAGCTTCAAGGGAGAGGTGAAGCTGGAACTAGCCACAACATAGGATACCATACCTTATCCATATTGCCTCAGTAACATGCCTGTCTATTAATTAATTAATTTACAGCATTGATACCCTGCCCTTTAGCCAAAAAGTCTCCTACAAGCCAAAAAGTCTCCTACTTATTCCTACAAGACTGGCTTGTAGGAATAAGTAGCATAATAGTCCCTGCCCTGGGGCTTACAACCTAAGCTGTAGCCCTTAACAGGTGTGACGTCCCAGCATTTTGGAGCTTGAGTGAACATGAGGAACCCTTCATACAGCCTTCCCCAACCTGTTCCCCTCAGATGGTTTGGACTTTAGTGCCTGTTGGCCCCAGCCAGCATGGCCAATTGTCAGGAATGCTGGGAGTTGTAGTCCAAAACAACTGGAGGGTACAAGGTTGGGGAAGACTACTGTGTGTTTTTTGTTAATAGAATCTAGACTTTGTTTCCAAACTTTCACACAATTTTGTGCACTATATTTTGGCCAAGACATGCCACACGTCCTTTCCAAGTGCCAACCCATCTGTGAGATTTATTTTAATGCAAAGTTCTAAGATCTGCCCCGCCTGATTCTCAGGTCCAGGCTAGATAAGACATGGAAGATGCAAATCCTACCAGAGGAAAGGGTGTGCTTAACCCTTTCATGGCAGGTTCTTCTTCTAGTCAAAATCACTGCATGAGATGATTTTTCCTGTACAAGGGAAAAGATACTGTGTATTTTCCTCCACAGGTGGGAAAGCAGCTGAAGAAAGCATGCAGGCTGCGGAATGCTGGGAGTTGCACGACTTTTTTCCTGTCTAAACATGCATAGGATTCCACCCTAGAAGTGTCAAAGAATGTGGACCTGAAAGAACAACATATGTTTCTAACCAGTAAGCTGGAGTGCTGTTATTGATTTATTTAAACAGATTAAGAGGTTTCCAGGATTAATTCTCACTCCTCCTTTTCCTTTCCCAGGAGGCCATGAAGGTGGCTGCCAACACTGACCGTCTTCAGGAATTCCAGACAGCTCTCTTGTAACTTCATCCATCACTGGGATGGGGGAGAAAATAAGGTGGATAATTTTTCCCCATCAGCCTCTAATCTCAGTGTCTGACTGATGATTGTTTGGGCTTGCTTTTCTTTGGGATTTATGGAAATGTGAAAAATGATATTTGGTTTACAGCAAATGTTAGCTGTCATGTGAGAGTTGACAATCCCAAGAAAGGCTTTGTATTCGCTGTGTGTAGTTATATGGAATGGTGTGTGTGTGTGTGTATGGGGGGGGAGCACATGGAGTAGGTGTTGTGCCTGTGTGGGATCTATAAATATGTGCAGGAATATGAAAATCTTGTATTTTGTATGCTAGCATTCTTTGTGACCTACATGTGCATTTAAAATATAAATGGGTGTATCTGGAATAGTATGAACATCTTTCATCAGCTAGAACTGTAATTTCTTCAGCACTTACTCAACAGGATATTCATTGCTGAGTTAGTACTCTAAGGAAATCTTAGTATTTTCTCTCTAAATATAATATGAAATTAGATTCTACTCCATGCTAATGCATTTCATTTTTCTAATAGAACCAGTTCTTTTTCATTTAGTACATACATGTGTAAAGGTCAGAATAAAAGTGTTCTATGCTTGCCTTTAAACTGAGGCAGATTTAATGGTGTAGCTGGGGAGATACAGATTTCAGTCTATCTGTAAACGGGGTGTAATCCCCATAGATTTGCTCTTGGCTCAGACAAGGAGGGGGTGGAGAAGATGCCCCACTGAGCATAAATTGATAATCTGGAGAAAAAAAATCATTGGTGCATAGTCATCAATTTGCAGAGGGAAAAACATCAGTGTGAAATTTTATTTGGAAAACAAAATTCATTCATGGTAAGTTTTCAAGCCATTCCTACCCAATCTGTGGCATTTAATTGTGAAAGCAAAAGAAAGCAAAATTTCCTCTTGTGTATTTGTGCTATTCTGCTATACCACAGTGCCACCTAGAGGTTATATAGCCAAAAAGCAGGAAAGGAAACGTTCCTCGGATAGTGCCCGAATCTCAATTCTGCCACGAATCCAAAATTAAATACAGCAGATTAACAGCTAATTAACAGCCTCATCAGTGTCTGAAGCCAGTAACAAACAAGATCGGACTTTGCCCACTTCCATTTCAGCATCTCACTATCTCTCAGAAGAAGTAAAGAAGAGAGAACAGTGGCTTTGATAAAAATGGATCTAGAGGAAGGCTGGTTAGCTAGTAAAGATGATGCTGTTAGTAATCTATCTCATGATGATGTTCAAATGAATGAATATCAGAGGAAATATTTTGAAGGGGCCTGAGCAGTTAATAACAAAGCTAACCCAGAGACACTGAGATCAAAGAAAAGAAATGGAAATATGATATAAGGTCAAGAGCTTTGTTTCCTTTTGCTTGCCAAAGAAATTTCACATAGCAACTCCCACCCCCACCCCTCAAATTGACTTTGATACTAATGATTTTTTTAAATGCAAGTCTAGAATAAAATGTGTTGTTCAAAGAAATACATTATTTGGATATTCTGTCAAAAGAAAGGAAATAAACAAATAAACATTATGGGTTGGATCCAAAATCTGCCTCTGTGGACAGACAGGCTCCACTCACAGATGATGCCTATGCCTGATGTTTGGGGTTCCCCAACCCTCCTCTCCACACCACAGCTCACCCCATTCAGCAGGGTATCTTGACTCTCTGTGTAGCATTTTCAGGGGGCTGGAGGGGCTGCTGTGGGAAGGAGGCGGTGGGCAAGTCCACTTCTGCCAGTGCAGTTGATCCTGCATAAATCTGGATCCAACCAACTGAATGTTTGTGTATGTTCTGCTCTCACGAATCACATCTTATATTATGCAAATATTCTGTTTTGTTTTTTGAAAAATAATTTTTTTCTGAAAATCTTTCCATCTCTCAAGTTTGATTTTTTAAAAAAAGGCAGTACAACAATACCTGTTGAACCCACAGAATTAAAAACAGGTGTATTTCCTTTATGAGTTACTCTCACACTTAACACAACTCTGATGGGATTATTTGGTATTGCTGCTTTCTAATAGAAAGGCAGCTAGCAGAGGAAAAACTAAAAGGCAAAACAGAATGAGCATTAACCAGTCCCACATGCACACAAGTCTAAAATAAAAGGAGACCACACTTTTCTTTAGTGAAGAAAAGAAAAAAAGTTTTCCTCACACATCTTCTTGCATAAAGAACCAGGTACAGAGTTTAGTTTCAGACAAAGTTTGTTCAGTCCAATTCTTTGTGTTCTATAACACTGGCAGGAGAGAGAGGAGGCATGCATGCCCTCTGCAATGGAGGAAGGTGGGGGGGAGGGAGGAAGGGGAGGAGCAGGAAATGATACACTGTAGGCTATAGAGATCCTAAGGTTAGTTATGCCACAAATTCCCATGCCTTAACGAGCTAACTGCAACACTGCCCCCTTCCTGTAACTTGCAGATGAGGTTGCAGTATTCCCAACTCGTGGCTTGCTTAGCCACTGGAATGTGAGAATGTATCTGTAAGAACTGAAATGTGACTGTGTTGCTGTATTATCATGCACGGTATGCCAGAATTCTGGAGAAACCTGGCTTAGTGTAAATGAGCAGTGTGCTGGTACATTTAGCCCATTTGCTTCTGCTTGGCCTCTTCTGCCAGCACGAGCAGCTAAATTAACCAGGAATGAAATGCTTAGAATGTCACTGTCATCCAAACAAGGGGCTCCTGGCTTGTTGTGCCCCTCATAAACCAAGACCACAAACTAGAGTTTGTCCTTGGTTTTCAGTTCCAAGAGTCCCAGATCAGGCAACGTGGTGGTGAGGGGTAAGCCAGATTTCTCAGGGGTTCAGCCTACCATTGTGTGCAAACATGGCCAGGTGCCTGTTGGATCCTTCTCACATGGTGCCAGGAAGCTGTCCATCATGAAGTGACTATAAAAATATATTGATCTGGGGGTTGGTGGGGGGTTTAATGCACTTTAGCACAGCACAGTACCTCCCAAAGCCTAAGGTTAAAAACAGTGGATTCTGTTCCCTTATTAGCTTAGCTAGGGAGTTAACAGAGGGATTTCCTGAATTTTTATTTATCTTGAAAACTGCATTTTGCTAGCAAACCTTTTTTTAATGTGCTACTGGAAATTCTCTGATTAACTTAGATGTACTCTTGCCTGACAGAAACAAATGTGAGTAGTTGAGCTGTGGATCTCTCAGTTTGACAGCAATTAATGAAAATGCTGACAGTCTTTTTCTTTGAATTTGGAAATACAGCAAATGATCTTACTGCCACAAAAATCTCTGCAAATTGCTTGGTGGCTTTGGTTCTAAAATGTTTTATTCACTTCTTCTAAGGAGTAAGCCACTCCTTCATGAATAAATGGGAAATACTTCAAAATTTTGTTGGAATTGCATGCTGCTTTTTAGATTATTATTCCAAAGGAACTCAAGGAACATGTTTTCTTTGATGAATTCTGTACAACCTAAGCACATGAAGTCCAGAGTGAAAAAATGAGGAACATTTTTTTCTTAGAAAAATGCTCTGTGAGCAAAAGGGAAGAGATGTGAAGTAATATGCAAAATAAAAGCCATTTAGAAAGGTCAAAGAAATCTGCCTTAGCCAGACTCATGATCCTGACATTAGGAATCTGAAAGAGGCCATCAGAACATCCCTGCTGTTGTGAAATATGCATTGTGGTTAATTTTGCTGTCACGTTTGCCAAAAAAGAATCTGATGTTCCAGAAACAGCTGAAACTCTAATCCAAGCTTGTAAGAACTAAAGAGGCATTCTTTCCCCTTGCTAGATTGTGGGCTGATGTTTGGTTAGAAATTTTCACAGCACTTCCTAGTCTTTGCAGGTACAACTGTGGGATACACCTTTCTGATGCTGTCTTGTTTGTTTCCTGACTTTGGCCAGACAATAAAGGATACCACCAAATGAATATATGGAGACTAAATACACAATTTCCAGTTCCTACATAATGCACATACAGGGTACCTCTGCCAGTTCACACAGTTCATTGGTGAAGCAATCTTGAACTGGGATCTTGAACTGGGCCCTCTGACAGCAACACCCAGCCATCTTACTGTCTGTGTCACTGCGATAGCTTGCTGGAGGAGGAAGCAGTTCTCCTACTGTCTGCTGTATAGGGCAAACTCCAGGTTTGCATGGACCCCAAGGAAACGATGAGCAGAAATCTGAGCTGAGCCAGGAATAGAAACTTTGGGACATGACAGTTTAAAGGGATGCCAAAGAAAGTGCCATTCACTACAGCAAGCTGCCATTGAATTTCCTCACAACACCTACTAGCTGCCCCACCCCTGTCACCAGCCCTCCTTTCTCTTTATTATCCCCCCCATCACTGAGCCCACTTCCTATACACACCCAAATTGCTCAGCCTTCCTTCTCTCTCTCCCCCCATCACTGAGCCCCATGAAGCGATAGGCCACTCAACAGGCAGAAACAGTGACAGGACATGTGGCAGGGACAGCAGGAAGGCAGGCCATTTACAGGAGGTGCAGGCCTGGAGGCACTGAGAAGATTTCCAGGTGGCTGCTGTTGGGCCATTCTGGCAGAAATCTGAAGTGAGGCAGGAGCTGGGAACCAGAAGCTGTGGGACAAGCCAGTACTCAGGACCAAAGAGCAAGCAGGAGCAAGCCAGAAGTCAGGACCAAGCAATAACCAAGGATATAGGAACACACCAGAGCTCAGCTCAAGCAAGCTTTAGTTGGAACAGGAAACACTCTTGCTGGCTATCCTTGACCTTGCCTTATGACTGAACCTCTACGCTACTGAACTCTGGAGTCCTGCTTGAGTCTTCTTTTTGGACTGCATTTCTGCTTGTCTACTCTCCCATGTTTTGACTTTTCCTGTGCCTCAGACCTTTCCTCTGGAAACCACATTCTTGCCTGGTAATACTGTGCTCTGACCATTGCCTGTACCCTAACTACTCCTGCCTTAAACAGATTCCATACTGGACTGATACCGCTGTGCTTGGCTATTTGCCTGCCTATTAACTAGCCTGTTGGCTTTGCTCCTTTATTTGATAACACAGAGTCTGAGCAGGACAACAGCCCAGCAGGAACCCACTGGGCCAATTCACATGTGCACGGTGGGAGGGTGGTTAGGGTAACTATGGAGGGGAAGGGTTAGTGAAACCACAACATGTGGGCCCATCACACGACTGCGGAACCACACAACACCATGTGGTTCCACTCTCCCCCCCCCCGGTAGTTACCTGCTATCTCCCCGGCATGTTTACTGTGTATCCCGACATCCTCCGCAGTGCGAAAGGGCTCCCGGTGGCCACTCCAGCGTCTCAAATGGCCATGCGACCATGGAGGCTAGAGTGTTGCCCATGGTAGCGGCCACTCTAGACAGCAGACTCTGTGGTCATGGCCTTGAAGTCCTCTGGAGCCTGCTTAAACTACCAGGGAGCCTGCCAGATGATACAGTAAGCCGCCCTGGGGCCCCTTAATCATTTTGCAGGAGGGTGGTTAGTAGGGGTGGCTTACTAACCACAGGGTATGTAGTTTTCTCCCCCCACACGACACACTAAGCCAATGTGGTTAGCAAAACAAGGCCTAACCACCATAGCTGTGGTTAGCAGGGCCACTGACAAGAGCCCCCTGAAGTTGCTCCTCTTCATCACCATTACAACTTGCTTGTTAACCCGCTTTTTGTTCTGGCCCAGACAATGGTGAAGAGGAGGAGGAGCAACAGATGCCAGTGCCTACTTGCTCACTGGCTCTCTGCCTGCCAAGCAAGAAGTAGCAATGATGAGAAAGAGGAGTAACAGTAGCTGAAGATCAACAGAAATGAAAAGGCAGATTCACTGAGGGAGGGGCCCATTGAAGGAGTTTTGCCCAAGGGCTCTGCAGCCAGCACTGCAGCTGAGCCTTGCATGAGGCTCTAGTAGCTCCAGCGTTTAAGCCTTCAGTTTAGACCTGCTAGCTGCTAGAATAACACCTTATCTCAGCTGCTTCATGACTGATTCTCTGTGCTCTAGGCATAGTGGGGACATTTCCAGAGCAGCCTCACATGTGCTCCAAAAACGTTGCTTCATCCTTAAGTGCTTGCTGACAGCACATACACAAAGAATGCCAAGTGGTCAAGTGAGTGAGTAGTAGTGAATATGATCTTTAGCATGCAGACACACAAGTAAATCAATGTAATTAATGATTCTGCCTGCATGTGTGTCTTAACCACAAAGCCTGGACGCTCAGAAATATATTTTAGTATGGGGAATTGCTAAATTGTTAGAAAAAAAAGGAGACTCCATAACCGTTGGCGTCTCAAGTTACGTAAGAGCCCGAGTGGCGGGAAAATATAGGCGGAGCAAAAAGGGAATCATACTGACGCGCTCATGACTAACAGCTTGGTAAGCTGATAGTGACTGTTTATTGGATATTGACTTAGTGAGCCGATGTACTAACTGTTTCATTGGTTACTGGTAAGAACAATAGAAGCGATATGATATAAAGGGCTTTTGCACACGTGTCTCGGGGTCCAGACTGCTCTGCACCCGTTTTGCAAAACGTTCAATAAAATAGTGTTGGATCCACTGCTGCCTGCCTGGCATCCTTTTCTTCTGAACCGAAAGCAAGGACTTTTTATCTAACAACACTACATTCAACTCATTCTGCAAATATAAATTCATGGCCTGTAACTTCCACTACTACATCTGGAGAAATGCTTACCAAGCTTTCCGAGAGCCCCGTGTAGTTATTGCCACAGTCAGGTGTTGGAAATGGCACAAGGCCCTGTGTTTCCAACACACACACACACACACACACACACACACGGGTTTCTTTTCTTCTCCCTAGGTATATGGCAGCGTAGACCACAAAGTTACATCATTCCAAGTACTTTCCTGCCTCCAAGGAACTTATCCTTCAGTAAATTAAAAAAAACACACACAACTGTTAGCAATAATGCTAAATTTAAACCGTTTTGTGGATAACTTAAAAAAATCTGTACAGGGGATAACCTGGAAAAGAAAAAAGAAAGTTGCATTGTTTTGACATACATGAATTGCCCTGTTTGTGGTGCTAGGCTAGGATCAGAGAAGTGTGACTCAGGGAGCTAATTCCATTACATATAAAGTCAGTAGATCCAGGCAAGATGAACGTTATGTTGTTAAAAGTGGCTGAATTTACTGAAGATGTTTGTGTAGTGAATTTCAGGCCTATCCTTGAAGTACTCATTTCAGGGATCAGATGTGCTCAGCCTCTTCTTTCAGTTCACAAGTGCTGGGGGTTTCAGCCCATGCTGGCTAGCCCCACCCGCATCTCCAGAAGGAGGCTGAGGGAGGCAGCTGATCAGTTGTCTCCCTAAGCTCCTGTTATAGCAATGCCCTGGGGAAAATGGTACCTGCCCTTTCTAGGAACTTCCCACATTTCCAGTTTTGATAAGCTGTGTCACACCAGGTGTTTGTGGTGATATCATGCCCGCAGGTGAATGTCTACATATCAGCTTGCCTCCTTTTAAACTAATGTATGAGTGGGCCCCTTCGTAAGTATCTGTGTTTAATTTGTATCCTCTAGAGTTCAAATCAGAAGAGTGAGACTTGGGTGTGGGTCACCAGTTGTCCATACTTGCTCTTTAAAGTCTAAAGAAGGGATGGGGAACCTCCAGCCCTGGGCAGATGCAGCCCTCAAGAGATTCCCCACCCAGCTACCCCCGTCTTCTGTTGTTATCTCCAATCAATGATCAGAGATAAGAGGGTATTTAAAGGGAATCCAACTTTAAATGCCCTGCACAGGACTGAGCTGTGCTTTTGCAGGCATGATAGCAGTTGTATAGAATGTTTTGCAGGCCCGAGAGTGGTTGCATTGATTTGAGCTGCAATATTGCAGGCATGAGAGTAGTTGCATACAATCTTTTGCAGGTACAAGAGCAGTTGCATAGAATTGAGCTGTACTTTTGCAGGCATAAGAGTAGTTGCATAGAATCTTTTGCAGGCGTCAGAGCGATTGTATAGAACTGAGCTGTGCTTTTGCAGGCATGACAGCGGTTGCACAGAATCTTTTGCAGACATGACAGCTGATGCATAGAACTGAGCTATGCTTTGCAGGCCTGAAAGCTGTTGCACTAGACCTTACTCCTGAGACACGCACAGAATTGAGTGTATGTTTTCTATGCTTAGTGGGAAAATGTCCAAATTGGTAAGACTTACATCTGTCCCCTTAGCTCCACCTACTGCTGGAATGCAGCCGGAGACCCTTCCCAAATTGGAATTTGGTCCTCAGGCCCAAAAAAAGGTTGACCACCCTTATCTAAAAAGTGTGATCAGTATCTACATCCAGAACATAGCTGTTGGCTCTCTCCCTGTTAACCAGTCCTGATGTTCTGTTTGTTTTTCCAGTGCCTGCATGCAAAGGTTTCTGTTTAAGATACTGACATGTCTCTGGTCAGAAAATTGTGGGTTTTGTTTGCCTGTTATCCTTCTAGATTAACTTTTAGTATTACTTTAGAAGATTCCTTGACAAAAAAAAAATGCTGTTGCTCTCTGGTGTGATAATGTAATCATACACATAACTATAAGAAACTCGTGGTGGGGTGGAGTGGAAATGAATAAAGCAAGTGATTGCTTAAAGGAGGGCACAGTGACATCATGTACCATTTTTACAAAATGAAACCTATTTCATAACTCTATAGGCAGATTACTGCTCTCTTATTACGGTTACTGATTTTTTAAGATTCTTGGGTAAAGGCACAAGAGTATTCATCAGGCACTCCTATTTTTCTCATCTGCTATTCTATCAATATGATTATGGGTACATTTCCCATGCCCAACTTCCTTGAATAGCTATAATAAAATCCTCAATTGGATGTGAATTTACCCCATAATTCAGAAAGTGTTGAGGGCTCTCTGACCACATTCCCATTCTCTGTTGGAAATTTAAACTAGGGATGGTGAACTAGAACATAAAGCAGAACACCTATGGATGTGGCCTTTAGGAAAGAAGAACATTATGCCTTACCATGTGCTACCACTGTATATAGGACTGTGTGAGTACTTACAGTATCTCCACTTTCACATGTGATTGTTGGCAAAGGATTCTGCCCTTTGGATCAGAACTGTGTGAGGCCATACTGATAAAATTATAACACTAAATAAGTGATAAGTTTGCTGACTTTTAATGGTACCCCCCAAACTGCTGTTTCATCCTCTCTAATAGAGAGTACCAATCCTGCACAGCTATTCAATATTTGTCTGTTCCATTCTAATATGCTTTATAGGATGATAATGCCTCTTCATTGAAAGCACTGTATATACAATCCAAAAATAACAGGGTTTCTGCTCTCCACTAAATATGTAATGGAAACCTGGCATCACCCTTGAATGACTAGCCATTGCTTTATTGGCAGAAGTTAGCTTCATCTCTGTTGGTGGCTTGTTCCTCTATTTGCCCTAAAACTTCAAGTTTGTAGGTTTCATTGGTTTGTCTGTATGAGTAACATAAGCAGAAACATCTCATTTGGATGTGTACTTGCAGCAATGACTCTCAGGCATGAGACTGGATAGTCTGACAAAATTGCCTATGGAGAATGTTTTACTGCTTGCTTATATTTTACTACATTATTAATCACTGACAGTTATTCTTGAGGTGAAATAGCCTGATGCCCATTTTGAAAACTTCTTTGAGATTTCTTCCACCTGTGATTTGTACTGTGGGAAAGCATGCTGGTATGTAAGTATGAAGAGACCTCACAATGTGTTCCACCTAATTAAGAGGTGATTGAATCAGTATGTTCACTTATTCATAAAACAAAATACTAGTTCAGCAGATACATAGTCAGTCTCTGTCTGTCTGCCTCTCTCTCTTGCTCTTACACACACACACACACACACACACACACTGAGAGAGAGAGAGAGAGAGAGTTTTCCTTCAGTGCATTCTGTTGAAAAGGCCTTGGGCACATAGGATCTCAGAGAAGAACGTCAAAGTATGCTATGTAGATGTCTTGTTACTACTCTCAGAAATGCTTGAGGATTTGGTTTCCTACACTAGCTCTAATCTGCCATATTTTATGGGAACGAAGCTGTTTTTATGCAAGAATTCAATTTGAGCTCCTGGCGTTGTCAGCAAGAAAAGAGAACACTTATTGTGTTGGTGATTAATACCTCTCACATTAAGTACTATGTCTTCTGAATGTTACTTCTACAGTCTAAAGTATCTTTAGTACACCAGATTCGCACCTTTTACATCAGATATTTGCATCTTTATTCAGATAAACACCATATTTCTATCCCCACAATGTCTGTGCTTGCTGCCAGGGGGTAAGCCAGGACACAGGCAGTGCAGATGGATTATAGGAATGAAGAATGGAAGATGGGCAAGATAACACAAACTAAGGGCAAACAGAAAGGCACCAGGCTAATAGATCAGGATGAATCCAGGATAGATTCAGAGAAGATCAAGGTCAAAGTGGTGGGGAAGTTTCAAGGAGTGCACTTCTGAGTGTTCAGTGCAATCCTATGCATGTCTACTCAGAGGTTTCACTGGGGCTTACTCACAGGCAAGTGTGTACAGGGGATTGCACCCTTAGTTTCAGTTAGATGAGTGAGTACTGGAAATTTATAGTATATTTGTATATTTGCTTTATTTGCAAATACATATGCAAAGTAGAGGCAGATACACTCCTTCAGCAAACAACACAGCTCTAATCTTTCATCAGGTGACCAAAGACAGCAACTGTACCTCAAGGATGCTTCAACCTGTTTCACAGTTCTTTTTGCTTCTCTCTGGCTCCCCAGTTCAAGCTGTCAAACTGGTTTCTTTGCCCTCTCCCACAACTGGAGTGTATCCCCTTTGCAAACTTTGATGGGCTTTACTTTCCAGAAGCTGGAGAGAAGTTCCAAGCTATTAAGAGAATATCTCATCATTAAACCTTAGCTGATCATCCTGGACTATTAGCATGAGATCAGGCTTACAAAGAATGGTCTCCCAGCATCAGTAACAATATGCAAGTTTCACCATCATTAGTCCATTTGACGTTAGGGGCATTTCTATACTAGCCTAAAATCCTGCATTTAAAATGGGGCTTTCTGCTTCCGTTTTAAATGCAGGATCACAACTGACTCCCTTTACAAGCACTCCCCCCCCCATATCTGAGTCTTCCATTATCTTTCATTGATCTCCCTCCTCTTCTTGCCACTTTTCCTCCCCGTAAATTGATAGCTCATTATCTGCAATCTATTTAAAAATGGAACAAAGGGCATTTAGTGCAGGGGGGTCACGGCAGGGTTACGGGGTCATGTAAAGAGCCCGCAAACTTCCATGAAGGAGCAATCTGAATCTCAGGATAAAAGCTCCATGTGATGAAGCCTCAAGCATCTGCATTACTTGGGATGACTCTTGATCAGTTGGATACTAATTCATCTCCAAAATGCCTGAGCATCTTCTGGAACATCATCTGCAAGATCTTTCTATGTGAGCATGCATCTAATGTTCTGGGATGACTGGAGGGTTCTTTAAATTTTAACTTGATTTTAGTACTTATTGCTTTCATGCTGCTTCAAGTCCAGATTTTTTGTGGATGGACTGGGTTAAAATCTAAATGGAAGGGTGCTTCCAAGTAAGGCTTTTATTGTGCAATTGCCCTGTCTCATTTATCAGATTTTACAGAGAGTCTTGACGTGGTTTGCTTCCCAGTGTTTCTGTCAGGGTGGAAACTGAGCCGATAGAACCCCAGAGCAGTTCTGATTCTGAGGAGGAGCAGCAATCCGTGGGAGAGGAGCCAGCTCATCTCTCACAGGCACAGCAGCTGGCAGAGATTGCTCCTGCTGGCATTCCTGAGATAGATAGTGATCCCAGCAGTGAGAAAGTGCGGGAACGGGGCTTGCTTGACGCAGACGCAAAGAGCAACGAGCAATGGAGGGCGCGGAGAGGAGGCGTAGCGCCCGTTTGGCACACAAGCAATGGCCGCCTCCCGTGGACCCAAGGGAAAGAGGGAGGATCTCTCCCTAGCCCATAAGTTCAGGGTCTTCAAGTGACTCTCCTTCAAACGGGGATCATCTGCCTACTCGGCGCATAGGCCACTCTGCTGTTCCTTGCTTAGTTGCTGGTGATTAGCATCTGAAAGAGTCATTAAGTTGTAAAAGGATTAAAGCCTTGAAAAGAATCCTTTTGTCTGTGTCCTGAGTTGGCTATTGGAGTCTACTGAAAGAGGCCGCTAGGGCGCCTCCTGACAGCTTGATCCCCGTTCCTCTTTTTCTCTCTCTCTCTCTCTTCTCCTACTGCCGAATGGAGGGTGCCAGGGACCCGGCAGTGCAAGCTCTGGCGCAAGAGAATCAGATTCTCTGTGATCAAGTGGCTCAACTGACGACTGCCATACAGAATCTGCAAGCTGCAGTTCAACCCCCTCCACCTCCGATTCCCCCCTGCCGCAAGTGCCCGGTGGCTTTGCCAGAGAAGTTTTCTGGGAAGAAAGGACTTTTTCAGATTTTCTGGGACCAATCGGAGTTGTACCTGCACCTTCGACCTGAGGATTTCCTGATGGAACAGGTTCGTGTGGGCTTCATCATTAACCTACTTTCAGGCGTGGCAGCTAAATGGGCTTTAGGACTTCTTCTCGCTAATGACCCCCTGCTCGGGGACTATCAAGGTTTCATGACAGCGATGTCCAGATTTTTTGGTGACCTCCTGCACACGCAGACGGCTTCTCGGGAGATTCGCCACCTCAGGCAGGGCAAGGACTCAGTTTCCAGCTATGCAACAACTTTTCGCTTGCTGATGCAGGATTTACAGTGGAATGATGCTGCGCTGGTGGCTCAGTTTTTGAACGGTTTAAACGACGAAATCTTGCACGAGTTGGCGCACACGCCTAGCCCACCTACTTTGGAGGACCTCATCCAGACCTGCCTCCAGATAGATAGTCGGCTGGAGGGCTGCTGGCAGACCCAGCGGGGCACTGGGGGCCGAGATTTCCCTCCTCCCATTCCCCCCCGTTTCCGCTGCGGTGGGGGCCGAGGAGACCCCGATGCAGCTGGGAGCTACCCAAGCCCCACTGCCGCTGGAGGAACTACAGCGGCGGCGCGCTGAGCGCCGATGCTTTCAGTGTGGAAAACTGGGACATTTCGCCCAAACCTGCCACCCTAGACCCACAGCTCCTCTGCCTCCCCCTCCTCTCCTTCCTCCTCCTCCTCACCCCCAGGCCTGACTAGGCTGCCCCCCAAGCCTGTTGGGGGTCTCCAGTGTGGGGGTCAGTTCCACACCCGGTGGGTGCCTTCTACAACCCCCCCACCCTCCCATCTGCTATTGCATGTTCACCTCCGCTCCTCCCAGTGGGGTGGGGTGGAGGCCCTGGCTTTAGTGGACTCAGGGGCTACAACCAGTTTCATGGATGAAACCTTCGCCCTCTTCCACAAGATTCCTACCCTGCCTCTTCCTGCCCCCTTAGCAGTGGAGACCATTGATGGGCATCCTCTTTCTTCAGGCGCAGTGACCCGGATTACAGCTCGCTCGCTCTGCGCGCCCAGTCCCACATTGAGCAGATTCAGTGTCACTTGGCCAAGGTTCCCCAATACCCAACCGTGCTGGGTGTTTCCTGGCTGTCTAAACATAATCCTCAGATTTCTTGGGGGCTTCAGTAAGTGGAGTTTGCGTCTCCCTACTGCCGGGAGCATTGCCTCCCGATCGAGGCACCAGTCCCAGTCCAGGCCTTAACCCTTTCCGCCCCCTCCTCGTCTGCTTCTGGCAGTTCTTCAGCTACAGTGATCCTCCCAGAGAAGTATGCAGCTTTTCGGGATGTTTTCGACAAGAAGGAGGCCGACCAGCTCCCCCCCCACCGCCCATTTGACTGTGCCATTAACGTCATTCCGGGGGCAACCATCACCGCTGGACAACTGTATTCGATGTCAGAGCCGGAACTTCGAGCTCTGCAAGAGTTTTTGGACAAAGACTTCAAACATGGCTTCATTCGCCCTTCCTCCTCCCCCACCTGCGCCCCTACCATCTTTGTGGCCAAGAAATCTGGAGAACTCCGCCCGGTGCATGACTATAGAGCCCTCAATTCTGTCTCGATCCCTGACAAGTACCCCCACCCCCTCATACCTGAGATGCTGGAGCGCCTGGGGCGAGCCAAGATTTTCATGAAGTTGGATCTGCGTGGTGCCTACAATCTGATTCGCATCCGGGAGGGGGATGAGTGGAAGACCTCTTTCGGCACCCGGTACGGAGCATATGAATACCTAGTGATGCCATTTGGGCTCGCCTGCACCCCCCCCCCCCACGTTTTCGCATTTTATGAATGCCATCTTCCGGGACTATTTGGACACTTTCCTCATTGTGTATCTCAATGATTTTCTTATATTTTCTGAGGACCCCCACGGCCATCAGCACCATGTCTCCGCCGTCCTCCAGAGCCTCCGCGAGCACCATCTTTATGCTAAGCTGGAGAAATGTGCGTTTGACCTAACCTGTTTGGACTATCTTGGCTACATTATCTCAGCTGATGGTATCAGGATGGATCCTGCAAAGGTCCAGGCTGTCCTCTCCTGGCAGGCTCCATCCACCAAGAAGGACTTGCAACGTTTTCTGGGCTTTGCTAATTTCTACAGAAAGTTCCTGCCCAGCTTTGCTCGGCTGACATCTCCTCTTACAGACCTCCTTAAGGGCAGGAAATCTCCTTTTTATTGGACGGCATCTGCCCAACAAGCTTTCGAGGAACTTAAGAAGCTTTTTAGTTCTGAGCCGATCCTGTTACATCCCGACCCGAGGAAGCCTTTTGTGGTGCAAACTGATACCTCTGACTTTGCGGTGGGGGTGGTGCTTTTTCAGCCAGATCGGGCAGGTGGCAGGTTGCAACCCTGCACCTACCACTCCAGGAGGCTGAACATGTCTGAGAGGAATTATACCATCTGGGAGAAGGAACTGTTGGCCATCATGTCCGCTTTGGAGACCTGGTGTCATCTTCTGGAGGGGGCACAGCACCCAGTCAAAGTTAGAACTGACCATTGCAACCTGGAACATCTTCAGACAGCCCATGCCTTAAACCAGCGGCAGATTAGGTGGTCGCTTTTTTTCCCCTGGTTCCACCTTAAAATTTGCCATGTGAAGGCCTCCGACAACTTACAAGCAGATGCTCTTTCTCGTAAGCCAGACCTCCAGCCAGGGGGTGAGGGAAATCCCCCCCGATTCTCCCCACCCAGAGCTTGGTGGCAGCTGTGGTGCCTCACTTTTGGGAGGAGCTCCTTCACTCTGCTCAGGCTCAGTATGTTTTTGTTCGCACAAAAGTGGAGGAATTGGGGCTAACCTCTGCCCCCCCACTCTACCCCCTTCTCTTTGCAAGGTGGCCTCCTTTACCATTCCGGTCGGGTCTATGTGCCTTCTAGACCCCTCCATGAGAAGGTCCTCCATCAGTGCCACGACTCCCCCACTGCTGGGCATTATGGCGTTGCCAAGATCCTGCACAGTGTGACACGGGATTTTTGGTGGCCTCATGTGTGTTGGGATGTCAAGACCACAGACTTGCTTCACCCCCTGCCTACCCCCTCAGGACCTTGGAAACTGCTCTCCCTTGACTTCATCACTGACTTGCCTCTAGGGGTGGACGAAAGTCACTTACCTGTCCTCGAAGCTTGTTCGTGGGGGGGGGGGAGGCGCTTTGCTGCTCCCCCTGCGAAGTTCAGGCCGGGGGGGGAGGCTTCCCACCTCGCCTGGCCGAAATTCAGGCTGGGGAGGAGGTGCCTCGCCTCGCCCGGCCGCGAACTCTAAAGTTTAAAAAACAAAACAAAAACACCCCCATGATAGGCTACGTGACGATTAACATAGCCTATCACGGCTAGATCTGCAAAGTCAGCCGTGATAGGCTACGTTAATCGTCACGTAGCCTATCACGGGTGACTTAAAAAAAAAAAAAAAGCGCGTACGCAAATGGCGGCCCCCATAGGGAGCCGCCATTCGTGTTCCTTATTTGGTCGCTGTAGTCTACGTAAATCTTTACGTAGACTACAGCGACCAAATAAGGAATGCAAATGGCGGCTCCCTATGGGGGCCGCCATTATCCGTACGCGCTTTTTTTTTTTTTTTTTTTAACGGGGTCCATCTCTGCAACCGGTGGACTGGGTTTGGTTGTCCACCCAATACCTCCCCTGTCACTCGCCTGCAAGGAAGCTTGCGCCTCGCCACACAGGGCCTTTCCAGATTACGGCCCAGATTAACCCGGTTGCTTTTCGCCTGGCTCTCCCCACCTCCATGAAGATCCGTCCTGTTTTTCATCGGTCCTTGCTGTCCCCCCTGGTTTCTGGCGACCCTCATCGCTCAGTTGGCTCCCCCCCACCGCCAGTGCTAGTAGAGGGGGAGGAGGAGTTTGAGGTCGCGGAGATTCTGGACTCCTGCCTTCTCGCGGCCGCTGGCAATATCTAGTGGACTGGAAGGGGTACGGGCCAGATGAGCGATCCTGGGAACCCACGGAAAATGTGCATGCTCCGTTGCTGCTGAGGCGTTTCCACCAGCTGTACCCCCACAAACCCGGGGCCCCAGGGGAAGAGCACGAGGGGGGGCCTCATGGGAGCGGGGATGATGTCAGGGTGGAAACTGAGCCGAAAGAACCCCAGAGCAGTTCTGATTCTGAGTGTAAGGGTGGAAACTGAGCCGATGGAACCCCAGAGCAGTTCTGATTCTGAGGAGGATCAGCAATCCATGGGAGAGGAGCCAGCTCATCCCTCACAGGCACAGCAGCTGGCAGAGATTCCTTCTGCCGGCATTCCTGAGATAGTTAGTGACCCTGGCAGTGAGCAAGTGTGGGAGGGGGGCTTGCTGGTTGCTCGACGCAGACGCAAAGAGCAACGAGCGATGGAGGGCGTGGAAAGGAGGCGTAGTGCCCGTTTGGCGCACAAGCAACGGCCGCCTCCCGTGGACCCAAGGGAAAGAGGGAGGATCTTTCTTTCCTTTCTTCTCATCCATGTGGGGACAAATGATACTGCCAAACGGAGCTACGAAGAGATCATGTCAGACTTTGAAGCTTTGGGTAGGAAACTCAAGAACTTTGGGGCCCAGATAGTTTTCTCATCCATCCTTCCAGTAGTTAGAAGAGGGATAGAAAGGGAGCGAAAAATACTCCGGGTGAATGACTGGCTATGAAGGTGGTGCCGACGAGAGAGATTTGGATTCTGGGACCATGGGCTATACTTCCTGGAAGATGGGCTGTTGGCTAGGGACGGGTTGCACCTCACAAAGGATGGGAAGAATGCGTTTGGCCACAGCATGAAGAACTTCATCAGGAGGGCTTTAAACTGAATCCTACGGGGAAGGGAGATGTAATGTTGGGGGTAACAATGGACGTAGGCGCATGCACGGCAGTGGAGAGAACAGCTCTGATAGTGCCCAATAATAGTCTTCAGACACATGTAGGAAGAAAGCCAGACTATGAAGCACATGGTCTTCTATGTCTATATACTAATGCCCAGAGTATGGGAAACAAACAGAACGAACTTGAACTCTTAATACAAGAGGGAAATTATGACCTGATAGGTATAACTGAGACTTGGTGGGATGACTCTCATGACTGGAATACAGTAATTGAAGGATATAACTTGTTCAAAAAGAACAGGAGGAACAGAAAGGGAGGTGGGGTTGCACTGTATGTGAAAAATACATATGTCTGCACAGAAATACAGGAGGAAGAGCTTGGTAGCCCCATCAAGAGCATCTGGGTTGAAATAAATGGAGCAAAGAATAAAAGGAACCTGGTGGTCAGAGTCTACTACCGGCCACCCAATCAAGGAGAAGACAAGGATGAAACTTTTGAAAAGCAAATAGCCAATGTTTTAAGGAAGCAAGATGTAGTAGTAATGGGGGACTTCAATTTCCCTGATATTTGCTGGGAGACAAATTCTGCAAAACATGGCCCCTCTAGGAAATTCCTGACTTGTGTGGCGGATAACTTCCTCCTACATAAAGTAGAGGAAGGAACTAGAGGATCGGCTATCCTTGACTTGATCCTAACCAACAGAGATGACTTAGTGGATAAAGTAGTAGTTACAGGAACTCTGGGGGAAAGCGACCATGTTGTACTAGAGTTTTTGGTTCTAAGGGAAGCAAAAGCTGAGTGTAGTCAAACGCATACCCTGGATTTTAGGAAAGCTGATTTTAATAAACTCAGAACAATGATCATTAAGGTCCCATGGCAAGCGACGCTAACGAGAAAAGGAGTCCAAGATGGGTGGGAGTTTTTAAAAAAGGAAATTCTCAAGGCACAATCACAAACAATTCCAACAAGAAGAAAAGGTGGAAGACAACAGAAGAAGCCAATGTGGCTTCACAAAAAGTTTAGCGATGACCTGAAAACAAAAAGGGACACATATAGGAAGTGGAAAGAAGGCCAAGTAACAAAGGAAGAGTACAGGCAGATAGCACAGAATTGCAGGGATGGCGTCAGGAAGGCTAAAGCTGAGAATGAGCTGAGGTTAGCAAGGGATGTTAAAAGCAACAAAAAGGCTTTCTTCAGCTACGTGCATAGTAAAAGGCAGAGGAAAGAAATGGTGGTTCAGCTATTAAATAAGGATGGCAAAACGATAACAGATGACAAAGAAAAGGCAGAGGTGCTCAATTCCTGAGTTCAAATGAGTTGAATGAGTTCAAATCTCCAGGGCCAGATGAACTGCATCCTAGAGTAATAAAGGAACTGGCAGAAGAACTCTCAGAATCGCTGTCTATTCTCTTTGAGAAATCATGGAGGACGGGGGAAGTGCCAGATGACTGGAGGAGGGCTAACGTCCCTATCTTCAAAAAGGGTAAAAAGGAGGAACCTGGGAACTACAAACCAGTCAGTTTGACATCAATCCCTGGGAAAATTCTGGAGCAGATGATAAAGGAATCCATATGGAAGCACCTTGACAACAATGCCGTGATTACTCGAAACCAACATGGATTTGTCAAAAATAAGTCCTGCCAGACAAATCTGATCTCATTTTTTGATCAAGTAACCTCCCTTGTAGACCGTGGGAATGCTGTAGACATCATATACCTCGACTTCAGCAAAGCTTCCGACAAAGTGCCCCATGATATCCTGATGAGCAAACTTGCTCGAAGTGGGCTAGATGAAACAACGATCATGTGGATCCACAGTTGGCTACAGAATCGGACTCAAAGAGTGCTTATCAATGGGACCTTCTCAAGCTGGAGAGAGGTAACGAGTGGGGTACCGCAGGGCTCAGTCCTGGGCCCAGTGCTCTTCAACATTTTTATTAATGACTTGGAGGAGGAGGTGCAGGGAATGCTGATCAAATTTGCAGATGACACAAAATTGGGAGGGATAGCTAATACTTTGGAAGACAGAAACAAAATTCAAAGTGATCTGGATAGACTGGAGCGCTGGGCAGAAAACAACAGAATGGCATTTAATAGGGACAAATGCCAAGTTCTGCACCTAGGAAAAAGAAACCAAATGCACAGTTACAAGATGGGGGATACGTGGCTCAACCACACTACGAGCGAGAAGGATCTTGGAATTGTCGTCGATCACAAGCTGAATATGAGCCAACAATGTGATGTGGCTGCAAAAAAGGCTAATGCTCTTTTGGGCTGCATTAATAGAAGCATAGGGACCGTGGTGGCTTAGTGGTTAAGACGCTGAACTGCAGACTGGAAGGTCGGCAGGACAGCAGTTCGAGACCCGAGTGCTGCGTGACGGAGTGAGCTCCCGTCTTCAGTCCCAGCTCCTGCCAACCTAGCAGTTCGAAAGCAAGAAATTGCAAGTAGATAAATAGGTACTGCCTCGGCGGGAAAGGTAACAGCGTTCTGTGCACCTGGGTGTTTAGTCATGCCAGCCACATGACCACGGAAGCATCTTCGGACAGCGCTGGCTCTTCGGCTTAGAAACGGGGATGAGCACCGCACCCTAGAGTCGGACACGACTGGTTGGGGACACCTTTACCTTTTTACCTTTAATAGAAGCATAGCTTCCAAATCCCGGGAAGTACTAGTTCCCCTCTACTCAGTACTGGTTAGGCCTCATCTGGAGTATTGTGTCCAGTTCTGGGCACCACACTTTAAGAAGGATGCAGACAAACTGGAGACAGTTCAGAAGAGGGCAACAAAGATGATCAGGGGACTGGAAACAAAGCCCTATGAAGAGAGACTGAAAGAACTGGGCATGTTTAGCCTTGAGAAGAGAAGACTGAGGGGAGATATGATAGCACTCTTCAAGTACTTGAAAGGTTGTCACAGAGAAGAAGGCCAGGATCTCTTCTTGATCATCCCAGAGTGCAGGACACGGAATAATGGGCTCAAGTTACAGGAAGCCAGATTCCGGCTGAACATCAGGAAAAACTTCCTGACTGTAAGAGCAATACGACAATGGAATCAATTACCTGGGGAGGTGGTGGGCTCTCCCACACTGGAGGCCTTCAAGACGAGGCTGGACAGCCATTTGACAGGGATGCTCTGACTTGGATTCCTGCATTGAGCAGGGGGTTGGACTCGATGGCCTTGTAGGCCCCTTCCAACCCTACTATTCTATGATTCTATGATCTCTCCCCAGCCTATAAGTTCAGGATCTTCAAGTGACTCTCCTTCAAACAGGGATCAACTGCCTACTCGGCACATAAGCCACTCTGTTGTTCCTTGCTTAGTCGCTGGTGATTAGCATCTGAAAGAGTCATTAAGCTGTAAAAGGATTAAAGCCTTGAAAAGAATCCTTTTGTCTGTGCCCTGAGTTGACTATTGGAGTCTACTGAAAGAGGCCGCTAGGGTGCCTCCTGACAGTTTCTTACTAGAAAAATATCTGTTAGGGAGGGAAAGATGGAATAGGTGCAGAGTGCCTTTTGGCTGGTAGTACCAGGAGCCACCCGTCTGGAAGTACCCAAAGTTAATCATGTCTTTCCTTCCCCCTTCTATTGCAACCCTTCTTATAGACACACTAGCTTCTGCTGGTCTGGAGGAGACTTCTTAGGTCTGGAGCTATTGACATTCTTCAGGGGTACACAGTAGATTCTACATTCCATGTCTCTCCTTACTCCAGCCTGAGGGTTCACCACCATGACCTCAGCATGATATTGTTGACTTTGCTGGGATCCAAAACAGTATTATAGGCACATTTAAGGACTTGGACATGCCCAGTGGGCCTTTAAAAAAAAACGTTGAACAATAAGACCTCCCTCCCTGGCCATATCATAAACTGTTTCTGAAGCAAAAGCATGGGGGAAATGTTGATTGAGAAATACCAGTCCAGAGCCCTCTTGGGCATGTAGAATGGTGCTTTGTAATTGATGTGCTTCATAAAATGACAGAATTTTGTTGCACCTTTAAAACTAGCACATTTATTTTGAACATAAGCTTTCATGGACACTGCCCATTTCATCAGATGCATGAAATGAACTCCACTGTAAAACAAAGCAGTCATTTCTTGCCTCCAGCCCCCCGTGGCAACACCAGAAAAAAATAATTGAGGGGGCACAGAAGGGTCAAAGTGATTTTGGATGGAGGACAACTTTGCCCCACCTATTAGATTTTTGAAAGTGAAGCGGTACATTCCCCTTTAACACAACCACATCAATACAGTAATACATTTTTAAAATCCTCTGAAGTTCTGTTGATTTTGATGCAGTTAAGTTTCAAATAAGCATGCTTAGTTATGCTGTAATTTCCAGTTTGTGATTTGGCTATAATTTGTATGTGAAAAGTGCCTTTCTTTCAAGTAACCAAGGAGTTCAGCAATGGGATAGGGGGTAAACTAGAATCATAGTAGGGATGGAGGGGGCCTACAAGACCATCAAGTCCAACCCCCTGCTCAATGCAGGACTCCAAGTCAGAGCATCCCTGACAGATGGCCGTCCAGCCTCATCTTGAATGTGTGGGAGAGCCCACCACCTCCATAGGTAGTTGGTTCCATTGTCGTATTGCTCTAACAGTCAGGAAGTTTTTCTTGATGCTCAGCCGGAATCTGGCTTCCTGTCACTTGAGCCCATTATTCTGTGTCCTGCACTCTGGGATGATTCAGAAGAGATCCTGGCCTTCCTCTTTGTGGCAACCTTTCAAGTACTTGAAGAGCACCATCATATCTCCCCTCAGTCTTCTCAAGGCTAAACTACTTATATGAGGATGAATTTGACCCTTTCTGGTGCCACTTATGCCACCCCCCATTTTTACTTCTGCATAATTGGGGTGTGTCAGTTAGATGTCTTTATGAAATAGTTAATGCATAGTTAATTTTTTCAGTTGGATGACACCTGTCACCTATGCGCAGAAGGAAATCTAATTAGCAACCAGACCTGCCATTTGTCTGCAGAAATAACTCAGACTGTAACTAACGTGGACATTAAGCACTTGTTTCATTTTTGTGTGTGTGCTCTGAATACTTGTCTTTCTGATGAAGAAAGATGTGTGACTCAAAAACTTGCAACTTTTAAAAATTATTATGTGGTCTAATAGAAGCTATTTCACCAACTCCGTTTCTCTATTTTTATGAAATCCACCCAGACACCAATGCTTTTTGGCCTTTCTCCTCGTACAGGCTGTTTTCTTGGGCCAGTGGATTCGACTTGCCTGAGATAAAGTCTGCATCCTACCTCACCAAAGGAAAAACAACACCCACTTATCTCTCAGAAACTGACCACATCAGCAGAAACTCCTGGGAATGCAAGGGGAACATGCTTTACATAAGCAGACGATCCTTTTCCTGTTAACAGACTACATGTTTCAGCTTAAGCCTAATGCAGACAGGTGTGTTTTCCTTTCTGTGAACTGGGATTGGCTTGCAAATAAACAGAAAGACCAGGTGATCATGTGGCCTCCGCTGGACCCTTCCAAAAAGTTTCTCAACTGAGAAAGGACTCCTTGTTTTAAGCACTGGCATGAACTAAGCAAAGGGATTTTTTAAAACCCTTTTTTGTGCTTGGCTGCATCCACAGGGAGCTACAGACTTCAGGGAGTGTGGGGAACTCTTCTTGAATTTGTCTGTATGCTGGAAGGGTTTTTTTTAGGTCTCTAACCAAGCAAAACGTATCTCCCAGTGTCTGGAGTGGTTACACATCCAACCAGGAAAAGAGCAATCATGGGGGATCTTGAATGCCACCGAGGCAGCAGAAATAGGCAGGCAGCAGGATGGATCCTTCCTGCAAAAGGGCAGAAGAGATCTATTACACAGAGAGAGGGAGAGCATAAGACTGAAAGCAGGCACGTTACACTTAGGGGATATATCAACACTGGCCAATTTTCGCAGGACTGGTTCTAATGTGAACAGCAAGTTTTGCAGTTGGCACCTAGTATTAACCCCTGTTGCAATTTGTGCTGTACTTCTAGGATTTCCAGTGGGAACATTGCTATCTCATAGGTCCTAAGCTTACCACAAGGCATTAGAGATAACAATGGCCATTTGGAGAAGTGTTCAGCAAATCCTCCCATGCCAGTCCTTATCTCATCCCTTCTCCAACCTCTTTTCTTTTAAAAATATTTTTGTGTAATCGGACTTTCTGCACATTCACAGATTCAGCAACATTTGCCAAAAACAGACCTCTTTCCAATGTTTATATATTTTCCTGAGTTTGCAAATGAGCATCTATTGCACAGTCTATAGTAGAGTAAGGCCAGCCTTCTTGAACACGGTACCCTCCATATGTTTGGACTATAGCTCCTAGCATTCTTGATCATTGGCCATGCTGGCTGGGGCTGATGGGAGTTGAGGTCCAAAACCTCTCTAGGACACCAGGCTGGGGAAGGCTGCTTCAGATATTTAGAGAAGAGCTGACAGCAGATTTGTGTTTCACTTTTGCTTTTTGAGCTTTTACTATAATTACCTATACCAGACTTCCTAGTTTCTCCATATTTTGGTTTTCCACCTACCATGTGTGTTTCCCATAAGGATGGAAACAGTTCCAAGTAACAGCTGGATTTTATATGTTCAAAAAAACTGGGGAATCAAGCTTTGTTTGTTTCTTGTTCCCAAAAGTCCTAGTGGCATTCCAGGTGCAACCTGAAACCTTCACATCACCTGACAGAGCCTAATTTGAATGTCTGCAGCCCTCCCCTCCCAATTTTAGCTTAAGATTCTGGCAGTGGAGGCTGGCAGCTCCAATTTTGGTGGGGCTGTAGAGACATTCTGGGTTTCAGTCAGAACCAGCCAGAACTCTAAAGGAGCTATCCAGTGTGCTGAACCTTTGGGGATAGGGTTCAGCACCTTGGAAAGCTCCATTAGAGTTCTGGCTGGTTCTGACTGAAACCCAGACTAGATTTACTGTGCCATCAAAATTGGAGCCACCAGCCTCCAGTGGATTCTGGTCATGCAGACCTTATGACTTCAAGATCAACTCACCTCTTTTTTATGTCCCCCCCCCCACCTTGCTTCTTGTAACGTCTTGCTGATGAACAGATCTGGAGTTCTTGAAAGCTTCATCAGATGAGTGAAGTTATCCTCAGTTGTTAGGTGTGTATGAATGTGTGTGTGTATTGCCTCTGCAGTAGGCCTCTTAATTTAGAGGTGCCAAGATAGTGATAAGCCAGACCCAGGTTTGCTTACAAGGAGACTTTATTGAGTACTTACAGCACACAGGCATACCCAATGGTTGGATCAGACAGCTTCTCTGAACCCAGAGCCATGGGTTAAATGGGTTTTATACCATACTTGTTAGCAGTGAGGCAACATGACAACAGCATGCGTTAATTAGCGTTCATCTGCAACTTTCCCAGCATAGGCTAACAGTGCTTGTTCAGAAGGAAAACAATCCGAACTCTCCCAGCACAGCCACATGTAACTCGGCATAAACATAGCCTCAATTCTCAGGCACATCCTAGGCCCTGATAAGATACTAGCCTTCATTAGCATGGAACTTGCTGAGGCCGCGCTATCGACCTTTGACTCATCTCACAAGCTCAGAGGCCTACTAGCAAGGAAATTGCATTTATAATGAACCTAAGCCAAGCATTATGGATCTCTAAGCCCCTCTAAAACTACAGGTGACTTGGTTACACTTCTGGGGCCATTACAATATGTGTGGTGTATGTGCGTGTACACATGTACGTGCACGCATGCCTAGACCAGGAATCTATACGCGAACAGTTGCTTTATATAAGCTTTACATAGAACTGTCACAGAGTTCACTTTTGCATCTCATGCCATTAGTATTTCCCCTCATCTACACCATCTGTATATAGACTTGCCAACATTGGATAACAGTTAATCTATCTGATGAAGTGGGACTCTAGTCCATGAAAGCTTTTGCCATAATTAATCTGTTAGTCTTTAAGGTGCCACAAGACTCTTTGTTATAAATCCGATACAGGTCTACTTGGAAATATGTCCCAGTGAATTCACTGGGGCTTACTCCTCAGTAAGTGTATGCGGTGTTGCAGCTTGAATGTTTGAAGCCACTCTTATAGAGGGTTAATTTCAATGCATTTTCCTGGGTTATTTCAGATTTTGAACATCATTGCAAATTTGTCTCTGTGTAAAAGCGGTGCGTAGTTCCCCGTAGTAACCTATGGCTGCAAGAGCTGGACCAAAAGGAAGACTGAGCGAAGGAAGATAGATGCGTTTGAACCGTGGTGTTGGAGGAAAATCCTGAGAGTGCCTTGGATTGCAAGAAGATCAAACTAGTCCATACTCCAGGAAATAAAGCCAGACTGCTCACTTGAGGGAATGACATTAAAGGCAAAACTGAAGTTCTTTGGCCACATAATGAGAAGACAGGATACCCTGGAGAAAATGCTGATGCTAGGGAAAGTGGAAGGCAAAAGGAAGAGGGGCCGACCAAGGGCAAGATGGATGGATGATATTCTGGAGGTGACGGACTCGACCTTGGGGGAGCTGGGGGTGGCAACAGCCGACAGGAAACTCTGGCATGGGCTGGTCCATGAAGTCACGAAGAGTCGGAAGCAAGTGAACGAATAAACAACAACAAAGCTACACACCCTGTTCTTTGCAAATTTGACCTAATTAAAAGGCATCCCATCCACATCCCAAATGGAGAGAACAGCCTAGTTTTTTATAGGAGGAAGAAACTGCCATCATATATACAGCAGCTTGAAATCAGATTCTTTCTTTTGGCAAGAATGGAAGATATCTCATATACTGGGCAATTTGATACTGAAGATTCTAGTGTGTTATATTCCTTCAGCTTAGAGTGTGGCCATTTCATTGAAAGAGTTGGCTTCCCTTCCTACTGACAACAGTTAACAAGAGTAAAGGGGAAACCATTAAGCCTCAGGTTTCTGTTGAAGAGCAAGGCCTGCTGGACTATATGTCTGGCCAGAGCAAGGCTGGGCAACATGCAGCCCACCATGGCCATTTGTGTGAGCCCCACCTGCTCCCTTCTGACCCCACCATTCCTGCCCTCCCCCTGAAATCCCAGCAGTTCTGCTTGGAAACAATCCGCACGGGGAATGCACATCTTGTTTTCCAGCAAAATGGGGCTCCCAACAGCCCACCAAACAGCTCCCCGCCACTTTGTTTCCCAACAGAATTGAAATTCCAGTGGTGCAGCCACTTCCAGAGGTGGCAACAGGGAGGGATACAGCCTCCCACAGGGTTCCAGTGTGGCCCCCAACCCTCCAAAGTCGCCCACTTTGAATTTGAGCAATGGCATATTGGACTTGCTTTGTGACATACGGGAATGTTCACAAAACAAGGAAGCAAAAAAATAAACTTTGCTGCCGAAGGGCCGCCTATGAAGTTTCTTCGAGCCAACAGGAGCCAGCTCCTGGGTTGTGCTAGACTGCAGCAGGGATAGTAGTTCTTGTTGGGAAGAGAATCTTGTGGGCTCTTTTTTGCTTAGCCAGAATGAGACAGGAGGTCATGTCAGCTTCCAACATACTTTTAGGAGTAAAAAAAAAAAAAAAAGGGTTCTGTGTGCCTCATGATTAATCCTGTCAGGAATGAGGCTAGAAGAGTCCAAAGTCAATATGTCCTCGTTTCTTAAGTGCCAGAGTCATTGGCAATGGGAAGCATTGCCAGGAATCAGTGGTGCTTTAATGGCTTCAGTTCTTCCTTCTACCACACGTAGAACTCAAGGACCAACTGGATCCCATAAGCAAGGATATGATCTTCTTTGCATCAGCACTCTTCAGCTGAAACATTTGGAGTGTAAAGACAGGCAGCTTGCATAGGCAGTCGACACAATTAAATTGGAAACAAAATATTTCTCAAAGATACACTTGTTTCCGGAACGGGGCAGGTCAGCGGAGCTTGCAGAAGGCAGCTCCGCTGACCTGTCCCAATCTGGAAACCAGCATTTACTCCTGTTTCTGAGGTTACCTTTAGAACTGCCAACTCCCCTTTGCGCAAGTGTCAGTCCTGCTGGTGCAGCACAATCAGAGGGGGCGCAGCGGCTCTGTTGGACACTTCCCAATGTATTTACGTTTCACAGACATGGCACTATATTGGAGAGGGCGAGATGCTGCTGCCCTGATCTGGTATAGCACCTAGATCCAATTATCTCCTCATCTCTTTTCTCCATCACACCATGTGTGATCAGGCTGGGAAGTGTTGCCTCAAAACTGCCGCCACATTGGCTCAGAGCTTCAGTAAGAGTACGGGCTTGTCTCATGCCTTCAGGCATCCTTGTGTAAAAGCTGCTCCTGTGGCACTTTTCGGAGGGAACGCAATTTGGATCTGGAAGTGTGGGCACAAGCACAAGTGAGAATGGAGCAATGTGGAGAGCATCAAGCCTGTGAAGGAGCAGCCAAACCCACAGGCTCCTCTCAAGCTTGTCATCTCTTTCAGAGAAAACACTCACTCTTCTTTTAGGAGAAGAATGGAATTGGAAGCTTATTGAGAGAGGTAGATTGAGGGCAAGTCTGCAAGAAATTTCTTGTGGGTCTGATGGCACCCAGCCACAGTCCATATTGATGGGCACACCTATTTACAAAGTAGATGTGGAGGAGAATCACACCCAGTGCATGGGTGGCACAGTCTACGCAAGGGATGATGGAGAAATCTGCAGTGGAATCAAATGAGTTCAGATTTCTATGAATCTGACCTACAGATCTGCAGTGGACTGGCTTTTCCTGAGTGGCATGGATTCCGTGGATGTGCAGACCATTTTTTTTACTTTCAAGAATTTTATGCATTTAGTCGTAGAAAAATACGTTAAAAAAACCCACGGCTGAAAATGCACATTTCCCCCACAGACTAAAGCATGAAAATATACATTTTGGGAGTAGGGGAGTTGATAATTTGGGGAGAAATTTGTGCATTTTCCTAATGTGAATTTGCACAAATTCAGGAAACTGAATAAATCTGATTCCACCAATGAGCAGACGATGGAACGAAAGACACCTGAAAATCCACAAAATGCCGACAGAACAGATTTTACTAAATCTGTACATCCCTAGTCTACACAGGGGAAGGAGCACGGCTGGTGTGCTACCCCTATCTCACATTGCACTTTGGAAAGTTCACACTCCTTCCTGGACTTTCAATTTAGTGGTAAAGCACTGAATGGAGAGTGCAAGAAGCTCCTGTGTGGCCAGGCCCTGAGGACCAAGGAATGTTAAACCAGTAGCAACTTGCCCATTTGTCTGAGGCCAGGAATAATTTGTTAAAAGTAAGCAGCTTGTCACCTACTCCCAAGCTACGAGTGCAAATGCCACTCAGGAAGGCCAACATTTTTTAAAAGCCTTGCTGCACTCTTCAGACACCCATTCCTGCCTTCATCTATTCCAGCCTCATGGTGCCACCTGAAGCAGGTCACTTCACCTTGGTGCATGGTAGGGCTGGCCCTTCTCTCAAAGACTCAAACCATCCTAACACAGGCCCATGTAGTCAGGCTGGTAAAATATTGTGTTTTATATTTGTGGCTTTATATTTACCCGCAAAGGTTGCATTACGTTTTTTAATGTACTTGAGGCTGTTAAAACGTCCAGCCATTAATGACTGAAAGGAAGGGAAACAGCAACAGTGCTAGCTTTCCCATGTGGCCTTTGGCTTATCCTCTCAATCCTCATTCCCAATAGTAATGAAGCTTTAAGTATGTGTAATGGCATTTTTCCATTTTCTTCCCTCCCTGTCTTCCTTTCCCTGTTTTCCCACTGTCTGTTTTAGACTGTAAGGTCCTTTCGAGCAAGGACTATCTGTGTTGCCTATGTAACGCTGTAAGTGCCATACACACTGAGGGCACAGAATAAATAATCATTCATAAATAGGAATATATCATTCCTATGTTGTAGAGTTCAGGGAACAAAACAGGGCACAGGAGCATGGGCCGACAATTCTGACCACAGAATTTCAAAAATATCAAAGCCAGTTCAACATAAATAAGCATGGCTTTTTTAAACCGCAGGCAATTTTTATATTTCTTTGCAGTTTTTGCATGTATGCTTATTGTTACTTGAGACACACGTGTGTGTTTTTTAAAGGTCCAAGCTCTGGGAAAACTTCAGTGGCAAGAATACTTATAGAGCAAGAATACAATACATGAAATTTCTAGCTCCTCCCATGACCCCATTATGTCCCATTTTGGAACACCCCAATTTTAATTTCAAGATAAATACATGCAATACAAATCATGGAAAGAAATTGGGATTTATAGACTGAGGGATTTATTCATAAGAGGAAAACTGATTTCAATAAGACAATTAAAAGATAAAGCTGCCCAGATAAGAACTAGTTGGTTCCAATTAATTCAAATTAATACATTTGCAACTCACTTGTATAACATGTCATGTTCTATAAGAGCACTTAAGATATTTAAAAATTATTGTACTGAAGAGTTTAGTAAAAAAAAAAAAGGGATTAGTCTCAGTCATCTATAAGGCTATTATTGAGCATGAATATGGTAATTATATGGGATCCAGGATGACTTGGGAAACAAACCTAAATATTAGTATATCAGAAGAGTCACGGGGAAGAATATGGTCTTCACAGCCCTATAAGTCTATATCGGCCATGTCTAAATAAATGGTACTAAACTAGGCCATATATGGCATGTTTGCCCCACAAAGTTACATAAAATTAATAGTGAGTTATCGGACATGTGTTGGAGAAACTGTGGCTTAAGAGGATCACTTGAATATATATGTGGATCTTCTGTCCAAAGGTCAGACTGCTTTGGCATGAACAGCTGCACAATGAGTTCTAATCACTAGCACTAGGCCTCCGTCTGGAAGCCCCTTGGCAATGAAGCGACTGAAGTTGGTTCACAAAATAGGGAAGCGGCAAATTGTGGTAGAAATAGAATAGAGCTGTAAAGCCTAAAAGGAAGAAAGTATCATCAACTATCTACTTAATTTCAAGTACACATGAGTGTTGAATGATAGAATGTTGATGAAATAAAACCTATGTTGATTTATTTTACTTTGCTCTTACTTTGGGGGGTATTGATTTACTAATTAAATCTGAACATTATTGCAATTGATATTCTTATGGCTGACGTTATACAGTTCACATTATGCAGTTAGGAGTGCTGCTTGAAACGCTGAGGAGCAATGAGCACGCCAAACAAGAGATTGTACGT
The DNA here is from genome assembly GCF_057233095.1 of Heloderma suspectum. Classification (NCBI taxonomy): domain Eukaryota; kingdom Metazoa; phylum Chordata; class Lepidosauria; order Squamata; family Helodermatidae; genus Heloderma; species Heloderma suspectum. The sequence continues at coordinate 267,021,352 of NC_139459.1, read as the reverse complement.
TTTCTCTCAGCTGAAGAGAACGAATACAGAACTGGTTTGCTTCAGTGCTATTCGAACAGAAGGTAGGGAATTATATGTCTGAACGCCGTAGAGTGGGGAAAGAGCTCTGGTTAGTGGATTTTCTCTGAAAGTCAGGGGGACTGCAATTTTGATAGAGGAGAATTTGGTAAATGTAATCAGAAATGTAATAACAGATGGGAATGAGAAGTATCTGGCCATTTAAAGATAGCACTGAGGATCATCTGTATCTTTGGGCCTGGTAATAATAATGTTTCTGGCTTTTCTCATGAGTTTTTATCCCAGGGATTTTTATTTTCTTAGAGCTCATTCTGTATTGATTGGAGATGATTTTAACATAGTGTTGGATGTATTTCCAAGCTGGAGTACACCCCAGCTTGGTTGACAATAAATATCATGGCAAGAATAGTCTTGGCATATACATAAGAAGATAAAGGGCTTCAAGATATATAGTGTTTGAAACATCCTACAGGCTGGAGGTGGGCGGGGTGGCGGTTTACACACACACTTTTATTTCTCTTAATCACAAGAACTGTTCCTTTGATTCTACTTGCCTTGGCTCTGGCTTAATGAGAATGAGTCACTGTGGCTGGAAGGAGAGCTCTGACCTAATCTACAGATCCACTAATTCTTGATGTATCATATTGCAATGGTTGCCCTAAAAGCATCAGCTTTTTTACCCAGTTACCACAAAGTGGTATGTGAAGAACCACAACACTTCCCTTCCAACTCTCGCTTGGAGAAAGAAAACCGCGACATCTTAGGAACTGGAAGTAATAATGAGGCATTTTTTAATTCATATCCCTCAATTTACCACTGTGGACATAGGAACAATATAATGGGCAAAACAGCCGTTGTCTTTGAAAGGGGTCAGTACTGCTGAAAATGGGTTAGTCCAAATTAAGAGGAACTTCTGGGGTGCTCAAGACTGTTCATCAAAGGTTTGTTTCCTAGACTTTATAAAGTACATGGAAAGGTTCCCCATGGAGTTCATTCTGCCCTCAATTCAGTTAGGCAAAATATTAGTGAATAATGAATGAAAAGTGAATATTGTGATATTTTATGATTTTATATTATGGCCTCTTGTATACTGCCCTGATATCCTACGATGAAGGCTGGATTAAAAAGTATTTCTAATAAATATATGAAATAATAATTTTGTTTGAAATGATAGTAGGGGCTTTTGTTGTTGCTGTTCAGTCGTTCAGTCGTGTCCAACTCTTCGTGACCCCATGGACCATAGCACGCCAGGCCTTCCTGTCCTGCGCTCTCTCCCAGAGTGTGCTCAAGTTCATATTCATTGCATCGGTGATGCTATCTAGCCATCTCATCCTCTGTCGTCCCCTTCTCCTTTTGCCTTCAGTCTTTCCCAGCATCAGGGACTTTTCCAGAGAGTTTTCTCTTCGCATTAGGTGGCCAAAATATTTGAGCTTCAGCTTCCGTATCTGTCCTTCCAATGAGCTCTCAGGGTTGATTTCCTTTAGGATTGACTGATTTGACCTCCTTGCAGTCCAGGGGACTCGTAAGAGTCTTCTCCAGCACCACAGCTGCTATTGTTTTTGTTGTGGGGCCTCTAGTTGTCTTCCCACCTGTCAGCATGACGTTGTGAGGATACTGGATTTTCCCAACATTCAAACCCCAATCAACTGTTACTTGGGAAAACAAGTATTTCCTAGCTAGCACATCAATTACTACTGTGAGTGCTGTGTGAAATGTGGTTCTATAAGTGTCCCTGCTGAATAGTGCTTGTGACTTACTTTTTAGTAGACATGTTTAGGAATGCGCAGTAAGTTCCACTTACTGGGTTTGCATGGCACGACAACCCACCATGGGCAGCCAGCCATGATGGGTTGTCGTGTTGTGCAAACCCAGAGCGTTTTCCGTGGGGTGGGTTATTTTTCGCGAACAAGCCATGCCAAGAACCCATGGCTTGTTGCAGGGTTGTTCATGCCGATGGTGGGTTGTTGCATCGTCTGAACCTGGGAGAGCGATTTTATCGTGGGTTGCTGTGATCGGCTACCGAGCTGCTTGGCAAGAGTGGCAAAAAAGGCACTGCTTCCCTCATCATGAGCGGTCTTGCTTGCCGAACTCTGCCTAGCAACAGATTGTGCTGTGGCAGCCTGTACCCTGCCTTTTCGATGTCAGTCTCCTCCTCCACCTCCTGCGCTCTTTTGCTGCTTATTCCGAGGAAAATGGTATAGGAATGCAGGCATAATTAATGATGAGTGGCACAGCTTTCCCTCCCTTATGTATGCTTAAAAAATATTGTGAGCTTCTTTGAAAGCTGTGTGCTCCCTCTTTCAAGAGCTGATGTGCACATCTATCTCCCTCCCTCCCTCCCTCCATCTTTTTTTTTTTTTTTACTCATCCAGTACTGTGGAAGAATCCATTATGCAAGGATGAGGTGATGCACTGCTGATACTACAGGTAATACAAGTGAAGTGGTAAAGGAGGGTTTAAAAAAAAATGTCTTCAATGGTCCATAATGGCTAAGCCGGAGTAAACCTAAAAATCCATGTAGTTCTGAATGTTTTGGTTAGGTTTTGCTGTTTTCAAAGGAGTTTCGTTCACTTTTTATTTGTTTCTGACTTGCCTAGACTCTTTAACAAAAAGTCCAATAAAGCAAAAAAAATCTACACATTGGCTAGAGTGAACGGAAGCCCTTAAAGATCTAAGGCTAGGAGATCAGTGCCCCCTGCAATTTAGGTCTGGACCTCATTGGCCTGTTGGGTCAGAAGTCTTGCTGTAAGGAAGGCGATATGGGACTTATTAAACCCCTTTTATACATTCATTTTGACTTCATGTTAGGTGGGATGGGAGGTTAAAAGGGTGTGGGGAAAAACAGGGAAAGGGAACCAACAGCCCATGCAAACCGCGGCGCAAAGTTTTGCCCTGCACAGAGCTTTCATTGTAAAGCTCAAGAGTTCTGCTTTCAATAATCCTGCTGCTAATAATGCCCCATTGAGTCCAGAGAGAAAGACAGCATTGAAGTGCTATAGGGCTGTGTTTCAAATGAAGGGTTAATTTAAAAAGAAAAAGGAAAGTTGGCTTGGAATGATGCTATGTGGCCCAAGTGGCGTATGGTGTATCAAGGCAGCTGAGAAACATGCACAACCAATATGTGTAACCCATCGGCAGTGATAGTTTTATAAGGCAAAATAGAAATGTGCAGAAATGTGCAGGCTGGTGGCACAAATTCACAGAGAACTTGGACTGGTTTTGTTCTTGCCCCAGGCCCTATTATTAATTTGTTTTGTTTTTAAAGATGTAATTAAAGATGTGGTTAAATATGTGTGCTAATGAAGGGCATTTTGCCAACTGCCCAGCCATGGAAAGATTTCACCTAAGGTTAACTCCAAAGTTGTCTGGCCATGTGCAGCTAACAACCAAGCATGAATCATGCAGCTCCATATGTGAGAGGGAGCTAGCTCTGAAATGGTTATGGGTTTCTATTCCTATGTTCCCATCTAGCCAGCTGTCCAGGTGTATTAGCATTGCTCTGTCTCTAGACTGGTTTGGGGTCAGATAGACTTCAGAAAGTTGTACAAAACCAGATTGTACAAAACCTAAGCTGTTTTGTAAGGCAGTATGATTTACAGGAGGCATTTTGGAGAGAGCTCTAATAAGCTGATTCAATGGGCCTGGTTTCTGGCAAGCGCCAATATGCCTACATACAAACCATTTTTGTCATCAGAGGTTCAACTTCACACAAAACCCAGAAAGAATTGTGGCCAGTGGGAAATTTTGAAGTGCAGGAGCTCATCGTGATAGTGTATTAATGTGTGTGTATATACACACATGCACACACATCAAAGAGCAGTTGTACATACATAGCATAACACCCTATTTATTTGCATTTGCATGACTGCAGTCCTGTGCATAAGCTACCTGGGAGAAACCACCATTGAACTCGGTGGTGCTTATTTCTGATTGCAGAGGTTCAACTTGTAAAACACACTGAGCTTTAACAAAAGACCTCCTGCCAGCTGAAATGCAACCTTTAGCTTTTAACTAAAATAGCAACCAAGCTCGCAAAGAAGTGTTACCACTGCTTGATTATTTGTCTCATTATCTGACTCTATGCTAATCTGTCATACAAAACAGCAAAATGTGAAAGCCTCATTATCAGCCTTCCTGTGTTAGAGCAATACGACAATGGAACCAATTACCTAGGGAGGTGGTGGGCTCTCCCACACTGGAGGCATTCAAGATGAGGCTGGACAGCATCTGTTGGGGATGCTCTGACTTGGAGTCCTGCACTGAGCAGAGGATTGGACTCGATGGTCTTATAGTTCCAACCCTACTAATCTATGACTCTAACCTCATTCACTTGCCGGAGCAAGGAAGATCTGTCAATTATTCTGGTGTTCCAACAGATGATATCACTGTTCCTGCTCTGGAAAAATCCCAGAACTGCACTCCCCCCGTCCCCCTTTCACTGTATCACTGATTGTGGGATCAATGAAGATAGCACAGCCTGCAGAAAGACCCAGGACTTCTCCACACGACCAGTTTATCCCAACATTGTACCACTGTTTCCACTTCCTGTTCAAGCATGGGCTCTGTGCACTGGCTGCTTTAGTCTCTCTACATTCCGCTTATTATCTTTTCACAGAGGGGCGGAGCATCTCGTAAACATCACTACTGCTGCGAGACAAACCCTTACACACAGTGGGGGACTCGCACAACTACCTCCGTGGTACCTGCCCCTCTTCTTCCCCTTGCAGATTACTGGTTGCTTCATGGTGATTGACACAGCCACACAGTACAGCTGGACAGGGAACAAGGCAAACACACGCCCCAGAGACATGGGTTTTGCTCGTGTTGCCGCAAGAATGCCGCCATGCCAGCCATTCTGCCAGGCAACGTAACCCAAAGCCCTGTCTCTGCAGTGATGGTGGCACGCCAGTACATCGGTAGGCTGGTACGCCATCCCGCTTCCATTCAATGGACTCCCGCTGCACTGTGCTCTGCCAGCAAACAGTAGGGAATGACAAGGAGGAAGAACAGCCCAGGGCAGGCATGGTGGGGTGACACTCCCACCCTGTCATCGTCACTGCCAACATCATCACAACCACACCCTCTGCAACCGCCCACACACAGCACCTCATTTCACTATGGTACAAGTACATGGGCTGGTGCTGGCACTTTCATGGCACGACCAGAGAAAATGCTGCATTTTCCCATACTGAAATAGCACAGGATAAGAAGGGGGAAAGCATGGGAAAACCGCTGGAGGACAACGTCACGTAAAGCACCTGGAAAATTCCTTGCTTGAGTAATGATGAATGCACAACAAAACACCAGTGTAGAGAAGCCCCCAGTGTCTTCTAACTACTGCTTCTTATGTGCATCACAACAAATACAAGTACTGCACAGGTGACAGTATACACACTTTTTGTAAGTGTAGAAAGAAGTGATTTACATGTTAAAAAAATAAGAAGTGTGAAGTGACTCTTACTTGATGCAGACTCTGATCCAAAACAAGAGTTCTAAACATGTGAAAAGTGAAAACAAGTGAAAAGTTTAATTAAAAATATTCCAAATCCCCCACCCACAAAAAGATGCTTACTAGTAGCCCATCATAAGGTGAAGACGATCTCAGAGCCTGCTCCAGCCGGAATGTTCCAGCACCGACAGAGCCTTCTGCCACCAAATGCCCTCTGGCATAGAATCTGGGTAGGATTCTAGGGGAGTGGGGGCATGCAGGCAAAGACCCACTTTGAGCTTGGTCCAGCTAGACCAGCTTCCCGCAACCTGTGGCCTTCCAGATGGACTGGAAGGCCGCAGGTCAATTTTGGACTGCAACTCCCATCAGCCCCAGCCAGCTTGGCCAATGGTCAGGAATGCTGGGAGTTGTGGTCCAAAACTTCTGGAGGGCACCAGATTAGGGAAGGCTGAACTAGACTGTTGTCCCCATACCCTCAAATGCTCTGTGGGAAAGATTCCAGGAGGAAGAAGTAGGCAGGCAAAGAAGACATCAGACACCTGCTGCAGCTGGACTGTCCTCTCACCCCACTGGGTTTTCTACCCCCAACTTCCCTGTAGGGCTTAAGTTTTTATATTTTTATTGTGATTGATTCATGTGTTTTCATTGATGTTACTTGTAAGCCGCTTTGGAAGGTTTTGGATCCTGAAAGGCACATATGCTGATACTGTGGAGAAGACTGGCTTGGAAGGTCTATACGCAGCTCATTGGGACAGTACAAGATTTGTGCACATAACGGTCCCAGGTTGAACCCCCAGGATTCCTGATTTAAAAGATCTCGGGTAGCGGAAGGCTTCGACCAGGGCCCTTGATTTGCTGCTGTACGTCATAGTGGAAAACACTGGGCTGAATGACCAATCCAATGACAAAGGAAATACCTTCATATGAGAGGCAATGTATTTGGATTGTTGAGTGCAGCAGTGCACAGCATCAGCAGTAGAGAAACCAAAGCCAACCCTCCACAGATCCATAGTATAAGCACCCTCTTCCCAAGCCTACTGCAATGAAAAAACACAGGTGAAGCTTAACACCAGGCAGTAGAGTGCTCAACAGAGATGGATATTTTAAGCAAAGAAGTACAGTGATGGAAATAGCATATAGGGAAAAAGAGCATATATGATAACTCCTCCCTCAGAGGAATGGGTCAGTGTTTAACCCTAATGAAGGCATTGTTCCAGTTATCTCAGTATTTAGCCTATGTCTGTACCTTTGGGTTATTCTGATATTGGTTTGCATTTATCCCACTCAATTACTGTTTACCAACCAACATTTTATTTTCCACATGTCCACATGTGTGTTAGGTTATGCTCAGTTTTACTTATTTTTTGTTTATTACATTTCTATACCACCAAATAGTTGAAGTTCTCTTGTCCTCTGGGATGTCTCTTTTCCTCCTGGATTGACTCCAATTCATTTAAAAATATTTTAGAACTGCATTTCTGAGAACACACAATGCTCTGGAAGAGCACAATTTGACATTAAGTCAAGGAAGGGAGCAAAAGGTTCTTTCAAATGGGCAAGGAAGAACACAGTGAAACAACTGGCTTTGTCCAAATAAGGTAGACCTGGTGTTTGATCCATAAGTACTTTAATGGAACAGAGCAGGGGCTAAACAGGGAACTATGGCTGTTTCTGTATTGTTACCATTGTCATTGTTGCACCACCATAGCATCAGCATCATCCCGCCCTTTTCCCAATACTGGGACTCAAGGCGGCTTTACAACATTAAAAACATGTACAGTTAAAACCTATAAACAGAAATGTACAAAAGTTAAAATATAATTAAATCATCAATAATATTAAAATTATATAGAATATCAAAATTTTAAAAGACAACAAGAAATATAAACCATAGCATCCATCCATCATATTCTCACAGGTCCGGACTAGCTATCCCCAAAGGCCTGCCAGAACAAAAAAGTTTTTACCTGTCTGTGAAAGCATACCAAGGAGGGTGCCACTCAAGCCTCCCTGGGAAGAGAGTTCTAGAGCCTTGGGGCAGCCACCGAGAAGGCCCTCTCCTGCATTCCCACCAGGCAAGCCTGTGATGGTGGCAGGACCGCGAGAAGGGCCTCCCCTGAAGATCTCAGGGCACGAGTAGGCTCATAGGGGAGAATACAGTCATTCGGATAACGAGTAGGCTCATAGGGGAGAATACAGTCGTTCAGATAACCTGGACCTGAGCCATCCACTTTGACCAGCACTTTGAATTGTGCTCGGAAACAGACTGGGAGCCAGTGAAGCTGTTTTAGTAGAGGAGTGGTATGCTCCCTGTAGCCAGCCCCAGACAACAGCCAGGAAGCAGCTCTTTGAACCAGCTGAAGTTTCAGAGCACTCTTCAGAGGCAGCCCCACATATGCACGTTACAGTAATCCAAACAGGATGTAACTAAGGCATGTGTCACTGTGGCCAAGTCAGACATCTCAAGGAACAGGCACAGCTGGGGCACTAGCTTTAACTGTGCAAATGCACTCCTGGCCACCGCTAAAACTTGGGCATCCAGGCTCAGGGCTGAATCCAGGAGTACACCCAAGCCGCAAACCTGTGTCTTCAGGGGGAGTGTAACCCCATCCAGCACCAGCTGAATCCCTATTCCTGATCTACATTTTGACTGACCAGGAGCACCTCTGTCTTGTCTGGATTAAGCTTCAGTTTGTTTGCCCTCATCCAGTCCATTACTGCCAACAGACACTGGTTTAGCACCACAACAGCTTCCTTGGAATTAGATGGAAAGGAAAAGTAGAGTTGGGTGTCACCAGTGTACTGGTGACACCGAACCCCAAAACTCTGGAAACCTCTCCCAGTGGTTTAATGTATATGTTAGATAGCATGGGGGACAAAACAGAACCCTGAGTAACTCCACAGGCCAATGGCCAGGGAGTCAAACAGAAGTCCCCCAGCACCACCTTCTGGGTCTGCCCCTCCAGGAAGGAATGGAGCCACTGTAAAACAGTGCCTCCAAGTCCCATCCCAGCGAGGTGGCCCAGAAGGGTACCATGGTTGATGGTATCGAAAGCTGTTGAGGGGTCCAGCACAACCAACAGGGACATACTCCCCCTGTCTAGTTCCCAGCGTAGGTCATCCATCAAGGCAGCCAAAGTGTCAGGGTAGAAACTGAGCCCATAGAGCCCCAGAGCAGTTCTGATTCTGAGGAGGAACAGCAATCATGGGAGAGGAGCCAGCTCATCCCTCACAGGCACAGCAGCTGGCAGAGATTCCTCCTGCTGGCATTCCTGAGATAGATAGTGATCCTAGCAGTGAGAAAGTGCAGGAACAAGGCTAGCTAGATGCTCAACACAGACGCACAGAGCGACGAGCAATGGAGGGCATGGAAAGGAGGAGTAGCGCCCATTTGGCGCGCAAGCAACGGCCGCCTCCCATGGACCCAAGGGAGAGAGGGAGGATCTCTCCCTAGCCCATAAGTTCTGGGTCTTCAAGTGACTCTCTTTCAAAGGGGGATCACCTGCCTATTCAAAGCTTAGGCCACTCTGCTGTTCCTTGCTTTAGTCGCTGGTGATTAGCATCTGAAAGAGTCATTAAGTTGTAAAAGGATTAAAGCTTTGAAAAGAATCCTTTCGTCTGTGTCTTGAGTTGGCTATTGGAGTCTACTGAAAGAGGCTGCCAGGGTGCTCCTGACACAAAGCTGTTTCTGTCCCATTACCTAGTCTGAAGCCAAATTGAAATGGATCTAGATAATCTGTCTCATCCAGGAATCCCTGGAGTTGGGAGGCCACCACGCACTCCAATACCTTGCCCAGAAATTGAATATTGGAGACTGGCCGATAATTATCCAATATGGTGGGGTTCAGGGAGGGCATTTTTAACAAAGGTCTCACCACCACCTCCTTCAGGCAGGCTGGAACTCTGCCTTGACTAAGGGAGGCATTAACCACTCCACTTAACCACTCGGCCAGTCCACCTCTGGCTGCTTTTATGAGCCAGGAAAGGCAAGGATCTAGAACACACATGGTGGCCCTCACCTCTCCCAGGATCCTGTCCACATCCTCAGGCTGTACAAATTGAAAAGTATCCAACAACACTGGACAAGCAGGGGCCAAGGTTACATCCACCAGGTCTATATCAGTTATATCATCCAAGTCAGAGTGGATTTGAGCGATTTTGTCTGCAAAGTGCGGAGCAAATTGTTCACAGTGGGCTGTCGAGAGGTTTAAATTATCCTCTTGCAGGCTAGTGTATAAAAGACCCCTGACTAGGGATGTCAGAGAATTCCGTGACGGATCTCGGTGAGGCCGAATGCCAGTGCATTCGGCCCGCCGAAATCCGTCGTGGAATGAAGCCCCTGCCCCCCCACGAAAGGCACACGGGACGAAGTCCCCGCCGCCCCCACCCCACGAAACGCATGCAAAACGGAGCACTTACCTGGTCCCGTCCGTGCTGCTTTGCGAATGGCGGCCGTCCTGCAGCCGCCATTCGCTTCCTCCTCTTCAAGCCATGACAGGCTACGTAAATACTTACGTAGCCTATCACGGCTAATGCAGGGACGCCATTTGCATCCCTGCAGAGACCGTGATAGGCTACGTAAGTATTTATGTAACCTATCACGGCGGGGGGGGGGAAACCCCAGCGTACGCAAATGGTGTTGGCTACCGCCATTTGCATACACTGGGTTTTTTCCCCCTGCCATGATAGGCTACGTAAATATTTACATAGCCTATCACGGCTCAATACAGGGATGCAAATGGCGGCGGCTACAACAGCCGCCATTTGCGTCCCTGCAGGGCTGCCCAGTGGCTGGATGTCCGGCTGCGGGCGGCCGGAGCTGGCCAGCGGCTCCACGGCTTGGTCAAGGAGCGGAGCTGGCTGGGCAGGATTCCTGGGGGAGGGATGGAGTGCCTCCCCCCACCGCAGATGCCCCTCAGAGGAGCAAGGTAAGGGATTCGTACATCCTTACCCCTGACCACTTGAAACAGCTCAGCTGGACGGCTCTTTGCAGATGCAATAGTGGCAGGGAAAAAAAGCACTGACTCCAGTTCCCAGATATTAGTTGTGAAAATAATTCCAAATAATGGCAGTAAAGTTCAGTTCAGGGCAAATAACAGCTACAGGAGGGAAAGAGGGGATTTTTGTCAGAAAAACAGCATGTGGAAAGGGTTAAACCCCCTTCCTTTCTGGATCAGGGCTCCTCACAGCTGATATTTTAAAAATTAAATCTCTGCAAATGTGATCACACATTTTAACATATCATCTAATTTGGCCCATTGTGAATTACCTGTGAAGGCCAGACATGCAGGCCTTTGAAATCAGTACCTCACCCATTACATATATTATACATTCCAGTGGTTCTCTCCTTCACAAACAACTGACTTTTTAAAAAAGTTATATTTTAGATGTGGCATGTCCCTCTGATCTCTGACGAAAATATGAACTGCACATCCAAAATGATATACATAAACTAGATAAAATAATGGAGGGAAATAAAGTAAATAAAATCAAAGTAAGACATAGTTTGAATGTGGTTTGAACACACATTTGCTGCATTCTGAGCATTTGTTTTCAGGGCAAGGAATGTTCACTCAAAACTATTTCCACTACAAAAATAATACATTTCTGTCCTCAGAAAGTTATGTGTCTTCAGAAAGTTCTTCTGTCTAAGGGTATATTCACTTTGGTATGTTCACTTTACCAAGTAATATGTTTTAACCCAATGACACCCCAAAATATCCCCCTTGGTGTCTGAAGAGCAGTTCATTTTCCGTGCCCCCTATGCTGAGTATTTATAACTCCATATAGGTAATAAAATATCTGCCATATAGGCAGATATCATGGTAATGAGAGTTACGAGGAAACAAATGTGTGTGTTTTTTCATACTGACCCTCTAGTGGGCTGCTTCAGTTATTAACAGGACTAGCCCTGCCATTAGGTAGGCTGAGGCAGTCACCTTGGGTGGCAGGTGCTGAGGGGCAGCAGCAAGATGTTGGAGGACAGAGCTGTGTGCCATGTGGCCTGCCCCACCGCTAAGCTAGCATTCAGGTGCAGTGGAGGTTGCTGATCCATCCCCAGTATTGAAGTAAGATTCAACTTGTACATGGGATGGGAGGGGCGGGGGCATCTTCTTCTTTGCTCCAGGCAGCAAAATGTCTTGTGCTGGCCCTGGATATTACGGTCTGTAGTATCTTGGATATAAGTCTGTATAGCATACAAAATGTGGTAAGGATAAAATGGGGGTGAGGTGGGGCAAACCATCTATACCACGCCAAGCTCCATCTTTCCACCAAGATGGGATAAAAATGCAATAAATAAAAATAAGTAAAATATTGATGTATGAATACTGCTCATAATAAAGTTGGAGGATTTTGGACCAATCAAATATCAGTGCTTAATGTCCTTGAAATGTTATACTGAGAATTGCACATCTGACAAAGCTAGCTTAAATATTATCAGATCACTTGCTGTCTAGCAACAGCCATCAAAAGAACAACATGGAGTCTGAATTAAATTATCCAGCAGCTCAGCTAAAAGAGGCCAAGCCATTTTACTGATTGTTAGAACGACTGTAAGTAACACAAATGGACATAACCATAAGGCATTCCCCACAGAGCACTGTTTCCTGTCAGTGGTTGGAGAAAGCCGGAAAATGCTGATACCTACCGCAATTATGCCCAAGCCAATAACTGCCATTTGATGTGATGAGCTCAACACCTTGAGCTCTCATTGCACAGGCCTCTGTTCAACCATTGAGGACCTTGGGAATTTACTGACCAGCCACTTACCTTTGGCTCCCAAGTCTTAAAAAAAAATCTTATTAATGCTGTTAATTGCTTTTGTGTCGTAACTTTCCTTGTGGAATTCAGCACAGTGCACATAGGACTATATCATTTCAACAGGTAAATTAGGTTTAGAGACAGAGAAGTTATGTTTAGACATTCATGACTGAGCAGGAATTTGAATGTACATCTCCCCAATATACCATTTTAGGGGAGTATCTGTGACCTCTCCACACACACTGTCACTTTCATCCACCTACTATATGTATATATAGGGGGCGGGGGGCAAGGGAGAGAACGGAAGAGATAGCTGTGATGAATGCTTTTCTGAACTGCTTAAAGGCATTTTACCTATGTTAATCTCACACATCTACCTTGTCACATAGGCCAGAATTATTATCTGTGACACTATCATATTGCAGATGGAGTGTGATAGTCAGAAAGACAGATAGACATACAGGAAAGAAGGATATATTGGCAAACAGTAGGACACCAGTGGTTACATTTTGTCTTCTGTTATATATTGTTAATAGTGCAGCAGGTAGTTGGGGCCCTTGGACAAAGGAGGGCAGAAGAAGCATGAGTAGCAACAGCTCCTTTCACCTGGGTTGGTTATCTCTCTTCGCCCTCAGATAGGGATGTGTGTGTGAAAAAGCGTTTATGGCCATTTTGTGTTTGGTGGCTATGGAGAGACTAGCCCTGCTCAGGAGCTTAGTCCTCACACGATTACAATCACATGAAGGGGGAGAATGGAGCTGTGCTTGCTGGCCCCACCCCCATAAGCACCTCCCCTGGCCCCGCCTAATTGGAGAATGAGGCCTGAAGTGGGGATGCTGCAGGGCCAGCGTCAAGGGTAGGCATGGTTCGGCACCTGTCAAGGCCTACACCCCAGCAGTCAAGACCCCCCTGGAGTTGCTCCTCCTCTTCACCCTTGCAACCTGCTGGTTCACCTGCCTCTTGTTCTGGCCCAGACAATGGTGGTGGGAAAAAGAGCAGTAGATGCCACTGCCCGCTTGCTTACTGGCTGTCTACCTGTCAAACAAGCAAGTGGTGGCAATGATGAGACAGAGGATGAGAAGCAATAGAAACTGGTGACAATGGCATTAAGAAGGTAGACACACCGAGGGAGGGGTCCCCATTGAGGGTGTCTTGCCCTCAAAAACATGCTTGCTGCTGTAGTCCCTGGACCACCAGGAGCAGCTTGCTCTGCTCTGCTCTGCTCAGCTGGGAGGCGGGAAACAGACTGAAGCTTCCCGCCCACTCAGCTGCTGGGAGTGCTCAGGCCACACACACCCAGTTCAGTTGGAGCTCTCAGAAGCACCTGGTGAGCTCACAGCCACTCAGAAGGATAAAGGGCAGCCCCCTGGGCTTCCTGCAGTCTGTGTACCTCTTAGCCTCTGTCTCCTTCGTCTCCTTTGTCTCTTCTACCACTGCAACTCCCCTGGCCAACTCCTGTTTGCTCCCCCTGTCCGCTTGCTCTCTGGGATCTTGCTTGCTGCTGTAGTCCCTGGACCAGCTGGAGCAGCTTGCTCTGCTCTGCTCTGCTCTGCTCAGCTGGGAGGCGGGAAACAGACTGAAGCTTCCCGCCCACTCAGGTGCTGGGAGTGCTCAGGCCACACACACCCAGTTCAGTTGGAGCTCTCAGAAGCACCTGGTGAGCTCACAGCCACTCAGAAAGATAAAGGGCAGCCCCCTGGGCTTCCTGCATCCCGCGTACTTCTTAGCCTCTGTCTCCTTTGTCTCTTCTACCACTGCAACTCCCCTGGCCAACTCCTATTCGCTCCCCCTGTCTGCTCGCTCTCTGGGAGCTTGCTTGCTGCTGTAGTCCCTGGACCAGCTGGAGCAGCTTGCTCTGCTCTGCTCTGCTCTGCTCTGCTCAGCTGGGAGGCGGGAAACAGACTGAAGCTTCCCGCCCACTCAGGTGCTGGGAGTGCTCAGGCCACACACACCCAGTTCAGTTGGAGCTCTCAGAAGCACCTGGTGAGCTCACAGCCACTCAGAAGGATAAAGGGCAGCCCCCTGGGCTTCCTGCAGCCCGCATACCTCTTAGCCTCTGTCTCCTTTGTCTCCTTTGTCTCTTCTACCACTGCAACTCCCCTGGCCAACTCCTGTTTGCTCCCCCTGTCCGCTCGCTCTGGTCGCTCTCTCTCTGGGAGCTTGCTTGCTGCTGTAGTCCCTGGACCAGCTGGAGCAGCTTGCTCTGCTGTGCTCAGCTGGGAGGCGGGAAACAGACTGAAGCTTCCCGCCCACTCAGCTGCTGGCAGTGCTCAGGCCACACACACCCAGTTCAGTTGGAGCTCTCAGAAGCACCTGGTGAGCTCACAGCCAATCAGAAAGATAAAGGGCAGCCCCCTGGGCTTCCTGCATCCCGCGTACTTCTTAGCCTCTGTCTCCTTTGTCTCCTCTACCGCTGCAACTCCTCTGGCCATCTCCTATTTGCTCCCCCTTTCCGCTCGCTCTCTGGGAGCTTGCTTGCTGCTGTAGTCCCTGGAGCAGCTGAAGCAGCTTGCTCTGCTCTGCTCTGCTAAGCTGGGAGGCGGGAAACAGACTGAAGCTTCCCGCCCACTCAGCTGCTGGGAGTGCTCAGGCCACACACACCCAGTTCAGTTGGAGCTCTCAGAAGCACCTGGTGAGCTCACAGCCACTCAGAAGGATAAAGGGCAGCCCCCTGGGCTTCCTGCAGGCCGCATACCTCTTAGCCTCTGTCTCCTTTGTCTCCTTTGTCTCTTCTACCACTGCAACTCCCCTGGCCAACTCCTGTTTGCTCCCCCTGTCCGCTCGCCTTCTGGGAGCTTGCTTGCTGCTGTAGTCCCTGGACCAGCTGGAGCAGCTTGCTCTGCTCTGCTCAGCTGGGAGGCGGGAAACAGACTGAAGCTTCCCGCCCACTCAGCTGCTGGGAGTGCTCAGGCCACACACACCCAGTTCAGTTGGAGCTCTCAGAAGCACCTGGTGAGCTCACAGCCACTCAGAAGGATAAAGGGCAGCCCCCTGGGCTTCCTGCAGCCCGCGTACCTCTTAGCCTCTGTCTCCTTTGTCTCTTCTACCACTGCAACTCCCCTGGCCAACTCCTGTTTGCTCCCCCTGTCCGCTCACCTTCTGGGAGCTTGCTTGCTGCTGTAGTCCCTGGACCAGCTGGAGCAGCTTGCTCTGCTCTGCTCTGCTCTGCTCAGCTGGGAGGCGGGAAACAGACTGAAGCTTCCCGCCCACTCAGGTGCTGGGAGTGCTCAGGCCACACACACCCAGTTCAGTTGGAGCTCTCAGAAGCACCTGGTGAGCTCACAGCCACTCAGAAGGATAAAGGGCAGCCCCCTGGGCTTCCTGCAGCCCGCGTACCTCTTAGCCTCTGTCTCCTTTGTCTCCTTTGTCTCTTCTACCACTGCAACTCCCCTAGCCAACTCCTGTTTGCTCCCCCTGTCCGCGCGCTCTGGTCGCTCGCTCTCTGGGAGCTTGCTTGCTGCTGTAGTCCCTGGACCAGCTGGAGCAGCTTCCTCTGCCAATTATATGCATTAGCAAGCTCCCAGTGCTGGCTCCAGGTTTGAGCTTCAGTCTGTTTCCCGCCTCCCAGCTGAGCAGAGCAGAGCAGAGCAAGCTGCTCCAGCTGTTCCATGGACGACAGCAACAAGCAAGCTCCCAGAGAGCGAGCGGACAGGGGGAGCAAACAGGATTTGGCCAAGGGAGTTGCAGTGATAGAAGAGACAAAGGAGACAAAGGAGACAGAGGCTAAGAGGTACGCGGGCTGCAGGAAGCCCAGCGGGCCACCCTTTATCCTTCTGAGTGGCTGTGAGCTCACCAGGTGCTTCTGAGAGCTCCAAGTGACCTGGGTGTGTGTGGCCTGAACACTCCCAGCAGCTGAGTGGGCGGGAAGCTTCAGACTGTTTCCCGTCTCCCAGCTGAGCAGAGCAGAGCAGAGCAAGCTGTTCCAGCTGGTCCAGGGACGACAGCAGCAAGCAAGCTCCCAGAGAGCGCGCGACCAGTGCGAGCAGACAGGGGGAGCAAACAGGAGTTGGCCAGGGGAGTTGCAGTGGTAGAAGAGACAAAGGAGACAAAGGAGATAGAGTCTAAGAGGTACGCGGGCTGCAGGAAGCCCAGGCGGCTGCCCTTTATCCTTCTGAGTGGCTGTGAGCTCACCAGGTGCTTCTGAGAGCTCCAACTGAACTGTGTGTGTGTGGCCTGAGCACTCCCAGCAGCTGAGTGGGCGGGAAGCTTCAGTCTGTTTCCCGCCTCCCAGCTGAGCAGAGCAGAGCAGAGCAAGCTGCTCCAGCTGGTCCAGGGACGACAGCAGCAAGCAAGCTCCCAGAGAGTGCGCGACCAGTGCGAGCAGACAGGGGGAGCAAACAGGAGTTGGCCAGGGGAGTTGCAGTGGTAGAAGAGAAAAAGGAGACAAACGAGACAGAGGCTAAGAGGTACGCGGGCTGCAGGAAGCCCAGGGGGTTGCCCTTTACACTTCTGAGTGGCTGTGAGCTCACCAGGTGCTTCTGAGAGCTCCAACTGAACTGGGTGTGTGTGGCCTGACCACTCCCAGCAGCTGAGTGGGCGGGAAGCTTCAGTCTGTTTTCCGCCTTCCAGCAGAGCAGAGCAGAGCAGAGCAGAGCAAGCTGCTCCAGCTGGTCCAGGGACTACAGCAGCAAGCAAGCTCACAGAGAGCGAGCGACCAGAGCGAGTGGACAGGGGGAGCAAACAGGAGTTGGCCAGGGGAGTTGCAGTAGTAGAAGAGACAAAGGAGACAAAGGAGACAGAGGCTATGATGTACGCGGGCTGCAGGAAGCCCAGGCGGCTGCCCTTTATCCTTCTGAGTGGCTGTGAGCTCACCAGGTGCTTCTGAGAACTCCAACTGAACTGGGTGTGTGTGGCCTGAGCACTCCCAGCAGCTGAGTGGGCGGGAAGCTTCAGTCTGTTTCCCGCCTCCCAGCTGAGCAGAGCAGAGCAGAGCAAGCTGTTCCAGCTGGTCCAGGGACTACAGCAGCAAGCAAGGTCCCAGAGAGCGCGCGACCAGAGCAAGTGGACAGGGGGAGCAAACAGGAGTTGGCCAGGGGAGTTGCAGTGGTAGAAGAGACAAAGGAGACAGAGGCTAAGAAGTACGCGGGCTGCAGGAAGCCCAGGGGGCTGCCGTTTATCCTTCTGAGTGGATGTGAGCTCACCAGGTGCTTCTGAGAGCTCCAGCTGAACTGGGTGTGTGTGGCCTGAGCACTCCCAGCAGCTGAGTGGGCGGGAAGCTTCAGTCTGTTTCCCGCCTCCCAGCTGAGCAGAGCAGAGCTAGCTGCTCCAGCTGGTCCAGGGACTACAGCAGCAAGCAAGCTCCCAGAGAGCGAGCGGACAGGGGGAGCAAACAGAAGTTGGCCAGGGGAGTTGCAGTGGTAGAAGAGACAACGGAGACAAAGGACACAGAGGCTAACAGGTACGCAGGCTGCAGGAAGCCCAGGGGGCTGCCCTTTATCCTTCTGAGTGGCTGTGAGCTCACCAGGTGCTTCTGAGAGCTCCAACTGAACTGGGTGTGTGTGGCCTGAACACTCCCAGCAGCTGAGTGGGCGGGAAGCTTCAGACTATTTCCCATCTCCCAACTGAGCGGAGCAGAGCAGAGCAAGCTGTTCCAGCTGGTTCAGGGACTACAGCAGCAAGCAAGCTTCCAGAGAGCGAGCGACCAGAGCGAGCGGACAGGGGGAGCAAAAAGGAGTTGGCCAGGGGAGTTGCAGTGGTAGAAGAGACAAAGGAGACAGAGGCTAAGAAGTATGCAGGCTGCAGGAAGCCCAGGGGGCTGCCCTTTATCCTTCTGAGTGGCTGTGACCTCACCAGGTGCTTCTGAGAGCTCCAACTGAACTGGGTGTGTGTGGCCTGAGCACTCCCAGCAGCTGAGTGGGCGGGAAGCTTCAGTCTGTTTCCCGCCTCCCAGCTGAGCAGAGCAGAGCTAGCTGCTCCAGCTGCTCCAGGGACTACAGCAGCTTCTGGGAGCTTGCTTGCTGCTGTAGTCCCTGGACCAGCTGGAGCAGCTTGCTCTGCTCTGCTCTGCTCTGCTCAGCTGGGAGGCGGGAAACAGACTGAAGCTTCCCGCCCACTCAGGTGCTGGGAGTGCTCAGGCCACACACACCCAGTTCAGTTGGAGCTCTCAGAAGCACCTGGTGAGCTCACAGCCACTCAGAAGGATAAAGGGCAGCCCCCTGGGCTTCCTGCAGCCCGCGTACCTCTTAGCCTCTGTCTCCTTTGTCTCCTTTGTCTCTTCTACCACTGCAACTCCCCTAGCCAACTCCTGTTTGCTCCCCCTGTCCGCGCGCTCTGGTCGCTCGCTCTCTGGGAGCTTGCTTGCTGCTGTAGTCCCTGGACCAGCTGGAGCAGCTTCCTCTGCCAATTATATGCATTAGCAAGCTCCCAGTGCTGGCTCCAGGTTTGAGCTTCAGTCTGTTTCCCGCCTCCCAGCTGAGCAGAGCAGAGCAGAGCAAGCTGCTCCAGCTGTTCCATGGACGACAGCAGCAAGCAAGCTCCCAGAGAGCGAGCGGACAGGGGGAGCAAACAGGATTTGGCCAAGGGAGTTGCAGTGATAGAAGAGACAAAGGAGACAAAGGAGACAGAGGCTAAGAGGTACGCGGGCTGCAGGAAGCCCAGCGGGCCACCCTTTATCCTTCTGAGTGGCTGTGAGCTCACCAGGTGCTTCTGAGAGCTCCAAGTGACCTGGGTGTGTGTGGCCTGAACACTCCCAGCAGCTGAGTGGGCGGGAAGCTTCAGACTGTTTCCCGTCTCCCAGCTGAGCAGAGCAGAGCAGAGCAAGCTGTTCCAGCTGGTCCAGGGACGACAGCAGCAAGCAAGCTCCCAGAGAGCGCGCGACCAGTGCGAGCAGACAGGGGGAGCAAACAGGAGTTGGCCAGGGGAGTTGCAGTGGTAGAAGAGACAAAGGAGACAAAGGAGATAAAGTCTAAGAGGTACGCGGGCTGCAGGAAGCCCAGGCGGCTGCCTTTTATCCTTCTGAGTGGCTGTGAGCTCACCAGGTGCTTCTGAGAGCTCCAACTGAACTGTGTGTGTGTGGCCTGAGCACTCCCAGCAGCTGAGTGGGCGGGAAGCTTCAGTCTGTTTCCCGCCTCCCAGCTGAGCAGAGCAGAGCAGAGCAAGCTGCTCCAGCTGGTCCAGGGACGACAGCAGCAAGCAAGCTCCCAGAGAGCGCGCGACCAGTGCGAGCAGACAGGGGGAGCAAACAGGAGTTGGCCAGGGGAGTTGCAGTGGTAGAAGAGAAAAAGGAGACAAACGAGACAGAGGCTAAGAGGTACGCGGGCTGCAGGAAGCCCAGGGGGTTGCCCTTTACACTTCTGAGTGGCTGTGAGCTCACCAGGTGCTTCTGAGAGCTCCAACTGAACTGGGTGTGTGTGGCCTGACCACTCCCAGCAGCTGAGTGGGCGGGAAGCTTCAGTCTGTTTTCCGCCTTCCAGCAGAGCAGAGCAGAGCAGAGCAGAGCAAGCTGCTCCAGCTGGTCCAGGGACTACAGCAGCAAGCAAGCTCGCAGAGAGCGAGCGACCAGAGCGAGTGGACAGGGGGAGCAAACAGGAGTTGGCCAGGGGAGTTGCAGTAGTAGAAGAGACAAAGGAGACAAAGGAGACAGAGGCTATGATGTACGCGGGCTGCAGGAAGCCCAGGCGGCTGCCCTTTATCCTTCTGAGTGGCTGTGAGCTCACCAGGTGCTTCTGAGAACTCCAACTGAACTGGGTGTGTGTGGCCTGAGCACTCCCAGCAGCTGAGTGGGCGGGAAGCTTCAGTCTGTTTCCCGCCTCCCAGCTGAGCAGAGCAGAGCAGAGCAAGCTGCTCCAGCTGGTCCAGGGACTACAGCAGCAAGCAAGGTCCCAGAGAGCGCGCGACCAGAGCGAGTGGACAGGGGGAGCAAACAGGAGTTGGCCAGGGGAGTTGCAGTGGTAGAAGAGACAAAGGAGACAGAGGCTAAGAAGTACGCGGGCTGCAGGAAGCCCAGGGGGCTGCCGTTTATCCTTCTGAGTGGATGTGAGCTCACCAGGTGCTTCTGAGAGCTCCAGCTGAACTGGGTGTGTGTGGCCTGAGCACTCCCAGCAGCTGAGTGGGCGGGAAGCTTCAGTCTGTTTCCCGCCTCCCAGCTGAGCAGAGCAGAGCTAGCTGCTCCAGCTGGTCCAGGGACTACAGCAGCAAGCAAGCTCCCAGAGAGCGAGCGGACAGGGGGAGCAAACAGAAGTTGGCCAGGGGAGTTGCAGTGGTAGAAGAGACAACGGAGACAAAGGACACAGAGGCTAACAGGTACGCAGGCTGCAGGAAGCCCAGGGGGCTGCCCTTTATCCTTCTGAGTGGCTGTGACCTCACCAGGTGCTTCTGAGAGCTCCAACTGAACTGGGTGTGTGTGGCCTGAACACTCCCAGCAGCTGAGTGGGCGGGAAGCTTCAGACTATTTCCCATCTCCCAACTGAGCGGAGCAGAGCAGAGCAAGCTGTTCCAGCTGGTTCAGGGACTACAGCAGCAAGCAAGCCTTCAGAGAGCGAGCGACCAGAGCGAGCGGACAGGGGGAGCAAAAAGGAGTTGGCCAGGGGAGTTGCAGTGGGAGAAGAGACAAAGGAGACAAAGGAGACAGAGGCTAAGAGGTACGCGGGCTGCAGGAAGCCCAGGGGGCTGCCCTTTATCCTTCTGAGTGGCTGTGAGCTCACCAGGTGGTTCCGAGAGCTCCAACTGAACTGGGTGTGTGTAGCCGGAGCACTCCCAGCAGCTGAGTGGGAGGGAAGCTTCAGTCTGTTTCCCTCCTCCCAGCTGAGCAGAGCAGAGCAGAGCAAGCTGCTCCAGCTGGTCCAGGGACTACAGCAGCAAGCAAGCTCCCAGAGAGCGAGTGACCAGAGCAAGCGGATATGGGGAGCAAACAGGAGTTGGCTAGGGGAGTTGGAGTGGTAGAAGAGACGAAGGAGACAAAGGAGACAGAGGCTAAGAAGTATGCGGGCTGCAGGAAGCCCAGGGGGCTGCCCTTTATCCTTCTGAGTGGCTGTGAGCTCACCAGGTGCTTCTGAGAGCTCCAACTGAACTGGGTGTGTGTGGCCTAAGCACTGCCAGCAGCTGAGTGGGCGGGAAGCTTCAGATTATTTCCCGCCTCCCAGCTGAGCAGAGCAGAGCAGAGCAAGCTGTTCCAGCTGGTTCAGGGACTACAGCAGCAAGCAAGCTCCCAGAGAGCGAGCGACCAGAGCGAGCGGACAGGGGGAGCAAAAAGGAGTTGGCCAGGGGAGTTGCAGTGGTAGAAGAGACAAAGGAGACAAAGGAGACAGAGGCTAAGAGGTACGCGGGCTGCAGGAAGCCCAGGGGGCTGCCCTTTATCCTTCTGAGTGGCTGTGAGCTCACCAGGTGCTTCTGAGAGCTCCAACTGAACTGGGTGTGTGTGGCCTGAGCACTCCCAGCAGCTGAGTGGGCGGGAAGCTTCAGACTGTTTCTCGCCTCCCAGCTGAGCAGAGCAGAGCAGAGCAGAGTACAGCAAGCTGCTCCAGCTGGTCCAGGGACTACAGCAGCAAGCAGGCTCCCAGAGAGCGAGCGACGAGAGTGAGCGGACAGGGGGAGCAAAAAGGAGTTGGCCAGGGGAGTTGCAGTGGTAGAAGAGAGAAAGGAGACAAAGGAGACAGAGGCTAAGAGTTACAGGGGCTGCAGGAAGCCCAGGGGGCTGCCCTTTATCCTTCTGAGTGGCTGTGAGCTCACCAGGTGCTTCTGAGAGCTCCAACTGAACTGGGTGTGTGTGGCCTGAGCACTCCCAGCAGCTGAGTGGGCGGGAAGCTTCAGTCTGTTTCCCGCCTCCCAGCTGAGCAGAGCAGAGCAAGCTGCTCCAGCTGGTCCAGGGACTACAGCAGCAAGCAAGCTCCCAGAGAGCGAGCGGAGAGGGGGAGCAAACAGAAATTGGCCAGGGGAGTTGCAGTGGTAGAAGAGACAAAGGAGACAAAGGACACAGTGGCTAACAGGTACGCAGGCTGCAGGAAGCCGAGGGAGCTGCCCTTTATCCTTCTGAGTGGCTGTGAGCTCACCAGGTGCTTCTGAGAGCTCCAACTGAACTGGGTGTGTGTGGCCTGAGCACTCCCAGCAGCTGAGTGGGCGGGAAGTTTCAGTCTGTTTCCCGCCTCCCAGCTGAGCAGAGCAGAGCAGAGCAGAGCAAGCTGTTCCAGCTGGTTCAGGGACTACAGCAGCAAGCAAGCTCCCAGAGAGCGAGCGACCAGAGCGAGCGGACAGGGGGAGCAAAAAGGAGTTGGCCAGGGGAGTTGCAGAGGTAGAAGAGACAAAGGAGACAAAGGAGACAGAGGCTAAGAGGTACGCGGGCTGCAGGAAGCCCAGGGGGCTGCCCTTTATCCTTCTGAGTGGCTGTGAGCTCACCAGGTGCTTCTGAGAGCTCCAACTGAACTGGGTGTGTGTGGCCTGAGCACTCCCAGCAGCTGAGTGGGCGGGAAGCTTCAGACTGTTTCTCGCCTCCCAGCTGAGCAGAGCAGAGCAGAGCAGAGTACAGCAAGCTGCTCCAGCTGGTCCAGGGACTACAGCAGCAAGCAGGCTCCCAGAGAGCGAGCGACGAGAGTGAGCGGACAGGGGGAGCAAAAAGGAGTTGGCCAGGGGAGTTGCAGTGGTAGAAGAGAGAAAGGAGACAAAGGAGACAGAGGCTAAGTAGTATGCGGGCTGCAGGAAGCCCAGGGGGCTGCCCTTTATCCTTCTGAGTGGCTGTGAGCTCACCAGGTGCTTCTGAGAGCTCCAACTGAACTGGGTGTGTTTGGCCTAAGCACTGCCAGCAGCTGAGTGGGCGGGAAGCTTCAGATTATTTCCCGCCTCCCAGCTGAGCAGAGCAGAGCAGAGCAAGCTGTTCCAGCTGGTTCAGGGACTACAGCAGCAAGCAAGCTCCCAGAGAGCGAGCGACCAGAGCGAGCGGACAGGGGGAGCAAAAAGGAGTTGGCCAGGGGAGTTGCAGTGGTAGAAGAGACAAAGGAGACAAAGGAGACAGAGGCTAAGAGGTACGCGGGCTGCAGGAAGCCCAGGGGGCTGCCCTTTATCCTTCTGAGTGGCTGTGAGCTCACCAGGTGCTTCTGAGAGCTCCAACTGAACTGGGTGTGTGTGGCCTGAGCACTCCCAGCAGCTGAGTGGGCGGGAAGCTTCAGACTGTTTCTTGCCTCCCAGCTGAGCAGAGCAGAGCAGAGCAGAGTACAGCAAGCTGCTCCAGCTGGTCCAGGGACTACAGCAGCAAGCAGGCTCCCAGAGAGCGAGCGACGAGAGTGAGCGGACAGGGGGAGCAAAAAGGAGTTGGCCAGGGGAGTTGCAGTGGTAGAAGAGAGAAAGGAGACAAAGGAGACAGAGGCTAAGAGTTACAGGGGCTGCAGGAAGCCCAGGGGGCTGCCCTTTATCCTTCTGAGTGGCTGTGAGCTCACCAGGTGCTTCTGAGAGCTCCAACTGAACTGGGTGTGTGTGGCCTGAGCACTCCCAGCAGCTGAGTGGGCGGGAAGCTTCAGTCTGTTTCCCGCCTCCCAGCTGAGCAGAGCAGAGCAAGCTGCTCCAGCTGGTCCAGGGACTACAGCAGCAAGCAAGCTCCCAGAGAGCGAGCGGAGAGGGGGAGCAAACAGAAATTGGCCAGGGGAGTTGCAGTGGTAGAAGAGACAAAGGAGACAAAGGACACAGTGGCTAACAGGTACGCAGGCTGCAGGAAGCCGAGGGAGCTGCCCTTTATCCTTCTGAGTGGCTGTGAGCTCACCAGGTGCTTCTGAGAGCTCCAACTGAACTGGGTGTGTGTGGCCTGAGCACTCCCAGCAGCTGAGTGGTCGGGAAGTTTCAGTCTGTTTCCCGCCTCCCAGCTGAGCAGAGCAGAGCAGAGCAGAGCAAGCTGTTCCAGCTGGTTCAGGGACTACAGCAGCAAGCAAGCTCCCAGAGAGCGAGCGACCAGAGCGAGCGGACAGGGGGAGCAAAAAGGAGTTGGCCAGGGGAGTTGCAGAGGTAGAAGAGACAAAGGAGACAAAGGAGACAGAGGCTAAGAGGTACGCGGGCTGCAGGAAGCCCAGGGGGCTGCCCTTTATCCTTCTGAGTGGCTGTGAGCTCACCAGGTGCTTCTGAGAGCTCCAACTGAACTGGGTGTGTGTGGCCTGAGCACTCCCAGCAGCTGAGTGGGCGGGAAGCTTCAGACTGTTTCTCGCCTCCCAGCTGAGCAGAGCAGAGCAGAGCAGAGTACAGCAAGCTGCTCCAGCTGGTCCAGGGACTACAGCAGCAAGCAGGCTCCCAGAGAGCGAGCGACGAGAGTGAGCGGACAGGGGGAGCAAAAAGGAGTTGGCCAGGGGAGTTGCAGTGGTAGAAGAGAGAAAGGAGACAAAGGAGACAGAGGCTAAGTAGTATGCGGGCTGCAGGAAGCCCAGGGGGCTGCCCTTTATCCTTCTGAGTGGCTGTGAGCTCACCAGGTGCTTCTGAGAGCTCCAACTGAACTGGGTGTGTGTGGCCTAAGCACTGCCAGCAGCTGAGTGGGCGGGAAGCTTCAGATTATTTCCCGCCTCCCAGCTGAGCAGAGCAGAGCAGAGCAAGCTGTTCCAGCTGGTTCAGGGACTACAGCAGCAAGCAAGCTCCCAGAGAGCGAGCGACCAGAGCGAGCGGACAGGGGGAGCAAAAAGGAGTTGGCCAGGGGAGTTGCAGTGGTAGAAGAGACAAAGGAGACAAAGGAGACAGAGGCTAAGAGGTACGCGGGCTGCAGGAAGCCCAGGGGGCTGCCCTTTATCCTTCTGAGTGGCTGTGAGCTCACCAGGTGCTTCTGAGAGCTCCAACTGAACTGGGTGTGTGTGGCCTGAGCACTCCCAGCAGCTGAGTGGGCGGGAAGCTTCAGACTGTTTCTCGCCTCCTAGCTGAGCAGAGCAGAGCAGAGCAGAGTACAGCAAGCTGCTCCAGCTGGTCCAGGGACTACAGCAGCAAGCAGGCTCCCAGAGAGCGAGCGATGAGAGTGAGCGGACAGGGGGAGCAAAAAGGAGTTGGCCAGGGGAGTTGCAGTGGTAGAAGAGACAAAGGAGACAAAGGAGACAGAGGCTAAGAGTTACGGGGGCTGCAGGAAGCCCAGGGGTCTGCCCTTTATCCTTCTGAGTGGCTGTGAGCTCACCAGGTGCTTCTGAGAGCTCCAACTGAACTGGGTGTGTGTGGCCTGAGCACTCCCAGCAGCTGAGTGGGCGGGAAGCTTCAGTCTGTTTCCCGCCTCCCAGCTGAGCAGAGCAGAGCAAGCTGCTCCAGCTGGTCCAGGGACTACAGCAGCAAGCAAGCTCCCAGAGAGCGAGCGGACAGGGGGAGCAAACAGAAATTGGCCAGCGGAGTTGCAGTGGTAGAAGAGACAAAGGAGACAAAGAACACAGTGGCTAACAGGTACGCAGGCTGCAGGAAGCCCAGGGGGCTGCCCTTTATCCTTCTGAGTGGCTGTGAGCTCACCAGGTGCTTCTGAGAGCTCCAACTGAACTGGGTGTGTGTGGCCTGAGCACTCCCAGCAGCTGAGTGGGCGGGAAGTTTCAGTCTGTTTCCCGCCTCCCAGCTGAGCAGAGCAGAGCAGAGCAGAGGAAGCTGCTCCAGCTGGTCCAGGGACTACAGCAGCAAGCAGGCTCCCAGAGAGCGAGCGACCAGAGCGAGCGGACAGGGGGAGCAAAAAGGAGTTGGCCAGGGGAGTTGCAGTGGTAGAAGAGACAAAGGAGACAAAGGAGACAGAGGCTAAGAGGTACGCGGGCTGTAGGAATCCCAGGGGGCTGCCCTTTATCCTTCTGAGTGGCTGTGAGCTCACCAGGTGCTTCTGAGAGCTCCAACTGAACTGGGTGTGTGTGGCCTGAGCACTCCCAGCAGCTGAGTGGGCGGGAAGCTTCAGTCTGTTTCCCGCCTCCCAGCTGAGCAGAGCATAGCAGAGCAAGCTGCTCCAGCTGGTCCAGGGACTACAGCAGCAAGCAGGCTCCCAGAGAGCGAGCGGACAGGGGAAGCAAAAAGGAGTTGGCCAGGGGAGTTGCAGTGGTAGAAGAGACAAAGGAGACAAAGGAGACAGAGGCTAAGAGGTACGCGGGATGCAGGAAGCCCAGGGGGCTGCCCTTTATCCTTCTGAGTGGCTGTGAGCTCACCAGGTGCTTCTGAGAGCTCCAACTGAACTGTGTGTGTGTGGCCTGAGCACTCCCAGCAGCTGAGTGGGCGGGAAGCTTCAGTCTGTTTCCCGCCTCCCAGCTGAGCAGAGCAGAGCTAGCTGCTCCAGCTGGTCCAGGGACTACAGCAGCAAGCAAGCTCCCAGAGAGAGAGCGACAAGAGCGAGTGGAGAGGGGGAGCAAACAGGAGTTGGCCAGGGGAGTTGCAGTGGTGGAAGAGACAAAGGAGACAAAGGAGACAGAGGCTAAGAGGTACGCGGGCTGCAGGAAGCCCAGGGGGCTGCCCTTTATCCTTCTGAGTGGCTGTGAGCTCACCAGGTGCTTCTGAGAGCTCCAACTGAACTGGGTGTGTGTGGCCTGAGCACTCCCAGCAGCTGAGTGGGCGGGAAGCTTCAGTCTGTTTCCCGCCTCCCAGCTGAGTAGAGCAGAGCAGAGCAAGCTGCTCCAGCTCGTCCAGGGAGTACAGCAGCAAGCAAGCTCCCAGAGAGAGAGCAACAAGAGCGAGTGGATAGGGGGAGAAAACAGGAGGTGGCCAGTGGAGTTGCAGTGGTAGAAGAGACAAAGGAGACAAAGGAGACAGAGGCTAAGAGGTACGCGGGATGCAGGAAGCCCAGGGGGCTGCCCTTTATCCTTCTGAGTGTCTGTGAGCTCACCAGGTGCTTCTGAGAGCTCCAAATGAACTGGGTGTGTGTGGCCTGAGCACTCCCAGCAGCTGAGTGGGTGGGAAGCTTCAGTCTGTTTCCCGCCTCCCAGCTGAGCAGAGCAGAGCAGAGCAAGCTGCTCCAGCTGGTCCAGGGACTACAGCAGCAAGCAAGGTCCCAGAGAGCGAGCGACCAGAGCGAGCGGACAGGGGGAGCAAACAGGAGTTGGCCAGGGGAGTTGCAGTGGTAGAAGAGACAAAGGAGACAGAGGCTAAGTAGTATGCGGGCTGCAGGAAGCCCAGGGGGCTGCCCTTTATCCTTCTGAGTGGCTGTGACCTCACCAGGTGCTTCTGAGAGCTCCAACTGAACTGGGTGTGTGTGGCCTGAGCACTCCCAGCAGCTGAGTGGGCGGGAAGCTTCAGTCTGTTTCCCGCCTCCCAGCTGAGCAGAGGAGAGCTAGCTGCTGCACCTGGTCCAGGGACTACAGCAGCAAGCAAGCTCCCAGAGAGCGAGCGACCAGAGCGAGCGGACAGGGGGAGCAAACAGGAGTTGGCTAGGGGAGTTGGAGTGGTAGAAGAGACAAAGGAGACAAAGGAGACAGAGGCTATGATGTACGCGGGCTGCAGGATGCCCAGGCGGCTGCCCTTTATCCTTCTGAGTGGCTGTGAGCTCACCAGGTGTTTCTGAGAGCTCCAACTGAACTGGGTGTGTGTAGCCTGAGCACTCCCAGCAGCTGAGTGGGCGGGAAGCTTCAGTCTGTTTCCCTCCTCCCAGCTGAGCAGAGCAGAGCAGAGCAAGCTGCTCCAGCTGGTCCAAGGACTACAGCAGCAAGCAAGCTCCCAGAGAGCAAGTGACCAGAGCGAGCGGATATGAGGAGCAAACAGGAGTTGGCTAGGGGAGTTGGAGTGGTAGAAGAGACAAAAGAGACAAAGGAGACAGAGGTTAAGAGGTACACGGGCTGCACGAATCCCAGGGGGCTGCCCTTTATCCTTCTGAGTGGCTGTGAGCTCACCAGGTGCTTCTGAGAGCTCCAACTGAACTGGGTGTGTGTGGCCTGAGCACTCCCAGCAGCTGAGTGGGCGGGAAGCTTCAGTCTGTTTCCCGCCTCCCAGCTGAGCAGAGCAGAGCTAGCTGCTCCAGCTGGTCCAGGGACTACAGCAGCAAGCAAGCTCCCAGAGAGCGAACGACCAGAGCAAGCGGACAGGGGGAGCAAACAGGAGTTGGCCAGGGGAGTTGCAGTGGTAGAAGAGACAAAGGAGACAAGGGAGACAGAGGCTAAGAGTTACGCGGGCTGCAGGAAGCCCAGGGGGCTGCCCTGTACCCTTCTGAGTGGCTGTGAGCTCACCAGGTGCTTCTGAGAGCTCCAACTGAACTGGGTGTGTGTGGCCTGACCACTCCCAGCAGCTGAGTGGGCGGGAAGCTTCAGTCTGTTTCCCGCCTCCCAGCTGAGCAGAGCAGAGCAGAGCAAGCTGCTCCAGCTGGTCCAGGGACGACAGCAGCAAGCAAGCTCCCAGAGAGCGAGCGACCAGAGCGAGCGGACAGGGGGAGCAAACAGGAGTTGGCCAGGGGAGTTGCAGTGGTAGAAGAGACAAAGGAGACAGAGGCTAAGAAGTATGCAGGCTGCAGGAAGCCCAGGGGGCTGCCGTTTATCCTTCTGAGTGGCTGTGAGCTCACCAGGTGCTTCTGAGAGCTCCAACTGAACTGGGTGTGTGTGGCCTGAGCACTCCCAGCAGCTGAGTGGGCGGGAAGCTTCAGTCTGTTTCCCGCCTCCCAGCTGAGCAGAGCAGAGCTAGCTGCTGCACCTGGTCCAGGGAATACAGCAGCAAGCAAGCTCTTAGAGAGCGAGCGACCAGAGCGAGCGGACAGGGGGAGCAAACAGGAGTTGGCCAGGGGAGTTGCAGTGGTAGAAGAGACAAAGGAGACAAAGGAGACAGAGGCTATGATGTACGCGGGCTGCAGGATGCCCAGGCGGCTGCCCTTTATCCTTCTGAGTGGCTGTGAGCTCACCAGGTGCTTCTGAGAGCTCCAACTGAACTGGGTGTGTGTGGCCTGAGCACTCCAAGCAGCTGAGTGGGCGGGAAGTTTCAGTCTGTTTCCCGCCTCCCAGCTGAGCAGAGCAGAGCAAGCTGCTCCAGCTGGTCCAGGGACTACAGCAGCAAGCAAGCTCCCAGAGAGCGAGCGACCAGAGCGAGCGGACAGGGGGAGCAAACAGGAGTTGGCCAGGGGAGTTGCAGTGGTAGAAGAGACAAAGGAGACAAAGGAGACAGAGGCTAAGAGGTACGCGGGCTGCAGGAAGCCCAGGGGGCTGCCCTTTATCCTTCTGAGTGGCTGTGAGCTCACCAGGTGCTTCTGAGAGGTACAACTGAACTGGGTGTGTGTGGCCTGAGCACTCCCAGCAGCTGAGTGGGCGGGAAGCTTCAGTCTGTTTCCCGCCTCCCAGCTGAGCAGAGGAGAGCTAGCTGCTGCACCTGGTCCAGGGACTACAGCAGCAAGCAAGCTCCCAGAGAGCGAGCGACCAGAGCGAGCGGACAGGGGGAGCAAACA
Organism: Heloderma suspectum; assembly: GCF_057233095.1. Lineage (NCBI taxonomy): Eukaryota > Metazoa > Chordata > Lepidosauria > Squamata > Helodermatidae > Heloderma > Heloderma suspectum. The sequence goes on along the minus strand of NC_139459.1, from coordinate 266,991,872 downwards.
GGAGTTGGCCAGGGGAGTTGCAGTGGTAGAAGAGACAAAGGAGACAAAGGAGACAGAGGCTATGATGTACGCGGGCTGCAGGATGCCCAGGCGGCTGCCCTTTATCCTTCTGAGTGGCTGTGAGCTCACCAGGTGTTTCTGAGAGCTCCAACTGAACTGGGTGTGTGTAGCCTGAGCACTCCCAGCAGCTGAGTGGGCGGGAAGCTTCAGTCTGTTTCCCTCCTCCCAGCTGAGCAGAGCAGAGCAGAGCAAGCTGCTCCAGCTGGTCCAGGGACTACAGCAGCAAGCCAGCTCCCAGAGAGCAAGTGACCAGAGCGAGCGGATATGGGGAGCAAACAGGAGTTGGCTAGGGGAGTTGGAGTGGTAGAAGAGACAAAGGAGACAAGGGAGACAGAGGCTAAGAGTTACGCGGGCTGCAGGAAGCCCAGGGGGCTGCCCTGTACCCTTCTGAGTGGCTGTGAGCTCACCAGGTGCTTCTGAGAGCTCCAACTGAACTGGGTGTGTGTGGCCTGACCACTCCCAGCAGCTGAGTGGGCGGGAAGCTTCAGTCTGTTTCCCGCCTCCCAGCTGAGCAGAGCAGAGCAGAGCAAGCTGCTCCAGCTGGTCCAGGGACTACAGCAGCAAGCAAGCTCCCAGAGAGCGAGCGACCAGAGCGAGCGGACAGGGGGAGCAAACAGGAGTTGGCCAGGGGAGTTGCAGTGGTAGAAGAGACAAAGGAGACAGAGGCTAAGAAGTATGCGGGCTGCAGGAAGCCCAGGGGGCTGCCGTTTATCCTTCTGAGTGGCTGTGAGCTCACCAGGTGCTTCTGAGAGCTCCAACTGAACTGGGTGTGTGTGGCCTGAGCACTCCCAGCAGCTGAGTGGGCGGGAAGCTTCAGTCTGTTTCCCGCCTCCCAGCTGAGCAGAGCAGAGCTAGCTGCTGCACCTGGTCCAGGGAATACAGCAGCAAGCAAGCTCTCAGAGAGCGAGCGACCAGAGCGAGCGGACAGGGGGAGCAAACAGGAGTTGGCCAGGGGAGTTGCAGTGGTAGAAGAGACAAAGGAGACAAAGGAGACAGAGGCTATGATGTACGCAGGCTGCAGGATGCCCAGGCGGCTGCCCTTCATCCTTCTGAGTGGCTGTGAGCTCACCAGGTGCTTCTGAGAGCTCCAACTGAACTGGGTGTGTGTGGCCTGAGCACTCCAAGCAGCTGAGTGGGCGGGAAGTTTCAGTCTGTTTCCCGCCTCCCAGCTGAGCAGAGCAGAGCAAGCTGCTCCAGCTGGTCCAGGGACTACAGCAGCAAGCAAGCTCCCAGAGAGCGAGCGACCAGAGCGAGCGGACAGGGGGAGCAAACAGGAGTTGGCCAGGGGAGTTGCAGTGGTAGAAGAGACAAAGGAGACAAAGGAGACAGAGGCTAAGAGGTACGCGGGCTGCAGGAAGCCCAGGGGGCTGCCCTTTATCCTTCTGAGTGGCTGTGAGCTCACCAGGTGCTTCTGAGAGGTACAACTGAACTGGGTGTGTGTGGCCTGAGCACTCCCAGCAGCTGAGTGGGCGGGAAGCTTCAGTCTGTTTCCCGCCTCCCAGCTGAGCAGAGCAGAGCTAGCTGCTCCAGCTGCTCCAGGGACTACAGCAGCAAGCAAGCTCCCAGAGAGCGAACGACCAGAGCAAGTGGACAGGGGGAGCAAACAGGAGTTGGCCAGGGGAGTTGCAGTGGTAGAAGAGACAAAGGAGACAAAGGAGACAGAGGCTAAGAGGTACGCGGGCTGCAGGAAGCCCAGGGGGCTGCCCTGTACCCTTCTGAGTGGCTGTGAGCTCACCAGGTGCTTCTGAGAGCTCCAACTGAACTGGGTGTGTGTGGCCTGACCACTCCCAGCACCTGAGTGGGCGGGAAGCTTCAGTCTGTTTCCCGCCTCCCAGCTGAGCAGAGAAGAGCAGAGCAGATCAAGCTGTTCCAGCTGGTCCAGGGACTACAGCAGCAAGCAAGCTCCCAGAGAGCGAGCGACCAGAGCGCGCAGACAGGGGGAGCAAACAGGAGTTGGCCAGGGGAGTTGGAGTGGTAGAAGAGACAAAGGAGACAAAGGAGCCAGGGGCTAAGAGGTACGCAGGCTGCAGGAAGCCCAGGGGGCCGCCCTTTATCCTTCTGAGTCGCTGTGACCTCACCAGGTGTTTCCGAGAGCTCCAACTGAACTGGGTGTGTGTGGCCTGAGTACTCCCAGCACCTGAGTGAGCGGGAAGCTTCAATCTGTTTCCCGCCTCCCAGCTGAGCAGAGCAGAGCAGAGCAGAGCAAGCTGCTCCAGCTGGTCCAGGGACTACAGCAGCAAGCAGGCTCCCAGAGAGCGAGCAACCAGAGCGAGCGGACAGGGGGAGCAAACAGAGGTTGGCCAGGGGAGTTGCAGTGGTAGAAGAGACAAAGGAGACATAGGCTAAGAAGTACGCGGGCTGCAGGAAGCCCAGGGGGCTGCCCTTTATCCTTCTGAGTGGCTGTGAGCTCACCAGGTGCTTCTGAGAGCTCCAACTGAACTGGGTGTGTGTAGCCTGAGCACTCCCAGCAGCTGAGTGGGCGGGAAGCTTCAGTCTGTTTCCCGCCTCCCAGCTGAGCAGAGCAGAGCAAGCTGCTCCAGCTGGTCCAGGGACTACAGCAGCAAGCAGGCTCCCAGAGAGCGAGCGACCAGAGCGAGCGGACAGGGCGAGCAAGCAGGAGTTGGCCAGGGGAGTTGCACTGGTAGAAGAGACAAAGGAGACAAAGGAGACAGAGGCTAACAGGTACGCAGGCTGCAGGAAGCCCAGGGGGCTGCCCTTTAACCTTCTGAGTGGCTGTGAGCTCACCAGGTGCTTCTGAGAGCTCCAACTGAACTGGGTGTGTGTGGCCTGAACACTCCCAGCAGCTGAGTGGGCGGGAAGCTTCAGACTATTTCCCGTCTCACAGCTGAGGAGAGCAGAGCAGAGCAAGCTGCTCCAGCTGGTCCAGGGACTACAGCAGCAAGCAAGCTCCCAGAGAGCGAGCGGACAGGGGGAGCAAACAGAAGTTGGCCAGGGGAGTTGCAGTGGTAGAAGAGACAAAGGAGACAAAAGACACAGAGGCTAACAGGTACGCAGGCTGCAGGAAGCCCAGGGGGCTGCCCTTTAACCTTCTGAGTGGCTGTGAGCTCACCAGGTGCTTCTGAGAGCTCCAATTGAACTGGGTGTGTGTGGCCTGAACACTCCCAGCAGCTGAGTGGGCGGGAAGCTTCAGACTATTTTCCGTGTCCCAGCTGAGGAGAGCAGAGCAGAGCAAGCTGTTCCAGCTGGTTCAGGGACTACAGCAGCAAGCAAGCTTCCAGAGAGCAAGCGACCAGAGCGAGCGGACAGGAGGAGAAAACAGGAGGTGGCCAGGGGAGTTGCAGTGGTAGAAGAGACAAAGTAGACAAAGGAGACAGAGGCTAAGCGGTACGCGGGCTGCAGGAAGCCCAGGGGGCTGCCCTTTATCCTTCTGAGTGGCTGTGAGCTCACCAGGTGCTTCTGAGAGCTCCAACTGAACTGGGTGTGTGTGGCCTGAACACTCCCAGCAGCTGAGTGGGCGGGAAGCTTCAGATTATTTCCCGTCTCCCAGCTGAGCAGAGCAGAGCAGAGCAAGCTGTTCCAGCTGGTTCAGGGACTACAGCAGCAAGCAAGCTCCCAGAGAGCGAGCGACCAGAGCGAGCAGACAGGGGGAGCAAAAAGGAGTTGGCCAGGGGAGTTGCAGTGGTAGAAGAGACAAAGGAGACAAAGGAGACAGAGGCTATGATGTACGCGGGCTGCAGGAAGCCCAGGCGGCTGCCCTTTATCCTTCTGAGTGGCTGTGAGCTCACCAGGTGCTTCTGAGAGCTCCAACTGAACTGGGTGTGTGTGGCCTGAACACTCCCAGCAGCTGAGTGGGCGGGAAGCTTCAGTCCGTTTCCCGCCTCCCAGCTGAGCAGAGCAGAGCAGAGCAAGCTGCTCCAGCTGGTCCAGGGACTACAGCAGCAAGCAAGGTCCCAGAGAGCGAGCGACCAGAGCGAGCGGACAGGGCGAGCAAACAGGAGTTGGCCAGGGGAGTTGCAGTGGTAGAAGAGACAAAGGAGACAGAGGCTAAGAAGTATGCAGGCTGCAGGAAGCCCAGGGGGCTGCCCTTTATCCTTCTGAGTGGCTGTGACCTCACCAGGTGCTTCTGAGAGCTCCAACTGAACTGGGTGTGTGTGGCCTGAGCACTCCCAGCAGCTGAGTGGGCGGGAAGCTTCAGTCTGTTTCCCGCCTCCCAGCTGAGCAGAGCAGAGCTAGCTGCTGCACCTGGTCCAGGGACTACAGCAGCAAGCAAGCTCCCAGAGAGCGAGCGACCAGAGCGAGCGGACAGGGGGAGCAAACAGGAGTTGGCCAGGGGAGTTGCAGTGGTAGAAGAGACAAAGGAGATAAAGGAGACAGAGGCTATGATGTACGCGGGCTGCAGGATGCCCAGGCGGCTGCCCTTTATCCTTCTGAGTGGCTGTGAGCTCACCAGGTGCTTCTGAGAGCTCCAACTAAACTGGGTGTGTGTAGCCTGAGCACTCCCAGCAGCTGAGTGGGCGGGAAGCTTCAGTCTGTTTCCCTCCTCCCAGCTGAGCAGAGCAGAGCAGAGCAAGCTGCTCCAGCTGGTCCAGGGACTACAGCAGCAAGCAAGCTCCCAGAGAGCAAGTGACCAGAGCGAGCGGATATGGGGAGCAAACAGGAGTTGGCTAGGGGAGTTGGAGTGGTAGAAGAGACAAAAGAGACAAAGGAGACAGAGGTTAAGAGGTACACGGGCTGCACGAATCCCAGGGGGCTGCCCTTTATCCTTCTGAGTGGCTGTGAGCTCACCAGGTGCTTCTGAGAGCTCCAACTGAACTGGGTGTGTGTGGCCTGAGCACTCCCAGCAGCTGAGTGGGAGGGAAGCTTCAGTCTGTTTCCCGCCTCCCAGCTGAGCAGAGCAGAGCTAGCTGCTCCAGCTGGTCCAGGGAATACAGCAGCAAGCCAGCTCCCAGAGAGAGAGCGACAAGAGCGAGTGGAGAGGGGGAGCAAACAGGAGTTGGCCAGGGGAGTTGCAGTGGTAGAAGAGACAAAGGAGACAGAGGCTAAGAAGTACGCGGGCTGCAGGAAGCCCAGGGGGCTGCCCTTTATCCTTCTGAGTGGCTGTGAGCTCACCAGGTGCTTCTGAGAGCTCCAACTGAACTGGGTGTGTGTGGCCTCAGCACTCCCAGCAGCTGAGTGGGCGGGAAGTTTCAGTCTGTTTCCCGCCTCCCAGCTGAGCAGAGCAGAGCAAGCTGCTCCAGCTGGTCCAGGGACTACAGCAGCAAGCAAGCTCCCAGAGAGCGAGCGACCAGAGCGAGCGGACAGGGGGAGCAAACAGGAGTTGGCCAGGGGAGTTGCAGTGGTAGAAGAGACAAAGGAGACAAAGGAGACAGAGGCTAAGAGGTACGCGGGCTGCAGGAAGCCCAGGGGGCTGCCCTTTATCCTTCTGAGTGGCTGTGAGCTCACCAGGTGCTTCTGAGAGGTACAACTGAACTGGGTGTGTGTGGCCTGAGCACTCCCAGCAGCTGAGTGGGCGGGAAGCTTCAGTCTGTTTCCCGCCTCCCAGCTGAGCAGAGCAGAGCTAGCTGCTCCAGCTGGTCCAGGGACTACAGCAGCAAGCAAGCTCCCAGAGAGAGAGCGACAAGAGCGAGTGGAGAGTGGGAGCAAACAGGAGTTGGCCAGGGGAGTTGCAGTGGTAGAAGAGACAAAGGAGACAAAGGAGACAGAGGCTAAGATGTACGCGGGCTGCAGGAAGCCCAGGGGGCTGCCCTTTATCCTTCTGAGCGGCTGTGAGCTCACCAGGTGCTTCTGAGAGCTCCAACTGAACTGGGTGTGTGTGGCCTGAGCACTCCCAGCAGCTGAGTGGGCGGGAAGCTTCAGTCTGTTTCCCGCCTCCCAGCTGAGCAGAGAAGAGCAGAGCAGAGCAAGCTGCTCCAGCTGCTCCAGGGACTACAGCAGCAAGCAAGCTCCCAGAGAGCGAGCGACCAGAGCGCGCAGACAGGGGGAGCAAACAGGAGTTGGCCAGGGGAGTTGGAGTGGTAGAAGAGACAAAGGAGACAAAGGAGCCAGGGGCTAAGAGGTACGCAGGCTGCAGGAAGCCCAGGGGGCCGCCCTTTATCCTTCTGAGTCGCTGTGACCTCACCAGGTGTTTCCGAGAGCTCCAACTGAACTGGGTGTGTGTGGCCTGAGTACTCCCAGCACCTGAGTGGGCGGGAAGCTTCAATCTGTTTCCCGCCTCCCAGCTGAGCAGAGCAGAGCAGAGCAGAGCAAGCTGCTCCAGCTGGTCCAGGGACTACAGCAGCAAGCAGGCTCCCAGAGAGCGAGCAACCAGAGCGAGCGGACAGGGGGAGCAAACAGGAGTTGGCCAGGGGAGTTGCAGTGGTAGAAGAGACAAAGGAGACATAGGCTAAGAAGTACGCGGGCTGCAGGAAGCCCAGGGGGCTGCCCTTTATCCTTCTGAGTGGCTGTGAGCTCACCAGGTGCTTCTGAGAGCTCCAACTGAACTGGGTGTGTGTAGCCTGAGCACTCCCAGCAGCTGAGTGGGCGGGAAGCTTCAGTCTGTTTCCCGCCTCCCAGCTGAGCAGAGCAGAGCAAGCTGCTCCAGCTGGTCCAGGGACTACAGCAGCAAGCAGGCTCCCAGAGAGCGAGCGGACAGGGGGAGCAAGCAGGAGTTGGCCAGGGGAGTTGCACTGGTAGAAGAGACAAAGGAGACAAAGGAGACAGAGGCTAACAGGTACGCAGGCTGCAGGAAGCCCAGGGGGCTGCCCTTTAACCTTCTGAGTGGCTGTGAGCTCACCAGGTGCTTCTGAGAGCTCCAACTGAACTGGGTGTGTGTGGCCTGAACACTCCCAGCAGCTGAGTGGGCGGGAAGCTTCAGACTATTTCCCGTCTCACAGCTGAGGAGAGCAGAGCAGAGCAAGCTGCTCCAGCTGGTCCAGGGACTACAGCAGCAAGCAAGCTCCCAGAGAGCGAGCGGACAGGGGGAGCAAACAGAAGTTGGCCAGGGGAGTTGCAGTGGTAGAAGAGACAAAGGAGACAAAAGACACAGAGGCTAACAGGTACGCAGGCTGCAGGAAGCCCAGGGGGCTGCCCTTTAACCTTCTGAGTGGCTGTGAGCTCACCAGGTGCTTCTGAGAGCTCCAACTGAACTGGGTGTGTGTGGCCTGAACACTCCCAGCAGCTGAGTGGGCGGGAAGCTTCAGACTATTTCCCGTCTCTCAGCTGAGGAGAGCAGAGCAGAGCAAGCTGTTCCAGCTGGTTCAGGGACTACAGCAGCAAGCAAGCTTCCAGAGAGCAAGCGACCAGAGCGAGCGGACAGGAGGAGAAAACAGGAGGTGGCCAGGGGAGTTGCAGTGGTAGAAGAGACAAAGTAGAGAAAGGAGACAGAGGCTAAGAGGTACGCGGGCTGCAGGAAGCCCAGGGGGCTGCCCTTTATCCTTCTGAGTGGCTGTGAGCTCACCAGGTGCTTCTGAGAGCTCCAACTGAACTGGGTGTGTGTGGCCTGAACACTCCCAGCAGCTGAGTGGGCGGGAAGCTTCAGATTATTTCCCGTCTCCCAGCTGAGCAGAGCAGAGCAGAGCAAGCTGTTCCAGCTTGTTCAGGGACTACAGCAGCAAGCAAGCTCCCAGAGAGCGAGCGACCAGAGCGAGCGGACAGGGGGAGCAAAAAGGAGTTGGCCAGGGGAGTTGCAGTGGTAGAAGAGACAAAGGAGACAAAGGAGACAGAGGCTAAGAGGTACGCGGGCTGCAGGAAGCCCAGGGGGCTGCCCTTTATCCTTCTGAGTGGCTGTGAGCTCACCAGGTGCTTCTGAGAGCTCCAACTGAACTGGGTGTGTGTGGCCTGAACACTCCCAGCAGCTGAGTGGGCGGGAAGCTTCAGTCTGTTTCCCGCCTCCCAGCTGAGCAGAGCAGAGCAGAGCAGAGCAGAGGAAGCTGCTCCAGCTGGTCCAGGGACTACAGCAGCAAGCAAGGTCCCAGAGAGCGAGCGACCAGAGCGAGCGGACAGGGCGAGCAAACAGGAGTTGGCCAGGGGAGTTGCAGTGGTAGAAGAGACAAAGGAGACAGAGGCTAAGAAGTATGCAGGCTGCAGGAAGCCCAGGGGGCTGCCCTTTATCCTTCTGAGTGGCTGTGACCTCACCAGGTGCTTCTGAGAGCTCCAACTGAACTGGGTGTGTGTGGCCTGAGCACTCCCAGCAGCTGAGTGGGCGGGAAGCTTCAGTCTGTTTCCCGCCTCCCAGCTGAGCAGAGCAGAGCTAGCTGCTGCACCTGGTCCAGGGACTACAGCAGCAAGCAAGCTCCCAGAGAGCGAGCGACCAGAGCGAGCGGACAGGGGGAGCAAACAGGAGTTGGCCAGGGGAGTTGCAGTGGTAGAAGAGACAAAGGAGATAAAGGAGACAGAGGCTATGATGTACGCGGGCTGCAGGATGCCCAGGCGGCTGCCCTTTATCCTTCTGAGTGGCTGTGAGCTCACCAGGTGCTTCTGAGAGCTCCAACTAAACTGGGTGTGTGTAGCCTGAGCACTCCCAGCAGCTGAGTGGGCGGGAAGCTTCAGTCTGTTTCCCTCCTCCCAGCTGAGCAGAGCAGAGCAGAGCAAGCTGCTCCAGCTGGTCCAGGGACTACAGCAGCAAGCAAGCTCCCAGAGAGCAAGTGACCAGAGCGAGCGGATATGGGGAGCAAACAGGAGTTGGCTAGGGGAGTTGGAGTGGTAGAAGAGACAAAAGAGACAAAGGAGACAGAGGTTAAGAGGTACACGGGCTGCACGAATCCCAGGGGGCTGCCCTTTATCCTTCTGAGTGGCTGTGAGCTCACCAGGTGCTTCTGAGAGCTCCAACTGAACTGGGTGTGTGTGGCCTGAGCACTCCCAGCAGCTGAGTGGGCGGGAAGCTTCAGTCTGTTTCCCGCCTCCCAGCTGAGCGGAGCAGAGCTAGCTGCTCCAGCTGGTCCAGGGAATACAGCAGCAAGCCAGCTCCCAGAGAGAGAGCGACAAGAGCGAGTGGAGAGGGGGAGCAAACAGGAGTTGGCCAGGGGAGTTGCAGTGGTAGAAGAGACAAAGGAGACAGAGGCTAAGAAGTACGCGGGCTGCAGGAAGCCCAGGGGGCTGCCCTTTATCCTTCTGAGTGGCTGTGAGCTCACCAGGTGCTTCTGAGAGCTCCAACTGAACTGGGTGTGTGTGGCCTCAGCACTCCCAGCAGCTGAGTGGGCGGGAAGTTTCAGTCTGTTTCCCGCCTCCCAGCTGAGCAGAGCAGAGCTAGCTGCTCCAGCTGGTCCAGGGACTACAGCAGCAAGCAAGCTCCCAGAGAGCGAGCGACCAGAGCGAGCGGACAGGGGGAGCAAACAGGAGTTGGCCAGGGGAGTTGCAGTGGTAGAAGAGACAAAGGAGACAAAGGAGACAGAGGCTAAGAGGTACGCGGGCTGCAGGAAGCCCAGGGGGCTGCCCTTTATCCTTCTGAGTGGCTGTGAGCTCACCAGGTGCTTCTGAGAGGTACAACTGAACTGGGTGTGTGTGGCCTGAGCACTCCCAGCAGCTGAGTGGGCGGGAAGCTTCAGTCTGTTTCCCGCCTCCCAGCTGAGCAGAGCAGAGCTAGCTGCTCCAGCTGGTCCAGGGACTACAGCAGCAAGCAAGCTCCCAGAGAGAGAGCGACAAGAGCGAGTGGAGAGTGGGAGCAAACAGGAGTTGGCCAGGGGAGTTGCAGTGGTAGAAGAGACAAAGGAGACAAAGGAGACAGAGGCTAAGATGTACGCGGGCTGCAGGAAGCCCAGGGGGCTGCCCTTTATCCTTCTGAGCGGCTGTGAGCTCACCAGGTGCTTCTGAGAGCTCCAACTGAACTGGGTGTGTGTGGCCTGAGCACTCCCAGCAGCTGAGTGGGCGGGAAGCTTCAGTCTGTTTCCCGCCTCCCAGCTGAGCAGAGCAGAGCTAGCTGCTCCAGCTGCTCCAGGGACTACAGCAGCAAGCAAGCTCCCAGAGAGCGAACGACCAGAGCAAGCGGACAGGGGGAGCAAACAGGAGTTGGCCAGGGGAGTTGCAGTGGTAGAAGAGACAAAGGAGACAAAGGAGACAGAGGCTAAGAGGTACGCGGGCTGCAGGAAGCCCAGGGGGCTGCCCTGTACCCTTCTGAGTGGCTGTGAGCTCACCAGGTGCTTCTGAGAGCTCCAACTGAACTGGGTGTGTGTGGCCTGACCACTCCCAGCACCTGAGTGGGCGGGAAGCTTCAGTCTGTTTCCCGCCTCCCAGCTGAGCAGAGCAGAGCAGAGCAGAGCAAGCTGCTCCAGCTGGTCCAGGGACTACAGCAGCAAGCAAGCTCCCAGAGAGCGAGCGACCAGAGCGCGCAGACAGGGGGAGCAAACAGGAGTTGGCCAGGGGAGTTGGAGTGGTAGAAGAGACAAAGGAGACAAAGGAGCCAGGGGCTAAGAGGTACGCAGGCTGCAGGAAGCCCAGGGGGCCGCCCTTTATCCTTCTGAGTCGCTGTGACCTCACCAGGTGTTTCCGAGAGCTCCAACTGAACTGGGTGTGTGTGGCCTGAGTACTGCCAGCACCTGAGTGGGCGGGAAGCTTCAATCTGTTTCCCGCCTCCCAGCTGAGCAGAGCAGAGCAGAGCAGAGCAAGCTGCTCCAGCTGGTCCAGGGACTACAGCAGCAAGCAGGCTCCCAGAGAGCAAGCAACCAGAGCGAGCGGACAGGGGGAGCAAACAGAGGTTGGCCAGGGGAGTTGCAGTGGTAGAAGAGACAAAGGAGACATAGGCTAAGAAGTACGCGGGCTGCAGGAAGCCCAGGGGGCTGCCCTTTATCCTTCTGAGTGGCTGTGAGCTCACCAGGTGCTTCTGAGAGCTCCAACTGAACTGGGTGTGTGTAGCCTGAGCACTCCCAGCAGCTGAGTGGGCGGGAAGCTTCAGTCTGTTTCCCGCCTCCCAGCTGAGCAGAGCAGAGCAAGCTGCTCCAGCTGGTCCAGGGACTACAGCAGCAAGCAGGCTCCCAGAGAGCGAGCGACCAGAGCGAGCGGACAGGGGGAGCAAGCAGGAGTTGGCCAGGGGAGTTGCACTGGTAGAAGAGACAAAGGAGACAAAGGAGACAGAGGCTAACAGGTACGCAGGCTGCAGGAAGCCCAGGGGGCTGCCCTTTAACCTTCTGAGTGGCTGTGAGCTCACCAGGTGCTTCTGAGAGCTCCAACTGAACTGGGTGTGTGTGGCCTGAACACTCCCAGCAGCTGAGTGGGCGGGAAGCTTCAGACTATTTCCCGTCTCACAGCTGAGGAGAGCAGAGCAGAGCAAGCTGCTCCAGCTGGTCCAGGGACTACAGCAGCAAGCAAGCTCCCAGAGAGCGAGCGGACAGGGGGAGCAAACAGAAGTTGGCCAGGGGAGTTGCAGTGGTAGAAGAGACAAAGTAGAGAAAGGAGACAGAGGCTAAGAGGTACGCGGGCTGCAGGAAGCCCAGGGGGCTGCCCTTTATCCTTCTGAGTGGCTGTGAGCTCACCAGGTGCTTCTGAGAGCTCCAACTGAACTGGGTGTGTGTGGCCTGAACACTCCCAGCAGCTGAGTGGGCGGGAAGCTTCAGATTATTTCCCGTCTCCCAGCTGAGCAGAGCAGAGCAGAGCAAGCTGTTCCAGCTTGTTCAGGGACTACAGCAGCAAGCAAGCTCCCAGAGAGCGAGCGACCAGAGCGAGCGGACAGGGGGAGCAAAAAGGAGTTGGCCAGGGGAGTTGCAGTGGTAGAAGAGACAAAGGAGACAAAGGAGACAGAGGCTAAGAGGTACGCGGGCTGCAGGAAGCCCAGGGGGCTGCCCTTTATCCTTCTGAGTGGCTGTGAGCTCACCAGGTGCTTCTGAGAGCTCCAACTGAACTGGGTGTGTGTGGCCTGAACACTCCCAGCAGCTGAGTGGGCGGGAAGCTTCAGTCTGTTTCCCGCCTCCCAGCTGAGCAGAGCAGAGCAGAGCAGAGCAAGCTGCTCCAGCTGGTCCAGGGACTACAGCAGCAAGCAAGGTCCCAGAGAGCGAGCGACCAGAGCGAGCGGACAGGGTGAGCAAACAGGAGTTGGCCAGGGGAGTTGCAGTGGTAGAAGAGACAAAGGAGACAGAGGCTAAGAAGTATGCAGGCTGCAGGAAGCCCAGGGGGCTGCCCTTTATCCTTCTGAGTGGCTGTGACCTCACCAGGTGCTTCTGAGAGCTCCAACTGAACTGGGTGTGTGTGGCCTGAGCACTCCCAGCAGCTGAGTGGGCGGGAAGCTTCAGTCTGTTTCCCGCCTCCCAGCTGAGCAGAGCAGAGCTAGCTGCTGCACCTGGTCCAGGGACTACAGCAGCAAGCAAGCTCCCAGAGAGCGAGCGACCAGAGCGAGTGGACAGGGGGAGCAAACAGGAGTTGGCCAGGGGAGTTGCAGTGGTAGAAGAGACAAAGGAGATAAAGGAGACAGAGGCTATGATGTACGCGGGCTGCAGGATGCCCAGGCGGCTGCCCTTTATCCTTCTGAGTGGCTGTGAGCTCACCAGGTGCTTCTGAGAGCTCCAACTAAACTGGGTGTGTGTAGCCTGAGCACTCCCAGCAGCTGAGTGGGCGGGAAGCTTCAGTCTGTTTCCCTCCTCCCAGCTGAGCAGAGCAGAGCAGAGCAAGCTGCTCCAGCTGGTCCAGGGACTACAGCAGCAAGCAAGCTCCCAGAGAGCAAGTGACCAGAGCGAGCGGATATGGGGAGCAAACAGGAGTTGGCTAGGGGAGTTGGAGTGGTAGAAGAGACAAAAGAGACAAAGGAGACAGAGGTTAAGAGGTACACGGGCTGCACGAATCCCAGGGGGCTGCCCTTTATCCTTCTGAGTGGCTGTGAGCTCACCAGGTGCTTCTGAGAGCTCCAACTGAACTGGGTGTGTGTGGCCTGAGCACTCCCAGCAGCTGAGTGGGCGGGAAGCTTCAGTCTGTTTCCCGCCTCCCAGCTGAGCAGAGCAGAGCTAGCTGCTCCAGCTGGTCCAGGGAATACAGCAGCAAGGCAGCTCCCAGAGAGAGAGCGACAAGAGCGAGTGGAGAGGGGGAGCAAACAGGAGTTGGCCAGGGGAGTTGCAGTGGTAGAAGAGACAAAGGAGACAGAGGCTAAGAAGTACGCGGGCTGCAGGAAGCCCAGGGGGCTGCCCTTTATCCTTCTGAGTGGCTGTGAGCTCACCAGGTGCTTCTGAGAGCTCCAACTGAACTGGGTGTGTGTGGCCTCAGCACTCCCAGCAGCTGAGTGGGCGGGAAGTTTCAGTCTGTTTCCCGCCTCCCAGCTGAGCAGAGCAGAGCAAGCTGCTCCAGCTGGTCCAGGGACTACAGCAGCAAGCAAGCTCCCAGAGAGCGAGCGACCAGAGCGAGCGGACAGGGGGAGCAAACAGGAGTTGGCCAGGGGAGTTGCAGTGGTAGAAGAGACAAAGGAGACAAAGGAGACAGAGGCTAAGAGGTACGCGGGCTGCAGGAAGCCCAGGGGGCTGCCCTTTATCCTTCTGAGTGGCTGTGAGCTCACCAGGTGCTTCTGAGAGGTACAACTGAACTGGGTGTGTGTGGCCTGAGCACTCCCAGCAGCTGAGTGGGCGGGAAGCTTCAGTCTGTTTCCCGCCTCCCAGCTGAGCAGAGCAGAGCTAGCTGCTCCAGCTGGTCCAGGGACTACAGCAGCAAGCAAGCTCCCAGAGAGAGAGCGACAAGAGCGAGTGGAGAGTGGGAGCAAACAGGAGTTGGCCAGGGGAGTTGCAGTGGTAGAAGAGACAAAGGAGACAAAGGAGACAGAGGCTAAGATGTACGCGGGCTGCAGGAAGCCCAGGGGGCTGCCCTTTATCCTTCTGAGCGGCTGTGAGCTCACCAGGTGCTTCTGAGAGCTCCAACTGAACTGGGTGTGTGTGGCCTGACCACTCCCAGCAGCTGAGTGGGCGGGAAGCTTCAGTCTGTTTCCCGCCTCCCAGCTGAGCAGAGCAGAGCTAGCTGCTCCAGCTGCTCCAGGGACTACAGCAGCAAGCAAGCTCCCAGAGAGCGAACGACCAGAGCAAGCGGACAGGGGGAGCAAACAGGAGTTGGCCAGGGGAGTTGCAGTGGTAGAAGAGACAAAGGAGACAAAGGAGACAGAGGCTAAGAGGTACGCGGGCTGCAGGAAGCCCAGGGGGCTGCCCTGTACCCTTCTGAGTGGCTGTGAGCTCACCAGGTGCTTCTGAGAGCTCCAACTGAACTGGGTGTGTGTGGCCTGACCACTCCCAGCACCTGAGTGGGCGGGAAGCTTCAGTCTGTTTCCCGCCTCCCAGCTGAGCAGAGCAGAGCAGAGCAGAGCAAGCTGCTCCAGCTGGTCCAGGGACTACAGCAGCAAGCAGGCTCCCAGAGAGCGAGCAACCAGAGCGAGCGGACAGGGGGAGCAAACAGGAGTTGGCCAGGGGAGTTGCAGTGGTAGAAGAGACAAAGGAGACATAGGCTAAGAAGTACGCGGGCTGCAGGAAGCCCAGGGGGCTGCCCTTTATCCTTCTGAGTGGCTGTGAGCTCACCAGGTGCTTCTGAGAGCTCCAACTGAACTGGGTGTGTGTAGCCTGAGCACTCCCAGCAGCTGAGTGGGCGGGAAGCTTCAGTCTGTTTCCCGCCTCCCAGCTGAGGAGAGCAGAGCAAGCTGCTCCAGCTGGTCCAGGGACTACAGCAGCAAGCAGGCTCCCAGAGAGCGAGCGGACAGGGGGAGCAAGCAGGAGTTGGCCAGGGGAGTTGCACTGGTAGAAGAGACAAAGGAGACAAAGGAGACAGAGGCTAACAGGTACGCAGGCTGCAGGAAGCCCAGGGGGCTGCCCTTTAACCTTCTGAGTGGCTGTGAGCTCACCAGGTGCTTCTGAGAGCTCCAACTGAACTGGGTGTGTGTGGCCTGAACACTCCCAGCAGCTGAGTGGGCGGGAAGCTTCAGACTATTTCCCGTCTCACAGCTGAGGAGAGCAGAGCAGAGCAAGCTGCTCCAGCTGGTCCAGGGACTACAGCAGCAAGCAAGCTCCCAGAGAGCGAGCGGACAGGGGGAGCAAACAGAAGTTGGCCAGGGGAGTTGCAGTGGTAGAAGAGACAAAGGAGACAAAAGACACAGAGGCTAACAGGTACGCAGGCTGCAGGAAGCCCAGGGGGCTGCCCTTTAACCTTCTGAGTGGCTGTGAGCTCACCAGGTGCTTCTGAGAGCTCCAACTGAACTGGGTGTGTGTGGCCTGAACACTCCCAGCAGCTGAGTGGGCGGGAAGCTTCAGACTATTTCCCGTCTCACAGCTGAGGAGAGCAGAGCAGAGCAAGCTGCTCCAGCTGGTCCAGGGACTACAGCAGCAAGCAAGCTCCCAGAGAGCGAGCGGACAGGGGGAGCAAACAGAAGTTGGCCAGGGGAGTTGCAGTGGTAGAAGAGACAAAGGAGACAAAAGACACAGAGGCTAACAGGTACGCAGGCTGCAGGAAGCCCAGGGGGCTGCCCTTTAACCTTCTGAGTGGCTGTGAGCTCACCAGGTGCTTCTGAGAGCTCCAATTGAACTGGGTGTGTGTGGCCTGAACACTCCCAGCAGCTGAGTGGGCGGGAAGCTTCAGACTATTTTCCGTGTCCCAGCTGAGGAGAGCAGAGCAGAGCAAGCTGTTCCAGCTGGTTCAGGGACTACAGCAGCAAGCAAGCTTCCAGAGAGCAAGCGACCAGAGCGAGCGGACAGGAGGAGAAAACAGGAGGTGGCCAGGGGAGTTGCAGTGGTAGAAGAGACAAAGTAGACAAAGGAGACAGAGGCTAAGCGGTACGCGGGCTGCAGGAAGCCCAGGGGGCTGCCCTTTATCCTTCTGAGTGGCTGTGAGCTCACCAGGTGCTTCTGAGAGCTCCAACTGAACTGGGTGTGTGTGGCCTGAACACTCCCAGCAGCTGAGTGGGCGGGAAGCTTCAGATTATTTCCCGTCTCCCAGCTGAGCAGAGCAGAGCAGAGCAAGCTGTTCCAGCTGGTTCAGGGACTACAGCAGCAAGCAAGCTCCCAGAGAGCGAGCGACCAGAGCGAGCAGACAGGGGGAGCAAAAAGGAGTTGGCCAGGGGAGTTGCAGTGGTAGAAGAGACAAAGGAGACAAAGGAGACAGAGGCTATGATGTACGCGGGCTGCAGGAAGCCCAGGCGGCTGCCCTTTATCCTTCTGAGTGGCTGTGAGCTCACCAGGTGCTTCTGAGAGCTCCAACTGAACTGGGTGTGTGTGGCCTGAACACTCCCAGCAGCTGAGTGGGCGGGAAGCTTCAGTCCGTTTCCCGCCTCCCAGCTGAGCAGAGCAGAGCAGAGCAAGCTGCTCCAGCTGGTCCAGGGACTACAGCAGCAAGCAAGGTCCCAGAGAGCGAGCGACCAGAGCGAGCGGACAGGGCGAGCAAACAGGAGTTGGCCAGGGGAGTTGCAGTGGTAGAAGAGACAAAGGAGACAGAGGCTAAGAAGTATGCAGGCTGCAGGAAGCCCAGGGGGCTGCCCTTTATCCTTCTGAGTGGCTGTGACCTCACCAGGTGCTTCTGAGAGCTCCAACTGAACTGGGTGTGTGTGGCCTGAGCACTCCCAGCAGCTGAGTGGGCGGGAAGCTTCAGTCTGTTTCCCGCCTCCCAGCTGAGCAGAGCAGAGCTAGCTGCTGCACCTGGTCCAGGGACTACAGCAGCAAGCAAGCTCCCAGAGAGCGAGCGACCAGAGCGAGCGGACAGGGGGAGCAAACAGGAGTTGGCCAGGGGAGTTGCAGTGGTAGAAGAGACAAAGGAGATAAAGGAGACAGAGGCTATGATGTACGCGGGCTGCAGGATGCCCAGGCGGCTGCCCTTTATCCTTCTGAGTGGCTGTGAGCTCACCAGGTGCTTCTGAGAGCTCCAACTAAACTGGGTGTGTGTAGCCTGAGCACTCCCAGCAGCTGAGTGGGCGGGAAGCTTCAGTCTGTTTCCCTCCTCCCAGCTGAGCAGAGCAGAGCAGAGCAAGCTGCTCCAGCTGGTCCAGGGACTACAGCAGCAAGCAAGCTCCCAGAGAGCAAGTGACCAGAGCGAGCGGATATGGGGAGCAAACAGGAGTTGGCTAGGGGAGTTGGAGTGGTAGAAGAGACAAAAGAGACAAAGGAGACAGAGGTTAAGAGGTACACGGGCTGCACGAATCCCAGGGGGCTGCCCTTTATCCTTCTGAGTGGCTGTGAGCTCACCAGGTGCTTCTGAGAGCTCCAACTGAACTGGGTGTGTGTGGCCTGAGCACTCCCAGCAGCTGAGTGGGAGGGAAGCTTCAGTCTGTTTCCCGCCTCCCAGCTGAGCAGAGCAGAGCTAGCTGCTCCAGCTGGTCCAGGGAATACAGCAGCAAGCCAGCTCCCAGAGAGAGAGCGACAAGAGCGAGTGGAGAGGGGGAGCAAACAGGAGTTGGCCAGGGGAGTTGCAGTGGTAGAAGAGACAAAGGAGACAGAGGCTAAGAAGTACGCGGGCTGCAGGAAGCCCAGGGGGCTGCCCTTTATCCTTCTGAGTGGCTGTGAGCTCACCAGGTGCTTCTGAGAGCTCCAACTGAACTGGGTGTGTGTGGCCTCAGCACTCCCAGCAGCTGAGTGGGCGGGAAGTTTCAGTCTGTTTCCCGCCTCCCAGCTGAGCAGAGCAGAGCAAGCTGCTCCAGCTGGTCCAGGGACTACAGCAGCAAGCAAGCTCCCAGAGAGCGAGCGACCAGAGCGAGCGGACAGGGGGAGCAAACAGGAGTTGGCCAGGGGAGTTGCAGTGGTAGAAGAGACAAAGGAGACAAAGGAGACAGAGGCTAAGAGGTACGCGGGCTGCAGGAAGCCCAGGGGGCTGCCCTTTATCCTTCTGAGTGGCTGTGAGCTCACCAGGTGCTTCTGAGAGGTACAACTGAACTGGGTGTGTGTGGCCTGAGCACTCCCAGCAGCTGAGTGGGCGGGAAGCTTCAGTCTGTTTCCCGCCTCCCAGCTGAGCAGAGCAGAGCTAGCTGCTCCAGCTGGTCCAGGGACTACAGCAGCAAGCAAGCTCCCAGAGAGAGAGCGACAAGAGCGAGTGGAGAGTGGGAGCAAACAGGAGTTGGCCAGGGGAGTTGCAGTGGTAGAAGAGACAAAGGAGACAAAGGAGACAGAGGCTAAGATGTACGCGGGCTGCAGGAAGCCCAGGGGGCTGCCCTTTATCCTTCTGAGCGGCTGTGAGCTCACCAGGTGCTTCTGAGAGCTCCAACTGAACTGGGTGTGTGTGGCCTGAGCACTCCCAGCAGCTGAGTGGGCGGGAAGCTTCAGTCTGTTTCCCGCCTCCCAGCTGAGCAGAGAAGAGCAGAGCAGAGCAAGCTGCTCCAGCTGCTCCAGGGACTACAGCAGCAAGCAAGCTCCCAGAGAGCGAGCGACCAGAGCGCGCAGACAGGGGGAGCAAACAGGAGTTGGCCAGGGGAGTTGGAGTGGTAGAAGAGACAAAGGAGACAAAGGAGCCAGGGGCTAAGAGGTACGCAGGCTGCAGGAAGCCCAGGGGGCCGCCCTTTATCCTTCTGAGTCGCTGTGACCTCACCAGGTGTTTCCGAGAGCTCCAACTGAACTGGGTGTGTGTGGCCTGAGTACTCCCAGCACCTGAGTGGGCGGGAAGCTTCAATCTGTTTCCCGCCTCCCAGCTGAGCAGAGCAGAGCAGAGCAGAGCAAGCTGCTCCAGCTGGTCCAGGGACTACAGCAGCAAGCAGGCTCCCAGAGAGCGAGCAACCAGAGCGAGCGGACAGGGGGAGCAAACAGGAGTTGGCCAGGGGAGTTGCAGTGGTAGAAGAGACAAAGGAGACATAGGCTAAGAAGTACGCGGGCTGCAGGAAGCCCAGGGGGCTGCCCTTTATCCTTCTGAGTGGCTGTGAGCTCACCAGGTGCTTCTGAGAGCTCCAACTGAACTGGGTGTGTGTAGCCTGAGCACTCCCAGCAGCTGAGTGGGCGGGAAGCTTCAGTCTGTTTCCCGCCTCCCAGCTGAGCAGAGCAGAGCAAGCTGCTCCAGCTGGTCCAGGGACTACAGCAGCAAGCAGGCTCCCAGAGAGCGAGCGGACAGGGGGAGCAAGCAGGAGTTGGCCAGGGGAGTTGCACTGGTAGAAGAGACAAAGGAGACAAAGGAGACAGAGGCTAACAGGTACGCAGGCTGCAGGAAGCCCAGGGGGCTGCCCTTTAACCTTCTGAGTGGCTGTGAGCTCACCAGGTGCTTCTGAGAGCTCCAACTGAACTGGGTGTGTGTGGCCTGAACACTCCCAGCAGCTGAGTGGGCGGGAAGCTTCAGACTATTTCCCGTCTCACAGCTGAGGAGAGCAGAGCAGAGCAAGCTGCTCCAGCTGGTCCAGGGACTACAGCAGCAAGCAAGCTCCCAGAGAGCGAGCGGACAGGGGGAGCAAACAGAAGTTGGCCAGGGGAGTTGCAGTGGTAGAAGAGACAAAGGAGACAAAAGACACAGAGGCTAACAGGTACGCAGGCTGCAGGAAGCCCAGGGGGCTGCCCTTTAACCTTCTGAGTGGCTGTGAGCTCACCAGGTGCTTCTGAGAGCTCCAACTGAACTGGGTGTGTGTGGCCTGAACACTCCCAGCAGCTGAGTGGGCGGGAAGCTTCAGACTATTTCCCGTCTCTCAGCTGAGGAGAGCAGAGCAGAGCAAGCTGTTCCAGCTGGTTCAGGGACTACAGCAGCAAGCAAGCTTCCAGAGAGCAAGCGACCAGAGCGAGCGGACAGGAGGAGAAAACAGGAGGTGGCCAGGGGAGTTGCAGTGGTAGAAGAGACAAAGTAGAGAAAGGAGACAGAGGCTAAGAGGTACGCGGGCTGCAGGAAGCCCAGGGGGCTGCCCTTTATCCTTCTGAGTGGCTGTGAGCTCACCAGGTGCTTCTGAGAGCTCCAACTGAACTGGGTGTGTGTGGCCTGAACACTCCCAGCAGCTGAGTGGGCGGGAAGCTTCAGATTATTTCCCGTCTCCCAGCTGAGCAGAGCAGAGCAGAGCAAGCTGTTCCAGCTTGTTCAGGGACTACAGCAGCAAGCAAGCTCCCAGAGAGCGAGCGACCAGAGCGAGCGGACAGGGGGAGCAAAAAGGAGTTGGCCAGGGGAGTTGCAGTGGTAGAAGAGACAAAGGAGACAAAGGAGACAGAGGCTAAGAGGTACGCGGGCTGCAGGAAGCCCAGGGGGCTGCCCTTTATCCTTCTGAGTGGCTGTGAGCTCACCAGGTGCTTCTGAGAGCTCCAACTGAACTGGGTGTGTGTGGCCTGAACACTCCCAGCAGCTGAGTGGGCGGGAAGCTTCAGTCTGTTTCCCGCCTCCCAGCTGAGCAGAGCAGAGCAGAGCAGAGCAGAGGAAGCTGCTCCAGCTGGTCCAGGGACTACAGCAGCAAGCAAGGTCCCAGAGAGCGAGCGACCAGAGCGAGCGGACAGGGCGAGCAAACAGGAGTTGGCCAGGGGAGTTGCAGTGGTAGAAGAGACAAAGGAGACAGAGGCTAAGAAGTATGCAGGCTGCAGGAAGCCCAGGGGGCTGCCCTTTATCCTTCTGAGTGGCTGTGACCTCACCAGGTGCTTCTGAGAGCTCCAACTGAACTGGGTGTGTGTGGCCTGAGCACTCCCAGCAGCTGAGTGGGCGGGAAGCTTCAGTCTGTTTCCCGCCTCCCAGCTGAGCAGAGCAGAGCTAGCTGCTGCACCTGGTCCAGGGACTACAGCAGCAAGCAAGCTCCCAGAGAGCGAGCGACCAGAGCGAGCGGACAGGGGGAGCAAACAGGAGTTGGCCAGGGGAGTTGCAGTGGTAGAAGAGACAAAGGAGATAAAGGAGACAGAGGCTATGATGTACGCGGGCTGCAGGATGCCCAGGCGGCTGCCCTTTATCCTTCTGAGTGGCTGTGAGCTCACCAGGTGCTTCTGAGAGCTCCAACTAAACTGGGTGTGTGTAGCCTGAGCACTCCCAGCAGCTGAGTGGGCGGGAAGCTTCAGTCTGTTTCCCTCCTCCCAGCTGAGCAGAGCAGAGCAGAGCAAGCTGCTCCAGCTGGTCCAGGGACTACAGCAGCAAGCAAGCTCCCAGAGAGCAAGTGACCAGAGCGAGCGGATATGGGGAGCAAACAGGAGTTGGCTAGGGGAGTTGGAGTGGTAGAAGAGACAAAAGAGACAAAGGAGACAGAGGTTAAGAGGTACACGGGCTGCACGAATCCCAGGGGGCTGCCCTTTATCCTTCTGAGTGGCTGTGAGCTCACCAGGTGCTTCTGAGAGCTCCAACTGAACTGGGTGTGTGTGGCCTGAGCACTCCCAGCAGCTGAGTGGGCGGGAAGCTTCAGTCTGTTTCCCGCCTCCCAGCTGAGCGGAGCAGAGCTAGCTGCTCCAGCTGGTCCAGGGAATACAGCAGCAAGCCAGCTCCCAGAGAGAGAGCGACAAGAGCGAGTGGAGAGGGGGAGCAAACAGGAGTTGGCCAGGGGAGTTGCAGTGGTAGAAGAGACAAAGGAGACAGAGGCTAAGAAGTACGCGGGCTGCAGGAAGCCCAGGGGGCTGCCCTTTATCCTTCTGAGTGGCTGTGAGCTCACCAGGTGCTTCTGAGAGCTCCAACTGAACTGGGTGTGTGTGGCCTCAGCACTCCCAGCAGCTGAGTGGGCGGGAAGTTTCAGTCTGTTTCCCGCCTCCCAGCTGAGCAGAGCAGAGCTAGCTGCTCCAGCTGGTCCAGGGACTACAGCAGCAAGCAAGCTCCCAGAGAGCGAGCGACCAGAGCGAGCGGACAGGGGGAGCAAACAGGAGTTGGCCAGGGGAGTTGCAGTGGTAGAAGAGACAAAGGAGACAAAGGAGACAGAGGCTAAGAGGTACGCGGGCTGCAGGAAGCCCAGGGGGCTGCCCTTTATCCTTCTGAGTGGCTGTGAGCTCACCAGGTGCTTCTGAGAGGTACAACTGAACTGGGTGTGTGTGGCCTGAGCACTCCCAGCAGCTGAGTGGGCGGGAAGCTTCAGTCTGTTTCCCGCCTCCCAGCTGAGCAGAGCAGAGCTAGCTGCTCCAGCTGGTCCAGGGACTACAGCAGCAAGCAAGCTCCCAGAGAGAGAGCGACAAGAGCGAGTGGAGAGTGGGAGCAAACAGGAGTTGGCCAGGGGAGTTGCAGTGGTAGAAGAGACAAAGGAGACAAAGGAGACAGAGGCTAAGATGTACGCGGGCTGCAGGAAGCCCAGGGGGCTGCCCTTTATCCTTCTGAGCGGCTGTGAGCTCACCAGGTGCTTCTGAGAGCTCCAACTGAACTGGGTGTGTGTGGCCTGAGCACTCCCAGCAGCTGAGTGGGCGGGAAGCTTCAGTCTGTTTCCCGCCTCCCAGCTGAGCAGAGCAGAGCTAGCTGCTCCAGCTGCTCCAGGGACTACAGCAGCAAGCAAGCTCCCAGAGAGCGAACGACCAGAGCAAGCGGACAGGGGGAGCAAACAGGAGTTGGCCAGGGGAGTTGCAGTGGTAGAAGAGACAAAGGAGACAAAGGAGACAGAGGCTAAGAGGTACGCGGGCTGCAGGAAGCCCAGGGGGCTGCCCTGTACCCTTCTGAGTGGCTGTGAGCTCACCAGGTGCTTCTGAGAGCTCCAACTGAACTGGGTGTGTGTGGCCTGACCACTCCCAGCACCTGAGTGGGCGGGAAGCTTCAGTCTGTTTCCCGCCTCCCAGCTGAGCAGAGCAGAGCAGAGCAGAGCAAGCTGCTCCAGCTGGTCCAGGGACTACAGCAGCAAGCAAGCTCCCAGAGAGCGAGCGACCAGAGCGCGCAGACAGGGGGAGCAAACAGGAGTTGGCCAGGGGAGTTGGAGTGGTAGAAGAGACAAAGGAGACAAAGGAGCCAGGGGCTAAGAGGTACGCAGGCTGCAGGAAGCCCAGGGGGCCGCCCTTTATCCTTCTGAGTCGCTGTGACCTCACCAGGTGTTTCCGAGAGCTCCAACTGAACTGGGTGTGTGTGGCCTGAGTACTGCCAGCACCTGAGTGGGCGGGAAGCTTCAATCTGTTTCCCGCCTCCCAGCTGAGCAGAGCAGAGCAGAGCAGAGCAAGCTGCTCCAGCTGGTCCAGGGACTACAGCAGCAAGCAGGCTCCCAGAGAGCAAGCAACCAGAGCGAGCGGACAGGGGGAGCAAACAGAGGTTGGCCAGGGGAGTTGCAGTGGTAGAAGAGACAAAGGAGACATAGGCTAAGAAGTACGCGGGCTGCAGGAAGCCCAGGGGGCTGCCCTTTATCCTTCTGAGTGGCTGTGAGCTCACCAGGTGCTTCTGAGAGCTCCAACTGAACTGGGTGTGTGTAGCCTGAGCACTCCCAGCAGCTGAGTGGGCGGGAAGCTTCAGTCTGTTTCCCGCCTCCCAGCTGAGCAGAGCAGAGCAAGCTGCTCCAGCTGGTCCAGGGACTACAGCAGCAAGCAGGCTCCCAGAGAGCGAGCGACCAGAGCGAGCGGACAGGGGGAGCAAGCAGGAGTTGGCCAGGGGAGTTGCACTGGTAGAAGAGACAAAGGAGACAAAGGAGACAGAGGCTAACAGGTACGCAGGCTGCAGGAAGCCCAGGGGGCTGCCCTTTAACCTTCTGAGTGGCTGTGAGCTCACCAGGTGCTTCTGAGAGCTCCAACTGAACTGGGTGTGTGTGGCCTGAACACTCCCAGCAGCTGAGTGGGCGGGAAGCTTCAGACTATTTCCCGTCTCACAGCTGAGGAGAGCAGAGCAGAGCAAGCTGCTCCAGCTGGTCCAGGGACTACAGCAGCAAGCAAGCTCCCAGAGAGCGAGCGGACAGGGGGAGCAAACAGAAGTTGGCCAGGGGAGTTGCAGTGGTAGAAGAGACAAAGTAGAGAAAGGAGACAGAGGCTAAGAGGTACGCGGGCTGCAGGAAGCCCAGGGGGCTGCCCTTTATCCTTCTGAGTGGCTGTGAGCTCACCAGGTGCTTCTGAGAGCTCCAACTGAACTGGGTGTGTGTGGCCTGAACACTCCCAGCAGCTGAGTGGGCGGGAAGCTTCAGATTATTTCCCGTCTCCCAGCTGAGCAGAGCAGAGCAGAGCAAGCTGTTCCAGCTTGTTCAGGGACTACAGCAGCAAGCAAGCTCCCAGAGAGCGAGCGACCAGAGCGAGCGGACAGGGGGAGCAAAAAGGAGTTGGCCAGGGGAGTTGCAGTGGTAGAAGAGACAAAGGAGACAAAGGAGACAGAGGCTAAGAGGTACGCGGGCTGCAGGAAGCCCAGGGGGCTGCCCTTTATCCTTCTGAGTGGCTGTGAGCTCACCAGGTGCTTCTGAGAGCTCCAACTGAACTGGGTGTGTGTGGCCTGAACACTCCCAGCAGCTGAGTGGGCGGGAAGCTTCAGTCTGTTTCCCGCCTCCCAGCTGAGCAGAGCAGAGCAGAGCAGAGCAAGCTGCTCCAGCTGGTCCAGGGACTACAGCAGCAAGCAAGGTCCCAGAGAGCGAGCGACCAGAGCGAGCGGACAGGGTGAGCAAACAGGAGTTGGCCAGGGGAGTTGCAGTGGTAGAAGAGACAAAGGAGACAGAGGCTAAGAAGTATGCAGGCTGCAGGAAGCCCAGGGGGCTGCCCTTTATCCTTCTGAGTGGCTGTGACCTCACCAGGTGCTTCTGAGAGCTCCAACTGAACTGGGTGTGTGTGGCCTGAGCACTCCCAGCAGCTGAGTGGGCGGGAAGCTTCAGTCTGTTTCCCGCCTCCCAGCTGAGCAGAGCAGAGCTAGCTGCTGCACCTGGTCCAGGGACTACAGCAGCAAGCAAGCTCCCAGAGAGCGAGCGACCAGAGCGAGTGGACAGGGGGAGCAAACAGGAGTTGGCCAGGGGAGTTGCAGTGGTAGAAGAGACAAAGGAGATAAAGGAGACAGAGGCTATGATGTACGCGGGCTGCAGGATGCCCAGGCGGCTGCCCTTTATCCTTCTGAGTGGCTGTGAGCTCACCAGGTGCTTCTGAGAGCTCCAACTAAACTGGGTGTGTGTAGCCTGAGCACTCCCAGCAGCTGAGTGGGCGGGAAGCTTCAGTCTGTTTCCCTCCTCCCAGCTGAGCAGAGCAGAGCAGAGCAAGCTGCTCCAGCTGGTCCAGGGACTACAGCAGCAAGCAAGCTCCCAGAGAGCAAGTGACCAGAGCGAGCGGATATGGGGAGCAAACAGGAGTTGGCTAGGGGAGTTGGAGTGGTAGAAGAGACAAAAGAGACAAAGGAGACAGAGGTTAAGAGGTACACGGGCTGCACGAATCCCAGGGGGCTGCCCTTTATCCTTCTGAGTGGCTGTGAGCTCACCAGGTGCTTCTGAGAGCTCCAACTGAACTGGGTGTGTGTGGCCTGAGCACTCCCAGCAGCTGAGTGGGCGGGAAGCTTCAGTCTGTTTCCCGCCTCCCAGCTGAGCAGAGCAGAGCTAGCTGCTCCAGCTGGTCCAGGGAATACAGCAGCAAGGCAGCTCCCAGAGAGAGAGCGACAAGAGCGAGTGGAGAGGGGGAGCAAACAGGAGTTGGCCAGGGGAGTTGCAGTGGTAGAAGAGACAAAGGAGACAGAGGCTAAGAAGTACGCGGGCTGCAGGAAGCCCAGGGGGCTGCCCTTTATCCTTCTGAGTGGCTGTGAGCTCACCAGGTGCTTCTGAGAGCTCCAACTGAACTGGGTGTGTGTGGCCTCAGCACTCCCAGCAGCTGAGTGGGCGGGAAGTTTCAGTCTGTTTCCCGCCTCCCAGCTGAGCAGAGCAGAGCAAGCTGCTCCAGCTGGTCCAGGGACTACAGCAGCAAGCAAGCTCCCAGAGAGCGAGCGACCAGAGCGAGCGGACAGGGGGAGCAAACAGGAGTTGGCCAGGGGAGTTGCAGTGGTAGAAGAGACAAAGGAGACAAAGGAGACAGAGGCTAAGAGGTACGCGGGCTGCAGGAAGCCCAGGGGGCTGCCCTTTATCCTTCTGAGTGGCTGTGAGCTCACCAGGTGCTTCTGAGAGGTACAACTGAACTGGGTGTGTGTGGCCTGAGCACTCCCAGCAGCTGAGTGGGCGGGAAGCTTCAGTCTGTTTCCCGCCTCCCAGCTGAGCAGAGCAGAGCTAGCTGCTCCAGCTGGTCCAGGGACTACAGCAGCAAGCAAGCTCCCAGAGAGAGAGCGACAAGAGCGAGTGGAGAGTGGGAGCAAACAGGAGTTGGCCAGGGGAGTTGCAGTGGTAGAAGAGACAAAGGAGACAAAGGAGACAGAGGCTAAGATGTACGCGGGCTGCAGGAAGCCCAGGGGGCTGCCCTTTATCCTTCTGAGCGGCTGTGAGCTCACCAGGTGCTTCTGAGAGCTCCAACTGAACTGGGTGTGTGTGGCCTGACCACTCCCAGCAGCTGAGTGGGCGGGAAGCTTCAGTCTGTTTCCCGCCTCCCAGCTGAGCAGAGCAGAGCTAGCTGCTCCAGCTGCTCCAGGGACTACAGCAGCAAGCAAGCTCCCAGAGAGCGAACGACCAGAGCAAGCGGACAGGGGGAGCAAACAGGAGTTGGCCAGGGGAGTTGCAGTGGTAGAAGAGACAAAGGAGACAAAGGAGACAGAGGCTAAGAGGTACGCGGGCTGCAGGAAGCCCAGGGGGCTGCCCTGTACCCTTCTGAGTGGCTGTGAGCTCACCAGGTGCTTCTGAGAGCTCCAACTGAACTGGGTGTGTGTGGCCTGACCACTCCCAGCACCTGAGTGGGCGGGAAGCTTCAGTCTGTTTCCCGCCTCCCAGCTGAGCAGAGCAGAGCAGAGCAGAGCAAGCTGCTCCAGCTGGTCCAGGGACTACAGCAGCAAGCAGGCTCCCAGAGAGCGAGCAACCAGAGCGAGCGGACAGGGGGAGCAAACAGGAGTTGGCCAGGGGAGTTGCAGTGGTAGAAGAGACAAAGGAGACATAGGCTAAGAAGTACGCGGGCTGCAGGAAGCCCAGGGGGCTGCCCTTTATCCTTCTGAGTGGCTGTGAGCTCACCAGGTGCTTCTGAGAGCTCCAACTGAACTGGGTGTGTGTAGCCTGAGCACTCCCAGCAGCTGAGTGGGCGGGAAGCTTCAGTCTGTTTCCCGCCTCCCAGCTGAGGAGAGCAGAGCAAGCTGCTCCAGCTGGTCCAGGGACTACAGCAGCAAGCAGGCTCCCAGAGAGCGAGCGGACAGGGGGAGCAAGCAGGAGTTGGCCAGGGGAGTTGCACTGGTAGAAGAGACAAAGGAGACAAAGGAGACAGAGGCTAACAGGTACGCAGGCTGCAGGAAGCCCAGGGGGCTGCCCTTTAACCTTCTGAGTGGCTGTGAGCTCACCAGGTGCTTCTGAGAGCTCCAACTGAACTGGGTGTGTGTGGCCTGAACACTCCCAGCAGCTGAGTGGGCGGGAAGCTTCAGACTATTTCCCGTCTCACAGCTGAGGAGAGCAGAGCAGAGCAAGCTGCTCCAGCTGGTCCAGGGACTACAGCAGCAAGCAAGCTCCCAGAGAGCGAGCGGACAGGGGGAGCAAACAGAAGTTGGCCAGGGGAGTTGCAGTGGTAGAAGAGACAAAGGAGACAAAAGACACAGAGGCTAACAGGTACGCAGGCTGCAGGAAGCCCAGGGGGCTGCCCTTTAACCTTCTGAGTGGCTGTGAGCTCACCAGGTGCTTCTGAGAGCTCCAACTGAACTGGGTGTGTGTGGCCTGAACACTCCCAGCAGCTGAGTGGGCGGGAAGCTTCAGACTATTTCCCGTCTCCCAGCTGAGGAGAGCAGAGCAGAGCAAGCTGTTCCAGCTGGTTCAGGGACTACAGCAGCAAGCAAGCTTCCAGAGAGCAAGCGACCAGAGCAAGCGGACAGGAGGAGAAAACAGGAGGTGGCCAGGGGAGTTGCAGTGGTAGAAGAGACAAAGGAGACAGAGGCTAAGAAGTATGCAGGCTGCAGGAAGCCCAGGGGGCTGCCCTGTACCCTTCTGAGTGGCTGTGAGCTCACCAGGTGCTTCTGAGAGCTCCAACTGAACTGGGTGTGTGTGGCCTGACCACTCCCAGCACCTGAGTGGGCGGGAAGCTTCAGTCTGTTTCCCGCCTCCCAGCTGAGCAGAGCAGAGCAGAGCAGAGCAAGCTGCTCCAGCTGGTCCAGGGACTACAGCAGCAAGCAGGCTCCCAGAGAGCGAGCAACCAGAGCGAGCGGACAGGGGGAGCAAACAGGAGTTGGCCAGGGGAGTTGCAGTGGTAGAAGAGACAAAGGAGACATAGGCTAAGAAGTACGCGGGCTGCAGGAAGCCCAGGGGGCTGCCCTTTATCCTTCTGAGTGGCTGTGAGCTCACCAGGTGCTTCTGAGAGCTCCAACTGAACTGGGTGTGTGTAGCCTGAGCACTCCCAGCAGCTGAGTGGGCGGGAAGCTTCAGTCTGTTTCCCGCCTCCCAGCTGAGGAGAGCAGAGCAAGCTGCTCCAGCTGGTCCAGGGACTACAGCAGCAAGCAGGCTCCCAGAGAGCGAGCGGACAGGGGGAGCAAGCAGGAGTTGGCCAGGGGAGTTGCACTGGTAGAAGAGACAAAGGAGACAAAGGAGACAGAGGCTAACAGGTACGCAGGCTGCAGGAAGCCCAGGGGGCTGCCCTTTAACCTTCTGAGTGGCTGTGAGCTCACCAGGTGCTTCTGAGAGCTCCAACTGAACTGGGTGTGTGTGGCCTGAACACTCCCAGCAGCTGAGTGGGCGGGAAGCTTCAGACTATTTCCCGTCTCACAGCTGAGGAGAGCAGAGCAGAGCAAGCTGCTCCAGCTGGTCCAGGGACTACAGCAGCAAGCAAGCTCCCAGAGAGCGAGCGGACAGGGGGAGCAAACAGAAGTTGGCCAGGGGAGTTGCAGTGGTAGAAGAGACAAAGGAGACAAAAGACACAGAGGCTAACAGGTACGCAGGCTGCAGGAAGCCCAGGGGGCTGCCCTTTAACCTTCTGAGTGGCTGTGAGCTCACCAGGTGCTTCTGAGAGCTCCAACTGAACTGGGTGTGTGTGGCCTGAACACTCCCAGCAGCTGAGTGGGCGGGAAGCTTCAGACTATTTCCCGTCTCCCAGCTGAGGAGAGCAGAGCAGAGCAAGCTGTTCCAGCTGGTTCAGGGACTACAGCAGCAAGCAAGCTTCCAGAGAGCAAGCGACCAGAGCAAGCGGACAGGAGGAGAAAACAGGAGGTGGCCAGGGGAGTTGCAGTGGTAGAAGAGACAAAGGAGACAAAGGAGACAGAGGCTAAGAGGTACGCGGGCTGCAGGAAGCCCAGGGGGCTGCCCTTTATCCTTCTGAGTGGCTGTGAGCTCACCAGGTGCTTCTGAGAGCTCCAACTGAACTGGGTGTGTGTGGCCTGAACACTCCCAGCAGCTGAGTGGGCGGGAAGCTTCAGATTATTTCCCGTCTCCCAGCTGACCAGAGCAGAGCAGAGCAAGCTGTTCCAGCTGGTTCAGGGACTACAGCAGCAAGCAAGCTCCCAGAGAGCGAGCGACCAGAGCGAGCGGACAGGGGGAGCAAAAAGGAGTTGGCCAGGGGAGTTGCAGTGGTAGAAGAGACAAAGGAGACAAAGGAGACAGAGGCTAAGAGGTACGCGGGCTGCAGGAAGCCCAGGCGGCTGCCCTTTATCCTTCTGAGTGGCTGTGAGCTCACCAGGTGCTTCTGAGAGCTCCAACTAAACTGGGTGTGTGTAGCCTGAGCACTCCCAGCAGCTGAGTGGGCGGGAAGCTTCAGTCTGTTTCCCTCCTCCCAGCTGAGCAGAGCAGAGCAAGCTGCTCCAGCTGGTCCAGGGACTACAGCAGCAAGCAAGCTCCCAGAGAGCAAGTGACCAGAGCGAGCGGATATGGGGAGCAAACAGGAGTTGGCTAGGGGAGTTGCAGTGGTAGAAGAGACAAAGGAGACAAAGGAGACAGAGGTTAAGAGGTACACGGGCTGCACGAATCCCAGGGGGCTGCCCTTTATCCTTCTGAGTGGCTGTGAGCTCACCAGGTGCTTCTGAGAGCTCCAACTGAACTGGGTGTGTGTGGCCTGAGTACTCCCAGCACCTGAGTGGGCGGGAAGCTTCAATCTGTTTCCCGCCTCCCAGCTGAGCAGAGCAGAGCAGAGCAGAGCAAGCTGCTCCAGCTGGTCCAGGGACTACAGCAGCAAGCAGGCTCCCAGAGAGCGAGCAACCAGAGCGAGCGGACAGGGGGAGCAAACAGAGGTTGGCCAGGGGAGTTGCAGTGGTAGAAGAGACAAAGGAGACATAGGCTAAGAAGTACGCGGGCTGCAGGAAGCCCAGGGGGCTGCCCTTTATCCTTCTGAGTGGCTGTGAGCTCACCAGGTGCTTCTGAGAGCTCCAACTGAACTGGGTGTGTGTAGCCTGAGCACTCCCAGCAGCTGAGTGGGCGGGAAGCTTCAGTCTGTTTCCCGCCTCCCAGCTGAGCAGAGCAGAGCAACCTGCTCCAGCTGGTCCAGGGACTACAGCAGCAAGCAGGCTCCCAGAGAGCGAGCGACCAGAGCGAGCGGACAGGGGGAGCAAGCAGGAGTTGGCCAGGGGAGTTGCACTGGTAGAAGAGACAAAGGAGACAAAGGAGACAGAGGCTAACAGGTACGCAGGCTGCAGGAAGCCCAGGGGGCTGCCCTTTAACCTTCTGAGTGGCTGTGAGCTCACCAGGTGCTTCTGAGAGCTCCAACTGAACTGGGTGTGTGTGGCCTGCACACTCCCAGCAGCTGAGTGGGCGGGAAGCTTCAGACTATTTCCCGTCTCACAGCTGAGGAGAGCAGAGCAGAGCAAGCTGCTCCAGCTGGTCCAGGGACTACAGCAGCAAGCAAGCTCCCAGAGAGCGAGCGGACAGGGGGAGCAAACAGAAATTGGCCAGGGGAGTTGCAGTGGTAGAAGAGACAAAGGAGACAAAAGACACAGAGGCTAACAGGTACGCAGGCTGCAGGAAGCCCAGGGGGCTGCCCTTTAACCTTCTGAGTGGCTGTGAGCTCACCAGGTGCTTCTGAGAGCTCCAACTGAACTGGGTGTGTGTGGCCTGAACACTCCCAGCAGCTGAGTGGGCGGGAAGCTTCAGACTATTTCCCGTCTCTCAGCTGAGGAGAGCAGAGCAGAGCAAGCTGTTCCAGCTGGTTCAGGGACTACAGCAGCAAGCAAGCTTCCAGAGAGCAAGCGACCAGAGCGAGCGGACAGGAGGAGAAAACAGGAGGTGGCCAGGGGAGTTGCAGTGGTAGAAGAGACAAAGTAGAGAAAGGAGACAGAGGCTAAGAGGTACGCGGGCTGCAGGAAGCCCAGGGGGCTGCCCTTTATCCTTCTGAGTGGCTGTGAGCTCACCAGGTGCTTCTGAGAGCTCCAACTGAACTGGGTGTGTGTGGCCTGAACACTCCCAGCAGCTGAGTGGGCGGGAAGCTTCAGATTATTTCCCGTCTCCCAGCTGAGCAGAGCAGAGCAGAGCAAGCTGTTCCAGCTTGTTCAGGGACTACAGCAGCAAGCAAGCTCCCAGAGAGCGAGCGACCAGAGCGAGCGGACAGGGGGAGCAAAAAGGAGTTGGCCAGGGGAGTTGCAGTGGTAGAAGAGACAAAGGAGACAAAGGAGACAGAGGCTAAGAGGTACGCGGGCTGCAGGAAGCCCAGGGGGCTGCCCTTTATCCTTCTGAGTGGCTGTGAGCTCACCAGGTGCTTCTGAGAGCTCCAACTGAACTGGGTGTGTGTGGCCTGAACACTCCCAGCAGCTGAGTGGGCGGGAAGCTTCAGTCTGTTTCCCGCCTCCCAGCTGAGCAGAGCAGAGCAGAGCAGAGCAAGCTGCTCCAGCTGGTCCAGGGACTACAGCAGCAAGCAAGGTCCCAGAGAGCGAGCGACCAGAGCGAGCGGACAGGGCGAGCAAACAGGAGTTGGCCAGGGGAGTTGCAGTGGTAGAAGAGACAAAGGAGACAGAGGCTAAGAAGTATGCAGGCTGCAGGAAGCCCAGGGGGCTGCCCTTTATCCTTCTGAGTGGCTGTGACCTCACCAGGTGCTTCTGAGAGCTCCAACTGAACTGGGTGTGTGTGGCCTGAGCACTCCCAGCAGCTGAGTGGGCGGGAAGCTTCAGTCTGTTTCCCGCCTCCCAGCTGAGCAGAGCAGAGCTAGCTGCTGCACCTGGTCCAGGGACTACAGCAGCAAGCAAGCTCCCAGAGAGCGAGCGACCAGAGCGAGCGGACAGGGGGAGCAAACAGGAGTTGGCCAGGGGAGTTGCAGTGGTAGAAGAGACAAAGGAGATAAAGGAGACAGAGGCTATGATGTACGCGGGCTGCAGGATGCCCAGGCGGCTGCCCTTTATCCTTCTGAGTGGCTGTGAGCTCACCAGGTGCTTCTGAGAGCTCCAACTAAACTGGGTGTGTGTAGCCTGAGCACTCCCAGCAGCTGAGTGGGCGGGAAGCTTCAGTCTGTTTCCCTCCTCCCAGCTGAGCAGAGCAGAGCAGAGCAAGCTGCTCCAGCTGGTCCAGGGACTACAGCAGCAAGCAAGCTCCCAGAGAGCAAGTGACCAGAGCGAGCGGATATGGGGAGCAAACAGGAGTTGGCTAGGGGAGTTGGAGTGGTAGAAGAGACAAAAGAGACAAAGGAGACAGAGGTTAAGAGGTACACGGGCTGCACGAATCCCAGGGGGCTGCCCTTTATCCTTCTGAGTGGCTGTGAGCTCACCAGGTGCTTCTGAGAGCTCCAACTGAACTGGGTGTGTGTGGCCTGAGCACTCCCAGCAGCTGAGTGGGAGGGAAGCTTCAGTCTGTTTCCCGCCTCCCAGCTGAGCAGAGCAGAGCTAGCTGCTCCAGCTGGTCCAGGGAATACAGCAGCAAGCCAGCTCCCAGAGAGAGAGCGACAAGAGCGAGTGGAGAGGGGGAGCAAACAGGAGTTGGCCAGGGGAGTTGCAGTGGTAGAAGAGACAAAGGAGACAGAGGCTAAGAAGTACGCGGGCTGCAGGAAGCCCAGGGGGCTGCCCTTTATCCTTCTGAGTGGCTGTGAGCTCACCAGGTGCTTCTGAGAGCTCCAACTGAACTGGGTGTGTGTGGCCTCAGCACTCCCAGCAGCTGAGTGGGCGGGAAGTTTCAGTCTGTTTCCCGCCTCCCAGCTGAGCAGAGCAGAGCAAGCTGCTCCAGCTGGTCCAGGGACTACAGCAGCAAGCAAGCTCCCAGAGAGCGAGCGACCAGAGCGAGCGGACAGGGGGAGCAAACAGGAGTTGGCCAGGGGAGTTGCAGTGGTAGAAGAGACAAAGGAGACAAAGGAGACAGAGGCTAAGAGGTACGCGGGCTGCAGGAAGCCCAGGGGGCTGCCCTTTATCCTTCTGAGTGGCTGTGAGCTCACCAGGTGCTTCTGAGAGGTACAACTGAACTGGGTGTGTGTGGCCTGAGCACTCCCAGCAGCTGAGTGGGCGGGAAGCTTCAGTCTGTTTCCCGCCTCCCAGCTGAGCAGAGCAGAGCTAGCTGCTCCAGCTGGTCCAGGGACTACAGCAGCAAGCAAGCTCCCAGAGAGAGAGCGACAAGAGCGAGTGGAGAGTGGGAGCAAACAGGAGTTGGCCAGGGGAGTTGCAGTGGTAGAAGAGACAAAGGAGACAAAGGAGACAGAGGCTAAGATGTACGCGGGCTGCAGGAAGCCCAGGGGGCTGCCCTTTATCCTTCTGAGCGGCTGTGAGCTCACCAGGTGCTTCTGAGAGCTCCAACTGAACTGGGTGTGTGTGGCCTGAGCACTCCCAGCAGCTGAGTGGGCGGGAAGCTTCAGTCTGTTTCCCGCCTCCCAGCTGAGCAGAGCAGAGCTAGCTGCTCCAGCTGCTCCAGGGACTACAGCAGCAAGCAAGCTCCCAGAGAGCGAACGACCAGAGCAAGCGGACAGGGGGAGCAAACAGGAGTTGGCCAGGGGAGTTGCAGTGGTAGAAGAGACAAAGGAGACAAAGGAGACAGAGGCTAAGAGGTACGCGGGCTGCAGGAAGCCCAGGGGGCTGCCCTGTACCCTTCTGAGTGGCTGTGAGCTCACCAGGTGCTTCTGAGAGCTCCAACTGAACTGGGTGTGTGTGGCCTGACCACTCCCAGCACCTGAGTGGGCGGGAAGCTTCAGTCTTTTTCCCGCCTCCCAGCTGAGCAGAGAAGAGCAGAGCAGAGCAAGCTGCTCCAGCTGGTCCAGGGACTACAGCAGCAAGCAAGCTCCCAGAGAGCGAGCGACCAGAGCGCGCAGACAGGGGGAGCAAACAGGAGTTGGCCAGGGGAGTTGGAGTGGTAGAAGAGACAAAGGAGACAAAGGAGCCAGGGGCTAAGAGGTACGCAGGCTGCAGGAAGCCCAGGGGGCCGCCCTTTATCCTTCTGAGTCGCTGTGACCTCACCAGGTGTTTCCGAGAGCTCCAACTGAACTGGGTGTGTGTGGCCTGAGTACTCCCAGCACCTGAGTGGGCGGGAAGCTTCAATCTGTTTCCCGCCTCCCAGCTGAGCAGAGCAGAGCAGAGCAGAGCAAGCTGCTCCAGCTGGTCCAGGGACTACAGCAGCAAGCAGGCTCCCAGAGAGCGAGCAACCAGAGCGAGCGGACAGGGGGAGCAAACAGGAGTTGGCCAGGGGAGTTGCAGTGGTAGAAGAGACAAAGGAGACATAGGCTAAGAAGTACGCGGGCTGCAGGAAGCCCAGGGGGCTGCCCTTTATCCTTCTGAGTGGCTGTGAGCTCACCAGGTGCTTCTAAGAGCTCCAACTGAACTGGGTGTGTGTAGCCTGAGCACTCCCAGCAGCTGAGTGGGCGGGAAGCTTCAGTCTGTTTCTCGCCTCCCAGCTGAGCAGAGCAGAGCAAGCTGCTCCAGCTGGTCCAGGGACTACAGCAGCAAGCAGGCTCCCAGAGAGCGAGCGGACAGGGGGAGCAAGCAGGAGTTGGCCAGGGGAGTTGCACTGGTAGAAGAGACAAAGGAGACAAAGGAGACAGAGGCTAACAGGTACGCAGGCTGCAGGAAGCCCAGGGGGCTGCCCTTTAACCTTCTGAGTGGCTGTGAGCTCACCAGGTGCTTCTGAGAGCTCCAACTGAACTGGGTGTGTGTGGCCTGAACACTCCCAGCAGCTGAGTGGGCGGGAAGCTTCAGACTATTTCCCGTCTCACAGCTGAGGAGAGCAGAGCAGAGCAAGCTGCTCCAGCTGGTCCAGGGACTACAGCAGCAAGCAAGCTCCCAGAGAGCGAGCGGACAGGGGGAGCAAACAGAAGTTGGCCAGGGGAGTTGCAGTGGTAGAAGAGACAAAGGAGACAAAAGACACAGAGGCTAACAGGTACGCAGGCTGCAGGAAGCCCAGGGGGCTGCCCTTTAACCTTCTGAGTGGCTGTGAGCTCACCAGGTGCTTCTGAGAGCTCCAACTGAACTGGGTGTGTGTGGCCTGAACACTCCCAGCAGCTGAGTGGGCGGGAAGCTTCAGACTATTTCCCGTCTCCCAGCTGAGGAGAGCAGAGCAGAGCAAGCTGTTCCAGCTGGTTCAGGGACTACAGCAGCAAGCAAGCTTCCAGAGAGCAAGCGACCAGAGCAAGCGGACAGGAGGAGAAAACAGGAGGTGGCCAGGGGAGTTGCAGTGGTAGAAGAGACAAAGGAGACAAAGGAGACAGAGGCTAAGAGGTACGCGGGCTGCAGGAAGCCCAGGGGGCTGCCCTTTATCCTTCTGAGTGGCTGTGAGCTCACCAGGTGCTTCTGAGAGCTCCAACTGAACTGGGTGTGTGTGGCCTGAACACTCCCAGCAGCTGAGTGGGCGGGAAGCTTCAGATTATTTCCCGTCTCCCAGCTGACCAGAGCAGAGCAGAGCAAGCTGTTCCAGCTGGTTCAGGGACTACAGCAGCAAGCAAGCTCCCAGAGAGCGAGCGACCAGAGCGAGCGGACAGGGGGAGCAAAAAGGAGTTGGCCAGGGGAGTTGCAGTGGTAGAAGAGACAAAGGAGACAAAGGAGACAGAGGCTAAGAGGTACGCGGGCTGCAGGAAGCCCAGGCGGCTGCCCTTTATCCTTCTGAGTGGCTGTGAGCTCACCAGGTGCTTCTGAGAGCTCCAACTGAACTGGGTGTGTGTGGCCTGAACACTCCCAGCAGCTGAGTGGGCGGGAAGCTTCAGTCTGTTTCCCGCCTCCCAGCTGAGCAGAGCAGAGCAGAGCAAGCTGCTCCAGCTGGTCCAGGGACTACAGCAGCAAGCAAGGTCCCAGAGAGCGAGCGACCAGAGCGAGCGGACAGGGGGAGCAAACAGGAGTTGGCCAGGGGAGTTGCAGTGGTAGAAGAGACAAAGGAGACAGAGGCTAAGAAGTATGCAGGCTGCAGGAAGCCCAGGGGGCTGCCCTTTATCCTTCTGAGTGGCTGTGACCTCACCAGGTGCTTCTGAGAGCTCCAACTGAACTGGGTGTGTGTGGCCTGAGCACTCCCAGCAGCTGAGTGGGCGGGAAGCTTCAGTCTGTTTCCCGCCTCCCAGCTGAGCAGAGCAGAGCTAGCTGCTGCACCTGGTCCAGGGACTACAGCAGCAAGCAAGCTCCCAGAGAGCGAGCGACCAGAGCGAGCGGACAGGGGGAGCAAACAGGAGTTGGCCAGGGGAGTTGCAGTGGTAGAAGAGACAAAGGAGACAGAGGCTAAGAAGTACGCGGGCTGCAGGAAGCCCAGGGGGCTGCCCTTTATCCTTCTGAGTGGCTGTGAGCTCACCAGGTGCTTCTGAGAGCTCCAACTGAACTGGGTGTGTGTGGCCTGAGCACTCCCAGCAGCTGAGTGGGCGGGAAGTTTCAGTCTGTTTCCCGCCTCCCAGCTGAGCAGAGCAGAGCAAGCTGCTCCAGCTGGTCCAGGGACTACAGCAGCAAGCAAGCTCCCAGAGAGCGAGCGACCAGAGCGAGCGGACAGGGGGAGCAAACAGGAGTTGGCCAGGGGAGTTGCAGTGGTAGAAGAGACAAAGGAGACAAAGGAGACAGAGGCTAAGAGGTACGCGGGCTGCAGGAAGCCCAGGGGGCTGCCCTTTATCCTTCTGAGTGGCTGTGACCTCACCAGGTGCTTCTGAGAGGTACAACTGAACTGGGTGTGTGTGGCCTGAGCACTCCCAGCAGCTGAGTGGGCGGGAAGCTTCAGTCTGTTTCCCACCTCCCAGCTGAGCAGAGCAGAGCTAGCTGCTCCAGCTGGTCCAGGGACTACAGCAGCAAGCAAGCTCCCAGAGAGAGAGCGACAAGAGCGAGTGGAGAGGGGGAGCAAACAGGAGTTGGCCAGGGGAGTTGCAGTGGTAGAAGAGACAAAGGAGACAAAGGAGACAGAGGCTAAGATGTACGCGGGCTGCAGGAAGCCCAGGGGGCTGCCCTGTACCCTTCTGAGTGGCTGTGAGCTCACCAGGTGCTTCTGAGAGCTCCAACTGAACTTGGTGTGTGTGGCCTGAGCACTCCCAGCACCTGAGTGGGCGGGAAGCTTCAGTCTGTTTCCCGCCTCCCAGCTGAGCAGAGAAGAGCAGAGCAGAGCAAGCTGCTCCAGCTGGTCCAGGGACTACAGCAGCAAGCAAGCTCCCAGAGAGCGAGCGACCAGAGCGCGCAGACAGGGGGAGCAAACAGGAG
The DNA here is from genome assembly GCF_057233095.1 of Heloderma suspectum. Taxonomy (NCBI): domain Eukaryota; kingdom Metazoa; phylum Chordata; class Lepidosauria; order Squamata; family Helodermatidae; genus Heloderma; species Heloderma suspectum. Next base: position 266,954,615 of record NC_139459.1, on the reverse strand, counting down.
TTGGCCAGGGGAGTTGCAGTGGTAGAAGAGACAAAGGAGACAAAGGAGCCAGGGGCTAAGAGGTACGCAGGCTGCAGGAAGCCCAGGGGGCCGCCCTTTATCCTTCTGAGTCGCTGTGACCTCACCAGGTGTTTCCGAGAGCTCCAACTGAACTGGGTGTGTGTGGCCTGAGTACTCCCAGCACCTGAGTGGGCGGGAAGCTTCAATCTGTTTCCCGCCTCCCAGCTGAGCAGAGCAGAGCAGAGCAGAGGAAGCTGCTCCAGCTGGTCCAGGGACTACAGCAGCAAGCAGGCTCCCAGAGAGCGAGCAACCAGAGCGAGCGGACAGGGGGAGCAAACAGAGGTTGGCCAGGGGAGTTGCAGTGGTAGAAGAGACAAAGGAGACATAGGCTAAGACGTACGCGGGCTGCAGGAAGCCCAGGGGGCTGCCCTTTATCCTTCTGAGTGGCTGTGAGCTCACCAGGTGCTTCTGAGAGCTCCAACTGAACTGGGTGTGTGTAGCCTGAGCACTCCCAGCAGCTGAGTGGGCGGGAAGCTTCAGTCTGTTTCCCGCCTCCCAGCTGAGCAGAGCAGAGCAAGCTGCTCCAGCTGGTCCAGGGACTACAGCAGCAAGCAGGCTCCCAGAGAGCGAGCGACCAGAGCGAGCGGACAGGGGGAGCAAGCAGGAGTTGGCCAGGGGAGTTGCACTGGTAGAAGAGACAAAGGAGACAAAGGAGACAGAGGCTAACAGGTACGCAGGCTGCAGGAAGCCCAGGAGGCTGCCCTTTAACCTTCTGAGTGGCTGTGAGCTCACCAGGTGCTTCTGAGAGCTCCAACTGAACTGGGTGTGTGTGGCCTGAACACTCCCAGCAGCTGAGTGGGCGGGAAGCTTCAGACTATTTCCCGTCTCACAGCTGAGGAGAGCAGAGCAGAGCAAGCTGCTCCAGCTGGTCCAGGGACTACAGCAGCAAGCAAGCTCCCAGAGAGCGAGCGGACAGGGGGAGCAAACAGAAGTTGGCCAGGGGAGTTGCAGTGGTAGAAGAGACAAAGGAGACAAAAGACACAGAGGCTAACAGGTACGCAGGCTGCAGGAAGCCCAGGGGGCTGCCCTTTAACCTTCTGAGTGGCTGTGAGCTCACCAGGTGCTTCTGAGAGCTCCAACTGAACTGGGTGTGTGTGGCCTGAACACTCCCAGCAGCTGAGTGGGCGGGAAGCTTCAGACTATTTCCCGTCTCCCAGCTGAGGAGAGCAGAGCAGAGCAAGCTGTTCCAGCTGGTTCAGGGACTACAGCAGCAAGCAAGTTCCAGAGAGCAAGCGACCAGAGCGAGCGGACAGGAGGAGAAAACAGGAGGTGGCCAGGGGAGTTGCAGAGCTAGCTGCTCCAGCTGGTCCAGGGACTACAGCAGCAAGCCAGCTCCCAGAGAGAGAGCGACAAGAGCGAGTGGAGAGGGGGAGCAAACAGGAGTTGGCCAGGGGCGTTGCAGTGGTAGAAGAGACAAAGGAGACAAAGGAGACAGAGGCTAAGAGGTACGCGGGCTGCAGGAAGCCCAGGGGGCTGCCCTTTATCCTTCTGAGTGGCTGTGAGCTCACCAGGTGCTTCTGAGAGGTACAACTGAACTGGGTGTGTGTGGCCTGAGCACTCCCAGCAGCTGAGTGGGCAGGAAGCTTCAGTCTGTTTCCCGCCTCCCAGCTGAGCAGAGCAGAGCTAGCTGCTCCAGCTGGTCCAGGGACTACAGCAGCAAGCAAGCTCCGAGAGAGCAAACGACCAGAGCAAGTGGACAGGGGGAGCAAACAGGAGTTGGCCAGGGGAGTTGCAGTGGTAGAAGAGACAAATGAGACAAGGGAGACAGAGGCTAAGAGTTACGCGGGCTGCAGGAAGGCCAGGGGGCTGCCCTGTACCCTTCTGAGTGGCTGTGAGCTCACCAGGTGCTTCTGAGAGCTCCAACTGAACTGGGTGTGTGTGGCCTGACCACTCCCAGCAGCTGAGTGGGCGGGAAGCTTCAGTCTGTTTCCCGCCTCCCAGCTGAGCAGAGCAGAGCAAGCTGCTCCAGCTGGTCCAGGGACTACAGCAGCAAGCAAGCTCCCAGAGAGCGAGCGACCAGAGCGAGCGGACAGGGGGAGCAAACAGGAGTTGGCCAGGGGAGTTGCAGTGGTAGAAGAGACAAAGGAGACAGAGGCTAAGAAGTATGCGGCCTGCAGGAAGCCCAGGGGGCTGCCCTTTATCCTTCTGAGTGGCTGTGAGCTCACCAGGTGCTTCTGAGAGCTCCAACTGAACTGGGTGTGTGTGGCCTGAGCACTCCCAGCAGCTGAGTGGGCGGGAAGCTTCAGTCTGTTTCCCGCCTCCCAGCTGAGCAGAGCAGAGCTAGCTGCTGCACCTGGTCCAGGGACTACAGCAGCAAGCAAGCTCTCAGAGAGCGAGCAACCAGAGCGAGTGGACAGGGGGAGCAAAGAGGAGTTGGTCAGGGGAGTTGCAGCGGTAGAAGAGACAAAGGAGACAAAGGAGACAGAGGCTATGATGTACGCGGGCTGCAGGATGCCCAGGCGGCTGCCCTTTATCTTTCTGAGTGGCTGTGAGCTCACCAGGTGCTTCTGAGAGCTCCAACTGAACTGGGTGTGTGTGGCCTGAGCACTCCCAGCAGCTGAGTAGGCGGGAAGCTTCAGTCTGTTTCTGCCTCTCAGCTGTGCAGAGCAGAGCAAGCTGCTCCAGCTGGTCCAGGGACTACAGCAGCAAGCAAGCTCCCAGAGAGCGAGCGACCAGAGCGAGCGGACAGGGGGAGCAAACAGGAGTTGGCCAGGGGAGTTGCAGTGGTAGAAGGACAAAGGAGACAGAGGCTAAGAAGTACGCGGGCTGCAGGAAGCCCAGGGGGCTGCCCTTTATCCTTCTGAGTGGCTGTGAGCTCACCAGGTGCTTCTGAGAGCTCCAACTGAACTGGGTGTGTGTGGCCTGAGCACTCCCAGCAGCTGAGTGGGCGGGAAGCTTCAGTCTGTTTCTCGCCTCCCAGCTGAGCAGAGCAGAGCAGAGGAGAGCAAGCTGCTCCAGCTGGTCCAGGGACTACAGCAGCAAGCAGGCTCCCAGAGAGCGAGCGACGAGAGCGAGCGGACAGGGGGAGCAAAAAGGATTTGGCCAGGGGAGTTGCAGTGGTAGAAGAGAGAAAGGAGACAAAGGAGACAAAGGAGACAGAGGCTAAGAGGTACGCGGGCTGCAGGAAGCCCAGGGGGCTGCCCTTCATCCTTCTGAGTGGCTGTGAGCTCACCAGGTGCTTCTGAGAGCTCCAACTGAACTGGGTGTGTGTGGCCTGAGCACTCCCAGCAGCTGAGTAGGCGGGAAGCTTCAGTCTGTTTCTGCCTCTCAGCTGTGCAGAGCAGAGCAAGCTGCTCCAGCTGGTCCAGGGACTACAGCAGCAAGCAAGCTCCCAGAGAGCGAGCGACCAGAGCGAGCGGACAGGGGGAGCAAACAGGAGTTGGCCAGGGGAGTTGCAGTAGTAGAAGAGACAAAGGAGACAGAGGCTAAGAAGTACGCGGGCTGCAGGAAGCCCAGGGGGCTGCCCTTTATCCTTCTGAGTGGCTGTGAGCTCACCAGGTGCTTCTGAGAGCTCCAACTGAACTGGGTGTGTGTAGCCTGAGCACTCCCAGCAGCTGAGTGGGCGGGAAGCTTCAGTCTGTTTCCCGCCTCCCAGCTGAGCAGAGCAGAGCTAGCTGCTGCAGCTGGTCCAGGGACTACAGCAGCAAGCAAGCTCCCAGAGAGCGAGGGACCAGAGCGAGCAGACAGGGGGAGCAAACAGGAGTTGGCCAGGGGAGTTGCAGTGGTAGAAGAGACAAAGGAGACAGAGGCTATGATGTACGCGGGCTGCAGGAAGCCCAGGCGGCTGCCCTTTATCCTTCTGAGTGGCTGTGAGCTCACCAGGTGCTTCTGAGAGCTCCAACTAAACTGGGTGTGTGTAGCCTGAGCACTCCCAGCAGCTGAGTGGGCGGGAAGCTTCAGTCTGTTTCCCTCCTCCCAGCTGAGCAGAGCAGAGCAGAGCAAGCTGCTCCAGCTGGTCCAGGGACTACAGCAGCAAGCAAGCTCCCAGAGAGCAAGTGACCAGAGCGAGCGGATATGGGGAGCAAACAGGAGTTGGCTAGGGGAGTTGGAGTGGTAGAAGAGACAAAAGAGACAAAGGAGACAGAGGTTAAGAGGTACACGGGCTGCACGAATCCCAGGGGGCTGCCCTTTATCCTTCTGAGTGGCTGTGAGCTCACCAGGTGCTTCTGAGAGCTCCAACTGAACTGGGTGTGTGTGGCCTGAGCACTCCCAGCAGCTGAGTGGGCGGGAAGCTTCAGTCTGTTTCCCGCCTCCCAGCTGAGCAGAGCAGAGCTAGCTGCTCCAGCTGGTCCAGGGACTACAGCAGCAAGCAAGCTCCCAGAGAGCGAACGACCAGAGCAAGTGGACAGGGGGAGCAAACAGGAGTTGGCCAGGGGAGTTGCAGTGGTAGAAGAGACAAAGGAGACAAGGGAGACAGAGGCTAAGAGTTACGCGGGCTGCAGGAAGGCCAGGGGGCTGCCCTGTACCCTTCTGAGTGGCTGTGAGCTCACCAGGTGCTTCTGAGAGCTCCAACTGAACTGGGTGTGTGTGGCCTGACCACTCCCAGCAGCTGAGTGGGCGGGAAGCTTCAGTCTGTTTCCCGCCTCCCAGCTGAGCAGAGGAGAGCAGAGCAAGCTGCTCCAGCTGGTCCAGGGACTACAGCAGCAAGCAAGCTCCCAGAGAGCGAGCGACCAGAGCGAGCGGACAGGGGGAGCAAACAGGAGTTGGCCAGGGGAGTTGCAGTGGTAGAAGAGACAAAGAAGACAGAGGCTAAGAAGTATGCGGCCTGCAGGAAGCCCAGGGGGCTGCCCTTTATCCTTCTGAGTGGCTGTGAGCTCACCAGGTGCTTCTGAGAGCTCCAACTGAACTGGGTGTGTGTGGCCTGAGCACTCCCAGCAGCTGAGTGGGCGGGAAGCTTCAGTCTGTTTCCCGCCTCCCAGCTGAGCAGAGCAGAGCTAGCTGCTGCACCTGGTCCAGGGACTACAGCAGCAAGCAAGCTCTCAGAGAGCGAGCGACCAGAGCGAGTGGACAGGGGGAGCAAAGAGCAGTTGGTCAGGGGAGTTGCAGCGGTAGAAGAGACAAAGGAGACAAAGGAGACAGAGGCTATGATGTACGCGGGCTGCAGGATGCCCAGGCGGCTGCCCTTTATCTTTCTGAGTGGCTGTGAGCTCACCAGGTGCTTCTGAGAGCTCCAACTGAACTGGGTGTGTGTGGCCTGACCACTCCCAGAAGCTGAGTGGGCGGAAAGCTTCAGTCTGTTTCCCGCCTCCCAGCTGAGCAGAGCAGAGCTAGCTGCTCCAGCTGGTCCAGGGACTACAGCAGCAAGCAAGCTCCCAGAGAGAGAGCGACAAGAGCGAGTGGAGAGTGGGAGCAAACAGGAGTTGGCCAGGGGAGTTGCAGTGGTAGAAGAGACAAAGGAGACAAAGGAGACAGAGGCTAAGAGGTACGCGGGCTGCAGGAAGCCCAGGGGGCTGCCCTGTACCCTTCTGAGTGGCTGTGAGCTCACCAGGTGCTTCTGAGAGCTCCAACTGAACTGGGTGTGTGTGGCCTGACCACTCCCAGCACCTGAGTGGGCGGGAAGCTTCAGTCTGTTTCCCGCCTCCCAGCTGAGCAGAGAAGAGCAGAGCAGATCAAGCTGCTCCAGCTGGTCCAGGGACTACAGCAGCAAGCAAGCTCCCAGAGAGCGAGCGACCAGAGCGCGCAGACAGGGGGAGCAAACAGGAGTTGGCCAGGGGAGTTGGAGTGGTAGAAGAGACAAAGGAGACAAAGGAGCCAGGGGCTAAGAGGTACGCAGGCTGCAGGAAGCCCAGGGGGCCGCCCTTTATCCTTCTGAGTCGCTGTGACCTCACCAGGTGCTTCCGAGAACTCCAACTGAACTGGGTGTGTGTGGCCTGAGCACTCCCAGCAGCTGAGTGAGCGGGAAGCTTCAGTCTGTTTCCCGCCTCCCAGCTGAGCAGAGCAGAGCAGAGCAAGCTGCTCCAGCTGGTCCAGGGACTACAGCAGCAAGCAAGCTCCAAGAGAGCGAGCGGAGAGGGGGAGCAAACAGGAGTTGGCCAGGGGAGCTGCAGTGGTAGAAGAGACAAAGGAGACAGAGGCTAAGAGGTACGCGGGCTGCAGGAAGCCCAGGGGGCTGCCCTTTATCCTTCTGAGTGGCTGTGAGCTCACCAGGTGCTTCTGAGAGCTCCAACTGAACTGGGTGTGTGTGGCCTGAGCACTCCCAGCAGCTGAGTGGGCGGGAAGCTTCAGTCTGTTTCCCGCCTCCCAGCTGAGCAGAGCAGAGCAGAGCAAGCTGCTCCAGCTGGTCCAGGGACTACAGCAGCAAGGAAGCTCCCAGAGAGCGAGCGACCAGAGCGAGCGGACAGGGGGAGCAAACAGGAGTTGGCCAGTGTCAGGGTGGACACTGAGCCCATAGAATCCCAGAGTAGTTCTGATTCTGAGGAAGAGCAGTCGCTCCTGGGAGAGGAGCGCGCTCCTCTTTCCCAGGGCCAACAGCTGACGGAGATTCCTCCCACCAGCATTCCTAACTTAGGTAGCAGTCCAGGGAGTGACAGAGCGCAGATAGCAGACTTGGTGGACTCCCGACGCAGAGAGCGGCGCCAAATGGAGGGCGCAGAAAGGAGGCGTAGTGCACAGTTGGCGCGCAAACAACGGCTTCGCCCAGATGATCCAAGGGAAAAGGGGAGGGACTCTCCCTAGTCCTTAAGTTCAAGGGTCTGCCAGTAATTCCCTTTCAAACGGGGACCAACTGTTCCAACTTAGGGCATAGGTACTGTGCTGCTCAGATCTAGTTGCAAACAGGAGAGTTGTTAAGTTGTAAAAGAAGAATAAAGCTTTGAAAGGAATCCTTTTGTCTGTGTCTGGACTTAGCTACTGGATTAGACTGAGAGAGGCCTCCAAGGAGCCCCTGACAGCCAGGGGAGTTCGGCAGGGGAGGTCAAGGGGGAGGCCCCTAACCTTCTTTTTATTTTTGTTTATTTTTTATTTTTTAACTAACTTTTTTCATTTATTTGTCTTGTAACACACACTTCCACACCAGTGGGACTCTGCTTTTAACCTCTGCTGAGTAGAGGAGCAGGCACAGGCTAGTCTAGAACAATCACAAAGCTAGACACAAAAAGGGAAAAGAGGCAATGGAAGGACAGGACTCTCCAGTGGTGGTGACCTGCAAGGTGTGTGCAATGTTTGTTTTCTTGCCTGAGAACAACACGGCCTACACCTGCAACAAGTGCAAGTTAATCACACTGCTGGAAGAAAAAGTAAGTGGACTGGAGCGGCAACTGTCGACCCTCTGGGGAATAAGAGAACACGAAGAGTTCTTGGACAGAATGGGGGAACTACAGCAGCAAAGAGAAGACCAGAAGCTTGAAGAGCAACAGCAAGATGAGGCAGTGGGAAATGCTGAGGTGAAGAAAAATGGAGTAGAGGATACTCCTTGGAAAAGGGTGACAGTTAGGAGAAGAAGAACTAGATGCCACTCTGCACCAGTGGAAGCAGTGGAGCTGTGGAACTGATTCCAGGTACTTGCGGATGAGACTGGAGGACAGCCTGCAGAGGAAGAATCACAAAGAAACCTACATGAGCGTGAGCAAGAGGCTGAAGGTCAGTCAAACAGAGGCGATGAAACCCAGGCCTACAACACGAAGAGAAGAGTGGTAGTAGTGGGAGACTCCTTGCTGCGTGGGATCGAGACCCAAGTATGTCGCGAAGACCCGTGGACTCGCCAGGTATGTTGTCTCCCGGGAGGACGGATTAGAGATGTGACTGAAAGGTTGCCTGCACTCATAAAGCCCACTGACAGGTATCCCTTTCTTCTCATCCATGTGAGAACAAATGATACTGCCAAGCGGAGCTACAAAGAAATCACGTCAGACTTTGAAGCTTTGGGAAGGAAACTCAAGAACTTTGGGGCCCAGATAGTTTTCCCATCCATCCTTCCAGTAGTTAGAAGAGGGAGAGAAAGGGAGCGAAAAATACTCCGGGTGAATGACTGGCTACGAAGGTGGTGCCGACGAGAGATATTTGGATTCTGGGACCACAGGCTATACTTCCTGGAAGATGGGCTGTTGGCAAGGGATGGGTTGCACCTCACAAAGGCTGGGAAGAATATGTTTGGCCACAGCATGAAGAACTTCATCAGGAGGGCTTTAAACTGAATCCTACGGGGAAGGGAGATGTAGTGTTGGGGGTAACAATGGACGTAGCGTATGCACTGCAACAGAGAGAACAGCTCTGATAGCGCCCAATAATAGTCTTCAGACACATGTAGGAAGAAAGCCAGACTATGAAGCACATGGTCTTCGATGTCTATATACTAATGCTCAGAGTATGGGAAACAAACGGAACGAACTTGAACTCTTAATACAGGAGGGAAATTATGACTTGATAGGTATAACTGAGACCTGGTGGGATGACTCTCATGACTGGAATACAGCAATTGAAGGATATAACTTGTTCAAAAAGAACAGGAGGAACAGAAAGGGAGGTGGGGTTGCAATGTATGTGAAAAATACATATCTCTGCACAGAAATACAGGAGGAGGAGCTTGGTAGCCCCATCAAGAGCATCTGGATCAAAATAAATGGAGCAAAGAATAAAAGGAACCTGGTGGTCGGAGTCTTCTACCGGCCACCCAATCAAGGAGAAGATGAGGATGAAACTTCTGAAAAGCAAATAGCCAATGCTTTAAGGAAGCATGATGTAGTAGTAATGAAGGACTTCAATTTCCCCGATATTTGTTGGGAGACAAATTCTGCAAAACATGGCCCCTCCAGGAAATTCCTGACTTGTGTGGTGGATAACTTCCTCCAACAGAAAGTAGAGGAGGGAACTAGAGGATTGGCTATCCTTGACTTGATCCTAACCAACAGAGATCACTTAGTGGATAAAGTAGCAGTTACAGAAACTCTGGGGGAAAGCGACCATGTTGTACTTGAATTCTTGGTTCTAAGGGAAGCAAAAGCCAAGTGTAGTCAAACGCATACCCTGGATTTTAGGAAAGCTGATTTTAAAAAACTTAGAACAATGAACAGTAAGGTCCCATGGCAAGCGACAAAAAAGGACACATATAGGAAGTGGAAAGAAGGCCAAGTAACAAAGGAAGAGTATAGGCACGTAGCACAGAATTGCAGGGATGGTGTCAGAATGGCTAAAGCTGAGAACGAGCTGAGGTTAGCGAGGGATACTAAAAACAACAAAAAGGCTTTCTTCAGCTACGTGCATAGTAAAAGGCAGAGGAAAGAAATGGTTGTTCAGCTATTACATAAGGATGGCAAAACGATAACAGATGACAAAGAAAAGGCAGAGGTGCTCAATTCCTACTTTGGCTCAGTCTTCTCCCAAAAGAGGGTCTATGACCCCCCTGGCAAAGGTGAAGTACAGGCTGAAGGGGCAAGATTGCAGCTTGAGATCGACAGACATATGGTCAAGGAACACCTAATTACTTTGAATGAGTTGAAATCTCCAGGGCCAGATGAACTGCACCCTAGAGTAAGAAAGGAACTGGCAGAAGAACTCTCAGAACTGCTGTCTATTCTCTCTGAGAAATCATGGAGGACAGGGGAAGTGCCAGATGACTGGAGGATGGCTAATGTTGTCCCTATCTTCAAAAAGGGTAAAAAGGAGGAACCTGGGAACTACAGACCAGTCAGTCTGACTTCAATCCCTGGGAAAATTCTAGAGCAGATTATAAAGCAATCCATCTGGAAGCACCTTGACAACAATGCCGTGATTACTCAAAGCCAACATGGATTTGTCAAAAACAAGTCCTGCCAGACGAATCTGATCTCATTTTTTGATCAAGTAACCTCCCTTGTGGACCGTGGGAATGCTGTAGACATCATATACCTCGACTTCAGCAAAGCTTTCGACAAAGTGCCCCATGATATCCTGAAGAACAAACTAGCTCAAAGTGGGCTAGATGAAACAACGATAGGGTGGATCCACAGTTGGCTAGAGAATTGGACTCAAAGAGTACTTATCAATGGGACCTTCTCAAACTGGGGAGAGGTAACGAGTGGGGTACTGCAGGGCTCAGTCCTGGGCCCAGTGCTCTTCAACATTTTTATTAATGACTTGGAGGAGGAGGTGCAGGGAATGCTGATAAAATTTGCAGATGACACAAAATTGGGCAAGATAGCTAATACTTTGGAAGACAGAAACAACATTCAAAGTGAACTTGATAGACTGGAGCGCTGGGCAGAAAACAACAGAATGATATTTCATAGGGATAAATGCCAAGTTCTGCACCTAGGAAAAAGAAACCAAATGCACAGTTACAAGATGGGGGATGCGTGGCTCAACAACACTATAAGCGAGAAGGATCTTGGAAATGTTGTCGATCACAAGCTGAATATGAGCCAACAATGTGATGTGGCTGCAAAAAAGGCTAATGCTATTTTGGGCTGCATTAATAGAAGCATAGCTTCCAAATCCCAGGAAGTACTAGTTCCCCTCTACTCAGCACTGGTTAGGCCTCATCTGGAGTACTGTGTCCAGTTCTGGGCACCACACTTTAAGAAGGATGCAAACAAACTGGAGAGGGTTCAGAGGAGGGCAACAAAGATGATCAGGGGACTGGAAACAAAGCCCTAGGAAGAGAGACTGAAAGAACTGGGCATGTTTAGCCTTGAGAAGAGAAGACTGAGGGGAGATATGATAGCGCTTTTCAAGTACTTGAAAGGTTGTCACAGAGAGGAAGGCCAGGATCTCTTGGTCATCCCAGAGTGCAGGACACGGAATAATGGGCTCAAGTTACAGGAAGCCAGATTCCGGCTGAACATCAGGAAAAACATCCTGACTGTTAGAGCAATGCGACAATGGAACCAATTACTTAGGGAGGTGGTGGGCTCTCCCACACTGGAGGCGCTCAAGACGAGGCTGGACAGCCATCTGTCAGGGATGCTCTGACTTGGATTCCTGCATTGAGCAGGGGGTTGGACTCGATAGCCTTGTAGGCCCCTTCCAACCCTACTATTCTATGATTCTATGATAAGCTCTTGGCACAATTTAGAACCTGATCAACAGAAGCCTACACATGTAGAGCAGGCTTTCTGCTTCAGCCCTCCCCACACACATACGAGGGAAGGGGGCATGGCTGGCACGGACACAGTGGTGGGGCCAGAGCCTGCTGTTCCCCTCACACTATGGCAGTAGTGTGAGGACAACACCTGAATAGGCTTCTGAACACTTTGCCAGCTGCACTGGTAACTGGTGTGTTTCTGAACCCAATTCAAAGTGCTGTTTTTGACCTTTAAAGCCTTAAATAGTTTGGGACCAAGGTACTTGAAGGATTGCTTTCACCCATATCACCCTGCCCACACTTTAAGATCAGAAAGAGAGGGCCTTCTCATTTGCCCACTTGTGAGAGTAGCTAGGTGAGTGACCACATGTGAGAGGGCCTTCTCTGCAGTGACCCCACACCTTTGGAACAAGTTGCCAAAGGAGGTCCTCCATGCTCTATCATTGCAGGCTTTTAAGAAGGCCTTGAAAACATATTATTTTACTGTGGCCTTCTCTTGATATGACTGCTGTTGTTGCTCGTTTTATTGTTGGCTTTTATTGCTGTTTTTATTGTTTTTATGGCTTTTAATACTTTAACTGTTTTTATGTATTTTATTGCTATAAGCTGCCTTGGGAGAGCTTCTGCCCTGAAAGGCGGCCAAGAAATGTTATAAATTAGTCAGTCAGTCAGTCAGTAAATGTGAACCTGGATGAATTCCCATGAACCTCTCACACTCAGAGGTTCATGAATTCTCACTCATGAATCACTCCACCGTGCCCACTTCCTCTTTCCTAACTTTAGTACTTCACTGTGGTATTCAGTAAAAGCATACGCAAATTCAACCATGAGGGATTTCAAAATGAACTTGGCGCTGGCCCAGGATTCCACTTATGTTCTCATTCTTTGTAATGGCTGGAGTGGACTGTTCTCATCTTCATTCCTCACCAAACCCTTATGCAGCTTAGAGGCCAATTTTTTCATCCACCCAATTCTGCTCAAAATTAAGAACATAAGCAGAGCCCTGCTGGATCAGACTAAAGGCCTATCAAATCCTGCATACTGTTTTCCAGTGGCCAACCAGATGCCTCTGGGTCTGGGGAGCCCACAAGTGGGACATGAGGGAAATAGCCCTCTCCCGCTGCTGTTTCCCAGCAGTGACTTCATCAGTTTTGAGTCATAGAAGCACAAGTGAGAGCTCAATCTAGCAGCTGGAAGATTTGTGTATTGACTTGTTAGCAAAAGACATAAGAAATATTTCATGGCTTATGAAAGGAGGTTTTCTGAAAGGAGGGAACTAAACTTTTATAACCCCTTGGAATATAATACGTCCTTAAATAGTTTGCATCATCCTGTCTCTTCCTTAAGCAATTATGGAAACCACTTCTTTAATCGCATGAAACCATCTCCACTCCAATTATTATCCCACCTTTCTCAAGATCTAAGGACAGCGTATGTGGCCCGCCCTTTTATCCTCACAAAAACACTGTGAGGTAGGTTAAGCTGAGAGATGGTGAGAGGCTCAAGGCCACTTTGTAAACTGTGTGGGATTTGAGCCCCAGTCCTAAATCCCACAGACAGATTTGCCCCAGTCTAATATTTGAGCCACTGCCTCTCCCCTTTCATCTCTGAAATACGTCTCCCATTTTCTTAGTTGTCCAGTCTGTTTCTTCCTTTAGATACCATGCTATCCCAGTGGAAGTTAGAGCCTCTGATGTCAGTGGGGCAGTAAATCCAGTCCAGGTTTCAGTCAGAACCCCAAAGGAGCACCTTGGATAGCTCTTAGAGTTCTGACTGGAACCTGTAGCTGATTCACCACCCCACTGACATTGGAGCCATCAGCCTTCACTGTGCTATCTTGAATTCTTGAATCTTTTCTCTTACATACAGTGGTCTTTTTACAAATGCTGAAGCAGGATAGTGGTTCAGGGAATGAGCAATGAGCTGGGAGTCCTCTGTTCATACCTCAGCTCAGCTAGATGTAGGGGCCTTAAGCAAGCTGTTATTTCTCAGACTCCATCTCTAGTGTGAGACTAGTAGTGCTGGCCTACCTTACAGGGTTGTTGTAAAAGTACTGAAGTGAAATAATTTGAGCACTTAGGGAGGAAGCCACATAAATACTATGAATTATCATTTTGCTTCCAGTATTTTGCATTTCATGCCAGCACTTCTCACCACCTACTCATCTTTTGGGTCCAATAAATGGTTCCATGATAAATCAGTATGTGGGAACAAAGATAGCATTCTGTGTCATTGTCATGGTCCAAATGAGCTTTGATTATTATGTGAATCATTCTTACATAATTTTTCTGATTCGTATTGTGTCTACAATATCCATGCTATTTATCTATAGAAGAGCAATTGTAATGTTTTTTCCCTAATTGCTGAGACTGAGTTCTGTGGTCCTCTGGTTTGATACCCTATATCAAAACCAGCTCTGGCAATGTGGGGAGTTCAGTGGGATTACAGCTGGCTGCAAGGCAAAGCGCAGTCATAAAACAGCTGCTTTCAGAATATTTTATTGAAAGGTGGAATCAAAAGATTTAAAATAACAGCAGGCAGATTGCTTCATCCCATCACTTGATTGATTTTCTTCCTGTGATGCACTGAGCAATTTCCCCCTACATACTGAATTGCATGCTGAGAATCAAACTTGTTGCATGACAGAGGAATCAGATGACTGCTTTCCCTGCGTCCAACTGTAACATTCACTGAACTAACCAAAAGGCTGAGCAAAATACTTGTTATGTAGATCAGGCCCAAGATAGTAACCCTCATACAATACCAGGTGGCCCAAAAGTGGGTATACAGTTGTTTAGAATGTTGATGGGCGGGGGAGAGAATGTGTAAGCAGAAGATGTGTGGGTGGAGTCAGTTAAATCAGTTAAGTGTAGAGAGTGAGGGGAGTGAGGCCCTTAAGTAGGTATACAGTTGTTTAATTGTTTAGTTGTTTTTTTTTACTGGTATTGTGAATGATGGCAGCGAACTTGAGTCAAGAACAAAGAAAGTGGATTCTAAAGCAGTACCGGAAGACTGAAAATGCCGAGCAGGTGCACACAGCATGGCAAGAAGCATCTGACACTCCTCCACCAACACGTCTGACAATTTATCGTCTTAGAGATAAATTTGAAGCAACAAGTGCAGTGGCTAATGCACCAAAATCTGGACGTCCTAGGGCGTTTATGACAGAGGAAAATGAGATGAGTCACTCTGATATTTGTGAACAGTCCGAAAAAGTCCACACGACATGCATCTAAGCAGTTATCCATACCTAGAACGTCCTTGCAACGCTTAATGCATAAATTGAAATTGAAGCTGTACCGTCCAAGACTGTTACACGGTCTTCTGGAGGACGACCCAGACCATCGGTTGCAATTCTGTGAGATGACGCGTAACCAAATCTCTAACGAACCAGACCTTCTTGATAAGATCATCTGGTCAGATGAGGCTTCTTTCAAGTTGCCAGGCCACGTGAACAGGCATAACTGTGTGTATTGGGCAGATGAAAATCCTCATTTGACTATCACATCTCAACTGAACCTGCCAGGTGTCACAGTGTGGGGTGCACTGTCCAGCGAAGGTGTTGTAGGACCGGTTTTCTTTGAGACAACTGTGGATAGTAACAATTACCTAAACATGTTAAGCAACGTAGTAGTGCCACAACTCAGAACCAGGGCTAACTCCGCCAAACTGCTCTTCCAACAAGATGGGGCACTTCCTCATTATGCTTTTGCAGTAAGGGACTATCTTGACAACACCTTCCCACAGCATTGGATCGGATGACATGGCAGCATTGAATGGCCGCCACATTCACCCAACTTAACACCAATGGACTTCTTTTGGGAGGGGGGCGTAGTAAAAAATAAGGTTTTTGAGAGGAAGCCCCGGACAGTGGGCGAATTAAAGGAGTTCATCTCGGAAGCATTAATGGACATTGATGCGGACCGGAATTTGTGTTGTACTGTGTGTCACAGTGTTCTGGACAGGTTCGAGGAATGTTGCAACGTTGATGGAATACATTTCGAGCACTTACGAGATTAAACAGTGTTAAACAAATGTAAATGTAATAAACAATGTAATAAAATGGAAATAAACTATACTGTATACCTACTTTTGGGCCACTCTGTATAAGAGGGCTGTCAAAACTCTTTGAGCTCAAGGGCTGAATTCCATTTCGGAGGAGCTTTCGGGGGCTGCATTCCAGTAGTGGGTGGGGCCAAAGGCAAAAGGGGCAGGGCCAAAAGACCAAAAATACTAGCCTATTGTAATTTAAAGCTCTTACTGCCAGTAAGTAAGCCTTAGGAGATTCAACTTTTTAGAATGGGAAATAACTGTGCAAAAGTCAGAAAACAACCAGAAGACTGGCAGTTGGGGGAAAGGGGGCAGGGCCAGCTAGACAACCATAGAGGGCCAGACTGGGACTGGGACCTGAGGTTCAACACCCTCCATGATTTATTTATTTATTTAATTTATAGCCCACCTTTCTTCCATCATGGAACTCAAGGTGGCTACATGTGGTTCCCAGGTAGTCTCCCTCAAGCAATGACCAGACCCAAACCTGCTTAGCTTCAGCTAGGTGGCTGCCGCATGTGCCTTCAGACTATGCCTGGGACTGATATAAGGAGAGCCACAGCTCTGCTTCATGAGCATGTATTTTGAACACTGGCCAGCAGTGCATACAACAGCGATGTGAACCATTCTCAATTGGATGCTTTTGTACTCCCACTTCTACCAATCCACATAATTTTTACCCCCAGTGCTGCAGTTCGAGTGACAAATGCCCATTTGGATTTAATAGATATTCCAAGCCTAGTTCTCACTGAAGTAGGAAACCTGCCCCAGCATCTGGATTATACCAGTTTGGACTGCAGGAGGGAGTTGACATGATTCAATGCTCCTGCCAATAACAAAATCTAGAGAGAGAGAGAGAACTTGTTAGACAGAGGAGCATGCAATCATATCAGCTCCCATTTGCAGTCCAAACTGGTATAATCTGGAGTCAGATAAGTTTCCAACCTCAATGAGAACTATTAAATCCAAACTGAGATTTGTCAGTTCTTCCAAACCTCCTCTGTTTTAATATGCAGGGACTGTTGTTGTTGTTGTTGTTGTTGTTCCAAGGCTTCTACTTCTGGATTCTTTGTGAGATTAAGGTCAGTTCCTTTACAACTTTTTTCTTCAGTTTTTTTCCCCCTCTATATGTTCCATTATACAAGCACTAGGTGGCACTGTGGAATAGTGGAATTCTGCAATTACATGAGATTTCTATGGTGTTATAGAGGCCGGTCAGAAAAAATACCACACTTTCCTCATTAGGAAAAAACCTGCGATAATGATTGCAAAGCATGGGAGACACCCTGGAGGAGGAGGATGTCATGTAAAGGACCCGCAAACTACTGTGAATGAGCAAGCACGAGCACACAATGAAAGCCTTGCGTAGAAAGGCTCCCTATCTCTAACCCTACTCTTCCCCTTCCTAAGTTATCTCAAAATGGTAACCAGCTTACATTTTAACTTATATTTTAATACATTTGAAGATTTTGCTGTTGCTTCTTCAGATAACACATTTCAGTCAGTGAGCTGCTATTTGGTGGTTCAGTTCCAGAAATGTAATGAATAATACAGCTTGGAGAAATTACTTTGGGATTCAGTCAAATCTCTAAAGTCACAACATCATCCCTCTACATCAAAGGAATCAAACAAGACTAAAATACACACTAAATAGCGCATAATCCTATTTTTAATTGTGCTTCTGAAGCAACTAGGGAGTAGTTGCCATCCTAAATCCAAACTTCACAAATTCATAGAATCATGGAAGGGGCCTACAAGACCATCAAGTCCAACCCCCTGCTCAATGCAGGAATCCAAGTCAAAGCACCCCTGACAGGTGGCTGTCCAGCTTCATCTTGAATGCCTCCAGTGTGGGAGAGCCCAGTACCTCCCTAGGTAATCGGCTCCATTGTCATATTGCTCTAACAGTCAGGAAGTTTTTCCTGATGTTCAGCCGGAATCTGGCTTCCTGTAACTTGAGCCCATTATTCCGTGTCCTGCACTCTGGGATGATCAAGAAGAGATCCTGGCTTTCCTCTCTGTGACAATCTTTCAAGTACTTGAACAGTGCTATCATACCTCAGTCTTCTCTTCTCAAGGCTAAACATGCCCAGTTCAATTCAAATACTTTTTTCAGTGTACTGGAACTGAACCTGAACTAAAAATCTCTGTTGCCTTGAACCTGGATTGGAACTGAACCTTAATTTCAAAAAGTAATAACTAGGGATGTTGGAGAAATCCGGTTTGGGGGTAGAGCTTGGCGAGTTTTCGCCAGCTCAGCCCCCTGGATGCCAGCTCACGGATCCCTGAGCTTGCGGACTCAGTGTACGCTGAGTCGGGTAAGCTCACAGTTTCCCGCTTTTTTGTGAGCTGCCATTTTGCGCAAAACGATGGGTAAGCTATTTACAGAAATCGCAATTTTGCGCAAAATGGAGGCCATAAATAGAGCAATTTGCACAACATTGCAGGCATAAATGGTCTAATTAGATGCGGCGGGAAAACATAGGAAGGTTGAGTTGAAGATGACAATGTCTGGACCTCCCTGTTACATTCTGTGAATGAGGCAGGGTGATGGCACCATAAAAGCTTCATCAGGAGGTACTCCAGGCATACAACTTGCTCCAACAAAGCCCAGAGCTCCAGTGAGGCCTTTTGCTTCTTGGGGCGAGACTACACGTGGACTAGGCCCCGTTTCAGAACAGTGGAGGGCCTTAAAGACTCATCCTCGGACCAGCAGCCTAGCAATCTGTCACTTCTCAGTCAGTTCCCGCTCCGAGTGTTGTCTGCACTGGCAAGCAGGCACTGAAAGAATGAGGCCCCACAGTGTAAAGGGGGCAGGTTGCTCATTGGAATCTGGCTCAGAATGTACTCGGGGGGGCAGTTTGGGGGTCACTGCCTCACAGGCTCAGGCTCGATATTGGGGCCTGGGTTCAACATCTCTGGGACTTGTACCACAGGTAGATTTGATCCAGCTGCCACCTTCCCTTTTGTGTCAGAGTTCTGGCGGCTGCTCAGGGTTGGGATCATGACACTTGAGGAAAGGTTCTAAATGCAAACAGCGTAGGGGCTATACTCATGAGTGGGAACCCAATTGTGCTTTATGTGTGTACAGTTCTGAGCTCACATAGCCCAGTAAAATCTTCTTTACCAATAGGCAGGACGTGTGCAACCTGCAACAAAATATTGCAGTGTTGAGTGCTCCTGTTCAGGATTCTGGCTGGCCAGCCATACTCTTTTCCAGGATATTCCATGCTGCACAACACATTTTGTGGCCACTGAGTATGCTCAGTCTTCATTAGGCTGGGGGTGGGGGAATTGCCCCCTTATGATTTTTTTCTAAAGATTTTTTGTACTGCTACAAATCTCAGGGTTTCTCAAGCATGCTGTTACCTCCAGCTTGTTTTTCAATTGCCCCGTTCTGGCTATGTTTTGGCCCCATCAGCATGAGTTCCCTAATCAGGGGACTGATAACAGGGATGACAAGCTAGTCTGCGTGATTAGTCTGTCTGCATGGATACTTGGTCAAAGTAAGGCCCACAAACATTTTTGTACCTTTCTGGATTTTTATTTAAGTTGTGAGCTGCCGCTTAATGAAAATATGAACATAGGAATTATCTTGTTAAAAAAAGACCAAGATCTACTAAGTCTTGCATTTGTTTCTACCAGCAGCTAGCCAGGTACCCCGGAAGCTCACAAGTCATTCCCTAATATTGATCCCCAGTATTTGGTGTTAAGAAATATACTGCTTCTGAACATGGAAGTTCCACTGAACCCCATTATCATGCTGAATACCTTTTGAAAGAACTATCCTCTATGAATTTGATCAACCTCCTTTTTAAAAAGCCATCTAAGAGCAGAATGACACATTATACCAATAAATATGTCTGCCAATTAACAGAAAGGGAGAGAAGTAGCGATTTGCAATTAGGAGAGGGGGTGCTTAATTCTTTCTGCACCCCTGATTCTCCCCTGTAAATTCCCCACCCCCACCCCACCCCTGCATTAACATTATGAGAGAAGCAGTTGTAATGTGAAGTCTTTTAGCTGTATATTTCTAGGAGACCCAAACCCATTCGCTTTTCCTCATGGAAAAGTGTTCCAAGTTCTTGGTTATTTTAGTTGTCTTTGTTTACTTTTTTTTTGCTGTATGAAAAAGGTACAGGCATAGCACCACAGAGTTGACTTTTCTTTGGAAAAGAGATCATTGGAAATATATGGTGTGTTGCATCTGTGATATTGGCTTTATTTACAAATGTACATGCAGAACAGGTAGCTTCTGTAGCTAGCACAGCTGCTGGCTACACATCGGATTCCCAGAGTGCAGTCTGCCAACCCACTGTGCCAGTCCCCATCACAATTTCAATTATTTCAGCTTGCTGTTGTTGTTCAGTCGTTAAGTTGTGTCCGACTCTTCGTGACCCTATGGACCATAGCACGCCAGGCCTTTGATTATACGAACCTTTGTAGGCAAGGTGATGTCTCTGCTCCTTACTACGTTGTCTAGGTTTGCCATAGCTTTCCTCCCAAGGAGCAAGCGTCTTTTAATTTCATGGCTACAGTCACCGTCTGCGATGATCTTGGAGCCCAAGAAAATGAAGTCTGTCACTGCTTCCATTTCTTCCCCTTCTATATGCCAGGAAGTGATGGGGCCGGATGCCTTGATCTTAGTTTTTTTAATGTTGAGTTTCAAACCAGCTTTTGCACTCTCCACTTTCACCCTCAACAAGAGGCTCTTTAGATCCTCTTCGCTTTCTGTCATTAGGGTGGTATCGTCTGCGTATCTGAGGTTGTTGATAATTCTCCCGGCAATCTTAATTCCGACCTGTGATTCATCCAACCCGGCGTTTCTCATGATGTACTCTGCATATAAGTTAAATAAGCAGGGCGACAATATACAGCCTTGTTGTACTCCTTTCCCAATTTTGAACCAATCGGTTGTTCCATGTCTGGTTCTTACTGTTACTTCTTGACCCTTGTACACGTTTCTCAGGAGACAGGTAAGATAGTCTGGTACTGCCATCTCTTTAAGAATTTGCCACAGTTTGTTGTGATCCACACAATCAATGGCTTTAGCGTAGTCAATGAAGCAGAAATAGACATTTTTCTGGAATTCTCTTGCTTTCTCCATGATCCAGCGAATGTTGGCGATTTGATCTCTAGCTCCTCTGCCTCTTCAAAACCCAGCTTGTACTTCCGGTAGTTCTCGGTTCACATGCTGCTCAAGCCTAGCTTGTAGGATTTTGAGCATAACCTTGCTGGCACGTGAAATGAGCACAGTTGTACGGTAGTTTGAACACTCTTTGGCATTGCCCTTCTTTGGAATTGGAATGTAAACTGACGTTTTAGAAACACACAATTCTCTCTTATTCAAATTACCTAACTGGCTTTAAATTATTTCTCTGCTCCGCCCTTTAGCTAGAGAGTGCCACTGTCCCTAAACTCTGGTGGAAACTGATGGGATTATTTAGCATTGCTACCTCCTGTGAAAAAGGCAGTTAGCAGAGAAACACAAAAGGCAGAATAGAATGAGCGCTTACCAGTCGCACATGTATACAAAAGACTAAAAAACGAGACCACACTCTTCTTGAGTGAAGAAAAGTAAAATGGTTTACTCACAGTTCCTTGCATATAAGAATGCAGGTACAGCGCACAGTTTCAAAGTTTTTTCAGTCCACTTTGTGGTCTATAACACTGGCAGGAAAGAGAGAAATCACCTGTCCTCCTAGCACGGGAGGAAGGGGAGGAGCAGTGTAGGCTATAGAGATCCTAAGGCTAGCTATGCCCAAATTCCCATGAACTAACTGCAACACTGCCCCCTTCCTGTAACTTGATGATGAGGTTGCAGTATTCCCAACAGGTACTATGTTTCAGACAGCAGAGAGAAATTCCCAGCGGCTATAAAGGAACATTAAATTATTTTCTTAACGTTTCCAGACCACTCACAGTGATCATGACAGTCACACGCATAAAAATACCCTTTTAGAGATGGGGTGACCAGAACTGTACACACAGTGGGCAGAATCCAACGGGGTGCTTACATTCCCTCCAGTTGTCCTACGCCCTGCTAACCCCGGCTCTCACCACTTGTGCAACAGTGATTTACTGCATCTGGGCCAAACTGAAACGAGCAGAAATGCTCATTTCTGGAAGGAGGCAGGTTAGCACAGCTCGCATAAAGGAGCTCCGCCAATCTGCCTCCTTCCAGAAACAAGCATTTCCACTCATTTTGGGGTTTCCCCAAAATGCTAAATCTCCCTTGCATAAGCGGTGGTCCCATTTGTGCAATGGAATTGGTGGGATCCACCAATTGCAGAAGGAAATCAGCAGGGCAGAAAGGAATCAGCAGAAGTGTACGCTCCCTGTTAGATTCTGCCCAGTATTCTAAATATGCTTCCACTGAAGATTTATGTAACATCATTATGTTCACAATTCTATGCTTCTGAGATAATATTGAATAGAAAGATACCTAAAATTAGACGAAATTGTGCTGTCTGTTTCTGCAATGCAAGTCAATGTAGAAAGAATATTTGGGGACTGAAATTCTAGAGGATGCAGTGTTAGTGCATGCAGTAGCACGATTTAAAAATACAATTTTTCTCAAACTGCATATATATAATTGCAGTTGGTTTACAAGAGTGACATTGCAATCCTCACAGTCTGACGTTAATCTGTATGAAATGTATCCAAAATGGCTCAGATGAATTTACTGGAACTGAACCAGAACGATAAATACTGATGAACCTGAACTGGAACAGGCAGGAACAAGTAATGTTAAATGCAGTTTGAAGGGAAATTCTTTACATGTCCTAGAATATACAAAGAAGACGACTTAGAAAACTTTATCATAAACAGAGGAGATAAAGCATTGTTATATTATTTCCAAAAAAGAAAAAGAAAAATGTTGAAAGGAGAAAGTACAGATTGTTGAGACATTTATGGGCAAATGTTTCTTCTATGAAAAATGTGGTTTTAGAACAGATTGAACTGACAGAAGCTACACCACCAACTACAGGGTGTTTTGCACACATCAACTACAAGAGTCCTGTATAAGTCAATTGATGGATTTACAGGTGTCATCTTATGCATGTTTTTTCAGCAGAAAGGCCCACCCGCTGTGTTCAATAAGGATTATCAAGCATCTTTTGTTCTGTTGTCTGCTCATTGATGGAATTGGATTTGGGGGTGGGGGTACGTACGACAATTTTGTTCCACTTGCACTAATGCGCATTAGCGCTAATTCGCACTTGCACTCATGTGCATCAGCAGAAGTGCACATGAGCACAAATGCGCATTCGCGCAAGTGTACGTTTGCGCAAATCGCCCCCCCCAAATAAAATCCACAAGTGGACTTGGTCCACAAGTTTGCAGAATCTGGGCAACTCAGAAAAAGTAATTCTGCTGTAAAATCTGCAGGTCAGATACATAGAAATCTGAACTCATTTGAATCCGTTGCAGATTTCTCCAACATCCCTATTTCCAGTTCCCAGTTCCTTATTCTTTTCACTAAAACACTTTTCCATGCATATTGTTTGGAAATTTAAAACAAGAAGGTCTCCTGCTTATATAAGAGAATAATCCTATGGCCACTAGATATTGTTTAGATGGCCAAGGATTTTTCAGTTTCTGGGAACTGAGGTTGTCCGACCTTGGTTTCCAGAAACCGTGGTCCCTGCACCTTCCCCTGCCCCTCATAGCCAGTGTGGTTGTTTCTGCACCGCTGCTATGTCTGCACTTGTAAACGGAGCACGGAGGGGACAAAAAGGGGGCAGACCAGGGGGTGGGGAGGGGAGGAAACCACGGAAGCCACTTGACCGCTTCCTATTGGGTCTCTTCCCTTCCCTTCCCCTCCCCAAAGCAGTGGCTAGACGCGTGTGCATCTAGCCACACGTGGAGAGTGACCGGAGCATGGAGGAGAGGAACCCCTCCGTGCTCCGTCTGGCCTGTATTGGTTAGGCATCAGCCTCCAAGTTCGGAGGCTGACGGCTATCTCAATAGGATTGCACCCTAAGTTGACTATACCTGCCTTCCCCCTTCCACATCCAACCATCTAGCATACACACCTTTATTTTTATTTAGGAGTTCAGCAACATTTTACATGGGGTTAAAGCCCTCTAGATAAATATCCCAGCACCACCAATTTACATAACACCTAAAGTAAACTGAAGTGACATATATCTTGCCAAAGAACCTACCGTTGATGTTTCTCTGCAGAGGAGTTAAATCAATAATTCCGCTTGTGGTAGCACTGTACAGGAGTGATTTAGGTCACATACTTTTCATTTCTGTGTTATTAAAGAAAAATTCAGCCAGGTTCTTTGTGGTACAATTGCTTCTTCTTCTGCCCTCCTCCTCCAGCCTCTTAGGGATCTGGCACCCTGTTTGGGTAGGCCCAATCTAATCTTTCTGCTTGAAAAAAACACATAAAATACATCTTGGTGAATTTTGTAAGTCCTGTAACACCTTACAAGATTGGTAAATATTCCAAAATAAACAATTTGTAATGTGACTCATGCTTCTACATAATGCTTTTCAAAATAAAAACTATAAATACTATTTAATTACTATCAATACATAAATTTAATCCTATACACCTAGTCTTTAAATCTCACCATTCCTTAATTAGTTTTATATTTACTAATATCTAGACTGTATTTTTGACTTATAAATGCTAAAAAAAGGTCTCCAGTTATTGGGGAAAATAACTTCCTTCTTCTTCCCATCTCTTATTTTTATATATTCTGTTACTTTTACCATTTTTGCTATTTCCCTTACATTTAATAACCACCCTTAACAGTGGATAGCTCATTATTTCTCCATTAATATTTTGGCTCCTGTAAATAAATTCTAAGCTAACTTCTTATCATGACCCAGTTTGCATGTCATGATAAGCCTTATCATGTACAAGCAGCATACTTGTACATGCTGCCCAGTTGCTTCCACTGCAAGCAGGACCTTCAGTCTGTGGTTTGTTTTGCATTATGCTTCAGCTATTGGGTGGTATAGAAATTAAATAAAGAAATAAAGAAATAAGTCCAGACTTCTGGCTTGTCTCTTCCCCAACAAGACAGATAATTGGGTTTAATAGTATCTCATAATCTAACATGGAACAAACATTTTTAGTAATTATGGGTAAGATCTGTGTTTGGGGAAATGAGTAGTTTTGGCAGCCTCCCCTCCCTAGATAAGGAAGATGTCTATACTGAACTGCTTTCTTGGTATCCAGGCCCCACACTTGGAAACCTGCCAATACCATCTTTCCCCTTTACACAGGGGTTGCCTGGTCATGGGGGCAGGAGGGGGGCTGAATCCTTTCAAACTTCTCCTAAGCAAATAGCACACTGGAGCCTTTCCCCTCTTTTCTATTTACCCACTTAAAGCTGTGATTTTAAAGAGGAAGACTTCATGAGCTCTGGCTTATTCAGTGATGGGATGGTAGGACAAAGCACAGCATGCAAGAGATTCCAGTGCTTTCCACAACTAAAGAAGGGGAAATTAAGACAGAGAGAGGACTGCTGGGAAAACCTATCCAGCTGTTCACTTGAGTCAAAAGGAATGGGGAAAGGAGGAGCCTTGACTAGAGAGCTGACACATAAGCTCCCACCTAACAGCTACATGGGCCAAAGCTCTGTGAAGTCCGTGCCTAAGTACAAAGGGTATTCAGTTGAATAAAACACTGCCAGTGCTATTTAAAATCCCACAGAACCTTATTCAGACAACCACTCTACACATCCCGCCCCCCCAGCTCTGGGCACAAACCAAGATTTTGCTGAAAGACCCTAAATGTGCACTGATGGTGATGGTACAATTGCATAGCGCAAAGTCAGCCCTGGCAAGTTGTGGAGCCCCAGGGTTGCCTGCTTGCTTCATTGTGATTTTCGGCTGGCCTGACAGTGAGATTAGTGGAAAGGGTTACTCAGTCACCTCATCATGCTCTGAAAAGCAATCTGACCACACAGTGGAGCAACCCAGGCCTTTCATAAGAACATAATAAGAGCCATGCTGGATCAGGCCAAGGGTCCATCTAGTCCAGCATTCTGTTCACACAGTGGCCAACTAGCTGCCCACAGGAAACCCACAAGCAGGACATGAGTGCAAAAGCATCCTCTTGCCCATGTTCCCCGGCAACTGGTGTATATAGGCTTACTGCCTCTGATACCGGAGGTAGCATATAGCCATCAGGCCTTCTCCTCCAGGAATTTGTCCTATCCCCCTTTAAAGCCATCCAAATTGGTGTCCATCACTACATCTTCTGGAAGTGAATTCTGTACTTTCCCTATGCACTGTGTGAGGAAGTCCTTCCTTTTATCTGTCCTGAGTCTCCCACAAATCAGCTCCATGGGATGACCCTGGTTCTAATACTATGAGAGAGGGAGAAAAATGTCTCCCTATTCACATTCTCCACACTGTGCATAATTTTGTATACCTTTATCATGTCTCTTCTCACTCGCCTTTTCTCTAAGCTAAACAGTCCCAGATGTTGTAACCTTTCCTCATGGGGAGTTGCTTCAGCCCCTTGATCATTTTAGTTGCTCTTTTTTGCACTCCCCCCCCCCACTCTGCAAAACCCTTCTTTAGGTGCAGTGACCAGAACTGTACACAGCATTCCAAGGGTGGTCACGCGATAGATCTGTATAAGACTAGTTTGGCAGTTTTATTTTGGATTCCTTTTCTAATTAAGCCTACCATGGAATTTGCCTTTTTCACAGCTGCCGCACACTGGGCTGACATTTTCACTGAGCTGTCCACCACAACCCCAAGATCTCTTTCTTGGTCAGTCACTGCTAGCTCAGATCCCATCAGCTTATAATTGAAGTTGATTTTTCAAGTTGATTTTCAAGCTTAAGAACTGGATCCCCCCCGCCCCCATATGACACTTACATTGCCCCCAGTCCAGCACTGGCAGCGTGATATCTCATACTTCATGGATTTGTGAGCATAGTCTTGCTGCACCATGGCTAGGCTTACTGGGGCACTTAAGTGTGCTGCACTTGGTACAGCTTTTCTTTAAAGTAAGAGAAATTGGTACTGCCAACTTGGATAGGGAAACCATTACATCCTTCAAAGAAATGTCCCACAACTTGGGACCAGGATACCGAGCCAACTGTCTTCCCCTATCCAATAACCAATCCATACCTGAGATCTTCCGATGAAGCCTTCTTGGTCATCCTATGACTAACAGCATGTTGTCAAGTAACAACACTTAGGGCTTTTCCACTTGAGCCTTTTAACCTGCCACTTTACCAAGGCTTCTGCTTCTGGATTCTTTGTGGGTTGAAGATCAGCTCCTTTACATGTGTTTTTCCCTGGGGGGTTTCTTTCTCTGCCTTTCTGTATGTTCCAGTACACAACCACTAGATGGTGCTGTTGTATAGTAGAATTGCACCAATACATCAGAGTTTCATGCCACCATTCAAGGAAATACCAGACTTTCCTCGTTAGAAAAAACACACGGGCTATCATGTTGCAATGAACAGGTGAGGCCCTGAGGGTGACGACAGCATGTAAAGCACTCCCAAAGTACCTTGAATGAGGAATCATGAACGTACAATAAATGCCTTGTGTAGAAAGGCTCATAAGCAGGCCTTTTCGGTAGTGGCATCCACCCTCTGAAATGCTCTCCCACATGTGGTCTGAGAGGTGGAAACTGTGGGGCGAACTTTAGATGCCTCTTGAAGATGCACCTGTTTACTCAGACTTTCCTTGATATATAATTGCACTGTTCTGTTTTACTGTTTCTGTAATGTATTTATTAATATGTATTTATTATTTTATATTGTTTTTAGATTGGCTTTTATATTGTATTTTATGTATTTCTTATGTAAACCATTTAGAGATCTTATGATATTAAGTGGTATATAAGTAGTTAAATATAAAAATAAATAAAATATCTCTGTGAGTAAGTCTGCCTGCCTGCTCTTCCTGAACAGTTTTACTAGGACCGGTAGGAGATATTCCATCTGAAAGTTAAGGGGGGGGGATGTCTCCCTGTGTTTGTGGGATGGGCAGCCTTCCAGCAGGGAGAGCCCCTTCTCCTTCTGGTTTGGGGAACAGAACTGATCTTCAGTACTTCTGGAAAACAGGAGCACCCTTTTTTATTTCAGCAGTCACTGTATTAGTCCCCGCCCTCAACTCAACCCAATTTGCATGCCTGGCAATCAGGCCACACACCTTTCACAGGAAGTTGCCTTATACCATTTCAGACCCTTGGCCCATTTGGCCTAATGTCTCCAAGACTGGCAGCGGATCTCCTGGGTTTCAGACAGGGGTCTTTGCTAGCACTCCTGGAGATGCTGCAGATTGAACCTGGGGCCTCCTACATACAAAGTATGTGCTCTACCACTGAGCCCTGGGCCTTTCCCCAAACAAAGGGGCAAGAACTGCGATCAAATCAAAGGGGCAAGAAGAAACACATGTACAAATAGCTGACCAGCAACCAGCAGAGCTATTTCTGGAATCACAACTGAGTGACAGTGCAGGACTTGGGGAAGATGGACACATGGTACAGAAAGTTGGAGAATTTGGTGGGCATTTTACGAGTGACAGAGAAGGAGGAAAGACGGCTTCAGGGGAAAGAAAAATGGGAAAGGATGTTGGGTCTGGTGCTCATGCCCAGCCACAGCCACAGCCCATCTTGTGGCCATATTCATTCATTTACTTAGGGCACAATCCTATGCATGTTTAGACAAAAAACAGGCCTACAACTCTCAGCATGCCCCAGCCAGCATGGCTGTTGGGAGTTGTAGGCCTTTCTTCTGCCTAAACATGCATACGATTGTGCCCTTAAACGATTATATCCTGCCTTTCTATCTTGCTTTGAAGATACCCAAGCCAGCTGATATCACTGGGAAAAAAATCACACAGTATTAAAATAGCAAAATGCAAGACAGTGTAGCAGATTTTTATTTTTTATTTTTTTAAGAGGAAAATCCAAGGGGATGAGAATTCACAGGCTAGCGAGATGTTGGAACAAATAAGCTTTCACTTTGCATCTAAGCACCATTACGGAAGGGATCAGATGGATCACGCATGGCGGCAGGCAGTTCCATAGCCTGGGGGCCACGATAGAAAAGGCCTTCTCCCATGTTTCCACCAACCATAGCTCTGATGATGGGGGACACAAAGCAGGGCCTCTCCCATCTGGGTAGACAAGCAGACATATAAAGACAATAAACCTGACCTGATAATAAGTTGACGTGTGGAGAAGATAGTCCCTTATATCCTGGTTCTAAGTTTAGTCGGTCAGTCAAATTTATATACTTCCAAGTTGTGTAGGGAATTAAAGACAAGAACCAACATTATGGGTCTGGAAATGAACAAAAAAACAGTGAAGGTGGTACAACAGCAGAGTTGCATGCTTCAAATAACCAGCTCCAGTTAAAGCTTTGCTAAAGGTTTGCTAGTCCACATCCAGTCAATTACTGATCTTCTAGAACAATTCAGAACACCCATGGACTCCTTGGAATTTCATTTATTCATTTGTAAGATGGATTCATCTTCCTACAACTAATGGCTCTCAGGATGATATACAATAAAAACACAAATTAAATCCATGTAAATCTGATCAACAGCAGAATAATAAAACAAATTAAAAGTGGCAATCAATTAAAAGCAGCACAGGTTAAAACAGACATCACAAGAAGATCTAAAAATATCATGGAGATAAAACTACTTAAAGGCACAGCATAGCAACAGAAGCATAAATAGAGGATTAAAAGCCTGAGGGAATAAAAAGGTCTTTGCCAAGCAGAGGGTATTCCCTAACTGGTGGTGGAGGGGGGCTACTACTGAAAACGCCTCCTCCCAAGTAGACACCTGCCATACCTCAGCATGCATTAGTCAACTCTATAGGTTATAGCTCTCAGGGTTCTATACAATAAAAACTCAAATAAGCAGGGCATTTGATGATGATCTCAGGTAGACAGACAGACAGATGAGAGATAGACAGATGATAGATAGATATGTCCATTCAGATACTGTGGCCCCCAAGCCATGAAGTGCTTTATACCAGCACTTTGAAATGGGCCCAGGAACAAACTAGGAGTCAGTGAAGGTGATACAGCACTAGCATAATATAATCATAACACTCGGTTCCAGTCAGTCTCCTAAACTGCATATTTTCTATTAACATAAATTTCTGGACTGTCTTCAAGGTCAGCCCCACATACAACACATTGCAGTAACCTAAACTGGAGGTTACCAGGGCATGGATCACTGAAGCCAAGCTGCCTCTAATCAAATTGGGTAGTATCTGGCTTACCAGCCTAAGCTGGTAAAAGCTGCTCTGTGCCAAAGAGGACACTTGTGCCTCTAGGGACAACGATGGATCTACAATCACCCACAAGCTACAAACTTGATACTTTAAGGGTAGCAACCCCTCCCAGTACAGGTTGAACACTGCTCACCCTGACAGGTGAACTACCCACTAACAGTATCTCCATCTTATCTGGATCGAGTTTCAGTTTATGAGCCCTCATCCAACCATTACTTCGGCCACACACTGAATAAGCAATTCCACTGTTTCACCTGGATCTGATGAAAAAGAGGGATATAGATGCATGTCATCAACATATTAATGGCAGCGTACTCTAAATCCCCAGATGACCTCACTCGGTGATTTCATGTAGATGTGAAATGGCATGGGAAATAAAAATGGAACTCTGTGAGACAGGGAAGAAATTCCCCAGCACCGTCTTCTGGAAACAGCCATCCAAGGATGAGCAGACCTGCTTGGAAACCCAAACCCAACTCAGACAACCTCTCCAGAAGGGTACCATCAAAAGCTCCTAAGAGGTCCAGAAGAATCAATAGGGTCACATTCCACCGCTCTCTCCTGGCAAAAGTCATCCCACAGAGCCATCAAGGCGGTTGCAGTGCCAAAACAGGCCTAAGTGCTGATTGATTGACATGGAGCTAGAAATAAACGTGAGATTTCTGATGGAAAGGAGAAATAGAGTCAGGACACCCAAACCCTAAACCTCTGGACAATCTCCCCAGCCGTTTCATAAAGCTGATAAATAGCACTGGAGGCAAGATAAAGCCCTGTGGAACACCATAAGCCTAAAGCCATGGTGTTGAACAGAAGTCCCCTAGCACCACCTTCTGGAACTGACCTTCAAGGAGGACCAGAATCACTGCCAAATGGAGCCCTCAAATTGTATTCCATTCAGGCAGCCCAGAAGGATGCCATGGCTAGATCTACACTAATACTTTCTATCGGTATTAAAGTGCACTGATAACTGTTGGGGCACATCATGCATTCTGTATTTTCTAGCGTTATTCCCTGCTTTTTATCCTGTATTTTTATTCCAAAATACCACAACCGATGTCACTGTGTGCACTACGAGGTATAAATGCGCAAGAGGGATATGGCCATGATAGGATCGTATCGACACGACGCGAAGTGTCGCTCTCGGCCCATGTTTGTTGGTACTGAAAATGGCTGAGAGGCCCGGCAGAACCGACAGGGATGCAGCCCTTCTGTCCAGCAGCTCCCAACGCAGATCTTCCACAGGGTGGCCAAGTCTGTCTCTATCCTAAAAAAACCCGGTCTGAAATGAGTTGGGTATGGACTTTGAAAATCTCTGTCATACTGTCTAGTGGTAGGCGGGGGAAAGGAGCAGCAGGAGAAGAGGCTGGCTGAGCTGTGAATGAAACACATGGGGAGGCTCAGGCAACACAACGGGGGGCGGGTCGTGGGGCCGCGCAGGTTAGCCCACTCATGCCCTCGGGCTACATCAGAAGGGGCTTTATGCGTGTGCCGAGCTATTGCTCCTCCACACGAGGGGTGGGGGGCGGATCCTACCCGGACTTGTGAATGCCATATGCATGCGGGCATGCCGGTGAGCTTGGAATCGTGTTTTGACTTTACGGAGATACAAAAAATACAAACGGTTCGAAGCCTTTATATGCAATTCAGCTCAGTTTACACAGTTTATCTAGAGTGCAGACAGCTGAATGACGGACGCACGCCTGCGTTGCTGGAAGTGGAGACAGCCGAGAAAACAAGTCGTCTTAGGACCGTGGAAGATCCTGCCCCGCTCCCCGGTTCGGGCCCGGCCGGGGCGGCTGATTCCCTTGAATCAATGCGAGAACTGGGCGGGGCACACTCGTCAGGCTGCCCATAAACCTGGCCGCTTAAGCCATATCCCGAGCAGATGTTTTACAACTTCTTGCATGCTTCGCGCATTTGCTCCGAAAGTGGCTTTTCTGCCTGGCTCCGCTTTCAACATCTCGTGTGCAGTATTCGAGAGAGAGGGAGAGAGAGAGAGAGAGAGAGAGAGAGAGACCGGGACGGGAAAGGGAAGTTGGAAAGATTTTGCAGGGATCATGTGAGGAAACTTCATTGGATAGGGCGCAACGAGAAAAAAACAAAAGCCACAAGCCAGGGGGACAAATAAGAATGAGATTCTGTCCTTGCCAAGAATTTCCATCGGGATCAAGCGGAAAGGAAGGGAAGCCCAGTTGTGCCGCCGTGGGCCGGGGGGGGGGGGGCGCCTCAGCGGTGGCGATGGGGCCGAACTTGAGCACTACTTTCGGCTGAAGTTCAGAGGAAAAGATCGTCCTACTCTGAGACGCTCAGCCCGCAAAGCAGGGGGGAAGGGCGGCAAAATCCCAGTTCGGGTGTGCGTCTGAAGCCCCGACAGCCCTACTTGCCTCAGCGGGAAGCCCTTCCTAGCGCCCGAGGGCTGGGATTAATACGATCGCGGAGGAAGGTTCCCTTGCTGTGGTTTGAATCAGATCGGCTGGAAGACAGTTTTCTTTCTTCCTCCCCACCGCTGCCAACGCGCCCTCCCCGCTTCTGCGCCTTTCCAGCCGCGCCGGGCCCTTGTGGATGCGGCCGCTCTCGTTCGCCGCGGGGCTGCTTCCCCAAGCAGAAGAGCTGGGGCAAGAAGGGCGCTCCTCCTGCGGACAGAAGATGCTGGCGGGGCAATAGAAGTCGTGGCCCTCCCATGCACGGCCGCGGGCTTGGTCCAGCATGGCTGTGTACGCCCTCACTGGCTTCTCCCTGGTCAGCCTGATCAGCTTTGGCTACTTGTCCTGGGACTGGATGAAGCCCGGCTTGGTGGCCGATGTTTCCCCCGTGGGGAAGCCTCTCCCGGCTGCTGCCCTCGCCAGACCGCCTCATGTCATCTTTATTCTAACGGACGACCAAGGTTACCATGACGTTGGCTACCACGGCTCAGATATCCAGACCCCGACGCTGGACAGGCTGGCGGCAGAAGGGGTGAAGCTGGAGAATTATTACATCCAGCCCATCTGCACCCCCTCCAGGAGCCAGCTAATCACAGGAAGGTAAGAGCTGCAGAGGCTCCTTTGGCCAGCAAAGAGAGCCTTGGCTGTTGGGCGGCATAGAAATGTCAGAAATGAAATGAAACGAAATGCCTGGCCCTGGGCCACCACCCACTTCTTATCAGTTTTACAACCATGTGGTTTTTCATGGGGAAAGGCCACTTATTAGACACCTGACAAAGAACCCAAAAGGGAAGGCGGGTATGTCTTGGTTGTCCTAAACAAAACAAATTGTAACAAAATGTAACATCGGTGTCCCGAAGCCAAGATATTGTGTGTGCGTGCGCGCACGCGCGTGTGTGATTGGTTGTTGGCAACTCTTAATAGTTGTATCAAATAAAGGAGGAGGAGACAGATCTTAAAAACTAGATGAAAAACTAGATGAAAAACAAACACTCCTTTATAAAAATAGATTTAAGACAACTAATGTTTTGGTTTTGTATCCTGGTTGCTAAAGATGGATGTTGGTACACTAAAATAGTTGGTGGATGTTGGTGCACTAAAATAGATGGATGTTGGTGCACTAAAAATCCACTAAAGATGGATGTTGGTGCACTAAAATAGTTCACTTTACCAAAGCAGCAAAATGAACTGTGAAGAGACTATCTGCGCTGGTACACAGACAGCGTGTGTCCTGATTCAGGGAGTATTGGGATTCAACTTTCAGTTCAGGCGTGAATTTTGTTGGATGGCCTAAACGTCACCATCTCTGCATGTGGTCTTTACTTGTAATATGGGAATAGTACTGATCAACATTGCAGGATTACCGTCAGGATAAACAATACATACATTTTAAAGCTTTTCTTCTATTAAGTGTACTGCAGAATGATATTGTTAATAATAATACACAGATCTGGGGGAATACACAGATTTCATCAGATAGCATGCACGTCCCCTCTCTTCCTTTAATTTTGCCCCAGATATTTTAAAATTTGTTTATTTTTCTTAGCAGGGAGAGTAATTTATGCCCACGTTTATGGAGTACTTTAGACAGGATCTTGCTACCATTATGATGAAAGATATCGGACTAGACAGATCACCAAAAGTATTGTATGTGTAAGGGAAAAGACCACTGACCTGCCAAAACATGAAAGGAGATGGCGGTACTATAAAGAAAAATTGTATAGAAGATAAAGCCACACTATAGCAGGAGTGTGGCTATGATGAGCATATAGATTTATGTGATATCTATGATGCTGTCATTGGGGCCTAAGACTGTGATCCTAAACTTTTTTGCTTGGATGTGTCTCCCTGAGGTGAGTGCTAAGCACAAGGGCTGCTGCAAATCATGATTCATGTATATGAGGCAAATATAGGCCCCTTTCTGTACTGTGTCTGCAACATGAGCAAAGCATTAGAGAGTGCTCAATTCGGGGCATATATTATGCTTAATTTATTGTCCAGTTAACTTCTGAGCCATTAGAATTACAGCCTCACAATCTGCGCTGTAGGTTAAAGCACGTGGGTGAGGTAGAAAGGGAGGGGCATGGACTGACCTCACAACTCCCCCAAATCTGTGTGTGAATAAGACTTAAGAATTTTCTTCCAATGGAGTTCCTAATTAGTGGTTTATATTTAGCAGTGGAATAACAGGGAACATAAGACTAGCATGACAAAGTGTATGGTATAAGTTGGGACAGGGCACTATATTCAGCAAACTAACCACCTTTTCTTCCACTAACTGGAAGAACGCAGCATCTGGGCAGAGAAAGCATCATGTGAGTGCCCTGCCAAGCTCACTGGTGCATTGATGCTGCACACAATCCAATCCTAAAACTTCCTAAACCGCCAAAACAAACATTCTGAATGGCAGCTCTGCACTGTCCCACTCATCCTGATATGCCAGATTTGCTGTGGCCTTATCTGCAGTCTAAGAGCCAGGAAGCAAAGAAACCTCCCTAAGTCCGTCGCCCAAGCCCTCTTTAGTCACAGCACAAAGAATGAAGTAACAAGCATAACCTTCCCAGGCTGTGCAGGCCAGGCTGAGAGAAGGGCCAAAAAAGGGAGGCCAAAACCAACTGTGGTTACTCCTTAAAAGGGAAAATCCTTTCAGGATTGGGGAACAGATTACCTCCCACCCCTTACTTCCCACAGGGGGAATGGACTGGACTTCCGCTGAGTCAGTTTAGGGAGTGGCTACCACACCTTTTACATACTCTGTTTCCAGGGGACTGGACAGACAGCAGTGCCAAGAAAGAAGCAGAGAATCCTTTTAGCACCTGGCTAGACTGTCTTGCATCCAACATATGCTCAATACAGAAATCAAATAACGCTTAAGAGCACTTGGGTGAATAATTAGCAAGTTGACTGCAACTTTGTCTGCAAATAGGTTTGGAGGGTGGCTGAGGTCTCTCTTTAGACAACTGCAGCTGCAGTCCTATACATGAGCCGTCCCCAACCTTTTGCCCTCCAAATCTTTTGGGCCTCAGCTGCCATCAGCCTCCACCAGCATAGCCAATGGTCAGCAATGCTGGGAGTTGTCATTCAAAACATCTGAGAGGCACCAGGTCTGGAATGTCTACGATACACAGTCACGCTTACCTGGGAATAAGTCCTGTTGAACTTAGTAGGGCCAGCTTCCGAGCAGCGATGTGTAGGGACTGTACTGCACAGTAGTTTTTCTCCCTTTGTTTGAGTTTGAGTGCACCACCCCTGGGAACTGGGGTGTGTGTGTGTGTGTGTGTGTGTGGTGGTGGTGGGATTGCTGGCAATACAAAAATAATATGGATTCTCCCCCCCACATTGTTGTATGGATATTCCATGGGCATAAATGCTTAGAGCTGGAGTAAAACAAAATGTAGTACCTGGTACTATGGTACCTTCAATTTTGAAAGATTTATAGCTGCACCAGTTTTTGTGGACTAGAGCCCATTTTCATGCACCTGATGACAGGGGCTCCCATCCATGAGAGTTTATGCCATAATAAATCTTTAATAAGTCTTTAAGCTGCCACAAGTCTCTATGCTCTCTTTTTTTGCTGTAATAGACTAACAGTTAGGACCCAATCCTCTGCATCTTTTGACAGAGAAAAGTCCTACAACTCCCAGCATGCCCTGGCCAGCCATGGGAATTGGGGGATTTTTTTCTGTCTAAACATGCATAGGATTGCGCCTTTAGCCCTCTAGAATGGATAACGTGGTGGATTTCAGTGGGATAACAGTATGATTAGGGCTGCAACCCAATTCCTATTTACCTGAGAGTAAGCCCCATTGAACCTACTTGTGAGAAGACATGTGTAGGAACAGGTAATGCCTAACTAGTTATTCTTATACTTGTGGCAGGTTTCTGGATTTTGTCCCAGGTCCCTTCATCTTACAGTTGCAAAAGGACCAGCCTGTCCTTGGAAAGATTATAAATAAAAGTAATAGTCATCAAAATTAAAAGTATTCCTATATAAAAAATAATAATTTTCCCTGGATTGATCCTTTGTGCAAAGTGATTCTTAACATCTGGGTTAAGAAAAGAATGACTGTGAATCTTTAAGAGTAATGCTGCTTAAATTCCACATTCTGACTCGCCAGAAAGATGTGTCCTGCTGATTGCAGCTCTGAGTATGTCTGGAAGCTTTCATGTAAAAAAAAACCCTGAAAAACCTTTTTGGCAGCTGCTATCCAATCAGCACTAACTGTCCAGAATCAGCATTATTCAATGTCTCAGGGTGTTAGGGGTGCAGGCAAAAGTCAGTGGGACTGTTAGCTTGCTAGTCTGTTTGGCCTGCTGCCTGCTTTATGCCTCTTGACAAGATGATATTTGACTTGTTCATTTGCCATCTTGAAAATATATCTGATTATTCCAATCAGAATCCATTACATTGTTGTTGTTCAGTCGTTCAGTCGGGTCCGACTCTTCGTGACCCCATGGGCCATAGCACGCCAGGCCTTCCTGTCCTGCGCTCTCTCCCGGAGTGTGCTCAAGTCCATATTCATTGCATCGGTGATGCTATCTAGCCATCTCATCCTCTGCCATCCCCTTCTCCTTTTGCCTTCAGTCTTTCCCAGCATCAGGGTCTTTTCCAGAGAGTTTTCTCTTCGCATCCATTACATAATGTAATAGTAATATCTGCAGGAGTAGATTATTGCATGACTTTTGAGGCTCATCTTGCACCCTTGTCCAGTTATGTTACTAAGGACAGGGACCTTCCTGGTTTAATTCTCTTATGCTAGGAATCACGCTTGCATCCTTTTGAAATATTACCATGAATTTCCAGAAATTATGTTAGGATTCCACTGAGGTTGGAGATGGGTGTTGTACAAAAAGAGGGCTTACAGCCTGTCCTTCCACCCTTCTGTGAATCTATCACAGGGGTGCACAAACTGTGGCCCTTAAGGCCTTAACTGCAGCCCCCACGTGCCATGATGCTGACTGCCACCAAATCCCTCCCCCGGCTCACCCCCTGCATTGCCACCAGTGATACAGATTTCTCTTTCCAGTGAGGAAACATGATGTATGAGGATCTCTGGGAGAGGAAGTGGAGAGCCTTCTGTATCAGGATCGCTGGCGAGGGAATGGAGAAAAGGCTCTCCACCCCCAGCAATTCTCATACAGTTTGCTCCTTCCCTGCTGCTGCTAACAGTGAGGAAAGAGCTATTTGAATCAGGATCACTAGGAGGTGTGTGTGTACATGTGTGCACCCCCAAGCCAGAATCACATGCAGCTTTCTGGGAAGAAAAGGTGGTGCACCCCGGTCTATCTTCGCAACAGAACCGTCCAGCAAGCATCACAGGCAGTTGAGCCTTGCCCCTTTCCTGCTTGCTGCATTATCTGCTCCTGTTGCTTCTGCCATCTCTGGCTCAGGGAAGGTAAAAAAGTGGCCTGCCTCTCGGGTTGCGGGCCACATGGTTAACTTTCCCCAGCTGGAACTGGAAGCAGAGGAGGAGGTGTTGACAGCACTGGTGGGCAGGATGAGAGAGCAAGTGGGAAGGCTTGGCAGGCTAGTATGCCCATCTTACAGTTCTGTTGTAAAAATGGACTTGCTGTGCAGCTGAAAAATGCACCATGACCTACACACACACACACACACACACACTGTCTGCCTCCAGTTTGAGTCTCCTGAATATGCAGCCGCATGATCTTTAAGGATGATTCCAAATGTTCTGCTGGGCAAACTTCTCCCCCAGAGACACAAATGCAGTTTTGGTGGGTGTTGCAATTTATGATGTTCTGTCTGCCTTCCTTCCTCTCTTCCTAGGTACCAAATCCACACAGGTCTTCAGCACTCCATCATCCGTCCCCGGCAACCCAACTGCTTGCCTTTGAACCAGGTCACCCTCCCCCAGAAGCTGCAGGAAGCGGGCTATTCCACGCACATGGTGGGCAAGTGGCACTTGGGGTTCTATCGGAAAGAGTGCCTGCCCACCCGCAGGGGCTTTGACACCTTCTTGGGCTCACTGACGGGAAATGTGGATTACTATACCTATGACAACTGTGACGGGCCTGGGGTCTGTGGCTACGACCTTCATGATGGGGAAAATGTGGCCTGGGAACAAAGTGGTAAATATTCCACCTTCCTCTATGCTCAGCGTGTCAGTAAAATCCTGGCTTCCCACAATCCTAAGGACCCCATCTTTATCTATGTGGCGTTCCAAGCTGTACACACCCCCTTGCAGTCCCCGAAGGAGTACATCTACCGCTACCGCTCCATGGGCAACGTTGCGCGCCGCAAATATGCTGCCATGGTCACGTGCATGGACGAAGCGGTGAAGAACATCAGCTGGGCGCTCAAGAAGCATGGCTACTATGACAACAGCGTGATCGTGTTCTCCACAGACAATGGTGGGCAGACTTTCTCTGGGGGAAGCAACTGGCCCCTGCGAGGCCGCAAGGGGACCTACTGGGAAGGAGGAGTCCGTGGCATTGGGTTTGTCCACAGCCCGTTGATTAAACGCAAGCGGAGGACCAGCAGGGCGCTCATTCACATAACAGACTGGTACCCGACTCTGGTGACCTTGGCTGGGGGCAACTTGACTGAAGCCAACGGTTTGGATGGGTACAACGTGTGGCCGGCCATCAGTGAGGGCAAAGAGTCTCCGCGTACGGAAATCCTGCATAACATTGACCCTCTTTATAACCACGCCAAATACGGCTCGCTAGAGAGTGGCTTTGGCATATGGAACACTGCAGTGCAGGCCTCGGTCCGGGTTGGGGACTGGAAGCTCCTCACTGGAGACCCTGGCTACAGTGACTGGATCCCACCACAGACTCTGACCAACTTCCCAGGGAGTTGGTGGAACCTCGAGCGCCTGACGGATGGGGTGCGCAAATCAGTCTGGCTCTTCAACATCACGGCTGACCCTTACGAGCGCTACGACCTGGCGGAGCAGCGGCCCGATATTGTCCGGGCTCTCCTTGTCAG
Organism: Heloderma suspectum; assembly: GCF_057233095.1. Classification (NCBI taxonomy): domain Eukaryota; kingdom Metazoa; phylum Chordata; class Lepidosauria; order Squamata; family Helodermatidae; genus Heloderma; species Heloderma suspectum. The sequence goes on along the minus strand of NC_139459.1, from coordinate 266,915,889 downwards.
ACTTGTCCGCTACAACCAGACTGCCATTCCAGTCAGATATCCAGCAGAAAACCCTCGAGCTCACCCGGACTTCAACGGTGGTGCTTGGGGCCCCTGGGCAACCGATGAGGAAGAAGTGGGGGAGGGAGGACACGGGAAACTGAAAAATAAAAAGCGGAAGAAGAAATGCAAGATCTGCAAGCTGCGCTCCTTCTTCCGGAAGCTGAACACCAGGCTGATGTCAAACCGCATCTGAGGGGGGGGGGGGCTCATGTGAAGTGCAACCTTGAAGGGGTGCCATTCCAAATAGCAAGAAGCTGCGGGGGGAGTGAGGGAAATGCACATAGAATGAGCAGGGAAATGTCATTTTCCCCTATACGCAGTGCTCAAAGTGGAGTGGGATACCCTTCCACTTCTGTTCAGGTGGACATAATTGAGTTTAGCCAAACCATCCCACTTCCTTTTTCCCCCTCTCACTTTGAAACCATCCCATTTTCATTTTTCCTCCCACTTTGGGCATGAGACCAATGCTCATTTGTGCAGGGAAACCCTTCAGTGCCTGTTATTTCCAATCTCTGATAGCCAGCTTAGCAGGATATGGAGACAGTCCCTTCCTTAACACGTTATCAAGTAAGGTCATGATTAATGCATATTAAGATATAGAACCATGAATATGTCTTATGCAGGCCATCCAGGAACTAGGGGAAAAAGATGTCACCTGGGACAAGGTTTCATCTGCCTACCAAAGCTCAAACCAAATTGTACTTAAAACGTGAATGGTGTTTGCAAATGCCTGCTTAGGAAGAGGAGCTGCTCTGTGTTTGCTATTGCCTCATGAAATACTGACGATAAATAATCTTAAATGATGTAATGTTTTGGCTCTGGGAAAAAGTCTGTGGTTTCTCCCTTCCCTCGGGGCCGCAGTTTTCCACTCCTGATACACTTCAGTGCATGTAGGTGGCGATACGGAAGACCTGGGATTGTTATTTTTATTGGAGATAGAATCCAGAGCTGGAACAGTGTGAGCATTTTCTCCTAAATATACATAATGCCAAGCATCTTGTAAACATAGGCAGGGACCATCAGTAAAGAATGTGCAAGCATTGCATGGGTTACATGTGAAGACTAAAGTATGCAGACAAATGTTGATGATTGAGCAATGGTTACATACTGATCTCTGTATCTGTTCATATATGTAGAAGGAAATGCATATGCACCTATTTACTTGGGGCATTTCTACACGAGGCTTTTATCCCGTACCTTTACTGGAACTTCAGCTTCTGGATTCTTCACAGGATTAAGCTTGGCTCCCTTACATGGTATTTTTGCGGGGAGGGTTCTTTCTCTGCCTTTCTGTATGTTCAGTTACATGACCACTAGGTGGTGCTGTGGTATAGCAGAATTGCACAATTACATGGGGCTTTATAATGCCATTCAGAAAAAACGCCACACTTTCCTTGTTAGGAAAACCCCCACAATAATGGTTGCAAAGCACAGGAGAGGCCCTGGAGGATGATGTCATGTAAAGGAGCGGCAAACTACCATGAGTGAGCAATCAAACGCCTCATGTAGAAACACTTTTAGCCACCAATCCACACAATTACTCCCTCACAGTGGACATGAAAGGAAGCCACTGCTCTTATGGAGTTTATTCCGCCATTCTCTTTTCTTGCAGTCTCAGCCATGGTGCAGGTAAGGTGTCTCTTGTCTGCCCACATTTCAGTAGAAGGAGAATTATAACAAGTTGCTTCTATGCATCAGTCTGTGTTTAAAAACATAACATGGGAATAATGCATACACACTTTAGGTCAAAAAGAATTTAAACAAAGCCCTGCAGGTGCTACATGCTGGGAGCAGTTGCTTAAAGTATTTCTTCATGCAGTGCATCAATTAACTTGTGGCATTAATTGCTACAAACATGTTAATGACTACTAGCTTAGTTTGCTTTTTTGAAAAAAAGACTAAAGAAAAATTCAAGGTGGATTAAGCTATTAAAGGCTGTTAGTCATGGTAGCAAAATGAAACCTTCATATTCAAAAGCAGAGTACCAGGTGTTGGAGACAAACAGGGAATGGCCACGACTAACTGCAAATTTCCAGCAGCATCTGGATGGCCATTTTAGGAGATGGGCTGTACTAGATGGGCCACTGGTCTGGTCCAGGAAAACAGTTCTTACGATCCCACATTACAGAAGTATCAACATTTACCATTCAAGGACCCTGCAATCAGTCAGAAGGGATTCAAAAACCCTGGAGAAATGAGGAACTCTTGACTCCTCTCTTTCATCTAAGAACAAGTAAGCATGTAAACAGTAGCAGTGTTGTTACGACACAGAAAGGTGTTTTATTATACTAGGACTGTTCGACAGCCCACTGTGGGTTATTATTGGTCTATCTAATTTAGCAACAGTGACTCTCCAGAGTTTCAGACAGGAGTTTTTCCCAGTCCTACCTGGAGATGCTGGGGATTAAACCTGGGACCTTCTGCATGCAATTCATGTGCTCTGCTACTGAGCTACAACCCCTGGGCTATGGTGGATGAAAACACCCCGGTCTGTATTAAAACACAGTGACTGGGATTGCACAACATGCTAACTCACACTCAGTGGTTGAGTGTGGGTTGTGTTGTCTGAACCCAGGACATTTTCTGCGGGGTAGCTTGTTAACCATGCAATGTGGCTTATTTTTTCTTGAACAAGCCGCCTTGAGAACCCATGGTTTGTTGTTGGGTTGTTCAGGGGGGGTTAACAAGCCACGCTGCATGGATAACAAGCCACCCCGCAGAAAATGGCCTGGGTTCAGACAACATGCTAATCCCATGGTTCAACAACAACCCACACTCAGTGGTTGAGTCTGGGTTGACTAATGAGTGCAGCAAGAGAGGAAGAGGATGTGGTTGAAACAACCTGTAATTCTTTGTGTTAAAAGGGCTGTCATTTCAGGACTGTTATCCCAAGATAACCCCTTAATCCTCATTGGGTGAAGAAGCCCTCTTTCACCTGCATAGTCATGTGCATCCATCCTTCCTAGGCCACACTTTCAAACACAGGAGTGGCTTTTGAGAGAAGCCCCTGGTGTTCATTGACCGCAAGTAGTGAACACCAGCCTTTAGAAGCCTGGCACTGTATGTCTACTTCTCCTGTTTCTTCCTTTTTGAGGACTGATTTCTATTGCTGCACCTTGAGGTGGGAGCAGATGCAGTGTTGCTTGCCTGCAGCCTTCCAGGGCAGGGGTGGGTGGGAGGCAGACAATCCTTATGTCTGGGAGTCTCAGCGTAGACATCCCTTTGATTGTTGGACTGTGACATACAGGTGCTTTAACTCATTCTGAGGGCAGCTGCCTAGTCCTGGGCCTTTTTGGACCACCACAGAGCACTTTCTCATTGAACATCTCCCAACTTGACTAGCAAGAGGGTGGCATATGTTGTCTGAAGGAAGTCATTGGGATGTTCAGGCAAAGAGAGAATGGTTGGACCCTCCAGTCCGCTTCCTTTCACTTGTGCCTTTTTGTGTGGAGGCTGTGTCTGTATATGCACCACAGACAGGGGCAAGCCATGAAGAAAGAGGGTAAATTTCCAGTGTGAGTTGCATTTACATTTACACAATGCATTTTACATTTCCTCCCCACAGGTTTTACTTGGTGCAGTGTGTGTAGGCGAAAGCCCTGCTGTGAATTTTGAAAAATAGTTATTTTTGTCACTGGAAAATGAGCCCTGTTAGGACTTGTCAGCTCTTGGATGAGCTGTGTGAGGGTCTTTTTCTTTCCCTTTTCTTTAAAAAATAATAATGAAGTAACATTCATTTAAAATCTGTCATTGAAAGCTGTGACAGTTGGCAGTATTTATACAGTATACCTTTTGGTGGTGCTTTTGAGATCTACATGAGCATTTGAGCAAAGCGAGGATTTGCAGTGCTACTTTGGATTTTATCAGAATAATAATGCCCGACAATATCCTTGGGTTTGGGGGAAGACGCAGTCCAAAGAGAGGTGGGGGAAAAATATGTAATAGGTGGCTGTTCCCTTGAAATAGCTATCAAGGGAAGGGCCTCCTTTCATTCTTCTGAGGGGCTTCTAAATACATGTACTTGTTTGTCAATGATGTAGATTCAGAAAGGACAAAGAGCGAATACAGCCGACTGTTTGCTAAGTGGTGGTTTATCCCAGTGGGTAGTAGCCATGTGGTAAACTGGTTGTCTGAAAAGTCCTGGTAAATGATGAGATGTCTACCTGATCAGAAACCCAGGGAAGCAAGGAATGGTAGATGGTGAAACATGTTTGAATGAGCATATTGGTAAGTACCCACCTCGTAAATAGTCACCTGTGTTCACTGAAGGGCTGTGTACCTCAACAGCAGGGAACTGCCACAGAGCAAAACCCAGGCAACTTCAAGGGAGGGCCAGCTTTATATGTTTGGTATAGTGGGTGAAATAGTAACCCCCTTTCTTTTTGCTCAGAACCCAAGCCTGGTGCTCCTGGGTCTGGTAGCTTTTCCTTACCAACCCACCTTTTTCTGTTCTCCTTTACAACACCCCTCCTATTCCTATAATGAACAGCCAACTGCAGCTGCTAGACCTCTCCCCTTATTGCAATATATGCCCTCTGCAATATCATTTTGGTTTCCATCTGGGTCTTACGATCCGGTACTTTCCTCTCCCCTGCCACCCTGCAAGCCAAATTCAGGAGGACTGCAATCCTAAGCATACTTACTAAGCAGCAAACCCAGCTGAGCTTCATGGGTTTTACAACTAAGTAAACATGTTTAGGATTGCACTGAAGGACTTCAACGATGGGAAGAAAGATGTGAAGGCCAGTTAAGGGTTCAGCTCTTGGCTGCAGTGGCAGGATTCTTACATCTTTACTTGCAAGGCAAGTACAAAGTTTTGTTTGTAGCCAGAAAGTATTATTACTATAATAATTTGACCCACTTGCCATTTTAGGGGAGTTCACCCCGGCTGAAGAAGAACTAGTCACCATGAGCAACAGGAATCAGACCTGAAAGTGGGGCTGGAAATATGAACATAATGACCTTTGAGAAGCAGCAAGAATATATTCTCAGAAGATTAAAAAAAAATCATAGATGAGAAGTTTTAGCCATTGATCACTACATGAGACCTCCATGTATGGGGACAGTATACTCTGAATACCTGATGCTTGGAACAAACATCCGTAGAAGGTCGTGATGCTGAGTTTCCCAGAGGTGTCAGGCTGGCTATTGTTAGAAACAGGATGTTGGGCTAAATCAGGGTTGAGGATCCTGTGGTCCTCCAAATGTTGTTGGACTACAACATACATCATCATTTGCCAAGCTGGCTGGGATCAATAGGAGTTGAAATCCAACAGCAGTTTGGAGAGCTGCAGGTTTCCCACCTTTGAACAAGGAGGCACTTTGGTCTGATTGGCCAAGGCAATGTTCTCATCAAAGGGCTGTTTCCAATGTTAGTCCTACCTAGAGTAAACCCAGTGCTACGAATAGCATACAGGTTAGACTAACGTTGGATACAATTCCAAATTTTTATTTCTGGATTAAAAAAATCAACAGTGACTTTTTAAAAACTCTAACCTTCAAAGATGACACCCCAGGATGGCAGGAGAAAATAAGCTATCCCCTCCCATATTTCTAACCTTACTTTTAGCTGCTGCACCTGCAGATGTAGCCAGCTTCCATAAGGAAGTAAAACAGTACTGATATTTCCCTTAACTGAATTCTGTATAAATGAACTTCTGATTCACCAGAGCCTTTGCCATTCTTTGGCTTCTCAAAGTTAGTTTTCTTACTGTCACCATTAAGAGGAAAAACCCATTCATGGCAGTAATTATATTGAGAACCTTGTAAAGTCTTTGCGTGTTTTATTTCTGTTTCTTCTGCTACTCTTGCCAACGCAGTACAACAAAACTGGGTTGTTCCTAATTTTGTAGAATGACAGAATATTGTGTTTTGGGGTGGGGATGGGAATGAATATTAAAAATGTGAAGACAAAAATAATGAATTATGGGTATAGTTTGATGGCTGTATGCCAATTCTGTGCATTTTTTCATTCTGCTAGGCAACAGTTGCCCACTTGTTCCAAAAGTTGTACTATGATCCATTTTGTAGTTGTCCATGTGGAAGCCCTGGGAGATTGGAGGAAACAGCCTGACCTACAAAAACACAGTTGACAAATGTAGTGAGAGTTGGAGCCTTGGAAATACCCGCAGATTTAATTGGGTGGCATTAAAAATCAAACTCATTCATTCTGTACACATGTAGGAGGGCCCATCTCACATGGTTTCCTCCATAAGCAAGGCAGCAGGATGGCAGAGGTTGTCGAGTATTCCTCTGCTTCTACCTGACTATGCTTCAGCCGGCATCCCCATGCTGAGGAGGGGATGTTTGCCAAGACAGGACATAATGCTCCCTATTGCTAAATCTCCTGGAACTAAGGCACATTTCTGAAGAGCTCTTAAATGTGTCGGGAAGCCCAGCCATACAGAGAGTCCCATGGTGGGGTCTGGCCAATGAGTAGCAGCAGCAGCTGATCAGGCAACGTGATTTGGGGCATGGAAGCATGCAAGTAGGACGAGAGGTATTCATGCAGTTGTCTCTCCATTGTATCTGATCGTCCCATTAAGCCCCAGCTTGGACACACTGCTCTGGCTGTCACCACAGTGAGCTTGGAAGGCTGTGAATACTTGAGGAGAGTATGAAATTGCCAGAGGGAGCTGTCTGTGAATGCCACTGATTTCCCTCCTGCTTGGTGTCAAGCCATAAAGGGCACAGCAAGTGAGAAAAAGCAATTAAGTTCAAGAGAGCTTTGCGAAAATACAGTTTTTCAAAGTAAAATGGCCCTTTTTGACTCCGCAGAACAATCACCCAGGATGCACTGCAGCCACGTTCCTGTTTGTCTGTAGCAATTCTGCTCTGTTATTTTCAACTTCTGGAAATTTCAGTGCCAGCAGCGTCATGCTGACTTCCTACTGGGTACAACAACTCTCATCGTCTCTGTCCCACTGCATGTCGTGTGAGGAATTTGAAAAAAGAATGGCACTATGCAGTTCTTTCCATGTCTTAAGACAATGGCACTGTCTGGGTGGACTGACTTCTCTTTTCTACCAACATGTTCCTCCCTCTCCTCCGCTATTTTGTTTGACCATTTTCCATTTTTCTCCCGAATGTTTGGTTTCCAAGCATGCTCTTTTATTTCCGCTTCTGTGCATGGATGAAAGCTGCTAGAACAATGCTTTAAGTGAAAAATGGAAAGTCTCATTATACCAGAGGCTGCCTCTGTAGCTGAACAGGGAATCTTGCTCTCTTTCATACCAAATGGAGAACACTTCAGGCAGAATGATAAATGTCATTAGATGTACTGGAGCTGGCAACAGACAGGATGGATGGTGCCAACGCAGTTTCACCACAACAGAAGTTGAGCACTAGTTACTGCTGCTGAATGGCAATTCAGTTCCTCCAGTTTTAAGGTACAATCCCATGCGTGTTTACATGGGACAAAGTCCTACAACTCCTTAAACGTGCAGAGGGTCACTTTGAAGGGTCACTTCAGATGTGATCAATCCCTACATGGAAGAGACTTCCTTCCATGATAACAGGATTAGCATGACACCCAGCAGGAGCACGTTTGCGGGGGTGGCGAAGGGAGAGCATTGCTTCACCCCTGGAGCTTCAGACATGGGATTATATGCCTTTGGAGCCCTGTCTTTTCAGTTTTAGCCCTGAGTGGGTTTAACACAAAAGGGGCCTATGAATTGGGTGTGCGTGCCTTGGCAGGAAGCTACCTTACCCTGGGTCAGAAGACTGGTCCATCTCCTCCTAGAGTCCACTTGGGAGGTGAAGCGGCTTGCAGGGGAGTCGGAGGGCTCCTTCACATGGAGCTTTTATCCTGCGATTGAGACTGCTCCTTCATGGAAGTTTGCGGGCTCTTTACACGACGCTGTGAACTTCCAGGGCGTCTCCTGCATGAAATGCCCTTTGTCCTTTTTTAAAATAGATCACAGATAATGAACTATCAAATCACCCCGTTGTGTTCCGCTTCAGTTTCCTCCGTGAAAAGAGGAAAAGCGGCAAGAAGAGGAGTGAGATCAATGAAAAATAATGGAAGACTCAGATATGGGGAGGAGGAGGGGGAAGGGGAGGGGGAAAGGAAGCAGGTGAAAAAGGGAGTCGTCGTGATCCTGCATTTAAGACGGAAGCAGAAAGCCCCGTTTTAAACGCAGGATTTTAGGCTACTACAGAGATACCATGAGTATCTCATAACAGTGGGGACTCCTTCAGGGGGTGGGGCTTGGAGGCCAAGCTCTGCCCCATGCAGGAACCTAAGGAGGCTCCACGTCCCTGAACTAGACAGTATTGCCTGCTATACGGAGTGGCAGCAGCTCTCCAGGGTTTTGAGCAGGATCCTTTCCCAGCTGTACCTGGAGATGCCAGGGATTGACCCTGGGACCTTCTACATGGTCTATGGTCCTTCCCCAAAAGCTCAAACACCCTTTTGGTTCAAAGGAAAAAAAAAGGGGGGGGGTTGCCACAGGGTTCTCTAGTTATTATACGTATCTATTGTAAAAAGAAAAGATTCAGAACAAATGCTCTTAAATTATACTGTTTTTGAGCCATTTAATTCTAAATGTATCCAGGAGCTAGCTGGCCCTTTGGACTATAATGAAGCTCACCCCCTCCCCACTCAAAATATCTTGCTCCTGTGACTGGAATCTGAAATAGGACCCTTTGGACCGGCATCTAGAGTTTATATTCTAGATAATCACATCTAATTATTTACAAATGGGTTTCATGGTATTTATATGGAAACGCAGCTTCGCTACACCAGCCTTGCATTAGCCCCCCGCCTCCAGCCTGTGGTTGATTTTTTTACTCACCTGTGTTTGACTCATGAGAGAGGCTGGGGGAGGATGGACGTAGCACTCTGTCCTAGCTTTGTGCAGGCGAGTAAACATTTTGCAGACTAGAAATACGGCCGGCTGGCAGAGGAGGCATGGCGCAGAGGAGGCATGGAGTATTCCCTGCCCCCTCTACGAGTTCGTTTCATTTCTATGCTGGTTGAGCAGGAAAGGCCATTGCCTCCTACAGGTTCAGCACAGAAGGGCAGTGAGTTGGTGACAAACAACCCACTTGGTATCGATGCTGGGTTGGGAGGAGGCAAAGCCCCTTCCTCCATTTCCAGCATAGAAACACAGTGGGCTGCTGGAAGAAAGGCAGATCACTCTATCCCTTTTCTGGCAGCCTGCTCACTCACCTAGGTGAAAATTTTACTCATCTATGGTGACCAGATGAGTGGTTGAAAACAAGACTGATGTACACTGTGGAAACATGCATGTTTAAGGGTGTGACAATGTATACTTACTTATGTGACATGCAGATTTTAACACAGGAAAGTGACTTCTTTGTGGGATGTTTACATCATGTGGCACAAGCATGGGGATATATACAGGATAGATGTAGCTTGCTGTAGTAAAAAGGGAACAGATCAAATTCCATAGCAGAATAGAAGTGCAAAGAATATGGCCAGAAGTTGAATGGTAAGGTACATGCGGCCCCATCCCGCTACATGGTTTGTTATTCCCTGCTTGAGCATAACACCCGAAGAAGCCATATGATTTGACACAAACCAGGAAGGGAGGGAACCGCAGCATGGGAGGGGAACATGTAAACTCAAGGCTCATTCATGCAGTGCAGGGGTGACTTGTGGCCCTCCAGATATTTTGGCCTACAACTTCCATCTTCCCTCACCATTGGCTATGCTGGCTGGAGCTGATGGTGATTATAGGTCAAAACATCTGGAAGGCCATGAGTTGTCCACCCGTGATGGAGTATGAAGCCATAGCTTGGTGTGGCTAGTGCATAAAATGAATTAACACAAAATGAGAGTACGACCTTTTGCACTGGACAAATTAATACAGAATCGCTACCCTCTCTAGTCCCATACAAACGGTCACTCATCCAGATTATAACTGCTACTACAGTGCACTGAAAAGTATGCATTGGAGAGGGAGGAAATCCACCATTGTAACTAATCAGACTACGAGTACAAGGGCATGACTGAAGTGCGTGGTTGTCGGGCAACTAATAGATGTTAAATTGTACGTCCAGTAGATGTGCGTTCAGAGGCTGCTCCCAGTTTATGCCCTCATGTAGACACTGTTGTGCAGGGCTCAGCATACATCATCTGTTAACAACTCAGCTTTCCTTTCACTCTGCTACCATGACAAACTCCTCCATACTCCTCCTATATCTTGCCGGGAATGGGATGGGGGTGTATGCTAGCAGTGTATAAATAAAATGTGCATCAGGGTGACACAGTATTCTTTAGTGACACATTTATATATCCATATTAAACACACTGGGGGCTGACACATTTTGTCCTGCAATTTATAAACTCTTTTATACAGCTGAGGAATAGAAGGTGTAAACGTCAATCAAATCATTTCAAATTGGAAGAGCAGCCAGTTAAGGCCTGGGCACATATTAATTTGGGCCTTTCCTGGCTTTATCAGGCAGAGGCTGTTCCAAACATTCTTCACATTCAGTATTGCCGCATTATGTTTACTTGCCTTAACTGTCAGCTCATGCGGTACATCCATTAGAACTAAGTTTCTGTTTAGAAAGTCATATATTCCTTCCTGCCTCTTATAAATGAGGGCTGCAGTGCCCCCTAGTGACATCAGTTATACAAGATACCCCTTGTACACCTCTGCAATTGGCACAAGATCTGGGGGCATCCCTACACCACCCTAAAATCCTGCATTTAAAACAGGGCTTTCTGCTTCCGTTTTAAATGCAGGATCACGACAACTCCCTTTTTCACGTGCTTCCTTCCTTCTCCCCATATCTGAGTCTTCCTTATCTTTCATTGATCTTGCTCCTCTGCTTGCCGCTTTTCCTCTTTTCACAGAGGGATCTCAAGCAGAACACAACAGGGTAATTTGATAGCTCATTATCTGCGATCTATTTAAAAGCGGAACAAAGGGTATTTAGTGCAGGGGACACCTTGGATGATCATGGTGTCATGTAAAGAGCCCGCAAATTTCGTGAAGGAGCAATCTCAATTGCAGGATAAAAGCTCTGTGTGAAGAAAGCCCTGCAGTTGGCCTTCCAATGACAGGGTTATCGATAGGTCTAAACCCCAAGGCCTTTGAAACTCCTTCCCACATTGTACTGCTCACAAAAATGCTTTAAGGACTTTTGTACTCTTATACTTAGCAGCAACTTCCTAAATCCTACCACCACCACACGCATAGTCCCTCTTCCCATTTTAGCACTGGGTTTTCTTCTGTCCCTTTGGGAAATGGCTGCGGCTGTTCAGTGGCAGAATGCATGCTTGGCATGCAGACGGTGCCAGCTTCAATTTCTGGCAGTTCCAGGTAGGGCTGGGAAAGACGCCCAGTTGAAACCCTAGAAAGCCAGTCAGTGTAGACCCACTGGGAATGATGGGAGTTGTAGTATAACACAGCTGGAGGGCACCAAGTTGGGGAAGGCTGGTGTAATGATTTTAGGGGCTACTGTGCCCCTTGGGAGGAGATGGGCAACCAGCTGAGTCTTCCTCCCTCCTTATCTCCTTTGGTAGCCTGTAGGACAGATAAACTCAGCCACGTGGGGAGAGAAAGAGAACACCCTCGTGCCCTTGAGTTTGGCCTGAAATCTTTTCCCAAACTCTAGATTAAAGAACAAAAGCTTATTACAAACAAACAATGCAAGACAAGAAGGGAAACAAAGCAGGCACAAAAACAAAATACAACACTCACTAGCCTACGGTGACTGGAGTTCATTTGGAGGGAAGCATAAGCTCTTAACCTCCCCTTTACAAAAGCTGTACTTCCCCATTCATTTCCCCTGGCCAAAAGAGAGGCAGGGAGACAACCCAGTTAGCTCTTCCAGCTAGTGCAAAGCAGGAGAAGCCACTTGCCCCTGCTAGATAAGACTGGGAGGAGGATGCTTAAAGGAGAATGACCTTGACTAGCTCAGCCAGACAAAAGACCTCTAAGAGCTTGCACATCCTTCCAGACCCCTTGATGAAGCTATTGCCCCGGTCAAAGAATGCCCCCAGTTATGGGAAATAGATGCTGAGAGACAGCTGAGCATCACAGTTTCCTAAAAGCACAGGAACTCTGCCAAGAGAAAAAGTGACTGGTCATCCTTAGCCTCCCCACTCCTAACCTGGCCCACCCTGAAACAGACTGCCTTCTGCTTGTGCCAGTTGGGCTACCAATAGTTCAAATATTTCTGGAACTGGAACTGGAGAACGTAGCAATCTTCTCAAGGCAATGCAGACCAGCCATGTTCTATAGAAGCAGAGGGATTGCTAAAGGAGCCTAGTGAAAAGAACTGCTGGATGCTCTCTCTCTCTCCATTGGTAGACTTGAGAAAACGTTGCCACGGGACTGGCTGAGGTTCGGACTGGTTGAGGTCCTAGACTGAAGTTTGAGTCAAAATGCAAACCTATTTACTTTCAAACAGTCCTGTTTAATGGAACAGGATTAACCTGGGGTAAAAGGAATTGCATCTTGCAGCCTTCCTTAATTAGATTAATCAAACACTGCTAAGAGACAAAGTACTGGAAAAACAGGGATTGAATCCATCTATTTTGAACATTCTCACAATAATGGCTATAATACAACCTATTTTAAAACAAGCAGACATAAGCTTTTACAGGTACTAAAACACTTGAAGTGGTAGCACTTGCAGCCTAAATATAAGGCAAGCTTTAAAACAATCTGGGCACAAGCTGAACATTATACTACAAGTCCCATTGAATTCAATGGGGCTTACTCCCAGGTAAGTGGGCAAACAGTTTAAAGTCTCTTCAATTTCAGTGAGAGAGATTTAAGCACATACCTAATTCTCAATGGGGCACAAAAATGTTTAGCCTTGGCTGGATTGTGCTCTTAATATCTTTAAAATAATAACACAACAAACACCCAAACCAAAACAGATTTTAGTATAGTCTCAGAAGCCAATTTCTAGGACCCTTGATTTTCTAAACTGTTGTCCTTTAAATATATTCAGGGCAATATTTTGCAATGAAAGAGGCCAAATATGCATCTTGACTTTTCTCAACTGGCGCGTGCTTTTGGAAATAAAACCTGCAGAACTGATTTCACAGGTATAGCCTAACAGATAACATAGTTTGAAAAACTGAAATATGCACAAAATAACCTGAGGTTTAGTTATTTGGATTTTTGGAATAAACATGCTGGCCACAATCCAACAGAGAATTAATCATGCTTAAGCCCTTTGAAATCAATGGATTTCAGTGAAAACACTTCATATTCTCCATTGGATTGTGGCATATGTATAAACCTCTTTTCCACTGAAAATTCCCAAAGTGGTGAACACAATTTAAAATCAAGTAAATATAAAATGTTAACCATTTAAAGACACAGACACAGACACACAGACACACAGACACACACACACACACACACGGATTGGGCTACAGATTTATACCTGACAGTTTGTTCACTGGGAAGATGCAGAAGAACGGACAGCTGAATCCACTAGTTCAGTCTTCCCCAACTTGGTGCCTTCCAGATGTGTCAGACTACAATGCCCATGCTAGCTGGGGATGGTGGGAGTTGAGGCCCAACACATCTGGAAGGCACCAGTTTGGAGAAGACTGCATTAGTCCAAAGAGAGACTGGGATCATTTCACACTGTAGGAGTCAGAAACAAAGGACTACTGGAAAACAGTTTAAAGGGGGGGAAAGGCGGGGGAGAAAAGATGAATCATCTTTGACTAACATATCTCTTTAGATAAGCAATGATTTATGCAATGTTGATTGCAAGTCTGCATAAAGAAGTTCCTTGACAAACAAATGCATAATTCTGTCAGTCTAACTGTAATTTGACATTTTTGTAAAATAGCATAGGATTCAACTGCTTTTGAGTAATTATATATTTTCCATGAAAGGAAGTTGGACCTAAGAGACCAAAGAAAAACAGTAGTTTTACGGTATGCACATCTGCAAAATTTTGTTGAGACTATATGCAAACTAACAGCACAGCATTGCATAATGTGATAGAAGTGATAGTAGCTCTCCAATAAATATCATTATGCAATAGCTACAGCAGCCTTCCCCAACCTGATGCCCTCCAGATGCTTTGGACTATAGCTCCCAGCATTCCTGACCACTGGCCATGATGGCTAAGGTTGATGGGAGTTGAAGTCCAAAACAGCTGGAGGGCACCAAGTTGAGGAAGGCTGCCCTACAGTGATATCTAGAATGTGCACATTAGCAGATACATTGGTGTAGCGTGCCCTTCCTTGCTTTTGTGGCTTTCAGTTTTGAAAATGTTTTTAAGTAGCCACCTGAACTCCTAACAAAATGACAATATACTGGTGTGTGCCCCCCACTTCTTTGAGCAGCAGGAAGTTCTAAGGCCAATTTCCTTTTGAGGACAGAGCACTGGAGACTTATGGTGTATGTTGTGATATAAAGGGATGGTCCTCCCATGAGGTGGGGTGAGACCCTCGTCAGGCAGCATATTGGGAGGGGGCAGATCACACATACACACCTCTTCCACTAACAGGAGGCTGCCATGGAGTGTTACTGCTGTCCCCAGCCAGGCCCAGCGCCTTGCTCTGAGGAAGGACCTCTCAGAACGAGGCATGGGCAGGTGGATGGGCGGCAAATGTAGGAAAGTGGCTGGTGCAGCTCTGGAGTGTCCAGAGGGCCAAATGCCTCACCCTGAGGACTTCTTCAGAGTGAAGCACTGGGCAGACGCTCCAGAGCGTCCTCCGATTGCTTTCCTGCTGCAGCAAATGACACAGCCAGAAAGTGGCCAGTGTAGTTCTCTGGAGCATCCGCCAGAACCAAGCAATGTCTTGCTCTGAGGGGGTCATTCCTCAGAGTGAGGCACTGTGGGCAAAATGGCACAGGTGATCTCTCCAGTGTTCCTCAGAGCAAGGCGTTGATGTGCAAGATCACCTGTGCTTCCACTGCTGATACAGCAGCAAAAAACCCAGTGGGGAGCGGGACACATGTGGATTGGGGAGGCAGCAGTGGAACATCTTGCACAGGTAATATCTGTTATTTACAAATATACGAATGGAGGTGGGAGAGAAGGCAAGCACTCACACACAGACCCTGCTCGTTTGTAAAGCAGCATCAGTTCTCCAAAAGCAAACAACATGCCCTTCGGGTCTTCTCCCATGCTCCTTCTTGCCAGTCACTTGTAAGAATCAAAACTTATTTCAGTTTTGCTAGACACATTCCAAGCAGCTTCTCTTCAGCACCTCCGAACGAGGTGCAATTATTCCATTAGGCAGTAGCCACCACCACCAATCAAAAGCTATCAATGCTTCAGCAAGCATCTTCTAGCCCAGTGGTTCCCAACCTTGGCTCCCTATATGTTGTTGGACTACAACTCCCACCACGCATGACAATCAGCCTTGTTGTCTGGGGGTGATGGGGCTTGTAGCCCAACAATATCTGGGGACCCAAGGTTGGGAGCCACTGAAATTCTAGCCCTTCATGCCCATTAAAGACATATCTTAGCATCACCGATGCAATGAATATGAACTTGAGCACACTCCGGGTGAGAGCGGAGGACAGGAAGGCCTGGCGTGCTATGGTCCATGGGGTCGCGAAGAGTCGGTCATGACTGAACAACTGAACAACAACAACAAACAAAAGTTCTTGTTTGCAAAGCCATAACAATACATATCAATGCCCTCCATCAAGAAGTATCATAAAAATGCTGCTATTTAGCACTTTTCTTTCCTATACTTCAGCAGAGTCCTTCAGACCATCCTCAGCTCCTAAGCATATTATTCCATTTAATGCTACCTCCTCTTGTGCCCAGACGGTTAGCTGAAGCTTGCACTGACTGCTCAGATGGAGTGACAGATCGTTATGCTAATGGGAAGCCTGATCCTTCCTCCACAGCACAGCCTCACTGCTAATTCTTTTTGGAGCTCCCAGCTTTGTTCTCACTTATACCTTCTGTTCTCTTCTGTCTATCACTACAGAGCAGGTCTCTACCTACTGCTGAAAATGGCTCGCCCTCGATGGGCATTCCAGTGCTCATTGGCAGCATGCCGATGTTTAAAGAATGAACTTCCTTGCGTTTCCTAACAGCCAGGCCCTCCGAGGGTGGTTTTCATTACCTCAGACAGTGCTTTGCTGCTCTAACAGTTGTGCTCAGAGTTCATTGCCTTGTGTAGGGCTTGTACTCCTACCAAAGCTTCTGAAATAGCCCCGGTGGCATTATGGTTTATGCCCTGAAACCCCAGTCCTTGCTTTCTTCAGTCCACATGGCCACGAGTGGGGTTTTCTTCAGCCAGGCATCCTGCCTTGTGATTTACTGCATGTTAATTATATGTATATGTATTATATATATATATATATATATATATATATGTATGTATTATATATATAATTAATTATATTAATTATATCGGGGCCACGGTGGCTTAGTGGTTAAGATGCTGAACTGCAGACTGGAAGGTCGGCAGGTCAGCAGTTCGAGACCCGAGTGCTGCGTGACGGAGTGAGCTCCCGTCTTCAGTCCCAGCTCCTGCCAACCTAGCAGTTTGAAAGCAAGAAATTGCAAGTAGATAAATAGGTACCACCTCAGCGGGAAAGGTAACAGCGTTCCGTGCACCTCGGTGTTCAGTCATGCCGGCCACATGACCACGGAAGCGTCTTCGGACAGCGCTGGCTCTTCGGCTTAGAAACAGGGATGAGCACCGCACCCTAGAGTCGGACACGACTGGTTGGGGACACCTTTACCTTTTACCTTTTTTAATTATATGTCTATTTCAAAGAATGCACAGCGTATGACATAGCTTGTTGCTTTTCAAATACTTGCTACATAGATGAGAAACACAAAATGTCCATATCTATCTATCTATCTATCTATCTATCTATCTATCTATCTATCTATCTATCTATCATCTGTCTGTCTATCTGTCTTCTTTATTGAAGTCCCATTTCCATACAGGGCCATCTTGATCTATTTTGGCACCCTAGGCAAGATGGTAGTTTGGGAACCCTCTTCTGCTTCTCTTCTCTCTTGTCCAACCCAGTGGCAGGCAGCTGCCGCTATTGCCACCAGCACTACCCCCTTCTTCCTTGCCTTCTCTCCCCCAGCGGCCACTGTGGCCATCACCTCCTGGCAGCATTGCCTCCTCCTCCTCTTCTCTGTCCCTTCCCCATGCTCCCTGGCTGTTGCTGCCACCATCGCCTCCTCCTCGTGGCTTCCTCCTCGTGGCTTTCCCAACCCCATGTATCCCCCCCTCCGGGCAGCCTCCTCCTCCTCCTCTTTCCCTTCTCCTTATCCCCACTGGCCACCGCCATACTCCACTCTTCCTTCTTCCCCCTGGTGGCTGCCACCTGATTGCCTCACTCACAATGAAGGGTCCTTCCTCATAGCAAGGCATTCTGGGTGAGGCAGGGGCATCGTTATAAGAGGCTCACCTGGGCACGGGCCCCGGATCTTTTTGAGCTGTCCTAATTGCCATTTTTGTACATTTTCCCATTGACTTGCATTGGAAAACAGAAACAGCCACAACTTTTTTAGTTTGTGTGATAAGTGCATGAAATTTGGAGACCCAGTAGCCCCCATGCAGCAGATTGAACCTGCCCAATTTCAGGCAGTTACATCAAATGGCTTTTGTGCTAGTCACAGGTAAAATTTGCTATTTTCAAGAGAATCTGTCAAAGCAAAGAGCTATATTTTTTGTTTGCTTCCACATAAGTGCATAGAGTTTGCAGATCTGGCAGCCCCTATATAGATGACTGAATCTGCCTAATTTCAGACAGTTAGGCCTAGTGGCTTTTGTACTAGCCACAGGTAAAATTTGCTTTTTCAAGAAAATGTGTCGAAGCAAAGAGCTATATATTTTTTGTGCTTCCACATAAGTGTATGGAATTTGGGGACCTGGCAGCCCCTATGGAGCTAAATGAACCTGCCAAATTTCAGACAGTTAGGTCCAGTGGCTTTTGTACTAGCCATGCGTAAAGTTTCCTTTTCTCAAAGACTAAAACAAAAAGTACAAACTGTCAAGCCACACAGGGGACTAGAGATCCTAATCAGAAAGTATTTAAGGTAACCATTAGGAGGTCACTATCCCTAATCTCTGGTGTAGGTTTTTTTGAGGTGCAAAAAAACCTCTCTCTCCCTACTTTTCTGCTCATACATGCCCTGTTGGGAGCTTGCTTGCAATGAAATTTTGAAGAGGGAGAAGGAAGGGAAGAAAGAGCTCCATGTGAAATACTGGTAGTTCACACAGCACCTCATTTTACTGCCCCAAAGTGGAGCCTTTGGCTTCTGCAGAAGATTAGTAGCTTCAGTACAGCAAAGGATCCAATTAGCCTCCACAAACTTCTCCCCCCCACACTTTAATTTCTCCTAAATTGCTGTAGGACACACATTATTCCAAAAGGAGGGTTAGAACTATGTGGTGTCACGACCTATGTGGTGAGGAACTGCTAAGGCTTTTAAACAGGTTCTACAGTTTTTTTTAAAAGCTAGAAAAAGCCCTCTGCCACTTCACCTCATAAAGTTAATTTAAGTACGTGCAATCCTTACAAACCCTCTACATCCTCCTAAATTCCTCTGAAGTACTACCTCTCTGAAAGGAGCCACTTGGCTTATGGAATTCTCTCTATCCGCACGCTGCATTTCTGATCACCATTCTTCTTCCCTCCCCTATCCTGTTCATTCTTTCTCTTCTTTATTCCACCCAGAGCATATCTTGGGGAATTCTTAAAGAGAATTATTTTCGGTGGGCAAGAGAAGTTCTGAACTGTATTTGACTTTATACAAACAGACAAGAGGGTTGTTTTTTCTCCTTTTCACTTAAGTCTTTGAGAAAAGTGGGTTCACCTGGTTGCAGAGAAACACATCTGGGGCTGTTTTGTTTGTCAGTTGCCATTATCCAGCAATAGGAAGGGCTGTAGCTCAGTGGTAGAGCACATGCTTGGCATGCAGAAGGTCCCGGGTTCAATCCCCAGCATCTCCAGATAGGGCTAGGAAAGAATCCTGCCTGAAACCCTGGAGAGCTGCTGCTGCCAGTCAGTGTCAACAATAGTGGGCTAGATGGACCCAGGGTCTGACTCAGTATAAGGCAGCTTCCTATGTTCCTCTGAACAGAAAGCTTTAATAAAAATAGGAGTTTTTGGTTTGGTTTTTAAGCCGAGGGGAGATAAATACTGCTCATTTCTACAATCCTATGTATGCCTACTCAGAGGACCCATTATATTTAATGAGGCTTACCTTTGGGAAAGTGTGCATAGGATTCCAGTACGAGTTACTTTTGCAGGGAGGTTTGCATCTTGATGTTCTGTATGTTTATCCAGAAATAAGTCCTGGATTGTGAGCAATGTATTGCAGGCTTAATACAGTGCCTACCCAATACCATCTAATGAATTGACTATCCTTTCAGCTCAGTCCTATGCATGTTTTGTCATTTATGTTTTTTTTTCATTTTGTGTGAACTCTAGCTTCAGTGGTGAGGGAAAGGCACTTAGTACATGCTCAGAGTTTCTCCATAAATGAGCCCCAATTTTGAAAACTGACTTATTGGCTGAAACCTGGTGAAGTCTTGGCACAAATGAAGTTATGGGGAGGAAGATACAATGAGAGCTTGTGCATAACAAGGAGGAGGTAGACGAGAGTTGCACAAAACAAGACATCTGTTTTGTTGCTGGAGGATGGTAGGATGAGGGATGGTTGCATGGAGGGTAATAGAATTGGTAGGGGGAGAATACGTGCTCAGTGGTGAAAGAAAAACATTCTGCATATGCTCAGAGGCACTGTATATTTAAGAACATAAGAGCTGTGCTGCATTAGACCAAGGTCCATCTAGTTCAGCATTCTGTTCACACAGTGGACAACCAGATGCCCATGGGAAACCCACAAGTAGGACATGAGTGCAATAGTACCTGCCCACCCATATTCCCCTGCTGCTAATATTGGTGAAATGTAAATAAATTCTAGTCATTCTAAAATTGTATGCATGGATATCCTTCAGAAACGTTGCAGGTTTCTTGCCTGGGGGACACCTCTAATTACCTGTGCATTTTCATACAAATTTACCCAAAAAACTATTGGGGAAGGGGTGAAGGGAAAGCAAATCACTTCCTCCCCCAAATTAGAGAACTCCCCTTCCACATGAACTGCTGCACCTATCCTTCTGAAACTTTGCTGGTTTCTTACTTAGGGACAACTGTAGGCTGTCTGTAATTTTCAGAACAGTGGTCCACAGGGAAAATACGGAGAGAAGTATGTCCTTTTTTGGAGACCTCAAAATGTCAAGGCCATCCTTGACAGGGGTACACAAAACCCCCTGTGACTATCATTCTGAAACTTGGTAGACATTATCTCCTCTGATGGGGCAATGAATCCTGAAATATTTATCCAATTCTTCCAAGTAACAAAAATGTTATTAGCAGTTCCCTTTAAAAGAAAATCAAAATATAAACCCTGCACCTATTTTTCTGACATTGGACAGGTGTAATCTCCTTCTAGGGGGCTATGATGCCTGAAATTATCATCCAGTACTGACCAAGAGAAAAAAATGGTAGTCAACAGAAAGCATAAAAACTCATTGCTTGACTCAGGTTTGGAGCTGAGAAACAGTCCAACTACAAATTGCCCCGAGCAGAAGCGGGATGTTTTCCAAAATGCTGAGTCGGGGTCTGAGTTGAAATGGGGTGGGGGGGGTCAGTGCACGCTTCTTATGTATGTATGTAATCTATACACAATGCAAGCACACCACACACACACACACGCATATTAGAGATGCACTTAGACACACTCTCTCTCTCTCTCTCTCTGCAAATTTGTGTTATGGGCCTGTGCCCCGGATCTTTTAAGAACCTAGCAACGTCCCTGGGGTGAGGTGGCCCTGGAGATTGCCTGTGCTGCAGTGGTATAGGCAATCTCCAAGACCACCTCACCCAGAATGCCTCACTATGAGGAAGGACCCCTCACAGTGAGGCATTTGGGACCCTGCTGCTGGGTAGGCTCCCTGGAGAGCCTTGCGGGCCACTTTTCTGCTACGGAATTTGCCGCAGCAGGGAAGCAGCTAGTAGGGCTGCCCCATGCAGGATTCTCAGCGTTAGGAACGGGGCAGATGATCCTCTGGAGAGCAATGCCAGGCATTTTCTAGCAGGCTCTCCAGAGCACCAGGCAGGCAGGCCAGTGCCTCTCTCCAAGAACCCCTGAGCTAGGCATTGGCCTACTGCTCCTTCCAGCAGCAGAAGGGTGTGCGGCTGCAGCTCCCAGCACAGGCTAGGGGAACCCAGAGTGCTGCCACCATCACCACCACATGGCCACAGGCGATGCCACCACCTTCAGGGAATCATTTGCTACCCCAAGAATTTGGCACCCAAGATGATTGCCCTGATCACCCCCCACCCCAAAAGGAACAGCCCTGTCTCCATACAATCTGTGAAAGTCCCTTCCAGAGTCCCAAGGAATGCCTGTCTAAACTTGAAATTGTAGACATTCAGAAAGAGAGCAAAAGTGCTCTTGTTCCCCTGAGTGCTCGTGTGTGTGCTCGTGTGTGTGTGTGTGTGTGTGTGAGAGAGAGAGAGAGAGAGCACCTACACATTCACTGCCAAAATTTCATAAAGAGGTAGAGAGTTTGTTCCAACAGCTACAGCGCTACTACCAAAAAGTCTTTGCTCAATTTATATTCCAAACAGAAGGAACCCAGACAAGATCTTAATACTCTGAGTGGGAATGCATTCTCAGGGGGATCAGCATAGTCAAATGCCCATCTGGAAAACTGCCTTACTCACTCTTTGCCCCCCTTAGCAGAAGTCTCCGGCAGAATACAATTCCCAGCCACGCAGTCTAGGAATCAAGACTTGAACCAATGGAGGCTTTTTTCTTTTTTTAACCCCCAGGGGCAGGTGTGTGTGTAGAATTTCATGGGGGAAATGGGTGGGGCAAAGGTTTAAGTCCTCCCCCCAGATCACCGTAATCCTGATCCAAACTGGGGCCATGCTTGCTTGCACCAGCACAAGAAAGCCTATCACAGCTAAACTATGCGAGATTACCAGAAAGTTTAGTCTGGCCCTGGAGCAGAATGTCAGTGTTGCCACATGAGCACTTTGGAATCCTTGTGCCAAAGCCTCAAAATATGTTTTGCTCAACTCTCATATTGGCGAGGAGAGGGGGTGGGGAGAAACCAGCAGCCCTCTCCTGAACTCCTTCCACTTTCTCTCACAGCTTTTCATGCCAAAACTCAGCCTTTTCCACCTCATTTCGCCAGCGGGATTGCCAAAGGGAAGCAGTCTGGACATAGCCATGCTGCCTCTGATACTAGAGGTAGTAATTCATTTAGACAAACTGTGAGAGAAGGTGTATAACAGGGGTCCCCAACCTCCGGGCCGCGGACCAGTACCAGTCCGTGGCCTGTTAGGGACCGGGCCGCAGTAGGGATGTGGGAACCCCCCCTTACCTTGGGTCCGTGGGGGGGGGGAGGCAATCCGCCCCCCCCCCGGAATACTCACTGGCCCTGGCCAGCTCCGCTCCGCAGCGAGCCTGCAGAGCTGCCAGACACCTCCGGCCCTGTTCTTTGCAGTAATAGCCTATTACTGCAAAGAACAGGGACGTAAATGGCGTCCCAGTGGCCAGAAGTCCTCCCCCGGCTGGAGCTAGCTGGTAGCTCTGTGGACTCACCACAGAGCGGATCCGGCCAGGGCTGGCGAGGATTCCGGGGGGGGGGAGGGACAGATCACCCCCCCGTGGACCCAAGGTAAGGGGGGTTCCCACACCCCTACTGCGGCCCGGTCCCATCCCCCCTCGGTCCGTGGAAAAATGTCTTCCACGGACCGGTCCCTGGTCCCAAAAAGGTTGGGGACTGCTGGTGTATAAAATATGTTTATGTTGTTGCCACTTCCATACCTTGAGCAATTTCCAGAGCTTTCTTAAACTATATACTGGATTCTGCCAGTAACTGCCTCTGACTCCCTGTATCCTTGGTGCCACAGCCTATCCCTCCATGGGCATCTGCAGGAATTTTTTTGTGGGTGGGTAGAGTGCAAAGTATATACAAATGTAACTAGTGGCAGAGAACAGGTCTACTATTCCTGGTAGATCTGATGACTGAACACCAACGATGCCTGGGCACCAGGTTTTCCAAGCTGGGTAGACCTGGCCTCTGAGAAACCTGTGCACTACATTTCCTTCTGTTGTTTCTCAACAACTCCTGTCTCTCCCTTGTAAAATGGGTATAACAACACAGGGCCACTTTTCAAACCCACACTCTCTGAGTCGCAACCCTGCCTCTGGCAATGTGGGTATAATAATGATGGACTTTATCTGCATTGGCAGGTTAATTTTTTCATGTTTACACACTTGGAGTTTTTTTTTAAAAATCACATTTTTGAGTATGAAATAAGACTGGAGTTAGAAACATCACAAACTCCTTCCTTTGCTGCTGCCTTTTGTTTTTGGGTAGACAAAGGGCTTCTCCACATGGGGCTTTTATCCTGGATTGAGATTGCTTACTCACAGATTTTTGTGGGTCCTTTACATGATGCCGTCAACCTCCAGCACCTCACTAGTGTTTTCCGAGCATTTCCGCAGCTTAATTTGAAATGGAAATAATGAACTAACAAAAAGAACTGCTTTCAATCAGTCTGAATTTGCATGTGAAAAGAGGACGTGCTGCTATATAACAACAGATCACGCAGATAAATGGCGAGGGCGGGAAGAGAGAAGAGAGGGAAGCTCATGTAAAGAGTCTATCTTCCTGCAAAAATCTGGAAGCAGAAGCCCTGGTAAAATCACTGGACAAAAAACCCCAATGTGGAGAAGCTCATAGGACTGCCCAATAGCAGCGACACAAAATGTTGGGATTTCTGACTTGTTGTCTATGGGGCAGCAACCAGGCAGTTTTTCTTCGACAGAAACTGCTACAGACATTCCAGATGAACGTGAGAAATGGTTCAGTTTGCATCTGATGAAATGCTGTAGTCCACAAAAGCTTATGCCGTAACACACTTGTTTATCTTTAAGGTGCCACCAGACTCTTTGTTGTTAAACCCAAAGTGCAGCACAATCTCAGATATTCTGAGGTTGTGATTATTTGAGGCAATTCCAATTAGTTCCTCAAAACATGTGGCACTGGTGTTACCAAAAGGTCTCAGCAAGCCACATGTCTTTGCTCTGTGAACATTTGGCAAAATGGCATGCTTTTTGCTAATGATATTGAAACTATTCAAGACAAGGCTGGAAAGCTATCTGTCAGGGATGCTCTGACTTGGATACCTGCATTGAGCAGGGGGTTGGACTTGGTGGTCTTATATTTTATTTATTAAATTTTATTTATTAAATTTATTAATCGCCCATCTGACTGGTCACCCAGCCACTTATAGGCCCCTTCCAACCCTACTATTCTATGATTCTAATGATAACTGTGAGGTCCTGGGAGCATCTTGATGCTTATTGTACCCAGTTCTCTTTATCAGCATCGATCTCCTTCATAATTTCATAGGTGGCCATAATTTCCTACAGCCACACTCCTATTTACAGTGTGTGAAGAACAGGAGACACTTCAAAATCAAGTTTATCCTCATCACCAGCATAACATTTTGAGGTTACACCAGCAACATGAAGTAATAATCAGGATTTGTTTTGTTCTTTGTTCACGCAGGCCTCAGCTTGACATCCATCTTGGACAACAGCTTGAACTCTTGAGCATGCTCAATCTTAAATTTCCCAAACAAATGAATTTACATTTTGCCACTAGATGGCAGCAAAATTAACATACTTTATGGAAGGAAACTCTCTGACCTGCCCCATTGCTCGATGCAAACCACCCCTTACTGGGGCAACACTTAAAGAACAACCACTCACCCCTTCTGTAGCCAACTAGCTCACTCTCCCCCTGCTGGGTGAGACGCACTGGTAAAGCTTGGGAGTGCTACCATGCTTTTCAGGTTGGTGCTCCACTTTGCAATCCTGAATTCTTGTACATTTGCAAAAGGTCTCAAACGCATACAAAGGTCGACAGGGTCACGTACACATATGAAAATGCTCACACATTTGGAAGCACCACACAATGCAGTGGTCTATGAGCAAGTGGTTCATTTCTTTGTGATAAGCTACTTGGTACATTTTTGCCAATATAATTCTGGCCAGTCAAGGAATTTCCTCTCTGTCTCTCTTCCCTGTCATCTCAAAGTCACCCATGCGTCTTTCTCTCCTTCTCTCCTAGGGCAGAATGTGTCAAGGAATTTAGGAATATTTGGGGTACCTTGGTTGATAGTTCACATTCTGCCTGAGTCTTCAGTGGAGATGGTTCTGAATAACAGCTGGATTTTATATTTTGAAAAATGGGGGGATCACCCATTGTTTGTTCTTCCCAGAAGCTCTTGAGAGAGTCCTTGGTGCAAACCGAAATCATTTTAGCAACTGGTTCATTTTAGTCTAATCATTTTTGCCTAATTTGAATATCTGGAGCTCTCTCCCACATTCCATCTTAAGACTGTAGCTCAGTGCAGACACCGTGATGACTTGAACTCCTGCTACTTTTTTCTCCCCCCCCCCTTTTTTTTGCTTTGTGTGCCATCTTGCCTGATGAAGAATTCTGAAGAACTCCAAAGTTTATTTTGTGACCATGAATCTGCCTAATAAAAGTATTGCCCTAATAATATTACAGTATTATACCAGAGTGAGACTTTGCTCTGCTTAAAAGACACAATTTTTTAAAAAGACGTAGCTAGCAGCTACATCTCTTTTTTGTGTTCATTTTTACTCTAGAGTAGGTTCAGGGCTCCCGATCTGGATTGGGACCTTAGCTTGGGCTGCATGGGGGCTTTAACACTCCCACCCCCCACCCCTCTATGGGCCTGATCCAGATCAGGTGGACCGTTCTTGCAATTTCAATTGCAACACGGTGATCCATAAAGCAAATGGATTAAGGGACCAATTCTATGCATGTTTAGACAAAAGAAATGCTACAACTCCCAGCATTTCCCAGCCAGCATGTGGCTGGCTGGGGAATGCTGGGAGTTGTAGGACTTCTTTCTGCCTAACATGCACAGGATTGTGGCCTATAGTAATGTCTGCTCTGGCCTTAAGAGACTAGTTATATTATATGTTCCAAAGACAGACATTATTTTCACAGTCATCAACTGTACTTTCAATCTTTTGAAGGAGCTTGCTTTTCTATAGCTTCATTCCCATGATGTTTCTCACTTGAACACAGCAGTGAGTAAGACCCAGATGGTGTAGGGATCTTGTAGGCAAACACAAAAACTATTATGAATTCTTTTCAGCAACGATTCCATGAAACCTGTTTTATGAGAAGTTAGAGAAAGATCAGCCCTGTGAAGTCATCTTGTCTGTGTGTGATCAGTATCATGCCTGCTCTTCCCACTCCCAATCTCCCATGTATCAAGCCAAAAGTCAGAGAGGGACGACATGTATATAACTGTGCGCAGCCACAACAGTTTGTACATGTGGAAGGTCTCTGCAGAGGACCAGAGGACATGGAGGTCAGGGCCATGCCAGCAGGTGTCATTGCTCCAAGCATTGATGGTACACAAATACGTACTTTGAATGGGGCTAACAATGACCTATTTACAGTAGTCAGACAGCATATTCACAACATCATGTTAAACGGGATGGCCACTTCTGAATTGCCAAAAAAGAGGACAAAACAGGACAGCAATCTGAATAAAAATGGCACATGCTAATTTATATGTATAGATGCAAATTTAGAAATACTTTATAATTTAAATAGAAAAACAATACATCTAACTATAGTGGGGAAGCCTGTGACTAGGGATGGGTGGGCGCCCCCTGTCCAGTTTCTCCAGGCACCCACCCAGCCCCTGTCCCCACTCACGTGCGCCTGCGCCCAAGCTCCCTGTCACTCGCAGAGCCGCTCGCAGAGCTGCCCACACTCACCCGGGCAGTGGCGTCAAGCTCCACGATCGCCATTTTTCAGGGGGGAAATGGCAATCGTGAAAAAGTGCATATTTGCATATAGGCAAAATGGGGCCATGAATCACCTGTATGTATGCAAGAATATTGGTGTTTCTTTGCCTGTAATCTTGCGTATATGGGCTATTCATGGCCCTATTTTGCATATATGCAAATATGTGCTTTTTTGCGATCGCCTTTCCCCCCCAAAATGGCAATTGTGGAGCTCGATGCCACCGCCCAAGTGAATGTGGGGGGCTCAGCAAGCTTGGGCAGGGAGTGAGCAGGGGCAGGGGCTCAGTGAGCACAGCTCAGGGGATGCAGGGGGGGGGTGTCCGCGGGATTCCTGGATAGAATTGGGCACCTGCACCACCCCCACCTGTGACCAGGTAACCTGTGTGTCTACTCAGTCTGCTGCTATCTAGGGGCTAACTGTTGATGGGCTCCTTCAGGGCCCCTGCTGCTCTCCCTCCCTTCTGACAGTTGTTTTTCTTGAAGCCTGACTTGGACTGGACAGCCCTTCAGACACAGTGCACTTCAAAACAAAGGACTGTCCTCTGTAAAAGGGGATACATGGCCACCCTACAATCCTTATGAGAAAAAAGATGCTAGTGCAAAGCCAGGACAGAGGGACAAGGAAACATCCCTAACCTTATTTAATAACTTGTATTCAAAAATACAATAATGGTCCTGAAAATCAAGCATCCCTATCAAACCTGGAGAGCTTCTCTTGCACTGGTGATCTTACAGAAACAGGACCTTTCTTCTGGTCCTAGTTAGTGTGATGTGAAGTTCTACTGTGGAAACTCTCCTTCATGTCAGCTTAATCTGGGCCTATCTACGTGTATTCCAAAAATCATTTGGACAATTCCTCTGTCAGCACCTCCTCCAAGTAAAAGCAAAAGCAAAGATCCTTAATCTCCATTATTTAAAAACAATCTTCTTTATTGTAATCTCAGTCACATTTCACAATGTTGTGTGTGATTAATCAA
Organism: Heloderma suspectum; assembly: GCF_057233095.1. Lineage (NCBI taxonomy): Eukaryota > Metazoa > Chordata > Lepidosauria > Squamata > Helodermatidae > Heloderma > Heloderma suspectum. The sequence goes on along the minus strand of NC_139459.1, from coordinate 266,888,029 downwards.
ATTATCCCCCTGCCCCACTGCTTATTTCTTCAGCCTCATTTTTCTCAATTAGCCTCATTTTTCTCAATGGCTGAAGCTCTCTCATTTTCAGTCCAGATTGCGTGAAATGCTTCTCACTTTCTTCCCTAAATTATGTCTTGAATCCTCATGACACATGTCATCACTCAGAGACAGGCATGCTGTCATTCTCTCCCCTTACAGATGCTATGTAAACAATTTTACAGGGAATGTGCAGAATTCCAAATCCCATCCGTATCGCATGCCAAGTGGCTACTTACATAACTTAGTTTTACTCCTTTACGATGAAACGCAACAGCAACAGCAGTTTCAGACAATCTGTCTGATTATGTGCCTGTTCATGTTTCAGGAAATCAGCCTAGGATGTAGTGTTGATACATCCTTTGCCAAAAGCAACAAATACAAAGGCAAGAGTGTAATCAAGTGATTGGTGGATAATCATAGTTACTCCTGATTTTCTAAAAGAAATATCACTCACTCAGTGCACTGTTGTAACTGGCGCAAAACATAGAAACTGTAACGAAAAAACTCCCATGTACGGTTGATTTTGTGGTAATATCCTAACCTCTGAAAGTATCCTACCACCACATTTGTGACTATGTGGGGGAACTACACACCACAGACTTGAAATGATTTAATAGCCATTTCCTCTCTCCAGGAAACAATGGGGATTGTAGTTGTGTCAGGCTAGGGATCTCTAGCAGAGGTCCTACGTTTATAGCCTAAGCACCCCACCCCCCAACTCTTAGTTGGCTCACAAAGTTACCATTCAGAATGGTGCGGAAATAATGCAGCAGCTCTGCTGTTGTCAGGAGCTACGCCTTTTCAGCATGAAACTCCTTTGCTGAGGGAACTGCACTGGCTGCCTATTCGCTATCAGGCCAGGTTTAAGGTATTAATACTAGTGTGCAAAGCCCTAAACAATTTGGGACCAGACTATCTGAGAGAGCGCCTTCTCCCTTACCAACCTGCTCAGTCACTGAGGTCATCAGAGGGCATGCTCCTGGTGGTTCCACATGGAGTCCACCAGGAGAAGAGCCTTCAGTGTGGTGGCCCCCTTCCTGTGGAACTCCCTGCCTTCAGAGGTCAGGCAGACGCCAACGTTGTGTTGTTTTCGGCGCCTCCTGGAGACATGGTTATTTCAAGAGGCCTTCCCTGAGTGAACAGCTGTGGTTTTTTACATTCAGAATTTGTTACTTTTAAAATGTTTTAATGGTTTTAACATGGTGTTTTATTCTTTTATCTTTGTTGATCACTGCTCCAAAATCTTTTGATGTGGAGCGGTACATAAATATTGTAAATAAATAAAATTCATAGTAGCTGTAAAACAGGTGTTCATAGTGTAGATATGCCTTTAGAGTAGAGTTACTAAAATTTGGGTATATTTCATATATTTAGTTAGCCACAAAAAGGCACGAGTATCAACGTACCTGTGTGTGCCACATTTGAATATCTGTGTCTGTGTAAATGTGTGTTTACCTAAGTCTATAATTTTATAAGGCACAATCTCCTGGATTCAATTAACTTTCCACTGTGCTACTGTAATAAGTACTCAGCCACCGGTCCCTTGCTGCTGGCAATGACATACTTCTTTAGTTCAGATTTAGCACTGATGGCATTAGACATAATGTGTCTCTGTGAGGGGTTGCAATTATCTGGCAAAGTATGAGCAGGAAAGTACATAGCAAGGCAAACTCTCTCTCAGGGTGATTAAAATCACTTCCCAAGTCTCCATGCATCAGCTCAGCTGGCTTTCCCTGACAAGTTCCACACTGCAGTTGGGTGGAAGGGGGTAGAGGAGAAGCCCGACCTAGTTCTGGCAAGTGTCTCTAGACTTGAATTGTAGTTGTTTGCTTTCATCTGCCAAGGTCTTTTTGGAGTGACAATATAGATTTTCTCTACTGAGAGAGACCAAGCTGAAAAAGAGATGGCAGAGAGCTTGTGGTAGCATTATCGCAGTGTTCTAGTAGAAACTTTCTGGAAGAATGTCTAAGTTAGGGGTAGGCAACCTTTGTGGGACCTTGGGGACATTTGAAGAAATGGCCTGGCTACCACCACAAAAGGGCTGCTATGGCATGTAGGGATGTATGAAAATTCCGCCACGGATCTCGGGGAGGCTGAATGCCAGCGCATTCGGCCCCCCGAAATCGGTGGCAGAACAGCCTGCCCCACTCCGCCGGGACGAGACTTACCTTGGGCGGATCTTCCTGGTAGCGGCGGCTCTGGCGGCGGCTCCAGTGGCAGTTTGGCAGCAGCGGAGGCAGCCGGTCTTCCGACCGGCTGCCGCCGCCACCATTTCCAGTTTAAAAAAACAACAACGTGATAGGCTACGTAAATGTTTACGTAGCCTATCACGGCTGACTTTAAAAACAAAAACAAAAAAATGGGTGTACGCAAATGGTGGCGGCCATGGCTGCCGCCATTTGCGTTCCTTATTTTGGCACGTCTTAGTCTACGTAAACATTTACGTAGAATAAGACGGCGAAAATAAGGGGAACGCAAATAGCGTAGCGTCGACACTATTTGAGTTCCCCTTATTTTCGCCGTCTTAGTCTTCATAAATGTTTACGTAGACTAAGACGTGCCAAAATAAGGAACGCAAATGGCGGCAGCTGTGGCTGCCGCCATTTGCGTACGCGCTTTTAAATTTTTTTTTAAGTCAGCCGTGATAGGCTACGTAAACATTTACGTAGCCTATCACGGCTGACTGCATTGACGCAAACAGCTGCAGGGACGCAAAATGGCTATGGCCGCCGCCATTTGCGTCCCTGCTAGCCAGCGGCCGGATGTCCGGCTGCTGGTGGAGCTGGCCGGCGGCTCCGCAGAATCCCTGCAGAGCACAGCCGGCTGGCCAGGATTCCAGGGGGGGGGGGAGGAACGGAGCGCCTCCCCCCCTGGCGAGGATTCCAGGGGGAGGGACGGAATGCCTCCCCCCCAACCATAAACATATTCCGCGAAAGGTAAGTACCTTTCGTACATCCCTAATGGCATGGCAAAGAAAAAGAGCTTTTCTACATGAGGCATTTATTGTGTGCTCATGATTCCTTACTCACGGTTGTTTATGGATTCCTTAGACAACATCGTGATCCTCCAGTTTCACGTCTGTTTTTTAAGAGCGCTTTCCCAGGTTTTTTTAAAGTGGGGAAAATGAAGTATTATTTCTGAAAGCAAAAGAACTAGTTATGTATTTGCACTATTCTGCTACAGTACAGCAGAAAAGCAGGGAAGGAGAAGCTCTTTCTGAGCTTGGATCTCAATTCTGCAACAAAACCGAAAGTAGATATAGTTATTAACACCCTCATGTAGAAAAGCTCAAAGTAACCTGCCCAAAAGACTGCATACAAAGCAGAGGTCTGAGCCGCAATACAACTCCTTTGAATCTACAGTTTTCAGCACCAACAGAAACCTATTTCACAGTGATCCCAGCTGCCAATATGAAAGTGTGTGTGTGTGTGTGTGTTTTAATGGGAAGGATAGGGTACCTTGGTGGGCACCAAGAAATATGTCCAGGGGCACATTTGTGCCTATAGGCACCACACTGCCTACCCTTGGCCTAAGCAACTTTGATAAGCTTTTTCTCCAGTGGGCACAGAACCAAGAACACAAGAACACAAGAAGAACCCTGCTTGATCAGCCCAAAGTCCTATCTAATCCAGCATCCTATATCCCACAGTGGCCAACCAGATACCTCTAAAAGAGATCATCAGCGTACCTACTTTGTGTCTTTTGTTTTCAAGAGTCTGAGGAATTAATGTAGATAGTGGTGACAAGAGATGAAGTTCTAAGCATGATGAATGGGCATTAAACAGCAAATGTGGTTCAGTGTAAGCAAGTGTAAAGCGATGCATACTGGGGCAAAATATCATAACTGCACATATGATCTGAGCCGGTGGTAACAGACCAGGAAAGGGATCTAGGGACTGTGGTGGATCGCTCAGTGAAAATGTCCACTCAGTGTGTGGCAGCTGTGAAAATGACAGATTTTCCATATTAGGGATCATTAGAAAAGGGAATTGAAGATAAAGCTACCAATATTGTAACACCCGTACACACATCTATGGTGCAACCTCACCTGAGGTGCTTCCAGACAAGGAAAGGTTATGTGTGGGGCTATTTAGTCTTGGTAAAAGGTGAGGTGGTGGGGGATAATAGAGGTGTTTAAAATTATGCATGGTGTGGAGGAGGTAGATAGGGAGAATTTTTCTTCCTCTCTCATATTCTATAACTCAGAGTTATCCACTGAAGCAGAGTGGTGGGAGATTCAGGACAGATAAATGGAAGTTGTTCTTTACACAGCACATAGTTAACTATGGAATTCCCTACCATAAGCTGTTTGAATGGCTTTAAACAGGGATTAGGCGAGGGGTTGGGGAGGGTTCTGTGCTTGTATGTCTAAATGGATGGGGGAATCTATATATGTAAGAAAGAGGGAGCGAGAGAGAAAGACGTTAGGTGATTTTGGAGGGATTCTGAAAAGTGAGTGTGGCTTTTTGTGTTCTTGCAGTAAGGAGGAGGAGGAGGGAGGGAGGGAGGATTATGTGTGTGTATGCATGTATATATGTATGCATGCATGACAGATACATGGGGTGTTTGTGTGTGCACATGAATGGATGGAGGATGGATAGGGGTGTAGTGTATGTATATGTGTGTGTAGGGGGGGTGAGGGGTGGGAGAGAGAGAGAATATGAGAGATGGGTAATGAGCCAGGGTGAGAGAGGGAGGGTGTATGGTGATCCAGAACAAGAGAGAACAAGAGTTAGAGGAAAATGAGCTGGCTAGCAGAGGGAGGGAGCAGGGGAGAGAGAAAAAGAAATGGCCTTCTGTGCAATAGGTTTCTGTTAGCGCTGAAAACTGTGGGTTCAAAGGAGTTGTTTAGTGTGTTTGGGGCTCATTCCCACTTCTGCTTTGTACTCAGTCTTTTGGGCAGGTTACTTGTCCTTTGTGATTAGCCACGCCTCCCATGGCAGCCATTTTGTGGTGGTGCCTAGGAACAGTTCTCAAATTGCCAGATGTGCCCATAGGCCCCAAAAGTTTGCTTACCCCATGGTGTACACCATATATGGTTGGATTTGCAACCATATATACTTTCAGTCTTCAGTGTGTGAGGCATGCAGGATGATATATGAGTCAATAGAGCAGCAATATGCTGAACAATTAACTTCTTAGAAAATTGACAGAACGTCAAGATTAATTCTTTCCCACATTGCTGGAAGCTGCACAAGTGTAATGAGTTCCTTTAGGCCAGACGTCATTAACAGTCTGATCACTTCATTCTGTTAAGGTTGCCATACTGCAGTTCCTCCAAACCAGGCAGCCTCCTTTGCATATTATGGATATTTGCCAATTATGCAAAATTTATTCTGATTTTTTGTGGGAAGTGTACTTCTCCCCCAGTTTTTAAACATTTAGAAATGCAGCGCGTTTGCACGCAAGTCATTGGAGGACCTGGCTTCTGCCTGCAATTGAATGCTGGATTTGGGTTGGGAGGGGCTTTGAGGTGACAATTCATCTAGGGGCATGGTTCCTCGCTATGGGCTTCACTTTGTTTGCAACTTTGTTGCGATGTTTCCCCAATTGCATCTTCTCCTTTCCTGTTTCCACAGCCCTTAAAGACCCGGCTTATCATTGCTGTCGCATGGGGCTCTGTGCTGTTTCCACTGAGCTGTAATCAAATTATTTTCTGGATGGCTGGGTGGAGTCTAAGTGGAGTCTGGGTTGGGTCTGATTACCTCATCCATGTTCCTGCCTCCTTGGCCATGTTTCCAGGACAATGGAAGGAGAAGCTAATGGAAGAGTACTGGATTTTTAAAAAGGAATCAGCTTTGTTGTGAAGAGAGGCTTTCCCCCTCTCCCTGCCTTTCCCCTTTCCCCTGAAAGTCCAGATGAACCTGCATTTCAGGAGCAAGCCTCATTGAGCACAATGGGAGTTACTTCCAAGTAGACACACATATGCTTGTGCTGGGAAAGGGGGAGGGAGAACACAAAGAGGGAAACCAGCCCCCATTTTAACTCAGAGGATCTCAATGACCACCATGGAGGTTACTTCTGATGAGACAGTAAGGAGTTTGTTGGGGGAAAGAGAGCAGTAAACACAAAGACAGAAGCCAGCCGCCATTGTAACCTGCAGGATATCTATAAGGAAGCTGTGAAGTACTTTCTTTCTAAGGCAATTCATTGGAGCCTTGTAATCCCGCTTGGTTGCTTAATCGCACTTAAGGAATTGGGCTTTAAAGTGTGCCATTTCAATTGAGGGGGAATCTCTGTAAGTCCTGATGTGGCCATTCAAAGGCAAGCCTCATTGACTGCAATGGGAGTTACTTCTGAGGAGAAACTAATGGGTTTCTTGTGGGAAAGAGATGGAAACCAGCCCCCATTTTAATGCACAGGATCTGTATATGGAAGCTGTGAAGGAGTTACGTCCTAAAGCAATGGACTGGAGCTTCAACATCACACTTAATTGCATTTAAGGAATTGAGGGCTTTGATATGTGCCGTGTCAATTGAGAGGCTTCTCTGTTATTTCTGTGGTCATTGAGAGGGCAAGCCTCATTCAGCACAATGGGAGAAAACACCCCTTGACTGGGGTCATGGGCTGTGTTCTGGTACTTATTTTCAATGATGTTTTAAAAGTCGGTCCCTCAGCATCCTGCTCCAAAATGGCGATGAAACTTCCGGAAAACAGGGAGGAAAAGGACTGGGTCACTGAGGTCAGAGTGACACCACCCACAAAGGCTGGGCTACATGCCCCAGGGGCAGGACTATGATACTGAACCCAGTGCAGTTATGGAAACAGCTCAGTAATGGAGCTGAAGTAAGCTGGAAAAGTCAGACTATAACCAGTCTCAGAAGAAGCGGATTTTCCGTGTTAAAATTTGGGGCTGGTGCTGAATGGACACGACGCCATGGAAACACAGAGACCTCACTGCGTAGCCAGGTTGGAGTAAATTGCTGGTGGAAACACAGCCTAGGTTGTTCTTTGCTGCAACCTGAGGTGTGTTTTGTGTGAAGTATTGCTGGCTGGAAATAAAAATAGCCTATCAAGAGAAAATGACCAGATGGAGTGTGGTTATGATGGTGGCAATAAGAATTTCTATGATACATGTTAAAGCATGGTTTAATAAACCAGTATCCAATAGCCAGCGCTTATCAGGTTATGCTAGCGGGAGCAGCCACTAGCACAACAGGAAGCTAGGGCATGTTTCTGCAACCCCGGAACTAGCTCAAGCTAGTGTTTCTGGAACAGGACAGGTCAGCAGAGCTGAGCTCCCTTCTGCAAGCTCCGTTGACGCGTTATGTTCTGGAAATCTAAGACTGGGCTAGTTTCTGGAGCTGCTGTAGCAAGTACTACCTTCCCATTGCACTAGCGGTCATTCCTGTTAGCATGATGATAGCATTGGATACTAACCTTGAAGTTCAAAGTACACATGCTTGTTGGGATCCACTCCCCTCTCTCTGGGAAATGCAGTGTGTGTGTGTGTGGCACTGTGAAGCTGATTGTAGCAGCAGCAGTGATTAACACTTTTCTTTCAGAGTGTTTTTGCAATCAATCAATGGTCAGAATTTGTCTGGCAGATGATCGAACAACCATGGTTTGTTTTCTCAGTCTCTGGGTTGTTTTCTCCTTCACCTGCTCCCTTCCTGTATCCCAACTGCCTTTGTGGCACTGCAATACTGGCATGTAAAAAGTTGTTGTTGTTGTTGTTTTACTACTTTTGCCCATTACCTCTGTAGCCTGGTGAAATAACCAATGAACAACCCACAATTTTGGGTTTGCATGTAACAACAACACATGGTTTAAATGACCCACAGTTTGCAACTCAACAAAAAACCATGGGTTCTCTTCATGGGTTGTTTGTGGCTAACGATCTATCATTAACCCATAGTTCTCAGTTTGCACATAATGAAAACCCATTATTTAACAAACCATGGTTAATTAAACCATAGTTTCTTGTTACATGTGAATGAAGTCTATGGTTCTATGATATTTGTATGGTTTTTTAGTCGCTGCTGGAAGATCACAGCATAGTGCTAATGGGAAAGTCATTGCAAAGAAGAAGAAGAAGAAGAAGAAGTCATCTGTATAAATGCTTACAATAGGGTTGAGATATCTTGTGAGTCTCCCAGAGGTATCTGTCTGATCACTGCTGGTACATACAGAATGCTGGGCTGAATGATCCATCGTTTTGACCCAGTAGAGTATGTGTGCATCAATTCCTAGAAATGTTAAGACTTGTTTTCCAAGCTGGGCCTCCTGCCATTTGCTGAAAAACTGTTCTCAACATTATTCAATGCCATTTAAACAAACATCATTTATTAGTCACTGCTGAGGTAACGATGTCAGGAATGCAGAGAAATGGATCTACTCTTGTCTTTAGGAATGCAGTTCAGATGCTGCCCGGCCCTGCTTGTGTCAAAAGGGCTGCTACCCTCTAGTTCTGTTTCCCCTTCTGCAAACAGACAGTTTCCCACTTCTGAGTCAAACGTCCTTCTCCTGTGCTTGAGGAAAGGAGCTTTCCTTTTCTTTCAGTTCTTTCAAGGAACTTATTAAGAATGCTGTAATTTTATGCTTCTCTCGTCCAGTCTGTAGTTGGTTGGAGCTGAAATGAATTTAGTGTTGAAGAATAAAAAGCCATTTTCATGAAGGTGGTAATAGCACAATTAAATAAAAAGCCATTAGAGTTTTGGCGGATGGTAACTAAAACCCTTCTCCTCCTCCATCCTACCCATGCTTTCTGACAGTCCTCCTAAATCCACCATAGTCCCCCACCCCCATGTTTGCTCTTCTTCCTTCACTCTTCCTCTTGGAGTGCTGGAAATGCAGCTCTAGTTTGGGACCTGGGGTGCTTCCAGACAAGGCTTTTCTCAAGCCATCCCCCTGCCACATTCGCAATGTTTTATGGGTGGTGGTGATGTCCAGATGTCGTCATCTTCCACTCGTAACCCTCCTGTGCTTTCTCACCACGTCTTCCTTCTTTTTTCTTACAGCAGAAAATCCACTAAGGAAGAAAAGATGGAATCGCTGCAGGGGCAGGCTGACTTAGTGGGTGAAAGCATTACAAGTCTTAGTGGGTGAAAGCATTACAAATGGGATGTCCAGTGCAGAGTTAAACTATGGAATTTGCTACCACAAGTCATAGTGATCACCACCCATTTGCATGGCTTTAAATGGGAGTTAGACAAATGCATGGAGGAGAAGCTTATCAATGGCTACTAGTCCTGATTGCTATGTGCTACCTCCAGTATCAGAGGCAGTGTGCTTCTGTGCACCAGTTGCTGTGGAACATGAGCAGGAGGGTGCTATTGAACTCATGTCCTACCTGTGGGCTTCCCATAGGTATCTGGATGGCTACTGTGCAAACAGAATCCTAGATGAGATGGACCTTTGGTTGGATCCAGTATGGCCCTTCTTATGTTCTTATGCCCTACTTGGGCAAGAGACTTCAGAGAATTGTCTATCATGTCAATGACAGGTCTCTGTGTCAAAAAACCCCCCCAAACAAATCAAAATTCTTCACTAAGGAAAGTTGAATTCTGTAACTTGTATGAATCAGGGCTATGAAACATATTTGCATATATTTCTTATTTTTCACAATTCATTCAAAATGCTCAGGGAGGTGGTGTACCTTCCATGTGAGGAAAGGCTAAAGTGATCTAAACTAAAGACTTTTAGTTTAGATCAAAGACAACTGGGCAGAATAGGGTAGGTAGTTTACAAAATGTTGCCAGCTGGGGAGAAAGTGCACAGAGATATGTTTTTCTCCCTCTCTTATAATACTGGAGGGAAGAACATCCAGTGAAACTGATTTGTAATAAATTTAGGACAGACAACAGGAAGTACTTTTTGTCACAGCATCTAGTCAAATGCTGGAATTTGCCACCACTAGATGTGGTAATGGCCACCAACTTATGGCTTTCAAAGGGGGTTGAGCAAATTCATGGAGGAAAAGGCTATCAATAGCTACTGGAGCTGATGGCTATATGCTACCTCCAGTATCATAGCCAGTAAGCCTATGTACACCAGTTGCTGGGAAACATGGGTGGGAGGGTGCTGTTGCACTCGTGTCCTGCTTGTGGGTTTCCTGTAGGCACCTATGTACTCCGGTTGCCAGTAGCGGCTGGTGACTACAGTTCCAGAGGGGCTGTGATTCAATTCAGGGTTTTAGATACAACCAGCCCAAAGTCTAAAGGTGCTATCCAAGGTGCTGAACCCATTTGGAGGATGGACCTTGGATAGAACCTTTAGAGTTTTGGCTGATGGTAACTAAAACCCAAAATGGAAGCACTGCCCCTCCAGAACTGGAGTCAACAGTTCTCCAGCAACACTGCCAGTTGCTGGGGAACATGAGCAAGAGGGTGCTGCTGCATTCATGGCCTGCTTTTGGGCTTCCTGGAAGCATCTAGCTGGCACTATTGGAAACAGGATGCTGGCTGGCTGGCACTTTGCTTGGTCCACGAGGGCTGTTGTTACAGTGGAGGCTGGCAGCTCCAGTGTCAGTGGGGCTGTGAATCCACTCTGGGTTTCAGTCAGAACCAGTCAGAACTCTAATGGATCTGCCCAAGGTGCTGAACCCAACCCCCAAATGAGTTCAGCACCTTGGATAGCTCCTTTTGTGTTCTGGCTGGTTCTGACTGAAACCCAGAGTGGATTCATGGCCGCACTGAGATCAGAGCCACCAGCCTCCACTGTCTTCTTATGCTGTTCTGTTTGTCATGGGACGGGGCCAGTGATGCTGTCAGATGGGACTTTGGGGCAGATGTCCAGGGCTCCACTCAGCAGAATGAACTGGAGGGCCCCCAAATGCAGCAAGGCTGGCTGACCACATTTTGAAGTCAGCAAAGTAACAGACATTACTATTTAAAGGGGGGAGACCTGGAAGACCATTAAGTCCAGAGTCTAAAATTACCTAACTGCACCACTGGAAGGGGCAAGATGTTATATGGGAAAAGCTCCATCTGTTAGTGGAAATCCCTTTTGTTTGGTATTAGAGATTTCATCAGACATTGCTCACACATTTTCAAGATTACTTGTATGACCATAAGGGCTAGAAACTTGTTTTAAAATGTTAAAGTTCAGGATATTGACTTCTGTCCCAGTACATTTTTTCCCCATTATTTCCCATACTAATGGAATACATCACATGGCCATGAATAAACTTCTCTAGATTTGTTGTCACAGTTTAGGAAGAAATCTTTGTTAATCTGCAGGCATCTGGGACATTAATACCCAGTGCCTTGTAGCCCTTGCTGGAGTGTGGGTGGCTGTCACTTAGCAGGGAAAATTCTTGATTGTTCTGAAACTTACCAGTAAGAGAGAGCTTGCTGGGAAATGGTGGTGCTTTGATTTCAATATGCAATGTAAATAGCTGATGGAAAATAAATAGCTCCACATTGGTTACTCTTTGATTATAGATCTGTATGGATATGTTGAAAGGCCTGCATTTCCCATGTGTGGAGGTGCTGAAAAATATGAGAAATAAAAATAAGTAAGCATTTGCCATCTAATGCAGAAGAGTCAATCTAATAGTTCTTACAAACCTTATAAAGATATGGAAAATCCTAAACCTGTTTAATATATTTGTTCCTGTGTGGGCGACCTTTAATCTGCAAGAAGGCTGTCTTACCCCTTTCCCAACTGTTTGGGAGGCAGGATTTCAGAAAATTTGACTTGATATGTTGTGTACTTTTCAGGATCCTTAACTCAGCCCACACTCCATAATCTCTCCCACACAGGGACTGATGTCTGCTAGGCAACATGTCCCTCCATCTGGATGCTTTGCCTCAACAGCAGCTGCATATAACTAACAACTGCATTATGCAGTCTCTCTCTCTCTCTCTCTCTCTCATGAAGTGATTTTTTTAAAAAGGAAAAATGAAGAAGATCCCATGGCAAAACCAGAAAGTGCATGAAATCTGGGCCAGACATCCCACTATGTGGAATAAAGCTCAGTTACTGCTTTCCAGAAGGGCTTTTTTTTCTTTTCTTTTTCAGATTCTTCATTTGTTTTACCTGCTCCCTCTACAGGATTTGAAGAAATTTTGACTGCTTTATATTTACTTTATTTATTCCAAAAGCATGATGTAGCCCTCTAAAAGTATCCAGTTCTAACGGTCCTAAGAAAGGCCCAGAAGAGCCAGCAAGAAGCAGCCCCCATCCCATCTCCCCCAAAAGTAGCTCTGGCTGAAGGAAGCATCATGTTTCTTCAAACCTTGAGACTCTTGCAGTTGCCCAGGCAACACAGCAATACCTGTCTTTCTGGAGAATAAGATGCAGTTACCAGGGCAACGACATCCTGTCTTTCCAGAGACCATCCTGTAATGTGGAAACTGCAGTTTCCATAGTAACCTTTTTGCCCCAGTTAATTCTCACTTACATTGCTTAATTTTCTTTAATATTTATATTTCGGATTTTTGAAAAGGACTTGTCCTTCAAGCAATCTTCTGTTTTCCGGCTCAGGATGCAGTTTCCACAGTCGCAGAGTCAGGGCGTTAGAGAGCTGCGGAAGTGGCAGGCAAAGCAGGTGTTTGGGAAGCAGTTACCCAGGCAACAGAACCAGGGCGTTCCAGAGGTGGTTGCTATGGAGAACTGGATGCTGACGAAGGCTTGTGAGGCTGAGAAGACAAATTGCCCTCATCGTTATCTCCAGGCTTGTCAATCATACATATTCGCTTATTTACCTCTGAGAGGCAGAGAGCACAAGGAGCGAAGAGAATAAACGAGGAAGTGTGTGCTCAAAAGAGGAGAGGTGTTCGTGTAAAACTTCACGCCCAGGGAGGCAGTCTCCATACAGGATGGCAACCATCACCTGCAACCGGTTCACAGAAGAATATCAGCTTTTTGAAGAGCTGGGGAAGTAAGTTTGAGATAGATCTGCGGGGTGGGATTGTGTTGGAACTGAACGGGAATTTGGGGCTGTAAATTCCAGTGGGGGGATGGAAACCAACCAGAATGGGAACAGCTGGCATCCCCAGGGAAAGAAAAGGCAATGGAGTGAACAATAAAACAAACTCATGGGAGAGCATGGAAATGCAGGCTCTAAAGAAAACAGAAGTGGGAGGCTAGGAAAGAAGAACCAGTCTGGGAGCTGGCAGCCTTTTTCAGCCTGCTGCTAAAATTAAGGTTTCATATCCCTCCACTTTTGAAAGGCAGGGAGATCAGCATGAGAAGGGTTAAAATCACTTGCTGACATTGTTCACTCTGTGTGTGCGTCTTGCTGCCTGTAGTTCTGACTCTGAGATGACCCAGCCGAAGAGACCAAGGGCACTGTGATCATGCTTCAAAATTGCACCATGTTCTGGGGAAGTTTATGCACTTGATTTGGCTAGAAAGAACAACTTCCCAGGGAAGTTGCTGCTGTCTTCCCAGGCAATGGATGATTGGCAATTTATAGAGGGGTCCTGCTGGATAGCAGCCACCCCATAACTTATATTCTCCAAACCCTGTTTGCTGTGAGATAGTTATTCATACAGACATCCCTAGAACCTGTGTGTAAAAGCACCCGCAGGGATCCAACGGAGACAGTGTGTGAGAGAATGTCAGTTGAGTTTCGTGAGATTCTAACAAACAGATGGGACTGTGTTTAGCTTATTGAACCACATCTTTGCATGCACAGCTAGGTTTGCTTCTCTTTTTTACTATCAGTTTGCAAATCTCTTTGTCCAAGTATGTGTTTGTGTGTGTGTATGTGAACATGTGTGAAATTCTATATGCGCTTTACTCTCATTGAAGCATGTGCAAATTCACTTTACTTGGTCAAATCCGGTGCATACCAAGATATGCGTATATCTTTAATGTGTTGGCTGTGTGTGTGTATGTGTATTCATCTGAAAATCTATTGTATTGTCATGATTGGCAGGGTATCTGCTGTAAATGATGCCTGAATATGTGCATGTACACATTCTGTCTATGTTTATGTACTTTCTGGAATCATGTATAAGTTCCCTGTATTTGCTGTCCTCACCAAGTGTCTGTATGTATATTCCTTCGTTTGAGTTCTCTGGTATGTATTTGCATTTTTCTGTGTTTGCAACATATTCTGGATATGTGCCTCTGATTTGAATATGTAGGTGTGTCTGTTTACTGACATTAGTGTTTCTCTAAGTGCACACATTGGTACTTTGCGTGAGTAGATGTGTTTGCATGCAAGTAGCTGGATTTTTGGATACATGTAGTTGTACAAGTATACAGAACTGGGGGGAAATGTTTAAGGCAAAGAGGAATCAAGAAGGGGGATCTGACTCCTTTATTTACAGTGGTTAGCACATGCAATTTAAAGCAAGAGACATGACCAAGTGGGTTAAATTCAGTAGGAGTCAACTCCACAGAAGTCAGTAGAGCCGAATTGGTTTATACTAGAGTGTACATGGATCTCTCTGTTATGTGTGCACATGTGAACTTATACAGAGAACATACTTTTGTGTGGTTCATCAGACCTCGTATTTATTCTCCAAACATTTGGGTGATTGAATCATGCATGGATGGCGGAGTGATGAGTCAGTGGACAGATCTCTGCATGAAGTGGAGGCAAAGCCTAATTTCAGTCCTGGAGATGAACATTCTTCTTCTTTGATAGATACCTGGGAAAGAGTTGAACCCATTTCTTCAGGAGTTTTCTAATATTGTTCCTCCTGCCCTGCCCACAGTCCTCATGCAGGCACTGTTTCGAGGGGTGATTAGGACCGTGATTCTGCAAAGTGTTCACAAGAGTTACTGGCTTGGATGGACAGATAAGGAGCTGTGCTTAAATGGTACATAGCTCAAAAAGAGATGATTATAAAGTGTTCCAATTATGGAAGTTATTCAAAAGTGGTTCAAAAAGCCAGTTTTCTGTGGTGGCCTCACAGTATGGCCATCAACATTTATTACTGGTTTTTTTTTCTTCACCCTGTTGGATCCTTGCTCACTCTGCACTTAAGAATTCATGTGGACAGAAGGGTGTGGTGGCCACCATTTTTCTCCTCCTCTGTTCAAGCTCAGGTGGTGACAGGGAGCAGAACCAGGGGATTGTTGCCATACATGATCCCATGGGTGGCTGCATGTTCCTATGTCTGTGAAACGTTATTGACTATGATGAAGAAAAGAAATGATAAATGTTGCATGGAATAGGGCTGTATCTTTGCAGATCTGTCCCTAAACACATTTCATGTAAAGACTGGACTTTGTCATAGTCCTTTGAGCACTGACGTACATTGTTATGATGTTGTCTGCTTCACATGTTACTCAGCACTGTTGCAAAATGGCCACTTCCTCTGAAAGAAGGACAAAACAAATGGAATTTACTGCAGGAGATGTTTTAGTTAACTTGTCCTGAAGCAAGCTTGTGCCAAGTGTCATGAGGTTATTTTAGGGAAGACTCCTATGTAGGTCACTGTCAGAGACTGTCCACCTCCTTCCAAATACAAACAAAAAAGAAAGCATGATGTATTTGCATTTTAAAAGCTTATCCTTACACCTATATTGGTAACTCATATCCTAGTAACTGAACTTATCTTCTGGCAGAGGATTCATTATAATGAAAATTATTTGTACCAAGAAATGTTTTGAGGATTGGGCTACTATCAGTATATTTTGGATAGGTCAACTTTAGTATTTTTTAACACATATTATTTTTTGTGGGGAAATGCCTAATCCAAGCCTTCCTCAAAGGGGTGCCCTCTAGATGTTTTGGACTACAACTCCTAGCATTCCTGACCATTGGCCATGCTGGCTGGGGTTGATGAGAGTTGAAGTCCAAAACATCAGGTAGGGTTCAAGTTGGGGAAGAAAGGCCTAATGTCATGGCCTCCTCCTATTGTGTAAATATGTAACAGATAGTCCATGCAGAAAAAAATGTTCTAATTTCAGACAATAAGATGATAATGGGCTCATATCTCACCAGGATGAAGGCGGGAATATATTTTCCCTGCTAAAGTGAACAGGTTGGTTTACGTCACTCTCTCCACAGCACTCTTATTTCATGGCTGTTTGAAAAACCCAACACACCGCCAGATATGGTGTGTGTGTTAGCTGGAAAATGTTGTGTGTGGAGGGTGGTGAATCAAGTTGGGAGCTCTGCTATTTGTGTTATATAAGACAAAGATGCTCTGGGTTGAAAAAAGCAAAACAATGTTCTAAGTATATTTTGGCAGGCTGGAAGGAATGAAAAGAAAGCACAGTGCCCCTAAAGGAGATAGGATGAAACATCTTGGAAATGTATCTTTCCAGGGTCCTGTGATGCATGCAGTGGTCTGAGAAATCAAATATATTTTTCATTTAATATTGATGTTTTCCTTAGATTTGACTGAAAATTGAATGTTTTTCACTGAAGGAAGTGTTTGGACTAATCCAAAACCCAAACAAAACAAAATGATTTTTTTTTTATTATTGACCAGCTCTGTTTGTCTGTCATCTATCTATCTATAATCTATCATCTATCTGTCTTTCTATCTATGGTTCACTTAGCTTGTTTATTAACTAGGAAATCTTTTAAATTGAATAGTTTCCCAATTGACCCTATTGTGTGGCCATGGAAAGAACAGCTTTCAGAACTTATCTCAAGAAAAAGGTAGCTAAAGCGAGTAAGGCTTTATTTAGTAAGAAACATTTATTAAGTTGCATTTCCTGAGCTGCAGCCTTAATACCTGGAGACGTTTCTAGAATGTTCACAGTACATACAGTGACTGTGCATCAAATTCCAATGCCAGTTTTCCCAGTGTCCTATATAATAGAGTGTGGATGGGGATATGTTAGAGATTATATAGCTGGTAATGTTTATATGGCTATGTTGAATGGTTTTAAAGCCATCTTAACTTAGCAATTAACAAAACTGTTCTAACACAGTCAGTTCAGCAATGCAATAAGCTGCCTAGGGTAACAAGAATCTGGATATTTAGATGTTTTCAGGTGATACTTAGAAAGACGGAAGGATACTTTAGTCTGAGTACAGGATGTCCTGTCTTATAAGCCAGAATGGCTCTGCAAGTGTAAGGCATGCTGAATCAGCACATCTGAATCCTTAGTTCTCAAAGGCACAGCTCAAGGTTCCCAGGGGAGCCAATTTGAGGCTGTTGCGCTTACAAGAAGCGGACCGTGGACACATCTAGAGCTCACACCAGATGTGCTTTTGTCTCAACAACTTGCAGAGGCATTCTGAAGCCTTCTGAAGGCTAGCAGGTCTGAGGAGCTGTCTACTTCTTAAATGGCCATTGTCCGAGTCTGCAGCTGCTGGCTTCCGCAGCACGGAGGACTGCGTTGGAGGGGCACCCTTTGAATCCAGAGAGTCTGGAAAAGCCATATCCTCCAGCTTGGAAGGTCCTGGATAGCAGAAGATGAGTTATTGGATGAAGCCTCCTGTCCCCTCTGAGTCCTTCTTTAGGCCATATGGAGGAATGAGGCCAGAGAACATGACAGGGACTATACTGTTCCCCCTGCAGATCACTACTAGTCCAAACAGACTGGCACTATCTGTACAGGTAGCACACCAGCTGTTGCACTAAACCACACCAGTAGCCACGAAGTCTCGTGCTAGAAATGATAGCCCTTCCTCAGTGATTCCTTCCCTTCTCACCCACTTCCTCTTTGGCAATGCCAGCAGTGAGGAAAGTGCCCCTAGGTTAGGGAGCTGGACTTCATGACTCGCTAGGTCCCTTCAAGCTCTATAGTTCCAGTTTATAATAAGAACGATATATAATTACGATCAACATCCTGTACTAGAGCAGTCCAGACTCATATAAGGACTAGCTCCCAAGGGTCCAGGTGCAGTGTGCAAAGGCACAGACTAATTAGAGAGCACTGAATTCCCAATCATTAACTCCAGCTGTTGCCACTGGAAGTGATGCACACCTTGCCAGGCCACCGTTCCTGGTAGCAGTTCTTTCATCTCGTAAATCAATAATGAATTTACCATAAGGAGATCAGGCCAAAGACCTACTTAGTCAAGCATCCTGTTTCCCTCAGTGGCCAACTAGGTGTTCATGGGAAGCCCAAAAGTAGGACAGGAGGGCAACAGCCCTCTCACACTGTTGTTCTTCAACAACTGGCATTCAGAGGCATGCTGCCTCCAATCCTAAAAATAGTATATCCTAACTCCATGAGCAGGACTAATCCCCATTAAAGCCCTCTAAGGGGTGGCATCACCACATGTGGTAGCAAATTCAAGTTTGTTTATACACAGAGAGTGGGTTTGCATGATTGTGCGGGTAAAAGAAGCCATGATGGCTTCTCCCCCCACCCCTGGCCCAGTTGTTTACATAATTACCCACACAGCAGGGTGGATTGGCATGTCATCTGAACCCAGTGTGTCATCCAAACCCACCCTACAACCTCTGTTGCACGTCATGGGTTGTAGGTGTCAGGAATGAATCTGAGCATGTAAAGATAGCTAGCAGCTCAGATTCATTCCTGACAGTAGGGTAGGTTTGAAGCCGCCACCCCCTCCCCATGCTGGGTCCGGACAACAGGCCAATCCGCACTGCAGCACGGGTAATTATGTAAACAACCGGCATGTGTGTGGAGGCATGGGGAGGAGCCCTGGTGGCGTCTTTCAGTCCTGCGATTGTGTGAATCCAGCCTGTGTGAAGAAGGACTTCCTGCTGTTTGTCTTGAATCTTCCACCATTCAGCTTCATTGGATGACCCTGGGTTCTAGTATTCGGAGAGGCTTTCTCCACATCATGCATAATTTTATACACTTCTATCATTTCCCCCCTTACTTGCTAAACTAGGAAGCTTGAAACATTGCAACCTTTCCCCCTGCTCCTTTTGGTTGCCCTTTTCTGCACCATTTCCAGCTCTGCAATATGTTTTTTGAGGTGCTCTAACCAGAACAGTACACACACAGTATTCCAAGTGCGGTTACACCAGAGATTAAGATAAAGGCATTCCCAATATTGGAAGTTTTATTTTTGATCCCTGTTCTAATTATCTCTAGTGTAAATTTTGTCTTTTTCATAATTGCCACTGAACTGATATTTTCATTGACCCCAACAAGATCCCTTTCCTAATCACTGCAAGCTCAGACCTGTCAGTGTGTAAATGAAATTAGGATATTTTCTCCCAATGTGCATCACTTTATACTTATCGTTTTGGAGATCTTCACTATCCCTGAATAATTTGGCATCATCGGCAAACTTGGCCACCTCACTGCTCACCCCTGTCTCTAGGTCATTTAAAAACAGCCTTAAAATCCCAATCGCAATACTGACCTGAGTGCAGACTAAAGAACCTCTCAGGAAAGGGAGTGACAAAGTTGAGGGGTAGCCGTGGGCAACATCTTTCCATGGGCCAATGATGCAATGCTAGAAGGTCCCAAAAGAGAGAAGAGAGAAAAGGACAATCTCAAATGAAGGCTCAAGCCATTTAAAGTTTTGTATGGAGTCATTTCTGGAAGACTGCAGCAGGCCATGAAAGCTGTTGCTACATTCTAGTGTATTGTACTTCCAGACCCCACTTGGAGGCATGTCTTGGCATCCTGCTCCAGCTGAAGCAGGCAGTGGGATTGTCTGAGCAGAACATCTTCTTAAAAAAATGGAGAGTGGGCCTGCCCCATGTGATGTGTGCATTTCCCACTTGGCTGTATTTTCCTTTTGATACAGCTGGCGATGGAAGAGCCCTTGGTGGGAGAAACAGGGTCTGGGCAAACTCCTGAGGTCTCCCTCTTCAGCTGGAAGGGGGTACCTGTAGATGACCATCTGAGCTGGAGTCCTCTGCTTATTATTTGCTTATACGCCACTTTTCTGGGAGCTGTTCAAAAGCAGCTTGCAAAATTTAAGCTTCACTAGCCTGCTGTCCCTCCTGTTGGCTGGCTGGTTGCAACCCTCTTGATGTTTCTAAGTGGTACAACATGAGACACACTGACACCCCTCACCCTGCTGCAATTGCTGAATGGAAGAGTCTGTCATTCTCAGCTCATAGGAAACTGCCTTATACTGAGTGAGGCCATTTGTTCATCTTGCCCAGTATTGCCGACTCTGAGTGGCAGCAACTCTCCAGGGTCTTAGCAGGGATATCACATCACCTGCTGCATTGGGAGGTAGTAGGCTCTCCTAAGCTAGAGAGATTTCAATAGAAGCTGGAACACCCCTATCCACATGCTTATTAATAGCGGAACAACCCTATCCATATGCTTATTAATGCTTTCAAAGACCTCCAGAAGATTAGTGAGACAGGACTTATCTTTGCACAGGTTTACCTTTATTCAGCTGAGACACAAATTAGAAAATATATGCATGATGATATGCACCTGGAGATGCTGCTTATAATTTGGTTTTATTCTTTGTCGCACCCCAAAAAGTAAAATACCCAGTTAGCTCTTGCATGTTTTTAATTGTCTGAAACATGATCACAGGGTGGAGGTCCCCTTTGCATTTGCAATTTCGAATTATGTTTTATTTCCTTGGATTTAACAACTGCTTGACAGAGTCTGAGTTTTTCATTTCACACACTACGTTATCTGTGCAATTGCTGAAGACATATATGATGGATTTCAGTAACATACAATTTCTGTTTTGAAAAAAATGGTTATAAGGCCTGACTTAAAATTCTTAGAAAATGTAATATAATGTATGACCTTTTTGCGTTCAGCATCTACTATTTTAAGGAATGACAGAAAAAAGACCATGGCTAGTGTTATTTAGCAAGGCAGTTTTTCATCGCGTAAAGTGTTATATACAACTACTTCGTGTTTTACAGCAGGATTTTTACATTCATCTGAATCGCTGGTGAGAAGGCCCCTTTGGAAAAATGATTCCTGCTGCAGTCATTCCATATACGTGTGTGGCTACATCCAACATGTGTTTTATTTTATTTTATTGATGACGAATACCTTTAGTTATGTATCTTGCCACCTGGCTGAGTCTTTGATTGTGCAAGGTCACCCTAGAACAAAACTAGAAGACTGTTTTTTGTTTCCCCAAGGAGTAGGGATGGTGAAAATTAAAAAGCAGAGGAGAAATGCTGAAACCACCACAAAGAGATATCCTTCTCAATGCAGCCTTTGCTGGCCTTGCTAAATGGGGTCTATCTAAATATGCCTATTTTTCTCCCAGTGCGGGGAGGCAACATTCCCAGAATTCAATATTCTTACAACCCTCAAATTTGGCAGTATGGCTGAATTCCCAGGAGCCTCTTTTCATTAGTGAAGAGGGAATGCTAGCTTCTCCTGGAGGAACTGCTGTTAAGGATATTGACTCAAAGAATGGAGAGGATCCAAAACTTTGAAGAAAGCCATGTTTTTCTCTTTAATGTCTGTCATAAAATACTAACATGCTCAGCCCCAAAGAGAGTAGAAGAGGGGCAACCAAGATTATTAAGGGGCAGAGAAAGGAATGAAGAGAGCAGCCTATTGTGAGAAGGGGTTGTTCCTCTGAGAAGCTGGAAGGAATCAGAGAAAGACAAAGAAAAGGAAAAGAATGGCGCTTTTTGAGTTCTTTGAATCCACCCCCATTGGCAGGTGAAAGAAGGAGCTGAGTGAAATTATCATGTGGCACTATATAATCAGGCACCTCATTCCCAGAGCTATAGAAAAAAGAGGGGTTTGCTTAAAAATACGAAGGGAGGGGGGAATGTCCAACCCACACTCTTCTTTCTGGAAAGGAGACACAGCCTCAAAATGGTTTGAAGGAGGCGGGGTGGGTAGGGGGCAGGCAACCGTGCAGGCTGGTGCCAGCAAGGAAAGTGTGAACAGGGGAAAAGCAGGCTGTCCTTGTGTCAGGAATGCTGCTCATGTGGCAGGAACTTCTTGCAAGCCCTCAGAGTTTAAAATGAAGCAGAAGCTGCTCTCCTCCCATTGTCCAAGTGGAATAAGAATAATACTGTAAAATATTTTGATAAAATGATAAGAAATAAGAAAAACCAGTTACAGATAAACAGTATCGAAATCAATATGATCCTAATACTCCATAGCTTAAACAATAGGCAATAAGTCTTGCTTCACATTTCAGTTCGGTTTCATTTTATTCTGGTAGAAATCAGCCTTCCCCAACCTGGTGCCCTCCAGATGTTTTGAACTACAACTCCTGTCACCCCCGAAGAGTGGTCATGCTGGCTGGGGCTGATGAGAGTTGTAGTCAAAGAGATGACAGGATCACCAGTTTGGGGAAGGCTGCAATAGATGATGAAAATGCAGTTATGTCCTCCCCCTGCATCTCCCCTGGTGAGGACAATTGGTTCATTTTCATACCTTCCCACATTCTCTTCTAATATGCAAGTTTATTCATTAACATGATGTGCCACAGTCTCCTTTGCCACTCTTCAAGTGAAGCGAGTTTTATTATATTGTTCTCAGTAGCCAAAATGGACTTCTTCTTCTTCTTCTTCTTCTTCTTCTTCTTCTTCTTCTTCTTCTGTATTCTGATTATTATTATTAATTTTCCTGCCTTTCTTCCAAGGAGCTGAATGTACTTGGTTCTCCCCCCTGCAACTTTATCTTCACAACAGCCCTGTGAGGTAGGCTAGGCTGAGAAACAGTGACTGGCCTAGGGTCATCTAGTGTGCTTCCTGGCTGAATGGGGATTGGAACCTGGGTCTCTGCAGTCCTAGTTCAACACTCAGTCTGACCACTACGCAATTATACCATATTGTCCGTATTGCTTTTGGAAGGGCTCTTCAATACTTTTGGAAGAGCTCATCCTTGAGGGAACCTCTTGGCTTGCCCAAGTGAAAGGGTGCAGTGAGAAGTGAGTCTGTGGAAGACAGTAGTGCAGCTAGGTAATTTTAGACCCTAGACGTAATGGTCCTATGCCCCTGGCCCCAAGATGGCCTTGTGTATTACTTCAGTTGAGAAGCACCAAACTAACATTTCTCTTCTCAACCACGGACCAGTGGTAGAGCACCTGCTTTGCATGCAGAAGGTCAGAGTTTCAATCCCAGGCATCTCCAGACTGGGTTGGAAAAATTCATGCCTGAAATTCTGGAGATCTGCTGCTGCCAGTCAGTGTTGACAATAGTGGGCTAGATAGACTAATGGACTGACTCAGTGTACGGCAACTCCGTATGTTGATATCCACCCACATGCTTCCATGCTTTATAACTGCCCCCCCCCCCCCGGCCAAAAGAATCAATTGAAAAAGAAATACCCCGAGCATGTGCGGTTTCATATTTTAAATTCACTTAAATACTGGCACCAATATGACTGCAGGGATAAAATGGAGTTTGCTTCTTCTGCCATGAGGCTAACTACATTTACTTGGGAATAAGCACTGTTTTGTTGTAGAAAAGGATAACACATTTTAAAAGATAAAATAACAAAATAAGTATCTAACTATGCATAGGCCTGGCTGGCCACCCCCTGACTATAACATGTTTTTAATAAGAAGGAATGCCCAGGTAGCGGCAGCCCAGGTAGGCCCTGGCATGCCCATGCTGGCCCTCATGCTGACACAGGGTCTGTTTGCTGCTGCCCTCATCATCTGCTGCCACTGGGCTGTCATCTGGGGGTGGGGTAGGGCAGGCGGGCTGTGGACTCCACCCCCAGGGCCCAGCCCTGGCTGCACCACCGGTGCTAGATTTACCACCTTCCGTTGCCCCATATAAACTTCTCTCTGCTTGACCCACGGGCCAGGATCTCCATTCCATGAGCTCTCCTCTGTCATGTACAAAGCATCACCCCAAAATAGGAAAGTATTGTGTGGCAGGAGGGAAGAGAGACATTCCCTTCCACGTAATGCCTTTAAATCCTATTCCCAGGGCTGAAATGTGTTAGCTGCTGATCACTGTGTGTGCTGTCTGTCAGATCTAGCCAAGCCAACAGGTTCAAACCTGATTGGTGGATTGCTCCCCTCCTGTCAATATTTTCCCATCCGATTCTGCAGCATAAAGGGCGGCATCCCCAGGTCTTTGTCTCTCCTCAAACCTCCAAAACAAGACCCATGCAGCTTTGCATGTAAATGGATGCTGCTCTGTATGTAAGTTACTGGATCTATTTTAAGAACTAGAACACTGTAAGGTTAGCTAGAAAATCCTTGTTTATTTTTCTTTGTGCTGTTTCCTATTTCTCCTCCTCTCTCACCTTGAATCCTCTAATAACCCTTATAATTCAGAATCTGGAGTTGACTGGATAATTTTGCTCAGCTCAAAGAATTGGTCCCACCTATATGCTTGTGTCCAGGTGTCTGGGCTGGGCCCTGGGCAGTAGTGTGGAACGAGCCAGAAGCCAACGATCAGGAGTCTGTACCAAAGAACAACCAGATGGCAAATCAGGAGGCAGGACTGGGGTGGCCACTTCTGAATTGCCAAAAGAGAGGAAATGCATCACCAAAATTTATTTATTTATTTATTTCATTTCTATACTGCCCAATAGCCGAAGCTCTCTGGGCAGTTCACAAAAATTAAACAGCACACAATAAAGCAATTTAAAATATATAGAACATTAAAACCACAATATAACAATACAAGCACAATAAAACCTAGTAGCAGTGCAGGAGTTTAAAATACAAATTTAAAACAGCAAAGCTAAAAGTTTAGAAAGCTAAAATGCTAAAATGCCTGGGAAAATAAAAAGGTCTTTACCTGGCGCCGAAAGGAATACAATGTAGGTGCCAGGCAAACCTCACTAGGGAGCTCATTCCAGAGCCGGGGTGCCACAGCAGAAAAAGCCCTCCTCCTAGTAGCCACCCGCCTCACTTCCTTTGGCAGGGGCTCACGGAGAAGGGCCGCTGACGATGATCTTAAGGTCCGGGCAGGCACATATGGGAGGAGGCAATCCTTCAGATAACCTGGCCCCTTAAAGTTAAGGGCTTTAAATGTTAATACCAGCACTTTGAATCGGGCCCGGAAATGGACTGGCAGCCAGTGCAGCTGGAAAAGTACTGGTGTTGTGTAATATGAGCTCACAGGCCAGTCCCTGTTAACAATCTTGCTGCCCTATTTTGGACCAGCTGAAGTTTCCAGACCGTTTTCAAAGGCAGTCCCACGTATAACGCATTGCATTAATCCAGACGAGAATTTATCAGAGCATGGATAACTGTAGCTAGGCTATCTCTGTCCAGATAAGGGCGTAGTTGGTATACCAGCTTAAGCTGATAAAAAGTGCTCCGTGCCACTGAGTTCACCTGTGCCTCAAGTGACAGCTCTGGATCCAAGAGCACCCCCAAACTATGAACATGATCCTTTAGGGGGAATGCAACCCCCTCCAGAACAGGTTGAATATCACCTAGCCGGGCAGACGAACCACCCACTAACCCTACCTCCGTCTTGTCTGGATTAAGTTTCAGTTCATTGGCCCTCATCCAGTCCATTACCATGCCCAGGCACTGATTCAGAACAGCCACTGCCTCACCTGGTTTTGATGAGAAAGAGAGGTAGAGCTGGGTGTCATCCGCATATTGATGGCACCTCAGCCCACACCTCCGGATAACCTCCCCCAGCGGTTTCATGTAGATGTTAAACAGCATAGGGGATAAAATAGAGCCCTGTGGAACCCCATGGCACAATTGCCATGGCACAGAGCAATAATTCCCCTGCACTACCTTCTGGAATCGGCCATCCAAGTAGGAGTGGAACCACTGCAGTGCGGTGCCTCCAACTCCCAACCCAGACAACCTAGCCAGTAGGATACCATGGTTGATGGTATTGAAAGCTGCTGAGAGGTCCAGAAGAATCAACAGGGTCGCACTCCCCCTGTCCCTCTCCCAGCAGAGGTCATCCCACAGGGCGACCAAGGCAGTTTCGTTCCAAAACCAGGCCTGAAGCCCGATTGAAATGGATCTAGATAATCCGTTTCATTCAACAGTGCCTGGAGCTGTCCTACAACCACCCGCTCATGCACCTTGCCCAGGATGGGGATGTTGGCCACTGGTCTATAATTATTAACATCCTCTGGGTCCAGTTTAGGCTTTTTCAGGAGTGGTCTAATTACCACCTCTTTTAAAGCGGCAGGCACCACTCCCTCTCTCAAGGAGGAATTTACAACCTCCTGGACCCAGCCAGACATCCCCTCCTTGTTTGATTTAATAAGCCATAAAGGGCAAGGGTCAAGCACACAAGTGGTCGATCGGACTTGGCCAAGCACCTTGTCCGCATCCTCAGGCCTCAGTAACTGAAACTCATCCAATAAAACTGGACCAGACGGTGCTCTGAACGCCTCTACCAATGGAACTGCATTAATGGTGGTGTCCAATTCATGACGAATCTGAGCGACTTTATCTTCAAAGTGCCGTGCAAACTCGTCACAGCGTGCCACCGAGGGTTCCACCATCTCTTGCCCTGGCCCAGAATGTAACAGGCCGCGAACCACTTGGAAAATCTCCGCTGGACGACACGGAGAAGATGCAATGCTGGTGGAAAAGAACTGTCTCTTTGCCACCCTCACCGCCACAGAGTAGGCTCGATAGTGGGCTCTTACCTGTGTTCGGTCAGACTCAGCACGAGTTTTCCTCCATCTGCGTTCTAGCCGTCTCCCCTCTTGCTTCATTGCCCTCAGCTCAGGTGTATACCAAGGAGCTGGCCGGGCTCTGCTCAGAGGAAGAGGGCGCTTGGGCACGATTATATCAACCGCCCAAGTCATCTCTGCATTCCACGGAGCGACCTGGGCTTTGACAGGAGCACCAGCCATACCAGCAGGAACATCCCCCAGAGCCCTCTGGAATCCATCAGAATCCATTAATCTCCAGGGGCGGACCATTTTAATAGGGCCCTCCCTTGCAGAGGGGGAAGGCTGCCAGGAGTCTAAACCTCAGCAGGAAGTGATCTAACCATGACAAAGGGACAGATGTTAATTCCTCCACAAAAAGAGGGAGAAAAAGTCAAAAGAGGCCACCAATTTGCATAAAATTTGCATATGCTGATTTATATGTGTAGATGCAAATTTAGAAATAACTGTTATAATTTTAATTAAAAAATACAGTACACCTCAACATAGTGCAGAAGACTCTGACCTGTGAGTCTGCCTAGTCTGCCGCTCAGATGGTAGCTGTTGAAGGCAACATTTTGTATGATTCTTTATCTTTAAACCAGAATGGAAAAGGACAGCCTTTCAAGTAGAAGATCACTTCAGATAGAGACCTGTCCTCTAGCAGCCCTTCAAGGAGAGGACTGTCCTCTCTCAAAGAGGATACCTGGTCACCCAGGAACAGAAAGGAATCAGGATCAGAGAGCAAGTCAAACAAACCACCAGAAACACAGATGCTTACATAGAGATTGCTGTTGAAGCAAAGTTCTATTGAAACAGGAAGCCCTATTATACTCCTTCCTGCCCAGGAGAAGCCAATGGCCACCCTGGGTGAAGACATTCTGGAAGATTCTTCACTGAGAAGCAGTGATGCAACTTGCTACATGGGGCAGTGGTCAGCAGTTCCTAACACCAGGCTACTTGTTTTGTTAAAGGGGAGGCAGAAAGGGGACACAGAATTTGGGCTATGCCAGAAGGGAGTTAGCTAAAAGGCACTTCCTTCCTCCCAAGTTCAGTAAACTGCAGATTTGAATTTGTCACAAGCCCAGGAGTAGGTTGACTAGTGTGGGTGGTGGCAACTACTGTTAATTTGAAAGGGCAGCACATCTTGACCTGGAGGAAAGGTGGGAGGCTTCTGTCCCAGTTCTGTTTTTTGTATTCACATTTTAATTGTTTATTCTTTATGCAAACTACCCTGGGAATATGTTATGATGTTTAATATGAATTAAATTATACTTAATTCAGAAGTGTAAGTAAATAACAATACTGTAGCAGAGGGAGAGGAATTGCACATCCTCACAGTGGCATTCTAGGTGATCAATTTAATGCTGTGGCACCGAACTGGAAGGATTTAATGCAGCTGGGTTCTCAGGCACCTTCCCTTAGCCACCCATCCCCACTACTTCATAAATGAGAAGCTGGTAGTGCAGGCTGTACGGCCAGTGCTGATCCTGACAGCCATGAACACATGATGAAGAACTAATGCAAGACCAGCACCTTCTGCCTGCCATAGAGAGCCCTTCCAAACTCTTTAGAAATCACCATGTAGACTTGTCTTTTGGAGATACAATCGTGAGCATCAAAAGCGCCCATAAACCAAAATAGGGATGCTCCTTCTTGTTTTCTCTTTGCCTCCCATATACTGCCTCTGTTACTGGATGTAGCACATAGCCATAAGGACTAGTAGCCGTTGATAGCCTTATCCTCCATGAATTTGTCCAAACCTCTTTAAAAGCCATCCAAACCGGTGGCCATCCCTACATCTTGTGGGAGTAAATTCCAAAGTTTAACTATGCACTGTGTGAAGAAGTACTTCCTTTTATCTGTTCTGAATTTCCCACCAGTCAGCTTCATGAGATGATCCCAGGTTCTAGCATTATGAGAGCAGGAGAAAAATGTCTCTCTCTCTACTTTCTCTACACTATGCACAATTCTGTACACCTCTGTCATGTCCCCCTTCACTCGCCTTTTTTCTTAGCTGAACAGTCCCAGATGTTGTAACCTTCTCTCACAGGGGAGCTGCTCCAGCCCCTTGGTTATTTTAATTGGCCTTTTCTGCACTTTTCCCAGCTCTACAATATCCTTTTTTAGGTGTGGCGGCGACCAGAACTGTACACGGTATTCCAAGTGTGGTCTGGAGCTCACCTATGTAGAGGGGTTTAGATAAGATGGAATTGGCATGCTAATTGCCATAAAGCCCCATTGAACACCTCCCTCCCTCGGCATGCATCACACCCCATTATTAGGATGCATGCCTACTCGGGGGGGGGGAGGGGATCCTCTTACATTCTCAAAGCCACTTCACTCCGAGCATGTGCAGGGAGGGTTACCCAGAATGCAGCACTGTAGCCACGGACCGGGCAGTGCATGGGCAATACTGCTTTGCTAGCAAAGCCTTTTCATGCCAGAAGGCCATTCTTTGCCTTTGCCCTTAGTGCCTGGGCATTATCTCAGAGGCAGTGCTGCCTAATCAATACATTACAGCATTTATTTGCTTGTGTGGAGGATGAGCGGGCAATGGGCAGTGGAGGCTGACAAAGTATGCGTGCTGAAGCGGAGGTCTATTCATATGGCGTTTGCACCACTCCTTGTTCTAATGGTGTTATGCAGGCATCTTTGACCTTATGCAGAATGACTATAATTTGTGCTTTGCAAGAAGCTGCAAAACTGCTTAAATGCTTGTGGAAGTTTTGCACAACATGGTCCTTTTGCATAACTGGTCATTTCCCCAAAGAACTTCTAAGCATTAAGAGCATATGAAAAGCCCTGCTGGAAATTAACCAAAGCTCCATGTAGTCTGGTATTCTGCTTCCAATAGTAGCAAAGCAGATGCTGCAGTGTGTGTGTATGTGTGTGAGAGAATAGAGGCTGAGTTGGATTGATTCTTCATACTGATGCAATTCTCATGCACCACACATACACACACACACACACACGCACTGCCCCAAAGGAAGTTAAGGCACTTGCAATGCTGAAGGACAAGAGTATGTTCCCTTTTTGAAAGATAATTGACTTTGGACATAGTCATCAACACAACTGTAATGATCTGGGCCATTGTGTGATGGCCCACTCTCATCACATCATGGGAATTGTTAATTTTCTAATATGTTCCCAGATCTGCTAAGCTGCGATCTGTTCACTGGATGGAGCATTCACACAAGCCCGCTTTACAACACCACTCTCATATAAGGAAAAGTCACTTCAAAGATGCTCACATAAATCAGCTCTGAAAGGATGCTTTCTGTCAGCAGAAAGGCAGAGGCACAGATTTTTTCATGTAGAGGGAGGGAAGCCTGCTGTGTGTAATTGGCATGAAGGAGATTTTATAACTACATTTAGGCTAAAGTAATTTGGCACCAGTGAAGATTTTCTCCCAGTGCAAATAGCAGCTTCAGAAGAAGGCTTTCCCTCAAGACTGCACCAGGGGAGGAAAGAGTTAAATCCCCCCTTCCCCATCTGATGCAATCCTGATGATTATCAGATTCCTCCAGTTTTGCATTTTAAAAACCATGTATGTTAAATACAAATATGCATTTAACATCACATCTAGTTTTGCCCTTTGTCTCAACACCCTTCTATGGACTGTCTTGTACTGATCATTAGAAGCTGGATGGAAAGAGATCTCTGAAAAGCACAAGCAAGTAAAGGATAACACTTGCTCTCAAGATGCATGCATGTCTGAATGCCAGCAGGGACACCTCACCCACTCAGCCACCCACATGCAAACTGAAATATGGACACAGTGAATACCAGTCACAGTACACATTCCTCCAGGCAATATGCTCTTGAGCACACATCCCTCTGTTTACTTCCTGAACGCACAACCTTAGAGAGAGAGAGAGAGAGAGAGAGAGAGAGAGAGACTATTCTGATATCTTTATCCTCAGGCTTTGCATGTCTTTGCAATACACAATCTCCAGAACATTGATTCCATCCACAAATTCATGCCATCTTTCCAACAGTTGGCACTGTTTGTGCAGGTGTGGGTGAGCTAAAGCTTTCAACTTAGCTGTCCAAATTCATTTGTTCAGAGGCTCTAAAGCTGTTCGCAGAAAAAAAAGCTCCAATGCCACTACAAGGAACATTTAAAAGGTCCCTTGTTGAGCATTTTCAGGGGCATCAGTTCCAGTTAAGGCACACCCTTTATCAGAGATGAGATATTTAGGTTGCAATCCTATGCAGGTTTAAACAGAAAAAAGTCCTAGAACTCCCAGCATCCCTCCAGCCAGCCATGCTGCCTTGGGCATGCTAGGAATTGCAGGACATTTTTTTCTGCCTAAACATGTATAGGATTGCACCCTTAGTGTTTTCTCGTGCCATGGAAAATACTGAGACCTTCTGCAGACTACAGTCTGCAATGGCCTTCCCCAACCTGGTGCTGTTCCATAATCTGCAGCCAGCATGAATAATGGCTGTATTGGCTGGGGATGGTAGGAACTGTAGCCCAACACATCTGAAGGGCACTAGGTTGGGGAAGGCTGCTCTATGATATAGGCAGATCCTTAAAAGAGTCTTGTTGCTACTGGAATGTGGACAAAACATTTGTGCATGCCACATGTAGATGTCCTGAATCTTCCTGGCATTGAAATCTGAAATATCCTCACAAACCCAGTGATGACATCAGGGCTGGCCCAAGGCATCCTGTTGTCCCAAACAGGCAAACCTTTGCAGTGCCGTGCAGGAGGCTAAGGTGCAACTCGTGGATCACATGCTACTCTGCTGGGGCCCCTGAAAACATCGCTGCCCCAAGTGATTGTTCTTGGGTAGCTTGTAGAGGTGGGATGGCCCCCTACATGTGTACAAATAAGGTAACCTGAATATTACTCACAATGAGCCCAGTTTATGTGCTATGTTGTAGCTTGTTAGTATGTCTGCAGCAATAACATGTTTTGTGGCTTTTTGCCCTGGAATATGCTGCATATGTGGCATGGATTGAATGGCTAGATATATGATGTGAGGAAGCCAGCAGTTAACCAGAGGGAAGGGGGAACATGAATTGTAAGCTACTGTTTTCTTGAAATTTACCTCTTTTCTTCATTTCATCTGATCTAGGTTGTGGTTGTTTGGGTAGTTATAATAGAACAGAGTTACACTCTCTGGTATTATGCATTTGTTTTGTCAAATGCCTGTAAGGCACTGGTTCTTCTGACACACACATATGTAATCTCAGACACACACAGACACACAGAGACACAGACACAGTCACTCACACACATGTACATTTTACTCAAAACAGACACCTGCAGTGCTCAGATTACCATGTTCATATTTCTTCCAAACGTCTATCACTTCACCTGCCACTTTGCTCCCAGGCTGGATTTCAGCGTGACTTCTTTTTTCCATTAAAGACAGCAATAACTAAATTGGAAAATGGCTAGGCATACGTGTACGGGGTTTCCCCCTCACCACTCTATAATAATTCTAAAATATAATAGCGTGCACGTGCACCCCCCCACACATAATACAGATTGTATTCTAATACAACATTTTCCCCTGTTTTGTGACTGAAGCCTGGAGAGGACCCATTTTCCTGAGAATCCAGATCCCCTATTTTATCCCCATGAAGCCTACTGCCTTCGTAACCCAAAGGCACTCTGGTTTCTTTAAA
This sequence comes from Heloderma suspectum, assembly GCF_057233095.1. Lineage (NCBI taxonomy): Eukaryota > Metazoa > Chordata > Lepidosauria > Squamata > Helodermatidae > Heloderma > Heloderma suspectum. The sequence goes on along the minus strand of NC_139459.1, from coordinate 266,856,045 downwards.
CTGCTGAAACAAACAGATTTTCTCCCATAGCCCTTTCACATTGCATAGCAGAGGTGAAGCTCATCCTTTCTCACCGAGAGCCTCTTTTTATTATAATAATTTGCATTGCCATAGCAACTAGACTCCAGCCGTGAAGGGGAGGGGGCTGTTTGAGAAACCTGTAAGTTTGAGAAACCTTTGACAGGTGAGGGATTGGGTGCTCCCCCCCACCGCCCCAGTTCTGCAAGAGCGGTTTTATGTGCTTTTGTTTTGCTAAAAGTCTCTGTGTTGTTTTGCTGAGCAGCATTGCACTGAAAGTCTTCTTGATATCTAGGTCAAATACTCCCTGGGGGGTGGGGGAGTTCTAGTACCATGTGAAGCTTCCCCACTAAAGTGGGATGGGGAAACTCGAGACATGATGACATCACATCACACATTTTGCATTGCTTGACATTATGAGGGAGAAGACATGGAGCTGCTGTATTCAATGGGTAGCCATGTGTTAGCTGTAACATGTACTTCTGGCCTGATCACTGTGCACATAATACAGAGAAGGTGTGTTGATATACCCAACAATCAAGCTTGGTAGGATTTTTTTTAAAACATATCACACCCTTTCTGGGAGGAGCTCATAGCCTCACAGCAATCCTGCATGGAGATTAGTTTAAGAAAAAACAAACAAGAATTTTGTGGCACCGTATAGCCTAACAACTTTATTCTGGCATAAGCTTTCATGGACACAGTCTACTTCATCTGATGCATGAAGTGTTACCTTCAAATTGGCAGATCATACTTGCTGGTTGGGGAGAGGTAAACTGTGTTGTCAGATGGAATTGAAATGCAAAAAGTACAGACAGTGATGATTGCCAACAGCCATTCACAAAATGTTGTTGGGTGATAACTTGTGTATCATTGCAATAGTGAGCCGATTAACACATGTAGTGTGTTAGTTTAAGAAAGACTGTTATGTGACCTAGATAGAAGAGTGAGTGGAGATTTGAAACGGGATTTTCCATGACCAACCCTAGCACTGCACCACCCTGGATCAAAGCAGGCATGGTAGAAATATAGATACATGGTAGCAGTAAGCAAGGTTGAAACTTGCAGAGGCATTGGTGATCTCCATGGGAATTAAATTATTGTTATCTTTCCTTCCACCCACCTGCCCTCCTACCCTAACCAGGTACCGGAGCCCATTGTGGAGAAATTGTCATAGAATGATTCTCACATCCCCCTCTCCTGCTGCTGGGGAGGCAGATGCGATTAAGACAAAAAGCAAAAGAGGAGGAGGAAAAAAAGTATTTAAGATTTAAAGAAATGGATTGGTGGCCCCTCCACGGAGGAGAAATGAAAAATTTCTTTTTCCTCATCCAAATTAAGCCCTTGGCCCACTGGGTGCATGGGATATTAATAGTCCTCCTCATAACAGGCAAAGAATAATGCTTGGGTTCCCTAGGACAGCCAGCAAGTACCCAGCCTCAGTCCCTGCTCCATCGTTATTGTAGCTACCTTAATGCTTCCAGAAGGGTCTCCTTTTTTTCAAATCCTGCTCAATGCCAGGCCTGGCTGTCATGTGACCCAGAATGATGGTTTCCAGCAGGGGCCCTTTGTGTGTGGGTTTGCTTTGCTACATAGATTTCAAAGAACACTTTGCTTCTGTTCCTCACCCCCCCATTGCTTCCCTATTTGACTAAAGATTCATATTCAGACACAAATTGCCCTCGTCCTTCCACCCTATCAGGAAAATCAATTATTCACCATTCTCCACAGAGGCCCTGGAGCCCCGTTCCCGCTTATTCCTTTCCTGTGTATATATATTTGCTGGAAAAGAGATTGCTCTTGATAGTTGTTATTTCTTTTAATCTGGACTGAATAAATTTGGATGAAATATTATCAGATACAAAAGAGTATGACTATTAACTGACAAAGTGGAAGTTTTGTGCAGGGAAGCAGAGGAGGAGAGTGCCTCTGTTCCATCTCTAAAATATGGGCCTATAGAGGCACGGATGTGCAAACAGCACAGTGGAGGTATAATGCCTCTGGGTATTTCAAACATGAGACTAGGTATATATGGATTTTGTTAAATCCATTCCATCCACATTTTGCAGATTGTCAGGCATCTTTCATTCTCTCATCCACCCAGTGACGGAATCAGGGTTTTTTTTAACCAGAATTTTCTATTGCGCTAATTTGCATTAGCACTAATGCACACTCGTGCACTTGTCCTAATGCACACTTGTACAAAAACTCTAAGCCACATTAGTTAATGCAAATTAGTGCTAGTGGAAATTAGTGTTAATGCAAATTGGCACAAATCCCTCCCTCTGCCCCCCCCAAGTGAAAAACCAGTCCTCAAGTGTGTGGAATCCTCATGACCCGGGAAAAGCTGGTCCGCTGTGGAATCCACAGGTGGGATTCAAAGAAATCTGAACTCATTTGAATCTTCTGCAGATTTCTCTGACATCCCAATATGGGACAAATTCATACCTACTGCTATGGGGTCTGAGAATGTTTCCTTCCCTCTCATTCCTACCCATCAGTAGTGTGATCAGTTTTGAAGTACAGGAGCATGAACGTCCCCATAGCCCTGGGCCCAAAGAGAGCCCAAAAATTCAGGCAGTGGCGTTGGCTCCATATCAACAAACCAGTTTTTATCTTCTCCAGAAGCAGGTCTTTTGTAAAGCTTATGGGTCTTAATTCCCCATTCAAGACCAAGCCACCTGAAAATACTTTGCACTACAACAGGGAACAACATGTTGCGGCTGGGAAAGTTCATTTTCCTTAGCTACTGTGAGGATTGCAGCTAAGCCTAAGAGAAGTAAGTGTGTGTGTGTGTGTGTGTGTGCATGTGCGTGTGCGTGTAGATGGTCTCAGCATCCCTGCCGATCAGAAAGGCCCCGTGCTGCATCCCTGTGAGCCCTGCCTCCACTACACTACTGTTCTTACCTCTCCCTAGAATGCTAGGCAGCAGCATCTCTGATTACTAGAATAAGCACACATGAGCCCCTCTTCCACCTTTCCTGGGCAGCAGGATGTGGATCTCTAGACACTGTAAAGGAGAAGCAGACTTCTCTTGGGCTGCTCTCACAGTTTAATCTAAGCCATGCCAAGGTTTATCCTTTGAACCTGTTTTTAGTTTCTGGACCCATGAAATAATAAAGAGTACGTCTGACCATGCAGAGAATGCCTTTTCACAGTACTCACACCTATACATCTCAGATTAGGAGGAAGGGCTTGAAGGGCAGAGCTTGTAAACCCTAGGCAGGTCTGAGCCCCAGCACTTCTTATTTTAAGCACTGACTACTATCAGTCCTGCCTTAGTTTCCCTAGGTCAGGGGTGGTCAACTTGTGGCCCTCCAGATGTTTTGGCCTACAGCTCCTATCAGCCCTAGCCACTTTAGCCAATGGTAAGGGATCGTGGGAATTGTAGGCCAAAACATCTGGAAGGCCACAGGTTGACCACCCCTGACCTATGTGAAGCAGAAAGCATACTGGGAGCTCTGAACATCTTGAGATTCATCAGGAATCTTAAGAACTTGTTGGTTCTATGGAGTTAAAACATTCTGAGTTGACTAGCTTGTTGCAGTTCAACACCCTGTAAACCTAACCAGTAAGCTCGCTGAGTCCCAATTATGGTTGAATGAACAAGATATTTATTACAGGAGGTAAAAGGCATAATAAAAATGGGTTTGCAATTAGAGTGTGCAAGCAAGTTCCCCTGACACAAGAATCAAAGTAATCCTAAGTGCAGAGTTTTGCCAGACGGCAGATCTGCAGCAGTTTCTCCAGCAGAAAATCTACTGCCCCCAAAACCCCTCCGGCCCTGGAGGGGAGGGGAAGCCATCAGGAATAGGAAAACAATACTGGCAGGGGAGAAACAGCCACGCCTGTGGCTTCCATGGAAATTACACTGCCAGCAACCAATCAGAAAACCCACACATGCTACAACCCAGACCACCCACCAACACGATCAGACAACAAGGCTCCGCCATCAGCTGCGTTCACCACTCACACACATACATGATCCCTAATGAATAGGCAAAGGGGCAAAAGCACTGGTAGTAAGCTGGCTTTGCTGTGGCACACCTGGTAATACATCCCCATACATGTCTTGGATGTTGCTGAATCCTATGTGGAGCCTGTTTAAAAAATAAAATAAAAATTATATATCTCTATATCTATATCTATACCTATATATCTCCCACCTTAACCCATAGGAAAACAGAGGCCCTGGACACACAGGACCTCTACACTGCTACCCCCGCCCCCACAGCTGCATACATGCAAGTCATGCTACAAAGCCACAAAGAACAATTTCAGGCATTAAAAAAGGGCAGGTGTTTTTTGTAATGCCTTATGTTGTTGGGGTGGGCCATAAAAATTCAGGATGCACCACAGGAGAACTGGCTTACTGCTAATGCCTTTGCCCCTTTGGCTGTTTGTTAGGCAGTGTTTTGTGTGTGCGCGCACATCTGAGTGAGGGAGGGAGAGAGAGAGTGTGGTGACATTGCTGGGAGGGCCTGTATACAGTTTAATGGCGGTGTTTTTGTTGTCTGTTTGTATTGGTGGGCAGGCTGAGGGTGTAGAATGTGTGGGCGTCCTGATTGGTTGGGAGATGTGCAAAAGAAACCCCACCTACCTGCCCTGGTAACACACAAGCAGCCCAGAGCAGACAGCCAACCAGTTTCACAAACAAACACCCACCTCAGGAAACCCATCAGGCATGCTTCCCTAGCCAGCACTGGGATCAGCCAGCCAGGGCAGTAATCTCATGCACAGGGGATACTGTGGGTGCCCCCTGAGCAGGTGAAGCGGGTTTGCTGGGGTGAGAAGGGAGTAGAAGGCCCAGCAAAGCAAGCAAAGAGAAGGGCGGAAAGGGCGCTCAGCGCCAGTAAGGAGAGGGGCGCTTGTGTCAAGCCCACATGCACACCGGGGAGGGTGTCCAGGATTGTGCTGGGTGTGCCATGTTCCATAACTTGGCCCTGAGATGGAGGAACCCTCTTGAGGTGGGCAGCCCTGGCCAGGATGCTCTGGTGATCCCATTGGCTGGTGGGTAGGAAGGGCATGCTAACCAGGGCCAGGATCTCTGGCCCATGCTAGCACATGATGGTGTGGCTGAGGAATTATTATTTGGCCCATGAGGTGTGTCCATGAGGACAGGGTTTGGATTTGCTGATCCCCAACAGATCACTGAATCCCAACGCGGGGCTGATGGGGGGGGCAGGGAGATACGATTGCTGTGCTAAGCACTCACGCATGTAGGCCCACCACCATCTCTCCTTTTCCAGTGCACAGCCCTGTCCTCCGACCCCTTGGCTTGCCCTGGCTCTCACCAGAGGTGCATTTGGCCCCACTCACTGCTCCTCCCGTTTTGCTCGCTGACTCCCCCGCCCCCTGGCCTTGTCCGTGTCCTCCTCCCTCATGGGCCTTCCTCCTCCTCTTCATTATGGGATCCTCCTTCTCAGGAGACTTGGGAGTCCACCCCTGGGCTATGTCTTGCCCCATCCCAGCCCCTCCCCCACCCCAGTGGTAGCCACATCTCCCCTTACAAGGCCAGCCAGCCCCAGCCAGCCAGCATGGCTAATGATCAAGGATGTTGGGAGTTATAGTCCAAGCTATCTGGAAAGGGTGGAAATGTCTCTGGCTCTGACGGTGAAGAAAGGCAACATACACTTCAATGATACCAACTCAGACGTCAGGGGATATTACTGAGCAACACTAGGCCTCTGTAAGGAAAGTAAGAAGCATGTGGATGGTTGTCAAATCCCGCACTCCCCCTCCCGCCACCAGGAGGGCTCCTGTGCCTTGGGCAATGGCTAGATATACAGCCAGGTGTGAGGAGCAGAGTGCATTTTGAGAGCGAGGTATGAACTACTGCACCAGTGACATAGCTGTCTGTTATGGGGTTTGGAAAGGTACAGGCTCCTGGCTGAAGGGAGCTGTTTGCCACCACACCTGGAGTAGACGGGAGCCTCCTGGTCACTGTTGTCTGCAGACATATTGGCCAGCCTCTGCCTCCAGGGGCAACTTGATCGATACCTGTTGGGCAGCAGCCTGTGGAGAGAAGTTAGAGGTGTGTGTGGGGGGACAGATAGCAGCTAGCAGGAGGCAAGAGCTGCCGCACCTTGTATGAGCGCTGTCATGCCTCAGCAGTGTGTGGTTGAAGTGAAGGGAGTAGGAATGTTGCTACCCGAATGTGGAACCTGGCGCTCATGCATCAGCCTCCCCCTCTGCAATGCGGGGAGAGAGGGAGAAGGCAATGTGTTGCTCATCCTCCCGTCCTCTAGGGGGTTGTGGTGGGCCTCTGGGGGTGATGATAGCTTGCATGGCTTTGAGCATCCAGGCTCTGATTCTGCAGAACACAAATGGGGATGGATGGTTAGCCAGCAGCCTCAGTGGTTAGAGTGGAGTGCCTGGTCATGGGCCATGCAGGGCACGCCAGAAGATTTCTAACACACAGTGTTAGCAGACTGCACTTTGCCATGTCCACGCACTTGGCAAAGTGGGGGTGGCAATTTCAGAAGTTTGCCATAGTGGCATGTGCTCCCCCCTCTCCCCCCTTACCTGTGTGTGTGTGTGGGAACTCTGTAGGAAAGGGGTGTGGCTTACATGCATATATGTGTGGAACATGCCTAGGCTACTGGTGGGAGGGAAGTGTCTTATGGCAGTCACCTGGGGCAATACAGGTAATACACAGTGTGCTTTCTCCACAGTTTCCCATCACCAGAATTTCCCCTTGTCAGCTCTAAGTGTGCATGACATGAAGCCAGAGAGACAGATCCTCACACCACACAAGCAGTTATTTGAGTTAGGTTCTTGCTGTGTGGGGTTTCTATACTGGTGGTGGTGTGCTGTGACTGGGTGTCTGGATTTACACTGCATCCTGAGCTCAGTCATTCCAGTGTAGGGCTGGGGGCAGATTTTCTGAATTTCTGATTTCCCCCTCTCATTTAAGTAAATGGGAGGTAATTTTGTCACACCTTGACCTGGTGTAACTTTACATCATCAAATTGGATGGAAAAATGGAATGGGAATGGGGAGCGGTCGGATGCAACAACTCTCTACCCACCCACGCTCTGTCCCTTTTTCAGCCCTTCTCTGGCAAATCTTCCGCAGTGGAGCAGATCTGCTGGCTGAGTGTAGTGTTGGTGGGTGGGCAGAGATCTGCTGAGGAGACCCAGTTTCCACTAGTCGGAGGGGGGCTTCTGCCTCATCCTAACTCCCTCCAGCCACAGGATTGCACTGAAAATCAGTATCTAATCTGGCACTATCTGTCCTTTAACAGTATTTTCACACATGACTCTCAAAACAGCTCTGAGCCTCTCATGAACCATTTGAATCTTGTTAATGCAAAGTATAAAGAAGAGGAACAGAGCCAAGTTTCAACAGAATTTACATACTAGCCTGTGTAGTTTCCCCTTCATGGATGACTGCCTTGTTGTGGCGAAGGGCCTTGCATAACTCAGTGAAGCCATAAGCTATGCCGTGCAGGGCCACCCAAGATGGACAGGTCATGGTGGAGAGTTCTGACAAAATGTGGTCCACTGGAGAAGGAAATGGCAACCCACTCCAGTATTCCTGCCAAGAAAACCCCATGGAACATATCACAAGGCTAAAAGTTATGACGCCGGAAGATGAGCCCCTCAGGTCAGAAGGTGTCCAATATATTACTAGGGAAGCAGAGGGTATTTCCATGTAGCGCCAGAAAGAGTGAAGCGGCTGGGCCAAAGCTGAAAGGACACTCAGCTGTGGATGTGTCTGGTGGTGAAAAGCAAGTCTGATGCTGTAAAGAACAATATTATTTAGGAACCTGGAATGTAAGATCAATGAATCAAGCTAAGCTGGAGGTGGTCAAACATGAGATGGCAAGACTGAACATCGACATCTTGGGAATCAGCGAACTAAAATGGACAAGCATGGGCGAATTTAATTCAGGTGACCATTATATCTACTACTGTGGGCACGAATCCCTTAGAAGAAATGGAATAGCTCTCATAGCCAATAAAAGGGTGGGAAAAGCAGTACTGGGGTACAATCTCAAAAACGATAGAATGACCTCAGTACGAATCCAAGGCAAACCATTCAGCATCACAGTAATTCAAGTCTATGCCCCAACCACTGAGGCTGAAGAAGCCGAGGTCGATCGGTTCTATGAAGACCTACAACACCTTCTAGATCTAACACCAAAAAAAGATGTCCTCTTCATCATAGGGGATTGGAATGCTAAAGTAGGAAGTCAAGAAATCACCCGGATAATAGGCAAGCATGGCCTTGGTGTACAAAATGAAGCAGGACAAAGGCTAATAGAGTTTTGTCAAGAGAACACTCTGATCATAGCAAACACTCTTTTCCAACAGCACAAGAGGCGACTCTACACATGGACATCACCAGAGGGTCAGTATCGAAATCAGATTGATTATGTCCTTTGCAGCCAAAGATGGAGAAGCTCCATACAGTCAGTAAAAACAAGACCTGGAGCTGACTGTGGCTCAGATCATGAGCTGCTTCTTGCAAAATTTCAGCTTAAATTGAAGAACGTAGGGAAAACCACTAAACCATTCAGGTATGACCTCAATCATATCCCTGATGAATATACAGTGGAGGTGAGGAATAGATTTAAGGGATTAGACCTGATAGACAGAGTGCCTGAGGAACTATGGACAGAGGTCGGTAACATTGTTCAGGAGGCAGCAACTCAATCCATCCCAAAGAAAAAGAAATGCAAGAAAGCAAAGTGGCTGTCTGATGAGGCTTTACAAGTAGCTGAGGAAAGAAGGGAAGCGAAAAGCAAAGGAGAAAGGGGAAGATATATCCAACTGAATGCAGAGTTCCAGAGAATAGCAAGGAGAGACAAGTAGGCCTTCTTAAATGAACAATGCAAAGAAATTGAGGAAAACAACAGAATGGGAAGGACTAGAGATCTCTTCAAGAAAATCGGAGATCTCAAGGGAACGTTTTGTGCAAAGATGGGCATGATAAAGGACAAAGAAGGCAGGGACCTAACAGAAGCAGATGAGATTAAGAAGAGGTGGAAAGAATACACAGAAGAACTCTACAGGAAAGATCTGAATGTCCCTGATAGCCATGAGAGTGCGGTCACTGACCTTGAGCCGGACATCCTAGAGAGTGACGTCAAGTGGGCCTTAGGAAGCATTAGTAACAACAAAGCTAGTAGAGATGACAGTATTCCAGCTGAGCTATTTAAAATCCTAAAAGATGATGCTGTTAAAGTGCTGCACTCAATATGCCAACAAATTTGGAACACTCAACAGTGGCCACAAGACTGGAAAATGTCAGTTTACATTCCAATTCCAAAGAAGGGCAATGCCAAAGAGTGTTCAAACTACCGTACAGTTGCGCTCATTTCACATGCCAGCAAGGTGATGCTCAAAATCCTACAAGCTAGGCTTCAGCAGAATGTGAACTGAGAACTACCAGAAGTACAAGCTGAGTTCTGAAGAGGCAGAGGAACTAGAGATCAAATCGCCAACATTTGCTGAATCATGGAGAAAGCAAGAGAACTCCAGAAAAACGTCTATTTCTGCTTCATTGACTACGCTAAAGCCTTTGATTGTGTGGATCACAACAAACTGTGGCAAATTCTTAAAGAGATGGGAGTACCAGACCACCTTACCTGTCTCCTGAGAAACCTGTACGAGGGTCAAGAAGCAACAGTAAGAACCAGACATGGAACAATCAATTGGTTCCAAATTGGGAAAGGAGTACGACAAGGCTGCATATTGTCACCCTGCTTATTTAACTTATATGCAGAGTACATCATGAGAAACGACGGGTTGGATGAATCACAGGTCGGAATTAAGATTGCTGGGAGAATTATCAACAATCTCAGATACGCAGACGATACCACCCTAATGGCAGAAAGCGAAGAGAATCTCAAGAGCCTCTTGTTGAGGGTGAAGTGAAGAGTGCAAAAGCTGGTTTGAAACTCAACATTTAAAAAAACTAAGATCATGGCATCTGGCCCCATCACTTCCTGGCATATGGAAGGGGAAGAAATGGAAGCAGTGACAGATTTTATTTTCTTGGGCTCCAAGATCACCACAGACGGTGACTGTAGCCATGAAATTAAAAGATGCTTGCTCCTTGGGAGGAAAGCTATGGCAAACCTAGACAGCATAGTAAGAAGCAGAGACATCACCTTGCTGACAAAGGTCCGTCTAATCAAAGCTATGGTTTTCCCAGTAGTAATGTATGGCTGTGAGAGCTGGACTATAAGGAAGGCTGAGCGCCCAAGAATTGATGCCTTCGAACTGTGGTGCTGGAGAAGACTCTTACGAGTCCCCTGGACTGCAAGGAGGTCCAATCAGTCAATCCTAAAGGAAATCAACCCTGAGTGCTCATTGGAAGGACAGATAGTGAAGCTGAAGCTCAAATATTTTGCCCACCTAATGCAAAGAGAAAACTCTCTGGAAAAGACCCTGATGCTGGGAAAGACTGAAGGCAAAAGGAGAAGGGGATGGCAGAGGATGAGATGGCTAGATAGCATCACTTATGCAATGAATATGAACTTGAGCACACTCCGGGAGAGAGAGGAGGACAGGAAAGCCTGGCGTGCTATGGTCCATGGGGTCACGAAGAGTCGGACACGACTTAACGACTGAACAACAACAACAACAGTGTAGTTTTCCATTAGCATTATACGTGAAGGAAATGCAAACGCCAATTTAAGCCTCCCCTCTGAAAATACCGTAGCATTCCATTTTACCGTAATGAGAACTTGCCTTGGCGCTACAGCTAGCAATGGCAAGATTCCTGCTGCAAATCTTACTTTCCAGGCAATACATATAACCATACCTTCACAGCGTGTCCCATCTCTTCCTTTGCCTCTCCTAAGTGCCAGTGAGAGGTAGTTTCTACTTAGTAAGTTATCTGATACGTGCATCATTGATGACCTTTCTCAGCTTGGCCAGCATCAGTAAATCAGATGACCATTCTCAGTTTTGGCAGCGTGCATTCCAAACTCTAGTATAGCTGAGGAGGCTCAATTCAGCAAAAGCCAAGCTGTTTTAGGGACTAGCAGGGCACCTCTCTCCACAGGAAGAGGACTTTGCTCAGGTCAAGGTTGAAGATGCTGCTGCGTTGGCTATCTGATTGAAAAGTTGCTACCTATTGCTACCTATGGAGGGGAGAACATGACATGTGACTTCAGTTTTCACCTCAGCTTTAATGTTGCCATCAGAGGTCAGCGGAGTTGGGCCTGTGCGCATGTGGGACACATGGCTTGCACAACAGGGCTTTTGCAGTTTCAAAAATAATCCCAAATGAGCTAAAATGCTCATTTCTGGAATGGGGCAGCTCAGTGGAGCTCACAGAAAGGAGCTCTGCTGACCTGTCCTAATCCAGAAAAGAGTGTTTCTGCTGGTTTCCAGGGGTTACTTTTAGAAGCGCAAAAGCCCTGCTGTGCAAGTGGTGGGTGCCACAAGTGTAATGGAACCCACGCAGGCAGAGTGGCCCTGTTGGATATTCCCCTTAGCATCTACAAATCTACCAGGATTTGAATAGCATGCACCTATCTGTGGAAGCCTCCTGTAAGGGCTATGCTCCATAGTTTACCACTACTTGGATAGCATGGTGGCATCATGAATCAGCACCTTTTTGGCAAATGTTAAAGAGCTCTGCTTTTTAAAAATAAAGTAACCCTTGCTTCTTTGTAGTGTAGGAGTGCACAGCCCACAGTTCATGGGCCACATGTGGATTTGGAAGCATGTCATGGAGCCCCATGCACATAGCCCGACAGCGCATAGTTGTTGTTGTTCAGTCGTTCAGTCGTGTCCGACTCTTCGTGACCCCATGGACCATAGCACGCCAGGCCTTCCTGTCCTGCGCTCTCTCCCAGAGCGTGCTCAAGTTCATATTCATTGCATCGGTGATGCTATCTAGCCATCTCATCCTCTGCCGTCCCCTTCTCCTTTTGCCTTCAGTCTTTCCCAGCATCAGGGTCTTTTCCAGGGAGTTTTCTCTTCGCATTAGGTGGCCAAAATATTGGAGCTTCAGCTTCATTATCTGTCCTTCCAATGAGCATAGTTAAACTATGGCATTTACTACCACAAGATGTGGTGATGGCCACCAATTTGGGCGGCTTTAAAAGGGGGTTAGACAAATTCCTGGAGGAGAAGGCTATCAATGGCTACTAGGCTCGATGGCTCTATGCATTCTCCAGTATCAGAGGCAGTATGCCTGTGTACAGCCGTTATTGGGGAACAAGGGTGGGAAGGTGCTGTACTCATGCCCTGCTTGTGGTTCCTGGTCAACAGCTGGTTGGCCACTGTGTGAACAGAATGCTGGTTTAGATGGACCCTTGGTCTGATCCAGCAGGGCTCTGCTTATGTTCTCATTTTCTTATGCTTCTCCCGCATTCCTCCCCACATCCAATCAGCATCTCTGCTTCTGCACCACTAATGGTGATGCAGAAGCAGCAATGCCTGTTGGGGTGCCAGGTCTCCCCTTTCCAGTGACCCGGAAGCAGATGGAATCACTGCTTCTGCTCTACTGATGGCAACACAGGAAAAGTGCTGCTGGTCAAAGTCTCTGAGGAGGGGAGGAGGCAGGAACCCCAAAGTAACCTTACCCCCACCCACCCAGCAATTTTGCTGCAGGATCTCTGGGATGGGGGCAAGGTTAAAGCCTCTCCCCTCGCCAGTGTCTGTGTTTGTATGTGTGAATGGGTTCGCAGTCCCGATTGACATGGACTGACTGACCTTGAAGCCAAAACATTTGTGTACCCCTGTTGTAGAGCATTACTTCCCTAAGCTATCAGAATACTGTGGGTGCGCTAGCCTAATAAATGAACGACTTAGGTAGTGGCTTCTTTTCTTTTTTTTTAACATCCATTTCCAACAAAGAGAGAGGTGCTGTGAAGTGGTCACAGTGGTCAGGATCATAGTGTGATGCAAAATGTAAGGCAGGTGGCGGGTAGGGAGATATAGGGCTTCTTCACATGGAGCTTTTATCCTGCTATTGAGATTGGTTACTCATGGAAGTTTGCGGGTCCTTTAGAACAGTGGTCCCCAACCTTTTTGGCACCAGGGACTGGTCTCGTGGAAGACAATTTTTCCATGGACTGGGGGGGGGGGATGGTTTCACTGGCGGACTTCTGGCCGCTGGGACACAAATGGTGTCCGCATAATGGACACCATTTGTGTCCCTGTTCTTTGCAGTAATAGGCTAAAGATTTACGTAGCCTATTACTTGAAGAACGGGGATGCAAATGGCGTCCGCCATGCAGATGCCATTTGCGTCCCAGTGGCCGGAAGTCCGCCAGCGGCCAGAGCTGGCCAGCAGCTCTACGGACTTGCTGCGGAGCGGAACCAGCTAGGGCTGGCGAGGATTCCGGCGGGGAGAGGGACGGATCGCCTCCCCCCCCCACGGACCCAAGATAAGGGTTTCGCACACCCCTACTGTGACCAGGTTCCTAACAGGCCACGGACTGGTACTGGTCCGCGGCCCGGGAGTTGGGGACCCCTGCTTTAGAGGATGTCATCAGTCTCCAGGGCGTCTCCCACATTAAATGACCTTTATTCCATTTTTTAAAAGAACAGAGATAATGAGCTATCGAACTGTTCCACTTGAGTTCCGCTTGAGTTCCCTTGTGAAAAGGAGAAAAAGTTGCAATAAGAGGAACTAGACCACAGCGCCATCTAGTGGCTGTATAACAAAATGTATGGAAGACTCAGATAAGGGGGAAAAGGAGGGGGGAAAGCTGGGGCGGGGGAGGAAGCATGTGTAAAGGGGTCTGTCATGATTCTCCCTTTTAAATGTGGTATTTTAGGCTGGTGTAGAGATGCTCATAAGCTCATCACTGCAGGTAGGGGGATGGAGGAGATATAGGGCATTTCTACACCAGCCTAAAACCCTGCATTTCAAATGGGGATCACCACTGACTCCCTTTACATGAGCTTCCTTCCCCATGCCCTTCTCCCCGTATCAGAATCTTCCATTATCTTTCCTTGATCTCGCTCCTCTTCTTCCCACTTTAAGTCTTTTCATGGAGGCAACTGAAGCGGAACACAATGGGGCAATTTGATAGCTCATTATCTGCAATCTATTTAAAAATGGAACAAAGGGCATTTAGTACAGGAGACGCCCTGGAGGGTCATGGCAGGCTGACGGCATCATGTAAAGAGCCCACAAACTTCCATGAGTAACCAATCCCAATCACAAGATAAAAGCTCCATGTGATGAAGCCCATAAGCTCCTCCTCTGTCTCACCAAGCTCAAATTTGTGTGTGCTTTGATTAAGCCAGAAGGAAGCACCAACCTAAGTCTGAGAAGTACAAGAATATGGACAGACTTTAGTCATCCCTGCCCAAAGCAAGGCAACTTTGTTTTGATTTGAGTAATAGGCAGATAATAACCAATGCAAAATAAGCAAGCTTATACATCCCTTTAATTTGGCAGAGTTTATATAGGATACAGAATGCAAGTTTTTGTTTCAGAAGATGGGTTACACAGTGTTACCACGCTTATTTGGGACACACGTCTCTAAACATGCCTACAGACTACCTCTAAATGTTCAGGGAGCAGCACACCCTTCCAGAACATGAAGAAATGGGCAAATTTAGTTCAAATGTGGTGCTAGGGGAACTCTTTCCCATGCAAACTGGGCTTGATGCAGCCAGACTACAAGTCACTGTCTAGCTGAGCTTGCCAACTAGCATGTATTAACTGAAATATAAGGGACCCAAGTGTGGGTAAGGTTTTGACCATTTAGTCTGAGTAGTACCCATGTAAAATACCAAAAAGGGGGCACCATGGGGACAAGATCAGAACTTTTCCAAAGATGGGGTTTTATTGCAAAAATATAACAAAAAGCAACTAAAGGCTTCACAGGAAAGGCTTTGCAGAAAAAAAATGCAAGAGGAGTAGCGGTTGTGGGAAATTCATTCTATTTAATTTATTACATTTCTATATCCCAACAGCCAAAGCTCTCTGGTTTATAAAGACTAAAAACCTTTAAAAAATCAATACTGTGTGCATAATATAAAAAACAGTTTAGCTATAAACATATAAGCAGACAGCAGTCACACACACATATCCAAACAATGCCCCATGACCTGCTTAAAAACCCACCACATGCTGCCAAATGCCTGGGGGTACACGAAGGTCTTAACCTAGCGCTGAAAAGATAACAATGTTGGTGCAAGGTGGGCCTTGCTGGGGAGTTCATTCCATAATTGGGGGGCCACTACCGAGAAGGCCCTCTCCCTTGTTGCCACCCTCCAAGCCTCCCTTGGAGGAGGCACCCGGAGGAGGGCCTTGGATGATGAGCATAGTACTGTATGGGTAGGTTCATGCCAAGAGAGGAATTCCATCAGGTATGGTAGTCCCAAGCCATGTAAGGGATGCGGGGTGGGGGTTGGAGTTGCACAGTGTGGCTTTTGGCTTCAAAGGATGTGGTGGGAAGGGAGAATTGCAGCAGGACTTTGAGGAAGCAGAAGAAAGTAAAGGTGGTGGTGGGGGGGAGAATCCTGGTCCTTCTTTATCATTCTGTCTTGAAACTGGAAGGGGGACAATGATACAAGGGAGCCAGGCAGACCCCCAACTGGTAATTCACAAACATAAGGGAAGGGAATGCGGGAATGCTCAGGAGAGGGGAAGGAGAGACTACAAACCTGAACTCATGGGTTCCCAGACGAGTTGTAGGTTTGGGTGACAAAAGACTCACAAGGGAATGGAGCTGTTCTGGAAAGGTGATTCCCAAGACAGAAGAAAGACTATTGTCTTGTGCTTGTTTTTGAAAAAGAGGTAGTGGGCTTTTAATTGGATTTTAGAGTGTGATAGATAGTGCATCTTGGACAGCACCCTTTACTTCTCAGTGCTCTAAGCAGCCAGTCAATAGGTAGATCAGTGGAGCTTGATTAGATTAGAACCTGAGTGAGGTTGGGCTTTTTACAATCTCAGGAGGTTCCTCAATAGCAGGTGGGGGTCAGTCACTTGTTCCTTGTTCAATAGAGAATGTTAGTGGGAAACATACAGCTTGATTTTGCCCTGTGCGGCTTGATACATTTCTTGCTACATTCAGACAACGTTGGAAATAGTTTGAGCCAAGGTGCTCCATGGAGGGGACACACAAAATGGCGGCAGAACTTTGTTCTCTGGCAACAGTGGCGTGATTTTATTTTCATTTTAGCATGGGGAATCTAGAGTCGTGGTAGCTGCTGGTGCTATAACCTTTTCAGTCAGCGCAGATGTTAAGTTTCAGCAATATCAGGTTTAATTGCGGCTTTTGCACAAAAATTACATTGGTGACGTTCTTTTCCTTCATTAAAATACATTATTACTGGCACATGTTGCCATTTGTGCTGGGAGACATTTCATAAGACAGAAGG
The DNA here is from genome assembly GCF_057233095.1 of Heloderma suspectum. NCBI lineage: Eukaryota > Metazoa > Chordata > Lepidosauria > Squamata > Helodermatidae > Heloderma > Heloderma suspectum. The sequence continues at coordinate 266,839,717 of NC_139459.1, read as the reverse complement.
TGCTTAATGCTTTCCACCAATGGAAAAAGTTACCATTCAGGGTGAGGTGGGGGATGGGGAGACAATGTGAAAAACAGAAGGGGGAACATGCCAAATGTTTGACTGAAGGAAACAAATGGGCACATTCTGTAACAAGGAGGGTCCCCCCCTTCTTCTGCATTCATGTTGCTCTTTCTCCTTTAAATGCCATTTCAGTGAGAATGTTTCCCTTACTGGATCTAATATGGGTTAACCATCTGAGTTTGAAAAAGCACCCCCAGTGTTTCCGCTCAGGATACTTTTTTGAATGTTTTCCCAGGGGAGGCTGGTGGCTCGTATTTCAGCGAGGTGGTAATTCCACTCTGGTTTTCAGTCAGAACCAGTCAGAACTCTAAAGGAGCTATCCAAGGCATTGAACCCAGTTCAGAGATAGGGTTAAGCACTTTGGATAGCTCCTTTAGAGTTCTGACTGGTTCTGACTGAAATGCAAACTGCCCCACTGACATCAGACCCACCAGCCTCCACTGCATCTTCCTCACTCCTGCCTAAGGAGCTAGAATATGGGAAACCAAGGGCTGATCTACATTGCGCCTGCCATCGCAATGAATTTGGTGTCCCATCGGGTTAAACGCTCTCACATTAAAACGTGATTATTCATACTCCCCCATTTCCCCCATTGCAGTGCTTCATCGAATGCGCAAGCTCTGTTCACACTCGAGCACTGTACTGTTTTCCTGCTGTTTTCCTGCGCGCGCTTGTCTGATCTCAGATGCTAAGCGGGGTTGGCCCCGGTCAGTAGTTGGATGGGCGACCGCCTGGGAATCAGGCTTCCTGCATTGAGCAGGGGGTTGTATCCCTTCAAATGAGACTAAGTTTTTCCCCCTCCTATCCCCCACTCAGGATGTTTCTTTTTAAATTAAGGCGTTATATCCTCGCAGAATTGGGGCTTCTCTGCCATGTTTTTTTTTCTAATTGAGGCATGATCTTCGAATCTTCGAAGTTGTGAGGCTTCGAAGATCATGCCTCAATTAGAAAAAAAAACATCTTGGAGAAGCCCCGATTCTGCGAGGATAATGCCTTAATTAAAAAAAAACACATCCAGAGCGGGGGATAGGAAGGGATAAAACTTAATCTCATTTGGAGGGATAGAAATCCCCCTGCTCAGTGCAGGAAACCTGATTCCCAGGCAGTCTCCCATCCAAGCACTGACCAGGACCGACCCCGCTTAGCTTCCGAGATCAAACAAGCGCGCGCACATCCAGCCCTTTGCTTGTTGCTGAGGAAACAGGGGCTGCTGAGGAAGCTATGTGATCAGTAGCCGGAAGAAGACATGGGGCCGTCGAGAGCTGTGATTGGACAGGAGGGAAATACAAACACCGCCGCATATGGACAGGCGGGGGAGGGGACTACGACCGGATACGGTAGCGAAGGTGGAAAATCAGAGCACATTAAGGGGAAATACTGGGATATTAGGGTATTGAAAGCGGGAACACGGAAGTGGGAAATTCCGGTTCCAATTCGAGGCGGGTACTGTGTAGTGTGAAGGCGGGCAGTGAAACCTCATTGGTAACGGAAAAAGTCGGTAAGTGTAGATCCAGCCCAAGATTCAAATCCCCGTCAGCCATGAAGCACACTGGGTGGCCTTGGGCAAGTCATTCACACTCAGCCTAACTTACCTCACGGGGCTGTTGCATGAAGCCCCTTGCAGGAAGGGCAGGATACCAATGTAATGTGTATGTAAAACATCCAGTTTTTCTCAATGTCCTCCTCTCTCAGGCTTTCCCAGCATGGCACCCACGAACACCACAACACTCATGAAGCCCTGCTGAACAACCCGTGAAGCTCTCCTGCCCCTTCCCGTTGTCACCCATTTTTAAATACTTTTTTTTTCAGAGCAGCTAGGTGTGCTGCACAGCCAGCTGAGGCCCCACCCACCCATCACCTTCATTTCCTCAAAGTGCCTCTGGGCCTATGTGAGATCCCAAATGGGCCCAAAGGCACTCTGAGGAAATGAAGGTGGTGGGTGCTGGAGCCTTGGCCAGTGCTACATTGTGCAGCACATCTGCCAGCTACCCTGATTTTTATTTTTATTTTTTTTAGAAAAGAAAGAACTTGTTCATGCTACTGCCTGGTATGCTGTGGAGGAGCAACTGGGGAAGCTGGGGGCAGGGGCTGCAGAGTGACAGTCATGGGGCTGGAGAGGAAGATAAGGGAGCGATGTGCACACGACACATGTATGGTGGATGAATGGGGTGCATGCTTCTGTTTGTGTGTAAATGGATGGACAGATAGGAATGCATGGATATATATGTATGAGGGAAGGAGAGAGAGAGAGAGCTCGGGGTGATCCTGAGAGAGAGAAATGGGTTTGTTGTTGTGCTATGTGGGGTTAAATATGTGGTTTGGCATTTGGAGCTCAGACCCAACCTCTGCCTTGTATTCAGTACCTTGGGCAGGCCGTTCTGTCTTTTATGACGAGCTGAGCCCCAGTAGCAGCCATTTGGTAACAAGCCAGGCTCCCACAGCAGCCATTTTGGTGATGATTTCCATGGCACTTTCTCAAATGTCCAAATGCTCCCACAGGCCCAAAAGGCTGGGGACCCTGTCTCTTTCTCACACTCAGAGATAGGAAATGGCACTCCTTTGGGGTAGGCAATGTATTGAAGACACAGATGGAGCTACGATTTGTGATGGTAAAAGAAGTGAAAGGGCTTGGAGCAAAGGGAAGAGGTGTGGCAGCAAGAGAGATAGGACAGCACTGAAGTAGCTGTGACAGTAATGAGATGGGGATGAGCTGCAATCCTTTTTCTTAAATACTACCATCCTTCCTGAGACATTTCACAAGTAATCATAGAATCATAGAATAGTAGGGTTGGAAGGGGCCTACAAGGCCATCGAGTCCAACCCCCTGCTCAGTGCAGGAATCCAAGTCAAAGCATCCCTGACAGATGGCTGTCCAGCCTCGTCTTGAACGCCTCCAGTGTGGGAGAGCCCACTGCCTCCCTAGGTAATTGGTTCCATTGTCATATTGCTCTAACAGTCAGGAAGTTTTTCCTGATGTTCAGCCGGAATCTGGCTTCCTGTAACTTGAGCCCATTATTCCGTGTCCTGCACTCTGGATGATTGAGAAGAGATCCCGGCCTTCCTCTCTGTGACAACCTTTCAAGTACTTGAAGAGTGCTATCATATATCCCCTCAATCTTCTCTTCTCAAGGCTAAACATGCCCAGTTCTTTCAGTCTCTCTTCGTAGGGCTTTGTTTCCAGTCCCCTGATCATCTTTGTTGCCTTCCTCTGAACCCTCTCCAGTTTGTCTGCATCCTTCTTAAAGTGTGGTGCCCAGAACTGGACACAGTTCTTATTAATGCTATTATTAATATACTATTAATAAATACACCCAAAGGAGTATCAATGGCTACTAGTTGTGATATGATATCTCCAGAATCATAACATAAGAACATAAGAGCCATGCTGGATCAGACAAGGGTCCATCTAGTCCAGCATTCTGTTCACATAGTGGCCAACCATTTGCTCACGGGAAACCAGCAAGCAGGACATGAGTGCAACAGCACCCTCCCACCCATGTTCCCCAGCAACTGGTGTACTGCCTCTTACTGCCTCTAATACTGGAGGTAGCATATAGCCATCAGAACTAGTAGCCATTGGTAGCCTTCTTCTCTAGGAATTTGTCCAATCCCCTTTTAAAGCCATCCAAAGTGGTGGCCATCTTGTGGAAGTGAATTCCATAGTTTAACTATGCACTGCGTGAAGAAGTACTGCTTTAATTTGTTCTGAATCTCCCACCAATCAGCTTCATGGGATGACTCCAGGTTCTAGTATCTTGAGAGAGGGAGAAAGATGTCTCCCTATCCACTTTCTCCATACCGTGCACAATTTTGTACACCTTTATCATGTCTCCCCTTATTCCCTTTTTTTCTAAGTTAAACTATCCCAGATGATGTAACCTTTCCTCATAGGGGAGCTGTTCTCAATACCACTTGCTGGAGAACAATAGCCAGAGAGGGTTATTGCCCTCTTATTCATATCTTGCTTGGTTGGCCACTGTGGGAAACATAATGCTGGACTAGACAGACCATAATCAGACCCTGCAGGGCCCTTCTTATGTCCCATTGCCTTTAAACTTGCTTAGATTTAACCATTCTAGCATGTGGTACGTGACTTTTTTTCAGCCTAACTTCTCACATACATTTTGTTTTGTTTTTTTCTTCTTCTCTCCTACAGAGGTGCTTTCTCAATTGTTAGGAGGTGTGTGAAGGTGTTGTCAGGACAAGAGTATGCTGCCAAGATCATAAACACCAAGAAGCTCTCAGCTCGTGGTAGGTGTTGTCTGATCTTACTACATGTTAGAAAGAGATCTATCAGCCTAGACATCTTTGCTACTATGACCACCAGTTCTAGTAGCCTATATACAATGTTTCCTTTGGGTGCTGCTGTGCTTTGTTACAAGTATGTGTTTAAAAAGTCTAGATATGCTAGAATCATACATACATATATAAATGCGTGCACGTGCGTGTGTATGTATGCAGAACCACGGAGGAACAATCCCAGTTGTCTCAAGAGCTATAAACTTGATGCTGGTACCTAGGAACTTAAAATACATTGTTTCTTAGCTCTTGAACAGGGGTGGCCACATGTAAACATCTACACATGGATGAGAGCTATAGTTCCCACCAATATTGCTCTTTCATCTCCAGTTCATATTAACTGTGACCCATTTTCCAACCTCCTCACAACTAGGTGATTGCTATTTTCATTCTACAGATGGAAAACTGAGGCTCAGATAATGACTTATTCAACGCCAGCCACTGGGCCCATTGCTGAGCAAGATGTGAACTTGCGTCTTAGATCAAGGCACATAAACTAGTAATTCACACTGCCTATTTCAGTCTTTTGACCTCAAGATTTTGTGTGGTAAAGCAATTATGAAGCAGGATCCAGGCAGCGATCCTATTCCTCAGAGCGCCGTGATGGTTCTTTCTTCAGTTATGATCTAATTCAGGATGTAGTTTTCTGCATCATGGGAACTTTTCAAACCATTGATTCTAATGAAGTGGTGGAATAGCCCTTAAGATTTAAAGCACCAGCCCTTCTGATAGCTCAAAGCAAGCTTTTACTGGTTTCTCCAGGGCCTTTTAAAGGAAGTAAAATGAAGTGTTTTCTCACATAACCTTTGAGTCTTTGTCATGATACTGTTGCTAATAACGTGGCAAAGAAAGCAGAGGGGAACATTAGCAATGTAAATGAACGTTCTGGCCAACAGTAAGCTTTACATCCACAGAACTGCTTTAAGTCTCAGGCGTAAAAATGTGCATAAGAAGTGACTGATCTTTTCTCTGGGCATTATAGAAGAGTACACTGTCTTATAAATGTACACTTGTAAAGCATCAGCTATGGGCAGTATAGAAATGAAATGAAATAAATAAAATAAAACATACAAACAAACCCCAGCACAGTTAAATTTCACAGGTGAGTTCACTTGGATAGATGTCAACAAGGAGGTATTGGAGAATGTCAAGCTTATCAGCTATGGTTAATGACCATAACAGCTGGGGATGATGGCAGTTGTAGTCCAACACATCTAGAGGGCACCGGTTCAATAATCTCACTGGCTCTTCATATAGCTTCTCATTTTCCTTTCCATTTCTGCCCTGGAGAGGTGGGGGTGTCCATCTTGTCACTTAGAGAGATGGGATCTATTGGGACTTGTTTATTCTGTTAATTAATACATATGCAACATGAAATATGGCTGCTCTCAAGGTCATTCATAATACCTCCTACCATTTAAACCTATTAAAATGGTTTAGAATTGACTCTGGAAAAGATACAGTCAATCTGTATTAACGTCATCTTTTAAAAAGGTCATAACACAATTAATTAATGTGGTAGTTTTATAGACAAGTGTTCAGCCGCAAAAAAAACCCCAGATGTCTTTACCCTGTAGGAAAATAAGCAGGGAGATATATAACTAAATATCCTTCTATAAGATATTCCTCAGCCAAAGATGTAGCGCCTATGAGAGGGAGCCAGATTGCACACAATGAACCGCAAAAGGGGACTGAGGGAGTCAGAGGAGGCAAGGCGATAAACAGTCTGAGGCTGGGTCTCTGGGGTTTATGTGACAGAGATCACCAGAAAAAGTGGAGGGCAGGGAAGGCAGCTACATCTAAAAGAGCTGCATAAGCGTTGCTTCAGAGGAGGCAGAAACTGGGGATCTCTACCTGTGAGAGAAACATGATCAGCCTATGTGAGAACAACAGTTTTACATTTAAAAATGGCCAGAAAATGCTCTCCTGGAAACCACATAAGGAAATATCATTTGTGCCTAGCTGACAGGGCACGGGTGCAGAATCTCAGGCCCAGAGTCTCACTCCAGCCCTCTGGCGTTCTCCAGATGGACATGCCCCCTTCCCCAGGCCCCACCCCCTTTCAAACCCTAACCATCAATAGTTTGGTGGTATTCCGGCTTTTCTGCAGTCCCCCTCCCCCATTCTAAACGGTTGAAACATATCTCCTAAGGCTTAGTTACTGGCAGTAAAGGCTTTAAGCTACAATAGGCTGGTATTTTTGGTCTCGCCCCTTTTGTCTTTGGCCCTGCCCACCACTGCAATGCGGCTCCCAAAAGCTGCATTTCTCTGAAATGGAATTCAGCTGTTCTGCACCTCTGTGGACAGGGCCATAGATCAGTGGTTAGAGGATGTGCTCTGTGTGCTGAAAGGGGCAGGTTCTGTTTCCTGCATCTCCGGTGGAAAGAATTTCAGTGAGCAGGGCTGAGCAAGCCCTCTCTCTGAAGTCTTGGCTGCTACAAGTCAGTGTAGGCTGTACTGGGCTAGACAGACCAATGGACTGATTCAGTCTGTGGAAGTATAGTCCCAAATGTTAGTGTTGACACCCTGATTTTAAACTGAAGATCTTTTCAAATGTAAGATCAGTCCTTCAGCTAGACACGAAGGCTGGGGGTGGCGATGGCCGACAGGAAGCTCTGGCATGGGCTGGTCCATGAAGTCATGAAGAGTCGGAAGCGACTGAACAAATAAACAACAAATAGGCTTGCACCAGGCTTCACTGTGCATTCTTCAAGGTCTCCAGATCATTGGTGTACATTATATATAACTGGCACTTAAAATGCACTAAGAACCTTTGGTGTGTGCAGGAGGCCGAGAATGGCCAGGAATGTCCTTAGTCCAGCCTCATGCCCTCCAGATGTGTCTGACTGCAAATCCCATCAATCTAGCCACCATGAATGTGTTGGTTGTTGCTGTTTTTGCTGATGTCATTGGTTTTATTGTTGGCTTTTATTGCTGCTTTTATTGCTATTTTATTCTGATTATGTTTTTATCACTTTTAATATTTTAACTGTTTTTATGTATTTTATGGCTGTGAGCTGCCTTGGGAGGACTTCTGCCCTGAAAGGCAGCTGAGAAATTTTTTAAAGGTGCAATCCTGTGCATGTTTAGACAGAGGAAAGGCCTACAATTCCCAGCATTCCCCAGCGAGCCTTGCTGGCTAGGGAATGCTGGGAGTTGTAGGCCTTTTCTCTGTCTAAACATGCATAGGATTGTGCCCTAAATAAAGAAAATATATAAAACTAGTTGTAGAGGATGGGGACTGTAGTCTAACTCATCTGGAAGGCACCAAGTGTGGACAGCTGCCCTGTTCCATGTCAGTCCTCTTCAAACCAATATAGAAGCTGATCAAGGAACCCATTCCAGTTCCTCCAATCCAGACCGGAGTTCCAGCAAAACTGAAGTTGCTTTATTTTGAAACAGAACTGCTCATCCCTGCTGCTGCTGTGCTAGACTGCACCTGCCCTTTGTTGTTAAATAAGCTAGCAAGGACTTTAAGCTGGGGTATGGTCATTTTCACTTGATAACTGCAGTTATCCCTTTTTACTTATGAAAGGCCTTGGCCCATATGGATCCTTATTTTGTCTCCAGGCAATGACCTAATAATGGGAGGCAAGCTGGGAGGTAATGAGCTTTTCACTGGTGCTTGCTAGTGCTTTAAGTGATGGTGTGAAATCTTCCTTATAATAATTGTACTAGCCAGGACTAGAAAGCATGAACAACAGGAATATTAGTGCATTATAATGATAATTACTGGATCAGTGATAAACACCTTATTTATTTATTTTTTCTTCCATTGAAGGTTATTTTACATCAATAGAAAGAAAGAAAAATGGAAACCTTAATAAACTCTCCCTTTGTTCTGCCTCTCATTTTAATTTGCATTTACTACTCTTTCTAGCTCTCTAAGGTTGCGTCGGGGAATGAGTGGGTTTGACAAAGCGCTAATTACTGAAGGAACATGATCAGTCAGTGTTATGAAGTAAGGTTAGCAAGCTTGCAGTGGCCTTCTTTGAGCTTACAGTCTCATCACCCTATAATAACAAAGCCATGGCAGTCTGTTACATGGCTTCCTGTAATGCAGTTTTTGACATAAGTCTGTGTGCGTGTGTGTGTGTGTGTGTGTGTAGGGGGCTGTTCAACATCAAAATATGCCATCTTCAATCATGCCAATGTTCCTCTTCAGTGTGAGGACAGGTCCATGTGTTCAATGGAAATTCTCTGAGCATTTGGAACTTGCTGTGTTTGGTCCCAGCTGTTATTACTGTGCATTACTCTATGTATTACTTTCATCTACTGAAATCGTGGCTGTGCATACGTTCATGCAAGCTGCATCATTGATTTTCCTTGCAAATGGCTGCACTTGGGATTGGTAAAGAAACTCTGAGACCCTAAATTGTCAAGAAGGGTGCAGGATCCATTTTTCTTTCTAGTCATAACAGCCACTGACTTGCTAAGAAGCTCCTGCTGATGCCTTGATGGCTACACTCAGAATTTGTGCAGCCAAATTCAGTTCCAGCACATGCCTTGTGTCAGTGTGCTATAAACAATCAACCCCAGCCCTTGTTGTGATGTTTCATGCCGAAGAAAACAAGTAAGCTAATTTGCATTTACATGGGGCACCTAAACCTAGGGTTTCGGTGCCACCATCTATCACATACTTAAATCCACATAGAACTTGTCTTCATCAGTTCCTTCATCAGTGCTACTAGCTGCTAGGTCTTGGTTAGCTGCATGTTCCTTGTGCTGGTCCAGGACATCAAGCAGGTCTTTTGACATATCCAAAAAGATTTTAGACAACCTCTGCTTTTGCTTTCTGAAAATACAGGAGGTCCTATCTTTTGCACAAGGTTGTTACTTGCTCTTTAGGTAAGTTTCCCTGTTTCCTGACAGTTTTCCTCTTCTGTTAGCAGTAGGATTTCCACCAGTGGCTCTCAGTTTGAGGTAAGTAAGGGCCTCTTTCTTGCTGCATAAAATTTCTACTCGCTTTTTCATTAAATGTCACAATTCAGTGCCCTCTCTGCACTGATGCCCTCACTAATTCAAAGATATCAAAACAAAACTACTTTATTTGGCACAATGTGTCCCTTCTTTTAGAAAACCATTTTGTCCCCTCCAAAACTCTGCATGACCTGTTCTGCTTTTTCTTATCCTCATCACTATGCCATGAGCAGTGAATAATATATGCCTGTGCCTTTCCAAGGGCCAAACTAGATGTGATGCTAAACACATCACTTGCTACTGAGTATTTAAATTATTATTATTATTATTATTATTAATAATAATAATAAATAGGTACAAGGACCCCGATTTTCATTATGGACCATGGTGTGTGGTGAGTGAGATTTAACCCTTCCTCCTTGTATTAAGCCTTGTATTAGCCCTGGGAGGGAAGCTTCCATTGGCAGCATCATTACAAGCTTCCATCCCAGGACAAATATCAGCTGTGTGGGGAGGTCAGAAAATTTTCACCAGAACCACGGCGGGAGAGAAAAGGGATAAATTCCCCCAACCCATGCATCTCATTTTCAATGAAAATTGGGGCCTCTTATACCTATTCTAATTTTTAAAAGCAAAAAAGAAGCAGCAGCAAGTGATACATATAAATGTCAGATCTTGTTTGGCCCTCAACTGATGTGGCATCTATGTGTTTTCCAGTCACGTGTCTCTCAACCCAAACACAAATAGTTTCAGTAGATGCCCATTTTAAAGTAACCCCTCTCTCAGTTTGCCATTGATTGAATGGGTTATGAATGTTCCCCAAACCAGGAAACAATGTTTTTCTCCCAAGGGGTTGAACTCAGCTTTCTTCCAGCTTCAAACTATAGAATCATAGAATAGTAGGGTTGGAAGGGGCCTACAAGGCCATCGAGTCCAACCCCCTGCTCAATGCAGGAATCCAAGTCAGAGCATCCCTGACAAATGGCTGTCCAGTCTCGTCTTGAAGGCCTCCAGTGTGGGAGAGCCCACTGCCTCCCTAGGTAATTGGTTCCATGGTTGTATTGCTCTTACAGTCAGGAAGTTTTTCTTGATGTTCAGCTGGAATCTGGCTTCCTGTAACTTGAGCCCATTATTCCGTGTCCTGCACTCTGGGATGATCAAGAAGAGATCCTGGCCTTCTTCTCTGTGACAACCTTTCGAGTACTTGAAGAGTGCTATCATATCTCCCCTCAGTCTTCTCTTCTCAAGGCTAAACATGCCCAGTTCTTTCAGTCTCTCTTCATAGGGCTTTGTTTCCAGTCCCCTGATCATCTTTGTTGCCCTCCTCTGAACCCTCTCCAGTTTGTCTGCATCCTTCTTAAAGTGTGGTGCCCAGAACTGGAGACAGTACTCCAGATGAGGCCTAACCAGTGCTGAGTAGAAGGGAACTAGTACTTCCCGGGATTTGGAAGCTATACTTCTATTCATGCAGCCCCAAAGAGCATTAGCCTTTTTTGCAGCCACATCACATTGTTGGCTCATATTCAGCTTGTGATCGACAACAATTCCAAGATCCTTCTCACTTGTAGTGTTGTTGAGCCACGTATCCCCCATCTTGTAACTGTGCATTTGGTTTCTTTTTCCTAGGTGCAGAACTTGGCATTTATCCCTATGAAATGTCATTCTGTTGTTTTCTGCCCAGCGCTCCAGTCTATCCAGATCACTTTGAATTTTGTTTCTGTCTTCCAAAGTATTAGCTATCCCGCCCAATTTTGTGTCATCTACAAATTTGATCAGCATTCCCTGCACCTCCTCCTCCAAGTCATTAATACAAATGTTGAAGAGCACTGGGCCCAGGACTGAGCCCTGCGGTACCCCACTCGTTACCTCTCCCCAGTTTGAGAAGGTCCCACTGATAAGCACTCTTGAGTCCGATTCTGTAGCCAACTGTGGATCCACCCGATCGTTGTTTCATCTAGCCCACTTTGAGCTAGTTTGCTCATCAGGAGATCATGGGGCACTTTGTCAAAAGCTTTGCTGAAGTCGAGGTATATGATATCTACAGCATTCCCATGGTCTACAAGGGAGGTTACTTGATCAAAAAATGAGATCAGATTTGTCTGGCAGGACTTGTTTTTGACAAATCCATGTTGGCTTTGAGTAATCATGGCATTGTTGTCAAAGTGCTTCCAGATGGATTCCTTTATCATCTGCTCCAGAATTTCCCCAGGGATTGATGTCAGACTGGTCTGTAGTTCCCAGGTTCCTCCTTTTTACCCTTTTTGAAGATAGGGACAACGTTAGCCCTCCTCCAGTCATCTGGCACTTCCCCCGTCCTCCATGATTTCTCAAAGAGAATAGACAGCGGTACTGAGAGTTCTTCTGCCAGTTCCTTTATTACTCTAGGTTGCAGTTCATCTGGCCCTGGAGATTTGAACTCATTCAAAGTAATTAGGTGTTCCTTGACCATATGCCTATCCATCTCCAGCTGCAATCCTGCCCCTTCAGCCTGTCCTTCGCCTTTGCCAGGCGGGTCATAGACCCTCTTTTGGGAGAAGACTGAGCCAAAGTAGGAGTTGAGCACCTCTGCCTTTTCTTTGTCATCTGTTATCGTTTTGCCATCCTTATTTAATAACTGAACCACAATTTCTTTCCTCTGCCTTTTACTATGCACGTAAAATATACTTTTATAACATAAAATATTATATTATATAATAATATTTATATAATAATATTTATATTATAAAAATATAAAATATACAAATATACTATGAACAACAAGTATATTTGCCACTGACCCAAGTGCTGATTTAGTCTTCAGTTCTGCCTCGACCCCCCTGCCTCAGGTGGACAGTAACTTTTTATTGCTTAAAGTGCCACTTGTATGTTTATACAATTAAAAGTTTATTTGGTGCCTTACTTAAACACACACACATTTTAAAGCTAAAAACCTTCTTTGGGAGAGAGGGTGGAGGATTTGTGATGGCTCAGGCACCAGACAATCGGTGCTGTGCCTACTTAGTTTTTACAACAAACAAGAGAACTGGTTTTCCCTGAGTTATATGAAGTTATATTAAACTCCAAGGGAAAAATACCTGAAGACAATTTTAGAGTCGATAGACACTCATAGTGACATGGATAAAATCAAATAACTGCTGCCTAGCACAGTTAAGCCTATTGTGTGTTTAATACAGCCAAATTTCCCATGAAAGCTTCCCAACTTAGGCAGGCCTATGTGGTTTAAGGACTTTGCCTATTGTGTATGATCTATGTTGTGTAAGGTATGGTTTGTTTGGCTGTAAATTTCCTTTTGGGCTATAGCCTGTAATTGGCTGTGTAATAAACTTGATTTGAATTTGGTTTTCCCTGAACATCTGGACAAAAATGCAGTGAATACACTCCTATCATGTAAAATATGTACAATGTTATGGACTCTGGCTAACCACACTTTCCTTAATCCTCTAGGAAATATTCTCAGTGCAAAAAAAAAAAAAAAGCATCAATCCCAATCTTCAGTTCATGTCACTAGTTTTCCAGCAGTGCATTCTAGCCCCATTCATGATACCCTAAGTAAGTTTTTGGGACATTTGGTTTCAGTTTTACTGGGTTGGGCAGTTAAAAATTCTACACTGGTAAGTTGGACCAGGATCAATAGCAATGTTCTTCATAAGCTTTGTGAGCTCCTAGGAGATGTTACCAATTTAAAGAACCCTGTGCAGACTGCATAAATGCCACATTCCCAACTTGGGTGAGATGAGTGGTGGTGGTGCTAGCAAAATCTATGTTTGCAATGGAAAAATACTCAGCAGCCTCTTATAGTATGATGGTAGCAGTTTATGCCATTTCAATGTGAAAGGGAGTCTCACATATGGCAAGAGAGCATTCTCACAGCCATCTTCATCCATGTTATCCATGTTTTCCTGGGCTGATACTCAAGGCTCCTCTCTCCCACAGTCCCCTACTTGCAATGTAGTTTAAATTATATCCTGGGGCAGGCAGAGAATGACTCATTATAATATACCCTGATAGGGTTCCATGGATCCCTATAGAGGAGTGGAGACTGGTGGCTCTGAAGACAGTGGGGTGGTGAATCTGCTCTGGGTTTCAGTCAGAACCAGCCAGAGCTCTAAAGGAGCTATCCAAGGTGCTGAACCTATGGGGGTTTGGATACAGCACCTTGGATATCTCCTTTAGAGTTCTGGCTGGTTCTGACTGAAACCCAGAGCAGATTCACCACCCCACTGTCTTCAGAGCCACCAGCCTCCACTGCTATAGAGCTATATAGATATTACAGCATGGTAGTTAGTGAGTTGGCTTTTTCATTGCCATTCCCAGGAGGTTCGACTCATGGTTTCCACCTCTGCATACTTGAGAGCCGTAGGCTTAAGCTGCCAGTCAATTCTCTTGCGGGTTATCCCAGCAGCACTCCATCAATACCCATTTCTCGTGGCAGCTTAGTTTGATGTTTCCTGTCAGTACCAGGCAGGCTGCATGTCAGAAAGGAAATGTCTCTAAATGCAACTTTGTGGGAGTTTGGAAGCCAGAGGACAAAAAGCCTTCCAGCTATGGAAGATTTATTAGTTGGAGCTCTAAGCTGGGAACAACCACATTGTGTTTCATAACTGGATGGCATTCAATGTGGAGCATATGAAATTGAATTGAGCTTTATGTAATGCATTGCGTACCCAATGTGCTGAGACGCTTTATAAAGCAATGAGTAGGAGCAGTAAGTGTGTAAGCAAGCAGAGCAGCCTGTATGTGTGCAGCTGTCACTCAAATGCAGCTTTGTAACTTTCCTTATTGCAAAAGGAAGGATTGGCTCAAGGCACCTTCAATTATTTTCCCAGTAATTTCCACAAATTCCTCAACTCCCACCTGAACAATCAGATAAACTTACTGGGGTATTTTCTGACATTATATTTGCTTTTATAGGGTTGCCAATCAATCATGATCATTTATATAATGATACCATCTTTATGTTACAGCCTTATATGATGGGATTCATGCTTCAGAATATTTGTGTCAAGCACCACTGTGCAGATTTGTTGCCACATTTCTCACTTCCGCTTCCCTGAATTATCATGGAGAGGTGGATAATTTGCCAAAATGGCTACCCACATCTAATTATTGTAGTCCTGGTGGTACAACAGGACTCTCTGGTATGGCTTAGGGGTGATCTCCAGATATTTTGGACTTTAGCTCTCAGTGTTCCTGAACGTGCTGGCAGGGGCTTCTGGGAGTTGAAGACCAACATATTGGGTATCTACCTTCTGCCCATTCCTGCTTTAAAACATATTTTGAAGGGAGATAGGGGAGGAGTTTGGGAAAGATACACTGAAGAAGGAACCAGTGGTAGGTCCTCAAAGCTGTCTGGAGAACAAAAATGATTTCATGAAGGATGAGCAGGCGCTCTGCACTGGGAAGCCCACCTCTACCACAAAAGCCTGTCCTTTTGCTAAATACAGCATGATGGCAGGGGCCTCAAACTGGTGCTAGTGTCTGAACTTCCACTTGTGTCATCACCAGGCATTCCTTGGGCAGCTGCTTGGGCCCCAGTGATCTGGCGGGGCCCACTGCTGACACATTTCCCCTGCTCTCCCCTTTTTCCTGGCTTGGCATTTGGAGTAGCATCAGGTGAGTAGTCTAGCTGCCATTTTAATTTCCTATAATGCCCCTGATGTAGCAGTGCTGTGTAGAATTATGGGAAATTAAAATGGCAGCCTCAGCCACCTGATGCTGCTCAGAGCACTGCTGCTGGCCCCACCACTGCCAGTTAAGTGTGATAGGGCCCACCAACAGAGAAGGGGATCCATCAGAATGCACTTTGCCCAGGGCCTCCTCAAACCTGGAACCAGTCATAGAATACTGAGTCAGCCCCTTGGTCCATCTACCCCAATTGTTAACACTGACTGGCAGTAATAGCTCTCCAGGGGTTCAGGCAGGATTTTTCCCAGCCCTACCTGGAGATAACAGGGATTGAACCTTGGGCCTTATGCATGCAAAACACATGCTTTACCACTGAGCTATGGCCCTTGGTCTGAGCACAGATGAACACCCCAATAATCATTTTGGAAGGACTGCTACTTCGCTCCCCATTTTATGTAGGGATATTAGCTTGTTTGCCAGCTGTATTTTATATCACTTTACTAGATCATCTGAGGGCTCATTTACACCTTATGGCTACTCCATAGAAGCCATTTAAAATCTCTTCATGAGGTTGTCATTGTGTCCAGACCAAACTCTGCTCCGCCAAAATGTAGCCACTGCCACACTGCTGAGCTGTGGTTCAATCAGGTGGTAGAAGGATTAGCCGGCGCAATGCACCGTTACCAGGGTACACCCGATTGTAAACAATCGTCGAGGAGGCTCCTTCCATGTACCCCTCTTCATGAGGTGTATTCATTTATTTATTTTATTTGTACCCCACCTTTCTACCAAAAAATGGCACTCAAGGCAGCCTACAGAACCAATTAAAATGGATTAAACCAAGTCATTAAAATACAAGAAAACATAACAATTACAGAAAAAGAAATTATTGAAAACAGCACCCAACCCAGCAGACCCACTAACGGGTTAAATGCCTTCTTAAATAAAGCAGTTTTTGCCTGCTGGCGGAAGGATATCAAAGAGGGGGCAAACCTAGACTCCCTTGAGACGGAGTTCCATGGCCTGCGAGTGGCCACCGAAAACGCCCTCCCTTGGGTCACCGTCACCACCAAACGTGCCTCTGAAGGTGGTAGTCTCGAAAGAAGGGCCTCCCCCTCAGATCTTAAGAACTTGGCCGGCTCATATGGGAGAAGGAGGTCTTTCAGGTAGCCTGGTCCCAAGCTGTACAGGGGGACTTTATAAGTCATAACCAGCACTTTGAATCCTGCCCAGAAACAGACCGATAGCTAGTGAAGCTGTTGTAACAAAGGAGTCATGTGCTCCCTGTAACTGGCCCCAGTCACCCACAGCATTCTGAACTGGCTGAATTTTCTGAACACTGTTCAAAGGCAGCCCCATGTAGAGCATGTTACAGTAGTCCAAACAGGATGTGACAACAGGATAAGGATAATATGAATCACCAAAACAGAGGAAATTAATTACTTGGACAGAGATAAACAAGGACAGAGGAGGACACGTATTTGTATAACATTTGCATATGCTAATTTATATGTGTAGCTGCAAATTTAGGAATAACTATTATAAATTTAAATAGAAATACAGTACATCTCACCACAGTATGGAAGACTGTGACCAGGTGACCGGTGTGCCTTGCCTGCTCAGCCTGCCGTTCCAGGTGCTGTTGAGGAGCACCTTCACAGCCCCTGTTTTCCCTCCCTTCTCACGGCTATTTTTCTTCAAGAATTGGCCTGGACAGCCCTTCAAACAGAGGACACCTTCCAAATAGAGGACAGTCCTCTGGCAGCCCTTCAGATACAGGACTCCCCTGTCTAAAGTAGGACACGTGACCACTGTACCTCAGGATGAAACATCCACAGTCAGTGGCTCACAATGTGTGGTGGCTCAGATCCACTGAGGACAGGGAATTGTTTGTAGTGGCATGGAGAAAATGCCCTTGGCTGTGGGGTAAGTGAGGCAGGGTAAGGCTCATCATGTGGTAACTGCCACCTTGTGGAGCAACGCAAACAGGCCTCCTCCACGGGGCAGGCTGTACACATGCAACAGGCTAGTGTAGTCCAAAGGGTGATATTTAGTGACCAGCTGGCTCTCACTCTGGAATAAAGAAAGCATCTTGGGAGAGGCAGAGTAAATGGATGACTGGTGCCTGGGATACTGCTGCTTTGGGGATTCATTTTGACTTGTGTTTTCTGGGAATTCAGAGTGGGGGCGTTACCTTCGGCAAAGCTGCTACTGCTTAATTAGTGTGAATAAGAAGACTGGAAATGGGCAAAGCTTTCCCTTTGTTTCTTCATGACACCATTATTCATCTCTCCAAAAGGTAAAAAAGAGTAAAATAAAGGAGCTGCTTTCAAGGCCCCAAAATAGAACAGCGCTTCTCAAGCTTCCCACACATGGCTCTGCCGATGTAACGCAATCCCAAGAAACCACAGCATTGCAGATTTTCTGCTCTTGATCCACGACTAGGCTGTGCTCCAATCAGGTTGGGAGCTCTTCCTGGTACTCCCCAAAGACCTCTGCGTGGTAACTTAAAAGGCCAGTGTGATGTAGTAGACAAGGGCATTAGACTGATCCCTGCCCAGTCATGAAGCACACTGGGTGATCTTGGTCCTGGCCTGTGCAGGAGAAATGTCTCTTGCAGCGTACAGACTGCGAGGTAAATCGGATGCCCTGCTGTTCTGCGGCATTGTCCCCCACCCTCTGATAGCAGTGGTTACAGCACAGCAGTGGTTACAGCATTGCTAAACAGCGTGTCTAGACACTAGACCCCATGCCCCTCTGTCATCCTAGGTCATACACCTTCTAAATGACAGGTGTCTGCTGCACATTGTACCATATTCAGCCACAATATATGCTAGATTAATTCAGAAGAGCCAGTTGTCCAAAGTCTCCCAGTGACATTGAAGGCTGAGGAGCCATTGAATGTGGGTGTTGCCTGTCCCCCACTCTCTGCCCTGCAGCAGGCAACATTAGCTCACGGCACTGTTTGCAGCATTCTTGACAGGATTACTGGTAATGATGAAAGAAATATTGGCTGGGAAAATCTCATGTGTAGACGAAGGCCGCTCCACTGCACTCCCATGGTAGTCTCTTTTTCAACCAGCTCCTTGGAGTTATAAGGGGATAGTCATTAGTTACCATGAGTCCCTTTCTTCTTAAGCTTGACTTGGGTTTTTACATGTGATGGCAAAGAAATGAGACAACTTGCCATCCGCTGAGAGCAGATGGTGCGATTCTTTTGGAGGGTGCATGTGGCACACTCCTGGGCTGAGTGAATGCAGATTGGCAGCAGGCAAGGAGAAGTAACGCATGACAGTTTCAAGGGCTTTCGGAAAGACTGACTAGATGGAATTACACTATTTCTTTCCCTACCTTCCTAATCCTTCCACTCCTCTCTGTCATTTAAAAAAAAAAAACCTGTTCCCTCTTCTTCCTCTTCTCCAACTCACATGAGTATATCCTTATAGCTAATAGCTCATCCTAAAGAAACCTCTACAGGACAATACTATGCATGTTAAGTTAACTCAGAAGTAAATCCCACTGTGCTTAGTGGGGCTTATGCCATGTTTAGGATTGCAGCTTTAGGCCTGGTTCAGACATACAGGAAACCATGGTTTCTAGCTATGTAAACAAGCCACAGCAAGTCTTGGGCTCATGGCTTTCATCTCTTGTATCCGGGGGGTGGGGTGGGGCATCTTCACGACAACAGGAGGAGAAGCGAATGTAGGATTACCCAGATTTTTCATGGAATCGGCTTTGGTCCACAGAGGGCTCCACGAACGAGTGCACCGTACCATTCATTCTAAGTCACTTCACAGTAACATACTTCCAGGTGGGGTGGGGGGTTTGGAGTGAACGTCATCAAGACTGGCAGGGGCTGATCAACCAATGTGGGAGGCTTCCCTCACCCTCCAATGTGAAAGGCTCCCCCTCTCCCGGTCCTTCCTTACAGCTAAGCAAACATTAGAGAACACAGCTGCAGGCTCCTCCCTCCCCTGAAGCTCCTGATGCTGCAAAGGAGCGAAGTTGCAAATTAATTACTTCCAAAAACCAAGGAAGCAGACATCAGAGACACACAGCTTTGACATAGTTTTAAGGCTCCTAAATGCATTATTTTGATTCATGGGGGTCTCAGTAACTTCAGGAGTGTGCATTTCAGGAACAAGCCTCATTGACCACAATGGCAGTTACTTCTGAGTAGACACACATATGTTTGTGCTGGGAAAGACAGGGACAGGAAACATAAGGACAGGAAACACCCCTTGACCTGAATCTCGGTGAAAGGCACACCCCTGGGCAGGGCAAGCATACACGAGGTAAATGTGGGGGTTGGGGCACACAACAACTATACCGTAGAGAACCCAACTTAAGGAAAAGAATTGGACTTTAAATAGTTTTTTCCATTAAAAGCTCCAGGGTGCCTGTGGGATGACAGCCCACATGTGCTCCGAACGACCTCCAGATGCAGCCAGCTCACAGCAAATCGCCTGTGGAGACATCCCCCAGCTCTTTCATATGGTGGAGAAGGAGATTGGAAGCATTTGCATCTTGCTTTAAATTAACCACAGTTCTCTGTGATGTCATAACACAGAGAATGTGGTTTATTTAAACTGTAGTTAGTGGGGAAAATGCCAGGAGCCATGACCATATTTTGTTCATGGCTTGTTCTCACTAATTATAGTTTAAATCAGGGGTGCACAAGTGTTTTGGCCCTGAGGGCCACATCTGATGTTGGCTTGGAGATCAGGGGCTATGTTCTCCCCCTCTCCCTCTCTCACGTGCACGCGCACACAGATTAACCTGATTTCAATTTATTAAAGTTATTTCAACATTGTTTTGCCTCAATCACCATGCCCCCAATTTTCCAATTTATGTTAATATAATTTAACTTTATTTATTTTCATCTATTCCGAGTTTATTTAGTAAATGTACCTTAACACTGTTTTCCCTCAAACACCACCTCTCCACCTCCAACATTCCATTTCTTATACACTTACTTTTTTGAAGAGTGTCTGTCTTGTGAACAACAGCGCTGTAAGCAGCATTCAGAGGGTCATAGAGTCCTGTGACGGCTGCTACTAGAGCATCTCCTAGAAGACCTTCTGGCCTCCAGCACACCGAGGGCAAGCAGGCCTCTGAGACCAGCTTCTAGAATGTCCAGCTTGAAATAGAGGCAGCGATGCTCAGAACTGGTGCGGATTGGCAGATGGGGGTGGGGGAAGAAGTAGACAGGGGTGAGTGGCAATGAGAGTGAGTAATAGTTGGGGATTGGCAGTGGGAGACTAGGAACTGATCGGGGAACAGCAGTGCAGGACATTGGTGCCAGAATAGATGGTGATTGCAGTGGTGAAATCCATGGCAGACCAACAGTAAATTTGGCAGCAGTGGCCTGGGCAGGGGTCATGGGGCTGCACAACACCACTTGGAGGGATGTTTATGCACCCCTGGTTTAAATAAACCACAATTCCCTGAATTCAGATGTCATGGGGAATTGTGGATAGAATCCAATGTTAATCCCATGCAGAGTAGACCATTGAAATGAATGGGACTTAGGTTGGTCATGAGTTTAAAACCCAGCAGTGGATGCTTCCAATTTACTTCTCTGGTACAAGAAAGAGGAGAGAGGGGACCAAGCTGTGTCTCATTCACACAGCAGGAAAGCATCGTTTCCCTATATCCCTAAACTGGGCTGAAGTGTATTTTGCTAATGACCTTAAGAACAGTGTGACCACACTTAGGATACTGTGTACAGTTCTGGTCACCATAGCTAAAAGAAGATATTGTAGAGATGGAGAAAGTGCAGAAAAGGGCAACTAAAATGATCAAGGAGCTGGAGCATCTCCCCTATGAGAGAAGGTTACAACATCTGGAATTGCTTAGCTTGGAAAAAAGGAGGGTAAGGGGAGACATGATAGAGGTGTACAAAATGATGCATGGTGTGGAGAAAGTGGATAGGGAGACATTTGAATGCCTCTCTCATAATACTAGAACCTGGGGTCATCCTGTGAAGCTGACTGGTGGGAGATTCAGGACAGATAAAAGGAAGTACTTCTTCACACAGCACATAGTTAAACTATGGAATTTGCTACCTCAAGATGGCCACCAATTTGGATGGCTTTAAAAGGGGGTTGGACAAATTCATGGAGGAAAAGGCTATCAGTGCCTACTAGTCCTGATGGCTATGTGCTACCTCCAGTACCAGAGGGAGTATGCTTATGTACACCAGTTGCTGGGGAACATGAGTGGAAAGGTGCAATTGCACTCATGTCCTGCTTGTGGGCTTCCCATGGGCAGCTGGTTGGCCATGGTGAGAACAAAATGCTGGACAAAATGGAACCTTAGTCTGATCCAGCAGGGCTCTTCTTAAGAACATAAGAAGAGCCATGCTGGGTCAGAACAAGGGGAATATATGTACCCATTATGACTAGTAGCCACTGATAGCCTTATCTTCCATGAGTTTGTCTAATTCCCCCTAAAGCCATCCACACTGGTGGCCATCACAGTTGGTGTGGAAATCTAGGCAAGGGAGGAGCATCATTAAGGCACTCTGGTCTCTTACTTGGGGATGGAACTGGGGGAGAGGGTTAGCAGTCAGATCAGGTTTGGTTTGCAGGTAAGGGAGATCCTTGGTGGAAGAGTAGCAGTTGGTGGTTTGGTTGGAGTTGTCTTTGGCTTACCAGTTCCAGCTTCCCTCTCACTTTGGACCAGCAGTCAGCTGGTCCAAGTAGGTGACAAGCCTCAAGAGCAGCTGATCACAAGTCTTGCTTTTTAATTGTCCCATTCTATGTAACAGCAGAATTGGACTGCAAAAAATTGACTACTATGCTGCAGCCTGGCAAGCAGCAGAATGGACACTACAGCATAATATCATGGTCTCTGCCTAAGTATAGCCCTGATGCACCTCAGTCATTCACAGAACCCTGAAGATGGAAGAATGCAGTACTAAGAATGTGCTGCCCACTGAGTATGTTCAGTAAATTGCTGTTCTTCCCACACTCTTCTTGGGCGTGGAGGACATCAGAAGACTTCCGAGTATGGGCAGCAACATAGTCATTAAGGCTTGCACCAAACTCTTCGGGTTATACTTTGCTTATATGGCCATGATTCTGTGGGCCAGACACAAGTCTTAGAATCTGAGCTTCATGACATCTTGCAACCCTAGAGGTGCTTCATTCAGAAATGGGAACTGTCAGGCATTGATGGACTGATGAGTCCAAACCCTTAATATGTGCAGGCAGGCAGGCAGGCAGGCAGGCAGGCAGGCAGATAGATAGTTAGGGGTGTGTGTGTATGTTTGTTTGAGAGAGATGACAAGAGAAGGAGGGGAGAATTTGCCTTCCTTCCAGGTCAAAGGGGTGTCTTGAGAAAGGAACAAGACTTTTAAATTAGCTGACTAGTTTAAAAACTAAACTCTCCCCCATAGTTCCATTATTCATTTGCCACCACATGCTGAGGCCATTGTTTCAAACCACATGTGCAGTACGCAGAAATCTCTAGCTTTATGTATTCATAGGCAGAAGGTTCCCTGCTGCCCTGCCATGCTTCACAGTGACACCAACTTTTGTCTGGATAAAGAGGGATTCCCTCTCTGCCTCTTCCCGCCTCCCACCCCCAGCTAAGTGCAGATCCCACTAAAGGACATGGTGCCATGCTGTACTTAACGCCTTTAACTCCCTTTTCTATTTCTTTTCACATTTTCCATTTGGATTTTTTAAATGCAAGGATATTCTCCTGTTTTTTAAAGCCATAATGATTCCTTGGACTGGTAGTAAGTGAGGACTAGCATATCATCACAGCAAGAGAGAAAAACGCACTTTCTGTCCCCCCACCCCACCCCACCCACACACTCAAAAGGGTGGGAGGAAGGGCAAACCTTTCAGAACTCTAAGCTGTGTACTTGATCTTTCTGCTACATCAAGAGATTAGAGATTTGAGATCCAGTGTGGTGTAGTGGCAAGAGTGTTGGACTGGGAGCCGAGAGATCTGGGTTCTAGTCCCCACTCGGCCATAGAAGCTCACTGGGTGACTTTGGGCCAGTCATAGACTCTCAACCCAGCCTTTCTCCCAGGGTGTGAGGCTAAAATGGAGAGGAGGGGGATTATGTACGTCACCTTGGGTTCCTTAAAGAGGGAAGAAGGCAGGATATAAATGTAATGAATGGTCCCAGTAGCAGCTTCTAGGTATCAGGGTGAATCAGTCACGAATCTGTTTTGTGGCTGATCAAGACAATATCTTTTTGAAGATACACACATTGCTCCTGTAACAGTAAACATGGGGGATATGTGCTGTTAATGAACAGGTCTGACTAGGTGGCAATTTCATAAAATCCGGAATCCCCAATTTGGTTCTAAATTGCGCAAGGGTCTTGGAATCAAACTAGTATGTGAGCTGTTCACACACTATGTTCTCCTGTGCATGCAAACATGGAAATAATTATTGTGCCTACAAAAACGTAATGTCTGATTTTGCTTTCAGGCAAGATCAGCTCTCTGTGTAAACTGGTGGAAACAGTAAGAGCAATTTTTTTAAACTATTTAAAATGAACAAATTACCATTGCAGAAATGGAGGTGGGGAATGAGGGGGAAGCTCTCCACTCAGACATGGAAAGGATTTGCTTGGCTGTTCCACCAGAATCACTATGGGTCCTCTCTGGTACACTGCTTGACACACGATAGTCTTGCGGCACCTATATGTTGAAGGTTTTTGAGACTTTGCAGTGTCTGCACTTGTACTAGACACCAATATGTAAGTGTGTATGAGATGCTCCAATTTGGAAACTCTAATCTAAGGCATTATGAGGAAGTGGCAGACACCAAGACATTAGATAATGGACTAGGGTAGATTAGAAGATAAATTCTTCGTTTAGTTTTAGGATGGCTGTTCAAGCGGTTTTTAAATATATGAGCTCCACACTCTGTTTTTAAGTTTTTCTCCTACTCTTAATTCTGCTGTGTGTGATGTTTTAAAGTTTTTAAACTTTTTTTGAAGTTTTAACATTGGTTTTAAGTTTTAACTGTAAGTTGCCCTGGGGACCCTATTTGGGCCAAAATGCAACTCATAAATAAACAATCAGCATCCATCCACCTCCAAACCCATCCCAAATGAAAATGTCTTGCACTGATTCCAGAAGATATTTGTGCTGGGAATTGGTGGCAGGGGAAGGGAATTCCATTGTTGGTTTGTTTGTTTCCTGCCCTATCTCAAGGGCTTACAGTGAATGATATATCCTAGTTGTAGAATCCTTCTTAGTGACCTGTATAGTATGAACCTAGTACAAAGGTATTTAATTGAAGTGTATGATCTCAATTGCTGTTGAAGACTGATGTGGGGCATGGAAAAGAAGAAAGTAACATGCGTGTCTTAGGCCCAATTAATGTATTACCTTGGCAGCATGGTTGCGGCCACGAAGTCACATCCCCATGATCTGCTTCCATGCTGTACCTGTCAACATCATGTACTTACTTAGCTTCAGCTTGGATCACATGGGTACTTTCCACATTAGCATCCCTTTTCTCCGTCCCATGATGCTGGCATGGGGTATACTTATGTGATCCATGCTACCTATGTGATCAAAACATCCTACATTATGGATGCAATGTGTGAGCCAGGCATTGGAGAATACTTTTGTGGTAGCAATTATGCCGCAAATTCAACTATGAATTAGATCTTTTGCTCAATTTTTATTTCATACATATTTTTGAACACAACTGTGCAGGAGCATCTGATTGCAGAAATGCTGGGAAGAGTATTTAGACATGAGTGCAGGCATGTCTATTGCCTATACTGTGTTAGTCATTTATTTGAGCAGGTGGATGTGAGGAAGTTCCTGTAAGGCTGCTCAGTTTGCCACATCTTCATACTGACTTCGAAGCAAAATAAGCCATTTTATCTTTCGTAAGGTGTACAAAGGGCTGCAATTCAACTAGGGGATAAGAAAGCATTAAATACCTTAGTTCAAAGCCTCATTTAGAGTCTCATTTTAGTCTAAGTAGATAAACCCACACTGGAACAATTGCAGAGAAGAAAAATTGCATGATGGATGGGTTGGAGAGCCTTATATGTAGAATGTACAAAAAGCCATGTCTCTGCTGGGCTTTAAAAAATGCTCAGGGAAATGTGATTAGTACACTCTACAGCTTTGTCAGTGGAAGAGCTATTTACCTTAAAGTCATTGGTCTGCAAAGAAGTACTTCCCCTAAAAGGCATGAATAGTTGTCTAGGTTGGGGCTCTCATCCTCCCTCTCCTCTCATAAAGGTATGCCTCTGGTCTCCACACACCATGAAATTCCATAGGAACTCCCCCTACCCCACAACTCTTGGAGATGGAGAAGAAACAAAGAAAATCCCTACTGGAACAGACCAACGGCCTAAAGCCTATCTAGTCCAGCAGTCTTTATGGTGCCAACCAGACATCTATGGGAAGCCTACAAGCAGGCCATGAAGGCAATAATACCCTCCCACATGTTCCCCAGCAACTGATATACAGAGGCGTAATGCCTTTAATACTGGAGATAATGTATGGCCATAATGACTACTCATTGATAGCATTATCCTTCATGACTTTGACTAAACCCCTTTAAAAGCCATCCAAGTTGACGGCCACCATTACATCTTGTTGTAGACAATTCCACCATTTAACTATGCATTAAGTCCTTCTTTTTAGCTGTCCTGAATCTCCCACCATTTAGCTTAATTGGATTATCCTAGGTTCTAGTATTATGGGAGAGAAAGAAAAACCTCTCTCTGTCCACTTTCTCAACACCACACTATGCATACTTCTATACAACTCTATCATGCTCCCCCTTGTCTTTTTTTCAAATCTAAAAAGCCCCCAACATTGAAACCTGAGCAAAGGGTTGGATGTGCCTGATCTCATCTGATCTTGGAAGCTTAAGCAGGGTCAGCCCTGGTTAGTACTTGGATGGGAGACGGCCTGGGAATCAGGCTTCCTGCACTGAGCAGGGGGTTGGACTCGATAGTCTTGTAGGCCCCTTCCAACCCTATGATTCTGTGAAGGGAGTTTCTCCAGATCTTAGATTATTTAGGTTGCCCTTTTCTACACCTTTTTCATCTCTACAATATTCTTTTTTGATGTGCATTGACCAGAATTGTACACAGTATTCCAAGTGTGATCCTTCCATCCTACAGCCACTGACTGTCTGGGGCTTTAGGTTGGAGACTGTTACATATGGGAAGTTTCTAACACTTTCTTTTAAAAGTTGCCTCAGGAGGCACAATATGACAATTGTCTGAGAATGCCTGGGTTTTTTCCCCCTGTCTTTTTAATTGTAGGTACAACTACAAATGAATAAGAATAAATATAAATGAAGTTGTCTCATCCAAGGCCCTGGAACCCTTTTAATTGGGTCTGGGGAGGATGTCAGATGGTGTAGACTTGTGCTAAGAAAGGCTTCTCTGAGGACTTCTTTTCTTGTGACTTTTCTTAATAGAAGTTCTTAATACAGATGTGGGATAGTGGGGCGTGCGGTAAAATCTGATTCACTAAGTTGATGTATGCCTCACAAGACCTGGTCTTCAAATGGCTATGTGTATCATGCTGTGAGTTTACATGTGGCAACTATGTAGGAAATAGACTTTGGTATCTAGCCATCATTCTTTCCATATATCTTAGGGCTTTTTCACAACTATTACACAATGGTAAGCTCACTTTTGCTACAAAGTACACACTCAGCAATGGATTTTATTTAGGCAAGCCTTCTTATAATATGTATTTTACTGTAGGCTTTGAATCTTGCTGCTTAATGCTGCTGCATTAACTTGCCATTTTAGGATATATTCTAGAGCTGTGAGCAAATGGCCTCTTGAAATTCCCCATCTTACTTGTGAGCAGAGAAATTTGGGAGACAATTTCACTGAATTTCTCCAGGGGAAGAAGACATTCTCAACAGTTTCTCCCAGGTAGGGCTCCCCATTGGCAGGGCTTGTAGCACAGCGTCTTCCTTTTTTGATATGGTTGGGGGGTGGGGTGGGGTTGTGCTGAAACAGCATCAATTGTCTTGGCAGTCTGGCCCCCAGTTTGCATCCACTGCAATGCAGATGGGCTAGGGATGTACGAAACACCTACCTGGCTCCGCACCGGGCAATCCGCAGTGGGGGGGAGGCGCTCCGTCCCTCCCCCCGGAATCCTTGATGGGGGGAGGCTCTCTGCCCCTCCCCCTGGAATCCTGCCCGGCTGGCTCTGCTCTGTGGCCAAGCCGCAGAGCCGCTGGCCGGCTCCGGCTGCCCGCAGCTGGACATCCGGCTGCTGGGCAGCCCTGCAGGGACGCAAACGGTGGCTGTCGTAGCCGCCGCCATTTGTGTCCCTGTACTGAGTCTTGATAGGCTACGTAAATACTTATGTAGTCTATCATGGCGGGGGGGGGGGGAACCAGCATACGCAAATGGCGGTAGCTGCCGCCATTTGCAAATACTGGGTTTCCCCCCCCCCACCGTGATAGGCTACGTAAATACGTACGTAGCCTATCATGGCCTCAGCAGGGACACAAATGCAAAGTATTTACGTAGCCTATCACGGCTATGAAGAGGAGGAAGCGAATGGCGGCCGCAGGATGGCTGCAATTTGCAAAGCAGCGCAGACGGGAGCAGGTAAGTGCTCAGTTTCACGCGCCTTTTGTGGGGTGGGGGCGGCGGGGACTTCGTCCTGCATGCCTTTCATGGGGTGGGGGGCGGGGGCTTCGTTCCACAATGGATTTTGGGGGGCCAAATGCACGGGCATTCGGCCTCACCGAGATCCGTCGTGGAATTCTCTGACATCCCTAAGATGGGGGCAGTGTTGTGTCCAGCTCCAGGGATGAGGTGGAGCTAGTGCTCTGCCAAAATCTGTCTTCCAATTTCCTGAAAGTTTTCTCCCCCAGGAAAGAGACTTCCATTGTTCTGCTGCATTCAGGGTGTTTTATAACGTATCTTTATGGTGTTCTTGAGCTTACCTAATCACAGCTAGCCTCCCAGGCTGCCTGCACATCCTGATATGAAAAAGCCCTATGGGAGGAATTACATCATGGTGCCTTAAACTGGGTTTTAATTGAAGTATAGGAAGCTGAGGAAGCTACAGGCAGCCAGAGAGATGATTGTACAGTGAAAAACAGGACGCTTGTGCTCACTCCTCAGCCACCTCCTAAGTAAGGTAAGCCCAAGAAATCCAAACATAACCCATGAGAATTTCTCCGAAATGTCTTTATCATTGAATCTCTTCTTGAAAGCAATTTCTGTTCTAGCAAATTGAATGAGAATGGTTGAAAAAAATGTGGGAGAAACTTTTGGCACAGCGCTAATATACATTTCCTATATTGTTGTTTTAATGGTATTATAAGCTACTTGTGTTCCTCAGTAGAAAAGAAGGATAGAAATCATCATCAACAACAACAACAGGAGCTGCAGCCAAACACAGCTCACTAGTTAGTCTACCTGTATGATACACCACGTTTGCTGCACTTAAAATTTTCCATTTCCGGTGAATGCCTAAAATACCTAAAAACGTAATGTGTGAAAATGGCCATGAACAGTTAAGCAAATCAAGCCAAACCCACAACTTCACATGATTCCCACTAAATCTGGCATTTTTGTTCTCTGTTAGTTTAATGTGGGTGTGTGGCCCAGTGGGCATCACTGCTGTGTCTGTCATTAAGGAACACTAAGGCGGTAACCTATACACAGTTACCTGGGAGTAAGCCACATGTCTTACTCCTAAGTAAACATGCGTGGGATTGTACTGCATAGCATGTGTAGCATACTCAGAAGTAAGTCCCATTGAGTTCCATGAGACTTGCTCCTAGGCAGGCAGGCCTTCTCATAAGGCAGGGGGATCCCCTGTCTCAGGCAGTGGCATGGGGGTAGGGCCAAATTGTGTGCTCCCACCCACCAGGAGTGTCCCTGCACTGTGGGTGCTCCAGGGAGCTCTGCTGGCTGCTCTCTTGCTGTGGCATTTGTCATAGCAGCCATCCACCCTCTTTTTCGCTCTGAGAACCTCAGAACAAAGGGTAGGCGGGCGGGCTCTCTGTAGAACCATGTAGGCCTGCGAAAACAGGCAGTGCAGCTCTTCAGAGAGCCGACCGGATCCAAATGCCTGGCTCTGAGGGGGTCCTTCCACAGAGCCAGCTATGGTACAGGCAATCTCCTGGGGCAGCTGCCTCTCACGGTGCCGAGCTCTGAGGAAGGACCCCCTCAGAGCCTGGCATTTGCTGAAGAGCCGCACTGACTAGAGCGGCTGATGCAGCTCTTCAGAGAGTCCAGGTGATGGCAATGGGGTGAGTGGTAGAGATGGGGTATGTGTGTAAGCACAGTACACGTGACAGGGACTTGCAGAGATGGGGGTGGGGGGGATACAACAAGACGTTGCGGCATGCAGAGGTGGTGGGGTGGACGCGTGGCAGAGACAATGGGGGTGGGTGAGACGTGTTGCAGTGGGAGGTGGGAAAGCTTTGAAGAAATTGGCCCTCAAAAACTTCCAACAAATTTATTATTGACCCAAAATGTTATGTATAAACAGGCATTTTAAAAACGTGGGGCTTCCTCCCTTAGCTTACATTTATTTATTTATTTATTTATTTATTTATTTATTTATTGCATTTATATCCTGCCTTTTTTTCCTCTTGCAAGGAACCCAAGTTGGCTTACATTATCCTTCTCCTCTCCATTTTATCCTCACAACAACAACCCTGTGAGGTAGGTTGGGCTGAGAGTCTGTGACAGGCCCAAAATCACCCAGTGAGCTTCCATGGCCAAGTGGGGACTAGAACCCAGATCTCCCAGCTCCCAGTCCAACACTCTAGCCACTGCACCACACTGGGTTGGCATGTGTGGCGATGGGATGGGATGGGGCATGGTGTGTGGGGGGATGATGCGGGCAGCTGTGTGGGTGGCATTGGCATGTGTGCTCTCCTGCCTCTGGCGGTGAAAGAGGTTGTGCCGGCACTGTCCTAGGTAAGTGTGTACAGGATTGCAGCCTTAGTCTCCAGAGTTATTCCTTGTATATCCACCTCCTTTCTTAAATTCACCTTCTGTTTCAGTGTCTCTAATTTTTCTTTGTACCTTTTGTCTTTAAAGAAGAGCTGATTCTCTTTCAGCCTTCTCATCCACACTAACTGCTGCTACCACTTTGCTCTCATTTCACAGTGACAGATTGCAATGGCACAAACAGAAGGGAGGTGGCACAGGGGAAGAAGGAGACATTCATTTAGAATTTCAGCCTGTATGGAACAGCAAGGGGAAGTTTTATAACTGCATGGTTCTGATTTTTTCCCTTGTCATTTATGTGGGTCTAAGATCTCAAAGCATCCTACAGCCAGGCATCCATGATTTAAGGCACACACACAGACACACACACACTATGGGGAAATGTAGATTGTTGTTCAGTTGTTAAGTCGTGTCCGTCTCTTCGTGACCCCATGGACCATAGCACGCCAGGCCTTCCTGTCCTCCACTCTCTCCTGGAGTGTGCTTAGGGATGGACGAAAGTCCCTTACCTGATCCCGAAGCTTGCTTCGCGGTGGGGGGGAGGCACTCCATCCCTCCCCCCAAAATTCTGGCCGGGGGGGGAGGCACCCCATCCCTCTGGCCGCGAAACCTCGTCTCCTACTGGGACGCAAATGGCGGCGGCTGTAGCCGCCGCCGTTTGTGTCCCTGCAGTCAGCCGTGATAGAATACGTATATGTTAATGTAGCCTATCATGGCTGACTTAAAAAAAAAAAAAAGTGCATACGCAAATGGCGGCGCCCATGGGCGCCGCCATTTGAGTATGCGCTTTTTTTTAAAAAAAAGTCAGCCGTGATAGGCTACGTAAACATTTATGTAGCCTATCACGGTGTTTTTTAAAAATCTAACCGTGATAGGCTATGTAAATCTTTACGTAGCCTATCACTTTTTTTTGTTTTTTTGTTTTTTTTATTTGGAAATGGTGGCGGTGGCAGCCGGTCGGCACCCCGCCGCCGCCAGGGACATTCGAGCAAGGTAAGTCCCGTCCCGGGGGTGGCGGGGGGGTGGCAGACCGTTTCTCCACCAATTTCGGGGGGCCGAATGCGATGGCATTCGGCCTCCCCAAGATTCGTGGAGAAATTCTCTGACATCCCTAATGTGCTCAAGTTCATATTCATTGCATCGGTGATGCTATCTAGCCATCTCATCCTCTGTCCCCTTCTGCTTTTCTACTGTCCCCTTCTTCTTTTGCCTTCAATCTTTCCCAGCATCAGGGCCTTTCCAGTGAGTGTTCCGTGGGGTTTTCTTGGCAAGAATACTAGAGTGGGTTGCCATTCCCTTCTCCAGTGGACCACATTTTGTCAGAACTCTCTACCATGACCTGTCTGTCTTGGGTGGCCCTGCACAGCATAGCTTATGGCTTCACTGAGTTACACAAGCCCCTTCGCCACAACAAGGCAGTGATCTATGAAGGGGAAAATGTAGATGGGAAGATGTAAATTGGGTACATGAAAGATGGTTCATTAGGCCTTAGGCCTCTTTCTGTCTTTCCCATTTCCTCAGAAAGAAAAAGTGTAGTCCATGAGCAAGAAACCATGACTCCGGAAAGGATGCCATGTTCAAACACATTAACATGAATGTAAATATGTTTTCCTTTATTCTGCTCTCATTTCAGATTATTAAACGTGTCTTTCGTGTCTTACTGCAATTTTCAGCAGCAGTAGTACGTTATGGTAGAATGCTTCCTGCTGAGTTCAAGCAGTTTTACTGCAGTGTGGTGCTTCCAGGCGCACTACCAATCAAAAGACATTGACCCAGCTTGCACGTCACGGCGGCAATTCCTGGGTTATTTAACCCAGGAATTGCGGGGATGAACCATGCATTCATCATGGGTTAACTATGGGTTGTTTAACCCATAAACAACCCGGAGTTCCAGGTTCACATGTCACTTTTGTTAATTAAAAGTGGAAATGACAAGCGCCTGGGACATGGGAGGCAGCTAGGGGTGTACGAAACCCCGTTTACCTGGCTCTGCTGGGTTCCGCAGGTGGGGGGAGGTGATCAGTTCCTCCCCCCGGAATCCTCGACGGGCGGGTGGCGATCCGTTCTTCCCCCCCAGAATCCTGCCCAGCCGGCTCCGCTCTGCGGCCAGGCTGCGGAGCTGCCGGCCAGGCCAACCCACAGTGGGGCCTCCAGCCACTGCCGGGCTGGTGCGGATGCAAATGGCGTCCTGTGTAGGGGACACCATTTGCGTCCCTATGCAAGCCCGTGATAGGCTACATAAATATTTACATAGCCTATCACGGCTAAAGCGGAAACGCAAATGGCATAGGGGATGCCATTTGCGTCCCTGCTTTAGCCATGACAGGCTATGTAAATATTTACATAGCCTATCAT
The DNA here is from genome assembly GCF_057233095.1 of Heloderma suspectum. Lineage (NCBI taxonomy): Eukaryota > Metazoa > Chordata > Lepidosauria > Squamata > Helodermatidae > Heloderma > Heloderma suspectum. The sequence goes on along the minus strand of NC_139459.1, from coordinate 266,807,502 downwards.
GGCTAAAGCGGGAACGCAAATGGTGTAGGGGACTAGGGCCAGGTAGGCTCCGTTTCGCGGGGCTTTCACGAGGTGGAGGGGCGGGGGGCTCCTTTCCACCACGGATTCTGGGGGGGCCGAATTCACTGGAATTCGGCCCCCCTGGGATCCATGGCAGAATTCTCTAACATCCCTAGAGGCAGCATGCTTGTTGTTTCGCTCATCATCAACAATTTCTGAGTTAAACCCAGCTGTTCTTCCTTTTTCTCCTTAATGCATTTTCTGTGGAAAGAAAAAAGATGGAAGAAGTGGTGGGAAAACATGGGATGGTTACAAATAGAAGACAATGTTTTCTGGACCCCTCATAACATTTTGTGAATGAGACAGGGCAATTGCACAATAAAAGCCTTGTGTGGAAGGACCCTTTGACTCAGTAAATGCACATACTGCTTTCAGGCAGTAGTTAGTTGCTACCTCAACATCTCAAGGCCACAGGAGTAAGCTAGGTCCAGAAGACAAGCAGAGATAGATGTTTTGCACTGCATCAATCTAGGTTTTTGCCCTGGATTTTTCAGACAGTTTATAACTTTGGTGGATGCTGGGGTGGGGTGTTGCTTTACTGGCCGACCCCTTTCTTTGCAAGGATCCCCCCCCCCGAATTATAGATAGGCTACCACCACAAGCTGATCCTTGTCTGAATACTCTAGCCTGCTTGGGAAGTTTCTAGGCCCTATTGTCAAGGTCCCCTTGCTTCAGCGCACCGCTAGAAAAAAAAAATCAAATAAAAAGGAAGGTGCTTTTGGCTTTCTTTTCCCAAAGCCATTTATTATCCCACATCTTACAAAACTGGTGAATTATCCTGGGAGCACAAGATAGTAGATTAACAACCATGCAGTCTTTAACACATGGGAAAGATTTCAGTGAGAAATTCATTTTAAAACAATGCAACCAAATGTCAAAGTAGAAAAAAGAGTTCATTTGAGAAAGGGGGAGGGGAAGGAAGAAAAGGGGAAGGCAACCATCACATACACAGAACAACAGATAAAATCAAAAAGTTAATGTAACCTGGCTAGTATATTTTAGTTACCTGATTAAAACCTTGGGTTTTAGAGCATGTGCAGAGTTCAGTATAGAGTAGATAGTCTGAGAAATGGCATCCTGGACTCCTGATTGGATGGTTCCAAGAGACAAAATATGATATGAGGCTTCAGCTATTTATGGGAATTTGAAACAAGTAAAAGCCAGCCCCCTGACTGTGAGGGACTTTCATTTTGTCTGATGGTGAGAACAGATACATTTCTAACGTCAATAGTCTAGGTGACCAGTCAGTAATTTATATAGAGGTTGCTATCCACCTCTTTGACAGCTCTGATCTTACATTATAAGAGGACTGACCACTTTCAATTCACATAGGTAGTGTGAAAAAAGATATTTACTGCCTAATAAAAGACAGGATATCTGTTTGTTGCAGACTTCCAGAGGATTTATCTGACTGCAGAACTTTAAGGGGCGCTTTTGGTCTATTCGGAATAGAGCACCTCTCACAGTAATAAGTAAATTGTTCTTAGTTAAGCACTAGCATGTCACAAATTGTTTTTGCTGTTCCCATAATAAGATGATGTCTTCCTGGGACTGTGAGCTTTTCTAGATGAGGTTATTTAACCTGCTGCACCCGCTTCCAGTTTCTTTGCAGGATTAAGATCTGATCTTAATATACAAAGTATTTTTTTTCCCTTTCCTGCCTTTCCATACTTTCTGCTACAACCTCTGGTGTTGTGGTATAATGGTGCTGTGGCATAGTGGAACAAGCCTGAATAATGCAACTGGAGAGTTGCACTTTGTTTCATGATGCCAAAAAATACCGGATTCCCCCCACCCCACCCCAAAGTTTTGTTATTGGAGGATAACAAAACTGTCTAAAGCAGGGGTGGGCAGAAAGCATTCAACTCCCAGCATTACTAACCATTGGCCACTTTGGCAGAGGCTTCTGGGAGTTGAAGTCCCAAACATCTGGAGATCTATCTTCTGCCCACCCCTGGTCTAAAGCGCCCATAAACAACCATAAATGAGGAATGGTGAGTGCACAATAAAAGCCTTGTCTAGAAAAGCTCTGTGTGGATGTTGTGCTGGAGGTTAGGATTAGATTAGAAACAGAGAATATTGCATTCCACATGCTCCATTTCCCTGAGTGGTGAGAAGTTCCAGGGGCAGCAGGGCTACTCGGGTTTGGTTTTGTTTGGAGGAGAAAGCACTGGAGAAGACTTATGGTAGTATTTGGTAAATATTTCAAATATACAAGTTGAACATAAGAGGAGGCAAGTGGCATGCACCCTGTCACCAGGTAGCAGATTTCCACCTCTCTTCAGGAGGATGGGCGCTCGGACTTTCTCAACCAACAGCTTTCGATGTTGTTGACTTTGATGAATGCTGGCTCTGTCCCTCCTTCACTGCTTCTTGCCCTTCTTGTTAGACGCACAGAAAGAAAACCATTTCATTTTGCTTGAAGCTAGCTGCATCCTGCATCGTTCACCAATGTGTCCATTTTTTCTATCCTATTCATGATTGTATAAAACAGTCATATTGCTCACGTTGCTTTCAGTATTAAAAGAAAGCTTGGAAGGTCTGAATAAAAGGGCGGAATGGAAAGAGAAAATTCTCTGACTCTTTGCTCCCTTGCTGTGAGGGCAGAAGGCTCAGTCTTCGCAAAGCAGCCAGCTCCAAAGAGTGAGATCTCTGCTGTCAATCTCAGTTAAAGAACTGAGAACACACACCCACACACACCTCTTCCACACAGCAATCCACAATGGCAATCAAGCCCTGCCATTTGTAGCCTCAGCAGTGGGGGGGGGGGAGTTTACTGTGCTTTGTCTAGGAACAAATGGTATTGGCCTGGGATTGCTCCAAGCATGTTGTTGGGAGGATGGGTTTTTCCTGCTTTACAGCTAGGACAGAGAATGACCCTCAGGTAGTGTCTCACATACATTAAACTAAGCATCCTGTGAGGCAGGACTCAAGGCTTCTTTTGAGAAATGGTAAAATCTCAAAAATAAAAATAAAAATCCAAGAGGTATAAACTCCAAGAGCCCAGGCAAATGTGATTCTCCAGACCACTCCTATTCTCCAACCCTGGTTTTCCCCTCTGTAAACTATTTGCTCAGCATCAGTCCTTGAGGGATGGAGAGGAGGAGTGGTCTATAGCCAGGAGAATGACTCTTGCTTGCCTGGCTTCTTGGAGCTTATCACCTGTTGGATTTTATTTGATGTTGTACCGTTTTTTCAAATTAGAAAACTTTTCATTTTGTACAACTGAGAAAGAGAACAGAAAAAAGAATAGCAACATTTGTAGAATCATCAAATGTGTTTTGATTTCATTAAATTGTTCTTCAGAAGGCATAAGGCTGCACATTATCTTACAGTTGGTCATTGCACCTCAAAAAGGGTATTGTAGAGCTGGAAAAAGTTGCAGTGAAAGGGCAACCAGAATGATCAACGGGCTGTCCACAAAGAAAGGCTACAATGTTTGTGACTTTTTAGCTTAGAAAAAAGGTATGTAAGGTGTATAGAGGTGTATAAAATGGAGGTGTGTAAAATTATGCATGGTATGGAGAAAGTGGATAGGGAGACATTTTCTCCCTCTCTCCTAATACTGGAACCTGGGGTCATCCCCTGAAGCTGTTTTTTGGGAGAGTCAGGGCAGACAAAAAGAAGTACTTTTTCATGGAATGTGTAATTCTGTTTCCCACCTCCTAGCTGAGCAGAGCAAAGCAGAGCAGAGGAAGCTGCTCCAGCTGGTCTAGGGGCTATACAAGCAAGCAAGCCCCAAGAGAGCAGGTGATCAGAGCGAGTGAACAGGGAGAGCAAACAGGAGTTTGTCAGGGGAATTACAGTGGAAGAGGAGACAAAGGCAAAGTGGTGAGAGGGCTGGAGTAAGCCCAGGGGACTGTCCTTTCCATTCTGAGTTGCCATGTACTCACCATGTGCTCCTGAGAGCTCTAGTTGAATTAAAGGGGTATGGCCTGAGTACTCCCAGCAGCTGTGTGGGCAGGGAGTTTCAGTCTGTTTCCTGCCTCGTAGCTGAGCAGAGCAGAGCAGAGCAGAGCAGAGGAAACTGCTCCAGCTGGTCTAGGGTCTATACAAGCAAGCAAGGTCCCAGAGAGATTGCAATCAGGGAGAGCAAACAGGAGTTTGGCAGGGGAGGTCCCTAACAAATTTTTGTTTTCAGTTTCTTTTCTTGTAATGCACACTTCCATAATAGTGGGACTCTGTTGTTAACCTTCAGTGAACAGAAGACAAAGCACAGGCTATCACAGTACCATCAGAAAGCTAGAAACATAAAGGGAATAGAGAATATGAAAGGAAAAGACTCTCCAATGGTGGTAACCTGCAAGGTGTGTGCAATGTTTGTTTTCTTGCCTGAGATCAAGATGGCCTACACATGCAACAAGTGCAAGTTGATTACACTGTTGGAAGAAAAGGTAAGAGAACTGGAGCTGTGAGTGTCAACCCTCCAGGGAATAAGAAAAGATGAAGAGTTCTTAGACAGAACGATGGAACTACAGCAGCAAAGTGAAATGCAGAAGCCAGAAGAGCAACAGCAAGATGAGGCAGAAAAGGAAAATGCTGTGGCAAGGAAAAATGAAGTAGAGGATACTTCTTGGAATATGGTGACAGTTAGGAGCAGAAGAAGTAGAAGCCACTCTGCACCAGTGGAAGCAGTGGAACTATGGAACCATTTTCAGGTACTGGAGGATGAGACTGGAGGACAGCCTGCGGAGGAAGAATTACAGAGGACCCCACATGAGAGTGAGCAAGAGGCTGAAGGACAGTCAAGAAGAGGCAATGAAACCAAGGACTACAACAACAAGAAGAGTAGTAGTTGTGGGATACTCCTTGCTGCGTGGCATTGAAATCCAAGTATGTCGTGAAGACCCGTGGACTCGCCAGGTATGCTGTCTCATGGGAGGATGTATTAGAGACATGACTGAAGGGTTGTCTACACTCATAAAACCCACTGACAGGTATCCCTTTCTTTTCATCCGTGTGGGAACAACTGATACCACCAAGTGGAGCTACGAAGAAATCGTGTCAGACTTTGAAGCTTTGGGAAGGAAACTCAAGAACTTTGGGGCCCAGATAGTTTCCTCATCCATCCTTCCAGTAGTTAGAAGAGGGATAGAAAGGGAAAGAAAAATACTCCAGCTACGAAGGTGGTGCCGATGAGAGAGATTTGGATTCTGGGACCACGGGCTATACTTCTTGGAAGATGAACTGTTGGCAAAGGACAGGTTGCATCTCACAAAGGCTGAGAAGAATGTGTTTGGCCACAGCATGAAGAACTTCATCAGGAGGGCTTTAAACTGAATCCTACAGAGAAGGGAGATGTAAAGTTGGGGGTAACCATGGACGAAAGCTGATGCACCACAACGGACACAACAACAGCTCTAATAGCGCCCAATAATAGTCTTCAAAAACATGTAGGAAGAAAGTCAGAATATAAAGCACATGGTCTTTGATGTCTATATATACTAATGCCCAGAGTATGGGAAACAAACAGAACGAATCTGAATTTTTAATACAGGAGGGAAATTATGACTTGATAGGTGTAACTGAGACTTGGTGGGATGACTCTCATGACTGGAATACAGCAACGGAAGGATATAACTTGTTCAAAAAGAACAGGAGGAACAGAAAGGGAGGTGGAGTTGCACTATATGTTAAAAATACATATCTCTGCACAGAAATACAGGAGGATGAGCTTGGTAGCCCCTTCGAGAGCATCTGGGTTAAAATAAATGGAGCAAAGAATAAAAGGAACCTGGTGGTCAGAATCTGCTACTGGCCACTCAATCAAGGAGAAGACAAGGACGAAACTTTTTAAAAACAAATTGCCAATGTTTCAAGGAAGCAAGATGTAGTAGTAATGGGGGACTTCAATTTCCCCGATATTTGTTGGGAGACAAATTCTGCAAAACATGGCCCCTCCAGGAAATTCCTGACTTGTGTTGCTGATATAACTTCCTCCTACAGAAAGTGGAGGAAGGAACTAGAGGATCGGCTATCCTTGACTTGATCCTAACCAACAGAGATGACTTAGTGGATAAAGTAGCAGTCACGGGAACTCTGGGTGACCATGTTATACTTGAGTTCTTGGTTCTAAAAGAAGCAAAAGCCGAGTGTAGCCAAACGTGTACTCTGGATTTTAGGAAAGCTGCTTTTAATAAACTCAGAACAATGATAAGTATGGTCCTAAGCAAGCGACTGTAATGAGAAAAGGAGTCCAAGATCATTGGGAGTTTTTAAAAGAGGAAATTCTCAAGGCACAATTACAAACAATTCCAACAAGAAAAAAAGGCAGAAGACAACAGAAGAAGCCAATGTGGCTTCACAAAAAGCTTACAGATGACCTGAAAACAAAAAAGGACACATATAGGAAGTGGAAGGAAGGCCAAGCAACAAAGGAAGAGTACAGGTGGGTAGCAATTGCAGGGATGGCATCAGGAAGGCTAAAGCTGAGAACGAGCTGAGGTTAGCGAGGGATGTTAAAAGCAACAAAAAGGCTTTCTTCAGATACATGCAATGTAAAAGACAGAGGAAAGAAATGGTGGTTCAGCTATTAAATAAGGATGGCAAAATGATAACAGATGACAAAGAAAAGGCAGAAGTGCTCAATTCCTACTTTGGCTCAGTCTTCTCCCAAAGAGGGTCCATGACCCCCCTGGCAAAGGCGAAGTGCAGGCTGAAGGGGCAGGATTGCAGCTTGAGATCAATAGGCATATGGTCAAGGAACACCTAATTCCTTTGAATGAGTTCAAATCTCCAGGGCCAGATGAACTGCATCCTGGAGTAATAAAGGAACTGGCAGAAGAGCTCTCAGAACCACTGTCTATTATATTTGAGAAATCATGGAGGACAGGTGAGGTGCCAGATGACTGGAGGAGGGCTAATGTTGTCCCTATCTTAAAAAAGGGTAAAAAAGAGGAACCTGGGAACTAGAGACCAGTCAGTCTGACATCAATCCCTGGGAACAGATTCTGGAGCAGATTATAAAGCGATCAATATGTAAGCACCTTGAAAACAATGCAGTGATTACTTGAAACCAACATGGATTTGTCAAGAATAAATCCTGCCAGCCAGACAAATCTGATCTCATTTTTTGATCAGGGTCACCTCCCTTGTGGACTGTGGAAATGCTGTGGACATAATATACCTCGACTTCAGCAAAGCTTTCGACAAAGTGCCCCATGATCTCCTGATGAGCAAACTAGCTCAAAGTGGGCTAGATGAAGCAACTACCAGGTGGATCCACAGTTGGCTACAGAATCGGACTCAAAGAGTGCTTCTCAATGGGAACTTCTCAAACTGGGGAGAGGTAACAAGCGGGGTACTGCAGGGCTCAGTCCTGGGCCCAGTGCTCTTCCACATTTTTATTAATGACTTGGAGGAGGTGCAGGGAATGCTGATCAAATTTGCAGATGACACAAAATTGGGCAGGATACCTAATACCTTGGAAGACAGAAACAATATTCAAAGTAATCTTGATAGACTGGAGTGCTGGGCAGAAAACAACAGAATAAAATGTAATAGGGATAAATGCCAAGTTCTTCATCTAGGAAAAAGAAACCAAATGCACAGTTACAAGATGGGGGATACTTTTCCAAACAATACTACAAGCAAGAAGGATCTTGGAATTGTAGTAGATCACAAGCTGAATATCAGCCAACAATGTGATGTGGCTGCAAAAAAGGCAAAAAAGGCATGCTATGTTGGGCTGCATTAATAGAAGCATAGCTTCCAAATCCTTGGAAGTACTAGTTCCCCTCTACTCAGCACTGGTTAGGCCTCATCTGGAGTACTGTCTCCAGTTCTGGGCACCACACTTTAAGAAGAATGCAGACAAGCTGGAGAGGGTTCAGAGGAGGGCAACAAAGATGATTAGGGGACTGGGAACAAAGCCCTATGAGGAGAGACTGAAAGAACCGAGCATGTTTAGACTTGAGAAGAGAAGACTGAGGAGAGAAAGGATAGTGCTCTTCAAGTACTTGAAAGGTTGCCACAGAGAGGAAGGCCAGGATCTCTTCTTGATCGTCCCAGAATGCAGGACACAGAATAATGGGCTCAAGTTACAGGAAGCGAGATTCTGGCTGAACATCAGGAAAAACCTCCTGACTGTTAGAGCAATACAACAATGGAACCAATTACCTAGGGAGGTAGTGGGCTCTCCCACACTGGAGGCATTCAAGACGAGGCTGGAGAGCCATCTGTCAGGGATGCTTTGACTTAAATTCCTGCATTGAGCAGGGGGTTGGACTTGATGGTCTTATAGGCCCCTTCCAACCCTACTATTCTATGATTCTATGATAATTAAACTCTTGTTCTCTACCGCAAGATGTGATGATGGCCACCAACATAGGGCCAATGTAGAAATTCACTTGATACACAGAGCACACATGGAGCCAATGAACACTTTTTAGTAAGCTACAGAGTTTCTCTAATCATTCTGGGAGGGCGGTGGGAGGAAGATGAAGAAAAGATATGTAGCTGCATGCCACGTATCCAGTGAACATCTAGTTTGGCTCTTAGAGGACTTTAAAAGGGAATTAGGCTATCAATGGCTACTAGTCATGATGGCCGTATACCGCCTCCAGGATCAGAGGCACCATGCTTCTTAATAAGACAGTGCACCACTTTGGTCCAAAGCCTGAATAATGAGTCGAAGTGGGCTGATTCAGAGGTGCCTTGTCATGATCAGAGGCAGATCAGAATAGAAACAAGGCGCCCTGAAGTTTAGCAGCTCGTTGACGAGGTACCTTGTCTGCCTCAGAGATTCATAGCTCTTCTTATGCCTTCTTAGCAGCCCAGACAGGCTGACTCCAAAATGTATCAACTTGTCAAAGATCACGCAGATGGAAAATAGGAAGGGAAAAGGAGGCAGAGGTGCCAAATATATCAATTTGAGAGAGATCCGGCCACCGGGAGGGGCAGAAGATGAGGAGGGGGGGAACAGGAGAGGAGGAGGAAGAGGAGGAGGAAGTGAGCTTTGCTGTGAGTCAGCCTCCATTTGCTCATTGTGAGAGAGGTGGTGTTACTGGAGAGGAGAGGACTCTCTGAACGTTATTAGGCTAGAGCAGTGTTCTCCAAAGTGGGGTGCATGTACCACAGTGGGTGCACAAGATGATCAATTGGGGTGCACGAGCTGCCTGATAATTAAGCAGTCTCCCTCTGCCCTGATGAGCTGCCATTGTGTGCAATGATGGTGGTGGCAGTGGTGGCAGTAGGATGGGATGGGATCTGAAAGCGAAGCTCCATGGCATTTCTCTCTCGGCTCCAGTCCTATCCTGCCTCTGTTGTGGCCACTGAGAGCAACTGGGCCAGTCCCAGTCAGGCCCAGCAGAGGAAGGGACAGTTTCTTGCTTGGGCAGTGGCACCAGAACAGCTGCCTTCTTGCTGAAGGAGAGAGGGAAGGAGATTAACCCTTCCCACTCTTCTTTGGCAGAATGAAGCCGAGAAGAAAGTCCATGCTATGATAGCTATGTTAGTCTCTCCCCACCCCACCCTTCTGTAATAAGTTTACAGTTCATTAGTTCATTCTCTTGTTCGTTCATTTAAAAATCCAGAAAATTTCACTGTAGTTGCTTATCTCCCCCCCCATACCTTTCAATTCTCTGTCAAACATTAGTTTGTGCTTACTTTGATTTTGTCTAGATGATATAGGTATAGATTCCCTTTCCTTGTTCTTGGCTCCCCTCCACCTCCCCTTCTCAGTTCCTGAATTCCTTCCCTTCCCATTTTTGATCTCTTTCCCCTAAAAATAAAATAAATATTTTTTTAAAACCCTTCTCTTCTGTTAGGACTAAAGTTAGTGTGCCCCCCCCTTGCTTGTGGTTTAGTGTTTGCTTTTCTTTTGCTCTTGTGTGTGTGGGGGGGGGCAGGGTTGTGCTGTGTGGACAAGTAAGCAGTGTGTGTCAAAGGAGTACACACAGTCCACATTTCCAAAAACAGTGGGCAAAGCACTACACACATTAACAACTATTATTTCAATAATTAATACTACACTGTATGTTGCAAAGCAATCAAGTCCAATATGAGGCATTTTCGGAGTCTTGGCAGGGGCAGAGGTGGGCGAGGTGCTGCTGTGCCCTCCTAGCAGGGTTGCTGTGTTGCTTCCTGCCTCTGTCAGTCCAGCAGGCAACTGCCATTGCTCTTTGTTCAAGTCAACATGCCCACCTGGCAGGGTTGCTGTCTTTGTTTGTTTGCTTCCTGCCTACCAGTCTACCAGTGTTTTCCTGGGCAATTCAGCCAAAGAGAACCTGAGGTTATAGGAAAATAGTACTAGGGTAATTATTTGCACTTCAAAGAAACCTACAGCAGAGTTTAGGGATAGTGACCTCCTCACCGCTTCAACACCTAACTTGATTATCCCATTATGAACTTTGGTTTGAGTTTCTGAGAACAGCACATTTTACCTGTGCCTAGCACAAAAACCCCTGGGCCAAACTGTCTGAGATTTGGCAAGTAGGATGCCCTCCAGGGGGGGCTGTGCGTTCCCCAACTTTCATGCACTTCTGTGGAAGCAGTGAAAAGTTATAGCTCTTTGCTTTGAGAGATTTCCTTGAAAAAAGTCAAATTTCACCTGCACCTTGCACAAAAACTAGTATGCCAAACTGTCTGAGATTTTGCAGGTGAGATGCCCTCCAGGGGGGCTGAGAGTTCCCTAGGTTTCATGTATGTATCATGAAAATGAGAAAAAATATGGCCATTTGTGTTTGCCCATGCAAGTCAATGGGAAAATGCCAAAATCTAGTCGTTTGGATGTCTGACTCTTGCTTCGGATTCAGATCCTAGTCAAAGTGGATGGGGTCTGAATCAGTCCAAAGTGAAGTGGGGCTGCTTCGGAAGGTCCAAAGCGGCATCCAAAGCAAAGCAAGAAGTCTGTGCCCTACTTCTGAATACTAGTTGTTGTGGAACCACAGCAGAGAGGGCTACTGCCCTCTTGTCCTGCTTGTGGGCTTCCCACAGGCATGTGGTTGGCCACTGTGGAAAACAGAATGCTGGCCTAGATAGGCCTTTGTTGGTCTGATCCAGCAGGGCTCTTACGTTATGTTTTTACCTTAACATTCCAATACATAATGATCCTATTCCATTTCTGTAACAAACATATTATCTCCCTGTCCACCCTCCCAACTTTTATATATTCATTTCACCATATAGGCTACTTTCCAGATTCTCAATAGCCATTTTGATATAGCCATTTTTCCATCCCCCCTTCCTCAGAGATAACCACGCTACTGTTAATAAGTGGGTGATCATTTCCAAAACTTCCAATAGCACTATAGATTTCAAATAACAAAAAAAAGTACTGTTGCAGGATCCAGTGTGAATGCATGCCCTATCATATATTTAATATCATGTAATATCATCTCTGTGGGGGCTGTGGGGGCTTAGTGGTTAAGATGCTGAACTGCAGACTGGAAGGTCGGCAGGACAGCAGTTCAAGACCCAAGTGCTGCGTGATGGAGTGAGCTCCCGTCTTCAGTCCCAGCTCCTGCCAACCTAGCAGTTCAAAAGCAAGAAATTGCAAGTAGATAAATAGGTACCACTTCGGCGGGAAAGGTGACACCGTTCCGTGCACCTCGGTGTTCAGTCATGCTGGCCACATGACCATGGAAGCGCTGGCTCTTCGGCTTAGAAATGGAGATGAGCACCACACCCTAGAGTCGGACACGACTGGTTGGGGACACCTTTACCTTTTTAATATCATCTCTAGAATGTTTTAAAGAAGCAAAACAGAAGCAGTACTGCTGTGTACAGCCAAATGCAAGTTCTGTGAGGAATGTCTCATTTTATGTATTTATGTATTGTTTTGCACCAATTCTCACTTTATCTTAACAGCCACACCTGCAATTATTATTTTGTGTTGGCTTTTCGGGGCTTCTCCATGAAGTTTTTTTTTCTAATTGAGGCATGATCTTCGAATCTTCGAAGTTGTGAAGCTTCACAACTTCGAATTTTCGAAGATCATGCCTGAATTAGAAAAAAAAACATTGCAGAGAAGCCCCGATTCTGCAAGAATAACGCCTTAATTTAAAAAACAAACATCCAGAGCGGGGGATAGGAGAGGATAAAACATAATCTCATTTGAAGAGATACAACAACCCCCTGCTCAGTGCAGGAAGCCTGATTCCCAGGCGGTCTCCCATCCAAGCACTGACTGGGACTGACCCATTTAGCTTCCAAGATGAGACACGCATGCGCACATCCAGCCCTTTGCTTGTTGCTTAGGAAACGGGGGCTGCTGAGGAAGCTATGCGATCAGTAGCCGGAAGAAGACATGGGGCTGTCGAGAGCTGTGATTGGACAGGAGGGAAATACAAACACCGCCGCATATGGACAGGTGGGGGAGGGGACTACGACTTGATATGGTAGCGAAGGTGGAAAATCAGAGCACATTAAGGGGAAATACCGGGATATTCGGATATTGAAAGCAGGAGCACGGAAGTGGGAAATTCCGGTTCCAATTTGAGGCGGCTACTGCGTAGTGTGAAAGGCAGGCGGAGAAATCTCATTGGAAGCGAAAAAAGGCGGTAAGTGTAGATCCAGCCAGAGAAGCAGACTTTGCCATAAAACCACTGTTTTCCCCTCCTGGGTACACTATTCTCCCCACCTTCTTGGGGAATAAAATACAGCAAACACCTGTCTGATGTGTTGGAAATGACAGTGGGTACACCTGAGAAGAATACATTGTTCTGCTGCGCCACCAGACTTGGGGGCCTGAAGAAACACCCATCCATCCATATAAATAATACTTAGGATTTTAAAGTGTTCATAGAATCATAGGATTTGAAGGGATCTTGGAGACTGTCTAGCTGAAAGCATTTCACATACTTATTATGTGACCTGACCCTTACAACAGACATAGGAGTTTGGCGTTATTATTCCTATATTGCAGATGGGGAAACTTTGAGAGAGCGGCTTGCCCCCTAATAACATGTAAACCTGAGCCATGTCTTTGTCTACAGCATCAGGTTTACGCCAAGGCAGTTACAGCACGACAATAATTCTGACATAATTGCCAGCATTTTCTCAGCTGCTTCAAACGTCACAAGACAAAAGCTTTCTCCAGTGCTCCTCAGCCATTCTCCACAACATTTGTCAGATAGAAGAGGAACATTTGTTCCTCTACTAGGTGAGAGAATTGCTCCTTATGTTGGAGTACACAGTGAGCAGTATAAACAAGTTTCTTCCCTTAGTGGCAGCTGACACAACTCACTTGAGCATTTTAGAAACCTACACTTAACTTATATTACCCACCTAGGAATTTTTTTTTAAAAAAAATACTACAAATATTAATCTAATTGATGCTGCATGTTACATGCAGATTTCAAACAGAATACGTTAGATGTGGCAAAAATCCAAGGAAGACGTTATTTGACCAGCCAGATTGTACATTTGGAAGATGTGTTCAGAACTGGATAGACTTTCAGTACTGAATCATTACCATTAACTGATGCTGATTATGATCTAACAGATTCTGCATCTATTCAACAGGCTTATCTGGAGGGCAAGGTAAAACAGGTTTAAGTGTTTATTATCCTCCTGCAGATCAGCTGCAATCCTACACAGGATATGACACAGTAGTGTCATATGCATGCTTACTCAGTTTATGAGGTCTATGCCCAAGTAAATGTGAATATCATATATTTAGGCTGCTGTCTACACAGTTAGGCTGCTTAAATCCAATTTAAGCCGATAATATTTAAATTTGCAAAGAACAAGAGACTCCTGCAGGAAATAGCAGGCCTGTGTCAAGCCAGGCCCGCCCCCCATGCCCCCCTCATAATCTCTAGTTAAACTTGTCCTATCTCCCAACATCATTATGATGTATGTTTCCCCAACCTGCTCCATGTAATTGGCTGCGGCCATTGGGGCTGCCTGCAGCCAAAGTCATAGCAAGGGGAACACAAGACTCTCTTTCAACAGCTTAGACCGGGGACAGCACCCTGGCAGCCTCTGTGCCTTTCTTTGACAGCTATAGTGGCACAAATAATGCACACCTATTGAACTAAAGAGCCAATAAGGTTTTCTAGATGGTAGATTAGAGAAAGAGTAGGACACCTAAGTATGCCAATAGGGTCTCCACTTATGAATTACCAAAAAGTGAGGAAATGCATCACCCACAAAGAGCACAAAAGGGGACACTGATTTGCATAACATTTGCATATACTAATTTATAAGTATAGATGCAAATTTAGAAATAATTGCTGTCATTTGAATGGAAATACAGCACATCTTACTATAGTGAAGATGTCTGTGAACAGATGACTTGTGTGCCTTGCTCAGTCTGCTGTCTTCCCTCTCTCTCTTGAAGTTCCAGTTCACACATCACGCTAAGCCACCATGGGTTAATTAAACCACAGGGTGTAATGGAATATGTGGGTGGCCATTTTGATTATTCAAGCCATGTGAGCCCATTGAGGGTGGGTTGTTGGCGTGGCTAACAAACCACCCAGAACCCATGGGCTGTGTTAGGGTTGTGGGTTATTTGCTAACCATGGCAACAACCTACCCCCACTGGATTTGCACAACATGACAAGCCACGGTTGCGGCTTGAATATTCCAAAGCTGCCTGACATTAAATAAGCTATGGTGGGCTGCATGTGAACCGGGTGTCTCTCTGTTGCAAATAAACACACACATACAGACATAGACTGTCAACTGCAGAAATAAATCATTGACCAACTGGAGGGAAATTGTGAGGGGGGTGGGAAACAGTAAATAGAATGAGACAAATTAGATGGGGAAGATTAAGAGCTGTGTGTACATCTAGTTTAGCAAGAGAGTGCTGCAATGATGAGCCTCTAGAAGTCATGTAAATGCCAAGGATAGAAAGGGATTATTTAGGGCTTTACATGGCAGGTGCACGAGTAGAAACGCAGTAGAAAATGTTAGCTTTGTATTAGGAAGAGCTGCCTATCAAACTCAGTGACATTAGAGTGTGGAATAGTTCTTGCATTTAAAGTATTAGATGCTACATCAACCAGGAATCTTGCATGGTCAGGGAGGCCAGGGAAAAAGGCTGTGTTCATTCTCAGTCTATGTAAATGCAATGGTTGAGCCATGCATCGTTTGATAATAATGATGAAACACTTGCTTCAGTTGTAGTGCCCTGCCTGAGTAATAAAACACTTTCATAAATGCTTGCAGGGGGAGCATTTTGCTCCCAAGAAACTCATTTCATGTACCAAGAAGCCAATAAAATCACAAGAGAGACAAACACAAAGTACCACACTATAAAATGTAGAGAAACAAATGCAAGACTCTACAGTTGAAGTTCTAGAAAACAGCAGTTCAGCTAAGAAGAAGCTGTTTCTAAGCTCAAGATTCCCTTCTCTGACAGAAGGAGGAGATGCCTCAGCGCTAACGTCTCTTCTGTCTAGATTATAAATATTGCAGGGATTCAGTAGCGCTGGGCTCCTAAGGCTGTCATTCATTCTTAATCAAATCAGAAGCAGTGGTTATAGTCACTTGAGTATCTCTGTGAAGATCATCCACATGTTAAGTCCTGCTGGATTTTGTTTTCATAGCTGCTGCCTGCCTGCCCAGCTGCAGATGGTGAGCCTGATAGGCAAAGGCCATAGCTCTGTGGAAAAGCACATGATTTGCACGCATAAAGTCCAACATTTGAGCCTCGCCACCTTCAGTAAAAGGACGTCTGTCATCTGAAGTTTTCTAAAGTCTGCTCTGTTTTTTTTTATCAGGTCTGGGGTCGCACCTGGGCCAGCATGGGCATGGTGGTGTACACTGGGGCTGGCATGGGTCATCACAGCACCCTTTCTTTTAAATATATTTATATATAGTTACCGAAGCTCATTTTATTATTTTTACTTTTAAAATAGAATTTCTGCAATGAAATGGTGCTTATTCCCAAGTAAATATGTTTAGCAGCAGAAGCAAACTCCATTTTATTCCATGGTGCTATGATTTGTGAGTTTAAAATGTGAAACTGTGCATGCTCAGAGTATCTTCTTCAGGGTTGGCAAACAGTATTATTGCTGGTTTTTGCTTTAACGTATCGGGATTGTAGAAGCAGTTGTAAAACAGGAAATTGGGGTGCGGGGGGAGAAATGTCTGCTTCAGAACTGAAGTGATATACATGGCTGTCTAAGGGAGGCTCCCATAAGACCATTAAGTCCAAGGTATAAAATTACCTAGATGCACCACTGCATAAATGGAAAACTTGTACTTTGGGCTGAAGAAGATAGAGGCGCTGTGTTAGGCCACTCTCTTGTGCATAATAGGGAGAGCAGAGCCCCATGTGTGACAAATGCGGGAATGACATAAAGCTGAAGGAGCACTCACTGGAACATCAAGGACCAGCACAAAAAGCGATTGCTTACAACCTTTTCACTGATATGTTTTTGTCCCTGAAATATATGGTGAGCTTGGGCTAACCCCAAAAGATGTCTTGATGAATATTTTCTACTATTTCAAGTGTGTTTGTGCAAGTCCTGTGATTCCTATTCCTGAGGAGCGCAGCTGTTTTTCAGCACAAAAGAACTCCAAAGAAGAATGAAGCTTGTTTCTTTTTAAATTAAAAATCTATATACCAATCAGGATAGACAGATTAATAGAAAAGAGCAGAGCAACAAGGAAAGATCCGTGGTGTGCTCACACATACATAGCCATTAATGGTCTGCTGGAGCTTGTTGTGATGGCACCTCTGGAACAGTGTGAGACTGTTGTCCCCAGGCACCAAGGCACATTTACAACATGATGGGGAACAGGCAGAAGAAAATTCACACTGCTGGCTTCCAAATATCTTACTTCAACACAAACTTTAAAGTGTGTATATGTGTTTACCTCAAGGTAGATGCTGAAATAAATGGGATGAATGGTATTATGTAGGAAGGCAAACAAGGAATGAAGTGGGGAGATAAAGGGGCTTTCGGCTTCCATTTTAAATGCAGGATCACGACGACTCCCTTTTTCACCTGCTTCCTTTCCCCCCTCCCCTTCCCGCTCCTTCTCCCCATATCTGAGCCTTCCATTATCTTTCACTGATCTCGCTCCTGTTCTTGCCACTTTTTCTCTTTTCATGGAGGGAACTCAAGCGGAACACAAAGGGGTAACTTGATAGGTCATTATCTGCAATCTATTTAAAAACAGAACAAAGGGCATTTAGTGCAGGAGACGCCCTGGAGGGTCAGGACATCATGGAAGAAGCAATCTCAATCGCAGGATAAAAGCTCCTTGTGAAGAAAGCCAAAGGGCAGGTCTAATAGCCATGTAACTATATACTGTGCTACATGGATATAACTGAACTGGACTGACACTATTTGTAGGAGATGATTCTCTTCCAGCAGTTACAGTGAGTTCGCTAGGAAAGAAAAATTAGTCTTTGCCGAGAAGCATCCTTCTTTTGAAACATAAATGTCAAAAGAAAGGAGTTTGTCAACTTCCACTAGCTCTGCAAATTCATGTGCCTAACTGGAGGTTTTCACACAGCCAAACATCACTGTCAGAACTGTTGCTGCTATTGTTGTGAACCATGTCTGCTTAAATGCAAAGTATATCTAGGTTTTTGGTAGGGATGTGCAAATCAGCAAAATTCGAGTTTGCTGAAGTTCTCCAAATTCCATCTCGAAGCTCGTTCCAACTCGAACCCGTATCAGATTGCAAGTATGTTGCTATTTGAGGACTATTAATTCTTCTTGTACTGGCTGCTTGCTTGCATTTTTATTAATAAACCAACATCTCATTGAACTAAACACTCTAGCATTGCCCCTGGAACTTCTAATCTCTTGGGAAAATGGGACATAAACAAAACAATTATAAATGGATGGGGAAAGTTGCAGTGCTTAAGGCATTCTTGTTAACTTTAAACTTTGGAATATAATGCAGATTATTGCCAGAGTTAGCCTGGGTGCCTAGTATTTGTGGATACTAGAGTTCAAGGAAGTAATTTTATTTTCATATACAATAATCATTTCCAAATTGGTCACAGGAGCCTTGCGGGAGAACAGCAGAAGGTGGCTGGGGACCCTCAAGTTCTTAGGCTGCAATTGAGTCACATGGAATTCAGTGTGACTTACTTCTGAGTAGCCACATATAAGATTGCATTTTTAAGGGCACTGAAAGCTAGCAGTTCTGTCAGATGTTAGCATGAGTCAAGCATGTCCCAAATTTCCATTGGCACATGCTTCAAAATCAAAGATTTAGGCACCTTTAGCGCAATTTATCTTGAGGTCTCCCATACCGTTGGCATTGCATCCATTGCTGCTTGGATTTGCGTGTCATAAATCCCCAGGTTCACACGTAATGAGAAGCCACCACCATGGGTAAATTCCCCCCTGGGGTTTCTTGTTGCATCTTGAATATACAAGCTGCAGCGGGGAACACCGTAGCTTGTTGATACGTGCAAACCCAGTGAGGGTGGGTTGTTTGGGTGGTTGACAAGCCGCCCCACCCCTAAAACACCCCATGGGTGGCTTGTCAATCACCCCAGCAACCACTACAAGAAGCCCCGTGGCGAAATTCAGCCATGGTGGCTTCTCGTTACAGGTGAACCAGGCCTATGTATATCCATAGGCACATCTCTAACTAAGGAGAGTATGCCTGCTGGTCTCTCTTACACACACTGATTTGAGGATATCTTTCCCTACAGATCATCAAAAGCTGGAACGAGAGGCTCGGATCTGCCGTCTCCTGAAGCATCCTAATATAGGTAGGAAAAAGCCTTTCTTCTCTGTGTGATGGGTGTCTACATTTGGGGAGGCAATACGCTTCTAATCCTTCTTTCATCCACTCCTGTTAACTGCTAGGGTACCAGGTACATTTTGGAATGGAATGTCAGTATTGCCATACTGCACATTTCAAAAATAAACAGCACCAGGTAAAGCTGAGGTCTTCACCAAGCAGTTTTAATAGAAGTTCTGGAAAAAAAGATAAAATGTATGTTCTGTGGAGATGAATATTCTAGAATAATGGAAATCTGCCAATTTCAGTGTGTTCCATGAAAGTATTTCATGTGCTGCCTGGAATGCAACAGTCTCTCTCACACATCGAAAGAAACAGTCTTTCTCACACATCGAAACTCCACTGAAATGGTTAGGTGTTGAACAAACATTTCATAATGCACCTTATTCATGTGCATTATTTTTATTGTCCCATTCCTCCTCTATGTTTTGGGTCTGGGGGCTTTTTTCCTCTTTGTTTTAAAAATTGATCTGCTTGCTGATATATTCCCGTTTGTACTAATTCCCATTAGACACTCCATTTACCTGCCCTCCCTCCCCCACAAAACACAATATCTCTATTTCTAATATATATGTCTGATGTTATTTTTCTGTGTGGTGGGAATTTTTTGTATGGAGGGGGATTTCATTGTTTGCAGTCTGAAGTGGTACAAACCAGACACAGGTTTTCTATCTCAGTGTCTAGACACCCTTTTAATTTCCCATAATACCCCAGAGCAACACTAAGTCAGAAGCACTGTGGGAATTTAAAACAGTGCAGGGCAGGCACCAGCAGTAAGCCTTGCCAGGACTCTGGGGCCCTGCCAGCTGCTCAAGGATGCCAGGTGGTAAGGCCAGCCTTGCCTACGTGATCTCTTTTTCTGCTTGAGGGAAAACCAGAAAGCACCTCAGATTTTCCCTGCAATATTATGCTTGTTCTAGGCTCAGTCTGGTACCACTACCATGCTCTCTTATGCTTTGTGGAATGGACAGGCAGGGAGATAAGAAAAGCCTTTCTGCAGTGGAAATGCCAGGGTCCTGTTAATTAAAAATATATAGTTAGGCTGCATAAACTCTCCAGTACTGATTTTGCACAGTAATAGAGCTCAACAGGGAAAGGAAATTAACAACAAGTTCCAAAGCTGATTCTTGAAATGGCCAGGAGGCGTATAGTGAGAACACAGCTGGGCGGCTTTTAAACTTTTTATATAACTAGTGCTATAGGTAGGAGTGCTCTCATACTGCAGTAGCACACCAGGGAAATGCACAGGGGCAAGGAACATGGGGGGGGGGAATAATAATAATAATAATATTGAAAGTCAGAGAAAAATTTCAGCTGGTACAGGAATTGTGGGACTAATGCAGCCTCTTACTAATGATAGCAAAGATATTATCCAACGGCTACTCATGACATTTGTGCAACCACATTCTACACAACAGAGCCAATAGAAACGGAAGCACTGGCTGCAGGAGACGGGATTGTATGTCCCCATGACAACATATTGTGGTTTAAGCCCTGAATATTTCAGAAACAGAAGCTGCACCTTCAAAGAAACCTCTGGCTTCTTTGCCAGTACTGAATGAAACTGCCAGTGCCAGCTCCGGGTGTGTGAGGGCCCCAGGGCAAGGCCCCCTCAAAGGGCCCCCTCCCTTGGTGCGCCCGCCTTCTCACCACCATGGTCACCAGCTGCTCCTGCTCCTGCTTCTCTTCCTCATCATTGCTCCCACTTGCTTGTTTGACAGGCAGGGAGGCAGTAAGCAAATGGGCAACAGCATCTACTGCAGGGGACGGCAAACCTCAGTCCACACTGACGCCCAATCCGCCCTGGGCAGGATTGAGCACCCTTCGCAGGCCCCACCCTCTGCCCTTGCCAAGCCCCTCCTGTCCCTAAGCCCCCCCCCCCGAGATTGGAGATAAGGTGGGGACTCCCCTGCACCACTTCCCACACTGCAGGAAAGAGCAGGCTAAATCAGCCAGGGCTTGCAGGAGCCAGCCCCATCAAGCCTCAGCCAAATCCCTTTCTCCATGCAGAGACAGGGATGGAGATCCACGCCTCTCTCTGTATGGAGGGATTTTTTTTTCAAGTGGGTAGGTAGGCTGGGAACAGATGATGTCATGGAAGGGGGCAAGGCTGCAGAGGGTGAGACCCAGGAAGGCAAGGATCTAGAACACACGTGGTGGCCCTCACTTCTCCCAGGATCCTGTCCACATCCTCAGGCTGTACAAATAAAAAGTATCCAACAACACTGGACAAGCAGGGGCCAAAGTTATATCCACTGGGTCAGTATCAACTATAGCGTCTAAATCAGAGTGGATCTGAACGATTTTGTCTGCAAAGTGCTGAGCAAATTGTTCACAGCAGGCAGTCCAGAGCTTTAAATTATCCTCTTGTGGGCTAGTGTATAAAAGACCCCTGACCACTCAAAATAGCTCCGCTGGATGGCTCTTTCCAGACGCAATAGTTGCAGAATTTATTTTTAATTTTTGCTGCCCATATTGCCACACAGTAGGTACTCTGTCTTCTCACCACCATTTTCTGAGCCAGAGCAAGAGGCAGGTGAACAAGCAGGTTGCAGTGGGCAAGGGGAGGAGCAACTCCAGGGGCCTCTTGTCAGCGCGCCCCTGCTGGGGTTTGGGCCCTCCACAGGTGCCCTATCATGCCTACCCCCCTGAAAACTGCACATTTATTGTGCAACCCTCTACCCTCAGTGGCAGAAAAGGCCCTGAATGGCTTGCTTAAAATGTCTCTAAAAGCAAGAAAAGCCCATTGATTTTAATCAGCTTTGGAACTTACCTTTGCTGAAATAGTTGGTCACATGTTATGGCATATTTCAGGAGATGGGTTCAGCAGCAGTTCCCATCTCCCTCTGCTGACTGTTGTCTCAACACAAGATTTGATTCAGTGGTTCTTCTTTAGCAATGCCAATTGCAGGTGGGGGCCTCCTGCCTGGTCCAGATCAGGGTCACAGTGGGGGCAAAGGTTTAAAGCCCCATCAAGTCAACAGATCGCTGGTCCACTATCTGTCCTTTAGGGTAGCGATCTGGACCCATGCCTTCACCTCTCTTTCTCTCTTTTCTCTGCCGCCACCACCACTGCTCCTAGTTAACCCAAGCTGAGGCAAGCAGGCTTCCTCCAGCTCTCAGGGTGTTTACGTGGGAGTAAGAAGACAGCTGGCTACACTCCCATTGTCTGCTGGCCAAGCAATTACCCCATCTTCCTTCCCTCCATGACTTACACATTCGAGCGTAACCCAAGCAGACTAGGCAGCGTGGGTGGGACAAACCAACCTTTGAAAGTGTAGATAGGAATCCAATCCAGCCCAATAGTCTTATTAAGTAACTTAATTAAAGTAAATATAAAAACAGGATAGTGAAGGAAAGCAGTGAGTATGCACAATAAAAAACACACAACAGAAACAAAGCTGACATCCCAAAATGCTGATCTCCCTTCAATCTATGCTGAGTAATCTAGGAGAGCACTAGATTTACATCAGGGTCTCCATAGCAATCAACAAAGCATCTTGTGCTGGTCAAAGATGGAAAAAAAGGGACCACTCAAAATGGCATTATGTCATGTTTTATGTTGTTGGACAGGGGTGATCTTGACTGACACAGGGTCATGCACAGGGTCACAGCCATGCTGAGAGGGGTTGATGGGAGTTGTAGCCCTCCCCTTCTGGAGAGCACTAGATTAGAGAAGGCTGTTTCAGAGTACCAGGATGTCATCTGATGTATGTGGCATATGAAAGATATAAGGCAGAAGAAAGGAGAAGAAAACAAGCCCCCAAATGCTAATGCTGTGACGGTGATGCTGATTCACTCTGCCTTGCTCCCCATCTCCCAGAGCATGAGCTGCTCATGGCTTGACAGTAGCTAGCTACCTAAATGGAGCTTCACCTAGTGAAACAATGTGCCATCCCGGTCACTTTAAGGGACCGCTCCCCTTTCCGATGACTTTTAGTCTAAACAGCTGTACAGATGTGGAAAATCTGCTGGGCTTTAATATACTGGAAAAAAAACTAAACACAGCAGCAAGCACTGATGCTGTAGAATGGTAAACCTTACATGATTTACTTCCCAGGTGACTACTACACAACACGAGTTTGGGACAATGTCTGATTAAAGAATGAGAGCATTTCTACATGAGGCTTTTATTGCACACTCGTGATTGGTCACTCATGGAAGTCTGTGGGTCCTTTACACAACATCGTCAACCTCCAGGGTGTCTCCTGCACTTTCTGACCTTTATCCCACTTTTTAAAAGATCGGAGTTAACCCGATAAGGAAAGTTAATCGGATATATCAGTTGTGTGCAATTGTGCAGTTCTGCTATAACCACAGCACCATCTAGTGGCTGTAAAATGAAACATATAGAACTTGCTGGAAAAAGAATTCTCCGATTCAAAGCATGTATCTGACCATGTACACGTGCCAATCTTAATCCCTTAAAGAATCTGGAAGTAGAAGCCCCAGTAAGGATGCAGGATTTTAAGCTTGTGTGGTGAAGCTCTGAGACCCCCCTATTTTGTCATGTTGATTTATTTACCTTTGCCTGGATCCTTCATTGTAAGTAATGTTGGTCTATCCTTGGAGTTATGCTCAATCACAGATAATTAGGACCTAAAGCAAGTCAGGTACAGGCAGTAAGCCTCACCTTTAACATTTTGCTATTGCTGCTGAATTCGGAAGTAAGGTTACAACGATCCTACTTGCGGATACGTCTCGATGAGCCCAGTGAGACAACACATTCTGGATTGGTCTGCCTCACTCTTCAAACCTGCCCTGCAACCTGGCTTCCCAGGAGAACAAACTTTATCAAAGAGAACCAGGAGATTGCCATAATAGTGGTTGCTTATATCTTGCGGTGTGTGCATCTTAGCTGCCAGTGCCCGTGGCTGAAGTTATCAACTTTTTCAAAACTGCTTATTTTGCCTCCAGCAGCCGTCTGACGCAATAGGCCAAGCTTTTCCTGATGCTTAGTTGTTTCCATACCAGGATAAGCTTTGGCTGCTACATTTCTGTCTACTGGGCTGCTGCTCAAGGCACAGGGTCAGGCCCAGTTTTAAAAAAGGAAAAGGTGGTGACCTTAGTTGGCACCCTGCTCTGTCCACCTATACCTCAAAGCACAAGAGTGGGTGCCATGGTGAGAATCTCATGCTGAGCTCAGTTCAGCTGAGATGTATCTGTCATGCCTGGTCTCTGATCTGCTTCTTTGGCCTCTAGGATTCCTTCCTTCCCCCCCCCCCCATCCTGCCCAACAGTGGCTCATTGCCTTTAATAGCTGTGCAACTGGCAGAAATTCAACAGGCACAGTACTGATCAGCACAGTCCTTTTGTTCTGGGAAAATCTGTACCTGTGGAATTCTGTTCATTGTATACCTCTTAAAGGCACCAAGCCTGTGCCAGGAAAAAAGAAAAGAAAGAAGCTTCTACTTCATCACTCCACTGTACCATTGCCATTTTTCCTTCTTCTCCCGTGCCTTTAATAGTAGTCTAAAAAACAAATAATTAACAGGTGAGGCTTTCTAAAAGACTTATCTTCATGTATGGTGGCCAGTTAGAACAGGGATCCTGAACCTTTAATACTTGTGTATTATACAATAATAGTATAGTTGTGTGTATTACACACAACTACACCTGCTCAAATTCTCTGTTCTGTTAAAGTGTAGGAACCAGAGCTCTGGTTTCCTTTGCATGTGGGCCACCCTGCATTCATAGCAGGCTGCTGTGAAAGACACAGTATAAAAAAGCAACAACTCTCATCCTGGTTTCTCCTAAGTGCCAGAGAGCACGGAACCATTCTAGGTTTTCTGGGCATTATGGGAGAATTCATTGACTGGTGAAATAGATGTGGAGATGAGCCATGAACTGAAACATATTTTATTGCATCCTGTGCAGATAGAGTTGCTTAACGGGCCAGAAAAAGACCCGCCTGCCTGACCTGCTCTTGTGCCTTTAGCAGCAGCTTTATAAACAGGAATCAGTTTTCATGGCATGGAGAAAAGCTCAATCCACCTGGTAATGCCTACAGATCAACCACAGGAGCATGGTTGGTAAAAAAAGAAAGCTGGCAACCTTATGTACAGTGTGAGCATCCTTGCTCTCTAGACACTTCTAGTTATTTATAAACCATCTTAGTTTACAGGAGCCATCTGTATGTAGAAGTTTGAGTGTAGAAGAAGCTTTGGTGGAATGGAGGAATGAATGCAAGGAAGTTGCATTCATTCATGGATGATAAGGAGGATGAGACAAATTCTTGGAGAAGGCTACCAATGGCTACTAGTCCTGATGGCCATTTGCTACCTGCAGTATCAGGGGCAGTGTGTCTATGTACACCAGTTGCTGGGGAACATGGGCGGGAGGGTGCTGTTGACTCATGTCCTGCTTGTGGGTTTCCCATCGACAGCTGGTTGGCCACTGTGTGAACAGAAAGCTGGATAGGTGGACCCTTGATCTGATCCAGCAGGGCCCTTCTTACGTTCCAGCCTCTACTGGTCCTCTGTTCTTCACTCTGTCTATAACTGTATTCCACCACCATTGCCCTTATTTCCACCCCTCCTTCTGTTCACACACACTCACACGAATACATGCACACCCACATGGCCTCTGCTTTATAAATGTTTCAGACCATAAAGAACCTGTCAGCTTCAATCTGTCTTGGGCAAATGCCTGCACAGCAGCATCAGGTCTTCTTTACATCAGGCAGAAACACAGATTGTGCTGGACCAAGCTGTTGCTATGGAAACAGAGTCACTTCCTTTCTCCCCCTTTCTTTGAGTATAGGAATGCTTTTCTGGAGATAATATTTGTGTGTGTGTGTGTGTGTGTGTGTGTGTATGTATGTATGTATGTGTATGTGTATATATATATATAGGAAGCCAGATTCCAGCTGAACACCAGGAAAAACTTCCTGACTGTTAGAGCAATATGACAATGGAACCAATGACCTAGGGAAGTGGTGGGCTCTCCCACACTGGAGGCATTCAAGACGAGGCTGGACAGCCATCTGTTGGGGATGCTCTGACTTGGATTCCTGCATTGAGCAGGGATTGGACTCGATGGCCTTGTAGGCCCCTTCCAACCCTACTATTCTATGATTCTATATATTCTAATCAGCTACATATGAAGACAATAACATGTTTGAGATGCATAGGGTAAGAATCAGATGTTGAGAGAAGACAGCGAAGGAAACCATCCTTCTCTCTCTTTTAAAACTTTTTTTTATTTTGGTAGATTTAAAACATTTTTACGTTGAAGTTTTACAGAGACCAATATGACTTAAATTAAATATAGAGAACTGACATGGAAAAGCTAACTCTAATAGAAAGAAAGACAATGTGAATATTTATTCAATCTATATCCCACCACATGCTTTTAAAAAGCCTGAGGATAGCTAGGATTAATCAAAATCAGCCATAAAAAACCTTAGCAATACAATGAAATCAGTTTAAAAATAAACAGCATAAACAATAATACTGCCTTGGCTCCATCTGGCACTGAGTTCAGATCTCTGCCAGGCTATTCTGGTTTGTTGAATACATGTTGTACTTCCAGGTTGTTGTTTTTTAAGGTTGTCATTTATTTTTAACAGCTCTGCTCCTTTTCCCTCAACAACGGCTTGGTACACAGAAATTCAGCAGGTGACACATCCCAGTGTGCAAGGCTGCTGTTAAAACGCAAGAGCAGGGATAGTGAAAAAGGTGGCAACCACAATTATGAGATAGGAATACTATTTTATCCAAAAATTAAAATATACCAACTTCTAAAAGAATATTTCAATTTCCGAGCTTTGAGGATATAGTCAGGTTTTCAGTTTTTACTCTGAATGCTTTAGAACTAAAAGTATTATGTATGTAGCATTCCAACTTGTTTTTTCTCACAAAATGTATGCATTTAGAATGGGAGATCGCAGCAAAATTACATTTACAAGCAGCCCAAACTGTTCATGGAGCATGGGGTGGAATGGGTCACCCTAGCGCATTGGGGCCAGCGCATGGTGTTGTTTGGCTTTGATAACCTTGCCTCTGCCTCCCTCGCTACCCAGCCACTATCTTTGTGTGAGGTGTGCACGTGGGCGTCATGGGAGCAATGTACACAGAAGAAGCATAGCGATGTTTCCAAGATCTGATGTCAATTGCACTTTGGTGTGCAATGTTATTATCAGCTGCTATATGCCTGTGGTATAGCAACCTATGGTAGGAGATGAGTGGGCAAGAGAAAAGGTGGTGGCAATGCTCTTTTTTTAAATCTCCAAAATACATTCCATCTGTGTGACTCACCAGAATGAGATCCAGCTTGCAATATATTGTGGAGTGCTGCAGCCATAGCTTCCTTATCTTCCCTCAGGGATAAGATAGTTAACATGCTGACATCTGAATTCACATCACTATTAATTCCATGCTGAAGAGGAGTGGGCAGCTTGTACTTCTTCTGAAAACAATTGTGAGAGGCACTGGGCAGACACAGTCAGTTGCTTGCATTACATGGCTACAATTTTGTGCATTTTTCTCTGTGGCCATAAAAGCTTTCCCCCCTCTCCCCCAACACACTTTTTATAAATGAAAGCCAAGATTAATTGGATTAAGTGTGATGATTCATCAGGTACCAGATTGCCAAATGCAAAAGAGGAAAGGGCTCTCCTGCACTTTTATTGTCATCTAAGCTATACCATTTGAAATTCCTTCTTTATATAAAAGTGCACAGCCCCCTGTCTTCTTTACCATCTGGCCACACTTTTTGCGTGTCATTCTTTTTCATTTTTTAAACTGCTTCTCTTTCATTCATGAATCCCTTTTCTTTCAGTCACATGCAGCATTATCTCCACTTCCATCTCTTCCAGAGTGACCGGTTGATGTTGTAAAGGTGGAAAATAGGGCTCCCTTACATTTTAATAGTCCTGTAAGAAGAGGGGAATTTGGATGATGCAGCTTGTCCTGCAGTGTTGAAAAATTGCTTCACCTACAGTAATCCCCTATTTTACACAACTGTTAGAAGTACACAAACTCAATTCGCCTTTGCACTAGGTCACCATACCCCTTGCTAGGACTGCCAACTTTTCAACCAGTCACTGTAACTGTGGCTTATAACAGCAGCTTGATTTTTTCAGAAATCAGCAGATGAAGGTTTTTTGTGTATACCATGGAGATCTAAACATTCTCACCTGCATCTCCACATTAAAAAAGCATCAACTGCTGACTTTTGAAAATCAAGCTGCTGTTAAAAGCACAAGAACAGGATGTGCATTTCCCCTCCAGTCATTTGGCAATTCTGCACTAAGCATCCTCCTTCAGAGAGACACATTTGAGCTGTGTGGAATGGCGATGCTTCTCTATTAGGACAGACAGGATTGTGTTAACAGAACAAGATAACTGAGCAAGACCAATCTGGCTGCTATTTATACCCAGAAAGCCATTTTCTCCTCCCCTCACACCCCCACTGTTCACTGCTGCCTGGAAACTCAGAAGTACAGTTCCCTATGAAAGCAGCACAAACAGGGTAATTATCTACTGATGATCTGGAATGATCCAAAATGCTGCAGGCTGGAATTAGAGAAGGAAGGAAAGAATCAATGCTGTGAGGAATAAAATGATATCTAAGGTGTTACTGCACCAGGCGCAAAGGGCCAGAGCTCTGTCTTTGGGGCTGTGTTGTCTCTAGTCTGAAAGATCATTTACCATTATGCGGCAGTGCTGTCAGGGCAGAAGTGTGCGACAGACGTCCAGGGCCTTGCTAAGCAGAATAAGGAGGAGGCCCCCAAACACAGCAGGGTGGGCCTACCACATTTTGAGGTCAGTGAAGTAATACAAATGACCATTGAAGGGGTGGTTGGGTTGTCCTCTGTAAGAGCTTTTCTACACGAAGCATTTATTGTATGCTTGTGATTCCTTATTCATGTTTGTTTACGGGTTCATTAGATGACATCATGATCCTCCAGCTTCCCCTCTGTTTTTTCAGAGCACTTCCCCATTTTATTTGTATTTTTTAGAATGGGGAAAATGGGGTATTATTTCTGAACATGCTGTTTCTACTAGTGTATTTGCACTATTCTGCTATGGCACAGCTCCACCTAGAGGTTATGGAGTTGAAAAGCAGGAAAGGAAAAACTTTTGTGTAGAGCAATTCTGGAACAAAATGGAAATTTGATACAGTGATTAACAGCCTCATGTAGGAAAAGCTCTAAGATTATTATATCCACAGTTTAAAATTAGCTAACTACACCACTGACCACCATATAGAGGAAATAACATTTCTACTGAGTTTGATCCTTACCTCTTCCTTAGCATTCTGGGAAAGGTGATCACTTGATCCAGAGGGTGAAACTGCTTTGCTCTATTTATCATGTTTTAAAAACATAATAAGTAGGGGGGCTGTGCTGCTAACCCACCCTATAGCCACCACCACCAAAACATAATAAAGAACAACATTTTAAATGACAAAGTAAATGCATTTAATTTTATCCACCACTTTACTACTTTTATGCTGCTATAATATCAGCTACCAATATTGTTCATATTTCTAGTTCTAGTGTAGGACAGTGTATTGGCTTACAGAAAGTCAAATAGGAAGCTATCATATACTAATTTGATTATGGAAGGAGTAGGCCTCAACACCCCCAACATTCTGTAAGTTCTACTACTGCTGCAGCCACTTTATTCCCAGAATTCCCTGCAGGTGAGCTGGATTGCTTTCTTGACTGAGGCTCTTAAGTTGTGCCTGAGTGGCAGGGAGGACTAGATCCTGCTCATCTTCAACTACAGCCTGTAAGCTTTGCCACTGTGGCCTATTCCCTCCCTGCAAGTGAATTCCTTCAGAAAACACATAATTAACTAATCTAAAGAAGAATAAAGACTTGTGTGGCGGATAACTTCCTCCTACAGAAAGTAAAGGAAGGAACTAGAGGATGGGCTATCCTTGACTTGATCCTAACCAACAGAGATGACTTAGTGGATAAAGTAGCAGTCACGGGAACTCTGGGGGAAAGCGACCATGTTGTACTTGAGTTCTTGGTTCTAAAGGATGCAAAAGCAGAGTGCAGCCAAACGCATACCCTGGATTTTAGGAAAGCTGCTTTTAATAAACTCAGAACAATGATCAGTAAGGTCCCATGGCAAGCGACTCTAACGAGAAAAGGAGTCCAAGATGGGTGGGAGCTTTTTTTTTTAAAGGAAATTCTCAAGGCACAATTACAAACAATTCCAACAAGAAAGAAAGGTGGAAGACAACAGAAGAAGCCAATGTGGCTTCATAAAAACCTTACAGATGACCTGAAAACAAAAAAGGACACATATAGGAAGTGGAAGGAAGGCCAAGCAACAAAGGAAGGGTACAGGCAGGTAGCACAGAATTGCAGGGATGGCGTCAGGAAGGCTGAAGCTGAGAACGAGCTGAGGTTAGCGAGGGATGTTAAAAGCAACAAAAAGGCTTTCTTCAGATACATGCAATGTAAAAGACAGAGGAAAGAAATGGTGGTTCAACTATTAAATAAGGATGGCAAAATGATAACAGATGACAAAGAAAAGGCAGAGGTGCTCAATTACTACTTTGGCTCAGTCTTCTCCCAAAAGAGGGTCTATGACCCCCCTGGCAAAGGCGAAGGACAGGCTGAAGGGGCAGGGCTGCAGCTTGAGATTGATAGGCATATGGTCAAGGAACACCTAATTCCTTTGAATGAGTTCAAATCTCCAGGGCCAGATGAACTGCATCCTAGAGTAATAAAGGAACTGGCAGAAGAGCTCTCAGAACCACTGGCTATTATTGGGTGAAGTGCCAGATGACTGGAGGAGGGCTAATGTTTTCCCTATCTTCAAAAAGGAGGAACCTGGGAACTACAGTCTGACATCAATCCCTGGGAAAATTCTGGAGCAGATGATAAAGCAATCCTCTCTAAGCACCTTGAAAACAATGCAGTGATTACTCGAAGACATCATGGATTTGTCAAAAACAAGTCCTGCCAGACATATCTGATCTCATTTTTTTGGGTCACCTTCCTTGTGGACCGTGGGAATGCTGTGGACATCATATACCTCGACTTCAGCAAAGCTTTCGACAAAGTGCCCCATGATATCCTGATGAGCAAACTAGCTCAAAGTGGGCTAGATGAAACAACGATCCAGTGGATCCACAGTTGGCTACGGAATCAGACTCAAAGGGTGCTTATCAATGGGATCTTCTCAAACCGGGGAGAGGTAACGAGTGGGGTACTGCAGGGCTCAGTCCTGGGCCCAGTGCTCTTCAACATTTTTATTAATGACTTAGAGGAAGAGGTGCAGGGAATGCTGATAAAAATTGCAGATGACACAAAATTGGGTGGGATAGCTAATACTTTGGAAGACAGAAACAAAATTCAAAGTGATCTGGATAGACTGGAGCACTGGGCAGAAAACAACAGAATGACATTTCATAGGGATAAATGCCAAGTTCTGCACCTAGGAAAAAGAAACCAAATGCACAGTTACAAGATGGGGGATAGGTGGCTCAACAACACTACAAGTGAGAAGGATCTCGGAATTGTTGTAGATCATAAGCTGAATATGAGCCAACAATGTGATGAGGCTGCAAAAAAGTCTAATGCTCTTTTGGCCTGCATGAATAGAAGCATAGCTTCCAAATCCCGGGAAGTACTAGTTCCCCTCTACTCAGCACTGGTTAGGCCTCATCTGGAGTACTGTGTCCAGTTCTGGGCACCACACTTTAAGAAGGATGCAGACAAACTGGAGAGGGTTCAAAGGAGGGGAACAGAGATGATCAGGGGACCGGAAACAAGGCCCTATGAAGAGAGACTGAAAGAACTGGGCATGTTTAGCCTTGAGAAGAGAAGACTTAGGGGAGATATGAGAGTGCTCTTCAAGTACTCAAAAGGTTGTCACAGAGAGGAAGGCCAGGATCTCTTCTCGATCATCCCAGAATGCAGGACACAGAATAATGGGCTCAAGTTACAGGAAGCCAGACTCCAGCTGAACATCAGGAAAAACATCCTGACTGTTAGAGCAATATGACAATGGAACCAATTACCTGGGGAGGTGGTGGACTCTCCCACACTGGAGGCATTCAAGATGAGGCTGAACAGCCATCTGTAAAGGATGCTTTGGCTTAGATTCTTGCACTGGGCAGGACTTGGACCCGATGGTCATATAGGCCCCTTCCAACCTTACTATTCTATGATTCTATTCTATGATTGGGGGGACGGGACACAGACCAGTGGAGGCTGGCAGCCCACGATTTTGGTGGGGCCATGAATCTCGGTTTCAGTCAGAACCATCTAGAACTCTGAAGTTGCTGAACCCTATCCCCCAAATAGGATCAGCACCTTGGATAGCTCCTCTAGTGTTCTGGCTGGTTCTGACTGAAACCCAGAATGGATTGATAGCCCTGCTGAAATTGGAGCCATCAGCCTCCACTGGAACAGATCATACCCCCTGATGGACCTACCTTCTTCTGGCCACTTGTTGGAGGGATTCTGTGACAGGGAAGGCTACTGGGTTTGGATGCACAGCAGGCATCCCTGCTACAGACATACCCCTCAACACATGGACAGTGGCAGAGTGGGGATACGGCATGGGAGCAATGCCACTGGTACAACCTTGTTCTCTCCCATGCAATTTCAATTGTGTGGAGAATAATGACCAAAGAGGGCTTATATCTCTTTGCCTGTCTTCCCACAGGCCCCTTCTCCCTCCCTTCTTGGTAGGCAAGTGGTTGTGGTGGCTAAGAACACTTTCTGTCAGCTCTGTTTGTTGTGCAGTTGCTGTCCCTTCCTGGATAAAGGGGATCTTGCAGTGCTGATCTGTACTGTGGTATCCTCTGGAATGGAACACACTCTATGGGTCCCTCCGTTGAAATTACTAGCTTTCAGCTAGTGCACACAATGCAGCTGCACGTCTCAGGGATGTCAGAGAATTTCGCCACAAATCTCGGGGAGGCTGAATGCCAGCGCATTTGGCCCCCCAAAATCAGTGGCGAAACGGTCTGCCCCCCGCCCCCCCCGGACGGGACTTATCTTGGGCGAATCTTCCTGGCAGCGGCGGTTCAGCGGTGGTTCAGCGGCGGTTTGGCGGCGGCTGCAGTGGCCGGTCTTCTGACTGGCTGCCGCCACCGCCATTTCCAGTAAAAAAAAACAAAAACAAAAAAAGTGATTTTAAAAAAGTACTAGATTTTTAAAAAATACCGTGATAGGCTATGTAAGTGTTTACGTAGCCTATCACGGCTGATTTAAAAGAAAACACACACACACATGTATGCAAATGGTGGCGCCCATGGGCGCCGCCATTTGCGTTCCTTATTTTGACACGTCTTAGTCTACGTAAACATTTATGTAGACTAAGACGGCGAAAATAAGGGGAACGCAAATAGCGTAGATGCTACGCTATTTGCGTTCCCCTTATTTTCGCTGACTTAGTCTACGTAAATGTTTACATAGACTAAGACGTCAAAATAAGGAACACAAATGGCGGAGCCCATGGGCGCCGCCATTTGCGTACGCGCGTCTTTTTTCTTTTCTTTTAAATCAGCCGTGATAGGCTACGTAAACATTTACGTAGCCTGTCATGGATGACTGCAGGGACGCAAACGGCAGCGGCTATGGCCGCCGCCATTTGCGGACCCGGCCTGCGAGGATTCGGGGGGGGAGGGACGGAGCGCCTCCCCCCCACCGCGAATCAATTTCGTTAAAAGGTAAGTGACTTTCATACATCCCTACTCATTATTGATACTGGTGGAAATGAACATATAAAGCCAGTATTAGATCATCTGCTGCAGCTACCAGGATGCTTTGAGTCTGAATTGAAGGTACTGCTATCAATTTTTAAAGCCCTTCATGGCCTGGGCCCCACAGATCTTAGAGGCCACCTCTCTTTAACACCCAGAGCAATCCCAATCCGCTAACTTGTCCTTCCTTTATGTTCCAATTTTGCACAAGCTGGGTGAGAATGCTGAAGCTAGAAGCAAGGTCTTTGCAGCAGTCATTCCGAGGCTGTGGAATTACCTCTGCAATAGAAGTGTATGGTTCGTCGTCCACACTTGCCTTTAGTCAGCCATTTTGGACTATGGGAAAGCAGCTTAGAAATATTTTACTGTGCACTGCTTCTTTGTGTAGTGATTGAACCTTATAGGAAATGGGGAATAGCAAGACAATTCCACCCCATTGCATTGGCTATGCTGTCTTGTTAAAGCCCATGTTCTAATCTGTGTTGACCAGGGCTCATCTTTTGGTGGGAGTATATAGAGGAAGATTTTCCCTCAAGCTCTGACTGAGGGCCAAACTAGATGTGACATTATTCACGTTGCTTGCCCTTTTAAAAAAAACAAACAACAGGTGTGGAGGTTGCAACCTTATGTTTATATGGATATATTAAAAATACCCCCCCCCCAAAAGGAAGTCATGACTTGAACACAAAAGGGAAAAATAGGTCAAGCACATATTTGAGAGTGTTAGCAGCAAAATACAGAAGCCAGTGATGAAAAATAAAATAGTGAATAGATAGGAGACATGGCTTTTAGTCCTATCTTCAAATCCACAAAGGAGGGAAAGAAAAAAAAGATTCATTCAAGCATAGCAAAACTCATCATTCCCCGTAATAATTTTGAATGAAAATACCATAATAAATCCCACAGCAAACTCAGTACAGACCTGAACAAGTCGACAACAGCTTTAATAATGGTTGTGATGTTTTATGATCACTTTTAAAAAAGAAATTTCTTGGCAAATGTGCAGAGAAACGAAGCTGAGATGTTACAAGGGAAACCATAAAGTATTCTGGGGAAAACTCTTCACTAGAGCATCAAAAGGGTGGAATTTTTTTTCTTCTATTCTTCTTCTTCTTTACATTTCTGTACCGCCCAATAGTCAAAACTCTATTTGCGTTGCCCTTATTTTCGCCGTAGTCTACGTAAACATTTACGTAGACTACAGCAACTAAATAAGGAACGCGAATGGTGGCTCCCTATGGGGGCCGCCATTAGCGTACGCGCTTTTTTTTTTTAAGTCACCCGTGATAGGCTATGTGACGATTGACGTAGCCTATCACGGCTGACTTTGCAGATCTAGCTGTGATAGGCTACGTGAATCGTCACGTAGCCTATCAGGGGGCGTTAAAAAAAAAAAAAAAACCTTTCGCGTTCGCGGCCGGGCGAGGCGGGAAGCCTCCTCCCCGGCCTGAATTTCGGCCGGGGCGAGGCGGGAAGCCTCCCCCCCGGCCTGAATTTCGGCCGGGGCGAGGCGGGAAGCCTCCCCCCCCGGCCTGAACTTTGCGGGGGGACCAGCGAAGCGCCTCCCCCCACCGCGAATGTCCTTCGAGGACAGGTAAGGGACTTTCGTCCACCCCTACAATGTTGGCTCCAGGTGGATCTCAGTGGGGAGAGCGTTCCAGAACTGAGGGGCCACCACCAAGGAGGCCCACTCCCTTGTTGCTGCTGTCCAAACCTCCCTCAGAGGAGGCACCTGGAGGAGGGCCTCAGATGACAATTGTAGAGTATGGGTAGGTTCATACCAGGAGAGGTGCACCATCAGGTATTTTGGACCTGAGTCATGTAAGACCTTATAGCCCCCCACCCCCGTTCTCTGCCCTTCCTTTCTATCTTGCAGAAGCCTGTATTTTGCTTCCTATATATCCCCACATTCTGCTTATATGTCATTTTCCTCCATTATGTAATATAATAATTCAACATTTTTATATCAATTTAGATTGCTCAAAGCACTTCATATGTATTTTATCAGTGATCCTTAAAAAATCCTATAAGGTAGGTCAGTATTGTCATTCCTATATTGGCAATAGGGGCAGGGATTTGGGTAGTCCAGTTGTGTTTGATGTATGGAAAGACATCTGGAAGACTGGACATAATTTTTCATTAGGTACAAGCATAGGTGAAAGTTGTTGTAAGGTGATGACTAGATGTTATTTGACCCTGGAAGATCTTCATGAGATAAATGGGATAATAAGAGCCAGTGTGGCATAGTGGTTAGAGTGTTGGACTGGGCTCAGAAGACCCAGATTCAATCCCCACTCAGCCATGAAGCTCACTAGATCACTTTGAGCCAGTTACTGACTCTCAGCTTAACCCACTCTCAGCCAAACCTAGCGTTGCTGTGAGGATAAAATGGGGAGGAGGAGGAGGATGTAAACTGCCTTGGGTTCATTGAAGGAAAAAGGTGGGATATAAATAGAATAAATAAATAAATAAATAAATAAATAAATAAATTGTTGTAAATGTTGGCGGAGCAATCCTATGGTCCCTGGGAGAGTGTTCCAGGGATCATACGATATAGTGGATTCCATTCCCAAGGCAAGGCCAGAGACACTCCTGTGACCTCAGGCGGACGGGATCTGACATTAGGCCTTTCCCCCTCCCCTTTGCAGCAGCCATGGAAAGCACCTCAGGGAGAGGGAAAAGGGGATAGGACAGTTGGGGAGGGGACAGGAAGGGAGAGGTGTGGTGTGAATCCACAGGATCTTAAGCCTCTCCATCACTGTCCCTGCCCACCACTGGTAAATCCGCTAGACAGGCTCAGAGGCCCGTCTAGCTGAATTTTTCTTTTTAATTATGAATGGGAGGGACAATCGCCCCCCCTTCCGCTCCCCGGTCTTTCCTCTCACCCTGCCTGGCTTTTGCTGGCACTGGCAGGGCTTTGGCTAGGTGGAGGGCTCTAAGTGAGGGAGGAAGTTACTTTCATATGTGGTGGCTGCATGATAAAGCAAAGGAATGTGGGTCATCAATAAGGTATATAATAGAAAAATAACAAGGGTGAAATCAGATTTAGATCCTGTTATATTTTAACTAACGTATACAAATATGTCTGTGTATAACCAGGGGAATTAATTTCATTTATGACTGTGACTGCAAGATGGTGCTATTGGAATAAGTCTCAAATAGAAACCATGACAAAGCAGGAATTAAAAAAAAGAGAAGAAATAGGCATATCTTATGAGTTACATAAGGGTGAATGAAGGGGAGCAAAACATTTGACAGATTTGTGCAGAACTGAACTTCAGGAGATTAAAAGTTTTTATCTGACATACTATAACAAGAAACATATTTCTTATGAAGAAATATTTATTAAGTATGAATGTATTATCACACAAAAGTATTGAATAGTACTGTTGCATTTTATTAAAATGGAAGAAAATAGATGGGTGATATCCAGCAGAATTTTGCCTTCTCCTTCTGCCATCCAGTCCCCCACCCCATGCACTGCCTAAATCTGCTCTGGAGGGTCCCCCCAACCCTTCAAAGCTGATTTGGGGATGCAGTGGGAAAGAGGGGCATCCTTTGGCAGACGGGCACTACAACCCTATATTTTTATAAAAGTAAATGGGGACTGAGAGCAAGGGATGACAGCTTACCTAAGACCACATAATGAATTCATGGCTGAATCCAGATTTGAATAGGGAAATGTCTAGATCACTCACTGTCTTAGCTGCTGTGCTGTAACAGGAATTGCCCTCTAAAAAGAAACAGGCATTGGGTTCTTCTCAGTGAATTCCATTTTCACATAAACCCCTGTGAGCAGTAGTGAACAGAAAATCAGGAGGCCCATGCTCCATTATGCTTCTTTGCACTACTACGGCCCCTGGCGGCTTTAAAAAACAGTTGCATTTCCCCAGAATATGCCTTAGTCCTCCAAAAAGCATTTTTTCCTTAAGTTATCCATGGGCTTCCAAGCAATCTGTAAAGTTTGTGACCTCGGTTAAGTAACATGAGTCCCAGTAGTTTCCTTCTGTGGTGAGATGATGGAGGCCATACAAATGGTTATTTTGAGATTAAATGGAAAACAAATTGGTTTTAAGATAGCTAGTGAACTTCTTTGATTACACTCAGAAATTTGTAGATAAGGCACATTCAGGGCTCCATCACACAGGTGGAGAATTCCACATCAGTGCCTGTTCTTTCTCCATCTGGTATCATTGCAGGATTGGGTCATTCTCTTTAGATGGCTGTCCCCATCGTTATTTTTCGTTTCTTTCCTTCTCGCAGGGGTGGTGATGCTGCTCAGAGGCATCGCCACCTTTCTACAAAAAAGCATTACATGTGCTTGGGGTGTAGCGACAGCCCCTCCCTGGTTCCTCCCCTTTCCCTCCCCTTGCACATTACTGGTGGATGGGGACTGACACACAGACAGACCCCCCACTGATCTCCCCAGGGGCCCCGCCTCCCCGTTCAGGATTTTTGACAATCTCTGCTGTTTCCTCAGCCATTTACTCACTGGGAATGCAAAGCAGGGGGAAGGCCAGCACGCTGCTCTGCTGACCTGCCGCTGTGCTGACCTGCTGCTGTGCCGTTCTGCTGACCTGCTGCCTTGCTCAGAACACTGCAGGCTGAAAATAGCAAGGACCCAAAGTGGTGCAGGCACGGGAAGGTGACACTCCCTACAGCCCGTCGTCACCACCTTTGCCACCATGAGCGCACCCCCAACAACCCAAAACAACCACCCACTCCTCACAGCTGCCAACACACAGAGGTTCATTTGCGCTAGGGGAGAAATGCACGGGAAGATCATGGCACTCCACTTGCACATATTTGGGAAAATACCACATTTTTTCCATTTGAGGAAAACACAGGATGGGTGGGTAGAAATGGGATAATGACTGGATGATGACAACGTCATGTAACGGACCCACACAATTCAGTGAGTGGCTAATCATGAATGTGCAATAAACTGGAGGTGCAGAGACGCCCTCAGGTCTGGTTGGCTATCTAGAAAATGATTTCTTGAAAGAATCACCAAAGGTAACTGGTGTGTTTTGTTTAATCTGAAGATGGATCAATTTTCAGTGTGCAAGAATATTATGTAAATGTGACTTTTGATTTGGGAACATTTGCATTAATTAGACAATATTGGTATTTTCTTTATTCTGGGCTTTTTTTAAGGGGATGGAGTGATGGTCTAGTGAAATGTTAAAGACATTAATCAACATGGAAAATAAAGAGATTCTGTCCTTAAAATCAATAGTGACATGCATCTAAATTATGTGAATCCATTCCTCCCTGAATTTGGATTCTTCACAATAACCTTTTTGTTAGTATGTTCCCAGTGATCAGACAATAATATTTTCATTGTTCTGGATGCTTTCAGTGTCTTCCCAGCTTTCTTTGTCACAATTGTTAGATTCTGCTTACAATTGGAAATGTTTTATTAGCACAACTTATTTTTCTAGTGATAGCAGAGAGCAGATAAGAATTGGATATTTTCCAAAGGTTATGCAGAAGTTGTGATTAAAATTTCAATAGCTGCAACTGCAGCACTTAGGTTTCTCATAAATACATTTTTTTTTACTTCTTTTTTCATTCACAGAATGAGTACCACACACACACACACACACACTTCAAAATTATCAAGATTTTTAGAACATACTGAGATTAGATTAGATAGTAGTATTTAAATATACATGGGCTAAAGGATAATCAGATATTGTACATTTATATAAATGGTCTTGTGACATCCCAAACAATTGGATAATAAAATGTACAACAGTTAAATCAGTCTACACTAATGCAAACTGTGAATTGTAAATTGTTATAATCAATCCTGTCAATTTCATCTGTACAGAAAGGAAAGGTAATAATTCCTGTCAATTTCATCTCTTTGGGCTATTCCCCCCTCCCTCTTCATCACAGTGTTTCAGTGATGGGACAAGCCAAATCTGATGGAATTTTCCTTTCTATGCACTTTTTGCAAAGGTGCAGCATTACTTTCAATGCTTAGATAGAAAATCTTATTGTTTCAGCATTGCCCATATATTGTGGAAAATATGGAATAGATTCCTTGGAAAATGTCACACGTTAACCTCTGTCTTTTAATTCTCAAGAACAGAAGGTTGAGTCTATTATAGCATGCTTCCCATTCCACCCCAGCCTTTTCTCTTGAGTTGTGGCTGGTGAAAGGGGAGTGTTCCTTTAGATATGGAAGCCATGCTTGGAGGATGCCAGGACAATTTGATAGCTATCTGGCACCCACAGGAAAGAAGGTCGCAGGGGCTTGTTCAAACCAAGCAGATAAAGAAATCCTCCCTCCATGAATGCTATCTTGTCAGGACTGCCTTTGAAGCTGTATTACCCTGTGGAGCAAATGGGGTAAAAATTTGGGATACAGTGATATGGAATTAAACATTGGGATAAGGCAGAAAAAGCTATATAGAGGATGCTGTTGTTTTGGTTGAGGCATCTACTGGATGTTATGAGCTGGTGGGTTCTAAGCACAGAATTCTGAATGGTGGAAAGAACCTTCTTGATCATCTAGTCCAAATTTGGGTGTCAAGTATCTGAACAGCTCTGATAGGCACTTTTGTAGTTACTTGAGAAGTTTCTTGAGGAGTTTCTTGGGCAGGATATTACTTGGCCTTCTCCCTGATCTTAAATGTGTCTCAATCAAAATATGTCTGATGAACAACCATAGTTTTCAAGTAAGGTATAACATGCATGAGAAGTGAGGACTGGTGGATTCATGCTGCAACTGAGCACTTGGAGGAGCTGCCTGATATGCCCAGATCCCCAGCCACAGAGCAATGAGCCGGGGGGGGGGGGTGTACTTGTCTCATTTCTACTAGACTGACAAGTGATGTGGACACTTAAGGCACAATCCTAGGCATGTTTAGACAGAAAAAAGTCCTGCAGTTCCCAGCATCATTGGAGCTGTAGGCCTTTCTCTGTCTAAACATGCACAGGACTGTGCCCTTAGTGAAACAAACAAATGAGCACTTCACCACATTCCCAGCTGCAATGCAAATCCATTCAACTCATATCTGGGTACACACACAATGGTTCCTGTGAACTGGCTCTGAGTCCACCTTCCTTTCATTTAATTTCCACAGCTCTTCTTCTTTTCCCTCTTCTGTGTGTCATCCAAATTGTTGCTTCTGTTAACTTGACAGTGTGGCCATAAGTACTTTCTGTGGAAATACTGCAACTTTTGTTAAGGTCTATAAAGGCCTCTGTGTGGTCTCTACACTGTGTGGTCTTTGAAGTGCAAGTTTACATCCTTTTCAACAATTGGCTGCATTAGAGAGTTGGCATGAATGGGAAGGGGAAAATATAGATAAGTGTAGTTTCACTTCATGCTCCAGGACTTGGGCCCTATATTGCACAAATGAAGTATTTCAGCTCTAATGACTGAGGTGAAGG
Source organism: Heloderma suspectum (assembly GCF_057233095.1). Lineage (NCBI taxonomy): Eukaryota > Metazoa > Chordata > Lepidosauria > Squamata > Helodermatidae > Heloderma > Heloderma suspectum. The sequence goes on along the minus strand of NC_139459.1, from coordinate 266,766,681 downwards.
ATCAGTAGATTAGTTTCTGAATGAGAGGTTTATTCTGGCTGGTAACCTTATCAATCTTCTTTCTGCAGTGAGGCTTCATGACAGCATATCAGAGGAGGCACACCACTATCTGATATTTGACCTGTAAGTAACGATGGAAAATCGAGAAATCCTCATATGCATGTCGAGCATTCTGCAGATCACCAGGAGGGGCATCCTCTTTCTGCTATTTCATTATACACATACACACACCATCACCTATTACTCCTTGACCAGAGTATTACTCAGATTGACCAGAGTTATACTATAGGTTGTTGTTTTTCTAGAAAGTTGGATGTGGTTTGGGGGAGCAATTGTTCCACATAGTGTGTACACACTTTTTTTTTTTGTCCCACTACCATCTTGAGGCAAACAGGTATTTTGTAGTGTTTCAAAAACCTGCAAAACCTATTTGACCAGAGACTGTAGTGGGATGTAAATCAGGATGCGCCCCAGAGGTGTAGAACCTCAGGCATGGGGTCCCAATCCAGCTCTCTTGAGGTCCCAATCCAGCCCTCTGGGGTTCATCCATGTGGCCATGCCTCTTTCCCCCAGCTCCACAGACGTTCCCCAACCACCAGGCATTTGTTGGTCTCCTGGCTTTTGTGCAGTCCCCCCTCCACATTCTAAAAGGTTGAAATGTCTCTCCTAAGGCTTAGTGACGGGCAGTAAGAGCTTTTAGCTAAAATAGGCTTGTATTTTTGGCCCTTCCCCTTTTACCCCCCCCCCCTTTTTACCACTGAAATGTGGCCCTCGAGACCTTCTCCAAAATGGAATTTGGCCCTTATGCTGAAAGAAGTTCAACACTCCTGGTGACGCCATGGGCAATGGTGGTTCTGCCAAACCACCTTCAGCTTCCTTAAAAACTATCATCTGTTTCCAGCTTGTGGCGGTGCACAACATTGCTAGGTATCAGTGTTGTGTAGCTTGTGTCCAACTATTGTGTCCACGGTAGCCGCTACGTGGCTTAGATTTTATGGGTGCTTCCAGGTGGAGGGCTTCTAGTGTTACAAGTCAAAAGGCATTGCATAACTATTCCGTCTTTCCTACTTTAACAGATTTTTTTTAGTGAGAAAAAAGATGGAAGAAGCAGTGGGAAAACATGGGAGGGCTACAAATGAAAGGCAATAATGTCTGCACCCTGGTAAAATTCTGTGAATGAAGCAGGGCGCTTGCACAATAAAAAAGTCATCTGGAAGCACCCTACATAGCATTGTGTAGCATCCAGCTTTAACAGAATTAGCATTGCTCTTTATGCAGATTAGTCCTTCAAGCTTCTTAGAGCAGCTATTAGCATATTTAATGTGGAGTCCCTGGAGGACCAGCTGCTCTTGCACTGTTCTCTAATTCCTTTAAGAAATCCTGTCTGGTGTTGCTCTTTGTCTTTTTTGCCAGTGAGCAAGAATGCAGTGGAAATGTGGTACTAAAATTCCAAGCAGGCATGTGATTAGACTGGCAAAGAAGTATTGAGGTTAGCAAGTTCACTTGAGAGGAGATGAATGCTTTGCATGCTTGGAATATGTCCCATAGAGTCCAAGATTTTAAGATGATAATGAAATATTTCCATTGCCTACTTTGTCACGTCTGCCAGACATCCAATCCTACTGTCTGTTGTGTGAGGCAAAAATCAGATAGAGTGGGGGGCCAATGGACCACTGCAGTCCTGTAAGTTGAGATGTCGCACTGTTGCAGCAACACGTGACCATGCAACTGAACCAGTACAGCATCATGAATCAGATTAAGGTAGAAAGGGGGCATAGTAAGCTGGTGACACTAAGTACAATTCAACTCATGTCAACCAGATCAAGGATTCCCTGCCCATAGTTGTATAATGTTGTACCACAAAGAATGAATATTGACCTTAAAATAAATGTCAAGGCCTCATGCCCCCTTACAGAGCAGAGCAGACTACTCAAGTGTCAATACTATGCCATTGCAGCAGGGGGATTTCCAGAGCTGGAGCTGATTCCTCTTTCATTTCTTTACAGGGTCACAGGTGGGGAGCTATTTGAGGACATTGTAGCCAGAGAATACTATAGCGAAGCAGATGCCAGGTAAATATGGGAAGCTAACAAAATGACCAGGAAAAAAAGTGCAATGCTTAGTCTCTGAGGCTGACAGACAACAGGGCTGAGAACCTGCTGGCTATATCCTTAATCAATTTTGCCTTCGAACCTTCTTGCTTTTGCTCCATTTCTTTGATGGATCCACCTGCTTCCTCTCTTAGAACTACGTTACGAGCTGTTACTGCCAGAAGGTTTTGTTTAATTTCTGTTTCTAGAGTATGCACAATGTCTGATATAGTGTACCTCTGATCCCCTTCAAGCAAGAGGAAGAAGATTATTTATTTATTTATTTATTTATGTATTTATTTATATCAGGGTCAGGAAGAAATTAGATTGGGTAGTAGATCTCTAGGTGATTTGCAGTAGATCAGCAAAGATTTCTAACTTCTGATGGTTTAACAATAGTGAAAATAAAAGGTCTTTTCCCCCTTAAATTAAAGCACTAAAATCAAGAAAACGTGGGGGGAAAGAGGAATAGATTTGTGTATGAGCTTCAGTACTGGTACCTAAACATTTTTATTTTATTTATTTATTATTAAATTTATTAATCGCCCATCTGGCTGGTCACCCAGCCACTCTGGGAGATGTACAACATACAATAAAACAGTTTAAAACAATAAAATTCTACAATAAAAACATTTTCTAAAATACCCTAACCCACCCCAAATGCCTGCCTGAACAACCACGTTTTTAATGCACGACAGAAGCTCATTAAAGAGGGGGCATGACAGAGTTCCCTAGGGAGGGAGTTCCACAGAGTGGGGGCCACCACAGAAAAGGCCCTCTCCCTTGTCCCCACCAGTCTAGCTGTCCTGGCTGATGGGACAGAGAGAAGGCCATCCGAGGCTGATCTTGTTAAGCGGCCTGTCTGGTGCTGCTGGAGGCGCTCCTTAAGATAGGCTGGGCTGGAACCATATAGGGTTTTAAAGGTCAAAACCAACACCTTGAATTTGGCCTGGAGAACAACTGGTAACCAGTGCAACTCCTTCAGCACTGGAGTGATGTGATCTCGCCGGCGGCTGCCTTTAATCAGGCGAGCCGCCGCGTTCTGTACCAGCTGCAGTTTCCGAACCGTCTTCAAGGGTAACCCCACGTAGAGCGCATTACAGTAGTCTAAACGAGAGGAGACCAGGGCATGTACTACCGATGGGAGCAGATGGTCGGGAAGGAAGGGGTGCAGCTGCTGTATCAGTTGGAGTTGATACAGCGCTGTCCGGCTCACAGCTGACACCTGAGCCTCCATGGACAGCTGAGAGTCCAAAATGACCCCCAGGCTGCGGACCTGGTCTTTCAAGGGTAGCCGTACCCCATTCAACACCAGGTCAACATCCCCCAGTCTCCTCTTGTCTCCCACCAAAAGTACCTCGGTCTTGTCAGGGTTCTGCTTCAGCTTATTCCTCCCCATCCAGCCACTCACCGTCTCCAGACATTTGGACAGGGATTCTACAGCCAACCTTGGTGAAGATTTGAATGAGAGGTAGAGCTGCGTGTCATCCGCATATTGATGACACTGCACCCCAAACCTCCTGATGATAGCCCCCAGCGGCTTCACATAGATGTTAAATAGCATCGGGGAGAGGATGGAACCCTGTGGCACCCCACAAGTGAGCGGCCACGGGTCCGAAACCTCCTCTCCCAGTGCTACCCTCTGGTACCTGCCGGAGAGGAAGGACCGGAACCACCGCAATATGATGTCTCCAATGCCCAACCCCTCCAAGCGGTCCAGGAGGATACCGTGGTCAACGATATCAAAAGCCGCTGAGAGGTCGAGGAGAACAAGGAAGTAGCATTCACCCCTATCCAGAGCCCTCCTCATATCATCTACCAAGGTGACCAAGGCCGTTTCTGTCCCATGCCCAGGCCTGAAGCCCGACTGAAATGGGTCTAGATAATCAGTTTCTTCCAAGTGTGCCTTCAACTGCACCGCCACCACCCGCTCAATCACTTTGCCCAAAAATGGCAGATTTGAGACTGGGCGAAAATTGTTCAGAACTTGAGGATCCAAGGAGGGCTTCTTTAAGAGCAGTCTTATCACTGCCTCCCTGAGGGCTGATGGCATCACTCCCTCCTCAAGGGAGGCGTTCACCACCACCCTGATCCCCTCAGCCACTCTCTCTCTGCAGCCCATAATGAGCCAAGATGGGCAAGGATCAAGTAAGCAGGTGGTCGGCCGTACAGATGAAAGCACCTTGTCCACTTCATCAGGAGGAAGAAGCTGAAACCGATCCCACAAAACCGGTTTGCCACAGGCCGCCTCTTGCTCACTAACTGTATCCACAGCGTGCAGAGTAACACACCTAATCTGATCAATTTTATCTGCAAAGTGCCTTGCCAAGGCCTCACAGGAGGCCTTAGAATGCTCCAGTGGTTCTGGAGCCACAGGACCGACCAGGCTCCGGACCACTTGTTCTATGTCCATCTTCCTGGGCCACTATTTTGCACCTGGCTCCAGTTAGTGGACCATGAAAAACAAAGTGGATCCAGCAAGCTTAAATTCTGCCTATCCCTGATTTATATAATAAAACTATCAACTATCACAAATGATGGCTTTGCTCTTATTTTGAGGCATTTTCATTTACACATCGATTTCATTTTTATGGTACCCAGTTTATATCTGAATTTTCAAAGCAAACTAAATTTGCCAGTTGTTAGTTTGGACTTTGATACTATGTTGGCTGTGGCTGTGGTGGAGGATAGTACTTTAGCTTTGTGGGACAAGTTGTTTCTCTAATTTGTAGAGCAGGGAAGATGAAGATTGCCATGCATCAGATTAAAGATGTGCAGCCCAATCCTCTGCATTTTTCCTTGAAAGTAAATCCAATTGAATTTACTTCTGAGTAAATGCACATAAAATGCTGCACCCTGGATTAAGAACATCTTGTGCTAGACAATCAGCTTAATTTGCTTCTTAGCAAACAGCCTTTATTAATTTTCCTGTAAGCCCAGAGCATTATAACCTATTGCTTTATTAGCATCATGTAAACAGAGTCATTTCATTTTGCAGACAGCTGTTCTGGCACCTGGGCCTTCATTTTCTGTTTTCCACATGCTTGCAGCATGATGTGTATGTCTCATCAAGCTGTCACAGTGAGACCTACGAACATGAGAAAAGTGGTTATGATTTTGCCATCCTATCTACTGTTATCGTTTCTGTGAGAAACTGATCAGGCTGTTCTTGCTCATTACCTTCAGCAACCATGCAAGCTCATAAAGGAGCCGGCTGTGTTCTTTTTTTGTTTCTCACAGGAGGGAGCCTGAATGACTCCAATAACTCCCCAGTGGAGTTTCAGTGGCAATCAGATTAGGATTGTTATTTCATTTTCCATCCTGTAAGTAAACCAGACTCACTGTGTGGAGAAAACCACTGAGCCATTCTGCGTAGGTGTTAGCAGCAAAGGGGAATGGGAAGATAGCAAGTTATGGAAGGATAGAAAAACAAAATGGGGACTGCTCAGAAACGTTACCTCAAGTGATCTCCCACAATGTGGGATAATGTGAGCCCATTTCTTCTCTCTAGTCACTGCATTCAACAGATCCTGGAAGCTGTCTTACATTGCCACCAGATGGGTGTGGTACACCGGGATTTGAAGGTAAAAGATATATAGACTTTAAGAATGAAAGGACCTAAGGGTGTCCTTCTGGTTAAATTTCCTGCAGCAAGACTGGAAGATCCACAATGAAGCTATAGTGTCTGGGTTGGAACATCATGTAGCAGCACGGGTTGAATATTCAGTATTCGAAAAGGTTGCAGACTGTGCCTGGTGAGCGCCGTGGCATTTCATGGATTAATTAACCCACAATTTGCCACTGTTATGTGCGAACAGTCCCTTTCACTTAGCAACCCCTGCTCCCAAGCAGCAGCCTCTAGTTGATTTACAGCATATGGCTGATGCACTGGACTATGAGCAGTATCCAATGCGATATGAGCACTAACAAATAAATTACAGTGCCCTAGTATAAGGGGCTTCTAGTGCAATGCCAGTAGCATTAGCTGGCATGACAGGATTTTCCAGGAAACCCATCACATCAGTAAACGCTATTGGTTCCCTTATGCCAGCGCAACGTAGTTCAGATGAGTGCTTGTGCCACATTGGATACTGCCCTTTATGTGTAATGTTTGTGGATGCATTGGTCACTTGGGCCTAGTTCTCACTCAGGTGGTAAGCCTATCTGAGCTCTACAAAATTCAGTCTGCATATGGGAGCTCACATTATGTTGTCTCCCATCTCTGGCTAGAGCCTGGGTTTTTTTTTTAAATAGAGAAATGGAGCATGGAGATCTGAGCTAATTAATGTGCCCAATAGGCACCATGTAGAATGGTCAGAATATGGGCAACACCTGGCTATATGCCCCCCCCATTACATCTCCCTCTCAAAGCATCCTTCTCATTTAGACACAAAGCAGGAGGAGACAGAGCAGTCACAGCCTGTTTTGTGCCTCACTGAGAAAACTGCAAGTACCTTGTTGTACCTGGGAATCAATATGGGCTGTCGCCAGTGGACCGTCTTGTAGTTTGTCTTGGGATTACCGAGCCAACCAGCTGTTCCCTTGCTGGTTACTGCACTTGAAACAATGTGACTCGGCTATAGCTCTCTCTAATAGATGCATTCATGATGTGGTTGCTAAATGGGATCTGCGCGTCAGGCAGCTCAGCATGGAAGAATATCTGGCCCGTGTTTCTTCAATCAGTGCTGGAGGCAATAATAGATCCTGAGGTGCAGCTGGCAGCCTGTTAGTACACTATTGGATGTCAAAATATCTGCCAGAACTAGCTACCTCTTCACTGAACACGGAGTTGCTCTACATCTATTCTGGGCTGATCTCCCAATAACTGAAAGCAGTTGTTCTTGATATACAAAGAGTTTCCATTCAATTGGCTAAGGGCCGTCCCTTTGCAGTTGGAGCAACTGCCATGGGTAAAATAGCTGCTCTTTGGCTCCAATCTGAAGCACACTGGGGCTCTCTTCACACCTGGCATTTTATTCCACTACAAACCGTTCATTTTGATTCCTGATCCTTTCCGGGATTTAGACTGGGCCTGCAAACAGGCATCTCTCATAGCATGTCCCTCCACATTATATTTTTTTCATGGCTGGGCCAAGCACGGAACAATCAGGATAGAAAGGAGCTGCTTGCTCCATACCCCCCCCCCCCGGTCATTGGTTCCTGTAACATGATTGATGGCTGTGCCCCATCCCTCCACAGCAGGAGGGAAGGTGGAAGTGATCTGGACAGCAGGCTATGAGAGCTGATCCCCTCCTTCCTCTGAGGGAATGAGAGTCTTCTCTGTGGCTTACCCAAGCTTGCAGGCGCTGCTAGTCCTTCTCTGCTGAATATGTCAGTGATGGAATTAAATGCAGTATATCGCTTGCACTACTGAGTTTGAAGGGTATACTGATTTCTGGGTTCCCAACTACAGAAGTAAGAAATCCACAAATGGAGTCATACAGTCAATGCACCAAGCCATCCCTAGCAGCCCTCCCCCAACCCCAGGTGACCGCTGCACAGGGGACACCTTCATTAGGCCCTGTTTGCTTCCCCCTCCCCCCATGCTGTTGTTGCTCTTTCCCCTTATTCTGGCTTCCCAATGACCCTGCAAGGTGGGCTAGGAGAAGAGATAGTGGCTGACGAGGTGGGAGGGAGTATGATGGAAAGCCACCTCAGCATTACTGCCTTATCTAAAACAACTCCATACCCCAAAAGGAAACTATTAAAAATGACCACTCCAAGCTCTGCATGATGAATTTATTTAGAGGAGGAGAAAAGACACTTTTAATTCCCATTGAAATCCTAACTGTCAAGCCTAACTGTCCTGCGTGGCTGAGAAGGGAGACTCCCCCATCCACCCTGGGGGGAAAAAGCCCATCAAACTGGTGAGCAAAAGTGAGAAGAAGGAGTCAGTGAAGTCAATGGGAGGGGGAAGTTTCAAGTAAATGCATTGAAGGGGATCCACTCCTATGCATGCCTATTCAGAAGCAAGCCACACAGATTTCAATGGCACTTACTCCCAGGAAAGGAAAGCCTTACAGCCAATGAATTTAGTCAGAAGTAAGCATTACTGTGTTCAAGGGATCTCGTAGCCTGGAGTGGAATGGCAGAAACGGTCATCGGAAGTGGTCAGTGACCTGCCCCCTCTTCCCGCCAATGTGTTTTCATCACAATGTTATTCAACACTGCCCAGCAACTAGGGATGTTAGAGAATTCTGCCACGGACCTCTGGAGTCTGTGGCAGAATGGAGCAATCCCCACCACCACCCTGCAAAATTGTCCCGGGATGGACCCTACCTGGTATCAGCTGTCTGGTCTGTCCGCTGCCCCTGGTCTGTGGCCGCAAATGGCTGCCCCAGTCTGTGGCTGCCATTTGCATCCCTGCATTAGCCCTGATAGGCTATGTAAGTATTTACGTAGCCTTTCATGGCAAAAAGCAGGCACACAAATGGTGGCCGCTATGCCATTTGCGTCCCTACCTTTTGCTGTGATAGGCTACGTAAATATATACATAGCCTATCACGGCTAATGCAGGGACAGAAATGGCGGCCGCTATGGCGGCCACCATTTGCAGCCGCAGCCCGGCAGCAGACAGAAGTCCGGGTGTGGGCGGGCCCAGCCGGCGGCTCCGCGGACTCACTGTGGAGCGGAGCCGGCTGGGGAGGATTCTGGGGGGAGGGAGGGATTGCCCCCCCCCCGCGGATGCCCTGGACCGGAACAGGGTAAGTAATTCGTACACCCCTACCAGCAACACCCCCTAGTACTTGCCCACACAAAGTGGGGCAAAGCGCTAAAGGGGAAATAAACAACAGGGAGGAAATGGCAATTTCAGTCACAAGCATAGAAAATGCTGGGTTTTCCGTGTTCTCAGATAACATGGAAAATGGTAGTGGAGGTTGTGAAATAGCAGCAGAAGAGCAGTGGTGTCATCTAAAGCTCCCAGAAAACCAGTGGTTAAAGAAGAACAATCCTGCTTAAAAACTCAGGTGTGAAGAGCGCCTTGCAGAGCAATCCTAACCATGTTTATTCAATGGGATTTACTCCCCATTAAGTACTGTGTCCTTAATGGAAAGTAAGTGCTATTGAACTCAATAGTAATTACTTCTGAATAGTAAACATGGTTAGGCCTACACTGCACATCTGTTATGGTGAAAGAGGTTTCCAGTATCACAGAATCAGTCTACAACACTTTTGTGTGTAGCAAGAGGTAGAGAAAACATTGTGCTTTTAGGAGACACATGTAGGGGGTCTTGAATTGTTCTCACAAGGCTTCACCTGTAGGGATGGGCAGATTCCCTGCTGCTGGTCTGGGTGGGAATCCGCCTGCAGGGGGAGGTGATCCCTCCCTCCCCCCGGAATCTGTCTGAGCAGGCTCTGTTCCATGGCGATCCCGCGGAGCTGGCGGCCAGCTCCGCGGGATCGCTGCATGGAGGAGCTGGCTCAGACCAGATTCTGGAGGGAGGCAGAGCAGAGGTAAGTGCTCCATTCCGCCACGGACTCCAGAGGCCGGATTCTTTGGAATCCAGTTTCATTGGGGTCTGTGGCGGAATTCTCCGCCATCCCTATCTGTGCTTCGAAACATGCGTTATGCAGTTGCTCTTTCTCTGAAATGTCCTACTTCTGGTTAAGCAGAGGAGAAATGCGGGGAGCTCTTCAGGCTTTTGTCACACAATATAAACAAGTGGTTGGGCAGGATGCAACCCTTCATGCGATTACCTTGTGATAAAAACAGGAAAAGCCCATTCAACAAAACTCACAACCTCCATGAAGTCTTCTGATCCTCCACACATACAAGCCACCCTACCCCCCCAACCAAGAAAATGAACAAACGATTTTTCTGCCTATTACTTTAAGAAACACAGACTACATTTCTCTCATTTTACTCCTTCTGCCTCCTCCAGAATACACATCACTGAATATTTCTCCCACATACTGAAGTACTGCTTAACTCACCACTCACATTTATTATCTAGAAATATGGCCCTCACATGGTCTTGAGAAATCCATGTAACTGGAGATGTATGAGAAATTTGTTTCAGTGAGTTTTTGATCAGCATTTACCCACTCTGCACCTTTTGGGCCAAACATGGACTTGGATGCAATCTGTGGCAAAAGTCTGTACATTTCCGAAATTGCAGTGTGATTCACAACCCCCCCCCCAAAGTTCAACTGCATCTGTACAATTGAAAAATGTACATGAAAAAATGTGTACATTTGAAAAATGTGCATAAAAATGCTTTTATCAATGGGAAAAGAACATGTACATTTCAAAGATGTGCACAATTGATTTGAAAAAATATGCACAGTTTTTCATGCGAAAAGAAAAACACAAAGCTCACAATCTGATATGGACTCAAGTCAGAACAAGCTTCGAGATGGAATCCAGAGAACTTCAGCAAACTTGAGTTCTGCTGATGCCCACATCCCTACATGTGAGTGACAGTGCTTTAGCTATGGGGCTGGAAGAGAACAGTATGATACATAAGAGCACTAAGAACTCAGCTGGATCAATTGACAGGCCTATCTAGTCCAACATTCTGTTTCCCACATTGGCCAGCCAGAGTCATCTTGGGAAGCCTACAAACATGGCATAAGGGCAAATGCCATTTTCTGCTGTTGCTCCCCAGCAACTGGTATTGAGAGGCATGCTGGCTCTGATATTGCAGGTAAAATATAGCCATCATGACTAGTAGCCATTGATAGCCCTAAGCTCCATGGATTTGTCAAATCCCCCTTCATATCTGTCCTGAACCTCCTGCCAGTCAGCTTTATTGGATGAGCTCAGGTTTTAATATCATGAGAAAGGAAGAAAAACTTCTCGCTATCGTTTTGAGTACCATGCATAATTTCATTCACCTCTATCATGACTTTTCATACAAACCTTTAAAACAAAATTTTCAATGTTCAGGACAAACCAAACTTAAGACTGGATAAATTCTTAAAGTTTGAGATGAACTGAACTGAACTGAAGTTTGGGAAGATGAGAAACCAAAATTGACAGATGAGTCCATCCCTCATAGGCAAAGCTGTAGACAGGAACTTGTAAGAACAAAACTGAAAACTTGTGAGGCCACCAATTGCTCTAAATTTAGAGCCGTTCCCCAGCCTCTTACATTTTAGGATTGTCAGGTTTCTGTAGATTCCCCAGCCCCAAGCCTAACAGTAATCTTTAGCTGGACAAGTAACCCAAAACCTGTCAAGAGCTGACATCTGACATTTCTATACACTTGAGCTGACTCCTACATGAATTAATGAGCTTGAGGAGAGTACTATGCCAAGGACATCTTGAGAAAGAGACGATGTATTTTTCTGGCTTCATGCATCAAGGGAATTAGACATAATATGTTTGGGAGACATTTGATTACTAAACAGATTTCTTGACTATTGACAGATTGTCTTTGCTTCTGTAAGGAAACAGCACCTGGACAACTGTAGCTTTGACAGAGACAAATAATGCTCTGGAGCAGGAAGACGGTCCTTGGAAAAGTATTTCACATTAATAAAAGCTGGTAGTAATAAAAGGCACCAAGTAAAAAGCTTCTGTTTACCACTCCATGCCTACAGAAGAGATTCTTTAGGACTCATTCACATCAGATCATCCATTTAGTGCTTTAGTGCACAAGTGAAAGTTCAGGAAGCAATCCCAGGGGAAAGGTATAATGTGGTACAGGATTTCTTCCTCCAAAATTTCATGTTCGTGTGTGTTGAAGGTACATGGGTATCCCATTTCTGCTGTGCAGAAGGGAGGTGGGATTGGGCAGGTTGTAAGCATACATCCTTTTGTACACGAGTCCTTTTGGTTCACTGCAGGAATGCACCAAAGACCCAACTCACACACACACACAGCCAAATCACCCCAAGAAATCACTACCAGCTGTTGATTCTGATCCATACTTGACCCAGAAGTGAAATATTATCCATTTATTGTGCTGTAAAGCATTGCACACGTCAGTAACTGGTAGCTCTGTGAACCATTGATAAGGCATCCATCCTATCTGCCATTTGAGAGTCACTGACATAGCATTACTTCTTCCTTTTTGTCAATAGACTTGTCTTGTCTTAAGTTAAATATACTGCTCTTCACACCCTTTGGCCGTTTGCAGGATCGCAGGGTGGTTCAAAAGCCACAGTGGCTTGTGAACCACCCTGCACATGTCAGTTGTATGCCGGGGGGATTTGCATGATTACCTTCAGCAACGCAGCTTGTCATGTTGTGTAAACCTGGCCAGGGTGGTGTGTTGCCATGGGTAACAAGCCACCCAGGACCCATGGGCTCTTGTAGGCTTCTGGGTCACTTGTTACCCACAACAACATGCCACCCTGACCAGGTTTGCACGACATGACAAGCTGTGTTGCCGAGGGTAATTATATTCATTACCCTGCTATGCAACTAGCATATGCAGCAGGGGAAATAAGCCACCGTGGCTTATTTCCCCCACCATGATCATGTGAACTGGGTCTTTGTGTCTCTCTGGGAAAAAAATGTTGTTAGACACCATCCCTGGCAATTTGTGTGATTCTTTGCAGATGTGCAGAGGGGTAGAGCTAGAAAGGTGTATGGCTGCAATGATGCTGTATAGTATGGATACTCCTTAGCGCTTAATTTTATTGACTATTTAGACTTGAAAATCTCAGCTTTTTTCATTTAGGAAAAAACCCTCACACAGCTTTCTAACTATTGTGGCTATAGGTTGAAAAAGTGCAGATAGTCTTTTTTAAAAGACCTAGAAATTATAAGAAGCAAGCATATTTCCAGTGGTCAGGACTAGTTCAGACTTATGGTGCCTTTACTTTTAATTTCCCCCAGTTCCTTCTTAGGAATGTCTGGCTTACTTTTACCTTGATGTCACAGTCAGAGCCTATCATGACTCCCTTGTTCTTCAAACACTCAGTTTTGCTGGAATTAATTTGGGGGTAAATGAAATAAACTTGCTTAATGTGCATTCCCCCCGCTCCCCATCCCCACGGATAATTGGTATTTGACTCTGTCATTGCAGCAATTGTATATTAATGGGACAAGTACATTATGAAACTCTTGTTGTGACAAACCTGGCACAAATGTCTGTGTAGGGATAGAAGGATGCAGATTTTCTGTGGCATAGCAGAAATTTGTATTCATATTCTCTTGGAGATGCAGAAGGTGTTCCCACCTCCCTTATTATATTGAGATTTTGTTTGTGTCTGGGTCACTCAAAAATGTTGACTTTTTTCTCCCCCTTCTTTTTGTTTGTTTGCTTGCTTGATTGTTTTGTTGTCTACTTTTTCCTCCTGTAGCCAGAGAACCTTCTTCTGGCATCCAAACTGAAGGGAGCTGCTGTTAAATTAGCTGACTTTGGCCTTGCCATTGAAGTGGAAGGGGAGCAGCAGGCTTGGTTTGGTGAGTGGTGGAAACCTGAGCTTTGGGGGTGCCTCCATTGCCATATTTTGCTCAAGGAACAGGGAATGTGATTGCTGTGAACTTCCCATGCACCTCTGCACTTCTATTTCATGAGCCAGCTTTCCGCAACCTGATGCCCTCCAGATGTGTGGGACTACAGTTCCCATCATAGCCTGAGACATCCAGAGGGCACCAGGTTGAGGAAGCTGTGGGAACTGTGAACCTACATGCATGATGATGGAGTGAGAACAAGATGATAGTACGTAGCTGCAAACCAACCCCCCCCCCCCCAACTTTGCTTGAAGCTTTTACAGCTGGCCAAAAAAAGAGGGTGGTGGCAGGGGAGGTTATAGTCTGGCCTTATTTGCTTTATGTTTCTTCTACGGGTCACTCTGATTTGAGCCACATCAAAGGTACATCTGATTTGCATCATTTGCTATTAAGGGTCTGGGAAGCCATATGGTAGTGCTACAATGCTGAAAGTTAATACTAATATTACCATTTGTCTAAAATGGTTGTGGGCTGCTGGATTGAGACTGTTTGTTGAAATTCTGCTTAGCTGTTTGAATTGTTTAAAATTTTGTTATGTTAAAAATTTTATACAATTTTTTATTATGATGTTGTATCTGTGGTTTGTAATTTTTGTGAATTGTTGTGAACCACTCAGAGAGCTTTGGCTATTGGATGGTATAGAAATGAAATAAATCATCATCTTCATTATCTGTGGGTGGAATCCCTTTAGACCTTGCTATTTTATTTTTACACATGTGCACAGATACCATCTGCTCCCTTGTGCTCTACATTGAACCCTGGTTCAGAATATGAGATTAGGTTTTTTTTGGTTTTTTAATCTTTCTTTTATTTAAGTTTTGCATAATTACATGATACTGCAGATCTCCTAGATGAGCCCTGATAATCTCTGTGGTGGGAAATAATTTAGAAAATGTAGAAGAGCCAGAGGTACAAACTAGAACAATTGCATGTTCAGACATGAGATTAAGGGTGACTAAACTATGCATATATATCCCAGATGCCTATAATAATATAACAATTGTGACACAGAGATGTTGCACTTCTAAATGGGATAAGGCACAATAATCAATGCAATGTAAGTACAGATTATATTTCATTTCATGAAACGAAGAAAGACAATGAAATACATATTAGATAGAAACAAGATAGCCTGCAGCAGAGTCTCTAGATATATAGACAAGGGTAAGAGAATATAATGAGTTAATCATATTTGAGTCAGAGATATACATGGAAAGGAGCAAATGACTGCAGGATGGGTGCAAAACTGGGAAATATGTTAATTATTCCCCAATTTGTACTCTTACAGTACAATCCTATACAAGTCTACTCAGAATTAAGCCCATTCAGTTCAATGGGACTTTTGTTGTTGTTTATTCGTTCAGTCACTTCCGACTCTTGTGACTTCATGGACAAGCCCATGCCAGAGCTTCCTGTTGGCGTCGCCACCCCCAGCTCCCCCAAGGTCGAGTCCGTCACCTCCAGAATATCATCCATCCATCTTGCCCTTGGTTGGCCCCTCTTCCTTTTGCCTTCCACTTTCCCTAGCATCAGCATCTTCTCCAGGGTATCCTGTCTTCTCATTATGTGGCCAGAGTACTTCAGTTTTGCCTTTAATACCCTTCCCTCAAGTGAGCAGTCTGGCTTTATTTCCTGGAGTATGGACTGGTTTGATCTTCTTGCAGTCCAAGGCACTCTCAGAATTTCCATCCAACACCACAGTTCAAAAGCATCTATCTTCCTTCACTCAGCCTTCCTTATGGTCCAGCTCTCGCAGCCATAGGTTACTGCGGGGAATACCATTGCTTTAACTATGCGGACCTTTGTTGTCAGTGTGATGTCTCTGCTCTTAACTATTTTATCAAGATTTGTCATTGCTCTCCTCCCAAGAAGTAAACGTCTTCTGATTTCCTGGCTGCAATCAGCGTCTGCAGTAATCTTTGCGCCTAGAAAGACAAAGTCTGTCACTGCCTCCACATTTTCTCCCTCTATTTGCCAGTTATCACTCAAGCTGGTTGCCATAATCTTGGTTTTTTTGAGGTTGAACTGCAACCCAGCTTTTGCACTTTCTTCTTTCACCTTCGTCAGAAGGTTCCTCAGCTCCTCCTCGCTTTCAGCCATCAAAGTGGTATCATCTGCATATCTGAGATTGTTAATGTTTCTTCCAGCAATTTTAACTCCAGCCTTGGATTCATCAAGCCCAGCATGTCGCATGATGTGTTCTGCGTACAGGTTGAATAGGTAGGGTGAGAGTATACAACCCTGCCGTACTCCTTTCCCAATCTTAAACCAGTCCGTTGTTCCATGGTCTGTTCTTACCATTGCTACTTCGTAGGAATGTTAGAGAATTCTGCCACGGATCCCAGGGGGGCCGAATTCCAGTGAATTCAGCCCCCCGGAATCCGTGGCGGAAAGGAGAAACCTGCCCCACCACCCTGAGAAAGCCCGCTGGAATGGAGCCTACCTGGCGGCGGCTCTGGCGGTGGCTCCAGTGGCGGCGGCGGCGGCTCCAGCCTCTGCCAGGCTGCTGCAGACGCAAATGGCGTCCTGAGTAGGGGATGCCATTTGTGTCCCCGCTTTAGCCGTGATAGGTTATGTAAATATTTACATAGCCTATCACAGGCTACCATAGGGATGCAAATGGCATCCCCTACTTAGGACGCCATTTGCATCTGCAGCAGCCCGGCAGCAGCTGGAGGCCCTGCTGTGGATTGGCCTGGCCGGCGGCTCCACGGCCTGGCCACAGAGTGGGGCTGGCCAGGCAGGATTCCGTGGGGGAGGAACGGATCGCCTCCTACCCCCGTTGAGGATTTCGGGGGGAGGGATGGAGCGCCTCCCCCCCACCGTGGATGTCCCTGGATGAAATCAGGTAAGTGTTTCGTACATCCCTACTACTTGGTCGTTGTACAGATTCCTCAGGAGGCAGACAAGATAACTTGGTATCCCCATACCACCAAGAACTTGCCACAATTTGTTATGATCCACACAGTCAAAGGCTTTAGAATAGTCAATAAAAAAGAAATAGATGTTTTTCTGAAACTCCCTGGCTTTCTCCATTATCCAGCGGATATTGGCAATTTGGTCTCTAGTTCCTCTGCCTTTTCGAAACCCAGCTTGTACATCTGGCAATTCTCGTTCTATGAATTGCTGGAGTGTACCTTGCAAGATCTTCTGCATTACCTTACTGGCATGTGAAATAAGTGCCACTGTTGGATAGTTTGAACATTCTTTAGTGTTTCCCTTTTTTGGTAGGGGGATATAAGTTGATTTTTTCCAATCTGATGGCCATTCTTGTGTTTTCCAAATTTGCTGGCATATGGCATGCATCACCTTGACAGCATCATCTTGCAAGATTTTAAACAGTTCAGCTGGGATACCATCATCTCCTGCTGCCTTATTATTAGCAATGCTTCCTAAGGCCCATTCAACCTCACTCTTCAGGATGTCTGGCTCTAGCTCACTGACCACACCATCAAATCTATCCCCGATATTATTATCCTTCCTATAGATCTTCCATGTATTCTTGCCACCTTTTCTTGATCTCTTCTGCTTCTGTTAGGTCCTTGCCATCTTTGTTTTTGATCATACCCATTTTTGCCTGGAATTTTTTCCGATGTTTCTAATTTTCTGGAAGAGGTCTCTTGTCCTTCCTATTCTATTATCTTCTTCCGCTTCCGTGCATTGCTTGTTTAAAAATAATTCCTTATCTCTTCTGGCTAACCTCTGGAATTTTTTCATTTAATTGGGCATATCTCCCCCTCCTTTTGCTTTCCTTCTTTCTTGGGCTGCTTCCAGTGTCTCAGCAGACAACCATCTTGTCTTCTTGGTTTCCTTTTTCTTTGGGATGTTGTTTGTTGCCGCCTCCTGAACAATGTTGCGAAACAATGTTTCTGTCCATAGTTCTTCCGGGACCCTATCTACTAAATCTAGTCCCTTAAATCTATTCTTCACCTCCACTGCATATTCATGAGGAATATTAGTGAGCTCATATCTAACTGATCTGTGGGTCTTCACTATTCTCTTTAGTCTGATTCTAAATTGTGCAATAAGAAGTTCGTGATCTGAACTACAGTCAGCTCCAGGCCTTGTTTTTACCGACTGTATAGATGTCTACCATCTACAAAGGATGGCTACAAAGGATGTAGTCAATCTGATTTTGGTGTCGACCATCTGGTGAAGTCCATGTATAAAGTCGTCTTCTAGGTTGTTGGAAGAGAGTGTTTGTTATGCACAGTGAGTTGTCTTGGCAAAATTCTATCAGCCTATGTCCCGCTTCATTTTGTTCTCCCAGACCATGCTTGCCTGTAATTCCAGGTGTTGTTTGACTACCCACCTTAGCATTCCAGTCTCCTGTAATGAAAATAACATCTCTTTTTGGCGTATTATCCTGTAGGTGCTGCAGATCCTCATAGAACTGATCTACTTCTGCCTCTTCAGCATCTGTGGTTGGGGCATATATTTGGATCACTGTGATGTTAAATGGCTTACCCTGAATTCGAATTGAAATCCTTCTGACATTTTTTGGATTGTATCCAAGCACTGCTTTAGCTACTTTATTATTAATTATGAAGGCTACTCCATTTCTTCTGTGGTCCTCTTGTCCACAGTAGTAGATCTGCTGGTCATTTGATGTGAAGCGGCCCATTCCAGTCCATTTCAGTTCACTGACACCCAAAATGTCTATATTTAATGTTGACATCTCCCCAATAACCATATCCAATTTGCCCTGGCTCATAGATCTTAGATTCCAGGGTCCTATGGTGTGTTGGTCTTTAGAACATCGGATTCGTCATTCACCACCAGCACCGTCGGCCACTAGCCGTCCTTTCGGCTTTGAGCTAGGTGCGTCATCACATCTGGGGCTAGTTGAACTTATCCTCTGTTCCTCCCCAGTAGCATTTTGACCATCTTCCGACCAGGGAGTCCCATCTTCGGATGGTATACCAACATATCTCTGGTTGTACTGATCCATTTAGTTTTCACGGCAAGAATACTGGGGTGGGTTGCCGTTACCTTCCCCAGGGATCATATTTAGTTTGACCTCTCTGCCATGACCTTCCCGTCTTGGGTGTTCCTTCACGGTTTAGCTCATGGCGTTATTGAGGTGCTCAAGCTCCAGCACCACGACAAGGTAACGATCTCCTTTGCTGGAGCAATGGGACTTACTCCCAGGTAAATATGGAATTGTGGTACCAATGCTTGGATTAAAAGTACCAATGCTTGGATAAAAAGTGGGTATTTCAGATTACATACATTTGGTCACTTTGGAACTCCTATATAGCTGATAAACTTGGTTAAAAAAAAAAAACCCAGTTACCCCACACAGAAAATTCCTTGCCACCTTAGATAATTCTTTTGGAAGCATACTGGCAGTAAGCACTAAAGGCTCAGAAAACATAGGATATATTAACATATAAGCTTGTCTCATGATTTTGAAGGGGCTGCGCAAATCTATTACTGAAAGTAATGCAACATGTCCACCATCTGTGGTTTATCGTCATTTATGTAAAAGATGCGAGGGTTGTGTGTAGATGAAATACATAAAGCATTCGCAGTCTAATTATTCCAATATAGCCTGTAGTTCTGAAAAGTCACCCATCCTGATTTAGACTAAGTAGAGCTCCTTGATTTAACTGGCTTTAGTTAAGCTGTCCCTGGTTACTTTCACCTAGTTAGTTAGGGACTGCAGTGGCTTAGTGGTTAAGATGCTGAACTGCGGACTGGAAGGTCGGCAGGACAGCAGTTCGAGACCTGAGTGCCACGTGACGGAGTGAGCTCCCGTCTTCAGTCCCAGCTCCTGCCAACCTAGCAGTTCGAAAGCAAGAAATTGCAAGTAGATAAATAGGTGCCGCTTCGGCGGGAAAGGCAACAGTGTTCCGTGCACCTCGGTGTTCAGTCATGCCGGCCACATGACCATGGAAGTGTCTTTGGACAGTGCTGGCTCTTTGGCTTAGAAATGGAGATGAGCATCACCCCCTAGGGTCGGACACGACTGGCTGGGGACACCTTTACCGTTTACCTTTTATACCTAGTTAGAGGCATTTGTTGAATTTAGCCATTTCATTAAGACCTTAATTTAAAAAAAACTAACTTGGGTACTAGATATAGTTTAATTAACTCATGATAATGTGCAGTTATAAAGGGAAGTTGATTAGGTCATCCTAACTTACATAGCTATTGTATCTTTCAGCTGTAGGCGCAGGCTGTTAAGGGAATCCATTTATAATTCTTCCAACCATAAATACATTTTGCAGATGCAGTTTGTCAGTGGAGGAAACATAACTCAGGAGTATAGCACGTGCCTTTGCATGCAGAAGGTCCCAAAAGGACTGTGGGTAACAAGGCTGGAAAAGAACTTTTCCAGAGACCAGAGAGAACTGCTGTCCCTCAGAACAGAGAGCACTGGCCTAGCTGGACCAGTGCCGTGGCTCAGTATAAGGCAACTTCCTATGCCCTGGATCAGCCAACCCCATCCCAGCGCCCTCCCAGTGTGTAGGGCTACAACTCTCATCAGCTGGAGATGATGGGAATTGCAACCCAATACATACTGGGTGCCAAGATTATTTTTCTAAGGACCAAACTAGAAGAGATGAGAGAAACTTGTCATTATGGTCTCCTGTGGTTTGAAGATTAGGGAAGTGACACTGGGGAGAGAGTGCTTAACACTTTCCTTCCTGCATTTTCTTCCATTTAAATTGGTCCCTCAACAGCTGCTATCAGCTAGGAATCTGTCTTTCCCCCTGGCCAAACTTTTCCACATGCCCTACTGATATAATTCCCTTCCAAGACCTGGCTGCCACCCCCACCCCCAATCAATGGGCTGTATGTAGTTTAACTTAAAAGAAAAAAAAATCATATGCCCAGGAATTCTAAAATCTGCACAAACAGAAGTCGAATCCTGGGATGAATTATTCTTCTTCTTCTTCTTCTTCTTCTTCTTCTTCTTCTTCTTCTTCTTCTTCTTCTTCTTCTTGCATAATTTACATTTTTGCTATTTTGCATGATTTACTGTGCTTTTCTTAGTCATGGAAAGGGCAAGGACTCGGAAGCACTGCCCTCAGTTTCTGAAAGCTTTATTCCACCACTTCTCTGGCTTCTGAGACAGTGACACACTTTCAATCATATCTTTACAGCCATAAAAGCTAGAAAGGTCTTGTGTTTTGTTTTTAAAAAGCTGAGAGTGACTTTTATATATTGCCTTAACTGCCAAAAAGCAATCAAGGTGTCATACAACAATTGTAAAAAAATAAAATAATAATTTAAATAAAATAATAAATAAATTCAGCTTCTTAGGAATCTGAATATAATCTGTACCCACTACCACATTCTCTGCTTTTTCCATGGAATTGTGGCATACACATGACCATGAATATATTCTCTTTTTTTCTGCACAGAGATGATCTTCATGTACAAGAATGTAATGTGCAAAGCAGCTCTTGGCCACCTTAAGTGGGTGTCAGATAACTGTTTGCTTTCCCTTCATATTATAGGAACTTAGTACACACAGTGGGATCCCAGAGAAAGAGGTTAGAAGGAGGCCCACACAATGAGGTTTTTGTTTGTATTTTACTTAGTTGTGCTGTGCCATGGAGCTTTGTAAACTGGAATAGTCTTCATGAAAAGGAAATAGCATAGAAAATGCAACATACACTTCCTTAAAAGCATATGGGATCATGACCTGCACAAGTGTACAATTCTTGCAACACATTTTTTTTAAAAGCAAGATGACTAGCCAGATAACAAAAAACAAACCATCTCCATGCATTCCTAGACAGCCTGGCTGTCCAAGAATAACCCAAATCATCATTTACTTCTAATATAGGAGCAGTGGAAGGAGCAGATGATCACATGCCATAGCAACACATACCAACACCATGGGAAATAGACCTGTAGGAGAGACATGGCTTCTGTGATTAATCCTTTGTTTTTGCTTTGCACTTTCATTATCTATTAGTAAGCTTGGATTTTCTAAAGGCAGGCCAAAATTGGGTGTGGGTAACATTAGCATACATATGGAATGATGCAAGTGGGGGTGCAAATGGAGTTAGGCTGGATTGCTCAACAAGAGCAGAATTTCTCCCAGATAGCATGCATCCCTGCAGAACAAACACTAGACTCAGTGGGAATATAAGATGACAAATCTCTTTGCTGTTACTATTCTCAGTATCTGAATTATGGAGTTAAATCCCAAGACTGATCATTGTCTTGAAGTTAGAGCTGCATATTCTGCTGGGAGCAATGGTGTAACTAGTTGCATATTTGACTGTCTGTCTTACTAGGTTTTGCGGGCACTCCAGGCTACCTTTCCCCCGAAGTGCTCCGGAAGGACCCCTATGGCAAAGCTGTGGACTTGTGGGCATGCGGTAAGTGAGGTTATGTTTCGAAAATAGCTACACAGGAGAGAGAAACCTTTGGGGAAAGCGGAAGAGGCCGTTGTGGTCCAATCACCATGCTTTGCACTATTTACAGTCCCTACCTTGTCCACAGGGCTTGGGTACTTCTGAGATGTGCTGAGCAGCGTGACATCCCATGTCAGTGTTGCTTCGTGAGTTGCATACTTAATGACAATGGGTTGGTAAACCATATGCATGATAGAATCCTATTAGTATAGCACAAAAGGGAAGTAAACACCCATCATTATCCCTGGTCATGACTCTCAAATGGAAAGCCATGTGTTTTCCACTTCCACCACTAGAAAAATTCCTTACATCCTATGAAGTTGTTTTGGAAAACTGGGACATGCTCAGTATTTTAATGTTGTCCTAAAGGCCTTGGGGAAGCTTCCCCCTCCCCACCCCCATACATGGTCCTACTAACCCCACAGGTTATAATAAAAGTAGCAAACTCATTCCAGTATGGCACATGATATGGAAAACCCATGTATCTGTTGTGGTTCCACAACCATTACCATAAACAAGCATATAATCAGGAAATGGAGGAAACCATATCAAAAATGTTTTGTAACAGATAGGCTGGAAATCATACAACAAAAATCCCACCCTTATGTCCAATGGGGGATACAACTAAGTATTAGGTGAATGAGCTTTTAGCTGCCAGGAAACTTGATGGATTTATTGACTTAGAAGACAATTAGTGTTCAACAGAACCTCCAGAGTTATTAAGAAGAGCATTTTGGAGATTAAAAATTATATTTCTGGGTGTTTGTTACTTGGAGAGTCTTTTATATCCCCCATTACCATAACATCAAAGAGCCTCTCATTCATTATCTATTTATCCACATCATTCCTTTGAGACTCAGGGAAGAGCTCTTATCTTTATTGTACAAATTAAGAAAAGGAAGCTTAGAAAAACTAAATCATTGGTGGAGCCCAAACAAGTAGCTGTGGCACAACAGAATGTGAATGCAGGTGTCTTGAATTAACATTTATGAATGAATGATGCTGTTATCAGAAGGGATGCTGTTCCTCTACAGCAACACACCTGGTTTCCTATGGCATGTTTTTTATTTCATATGAATACTGAACTGTGAAGATCTTCTGAATGGTAGGGACTGAAACAGCTCAGATCTGGCCCTGGGCAGGATGACTTGACGTGCTCATCTCCTGAGTAGGGCCACTTCTGAAAAATGAGTCTTCAGCAGTCTCTATGAGACAGTCTGTTTACCAACAGCAATAACTCGCTCATTCCATCCCTCAAAATCAATTATTAAAAAAAGCCGACAAATAAGCAGCTGTGTCTATAAGAAAGCCCTCTGCATGAGGCCAAATTGTGTGTATCCATCACTTATTTGGCACGTTGATGCGCCAGTGACTCATTTAAATATTTACCTTCAACCTGATTTTCACAGCACACATGTAGGGAGGGAAGGTTTTCCTGTGTTGGATTCCTGAACATTGCACTAAACAGATCTGGCGCGTTCACTTTAGTGTGTATTTTCATGCAGAGAAACTCTTCAAGCTCAGACCCAGCATATGTGTCTGCATTTGTACATTGCATTATTGCTGCTGGCATGCACAGCGGGCCAGTCCTTACCAATGTCTGCCAAGAATCTGCCAGACTTTCAAAGATCAGTTCCTGAATACAAGAGGCTATTAGGATGGATGAAGACTTCTTGAACAGCACACCAATCTGGACAGAAAGAGAGGGACATAATGAAGGGTAAAAGTACAAACAAAACAGTTAATTTTCCATTGAGATTATGTTGCTGATGAAGGTTTCCTAAATAATATACCTTTGATAGCTGATCTCCCAGATCAGGGATGAGGACTTGGAAGCGTGCAGGAGAACAAGCAGAGATGGGAAGTTGGATTCTCTCCCTGCCCCACTCAAGTTCAGCTCCATTAATTAATAACAGCATCCTTGATATGGAGGAAACAGTGGAAAGGTGGCGTCAAAAACCCATAGAACAGGCCACAGTATACTTTATTATTCCTGGATATTATTATATACCTAAGATGGGCTGTTCTGGACAATTGGCATGATAATTAATTCCTGCTCTCTCCAGTCTAGGGTGTCTGGCCATAAGTAGCAGGTGGTTCCTGGGTTTGACTAAAGTTAAAATGTCTGTCCCAGGATGAAATTATTATCATTTCAATTGCCACCCCCTTAGCTGTTC
Organism: Heloderma suspectum; assembly: GCF_057233095.1. NCBI lineage: Eukaryota > Metazoa > Chordata > Lepidosauria > Squamata > Helodermatidae > Heloderma > Heloderma suspectum. Next base: position 266,742,626 of record NC_139459.1, on the reverse strand, counting down.
GCTTCTCCATAGCTACAGCAGGATGGCTCTAAACTGACACCCAGCCCCATTCAGGTAGGGTATGTAATGATCAACATCACAGTGTCGTTGCCCTCAAGAAGTGCCTGGCTCAGCTCAGCTTTGCCCCAGACAATACAGGGTTGTGCGCTGTCACTGGTTTTGTTCAGTGCACGGATGGGGCTAAGGTAGTCCTGAGAATTCCCCGTTGCATATGGATCCCAAGCACAGTATTGCAGAGAGAATGTGGTAGTTGTACTAGAGGATGTGTGGCTGGTTCTCTAAGCATTCTGCGCCAGTCATTTGGAGAAGCCCAGCCTCCTGAAGCCTGCAATATGCAATGCCTGGCAAACCCACTGCCTGCCAATGGCAATTTTCCTGTCCAGGTTTACCAGCACGTGCTTATTCAGCCAATGCCATTATATGTGCAATCCATGCTATATCTTTCCACATTCATAGATTAGTGTCGCTTTAGTGTCGCTTTCAGGCAAATCCTGATGTTAACTGACAATTCAGCTTGATCTATAAAGAGCTGATACTTAGCCTTTGATACTTTGGACAAGAAGGAGCCAGGTCACACCATGTTAGCGTGATACTTGGTGTGTGGTAAGGTATCTAGCTCTCCGCTAATTACCCCCAGTTTTTAGTCTCCCAGACAGAATTGGCCAGCTCCAGTCTTCCAAGTCAGTGAACTAACCCCTTCGCTACTTGTGCTTGGCTGGAGCTTATGTAACAAATTATGCTTGCCTCTCCCTTTCACATTCAGGAGTTATTCTCTATATTCTGCTGGTTGGCTATCCTCCTTTCTGGGATGAGGATCAACACCGACTATACCAGCAGATCAAAGCTGGAGCCTACGACGTAAGTGACTTTCCTCCCGCTCCCTTCCTTGTTGAAAAGATCTGAGAGAATAAAGAGGTATCTGTCTGCTGCTGAAAAGATAGCACAACAGGTGTCAGAACTCTCAGGAGGGAGTTCTATAAATGGTGCCACTACTGAAAAGCCCCTCTCTCTGGTTGCCACCTATCTCTCTTCAGAGCCTCATTTGCTGACCTCAACACATAGGCAGGTTGATGTGGCAACCGGCTTTCCTACCAGTACCCAGATCTCAAATCATTTAGGGCTTTTGATACAAATGGTTCATTTGCCTTCATCACAGTAAAACAGATCCTATCTTATTTCTTCCCAGCTGGTAGCAGAGCTGGGAGAATTAACTCTCTAACCTGGGATTGTGGTAGCTGCTGTGAGTCTCATTCCCAATCCTGATTGGGGCTCACAATTCCTTCAGCTCTCACACTTAGCTATTCCTCTATTACTAGCTCTAAGGCAGAAAGGCTGGTAATCTCTGGTCAAGACGTCAGGTAGTGGCTGGGGGCCAAAGAAAGATAGTAGGCACCAACATCCTAAAAACTGAGTCTGCACAAAAAGTCTCTATCCACCGGATCCTTCCCTTGTTTTGTTTCACACACTAAGCAGGCCCTCCCCTGGCTTTACCCACCAGGTGCTGACTCCTCCCTGTTCCTTGACGTTTATGGGCCTAAAAACTATTTAAAAAACTAAACTAAAATACTAAGGAACTTTAAAAAGCCAGCTGTGAGCAATTAGAAGTACCAAAAAGATACTGGGTCACAGGCTACCAGAAATATATAGCCATGGCCACCCTGCCCTGGCAGTCGTAGCACAAGGGCATATGCTTTCCCCTGTATTTACACATAGGCCGAATAGGCTTTGTAGCAGCTCTGCTCAAGGGATATTTTCTTTTGCTGTGTGTGTTCAGTAACAAGCTGGCAAGCTTGCAGCAGGATAGCAATTTCGTAGTGTACAGATTTTGGCAGAGTATTCACAGCACCTGCCTGCTACCCAGCAGTCATCTGTGCTACATTTTCTGCCTTGTACTGACTGTACTTAACAAGATACGCACCCAGGGTAGCCCCAGTCCTAATGTCAGCCATGTGGAACTACATTTTGTAACTAAGGTGCTAGGTGGGAAGTCAGCCATAAAAATACTCATTTGGGTTGTATGCCTATACACACTTACCTGGGAGTAAGCCCTATTGAACTCAGTGAGACTTACTTCTGATGTAAGAATTGAGCTGTATGTCCAACAGTATCCTGCATAAGCCAAAGAGCCCAGTTTTCCTACAATTTCCTGAAAAACAGATTTTTCACCCCTTCTCAATCTCAAAAGCACATCTTCACTGTATCCTGAAAAGGACTGTGTACAAAAAGAAAAACCCCATGGAGGATGCAAAAAGGTGCTTCTGGCTGTATTGTTATGCCAAGTTTTTCTCTCTCCTTTGCTCTGGCAGTTTCCTTCCCCTGAGTGGGATACTGTCACTCCTGAAGCAAAAGACCTCATCAATAAAATGTTGACAATCAACCCATCCAAACGTATTACAGCAGCAGAGGCTCTGAAACACCCATGGATATCAGTAAGTGCAACATACATTTCTTGGAAACTGCTCAGATTCTGAGGATTAGGGATGTACGAAAGTCACTTACCGTTTCGCAGATCTGCTTCACGGTGGGGGGGGAGGCGCTCTGTCCCTCCCCCCAGAATCCTCGACGGGGGGGGAGGTGCTCTGTCCCTCCCCCCAGAGTCCTGCCCATCCAGCTCCGCTCTGCGGGGATTCCGTGAAGCCACCAGCTGGCTCCGCCCGCAGCTGGACATCCGGCCCCTGGGCAGCAGGGACGCAAATGGCAGCAGCTGTAGCCGCCGCCGTTTGCGTCCCTGTATTTAACCGTGATAGGCTACGTAAATATTTATGTAGCCTATCATGGCAAAGTAAAAAAAAAAACGCATACGCAAATGGCAGTGGCTACGGTGGCCGCCATTTACATTCCTTATTTTTTGCCATTTTAGCCTACATAAATATTTACGTAGGCTAAAACGGTGACTTGAAAAGGAACGCAAATAGCGCCCACTACGCTATTTGCGTTCCCCTTTATTTTCGCTGTAATAGTCTACGTAAATATTTACGTAGACTAAAACGGCGAAAAATAAGGAACGCAAATGGCAGCCACTGTAGCCGCCGCCATTTGCGTATGCCTTTTTTTTTTTTTACCCAGACGTGATAGGCTATGCAAGTCTTTACATGGCCTATCACATCTGGGTAAAAAAAAAAAAACCAGACTGCAAATGGTCGCGGCGGCAGCCAGTCGGAAGACCAGCGACCGCCGCTGTCCGGAACATCCGCCCCAGGTAAGTCTCATCCTGAGGGGGATCCGTGGGTGGGCGGCAGGCCGTTCCGCCACGGATTTCGGGGGGCCGAATGCCAGTGCATTCAGCCTCACTGAAATCTGTGGCGGAATTCTCCGCCATCCCTGAGGATTGCCCCTGGATGATAAGCAATGCTCATACTTTTTAGAAGCCCTCAGTGGGGATAAAAGAACATCTCTGTAATGTTGCACATGCAGTTGTGCAAACTGCGTACTCTTTTCTTTCTATGTTGATTAATGTGCATTATATTATAAAAGGTGCATACTGTAAGTATATTTGTGGAGGGCAACTGATTATGCTGATCAGAAAGTAGTGATCCTTATTTAAATCTATTGTTTATGTTGTCCACTTTTTATCCCAGTCAAAATGGGCTCATAACGAGTTTAACAAAGATGCACAGTACATAATTGTTGCTTTTATATAAAACGTGCTTTTCACGTTTTCTCACCAACCTGACAGTTATCAGCCATTCTGATCTGATGAAGTTTGAGTTGTGCTTCTGTTACTTCCTTAGCTAGTATTGTAATTCAACTCTGCTCCCAGAATAAAAATGCTATAGAGGACTTTGACAGGTCTTTTTTAATAAACCTAGTCCACATCCATGCAGAATCAGGAAGTTTGAGAGTGGAAGGGGACTCTACAGGGATGCTTCCCAAGGCATGGTTATTATTAAAGAAAGACCTTCAGTTTATTTGCTGCGAACATTTCTTACTTGGGTTACTGGATTCTATTCCTCTTCTACGCTCAGGTGTGGTTGCCATGATTCCATAGATCGCCGAACTACACAACTTTATTTTGGGGTCCCTGAATAAGGTCTTCCTTAGGGGCACAGCATTTATATCCAGGCCCCTGCCATGAATGTCCCTTGCCCTAGAAAAGAACAGTAGCCTGAACCATCAGTGCATAAGAGAATCAGCTAAGGGAAGGTTAGCCAAGCCACTAACAACCTAATGAACCATCTCCAGCATCTCTGGTGTGGCAGAACAAGGAACAAATGAACAAGCAGGGAAACTAGTTTGCACAGCCCATTAAAGTTTTGTTTGCTTCTGCTTGCAAATAAAACTGCTGCTTTGCTTGGAGAATTCAAACACACGGTTGTGGGACTTCGCCTAATATATGAATGCACATTTAAGAGATGGAGAAATGGTGCAGAGTTCAGGTGTGTGTGTGTGTGTGTGTGTGTGTGTGTAGAAATTAAGTCACTATCCTCCACATGATGTACCTGGTTCATCATAGAATAATGAGGCTGTAAAAAGCTGCAAGTCATCTAGTGTGACCTACTGCATAAAGGCTGTAGTCTAAATATCCAGACTTCCCAACTGATTTTACTGATCTTATCCAGTTGCAGTGTGTGGACGGGTTGCAAAAACAAGGGAGAGCTCTCTATTTTCTGTTTCCTTACATTTCTGAGCAGACTTTCTTTCTGTCTTCCAGCACCGTTCCACTGTGGCTTCTTGCATGCACAGACAAGAGACTGTAGATTGCTTGAAGAAGTTCAATGCCAGAAGGAAGCTAAAGGTAATCCACACCCCATGTCTGACTGATACATGCTTCTCTAGGAAATGGTATACATCACTGGCTTGTTTTCACTTTCTTTTGTTTCCCCATGTTCACAAAGGCTTAGCTCTAAGTCTTCTAAGACTTTGACTTTCCGACTGGCCACCTTTATCCTAAGAAAGAAAATACCTTCCTAGATGTCTTTAAGTCTTTGGATCATAAACATCACATGCCAGATAAAGCAGTGCTGTGGCATCCCTCCCCAGGTTTTGTTTTGAATAACTAGATCAGTTGTTCATTCTTTGGAGGGAACAACCTGTTTCAGTTTCACTTTGGCAGTGCTACTGCTACAATGTCATCATTTCCTGTTCAATGTTTCATGGCAGATCAAGGGCTCTGCTCTTTGAAAAAGTCCACTCATTTACTCCCAGAACCGAGATCAAGAAGTTAATGCTGATTAGGCCAAGCCCCTTAATTAAAATCTTACGACAAAATAACACTGCCTCCTAAGACTCACAGAAGTTGCATTCCAAAGTGTCTTCCATTCATGTTTGTGGAACTTACTTCCAAGTAAATGAACTTGGGGTCAGTATCCAAATGCAATTTTCAAATCACAGCTCACCCAGTGCTGTGCTGGTAGTGGTGAGGAGTTCAGAGTTAAGAAGCTTACCAGCAGTGCTACAATCAGCTCCTTCCTTTACTTCTTTTTTGGATATTTCCCCATATTATTGGTCTACCTCTTTGGCTTGCAAATACTGTACAGATTTCCAGCCTTTGAGCTGGAGGCTAATAAGATTACTGAGTAAGGCAACAGATAGCAATCTGTGTTTACTTTTCATCTAGTAACCTGTTACTGCTTCAGTTATGTTCATGTAATCTTATTATATGGCCTCTAATGAGCTCATGGAGTTGATTGGAATATTGAGAAATGCTAAATAGAAAGGAGAAGACTGAGGAGGAGAGAGAGACTGAGAGTAGCAAAGAGGTATATCTAGTTGGCTTCCCTGCCCCCCCCTCCCCAAAGATAAATTTTGATGGAATTTTGAATCTATCCACAGCCAGTGCAACGAATAGATGCCAATCTGTGTTGTGCTAGTTCAGTGCCTTACTGCCTTTATCCAGTAGCAATGTGCGCAGGCACATCCTGCATTTCTTCTACAAGTAGTGAACCAGTTGCTGAGAAGTACTGTCTACACATCTGCGGAGTGCCTTCTTTTCCTGTAAAAAAAAAAAAGGCAGTCCTAATGGGGAGTTGGTTGATATTAAAATACAAGGCCAAGGAAAGCAGGGATCTATAACCCGTTCTTTTATTGACTTACAGAGAATGGCTCTGGAGATATTACCTTCAGTACTGTACCTTAGTTTTCCCATCTGTAAAATGGATGTGAGGAGACCGATCTGCTCTTTGACATCTATGGGACAGTATGCTATGTGAGAGATATGTGTAGTAATAGTAGTAGTAATAGTGGTAGTTGTGGTAGATTCTATCATCAGATGCTAAATTGAATTGCCACCAATGAGTCTGTCTCTGCATGTCCAATATTTTTTTACATGCCACAAGTCTAGCAAGGTTGGGGTACTGTGTTGCAATCTTGTGATTAGGCACAGAACTCAATACTAGGAAAACATACTGTGCTCTTGCTGGGGAACCCTTATATTGCTGCGGTGCCTGTAGAGTCTAGTTACTGCAAGTCTCAAGGGTAGATGATGTATGTGGGATTCCACTTGAGACACAGTAGGAAATCCTCTCTCTTTAATAACTCCTAGAAGTCTAGCTGTTGGCCTGGTCCCATCAGAGCACAAGTGTTGCTTCTTTGCTGGGAAACGAAATCCCATTAACACTGCAAGAAAAAATATAGGGTTTCCCTCATACATCAGTAAACCCTGCCACCACCATTCAGAAACTTGCAGAGTAGTTAAAAATCGCTGTGCCACTATCCAATGGCTTGTTTTCTGCAAACTGTTTGCTATATCTATTAATATCATCTCTGAATTATATTCATCATTCCCTGGAACAATGCCAAAGATACCTCCTGCTTGTAGCCCCAGCCAGCTCCATTTTCCACTCAGTGTCTTTAAGAGGAAGGAGATTTGGGTGGGGGAAGGGATAAGACTGATTCTGATGTGTCCTATGATGTGTCCTGTTTTCCCTCCTTTTCTTTTTATCTTCTGTATGTTCCAGGGTGCGATCCTCACTACGATGCTAGCAACCCGGAATTTTTCTGGTAGGTAACCCAACTCCATCCAGGTCAATATTTATTTGTTGCCACTTTATTTATTGGATGCTAGCCTTAGGTGGAAAATATGAGTGGCCAGTGTGATAGGCTCCCTGAAACATGGCTTTGAATAGAATACTGGTTGGAAAAGACTGGCCATAGGGAATTTCCATACATGACCCTAAAAGTGTTTCAGAGTTCCTTCTGGAGGACAAGGATGCAGGAAAAGCACACAGAAGAGATGTTTTCAATGTATATTCTAGCCCATGTAGGTTGGTTTTGCATTTGCATTTCAGATCCAGGAAATGCAGAAGATGAATTTAGTTATTATGTGTGGAAATGTGTTGAGATTGCCCACCAGACTCCTGCAACAAGCATCCCCGGTACATAAATACATTGGCTGATTTTTACTGGATTCTTAGTAGATAAGGGGCGTAGTTGGCACTCAGCTTGAAATTCTTCCATCAAGAGTTTCACAGCAAGTTATACCTACTGCACTGAACTAACAGATTTGGAATTTTTGGAATATAATTTGGAAAGCAAGAAGCTGGAACTGCAATGGAATTGGATGGGGATGATGTGAGTTATACTGAATAATCAGAGTTCTTGACTTACAATTTACTAATGAAGATCAACTATAGCCTGGCAAAAATTAGTAATAAGAGAGAGGTCCTTCCTAAAGAATTTAAACCCCTGCATTTTGCCATAGGCATATCTTGTATTTAATTTGGTGCTTTAATCTTCCTGGTGGTTGCAATGAAACCAGCAGGGAAGCCACTACCAAGGACTGGACTTGGTTAGACTGATCCCATGCTCTAGTTTTCAATCTAGCATAGCATTAATGCCCTGTGTAAACAATTGTGAAACAGCTAATATATTCTCAAAATGTAAGGGGTTTCCCTCATACATCAAACACTTTTAAATGTTTGGGGTGATTTATTTGCACAATGATTATATTTAATAAATAATAACTTTTCCGTATTTCACTAACCTAGTGAAACTGTGTACATTTTAGCATTCCAGGAACACCAACATGCTTACCAGTTACCAGCCTAACCAAGGCCAATCTTTGACAAATGCATCAAACCATTGAATGACCAACTGAATGCCTCCAAGCTGAGGCTGCCATCCTGCACTCAGCGATGCTTGCTAAAGTACCACAGATTTTAGTAGGACTTAAGAGTGCATACCTAACAGTGTAGTCCTATGCTGGTTTACTCTGAGTAAATTCCATTGTGTTTAATGGTACTTACTCCAGGTAAATGTGCATAAGATTGCAGCATAAATAATGTGTAAGATCAAAAACAAAACTAGTTCAGAAGGACAAAAAAGTATTAATATATTAACAAACATTTAAAAAGACATCCCCCAAGCATTTATGTGATATCTGTTGTAGCAGTTCACTGTGTTAGGAACGTCATCCTTATATTGTTTCTGCACAACCCCTTTCATTTCATTGGACATCTAGCTCAGTGAGGCTGTCCTTGATGATGGCTCCCATGTATTTATTTATTTATTTATTTATTTATTTATTTATTGCATTTATTACATTTATATCCCACCTTTTTTCCTCCTTAAGGAACCCAAGGTGGCATACATAATCCTCCCCCTCTCCATTTTATCCTCACAACAACAACCCTGTGAGGCGGGCTGGGCTGAGAGTCTGTGACCGGCCCAAAGCCACCCAGTGAGCTTCCATGGCCGAGTGGGGACTAGAACCCGGATCTTCCGGCTCCCAGTCCAACACTCTCGCCACTACACCACCCTGGCTCCCATAGACCCTATGTAACCCATCCCTGGAATATGGCTGATGTCTGGACATGGCTGATGTCTGGACATGGATCATATATTATTTCCAAAAGCTCCTAAACAAGCAAATTTGGACATGATGTAAGCCAGGAGGATAAACCGCATCTCACAGGCTGCATGTGGCTCTTGGAGACTGCCTGTGCCACAGGTGCCCTGTCTCTCCAGAAGTGCCAGTTCCCACAGCCACCTTGTTTCAGGGAATTCTGCTGGGAAGCAGAGCATGCAGGGATGAGTCTCCTGGCATGCCCTGTCTGGCAGGCTGGCAAGAGCCAGATTCTGCTGGGAAACAGGATGTGCTAGGAGAGTCATCTCCATGTGCCCTGTTTCCCAGTAGAATCAGGAGGGGAGAAGGTGTGATCTCAAGTGCCCAAGGAGGGGAGGTTTAAACCTCCACATCCCTGCATGCTGAGGTGGTGGGTGGGCGGGAGAGTGGGTGTGCATGTGAGTGTGTGCACACGTGGGGAAGACTGGGTGGGTATGCATGAACGTGGAGAGGTGGCTGCAGCCCCCAACCCACTACCCGCTGCACCATGTGGCCTCAGAGGCCAAAAGGCTGCTCACCCCTGATGTAAGGGACGGTATAGACTGGCATGCATTCACGGTGTGGTTTAATGTGATTCACGTGTTCTGCAGTTCTGAGGGGAGGGATTGAGGAATTCCTGCTTCTTCAAGTGAAGATGTTGTAATTATGAAAGCAAAAGAAAGAACTACTACTTCTCATGACATAAGACCTCCCTTTCTGCAGTTTGGCTTTTGTTCAATAATACCCAGTGAGCTTTCCCTCAATATCCTACTTTCATCCCCTCACCCAGCTCCTGCTAAAAGCAAAAAGGCCAGAGTTTGGAGGTAATTCATGATACACCAGGCCACAATTCATCACAGAGTGAGGTGCACTTAAGCTCATTGGTTCCAGGGGGCTTATGTGTTGGATTGTGGCTTAGCTGTGTGCAACAGAAAGGTGATACAAGTTCTTAACTCACTGACTTGTATCTTTTAGCATGCCATATTAATAAATAGATATTAATCATTTTTCCATGGATCAGAAAGACCTGACAAAGCACAATGAATCATTGCAAAAATACTTTGTCACACATTGGTGGAAGGGCTGCCATCTGTGGATCAGCGCAGCTGCCAGTTCTCTTCCCTTCACACAACAAAGCACTCCCATCACCTTTATTTGGTAGCATTTTACACTAGCTTTAAATGAGAAAAGATGAATTTTTAACTTATACTCTGGAGATGGAGCTATTGTGTGGATATGTAGCTTAGGGGCCTGTGCCCAAAAATTACAAATGGGGGAGAGGGGAATTTTTAGAGAAGAAGGATAGTGAAAAGACTCAAATTCTCCGAATCAGATGTAGGAACGGAACAGGTTGAAGGTACCTCCCTAGCACATAGGGAGTGACCAATGCTTAGAAGTGACCTTAAAAAGCCATTACCCCAGGAAAAACCTCTTCTAAGCAGATTGTCTTTTGTTTTGTTTCTTAAAGACAGGCAGTTTAAGGTTTTATGGGACTTTTCCAAGCAGGCTTTCATGGGGGCCTCCCAAGAATGGCTTCCATTTACTGAGATTTTTCTTGAAACTAGATCCATGAAAAATAAATGGAGATGTCTGATTGAAATTAAATTTGGTATGTGGTAAAATGACTGGAAGTAGCAGAGACATTATAGTAACAGTGTATGGGAGAAAAAAATGGAAATATGCATATGTTTTTGGAAGACTTAGATGGCTTTAAAAGGGGATTAGTAAAATTTATTGAGCACAGGTCTATTAATGGTTGCTAATCATGATGGCCTGTATGGAACCTCCATGTTCAGAGGCATAGAGCAGAAGGGGGGGGGTATTGTCTTAGGTAAGTGACTTTTGTACATCCCTACTTCAAACCCTGCTTTGTAGGCTTCCCAAAGTTATCAAGTGGGAAGCAGGATTCTGGATTAGATAGAGATTTATGAAATTCTCATACATTCTTACGACTTGATTGGCCTGTTGAAGCCTTTTTTGATGGGAACAATTGTTATGATGTGATATTATGAATCTTAAAATTATTTATTTTTTCTAAACAGAAAGGATTTCCATGTAGAGACTGATGTGAAATCTATGTATAGCATTACAGCTCACAATCACATCTATGTGTTTCATTATGGCAGCCTTCCCTAACCTGGTGCCCTCCAGATGTTTTGGAGTTGAACTCCCATCATCCCCAACCAATATGGCCAATGGTCAGGAATACTGGGGGTTGAAGTCCAAAACATCTGGAGGGCACTAGGGTTGGGGAAGGCCACACTACGGGGTCCATTTAATTTAAAATCATAATTGCATGTTATAAACGTGAGCACTTCAGGGAAGTAGGAAGTGCAGGGTAGAATTTTAAAAAATAAAAGAAATACCACAGTGTAGTAAAAGATAATGTAAAAAGTTTAGACAATGTAGACTGGTTGTTTATTGAATGGAATAAACAAAGCCAACTGGGTCGATGAGGAAATAATTGGGAAAGCTAGGAAACCATGGTGGATATGTCATAACGTTCTTAGAAAGTTAAAGTTTTTAAAGAACTGTGACTGTGGGAATGGAGGAGAATTAGTTAATCAGCTGAGAGTTCTAGGCTTAATGCCAAGACCAGAAAATTCATATGTTTATTCTTTATCAGTTGTCTGGCCTCCATGATCTGAGTAGTTCAGATGGTTTTGGGATTTTTTTGCAACCAGAGCAGTGATTGTTCCTCAAAATTGGGTTATCTGGGTCTTTTGCTCAGGAGCTGTACTTGGGCCAAGTGTGCATGCGTGCATGTGTGTGTGTGCACGTTTAGCATTCAGAGTCTATTTGAAGGCAACAGCAAGACGAGGGAGGGATTATGAGTGGGCTGGAGTCCCAGGAGTCGAGGCTAAGTCTGTGATAGCGATAGGGGGGGCACAGGGGAAGGTGTCTGCTTTTCATCATTGTCAAAATGTGGGCTGCAGCTGTCAGGATGTCATAATTGTAGCACATGACCCCCACCAGCATGGGGGGCTAAAATTAGCACGAGAGAGAGAGACCAAGAGAAAGGCCAAGACAGAGAGAGAGAGAGGCTGAGAGTGAGAAGGGCAGACTGGCAAGTGCACACTGCTCTTATCTACAGTCCAACCATTTAGTGTTCATATCCAAGACCGCAAAGCAAGGCAGGCAAGCCCAGTAAGGAGAGGGCTAGCAGGCAGCATAGGGCAGGATTGAATCCCTTTAGCCATGTAGCTGGAAGATCCTTCAGTCCTCTAGGGAAGACAGAACCGTCAGAGAATGCTCCTTCAGTTCCTGCCTCTTTCCATTGCTGGGCCTTGTTTTGGTTTCTTTAAAGACTTGGGAGTACAAGAATATAAGTGGCTGTGGCTCTTCTTACCCACGTGGAAGGATCCTAGTAATCCAGCTTGTGAGCTTCATGGATTTCTGAGAGAGACTTCGCCCAGAGCTCTGGATTATTGTGGAATTCGCTACCAACGGATGAGGCGGTGGCACTGAATTAGTGATCTTCAATTCCTGTGTTTCTCTGCTCACCCAACTTCCCTCATGTTGCTGGTTCTCACTGTGCTGATTCTGACACCATCCCTATTCTTCTTGACTTGGTACTTTTTCTCCACAGGAGGGAAAAGTGGTGGCAACAAGAAGAATGATGGTGTGAAGGTAAGTCCCTGCCCATTCCTGATTTATACAGGACTGCCTGTCCTCAGGATGGCAGAAATGGTTGGATTGGGTTTTGCAGTGCTGGGTCCCAGCGTGGCCCAGGGCCTTTGCATTAAAGTGTTGCATTAGAGGCTCTCCTGTTTCATCCTCCTCTCATAATAAGAAACATTTTCCTATTCTCTGCATTTCCTACAAGAAGGCAAAAGCGAAGAAGAAGAAATTACTTTTTTTCTAATTTGCAGCTTGCAATGCTTAGATGATGTAATGGATGCCTCAGCTCATGCTCAATTTGCTTGGTTAATTCATATCCCAAAATGAAAGACAAAAAGAGGGCAGTGAGGAGGACTGTGAGAAGACAATTGTGGACAATTCAGCAAGGTGTTGAACCTGACCTTAGAATGAGGTCTAAATATCCTAAGAATTCTCCTCCCACTCCTCTAACTTTTTATATATCTGAGAAAAACTTATGCCTTTCTCCTACTGTCTAAATAAATATTACTACACCATGACGTCACTTCAGAGCTCAGAGCCCATTCAGATATTTGGAGGCCATGTTGATACAGTCCTCTTGTAGGACTGTAATTCAAAAGTCCCACAAACGGCAGAATATAAATAAATATAATAAATAAATACTTGCGTGGAAGTGTATTATCTCAGAATTCACCTTAGAATGCGTTCCTGATGCATTCTTCTTTGAATGCATCTTCCTGATAAATTATCTTTCTCTGTGAAGGAAGATTGTTATGAGGGAACACCTTCAAATGAATAATCCTGCCCTCCTTCCCTGTGAATGCTGAGGTGCTACAGATCTGTGAGAGAGCTGTACCACATGCCCCCTTGATTGTTTGAATTGGCTCTATGGTATTTCTAATCCTGTGGAAGGGGCTGTGACAGGTAAGACAACCTGAAAGACACTTCATCCGGAAGAGAGGGAAATGGGATGGGAAGTGAGAGCGAGGATGGCTCTTGGTTTGTTGGCTAATGAGGACATTGGCTTAGAGTCTCTGAGCAGTGGTGAGGAACCCAGCGGTCACTTTTTCTTGCTAATGGTTCATTGTGGTTTTATTTGGCAAATCTGCCATGTTGGCATCATAATTTTCCGAACCATTAAAAACTTGGGTTGGATGAGAAAATGCAGAGGGTTTTTTTATCAACAACCAAAAAAAGAGGGGAGAAGGGGGTAAGCCCGAACAAAACTGAGAGCACAAGACCCACCCCCCATGGATGAACAAGTTTTCCAGTTCTCTGCTCTGAAATCTTTGTGAAGTTTGAACATGGTGTTGAATGACTTTGCACTGACATTATAACAATTTTCTTTTCTGGAAGCTGTTCTAGAGAGGTCTCGGGCAACCCTTTCACAGTCTTAAGCTGTGTTTTGGTGGCTGTCTGAGTGTGTGGTAAAGGAGTGCTGCTTCAAAGAATGACCTTGCACCTTGAAGAAGATCCTGACAACAGGGTTGCCTGGCCAAGATATACTTATACTTGCCTGCCTAGCTATACCCTGTGCTAACAGCCTCTCCTGGCATTGTCATCTCAATCCCATTTCCTTTCGGAGACACCCCAGGAGAACCAACTTCCATTCCAGCAATCTCAAGGATGGAGTTTGCCACTTGGCTTTATTGTAAAACTGGCTTGCCTGTTAATAGATTTTCATTTTCTTTTTTTTTTTTTTTGGTTTTGCTACTCCTTTCAGTGGGACAGATGGCTGCTATTCTGAGCATGTGGCATAATAGTTTTTGAGGCCTAGTTCTTAACCACATGGTTAATGTGTTTTTCTGATGGAATTGACTGGTTTAACCATCTCGTCGGAACAGACCGGTCCAAAAGAAACAACCAAATGTTCTTGAATTATTGTCCCATTCACAAGCAATGGTAACAGTCTGATCGTGGAAGGGGGTTATTCCCACTTGTGGTACCCTTTTTTTATGATGGAGTAGATACTAAAATACCACTTCTCTAGAGTTGAAAACTTGCCATCCAAGGAAAATAGAAGGAAAGGGGGTCCTTTTCACTAATATGCCCCCATATTTTACTGACAGAAGAGGTTTTTCCCCTCTTTTAACCAGTGGGTATACAATAACCGTCACTGCCCTGTTTGATGTCACATCCTGTTACATTGTAAATTAATGCAATCACTGCCCCATGTCACATCCTGTCATGTCTTAAATTAATAAATTCACTTCCCTGTGTTGCATCCTTTTTTTGTATGTTTGTCTTACTTTAATGAGGTCACTGCTTTTGTGTGGCATCGTGTTGCGTCCAATTGCTTCTACAACTGCTGTCCAGCATGGTTTCATGGATAGTTCATTCTCACATCTTGCTAGGAGACACCATGCCTCTGAACCTAGTTGGCACTATCATACATAGCTTAAGAGTTACAGTAGGGTCTTTTCCTCTCTCTTTTTGTTGGCTTTGGAGAAGAAGCTGTAGAAGGCTAGTTGAGAATATCGTATGATGTAACAAGCAGGGTGAAATAAGGCAGTGAGGATTACCAAGTGCCAATGGGCATTAATTGCTTTTGATACCACAGTTCCTGGAAAACTGCCTTTAATCTCATCAGAGATACGCATATGTTTGATACCTGGTTGTGATTAGTAAGCAGGGAGGTTAGGACAGAGGCCTAGCGTGCCTCCTCATTTACTGTGCCTTTGGTAAGCCTGTTTAGATGCTGCATTTTCCAGATTTCATGTACTGTTCTGTTTCCCATTGTATAGATAACTGCTGCTTCAGTTGCACAAATCTGGAAAAAGAAACAAGTCACTTGGCAATTTACATCTAATTCTTTTGTATTTTTAAAATTTTCTGATGAAACCCTAGCAAATCTCTCCTTTTCAGCAAGAAAGCAAGGGTAATAACTCTGACATCAGATTTCAATTTCCCCCTAAACAAGCAGATCAAATGTGCAGACATGACCTTTGAAGAGTAAATCCATTGAAGATAGGATGAGAAGCAATGGATTTCAGCTGTAGCAAGGATGCAGATTTAGGGTGCTTCTAGATGATGCTTTTATGATGCCATCGCCATGCCTCATCATGGAATTTTACAGGGGTGGGGATGGAGGTCTGGATATCACCGTAACCCTCCTGTGTTTTCAATTCGTAAATCTCATGTCTTTTCCCACCACTTCTGTCTTTTTTCTCTTACCGGAGATCATCCATTAAGAAAGAAAAGATGAAATAGCTGCACAATGCCTTCCAGACAGAGGGTGCTAGAAACCCTCTGCCTGGAAGCACCCTCACATTAGTAAATGGTAAGAGCTGTTCAACACTTAGTATAGTTGTCTGTGGAGGTTTTGATGTCTCATCCCTTAGAAGTTTTCAAAAATGCTTTAGGTGTGAAATGTCCTTCCTCACTGAGTCAAGTTAGAGGAACTCTGATGCTAAGTAAACAATTCCAGTCTATTCCACTAGCAGAATGATGAAAAGTTACATTGGCAAGGAGAGTTTGAAAAGTTAGCATTTAACTTAAGAAAGACTATATTCAGGTATTGTTGTGCCTACAAGTGAAATTAGTATGCTGGTTTTAGCTTGATATGTAGTGAATATTTATTCAGATCTCAAACCCCAATTGATCCGCTTGGAAATAATTGCTTGGCTTGGATCAGAAAACTGCAGGGTTAAGGATGAGATGCCAAGGCTGAGCTTTGCTCTCTATCAGGATATCAAAGTTTATAGGATACAAAAATGAGTTTGTCCAAACTTAGAAGATTGGAAACTGGACAAGACTGGTTGAATTGTTAATTGTGTAGGAAAGTTAGATTAGAGTGGTTTGCATTGTGGTTGTTTTTCCTTTGCCCAAGGCATGGAAATCTTGGTGTTAAGCATCAGGTTTATTCACAAAATCTTCAGCTTTCTAGAAGGATCAAAAAAAGTATCCCAGGGCCCACTGCATCCCATGTTCTACTCTCTTCCTTCTTTCTCACTCTGTGTCTCTTCTTGTCCCATCTCTTCTCCTTGTTTTTCCAGAAAAGAAAGTCCAGTTCCAGCGTTCAGTTAATGGTGAGTGTCCTTTGTCTTCCTCAATGCTGATAATGTTGGGCCTCTCAACATGTTCCAGCCCTTCCTGTTCTTGGGAATCACTTTGAGGTGTGGAAAGTGGGGTTATAGGTAACCCCATTGGAACAGCATCTCCCCTACAGATCCTGTTAATAGGAATGGCTGGCACAGAAGGATAGTTGAAGCCCAAAAGCACTGAGAGCCTAATTCAAATTTCTAGTGAAAGGTTCTCAGTGGAACTTCTCCTTTAGCAGGTCTGCAGCTGCATCAATCCAAGGAGCCATGAAGGAAAAGGACGTCTTCTGTGGCTCTGCTGGAACTGTAGTCACATGGGACCAGACAGCTGGAGTGGTCTTGGTCAATCTGCCGTTTCAGATTACATGTAACATGTAAATAAGCCTCTGGTGGGATGAACTAGTGGCTCTAGTCCAGCTACCAGAGTTGTCTTGATGAGAAACTTGGAGAGTAAATGGCTCCCTTTCTCCATGTTAATTTGTGTACCTGTTGGCTGTTTATGGAAGGAGTTGTGTGTCAGCCTTTGATGGTCCATGTGGGTCTTGGAAGCCCTCTCTGTTTTACTGTACATTTCTTTCTTTACTATGCGGTCACTGTGGTCTCTTTCACTCCTGCACAATCTCCCTCACTCTCTCATCCTAGCTCCCTCTCTTTGTTAATTTGTACATTCCTCTCCTGATTGTACAGTCAACATGGTGTCTTTCACCCCTACACAGCCCCTCTTGGCCTTCCTAGTTGTAGGAGACTTTAAGATCCACATTCCTGCTAGATCTATCTTTGTATATCAGTGTAGCAGACTATTGTAAGAAAGGTGAACCCAATTCTACAAGATTTTTCACAGTGAAACCTCCTGCTCGATCGTGGTTGTAAGATTTAAGACAGGGCAAGTGTTACAGCTGCAAAACAAGAGCCATGGTTATTGACTAGTGGTTTTATCCAATACTTATCTGGTTTTTATCCCTTTGCAGATTGGTGTTGTTGGGGTAGAACCTGGGTGATAGGTTACCAAAAGGTCAGGAACTTTCTGAAAAAAACCACACATACACATTTGGGGTGGGTCTTATTTTGCTTCTGTCCTCTCCATTCTTTGTCCAGGAATCTTCAGAGAGTACAAACACCACCATTGAAGATGAGGACACCAAAGGTACAGTATAAGGTTTTGGCGGAAGAGGTACAAAACTGCATCTGAGGCATAACCTTTTTTTGGCCAATGACTTCTAATAAACATGCACTGTGCATTCATATTTCACAAACAGGTTATCAAGAATGAGACCCTATGCAATTCTCAGTGTCAGTCTCTATAAACAGAGCTGTTCAAATACAAAAATGTTTCCAAAATTTGAAGTTTAATATTTTGGCCATTTTTAAGTGAAACAGAACATTCCCCATTATACTAATCACAGTAAGATTAAATTGACTATCCAAATCTTAAAACTGAATATTCAGTTGTGAAGTTGGAATATGAATCTATTCTGCTGAGTGAAAGAAAATGGCTGTGATGAGTTGATCCCCAGATTCAAAGACTACAATCTCATGACAAGTGGTCCCATATAAATTGGTCTGGAATGCACATAATTTTCCTGCAGAATAATACTACTATCATGATTACCATTTGTGAATTATCAAGGCAATTAGAATTCATTCATACTGTTGCACATTTGCTAATCTGTGAGGTCAGATTCCTGTGGTAATATCTGCAACTAGGAAACATGTGAAATGGATGAACCACATGTTGACTTCATCCTCCATTGCATTGCTGCGGTGGATGGCTGTACTAGTCTGGGTACTCCACCTGCTCTGCCTACCACATGTGGTTCCCAGTTTACATGTCACCACTGTGGCATGGATATCAAACTACATGAAGGTGGTAGCCATGCCATAGCTGTTAAGTATGAATCAGATGCTTTACCTGGATCAGACTGAAATACCACAGAGGTTAAATGGCTGATGTGCTTTAGAAAGGGTATATGGGCTCCTCTGTGCATCTTTATTTACATTTTTCCAACCATCATTCATAATTGTCTTCTGAACATGAGCAGTAGGACCTCTTGCCTTCTTCTGAAGCAAACATGAAAGTTCTGTGGTGAAGAGGAGCTGAAGAAGTGGAATTTTGGCTGAGGAGACTTGATGGCAGGCGGGCAAGACAACAAGTCTGGGAAACTGAAGCTGGCCTCATTCTAGGAGAGGGCTGGTTGAGAGATTATTTTGGGAAGAGACTCCCAGTCCCAGGCCCAGATTCAGTGTGGTGGGGAAAAGGACTGCACAACACTAGCATCAACCTGAAGGAGTGAACGCAGTTACTGGAGGAAAATGACCTAGATTCTAGTCACTCATTTCTCTCCCATATATGTATTCACCTCTTATCTTGAAGTAAGTCCCTTGACCTCTCCCTCCTTCCTTCTCCCACTTCTATGTGCCCTCCTGAGCCCCTATTACAGCTTGCTCAGGATTTTCTAAATATTAATATCGTATCATATATCATAAATAACCCACTCAAATGTTCTGTTGATACCTTTTTTGCAGTGTTTGAAGATGCTGATTCTTTTACCCACTCGGCAAACATTGACCATTTTGTTCCTCTTTTCCTTCTTCACCATGTCTCTGGAAATAGTTTCTCGATCACCATGTTAAATCACCCTTTGGGAAAGCCTGCCTGCTTGATAGGAGCATATAATAGCATATAATAATAGCTTGGGAAATCATTTCTCAGTGTTACTTAGTAAAGTATCCCCAGATGAAAAGAACTCATGTGCTATGGAGGCCTGACATTAAAGTTAATTGAAAATACGCCTCTCTGGGAATAACTCATGGGGGGAAATGTGGGGTGTCCGTCTGTGTGTGTGTGGTGAAAATTAATACTTAAATGACTAAAATACTGCAGATGAAGAAAAGGCTTTCCAGCTGCACACATTTTATTATTAACTCTTTGTTTTGTAATGGTCTGACAACTATATGCAAATGAACAACTCTGATCTTATTATTAATTACTTCAGGTGCTTCCAGATGAGGCCTTTATTGTGCAATCACCCTGCCTCAAACATGGACTTTTACAGGGGGATGGGGTGGTTTCCAGATGCTATCATCTTTCATTTGTAATCAGCCCATGTTTTCTCACTGCTTCTTCTGACTTTTTCTTACCACCACCCACCAAAAAAAAAAAGTTAGGGAGGAAAAGCCAGAATGGGGCTGTACACACAGCATGCTAACCCACACTCAGTGGTTGAGTGTGGGCTGTTTTGAACCGTGGGTTGTTTGTTGAACTGTGGGTTATTGTGTCATCTGGACGCAGCCAGGGTGGGTTGTTAACCATGCAGTGTGGCTTTTTTTTTCTTGAACAAGCCACCTTGAGAATCCAACCCACCCTAAATCCCACTGAAATCAATGGAATAACTTACTGGCAACTAATTCAAGTCCCATTGCTCTCATTGAGCCTTAGTTAAGACTACCTTTAGCTGGATTAAGGCCTAAGCATTATCCTCCTTCACTGGTCTCAGGCTGCCACACAGATCTGACTCACGTGTTATTTACTGTGAATACTAGGGGCTTGCTGTGACAGAGACCTGAACCCAGAAGGCTTGCTTTCCTTGGCTGGAATAACTAGACACGATTTCATAAATCCTTCCATGTCACATCATGACAGGCCTCTTTTAAATCCAAACTTTTTTCTGACAGGAAAGGATTGACCACAGCTTTGCTAGTTCTTACCTTCCCTGTGGTGCCTTTTTCCTCAGACATTACTTGCCTATGCATGGCTCACACCTCACCCCTTCAGCCCACCTCATTGGTGGATATCCCTTAAGAACCCTTATGAATAGATAGCATAAAACTGGAATATTTTTTCCTGTGCTTTGTCACTTCCCAACCATTTTAAGAGGTTTCATGGAACACTGAAGTGACCCTTAGTGTCTATGTAAGTGCACTTGCCATATAAGACTGCTCAGTATAAATTTAAGTAGACCAGTAAGCTGTTTTATTTGATTTTATCATACTTATTCACTGCCTTTCTCCTATTTTTCCTTTATATTCTTCTTTAATCTGTGGCAGAACCTACGGTGGTTTGTGAGCTGTGGTTGAACTGAACACACAAAAGCTGGGAAATCATTTTTCCAACTGTAACACCAGCCCCCTTTCAAACCATAACGTGCCTTAGGCAAAGGGACCCGCCACCCCCGGCTGCATGCCACAGCTTGAACATTCCGAAAATTCCAACTAACTTCCCTCAATACAAACAAATGGGATTTGGCGGGGGGGGGGATGCTCATATCTCCTCCAATCCTCGACCAATCTTGCTGGATTTCAACCTCACTGCTAGTTGACCCATTCTCTCCCAGCCTGGCAAATTTGGCAGCTTTCCATCCATATTTCACGAGACAGGCAGTTGGTCATGCCTTTCACTCTTTTTTTTTTTTGAATTTTCACACTCATTTTTTTTTCCTACTATAGCCTATGCGCTAGAAGAATTCCCACGGACCTATATCTCAAAGGGCAATGCTAACTTTCATCCACGAGGCCCTACATAAGGGATGAATCCTTTATCCTGCTAACATCCCATAATAAGTTCTGTTAGGCACCAAACCTAGCTAATCCTCTGGAAAATTACATAGCAAAATTTTGGGCAGATTGGACAAGGGGGAGCTTAGCTATGCCCCCCAAACTGACTTTTTACCCCTATGGAAAAATGCGCAAAATAGCGTTTCCAACCATAACTATGTGTGGCCAAACTGGGCCACCCACAGTAAAGCTGAATTAACTTGGAACCTTGGGGCTCGCCTGTATTCTTGTATCTTGGAATAAAGTTCCCTCCGTGCTGCCTAGACTGCTGAGTTGCGCTATGGGCTTTAAGTTAATGGGAGATAAGAGGGGTTGATGCTCTACAGGCACAGACTGGGAGCTTTGCTGGTGGTCCCCCTGTTCCCAGGTAAATAAACTGTAGGTCGTGGGAACCTTACTCACCCCAGACTTAGGTTGATCAGAGTGAGTGGTGGCAGTAGCAACAAGGCAGAGGGTGCATTGCCAGTGGTTTGCCCTACAGGGGTGGGGATGTGATGGCGATACCCCACCTTCAGTCTCATTTTGCACTGAGCATAAAAAGCCTTGTTCATGTATATCCTCTGTTTGTATGGCCAGAACTACCCCTCTGGTGAGGATGCTGTTGCTGGCTGCAAAGCACCCACTCAAACTGGCAGCAGTGTTTGTATCTGTGACCACAGCAACATTGGCTCTGACTGTGAGGGAGTGGCGTTTCAACTGTACCTATGCCACCCTGGGCAACGTAGGTGATGCTTCCCACCATGCAAAGAGTCACACATACATAGGGGGGATACCACCATATCTATCTTAATAATACTCCTAACAGTGTCATTAAAGGGCTGTAGCTCAGTGGCACAGCACACACTTTAGTTGCATGCAGAAGGTCCCAGGTTCAGTCCCTGGAAGAACCCCTACCTGAAACCCCAGAGAGCCACCGCCAGTCAGTGTGGACAATACTGGGCTAGATGGACCAACCCAGCATAAGGCAGCTCCCTATGTTCCTATGCCTTGTTAGTAATAAAAGTGGCATTCACTCATGCATGGCAGGAAATGCCATCAAAAGAGACAGCAACGGTGCATGTGTGAAGCACCACCTGCCAAGCACCACCACAGCTGAGTGTGGTGTGGTCAGCTACTTTATATGCACCTTCTTGTAAGGCTTTTCCTAAGTCTCACTAGGCAGTCCCTACAAACTAAGAACAGCGCAGTGAACTGGCCTTTATCCTCACCCTTTCCATTAAAAGCTGAAAACCAAATAATTCCTTTCAAGGTCTCCCTCATTCTGGGGGAGTATCCTTTTCCAGCTGTTTTCATAACAGTCCCATCTCTTAAGCTCTTCCTTTTATCAAGTCAGAATGTCCAGGGCTGAATGTCCTCGGAACTAAAATAAACCAATAAATAAAACGTCTGAACACAGAGAATCCAAATCCAGTGCCAAGAAAACTGGATTCTGGATACATTATATAATGTATACATTATATAAATGTAACACATTTGCATAATTTCTCTTACTTTGCATTATTTATATTGAAGTTTTTGTTACTTTGCATAGTTTATTGTAGTTTTGGTAGTTATGAGAGGGAGAGAAACACTAAGGGCGCAATCCTATCCAGATAGGGCGGAGCAGGGGAGGAGGCTCCTGTATGACACATTGGATGTGTCATACAGGCATTTCCACCCTGCCTGCCCTGGAACGCCCCCAGCCATGCCCTTTCCGGCCGCTCTGCTCTCCTCTTGCAAGCGCGGAGGACGGGGCTGTTCCGCACTGCCTTTGAGGCACTGCGGAAGTGGAGGGAGGTCGGTTCTCTGGGAACCAACCTCAGACCATAGGCTCCGAGATCACTTCCCGGGTAACACGATATCCTATGGCTGTCTAGCGGCCATAGGATTCCCTCCAGGCCTGACCCAGACTACTGAAAATCTTATTCAGCTACTTCTCTGGCTGCTGAAATATCAAAAGGCATTGTCCCTAAGACTTTCAAACATATCTTCACAGCAATAAGGACTAGAAACTTGCTTTTAAAAAGAAAAGAAAACTGCCATTTTTTAGAAGATGAATTGTATGTCCACTACCACATTATGTGCTCCACAGAATTGTGACATACATACAGCCCTGAGAATGTCTTTTCTCACTTCCTATTTGCATTCACTATTTTCACTCTCTCTCTCTCTTCTGTTTTTTTAAACCTGACAGTACGGAAACAGGAAATCATTAAGGTGACGGAGCAGCTGATTGAAGCAATAAGCAATGGGGACTTTGAGTCCTACACGTGAGTGTGCCCAGTGGGTGTTTTGCCTTCAAAGGAGAAAAGAAACCTACTACTGAACTGTGGTGGCCCAGTCTGTAAGAGGGTGGCAGTAAAACCTCCAAATGGCCTTAGCTGTGAAAAACAGCATTGTGCTGCTGTCCAGTTTTGAAATGTCAGGTTACTGTGTCTGAAGACAAGCAAGCTAATGGCTTTCTTTCATGGATAAACATAACCCACTGGTATATTTTAGTATTACATATACAAAGCACAGCTAGGAATGAATTTCAGGAACTTCTGTTTTTCATTTCTCTGTTCATCTTAAACCGCTATGTCATTATTATCTCCCATTATAATGAAAATTGGTGGATTTCTCTTACAGTTTGGCCAAGGGTAAATCACAGCTATTAATGCTGAGCAACCAAGCATAGGCCTGGATTCCTGGCTTTAAGGACAAACAGTATGGATTTACTGATGAAGAATAGAAGCTATAGAGATGGTTTTTCTTCTGTCCACCAGAAGGGTCTTTTAAAAAACACATGTACAAACAAAACCCAGTTCTAGCTGTATAAGTAACCCAGTAGCGTGGTAAACTCATTGAATTTTGTTTTACACATATCTTTGAAATGGTTAGCACTAACCTACTAAAGCTTAACAAGATAAAGGGTGCTTCCAGACATGGTTTTTATTGTGCAATTGCCCTCATTCACATAATTTTATGGGGTGTTCAGACAATGATTTCATCTTTCATTTGTAACCCTCCTGTGTTTTCCATTCCCACCACAAAAAAATCTGATAAGGAGGGAAAGATGGGATAGATGCACAATACCTTTAAATTAATAGTGCTAGGAGCCCTCCATCTGGAAGAGAGCTGGACCAGAAGGAAGGCTGCGAGAGCTGGACCAGAAGGAAGGCTGAGCGAAGGAAGATAGATGCTTTTGAACTGTGGTTCTGGAGGAAAATTCTGAGAGTGCCTTGGACTGCAAGAAGATCAAACCAGTCCATACTCCAGGAAATAAAGCCAGACTGTTCACTTGAGGGAATGATATGAAAGGCAAAACTGAAGTACTTTGGCCACATCATGAGAAGACAGGATACCCTGGAGAAGATGCTGATGCTAGGGAAAGTGGAAGGCAAAAGGAAGAGGGGCCAACCAAGGGCAAGATGGATGGATGATATTCTGGAGGTGACGGACTCGACCTTGGGGGAGCTGGGGGTGGCGACGGCTGATAGGAAGCTCTGGCGTGGGCTGGTCCATGAAGTCACGAAGAGTCGGAAGTGACTTACCGAATAAACAACAACAACAACAATCTCCACTGTGAATAATTGAGTTAAATGAGTTGATCACACAGTTTTTACTAAGGTACTTCACCAACAGAATGTTATTATTTGGAACCTAAAGTTAAGCTCATCTATTTACTAGTGCTGTCCTATTCCCACCAGAGATGGCTGGCATACCACAGCCCACCTAATTGTCTTCCAACTCAACACACTGTAATAGAGAAAATATATATGAATTTATTTTTCTTTTAAAATTTGTATCCTCTCAAACATGGGTCCATGAAGTTGTCCAGGCAGTCAACAACATTGTATCAAACAAGAATTAACACAATGCAAACGGTATAATACAATATCAGATAAAACTACACATATAAACTTTCAACAAAGAAGCAGCAGCAAAGAGTAGACAGAAAAACCTGTCAGGTAGATTTATAAAACAAAAATACCAATGCCAGCTCATGCAGTCAACAAGAGCTTTGTCTCTCAGGGGAAAGTCCATGAGGGACAAGAAGGAACCTTACAGCAGTCCATCAGCACCATCATCTGAGACACTGCGATTCTTCCAGTTCTCAACCTCACCAGGCAACCATGGTTGATGATGTTGAAAATAGCTGAAAGGTCCAGGAGAAATTGGCAGGGTTACATTCTCCTGTCTATCTCCTGGCTAGGTGATCTATCTGGGTGACCAAGATGGTTTCAGCACCCAAACTGGGCCCCAAAGCAGATGGATATAGATCAAGATAATCAGTATCATCAATAAGTCACCAGGACTATGTCACTACCACCAGGCTGCTCAATCACCTTGACTAAGAATGGTATGTTAGAGGCTAGATGGCAATTTTTAAAGTCCTGGTGTTCTAGAGATCTTTTTAAAAAACAAACAAACCATGGTTTTACAATTGCAGGAGGGAACAGGAATTGTTGTTGTTGTTCAGTCGTTAAGTCATGTCCGACTCTTCGTGACCCCATGGACCATAGCACGCCAGGCCTTCCTGTCCTCCGCTCTCTCCCGAGTGTGCTCAAGTTCATATTCATTGCATCGGTGATGCTATCTAGCCAGCATTTATCAGCCAGGACCCTCCTGGCCAGCCTCTCCCAGCTGGTATGAAGCAGGCCAAGCAGCCAGTATGGGCAAGGGTTAAGTGCACATATAGTTGGGCAGTTTTCCAAAAACTCCATCCACATCTGTAGTCAGCCAAGCAAAAATCAAAAAACAGAGGCCATGGACACCTCCTGCATGGGGTTAACCTCAACAAGCTGCCTGAGTCAGAATACATGTGAAAGATTTTATCCATGAAATGCCTCACGGACATTTTATATTTACAGTGGGCCATGAAGGGTTGGATATGATTAGAGCTGAGGCCCATACAGTGATAACCTTCACCAGTTAAAACACTATGTGTAAAAGCCTTCACTACTCTTTCCATGTAGGACTACAGCTTGTATTAGCTTCCCCAAGCTACAGCATGACTCTATTCTCTTCTAATTTTTGTTGTCTTTTCATTTTTATGCTAACTGGGGAAAAGTTACTACAACCATACCATTATGTTCATTGCAGTTTATTTGTTTTAGTCATAAGCCATAACAAAATAGAAAAAGAGAAACAAAATCATCACGATAACCCTAATATCGAGCAAGGATGATAAGAATGCAGAACCATCACCACCTGTTGAATTTGCATTAAAGATATGCCACTATGTGATTTTCCTGTGCCATGCCTTTAAGTATTTTGGAGCTACTGGTGGGGGGGAAAGAAAGAGCACCAAGCAATGTGAGAGGGTGATAGCAATGAATGCAGCACAAGTCAATACTTACTGGAAAATCTCATGAGATTTTCCAATAAATATTGACTTACACCATTTTGGGTTTTCTTCTATTTTGTTGTGTGAACCAGTGTTCCTTAATTGTCTTCCTAACCAGTTGACTTTCTGAAGGTCATGCCATTGTGGCCACTGTCCCTAGGGAAAATCTGATGGTATGACAAAGCATTGGACTATTTTTGTTCTCAGAAGGATGAGATGTTTCTTGGAAACAAAGCAATACATAGGTCAAGTGTAGTTATGCCAAAAGGATACAGAACAGAGAAGATCAATGACAGTGGTGGACTATGGGTGCAATCCTAAACATATTTGTTATGGAATAAGCTCTCAGTAGTAAACATGCATAGGATTGGATTGTTTGTTTTTGCTGGAACACAGAAGATTCCATAAGAAGCTAGTCCATCACCAGGAGGCTCTTAAGATGCTTTTCTTAACGTGCCAAAATCAAATGATACCTTCTGAAATGTACTGGAAATGCTTGCAGTCTCTCACTCTCCAAAACCCAGAAGCTATAGAAATAAATGTGGCTTTTACAGTCACAGGCCAAGAAGTGGAGAAGATAGTTAAGCATGCCACTGAGTGCAGTAAGGGCTAGGAGGAATGAAACCGCCTTTTAAAAAATTAAAATAAAGAAATCTCAGCTTTTCAGTTTCTTAGACAGGTTAACTTTATTCATTGTACATTCGTAGGAAAGAAGCGATGTTACAAAATAAAGAGAATGAGGTAATTTTACTTCTCTTTCTCTCATCCCCCACCTGTCTCTCTCTTTTAATGGGCTTCTCCAGAAAAATGTGTGATCCTGGGATGACTGCTTTCGAACCAGAGGCTCTAGGAAACCTGGTGGAAGGGCTGGATTTCCACCGATTCTACTTTGAAAACTGTAAGCACCCTATGGCTTTCCAAAAGATCATCTGACTCTATCAGAGCATGAATATTTGCACACTAGGTCACCTCATCAGCCCATCTAGTTCAGTGCCTAATCTCTACCTACTACAGCCAGTATAAATCCAGCATAACAAAGTATGAAAGAGGCCTGGAGGTACAGTATATATGGAATTTTCTTCCCTGTCATTTACCAAGATTCTGGCTGTTAGAAATTGAAAGGCTTCCTAACCAAGATATCTCATTGATAACTCTTTTGGTTGAAAGAAATTGATGGGCCAACCTCCACTAAATTTGTCTTATCTCTTTTTGAGCTTTCTGAAAAGAGAAGGGTAACTTGCCTGAGCTGGCATTTATATTTAGGGCTCAGAGGTACAGCGTATACTTGAGCATACTGCTCAAATGTTAAGTGCTGGGGGATTGCCTGTTAGAAAAGATCTCAGGTATCTGTCTGGTAAACACCTCTGCCTGAGGCACTGGAAAGTGGAAAGCCACCGCCCGCCAGTCAGAATAAATCACGCCGACCGAGCTGGATAGGTTGAATTCAGTATAAGTTGGCATAAACATTGATTGCTTTACCTCTTAATCATTCTCAAAGTTTCAAACAAAATCATACATGATTGAAAGTGAGCTGGATGGTTTACACAATTTCTGAAAGTTAAAAGAGGGATCTCATTCCCTATTAAACTCGGTGGGAGCATAAATTGAAACAAGCCTAGATAAATGTGTTACATATGTCTGTTTTCTGGTTACACCAATTATTTTCTGAAGATTAGAGGAGATCTCCCAGTTACGCAGTGGGGGCTGGGGTTAAATTTCCGTGGAGCTGTGAATCCATTCTGGGCTTCAGTCAGAACTAACGGGAGCCCTAAGAGAACTATCCAAGGTGCTGAACCTATTTTGGAGATATGGTTCAGCACCTTGGATAGTTCCTTTAGAGTTCTGGCTAGTTCTGACTGAAACCCAGACTAGATTTACAGTGCCATCAAAATTGGAGCCACCAGCCTCCACTGCAGTTAAGTTGAAGAAGCAAGGAGCAGACTGCATTGACTTCACTGGCTTTTCTTTCCACACCCAGTATGGTCCAGAAACAGCAAGCCGGTGCACACAACCATTCTGAACCCACACATCCACTTAATGGGAGATGAGTCTGCCTGTATTGCTTACATCCGCATCACACAGTATGTTGACACAAGTGGGATCCCTCGCACTGCACAATCTGAGGAGACCCGAATCTGGCACCGCCGGGATGGCAAATGGCAAATTGTTCACTTTCACAGATCTGGAGCACCTTCTGTTTTACCACAGTAAGTCAGTCCCAGACTACAGTGAAGATCCTCTCAGATCCTCATTTGGCATACCAATAGAAATGGAATAGGGAGAGGGTTCTACCCATAAAGGTGGCCTAACATTTTTTTTAAACAAACAAATACATAAATAAAATTCCACAGTGTAAATAGGGGTGTAAGTGTAAAATTAAGGTTAGAAGTTTTACACTACAAACAAGACAGTGGAAGAAAAGGGCAGCAGTTAAAGGTGAATTTAATGCACCTACCTACATCTGGTGGTTTTAGAATATTTGAATTTAATATATTGTAACCAAGTCAAAATTTTCTTGAAAGGGCTTTTACATAAGACTACAAAAATGGATTATTCACCTGAGCTTTAGGACATCTCTGCACGGGGCTTTTATCATGCACTCGCGATTGGTCACTCATGGAGGTTTACAGGTCCTTTACGTAACCTCCAGGGTCTCTCCCGTGCTTTCTAACCTTTATCCTACTTTTTTCAAGATTGAGGAAAGTCCAGCATTTTTTTAGTGTGACAATGACTGCGTGTAATTGCGCAATTCCACTATACCACAGTGCCATCTAGTGGTTGTATAATGAAACATATAGAACTTGCAGAGAAAGGAAATCCCTGGGGAAAAAAGCATGTGTAAGCACGTGTAAAGGAGCTGTTCTTAATCCTGCAAAGAATCCGGAAGCAGAAAGTGCGGGATAAAACTGTGGTGTAGAGAAGCCCTTAGACAACAGTGCGACAACAATGCACTCATAACTTAAAGGATTCGATTACAAGAAGAGAGTTTGAGGCAATTCATGCGCATGTAATTTCATGACCCACCAATTACAAATCCACATTGTTGTTTCATCATCTGCTAAAATTCATGTGCAACCTGCCAGAATGGCAAAAACCTCTGCTATGTGATAGGCTCAGAAAGGTATTTTAAGGGTGTGGATAGCATTCATGGAATAGTAGTGACTAATTCCTGGAGTTAGAGCAAATTTGACTTTCTCCCTCACCCAACTGATAAGTCACTTTTTCTTGTGGTAATAAGACCATGAGGTAATTCGAGTATATCAAATATGTGGTGAACAAGATGTCTGAATCAGCTCACAGGATGAGAACTGATATTATGCCAGAGCAAGTCAAATGTATTGAAAAATATAAAGCCAACCTGGAATCCCTAGATGCAGCTCAATGTTTGATTTCCATCTAACTTTTAGCGATGCCATTCCGAATTGGGGTTGTCACAATCCTTTTTCCAACCCCATTTTTTATTTTACTGTGATCTTATGACTGCCTTGCTTGCTTGCTGGAAGGATGTACCATTATATTCCATGTTAATTAATCCACAACCATTTTGTTCCATAGTAAATAGATTTAACTAATTAAAATGGATTAGAACCCCCTTATCATCTATAAGCTTGGGCTGAAAGGAAACAAGGGGAAAACTTCTTTCTTTTATCACTCTTTAAACTTCTTGATTCCAAGAAAGTGCTTCAATGAAGTTAAGGGTATGCACTGCTGTTGTTGTTCAATATGAAGGAGCATTCGACCATGCAGACCCCCACCTGCAGTCTGGAATGTTATAGGCCAAGAACAACATGTATGTCTGAGCACAGCCCTACTTAGGCATTCCACTAACTGTGGGTACCAACGTGTGGGCTGGGGGCAGGGCTGAACCATCTGCAGAGAGAAGGCTTGCATGTGCACTGGTGTACATGCAGAGGCATCCTTTCTCTGTAGGCGCTTGCGCTCTAGTTGTGAATGCCGGGGGCGGGGCTACGTAGTGCGCATGACGTTGGAGGAGGGGCTGTGCAGTGTGGCTACACAGTGCAGCACCGTTCTCAACTCATGTGTTGGTGTACACAGTATGTGGAACCCCTGAATAAGGCTCATCTGTTTCCCCTGTAAGTTTAAGAATATTCCATATGAGCATCCCTGAGAGCGGAGAAGGGTATAGTTGTATCACTTGCCCAGGTCTGATGTGACTTCAGGGCTAGTCCTTAGCAGTCAACCTAACAGTGGTTAGTACCCACTCTGCTATTGAACTGAGACATGATTCAGTTCATGTTATGAATTATCTGTCCATTAAAAAAGTGTCCAAGGCAATATATAAGAAGAATGCTAGAAGTGCAGTCATATACATGCCTACTCAGAAGTTCAGTGGGACTTATTCCCAGGCAAGTGTGTATTGAATTTCAGCCTAAGAATACATATATCACTGGGATTCAAAAATGATGTTTGCATTTGCTGCCTTTTATGGTTGCTTCCTGTTTCTTTCCAATTGCCACCCTTCATTCACTTAGGTATTATAGAAAGTCCAAATGACCTTGTGATCAAGTTATGGTTTTCCAGTGTTTTTTGTGTCATCCTCCCATATTTCTTCAGACCTGATTTGTGGCACTTTTTGTGACTTTGAATGGAAAAATGCACTAGCCTATTTAATGTGGACTGGCAAAGTCCTATTAATTCACCTGGCCTGTGCTGCTGTGCATTTGCACTCAGTGTTAGACTTCCAGGAAAATTATTTTTGGCACTTCCTTGTTGCACTGAAGCATGTACAGTAAGACTTAAAGAATTTTGTTGTTACACTCCTCAGAATTCCAGGCCAAAGGGGGGCAGTAAGATGTGTCACTGTTCTACAAGCTTCTCTGGGGCTCAGTAAAAACAAGGGGGATTTCCTCCTCCATTCTCTGACTTGCTCAGAGCTGTGGAGTCTGGAACTCTTAAGGACTGGAGTAATGAAAATAAATACAAATTAATGCATTCTTGTACTTGCACTTCAGCTCAACAAGAAAGAACCACTTTTAATGCATCTAAAATGGGCTGTAAAGTAGTACAGGATTAACCCCTCTGTTGACTCCATCCTTCTCAAATGTCCCCTCCGTGGGGTCTGGGCAATTAAAAAAAATGGTGTGCTAAGGTAAAACTGCATTCATTAAAAAGTGAGCTGGCAAGTAGTCCGTTCCCCCAATATTTTTCAATATTTGGTGTATGTTCCCCCCCCCTTAACATGGCATTGGGCATGAGCATGGGATGCTAATGGGGATATAGTACTATATTGTGAAACTACTGTTTTAATTCCCTTTGCAGCTCATGGCAGAAGAGTGATGCCCCAGCAGCACTATAGACTTGTAGTGCAACCCATGCCTGTCACGGGGATAATGACAGCTTAAGTATATCCTCATGCCTGTTCTTTCCATGTTTAAATTAGGTTCTCTCTTCAAATTAAGAGAAGATGGTTCTTCAGTAGTCTTTGGGGTATGAGGGGCCACTTTGGTCGGAACTACTGGGCGCGGGACGATGGGCAGCTCTCACAAGAAAGGCTTTTCTTTCCCCCCTCTGTTCTCAGGGTAGTAAGCCCCCCCCCTCAACATGGTTCCCACCCTCCTGGACACCTGGTGAACAGCACACCTGGGAGTGCTGTTCAATCCCTTCCCCCACCCCCCGCCCTCAAATCTTGAGAGGTGGATGCTAGTAGGGGAGGGGAGCCTCTGAATTTGTCTATGAAGAACAGTGACAGGCCTTTATGCAAATGGCAAGGATAGTTCTATGGGGTGGGAATGGCTGGAAAGAACCAAATCCAGAGAGCATAATTTTGGTGCAGTAAAAGGCCATTTCCTTTTATGTTTTTCAGCTGAAGCACCAGCCACTCAGGCCAGGTTTCTCACTGCCTCACTACAAAGGGAAGATCCCTGCTATACTTTATCTAGGGAACTTGGCTGCTGACTCTACTACTTGGTTCTTGCTGGAATTCCTTTCACACACAGAGCTCCTCATCAAAATAAGCCGATAATTTAATAGACTTTTCTCCTTCTGTTTCACACGCTCCATGTTTGCCACTTTGTGCCATTCTAGTAGAATAGGGCATGTGCCAGGGCCCTATTGCATGAAGCAGCTTTCTATGTAAAAGGAGAAACAAATGAGGAATAGACTGAGATATAGCCTGCAACTAGTACTGGCCATTGAGCTCACGGATCTGTCCTCGTTAAATATTTTTCACAATTAACCATGTTTGTCACAGGGACAAGAACTGTTTCAGTCTCTATTTCCACTAAGTCTTAAGGGGACTGAGAGAAAAGAGAACATGCAGAGAAAATGTAGACTATCATGCACAATTTAAACTACGAGTTGGAGGCTTGGTGGCCATCTCCTCTCACTAGTGGATTGAGACCCACACATATAATACAATGTTCTTACTCTATTAATCTCTATCAATTTATTTATTTAAAATATTTCTATACTACCCTTCTTTATCTAAATTCCTGGGCAGTTCACAGTGCTCTGTCACTCCTGAATACTTGCATCTTCTATTCAGCATTAAGCTAAAATCTGACAAGTATCAGCTTAATTTAAACTCTCGCAAACTTTTGCTGAGGTGAATATAGTTTTATTCAGGTTGGTGAGTAAAATACACCATTAATTTATCTCCCCAGAGAAGTACATTTTTGTTACTGGCCCAATAGAGGTTCACAGTACTTTTAATGATATATACATTTATTCTCTTCTCCATTTAGAGCTTGAGGGAAAGGAAACGACTAATGTTTTATTGGCATTATAATATGTCTAAGAGCAAATAGAGATACCTTAACAAATCTGGCATGGTAGTGGGTTATTTTTTCACATTATTTTTAATGCAGTGACAGTGGTCTCATAGCCTGAGGCAGTCTTTGCCACAATCCAATCCAATATAGGAACTTCCTTTTATCCATGGTCAGCTTGGCAATAACCTCTTAAATGTCAGCTGATTTCACCTTCTGTTGAATTCAGCTTTCTTTTAACTGGCCTTTTGCTCCCTTACCTACAGCATGCTTTTCCCTCTGCCCCTTCAAGACTTAATTCCATCATTAAGCCAAAAAATAGATAAAACCCTGTATCTTTCCCCCAGCCCCCACAATTTCCTACATATACAGTTCATGAAATGTGACAGCACTGAAGATGCTGACCGTATGGAAACAGAACTGCCCCTTCAATTTGAAATAAAAATAGAGGGCAAGACTTTCCAGCAAAGACAAAGAATGCAAGCTTTACTAATGACACTTCGAGGCATTTTGATTATGCTTTTAACAAACAAAGTGAAACCTTTCGCTATCTCTTGTACTTTGAGTGCATGCCTTTTTATAGGAAAAACAAAACCCTTCTGTGTTATTTCGTAAATGGATTTTGAGTATTTGCTGAAATTGATCTTTATGTAATACCTAGAAATATCAACTGTTTGGGTTTGTGGCTGATTTTTAATGAAGTTGGGGTGGGTGGGTGGGGGCTTAATATTTTATTGTTTACATTTGGAGTTGACTTTGTGACAAATTGTTATTGAAAGTGCAAGAGG
Organism: Heloderma suspectum; assembly: GCF_057233095.1. Taxonomy (NCBI): domain Eukaryota; kingdom Metazoa; phylum Chordata; class Lepidosauria; order Squamata; family Helodermatidae; genus Heloderma; species Heloderma suspectum. The sequence goes on along the minus strand of NC_139459.1, from coordinate 266,708,850 downwards.
GTACAGGAAGCTAGAAATGGGGCGAGGGGAGGGAGGATTTCTGATGTGGGTTTCTTGCAAATCTCATCAAGAGCTTTACACCATACTGGGACTCCTTGTGGTGCACTTTCTAATGCCATGGAAAGCTTCGAAAAATCAGAATTGCGCATTCTAATGGAACCCAGTGGAGACCGAGGAAACTTCTGAACTTGGGGACAAGGGACAGCTTCCGCTTTTAAAGAGCATCAGAGTCAGCTTGAAGGAATGGATCCTTCTCAAGCTGGTGTATTTTTTTTATGATAAACCGATAGTCAGTGTGTCTCTGACACCACTGTTGTATCATTTTGATGAGATATGGAGGGCTGAAAGACTTCTATTTTTGGCATCACCTTCTTGCCTTCCAGTACAGGTACGGGAAGTGTGATGGTTGTTATTTTTTTGGCAGTCTTTCTGTTTCTTGTTCCCTTTTATTTTTTACAACTTTAAAAGTCTTTACTCTTTGATGTGAGATTAACTACCGTGCACTTCTACTACCTGGGGAACTTATAAATGGCACTTTCTTCATTTGCATGACATATAACTTTATAAACAGCTATGTGTACTTCAAAGCAAACAAAAATGCTTGTTGGGGGACAGTAACAACAAAAAAATGGGGTAGACTCTCTGTATCAATTTTGAATGGTGTAGTTTTGCCTTTTCCGTGGTTTGAAATGCTTAGCTTTCCATCTTGTAAGGCAGGGTGGTCATCTGCCAGTATAAAACCATGTTTGCAAAGTGCAAGGATAATTTCCCATTGGAGCTGAGGGGAAGAAGTGATTAAGGATACAGGAGGCCCATTTGGCAGGATTTTGGTCAACAGGAGTTGACTTTTTGCTTGGGATGAGGGGTAAATGTTACCATTCACCAATCTCTAACACAAAAAGTGTAACACAGCTGGATCATTCAAGTCATGTTGATGCTGGATGGAATTACAAAGAAATATGCTGAGGTAATAATTACACTGAGGTAAGAAGGGCTTTCATACCAGGGGACTCTTATCATATGAACATGGACCTGTGGATTTCTTTAACATCATTGGGTTTATTTTCATATTACTTGGGTTTCAGTAAAGATTTTGGCTTCCTTATCCTCTCCTACCACCAGCATTTAAAATGAACAGGACAGTACATCTCACCATCTGCTATCATGGTTTCTATATCTGAAGGGCCATTTTTTGAGTAACTAGTGTTCACAGGTCCTAATCTTATGTTGAACATCACCAAGTCTCCTAGGTAAGTCAAAGTCTTCTGGACTCCAAGGGGGACATGAATCGCCATATGTTGAGCAAACATAAAAACTACTGGGCACTGAACTATTTATGTGCCCTTTCCCATGAAAACCTCAGTTTAGCTGATGAATCTGGACTATGTGTCACTGCTGCTAAAACTCGATAGTCTAGCCTGTGTGGGCTGTACCCATCACATTGAGCTTTTGCTTCCAGAAAGTTATGACAAGTCCTTCAGAAATGAGGGGCCTCTTCCCTACCCATGCATTCTATCAATCATTATCCTTGACTGTGTTTCTTTGGGCAACATTATTACATCCTGTAATGAGTCAATATTTTGTAACTTCCAAAATAATTTCTGAACACAAGATACCTTGACATTTCTAAGTCGAGAGAAGCAAGGTCCTAGCAGAGCCTGTGGTTCAGTTCTTCTATGTCTTCCAGTAAAGAAGGAAAACTGAGAGGTGAAAAGGTATTCCAGCCCATTCAAGCTTTGCGCACTACATCTGACTTAAGCACCTGCACTTTAAGGTGGGCCCTCTGAGCATGGATTGCATTTCAAAAACCCCTCACTCATTCTTCACCTTGATTTCTAGTGGCATTTCTAAAACCATTTTAACTGTGAAAGGATTTTAGATTTTCTTTCATAGGGCTAGTTTGCATGATTGCCGCAGCCCACCATGGCTTATTTAAGTGTGTTGTGGTACATGCTGGCAGCCATTTTGAATATTCACACCATGACAGGTGTTCACCCTGGCTTATTCTGTCATGCAAACCCAGCGAGGGTGGCTTATGCATACTCCACGGGCTGTTTTAGAAGTTGTTTAACCCTTGCATAAGCCACCCTTGCCAGCTTCGTGCAACACGATAAACCACGGTGTCCAATCACCATGACTTGAATATTCAAAAGGGCGTCTGGCACACACCACAGTCCACTGTGGCTTAAATAAGCTACAGTGGGCTGTGGTGATCATGTGAACCCAGTCATTGTCTGTAGTACATGCTTCTCTTCTGAAATTTCCTGGCCTCTCTTTACCCTTTCAGATCACTATTAAGTGGCATAATATCTAGACACATCAGGCCTAGCTTCCTGGCTTCCAAACTGAATGATACCTGCAAATTGACCACCAGGCATGCCAACTGGCCTATGAAACACTGACCTGGATTGCACAATCACTTTCAGCCATGGTGGCTTAAATAAGCCACTGTGGTTTGCAGCATGTGCCAGGTGCCTATCGGCACCCATTCTGTAACCCAGCCCCTGCTTGTAGGTTGTTGTGTTGTGTGAACCCATTGAGGGTGGGTTGTTGGCATGGTTAACAAACCACCCACAACCCTAAAACAGCCCATGGGTTCTGAGTGGTTTGTTAACCATGCCAACAACCCACCCTCAATGGGTTCACACAACACGACAACCTATGAGCGGTGGTTGGGCTATGGAATGGGCACCTGGCATGTGCCACAAACCACACTGGCTTATTTAAGCCACCATTGCTGAAAATGATTGTGCAAGCCCGCACTCAGTCTTATTATTTACCTAGTGCGGTAGCTGGAGCCCATAAGCATAGTTAATATACCCTTTGACATGTGATTCTGGTTCCATAGGATAGATTCTAGCCACTAGAGGAACCAGTAATGTGATATGTTTTTCAAAATTTTCAGAGGTATGCTACATGTTACACAAAAATGAATGTAGGAAATCCACAAAGAAGTGTTGTCTTCCCCCCCCCCATTGTTTTTAATGAAAAGCAGTCTCAGGGGACTACAATTCTGAGCGGAGGGCTGACAGCAGTAATGGGGTGCTCAACCCTTTCCCTCAACCCTTTCCCTGCCAGATGTTCTTTCTGCTCAAAATCCCCTTCCCACTCTTTCCTCCACCACAGGGTGTAAGATGCATGCTTACAAGGGTTAATACTCCTGGGAACCGCACAGAGGAAAAATGATTGTGGGAGGATTTTGAGCAGAAAGAACAGCTGGCAAAGAGAGGGTTTAGTATCTCATTCATCCTATCAGTCCTCCACTCAGCACTGCAGGCTCCTGTGGCAGCTTTTCATTAAAACCATGAAATGGGATTTGTGTGTAACATGTTGTTTGCCCCTCAGTTTTAGGAAGGAAGCAGATTTCAGGGTGTGAGATGTCCTTGGAACTTCATCTGTATGATGCAGCAGGCAGTGCTGCTACTAGAAACAGGGGCATGAGCAGAAGAGAATAAGCTGGACTGCTAGTGCTCTGCCTGACTCAGGGTCATGGCTCTGTATTTGCTTGATGGAGTCCAATTGCTGAGTTAAGCAAGGAGGGACACTGCTAGAAAATGTGCTTTAGCCACTAATCGCCAAGACTGTCGCATCCGACAAGTCAAACATACAATGATAACTTTGCCTTTCAAAACAAACTGATATGACCCAAGGTGATATTCCATTTAAAAATTCAGTAGCTAAAGGCGTGCCCAGCCTAGCCAATTTCATCGTGATCTGAACCTACCATGCAAATGGCTTGCACACTTTATCACGCAACTTGTCCCAATAATACAGCACATCTGTTTTGTTTGGGTTGTGTTTTTTTTCTTGATGTGTACACCGGTGCTAATCTTTCCCACCAAAATGCCCCTTGTTAATGTTTGTTCAAACATCTCTCAGTGGATAAGGGCATTGTTCTCCCCCTTCTCATACATAATCATAGCTTTTTCCCGTTCAACAACATTTGCAGTTTTTAACCTCACTAATTTCTTTTGGTACCCTTCTTTGAAGTGGAGGAAGGGCTTTCGCTGACTCAGCAGAGCCTCAACTTCTTCATTATCCCACAAAATGTCTCAAGCCCACCCACCCCTTTTTGCACATTGTATCAAAGTTATTGGAATAAGAAGGGCTGCACATCTGTATTTGTGCATATTTAACTTTTTTTGAAAGAAAAATAATCTGAGTCTATGATCTTGAACAGAAAGAAATTATGTATGCATAGCAAAGCAGTGATGAGCAATAAAGGTACGATGATAGATGAGAGGGATAAGGAGGGATAAACCAATCCAATCTAATAAATTGCAACAGAGATCTGGTCTGGACGTTACTCTTCATAGGAATCTAGAACCAGGGTTAATGTATACTACATCCATTTGTCTTTTCTCTATAGCTGCATAAAGTAATCTCGATCTCTGGAGATTTTCAGAATGAATCTGGGATAGTTTATGTCTAGTGAATTGGACAGTATGGAAAGAGACTAAAGCTATCTCATGTAACCTTATGATTCTCCAACTGATTTGAAAACATTTGCAAAGGAAGATTGCTCTATGCTGGAGCCTGGAATTCACTAAGTTACTTTGCAATTAAATCCCAGAAATCTATTTCCAGCTATAGATAAAGTCAGGAGGTTAGACTTCAAACCAGAATGTTCCCTAGCAAATTTTCATTATTACACACTAGGATTCCCATGTCTCAGGAACCTTGGCATATTGCTTACAAGCAGCATGCTTATAAACACTTCCCGACCCTGCTGTGAGCGGGAGCAGGTAAACATTACAGACTGTTGGTCCATGGTTTGTTTTGTTTAGCATGATGTGCAAACCTGGACCTTTGATTTATCTCTCCCCAGGAAGCCAGAGAAATAACTCATGGTTTGTTACTGGATTATTTGTCTGGCTTACTGGAGGAAAGGAAAGCCAGAGGTCCAGGTTCATATGGTAGGGATGTCAAAGAATTTGTCCACGAATCTCGGGGAGGCCGAATGCCAGCGCATTCGGCCCCCTGAAATTGGTGGAGAAACAGTCTGCCCCCCTGCCCCCCCCCCCGGGATGGGACTTAACTTGTTCGAATGTCCCTGGCAGTGGCAGCTCCGGCAGTGGTTCGGCGGCGGCGGCTGCGGCCAGTCTTCCGACCGGCTGCCACCGCCACCATTTCTAAGTAAACAAAAAACAAACGTGATAGGCTACGTAAAGATTTACGTAGCCTATCACGGCTAGATTTTTAAAAAACACCGTGATAGGCTACGTAAATGTTTACGTAGCCTATCATGGCTGACTTTGAAAAAAAAAAGAAAAGCGCATACGCAAATGGCGGCGCCCAGCGTTCCCCTTATTTTCGCCGTAGTCTACGTAAATGTTTACGTAGACTACATGTGCCAAAATAAGGAACGCAAATGGCGGCGCCCATGGGCGCCGCCATTTGCGTATGCGCTTTTTTTTTTCAAAGTCAGCCATGATAGGCTACGTAAACATTTACGTAGCCTATCACGGCTGACTGCAGGGACGCAAACGGTGGAGGCTACGGCCGCCGCCATTTGCGTCCCAGCAGGAGAGGAGGTTTCGCGGCCGGAGGGACGGGGCGCCTCCCTCCCAGCCAGAATTTCGGGGGGGGAGGGACGGGGCACCTCCCCCCCGGCCAGAATTTCGGGGGGAGGGACGGAGCGCCTCCCCCCCACCGCGAAGCAAGCTTCGGGATCAGGTAAGGGACTTTCGTCCATCCCTATCATCTGGCCAAAGGTCTGTGGTTTGTTTAGCTGCTCCTGCTTTCGGTGGGAGTGATTGGGCAGTGTGCACCAGTGTGCTTTCATACATGATAAGCCAGAGTTCAAGAGTAACCCTGGCTTATCATGACATGTAAACTGGGACTATAGTTGCAACTCTGCTGGTGGAATGGAAAGTATATTCAAACGCATTCCCAGATAGATGAGCCTGAAGAGCCTCATCTACTCTTCCTGGTTTCCCACCTTGCTGGGGATACAGGTTGTCTTTTCTCCTCCAGTTATCCCACATGTTCTCGTCTTTCTTGGAACGGGTTTACTTCCTTCTCCTCAGTTCTTGCATGGCTGCAAACTAGCCACCTTTTGTCCATTTTTTTTGGTAAGGTAAAATCTGCGAGAAGGCAGAGTTTAGGAATATGTTTTTTCTAACTGTTGCACAATTTTATGGCTTTTGTAACATTTTGGGGGGACAAGCAGGAAAATATGTTGTGTTAAAAATGAAACTATAAATGTATATATATATACATGCATACATATATATATATATATATATATGAAATCTCTATGGAAATATTTATTTCACATGAATGCAAAAAAATAAAAACAGAAAAAAACAGAAAAAGCAGCTTTGTAATGTAAACAAATAAAAAATTCAGAGAGTGTCCCTCTCATGTTCGTTAACTTGATGTGATTGGAATATTCAAAAATCCTTCAGTATCTTTTGTAAGTGAATCAGAACTGTAAAGCAGTGTGACTGTGTTGGATTCTTTGTTCCAGTTTTTTGAGGCTGTGGCTGTGAACAAAATGATCACTGCTAAAATTTTATGCTATATTTTGGGGGAGGGGACAGGGGGGAGGAAATGGGAATTGTCAGTTTTATTCTTGGTGTTTCAAGTGCAATAAAATAGCTACAAACTCTTGAGTATGGAAAACACTGATTCTCACTAAATGACTTCCACAGTCTGTCTTACTCTCATTTCTTTTGGATGCTTCTTTCTTTGCAAATATCATATCGCAAGCAGCTACTTGGCAAGAAGGCAACTGAAAGTCGTCTTCCCCTTGCGTGATTCTGTGGCCTGTCAACAACTTTCTTTTTCACTGACTAAAAGACTGATTTCTGACAAGTTCAACAACCTTTCATACTCAGGATCAGTTGACATGTGTGTGTACTTTGCTCCTTCTGTTTATATATGGAATCTTCTTAGAGCAGGTTCTACTGACATAAGGAAGGCTGTATACCCACACCCACTTTCCCACAAAGTCTAGGTGTTGCTCTTGATGGTGTCTAGTTGCAAGGTTGCTATGTGATCAAAGTGCTTTCCATCCATGTCTGACTGTATTGCCCAACAGGGGAAGGGAGTCTATCGTCCTCTTCCAGAAGACAAAATAAGTGGAGCAGATTTTAAATACATAATGTATACATTCTCTCAATAAAAGGGGGACATGTAAGCTGTCATTCAGATAACATAATTCAAGTTCAACTTCATGCCAGTCTACACATATGGGACAATCATGTGATGCAGCTTTACCTGGATTATACATCAGGTGGCGGCTGTGGGATTACGTGTTTGAAAGATTCCCACCCCCCACCCCCCCAGGAGTGGGGCACAACTACTGCATATAGAAAACCAGCAATATCGGGAAGGCTAGCCTAGTACCCTCCTGACATGCCCATTTTCAATAGGAAAAATGCAACCTATGTCCTACTTAGAATAGACCTATTGAAACAAACGGGACTTCAGTTAGTCATGCCTGAAGTCTCATTCATTTCAATGGGTCTACCCTATGTAGGACTTATGTTGGATTTTACCCCATATATAGGGAATGTTTTCAAGGGTGAGCATTCAAATTTGTGATACTCCCATCAGCAATCTGAGTGGTCCAGTCCAGGAAAATTGGCACCACGTGATTCTTCTTCAAATGTAAATTGGTTGCAAGAAAATATCCTCTAAAACAATGCAATCATGAAAGAAATATTGATGAATCACTCAATCACTCTCCATTCTTCAACCAATTATATGTATTATTTGTTGTGGTTGTTATTTAATGTATTTCTTAGCCACCTTTCAAGACTGTAGATCTTTCTAAGGCCACTTACTTTATAAAAGAGTAAAATTCAGTATCAGCAAATTATAAATCTTAAATTTAAACCATTTTAAAACAAGTCAGTTAAAATATGATACAATAAAATTCAGTTCAAATATGTAGCAGCAGCAAATACAACCTTTTCAATTAAAAGCCACAGAAAGCAGGTTTGTTCTAAAGCCCTCCTAAATGCAGTCACAGAGGGCAGCAACCATCTAACTCTTGAGAGGAAATTCCATAGAATACGGGCTACCACAGAGAAGTCCCAACCGTACTGTGCTTAGTTGCAGGCCAGTGAGTAGAGCGTCCAAAGATTACCTTAACCACTACCTCAGAATACCATTGCTTCCATGTTAAACCAGGATTACAAAATATTGACAGCAGTAGTGATGAGAATGCTAGATAAATGTCTCAATATATCAATATCTTTGGGGGTTTCGTATGGGCGTAGATCAGAAAAGAAAAATCAGAGTGATAAATATGACAGAAAAACATCCAATACAGTAAGGCGAATGTGTACATGGAATCACCCCATGATGATTCAGGAACTACACATGCAAATGGATGCTGTCCATGCAGTCCACAGAACAGGACAACAGTGTCTAACACTGTGACCGGAGAATGTGGGCACAGATTCCATTGCTGGACTAGGAACCATACATGCACCCTGATGTTCAGTACAGTCAACCTTAATAATAAGGATGGGAGGACAGAATCTCACTGATGGTCACTAATTACTTTAAAAGTAATTTTAACTGATGGACACTAATTGCTTTAAAATTAATTACAATTTTACGTGTGCTAAGTAAAACATAGTTTTAGCTACTAGATAACTACATTTTACTAGAAGTAATTGGAACTACTCTTTAAAAATAACTACTCCCCTGCCAGTTGAAATTTTAATTTTGTTTTGTTGCTGCTTTTGTAGTTAACTAGGTCAAACAAACCCATTTACTGGAGCTTGCTTAGGGGATTTAGGCAGCTTAAACAGTCTGTGCAAATTGTTCTGTACAAGTTGAACCATTCCTTAAAAAACAACAATATGTTCTCTACTTTCCTTTTGGGAGGATCTATAATTAACAGCGTGATCCAAAGCATGTTTTCTCAGAAGCACTGAGCTCGAGGGGTCTTACTTTCTTGTGTCTATGGCACAATTAGAGTAGTTCCAGACAAGACTCTGATTGTGCAGTCGAACTGCCTCATTTAAAAAATGTTACAGGAGGGTCAAGATGACGCCTTCTGCTCATACCCCCCCACCCCCGTTTTCCCACAGCTGTTTCTGCCTTCTCTTTGTGGAAAATCCATTATGGAAGAAAAGGAAGAACAGTTACGCAATGCCTTCTGATTCTCAGTGCTAGAACCTCTCTGTCTGAAAGCAGAGGATTGGGTCTATTGAAGGATTTTACTGTAAGGCTGCAATCCTATACCATTTGCATGTGAGTAAGCCCCACTGAACTCAATGGGGCTTAGTTCTGAGTAGACATGTATAGGATTGCACTGTAAGACTCTCATTCTAGTACATACCTGTAGGTAGTCAAAGCAGGCCTGTAAACAGGAAGCTCCACACAGGTCTTCCCAGCCCTCTGGTGCAACTGCTGTCTTCCTGGGCCAGGCTGAACTGCCAGAATAATCTGAGTGCAACCAGTCCCCTTAGAAATGCTGCGCACTGAGCACACCCCTAGCAACTAGCTGTAGAACATGAAATGGGGTTGCCACGCTGCCAGTGACTGCAGGCCGGCCCATACTCTTCTTAGTGGCTAATTTAGTATTTCTGGTATTTATACACATGTTTTCAGCATAATAATAAATAATGAATTGTTCACATTTTAGGTTTTTCCCCTAATAGAGGAGCGTAATTATTATTGTTAATAACTGTATTACAAACAAAAAAAGTTTAACTATGTAGTTTGAACTACTTTTCATAAAGTTGTTGTAATTACCATTCATAGAATCATAGAATAGTAGGGTTGGGAGGGGCCTACAAGACCATCGAGTCCAACGCCCTGCTCAATGCAGGAATCCAAGTCAGAGCATCCCTGACAGGTGGATGTCCAGCCTCATCCTGAATGCCTCCAGTGTGGGAGAGCCCACCACCTCCCTAGGTAATTCAGCTACATGATAAGTAGTTTAACTACTGACCATCACTACTGAAACTATTATCTGCATCCCACTCACCTACTGAACAGAGATGACCTCATTAACCAGCTAACTGGTGGGTAGTTGCCTGCAGGTAGGCCTTTTTTCTGTCTAAACATGCATAGGAGTGCGCCTTAAATAAAGGATCTCTGGGTCATACAGTCTTGTGGCAGAGCAGCCCCATTACATATCTAGGAATATATGTGACCAGGTGTTTTTTTTTTTTAGAATTACTTATTTCAGTTTTCAAATGTTAACTATTCATGTTTTATATGGCATGTGTTCAGTGGTAAAGATAAATTTAAATGGGAAGGGAAAAGGCCTAGATATACAGGTTTCGAGAAAATTGGAGATCTCAAGGGAACGTTTTTGTGCAAAGACGGGCATGATAAAGGACAAAGAAGGCAGGGACCTAACAGAAGCAGATGAGATTAAGAAGAGGTGGCAAGAATACACAGAAGAACTATATAGGAAAGATCTGAATGTCCCTGATAGCCATGATAGTGCGGTCACTGAACTTGAGCCGGACATCCTCGAGAGTGAAGTCAAGTGGGCCTTAGGAAGCATTAGTAACAACAAAGCTAGCGGAGATGACAGTATTCCAGCCGAGCTATTTAAAATCCTAAAAGATGATGCTGTTCAGTGCTGCATTCAATATGCCAACAAATCTGGAACACTCAACAGTGGCCACAAGACTGGAAAAGGTCAGTTTACATTCCAATTCCAAAGAAGGGCAACGCCAAAGAGTGTTCAAACTACCACACAATTGCGCTCATTTCACATGCCAGCAAGGTGATGCTCAAAATCCTACAAGCTAGGCTTCAGCAGTATGCGAACCGAGAACTACCGGAAGTACAAGCTGGGTTTAGAAGAGGCAGAGGAACTAGACATCAAATCGCCAACATTCGCTGCATCATGGAGAAAGCAAGAGAATTCCAGAAAAATGTCTATTTCTGCTTCATTGACTACGCTAAAGCCTTTGATTGTGTGGATCACAACAAACTGTGGCAAATTCTTAAAGAGATGGGAGTACCAGACCACCTTACCTGTCTCCTGAGAAACCTGTACAAGGGTCAAGAAGCAACAGTAAGAACCAGACATGGAACAACCGATTGGTTCAAAATTGGGAAAGGAGTACGACAAGGCTGCATATTGTCACCCTGCTTATTTAACTTATATGCAGAGTACATCATGAGAAATGCCGGGTTGGATGAATCAGAGGTCGGAATTAAGATTGCCGGGAGAATTATCAACAACCTCCGATATGCAGACGATACCACCCTAATGGCAGAAAGCGAAGAGGATCTCAAGAGCCTCTTGTTGAGGGTGAAAGAGGAGAGTGCAAAAGCTGGTTTGAAACTCAACATTAAAAAAACGAAGATCATGGCATCTGGCCCCATCACTTCCTGGCATATAGAAGGGGAAGAAATGGAAGCAGTGACAGATTTTACTTTCTTGGGCTCCAAGATCACCGCAGACGGTGACTGTAGCCATGAAATTAAAAGACGCTTGCTACTTGGGAGGAAAGCTATGGCAAACCTAGACAGCATAGTAAGAAGCAGAGACATCACCTTGCCGACAAAGGTCCGTCTAATCAAAGCTATGGTTTTCCCAGTAGTAATGTATGGCTGTGAGAGCTGGACTATAAGGAAGGCTGAGCGCCGAAGAATTGATGCTTTCGAACTGTGGTGCTGGAGAAGACTCTTACGAGTCCCCTGGACTGCAAGGAGGTCAAATCAGTCCATCCTAAAGGAAATCAACCCTGAGTGCTCATTGGAAGGACAGATACTGAAGCTGAAGCTCAAATATTTTGGCCACCTAATGCGAAGAGAAAACTCTCTGGAAAAGACCCTGATGCTGGGAAAGACTGAAGGCAAAAGGAGAAGGGGACGGCAGAGGATGAGATGGCTAGATAGCATCACGGATGCAATGAATATGAACTTGAGCACGCTCCGGGAGAGAGCACAGGACAGGAAGGCCTGGCGTGCTATGGTCCATGGGGTCACGAAGAGTCGGACACGACTGAACGACTGAACAACAACAACAACAACAAATCCTGTGGAATCTGAAAGGAAATAAGATATGGCAACTACTAGTATAGTGAAATGTTGGCAGCCAACTAAGAAAGAAAGGTAAATTTGATGGAGAAAATGATATCTTTGCTTCTTTAGTAATAATTTGGTACAAGGAAAACAAATAGGGAAAGGAGTAGGGAAATTTCAAATGTGATCTGACAGAGCATTTGGAGTACAGATCAACATTTTCATCTTTTCTCAATCAGAATTCAGTGTTGCCATTTAGGTGGTACTAAATACTAAGGAAAATTCATGAAATATATATTCTTAATATGGACTGTTGTCAACAATTTAGGGCGCAATCCTATGCAGGTTTAGACAGGTTTCTGTCTAAACCTGGATAGGATTGCGCCCTTAAGGAGCAAGGGGACTTGTTAAAAAATGTTTCGTGATCCAGCTTCCTTCCATGTAAGACATGGTTCAGTGGCCTTTGTACGCAAATAGGACCTGGGGGCCTGATGAATATGCTGGCTGCACTGACATCCAGCCTGCCAGGGCTGTATTCATGCACAAGCTGGTCATGTCATGGCCACACCAGCGAGCCTTCTGAATCGTGTCCCAGCAAAACATCCAGACTGAAGAACTGTGGCTGGCAGGCACATGGGGAGCTACTGGAACACGGCTGTAGCGGAGTGGGTGGTCCAGCTGTAGGGGAACATTCTTGAGGGACGTCCATTCCAACTACTGTATTTTATTTATCAGGCCAGGATAAATGCAAGGGAGGAGGAAAAACTGACCTAGAATAGCATGCTCAGGTCTTCTTGGTTCGTGCAATTACTGGATCCCATTGGTCCTTTCTCCTCCATCTACCTGAATGATAACACAACACACATTCCTTCAGTGCTTTGTTGGGATGCTCTTTTCCTCAGGTACTAGCCTAGTACAGGGGCCAGTGCATGAGTGTATCCACTTAGTTTTCATGTTAAGCGCTGGATTATCTACAGCTGCCTTCCCCGGCCTGGTGCCTTCTGGAATTTTTGGAGTACAGCTTCAAGCATTCTTGACTATTGGCCATGCTGGCTGGAGCTGATGGGACTTGAAGTCCAAAACATCTGGAGGGCACCAGGTTGGGGAAGGCTGATCTACAAGGAGGGCTGGCTCTTCTGTTTAAAAATAAAATCAGGCCATTTTTCTGGACATGAGTTACTAATTACCAGATAAATAAAAACACCTCGGAATTCTATATAATCCCCTGGCTGTTCTATTGAATTACTATAATATCTCTGTTCCAAAAAATGTAATTAATTAGTTAATAGCAGCCAGAATGTTGAATCCTAGACAGTGGAGAATAACCAAAAATATCCTATCCATTGAAAAATTATTGTTTAAAATGTGGGACACTACCATATCATTAAACAAATCACCCTTATTCTAAAGGAAAGCAAAAGCTGGATATTTCTCACATGATTTGGAATCCAGTTTTTAAATATTTTGGAATCTAATAATGGCAGCATTCAGATGTCACACTCTCTAGTCAGAAACAATCTACGTGTCTATGCAATCAGAACCCTGATGTGGTCTGCTTAATAGAACACTTCCTGTTTTGTGGAGCCACAGTATAGCCTGACATCTGAACCAGCAAATTGTGGTTTGATCAATCCCTCCAAATCAGAATAGCAAACCAGAATCAAACTATAGTGCAATCATTGTTTGTAGGGATCACTGAGGTGAGTGTATACACAGCCCAGCCCCAATCATTTTTCAAACCAAGACTGGAGAAGTAACATCTGAAGGCAGTCATCACGTGGAGGTTATCTTGACCGTTTATTTATTTAGTGTTCTCTTCCTTTTGAATTTTTCTGTGTTATGTTTTTGAAAAGTAGAATAGTTTTATAAAACACCAAAATATGTCAACCTATTTCTTACTTTATTAAGGTGACAGCCCTTCTTTTGTAAGAATGCTTTCGCAAGTGCTGCTATAATCACTTATTAATCATTTATGTGCCATGTCTGTTTGTAATTTTAAACAAAGTGGCTCTTGCATTTGATTTGTAGTCATAAGACATCTAAAAACAAATTTTTGAAGCACTTGTAAAAAGCTTCTTAAGGGCACAATCCTATGGATGCTTAGACAGAAAAAAGTCTGACAACTCCCAGCATTCCCCAGCCAGCCGGACTTTTTCTGTCTAAACATGCATAGGATTATGCCCTAAATCTTCCATTCGCTTTGCTTCAGAGGACTGGAGCTTCACTTAAAAAGGAATGTGGCGAGACTTTGAAAACTATTAGAAAGTAAGGAGAACCTTGACGAGTGCCCAGTGTTTGGTCAGTATTGATTTTTAAAGAAATAAACTAACCCAGGGCATTAAATGTACTTGTGGCACTTTGCTTTTTTCAAAATATTGCTGACATATCTGGTAAAAATATCAAAGTGTTTGTACCATCTTGAAGACTGATGTACATGAAGTTGACCAATAAGATCATGGAGAGATCTATCTATCTATCATCTATCCACCCATGCACACAATGCGATGTGAAAAAACAATGTGTGTATACCCTGATAAGTGGGTACTTGACATATATACAATTCATAATCAATAGTTAGGTGAGAGCCAGTGCAGTGTACAGGCATAGAGATTAAACTACAAAGCATGATGTCTCTGGTTTGAATGAGCCTCATCTCTTCCATGAACTCATTAGTTGGACTTAGGCTAGAGACTTTCTCTTATGGGTGTTTGGATTTTGTTAAGTCCATTCCGTATGCATTTCGTGGATTGTCAGGTCCTTTTCATTCATTGTCTGCTCATTGATGGAATCAGATTTTTTCCAATTTGCGCAAATGTGCATTTGCAAAAATGCACAAATCCCCCCCAAATGTGCAAATTTCTCCAAGATCTGCATTTTCATGCTTTAGCCCATGGGGGAGGGAAACATGCATTTTTGGGTGGTGCTTTTTTATTTCATGTGTTTTTCTACAACTAAATTTGTTTACAATTCCAGTAAGTAAAATAACCGTTCCATAAGTCCACAGAATCCATGCAACTTGGGAAAAACTGGCCTGCTGTGGAATCTGTGGGTTGGATTCATAGAAATCCGAACTCATTTGACTCCACTGCGGATTTCTCCAACACCCTTGCTCTCTCTCACCTATCCATCTGGGGGATAATTATCTGAGTTACCTTACAGAGTTGTTGTAAGGATTACAAATACATAAGGGAGGCTTCCCCATGCTGGTGCCCTCCAGATGTTTGGGGCTATAACTCCCAGCATTCCTGACCATTGGCCATGCTGGCTGGGGCTGATGGAATTAAATGAATGAATGAATGATAGGAGTTGAAGTCCAAAACATCTGGAGGGCACCAGGTTAGGGAAAGCTGATAACATATCTGAAGTGCTTTGAACAGCTCAAAGTACTATACAAAGTATTGTTATTGTAATGTCAATTCTATTCTGCCTTGAAATCCCTCCTCAAAACCCACCTTTCCTGTGATGCACACTCTCTTAATCCTTCTGCCCTATGGAGGGTCCTGCCCCAACTCCCCCCGACCCTATCATCTCCTCTTATGTCAAATCTTAGATTGTAAAGCCCTCAGAGCTGGGACTTGACCTCCTGCACTTCATAAACTACAATTGTAATTAACAGCACTATATAAATAATAATAATAATTATTATTATTATTAATAATAATAATAATAATATAAACATTTGCTTGATAAATAACAATGCACCTGAATTATACAGAATTGATTGCTGGAATTCAGTTCCTCTTTCAATGAACATTGAGCTATTATATCCAATGTGACGATGCCCAAAGGGTGGATCAGAATTCACCCGTGGATTTGTGGGGAGCCTTGCAGACCCACAGAGTAGGTGGCCCTGTATGCATCACCAAAAAAGAGGCCAGCAATTTGCATAACATTTGCTTAAGCAAATTTATATGCACAGGTGCAGATTTAGAAATAATAACTATATTTTTAAATAGAAATATCATACATCTCACCATAGCGGAGAAGACTGACCAGGTGGCCTGTGTGCCTGTTCAGTCTGCTGCCCAGGTGCTCACTGTGGATGGGTCCTTGCTCCCCCTCCTTTGACTTTAAACCACACTTGGACTGGACAGCCCTTCAAATACTGGACACCTCCAAATAGAGGATGGTCCTCTGGCAGCTCTCCAAAATAGAGACACTCTGTAAAGTAGGACACCTGACCGTCCTACTACTATGCTGCATGTTGGGAGACAACACAACACAGGGGCTAATGGGTGTCTAACTTCTTGATCATAAAAGCGGAACTGACAAGCAGCTACTGAAGAAATACAACATTCTCTTTATTTCTTTGTAAGATATTTGGACCTAGGAAATGTTGGAAGCATCTAGGAGGACATGTTTAGAATTTAGAAATATTTCAAATTATGCCAGGAAAAAAGAACAATAGTAGATACAGGAATAGTAGAAACAAGAAAATTGCTGAGTGCCTCTCCCTCCCTTGCCTCTGAGCAACTACAACCAGCCCACACACACCTGGATTAGCAAGGCATTCCAGGCCCACAGATGCCTCTCCATGGAAAAATTAAGACCCGGTGACTTCCAGCTCATAGGATGGAGTTCTATATTACCTCAGAAAATGTGTGTTCCGAGAATCTGTAGCATGAATTCATGAGGTAACATGAATGTGAGAAAGGCATGGCGGCATTTGTAGGGAAAATAAGTGGGTGAAGGGGTACTTAATCATTTCCATGGCCACTGGTTCTTTCCTGCAAATTAGGGATGTACAAAAGTCCTACCTGACTCCACGCCTGGCAGTCCGTGGGGGGGGGGGAGTCGCTCCATCCCTCCCCCCGGAATCCTCTCGGGCCGGTGCTGTGGCGCCACTGGCCGGTGCCGGCCACAGCCAGAGTTCCGGCCGCGGCTGGGCTGCTGCGGCTGCAAATGGCTGCGGGGTGGCGGGGGGGGGGGGAGCTGTTCTGCCACGGATTCCGGGGGGGGCGGATTCTAAAGAATCTGGCCTCACTGGAGTCCGTGGCAGAATTCTCTGACATCCCTACTGCAAATGTCCCGTGATGAAGGATGTACAGCAAAATGAGCCCCCTTGAAAGAAAGGCTGGCTTTATTTGGTTTTTCATTAGTGCTTGAGTGGAAGTAGATGTTACAATGGAAATATTTCCAACCACTCATTCCCCTCATAATGTTAATGCAGTGGCAGTGTTGGGGGAACCACTGGCAGAATTGGTGGATGGGAAGGAGGTGCTTAAGCCTTCCCCCGCCCACCAATACTTCCCTGCAACTTCCCTCTGCAGTTTTATTTTTTTTCCTCAGCTCGATTTCCAAACTCAAGTGAGCCCACTGCCCAGTTGGAGGGACTAATAGCCTCAGGGGTGGAATTTTCATGCAGGAATCAGGAGCCACAGGAGCAATTATATTACCATTTTGCTATGTGGCTGGGAACACACATTTGCTGAGATAATAACATCTAGGAGAAGCATGCTGGAGTATTATCCAGATTTTCATGGAATCGGCTTTGGTCCATCAGGGATGCACAAAGCAAGAAAAGCTGAGTGTACTGTACCTTTAAAATCTGGTTTTCACTGGTCACACAGTACTTCAAAGGACCATACTTCTGGGTTTGGTAGGGGGAGGAGAATGGGACATCATCAACCTGGCAGGAGCCGCTCAACTAATGAGGCTTGTTTCTCACCCCTGTCTAGGCTCCCCCCACCTTTTGCATGAAGAAGCCAAAATCCACTATTCTTTAGTAGAGCATTTGAAGGCTCCCTATGAGAGCATCCCCATCCCCAGTTTTGCCCCATTCCAGCAAACTGTTGCAGAGTTATTGCTCCTCCCCTTTCCCCAATGTGTGCACTTTTCATTGAAGAAGCCCAAATCTCCGATTCTCCAGTGCAGCATTTGAAGGATCCCCTGAGAGCATCCCCCCCCCCCCGCAAATTTCACTCCATTCCAGCAAACTGTCATGGATTTATTGCTTCCACCACCATGCCCTTTCTCCTTCTCTGAGCACTTTTCCCCTGCTTGCAATGACAGGCTGCCAAGACCTCACCATATCAGAGAAGTGACTTTACACATCATCAAAGAAACAACTTCACACAATATAGGAGACACGATTTAACACAATACAGAAGTGAAGTAATGCAAACATCAGAGAAGTGCTTCATCACAGAGGCTAATTACTGGCAAAATGGGAGTGCAGGGCGATTCTGAAGGCTGGAAAGGCTCAGTGAGGTCACGGCGAGGTGAAAGAACACCCCTGGACAGGGCTATCATGCCAAAGTTAATGCAGTGGATAGGGCCACACAGGCCAGAAGCAGAAAACCTGAATTAAATAAATAAAAAGGAGTAAAAGTAGTCTCAGAAAATCCAGCTTTTCCACCGGAAATCTCCAGGGTGGCTGCAGATGCCCCATGAAGACAGACAGCCCCCTGGAGAAAAATTGCTGGGGAGAAGCAGTTTTGGTTGGGAAAGTGTGGTGAGGTTTCTGCACCCTCCACCCATTCCTACTGTGATTTAAACTGCTCCAGGTCCTGGGCTGGATCCAGGATCTGCCTTCTGTGGATGGAAGGGCTCTGCTCACAGAAGGTTCCTCTGCCCTATTTCTGGGGATCCCCTGCTCCCCAGCTCACCCCATTCGGCAGGGTCCCCCAGCCCACCGTGTGGCATTTCCAGGGTCCGCTTCCGCCAACCCAGTTGCATGTGACTAAATGTGGATCAATCCCCAGCACATCCCACTTTAGAGGGCTCGTGTATGACTTGTATCAGGGCGCGCGTGCAGCTACTATGTCTAGTGCGTCCCTAGAACTAGAATAAGTGAGAAAGCTAAGCAACAAGGGCTTCACACACAATACCACCTCTGCCCACAAGATGTCAGGAACAGGCCACAAAAGCAGCTCGCTGTGACTGTGACGAGGCCTGTGCATTTGTATTCATGGCAACTCTAAGGGCAGGACAAGGCAAGCTGCTCAATTCTCCTGGGACTAGTCCACTTTGCATGATGGAATGCTGCTCCCCCCTGGCAAAGTCTCCTGTCCATGGAAAGCTAGCATGGAGGGAGACAAGTTCTGGAGGACATGCCGGGGACGGGGACGGGGTGTTGTTTGGGGTTTTTTTTACACCCCAGAGCATTCGAAGATGCAATTCCCCAGCGGTTAGTACCATACCATACAGTATCTGTCTCTCTCTCTCTCTGTCTCTCTCTTGTCTTTCTTTAAACTGTGCAGATTGGTGCTAATATTGCCTGGTGGGGAGGCTAATTTGCCTGACCTTAAAGAGTCCCTCCTTTATCGTAGAAGAACGTAACAGTCCTATTAAATATAAAAGAAGAACGTAACAGTCCTATTGAATATAAAAGACTCATGCCTTAGACACATGAATATAAAAGACACCATGGCCCCCAAATTACTCTGCAATCTTAAGTGTGCCGAAATACTGCAACAAAACATGTTTGGGACTGGGCTGTTAGCTATTAATTAATAGGATCACTGATCTACCATCTCCCTTTTTCTGAGGAGAATTCTTTATGAGGAAAATAGCTAGTGCCATTGGGCATGGAAATACAGTTTCATTTCCAAAGCCCTCATTCCAGAAACAAAAGTAGAGTTAAGGGCTTGGTCAGCACCGAAGAAGAAGAAGAAGAAGAAGAAGAAGAAGAAGAAGAAGAAGAAGAAGAAGAAGAAGAAGAAGGAGGAGGACGAGGAGGACGAGGAGGACGAGTCTGATAGTCTCACAACATGAGGCTGTTTCCTCAGGGAGATGGTGCCTGTATTTCTTCAGTGCTATTCCAATCCTGGCCTTGGGTGGAGAGGAAAGAAAAAGCCCACTTGCTATTCAGACCTCATCAGCTAAGCTTGCAATGTGTTTAACCTGGTCTGAATTGTTCTGGCCAGTGTGATGTGGTGGTTCCAGTGCTGGACTAGACTGGGAAGACCTGGGTTCAAATCCCAACTCAGCTGTGAAGCTCAGTGGGTAACCTTGGGTCTGTTTCTGTCTCTCTCTCTCTCTCTGTATGCCTGACCTACCTCACAGGCTTGTTGTGAGGATAAAATGGAGCGGGGGGAGAAAAACCACGTATGCCTCTTTGAGTTCCTTGGGGGAAAGGTGGGATATAAATAGCATTTCAAATAAGTATTTCAGTTTTCTTCCCATTCTCCCATCTTCCCACACAGCCACTCCTCTGTCACATTGGCACAGTGACAATATACAACCAGAGTACATCAATATACAACTCTTTTCCACGTGGCATTCTCATTGTTATCGAAGCATGCCATGGCCCTTAATACTGCCTTCATTCCAGTTCTCTGTAGTAAGGGACAAAGTCTGCATTAATTGCAGTTGCTGGAGACAAACCTGCAGGTGCCACAAAATGCTGGAACCTGCTCATCATCTGCAGTGGCAAATCAATGACTTTATGAACGGCAGTACATTTGTGAAGGATACTGCATAATCTCTTTTATGTATGATGCCACTGTAACTCTTTAATGCTGCAGTCCTATGCATGCTTATCTGAAAGTAAGACCTATTGGCTTGGATCCAGACCTAGTCATACTTTAAGTAGCTCCATTGAAATCCATGGGACTTAAGGCAGGGTGCTTCCAGACATGGTTGTGATGGCATAATTGTTCTATCTCATTCATGGATGATTTCAGGGGGGCCAGATGACTGTGGCTTCTACTCATGATGATCCTCTTTCTTAAAGCTTCTTCTGTCTTCTCCCTTAATGCAGAAAATTCGTTAGGGAGAAAAAGACAGAACAGCTGCCCAAGGCCTTCTGACTGATACTGCTAGGAGCTCACTATCCAGAAGCACCCTTAGTTATGACTAAGTGAAGTCCCACTGATTTCAGTGGGTCTACTTTAAGTATGACTACGTCAGGATCCAATTCACTGAATATTTCATAGGTATTTACATATTACTTAATGAGCATAATATTTGTATATGCCTGTCATCTTATGGTACCACAGTGGTGTACAAAATTTAAACATTAAAACATCCTAATAAACAAACTACAAGAAAAAAGACAGAGGATACATAAAATAGGTGGCTATACCACCCGACTTCATAAATCAATTTAAAAATCCTGGGCAAACAAATAAGTTTGGACTTGGTGTCAAAAACATTATTATGCTGGCACAACCAGTCGCACCTCTATGAAGAAGGTGTTCCATAATTGGCGTGCCATAACAGAGAAGGCTTTTTCCCTTGTCACACAATGTAGACCAAATAATTGCTTTACTTCAACAAAATGAACAGGGTTTTAAACACCCCAAGAAACATGGGTCATTACCTCCTGGCAGGGCCAGTTCTACTAGAGTGAGTCAGTCACCTCAGGTAGCTGATTTTGGGTGTCATGAACAGGAGGCAAACAATTGGTTATTTTATTTTTTTATTATTATTGTATTTTTACAGCTGGGCAGGGGGACAGGTGCATGTGGGATTTTCTGCCTTATTTTTCTGCTAAAATAAGTTGGCTACTGTGCTCCTTAGGCAGCAAAATGTCTTGGGCCAGCCCTGCCTCCCTCCAAGCGACAGTCATCTCCTCAGAACCTACACAGTAGCTATTTCTCATAAATTATATACTACAAATGAACATAGTCATCATCACCTTCTAGCAAAATGGTATAATTCAAGAAAGATGTATACCACTCTTTTGTTATCAGCACCATAAAGCCCATCCTGATTGGAAGCATGCTGAGGTCCATGGTGACAGAAATAATAACTCACTTCTATTTAAATGACAATAATAGTTCCTAGCAAGGCTTGCTTAGTTCAGAATTAATGCCAGAACATACTTGCAAGGGCAGGCTTTTAAACACCAGCACAGGCCTTCACCTCCCTCCAAATAGCAGCATTTCCTCAGAACCCAGTGAACTGTGATCTAAAATGTTTCATGGAGCCTGCTCCAAAGCCTGGTCTCAGATTCGAGTTAAGGTCAAAGCAGACATTACTTTAAACTTGTGTCTAGTATCTATGTCTTCTTTTCATTTTTACTCTAGATTAGGTGCAGAGGCCCCAGTCCAGATCTTTAAAGCCCCACCCCTCATGCTAGGGGCCTGATCCGGATAATGCATTTTTATTATTTTAATCTAGTTTTAGTTATGATTGTAAGCTGCCTTTGAGTGTATCCTTCTTGGTAGAAAGGTGGGGTACAAATCAAATCAGATCAATCAACCAATCAATAAGGGCTCCTGCACATACGCTAGAGTATTTTGTTTACAGAGGCAAGACTATGGGTGATGCTTTCGGCATTGTGCTCTACTGGGTAAAATATGAAGCTCACTGGGTTGCTCACATTAAGCCTAAGCTTACCTCACAGTGTCGTGGTGAAGAAAAACTAGGAGAGCCCCATGTGCGTTCCCTTGAGCTCCATGAAGGAAGGACAGCACACACATTTATTAGATAAATAATAATTTAATAATAATAATAATATGAAATAATAATGATGAGAATGATATTTTCCCCTCTGCCTTTTTGATGGAGCATCTGGGAGTGTTGTAACTATAGAATGTATATTGTGTGCCATGGCATAGAATTATGCCCAGTATAATTTACTGTTGTGAAGACTCAGGGCTCCTTCACATGGGGCTTTTATCCTGCTATGGAGATTGCCTACTCAGTGGTTTGTGGGTCCTGTACATGACACGGTCCTCCTCCAGGGCACCTCCTGCTCTTTGTGAGCTCTATTGTGTTGTTTTCCATGATGATGGAAGTGTGGCATTTTCCCTCCTCCCACCATGGAGTAGATGTAAATGAGAGGGTCTAACGAATGCACTGGCATTTGGCCTCACCGAGATTCGTGGTGGAATTCTCTGCCATCCCTACATTTTCTATCACACATTTCCTGTCCCTGATCTAGAATCATTTACTCTGCAGTTATCTTTATGCTGCTGTTTTCTACTTGTGGCACATTGCGGGGTGGGTTGAATAAGAATCTTTGGAGAAAGTGGCCATGCAGCTGGAAAGACCTGGTACTAGGCTGGACTCCTAGATGTCATTTCTAGACTACTAGATATCATTTCATCACCCACATAGCAAGTGTGCACAGACAACTGTGGCCAAGGAAACATACTTGCAACAGGCTGCCTTTCTTTCTTTCTTTCTTTCTTTCTTTCTTTCTTTCTTTCTTTCTTTAGTGCTGCACAAAGAAGGAGAGTTTTTACATTCGGGTAAAGCCTCTCCTGGATTGTACCTGCAGTTGCGGATGGGAAAGGGGTTGCATGTTTCAGTTCTCCCCCATGAAAAATATTCTTGCACATAGAAAAATAGCATGTCACGGAGAAATACAGGCACGTCTTTCCCTTATCTGCTATTTGTGTATGTGCGTGAAGGTTTAAAACCCCGCAAAACAGATGGGAATGCATTCAGACAAGAATTCCTCAAATGAAATGGTACAATCAAAGCAAAGATCAACAACTTGATTCTGCTGAATGGATAAACTGGCTGTTGGGGTCTAATTACGTGTAACATGCAAACAGAACTGAGCCCAACAATATTTTTAAAAAGGAAAAGACACTTTAGGGGAAAAGCGGGTGCTTAACCCTTTTCCCACTCAGTGGCTCCCTCCTGCCATGGGTTTTCAAAAGCATGTTTGCCCTCTGCATCATTTACACTGCATCTTTCATTTCCCGTGTTAATACATGCCCAGAAAACAAGCACAAATTGGGAAAGAACTGAATTTCTAGTCTCCCAAGAAGACTCAATTGACATGTCCAGAATGGGGGAGAGACTGCTTTACTTAGAATAAATGACAGATATCCGTAAAAAAAAAAAAATCAGCCTCTTCCTCCTCTAGATCACTTTGGAGTGGATGGATTTTTTTCCATTTCGGGCTTATGGCTCTGATCCAGCTGTTGGCGCACACAGGCCTGGCAGCTGGGGAAGAACTGCCAGGCAAGGCCCTGTTTGCGTGCAAAGGGCAGTCGATGTGACTTCTTTTATCTATTATCACTGAATGAGGCTCAGTTCGGGGTGTGGGTTCAACTTCGCAATCTGTACAGTGCCTCTCAGCAGAGTGGAGTATGAAGAAAGGCATATTACATTGCATATCTACATTGGAGGTGAATAATGCTCTGTTTTCCTCTTGCTTATCGCTGGTGCCAGAGGACTTTCCCCACGTAAATGATGGCTTTATGTGTTTATACCAGAACCCTGTGTGTAGCCCCCACTGAAGAGTGTCTCTTTAACATTGATACATCTGTCTGTGAATGACGTGTTTTTTCTTCTTCAAAAGTTCTCACTGAAGGATATCAAAGTCACTGCCAGGAGCCTTGCTAGACACTTAAAGGATTTGGGGCCCAGGCCCATAGGATGCAAATCAATCTGCATAGAATTTGCATGTGCTAATTTATTTCTATAAATATAAATTTAGAAAGAATTACTGGGATTTATTTAAATTTCACAGAAGGCTAAGCCAGGCTTAATTGCCATGCAAGGGGGAGTTTTATGGAGTACGTTGCAGCATATGGGGAAGGAGGGGGCGTTAACCTTTCCCTCCTCAGCTGGATTCCCCCTTGAAAATGGTGTCCTGCATGTCAATTAAGCTGAGGTGGGGGGAAAAACTCCATTGTCACTAATTGACACTTAGGACTCTGGGCAGTAGACCCAGGGCCCTTGGAAATACACCCGGGGCTGCTACCCCTGAGCCCAGGCCTAGCAACATCCCCCGTCACTGGTAACAGCAGCCATAAACATAGCACAAGAGTGTGTGTAATGCAAGAACAGGCATTTATCTGCTGGATGCTTCTCTGCCTTCCCTCCGTAGCTGCATAACAGTGACATAACAATGTTGGAGATGTATTTACTTGACACAGGCTCCTGGCTCTGTAAATGGTTTATAGACTTCTCTTCTATGAACCAGGAGGAAGTGTTAGTTCAAGTCACAGCAGCTCACTTTTATTCCCATGGGCCATGAGAATCCAACTTCAGTGGAGCTTCATAGAGGAAACATTCCTTTATCGCTGACTTCTCACCTCAGTCTCAACTCACCTTCTCGTGTCCTCCCCACCCTTGTACAGCCATGTGGTGAGGAACCATCACCACCACCCCACACAGTGATTTTCACACGAAGTGTAAGGGCTTGCCCATAAGGCTGCTTCTCACACTTCATTATTTAGCTCAGTAGGGGAACTGGAGGAAGCAGTGCCTGGAACACACTGATCCTGAAGGTGGTTCACACATGTGACTGAGCCACGTGTCATACTGGAGCTCAGCGGAACCAGGAGGAAAAACATTTTGGTGAGGGGGGGTCAAGAAGGGGCAAAATGCATTTCAGGTTGGGGGTTTGCCCTGCTTGTTAGATTTCTGAAAAAGCAATAACAGTGTATTTCACATTCACGCCCTCATCCTAAATACATTTTCCTCTGAAATACCATTGATTTTGAGTTCACTTTCAAATAAGTATGCATACTTGAATAAGCATACTTATTTAAATTCCCCATTTATGATGCAGTTTATGTGAAAAGTGCCTTTGCTTTAAGTAACAACCGGGATTCTGCAATAGAGGATGGGTGAGATGGACTATTAATTTGGCCCTGTTTAGCTTCTGAACCTATGCCAATTGGGTTCAAGATGGATAACTAAGGCAAGTCCAACTAGACAAACTTCACCACAGACTCAGAATTTAATTGGAATGTATTAAATGCTTTATTTAAGGAGATTACAAAACCAAATAGTTAGAATTATCTTTTAACAGGACTGAGGTATTTACCAGGGAGACACTGCATCCTTTGCCTCCCCCCTCTAGCACTGCCTGTACATGAGAACACCTTCAGGCTTGAACTTGCCTGTGCTTGTGTGATGGAAGTAGCATATCAGCCTTTCCCGAAAGCGAGTGACATGCAATGGTTAAGAATAGACTGAACTGTGAACCAGGATATCCTCACATTTTACATCAGTCTTAGACTCACTAAGTGACCTCTGGCAAAGCACTACTTCCCTGCCTTGGCCTCCCCATCTACAAAGTAGTAGTAGTAGTAGTAGTATTTATTAGATTTATTAGCCACCCAGCTGGCCGGCTACCCAGTCACTCTAAGGATAATGTAGGGATAATGATACTGCTCCCCTTCATGGATCACTGCCTTGTTGTGGTGAAGGGGCTTGTGTAACTCAGTGAAGCCATAAGCTGTGCCATGCAGGGCCACCCAAGATGAACAAGTCATGGCAGAGACAAAATGTGGTCCACTGGAGAAGGAAATGGCAACCCGCTCCAGTATTCTTGCCAAGAAAACCCCATGGAACGTATCACAAGGCGAAAAGATATGACATCAGAAGATGAGCCCCTCAGGTCAGAAGGTGTCCAATATACTACTGGGGAAGAGCAGAGGGAATTTCCAAGTAGCACCAGCAAGAGTGAAGCGGCTGGGCCAAAGCTGAAAGGACACTCAGCTGTGGATGTGTCTGGTGGTGAAAAGAAAATCCGATGCTGTAAAGAACAATATTGTTTAGGAACCTGGAATGTAAGGTCAATGAATCAAGGCAAGCTGGAGGTGGTCAAACATGAGATGGCAAGACTGAACATCGACATCTTGGGAATCAGCGAACTACAATGGACAAGCATGGGCGGATTTAATTCAGGTGACCATTATATCTACTACTGTGGGCAAGAATCCCTTAGATGAAATGGAGTAGCACTCATAGTCAATAAAAGGGTGGGAAAAGCAGTACTGGGGTACAACCTCAAAAACGATAGAATGATCTCAGTACGAATCCAAGGCAAACCATTCAACATCACAGTAATTCAAGTCTATGCCCCAACCACTGAGGCTGAAGAAGCTGAAGTTGATCAGTTCTATGAAGACCTACAATACCTTCTAGAACTAACACCAATGAAAGATGTCCTTTTCATCATAGGGGATTGGAAAGCTAAAGTAGGAAGTCAAGAAATCACCGGGATAACAGGCAAGCATGGCCTTGGTGTACAAAATGAAGCGGGGCAAAGGCTAATAGAGTTTTGCCAAAAGAACACGCTGATCATAGCAAACACTCTTTTCCAACAGCACAAGAGGCGATTCTACACATCATGGACATCACCAGATGGTCAATATCGAAATCAGATTGATTATGTCCTTTGCAGCCAAAGATGGAGAAGCTCTATACAGTCAGTAAAAACAAGACCTGGAGCTGACTGTGGCTCAGATCATGAGCTTCTTATCACAAAATTTTGGCTTAAATTGAAGAACGTAGGGAAAACCAATAAACCATTCAGGTATGACCTAAATCATATCCCTTATCATTATACATTGGAGGTGAGGAATAGATTTAAGAGATTAGATCTGATAGACAGAGTGCCTGAGGAACTATGGACGGAGGTCCGTAACATTGTTCAGGAGGCAGCAACTCAATCCATCCCAAAGAAAAAGGAATGCAAGAAAGCAAAGTGGCTGTCTGATGAGGCTTTACAAGTAGCTGAGGAAAGAAGGGAAGCGAAAAGCAAGGGAGAAAGGGGAAGATATATCCAATTGAATGCAGAGTTCCAGAGAATAGCAAGGAGAGACAAGAAGGCCTTCTTAAATGAACAATGCAAAGAAATCAAGGAAAACAATAGAATGGGAAAGACTAGAGATCTCTTCAAGAAAATCGGAGATCTCAAGGGAACGTTTTGTGCAAAGACGAGCATGATAAAGGACAAAGAAGGCAGGGACCTAAGAGAAGCAGATGAGATTAAGAAGAGCTGGAAAGAATACACAGAAGAACTCTACAGGAAAGATCTGAATGTCCCTGATAGCCATGACAGTGCGGTCACTGAACTTGAGCTGGACATCCTAGAGAGTGAAGTCAAGTGGGCCTTTGAAGCATTAGTAACAACAAAGCTATGACAGTATTCCAGCTGAGATGACAGTATTCCAGCTGAGCTATTTAAAATCCTAAAAGATGATGCTGTTAAAGTGCTGCACTCAATATGCCAACAAATTTGGAATATTCAACAGTGGCCACAAGACTGGAAAAGGTCAGTTTACATTCCAATTCCAAAGAAGAGCAATGCCAAAGAGTGTTCAAACTACCGCACAATTGCGCTCATTTCACATGCCAGCAAGGTGATGCTCAAAATCCTACAAGCTAGGCTTCAGCAGTATGTGAATCAAGAACTACCAGAAGTACAAGCTGGGTTTCGAAGAGGCAGAGGAACTAGAGATCAAATCGCCAACATTCGCTGGATCATGGAGAAAGCAAGAGAATTCCAGAAAAACGTCTATTTCTGCTTCATTGACTACGCTAAAGCCTTTGATTGTGTGGATCACAACAAACTGTGGCAAATTCTGAAAGAGATGGGAGTACCAGACCACCTTATCTGTCTCCTGAGAAACCTGTACGAGGGTCAAGAAGCAACAGTAAGAACCAGACATGGAACAATCAATTGGTTCAAAATTGGGAAAGGAGTATGACAAGGCTGCATATTGTCACCCTGCTTATTTAACTTATATGCAGAGTATATCATGAGAAACGCTGGGTTGGATGAATCACAGGTCGGAATTAAGATTGCCAGGAGAATTATCAACAACCTCAGATATGCAGACGATACCACCCTAATGGCAGAAAGCGAAGAGGATCTCAAGAGCCTCTTGTTGAGGGTGAAAGAGGAGAGTGCAAAAGCTGGTTTGAAACTCAACATTAAAAAAACTAAGATCATGTCATCTGGCCCTATCACTTCCTGGCATATAGAAGGGGAAGAAATGGAAGCAGTGACAGATTTTACTTTCTTGGGCTCCAAGATCACTGCAGACGGTGACTGTAGCCATGAAATTAAAAGATGTTTGCTCCTTGGGAGGAAAGCTATGGCAAACCTAGACAGCATAGTAAGAAGCAGAGACATCACCTTGCCGACAAAGGTCTGTCTAATCAAAGCTATGGTTTTCCCAGTAGTAATGTATGGCTGTGAGAGCTGGACTATAAGGAAGGCTGAGTGCCCAAGAATTGGTGCTTTCGAACTGTGGTGCTGGAGAAGAATCTTACGAGTCCCCTGGACTGCAAGGAGGTCAGATCAGTCAATCCTAAAGGAAATCAACCTTGACTGCTCATTGGAAGGACAGATACTGAGGCTGAAGCTCCAATATTTTGGCCACCTAATGCGAAGAGAAAACTCCCTGGAAAAGACCCTGATGCTGGGAAAGACTGAAGGCAAAAGGAGAAGGGGACGGCAGAGGATGAGATGGCTAGATAGCATCACGGATGCAATGAATATGGGCTTGAGCATGCTCCGGGAGAGAGCGCAGGACAGGAAGGCCTGGCGTGCTATGGTCCATGGGGTCACGAAGAGTCGGACACGACTGAACGACTGAACAACAACAGCAATGATACTGCTGTATTTCAGTGGGTTGTGTTAGATTTACAGATATAATGGAGGTGGAGGTGTCTAGTTCCAAGGTCCTAGAATGTTCCATTGTGTGGGTTAGGGAGGACTGCAACATTCTCATGTGGCTAAGGGGTGTCAGGCTCTTTGAATCAACATGCATGACACTCAAACAATTCTCACCCTGAAAGCAGTCTGCACACGTGTTTTTCAGTCCTTATATACACCTGGTGTCGTTCACCCGAGGACTGAAGGCAATGCGAACTAACAGTGTCTGATTCAGTCTGCAGCTCATCCTTAAGGGCCATCAGTTTCCTTCCCTGTCACCCTAGCATTGATGCAATGTTGTGGAGCCAAAATACTATAAGGGGAGGGAGATTTTTTTAAAGGGCAAACTGGAGAGAGAGAAGTGACTCTGCTTAAGGAAATACCCATTGCCCACGTTGGCTATTGCTTTATTAGTCAGCGTTGCAGCAAATAATACAAGGAATGAGGCCTGGATATCATAAGATAAGAAACTTACAGGCTAAAATACTAGTAAGTGCTTTCTGTGGATGGTCCTGTAGAGACTCCAGAAGGGCTACCCACCCACCATTGCACAAACTGGTCAATGTTGCCTCAGCAAGTGCTCCTATTATGCACAGGAATTGCTGTTTTGTAGCACTCTGATCACCAAGTTCAGTTGCTAGGAACCTGAGATTTTTGTCCCAACAAGTGGAATTCTCACATTTGGTTTGCTGCGGGGACAGAAGTTGTGCTAGAGTAACAGGCAGTGATTACAGTACCCGCGATATCACGGCAAGGCATGTCACAAGCCCGACATCTGCTTGTACTATTTTTAATACTCCACCATTATAAATCATCATTTCCCTCATTTGTTTCTTCCCCCGCCCTCCTTTTAGAGGTTGTGAACTCTCTCTCACCAGAGCTCACATCTCCTACAATATGGGTGAGGGGACAGCTGTCCATTCCTGAAGAAAGGCTATCCTTATCCACTTTCCTTGCATGGTGAGAGGGGTAGTGCTTGGCTAGCATGAGTAAAATGCCTGGCAATAAAGATGTTTATTTGTGTGTGTGTGTGTGTGTGTGTGCATGTGCACGCGTGTGTTATATATACGTATACACACACACACCAGTCCAAAAAAAGCATCAGAGCCAGTTATTAAAAGAAACCATGGGAGGGATTAGTGCAGTGTAGCTGTCATAAGAACAATTTATTGGTTGGATCCAGATCCTTTTTACCTCCAGTGGAAGGATACCATTTGCAGAATGGGACTTCTGTGTCATCTCCCCTCCCCTGCAGTCTCCCGACCCTCCAGAGAAGAATTGGAGGGTGCAGGGGGGGGTGTGTGGGGGGGGGAGATGTGTTTCACAAGTGGTGTCCTTCCACTGACAGAACAAGGGATTTGTATCCAACACATCCAGTGTTAACAAATGTGGGGCTACCTTACCTTTTCTAACACTGAGGTTGAAGAAGTTAAAGAAAAGAAAGCCTTGGTATGATGGCATGGTATAGCATTCTCTATGAGACGTTTATGAACCTTACTGCTCTACCATATTATATGACTGATGCACACGAACTGGAGCGTTCTTGGAGCTCGTTCACATATTGCTGATATGCAGCAAGGGTGAGCTGTACACCTGGGGACTGCCAGCCATTTCCATGATTGTGGCTCCATTTTTCTTGTATCTGCAAACATCGGAAAGACAGCTGGCTCCTTGCATGTACAGTCTGGTTCACTCTAATATTTCTCCATGCTATCACATATCTCATACACAAAACAATGTTGAGGAATACAACAGTGCAGACAGATCCTTAGATTTCTACTGCATTATGTGCTCATGGCACCAAAGTGCAGGATTCAGAACAGTGTGTCTGCATTCAGATGCTCAGCATTGCCACACTCTTCTCTTATAACAAGGCACAGTGATGTCCAGGCATACAGGAATGCAATAAAGACTGGAGGTTCCATCTGGTTCCTAATCTGTTTGCACACTCTAGCAACTAGGTACAGGCACTAGCAAGGATCAGAGGCTGTCTCCCAAATAAGGAAGCAAGCATGTGATAGAAGCACAGATAATTCAAAGATACTTAAGTTCCAGGCACTGTTCAAAGACTATGAGCTTTTCTACATGAGGCATTTATTGTGTGCTCATCATTCCTTACTCACAGGTTGTTTAGAGGTTCCTTAGATGATGTTGTGACCCTCCAGTTTAGCTTCTGTTTTTAAGAGCACTTTCCAGGGTGTGTGTGTGTTTGAACAGGGGAAATGGAGTATTATTTCTGAAAGTGAAAGAAAATGTATTTTCCTACTTGTGTAATTGTACTATTCCACTATAGTACAGTGCCACCTAGAGGTTATATAGTGGAAAAGCAGGAAAGGAAATGCTCTTTGTAGACCTCGGATCTCAATTTTGCCACAAAATCCAAAGTAGATACAGCGGATTAACAGCCTCAAGTTTTGCGACACACATGCACAAAAGTGAAACTTGTTTCACTTTTACCTGGTGAAACAAGTTACTCGCATTATCCATACCTGTATGTCTCATAGAGTAGCAAGTTGACCAGATGCTTCATGTCATGCTGCAGAAAGAAGATTGGTGGAAGAGGAAGGCTGAGCACTTACTAGGATATGTGTTATGTTAGGTGACAGCATCTGATAAGTGCGGGCTAGTTCAAATTTCCTTAATGACAAGACCCATTTAAGCCAGCTGGGAATGATGGGAGGTAGTCCAATCCATCTGGATGGATGGCACCAGGTTGGGGAAGACTGCTTCAGCTTCTCTGTTAGCCGGAAAAGATCAACCACTGAATCGACACATTTGTTCCATACTGCCCAACCATTCACTTTCAGAACCGATCAGTAACCTCGCAGCTAATTAGTTATCTTTGCATGAACCAATCATTTTCCTGTTTGCCATTTCTCCTGAATTCATTGCACTCTTGGCTTCCTCAGCTTTCACCCAATCAAAGGCAATTTGGGCAATAAACTAACCTCTCCTTGAGTAAACAGTGTCAAGGTTAGAGCAAGTCATTCATTGTAGTAATAAATCTTTATTGCAAACCCCTCTTCCCATCCCCCACCATAAACTAAACTTTCCATAAACTCTACATTTATGGTAGGTTTTCTAATGATTAACTGGATGCTCAGTAGCATGCAAAGCCTTTCAAAAGCCTTGCTCTGCTGGAGGCATGGGTGAAGGAAATGGGGGAGGAGCTTCCATTTTTCAGCATGAGTAGAGGCCTAGCCACTCGTTTCATGTGTAGAACTAACCACCTGCTGACTAGCCATATTCCACCATTAAGAGTGTAATGGCAAAGCAAAGAACCCTCCTAGACCCCTTCCTCTGGTTAAATAATGTTATGACAACTCCTTTTTCTAAGATCTATAATAGAATAGAAAATGCAGTTTATGTGATCTGATTTTCAAGAAAGTCCAAAAAGCAGGCTTCTGATTGGACTGAGTACTTTTTGCTAAAAGGAATGCCCACTGATAGGAAACTCAAAAATGACCGTCCTAGATTGCAAGCCAATAGTACAAATCTGTGTCTCCAATGGCCAAGAAATTGCCCTAACAAAAAGTGACACTTGATGCAAGGCTATTTTATTTTAAAAATAAAGAAATCACACCAAGTGTGGAGCCCGCTAATCCAGATGTGGGCCACAGCACTCAGGAGAGGTTTACCCCTTTCCTTCCCTACTGCAGTCCTAGGAAAAAGATGTATGCCACCTGTGTGGCAAATAGTGATAGTAAAAACCAACAAACCACTGCCTCCCATTGACACCAAGCTGGAAAGAAGTACATAGTGTACTAATGTTATGGTGTGCAGTGTGTGTGTGTGTGTGTGTGTGTGTGTGTATTATGTGGCTGTTTCAGACATATACATGCACATATGTGTGTATGTGTGTGTGTGTGTGTGTGTGCACATGTATGTGTGTATATGCATGCATATGCATGGGCATGTGGCCCCTGTCCCGAGCCAGCCAGCCAAAAGGTTGTGCACCCCTGATGTCCATGGCCACCTGACTGCAGGAAGAAAGGTTAGTGCATAGAAGGGGCTGTGCATACGAATGTGGTAAGCTGGACGCCATGATCAGCGTTCTTTTGCTTGCTTAACTTACTCCATAAAGCACCATGTACACTGATGGTGCTTACTTGAGAGATACAGATATTCCTGATCTCTATCTGACGAGACAAGAGCCAGTGTGGTGTCATGGTTAGAGCATTGGTCTGGGACTCGGTAGATCCAGGTTCCAGTCCCCACGTGGCCGTGAAGCCCACTGGGTGACTTTGGGTCAGTCACTGACACTCAGCCTAACCTACCTCACAGGGTTGTTGTGAGGGTAAAATGGAGAGGAAGAGGATTTATACAACGCCTTGGTCTCCTTGGAGGAAAGGCGGGATATAAATGTAACAAATAAACAAACAAATATAAATAAAAGCAGAGCAATTCTGTGGGGTGGTATTCTGTGGGAGAGCAACCATCCTGCCAGTTTGCTCCCTCCCCCCCGCCATCGCCTTTTTAAATTTCACCCCTTCTGCTTCTTCCTTGCCCTTTCTCCGGTTGACCACAATGGGAGTGAATTAACAACACCAGCTGGCATATGTTCATGGCCTACTGCAGGGAGGGTGTTGCGGGGACAAGGAGGCTTCGCATCCTACAGATCCATGCCCCTCCTCCCGACACCCCTCCAGAGTGCCCTGTTTTGCCCACCACCACCAAGGCGCAGACGGCAATGGGAGCTTTCCACAGCTGCACTGGGGTGCCCCTGGGGCGGATGTGCAGTCCCACTGTCAGCCAGCCCCCCTCTCGCTCCTGGAGCAGCACTTCCGCCATACGCCCACACCCAGCGGAGGGCTCCCTAAAGGGCACTACAAGTAATAGGAGGGAGGATATCGCCAAGCCTAGTCTGCTTTACACTATTACTTAAGGTGTGGGATTCGTTCAGGCTTTAGTTGAAATTATGTAAGGCAGCATCAGGGACCGTGTAAACGTGGCCGTGTGATTTCTAAAGGATTGTTTGTTTGTTTGTTTATATATAGCACCCTCAATATCTATTGTGCTTTACAGAGTAAGGACAGGAGGACAGAGGACAAAGGAAACAGAGGAAGGGGAGGGAAATGGAAGCAGGAGGTAAACAGGAGAAGAATTTGTGACTTTAGGCTTAGTTACAGTAGGGGACTGGGGGGTTGTGCCAACAGTTTCACAGAAAAGCTGGGTTTTGAGGTCGGACTTGAGGGAAATAGGATTATTCAGGCATTCAGGGAAGCAGTTCCTGGTAAAAGCGGCAACAAGGGAGATAGGGGTGGGAGACTGTGGTGGAACTGGAGGGGCGAAGGTTATGCACTGAAATGTATTCCTGGAAGAACAGGGAA
This sequence comes from Heloderma suspectum, assembly GCF_057233095.1. Taxonomy (NCBI): domain Eukaryota; kingdom Metazoa; phylum Chordata; class Lepidosauria; order Squamata; family Helodermatidae; genus Heloderma; species Heloderma suspectum. The sequence goes on along the minus strand of NC_139459.1, from coordinate 266,674,251 downwards.
GAGAGTGGCATGAAGGGACTTAAGGTGTAACCCTATGCATATTTGGACAGAAAAAAGTCAGTATGGTTTGCTGGGAAATCTAGGGTTTGTTTTCTGCCTAAACATGCATAGCATTGCAGCCTTAGACAAAAAACCTGCCAGAGCAGGAGTCTTGTCTTTCTGGTTTATATTACTCTGTAAAGCACTACATACAGTAAACAACAGCAACACTCCTGAAGGCAAATAGAGATACACATAGGTTAGGACGATTTCTTCTGACATGCTTGTGCTGTATTGGGATTTCAGAGTTTAGTTCCCTGTGCCAAAATGCACTAGGCTAGAGCAAGAACTATTCTGCAAACCCAATTTCATCAATAATGGAAATTCTTACATGGAACTCTCCCCATTCCCATCTCTGTTTTCTCTATTGTTATCCAGCCATAGCTTGATAAACCAAAACCAAATGACTGATCAGTTTGTTTGTTTGTTTTTTTAAATTGATGGCTATCCCCCATCAGGAACAATATTGACTGACTGATCATATTTCTATCCTACATTCCTTCCTAGGCACTCAAAGCAGCATATGTAGTTCTCTCTCCCACCTCTCCTCTATTTTATCCTCACAACAAGCCTGTGAAGTAGGCTACGTTGAGAAAGTATGACTGGTCCAAGATCCTCCTGTGAGGCAGTCCTAGTCCAATATTCTAGCCACTATACCATGCTGGGTATGGGGTGTGGTTGGCTTTCAAGGCTGCAGTCTGATGAAGAATGAAGCGCGCTTAAGCCTATCCTAAGCTTAGGTATGCCTAATTCTGCATAGATTTGGTCTTGGTGCATTGTTAACAAAGGAGGAAGAAAGGCCCCATCTGTGCCCAGAGGAGGAAGTCATGTCCAAGTGCAGTTTTCTATTTGGCACCATAAATTCTTGCTGCGTGTCAGTCACTGTAGTCTCTTCCTTATCTGTCTGATACTGAGAAACACTGCAGATCAGCCATTTCCTGCATATTGAACGAAGAGAAGCCACGTAACAGGGGGAACCATAAGACCATAAGGAGCAAATTAAATCTTAGTGAGTCTAAAATAGTTGTATATTTCACTACCACCCACAGATACTGCATCCCAGTTACAGTGGGAGGACGAATAGCTACATAGCTTTCTTTCATTTGCAGCCATTGATAATAGCTCCACACGGGACCACACCGCATGTGCTCGGATAGCAGAGACTCCAAAGGAACTAACACCACAATCCTATCTATACCTTCTCAGAAGTAAGCATCTGAGTTCAATGGGACTTATTCACTGGTAAGTGGGTTTAGGTTGTAACCAAAGAGACTTTATTTGGCTTTAATGGTAGTTATATCCAACATGGATATAAACTATCTAATGGTAGTTTAGATCCTCTAAAGCTTAGTATGGTATTTAAGGTTTTTTTAGTCCGGAAGCAAGGAAAGCAACGGGGTGTGGGAATCTGCCGACATTATGAACTTCCAGCTGGAGTCAATTATACACTGCCAATGCTGCTGTCCTATAGAGCTGTTTGACAAATGGAATTTCTGCCCCACGGGAAACCTTGACATTTTGAAAAAACATTTCTGCTGTGGAACTGGAAAGTCAGTATACACACACACATAGCTTGAATTTGGCAGAAACAATGAAATGCCAAGGTGACAATATTGAACATTTTCAGCCATATGTACTGTGTGTGTATGTGTGTGTATATGTATGTATGTATGTATGTATGTATATAGAAAAAAACCCTTTGTCAGTTGCATCTTAGCATTAAAAACTTGAACCACCAGTCTGAAATGCAACTTTGATTCTCCAGGTATATTTATTATTTATTTGAAATATTTTTACACAGCCTTTCTGCCAAAGCCTCCAAGGTGCTGCACAACAACAACAATAATAATACAATAAAAACATTGAAACAGTAAGCCACCTTTAAAAAGAAAAACATTACTAGAAACAAAACAATATAGCATTTTTTGCTTTTGTGGACCTTGTCATCATGTTTATAAATGATGGTGCAAAATAGATGGATATGGGTGGCTTTCTGAAAATACCTTCCTCTAACCTGGAAGTCTGTCTACCACATACCTGAGCTACATCCTCTCAAACTCAGGAAATTAAATCCAGGCCCTCCATTTTTACATGTACTCCCATTTTATTTTATGACACCATACTTTAGATCGTGCATCATCCCTTCTACTAAGCAGGTATGTAAACAGGATGTTGCTCTTCTGAACTGCCTGTTCATTTTCTATTTCCAGTCCTAAAGTGCATTTAAATCATCCACATGGCAGGCTGACTCTCTCAGATATCTCTGTGTGGCCTATCTGTATTTTCAGCTTCCTGAGGCAGAGTGGGAATCGAGGGATGTGCATATAACATCCCTGGGAACAGGGGTGGTGGTGAAGCCATCTGAATACATTTGAGCTGTGAATCTGCATCCTTGGAGGATTAACACATAAATCTCTGGTTTCCCCCTCAAGAGCACCTGCCTCAAGGTGGGAGGAGAAAGAATCAGGGAAGGAATATTCTCAGCGTATGTACGAGCCTGGGACCATCAACATTCAAATCGCCATGCACCTCACAACTAGCATTTCAAAGCTTCCCAGGCTCTGATGCCTCCCTTTCAGAAATAGGGGAGGAGAGAAACTGGCTACAATTCAATGACCTGATGAGAAATTTTGTGTCCTTTCTCCTTCCCTCTGCCCCCTCCTATTTCTACCTTCTTACTCATTTTTGAAGGCATCTTCAACATCACTCTGCTGATTTAAAAGTTCGGAGACCCTGTTTTAAATGCTGCATCTTTTATTCAACATTGACTGAATCTAATAATAGAAACTACCTTCCTTATAAAGGTCTCAGCAGTAAATTCTTGAATGTGTAACTGATTAGCCCAAGCTTCGGCGAGAGGAAAGCAGCAGCCGTGATTTCCACTTCAGCCATTACTGCTTGCTGCCAGCATTCTTGGGATAATTGGAAATAAGTTGTTTGCAAGCATTCTACCTCTGTTTAGATATCTCTGAGGACTGGGTCACATACGCATGTTGAACTGGAGTTGAATCCAGATCAATTGGGCTGGTGAAAGTGGACTTCCTTACCCCTTCTTTCCCAGGGGTGCCCATCCACCCCCCTGAAAATGCTATGCAGAGAGTTAGGAGACCCAGCCAAATGGGGTGAGGTCTGTGGTGTGAGGGGGACAGAGGTTCCCCCAAAATCAGTTGGAGGGTTCTTCAGAAAAAGAACCATTCTTCTCGCAGAAGGTCCCTTCCTCTTGTGGAAGGCAGATCCTGGATCCAGCTCAATATGAGTGTAATATTCAGTGACGATGATCACATGTCACAGATAAAACACGAATTTCACCTCCTGTCACCTCAGACACAATGCTTTCTAATAGCATCAGTTCACACATTCAACTTCCAGTTATAAAGTGTACAGTACAGAAGGGAAGAGCAACCAAATGGTTATGTGCATGAGTGCAGTAGGCCTAAGAACTGGGTGCACTGTACTATGACCATGCTTGGACCCTGGGCCCACAAGGCAAGCCGTAACAATTCAGCCCATGCTGTCTTCTTAAAGGGTGTGCCTAAAACTGTGCCCAAGGGGTTCAACAGTAACAGGGCTGTGTCACTGTTTTTAATTCAGGCCTATTTAACCTAGGATAAGTACGACTGTCATCCGCTTCTCTCCTTCTACTCAGAGTCACCATTCTGCACTTTATGATATGTTAATCCTTAATACGGTTTAAACACCCATTTGTTTGTACGATCTGTGAAATCAGTTTCTTCAACATACGTTTAATGGGTTGTTACCCTATGCTGATTTTATATTTTAAGAACGTAAGAAGAGCCATGCTGGATCAAGGCCTATCTAGTACAGCATTCTGTTTCCACAGTGGCCAGCCAAATGCCCTAATGGGAAGCCTATCAGCAGAACATGAACACAATATTGTATTTTAAATGTGATTCTAATATTTATATGTGAACCACTTAGGGATTTTATTATATTAAGTGGCATAGAAGTATAATAAATAGAAAGATAGATAGCCAGCCCGCCCGCCCGCCTGCCCCGCCCGCCCCGCCCGCCCCTCTGGCTCATGTTCTCAAGCAACTGGTATTGAGAGGTGTACTGCCTCTTATACTGGAGTGGAGGTAGTGTATAGCCATCATGACTAGTAGCCATTGATAACTTTAGCCTCTGTGAATGTGTCTAATCCCCTTTTAAGTCCATCCAAGTTGGTGGCCATTGTGGCCAGAAATTCAATAGTTTAACTGTAGCTCTATTTAGGCACTTACCTGAAATAGGACCAGCACAAAGATCTGAATAGGGCTCTGTGATAAGGTAACACCTTATCACAGTTTTGATCTTGGGAGCTCTGTGAGCACATTCAGCTGAACATGGTTAGAAGAGCCCTATGCAAATCTTTGTGTTAAATGTGTGAAGATCTATGACATAGCCAGAGCCATGGGGATGTTTGGGGCCAGCTGTGATTCCTTGCCCATGTCTCCTACACAGTGTTTCAGGAGAACACCTGCATAGGGCTTGTGTGCTGTGTGAAGTACTTATTTATTCCAGAATTGCCATGTTCTAAAATAAACAGACCCACCTGTAGAATTATCATCCCATACCTATTATTCAGACATTACTGGGATGGTGTGCAAGCCAGCTGTGGAAAACATGTAGCCATGCTTCACTGGTGGAATATTCAAATCAGGCCTGTGTTGCTGGTGAAAAACAGCAACACATTGTTTCGCAACACTGCCGAGACACTTGTATGTTTCATGTTACATGTGTTATGGATTGTTTGACAGTAAGGCATATCTGAGAACTGCTTTTCTTGAGCACATCAATATGTGTTGACAACTTGACATATCCAAATGTGCAGGCTTAAAAGTGTTGCTGAGGGCATATCATGTCTAAGGGCCAAAGCACATGTTACTAACAGTTACATCTTTAAAACAAACCCACACCTAGAGTAAACACAGGGCCCAGATCTAGATTAGGGCCCTAACCTGGGGTTAGAGGGCTTTTAAACCTTCCTCCCACTGTGGTCCCAATCCAGATTATATTCTGGATATAATATATTATATTAAAGGGGGCTATTATATTGCTGGATAGTGAACCATTAAAGCAAATGGATCACTATTCAGCAGAATATATATCCCCCTTTAGATTGTCCTTCATGGACAGACTGCATCACATCTTTCCTGCTGATAACACTTCCTAATATGAATAGTAAACGAATGCCCTCTTTTTTTGTTTTCAGATTGATTCAAAACACAATTTATCTCATTACTTACATTTGAGAATAAAAATCAGATGCACATATTCAAGGGCTTTAAGGATCACATGGGAATCTTCCCCCACTTCAGCTCATATGCATTATCACTATTCACAAGTTATGGTTCTTCTCCTTTAAATGTGACCACATCCTCTCTAGCTAGTGTGGGAGAAAATACTCCTTCACTTGCATACCATAGATGCTGAACGATCCTGTGACTAGATGCAAAGTCATCATTACATGGTTGGTGTCAGTCTAGCTATGCACAATCCTTTATGCATCACATGCCCACCTCCCTCACCAACATTTTCTTCCCTGTCCCCCTCTCTAGTCTCAGGTGAAACTACCAGAGTCAGGGAAAAGCCATATTGACTTTACCAATGCCCATCGCTCAGGTCAATGGTGAAACTGACAAGACTAGGAAAAGTCTTATCAATTTTACTTCAAACACACCTCCAGGGAAGCTTTCAAGGTTGTGGGAAAGCCATGTCAATCTTCCTATTTTCTGTTACTATTGTACCCTGTGCAAGCACCGAGTCATTGCTGACTCCTAGAGGGATGCCGCTTTCGCTGGCGTTTTCATGGCAGACTGTAGCGGGGTGGTTTGTCATTGCCTTCCCCTGTCATGACTACCTTTCCCCCAGCAAGCTGGGTACTCATTTTACCGACCTCGGAAGGATGGAAGGCTGAGTTGACCTGAGCCGGCTACCTGGGACCCGGCTTCCGCTGGGATCGAACTCAGGTCGTGGGGAGAGTTTCGGTTGCAATACTGCCGCCTACCACTCTGCGCCACACAAGGCTCTCATTGTACCCTACTGTACAATAAAACAGTGGCAGTTTGAAGAACGAGGAAGAAACCTCTCACACAGAGCCCAGGAGTGGAGAACCCCTTTCCTGCTGAGGGCTGCATTCCCTCCGGGGTCATCTCTCAGGGGCTGCATTTAGCGGCCGGTGGGGCAGAAGCCAGCAGTGGGCAGAGCAAGAGTAGGACTGTGCTCTGCTTCAGCTCTGAATTCTGAGCTGAAGCGGGCTGCTTTGGCTGCTTTAGTACAGATCCAGAGCAAGTCGGGATCGGCCCAAAGTGGTCCGAAGCGGGCTGGATCAATCCAAGGCAATTCTGAACATTTTGGGCTGATCTGGACAGCCGCCCATCCAGCCTGTGAGCCCCCTGCTCCTTACCCGTGGGGAGCACCCGCAACCATCGCCTTCTTCAAGGGAGTCACCATTTTCTTTTAAAATGGTGTCTCATCTTTTCTGGAAATAAAATTTTATGTAAATGACGGCCGTGAGGCTGTCATGTACGCAACATTGCAGGCATAAATGGGCCATGAATACCTGTAATGTTGCATATGTGATGGCCTTAGGGCTGCCATTTGCATAAGATTTGATTTCCGGAAAAGACAAGTCGCCATTTTAAAAGAAAATGGTGACAAAGAGGGAGATGGTTGTGGGCACTCCCCACGGGTCCTTGTAAGGAGCAGGGGGCTTACGCAGCTGGGCGGTGGGAGGGGCACAAGGCTCACACAGCTGAGCAGGAGGGGGCGCAGGGCTTGCTGGTGGGGGCATCTAGGATGTCCGAACCTCGCTTTGGATCAGGAGTCTGAAGTGGTTGGACCAGGTATGAATTGGGCCGAGGCAGGTTGGGGCCAATTCGGAAGCTCCGAGTCAACCTCCAGAGCGGGTTGGGGGGTCCCTGGATAGCCCTAGGCAAGAGGTTTGAACTGCCCACAACCTTAGGGCCATAGGTTGCCCACCACTGTATTAGTCTCTCAATTTCACCAGAGACTGTGGAGCCTGGAGGGCAGGAAAGGAAAGGGACACGCCACAGATGCTCATAGGCATGGAAATGGTGGAGGAAATAGATAAAGAAGCCTTGCCTGTTAACAGTAATCAAAAAGCCACTTCCCATACAGGTAAGAGAGGTTAAAATGTGACCCCCACCCCACCCCACACACAATTCCCAAATGTGTACAACTCATAGAATCATAGAATAGTAGGGTTGGAAGGGGCCTACAAGGCCATCGAGTCCAACCCCCTGCTCAATGCAGGAATCCAAGTCAGAGCATCCCTGACAAATGGCTGTCCAGCCTCGTCTTGAAGGCCTCCAGTGTGGGAGAGCCCACCACCTCCCTAGGCAGTTGGTTCCATTGTCGTATTGCTCTTACAGTCAGGAAGTTTTTCCTGATGTTCAGCCGGAATCTGGCTTCCTGTAACTTGAGCCCATTATTCCGTGTCCTGCAGTAGAAGAATGTTGGGTAGAGGACTAAAAATTTGGTAGAAGAATGTTGGGTAGAGGACTAAAAATTCAGTTCAGATAGAATGCAGCTTTCCCCGGTGACACACAGAACACCGCAGGCAGGTGGAAATGTGATTGTAAGTCTACCTTCCTGTATTGCCAATATCAAACAGCTAAAAAGCCTGATACACACACATTTAAAACTGACTTTATGTCTTTCGCACATGCACATCAGCAGTGGGAAAGAGGTTTGAAACTCTTTTCAGTGGTGTGCATAAAATCTGTAAGAGTCAAAATGGCACAGACTTTAAAAGATAGAGAGAGCTTGGGTTGGGTCCAGATTTAGTTGCGTGCAACTGGGCTAGCGGAAGTGGACTCCCCATGGCAGCTGCTCCAGCCCCCTGAAAATGCCACATGGATGGTTGAGGGGCCATGATTAATGGGGTTAGCTGTGATGTGTGTCGGGGAAGGGGGTATCCCTCCAAATTGGGTGGAGCCACCTTTTGTGAGCAGAGCCCCCAGAAGGCAGATCCTGGATCCAACCCATGTATTGTAAGCATGTTGCTTTCAAGTTTAAAGATCTGTGTTCTGTACAAACATGCCACTTAAGAGGACTAGTTCTTCCTTATTTTAATATCAAACAGTACAGACACACACACACTCAAGAAAACATGTCATTGGCTGCAATACATTATAAATGCTGAACGTTGGAATTGCTCTTTAGAAGAAGGTGCCCTGTACCCTCCAAAATTAAACAATAATGAGATTCTGACGCATGTACACACACTTACAAAGAGATCAGAACTAGACCCTATTGAGTTTTTTAAATGTCAGATCAGAATAGATAAAATGATCTATCCATTGAACTATCTACTTCTTTAAGTAAATAAGGATTTCTCAGTACCCAAAAGGTCGCTTGTTAGAAAGTGGGAGAACTTTTTCTGATGCCTGAATTTTCTGGTGGTTTTCACTTGGGGCTCGGAACACCACTAGATTCTAAGGTTTGTTGGCCGAGTAAGGAAGAAAAGCCCACCTGGGAAATTTCTGTTTGCCCTAGAAAAGCATCTGGAGGCAGTCTGCAGACAACATATTTGTGTACCAGCCTGGAGCCAAGAGATTTCATTCCTATATTTCTGCCAAAATTTTCTGCCAAGATTTAGCAAAATCTTCAAATGTTTCTCACTGATGTCCTTCATTTTTCTCTGACCTATAAGTTCAGAGGCAGTCATATGGAAGAACCAAGTGTATCTGAGTTAGTAAATGGTGACCACAGTACCATTCTTCAAACCAATAGCCCATTGGCCAACTCTGATTGTTTTAGGGAGAAACAGGATAAGGCCAGCTCTTAGAAAATCAGGCAATATGAGGAAAAACTACTTATCTAATTACCAGTAGAGGTTGGTGGCTCTGATGTCAGTGGGGCGGTAAATCCACTCCGGGTTTCAATCAGAACCAGTCAGAACTCTAAAGGAGCTATCCAAGGTGCTTTGCACTTCACTGACATCAGGACCACCAGCCTCCACTGCCAATTACCTTTCCCATTCTCCTCCTAATGTATTAGAGTGACACATCTACTGACATGTCCCACACAGGTTGACAAACCGCACTCAGTACTTTGCAGGTCTGACTCTACCATTAGGTGGATTAAGGCAGCCACCTCAGAGAACTGATTTGGAGTGTCATGAAAGGTTAGCAAATTGTTTGATGGAGGGAGGCACTTATGGGATACTCTGGGATTGCAGACTCTGGCCTCATTGACTGACCAGAGAACTAAGGACCACTGAGAGGCTGTATTCCCCCCACCCCAGGATAAACATTGTGGCAAGGGGGAGACCACTAGCCTTGCTGCATACATGGACCAGAGAAGAAACAGTTGCAAAGAGCTTGTTTTGCCCTTCCCTGCTAGAAAGAACACCTATAAGAACTTTGAAATTAAGAACCGGCACCTGAGTTTTGCTTTCCCCCCTCCCCCTCTCTCACAATCCCTTTTCCTTTTGTGCAGTGCTTTTTAGATTGTAAGCATGAGGGCAGGGACTGTGTTATTATTAATCTTTATAAGCTGCTCTGGGAGCCAGTTTTGGCAGGGTAAAAATGTGGGCAATAAATTCTGCCTCAGGTACCCAAAAATTTGACCAGTCCTGGATACTATGCTCCTTGAGTTGGGTGGAGGGGTGCCATTTGCTACTCTGCCTCAGGGAGCAAAATATTTTAGGTAATCCCTGATGCTTCATTGGGGCTGACATAATTAGCCAGCTAGATAATGACCTGCCACTTTGAGCATTTCTAGATGAGGCTTTTATTGTGTGCTCACCATGCTTTAGAAGATGTCGTAATCCTCCAGGGCCTCTCTGGTACTTTTCAAGCATTATTGTGGGGCTTTTTGACCAGGGAAAATCTAGCATTTGGGGGAATGGCAGAATGCAACACTAGTGTAGTTACGCAATTCTGCTGTATCACAGCGCCACCTAGAGTTATGTAGCAGAACATCCAGAAAGGCAGAGAAAGCCCTCCCTCCCCCGCCCCCCCAACCTAGGGTGTGGTTATCCAATTTTAATCCAACAATGGAATCTGGAAGCAGAAGCAGTGGTAAAGCAATTAAAAGCCTCATTTAGAAATGCCCAAAAGTCCTTTATCCACCCACTTCAATTCAGCCCTTCCAAAAGCAGGCAGTGAAATACCCTTTTAAAATCCAGCTTCTATAGATTTTCTTTTAGAACAGTGTCCTTCCTTTTTCTTCTCTAGCAGATGAGAGATTTGCATATGATTTGCAAATCACAGTGTGATTTGCATTATTTTAAAACTGCTGTTTTTCCTGCATTTTAAAAGTGAAGCCTTAGAATGTGCCTTTGGTTTTACCTTTCTGGTTTTACTGTAAAACACTTCTTGTGGAAAAGAGGACTCCTCCAAATATTGGGATCCCTGAAACAGAGAACTCACAATGCTCACAAAACCAAACCCGCACTTGGGTGTCTTTGGTGGTAGCTATATATAGACTGTTTCCATACATGAGACCAAAAAGCTGGTTCGATCCTCTCTTCGGCTATATATGCAGCACACAAGTGCTGTGAATTCAGGATAGGATTCAGAAGAAAAACTGAATGAGCATTCTAGTTCATGATCTAAGTTTTATCTCCATTAGAGAATGATTGTTAAGCAAAGAATAATTCCCACTATAAGCTTGGATTATGTGAATCCAAACCACAATGGGAAAACTGAAGAGCATGCTGCACGAGCAGTTTTTACATGAATCCATCCATCCATTATTTGTGCATGTGTTCAGGTAGTGTGTGACATCAGGGCTTTGCACGTATGGCCAAACAAAACTGGGGCGGGGGATCCTATGGCTCCTAGACAGCCTCGGGGAGGGGGGGGGATAGGATATTTCAGATTCCCGGATCTGAGGTCAGACTCAGAGTCTGTGCTCTGACCTCAGGCCTGGGAATCCATGATCTCTGCCCCCATGCCCTCCCCATCACAGCTGGCCTGGAGAGAACTGTGCTGGATGGCTCTCCAGGGTCACAACAGTGACCTCAGAGAGGGGGTAAAGGGGTGTATCTGTGGGTGGGGAAGAGCCGGCCTACGCAGCATCCCAGGCCTCTCCAGCCTCCTTCCCTCCCTCTCCACAGCACAGCACCCCAGGTAGATGGGCGAAAAAGTCCACCTAGCTAAAATGCAGAGCGGGAGGCATGGCAGAGGCGACAATCGCTTCTGCCGCGCCTCCCATTCTGCACTGGACATTCGTAAGCTGCATTGGAAACTCCGAGTTTGGATGCCTACGAGCGTTATACTTCTTTCTCCAAAAGAGAGCTGCCTCAGTGGAAAAGCACCTGCTTTGTATGCAAAAGGACTGCCCGGGATCTGTAGCTACAGCTGGGAAAGCCCCCTGCCTGAAAGTCAGGAGAGCTGATGTCAGTCATATAGACAATACTGAGCTAGATCAAGCCAAGGTCTGGCCCTACATAAGGCAGCTTCCTAGGTTCCCGTGACTGAACAAACTGGGTTTACATGTATATGCAATGAATGTGCAAACCCTTTGCTTTAGCAGTTTACCTGCATGTGTGTGATGGAGCTGAGCTTGTGTTTCTGTTAATAGGTTGTTGAGAGTGTGACCTAGCTCTTTATGGGTAGATGGGAGGATGAAACAGGATCACAAGCAGTGGGTAGATAGTTCACTTTTTGCAATGAATCTTCACATGCAGAAGCACAATTATACATTTCCCCAGGCGGCTTTAAACTATTCATAATGTGATTTTTTTTTCCTGGACATTAATTTGGTTCATGACTCCACTTTCTTTTCGTTGCCTGCATTGAGCCATTGGAAAAGGGGGGATGTACTCTTTCCTGGGTGACCGAAGCAACCTCTAACCTAGCAGAGTAAGGCCAGGGGAGCATATATTATCTGCATAATACTTCCATGCTGGCCCTGGCCCTCACCAGTGTCTCTATCTTTTGGGTTGTCTTACTGTAGAACTTGAAAGCAGAATTCTTGGTTTGTTATTTTAGAATTTACTGTAGCATCTAGAGACATCCTTGTTATTTGTACCAATGCCTCACCTTGCAAAGTGTTTAGCCTCTGGGTTTTCTAGAAGCAATACATTTGAGAGGCTAACCTCAAACTCCCTAGGCACTTGCAAAGCTACCACTTTCTGGACCACAGAAGGTAGTAGGATAACAGTGGCAGATCTGGACAGCCAGTCGTTTGGTTAAAGGACTTATATGCTGAGTCGTTCCACGACGTCTGTGGGCTAAAAACTACAAGCAAATGTCTAGGTGAATGCCAAGGAGGAAGGCAGATGAGATTTGTACAGGTGGAAGCCAGCATATGGGATACAGGGCCCTGATTGTGATGAGCCCTTCACCGGTGAGGGGTGGAACAGACAACATGGGTAGGTGGCCTGTACCAGACACTAGAGCACTAAGACATGGGTTCATTGCACATCTCGCCACACTGAACAGAAACCTGAACAACACTGGGATTCTCAACAGAGTTCACTGCTCTGCAGTGTTGAATGGCCAGCAGCGTGTGGCCGTGCCTGGAAAGAGACTGCTGAGTGGCCTGAAGTGCCAAGGTGCAACTCTGTGCAACTGTCCAGGGACAGGGGGAGGCTCCCCACATTCTCATCACCTTCTGTTGCATGGTGTGAGTAGGGAAGCCATCTCTTCACATCATGGACTCTTCTTCATCCTCTTCAATCTCTTTATCTACCTGAAAAGCTATGTTCTCGTAGCTGGTTATCCCTCCATATTTTCGCATATGGACCATCAAAGGTTTAGGAGACTGGCTACCTGCCAGGGTGGCCACATACATGCCAGTTCTATTCTCCTCCAGAGAAGGACCCCAATCCATGGTTGGTCTGCTGGCTTGCTGGATTCTCTGCAGGAAAAGGAACAAACAAGTCACAGGAGGCCTGTTGGCAGAGACAAGCCGGGAACACTCCTGCAGCTGGCAACCCCAAAGAAATCCTGCACGGTGCAGGGGCATCCAAGTGCTAGGCAAGCACAGTTGCATCTGCATTTTATTACTGTCTGCCCTGGAAAGCAGCCCATAAGGAGGAGGTCTGGATTCATATGGGATTCCAGACAATCTAAAAACAACCCGCAGTACAGATGGTATTGTAGTCACTTCAAGCACCAAGGGCGGGAGAGGGAGCATCACTTTAAAAAATCCTTCTATCGGGGTTACCATGGTTCAGTTTTTTAAAAAGCCACTGGAGCTCTACAGTAACCCATTTGCCCCACTGTTTATACCTGGCATGGCAACTGCTTTCCAAAGATCTGCTGCCTCTCAGTGTATCTATACAACCTCTTAATGCATTCCTCAACTGCAATTTACTCGTCCGTCCATTTTTGCATTTCCGAGTCTCTGCAGTCCATACCAAAGTGGCTTTTGTGTAACAACAGCACTTTATCCTGCTTCCAACATCATTTAACATGTCACTGGTTTGTTAGATGAATGGTAAGAAGTGTGGACATTTGTCATTTCCCCCAAATGTGTAATGTTTATGTTTTGAATTGTGATTCCAGTGTTCATGTTCATGACTATGAAGACAGAAATAAGGTTGGGTAGTTATTTGCAATCAATTTCTCAAGAATACGTTAGCCTAGTTTTGTGAATGTCCAGGGATCAGTGCAGGAGTGGGGAACCCCTTCCAGCCCAAGGGGCGCATTCAATTTCAGGGAAGCACTCGGGACCAAAGGTGAATGGGCGGGCTACAGTGTGAAAAATACCAGCATATGGAATGAGTGGGGACACAAAAGTGTAAGGTGAAATGATGGCAGACAAATGCACATACTAAACATTTCGAGTATTTTGCCTATTTCCTCTCCTAACCTTTCCCAAATGCCTGGGGGAGATAACACACCCTGTGTCCCAATGATGCGTTGCCTAGACTGGAGCACTTTATGCTAGGGATATACGAAAGTCACTTACTTTTTCGCAGGGGTGATTTGCGGTGGGGGGGAGGCGCTTCGCTTCTCCCCCCGAAGTTCAGGCGAGGGGGGGGAAGCATCCCACCTCGCCCGGCCGAAATTCAGGCTGGGGGGGGAGGCGCCCTGCCTCGCCCGGCCGAAATTCAGGCCGGGGAGAAGCGCCCTGTCTCCCCGGCCATGAAAGAAAAAGTAAAAAACAAACAAACAAAAACCCCGTGATATGCTACGTAACGATTAACGTAGCCTATCATGGCTAGATTTCCGAAGTCAGCTGTGATAGGCTACGTTAATCGTCACGTAGCCTATCACGGGTGACTTTGGGGGAAAAAAAAAAAGCTCGTACGCAAATGGCGGTGGCCCATGGGCGCCGCCATTTGCGTTCCTTATTTTGGCACGTCTAGTCTATTTAAAGATTTACGTAGACTACGGCGAAAATAAGGGCAACGCAAATAGCGTTCCCTTATTTTCGCCATAGTCTACGTAAATCTTTACGTAGAGTAGACATGCCAAAATAAGGAACGCAAATGGCGGCGCCCATGGGCCGCCGCCATTTGCGTACGCGCTTTTTTTTTCTCCCCCAAAGTCACCCGTGATAGGCTATGTGACGATTTACGTAGCCTATCACGGCTGACTTTGGAAATCTAGCCGTGATAGGCTACGTAAATCGTCATGTAGCCTATCACGGGTGTGTGTTTGTTTGTTTTTACTTACTTTTTTATTTTGTAATGGCGGTGGCAGCAGCCGGTCAGGAGACCGGCCGCCGCCCCCGCCCCCGCCGAACTGCCGCCGAATCGCCGTTGGGACCCGCCGCCGAGAGGGACATTCGCTGAAGGTAAGTCCCATCCCGGGGGGGCCGGGGGGCCGGCGGAGAATTTCCCCAACACTTTCGGGGGGCCGAATGCCTCGGCGCTCGGCCTCCCAAAGATTCGGGGAGAAATTCTCCACCATCCCTACTTTATGCTATGTCCCTGGCAGGAAGACAGTGCCGATTTCTCTGAGGCTGTTGGAACAACGAGCCAGTTACATCTTTGCATGTTTGCAGCTAATTAGCCATCAACATCCCTTTTATGTTAGGAGCAGCAGCGTGGCCGCTCACCTCCTCCCACCACCTGTGGCCATCACGGCCATCACTTGGTAAGGCACTGAACTTGCGTTTGGCTTTCAGGACTGACTGGGCAACTTGGTGCCATCTGGATGTTTTGGACTACAGTTCCCAGGATCCCTGACCATTGGCCATGCTGGCTGGGGCTTATGGGAGTAGTAGTCCAAAACATCTACAGGGCACCAAGTTGCCTAGCCTGCTTCTGAATACCTGTAATTTCTCTCACAGAGAGAGCTAATGAGTTCCCAACTCTGGCACCAATAACCAGGTGAGTGACACCACAGACCATCTGTAAGCAGCATGAGACATCTCTTTCTTGCCTGCGTACCTCCTTTTCCCTCTCCCGACCTCCCACACCTATAGTGGTATGTTAAGGGCCATACTGACCAGAGACCCTCAAAGGAGAGAATAGCTTGGTTTCACTGGCTAGCTGACATGGAGATTTTCTGCTTAAGACATCTAGAGGATGTTTGTCCTCATAGAGATATTGTCTGTTTCTTTTTCCAGTCAATCCAGAAAAATGTGGAACATCTACTTAGGGTACTGAATGGCTATGCACTGTGATGGGCAATTTGTGGTCCACAGGTACATTTTGAGGAATGTCTGTATAATCCAAAGATCCTTAGAGTCATGAAAATGTAAATTTTCAAGTGAAAAAAGCTTCAAGTCCTCATTGCTATAGTGAAAACATTGAAGATGTGTCCTAAGTGTAGTTTTTCTCTTAGCTCATGGAACTTTAATTTAATTGCTAGCAGTGTGTGTATGTTGGTTTGTTTTTTAAAATCTGTCAGGCATAGTAATTATATGACCAAATGTTTCCATGAAAGAGCATTGAAAAAGAGCCCCCAGTGTATCAACAGTGAAGGAAATTCAACCAGCGATAAGTGTTTGCACAAGAAAAAGCACTAGTGTTAGTGGTGCAGCTAAGGCTGGACCTCAGGGCTGATGTCCAGGGCCCCACAGCCCAGAGGGGGCCCAAATAAGCAGACAGAGAGCGGCTGGTGATGGAGACAGTGGCAAACCAGCTCAGTGTCCTCACCAGTGCTCACCAGGGCTGATGCTCCTCACCGCAGCATCCTTTCTTCTTATCTTAGAGTTCGGGGGAAGCCGATTGGGCATGTCCATGCTTACAGATGCTCATTCTATTATTTTTACTTTAAAAAGACACAACAAAATGATCCTTCTTCCCAAGTAAATGTGCTTAGCCTCAGGGCAGCAGAAGCCCACTCAACTTCATTTCTGCAGTTGTGTTAGTGCTGTGATTTAAGTGAATTTAAAATGTAAAACTGCACATTCTCAGAGTGTTATTATTATTATTTTTAATCAGGGTTGGCAAACAGTTTTTTTGGGGAGGGGTTGCTCTAACGTATCAGAAATGTAGTTGCAGTTTAAAGCATGGGATGGTGTGGGGTGTGGAAAATGTTAGTTGTGAACATGGACAAGTGGACATGGACATGGACATATGGCCATGGCCATCTAATGCCCCCACCCCCACCCCCACCCGGTAAGACCATTAAGTCCAGCTAAAATTACCTAGCTGCGCCATTGTTTACTGGTAGTTATCAGCACTCTTGGAAGCAGACAATTCTGTTAATGCCACATGCTGTCCTTTTAATGGTTCGGCAGTGCCCAGCAATACACAATCCCTCTGCCTAGCCCTGTGTATCAGTCAACACCCATACACAGTTTGCATCCATAGATGTTTGGGATGAGCAGCAATATCATATGTTCTTATGCAAAGCAGAAGTGATGGACTCTGCTGTTTTTCTACAGATCATCTTCTTAGTTCTACATCTGGAATTATTTTAAGTCTATGCAATGTACATATACACCACTAGAGGACACCTTCTGCCCCAGCAAAATAGACAGAAAGAAACATAGTATGGTAGTCTCAGTGAGCAATCCTATGCATGTTTAGACTGAAAAAAGTCTGACTGGCTGGGGAATGTAGGCAGAAGAATGCACCCTCAATTATTTAAATGAATGTAGAGAAGGAGGTTTTACTATTGGGGGATCTCTTCACAATCAGTCTTACAAGGATTGGGGGAGGAGGCAAGGAAATGAAATGTTATGGATGGCAAGAAAACTCCTTTCACTTGTTCCATGTATCCCTGTGCCTGAGAATCCCTGGGAGTGGCTCAAATGGCCAACAAATATGGAAGTGATTACTACAACTGGGGTCAAGGTCTGAACCAACACACCAGGAAGCGTACCACAAAAGGCATCAAAGCAAAATGGTAGGTTAGATGGGCAGGCTGGGAACTCAGGAATCTGTTCTCTTTTTTTATAACTCAGGTTTCTGTGTAAAGGACTGTTAGGGTTGCCCACCTTTATATCTTCAGATAGGCACCTTGAGCTGAGTGCCTATGATGTTTTTTTTTTTAAAGGACAAAGTGCCTCTGAGTGCAGAGTGCCTTTCCTTTGTGAAAGGAAGCAGCACCAATTTTTAAAATGTACACAAACCAAAGACACATTGGAAGCTGCCTTCTTCCAGGTAAGGCTATGCATCCATCTAGCCCGGAACTGACTTCTCTAACTGGCAGCAGTTCTCCAAGGTTTCAGGAACGGAGACGTCTTTCCCAGCATCTGATATGTGATATAAATTTTTGTGAACCGCCCAGAGAGCTTCAGCTATTGGGCGGTATAGAAATAAATAAATAAATAAATAAATGTGCTCCTTCCCCCCTTTTGTCTTCATTCTTTTAAAAATGGAAGATGGCAGGGATTGAACTTGGTACTTTATGAATGCAAAGCTTGGGCACTCTGCCACTGAGCTGTGGTCCCTCCCCAAAATTCTCATGGAAAGAATGAGCAGAATGCTTTTCTCCTCTTAACAGGAAGCAGCTTTATTTTATTTAAAAAAAACAGACCTAAGGCCAGAGTGTCTCTGAGTATATGTGCAGATTATCCCTTTTGAAGGTTACCATCTTTAAAAAACAACAACATAATTAGAAGAAAATTAGAGCCAGTGTGGTGCAGTGGCTAGAGTGTTGTACTGGGAGCTGGGAGATCTGGGTTCTAGTCCCCACTCAGCCATGGAAGCTCACTGGGTGGCTTTGGGCCACCCAAAGACCCAAAGACTCTCAGCCCAACCTACCTCACAGGGTTGTTGTTGTGAGGATAAAATGGAGAGGAGGAGGATAATGTAAGCCACTTTGAGTTCCTTGCAAGAGGAAAAAAGGCGGGATATAAATGCAATAAATAAATAAATAAAATAAGAAGATAGGAAAACAACAATGAAAACAACAAACATACATTTTTCCTGATTTTAAACCATGTTTTCTGGAAAGACCTGACGAGGATGAAATTCTAGCTGGATCGATAAAATTTGGGTTGTTTGGCATTGCTAAGAACCATATGAGTCACTAGAACATTTTTTTCGTATCTTGTCTAACCAGTGAGAGCAGGCTTCATACTTTTTGAGGCAGTCATGTTTGCCACAGCTACACTAGCGTTTGCTGCAATAAATACACAATGGCCTTGCTCAAACATAAAAGACCAAGCTATGGTTTAGTATTACGTGAATGAACTATTCCAACTTTTTCTCCTTAACAGATTTTCTGCATTAAGAGAAAAGATGGAAGAAGCAGTGAGAAAAGATGGGAAGGTTACAAGTGGAAGATGACCCTGTGTAGACCTCCTGTAAAATTCTGTGACTGAGGCAAGGCAATGTCAGGACAAAAGCCTCATCCGGAAGCACCCTTGGCAAGACTTGGACTCCTACACTGCCTAGTCCTCTCTCCGGTACAGCCACGAGGAGATCAGAAGCTTTATGTCTGAACCCTAAAAATCTGGTTAACTATGGTTTACCTAAGGATGCCGGCTTTATAAACCAAAGTTTGAAGTTGGCTTATTTCAGTAAATCACAGTTAAGACTAATCACAGCTTGTCTAGGTTTGATGTAATGCCAAATGGTGGCTAGTTAAAAACAGAAGTGAAAGTGAGGAGAGGGGAAGGTGGGAGCACCAAAGCTGAAGCTCACCCAAGCTCATTCACATAAAGATAACCATAGTTTAACATAATCATAGTTTATCACTGCATCCGAACAAGACCCAATGTGTATATGGAAGACACATATCTCCAAACACTTGGGAACATACAGAAGGATCTATGATGGACTGTCCCTCTCTGGCACATGTCCACTGCATATTTGGTGATGTATGTCTTCCTTTCACAATTAGGGTACAATCCAGTGCATGTTTAGACAGAAAAAAAGTCCTACAACTCCCAGCATTCCCCAGCCAGCCATACTGGCTGGGGAATGCTGGGAGTTGCAGGATCTTTTTCTGTCTAAACATGCATAGGATTGCACCCTTAATGTATATACTGTAACAAATACCTGTGTAGCACCGGTGCATGAATTGGGTGTAAAAAGTGGAAAAATAAACATGAATTTGTTTGTCTTCCTCCCAGGAGAGAACAAAGGAAAATGCTCAAGAGGCAGAATAGGATTAGCACAGGAGAGATGGGAAGTGTAGAAAAGTATGCCTTAGTTGTGTGGGTGGCCTGGGGATGGAATGGTTAAAATCGCATCTCCTTGGGTAGTACTGCTGGATCCCCTTGTTGTTGCTTACCTGCCAGAGTGTCCCTTCCTCTTGGAGCACAGCAAAAACCATCCCCACGGGGATCATCAGGCAGGAGAAGATCCCCATCAGGATGCCCAGGACCTCGGCCCAAAGTGGAAAGCGGTAGCTTCCGTTATACTCCGACGGTTCATACTTGATTATGCTGTACACCAGCAGGGCCTAAAAGACAGCGTCAGACATTAGCGGACGACCGGCCTGCGCCAAGGGTCTCCCCTCCATTCTAAGTGCTGCAGCCACGTCAGCTATCTGGGACGCTGCCCTACAGATGCAGCTGTAGAGCAACTCTACACCAGCCTAAAATCCCACATTTAAAACAGGGCTTTCTGCATTCGTTTTAAATGCAGGATCACAATGGACTCCCTTTACACACACTTCCCGCCCACACCTTCCCCCCTCCTTCTCCCCCTTATCTGAGTCTTCCATGTGTTTCATTGGTCTAGCTCCTCTTATTGCGGCTTTTCCTTTTCCAGGGAGGGAACTCAAGCGGAACTCAAGCATGGTAATTTGATAGCTCATTATCGCCGATCTTTTTGCCAATGGAATAAGGTCATTTAGTGCAGGAGATGCCCTGGAGGTTCACAACGTCAACCTCCAAACTTCCATGAGTGAGCAATCTCAATAGCAGGATAAAAGCTCCATGTGAAGAAGCCTGTAGCCCCACTGGTATCGGATAAGAGGAGTCTCTTATCCTCAGAGAATAAGAAGAGCTCTGAAAAAAGCTTTAGAACAAACATAGTTACCATCATTGTTACGGGGGATAGGAACAACCAACAGGCTTTAAAGTATAGCCCTGGGTTGAATCCCAGCATCATGTGAATATCACGGCAAAACCTCTTCATGCCTACAGAGAACAGAAGGGTGTAGAAGAAATGGGACAGTGTATCAGCTGTTTGGTACTAATTCATTGATGGCATGATCCTGTGCATGTTTACTGAGAAGGAAGTCCCACTAGGTTCAGTGAGGCTTTCTCCCAGGTAACTGTGCAGAGGATTGCAGCCTAAGCCTACCTGAGAGTAAAACCCATTGGACACAGTAGGACTCACTTCCAAGTAAACATGCAGAAGATTGTGGTGCATGACTATTTTTTTTATTTTTTTGTTACAGTGGGTGGACACTTACACCCCACCCCACCCCAAACAAACAGGAATTGTACTGTAAATTTCTCCAGCAGCCTGCTTCCATGTTCAGAATGCAAATAACAGATATACTAACCAGCAAATCAAACACTGATTTTGACCGGTGTCCTCCTCTGTGCCTTTAAAAGCCAGCATCCCAAAAGGTGGTGAAAAACCAATGTATGTGTGATTCATCCTTTTACTGTCAGTGCAAGTTTGCAACAAATGAACTATCTAGTCTGGCCATAAAGACCCAAACTTTGCTTTTGCCCAAAATGCCCCTGCCCGACCAAAACAGAGATGTCTTTGTAGTGCAGTATGAAGGGTGGTGCAAGTCAACATGTCATTTTAACCAATTCCACAAGGATCTTGAGAAGATGTCACAGAACCTGGACACTGGCAGTCTCTTCCTGAATTCCAAGTCTCTGTTGCCCCACAAATTTCAGTGTGTACCTCCTTGTGTCTTCCCTCTCACTTTAAAAAATGGAATTTTTAGCACAATCTACTCAACAATTCAAAACTGAGTTTCAACACAACAACCCATGTTTTTTATTTTACCATAGACACGTGTCACCACCAGGCAGGTGGTAATCACCACCACCATGAGTCCAAACCCAGCACTGTAGTCATCCAGAAGCACTAGCCAATACATCCCGCCCTGGAAAGAAGAAACAGTAAATGGCCAAAGCTGATGCCCAAGATGGGATGGTTAAGCTACAGTGGCACAATTAAAAAAAAAAAAAATCCTCCAGGGATTACACACTTGCTTTTCTGAATGAGTTTACTTGGGACAACACATCCTGTTCTACAGGTCCGGTTTAATAAACTAACTATTTAGAAGATGTGAATGCTATAGTCACATGCTATAGCATCATGAGCTCAGCCTACCAGGGCATGAAACAATGCAATTTACCTGATCACAGGGAACTGTTAATAGAAATAGGACACTGTCAATAGCTCTTGCATAATATTATCACATCCATATAATTTACTCCAGTCTTACCCAACCAGGCGCCATCCAGAAGTGTTGGACTACAGCTCCCATAATTCCCCAGACAGCAATGCTAGCTGGGGAATTATGGGAGTTGTAGTCCAATATATCTGGAGAGTGCCAGGTTAGGGAAGGCTGGTTTACTCCATAAGATGGGCATCCCTGTTTAGTTTTTCCTTTTTGTTCCTTTATCTTAATACCAATTTCCCTGTAGATCCTCACCCGAACAAGCACCCCAAAATGTCTGGTTGCTGCAGCCTTTGACTTTCCTCACCTCTGTTGTGAGAATGAGCCCCATCAGGAACATCACGACACATACGATGCCTGAGAAAAAAGCCTTCTTTGGCCGCAGGTAATATGGGAATTCATCCGTTACGGCAGTAACGATGGTCTCTAGAAAGGCAAACTGCACACAAATGAAAGCAGGTGCTCTTGTAAGCCATAGGGGCCCTTCGCTTGAAGGCATAGAGTTAAGCACTCCCTCACAGTGCAGACTGCTCTCTCCTTACCTGACTGTCCAGGCCAAGAGTCAACAGCATGAAGAAAAAAAGGAAAGACCAGAAAGGAGAAAGAGGAAGCATTGTCATGGCTTGGGGGTACACCACAAATGCCAAGCCCGGACCTAGAAGACAGGCAAAGAATGAGAAGAACCATGACTTGGACTCTACAGCTACAGTCAAGGAGATATTGTGGAAGGGTCGGGTTTCATGGATGTTGACATAAAGGCAGCTGAGCAAAAAGTGACAGGAGAAGAGAGCATGTGGAGGGGTCAGTGGGGGTGACATACGGGCACCCCCCGTTCCATTTCCCCACCTCAGCATACAGCACGGCACAGTACTGGGCAAAGACACACTGCCCCCCCGAAGGCCCTTTTCTCATTTTAGAAAGGTAGTTTCCAGTCCCCAAAGCACTACTTGCTTCCTCGACTGGTATTCTTAGCTGTTGAGGTTCAGGTCATATGTTGCTGATACACTCAGGGTGCTTCCAGCTGAAGTCTTTATGGTGCTATTGCCCTACCTCATTTATGAAATTTTGCAGGGGTCCGGACAACCTCTTCCATTCGTAACCCCCCCTTGTTTTCCCACGGCTGCTTCCATCTTTTTTCTTAGTGTGCTTCCAGTTGGAAGGCGCCTAGTGTTAACAGCCAGAAGGCCTGGAGCAGCTGCTCTGTCTTTTCCTCCTTATTGGATTTTCTCTGTCAAGGAAAAAGGCGCAAGAAGCAGTACGAAAACACGAGAGGGTCATAAGTAGAAGGCAACATTGTCTGGATCCCCCATAAATATTTGTGAATGAAGCAGGGTGATGGCACCACAGAAGCCTTGCTGGGAAGCACCCTTACCACAGAAAATCCATTCAGGAAACAAAGGCAGAACGGCTGCACAGCGCCTTCTGGCTGATCGTGCCAGGAGCCCTCTGTCTGGACGCACCCTTACCGCGCGCACAATCCTATCCATGTCTACTCAAAAGTATTCCCACTGATTTCAGTGGGGTTTACTCCCAGGTAAGTGGATATAGGATTGCAGCCTCAGTCAGCAAAAGTGTCTCACCCTCCTCGGCAACATTTAATTAATTCTGCCCTAGCTGTGCCAGCCAGTCCTGAAGACTGTGGCCCTGTGGGCAACTGAGTTCCCATTTCACCTAGATTTTGCTCTCCAATGTATTTTGGTTTAATAACAGATCACAGGGCCCTACATCAACAGGAGGAAGGGTCCCCATTCTGCTAGTGGCTTATTTTCTTAGCTTGGGCAAACCATCAACCATTTTGTTGCCTAATGCTAGTGATAATAAGCAGAAGCCCAATTGCCAGTAGCCCAATTGCCAGCAGAATCTGTCTTTCTGCTCCAACCGAGTGCTCTCCAGATGTGTTGGACTACTACTTCCAGTACCCCCAGCAGCTGGGAGTTGTAGTCCAACACATCTGGAGGGTGCCAGGTTGGGGAAGTCTGACTGCACCTCCCCCAAAATGCATACTTTGACTGGGAGGAAGGGAGGTGCAACTGAACACTGCGAAAATTTAAGGAGAGGCCCCAACAAAGAGTCTCAATCTGTACAAAGTTGAATGCGTCTCTCTGAGAAACATTTGCCACCCCATCTCACTATGCAGCACACGGAAATGCAATACCTGGACAACGCAGTACACACACACACACTTGCACAAATGAGGGAAGAAAGGAGTTTTTAGGCCTTACCTGCTTTGGCTACTTCCTGAACGGGGACGTCAAGTTCTTGGGACATGTAGCCCAAAACAGAGAAGATGGCAAAGCCAGCCAAGATACTGGTGATGGCATTGCCCACTGTGACTATGAATGTATCCCTACAGAATAAAAAATACAGGAGCTGAATCAGTAGCCTCTGGTGTGTTGAAAAGGCACTGGCCATTTGAGACACTAGAGAGTATCTGGGGAGGCACAGAGAGGGGCGCCTCACACCCAAATGGTCCATATCAGGTTGCCACACTTGCCATCTCTTAACATGGCATTCCTACCCCAGTTAAAGCCTGGCAACTCTGCTGGACTCAGGTGTATGAGCAGATCTCAGGAGATATGCCGCCTGTAGATGTTTGGGTGACGTTGAGGGAAAGCAGCAGAAATAGAGCTCTCACAGGATAATTATATTGATTTGATGTCTTCATGGGCACAAAGGAAACATCCATGGAGGGGGAGAGAATAATGTAAAATATCTACTGTGCACACGTATGCATGTATATATTATGCCTAATATTATTTCTAATGTCGGGGAGTTAAGTTTTCCTGAGCATGGTATGTCATGTTTACTAGTGTCCTGATTCACTAGCATTTGGCGCATCCTAAGCACTTTGACGACAATATGTTCTTCTCACAGAGGGTGCTTGTTTGTTACTTAATTGGCATTGCTAAAGGCGACTAGGCTAAAGAGGCAGCATTAAACAGTATGTGGATTTGTATGGAATAGTACGTATACATTCAACATTCTTTGTTGAATATGTGATTTTTTTCCTCCTTGCTGGTTGTCAGAGTTCTAGCCACCCTTCTCTAGTTTTTTCCCCCAATGAAGTCTATGTTCCTACTCATTTTACAAAGTTTCTGTTCCAACTTTCTTTTCAGCAATTGCATTTTGTCTCCTTCCTCTTACCACACTCATGATTTCCTTTTAAAAATGAATATCATCTCGGTGCCAGACCTACCATAAGGCAGAGTGAGGCGGTTGCCTCAGGCAGCAGACAATCAGCGGTGTCATGGGGGCATTGGCAGTAGCCCCATGGCTGTTCCCCTCTGTTGGAGGACTGAGAGCTGTGTTTTCCATGTGGCCTGCCCTGCACCCCCTCAGCTAGCCCGCTACCCTCAGGTGAGGTGGAGGACATTTTCCCATTTCCAGTGCTGAAGTAAGGTCAGCCTCTGTAGGTGGAATGGGACAGGGCACCATCTTGTCCTTCACCTCAGGTGGCAAAATGTCTTGGGCCAGCTCTGCATCCTTTTGCTACTCTATGTAGCTTCTGTTCAGGGAAAAGGAATTGCAGAGTAAGTTTTGTTTGACCATGGTTGAGACAGAAAACAACTGCAAGCTTTAAACTGGACCTTTACTCAATATCAACAGGCACCTTCTTCTTACTACCAACACAGGAAAAGCAATAGGCAAAAGTGAAACCAAAAACCAGCATCCCAACTCCCTACATGCATTAACCATTTAGTGGTGGCCTTTCAACCAGTTATTTCCCCTTCCACACAGTGGGTTTAACTAATGGCTGTTGCTTATTTCAACAAAAGGCAGTGTTGCTAAGAACATGAATCAATAGCCATGTCTCTCTGAGTTCCATTTCCATGACATGCTACATTGAGAACATGTACCTGTAAATATTCTGGTGGAAGGTGTTATATGATGCAAAGGTGAGAAGTCCCCCAAATCCCACCCCAAGAGAGTAGAAGATCTGTAGAGCTGCCTCAATCCACACCTGAAATGGAGTTGAAAACAAGAAATAAAGGGGAAAGCCACTGAAATACAGGAAAATCAAGTCTCTGCTTTGAAGAATAGGTTAAGACGCTGAACTGCAGACTGGAAGGTCGGCAGGTCAGCAGTTCGAGACCCGAGTGCTGCGTGACAGAGTGAGCTCCCGTCTTCAGTCCCAGCTTCTGCCAACCTAGCAGTTCGAAAGCAAGAAATTGCAAGTAGATAAATAGGTACCGCCTCGGCAGGAAAGGTAACAGCGTTCCGTGCACCTCGGTGTTCAGTCATGCCGGCCACATGACCACGGAAGCGTCTTCGGACAGCGCTGGCTCTTCGGCTTAGAAACGGGGATGAGCACCGCACCCTAGAGTCGGACACGACTGGTTGGGGACACCTTTACCTTTACCTTTTACCAGCAAATTACCCTTTGGTAAATTACACCAGAAGTGTGAAAGGCTCAAGGCCACAAACTGCTCACATTTCCACTGTTGCTTTTTTGCAGCCAAGTACATTTCTAGAAAATATATACGTCATTTCGAGCTTTTCTACATGAGGCTGTTAATTCGCTGTATCTGCTTTCAGTTTCGTCGCAGAATTGAGATCTGAGCACTGCACAAAGGGTGTTTCCTTTCCTGCTTTTCTGCTAGATAACCTCTAGGTGGAACTGTGATATAGTTGGAATAGCACAAATACAGAAGTGGAAACAGTGTTTTCCTTTGCTTTCTTACACATGTGGTTGCTCTTTATGGCAGCAGCCACACACATGTAATATAATGTGTTGCCGTGGCTTATGTGAGGTATATGTTATAAAGATGCATCCGAAAAGCTTTTCTTGCATAAATCTGGGAATGGCACCCATATTTTTTTTTTGCAAGGGCTGTTCTACTAGCAAGAACAACAGTGAAAGCCCCATGACTGACCTATAAAGATGTGCATGTTGTAATATAAACCTTTTTCTTATGCAGTTGCCAGGCTTGAGGAGCTCCCTGCAACACACATCTGCTTGAATATGATGATCGCTTGTACATGGCAGTCAAAAGGGCCATGTGAATAGGCGCCGCTGTTCAGTGAAACTGCAAGGCAGAAATCTCACCTTGGGAGACAGCAGGAGGTCAAACTGGGGTGTGAGATAGAACTTGATTCCTAACCAGGCTCCTTCCAAGGTCACACCACGAATTAGGAGCATGATCAGGATGAGGTAAGGAAATGTGGCAGTGAAATACACAACCTGCGAGAGAACAGAGGCATTTCATTGAACTTGCAGTTGTTATTTTCAGTATACATAAACATATGGACAAGGTTCCTACCTATAGGCTAACACCACAGAGCTCTTGCACTGTTTCATAAACTATGCAGAGCAGTTGTCATGTGTTTATACAACATAATGGGGCACCTCATCATAGAATCATAGAGACTGAGATGGTCTTGTAGAGCATCTAGTCCACTCCCTGCTCGATGCAAGAAATCTAGAGTGAGAGTATGCCAAAAAGGTGGGTGTCCAGCCTCTGCTTGAAGATCTACAGCAAAGGAGAGCCTGCCCACCCCTAAGTAATTGGGTCATATTCAGTGCTAGTCCTACTGCATAACATGGCTGACTCATGTTCATCTTGTGATAAACTATAATCCTGAGATCCTTTTCAGATGTACTGTCATGTTCAATTCACTATGTATTGTGGCAATCGTCTCTAGGCATTTGTGTGGATCTCCACAAATGCACTTAGGACTTGTGGATGGTCCTGGGGAATAACACTTCACTCTTCACACAGCAAATCCTTGTGTAAGGAGCATACATATGCCTGTCCCCATAAATCACAGATGCCTAATCATCTCTGATTCATGGACCATACTCTGAGGCTGAGCATCCAGAAATCTACATACCTATAATCATCTCGAGATCTAGCTTTGCAGTATGCAGTCTACTGGTTATAGCAAAATCATGTGCATCATGGGTTTTTATTCTAGAAAAGAAAGTTTCTAGTCGTCATGATTACAGATAAAAAATTCAACATGTGTCCGACCTGATAGCATTCTTAATTGCTCTTATCTTCAGACCGTCACCCTCCGTGAGAACAGGGCGATAGAATCATATGAGGAAGGGTAGGTGGGGCTAGAGCACTCCTCCTCCTCAGTTTGATTCCACACAAATTGAGAATGCCTGACCAGGGCTATTATTTCTCTTCTATCCTAGAATGTGAAGATGGTGAAGATGGTGTTCCCCACTCTGTAGTTTAGAATCTCGCTGAAATGTCTATGATAGGAACAATCTAGAGTCTAGATAGTTCCTATCCTAGATATTTCATTTTTAGCAGAAGACAAGTGAGTCTAGCTTCTGATTCCGGACCAAATAGAGCTTCAAACACACTGGTGCCTACTGGCACCAGTACCTTTTTTCATACCATACCTTGCCAGAGGATTTGACTCCCTTTAGAATACAGAGGTACACAATGACCCAGGCGAGGAGAAGGCAGAGGCATAGATTCCAACGAATCCTCCCAGGATCCCCAATCCCTGAGCTCTCTTGGATGTGCAGGACATAACGACTAGGGTAAAAGGAAAACAATTAATGGACAGGAGCACCACTCTCCCATCAACAGAAGTCAGGGCAGATCTTCTTTCCAAGATCAGATAATTCATGATGAGGCAACTAAGGGCAACTACAAGCATTATGAATGTCTGACATGGAAAGCATTTCCTTCTAGGGAAAAGCATGAAAACTGTGTATAAATAGCCACGTACGACAAAATTGCATAAGCATCATTTTCACTGTGCATACACTATGCGTACACTACACATGCAGAGGGCAATCTTAGCTCCCAGCATGTGTGCATCCAGTGAAATTGCTGCACATATGCATCACATGTGTGGATCTATCCACTGTTGTGATGGGGTTTTTTTTCCTGTACAGAAGTACGTTCCCTGCAGGGAATGCGTAACATTTATATCCGGTATGAGAGCTGCTGTATACAAGATGCATGACCTATGCACATACCAGTTTGTGTAGACATTTTGTGATGAGTGCACATGCCTGCATTGCCATGTGTGCACCCCATCCTGCCGCATGTACACATGGTAAAAAAGACATTTGAAATGTGCAGCTGAGAAGGATACACAAAAGGGATATCACATAGTAGATGATGTTCACATCTTGTGTAAAGTAGACCTTATGAGCTCAGTTTAAAATCAAAGTGTCTGTGACAATGAGGCACACAATAGGATTTCTTTTGAACGGAATGAATAATGCCTTCATGCCGTTATTCTGGGATGAAAACAAGGGCACTTTCTTTCCTCCTATACCTTAGCACATGGGCCGGGAGAAGGTATATCATAGGTGTGGACAACTGTGGGAGGTCTGGGGGTCATTTTCAGCCCTGTAGTTCCCCCCTTGCAGGCCAAGCCCCTCCCCACTGGAGGCACCAGGGAAAAAATGGTTTCTGTGGCACTATGGAATGTTAAAAGGGTCAAATGTAGCTTGCAAAAAAAGCTAAATTTAACCCATTTGGCACTTGGTAGTGCTACAGATGCAATTTTTTCCATAAAAATATCTTCCCCCTGAATTTGGGGGGTAGGGGCTGCATGTGACCAGTGGAGTATGTATTGCCCACTCCTGGTATATCAGGATCTACTGGTAGGTCTCTGGGTGATTTATAGTGGATTGGCAAGAGTTCCTAGCTCCCCTTTGGTTAACAATATTAACAGTTACAATACTTAAAAGAAATAGGTTGCTGATATTAAAATTGCTGAAGGAGAACTAGCAGTTGATTTTTGTTTGAATGAACTGGGAGCTTAGTTCTGGTACTGAACACGGATCCCTGGGCTGAGCAGGTGTTCAAAGGCACCCCGTTCTATAGTTTTAGGTGTGTGCCTGCCCCCGGAGTCATTGACTGGGTTCAGACGATCACAGTGAAGGAAGAAGCTATTGTGGCCGCTCTCCCCACCCCTGTCCATGTGCGACTGCCATTTGCATTATTCCCCACACTGCAGTGTGGGTTGGCGTGTCATCTGAACCCAGAGAGTGGCATTGGGGGGGGGGGCATCGTAGCCACCCTGCAACCCATGACATGCAGTAGATTGCACCTGGCTCTGTTGGTAGACTTCGGGGCTTGTGTCAAAAACAAAGTAGATCTTACAAGCCCACCACGGCCTTCGCATATTTTAACTTTATATGGATCTAAAGCCTACTCAGTCTGACTTTCATAACCCACAATTCTCATAATAAATACTAGGAGTGAAAAGAACAACTTGTGCATGTAGTAAAGTTGTAAATATGATGAACAGATCCACATATTTGTCAGTGAACATCCAGTCCATGGAATGTTTCATGGGTTGTATTGTGTAGACAGCACTACAAAGCCATCTGTTACAACATTTAGAGTGTGCAGCTGTCCACCAGATCTATTAGGGGGAACAGATCACCCAACTGTTTCACTTTATCTTGCCTAGTCTACTTA
Source organism: Heloderma suspectum (assembly GCF_057233095.1). Classification (NCBI taxonomy): domain Eukaryota; kingdom Metazoa; phylum Chordata; class Lepidosauria; order Squamata; family Helodermatidae; genus Heloderma; species Heloderma suspectum. The sequence continues at coordinate 266,644,157 of NC_139459.1, read as the reverse complement.
CCTCCAGTATTCCTCACTTGGGCTGACAGTGTTAGAGAAGTTGAGAGGGACAGCACCATTCCCTGTGTGCATGACATGGTGGTCCAGGCATAGGTCCGTGTTCCACCAGTTGCCGCAGTGCTGCCAGGGCAGGTTTTTTGTCAGCGAGGCAAAGAGGTAGAAGAGAACATAGGCAATGATCATGTTATAGTAAATGGCCACCAAGGAGACAATCAGGATTGTGGCCATGCCAACACCTAAAGAGGAGCAGAAATGATGAAGAGAGATCAATATAATGGCAGCAATGCAAGTCTCAGGCAACTCCCTGGGGTGTGGCTTATCTGTTGCACTGTTCATGGTGCACATTTCAGGGCCAGAAAATCTGAGGCAGCCATGACCGTATAGGATGGCCGCTGTGCATTGGAGCACAGGTGCCTTGGTTGCATGGTCCATCAATAACCATTCACTCCAGCCATTTTCATCCAACCCCTTATATTAATCACCATTTCCTCTAGTGTATTGTGTTAAGAGCATGTGGGTTATCGGAAAATATCTGCTGCAATAGATTGTGTCTCTGAAACCACAAGAGAGTGGATGCATCTTGCTCCTTCACTGATTCCTTCGCATGCCATCTACTTTAACCCATTATGGACTCTGCTTGTGTCCCACAGTGGGTGAAGGTGGTAGCGACGTCTACTGCTGCTGCTGCAGCTGTCTTTGCACTGGCAACCCCACCTCTACACTACAGAAGAAAGAAGGGGGAATGAAATGTTGAGTGGGCTAGCAGAGTATTGCATCTTGCGCGCGCACACACCTTTAAAAAGTGGGCTTATCTTCCAAACAGCGAGAGGCCCCAGGCTTGAGAACTGGCCCAGTGACAGCTCCATGAAGAAGATGGGAATCCCACATATTGCCAACATGATGAAATATGGAACAAGGAATGCCCCTGCAGGAGACAAAAACACAACACGAAGCACAATGGTCATGGCTGGAAATTGGGCAAAGCTGAGCAAATATTGTGGTTCAATGTGACCACAGTAAGCATGAGCCAAATGTCTCTTCCCTGGGTATCAGATACTTACCTTATCCTCATCACAAGGGCTGTCAGGTTGCAACCCAGAGATTTGACCAGTATCTTTAAAATTGCCAAGAAATCAGGAAATGTAACAAGGTAGCTCCTCCTTCCACCCATCTACCGTCTTCGGTCTGCTTTCTGCCTCCTGCCTGCCTGCCTGTTCCAGGTGTGCAGTAAATGGGGGAGGGAGTACAAACTACAGGATAAGACAGGGAAGGGCTGGGAAGGCATATTACTTCGACTCTTCCTCTCCAGCAAGTCTAAACGTACAGTGCAAGTCTCCAGGTGGCAACTCTACCTTTATCACCTTAGCACTGGAGCACCTCATACAGATGTCTCTCTCCTTCCTTATCATCATAATGTGCTTGTGACCATCACTCAGTGTCAGAGAGCAGGCTTTGCACATAGAAGGTCCCAGGATCAATCCTTGGTGCCCCCAGTTTGAGGGACCAGGGAGCAGGTGATGGAAAGAGCTTCTTCTGGCTGAGACCCTAGAGACTGGCTGCCAGTCAGAGAAGGCAATACTGGGTTGGATGGACAGTCTGACTTGATATAAGGTAGTTTCTTGTGAACAGGAACCAGTGGAGACCGGTGGCTCTGATTTCGGTGGGGCTGTGATTCCATTCTGGGTTTCAGTCAGAACCAGCCAGAACTCTAAAGGAGCTCTCCAAGATGCTGAACCCATTTTGGGGATAGGGTTCTGTACCTTGGATAGCTCCTTTAGAGTTCTGGCTGGTTCTGACTGAAACCCAGACTGGATGTACAGCCCCACTGAAATCAGAGCCACCAGCCTCCACTGACAGGAACTATCCGTATTACCTTTTGGCAGATAGGAACTGAGACATAGAAAGGCTAAAAGGCCTTACCCTGCCACTAGCTGAGTACTTGGAGGACACAACAATGACTTCAGTGTGAAAGCTGAATCCAAATGACTTGGCAAGATGACCTGGAGTGACTGTGATTTAACCAAGAACACAATAAGTCCCAAGTTAGCATCCTGATCATTTATTTTATATATATATATATACACATATATATATAATATCACCAAAATGCCAAAGAAGTGTCTACATTTCCCATATTTTCAACTGTGGATTTTTTTTTTGACACATGCTTGATGCTTCACAAGATTAACTATCAATGCAAAGGGCTCCATTTCTACTCTACTGAAATGCAGCTGGCTTGTCAAAGAAAAGCACTTCCACCTACAATTCTTAGAAAAGCAATCAAAACACAGTATTAATCATAAGCTAAGTGGAAAACTCAGTTGAAAAGAATGAAATTTCCCCTAACTTTGTCAGCATCCTGGAACTGACACCCCACTATATAAGCAAAACATTCCCAAAGGTGTACAGTGAAAGGTTAGGATCTTGCTGTTGTTTTTGTCAAATTAGAGAAGATGGCATCTCGGGGGGGGGGGGGGGCTTTTACATCCTGCATTCATGCAAGCTGCTTTATACACTGACTCAGGAGGATGCATGCCCCCTACTGAGTCATCAGCTGTGCTCTTGGAAGCATGGGGGACATTTGGCAGAGGTGTCCAGCAACAAGCTGGCGCCTGCTTAAGAGTAAATTCACACAGAAGGATGCCCACTCCTTGACAAAGATGTCCTCCTCACATTCATATCCTAGTATTCTTCACAAACAAATGATGCAGAATTCTCAACTTACCTTATCACAGGGATCCCCAACCTTTTTAGGCCCATCGGCACATTTGAAATTGTCAAAAAGTGTCATGGGCATGACCATGAAATGGATGGTATGGGGAGGGGGCCTACTCATAAAAAGGTGGCAGTGCCCTCACTCTGTGTGTGTGTGTGTGTGTGTGTGTGTGTATTTTTTGTGTCTCTGTGTGAGAGAGAACACACAAACAACACATACATGCACAACACAAAACACAGGTAACAGAAAATACCCCTGTTGCTCCCTGCCACCTTCCAAAAGCTCCCAGCTTACCTAGCAGCAGTGGTGATAGGGGTGTTCCCCCCCCCTTTCATTTTTCCCAGGTGTCCATGAGGGCTTCAAATTACAGTGTTTGCTTCCAGCCAGTTGCTGTCTTCATTTTCTAAGACTGCCCCTGTCAGGCAGTCAGGCAGAGGCATTCTGGGAAAATAAAGATGGTGGGAAGCCGAAGGCAACCACTTCGCTTTGAAGCAATCCTAACTGCCTGGTAAAATGAACAATTAATGAATTGATCTTAAATATATAATGATTAAAAGACCACATAGGGGATGCAAAAGTAACAATGGCTTTAATAAATAAAATTTATAGAGAACAGACAGGGCCGTCCCCATTGTTATGTAGGGGTCAAGTGTTTGCATCAGGCGGCAAAGCAGGAAAAAGCAACAAATTGCACTGTTCTCCCCACCCTGCCCCTGCCAGGAGGGCCCGCCACTTCTTCTTTCTAATTGCTGTAGAGGTTACAGAGTTACAGAGGCTGTAACTTGGCACACTCCCTCGGGTACTTGTACACCATCCTTGAGCAAGGGATCTACACAGTCATTTGTGACTCCAAGCTGAAACTGAGACAGAAAATCAGATGGCAGCTTGGTGGGTCTGAGGATGCTGGTAGTGGCTGTGGACAAAAAAGTACTGCCCTGAGGTCCTTCTGTGCCAATTCCTCTTTTCTGAGGCCCTTCACACTGTGGCCTGCTATGTTTAAGATGCTGCTACAAGGAAATGGCAGCATCCACAAAAGGTCAAGGAACAAAGATAACGTGGTCCAGTACTTACCTCCCCCATTCGTGTAAGCACGGTATGGAAACCTCCAGACGTTCCCCAGCCCAACGCAGTAGCCAATACAGGACAAAAGGAAATCCAGCTTGCCTGTCCAGTTCCCTCTATCTTCAGGATACTCAATCTCTAGGTCACCATCTCCTTGATCGCTTGGTGTCATTAACAAGTCTGGAATTACTGGCTGACAAAAGAAAATGAAAAAGAAATTAGGACCACATTAAAGACAAGTATGAAAGAAGAGGAAGAAAGAAAAGCAAGGTACATTTCAGAGAGCAAGGCAGAATGATAAACAAAACGGTCGACAGCAGATAGACTATGATGTATAAGTCAAGATCAGCACTTATGTAACCCATTGGATCACAGTCACAAGAAGCCTTTGGGCATGTTCAATTGATGAAGCATCAGCTGGCAAGTTGCACGTGTGAATCAGCCCCCAGTGGTTTCCCCTGCCCAGTGGAATCAGTTTACATATTTCACCTATGAGTCAGGGAGGATCAGGTTCACACAGCCAGCAGCCTCCATGCAATGACCTTCGGACACTTCTGGCTCTTTTCTGAGGGCCCTTGGACAAGACATCATCAATGTGCTCCCTCAGGGAGTGTACCTTGTGTAAGTTAGATGTTGTCCCTTTGGTCCAGTTTTCCTCTTTGGTCCAGTTTTGGTCCAGCTGAATATTCAGATGTGTTCAAAAGCCTGATTAAAACAGAAGTCTCTACTGTAATCAAACCTTCTGTGGGCATTTTACGTGTGTGTGTATCTATAATGTTAGTAGTGTGGTAATTTGATGGTTAATTTCTGAATGAAGAATTCAGTGTGACTCGGTACAATATCGTATTAGATGAGGCCATCTAATTACCAGAGTTGGAAGTTCTGGATATCGTTATGAGTGTCCAGTGGGGAGCTGTGACAAAACCCCTCTCGGAAAAAGCCTTCACTGGATTTCACCGACCTAAATCGCAATTGGACAGCCTCCAGTTTGTGATTCTTGAGCAAGGTGAGGGAGCCTGTAGTGGTATCTAAGCCCCAAGTCTCTCAGGAGGACACCAGTTATCTGGATCCATATTGGTCCGGCTTCCAACCTGGATTTCGGACTGAAACTGCCTCATTCACTCTGGTGGATGGACAGATGTGTGACCCTGTTAATTCTCCTATATCTCTCAGCAGCTTTCAATTCCATCAGCCACCACCACCTTCTAGATCCTTCCTTGGGGTGGGGGCACACCTTGCTTTGCTGGCTAACCTTCTCGCCGCCATTGTCACCAGCTGCAATTGCTCCTCATCCTCTTCCTCATCATTGCTACCATTTGTTTGCTTGGCAGGCAGAGAGCCAGCGAGCAAGCAAGCAGTGGCATCTACTGGTCCTCCTTCTCCCCCCCCCCCACTGTCTGGCCCAGAGTAAGAAGCAGGTAAACAAGCAGGTTGCAATAGGGAAGAGGAAGAGTAAGTCCAGGGGGCTCTTCTCCCTGGGCCCCTACTGGGGGTAAGGATGTACTGATGGTGTAAAATCTGTTCTGTCTGGATTTCACGGATTGTCAGAAACCTTTCGTTTCATTGCCCGCTCATTGACGGAATCGGATTTTTTATTTTCCAAATTTGTGCTAATTTGCATTTGCACAAATTTGCATTTGCACAAATTCACAATTGTGCAAATGCACAAATTGCCCCCAAATGTGCAAATTCCTCCAAATATGCATTTTCATGCTTTAGCTGATGGGGGAAATTCATATTTTCACCTTTGTTTTTATTTTACATATTTTTTAATTACTAAATTTGTGCAAAATTTGGGGAAGTTAGAAAATAGTTAATGGTCCACAAGTCCACAGAATCTGCCCAACTGGTGGTGTGCTGCAGAATCCATGAGCTGGATTCATAAAAATCTACATTCACTTGACTCTGTTGTGGATTTCTCTGACATCCCTAGCTGGGGGGTGGGCCTTTGGCAGGAGCCCAACCTTGCCTACTCTTGCCACCAGCCCTGGCCCCAGAAGTGCAGTGGGCTCCTGTCAACAGTCCTTCACACCCCCCTTGGGTTAATACAGGGGTGCTGATCATATGGACCAGGACTTCCACATGAGGTGGTAGGGCAACTGCAGCAGTTTGTGTGAAATGAAGGGCTTGAAAAGGGGCAGCCACAATCTTGTGTGACTCAATAACAACAAACATGATTAACTATAAAGTGAATGAAATAATCTTTCTGAGAAATATTTGTATAGCACCAAGCATAAAAGCAATCTCCGCTTTAGACCCACATCAATACATATTTTTTTATAAATAAAAAAGCCCTTAAATGCCATTTGGCAAACATTTCAATAGGCCTTGCTTTTAATGTCCTTCTCATTTTTTTCTCTTTTCCCTGATCAGCCAGTAGTTCTGGACTTGTTAATGACTTGAAGCAATCAAGGAGATGGTGACCTGGAAATTGTGGGTTGCTTGTTCTGTGCTCAGGCTGAATGAAAACCGACTTATACCATGTCAGACCATTGGTTCGTGCGTTTCACCTGCCTTCCCCAACCTGGGGCAGTATCCAACTGCATCATTCTGTTAGTGTAAATGACATTGCACTAGCAGAAACTAGGTTCTGAACTATGCGCAAGAGAAGAATCCAACTAAAGTTAGGTTTGCGCAAGCGTGGTTGTGCAGGCAGTTGTGCCTATGCAACCTGTTGTGCAACCAGGTGTGTATTCTGCTTGTGCAACCTGTTATGCAACCAGTTGTGCATTCTGCTTGTGCAACCTGTCATGCAACCGGTTGCACATTCCGCTTGTGCAACTTGTACAACTGGTTGCTCATTCTGCTTGTGCAACCTGTCGCACAACTGCTTGCCCAATTGCTTGCACAACCAGTTGTGCAAACATAATGGGCAACAGTTTGCACAATGGAAAGATTCAGCAGAGCGCCATTAGCACTACTGAGTTTGCAGAATGACACTGTTGAATATTCACCCTGGTGCTCTTCAGATGTTTTGGATTTCAACTCCCACCAGCCCCTGTCAGCATGGTGAATGGTCAGGAATGCTGGGAATTACAGCCCAAAAGTCTAAAGGGCATCAGCTTGGAGAAGGCTCTTTTTCCACCAAAACTGGAGAAGCCAGGGATTGAACTTGGGGATGTTCCGCATGCAAAATGTGCTCTACCACTGAATGTGCAAACTATGTTCTACCCTTCCCACATACAGCCCTCCTCTCCCCAATTGCATGGGGCTTGTTTGGAACACAAACCCAGGCCCTCTCGCATCCGAAGTGAGAATCACATCTCTAGACCAATAAGCCGCTTGTGTTCTCCAGGTTAAAAACAAAACAAGCAAGGAAGTTCGCCTCATGTAAGACCTGCTCTGTCAGCAAGGGCACTGACTGAAAAACTCTCCCCTAAAAATGTTCCACTTGGCCTAGCCTTCAGACATATCTTCCCAACAAATGGAGCTGTCTGCTGTGCTTAATTCATTAAAAGGAGAGGGGCTAGGCAGAGGTGTGTGTGTGCGTTCAAGCCTATCTGGAAACCACACACACTGTCTTGGGAACTCTTATTTAAAATCCTTGATATGAGGAGAGAGGCTCTGGCTACTTAATGATGAGTAGAAGGCTCACTGCCAAATGCTCACGAGCACTTTAATCTTTATGATTAATCCACTTATTCCTTGCAAACAGTTCCAGGCTGAGCTGTGGTGAGCTCTGGCACAAATTAAGGGCTGGTCCTCTTTCACCAATAGCTGTCCTTTCATCTACCACAGCGGGCTACAGTTATCGCAACAGCAATGCTCCCTCCTCTTGTTCAGTTTCCATGGAGACAAGTGGAGAAAGTGTAAGTGAGGAAACAGACCTAATGGTAAAGCACAGATTTGCCTGCCATATGTCTGCATGCTGTTATGCTTACATAAACACATCCCTGTGCACAGGCCCAGACACCCAAACATGCCTGTACATGGTCAGTTTGACATCATACAGGTACATGGACATAGATATGCATGAACGCAAGTAAACAATAAGCACATGGGTGTAGCAGTGTGCATCTGCACCTCAAAGATGTAATTATTTCTACTTGCACATATATGGCCACAAGGTCCAGATAAACATCTGTATATAATCACATCGCCAAAGAAGCACGGGGATGCAAAGCAGTGTAATAAGTTCCATATACTGTATAGACACAATCATGCTGCGTACATGTATATAATGCCTGCCTCTTAGAGCCTTGTGATGTGAGCTGTGTAAAGTGTGAGAGTCGTAGAAAACGGAGGGGGAGAACATGGAATGGCAGTTTGACAAAAAGGACTGCTGGTGCTGGAGAATAAGAGGAGGCAGCAGCAGAGTGAGGGAGTGGAGCCAAGAAGGAAATTTGGGGAACACAGCAGTGTGGTGAAGAAGAGAAAGAAGCAGATGAAGCAGCCTTCAGCCAGAGGAAGAGTGAACCTCCACAACAGGAAGTGGCAACAAAAGACTGAAGGAACTGGGACAAGCAACTGTTTTCGGCCTGGGTTTTGTAGTGAATTGTGGTTTAAAGTTAGAGTTGTTCATATTTGCTTTATAGTTCTACTTTTTATTTTATTAATATTGTAATCCTAAAGTTACATGAGTACTGTTAACTATTTTGCTGTTTGTCTCTGGAGTGATTGCAATCTGATCTTCCTCATCCTAATTATCCGTGCCAGCTCCAGGTTTTTGAAGCCCCTTGGGCAAGGCACCCTCAGTGGCCCCCCTCCCTCAGGGAGCCTACTTTCTCAACATCATTGTCACCACTTGCTATTGCTCCTCATCCTCTTTCTCACCATTGCTACTACTTGATTGCTTGACAGGTAGAGAGCCAGTGAGCAAGTAGGCCATGGCATCTGCTATTGCTCCTTCTCACCAGCACCGTTGTCTGGCCCAGAGTGAGAAGTAGGTGAACGAGGAGGTTGCAAGGGTGAAGAGGAGGAGCAACTCCAGGGGCATCTTATCAGTGGGTCCATGTTGGGGTGTGGTCCCTTGTCCCTTGATCATGCATATGCTACCTGGCCCTGCTAATTATAGAAACCTGAGACATTACATGTGCAAGACATGTATGCCATCTAAAAAACTGTTAGATGATAATAATGTATCCCTAATACATCTTTATCAATGAATCCATCCTGGGCAAGGTTACTGGGAACACACTGCTAAAACTTCTGTATTTTCCTATGGGGACCGTCACAACATTTTATTTATTCATTTTGTTAATGAAAATATTCACATCCCACCTCTCTGTCAGAGACTGTCAAGGTGGATTCTTTTAAAACCACCAATTAAAAAAAATTAACAATATTAAAACTGCCACAAGATAAAACTAATTTAAGCCAAAAGCTTTCTTTAAAAGCCACATTTTAGCTGCTTGCTAAAAAAGCGAGCAGTGAGGTAGCCATATGGGGCGTTCCATGGCCCTGGCACAGCAATAGGGAAAGCCATCTTGTGTCTCCACCTGTCAAATTTCAGACAGCAGGGAGACAATCAACAGCAGAACCTCAGTTGTTGAATGGAGCTCCTGAGCAGGCATATCAGGAACAAGGCAGTCCTTCAGCTATCCCGAACCTGGATCATTTAGGGCTTTAAAGGTTAGCCAACAAAGCAAGGTGTGCCCCCACCCCAAGAAAGGATCTAGAAGGTTATGATGGATGATGGAATTGAAAGCTGCTGAGAGATATAGGAGAATTAACAGGGTCACACATCTGTCTATCCACCAGAGCGAATGAGGCAGTTTCAGTCTGAAATCCAGGTTGGAAGCCAGACCGATAAGGATCCAGATAACTGGTGTCCTCCTGAGAGACTTGGAGCTTAGATACCACTACAGGCTCCCTCACCTTGCTCAGGAATCACAAATTGGAGGCTGTCCAACTGCGATATAGGTCGGTGAAATCCAGTGAAGGCTTTTTCCAAGAGGGGTTTTGTCACAGCTCCCTACTGGACATTCATAACGATATCCACAACTTCCAACTCTGGTAATTGGATGGCCTCATCTAATACAATATTGTACTGAGTCACACTGAATTCTTCATTCAGAAATTAACCATCAAATTACCACACTACTAACTTTATAGATACACACACACGTAAAATGCCCACAGAAGGGTTGATTACAGTAGAGACTTCTGTTTTAATCAGGCTTTTGAACAGATCTGAATATTCAGCTGCTAAGAGGAAAACTGGACAAAAGGGACATCATCTAACTTACACAAGAATTGAATCACAGAGATATCTCAAAGAGAAATGTTGCTATAGGTCAAGTTGTCTTGTTCAAATACTTTCTTTAGCTTTGGCATGTTAATGGCTACACACAGCAAATATTACACAGTAGGTAACCCAGGCAGCAGATTATTTTGGCCATTTCTATAGCCAATTTGCACCCACCTGCATAATGGGAATAGGTTGTGCCTGAATGTCAGGCTGGGTCAAGACACCTGGAAATGGTGTGTGTGTGTGTGTATGCACGCACATGGCAGTAAGAAAGAATGCCTCTAAAATTTGAAGTGCATTGGTTGAATTTTGGAATTGAAGCTGCTTTGCAACTAACACCACTTACCTGTGTGCCTAGGACATGGCACCCCCCCCCCCCACTTTGGCAAAGACCTGTTTGACACTCCCATTAGATAAACTATCGAAGCTGGGACTTGGAGCAGAAAAATAGGTGGCGGAGAAAGTACCAAGTACACTCTCTCCCCTATCCCTTCTCTGCTCTTAATCACTCTCTGGTCAAATGGAGTAGATATACCAATGATATGATTTGGTATAAGATGGCTTTATATGTTTGTAAAACATATCAGGAAGGAAGTTTCAGATGGGTACTGGATGAAAGGTTTGGGTGTGCAGGATAGTCCCAGACAAGAAAATCTGTATCCTCCTCATACAGAGGAGCCCTTATGGCACAAATAATAATATAAAGCACACAAAAGCTCCCTGTGTTCATTTTCTACTGACTGAACTGAACTCCCTATAGGGACAAAAACAAAAAAGTAAAAGCACAATTTTCAAAGATTGCCCAAAACTTCTTTTGACTTTGCAAAGGATTAAGAAAAAGTCAAAGATTCTATCTTTTTCTAAGGTGCTACACTATGCACACTTTCCTGGGAGTAATCTCCATTGGAAACAGTGGGCCTTAATTCTGAGTAAACATACTGCATGGCAGTTCTGACTTAATGTACTGCCTCAGTAAAGAGAGCAGGATTAGGCCTACATCATTTTGGAGAACAATCAAAGGATTAAAAATAATTTTGAAATAAACATTTTCATCTGAACTGGTATTTCAAGGTCTAAATCAATACATTTTGAACAGTGACAACAGTTGCTTACTGAAAAGAGGAAGGAAGGGGCTGGTCCTTATTCTAGATACTAATGGATCTGGTTATCATTCCTTCTTACAAAAAACAAAAGTGAAAGCACAGAGAAAGCATGACAACTAGTTGGATGCAATATATATCCTGTGTTTTGCACCAAAAGGATAAACATTTTCTAAAATGAACAAAGTTCACACATAAGAAAAGTACATATAAACATTGACTATATATACAGTGTTCTCTGCATTAAAATTGGTAAGAAGAAAAACTTGTATTTCACAGAAGTGTTCTGTGAAAGAACAGTGGGACAGATCCAAATTTGCTCATATTTTGAATAGATCCACTGAAATCAATGGGAGTTAAATTAGTCATTTTTAACGTAAATCCCACTGATTTCAGTGGGTCTGCTCTAAGTATGACTTAGTCTAGATCCAACCCAGAGTTGTTGTTTTTTAAAAAAACTGAAATTCCTTAGGAAACACTTTCCTTGCATAAATGAAAAGACTTTTGGTTTCTTAGCTAGCACATGCCTGGCACTAAATCAGTGTTGACTGTTGACTAATAATCAGTAGAATAGGAATACTAGCAATTTCTCTTACATCCCATTTACAGTCTATGTTATGGTCCAAACTACTTACATCTGATCTCTTAATCTCTCCCTCCCCACACATAATGACTAATAATAATTAGAATAGGATAATTCTAATAATTATCATTAGAATAATTCATTAGAATTATTAGATAATTAGAATTAGATTATTAGATTATTATCATCTAATTATGGATTATTATTATTAGATTATTATTAGATTCGATTATATAATTATATAATTATACTTAGATAATTCATTAGAATAGGATAATAATGATCATTAGAATAGCCATTAGTCTAATGATTAATAATCATTAGAATAGGAATACTAGCCATTTCTCTTATATCCCATTTACAGCCTATATTATGATCCCAACTATTTACCTCTGATCTTTTAATCTCTCCATTCCCACACATTCTGCTTGGACTGTTCTCCCCACTTTTGGTTATCTAAATGACCTTCACCTATGGGAATGTTCTGCATAAGAGAACTCTAGGCACACCTCCTGGTGATCATTTTCTCTTATCAGCATCTCAAAGCTGATTTGTTGTGTGATGGCAAATTTTCAGTCTAGCCCTTTTTTCTTTTCTTTTTTTGTCTGCCCAAAAAAAAGACATGCATAAGTATGTGTGGGGGAAATGCCTGGTCACTGTGATTCCGCATCCCTCATATACTTAAGGGTGCAACCCTATGCATGAAAAGTCCTACAATTCCCAGCATGCCCCAGCCAGCATATGACTTTTGTAGGACTTTTTTCTGTCTAAACATGCATAGGATTGTGCCCTAAATTACTGTGTGAAACTTCTGCAGCCTTCTGCAACCTGGCTAGAAATGATGGGAGTTGTAGTCCAACATAGCTGGAGGGCACCGGGCTAGGGAAAATGAAGATTTGGGGTTGTGGTAATGTGTTCACATGACTAGTCCCCCACATACATAATTCATTATGGCTGGCAGTGCTGGGGGGAAGGGGAGACTGGCTGCATGTGGAGCATTACCTTAGCCAGGGCTCACTTTGGCCCATTCCTGGAACCTATAAGCTGAGCCATGGGATGTCTGAAGAAAGAGTGTGCATCTGAGTATGGGAAGAGTATATGCCTCTCTGACTGAATAACCACAGCCAATTCCACATAGACACACAACATAGGATTACAGGAAAGGGTCTCCAGAACCTGGCTTTATACAAACATTTAAGTACTGGCATGTATGAATGAAATGATAATGCCTTTTATATTTTGTATGCTGCAAAATATAACTCCTTTTTTGGAGGGGGAAAGCAGGGTATAAAATGATCCTAATTTGCAGTTGTATGAATCAGCCTGGAGTTCATTCCTGTGAAGGCACTGTCATATAATTCAACCATTTTCTAGCTCCGGCCAGTTCCCACTGAGCATGATCACTGTTATGCTATGGCAAGTGGGCACAATTGGAATTTTCAGAGAGTGTTGTGGGTGCTGTCACAAAACGGGTGCCACAGGGCTTGCCCATTCATAAAATGGCTGCCATGGTGGGTGTGGGCAGTCACAAAACACTCATTACCCAGAAAGCAAACTGGTGTCAGGGTGGACACTGAGCCCATAGAATCCCAGAGTAGTTCTGATTCTGAGGAAGAGGAGTCGCTCCTGGGAGAGGAGCGCTCTCCTCTTTCCCAGGGTCAACAGCTGACGGAGATTCCTCCCACCAGCATTCCTAGCTTAGATAGCAGTCCTGGGAGTGACAGAGTGCGGGAAGCAGACTTGATGGACTTGATGGATGCGCGACGCCGATGCAGAGAGCGGCGCCAAATGGAGGGTGGAGAAAGGAGGCGTAGTGCCCGGTTGGCGCGCAAACAACAGCTGCGCCCAGAGGATCCAAGGGAAAAGGGGAGGGACTCTCCCTAGTCCTTAAATTCAGGGGTCTGCCAGTAATTCCCTTTCAAACGGGGACCAACTGTTCCAACTTAGGGCATAGGTACTCTGCTGCTCATATCTAGTTGCTAACAGTAGAGTTGTTAAGTTGTAAAAGAGGAATAAAGCTTTGAAAAGAATCCATTTGTCTGTGTCTGGACTTGGCTACTGGATTAGACTGAGAGAGGCCTCCAAGGAGCCCTTGACAACTGGTGAAACTAAAAGAAATGTAATTTGCCCAAGCAACAATGAATATCTGGCCTTGCAATATATACGAAGTGGAATTATCTGGTGATTATCAAGTGGTACAAGGCGTTTCCTGGGGCTGGGCAAAGGATTGACATGAGGAGCTGTGGGTGGGCCCCTACACACCCCCAATCTATTTTTTTAGGCAACAACTCCCCACTGATTAGCCCAAGACTAGTCAGCCTTTTCAGCCCTGAGTGTAGTGAAATATGATCCTCAATAGAGACTGAGAGACAATACCTTATATGGAAAAGTGAAACTAAAAGCAGAAGGCTTTGCACAAGAAACAGAACCCCACACTAGTGGGTTTGTTAGAACTCTCCTCTAATTTGTAGTTAATAAAATAGTAGAGATGGATGGACTCACTTCAGTCAGTGACATTGGGCACTCGCCACCCCCCCCCACTGCCTGCCCACCCCTGTTCAGCTCCCTGGACAAGCTGCTACAGGGTCAGGGGCACCCAGCAAGCACCCAGCAGCCACCCAACCCCTCACTGAGCCAACATTTGGCAAAAAAAGTGGCAGCTCTGGCTTTTCTGTTAAAGTAATGTTGTGTAAATGGTGGCCATAAAGGGGCCATTCACACAATATTGCAGGCCTGAAATGTTACTCCTCTAATGTTGTGTAAGTGGCCCCTTTACAGCCACCATTTACACAACATTACTTCTATGGAACAACACGAGCCGCCTTTTTTTTTTTTTTTTTTTGCAAAATGGCAGCTTGGTGAAGGAATGGGTGGCCACCAGGCACTCGCAGACCGCGCAGTGGTTCAGCGAACAGGTCCAGTGAGTGTGGCAGCTTGGCAAATGGGGTCCGGGAGGCCGAGTGGGGGGTAATCCACCAGACTCCACTTCCGTCTTGGACTCCCGTGACATCCCTTGATAATAGTTATTGTTAAGAAACTGCAGCCTCAGGTATTCATTAAACATGGTGTCAGAAGTCAGGACCATTCCACAGAATGAGGACAGAACTCTTGCATAGCTCCACAAAGGAATAACACTGCACGTGATTCTGGGTGGTGGTTTGAGCACTACATCATGTGCACATACATATACATTTAAATGCATATGCACACATGAACACACACTTGCAGGGGTGATGGGATCGCTGGGAGACAGGGAGGTTAAAGCCCCTCTCCCACAATCCCAATTGGGATCACTGCTTCCCTGCCACCATTAGTGGTTGGGAAGCAACGATCCTGACTACTTCTGGGTCACTGAGAGAGGGGAGGCTAAAGCCTCCTCCCATCCCTCCAACAATCCCAGCTGCATTGGGGCTGCTATGAGCAGTGCAAGAAGCGCAGTCTTTTCCATGCTGGGCTGATCAGATGGGCTGCACAGAGAAGTCTGTGGGGCTTCCTTGGAGTTGCGGGCTGCAGAGGGAGCAGCTGAGGGCCGTGGGTTGCCCACCCCTGGATTAGGCTATTAATATAGAAGTTGCACATTTACAGAATAATTTGCAAAGCTGGCAATGACCTATCTTCCAATATGTTATTTACAGCAGGAAATACAAGAAACCTCTTTAATCATCTTATTTGGCTTTTTTTTAACAAGAAAAACTAAAGGTGGAACAGACTATTCATTTAAAAAAATCCAATCTTTCAAGTAATTTTGGCAGAAGACCCAAAGAAGCTAAGATTAGCCAGGTAAATTGTTTGTCATGGTTTTGCTGTGATATTTTTGAATTTGTATATGATCCCAGCTAAACTTTCTAAATGTGGCAAGATCTACTTTTTCTACTTTCAAATTGTGGATATTTGTTTCACATTGCAGATCATATGCAATGTATTCAAGATTAATTGTAGCTGAGATTATTGTGGCCAGTTTGATCAATGGCTCAGATCAGATATAGCAAGGACTATTAGATATTCCAGTGTCAAAGTCTGCCAAATCTATTATTCTAATAAGCATCAGATAGATGTGATAAACAGCCTTTTGGGAAAGGAGAAGAGTTACAATGTGTGTAAAAACACTACTAAAGCCTTTCTTTTACTAATTATGATCATTGGCTCTGTACCAGACTCAGAACACAGAGTTATTGGAGAAAATAATCCCTCACTTTAAGAAATACATCTGTGTCACTACTGAGTCACAAGCTGGCAGCTTGAGAAAACAACAGATCCCAACCCCTAGCAAATGAATATTCCCACCCCCAAACAGTATTTTGCCATGGGAGCATCTCCATACGTCCAATCGTGATGGCAATCACAGGGTTGCTGCCCAGGCAACTCCCCATAATGTCTAAGTAGCCTGCCTACACTCTACATTATTAGCTGCTGCTGGGAGGAGGGCACAGCATGCCACTCATTCCCTCAACGACACATTACTGGGAGAGCAAAGGGACCCTGAAACGAGGTTGCTTTTTTGGCGACAATCCCATGATGGCTGCCATGTCTCTTCAGGCTTCCAGATGTCAGTTTACCCAGGAATGGTAGCCACAAACCAGGAAACAGAACAGGAAGTGCTTCATAGAAGAGCTTCCTGTTATTACAGGGAGCTTGGAGTTACCATCTACTGGCTTAATGCTATGGCTGCTCCCCTTTCAATGGTGATCTTGCTGGTATGCTCAGAACAGCAGCAATCAGCAAAGAGATTATTGATTCCCAGGGTGGCCATATGTCTTACGTGACAGAGTAACAGTCCTTATTTGAAGATCTGTCAAGAGGACAGTCCTCCATTTCAAAGTGTCTCTATGTGAAGGGCTGTCCAGTCCAAGTCTGGTATAAAGATAAAGAACCATCAGAAGGAAGAGCTGGGCCTCGAAGGTGCCCAGCAGAAGCACCTAAGCAGAAGAGTGAGCGAGGCGCACATGATGTGATATATTGCATTTCTAAATTTGCATGAATTCCAACCTTCCTTAAGCTGGACTACAGGTCCCACCATCCCTAGATAGCATGCTGGCTGGTGATGATCAGAGTTGTGATCCAACACATCTGGAGGGTGCCAGATTGGGGAAGGCTCATCTGTACATACAAATTAGCATATGTCCATTTTATGAGCCCTCTTTGGTCTTCTTTTTTGGTGACACTTTTGTGTGTGTGTGTGTGTGTGTGTGTATGTGTGTGTGTATGTGTGTGTGTGTGGGGGGCACATGTGGCCACCCTACTGATACTTCTGTCTGGCATGTCGCTGTGTTGGTCACCCACAAAAGTAAAGAAAGCTAATATCGGTCAGTGCCCTAGGAATTGGATGGTTTCAGTCTGTCTGAGCTACCAGATGATGCCACTGAGGCTCTGTAGACTTCCCCACCACACTGTGGTAGTGAAGTACATTCTTTGGGGAAATGGCCGTGGTGTGCTTCATCCCCATATCAGTTTATCCAGCATTGCTGGCCCAGGAACAACTAGAGATGGCATGAAGCCATCTTGAACGTCACTCCAAAGCAAAACAGGACTCACTGTTTTATCCGAACCTCAGCAAAGCTTTCATTTGCTTTCCCCACTACCAGCCACAAGAGAGGAAGCCTTTTTGTTCTCATACTTTCTGTCCAAAGGCAAGCACCGAGCAGGGGCAGGATGGTTGTCCTTATAGGAGACCACCTGCAGGTCTCGTGAACTTTCACAGCTAGAGCTCTCTGAGTGGTTAGCAGGCATCTGCAGAAGGAGGGGAAATAGTTATCGGGAGCCAAGGGGAATGAAAGACGTCAAGGTGATTCAAACAAGACCCAAATGACAGTACACAACGTGCTCATTAGGGTGAATAGCAAGTGTGGAAGTGCCACCACATGGATGTGAGGTGTGCAGGTCCGTGCGCACAGGCATGTTGAGCTGCTGGCCCATGCCTCTTTGGTTTTCGGTTCTGTTCTAAAGCCCACAGGATATAGATAAGGAAGTGACTGGCTGGGCAATTCATTTCAAAGACTGAGCAAACCACTGACGTACTGGAGACACACTAGAGATCATTTGGATTTATTTCAGTTTCCTTGCTACATACCCTGTCACATCTGTGTGCGTGTGTGTGTGTGTGTGTGTGTGAGAGAGAGAGAGAGAGAGAGAGAGAGAGAGGGAGGGAGACTCAAGGAAGACCAGACTACATAAAAGGTGCATGGCATGGGTTGCCTATTGCTTCACACTCCTTCTCCTCTTCCTGCTCTGCCCCATATAGTTTGGAGGGAACCTCCTATAAGAAGTCACCATCTTTGAAATATGTTGCTCAGGAAGAGAAAGCGTTGACAGCATCCCATCCGTTGCCCCAAACATCGCCTCCTTTACTCATATGCACCATTGCCCTATCGCCTAAAGGGCTCCTGGTGGGGGCAGTACGGGGAACCGCACCTGCTGTGCATGCATAAGGTCCCAGATTCGATGCCCGGCATCTCCAGCAGGGCTGGAAAGACTCCGGCCTGAAACTCTGGAGAGCCACTGCCAGTCAGTGTTGACAATACTGGGCTAAACAGGCCAAGGGTCAGATTCAGTACAGGGCAGCTTCCTGTGTTCCTATTCCTATGCTGGAGAGTCACAGAGCCTCCTTTAGCTATAGACATTTAGGGGCATCTTTCTTCCATTCACAAACAGAAAGAACTCCCTCATTGCCCTAAGCTTATTTCGCTGTCACCTCTTGAATGACGAGCTTTCAGAGTGTCTTTGGAAATGATCTAAGCCAGGGGTCCCCAACCCCCGGGCCGCGGACCGGTAGCGGTCCGTGGCCTGTTAGGAACCGGGCCGTAGGGGTGTGCGAAACCCCCTTACCTTGGGTTGGCGGGGGTCGGCGGGGGGGCGATCTGTCCCTCCCCCCCAGAATCCTTGCCGGCCCTGGCCTGCTCTGCTCCGTGGCGAGTCCGCAGAGCTGCCAGCCAGCTCCAGCCGCTGGCGGACTTCCGGCCGCTGGGACGCAAATGGCATCCGCATAGTGGACACCATTTGCATCCCAGCGGCCGGAAGTCCGCCAACAAAACCATCCCCCCCCCGGTCCGTGGAAAAAATGTCTTCCACAAAACCGGTCCCTGGTGCCAAAAAGGTTGGGGACTGCTGATCTAAGCCATGAGAGGTCCACCAAGGAGCCAAGAAGGCTGGGGAGATGGGAGAGAGGTGCAGTAGGCAGAATGAAGCACCTGCCTCAGGCAGCTGGTTTGGGATGTCATGCAAGGGCAGCAAATTGCTTGTAATTTACATGTATTATTGTATTTGTACTGCCAGGGAGGGGGAAAGGCGCTTGTGGGGTTTTCTGCCTCAGTTGCCAAAATAACTTGACCAGCCCTAGAGACTATGTTCCCAGTGGTGCAACTAGGTAATTTTGGACCCTGGTCATAATGGTCTTAAAGGGGGCATCCTTTAGATTCCCCCCCCACCAAGCTGGGCAACTCTGATAAACAAAGAGAGTTTCTGAGCATGTGCAGAATTTCATGTTTTAAACAGAATTTCATCATGGCACCAGCATGGCTACAGGAATAAAATTAGGTTCTCTTCTGCTGTCCTGATACTAAAAATATTCACTTGGGACTAAGTACCATTGTAGAAGGAGATAATAAATGTTTAAAGTAAAAATAGTAAAACGAGCATCCCTGTTTGCCACTGCCCTTATCATCTGCCCCTCTGAGGGTGATCTTGGGGGGAGGGGGGCTGAGCTCTGCGGCCTGGACTTCAGTCCCAAGGGCAAGGGATGCCATTGGCTGCTCTGCTTTGCCTCTGGCAATGAAACGCCGTGGGCTGGCCCTGGGTGGAGTGAGAAGTTTGAGCGAGAGAAAGAGGGAGAAAAGAAGGTAGAGGTGTATGAATAAGGGTGGGAGGTGAAAGGGAAATTACCACCACAAGGATTGCCAGGGAAAAAGAGGGGGAAGCCAGCCAGAGGAGGCCAGCTTGGGGGGAGTGGCTATGCAAAGAAGCGCAGAGAAACTCAATAGACTTGGCCCAATTTTTTGCTCCAGCAATTCCCAATGTGGAGCAGCAACCCAGCCCTATCTACACGGAGACGCTTTCTGAGGCGATTCCATTTAAATCCAAATTTTCATGAAATTGGGTTTGCGCTTCCTGTGGCAAACATAGCCAGTATACATGGTATGCACATGGTGTATACATTTTTCAGAAACCCACTTTCACAGAGCAAACTGCACCTGAAACCACATTAGTTGGGGGGGGGGAGTCCTGTGAGTAGAACTGAATGTCATCAACTGCGGGGCAGCGAATGAGTGGAGGCTTGCTCCATGCCTCTCTCCTCGCTCCCTGACTCAGTGAAGTGCAATGGAAGACAATGAGTTACTTCTGAGTAGACATGGTTAGCCAACACCTCTCCTCATGTCCACCCTTTCATGATGCAACTTCCCCTTCCCACCTATCAGTGCTGCTCCCCACAGCTGGCACTGAAGCCAACTGAGGTCACAGACTCCCAAACCACATTGTGACAGGGAAATCTGGCGCAAAACAGCTTTGCAAAGAAGCAGCTTTTCGGGCAGAAAAATGCGCAGTTGATGCGGAGTGGGGCTTATGTCATCTGCCATGATCGTCTGTGAGACGCAGTAGAACCGGAGTCAACCCCCCACGGAGATGGGCCCCAGTCCTCTTGAAGCTCAAAAGCCGAAGCTGGAAGACAGGCTGGGTGCTGTTCAGCATTCCCCACAGCCTCTCCCTTCTTCCCTGCCACCGCAATGCCCCCTAGCACCTGTTACACTTTGGATGCTGTGGGAGGGCAAGGAGGAGGAGGGTATTGGAGGCAAACAGGACAAGGACTAGGGCCTTGCACATGAGCCTCCCTCTCCCAACAGCCACAACGTGAATCATCCTGGCGGAAACACCTGCTGCCTACCAGGAAAAGCATCCTCCTCACGAGGCCAGCTGGCTAGAGCGGGTGCCTCCAATTATTTGCACAGTGCCAGCGCTGAGCAAACTTGCTAACTAAAGGGGGTGAGAAGCGGAAGAGCTCATTATGAAATGGCAGCCTCCCACCTGGCCACCCACCTGCCTCATCTGTTGCCTCCGGCTCCGGGAGCAGAACTCATTGCTCTTCCCAGTGGCAACAGACAAATCATTCCTAAGTCCTTGGTCCCGGAGGAGGAGGAGGCAAATCCTGCCCCCCTCACCTTGGGCTGTGGTTCTGGCTCCCAGCCTTCACCAGCTTTCCCCGCTCTGTATGACTATGACAAAGGCACCACCTGCTCCAGCTCCCCCTCCCCTCTTCTTTGTGGCATCTCAGGGGGTGCCTCTGGTGCCAAACGCTGCGGCCTCTTACCTTCTGCGCACGCTGCTCCTTGCCCTTCTTCATGGTGGAGTCGCGTTGCTATGCACTCCCTCCCCAGCGTTTGCACTCTCTCACTCTTCCACTTGTTCTGGAGATGGTCTCTGTCTCTACAGCAGTGGGGAAGAGGAGCGTCCCCCCCAAATAAATAAATGAGCAGATCCACAGATTAAAAATGAGATCCACAGATCGCCTTCCGATTCTCTTTTCTGCCCCTTTCCTGGATGGCTGCTTGGCTGAGCGTTAACTGGCACAGTGAGAAGGGATGTTAACAACACTATCTGGAAGGAGGCAGACCGAGAGAGAGAGAGAGAGAGAGAGAGAGAGAGAGAGCGCTGCTGGGGAGGGCTAGGAGCAGCGCAGACTGGCTGGCACACACAGGTTTGCTTTGAATTAGATGGAAACGGCAGTCTGACGAGCAGCAAGTGAGGAGTGGGCCAGTGGCTGTACCCTAGGGGCAGGATTCCTGGAGCATGGCTGTGCGGATGGCTAGTAGCCAGGTCTGCTCATGTTCGGAAGCACAATGCCTCGGAATATCAGTTCCTGGGGTAGCAACAGTCTGCCTTTATGTCCTGCTTATGGGCTTTCCAGAGTCATGAAACTAGGCATGTACGGATTTTGTTAAATCCATTCCATCTGTGTTTCATGGATTGTCAGGCATCTTTTGTTCCATCATCCACTCACTGACGGGATTGGATTTTTAAAATTTTATTTATTTTAGGAATGTATGAGAACTTCATTCCTGCTTGCATATGCACATTGGAGCTAACACACCTTAACACTAGGGTGCACTTCTGAAAATTCCCCCCAAAAGTTTTTTAAAAAATGGTCTGTGAGTCTGTGGAATCTGTGTGACTCAGAAAAAGCCAGTCTGCTGCAGGATCTGCAGGTCGGATGCATAGAAATCCAAATTTATTTATTTATTTATTTATTTCCTGCCTGTTTTCCTCCTTAAGGAACCCAATGCGGTATACAGAATCTTCCTCCTCTCCATTTTATCCTCACAACAACAACCCCGTGAGGTAGGTTGGACTGAGAGTCTGTGACTGGCCCAAAGTCACCCAGGGAGCTTCCATGGCCAAGTGGGGACTAGAACCCGGATCTCCCGACTCCCAGTCCAACACTCTAGCCGCTACACCACACCAGCTTTTATCTGAATCCCTTGCAGATTTCTCTGACATGAAACACGAAGCTGGACTAGATTCGGCTTGGTCTGTTCCTGAAAGGCTCTCCTTATGTTCTTAGTTCACCATCACAGGGGTTTCCCCACACCAGTGCAGTGTTCAAGAGATCGCTTGCTCTTCAAAACTGCAATGACCTACACGTTGAATGGATTTAGGAGTGGGGGTGCTGGAGAATTCTGTTTGGTCCTCAGTTTTAAGCGAACTTATCGAATTCAGACTTCCCTGATGAATATGTGGACCGGCATACAGTTATCCTTCTGTTTGCACACTTCATCACATTTTGTGATGCAGTTCTTGGCTCCAAAAGGTGCATTTTAGAAGAGATGTAGACAAAAATGAGTATTCTAGGGGGAAATGCATACCATTGGAATGTATGTGCGCTGTAGGGGGCAGAATCCAGTGGCAGAATCCAGTGCCCATGTGCAGTCAGCCCCCCTGATTCTGTTCTGCAAGCGGCACCCACCGCTTGCAGAACAGAAGTTTAGTGCTTCCAGGGACATTCCAATGCAAGTGGAACTGCTTGTTTCTGGAACAGAGCAGACTGGCGGAGCTCACGTAAGGGAGCTCTGCTGCCCTGCCCTGTTCCAGATAGGGTTGGTGGAGAATTTCTCCACGAATCTTCGGGAGGCCGAGTGCCAATGCATTCGCCCCCCCGAAAGTGTTGGGGAAATTCTCCGCCGGCCCCCCGCCCCCCCCGGGATGGGACTTACCTTCGGCGAATGTCCCTCACGGCAGCGGGTCCCGGCGGCGGTTCGGTGGCGGTTCAGTGGGGGCGGGGGCGGCAGCTGGTCTCCCGACTGGCTGCCACCGCCGCCATTGCAAAAAAAAAAAAGTAAAGTAAAAAAACAACAACACACACCCGTGATAGGCTATGTAACGATTTACGTAGCCTATCACGGCTAGATTTCCAAAGTCAGCAGTGATAGGCTACGTAAATCGTCACGTAGCCTATCACGGCTGACTTTAGAAGAAAAAAAAAAAAGCGCGTACGCAAATGGCAGCTCCCATGGGGCGCTGCCATTTGCGTTCCTTATTTTGGCATGTCTAGTCTACGTAAAGATTTACGTAGACTACGGCGAAAATAAGGGAACTAAAGATTTTAGGTAGCGTGGACAAACCATAAAGGCCGTTCATGCAAACAAAAGGAAAGTCAATGAGTTTTTGTGAATGGGCACATTTGCAGATGCAAGGTTCTTTCAAAGTATTGTCTTTTCCACATGTAATTTGCAGAAATATCACTTCCCTTATGAGCGAATCCTGGTTTATTACTGAGCACTCACCTTAAATAAATGAGTGGACACTATCTGCAGTCATTCTAGGACACATCTACACTGCAGCTGTCCTCATCTCAACCCAGGGAGGTATAGTTTCCTTTGCTTACAGCATGTTTGTACCTTATTATCTGTTGCTTCCCTGTCCCTGTTTTACTTTTCTCTGAGGCTGTGTAAGGTTAGACCCACAGAACTGATAGCAGGTTTTCTTGTCCATCATCCTTTAAGATCGATGTGAATGTACTAGATATAATCTCACCTTAGCTGTGATCTTCTGCACTCCTTTGCCCCCAGAAACAATTGTTGTTGTTCAGTCATTAAGTCGTGTCCGACTCTTCATGACCCCATGGACCATAGCACGCCAGGCCTTCCTGTCCTCCGCTCTCCCCCGGAGTGTGCTCAAGTTCATATTCATTGCATCGGTGATGCTATCCAGCCATCTCATCCTCTGCCGTCCCCTTCTCCTTTTGCCTTCAGTCTTTCCCAGCATCAGGGTCTTTTCCAGGGAGTTTTCTCTTCGCATTAGGTGGCCAAAATATTTGAGCTTCAGCTTCAGTATCTGTCCTTCCAATGAGCACAATAGCAGCCTAAAAGGGAGGAAATACAAGCAAGCAAGAAGTGAGACAATTTCCATCAACATCCAGAGGTCCAGTTGAGATCTTTTGTATGCCAATATTATCATTATTATCTATGATTTAGACTCTCAGTGGACTTTCCCCTTTGCAAGGGTGAGGGACCTATTAAAATGGTTTGCCCTTGGTGGCTAATGAATTCTGATGGATTCCAGAGGGCTCTGGGGGATTTTCCTGCTGGTATGGTTGGTGCTCCTGTTGAAGCCCAGGTCTGTGAATGTAGAGATGACTCGGGCAGTTGACATGATTGTGCCCAAATGCTCTCTCCCTCTGAACAGAGCCCGGCCATCTCCTTAGGATACACCTGAGCTGAGGGCAATTAAGCAAGAAGGAACATGGCTAGAACATAGGTGGAGGAAAACTCATGCTGACTGAACACAGGTTAGAGCTCACTATTGAGTCTACTTTGTGGCAGTGATGGTGGCAAGAAGGGAGTTCTTTTCCACCACCATTGCATCTTCTCAGTGTCATCCAGTGGAGCTTTTCCAAGTAGTTCGTGGCCTGCTACAATCTGTTCCAGGGAGAGAAACGGTGGAATCTTAGGTAGCACGCTGTGACGAGTTTGCACAGCACTTTGAAGCTAAAGTTGCTCAAATCCGTCAGGAATTGGACACCACAATTAATGCAGTTCCATTTGTAGAGGTGTCCGGAGCACTGTCCAGTCCAGTTTTATTGGATGAGTTTCAGTTATTGAGGCTCGAGGATGCTAGGTTACGTTTGAGAGTGTACCTCCAGATCTGAATGCCCTGAGGGGCTTTTTTTCACAGCGGCAATAGAAATGGCTGGGGCAGAGTGGAATACCTTTCTAGCATTTAGAATGCTAGAAAGAAATTTAGAAATTTAGAGCCAGTGTGGTGTAGTGGCAACAGTGTTGGACTGGGAGCTGGGAGATCCGGGTTCTAGTCCCCACTCGGCCATGGAAGCTCACTGGGTGACTTTGGGCCAGTCACACACTCTCAGCCCAACCTACCTCACAGGGTTGTTGTTGTGAGGATAAAATGGAGAGGAGGAGGAGGATAATGTAAGCCGCCTTGGGTTCCTTGCAAGAGGAAAAAAGGCGGGATATAAATGCAATAATAAATAATAAATAAATAAATTTACCGAGTCCTGTAGCAGCCTTCCTCAACCTGGTGCCCTCTAGATATTTTGGACTACGACTCCCTGACCATTGCCTATGCTGACTGGGGCTGATGGTAGTGCTATAGTAATTGCCTGGTTTGAGAACAGAATGCTTGCCACGCCCTATAAAACACCTGCAGTTCTGTTGCTAGTTGCAGCAGTAGAAAGCACCTTTTCGAGCTCTCTCCAAGCCTTCCATCCGAGTGTCTAACGGTTGCTAGACCTTATCAGCCCCAACTCCTTGACACAGGTTCTGTGTCCTGCCTCACACCTATCTATTCATCTGGACTGCTTCTGGATGGCTGCGAGTCATTGGTGCTCTTCTGCTGTAAGTTACGAGCAGCATCGCAATTTATTTCCAAGGCTGCGGAGGTATTGCACTTTTTCTGTGCATCCCTCCCTCTGTGTTCCATCCCAACCTGCTGCAGCTAAGGCATAGTTGCTATTGGTGGGGACGAGGAGAGCCCAATTCACCTGAGCAGACATTTGAAGCTCAGCACGCGTAGCCATCACAGTGGGCGCCATTTATTTCACACCGCATCGGTGGAGGCTGGTGGCTCTGATGCCAGTGGGGTGGTGAATCCCCTCTGGGTTTCAGTCCGAACCAGGCAGAACGCTAAAGCAGCTATCCAAGGTGCTATGCACTGAAACCCGGAGTGGATTCACCACCCCACTGGCATCAGAGCCACCAGCCTCCACCACACGGTCCACACCACGTTCCTAGTTTGGAAGCACCGATATTCTCAGCCGTTGCTTCCTTTTCGGTTTCCCTTCTCTCTGCCGCCAGCGAATCAGACTCAGATATCTCAGGCTACTTTTCCAGAAGCACCACTCTGTGAAACATTGGGTGGACTCACAAATCCTAAAGGCTGTCTCACCGTCTACTGGTCTCACTTTAAAGACGGCAAGCAATCTGCTCCTATTCGCTAACTTCCAAATAAGCATAATAGAGCTGGGCTAGGGATGTACGAAACACCTACCTGGCTCCGCGCCGGGCAATCCACGGGGGGGGGAGGCACTCCGTCCCCCCCCCCAGAATCCTCGACGGGGGGAAGGCGATCTGGTCCTCCCCCCTGGAATCCTGCCCGGCTGGCGGCTCTGCGGCTTGCCAGCCACTCTCAGCCAGACATCCAGCCACTGGGCAGCCCTGCAGGGATGCAAATGGCGGCTGTCGTAGCTGCCGCCATTTGCATCCCTGTATTGAGCCGTGATAGGCTACGTAAATATTTACGTAGCCTATCACGGCAGGGGGGAAACCCCCAGCGTACGCAAATGGCGGTAGCTGCCCCCATTTGCGTACACTGGGGATTTCCCCCCCCTGCCGTGATAGGCTATGTAAATACTTACGTAGCCTATCACGGCCTCTGCAGGGACGCAAGTGGAATGGCGAAGTGAAGACGAAGTGAATGGCGGCCGCAGGACGGCCGCCATTCGCAAAGCAGCACAGACGGGAGCAGGTAAGTGCTCCATTTCGCGCGCCTTTCGTGGGTTGGGGGCAGCAGGGACTTCGTCCCATGCACCTTTCGTGGGGGGGGCAGGGGCTTCATTCCGCGATGGATTTCGGGGGGCCGAATGCACTGGCATTCGACCTCACCGAGATCCGTCGCGGAATTCTCTGACATCCCTATGCTGGGCTAGGACCAAGCGTGAGCCATCGAAAAACATGGATATGGAATAAATATGCAGCAGCGGAACAGAAATACAGTGACTCCCTGGGTTTGACCAGGCAGCTCCTGCATGCTGTTCAGTGTACAACTATAAATGTTTTCAATCAACATGAAACAGGCCCTTATTTTGCTCCACAGTTATCGCAGGGATTTCAGGTTTTTCTTTTGTCTTCCCCCATTTTTCTTTCTCTCCTGCCTGTTTCTTGCTAACTGGCTTGATGCGCCTCTAGTTCTGCAGTGCCGTCACACACACCCCTGCCCCCACCTCTAAACAGATTCACACTGCGCTGTGTCCCAGATTAGGGAAGTGTTCTAGGGGCTCAGGAGTCACCACAGCACTTGTCTTTTGAGCCAGTGCCTGATATCCTTGCTCCCCCTACTGGCAAAAGCATGACAGAAACATGATTACATGGATGCGCATGTCGATTCCTCACCTTGCCGCTCCTCCAAGGGAAATATAATTAATTGAGGGCCGTTTGAAGCTCAGCTGCTGCTCCTCCAAGGGAAATATAATTAATGGAAGGGTTACATTTTGTGGAAACAAGAATACGTAAGCTAGTCAAGCAGGCACCTTGGTGTTTGGTGGGAGGGATAAGAGGCAAAGCCCCAACCTGGTTTTAATTTGCAAAAACCGTGGTGCTGGTACTCTGTCTGGAAGCTTCAGCTTCCAACCCATCATCCTCACCTTAACCTCAAATACATGGCTGGCATGTGGGGAGAAAAAGGCACTCCGCAGATGTTCATTGGCGTTCCTGAGTCTGGGGGTGCGAAGAAAAAAGGCCAGCAACCAGCTGAGGAGGAAGATGGAGGCCTAACTGCCCTGTGTTGACACTTGGCTTTGGATCCAACTCCACTGAGTCCTGGCATAAATTAAGTAACTGAGATGTCTCAGTTCAATGGGCTGAATATACATCGTGAAGGGAGGGAGGGGTCATTTGGGGTGAAAGCTGGTGATGTGCAATTAAGGAGAGATGTAGAAAGGGAAAGCAGAGAAATGTCCAAGCCATGAGCGTTCTCTCAAAGATCAAGAGGAGTCTCTTCACCCAAATGTTCATCAAAGGCAAAAGGCACATGCTGCTGCATTCAGAATGAATTGTGCGCACGAGTAAAAGTGTGTGTGTGCGTGTGTGTGCGTGCTTCTTTAACCTGGAGTGTCTCTGTCTGAAAGTGCTTCATTCTGAATGTTGGCAGACAGCAGGCATTTTTGTAAAGGAAGTGTAGCAACCAATAGCACATTTAGGTAATTGTGGATGCAGAACTAATGGTCCTGTGCTGTGCTCACCCTGCTTGAGAGGGTCACGAGTATTATGTCACTTACTTCAGGATGTGGTAAGCTGGACCTGCTGCCTTTGAAGGCCTTCCAGCTCGGACTTCTGCACCAAAGTTCTGCCCTGACTGCACCAGGGGGACCAGGAGTGAGTGAATGAGGCTGACAGAAGCATATACATAGGGGATGACATAGGACAGGGGTGGGGAACCTCAAGCCCAGGGGCCAAATGCAGCCCTCTTTGGTCGCAACACAGCCCGCTGGCGTTCTCCAGATGGCCATCCCCTGGCCCTACCCCTTTCCCACAACTACTGATTGTTTGGTGGTTTCTTGGCTTTTGTGCAGTTTTTTTTGCCATTGCGGCAGTTGAAATGCCCCTCCTAAAGCTGAGTTACTGGCAGTGAGAGCTTTAAGTTACATTATGTTGGGGGGGGGGTATTTTTGGCCCCACTCCTTTTGCCTTTAGCCCCATCCATCACTGGAATGTGGCCCCCAAGAGTGTCTTGGAAATTGAATTTGCTCCTCAGTCTGAAAGGGGTTCCCCACCCCTGGCAAAAGAACATATAGGTAGGGGATGGCATAGGGCCTTCTCTGCTGTGTTATCCCAGTTGTAGAATGCCCTCCCCTTGGAGGCCTGATTGGCACATACATTGGTTTCATTTTGGCACCAAGTAAAAACATGGCTTTGAAGGCTAAATGCATTCCCTAAAGTAGCACACTGTTTTAACTGTTTTATTGTTTTAGATTTTAATTGGTATTAGCTTGTTTAATGATTTAATATGTTTTTAGCTGTTATTGTTTTATACTGTTCAAATTGATTTTATCTGTATGCCACCCTGAGATCTTAATGATACAGGGCATGATACAAATGTTTTAAATAAATAAATAATAAAAATAGGGGCATATACATAAAAGGTGATAACTATAAATAAATGATGGTGATGATGATAATGATTATCATAATAAGCCAGGAATTATCATTCACAGGGCTCAGAATTTTTCCCACACACTCTCTGGTAGTCCTGGTTTCCCTGATGAAAGGAGCCTTTGACAGAAAGAGTCAGTGCTCATTGGTAAAGCACATGTTTTGTATGAATGTGGTCCCAAGTTCAGTCCACAGCAGCTCCAGCTTTTTTTTTTTTTTAAGATACTACAGCAAGGCTGGGAAGAACCTCTCTCTGAGACTCAGGAGAGCTGCGGCCAGTCAGAGCAGACAATACTGGCCTACATCGTAGCTACTGTCTCAGGAGAAGAATTCATCTACCTGCCTGCACGTTTTCAAAATATTATTGCAAACTTGAGGACTAGAAAGCTGAAATCAAAATGATTCCCCAGAGCTACAAATGCCTGCACACTTCTGGAACTGTGAAAAATAAAAAAGGAACAGCTCTGACTTAAATCATCCTTCTCAACTTTTGGGTTCAGTGCCAACCACTGGACACTGCCTTGTGAGAGCATCCTTAATTCTTTGAAGTGGAACAAATCAGGAAATGATGCCAGCAAAGAGCTGATCCCAAACCAAATCCGCACTTGCCTGGGCACATTTGAACTCATTGTCAGTTCAAGGCAAAGTGGAATCTCTCAAATAAGCTCCCGAAAGCTCACACATGTGGAAAGATGACTCCAGGCGAAACTCACCTGAGCCCATTTCATGTCTGAGCGGGGGGGGGGGGGGGCTGAAGGCACTTTTATTACTGCTTCTCGTCATCACCTGCTCCCTGTGCACACACACTTTGCGGGAACCACCAGGACCAGCCTGCAGTTGCATGGACTTTTACCCTGCTGTGCAAACAGGGAGAAGCCTGATAGAGTTTCAGTTGGAAGTTCATCCTCTCAATTTATGGCAGGAGTTGCCATTGAGCTGATGAATGTACATTCTCTGTTAGCTCTCTCAAGTTATTCCCATCTCCCTTTTCATGTCTTTTCAGTCTTGAGTTAGCTCTATCTAACTTAGAGTTAGATCCATGCTGGATCACTGGAGCTCAGAATATGCCGGCCTTTCCTTCCCTCACCTCCCAGTATTGTTATATCACAAACATTTGAGTGGTGTGTGGGTGGATGCGTGAGCACGCTTTCCACACCCCCATTGACACTTGCACATACATCATCTGACACATATACAACGACAGGCATTTTCTATGAAAATTTTGCAATATGCTACATGCATATCTCACTATCTCCACTGGGAGAAAGCTGCAAGAATGGAGCAAAATTATAAAGTAGCAATAGGCAACTGGAGGTCTAGGGACCAAATATGCCACCAGCATAACAGTGATCTCAAAGACTAATTCTTCTCTCTCTCTCTTTCTCTCTCTCTCTCTCTCTCTCTCGTTCTCTCAAGTTGACTGCGACACAGACAAAGGGCTCCTTACCTACACTACCACCACCACCCTGACCCTTTGCAGCTAGGAATGGCGATGGGGCAGAATTTTGTTTGGTGCACATTTTAAAGCGAACCAACCTAACTGGCTTTTTACCAACTTCCTGGACTAACATGTGCATCAGAACACATTTATCCTTTGGACTGCGCATCTCTGAATTTCGCAATGCAGTTCTCGGCTTAGGGAGGGTTGCATACAAAAATCAATGCAAATCTTCATGGCTGGGTTTTTTTAAATCACAGACTGATGGGGAAATTGGATGGAATGGACTTATGTGACTGAACACATGCAAAGCTGACACAGAGCAGACATAGATTGATGTGTCCGTCTCTGTCCACAGTGGGAACAGCAACAGAGCTCCATCGACGTTTTTCTCATTTGCAGTATCGCTGCTCGCTCCTATGCACAAGCCCAGTCACAGGCGAATGGCAGTCATAAGCCAGCTCGCCTGGGCAGAGCCCAAAAGAAAGGGGCTCTGTTGATATTTATACAGGGAGGGAGTGGGTGTGTGACTGAAAGAGCCCTTTCCTTGTGCCTCAGCTTGTGTGGGGCCCTGGATGGGCCGAGCCAATGAAGCTGGGGCTCCAGGGCTTGCTCAGTTTAAAATATGGCTCCTGCTGTCAAAAGTTAGTTGGTGACCAGGGTCATGCAGCCTTTGAAGACATTGTTGGGTGGGGGCTCTTACTGGTAGAGCTCAGTCATGCAATGTCAGGGAAAACTGGGTTTTTATTTTTCCATTCCTGCCCCCCCCCCATTTTTCTCTCCCAAGCCTTCACATCTCTCAGAGAGGGCAGTAGAGATGGAGACAGGCTCATCCACAGACCATGAGAAAATACCTGGCCTGTTTCAGCAGCTTGATCTACAGGCGAAGCTTCTTCTTTTCTTTTCCTTTTTTTTTAAACACTTTGGCATCCCACCTTAATGTTTTTATTTTTATTTTATTTTCAATATGTATATAACAGGTGTTCTTCTTCCAACGAGCTCAGGGTGGCGTACAAGGCCAGAGGTCGTCCCATTTTATCTCCACAACAACCCTATGAGACAGGCTAGGCCAGGGGTAGACAACGTGGTGCCCTCGAGATGTTTTGGACAACAAGTCCCATAATTCCTTACCACTCACCATGCTGGCTGGGGCTGATGGGAGGTGGAGGCCAAAACACCTGTAGGGCCACAAGTTGCCCATCCCTGGGTTAGACTGAAAGGGAGTGTCTGACCAAGGATCATCCAGCAAGCTTTCCAAAACCCTAACTACTACACCATACTACTAAAGTCTTCAGGAAAAGCTGCACTTTCCAGTGGGGTACATGTTATGGCAGACCTAGTAGGGAGGATTCCCAGAGGCCAGACTTTTACCCCCCTTCCAGTGCTGGCTCCCTCCCTCTCCTTTTCAAGAGCCATGTCTAGGGGGAGGAAGAAAACAGCTTCTTACATGTTGTTTTTGTTATGTTACCACTGCCAGTTTTCAAAAAGGGGCCTGAGGTTAGAAAACCTGGTTTTCTCCTGGGTCTACCATTTCTCTCCCAAGGCATGGCTGCTCTTGCCACATAGAAGAAAGGCATTTGGGAGGAAAAGAGGGGATAAAGTAGGGATGGGCAACCTCAGGCCCAGGGGCCTGATCTGGCCTTCCTAGGGGCCAAATCCCACCCTCCTTGGTTCCCCAGATGGCCAGACCCTTTCCCTAACCACCAATCGTTGGGTAGCTTCTGGGCTTTTGGGCAGTTCCCCCCCATCCTAAAAGGTTGAAATGCCTCTCTTGAGACTTGGCGACTGCCTGGCAGTAAGAGCTTTAAGCTACAATAGGCTCGTGTTTTTGCTACACTTGGCCCCACCCTTTTTGCCTTTGGCCCTGCCCCCTTTGTCTTTGGCCCCACCCACAGCTGGAATGTGGACCCTGACAGCTTCTCTGAAATTGAATTCAGCTGTTGTGCTGAAAGAGGATCCCCACTCCTTGGATGAAGGAAGGCTCTAGGCTGTCGCCGGGATGTGGGCACAGGCTAGGCAGGCTGAATGGCAGTGAAGGCAACTGTGCGTGCCTTCACAAGTGAGTGCATTTTGTTACAGTCTGAGGGTCAGCTCACATACCCAGTTTCACCACATAAGGGGTGATTGCCATTTCCTGATCTCTCTCTCTCTCTCTCTCTCTCTCTCTCTTTTGAGTAGTTGGATTATTGCCTGATATGATATGAGAGATGCCCTTCTGGTATGAGTTTTGCTTTTGCTCAGATTAAACCAGCACTGATCAATTTTAGCAAGCCAGCCTAAGGTTGCCAGATCCTGGCCATCCCTGGGGCTACTCTGGAACTCTGCAGAGAGGAAGCAACTCCTGTGCTCTTCTGTATTAGCATAGCACCGCTGAAATCCACTTACTTTCCTCTGCTTGTGTGAATTTTGCGGGGCTTTCTGGGTCATGGCATTGGACATGGTGGATTCCCGCCCCCAATGAAGTAACTTCTCAATCTCCAGTAGCCAAATGCCACAGAGGACAAGGCTCATGCACCTTTAATGAGTGTGTGTGTGGGGGGGGGGGTGCTGTTGCACTCATGTCCTGCCTGTGGGTTTCCGTAGGCAGCTGTTTGGCCACCGTGTGAACAGAATGCTGGACTAGATGGACCCTTGGTCTGATCCAGCAGGGCTCTTCTTATGCCTTTATGAAATGTCAGTAGGTACTGCTTCTCATACCTGTAGCACTGTGAAATAACAACCCACACCTGCCCCAAATGGCCTCTCCAACATAACTAGCAAATGGTATCCTTGTCATCTTCTGGAATGGGTTGCCTGGTCTCCATCGGAGGGGTCTTAAGACTACTAGCATGGTCCCACTATATCTTAGTGCAGGCTTCCCCAAGCTGGTGTCCTCCAGGTGTTTTGGACGTCAACTCCCGTCAGCCCTAGCCAGCATGGCCAATGATGAGGAATGCTGGGAGGTATAGTCCACAACATCTGGATGGGGCCAGGCTGGGGAAGGATGTCCTGGGATGTATGGTAGGGTGGTAGTATTCTTAAGACCATTTAAGATGATGGAGACCTGGCAACCCATTTCAGAAGATGACAAGGATCCCCTGCATTTACTAGTAGAAAAGCTCAGGTTACAAAACAGTCCACAGGTGCTTATGTCCAATGTCATCTTCCTACATAAGACGCATGCAAGGTTGGATCTTGCTAGCATGTGATTACTCAATCACTGAATGAGACACTGGATTGGAAAGGAACTTCCATGGCATCCTCCTTTGTCTGCCCTCAAGTGACACACTGCCCTGATTCACATGATCAAAACAAGCCACTGGGGTTTATTTAAGTGACCATGAGCATCTCTACACCAGCTTAAAATCCTGCATTTAAAACAGGGCTTTCTGCTTCCATTTTAAATGCAGGATCACGCAGGACTCCCTTTACACATGCTTCCTTTCCCCCCTTATCTGAGTCTTCCCTATGTTTCATTATACAGCCACTAGATGGTGCTGTGGTCTAGCTCCTGTTATTATGGGCTTTCGTCTTTTCAGGAGGGAACTCAAGTGGAAATCAAGTGCTGTAATTTGATAGCTCATTATCTCTGATCTTTTAAAAAATGGAATAAAGGTCTCTTAGTGCGGGAGATGCCCTGGACGTTGACAACGTCATGTAAAGGGCCCACAAACTTCCATGAGTAACCAATCTCACTAGCAGGATAAAAGCTCTGTGTGAAGAAGCCCCATGGCTTCTTTAAATCAGTGGAGTGTGCTGGTACATGCCAGGCGCAACTTTTCGTGTCGCCCAAACCCAGGCGGCATGGCTTGTTTGAGGGGGAAATAATCCTCAAATAACCCATGGCTCAAACAAGCCATGCCGCCTGGATTCAGACAAGACAACAAGCCACGGCCAGTGGGCGATTAGGGAAATGCTGCCTGGCAAGTGCAGTCGACTGAAACAAGCCACCATGGCTTATGTAAGCCCTAGTGGCTTGTTTGATCATGAGAACCAGCTCCATGGCTACACGTGCCATCTGTGAGAAGTGCCACCTGCAAAGTTCATCCTGGTTTTCAGCAAAGAGAAGCTGGGTGAGTCACAGAGCAACTAAGCTAGAGCAACACAGAGGCAATGAGAGTGACCGAAATGCACCACTCCTGTTCTCTGAGCCATTTCCTTAGCAGTCCCAAAGGCACCAGTGCCAGCTGTCCTATGTGCTATCGCATGCCTTCATTCTCTGTTTGTTGTTCTTGGATGGGAGGCTTGTCAGCCTGTGGACAGCCATAAACCAAGATTAGAAGCCCAGAGTAAGCGATTGTTTATGGTTTGCTGGCCTTGGTCTTTGGCCCTAAGGAAGCAAACCCTTTCCTGCTCTTGCTTTCCTCAGCTGCCCCCAAGGGAAGATCACAACAGTCCTAAAGAGCTCCCTGTAGCAGGATTCAAGGCAAAGCAAAACTGACTTGGAGGTGCAAGATGGGTGCAAATTAAGAATGAAAAGAGCTTCTTCAGCAGGTGTGAAAGACATGGATCATTTAGGGAGTGGTGATTTTCTTTTCCAAATTTAGCATCTGGTGAAATTAACTGGGAGCAGGTTTAAAATAAACACAGGGAAACAGTGCAATGAACTTGTGGATGTCATTGCTGTGCACAGTTGGAACCCAACTTAACTCCAAGAAGGATTTCATAAAATTGTGGGATACAGTTTTATCAATCACTGTTAGTTTAATGGTCAGTAAGTTTATTGTTAAAGTAGTTCTATACCTAGATTCTGGAAGAGAGAGATTAAGCATTTTATAATAGCCCTGGTTTTTTCTTCATGATCTCTGCAGCTGGTGCTTGTTAGCTACTTAGGGCATAATCCTATGCATGTTTGGACAGAAAAAAAGGCCTACAAGTCCCAGTATTCCCCAGCCAGCCATACTAGCTGGGGAATGCTGAGAAGAATTGTAGGACTTTTTTTTCTGTCTAAACATGCATAGGATTGTGCCCTTACAGAGGTAGCATAGTAGGCTAGATGATCCACTTGTCTAATCCAGCCTGACTCTTTTTTATGTTCATACTATCAATCATAAGAAGGAATGATAGTGGTTGTTGTCTTAAAGCAAGATTCTCCATGTACCAACTCTCTACAGACTTATTCAGATCAAAACTGTGCTGCTGACAAAGAGCAGGAGAATAATGAAGATGCCAGCATGTCTCAATGCATAGTTTTATAAAACAAATAAGTGAGCCAAAAAGCACATAATAGGATTGATCCCCAGGTTTTCCCTAGCCCAGATGTGGTGGTTAGGCTAAACCTCAAACATAAGCAAAAAAAAAATATCCACCAATAGTCCCTATGGGGGAAAAATATGTTTCTTGGCTTCTAGCACAAGTGAAGCCCATTTTACAGATGGGAAAGAAAATGCAAGAGCTGAAGGTAAAAAAACCATTCCTGATTCCAATAGGCTACAAATGAGGCAACAGTTTAAAAATAATGCAAGCAACAATCAGACACACCAAATCCCTGAATTGTGTTATCAGAATTTAACTCAATAGACTAGGGCTGTAAGTCCAACAGGTTGCAATGGGATAATAAAAAGGGTTGTATGGAATTGCATCCTGTAACACAGGGCAGGTTAAGTTAGCTTACCATAAACTTTCACACACACAAACAAGGAGCCAAGCTCTTTATTTGGGGCATAAAGTTCAAAAAGAAAAGAATCAAGTCAGATAAAGAGCCATTGCTCAAAGAAACATCAGCTTCAAGTCCATCAAAATGTTAGTAGTAAGGCTGTTAATGGGATCAGCCTGGCTAAGAGTGCCTTTCCAAACCTGCTACAGCCAAGTAAGAATATGTTGGGGAAGGTCGTGCCTGGAAGCAGCTGATAGGGACATGTTGTTTTTAAAAACCCAGACAGTCCTAAAGCATGCAGTACAATAACAGTTCCACCGGGATGGTATCAGGAGGAAAGATGTTACATAGGTGCAGTGACTGAGGA
This sequence comes from Heloderma suspectum, assembly GCF_057233095.1. Classification (NCBI taxonomy): domain Eukaryota; kingdom Metazoa; phylum Chordata; class Lepidosauria; order Squamata; family Helodermatidae; genus Heloderma; species Heloderma suspectum. The sequence continues at coordinate 266,607,760 of NC_139459.1, read as the reverse complement.
CCACTTTAGCTGGGAAGAATGCTACAAGAGCATCAACTCCCTCTTCCCCATCATCGACAATGGGACTAAAAGCACCCATCATCATTTGGGTGGTTAGCAGAAAGCCTGACTCAGGGACTGGAAGGGGTTGAACTCTCCCTGAAAGATCAGCTTGGGGGTGCTCCTTGATCCCACACCATCCCTGAATCTTCAGGTGGTGGCAAGGAGTGTGGTTTGTTTGCACAATTATGCTTGGTGTGCTGGTCTGACTTAGCAACAGTTATCCATGCCTTGGTGACATCATGTTTAGACTATTGCAATATGCTCTATGTGGGACTACCCTTGAAGAATGACAAAAAGCTTAAATCAGTGAAAAATGCAGCACCTAGGCTGCTAACCAGTGCATGGTTTCAGAACTATATTACACCTGTCCTGAAAGACCTGCACTGGTTGCCAATTGCTTTCCAGACTCAATTCAGGGTGCTGGTTTTAAGCTTTAAAGCTCTGAACTGTTTAGGACCTAGCTATGTAAGGGACCACCTGACTCACTATGAACCTGCCTGGGTATTATTTATTTTTGTATTTATTTACAATATTTATATACCGCTTGATATCTAGAACAGATTTCAGACCAGAAATAAAACAGCAAAAGAATAAAAAGAGTAAAACACCGTATTAAAATTATACTTGTTTAAAAACACAATACCAATAGAAACCACCGCTGGTCAATTAAGGAATGCCTCCTGGAACAGTGCTGTTTTCAGGAGGCACCAGAAACCACACCGTGTTGGTGCCTGCCTGACCACCAAGGGCAGGCAGTTCAAAAGAAAGGGGAACACCACACTGAAGGCTCTTCTCCTGGTGGACTCCAATTGGGCCATAGATAGATCCATGTGGAACCACCAGGAGCAAGCCCTCCGATGATGTCAGTGACTGGGCAGGTTGGTAAGGGAGAAGGCGCTCTCTCGGGTATCCTGGTTCCAAGTTGTTTAGGGCTTTGTATATGAGTACTAAAACCTTAAACCTGGCCCGGTAGTGAATAGGCAGCCAGTGCAGTTCCCCCAGCAAGGAGTTCCATGCTGGAAAGGGGCAGCTCCCAACAAGAGCTGAGCTGCTGTGTTCTGCACAAGCTCCAACTTCCGGAGCAGCCTTAAGGGCAGCCCCACATAGAGCGCATTGCAGTAATCCAGTCTTGAGGTTACTAGCGCCTGTACCACTGTGGCCAAGCTATCCCTGTCCAGGAGAGGCCATATTTGGCGAACCAGCCAAAGCTGGTAAAAGGCACTCTGAGCCGGCATGGCCACTTGGGCTTTCCAGAGACAGTGATGGATCTAGGAGTACCCCCAAACCACAGACCTGAACTTTCAGAGGGAGTGCAACTGCATCCAGAACAGGCAATGAGCCTGTCTCCCAGACTCGGGAACCACTCACCCACAGGGCTTCCATCTTGCCAGGATTCAGTTTCAGTTTACTGGCCCTCATCCAGCCCATTGCTGAGTTCAGGCACTGGTCCAGTACTTGCACAGCCTCTCCTGATTCAGATATCACAGGGAGATAGAGCTGTGTGTCATCTGCATACTGATGGCACTTGCCTCCAAATCCCCTAACGAATGCTCCCAGCGGCTTCATGTAGATGTTAAATAACATTCGGGACACGATGGTGCCCTGCGGAACCCTATAGCTCAACTGCCAAGGGGCCGAGGAACGGTCACCCAATGTTACTTTCTGAAATTGGCCCTGTAGGTAGGACTGGAACTACTGTAACACAGTGCCTCCAGTACCCATCCATCCCACAGAGTTGATCCAGGAGGATCCCATGGTCAATGGTATCAAAAGCCAATGAGAGACAGAGCCGGATTAACAGGGTTGCACTCCCCCTGTCCCTCTCTCGATGAAGGTCATCCATCAGGGCGACCAAGGCTGATTCAGACCCGTAACCAGAATAAAACCCAGACTGAAAAGGGTCTAGACAATCAGTATCCTCCAAGAGTGCCTGAAGTTGTTCCACCACTACCCTCTCCAGAACCTTCCCTAGAAAAGATCAGCAGGAGATGCCCTTTTGAGGGCCATTACTCACAGAAGGGCATCTGTTGGGAACATGTGAAAGGGCTTTCTCCTGTGTTACCCCCAAACTACAGAATGTGCTCCCTCAAAAATTAGGATTGGTTCCCACCCACTTGGCCTTGAGAAAGGGTGTGAAGATGCATCTTTTCAATTTCGCCTTTTAAAATGTGTAGTTTTAATGTTTTAACAGTTTTTAATGTTATTGTGTTTATTATTTTATTGTTTAAAGTTGTTGTATATACCATATATACTTTTGGGGCAGATAAGGTGGTATATAAACATTAATAACTAAAAATAAATCAGTAAACAAAGCACAATAGTCAAAAAAGTTGGACGAAGGAGACATGGTGTTGGCAGGTATCTGAATACCCAGTTCATATAGCATCCTATGACAGGGGTGTTGCATCGCTTTCAGTGCAAGGGACGGATTCCATTTTGGAAATGCTGCATTACAGTGGTCAGCAGGGACAAAGGCAAAAGTGGTGAGACCAAAATACAAAATGCCAGCATATTATGTAATTTAAAGATCTTACTGGCAGTAAGCCATAGGAGAGGCATTTCAGCCTTTTAGAACTGGAAATAAATTGTGCAAAAGCTGGGAAACCACCAAATGACTGGTTGTCAGGCGAAAGGGGGTGGGGCCAGCAGGAGGGCGCATGGCATGGGGAACCCAAGAAGGCCAGATTTGGCCCCCAGGCCTGATATTCTTGACGCTTATCCTATGAGAACAGGGCATACTTGTTTTCTTGTGACTAGGGATGTATAGACTGTGTAAAATCTGCTCTGTCTCTGTTTTGCGGATTATCAGGTGCCTTTTGTTCCGTTGTCCCATCACAGACCGATGTGAAAAAATCTTTTTCATCATGTGGAAAAATACGCAAATAATTGCGTAAGAGGTTTCAAAACAATTTATATAATTTACCTTAGTACGTAACATTTAGCATATTGTCCCCCATTCCATTCAACGTTTCCTTGGCAGAAACTTGTGTATTTTCCTACGAATAAATATGCGTACCTTTGGAAAAGTAAAACTCCACAGATTCTGCACGGCCTGAGGGAGTCGCTCCGCAGTGGATTCCACAGGTCAGATTCTTAGAAATCCTAGCTCATTTTAGTCCATCTCGAATTTCTCCAGCATCCCTATTTGTGACTACTGAGATATGTGATGTTGGCATGCCCTCTGCCTGTTAAAAATGCAGGCATGGCCTATCCAAGGCAATTCAGTGGATCAGGCCTTTGTTTGCTATTGTACAACCAACCATCAGTTCTTCCCTGCCTTGCCACCAAGAGATCATATCTGTTATTCTGCATGCCAAACATTTCCCTATATCTCCTTGTCCCCCAACTTCAAACTGAGGAATTGACAAACGCACCACTTTGTAGGAAGTGAGGGAAGAACAATAACAACAAATACCTAAAACATAACTTTTATTTTTAAAGAGGCTTTACAAAAAATTACTTTATATACAAAACCCCCAAACCTAAGCCATTGTAATGAAGAAATATAAACATCAGTGGTTTTGCCACTAAGTATTGCAGCCACTGGCACCAGGATGGAGTAGTTGGAGTAGTTCAGTACCTTATTATAAAGAGGGAAGAATGACTAGTTCAAAGCCAAATATATGTCAGAGGCAGGGGCTGAAATAATGTAGGTCTGACCAAGTCAGCTGTTGAAGATCTTCATTGGGGAGCAATTGGTGTCATCTACACCAATTACTTTGGCTTTCTAGATGAGAACATCGCATTTACTCCAAGTGATATTATGTGAGTATACTATATTCAAATAGGAGAAGGTAAGGAAAAGTCTCATAAAGCTTTCTGTCAAGGGAGGAAAAGTAGTGGAAAAACTAAAACAGAGTCCCTTCAACTTCCCCAGAATGTTATATTTTTATTTGCTCCTATTGGTGCACCAAATAAACAGGACATACATGCTCCAAGGTCCTTTCCGGTTACTACTGGGTCCTTAAAATAAGTCAGGAGGCAATAACAAACAAACCCCATGGTGGGCTAGATGGCAATCCCAACCATGTTCCTCAGCATCCCAAACATCAAGGACCTAGTAGGAGGAAATAGGACAGACACGAGTCTGCAACTTGCTGGGGTGCTGTCTCAAATTCTGTTGCTTGAGTCCTACCAGGAACAGGAAGTGAACCAGGGTCTATCGCTGGTGCTCGCTAAAACATACAACTCTATGATCCTGATTTGGCATAGATGGACTACTAAAATCACAAGAAAAAAATCTTAGCATTTGATCCTTGATATACTAAGAGACCACACTGTGCATAAGCCAACTACTGGACCCCTTTCCTTTATACTTTGTTGCCTGACTCAAGGCTTCCTGCTTCTTTCTTTATACCATAGGGTGGTCAGATGTCCTCTTTTACAGAAGGCAGTCCTCTATTTGAAGGGCTGTCTGGTCCACATCTGGTTTAAAGATAAAGAACCATAAGAAACCTTAAGAAGGGAGAGGAGGGACCTTGAAGTTGGCCGTCCACAGTGAGCTCCTTGGCAGCAGACTGAGCAGGCAGGCACAGAGGTTATCTGGTCACAGTCTCCATCACTATGGTGCAATGTATTCTGTTTCTATTTAAATTAGAGTATTTCTGAATGTGTGTCCATACATATAAATTAGCATATGCAATTTTGTGCAAACCTGTGTGCTCTTTTGCCCTCTTTTTTTTTTTTTTGTAATGTGTAACCAGCCACCCTACTTGTACACGGTCAGCTTTTAGCCCTCTCTGTTTTATCTTGCTCTTACCTATGTGGCTTGTCTATATAGACTTTCTGAATGATTTTAGCTCCTAGTGCTACAAATATCAACTGGAACTCAGGCCTGGCCACTGATATCTGACCTGAACCACCTTCTGTCATGGCTTGGGCCTGGCTTTGGGTAGCTGACCTGACAAACCCAGCCCTGGCTCATCCTTCTGACCCTGGGCATCGAGGCCGTAATACCTGAGGCTGAGCACTGATTTGTCAGGCCTGGTGCTGACAAAATCATCCTCCCTGAGCACCCTTGTTCTCTGTTTCTTTTCCCCCAAGCACCCGTGCTTTTGTTTTTTCTCTTTAAATATTTTGAGATAAGAGCAAGTCCTTTCTCTGAGGAAAGTAATAACAACAAGGCCATTTCTTTTATTCCTAGGAATGAGTCCATGACATCAGTCCAGTGCTATCATTTGAATTACACAGTGGGTGTAGAGGACGTGGCACCATTGGTGACAGCATTGCCTATGTGTAAGTCACGAGAGTCTGCCAGCTAGTTTGAGTCTTGTGGTTACTCCAAATATTTCTGTATAAGTTTAAATGCAGTTCCAATGGAAGGTCTGGATCTAAGGCATAAATTCTTCCTTGATAGTCATTGGTGATGAAGAAACCAGGTTGGTGGTACTGCTGCAGATGCCTCCAATTGGGCCAGGGGTGCCAACTGCTGGCGGGGTGGGTGTGGTTGTGCTGGCAGGCTGTGTCTGCTGCTGCATCTTTTTCTTATTCACCTTCCTCTCCTTCGCTCTCCGATTCTGGAACCAGATTTTCACCTGCAGAGACAATTGCAGAAGGCATTAGAGACCAAGCAGGGAGAATGGGCAGCCAGGGTGGGGGGGGCAGAGAGTAAGGAAATAAAAGAAACAGAGATGGATGTACAGTGTGAGTTTGTTAAAGTGACAGGAAGCAGACGAATGTGGAGAGAGACAAAGCAAAATAAAATAGAGTGGCCAAGAAAAGGCAGAGATGAAAAGGGATTCAGGTGAGATAGAGCACAGCACGATTCATAACACGAGTGGGTGCGATTGAGGACAGGATAGGGACAGATGGCAAAACAGATACAGTAACTATCGAAGTTCATTAGGATGCTCCCCCCCCCCCCCGCCACCCTGTTTTCTCTAAGCTGCCTTTCCAGGCACAATGAGTTTTTATACTTCTTCTCTCCCATTACAAGTTTTCTATTCCACTAGCATTAAAATTTTGTTTCTGAGAACTAATAGATATGAACATAGGAAGCTGCCTTATACTGAGTCAGCCCCTTGGTTTATTTAGCCCAGTCAACACTTACTGGCAGCACTTCTCCAGGGTTTCAGGCAGGATTCTTTCCTAGCCCTACTGGAGAAGCCGGGGATTGATCCTGGGAGCTACAGTCCCGCCCTTTACAGTCAGATAATGCATGCAATGCTATAAATCACTCATCACCTGCCCATTTCTTTTCCCAGCCCTGTTACCCACTATTTGGTTAATTAGGTGACCCATCAGCACACCATAAAGTTATCTATCACACGGGTGGGCAGAAAATTTCCAGATGTTTTGGACTTCAAGTCCCAACATTCCTGACCATTGGCCATGATGGCAGGGGCTTCTGGGAGTTGAAGTCCAAAACATCTGGAGATCTACCTTCTGCCCAGACCTGATCTATCCTAGACAAGGATAACCAGCCTTGACACACATTGACAGCTTCATCCTATGCATATTTACAGCAGAGTAAGTCCACAATGTTCAGCGGGACTTATTCACAAATAAGTATGTGTAAGGCTGCACTCTTTAGCCTTAACATTTGCACTGGCATCCCTCCCTGAGATACCTGCATAAGAACCATTTTACATTGTGCGATGGTTTGCGATCCCGCAACACCAAGAGATTGTGCACGGCCACGCAGCAGCACCAACCTGCCGCTCGGTGAGTCCTAGCGTTGCCGCCAGCTCTGCTTTCCGCCGGATGGTGATGTAGCGGCTGTAGTGGAATTCCTTCTCTAGCTCCAAGCGCTGATGGTCTGTATACACAACACGATACTTGTCTTTTGTTCTGGTCTTGCCTAATAAACAGCAAGCAGTAAGATACTGAATTAAACACCTCGGTGAAAAATACCTGGCACTGGTAGTGCAATGGACCACCATAATAACGTGGAAGAACGAGTGATGGGAAAAGTAGGATGAAAATAGGGGGGACGTCTGCTGCTATCCATATTAGAACTAGGCCTTCTCTTTTTCAAGACCCTCCAGCCCAATTCAGAAGTTCACCCCACATGTGATTAGAAGTGTGGGAGAGGGACAGTGGGAGTGGGTCAGTGCCAACTCCAGGTTTTTGAAGGCCCTTGAGCAAGGCACCCTCCATGGGCCCCCTTCCACAGTAAATCTACCTTCTCACTGCCATTGTCACCAGCTTCCATTGCTCCTCATCCTCCTCTTTCTCATCATTGCTCTCATTTGCTTGCTCGATGGAGCGCTAGGAGCAGGTAGACAGCAGGATGCATTGCTCGCCCTTCTCACCACCATCACTGTCTGGGCCAGAGCAAGAGGTGGGTGAACAAGCTGGTTGCAAGGGTGAAGAGCAGGTGCAACTCCAAGATGCTCTTGTCAGTAGGCCCCTACTGGGCTGTGGGGCTTTGGCAGGTGCCTGGCAATACCCACCCTTGATTCTGGTCCTGGAGTGGGTGCAAGGCCACTGGCCCCACCCTCCTGCATTGCACCCTTCTTGCCCATCCCTGCAGCCCTCCACATGCAGGGGGTTAAATGTCTGCAGCAGGCAACCTTTATTCATATAGGCTCCCTGCACGATTTAAAACCCCAATCCCCTAAAATCCTCTAATCCTCTAAAACAAAACAAGAAACTGTGTTGAATACCAAATTATTTTTTTCTCCTGCTCCAATGGCTTTTCATTTCATAGACAATTTCCTTTTTCACTGAGGTGCAATTAAGCCAAAATTAAGCAATTCTAAGTACTATTGATTTTAATGTAAAATTCAATGGGACTTAAAATTGCTTAACTTTGGCAGATCTTTTTTAATTACTATTGTTAAGAATGGCCCTGTGAATTCAGAAATAATCCGGAATTAATGCAGGCTTATTATCTCACTCTCTTTGAGATAGGCTGCTGGTTCTCTGTGTGAAAGTTGTACTTCTATATTAGGAAAAAAAAAGAGAAACTGAACAGGATTCCATCTGCATTCCATTATTTACCAGTCCCATTTCTGTTTTTGTTTTTTTTTTTCTGCCCTGGATTCTGTTTAGAGACACATATTGCATGGGATGCAATACACAATTTCTGCAGTACCAACACAGCAACAGTTGTCATCAATTTTGTCACCAATGTGTACTGTAAATTTAACTTAATGCACAGGCTGCAGTGTCACATCCCACTTTTCTCAGAACTGTTGAGTAGCCTTCAGGCTCTTATTAGAACCCCAGTTTTTCATTTATATTTAAATTTGTTTATAGTTCTTATATTACAAAGATATACATGGTGATGATCTGCAGATCAGAAGACAAGCATTGTGTTTATTGAATTTAATGATTTCATCCCAGCACTAAGCCCATTACCTGGAGATTCAGCCAGGATAGTCAGGTGCCCAGGTGCCCACCTCTCTTTGTGCCCACAAGGCTAAGGTTTTTTTTTCAAACTGGGAGGCTGGCATATTGCAAAGGGCTGCTCTTCACTGTCATCCTTATTTGAGGTTATTTGTGTTTTGGTGCTCAGACCACACGTCTGTCTTGGACTTAGGTTCTTGTGCAAGTTCCTTTGCTATTAGTCTCACCAGTTGCCCTTATGGACAACAAGTGTTTTCTGACCAGCCGTGCCCACCATGGCAGCCATTTTATGAATGAACAAGCCCCCCACCCCCGGCAGTTATTGTGAGAGTGCCATGATGACACCCTGTCAAGATTCCAAATGTGCCCACCAATCCAAAAAGGTAGAGGACCCTTGGTCAGATGGTTATATACTCAGGGTGTATTTAGGTATTCATACATTTAACCCATTGTCTAGTTTAGCCCCATGTCCTATTGATATCAGTGGAACATTTTTTTTCAATGTTCAGTGCTTATCAGGTACTGATTTGTTAGCATGTAAGACAAAATTCAGTTTAAATGCCCCCAAAATAAATTGAACAGAGTTCTCTATGTGCAACCTGACATTCACATTAGCTATCCAACTTGGGTCCCTGAAGACTTAATTATAAGTCATGCTCAGTGGAAAACCTGTGAATGGCAGAGCAGGAGACAAAAATTAAAATGAAGCAGTACAAACATATGACAGAAGTCCTTGCATTTAAAAGTTTATACCCCTTCATTCTTATATTTGCATCTTCCTATTCAAGAACCTTTGAACCCACATGAAGGAACTAGGGGCTCATATTATTTATGGTGACCCACTGTGTGAATACCATAAGACCAGTTGACTCATCTCTATAAAATAAATATTTTCCAGAAAGCTGGGCAGGAGAGTTAAGATGTCAGACAGTCAATGTCCTTTTGATTAGAAATCAGTCCATTGAATAGGGACCAATCTGAAACAGAGTCAAGATCTGTGAGCTGTCTTTTCCTCAACTTTTGCCAATCAATGTAGAATTGAAACAGAAACCCAGTGGGGAGAAACCCAGAGTATTGACTCATTGATTTTTAGTGCTCTGGATCAACATCAGTTGTCAGTGAGAATTTGGTTTGGCCATGCAGTTGTTGAACTCCAGCTGCTCACCAGATGTTGAGACAACAGTAACATATATCTGGGTCCTAGTGCTGTTCAAAGTACACTATGGTGAAACCAGACCAAATTCTGATCTTAATACAAATATTTCTGAACTGGATATCTGAACATGTCTACTCCAAACCAAGTCCCATTGAGGTCAATGGAGTTTACTCCCAGGTAAGTGGGTATAGAATTGCAGCCCAAGAATGATAATGTAGTATGAATAACTATGTTATTATTACTACTTTGTGAATAAAATGTCTAGAGGAACAGAACGTTTCTTAGCAGGAGCCAAGAACCCAGACAATGGAGGAAAGGGGATCATGACACAGGGCTTCTCCACACAGAGGCTTTTTATCCTGTGATTTTACCGGAGCTTCTGCTTCTGGATTCTTTGCGGGATTGAGATTTGCTCTTTACATGCACTTCCCTTTCCCCTGCCTTTTCACCCTTCATCTGCAAGTTCTATATGTTTCATTATACAGCCACTAGATGGTGCTGTTGTTATAGCACCACTGCCTCTTCACATGGACAAATTCATATCGATTCAAACCACTCCTTTTTATTAGCTTATTATTTCCGTTTCAAATTAAGCCGCAGAAATGGTCAAAATTCAAACCACTCCTTTTATTAGCTCATTATTTCCGTTTCAAATTAAGCCGCAGAAATGGTCAAAATCTATGGGAGAGGTGCTGAAGGTTGACAACGTCATGTAAAGGAGCCACAATCTTCCATGAGTAACCAATCTCAATCGAAGGAGAAAAGTCCCATGTGGAGAAGCCCACAGTTCTACTGCTGAAGCTAACCAGGTCTAAGCTACCTGGATTGAAGACCACCTAGGAACTATATGCAAGGTGCTCTAAGTACTTGCTAAGAAGGGCAGATTATATGTGAAAAAGAAAGGAAAAGGATTACAAGTTTCTACTCAGAACTCTTGCTCTGTAATTCTATTTCTGTCCTATTACACAAGTTGGTCCTTACAGGCACTAGAGAACAGCCAATCCAAACAGCTTAGCAGGAAAATCATCCTGATAAACCTTATGTGTCAGGACATCCTGACACTTTCCAAGCAAATCCTTTGCGACCATTCCAAGATACAGGAGAAGTGTTGTGTGAAACAGAGCGCGGTGGATATACTCCTGCTGTGATGACTGAAATCATAGCAAGAGTTTTTCTAAGAAGTGCCTTTTCATACACAGACGATTTGTGATGCCTGTACCCTGATCACCTGCATGGAGGCCACTTGGCTGTGTGAACAGCCTGATATTGAGACTAGCACTGGTTACGCTGGTCTCCACAACTCCAAGGGAAGCAAGTGGTTCATAGAGTGGCCATGTATGGCCCTACCTTTACCCGCTGTGTTTCTCACAGGAAGGTAGAAGAATCTGACACAAGAACTGGGGAAATTTAAAGTGAGACAGAACAAGTAACTGAAACAATGTAGACCTTAAGCAAGGAGGAGGAATAGAAGGCACCAAAGAGGGGGGAAAGTGCAAAAGATATTCACAATAACATTGCAACTAAAATAATAATTAATACAATTAAGAACAACATGCATTTATTTGTTTACTAGATTTTTATACTGCTCTTCCACAGTGCATCTAGGGCAGTTTGCAGAAATACATATAAAATAATATCATCTTCACAAAATATAGTTCAAGCATAAAATCAAAGATAAAATAGCAATTAACACAACAATAAAACCAGCTTTAAAGGCCAGAGGAAATAAAAAGATTGTTACCTGCTTGGCTTTGAAAAGATAACAACCTTGGCAAACCTACCTGGGGAGAGACTTCCACAAACACAATGCCACAACCAAAAAGTATGTCTCCCAAGTTGCCACCCGCCTTATCTCAGATGGGAGGGGCACCCAGAGAAGAGATTGACGGTTGATATGGGAGAAGTAGCCAGGTCCCAAGCCATGGAGGGCTTGAAAAGTAAGCCTTTGAATTGTGCTTGGAAACAAACTAGGACCACTGGATCTCTTTAAGCACCAGCAAGGTATGTTGATCCCAACACTGGTCTCGGGTTCCTAGCAATTGTAGTTTTCCAACAGTCAATGCCATATACAATGCAATACAGTAGTAGTCTAACCAGATGTTACTACAGCATGCATAACTGTAGCCAGACCTCTCTATCCAGGAGAGGCCACTTTTTACATACCAATCTAAGCTGGTGGAAGGTGCTTCATGCCACTGAGGTAACTTGAACCTCTAGTGACAAGGTACTCTATGAGTAACCCCAAATGACAAACCTGATATCACAGGGGGAATTTGGCTCTGTCTACAATGGGTTGAACACCATTTCCTTGAACAGATGAACAACCTACTCACAAAACCTGCTTCTTCTCCAGACTGAGGGTCAGTTCTATCAGTTCTCATCCTGCGTGCAGAAGATCCCAGGTTCAATAACCAGCATTCCAAGATTAAAAGATCAGGTAACAGGTGACCTCTGTCCAAAACCCGGAGAGCTGCCACCAGTCATAACTGACAACAATGAACTATATGGACCTATGGTCTTACTCATATGCCGTTACTTGATTTGTATGACGTTACCTGCCTTCCTTTAAGCTGCTTACTTCTTCTTTCTATGCTAAGAATGCATAATCTACCATCAGATAGCCTAGTAATTCATGAGATGCAATGGAGACCTGTATAATTTGCTGCCCTACTGCTGGGCTTAACTGCAAGTCAGGAAGTGAAACTATATTATTATAAGTCAGGAAAGCTTAGAGAGAGTTAATAATAGGGCAATCGAGGCTCATAATATGCTCTTACACCCACACCTTTTTGTGAGCATACATAAAGGATAGCAGTGGTGGCAGCAGGGAAACAATCCACATTCTTGTTATTAGATTCAGCTAGACAGCTAGCAGGGCAATTGCAATGGAGCCTGAGCAACTTCACACACCCTGGAGGTCACTTGACCTACATAGAACATTGAGTTCCACTAACTGAAGCTGGTGATACTGTTACATTTTGGGCTCTGTATTTCACTGAACAGAGATGTCTCTTTTTTTCAGGGAGGCAGGATCTTCCAAGAACAGGTGGCCAACCATGCCTACCCTTGACACCAACCCTGCAGTGGGTGCATTTGCAATGCCCTCCTGCATCGCATCCTCGTTGCCCATCCCTGCAGCCCTATACCCACTTACCTGGGAGCAAGCCCGACTGAACTCAGTGGGACTTACTTCTTCATAGATATGAATAGCAGTCCTCCCCAACCTGGATCCACTAGATCCAAAGCCGCTCCGTTCCCCCAAGAAGGGCCCAATTCAGCCCTCTCACTTACGCTAGCCAGGAGCTGGTGTTCAACAGGAGGGAACATTTAAAAAGGCCGCTGGGGGTGGGGAGTTTTCCCCACACTATCTGCCCTTGCTATGCAAGCTGGCAGGGCAGTGGATGAGGAAGCAGATCTATCTCATTACTCCCTCCCTCCCTTCTTCTTAGGATTGCTCTGCCCAAATCTAGGAGATGGCTATTTGGACTCTTATCAGTGCAATCCTATACATCAGCCTTCCCTGACCTGCTGCCCTCCAGGTGTCTTGGATTGCAACTCCCACCAACCTCAACTAGCATGGCCTATGGTCAGGAATGCTGGGAGTTGTGATCCAAAATATCTCAAGGGCACCAGGTTGGGGGAAATTACTATACGTATCTATGCAGAAATAAGTCCCATTGAGTTCAGTGAGGCTTGCTCCCAGGTAAGAATAAATGTTGTGGTAAATGTCAGAAAATTAGTGAATTGTGACAGTAACTCTTTAGTTTTTAAGAGGATACCAAGTAATGTTAGAAAATTCTTAAATCTCAAGGCTAGGTGAGTGATTATGAAAAATGATTGAATTTCATCTTATTGTCTGTCATTTACGATTACCACAACACAACTGTAAAAGTTAAAAACAAACCTTGCTATGCAATTAATTCATTCTGATATTAACCAGCACATCTCAAGAAATATCTAGTAACTTCAAACAACTGATCAACTTCACTTTGATTATTTAATGGTGAATGTCAGCATTTAAGCTGGAACATGCCCAGAACTGGGGGGGGGGGGGAATTTGCTTTTTAGACATTTTATTGCATACATTCTGGTTTTATTTTACATCTTTAAAAGAATTTTCAGTTGGTTTGAAGGATATTGTACTCCAGATATGTGAGAGTTTAATGAAAAATGTCCTTTGACTATGGTTTTATGCCCTAAAAGCCTACCTTTGACCATACTTATTTGCCCTTAGCATATAATTGTGGACTTCTCCAGTCTCTTCCTCACAGTAGGGATTTACGAAAATCACTTACCTTTTTGATGAGGTGATTCATGGCAGTGGGGAGGCGCTCCGCACCTCCCCCCGAAATCCTTCTCCGGCCAGCTCCGCACTGCAGACATTCCGCAGAGCCGCCAGCCGGGGCCGCCCGCAGCTGGAAATCCGGCCACTGGGCAGCCTTCCTTCCGGAAGAAAAAAACAAAAAACCCCGCGTACGCAAATGGCGGCAGCTACGGCGGTGCTTAGGGTTAAACCACACATTATGTTATTTATTTATATATTCTATTTCTATACCACCCAACAGCCTAAGCTTGCTACATTACGTAGTGTGTAGTTGAGCCCTCTCGTGCTTTCTTACTCGAGAGTAAATGCGCACTGCCCTGATTCAGATTGGGACCAGCGCACTCCAGGGGCTTCTTCACAAGGAGCTTTTACCTTGCTATTGAGATTGGTTACTCATGGACAATTGCAGGCCCTTTAGATGACGTCATCGTCTGCCTCTACACTAAAGAAAAAGCCCTCCGTCCTCCCGTTGTGGAGCCTTTCTGCATTTACAGAGGGGTCCCAGATGGGGACCACAATTGCTGAGAGGGGAACTTTTTAATTTTCAAGGTTCCATAGAGATCAATGAAACAGCGCCATCTAGTGGCTGTTTTAATAGCGTAACAACCCAAATTAAGTAGTTCATTATTTCCAGATCTGTTTGAGATGGAATAACCAGGAAATAGGGGTGTACGGATTACCCACCCCATTCCGGTCTGGGGTGTCCACGGTGTGGGGGAGGCGATCCGTCCCTCCTGTCGAAATCCTCCCTGGCCGGCTCTGCTCCGCAGCGAGTCTGCGGAGCCATCCGCCAGGGCCACCTGCAGCCGGACCTCCATCCACTGCCGGGCTGCGGCTGCAAATGGCGGCCACCATAGCGGCTGCCATTTGCATCCCTGCATTAGCCATGATAGGCTAGATATATATTTATGTAGCCTATCACAGCAAAAGGCAGGGATGCAAATGGCAAAGCTGATGCTATTTGCATCCCTGCTCTTTGCTGTGATAGGCTACATAAATACTTAGGTAGCCTATCACAGCTAAAGTGGGGAGGGAAATGGCGGCCGCAGGCTGGGGCAGCCATTCGTGGCCGCAGACCAGGGCAGTGGATGGACCAGACAGCCGACAAAAAGTAGGGTCCATCCCGGGGAAATTTCATGGGGTGGCAGGGGGGATTGCTCCGTTCCGCCACAGACTCCGGGGGACTTCTTCTTCTTCTTTAGAATCCGGCCTCATTGGAGTCCATGGCGGAATTCTCTAACATCCCTACCAGGAAATACCTCTGGATGTACCCTGGAGGTTGACAACATCATGAAAAGGACCTGCAAAGTTCCGTGAGTGAGCAATCTCAATAGCAGGATAAAAGCTCCATGTGAAGAAGCCCGTTGTTAACCTCCAGGGTGTCTTCTGCACTAAATTACCTTTATTCTGTTTTTAAATAGATTGGAGATAATGTGGTATCAAATTACCCCGCTTGTGTTCCACTTGAGTTTCCTCCATGTAAAAGGAAAAGCCGCAAGAAGAGGAGCTAGATCAATGAAACATATGGAACACTCCAGTAAGGAGGGAAAGGAGGGGGAGGGGGAAAGGAAGCACACGTACAGGGAGTCCATTGTGATCCTGCATTTAAAATGGAAGCAGAAAGCCCGTTTCAAATGCGCAATTTTAGGCTGGTGTAGAGATGCTCCAGAAGGGAAGGACTAAACATCCCCTGCAGCCCTTTGCTTCCCCAAACCCCCCACACCTATGCAGAAGGGGTTAAACAAAGAAAGAAGTATCCATTGGCTTCATTAGAGTTGCAGATTAAAGCCACTAAAATGCAAGACCGGTCATGGAAAAGATGAGCTCTGCAATTTCTGTCTCACTTGCTGCACCAAATTGATATGGAGCAGCACACCTGGCATTCATCTTGATTCTGTTCACAGCACAATATACTTGGAAACTACATGGAGTTTCACTTCTATTCCTCCACCCTGCAGCTCTATAATACAAAGGTTTTTGTATTGTAAAGCATAAAGCTTTTTCCCTTTTGGGATTTCGCAAGGGGAAAACAAGAACAAACAAGGGAGGGGGGTGTCATTAAATTGAAGAATGTCAATGACCCAGCTCTTCATGCTATCATGTGCCCTGGTACAGAACTCCTGACTGGGAGACTGTGTGCCTACAGAGAGATGGTGCCATGTGGCCTACCGAGTGATTTATGAGGGATCAGCCCATTAATGATAAAACCGCGGCAACAGCAGGTGGTATGTGAACATCCCACGAAAAAAGTAAGTTTCTAATTAACAACCAAGCACAAACGCATACGTTCCTGTTTTCTATTATCATCAAGGAAAGTGTATGTATTTAACTATGCATAAATATGTACAGATTTATGGTTGCATGTGCGATTCGGGTATATGCGTTGTGCACGAGTATAAGGCAGTTTCCCTGCTCCCCTGCCCACGCTGCATTAAGACTTTTAAAAGCCTCCATTAGTACCAATAAAGGTTTTTAAAAAGCCTAATTCCAGCAAGGGGGGCATTTGGGAGGGGGGGTGGATGCTGGGAAGGGTGACTCTACTCCCAAAATTCACCCACCCCCAATGCATTTAAGCTTTTAAAAAAGCCTCCATTGGTACCAATGGACTGGAGGTTTTTTAAAAGCCTGATTGTATGAGTGTGTGTGTGTGTGTTTGTGTGCATGTATGTGTGTGGACAATCACATTGTGGGGCCCCAATTTGGGATGTGGCCCTGCCCACTATGGGCATGTGGCCCCCGACATGCTTTCCTGGAACCAATTTGGCCCCCAAGCCAAAAACTTCCCCACTCCTGCTCTAGCAAATAAAACTATTGATGAATATACGTTGCAAGCAAGCAAAGGAATGTGTGGATCAGCATGGAAAATATACATATATGCTTGAATAAATGTACACTTAGTTTTATATATGTTGTCTGTGTATATGCCTATGGGAATGCAGACTAATGTACTTAAGTGGGTAGACAAGGTAACAGAATCCATTAGTATCTTCATTCTGTAATGACACTTCCCTTGTATACAGACTTTTACATAAAACAATCTCATAGCCATTTGCAAGTATCTGTCATCCACCCACCCCCATACTGTGAAGGGTGGGGGTGGGGGAAGATTGCAGGGAGGGAAGATTTAAACCACCCCTGCTGTACTGCTCAGCTTAGTAGAATGGCCACTTCAAGGCACTCCACTGACCTAGAATCATAGAATAGTAGGGTTGGAAGGGGCCTAGTGCCAGACTCCAAGTCAGAGCATCCCTGACAGGTGCCTGTCCAACCTCATCTTGAATGCCTCCAGTGTGGGAGAGCCCACCACCTCCCTAGGTCATTGCCATTGGTTCCATTATCGTGTTGCTCTAACACTCAGGAAGTTTCTCCTGATGTTCAGCCGGAATCTGGCTTCCTGTACCTTGAGCCCATTATTCCGTGCCCTGCATTCTGGGATGATCAAGAAGAGATCCTGGCCTTCCTCTCTGTGACAACCTTTCAAGTACTTGAAGAGTGCTATCATATCTCCCTTCAGTCTTTTCTTCTCAAGGCTAAACATGCCCAGTTCTTTCAGTCTCTCCTCGATAGGGATGGCGGAGAATTTCTCCCCGAAACTTCGGGGGGCCGAGCGCCAACGTGTTCAGCCCCCCGAACAGGTTTCGGGGAGAAATCCTCCGAACCCCCCCCCCGAACCCCCCCCCGGGACGGGACTTACCTTCACCGAATGTCCCTCCTGGTGGCGGGTCCGGCCGGCGGTTCGGCGGGTGTTCGAGCGGGGCGGGAGCGGCAGCCGGTCTTTTGACCGGCTGCCGCCGCCGCCATTGCAATCAAAGAAAAAAAAAACGCCCCCTGATAGGCTACGTGACGATTCACGTAGCCTATCATGGCTAGATTTGCAAAGTCAGCCGTGATAGGCTACGTCAATCGTCACGTAGCCTATCACGGGTGACTTAAAAAAAAAAAAGCGCATACGGATAATGGCGGCCCCCATAGGGAGCCGCCATTCCCGTTCCTTATTTGGTCGCTGTAGTCTACGTAAATGTTTACGTAGACTACGGCGAAAATAAGGGCAACACTATTTGTGTTGCCCTTATTTTCGCCGTAGTCTACGTAAACATTTACGTAGACTACAGCGACTAAATAAGGAACGGGAATGGCGGCTCCCTATGGGGGCCGCCATTAGCGTACACGCTTTTTTTTTTTTAAGTCACCCGTGATAGGCTACGTGACGATTCACGTAGCCTATCACGGCTGACTTTGCAGATCTAGCCGTGACAGGCTACGTGAATCGTCACGTAGCCTATCAGGGGGCGTTGTTTTTTTTAAAAAAAAACTTTCGCATTCACGGCCGGGGCGAGGCGGGAAGCCTCCCCCCCGGCCTGAACTTCACGGGGGGAGCAGCGAAGCGCCTCCCCCCCACCGCGAACGTCCTTCGACAACAGGTAAGGGACTTTCGTCCACGCCTACTCCTCGACTTAGGGATGTCGGAGAATTTCTCCACGAATCTTCAGGAGGCCGAATGCCAATGTATTCGGCCCCCGAAATTGGTGGAGAAATGGTCTGCCCCCCCGCCTCCCCCCCAGGATGGGACTTACCTTCGGCGAATGTCCCTGGCGGCAGTGGCTCCCAGTGACGGTTCGGTGGCGGCGGCGGCCGGTCTTCCGACCAGCTGCCGCCGCCGCCATTTCCAAATTTAAAAACAAAACAAAACGTGATAGGCTACGTAAAGATTTACGTAGCCTATCATGGCTAGATTTTCAAAAAACACTGTGATAGGCTACATAAATGTTTACGTAGCCTATCTAGGGATGGTGGAGAATTTCTCCCCGAAACTTCGGGGGGCCGAGCGCCAACGTGTTCGGCCCCCCGAACAAGTTTCGGGGAGAAATTCTCCGCACCCCCCCGCACCCCGCACCCCCCCCCCCGGGACGGGACTTACCTTTGCCGAATGTCCCTCCCGGCGGCGGGTCCGGCCGGCGGTTCAGCGGGTGTTCGTGCGGGGCGGGAGCGGCAGCCGGTCTTTCGACCGGCTGCCGCCACCGCCATTCTAATAAAAGAAAAAAAAACGCCCCCGTGATAGGCTACGTGACGATTAACGTAGCCTATCATGGCTAGATTTGCAAAGTCAGCTGTGATAGGCTACGTAAATCGTCACGTAGCCTATCACGGGTGACTTAAAAAAAATAATAAAAAAGCACGTACGGATAATGGCGGCCCCCATAGGGAGCCGCCATTCCCGTTCCTTATTTGGTCGCTGTAGTCTACGTAAAGATTTATGTAGACTACAGCGAAAATAAGGGCAACGCTATTTGCGTTGCCCTTATTTTCGCCGTAGTCTACTCTACGTAAATCTTTACGTAGACTACAGCGACCAAATAAGGAACGCGAATGGCGGCTCCCTATGGGGGCCGCCATTAGCATACGCGCTTTTTTTTTTTAAGTCACCCGTGATAAGCTACATGACGATTAACGTAGCCTATCACGGCTGACTTTGCAGATCTAGCCGTGATAGGCTACATTAATCGTCATGTAGCCTATCACGGGGGCGTTTTTTTTAAAAAAAAAAACTTTGGAGTTCGCGGCCGGGCGAGGCGGGAAGCCTCCTCCCCGGCCTGAATTTTGGCCGGGCGAGGCGGGAAGCCTCCCCCCCCGGCCTGAACTTCGCGGGGGGAGCAGCGAAGCGCCTCCCCCCCACTGCGAACAAGCTTCGACGACAGGTAAGTGACTTTCGTCCACCCCTAAGCCTATCACGGCTGACTTTGAAAAAAAAAAAAAGTGCATACGCAAATGGCGGCGCCCATGGGCGCCGCCATTTGCATTCCTTATTTTGGCACGGGTAGTCTATGTAAAGATTTACGTAGACTACGGCGAAAATAAGGGCAACGCTATTTGCGTTGCCCTTATTTTCGCCGTAGTCTACATAAATATTTACATAGACTACCCGTGCCAAAATAAGGAACGCAAATGGCGGCGCCCATGGGCGCCGCCATTTCTATACACGTTTTTTTTTTTTCCAAAGTCAGCCGTGATAGGCTACGTAAAGATTTACGTAGCCTATCACGGCTGACTGAAGGCCGGGGACTCAAACGGCGGCGGCTATGGCCACCGCCATTTGCGTCCCAACAGGAGAAGAACTTTCGCGGCCGGAGAGGCGAGGCGCTCCCCCCCCGGCCAGAATTTCGGCGGGGAGGGATGGGGCACCTCCCCCCCGGCCAGAATTTTGGGGGGAGGGACAGAGTGCCTCCCTCCCACCACGAAGCAAGCTTCACGATAAGGTAAGTGACTTTCGTCCATCCCTACTCCTCGTAGGGCTTTGTTTCCAGTCCCCGATCATCTTCATTGTCTGGATTGCTTGTCCTTGTCTTTCCCAACATGAAAGGGCAGGGGCAACCAGAGCCTTGGAAACCGCTGTTTGTTCAGCAAGCACCTAAGACAGCAGCTCTTCTCTGGCTTCTCACAGAGGGCAGGACTTTGGGGAGGGGTCTCAATGGGCTGGATGGGGCCAAATTCAGCCTGAGGGGGGCAGAGGTTTCCCATCCCTGATCTTCAAAGCTCCTCAATATATCTATGGAGCAGTAAAGAACATGTATACATCAAGCTGAACTTGAAAGCCTGACTTATCTATGCTGAACTCACTAGGGCTATTTCTAAATCAGTTCTTTTTAGTCCAAGGAAGTCATGTGGATCCATCTACCACATGATCCACAGGTATTTTCTCCTTATTGCACCATCATAATGTGCACACATAAGATACAAGAGCACACTTTGAAAGAATCTAATGCATCCACTGTGCTCTTAGCCCTCAACCCTATTATGTTTGTATGTTAGGAAGCTGCTGATGTTGGATATACTGCTCCTGCATGATCATATAGAAAGGTGGAATTGCATCCACGCCCTATGATCCCATTATATGACAAGTAGAATGCGCCATTTGCTACCAAGGAGAGCCCAACAACTGGAACCACTTTCCCATAGACCCTTTCCAACCCTACTATTCTATGATTCTATGATTCCTCATGGGAAATATCTTTTTCCTTGGGGAAGGGTATGTGTGTGTGGGGGGGGGGATGAGAACTGGTGGGAGGGGAGGGGTATGAATGAATCTTGGAGAAGCAGCAGGGGAATTGGACTGCCTGACCATCCATGTTGAACAGTCATAAAAACCTATCAAGGTTTCAGCCTTCGAACCTGAATCTTTAAGCAGCCTTTTGGCTTTTGGGCTGAGTGAGCAGGTGTTCTCACATTCCTAGGGCCAGCGTCAAGGGTTGGCATGGTCGGGCACTTGCCAAGGGCCCACACTCCAGTACGGGGCCCACTGACAAGAGCCCCCTGGACCTGCTGCTCCTCTTCACCATTGTAACCTGCTTGTTCGCCCACCTCACACCTTGACCCAGACAACTATGGTGGCATGAAGGAGGACTGGTAGATGCCACCCCCTGCTTGCTCACTGGCACTCTGCCTGGCAAGCAAGCAGGTGATGGCAATAATGAGAAAGAGGATGAGGAGGAGCAGCTGGTGACAAAGGTAGACTCACTGAGGGAGGGGGGCGCTGAGGGTGTCTTGTTGAAGTCCCCCCCCAACCTGGAGCTGGCACTGCCTTGTATAGATCCATCCTCTTCCCCCTTCTCTGTAAGAGCAGCAGCTTTTCATAGAATAAGCGTGCAGAGATGGGAAGAGTGCTGGCTATGCAGTTTTTTAAAGCACAGAAACCCTGCCACACAAAAAGGTGACAACCCTGGAAGAAACGAAAGAAAAGAAATGTGCGGAAAGGCCAGCTGAGAACAGGAAAACTGAGTTGAGGCTGACACTCACACACACACCTACCTACTCACTACCATCCATCTGTATGGTCTCTTTTTGAAACATTTTCCTCGCAGCTCTTCCATTTGATGGGCAACTCACTAATACGTTTATAAGGACATCATGACCATGTCTTTACATTTCAAAAGTTTCATGAATATAAGAAGGATTCCCCCCTCCCCCACCAATTATCTGGAAATTCAGATTTTGTTTTTCTAACAACTTAGTTTGTCATCAATGACTCATAATTAGCAATGCTTTTCCTCTGTTTTTTCTGTTTTATCAGCCAGCCAGTCAAGAAGATTAAGACTAGAGCACCATCCCTTGCAGATTTATGCACAACTAACTGTATTGAATTCAATGGGATTAGACATGCCTAACTCAGCCAAAGATCAGGTTGTAAGAAGTATTAAGTAATTTGAATAACCAATCATTTGATTAAACCATAGAAGCAAATAGGAAAGCATCAAATTGTCCACAAACTAGCTTTAACATTGTTTAGCTGCATTACTCATCCAATACAGACCCTTAGCAAATATATGCATAGAAATCAGAAGTGTGTATGATTCATAATGCAGAAGAAAAAAACTAACATCTGAGTGGACAGTGTCCACAGTTACTTTACCAGTCTCATGTATCTTTTTATATATTTCACAGGAAGGTTATTGTGTTTTGTAGGGAGGCTACTTGAAAGAAAAGAAATGGGAAATGTAATACATGGAAGCTTAATCCCTGATATTTAAGTATTCTCACATACTGGCAGAACATGTATATTGATCAGAAAGAATGGCAGATAGGTAATGTTTGGATACAAAAGACAGCAGTGGGTGGTATCCAGTTTACCCTCCTGTGGATGGAACAGCTTCCATCAGCAAAATGGGGAGGAAGAAAATTCCCTCTCCCTCCTGCATGCCCTCAAAATCTGCTTGGGAGAGATGGAAGACCCCTTAGATTTTTGGAGGGGGGATCAAGCAGCTGCAGCAGGGAGGAGAAGAGGGGGAAGTGCTGTTGTGCAAGAAGTGCACTTTCGTGGCATTGGATTTCACTCTGTCACCACTGGCCACAGCATCTTACACAACAAGTATCTCTGTATTTGCTTCAAAGACAACATATTAAAAGAGAAAGAAAAAATAACCCTTTTCATTGATCCTCATCTGTCCTTCATGTTCATGTGAAGAAATTGTCAAAGAGAATGGTAGAGATTGGGGCATCTGAATATCTGATATGGGCATGATGTCTTCAGTTTGCAACATGGGCTGCAATGTTCTGAAGGCTTGCAATGCAAAATCACTCTTAAATGTGATTTTGCTGCATGGTGATATTTCATTCCATATTAGATTTGAGCACTTCGTCCATTTTTGTTTGAGCACCACGATGCTCTATTGTCCATTAACAGGAAGTTGTGCTGACACGACACAATAAACATAGGAATGAGCTACCAGTCAAGCTTAACAGGTTCATTATGGTCCCAGCAAACCTACTATATGTAAGCATTCACAAGATCCCCACTAAAGTTAACTGATGAGTATGAACCTGGAAGTCTTCTTTTCTCTTCTTTTAACTAAATAAATAAATCTGGAATTTTAAAAGTGCTCAACATTTTATATGCAAATATTGTAAATATATAGTTATTTGAACACAATATCTCATTTTGTCATTTACTTCTTCCTGTGATGCAGGGAAAAGAGAAGAAGGTTAACCACTCACAAAATTTTGCTGTCACAATTTCAGGGCCTTGAGTGTCATAGGGAGCAATCCTATGCATGTTTAGACAGGGAAAAGTCCTACAACTTCCAGCATATGCTGGCTGAGGAATGCTGGGAGTTGTAGGACTTTTTCCCATCTAAAGGTGCATAGGATTGTGCCTTTAAATATTAAAATTTTAAAGGAAGCAGATTTTAACTAGTAATTCCTATAGTTTTAGTATTTATTATTTATTTTTCAAATGTTTGTAAATGTTTAAAAATCACCCTGGAAATTGAATTACTTACTCAAGTTTTTTTTTTTAACAAACTGGTCCTTCATTTGAGACTACCTGTTCAAGCAGAAACCTAGATCTACATACCTAAGAACATAAATTACCTCATGATCCCTAACTTCAAAGCCAGCCCCCTGCTATCTTTGTTTTCCAATTAACTCCTATTCTTTATTCATTAAGCCACTCTTTCCTGATAGCAGGCCTTGAGCCTAATTGTTCATTTTTTTAATATTTGAAAACTTCATTGCCAGCAGCTGACTATCTTCAGATAAGTCAGGCTCACTTATTTTGACTTTTTCCCCCAGTCTTGTCACAATTATAGAAGATAAATGACCTCCTTGATCAGCCCAAATAAGCCTGTTAATGAGGCCAGAGGCAAGGAGTTCAAAATGGGGATCAAGGGGAGGCTAATGTCTGTAGGTAGAGAAGGTATCGTTACCTTTGTTAATGTGTAACCCCTAATAGTGCTCCACTTAGCTATCATTAGATAAGGGAGCTGCTTTAATATGCTGTACAAACCATAAAAGGAATCACCTCCGAGTGTATGCACAGTCATAAGCACATTGATACCTGTGTTCAGGTTCTTTTTCCTAGGGCAATTCATGCCAAGGTACTGATTATAGTCAAGATCAAGGGTGTATTCTGCATTTATCTTCTATTCTGAGACCAGGACTTATCCCACTTAACCAACGTAAAATAATCTAGCCCTTGCTGTCTAGCTACCCACAAAGAAAACGAAAGGACTGCATTCATGGCTCTGGGCAACATCAGGGCATAAGCTCAATACCAAAATAGATCGTGGGAGGTCCAAATAAATCAATCTGTAGCGCTAACTCTAGTTAAATGCTCCCTTTTGTTAATTTATTGCACTTATTTATTACAGGGTCAACACAGGATCCTCTTACCAGCAGTTATCTCTTACCAAACTCAAACCCAAGAGGGACTTTTAACTAGAATGAAAATATCTGGCTTAGCAGTGTTATAAATCCATGTATTGGGGCCACTGTGATCAGGTATCGAGATTACTGGTGTCAAGAAGATGATCACGGAACACATCCCTGTTGCTCTCTCACCCCAATCCAGTTGTACGTAGTTGACGAGTTGAGGCAGAATGTGGATGGATATGCACATCTGGATGCTTCAAATGTACATCCCACTGAGAGCAATGTCGTGCGGATGAATGATATCCACAGTTGGATGAACATTCTGCATAACTATTAAATGATGCATGCATTCGGATGACCATCTAGGTGCATATACCCATTCACATGTACATTCTGCCCTATCTAGTCATACACGATGCACTACTAGAACTACTAGATCAGGACAAATGTCATCCTGCATAGCACTGGTAGGCAATGAAAGTGACAGCAAAGCCTGTCAAGGCAGGGAGCAATACAGATATATTCCCTCCCATTCCTCCAAAGTAGCAGCAGATGATTTTTTTTATTATTAAATTTATTAATTGCCCATCTAGCTGGTCACCCAGCCACTCTGGGCAATGTACAGAGTGTATAATAGAACAGTTTAAAACAATAAAATTCTACATTAAAAAAATCATTTTCTAAAATTACCCTAAACCACCCCAAATGTCTGCCTGAACAACCATGTTTTTAATGCGCGGCGGAAGCTCATTAAAGAGGTGACTGAATGAGAAAATGCAGGAGAAAATGCATAAAGGAGTGGAACGGTTTTTTGTGAAGATTTTTGTTCCCTTTCTAATATTAACTTTCACACCAAAAACCAACCCTCATGAAATTTGACACAGTTTATATTATTCAAGTCAGGAATAAAACAGACCAGAAATGGGAAGGGTAATGAAGTTTGCTAAACTGCCTGAAGAGTCTGCGGTTCTTGGTAAATAGGAACCCATGGCAACAAAATGAAAATGAGTGCACATCAGACAGCTAAAGCACATCTCAAAAGCACAGCAGCAGATAGCAATGTGATATAAATATGCTGGCTAGGATCTCCAGAGCCACTTTAAGCATACTGAAGGGCTTGCATCGTATCCCATGTAGTGTGTTTTTCTTTTCTTTGAACAGCGCACACACACACGCACACGCACACACACAACGTCCATATCTAAAAAAGCACCTTGTAATTCCCATTTCAAGAGTCATTTGCCATGTGGCATGGGACTAGGCAGACAGATAAGGAATCACTTTTCTTCTAGATCTCTTACTTAGTTCTGGATAGTTGAGGAAACAATGTCATGCGCATGCAATTTCATCACCTCTGAAAATAAAAAAGAAGCTGTGTTTCCTTAAACACTGTCTCAAAGTAATCCTTAGGGGGAAAATAATCTCCATATTTGTTTCAGAAGTATTTTCTCAAGTGAGGGGATTATTTCAAACCTGTGTGTGCTTGACAGCACAGAAACCAACTATGAAATGATTAGGCAGGCAATGCCACGCTTTTAGTCAAGTGCTAAAGGGAAAGTCAAGTGAGAGCCAGTATGGTGTAGTGGTTAGAGTGTTGGGACTGGGACTCAGGAGTTCTGGGTTCCAGTCCCCACTTGGACTTGGCCATGGGACCAGTTGCTGACTCTCTGCTTAACCTCTTTCACAGAGTTGTTGTGAAGGCAAAAATGGAGAGGAGGACCGTGTAAGCTGCCCTAGGTTCCTTCCAAGCGGAAAAAAGGTGGGATATAAATGTAATAATAAGTAAAAATAAAATCCAACCACAAAATCCTAAATGCTAAAAAATACTAAAGAACAAACTGCAAACAAATCCAGTGTTTCTACTGAAATATATTTAGGCTTCCTACAGAAGGGCAACCAGAGTAGGGCAACATATGGCCAGCATGCAGCAAACATTGACCAGGGCTGGATTATCAAACAAACTAACAAGGCCCTGGGCTAGGTCTCGTGATTTTCACAATATGGCGCTGATGTAGTCTACTAATTTTTCCCTAAAAACGTACCAGTTTAAGAGGTCCTTCTCAGTGGGCTGGCCTACGGCCTGTGTTTTTCATAATACGATGCTGGTTTTGATGATGAACCTGGCGCTGAAGTTGTTGTTGTTGTTGTTGTTTTTTAAAGTATTAGAATACCAACTATGAAGTGTGAACCGCTCAGAGAGTTTTGGCTATTGGGTAGTATAGAAAAATAATAAATAAATGTTTTAATTTGCAGAACAAAAACAAGTTTAAGTGGTGCGCTGAGACCCCCCCCAAAATTTTCAGCTGGCCTGTGAAAAGAAGCATTTGAAAATGCATGGTGTAGATTGATTACACAGGTGGAGAGAGAGGTAGCATGTGTTTGAGCACAGAATGTTCTTTAATCCAGCATCTACTGTATAGGGCAAAACTACCAGGATTTATTTATTTATTTATTTATTTATTACATTTTTATCCTGTCCACCCCCAGTCAAAGCTCTCTGGGCGGTTCACAAAAATTAATGAATTTATGAAATGATTGATGTGGATTAGAAGAAAAGAGCCTTTTCACAAGATTAACAGCAGAAGCATTTGATAACACTAAGGCCAGATCTACACCTTATGTCATATCATTATGATCCCATCATGGTGACGCTATATCCCTTTTGCATATTTACACCTTGTAGGACACACAATGAGATTTGTTGCGGTATATTGGGTAACGTGGAATAAAAAGCAGGAAATAACACTACAAAACTGGTACATTGAATGTGTAATGTGCCCCAACAGTTAGAAATGCATTTCAATACCGCTAGAAAGCAGTAGTGTAGGTCTAGCCTAAGGGCATCTCTACACCAGCCTAAAATCCTACATTTAAAACGGGGCTTTCTGCTTCTGTTTTAAATGCAGGATCACAACGACGCCCTTTTTCACGTGCTTCCTTTCCCTTCCCCCTCCTTCTCCCCGTATTTGAGTCTTCCATTATCTTTCATTGATCTCGCTCCTCTTCTTGCCGCTTTTACTCTTTTCACAGAGGAAACTGAAGTGGAACACAATGGGGTGATTTGATAGCTCATTATCTGCGATCTATTTAAAAATGGAACAAAGGGCATTTATTGTAGGAGACACCCTGGAGGGTCACAGCATGATGTAAAGAGCCTGCAAACTTCTGTGAAGGAGCAATCTCAATCGCAGGATAAAAGCTCCGTGTGATGGAGCCCTAAGTAAACTCAGGGCCAAACTAGACATAAAATGAGAAATGTCTCCCAAATAGGTTTCATTTTTCTTTGATGGCGCTGGTGAGGATGGGGGAGAGTGCTTAACACTTTTTCTGTTTCCTGATCAAAATGTTCCTCTCTCAAGCACCTTTTCTCTACGCAGGGGGAAAGACTGTCTTTTGGCCCACAGGTGAGAAAGCAGTTGTGGGAATGGCAAAAAGGTTAAGCCCCTCTGCTCAAATCAAATTATAACCCCCCCAGCCCTTGCAGCTACATTAAAGTAAAAATGAAAAATATTGGGAGACACCCCACATATTACATCTAGATTAGTTATCATAGTCTTCTACACCACAGGTGGGAAGACTTCAGGCTGTGGGATCCACTATTTATTACAACCCCAAGATCCACCAACCAGAGCCAAATGCAAAAGAAGGCATACCTGCTGAACTGAAGAATTCTGAGCCCAGGAATTTATTTTGAATGCAATTAATGGACGCAATGAATGGAGGCCATAGTGCTTCAACACAAAATCCACTCCTGGCTACCACTGGGTCTCCAAGCTTTCTTCATTTCAGCAGTACAATTTGGGGAGGGAGTAATTTTGCTGTTGCTACTGTTAAACAACTGGGAATCAGAAATCCTTGCTGATGTACTGCAAATCACTCAGAGATCTACTAGTAGATCCCAATCTACCTTCTGCTGACCTGTGGTCTGGAAAACCAAGAGCTCACGATATGCAGTGGTACATCCATGTTATGTATCCCAAACTATAGGAAGTAATGACAAAATCTAACCTGGAATACATTAAAAATTAGGAGCTCTTGGTGTCTCTGGATTTAAAACGATGCTTTAATTTTATTGAACACCTGGCCTTTTAACCTAGCTCCATTATCAACAACTGCTCCAAAATTCTGAATGGCCAGTGAGCCTTAATATGAGATTAATTCAGTGTGCCAGGAGAGCTAACATTTCGAGCACAAATCCAGTGTGGTGCCTGCTGAATACATAAAATTGAGGATACACACATGGCATGAGCAAGGTAAACTGAACAAGTTCATTAACTAAGGATTTTTACACAGCTTCTTTGACAGGGCCACATTGCCTGAAAAAAAAGGACATATATGGCCAGCAAAATCCCAAAAACACAAGTTTAAGAAACACTGTGGCGGGGGGGGGGGGGGCGGTGTTCCCTCCACATTTTTTTCTACTTACAACATTATTTTGGTTAGCTGATTGCTTTATATAAATCGCTGAACCTCTCTTATTCAACCACATAAACAGAATTGCTGGGAATGATCTAGTCAGTAAAGTACTACATTTTGTTGGTTTTAATGGGAGAATGAAACACTTGTTCCTTGGTAACCTTGCCATTAATAGCAATGAAGCTCAAAATATTTAACGTTCACTGAAACATGTCCAGTGTCAGGTCCAGTTAAACTTGTGGTAATCTGTATCTAAATCCATGTTACTGTCTATATTTTTACCTAGGAAACACAGTCCGTATCGCTTAACTCACAGCACAGTCCTATACATGTCAGCTCAGAAGTAATTCCCATGGAACTCAGTCAGTCTTACTGCCAGGTAAGTGGGTACAAGATTGCAGCATTAGTAACTTTTCTTACATCTGGAACCCAAGTTTAGCACCAACCTTGCAATGGAACCAACTTTTTAAAAGATTAACCATATATCATGTCTTTCTGTATGTCTCATTCTCTTCCCTCTCCTCTTGTTTTCTTAGGATACTTCCAGACAGATGGCTCCTAGTGCTAACAGTCAAAAGACACTGTGCAGCTATTCCATTTTATCCTCCTTAAGGAAGTTTTTGTAGAAATAAAAACGACAGAAGCAGCAGTGGGAAAACACAGGAGATTTACAAGTGAAAGACAAAAGCTGTCTTTACACGAGGCATCTATTGTGCACTTGTGATTGGTCACTCATGGACATTTGTGGGTCATTTACATGATGCCATCAGCCTCCAGGGCACATCCAACTGTTTTTGATCTATATCCTGCCAAAAAAAAAAAACCTGGGCTGGGAGAAGAGTTTTCTTGGCTGCATTAGGAAAGGCTCAAAGTGAGCACGGAGCTGGCTGGGGAGGAAGAAGATGGCGACCCGCCGACGTAAACAGCTGACAGCAACAAAGCCACATGCACCCCACGCTGCTCTGCAGCAACAGAAAGTCTCCCTTGAATCCCTTCAGAGACCCACTGATTCATGGCTTGCTGTCCTCCCTGAGGCTGCAAAGAACTTGCCTGTGTAAAGCTGATCTTTATCTCACTTAGAATGCAGAAACAGAAGCCCCGGTAAACTGCGAAATAAAAAGCCTCATGTACATCACCACCACCATAACATTCTGTGAATGAGATATGGTAATTGCACGATAAAAGCCTCATCTGGAAGCACCTTTACTTCCTCCTTCTTGCTCGATTTCTCAGTCTCTTTTTCTTTACTTCTTATAAAACAATTGAATGAGATAGAAATTGTGGCATTGGTGCAACTCAGGTTGGGGAACAGCATGGTTGTGGATCCTGACCCATCAGTTGAAGACGTGTGCCCAGAATCTAGATTAGGCTGCTGCTATTTTGTTTTAGGAGTTGGAGCTCATTTGAATAACAGGCTTCTGTGGCATGAATAGTGGTAGAAACAGCTCAGGATAAGCTTACCTCAGAAGCCACCTGCTCCCATATGAACCTCCCCAACTTTTTCTCAGTCCCATCTTTACATGAGAACAACAGGTGGGTCGGTGTGAGAGACAGGATCTCTGCAGTGGCAATGCCAAGACTGTGGATGCTCCTCTGGGTGAAGATCCACTAGTTTCCCTCTCTGCCTGTCTTTAGACCATTAGTAAATACCTTATTATTCCAGTCAGCTTCTAATCTAAGATCTGCTGCTTAGTATTTTCTTTCGAAATCTGCCATCTGTATAGTTTTAGGTTTTGTATTGCTGTCTTTTAAATTGTTTTAAGTGCTGCCATTTTCATTCTGTGTAATGGCTTTATTGTTCTAACTTGGTTGTGTTAACTTTTTAACGTAAGCCAGTCTGATTGTCTTTGAACAAAGAGGCAGCATATAAACAATAATCTATACTAAAATCAAACTATCTCTGAAAAATATACAGATATATGTAGTTGTCCATTATATTACAATGCAGTGCATAACTTCATTTTTAAAAATCTAATTTTTAAAAGATTACATGGACATCATGGGCAGAGATTGCACTGCCAGTTTTAAGGGTAAAATCTGCAATCATCTTCACACTTACTTGAGAGCATGCCCTCTGGAACTCAGTGGAACTTGGTTCCAAGAAAACACACATGAGGAATGGACTAGAACAGTCTAGTTCTTGCTGATGCAATTATGCAAGTCATGAAATTAATATGTGCATATGTAAAAGAAAAATTAGACCTGCTCTGCCTATCATCCATAATGTTAATACTGTTACAATATGACTGCTTAAAGCAGCTTTCTCCCAGCATCCCCCAGCTATGCTGGCTGGGGGATGCTGGGACTTATGGTCCAACACATCTGAAGGGCACCAGTTTGGAAAAGGCTGTCTTAAAGGGCTTCTCTGGCTTTTATCTGTCACCACTGGAATCCCTTATTGTCCATTCAGATCTTTAATTTTGGTACATTTAATGTACAGTGAACATTAGATACATATGTTAAAAACAGAGGGATATTTAAAGTTAAAGGGAGGCTACTTTCTTCTAAAACCTGAAACAAAGTATACTTCAAAGAAAATTTAAAAGGCTATACCTTGCACAAAGTGCTGCTGGCTGCTCAACACATCTCATATGAGGTCATACTGTGGTTAATAATTTAAGGAAGAGTTGTGTGTGTACGTGCATAGTTGTGTGTACATATAGTATACCTCTATATGTATCTCTGTATGCAAAGGAGAAGCTATCAGTGTTCAGGGCTTTGGCAGCGATGTGTTCCACACTGAAAACAAACATCAAAGTTTATCATGCTAGAAAATCCACAATAAACTAACATAAGAATTACATACAAAAATTAAAAGTCAGTCTGTTAAAGAATCTATTAAGACATTGAAATGAACCTTGCAGCAGTATTTTGAGACTAAAATTGTCCATCTGACAGGATTTTAATTTGAATTCATAGTCTTACCATAACAGAAACTTGGCAAGAAAATATTTCTGACAATATTAATTTAGATTATAATCAATTGGTTTCTGCAACATGTGAACATCAGCTTATCACTGGCATTCAAATACGCCTTTGTCATCACCACTGTTTGCTTAGCCCAGAGTGATAATAGCCAAACTTGAATCTTCTCTAGCAACAAAATATTGGAAACTCATTGCTTTTGAAAAATTACCTAAACCAGAGGACAGAAATTATGCTACATTACTTATATAACTAAACAAAGAAGGGTGAGTTTCAAAGCTTAGATATAAAACTTGTGCAGCAAACTACAAATGGGCCATTTATAAAGGTGGGGAGACAATGAAATCACAAGGAAATCTGTGAAAAATTGCAATTAAGAAGTGCAAGACATTCACACATAGTTTGTGAACACTCTGCACAGGAAAAGAGGCAACAATTAACAATAACTGCAGAAACCTATTTTGCTTTACTTCTGCTTAGCACTTGTTTTGTAGCCCAAATATATTCCAACAATATTAATATGGCTAGAAATCAACAAATCGCAACAAAGTCCCATTAATTTTTATGAACATTAGTTATTACTAAGTTTTTCTGGAATGTGCTTCATATCTCTGCAGTGAAATTCTAAGCATGTTTACTCAGAAAGAAGTAAGTCTCTCTGGGTTCAGTGGGACTTATATGGTAGTAAATATGTTTAGAATTGCAGTCCTTGTTTCTCACCTTACATATAAATTTGAAGCCTTATATGTTCTGTTACTTAGAGTCTTACGTGCAGCAAATTTCTCAGCATTCAGAAATAACTGTAAAGAACATCGGCCCTGCCATTGCCAGTGGAGTCTGGTGGCTCCTGTTTTGGAGGGGTGGTGATTCCATTCTGGGTTTTAGCTAGAACCAGCCAGAGCTCTAAAGTTGCTTTCCCAGCTGCTGAACACATTTTGAGGATAGGGTGCAGCACCCTGGATAGCACCTTTAGAGTTCCGGCTGGTTCTAACTAAAACCCAGAATGGAACCACCGCCCCTCTGAAACTGAAGCCATCAGCCTCCACTGGCCGTTTCCCCACATAAAATTCTCCCCTGAAGTTGATAATTGTCCTGTGTATGACAAGCAGCTTGGGGATGGAAGAGGTGATTTCAACTGGGAAAACAGAAGGGTTATAATACAGAGAAGGGTTATAATCTCTAAATCTCCCTTCTGTAGTACCACAGTCCCAATCTGAATCATTATTAACATTTTTTAAACAGTGAGAGATTATTTTCATGGATCTTCCACACTGTGTCTATTTTAGCCCTGAGGTGTAATACTATTTTTTAGGTGTGAAAAATAACATAGGCATTTTCAAAAGAGGATTCTTACTTACTTCATTTACTTCTAAAGTAAATTAATTGGCAAGTACTTAATGCCCTCTAAAAAGGGGTTCTCCTTGAAGGAATATGTGTAGTCTCAGACTGGTGGATCCAGCATTGCTCTTAAAGTCAATGGCATGAGTGGCTTGTAGCAACTTTTACCACCTTTGTCAACAAGTTGGCTGCAGTCCTTTCTCTCTGGCCAGGATCTTACTTCAGCCACCCAAGCTTTGGTAAACTCTCATCTAGATTATTGAAAACTGTCATACATGGGACCACTGGTAATGTTGGTCTTACAAGGCCTTCTCTTTAGATTAGGGGTACTGAACCTCTTTTACAAGGCCTTCTCTTTAGATTAGGGGTACTGAACCTCTCTTACAAGGCCTTCTCTTTAGATTAGGGGTACTGAACCTCTCTTACAAGGCCTTCTCTTTAGATTAGGGGTACTGAACCTCTCTTACAAGGCCTTCTCTTTAGATTAGGGGTACTGAACCTCTCTTACAAGGCCTTCTCTTTAGATTAGGGGTACTGAACCTCTCTTACAAGGCCTTCTCTTTAGATTAGGGGTACTGAACCTCTCTTACAAGGCCTTCTCTTTAGATTAGGGGTACTGAACCTCTCTTACGAGGCCTTCTCTTTAGATTAGGGGTACTGAACCTCTCTTACGAGGCCTTCTCTTTAGATTAGGGGTACTGAACCTCTCTTACGAGGCCTTCTCTTTAGATTAGGGGTACTGAACCTCTCTTACGAGGCCTTCTCTTTAGATTAGGGGTACTGAACCTCTCTTACGAGGCCTTCTCTTTAGATTAGGGGTACTGAACCTCAGGCCTAGAGGCCAAATCCGGCCAACCTAGGGGCCAAGTCTGGGTCTCTGGGGTTCCCCCTATAGTCACACACCCTTCCCCTTTCCCCCCAGCCGCTTGGTGTTTTCCTGGCTTTTGTTCAGTCCCCCCCCCACACACACACTTCTAAATGGTTGAAATGCCACTCCTAAGACTCAGTTACTGGCAGAAAGAGCTTTAAGCTGCAATACGCTGGCATTTTGGGCCCACAATTTTGCCTCTGCTGCATTTTGCCTTCAGCCCTGTATACCACAGGAACGTAGCCCCTGAGAGCTTCTCTGAAATGGAATCCAGCCCTCAGGCTGAAAGAGGTTCAGCACCCGAACTTTAGATGGTAATGTGTATTACTTCTTATACTTCAAAATATGGTAAGCCAGTCCTGCTGAGTTTGCCCTGCCCCCCCCCCCAATTACTCTGCTGAATAGAACTCTGTTTTTTTGCCCCCAAATCCTGCCATCGCAGCACCACTTCATAGGTTTTTCCTTGAAGGAGCTGTTACTTGTGTAGAACGTGGTAGCTTGCTTACTAAAGAGAACAAGCCCTTGAGCACATTACACCGATTTTGGCTCAAATATGCTGGCTGCTAATAAACTCTGGGACCTAGTTCAAAGTGCTACTATTGGCTTTTAAAACCCCCAAACATTCTGGGTTTATCTTTACGAGGGAATGCCTTGACCTGTATGTTCTTCCCCATTCTTTAAGATCTGAGGTTACAGCCCTTCTCTTTGTCCCTACACAGTATTTGCTCTGTAAGAGCATGAGGCAGGGAGTTTTCGGTAGTTGTACCCATACACTAGAACTCTCTTCTTAGTGAAACCCTTAAGGCTTCCTCTCTCAGGTTTCTTTGTTGTTGTTGTTTGCAACAAGGGAACTTGTTATTGAAGAAAGCATCTCCTGACTGCTGAGTCTTTTTAGAATTCCTGCTGCTGCAATGCTGATTGACAATGCATTTTGTTTATGCTGAATTTCAATGTATTTTCATATTGTTATTATTCTGGTTTTAAGTTTAGTATAATTTGATAAGAAGTTTTAGATTGCATTTTATATTGCATGTTATTCATCACCTCAGATGCTCTTCCTTTTGGCAGAGAGTGTGGTCTATAAATGCCAGAAACAATAAAATTTAAAATTATTCCATTTCCTATATATAGCAGTGATGCATAAACTACACAAGCCAGTATATCTGTTTAGTTTAGAAATCAAGGTGTTCAAACTGGTTCAGATCAGCTGCTCCTGTTTTAGGAGTTAGTAGACAAAATTTTGCAAGTTAAGCAATTGTGTTTATCCTTGTTTTTAAGAAATTTAAATGACTGACCCTGTCCTAAGCATGTGGAAATAAGTTCCATTACTATCAGTGCAACTAAATATCATATAGGATCATGGTGCTTTATGCTTTTAATAATGCCATCCTGGGTATCTTGAAAATTAAATAATCTCTAGAGTTCCCCCTTTCTCCCTAGTTAAGATTTGATAATACCAACACATTATTTTCCAGCAGTCCTCAGAATATATCCTAGTAGCTGTTTATTCAAGAAGGGACTGAGCAGGAGCCTTCAATTTACAGCCTTCTGGTGTTAGAATTTATAACTTGCATAATTAAACTGTTGATATTTGTTGGGGAAATGCTAATTTTCTACTCCAGTTGCACCAAGATACCAACCATTAATCTATCCAGGCTGATTAATTATGTGCTTATATAGTTTCATTTAAAAATGTTATCTGTTATCTATGCTATCCATACCCCTAAGCAGATTACTTTTTTATTTTTGTTATGGAAAGCATTTTTAAAGGTTTAAGGCTTTGAAATAATAGCATATACCTAGGGCCAACCATTCACAGAACAGCTCCTGTTTACGAAGTGCTTTACCAGCATTGACCCAACTGAAATGAAAGTGGCTTGCGTTAGCAGAAGAGTTCAATTATGCCAACCTATAAGCATTAAAAGTTTCATATCTGCACAGATGTTCTTCTGACTATGGATCAGTTATACAACTTACACATCCAAACTCTCTCAGTAGTTAAAGATCTCCTCCTCAGACTGTTTTACTCTAATTGTACCACACACACTCCTACACATTGTATACTAAGGACTGCAGTCAGTGAGTTTCATTTTTTCATCATTTCCTTTTTTCTTAATTAGCAATCGTGTTGTAATTGTATATGGTGTTTTTTCTCATTGTTGCCTTATTTTCTATTTTTATTTCAAAGTAAACTTTTATGTTAAAAAAACCCTTCGCATTTTCTGAATGTGCATCTGGTGCCATTGGTTTGTAACAAATTCCTCCTAGTTCCCTGGTTCTGTGATATTCCCCTTGAAACCATGCATTCTGCAGTTGTTTACACAACCACAAAAGGCTTCCTATTAATGTCAATAAGAGAATCAAATTGGAAAGGTTTTTGCCTGGGCAAAGGGTATAAAGTTGGATCCATGAATAAAGTAGCTTATTTTAAAAGTCTAGTCATGTAAGCATTGAGTAGACTAATAAATATTTGTTCTGTTAAACAAAATCTATGACTTACTTAATATTAAACTGAGAGAATCCATCTAGCACTTTTAAAAAATAAATGGGACAAAGTGAATGTAACTCACCTCATATAAATGTATGCATGTTTTTTTTAGAAATGTCTATTTATTCAGAAATGTAGAGAAAGAATTTTGGAAAAGAAAGATCTATGAAATCACAGGATACCACATCTCTCCTGATTCTAGGAAAATATTACTAGGTTATCTGAAGGATAAGATCATGTTGAAATAGTTCATTTATTTATTTTATTTGTGACACTTATATACCGCTAAATATAATAATATCCCTCACTGTTTCACAATAAATATTGAAATCACATTTAAAATACAATATTAAAATACAACATTAAAACATTTTCAATTACAATAATCTTAGATTAGATTTGATTGTAAGATTAAGATTACAATTAGATTTGATACTGAATTTATCTATAGAAGCCAGAATCTGTATAGCAACTAACTGGGGAAAAACACAAGTGCTGTGAATCTTGAAATGGCTCAAGAATATTTTTAAAGCATTACTTTATTAACTAAATTTATTCTTCACGAAGTTATTTTAGGAATAAAACCACCTTGTTTCTTGAAAAAGTATACTTCTTATGTCTTAGAACAATAATTTTCAAAATATGTGCAACTGTTTGCTTTATTTTCAGTGTTATAAGTTAAATATCCTTATTTATTTTTATATTATTATAATAATATATTTTAAATTATTATGTGTATAGTGCCATCTATGTACATGGCACTTTACAAGGAACAGGTCAATTGCATTCAAGGAGACAATAACTTCCTTGTCCTTAATCTAACAGTTATGAGCCAAGCAAATCATGTTATTTTTATTTATTTATTTATTATCTAATCAAATTAGATTATCATTTAACTTAATTAGAGTTGTTTTGAGAGTGCATTTTATCTTAATGCACTTAAGTAAAATGTGGTGACAATGGTTTTTCTTCTTTTGTTTTCCACCACCACAAAATAAAGGACCTCCTTTTCGCTGCGCAAAGACCTCAAAATATCACCTGGCTTAAGGTGATATCATGTCTTTGATGAATTCTAATGAGAACTGGATTTTAATCCTTTCCTGATTAAAATGGCTCTTAAGTTAAACACATAGATAACAAAAGTGTGAGTCTTTCTTTATGTGTTCCCCAGATACTATCCATCCTGCAGTCTCTTAAGTGAAGTAAATGAAATCAATGAAATGAAAAGATCAAGGTCCAAAACATAATAGATCAGCATAACCAATGTGAAAACCAGCAAAAAGTCTGCATAGCTGTGGTTAATGAAATCTATGGCTTTATACCATAAAAACCATGAAAGATTTTATCTAACAACTTCATACTTTATTACTATACTTTAAACTGCTATTGTTGTTATAAACATTTAATCATAGTATGTTAGCGCCGCCAAGGCAGTAGGGGCTTCCACCCAATTTGGGGGGATCCCCCTCTTCCTCCTTATCTCCCAATACCACTGCCCACCCTCTTCAGGAGGATCCCCCGACCCTCTGTATAGTATTCTCAGGGGGCTATGAGGGCTGCCAGGGGAACCAGAGGGCAGGGAAGTCAGCTTCTGCAAATTCCCTTCTGCCTGTACAACACTGGATGTCACCTTCTATCAGGGATGAGCAATTTCTGGCCCTCCAGATTTTTTTTTGTCCTACAACTCACATCATCCCTTACTACTGGCTATGCTGGCTAGGGGTGATGGGAATTGTAGGCCAAAAAAATCTAAAAGGCCACAAGTTGCCCACCCTGCCCAATATCATAACCTGCCCAACTCCCAGTGACTCAATATCTACTTTGGTATGGGTATATGTGCTATATTATCACTTACCACAAATAAGGCTGAAGCCACATAAGTGAAACATTCTGGGGACATCCTATTACAAAGCCTAGGCTTCAGGGGGTATATGACAGGACGGTGATTACATTTCTTATTAATGAATTTGCTAAATACAGTACAAGACACAGAAGGTAGTGGAGTAGTTATGATTGGTCAAGATGTTGCTCCAGGCTCTCCCCCACTGTTTTACAGGTCAATCCACATTATGCCAAACTGGAGATAATTTTGTGATGGGTTTAAACATTTACTTGGAAAAAAGACAGCGAGTAAAAACAGGGCTTGAATTTTAAAAGGACACACAATCCAGCCCAAGTTGAGCATTTTAGAGTCAATCCTATGCGTGTTCAGACAGAAAAAACTCCTACAACTCCCAGCATCCCCAGGCAGCCATGCTGGCTGGGACATGCTGGGAGTTGTAGGACTTTTTTTTCGGTCTAAACATGCATAGGATTGCACCCTTAAAGTCCTATTGATTTCAATGGGAAAGTTAAGCACACGCCTAAATCTCTCTCATTGAAACCAATGGAACTTTTAAATGCTTAACTTTGGCTAGACGAGGCCCACAGTATTTTGAATGTATAGTTCGAGACGAATTAATTGACTTACTTCTAACTAGACATGCATGCTGTAAAAGGAGTGTTTTCGATGACATTTATGTATCCACGTTCCAAACGATATGGATTTTCAAAAGCCATTTTCCCAGTTGAAGCTGGATTTCCGGAAAACCTTTCGTCTAGATAGCCAGCACCTATGTATATGAGTAAATGCTGAATCTTATATCACACACACTCCGGACACCAAACTCGCGCGGACATATCCGAGGAAAGGGCGGGCGGGCAAAAGCTTCCACCTTGCGTGAGCGCCAGAACTGAAGCCAGAAAAAGAAAGGGCTAGCCCAAGCCAAGGCCTGTTGCGCGCGGCTAGGCGCCATCGGTGGCCTTGTTTGGTCGGCCCAAACTCGAGTTATGCAGGAAACTGAAAACGCCTCGAGGTGCCCCAACTTCAAAGGGCGCCAAGAGTCCCGTTTCCCAGCCCCTGAAGGTGAGGACAATGAGGCCGCTGGGCGTCCCGCCGCACGCAGGACCGCGGCCTCTCCGCATGACAAAGGGGCACGCTTGTAAATTTGCACTCGACTTGAGGGAGGCGCTTGCAGCCCCTTTCATTAGCCAGCTCTCCGCCCTGCCGCCTTTGAACTGGGCAGCCCTGCGGGGTCTTTCCAGCTGCATGTTCATTTGCGTTTCCCTACGGAGAAACTTCCACTTTCCCACCGAGCAGCCCGCTTCAAAACTCCCTTCCCGCGCAGAGTTGAAGAGTTCAGCGCCACCACGTAGCGAAAGGCTGAGTGCGGCGCTGGAGAACTCCGAGGAGGAAAAGCAGGACCCGAGGAAGACCATATGAGTGAGGCCCGGCTGCCTGCGGCGAATTAGGCAGCAAGGCGAATTTGGCTGGGCGGGAAAGTTCGCCGGCGGCGCTCGCGCCCTTTCCCTCCTCGCGCGTTTGACTACGCAGTTGTGTCGCTTCAACACATACAGCTTCCCGCCCACAGAAAGTGCCATTGAATTGATTTACAGTTTGTAAAATGCCACTTTTCCCACGGTGGATTTTGGGCATTTTCAAATACAGAATCCCGTTTTTTAAAAATACCTAACTAGAGTCAGTGTGGCGGCACAGCGAACAGAACGTCGGGCTTGGACTGATCTCAGTCACGAAGTTCACTCTCGGTCCGCCACCTACCAGGCAGGGCTGTTGCGAGAATAAAATGGGACCTTCTCCATGTAGACTGCCCTGTGATACATGGAAGACAGATAAATAAAGTAGGAAAAAACCCTAAAACATGAATTAAATATGTGGAAATCTAGTTTTTTATATGCCAACAAAACAGTACAGGATACCCCTGTCCTCATGTGGACATACATACTACAAAGATACCCCTATCTCACACTCATAGGCTGCCTCCATAAAAAATAACATAGAAAGTCAGCTCATGTGAGGACAAACAACTCCCTATGAGTACATAAATGTCATGTAAACACTCTTTTTACAGCACACATGTCTAGTTAGAACTTATAAGTAAGTCAATTGAGTTCAACGGGGCTTACTTCTATTATGTCTACTATCCTATTCTCACTTACCTGGGAAGGATAGCAGCCATATTCCCATACATACATACAACTTATACCTGATGAAGTGGCCTGTGAAAGGTCATATCATAATAAATATGTTAATCAAACCAACCGTGATATAAGCTTTTCACATCTTAAAAAACAGCCACAAGAGTCTATTGTTTTTACATCTTACAGTGATAAGCAACTCATCCTTCTTGTACAATACCTAACTTCTCAGAAAATTATGCAACGCTGCCCTACACCACAGACACATCACTGTCTCAAACTCACTCTTGCCTCAATTAACACAGAATAACTAACACTCCATGGTTTTGTACTTACACTCACTAATGTAGATTTGAGAATTTCCATTTTATCTATAAGCATGAATTGAAAGGTGGGAAATTCACCTATTTATTGCTATGATCATGAATACAACAGCATGATTAAAGAGTGTTGGGCAGTACCCATTAAGTGATCTTGACTACGTGTGAATGATTGTACATGCACACATACACAGTAGATACATATACTCCACAAAAACAAAGCATACAACAGATGATGAAGACTGTGGCATGTAACCTTATATTCTTCACAAAGTACCACAGTTATCACCTGTAGGCACATGATACAACAACCATGCTGAAGCCAAGCCACTCTGGTCAGCACCTGGATTAGAGATTGCTTGTGAATCCTATGCATACTGACTTGAGTTCTATCAAAGAGAAGTACAATATACATGTAATAAATACATATATACTAAAACCCATCCTCACATCTCATGTTGCCTCATTACACTTGCTAATACTTAACATCTTCATTAATTGATATGGTATTGCCAATTTGAGATTATTTAGCAAGGGGAGCCAGTGTAGTGAGCTTTCAGCTTGCTTAAACTAGGTTCCAAGTTTCACTTGGCACATTTACACACACACACAAATAGAAAATGTCAGCTGTTTCTACCCATCTGCCTCAGTTTACTAGAAAGCTGGTTTGTTGTTCCCAGTAAGCTCCTCTAGTAAGGACCTGAAAGGGACTCATAACCTGAGTTCAGAAGTGTAACTAAAATAGTGGAACATGGTTATACATGAAGTACAATAGTACGAAGTATAGATAAGAAAAAATACATAACTGTTCTAGAAGAAGCGTCTCAGTTCAAAATAATAGAAGCCTGTGCATCTTTTTGGCTGTGTGCACTGTATGCAAAATCAACTTCACATCTTATGAGAAAGAAACATATATATTTTAAGGTGTGAACATGTAGGGGGAAACTGGAGTATGGACACTTTTATGTCAGTGTACAAATCTTTCAAAACACATGTTTGTCTTATTCATGCATTATACTTGCAGGCTACAATCCAAAACAAATTTAGTAGGGGGTAAGCCTCATTGAACATAGTGACACTTTCTTATATAACTGCATTGTTAGCAAGTACATACTAAAAACATAAAGTGTGACATGCCCCACATATTGTGGAAGCTGATAAACAATTTAAACACAGCAGCTTCTTGATTAGTGAACACAAAGGCCAAAAACCACACACACATACTTTCTCCAAGGTACCACCTTGATTTTCTTATTTTCAATAGTAACATGGATAGTGGCACTTCAGATGTAGCAGTGTATTGACAAGGCAAGAACAGACTCTTCATAACTATCTTACTTTTCCGATTTCAGCAGAAACTGCTAAACCACTCACCCAGATACAGATACTAGACTTCCAAAAACTGGGCCTGTTCTGGAGAGCTTCCAAAAAAGGGTTCATGATTTCTTTCCTGTTGCAAAAGCCTTTGCAATCAACATGATTTGATTTTCCCTTCTCTGTCACTGAATGGTGATATTTACCTGAAGAGAAGGCTAGGCAAGAAAAATGCTGTTTACTGCAGCTTTACTAGATGAGACAAAAATTAACTTGTGACTCAGTGCCAGAATCTGAGTGAAGTGTTTGACAATGATACTGGACACTAGAGGTGGTTCTTTGAAAGCTAAAATCATCCCCTTCAATGTAGATGAGCAAAAACATATTAATTTTATGTGTCATTGTCACCCCAACTTAGAACTCCCTCTTGAACTTAGTTTCATACTTATTCCAACTAAAGCTGTCTTGGGAACCTGTGGCCCTGTAAATATTGTTGTCGTACAGCTCCCATCATTCATGACCATTGGCCATGCTAGCTGGGACTTATGGGAGTTGGAATCTAACAACATCCAGAGTTCCCCACCCTGAACTAAGGTTTACAAATTGTTTGTGTGCTACTGAGACTGTGGGTGCTTCCAGATTAGGCTTTTATAGTGCCATCACCCTTCCTCATTCATGGAACTTTACCAGGTGGGTGGGGGGAGGGTCCAGACCATCTTCAGCTCATTACCCTCCCATGTTTTCCCATTACTTCTTAGGCTTTTCCTTACAGTGGAAAATCCGTTAAGGAGGAAAAGATGGAATTGCTGCACTAAGTAATACAAATGTGACTATAACATTCTAGAAAAGGGACATACTTCCATGTAAATGTGTTTAGCCATTGTCAAGGTGATTAACACATTGACTGTTAATACATGACACTGGCCACGATCCAGTAACAGGTATGCACAGTTAAGTCACATTGGGCTCAATGGGGCTTAAGTTTAACTAAAGCTTACTCTGTGTTGAGTTGCGAACCTGGATGTAACTACGCTGATATACTGAAAATGGTCAAAGCCAGGTATATTTCCAGTCAGCTTAAATGGAGCTGCTTCACCAGGTATAATGTTTGATTTTATTTAACATATAACATTTATTCTATTTATCTACGCTTACTTTGGGAGCTGTTGCCATAATGTGCAATTCCTCCACATGGGGCCATCACTTACACACATACAGGCTTTGGGATGCTGTGGCCAGTCCTATATGAACAATCATGAGCATATGAATCAACCTTAGACGGAGTCAGATTGTTGGTCCGTCTAGTCCAGCATCCGATCGTTGACTCAGGCTGGCAGCCTATTTGTCTGCTCTGACTGAAGAGCAGTGGTTCTTCAGGCAGGGGTCTTTCCCACCAGCTGCCGCCTGCATGTCTGGGACATGTCTGGGACCGAGGGTGAGACCTTCAGCATGCAAAGCTGCATACACTGCCTCACTGAGTTATGGCTCCTCCCCAGTCACAGGTTCACGGACCGAAAAATCTACATGTATGAACTTTATACAAGACAATCTGTACACAATTTGCAAGTTAACTGCTTAGTAGAATTTCCTTCTATGTAAGCACTGTCGTGTCTGAAATGGCCTTGGTTTTTTGGCAGCCAATCTCTCCAGCACTGCTTCATGTTAAAATGCAGTTCGACCACAAACTCTTGTGTCTACGAGTTGATATGCGAAAGATAATGAAGAGTAAACCTTATAAAGTTGCCGGCTCAGTCCTGCACTCGGCTGACTGGAACTAGTGGGGCCATCGTGCTGAGTGAAAAGTAAAGGCAGAA
This sequence comes from Heloderma suspectum, assembly GCF_057233095.1. Lineage (NCBI taxonomy): Eukaryota > Metazoa > Chordata > Lepidosauria > Squamata > Helodermatidae > Heloderma > Heloderma suspectum. The sequence goes on along the minus strand of NC_139459.1, from coordinate 266,563,847 downwards.
CAACAGAAGCCTGTCCCCTAAACCAGCCCACTCCCCTTCCCTCCCCGAAGCAAGAGAGAGGACAGTCAGGAACAGAGACAATTCCTTACCACTGTTGCTGCTGGTGGGAACGTTGCGCCTCATCCACTCATAAGGTGTGCGCCTTTGCGCGTTTGGGGAGAGCTGGGGTACTGAGGCGTTCATGGGCGGAGGCAGCAGTCCAGAGCCTGGTGGCTGTATGGGATTGAAATCGGAGGGGCTGTATGCTAGCTGCCCCGGGTTAGCGACAGACGAAGGGGCTCCTGCGCCATAAGAATGCCAGTCTTCTTTGGTGGGAGTGTACGGGGAGCCCCAAGCTCCCGCCGGTTGCCCGTGATGAGGATCGCTGCTAATCCCTGGCACATGGTGGTAGCTGGCAAAATCCGAGTATTGTGGGGGCACAGGAACATAATTCTGGGGGCTGAGGTTCAGGCTAGGGTGCCTGACAGGGTTGGGGTACATGTTGGTGTCCTTATCCAACAGATATCCCACGTACATCATCCCCAAGTGGCGCTGCGTTCATAGTGTGCCCTGTGTGCCGCAGCAATAGCTTCTTCCCTGGCCTGCCCTGGCCGATAACTCACAGCCTCTTCCTGATTAGCTGTTCACCTGAACGTCTTGGTCAGTTGTTTTTTTTTTTTTCCCCCACTTTGCAAAGGCACCTCCCTGAGGAAAGGCTTTTTATTGGGCCAACCTCTTGGAGCATTTGCATTGAAGGGCAGGTTTGCATTTCAAAGTACAGGAATCAAAGTGGGTGCCACTGGGGTGAATTCAAACGGTACAAATTACTCAGCAGATAGAAGTGACGGGGGGGCGGGGGGAGGAAAGGCCCTTATAAAGGGTATAGTGATGGTAAGGAAGGCCTGAGAAATTCCCAGAGAATACAAAGCATTCCAAGCACAAAGGGGCTATCAGGTAAATGTCCCAGGAAGAAAGAAAAAAGTGCGGCTGTTTCAATAAGTTTTCCCAGACTGTGTACAGGTATCCGTGCCATGCAGTTGCAATCTGGAATCTTTTTGTTAACACTAGGTTGGAGAACCTGATCAAAAAGATACTACCACTGACTTCAAAAGTGGAAAGGGTTATAAGATTTTTAAAATTATTTTTTATTGTTATAAGATTTTAAACATTATTTTTATTGTTTTATTTTTATTTGCCCTTTAGCTTGTCATCGGCAGCTCTGTGGAAGTATTAACGTTTGTTATGTGAGAAACCCGCCCAGGTGGCTGTCTCATTCGTCGCGCAAAAAAAAAAAAGGGGGGGGACACCTAAGATACCATTGAAATCCCTCTTCTGGACACCCCCAAGCCACCGGGAAAACACCTAGTCTGGCTGGAGTTGGCTGTCTAATAATTCCTAACCATCTTAGATGGTACAGATGCTAGGCATCCGAGAACGCCATGACCGAACATACCAGAATGTGGCCTAATAGATCGGGCGGAGGGCGGGACCTTTATAAATCTAAAAATTATCCCAAATCCGAAATAATACTAAAAAGCCTCCATTTTCATTCATTCCTAATTTAAGAGTATAACACAAGCCTCCCCAGTCCCCATTTTCTTCACTTTGATCAAAACCACTTCTGAATGCCTTAACTGAAAAGTGATTGTAGCAAAAGTCTTCCACTATTTACTAGGAGGATATTAATTAAAGAAAGTCGCCTTCAACTAAAAAACAAACGAACATTCTTGTCGATTTTTTACTGGCCATCGGAAGTGTCCAAAGAATGAAGGGAGCACCAGCAGGCAGTTTGTAAAAGAGGTAGTGTCCTTCCAGTTTCTCTTTCCAACAAACACCTCAAAGTATATTAAGAAAGAGCGCTCCTAATCCCAAACCCTAATCGGGATTGTACAATACTTTGGAAGTGACTGAGTCGTGCATGGCAGAACTGTTTTCATTGCAGTTTTAGAAAGCAATTAGAAAAACCAGCTCGGGAAGAAGAGAAAGGAAAATAGTAGACAGGAGTTTCCTTTCTAACTAGCCCTCGAGCGAATTGATCTTCTCTGCTGCCAGGTAGGTAAAACTAATTGAAACAGTATGATGAGGTTTGTTGTCGCTTTCGAAATCTAAGGTTTTATGTTTCCCGAAAAGGAAGCTTCTACCTGGCGATCTTTAGTATCTCCTAACGCCAGGCATCTGGGCATATGTTCATATGCTCCTTTCTAATATAACAAATCCATATACAGGGATGGATATAGCATTCCTTCACGTTTTAATTTTAGTTAAAAAAAATACAGGATATACTCCCGCATAGATCAGTCTTCCTGACATGATACATGGCTGCGCGTGGGAAATTATGCATCATCACTTGTGTGGCACACACCAACATTTCGGAGAGCCTTCTTGAGCAGAAAATGTGAGCTGAGTCTTGCTGTAACAAAGTCAGTTCAGGCTGAACTCCTAACGCTGCTATCCTATGTACGTCCGGTGCAGAGTTAAGTCCTATGGAGTTCAGTGGGATTTACTCCCAGAGAAGTGTGCATAGGGTTGCAGCCTAAAGCCGCAATCCTATGCATGCTTAGAACAATTCTTGTAGGAACCCCCCCCCCATCTAAACATGCGTAGGATCGCGCCCTAAATGTACTTAAGGTCAACTGAAGCCACGAAGACTATGAACTCCATGGGACGGATATGTAAGACTGGGTGTTAGATAAAGTATTGCCCCGAGATATTTAGAATCACTCTTCCTGCCGATCCAGAACCGAGGAAGGCTGGAACTTGTTGCTGGGAGCCACTCTGGGATCCCCACTGCCAGAAGACTCGTGCGCGTCAGCGCTTCATCCCCTCTTTCCAGTCGCCTCCTAGCCAGCCATGCCTTTTATCCTTTTGATGCCAGCCCGGCTCACACCTACACGTTGTTAGAAGGCCGGCCGCTGTGCCTGTACGAGAAGAAGAGGAGCGCCAACAAAAGGGCGCCGCGTGGGGTGGGGCACACGACCTGGGCCTCCCCTCCTTTCGCTTTCCTTTCTTTCCTGGAGAAAGGGACAAGCTCAGCAGCAGTCGAGCGAAGGAAAGAGGCAGAGGCTGCAGTCCTATACTTAGTAGAGAGCAAGAGTCCCGTTGAATGTAATGCGGCTTACTTCTGAGCAGACAGGGAGAGAAGTATACCGCTAAGCTGAAAACTATCTGCCTGTTAGAAATTGACCTCGGCAGGACTTCCGCAAAATTTCCAGTGAGTCTCCAATCCTCGTAGGAATAGTTCAGCCCGAGATTCCGGACTCCCACTAGTTTAAAGATCAAGAGCAACCCAGCTATAAGGGCCGGCATCTCCCCTCTCGAGAATTATGTAGCATCATCTGTGCTATTCCAAATTCTTCTTTCCCAGAACTCATACGCACTGCCGCGTACAAATCCACCTGATTTGAGGAGGAAACGGACTACCTACATTTGTGTTTTTTGAGAGGGAAAGGAAGGCTGATGGTGAAATCCAAGTGATTTTAGCAACCCTGTGGCATTTTCTTTTTCCTGTAGTGATCCGTGGTGAAATATTCTCAGCTGTATACACAGCAGTGCAAAATATTTAGCTTATTAGGAGACTCCTGTCTATTATAATAGTCCTCCGGATATCTTCTGGGAGCACTATTTTCAGGTTTGGCTTCTACAACATTTCCCTACAGCTTAACAGAGATAGAAAACTCTAAAAACCAAATCTGGGTCAGAAATGTTAATGTGTTGTCTATATGATAGTAAAGAAGTACTCTAATCAGAAAAAAGGGAAACTGTCAATGCATTTATATAATTCATATTGTAAAGTGTAACAAGGTAATTTCATGGTATTTTCTAACCAAGGATCCTCACCTTTCAAGGAGAGAGGGAAAGTTAAGCATGTGCTTAACTCTCTCTTTTATAACAATGTGACATTACATGTACTTAACTTTGATTTGTGTGTAATTTTTATAATGGCCAAGCACCAGAAAATTATGCAGTGTTTCCTAACCTTTATGATTTTATTATGGTCTCTGCACGAAAAACAAACAAAAACAATCCTTTTAGAAGTGTGTGCGCGTGTGTGTCTCTGTGTGTGTGTGTGTGTGTGTGTGTATGTATATATATATACACACACACACATACATCAGGTGAGCTTTTCTTGCAGGTCAAAAGAAAAATAACAGTAGTGAAAGTGCTTCAAATGTAGGCATTAAATACGTTAAGATAAGTTAAAAGAAAAGGGTGTTTTAAATATATTAACTATAATAGAATAATATTTAGCATCAAAACATACACAAAAAATCCAATTTATATAGGAATAAAGACATTAATTTCAGCAGATCTTTACTGCAGCATATTGTATTAAATGATTTTTCATATTATGAATCTTAGTTTCATAATATTGTGCTCACCTGTAAGTTCATAACATTTCCCCAGTATGCTTGCCCCTGCCATTTTGGTGAAATGTTGATAACAGAATATGTAATGATTCCCCAGTCCTTTCTATAAAGAGTGCTATCCTGTAAAACTACTTCAAGACCAAAGCAAAAGTCAGATTTCCCATGAGCAACAATTTGCTACAAAATATTTCACAACTGATTGACAGGTAGGCAGAGAGAATTGTGAGAAAGTAGAACAAAGGCAATCACAAAAGAGCATATCAGCAACAGAGAAACAGCAAAGCAACTTGAAGGTTGTATTTTTTCTTTTTCTTTACTGAAGAGAGAATATGTTGTATTTGTAATAAAAAAGATTACAATAAAAGCCCCTCAAACAAATAGATAACAACAGAAGCTGGATAAACTGCAGGAAATGAAGATAATTAATATATTATCTGTAATTACATATTATTATGAACAAAGCAGTTTTGGTATATGTGGGTCTGGATTAACTGAGACAAAAGCCTAAGTCTTGGATCCTAAAACAAGGTAACTTAAGGAAGTTCACAGAAGAAAGTTTTCCATCCCCTTATGAATAATGTGGGATGGGGGGGGGGGAATCACCCAAATTCTGGCTCAGATAATAAGATAAATAAGTTTATGGAAGGAAAGTTACTGTTCCCTCTTCTCCCCTGCAATCCACCACACCTCATCCCATATTGTTCAAGAGGGCCCACTGAAGTTTTTGGTGGAGGAAATGATGAGAAACTTCCATTCTATGAACTTCCATAAGTTAACATACCTTAGGATCCAAGCCATTAGGAATGTGGTGGAAAGCTCACTGAAAATATCAGCTGTGTGCTTCAGCAAAGAGAAAGAAAGAAAAGAAAGCGGGGGGAAAGCTAGCTCAATGTTGGGAATCATTAGGAAAGAGACTGGGGGTGGGGGGGAAGGCACATTTATAAAAATCTATGATATTGCCACATTAAAAATATTGTGTCCATCTCAAAAAGGTGATATCAAAATACAGACAGGGGCATCACAATAATGTGATTGTGAACCACGCACAAGTGGTTCCAGCTAGGGCCAGGCCTTGGAGCTGAAGTCCAGGACTCCAGGCTCCCAAGGCGTGAGGAGCCCCAGATGAGCACCCTGTCCCTGAAAGCAACAGGTGATGGGGACAGTGGCAAACAGTCCTGGTGTCAGCACCTGGTTTCCCTGATAAGAAAGGTGCTCAGTGGTACAGCTAGGTAATTATAGCTGGCATGACTGGAGCTGTTGCTGCCTGCCGCAACATCTTTTTTTTCTTATTTTACAAAATATTTTATAGTCAGGGGGCAGCCAGCCAAGCATGCACATGGTTTAACTTTTTAAATATATCATCCTTTTCTACAATGAAATGACCTTTATTCCCAATTAATGTTTAGCATCTGGGCAGCAAAAGCAAACTTCACTTTATTCCTATAGTCATGATGGAGCCATTATTTACATGAAATATGAAATGCCACATGCTCAGGGTAGAATCCAACTAAAGTCCTACTTAGAGAAGACCCATTAAAATGAACGGGACTTAAGTTAGTCATGAATAAAGTCCCATTCATTTCAATGTGTCTGCTCTAAGTAGGACTTTAGTTGGATTCTACCCTCAGCTCAGAGTATTTTTTTAAAAAATCAGGGCTCACAAGCAGTTTTGAGAGGGCATTGTTCTAACATCAGAAATGAAGAAGCAGTTGTAAAGCATGGAAGGGTGTTGTGTGTGTGGTGGATGGGGGGAGAAATCTATACTTCACAGCTGAAGTAATACACATAGCCATCTACCCCCCCACACACACACACATACAACATAAAGTCAACCGTCTAAAATTACCTAGCTGTACCACTGAGCACCTTTCTTATCAGAGAAACCTAAAGTGCCTTGAAGCTTTTTAGTTTAGCACAAAGATTGATAAAATACAGATCTGTAAAAATTATTGACGTGAAGAGAGTCATCCCTTCCAATGCCTATGTCATAACAATAGCACTTGGGGTTGGGATCACCTTAATTCATGAAGCTGCTGACTGGTATTAGATTCAGGAATAACAAAAGGAAGTATTTGTTCACATGATACATAACTTATGAAATTCACTCCAAGATGTAACATTGGCTACTAGCTTCAATAGCTTTAAAAGAGATTTTATAATTCTAGTGGTAAATGTCTACCAACAACTTTATGCCATGAATATGGTACTTCCATATACAGAGTCAATGCACCTCTGAATTAGCACCTAAGCATTACATTAACCTCAAATATGTTCAGTCTTAACTCATCTAGAACCATATTTCCATGCAACAAGTTTAGGATCAGCCCAGATGCAATAAGCATTTTTAAGTGTAGCTTAAAAATGGGGGTTTACTAAGTAGATACACTGGTAAATGATTGGGACTAGCAAGTACTTTATTTGCTTTTGTTTACACTAGGAAAGGCTTCCAGGTCAGAGGGAAATCTTCAGCATTAGAGCCAATATTTCTTTGACTGGATGTGAGAGCTTCTCCCCCTAAGAGCCCTTCAACGTGAGACATTTATTGTACACTCATGATTCATCACTCATGGTAGTTTGCAAGTGCTTTATATGATGTTATCCTCCTCCAGGGCCTCTCCCATCATTTGCAACCATTATAGAGTTTTGTTTTTCCTAACAAGGAAAGTCTGTTATTTCTGTGAATGGTGGCATGAAACCCTGGTGTATTTGCACAATTCTGCTATACCACAGTGCCACCTAGTGGTTGTGTAATAGAACATATGGAAAGGCAAAGAAAAAGCCCAGAAAAAAAAACTTGTGTAAAGGAGCTGAGCTTAATCCCACAAAGAATCCAGAAGCAGAAGCCTCGGTAAAGTGGCAGGTTAAAAGCCTCGGTAAAGTGGCAGGTTAAAAGCCTCAAAGAAACCCCTAAGGCTTCCCATACTTTGTGCTGAACTTTAATAGTTATCTTGAGGCTACAGACCAAACCTATGCAACCTGTGACCCACCAAGCCAAATGGAGCCAACCAGCCATAGGTGGAGTTATCCCACCAAGGGCTCAAATCTCTTTTATTGTTGAAAACAGTCAAAAACAGGATTTGTTGCCTGCCTGGGACTCTCCTGGCATCTTACCACCTGTCACCCAACACTGCACTGCTGCTTCCCCAAAATTTACCACCTGAAGCAGATGCCTTACTTTGTCTGGTGTGATAGTCAAGCACCAGGCAGGCCACAATCTGGCCCAACACATTTTGCTGTCTGAGGCAAAGGATAAAATGGCACCCACCCATTCCTATTCTGCATATAGAAGTCAACCAGAGTGATAGTTGTGTCCTTACTGTGTGATTCACACTGTCCTCCACCACACCTGACAACAGGGTAGCTTAGGGGATAAAGGGCAGCCTACAACACCTCCCCCAGATTCTACTACTTGAGGCAATCACCTAGTGTGATAAGGGCCAGTGCTGGCCACAGTGAATGGCTGATGGGTTGCATTCAGCTTGCTGGGTCACAGGTCACACAGGCCTGCTCTAGAAGGAAGCAACTGAGAAGGATCTAGGGGTATGCTTGATATAGAAATATAATAATTTATTTAGTTAAGCACTGAACTTCATATACCAACACTGCACTCTACAGCCGCCTTTTGTTTGTTAACCAGGCAAGCATAGAAACAGCATCAAGGCCATGTATGAGTCCTCTCTGAGCAGCTGACAATTCACCCTACACCTCCACCAGGCTTCTCCACATGGGGCTTTTTATCCTGCTATTGAGAGTGGTTATTCACGGAAGACTGTGGGTTATTTATTTATTTATTTATTTATTACATTTCTATACTGCCCAGTAGCTGAAGCTCTCTTTACATGACGTCATCAACCGCCAGCACCTCTCCCGTGCTTTCTGACCATTTCCATGGCTTTATTTAAAACAGAGATAATGAGGTAATTTTTAAAAAAGTGAATTGACTTTGTTTGTGTAAAGAGGGAGTTGTACTATAGCAGCAGCACAATCTAAGAACATAAGGAGAGCCCTGCTGGATCAGACCAAGGGTCCATCTAGTCTAGCATTCTGTTCACACAGTGGCCAACCAGCTGTTGACCAGGAAACCACAAGCAGAACATGAGTGCAACAGCACCCTCCTGCCCATGTTCCCCAGCAACTGGTGTAAATAGACATACTGCCTTTGATGCTAGAGGCACATAGGCACATAGCCCTCAAGCCTTATAGCCATTGATAGACTTCTCCTCCACTCTAGTGGCTGTATAATGAAACATACAGAACATGCAGCCCCCAATAAAAAAGAGCAAGTGTGTGTGAAGGAACCGAACCTAATCCCGCAAAGAATCTGGAAGCAGACACCCCGGTTAAGTTGCAGGATAAAAAGTGTGGTGTAGAGAACCTCATACTCTCTCTACTAATTCTATTTATTCCTTGTTTCCTCTCTTCTTCACTCCCTCAGACCCAACTGTACCACACAACCCTGCTTCCATCTCACTTCCTCATCCTAACTTTTCCCTGATCTTGGCCTTCCTTCCACTTAACTGCTGCTTCACTCACCAAACTCATGTCCCCTTCATTTCTTGATCCCTTCCTTTTCCTATCCAGAGTAGATGCAATTACACTACCTTGCCTTATGATGCATTTGGCCCTCCCCCAAACCAGCTTCTTCCTTAAGTGGAGATAACAAAATGGCACCTGGGAATGTAAACAGCACCCTGACTGGGGAATCCACAAAAATGCAGAATAAAACAGAATAATTATACTATAGTATATTATATTATTAATTGTACATAGTATATGTACAATTATAGAATATGTATATTCTCAAGAACTGGGCATATTTAGCCTTGAGAAGAGAAGACTGAGGGGATATATGATAGCGCTCTTCAAGTACTTGAAAGGTTGTCACAGAGAGGAAGGCCAGGATCTCTTCTTGGTCATCCCAGCGTGCAGGACACGGAATAATGGGCTCAAGTTACAGGAAGCCAGATTCCGGCTGAACATGAGACTGTTAGAGCAATACAACAATGGAACCTGACTGTGACAGCAATACAACAATGTTAGAGCAATACAACAATGGAACCAATTACCTAGGGAGGTAGTGGGCTCTCTTACACTGGAGGCATTCAAGATGAGGCTGGACAGCCATCTGTCAGGGATGCTTTGACTTGGATTCCTGCATTGAGCAGGGGGTTGGACTCTTATGGCCTTATAAGATGGTCTTATAGGCCCCTTCCAACCCTACTATTCTATGATTCTAGTATTCTAGTATTTTAGGCCACTTTTCTACCCAAATGTCTTTAAAACGTTATTTATAGGTTAAAAACATAACATCCAAGATAAAAACAGTCAAACAAGACAAAACAAATGAAGACTCAAGCATAGCAATTTCACAATTCATTCTTTTGGAGCAACTTAGGCTGCAATCCTAAATGCACTTACCCAAGAGTAAGCCCCATTGCACACAATAGGGCTTACATCTGAGTAGATATGTATAAGATTGCACTGCTCTTCTCCACATTTCTGAAATCTCTCACATTCTTAGCTTGCAGCCAGCTTGACACTGAGTGGAAATATTTCATGTGCTTGGAAACCCATTTTTGCTTCTTCTTTTTTAATCTCTTCCCCTCCTTTTTTGAGACTTCATAAGCTGCTTGTATTTCCCTTGCAGTGAGGTGAAAGGTCCAGTCTGAGATTGTGGGGCAATAGGAGTGCAAGATAAAGGAATGGCTGTGCAAGAGGAATCTTTCAGCACAACAACTGGGATTGACAGTGAACAAAATAAAGACAGGGAAAACAGAGACGTCTTTGGATGAGAGCCCTGTTTGGTCACATAAAAGTTCAACTCAACCCTGACTAAACACAGGACAGCAAACTCTGAATTCTCAGGGGCAAAAGCCTGACTAGCCAGACCACAAGCACTGAAAATGGCAAAGGATACATCTTAGTTGTTCCCACTTTAGATTTCATGTTCCAAGTACCCAGAGACACAACAGCATTCTTCTTACCCCAAAGAGCTGGACATCCAGCCCTAATGATGTTGCTTAATCAGCCAGGATGGGTAAAATAAGTGATACCTGAACTGTAACCAGACTACCCAGTAGTAAGCTGGGAAAAATCATGGGAGCTGGTGGAGTATAGAGGCTGAAGACCAGAACTACATGATACCTGCAAAGCAGCCACAAGTGGCTTCCAATGGAGTGTCAGATGTGTGACTAGTAGTGACCCATTTCAAGATGATAGCATATTTATAGACCTCTAGCTGTACACCCTCTGGCGGTCCCACCCCTCCCCAGAATTTCCACTTCTGGAGGTCCCATCCTAGATGATGGATCACCTGATGGGGGGGTGTCATGTGACCCCTCTACAAACTCAACATGCTGCCATAGACGTATAGAAAGAGGTTTTAAACCCCTGCCATGGATGTGGGTGGAAATTACTGGGCCAATCCTGGATCCAGTGGGTCATGTCACCCCCCCCCCTCTACAAACATGCCCCAGCACAACAATTTTTGACCCCTGCCATGCCTGTGGGGTCATTTCCAACCCCTTCCCAGATTGGCCCAGTAGTGCCACATGACCCTATCCCACAGACCAATAGTAAGAGTTTTATGCCTAGATACACCCACCCCAACAGCCAATCACGAAAGGGGCAGCCAGATTTGAGAGAGGCAGCCATTTTCCTTGTCCAGACATGTTCTGAGGGAAAAAACATGGAGTTGTGGAGCAGACCTACAGACCTAACTACACTTCCACTGGTTGCGAGACCTACCACTGAAAATGCCATATGAATACAAGCTGTGATGAGAATTTTCCACCATCTAAGCTTCTACATGCAGGGGCCGCGGTGGCTTAGTGGTTAAGACGCTGAACTGCAGACCGGAAGGTCGGCAGGACAGCAGTTCGAGACCCGAGTGCTGCGTGACGGAGTGAGCTCCTGTCTTCAGGCCCAGCTCCTGCCAACCTAGCAGCTCGAAAGCAAGAAATTGCAAGTAGATAAATAGGTACCGCCTCGGCGGGAAAGGTAACAGCGTTCCGTGCACCTCGGTGTTCAGTCATGCCGGCCACATGACCACGGAAGCGTCTTCGGACAGCGCTGGCTCTTCGGCTTAGAAACGGGGATGAGCACCGCACCCTAGAGTCGGACACGAGTGTTTGGGGACACCTTTACCTTTTTAAGCTTCTACATAAGGAACTGGATGAGATCTCCCAAATATGGCACAACACATTGGAAGCCATTTCAGCAGAGAACCCTGTAGTGCAGTAAAAGTTCAAGTTTTCCCTCTCCCTGGGGAGGATTTTGGGCTGTCTGAAGCTTGCAAAATGGCCACTGAAGGCTTAAAGATTTAAAGTACTAACATAACATTTTCTTACATTTCTAGGAGCCTGCTGTGAATAATGCAGCTGCACAGCATCCTGGAAAGTCTAGTGAAACTAATGCAAAAACATTATTCCTGATAGCATTGTGGAAGATGGCTTCAATAGGAAATGTTCAAATACACGTGTATGTATTTATTTCAGACACTTAGTATTAAAGACATAGTTTGTACTTTTAAGAACAACATTTTTAAAATATTTTCTTACATTCTTTTAGGAGTCTGCAGTGCTGCCAACTGACCAGTCAAGTCCTGCCACCCTGAAAAACAGTCTAGGGTTGCAAGATGATGAAACAAACTACTCTTTGACTTTGCCAAGAAAATGCTGTAGAGCAATGCGCTCTGTTATGAGTCCTGCAGTGTTTGGCATTCTGAAGCACTACTTAATCCAATATCTACATGATACATGTACTGGATGTATATTCTAAGCTGCTGGAGAGGCTTTGTGGGGTTAACCCATTTTCTTCCCAGCCATTTGTCTGCTCAACACCTCCTGTCCAGCAGCTGCTTTTCTTCCTGAGAGATAAAACATACAGATCCCCCATATCTTTTAGCTCTTAGGAAGAAAAGCAGAAAGCAGCTGGGCTTGAGGGTGTGCAGCAGATAAATGGCTAGAGCAGAAAGGCTTAAACAGCCCTCTTCCTCTCTCACCCCCCCCCACTCCCTCTAAAGCAGCCTGTGGCTGCTTCGCCTGCTTTAGAAAAAGCTCTTGCTGAGTGAGGCAGGGAGGGAGGAAGGGGATCATAGAGTGTGCTGCAAGAGAGTGGACTGTGAGCAGGGAAATCATGGTTCCAAATCTTACCTCAGCCATGAACACGCTGCCTTAGGGAGCCCATCACTACGCCTCAGCCCCTGCACCTGCAGCATGCAGATAATACTACTGACTAACTTTACAGGGTTATTTTAAGGCAGGGATGCACACCTTCGGAGAGGTGGGGGGCTGTATTGTTCCCCCTGGAACCCTTTGGGGGCCGCCCCCCATTGCTGCTAGAAGTGGCCCTGCCACCTGAGGGTGTGGCTGTGAGCCAGGATCCCAGCGATTCTCCTCGGAAATAAGGTGCTGAGTGGGCTGTGAGGAGCCCGATTCTGCTGGGGAATGAGGCACCACCCCCAATGCCTGGCTTCCCAGCAGAATCACTGCAGCATAATGGTGGTGATTTACAGCGATGACAACCAGGGGCAGCATGCAAATGGCCTTGGCAGGCCGTGTGTTCCTCACTCCTATTTTAAGGATTATTTATTTATTAATTCATTCATTAAATGCCTCATCTATTTAGGCACTGTACCAATTAAACCACAATAACATACAATAAAATCTACAGTTAAAAACCAGTACAGACTAGAAGTCTAATGGACACATATCAGCAAAATACCATAAAATGCACCACGGATTATAAAAGCTAAACAGCTGACAGAAACAGCAATTAAAACCAAACCGAAGGGACTAAAATCCCTTTTATATGCAGTTCTTTAAAAGCCTGAGACAAGAGAAAGGTCTTTGCTCAAAAAAAGGTGCCAGGTGGGCTTCCCTAGGGAGAGGATCCCAAAGCTGCAGGGCCACCACTTAGACAGCGCTCTCTCTGTCTGTCTGTCTCTCATGGCCACCCTCTGAATTTCTGATAGAGGGCGCACATGGAAAAGTGCTTCCTAAGTTTAAGGCCACAACTGCCCTTGAAATCCTAGCAGAATTGGGATCCTGACAGATGGTTTCCTAGCAGAATTGCTGCAATGGGAAAAAGAAAAATAAGATGGAGAAAAATGTCTACTTCTCCACCATCAATGCCACAAAGCAGGCTCCATAATGAGTTCTTACTAGTGTTCGGTAGTATTCACTCTGAGTTTTACTCTACTTGCATTTTAGACACCTCCCAACTTGCTCCATTGACCTGAGCTCAGGAGTGTACCAAGGAGCTAAATGGGGCTCTGCAGGAACGTTCACTCAGGAGCAATCATGTCTGCTGTCCCAGGTCATCTCTGCATTCCACAGACTGAACAGAACTTTGACAAGAGTGCCAGCCATACTAGCTGGAAAACCATCAACAGCCTTCTGTAATCCGTTAACTTATCAGTGTGGACCCATTAATAGAGGTCTCCCGCCTTGCAGAGGGGAAGAGTTCTGTCAGTCTAAGTCACATCAGGAAGTTATTTGATCATGACCAGGAAAAAAGCTGCAACCCCCCCCCCCTTCAGACCACTATTCTGCTCAGTAGAGAAAACCAAATCTAAAATGTGCGCTGCTTCATGCGTTGGGCTGATGACATATTGGAACAGCTCCGTTGTTATCATGGCTGTCCCCAAGTCCAGAATTCCCATGGATCTGGCAGCCTCAGCATGAATGTTGAGATCCCCCAAGAAAATCAACCTGTGGGTCCTCAGCACCAGTTCCGAGACTAACTCCATCAGCTCAAGCAGGGAGACTGCTGGATAGCAGGGGGTGGGGGCTGGTACAGGTACAGCAGCAGAATCTCCAGTCTCACCCAGGACAAGATAATGCACAAAAAGCACTTTGAACCATCCAGACGCGCTACATAAATGCCTTATTCTACTACTGCTCCAATTAATAGTAGTAGCAGCGGTATTCTGAGAGATACTATTACTGCTACTAAAAATGCCTAGGAAAGAGGAGAGGAAAGGCAGGGTATGTTCAAGCTTTTGCCATCTATACCCCACTGCTTCAGTAAGAAAAAAACTGGTATGCAACCTTGCTGAGGCTGATTCAGACCAATTTGCTATGCGGAGAATATTCTTTCTGTGCAAAGGTGACAAATTCATCAAAGTGGGTATCCAGTTTTTGCAGTCATTTTACAGTAGAGATCTATGTGGATTCCGGTCTTGCAATTTGTTCAGCATGTGGTCTACTTGCAGTTTTTTTTACTGGATACTGAACCCCCAATGGAATAGGATCCACATGGGTCTCCACAACATGATGGCTGCAAATGTCATGCTGCAGTGGAAAGAGCAATTGTGTGAATCCAGTCTGGGCCCACAGTCCAAACTCAGGTCAGTGGTCGGGTTTCATTATTAGCCCACAAGCTCTACTTTATATGAGATGTGCTGTATTTGCTATGTTTTGTTTAGATTATCAACTGTGCTTGTTGCAGTGAAGTAGCCAAGTGAACTTGTTCTGGCAAAAAAACAAAGATTCAGATGGCAACTCAGTGATAGTGGCATAAGTGTTCATGATCCAGAGAGCCCATTCTATCAGATGCGTGACTTGGGAACCTCAGTGGGTAGGTACATATACAAAGAAACGAAAGGGGGAGGGGATGTTTTTACAAATTGAGGCCAAAAGGCCAAGCAGTGCAAAAGATGGATATAACATACCACGCCATTACTATGCAGACCGCAAATAAAAATTAGATCCACTCTAAAGAGGAAATTATTCAGGTAGAGGTGTGAGCCATGCCCAACGGGTAATGAATTAGCAAAACACCCAGTAAGAGACTATGGCTTTCTGTGAAGACAACAAAAAGTCTTGTGTTGCACCTTAAAGTCTAGCCTACATTTATTATGGCATAAACTTTTGCTGACTACAGTCCAATTCATGAAATCTTTTTTATATAAAAGGGGGGGGACACACCTGTGAGCTCAAATGGCAATGAAATACAAAAAGTACAGTCTGTACCAATTCAGTTAAAGCTTAAATGTATGCAAAATAAGAACACCAACCACTCACAAAAGCAGTATTGGTGATAACAAAATCACTGTAGCATTGCTAAGATAACATGTGTAGTGGGACGGGAAATCATTGTCTCTAATCATGCCCAAACAGATAGAATCTCACTTTTTGATAAGTTCTAATTCAGCAGTTTCATTCTGGAATCTCCCTTTGACTTTCCTTTTTCTTTTTCTTTTTTTGTAGTTAGCAAGTCAGTGTCTTCAGCCACATCCTTGCTTAGCAATTGGGGACTTTTAAACCCCCACAAAGTAGTCTAAGCAGTGTTCTCCCTACCCCCCTTTGAAAGGTGCTCTTCTGGATAAAAAACATGGAGTGCAAATTCTGTTCTTTGGTACCACAATTGCCAAACAGGCACCCTTAGCACCTCAAGCAGTAGTCATCTAAGAACGCTAAAAAATGTCCACATAGTCAGAGACAACAGTCAATAGATACTGTTACACCCCCAGCCACACCTATTGCTGGAACATCCCAGAGGGAAGGCTGCAAGAAGATGTAAGCATACCATGTGCAAGTGATCACAGGAATGTGCCTGTGTGTCAGTTGGGAACGGTGTACATTCCATGTTTATCTCAAACTAGCAATCCCTTTGTTCTAACCAGAATCTCTCTCTTTCGCAGAGCACAGACCAATGGAAAAACCTAGGGAGGGCACGGTATCAGCAAAAGCACAGGTCATTCATGGAGGATAATAAGGCTATCAATGGCTGCTAGTCAGGATGGCTATATATTAGCTCCAGGATCAGAGGCAGTATGCCTCTCAGTATCAGTTGCTGGGGAACATGGGTGGGAGGGTGTTGTGGCACTCATGTCCTGCTTGTGGGCTTCCCACAGGCATCTGCTGTGATAACTGAATGCTGAACTAGATAGACCTTTTGTCTGGCCCAGCACAGCCCTTGTGTTTGTTCCTTCCTCTCCCTGCATAATACTGGGAGAAGCAGAAGAAATGGGACAGCGTGACAGTTTTTTGTTTCGTTTTTTACCACTTCTGTAGTCAAGAGAATGGGCTACATAAGCCATTGGGTTGGTCTGTTTTCTCTTCTTAACTATACAAGACTGGTTGTCCTAATGTTATATGTGAGACATAGTCCTACTTAAAGTAAAGGTAAAGGTGTCCCCGGCCGGTCATGTCCGACTCTAGGGGGTGGTGCTCATCTCCATTTCTAAGCCGAAGAGCCAGCGCTGTCCGAAGACGCTTCCATGGCCATGTGGCTGGCATGACTGAACACTGAGGGGCACGGAACGCTGTTGCCTTTCCCGCCGAGGCAGTACCTATTTATCTACTTGCAATTTCTTGCTTTCGAACTGCTAGGTTGGCAGGAGCTGGGACTGAAGACGGGAGCTCACTCCGTCACGCGGCACTCAGGTCTCGAACTGCTGTCCTGCCGACCTTCCGGTCTGCAGTTCAGCGTCTTAACCACTAAGCCACCACGGCCCCTAGTCCTACTTAAGTAACATAAAACCAAACAAAACTGCAAAATAGCTGTTCTTGTACAGGGATGCCCCCCCCTCGCCTGTTTTCTTTACATGTATAGTATAAACTCCTAATTCCAGACTACAACTTAATAGCTCTGAGGTAGTCTTGTGGTCTTATTACAAGTGCACTGACACTGACTGCTGAATGTAACGCTATAAGCAGTGTGTTATAACTGCAGATATCCTATGTAGAACATTGCATAGCAAGGTCCAGAATGTTATGTTTTTCTGGTTCTTATGCTCCAGTGAAGCAGATAAGATCTAAAATGCAGAACGCAGTTGCCAGATGTTTGCTTACAGACCCTTCTGCTATGCCTATGTGAGTTCTTTCTGTGGTGAAAGTTTACGGGGGGGGGGGGTGTTAGAAGGGACAAGAGAGATGAGTTGGAAAGACAATAGAGCCATAAAGATCCACTGATAATTTTTCCTTTTTTCTCTCTTTTATTACAGAAGAGAGAATTATGTTTGGAAAGTTTGTTCATGAAAAACGCATACGCCCTTTGTGGTCCTATGGCAGATCATCTTGCACTATACAAAGACTTATAGAAAGAAGTCTCCATACACTTAAGCTTGGCCATTTTGTATCTTTCCCTTCCTGGCTGGATGATGAACTCCAATACAAACAATGTTCTTTCAAATGTAGTCCCCATCCAACTCTGCTTTCTTGCTGTAAGAAAGAGAATTATGATCACAATGAGGTTGAAGGTTAAAAGGATGTATTACATTTGGGAGAAGCTGTCATTTGAAATAAGCATGTTTCATGCCATTTGTGTGTGCACATGTTTAAGGTGAGATAAAAATAGAAGAGTGTGATCTAATGGTTAGAGTATCAGATTAGAACCAGGAAGACTGAAATCCCTACTCATTCATGAGGCTCATTGGCCAATCGCTCCTTCTCACAACATAACCTACCTTACAGGTTGTGAGAACCAAATGGGGGATTGAAGAAAAATCCTATGCTATCCAGAGCTCCTTGGGACAGGATGGGATAAAATGTAATGAATATCTTTAAAGAATCTAATCAGATGTAGATTCTAACCAATATAGAATGGCTCTGTTAAGTTACAGCAGCCCAGCCTTCCCCAACTTGGTCCTCTCCAGATGTTTTGGACTACAAACCCCACTATTCCTTGCTGGTGGCCATGCTGGCTGGGGCTGATGGGAGCTGAAGTCCTAAACATCTGTAGAGCACCAGATTGAAGTTACAGATTCAGAAAATGCTGTTAGGATGCCATGTGTGAAAACACCCTTAGGGTGCAATCCTATGCATGTTAGGACAGGAAAAAAGTCCTACAGCTCCCAGTATGCTGGGAGTTGTAGGACTCCCCCCCCATCTAAACATGCATAGGATTGCACCCTTAGAGACAAAGGGTATATGTGTGAGCTTTTCTTGTTATATTCAAGGCTACGGCACTTAGCACTGCTGAGAATACCAAACTCACCTATTGGATTAACTGCTGTATTTCCCGCAGTTTTTATTTTGGTCCCAGAGTCAATCTGTCTGTCTCCTCGCCCTCACTATCAAAGACCCCTTTCTAAAGTCAAATGATTTATCTCTGCAACAAGAACAAAGCATGAAACCAAGCATATTGGCCGCATTAACAATAATGCTAATTATGCTGTGCTGCCCTTGGCAAATCAAGGCCTCTGATGCAATGAGCAGAAATCATCAAATGAAGTTTCAGGAGGTTATCACTCTGCTCTCTGTCCTGGGATCTTTTAAAATTCCCCCTTGAATAAGAAGGGGCTTCCCTCATCTTCAGTCCTCAGTGAAGTGGTCATGTTATCGGAAATAGGAAAATTTTCAATACTTATGGCCTTGCTTCCAGAACAAGTTTTTCTGGTGTGAGATTAGTAAAATAATCTGCAAATGTAAAGCATGCTCAGCTGCCTCTATGCCATGTGCAATTTCCAAGGCTTTCTCAAGATGCAATCCTATGCATGTTTAGTCAGAAAAGGTCCTACACCTCCCAGCATGCCTCAGCCAGCATGGCTAGCTGGGAAACGCTGGAAGTTGTAGGCCTTTTTTCTGGTTTAGCACAATCCTAAGCATGTTAAAGTCTAAATTGGATTCTACTGCTAAGTACCTCTGAATCCTCTCGTCATGGATGCCACAGACCAGCATGGTATTCAAGGTGTCTCCAGACTCACAGGCAACACAGTTCTGCCACATACATCCCAGGAGAGCATGAGAAAATGTTAAACCTAAAGTGCTGTACAATTTCCACTGGCATGGGGTTGTGGTAATTTTTATTTTATTTATTTATTTATTTATTGCATTTATATCCCGCCTTTTTTTCCTCTTGCAAGGAACCCAAGGCAGCTTACATTATCCTCCTCCTCTCCATTTTATCCTCACAACAACAACCCTGTGAGGTAGGTTGGGCTGAGAGTCTGTGACTGGCCCAAAGTCACCCAGTAAGCTTCCATGGCCGAGTGGGGACTAGAACCCAGATCTCCCAGCTCCCAGTCCAACACTCTAGCCACTACACCACACAAACTCAATAAATTCTTCAAATGATTTGGCACTGGGCTTTTCAAGAAGCTATCAAACTTCTAATCAGTCCCTATGCCTCTGCCCCACAAGTACTTGATAATATGACACACTTCTTGCTATCATCAGCAGTATCATTAACAATGAAGTACTGGGAGTGTCTCTCTGCATATTGCACTGAGGCCTTCTGATCAGCATCAAATCCTTCATAATCCTATTAACATCCAGTTTGCTGTTTTCCAGTTACACTATTATTTACAATGTGTGAAGAAACAAGGAATAACGATGTATAATCCAGTTTACCTTTGTTGCCAGTGTAACATTTGTGGGTCACACCAGTAAAGTGAAATAATAGCTTTCTCGGTCTTTCTTCGTACACTTCTCACTCCGGCATCCGAGTCCTAGAACCACACGCAAGGTACAGAGGGGTCCTAGCACTAACCATTAAGAAACATTGGGCAACTCTTCTGTCTTTTCTTTCTTAATGGATCTTCTGTGATAAAATGGGAGATTGGAGAAATTATGGAAAAACCAAAGGTGATATCTAGACTCCCATAAAATTCCATGAATTCAGCAGAGTGATGATGCCATAAAAGCCCCATTTAGAAGCACCCACAAAGTTGGAGCATGCTCAGTTCCAACTTTTCTAAAGAAACACTAGGGGCATCTCTCCACCAGCCTAAAATCCTGCATTTAAAATGGGGCTTTCTGCTTCTGTTTTAAATGCAGGATCACAACTGACTCCCTTTACATGCGCTTCCTTTCCCCCCTCCCCTTCTCCCCTTCCCTTCCCCCCTTCTTCTCCACCTGAGTCTTCCATATCTTTTATTGATCTCATTTCTCTTCTTGCTGCTTTAACTCTTTTCATGGAGGAAACTGAAGTGGAATGCAATGGGGTAATTTGATAGCTCATTATCTGCGATCTATTTAAAAACAGAACAAAGGGCATTTAGTGCAGAAGACGCCCTGGAAGGCGTCTGGCAGGGTGACCACTTCATGTAAAGAGCCCGCAAACTTCTGCAAAGGTCAGGAGCAATCTCCATTGCAGGATAAAAGCTCCATGTGAAGGAGTCCCAAGCGGCAACAACATAAACGTATCTTACGTCTGAAGTTCTAAGCCTACATGGTGCCCATTTTCTCAGCATCACAGTGTCACAGAAGGCTGGCTTATACGCTAGACTGTGCATCATTTAATGATGTATTACTATCAAATTTTTTATAATAGATGTTGTACAGATTTTGTGTCATTGCCCAAAATAAATTTCAATTGATTGTCATTTTGTAATTTTTAAGAGTGCAATATTTGGCATATTTAGACAGAAGAACATCCTACAGATCCCAGCGTTCCATAGCCAGCCATGGTATACTGTTATACTCACCTACATGGGACCAAGCCCTACTGGACTCACAGGGACTTTCCTCTGATTAGACATGCATAGAACTGCAGTGTAAAAAGTTTTGGGACCAGTGTTCAGTCTAATAGTGGCTTGTCTTCAAATGTCATCAACATTAGTTAAACAGCGTGTCTGCGAGGTTTATGCTGATAAGAAGCTGGCCTCAACCATCTTGGCTGCTACCCTTGGTTTTAGAGTCAAAGCCAAAGTGTATTGCTGAGGCACAAACCGATTTGGATTTAGAAGGCTGAAAAATATGAAACACTGAGGAAAACAAGTTGCCTTCAAAAGCTTCAAAATGTGGGAAATCTCCCTGGGTTGGATTCCAGATTTAACCTGGATCAACTGTGCTAGTGAAAGAGGATTTCCCCACCCCCGTCTTCCCGCAGCAGCCCCTCCAGCCTCCTGAAAATGCTACACAGAGAGCAGGTGTCCATGATCACAGAGGCGGAAATAAGCCATGGTAGCTTCTTTCTGTTGAGAATATTGCAACCTTTCCTGCAAGTTACTGGAAGGGTGCAGTGTGGCAGTTAGCTAGTTAATGCATGGGAATTTTGGGCATAGCTAGCCTTAGGATCTCTATAGCATACAGTGTGGTTTCCTGCTCCTCCCCTTCCTTCCCCCAGCCTCTCTCTGACCTCCTCCATTGCTGGGAGCAGTTGTGTTTGCTCTCTCTAGGGATGTATGGATCCCCTTACCTGGGGCCCATGGGGGGGTCCACAGGCAGGGGGAGGTGATCCGGTCCTCCCCCCAGAATCCTCCCTGGCCGGATCTGCTCCACAGGGAGTTCGCGGAGCCACCGGCTGGCTCCAGCTGCTGCCAGACTTCTGGCCGTGGCCGGTCTACAGATAGGGATGTACGAATCCCTTACCTGGCTCCACGCAGGGACATCCGTGATGAGGGGGAGGCGCTCTGTCCCTCCCCCCGGAATCCTCCCTGGCCGGCTGTGCTCCGCGGCGGCTTTGCGGAGCTGCCGTCCGGGGCCGTCCGCAGCCGGAGTTCTGGCTATGGCCGGGCCCTGTGGCCGCAAATGGCGGCCGTCGTAGCGGCTGCCATTTGCGTCCTTGCAAGCAGCCGTGATAGGCTACGTAAGTATTTATGTAGCCTATCACAGCAAAGAGCAGGGACGCAAATGGTGGCCGCTACGCCATTTGCGCCCCTGCTCTTTCCCGTGATAGGTTACATAAGTATTTACGTAGCCTATCACTGTAAAGGCAACCACGCAAATGGCGTAGTGTCCGCCATTTGCGTGGCTGCCTTTACCATGATAGGCTACATAAATACTTACGTAGCCTATCATGGCAAAGAGCAGGGGCGCAAATGGCATAGCGGCCGCCATTTGCGTCCCTGCTCTTTGCCGTGATAGGCTACGTAAATACTTACGTAGCCAATCACGGCTGCAAGTCGCAAATGGTGGCCGCAGTAGCCCGGCCGTGGCCGGCCGGGAGACCAGCCACCACCACCGCAGCCTCTGCATCCGCCCCAGGTAAGTTCCATCATGGGGGGATTTCGCGGGGTGGGAGGCCGTTCCGTCCCGGATTCTGGGGGGCCGGATTCTAATGAATTCTAATATTCTAATTCAGTATTCTAATGAATCCAGCCTCACTGGAATCCGGGGCGGAATTCTCTGACATCCCTATCTGCAGATGCAAATGGCGTCCAGCTTAGGGGACGCCATTTGCTTCCCTGCCGTTGGCTGTGATTGGCTACATAAATATTTACATAGCCTATCAAGGCAAAGAGCGGGGACGCAAATGGCGACGCGGACGCCATTTGCGTCCCTGCCGTTGGCCATGATTGGCTATGTAAATATTTACTAGGCAATCACGGCCAACAGCAGGGTTGCCATTTTGTTCCACAGCCCGGCAGTGGATGGCTGCGGAACGAAGACAGTGACCCGGACCAGCAGCTACCAGGTAGGTTCCATCCCGGGGGGATTTCGGGGGGTGGCGGGGGGGTAATCCATTCCGCCATGGACTCCAGCGGGCTGGATTCCAAAGCTTCCGGCCTCATTGGAGTCCGTGGCGGATTTCTCCGCCATCCCTAGCTCTCTCTCTCACTCCTGCTGGTGTTGTAGAACAAAGAGATGGACTGAACAAACTCTTTTGTTGAATCTATAGGGTGTACCTGCATTCTTTTGCAAGAAATTGTGAGTAAACCATTTTAGCTTTTTGTCACAAAAGAAGGGCATGGTCTCCTCTCTCTCTCTTTTTTTTAGCCTGTGTGCATGTGAGACTGGTAAACACTCATTCTGTTCTGCCTTTTGTTTTTTTTCTCTTAACTTCCTTTTTAACAGGAGGCAGCAATACCAAATAATTCCCATCGATTTCCCCCATCACATGTGCCAGTTATATGCTGGGGGGATTTGCATACTTAGTCTTGCTAGTGCAGCTTACTGTATCATGCAAACCCAGCATGGGTGGCTTTTTGCTGTGGTTAACAAGCCACCCAGAGCCCATGGGCTGTTGCAGGGTTCCAAGGTAGCTTGTTATCCACGGCAACAATGGAGGATTTGGTTTAGACCAATTCAGAGCTCTAATCGCATTATTTTCTTGATGGTTGGGTGGAG
This sequence comes from Heloderma suspectum, assembly GCF_057233095.1. NCBI lineage: Eukaryota > Metazoa > Chordata > Lepidosauria > Squamata > Helodermatidae > Heloderma > Heloderma suspectum. Next base: position 266,540,542 of record NC_139459.1, on the reverse strand, counting down.
GCTGGGTGGAGGCTGGGTTGGATCTGATTACCTCATCCATGTTCCCGCCCCCCTCTTGCTAAAGTCCCCCCTCTCTCCCCCCTGACAGAAACATACTTCTGGGGGGGGGGATTGGAAGTGAATGTCATCAGACTGGCAGGGGCTGCTGAACCAATCAGGCTCCCCCCTCCAGGCTCTACTCCTATTAATGGCAATTTCATTGACCACAACGGAAGTTACTTCTGAGTAGACTTCCTAAGTCTTAGCACCCCTAAGGCTACCGCATTAGCAGACACATGCTAAGTCGCTGTCTCATTATCACACTATTGCACAGGTCTTCGATCAATATGCACACTCTCTATGTAAGTATCTTCCTATGACTCTATCACTCAGTCGCAAAATAGCACTAACATGCATTTGCGCTATTGCGCAATAGCGCTATTGCGCAATAGCGCAGATGCATGTTAGTGCTATTGCGTAATTGAGTGATAGAGTCATAGGAAGATATTGACATAGAGGGTGTGCATATTGATCGAAGACCTGTGAAATAGTGTGATAATGAGATAGTGACTTAGCGTGTAATATGAAAACTAGACTGTGATGCTTGAGGCATCATTTCCCTGGTCCAAACGACACAAAAGAATATTAGCCGTGGATCCTCCCCATGTGTAGTTCTGGGGAAGCGATCTGAGAAAAACCTGATTTTCAGGCTGTAATGGGAGTACTTGCTTGCCCACGATAGCAGGCTTATATGCACTAGTGTTCCAGTGCTTATTTTCAATGATATTTTAAAAGTTGGTCCCTCATCATCCTGCTCCAAAATGGCGATGAAACTTTCAGAAAACAGGGAGGGAAAGGGTTGGATCACTGAAGCCATGAACAACACACCCACAAAGGCCAAATTACATGCTCCATGGGCAGAACTATGATACTGAACCCAGTGCAGTTGTGGAAACAGGTCAGTAACAGAGCTGAAGTAATCTGGAAAAGTCAGACTATAACCAGTCTCAGAAGAAGCGGGTTTTCCACAATAAAATGCGGGGCTGGTGCTGAATGGCCACGACATCATGGAAACACAGAGACCAGTTTGGAGTAAATCGCTGGTGGAAACACAGCCCCTGTTAGCTGCAATCCTCACAGTATCTGAGCGGAAATTAATTTTCCCAGCAACACACACTCACACACACATAGATATAAATCAACACTGCTGCCTGCATTTTGGGACTCTCCTTGGGGGCGTAGCTATAGTGACGGCTATGATGAGCACCTGCACTCCCAAATTCATCACTACACTGCTGCACATCACAACAACAAAAATCATATCTCTCCAACTGGCTGTTGGAGAATTGATCCTTGTTCAGGTGGCAAGGATCTCCCCCCCCCCCGCCACCTCATTATGTTTTGCTCAGCTTATGTTGTCTATGTGCATGAGGCTGCAGAACCTCAGGCCTGGGGACCAAATCTGGCTCAGCTGGGATCCCCATCTGATCCTCTGTGGTTCCCCAGATGGCCCCACCCCTTCCTCTGCCCCACCACCGCTGATCGTTTGGTTGTTTCCCAGCTTTTGTGCAGTTTTTTCCTCATTCCGAAAGGCTGAAATGCCTCTCCTAAGGCTTTGTTATTGTTAGTATGAGATTTACACTAAAATAGCCTAGTATTTTTGGCGTTTTGACCCTGTCTTTGGCCCTATCTCTTTTGCCTTTGGCACCCCTCACCACTGGAATGTGCCTCTCCCTTGCCTCTGAAGAGCTTCTCCAAAAAGGAGTTTGGCCCTTGGGATGAAAGAAGCTCAACACCCTTCCAGGGGAGGGGAACTCTTTTTTTTTTTCTGTTGAGAGGGCCATGTTCCCTTGGGGGTAATCTAACAGGGGCCATATGCCAGTGGTGGGCAGAGCCAGAGCCTAAAATGAGCTCTTTGTTCCCTGCCACCCCTTATCTCTGCCTCTCTGCCACGCCTTCTCTCTCTCTCTCTCTCTCTCTGCCACCCCTTCTCTCTCTTTTGGCTCCCTCTCTTCCTTACTCTCCCCACCCAATAGGCTGCAGAGGGAGTGATAGATTACTCATGTCAGATGCATTGTCCTCTTTCCATTTCTCCATCCATTCTGGCTTTCCCCCATCCCCCACCCCACCCTTTTGCCAGGGGCCTGATCTTGCAAAGCTTTCAGAGGCCTTCCCCCCACTCATTCCATTGCTCTTTCCATTTCAGCTTTTCCTCCTGTGTTTCTCCTCCCCCCTCCCCCTCTGGGTTAGAATCATAGAACCATAGAATAGTAGGGTTGGAAGGGGCCTTCAAGACCATCGACTCCAACCCTCTGCTCAATTCAGGAATCCAAGTCAAAGCATCCCTGACAGGGGGCTGTCCAGCCTCATCTTGATAGGGATGTACGAATCTCTTACCTGGCTCTGCGCCGGGGCATCCATGGTGGGGGGGAGGTGCTCCGTCCCTCCCCCTGGAATCCTCCCTGGCTGGCTCTGCTCTGCGGCGGATCCATGGAGCTGCCGGCCAGGGCCAGCTGCAGCCGGAGTTCCGGCTGCAGCTGGGCTGCTGCAGCCGCAAATGGCGGCCATCATAGCAGCCGCCATTTGCGTCCTTGCAAGCAGCCGTGATAGGCTATGTAAGTATTTACGTAGCCTATCACGGCAAAGAGCAGGGGCGCAAATGGCGTAGCGGCCACCATTTCTGTCCCTCCTCTTTGCCGTGATAGGCTACGTAAATACGTAGCCTATCAAGGCTGCAAATGGCGGCCGCAGCAGCCCGGCCGTGGCCAGCCGGGAGACCAGCTGGAGCTGCTGCTGCCGCTGCCAGAGCCACCGCCGGAGCCGCCGCCGTATCCGCCCCAGGTAAGTTCTGTCCCAGGGAGATTCCACGGGGTGGCGGGGGTGGGAGGCCATTCCGCCACGGATTCCAGGGGGCTGGATTCTAAAGAATCTGGCCTCACTGGAATTCGTGGCAGAATTCTCTTACATCCCTACATCTTGAATGCCTCCAGTGTGGGAGAGCCCACCACCTCCCTAGGTAATTGGTTCCATTGTCGTATTGCTCTAACAGTCAGGAACTTTTTCCTGATGTTCAGCCAGAATCTGGCTTCCTGTAACTTGAGCCCACTCTCCCGTGTCCTGCACTCTAGATGATCGAGAAGAGATCCTGGCCTTCCTCTCTATGACAACCTTTCAAGTACTTGAGGAGCACTCTTATATCTCCCCTCAGTCTTCAGTTCTCAAGGCTAAACATGCCCAGTTCTTTCAGTCTCTCTTCATGGGGCTTTATTTCCAGTCCCCTGATCATCTTTGTTGCCCTCCTCTGAACCCTCTCCAGTTTGTCTGCATCCTTCTTAAAATGTGGTGCCCAGAAATGGACACAGTACTCCAGATGAGGCCTACCCAGTGCTGAGTAGAGGGGAACTAGTACTTCCTGGGATTTGGAAGCTATACTTCTATTAATGCAGCCCAAAAGAGCATTTGCCTTTTTTGCAGCCACATCACATTGTTGGCTCATATTCAGCTTGTGATCTACAACAATTCCAAGATCCTTCTCGCTTGTAGTGTTGTTGAGCCAAGTATCGCCCATCTTGTAACTGTGCATTTGGTTTATTTTTCCTAGGTGCAGAACTTGGCATATATCCCTATTAAATTTTCTGTTATTTTCTGCCCAGCGCTCCAGTCTATCAAGATCACTTTGAATTTTGTTTCTGTCTTCCAAAGTATTAGCTATCCTGCCCAGTTTTGTGTCATCTGCAAATTTGATCAGCATTCCCTGCACCTCCTCCTCCAAGTCATTAATAAAAATGTTGAAGAGCACTGGGCCCAGGACTGAGCCCTGCAGTACCCCACTCGTTACTTCTCCCCAGTTTGAGAAGGTCCCATGGATAAGCACTCTTTGAGTCTGATTCTATAGCCACCTGTGGATCCACCTGATCATTGTTTCATCTAGCCCACTTTGAGCTAGTTTGCTCATCAGGAGATCATGGGGCACTTTGTCAAAAGCTTTGCTGAAGTCAAGGTATATTATGTCTACAGCATTCCCACAGTCCACAAGGGAGGTGACCTGATCAAAAAATGAGATCAGATTAGTCTGGCAGGATTTGCTCTTTACAAATCCATGTTGGCTTCGGGTAATCACTGCATTGTTTTCAAGGTGCTTCCAGATGGATTGCTTTATCATCTGCTCCAGAATTTTCCCAGGGATTGATGTCAGACTGACTGGTCTGTAGTTCCCAGGCTCCTCCTTTTTACCCTTTTTGAAGATACGGACAACATTAGCCCTCCTCCAATCATCTGGCACTTCCCCCGTCCTCCATGATTCCTCAAAGAGAATACACAGTGGTTCTGAGAGTTCTTCTGCCAGTTCCTTTATGACTCTAGGATGCAGTTCATCTGGCGCTGGAGATTTGAACTCATTCAAAGTCATTAGGTGTTCCTTGACCATATGCCTATCGAACTCAAGCTGCAATCCTGCCCCTTCAGCCTGTACTTCACCTTTGCCAGGGAGGTCATAGACTGAGAGAAGACTGAGCCAAAGTAGGAATTGAGCACCTTTGCCTTTTCTTTGTCATCTGTTATCATTTTGCCATCCTTATTTAATAGCTGACCCACCATTTCTTTCCTCTGTCTTTTACTATGCACGTAGCTGAAGAAAGCCTTTATGTTGCTTTTAGCATCCCTCGCTAAGCTCAGCTCGTTCTCAGCTTTAGCCCTCCTGACGCCATCCCTGCAATTCTGTGCTACCTGCCTGTACTCTTCCTTTGTTGCTTGGCCTTATTTCCACTTCCTATATGTGTGCTTTTTTGTTTTAAGGTCATCTCTTAGTTTTTTGTGAAGCCACATTGGCTTTTTCTGTTGTCTTCCACCTTTTCTTCTTGTTGGAATTGTTTGTAATTGTGCCTTGAGAATTTCCTCTTTTAAAAACTCCCAATGATCTTGGACTCCTTTTCTCATTACAGTCGCTTGCCATGGGACCTTACTGATCATTGTTCTGAGTTTATTAAAAGCAGCTTTCCTAAAATCCAGGGTACGTGTTTGGCTACACTCGGCTTTTACTTCCTTTAGAACCATGAACTCAAGTATAACGTGGTCATTTTTCCCCAGAGTTCCTATAACTGCTACTTTACCCACTAAGTCATCTCTGTTGGTTAGGATCAAGTCAAGGATAGCCGATCCTCTAGTTCCTTCCTCCACTTTCTATAGGAGGAAGTTATCCACCACACAAGTCAGGAATTTCCCGGAGGGGCCACGTTTTTGCAGAATTTGTCTCCCAACAAATATTGGGGAAATTGAAGTCCCCCATTACTACCATATCATGCTTCCTTGAAACATTGCCTATTTGCTTTTCAAAAGTTTCATCCTTGTCTTCTCCTTGATTGGGTGGCTGGTAGTAGACTCCGACCACCAGGTTCCCCCCATCTGCATGAAACTAGGCCAAGGGCCTCATGAAATTACTCTGAGGGCTACCGGTTACTCACCTCTGAGTAACACATAATGCAACAAAGGCAGACTCAGAGAAAACGAAACATGCATTAGATACAGGTGCATGGGAAGGAACATTAGACTAAAAGCATAAAATACACAGGGATAATCCAGTATGGCTGTCACAACTTTAGGAACAAGTTTCTTATTCCGAATCATAGGACACAAGGAAATTCCAGTCCTCATACATTACTTGTTTCAACACGACCAAAGTGAGTATAATCTGGAGTTTAAAAATACCTTGGTTGAGCACACAAGTATAGCTATGTAGCTCTTTGCATCGGAGGTGCTGTGGCAGTGCAGTGGAATGGGCAGGAGCTGCTCCTCTCCCGGGAACCTTCCAAAGAGAGCATTCCCTTCTCAGTCAGAGTCCCGATGCCTTAAAATGTAGCACTTTTAGGGATGTACGAAACGACTTACCTGTTTCATTTCGTACATCCGCGGTGGGAGGGGATGCGCTCTGTCCCTCCCCCCAAAATCCTCGACGGCCAGCTCTGCTCCGCGGTGACTCCGCGGAGCTGCCAGCTGGGGCAGCCGGCAGCAACATCCAGCCGCTACTGGGCTGTGCAGGGACGCAAATGGCGGCTGCCGTAGCCACTGCCATTTTGTTCCCTTTTTTTTGCCGTGATAGGCTACGTAAATATTTACGTATTTACGTAGCCTATACGTAAATATTTACGTAGCCTATCATGGCAAAAAAAAAAGGGAACGCAAATGATGGCTGCTGTAGCTGCCGCCATTTGCGTTCCCTTTTTTTTTTTTGCCGTGATAGGCTACGTAAATATTTACATAGCCTATCACCACCTCCATAGGGATGCAAATGGCGTCCCTGCGTTAGCCGTGATAGGCTATGCAAGTATTTACATAGCCTATCATGGATAAAATGGTGAAGCGAATGGTGGCCACAGATGTGGCCGCCATTCACAGAGCGGCGCGAACGGCAGCAGGTGAGTGCTCAGTTTGGCGCGCCTTTCGCGGGTTGGGGTGGCGGGGGGCCTCGTTCCGCCATGGGTTTCGGGGGAACGAGATCTCACCGAGATCCGTGGCGGAATTCTCCACCATCCCTCAGCACTTTACTGTTGAGGATGTTTTATGCACAGCATACATATAAGCCCATGTGTCTGGTTATGGTGATACTAACATACCATATATATAAGGTATGTTAGTATCACCAGTGTTTCAATTTGGGGGAGGGGGTGTGAATTCTGGGGAAGTTTAATGAAAGCTACAAGTGACAACCCTGACTTGACTTCTCCCCCCAACACACACACATTTTAGCACCCCCATAGCCTTCTAAAAATAGTAGCTAAAGGGTCAGAACAAAAGATGCTGACCCCAAGAATTCAAGCACTATTACTATTATTGTTGCACTATCTGTGTACATGATCCCTTACAGCAGAGTTAGGGACCCTCTGGCCCTCCAGATGTTGTTGAACTACAACTCTAATCAGCCCCAGGTTCCCCACCCCTGCCTTACAGAGTGATGCCCGCAAAAATTGTCAGCTTCTGCCCCTAAGGAAGCTTACAGTGTAAAAAAAAAGAAAAAAAAAGACCAATTGAGAAAACAACAGAATGAAAAGAGGAAGAGATGAATATGGGCAAATGCAGTTACACATACTTCGCAAAAGAGCAGGGTTTTCAACTAGGTTTGGTATGCAGGAGCACAAGGAAGAAAAAGAGAAGTAAACAGAGACAAGAATATGAATATATTCCTGCTTTTTATCATTACCTTTGAAAATGGTGCTGAAAACTGGAGTTGTTCAGTGTGTTGTGACTCAGACCCCACCTCTGCCTTGTATACCATAATTTGGGCAGGTTATTTGTTCTTTGTGATTAGCCTCGCCTGCCATGACAGCCATTTTGTGGTGGTGTCCATGACGGTTTCTCAAATTGCCAAATGTGCCCACACAGGCCCCAAAAGGTTGCCTACCCCTGATCAAGAGGGTTAACGTAAGCAGGGAAGACATTTAGAACAATGCAGAGGAAGCAATAGACACGCAATTCATTGCTACAAGGTGTTTGAATGGCTATTAGCATAAACATTTTTAAGGGTTAGGTAGTTTTATAGAGACAATCTATCAGTGTCTGCTAACATTTAAGAAGTATACCTTCCTCAGCCTGGTTGTGCCAATGATGGCCATGATGGCCATGATGGCTGGGATGATGGGAGTTGTAGTCCAACACATCTAGAGAGCGTCTGGTTGGGGAAGGCAGCCTTAGGCACTGGGGATCAGGGACAGGCGTTTTGGATGTTCTTGGTTCAACATCCAAGCACAAAATCAGAAATGTGGGATATAGTGGCTGGAAGAAGAAGAAGAAGAAGAAGAAGAAATACCATGTGATGCATGGTCCTATGTTCTGGCATTTCTCCTTCTTTCACGAAGTGTTGTGTGGATTAGCAGGATCATATGCTACCTGAAATCCACATTCTCCCATATTAGCCTGCCTGGGTTTTAAGATCTTCCAGAAGGCCCTTCCCGTGGTCCTGCCACTATCAGAGGCATGTTTGATGGGGCCGCAAGAGAGGGCCTTCTTGCTGACTGCTCCTAAACTGTGGAACTCCCTGCTGAGAGAGGCTAGGTGGCCTCCCTCTTGCTGTCCTTCCACTGGCAGGCAAAGATGTTTTTATATGAGCAGACCTTTGGCATTTAAACTGGTCTGTTCCTGAACTGGGTTCTGCTAACTTGGGTGCTGTTTTTATTTCTTTTATTGTTGTATTTTTAATTGTGTTTTTAATCTATTTGTTTTATGATTGTTCTAACTTAGTTTTCGTTTTAATCTTGGTTTTATTATGGTTAGCTACCTTGAGCGACATTTTGTGTGTGTGTGTGTGTGTGTGTGTGTGTGGAAAGCTGGGGTATAAATCAAATAAATAAATAAAGCACTCTCAAGTCCTGAAAGAGGCCATATGGAGGTGCCCTCAGAAGAGGGAATGGACATCGACAGCCAGCATTTTTGGTGAACCTCCCTAGGGGACTATCTACTTGATCACTGGCAGAGACGGACGGTGAACCAGATGGAATGTTAGGTCAGATGGGCTGCTGGGCTTTCCCAATGCAGCAGGAGCATATAGTATTGTGGGACACAGAATAGCCTGTGACGCATGAGTGCTTAACCAGGGAGTATTTATTATTGCATTCTGTCTAGGAAATCCAGGAAAAACTCTCAGACTGGGGCAATACAAAACAACAAACACTTATCCCAATTTATCTGTGGACTGAGCTTCTCCTGAATGAGTCACTGCCTCAAAACAGCTATGCATGGTATATTGAATCACAGTGTGGTAAAACTGCTGCAAAGCTGCTTGAATTCAGTACTGTGGGCATGAAGCATTCTGCCATAAAGCACTCCTGCCATTGAAAAATGTGGTAACGCACACCCATGCGCACAAAAACAAAGGGCTGGAACTCAGGGGAAGCCCAAGGGAGACTGGCCTCAGCCCTTCTTCTCCCTTCTCCTCCCATACTTGCTTGTGACTGAGTCAGTGCTAATCCATTTGTATATTTACACTGAGGAGAACAACAGTTCTTTGCCCACCAAATTGGAAATCCAATTTTTCTAGTATTTTTCCACTGGTTTTGCTCAGGGAAGCTTTACTACAAGGCCTCCCAGCTTTTCTACAAACTTCTCAGGGTAAACCCTTCTGCAAACAATGTCTGCCATTGGAATACCCTCTAAAAGTCCTTGAGCAACACCCCAACCCCCTCAGCTGATTGCAACAAACTGAATCAAGAGGCAGCAGCAAACTAAGCAACCTTATTGTCGTCCTAGAGTCAGATGTAGCAGTCCTTTCTTTAATCTTTTACAACCAGTCAAGGGCAGATTAAAGAAGAGACTTGAGCCCCTTGGCTCTATAATCCCATGCAACCCTGATGCAAGAACACAGATCAGTGGAAGCAGAGATCAAAGCAAGCATAGAATAAAAGGAAAGGCACCGACATTTATTTCTTTATTTATTGGCTTTTATTTCACACTTTGAAAAACAGTTATCAAAGTGGTCCACACAGAAAGAGATTAAAGTATGCTAACAATCAAACATACTAAAATAACAATACATGAAAACCTGCAGAAATCAGATTATCTAGTTAAAAGAGCAATAATTCAATCAATGCCTTATGGGATAAAACTTGTTTTCAGCACACATGGATTTCTGGATCTCGGCAGGGAGAGAATTCCAGAGCTGTGGTGCCATCACTAAGAAGGCCCTGTCCCTGGTACCCACCAATTGGATATCTGCTAAAGACAAACTAGTGTGTCTGGCCTCGAGTGCTGATCCCAAGACATGGGCATGTTCATATGCATAAAGGCAGTCCTTTGGATAACCTGGTTCTAGGACTTTAAAGGTTACTGCCAGAACTTTAAATTGAGCCAAGAAACAAATTGGTAACCAATATAATTGATGGAGGCTTGGCGTAATATACTCTGACCATCTTGCTCCCACCAGCATTTTGATGGCTGTATTTTGTACCCATTGCTGTTTCCTTAAGATCTTTAAGGGCAGGCCTTGTAGAGAACATTGAAGTAGTCCACCCTGGAGATAACTAGAGCATGGGTAACTGCAGCCAGATCTACATTCCCAGGTAGGGCTGCATCCCCCAAGTATGCTGCTTCTTTCATGGGGAGTTCAATCCCATATAGGACAGACCGCACACTTCCACCCAGACCAGTAAAAGCAGAACCCCCAGAAGCAAGAGAGGCTTGGGTTCTACTTTGGCTGGCTGGCTGGCTGACCTGCACAGTAGGTGAGGGACCAGCACATGTACGGATGGCGCCATTTGCAGAGCCTCTGAAAAACGGCACCAGCCATCTTAAGGAACCTCTTATTAAGAAGCCAAGCCCCATGTGGTGACACAGGGCGCATGTATTTGCATTCACAGCACACATGCATGTGCTGCGGCACAAATGCACCCACTACCCTCACGCTATGCCTGAGAATGCACGTGCATTAACACAGCATGCTAAGCTAGAATTCGTTCGTCCCCCCGACCCCTGACATTTGCATCTTCCAATTCTGGTCACTGGCTAGGAGAATAAGGTCGTTACAGTTTCCACTGGGTGATTAAGAACAGAAGAAGAGCCCTGCTGGATCAGACCAAGGGTCCATCTAGTCATCCAGCACCAGCAGTCTGTTCAAACACTGGCCAACCAGCTGCCCACAGGAAACCCACAAGCAGGACATGAGTGCAACAGCACCTTCCCACCCATGCTCCCCAGCAACTGGTTCCTATATGAGTGATTGAGAAGAGTAGAAAGAAGATCCCCCAAATGTCTGTTTGTCTTCCATAATCATAGTTCCAAGGCAGGCCTTAGCCATTTTGACATCCTAGGAGAAAAGGCACCCCCCCACACACACCCACACACTCACAAGTTTTGGACAAAAGCTATCATTTACCACTGTGGTTACATGCTTCCTATCCCATGTTTGCTTCTGCTCCCATGTTTGCTTCTGCTCTCAGATAAGTTACTCTAAGATAACTTACTTGGGTCTTAGGGCTGGGGGATCCAGTCCTATGCGTCTTTAAGTTTTATTGTGGGGTGGATTTGGTTTTGTTTGATGTGTGTTATCCCCAGAAACCTCTTTTGTTGGATTCATAAAAGTGAGAGAGCGGGAATTCCAAAAGTGAACTGGTAAAAGAGAGTCCAAGTTTTTGAACTGCACATAAATCTCTGGGAGGAATAAAATTAGGAACTCTTGAGATGCTAAATGTTTAGTCCAGTGTTCCCCAACCTGGTGTCCTGCAGATCTTTTGGACTTCAACTCCCATCAGACCCAACCAGCATGGCCAATGGTGAAGAATGCTGGGAGTTGTAGTCCAAAATATCTAGAGGGTACCAGGTTGGGGAAGGCTGCTTTAGGCCAATAAAAGAGATCACATTGTCTACTTTGTGTCTTTCTCTACAACTAGCCAAGGCGCACCTTTTGTTATCTCTGATATAACACTGCCACCGTGTGGGAACTGAGAACAAAATGTTTCACGTCCATGCTGGATGGCTAGGATGCATGGAATGAAGGCAATGAAAATAGTACGGAAGTCACTAGAGCAGGAACGTGACAGCTGTCATGGAATTAGTTTGCCTCGCTACAGGGTGTTACATTTGTTTGCAAATCAGCTGTACAAGAAAGGGTCTGAGGTTTATTTCACATGATACTATTTGTTTGTTTGTTAAAAAGAATTGTACCCTGCTTTTTTCAATTTAAATAAATTGCCAAAGTAGTTAATATCAATTAAAACACATTTACATCACCTTTCCTAAAAAGGGCAAAAGCAATGTATGTCATTTTAAAAATCCAGTACAGAATGCTTAGAGAATAATTGCCTTCATGTGTCCTTTGTGTTAGAAAAAAATAGAAATCCTTGTTCCTGTAATGTGTGAAGTGAGTCTTAGAGCTCACTACACAGCTCACTACACAGTCTTCCAAAGAAGGGGGCCCAGCTGTCTTACACTCACCCCATATATTCCTATGCTACCCAGCCCAGAAGAAAGTAAAATTTCTACTACAATAGTGCATTATCCTGTTCTCACAACTGTAATATAATACACTAAGGCCACAATCCTATGCATGTTTAGACAGAAAAAAATCCTACAACTCCCAACATTTCCCAGCCAACATTGCTGGCTGGGGAATGCTGGGAGCTGTAGTACTTTTTTCTGTCTAAACATGCATAGGATTGCGGCCTAACTGGGTCATTCTTTCAGGGGGGGGGGAACGATGACAGAATTATTGTTTTGTCACTCCCCTGCCCTTCCATTCCCAAAATCCTATAAAAGATAGATGATCAGACTGAAGAAGCCCATTGTGATGCCACGCAAGGTACAGCTTCCGGAAAAGGCTCTGGTAAGCAGCAGTATCAAGTTTCTTGTTAATCAGAGTGGAGAGCTGAGGAGATCCAGAAGGTTTATATAAACAGGAAAGTCCTAATGTTGGTGATTGATTGACTACCTGGCACTCTACCTCTCCACACACACCCATACGCAATCTATCATACCTCCAGCGGCAGCTTCTGCCTGGCCTCAAGTACTTGTGGTTGTGTCTTGTGACCAGCAGGTGGTGCAAGGAGTAGGGCACTGACACCTACTTTTTTCCTATAGGGAACTGAGCCAAAGAGCCTGGATTTCTTGACTACCCCCACCAGCATCTTTAGAATCCCATGACCCTGACACACATCCAAATGTTGTCTGGAGAGTGGGGCGGCTGTGTGACCGAATATATATACGCAACAATCCCCCCCCCCCATAAAGAAAGAACTGAACTGAGGGTGGGGGAGAAGAGGCAGGCATAAATGCACATTGTCCAGAATGATGAGACTACAGAACATGGGCAAGTGATGCTGAGGCAAGGAACACCCAAACTGATATAATGTATCACAATCGCATTAAGGATTTCAGAGCAGTTGGACTTGGACTTGAAAATGCACACAAAGATTTTAGGCAATGAAACCACAGAAGCACGTCCAAGAAATGCCCTCCATGGTGGTGTGCTCTGAGGCTCAAACACCAAGCACATGACCTTGCATAAAACAGTAAGACTGGATAAGAGAACGTTTGGGAGTGCTCAGAATATTTGAACATGTCACAGAATACAGCTGAGCAAGGGGTGGGTAGATGGGAGGAGAAGTGTTGCTGCCCATCATAAATTATGTTGACAACGGACCAGTGATACTTGCATACCACACCGCCATCACCAAGGCAGTGCACTATCAGGTTAAAATCCTGCATTTTCCCACATTACAAATCAGAGTTCCTTGACTGCTAGGCACAAAATGGTATCGCTGTTTTTGCCTGGGCAAGATGCAGGTAGACCAGCCTTCCCCAACCTGGTGTCCTTCAAAAGTATTGGATGCAAACCCCATCATGCTTGACCATTGGCCAGGCTGGCTGGGGCTGTTGGGAGTTGTAATCAGAAACAGCTAGGGGCCACCATGGAAGGCTGAGGTAGATGGTGGGTGGCTACACATCAAACTCAAATCTGTACTGGCTTCTAAAGGAAAGGAGAAAATGTTGTGTTGAAACTTGAAAGGCCCTTTGGGCACAGCCCTGTTTGAGGATAAGAGAGATGATAACAGGACTGGCTTTAATGTGAACCGTGATGCACATTATGCAATCTTTAGGCAGCAGATTCTAGAGGGGCACCATTTCCTAGCCACCACCACACCATCTCCATTTCTGTAAATAAAAATAAAAATCTAGTCTGAAGTAGGGCACATGATCAGGGGCACCAGATCAAGTTTCAGGAGGCATCTGGGGCAGAGAGATTTTAGAAGGAGGAGGAAGCAAGGCTCAAAGTCCTGTTCATATTTACATCAGGAAAAAACTCAGGGTATTTTAAGAGCATTTGTTATGGTTGCATTTTAAATAAATATAATGGTAACCAGTGATAGGGGTGCTTCTGAGGAATAATCACATGTGATCAGAAACACCAGGGAGGATGGCAGCGGCTGCCCCCTGCCCTTCATAAATGCCACCACACCTGACGGAGGAATCTTTCCCTTTCCTCTTGAGGTGCAAAAATGACTTAAGGCCATCAGTGGATGGCAGAATACTTTGATCTGAAGTTTTAAAACCTTTATTGCCATCTGTAACTTGTGTCCAGGCATCTACCCTGAAAATGTAAAGGCAGGATGAGCCGTTTCTGAGCAACAAAGCTATTGGTGAAGTAGCAGATTTCCTTATGGCTACCGAGAAAATAATTGTTGTTATCCTCACAATTTATGCCTTGCATGTCCAGTCCATAAAGTTATATAGCACAGCAGCAGCTCTTCCAACTCTTTCCTGCAGATTCTTCCTATTATTATTATTATTGTTGTTGTTGTTGTTGTTGATATGGTTATGAAGATTAGAATTAGGCTGAAGGACACAGAGAGTGTTCATATGTACATTCCAAGCATTTTCTTAAAATGCAGAGATAGATGAAGAGATACAGGCAAGAGATGAATTCTACAAGAGATGAAGGGTGGGAGAGAGACAGAAAGAGAAAAGGTAATCTGCTAATCAAGTTTCAATTAGTGATGCCACAGAATTTTGTAATTAGTCCATTTGCTGGTTGACCTCGCGCCTGTTCATAATGCTCACCTTTTAAATGAGTGTGGACCAGTGGTTTACAAATTCACTCTTAAGTTTGAAATTGATAATGAGCTTCTGACCACATGCCAGCATTTCTATGTGTGTGCTGTGTTGGTTGGATTAATAATTTCTTTGCGTAAAACAGTGGTACTTCCCTCCTTGCCGCTGCCAGTCTGGCTCCATGAAAAGGAGAAGGACTTGGCAGTACCCCTCCCCATTTTTAGCCATCCTACAGTCTCCCTAGCGCTTCCCTTGTCACTGCCACCACCGCAGCTCTGGCTCTGAGGAGACACTCCGCAATTCCAAACTACAGCTCCCAAGATGCACTTTGATATGGTGCGTGTGCAAAAGCTCATTTACACAGAACAAGAATTCGCTTTGAGGGAGAACTCTCATCTGGGCCTACATGGGTGAGTTCATTATTTTCCAAGTAAATAACGAACTCAGGCTAAGTTCGCCCATCACTACTAGTTTCCCTAATTTTGGTCTCATCTCCTCAATTTGTAATTGGTGAGAGCCCCTGCCTTATGTCAGCACATTCCAAGACGTACTGATGAACAGCTTCTCCCTGATGTGCTGACAGCCATGGAGGCAGCCCCCATTTCCATCCAAGTCCAAACAATGCCAAGTATTTGGAATGCATTGTTTTCATTCCTGCAATCAAGTCAGTCAGATGAATTCCTTCTGTCCTTCTGCATAAGGGGACCAAAACGAACAAACCAAAAACTAAGTAAACAAACAAAAAGCAGAGGGAATGTTTAATGCCTATTCCAAAGGCCTTACACACACTCTTTGCAAATGTGTAGATCAGCCTTCCCCAACCTGGTGCCCTCCAGATGTGTTGGATTACAACACCCATAATTCACAACCAGTATGGAGCCCATGCACTTATATATAAGAAACTTGGATGGCTTTTCAACAACAACAACAACAACAACAACAACAACAACAACAACAAAGCAGCTTCAGGAAAGGACAGGTTCTAGGAGTGAAATGGCAGAAAGAGAAGATGCTTAAGTTCTCTACCTGCCACTTATCTGCTCTACATCTCCCTGCAACCATTTGAAGCCTCACAGGGGGAGGGTCTCTGGGGCAGGGCAAAAAATAATGAGGCTGGGGAAATCTTAAATAATGCCCTGCCCCACAGCTTGTCCACTCCAAATATCCTGCTCCTAAAATTATTTTTCCCCTTTAAAATAAAGGTTGCTGAGTTTTTGTTACACGCATTTATATGTGTAGTCAGACACAACAACATGCTATGTTCTACAGCAGAATACTAAATACCCAATGCACAATGGTTATTTGACAGCATATGAAAGGGCTTTTAATAGGTTCTGGTATTTTTATTGTTGACTGCTTAAAAATTATTTTTATATTTTTGAATGCTAATGGTTTATACACACCTGGCTTCAGGAGTTGGCATGGGCGGGTAGCTGCTGAAGGACCAGAGGCTTGGGAGGCCCTCTGCCCCTGCTCTCACCCTCCTCCTTGCCCCCATGGTGTTCCCATGGTACCCTCCTTATATAAGAATACAGTAGTGTAAGGGTAATTACTCATGATCTATGAGACCGATTTTGCTCATTTTTTTTTAAACTGAAGCGTGACCAGTGTAGATGTGCAGACAATTTGGAAAGTTTGAACAAGTTCAAAGCTTGAGTTTTAATAGCAATTAGTTTCCTCCACACCAAACAAGCAGGGCAGCCCCTCCACCAGCGGACTGACAGAATAGCTCTGCTCAGCCAATCAGTGTGGCATGAAGGTGGGCCCCTGGTAAAGCCATGCAGTTAGGATAATGCTGGCAGTAGGGAGGGGAAGGGGTGGAGGTGGGCAATCAGGGTGCACGAGAGAGAGGACGGGGCTGTGTTGCATGCACATTCCGGAGGGTGATTCACAATGCATGAGCCACATTTGCATTATTTATCAGCCCCTTTGTGGTGAGGGGACTGAGGAGCAAAACAGCAGGAAAGGAGCAGGACTACTAGCGGATATGGTGATATGGGCTTTACACTAGTCTGAAAATAGTTTTTTTTTTAAAAATTGCATTTTGAGTATCAGCAATCTGAACCAATCAAACACTGCCTTTGGAGGAGGGACATAACATGGGCAGGGTGGCCTTTACATTGCTCCTGTGCCACCCTTGACTGAGCCCCCCCAAAGACAGCATCTGATTGGTTCAGATAGCTGCTTCTCAAAACTTAAAATGAACAACAACCTTTTAAAAACATGTGCAGGACCGGGTGTCATGAGGTTTGCCAGCAGGGTGGGCCAGAGCAACAGCAGGAGATGCCACCCCCTCCCCCTAGTAAAAACAACAACAATCCAAACCTGGGTGGTTGGGCAGCGGGCTTTGTCAGTGGTGGGGGTGGGTGGGCAAAGGGTGGAGGTGGTTGCAGATGAGGGGGCTGCAGGCTGACTGTGGTGGCTAGTGGGCAGGGCTTCACCAGCAGTTGGTGGGTGGGTGGATGAGGGGTTGCACCAAGCAAGTGTTCAGGGGTGGCAGCAGTGGCAGGTGGGGGGGTGGGCTTTGGCTGTGGTGAGCAAGTGGGGGCAGCAGTGGGCAGGGGGTCTTCGGTGGCAGGGGGTGGCAGGGGCCTTAGGCAGCACTATGCCAAAGGCCCAGTGGAATCTGGCCCTGGCCCTGAATTTATATTGTATTTTTAGGGTTTTAATCTTTGCAAACTGCCCAGAGAGCTTTGGCTATTGGGTGAAATAGAAATGAAATGGTTAGAGTTGACAAGTGAAATTGACCCTGAAGGATATGATTAAAGAAGCCAATGAAAGGAAGCTATCAGTCCTCACTGGAGCTCATGAAGGAGGGATAAAAGCAAAGAGTTCTGTGGCACACCTTAAGACTAGAAAATGTATTGTTCATGAGCCATCATAGATAAGATGAACCAACATAATCAAATGCGTGTGTGTCTGTGTGTGTGTCTGTGTGTGTGTGTGTAGTCCTGTCTCTGATTACCTTCCACCAGCAGGCAAAGGCATTTTTATTGAGATGTTTTATTTATGGGCCATTGGTCCATATGCTGACTTGGAAATGTGTTGCAGTTGGTTTGAACTGCTGGTTTTTATTTATTTTATTCATGTTTTACCAGCCTTGTTTGAAAGTGTGTGTGTGTGTGTGGGTGTGTTTTTAACAAGATAGTTTATTGCTGTTTTATTGGATGATATTCAATGTTGCACAAGAAGAGTTCCGCTCACGTAACAGAATTTGCTTTTCCTCTCTTCCCCAAGCATGTTGTTCAGTCGTTCAGTCGTGTCCGACTCTTCGTGACCCCATGGACCATAGCACGCCAGGCCTTCCTGTCCTCCACTCTCTCCCAGAGTGTGCTCAAGTTCATATTCATTGCATTGGTGATACTATCTAGCCATCTCATCCTCTGCCGTCCCCTTCTCCTTTTGCCTTCAGTCTTTCCCAGCATCAGGGTCTTTTCCAGGGAGTTTTCTCTTCGCATTAGGTGGCCAAAATATTGGAGCTTCAGCTTCAGTATCTGTCCGTCCAATGAGCAGTCAGGGTTGATTTCCTTTAGGATGGACTGATTTGACCTCCTTGCAGTCCAGGGGACTTGTAAGAGTCTTCTCCAGCACCACAGTTTGAAAGCATCAATTCTTCGGCGCTCAGCCTTCCTTATAGTCCAGCTCTCACAGCCATACATTACTACTGGGAAAAACCATAGCTTTGATTAGACGGACCTTTGTTGGCAAGGTGATGTCTCTGCTTCTTACTATGCTGTCTAGGTTTGCCATAGCTTTCCTCCCAAGGAGCAAGCGTCTTTTAATTTCATGGCTACAGTCACCATCTGTGGTGATCTTGGAGCCCAGGAAAGTAAAATCTGTCACTGCTTCCATTTCTTCCCCTTCTATATGCCAGGAAGTGATGGGGCCAGATGCCATGATCTTAGTTTTTTTAATGTTGATTTTCAAACCAGCTTTTGCACTCTCCTCTTTCACCCTCAACAAGAGGCTCTTTAGATCCTCTTCGCTTTCTGCTATTAGGGTGGTATCGTCTGCATATCGGAGGTTGTTGATAATTCTCCCAGCAATCCTAATTCCGACCTGTGATTCATCCAACCCGGCGTTTCTCATGATGTACTCTGCATATAAGTTAAATAAGCAGGGTAACAATATGCAGCCTTGTCGTACTCCTTTCCCAATTTTGAACCCATCGGTTGTTCCATGTCTGGTTCTTCCTGTTGCTTCTTGACCCTCGTACAGGTTTCTCAGGAGACAGGTAAGGTGGTCTGGTATTCCCATCACTTTCAGAATTTGCCACAGTTTGTTGTGATCCACACAATCAAAGGCTTTAGCGTAGTCAATGAAGCAGAAATAGACGTTTTTCTGGAATTCTCTTGCTTTCTCCATGATCCAGCGAATGTTGGCGATTTGATCTCTAGTTCCTCTGCCTCTTCGAAACCCCGCTTGTACTTCCGGTAGTTCTCGGTTCGCATACTGCTGAAGCCTAGCTTGTAGGATTTTGAGCATCACCTTGCTGGCATGTGAAATGAGCACAATTGTGCAGTAGTTTCAACACTCTTTGGCGTTGCCCTTCTTTGGAATTGGAATGTAAACTGACCTTTTCCAGTCTTGCAGCCATTGTTGAGTGTTCCAAATTTGTTGGCATATTGAATGCAGCACCTTAACAGCATCATCTTTTAGGATTTTAAATAGCTCAGCTGGAATACTGTCATCTCCGCTAGCTTTGTTGTTACTAATGCTTCCTAAGGCCCACTTGACTTCACTCTCGAGGATGTCCAGCTCAAGTTCAGTGACCGCACTCTCCTGGCTATCAGGGACATTCAGATCTTTCCTGTATAGTTCTTCTGTGTATTCTTTCCACCTCTTCTTAATCTCATCTGCTTCTCTTAGGTCCCTGCCTTCTTTGTCCTTTATCATGCCCGTCTTTGCACAAAATGTTCCCTTGAGATCTCCGATTTTCTTGAAGAGATTTCTAGTCTTTCCCATTCTGTTGTTTTCCTCTATTTCTTTGCATTGTTCATTTAAGAAGGCCTTCTTGTCTTTCCTTGCAATTCTCTGGAACTCTGCATTCAGTTGGATATATCTTCCCCTTTCTCCCTTGCTTTTTGCTTCCTTTTTTTCCTCAGCTACTTGTAAAGCTTCATCAGATAGCCACTTGGCTTTCTTGCAATTCTTTTTCTTTGGGATGGATTCCGTTGCTGCCTCCTGAACAATGTTACGGACCTCCGTCCATAGTTCCTCAGGCACTCTTGTCTATCAGGTCTAATCCCTTAAATCTATTCCTTACCTCCACTGTATATTCATAAGGGATATGATTGAGGTCATACCTGAATGGTTTAGTGGTTTTCCCTATGTTCTTCAATTTAAGCTGAAATTTTGCAAGAAGCAGCTCATGATCTGAGCCTCAGCCAGCTCCAGGTCTTGTTTTTACTGACTGTATAGAGCTTCTCCATCTTTGGCTGCAAAGGACATAATCAATCTGATTTCAATATTGACCATCTGGTGATGTCCATGTGTAGAGTCGTCTCTTGTGCTGTTGGAAAAGAGTGTTTGCTATGATCAGTGTGTTCTCTTGGCAAAACTCTATTAGCTTTTGTCCTGCTTCATTTTGTACACCAAGGCCATGCCTGCCTATTATGCCGGTGATTTCTTGACTTCCTACTTTAGCATTCCAATCCCCTATGATGAAGAGGACATCTTTCTTTGGTGTTAGTTCTAGAAGGTGTTGTAGGTCTTCATAGAACCGATCAACCTCAGCTTCTTCGGCCTCAGTGGTTGGGGCATAGACTTGAATTACTGTGATGCTGAGTGGTTTGCCTTGGATTCGTACTGAGATCATTCTATCGTTTTTGAGATTGTACCCCAGTACTGCTTTTTCCACCCTTTTGTTGGCTATGAGTGCTACTCCATTTCTTCTAACGGATTCTTGCCCACAGTAGTAGATATGATGGTCACCTGAATTAAATTCGCCCATGCCTGTCCATTTCAGTTCGCTGATTCCCAAGATGTCGATGTTCAATCTTGCCATCTCATGTTTGACCACCTCCAGCTTACCTTGATTCATTGATCTGACATTCCAGGTTCCTAAACAATATTGTTCTTTACAGCATCGGATTTTCTTTTCACCACCAGACACATCCACAGCTGAGTGTCCTTTCGGCTTTGGCCCAGCCGCTTCACTCTTTCTGGCGCTACTTGGAAATTCCCTCTGCTCTTCCCCAGTAGTATATTGGACACCTTCCGACCTGAGGGGCTCATCTTCCGGCGTCATCTCTTTTAGCCTTGTGATACATTCCATGGGGTTTTCTTGGCAAGAATACTGGAGTGGGTTGCCATTTCCTTCTCCAGTGGACCACATTTTGTCAGAACTCTCTGCCATGACCTGTCCATCTTGGGTGGCCCTGCACGGCAAAGCTTATGGCTTCACTGAGTTACGCAAGCCCCTTCGCCACAACAAGGCAGTGATCCATGAAGGGGTCCCCAAGCATCCCCGCCCCCAAAATCTGCTCCAGAGGATCCCCCAACTGTCTGAAGAAGATTCTGGTGGGGCATAGGGGAGCTGCAGGAGGAGACAGAAGTCATTCCACTGAAGGATGCCATTAGTTGGATACCACCCATTATATTTTATTGTATTTTTATTATTGCCGTTAGCTGCTTCAAGCACCATTTGGTGGAAAGGTGGGACAGACAGACAGACAGACAGACAGACAGACAGACAGACAGAGAGATCTCCATCCTGAAAAGAGAGTGACTCTACAAATGAATGCCTAACAGGACTGACTCACTAAGGGCTCAATCCTGTGCAAGTTTAGACAGCAAGAAGTCCTACAGCTCCAAGCATTCCCCAGCCAACTGGCTGGGGAATGCTTGGAGTTGTAGGACTTTTTGCTGTCTAAACATGCATAGGATTGCACCCTAAGAGACTCAACTCCAAAGTCACAAAATGCGAACTAACTCAGTGCTTGGAGATTGGGAACATGTGAACTCTCATGCTCCCAACTTCCGTTTCATGTGCTGATTTCCACACTCTTCCATGGAATAACCATATTTTGCCATAATGTCCAAATTCAATAAACATAGCTAGCACCAACTAGGAAGTGCCTCCAATTATGGTTTGAACCCATAGTTTAAAGCTGATTTGCAACCATGGTTTGAAGGCAATTCTGGTTAGCATTAAACAGTTTGCTCAGTTCAGATGCCAAGCCAAAACTATGCTTACTGCAAACCATGGAAAGGCTAGGGGATGCCATGTGTCAGGGGGAAGAGAGATGGGAGGAAGGGTCATGCAAGCCCATGGAAAATAACTGAATTGAGCCCAAGCTAATCAATGAAGGTGGGCCCAGCCAGGCACGCTCGGTCTTTGCAGTCTACTGCTAGATTTGCATAACACCACAGGTCATTACTAGGCTTAGTCTCCATTTTTATTTCTCTCCTTTCTGTGGGCATGGAGTGGGTCACTTAAAAAGAAGCAGCAGCCAGGCTTCTCTGAAAACCTGCTTTGTATGTAACTGGAGAATATCCAAGATGAAAAAAGTGGAGCAAGAAAGACTGGGGCAGAGTTCTTGGTGCCTGCCTCAAATTGCTTCTCCCTCACCTTGGCTTGTCTGAATCATCAATAGCTTAGTTAGTAAATGGTTAATCTTTCCAGAATATAAGTGGCTCCAGATGTGCTGAAATGACTGGTGACCGGAAGGTGCTGCGATTATTATTCACACTGGAGTCAAGCTGCTGCTCTGAGAACGTGGATTCTCCCACCAAGTTTGTTATGGAAGGCACTTAAGTGAAGAAGAGTTCAGGGAGCAGGGAAGTCCACAGAGGGAAGGCCAGTTCCAGACGGTATTCTGCAGCAGTGTATTATTGTCATTGTCCTAATGTGAGTAAGGAAACAGATTTTACCAGAGAAGGAGCAGAGTATTCGGATCACCTGCTGTGCTGGGATCTGTCTCTTTTGAACCCTCAATGCGAAAGCCTCATTCTGAAAGAATGGGATCCCTACAATCTACTCAGTCAATGTGGAGTTCCAATTCAGAAGTAACACCCTCTGATCCCTTGATCGTGTAAACAAGTGATATATCTTGTTAGTCAGGTTTATTGCTTTCTTTCACAGCTGGTAACAAAATCAGTGCTGAGCTGAAACAAGGGAATGTTTCACAAACATTTTTGCCTCTGCAAAATGTACCCTCTTTGGGTGACCTTTTGCAATGGGGGCATTGTGAAGACAACTGCACCAATGCTGTCACAGCCCAGTCCAGCCATGCATATTTTACCAGTTGGGGCAGAGTGAGGAGATGTTTATGCATTCAGATGTGTACCTCAATGCACATGCCTGCCATTAAAAGTGGACAACATCTGCATGCGTATCTGAACATCATCCATCCATGCATGCTCCATTACTTGCAAAGGGATGTGCATTTAGATATGCATTCAAATGCTCATCCCATTCTGCCTGTAGTTGTGTGACTACAGCTGGACATGCTTTTCAATGCTTTGGGGAAATGAAACCACCAGTGAAATGCTGCAAAACAGGGAGTATCAGCTGGATGGCCTAGGCAATAGGAATGCATTTTGTCTTCCCTGCCATTCAGGGTGAAGGCAATGGGTGAGTTCTGTTTGCTCCCAGTGGCCAGGTTTGGACACAACATCAGTTGTTTTCCCCACCCCGCATGTACTGGTCGCATGACTGGGATTACCTGCACCACATCATAAGTTGCCATGTCATCCGAACCTGGCACACAGTGCAGTCGTAGTGATTTTTCACCCACCCTACAACCCATGGGTGAAAAGTTACTATGCCAGCTCCGCATGCCAGGTTCAAATGACATGGCATCCTGCAAGGCGGCGCAGGTAATTAGGGTAATTCTGGTTGTGTGACTGGCACACATGGGGGTGGGGGAAACAACTGATGCTGTATTGTTTCCCCTGCTGATCATTCAGACACATTCAGTGACTGCATTTTGTAGTCAGATCTGATTGGCTACAAGCCGTGGCGAAGTCATTATGTTCACTATCTGATCCCTGATTGACTGCGATCACATAGCCCATCACACTTTATCACAAGTGTGTGGTAGTGTGTGGTAAAGTTAATAAAGGGTGATGGAGCAACATCAGGTTTTTTAAAAAAAGTTGCAAATGGATAAGAAAGAAATTGTGGAGGAGTAGAAGTTAGGGGGTATTTATGCCCCCCGCCCCGCCTACCCAAACATCAGCTTTCACACTGAACATTGAATTTGGCACAGCGCTAAACAAAACACAGGAGACCTTGTACACTGTAAATTTCAGCATGTGGTGAACTTGAAACAATGTCCTGTCATGAATTACATGGATAAAACCAAACAGATCCTGATGAATGAGAGTTAAATAGAACAGCTACTCCACACTAACCTCCATCCTTGTAAAAATAAATGTGTGCAATCCTTTTAAAGATGTGCTTTATCAACTTGTAAAACACAAAGAACAATGGGTTTAACTGAGACCTTGGTTTCTTAGATAATTACCTGTTGTAATTACCTTCTGGTTAATCAGTGTAATCTATTCAAATCTATGTCAAAAGCCTGTTAAAAATTTCCCTCCTGTCTACCAAGTTTCTCTTAAAATATTTGCATTTGAATGAGAATTGTCTGCATGACTAAATAGCTGAGAGTTCATTCTAGCTGATACCACCACCACCATATGCTATACAGGGGTGGGAAACTTGCGGACCCCTGCTCTCTTGTGTACCCCCCGCCACGTCACTGAATTTGGCAGCAAAATAAAATCAAGATACATTTGTTTTCAAGCTAAATTTGGCCTTTCTGAGGTTCTGTAATAGTTTGCTGCTGAATTTCAGCAAACCGCCATTTTTTTGCAGCTGCCAACATGTTGCTGAATTCAGTAACGTGGCAGCGGCTGAAGCGTGATCCAGAAGGGTGAGTGAGCCCGGGGGGGGGGGGGTGGAAAGTGACCTCCAGACCCCCTGAAGTTGCCTACCCCTGCTTTATAGAATGTAATATAACAGTATGACCCTGCTCACGGGCCTACATTCTTAATAAACAGTCCCAAGAGGAAAAGAAAGAATGGCATACGGCTGCCTTCTCCAACCTGGTGCCCTCTAGACAGTTTGTTTGTTTATTTATTGCATTTATATCCTGCCATATTTCCTCCTGCAAGGAACCCAAGGTGGCTTACATTATCCTCCTCCTCCTCCTCTCCATTTTATCCTCACAACAATAACCCTGTGAGGTAGGTTGGGCTAAGAGTCTGTGATGGGCCCAAAGTCACCCAGTGAGCTTCCATGGCCAAGTGGGGACTAGAACACTGGCTCTCTCCCAGCTCCCAACACTCTCACCACTACACCACACTGTAGTTTGGACTACAATTGCCATCACCATGGGCCCATTGGCCCTGCATGCTGGGGCTGGTAGAAGTATGTCCATCTCACAGTTCCACATTTGCCCTCCCCCAAAGCACAATGGTTGGAGAGCCCTTGGTAAAATATGCCCTGTGAATAAAAGGTGAACTGTTACTCAACCTGCCCCCCGCTCCCCACATCAGCATTTAGAGAAAGGAAAGCTAGACACTATTTTTGAAGACACAAAGCCTGAATTGAGCATGAAGCTTCATGCAGTATCCCGCTTCCATTCTGGACACTTCAAAGGGAAGCCTGCTTTACCCTGGAAAGCACCAGAAATGGTCTGAAGGGACCAGGTTTGGCTTGGGTTTCAGGGTTCAACCGAATCTGATATGCATCCCTAGCAAATTGTGTTCATGATCAATGGTGTAGATGCCCAGTTCTTCACAAGTACAGTGCCACCTGGGCTCAAACAAGACAAAGAAGAAAAAGAAGCCTGGTCATCCAGGCCCACATTCCAGTTAATCTTTGAAGTCAACACCAGGATCAGGTCCAGAGAGTAGACATTTAGTGAGGCTCCAAGACCAGCAAAGAGTCTATGGCACCACCCCAACCATGCTGCCATGCCTGCATTGTACACAGCACCAAAGGCAGCATGAAGGAATTCTTTAGCATCCTTCCCATGTTCAAGGGGCCCAATGAAGTTGCTTTGCCCAAGGGTTTCTCAAAGAACACTGGTAACCAAAGGCTATGCTCTTCCTGCTAGCAGGGCTCAACATGAGTCAGCAGCACTTACTAACAGGACAATTTTTCAATGTTTTCAAGTAACAGGGATGAGTCTGAGAAGGCATGAAATAAGAACAGGGTACTTCTGGGCATGCAAAAAGTCTTTGCCTTATCATCAGACCAGTGGAGGCTGGTTGCTGATGTCAGTGGGGCAACGAATCCACTATGGGTTTCAGTCAGAAGTGCTTCGCACCTTGGATAGCTGCTTTAGAGTTCTGACTGAAACCCAGAGTGGATTCGTTGCCTCACTGACATTAGCCACCAGTCTCCACTGCATCAAATAGCTTCCCGCCGCCCCCCAGCCCTGCCCAGCCCAGCCCAGCCCAGCCCAGAGATTAGAAGGAAGGAGTTCCTGGGTTAAAAGGCATGACTTAAAGGTAGCCTTAAACCCCAGAGATTCTTTTGTTGTTCAGTGGTTCAGTGGTTCAGTCGTGTCCAACTCTTTGTGACCCCATGGACCATATGGACAGTATCCAATAGCTCAGTGATTTGTCTTTAGCTATCCTGCTCTGGTCCCAAAAGAACATAAAAATATAGGAGTGCCCTACCTAAAAAACAAAAAGACACCACTGTCAGCACCACATACAAAACGTAAGAAATATATAAGAAATAAATAGCGTAAGAAGGCTTTCATATTAAGCCTTGCGCCATTCACTCTTCTTGATGAAGAGTCTGCAATTTTCAGCTGCTCTCTTCTAAAAGGGGAAAGGTCCAGAAGGGAAACTATGAGCATCAGGCGAGAGCTCTACAGAACAGTTATACAGTGCCTGGATACGTGATATCTCCTGACATCACTCCAGAACTTCCTGCCTCTCTCTGGGCTCCATTTCACAATTTGCTGCTATCGTTGCAGATAAAATAAACCATTTGCTCTTTCATCTGGGGACCATATTGCACCAATTTCCAGCCTGCTTAAAATGGTTCAAGATGCCCTAGTCTCAGCAGTCCTAAAGGCACCATTCTGCAGCAGCTGAAACCCTCCCTTTGAAGCCTATGAAAAACCTGTGTGTCCTAACCCACCTGCAGGGCTATTGTTGTTCTCCTGTTGTTGCTGTTTGAGATGCCATCTAAGTACAGTCACAGGCGTTAATACACTGAACCAGTGTTGCACCCTATTTGGGAATCTCTCATTGTAATCTCACAAGTTCTTCTTTCACTTAACGTGCAATCCTATGCATGTTTAGACAGAGAAATTGTCCTACGACTCCCAGCATGGCAGGACTTCTTTCTGTGTAAACATGCATAGGATTGTGCCTGTAACATTTTAAGCAATATCACCACTTTTATGGCATGCTAGAGATATATTAAAGAGTTATGAAAGGAAATAGAAAATATACTGGTTGGGGGAGCTTTTTTTCCAGCAAAGATAGACAATTGGCAGTTGTGATTAGACATGGCTTTGAAGCAAGTTTATCTGGCCCCACCAAAAAGGTCCTCAAGTTACAAAAAATAGATATCCACCCTTTAACGCAACATAATTTTGTACTTTTATATAACATATAAATATTCATCTTTCTGTGTAATTCTGTGCTTGAGCACACCTGACATGTAACTGTGAAGTCTTTATTGCTATTTGGTGGCCAACTTTAGCATAAAGCTGACCTTTTCTAGCCTGGAGCACAGAGGGATAAAAGCTGACCATCCCTATAAAACTGGCCATGGATCTATTTTAAAATGTATGATGCCACTGGATTTCCTATACATGAATGTCCTTGGGTTCATGCTTGCCCTCTGCAGTCACATGAAGGATGTAGCAAGTGGCAAACTGGGAATACACATGCACACAGTTACACACAATTGTATGATGGCCACAGGGACTACAAAGTATGTCACAATTTTAAAGGCCTTTTTCACTTCTTGCCCCATTGTCATTCTTCCCCTCATTTAACCAATATTCCATAATCCTCCCTGCCATGCATACATTCCCATAAATCAGAGATAGGCAACCTTTCTTGGGCCGTGGGCACATTTGGCAATTTGCGAACCTGCCCTGGACATTACCACAAAATGGCTGCCATGGGAGGCATGGCAAAGAACAAGTCACCTGCCTAACAAACTGAGTACAAGGCAGAGGTGGGATCTGACCTCCACCACACCAAACACCTTTGAACTCAAAGTTTTCAACACCAACAGAAACCTATTTCACAGCCATCACAGCTGCTGGTAGGAAAATGCATTTAAAAAAAAAAAAAAGTGGGAGGGGTAGAGCACTTTGGCGGACACCAAGAAAAATGTCCAGGGTATATTGGTGCCCATGGGCATCGCCTTGCTTACCCCCGACATATATTATGGATGATCAGTGGTACTCTTAACCCCAGATCTCAGGGTAGAAATCCAGGACCCCACAGACTGCCCCCCCCAACGCCTGTCAGCATGTGGGGCTCAGAGGCACCCTTTCTTTGAAAGACAGATGGAGGCAGGTTCACATGGCTGGAGCCAGCTCACAGGTGTTTTGCTGAGCAGCACACATGCTGCCACAGTGGGTTTTGGGGGGCCTTCTTTTAAAAAAAGAAGAAGCAGCACGCGATGGTAGAGATGCTGTTTAGCCAGGTGCCATGGTGGCTCCATTGTTTGGCTAGGCAGCATATCTAGCACCGCATGGCTGTTTTTTAAAAAGTAGAAAAAGGAACCACGTCCCTTCCCAACACCCCTTAGAAGAGGAGGCATTGTGGGGAGAGGCGCAGAGCATGACCAGGGCAGCCCTGCCATGATCCCCCTGTAGCTTGCCAGGCCACGTTGGGAAGGGGATCCTTTTTCTTCTTCCTTTCTTAAAAAAAATTCCAGTTCTGCAGTGGCAGGCATGCTGCTCAGCACCAGCCATGTGCTCCTGGATAAAAATGACCAGAGCAACAGGACAGCAGGAGAAAGCTGGGCAACAGCAGGAAGGCTGGCAAAGTGGGGCAGGAGCTGCAGAGGAGCCGGGGCAGCACTGGGGGCTCCAAGAGGGCCCCTTCCATGTGTGTATGCATTGGGGGGGGGACTAGAGGGTTCATTGCCCAGCCGCCCTCCCAAACCTAGCAGTGCCACTGTGGACAGTGCCACAGCCCTTTTCGAGCTTCTGTGGAGTGGGAATCGCAGTCGTCACATGTAACTGGACGCGCACACAACTCTGCATTGTACACTAGCTTTTCAATGAGAAAGTAGGCAAAGACAAGCCTGAGGACAAGAATGTCTGCAAAATTCAGCAGCACTATCAGTATCACCACATGAGCAAACTAGCCCTTTTTAAAGAGCTGCCGTGATTGTGGGGACTGGATCAGTCAGATGCAACCATATTTGTGTGTATGCTGTGTGTTTCTTTCCACATACTATTGTGGGCAGGAGCGAGTTGAGGACATTTGTGTGTAGGGAATTTGGCAGTGCTTCTATGTGTGGCCCAATATCTATTATTAGTATGTCTGTTACTACAAGTAACAATTTGTGTGAGACTGAGTGTATATATTACACACACACACACACACACACACACCCCTGTTCTCAGTAGAAGTTATTTCAAGATGCTGTTCTCTTTAGTACCTTCTCAGAATTAAAAGTATAACAAGCTAGACAACGAAGGTTCTTCATAGACCTCCCTGGGGCTTTCTTACTGATTTTTGCTTCCTTTCCTCAGACGTCCTGTCCCTGAGGTAATTTGTTTTTTCTCATCTTGTTCTTGCTGCTGAAAGCAGATTGTTCCCCAAAGAGCTCTCAGGGGATTAAAACCAGTTTTCAAAATGAGTAAATCTGTAATATTGTTTATTTATACCATAAAAAGACTCAAGTGTAGCCACTTCGGAAACTAATTCAAATCCTGTGACAAGTTCATTGCATTTACTCTTAGATGAAAGGACCAATCGTGTCTTATAAGAGGCACTCATTGCAAGGGATAGTCTATCTTTGGCAAAGTTCTACGTGAACTCAAGTGTCAAAGGGCTAAGGGGAGAGATGACTGTTGAATGATCTTTGAAGCCAATGGGGAAAAAAAGATAATAATTTTTAAAATCGCAAGGCAAGCTTGGGATGACACTACAGAATGATGGATCTTTCCATGGGCCTGCTACACATACTTGATATGGGTGTAGCCAAAAATTCCAGGCTTTTTCACTTACTGCCTAGATGAATATTTACTGTCTAGATGAATATTTATTTAAAACAGACACAGCGAGGGCTTAATTTGAACTTCCAGCCAGAGGGTTCCTAGCACTACCAATCAAAAGGCATTCTACAGCTATTCCATCTTTTTTTTCCCTTAATGGATTTTCCATGGTCAGAAAAAGAGATGGAAGATGTGGTGGGTAAACACAGGAGGGTGACATAAAATGTGCTGGTATTTTTTATGTTTTGGCCCTGCCCCTTTTGCCTTTGGTCCCCACCCACCTATGGAATGCAGCCCCCAAAAGCTGCTAGTCAGGGCCCACAATACTGGACTAGATGGACCAATGGTCTGATTCAGTACCAGGCTCTCCTGCTGGATCAGACCACGGGTCCATCTCGTCCAGCATTCTGTTCACACGCTGGCCAACCAGCTGCCTGTCGGAAACCCAAGCAGCACCCACAGGGAGTGCAGCAGCATCTTCCTGTTCATGCTCCCACAGCAATTGGTATACAGAGGCATACTGCCTCTGATAGTGGAAGGACACAAGAAGCAGCCTTATACTGCACTCTATGGGAGCTGCCTTTGAAGACGGTTCAGAAGCTGCAGATTGTGCAAAATGCAGCGGCCAGACCGATAACAAGGTCAAGACAGTCCAACCATAGAACCCCAATTCTGGCCTGCTTGCACTGGCTCTGTGTACATTTCCGAGCCCAATTCAAGGTGCTGGTTCTGACCTATAAAGCCTTATATGGCTTGGGACCACAGTACCTGATAGAACGCCACTCCTGGCATGAACCAACCAGGACACTACACTCTGCATCCAAGGCCCTCCTGCCAAAGCCTCCTCTGAGGGAGGCTGAGCGGGCGGCAACAAGGGAGAGGGCTCCCCATTTGTGAAATAATCTTCCTGATGAGGGACTGGGAGCCGGGAGATCCGGGTTCTAGTCCCCACTTGGCCATGAAAGCTCACTGGATGACGTAGGCCAGTCATAGACTCTCAGCCCAACCTACCTCACAGGGTTGTTGTGAGGATAAAACGGAGAGGAGGAGGATAATGTAAGCTGCCTTGGGTTCCTTGCAAGAGGAAAAAAGGCGGGATATAAATGCAATAAACAAACAAACAAACATTGTCATCTTTTCGGCACCAGGTTAAAACTCCCCCCTTTTCTCAGGCGTTTGGCAGCATATAGTGAGTCTTTTGATCAGGGCCTGGAGGGTCTCTGATTGTTTCAAATTGTTTTGGATATATGTTGTTGTTGTGTGTGCTGTTTTATGTCCTTACACGAAGGGTTTTATACTTTATATAATGTATTTTAATGGTTTCTAATTTGTGTGAACTGCCCAGAGAGGCTCGGCTACGGGGTGGTATAGGAATATAATAAATGAAATGAAATCAGCAGTAACCAAGCCAATGGACCTTGGGAGCTTGCACGTCCTCATGGAAAGCCGACAAAACACCTGCATCGTTTCTCTTTCAGGCCTCCTCCAGAACACGCAGTCACTCTATATGCTGATTTTTGCAGCTGGATAGACAAACAGCTTTTCTATCGATGGGAACCAAACAATGCTGAGACACGCACACACACGTCCCACTCGGGCCTGTGAACGATTCTACAGGCCCCTATTGTTCGAGAAACTCCTTTTCCCCCTTTTTTTTCTTCAAAAGGATCTGGACAACAGCGACTCCGCCCAGCAGCAAACAAAACAGCCCTGTAGCAAAAACGGTTATCTTTTGCGATAAGGAGCTGCGCGAGTCCCGCCGCGTCCGCCTTCTGTCAGGAACCAACTCCAGCGCCCGCCCCCGACCCCAGCCCGGTGCGGGGAAGGTGCCAGGGATTGGGATGGGGGCTGGCGGGCGGGCGGGCGCAGTGATTTTGGTATGTGGCGGCAGTTGAAGGCACAGGCCTCCCTTCTTTAATAAAAACATGAGTCAGCGGCTGGCGCGGGCAGTGGATTTTCTAAACGTCCCCTCATATCCTGAGAAAGGGGAGAAGAGAGGGGGCAGGAGAGGATGGAGGCTTGAGGCTGCGGCGGGGAGGAGGCGGGAGCGGGCGGGGAGGGGAGGCAGACCTCGAAAAGCAGGCGCGTTCACACACGCAGTCCCAGAGAGAGGATGGGGAGACAGAGCAGTTCCTAATAAGAGTCCTGTCTTGAATGGAAACGTGGAAACCCCCACGCTTTTGGCTCCGGTTGTTTTTGTTTTGCTTGGAGGAGGGAGGTGGGAGCTGTTACAGAGGCTCCTCTCACCCTCTCCTGCCCAAATTCACAAAGTGGAGTGTGCTTGTCACTCTCGCCTTGGCCTGCGCCGTGTGTGTTGTGTCTTCCAACTGAAGCTGTTCCTCAGATCTCCGTGTGCGTGTCTTCCAAAAAGGAAAAATAAAAAGCAAAGGATCCAGCTTTCTTCTCCTTCTCCCCTTCTGTTTGTTCTTTTCCAGAGCGGACCAAAAACTCTGAGCCAAGTAGGATTTAAAACGAAACAAAAAAGCCCCACCACAAAACCACGATTGCCTGGCTAAGGCTTCTTCTTGCTGCTGTAACAGAAAGGCACCAGGGCTACGAGGAAGCAGCACAGCCTGGGATGCTCGGGGAGGCCGGGGGGGCGGGCAGTAAAATGCACTACTAGAGGCACCAACAAGGCGGCGGGAGCGCCGGACAGCGGGGAGTCGGGATCGCCGCCCCCCCAGCCCCGCCTCTCTAGGCTCAGGGCTCCCTCCCCGACACGTTTTGCAAAGGGCTGCCGAGCTCAGCTGAAGAAAGCGTCGGTCGTGTACTCAAGGCAACCGGGGAAACTTCAGGAGAAAGAGAAAGAGAAGGGGTGGGCGAAAAGGCGTGGCACGTTCTGGATACTCTTGGGCGAGAGCAGTTTTGCCCCTCTGCGGAGTAAGGTAAGCCCCAAGCGGTCTCCTTTGCTCTCATCAGTTAACCTCCTCTTTGCTTTTCCAGCCTGAAAGCGAGCTGCAAATGGAAACTGTTTAACAGATCCAGATGTGGAGAGCCCGCAGTGGCTGTTCCCTTTTTTCGAGCGAGCTTCCAAAAGGCCGAAGCCAGCCAGTTTTCCTTTGCAAACTTCTACATCCTCCGTTTTCTGCCTCCCCTTCCTTTCTTTCTTTTGCAGCTTTCCAAAGGGCATCGCCGTGCAGAGTAGCTTCCAGGGACTGTCTTCACAGGGACTTGCAAAGGGAAATGGAAATAAATTAAGAACTGAACCTTCAGCCCAATAGACACAATGAAGACAGTTCATGGGATCTTCATCTCCTTCGTACCTCCCGCCCCCCTCCCCATTCTAAAATGCCCCTCCAAGAAGCGATGAATAGCGTTTAAACGAATGAATTGTTCGCTGTATCCTGCAGCTCCAGAAAAGAAAAAAGCAGCGACGTGTGTGTGTGTGTGTGTGTGTGTGTAGAGGGAGTCTGTTGCTTCTTACAAAGGTTGGTAACAAGACTGCACAGTGCTCTTTGGTTCACAGCGGGTTTTACAGATCTCTGTGCTGTGTGTAACAGGCAAGAAGTTCTAGGCTGTGAGATACAAAGTGCTCTTATTGAGTCTGCTTTTGTGAGTAAAAGGTAAGCTGAATCTACACATAGCAGTTATACTGTTATCATACCGTTATCATAACTGTTGGTGCACATGACACCAGTGGGCACCAATAGTTATGATAACGATATGACAGTGGTACAACTGCTCTGTGTCACTTCAGCCATAGACAACGCCCATAAACCTGATATGTGAAAATATCGTTCTGAAGCTCAAAACCTTGGAATCACCAGAAGAGATTGGTCTGACAGTGCATATCACTTTGATACAGGTGCTGACAATTGGACAGAGTGAGAAGGCTCACCATTTCCCAGAGCTACCACTCTAATATCCACAAGGAACAGAGGAAGCTGCCTTATACCAATCAGACTATTTGTCCATCTAACCCAGTACTGTCTACTCTGAGTGGCAGCAGTTCCCCGTTATCTCAGAAAGAGGGTTTTCACATCACCTGCTGCTACCTGATCTTTTCTTTCTTTCTTTCTTTCTTTCTTTCTTTCTTTCTCTCTCTTTACAGGAGATGCTAGGGACTGAACCTGGCATTTTATGCATGCAAAACATGCTCTCTGCCACCAACCTATCTCCCTTTCCAGGCATCTCCAGTTCTTATATAGGACTAAATGAATTCATCCCAGTGTTTCTCATGGTGTAAAATGGATACATTATATAATAAGAGACATCACCTATTGCTTGTGTGTCTATCTGCAAGCAAAGTACCCAAGAGAGTGCTGGTGTAGCACAAAGGTTAAGCACATGAGCCCTGTGCCAAAATTTCTCAGTTCCGTTCTCCATCCACCTATGAACTCTGGGTGGTCTTAGGCAAGCCACTGCACCTCAACCCCAATCTGTAATATGGTTGACAACAGCAATACTGGCCTGGTTTTCAAGGTTGCTGTGTGATGATGACAGAGATAATGCATGAGATGTACTTTGAGCACTTAGGGAAAAAATGTAGAGGCAGCACCAGCAGGAGTGAAGAGGGGGCAAGCACTCCCCAGACAAGGAACTTGTCCTTCCACACCCACGGTGCTGGGTCCCCATAGTTATTTATTTGAAGAAAAGGCACTTCTCACAATCACATGGTCTCCCCACCCCCCGAAATGCACTTTGCCCCTTCTGTGCCCCCCTCCATATTTTTTCTGGTGCTGCAAGTGGAAAAAATGTCATGTACTTGTTAAATATTATTGTAACTAAGAAGATTTGAATTAGGCTTCTGATTATTTCTGATCATGTATGTCTGTATATTCTCACACCTTAGCAGCCCATCCTCTCCACTTCCGGACTGTTGTAGACAGCTTCCTTTTGTAGTGTGGGTATGATAATGTTTACAGTCTTCACAGTCAGCAGTTCAAAAGCCAGATTTTTATTGAGCATCAGAAAGCTGACTGATGGTTTACATCTTTGATTTCAACTGATGTTTGGCGTTGTTTGAGATGGAAATTCTTGTGATCCATACTAGAATTAGTTGCCAGTACCACTTGCTTGAGTGTCTGTTTTGTGTGTGCTATTATTATAAGGTCTGAACATTTCAGTAATATTGTGAGATTCTCTGCTTTAAAATTAGTAATAAAGAAAAGGCAGATAGGTGAAAGTCTTTATAGTAGTGCAGCATACAGAAAAGTTTGTGCTGTAATACTACCTATATGTAATGTCATCTACCTTTTATTCTCCTGTTACTAAGTCTTCTTTTGAGCAATTGGTCGTTATGAAAGTGGTGACCAAAGTGCTAAAGTTGTACTATTGTGCGAAGTGCAGTGATGAATAAACCACTAGTTGGGGTGGGTGGGTGAGCAAGAACAAGACAAAATTCAGAATAACTTCAGTAAAGCTACTCAAAATGCTAAGGATCCAAAACTGTTGGATGAGAATATCCTGATCCACAGTCCATACAATAAAAAGCAGACAGCCTTCCAATCCAAAAGCACTGGAGAGAACAGTGATTTAAGGTTTCAATTGTTCTGCACCTCACCTTTCCCCCTCCAACAGAGATAACTCCAGGACACATGCCCTGAGTCCAAGTTTGAAAAGCCTGGCCAACCTACTTGATCCACCAGCACTCTGGGTCCTCAGGAGTCCAAGCAGAGTAGGTCTTAGCGGAAAGGTTATTCTCTACACTGCATTTTCAGCCTGAAGGTCAGCTGACTATATAAGCCAGTTGGAATACACTAGGCCCTATAGAGCCCTTGCAGCCAAGCCATCTTTTCAGTATGAGCGCAACTTTCAGGGCCCTTATAGGAACTGGAGGGCAGTACATAAATGATTTCATAAATAAATAAATACAACTTGTCTTGAGTGTGAGGACTCTGCCTGGTCTCTTTTCCTGACTGCTGCCCTGGTTTGTGATCCCTGCCTGCCTTTGACTTTGACTCTTTCTTTGGCTCCTCCAGCTGTCTATTGCTAATTTGGAACTGAATGTTCTGCCTGGCTCTGACTCCACACTAGCCTCTTGCTCTTTGCCCCTGGCCTAAGTTCATCCAGCCTAGCCTTGACCACATCCCTGTCCATTCTGAGCTTCATCTGTTTACACATGAACAGTCCATGTCAGGACTCAGCCAAGGCCTTTCTGTATTGGGCTCCATGTGTGAGAAAGCATGTAGCATGGGAGATAAATTCACATCTAACACACAGTTGCATACACAACACCCCTTGTTGTATCAGAACCTGCAAGCATCCTATGTACCGATGATCAGTTCTGTCAACTCTGACAGTGATTGCCATCAGTTCTGAGGATGGAGAGAGTAAGGGCTTTTCTACATGAGACTGTTAATGAGCTGGATCTACTTTCAGTTTCATTGCAGAACTGAGATCCAAGAATTACATGAAAAGTGTTTCCTTTCCTGCCTTTCTGCTACATAACCTCTAGGTGGCACTGTAGTATAGTGGAATAGTGCAAATACACAAGTGGAAAAGTGTTTTCTTTCACTTTCAGAAATAATTCCACATTTTCCCTGCTCTAAAAAAAAGTCACCAAAAGTGCTCTTTAGATACAGAAGCGAAACTGGAGGTTCATGATGTCATCTAAAAACCCGTAAACAACCATGAGTAGGGAAGAACAAGCCTTGTGTAGAAAAGCTCTAACTGATTCTAGCATCACTTCCTGTTTCCCACTAAAAGATTATCATTGCAGACAGTGTCACATCTGTTCAGAGGAAAAATCTTCATGAATCTTCAGCATACATGCAATCCTTGCATGCAGATCTCTAGATGATGACTAGGGTGGTCAAACAACCCTAGTGAAACAACCTCTAGCATTAATTTTTTTTTTGTTTCGCTTTTTTCAGTAGCAGCATTGGTTTTCTTTCAAAGCCTTTTGGAAAATCTCCAAAACTGCTTGTCACATTTTAAATGACATGTTGCGTTGCGCTATCCACTTTTGTATGATAACATCAGCACATTCAATGCCAGCATGTGCTAGCATCATTATCCATTCATTCACTTCTAAAACTATCCCACCTTTCTGACAAAATAATCAAGGCAGCTTATACATCCTGAAACATTATTATATAAACCACTAGCAATTTAAGAATATGTCATTGGAAAAGATGTTGTGAAAGAGATGAAACTGAGTCAGCAGAAGAAACAGTAGTGCCAGCTGTGGTGTCACAATGCAGTTAGCACAGTGAGATGAAATGCAGAAAAAATATTGTGAGAAAATGTGAAGTCAGGTAAACATTTAACTTATACAGAGTATAAGAAGAATTTGTAGCTGGTGACACAGGGTAAAAGAGTATACAATTGAGATTCTTCATATTTCACTCAATTTTGAATGATTTGTCTTAAAAAATCAAATCTCTCAAATCTGTATCGGAGGCAGAATGCCTATGCACACCAGTTGCTGGGGAACAGGGGCAGGAGGGTGCAGTTGCACTCATGTCCTGCTTGTAGGTTCCCAGTCTACAGCTGGTTGGCCACTGTGTGAACAGAATGCTGGACTAGATGGACCCTTGGTCTGATCCAGCAGGGCTCTTCTTATGTTCTTAAATTCACAATGAAAATTGAAACTCAGAAATATTCACATTCAAACAGCTGTTAAAAAAAGAAGTATATTTTTCTCTATACTTTCAATACATGCTTGTAGATGAAGTCCAGTATGTTCCTACCCAATTGCTAAGGTCATCTTCAGAGGCTCTTCTCTGGGTCCTGCTGCCCAAAATGGTGCAATGGGTGGCAGCCTTCTCTGTAGTGGCCCCTTCTGTGGAATGCCCTTCTGTAGAGAAGTGCCTTCTCTGTAGTGGCCCCATCAGTGGAATGCCCTTCCCAGGCAGATCCACCTGGTGACTTCATTGTATCTATTGAGACACCAGGTTAAGATCTTCCTCTTTAAGCAGGCATTTAATCTTTAATCTGTTGCTGTATTAATTTTACTGCTGGCCACTCAATATTTTAAATGTCTTCAGCGCTTAACATTGTATCATCCTGATACTTTTCTTGCTGTTTTATTTATTATTCTTGTTTTGTTGTTGTTGTTGTTGTTGTTATTTTGTTGTTTGATTTTATTATTGCGAATTGCCCTGAGGACATTTGCCAGTTGGGCAGCATAAAAATCCAATAAATAAATAGAAATTAATTTACATTAGTGTATATACAGAGCCCAAGGTGGTAGTTATTCCAGATTAATTAACACTGAGCAAATACAAAATGTGAACTTGTGCATGTTTTAGGGCTTTTGTTAGCATTCCAGGTAAAGAGATGGTTCACACAATACTTTAATTCTACAGGTGAGCTCACTTCATCCAAGTGCCAAAGCTCTCATGGAGAAGGATAATATATAAACTCGAGTAATCATGTCTACGGTCATAAAGACTTCCTGTAGCAGCACTGTTCTTTGCCACCATGATAGCAGGAATTGCCACAGGCTGTTGAGTGATTTGCTCACTTACACATTACTTTTTTCCATGCTATGTGTTTTCTTCACAAATAGAAGAAAACTATTTGTTTCATAAAGCTGTTTCCAGATGAGTAGACTGTATACTAATAGTTCTACTGAGTTCCTCCATCCCGTCCAACTCCAGTGTGCCAACAGTGTGTGGTTGATACTTTTTTCCCTCAGGTTCACAAAACAACCAGGCCAAGCTGTAACTCTATGACCTGGGAATTGTGGTTTGTGCCCTTTATCCCTGTTATACTTTCTGAAAATGTTCTCTTGATTTTAATGGATGCAGGCTTTGTTTTAACTTTGAAATTGTTTTGGGCTAGCTTGTCCCAATGAGGCAAAACTTGGAGCCAAATGCTGCTGGGAATTCATTTTATTTATTTATTTATTTATTTTTAAAAGGAGTGGTAGTGAGGGAAATTCCAAATAGAAACTTTTGAAGGGAATGCATGAACTGTGCATTGTTTCCTCAGATTGGATCCTGAAACAGCTCTAGAAAACCTGTTCTGAACTGATGAGCAGACAGGGCATATTTAAATTTATGCTTTCATATTATTTGAATAGGTCTCAGAAAGTGTAGGTCTGTTCTCCATGCTTCCTACATGCACAGCAATATTCCTAACCTTGTTATATGCAACTCAAAGAGCCATTTCCAAAAACAGCCTCCCTCTGCAAGAGTGGTGTTTGGTCTCGTACAAGCAGCTGTAGTTAGAGGAAATTGCAGTCATTTTAGTGCACAAATTGAAATGTTTGCAGGTGTGCATAGAGGTTTGGATCCTAGGTATTGTTTACATATTTCAGTTCAAGGTGCAATGCTGCTGAAATGTTCCAGTGGTAGCTGGTAGTCATCAGAATGCTTAAGGGTTGTATATTGCCTCCATTGCAAGTTTGATCATCATCAGTCTTGCTTTATGTTCCTACTCCATGTGAGGTGTGAACTGTCACAGCTAGAAGCAGGGCCTTTACATCAGTTTCTCCAAGGCTGTGGAATAATCTCTGCCTAGCTCCCTCCCAGGGTGACCACTTATGCATCACCAAAACAAAAGAAGGAAATACACCACCAAAAAAGAGGACAAAAGCGAACATTGATTTGCTTAAAATTTGCATATGCTAGTTTTTGTGTATTGATGTATATTTCGAAATCATTAATTTAAGACGAAGTACAATACATCACACCATACTGGGAAGGACTGTGACCAGGTGATCTGTATGCCTGCCTGCTCAGACTGCTGCTGTCCAGGTACTAACTGTGGATAGACAACTTCAAGGGCCCTGCTCTTCCTCCTTATGGTTCTTTATCTTTGGATCGGACTTGGACTACACAGCTGTTTAGACAGAGGACACCTTCAAACAGAGGACAGTCCTCTGACGGCCCTCCAGTCAGCCTCTGTAAAATAGGACACATGACCATTTCGCCTCTCCTTGCTGGCTTTGGGGATGTTTCAGGGTACATCTTTTTGCTAGCCTTTATTCTTGTTGACCAGCCTGTTATTTTTCTTCCTTGATCACTATTCTGTGTTTTTTATCTTGTGTTTTTATCTCTTTTAACATTTTTGGGAAGCTACCTTGAAAAGACAGCATAGAAATGTTTGAAATAAGTAAGCAGCCAAGCTAGCTATACAGGTAGGCTACCATCTTTAGTAGCCATGTTGGTCCCATAGTCAGTATTAAACAAATCACAGAACAAGGGAAGCAATACCTTTATTACATATGCAAGAAGTAAATTTTCAAACAATACAAATTGTTCTTTTTTCAGTACGAAAGCAGATTAGTTAGGAAAAGAAACATTGTCCTCACACTGCAACTATCGCTGCACCCCAGATGGTAAATGGCAAAAAAAGGGGGAGCAGTGTTGGACTGGGAAATGGTACAGGCAAAGGAACAAAGAATTAAGTAATTTTAATCTGTGAGGCATAAATATATTTTTGAACCTCTCTTGTGCTATTTTTTCCACATATGAACATTTTTTTATTCTTGAGCAATATGTTTGGAGAACAAAGTCATGGGGCAATAATTGCATAGACACAAGAGAACAGGGCACAGACTAAAACCTGAGATCCTAATATGATAATATGTTACATTAAGAGAGTTTGAATCAAGATCTGAGATTCTGATTTATAGGGACTGAAGAGCTAATGACCTAGTTTCTGTTCCTAAGAGGAGGTGATCCTGGACTACAGGAGTTTTCAATGGCATGGAATGGGTGCTAGTGAACTGCTGTTTCTTATAACACTTTATAATGTCCTGGATTCCATGCTTGGATAAGCCTTTCTTGTATCTGCTTGTTCAGTGGGAAACCATCGCCAGAAGATAGACTGCCAACCTAGCTCAGCTAATGATTTGCACAGAGCCACTTTTCTGAGCTCTACCTTCATTTCTCAGTGCATGCAGGATTTTATGGAACTGTGACTGAATTCTTAATGCTACCAAGACACAGTAATTGGCACCAATTAAATTGCTACATTCATGTTTGAATTGCTTTATCTGGCGAGACTCACTGTCTTATTTATACTGAAAGTATGTTTGCTTGTGGTTTGCTCTGAATCAGGGCCAGCAGAAACTAAACCATCTTGAGCCTCTTTCTCTAAAGGCAATATTCTCCCTAAAGTGGATGTCACCTCAGTTTCAGGGTATTGATCCTTTTTTCCTCTTTTTTCTTTTGCCTTGGGCAGGCTGTTAAATAGACGATCTGCTTGTGGGATAGTTGGGAGTTCATTTTTGTGTGTATATGTGTTGTCCCCCTTTCTTAAAGAACTGCAGATTTTTCTCTTCCAACCTTGGGAACTTTCCAAGACATAGTTGCAGCTAGGAGAAGAATTCTTTCAAGCTGGGGAAACCAGGGCATTAACTGTTCAGTCTCCAGAGATCTAAATCTCAGATCTTGATTCAAACTCTCCAAATCTAATATACATAGTTGGCACAAGTACATTTTGAGAGCTGAACAAGAAGGGAAAACTTGAAACCTGATTGGCTGTAGTCAGATTATATTCCAGGTAAGCACTGAGATACAAGTCAAGTTTTTCTACTCTAGGGAAGCCATGCAACAGGTTAAAAACAAGATACTTTTTCTCATTTCTGTACTGAGGCACTTAACAGAAACAATGTAAGAGATTGAAGGATGAAATATAAGCTTCTAGTCCTATGCTGGATGACAGAATGACAGTGACCTGTGTAACTATATCCACTATTAAGGATGAAATAATATTTTCCAGATTGAAATGATGTACTTTCTGATGGGCCATTCTCTCATGTTTTGGGGCTGATGTTGTGGGGGTTTTGTTGTTGTTGCTACTTTCTAATGTTTCATGTTGTTGTTGTTCAGTCGTTAAGTCGTGTCCGACTCATCGTGACCCTATGGACCATAGCATGCCAGGCCTTCCTGTCCTCCGCTGTCTCCCGGAGTGTGCTCAGGTTCATATTCATTGCATCGGTGATGCTATCTAGCCATCTCATCCTCTGCCATCCCCTTCTCCTTTTGCCTTCAATCTTTCCCAGCATCAGGGTCTTTTCCAATGACTTTTCGCATTAGGTGGCCAAAATATTTGAGCTTCATCTTCAGTATCTGTCCTTCCAATGAGCAGTCAGGGTTGATTTCCTTTAGGATTGACTGATTTGACCTCCTTGCAGTCCAGGGGACTCGTAAGAGTCTTCTCCAGCACCACAGTTCGAAGGCATCAATTCTTGGGCGCTCAGCCTTGCTTATCGTCCAGCTCTCACAGCCATACGTTGCTACTGGGAAACGTAGTATACTATGTAGTACGTAGTATAAACCTACTGGGAAATGTTTCATACCATTTTCTATTTCTGGTGTTCTGTTGTGACTGTCGCACTGCCTGCCTGGTTGAGTTCCTTTCTGGCTAGAATCCAGCAAGAGTTAAGGTCATGTTATGATGTGCTGTTTCTTTGTGGATTTTCCCATGACACCCTCAGTACATTTTCTCCCTGGAAGAATCAGTATTCACATCATATTAAGGGCACCCCATGAAAGAGTGGCAGTTCTGTTTGAATTAACACCCAAGCAGTCACACCTGGGGTTTCCTTTCTATATCAGTTTGAGTGATCTCCTCTATTTGTTAATGTGTGCATGTTAGCACATTTTGTGTGCACTTCGGTAAATCCCAAGCTGCCTTCACAATGGCATCTTTATTATTAGATAGAGAGTAGCTGTGAAATTGTGTGAAACACTCCTCTCCCCCCACCCCAATAATGGCTCAGGCCAAAACTAGATGTGACATTAAGTCACGTGCGTCTTTTCCTTGTCTTTAAAAGAAAAGGAAACAACCTTTGGAGGCTGAGAGTTTAAGTGGCAGAACAGCAGCATCCTTTTCCCAGTGACAAATTTTCCAATTCAAAATCACCCCCAGAGCAGCTTTTGTACTTGTTGGGGGAAAAATAGAGGTACTGTTTAGTAACTGTATCATAGTAATTTGATTGCAGCTTCCTGCAGAACCTAGCAGTTGATATTTTTTCTAAGAAACCTGGAATTTCTGTGTGTGGTTGTGACTGATGGTATGCCATGCTTGGAACGAGTATGTCTTGGCTAGTTTCCCCCCTTTCCTTCTTGTGGCTTTCATATCCCCAAGAGATGGCAGAGCTTATGGAACTAACAGAATGTTCTCTGTGCAGTGCCTGCTGCTGCTATAGAGAACTGAGCTTTGATGAGGATGAGGCTGCTCAAAAGCCAGTCATTTTGGCATTATTTGCATTTTCTGTGACACATAAGAAAAGGGAAAGTTGTTTATTTTAGTAAGCAGGCCAGATGTGACCCGTGAGTTGCATGGTGACTATGTTGCCCTGTTCTAAGAGATAAATATCAAGGAAGTGGGATGGAAGAAGGAAATAAGGAAGGACCAAGATAATAGAAAAATCGATCAAGATCTGGGTCTTCCAATCAATTCCAAAAATAACTGCATAAACAACTTCATCCTTTCCGGTCCAAATCTCATTTGGACAATAGCTGCCAATACAGAAGTACATCTATGAGCACCATCGATATACTATGGAACTTATGGGAGGGTTCTTGGAATGCATTCTCACTATGACTAGATTGTAGCAAATAAAAAATGATTGTATGATCAGGTACTGCACTGCATTTTCCAGTACATCATCAGTACATATTTTAATAGTTAATTTAACTATTAAATGTCCCAGTACATTAGTAAGAACTGGAAATGTGTACGGATATAACATTTTCAGACTGATTTCCCTATTTATTTATTACAGTGGAGCTGGAGATTAACACTTATCTAATTTAGATAACTAGAGAAATATAATGAAGAAATGGGGAAAGATTTGTTATTGTTTTGTAGGACATTTGAATTGTTGTAATTTTATATTGATTTGAATTAATATTGTTTGATTTATGTAATGTATTATTTTTTATTATGAGCCACTCTGAGTTCACTTAGTGAAGAAAACCAGGATATAAGCTATGGGAACAAACACATAAATGAATAAACTTGCTTTTCAATATGCGGATGACACGCAGCTCTACCTCTCGTTCAAATCTTCACCAAGGTTGGCCATAGAATCCCTGTCCAAATGTCTGGAGACGGTGAGTGGCTGGATGGGGAGGAATAAGCTGAAGCTGAACCCTGACAAGACCAAGGAACTTTTGGTGGGAGACAAGAGGAGGCTGGATGTTGACCTGGTGTTGAATGGGATACGGCTATTGAAAGACCAGGTCCACAGCCTGGGGGTCATTTTGGACTCCCAGCTGTCCATGGAGGCTCAGGTGTCAGCTGTGAGCTGGACAGCGCTGTATCAACTCCATCTGATATGGCGGCTGCGCCCCTTCCTTCCCGACCATCTGCTCCCATCGGTAGCACATGCCCTGGTCTCCTCTTGTTTAGACTACTGTAATGCACTGTACGTGGGGTTACCCTTGAAGACAGTTCGGAAGCTGCAGCTGGTACAGAACGCGGCGGCTTGCCTGATTAAAGGCAGCTGCCAGCGAGATCACATCACTCCAGTGCTGAAGGAGTTACACTGGTTACCAGTTGTTTTCCGGGCCAAATTCAAGGTGTTACTTTTGACCTTTAAAACCCTTTATGGTTCTGGCCCAGCCTCTCTTAAGGAGCGCCTCCAGCAACACCAGACAGGCTGCTTAACAAGATCAGCCTCGGATGGCCTTCTCTTTGTCCCATCAGCCAGGACAGCTAGACTGGTGGGGACGAGGGAGAAGGCCTTTTCTGTGGTGGCTCCCACTCTGTGGAACTCCTTCCCTAGGATATATTTGTTTTGGTGTTGGAGAGGGGGAATATTGTTTAAATATAAAGGCATTGCTGGAGCAGAGAAGAGCACGTAATCTTGTACTATTTTAAAAATGTAATCATATAGGCTCTCATGTGCATGCGCCTTCAGCTTACTGATATTTCAAAAACCTTTTAATACAGTTGCAAAACTGCTCTGGGAATGGTGCAGAGGTATTACTTGGCCTCAGTGATGTCATAGCACTACCCAATCGATGCTTGAGCAGTCTTACTGAATCAGCCTTTATTTCGCTCTGCAAGGAGGAATTTAGTTTTCCTTGGTTGTGCTACAAGCATGCC
This sequence comes from Heloderma suspectum, assembly GCF_057233095.1. Taxonomy (NCBI): domain Eukaryota; kingdom Metazoa; phylum Chordata; class Lepidosauria; order Squamata; family Helodermatidae; genus Heloderma; species Heloderma suspectum. The sequence goes on along the minus strand of NC_139459.1, from coordinate 266,495,912 downwards.
CAAACCAAAAAAACAGCTTGTCCAGGGAGCACAGTGAGGCAGGAAATATGTAGCTTTCTATTGCAGACAGAAATACTTTTACCAAACCATCCAGATTGCTTTGAAAATGTTTATCTGTCTGAGTGTGAGATCCTCCCTCTTCTTATAGAAGAAGGAAGAGTTGTAATCTTGTTCTAATTAAATTCAACATTAATTCCTGCATTGAGCAGGGAGTTGGACTCGATGGCCTTGTAAGCCCCTTCCAACCCTGCTATTCTATGATTCTATATGCTAGTTGGACTTAAAACTCTTATGTAAGAGAAAGGTGCATATCCTTTGCATATAACGTAGTGATCAATATTTTACATTGTAAATATACAAAGCAGACAAGATTTAATATGGAATGGCAAAATGAATAACTCACCCAGTAGGACAGAAGCAGAACTGGAAATAGAGGACAAGTCACCTGACACTTGATCCATCATTCTAGTTACAGAAGCACAACATAATTCCAGCCCGTGTTTACACAAATATGGTGCTGACATGGGCAAGTGGGATTGTGCCTGGTGGCTGTGCCCTTGACATATGCACATTCAGCTGAATACTTGAACAGAACCTTCGTGTTCACAAGTTGTTTGCATGTAGGCTGACTCCGCATGATCAAGAACCCTGAAAAAGGCAGAGTCCCTGTTCAGTTGTGCAGTTGTAGGCTCTGTTCAGACCTTCAGCTGAACTCACAGAGGTCAGGGCAGGGCCAGTGGGTGAAACGCTGCTTCCCCCAGTTTGTGTTTTCACATCCATAAGCATGTCTGGTGAACAAGGTTTCTGAGAAATAAGTTGAACAATTTAGAATCTCTTCTTAGCTGCACTAACTTCAGCTATTATATTAGCCATATTATTGTTACGTGGACTTTTTTCATCCCTGATCAACATTCACAAGAAAGGCAAGCACTATTCTGCAATACAATTCATTAAGGGGGGGCCCATGCCGTCAGGGACTCTGCTTTTCTAGGGTTCCCGGTTACATGGAACAGAACCTACACACGTGCTGTTTGTACTTACAGATTCTGTTTAGAAGTTATGCTGAATATATATAGCAGAAATTGTGGGGCCAGCAGATATAATCCTCCTCCCCCATTATGCCTGTTCAGTTGGTTTTAAAGTCCGTGCAGTCCTTGTGATGAATGCTAATCTGGTTCCCTTTTAACCAATTAAAACCCACTTCTTATTCTGGATATGATAGGAATCCTGGTTAGTGCTTGTTAATCATGGTCAGTATCTGCACAGATGCAATGTTAAACTATGGATAAGTTCCACAAGGGAAGCATTTGGGGCACTGGTGGGGATTCATATTGGGGAGTAGAATAGGAAGTGTATGTTTCTGAGGCTGATGCTTGCTTTGCAAACCACATTTTGAAAAGAACTAGTATTATGTCTGCACTGGGCCATATGCATAGCTTCACACAATCAAAAGTATCCACAAAGAGTTTTGTCAAACATTTACACCGAACTTTCCCAATAGTACTCAGATTAGCTGAGTACAATGCATAGTGGGAATATTATACATTCATCTCAGGTTCCTTATTGAATTACCTGGATCTTCAAGATCCCTTTTACTGTGTAGACATTGTTCTGTTATCCTTAGTTATTACTGAGAGAAATTCAGAGAGGGTGGCTTAGATCATCTTAGGCCTCCCGTTCCTTCATGCTAAACATACTAAGCAAGTGCTCCAGCCCCACCCACTCAAACTGTCTCTTTTTTTCCTGACTTTTAAACCAGTTCCCTCCCTTTCTTCTCCTTCATCTGATTTATCATTAGGGAACAAATGCAGCTGCTCTTGGTCTAGTCTTCACCACAGTGGCAAAGCTGAAGTGATTGTAACCAAGCACACAAAGGAAGCATCACTCCTACACACCAATAGTATCTCTCTCTCTCTTTTTCTTTCCTCATGTATTCCTTAGGAAAATATTTTCCTTTAATTAATAAAAGATGATGAATCACAGCCTCCTAGCAGTAACAGATTTATATGACAGCACAAAAACCTTCTCTGTTTGTTCCTTTAAACTCTAGTTGTGCGAAGGAGGTGTCTTTAAAGTTTAATGATAGCCTCTTTCTGACAACCAGATGAATCCATTTATCTACTGAATTTTACCAATTATCTGATTTTTACTTTTTTTCACCCACTTTCCAATAGGATAGGCTTGGAGCATCTCTACACCAGCCTAAAATCCCATGTTTAAAACGGGGCTTTCTGCTTGCATTTTAAATGCAGGATCACAACTGACTCGCTTTACACGCGCTTCCTTTTACCCCTCCATTTCCCCCCTCCTTCTCCCCATTATCTGAGTTTTCCATCTGTTTCACTGATCTCGCTCCTCTTCTTGTGGCTTTTCCTCTTTTCACAGAGGGAACTCAAGTTCCCTCTGTGAAACTTGGGAATGTTTCACAGGGAACGTTTCACAATGGCCTTGTAGGCCCCTTCCAACCCTACTATTCTATGATTCAATGATTAAGTGGAATACAAGCAGGATAATTTGATACCTTATTATCTCCAATCTATTTAAAAATGGAATAAAGGTCATTTACTGCAGGAGACACCCTGGAGGTTCACGACATCATCTAAAGGACCCATAAACCTCCGTGAGTGAGCAATCTCAATAGCAGGATAAAAGTTCTATGTGAAGAAGTCTTTAGGTTTCTGTTCCTTCATGCTAAACATGCTAAGCAAGTGCTCTGATCCACCACATGTCTTTATTCTGATATTCTTGCTGTATTGCGTTCCCCCATGTGTATCTCTAAGAGGCTGTCAGCACAGACATATTTGAAAGTGTTGATCACCTATTGGGGAAATAATCCAGGTTCTCCCTCTCCTCTCAGTCCCCTCCCCTCTTTGTTGTGAAAGCCAACCACATCAATTGATTTATTTGTGGGGTACACAACCTTTTTGGCCCTGAGGGCCTACTTTGGGGTCTGGGGGGCCACACACTTGTATATACACATGCACACACGCACATGCGCTCATGTCGCAGTGATTCTGATACACATCACTCTTTTCTTGCTGGTAGCAGCAATGTGGAATCTCTCTGTAGGGATTGCTGGGACATGCATGTGTGTGTGTTTGTGTCTATACACACATGTGTGGCCCCCAAAACCTGAAACATGGCCCTTGGGCAATCCCCCAGCAGTCCTGATACGGAGTGCTCTTTCTGCATTACTGCTACCAGTGAGGGAAAAGCGACGGGTATCAGAATTGCTGGAGGGAACTCAGAGGGCTGTGGTGTTGCTGGGGCATCTGTGTGCAGTTCAGGCCTTGCGGGTCACATGTGGCCCACAGGCTATAGCTTGTGAACCCCTGGTCTGTTTGGTGAGTTTGTATATGTAAATGCTCAGCCACGTTCAACCTTGTGCGACTGGTATATTCCAGAATGCTGGGTGGGATTTTACTTAGCCAGTAATGAAGATGAAAAGTCACCTGGTCACTAGCCTTCCACCTCAAAAGTGGTTCTGTGAGAGGGGGAGCAGAAAGGATGCACTGGTAGTCTGGGATTAGAATGTAGGGATTAGAATGCAGGGATTTGAATGCTTTGCAGCCTAAGGGCTTCTCCACATAGAAGCTTTTTATCCCGTGATTTTACTGTGGCTTCTGCTTCTGGATTCTTTGCGGGATTAAGATCGGCTCTTTACATGCACTCCCCCCCTTTTTCCTTTTTATATGCGAGTTCTACATGTTTCATTATACAGCCACTAAATGGCGCTGCTGTTATAGTGCTACTTCCTCTTTACGTGGACAAATTCAAACCAGTACTTTTTATTAGCTCATTATTTCCATTTCAAATTAAGCTGTGGAAATGGTTGGAAACGATGGGAGAGGCACTTGAGGTTGACAACGGCTTGTAAAGGACCTTCAAACTTCCTTGAATAATTAATCTGAATCACAGGATGAAAGCCCCATGTAGAGTAGCCCTAAGTCAGTATGGTCAGCTGGTAGGTGCTTTTTCTTTTTGGGCTTTCTCTTTTCATTTCCAAAGGGCTGGTTTACACAGTTTCTTTCCATACATGTGAAAAGACCCAGGGCTGTGCGTAGCTCTCATGTGGAGAAAAGATTGAGCTAGGCTTCATATACAAATGCAGCTAGCAGTGATATCCGTGATTATGGTGGCTGGAAAAAGAGTTTCTGCAACCATGGAAATTGTTGCTGGCTGTATTGGTGTACAGCCCAGTTCATGCTAACTTTATCCCAAGCCATCAGCGGTGTCTCATGGCTCAGGATGGTTCTAGACCGCTTACATGTAGACAGAAAAGTAACTATGTGAACTGGACTAGACCTATTGTCCTGCTTCCTGCTGCCAGCTCTTCCGTTCGGGGTGGGGAAAGACAGTTGGAGTCTGGAGTGCACACTCTGCAAATGGTGCCAAGAGAATGTTCCATTGCCATTCAGAGCTGGCCCAAGGCATTTTGCTCCCTGAGGGCAGCAAATTGCCCCCTTTCCAAGTCAAGGGGCATAGGAACCAGGGCTGGTCAAGTTATTTTGACACCAGAGGCAAAAAATCCTTCAAGTGCCTCTGCCCATCCCAAGCAGTAAAAATGGCCTCTTGAAATTCTCCACCTTACTTGGAGACAGAGAAATTTGCGAGACAATTTCACTGAATTTCTCCAGGGGAAGGAGAAATTCTCCAGTTTCTCCCAGGTAGGGCTCCTCATTGTCGGGGCTTGTAGCATAGCTTCTTTCTTTTTTCCTAAGGGGTTTGCGGGTTTTCATGCTGCAACAGCATCAACTGTCTTGGCAGGCTGGCCTCCAGTTTGCATCCACTGCAGTGCAGGTGGGGGCACTGTTGTGTCCAGCTTCAGGGATGAGGTGCTCTGCTCTGCTAGTGCTCTGCTAATATCTGTCCTCCAATTTCCTTCCTTCAAAGTTTTCTTCCCCCCATGAAAGAGGCTTCCATTGTTCATCCTCATTCAGGATGTTTTATAACTTGTTTTTGTGCTGTTTTTGAGCTTACCTAATCACAGCTAGCCTCCCAGGCTGCCAGCATGTCCTGATCTGAAAAAAGCCCTATGGGAGAAATTATCTCATGCTGCCTTAAACTGGACTTTAATTGAAGTGTGGGAAGCTGAGGAGGCAACAGGCTGCCAGAGAGATGATTGTACAGTGAAAAACAGGACACTTGTGCTCACTCCTTAGTAAGGTAAGCCCAGGAAACCAAACCCAACCCATGAGAATTTCTCTGAAATTTCTTCACCATTGAATTTTTTTTTTTTAAGCAATTTCTCTTCTGTCAAATTGAATGAGAATGGTGGGAAAAAAATGTAGGAGAAATTTTTGACACAGCACTAGTAAAAATACAATAATAGTAAATTAAATAACTAAAAACACGCTGCCCTGTCATGTCACCCAAAATCAGTTGCCTCAGGCAGTCACCTCACTCTGCTTAATGGTAGGGCCAGCCCTGGATGGAGCAGAGATGCAAACTAGCAGAAATAGAGCCCCTGACCAGCACTGATCTATATGGAACATTGGGTAGAAGCTTAGGAAACACAGTTTTAGCAATTACATCTGCAGCAAATCTGAAATTATGGGACAGAAGACACTTAGGGGCTGTTCACACAACACACTAACCCATGCTCAGTGGTTGAGTGTGGGTTGTTATTGAACTGTGGATTGTTTGTTGAACTGTGGGCTAGCATGTTGTCTGAAGCCAGGACATTTTCTGCAGGGTGGCTAGTTAACCATGCACTGTGACTTGTTAACCACCGTGAACAACCCAACAACAAACCATGTGTTCTCAAGGTGGCTTGCTCAAGAAAAATAAGCCACACTGCATGGGTAACAAGCCACCCTGTGGAAAATGTCCTGGGTTCAGACAACATGCTAACCTACAGTTCAACAACAGCTCACACTCAGCCACTGAGTGTGGGTTAGCATGTTGTGCAAACCCAATCATTGTGTTAGACATGGTGAGCTATAGAAAAGCTGCAAGTAGGGATGTACGAATCCCATACCTGCCAGTCCGGGGGCGGGGGGTCCGCGGGGGGGGGGGAGGCAATCCATTGCCAGAATCCTCACTGGCCGGCTCCATACAGCAAGCGATACGGCCGCCATTGCTGTGCCGTATCGCCTAGCACTCACTGCAGGAAGGGATCCGGATGCAAATGGCATCTGCTATGCCATTTGCGTCCCTGTTTTTTCGTGCGATAGGCTATGCAGATATCTACGTAAATACAAATGCATAGCCTACAGCATGAAAAAACGGATGCAAATGGCGTAGCAGACACCATTTGCATCCGGATCCCTTCTTGCAGTGAGTGCTCAGTGATACGGCACGGCAATGGCAGCCGTATTGCTTGCTGTACGGAGCTGGCTGGCAAGGAGGATCCGGCTCCACGTGGGTCTGGCAGGAGGCGGAGGTAGGTGGACCCATTCCGCCACAGACTCCGGAGGCTGGATGCAAAAGAATCCGGCTTCAGTGGAGTCCGTGGCGGAATTCTTTGCCGTCGCTAGCTGCAAGCATCCTTGGAACTGAATGAAGACAAGAGGTTGCATACATAGACACAGTTACAGATGTAGAATAGCAACATATAGACTGTAATAGCAGAAGCTTCTATGCTGTGAGGATGCAAATCCAGCCCTTTTTCTTCTTTTCTGCTCCTTGGTCCATCTTCAGGTAAGTCAGTCCACATCCTCTGTGCCTGTCCTTTCCAGATAAATAAGGCTGTTTTCCCATGAACAGTTCCAAGATTTCTTGCTATTCAGAAGCAACCTAATGCACTATGGGGCTGTTCCTTAATATGGTCCTGGGGGCAGAGGAAGCTTGTGCAGTGAGTGGGGTGAATATCAATGCTCTGAGACTTATTTATAACACTGGCACTTTGCCAAACAGATGTTTCATTTTATTTTTAAACCTAAACAACACAGGCAATTTCTGCTTCTTCTGTAGACCCTGAATAGGATGGGAAAGGAGCATGCTATGACTTAATCTCATATCCCCCAAAAGCTTAGACTAGGGATGCTTTGTGCTCCCCTAAGAAATGTGGTGAATATAGACTCATAACTGCGTTAGCATGGGATCACATGTGGCTGTCCATTCACATGCCCAGCTGTGCACTCAGACGCTCTCCCTCTGCTATGCACAAACCAGACCTGTAAGGTTGATCCACACATGTATGTACAAATCCAGAGTGTTTTTTAAAAGAAGGTAATCCTGTACACACAAACTCACACTGAACCGTTGTGAACCTCAGAGGCAGTCTGTTTTTGTTATGAGAAAATAATTAAGATCAGAATGCTGAGTCACACAACTGGGCCAGTGCTTGACACAGAAAAGCACCCGTAATTGTTTCCAATAGTCATTTCCTCCATTGTAGCTGTGTTGCTCATTACTAACACTTGCCAAGCATTTTGGAAGGTCAGACACCCTGCACTGAGCAATGAACATCTGGGAAGTTGGGGCTGCTTCACGTGGATATCACTGCATATTAAAGACCAATGCACACATCCACCTAGAGCTCACTTCGCAGCATGCAGATGTGGATGTGTTCCCCATCTTCAGCTCATTGCTTGCTGTCAGGATTAAATCTGCACCATCCAGGAGCAGGCCAAGCTCAATGTGAGCAGTCACCCTTCACAGTTCAATGGGCCACATGGCTGTCAAGTCAGAACTGCTAGACCTCAGACTGAACTATTTGTCAAACTGGAGGGTGGCCGTTTATGAATCGTCAAAAAAGAGGAAATGCATAGCCAAAAAAAGAGGACAAAAGAGGGTTGTGATTTGCATAATATTTGCATATGCTAATTTATATGCATAGATGCAAATTTAGAAAGAGTGACTGTAATTTAAATAGGAATACAATACATCTCGCCATAGTGTGGAAGACTGACTGGGTGACCTGTGTGCTTGTCTGTTAAGTCTGCCGCTCAGGTGCTAACTTGTGATGGACAACAGTTCCAATGGTTCTTTATCTTAAAACTAGAATTGGACTGGACAGCCCTTCAAACAGAGGACTCCTTCGAATAGACGACGGTCCTCTGGCAGCCCTTCAAATACAGGACTGTCCTCTGTAAAACAGGACACATGGCTAACCTAGCTGAGTCTTGAGGCATGGAGAGGGTGCAGTGCTTTTCCCAGAATAAAGAATAGAGGCTGATCCAGGCTGTTGTGAAATCAGCCATGAATCCCTGTGCCAGTAAAGGGAATGGAGGCTGCTCTATGAAGAAAAGAGCCACTGGTGTCAATCCGGATTATTGTATTGCTTCTGAAAAATCAAAGAGCAGATGGCAATAAAGAACATCAGCAGATACATTGTGGGCCTGATCCACTATTCCTTGTTGCAGTGCCAACAGCAAGCCTGCTACGGGCACACTACCAGAGATTATCTATCAGCAAGCACATTCCAGTGCAGTATGAAAGCCTCTCAGCCCTCATGATTCATTACCACATTTAGTTCAAGGAACAAAGCTGTTTCTTTTCTTTGTCTCCACTGCTAGCCTTTGTCTGTAGCGCTGCTATTTTATATTCTAGGCATCACTATATTTGCCACACACACACATATATATATTCTGCATTATTCAATACCCAAATGAAATAGGTGTGTGTGTGTGTGTGTGTGTATCACACACAGACTAGAACCAGATTCCACCTGGTGCTGGACAGCAACAGAGTCTGCTTTCTGCACCACAGATCTTCCCATTGAAGGCAGATCTTCCCATTTGAGGCAGTCTGTATTGATCAGCAACTCACAGGCTTTTAGCAGCAGCAACCTATGTATTTGAACATTTATATTCTGCCTTTCTGGTGCAAAACTATCACTCAGGGCAGCTTACAACATTTAAAAATTACAATTTCATAAAAACCACAACATAAAACAATCAACCAAGGAGGCAGGGTCAGCAGTATTATCTGCCACATCCAACAAAAGCCTGCCAGGATAAAACAGTCTACAACCCAGGGGGGGGGGGACGACTGCTCTTCATGGGGCAAGGTGTTTCACGATCTGGGTGCAGCCACTCAGGAGGCCCTTATCTCTTATTCCACTCAAACATGCCTCCCCCTAGATGACCCACAGAGAAGGACACTCCTTCTGTTCCTAGGGAGTGGGCAAAATGATATGGAAGGAGGCAGTCCCTAAAGTATCCTGGGCCTAAGCCATTTAGGGCTTTAAAGGTAACCACCAGCACTTTGAATTGTGCCCAGAAGCAGATCAGTAACCAGTGCTGCTGGTGCAGGATTGGTGTAGCATGTTACCAACATCCTTGCAGCTGCATTCTGGACCAAAGGAAACTTCTGAAGACCCTTCAAAAGTAGCCTCGTGTGGAACACATTGCAATGATCCAGCCTGGCTGTCACTAAGACATGTGTCACCGTGGCCAAACACTGTTTTCACAATGTATGACTAATTGGGTCGCTTTGACAGGTTCATAATGCTGGTCTAGCAGCACTATTTGTTCAGCCATTTAGACATGGTGCATTGTCTTTCTGACACTATAGCCCAACCTATTTGCAGTGTAGCTTACTTCTCTATATTCAGCAGGGGCAAGACAGGGACCTGGGTGTGAGACAGTGCAGAATTGTGAAGATCGGGTGTGCATTTGAACCTGCAGGCTTGCCCGGGATCTTACCTCTGATTCCAAAACACCAACCTTGCGAGCATAGCAGATAACATCTTGACCTGGATCCCTCTTCCACCTGCAGCCACGCAACAGGAGTGCCAGCCATGATGGTACACTGTGCGCAAAGCCTCTGCTAGACCCAAATGGCTGTGTTTTCTTCTTTTTGGTTGCACAGGATCCAAGATAAGCAAGGTAAAATATGTTATCACTCTAAACTGAAGCTGTCTAGAAAAAAAGTTCAATGAGACTTTGTGGTTCACTGTTTGCAGGCACCGAGACCATCAATTTCCTGAGATCGCCAGTCCCAGCTTGGTTTCAGATTGCAAACTTCTGTGTTTTATCATCAATTGTTTATGCACTTTCAAAGCTGCCCCATATGTGCATGCTCTTCTCGACTTCAGCTAGGGGATGGGAAAATGGTTTTCTGATGACAATCTGGGCTATGAGTAAACATGGTGTCATGGGACTCTGAGGACCCCAGAGGACAGATGTTGCAATAACGGATGTTTCCAGCTGAAAGGGGGGGAAAGATGCTTTGATTTATTTAGATTATAGAGTGGGAAAGAAATGGACTCACAGAGGCCAGGTTGACAGGAAGAGGGATAGTTTGTGCTTATTACAAAGGCAGATCCTTACGTTAGATGAGGGTTTTTTACAGTTTACCTTGGCTTGTTCCAGGAAGAGCCATTTGTCTCCAAAAAGTGTGAAATGCTTAGAACTTTATAATCAAACCAGAACCTGGCTTGAGTCCCCTTTGGTATGTGCCAGAATAATACTAGGTCTCCTACGGTGCTTCCTTATTACACGTGGGCATCTATGATCTCACTTAATGACTCAGATCCATTTTTTTAAAAGAAGAAATAAAATGTATTTTATTTGCTCCTAATTTGCAACAGCTGTGTTTTGCTTGCTTGGCAAAGTCTCAGTGTAGCAAAGCATTGTGGGAGATCCTGAAAGTGCAGGCAGGCTGAGTCCTTATAAAAGAGGAGAAAGGACATAGAAAAGAAGAGAAAAATGCTTTATCTTCAGTGTGAAAGATCTGACATTCTAGGATTCCCTCAAGATTATCCTGTCATCATCTCTTCTTACAGTTGTTCCAGTCTTGCTTTGTATCTGTTGAAAATGCACACCTAAGATCAAGCCCTGCAGCCAGCCTTCCTTATTAGGTGGGGCAGCCACATTTCTAGATGGGGCATTTTCTGGGGCGGGCACGGGGTTAGGCGCATAGTGCCAGCCAATCCCTCCCTCATTCACTAGTGGAGAGTGTTCTTCAGGTTATCTCACCCATTTTTGAGAGATCCCCAGGAATACTAGACTCAAAAGCTTGACTTTACACTCCTCTTTAACCTGCAGTCTGTCCCTGTGTTCTGGGCCCTACTCTTAAATTGCTCCTGTTCTTACAACAAGCTGTCATTCTTTAAATGGAGGCTGTCATTGTCTGTCATGTCACAAATTAAAAGGATAATTTTCCCGAAAAATCTTGTGGCGGAGGGGGGGAGCACAGCTCTAGATGGGATGGTGCACTCATTTGCCCCACTTTGGCTACAGGGCTGCTAAAATCTATTGCATTTGTCTCAATCTCAGTCAGAGAATATATAATCCTACCTCCTTCTATAAGAAGGAATATATAATTTTTGCAACTTCGAATCTTCGAAGATCATGCCTGAATTATAAAAAAAAACATCGCGGAGAAGCCCCGATTCTGCGAGGAAAGCGCCTTAATTTTAAAAAACACATACGGAGCGGGGGATAGGAGGGGGTAAAACTTAGTCTCATTTGAAGGGACACAACCCCCTGCTCAGTGCAGGAAGCCTGATTCCCAGGCGGTCACCCATCCAACTACTGACCAGGGCCGACCCCGCTTGGCATCCGAGATCAGACAATCGTGCGCAGGAAAACAGCACAGCACTCGAGTGTGAACCGAGCTCGCTCATTCGATGAAGCACTGCAGTGGGGAAAATAGGTGAGTGTGAATAATAACGTTTTAATGCGAGAGCGTTTAACCCGACGGGACACCGAATTCATTGCGATGGTGGGCACAATGTAGATCGGCCCTATGTTTTTATTATAATTTCTGCTAAAGTTTAAAATACATGTAAAATAAGTACTAATCTTATTTCTTTATATATTTTTATCCTATCTCTCAGTCTTTCACACTAGTTAACAACATTTTAAAACAATAGACAATCACCAAAACATTAAAGACAATTAGGTTGGCCAAACATTAAAGACAATTAGGATTTGCAGAAAGAGAGGACAAAAAAGGGCAGAAATTTGCATATGCTAATTTATAAGTACAGATGTAAATTTAGAAATATTGACTATAATTAAACAGAAACACAGTACATCTCACCACAGTGAAGAAGGCTGCGCCTTGCTCAGCCTGCTCTCCAGGTTCTGTGGATGGGCACCTTCAAGGCCCCTGCCGCTCTCCCTTCTTATGGTTCTTTATCTTTAAACTGGACTTGGACTTGGCAGCCCTTCAAACAGATGATGCCTTCAAAACAGAGGACAGTCCCCTGGCAGCCCTTGAAATAGAGCACTGTCCTCTGTAAAAGAGGACATCCTACAATTCAACAGTAAAATCCAAAAACAGGCTCAGGCTTCGATCCAACAGTGTCCTTCTGCCAGCAGAATGGAAACTGCTGGCAGAAGGGACTTCACCTCCTGCCTACAGCCCCCCACATGCACCCCCAAACCTGCTCTGGATTGAAGCCTTAGTCAGTGACTGAGCAATAAAATAGAATAACATCAAATGCTATTAAAAGTTAGAGACTGTAAAATATCTTCACCTCTCACCTAAATGCAGTGAAGGTGGGTGCCTGACAAATTGCCAGGAAGTTCCAAAGGCACCACAGCTGAAAAGGCCCTGTGTCATATTGCCACCAGTTGCATCTCAGCGGGTGGGTGCACTCTGAGCAGGGCTTCTTAAGAGGATCTTAATGGTTGAGCAAGCTGATTTAGGAGCAAGTGATCCTTCAGAATGAAAGAGACTGTAAGAAAAGAGGCAATCTTGTTTGCTCCATTGCAATTTGTAAAGAAATATGGGGCTGAAGATGTTTATTTGTGTTAAGGACAGCAGCTGTGGCTCAGTGGTAGAGCACCTTCTTTGCATGCAGAAGGTTCCAGGTTAGATCTCTGGCTTCTCCAGGCAGGGCTAGGAAAGAATCCTGCCTGAATCCCTGGAGAGGTGCTGCCAGTCATGTTGACAGTACTGGACTAGATTAACCAAGGGTCTGTAAAAGGCCTCTTTCTGTGTTCTAGTAGGCTAGGATGTTGGACTGAGTTGAGTTCTTCGGGTAAGACTCCTCCTTGGCCATAAATTCATTAGACAAATAATTATTTCTCAGTCATAATTCCCATCTTCAAAAGACTCAGAATAATAACCCTGCTCACTTGCAGTTATGAGGATGAATGAAATAAGGATTGTAAATCACTGTGTGCATTGCAAGTGTCAGACAGATGATTACAGACGATATTGCAGAGAAGGTTACTGCCACACACACCAGATGAAGTAGGCATATGAAAGTTCATGACACACAGTACATTTAAGGTGCCATGGGGCTCTTTGAAGCCAAAAGCTCTGTAGCGTTGGGCAAATAATGGCTTCCTCCCCATTGCTTGTTTTATGTTGTGATGCTGAACCAGAAGTGGGAGAAAGGATACCACAGAGAAGAGTTAATCATCTAGGTTCGTGTGTGTGTGTGTGTGTGTGTGTGTGTGAGAGAGAAATGCTTCCAGTTGGGGATTGTGTCATTCATGTTGATCCTACTAATCCCCAGTCTGCCATTTGGCTAGCAGGGCTGAGTACAGGGTTTGGCTAGTAAAGGATAAACATAGGGGCTGCCTGGCACACAGTTTCCATATGGCTTAGAGGTGTTAGAAGTGCTGAATCAGCATACCTGATATGTGGAAAAACCTCTGGCTGGAAATGTCCTTCAAGTGGATTCACATTTTCCCTCTTGGTGCAAGGAAGCTTTTTCTGCTATATGATATAGCAGATACCATATGCACCCCAGACTTTTCAGGGGTTCAACAAATGCTCAGACCATGGGTAAATACATGTTTGAACGTCTTTATTTTTGTTGTCGTTGCTGTGATCAATGCCCCACAATCGAAAGTATTCCAAAATAAAGAATTAGTCCAGCCACCAAGAAAACCTTATTTCTTGACCTAACCAGCTGCACCTCTGTCATAGGTAGAACATCTAGAAGGACCTCTGCACTTAATCAAGATCAAAGATGGTGGTACAGGAGGAGGAGCGGGTCCTTCAGGTAGTGGCTGTCATGTTTTATGGCTCAAGTGTGGAATCAGAGAGCTCTCTGATGGGAAACGATGCTTGAGTGGGAACATATGCAGCTAACTATACTGCTTACAGAGATGACCTGACTGACATTTCATTTGGAATCTTAATATCAAGTGGATTCTTCAGAAATTATTGCAGTACGTACTATTTTGCTGTACAACTGTGATGTGAGTGGCCAAATGTAGTGTGCCACATAAAACACATAATAAAATGTAAAAAATGAGCTGCATATGCTCAGCATCTGCCCACACTTCGCCTACCTCAAGCCAGAATAAACTGCCCTTTGTTTATACTGGTGTTGAAAAAAGGCTTTTTTGCAAGCTAAACTAGTTACGTTGCATCCCCCTCTCTCACGTCCCTATCTCTCTTGATACCAAGCCACTGATTGCAAACTGACATTATTGATCAAAGAGAACAATGTTCCTGAGTGGTTTATCTGTTGAGATGCAAGTATTTGTAAATTATGCAAGGCAGACTGATAACGAGATTAGGAAAAAGAGAAGACGTTTCAGTTTGGGCATTGTAAAGTCATGTGAAGAAGTGTAGTTTGTCCTGGTACTGATAATAATTCAGTGTAGCCCTAGGGTGGGAATGGGTTACATGGACGCCCTCCTCGACTCTCCCAATGAAGTTCCTGGAACCCATGAGTGAGTTCTAGAATTCCCTTTAATTAAAAGAGCAGATATATGTTTCTATTCCTCATTGTTCCATGGATATGTTTCAAAACATGACATTTGAAAACAGATTTAAAGAAACTGGAGTAAAAAGAAGCAGTTTTAAAATATCATGACTTCTAAACTTAAGATTAACTCCACTTTATCATATTTCAGCAGGGCTGACCCAAGACATTTTGCTGCTTGATGAAGTGCAGTAAATTACACCCTTCACCCACTCAAGTCAAGGTGCATAGGACCCAAAGCCAGGCAGGTTATTTGAGCACATCAGGCAGAAAATCCTACAAACACCTCTCCTAATCTTTGACAGTAAAAATACAGTAATAGAAAACTGAATTGCTTACAATTTGTTGCCTTTCAAATCTGCTTCCTGAGGCAGCCGCCTCACTCTGCCTAATGGTAGAGCCAGCCCTGCATTTCAGAGGTGTGTGTGTGTGTGTATACAATAACACATTGAGCTACTATTGTTTGGCCATCTGTCTTGCTCCTGCAATAATATATGTTCCTTAAAATATGTAATTTTGCAGTGGCTAGCCAGTATGATGTATTTCAAGTATTATTCTCAGTGTTGAACAAGTTGCCAATTCGTGGGGATCCCAGAGTAAAGATGTGTCTATATTCAGTGGCTAGGTTGGTTATCTAATCCAGGGTGCAAGCCAGGCACAATACAGATTGTGCAGACTGATTATTCACCCTGTTATGTGTAACCAGGCCTGTTGACTGTCAGTATAAGTTAGCAGGAGCTGGACCTGTGCATAGCTGCAATGTGAGGAATTATGCATGCTGCCATGGTTAAGACGGTGCAAAACTGATCCGAGCTGTTTGCAGCAGCTCCATATACCAGTGTAGCGTGCAAGGAGTGAATGGCCAGTTTGCCATTCGGATCAGGCTGCACCCCAGAGTGAAGTGACCTCTCATCTCCTCTTCTAGCCACATTCCTTTTTCACAATAATAAACAAGCCTGTAAAAAGAAAGAAGAAAAAAGGACATTCCCATGACAGGCTGCTGCTAACTATTTCCCGTTGTGCAGTCCTGTGGTAGGGGCAAAAAAGGGGAGACTGTCTTTACCAGAAAAGTTTCTGTTGCTACAGTATAAATCCTTTAGGAATGGTGTTAGCAGGGAGGGAGGGAGGAAGAATATCATTTCTTTCTGGTTTATGTGGATCTCATCATAGCTGGTGCTTGGATGAGTTATGAAGAAAGGACTAGAATCTGTTTGTGAGAATTGTACATTCCCAAGAATCTGAAAAGATGGTGTAAGCAGGAGGCTCAAGGTGCTGCTTGCAATTAGCTTGACAGAAGATGGAACTGTTTGGCACACAGAAATGACTGAAAACCCTGAAGGTGCTTACTTGAACTCCTCTCCTCCCGCTCTGGATTGAGGCTTTTCTGGTTTTCATCCTTTAGCTACTTTGACTTTGGGTGGCAGCTGCAGCGTATTATCCTATGTGTGCTGTACTATCAGGCTGTTTGAGCTGCATGTGAAAAGGGCCTTGAACCTCCATCTGCTTTCCTGAAGTGACAAGCAAAGAAGGAGGGGTGGATGCAGTCCACATGGCACAGCTACAGTCATTCTGCCCCTGCATCAGGACCTTTGGTGGCAGCTATGATTGCAACCCGGTGATGAGCTCAGGCAGATACTATTTGCACATAGATCCAAGCCAGCCGGACTACAGGGGAGGGTACTTTAAAAGAGGGGTTGCTGGATGGAAAGCTGCCTGACGACAATCACCAGAAACATCGGAAGATGACAGGGCTGCTGTATCTTTTTCCACACAGAAAAGAGAGATCATGGCAGATGCAGATTGTGGAGAAAAATTACAGCTGCCCAAATTCCCAAATCTACAGATGCAGATTGCTTCTCCAGAGCAATAGTACAAGAGCCTTGTCCTTAGCCTATTGCATATTTTCTAAATGTAAAATTCCTGCTCCTGTAATAAGGGTAGCTTCAGAACTGATTTTCTCTAATCATAGTCATACTTTAAAGGACAATAAAATAGGAAGGGAGAAAGTACAAGCCCCCAACACACCCATCTTGCTGATGCCCAAAGTATCAAATATGAGTCTGATATGCACAGATCTTGAAGGCCAAGACTCGAGAAATCCACAAGATCTATGTGAAAGATTTACAGTTGACCATTTGGTCATTACAAAAAGGTGAGCATTATTTGCCCTACTTTGCCCTACTAAACTCTTGATGTGAGTAGAGGAAGGTAACATGGAAAGATACCCAAAGAGATCAAATGATATACAGTTTTGAAGTTCTGTTTCACCAAGGTGCAGCACTACATATATATATGTATATTAGTGTGTTGCATTGGGTACTTAAAGACACACTTTACTGACCTGCTGAACAGTTTCTACTGGGTTTGGCATTGCTGGCAAACACCACCATCTTTTTCACAGTAGTCCCTTCTCACTCCCCCACATCCAGCCGAATGCAAGTACACTTTTTATCATCTCTTACACATCCACAGACACACCCCGCCACTTCCAGATATGCCTCCCTATCTCCAAATACTAAAGTGTGACGTTAATTATTTGTACTCCGTCTGGTGAGGTCAAACAAGCAGCATTTGATGGAAACCACATGGCTTTTGAATGAAACATGAATTCTTTGAGTTGGCATTAAAGCCCTGTCTATGAGTAAGTGGGGCAGAACAAGCCACCTTCGCGAGCGACAGGAAGATTTGTTGTCTGTGGATAATGTGGTACACTTAACTCTTCTGGGAAAGAGCCACATAAAAGAAAGGAGCAATGCTCTTAAAAGGAGTGGGCCCCACTCTTATTTTCCTTTTGCCTCTCTTGGTCACAAAGACAAAACTGTAAAAAGGAGCTGGAAATAGGGACCACTTTCACAGAGATTGGAAAACCCCAACATTTTCTCAAGGTCTGTATCTTTAACTCACTCCACCAAGGCAGATAAAAAAGGGAGAGGCTAAAGAGACCCAATCAGATATCTACATCCTCTGGCATTATGAACACTACTTTCTTATAAATAGCAGTTTTATTAAAACAAGCCAGGAGCACAAACAGCTGGGGATATGAGAAGACAGTCTGAAATAACGTTGTATCGACTGCCCCTTTTCACTGCTGTTGACTTTAATATGCCTTTTAAGCATATTATTTGCTTAAATAATATATTAAGCATATTATTTGTGCAACATGTGAATTTTGTTAACACGGGAGAGAATGCAGTAGAGAAACAATGATCTCTCTTATGTGCAAGGATCTCTCTAAACCAGGATTAGTGCTGATTCTTATAAATCAACATTTCCTGATATTCTCTAAGGGTGTATTCACAACAGCAGTCTACTCAACAGTCACTTTTCTGATTTAATGTAATTTTCTTTGACATGGCATGCCTCACTTTATCCTGAAATAGTTTTTTACTCTCACAACAGACTCCCCTTCTTCCAAGATTGCATGAGTTTTTTTTAACAGGAGGCATATTTTTAGAGAGGTGGTGCTCAGCCTGTTCAGTAAAGGATTGCAGTCTCCTTAAAGATAAGATTCACTGTCTGGGGATATCCTGTCCCCAGTGGCATCCATGGTACACAGTGCTGGATAATAGGAACAACTCCGCATGCTTCCAGACACTAGGGGGTGATAGAGAATATCTTGTAGCTTGATCCGTTCCTATTCCCTCCCCTTCCTCTTTCCGCTTTCTTTTTCTTCTTGCCTCTGCAACAAGCACCATGTGCTCTTTCTGGAAAGGAAGCAAGTAACCTCATGCCTTTGCTTACTTACACCCACAAACCCAACATATGAGGGTTCTTATAGTTATACAGTGTTAGAGATCCTTCTCTGATGATGTGTATAAAAACACTAATAAAGTAAGTTGATTTGAACTTCTTCTAAACTGGCTCTAGCCTGCATTTATTGCCTCTAATACTAAATGCTGTGTTGCCATGCTGTTTCTGTATAAAGCAACTCTGCTGTAAGTCACGCTAGACTTTCCAGCATGGGTTATAGGCCCAGGAAACAGTAGTTCTTTCTTTAAATAACTAGAGATTGCACGTGTGGTCAGTTTAATGGCTGAAGCCACACACACAGCAAAACGAGGCTTGAGATTTTTTCTTTTTGAGTTGGAACCATGGCTGAGAACAGACAAACAGCAATTCCCAAACTAAATGCAGAGAACTATCATGTATGGTGCTTCAGACTGAGAAACCAACTTGAGGTGGATGGGACACTTGAAGCACTGGATAAAGAGCGACCCAGCACAGGAGAAGAAGCCACTGTGAGAAGGGACTCCAAAGACATAAAGCAAGAAATATATTAATACAATGTTTACCAGACAATCAGATTGTGCATATAAAGGGAGAAAGAATGGCTGCAGATATGCTTAAAGTGCTGCAGAAATTATATGGGGAAGATGAGATCCAGAAACAACTTTTATTGTTTAGAGAACTATTCTCTACAAGCTTAAAGGAAGGAGGGGATGTTGATAAGCATATTGCAAGTCTACCAAATATACTAGATAAACTGGCTACATTGGAGAAAATATTAAATGATCAGCTAAAAATGGGGGTATTTCTAAGCTCCCTTCCATGAAGCTACTCTACATTCATTTCAATGTTTAATGCAAAAGAAAGAACATTAAGTGATTTACTAAGCTCCATAAGAGGAGAAGCACCAAGACAGAAGGCTCATGAGGAGGCTGAAACACATAGTGGCTCAAATTACGTGATCACCAAAAACAGGCTGAAAGGCGGGCATTTTGAAAGCCAATCAAAGCAAAACAAGCAGACACAAAGAAAGGAGCCACCCGCATACTTGAAGTGCAATAAAAAGGGTCATCTCCAGAGAGAGTGCCAGGCAATTTTTAACTCCTCCAAGGGGACACAACATGGCCAAAAAGATGATAATGAGCATAACAATAAAAATTACAATACTTTTTATGTAACTGAAAGAAGAAATACCAAAGTTACATGGCTGATTGGAAGTGGGGCATCTTCGTACATGTCCTGTGATGCTAATTTATTCCATGAACTAAACCCAGAGGGAAATGGGAGCGTATATTTAGTTGATGGAAACCTGTGCCATAAAGAATAAAGGGAAAATAGCCCTAAGATGCAAGACCAAGAATGTGTGCAGTGGTATCACAGCAGAAGTACAGTTCATTCCTGAACTGAAGACAAATCTACTGAGTGTATCCACACTGACAAGAAAAGGGTTTGCTGTATACTTTAATAAGAAAGGCTGCACAGTTTCTTTAGAAGGTCAGCTATATACCAGAGGCTTTAAGCAGGATGGAGTCTTTGAACTAGACTGCCAAGAAGAAAAGGCTAATGCTGCCAAGCAAGGTATACCCAAGGATTGCTCTACATTGTGGCACAGGTGGTTTGCACATCACGACGAGAGTAGGGATGTACGAAAGTCACTTACCTTTTCACAGGGGTGCTTCGCGGTGGGGGGGAGGTGCTTAGGTTCTCCCCCTGAAGTTCAGGCGAGGGGGGGGAGCCGTCCCGCCTCGCCCGGCTGAAATTCAGGCCGGGGGGGGGACGCTTCCCGCCTCGCCTGGCCGAAATTCAGGCTGGGGAGAAGCGCCCCGTCTCCCCGACTGTGAAACAAAGTGTAAAAAAAAAACACCCCGTGATAGGCTACATAACGATTAACGTAGCCTATCACGGCTAGATTTCCAAAGTCAGCCGTGATAAGCTATGTAAATCGTTACGTAGCCTATCACAGGTGACTTTGGAAAAAAAAAAAAGCGCGTACGCAAATGGCGGCGCTCTATTGGCGCCGCCATTTGCTCTATGGGCGCCGCCATTTGCGTTCCTTATTTGGTCCCGGTAGTCTACGTAAAGATGTAGTCTACGTAAATCTTTACGTAGACTACCGGGACCAAATAAGGAACGCAAATGGCGGCGCCCATAGAGCTCCGCCATTTGCGTACGTGCTTTTTTTTTTTCAAAGTCACCCGTGATAGGCTACGTAACGATTTACGTAGCCTATCATGGCTGACTTTGGAAATCTAGCCGTGATAGGCTACGTTAATCGTTACGTAGCCTATCACGGGGTTGGGTTTTTTTTTACACTTTGTAATGGCGGCGGCGGCAGCTGGTCAGAAGACCGGCTGCCGCCCCCGCACCCGACGAAAGGCCGATGAACCACCGCCGGGACCCGCCGCCGGGAGGGACATTCGCCAAAGGTAAGTCCCATCCCGGGGGGGGGCGGGGGGCGGAGAATTTCACCACCGATTTCGGGGGGCCGAATGCGTTGGCGCTCGGCCCCCCGAAGATTCGTGGAGAAATTCTCCACCATCCCTAGATGTGAGTGCCATTCTGGAGGTGAAGAGGAATGACTTGGTAAGAGGCACTGATACAAAAGAGTGCATTAATTGTGATCACAAATCTGTGACATGCCTAAAAGGGAAGGCAACCAGGCCACTAGTCCCCAAGCAATATCAGAGACACTCAAGTAAGCCTCTTGAGCTGATTCAAACTGATCTGTGTGGTCCACAAATACTTACCCTCTTTTATAAATGATTTTTCCAAGTTCTGTGTGACCTACCTGCTAACAGAGAAGTCCCAACCTGCACATATGTTGAAAGAGTATGTTGTCAAACATACTGGACTTCAGAGCTGGATAATACAGAATCCTAAACCCAGAAACAGATAAGATAATTGTATGCAGAGTGGTGTACTTTGATGAAGAGAAGTGACCAGAGCCATGCTAGTGACAACTGCAAAAAGAACAACGGTGATGGCAACAGCTCACAGTTGGAAGAGTATTGCCTGACACCCAGAGATGCAGCCATCACCCAAATACAACCAGACAAAGAAGTACAGACAGAAGTTCCCAGAGAGCCAGCAGATGAGAGGAGCCAGAAGTTTCTGTAGAAGCAAACGATACTCCTGAACCAAATTCCAGGCACTCATCACAGTCCAACAGAGGAGTTCCAGTCAAATGACTCACCTACCTCACAAGATCATTGTTACCACAAGAACCTACATCATGGATGCATCATGGAAAGAAGTAGAGGAGATGTCTGTTGCAGAAGCAAGCAAATAGAAAAGAGCAGCACAAGAAGAGTTAGAGGCACGACTCAAAAACAAAATGTGCACTCTTACAAAACTGCCAATCAGCAAAAAGGGCATAGGCTACAAGTGGGTTTTTAAGCGAAGCAGGGTACAGAAGGGGAAATAGAGTGATACAAGGCCAGGCTTGTTGCCAAAGGCTACTCCCAAAAATATGGTGAAGACTATGATGAGACTTTTACACCAGTTGTGAAACATGCTACAGTAAGAGCGTTCTTGAGTGCTCTAGCAGCTTCAAGAAACATGCATGTAGAGCACCTTGACATAAAGACTGCATTTTTGCATGGAAAAATAGAAGAAGAGTTGTACAAAGAACAACCCCGAAGCTTTACAACTGACAAAAACAGTATCTCATGTGCAAGCTGCAGAAGAGGATCTGTGGCTTAAAACAAGCAGAGCATGGGACAAAAACACTGGACAAGATCTTGACCAGCCAAGGCTCATCCCTTGCCTCTACAACCATTATAGAGAAGGCAGATAGACATTTATACTGACTTACATCGATGATGTGATTATATGCCATGATAATCAAAAGGACAGTGCAGAAATTGTACTCCATCTAAACAACGAGGAGAAAATAAAATATTTAGGAGATGCCAGTTACTATTTAGGCATACAAACTGATAGAGATGAAGATGGCAATTATCTTCTTAGTCAAAAGCAAAAAATCCTAGTTGATAGAGAGCCTAGGACTAAAAGATGCTAATACAATGCCTAAACCAATGGAAACAGGTTCCACACTGGAGCGTGCAGAATTGAGAAGGGAAATGTTGGATAATAGGAACAACTCTGCGTGCTTCCAGACACTAGGGGATGATAGGGAATGTCCTATAACTTGGTCAGATACTATTTCTTGCCCCCTCCCCTTCCTCCTCCTTCTTCTTGCCTCTACAACAAGCACCATGTGCTCTTTCTGGAAAGGAAACAAGTAACAATTAATTTTTGTTAACCGCCTGGAGAGCTTTGGCTGTTGGGCAGTATTAGGGATGTACGAAAGTCACTTACCTTTTCGCAGCTTGGATTCACGGTGGGGGGGAGGCGCTCCGTCCCTCCCCCCAGGATCCTCCCTGGGCCGGCTCTGCTCCGCAGCAGCTCCACAGAGCTTCCAGCCAGGGCCATCCGCAGCCGGAGTTCTGGCCACGGCCAGCTGCTGCGGACACAAATGACGTGGCTGCCATTTGCGTGGCTGCCTTTGCCGTGATAGGCTACGTAAATACTTACGTAGCCTATCATGGAAAGAGCAGCAGCACAAACGACGTAGCGGCCGCCGTTTGTGCCCCTGCTCTTTGCTGTGATAGACTACGTAAATACTTACGTAGCCTATCAAGGCAGCCTGGCAGGATGCAAATGGCGCCCGCAACAGTGGCCGCCATTTGTGTCTGCAGCAGCCGGCCGAGAGACCAGCTGCCGCCGCTGGAGCCACCGCCAGAGCCGCCGCCGCCGGAACATCTGCCCCAGGTAAGTTTTGTCCAGAGGGGATTCCGCGGGGGGGGCAGGGGGTGGGAGGCCGTTCTGCCACGGGTTTCGGGGGGCCGAATCCCAGTGCATTCGGCCTCACTGAAATCTGTGGCAGAATTCTCCGCCATCCCTAGGCAGTATAGAAATAAATAAATAACCATATGTCATGCCCTCGCTTACTTACACTCACACACCCAACTTTAGGGTGTTCTTCTAGTTATACTGTGTTAGATAGCCTTCTCTAATGATGTGTATAAAAGCATTGATCAAGTATTTGAACATCTTCTAAACTGGCTCTAGCCTGCATTTATTGCCTCTAATACTAAATGCTGTGTTGCCATGCTTTCTCTGTATAAAACAACTCTGCTGTAAGTCACATCAAACTGTCCAGCACATGGTGCCTTCCACCACCACCACCTGGTGCATTAACTGCAGTGCCTCCTGGACAGAGATAGCCTGGCTGCAGTTATCTATGGACTCATCTCCTCTTGTTGGGACTACTTAAGAACATAAGGGGAGCCCTGCTGGATCAGACTAAATACTTATCTAGTCCACCATTCTGTTCACACAGTGGCCAAATGGCTGCCTGTGGGAAGCCCACAAGTAGGACATGAGTGCAATAGCACCATCCTAGTCATGTTCCCCAGCTACTGGTATACAGAGGCATACTACCTCCAATATTGGAAGGAACATATGTACTCATCATGACTAGTAGCCGTTGATAGCATTATCCATGAACTTGTCTAATCCTCTTTTAAAGCTGTTCAAGTTGGTGGCCGTGGCCATCACTACATCTTGTGGTAGCAAATTCCATCGTTTCACTACACATGGTGTGAAGTACTATTTCCTTTTACCTGTCTCCCACCATTCAGCTTTATGGAATGACCTTGGGTTCTAGTATTGTGAGCAGCAGCTCTACGCTGGGTCAACATTAAGGCCATCAATAATTCTTTGAATATATCAGAAGCAGCAAACCAGCTACAGAGGCCATTGGGCCATTGGATGACAACAGAATTAAAGGAGTACTAAAGGAAGATAAAGAGATTTCAGAGAAGCTGAATGAATTCTTTTTCATATGTCTTCAACTGCAGAAGATGTAGGACAGATACCTATGCCTGAATTGATATTTTCAGGAATGGAGTCTGAAGAACCGAGTCAAACAGTTGTGATAAGAGATGAAGTTCTAGACCTCATTGACAAACTGAAAGCCACTTAGAATGGTGCAGTGTACACCCTTGTGGAGTCCTGCCCGGACCAACAGCAGCTCCTACAAAAATGCGGGTGAGCCACTCCTCCCTTCTCCTTCCGTTGTTGTGGAAACGGCTTAGAACATGTTATTAGCAATATGCTCCTCAAAATGTTTTTTGTGGCTCTTATTGTCTTTTTGCATTTCTTTCGTGCAAGTGGTGGCTCCCCATTTATGGAATAATCTCCCTGACAAGGCCCGCACGGCGCCAACATTGTCATCTTTTCGGCGCCAGGTTAAAACTGCCCTCTTCTCTCAGGCATTTGGCAGCATATAATGAGTCTCTGCTTGTCTCTGGCTGATGGTTTTGCATTGTCTTAGATATATGTTGTTGTTTTGTGTTATTTGTTTTATGTCATTATGTGAATGGTTTTTTATATTTTATATAATGTATTTTAATGGTTTTTAATTTTTGTGAACCGCCCAGAGAGCTTCAGCCAGGGGGTGGTATAGTAATATAATAAATGAAATGAAAGTGAAATGAAGTTTGTATTCCTTTTTATTCTCCTCATTTGGGCAAAATTTCCATTTTCTGAAGGAAGCTTTCTTTTCTCTAATAGCTTCCTTGACTGCTCAGCCATGCTGGTGACTTTTTGGACTTGGTATTACCTTTTCTGACCCATGGTATACATTCTCGCTGAAATTCTATTATTGTGGTTTTGAGTAACCTCCAAGCATTTTGGAGAGATTTAACCCTCTTGATGCCCCCTTTCAACATCATTTTTACCAGTCCCCTCATTTTGGAGAAGTTTCTTCTTTTAAGGTCAAATGTGACTATGTTGGACTCCCCTGGCAATTTTCAATTTAAATATATATTAAATTAGAGCACTGCTTTCAATTGGTTCATCAACACTCACATATCACACTAGGGTCCTGGGGAGCACTGCTTAGGATTAAATCCAGGGTCGCCTCCTCTCAGGTTCAATAACCACCCGGCACCAATTTGGCCATACTTTTGTGCCAAAGAGAAGACTTTTGTATTTGCCCAGGAATGCCAGTACAATCCAGTATAATTCTACTGGGTGGTAATGGTTTTATGGCTGCTGTTTCTGTACATTTATTTTTGGATTTGTTTTTATGCTGTTTTATTGAAAATTTATTATCAATTGTATGCTGCCCTGGGAGTTTTATAGTGAAGGATGGCCTAGAAATTATCTAAATAAATAGGTCTGATTTATTGTTTTGAATGTTGAGGCTGACACTGTTGTATCCCATGTCTTTTTACTCTCTTAAGAGTCTTTGTTCATACATTCATAGAGCACAAAAACATCAACAATAGTATTTAAACCTAGTTTTTTGGTAATATGGGATAATATCAGTTCTCCAGGCATACTAGCTCCTGTCTAAATATGAATGGCTTCAGGATTTGCATTTTTCATCAGATTTAACATTGGAACAACAACGTATAGAACAGGAGTGGGGACCTCATGGCTGGGATCCCTAGATAGCCCCACCCCTTTCCCTCAGCCACTAATGGTTTGGTAGTCTCCCAGCTTTTACGTAGTTTGAAATGCCTCTCCTAAGGGTTAGTTACTGGCAGTAAGGGCTTTAAGCCACAATATGCTGGTATCTTTGGTATTTTGGGACACATACCCTTTGCCTTCTGCCCTCCCCATTACTGAAATGCAGCTCCACAAAGGGCATCTTTACACCAGCCTAAAATCCTGCATTTAAAATGGGGCTTTCTGCTTCCAGTTTAAATGCAGGATCACAATGGCTCTCTTTTTCACCCGCTCCCCTTCCCCCCTCCTTGTCCCCATATCTGAGTCTTCCATGATCGTTCATGGATCTTGCTTCTCTTCTTGTCGCTTTAACTCTTTTGAAGGAAGGAACTGAAGCGGAACACAATGGGGTAATTTGATAGCTCATTATCTGCAAACTATTTAAAAACGGAACAAAGTGCAGGAGACACCTTGAATGATCACGGAGTCATGTGAAGAGCCCACAAACTTCCGTGAAGGAGCAATCTCAATCGCAGGATAAAAGCTCAGTGTGAAGGAGCCCAAAGTTTCTCTGAAGTGGAAGTTGGCCCTCACGCAAAAGAGGTTCCCCATCTCTGATAGAGAACAGTCTTCCCCAACCTGGTGCCCACCGGATGTGTTGAACTACAACTCCCATCAATGGCCATGTTGGCTGAGAATGATGGGAGTTGCAGTCCAACACATCTGGATGGCACCAAGCAGGGGAAGGCTGATATGGAATTTGTTAAAAACTCCGGATTGCAATTGAAATGAACTTGAACTGCTCAAGTATTATTTTCCATTGGAGATAGATGTAGATACAGCTAGAGCACTTATGGCATATGAATGTTCCACAAGCTAAGCAAACAGGAAGTACATTCTTCATGTAATAATTTTCTGGGAAAGCAGAAAAAGAATCCCAAGGCTTTGGGGGAAGTTGCTCAATAAATCAGGAACACATTGGGATTTACTGGTGAATCAATTAAGTCAAGCTAAAGTGACAGAATAAGCAAAATATCTGATGACCACACAGCACTTAAAAATTCATTTCTCCCTTAACTTTGAGCAGGCAACTACCAAGCCAAGACATACTGCACCAGTTCAATAGCACACGGTTCCTCCTGTAGTCAAGACTGCTGGCACAGCCTTCGGGTGTGGTGCTGATGCAATGTAAGTCTTCGGCATGGCGATAGATTTCTGGTTTAGTTCTTGTTTTTCTTTCCTATTTGCATTCTTCTGATCATTCACTCCAGATTAGAGCCAAGACAAGGGAAGTGCATTTCCTGTTTGGATATCGTAATATTTTGTATTTATTCAGCTTCCCAAAGCAGCTGCAAATGCAGCTTTCCTCCTGTGGTAACTAGTAGCTTCAGTGGGTGGAATTTCCACTGAGTGTGGCATGGGGAGAAAGGGATAATCCATCCTCCACATGTGCCATAGTCCTGGTCCTGATCCCCCCCTCATCTGGTGGCTGTTATTTAAAGTTTTAAAAGCAAGCACACTTATTGTCACATGATGCACTTAATGTAACATGTAGCTCGTCCCTAAATTAAGCCAGTATTACTATCCACATATTATCAATAGAGGACTGATGATGAGTGAGTAGTGGCTTGTCCAAGGCTACCAGTTCATTGGTGAGGCACAATTTGAACCAGGGATTTTGGAGTTCATCTATCACATGCATAGCCACAGTGCAATATGAGCACAATTGGGTTTCCAGTGTAAGGGTGGACACTGGACAGTACCCAATGCGGCAAAACTGCTAACATATATTACGTTGCGCTCATGTAAACTGTTCTGGCACAACACCAGTAGGATTAGCTGTTGCACCAATTTCCCAGGGAAATTGGCAGTCCAGCTAATGCTATTGGCACTGCGCTGGAGTAGTTTACGCTAGTGCAAGGTAATTTACATTAGCGGTTGCACCCTGCTAGACACTGCCCATTATCCTGAACAAATTCTGTATCCATCACTACTGAACTACAAATTCACATATGATTTGTATTCTGCTGTTGTAGAAGGGCTTCTTCCACATGCTATAGCCCTGGGAATCCTCGGTATAGGATGGTGCCCTAACATATTTATTGTGGCATAAGCTTTTCTGAGTCTGCATCTGGTTAACTGGGCTCTAGCCTGTGTCACAATAAATGCTTTTAAGGTGTCACAGGGCTCTCTGTTGTTCTTGGTATTTCCTGTTTGTCACTCGTCGTCGGCCTTTTATCTGCACAGTGGGGCAGCTCCCCCTAGGCGTTGTGAGGATAAAGATTACTGATTGAGCCATCAAGCTCTATCAGGGCAAGTATCAGGGTTTAATGTCTAAAAAGGGATGTTCAAATCTGCTTGGAGGCCATGTCCTGCGACCTAGGGCATAAAAATGTTTATTTGTTGCTGTTGTTACCATAAATGTGAATGCTATTAAAATGGTTAATCTAGGCGACTGATAAAGTATTCTGACTTGGCCCCACTGATGTAGCCCCACTGTAGTCTTGCTGCAAAGAGAATAAGTGTGCTGTGCCTGTTTGCCATTTTAATGTTTTGTTTGTTTAAAAACAAAAAATGAAACCATGCTCCATTGGCAATTACTGAAAAGGGGAAACGCAGTGCCGAAAACTAAGGGAAAAGATAAGCGTACTGTGAGGAAAGGGTGCTCTCGCTGGTATTCGCCAGGATTGTTTTCAAATTGTAATGGCTGCATGAGCCTGCTAGGGTGATAAAGCAGGGAATGCTCAGCTTCCAGAAAAAAGAATTAAAAATGGACAAATATGTATTTAAAATGTTCTCACCAGTAGGCACCCGTGACACTCATGCAAGGTCCTTCCATAAGGCACACAAAACAGCAATGGAAGTACAAGTGGGTGCTGGGGGAGGTTGCATTTCCCAGCAATATCGGCTTGTGGGCTGAATGCTGGTAAAATGAAATTTCCCCACAACTGAAGCATTATCTGGAAGGGAAACACTGGGATTTCCTGTGCAGCTGGGTGACGACTCCCTTGATACAGTTGTCCAGAAAGATCTCTCATCTTGATTGTGGGAAGGGGCAGGCTGGGGGCGGGAGTGTTAGTGGGAAGAGAATATTGATTTGTTTCTCTTTTTTCCTACTCTCCCTCAGTCCATAGGCTTGAGTGGATAAGAAAAGCCTAAGGAGCAACCAGCAAAACAGCATAAAATTCCATTATTAAAACCTGTCCTCCTTAGCCACTTTACCCTGAGTGCTAAAAGCCAACCCAAACAGATCAGTCTTCTTACACAGTGCTTTCAAAAGGTACCCAGCTTGGACTTGCTGTAGGTCTGCAGGGTGAGAGAGTTCCATATCCAGTGAGCAGCCACTGAAGATGCCTCTCTTTGCACCCTTGTTGTTGGGTGCTAACAGATGGGATCGTAAAGAAGGTGTTCTTGGCTAAAGGTATATTGTTCTTGTTCAAGTGTTCTTGTCTTGAAGGTATATTGAGCCTAAGCCAGGGTGGGCAGAAGGTAGGTCTCCAGATGCTTTAGACTTCAACTCCCAGATGTCCCTGCCAGCATAGCCAATGGTCAGGAATGCTGGGAGCTGAAGTCCAAAACATCGGGAGATCTGTTATTTATTTATTTATTTATTTATTTGACTTGTGCCCTGCCTTTCTACCAAAAATGGCACACTACTTTCTGCCTACCTGTGGCCTAAGCCATTTACAGCTTTTTAGCAACCTTTCCCAAACTGTGCCCTCCAGATGTTTTGGACTACAATTCCCCAGGATCCCTGACCATTGGTCATGCTGGCCGGTGCTGATGGGAGTTGAAGTCCACAACATCAGGAGGGCATTGGGCTGGGGAAGACTGCTTTATAGGCTAAAAATAGGAAACAGCAGGGATTTAGGGCTTCTCCACATGAGGCTTTTATCCTGTGATTGAGATTGGTTACTCATGGAAGTTTGTGGGTCCTTTACACGACGTTGCCAACCTCCAACACCTCTCCAGTGGTCTCCAACCATTTCCCTGGCTTAATTTGAAACAGAAATAATGAGCTAATAAAAAGAAGCAACTTGAATCGCTTTGAATTTGTCTGTGTAAAGAGGAAGTGGCGCTATAACAGCAGCTCCATCTAGTGGCTGTATAATGAAACATATAGAGCTTGCAGATAAAGCCAGTCCTCCAGGGGGGGAAAAAAACAGGAAGTGTGTGTGAAGAAGCCTATCTTAATCCTGCAAAGAATCCAGAAGCAGAAGCCCTGGGCTGAATCTACACATAGCAGTTATACCGTTATCATAACTATTGGTTTCCATTGGTGTCATGTGTACCAATAGTTATGATAACGGTACGATAACAATATAACTGCTATGTCCTATTCAGCCTATTCAGCCCTGGTAAAGTTGTGGGATAAAAACCCTGATGTGGAGAAGCCTTTAGTATGGGCATTAAATCACTGGTGCTGCAGTATTCTTTATGTGGCTTATGCCAATTGCATAATGGAGAAGCAAGGTATCCAGTTATCAGCAAGAAGAGTGTGCTGGTGAAGGGTTCCAAATCCTCCCCCAAATGAGCACATTCCAGTATCGGGGCCTGGCTGAGGAGAGAAATTCTCAGGGTGAGAAGCTGTGGGGAGGTAGGTCATGGGTAAGCAACAGATCATGCTCTACCCTTTCACCGGTGCACCCCTTTTGCTGTCAAAATCAGATCCATGCCACCTGTTTTATGTTTGGGGTAGTTCCCTGCTGCTGCCATGTGTAGTTTGGCCCTAAGGGGAAAAAAAAATACGACTGTGTCTTTGCAAAACCACACTCCCTCCAGATGGACAATTGCAACAAGAACAAGTCAACTTTCCCCCAAAGCTGTTTTCTTTTCCCAGGAATCTGATGTCTTCTCTACTCTTGTACAGCAGGGCAGCTTTCCCCACTCCTTCTGTAGTGTCCTTTGGCTCTTTTGTTTTGCTTTTCCAAATGTTTGGCCCCAGCCCGAGAGGAGGAGGAAGAGGAAAATTGGCTATTTTAGTGGGCCAGACTAAACAAATTATTTTGCTGGTAACACACTTTGGAATGTTCTAATCTGGTGTACTAACTAATAAACACAAATTTGTTTTACAGGGAGGGAGGTATAGAGTTTGAAAGGGATAGGCAAGAGGGTAGAGGAAGATTAAGAAAGGGAATTAGCAGCTTGGACAATGTCTGGTATTTTACCAGACAAATTAGTATTTTTCAAAGATTGCTAGGGGGAAAAAAATGAAGAGGGGTTTCTATATTTGAGGAGATTCTTTGGAACTTCTTGTTATAATACAGAAACTCCTGGATGAGAGAGACTGGGTGGATCTGCTAAAAAGCAATAATCTGCATTAAACTTACATTGCATCATTGATGACAATTATATATGCTCATGCTGGCTATCAGATGCTGGAGTGCAATTCAAAAGGGGGTGTGTCTGTGATGGAACCTCTCTGCATTCTTTCCTTTCGAGAATATCTGATTTGTTCACAATTGTTGCAGTTCAATTAATGTTGTTGCAGTACTATCAACAGGTATTAGTCTGTGTGCATGCCATAGATTTTCATAGATTTGGAGACTGCTTTCTAGAGCTGTCCACAGTATACACTGTCACTTTTGTGTGTCTCACTTGATCACTGGTCCATATGTCCCACCACAGTCCACAGTCTCTCCAATTTTTCAAGGCTTTCACAGTGCTTCAATGTACAATGTGACACAAGTCCTCAGAAACATGACCAGCACTGCTGCAAGAGACGTATGTAAAATTTGATATGACCATCATGGTTGCCTATTGAGTAGAACCCATTATCAGTAACATACTCTCACTTCCCATCTCCATGCTGAAGCTCTTGGGAATCTGTTTTTAAAATTCTAATAATTCTAATTAATTGAGTTCAGTATGTGAAAGGATGGATATGTAACATTCACATATAGCCCTTAAAAATGCAGTTTCCAGTAGGAATGAAATTTACTTGAGCAATGGTAGTTTTATAACATTGTCTGATGAATTTCATATCTCTCGCCCTTCCCCCTTGGATTCAATGGAAATAAAGGGAGCATCTGTGATGGGGAAAATTGAATTAGTTGGCATTTCTCCATGCAGAGAAACCCCCTATCCTAATTATATTTGTACAGTTCTCAAGCTACCAATGTAAGATGAGGACTAGTGCTAAGGGAAAAGAGGTTCTCCTTGCTGGATGGAAATATTTATCTGCAGATAGCCTTCCAGCCTGATTCTATGCATGCATACTCAGAAATTACTTTCTCTGTATAGTCAGTGTAACTTGATCCAAGTATTATTTTTATTATGCGTTATTATTCTGCAACATTTTCACACCACTTTTCAGCCATAATGGATCTCAAAGCAGTTCACGCCAATAAAAGCAAAGTGAAAAGCAGATCCTGTTGCCCTTACAGTGATAGATCTGGAAGCCCAGGAGTGATAGTATCAAGCGATGATATGTGTTGCTTGTTCTGCTCCCCTCACAGTGTTGTGGTGACAATGGGTGCTCCTGGGAGATCTCCTGGCTCTTAGAACACAGTCGCAGGGGTAACAGCTATTGGGCCCATTCAAAAGGCCGTGGAATTTATTTATTCCTTCTGAACAGCCATAATACTATACTAAATTCCCAAATGGCCATTGGAATGTATTAAAAGCAAGGATGATTGATTACTTACATAGCGGTCTGTGTAATAGCTGAACAGGAAAATATTGCCCATCTGTTGGACAACACATGGAAAGATCTGAGCTTCTAGGTAATGGATAAGGTTCTGTTACAGAACCCCTGAAGATGAACCTTGGGAATGGGATCATGAGTTAGAGCAAATGCCACAGCCCTGTCTGTTGTGTGCTCAGGCGGGGGGTGGGGGGCGTCTTCTGGAACCAGTCACACGCCCTATCCAGACAACAGAAGGCAAAACCAATAGCCAAACAAATGCCAGTGTTATTTTGCTCATGTGTTTATAACTTCCAAGGAATGGTGAGCGTTAGGGCTGATTCACACAACTATATTGATGTCATTGCCACGTATGTAAATGTTCCAAGGTACATCGAGGTTGCCACTCGCTACATCCTGGCTCCTGTGTCCTCACTCTGCAGGAGTATCCCTGTGAACTTACCCTGCAGAGCTATAATTTGTTAAGTTTTTTTTACTTTGCAACAATTAGAATGCTACATACACGCTAAGGAGGAGGAGGAGTGATCCTCACATGTACAGGAAATGTGTTGGAGCTCAGCAGATGGATCGCTACATACCAAAAAAGCAAAACAGATGCAGTGGTTTCAAACATACGCACCCCACGCACCCACTATATCCAGCTGGTACAGTCAGCTGACCCTTAGATGACACAGGAAGTGCGATGGGTGGTCACAATATACTTCTTATCTCGTTAAGCTGGAATGTTGTGGTGAGGATCCATTGCCAACACTGCCCCAAAACTGAAGTTGAGCAATCATCCATGATCACTTCAGCCTGCTGCTTGAATCCTGTGGTTTATTCCCGTGAACATACAGGCAGTACAAGTCCAATCCATAGTGTGGGGCGGATAGCAGAGACAGGCTATTCATCAGCACCGAGCCAATGTGCACCCAGCCCAAGGATTTGCACTGTGTGGGCTTGCCTTGTGGATAGGGCCTGCTTCCGTGTTCATAATCAAACTGCTGTCAACCAGAGACAGCAAGAGAGTTTCTGGAGGCCAAGGCCCTTGAATTTCCTTTGCCCGTTTCCTCTATCCACTTATACTGGTGGTGCCTGTCTGGGGCTGAGGAAAGGGCTGGCAGTAACGAGATCTAAAAGAAGGAGGTGGTTTATGGAATATTTACTGCTCGCATGTGTATTCCACTCGCCCTGCAAGGAACTTGGGTTTCCTCCAGATTTCTATTCATCATAGTTTGCTTTTTAACAGGGCACTGCTTGCTATAAAACAGACTCCCATGATGCTACATCTGTCTCTGAAGATGCTCATCTCCTTCCTCCTCTTTCTCACAGGTAAGCCAATATCTGGACCTAACACAGGGTGCATAAGCATTTCTGTGGGACCTGCTCATGGAATTCTTACAGTGCACAGGGTGGATGAAGAGACATGGAGGCACAGATATACTATCATGTTGAAAACAATTGTCTCCCATAGCCAACATACATTACTTATTTATTTACAGGACTTATATGCCATCCTACATCTAATAAGATTCCCAAGCGGTCAACAACAAAAAGAAAGAAGAAATAATCAAAATACAGAATTAAAATATTTAATTCATTTGAAATATTTAAATGAGTTTAATTCAGTTAGGGCACAATCCTATCGACATTTAGACAGAAAAAAATGTCCTACAACTCCCAGCATCTCTCCACCAGCTATGCTGGCTTGGGCATGCTGGGAACTGTAGGACTGTTGTCTATCTAAACATGTACAGGATTGCACTTTTAAAGTATTTGATTCACGCAGAGTTATTGTACAGATACAGAAGCACTGATAACCTTTATATTTAAAAGAATGGCATTTGTAACCCACCCAAACAACATTTAAAGAAGAAGAAGAAGGAGGAGGAGGAGGTTTCTAGGCCGCAACATGTCCATTTTCCTATCTGTGTAGGGCAGGCCTGGACAACTTGTGACATAGTAAGAAAAATGCAGGCCACCATCCATGTATAGCAGCCACCAGGGAGTGAATTTGGGTTGGAGACAGAGGCTTGAATACAGAGCATCCCATCTGTGTGCAAAGTGCTTGTGCGTGTGTATAGGACAGGCTGGTTTTGTTCAGTTTAAGTTACTAAAAGTTGGGGGTTCTCTGGAGCAGCATCCCAAGTGGTGACATGGGATGTTGCTTCCGAGGGCCCTCAACCATTAGGCACTAAAATTTAGGGAGACTTTGAGGGGGCTGTGAAGGCTGCCACCAGACGAGGGAAACTGAACAGCTTGATGCATGAGCTGAAGTGACTTTGCACTTCTCTGGCTCCAGTCCAAATGCCAAGGTTGTGTGAGTTTTCAGAAAGCAGAAGCCAATTTCAAAGAGGGGTTGCTGCTAGAGATTTGTACTAGGCATGTAGGAGAATTTCATTTTTGCTCATAAAACATGCAAGCATGCTATGTTCAAAGCCCCAAATGTGATAGCGACAATGAGCACATGTCTGCCCCAAATGTTCACAAATTGCCAGATGTGCTCACATTTTTCTGAGCAACTTTCCCAGTTCAATGTTGTGCAAGTCTCCTAATTTATGGAAATTTCCCTCTAGACTGAATCAGCCCTGCTTTAGTTTATGCAGTAAAGTTGCACAAATTAGGAAATTTGATGTGCAAACATTAGCACATGTTCACTCTGTGAAAAACTACACACGCTATTTTGTGCCCATCATGCTCCCAGGAAAGGGTACAAGAGCAAGCCGTGCCAATGGGGGGAGGGGTGTCAGCTGGCAACTCTGGTGTACACCATGCATGGGGTGGGGGGGAGCCTGTCTTGAATTGCTTTTAGCTATTACCTGCCTTCCAGTCACCTGCCTCCAAAAATAACAGGGAGGGAGGGTTCAAGCACCTGGCAGGCCGCAAAACATTGCTGTTGGGCGGTCTGCGTTCATCTTGGTGGCATGCAAGTTGTATAGGTCTGCTGTAGTGTTTTGCTGCACAAACAGAAGATTTCTGGCAGCTGGAGAAGCTGTCTGTCTGACAGCCTTCAGGCAGGGGACTTACAAAGTAAAGATGCAGAGCCTTGGCATCTAGTGAATCAGCATGAACAACTTCTGTTTCTTTAAGGCCAAGAGGAATGCCAGGGCCCCTGCCTAGGTGTCCACTCCTAAACCTCACTGCTTCAAAGCCTCCATTGCTAACTCTCAACATCCTGTTTTTATTACTGCAATAATTACACCGTTTGTTCCTGTTATTTTATAAATGTCCCAAACATAGTGAGTTTCTGTTTCTGTATTTGTGAGGAATATTTTGTAAACAACCCCAAAGTCCATTTAGATGTGGGGGCAATATATTTTAAAAGCAAATCAGGGTGTTTGTTGTTTTTTTAAAACTGAAAGCAAAACCAAAAACACACAAATCCGATGGTTTTAAGGCTTATATATTTGAGGGTGCTATACAAATGCATGCTATCCATTGTTATTTTGTGATATTACTGTTTTTGTAATTATTTTATTGGGTTGAATCCAGAGTTGTGCAGAGCCGAAGTTCATGAATGAGAAGATCCGGCAGATGGAAGTGGGGGAGGGAGGGAATTTTGCCCTCCCCACTGCAGTCCCTTATGCCCCTGAAAATCTGCTCTGGAGGATCGGGGGGCCCACCAGAACAATGTGTGAAGTAGTGCTGGGGGCTTCCAGAGGAAAGAGGAATCAGTGGACATGGCCACTCCGCCTCCTTCCTCCAGCAGAGGGATCCTGGTTTCCTCCACCAACGGAAGGAGCCCTTCTGTTGGAGGGGGGCAAGGGGGGACACATTAGATCCAACGCATTTTTTTAAACATTTGTAGGCAATCTTGACCAGTTTAGTGGAACGGTGAGATCTAAATGCCTTTTAAGCAAACAAACTAACAAACAAACAAGTAATTCAAGTTATGGAAGCTCAGATTAATACGTTTGAAATCCTGGGATTGGACATTCTTTGTGGACAGATAGCTTGTTGATAATATCTGCAGGAATCTTTCCATCTTTCTAAAGGTAGGCTACAGTACAGATTTCTAAACTGAAGTATTTTGCTTTCCTTCTGTCGTGCTATGCAATGAGAAATGGCTTATGGCTGAAAACAGTGTCACTTTCTGCTTCTGTGACCAACGTGCTACTTGCAGGAGCTGAATTATATCATGAGAAGGATTGTTACTTTTGCAATCCTATACCCGCTTACCTAGGAGTAAGCTCAATAGCCCCTTCATGGATCACTGCCTTGTTGTGGCAAAGGGGCTTGCGTAACTCAGTGAAGCCATAAGCTTTGCCGTGCAGGGCCACTCAAGACAGACAGGTCATGGTGGAGAGTTCTGACAAAATGTGGTCCACTGGAGAAGGAAATGGCAACCCACTCCAGTACTCCTGCCAAGAAAACCCCATGGAACGTATCACAAGGCTAAAATATATGATGCCGGAAGATGAGCCCCTCAGGTCGGAAGGTGTCCAATATACTACTGGGGAAGAGCAGAGGGTATTTCCAAGTTGTGCCAGAAAGAGTGAAGTGACTGGGCCAAAGCCTAAAGGACACTCAGCTGTGGATGTACCTGGTGGTGGAAAAGAAAATCTGATGCTGTAAAGAACAATATTGTTTAGGAACATGGAATGTAAGGTCAATGAATCAAGGTAAGCTGGAGGTGGTCAAACATGAAATGGCAGGATTGAACATCGACATCCTGGGAATCAGCGAACTAAAATGGACAAGCATGGGTGAATTTAATTCAGGTGACCATCGTATCTACTACTGTGGGCAAGAATCCGTTAGAAGAAATGGAGTAGCACTCATAGTCAACAAAAGGGTGGGAAAAGCGGTACTGGGGTACAATCTCAAAAACGATAGAATGAACTCAGTACGAATCCAAGGCAAACCATTCAACATCACAGTAATTCAAGTCTATGCCCCAACCACTGAGGCCGAAGAAGCTGAGGTTGTTCAGTTCTATGAAGACCTACAACACCTTCTAGAACTAACACCAAAAAAAAGATGTCCTTTTCATCATAGGGGATTGGAATACTAAAGTAGGAAGTCAAGAAATCACCGGGATAACAGGCAAGCATGGCCTTGGTGTACAAAATGAAGCAGGACAAAGGCTAATAGAGTTTTGCCAGGAGAACACTCTGATCATAGCAAACACTCTTTTCCAACAGCACAAGAGGCAACTCTACACATGGACATCACCAGATGGTCAATATTGAAATCAGATTGATTATGTCCTTTGCAGCCAAAGATGGAGAAGCTCTATACAGTCAGTAAAAACAAGACCTGGAGCTGACTGTGGCTCAGATCGTGAGCTTCTTGTTGCAAAATTTCGGCTTAAATTGAAGAACGTAGGGAAAACCACTAAACCATTTAGGTATGACCTAAATCATATCCCTTATGAATATACAGTGGAGGTGATTAATAGATTTAAGGGATTAGACCTGATAGACAGAGTGCCTGAGGAACTATGGACGGAGGTCCGTAACATTGTTCAGGAGGCAGCAACGAAATCCATCCCAAAGAAAAAGGAATGCAAGAAAGCAAAGTGGCTGTCTGATGAGGCTTTACAAGTAGCTGAGGAAAGAAGGGAAGCGAAAAGCAAGGGAGAAAGGGGAAGATATATCCAACTGAATGCAGAGTTCCAGAGAATAGCAAGGAGAGACAAGAAGGCCTTCTTAAATGAACAATGCAAAGAAATTGAGGAAAAAAATAGAATGGGAAAGACTAGAGACCTTTTCAAGAAAATCGGAGATATCAAGGGAATGTTTCGTGCAAAGACGGGCATGATAAAGGACAGAGAAGGCAGGGACCTAAGAGAAGCAGATGAGATTAAGAAGAGGTGGCAAGAATACACAGAAGAACTATACAGGAAAGATCTGAATGTCCCTGATAGCCATGATAGTGCGGTCACTGAACTTGAGCCGGACATCCTAGAGAGTGAAGTCAAGTGAGTCTTAGGAAGAATTACTAACAACAAAGCTAGCGGAGATGACAGTATTCCAGCTGAGCTATTTAAAATCCTAAAAGATGATGCTGTTCAAGTGCTGGACTCAATATGCCAACAAATTTGGAACACTCAACAGTGGCCGCAAGACTGGAAAAGGTCAGTTTACATTCCAATGCCAAAGAAGGGCAATGCCAAAGAGTGTTCAAACTACCGCACAATTGCGCTCATTTCACATGCCAGCAAGGTGATGCTCAAAATCCTACAAGCTAGGCTTCAGCAGTATGTGAACCAAGAACTACCAGAAGTACAAACTGGGTTCCAAAGAGGCAGAGGAACTAGAGATCAAATCGCCAACATTCGCTGGATCATGGAGAAAGCAAGAGAATTCCAGAAAAACGTCTATTTCTGCTTCATTGACTACGCTAAAGCCTTTGATTGTGTGGATCACAACAAACTGTGGCAAATTCTGAAAGAGATGGGAGTACCAGACCACCTTACCTGTCTCCTGAGAATCTTGTACGAGGGTCAAGAAGCAACAGTAAGAACCAGACATGGAACAACCGATTGGTTCAAAATTGGGAAAAGAGTACGACAAGGCTGCATATTGTTGCCCTGCTTATTTAACTTATATGCAGAGTACATCATGAGAAATGCCAGGTTGGATGAATCACAGGTCGGAATTAAGATTGCCGGGAGAATTATCAGCAACCTCAGATACACAGACGATACCACCCTAATGCCGGAAAGCGAAGAGGATCTAAAGAGCCTCTTGTTGAGGGTGAAAGAGGAGGGTGCAAAAGCTGGTTTGAAACTCAACATTAAAAAAACGAAGATCATGGCATCTGGCCCCATCACTTCCTGGCATATAGAAGGGGAAGAAATGGAAGAAGTGACAGATTTTATTTTCTTGGGCTCCAAGATCACCGCAGACGGTGACTGTAGCCATGAAATTAAAAGACGCTTGCTCCTTGGGAGGAAAGCTATGGCAAAGCTAGACAGCATAGTAAGAAGCAGAGACATCACCTTGCCGACAAAGGTTCGTATAATCAAAGCTGTGGTTTCACAGTAGTAACATATGGCTGTGAGAGCTGGACTATGAGGAAGGCTGAGCGCCGAAGAATTGATGCGTTCGAACTGTGGTGCTGGAGAAGACTCTTAGGAGTCCCCTGGACTGCAAGGAGGTCAAATAAGTCAATCCTAAAGGAAATCAACCCTGAGTGCTCATTGGAAGGACAGACACTGATACTGAAGCTCAAATATTTTGGCCACCTAATGCGAAGAGAAAACTCCCTGGAAAAGACCCTGATGCTGGGAAGGATTGAAGGCAAAAAGAGAAGGGGACGGCAGAGGATGAGATGGCTAGATATCATCACTGATGCAATGAATATGAACTTGAGCACACTCTGGAGAGAGTGGAGGACAGGAAGGCCTGGCGTGCTATGGTCCATGGGGTCACGAAGAGTTGGAGACGACTTAGCAACTGAACAACAACAACAAAGCTCAATAGGGTGTACACCCAATATACGTGTATATTAGACAGTATTGCACTAGATAAGACAGACTATATCACATCCTTCCTACATGCCTGCCCCTGCTTCTCAAGTAACATTGGGAGGTCTGTACAACAGTTAGGAAGCTATGATGGGCTCATAGGAAGCAATTCAGGAAGACATTGTCCACCCTATCATTTCCCAAAGATTTCCTGGCAATCTTATTTTTAGTTTTGTTGTGATTTTTCTTTCACATCCTCATCCTGATTAGATCTCTCCAACACAAACCATATTATAGAGACCTGTGCCATAGCAGACACTTCTTAGATCTTTAAAATGTACGATTCAAAACAGCCGGGGGGGGGGGGGGGGGCGGTCAGGCTTATTCCTGTGAAATAGAAATACATTTGTTGGTAGCAAGCTCCCCCCCCCCCAACCTCATATTACAAAGCCAGAATATGGAAAGTACCCCTATTTTGTTGGGGCTTTCCAGTTGTCCCATGCATAATGTCTGAATTAGCTGTTGTCATCATGCAATTGTAACTGAGCAAATATTGAACCCCTTGTTTCCTTAAGTAATGTCTAGTTCTGTCCTTATGTAGAAGGAAAATAAGGATACAGTGCTGAAGTCCAACTCCAGGTTCTTCCTCTTGAGAGACAAACACTAGGTGGAGACATTTCCAATCATTCCATATATGCCTATGAACGCATTTTTCATGAAACATCTATGATCGACCAGTCTTAGGAACACTTCTGTCCAAAGGATTATTATTTCACTTTTAAGGCAGTTCAGTAGTTAATATTAGATATAAACATTGTATACTTTTTCATTGTGGTTTTAATGTATTTCTTTTCATGATGGTTTTAATTAAGCTTTTAAAAAAAATTTGCCTTACTATTGTAAGCTGCCTTGAGAGACATTTTTTGGTTGGGAAGGTGGGATACTAATTAATTAATTAATTAACATGTTACTTTCATTTCTGATGCTGGTTCCTCTGAGCCAGTGGACTGCGTCTTGTGGCCCTCCAGAAGTTTTGGCCTATAACTCCCATGAACCTTCACCATCGGTTATGATAGCTAGGGTAGATGGGAGTTGTAGGCCAAAATATCGGAAGGGCCACTGCAAGTTGTACACTCCTGGTGTTCATAATCTACCACTAAACTGTGAGGTCTCTCTTATGATTTGCTTTTCCTAATAATTTCTTCAAGGATTTCCAGAAAGCAGCTCCCTGGAGATCTCTCCCAAAGACCATGAAGTTATCCTCCATCTCTACAGTGATTTTTCCCTGACCTGCTCAGGGCAGAATAAGGTTTTCTGGAGAAAGGACACCAAAACCACTTTAAACAGCACGCTGGAGAAAAGGGGTGGCACTTTTGTTAACACCTTCACGCTCAGGAATGTTACTGGCTCCAACACGGGCGAGTATTCCTGTGCCTCTGATCAATCCCCAGAAGAAAAAGCCATCTACATTTTTGTACCAGGTACTGGTGTAATTGCATTGCTTTTATTCTTTTAAGCATCTGCCTGTGCTTCTGTGTATGTATGGGTTTCTGGAAGATTTGGATCTTTAGAACAGGGGTGGGGAACCTCTGATTCATGGACCAAGCGTGGACATCCAGGCCTCTCAATCCAGAGGCAATGCCCCTCACCAGGCCTGCTCCACATTATTGATACTGTCCCCCATCTACATCAGAACATAAGAAGAGCCATGCTGGATCAGACCAAGAGTTCATCTAGTCCAGCACAGTGGCCAACCAGCTGTCGACCTGAAACCCACAAGCAGAGCATGAGCACAACAGCACCCTCCCACCCGTGTTCCCCAGCAACTGGTGTACATAGGCTCACTGCCTCTGATACTGGACGTAGCACATAGCCGTCAAGACAAGTAGCCATTGATAGCCTTCTCCTCCAGGAATTTCTCGAACCCCCTTTTAAAGCAACCAAACTGGTTGCTATCACTACTTCCTGTGGTAGTGAATTCCTTAGCTAAACTATGCGCTGTGTGAAGAAGTCCTTCCTTTTAACTGTCCTGAATCTCCCACCAATCAGATTCATGGGATGACCCCGGGTTCTAGTATTTTGAGAGAGGGAGAAAAATGTCTCTCTATCCACATTCTCCACACCATGCATAATTTTGTACACCTCTGTCATGTCTCCCCTTCCCTCCTTTTTTCCCAAGCTAAACAATCCCACCTGATGGGTGGAACCTTGTACAAGTTGGGGAGGGAGAATGCCTGGATGCAAATGTATTTTTATTCATAGCATACTGAACAAAGTATGAGTCACATTGCTAACTCCACCCAGTTTTGGCTCTGGCCCCACACCCTTTTAGCTCTGGCCATGCCCACTGCTGGAATCCAGACCCCAGCAAGTTTCCACTGAGGTGACAGGAAGAAGATTCCCCACCCTTGCCTTGAAGGATGATATGGAAATTAGGAAGCTGAGAAAGTGACCCATGGTTTGGGAGCAGGGATGGCCCAAGGCTTTTTGCTGCCTATGGTGAAGAAAAAGACCCCCTCCCCTATTCCACATACATAAACCAACTGGCCTGGCAATCAAGTCTTACTTGCAACACTGGTGACAGGACACCATCCTCCATTGCGCCTGAAGGCAGCAAGCTAGGTTAGAGGGTGCAGGGCTGGTTGGGTAGCACACATACGTTTGTCCTCCGTCTTCAAACACCTTGCTGCTGCTCTGCACTCCTTAGCATCTGCCACCTGAGGCGGCTGCCTCACTCTTTCTAAAGATAGGCTGGGGCCTGTTTGCAAGTGTGAATGTGGCAGACTTTGTCCATGTTTGTGATGGACAGTAAGTAAAACAAAACAACACAAACTCTTGCAGGTCGTATACTTCTTCTAGTCCCATCCCTCCTCTCTTAACCCAGTCTCCCCCAGCCTGGTTCCCTCCAGATGTTTCGGACTTTAACTCCCAACACTGTTGTCCATCACCCATGCTAGCTGGGGCCTGATGGAAGTTGTCCAAAACATCTGGGGAAAAGTTTGGGGAAAGCTGTCTTAACCACACCCATTTAGCACTAAACCTCTCCATCTCTGGAGATGCCCCATCTTAAAGAAACAGACAATTTAACGTATGTTATATTGTGATAACTGCAGTCCAAACTAGGGAGAAAATACTGCCTTGCCCAAACCACAGAGAAAATATTACTGGTGTATTCCAGTTAAACCACTAAACCATATGCTGCAATTACATACTTAACTGTATCTTGTCACATTTGCTCATGTTGATCTCCCATCTTACAGCTAGGAGGCTGTTAGAGTGAACTAATCTCAGATAGTTTGAGATTAGCTTCATAGCTATCCTGTGTCAGAAATGGATATTTGTATTCTTTGCTACTGGATATTATCCTTGTTATTGCATAACTAATTGATTTCTCTCCACCCTCCTATTTCTACAGACCCCTCGCTGCCATTCCTACCAAACATTCAAGAGGACACATTTATTTTCAGCACGGGCTATGGTGAGAACATTATCCCATGCCGTGTGACAAACCCCAACACTACAGTGACTCTTTATGAAAAGAGGGTTAATGACCCAGTCCTGGGCACTTATTACCCACAACTAGGCTTTAAGGGATACTTTGATGACATGGCCTACATCTGCAGGGCAACACTAGATGAACAGGAGTTTGACTCTGTACCATACTATGTCTACAGCATCCAAGGTGAGCCTTTTCTCAATATTTGCCTCTACTAGTACGGGCAAAGGGATCTGTCTTCAATATGAAAAGCTACAGTCTTTCTGCACAGTAAAGCAACAGCC
Organism: Heloderma suspectum; assembly: GCF_057233095.1. Taxonomy (NCBI): domain Eukaryota; kingdom Metazoa; phylum Chordata; class Lepidosauria; order Squamata; family Helodermatidae; genus Heloderma; species Heloderma suspectum. Next base: position 266,452,337 of record NC_139459.1, on the reverse strand, counting down.
TGGCTCTATTTTCAGGTGTCAGCCCCACTCATTGAAGAACTGGGAGGAGAACAGGTAGTAGAGGAAGGGTGGCCATGACAGAGAAGGCCTTTTTGGTGGTAGTCCCCCAGCTCCATCGGGAAGCTCACCTGGCACCTACATTGTTGTCATTCTGTGCCAGTCTAAGACCTTTTGTTCTCCCAGGCCTTTTAAGACCTTGTTATTTTAATCTCTGTGGCATTAATGTTGGTTTTAGCTCCTGTATTGACTAGCTGTTTTAGCTTCTCTATTAACTGGTTGTTTTTTGTTCCTGCAGTTCGTACTGTATTGGATTATGCTGGATGTAAATATTTGGATTTTATGCTGGATTTTATTCAACTTATTGTTGATTTTTTATTGTATTGTCACATTTTAAATCAATCTGTGTGAGGCCTGGAGAAATTAATTATAAAATGCCTAGTAAATATAAATAAATTGAGAGGGGTTGTGGGGGGAATACTTATCTCATCATAGGTTAATGATTAAGTGGCTCTGCAATGAGACTATTGGACAACAGCCTCCTTGCTGTAAAACCAGCTGTACTGTGTAATGAACTTGGTGCACAGCTTGGACACATTTTCATTCATATGAACTCTAAGGATGGGGGACAAAGTTGTTCTGTTCACATTTTAATTTAATTTATTTTCGCACTTTCAAATGAATGCATGAACTGAACCTCAGTTATCCTTCAGACTTCACACTTCTCTGAATTTTGGAACAGAGTTCTCCAGTCAAAATCACACACAAAATGTGTATCTTAGGGGAAAGTTACACAAAAATGTGTATATTAGTGAAAACAGCTTTAAAATACATTCACATTAGGAAAATTGCTTGCAAAAACTGTGTATATTAATCAAAGTTGCATACAAACATTCATGTTTTAGGAGAAATGTATACAAAAATGCATATGAATTTTCATGTGAACTTCTTCTGGATGATTCAAACTTAAGATGGGGAGAATGAGAAACCCAGATAAATCAAAGTTCCTAGGTTTATTCATCCCTAATGAACTGGCCTTCCTGTAAGTTGTTGTGGCTTGGCTTCCTTCCATATTAACTTGACATTTTCCCCTCTATAGTTTCTTCCTCTCCCACCTCCCACATCAACATTTCTATCAGTGCGGTGCAAACTGTTGTGAAACGAGGCGAAAATATAACTGTGACGTGTGCAGTGAGAGGCATTGAGTTGATCAGTTATGCCTGGACTTATCCTGGCCAGAAGGTAAGTGTGTGTGTGTGTGTGTGTGTGTGTGTGTGTGCATGTTTGGAGGGAGGGCCTTGGTTTGTAGGGGCAGGGGGTTCCCCTCATCTGGACATAGCAAGCGTGGTGGATAAAGGGTGAGGCTCTTCTCTATGGACGTTTGGACAGCCATTAAAGCAGAGGGGCAACTACTGCAGTGCAACAACGGGGCCACAAAAGCCAAGTGTGGACACACCCTCTAGCAATCAGTGAACGAATAGCTGTGGGTCAAACTAGAGGCATCAGTAATCACAGGAATGCCATTAACATGCACGGTTTTTGTTCTGCAAGCCCCAGCCACTGGAATGCCCGAGCGCCCCAGAAGCATGGGGTGGGATGCAGCGGGGAGGAGCCTCCCCTGCTGGCTATGGGAGCTTCTGTGAAAGGCAGATAGCAGCTTCTGATGGATGAATTTTGTCAGAACTGCGGAAGGGAGACCAAGAGCTGAACTCCTCCTCCCTCTTCTTGTTCGGAGGCTACTCGGGTTTCCCCGTGGCTGCTATTTACGTCACAAAAAACACGTGAGTTAATTGCGCTTATTCAGTTAGTGACGCATCAGATTTGCCCCTGCACATTCCCATGATTTCTACTGACTTTGCTAAGGTTCCAGTGTACAAATGCTTTATCTTTCTTGGAGGGAGAGAGAAAGAGAGAGAGAGAGAGAGATTACTTCCTTGTGATCTGTTGCTTGGGAAGTTTAAAGCATCTTACTGGCCGAGGTGATCCAAGACCTGTCCTTGCTCCTTTGAACATGAGCAGGAGCACCACTGGTGAAACTGTCAGTTCTGCATGATGTGGAGAGCCCCCCCAAATTAGGGATGTTTATTTTGAGAAGCATAAATCTCTGGACTAGGACATACAGATGGCTTTAACTAAAGTTGTACATACACACGTTTAATGTCACATCTAGTTTAGCCCTTCTAGACTGGGATTGCACGACACGATAAGCCACAGTGGGTTGTGAGCCTTGTCAGTGTCAGCGTGGCTTACCATGATGTGCGAACCCAGCACAGATGATTCATTATGGTTTGTTCACCATAGACAAGCCACCCTGAGAACCTATGGCTTGTAGTAGGGTTGTTGAGGGTAGCTTGTTCTCAGGGTGGCTTGTTGAGACATGTGAACCTGGCAACATGGCTTGTCCCAAGTGGCTACAGAGACACCTGGCAAGAGCGACAAAAAAGTTTCCCGCTGTAGGGATGAGGATACAAGGTGGGTTGCCACACAGTAGACACTGAGATAAATGCAAAGAGCAGGCTGGAGGACTGAGGAGGAAAGAAGCCATGCCAAGCCGCCGTGTGCCTGATCGTCTGTTGGGAGTAACGTGGGTTAGCGAGTGAAGAGCCAACATGGCATGTTCTCCAGCGTGGCCCACAGTCTTCTCTTAAAGCAAGGGTGGACAATTTGTAACCCTCCAGATGTGTTGTCCTACAATTCCCACCAGCCCTAGCTAGCGTAGCCAAAATGGGAGTTGTAGGCCAAAACATCTGGGGGGCTGCAAGTTGCCCGCTCATGCTTTAAAGCATGCAGAATTGGCTATTCAAAGACCAGATGTTGGATTATGGAGACTATTAGCATCATCCTAAAAGATTGTTTACATGTTCTTATAAAGGAGAGGGCCCATCACCAGCATCTTTAGGGAGGCAGGATTCCATCCAGAAATCCCTAAGGCACACGGATCTACACCAGCACCATTATTATAAGAAGACAGAAACACACCAATGAATAACTAATAAAGAGGTTGCATAATTTATGCCAATATGTTTTCCCAGGCATTTTAATCTGTTCCTGCCTTAACTTCATTTTATCTGGGCTATGGTTCTTACACTGTTAACTTTACTGGTATGTTGTATGCCTCTTTAGGCTGCGATCCTATAGATTTTCCTGGAAGTTTGTCCCAGTGAGTTCGATGAATAGACATGCATAGGTTTGTGCTGTTAAGCTGTCCTGGGAACATGGTTATAGGGTGACATATGAATATTTTAAATAAATAAAATAACCCGTGAGCACCTGCGATAGTGTGGGATGGAAATAGGGATGTATGAACCCACCCTCGCCTGAATTCTCCGGGCACCCGCCCAGCCCTTACCCCTGCTCACCAGTCCCCAGAACGTGCTCAAGCCCCTCCTACTTTTGGTGAGTGGCCCACACTCACCTTGGCGGCCTCATGGAACTCCGCAGTCACCATTTTTTGAAAAATGCAATGGCGATTGCAAAAATGTGCATATTTTCAAATGCAAAGAAATGCACATTTTGTGAATGTGCTTTTTGCACATGTGTGAAAATGTGTATTCTCACAAAATGCGCATTTTGTGCATTCGCAAATATGCGCATCTTTGCGATCGCCATTTTTCAAAAAGTGGCAACTGCAGAGCTTGACAAGGACGCTGGGGTGAGTGTGGGCCGGTCACTGAATGCAGGCAGTGGGCAAGTGGGGGCAGAGTTTCGGCAAGCGAGGCTTGGGGGTGCAGGCAGGAGGGGTTCCGCCGGATTCCCAGATGGAATAGGGCACCCACACCATGCCTAGATGGAAATACGATTGAATTAAGTGCTTGCTCAGCCTCTGACCCCAAATGCCCATCCAGAATGGGGTGTTACCTTCCCTTTAGCTGAAAATGGTCCAGATTTAAGTGTGAGCAACTGGGCTAATGGAAGTGGACCTCCCTGCCCGCTCCTTCCTCTGACAGCCCCTCCAGCCCCCTGAGAATGTTTCACAGAGAGTCAGCAAACCCTGCTGAAGGGGTGAGATGTGGGCGGAGGCAGGGAGATGTCCAAAAATTGGCAGAGGAACCTTTTCCTTCGCCAAAGGCAGATCCTGGATTGAGCCTGAGATATGGTTTCTAGTTTCTGATTGTCATCACAGGTGTCCTCCTGCAACTCACTTCCATGTCTGGAAATGCAGAATGGAAGTTTTAATTATGCTTACTGGGTTCGGAGAGCACTGTACACTTCATCATGCAAATTAGCAGATTTCTGTTTCCATTGCTATCAGATATTCTGATAATATCTGATACAAGAGACATGCAAGAGAGACATGCAACAAGAGAAAGAACAAGAGACATGCAAGAGAGAGAAGGCACTCTGCTGCTGGAGCAGAATGATGGAAAAGCATACCCAATCACCTTATTTTGGCCCCATTTGGGTGTGCCTTCTCTTGAGGACTTTTTATCATAAGATGTGCTCATGTGTTAGATGATAGGCCACGTTCCTATTACTTGGATTGGACAAACCCTTCACACACTGGAAGAACACCTTTACTGCTAAGTGCTTACTCTTTACGGTCCTTTGCAGGTGGGCAAAAAGGTACAACCACTGACGTTTATTGCACCAGGTGTTGGCCACTATACTAGTTCCATCCTAACCATCCACAATGCAGACCTGGAGGATGCAGGGCTGTACATCTGTGAGGCCACTGACACCTATCACGGGCAAAAAGAAAGGCAAAACATCTCCATCAGAGTGATTGGTACGTTTGCCAAAAGCTTTTGTTTGTCATCAACCTGACATGTTCAAACTCTAGGGCTTCCTGAAACAGCAAAGGGTAACCATGGCTTCCTACTCTTCTGGGAACTGAAGACAACTAGGGTGTTTCCACGCCAGAGTCTTTTGGTGCAGCTGATTGCTTTTCTGCAATCAGTTAATTGCTTTTCTGCAGTTAGCTAAAAGCTGAATTAAAACGTGGGTTCCATGTAGTATTTAATATAGTACTATATTAACTGGCAAAGCTGTTCCCAGTGTCCAAGATCCTTCTTCAACACTGACTTACAAGTAAGTTCTATTTAGCAAAGGTCCCAGGCAGCAACTTCAAATGAAAGTTTATTGCTTGCAGGTTCAGCCCATTTTATTGCTCACTTCCTATTGATCCAGGCTGGGAAATTAGTGGTTAATTCCCCTTGAACAGCTTTTCTATGAATTTACCCATATCAGTTTCTGTTCTGTGCTTCTCATTAATTGTTTCGTTTTTGTTTTAATTTACCTAGATGGTTACTGACCTGCCCCCATTTTTGAGCATTGCTTATTTTACTGGACGATCACCCAAGTGTCTCAAAACCATTACCGAAGGACCTTTGTTAGGATTTAGGAGCAAAGGTGATATCTTGAACTACAAAATCCAGATCACAGCCCTCCTCAGTTGGGATCGTCATGTTCAGTTTGAGGTTCTTTCCTTAAAGAAAACAGTTATATGTTAAAAGGGCTAATGGAGCAGTGCCGGCTCCAGGTCTCCGGGGGCCCTTGAGCAAGACAGCCTCAGGGACCCTCCCTTCTCACCGCCATTGTCACCGGCTGCTGTTGTTCCCCATCCTCTTTCTTAATATTGCTACCACTTGCTTGCTTGACAGGCAGACAGACAATGAGCAAGTAGGCCGTGGCATCTGCTGCTGCTCCTTCTCACCACCGCCAGAGCAAGAAGCAGGTGAACAAGCAGGTTGCAAGAGTGAAGAGGAGGCGCTTTTGTCAGGGGGTGGGCCTCCAGCATGTGCCCAACTATGCCTACCCAGTTAGGGTGACCACTGGGCAGATGTCCACTTTTCTCTCAGTATTTTAAGGGCTGCCTGGAAAAGTCCGCATTCAAAATTCCCAGTACTGGACAAAAAGGACACCGGCTGCTCGCTTTTTTAAAAACGTAATTAGCAGCCAAAGGCACGGTGCTGCAGCAGAGCTGCACAGTGCAACTTTAAATGCCTCTGTGTAGGGAAGGAAGGGAAATGGCATCATTTGCATTTCCTTTACAGGGTGATGATTGTACAGAAAAAAAGATGGCGGCCCCTGTGGGCATACTATAGAAGCAGCCATTTCTTTCTCCATACAATTGCCCCCTAAAGGAAATGCAAAGCACGTCATTTCCTTTCCCTCCCTCCCCGGAGGCCTTTGAAGTTTCCATTTGCACTGTGCAACAGGCAGCTCACCTCAGCTGCTGTAATGCCTTGACTTTAGCTGCCATAATTATTTACATTAAAAAGAGACAGACAGACAGACAGACAGACGGGGATGGATAGATTGGCCACCCACCCACTTTATGCCCTCGTCTCATAGTACGAATCCCAGTCAGGCCACTAGAAGGGAATTGCAATGCAGACCCTATTTATCATGACTGGAATTTGATTTTAGGAGGGGATAATGAGGTGAATGATTGAAGTGTATGGGGTTAATTTATTGAAGGAAAATTTTGGAGCAGGATCTGGATCATCTGGGGGATGATTAATTGAATAAGGATGCAATCCTATGCTTGTTTAGACAGGAAAAAAGTCCTACAATTCCTAGCATCCCTCCAGCCAGGGATGCTGGCTGAGGCATGCTGAGAATTGTAGGACTTTTATTCTGCCTAAACATACATAGGATTGCACCCTAAGATACTGATTTGGGTGATCTGGGTGGGATTCAAATTAATTTAAGAATGGGGGGGTTGATTGGGTTGAGAAACTAATTGGTTGGTCTGCTGTGAAATTTAAATTTTAGTAATTTCCAAATTTACATATAAATTAGCATATACAAATTACATGCAAACTGGACTCTTTTTTAGTGCTGCATGCTCTCTTTTTGGGCAATGCCTACCTGGCTACGCTACCTACCTTTGACGCCAGCCCTGCTTACAAGGGCTAAGATCGGAACAGGATCCTAGCTGTATTCCTGTTCTTTCAGCCACTTCTCCCTGTCAGCATCCATAAAAGTCAAGCTTTCCTTTGCCGCCACCACCACCCCACACTCCACAAAGATGGATGGCAAATCCAAGGAGGGTTGCTCCGCCTCCCTGTGACTTTTATTTCCACTTTTTCTTACCCAGAGCATGGCTTTGTGACCTTCCACACTGCTTTCAATGACACCGTGTTTGCTGAACTTCACAAAAGCCACATCTTCCATGTGCAGATTGAGGCCTATCCAAGCCCAGCCATCATCTGGCTTCAGGATGGCCAGCCCCTGACTTCAGAGAGCAACAGTGAATTTGCCATCAGCAACAAAAATTCTTCAGAAACCAGGTAAATGGTCTGAAATCAGCCAAGCTAAAGCCTGTTTAAAAGTACAGCCAGCATATAAAATAAAATAAATGTTTTCCACCACCCCAGCATTTTTCTTTTCCATCTCTCTCAGGATTAAGCAAGTTATCATTTTTAATTTACATATTTCATGCAAAGGTTTTATTTTGCATTTCTCTGCCTCCATCCCCAGTGGAAAGGAAAAGCAACCTTAGCCTACTGGATATTAGAGAAATTATCACCAGAGAGCCCCATATCTGGCTTCAGAACAAACTGCTTCATAGTCTCAGCATACATTCTGGGCTGAATTAAACCAAACTACATGGTACACTCTGAGCTTTTCTAGACGAGGCTGTTAATCTGCTGTATCTACTTCTGGTTTCATCGCAGAATTGAGATCTGAGCACTACAAATTAGCACAATTACACAAGTAGAAAAAGCATTTTCTTTTGCTTTCACAAATAATACCACATTTTCCCTGCTCTAAAATAACTCACCAAAAGTGCTGTTTAAAAACAGAAGTGAAACTGGATGGTCACAATGTTGTCTAAAGAACCTGTAAACCACTGTGAGTAGGGAATGATGAGTGCACAATAAATGTTTCGTGTAGAAAAGCTCTTTGAGATTTTTACTGATTATTATTATACCAAATGCAACCATGGGTGGGGCTGCTAATTTGATTGGGGAAGTTGCACAAAGTTAAGAGAGTTTAACTCTTTCTCCCATGCCAATTTCTCGATCAAAGTCAAGATCAAAGTTTCTCCAGGTGTGGGAAGAAATACAAGAATGAATGGGCTCTAAGGTAAACATGACGGAGATGGGCACATGTTTCTTTTCATATGTTTGCCTCATTCCCAGAAAATGTGGCCCAGTCTTTAAACGTTAAAAGAAGCCCACTGGAGAGAGGTATGACACCCTCTCCACCTCTTCTGCATTAATTGCTCTCTGTGCATTGCTCAAGCCACTTCCTCTGTTCTTGACTCTTGATATCAGAACTGAGCTGGGAATCGTTTGATTGAAGGAAATATATTTCTCTCTGTGGGTATAAACATTTTCCCTTTGAATGCGACAAGTTTTGTGCTCCTTCTGCCTGAGCTGATCTTCTTTTCCAGCATCTTAATTTCTCTAAGGTGCTCTTTCCTCCAGGTATCAAACGACTTTAACCCTCGTAAGGGTGAAACAGAGCGAGGGAGGTTTATATACTGTCCGAGCATCCCATGAAGATGACTCAAAGGAGCTCTCATTTTACTTACAGATTAATGGTGAGCATTTCTCTCTGCAAAATTTATCTTGCACTAAATCTATCTGCATTTAGATTGGGCCCATACCATTTGTAGACAATGGCACCTCAAAAATCCAGGGCAGGGTATAGAGAGATGTGAATCAGCTCACCAAAGTTTTCCAGATTCCATCTCAGAGCTTGTTCCAACTTGAGTCTGTATCAGATTGTGAGCTTTGATTTTTTTCTTTTCACATGAAATATTTGTGCGTGTTTTCATGTGCATTTTTCCAAATGTACACTTCAATTGTGCACATCGTTGAAAGTACACATTCTTTTCCCATTGATTCAAGTGTATTTGTGGTGCATTTTTCAAAAGTATGGATTTTTTCAAGTGCGTTTTTAAAACGTATACATGTTGTCTAACACATTTTGGGGGGTCCATGAATCACGTTGCATGCTCGGAAATCTACAGACTTTGACCACAGATAGCATGTGAGTCTGTGTTTGGTCCAGAAGGTGCAAACTAAGTAAACCTTGATCAAAAACAAACTGAAACACATTCCTCATACATCCCTAGCAGGGCACAAGTGTCCCCCACTACGAAGGGGATTGCCCCTACACTTTCACTTCTCTACCACTGAACAAATGAGCCAAAACAGATGCTATGCAGATCAGAGGTGGGCAGACTTCAGGCATCAAATCTACTGGGTATGTTACTAGAACTCGAAGATCCACCAACCAGGTGAAGATCAGATGACTCTTGAGCACCTTCTGAGCCTAGAAAGTTATTTTTAGTTTCAGAACTGAGCATGCAGTCTTTTCACACAAGTGCACCCCTGGTTACGCCAAACTCTCTTTATTTCAGCTGCCTAATTTGGGTGGAAAAAGTCATTTTGTTGCTATTATTAAACAATTGGGAGTTAGAAACCCTTGCTGATCTAGTGCAAATCACCCAGAATCTTCCAGAAGATCCTGATCAATGTTGTATTTACCCTTAATGTAGACCGTGGTTAGATGCCTGACCATGTGGACATTACATCCATGCTCAGTCATGTTTTAATGCATTTATCACATGCCCATTCGTATGGAGTTCTAGCATGTCTATGACTGGCAGTCCAGATAGGCATGGCACTAGTGTTGCACATGAAAGGGCCAGTCCACGTGGCAAATGCATTTAAACATGAAAGGGTGTGCATCTTGGAACTTTTACACAGGTGAGTCTTTTACCTATGGCCTGTGTCAATTTCGTGTGTGTGTGTGTGTCTCCTTGGGAAGACCATAAGAATTGCTTTGCTAGATCAAACCAAAGGTCCAATGAGTCCATCACTCTGTCTCAAAGAATGGCCTGGTCAGACAGATGTCTGGGAAGCTCACAAACTGAGCAAGGGAGGAATAGCCATCTCCTTGTTTCCCCAAACGTTTGACAATCCAAGATATGCATCTCTTGAAGATGGAAGTTCCTTTTGTAGCCATCATAGCTAACAGCTATTAATAGAGGTATCCCCCATTAATTTGTATATAATCCCTTTAAAAAGCCATGTAAGCTTGTAACTGTCACATATCTTATGTTAATTACATAAATTAATTGTGCATTACATGAACAAGTACTTCCTCTTGTTTGTCCTGATATAGACAGTGATTGTTATCTGAGATACCCCAAGTTCGAGTGTCCTTACAGCAAGAGAGAGAGCATGTTGTCTGCTCATTCTCTCCATACTGATCATAATATTTAAAACTATCATTTTTCCTTTCAGTTGTCTTGTTTCTTCCTAACATCTGTTAAATTAATGTTGACTAACACACACACCATCTTAATCAATATCCCATCAGTTCTCCGATATTCTTTTGAGATGGGGAAATCAGTGCACAATATTCTGTGTACACACCATTATGTAAATATATTTGGTCTCACTGACTATCAACTCAGTCCAATCCCTGGCTTACACCACCTTGTAGGGAGGGGTTTATAGGAAACAAAGAGCTTTTCTAGGCAAGGCTGTTAACCTGCTGTATCTACTTCTGGTTTTGACACAGAATTGAGATTGGATCTCTACTCAAAGAGGTTTTCCTTTCCTGCCTTTCCATACTTTCCAGTACATAACCTCTAGGCAGCGCTGTGGTATTGTGGAATAATGCCATTGCAGTAGTAGGGGCTTGTGCTTTTTTCCGGAATGAAAAAAACACACCTGGATTTCCTCCCTCCAAAAAAACCCTGCAAAAGAGCTCTTCAAAAACAGAAGTGAAAGTGCAAGGTCATGACATCATCTAAAGCACCATAAATGACTGTGAGTGAGGAATGATGAGCGCACAATAAAAGCCTCATGTACAAAAGCCCATTGTCTTCTTGCACTAGCAGCCCCTGAAGAAATGCTGACATCAAGAATCTATTCCAGCATAGCATCACTCTGGTTATAATGACAGAGTGGTGTTATACTGGTAGAATCCTGAAACTGGTGCAGGGGCAAAAATGGATGGCAGGAGAGAGGATCAGGAATCAGGTCTGATCCTGCGTTCCCATGTTATGGTGACAAAAGACGTGGTGTAAGTCACTCCAATTGGACTCAACAGAGAGCCGAAACCTTTACAGGTACTTCACCTCAGGACTCCAGAGACAAACACCCAACAAGAAACTCTTCACTCCTGGAACAGGGGGTGCAAGGACAAAATACACCATCACACAGGTAAGCAAGTCCATGCCTCAACGTATGCATTTTGCAAATCTCTCCCACATCCCCTCTCCACCTCACAATATGGGAAACTGCGTAGTGGCTAAACAACCCTTCCTCAGCAGGTCGTAGAAATCTGTTCCACGTAGGGGACGCCGCACATGTATGAATTGGGAGAAAGAGTGGGGGGCTGTTGGCATGGACCGCCACCACATGCTGGTGAAGGCGGTAGAAAGCACAGCCATCTCTGTTGGGGAAAACCAAGCATTCCACTTCACCCACTGCTACTCACAACCCCCACCGCTTTTCTTTCTATATACAATCAGGTTCTTGACAGACACATGGAGAAGAACAAACAATAACTGCAGTCAGCGTTCTGTTGCAATTCCCTACATGGGGTAGATGAGTACTGTGTCCCCAACTGCATGTATCTATCACTACCAAGAGAATCTTCAGCTGAAGGTGCCGGGGAGGTGTAATAGAAGGCCTGAGGCACAGGAACTGGAAGAACCCCTGAGTGGAAGCATTCTCCATCCTTCCCTCACTCACTGCCATCTTACGGGCCCAGGACTATTCGTCACAATACAGGTGTTGACCATCACCCACCCCTGTGCCTGTCTCCTTTCCAGGCAGCCCTCCAAAAGATGTCGCCGCTAGGACCGTTACCAGCCCAATGCGGACCACAGTCAAGGCCTGCAACAAGACCAGTGACAACGACCACTGTGAATTCACTTCTTCCTGTGTGGGGTTGTCAGCATTTGTTCTCGCACTGCTCTTCTAGTTGCGCAAACTTTGGCATGGGATATGCAGTAGTGGCAAAAGCTGCCCCTGGTGCTCTGCTATCTGTCATGCAGCTTTCAAAGGTGCAGGGAGCTGTGCTGGAGCAAGAAGATTTGGGAAACCCTATTCACCCATCTTGCTTTAAGAACTTACTCTACCGCTGATGCTGTCCAATAAAAGCATTGCTTGTTTTACAACTGTTTCTGTGTGGTGATGACCCCCCCCCCCGGCCCCTTTTTACTCACCTTCAGCATAGAGCTCTTAATGGAAGCATTCACCACTACCTTCCAGAGCTCAGCCTCTTCATTTTGTCCAGCCTCTCCCTAGTTATTCTTGATAAATCATGCAGTTGGGCTGTGTGTGTGTGTGTGTGTGTGTGTGTGTGAGAGAGAGAGAGAGAGAGAGAGAGAGAGAGAGAAGGCGGGTGGGGGGAGAAAGAGAGATCACCTTTTTGATTCGTAAGGTGGGGAGATAAGGGATTCAAAGCACCATTTGCAAGACCCCTGGAGTATGTCTGTTGGTGGACTCATGCTGATTGTACCACAGTGGTTCACACTGATCAAGATGCTGTGGCATCTTTCTGTCCACCATTTTTGTGTCCTGTATGTGCAGTGTTGTGGGGAGACCTCATAGAAGCATTCTGCCATTGCCAAGCATGAATTGGTTCCTTGATACATGGCTACGGTGTGAGGTGCCATTGGTACAGCATGCCCTGACTCATGGGTGTCTGCAGTGTTGCCATGAATGCTGTGGAAGCGCTCATTTCTGTTGCCATGCTGTACCCATCACATGCTTTCTGTTGTTTAAAGTGATTAACATTGTGCCGTAGACTGTACTGCTAGCAGTACACAGGATCACGGCGGCAGTATGATGGTGCTTCACCAATATTTGCAGCCCATAGAGCTTGGGTTTGCTCTGTAACTGATCGACTGGCTCACTCAAGTATCAGAATCGCTAGGGTACTTCTCAGTGAGCTTGAGCCCTGAAATTAATGCACAGGTAGCCCAAGGCACCCTGACTATTAACAAAATCTGCAAATGGGACATTTTATACACTTAACCATCAAAAAGGGGGTCTTAAATTTATTTATTTATATCCCACCCTTCCTTGCAAGGAACCCAAGGTGGCTAACAACCCATATAAAAACAATACAATACATGAACACTGTTGAAATAATAACTCTAAAATTACATATAGACAATAGAAATGCAGTAAAACCATCACTACACCAGAAAACAGACAAAACTCCTGCCTGTACCCCTAAAACCATGTACAAATAAATACATCTTTAAATTAGACTACTGTGTTTCTGTTTCATTTTACATGAATAAGTTAAATGGCACCATTTGTAATATAAACCCTTCAGGGACCCCACTGCCTGCTTCCCCCCATTGTGAAAACGGTTTATTCCCGCCACCTTCTTCCTGTCTTTCTTTAACCAGTCACGTGTTGTGTTCTTTCTTCCAATATAACCAGTCCGAGCTAAAGTGACTGATCTGAGAGAAAACAGCAATGCCAGCAGTGGGGAGCAAACAGTGACGTGCACCACCGAAGGAATGCCCCAGCCAGAGGTTACCTGGTATACCTGTAATGATGCCAAATGGTAAGGAGATCATTTTCGCAGGGCATATTCGGCACCTTTGTGCTTGGAGCTCTGAGTAACAAAGGGTGGACTTCAAGAAATTGGCATGGGATTCTCTGCGTGTAAATCTCACTAAACTGTATTACACAGAGGGTGGATTCAAATCACCGTGGTACTCATGAGAGGTTTGCAATGATCACATGACAAGTGGGATCTGCAGCAAAATGTTCTCACTTCCGAAGAGGAGTACTGCTGTCCAGGGTGCCAGCACCAGCAGGCCATTCCACTATCTTCGTGCAGTTTTCCAGGTTTTTTTAAATGGACAGTCACATTTCATTGGGTCCTCAGTTTGAGAGGGGGCTTCTACACCCTTTATATCTGTGTTTCTTTTTAAATAGCAGCCGCGGTGGGGGGAGGGAGCTGATCAATCATGGTGCGTGCTCCACAGTCCTGAAGATTCCCTCCCTCCCCAAAGTTGCCATTTGCTTCGAAGAATTTTTCACTTACTCACCCACCACTTTGGGAGCATATTCAGTGGCATGCAGCACCATCATCTCACACATGACCAGTTCACTCCAAATATATTTTGAATCTGAATTCAGGGTTTAGGCCTCCAGGGTTTATTTTCATTTCAGCAGCTATATCCTGCCTGTCTGCCTTCCATTACAGAATATCAAGTGGCACACATGGGCTTCCCAGGTGGTCTCCCATCCAAGCATGGACCAGATCCAGACCTGCGTAGCTTCAGCAAGGTTGCTGCCTCACATGCTTTCAGGCCATCCCCTGGGTTGCATCATTGGGCCTAACAGTAGGATAAGATTAGAGCCTAAGCATGCAGTCCTATACACAATAATTTGCAAGTAAGCCTTATTGAATTAAGTGGGACTCATTTCTGAGTAATCAGGCATAGGGTTGGGCTGCAGACAGTACAGATGGAGCACAAATGACTCAAACATCTGCAGATGCTGCTTAAACAGGGCTGTCTTCCATTGGTCCCAAAACAGGTGTAATAAGGATGCCACCAGGCTCCTGGGGAATACCTCTGAAGAGATGAGTCTGCAAACCAACGCCACATATCGAGAAGACCTGAAGATTTACATTGTGACAAGCCAGCTCCACCTCCACAGAGTAAATGAGCCGGTCTTCCTAAGCTGTGCCACTCAAAATCTCTTGGGCGCAGATTCTCTGAGCATCACCCTAGTCCCTCACAGTGAGTCCCACAGTGCATGTCTTGCATAATATTTGTGTGCATGTGCATGTCGTGTTTCTTTTCACACCAGCATTGTAGAAATGGTGCCATGTCTTAGGGATGTACGAAAATCACTTTCCTGTTTGCGGATTATGCTGATGGTGGTGGGGGGGGAGGTGCTCCGTCCCTCCCCCCAGAATCCTGGACAGGGGGGAGGCGCTCCGTTCCTCCCCCCCCCAGAATCCTCCTTGGCCGGCTGTGCTCCACGGCAGCTCCGCAGAGCAGCCGGCCAGGCCCAGCCAGGCCAGAGCTGTCCGCAGCCGGATTTCCAGCCGCGGAGGGCTCTGGGGGGAAAAAAAAGGCATACGCAAATGGCGGCGGCTATGGCCGCCGCCATTTGCGTTCCTTATTTTTAACATCTTAATCTACGTAAATATTTACATAGACTAAGACAGCGAAAATAAGGGGAACGCAAATAGCGTAGTGGACGCTATTTGCGTTGCCCTTATTTTCGCCATCTTAGTCTACATAATTATTTACATAGACTAAGATGGCCCAAAATAAGGAACGCAAATGGCGGTGGCCGTAGCCGCCGCCATTTGCGTACACCATTTTTTTTTTGTACCCAGTCATTTTAGGCTACGTAAAAACTTACATAGCCTATTACATCGGTGTGAAAAAACAACAAAAAAACCTGCAAATGGCGGCGGCCAGTCGGAAGACCAGCAGCCAGAGCTGCCGCCGCCCGGAAGATCCGCCCCGGGTAAGTCTCGTCCCGGGGGGATCTGCGGGGGGGTGGGGGGGTGGCAGGCCGTTCCACCACAGATTTCGGGGGGCCGAACGCACTGGCATTCGGCCTCCCCGAGATCCGTGGCGGAATTCTCTGCTGTCCCTACCATGTCTACAATCTGCCCGCTGTGCCTCATCTGCAACTGTAAATACACTAACGGCGCAATGCTATGGGGACAGGCGGCTGCCTCTGAACTGGGAGACAACCACCTATTCAATGCAGGGCAGGAGAAGCATGGAGGAGATTGTTTATCCCTGCAATTGTGGCTAGACAGCCGATTTCGGCTCTCTAGCCGTGGGAAGGTGGAGCGGGGGAGGAGGCTGCCAGACGACACATAGGATGTGTCGTACCAGCATTTCTGCCTTCTCAACCCCGGAACGTCCCCTGGAATGCCCCATTTTCGCCACTCCGCACTCCTCTTCTGAGTACAGAGCGCGGGGCCATTCCGAGCTGCCTGCGAGGCAGCATGGGAGGGGGAAGGTCAGTCCCCAGAAACCCACATATCAGGATCAGAAGTCCCATAGTGGTTAGAGGCATCATCATAGCAAACACAAAAGTAGAGTTCCAAAATCAGATGACATTAAACTGAAAGAGAAAACTGAACAGAGTAATATTTATGTAAGAAATGCACAGCTTGACTTCTACAAGTCCAGTACGTCGCAAACAACCCATAATCTGCATCAGATCCCAAGCCTGCTACAAAGCTTGTCATTTTCATTCCTTTTCACTGAAGATACCCTCTGTGTGCCCCAAACTATAAAAGGTTTGGGAAAAGCAAGGGGGACCAGAGAAGTTGATCTTTAAAAATGTTTCTCCTTTCCACTGATTATTCATAAAAACATAGGAAGTTGCTGTGATGTTCCTGCCCCGGGTTATACCTCCTTCAGCTTCCACCTGTTGAAACGGAAAAATCCTTCAGGACACCTGCCTTCACTTTGGTCAGTTGTCCTCACTGACACACCAAGCTTCAGCCCCATTTACTCTCTGGGTTAAAGAGACACCCCATATGCCTAATTGGTTCCTCTACCCAATACAGGAGAAGTAACAAGGAAATAGGTTTTCTAATGGTAGCACAATAAGATAAACCAACATGTGGGATTTTGTATTAAAAACAAACAAATACAATTTATTAAACACAAATATATATATATATATATATATATATATATATATATCAATCACACGCACGCACGCACGCACACACACACACTTATTAATCAAAATCTATACTTGGTCCTAACTTACCTACTCTACCCCTTCTAAATCTTATCCCCCAAATCCCACTCACTACATGGAACTTCTTCAGTCCCTAAGACCTTGTCTGACTCCTAACTGTCAGTTCACTCTTCATATTCAATCATCAAAAAACCTGCCAGTTAGTAAAGACATGGGTTGACTCACAGAATAAAGGTGTGAGTCACCTCACATTAGGATTCCTCTAGCAATACAGTAAGGCTCAGATGGTTCATAAGGCAATATAGGACCAGGACAATGTGGAGCATCTTTGCTGGTCCCAGGCACTCCATCCTCCCAATCTGGATTTGGGACTGAAAGACCCAGGAAAAGTGTGGGCGCATGGAGGGTACGTTGTAAGCAATGGGAGTGCAGACCAGTAAACTTGTAAGAACTAAGGACTGGACTGCTCAGGAGAAAGTATAGGCATCCCTTTGTATGTAATGATGATAATGATGATTATATCCCTTGGAAGCCAGCAGGAATCTTTTGCAACCCCACCCCACTTCACACATACACAAAAACACCCCAAACCATAACATCACAGATAATTATCATAATTAAAATAGCACGTGATATTCTCAGAATCACACAGAAAAGCAGCCTTTGGAACACAGGAACACGTTCACACCCCTGCCTCACCAATCCATGGTGTAAAATTGTTTGCCAACCGTGATTAAAAAATAATAGTATTCTGAGCATGTGTAGTTTTACACTTCAAACTCACTTAAATTATATCACAACTATGACTGCAGAAATAAAATGGAGTTTGCTTCTGCTGTCCTGATGCTGAATACATTTACTTCAGAATCAGCACCATTTTCTTGTAGAAAAAGATATTCTATTTCAAAAATAAAATGTTTATTTTTAAAAAATTGTCCATTCGTATACATTTTTATTTTTTTTATCCTGTAAGTTCTACCCTTATAAGTTCTACCCTTAAAGGTGCCTAAAAATTCCATTCCAGCAGGCTGTGCAAAGGAGATGAGAGTGAGAAGCAGCACCATTCCTAGGGATGTCAGAGAATTCTGCCATGGATCTCTGGAACTCCGTGGCGGAACGGCCTGCCGCCCCCCCCACGGATCCCCCCCAGGACGAGACTCTCCTGGGGTGGATCTTCTGGGCGGCAGTGGCTCTGGCGGCAGCTGCGGCAGCTGCGGCGGCTGCGGCGGCCGGTCTTCCGACAGGCTGCCGCCGCCGCCATTTCCATTCTTGTAAAAGAAAAAGAAAAAGAAAGAAAAAGAAAGACGTGATAGGCTACGTAAAGATTTATGTAGCCTATCATGACTAGGTTTTTAAAAAAACAATGACGTGATAGGCTACGTAAATCTTTACGTAGCCTATCATGACTGGGTGGGTTAAAAAACAACAACTGCGTACGCAAATGGCGGCGGCTACGGCCGCCGCCATTTGTGTTCCTTATTTTTGCCCTCTTAATCTACGTAAATATTTACGTAGACTATGACGGCGAAAATCAAGGGGAACGCAAATAGCGTAGCGGGCGCTATTTGCGTCCCTTTTTGATTCCCCGTTTTAGCCTACGTAAATATTTACGTAGGCTAAAACGGGGAATCAAAAAGGGACACAAATAGCGCCCGCTACGCTATTTGCGTTCCCCTTGATTTTCGCCGTCATAGTCTACGTAAATATTTACATAGATTAAGAGGGCAAAAATAAGGAACGCAAATGGCGGTGGCCGTAGCCGCTGCCATTTGCGTACGTGGGGGGGTTTGTTTTTTGTTTTACCCAGAGCCCTCCGCAGCCAGAAATCCGGCTGTGGACGGCTCTGGCCTGGCCTGGCCGGCTGCTCCGCGGAGCTGCCGCGGAGCACAGCCAGCCCTAGAGGATTCCGGGGAGAGGGACGGAATGCCCCCCCCCCCCCCATCAACATAATCCGCGAACAGGTAAGTGACTTTCGTACATCCCTGAATTTCCTACTGAAAGGCTGGCTGGGGAATGCTGGGAGTTGTAGAACTTATTTCTGCCTAGGATTACATCTTATTTTTTCCCCTTATCCCTCCCTATTCTTTTTTCCTTGTGTATCATGTCTTTTTAGATTGTAAGCCGGCAGGCAGGAATTGTCTTCACTTACTGTTTATTTGAGTTCAACGTGCACGTGTTTTGTGGGGTTGTAAACTTGACTTGTCCAAAGCCTTTATAGCATGTCTGATCTGATGATCCTCCTTTTGCATTGTGTTCTTGTATGCACCATGCAATGTGTATTGAGAAACTGCAATGCCACATGGCTTCTCCATCTTGGCTCTGTGTTTCCTCCTACCTCCCAATCCCCTTTCCTTTTGTATTATGTCTTTTAGAATGTAAGCCTGTGGACGGGGGCTGTCTTATTTCCTATCTTTGTAAGTCACCTTGGGAGACTTTTGAGCTACAAGGCAGAATAAAATGCAATAAATAAATAGGCTTGCGTACTATTTCAATCTGTATCTCTCACTCAAAAGTGGTTTTGAAAAAGTGACTGGCAGTGTGGAAGCTTCTGTGATTAAAAAAAAAACAATGAAAATTTCTGAGTGCATGATACGACATACTTCGGATTCTGTTGTACAAAGAATCCTGTGTAATTGGGAAGTTTGCACTTTTCTTTTTGTTTGAGTCCACAAAAATTGCCCTGAGAAGATGTGAAATTACTGTCCTTATACAGTATTTGCCTGACTTGAACCAGAAAGTCATGGGTCGGGGGCGAGGGGTAAACACACTTTAAGAGTGTGTTGAAACATCAGTGCCTTGCAGCATTTTCCCATCCCCTCAGCCAAGTCGATTCCTTTCCTAATTATGCATTGGCATACGTGAAATGTGCCTTTTTTCATAGCAGCTGCACACTGGGTTGACATTGTCATCAAACTGTCAGCCATAAGCCCAAGATCTCTGCCTTAGTCAGTCACGAGCATACAAGTGAAATTGGGATCCCCCACCCTCCACCCCAATGTGGATCACGTTACACTTGCTTACATAGAACAGCATTTGCCATTTTGATGTCCATTTCTTCACTATGGAGTGACCCTTCTGGTGCTCTTCACAATCCCTCTTTGTTTTAACTACCCTAAATAATTTGGCTTAGTCAGCAAACTTGGCCATCTTGCTGCATAGTCCTAGCTCCAGATCATTCATTATTATTACTATTACTTCATTACAACTATTACTACATTTGTTATTATTACATTTATATCCTGCCCTTTTTCCTCTTGCAAGTAACCCAAGGCAGCTTGCATGGGCCTCCTCTGCCTCCATTTCATCCTCACCACAACCGTGTGAGGTACGTTAGGCTCAGAGTCAGTGAGTGGCCCAAAGCCACCCAGTGAGCTTCATGGCCAAGTGGGGACTAGAACCCAGATTTCCCAGGTTCCAGTCCAACACTCTAACCACTACACCACACTGTCTTTATAAAGAAGTTGAAAAGCATTGGTCCCAATACAGATCCCTGCTATCTAAAAAGCTATCTAAAAGTTAAATATGTGTGAAAATATATTTTAAAACTTAAGCAGGAAAACAGTGAATACTCTTTTAAGTTGTTGAACAAATGAAATCATGCCACATGAGAAGTCTTAAGATATCTTTTATAAAGAAAATTGAATGCAGAAGAACGTCATATACAGAAGTAAAATGTGAAACATGCAGTGATTACAAAGAAAATACACGTGTACACTATGCAAAATACATTACAGTTTAACTCTTGCTAAGGCCTATGGAAAAAAAAAAGTTGGTAGGCCCAGTTGGCCCAATGTTATCAGGCCCAAAGCACTGTTAGTAGGCCCAAGTAAGCCCAGCAGCAGTTTCAATTGCACTTGGCTGTACTTAAAACTTCCACCAATCCTAAGTAGTTAAATGCAGTGTTTGAAGCTTTCAGTTATATGGCAATATGGTCCAAACTTTTAGAGGAAGGGGGGGGGGAATTAAGCTGCCTATCCCAAGAGAGCTGAAGACCAGACTTTCGTGGACCCAGAGGAAGGTTGAACGAGAACTTTCCTGGAATCCATAGTGTAGAACACAGCAAAGTCCAGGTAGGGAAAATTAATCCAGGTAGAGAATGAAGACAATATTTCAAATTGAAAAGTCTTGTGAAGGCCATGTTTCATCAGTGAGTGTTGAAACATGGTGATGATCAGTATGAAATAGCAGGCAAAAACTACACCGAGCTGCTCAGGTGCCAGGTGCCTGGCTCAGAGAAACTGGCTTGGGGAAAGATAGCCCAGAATAGCCTCAAAGCCAAGAGAAAACATGTTCAAAAAGAGAAAAGAGGACTCTTCTTCTCCCCAAAGGAAGGCAAGAACCAATAAAGCTATCAAAACAAATCAAAATCTCCTAATACATTTCAGAGTTAAGCAAAAGGTAAAAATCAAGTAAGCCAGGTTGGAACAAAAGTGCTTCTTATCTTTTTCACAGGGCCCTGTTGCTTTCTGACAGCCCTCAATTTTCTGCCATTTGACTGGCTCTTTTCTGTACTTGATAACTGGAAAATTTGGTTCTGAATGACATGAGGGGGTGGGGGCAGAAGCCTGCAGGGACAGTTTCTCATTGTTTTAGGCAGCTGATGTTACTCTAGGCCTTATCAGGGTACATGAGAACACTCTGGGCTCGTGGAGCTGTTAGCTGCAAGGAGTAACAAGTGTAACCTTTTTTCATACTGCGCCATCGTTCCATGGCTTGAGTACAGCTTTGTCAGCATGACTACCTGCTTCTCAGACTCCAGACAGCAAAACGTTCTGCCCTCAAGGAGAGACAGGCCTGCTTATGAAGCAAAGTTTCACTCCCATTCCATATCATAGTTTCCTTCTAAGCTCTCTGTTCCCAGCACTTGAATCCAAAAAGGGACCTTAGTAACACAAATGATTAAGGGGAAAGGACAGAGCAGAGGAAGAAGGGGAACAGCTGGGAGTGCAGACCAGTAAACAGAAGCACTGGGGTCTGGTCACACTGAGGAGATTGCTTTTCTGTGTACACACACACAGAGGACCCAGAAACTCAGCTGCTTCTGCTTTTTCTCTACATGGCAGTTATTCCCCCCGTCCCCCGCCACATTCCAAGTGCCACGTAATGAAATCTCACAGGGTTTCATTATACCAATAAAAATTATTTTAAAAAATAAGTAAATTGTACTTAAAAAAAAACAAATTCCATTCCACCAACTGCAATAGAAAGGGAATAGGAAAACATATATGGTTTTCATATATAGCCTCCAGTTCTTTGGCAAATGATAGGCACAAACAGTTGCCAACATATGTTTTCAGTGCCAGCACTGTGTGACCGAGTATTTTTTATTTTTTTCTGTTAACTGCCCTTTCTCCCTCAATCTTTAGCCAATCTTCCCGAAATTTTCATGTTATGTAAAACAGACATTTCCGTCTGGCACGTGTGATTTTCAGGAAGATTGGTGAAACCCTTTCAACCCCCCTGATTTTCACTTAACATCGCAGAACCCTTTTTTGACTGATGGCCTTATCTATTGGAGCCACAACTGTGCCTCCAATAATAACCTCAAAATCCTCACACACACACACACACACGCACACACGCCCCTCCCACCTTTCACTCCCTAACACTCTATTAAACCTATCTTACTTGGGTTACATTTAACCATGCAAACATGTACATTAATATAACAAGCATATGTTACGCTTGCCCTTTACCAAATCAGGCTATTAATCCATATTGCTCAGTCCCACTCATACTGGAAATGTTGTTCCAGGCTTTCAGACCAAGGTCTTTCCCAGCCCTGCTTGGAGATGCTAGAGATTGAACCTGGGTCCGTTTGCATGCAAGGATGTGCTCTACCACTGAGGTGCAGTCCTTCCCAAACCAGAGAGGGCAGGAAATTAATCAGCAACAAACTGCAGGGCTGTATTATGTTGCTGATTCCTTTCCTGTTATTCTCTCCGGCTCTTTAAAGCTATTGTTTCCCTTCTTTGTTGTGTGACCACATGAGCATATAGTACAGGAGCTACTTTCCATGGCCCCAAAGGAGGCCTGAGATGCGAATTGAGAGATAGATGGTAATGGGTTTGGGTCCTTGGCGAAGCAGTCATGGGCTTGCTTCACAACACAGCCTAGTCTCCCATGTTTTAATGTTCTGTGCTGTGCCGCCATATGGCTGCAGAAGCTGGGCAAAAGTAGCAGAGTTTTTAGCCTACATTGAGATATTGGGATTTCGACATATGGTGGTGAATTGATCTCAGCCTGTGTATGCTGAACCGACATTTCCGCTTACTTTCAAGCTTATGTGGATTGGCCCTAAGAGGATTTAGTTTAGCCACAAGCCCCTTTTGGACACATGTGGAGGAAAGAAAACAGGATGAAAGAAAAAGCAGGAGGGGCGGACTACAGACTTGGGCAAGGCCTAAGTATGTACAATTGTGCAATGGTGGCGGGGGCGGTGGGGTATTTTATTTTATTTGTACTCTCTGCCTTTCTACCAAAAAATGCCACTCAGGGTGGTTTTCCGATCTTTCTATGAATGTGTGGAGGTCAGGCATCCCCGCTGCCCAATTTCCATGCATTTCCATATATCTGAAATGGTGTCCTGCTGTGACTATGACCAGGGATCCATGGTATGTGCCAGATATCTGAAGCTGGTTTAGTCAGGCAGATGGCATCATACTGGAGTTTGCAGGACTTCAGATAGCTCCAAGCAGACAACATGCTCTGACAAGGTCTGGAGCTCAACGGAGGCCTTTTATCCCTCCTGAGCTAGACTAACCTTCCCCAACTTGGCACCCTCCAGATGTTTTGGACTACAATTCCCATCAGCCCCAGTAAGCATGGCTGGTGGTTGGGGATGAAAGAAGTTGTAGTCCCAAACATCTGGAGGGTGCCAGCTTGGAGAAGGCTTGGTTAGACTATCCCGCCAAGGCTCCACCCCCTTTAAGAAGGAGTATGTAAGAGGTGCTGGACAAGGCCTTCTGACAGAGCCCACTTGCTTGCTGTTTCTGTTTTGAAATGCGATGAACCACTGCTAGTGTTTGTAGATTTTGTTCTATAAATTTTTGTTCTATTATCATCATCCTCCTCCTCAACATCATTATATTGTAAGCCTCTTTGGGAGCCCTTCTGGCTGAAAAATGGCTTTAAAAACTAAATTAAAATATGTTTGAGAATCCCTGGTATGATTCCACTAACATGGAAGTCTAATGATTCTGCATATACTGTTTCAGATTTGCCCTTTAAAGTGATCATCGTCTCAATTATCTTGGCCTTGCTGGTGCTCATGTGTCTTTTCCTGGTGATCCTCTTTGTGTTGTGGCGAAAGGTAAGAGTCCACTTGCCTCCTTTCTCAGTGAAAGATCTGTGAAGAGGCAGGTAGCGATCTATGATCCTTAATCTTAAACCAGTCTAAACTGAATGACTTTGGCAGTTGCTTGGCTGAGCAACTATGAAGCCTTAAGTCTTCAACTATGGGACGTTAGGCCGGAGACCATGGGGTTTCGGGGATAATAGCTGGTAGGCTGATGTTCAGCTACTATAGACTTTAGGATGTCAGCTGCTGGACATAGTCATGTAGAATAAACCCAGAATACAAACCAGAAATGATTCACAGAAAATCTACCAATGCAGAAAAGATCCCAGGACTGTGGGAGATTCTTACCAGAGCAGTCAGATACATGCAGCATATTTCCCAAATTCTAAAGCCATTGTTCCCCATTGTGATTTGTCAGGGTTTTTTTTTTTTTTAAAGAAAATGTGTGTATGTGGGGGGAAGATTTTAGAGGAAAGTGAACATTTTGAAAATTTTGACAAAATACTTCTATTTTGATACCATGAAAGTTAGCAAAGGAAGTATAGCTGCTTTGAAATCGCTACTGCATGCCATGGGGGGTGGGGGAGATAAGCCATGGGCCACAATTTAGAACAGTTATACTCACTTCTTCTTCTTCTTCTTCTTCTTATTATTATTATTATTATTTATTGCATTTCTATGCCACCCCATAGCCAAAGCTCTCTAGGCGGTTTACAGAAGTTAAAACATTAAATACAATGTAAAAAGTTTAAAAGCCATTTACAAAAAAGCGCATAAAAGTACACAGGCAATATACACAAACAACATACAACTAAAAACAACATTGAACTATCAGTCATAACTAAAGACACATCCAGGACCAATTAAAACTCATCATGTGCTGCCAAATGCTTGGGAAAAGAGGTCTTAACCTGGTGCCTAAAAGATAATAATGTTGGTACCAGGTGGACCTCATCAGGGAACTTGTTCCACAGATGAGGGGCAACCACTGAGAAGGACCTCTCCCTCGTTGTTGCCTTCCAAGCTGTTTCCCTCTGAACAACCACTGTTAGTCTATGCTGGGAAAGTTGCAGATTTAGAACACTAATTAACTAGCATTAATTAGGGTATTCATCTGCAACTTTCCCAGCATAGGCTAACCATGCTTGTTCAGAAGGAAAACAATCCGAACCCTCCCAGCACAGCCACGTGTAACTCGGCATAAACATAGCCTCAATTCTCAGACACATCCTAGGCCCTGATAAGATACTAGCCTTCATTAGCATGGAATGTGCTGAGGCCGCGCTATCGACCTTTGACTCATCTCACATGCTCAGAGGCCCACTAGCAAGGAAATTGCACTTATAATGAACCTAAGCCAAGCATTATGGATCTCTCGGCCCCTCTAAAACTACAGCTGACTTGGTTACAGGCCTGGGGCCATTACACAAGCTTCACTTGGAGGAGGGCCTTAGATGCTGAACATAGTGTACAGGTAGGTTCGTTTCAGGAGAGGTGTGCTGTCAGGTATTGCGGTCCCAAGCCATGTAGGGCTTTATAGGTTAAAACCAGCACCTTGAATTGAGCTCGGAAGCATATAGGCAACCAGTGCAAGCGGGCCAGAGTCGGTCTTATATGTTCGAACCTTCTGGTTCCTGTTAGCAGTCTGGCCACTTAAGTGTGCATAATTGTGCATTGGCAAGTGTGGATATTGTAATGCCACTGTCTTCAGTTGAGGAGGCAGCATCCCTAACAGAGAGGCTTTGTTCTATGGAGTCAGAGAATGTGTGTGGATCTGAGATGCCTCCTGCAAACCATCTGGGGACCTTCTTGCTAGGCCTCTTGGACCTGTCCCCTCTTACAGCTATGCTGCACCTGACATAACACAGTGATTTCCTAACATCTTCCTTTCCCTCTGTCCAGAAGCCTCGCTATGAAATCCGCTGGAAGGTGATTGAGTCGGTCAGCTCTGATGGACATGAATATATCTATGTGGACCCCATGCAGCTTCCTTATGACTCCAGCTGGGAAGTTCCAAGGGACAAGCTTGTGCTGGGTGAGGAGAGGAACAGGCCAAGGGAGAGGTTTAGTCAGTGGAGGCTGGTGGCTGCAATGTCAGTGGGGTGGTGATTCCGCTCCGGGTTTCACTCACAACCAGTCAGAACTCTAAAGGAGTTCTCCAAGGTGCTTTGGAGAACTCCTTTAGAGTTCTGACTAGGTCTGACTGAAACCCGGAGCGAATTCACCACCCCACTGACATTGGAGCCACCAGCCTCCACTGGGTTTAGTGCATAAACGGCTGGTGCCGCTAAGCATGTGAAGGGCAGGTCCATTCCAGTACCTCTTCTTCTATTGGATGGCCACATGTCTTGCTTGTAGCTGCTATTGCTTCTTCCAGTGCAGTCCTACGGGGGGGGGGGTAAATATTACTACACTCCCTAGCGTAGCCATCTTCTTCATGCCTCTCCCGTAGGGCTGGGAGATATATTGGTTTGGCTTGTATTTTAATACCAACTAACCAAAATGTGTACTTCCAAACTAATATGTGAACCAAAATGCAATTATGTTTTGGTTTCTGCACTGCTCCAAATTTTCCAATGCAGTTTTCCAATCAAAAAATGCATGTATACTAAAATGCGTACATAAACAGCAAAGGACTGCCATGGCAGAACTAGTCATGGTGATAGTATAAAACATTGCTTGCGGGACAACATCAGAGGTAGGTAATGAGAACACCAAAGCAGGTGTAACCCCCCCCCCCCATAAACTCACCATTGGTGAGGGAAGCCAAGGGAGGGCAGCCTGCCTCCATCTCAGACAGGGTTTTGGCTTTAAGCTGACTTCTTTGCAGAAGTAGGTTTTAGCTGGTGGTCTTTTTATTGGTGTGTTTTTCATTGCTTTGCATTTATGTTTTAATTATAACTTTGCATTTTATCATGTGTTTTGTTGTTAGCTGCCTTGAGCACTATTTGTAGGGGAAAGCTGGAATATAAATTTCACAAATAAATAAATAAATTATAAACAAGGAGGTAATGCAACAGAGATTATTCTCCTCCCACCTGAATCGTCCTCCCTCCAACCCTTCATAAACAGTATTAAACTGGCAAAGGAGTGATTAGAGGCATCTATGGCTTGGGAATCAAGATACTTGATATCTTTTATCACTGACACATGATGCTGTATTTATTTATTTATTTATTACATCTCTATGCTGCCCAATAGCCGAAGCCGTAGATAAAAGCTAGGGGAAAGAGACCATATATTGGGACCTCACCCCTGGCCCCCAATTTAGCAGCATGTCTAAATACCACAGTTCACCACAAACCGATAGGTAAGGTTGGCTATAAATATCTATAAATAAATTTTCATGGACCTGACAATTAAGGCTGAAGCAATGTTAGGAAGCACACCATCCATGAATAGCTAAGATGATGAATGAAATGAACTGTTATGGAATTTGTGATTAGCGCCCCACCTAGTGGTCCCATCTAGAATATATGTGCAATGTTATTTGGAAGAATTGCATTACGGGCACAGTAGGCTTATCACTGTCACGCAGAAACCATGGGTGTTTCCAGACAGAGGGCTCTCAGTGCTGTCACTCAAAAGGCGTTGTGCAGCTATTCCATCTTTCCCTCCGTAATGCATTTTCTGTGGTAAGGAGAAAGAAGCAGTGGGGAAACATGGAAGGGTTGCAAGTTCCAGATGACACCATCTGAACCAGCACTATCCCTAAAATTCCATGCATGAGGCAGGGCGATTGTGTGACAAAAGCCTCATCTGGGCAAGACATATAATGTCTTTCCCAGACATTATATCTCCCAGCTTTATTTCCCCAGTGGAATAACTCATGTCCAAATTTTCAAGTCAGGAGTTAAAGATTTTCCACACAGCTGTAATGTGGGCTCCTCCCATGGTTTTTAATAGCCGGCAAGTTCTAAAGTTGATGGTTATTTCTTAAGTTACTCTTGATGAGGAATATATATGCATCTCTCCACTACAGGGCGCACGCTGGGCTCTGGAGCCTTTGGGCGTGTGGTAGAAGCAATAGCCCACAGCCTGAGCCACTCACAGTCCACCATGAGGGTTGCTGTGAAAATGCTCAAGTGTGAGTCTGGAATCTTCTCTTGCCCTCACTGTGCATGTACATCAACATGTTACCCTCTCTTCCCACACCACCTGCCTTTCTAATTTATTTTGTTTCTTTGTTTTACAATATGTTTTCACCATTCACCATTATTCTGCTTGTCTGTTTAGTGATTATTGGCCTTGATCGCATGCTAAGCAAAATATTTTCAGAAAAGAAAAATTCAAGGTCAGCCACAGTAACCTTTTGTCACCTCCCAAATCCAATGTGCTGTAGAATCACTCATGTTTTATACCTGGCCTATGTGGTAAACACATTATAAACACTACCAAACACGGCCGGGGGTGGGGGTGGGGAATTGGCCAGGTGAGCTAAGTGACATCTGAATCATCCTTCAAGAATCCAGAGTGGATTTATCCATGTCTGCATCAGCACTCTGTGTTTCTTTCCACTGGTCTCCCACTGATCGTCTCTTTGGGTCTTTCTGAGGTTCACATTTTTCTGAAAGCCATGGAAGCGTCCAGGCTGCTCCTTTCATCTGGTATTTTTAAAAAGTTCTTGTTCTGTATTTAATCATTTGATGCATCCACCTTACAGCTACTGCCCGAAGCAGTGAGAAGCAGGCACTGATGTCAGAACTGAAGATCATGAGTCACCTGGGGCCTCATCTGAACATTGTCAACTTGCTTGGAGCCTGCACCAAAGGAGGTACCGGTGTCTTTCTGTTCCCTTCACCCATATCCCTGTCCCCTTATGGTTCACATAATTGAAAAATGCTCCCCCAGACAAAAAGTTCCCAATACACAGAAGACTAGCATGTCTGGGAGGTCCTAGCCTAGCTTCTTCCTGACATGCTGGTTTTCAAGACACAAGGATTCTTCTTGTTGCTGTTGTTTGGAGGAGCACTCAGTCAGGTGACCCCCACCCTTGCACTCTGAAATGGCTTATCAGCGAAGCCATTTCAGCGAAACCGGGTAACTCATAGTTGAGGCCTATGTTTGAACCCTAGGCACAGAAACCTACTTTCAGACCCCGCTGATTATCTTCTTCTCTACAGGCCCTATCTACATCATAACGGAATACTGTCGGTATGGCGACTTGGTGGACTACCTACACAGGAACAAACACACCTTCCTGCAGTACTGCAGCGAGAAAGCCAAGCAGGAAGCTGAGGTGTACGGGAATGCCCCCAGTGAGGACCGGGTGCAGAGGTGCCTGTGAAGTAACACTGCTCTTGCTTCAGTGCATGCTGCTATTATTCTGTCAGGGTCATGGCCTTCCTGGTAAACCGAAACAGAAACTTAGGGATTACCTCCTCTATGTAGACAAGATTAAATTATGGCAAATTCAGCCCAGAACTGGCTTTTCCCTGTGTTTGTGTGCTGATGTAATTTTTAGTTCTGCATATCTAAGGCTGACTTTGTTGCTGTCAGTATCAAGGGAGTCAGTGACCTGGTTCGCACGATCACAGGGTGGTTAGGAAGTGGCTTGTTAACTACCCTGCTTATGCCAGTAGCATGCCGGTGGAATTAGCATAATTATCCTTGGCAGCACATGTTATAATGTCGTGCAAACCCAACCAGGGTGGCTTGTTGCTGTGGCTAACAAGCCACCCAGAACCTATGGACTGTTGTAGGATTTGGGGGTGGCTTGTTAAACATGGCAAAAAGGTACTCCGGCCAGTTATACATGATACAGGAAGCCTTGCTGCCAAAGGCAGTTTTGTTAATCCCCCCCACCCCCAACATGCATGGTTTATTTCCCTAACCTTGATTGTGTGAACCAGGCCATTATCTAGATTCAGTACAACTTTGTCTGACTTGTTTGTTTTAGTCAAAGAAGAGTTTCTTCTATTATGGGTGATAGTTGTAATCACCCCAAGGTGAGAGGCATCTGGAACTCATTTACACATAACAAATCCACATAGGCATTCATTCTACATATGATTGAATCCTCTTACTAATTAATCAGCTACATTATGATTATCATGAACTGAATCATATCCAAAATAAAAGCAAACTGTTGATCCAATTCATAATGTATCTGGCAATGCAAGGAATACTTCAGCAAAACCATCCAGATGGTGAAGGAAGTAAGTCAAGCCACACATTGTGGGGAAAGGCAAAAACCCCCAAAACAAACAATTAAAAAAACATGGCTTGGTAACTTGCACATAAAAAAAAAACTTTCCTAATTCCAAATGGATTCTCAGGGTTAAGCAATACTGCATCCACTGGGCACCTTTTTTTGCGTTCTTGCGCATGCCCATTCCAGTCAACATCCCATGTTGTGCCAACTGCTCCAAATGAAGGGAGGAGCAAATCCAAATGACTCTAGCTGTGTGTGTGTACACACATACATACAGAGATATGTGTGTGTTATATATACTCTCTTGCTTGCTCTTGCTCTCTTAATAGTTGGATTGGATGGACCAATTTAACATCGTATCTACAATTAAAAGTATGTCCTGATTAGAGAATTTTACTAATATACTTCATTACGTTTTGAATCTGAATATGCAACCCTCCATTTTAACATGTGAGCCTCAGGTATATAAATTCTCTTACCTGCATATTTTTCTGCTCCTGAGGAGACCATTAATATGTTATCAAATCTACAAATGATAAAAATCAGTCTGAAAGATTAGATTTTTTCTGGGAATAAATGTTGCAAAGAATAATTACCATTAAGATAGGTATCTGAGAATAATATCATATCATCATCCGAAAATAACTGCACTAGCAATGATATGTTTGTGGGCAGGTTGTATTGATTTCCTTTCAGATACATATTCCCATTCTGACCTGTTTACTTTACTCCATCTCGACTGCGTGATGGAGTAAAGTGGAGTATTGCCACTTCTCCATCTGCCCCACTGCTTGGGAGAAGTTCCTTGTGGACTAAAATCATTTGCATGCTCTTCAGAGATAAAACAGCACCCCTGTTGCGCAGTCACTCATTTCTGTGTTTCAAAGCGTTGTGGTGGTGTACGTCTAACCTTGTAAAGGAGAAGCCCATCTTGTTATAGAGGTTTGACAATTCACAGCCAAATGTTCATGTTTAAGCATCTACAGATGATGATGATGATTTATTACTAGCACATCGGCCCGGCTTCGCACGGCCTTACTTTGATGTAACGAAGCCTTCAAGCAAACTTACGCAGCTGCCAGAGTTGGACACATTATGCCTGCCCTGGCCCCTAGGCAGAGCCCCTGCCATGGTGACCCCCATAGCCCTTTGAGGGAGGGTCTGTCCATTTCATTCTCCTGCGGGGGGGGGGGGTGCCTAGCAGAAAAGGAGAGGGGGCAGCTATATAAGTCCTTCCCTCAAACTACTTCCTCCTGGCTCCAAACTGTATGAACTGCAAAACTATATCCTGGTTAAGAACGTCTGCCATGTAGTGAGTGAATATGGTACTGCAGACTTCAACCTCACAGATACTTTTCGGGCGCAATCCTATGGGGATAGGTGGCCACCTCCGAACTCAGAGGCAACCGCCTATCCAATGCAGGGCAGGAGAAGCAGGGAGGGGATCGTTCCCTCTGCGCTTCTCCTGCCCTGCATTTGTGGCTAGACAGCAGATTTTGGCTGTCTAGCTGCAGGAAGGTGGAGCAGGGAAGGAGGCTGCCGGACAACACATAGGATGCGTCATACTGGCATTTCTGCCTTCCCTGCCCTGGAACGCCTTATTTTGGCCACTCTGCACTCCTCTTCCAAGCACAGAGCAGGGGCCCGTTCCATGCTGCCTGTGAGGCAACGTGGAAGGGAGTGAACGTTGGTTCCCAGAAAACCACATATCCTAGCCGCTGACTAGCAGCCATAGGAATTGGTCCCTCCAAGTAATTATAATTAATGTGTTTTCTTCGTCATCTTCTGAAGACTGTCTTGAGCGTCCCTCTCTGTCAGCCATGACTCCCTTCTTCTCCGCTCTTCCTTCTCTCCCCTTCCCGCCACATTAACTGCAAATATTCTTCTTCTGTTACCTGGCCAATGTGCTCCTTTCCTCCGCCCCTGCTGTATCTGTGGTTTTGTCCTTGCAAATCTGTAGGTTGAGTATCTGCTGGCAGATGAAATTCTTTTCACTATGCCTAAAACCATCACAGATGTAGGTAGAACAAAACCTTAGAGTTTCATAACAATCGGATGTATGGTTTTCGAGTCCATTGAGGACATACAAACAAACACTTCCTTTTATATACATAGATTTATTTCATGTCTATACCACCCCATAGCTGAAGCTCTCAGGGCAGTTTACAACAATTCATAAAAAATACAAAATGCGACATTATGATAAAAACAGACTAAAAAAATTTAATGCAGAAAACTTAAAACAGCTAAAAAACAATGCAGTAAACAATTTTTTCATAATAGATCTGTTCAAAACAGCAGACAAATATGCCCCATCATATACCATTAACTGCCTGGGAGTAGAGGGCAGCCTTATATAAGCCTCCCTTGGTGGCACTTGGAGGAAGGCCTCAGACGTCGATTATAGTGTCCGGGTACATTCAGTGCGAGAGAGGTGTTTCATCAGGTATCGCAGTCCTGAGCCGTATAAGGCTTTATAGGTTAAAACCAGCACGTTGAATTGGGTTTGGAAACATACAGGCAGCCAATGCAAGCAGGCTAGAAATTGATCTGGTTTTCTGATTCTGTCAGGCCCCACTTAAAGTACATTCTTTTAGATTACCAAGATGAAACAAAGACACATGTGTAAAGGTATGATAGTTTATTGATAGGAAATAGATGCAGAATATATATGCAAAGAAAGCTCACACCTCTCATCAGCCAATGAAGCTGTCACAGCTGAAGTGTCTGCCTGGGCCCCCAAGAAAAGCCATTCCTAGGGCCACAAGTTTCTCCAAGCTGGCCTGTGCATGTATTGCCCCTTGGAGCAAGACCAAAGTGCAAAGCCTGCGGACTGGATCTTATAAGCTTTTCTGCTATATGCCCACCTCCAGCTCATGAGCTGATAGGCAACGCCTCTCTCCCCTATTAGGAGCTAACAGGCACACGTTCAGGAGAAGGGGGGCTTCTCCCCCCAAAGGTGCTCAAAGCATTGAGGCTGGGATATTAATCACCCCTTCTTTGAGACTAGGGCCTCGATATTCCAGCTCCTGGGAGTGGGGAGCCTCCCCGCTCTTCTGTGAGAATCACAGTAGCACGCTCTTATCTTTTTCACTTTATGAGGTAATTGGCCAAAGCTTAGCAATGTACAATTGCTGACAAATGGAGCAGTACGTGCTTGGAACGAATTAAGGGCTGGTGTAAAAGGCCTGCTTACTTAACCATGAAGCTGCTAGTTAAGCCAAATTACACAGGTCTACCACTAGCATACAGAAACTCTGTGAAGTCCACTTTTTTTGCTCACTAATCTACTCACTACATGGTCTTATATGCTCAGACCTCCTGGTCCCAGTTATTAATCTGGCTGCCACATTTTGCACAAGCTGCAGTTTCTGAACAGTTTTCAAGGGCAGCCCTGTGTAAAGTGCATTGCAGTAATCTAACTTGGAGATTACCAGAGCATATACTACTGAAGCCAGGTTATCCCTGTCAAGATGGGAGAGTAGCTGGGCCGCCAGCCGAAGCTGATAGAAGGCACTCCGTGCCACTGAGGCCACCTGAGCCTCAAGTGACAGAGATGGTTGTAAGAGAACCCCCAAGCTACGAACCTGCTCCTTCAAAGGGGGTGCAACTCCATCCAGAACAGGCTGATGTTCTGTTGAACATCATTCCATCCCATGTATGCATATGCCACTGCATAAATTACTGAAAATGTGCAAGATGTCTAATATAAATGAGGCATTTGTTTGATGTGCTTCTGATATTCAGGCATTTTGATGCTGAATTTTGCATTTTGAACACCGGCCATGTATATGTGTGTAATATCCAATGTTCTATATGTAGTACCCATTATCTCATATGCTGGGATCAACACACCTAACCCAAGTTTAAGCAGGCTCTTGTATATGGCTACTTGGCCCTAGATAGGAAATTCTCTTCTGTCAAAAGATTCATTTGTGCTGCACTTTGAGCAGCTTAGGACATTGTAACCAAGCAGGGAGAGAGGGAGCACAATTGCTCTGTGCTTCCTGCTTTTTATCTGAAGCTTCTCTTCTTTGGCGTAGACCAGTCCTAATGCGGCAAACAGGTCATCTGAATAAACCTCCCTCTTTGCAGCCATACTTCTTTATCTGTGGAAAGTGATGGGGGCTACATGGACATGAGTAAGGATGAGTCGTTGGATTATGTGCCCATGTCAGACATGAAGGGTGAAATCAAGTATGTGGACATTGATTCCTCCAACTATGGTACTCCCTATGAGCTGGACAGCTATTCACCATCAGGTAAGCCTTACCTGGTAAGGGAGCTCACAGGAATGCAGTATGCATGAGTGTCCTATATCAATTTGTAAGGGTTCTATTGCCTCACCAGCCAATGTGGAGAAGTGAAGATTTTGTTTTTGTCATTATTTCATGCAGGGGTGCAAAACCTTTTCCAGGTTGGGGCTACACTGGGTTTTGAGTGACCTAACACAATCCATGTGCCAAAAGGGGTGTGTGTCCGGAGCTATTATTTTCCTTTTAGCTATTTATATTCCGTTATTTTACTTTCCCTCAAAGATTTGTTCCACCTACACTTTGCCCCTCCCCATTTTTTAATTTAATGTATTTATTCCAATTTAATATTTTCAATTGCTTTCTGATTTACATTGCTCCCCCTCCACCATCCCCTCCGAAGTAAGTGAATGCTTTCCTTTACCCCTTACTTTTGAAAAGTGTACTCCGGTCACTCTCCTGTCAGACTCAAGAGCAGCAGCAGATTCAGATGACAGGAGTCATAGAGCCCTTCCATAGAGACCGGCTCCTAGAGCTTTCCTAGAAGCAGGCAGCATTGAAACTCTGCATCATTGGAGGAGGTGGTGGTGATCAGCAGTGGAGGACGGGGGTGAGCTGCAGTGGGAAGGGGCCAACTTGTCAGTGGCAGGGTGGCAGGACCAGGGAGAAGTCAGCAGCACAGAGAAATCAGACATGGCAGGGGTGGCAGGACAGGGGAGAAATTGGCGGTGGCAGTGCTGTTAAACTGGTGGCGGTGGCAGCAGTGGGGCAGTGAAACTGGTGGTGGCAGTGGTGGGGAGGGAGGCATGGATTGTGCACCCCTGATTTAAAGGATCTACCATTGTCAGGTGAAGCAAACCTCTAAGTCTTTCCTCCTGAGATCTCTTTGCCTTACATTCTAGCATGGCAAGACCTTTATAGTGTGTGGAGTTAGATGAATGTTGTATCTGTGTGTCAGGATTTCCCTTATGACCTGGATCCCCTGAGCAACTCTTTAAGGATATTTTGCCTCCTTAAGAATCCCACCTTCCTTCTTTCCAATAACGTGGGATTTAGGCTATAGACCCGGGGTGATTAGCACTTCAAACACTGGGTTTAAACACAACAGTTTACTGGTAAATTAAAGCAAGCAAATCACAACTAAAGGTATTTACACAATAGAGCTGAGTGATATAAAAGGCCTTAAGAGAAAATAAACATTGCAAAAAGCAAGTTCCTTTACCCTAGCTATACTTAGACTTCTTCAGGCTGCTTCTTCCTGCTCCTTCTTCAGGCTCTAGTCTCCCTGACTCTGCTCTTGCTGGCTCTCTCACTCTCTTTTTATACCCTCCTTCCGCCAAACCAAAAGCACTGCCTCAAACCTGAAGAAATGAAACTTAACTGGGGAAATGAAAATGAAACTTAACCGAGGAAATAAAACTACCCCTCTCAGGGATACCCCCTCCCAATAAAGAACCCCAGGCCTCTAAGCCTGACCTTCTTTCACTTTGCCTTTGTAGGCCTGAAACCTTCACAATCTGTAACGTATCTTTAAGCGGGATGGCCATTTGTCAGGGATGCTCCAGCTGCACCCTGCAGTGCAGACCCTGCATTGAGCAGGGAGGGGGTGGGACTAGATAATCTCTGAGGTCTTTCCAACTCTATGATTTGGAAACCAAATAATAAATATTGTGTGTGTGTGTGTGTGTCTGCTCTATGTTCTCAGCTTCTGAAAAGGTGACACTGATAAATGAGTCTCCTCTCCTCAGCTACGCAGATCTTGTTGGAATTAGTTTCCAAGTGGCCAATGGAATGGAGTTCCTAGCTTCCAAAAATGTAAATATATTTGTGTATTCAGAATTATGTAATTATATCTAGGGATGACTGGCTTCAAAGGAGAAGGTGTTGTTTGTTTTGTGCTTGCTTGCGGAAAAATTAAGACACTGAAGGAGGTGGAGGAAGACAAGGGTGATTCAGTAGTTTTTCTTACAAGTGTAGACAGGACCTTTGATTCATGTGTTATTCGACACTGGTATATTGCTCTTTAGACATTAGTGCTTCTTTCTTCCTCAGAACAGGCACTATTTACCTAGTCATCCCAGTGTGTAGACCAAAGCATTCTGTGAAGCAAGAAGACGATATATTGTTGCATTATAATAAGTTATCTCTTCAAGATTTTAATGCTGCGGTTTTCAGTCCCTCATTGAAGACATCGCAGATCATTACATAGATAACATTGGAAAACTGGATAATATTTCCCAGTGGAGGCCCATGGCTCCAATTTCAGTGGGGCTGTGAATCCATTCTGGGTTTTAGTCCGAAGCAGCCAGAACTCTAAAGGAGCTATCCAAGGTGCTCAACCCTATCCCCAAGCTAGGTTCAGCATTTTGGATAGCTCCTTTAGAGTTTGTCTGGTTCTGACTGGAACCCAGAATGGATTGATGCACAGCCCCACGGAAATTGGAGCCACCAACTTCCACAGATCTTCCCTTAATCTTAATCACAGGCTGACGTTGAGATGCCATAAAAAATGCTGCTGGCGGAACTATTCCTGAAAGCAGCATTCCTCCAGGCTGATGGAGTGCCTTCCCAGTTCTGTTATAGCACCTGTCTCCAAGCTGGTGCCCTCCAGCCTTCTTGGACTACAACTCCCAGCATGCCCCAGCCAGCCATAGTGGCTAGAGCATGCTGCAGTTGTATTCCAACACAGCTAGCGGATATCAGTTTGGAGAAGGCAGTTTGGAGAAGGCTTAGCAGAGACAGCTAAGGCTATGTGATTAAAAAAACTAAAACTTCTGAATCAAGGTCACCCACATTCTGGGCCAAGAAAACCTTGATTTTGTGACTGGTGTGCATTTTGCAAATTAACAAATGTACACATATATTGCACAGCTTATTTTGGCTCCAGTCATCATGGGGGGAGGCAAAACACGGATGCAACCACAGCAATCCCACCTCCTGACCACAGCAAATACTACCCTGGTTACTTACCGGCTTCTGCAGTTTCCATACACTTTGAAGATGTTCTGTGAAACTTAGATGGCTAGAAACATACCTTTAAAAAATGAAAAGAAGGAAAGCGGAAGTTTTCATGGTTATTAATTTCATACCCAATCTGAATTTATGTGCTTGTGCTGCACAGTCATGAACTATACACAGGCTGAGCACATGGTACTGGGCTGCCTATTAGACAAGGTAAGTTAGTTTTGCAGCAGAGTTGCAAAACAGTATTTGTCGCCACAAACTAATCCAATTGCCATGTCACAGGGCCAACTTTGGGCGCAGTAAATCCCCCAGTGGTATTGCAGTGATGCCGTGTCATTCTTGATCATTGTTGAGACATCCTTTCACAGATGCTAATAACTGTGGGGAAAGGAAACATGGTAAAAGCGGTAAACATTTGAGCAGACAAAGTCACCACTAGGAGTTACCACATGGGAGGCCTGTGGTTGTTTTCCAGGATGCCTTCCACAAGGTACAGTTGTTCTGACTATGTGTCCAATACAGACACCGCAGGTGGTTATAAGCACTGCAGAATAAACATATTGTTGGAAAGAAGTTCTAGCTTAAGGCTGAATGTCTCTTATTAGGAAGTGGACATACATAAAAGAAGAGAACAAGTGAAATGGCCAGAGGATTCTGTGCAAGAAAGGTGTGATCCCTCAAGAAAAGTTCTGTCCAGCAGTGAACTCAGAAGCTCCAAAAAGCACAGAGGCTCGAGATAACATGGAGATAATTCCATAATGTTAGATTCCCAGGCTGTGTACGCTGCTCATTTCTTTGGAACCTTGGCCATAACATGTTTCCATGGCATGACATGTGAGGGAGCTCATTTCCCCTGTTTTCCTGTTCCCTGATTCCTAATTGCAACTGCTTGCCCCGTGTACCAAGCAAGGCAAAGGAGTGGTGAAAATTGTCTAGCCTAGATCTCAAGCATGGTCTAGTCCAGGGGTAGGTAATGTCATACCCGCAGCTGCCAATGTGTCCCCAGACACCTTTCTTGGCCCTCACCAAGGTGTCTGACCCTCCCACTTTTTTTAATTAACCATGTTCTTACTGGCAGCTGGGAACATCTCTAAGCATGGGGCTCAGTGACATTCTGAAATGAAGACAGCAGGTGGCTGTAGGCCAGTGCTTTCCTCTGCAGCACATCCAGCCAAGAAAAAGAAGGGGGGAAAGGAAAAGGGACTGAAAACTGTGGGTTCAGAGGAATTGTTTTGTATGTTGTGGCTCAGACCCCACCACTGTCTTGTATGCAGTTGTTCAGGCAGGTTATTTGTTCTTTGTGACTAGTTACGCCTCCTATGGCAGTCATTTTGTGTTGGTGCCCACAACAGTTTTGCAAATAGCCAGATATGCCCACAGGCCCAAAAACATTGCCTACCTTTGCTTTTAATAAAGGGCATGTTACAAAAAGTTCTTGAATGATGGCCCTCCACTTTTCGTCCCTCTTTGAAAAGGACTTCATATTTGTGGGTGTGGATATGCACATTTTTCACGCAATTTTAAACCAGCTCTAAACCAAACCTGCTTTGAGCAATAGATCACTGTGGTAGTCATTTTAAAAGTAAAACGTATGCATGTCTCCTGCAGCCGTTGCTGATTGCACATCTAGGGTCTTGTTTCAGCTTTTGTAGGGTATAGCCTGAAGCATTACAACACTCTGCAAAAGTGAAGGCTACAGCATGACAGGAGAGAAAAAAATGAATGTGTGAATACAGGCAATAGCAATTCTGCAGTAGCGCCTCCAAGTCTCTGTAAAGCCATGGTCTGAACAAAGCCTCTGCGCACTCAATTACAGCTTCACACAGACTTCTTTTGAGGCTTTGCTCTGAAGAAGCATGCTGTAGAATACAGTCAGACTTTGAGGGGGAAACGCTGACGCAAATGCACAATGGCATGTTACATTGTTATACACGGCATGTTTTTTTCCTGTCCCACAGTGCGTTCACCGAGACCTGGCTGCAAGAAATGTACTGATCTGTGAAGGGAAGCTGGTGAAGATCTGTGACTTTGGCCTAGCTAGAGACATCATGCGGGATTCAAATTACATCTCCAAAGGCAATGTGAGTAGCAAGGTTCCCAGGCCTCTTTGTATATCTTTGCCTACACAGGAAGAGAGACAGAGTGAGAAATGCTTAAAGCTTTATACCTGGAATTTGGAAGCTAGGTCCCAAATGGGAAGACGAACGGCATGAGGAGCAATCCCCTTGTTATCTCTGGTTATTGTTACTTATTATTACATTTACATAACCAACATTTTTCTTTTTGCAAGGAACCCAAGGTGGTTTACATGGTCCTCCTCTCCATTTTATCCTCACAACAACAACGCTGTGAGGTAGGTTAGGCTGAGAGTCAGTGACTGGCCCAAGGTCACCCAGGGAGCTTCATGGCCTGAGTAGGGACTAGAGCCCAGATCTCCTGAGTCCCAGTCTAATACTCCACCCACTACACCACACTGCCTCTCTACAGTTCAGAGATAACAAGGGGATTCCAATTGGGAAGGGAAGCCATGCACTCAGCCAGGCAGTTGCAGGAGCTCCTTCATTCCTGCATTTTTGTTCCCTGTCTGGCTGAGTGCCTCCCAACTGGGATGATGAGAGGTGCATGAAGGAGGTGACTGGCCAACTCAGCATCCTCGCTTTCCATCCGTTGAATCTGTGCACCAGAATCCTCTTCCTAGTTCTAAATGCAAGGCTGTGGATGCATCCTCTCCAGTTAAGGATTCCTCAGTTCCTTTACCCTGACAGTTGAAACTAGAGATGTACGAGAATTTTTGCTTGCAAAACATGTAAGCACGGCCCATTTGAAGCCTCGGGTGCCGGCATGTCAGCTGAAAATATTCACAAATCATCAAACACGTGTTCACCTCCATCATGTTCCCGATTCCCAGTTCAATTTGTGCAAATTTCCTAATTTGCACAGGTTTCCTCAGTAGACTGAATCAGCCCTGCTTTCATGGAGATTTCACAAATTTGGGGAGATTTACACAAATCTCCCATTCAGTTGCTGCTCTGTGTGCATTTCCCATTTGCACAGAGCGAACAGTGATTGCAAGCACAAATGGGGACCAGGCACAAGCCGAGCAACAAGATGATGCTCGGAGAATCCTGGCAATCTTGAATGTCACTCGCTCACCTCTCCCTAATCAAAACTGCTCTGGCCTCCACCTTCCTTCTCCGACTCTGCCCTTTAGAGGCTCAGCTCTGCAGTGGCTGGCATGCCGTTCCAATCTCTGTGCATCTACTCTTAGCTAGGATGCCCACTGTAGAAGTCTGTTAGTTCAGGGTCCCTGATCTCTCTCACAGCATAGGGCCCGCATTGGTTTTGCTACATTTATACCTGCATCAGAGCCCTCAGTGACCTGAGGTCAATAGCAGACGCCTTCACAATAGCTTATGCATTTCCTCTGTTCGTTCTAATTCCATGAGTCATCTGAAATATACTAGACAGCAGGACTCTTTGCATCCTAATAGGCCCATGCTGGTCTCACCAAGCTTTGTTTCTCACACTCTGGTCTTCTTCCCATCTGGTGAAATATGCAAGGCAGTAGGATGGGGAGGAGACAGTTGCCTCTGCCGCTCCTCCTGCCCTGCACTGGATGATCAGAAGTCTCCGAGTTCGGGGGCTTCTGATCATTGAGGGAACAATCCTATCGATTGCACCTAACACACTTTAGCATAGGATTGCATCTTATGTGTTTTAACAACCAAATAATCCCAAGGTGCATGCCCCTTGGTTCCCTTGGTATACATGCCAAGTTTCGGGTGTCTAGGTTTCATGGTCTTGGTGCTATGGTGGTGATAGACACACATCCTCTTGTTATTATTTAGAAGGACTAAATAACTCTGCAGGTCCCATTATGTGCATGTGTGTGTGTATGTCATATAAAAGTGATTTTTAAATAAAATTAAAATAAATAAAAATATAACCCCCAGAATAAGTAGTGCCCTGGTCTGCTGACTCCATGCTACATCAGGTCTATGGCTGTACCTACAGTTTACACTAAAGATGTTTCTGCAAAACAGCAACACAGTCATCCTTCAGCCATCATTAAGCATGACGCATTAGACCTGCAAGCACTGGGAGACGTGAAGTGTGGCTGAGCTGTTCCCAATGTTCCTTCACCTGATCATCTCCTACTCACACTTCCTCGCCAGTGAATCCTCTATTGTCTGATAAGCAGGACTGTACAGAACCTACAAAGAAGAAGAAAGCAGACTTGCTTACCAGTACTGTTGTTCTTTGGGTATTCTGTATACAGCCCGCCCTCTATCCCCACAGTAGGTGACTGTGCAAGAGTCATTAGCTGACTTTACAGAGGATGTCCTTAGGCCATGCTCTCTGTGACAGTTAATGGATGGAATGGAGCAAGAAGGTGCTGGTTTCTGCCTTCTCAGCCCAGGTACGGAATGCTATTGTACTGTGGACGGGGCAGTGGAAGAGTGCTCCTAATTGTCCAGAACTTTCTAGAACATCCTGACTGTATCTACATGGGCACATTCCTTTATGTGGGGTTCCACAGAATGCCCACTGAAACAGTTACAGGTAGGCAACTGTGTTTTCCCCTCTTTGATATTCCAGCCTTTGAGAATTTATATCATCTCTTCAGATGATATCTTGCACAAATACAAAATTCCCTTATACGTGAGACTCAAAGCGCTCTGTACTATATGAGTGTTTTGTGACCAGTCATGCTCACCGTGGCAACCATTTCATGAATGGGCAAGTGCCACCATGGCAACCACTTTGTAAGAGGACCCATGACACTCCCTCAGATTGCCCAACGTGCCCACCAGCCCCAAAAGGGTGGGGACCCCTGCTCTACCGCTAAAGCCCCAGGTTGATTATTCTCTCTTGAACCAATGGTGCATATGCACAAGCTGAGGCTTTCTAGCCAAGGTGAGTCATTGTGCAGGGCTGGGAATAGAACCCACGTCTCTGAATCTCCCTTACCAGTCACTCACCCTGAT
The DNA here is from genome assembly GCF_057233095.1 of Heloderma suspectum. NCBI lineage: Eukaryota > Metazoa > Chordata > Lepidosauria > Squamata > Helodermatidae > Heloderma > Heloderma suspectum. Next base: position 266,410,044 of record NC_139459.1, on the reverse strand, counting down.
AAATGGGAAATGAAACCCTCTGGCCCTTCGCAACCCTTCCTGGCAATTATTTTTTGAGGCTGGTTACGCAAAGGGTGCAGAGGGATGGCGGTAGGGAAGCAGCACACAAACTGCTAGAGAGAAAACCAGAACCACGCTGGTTTCATGTGCCACACATAAGTGTGAGCTGGGGCCTGGGGAGACAAACACAGGAAATGAGGATAGCAAGAGAGGATAGCCTCTTTTCAGGGCTCCGATGCTCATCAGACTTGGTCTTTTCTATCAGATACCGTGTCTGTCTTATTCATTCCAGTACAGACTAAGGAAGTGTTTCTAAATAGTGCGCTTGGATTATTAGAATCTTACGAACCCCTTTCATGTACTATGCACACAATGAGGGTTCCATGCATGGAAGGGGCAGTGATGGGATGTTGCTGGCCCCACCCCTGACATTGCATGGGCCTCAGTCTGGCCCCACCTCCCAATGTCCAAACATTGAGCATGGACGTCTGAGCAGGGGAATCCTACACACGCAGACCTCTGTGTGGGGAGCTGGCAGGGAAGCCTACATGCATAGAGGTCCTTGTGTGCAACCTTCCCTTGGTCAGACATCCATGCTCAGCGTGTGGCTGTCAGAGGGTGGGCCAAGGAGCGGTGCAACGTTGTAGGGAGGCACTGGTGCAGCTGGGGCTGGACCTGAGGGCCAAAGTCAGGGTTCCACAGCCCAGAAGACCCTCAAATGGCCACGGAGAGAGCGGCAGGTAACGAGGGCAGCAGAAGCAAACTCCATTTTATGCCTATAGTCCTGACAGTGCTAGGATTTTAGTGCGTTTAAAAATGTAAAACTGCACGTACCTGGAGTATTTATCTTTTAAATCAGGGATGGCAAACAGATTCATTGTTGTTCCTACATATCAGGAATGTAAAAGCAATTGTAAAGTGTGGAATGGTGGCTGGGAGGGGAGATGAGAAATGTTACTTGTGTGTCAGGGATGCTTTAAACTGGATTCCTGCAATGAGCAGGGGGTTGTACTCAATGGCTTAACTCTATGATTCTGTGAAGTAATACACATGGCTGTTTAAATGGGGGGGTTAAGATCAATCCAGAGTCTAAAATTACCTAGCTGTACCCCTGGGGTAGGGCCCACAGCGCAGCCCATGGGGGGTTTCCAAGTGATTGTGACCAACCAGTACAGTCCTTTTTGCTCCCCTGAAACACGGTAAAGATACCCGCTGAGACTTTTTTTTCTCCCCTTCTTCCTGAAATCCCTCTAAATCTATTCATCCTGCCCCTCACATGGCCCACACTTTGTCACTAATACTCAAAGTCCCGCTGCTGCACAGAGCCCTCCATGCCCTGCCTCGCCATTTCCCCAGCGCCCTCCCTACTCCTTATTTGGCGAACCGTCTCTCCCTGCCTCAGTCTCTTCTCGCTCTGTCGCTGTTATTAGGAATAGTCTGCTGGCCTGGTCCAACGGTAGGGGGTTCGTGTACTAATCAAGCATTTTCTTTCTGTAAACATTCATGGTAAAGTAAAGCTTCTGTGCTTCAGCTGTCAGCTTCTGGAGCTAGCTTCCCTGTTTTGCCAACACACCATGTAAGGCGCTTCTGCAAAAGATCCCTATGTTTCCGGGATTGTTGGGTACACGTGTAGACATGCAAGTTTGCGTAGACATGTGAATGAGGACATTTGGTAACACACCCCTGGCAGGAGAGGGCTGCTCATTTAATAACATTCAAGCAAAGCCTTAAATCCCAAATCTATGGGGTAGGTCAGAGGTTGGCAGCCTGTGGCCTTCAGCCTAATTTCATACAGCTCTTGGCCTAATTTCAAAGTCTTCTAAAAGTGATAGTCCAGACCTCTGGCAAGAGTCATCTGTTCCTTCCTTGGCAGCCCACTGGGCAAGGAGGAAGAAGGAGGGAGAGAAAACAGGGGGTGTCCTGTCCATTTTGGGCTCTGCTCCCGCCCACCACTGGCTTCAGCCCCGCATACCACCAGGATGCAGCCCCCAACAGATTATCCCTGAGGGAAATCAGCCCTCGACAGATTACCCCCGAGGGAATGCAGCCCTCAACAGAAAAAAAAAAGCTTCCCACCCCTAGGAAACAGAACTACCTTCTTATTTAAGTTTGATAAAGGGCCCTCTTCCAGGTCAGAATTTAGTAACTTCTATTCCCTATATTAGATGACCTAGGCTGGTGGGAATGACGACAGGACCAGGAAGGTCCTGGGGAAGTTTCAGCTCACTTCAATGTTGACTGAATTACATTTTGCTTTCATGTTGAACAAGTTACAATTTATGTTCATAGATGGAAATTGCCTCCCTGATTAGGATTCCTGGCACCTCTTCCCATGCTACAAACTAGATTCCATAAGTCACAGGGAAGAAGTTCGTTGTTGCCAAAGAGATGACAATTCATGGCAGATCACCTGAAAAATGCTGCTACTGTGTCTTTTCCTCACAGACCTTCTTGCCTTTGAAATGGATGGCACCTGAGAGCATCTTCAACAACCTCTACACTACCTTGAGTGATGTGTGGTCCTTTGGGATCCTTCTCTGGGAAATATTCACCCTCGGTAAGTAGCATGGGTCAACATCATCCAGCCTTCTTTGAATAGATCCTACTTTTCAGATGTCCTATGTACAAATGAAAGCAATGTGTGTGGCACTCCATAATCTGCATGAAGAAAGCCTCTCTCCCTGTTAATAATCTACATAAAGAAAAAAAAGAAAACAGTCGACATGAATAATCTAGATGAAGAAAAATTCCCCTTTCGTTTCTTCCCCAATGTAAGTATTTTCATCGCAGTATTTTCAGACTCAGTTCTGAGTCTTCTGTTTCTCAGACTGGGAGGGGCCGCCAACAATAGCCATTTACCATTGCCACTGCTATACTGGAAATGAGAAAGAGATTGGAACAGAAAATGGGTGGCCGTGGTGGCATTCACATGAAGTACAAGGAAGTTTCCCCACTACCCTTTTTGCTTGATCTCCTTTTTTTTTATTCCTAGGTGGGACTCCATATCCTGAACTGCCTATGAACGAGCAATTCTACAATGCCATTAAACATGGCTATCGGATGTCCAAGCCTACCCATGCGTCCAGTGATATGTGAGTATTAACAGATTATGTCTGACTTTCTCACACTGGAAAGGGCGATCCTTTCTCCCAGTGCAGCATTTCCCAACCCAGCCTTTTCCCCTTTCATGTCTTTCCAGCTATGAAATCATGCAAAAATGCTGGGAGGAGAAATTTGAGATCCGACCTTCTTTCTCTCAGTTGGTGGTACTCATGGGGAATCTGCTAGAAGACAGCTATAAGAAGGTAAGACATTGCTGGGCAGCCTGAGAGGAGAAAGGAGAAGCCTTACCCAACCTGGAGCTTTCCAGGTGTGTTGGATTGGCCATGCTTGCTGGGAATGATGGAAGTGGAAGTCCAACATATCTGGAGGGCACCAGGCTGAGGGAGGCTGGTACAGGAGAATGTCCCTCTTCCAAAACCAAGTAGAGTTAACAACAGGGGAGGCTGATGGCCCCAGTTTTGGTGGAACGGAGATTCCATTCTGGGTTTTAGTTGCAACCAGCCAGAAGTCTAATGGTGCTGGACCCCTATCCCCAAAATGGGTCTAGCACCTTGGAGAGCTCCTTTAGACTTCTGGCTGATTTTGAGTAAAACCCAGAATGGAATATCTGTGCTCCACTGAAATTGGAGACACCAGCCTCCCCTCATTAATAACTGTGGGTGTGTGCAACAGATGGGAGGGACATAGGTCTGAGAGTTTGATTACCTCCAGATTCATGGGATATTGGGTCATTACTTAGGGAAAGCGGGACCATCCATCACTGTCCTGGTATGCAATTCCAGACCTAGATCAAGCTTTCTTCATTGACTTATGCTTTCAAGAAGGTGCAGCTGTGAGGTGCTTAGCACTACACCAAAGGCATGCTGTTAGAATCCCTTCAAATTTTTCCATAAACCTTTGCCACTTTACACAAGCAGCTAATATCGGGGTTCAACACCCAAGCAGTTTATCTCCTTGGCAAAAATCATGCCATAATTATAACCTGTAAATGGGGTCTTATTTTCCTGCTTTGTTAGATTAAACCAGCAAGTACAAATTGTTAGACCAGCCTTCCCCAGCTTGATGTTTTGGACTTCAATTCCCATCATCCCTGACCAATGGCCATGCTAGACACTAGGAACAGTATTAAAAGTGTAATGCCTCTCTGCAAATCTGTGAAGTAAATGCCTTCCCTGTTCCCATATAAGCCTCCCTGTGCATTGAAGTCATCTCTGGAGCAATCTGAAGGCAGGTGGGAATTGGTCATAGGATCTTCTTAGTGGTGGCACTCTGCTTATTAAAATCCCATGTCCAGGGACACTTACTGGGCTCCCACATTGTCGTCTTTTGGTCCCCAGGTGAAGATGTTTATTCTTCTAGGCTTTGAATTTTAACAAAATTAATTTTAGCTGCTGCTGTGGTTTTTATTGTGATTCTTTCTTTTCATTTTTATGGCTGAAGGGCAGCATTAAAATTTCTAACATAAAGAAACAAAATTGCTTTTAAAGATAAAACTTGGAATTTACAAACTAGCCCTATACAAATACACAGAGACTATTAAGTTGTGTTGGGACCTCAAATAGCCAGTCAGTCTGCTCATGATCATCAAATAATATGATAAAAATTAAGAAGGAAAGGGAAAACGTTGAGATGGAAGCAATGGCTACCAACTGAATGAATCAGACTGGAACTAAGAACGGCATTGTAGCCCCAGTTTAAATCTTGCTTTATTAGACAAACATCTAAATTTAACTGTTTTTCCTCAAAAAGTCCCTCAAATTTTGAGAGGCACACTACATACAAAGAACCTTTTCTCTTTTCATTCACGTTTGATCTGAAGCTGGTAACACCAATGGTAACAAACTGTAGCTGCATGTCAAAAAAAATGGCTTACATTGGCTTACATCCTAAAACAGGTGAAAACACTTGAAAACAGTCTGTCTATCTTTACATTCTGCATGCTAGGTTGTGTTTTAAAACTGACAGTGAATCCTATACATCCCTACTCAGAAGTAAGTCCCATTGATTTCAATTATGCTTATATCTATGGAAATGGATATAGGATTACAGCTTTATAGCCTGCATTTGGTTGTTATATGTTGTTGTTTTTATTATTCAATGAACTAATAATAGTAGTTATAATAAGTAGTTATAAGTTATAATAGTAGTTATAATAAGAAGTAATGTTACTTCTTAAACCCCAGTTGTATATATCTCCTTGGAAATACGTCCCATTGATTTTCAGTAGACCTTAGTTCTATTTAGGATTGCAACTTTAATCTATTAAAGGTTATAACACCATTCAAGATCAACAGAACCAATAACAATTCAGTATCATAATATTTACTAAACTACCAAGATCTTGTCCCTGTGTAAGACTGAGAGGGCTCATGCCATGTGCAGGAATGTTACATTTAGCCTTGATGCACTCACAATCCCTCTCTGTTCTATTTGCCTTATATGAGAGCAGAAGTATCAACAGGTCAATGAGGAATTCTTGAAAAGCGATCACCCTGCTGTTGTCCGCACAAGGCCCAGGAATGCAGGGCTCTACAACTCCAGGTCCACTGCTGATGATAGTGCCAGTTCGAGCTCTGTCCTCTATACAGCTGTGGAGCAGACTGGACTGGACAATGATTATATCATTCCTTTGCCTGACCCTAAACCAGAAGGCATCAATGACAACCTTCAGGAGGCCTCCAGCAGTCGGGCAAGGTTGGCATCTCCTTCATTCTTTCTCCCACTATGACATTATTCAGTCCCAAATGCCAATCTTTGTGATATCTGAAAACATACTTTGCATACCCCATAGGCATGTGAAATGATGAAGAGCAGAAAAGTCCAGTGAATATGCAATATGACAGGGAACTAAAGTGAATCTGACGAGGAATGGCCACAGCTTTGGGAACCTCCTCTTTTTTTACCTCAGGAATATATTCATGAAATAGCTCTTCAAAGACGTCAGCTAGTGTTTTATATACATTTACTTCACTGTGGAGACAGGGATGTGACTTTCTCGAGCTTCTCAGGAAGTTATGGCAGGCTTTTTAAGCAGAACTTGTTTCAGAGATCAAAATGGCGGCTCTTCTCATTGCGCGTGGCAGTCAGCTATGTCTCTCATGAATTGACTCCTGCTAAGAGCTGAAACTTAACTCTCTTTCTCTTTCCCTTTCTATCTGTTAGTTCTACACTGAATGAAGCAAACACTTCATCTACCATATCCTGTGACGGTCCACTAGCCTCTCAGCAGGAAGAACAAGGAGCACCAGAACTAAAGACAGACTGCCAGGGGTCCTAGAGCTGTGTGTGTGTGCGTGTGTGTGTGGAGGGGGGACCTGCGGGCACGTGTGGCAGTGCTGGGCTATTCCAATGAAAACTAGTACATCCCTCTCCTTCAGCCCTACAGTGCCATTGCAGCTTGCCCTTCCTTCCTCTTCAGCTCAAAGCAGAACCTAGGAATTGTAACATGGAAGAGACTTTTCTACGGCCAAGAGTACATCTATACCCACCAGTAAGATTGCAGACAAAACCAACTCCGTTGAAGTCCGAGTCACATGGTTGTTTATGTGGCTCCCCACACTTCTTAACTGGGGCTACTTTCATCCCATCACCTAATGCAGTCTTCCTTCTCCGTTCATGTTCCCCTCTGCTAACCTAGAATATCATGAGGCTGTGTGTGGAATCTCACCCTTCGTTTACCAGCTGCACCACCTTATTGCAGGACAGGGAGAAATGTATGGGTAAAAGTAGCCTCTTCTCCCCACAGTAAAACTTGCCTGCATTGTATCAAGCAAAAGACAAACTCTCCAGGGCTTCCCTTGGGGAGTACCTTCACCTGTTTCACTTTGTATTTTTGCAAGTTTATTTTTGAGATCAATAGCTGTTCATTATCAAATCACACCTTTTAAAACCTGTCCTGAAAGTGTGGATGAGGGATGGATGGGTGGTCAGATGGACCCTGGGCATTTTGTAAAAGCTGACTAATGAGCCATAGAGAAGTGATCTGCCCACAATTTCAGCCAGTTTTGAAACACTGAATGGATTCTCCATTCTCCATTCAGAGCAGTATTATGATGATGGATTCTCCATTCAGATGAATGGATTCTCCATTCAGAGCAGTATTATGATGATGACCAACGGAAGAGCAAGTCCTGGCATTTGAGTTTGATTCTGCTCTTCTTTTCCTGGGTTCTCCAGTGCTTTTGCTATAGGGCCAGCACCACAAGAATGATGCTACAATATTACAGGCACCACGGATTAAAGGTACTCAGAGATATCAAGCATCTGCACTTGTCTAAGCTAGACCTAATGGGGCATCTTTATTGCGCAAGGGCATACAGCGCAAACGGAGGCTGACAGCTAACAACTCTGCTGTGGCAACAGCAGGACATTCCATTGGCACATGTGTCTGGGGCAAGCACATTAGGGGTGGGGCTTGCGTGTTGGGCCTCTTTCCCCTCCCCAGATTAGCCCTTTCACATTGCAGGCAAACGCCTGCCTGAGGCTCTAACGCTATGTGAAATGTGCCACTACATTTCATGTACCTGTGTTGTTGTTTTAAAAAAGGAATTGTTACATGGGTGGGGAAATCGGGAATGGGAACATGAGGAGGAAGATAATTCTTCCCCATCTCCCACGCAGTCCTGATGAAAATTGTTCTCCTCCACACCAGTGTGTTTTTCAATCCATTTACTGTCCACCCCCTTTTCTATTAGGCATCTGCACCTACCACCACCACCACCCTACTCCCAGCATTGCATTTGCTCTTTTTTTGAGCCATTGCCAATATTTCTTTATACATTTTGATTAAGAATAGCAATAGAGACTGGGAATGTTTTCAAAAGAACATGCCGCTTAAAAGGAACAGTATTACAGTAGTCAGAAAGGATCTCCTATAAATCATGGCCAGTGCAGGGTTGATTTCCAGTCTGTAAGACACCTCCTTTGCAATCAGCCTTTGAAGTTACACTGTGAATAGCAATTGTTTTCCTAGCTAGTCACTCACCTAACTGGCTGTGTTGCCTATAGAAATTACCTACAGTCCTTCAGCTTTCAGGCAGCAATATCATAAGATCTCTTGGGCAAGGGGGTAAGACCACTGCACCATGCTTTTTGAGCGCCTTGCATCATAGTAACTAACTACACCATGTTCCTATATCCCTAAACATTGCCCATATTATGGTAATATGTTTTTAGCCTGCTACCTTTCCACCTGGAGAGTTTCTCTAGTTAATCTGAACTCCTATTGCACATTTATCCCAGGCTGATTAGAACATTTTATCCTGATGGGCTTAATACTGTCTCATGGTCAGAGACTCGTGACTCCATGGTAAAGCAGTGGGTTAGCATACAGAAGGTCACAGATTCAATCGCTGGCATCAGTTGAGGTCCTGGATAAGGTCTCTGCTGAAATCCTGAAAAGCTGCTACCAGTCATAGCAATCAGGACTGGGCTAGATGGATTTGGTATAAAGCTGACCTGGTATTAATTGTCTTCCTACATTCTGTGATGGAATTTTGGTGCAACCTGAAATATAACACAGCGCGCATATATATATATATATATATATATATATATATATATATATGCTATATCTGTAACTAGGCAGATATGCTCCACTGCACTTGAGCTTCCTTGGCAAGAATGAACAACCTGATTTGCCTTCTGCTCCACTGAGCTGAATAATTTTTCAGTTTCACATCTGAGTGAGGTGGTGCAGCTAAGGCTCGGCAGTGCTGCAAGAGAAACTGACTCCAGCTAGGGTCAGTGGTGCAGCGAGGTGACTCCGCCAAAGTACACACACACACACACCACCCTCCCAGGCTGCGCTAGTAGCTGTTCCCACGGCTAGTGGATCATGGTCCCAAATATTTGAAGTTGTCCAAGGATAGAAGTTAACATTTTCCATAGAGGGTCCTTTTCCAGCTGCTTCTCCAAACTCCTCCTCAGTCAAAACTCAAATGCTGGCACATTTGTGACTAAGAAAGCAGACAGGAAATGCAACAGTCACTGGACATTCCAGTCACTGTCCCCAAAATGCTTGAGCACTGCGGCTTTTCAAATGCTATGCTGCCATTAATTCTGACATGTAGACTCCCAGCTAGGGATGTTGGAGAAATCCACACCGGATTCAAATGACTGTGGATTTCTATAACCCGACCTGCAGATTCCACAGCAGAATGGCTTTTTCCAAGTCAGGCTGCTTTTCCAAGTCGGGGGGGGGGATTTGTGCAAGTGTGCCCTTGCACAAGTGCTCATTTGCAAACAGGAACAAAATTCTAGCACATCCCTTAAAATAAATCCAATTCCATCAATGAGCAGATGATGGAACAAAAGACGCCAGATAGTCCACGGAACAGATTTAACAAAATCCTTACATCCCTAGCCCCAGTTGCCAGATGACACCAGGTCCTAGGGGTTCTAGTGGATAAAATTTCCATACTAATGGAAGAAACCTGAACTGTGCAGGTTAGACCCTGATACTGGCAAGACTAGAGTCGGGGAGAGGAGGAGATGGTTGCCCAAAGACCCCTTCTGTGGCCATAATTTGGCCAATGATTTTTCACCCAAGGGCGACCATTCCTTCTTATTTGTATTTACATCACTGTCATTTTGGCTTGCTTGGTTTTATTTTACATTATTTAAAATCTTGGCTAGAGGTGAGTCGAAATCAAATCCTTACATCATGACTGAAACATGCTAAACTTTGGAATGTCTCAAATCCAGTTTTATTTTTTGGCAAGTTTAGCCTAATCTCTGGGGTATTGTTTTTCTTTTCTATAACATTTTAATCTACTGCTGTAGCAATGGTATCAGCTCAGATATATGCACCTTTCTCCAGCCAGCCACTACTGCTATGTAGCCAGAGTATACAAGAGGAATATTGTCACATTACTGTGTTATGTTTTGAAATGCTTATGAGATGTATGTGTATACAGTTTTTAGTCTTTGTCTTTCCTTTTCTGTTTGTGTTGTTTTTATTAAGTGAGGGAAGTAGAGTAGTGCAGAGTTTTATATTTGTTGTTGCTGTGTATTCCAGAGCACAGTGGACTTTATTTGTAATAAATGAGCAGCCTTGTCCAGTCTTCCAAGGGTCCACAGGTTCTGCACAGATAGAAGTGCAATTAAGCGTTTTATGGAAGTTGGCCAGTTCTGGCATTTAAAGCCCCCCCCCCCTGCATCACCAGCTCCCTGAAATAAGCAGGCCATTTAACAACAGTATGAAGTTTAGAAGCCAGTGAACCCTAAAGTGATTATTAAATTGGTAAAGAAATAAGGAGGGACTGGAGAATCAAGCTGGTTTCCTTTGATTTGTAAAATACTACTATAATGTCTCTGCAAAAGGGGAATACTTTCTCAGATCACATTTTTTACAGATGATTATTTTCATTACTTCTTGCCATTGCTGCAGGTTTTGCACCAATCCAAAATGCAAACTCAGCTAAAATAAGCAGCACCATTCCTTATACCTATTCTTAACCATGTGATCTCTCAAAATGAGTTAAATCATTCTGGGTACTTAAACCATGTACATCTACAGCAGAGGAAATATTTTCTTTGCCCTGATGTGGTTTCCAGGGAATGTTAAAGGGACACCTGACTTCTAGGACTGTCCCAGAGAGCTGGTGATCCTAAATAAGACATGGTGGCTGTTGAATTTCCATTCAGAGAGCAAGGTTGCTCAATGGAGACTTTTGACACTGGCTTCCTGTAGGTGGCAAATGTACTCCATGACATTTGGTAAAAGCTGGGAAAATATTTACAGACAATATAACTATGCCAACATTTTTTAAAAATGATTTGTTACTGTTCAACGAGCTGGTGCTGTCTGCACCTTATCTCATTTTTAAAAATCTTTGATTATTCCTGCTTTGTTTTTCTTCCTGAAGTTTTATACAAAAAATAATACATCATCCAGCTGTTAATCTGCAGTAGTGTTACATGAAGTCCTTTTTTCCAATAAGTGTCCTCTTTTCCTTTCCCTTTTCTAAAATAACTTTTGATTTGTAAGCTAATTTTGAGCAAATACTTTCCTGCACCACTTCACCTTGCTAATTTCTTCAACTCATTTCCTTTTTTGGAGGAGATGGAGGAAGCTGTTGATAACCTTGCACAACTCCAGCTTCTTCACAATTCCATCTCAAAACATGCCCCATCTCCTGAGATAGTGTATATTCAGGTGCAGAAGTGCAGATTTGGTAAGCAGTGATCCCACAATCCCAAAGGTAGAAATACACTGCGTCCCAAAAGTGCATCAAGTCAGGCTTACTTACTACATTTATTACTGGAGTAGTTTGGCTGTACTGAGAATGGAAGCTGAGTGGATCCCATTCTGCCCAGTTGTCTTGGCAAAGCACCTTTCTCTTTCAGAGATGTTGGCTGGTGTGGTTTAAAATCAGTGCAAAAACATGGGTACTACTTCACACAAAGCTCCCTGCCTGGCCAGAATAATGTATGAAGTGGGCCATGGTACTGGTACAACAAGGGACAACCAAAATGAAATGTCACTGAACGATGTTGCAATTGTAGACATCCCTTGACTTTCTGGAAGCACTGTGGCAGAGGAGAAGAATGATGCAGTCCCCTTCCCCAAATGGTCAGCAACCCATTTGCTGAATGAACCAGGCTGCACTTAAGTTAGAACGGTCTGATTGAAATCCACAATAAGGCCCCATCTACCGAGAGTGATTTGCATACTGGAACAGGCTTCTGTGTGTAGCTCACACACGCTCACTGCATCTGACATCCAGCAGCCCAGCTAGTGCATGCCGACGTGGCACTGATGCAGAGATCTGTGTGTACAGTAGCAGAATGTGCGCTCTGCTGCAGGGCTCATGGTGATGCCCTACCTTACACATTGCTGGAGGAGATGGAGTGCAGTCCAGGCACTGACTCTCCCCCTACCTACCTTCCATCCATAGGAAAAAAGAGCAGATCTTCAGTATATCGGGAGTGGGCCAAAGTTTTGTGTTTTGTTTTGAATTGCAATCCTATACAGACTACATAGAAGAAGTGCCATAGAAATCAATGGGGCTGACTTCAGGTAAGTTTAACAATGCAGTGGGGAGGGATAGATATTTGTACAGGACAATCAGCTGGTGTACCTGCAACTTCAAAATGTCTGTCTTCTCAGCTGCATTTCCTTTGGCCAGGCTTGCTTACAGTTTCCGAGCCCTGCTGTGGGGTGGGGGAACAAAAGCAGATGACTGCTGGGGGGATTGGTGGGCAGGGGAAGGGTTAAGCGCCCCTCCCATTGCACATTCTCCTACAGATTCCTCCACCCTGTGATTTTGGTGTAAGAGGTTCATATCCTTCTAGCCTTCCAGCCTGTATTTTTTAAATGTCTTGGTCAAGTCCACCAAATCAGCCTTTATTGCAGAAAGATCTTGAACCCGGGTCTCCTGAGCTCTAGATCTATGCATTAACCATATAGACTTTTCCCTATAGCAACTGATAGCACTCTCTGAATGGGGAGGAAATAATACCATGTCTTTCCTTCTAATCCTTTCCTAAGCCATCATGGGGGTGAAATACAGAAAGGTGTTTGAACTAAGGTACCAAAGATTTAACATTATCCTAGGTTTACAAATATATGTTAAGACTCTCATTAAGCCACATTTATACCAGTGAGATATTATTTTTATGCTGTAAACTTGTCATATGTATTTTTAAAGAAAGATTTTTAAAATTAAAAGAGCTTCTTTTTAAAACCTGGCACTTCTCTGTGATCTTATTGTAGTCTCTTCCTAGAGCTCTGGAAACACGGGGGTTAAAGTCTTTCATGGGTTTCTCTGCAAACGAAGGTTAACAGCATTAAATAGAAGAATGTTAATATGCTTAGTGTAACCCCTGGGCTTAGGGGAAGCTTAGCTGTGGTACCAAGAAGAGAGAGAGAGATGGTGCAAACAGCAAAAGGATATGCCAAAAGGTGTAATGGGAGGGGGAGGCTGCCGGTAGCTCTAGAGATCTTTGAGTTATTGAGCAGATGAAGAGTCACTGGTCTGTATGGAAGAAGGTAAGTGGAAAGAAGAGCTTATATGTGCTATCTAGGGGTTGGATCCAGTTTTAGTCATACTTGGAGTAGACCCATTGAAATAAATGGGACTTAAATTATTCATGATTAACTTCAATCTGGATCCAACCCAAGGTGTGTAAGAAGAACCCATCAAGCAGGGCTGCCAATAGGATCATCTGGGTCTAGTAGGCTGTTTGTATGCTATGGCTCCCCACCAGTCTGTGATCCCTGGGCCAAGTAATATCCCCTTGGAGCTCTGGGGCAGATATCTGGAAGCCCACCCATAGGTCTCCCTGTACCCTTTGTGTCTGTGGCAGTGCATTCAAGTAGAGGCTTAACCTGCTAATTAAGCATAGCTCAAACCAGCGCTGCAGGCGAGCCTGAGAACGTGTCTTCTATCCTGCAACCCTGACCTTTGGGAGCTGCTTCAAGCATGATACACATCTCTACACAGAAAACACTTCCATGTAGGAACTAGAATGCAAGCTGTGTGTTCATCTTTCTTTGGGGAAGACCACTGCATGCATGCATTTGGTCACAGCTTCCAACGGCATGTGGACAGCATGCATAGACTCGGCAAAATACACACTGGTGTGATTGGTTACTCATGACTATCTACATGTGGGTTGCATGCTGATTCCTACATAGAAGTGCAGAAGGGAGTCTTCATGTTCAAGTCAGCCTCAAACTGCTAATTCTCCTCCAGCTGATGGAAGATGAGAGATGGAATATTGCACTTGTCTTTCAGATCCAAGGTTAAGGCTCAAGGTGCAGTTCTGGTGTGATCTGCCCTCACATAGAGACGGCCAGGAAAGAATGAACAGCCCACCTTTCCTAGAGGAGAAAAAAAAGTACATTGCTTGCTTTGCATACATTAATTTCTAAACCAGCCTTCCTTGATGCAGCACCCTCCAGATGTTGGACTACAATTCCTATCAGTCCACCCATTGAGCATGCTGGCTGGGGCTGATGGGAGTTGTAATCCAAACATCTGGAGGGCAACATGTTGGGGAAGGCTGTTCTAAACCATCAACTAGCTGTGAGATTCAGCTAAAAATTTCGCCAGCCAACAGGCAAAAACCAAAACCAAAACAGCAACCTGAGCAATCCAAAAATATCCAGGTGCTGATACTAGGGCCAGACAACTGGTCTTTTTCAAGGGGCACAAGGACAGGTGCAGAAAACATGCTTGGCCTGGGAGCATCTCATCTCCTTTCTAAATGATCATTTGAGAGCCAGTGTGGTGTAGTGGCTGGGAGCCGGGAGATCCAGGTTCTAGTCCCTGCTTGGCCATGGAAGTTCACTGGGTGACTTTGGGCCAGTCACAGACTCTCAGCCCAACCTACCTCACAGGGTTGTTGTTGTGAGGATAAAATGGAGAGGAGGAGGAGGATAATGTAAGCCACCTTGGGTTCCTTGCAAGAGGAAAAAAGGCGGGATATAAATGCAATAAATAAATAATAATACATAAATTTGTTGCCTGGGCAATTTATTTACCATTTTTTTGGCACAGTCTGTATGTCATCCCTGGAGGTAGGTTAATATCATGTTTTCTGGGCATGTTCTAGATCCAGATTCAAGTTGTACTGTTGCAGGTTCTCTAAGGCAGCAGCTGGCGGATTCCGTAGTCAAATATTTAAATAATCTCTTTATAAACAACAACCCTAATTTAGTAAAATGATTTAGCACTGTCAAATGGCTGTTTTAATGTGTCTCCACAGATGTGTCATAGCAACCTGCTTGTGCAGGTGACTAATGAGGTGGTTTTCTGAAACCATCCATTGGCTTTAAATATCCATTGTCTTTGAATCGTTGCGCTGCTCTGCTGCTGCTGTATGGTGTTTTGCCTTTCCTCCTACTTAGAATCATAGAGCCATAGAATAGCAGGGTTGGAAGGGGCCTACAAGGCCATTGAGTCCAACCCCTTGCTCAGTGCAGGAATCCAAGTCAGAGCATCCCTGACAGATGGCTGTCCAGCCTCGTCTTGAATGCCTCCAGCATGGGAGAGCCCACCACCTCCCCAGGTAATTGGTTCCATTGTCGTATTGCTCTTACAGTCAGGACGTTTTTCCTGATGTTCAGCCGGAATCTGGCTTCCTGTCACTTGAGCCCATTATTCCGTGTCCTTCACTCTGGGATGACTTGTGTAAGGTTGTAGTCACATGAGCTGATCCACAGTTGCTATCATGTTACACAAGCGTGCATGAAAGGAGGAGGCTGTAACTCAGCCTTCCCCAACCTGGTGCCCTCCAGATGTGTTGGACCTCAACTCACATACTTCCTAGCCAGCATGGCTACTCGATCCCAGTCTTCAGCCCCAGAGGAGACTGCCCAGCAAACCTTCCTGTTTCTGACAGCTGATGCGGCTAATCTCGGGTGCAGATGAACTGTTGCTGAGATGAGGAGAACAGCCTGATGGCTTTTTAGTTAGAGGAGAAGACCTGATTCATATGGGGAGATTGAGCTGTTACAGTCATAAATGGCAATGTTTTGTCCATCAGCAGTTAAGAGTTGAGTCAACAAGAAGGAAATATAATAGCCATTCCCCATCCAGAAAAAAAGACATGTTTACCAGGTCCTGGCCTAGCGCTCTTTTTATGTTCGGGCCTTTTGTGGGAAGAAAAGTACTGAAAAATCTTCAGTGGCTATGGGGGAAATTATAAGCATCCATAATGTGCAAGCAGACATCAAGTGTGCTGAGAAGGCTGGCATCTTCAGCCATTTGGGGTAAGGGTGTAGAGTTACACCGTGTGTGTGTGTGTGTGTGTGTGTGTGACAGTCCCCAACCTTGTACCTTCCAGATTTTGGACTACAAGTCTCAGAATCCCTGACCATTGCTCTGCTGGTTGGGGCTGATGGGATTTGAAATCCAGACCTCTGGAGGGCAACAGGTTGAGGAAAGCTGATATACAGCTTGTACCACCATTTGGCACTTAAATAGTTGGAGTGAAAACCTGCAGTGTGGCAACTGCCATAGAAATGTGGTAGGATTACTTAGGATATAAATTAATGTGACCTTTGGACATTCGCATCTGAACTGTGAGCTGCTTCTTCAATGCCACTATTGCAATGGTTTGGTTTCTGGTTGCCTTTTGCTTCCAATTCCCTGCACTTAAAAGTTATATTCTGAACAGGATTCCCTGAAGTTACCTTGAACTTACCAGTCTCTCTGTGGATGAGATTTGTTAGGCCTGCTTTAAAGCATTCCTTAAGTTTTAGAAAACCAGAAGTACATCAGCCAAGCTCATTTCTGCAAGCCTTACAGTTAAAGTAATGCATGATGAACTGGTTCTGCCTAGCTAGGTCTGATGTCTGCATGGCACACTTCTGCATTGGGCATCTCTGTCGATAGAAACCATTGATATGCCACTGAGATATAGTTTCCTCTCTCTAGAGATGATTTAGTATTTGTTCCTTCAAGTGAGTCAGTTCTCTTTGAGTTGGCCCTTGTTCCCGGAAAAATAAATAAATAGAGAAATAAACTTTTTTTAAAAATCCCCTCTAATTAAAAACATGAGTTGGGCAAGGCCTTTGAGCTTTGAGTGTTATTTGCCAGAATGGTTTCCTTAACTCTACACTCAAATCTCAATCTATGCAATTAATAGAAGTGTCTATCCCTTTCCTCATAATTATTCATTGATTGTTTACCACATTGCTACTTCACAAATTATTAAGTGAAATAATATACAATTTCTTTTGAGGACTCCCCAACACTGCAATGTATTCTCTGCATTGTTTTTAGCTTAATGCCTACCTTACCCACACATTTCCACATTCCGCATGTTACTATGCTAAAAGTTTATATGTGTGGGAGTGTGTGTGACAATTTTATGATTTTTTACTCTTTCAAGCTGCACTACAAAGTTATGTCTAACATGCTGGCCTTGTTTTTCATTGTCTTACTTGCATGGTGTTTCAATTGTTGCAGCCATATATGCCTTAATGAGCCACATGAAAACACTGGATATTTCTGGAGGTTTTGTTTTGCTTTGCTTTGGTATAGTGTTTTTGTTGTTCTTCTTGTTTGGGAATACCAGATACTAATGACACAAATTAACAATATAGTCAAAGATTTCCAGCTGAGCATCTCTGCTGACACATGCTGCTAAATGAAAAGTATAGCAGAGTTACACTTTCAGGCTGAGTGGAATGAGTAAGGCTGCAACCCTATAGTTATTTGCCTGGGAATGAAATCCATTGGTCTCAATGGTGTTTATTTCTAAGTAGACATCCCTTGGATCGCACTGCATGAACCCTCGCTGACCTCTGGAGCAGTTCACTAGACAGGGCTCAGCTTCTTGTTTTGGAGGGACAGAGTGGTGTGCTCTTGAACATGTCAGCAACGGATTTTCATAATATTGATGACTCCCACTTGGGTGACTCATTTGTTTCATGAACATTGGGCAGACATAAAACAGCCTCAGGGCCACCTTAGGGCTGGATCACAGACCCCATTCCATGATAATCCTTGCCAGTATTCTTGCATGCCCCAAGCAGAAGTGAAAAGAATTATTTGCCATTCAAATGTTAAATGCGAAATTTGGAATCTGAAATGCAAAAGGTGACCTCAGCCTTCAAGGGCTGGGCTTTTCTTTTACTCTACTGTGTGTATGGCCTGCCCCTCCTGCAAGGAGCTCAGGACAGTAGTGAAGGGTCTTGTCTTCACACCCTGTTTGTGGTTAGCCTGGAAGCATCTGGTCAGCCATTGTGGGAAGGAGGTGCAGGATGACTGGGATGCTTTAGTCTGGTCTAGCAAGGCTCTTATTACTGTCTTAGGGCAACACCCATGACTCAGCCCAGCCTTACCCAATCTGGCATCCTTAACTCTACATCCCCCAGATGTTTTGGACAACACCCATCATCCCTGAAAATTGGCCATGCTGGCTGGACCTGATGGAAGTTGAGTTGCAGACCAAAACATCTGGAGGGCAGCAGGTGGGGGAAGGCTGGGCTAGCCCGCTATGTCCTTGTGACAACCCAGTGAGGTAAGTTGTTGGATGTAGACTGAGAGCTTTTCTAGATGAGGCTTGTATTGTGCACTTGTCATTCCTCACTTCACTCCAGCAAAGGAGATCATTACCTTGTCATGGTGCTGGAGCTTGAGCACCTCAATGACGCCGTGAGCTAAACCGTGAAGGCACCCCCAAGACGGGAAGGTCATGGCAGAGAGGTCAGACTAAATATGATCCCTGGGGAAGGAAATGGCAACCCACCCCAGTATTCTTGCCGTGAAAACTGAATGGATCAGTACAACCAGAGATATGTCGGTATACCATCGGAAGATGGGACTCCCAGGCCGGAAGATGGTCAAAATGCTACTGGGGAGGAACAGAGGATAAGTTCAACTAGCCCCAGATGTGATGACGCAGCTAGCTCAAAGCCGAAAGGACGGCTAGCAGCTGATGGTGCTGGTGGTGAACGACGAATCCGAGGTTCTAAAGATCAACACACCATAGGAACCTGGAATGTAAGATCTATGAGCCAGGGCAAATTGGATGTGGTTACTGGGGAGAAGTCAAAATTAAATATAGACAATTTGGGTGTCAGTGAACTGAGATGGACTGGAATGGGCCACTTCACATCAAATGACCACCAGATCTACTACTGTGGACAAGAGGACCACAGAAGAAATGGAGTAGCCTTCATAATTAATAATAAAGTGGCTAAAGCAGTGCTTGGATACAATCCAAAAAATGACAGAATGATCTCAATTTGAATTCAGGGTAAGCCATTTAACTTCACAGTGATCCAAATATATGCCCCAACCACAGATGCTGAAGAAGCAGAAGTAGATCAGTTCTATGAGGATCTGCAGCACCTACTGGATAGTACGCCGAAAGAAGATGTTATTTTCATTACAGGAGACTGGAATGCTAAGGTGGGTAGTCAAACGACACCTGGAATTACAGGCAAGCATGTTCTGGGAGAACAAAATGAAGCAGGGCATAGGCTGATAGAATTTTGCCAAGACAACTCACTGTGCATAACAAACACTCTCTTCCAACAACCTAAGAGACTTTATACATGGACTTCACCAGACGGTCGACACCGAAATCAGATTGACTACATCCTCTGTAGCCAAAGGTGGCGGACATCTATGCAGTTGGTAAAAACAAGACCTGGAGCTGATTATAGTTCAGATCACAAACTTCTTATTGCACAATTTAGAATCAGACTAAAGAGAACAGGGAAGACCCACAGATCTGTTAGATATGAGCTCGCTAATATTCCTAATGAATATGCAGTGGAGGTGAAGAATAGATTTAAGGGACTAGATTTAGTAGATAGGGTCCCGGAAGAACTATGGACAGAAGTTTGCAACATTGTTCAGGAGGCGGCAACAAAAAACGTCCCAAAGAAAAAGGAAACCAAGAAGGCAAGATGGCTGTCTGCTGAGACACTGGAAGCAGCCCAAGAAAGAAGGAAAGCAAAAGGCAACAGTGATAGGGGGAGATATGCCCAATTAAATGCAAAATTCCAGAGGTTAGCCAGAAGAGATAAGGAATTATTTTTAAACAAGCAATGCGCGGAAGCAGAAGAAGATAATAGAATAGGAAGGACAAGAGACGTCTTCCAGAAAATTAGAAACATGGGAGGTAAATTCCGGGCAAAAATGGGTATGATCAAAAAGAAAGATGGCAAGGACCTAACAGAAGCAGAAGAGATCAACAAAAGGTGGCAAGAATATACGGAAGATCTGTATAGGAAGGATAATAATATTGGGGATAGATTTGACGGTGTGGTCAGTGAGCTAGAGCCAGACATCCTGAAGAGTGAGGTTGAATGGACCTTAAGTAGCATTGCTAATAACAAGGCAGCAGGAGATGATGGTATCCCAGCTGAACTGTTTAAACTCTTGCAAGATGATGCTGTCAAGGTGATGCATGCCATATGCCAGCAAATTTGGAAAACACAAGAATGGCCAACAGATTGGAAAAAATCAACTTATATCCCCATACCCAAAAAAGGGAAGCACCAAAGAATGTTCAAACTATTGAACAGTGGCACTTATTTCACATGCCAGTAAGGTAATGCTCAAGATCTTGCAAGGTAGACTCCAGCAATTCATGGAACGAGAATTGCCAGATGTACAAGCTGGGTTTCGAAAAGGCAGAGGAACTAGAGACCAAATTGCCAATATCCGCTGGATAATGGAGAAAGCCAGGGAGTTTCAGAAAAACATCTATTTCTGTTTTATTGACTATTCTAAAGCCTTTGACTATGTGGATCATAACAAATTGTGGCAAGTTCTTGGTGGTATGGGGATAACAAGTCATCTTGTCTGCCTCCTGAGGAATCTGTATAACAACAAAGTAGCAAGGGTAAGAACAGACCACGGAACAACGGACTGGTTTAAGATTGGGAAAGGAGTACGGCAGGGTTGTATACTCTCACCCTACCTATTCAACCTGTACACAGAACACATCATGCGACGTGCTGGGCTTGATGACGCCAAGGCTGGAGTTAAAATTGCTGGAAGAAACATTAACAATCTCCGATATGCAGATGATACCACTTTGATGGCTGAAATTGAGGAGGAGCTGAGGAACCTCATGACGAAGGTGAAAGAAGAAAGTGCAAAAGCTGGGTTGCAGTTAAACCTCAAAAAACCAAGGTTATGGCAACCAGCTTGATTGATAACTGGCAAATAGAGGGAGAAAACGTGAAGGCAGTGACAGACTTTGTCTTTCTAGACGCAAAGATTACTGCAGACGCTGACTGCAGCCAGGAAATCAGAAGACGTTTACTTCTTGGGAGGACAGCAATGACAAATCTTGATAAAATAGTGAAGAGCAGAGACATCATACTGACAACAAAGGTCCACATAGTTAAAGCAATGGTATTCCCCGTAGTCACCTATGGCTGCGAGAGCTGGACCAGAAGGAAGGCTGAGCGAAGGAAGATAGATGCCTTCTTGTGGTGCTGGAGGAAAATTCTGAGAGTGCCTTGGACTGCAAGAAGATCAAACCAGTCCATACTCCAGGAAATAAAGCCAGACTGTTCACTTGAGGGAATGATATTAAAGGCAAAACTGAAGTACTTTGGCCACATCATGAGAAGACAGGATACCCTGGAGAAGATGCTGATGCTAGGGAAAGTGGAAGGCAAAAGGAAGAGGGGCCGACCAAGGGCAAGGTGGATGGATGATATTCTGGAGGTGACAGACTTGACCTTGGGGGAGCTGGGGGTGGCGACGTCCGACAGGAAGCTCTGGCATGGGCTGGTCCATGAAGTCATGAACAGTCGGAAGCGACTGACCGAATAAACAACAACAACAACATTCCTCACTCATGGTTGTTTATGGTTGCTTTAGATGACCTGGTCACCATCCAGTTTTGCTTTTGTTTTTTAAAAGCAATTTCACATGGGGGGGGGGAGGTTAAGCAGGTGAAATCCAGTATTTTTTACCAAAGCAAAACAAACAGCAAGTCCCCACCAGTATACTTGCATTATTCTGCTATACCACAGCACCAGCCAGAGATTATGTAGTGGAAAGGCAGAAAAGGAATAACTTCATGTAGAGCTCTGATCTTAATTCTGGAATGACACCAGAAGCCGAGCAGTGGGTTAAACAGCCTCATCTAGAAGAGCTCAGAACCTCTATTTAGGTGTTATTGCCTGAACCCATGAAGGGCGCAGTGGGGCTGGCACTCTAGTCCCACCTGCAACATCTTCACATGCGTCGCTTCCACCTCAAGCCTTTCTGCAATGAGTGGGAAGGTCTGAAGGGGAATTCTAAGCATGTTGGGCTGAATGCACTTTGAATCCTCCCTGTGATCAGGAACCCTGAAAGTGCAGCATTCCTCATTGCAGGGGGGATTTTAAGCACCATCGCTCATTCAGGCTGGCAATCTCCCATTCAGAGGTCGGGAGTAGAGTTGGCACACACAGGCGCATTGGAGGTGGGGCCTCCACCTCCAATGGGCCTCCAAGGGAGGAGCAGAGTACACAATCCTCCCTTCAGGAGTTTAGGCAGTAATGGCTGAATAAGGTTTTCGTGACTAGACCTATGGTCACCCAGTGAATTACATTCATTTCTTTATTTAATATATATTTTAATTATGGCCAAGCTCTCACAAGGTGGCTTCCACTATATTGAAATATAGCTGGAGATTTGAATGCAGGTTTCCCTAGTCCAAACCCAACTGTAAATTACTACCCAACACTGTAACCTTTTGATTGTATTGACCGATAGACAGCGAAAGTTGGAGATTTGATCTCTAGTTCCTCTGCCTCTTCGAAACCCAGCTTGCACTTCCGGTAGTTCTCGGTTCACATACTGCTGAAGCCTAGCTTGTAGGATTTTGAGCATCACCTTGCTGGCATGTGAAATGAGCGCAATTGTACGGTAGTTCAAACACTCTTTGGCATTGCCCTTCTCTGGAATTGGAATGTAAACTGACCTTTTCCAGTCTTGCGGCCACTGTTGAGTGTTATTGAGCTGCATATTGAGTGCAGCACTTTAACAGCATCATCTTTTAGGATTTTAAATAGCTCAGCTGGAATACTGTCATCTCCACTAGCTTTGTTGTTAGTAATGCTTGCTAAGGCCCACTTGACTTCACTCTCTAGGATGTCCGGCTCAAGTTCAGTGACTGCACTATCATGGCTATCAGGCTATTAAGATCTTTCCTGTATAGTTCTTCTGTGTATTCTTTCCACCTCTTCTTAATCTCATCTGCTTCTGTTAGGTCCCTGCCTTCTTTGACCTTTATCATGCCCGTCTTTGCACAAAACGTTCCCTTGAGATCTCCAATTTTCTTGAAGAGATCTCTAGTCTTTCCCATTCTATTGTTTTCTTCGATTTCTTTGCATTGTTCATTTAAGAAGGCCTTCTTGTCACTCCTTGCTATTCTCTGGAAATCTGCATTCCGTTGGCTATATCTTCCCCTTTCTCCCTTGCTTTTCGCTTCCCTCTTTTCCTCAGCTACTTGTAAAGCCTCATCAGACAGCCACTTTGCACATTTTCTTGCATTTCTTTTTCTTTGGGATGGATTTCGTTGCTGCCTCCTGAACAATGTTACGGACCTCCGTCCATAGTTCCTCAGGCACTCTGTCTATCAGGTCTAATCTCTTAAATCTATTCCTCACCTCCACTGTATATTCGTAAGGGATATGATTTAGGTCATACCTGAATGGTTTAGTGGTTTTCCCTATGTTCTTCAATTTAAGCTGAAATTTTGCAACAAGAAGCTCATGATCTGAGCCACAGTCAGCTCCAGGTCTTGTTTTTACTGACTGTATAGAGCTTCTCCATCTTTGGCTGCAAAGGACATAATCAATCTGATTTCAATATTGACCATCTGGTGATGTCCATGTGTAGAGTTGCCTCTTGTGCTGTTGGAAAAGAGTGTTTGCTATGATCAGCGTGTTCTCTTGGCAAAACTCTATTAGCCTTTGTCCTGCTTCATTTTGTACACCAAGGCCATGCCTGCCTGTTATCCCGGTGATTTCTTGACTTCCTACTTTAGCATTCCAATCCCCTATGATGAAGAGGACATCTTTTTGTGGTGTTAGTTCTAGAAGGTGTTGTAGGTCTTCATAGAACCGATCAACCTCAGCTTCTTCGGCCTCAGTGGTTGGGGCATAGACTTGAATTACTGTGATGTTGAATGGTTTGCCTTGGATTCGTACTGAGTTCATTCTATCGTTTTTGAGATTGTACCCTAGTACTGCTTTTCCCACCCTTTTATTGACTATGAGTGCTACTCCATTTCTTCTAACGGATTCTTGCCCACAGTAGTAGATATAATGGTCACCTGAATTAAATTCACCCATGCTTGTCCATGTTAGTTCGCTGATTCCCAAGATGTCGATGTTCAATCTTGCCATCTCATGTTTGAACCGAGAACTACCGGAAGTACAAGCTGGGTTTCGAAGAGGCAGAGGAACTAGAGATCAAATCGCCAACATTCGCTGGATCATGGAGAAAGCAAGAGAATTCCAGAAAAACGTCTATTTCTGCTTCATTGACTACGCTAAAGCCTTTGATTGTGTGGATCACAACAAACTGTGGCAAATTCTTAAAGTGATGGGAGTACCAGACCACCTTACCTGTCTCCTGAGAAACCTGTACGAGGGTCAAGAAGCAACAGTAAGAACCAGACATGGAAGAACCGATTGGTTCAAAATTGGGAAAGGAGTACGACAAGGCTGCATATTGTCACCCTGCTTATTTAACTTATATGCAGAGTACATCATGAGAAATGCCAGGTTGGATGAATCAGAGGTCGGAATTAAGATTGCCGGGAGAATTATCAACAACCTCCGATATGCAGACGATACCACCCTAATGGCAGAAAGCGAAGAGGATCTCAAGAGCCTCTTGTTGAGGGTGAAAGAGGAGAGTGCAAAAGCTGGTTTGAAACTCAACATTAAAAAAACGAAGATCATGGCATCTGGCCCCATCACTTCCTGGCATATAGAAGGGGAAGAAATGGAAGCAGTGACAGATTTTACTTTCTTGGGCTCCAAGATCACCGCAGACGGTGACTGTAGCCATGAAATTAAAAGACGTTTGCTCTTTGGGAGGAAAGCTATGGCCAACCTAGACAGCATAGTAAGAAGCAGAGACATCACCTTGCCGAAAAAGGTCCGTCTAATGCTATGGTTTTCCCAGTAGTAATGTATGGCTGTGAGAGCTGGACTATAAGGAAGGCTGAGCGCCGAAGAATTGATGCTTTCGAACTGTGGTGCTGGAGAAGACTCTTACGAGTCCCCTGGACTGCAAGGAGGTCAAATCAGTCCATCCTAAAGGAAATCAACCCTGAGTGCTCATTGGAAGGACAGATACTGAAGCTGAAGCTCCAATATTTTGGCCACCTAATGCGAAGAGAAAACTCCCTGGAAAAGACCCTGATGCTGGGAAAGACTGAAGGCAAAAGGAGAAGGGGACGGCAGAGGATGAGATGGCTAGATAGCATCACGGATGCAATGAATATGAACTTGAGCACGCTCTGGGAGAGAGCGCAGGACAGGAAGGCCTGGCGTGCTATGGTCCATGGGGTCACGAAGAGTCAGACACGACTGAACAACTGAACAACAACAACAACAGCTTATCTTGATTCATTGACCTTACATTCCAGGTTCCTAAACAATATTGTTCTTTACAGCATCGGATTTTCTTTTCACCGCCAGACACATCCACAGCTGAGTGTCCTTTCGGCTTTGGCCCAGCCGCTTCACTCTTTCTGGCGCTACTTGGAAATTCCCTCTGCTCTTCCCCAGTAGCATATTGGACACCTTCCGACCTGAGGGGCTCATCGTCCGGTGTCATATCTTTTAGCCTTGTGATACATTCCATGGGGTTTTCTTGGCAAGAATACTGGAGTGGGTTGCCATTTCCTTCTCCAGTGGACCACATTTGTCAGAACTCTCCACCATGACCTGTCCGTCTTGGGCGGCCCTGCACGGTATAGCTTATGGCTTTACTGAGTTACGCAAGCCCCTTCGCCACAACAAGGCAGTGATCCATGAAGGGGTATCCATTGTGACAATACCACTAATGTGAATTATGTTGCCCTAATGTAAACATCTAGCACGGTGCTAATAGCGCTTACTGGCATGACAGGTTTTCCCAGAAAACCCATCTCGCCAGTAAGCGCAGTTGCCATTGTGCTAGATGTTTGTGCCATTGTTCCTCTATAAGGAATGGTTACAGTGTTAGGGGCTGTTTAGCTTAGTGGGAAAATGCAAGTATCAAGGATAATGGCCTGCTTTCCGCCATAAGATCGGGTCTGGCTGTCACGTCAGATGTAACCACCTGGAATTGTTTGTAATCTAGAGGCTCCTGATGCAGCCCCTGCTACCTAGAAAGTGCCAACAGCTGGAGGTGGTGGGGAGTTCCAGCCTCTCGAAGGCCAGGACAGTCCACCCAGGGATGGAGCCAGTGATTGGCTGAGGCAAAATCTGCCCTGGGTTGCCAGGGCTGGGCTTTAAAAGTGGGCTGAGGCCGAGGCATGGTGTCTCCCTTCATCTTGGTGGTCCTGGACCTGCAGACGGCTGGTTGCTCTCCAGGGAGATCCATACTTAGGTATGCAAGGATAGGCCAGGTAAATTTATTATTTTGCTTGGGTGTACATTCATGACACTCTCTTTTTATAGTTAAGTGATTTGGCTTTGTACCCTCTGTGTAACCTGCTACTTCCATTCTTCCCTTTCCCTCTACCCCTTTTATTTTGATCTTAATAAACCTTTATCCAACCTTTAGTTGGTGTGATCTCTCTGCATAACCTCAGTGCTAATTTCAGTGCCTCTTGGCTTATGAGGGTGGCTACTGGGTATTTTGGGGGACTGAAAAGCCAGGTTTGACCAGTCCTGTTTTTGGGAAGGGGACCCCGGGATCAGGTCCTGGGCGGCCCTCCCTTGCAGGGAGGTTGGGGCCAGTCCCGGCAGCTGGGATCTTCCCTCCTTCCCCTTCTTCCCCGTGACAGCGAGTAAGGGGATACAAGATAGAAATGGACAAAATTATGCATGGTGTGGAGAAAGTGGAGAGAGGGAAGTTTTTCTCCCTCTCTCATAATAACAGAACTGAGGGTCATCCAATGAAGCTGAATGGTGGAAGAGTCAGAATAGATGAAAGGAAGCACTACTGCACATAGCACGTTGTTAAATTTACTTCCTCAAGATGTGATGATGGCCACTAGTTTACATGGCTTTAAAGGGGGATTAGACAAATTAATGGAGGACGTCTACTAATGGAGGATGTCTATTAATGGAAGATATCAATAATGGCTACAAGCCATGATAGCTTTATGGCAACTCTGTATGGTACTGAATACAAGTTGCTGGGGAGCAGATGCAAAAGAGGGTCATTGCCCTCAGCATGTCCTACTTGTGGGCTTCCTGAGGTATCTGGTTGGCCACTGTGAGAGACAGGATGTTCTACAATGGATCCTTGGTCTGATCCAGCTCTTCTTATGTTCAAGAACTTCACAGAACAGATATTATGGATCAACAGTGGCCCTAAGTAACAGCACACAAAACTGGCACCTTTACTCTCCTGCCATTCACACTCCACAAATGGTAGCTAAACAATATGAAAGATGCAAAAGCAGATAAGATGATTCCATGTATTGGCTAATTTCTGAGTTAGAGCTCAGAAATACCATTGCCTGAGATGCTAGAGAGCTGGTTCCAGCCAGTTTAGACAACACTGAGCTTGATGGGTCTAAAACAGTTTCCTACTATATGTGACCTTTCAGAGGCATCTGGTTGACCACTGTTGGAGAGAGAGTGCTGGTCTAGAAGGACCTTTGATCTAACCCAGCTAAGTGATTCTGATGTTCTTATGAAATACGCACTCTTGGTTTCATTTAAAGGAGATCTTTATTCAGCTTCTCAAAACAAACTTCTCTGCATACACTATTATTTTCATGCATGGGAACCCACCTCCCTCAAGTTAATCCTAAACTGAAATCCAAATAGGGACATTTTTATTAAGGCAGACTAGAGTATGCCAAGCCACTGGTAGGCTTTTCAGGAACCTGACTTGTAAACAGAAGCCTGTGTGTAAACACTCCCTAAATTAGTTTTAGTCATGTGAATAGTTTGCAGGAGTGCTTCTTTCGCTGCATATGGCAATGGAGTGTGGCACATTCTTTGGGCCCATCAAAATAATGCTGTGTTTTTACCCAGAATCAACACCCCATGCCATTTCCACCTTGAGTTGGAAAAGTTCCATTTGCCTTGGAAGGTAGGCTAAGCTGAGGCTTATATACAGCAGGGCACATGGAGTTCTAGATTTACTGCTGAAATCCTCTATGGAGTTGGATAAGGAATGTTCCCATCCTCTAGATAGCACACATGGGACTTGGAGGATATGCAGAAACATGGAATTGGCTACATAGAGCTCTCAGACATAAAGAGCACCAACCGGAAAGCACCAGAAGACCAACTGGAAAACTCATCCTAGGGCTTAGCTGCTCATTAGCAACCTAAGATTAGGCACACCCAAAGTGTGCCCACAACTCCCACCTATACCCTGCACCTTTTTGCACTCAATACCCATGGTGAGAAGACCAAACCCTATCAGAGTCATCTACATCTCCTAGCTTTCTTTTGATTTTAGGAGCAATCCTCCCCGCAATCCTGAGAAATTCTTTACAGTACAAGTCCAGTTTGTGTTCATCCTCCAGCTACCAAGCAAGCTCTGCCTCTTCCTTTGCCACTAAATTCTGTCTTGGAGGGTTCAAGACGGACCCAGGCTCAAAGGAATCTAAAAGGGCTCAGCCTACCTGTGGTTGCCCATCACAGCCTTTTCTTTGGTTGTTTATCCTGCAGCTTGTTTTCAAGTTCAACAGATGCTGTAGTTGTGTCTAGCCCATCCAGAATACATAAAGAACAAAGAGCACAACCTTGGTGCTCTGGTCCATAAAAGGTGATCTCTCAGATCATAGCAGGTCCTGGAGGAGGACCCCCCCCCCAACCTCCTCTGCTTTGTGACCGCTAATATCCACACTTCGAAATTCTATTTCCTTTCTAAGACTTTTTCCCGTCTTACTTCTCTACCTTTTGAGCAGCTAGACATGCTGCTTTGAGCCAAAGTGCTATCTACATTCTGGCCTCTGTTTCCAACCCAGTTAGGCTCTGTGCGTGTCTGTCTTACTCTTATCCTCCTCCTGTCACCTTATTAGGTAACACTTTCCCTCTTCTCCTCCTCCCATATCACTCGCTTGTCACTCCATCTCTCATGTTGTCTTTCTCGACTTCTCCTGTCTTTTCTATAGAGTTTATCAAGTAACTGCTGGACTTCCTTGAATGCTGTTCATGTATTTACTCTCTCTCTCTCTTTTGCAATAAACCGTCTGTCTGAGTACCCTAATCTCACTAGTTGTTTTTACCCTATCACCATATGGGTAGTCGATTCCTGCCATGGTGCACTGTGACTTTTTGACAAAGATCCTATCACATGTCAGTCAGGTACACGTTATGCAAGTACATGTGTAGACATGGACACATAGTAATAATACTGTACAGTCCACAGGTATATGCCCTGATCTAGGCTTCCATACACACATTCCTGGCATGATCACGACTCACGTGTGCAAATGCAGATCTTTTCCCAATCCAGATTGTGAGGCTATGCACAGGGAGTCCTCTTCAAGAAAAGATTATTCACCTATCCAACCTATTCAAGAAGTTATTCACCTGTTTGGAAGGGGAACTAAAAGCTGGATTTAGCACATACCCCCAGACCTCCTGAACACAATTATTGCTAAAATGGACTCCACACACACAGCCAAAGCTTTTGTGCACATGCCCAGTTGGATCCAGGTCTGTATCATAAACAACCCCCTTAAGGTTACTCTGAAGTAAAGATGCTTCCCCTCTCTTACTTCCCATTGCCAAATGCTGACAAAACTGAAAATTCACCGAGGAAGGTGAATGGAGTTCCTAGCCTGTGTTTTTTCATACCCTTTCCTCCCATGTCAGCCTTTGCTTTCACTACAAGCTGTAGAGAATTTAACATAACTAATTCATTTTTGAACCCAAGCAGACTGTAGTATTCTAGATCAGCCTTCCCCAACCTGGTACCTTCTAAGTGTGTTGGACTATAACACCTATCATCCACAGCCAGCATTGCCATTGCCAATAGTAGTCCAATACGTTTGGAGCGTGCAGGTTGAGGAAGGCTGATCGATCATAAGACTATAAGAAGAGCCCTGCTGGGTCAGGCCAAAGGCCTATCCAACATGCCTCAGATGCCATTAATGTCAGAATGCCCCTCCTATGCAATTTGTACCCAGCAATAACCATATCCACTGGTTCTTTCCATTCCACCAGCTTTCTATTATACCCACTATATCTATGCCCTCCTTTAAAAACAAGCACTCCCATCTTGGCTCAGAGACTTCTAGTATTAGCATATGTATAAACACCTATACATGGTGTCTCTGGTGTGTGCATTTCCCCATTCAAACCTCAGGATGGCTACCATGCCCTATAGTACACTCATTGCCTAGTTCTAACCCATCCCACCCGTTGGGGTGATCAGAAACATTTTCACCCACATCCCTTAGGGATGATTCATCTTGAACTGGATGCTACTCAACCCCTGTCAGCTTCCCCACAGGGATCAGTTTAAAAGCCACTCTGCCACCTTTTTGATATTAAGTGCCAGCAGTCAAGTTCCTTCTGGTTGAAGTAGAGCTTTTGTACAGGCCTGGCTTGTCCCAAAACATTTCCCAGCATCTTACAAATCCAAATTCCTCCTCCCAATGCCATTATCTCATTCATAAATAAATAAAACTTGGACAACTTGGATTTTAGCGTCCTACCTAGCAACCTACATTTTGCTTCCAGGACCGCACCACTACATTTCCCCATATTATTGGTGCCAACATGCACCGCAACTGCTGACTCTGCCCCAGCCCTACCTACCAGCCTATCTAGGTGGAGCATGAGATTCGCTACCTTTGCCCCAGGCAGGCAAGTCGTCATGTGGTCTACAAACCCATCACATCCCTATTTCTC
The DNA here is from genome assembly GCF_057233095.1 of Heloderma suspectum. Lineage (NCBI taxonomy): Eukaryota > Metazoa > Chordata > Lepidosauria > Squamata > Helodermatidae > Heloderma > Heloderma suspectum. The sequence goes on along the minus strand of NC_139459.1, from coordinate 266,379,512 downwards.
TCTGAGTTTCTAATGACCGAATCACCCACTACTAGGAGCCCCCAGCTATTGAAAGGAGGGAAAACAGATCCTTATCCCAAGGACTCCCAATGTAAAGGCTATGTGGTCACCAAAACAGCTGGAACACCCAAAGACACATGGGGGGCAGGACGGGGGCAGGCAAAGCAGATTCTGCTCCATCTTGCATATTTGGAACCTTCCCACACACAGCAACTCCATGTTTGGCATTTACTGTCTGGTCCTTAGTAGCCAAGTAAGCATGTTTAGGGATGATGATCTGGACTGCAGCCTCAATGCTATGCTCTCCCTACCTCCCCAAGCAGTGAGAAGTTCCAGGGGGCAGCACTGCCAGGTTTCATTCTTTTCTATAAGAGTGAGCTCAATTGTAATCTGGGAGGAGAGTTTGAAACCAACACAAACCCTTACGTTTAAACAACTTCTTATAATGAATAAGGTTTTCTCAAGATATAATGCATGTATAATTTACATTCTTTCTTATAGGATGTGCTGACATTTCAGTCCTCTTTGTTTTGTTTTGTTTTAAAATTATTTTTTATTATAAAATGTCAACAAAAGAAAGAAAGAAAGAAAGAAGAAAGGAAAGAAAAAATGTGGCTATGTAGATGTGAATAGATCAATTTCAATGCATATATATCGATTGCATAGATATATATGAGAAAATACAGGTTTCTAAGAACTATACATAAAATTCATCAAAAGCAGACCAAATATCCAAATAAATATCCATTCACAGGTGGCGTCTACACACCACTCATTCAAATGTTGAAAGTGTTGCCAAGTCCTCAATCCATTGCGTTATAAGAGGTCAGCATTTATCCTTCCAATGTTTTAATGTAACACTCTTTTAGCTGACAGAAGGTTGTGGAGAATCCATTTGTGCTGACCTTGTGTACAAGGTCACAAGGCACAAGACCTTTCAGAAGGTCTTCAGCACAAGACCTTTCAGAAAGTGGGTAGATAATCTTAAAAAGCATGTACATCAGTAAATATTAAGGAGTGTTCCAATGCAAGATTTTTCTGTATAATGGCTTCTTCCCAAAAAGGGGCAACTACTGGGAATTGCCAAAACGTATGCTGGGGAGAGCAATCCTATGACTCCTAGACAGAGTCTGGGGGATCATAGGATAGTTTGGATTCCTGGATCTGAGGTTGGAAAGAGTGCTCTGACCTCCGAACCAGGAATTTGAGCTCCCCACCTGCTCTCCCTCTCCTTGGCAGCCAGCATGAAGAGAACCATGCCGGCTGCTTCTCCGTGGTCACAAAGGCATCTTCAGAGAGGAGGGGAAGGGGGTGTGTCAGTAGGCAGGGAGGAGAGGGGACTGGGGAGGCTGATTTACAATGTATCCTTGGGTCTTCCGCTTTGCAGAGCCCTGGCTAGGCAGGCAAAAAACCCTGTCCAGCCAAAATGCAGAGCGGGAGGAGTGCAGAGGGCTCTGCTGCTCTTCCTTCTCTGCATGGGATCATAGAATCATAGAATAGGAGGGTTGGAAGGGGCCTACAAGGCCATCGAGTCCAACCCCCTGCTCCATGCAGGAATCCAAGACTGAGCATCCCTAACAAATGGCTGTCCAGACAAATATAAACATAACAGACAAATGTTATGGATGGCCATAAGCCTTCGAGTTCGGAGGCTTATGACCATCCTGATAGGATTGTGGCCTAAAAGAAGCATTAGCTGTGTTACACCTCCAAGAATTAGCCGACTAAGACCACCCTTATTAAAGAGCTGTTGTGGCACCCAATAGCCACGAAACAAACGTTTTTGCTGAATAAGGCCTGAGATCCATAGACACATCAGATTCAGTCCTTTTTGTTGATGATGCCTGGGTGCCACAGTAAGGTAATGCTCCCATGCTGGTCCCATGCGTTGCAGGCAGCCAGATCCCCTGCTCCTCACAGTCATACTGCCCCTTGTCGCCTGGGCTGTACTGTCCCACCTCTAGACTCCACTGTTGCTTTCAGCATCTGATCCCAACTCACCAATTCACTCCTCGGGATCTCAACAACACTTTCTTCCCCGGTCTCTCATCCGCGTTTACCCCTCACCTCTTTTTCTCTTCTCCCCACCTGCCCAGTTTCTCCAGTTTAACTGCTTCTCTCCCCAACATTCTAATCTCCTCAGCAACAGTTGCCGGGAGCCATCCATGTTCTCCTCATGCCTGTCTCCCTTCCCGCTTTATCTTTCTTTAATTAATTATTTCCCACCTTTCTAGAACAAATAGTCTCCACAAAACAGTGCACAACAGAACCAAACTTATATACATTTTAAACCATATCATAGACACAATGTAAAATATAAAAAACCAGACACACCAACATTGAGGAACTTCCCGTGTCAGACCAGCAAAGATAAAACACAGACCATCTGCTGCGGCATGTTAAGTCAGGATGTTCAGGATTGCAGCCTCAATGTTTGTTATGCTCTTCCCACTTCCCCAAGCAGTGAAAAGTCGGGATATATGGATTTTTTAAATCCATTCGCATCTGCGGCCGCCATTCGCCTTCCCACGAAAGTATTTACGTAGCCTATCATGGCTAACACAGGGACGCCATTTGTGTCCCTGCGGAGGCCGTGATAGGCTACGTAAATATTTACATAGCCTATCACGGGGGAAAAAAGGGATGCAAATGGCAGTGGCTACGGCGGCTGCCAATTGCGTCCCTGCGCAGCCCAGCAGTGGCCGGATGTTGCTGTGGGTGGCCCCGGCCGGCGGCTCCGCGGAGTCGCCGCGGAGCGGAGCTGCCCAGCAAGGATTTCAGTGGGAGGAACGGAACGCCTCCTCCCCACCGCAGATGTCACGAAATGAAACAGGGGAGTCATTTCGTACATACCTACCTGAGGAGGGCAGTTGTTGTGGTAGTGTATGCCATCTTTCTGTTACCAGAGAGGAAACAGTGATTGTTCATTTCTGTATATATAATAGGGATGGGCAGGTGCCTCCCCATCCACGTTCTCCAGGCATCTGCCCAGCCCCTGTCCTGCTCGCGGGCACCCAGACCTGCACCCCAGGTCCCTGCCACTCGCTGAGCAGCCCGCACTTACCCAGGTGGCCTCGTCATATTAATGCGCATATTCATGTACATGCAAAATGGGGCCCTGAATAGCCCATATACGCAAGATTACTGGCCAGCAAATGCCTGTATTCTTGCCTATATAGGCTATTCATGGCCCCATTTGGCATATATGCAAATATGTGCTTGTTTGTGATCACCATTTTTTCCCCGAAAAATGGCAACCATGGAGCTCAGCGCTGCTGCCCAGGTGAGTGCCGGGGGCTTGGCAAGCACGGGCAAGAGGCGAGCGGAGGCAGGGGCTTGGCAAGCACAGTTCTGGGGCACAGGCGGGGGTGGGGGTTCACCTACATATCAATTCATTATTGAAGTGTGCGCAATTCTAAGATATCATTTCTGGAATATGCCAGCTGGGAGCTCCGGCTGTACCCTTAGCCTCCACACATTCAAAGGTCCCGTGCACATGGAGACTTTACACATATTTTCAAATGCATATAGACTTCCATACAAGTTAATTGGTACCCTAGAAAATGGAGAATTCTGGCTCACTCATATGGAAGCCTACCCTTGTTCAAGTGTATACACCATGCATGGGCTTCATGCATGCAGGACTCCTATATATGTGGAAGTCAGGGAGAGTAGACATGATTCCCCCAGCTCTCTCTTCCACATGTTCATTTCTCTCTAGAGGAGCACCCAAGTAACGTTGCTGCTCACAAGCGATCTCTTCTGATTCAAAATAAACAACCAAAGTGAAGACCTACCCTATACAGGTGGGAGGGTGCTCTGACACACATGTCCTGCTTGTGGGTTTCCTGTGGGCAGCTGATGGGCTACTGTGTGAACAGAATGGTGGACAAGACGGACCTTTAGTCTGATCCTGCATGGCTGTTCTTATGTTCTTCTATGAAGGGGGAGGTTCTTTAAATGGGGCATCGTGCTGCTGCACCTCCCCTCCCCATCTGTTCGTGAGTTTATGTCACATGCTGACTCCTTTTTTTCTTACTAAAAAATTTCCTAATGTTTGTGGTCAAGAAAAGAAGAAGTTAGACCCAGAGAAGGAGGAGGAGGCTGAACAGTAGCATCCATCTCTTTTCAGCTAAAGAAGATCCACTGCGCTGAGGCACTGGCATTTTTCTGACACTGCAGCACACCTGACCTGTGCTGAATGGACCTCTTCACTCCAGGGACAATGGGCCCAGCTGTCTTCATACTTCTGGTAGCAGCTGATATCTGGCATGGTAGGTCTACTTTTTGCTGATGGTAGGATGGTGGTAGCCAGGAATTAGGCTAGCCTAGCCTTCCCCAACCTTGTGCCCTCCCATTATGGGAGTTGTAGTCCAACACATACCAGGTGGGGAAGGCTGGGCTAGATTAACCAATAGTCTGAGTATAAGGTAGCTCCTTAAATCTGTTCACTAGAAACACTTCTGAATCAGCTTCAGTGAGTGTTTACAGTGACTCTAATGTCTGTCTGGAAAAAAACCATGATCCTGTCAGAATGTGTTGCCTTCCTTTTCCCCAATTAAATAGGACATTGGTGCCAGTTCAAACACACTTCATCTTTCCGTAAAGACTGCAGCTCTTGTTTTTTAAACTTGACTTTACTCTTCCATAGTTAAGGTCATACTGACCCTTTGTGCATGAACGGAATAATCAGTTGAATATTCAAGTGTGAAGCTTAGGTTTTCTATATGATGGCCAGTTCTGAGAAATGGGATCTGGGAGTTTTCACATTTTTAACAGTAGGCCGTATCATGGACTACGATACAGACCAACGCAACTTAGGTTCTTATATGAGATGCAGGGCCGGCCCTCCCATGAAGCAGGGTGAGGTGCCCATATCAGGCAGCAGAGCAGGAAGAGCTGTAAATTGTGCCACTCCCCCACAGGAGGGCCCACCACCACCACCACTGCTCCACCACCTCCAGCAGGTGTCTTGGAGAGCCCCACCATCCGTTGTCCTGCCATGGCATTTGTTGCAGCAAGAGGGTGGCTGGCAGGGCTCTTTAGAGTAGCAGCCTTCCCTCAGTTTGCCTTGTCGCACAGCTGGAAGAAGCAGCTGCTGGGTATTCTTAAGACCCAGGCAAGGTATTGATCCTGCAGCCACTTCTTCCGGCCGTGCGGCTCTCCATGTGATGAGGCAAACAGAGGGCCAGGGGCAGCGGCAAAGCTAAGAGAGGCACGACGTGGGGGTGGCCAGCAGCGGATGGCAGTGGGGGGAAGGGGTGTGATGCGGTGCCGGCAGCCCATGTTCTCTCTCAGCTCAGGTGGCGAGAAAGCTTGCACAGGTAGTTGCTAAAGTGAAGTCCTTCAGTGTTGGATGAGACTGTTTATATCCAAGTAAGAGAACTGATGTGATACTGTCTCATCTGGAAGGGATTGGAGGTTTTCTTTGCCAGAAAATGATGTCTAGTCATTCTAGTTTTTAATTGTTTCTTTAAAAAGAAAAGAAAAGAAAGTTCAACACCATCATACAGCATCTAGAGACAGTCAATATGTTTAAAATTGGAATAAATAAGAGAAAATCTTGGTACATTTCTGATTAATGGAATGTCTTCACTCAATCTCTAGTTACCTTCCCAAACTGACCAAAAAGATGCATTTCCCCCCCTTAAGTACTCCCCTTACATTTCCCATGAATGTCTCCTGTCTTGTACTTATTCCAACACACAATAAAAAAGACCCCTAGTTTCAAAATTCTGACTTCTGCAAAAGGAAGAAAGCTTCTGACCACAGAATTTGATTTGTCATATTTATTATTCATCCATCCATTGTGCACAGTACTGTAGACATCCCCAACAGGTGTGGGGGGGGGGCATCAAAGGTGCAGGGGGGCATCAAAGGTTTGCTGTCACAGTGTTGTTCAGCTGGAAAACATGTGTAAAAAATTGAATGTGCTGGTTTAGCTTCCAAATGTAGCAGTACAGGATGAAGAAGTGACATGCCTGGTTTTCATGACTTTGGTGGAAAAGTGTAGCAATGTGGTAAAGCCAATAGCCAGCAGTTACTGAAAGTGCTAAGGAAGTGGGTGAGAAAGAGTGTGGCTGACATTCCGAAGCTTCATGCAAAAAATTGTTCTGGTCAGCATAAGAAATGGTAGCAGAGATATTCCTCCAGATTTTGAAGAAACTGTGGAAGCTAGTTTTACATTCTCATTTTACATATCCCCATATATATGACCAAATAATACCATATAGCTGTCAAGGGCTCCTTGGAGGGCTCTCTCAGTCTAATTTAGTAGCCAAGTCCAGACACAAAGGGATTCTTTTCAAAGCTTTATTCTTCTTTTGCAACTTAACAGCTCTACAGGTAGCAACTAGATCTGAGCAGCAGCATCCCTATGCCTTAAGTTAGAACAGTTGGTCCCCGTTTGAAAGGCAATTACTGGCAGACCCCTGAATATAAGGACTAGGGAGAATCCCTCCCCTTTTCCCTTGGGTCCTCTGGGCGCAACCGTTCTTTGAGCGCCAACCGGGCGCTACGCCTCCTTTCTGCGCTCTCCATTTGGCGCCGCTCTCTGCGTCTGCGCCGCGCATCCAACCAGTCTGCTATCGGTGTTGGGTCACTCCCTGGACTGCTTTCTAATCTAGGAATGTTGGTGGGAGGAATCTCTGTCAGCTGCGGGCCCTGGGAAAAAGGGGCGCGCTCCTCTCCCAGGAGCGACTGCTCTTCCTCCGAATCAGAACTACTCTGGGATTCTCATTCTATGGGCTCAGTGTCCACCCTGACAATAGCTGAATACCACAGATGTTATAGTGTTCTGTGTTGGGACATTCATCACAGTTAACACCACTGATATATGAACTGTAGCATCTAAATATGGAAGAAGAGTTAACTACATGAGAAGCCGAATGTCAGGCTCCACCCAGTTCTAAGACCTTTTGTATGTGTGTTGTGCACTGGTCATACCTTACTCATGGTTGTTTACTGGGTTCTTTAGATGGTGTTGTGACTCTCCAGTTCCACTTCTGTTTTTTAAGAGCACTTTTCTGGGTTTTTTGGAGAGCAGGGAAAATGGAGTGTTATGGAGCTCATAATGTAACATGGAGTAGAGGAATGTAATGGGATTTACTTCTGAATAAAAGTGTGTAGGGATGCACTGCACACACTCATTTCTGAGGAAATGAGGCCTGGTCTGGGAGGGACAGGGAGAGGTCAGATAGCCTCCTGCTCCTAAGAGTGTCCCAGCCACCTATACCAGTGCAAATCTAAGCACTGAATAGTAAGCAGCTAAAACGGCTTCAGTACTGACCAAAGGAAGAGCAAAATGGATCTGCTCTACTTGATGCTTAAATAAAATAGTTAAAAGATGATGGAAAAATACTATCCCCTCCAGATTCACTGGATATGCACATGATGTATAGAACATGGTTGTGCAAGTATGCTCGTGAACACTGCCACAAGTCTTCCCCACCACTTCCCGTGCAACTTTGTGTCCTTTTTAAACTATCATGTTTTGTTTTTATTTTATTTTTTAATCTTGAGGCTTAGTGTTCCCTTGCTACCCCACTACTATCAACAAGCAATTACTAGCCCTCTAGAAAACCCTTCCCTAAATGTAGCAAACACCGGTAGTGTTTTTCACACACACCCCATTTTTAATGACTTCTGAAATGAATTTTGACCAAGATTTGTAGTTCTCCATCCAAGACATAGTCTAAATTTAATTTGATATAGCTCAGCAGTTTTGGAACTGTGTTCTAGGAAACCCCAGGGTTCCTTAGAAGCTTAACAAGCAGTAACGGCAGATGGTAGAGTTAGAAAATTTTCATGCATGAAAAAAAAACAGCCCAAAATAGTGTGTATATTGACAATAAGGGGTAAAACTTAAATTTTTGCTTTCTCATCCTTATAAGTAGAAAAATTATCACAATATCAAATGGCTGAAACTAGGTCAGGGAAATCAGAGTAGTTGTACTTCAAGTATATGGTCCTGGTGCTAATAAACGTCTTCATTTTTTACCAGTGCAAACACAGACACAGCCAACAATTATAACAATGAAATGCTTGTGCAAACTTTACTATCTAAATTATATTTCATCTTCATATAATTAATAAAAGGAGAGCATTTCTTAACAAAAACTAAAACAAAACATCTACTGTAGGCTGGCAGTACTCATATTAATATATTCAACTAATTTTCATCCATCTTCCAAGCTTTCACCATAAGAGCAAATAGATCACACTATTTCTTGGCAACTAAAATCTAGAAACTAAAATTCATAGTATTCCTTCTGAACTGTGCCACCCAAATTTCAATGAAAACAAGGAAGAGGCTGATTTATCATCAATCCTCTTGTGTGGCAATGTAGGAAGGTACCAAACCAAGTCAGAGCATTCGTCCATCTAGCCTAGTATTGTCGACACTGACTGGCAGTGGCTCTCTAGAGGTTCAGGCAGGATGGAGTCTATTCAAACCCTACCTGGAGATGCCAGAGCTTGGACTTGGGACCTTCTGAATGCAAAGCATGTGCCCTACCACTGAGCTATGGCCCTTCCTCACAAAAGGAGATGCTATGCCCCCAAACTCTTTGCTTTTGGACAGCTCCACCAGATACACAGAAAATCAGGGTTATGTTCTGTGAATTTGCCAACCCCATTTCTGTCCCATTCTGTATATGTTACTGAAACAGTGAGGCGTTAAGAACAAGTGATACATATCTCCTATAAGGTTTTCTTTTATAACAACACATGGCAACCTGTGCTAGATACTTCATATAACTTAAGTGACGAACGGCATTGGTCATTGATGTCATCAGCATTGCTCCACTCTTCTTAAATGCATTTTCTTTAGCTTCTTGAAGAGCAAGCAAAACCTGGCAGTAAAGCAAATGAGGCTTTTATTGTGCAATCACACAATGACTCCACCACAGAATTTTACACGGGACAAAGACAACTTCCACTTGTAACCGTGCCATGTTTTCCCACCGCTTCTTCTGTCTTATTTTCTTTTCAGGAAAAAAACACATGGAGGGAGTAATCCTATGGCCCCTAGATAGAGTCGGGGGGGGGGGGAGGCATAGGATAGTTGAGATTTCCCAGTCCAAGACTGGAGACAGAGCTCTGACCTCGGAGCGGTGAGAGAACCACCACCCTCCCCGCCCCCCTTGCAGCTGGTGTGGAAAGAATGGCACCAGATGTCCTCTGAAGTTGGGAAAGTGACCTTGGAGAGGGGGAAAGGGGGGCATTTCAGTGGGTGGTGAGGGGAAAAGACTGGAGAGGCCAGGCTACTAACTAACTTGAAGCTAGTCCAGCCTCCTTCCCTCCCCCTCCGAAACGCCCTCACTAGATGGGGGCGGGGGGAAGCCCATCTAGCGAAAAATGCAGGATGCGAGGGCAGGGAGGCGAAGGTAGCCTCCACCACTCCTCCCTCTCTGCATAGGATGACCTCCAAATTCAGGGGCTTACAATCATCAAGGGCACAGCCCATAGGGGTGTGCCCTAAGGAAGAAAAGATGAAACAGCTGCACAGTGCCTTTTGATTGGTAGTGTTGGGAGCCTCCATCTGGAAGTGCCCTCTGTCTCTTCCTGTCATACATTAATGGCAAGGAAAATCAATAACAACACAGCTCAGTTGTACAGATTAGGGATGCAATGTTTATTCAATTAATTATTAGTTCAATTCTTTTAAAAAAAACCCACACACATTAAACTGGAACAGTGCCCCAATTAATCAGATAGCAGATTTTAGAAAACATTTTATTTTTTGACATTTTTCACTTACAGAAATAAATAAGTAAATAAAATATAATTAACATGGCATGAGTCTAACAAGACATGAACAGATCATCAGGATTATTAAGAAGGAGACACATTCTCATTATTAAGACGTGCTTATAGACAAAAAGAGGCATTCTCCCTTCTCTCACATACAGGAGAAATGCCTCTGCTCAGATGATGTCTACTAATGACAAATGTGCATTTTCTTAATATGCTTCTTGCTTCAAAGGGAGTGTTTTACTCATATGCAAATTTAATCAATAGAGTAATCAATGTTGCTTTATTTTTCTTTGTTTATTAATCAGATTGTGCCTTTCCATTAAAAATAGTGCTCAAGGCAGCTAATAATAAAATACAGATAATATAGAGTCATAACTAAAACATAAACATGTATAAATTAAAAACCTCAATTAAAAACACATCTATTAAAACACATCAGTATGAAATAAATGAACACCACCCACCATATTAAAAACTAATGCAGCAACAAGTCAACTTAAGAACCAAAAGCCTGCCTGAATAAAAATGTCTTTGCCTGCCAGCAGAAGGACAACAGGGATGGAGCTAACCTGGCCTCCCTTGGCAGAGAATTCCAGAGCCTGGGAGCAGCCCCCAAGAAGGCCCTGTCTTGCATTCCCACCAAATGTGCCTCCAATGGTGTTGGGACAGAGAAAAGGGCCTTTCCCGAGGATCTTAAAACCTAGGCAAGGGAGAATTGTTGTTGTTCAGTCGTTCAGTCGTGTCCGACTCTTCGTGACCCCATGGACCATAGCACGCCAGGCCTTCCTGCCCTCCGCTCTCTCCTGGAGTGTGCTCAAGTCCATATTCATTGCATCCGTGATGCTATCTAGCCATCTCATCCTCTGCCGTCCCCTTCTCCTTTTGCCTTCAGTCTTTCCCAGCATCAGGGTCTTTTCCAGGGAGTTTTCTCTTCGCATTAGGTGGCCAAAATATTTGAGCTTCAGCTTCAGTATCTATCCTTCCAATGAGCACTCAGGGTTAATTTCCTTTAGGATGGACTGATTTGACCTTGCAGTCCAGGGACTCGTTAAGAGTCTTCTCCAGCACCACAGTTCCAAAGCATCAATTCTTCGGCGCTCAGCCTTCCTTATAGTCCAGCTCTCACAGCCATACGTTGCTACTGGGAAAACCATAGCTTTGATTATGCGGACCTTTGTCGGCAAGGTGATGTCTCTGCTTCTTACTATGCTGTCTGGTTTGCCATAGCTTTCCTCCCAAGGAGAAAGCATCTTTTAATTTCATGGCTACAGTCACCGTCTGTGGTGATCTTGGAGCCCAAGAAAGTAAAATCTGTCACTGCTTCCATTTCTTCCCCTTCTATATGCCAGGAAGTGATGGGGCCAGATGCCATGATCTTCGTTTTTTTAATGTTGAGTTTCAAACCAGCTTTTGCACTCTCCACTTTCACCCTCAACAAGAGGCTCTTTAGATCCTCTTCGCTTTCTGCCATTAGGGTGGTGTCGTCTGCATATCGGAGGTTGTTGATAATTCTCCCGGCAATCTTAATTCCGACCTGTGATTCATCCAACCCGGCGTTTCTCGTGATGTACTCTGCATATAAGTTAAATAAGCAGGGCGACAATATGCAGCCTTGTCATACTCCATTCCCAATTTTGAACCACTCGGTTGTTCCATGTCTGGTTCTTACTGTTGCTTCTTGACCCTCGTACAGGTTTCTCAGGAGACAGGTAAGGTGGTCTGGTACTCCCATATCTTTAAGAATTTGCCAGAGTTTGTTGTGTTCCACACAATCAAAGGCTTTAGTGTAGTCAATGAAGCAGAAATAGACGTTTTTCTGGAATTCTCTTGCTTTCTCCATGATCCAGTGAATGTTGGCGATTTGATCTCTAGTTCCTCTGCCTCTTCAGAACCCAGCTTGTACTTCCGGTAGTTCTCGGTTAGCATACTGCTGAAGCCTAGCTTGTAGGATTTTGAGCGTAACCTTGCTGGCATGTGAAATACAAGGGAGAATGCTGTCTTTCAAATAGCCTGTTCCCAAGTTGACTAACGGGACGATCCTATCCATGTCAACTCAGAAGTATGTCCCACTGAGTTCTATGGGACTTACTCTTCAGTAAGTGAGAACAGGATTGCAGCCTAAACTCATATGATTAATCAGTTAACAGTGCAATGCTGTACATGGCTATACAGAAGTTCCATTAAGTTTAACCATGTTGCAGTTGTAGTACTAAAACATCCAACAGAAAAGGGATTAATGCTGCATCCAGATGAGGCTTTTTTTTTTTTAATCTCTCTCTCTATTTTTTTATAAGTGAAATAAACAATACCAACAACATTGTCAAAATCTACAGTTTCCAACATTACAGTATTCTGGAGAAGAAAAAAATAAGGAGGAAAGCAAAAGAGAGAGAGAGAGAGAGAGAGAGAGAAAGACCCAAAAGATTATATCTAAGCTTCAATGAAAGCAAACCAAATATCCAAATATAAGTCCAATTGTAAATTATACCTATACAGCACTCTTCCAGACATTGCAGGTATTATTAAATCTTCAATCTGCTGCTCCATAAACTGTGAGCCTTGTGTTTCAATGTTATAACTTCAGTCTTATAGCAAATAAACGGGAGGAAACTATCCTTTTCCATTAACCATATATTACCATTCCATTGACACATATTAGTAAACAACCAAACATTAAAAGTTTAACCAACATGAAATAATCATAATCATAATCCCATAATAATGATAGTAATACTAATATTAATGATAATTTTTTTAAAAAGGAGAAGAAGAAGAAGAAGAAGAAGAAGAAGAAGAAGAAGAAGAAGAAGAAGAAGAAGAAGAAATTTAACACAAGGATAAAAAATAAAAAATAAAAACAAACCATTTATGTATTTTAAGTAATATCATATCTAAAAATTTACTTATATGTATATACCCACATACACACATACAATATAACACACAAAGGAGAAAGAAAACAAAAATATGCAAACATTTAATCTGGCAAGCTTCCCAGACATCCTATCAGCTAAATCCCAAACAAGACTTCAGAGGAACAGTAAAAATAGCTAAGTTCCAACTCAGGAGGCTGAGAAAGTTGGCTGCCTTGTTTTAATGTTAACACCAATGAGAAATGATTCAGCCGCTTCAGGATTTAAAAACTTTTTCATCTGGCCTTCAAAAAGAATGCAAAATGTAGCAGGATATTTAATATGGTATTGCAGGTTATTTTGCTTTGCCAAACTATCCAGATGAGGCTTTTATGACACCATTGCCTTGCCTCTTTCACGGAATTTTATGGAGGTTCCAGACAACTTTGTCTTCCACTTGTAACCCTCCCATGTTTCCCCTAGCTTCTTCTGTCTTTTTTCTCACTGCTGAAAAAAATCTGTTAAGGAGAAAAAGATGGAACAGACACAATGCCTTGTGATTGTTAGCGCTAGGAGCTGTCCGTCTGAAAACATCCTAGGATGCCCTCTGTGGCACCATTTGAATCAGAGCTAACGTGCTTCCATGACTCAAATGTTCTTTTCTTACATTTTAAACATACACACACACACACACACACACACAGAGTCAAATTTGTTTCAGTGGATTGCCATGAATATGCAGAGAAAGTCACATAGAATAAAGACCCTCCACACCCCACCCACAAAACTTTTAGAGTGAAGTACAAAAAGCAGAAGTGAAAGAATGGCAATGCCGAGGCACTAAATAAGGAAAAAGTCGGGTGGAGAGGAGCCACATAGCCCAGAACAGAAGCAGACCTTTGAAATGTGTTTCCTCTGCTACTGAAGGGTACTGGTGAGGTTTTTATTCACAATGCCTTACTCAGCACATCTGAGACACTGATTCAGTTTTCACTTCCCCATCTTCCTATTATAAATCTTCTCAGCGGTCCAGATAATTTGCTGACAATGCGAACAAGGAACTGGCTTCTTCTTCATCCAGCACAGCCAATGTTTGACATCTTTTTTTTCCCCTTTCTTCCTTCCTTCCTTCCTTTCCCTTTGATTCAGGCTGAGGATTGAGTAGAAGCCAGTTTTTGATATTTATGAAATAATAAAGCTGCCATCTAAACCCAAAACCTGATCCACTGAAAAATTCCGAGCCTCTGGGGTATTTATGGGCTATGCACTGAAGCACTAATTGATGGAGGCCCTAACCACCATTTCTGCCTTGGGCAATGACTTGATCATTTTACCTGAGATGAACAGTAGAAATCTTCAGAAGGTTATGATGCACCTGAAGATCATTCCAGGCTCTCTGATCCTAACCCTCTGCAGGACCCTATAGGCCAATCTTCCCCAACCTCCTGCCCTTCAGGTGTGTGGGACTGCAACTCCTGTCATCTCCAACCAGCATGACCTCCAGCCAGCTGGCTGGGGATGACAGGAGTTGTAGTCCAACACATTTGGTGGAAGGGCAGCAGGTTGGGGACAGCTTCTATAGACCTTAGCCCACATCCACACTGACAGCTGCTATATTTGGATTTCCAAAATTCTGGTACTTAAGGGCGCAATTCTATCGGGATAGGCGGCCACCTCGACCACCTATCCAATGCAGGGCAGGAGAAGTGCAGAGGGGATCGTCCCCTCCATGTTTCAGCCACCCTGCATTTGCAGCTAGACAGCTGATTTCAGTGGTCAAGCCGCGGGAAGAAGGAGTGGGGGAGGTGGCTGCAAGACAACACATAGGATGTGTCGTACTGGCATTTCTGCCTTCCCTGCCCCGGAACGCCCACCGGAATGCCCCATTTTCACCGCTCTGTGCTCGTCTTCCGAGTGTGGAGTGCAGAGCCGTTCCAAGCTGCCTGAGAGGCGGTGTGGGAAGGGAGGAAAGACAGTTCTCTGGGAACCAACCTTGGAGTGCAGGCTCCAAGGTCGGTTCCCGGAAACCAACATATCCTATGGCCATCTAGCTGCTGACTAGCAGCCACAGGATTGCTCCCTAAGAATATAAGAGCCCTGCTGGATCAGACCAAAGGCCTACCTAGTCCTGTATCCTGTTTCCTACAGTGGCAAACTATAGCTACAGGTATAAGATCAACCCCACAGGTCGCTGTGGCTACTCCACCACCAGACACCCTGAGCCCGGGAGGCAGCTGCAGAAGAACCACACACCTGCACCCTGCAGTACCATACGCAGTAGTGTGTGAAACAATGTCCCTGAACTGAACTCAACAGTCTGGTGCCCCAGTGTGCATGCATTAGTTACACTCTTTGCTGAGCAGTTGTGCACTGGAAGCAAAGCTACTGACTTTTATGTTTTTAATTATTAAAATGTTATATTCAAAACATAATAAGCAAGAAATTGGAACATTGGCCCATTCACATTTCAAACACTGGGTCGTCTCTTTTGCAAATTACCCCTTTTAATGGTGTTACAGAAGGGCATCAGAAACCCAGTCTAACTTTTTCACTTCTCAGATTCCACAGCATGATCAGAAGCCTTTCCAGAAGTGGTCACAGGTTGGTGGTGGTCTCTGGTCTGAGTTCTCTCTGCTAGTATATGTGATAACGCTTTGTCATGCAGCATAAAATGGGTTCAGTTGGTTTGTCCTTTCGATAGATGAAATTGGTGGGTTAATTTTTTCATTATCACTGCCCTCCACTGTTTTCTATACCATATGTCTTGAGTTAGTTCCCCAGGCAATTTCTAGTGCTGAATGGTTGCTAAATGGGATGAGTGATTATTAAACAGGTACAATCCAAATCTTTTCCCCGTGTTATTTTAAACCCCTCTGGTGAGCCTGTAGATTCCTGTCAGAAACATATATATTGAACAATGCCCCTTTAGGGTCCGTTGCCAGTGCCATATTTATAAGTAGTGATGGTTGAACTTACTCCAAATGAGTTCATTATTTCCTTAGAAAGTAATTAATTCAATTGTGTAATCTCAGACTATAGTTCTTAATTTGAGATTTCATTCTATGCATATGAGTTTTTGCACATGCATAGTATCAAAATGCATTTGGGGAGCTGTCGTTTGAATTCACGTAGTGCATACTGACATCCTGAGTCCCCATGTTATGTACTTCTTCCTGATTGGTAGTATCCATGCAACCTTTCTCCCTAGTGTTTACTCACCTAGTGTTTACTCACCATTGCTGACCAGTTCAGTGTAGAGGAAAGACAAATGGCACTGCAGAGTCCTCTTCACAGAGCCAGAGCCATGGCTGTGAAGACAGAAGATTAATCTGGGTTAATCCAACAAACTCAGTGCATGCACAGAAGTGCCGTAATTTAGATGTACGTCCTCTGAACCTTGCAATCTATTCCAAAATTAATAATGAATGTATTAAAAAGGCAAGCATTAGGAATGCACACATTTCAACCAACGAGTCAACTAATTACTAAATCTGGCAGCATCACTACTTATAAGTATGTTTTCAAATGGAAGGAGGTCTCTGGCCACTTCTTCTTAAACCACAAGTTTGGATGTAAAAATTCCTCACCTGTGCAATCTGGAACCAATGGGGGGGGGGGGTGTCTTTCAGCTGAGCTTCCGTAAACTGCATATCTTTACTGTACAGACTGTGCAGTCTGTCTAAATCCTTTCCTTCCCATCCTGTATAATGCGTGTACTTATTGGCCCCAAATGAGGATTAGGGGTGATGGATTTGGTATCAGTTTTTTTATGCCAGCATTTACAAACCAGAAGAGCACATTGCAGAAAAGGGTTGCTCATAGAGTGCATTTGTTAAGCTCATTTGGGAGAACCAGAGAACCCCTCTCAGCGTAGGGTGGCAGCCTGAGGGAGCTCCATTGCCACCCATGGTTCTCAGTCATTCTGAAGTAATGGCTCCAGTTTTGTCAAATGATACACTTTGTAATATCTCAACCAATTTTGTATTGGCAGACTGTCTTTATTTATACCTTTGTACAAAATGTATTTACCTCATCTGGACTCCCCCCCCCCCAGCTCCTTTGTGAATAAATCTATTGAAAATGCCTTGCCAGGCTTGTAAATGCCTTGGGGGCAACCATGATATATAAAGCTTGGAAAAGGATGTAAGTTTAGGGAGCAGTGAAATGTTAAGTGCTACGGTTTGTCCTAACCATGAAAGATTAATTGGTTCCCATTTTTTTATTTCCTGCTGGATTTGTTTCAGGACAGTTTTATAGTGTAACTGTAACTGAGCTAAATTTTGGGAGGATGCAGATCTGTAGATACTTAACTGATTTTGTACACAAAGTTAGTCCTGTCAGTTTTCTCATTTATTGCTACACACAGTGTCCTGTTTTCATGCAGAGTGCTTCAGACACGAAGTAATTAATTTTGATTCCTGACATTAGCCCAAATCCCCCCAGCTCTCTCTTAACTTCAGGGATAGATGTTAGCAGGTCAGTAAGCATCAGGCCCACATCATCTGCAAACAGGCTTCCTTTATGACTGACTCCACCGACATCTGAACCCTTCATTCCTGCATTTTTACCGAGTGCATTTGCTAAAGGTTCCATGCATAGTGCAAAAAGCTGTGGGAATAAAGGGCCTCCTTGCTTGGTGCTTCTGCAGAGAATAATTTTCCAAAAATCAACCGTATTCGTGGCTGAGATCTGGTACATTTGGGAGATGACCTTTATGCATTTGTTAATTTTGTTTCCCCTTTTTTCATAAAGCCAACCTGTCAAAAGCTTTATGCATATCTAACATTATAAGGGTGAGAGGTTTGTTTTTAAGTCAGCAATAATGAAAAGCATTGCCTGTGATCTGAAGGCCGCTCGCTCGATTGGGCATTACGTAAGATGTGATAAAGATATTAATTCTAGCTGCCAAACAACTGTGTGACTGAGGATGATGGGAACATCAACACATCTGGATGGCACCAGTTTGGGGAAGGTTGACCTAGAATCTCCTGCTTCAGACAAGCACACTGGAAAGGAGCTAATGAACTAAAACTCCCCTGCCCATCTCAGTGTCATTCATTATGATTACTGTAGAGATTGACTATAAGTGATTTCCTTTCTCAATTGCTTCCCTGCCTCACGTCTCAGTTACTCTTCCCTCTTCTTCCTCACTCACTCTGTTTCCTTCATCTTCTCCAAGAAACTAGTTTTTTCATTTTGCAAAAAATTAGTCCCAAATGAACTTCATGGGAGCAATTTTCCACATCTTATATTGCAAAAAAGGACTGCATTACAAGTACTTTAACTGCAATCAGTACTTGTAATGACAAGCAGTTTACAGTTCATTTTAAATGAGCAAGGGATCAAGCTTTTGGGGGAATGGACAAGGATCGCAGTGTTTCAATCAGGAGGGATCTCTGATTGATAGGGGTCCTTTTGCAAAATGACTGCCATTTTTCACTTTTCCTTGGTACTTTCTTGAGTCTCTAGTGTTCTGTTGAAGTGCTTCTTCAGCTGTTGCTTCTTGAGGGAGCTCCAGGTTACATAAAGCAAGTAGCTGCTTCGGTTCTTGGTGGGTTGCAGCAGATTGCGTGGGGTCATCAAAGTTTATTCCTGAGACAGAATGGAAAGCCCTCTCTGTACCTGATTCTAGCTCTGTGCATTTCTTCAGGATAGGGATGAAATCCTCTTCTGCTTAAAGTCTTCACGCTAACATCTTGCAGGACCATTTGCAGGTTCCCCAGTCCACACAAAATGGCTTCCTTTTTTGAAAAGCGCACAAAGCTTCTAAACATTCCCTGGGTCTTGTCCCTTCACTGGGCTGAGACGCTAGGGCTCTATGTGCCCTCTCAAAGTCCAGTTTGAAGATCTGGAGGCCTGGGAGGAGTTTAGAGAACCATCTAGCTAAAAAGATTAACACATCACCTCCCCTTCTCTGTTCCCTGGACACATACATTTGAACACCAAGTGTAATTTTCCAGATTCTCCCATTTTAATTTCAGATCCACATTGGCTTTAGCAAGCTTCTTAATGCTATCCTCATACATGGCTCCAAGGTCCAAGGCTTTGTTTGCAATGGTTGCTATGCATGAGAGCTTATATAGCACCCCTGAGATTTTTGTTTCAAAGGACTTGAAAGCAGCAAGCCATTCTGTTGTGTGATCTTTCTGAGGTTGCTGTAGCTGGTTTACCACCTTGCCCAGTAGGTCCGTTTTTACACCTTTGATGTTTGGCCATCATGTTTAAGTTGGCCTCATTCAGGAAAGGCTCTGGTGTATTGCTTGTTCCCTTCTCTTTGAAACAGAGTTGAAGACCACTTTCATGGTGCTTGAGAAATCCTTGCATGCTTATCGTTTTTAAAATTATTTGTTTTAGCATTCTACAGGGGATCAGATCATCATCCTAGTCACTTGTTTCTCAGGGAAATAGGAAGTTCTTAGTTTAGGCTGCCATATTCAGGGCAGGACTTGACTTTTATTTTTAAAAGTATAAAATAAATAAATAATTTTTGGCAACCAGGTCAAATGCCTGATGTTTACACACACACACACACACACACACACACACAATGTTATGACAACTGGCATATAGATTAAAAACAAGCAAACAACTTCAGGGCTTTTTTTGGTCCTTTTCAATTGCCAGCCTTATGGATACTATAATTCCCAGTTATATAGATTGCCAGAAGTAGAAATCAGGAAAAGTGAAAAGATGCCTCAACCTGGAGTTGCTTGCAGTGACAAGTTAGTAAAACAATCCAGGTGTCTCATGCAAATGAACAAAGCCATGGTCTTGCAGGAAAAGGGGGGGGGGAACACCCAGCATCTTATGTTAAATAAGGTGATCAGTTAGAAGATGGTAATGAAAAAACCAAACTGCCATTTGGCTTTTCTTTTTCTTTTTTTGCACAAATTAACACTTCCCAGGGCCAGAGCTTGCGATCACAGCTTGTCGTCTTGTCCAAACCTGGCGTGGGGGGGGGGGGGTGTTGTTGGTGTGAACAAACCACCCAGAACACATGGGTTGTTTTAGCTTTGTGTCTGGGTTGTTAACCACACCACCAACCCACCTTTGCTGGGTTTGGGGTTTGTTAACCACACCAACAACAATCCACCTTTGCTGGGTTTGGACAATACAACAAGCTATGGTTGCAGCTTGAATATTCAAAAACCACCTGGCACACCCATCACACACAGCAACCCACCATGGCTTGTTTAAGCCTCAGTGAGCCCTGGTGATCATGCGCTTGGAAACCCTAATCTACCAGGGTGCTTTTAGATGCCCTGCCTCATTCACAGAATCAATCTTGGGCAACAGCAAGGCTGGGAAAGAATCCTGCCTGAATTCAAACTACACATTACATTGCAGATGCAGCTAACAGCTATGTCGTGGGTGTATTTTTTGTTCCCTTTCTTTCTTTCTTTCTTTCTTGTTGTTGATTTTTAACAGGGGGTCATCCAGTTTTTACTGGAACACCCCGAGGAGTGAGGAGTGGTATAATACTTCCCTTCCCACCCAAAATGTTACTAGTGATTCTCCCCCTGGGGGTGGGTCTGGGGGGTGAGCTATGGGGTTTAGTGGGGAAAGCCTCAATTGGCTCAATGGACTAGCCCTTCCCACTACAAAGCAACTCCTTAAATAAATAAATAAAAATAGTCCATTGCACCCAGTAACCTTGCTCCAGTCTTGGCAACTTCTGCTGAAAGGGGCAGATTGTAATGTGGGAAGTGACTATTTACTGATGACAAAAGGTCTCTAGTGACATGTTTAAAAAATGTTCAGAAGTATATTGTGAAACCTGTTTTAAAACTGATGAAATCCTTTGCCCACATGTCTGTTCTAATCAGCTTCATTGACTGCATGTTAAAAATCTAAATTCCACTACCCATACGACAAATTGTGCAGATTGATTGCAGCCATAAATGTGTGTGTGTGTGTGTGTGTGTGTAAAATTAAAGGATGCATTGTTATTTGATAGTTTTGATTTAATACATAAAGCATTCATACATCTTGCTTATTTGACACAAACTCAGTTCAGCATCAGTGGAAGAGATAATAGCCTACTCAATATAGTATATATCATACATGCTAGGCTGGCTAAACTGTCATATCTCTCCTATTTGGGAATCACACAGTAATACAGGGGAGGAAAGAATGGGGCTTTTGTAATGTACTTGGGAGGAATTGGCTTTGGGCTTGGAGTCTGCAAGAAGAGGTGCTGATCACGAGAAGCTGCTCCCAGGACCCTTCTGAATGTCAGGCATAATTAGCAAGTATTGTTTTCATCCACTAAGGTTGATAGTATGAAAGCTGCCTTATGCCAGGCCCATCTAGGCCCATACTACCTGCTCTGGCTGGCAGCTGCCCTCTAGGATCTCAGGCAGAGGTCTTTCCTGTCATCTGCACCCTAATGAAGCAACTGACCACACAGCCCTGTGCCAGGGGATGAGTGCATGTAGGTGGCCCAATACATGAAGAGCAGGCCTGCTGCCAGAAGAACAGGGAAGGCTTTGATTCTCAGCTGGAGGTTTAAAGTTACCCAGAGCTTTATATGGGCTGGGATCTGGCAATGCTGAGAAGTCAGGATATTCATATTTGGCTTACAATATTATTTCATTCTACTTGCACCAAAATTAATAGATGCAAGATTTACCCATAGTACCTAAAGTTACACAGGATCCTCACTCTCTTTCTTTTTTTTAGGCTCAGCATCTCCCACCATCACACCTAATGACCCCACTCTGATTGTGGAAAAAGGAGACCCAGTGCGCTTACTTTGCTCTGGGAATTCCAGTGTACAATGGGTCGGCATAAATCACTGGACTAAAGTGAGGATGTATGACAACGGCACCCTCTATATTCCCCATGCCACTTGCAAGCAGATGGGACACTACCAGTGTGCTTACGTCAACAATACTGGTGAGACGGCATCTGTATATCTGCTTCTGAAAGGTAAGCAGACTTATCTATAACACGTCCACCTCTGTTCCTATTATGTGTTTCTACAGCATAGACCATGATACATGCTTAGGTAAAGCACTCTTTGGACCTTCACTCTATGTGATTAGCAACTGAGTGGGACATAGGATGACCATGTGTCCACTTTTACAGAGGACAGTCCTCTATTTGAAGGCATCCTCTGTTTGAAGGGCTGCCCTGTCCCATTCCGGTTTAAGGATAAAGAAACACAAGGACCGTTGCCCATCAGCACTTAGCACCTGAATGGCAGACTGAACAGGCAGGCGCCTGGGACACCTGGTCACAGTCTTCCTCACTGTGGTGAGATGCGCTGTCTTTCTGTTCAAATTAGTTATAATTTTGCATCTATGCTTATAAAATATGTGCCAGTTTTATGCAAATTGCTGTCCTCTCTTGAGGTGATGCATTTCTTCCTTTTGGGTGATTCATAAGTGCCCCCCCCCCAGTGGAAGGAGAGAGTGGGCCTATGCCTCCTGGCCCCAGGCAGAGGGCAAGCCCAGTGGGGATTCAACAATTCTCCCCCTCTACCCGATAGCTAATTGCATGGAGAGAACGCCCAAGCAGGGCTTAACTGTACAGTGGAGTTCACCATGCATAGAACAATCTGATCATGAGGAAATCTTTCTGCCAATCTGCCAGATTTCCAACCAGAAATTAGCTCAGCTGGATACGCATAGGACCTTTGTGGCATGAGTAGCCCCACAGAACAACAAGCTGACAGAATGAGTTGAGGAGACTTCAACTCAGGGACTGTTCTCACAACCAGAGTGCCTAGCTTGATGTTGCTTTCAGCTGCTCCCAGTGTATTATTCCAAGAAACCACGCGCACAACAGCTACATGCTGGGTTCAATTTCACCATGATCTCCTAAACTTTTCTCCCCCGACAGATCCTACTTCAATATGGTGTGTCCCCACCTCAATGGCCACTGTGGTGGTGACAGAAGGCAGTGATGCATTGCTCCCGTGTGTCATCACTGACCCAGGATTCGCAGGCAATGTGACCTTTCAGAGAAAACATAAGGAAACAATCCCCTTAGAATTCTCCTTCAATGCTCAGGAGGGGATCTCTTTACGCAGAGTAAGCATTGAGCATCAAGGCTGGTACCAGTGTCGGGCCCTGGTTCAAGGACAGTGGGTGAATTCTGCAAACATTATCCTTTCTGTTAAAGGTAGGTTTGTGGCTGCTGTTGCCACAGTGCAGGTGTGCATTTCCAGTTATTTGGATAGCACTTTGCCACGTTAAAGGGTGTTGTAGGACCTAACCACACAACAACTTTGTGAGGTGGGCCAGGTTAAAAGATCAGAATCCAAGGTCACCCAGTGATATTCATGGTAGAGCAAGGATTTTAACTTCAGTCACCCACATCCAAACTCCACACCATCTTTCCATTACTGCACTATGCTGAGATCATATTTACAAAACAATTAAGAGGGAATCCACCAAAACTACAGCAGGAGCAGCAGCAAGAAGGAAAAAAGCCGCTCAGATGAAACTCTGTTGACTGCTGTCTGCGCATACTGCTTCACAGAGTGAACGTAGGGGATTCACTTAAATAGTGTTGACGGCAATGGCTTTGATAGCCTTAAAAAGGGCCCAGACAATGACAAGAACCGTACAAAGGCATGTGCAAGGCACATAGGCTCTCCACGCAAGAGGGGAGTGGGCCTGAGCATGCTAGCTCTGCCTCCCCTCTGCTGCCATTGTCGTTGTCTTCCACGTGCAGAGGGTGGCTGTCTGCAGCAGGGAGCCTCCTCTAGCCGTGGACACTCTCCACGTGACTTAGGACCCTGGAAAAGCAGGGTTTGGAAGTGCACAGAGAACCCTCACAGACAGCAGAGGCCCTGTGCAGCAGACAGTCACCTTCTACATGGGGGGGTGACGAGAACAAGGAGGGAGGGAGGCGGAGACAGTGTGCTTGTGCCTGCTCCTCCTCCTCGTGTGTATTGCTTACCTATTTTACTAATGCCTGCATTGGACTAGGGAGGATATGTCTATAAACACTTAGTATTCATGATAGCTAAATGGAGCCTCCATCTTCAGAAACACTATACCCAGAATACCTGAGCCAAATCTACATGGAGATGGGTTTTGAGGCGATTCCCTTTAAAGCCAGATTTTAATGAAATCAGGTTAGCTCCTCTAGGGTTGCAAACAGTAGCACTTTATACATTAAGAAAAACCCGCTTGCATGGGGAAAACGGCACCTGAAACCGCAGGGTTGTGTGGGCAGACTCCTGCAAGGAGAAATGAACATCAACTGCATAGGTGCAGGGCAGCAAATACATGGAGGTTTGCTCCCCACACCTCAACACCCCCCCCCACTCTCAGTGAATTGCAATGGGGGTCGAGTTATTCGCCTTCATCTCTGCATAATTAGGGGTCATGTGGGGACCATCAGCTGTTAAAATCAGTAAGGCTCTCTGTATCTGTGCATCGCCATAAGTGCATACCTTCGCACTTCCATAACAGCACAATTTGAGGCTTGCTCCCCGCCACTTGCTCCACCCACCTCCACCCCGCAAGCAGTGAACTGCAGTAGAGGATGAGTTACTTCCAAGTAGGGATGTGTAGTTTTAAAATGGCAGGCTTGAGGCTTGCTTTCCACCACTCTTCACTCCCCACTCCCACACTCAATGAATATTTATAACAACAAGCAGAGGAATTATCCAGACCCTTCTGCTCCTGTACTCGGCAAAGTGCAATTTGAAATTACTTCTGGGTAGACATGATTCTGCTCTCCCCATGTCCACCCCCGCCACTTTTCCTTCCACCAATCAACACTGCTCCAGCAGCCAGCAGTGAGGGCAGTTCAGCTCAGACATATGCTGAGATCGCCATGACGGGAAAACCCATCAGAAAACCAGTTTCACAAAATCCAGATTTTACAGCAAGAAAGGGCAGGCTGGCTACTGAGATGGGCATACGTCATCTACCACAATTGTTTTCAGGACACAGTAGAACCAGAGTAAAAGCCCTATGTTGATACCCCCCAGATGATGTGGACAAACAATAAGGGAGGCTAGATGCAGGCTTCCTGGACCCATCTAGCTGGCCACTATTGAAAACAGACAGGCCTTTGGTCTGATACAATAAGGAGCTACTTGTGTTCTTATGTCTGTATGGCATCTAATGTGCTAAGTGGATATACATTACAGAAGTGGTCCCGAAAGTGGACCTGCCTTAGGTCCAACTAAACTGGAGAAAGGCAACACATAAATGAATAATAATATGTTCTCACCACCACAAACAAGGAAAGAACAATTTCAAGCCAATTTAGGGCACAATCCTATGCATGTGTAGAAAGAAAAAAGTCCTACAATTTCCAGCATTCCCCAGCCAGCCTTACTGGCTGGGGAATGCTGAGAGTTGTAAGACTTCTTTCTGTCTAAGCATGCATAGGATTGCTCCCTAAATGAGCCAAATTATTCTGTTCTAATTGTATGCACACCACCCTGGGATCACCTTTGGTGAAGATGGAGTGGCATAGAAATGTCAGAAATATAAATAAACAAACAAACAAACAGATACTATATGTAGGAAAATATGGAGAATTGCCCGTGACATATCAAACAGATTCTCCCTATTTTTCAAGGAGAAATTTCATTCTGGTATCATGAAATCAGCACTGTGTTTAGCACGTTAACCTGATTGAATTAGTAATATGTACCACCAAATTGTTTTCACACAGCCTGGGTTAAACTATCTTAGGCAATATCCCACCACTCGACAAACCAGGGTTCTATATCTATATCTATCTATCTTCCAAGTACCCAGATCAATTTTATGGACAGTATTCAATGCCGCTGCTCTGCTCTGCTCTGCTCACACTCTGCTTACACTGCTCTGCTTATACTCTGCTCTGCTTACACTTACACTGCTCTGCTTACACTACTGATGTAGCAGTAGCATAAGCGACCTCTAGTGCAACGTCACTAGCACTGGCATTGCCCTAGAGGTCACTTACACTAGTGCTAAGTCAATGGCATAAGCGGAGTAGCTGGGTTGGATACTGCCCTATGAATATTATTAATCTTTTACCACATTATGCTTCAGCTGATGTACAGCGAACCTAGGTAAAGTATGGAAAAGAAAGATAAGGGAACGCTTTAGAGAAGATACAGGTTTTAAGCATGTACGTGACATGTGCGAGCACAGCGCAATAGGGAAGGATGCAGGCTTTGGGCAGAGATTTGGTGTGCAATAAAATGTCAGTGGTGGGATGTGGGTTGAATATATGTGCTGTGTATGTGTGTTTACTCCTCTAGAAATATGATGAGATAGTTGTATATTGGATTAAGCACATTCTTAGATGTTATTGACTGTGCCACTGGAAAAGGTTAGAAATTGGTGTTGTGGTAAAATGTGGTCCTCACAGTGAAAAATCAGGACCACTTCATAGATGTCCAGAGCAGTTGAAAAAACAGAATAAGTCAAAGTTTTGCAGAAAATGATAACAAGCAAAAGAAGTTACCATTGCACATTTTCAGGAAACAGCAGAGTGTAGGTAAATAGTTAGAAGAGAAAGGGGCAGCTGAGTGAAGTAGCAAATGGTGACTGATGGCAAAAGATGAAGAAAATCTGGCCAGTTTTTGACATCTGAAAATGCTTCCATTGTAGCCTGTATCTAAGAGACATTTTTTATTTGACCTAGCAATCACTGAGCCTGTGTCTGTCACCATTGAAATGGAAGACAATGTGAGAATACAAGGAGAACCTTTCAGTGTCATCTGCAGAATCAGTTACTCTGCCCACAACTATGAGGCCCATTGGACCTTTCCTTCTACTGCAAATGTAAGTCACACTCCCAGATCTGTCATAGGGACTTGTTTGACATGGCTGAAGTAGATGAGCCCTGACACAAGAGAGAGATTTGGCAGTACAAGCCAATTTGTGTGAGGGTTAGACTGTATGTTGTTGCACATAACCCTTACAGAGCTGAACATGGCTGAGCATAAGTCTTAGCATTTTACAGAAGCAAACCCAGCTTTTCATCCCGGCCCTGTTCCTGGCAGACTCATTACATGATGCATTCATTGCCTCTGATCTTCAAACAGTTCTGCAAGCATAGACCTCATTCATTTTAATGAGGTTTTCACCCAAAGGACTAGAGACCTTGGCATTGGCCTTGTGCCTATTTTAATTTGTTTTGAAGGCTGTTTTGTGACAGATAATAGTTTCATGCATCACTGTCATAATCTAGGAACCTCCATAAGCATAAATAAATGCTGCCACTTTGTAAGTTTTCATTTCAGACTTGTGAAATACAATTACCAAGGTCTAGAAGGAGCCCTAAAGGTGTGGGAATAACTGAGGATGGGGACAACAGCAACATTGGCTTTCGTTGTCCCAAAATGTGCCATATCATTTCTATTTTTTCCTGAACACAGGTCAGCTTGACTAAAAATGAAACATCTGACACCTCTAGAAGATACGTCACAGTCCTCATCCTATCCATCTCTGCGGTGGAGTTACAAGATAGTGGGAAATATACTTGTTTTGGAAGCAGTTCTTCAGGATCCAGTAATTCTTCAGCTACCCTCCAGGTGATAGGTAAGCAAGTCCTGATGGACAAGGGGGAAAGGAGCCTTTCTTTCCTGTTTTCTTCCCTGTTCCACCTAACAGAGGAATCAAACTGGGCTCTATATTGGCTTATTAATGGGGTCAGCATCATTAGCTTGTCATGATGAAACATGCAATGCATGGGAAAAATTTCAAGGAAGGATTTTTGAACCATGAGAAGGTCATCTACCTGCCCTAATTTCTCATTAAGGGAGATGCACCATAAGGGAAGAAGTTCTTAGGTTTTTTCAGGAAGATGTATCATATTATAAGCAGCAAGAATAAGTGGGTTAACGAGCTGAGAAAGAACAACATGCAACTATGCAATCACAGCCTTCTCCGCCCCATCCCTTTAATTACAAGTTCTAGTTTCCTTCAAAAGACCTGGTAAATTAATCAATATAAGTACTTGCAATTGTTCAGATGAAATGCAGCATTCCCTCTTATATCCCTTAAAGCTCATCATGATTATTCTGTGTTCTTCAAGTTTTCATAAACAGGTATTTTAATTATAAAGACTGCAAAATAACACATTTCCCCAAGTCCCATTTTTCCATTCAGTCTTAACCAGCACTTCTGACTGCATGGATGCTGATGCTATATGGTACTTCAGCTGCAGCATAATTCCCTGCATATTTACTCTCTGGATGGTGCCCTTTTCTGCTCCTACCAATCTGTTCCCAGCAAAAACCTGGGGGGGGGGGTCCACCAGTCATTTACTCCAAGCCAGCTGCATGTTGAGGTTGTTAGGGATAGATGACATCGTGGCCATCCAGCAGCCGCCCCGGAGCTTATCAGGGAAAAACCAGATTTCCCGAGACCGCTTGAAGTCTGATTCTTTTCCTTAAGTCGGGTTCTCCCGGGTATAGTTGTTGTATGCCCCAACCCCCACATTGACCTCGGGTATGCTAGCCCTGCCCAGGGGTGTGCCTTTCACCATGAGCCCAGTCAAGGGGTGTTTCCTTTCCCCGTCCCTATGATTCCCAGCACAAACCAATTAGTGTCTACTCAGAAGTAACACTGTGCTCAATGAGGCTTCTCTCCCAAATGCCCACATCGGAAGTAATTCATTTCCGCCACCCCGATACAGCGATCAAGCGCAGCAAGAGGAGAGAAAGATTGGGGCTCATTAGGAGGCTTCTCCCTCACTTGGACACATAGGAAGTAATTACTTCTAATTTTCACCTTCATTCGGGAGAAAGAGGGGGAGAGCCTAGATGGGGGGAAGCCTCTCTTATTGGTTGAGCAGCCCCTGCCACTCAGATGACATGACTCCAACCCCCACCCTGAAGTATGTTAGGAGAAGTGACTTAAAATGGGGCGATGCACACCCTCGTGGAGCCTGGCCTGAAATCAGCTCCTAGAAAAATGCGAGTAAGACACTCTTTCCTTCTCCTCCTGTCATCGTGGAAACAGAGCCCAAGACATCAGTGCTGGACCACATATATCCACTCGTTCCTCACCTACATTTCCAAGTGAATGATACACCTGAGACAAATCAAGAACTATGACATTTGTTCATATTTTTCTTATCTTTTATTTATTTGTTAAATTTATATCCCGCCTTTCCACCCAAAAATGGCACCCAAGGGAGCTAAAAATTTAAAAAACCAAAATAAAGACAATTAAAAGCATAACATAAAAACAAATAAATTAACCCCACAATTAAAAACACAACAATAAATATCTAATGGGACAAGTTCCTAATAACATTCACAGCCTAGCACCCCAACAATATGGCTAATCCACAAGTCACTAATCTAACCTACACTATGAGGGGCCATGGTTTGCATGCCGAAGGTCCCAGGTTCAATCCCCAGCCTCTCCAGGTAGGGCCTGAAACCCTGGAGAGCCACTGCCGCCAGTCAGTGTCAACAATACTGGGCTAGAGGGACCCGTGGACTGACTCAGTATTCCTATGTTTCCTATGTTGATGGTTCATCTGGAAAAAGGTCTCCGGCCTTTGCTCACTAGCAGAATGAATGCTGCTTCTTAAAGAAAAGGTGTCACTTGATAATTGTGCACAAATTTCAATGAAGCTATAAGCAGGGTTTTGTTTCAGGGTGCTTTTAGGAAAGAAGCATGTGGGTTAGCAGGAGAACAGTGGACTTGTGCAGATGCCAATGGAGGACACAGGTGAAAGAATAGAGTAAGTAGCTCTCCAGCAGTCTTTAGTGTAGCAACTCAAGCACACTTTCATTCCTTCCTTAATGGAGGTAAATTCCTTAAGTACAAATGCAGAAGTGGAAATATTGTTGTTGTTGTTGTTTATTCGGTCAGTCGCTTCCGACTTTTCGTGACTTCATGGACCAGCCCACGCCAGAGCTTCCTGTCGGCCGTCGCCACCCCCAGCTCCCCCAAGGTCGAGTCCGTCACCTCCAGAATATCATCCATCCACCTTGCCCTTGGTCAGCCCCTCTTCCTTTTGCCTTCCACTTTCCCTAGCATCAGCATCTTCTCCAGGGTATCCTGTCTTCTCATTATGTGGCCAAAGTACTTCAGTTTTGCCTTTAAGATCATTCCCTCAAGTGAGCAGTCTGGCTTTATTTCCTGGATTGGTTTGATCTTCTTGCAGTCCAAGGCACTCTCAGAATTTTTCTCCAGCACCACAGTTCAAAAGCATCTATCTTCCTTCGCTCAACCTTCCTTATGGTCCTGCTCTCGCAGCCATAGGTGACTACGGGGAATACCATTGCTTTAACTATGCGGACCTTTGTTGTCAGTGTGATGTCTCTGCTCTTAACTATTTTATTACAAAAGGATAAAACCATCAGCCTCCTTTGATCTCACCTACTACCAAGGGCTGATGTCTTTGATGTCCCATTTACTTGTTTATTCCTTATCCTACTCAACCCAATGGGAAACTAAGAGCAGTCTCCATAGCCAACCAACTTGGAGCCCATTGGTCATTCTGGCTGAGGCTGATGGGAGTTGAAATCCCAAACCTCTGGAGGATACCAGGTTGAGGAAGGCTGCCCAAGGCACTGACCAGGCTGAGAGAATTCCCTAGCTGTAACAGTGTACATGCATCATGTGCCCTCTGGCAAGTCTCTTGGCCTGACATCACTTGGTGACCCACAGCTGAACGTATTAATTACTTCCACTGGAGAGCATCAGAGCTGCTGTCAGCTGATGTGAAGTGCTGCCTATGCTATTTTTGACCTGTGACTCTGCGAATGCAAGTTGGCACTTGTCGTGCCAATCAGTGAGTGACGGGCATGCAATGCACAGCAGGTAGAAGCATAACAGCCCTATATGGGTATTGTTCTGTCTTGTGTGCTAAACACTGCCTTAAAAATATACATGCCTGATATATCTAACAGATGCTGGCCCCATTAGCTAGTGGCCCAAGAAAATGTCGGCTCAGTTACTATTTGATCTTGTATGCAGGTTCCTGAAAACCACTTCTACAGACTGAGATCATATATATATATATATATACATATATATATATATATATATATATATATATATATATATATATATGGTCTCCCTCTCCTCTGCAATACACACAGTTCCTCAGATGTGTCATCACTGAGGATGCTTAAAAGGCAGCAATTGCTTTTAAGCAACGTGTTTATGGCATTGAAAGGCTGCTGTTTTACTGTATGGATTCCCAATGACTGATCAGGAGCAGGCAGACATCAGGATTGCAGGATCTACTTTGGCAGGGGGATTACAGCCCTAAGATCCACCAGATGGAGCTGGTGCTATTTTGAGTACTGAACTGAGCTCACAGTCTTTCCACACCAAATCCACGCCTGGTCACCCCAAGCTTTCTTCATCGCAATAGTATAATTTAGCGTGGAGGGAGAGAGGGAGGGGGAGTCATTTTGTTGCTGCTATTGTTAAATGGTTGGGAGTCAGAAACCCTTCCTGATCTACTGCCAAACATTCAGAGATTTACCACTAGACTCAGACCTACCTCCTGAGCATCCCTGATTCAAGGGAGCAAATCCCTTCCCAGTGCACCTAGAGAAAACTCCACTGATAACAGTTGTGCCCCCTTCCCTCCCCACAAGGAAAATGGCTTTTCTCCCCCTGCCCCCCACTCATCCTTCACTATGCACCATCTTCATTCTTTTTCTTTTCAGAGAACGGGTATGTGCGTTTGTCCACCACGCAGAACAGGAGCCAGGAGAAAACTTTGCATGAAAGCCTGAAACTAAAGGTGCTCATTGAGGCTTATCCTAGACCTCACACATATAGATGGACACACATGAACCCATCAGGAAGTTCCAAGAATGCCACGTACACTGGCCAGATGATTTCCGGCAACAACAGGTCAGGAATATATATGGTGCCAGCTCTTTCCTAAATACCTTTCCAAACTAGTTTTATTGCACAGGAGTGTCAGAACCACATGGAGAGCTACTTCCTATGAATGCAGGGCTGGCCCTCCTATGAAGCAGGCTGAAGCCCCCGCCTCAGGCGGAGCAGGAGGAGTGGTGAATTACATGCTCCCCCACCACCAGGAGCTCCCCCCTCCCGCACCGCTGGGTGCCATTTGCCACAGCAGAAGAGCTGAGCCAACAGGGCTCTCTGGAGCTGCTGCCCGGCCTGGCAGCACAACAGCAGGTGCTCCAGAGAGCCCTGATGGTCCTACTCTCTCACTGCAGCAAATGGCATAGAGGGAGAGCAACCAGCAGGGCTCTCCAGAGCAGCTACCTGCCCTCTGGCTCGCCTTGAAGATCCTCTCAGGGTGATCCAGAGGGTGAGTGGTCTGCCTGGAGAGCCACATTGGCCCTAGAAAGTGGCCAGCATGGCTTGTCCAGGCCCAAATGCCTGGCTCTGAGGGGTTCTTCCTTAGAGCCAGGCATTGTGGGAGTGGGTTCCCTGGATTTTATTATTTATTTATTTATTCATTCATTTCATTTCTATACCGCCCAATAGCCGAAGCTCTCTGGGTGGTTCACAAAAATTAAAACCAAACAACACACAATAAAACAATTTAAAATATATAGAACATTAAAACCACAATATAACAATACAACCACAATAAAACCTAGCAGCAGTGCAGGAGTTTAAAATACAGATTTAAAACAACAAAGATAAAAATTTAGAAAGCTAAAATGCTAAAATGCCTGAGAAAATAAAAAGGTCTTCACCTGGCGCCGAAAGGAATACAATGCAGGTGCCAGGCGAACCTCACTAGGGAACTCATTCCAGAGCCGGGGTGCCATAACAGAAAAAGCCCTCCTCCTAGTAGCCACCCGCCTCACTTCCTTTGGCAGGGGCTCACGGAGAAGGGCCGCTGATGATGATCTTAAGGTCCGGGCAGGCACATATGGGAGGAGGCGATCCTTCAGGTAACCTGGCCCCAAGCCGTTAAGGGCTTTGAATGTTAACACCAGCACTTTGAATTGGGCCCGGAAATGGACTGGCAGCCAGTGCAGCTGGAAAAGTACTGGCGTAATATGAGCTCGCAGGCCAGTCCCTGTTACAGGATATCACCTGTACTGTGTTGCTAAGACAAGGTACAGGCAATCTCTAAGATAACCCTTCCTGCGATGCCTGATGCTGAGGAAGCATCCCTCGGAGCCAGGCATTTGGGCCTGGCTGTCTCTGCAGAGCCATTCCATCCTGTTGGCTTTTTATGGCCAGTGTGACTCTTCAGATAGTGGCAGCAGTAATAGCAACAGCTGCAGCAATAGAGAAATAGGTGGGAGCTGGGAGGTACAGCAGAGGAGGAGACACGGTGCATGGCGGGGGAGGAGATGCGGGGGAGGCACACGTGTGCTCTCCCACCTCAGGTGGAGGAGAGCTTGTGCCAGCCCGTACAAATGGCTTGCCCCTGGACTCCATAGCACTGCATTTCAAGCAGCATCCCACGTACCTGTCGTGTTTGTCTTGTGTTCTTCCTCTGAGGAGCTCAGAGCTGGGTTTTAGCCTCACCAGAACTCTGCAGGGGAGGACAGGCTGAGAGACAGGCACTTACCCAAGACCACACTCTGAACTTCTTAGCTGAGCAGGGATTTCAACCTATGTTTCCCATGTAGCTATTTGCCTGTATGAATTAAAGCTACCCAAACTTTGAAGCTACCCTCTGTTCACCATCCATAATTTCCCCTGGTCTATGTACCTTAAAAGTTCCTTTGATTGGCTATTTCAAGCTGGGGCTCTAATCTGTGAGTCTAGGCCAGGACAATTGCAGTGGTGCACCAAACTACACAGCAGTGGAGGTGCCTTCCCATGCAAGCTCAGTGGCAGAGCACTTGCTTTGCATGCAGATGGTCCCAGGTTCAATCCCCAGCATCTCCAGATAGAGCTAGAAAGGAATCCTGCCTGAAACCCTGGAGAACCGCTGCTGCCAGTCAGTGTCAGCAATACTGGGCGAGATGGACCCAGGGTCTGACTCAGTATAAGGCAGCTTCCTAAGTTCCTAACTTCAAGTTTGTCAACTGGTTGAAATCAGATTGCCATCACTTTGATACATGGCAAAACCCATGCATCAATGCTTTTCAAACACAATGGCCTGTATTGGATTGTAAGACTGGGTCAGGTGAGGGGCTCTTCATTAAGGCAGCCTTCCCCAATCTGGTACCCTCTAGATGCTTTAGACTACAACTCCCAAGATTCCTGACCGTTGGCCATGCTGGCTGGAGCTGATGGGAGTTGAAGTCCAGAACACCTAGAAAGCACCCAGTTGGGGAAGGCTAATGTAATGTGTGGTATGAATTATGCCTTCTTTCCCACTTCTGCAAGGTATATTTTGGGAAACGAAATACACTTGACCATAAAGCATGAAAAATTACCACAGGTTGGAGAGGCTCTATGGGAACCCTCTATCCTGATGGCTCCTAAAAAGACTTTACCATGTATATTTGTCTTTTGGAAGGTACAACAATACACTGAATCTGAACTGGACAGTGGAAAGTAGTAGTGGAATATATACCTTTTTTGCAGATAATGGTGAAGCCAATGCATCAATTTCTTTCAACATCTTTGTGAAAGGTAAGTGCTTCATCCACTTAGATCCTTTCAGTATTCTTTCAAAGTTCAGAAAGAACACTAAAAAACTCAGCCTCAGCCAACAAGCTAAATAAAGTGAAAGCTCAGGATGATCTTGCTGCTCTTCCTGTAAGCAAATTATGTGTTGCAAAACAGGAATACCAACACTGTAATTCCAAGGCAGTTTTGGTTACAGTGTAAGCCAAATATCTCCAAGGCAGGCCCCAGGAGCAGCTCAGGTGAACAAAGGTAAATTGCAGTATTTTTCACAGCAAACTAAACACTAGCCTTGATTCCTCCTTGAGTCCCCAAACAAGGGATACTATGACAGTTCACAGGGGCCAACATACAATTCTGAACTCCATTGGTGTCAGAAGTAGCCTTTCCTGATGGCAACTGAAACAATCTATAGACAAGGAAAATCCTGACTCTGCTCTTGCCTGAATAAAGTGATTGCCAGCTAAAGCAGGGGTAGGCAGAGGGTAGATCTCCAGATGTTTCAGGCTTCAACTCACAGAAGCCCCTGACAGCATGGCCAATGGTCAGGAATGCTGGGAGTTAAAGTCTAAAACATCTGGAGATTTACTGTCTACCCACCCCTGTTCTACAGAACACCTAGGATCCAAAGGACACAGCTGAAGACATCAACATGTTACCCTCTTTCCCATACTCCAAGTCCCACTATATTTCATGAAATGAAGAGAACGTGTTTACATTGCTGCTGTACTTTATGGCTCCTTTGCATTTGCTATTCAGCCCCACCTAAAGCTATACTGATGGCTAACAGTTCCAACAGCGTTTGGTGTGAAGCCACTGGTTATCCTGCTCCACGTATTGAATGGTATGCATTCTCCGGTGAACACCACATAGGCAGGTGAGTTAACAGCACAATCCTACGAATATCCACTCAAAGGGACGGCCTCCAAGTAGTACTTACGCCCGGTTAAGTAAGTGTGCATAAGACTGCAGCCTTATACTATCACATATACACAGACTCACATAGAAATGGATATAATACACATATATATTCGCGTAGACCATAATTCCTCCAGTCATCAGGAAATGCCCTGAATAACCATTATTCTGAGGCCATGTTTCCACAACAACGGAAGGAGAGTAAAAATCCAAGGGAGTACCGGATTTTTTAAAAGGAATCGGCTTTGCTGCGAGCAAGGTTCCACGAGCAGATTCTCCGCACCAGTAAAAATTGCTTCACAAAACTTACTTCCTGGTGGGGGTGGGGGTTGGAGTGAACATCATCTGACTGGCAGGGGCTGGTTAACCAATAAGAGAGGCCTCCCCCCTCCCCCCTTTCTCCTTTCACCTGAAAGTCCAGCTGCACCTGCATTTCAGGAGCAAGCCTCATTGAGCACAGTGGGAGTTACTTCCAAGTAGTCCCACATATGCTTGTGCTGGGAAAGGTGGGGGTGGGGGGAGAACACAAAGACAGAAACCAGCCCCCACTTTAACCCACAGGACCTCATTGACCACAATGGAAGTTACTTCTGAGGAGACAGTAATGGGTTTGTTGGGGGAAAGAGAGCAGTAAACACAAAGGCAGAAACCAGCCCCCATTGTAACCCGCAGGATATCTATAACAAAGCTGTGAAATATTTATTTCCTAAGGCAATGAATTGGAGCCGAGATCACACTTAGTTGCACTTAAGGGATTGGGCTTTAAAATGTGCCATTTCAATTGAAGGGGAATCTCTGTAAGTTCTGATGTGGGCATTCAAAAGCAAGCCTCATCAACCACAATGGGAGTTACTTCTGAAGAGACAATAATGGGTCTGTTGAGGAAAAGAGACAGAAACCAGCCCCCATTTTAACGCACAGGATCTCTATAAGGAATCTGTGAAGTAGTTACTTCCTAAGGCAATGAATCAGAGCCTCAAAATCACACTTAATTGAACCTAAGGAATTGAGGGCTTTGATATGTGCTGTGTTAATTGAGGGGCTTCTCTGTTATTTCTGTGGGCATTGAGAAGGCAAGCTTCATTCAGCACAATGGGAGGAAACACCCCTTGACTGGGGTCATGGTGAAAGGCACGCCCCTGGGCAGGGCTAGCATACCCGAGCTAAATGCAGGGGTTGGGGCATACAACAACTATACCAGGGAGAACCCAACTTAAGGAAAAGAATCGGACTTTAAGCAGGCTCAGGAAATCCGCTTTTTCCCTGATAAGCTCCAGGGTGGCTGCTGGATGGACAGGACATCATATATCCCTAACAACCTCAACATGCAGCCAGCTCAAAGTAAATCGCTGGTGGAAACACCCCTGTGAGTCAAAATCAGGTTGAGGTCAACTGAAATAACTAAAGGGAGTAGGGAAAGAATGAATTATTCACGAAAATAGCAAACACAGGTAAAAAGTGCTACTACTTTGTTAGCATTTGAAGCTTCCAGTTTCTTATCTTTGGAAATGATCATCAAGCATGTTGCTGCTGTTTGCTATAGGTTGTTCCATTCAATCCATGCCAGGACTGTTGATCATTGAAGGTCTAAATGAGCTAAGAGGATTAGTGCAGGTAGCATCAGAACTAGCAATGGCAGCTGGTATTAGGAGGTACTTCTTCTGTGAAGTGACTGTTTCCCAGTGCTTATTGTCACTTGGAGTGGGGCAAGGAAAGCTGCAGTCCGGACACAGCCCATTTGGTTCACTGATCCCTTGATAGAAGATCTGGCAGTCCAGTGAATCTACCTGAGTGACTCTTGTTGTTGTTGTTCAGTCGTTAAGTCGTGTCCGACTCTTCGTGACCCCATGGACCATAGCACGCCAGGCCTTCCTGTCCTCCGCTCTCTCCCGGAGTGTGCGCAAGCTCGTATTCATTGCATCGGTGATACTATCTAGCCATCTCATCCTCTGCCCTCCCCTTCTCCTTTTGCCTTCAGTCTTTCCCAGCATCAGGGTCTTTTCCAGGGAGTTTTCTCTTCGCATTAGGTGGCCAAAATATTTGAGCTTCAGCTTCAGTATCTGTCCTTCCAATGAGCAGGCAGGGTTGATTTGCTTTAGGATTGACCAATTTGACCTCCTTGCAGTCCAGAGGACTCGTAAGAGTCTTCTCCAGCACCACAGTTC
This sequence comes from Heloderma suspectum, assembly GCF_057233095.1. Taxonomy (NCBI): domain Eukaryota; kingdom Metazoa; phylum Chordata; class Lepidosauria; order Squamata; family Helodermatidae; genus Heloderma; species Heloderma suspectum. The sequence continues at coordinate 266,342,354 of NC_139459.1, read as the reverse complement.
GAACACATCAATTCTTCGGCGCTCAGCCTTCCTTATAGTCCAACTCTCACAGCCATACGTTGGGAAAACCATAGCTTTGATTATGCGGACCTTTGTCGGCAAGGTGATTTCTCTGCTTCTTGCTATGCTGTCTAGGTTTGCCATAGCTTTCCCCCCAAGGAGCAAGCGTCTTTTAATTTCATGGCTACAGTCACCGTCTGCGGTGATCTTGGAGCCCAAGAACATAAAATCTGTCACTGCTTCCATTTCTTCCCCTTCTATATGCCAGGAAGTGATGGGGCCAGATGCCATGATCTTCATTTTTTTAATGTTGAGTTTCAAACCAGCTTTTGCACTCTCTATTTTCACCCTCAACAAGAGGCTCTTTAGATCCTCTTCGAGTGACTCTTACCTATCCATTTAGCAGAGGGATGCACAAAATGTTTGGCCCTAAGGGTCACATGTGATGTGGGTTGGGGGTCAGGGGAGTGCACGCGCACATGCACACACACACACACGTACAAGGACACATCCCAGCTATCTGTATGAGGATCTCTGGGGGAGGAAGTAGAGAGCCTTCTCTCCACTCCTCCCCCAGTGATCCTGATGCAGTTCGCTCTTTCCTCAATGCTAAGAGGAGGGGGGAAAGAGTGCTGTGTATAAAGATCTCTGGGGAGGGAATACAGCATTCAGATGGTGGGGAATTTGTCAGTGGTGATGGGTCAGAGCACCCTTGGGGGGGGGGGCCCATAAAGGCCTTGGGTTGGGCACACCTGTTGTAACAGAATAAAACATTCCACAAATAGAAGAATGAAACAATATTAGTAGAGGAGATTCTGGTGACATATTTATATCTGTAATCACCTTTGGTTGTCTAGAAGATGTAGCCAAGGTGGAATGCTGTGGAAGAATGACACCAGCCCACAGATCGTGCATGAAATCCCTTTTGGAAGAGTGTCATTGAAGAGCACCTTGAACATTGAAGAGATGATGGACAATGTGACATTTTGCTGCCTAGCAGTTAATAGTGCAGGGGATGATTCCAGCTTCAGTACATCAGTTATTCGTGTTGAAGGTGAGATAAATCTTCATTGGCAATGAGTTAGCTTTCCAGGGGCACCTCACTAAATCCTAGATGTGGCTGCATTTATATTAAGGGTACATACAAACAAAACACTGTTTTGTTTTTTCATCTGTTTGAATTGCACTTATTTCATTTTCATTCATTAGTAGTTCATCCATTTCATTTTTTCATTCATTTCATTTTGCATTGATTTTAATGGTAGACCCAAGCAGTCTTCTGCCTGTATCTTTGGGGTTTGGGAGTAGTCAAATGCCTGAAAAATTCTGGACAGAAGACACCAAAGCTGGAGGCACCAGAAGGTAAGCCAGGTCTCCCACTGAAGCCAATGAAAAATGAAATAGGGAAGGTAAACTGAATGAGAAACAAATGGCTTTTCATTTGGATCTCATTGATTTCAATTCCCATTAGTTTTTGTAAATAAAACGAATGAAACAAATGGGGCTCATTTGTCTTTTGTTTTTGTTCCTTTTAAAACAAATGAACACCCCTGATCTCCAGTCCCTGGAGCAGTTTCTCAGTTTTACTAGAATGCATTGCTCTTTTTAAAGACAAAAAAATAGTAATTTTATTTTTATTTATTGAATTTCTTAGTCTTTAAAAAGACCCAAGGCAACTTAAAACAACATTATTAAAACACAGAAAATATAAAATAGCTAGAACAATGTCCAATAAAATACCAAAACATATGAATGAATGAATGAATGAATGAATGAATGAATGCTTAATTCAGCCTTCTCCAACCTCCAGATATTTTGGACAGCAACCCCCTAAAGCCCCAGCCAATGTAGCCAACAGTCAGGGAAGATGGAAGCTGTAATCATGTTTAGGAGAGTTCCAGGTTGGGGAAGGCTGGTTTAATTGAATAAAGTTCATACAGAGGTTCTTGCAGACAGTTTTCTGGAGCATGGGTGGGGGTGGACAATACTAACTGAATCAGTACTGGAATTAGTGTCTTACATAACAAAGAAGGGAGGAAGCCAGGTTCACCCAGCAGGAGGAGGGGGGAGTGCTATCTGTTGTTTTACATATATGGAAATATAATAAATACTATAAACAATATAACATTCATACAAAAGACAAGCATCTACATTATCTAACTTTACTGCAAAGTATCATTCTAAACTGGTAGCTAGTATGTTAATAAACATTTGAGAAAGCAAAACAATTACACAGTTTGTCAAAAATGGGTAAACTTCTCCTCTTGATCAGACAAGGAAAACATTTATATCTGTCAATATCCAAGGGCCCATCAACACCCAGCTTTTACTCCGGGGCGAGTGCAAGTTGAGGTCCATCAGCACAGACAATGCACTTGCCATGGAAGAAGGCTTCCATGGTTTCTGCCCGAAAAATGCGGATTTCCAAGGTGGCGTTTTGATGCGAACTTTTCGGCTGCTGTGGGTTCACTGCAGCGGGGTGCGCTGTCTAACCCTCCCTCGGGGTGACATCGCGGTTTGCAGTGGGCGTGGGGTGGGCGGTGAGTAACTGTGTGATGCCTTTTTCCTCCTCCCCACTCCTCCCTCTTCCTTCTCAGCTGCGCAGCTCTGTTGGTCCAGCATGGCTGCTTTTAATTTGGGCAGCAAAAAACCAAACGAAACTTGGAAGGGCTGTCACTTAAAAAAGAGGGGTGGTGGACTTCCTTCACTGTGCCCCTAATTTCAATGCGTTTTGCCCCTTCTCCCTCAGAAATCTTCTCTTTATCCCTCTTTCTAAACTCTGAGGGTTGACAGAGAGATACATGCCAATCATACCAGCTAAAGTCACCACTATGGTTGCAAATCCGGGGGAGGGGGGGAGGGAGATTTCCCATTGATTTCAAAGCAGACTGGGACTTTGTGTCACTGTCTTGCATATACTTGTCAGATTCCTGCTGTTGCTTGCTTGCTACCCACCACGCGATTGGCTGCTCGCCAATGTCCAATGGCTTTTTGGCGCACTGTTTCTCTGCAAGGAAACCGCAGCAGCAGCAAAACACACGCTCGCAAAGACCCACCAGCCAGCAGAGGAGAAATTTCAACAACCGACAAGCCTCCTGTCATGCCTTTGCATATCTGAAGCTGGAAATACTTTGGGGTGCAGGCGGGCACGGCAGAGTTTCTCGCAGCAAAACTGTGCAGTAACTTGCCCCGTATATCTTACTAGTTGAGCATCTGCAGCGCAGGAGCCGCATGGCTCCAACAATGTGAAGGACAGACCAAGTCGGCGCCAGATGGGCCCCAAGTTGTATCTAGCCTGATAAAGACAATAAAAGGGTGCCAGACATTAGAAAAACAGGCAATCTTTTGTCTACCATCTCTTTAATGGACAAACTCAGTTAGCTTAGTCATCTCTGCAACCTTCCAAGCTTTACACAACCATTCTTTCAACATGGGAATAACATTAATCCTCCACTTTTTGGCAACCAAGAGCCTAGCAGCAATCAGTAGATTCTGAACCATCTCTTTATGTATGTGATCTATCTGTTTATCCATGTAACTAAGAAAGACTATTAGATGGTCACAGGATATAGAAAACTATCTGCTGTTCTAATGTTATGTTTGTATGCACCCTAAGCTAACAAATAGGCTGAAGGACCTGAAAGCATTGCCCTCAGGAATGATGGGTCTACTTTCAAACAATATCTTCTTCTGCCTTCTGTTTTTCTAGGGAGAAATGGGAATCCAAGTGAAACTTCCAAACCAGTTATTATAGCCTGTGCAGGAACAATGATTTTTCTTCTTCTGTGTGTCATCTTCTTACTCTACAAATATAAACAGGTTAGATTCATGTGGATTGTCTGTATGGAAAGAAAAGTAGCCAGAAAAGAGGCCCAGGGGCTGAAGGAAGCTCTAAAACTCTATCACTGTTGCCCTTAAGCTGCAACCATATACGCACTTACTTGGGACTAAGTCCCATTAAACTCAATGGGACTTACTTCTGAGTAGATGTGCATAGAATTGCACTGTTAAATGTCTGGAATAGCTCTCCCTCCAAGTTCCCTATTTTAACTGTCTTTCTAATGCCCTTTGAATCCATCTCTTCCCTTTACAAGCTCCATATTCTCAAGCAATCCCATTTTACTGAGTTTCTTCAATAAATAAGGGCTCGCTTTTAATTGCTAACCCAATACTGACTCCTCCATAACTAATGAGTCTGTAGGCCAGAAAGGTCCATCCATTGGCATTTCCCTCCCTTTACTACAGCAGCCATTCTGCAGGCCATGGGATTGTCCTGAGAAACATTTATGGTGCCTGAGTTTCTTTCCACTGTGAACATTCAGAGAACTAATATTACCTAGATCGTACATATATATATATATATACACACACACACACACACACAGGCTGAAGAAAGGAGCAATTAGGAAATTATCAGGTGCACCACATTCAAAGGGCAGCAGGGGAGTCTGAGATACTGTTGCTGCCACTATCATGGACCTGGAAAAAATGAACAAGTGTTAGTAGACCCAAATTGGTTGGGGTCTAGTAACCAATACAGGCTTTCAAGCCATAGCAGGCACTCATAACCCATAGCAAAAATTTGTCAGTTTGTCTACCTACTCACCTTGTTCAAAGGTTTATGCAGAGCTAGATTTACCAGCAGGGCAGGCAGACTAGGCCTAGTGTGAGGCCTCAGAATTTTAGGGGCTTCAAAACTAAGGAAGGAAAAGAAATAGGAAAAAAAATAGGCCCTGTACAAAAGCTCAACCAAGACAATCACACTTATAACCATAGTACAGTACAAGAGAATCCCTTGCTGATTAGTGGGGTTTTCAACCCACAGTGTCAAGAGTGGTATCAAAATAAGTCAAGCTAAATAAGGAGCCACAATCAAACAAGGCCACAGACCTGGGTTGGTTCCAGGGTCTGTCTTCTGTGAATGAAAGGGCTCTGCTCACAGAAGGTATCTCTGCCTGTTTTTCAGAGATCCCCCCTCCCCATGCACCAAGACTTACCCCCCCACACACACACACACATTCTTGTAGCATTTTCAGGGACCTGGAGGGGCTGCTGTGGGGAGGAGGAGGTGGTGGGGAAGTCCATGTCCACTAGCCCAATTGCTCATGCTGAAATCTGGATCCAGCACCTGTTTTTAACTGCATACAACCAAATCTGGTAACTGTACTTTTAATCAGCTTGTTATGAGTTCGATTTCAGCCTGAGGGTCTCAGTTAATAAATTCATGGGCCTCTACAAAACTAAATCTGGGTTTGGATTGATGATATCGCTCAGAACATCTGTGGAGCAAGCCCAGTCCTAGGCACATTTTCTTGGAAGTAAGACCCATTCAGTTTAGTGGGACTTATTCCTAGGTAAAATACATAGGATGCAATAATAAACTCTACCTCTGTAGAATCATACAAAAATGCTATGAAATAATTGTTTTATTAATAGATTATTAATGGAGGATGATAATGTAAGCCGCCTTGGGTTCCTTGCAAGAGGAAAAAAGGCGGGGTATAAATGCAATAAATAAATAAATAAATAAATAAATAGTCTATTAAAAGATTAATAGATTTTGTTGTTCTGTTTTGTTACAGAAACCAAAGTACCAAGTCCGTTGGAAGATCATTGAGGCCTGTGAAGGAAACAATTACATCTTTATTGACCCGACCCAGCTTCCTTACAATAAAAAATGGGAGTTTCCTAGGAACAACTTGCAATTTGGTGAGGAGCGATGCTAGTATACTGGCCTCTGATCAGTTCAATCTGTGCACCCAAACTGGTCAGCATTCCAAATTACTGACACAATACAATAGTTTTAAACTGTCTTACTTTTGTGTTGGATTGTGCTATTTTTTTTCCTTGCAATACCTGGGATTTTGCAGAATTAGCAAAATTATGCAAAATAAAAACCAAGTCTTGATTCCAAGCTAGCAGTAGAAGATACATACCTCCCAAAAGGTCATGTTGATCTGCAGGGGGGGGGGGGGGATCAAGGTTAGGAGTAATGGAGAAATAACAAGAAACAGTCTAAGGGCACAATCCTAAATCCCACAATTCCCAGCATTCCCCAGCCAGCTGTGCTAGCTGGGGAATGCTGGGAGCTGTAGGACATTTTTCTGTCTAAACATGCATAGGATTGTGCCCTTAGGCACAGAAACTGCTTTCTGTTGTTCACTGCAAACCTCGCCATGGCACACTCTGGATTATTCACCCTTAGGAGATATTGCTCACAAACCTTCAAGTCTATATGTGTGTGCGCACGAATGTGTGCGCGCGTGTGCGTGCATGGGTGCTCACACACACAGAAACCACATGCATACATAAAGAGCTTACTGAATCAATGCCAAAAATCCTTCTCTTAATTATGTCGTGCTTCTAAGCAACATATTTGCTTTCACAGGGAAGATCCTTGGAGCTGGAGCTTTTGGGAAGGTGGTTGAAGCCACAGCTTTTGGGCTGGGGAAGGAAGATTCCAGCCTGAAGGTGGCTGTGAAAATGCTAAAATGTAAGTGCTGAGCAGGTAGGAAAGGGTCCTATGGACAGGAGAGGTTGAAAGATTGATTGTATACCTAAGATGAATGGTCCCTTCAAGATATAGAAAAGAGTTCCCAGAATTTTCAAAGGCGATTCACACCATCAGTTTTCTCCTCTACAGCCCCATGCATGATATAGGTCTTCCTACCCTAGGAGTGGAGTGTTTCATATGACCAGAACACAACTTAACAGTGCGGGAGGTCCCAGGGTCAATGCAATTGCACATAGCATTGCCAGGTGATCAGGTGAAAGCTGCACTTTATACACACCTCAGTTCCCTTCTTTATAATTATGCAGAAGTTGTCAGAAACTCATTTAGGGCTGCAAAGTTTATATCCAGAGGTCCTATAACTTTAAGGCTGGTCTTAAACAATACCCTTTGCCAGCTACAATATTTCTCATTGCAATGATAGGAGAAACTACAGCTGGCCAAAAACAAACCCCTTCTCTGCAACCCTTAAAGGCTTAAAGGTATAGGAGTCCTCTCAAGGTTTAGAGCTGACAAATATTATGCTTCCCCTTCCCTGTTCTAGGGCATACTGATGCTGTAGGCATACTGATTCTAGGTGACTACTCACAAGAGATCTTTTTGTCCATCTACTCCATTTTCCCCTATCTACCCAGGCTTCTCTCTCTCTTTCTCTTACACCTTTCTTTCCTACATCCCCATCCCCATGTTAGATTTTGGATATAACTCTTATTTCTTTGTTTCAGCAACAGCACATACTGATGAGCAAGAAGCCCTCATGTCAGAGCTGAAGATCATGAGCCATTTAGGCCACCATGAGAACATTGTCAACCTGCTGGGAGCATGTACTCATGGAGGTAACAAGATGTTACTGTAGCACAATGCTCCCCATCACTCCCATTCTGTTTCGCTCTTTTCCACGTTTTGTTTTGTTCCTTTCTTTTCCTTTCAGCAACATCTTTACCATAATGGAAGAGACATAGGGCTTCATCACACGGAGCTTTTATCCTGTGATTGAGATTGCTCTTTCACGGAAGTTTACAGGCTCTTTACATGACGCTGTGATCATTCAAGGCATCTCCTGCACTAAATGGCCTTTGTTCCATTTTTAAATAGACTGCAGATTATGAGCTATCAAATTACCCCATTGTGTTCCGCTTCAGTTTCCTCCGTGAAGAGACTTAAAGTGAAAAGATGAGAAGCGAGATCAATGAAAGATAATGGAAGACTCAGATATGGGGAGAAGAGGGTGGGGGAAGCGCATGTAAAGGGAGTCAGTGGTGATCCCGCATTTAAAATGGAAGCAGAAAGCCCCATTTTAAATGTAGGATTTTAGGCTGGTATAGAAATTCCCATAGATTTTCGAGTCAAGATCACAGTTACCATCAGATTAAATATTTCTTCTTTGAAAATGCCAGACTACCAGCTAAATATAAAGGCCCCAAAGCTTAAGATAAACAAACACCAGGAAATTAAATAATAGCATGCCAGATATTTGGAGTAGCCTGACCTGAGTGAGCAAGAGCTAGACTTAGTTAGAGCTGGGCTACTTCAGTGGGATAGAGTAGGGAACTTTGCCTTTGACCAAAAAAAGGCATGCCACGCTCACGTTTTCATCTGCCATCATAGTGCTGCTTCAGTCCATTTTCTGTTCCTCTTTCACCTGTTTCTGGTTCCATACCTATTGAACCATACTCACCACCTGAGAAGTGAACTACACCATCAGTAGAATCATATAATGTATTTTTTGCTGAACTCACTATGCCACTTCAGTCTCCAGTTAGAGCAGGGGTGGGGAGCCTCTTTCAGCTCGACAACCAAATTCAGTTTTGGAGACGCTCTCAGAGGCTACATTCCAAGGGTGGACAGGATGGGACCTAAGTCAAAGGGGACAGGTCAAAAGACAAAGTGGGGGGGGGCAGGGGAATTAAAAAATATGAGCATATTGTAGCTTAAAGCTCTTACCAATGGTGACTGAGCCTTAGGAGGGGCCTTTCAACCTTTTACAATTCAGAAAAAAATTGCACAAAGGCAGGGAAGCCACCAAATGATTGGTGGTAGTGGAAAAGGGGGTGTGGCCAGGAGAAGGGGGTGTGGCTGTCTGGGGAGCCCCAGAGGGCCATATTTGGCCCCAGACCTGAGGTTCCCCACCCCTGAGGTAGAGGGACACTCGTCTGAATTCCCCTGGCTTAAAATAACTTCCAGAGAAAACTAGCACAACAGGGAGAAGGGGTCCATGCTCCCTGTGTTCTAGTAGTGAAGGGAGTCATTTTATAGGGGAGTACATTGAACCTTCCCTGCCAAATCTGTAATTTATCTTCTGTAAACCACCCAGCGAGCTTTGGCTATGGGGCAGTATAGAAATGTAATGAATAATAATTTTAAATGTCCAGAAAGAACTGCACCATGTGATTCTGCTGATTTTTATCTTTCATCTGGGGGCCAAACTTCAGATGTCATGCTACTTAGGCATTTCTTTCCCCTGCTTGTTGTTTTTTTAAACTGGGAGCAGCCTTATTAATCTGCAAGTTTGACTTGAGGAATGGCAGGAGGTAGTGCTGGTTAACCCTTTCTCTTCTGATTTTTTTTTTTGCTTAACACTTCTTCACTCGTGCCACTTTTCACCCACAGAAAGAAAGAAAAAATAGCTTGAGTAGCAAGTGAGTTTGAGCAGTGGGGGAAAGCTGAAGGAGAAAAGGTTAAGCAGTCATCTCCCCCCCCCCCCCCCCGCATATCCTCCACTCAGTCTTGCATACTATTTGGGCAGCTTTTGGTTAAAAAAAAAAAAAAAGAGAGAGAGAGGAAAATAATGTGGAATTGGTATGTAACATCTAGCTTGGTCCTTCAAACTGTAAGAGTACATCAAATAGCCTTGCCTGATAGATAACACTAGCGATTATCTTGCAGAAACTGTGTGCGCTTTCTGGTAATGTTTATTTTCTGCTTTCTAGGCCCTATACTTGTCATTACTGAGTATTGTCCTTATGGGGACTTGCTGAATTTCCTGCGAAAGAAAGCTGAGTGTCTCATAATCCAGGATGCAATCTTGGAGTCTTCTCTTGATAGCATGGCAGCTGATTATAAAAATATCTACCTTGGGAAGAAATACGCCCGAAGGTAATATCTGAAGCAAGTCATCACTCATTACCAATCCACCACTTGTTAAGGATCACATTAATAATTCACAGGCAAAATCAAATAGTTTTTTTTAATGGACAACATGAAAGCATTTGATTGGGTGGGGTGGCCCTAAGTATTTGAGATTAATAGACTTAAATTGGGTGAACAGTTTAGTAGATGGATTCAATGTACAATGGTATGTCTAAAGCGAAGATCATTAACGTAAGTTCCAGCGCAATCAACATGGGCTGAATAAAAGCATGGTTTTGTACCTTCCTCAGTGCTCCTGCTTTATCCATGCAAACCGAACTCTTGTAATTTTTCAAAATTTGCTATTCAGCAGGCTGGACTTGGGCTAGAGGCAGATAGTGGACTCTCAATAACTATTCCTCCTCTATTCTCTTATTCAGTGACAGTGGATTTGGAAGTCAATGTGTGGACAACTATCTGGAAATGAGACCGGTGACAGCATCAACTTCTATTCCAGCAAAAGGTAAATAATCAAGGATCACTTCCAGTAGCAATGGGAGTCTGTTTGCCAATGATTGCCACTATTTTCACATGATGGCAGCTTGTTTCATTCATATACACATGCACACGCACACACTAGATAAATATACATATTCCTTAAAAGGAACTCAGTGGAACATTTGTGATGTAAGTTAGGCTGATAGATTGTGACTGGCCCAAAGTCACTCAGAAAGCTTTGTGGCTGAAAGGACTTTGAATCCAGATCTCCCTGATCTAAATCCAAAATGCTAGCCAATAAAGTATTCTGGCTGTAATGTCATGTACAAAATTATGGACACTGTGGAAAAATGAGACAGGAAGACATTTTTCTCCTTCTCTCATGGTACTAGAACCCAGGGTCATCCTCTTAGTTGTAGGGAATAACCTGCATATGTAGGCCAATCATGGTTGAACAACGAGAACTGGACCACTGAATCTCCTTCTTTTAAAAGGTTTCCAGTTCAGTCCTATACATGTCTACTCAACAATAAGCTCCGTTGATTTCAGTGGGAACTTTTCTCATGTACATGCATATAGGATTGCAGTCTTCATTGTATACTGGTAGTTTCAAATTCAAAAGATTATCTCTCTTCTTTCTCAGGATGTGTCCTTGTTACCCATGATTCCATTTTAATGTCCCTACTACTAGACTTCATTCATCTCCCTGTGTTGGGGCTATAGTTCAGCTTGAGCATATACTTTATCCTGCTGGAGAGGTGCCCTGTGTTGATCACCATGAGCTTTCCCCCATTCCAGGGAGGAGTTCAGTGTCTGGAGAAGAAACAGAGGACAGCCATCTTCTTGATGTGCATGACCTGCTTCTGTTCTCCAATCAGGTGGCTCAGGGAATGAACTTCCTTGCTTCAAAAAATGTGAGTACTCCCCCCAACCAATAAACAACACTGTTCCATTTAGAATATGATTCCAGGATCAACTAGCAAGAAAATAGATAGTAATGCTATGATAGAGTTCAGCCCCATGTGCAAAAACTAAGATGTAATTTTTCATTACCGTATAGGAAACAGTTATTTGCATCCTGAACAAAAAGCATTGGCCCAGGTCTAACTCCACACACATGCAGCAATTGCGGGCTGTGGGTGGACAGTCCCTGTTGGATAATTGCAGTAGCATTGGAACAGCTATTCATAGAGGAGAGGAAGCAAGGGAACAAAATCCAGCTCACTGACCTGACAAGCATTATTGTGACAATCTCACTTCTGACTGGGGCTGTTTAGGCATAGCCTGGCTGATGGGTTAGGTTGGTGAACTGGGGCACTTGTCGTGCATGTCAGAGAGATGGAGTGGAAAACTTTCCATGTGGGTAGCTGGTCATTATCTAGTAACTAGTAATATGGTTGCGCCTATGCTGTTGGTTCTCCCTGGCACTATACAGTTGTGAGACAGACTCAAAGTTAGGCTTAAGTATTTGAAGAACTGGGTTCAAGTTACCCTTTCTGGAATGGACTTTGTATGCAGTCTTGGAAAGGTTAGTATCATTTAGCCCCAGTTTCCCATTTGTGAATAGAAATTGTTGTGACAGCAAACACAATCAAGATGGTAAAGACTTTACCTTCACAATATAAAGGTAAATACAGTAGACTGTAGTATTTCAGTTAGAACAGGTGCACAGGCTTCACAAGGCTTCAAAAGAAACAGAAAACCAGTGATATTCTGTTTCATAAGACCCCTATTTTTTTTCTTTTGAACATGCCCCTTCAAACTTACAAGTTTTACTGTCACATATCAGATTTCTGGTTCTTTCTTACAAAATGAATATATCCAGCTGTCTCTCTTGGCCTTTATGTTCCATAATAACATTTAATATTATTAAATATTAATAATATTTTAATATTGTAAAATATTGAAGCAAAAGATGAAGTAAGTATGGGTCTGCACAGCCATATGAGAGGAGGTCTCACAGAAACAGGAGAACATCCCAAAGACTAAAGCCACTCCTCATTAAGTTAGTAAACTTGTGCCTGGGCTGTACCATTTCAGACTGCAGCTGAGGTCTCATATGACTGAATGCCACACTGTAGAAAAAACGCATGTATTTTTTGCATGGAGGAACATTCATGTGAAGCCTACACATGCAGTCTGAAGGTACAGGTTTTTAGACCAGGAACCTATTCTCCGAAAAATCAGAGGCAGGCAGACAGGCATTTATTTGGATTATTCCAGTGACTTAAGACACAAATATGTATGACTTTCGACATAAATTAATCTGTATGTGCATAAAGAGCTCAGGCGGGACTGAAAGGGGGGAATTTTAAATACATAAATCACAGGTTTGCCTCTGGAATTCAGTGGCAACCCACTCCATAGAGTTTAGTGCTAAAACAGCAGTTTAGCTTGTTTGTTTTTGTTTATTTTATTTTTCCCATTTCAGAGTGCAGCAAAGAGCAGCGGAGGCTGCCCGGGGGCAGCAGGGGGCCAGCTGCAGCCCCCTGAGCTGTGTTCTGCCCACCCCTTATAAAGCTGTAGAGATGTTGTAAAATAAGACAAACATTGTTTTTCAGCATGTGCCTTCCCCTCTTCCCTAACCAACACAAGTGGTACCATTTGCACATCTCTTCCTATCTGACTTGTACACATTTGTTTAGTGGTTAAGCTCTAGAAGGGGGGCCCAAAGCTATAGATCAGACACTTGAGGGTGTTATTCATGCCTCCAACCCCTTCCAGTAATAAGGAACTGAAAGTGACAGTTGGGGTTTCTGACCCTCCATGTTATAAATATAATTGACAAGAACAATCTCACACTGGCTCTTCATCGTAAATTAAAATGCACTGCAATCAGTGGTGGAACCTGAGGTCAGGGACACAAACTTCTACAGAAGAATAGTTCTCTTCTTTTTAAATCTGTACAGTTAAAAGGATTGTATGAGTGTTATGCAACTGAGTGGGACACTCTGCCTATGACATTCTATAATTTGAAAAGATTTGACAAGCATAAAAGAATTAATCCTGTGAGATAGTGGAGGATTTAGCCTCAACATTACAGAAAAGGGAAACACAGACTATAGTTATTCATCTTATTTTGACATTTTAATCCCACCTTTCAGGGCAGAAAAGCCCTCTCAACGTAGCTCCCCAAAAGAACATAAAAACGGTTTAAAAAGATGTAACACATAAAATAATGAAAAACAGCAGCATAAAACACAAATCCAGACCAGCAATCCATAGAAAACAGACTTAACATGCAAATATCCAATTGCCTGGTGGCCCCACATGGAAGACTGTTTTAACCAAAGCTAATTCAGTCACAACTGCTTCTGGGTCTAGTGGCTTGATGAAAAGAGTAGAGTTTTGTCATATGCGCTATCCTGTGTGGATGTGTCAGCACAGCAAACGGCTGGTCTTCTACATGTGATGTCCAAAATGCACCATCTTCTCATCTATATCACTGATGTAAGTCTGTGGGATGAGTGGTGGCTGGAATCTACCCTTACTATACAGTCTGATTAATCCAGGCTGGCTGTCCAGATACATACCATGCTGAAGATCACCTGAGCAAACAAGTACACATACAAACTGGGCTGAGTCTGGCACCTCCACTATCTCACAGGATTAATTCTTTAATGCTTGTCAAATCTTTTCAACCTACAGCAAGAGTGTTGGACTGGGAGCTGGGAGATCCGGGTTCTAGTCCCCACTTGGCTATGGAAGCTCACTGGGTGACTTTGGGCCAGTCACACACTCTCAGCCCAACCTACCTCACAGGGTTGTTGTTGTGAGGATAAAATGGAGAGGAGGAGGATAACGTAAGCCGCCTTGAGTTCCTTGCAAGAGGAAAAAAGGCGGGATATAAATGCAATAATAAATAAAATAAATATTTCACATCTCAATGGCCATATGTCGAAAGAAAAGCCAGGAAGAACAAAACAAAAAGCTGATGTGCCATTTATTCTGCTATCTGTTCAATCCAGTGCATCCACCGAGATTTGGCAGCAAGAAATGTGCTAGTGGCTGATGGACGAGTGGCCAAGATCTGTGACTTCGGCCTGGCTAGAGACATTATGAATGATACGAACTATGTCGTCAAAGGCAATGTAAGTAACTGAGATGACAACTGTGATTTGGGAGTGCCCAGGAAGCTGCTTACACCGAGGAAGACCACTGGTCCATCTAGCTCAGTATTGGCTGTGCTGATTGGCGGCGGCAGCTCTCCAGGGTTTCAGGCAGGAGTTTTCCCAGCCCTCCCTGGAGATGCCGGGGCTCGAACCTGGGACCTTCTGCATGCAAAGCAGCTGCCCTACTACTGAGCTACAGCCCCTGCCCTCACAGCAGGGTCAGTGGAGTTATATTTCGATTCTGGTGGAGGCTACTGAGCAGAATCTGGCTCAGAACAAAAAAAACAAGAGTCGGCACAATACAGGGATACCAGGCTAAGCTGTTTCTGATCTGAATAAAGATGCTGTCATTCCAGGCTCGCCTGCCAGTGAAGTGGATGGCACCAGAGAGCATCTTCGAATGTGTTTACACAGTACAAAGTGATGTGTGGTCTTACGGCATCCTTCTCTGGGAGATCTTTTCCCTAGGTATGGAAAAATCTGTTTGTCTATCCATCTCCACTATGCTGCATGATCAGAAATGGGGTTTGAGAGAAAATTTGATCAGGAAACCAGGCCAGTGTTGGCTGTAATGTGGATTTTCAACCAAGACCCCTTTGCCAAAACAAACCTCAGATCTGTGGAGAAAAAACATGCTAGGCTATTTAAAAATATGGCTGGCCTGGCACCAGAAATGGGTGTGTGCAGGGGGAGATCAGGTACCTACTATGTCTTAGAAGGGAGCACGGCATCTGGGGATCCCTGGAGGGCTGGATTGAGACCGCAGGTGGCCAAATTTGGCCTGCAAGGCTGACGTTCAACTCCCCCGTGCTAAGGCCTAGACCAGTTAAGGGGCCCACCCACCAACAGCCAATGCCACCATGTAAGGGTCTGTTCAAAACCCCACCCACGGTGCTGCTGACCTTTGTAACCCCTGGGTGAGGCAAGATCCCAAATCCCCTGTGCTAGTTAGTCCAGAGGCCTCTGGCATATTCTTCCCTTGCACACGTCACCTAGTCTCCTTGAACTCTCCCTCCTCCTCAGCTGTGCCCAAATAGCTATGGGGTTTGTTCTCATAGGTCACCTTGGCCTCTAAGAAGCTAGAGTTTGCCCTGCATGAAAGGAAAGCATGGTGCGCAGTCTTTGCTCTAATGAAGTGTTGTGCTTCGTCTTACAATTACAGGCAGGAGCCCCTATCCTGGCATGAAAGTGAACAGCAAGTTTTATAGCCTGGTAAAACAGGGATACCACATGGGCAGGCCAGATTTTGCTCCAGATGAGATGTAAGTAAAAAGACCCCAACACTCCAAATACTGCAACTAGTGACACATTGAGAGCACTAAAGGAAGTTTGATATGCATCAAGCCATTGTCCCAGAGCTCCAGTTACATCTTTTGTCACAAGTGTGTCTTGCTGCTATAGATGATGTTTAGATTAATTTCTGCTAAATTGTGCTCAGTGTTGGCTTAGATGAGCCTTCCCAAACCTTGCACCCTCCAGATGTTGGCCATACTGGCTGGAAGTGATGGGAATTGTAGTCCAGTACATCTGGATGGTGCCAGGTTGGGGAAGTCTGTCTTAGACTTAAGGTACTTCATAAACATTCTCCCAGTCCATTAGAAGCCACTTAACTGTGATTGGATTTCTTGCACTGAGAGAACGTCTAAAGATGATGCAAAAAGAACAGCGTATAGTTTAGCAGCACAACTGAATATATCATTCTAGTTGTGCATTTTTTAATAAAAACACCAAATTTGGCAGGGAGGTAGACTAATACATTATGAACAAATATAGATATTGGGCCGTCATAGATATGGCCCCTAATGGCCATGGCAGCCAAAATAGCCACCCACAGCAATTCTTTTTGTTGACTAAATATTAATTACTTTATAGAACTATATACATTTATAATGAAAAAATACAACACAAATTAAATACATGTAACCTAAACTAACATAGCTTAGAATTGATATATCTCACCAAAATGTAACTGAATACTTTTGCGGGTTCACAGTGCTTCCTAATGGGTGCTTTTACCAGGCCTTATGCCACTTCTGTGAGATCTGTAAGTATACAAAGAGCAAAAAGAAAACACTGAACTTTGTTAGTCTTTAAGGTGCCACAAGACACTGTTTTCTCAAGACTAACAGTGCAGTCCTATGTATGTCTAGTCAGAAGTAGGCCCCATTGAGCTCAATCGGACTTCCTCCCATATAAGTGCATATAGGATTGCAGCCTAACGATCACTGTAGGATCTGCATTGATCCCTTCACAATAATAAACACAGGCCAGTGACTACCCAAAGAGCTTTCACACATAACACTGCAAGTCACTGCTGAATGTCTGATGCACAAATTTCCTCCCACCCACATTCTAGGTACCACCTCATGACTGCCTGCTGGAACCTGGAGCCCACTAAGCGGCCTACCTTTAATCAGATTTGTACTTTCCTTCAGAAGCAGCTGGAAGCTAGCAAGGAAAAGGTGAGATGCTTAGATTGGTAAGGGGAAAGCAAGATGAAGATAGTTCATACCTATATTGTTAGTTCCCTCAGAAACTGCATTCTCTCATTTTTATCTTTTCACATAAGTGCACTTGTGTTACTTCTGGTGGAAACTGCATGAAAAAAATGCATCCTTGTAGAAGGAGAATGTCTCATTGTCCTTCAGGACAGCTTTGGGCAATTTGTGGCCCTCCAGATGTTCTGGCCTACAGCTCCCATGATCTTCAGCAATGGCTATGCTGGCTAGGGCTGATGGAGATGTAGATGAAAACATCTGGAGGGCTACAAGTTGCCCATCCCTGCTTTAGTTTATTTAACATTCATTAGTCCTTACTCAAGGCCGGATATTAGCTAAAGAAATATAGTTATCTTGACATCCAAATGGCATTTAACCCATTGACCCTCACAGATGGGAAATCTATGGCCCTCCAGATGTTGGACTACAACTCTCATCACTCCTGATAATTGGCCATGCTGGCTGGGGCTGTTGGGAGTTGAATTCTCACAACATCTAGAGCAAGGGTTGGCAACACAGCACCTATGATGACCTCCCAGTGTGCTCTCCAGACCCCTGATGACCATGGCAGTGGCCATGGTGGTGGGGAAGGATTATGAGTGGGGAGGGGGAGAAGAAATTTAGGGCAGGAGGAGCATGGTGGCAGGAAGGGCGGTTCAGACAGGGAAGGGAGGAGGAGGAAGAGATGAGAACGAAAGGAATTCTGGAGGAGGAGGGGCAGGAAAAGAGAAAATCCAACAAAGAAAAGAGAAAATCCAACAAACGTGGCAGGGGAGGAGAGAGAATCCAATCGGGCGGGGGGGGAAGAGAGAATGCAAGAAATGCGGGGCAGGGAGAGCAAGAAGAGAGAGAACCCAACAAATGGGGTGGGAGCAAGAAAAGAGAGAATCTCGGAATTAAATGTCCTGCAAATGACTGTGGGACAAATGTACCCTCAGGCCAGGAAAAAAATGTGTGCAGGGCTGAAAAGGTGGCCTACCCCTGATCTAGAGAGCCACCGTTCCACCACCACCACCCCCTTCTCCGTTAAGGCTGTCATCAACAAGTAATACAATTTCCACAATACTGAGTATACACTCAAACACTCTTCCCTACCCCACCCAACAAAAGGTGTTTTCTCCAGCCATTGTGCTGTAAAAAAAAAAAATCTCACTTTTCTACTGCACATTTAGTTTTTTTTTTTAGAGAAAACTCCTTTTGCTGGATTAATGATTTACAAAGTTTTGTAGGAGAATGCATATATGTTTGCCAGATTACCTATCTATCTATCCATCCACACACACGTATATATGTAGCCAGCAAAATCAAATGGAGACAAAGAGAAGCAAGGAATATAAGTATACTTCTAAATACATAAGTATTGCAGCATTTCCCTAAAGACCATTGTAAAGAGTGCTTTAGCTTCAAATGATGATAATATATTCCAAGCACTGACATGTATATGTCTTTTTTTTCCTTGACTATGAAGGATTATAAAAACTTGCCATGCACCACAGAAGAAGACAGTGGATGTGAGCCCTCCAGCTACTGTGAGGAATCCTGCGAGTCCGCAGAGAGTGGGCAGCCCCTTTTGAACAGCAACAATTACCAGTTCTGCTAAAGGGTGTGTGATCATGGCCTTCTTGTTCATTCGGTTTCAGCTGAGATGCCTTCCCTTTGGGGCATTTCATACCAGAAAATTAGGCACTTTCATCCATATGTCACAGACTGTGGCCTTGTCATGCAGTGGCAGCAGACTTCAGCATATTAAATGGTGCCTGTGATTACATCTTGTTTTCCCCTGCCACAAACAACTAGCACAATGGCTTTGTCATTATATCTTGCTTAGCTTGGAGTATTTAAGAAGCTTGGCCAGAATCAACATACCCAGTCTGCAGATTGGCATAGCCTGCTAAGCACCAATCCTGTGTATAGGCATGCTTGTGAGAGTGGTGACAGGGATGCTGCTTAGAAACCAAGCTATGTTTCATAGACATCTCACTGGCCCTTGGTTCATGATGTTTTAAAAAGGCAGATGGACTCCTTTCCTTATCTTCACACACAGCTTTCTTCTCCACACAATAGTACCTAGGAATTTATGAGCCAAAAGGAAAACTGATAGACTCTGCCCAATTCAGCTCTGGGTCAGGGGTGAGGGCAAGAGAAGGAACCATAATCGTTCACCATCTGTGAAGTGCCATTAGTTACTTCCTAGAGGGGAAATTACCTCAGCTGGAAAGAGAGTTCTAATTCTCCACAGATAAGGAACTTCAAACAAGGAAGTAATAGCAACTCTTTTTTTCCTCATTGCACAATGTGTTAATCAATGTAAATTAAAAAATTTGATTTTCTGTGCTACAGTCAATTAGCTAAGATTTAGGTATAAACCCACTTGCTATGAATGACCTACAGTGCAATCCTGTAATGTCTACTTAGAATTAAGCCCTATTGAGTTCAGTGAGACTAACTCCTAGGTGAGTGAGTGTAGGATTGCAGTCTTAATTTCTTCAGACTTGCAATATATTCAGTCAGTTCATTATTATGGATTAAGGAATACTTGCAAATTACTTCAGCCCAGACTTTTTTTGTTTTTGCACTGGGAAGGTGAAAATGCCCCACTACCACCACACCAATTAATCTTCAGGGGGGCTGGCTTACCTTTAAAGATGAGGTGGCTTTTTTTTTTCTCCCCCCGCCCCAACTTTTCTACAGCGGCAGATGTTCCTCTGCGCATCTGCAGTTGGAGCTCCAAACCTCCAGCAGACACAGTCAGAGGCAGAGAAAGCTGGCACCGCTCTGCTGCCCCTTGCTGGCTGTGTGCTACAGGAGGAGAACGGAGCCAATTCCTTTTGTCTCTGACTTTGCGCTGTTTTCCAATGATGCAGCACAAGGTCACAGATGAGAGAGAAGCAGGGGCAGGGGGAAGAAGGGGGGCTCTGGATCTGTCCACTATCTGCTCCAGCCCCTGGTTGATTTTTCCCAAAGGTCAACAGCTCTCCGCAAAGTAAAGTGTCTCTATCCCTGGCTCCTACAGGTTAGGATTCAAATGATCGAACTGTACAAGTAGAAATAATTCTGTTTAGCTCTCTGAAATATTAGGAGCCTGATCCACAATGATGTTGCACTGCCTCACCTGGCATCCAGCAAACCACCAGGCCTTGCTGCGGTGCTGCTTTGGACACACCACAATGAAGGAGAGGAGCAGTTTCAACATCGCTTGGATTTCACAGGTCCTGGCCAGGGGCTATTATAACTGCCTCTCCAACTCACTAGAGACATTCCTAGAAAGAGCCTAACAGTGGGTCTGGGCACCAAGAATGGCTGTGGGCAACATCTCTGTGCACCAGGTCTGCCTGTGTTTGCAGGAATAGGGAGCATTTGCACATTGCTCTGTAGCATTGATAGGCACAGCTCTGTTATGGATTTGACCTTAAAATTGTTAAGTCAAAAAAGTGCAATTGAAAATGCTGATGCAGCTAGAATCAAACTAATCTCTAAACACCATCTGAACAAGATTGGTTATTTATAATATGGAATGTTCTGAAATTAAGCTAATAGTACACAGATGCATGAAGCATTAGGGCAATTCATTGGCTGATAAACTGAAGCTCAAGCTAGACAAGATGGAGATTCTGTTGGTGGGCGCTGGAGAAGGTAGTTTTCAGCCTGTTCGCAGTGGAGTTGCACTCCCACCAAACAACAAGGTTCGCAGTCCAGGGGTGCTGATAAATCTAGCACTGCCACTGGAGGCCCAAGAGGCATCCAAGTCATTCAGTGCCTTCCACCAGTTAAGGCTGGTGCACCAGCTGTGGCCCCTCCTGGAAAGAAATAGCCTGGTCACAATCCTCCAGTGCTTTGGTGGCCACCAGGCTTGACAACTGCAATGTGTTGTATGTGAAGCTGCCTTTGAAGTCTTAATGGAAATGTCAGTTAGTCCAAAATACAGCTGCTGGGACTGGTTATAGAGAACATTTTGCTTGGTCTTAAACAGCTGCATTAGCTGCTAGTCATTTCTGGAAACAATTCAAAGTGCTGATGTTTTCCTTTAAGGATCCACTTGGCTTGGAGCCTGGCTGACCCTTACTTTCATTATCAGGGGCCCTCCACTGAAGGTCTCAACCAGCCCAGCCAACTCCCAAGCTTTCAACGTTAGGCAGGTGGTGAGCAAGGAGAGAGCTTGTTGCGTCCCCAAGAAGGATGCCTAGCACCAAATGTGATGCATTTTCAGGGTCAGGGTGGGTCTGTTTTTTAATTGTTTTATTGTTCTACTGGATTTTATCACTGCCATGTCTTGTTGCTTTGTGGTTTTTAAGACTTGAGTTTTTATTGTACTTATCTTAATATGTAAGCTATCCTGAGCATTTTATAGTGTAGGACGGCATATCAATAAGTTGTTACAATGTATTAATTTCTGGACCTCAAAACGGGTAAGCAAACCTCAGGCAACTTTTTATTAGAACTACTGGTATTTGATATTTCTTATGAGTTGTTATAAAAGAAAAATCAATAAGAATGTTAAAAAGCATACTGCAAAAAAGATGGGTAATCCCATGTGGAGCAGCTAACTCATTTTTTCCTCAGTATGTGCGACTGGTTTTGTCATTCAAGCACTGTAGCAAATGTGCATTTATACTGCCTATAACCCAAGTTGCCATGAAAAATTTTGTTGTTGTTCAGTCGTGTCCGACTCTTCGTGACCCCATGGACCATAGCACGCCAGGCCTTCCTGTCCTGCGCTCTCTCCCGGAGCGTGCTGCCATGAAAAATGTTTGAATGTATATATTTTCAATGTTATTTTTTTCCACAGGGTAGTTTTAAAATCGTAAACTATGATCAAACAGCTTCTTGGGAGCTGTACTGTTTTTCAAGCCATTGATTTTTATATCAGTTTTATGTAAAGATTACTAGTTTTGCTAAGCTGCCGACTTAAAGGTCTCACGTAAATTAAAGAGGAAGGCCATGAAATGTAGCCATTGCTGACTATGCAACTACATTATTATTACAAAATACATTTGCACTGACATAAGGATGTGTATCTCTTTTACTGGATGACAATACAGAACTAGCTAGCTTGATTTCTAGCACAAAGTACCATTACTCAGTTGTTGCCAGGTCACTTTTAAATAGTTTAACTGCTATGTGTTGAGCATCTAAGTGTAACAATTCTCCCCATTATGTAAGTTACACATATGTTCTCATCTAAGTACCATGAAAAATAAACCAATCTGATAAAGCAAAATAACTTGTACTCCAGATTTCTTTACTCTCTTCATTATTTATCTTTCCTAGTGAAAATATGACTTCTACTATTAGGATTTTTAAAAAATATAGCTTGGTAGTAGCTCTGACAAGCCCTTGTAAATATCACCACTCTTCAGGTAATGTAGCTACATATGAACTATGAAAGTACAGGTTTGTAAAACTAGAACACAAAAACCAAGGCACCAAACTGCCCAATCCTATGAGCTGCTACACTAGCTGAGCATCCCCTAAGACTGGGTTAAGAGCTCCAAGGGGAAACATGAAGGCACAATTCAGTCATGAGTGCTGATCCCCTGATGCTCTGTCCTGCCCAGGCACATCTGTGACAACAGCAGCTCTTAAGCATTGGAAATCAGCAGCTGCATGAGGTGTGCTAGGGTAACCCATAGCTGGCTCACCTGTATTTACCAGTAATTAGAAACCATATTCCCCTTCATGGATCACTGCCTTGTTGTGGCGAAGGGGCTTGCTAACTCAGTGAAGCCATAAGCTATGCCGTGCAGGGCCACCCAAGACGGACAGGTCATGGCGGAGAGTTCTGACAAAATGTGGTCCACTGGAGAAGGAAATGGCAACCCACTCCAGTATTCTTGCCAAGAAAACCCCATGGAACGTATCACAAGGCTAAAAGATATGACGCCGGAAGATGAGCCCCTCAGGTTGGAAGGTGTCCAATATGCTACTGGGGAAGAGCAGAGGGTATTTCCAAGTAGCGCCAGAAAGAGTGAAGCGGCTGGGCCAAACCCGAAAGGACACTCAGCTGTGGATGTGTCTGGCGGTGAAAAGAAAATCCGATGCTGTAAAGAACAATATTGTTTAGGAACCTGGAATGTCAGATCAATGAATCAAGGTAAGCTGGAGGTGGTCAAACATGAGATGGCAAGATTGAACATCGATATCTTGGGAATCAGCGAACTAAAATGGACAGGCATGGGCGAATTTAATTCAGGTGACCATCATATCTAGTATTGTGGCCAAGAATCCCTTAGAAGAAATGGAGTAGCACTCATAGTCAACAAAAGGGTGGGAAAAGCAGTACTGGGGTACAATCTTAAAAATGATAGAATGATCTCAGTACGAATCCAAGGCAAACCATTCAACATCACAGTAATTCAAGTCTATGCCCCAACCACTGAGGCCGAAGAAGCTGAGGTTGATCGGTTCTATGAAGACCTACAACACCTTCTAGAACTAACACCAAAAAAAGATGTCCTCTTCATCATAGGGGATTGGAATGCTAAAGTAGGAAGTCAAGAAATCACCGGGATAACAGGCAGGCATGGCCTTGGTGTACAAAATGAAGCAGGACAAAAGCTAATAGAGTTTTGCCAAGAGAACATGCTGATCATAGCAAACACTCTTTTCCAACAGCACAAGAGGCGACTCTACACATGGACGTCACCAGATGGTCAATATCGAAATCAGATTGATTATGTCCTTTGCAGCCAAAGATGGAGAAGCTCCATACAGTCAGTAAAAACAAGACCTGGAGCTGACTGTGGCTCATATCATGAGCTGCTTCTTGCAAAATTTCGGCTTAAATTGAAGAACGTCGGGAAAACCACTAAACCGTTCAGGTATGACCTCAGTCATATCCCTTCTGAATATACAGTGGAGGTGAGGAATAGATTTCAGGGATTAGACCTGATAGACAGAGTGCCTGAGGAACTATGGACGGAGGTCCGTAACATTGTTCAGGAGGCAGCAACAAAATCCGTCCCAAAGAAAAAGAAATGCAAGAAAGCCAAGTGGCTGTCTGATGAGGCTTTACAAGTAGCTCACGAAAGAAGGGAAGCGAAAAGCAAGGGAGAAAGGGGAAGATATACCCAACTGAATGCAGAGTTCCAGAGAATAGCAAGGAGAGATAAGAAGGCCTTCTTAAATGAACAATGCAAAGAAATCGAGGAAAACAACAGAATGGGAAAGACTAGAGATCTCTTTAAGAAAATTGGAGATCTCAAGGGAACGTTTTGTGCAAAGACGGGCATGATAAAGGACAAAGAAGGCAGGGACCTAACAGAAGCAGATGAGATTAAGAAGAGGTGGCAAGAATACACAGAAGAACTATACAGGAAAGATCTGAATGTCCCTGATAGCCATGATAGTGCGGTCACTGAACTTGAGCCGGACATCCTAGAGAGTGAAGTCAAGTGGGCCTTAGGAAGCATTAGTAACAACAAAGCTAGCGGAGATTACAGTATTCCAGCCGAGGTATTTAAAATCCTAAAAGATGATGCTGTTAAAGTGCTGCATTCAATATGCCAACAAATCTGGAACACTCAACAGTGGCCACAAGACTGGAAAAGGTCAGTTTACATTCCAATTCCAAAGAAGGGCAACGCCAAAGAGTGTTCAAACTACCGCACAATTGCGCTCATTTCACATGCCTGCTAGCAAGGTGATGCTCAAAATCCTACAAGCTAGGCTTCAGCAGTATGCGAACCGAGAACTACCGGAAGTACAAGCTGGGTTTCGAAGAGGCAGAGGAACTAGAGATCAAATCGCCAACATTCGCTGCATCATGGAGAAAGCAAGAGAATTCCAGAAAAACGTCTATTTCTGCTTCATTGACTACGCTAAAGCCTTTGATTGTGTGGATCACAACAAACTGTGGCAAATTCTGAAAGTGATGGGAGTACCAGACCACCTTACCCGTCTCCTGAGAAACCTGTACGAGGGTCAAGAAGCAACAGTAAGAACCAGACATGGAACAACCGATTGGTTCAAAATTGGGAAAGGAGTACGACAAGGCTGCATATTGTCACCCTGCTTATTTAACTTATATGCAGAGTACATCATGAGAAATGCCGGGTTGGATGAATCACAGGTCGGAATTAAGATTGCCGGGAGAATTATCAACAACCTCCGATATGCAGACGATACCACCCTAATGGCAGAAAGCGAAGAGGATCTCAAGAGCCTCTTGTTGAGGGTGAAAGAGGAGAGTGCAAAAGCTGGTTTGAAACTCAACATTAAAAAAACGAAGATCATGTCATCTGGCCCTATCACTTCCTGGCATATAGAAGGGGAAGAAATGGAAGCAGTGACAGATTTTACTTTCTTGGGCTCCAAAATCACCGCAGACGGTGACTGTAGCCATGAAATTAAAAGACGCTTGCTCCTTGGGAGGAAAGCTATGGCCAACCTAGACAGCATAGTAAGAAGCAGAGACATCACCTTGCCGACAAAGGTCCGTCTAATCAAAGCTATGGTTTTCCCAGTAGTAATGTATGGCTGTGAGAGCTGGACTATAAGGAAGGCTGAGCGCCGAAGAATTGATGCTTTCGAACTGTGGTGCTGGAGAAGACTCTTACGAGTCCCCTGGACTGCAAGGAGGTCAAATCAGTCCATCCTAAAGGAAATCAACCCTGAGTGCTCATTGGAAGGACAGATAATGAAGCTGAAGCTCCAATATCTTGGCCACCTAATGCGAAGAGAAAACTCCCTGGAAAAGACCCTGATGCTGGGAAAGACTGAAGGCAAAAGGAGAAGGGGACGGCAGAGGATGAGATGGCTAGATAGCATCACGGATGCAATGAATATGAACTTGAGCACGCTCCGGGAGAGAGCGCAGGACAGGAAGGCCTGGCGTGCTATGGTCCATGGGGTCACGAAGAGTCGGACACGACTGAACGACTGAACAACAACAACAGAAACCATATTAGCTATGTAATTTTTGGACAATCTGCTTGTCCACAAGTAGGATGAGACAGTAAACCAATGCAAGACATGCCATCTTCATTTTTGTTTCGCTTCTTGTTAATTACTATTAGAGCAACAAAACAATGGAACCAATTACCTAGGGAGGTAGTGGGCTCTCCCACACTGGAGGCATTCAAGATAAGGCTGGACAGCCATCTGTCAGGGATGCTCTGACTTAGATTCCTGCATTGAGCAGGGGGTTGGACTCGATGGTCGTGTAGGCCCCTTCCAACCCTACTACTATTCTATGATTCTATTCTATACTATCCTTTGGAAGCTCAGAACATTGTTTCTTTGACTTTGGGTAGGAGGCTCACTACAATAGATTTGAAGTAAGAATGCCTTTGAGCAAGAATGCATTGAGCAGGGGTAGATGATCTGAGGTCCCTTCCAACTCTATGATTCTAATGTGTAGGCACATTAAGGTTATGGGGATCATGGTCCAAACTCAGGAGCAAAAGCAAGTTTAAATGTTACAAAGGGACAGAAAAAGCAGCACACAAGGCTTGTACTTTTTCTGCTTCAGAGCGCATGGAGTTCTCACAATGAGCAAGATCTTCAGAGTCCCACTTTGGACGTGGATAGAAATAAGCAAAGAAATGTGAGACATTCATAGACCTGCTTTCTCTCTTTCATTGTAACATCTGAACAGGCTCAGGTTATAAAGTGAAGAAGGAAAGCAAAAATGTGTACTTTTGTTTAAAAGACTACACATGTTCAAAACCTACACACACACACACACACACACACACACAGGCTCTTGTCACCCATTACTATGTACTATAGCATAATTTTGTGTGGATTATACAGCAAAGGAATCACTAGGCTCTTTTTAGAAAACAAAGCATCTCAACACTCTGTTACAATGTTTAAAACTAATGGTAAATGTACTTAAAATGGTACAGAGCTATGGGAATACCCCACAAAGATTTGCTCTCACCACATGCTTTGGTAACTACAATCTTTACCAATCAAATTGAGGAATATTTTCCAATGGCTTTCAAAATTCTGAAGCTGCCAACAAGGAAACTCACTGGGCAAAAATAGTTCCACCCTCCAACACTGGAAGAGATAATTTATTAAAGTTTATCACTGACTGAAAAAGTGTCTTTCATAAATTAGCATTTTTAACAGCAAATCATAAGCTTTGCTCAGAAATTCAATAGGGTTCTTTTTTGTTTTTACAGCACAGTACACACTAGAATCCTTCACAGAAGGGAATTTTTAAGTCCGCACAACAAATCCGAATAAAACATAGTGGAAACTCTTTCCTTTCCCACATTCTAGGAAAGCTGTAGCAGAAATCTATTTTCACTCCTCAGACTCATGTATGGGCAAGAGTGAATGCAAATCAGTGGACAACACAAGCAGCTTACACACCATTGCTGAATGTATCACACAGGAGGAACAGTGCTGGTCTCCTCAGGACAAAGGGCTGTGGAAATATGACAACATGAAATTCACCCATGTCAGCTTTGTAATGCTGGAATTGGTGAATATATAGTGGTTTGCAGAGGGCCCAGACAGGTAAGTGTTACATAGCCTCCCTTAACAAGTTTCACTTGGGGAAATAATCAGAAAAACATCTCTTGTTGGATTGTGCTCATTGAATCCAACTACTCTTGCACAAATACTTTTAGCAGTGTCCCTAGGCATAGACAATCATCTGTTAAGTCCATGGATAGGATATAATGTAAAGTGCCTGAAAATCCTCACCTGACCAATAGTTCAGTTGCTTTACTGAAAATATACAAATCCCTGAAGAACCTTTGTAACACCTACGTTAGCCAGGGTAATTATAAGCTACCACAGTCTAATCCTTACTTTAATGCACACAGCCATTTAAAACAGCTTACTCTGGGTTTCAACCATAAAATAAATGTGTAGAGTCACCTCAGGCTGAGAAAGAATGAGTTATAGGAGCAGATATGCTCTCACCCCTTCAATACTGATGGGGGACAAAGGCCAGTCCACAAGATCAAGTGTTTTCAGAACAGAACCTAGCACCAGCTGGGCTCTAAATTTTCTTCAGTCTATTATGGCCACCCCCTCAGGATATTACACTGGGAGAATCACACAGGTTTTATGTTCCTCTTTCCACTTATGGTCCCAACACCCAGTAAACCACGCGCTTAAAAAAACCAAACAAACACCAAGTTAGACAATCTTCTATAAATCCATTGCTTTCTCTTGCCAGCCATTTGAGGCCACTGGAAACTCTCTTTTCCCCTTAGAGCACATTACCCTGGCTGGCTTAAGCATTCAAGCAGCTGCCTGGAGATGAAAGCTGCCATTTTATAGCAAGCTGTCAGCAGATCAAAAACCCAATCCAGATTTCAACGGAAGCACGACTCTTTGGTCAAAGTAAGCTGTCAAAGCTATTCAGGACTGGAGCTCATCTGTGTGACAAATGGCCTGGAGTATCTGCTGCCTTGCTCTCATCCCTTCAGGTAAAAGGTGACAACCTCAAAGCAGGTTATGCAACACCGTCCTCCCCTTGGATCTCTTCGTCTTCATCCATTTCTGTCTTGATCTGGGCCACACCAAGACGGTACAGAGTATCCCGGATCACCACCTCACCGGGCTGGCAGCTCTGAACAATCTCATGAATCTGCCTGTTCACAATCTCACGGCTGGAAAGGAAATCCATCAGGCGATTGTAGAGATAGTAGTGGGTTGCGCTGTCAAAAGTTATAGGCCTCTGACGGGCATTATTGGTTTTGCTGTCATTGATGGCTGCAATGATAGCACCATACGGCTCTAGTTCCCGGCAAAGGGAAAGGGAACGGTGCCGACCTGTTGGGTCACTCTGAGTGCTCTGCTCTGTCCCAGTGTGAACTATTTGGCGAGATGCTGATTTGGTGACTGGGTGCTGAACAGAATGCTCAGCACTGGTCATATCCACACTGTAGTGTCGGTCAAGAAGTTCTGGGCAGGACACATACTGACAAAAGAGAAAGAACAAAAAAGAAAAATTACTTTCGTTATCAGAAGATCTTTTGCATTTTCCACCTCTAGAACAGGCTAAGCTAAGCAATAAAAAAGGGAAAACAACAAGAGTCACATGATTCCATGGTTAGTGCTCTAGATTTGAACCTGGGTTCAAACCCCTACTTAGTCAAGATTCTTTTGGTAAGTCATACACTCTCAATTCTGCAACTGTAAAGTAGGAAACAGCAGCAGATCACTTTCTCAGGAAGTCTAATGTGGTATGTACACAACAGTCAAGACAGGATGGTTAAAAGCATATGTAAAAACCCATCCTAAGCATCTGGAATTAGAGGTATTTTTACTTGTATTAATAATATTTGTATACATGGTGAGTGTATGCACAT
The DNA here is from genome assembly GCF_057233095.1 of Heloderma suspectum. NCBI lineage: Eukaryota > Metazoa > Chordata > Lepidosauria > Squamata > Helodermatidae > Heloderma > Heloderma suspectum. Next base: position 266,313,388 of record NC_139459.1, on the reverse strand, counting down.
ACGTACAGCACTGCTAGGAGAGAGGGAAAGAGAGCAATGTCATGAGAGTTCCAAAAGGTATTCTCCTGGGATAAGGATAAAAATCAGGAAATATACAGATTTCCCATTCTTACCAATTTATACGACTCTGAGGCCCCATCAATATAGGCCATCCACCCCTTGCCCAACTGAACACAAACAAATTTTAGAAACACAACAGGCAGTGCCATCTGTCATGAAAATATTTTATTTAGTCCAATACCATAAGCTGAACATATGGGAGTAAGTACTAAAAGGAGGGCAGGGCAATACTGCAGAGGTAACCCAATAGTACAGGTTTTTAAAAAAAACACTGCCTATCAAAACAATTGACAGTGCAATCCTGTTCATGTTTTCTCAGAAGCAAACCCCACTGAGTTCCAAGAGCTCCTACGCGTAGGAGCGTAGCCTAAATTGCTTAAAATTAGATGTTAAAAACATTAAAGGAGGGAAAAACAATATTTGAACGTTAAGGCAAAACTTGGGGAAAAATAAGTTGTGGCTCACATTATCGAAGAAACAGAAAAAGAACCCATGACAATTGAGAGACAGACACCCCTACCCCCTTACAACCTTCCTTTAATGGCATCTCACGAGAAGACAGTCTATCATGGATGTTCTCACTAGCTTTGAAAACAGTGCAACAATACGAGACAACTAACCCGTAAAGGCTCCATGGGATCCGAGAAGCAACCCTGATTCCTCCCCCACATCTGAGTAGTCAAGTCAGGATAGCAGATATCTGCGCACAACGCCACAGAAGTGGCCAGATCTGCCACATAGACAGGTGGCCAGTGGCGTGAGGAGGCCAGGAGGTCCACATGGTCCCGAGGGCTTTCCCCTCTGACAATGTATTTTGAGCCACACAAGACCTACAAGATAAAAGGTATAGCAGGATTGGTGCAACACGGCAGAAGAAAGGGATGTACCCAGTGATTAAAGACAAACCCAGCACCCAGCTTCCACTCCAAGCTTCTCAAATACCATCCTAGCAACTTACACTTCTACCCAAACCAACTGATTGCTATTGAAGAAGATTCTTATTCAGATCTCCTCTACTTTAACAGTCAAGAAAAAACATAGGCTGTCCTAGTTAGTAGAAAAGTCAGCTTATAAACAAAAACTGTTAGGCTTAGTGTAGGTTTAATTGTGGCTCTCGGTGCAGCTAATAAGCTAAGGTGTAAATGTAGACATCAGATCAATTTAAAAGTTCAAATTTTTAGTTCAATTTTAAAACCTAGACTATATGTTTAGGAAAGTACACATTGAGGCAGGTCAGACTTTTACATTTTCACAAGGGCTCAAACTGCCCACACCCTCTCCTTAATTACCACTCATTGTCTACTCCCGATAAAAGTCTCTATTATCAGGGGGCCCAACTGACCTAACTCTCCTTGGAGTCTAATGCAAATTAAAGGAAGGTTGTAAGAGGAGAAAGTTTTGTAGTAATTGTTGGCTTCAATTACCCTCATGAAGACCAAGTAAATGTATGTTCCTGTTACAACAGATAATATTTCTAGATACCCTAAATGACTGTGCCGTAGAACGGTTGGTCATGAACTGACCGAAGAGGAGGGGAGCCTAGACTTAATCCTAAGTGGTGCCTAGGACTTGGTGTGAGATGTATGTGTCGCTGAACTGACTGGACAGCAAACACTGTGATATCCCAATCAACCTGTATGTAAATGGGCAACTGCCAAGGAAGTCTAACACCGTCACATTTGACTTTAGGAGAAGGAACAGACAAGAGGAAGGACTTCAACACACAGTGCATAGTTAAACTATGGAAAGGTGATGGCCACCAATGTAGATGGCTTCAAAAGGGGATTAGACAAATTAATGGAGGATAAGGCTATCAATGGCTACTAGTGATGATGGCTATATGCTGCCTCCAAGATCAGAAGCACCATGCCTCTGAATACCAGTTGCTGGGACACAGTGGGAAAGTGTTATTGCCCTCATGTCCTGCTGGTGGGCTTTCCATTGGGGCATCTGGTTGGCCACTGGGGGGAACAGAATGCTGGGCTAGACAAGCCTTTCATCTTCTTATGTTCTTACCTATAATTAATACATAAAATAAATAAATTTGACCATGATTTTAATCTCCTCTTCAGTAACAGTACAATCCTATACAGGTCTATTCTAAAGTAAGCCTCAGTGAGTTCAATGGGACTTACTCCAAGTTAAGTGTGTATAAGATTGTAGCCTAAAAACTATCAGTTGCTACCACAGGACAGTCCAGTCATACAAACCTCGCAAGCACTTTGGATTGACATACTAGTGTCTTTTTTAATCCATCTCACCTGGTGCGGACACATTTTGTAAATTTTGCCTCCGGTGAAGTGTGCTGGGGGCTGACTGATCTGTGTCCCATTTTGTACAAAATCATACAGAGCCAGAAGAGAGAGACAGAGCTGCTCCTAGGAAACATACCAAGGAGAAAAAAATCAGCATGCCAACAGAGCTAAAAAAAACCCTTTATCTGCATGTAACTAGCTGATTCTTCCAGAGAATGATAAGGAGGATAGAGACAGACAAGCTAGGAAAACAAAATGTGGCACAGCTATAATTTGTCTATAGGTTGTAAGGGTAGGGAAACACCCAAACCCTCAGATTTTATTTTTTAGAAATGGTGAGGTGGACAAACTCCCATATTTTTGAATGGAATCTTCTTAAATATAATTTCCACCGAAGTTGGAAATTTCCACTTCCACTGGAAGTGTTTTCATCTTGGAAATGCACATCTAAAGCACTTTGAACGTTAAAAACAAAAACAAAAAATATTGAGTACTTCCCCTTCAAAAATCCCAAGTTCTATTTTTCAAGAATTTCCTTTCGTCAGAGAAAACGTTACAAACTGTTTTAATGAATGTAAGTACTCTTAAGTTAGGTTACAGACTATATACGCAATAGAAGAGGGTTTCACTTCCATAATAATACAAAAATGATCAACTTCAAGATGAACTGCACATAGTTATCATGCCACTAGCTTTTGCAAATACAATGAATGGATACAAAGCAAAATGAAAGTATGTAGCAGCAATAACCGAATAACAGGGCAAGAAAGCAATACTCACTTCAAAAGCCAGGATTATCCTGTGCTTAAAAAATTGTAATTACCTTTGACTCCCCTGCTTCCCAGGGAATGCTGCACTGAGTTAAGAAATTCTGTAGTTCTTCCTCGCTGTATGAACCAATCTTCTCCATTTTACAGGTATCATCTTGTATCAGCCTCACTAGAACACTTGCATTACCTAAAAAGCAATCAATACATTTCGATAGCTGCACTAAGAAATGCCAGAATCACTCCCCCAATGAGGAAATGGTCCTTGTCTCCCACCAGAATAGCACAGCTAAGCCACTTTACCAACTCAGTGAGAAACACCAAGTGTCTTAATATACACACCAAAAGTTGGCATTATGACATCAAAGGAATAAGAGTGTTGCCTGAAAGGTCTTCTCCAGGTGATCTTCCATGGAGAAATTATAGCCTTTAAAATATTCCTTATCCTTAAGTTGCCTCAGTGTGCATGCCACCACAAAGATATCCCTGGCACAGACAGTGCTGGTGTATAAGTGCTATGTGATTGGGCATATCACTATTACTGTTTCCATACAGCATGCCACCATGGGAAAGGTGCCCATGTCAGGCTGGCAATGACCTGGTTCACACGTAATGGCGGCAAACTGTGAGTTAATTAACCTACGATTTGCCAGGTTGCATGCCACGTGTGAGCTGCTTCTGATTTGAATACGCAACCTCTGATCAGCCCAATTGTAGCTTGCCTCATGATGTGCGAATGTAGACACAATGGGTTATTTGTGGGTTAAACAACCCAAAGTTAACCTACGATTAGTCCTTAGGAAGCGTGTAACACATAACCCAGCAAACTGTGGGTTAATTAATTAATCAACTCACAATTTGCCACCGTTACATGCAAATAGACCCAACATCTAAAATCAGCCCTTAGATTCCACAACCCACATTCCCTTAAACACATTCCCTTACAGCAAATCTTACTGTCTTCTCAGTTCTTAGTGTCCTTTTGGACTACAGGTGCAGAACCTTAGGCCTGGGGGCAAATCCAGCTCTCCAGGGTTCTCCAGATGGCTATGTCCCCTTCCCCATCCCCTTTCCCTGACCAATTGTTTGGTGGTTTCCCAGTTTTTGTGCAGTTTCCCCCCCCCATTCTAAAAGGCTGAGATGCTTCTCCTAAGGCTTGCTTACAAGCAGTACGAGCTTTAAGAGCAGTAAGAGCTTTAAACTAAAATGGGCTGGTATTTTTGGCCCTGGCCCTTTGCCCACAACTGGAATGCTGCCCCCAGGAGCTTCTCCGAAACGGAATTTGGCCCTCAGGGTGAAAGAAGTTCAACACCCATGCTTTGGAGACTAACAAAGCCACTATTCAACTGGATGAACAGCACTAGAATTTCCACAGAAACAAGCTACCTGGTATTGTATGTGCTTCGAGGTTCTTCTCTCTCTCCGTGTTGACAACCACGGTGCCCCTCATCAGGGGTGGGAAGAAGGGAGCTATGATAGAGGCATCAAACTTTGTGATAGGGATGCTGGAGGGGAATGCCACCTGCTCTATCACTTCCGTCTCCATGGTGGACCAGAAATCTTCCACATTTACCTCACTAGATGCCAAGAATTCTGGCCAGGTAAACTACCATTAGAGAAAGAGGGAAAGGAAAATGTCAACCAACATGTAATTTGTAGACAACTGTACATTCTGTTCAACCCTACACATGGAAAATGGTTCCTCTTTCTGCTCTGAAGTTTACAGAATAATTTTGCTTGGGGGCAGGGGTTTCATCTTCATGATCACTTCTTATGTAAGAGGAAGAGTGAACAGAAATTAGACCCATCAGCTTCAAGCACTGAAGGGCCCTGAAAAGAATGCCCTGTGAAGCTGTCCCTTTTTTGTTGGCCCTAGTAGGAGAGTAGGAAATAAAGACACAAGTTGACACAGTACACATTAGCCCTACAGACATACATTATGAGGAGCAGCAGTCAAGGTGCGGCTGGAGATGATGATGCATGCCCAGAGCAGCCTACCTCAATATTTTTCAGGGACAAAACATTTTCCACGTTCCTCTGAGCTATTTCAACTTTGGGTGCAATGCCACAGACACCACAGATCATATCATTGTAGTCCCGGACAGTAAGGCACTCAAAGGCCCAATAGCCATTGCACAGCAGCTCCTCAAGCTGACTTAACTCCTCTGTGCTCAGGTTCCTCTCTGTGGAAAAAGAAGAGAAAACTGTTTAAACAGTCAAGAAGCATCAGACAACACTCATCCCTAACTACCTGTGGGAAGGACAAACCAATCACTGTTAAAATACTGCTGGAAAGAACAGACTTTGGTAGATTTTCCAACTCTGTGCCTTCAGCAGAGAGTCACAGAAGTACTACTTGAATTACAACTTCTCCAGACATCTTATTTTAACAGTCCATATGTTCTGGACTATGACTCCCAGTATTCCTGACGATTGGCCATGCTGGCTGGGGCTGATGGGAGTTGAAGTCCAAAACATCTGGAGGGTGCCAGGATGGGGAAGGCTGCCCTAGGTGCACTGGGATATTGAGGCCCAGAGGTGAAGGGTCAGTGCAGGCTCTGTGTGACTGGCTTACCGCCCACCCACTCTCAGACCCACAGCAACGGTGTGCTGGCAAACAGGCACTTGCCTTTTCTTGGGGTGCTTCCAGCACACTGGCTGCAAGGCTATATGAACAGAGAACACAACCCAGATCTAGAATCTGCCACCCAAAGACAAAACCAGCTTCAAGTGCTCTAATCACGATAGCTTGGAAACCATGGCTGAGTCAGAGGAAAGTCAGAATAATTCAGCAACTTTCACATCCTGCTCTTAGGATAGCAGAAGAAAAAGGATTCAGTGAAGACAACGGCACCCTGTTGGCAAATCTCTATCAAAGAATGACAGATAATGTTACTGAGCAGGAACTCTATAGTATTAGAGATGTAAAATTTTTGGAAATGTTGAAGCCATGGAGGAAAAAAATGTTTTTTTCTTGTTTTTTCCCCGCAGAAAAAAATGACATTTGGGGGAAAATGGAAAAATAAGCAAAATTTATTTTTAAGCACTCTATATAGATCTAAAGTCACTTTGCTGCTTCAGGACAGCCTTCCCCAACCTGGTGCCCTCCAGATATTTTGGACTTCAGCTCCTATCAGCCTCAGGCAGGATGGCCAATGATCAGAAATGCTGGGCATTGTAATCCAAAATATCTGTAGTGCACCAGGTTGAGGAAGGCTGCTTTAGGAATGTAAAGCAGGCTTTATGTTTCTAAAGTTATATTATGTATAATATGGTTTGTACATAAAATTATTATTATATTTGAAAACTTTAAAAAGTGAAGTCAGTTAATAAATGTGCAATTATTGTCCTAATAAACTATACTTTCAAACCAAGTTATACATAACATATTTTAGATTCCTAGTTTATGTCTCACCACAGGGAACCTCAGCAAGTAGTCCCTGAAACATCTGAATCATCCTAGAAGCCAGGAGAAGCAGGAAGACCGAGAGGCAGAGAAAGAAAAGTCCAGAAACACAGGACTCCACAGAACAAAACCCAAACTGTCAATATACATTTTCTTCCATATTATGATATGGTGACTCTATTTACATGCTGGGAAACTGAGTATGACTTGGAGCATCCCAAAATATCTATCAGTAAAAGATACATTGGATCAATAATTTTAATAAGAAATGCAAGAACTATGCTGAGAACCTTGTGAAGAGATTTAAAATGAATTTTTCCTCATGGCTTCATTATTTCCAGACATTTTACTTCTCTAGTTGTTTGATAAAAGTGTTCTCATTAGTTTTTAGACATCATTTTTTTGCGGGGGGAGTAGAAGCTTCATAACAATATATAAATACCCTATCTTACATTTTAAAAGAAAAATTCATAATCCAAGTCTGTTCAATTTTTTTGGAAAAAAACAAAAATGGTCCTTGGAAAAAAATGGAGGAAAAACAGTTTTTTCCCTGTATTTTTCTGGGCCTTCACATCTCTATATAGAATCTGATCTCCTTCATAACTTGGGACTCTTCTAACCATGCATACCTCAACTTATAGCCTACACTCTTTATGCTCCCAACAGACATAGAGTCAAGGCATTCAGTACTGATCTTCTAGCTGTTCATATCACACCAACAGGATCTCTTGCATACCCACTTGCTCCCTTGAACTAAAATATCAACCATGCTTGCAAAAGTCCCCATTCCACATTAGTCAGCCAATTTAATGAACTATCCAGGTCAGCTGCTAAAGCACTCCTACACTCTTTGAGCTGCTATTCTCTCAAGAAGAAATATTAAATGGCACCTGAAAGGAGTTAGACAGTCACAACTGCTGGATAGATATCTAAATGAAGAGAGAAGAGGTTCTTCACAAACCCAAACAATGAGCAGGGAAGTTAAGTCTTGAACAGAGTTGGTTGCAAAAGCAAATTCCATTAAACTCCACTCATAGCAAAACCATCCTCTATCACAAGCACGCACACACACACACACCCCTCAAGTGTTTGCAAAGAAACTCAGGAGAAAGAAGACTGGGGAACATCAATACCGGTCTGTTCTTGCACAGATTCCAAGATGCTGCTGACTGCCACTTTAGGATCCTCACCAAGTTTAATGTGATTTCTTATTGTGAACAGAAGGTCCAGACTCACCAAAAGCTTGTTACCCACATTAAACAAACCTAGAGTTGAAAAAACAAAAAGGTCTTAATATGGATTTAGAAATACAGACATAGGCCATAAAGTAATTAGCAGATGAGCTCAAAATCCAGGTTCAGATAATTTGTTCTCAGACACATGGGCACATAGCACCCTTATGGGAGACATAAAGGAAAAACCATGATGGAAGAACCTATGGATTAAATGAACACCCCAATTTTATACTCCAATCTTTGGGCTGTATCCTATACTGCCCCCGCGCAAGCAGAACAGACCACCAGCACAACAGGAATTAGCAGTTCCTGAAACAATCGGAAACGAGTGGCAACACTCATTTCCAGAACGGGGCAGGTCAGAGGAGCTCTCAGAAGGAAGTTCCACTGACCTGCCTTATCCTGGAAATGAGCATTTCCACTCATTGCTGGGGTTATTTCAGGAACTGCTAGTTCCTGTTGCACTAGTGGTCCATTCTGCTGGTGCAGCAGAACTAGTGAAGATGCAGTGGCAGTATAGGGTGCTGAATATTGAAGCTTAGGGCTCTTACAAGCTAGTTTATTAATGCATATTCTTACCAGTGTAGATATCATTGAAGCTGTGGAGGGCCAAGCACTGCACATTAACACACACCTTGAGTTGAGCAGTGACCACCTGCAGCCGATTAGCTGTCAACAGCCAGCTCTCCTGGGGGCCTGCAAGAGAACTATAACAGAGGGAGAGGAAATTACATCTAGTCACTAGTTTAAAAATGCAAAGAAGTTTTTTTTAAATTAAAATTTAAAACAACCCTGATATTCTAAAAGAATTAATTAGGTTGAGCTAGGATTGAGGCATATTTGAAAGTAGCCACCTTAACCCTTACTGAGAATCTATGCATAGCCTAGAACAGATCACCTCCAGTTTTACTAAATTAGTCACTCTGATAATGTATTTGAAGGGCAGAGTATAAATCTAAACAACAGCAAGTGCTATCTGCATCTTTCACATCTCCCGCAAGAAAGCGTGAGTTGGAACCCACAGGCATAATGCCTATTCAGACTACACTGCCCCTGCTATGAGCAAATGGGCTTTGAATCTTTCTGGACCACAGTCTGCAGAAATTAGGACACCCAGATCATTTTCTTAAGATGCAGATGGGAAGAAATATAATTCTGATTTCAGGACCTGGACTACGGGTGAAGAAAAACAGCACAGCGGCACATATCCCTTTCCCAATTCCTGGCAGACTAGCTTGTACGATTCTTTTGACAGGTTCATTCAAGTGAGACACACATGATTAAAATACAAATACTACAATCATTTCTTCTTAAGATTCTAAAAGCTTGGACTGGTCTTGAGAGCAAGGAGAATTTTACCAAAAAAATGTAACACAGTATTATGCCTTGAGAAGCATGGCAATCAGTAGGATTCTTAACTTACTTTGGTCCTCCCTTGAATAAAGGGCTGTTACAGAGAAGGCACTGGGATGATGGAAACTCATAATAGTTTGACCAAGAGGTCTGCTCGATGGTGACTGTCTCCTCATTCATGTTGGACAGGATGAGCCGTGAGCTATTGAGCTCATGAATCAGTGCAAACACATCCGCCAGCTCCGATTCGTTTTCTGGGATCTGTATTACTTTGCGCAGAAGCTGCAGAGTAGACTGACGCTGGATCTCTTTTTGGGACTGAATTAGAGGCTCACTGGTGTTCAGTATATGTGCAGGGCTAGAGGTGACCTCCTACAGAAAAAGTCACATTTTGATCATCTGCCAAGACATCTGTGGATTTAAATCTGAAGTATCACAATGGTCTTTCTTGGGATGTGACCTTTCTGCCATTTTGCTGATGACTAGGCCGAAACAGTGAGTAGGAAGGACACTCAAGGACAGTTCATACAGCCAAGCCAGGGGCAGTAGTGCAAAAGCACAGTGGAGCAGCAACACGAGCCTTTCCCCTCTACCATGTGGACTGCATGATTGGTCTTCTTTCTTTTCTTTTTTACTGGAGAGATCTGCTTCACTGGGCCTCTGGGTATTCAGGCATTCTGTATGATGGAGGGGAGGAACTCATGCTGTTACTCCACCACGCTACTGTAGCACCACACCAGCTTAATGCATGAACAGGGGCCAATAAAAGTCAGAACTGAGATGCAGCTCTGCTGCTGCCCACATCTATGGAGTTAGATCAGGACGCAAGAGTACAGTGTTTCAGCAGGATGGCATACAAAAGGCAGAGTAAATACAGGAATCAGAATCTCAGTGGTGCATGCATGCTTCCACCTCTTCACAGTCTGAAACATCAGATGTCTTGGACAGATGCAGATGTTTTTTCCAGCAGCGATACGCAGCTACAACAAGATCAACTGTGCAGGTATCCATACACAGCGTATTTTAATTGCAAAATGTGTAAATTCTCTTCAGTTATTCACAGCTTCATGTTACAGTTAACTATAGTGCATCCCTCCGTGGGGAGGGAGGGGGGAGCAAATGCACGAACACAGTTACTTGCCAGTGTGAGCTGCCTGTCCAATACAATTCCTACATTCAATTATTATTCGAGTGGCAGGGGATTCAGCCCCAGGAAAGCAACCGCATTGCACTATTTAATTATTTACAACATTTATATACTGCTCCAAATCTAAACAGCAACTGAATCAAGCCCAAGCAGCTACAGAGAAGGAAAGTTAGTGGTCAGGAGAAAGCAAGGTCTGAGAGGTGCATTACGCAGCTTTAAATTGAATGTGTTTGTCACCATACCGTCAATGCACCTGAAGCGTCCAGGAATTAGAAAGGTGAACACTAGGGGGCTCTTCGAGACAGTAAAAGAAAACATGTTAATTCTCTTGGACAAAACAAGGCACCTTACTAGTGTCTCAAAGTGCATTCCTGCCTTAGTTCAGAGATGTATTTTGACAAAAAGGTTAGAAAATTAAAGCTGGAGTTATGGGTGAGGTAGCAGGGAGACAGAAAGGACCAAACGATAGCTACAAGGAAATCTTAATTAAATGAGAAACAGTTAAGAGTTTTTCTTCAGAAGTCCAGTGCAGAATGACCGATGTAGCACTGCCCAGCCCTTAACCATGGTTAAAGGATCAGGAAAGGGCCACAGGATCAGGCACTCCTTTCCTTATGCCCTCCCCATTTGCATGCAAATTGCCCCATCCAGGGGGGTTAACCAATTCTGGCTGGCCTTACTGGGCAAGCAAAGATGTTTTTATTGCCAGGACCCAGATTCTCCAAGGTGCAAAATCTTGTCCTTGATCTCATGCTCCGTCTCTGAAACAAGAGCCCTGTTCAGGCATTCAAAAAAGGGTGAACAGCAATGCATAAGAAGGAGCGCTCCAGCCCCGGCCTTTCTCTGTACTCGTGGAGGCTGACTGTCTGAGAGGAGAGCCTCCTGCATCTGTGGGGGCTGAAAAGGCCACGTTCTGGCTCGTGTGAAGAGCCCCCATAGATACAGGGGGCTGTTCTCTCAGACAGTCTCCTTCCACAAGTACAGAGCGACAAACACAAGGGAGAGAGGTGGGGCTCCTTCTCACATGCTGCTGTTCACCCATTTCTGAATGCCTAAACAGGGCTAAGGTCAGGGGGAAATCTCCTGCTCCCCTCTCCAGCAGTAAGCTTGCAACTGGGGGGGGGCACAGAGGGAGGAAACAAGACCCTGCCCCCCCCCCAATAGTTCAGAGCTTTAGGGCGAGGCAGAGGCTCGCTCTGCTTTCACACCCAATGGGCACTCCAAGCTTGGAGTTTCCCTTGGGTGCAGAGGCATATGTCTCCCCCTCCAGCTCCAAGCTGGAGATGGGAAGAGGCTTGTCAGGGCTCTACTCTTGCATCTGGCAAGTACAGAGCCAAAACAAATCCCAGGAGTCTACTGAACGTTGGGGCTCGGAAGGGATGGGCTTCATCCTCTCTCCTCTTTTTTCATCATGAAATTTTATTTTATTTTGAAACGAGGATAACAAACTAAAGGCAACAAAAAGAAGAACATGCAAAATAACAAAGCACAATCACTAAAGAAACAAAGGAATTCACTAATTATAAATCTAATTAGGAGCTCAATTTCTAATGAAAGTAAAAATGCAAGTTCTACAAAATATGAAAGGAGTGTGTGCAGGTGTATGCCATTTTAGCTTCAGGCTCAGAGGAAGCCTCAGGCTCATCTTACTGGCCAGTACCTGGCTACCCTGTTGCCACAACAAAGGAAGCAAGCTAAGTTATTGAACCCTGGCTCCAACTTTAAGTTTAAGGGATCATTCACTACTAACCAAGATTTGTAACCACCTTCAAACTCTGAGTAGGACAAAACCTTCAAATAGTGGTTAACCATGGTTAACAACGGCAACAACTCCCTTAACCACAATTAAGAAAAGAAAGGGAGCAGATGGGGGAATTCATGTGTGAGAGTGGAGGGACTGGGAATGGGGCACAGGATCCCAAACTGTTCATCATAGTTACACTTGCATCAATCCAAAGAAGCAGTAGCAACAGTATACCACTTTGAGTGCCACTTATTAAAGCACTGAAGCATTGCTGTTAATCATTAAGGGCACAAGCCTGTCCTACAAAAGTCATACCTAAAAAAATCCTTCAACTCCCAGCATTCCCCAGCCAGCCATGGGGAATGCTGGAAGTTGTAAGACATTTTTCTGTCTATACATGCACAGGATTGCACCCTCAGATGACTGCATTTCAGTAAATTCATATGTTAGAAAGCAGTTATTATACCCCTGGTCACTTGTACTGATGGCAAAAACGGTACTTTTCATACAGTCAAAAAGGCCTAGAGCTCTCACTCGCTCTCAGTTACTGAAACTATATCAGAGTAGTGTTCACTAGAAAGAACAACTTGTGTGTCATGCCTTCTTAGATTGCAAGCCTATGGGCAGGGACCCTCCTTTTTTTTTTTTTTTTAAACCAACTGTATGTAAGCAGCTCCAGGGGCCTTTTTGGTTGAGAAACTGGATAAAAGTAGTTTTACAAAACCAGCTACCTATAATATGGAACCTATGTGCAAACTCTTTTGTCTTGCATCTCAATCCTATACATATATACTCAGAAGCAAGTCCCCCTGGAGTTCAAAACCACAGACCAATAGGAAAGAGTTTTCTAGTATACTATGGTTAATTCTAAGAAATATAAGAAGAGCCACAACTCACCAGGGATTTTGCTGTTTTCTCAGCTCTGTCTTTGGCAAGGTTGTAGCCGCAGCTGGGACAGATCCTTGGCTTGTGCCGATTAGTGTATACATAATTGCAAGAAGGATTCTTACATTTCCCTCTCCCACGAGATGTTGCCAACCCCAAATCCTACAGAGACAGATCATATATTTTACAGATCATTTATTTTACATGTATCACAAGGCTACTAGACTTAACATACAACTATGCTACCTGTTTTCCCAGAATATGTAAAAATCAGCAAGATAAAATCAAGGCACTGGTCACTGTCCTGCCACCCAGCTAAAACTGTTTGTTTTAGCATTAACTCCAAGTACTACAAGCAGTTATCTAGAAGATATTCATGAAAACACAATCAGAGTACTAGATGCTGGTGTTAATGAAGGGGAAAATGGAGGCAAGGGAGTACTAGAATTCCACTAGGATGCCAAGGAAAACCAAGCCTATAAGGTATTAATGTCAAATCAGATAACACCTTTACATTTTACATTTCACAGCATTACTATGAGCTACCAGTGGGTGAGAAATGAAAACCACACACGCTCTCCGACTAGAAGCTGTGATGTTTCTGGGTAAATCAAATTGTAAACACTTAGGGATGGAAACCACACCCAGATATAATCCAAGAGGTGAGGGAGGTAGAAGCTGACCTAGAAACCAAGTCATAAGGGGCTGTGAGGCTCAAATCATGGTTAGCAACACCTTTCACTCTGAATAAAAGTCAGCCAAGCTCAGTAGCGACCTGGAGGAGTTTTCATGCCACGCCAGTGAAGTAGTTCATATAAACTGAACCGACCCAAATTCCTGACCACTTTCTAAAACAAAAGTCTTCAAAAAATTTTTTTAAATGAAGTTGGAAGGGCTTGGACAGCATCCAAGTTGACAGGCCACAATTCACCAATGCCTATTTGTTAGACAAACATGGGTTCCCTGTCTGCTGAAACACGAAAAACACCATGGTTGTTCTCCTTTGTATCTAGTCACAGAAAACAAAAGACAACTCATGTATGGCATTCTTAGGAGATATCTAATGACTAAAGTTCTTACCAATGTTACAGTGCAGCTGTACTTATAGGAAGGGAATACATCTGGTTTGACCTCCACCACTTTGACCTGAGATGCCAAGCTGTTTGTGCTGCCAGGGAGCTTTAGATTGAGAGCAAGAGAGAAACAACATTAAGTTAGATGCACTGTGAGAAGTTCTACTAGACTGCAATCTCTCCCTGAAAGACATTTGACTTTTTCCCTCCCCACATCACCAAACCTCTGGTCTCAAATGTGCATCATTTTATTATTCATTAACACTCTACACAATGTACATGGAATAGGAAGCTGTTTTCAAGCTCACACTGTGCATCGACCTGTACATTCAACAAATGGAGGAGCACACACAAGGAATAGCAAGCCTAGAGCTTGCAAATGGAAGACCACATTAATCCTGAGAATGTATCTTCTCAAAGTTAGACCTAATGTTGTCTTACAGGTTCTTGACTGCACAAACCAAATGCCTACAAATGCATGTTTGAACCTGAGTAGGCCTTGCACATATGAACTGCCTGCCATAAAACAGGCCTGGATGAATTATCAGGGTGGTGTCTATTCCTTTATGAAATCTGCATATGCATCTCTCAGTTAACACCATGCATGGGGGAAAGGTGACTTGCTCTCACACCTCACTACATGGAGAAACTACATGCTAAGACAAAGACTGTGTTCGCACAACTTGCTACCCCACACTCAGTGGCTGAATGTGGGTTGTTGTTAAATGGTGGGTTGTTTGTTGAACCACAGGTCAACGTGTTGTCTGAACCTAGGACATTTTCCACAGGGTGGCTTGTTAACCATCCAGTGTGGCTTATTTTTCTCAAACAAGCCACCTTGAGAACCCATGGTTTGTTGTTGGGTTGTTCAAGATGGTTAACAAGCCATCCTCTTCCCTCCCCATTGCCTTTTCCTTGTGTGTTGTGTCTTTTTTAGATTGTAAGCCTGCGAGCAGGGATTGTCTTCTTTGTTCATTGATTGTAAGTCACTCCAGGAGCCTTTTTTTGGCTGAGGAGCGGGATAAAAATATAATAAATAAATAAAAATGTCCTGGATTCAGACAACACACTAACCCATGGTTCAACACAACCCATACTTAGCCACTGAGTGTGGGTTGGTGTGTTGTGTGAACAGCCGTGATGTGTGAACTGACAGGGGGAAAAGAAAAGAATTCACTACAGGCCAGAACACTCAAACGCATGCTGAAGTTTCTTCTGGAGAATATATTAGCCAGTATGGTGTAAAAGTTAGAGGTTCAGACTAGGACTGGGGAGACCCAAGTTCAAATCTCTGCTAAGCCATGAAGCTCACTGGATGACCTTGGGTCATACGATAAAATGGAGGGTTGGAACAACATATGCTACCTCCACTTCTTGGAGGAAAGATGGGATAAAAGTCCACGCCTACTGAATAGTGAAATTAAGTTAAGTGTATCACACATTCTGTTGACTATTTTTATATTTACAAAACAGTATGTGAGAAGTATTTCCAAGTTCTTCAAGACTCTTAGCCTTTCAGGAATCTCAAGGCACCAACAGCTCTAGGCTAGAGATTGATGCTTGCAGTGTAAATCACGCTAAAATTTACCCACTATGTAGACTAGTTCTAATTTCTCTCACTCTTCATATTAGAAAACAGAATCCCATTATGTGCCAATAAGCACATTCCATTGTAGCCACAGCTGGGTAGCTACATTCCAAGACAACGGAAGAGCAAACATTTAGGCAAAACCCACTATTACCTTGTGCTCTTCAACACTGGGTGGTTGCAGGGGAGACTGACCCAGCTGCTTCAGGGTACTAGGCTTCAATCCTGAGATTCTTACAGGGGAATTTTGTTCTTAAACAAACACAAACATGAAAGTTTAACACAGGTAAAAAATACAACAGTATGCTGAGTTTTACCGTTTAGCAAATGCCGTATGGGATATATTGTAGCAAACCATCTCTGAATCTCAAGGAACTAAGCCCAGATTTGCAGACCTTTTCTTACAAGGGCAGATGAAACTGATACACAGTAGAAGGGTAAAGCTGGTTTTGATGGGAAGTCATGCTCCAAGCCTTCCCTTAAGCAGGTTTCCCAGAGTAACACTAACAGTCACACACAGCCAACATAATTCTAGATGTAGCAAGTCATGGCCTACCATTCAGAAAGTACAGTTTCCCCCACCAAGTATGAACTGCAGCCCCTGTTTTACCATTGTTTGTAAATGACTGTCTGCAAGAGGGCTGCTCCGTACTGGTTTCTCTCGCCAAGCTGACAGGGGCAGGCAAAATCGCCCTCGTGGGTCTTGCCGCAGCCAGCAAGGAAGGCTTGGGTCTTGCTTTGCTCCTCTGCTCCTGCCCCTTGGGTGCAGGGCCAAAAGCATCACCTCTGAAAGGAGAACAAATGCAGCTGAGAATTCTCTATGTCACTTATGCCAACAACAGTCACAGCCTGCTTGAGGGACACAGTTGCTGCCTTGAAATTTCTCTTACCATGCTAGCTGTCAAAATGAGACACTGAAAAAATAGCTAGCTTGGGCTTACAGACAAACAGACAGGAATCTGTTGCAAACGACTCCGAAAAGGCTGGAAGGCAAAACCAGTCTTGGATTGCACCGAGAAAAGCCTTGTTTATTTTTGATCCAAGTTATGAGTACCGCTGCAAGATACATGTAATTCTATAGAACATCTATCATCCAAACAAACTTGACTTACCCTGTGGGATGTTTCATGGCAGAGGGTGGGTTTGAAAGAAAGTTGGCAGTATTCACCATCTCAGTGGATGGCTGTGTCTCCAATCCCTCATTCTCCCTCTCCTTTGGGTCTAAGGGAGGGTCTACCTGTGCAATGCCCTCTTGAAGCTGAATGACTGCAGTGGCATTTCCTTGCTCCTCTGGCTGCAGGTTGTTTGCAAGGATGTGAGCCTCAGAGATTATCACTTCCTCCCACTCAGTCTCCTGCACCGGCCCTCCAGCAGGGGCTGCATTCAGAAGCTGGGTGACAGCTTCAGAGCTCTCCAGTGTAGATTTAGAGGCACTGTCCTGAGCCACTGCCTTTCCCAAGGCTAATGGCTGCTGACTCCGTTTGGGCCCCAACGTTTTTACATGCACAGATGAAATTGGCTCAGATTTGCCTTTTTGCTGTTTTTCCTGAAATGCAAAAATAACCACCCAAAGTCAACAGTGCATATCCTTCATATTCAAGTTCAGCTGACAGACATGAAGGGAAAAACTGAATTATTAATATTTGAGGAGTAAACACTAACATTACAAAGCAAGCCTACTGTTCCCCCATCATGTCATACATACTTGGACCATTTTCTGTATTTCTTTTCCCTATTTACAGTCTGAAAACACATATAGGAAAGCTGCCAGATGAACACACATGGCTCCAATATGTGCATTGTTTAGATATCAAATGGAGCATGTGCAGACCTGGAAGAGCCCGTGTCACCTTGACACGTGTCAGTCAAAATACTACTATTCAGGTCCAATTCTTGTATCATAGGTGCTTCATGGAAAGCTGTTCAAAAGGCTTCCATGGAGCAGCTGATCCATGTGGCTTCCACAACGATAATGCCGAGAAAACAACAAAGAAACAATTTTGGCAGAAAGGCAGAATATAAATGTAATGAACAAATAAAACTCTGGCAGTTTAGTATCTTCCTTTATTATTTTTGTCACAATCACCTGGAAGTACACCACAGACTACTATCCATCAGCACATCACAGTCCAGAAGCTGGAGAAATAAATGACAGCTGGATCTCTTCTATGTTTTGTTAGCTGCTTTTTAGTGCTAAAGATGTGAGATATAAATCCATTCATAATAAATAAATGAGACTGGTAAAGACTTAGGACTTATTTATTTATTTGCAGTAATTCAGTTTGTTTTTAAAAAAAGCTTATTAAAAAAAAGTGGGACCACAGGAAACACACAGTGAGTCTCAGCTTCAGACTGGCTCTAGTGCTTTGGCTTTAATTTGTATTACAGATTTTACCTGTTTTGTGAGCAACCATATTAGACCAAAAGGCAGAATAAAAAAACTTTGAATGAATAAAGTAAATAGTCAAATATCATTCTTCATCTATATGTAACTATCAAATACATCAAGAAAAGAAACCACCTTTCAGCAGGTCAGAGAGAAACATGACTTTTAAAATGGAGCTTGAGCCTCAGAAAACAATTATTTTAATTGATTAGACCCAATTCAGCCTGAGGTAAAAAGAGCAATTCTCCACTTGGAGATTAAAAAATAATTGCACTGGCAATTGTGAAAGTATGGAGTCAATACTTCCAATATCTTTCTTGCTAAATACAAAGGCTCTGAAGAAAACTTGAGAATTAAAGCAGAAAAGCTAGATGCAGTGGCACATTTTCCATAATTTGAACTATACCTTTGGAATCCATTTCCCTCCGAGAAAGTTCCCACACAGTGGGCATTTTGGTGGCTTGTGTCTCGTCACATAAGTAAAGGAACAGCCAGGATTGGAGCAATTTCCATGACCTCTGCGAGTGTAGGTAGTTGTCTGTTGAGAGGATGTGAATTAATTTACAGAACTATATCAGTATTGGATGTTTCCTTCCTGTCATAAAATATACTCAGATCATTATGGGCCTTCAAAACGAACACTCAATACAAATAACTACATGCTGTATTGTTGATAAGCTTCCTATAATTCCAAGTATTTTGCTTGTCCACAGAGATAGGAAATGTGTGTTTTATTCAAGATTTGGGAGGACAGCAGGGAAGTTTCAGAAGGCAATATATCTAGGCCCATAATACTTTTTAAACTAGTAAATGTGTTAGGTAATATATCAATAAGAAATTGATGTAGTCATGTGGAAAGAAAATAAACATAGGCAATATGCTTTCTCAATACATGAAACAGCCATCCAAACAGGTTACTGCTGGATGGCTACAGAAAAAAAAAGACCGCATCACATTACTTGTGCAGGATCACATTCACTACTTCACTTGGATCCCTGTTCTGCATAACCACATGCAGCTCACATTACCCAGAGTTACCAGGTTCTATTAGAGAGGATGTGACAAGTTCACCATTTTCCCTTTGATCCCACCAAATTGCTGAAAACAGTAATAACCCTTCATTTTAACATTTCTGCTCATATTATATAATTCACACAACACTGCTGTACATCTGCATTTGATTTATAAGAAGTACTACTTCTTTCTACTGGAATGAAATGGAAGGACAGGAAGCATTAAATTGTTGTGCAACTGTAGCCAGCACCTCCTGGAGAACAGGCAGAAACTGAGATTCAGACAGCCAAAGGGCAAGAGGACAGACCACACAGTAAATGCTACTACTTGTTTCACAGATTAGGTTAAAACATTACCTATTTCATGAAGAAAGCATTAGATTTGCTTTTTTCAGGAATTATGCATTATAGCAAAAATGAACTGGTTACTATTATTTTTGTATTTATAGAGCAACTAGAAGTGTTCCAATTTTCCTGCTTCACTGAGTTGGACAAAGGCTTTGATTATTAAGAGAGCAAGCCTAAATGGGATGGGGTGAGCAAGGTGGTAGATTCTTCGCCATAACCAAAGGCTGGCCAGCTCATGCCAGCCAGGGTGGGAAGGGTGTTTTCACCAGGCTTTGCAGCCCATTGGATCTTCGTTATTCAGAAACTGAAGTCAAGGAGGAGGGGGGAATTAGTTATGCCAGCTCCAGGGGCAACTTTTGGGAAACAGTGGGGCTTTAGATCCAATGGATCCAAAGCTGCCTCCATCTGCTGTATTTCAAGGCCTACTGCCTGTGGTAAATGAATGTCTGTGGAGCTTTCCATGGTTGTAATTGGGGCCTCCGGGGTGGATGTGGTCCCCACACCACCAGAGGGGCACCTCTGCCCCATCCTAACCCTTGTCAATCAGTGGAACTGGTAGCTAGGATTCCTCTGCTTGATATTAGTGTTGCCCATCCGCAAACACTGGCCACTTATTTATTAAACAAAGGCACCAATTCATTAACAAGGCAGAGGCTTTGCCTATTTCACTGAGTAGGATCGCCTCTTTCATGAAAAATAGCATCACTTCACTTTATTCATGAATGCTTGCTCCTGGCTGGAACACAAATGGGAGAAAGAACCAACCATGGTGAACATGGACCCTTCTTTGCGCATCCTCCCAGCTCAGTTCCTACCCTCACCCCTCTGGATCCTTTAAGCTGTGAAGCAGACTGTCTCTTTAAACCGCTAGACAGCTTGGTTGTTTTGACACAGCTCACTCAGCATCAGTCACCACAGTGCACTGGCCTACCAGGTCCCCGGGGTTATGGGGCAAGGGGCATTTATGCCACATGGCAGACTTGCCCAGCTGTGCTCGCTTTCATGGAATCGATACTCAGATGTAGATTTGAATACAAATGCCACTGAACACAATGCAGACAGACCACCAGCACTGCAGTGTGTATTTGAATGTGCATCCCTATACAGCCCTCCTACCCCCAACACACAAAACTGAGGATCCACATTTGTTTATTTTGCGCCCCCGCCCCCCGTCTTCTTTGGAAAGTTGGTCTCACATTTTGATGCAGGAACTTATGCCTAAGGGACAGAAGCCAAAGCTCAGTGTTGCAGCACGTGCATTGCATATACTCCAAAGTTCCAGATTCAAGGAAAGCCTGAGACCTGGGAGAACTGCTGCAAATCAGGACAGGCAGTAATCACACTAACAAATAGCCTGTTCTGTATAAGGCAGCTCCTTAGCCTGCCCTACATATAATTAATATAATACACTTCCAAGAGAGATTGCATCAGCATTTCCTTTACTGACCAGTTTGATTGATGCTGGATTTTCCAGAATAGAATGGGCTGGCAGAGGTAGCATAATGAACTGTGCAGTAGGTGTTGAAGAATTACTTTCTTCTCTATCCTACAAAAAGAAGAGAGAACAAGATAATCAAGCAATTTCTATTTTCTATGTTCTGGTCATTTCTCTCCCCACCCCACCCCACCCCCAACACAAACACACACTATCAACATAAAATTGACAAAACATATTACACAAAGACAACAAGGTACCAGTAGTTAACATCTACAGATGCAGCCACCCTGATCTGCCAAGCTACCGTAGGACAGGAGAGATTTGGTTTTTAGGTATCAAACATAGTGCTCAACTACAGCAGCCTTCCCCAACCTGGTGCCCTCCAGAGGTTTTGGAACTCAACTCCCATCCACCCCAGCCAGCATGGCCAATGGTCAGGAATGCTGGGACTTGTAATTTAAAACATATGGAGGGAATCAGGTTGGGGACGGCTGATCTAGAGGAATAAGCCTGTAATTCTATGCATATTACATTGGGAATAAGTCCCACTGACATCTGTGGTACTTGCATCTCAGGAGACATGCTGACAGGCAGTAAGCCTGTCAAAAGAGAGTCAAGAGGAAAAACTACCATAAGTTTCACTTACTCTTCTGGTTACCACCGTTACCACAGAGAGGCCATCTGAAGCCTGTGGCTGTGCCACAGTAATGCCCCCTCTGGATGCATTTGAGCTGTTAACCAGCGTCTCTTCAATGACCACACTGGCTGCTTGGTAGGGATAGCTATCCCCTACTTCCAAAGGGGCCTCATCCACGAGGACATCTCCAGCAACTTTATGTGCAGCAGGTCTGACATAATGAGACAAGATCTCTGAGGCAACAACTTCTTCTATCATGTCTGATTGAACAAATGATGCTGGGTCTTCCGGAACGCTTTCAATAGCAATGCACTGCTCAGAAATGCCAATGTGGCTGGAGTCTACAGAAAGGATGTTATGCACAGTACTGTGGGAAACACTCGTGACATTAGTAGAGGCCGTTAGTCCTTCTGATGCTGTTTGGCCCTGGGTCACGCAGAGTTCCAAGTGCTGCTTGTTCCGCTCCTCCTGGAGACTGCCTTTAGGAATAATTATGTAATCTGAACGAGGGAGGATTTTACGAAAACCTGGAATGTCCGGAACTACAGCAGACAGGGAAGACAACTTCGAGTTCTATAGAAAAAAGCAGACAGGGGAATATCAATTTGACTGTGATCTTGATGCATTCTTGGAATATCAAACAACTTCCAAAGGCAAAATGCTAGCAAGACCTCCTCTGTTTAACTCCATTTGCTCTTTCTAAGCCATAAAGCTTCAAGGAACTCCTCTATGAAAATCCACCATTGTACTCTTTCTGTAATACATGTGACTGAAACATGTTAGCATGCAGCCATTTCATGCACAGACAGGTATCGCTCATCAGCAGTTTTTGTAGACGGTTATGCATGCTTCCCATGTGTCTGCTTATATTTGACAAAAATCTAATGATCTATGATGTTAGAGTGCAGTGAATCAAATATTAATCTAGTTACTCTCTTAAGCATTTTCATTATGATAAGCCTCCTGACACTGATCTATTGTAAATGGGGCTGATGAAATATTTAAGTTCCCCTGTGTTTGTACCAGACGTTTTAGGCCCCCAGACTACAAGGAAAGTTGGATTTTCCATCCAGTGTCATCATATGACCACAAGCCAATAGTAGAAATTGAAAGAAACCAAATGCTCCTCCACTATAAAAAAAACAACAACACAACAGTTCATCATGGCTACCTCTAAAAACAGTACTGGACCAGAAGCAGAGTTTAGAGTTAAGTGAAAAGGCCGTGAAGTTCTTAATATTTTATTTGGGTTTTTCAAGATATAGTAAAATACACCATAATGTTTTGCATGCCTGTAAGTGTCATGTGTCATAAGAAGAAACTATTTAATTACCGGGTCTAGACCTTCTTTCTCTAACTTGGCCTTCTCCAGATAATAACTCTTCTCAGCCACACTGAGCAGCCTCCAGCTCTCACTGATCTTCTTGTTAATTTCAGACTGGGGAAGATGTGGGAGTTCTTGTTGAACTTTCAGATATATATCATAATAATACAGAAGATATGCAGATCTGAAAAACAAGCAGAACTCAGACTTTTACTGCCTACTTACAAAACAGCAGAAACAACTAGATCAGCACTCATGGATTTGCTTTTCAATAAACTGTCAGAAAATATAAAAAGTATTTCATTAACAGAACTGTGTGAAGATTAGGACTGCAAGCTTTATTATTATTATATTTATTATATTTATTTATATCCCGCCTTTTCCCCAATACTGGGACTCAAGGCAGCTTTACAACATTGAAACGTGTATAATTAAAACCTACAAATAGAAATATAAATACAAGTGTACAAAAGTTAAAAATATAATTAAATCATCAATATTAAAATTGTAAAAATATTAAAACATTAAAAGATAACAAGAAAAATAGTATCCATCCATCATATTTTCACAGGTCCAGACTAGTTACCCCCAAAGGCCTGCTGGAACAAAAAAAGTTTTTACATGCCTACGAAAGCATATCAAGGAGGGTGCCACTCTTGCCTCCCTGGGAATGGAGTTCCAGAGCCTTGGGGCAGCCACCGAGAAGGCCCTCTCCTACGTTCCCACCAGGCTGTGATGGTGGTGGGACAACGAGAAGGGCTTCCCCGGAAGATCTCAGGGCACGAGTAGGCTCATGGGGAGAATACGGTCTTTCAGATAACCTGGACCCAAAGCTGTATAGGGCTTTAGAGGACTTGACCAGCACTTTGAATTGTGCCCGGAAACAGAATGGGAGCCAGTGAAGCTGTTTTAACAGGGGAGTTGTATGCTCCCTGTAACCAGCCCCAGTCAGCAGTCTGGCAGCAGCTCTTAGAACCAGCTGAAGTTTCCGAACACTCTTCTGAGGCAGCCCCACATACAGTGCATTACAGTAATCCAAACGGGATGTAACTAAGACATGTGTTACTATGGCCAAGTCAGACATCTCAAGGAACAGGCACAGCTGGCGCACTAGCTTTAACTGTGCAAATGCACACCTGGCCACTGCTGAAACCTGGGCATCTAGGCTCAGGGCTGAATCCAGAAGTACACCCAAGCTGCAAACCTGTGTCTTCAGGAGGAGTATAACCCCATCCAGCACAAGCTGGATCCCTATTCCCTGATCTACCTTTCAACTGACCAGGAGCACCTCTATCTTGTCTGGATTAAGCTTCAATTTGTTTGCCCTCATCCAGTCCATTACTGCTGACAGACACTAGTTCAGCACCCCAACAGCTTCCTTGCAATTAGATGGAAAGGAAAAGTAGAGTTGGATGTCATCGGCGTATTGGTGACACCGAACCCCGAAACTCTGGACAACCTCTCCCAGTGGTTTCATGTATATGTTAAATAGCATGGGGGACAAAGCAGAACCCTGAGGGACTCCACAAGCCAATGGCCAGGGAGTCGATCAGAAGTCCCTCAGCACCACCTTCTGGGTCCGCCCCTCCAAGAACGAATGGAGCCACTGTAAAACAGTGCCTCCAAGTCCCATCCCAGTGAGGCGGCCCAGAAGGATACCATGGTTGATTCAGCAAACCACAGCCCCTAATCCTATACATGCTCAATGAGTTCAAGGGGACTTATTACAAAGTAAGTGTGCAGCCTGAGGTTGCAATCTTATGCACTTTTACTTGGAAGAGTAAAAACTATTAATCTCAGAAGGGCTTGTTTCCAAGTAAACGTGCATACAACGAGGTTATAAATCAACTGAAGTATTGGTTGGTTAACTGATGGAACTGTAAGTTAAGGGCATGCTAGTTTGTCTTTTGAGGCTATTTTGGTTCTGGTGTAACTTTCCCCAAGGAATGAAAAAGAAAATATTATTAGATGTCCTCTCTTCACAATGATCAGTATCTTTTGTTTATTGAATTAGTTGCCAGCATATGATGATACAGCCACTATGCCAAAGCTAAGCAGGTCTCAGTCTGCTAAGTGACTAGATGGAAGCCAGCCTGAGAATCCCATTTTTGTCAACTTGAGTTCCATGATGGAAGAAAAGCAGGATATACGTGTACTAAACACATCGGTAAATAATAAGAGTATAAGCAGGGAAAAAGAACTATCACCCTTTTTTTCTCTCAAAGAAAATATATGGTATGCTATAATAAATTGTTAGCATTAATTAACAAAATTAACAATAAGGTGCTTCCCCCATCGTTATCTCCAATAATTCAACATTAGTTATTTTATCAAAAGCACAGAAACAGTGCTTACGGTGCTTGACAATACAATTTGACAAAATTAATACAAATTTTGTGTTAATTTACATACAGGGCTGTGCAATCTATGGCCCTCCAGATGTTTTGGCCTATAACTCCTATCATCCCTCAGCACTGGCTATGCCGGCTAGGGCTGATGGGAGTTGTAGGCCAAAACATCTGAAGGGCCACAAGTTGCCTACCCTCCCAAACAAAATACATAGTTTTTTAATTGTAACCACAACTTTTAAATGAAATACTTAATACTCAAGCACAGAATTGAATATGAAGCACAGCTAAAATAGAAAATAACATTCAGACTCTGGGAAGAAAGACAAATATTCCTGTTAGGACACCATGAATGCATTAGTGTGATCCTCAAATTTGCAAGGTTTGAGCCCAAATTCCGTAGCTTTCCATTTCCCCCCATTTGCTCTAATGGCTGTAAAAGAAGCACTGTGTGATTAACAATGACACAAATATATGTGTGCTTTTCCTCTTGAATACCTGTCTCTTCCTCTTTCAGTATGCACTAGAAAAATTTTGCCCTCTCAAAGAATACTTTTGGTCACCCAATCAGATCACAGTAGATTCAGATCACCGACTAAAGGAAGTACTTCTTCACACAAGAGATAATTAATTTATGGAATTCACTAGCGTAGGATATGGGGATGGCCACTAGCTTAAATGGCTTTAAAACAGATTTAGACAAATACATGGAGAACCAGATTATTGCAGGCTATAAGCCTTAATATCAGACACGTTCAGAAGCGGAAAGCCCCTAAATACTAGTTTCTGGGGGACAACAGTGAGAAAGGGGGATTGCCTTCATGCCCTGCTGTTGGGATGCCCAGAAGGACCTGACTAGCTATTGCGTGAAACAGAATGATGGAATAGATGGGCTCATGGTCTGATCCAGCAGACCTCTTCTTATGTCCTTTTTCCTGATGTGTACCTGCAGATTTGAAGTATACCTCATGTAATGCTTTCCTTCCCCAATTTCGGGTTCTGCAAAACAGAATAGCAAGAAGCCTCTGTACAGGAAGCTTTTCTTTCACTCTTGTCAGGATTCTCACTGAGCTAGTCACCATGGACCCAGTTGTTGTAAAGCATCAGGATATGTGTAATAAACTTTACATTTTCCCACCCAATCCCATTTGTTCCAGTCTTTCAGCCTCAAAGCCCTTCTTCTATAAAATGATTTGGTCTAGCACTTAGATGCATGCTTCAGGGCCTGAACCTGAGATAAACATGGGAAAAGTCTGTGTAAGGGACAGAATGAGTGCCTACCCTGACCTCACTCACTCTTGTTTTCATACAGAGAGAGTGTGTAAGGGGCATCTAAGCACTTATTTATAGACCAGAAAATGCACTTTCTCTGCCTTGTTGCAACAAGCTTTTATTATAAATGAGACAGGAGTTCTTTCAGGCACTCAAGAGTTTGGATTGCCTCTGAAAAGAATCATTTTTCTACCAAAGTCCCACAAGACTTACTACTTTGACAGTGGAATCCTATACACATCTACTCAAAAGCCCCACTGAGTTCAATAGGACTTAATCCCAGATAAGCGGATGTAGGATTACAGCCTAAGTCATGGAAACAAAGTTCAACATTTAAATATTTCCTGTCGAGTTTCTAGCAAAAGATATTCTGAGTATAAGAGTCATTTGCACTATGAAAATTTTGCAAAAACCTAGCTACATTTTCCTGCCCATTATAGGATTTTTTCTATTCACAACACCAGACTCTTGACTTCTTTTTTTGCCTCCTTATGAACAAGACCTACTTTAATTGAACATTCATTTTAGGCAAAAGTAAGCACATTAAACACCAGTAATCCCAAGAACAAAGCTGCTCGTAGGATATACAGTTATTGGGAAGAGGGAAGTCACTCACCTGGGTTTTTTAGACTTTTCCCCTTGATCTCCAGGACTTCTATATTTCTTCTTCTTTTTAGATGGCACTGGAGATGCATAGGTGTATGTGCTTTCTATCTCCTCCATTACTACAGTTACTTCGCTGCCATCATATGCAGCCTCCATTGCTAGACAGAAATCCTAAGAAGTTATACACTCCCCGCATCCTTGTGTTATAAATACCAAACATTGATCCTCTTGCTTTCTAATGCTTTTAAAAGCCAGAAGGTCCAGATCCTCTATACTTCAATATCACAAAGCATTTGAGATATTGCTTTCAAATATAGTGCAGAAATTAAATATACTCCCGACAGCCTCCAGTACAGTAGTTATTATAACGATGAGATCTAAATGTCTCTCAAATTTTAAAAAGACAGTTTAAAATTGACAATTGAAGTTCAGCCCTAACTAGCTGCAGACCAATGGTCTGAGTGCATTTGTAAAAGAAACCTAGGACTACTTTACACATGGTTATTTCTTATATAGATAACGTTTGTGCCAAGAGGCCACATATATGAGCTTGTACACTGCATGTATGACAAATCCACCTATTTTGTTGCATTGACATTCAGGGAAGCCACAGTAGGCTGCAAATTAGCAACACAGACACAGATGTGAACATCATATGACGTATGAGCACAATTCACATGACATACATCTGTGTAAAAAAAAAAAAAGATTGTACACGTAAAGCAGCCCTTCGAGATCTGAATTGGTTTGCTATGGTGAAATGTTCATTACAAAAGCTACAGTTGGTCATTCATTAATACAACAGCAAAACAAGACAGACTCTTCATGAAGCCTAGGAACGCTGGTTTGCAGCACACCACAGCTTTGAAGGCTAAGCAAAATGCTTCTATTATTGCTTCCCTGATAGTTTCTGCTTTTACTTCTGCCCTGCAAAGTCAGTTGTTCAAAATGTAATGAATAACTGAATGATAATGTCAAAGAAAATAATATATGTAAATCCAGAAAAAAATATTACCAACATATGGAGTTAAACGTAAAGGGCTCACACTAAATCAAGAGGGGCTTGCCCAGTGCAACAGAACAAAAAAGGTGAACGCTTTTAGATAGGTTTTTGCCCAAGTAGGTGCAATTCTCTTATTCACTCGGGGCAGGGTGTTTGTGTTTTAAGTCACTCCCTTTCCTCAAACAGGTGTGAGTCTTCCAGAGCCCAGTCTTCCACCCCACATCTAACACCCTCATCTCTTAAGTTAGTGCAGCATCGACTGGCACAGAGGCTGGTGCTCTACCCCGGCGGCGTCCCTGCCCCCCTGTACTGTTGTTGCTGCTGGTACTAAAACCAGTGCTGAACCGAAGCGACCAGACGCGCCTTGCATGGCTCTCTATGGACGGGGCGCGCCAGGACTCACTTGAGGACGCGGGACGAGCCGCTCATATCCCAGCGGAGAAGAACCCCGCCGCCCAAGCATGCCTAAGAGCAGGGCCAGGCCACCCCGCTCGCGCCTCGCAAGGACGCTGTAACAACCAGGAACAGGAGGCGCCTCAATAACTACGCCGGGAGAGGGTCCCTTAAACCAGGCACCGTGCCGGAAGTTCTACTTCGACAAGTTCTTCTTCCGGAGGCCATAGGTTATCCCATCTGTGGACGTTCGGGTGATAGAGCCGAGAGCGACAGGATTTCCATCATAGGCAAAAGCCATAGAGTTATGACAACAGTGAGATGGAGGAGCCTGTCTAGGAGGGAGGGAATGCTATAGAGTCGTACGGAGTTCCGTGGAGCAGGGAGGCGCGAGTGCTCTTCTTTTAGGGCGCAATCCTATGCATGTTTAGACAGAGAAAGGTCTACAACTCCCAGCATTCCCCAGCCAGCGTTGCTGTCTAAACATGCATAGGACTGCGCCCTTAGTGTAGCTAGAGAGTCCGCCCCAAGTACCAACGATGTTAAATACGTATTTGAAAAGGGCCGCTGAACGCTGTCTCTTTTATTTTGAAGGAAAAGCAGATGATTAGTCAGTGTCAACCTCTTCTGTTTTCCTTGCTGTACGGCGGAGGCATGAAAAGAACAGGGGTTGGGGAAATGCCCCCAGCCAGGAAGCCCCATGGACCCGACCCTCCCACAGTGCCTTCTCAGAGCTGTGCCACTTCTGGGCGAGTGGGCAAAGAAAGGAAGGCAGCAGCTGCTCCTGCCTCCTCGCTCTTGCTCACCCTCTGGGCACCATGGCAGGGTGGACTGGGCCCATGGCGCTGCCTAGGGAAGGAGTGCAGCCTCCTCTGCCCACTCACTCACCCTCTCGGTGGTACAGCATTGAGGGCTGGTCATGGAAGGGGCAGCCACCTCATCCTGTCACTTCTCTGGATTAACCCTCTGGGTAGCACAGTGATGGGGGTTCTTCCTCTTGGGCCAGCACCTCCGCGCTATGCCATCCTGAGAGAGAGAAGGTGGGTGAGAGGGGCCGGAGCTGCCAGTGCAGTTCTGTTTTTCTCTCAGCAGCAAGGAAGGGGCAACATGGTTGCCGCTGTCTCTTAATTGCTCCCCTGCCCTCTCCCTCTGCAACAGTACCTGCTTGCACATCCTATCTCTTAGGATGATGCAGCAGGAAGGATTGGGCTTAGTGGGGTCTTCCATAGATAGTGGCTTAGCAAAAGGGGCCAGTGGCTTGCTCACTTCCCCTCTACCTCTGCCTCATCACTCACCCAATTCCCACCACCCAATCGGCTGAGGGAGACGATGAGGTGGCTGCTCCTTCAATGACCAGTCTCTGCTACAACACCCAGAAAGAAAGTGAGCAAGTGGCCAAAGTGGCTTCCTCTCTCTTGAGGCAGCATTGTGAGCTCAGTCTTCCCTGCTGTAATGCCCAGAGAAGGTGAGCAAGAAAGGAAGAGCTTTGAGCAGCCACTGCCTTCTTTTCCTGCACATTTCTCTCCCTGCCCCAAACATGGCAGAGCTCAGAAGAGAAGGCACTGCAGGGGGATGGAACCTGTTTTTTTCCAGCCTCTGCCGAAGGGGCAGAGGAAAGGAAGAGCGGTTGCTATTTACTGTTTGTCTCTCCTCACCCAGTTGGCCACTTCTCCTTCAAAATAAAAATGTAGTATGTGTAGTCAGGCCCTTAAAGTGGGGCAACAGCAGGGCTTTTGATTCAATCACAGAATGGCACCAAAGGTTAAGATGGTAACACTAATGGATATTAAAATAACTGCATTATGCTGTGTTTTTTTCCTTAGCATGAAACAATTAGGCATTTTTTCCACTCAAGATGGTAGATAAAAAGGCCAGTACCTGTTTCCACAGAGCAGGGCCTTTTTAAGACTCCAAAGAGGTCAGGGGCTGAATGTTTGGAGAAGTAACATTAGACAGCAGGCCTTTTTTTTTCTTTTTATACATCAGCGTATGAAAACAGTGAGTTTCAATACCAGTGCCCATTTATTTTGCCCTGCCTTTCAGCCAAAAAGGCTTCCAGTGTGGCTTACAGATCAATAAAACTAAGACAGGTCTTATCCTGAGGTTTAGTATCTAAAGACAACACAAAAGGAAAAAAGGGCTGGGGTGGGAAGAGGGAAAAAACATAAACTGGGCTTCTTCAATTTACACAGATATTATAATGACCAGATGAGATGGAATGGAAACAGGAGGAGCCAGAAGGAGTTGGTTTTTCAGCCAAGCAGATGGAGTGGGTCTGCTTCCCTCACTCTGCTGCAGCCTGATGGAATGTCTACTGCCAGGTGATAATTGAGGAAAGAAGTAGCAAGTTCAACAAGCATTCATGATTTGTTCTTGTACTGGTTCAGAGGAAATGGGATGGGAGAATAAAATTAGATCACAGCACACATGGCATTGGAAAACAGGTTTAAGAGCTTTCTACAAACTAGAATGCACAGGGGCTGAATGTGGCTATTGGATACTGTTTGGAGCCTCTTCCTATCCCTAACTGCAACTGATTTAAAATCAGCCAAATGTTTTCCAGCTAATGAAGACTTGCTCCCTGTCCAGTGTGTGCTACATTGTGTATTTTTATATGATGAAATCTAAGTATTTTGGAATGTAGTAAGTGATGATGACTTTAGGAGAACTGTTATAATGGGATATGGGAGTCTGATGGTAATACTGAGGGCGAGCAGTCTGTAACCGAAGTATCCTGATTGTCCCTCAGGCTCAATCAAGTTTGTTCCTATTATATTAAAAAAAAAGAATCTGCAACAATCATCCAGTGTATTTGCACTTGCCTCCCTATTAAACATTTACTACATTTTCAAATTGCCCCTCAACAGCTTCCATACCACTGATCCAAAGCATTATGTAGAGACAAGCAATTTGAAAACTTGGCACTTTCTCCACAAGTATACTTGCTTTTTAAGTATTTTTGTGTTATCCCTTTATTCCCAGTGTCTTCCAGCCAACTAGCATTTTACTGAACAGGGCAGAAGAATCAAGTAGTGCTTGTCAAAAACAGGAACAGTGAGCAAAACCAACTCCATAACCAGGTCTTCGAAAAGAAAGCTTTGAAGAAATTGGCCCTCCAAAACTTCCAATAGATTTATTATTGACCCAAAATGTTATGTATAAACAGGCATTTTGAAAACGTGGGGCTTCCTCCTTTAGCTTACTTGTATTTGTTTGTTTGTTTATTTATTGCATTTATATCCTGCCTTTTTTCCTCTTGCAAGTAACCCAAGGCGGCTTACATTATCCTCCTCCTTAATTTTATCCTCACAACAACAACCCTGTGAGGTAGGCTGGGCTGAGAGTCTGTGACTGGCCCAAAGTCACCCAATGAGCTTCTATGGCCGAGTGGGGACTAGAACTGGATCTCCCGGCTCCCACTCTCACCACTACACCATGCTGGCTCTCTTTTGTACTACTCTGTTTCCTTCAGTGTACTCCACTCAACTAGCATTATCTTGCACAGTATCGTAGAATCAAGTAGTTCTTGTCAAAAACAAGAACTCTAAATAAAACCAATTCCATAATCAGTTCTAAAAAGTAATGCATTAAGGGGAAAGTATTATAATGAAGTGCTTCTAATTTGGTTTCATCCTTTCCTAAACATTGTATATACTGGCCAGAGATGGTATGGACCTAGTTCAGAAGTTTAAATCAAAGTATTTAGGTGGGTTACTACAGAATTTCTGGATTCTGGTCAGAGGCCATGGTGTGTTTTAAAGGAAGGATCCCAGTGATGCAAACACCTTGCAAAGAGGGAGTTTTCATATTGCCCCTATGCCAAAAGTGGGTGACTTGTGGGTCTCCCAGTGTTTTGGCAGACAACTCCCAGGATCCCTCACCATTGGCTATGCTGGCTAGAGCTAATGTAAATTATAGGCCAAGACATCTGGAGGGCCATAAGTTGCCTGCCCCTGCCCTATGCCCTCATCAGTGAGTACAAATAGGGAGGTACAAGATTCACTCAATCCTTGTGTTACTGATTAGGGTGTGGTATTTTATGGAGGCATTCATGCCTCTACTCCACTTCAGCTGTCCACTTCCTCAAAGTTATTGAAGTGAATACTTCAGAAGCGAATTGTAAGGATAGAAGCTGGAGACAGCTGTGCTCACTTGTTCATCTCCTACTACCATCTCTTGGGCCAGTCTATGTTCAGGTGTTTCACTTCTAACCATTCTCAGAATGCATGCAAGGAGTGGGGACCCATGCACTAGTAGGGATGTCAGAGAATTTCGTCATGAATCTCGGGGAGGCCGAATGCCAGCGCATTTGGCCCCCCGAAATCGGTGGCGGAACGTTCTGCCACCCCCCCGCCACCCCCCGGGACAGGACTTACCTTCGACGAATCTTCCTGGCGGCGGCGGCTCCGGCGGCGGTTCGGTGGCGGCGGACGGTCTTCCGACTGGCTGCCGCCGCCGCCATTTCCAGTAAAAAAAAAAAAAAAACACCCGTGATATCACGGCTAGATTTTTAAAAAACACCGTGATGGGCTACGTAAATGTTTACGTAGCCTATCACAGCTGATTTAAAAGGAAAATAAAAACCGCGCGTATGCAAATGGCGGCGCCCATGGGCGCCGCCATTTGCGTTCCTTATTTTGGCACGTCTTAGTCTACGTAAACATTTATGTAGACTAAGATGGCGAAAATAAGGGGAACGCAAATAGCGTAGCGTCTACGCTATTTGCATTCCCCTTATTTTTTCCTTTTAAATCAATTGCCCTTATTTTTTTCCTTTTAAATCAGCCGTGATAGGCTACGTAAACATTTACGTAGTCTATCATGGCTGACTGCAGGGACGCAAACGGCGGCGGCTACGGCCGCCGCCATTTGCAGAGCCGGCCGGCCAGGATTCGGGGGGGGGGGACAGAGCGCCTCCCCCCCGGCCAGAATTTCGGGGGGAGGGACGGAGCGCCTCCCCCCCACCGCGAATGTCACCCTTCGAAAAGGTAAGTGACTTTCGTACATCCTTATCAGCACTAGCCCTACCTCAAACATCTGGCTGCAGCCTCAGACCTTCACATACTGAGTCTGAAGGTGGGTTTTTGGCACATTCAGCTGAGCACTCTCGATTCTGACTCTACATTGTCAGGAACCCTACATGATCAGAGATCCTAGTTTAGAGATAGTCTGTTATTGGATGTATTAAAAATATAATAAAGAAATAAATAATCATCAGAGTTGCTATCAATGTTGCTTCTGACTTGTGATAACAGAATTATTGCATTAATTCCTTTATATACATTATCTGTAATATTGGAACTCCCTATCTCAGCTTTCCTCAACCTGGCACCATCCAGATGTGCTAGACTACAACTCCTATCACCCCTGGGGATGATGGGAAATGTAGTCCAGCACATCTGGAGGGTGGCAGGTCAGAGAAGCAGGCCCTATCTTGTCACTCATGTTGTCTTAGAAAACTAAGAGTGCAAGGATTCAGGGAATGCTGATCAAATTTGCCAATGACACAAAATTGGGCGGGATAGCTAATGCCTTGGAAGACGGAAACAAAATTCAAAGTGATATTGATAGACTGGAGCGCTGGGCAGAAAACAACAGAATGAATTTTAATTTTAATATGCCAAGCTCTGCACCTAGGAAAAATAAACCAAATGTACAGTTCCAAGATGGGGGATATTTGGCTCAACAATACTACAAGCAAGAAGGATTTTGGAATTGTTGTAGATCACAAGCTGAATATGAGCCAAAAATGTGAAGTGGCTGCAAAAAAGGCAAATGCTATTTTGGGCTGCATTAATAGAAGCATAGCTTCCAAATCCCAGGAAGTACTAGTTCCCCTCTACTCAGCACTGGTTAGGCCTCATCTGGAGTACTGTGTCCAGTTCTGGGCACCGCACTTTAAGAAGGATGCAGACAAGCTGGAGAGGTTCCGAGGAGGGCAACAAAGATGATCAGGGGACTGGAAACAAAGCCCTATGAAGAGAGACTGAAAGAACTGGGCATGTTTAGCCTTGAGAAGAGAAGACTGAGGGGAGATACGATAGTGCTCTTCAAGTACTTGAAAGGTTGTCACAGGGAGGAAG
The DNA here is from genome assembly GCF_057233095.1 of Heloderma suspectum. NCBI lineage: Eukaryota > Metazoa > Chordata > Lepidosauria > Squamata > Helodermatidae > Heloderma > Heloderma suspectum. Next base: position 266,279,024 of record NC_139459.1, on the reverse strand, counting down.
GCCAGGATCCCTTCTCGATCATGCCAGAGTGCAGGACACGGAATAATGGGCTCAAGTGACAGGAAGCCAGATTCCGGCTGAACATCAGGAAAAACTTCCGGTCTGTTAGAGCAATACGACAATGGAACCAATTCCCTAGGGAGGTAGTGGGCTCTCCCACACTGGAGGCCTTCAAGACGAGGCTGGACAGCCATCTGTCAGGGATGCTCTGACTTGGATTCCTGCATTGAGCAGGGGGTTGGACTCAATGGCCTTGTAGGCCCCTTCCAACCCTCCTATTCTATGATTCTATGATCCTATTGGGATAGGCGGACACCTCCGAACTCAGATGTAACTGCCTATCCAATGCAGGGCAGGAGAAGCGCGAAGGGGATCGTCCCCGCTGCACTTCATTCATCCTGCATTTACGGCTAGACAGCTGATTTCAGCTGTCTAGCCGTGGGACCTCGGAGCACAGGAAGCAGCAGGGAGACGACACACAGGATGTGTCATACCGGCATTTCTGACTTCTCCGCCCTGACATGCCCCCAGGAATGCCTGTTTATACCACTTTGCACTTCTCTTCTGAGCGCGGGGCCGTTCTGCGCTGCCTGCGAGGCAGCGCGGGAGGGGGTGGAGGTTGGTTCTCAGGGAATCAGCCTCGGAGCGCGGGCTCCGAGGTCAGTTCCCAGAAACAACCTATCCTATGGCTGTCTAGCCACTGACTAGCGGCCATAAGATTGCTCCCTAAAAGAACTGTAACAAAAATAATTTCTTCTCATGTTTCTTCTCATGAATAAAAGCAGCCACTATTTAACGACAGGAGGTCTAATATGAAGTGTAAATGACAGCAGTCACTTATTTAGTCTGCCAAAGTCCCACAGGAGGTGGCCTGTATGTACCATAACTGATGACAAGCTGTCTGTTCTGTGTCAAGCATGATGTCGTTTGCTTTTAAGCCACACAGTTCTTAATAGCACCTGTGGGATTTCCGTTAGCGAATCCACAGTAGTCTGTGTTCATTTGATTCACAAACAAAACTAATTGAGTTCATGAAATTGACCATAAATTAGAAAAGAAACTGAATTCAAAAATGTCACTTTTAATCATCTACTTGAAAGTGCAGCCCTTCTTTATAGCCAGAGTACATATATTCTCTGCTGCATATGAAATAGTGTTTCTAAATGGTGTGTAGCTCCTGAATCTCCTGCAGGTATGAACAGTATCGTGTCATAATGACCACAGCGGATGATATATTTTTGTTCTAACATAGTGACAGTATTAAAAAAGGAGGAAATGTACTACTATTTAAAGACCTCAGTTACTACTGCCTCAACTGTTCAGAGCAAAGATGGTAGCACCAGCTGTCTTACTGAAAGAAAAATATTTGCTAAAGCATTATTTCAAAGTTTCAAGCTGAATATTGTTATGTACCCCACTTCTGAGGGGTGAGACATTTCAGGGGCTCCAGCACTTACTCAGACTTCAGTTTCCTGAGAAGGAAGACACTGGAGACTTGTGGCCAAGGAATGGATCATGGTAAAGTAGTACAATGACATGTCGTTCAGAATTTTTCATTTGCTGCTTTGGCACGTGGTGAAATAGATAATACAGTTCTATCAGATTATTATACTGCTAAATGTACTTCACTTTCTTGAGCAGTACGAAGCTGAGGGACAGCACTGTAGAATTTTGTTCCTTTTGAACAAGAGAGCACTGATACTTATGGCATTCCTTCCATGCACACATACATTATTTATTTTATTTATTATTACATTTATATCCCACCTTTTTTCCTCCTTAAGGAACCCAAGGCGGCATACACAGTCCTCCTTCTCCTCCATTTTATCCTCACAACAACAACCCTGTGAGGTGGGTTGGGCTGAGAGTCTGTGACCGACCCAAAGTCACCCAGTGAGCTTCCGTGGCTGAGTGGGGACTAGAACCTAGATCTCCCGACTCCCAGTCCAGCACTCTCGCCTCTACACCACACTGGCTCTCCATTATTCTCCACACACACAGAGTTTGTATATACAGGCAAAACATTGCAATAACAGTAGAATACCACTGATGTTGTGCTATGATACCTGTAGGGAATGTTAACATGATCATGTGCTTTGATCTTCAGTTCAATGCAGTATAACTGGACTGAAATGTTTTAGTAGTTCAATTCTGAATAGGCAAAGCTATTTCCCCCTCAAATTGGGAAATAACTTGAGTTATTCTGACCTAATTGAAGTGAAATCAGACTGTGTTGCACCACAGCTTGGAGTGTGACATGGTCCAATTCCTTTCACTATATCCTTTTCCCCTACCTTCCCCACCCCCTCTCTGTTTTTAATTCAAATCAAAGAAAACTTTGTCCTCCCTCCCACCTGCACATCTCCAATCTTGTATTTGAGGCGAGTGTCACAAGTCACCAAGATTCATATTTGAAGCCAAAGAATTATGAAGCATGGTTCCATCTTTAGTGACCGCCCTGATGGATGTTTCTCTTTTAGGAGCTATGATATAATTAGTTCCAAATCCTAATTTCCTCAAATACAGTTTTGCAATTTCCTCTAGTGTCTCCACAAAGTACGTATTTCTTTTCTTTGTAGTACTGTGAAAGGCTCTTCATAATTGTAATCAGTGCTGCACTGAAAATGATGAAGAAGATAGGTGCCTGATAAATGAAATAGCACTGATAACAAGATGTTGATATTTCTAAAATGGCACCAGCTTAATAGGTGAAAATGGGGCGGTTATGGGGCGGTTATTATTTTCTGTCAGATTCTGTTGTGCTTAGGAAGCATTAACAAGGACCCTGAGGAATGCTAACATTTTCAATATTTTCATTAAACACATGACATGAGATTTAGGGGAGGAAGAACACCTACAAGCATTTCTGTTATTGCAGTAGAGAGTTTAGTAAAATAAAGCATTCAGATAAAATCTGACTGTCAGAGTCTTCTTTGTTTTAAAGTACTTACTTGGAAAGCATATTTCCTTATATAACTTTCCTTGTGTTTTTCCAGAAGCCTGCTTGTCTCCTTGAAACAGAAACAAAGGATCAAGACAACTACATGGGATTAAGATGTCTCTTCTGTGGAACTATGAGAGTTCCATCTCATTATTCATACCGCATGTGTATTCATTCAAACCTTTATGCAATCACATCCTGTGCGCAGCTGCGAAGAGTAACATTCCCATTATTTACTTGGAAAACCTATTCATTCATGGTCTCACTTCCAAGTAAATGTATTTAGGATCAGAGACATAGTCCCATTAGCTCTAATAGAGCAATGCCATTTGTAACATTAAAGCTAATGGAAGCTATACCCATTTTGATATTCCATTACCATGACTTCGCAAAGAGGTGGTGTCAATTTACTCTGACTCAGGCTATTTCTGCACTCTTAGTCAAACTGGGAGTACAGCCATGGTGTGCATTTGAACTGAAATAAGTTAAACCTAATTCTTTCATAGCCTTCAATAGACTGTCCAACAAACTAATTTTGTTATTGGCCTTATATTTCTATCCCTTAGAGCCCCGTGTGGCGCAGAGTGGTAAGGCAGCTGTAATGCAACCAAAGCTCTTCCCCACGACCCAAGTTCGATACCAGCGGAAGCTGGTTTTCAGGTAGCCCGCTCAGGTCGACTCAGCCCTCCATCCTTCCGAGGTCAGTAAAATGAGTACCCAGCTTGCCGGGGGAAAGGTAGTCACCACTGGGGAAGGCAATGGCAAACCACCCCGCTACAGTCTGCCATGAAAACGCCAGCGCAAGTGGCATCCCTCTAGGGGTCAGTAATGACTCGGTGCTTGCACAAGAGGAACCTTTCCTTTCCTTTCTATCCCTTGCGTGTTTATTGAGAAGCAAATCCCACTGTGTATAGTGGAAGTTACTCCTACTACGTAAGTGTACACTGTTGGCTTCAAAAACTCAAAACAATGTTGGATCCTAGTTTAAGACTAGAGTACTGTCAAGGGCATAGCATAACTAGATTCAAGCTAAATCCTAATCTAATTTGTTTTTAGATTAAAAACTAAATCTAAAATCTCGCCTGATTAAAGGCAGCTGCCGGCAAGATCACATCACTCCAGTGCTGAAGGAGTTGCACTGGTTACCAGTTGTTTTCCGGGCCAAATTCAAGGTGTTGGTTTTGACCTTTAAAACCCTATATGGTTCCGGCCCAGCCTATCTTAAGGAGCGCCTCCAGCAGCACCAGACAGGCCGCTTAACAAGATCAGCCTCGGATGGCCTTCTCTCTGTCCCATCAGCCAGGACAGCTAGACTGGTGGGGACGAGGGAGAGGGCCTTTTCTGTGGTGGCCCCCACTCTGTGGAACTCCCTCCCTAGGGAACTCCGTCATGCCCCCTCTTTAATGAGCTTCCGTCATGCATTAAAAACGCTGTTGTTCAGGCAGGCATTTGGGGTGGGTTAGGGTATTTTAGAAAATGTTTTTATTGTAGAATTTTATTGTTTTAAACTGTTTTTATTGTATGTTGTACATCGCCCAAAGTGGCTGAGTGACCAGCCAGATGGGCGATTAATAAATTTAATAATAAAATAAAAGTAAATAAAATTTTTACAGTGGTTGTACATTGCAAGAATTGAGTATCTGTTAAGTAAGTCAGGCATGTTGGCATAAATCATTTTGCATTGTAATATAGAGATCTTTAATGCTTTAATCAAGCAAATCCCTATGTGCAGCATGATGCCGACCCTTTGTGTGTCTGAATGCTTCCATTAGAATATAATAAGCTTTGAAAAGCTGTCCCAGGGGTAGGCAGAAGGTAGATCTCCAGAAGTTTGGGACTTCAACTCCCAGAAGCCCCTGCCAGCATGGCCAATGGTCAGGAATGCTGGAAGTTGAAGTCCAAAACATCTGTAGATCTACTTTTTGCCCAGCCCTGGCCTATCCAGGTATTACTGTAGAATCTACAGAGTAGATAAATGCACAGTGCTCATATTATGGGAAGAAAGATAGGACAGCCCATAATGAAATCCACAAGCCTGCCCCTGAATTCCCCCCCCCCCATTTCTGTCACATCATGCCATTACCATAGCTTTCTAAAAGCAATAGTTAAGGGAGCTGTCAAAAAAAAAAAAAAGGGGACGAGAGCCATCCCCCTCTTCCCCTGCCCTCAATATTTAAACACTGGAAATATTCATTTTAGCTAAGATTATTATAGATGCAACTGTAGATAAAGAAATGGGCCTTTAACATATACAGGCTTTCTATGGTTCAGATGTGTAAGTTAAATAAATTTGCCACCTATAAAGTTTCGGCAAAGAACAGAATTACTAAGTAAGTGGTAAACCTCTTTGAGTTACCAACACTGAATATTAAAATATGTGCATCATCTCATAGCTGTATTATATAAGTAGGATGAAAGTGCTCCTTTGCATGGTTGAAAAATGCCCCTTTGAATTCACACCACAGACACTCCAGTGAAAATAGCTTTTTTAAAAAAACACAGGGTTCAGAAGCACCAATAATGACAAGAGGCAGAGAGTCAGGACTGGAATGGAAAATTGGGAGGCAGATAAAAAGTGTGAGCTCAGGGAAAAGCTTACACAAGGAACCAGATGAGAAGTAGCAGAGGAGACTTTGTGTGAACCTGCATAGCAAGGTTACTGGGGGTCTGGGCTAATATAACCCAGTCAAGCCAATGTGCCTTGGGGCCTAACTAAATGAGGCTATGGAGATCCATGTCTCATTGCCTTTTACAAATTGCAGCCGTTAGGTAGGGATGGATGAGAATTTTGTTTCTGTTTGTAAATCACTCAAAAATGCCTTATTCACAAACACAAACAGGACTACATGTTCTCTGAAAATGTTTGCAAATTCCCAAACTTGCATTCGCACTGTGTACTTGAAAAATGTGAAACTTTCTCAAAATACGTATCTTCTGTAAAAATGCACACCTATCAACATTTGAACGAACCAAAAAAACAGGTCACAGAGGAGAATGGGAGAGAGCTGAACTGAGCTTTACAGTAAAGTTCAGAGAACTTCAAGAAGTTCGAGCATCCCTGGCTCTCCCATGAGGGGCAAATCACATTTTAGCAAATAGCAGCCAGTAGAGGGGCAATTTGGTTTAACCGTTTCCCCAACATTGTGTTCCTGAAAATCCCCTCCCAAAGCTGCTTTTTGCCCCACTACGGGAAATGTACATGTACACAGATTGCACATGTAAGCTTCCCCTTATTTATTTACTTATTACATTTCTAATCCACCCAATAATTAATGTTCTCTGGGTAGATTACAACCAGTTAAAAAAATGAAAATACTACAGAAGAGTTAAAAATATAAAATACAATACAAATATTTAAAAGAATAAAATACAGTGCAATGGGGCAAACAGCTGCTTCAAGAGGGCAATTGCCATTGGGAAAACAGCACTAGGAGGAAGGGTTACCCCACCAACACAGTGATCTTGAGCTGAACCCATCTTCCTTGCAACGGCTATTTGCTAATGTAAGGAGAGTCAGACAGGAGACCGAGTCATAGATCTCCGACATCTCATCTACGTAGGGCACAATCCTATGCATTTTTAGTAGGATGTCGCGAGCGTCTGGTTGGGGCTTGAAGCGCGGCGAGAAGCTGCTGGCTCGGCCCCCCAGACACCAATTCGTGGACCTCAGCTCTTGCCCGACTCGCAGTGTGCTGAGTTGGGCAAGAGCTCGGGCACCCGCTCCCTCAGCAAGAAGAGGGGAAGAAGGCAGCGCCTCTCCTCCTTCCCCAATCCTAGATACAGCGGCAGTGGCGCGGAAAAGGCTGGTCATTTTCCATAAGTTTTCTTGGCCTTACGGAAAACGACCAGCTTGTCGCCAGCTGCCGCTGCTGTAGCAGGTGGGGGAGAAGGGAAGAAGGAGGTACCTATCCTCTTCTCCTCCCCCCCCCCGGAGGCCAAGGTGAGAGGCTGGGGGTGGCTACGCTGAGGCCCCTCTTCCCCGTGCTGGCATTTGACAGTGCAGAAGAGGGGCAGCTTGCGCAGCTCACAGGCAGGCAGGGCGAGCAGGGAAGCTCAGCGAGGAGGGCCGGGCTGCGCGAGCTGCAAGGGGGCAGTTCGTCAAGCTCCCTGATCCCGGACGGAGATGGGCTCGTCCATCCCTAATGTTTAGACAGAAAAAAGTTCTACAGTTCCCAGCATTCCCCAGCCAGCCATGCTGGCTAGGGAATGCTAGAAGTTATAGGACTTCTTTGTCTAAACATACATAAAATTACAGTCATAGGGCACGATCCTATGCATGTTTAGACAGAAAAAAGGCCTATAACTCCCAGCAAGCCCCAGCCAGCCATACTGGCTGGGGCATGCTGGGGGTTGTAGGCCTTTTTTCCTGTCTAAACATGCATAGGGTAGTGCCCTGAGATGCTTAACTGTGCTTTTTTACCACTGCAGCTGGTGGTGCCAGGCAATGACCCCCGACATAGAGAGAGAAGGCAAATGTTGATAATTCTGCCCTTCAAAATCTCATTGTGCTTATTTTTCCTCTGTGTATAAATTATGACATCCTTGATATAATTGTTATTAAAATGATTTTATGGGCAGATGCAAAGTTGGAGCTATTGTTTCTAAGTGAAACGGAAGGTGAGATGTTCTGTCAAAAAAAACCCTTTTTCCTGAGAGCAAAGGCTCTACTCATTTCATGAAAAATGAAAAAGAGCACTTAAAGAACTCTTGGATTGACTTCTCTCATAACCTCCGAGGGTCATAAACATTTCCATTTATCAACTAGAGGTGATCGCTTCTTTCATATTGCCTATCCAAGATATCATAAATTTTGAAAATAAACCAACAGCCCGTCTATTATCTTGAAATGTCTTTCCCTAGCGTACTCAGTACAGCCAGTAGTCAGACACAGACATATTTCACAATAAGCTAGCATAATTTCTTTCAAGGAGCTTAAGTAAAGCATTGTTCAAATCTCTTTATGCATTCAGATGAGGAGACAACTTCATATTGCTTCTCTTCAGTAGTGAATATTTCTTCTGCTCTTCCATACCTGCCATTTAGGAATAGCCCTATTTCAAATGTGGAAAATTATGAGAGGAGATAGCAAGAAATTCATATGCAAAAAGATCAAACAGATTTAGGCAATTCACAGAGGAACCAATGAAGCATTTATGTAAAAAACTGAAAACACAGCTGAGGTCAAGTACAGAACCTGAGTGGTTTTACAGATGGTTACAAGATACAGAATATTCTGTATGTTACCTCACCTGTAGGTTTTCTCCCACAGGGCAAATAGCAACTTCAGATCTGATTTTCACTGGGAAAACAATATGTAGGAAAGGGTTATAAAACCCCTCCCCCAGTGCTGTGATCCCAACCCCCATCCTATCTCCACTCCCACCTGCTATTCAGGAGCTTTATTTGACTGCAGGAGATGCAGGCATGGCTCTCCCACTCTCAAGTCTAGTTGTGCCCATAGTTCTGAGGGCTCTATTTTTTTCTGTACCAGTAGCACCTCTAAACAGCAGATGGTACCATATTATTTCTGGGCTACTTAGTTAATATTCTGTGTGTTACCATTTTGTTCTGCTCTGACTAGAATGTGTGCATCTGGCATTAATTGCAATACTGTAATAAAGCTTATACTGTAATTGCAATAGTTGTAATAAAGCTTATTAATACTAGGTAAGTATTACAATATTCCTCACAGCACTTGAAAAGATAGCAGGTATACTATCTGAGAGGGTCTCCCAGTGACAAAGTATTGCCATTTGAGTACCAGTAAAATGCAATATCCCCCCCACACACACACACACAGACATGGTACTTGTGGGATAGACATATGGGTCTTGCACAAGTAATTGGTAGTGGTTAAGACGCTGAACTGCAGACTGGAAGGTCGGCAGGTCAGCAGTTCGAGACCCGAGTGCTGCGTGACGGAGTGAGCTCCCGTCTTCAGTCCCAGCTCCTGCCAACCTAGCAGTTCGAAAGCAAGAAATTGCAAGTAGATAAATAGGTACCGCTTTGGCGGGAAAGGTAACAGCGTTCCGTGCACCTCGGTGTTCAGTCATGCCGGCCACATGACCACGGAAGCGTCTTCGGACAGCGCTGGCTCTTTGGCTTAGAAACGGGGATGAGCACCGCACCCTAGAGTCGGACACGACTGGTTGGGGACACCTTTACCTTTACCTTTTTACCCTTTTATAAACTGATTAGCTGGGGGGAAAATCTATTAGGGGCGCAATCCTATGCATGTTAACACAGAAAACAGTTCCACAACTCCCAGAATTCCCCTGCCAGCATGGCAAGCCAGGGAATTCTAGGAGTCGTATGACAGGTCTGTCTAAACATATCTAGGATTGCACTCTGTTACTTTTTCATAGAAAAAGAAGAACCCAATGAAACCAAATGAAAACAGATACATGATAAAAGAATGTTCTTTAAGCACGTTATAATTTATCATAGTTATTTCGTAAGTGGTAAGGTACACAGCATTCCTGTAAATAAATAAAACCATCCAAAATATTAGAAGTTAAAAATATATACTGAGGGGTTCAATCTTTTTAGATATTCTAGAAATCTGCATAGAAACATAGACAATTTTCCTTATCATTAGTATGGTATTAATGACTACCCTTTTGTTAAAATGAAGTCACTGCAAAACTAAAATGAGAGCTTTGTCAGTTTTATAAGCAAGCAAAGATTCTGAAAGTCCACTGAAATTATTTCTGAGGAATACAAGTGGCACCATCTGTGTTGCCTTCTATGCTTGCAGAAAAACTGTCCCTCCACTTCTGTTTATGAATTTGCAGTCAATGCAAATAAGGCAGAGTTAAGTGATGCTATAGCCTAAGGGTGCTTCCAGATGAGGGGATGGATCCATGATCTGCCTTTTGTGAGAGAAAGGGATCTTCTGCAAGGGGAAGGGCTCTGTTCATAGAAGGTTCTTCCATGTGATATTGGGGGATCCCCCGTCCACCACACATAACAGCTCACCCCATTCAGCAGGGTCTCCTAATTGCCTGTATAGCATTTTCAGGGATTGGAAGGGCTGCCATGGGAGGGAGGGGGTGGGAATTGTACTTCTGCCAATACAGTTGACCCAGCTAAATCTCTCTATGTCTCTCTATGATTTCAGACCAGACTCTTTCCCAGCCATTCCTAGCGATCCAGGGAATTGACCCTGCAACTCTTTTGATGAAAAGCTGTGCTCTACTACTCTAGACTTCTCCTAATGGATTGTTATTCATTATTAGGGCCAAACTACTTAAGTGTAATGTTTAGAGTAAGTACCACCACCAGCCAAAAGGTGATGCTATTCTGTTTATCACTTAACTATGGTTCTGTGTCTTGACTCTTGTTGTTAATCCTTCGGAGTTTTCTAGAAGCCTCCTGACAAAAGCTGTGTGCTGCTGAGTAGCTTGCAGTGAATGAATAAACTGTATTCAATAAAACAAGTATTACAACTGGTGGCAGCAGCTACATAAGCCTGCACCATCGGGGAGATAGATGAATTTATTTATTTATTTATTTATTTAAAACAATTCTTGGCCGCCTTGCAGGACAGAAGCCTTCCCAAGGCAGCTTACAGCAATAAAATACGTAAAAGCAGTCAAAATATTAAAAGTGATAAAAACATAGAAACAATAAAAGCCAACAATAAAACCAACAACAATGATAAGAGCAGTTTTGTTGTTGTTCAGTCGTTCAGTCGTGTCCGACTCTTCGTGACCCCATGGACCATAGCACGCCAGGCCTTCCTGTCCTACGCTCTCTCCCGGAGCGTGCTCAAGTTCATATTCATTGCATCCGTGATGCTATCTAGCCATCTCATCCTCTGCCGTCCCCTTCTCCTTTTGCCTTCAGTCTTTCCCAGCATCAGGGTCTTTTCCAGGGAGTTTTCTCTTCGCATTAGGTGGCCAAAATATTGGAGCTTCAGCTTCAGTATCTGTCCTTCCAATGAGCACTCAGGGTTGATTTCCTTTAGGATGGACTGATTTGACCTCCTTGCAGTCCAGGGGACTCGTAAGAGTCTTCTCCAGCACCACAGTTCGAAAGCATCAATTCTTCGGCGCTCAGCCTTCCTTATAGTCCAGCTCTCACAGCCATACATTACTACTGGGAAAACCATAGCTTTGATTAGACGGACCTTTGTCGGCAAGGTGATGTCTCTGCTTCTTACTATGCTGTCTAGGTTGGCCATAGCTTTCCTCCCAAGGAGCAAGCGTCTTTTAATTTCATGGCTACAGTCACCGTCTGCGGTGATCTTGGAGCCCAAGAAAGTAAACTCTGTCACTGCTTCCATTTCTTCCCCTTCTATATGCCAGGAAGTGATGGGGCCAGATGCCATGATCTTCGTTTTTTTAATGTTGAGTTTCAAACCAGCTTTTGCACTCTCCTCTTTCACCCTCAACAAGAGGCTCTTGAGATCCTCTTCGCTTTCTGCCATTAGGGTGGTATCGTCTGCATATCGGAGGTTGTTGATAATTCTCCCAGCAATCTTAATTCCGACCTCTGATTCATCCAACCCGGCATTTCTCATGATATACTCTGCATATAAGTTAAATAAGCAGGGTGACAATATGCAGCCTTGTTGTACTCCTTTCCCAATTTTGAACCAATCGGTTGTTCCATGTCTGGTTCTGACTGTTGCTTCTTGACCCTCGTACAGGTTTCTCAGGAGACAGGTAAGGTGGTCTGGTACTCCCATCACTTTAAGAATTTGCCACAGTTTGTTGTGATCCACACAATCAAAGGCTTTAGCGTAGTCAATGAGATAAGAGCAGTAATAGCAACAATAGTAGGTAGGGACTGGTGTCTCAATAGTGCAGCAAGACTTTTTAAAGCATTGGCCCTAGCTGTGACGGGCATTTAGGCTCCACTTTAAGCAGCAACATATTTTGGGCTGCCACTCTCCACTCCCACTGGAAAAAAGGGAGTCAGTGCACTTCAGAGCATTCTTGTAGTGGAGGCAGGAGCAAAATCTGTCTCCACTGACAGGGATCCCAGAAAAACAGGTGAGGCCCCCTCATCAGGAGTCCTGCAATATATATCCACCGTAAGCCCATTATACTAACTGTAATGTTGGCCGTGAATCTGATCCTAGGTTATCTAAGTTAATTGTGGATTGCATAAGATATAAAGAAAAAGAGAGATGGGCAAGGGCTTCACAGTGACGAAAGACTGGTAAAGTTTGTGAATATTGTACCGTATACTTTTTCTGAATGTGACAGGGTCTGTTTCATTGGTTGGATCAGCTTTGATTGCACTGGAGGGGGGGGGGGAGGCTAAGCCAGGGGTGGAGAACTAGAATCTGGCCCTCCTGGGGTCCCAATCCAGCCCTCTGGCATTCCCCAGAAGTCCATGCCCCCTTCCTCAGGCCCTAACACCTTTCCCCCAACCACCAATCGTTTGGGGATTTCCTGGCTTTTATGCATTTTCCCCCATTCTAAAAGGCTGAAATGCCTCTCCAGAGGCTTAGCTACTGGCAGAAATAGCTTTAAGCTAAAATATGCTGATATTTGCTCCACCCCTTTTTGCCTTTGGTCCCACCCAACCCTGGAATGCAGCCCCCCCCCCCCCCCCGAGCTTGTCTGAAATGGAATTTGGCCCTCGGGCTGAAAGAGGTTCAACACCCCTGGCCTAAGCTTTGTCAAATAGTGTGGGACACTTTTTTTCCTCCCTAGAAACAACCAAGACTCTACACATTCCTTCTTCAATTAATATATTAACAGTAGAGATCCATGGTGACAGTTCCTCATCCAAACATGATGTACTGCCTAAATCTTTTTCACAGCATGAGCTACAGGAATAGGCCTCCTAAGCTGGTAAATAGGAAAGAGGTCAGTGCCTTGTGAAACTGAACTGTCCTTTGAAAGAATGGCAAGTCTGTTAGGGAAATCTATGTGCTTTGGAAGGAAGGACATGTCTGGAGATCCTGTATCAAGTTTAAGAAATAGCTTGCCATGGAAGTAACACTGTTTTCTGTAAATCTATATAAACCAGGTATTTATAGTTATATGATTATTTAAAAGAGTCATAACTGCTACTAATTCATAACTACTACATAACTATTAGCAGTGAACTTACAGTAACAGTCACATAGGGAATTAAGAAATTCAAGAACCTGAGGTAGTTGTACCTCACAAGCCTGAGGTAGTTGCTCAAGGTTCTAGCAGTGCTCACCCAGGGTGAACCTACCCAGTTGCCATTCATTGTAGTTGTTCAGTCATTAAGTCGTGTCCAACTCTTCGTGACCCCATGGACCATAGCACGCCAGGCTTTCCTGTCCTCCACTCTCTTACGGAGTGTGCTCAAGTTCATATTCATTGCATCGGTGATGCTATCTAGCCATCTCATCCTCTGCTGTCCCCTTCTCCTTTTGCCTTCAATCTTTCCCAGCATCAGGGTCTTTTCCAGTGAGTTTTCTCTCCGCATTAGGTGGCCAAAATATTTGAGCTTCAGCTTCAGTATCTGTCCTTCCACTGAGCAGTCAGGGTTGATTTCCTTTAGGACTGACTGATTTGACCTCCTTGCAGTCCAGGGGACTCGTAAGAGTCTTCTCCAGCACCACAGTTCGAAAGCATCAATTCTTCAGCGCTCAGCCTTCCTTATAGTCCAGCTCTCACAGCCGTACATTACTACTGGGTGCCATTCATTAGTGCACACATATTTGACATGGAGACACTGTTTTTGGCAACCACCCCGTGGAGAATGAAACGTGTACTAGCTGAAGCCCCTCTCATGTTTTTCCACAATGCACAGATGGTGAGTCTTGCTTATGAATAAGTTGAGAAAATATCTGGTGGTCACTGGTCAACTGCTATACTCCCATGCCATCTTTAAACTACCATATGAGCTGCAGCTGTAAGAGTGGGGGAGAAGAATGACTCTGCCAGCAAAATTCTGGCATCAGGCCTGGGATTTTTAAATGCACTGCTTTAGGTGCACAGAAGGAGACAGTTTCAAAGTTATGTAAACCCAAGCTATTTAGAGCTTTATATGTCCAAAATTACAAGTACTTTGACTTGTTCCAGGCCAGTTTAAAACTACATAGCTACAAAAGTTATGTGTGAAGGCTGAGAACTTGTATCAACCTGAAAACAGCCTTTGGACTTGTTACTCCCATCTTTTCTGTCTACAAAAGAGGTGCTATTGATTAATGTTCCACAGCTATACAGCTTCTGCTTGGTGACATGTCTAAGCCAAAATTGATTAATTTCTGATAGCACTGCAATGCTGTTTCATATGGGCTGGCTTTTGGGGACCAGGGATGAGGTTTTAAGGGTGTGTGATGTTTAGTATATACTGTCGTGAGGCTTTGTATGTATGTATGTATGTATGTACATACATACATACATACATACAAAGCCTCACGACAGTATATACTAAACATCACACACCCTTAAAACCTCAGCCCTGGTCCCCAAAAGCCAGCCCATATGAAACAGCATTGTTGTGGCGAAGGGGCTTGCGTAACTCAGTGAAGCCATAAGCTATGCCGTGCAGGGCCACCCAAGACGGACAGGTCATGGCAGAGAGTTCTGACAAAATGTGGTCCACTGGAGAAGGAAATGGCAACCCACTCCAGTATTCTTGCCAAGAAAACCCCATGGAACGTATCACAGGGCTAAAAGATATGATGCCGGAAGATGAGCCCCTCAGGTCGGAAGGTGTCCAATATGCTACTGGGGAAGAGCAGAGGGTATTTCCAAGTAGCGCCAGAAAGAGTGAAGCGGCTGGGCCAAACCCGAAAGGACACTCAGCTGTGGATGTGTCTGGTGGTGAAAAGAAAATCCGATGCTGTAAAGAACAATATTGTTTAGGAACCTGGAATGTCAGATCAATGAATCAAGGTAAGCTGGAGGTGGTCAAACATGAGATGGCAAGATTGAACATCGACATCTTGGGAATCAGCGAACTAAAATGGACAAGCATGGGCGAATTTAATTCAGGTGACCATCATATCTACTATTGTGGGCAAGAATCCCTTAGAAGAAATGGAGTAGCACTCATAGTCAACAAAAGGGTGGGAAAAGCAGTACTGGGGTACAATCTTAAAAATGATAGAATGATTTCAGTACGAATCCAAGGCAAACCATTCAACATCACAGTAATTCAAGTCTATGCCCCAACCACTGAGGCCGAAGAAGCTGAGGTTGATCGGTTCTATGAAGACCTACAACACCTTCTAGAACTAACACCAAAAAAAGACGTCCTCTTCATCATAGGTGATTGGAATGCTAAAGTAGGAAGTCAAGAAATCACCGGGATAACAGGCAGGCATGGCCTTGGTGTACAAAATGAAGCAGGACAAAAGCTAATAGAGTTTTGCCAAGAGAACATGCTGATCATAGCAAACACTCTTTTCCAACAGCACAAGAGGTGACTCTACACATGGACGTCACCAGATGGTCAATATCGAAATCAGATTGATTATGTCCTTTGCAGCCAAAGATGGAGAAGCTCCATACAGTCAGTAAAAACAAGACCTGGAGCTGACTGTGGCTCAGATCATGAGCTGCTTCTTGCAAAATTTCGGCTTAAATTGAAGAACGTCGGGAAAACCACTAAACCGTTCAGGTATGACCTCAGTCATATCCCTTCTGAATATACAGTGGAGGTGAGGAATAGATTTCAGGGATTAGACCTGATAGACAGAGTGCCTGAGGAACTATGGACGGAGGTCCGTAACATTGTTCAGGAGGCAGCAACAAAATCCATCCCAAAGAAAAAGAAATGCAAGAAAGCCAAGTGGCTGTCTGATGAGGCTTTACAAGTAGCTCACGAAAGAAGGGAAGCGAAAAGCAAGGGAGAAAGGGGAAGATATACCCAACTGAATGCAGAGTTCCAGAGAATAGCAAGGAGAGACAAGAAGGCCTTCTTAAGTGAACAATGCAAAGAAATCGAGGAAAACAACAGAATGGGAAAGACTAGAGATCTCTTCAAGAAAATTGGAGATCTCAAGGGAACGTTTTGTGCAAAGATGGGCATGATAAAGGACAAAGAAGGCAGGGACCTCACAGAAGCAGATGAGATTAAGAAGAGGTGGCAAGAATACACAGAAGAACTATACAGGAAAGATCTGAATGTCCCTGATAGCCATGATAGTGCGGTCACTGAACTTGAGCCGGACATCCTAGAGAGTGAAGTCAAGTGGGCCTTAGGAAGCATTAGTAACAATAAAGCTAGCGGAGATGACAGTATTCCAGCCGAGCTATTTAAAATCCTAAAAGATGATGCTGTTAAAGTGCTGCATTCAATATGCCAACAAATCTGGAACACTCAACAGTGGCCACAAGACTGGAAAAGGTCAGTTTACATTCCAATTCCAAAGAAGGGCAACGCCAAAGAGTGTTCAAACTACCGCACCATTGCGGTCATTTCACATGCCAGCAAGGTGATGCTCAAAATCCTACAAGCTAGGCTTCAGCAGTATGCTAACCGAGAACTACCGGAAGTACAAGCTGGGTTTCGAAGAGGCAGAGGAACTAGAGATCAAATCGCTAACGTTCGCTGCATCATGGAGAAAGCAAGAGAATTCCAAAAAAACGTCTATTTCTGCTTCATTGACTACGCTAAAGCCTTTGATTGTGTGGATCACAACAAACTGTGGCAAATTCTTAAAGTGATGGGAGTACCAGACCACCTTACCTGTCTCCTGAGAAACCTGTACGAGGGTCAAGAAGCAACAGTAAGAACCAGTCATGGAACAACCGATTGGTTCAAAATTGGGAAAGGAGTACGACAAGGCTGCATATTGTCACCCTGCTTATTTAACTTATATGCAGAGTACATCATGAGAAATGCCGGGTTGGATGAATCACAGGTCGGAATTAAGATTGCCGGGAGAATTATCAACAACCTCCGATATGCAGACGATACCACCCTAATGGCAGAAAGCGAAGAGGATCTCAAGAGCCTCTTGTTGAGGGTGAAAGAGGAGAGTGCAAAAGCTGGTTTGAAACTCAACATTAAAAAAACGAAGATCATGGCATCTGGCCCCATCACTTCCTGGCATATAGAAGGGGAAGAAATGGAAGCAGTGACAGAGTTTACTTTCTTGGGCTCCAAGATCACCGCAGACGGTGACTGTAGCCATGAAATTAAAAGACGCTTGCTCCTTGGGAGGAAAGCTATGGCCAACCTAGACAGCATAGTAAGAAGCAGAGACATCACCTTGCCGACAAAGGTCCGTCTAATCAAAGCTATGGTTTTCCCAGTAGTAATGTATGGCTGTGAGAGCTGGACTATAAGGAAGGCTGAGCGCCGAAGAATTGATGCTTTCGAACTGTGGTGCTGGAGAAGACTCTTACGAGTCCCCTGGACTGCAAGGAGGTCAAATCAGTCCATCCTAAAGGAAATCAACCCCGACTGCTCATTGGAAGGACAGATACTGAAGCTGAAGCTCCAATATTTTGGCCACCTAATGCGAAGAGAAAACTCCCTGGAAAAGACCCTGATGCTGGGAAAGACTGAAGGCAAAAGGAGAAGGGGACGGCAGAGGATGAGATGGCTAGATAGCATCACGGATGCAATGAATATGAACTTGAGCACGCTCCGGGAGAGAGCGCAGGACAGGAAGGCCTGGCGTGCTATGGTCCATGGGGTCACGAAGAGTCGGACACGACTGAACGACTGAACAACAACAACAACAATGTATGTATGTATGTATGTATATTTGTACCTTGCCTTTCTACCAAGAAAAATGGCACTCGAGGCAGCTAACATGACAGTCAAGGCAGCTCTAGGTAGGGAATAAGCCACATTGAGCACACTGGGGCGGAGGGCGCTTCCAAGTGAGGCTTTTATGGCACCAGCACCGTGCCTTATTCACTGAATTTTACAGGGAATCTAGATGATGTCCTCTAGTCATAGCCTTCCCATATTTTCCCACCACTTCTTCCATCTTTTTCCCCTTACTGCAGAAAAACAACAGCAGAATTGCTGCACAATGCCTTCCAGTTGGTAGTGCTAGAAGCCCTCCATCTGGAAGTACAATATAATAGTCCAGCAAGACATTTAAAGGGTAGGATTGCACCATTAATCTGTTTGACTGGGCTATATATTAAATTATAACATACCAGCTTGTTTAAGGTGCGTATGGTGGACTGCCGGGGGCCCACATCCCAAATGCTTCCCAGACCAAGTCAGCTGTGAGTTGGGACACCAGGCTCTGATGTCATTTGCAGGCATCCTGGGCTTGCGAGCACTGCCACAGCCTGACTGGACCCACAGTTGCCTGAGTGACCGACCCAGACCATTGAAATAGCTCTTTGGAGAAGAGATCTCTTCTCAAAGGAGAAGAGATGATGTCAAAATTAGTTCTAATTTTGTAGTCATTGGTGGTGCTGAAATATGGAAGGAGGATTTTTTTTTTAATGTGTAAGGGGCAACCTGCCCGACAGTAGGCTAAATTTTTAAATAAGTTGGTGTTTATAACCCACCACCAGCTTTCCTGCATATCCACTCCAACTCCTGAAAGGTTTGGTTTTCATCACTGTGGAAGATAATATCAGAACACTGAGAGGGAGGAGAAGTTACCTGCAAATTTTCATCTGGAAAATAGCCCTTGACCTAGATGTGCCTTTTCCCCTAGGAATTATAATGGGGGAAAATATAGCAAGGATGTTTGAACATACAGACTTCAGTGCCTTCAGCAGACCATAAACCTATCCCACACCCTTCTCACATCTATTTGCATGCTTACAACCCCCCATAAAAGGTAAAGGTAAAGGTGTCCCCAACCAGTCGTGTCCGACTCTAGGGTGCGGTGCTCATCCCCGTTTCTAAGCCGAAGAGCCAGCGCTGTCCGAAGACGCTTCCGTGGTCATGTGGCCGGCATGACTGAACACCCAGGTGCACGGAACGCTGTTACCTTTCCCACCGAGGCGGTACCTATTTATCTACTTGCAATTTCTTGCTTTCGAACTGCTAGGTTGGCAGAAGCTGGGACTGAAGACAGGAGCTCACTCGGTCACGCAGCACTCAGGTCTCGAACTGCTGACCTGCCGACCTTCCAGTCTGCAGTTCAGCGTCTTAACCACTAAGCCACCGCGGCCCCTACAACCCCCCATAACAACTGACAAATGAAGCTGCTAAGTGAGCTAAAACCATCTCCTGTCACCTAAGTGGGCTGCACCAAACCTGCTGTCTTCATATGCTTGGCAAAAAGAAATAATTCCTGCCATGGGAAAATGGCCTTCCAGACAGACAAGGGAATATCTAAACTGGCCTAGTTTTTAATTCCACAGGATTTTCCCCCTTGAATCAAATTGGCTTGTGCCAAAGAAAAGCTTGCAGGACAGTCAACTGCAGCTCCTGACTGCTTAGGAAATTAATTTGGAATATGGCTTGTTATCTAACACTGGCATAGTGAACCTTATGTGAGACTGGCTGCTTGGGAGGGGATAGAATGGGAGTAAGTAGGGCTGGGTCACAGAGAAATGGGACTGAATGCAGGGGAGTGGGGAGTTATGGTTGTCAGAGTGGGCAGCCGAGGAGGGAAGGAAAGTGATGAGAGGTCTGAGGGAATTGGAAGCTATAGTGTTGATTTTATTTTGAGCATATGAGTTATTTCTCCTGCTGTTTTTATACTGAGTTTTCATATTCCTTGTTCACCCGAAGTATTCTAATCCTATTCACTGTAAAATAAATCCAACTTATGTTTGTGACAAAAATCCAGGACTGAAATGTTTTCTGGACAGAGCCCGTGTAGGTAGAATTTGAACACACACAGCCATGCACCCCCCAGGAAATATTGTGTTTCACACTAGTTTCCCAGTATAGGTGATAAAATATCAGATTGTTTTTGTTTTTTCCAGCAGATCACTCTACAGGTCTTCAAAGAGGGAAGGGAGACTTTATTTTTCACGTTAAATATCCTTTTCGGTGTGGCCTCTCTTGACAAACAAAAGGGCTACTTCTGACCACAGATCTATCACCCCCCGTCCATTGGTCTTTGAAACTCATGCTCTTGCCAGCTCTCAGCCAAAGACCTATGGAGTAAATGAGGCAGGGTCTGATGGCCAGAGAGAAATCGTCCATCTTCCACATTTGATCACTGCCATTCTGAAAAGCTCATTCAGGCCATGGGGTCTTATTCTGAGTCAGCAAATGCTGACGTATGCCTATTCTCTTTTCATTTTGGAAAAGGACAGACCTGGATGGCCACATCTCTTCACAACACTTGCGTCAACCTGCCCTCACTTTTATTCTCCATTTGCACTGTTGCTGGCTACATTGGACATCAAAGCTGAGTTACCTTATCACCTTCTGCGACTGGGAACTGATTAAAAGGCTTATTCAAACACCTTTAGGTACGCTCTGCTTTGCTTGCACAGCAAAGCACTTTGAAGCATAGATGAGTCTTCATTGAGCAAAACAGTTTGTTAGTGCCATAGTTTATGCAATATTTTATAGCAATTTGACATCCCTTAGGATGGGCTTGGGGTCACATACATGGGACAGGGCAGTAAGCCTAACCCATAAATGTGCACAATTTTCCTATTTCTCAAGTTGTGACATTCACAGCAGGGCCAGCCCAAGACATTTTGCTGCCTGAGGAAGAGCAGCAAATAGCACCCCTCCCCCAGAAGTCAAGGTATATGGGGCAGTATCCAAGTCGACACTAGTGTTAACGTAAATTACACTGCACATGTGTAAGTGGCCTCTAGCACAACACCAGTAGCTGGGGTGATGGATTTTCTGGGGAAACCCGTCACACATAAAAAGGCTGGCCAGAGTATTTTGGCACTCCAGGCAGAAAATCCCGCAAGCACCTCTCTCCCTTCCTGGCCATATAAATTAAATAACTACCAACTTGCTGCCTTTTTATGACACCCAAATTCAGCTGCCTGAGGCAGCCACCTCACTCTACCTGATGGTAAGGCCTGCCCTGATTCACAGACACTGGGAACCAACTGAGATAAAGTGCATGCAAACAGTACTGAGTTGAGCGGAGAATTAATATTTGGAGGAGGGCCCATCTGTCTCCCAGGGAACATGGGAAGAAAAGTTCTAGTTGTTTAAGATGGCTAACTATAGATGCAAACCTGGGCCTTACTTGTGTTTTTATGCTAAAACCAGGCATCTTAAGTTCGTTCATAAGAAGCCATGTTTGCTGCAGGTTTCCTGCAGTTGCGAGCTGTCTGCCCCTTCCCCAAACTGACTCCACATTTTGTGGTGGGTGTATGGTAGGCGTGCCTAGTGCTTGTGTCACTCTGTGATGCCCCTTCACTCCTCCCCATTCCTTTGCGGCTGCTTAGTTACAGAGGCACAGAGAAGTGTGCTCATTTCTTCAACCACACCTTCGCACACCTTCACAGCTTCATATCTTGCAATGGCTGCTTTGGCGTGGTCAAGGGCTGGGGGGTGTCAGGGGACCAGAAGGTCCAGGACCACCTTCGCTCCAGCCACCATTTTGGAATGAAGGAAAGGCACGTACCTCTCACGGGCACATGCCTTGGCGTGTGCAAACCATCACAAGAGTCTCGGGCTGGAGGACCGCCAAACAGTTCGCATGGTAACGAAGGAGCAGACCACCCACATTTTACCTAAAGAGGAATGGACAGACACAAAAGAACCCCTAAAATACAAAACAGCCACAAAAACCCAAAGTGTCGCACCCCCACCCTCATGTGCCTGTGCAGCTGCGCATTTAAATATGGTAAAAAAAGAAAAAAAAGAGCAGTGCAACTGCCACAGTTTACTTCACTTTAATGGCTATGTGTTAGGGCACAGTGGATATTCTCGCTGGAGAAGGCCGCAGTAAATCGCGTGCATACCGCAGCAGAAACTAATTCACAGCTGCAATGCTGCGTAGTTACGACGAAGTGAAGGTTGAAAGCGGTGCCATGTAGATGGCCCCCTGATAATCTGTGTCCTTGGAGGCTAGGAAGCCACCCAGGAAGAGTCCACTGGAATCATCATTATGGTGCATCCTAGCAGACTGGGCAGTGTAGGAATTTTGAGGACTTTGCCAATGTCCCCTCTTTCCTGGTTCCCAACTGGGATCAAATATTCCCATTAAACTGAGTCTTTGGTCTAATATCAAATATTGTAATGCTGTGAACCTCCCAGAGAGCTTTGGCTATTGTGTGGTATAGAAGTGGAATGAATTAATAAGGGCACAATCCTATGTGGATAGTCAGCCGCCTCCAAACTCAGAGGTGACCGACTATCCAATGCAAGGCGGGCAGAGCACAGAAGGGAACTTCGCCTCCATGCTCTGGCCACCCTGCATTTGCGGCTAGATGGTCAATTTCGGCTGTCTAGCTGGGGTGCCTTGGAGCGTGGGGTGTGGAGGCTGGATGGCGCAAAGGGGAAGCAGTTTTCTGGGAACCGAGCTCAGAGCACTGGCTCTGAGCTCAGTTCCCAGAAAACAAAAAATCCTATGGCTGTCTAGCCGCTGTCTAGTGGCCATAAGATTGTGCCCTAAATGAAATATAAGCAAGATTCTTTTTATTGGTTTCTAAAAACAACAGACTCATGTGTTGTACCCTGGGTGCTTCTGGACTGATGCCTCCTAGCACTGCCAATCAAAAGGCATTGTGTCGCTATTCCATCTTTGGGGTGGGGGGTAAGAAAAAAGATGGAAGAAGCAGTGGGAAAGCAAGAGGAGTGTTTACAAATGGAAGACTACAACATCTGGATCCCCTGTACAATTCTGTGAATAGGACAGGGATAGTGTGACCAGGCGTCCTGTGTTCTACTGGACTGCCCAGTATTTTATGGGCAGTCCAATGTGTGTAATAAAGTCTCAAATTTATTTATTCAGGAAGTCAAACAATCTTTCAACAATATTAGTTATTAGAGTTTGTTATTAGAGTGTGCTATGTACCTTAGGAATTGTCTATAGGACTTCCTGTATAGTCAAAATGGGAATATACCGAGGTTCAGTAGACTGATATGATTATGACTGATATGGTTGTTATGACACTGGTGTGATTGTTTATAAATGCAGATATTAATTTCTCTTGTATTTTGATGTGTACCATCAATTGTGATTCATTTGTCATATACATTATATGAATATGACTTATACGGTTGTTATGACATTGATATGACTGTTATAAACGGTATACACACATTGGAAATATTCACTACCTTTATAATCTGATGTGTACCATCAAGCTTTAGTCATAAACACTGTATAAAATTATCTTATTGGTCTAGCACAGTTCCGTTAGGTCTCTTGCACCTTGAGTGTTTGTTTTGAACTGATAAAGTCTCAAGGGCCATTTAAGACCAAAACAAAAAGCAGCTTTGGAAGAAGGCCATTCTGAGCAAAGGGAGAAGGCATGCTTAACACTTTCTCTGCTGGCCATTCACCAACTTCAAATGCACATGCGCTTGCACACATATACAGTAGCTCAGTGGTATAGCATATGGGACCATGGCTCAGTGGTAGAGCACCTGCTTTGCATGCAGAAGGTCCCAGATTCAATCCCCAGCATCTCCAGGTGGGGCAGGCAAAAGCCCTGCCTGAAACCCAGTAGAGCCGCTGCTAGTCAGTGTAGGCAATACTGGGCTATTTGGACCAATGGTCTGGCTCAGTATAAAGCAACTTCCTATGTTCCTACACACACAGAGAGAGCACTTTTAACATCACAGGGCTCTGGATCTATGTTTACAGAAAAGGTTAAACACTCATGCACACGCATACACACATAATTCTTCCACTCAATATGTCTCCCTCCTAAAGCTGCTTTCCCCCCTAACAAATAATAAATCAGGGCTTTGTCCTCATGCAGCATGTAGTTTCTCCTTAAGGAAGAGAAAATGGCTGGTTAAAGCCAGAGTCCAGCATATATCATCTCATATTGTCTGGACTAGGCTACCACATTCAGCATTTTTGTTGGCTGTTACTGCTGCTCAGTGCTGGTCCCCAGGCTATGATGGAAGGGGAAAGAAAATAAGCCAGGATGCTGTCTTCCCAACTAGGGCCTCAAAAAGTTAAGAAGGCCTTGTCTCTAATGATAACTAGATGCAGTAGCAGGGAAATCCAAAAAAAACCAAGAATGCATAGTTCTTATGGGTCACCTGGGAAATAGGGTCATCAGTAAGTGATTCAGCAAGTATTGTCTATGACTGAGGAATTCCCTCCCAGGTGAGATCTGCCTTCTCTTGTCTTTAGGCAGTAATTCCAGTTAGCTTTCACTGTGTGATCTGCTATTTTAAAACTGTTAGTACTATCTGCTGGAGTTTTTAGAGGGTTTTGCTGCTGTTAATTAAACTTTTAACTGCTGCTATTTGATTTGTTATTATTCATTTCTCAGTTTTTTTACTCTGTTTTATATTTTTCCTATTTTCCTATGCAAGGTTCATATGTTCTAATAGGGTTTCCACATATGGGAAAGAGTCATAGAATCAGGTGGGTCTGAGAAAAAATTGGGGGCATCTTTTAATGTTTTCCCCTTTCCTATGAATCAATGCCATATATGACATTCATGTGAAGAACCTGCTTCTTATTACTGGCAGGTTCCAGCACTCAATTATTTTTTCGAGTATTTGGATCATGCATTCAGGAGTGATTCATAACAAGCTGTCAATCTGAATTTCACTGTAAACATCTCATCCAAAACACACATGTCATTTCAACAGGTTTCGTTTTTACAGGATGCTACTAAAGCCAAGTTGTAGTTTGTTTATATGACACCACTGTTGTGAAACTATCGCTCTGTTACTATCCAACAAAAGGACATGAATGCCAGACTTGGCTTTTTAAAAAAATTAGGGTGGTTCTATTATTGAATGTCCTATTCCCCTTTTCCACCTAGGAATTATATTTTTCTCAACATTTTTGCCAGGTACCCAGAAGGAATGATATCCATGTTGTGCTTGTGAACACTAAGCAACTACTTTCTCGTTGCTTAGTGCCTAGCCATTATCCCTAAGTTTCTTTTCCCATATCTGAAACAATAAATGAGCTCACATGGAAGTGGCAAGAGTAGCCCATGCCTGCCTGCTGGTCATACCCTCTGAGTCAATTGCTCTTAGCCAGCGTCCTATCTACCTAAAATTATTTCTAGGCCGCCTTTAAAAGTAGAGTCTTGACAGAGAATGAATCACTCCAGTCAGTGCTGCTTGCTATTCAAGGCAGATGCTAGAGAAATGGTAATAAATTGTACGAGAACAAAGTCAGAGTTTAAAATATGTATATTTTAATTTCCCTTTTTGTGTTCTGAATTTTTAAGAATAATATATTTCTTTTCATCCTTCTTTGCAAGCCTAAGAATTTGCCTGAGCTGCCTTCCTTTCTTATCCCACATCTCATTCTTCTCTACTCTCCAGCCACCAAACTCCGCTATTCCACCTTTCCCTCTCCACCATCTTCTTCTGCACCCCTGTCATTATCCCATTTTATCCCATTTCAACAGGCAACAACTGTGAAGACAGATCAAGAGGGCATGAACCAATCACCTTCCTCATAAAAGCAGAGGCACAGCTGTCTGCCTTCCAGCAACCTAATCTAGATGTGATAAATGTTATTCTTCATAAGGTCACCTATCTGTTGTCTCTAAATTTCATTTTCCATCATTGCTGATTGCCAAGATATGTGCATGACATTACAAGCTGCCTTGATAACAAGCCTGCACCATTTTTATTCTCCAGTCCTTCAGTGAAGTACTTTTATATTCTCACAATTATTTCACCGGGGAAAGTTATCTAAGCTTATCTCTGTAGAATCAGCACTGAGCAAAATGCAAAAGAGAATGAAATTTGTCTAAATGGTGTTGAAAGGGCTGCACAGTAAAATTAAGAAATTAATGGAAATGGCATTTTACAGAGTCACTAGAGGCCATTTAATCTAAAATGCTACACAAATACTGCAAATACTTTTCCCCACACTCTAGAAAGTCCAAATTAGTTGCTCCGTCACTAAATATGGAGAGGACTCATACTATGTTGAGCATACGTAAATTTAATATGTAGGCAAAAACTGCAGATAGCTGCATTGATCCATTAGAACACAGGGTGCCAAACCTCTTTCAGCCCAAGGCCAAATTCAATTTCAGAGCAACTCTCCATGCACGCACACAAGAACACACACAAGCCTGTGGTTTTGCTTGCTAGCTTTAAAACTAGTAAGAGAATCACTGGGGTTTCTCTTATTAGTGCTAGTGACAGCACTAGCAAGGGAATCCCTTTCCTTTTCTCCTACCTCTGATGAGAGAGATCCTTAGGGTTTCTCTTGCTAGCACTAGCGCCTCACCTCCAATCTCTCATCAGAAAAGTGATGGGATTCCCTTGCTAGCACCAGCACCTCAGCAGATGCAGGGGGTCTGGCAGGCTGCATGAGGCCCATAAGCTGTACTTTTTGCACCCCTGATGTAGCTCATGAAGTTATGTAGATACAGATGTCTTAGCCACCCATTTGAGACCATTTGAGCTCAAGATCCCCAGTGAGGTAGTAGAGGCATTCCAGGCTACACAGCATTATGGTGTTTCTTTTATCTACTACTCCTGGACCTTTCCGGCCAGAAGATGGGGCTTTACTGGACTCACAGGACACTCACTGATGTGATCTTCACCAACCCCGTGCAGGAGGAGCCAGTGGGTGCAGAATCAAGCAGTGGCCCTTTAAGAGACAGACCGCTTCTCAGAGGGGGCGGGGTTAACAGCCAGCCTTCATGAAGTGCCAGAAGACCTCTACATATTGCTTAGACAATAGCTCTTCCTGAGTGAGCTTCAACTAATATGGAGCTGTCCAGGGTCCTGACAGACTGTACCTGGCCTGGTGATCCTGCATAGCTGGACTTGACTCTGCTTCCTTAGACGTGCAGTGCCCTTCTAGTAAGTGCCAGTGCTTCAGACTGGCTCCCCTAGGAACCTTGAGCCAAGCTAGACAGGGCAGCAGGTTCCTCTTTCAGCTCCACTTCACAACCTAGCTCCAGTTCGTAGCCCAGCATGACCACCCCATACCTCAAAGACAATCTTTATCCCAAAGTTATTTATTTATTTAAACTACATGTATACTGCCTGATATCCTAAGATCTCTAAGTGGTTTACATAGAAGATTAATAAAATACAATATAAAAACCAGTGTAAAAACAATATAGAATGATAAATACATTTTTTAAAAGTTACATGAACAGTAGAACAGAGCAATGCGATTACAAGTTAAGAAAGCCTGAGTAAACAGATACATCTTGAAGAGGTGTTTGAAGCTCACCACAGTTTCAGCCTCTTGAACCACACATGGGAGATCATTCTAAAGGGTAGGTGTCACTACCAAGCCGGCCCACTGCCATGCCATTACACGATGACAAGCTGTTGGTCTGGGATAACCGATAAGCACTCCTCAGAAGATTTCAAGGGTCAATTTGGTGTATATAGGTGTAATGTTTGTATAGCTAGGAGCTCCACTGAGCATCCTAGCTGCTGTGTTCAAACCAGGCACAAGGGCAGCCCTTCACAGAGTGTGTTACAGTAGTCTAATCATGAGGTTACCAGCCCTATTGTAGTTAGCACATCAACTGAAGTTGATTATGGGCACTCTGGGCCACTGAAGTGACCTGGGCCTCCAGTGACAAGGACAGATCCAGGAACACCCCCAAACTATAAACCTGCTCCTTCACAGGGAGTGCAACCCTGCCAGAATAGGCAAACTCTCCAATCATGGACCTGGGAACTGCCCACCCATCAGGTCTCTGTCTTATCAAGATTTACCTTCAGTTTATAAGCCTTCATCCAACTCATAACTGGATCCAGGCACCAGTTCAGAATGTGCACAGCTTCTCTTGATTCAGATGTCTCAGAGAAATAGAGCTGGGTGGCATTAGCATACCAGTGACCTCTTGCCCAAGTCTCCTAATGACTGCTCCCAACAGCTTCGTATAGATATTAAATAATATTAGCAACAAAATTGTGCCCTGTGGCACCCCAGTTATGAATCTGACTTGCTGACTTCCCTTACCTACATTGTTCTAACATGCCAGAAGTGGTTTCCTTGGAGACTTGCTGTAGGTATGACCTGGTGTGAGATTTACATCCTCTCTCCTGGAATTTCAAGGGCCAGCAAGAGTTAATGAGATGCCACAAATACTTCCCATGGATCGAACACCTGACAAAAATCTTATATTGGGATGCTCTGATTAAAAAAAAAAAAAAAATCAATCCAAGCTATGCTAGATCTGATGTAACCAATACTTGCTATATCTCGTCACCTATTGGTAGGGGTTGGTACCGTTCCCCCACCCTGATTGGGTGTGGGGGAGATACATTACATTTTTTTCACATGCCTGTTTCAGGGAAATCAACCCTGAGTGCTCATTGGAAGGACAGATACTGAAGCTGAAGCTCAAATATTTTGGCCACCTAATGCGAAGAGAAAACTCTCTGGAAAAGACCCTGATGCTGGGAAAGACTGAAGGCAAAAGGAGAAGGGGACGGCAGAGGATGAGATGGCTAGATAGCATCACCGATGCAATGAATATGAACTTGAGCACACTCCGGGAGAGAGCACAGGACAGGAAGGCCTGGCGTGCTATGGTCCATGGGGTCACGAAGAGTCGGACATGACTGAACAACAACAACAACAACAACAGGTTCCCATACTGGGCAACACTCGTATGGTTTAATGTTCAAGCAGCTATCACACTGTATAAATCCTGTACTATTTTCTCAATCAGAAAAGAATGAAGAAGGTTATGGATGTTCCTTCACTTCTTCAAAGCAATACAGTTAAGGTATCGAAAGACTTCCTAATGACAAAAGGTTCTTGACTTACCATTTTTTGTGTGCAAAGAAATTGTTAAGTGCTTAATATGATTTGCATATGTAACTTTCGTTGCATTTTCCCCTTAAAGTGTTGGGTCTTGAACAATGTGAGCAAAGTGCTGCTTCTCTTACCCCTTTGTGAGTCAGAGCATAGAAATAGCTTAGTTGACAGCCTAACAAAGCCCTTAGTCCCTTATTACCTTGCATATATTAGTTGTCACCCTTTAAAAAGAGCAGCTTTCAATTATTCACTCTTTAACACCTTACAATACTTGGTCAGAACATTTCATATTACAGACTCATAGATCTGTCTGGCTATATTATTAGTTTTGAGTTGGATACAAAATTAAATACGGAAAATAACTGAACCCATTTCTCTTGGTGTAGGAAGAAAACACTAACTTTTAACAGCACTGCCTGCAAATGGAGATGGAGTATCAACAGAGTGGGCCAATGTTATACCACATCGTACTAATCTAATACTTTGAGGGCACAATCCTATGGACTGCATCCTCACTACTCAGAAGCCGCAAAGGGCGGGAGGAGTGGTGGAGATCTTCACCTCCCTGTCTTCTGATCTCCTGTATTTTCACTAGATGGGCTTTTCAGCACATCGAGCAAGGCCACTTCAGAGTAGGAGGGAAGGAGGCTGGGGAGGCTCAGGATAACTCATATCCTACCTCTCCGGTCTCCTCCCCTCCCTGCCCACCAGAACGCCCCCTTATCTCCTCATCCAAGGTCACTTTTCAGGCCTCAGAGAAGTGGCCAATGTGGTTTTTCCATGATGGCTGTGGGCTGCGAGGAGGAGGGGTCTGCGGTCAGATCTCTGACTCCTCCTTGCGAGGTCAGAGCACTGTCTCCAACTTTGGAGGGGGCTCCGAGCCATCCAATGGGCCCTGGGACACTCACCCAGGGTCCACAGGATTGCACTCTGAGGCTCTAAAAGTATATACAAAATATATATCTGCAATAATTACATATAGCAACCCTGCAAAAGATTTCTAGAAATCTATTATTATTATTATTATTATTATTATTATTATTATTATTATTATTAACAATAATATTAAAGTTAGGACTTTGGACAGTTAGCCAAAGTGATCCGCAGCTCTTTTATAGGATTATAGCTATTGTAGGGATATACAAAAGTTACTTACCTTTTCAAAGGGTGACATTCGCGGTGGAGGGGAGGCTCTCCATCCCTCCCCCCGAAATTCTCTCTGGCCAGCTCCACTCCACGGAGATTCCGCAGAACCACTGGCCAGGGCCGCCCGCAGCCGGACATCCAGTCGCTGGGCAGCCTGCAGGGATGCAAATGGCAGCTGCCGTAGCCGCCACCATTTGCATCCCTGTATTTTGCCATGATAGGCTACGTAAATATTTACGTAGCCTATCACGGCAAAAAAAAAAACAGCGGACGCAAATGGCGGCGGCTATGGCGGCCGCCATTTGTGTTCCCTTTTTTTTTGCCATGATAGGTTACGTAAATATTTACATAGCCTATTACAGCAAAAACAAAAAAGGGAATGCAAATGGCGGTGGCTACAGCGGCCGCCATTTGCATTCCCTTTTTTTTTGGCCGTGATAGCCTACGTATTTACATAGGCTGTTACGGCAAAAGAGAGGGGCGCAAATGGCGTAGTGGCCACCATTTGCGTTCCCTTTTTTGGGGGGCTGTAATAGGCTACGTAAATATTTACGTAGCCTATCATGGCTATAGTGATGAAGTGAATGGCAGCCGCAGCCACCATTTGCAAGTCAGTGCCAACGGCAGCAGGTAGGTGTCCCGTTTCGCGTGCCTTTCGCAGGGCGGGGGGGCTTTGTTCTGCCATGGATTTTGGGGGGCTGAATGCACTGGCATTCGGCCTCACTGAGATCCATGGCGGAATTCTCTGACATCCCTAAGCTATTGTGTAATCCTTCTTCAGTTCCTTTTTTAATGCCAACAGTGCCATGGCTAAGACTGTGACCTCTGATCGAGGAGGTCCTTGGTTCTGTCTCATCTCAGCAATGAACTCAAATGGGCAGCATTAGACAGCCTCCCTCCCCCAAGCCCTCATCTGCAATGGAGGACAATACTACTGCTGGGCTGAAGGAAAGATTCCTGAGGTAATGTATGTGAAGTGTGTTAACTTGAAATGTTCTCCCTATATATGCTCAGTCATGTTATATCCTGTATACACATAGTGGAGGGAATGGGATAACATACCCTTCTACATGGCTCGGATGAAAATAGAGAAATTCCTATGCATGGATGGGTGGGGCCTGAGCGGAGCGTGGCATTGCGACAGCATCGCCTGATGAAGAATGGATGAGCCATCATGATCCAGACTCAAATGTGCCAAAAAGCGTAAGGGGGAACGAAACATATGTACAAGCAGATGGTTCCAAATGGGAAAAACGCAGCACAGCAAGTTATGGACCACACTATAAGTCAAATGCTAGCGAGAAAACAATGCTAGCGAGAAAAGGAGTCCAAGATGGGTGGGAACTTTTAAAAAAGGAAATTCTCAAGGCACAATCACAAACAATTCCAACAAGAAGAAAAGGTGGAAGACAACAGAAGAAGCCAATGTGGCTTCACAAAAAGCTTAGGGATGACCTGAAAACAAAAAAGGACACATATAGGAAGTGGAAAGAAGGCCAAGTAACAAAGGAAGAGTACAGGCAGGTAGCACAGAATTGCAGGGATGGCGTCAGGAAGGCTAAAGCGGAGAACGAGGTGAGGTTAGCGAGGGATGCTAAAAACAACAAAAAGGCTTTCTTCAGCTACGTGCATAGTAAAAGGCAGAGGAAAGAAATGGTTGTTCAGCTATTAAATAAGGATGGCAAAATGATAACAGATGACAAAGAAAAGGCAGAGGTGCTCAATTCCTACTTTGGCTCAGTCTTCTCCCAAAAGAGGGTCTATGACCCCCCTGGCAAAGGCGAAGTACAGGCTGAAGGGGCAGGATTGCAGCTTGAGATCGACAGGCATATGGTCAAGGAACACCTCATTACTTTGAATGAGTTCAAATCTCCAGGGCCAGATGAACTGCATCCTAGAGTAATAAAGGAACTGGCAGAAGAACTCTCAGAACCGCTGTCTATTCTCTTTGAGAAATCATGGAGGACCGGGGAAGTGCCAGATGACTGGAGGAGGGCTAACGTTGTCCCTATCTTCAAAAAGGGTAAAAAGGAGGAACCTGGGAACTACAGACCAGTCAGTCTGACATCAATCCCTGGGAAAATTCTGGAGCAGATCATAAAGCAATCCATCTGGAAGCACCTTGACAACAATGCCGTGATTACTCGAAGCCAACATGGATTTGTCAAAAACAAGTCCTGCCAGACAAATCTGATCTCATTTTTTGATCAAGTCACCTCCCTTGTAGACCGTGGGAATGCTGTAGACATCATATACCTCGACTTCAGCAAAGCTTTCGACAAAGTGCCCCATGATATCCTGATGAGCAAACTTGCTCGAAGTGGGCTAGATGAAACAACGATCATGTGGATCCACAGTTGGCTACAGGATCGGACTCAAAGAGTGCTTATCAATGGGACCTTCTCAAGCTGGGGAGAGGTAACGAGTGGGGTACCGCAGGGCTCAGTCCTGGGCCCAGTGCTCTTCAACATTTTTATGAATGACTTGGAGGAGGAGGTGCAGGGAATGCTGATCAAATTTGCAGATGACACAAAATTGGGAGGGATAGCTAATACTTTGGAAGACAGAAACAAAATTCAAAGTGATCTGGATAGACTGGAGTGCTGGGCAGAAAACAACAGAATGGCATTTAATAGGGACAAATGCCAAGTTCTGCACCTAGGAAAAAGAAACCAAATGCACAGTTACAAGATGGGGGATACGTGGCTCAACCACACTACGAGCGAGAAGGATCTTGGAATTGTCGTCGATCACAAGCTGAATATGAGCCAACAATGTGATGTGGCTGCAAAAAAGGCAAATGCTATTTTGGGCTGCATTCATAGAAGCATCGCTTCCAAATCCCGGGAAGTACTAGTTCCCCTCTACTCAGCACTGGTTAGGCCTCATCTGGAGTACTGTGTCCAGTTCTGGGCACCACACTTTAAGAAGGATGCAGACAAGCTGGAGAGGGTTCAAAGGAGGGCAACAAAGATGATCAGGGGACTGGAAACAAAGCCCTATGAAGAGAGACTGAAAGAACTGGGCATGTTTAGCCTTGAGAAGAGAAGACTGAGGGGAGATATGATAGCACTCTTCAAGTACTTGAAAGGTTGTCACAGAGAAGAAGGCCAGGATCTCTTCTTGATCATCCCAGAGTGCAGGACACGGAATAATGGGCTCAAGTTACAGGAAGCCAGATTCCGGTTGAACATCAGGAAAAACTTCCTGAGTGTCAGAGCAATACGGCAATGGAACCAATTACCTGGGGAGGTGGTGGGCTCTCCCACACTGGAGGCCTTTAAGACGAGGCTGGACAGCCATTTGTCAGGGATGCTCTGACTTGGATTCCTGCATTGAGCAGGGGGTTGGACTCGATGGCCTTGTAGGCCCCTTCCAACCCTACTATTCTATGATTCTATGATTCTATGAAATAGTTATGCAGTGTATGCCTGAGCACGCATGCACATACACACATACCACACTATCTAGAAGACATTGGCCCCATTTTACCAAAGAGAAACACTGAACAGCCAGAGAAAAAGCCAGAAGAGGCTGGACTGCATGGATGTAGGAGGCACTGCTCCTTTGCCCTGGCCCCTACCATCCAGATGGGCTGTGTGTTCTCTTCTCTCCATGCCCCTCCAATTGCAGGACTAAAGAGAACATTCTGAGTGTGCGTGGTGGGCACACATGTTCAGAATGTTCCCCTATAAGCCTAATACACGCAGGCGGTGAGGCAGAGCACCGGAGGGGACCACTCTGTCTCTCTCCTAATTATGCTCCCGATCCAGCTCCAAGGAACCAATCAGGGCTCAATTTTTTTCATGAAAAGGGGGCACTGATAATAGGTATACATGACCCCACCTAAAAAAGAAAAGAAAAACCATGCACCTGTGCACAGAACAGATCTGAACAGCCTGCCTGTCCAGCACTGAGCTGGAAACCCCCCTCTGATCAGTGATCAGAGCCCTCACCACTGAGCAGCTGTAACACTCTTCACACACACTTTGAATTAAAAGGAATGCCATTTGCACCACTGTTTTTCTTCATTTAAAAAAGGGTCTGGTTACATGTGTACTGATGCCATGGATTTCTTCACATTGAACTTTTATCCTGTGATTGAGATTGCTCCTTCACAGAAGTTGGTGAGCTCTTCACATGATGCCGTGATCATCCAAGATGTCTCCTGCACTACGTGCCCTTTGTACTGTTTTTAAATAAATTGCAGATAATGAGCTATCAAATTACCCCATTGTGTTCCGCTTGAGTGGAAAAGCAGCAAGAAGAGGAGTGAGATCAATGAAAGATAATGGAAGACTCAAATACGGGGAGAAGGAGGGGGAAGGGAAAGGAAGCACATGAAAAAGGGCGTCGTTGTGATCCTGCATTTAAAACAGAAGCAGAAAGTCCCGTTTTAAATGCAGGATTTTAGGCTGGTGTAGAGATGTGCCGTGAATGGAACAGGGGAAGTACATAGCTTCCAAAGAATAAAATTGGGGCGGTGGAGAGAGAACAAATTAAATAAAAGATTAAGAAATTTATTTATTAATGTATTTATTTATTTCTATGACCCCCAATAGCCGAAGCTCTCTGGGCAGTTCACAAGCACTGCAAATGAAGCATTGCAAAATGAATCCATCCCTATGCTGGTTTACCTGTCCAAAATATCTACACAGATGCCAGAGAAAAATTCATAGTTCCCATACTTTTAAAGAAAGGCTCAAAAAAATTTTTACTTTGGGCATAGTTGCCATAGTTGTCACTGACTAAATTCTTCCTCT
Source organism: Heloderma suspectum (assembly GCF_057233095.1). NCBI lineage: Eukaryota > Metazoa > Chordata > Lepidosauria > Squamata > Helodermatidae > Heloderma > Heloderma suspectum. The sequence continues at coordinate 266,244,469 of NC_139459.1, read as the reverse complement.
CTGTGCTGCAACTGAACCAGCCTCCTTTGGTTGTCATGCAACCCTTCTGCAAAGCTCCTGGTGGGTCCCGAACCCCATGCCATTTTGTTATAATCCCTGAAATAAGAAGGTAAGAATTGCCTTGTTGTATCAGCCCAACATCCATCCAGGAAGGCCAGCAGTCTGTTCTCAACTGCAGCCAGCCAGAACCTATTCTCATCCATGTGGGAACAAATGATACCGCCAAGCGGAGCTGCAAAGAAATCACATCAGACTTTGAAGCTTTGGGAAGGAAACTCAAGAACTTTGGGGCCCAGATAGTTTTCTCATCCATCTTTCCAGTGGTTAGAAGAGGGATAGAAAGGGAACGAAAAATACTCTGGGTGAATGACTGGCTACGAAGGTGGTGCCGACGAGAGAGATTTGGATTCTGGGACCACGGGCTATACTTCCTGGAAGATGGGCTGTTGGGAAGGGACGGGTTGCACCTCACAAAGGATGGGAAGAATGTGTTTGGCCACAGCATGAAGAACTTCATCAGGAGGGCTTTAAAATGAATCCTATGGGGAAGGGAGATGCAAAGTTGGGGGTAACAATGGACATAGGCGCATGCACTGCAACAGAGAGAACAGCTCTGATAGCACCCAATAATAGTCTTCAGACACATGTAGGAAGAAAGCCAGACTATAAAGCACATGGTCTTCGATGTCTATATACTAATGCCCAGAGTATGGGAAACAAACAGAACAAACTTGAACTCTTAATACAGGAGGGAAATTATGACCTGATAGGTATAACTGAGACTTGGTGGGATGACTCTCATGACTGGAATACAGCAATTGAAGGATATAACTTGTTCAAAAAGAACAGGAGGGACAGAAAGGGAGGTGGGGTTGCACGGTATGTGAAAAATACATATCCCTGCACAGAAATACAGGAGGATCAGCTTGGTAGCCCCATTGAGAGCATCTGGATCAAAATAAATGGAGCAAAGAATAAAAGGAACCTGGTGATCGGAGTCTACTACCGGCCACCCAATCAAGGTGAAGACGAGGATGAAACTTTTGAAAAGCAAATAGCCAATGTTTTAAGGAAGCATGATGTAGTAGTAATGGGGGACTTCAATTTCCCCGATATTTGTTGGGAGACAAATTCTGCAGAACATGGCCCCTCCAGGAAATTCCTGACTTGTGTGGCGGATAACTTCCTCCTACAGAAAGTAGAGGAAGGAAGTAGAGGATCGGCTATCCTTGACTTGATCCTATCCAATAGAGATGACTTAGTGGATAAAGTAGCAGTTACAGGAACTCTGGGGGAAAGCGACCATGTTGTACTTGAGTTCTTGGTTCTAAGGGATGCAAAAGCCGAGTGTAATCAAATGTGTACCCTGGATTTTAGGAAAGCTGATTTTAATAAACTCAGAACAATGATCAGTAAGGTCCCATGGCAAGCGACGCTAATGAGAAAAGGAGTCCAAGATGCATGGGAGCTTTTAAAAAAGGAAATTCTCAAGGCACAATTACAAACAATTCCAACAAGAAGAAAAGGTGGAAGACAACAGAAGAAGCCAATGTGGCTTCACAAAAAGCTTGGGGATGACCTGAAAACAAAAAAGGACACATATAGGAAGTGGAAAGAAGGAATGAGTTCAAATCTCCAGGGCCAGATGAACTGCACCCTAGAATAATTAGGTTGGAATTGTTTGTAATTCCAACCTAAGGGACACATATAGAAGGTGGAAAGAAGGCCAAGTAACAAAGGAAGAGTACAGGCAGGTAGCACAGAATTGCAGGGATGGTGTCAGGAAGGCTAAAGCTGAGAATGAGCTGAGGTTAGCAAGGGATGCTAAAAGCAACAAAAAGGCTTTCTTCAGCTACGTGCATAGTAAAAGGCAGAGGAAAGAAATGGTTGTTCAGCTATTAAATAAGGATGGCAAAACGATAACAGATGACAAAGAAAAGGCAGAGGTGCTCAATTCCTACTTTGGCTCAGTCTTCTCCCAAAACAGGGTCTATGACCCCCCCTGGCAAAGGCAAAGTACAGGCTGAAGGGGCAGGATTGCAGCTTGAGATTGATAGTCATATGGTCAAGGAACACCTAATTCCTTTGAATGAGTTCAAATCTCCAGGGCCAGATGAACTGCACCCTAGAATAATAAAGGAACTGGCAGGAGAACTCTGAGAACCGCTGTCTATTCTCTTTGAGAAATCATGGAGGACGGGGGAAGTGCCAGATGACTGGAGGAGGGCTAATGTTGTCCCTATCTTCAAAAAGGGTAAAAAGGAGGAACCTGGGAAGTACAGAGCAGTCAGTCTGACATCAATCCCTGGGAAAATTCTGGAGCAGATGATAAAGCAATCCATCTGGAAGCACCTTGAAAACAATGCAGTGATTACTGGAAGCCAACATGGATTTGTCAAAAACAAGTCCTGCCAGATTAACCTGATCTCATTTTTTGATCAAGTAACCTCCCTTGTGGACCGTGGAATGCTGTAGACATCATATATCTCGATTTCAGCAAAGCTTTTGACAAAGTGCCCCGTGATATCCTGATGAGCAAACTAGCTCAAAGTGGGCTAGATGAAACAACGATCCGGTGGATCCACAGTTGGCTACAGAATCGGACTCAAAGAGTACTTATCAATGGGACCTTCTCAAACTGGGGAGAGGTAATGAGAGGTGAACCACAGGGCTCAGTCCTGGGCCCAGTGCTCTTCAACATTTTTATGAATGACTTGGAGGAGGAGGTGCAGGGAATGCTGATAAAATTTGCAGATGACACCAAATTTTGATGTCAGTGTAGTGTAGTGGTGAGAGTGACAGACTGGGAGCCGGGAGATCCGGGTTCTAGTCCCCACTTGGCCATGGAAGCTCACTGGGTGACTTTGGGCCAGTCACAGACTCTCAACCCAACCTACCTCACAGGGTTGTTGTTGTGAGGATACAATGGTGAGGAGGAGGATAATGTAAGCCGCCTTGAGTTCCTTGCGAGAGGGAGAAAGGCGGGGTATAAATGCAATAAATAAATAAATAAATAAATAGGGCGGGATAGCTAATACTTTGGAAGACAGAAACAAAATTAAAGTGATCTGGGTAGACTGGAGCCCAGGGCAGAAAACAACAGAATGACATTTAAAAGGGATAAATGCCAAGTTCTGCACCTAGGAAAAAGAAACCAAATGCACAGTTACAAGATGGGGGATACGTGGCTCAACAACACGACAAGTGAGAAGGATCTTGGAATTGTTGTCGATCACAAGCTGAATATGAGCCAACAGTGTGATGTGGCTGCAAAAAAGGCAAATGCTCTTTTGGGCTGCATGAATAGAAGAATAGCTTCCAAATCCTGGGAAGTACTAGTTCCCCTCTACTCAGCACTGGTTAGGCCTCATCTGGAGTACTGTGTCCAGATGCAGACAAACTGAAGAGGGTTCAGAGGAGGGCAACAAAGATGATCAGGGGACTGGAAACAAAGCCCTATGAAGAGAGACTGAAGGAACTGGGCAAGTTTGGCCTTGAGAAGAGAAGACTGAGGGGAGATATGATAGCACTCTTCAAGTACTTGAAAGGTTGTCACAGAGAGGAAGGCCAGGATCTCTTCTCGCTCATCCCAGAGTGCAGGACACGGAATAATGGGCTCAAGTGACAGGAAGCCAGATTCCGGCTGAACATCAGGAAAAACTTCCTGACTGTTAGAGCAATACGACAATGGAACCAATGACCTAGGGAGGTGGTGGGCTCTCCCACACTGGAGGCCTTCAAGACGAGGCTGGACAGCCATCTGTCAGGGATGCTCTGACTTGGATTCCTGCATTGAGCAGGGGATTGGACTCGATGGCCTTGTAGGCCCCTTCCAACCCTACTATTCTATGATTCTACTATTCTATGATTCTGTGCTTCTATTGCCTGTGCAAATAAGTCCAAATATTTCACTTATCTACCCATGCTGCATTGTATTTCTGAAGCCCAAAATTTGGCTTTTAGAAATGCTACCTTTCTGCTTCAATAGATGCTGATTGCTCTTGACGAGCGGAGAGGAACTCAGTGGGAGACGTTACTGAGAAATGTCTCTGCCAGATAATATGACGGTGATGCAGCGGGAATTATTTTATGTTGCAGGTAGCATGTAAGATGAGAGCATTTCAGACTGGCACATGCACCTGTGAGCACATGAGCCCTGAGAAATTGCAAGAGGAGTTCTGACCTGCAGGGTCAGTCCTAGATAGTGGTGCACTGTAGGTGGCATGTGTAGGCATGCACTGGGTTACACCAGAAGACAGGGCGAGGAGTATAGGAGTGTGGAAGCTCACCATGCTCCTATACTTCTCGCCCTGTCATCTGGTGTAACCCCCTACAAGCCAGAGCCAGAAGCACCGTAGGCAGAGCAATAGACAAGTAACTTCAATATTATGAGTGTAAAGCAGAGAGTTGGGGGCGGGGGTCTGACCTATAGAACAACTCAAAAGCACTCTCTTGAACCCACATTTTTCTGCTACAGCAGTGACCGATTGTATGGAAAAGGCAGACTGAAGCAAAGTTAAAATGGGAAAAAGAAAATCCATTAAAAAAATTAAAAATAGTTTTTAAATAAATTAGCAAGGGATAGGGGGCTCCAGGGACCCTCCCCATGATCACTCCCTCCCGCACCTGCAGTAAGCCCAGTTTTAAAATGTAAATTATAGGAAAAGATGAAAATATAGGAAAGGGGGGATAGCAAGGGGTTGGATACCCTCCATGATTGCTCTGGCATACCCAGACCACCAGATTAAAAAATAAACAGAAAGAAGTTAGAAAAAGCGGGGAGAGATTGCAAGGGGTTAGAGACTATCAGGACAACCCACACACACCCATGATTACTACCACACATACACACACACCAGGCTGCCAGTTTAAAAAAAGAAAAATGTTTAGAAATTACCTACCTGCTTACTGCTGGCTGCACCCTCCATGGGGTGGCTAAAACAGCCTTGTCTGCCTCCAGTGCGTCATGACCCTGGGCTCTGATCCAAACTAGGGTGCTCAGTATAGGATTCCTGTAGACTTAAGGCCTGCCATAATCTTGCGGGGACCCAGTCAGGACAAAACTTGGGGAATCACTGGCTTAAGTGTATATAGAGATGGAATCCTGAACATGCCTAGTAGAGCCTAGGGCTGTGGGGCAGGTAAGGAAGCCACCCAGTAGAAGAGAAAGAGAGAGAGAGAGAGAGAGAGAGAGAGAGCCCTGCATGTTTCAGCGAGCGGAAGAAACTCTGAGCTGCAGGCTATGGCACAACGACAAAGGTGACATGCTGCTAGTGGGGGAGCCTGGCAGATGGGAGACTGGGTCCACTCACCCCCCGCTTAATAAGAAATAGCCCCTGGTTTCAAAAAGTAGCATTCGGGGATTCTTCCTCAACCCCATAGCATTTGAGCTGTGGGGTTTCACATGGTTCCATCTTATCCCTCGTTTTCTTTAACATATATATCAGGGGTGGGCAACTTGTGGCCTTCTGTTCCAGATGTTGTTGGACTGCAACTCCTATCATCCCTCACCATTGGCTATGCTACCTAGGGCTGATGGGAGTTGCAGTCCACCAACATCTGGAGGGCCACAAGTTGCCCACCCATCCCTGACCTATATGAAGCCGCAGGGTGAGGTTATCCAAGGGTTTGCAGTGCCTTCTCCAATCTGCCTGGTCACCAAGGTCATCAGATGAGGCACTCCTGGTGGTTCCACATGGACCTACAGCCCAGTTGGAATCCACCCAGTACCCACTCTCTGTGGAACTCCCCACCTCTGGATGTCAGGCAGGTGAACAGACAACCTCTGGATGTCAGGCAGGCCCCAACATTGTTTTGTTTCCGGTGCCTGCTGATGGCATTCTTATTTCAAGAAGCCTTCCCCAATTGACCAGCCACAGCTTTATTAGTATGCTTTTTTTGTTTGGATGAGGGCCAAAAAACTTAAACTGAATCCTCGCAAAATGGAGGCACTGTGGGGAGGTGGTTCTTGGGTCCGGAAGCTGGTGTTCAACCTGTTCTGAATGGGGTTCCATTCCCCACAAAAGCAAAGGTGTATGGTGTGGGTGTGGTCCTTGATCCGACATGAGCCCCACGTGGCTTTGGTGGCACAGGGTACCTTTTACCACCTTTGGCTGGTTCACAAACTCTGGCAGTTCCTGGCCAGTTGAATTAGTGTAAAGCATTATATATGGAGCTGCCCCTGAATACCATTTGAAAGTTTCAATTAGTACAGAATTTGGCTGCTTGGGATCTGACTGGTTTAGTTGGTGCCATATTACATCAGTTCTGAAAGAATTACAGTTGGCTGCCTATCCACTTCCATTCAAGGTACTGATGCTTACTTTTAAAGTCTTAAACAGCTTGAGACCCAAATACTTGAAGGAGCGCCTCCTACCATAACAACCTGCCTGAGCATTAAGCTCTTCAGATGGGGCCATTCCCCAGGTGCCATCAGTATGTACAAAGGAGAGGGCCTTCTTGGTGGTGGCACTCAGCTTTAGGACACACTTCCTAAGGCAGTTGAACTGGTGCTGACACTGCAATCTTTTCAGTGCCAGGTCATGACATTTTTTTGCTGAAGCATTTTAACTGATTGTATTGCTTCTGCTTGTGGTATTGTTTTATTGTTCCTTGCAACTCAGTTTTATTATTTGGATGCTGGTTATTTTATTGTCTTTATGATATTCTGTTTGAACTTTTGAACTTTTTATGTACACTACACTGGAATCCATTTGGATGAAAGTTGGTTTAGAATTTAAAAAACAAACAAACCAATAAACGATAAATCCAAGCTATCTCAGTCCATAAACACTGCAAGCAAACCAATTAAATATCTTAAATATATATTATTTGCAGAAGTGATCTTAAAATGCAACTGCAACATTGGAGTAACAGGCACAACCCTTAAAGCATATCACTGGCTCACCATGCATATCATTTACGTGAACAGGTCTTATATTATCCAAACACTCTAAAATAGCCCTTAGAAGGGGTTTGTGGACAAAAGCACCCATCATTTGAAGTAAATACACTGCTGTTTAATTTCCCAACTTGCTTCTCAAGACTTTAAAAGAATCTATGTCCTTCGATAAATCCATTTAAAAGTTAGACTTGTAAATACGCCCATGTGTCTAGCCAGCTATTGTTTCTGAGAGGGCACTCAGTCAGTGGATTTAAACTCTTTTAATGTGCTGTAATTTATAATATTTCATTTTGATGTTTATATTTTATCTTGCTTTGGGAAACCACCTGGAAGCTTTATGGAAGGGTGGCATATACATCTGCTAAATAAAATAAATGTTGCCTTAAGCACAGATGACAAGTGAAAATGGTATTTCAGTTTCTGTCATTATTGAGATATTGTTTTGGTTATAAAAAAAAAATACCGGATGTTTTGGGAAAGTATGGTATAGTGCACTACCGATGTAGTCTTGCCTTTCTTTTTGAATATCATGTGTCCAACAGACTACCAACAGCTGACAGACTTCATGGGTCAAGTGGTTACTGTCAATCCTCTAAACTTCCTCAGAGATGACCATCTGTTTCCAGCCACCTGCTTTTACCTCACCAGTTACTGTGGAACTGTGTATGATTTCACCTGCTAACAAGTTCATATTGTTAAACTGTTAAGCACGGCCAAAATAAAGCTGTTCTCATGACTGCCTTTAGCTGAAAAGTACCCAACAGGACATCCCTGTTCTTCTCAATCAGACATTAATTTCACTGATGAGAGATTGAAGGAGCGAATGGGCTCTTAGCAAAAGACCAGATGGCTTGAGGAGTTCAACTGACACTGGTCCAATATATTAGCATACAGATGCTGATTAACCACTCCAAATAATAGCATGACCCTCATGACACTATCTGAGTCAGATTTTCAGTATTTCAGCATCCTCCATTTTATTTTCTACCATGTTTGTGCAGAATTAACCGCTATATATGCTTGGAAATCTGCCTTAAGCTGTCTAATCCTATGCACACTTACGTGGGACTATTAGATCTATATCGGATTGCATTGTAAGCTTTGCTTGGTTAGATCCATGTAAACTGAATCATGCAGTGGAGTACTACTGCAGAAAAGAAAGAAGGGCATTAGAATTCCCCCACCACTAGCACATTTTCCTTGAGAGGGAAAGGGTGACAACGATTAGCTTTTGTACACATCCGGGCCCTGTCTACATGTCACCGCTTTCACCCTTCACCCCATTGCAACTACGCAGCATTTCAGCTTCAAATTAGCTTCTCTTGGGAAACACTCGCAATTTACTGTGCGCTTCCCTAACAGAATACGCCATGCCCTTTTTTTTTGCCATTATACTTCAATGAGCAGCTGTGCAGTGCCATGAGTGTGGGGGTGCGACACTTTAGTGGCTGTTTTGTATTTTAGGGGTTCTGTTGTGTCTTTCCGTCCCTCGTTACGTAAAGAGTAGGTGTTCTGTGTTCCTTCATTTCCATGCCAACTGTTTGGTAGTTCCCCAGCCTGAGACTCTCGCGATGGTTTGCACTCACAAGCGTGAGCATTACGTGCCTTGCCTACCCATCACTCCGAAATGTGGTCGGAGCGAAGTTGGTCCTCCCACAGGACCGCCCCGCTAGGGATGCACGAAAGTCACTTACCTGGTCTCGCAGCTTGCTTCGCGGTGGGGGGGAGGCGCTTCGCTGCTCCCCCCGATGTTCAGGCCGGGGGGGGGAGGCTTCCCTCCTCGCCCGGCCGAAATTCAGGCTGGGGGGGAGGCTTCCCGCCTTGCCCGGCCGAAATTCAGGCCGGGGAGAAGCGCCCCGTCTCCCCAGCCGCGAACTTCAAAAGAAAAAAAAAAAACGCCCCTGTGATAGGCTACGTAACGATTAACGTAGCCTATCATGGCTAGATCTGCAAAGTCAGCCGTGATAGGCTATGTTAATCGTCACGTAGCTTATCACGGGTGACTTTGAAAAAAAAAAAAAAAGTGCGTACGGAAATGGCAGCCCCCATAGGGAGCCGCCATTCGCGTTCCTTATTTGGTCCCTGTAGTCTACGTAAAGATTTACGTAGACTACGGCGAAAATAAGGGCAACGCTATCTCCCCCTGAAGTTTCGGGGAGAAATTCTCCCCCATCCCTACGCCCCGCACCCCCGGCCCTTGGGCACTGAGTCCAAAAGCAACCGTTGAGAAGATACGAAGCTGAAAAAAATGTGCAAAAGTGTGATTAAATAGATGAAAATGCCTCTCTGTGCCTCTGTAACTGCACAGCTGCAAAGGGACAAGGGGAGTAAAGGAGCATCACAGAGTGATGCAAGTACTACGTAGGCCTACAACACGCCCACCGCAAAATGCAGTGGGTTTGGTGAAGGGACAGACAGCTTGCAACTGCAGGGAAACCCGCAGCAAACGAAAAACATTGAAGCAAAACACCTCTTTGGAAATCCGCATTTTCTGGGAGAAAGCAATGGATGGCTGCGAAGTTGCTACTACGTCATCTGTCCTGAGGGACCTTGACTCGCAGCCGCCCCAGGGTAAAAGGCTCGTATAGATAGGGCCCCGATGAAGGCAGCACGACTACTATGTCATCCTGCTCCCTCCCTGATAGTTCACTGTCCACAGGTGAGGTGTTAGGACAAACTGCCCATGCTCAGAACACGTGCAATGTGAGTGAGAAAAACAGACTTGGAAAATCCCTTAACACATATTTAGGAGCTGTACCACTGCAAATGCAGGATACAGCACCTGGTCCTATGAAAGCAATCCCCTGATTGCTGCATGTCGAATTGAGCCAGGATCAACTTCTACATGCCATCTCAATGACTCAAACAAGAACTAGTTGTGTAGAGGTATGTGCAGGAAAACATGGTGCATAGTAAAATCACAGTAGGTGATTTTCAATGAACACTCAGCGGATGGTAGAGCAGCTAAAGCCACCCCAAAATAACTCCACTGTGATTTGAAATGGCTGCGTGAACAGCAGGCACTCTCTTCCACCTACCATTAGGAGATCTTTGGAACTACCAGATGAATGCACTGTTTTTAAAAATGTCTGTTAGCTGGTGGTGCTGAAGGACGTGCTGTGCTTTGATGAGTAAGTCTGCTTGGAATCCAAGTCCGCTTTACTTAAATAAGCTGTTTGGGAACACAAATTGTTTTTCTTGAGCATGATGACTTGAACACCAGAGGAGCTATTAAAGCTCCACCCACCCCCTGGTGAATAACAGGCAACATCTGTGCCATTGCTTTTCTGATCACCATATATGAACAAGCTCTGTAAGAAAAGGTTAGCCCAAAATGCTTTTCTTAACATAAACCAGCAAGGGCACAACGACATTATGATTTCCGAAGGGAAAATGCTGTCCTCCCTATAAAATTACAGTCTCCCTTATTCCCATGTAGGCAAATAGTGCTCTCAGGGTAAAAAGTATGATGTGAAATAAATGAATTTCAATGTATATTATGCCTGAAGACAAAGTGATGCTTCCCTTTATGTTGAGAGCATGGCGCAACTGACTCTACTTGCGATCCACATGGATCTGTGCGTCTTCCCCAGTGGGGCAAAGAGCAGCTTTGGGAAGTTTATTTAGACTGGGAAAGCAGCATAGGTGGCAAGGGTTTTTAAAAAGTCCTCCAGTACCACTGCTCTGATCAAAATTGGAGCCCCTCACCAGCAAGCTACTTTTAACTGAACATAGAAATGTTGGGAAGTCCAGTCACACAGATTTTCCATGTCTTGTGTAGTATAGAATAAACTTTTGTGGCCACAATTCAGATCAGAGTTAGGCATGCTTAAGCCTATCAATTTCAACTGGCTTAAGTGCACCCAGCAATGTGCAGAATTGTGGCCTAAAGGTCTGCTTGAGGAATACCCTGACGCAAATGGTTTGTGGATTGCAAACTCTGTCACTCATTTATCCCGTAACATATACAAATTTAAAACAAGAAATAGCTAAACTCTTTCTCCTATCCTTTGCCAAATCCTTTTTCATTACGATTAGGTCTAGGGAAGATTATCAGCCTGACAAGTGTATGCAGTATTGTTTCTGGCACTTAAAGAACCTCAAAATAGATACAGGATACCCTGAAAGGAGATAATATAGCTATATTAGTTCAAAGTGAATGATCCAAATTCTTTTCCTCAGTTGAAAGCCAGTTTCAGAAAGTCAGTATATGATACCCAAATTTGGCAAGAATGCTTTTTCCATAAAGCAGGGCATCAGTTTGCCCCCAAGCCCACATTGTTCATCACTGAGTCACAGACAAGATAATCCCATATAGATAAGGCACTGAAATAATTACAAATCTTGCCCAGGCAAAAAATGTATTTGCTTTGGCTTAAATTAGCAATACTAATAATACATGGCTAATCTCAGGGGAAGTTGTTGGCCATCTGTGACCCCTGTTTTGCAGAATTATTTCTTTCATTAACATATATTAGAAGAACTGATCTTGTCTCCTGATATGGTGTTTGTATTACCACAGGTCCTTTGTTAAAAACCCCAGGGCTATTTTTGTTGTTGTTGTTATCGCTATATCCAGCCTCATGTGCTATAAGACATAAGCTATCTGACATTGTTTGTTTAGAAGGAAAAGGAGGAAGTATCTAATTTGTAATGCAAACATTTGGAGATTGATTCAGCTCAGAACTTAGATCAAAGTAGATTCCAGACATTCAATAAATGCCCTACCCCCACATCCGGCTTGCCTGGCTGGGGGGGGGGGGGGCTTGCGGGCATGTGGGGACGAAGACGACACAGGCTGCCATTGGGCAGCCCTTCATACCACTCGAGAGGGGGAGGGGCAGGAGGGGTTTTGTCCTCATTCCGCACCCCTCCCAGGCTGTTTCCCGCTGGCACGGCTCCCTCCAACCTTCCCTTAAGCAATGTGGGCGCCAACCGGTTGCCCTTTTGAGGACCAAATAGGAATTTTTGGCTAACAATCCGATTGGCTGGGACTGCATACCTTTTCGCCTACTTCACATTGTTAATCGGGTTGAGGCGTGTCGTGTAGGTAATTCTGGTCAAATTATTCCTCAGGTCAGGTCGCATTTCAGTTATCGGCTAGGATGGGCAAAGGAGAACAAGCTTAGGGATGGTGAGCATTCAGAGGCACCTTATGGTGACAGGTGATGCCTGAGGCCTCCCAAATGGGATTTGTGGCTCGGCGGGGGCATACGGGCTGCCTGGGAGACCAACTCACCTCACTCACCCAGGAGCTTGGCGGCCCAGGAGGGGGTGACAGGGGAAGGTCTACCTCCCCCATGAGGGGCAGTCCGGAGGGGCAGTGATACTGACACGTCGCCCCTCAGGCTGGGAATGTTTTCGCCCACGAAGGTGCCAGCTAGCCGCTGGTACAGTCAGGGCCCATCCTAGGTTTTCCCCTTTGCAGATAATTAAATAAATGTGGCCCAATTTCAATCCAAGCTTTGTTGTCCATCTCTTCATTTCCCCGTCTCTGCTCACAATAATGAATCAAACCTAATTTCACCTCTATTTTATGCGTTCCCCTACTCCTAGCACAATTTATAACACAATTTATAAACTGCAGTTCAAGAATAACCACTGCAATGCTACCAAATTGTTGGCAGCGGGGTTGCAGAGGCGGGCGAAGAGTCCACTTCCAGATCTGAGGCTGATCGGTTCTGTACGAAGACAAAAAGTTGTTGTTAAATGTTTTTAGAATATGCCATCAGCCTGTCAGAAGAATTATTTTACATATTGGAATAATATGACAAAATATTAGCTTCAGAAACCTCCAACAATGAATCCCTCTGAGTATGAAAAATTGCAGTCTTGAAGAATCATTAGATACAAAAGATATGATAAATAAAACTATATACTATACAAAAACTATACATGAAAGAAAATGATGTACATACAAAGGATGTTTCGGTAAAACATTGCTCTTGGTTAAATAAAAATAAAAATCAGAAGCCAGTAGAGGAACTGTGCTAATTCACTTACAAGGTAGGAGCAAAGAGAGACGGCATTCTGGCTGTTTATAACTAGGATGGAAGAGGAGAGCCAAAATGGTGCCATGGGAGCTGTGGTGAGCTGTGGTGTAGTGGCTAAGGTGTCAGTTTTGGCTGCAAGAAACCTAGGCTCAATTCCTGCTAACATATGAAGCTCACTGGTTTGCCTTGAATAAAAACACTAACCTGGTTCACACGTAATAACTACCCATGAGTTGTTTAAATCTTGGGTAGTTGGGACTGCACAAGTAGTTGGGACTGCACTGCTCACTGTTTCCATTTTGATAAACAACCCAGAAATGTGCGCGTTTCTGGGTTGTGCTCCATGACATATGAACCCAGCATTCTGGGTTGTTGAGGGAAAAACAACCCAGAGTCTTAATCCAACAACAAACCATGGGTTAAAACTCTGGGTTGTTTCTCCTTCCACAACCCAGCATGCTGATTTTGGATCACAATGTGGAAACAAGCGGTGAGTGGTCAGGAGGCAGAATATTCACTCGCTCCCGCACAGTTAACGAACAACTCATGATTTAAATAACCCATAGGTAGTCGTTACGTGCAAACGGAGTCACTGTCTCTCAACCTAACCTACTTCACAAAGTTGTTATGAGGTTAAAACACCGCTCTGAGTTTCTCAGAGGAAAGTTAGGATACAAACATAATAAATATCAACAGCTGAATATTCCCCATTCCTGTGCTTAGTCCTTAGTTAAATTAAATAATGGAGGTTTGTTTTTAAAATGTGAAGACCAACAGTACTCCCCCACACAAACACATATCTCTTTCTGCATACATGGTGTTTCAAAACATGTGAGAGGACAGGTCCTGCGTGTCCTGAGCAGCCCAGACCCAAGGGAGGCAGAGGAGGTAGAGGAAGGAATGGCTCAGTTACATATCCATTCATCGCACTGTCGCCATATTTTTTGTACATCCAGCTGCTTTGTATATAATGTCAAAGAACAAGGCCTTTGGCTAGCTCGCTGGAAACTGGTTTGGTTCCCTGTCCATAACAGCTGAGAGAATGCTCTGATCCATTATGGATGTGGATGAGCACACTGCTTTATTTTGACAAGCATTAGTGAGTATTAAATTGCTTTGTGAAATGTTTATGCATGAAACAGAATAGTTTCCACTTCTTTAAGCCCCCTTTAAAAAAAACAATAGTCCTCTGTGAGTTTGAGGAAAATGCACAGCCATGTAAATGGAACGTGGCATACAGAGCACTTGTGCTTGCTGCTTCTGATCTGAGATTAACCTGATTCACATCAAAAACAAATGCAGCGTCCCCCATTCAATTTGATGCAACCAGAATTTAGCCCTTAGCTAAGAGGAAAACGAATAATTATGAGACGGGAGTTTTGGTGTTGCTCATTTCTTTTTGCTGCTTTAACAACAACAAAAACACCACCCCACGCTATCCATGCTCTTATTTCAATGCAGACTTACCACATATTGTACTCGGATTTGCCTGCCTTCATTGTCCCCCAAAATATGAGCATTCCAGGAACCAGAATAGAACTGACCAGTTTGAGCCAGCTTTTTAAAAGCGTGAATTGCGTAGCACGTACTTTGGCCCTTGGATTAAATCGTTCACAGCAGCCCTGTTCACATGATCAATGTATGTATACTGAATGTGTGGAAAGACGAGGGAACAGGATCGTGGCAGCAGGCCCATCACTGACCTAAATAAGTTTAGTAGACTATAACAGGTCCTATATGCGTGCAACCTTGTCTGCATGATCAGGAGCCCTGTTTCTTAGAGGGCCCCAGATCACGCGCCTGCAGCGTAGGCATGTACGAACTGTATACACATAGAGCGTGTTCACATAGTCTACTGAACATACGTAGGCCACTAACAGGGCCTGCAGTTGCTAGGCCTGCTCCCTCCTGCCCCATCCAATTGGTCACATGCATTGCTGGTTCAAGGTTTTGGAAGGGCCTTGGGCAAGACAGCCTCTGTGGGCCCCGCTCCCTCAGGGAGTTTACCTTCTCATCACCATTGTCATCAGCTGATATTGCTCCTCATCCTCTTTCTCACCATTGCTACCACTTTCTCGTCTGACAGGCAGACAGCCAGTGAGCAAGCAGGCCATGGCATCTACTGCTCCTGCTTCTCACCACCACTGTTGTCTGAGCCAAAGTGAGAGGCAGGTGAACGAGGAGGAGCAACTCCATGGGAACTCTTGTCAGTGGGCCCCCACTGGAGAGTGGGCTCTCGGCAAGTGCCCGATCATGCCTAACCTTGACACTGGCCTTGGTCATGTGACTGGAGCTTGAATGTAGAAACTTATCAGGAAACAGGTCAGAGAGCTTTGGCTATTGGGCAGTATAGAAATGAAATGAAATAAATAAATATGAAATAAATAAATCAGTAGAGGTGAAATACTAGGGAGGTGGTTAAAGGTTATTGCAGTAGTGCAGCAGCACTAGCTACCAGCGGAACCAGATGCTAGTATGTAATATGGATACCCAAAAAAAGAAAAACATTAAAATAAGCTGATATCTGAAAAAAAGAAGAATATTGAATAGATCCATGAAGCTTGTAATTACAGTACTTTCCCCACGGCATTACCATGAAGGAAATTCATGAGATTTAGAGCAAGCGTGCAGGCTGATATCTTCTTCTACAAGAAATAAAGCTAAATCCAAGGACCATGAAGCAGGAATCCACACTGGTTGTAAAAGCAGGCAAGTACTAAATGGGGAGGAGGGACATTAAAATGTTTAAGGCAGAGTGTTACTTTCCTGGAAGACCCAACAGTGCTGGAAAAGCAAAGGGCCCAAGCTTCATTTTGGGGGGCACAGCAGAAACTTGTAACATGGCCCCCCTCCACACACATACCACAATGCCATCCCAAACATATAATCTCTTGAGTCATGAAAGAAGTTTCCATTTTAATCCTGAAATTACATTTTCAACATTTCTGAAATAACGTAACACCAAGGCCCACACAGAGGCTTTTCTGTAACGCCCCCTCAAACACCCACTCCTTTTGCTATTTTTGTTTAATATAATATCCAGCCTGAAGAAGAGTCCTACAAGGCTTGCTGCCTGTTTTGTAACTCTGTGTTTTGATTTGATTATTATTATTATTTTAGTATTCTAATACTAAATACATTGCTGCAAACATTTTATAAACAGCCCACTTCACTTTAAAGCTTTATTTTTCTGACCTTTTCCATTGCAAAATCATGAATTGTCTCTTCAACAAGTCAATTTCACTCACAAGTTCACACTTGACAAGACAGAATAGCGAAGTGGCTTAACTGTTTTTGCCCCATAGTTGAATGCCTGCAGTCTTGAAGAGCGCTAGCTTGATGAAAGTTCTTTCAGCTTCTGCACAGTCAATGGCAGTGTGCAAAAAATTCACAAGGCTATGCACGCTTCACTGAAAATTAGTTGCAGTTGTTTTTTGTAAATCTTATTTAATAAGACAAGTGAGTAATCAATACTCTCTCCCAACAGTAGACTTGAAGAGGGGTTTTCTTTTTCAGGTGTAACATTTCACAAGAAAGTATATGTGACATATACATTTACTCACATATTTGGGACCTGTAAGTCCTACCAGCAGCACCAGCTTCTAAAGCCCTGGGATCAATGTCTTTGATTATAACCTTTGTCCCTCCTACCAGGTGCCCTTCCCTCCTGCCTATGCACACAGAACTCTAGGACTTGTAGTTCCTGAGAGAGCATGTCACATCCGGAAGCATAAGTCTTTCTCTCCCAAACTACATGTCCTGCTTTAATTGTACAAGCAAGACACTCCTGTTCTAGAAAAGGGCCTGGACTAGCAATTCACTGGGCAGAATGTTTCTCGTTCTGCCCTAACACTGCTTTGGATTGGCTCCAGAAAATCTCACAAGATCTGGACACTAGGTACAAAGACACAGGAAAATAAGTTTCCACAAATATCATCAAGCCCTATCTACAGTTTATTTCATCACAATGTTAAAAAAAAGCTTTACTGTTTTTAAAGTCTTGGGGTTTTGTTTTTTTTTTAAGTTTTATTGTTTAAAATGGTTGAACAATGCCTTGATGGCGTTGAAAGCAAGCAAGAAAGCCAGAAAGCCTGGGCTGCCCTGGATCTCTGGACCACAGTAAAAGGTACCCCACAGGAACGCAAAATGCTTGGGCCCTGGAAATGAAGCAAGAGACAAGTAGTCAATGTAAATACATAATCATTGTTTCCTGTCATTCCCAGAACTATAGCCTGAGTTTCTCTTACAATATCTGCTTGTACCAGCGACTCAATGCCTGGCAGTTTGCAGGAAAATGTTAGGGAGGTATTATTGGTTCTCTTTCTAAAGAATAACCTGACTGTTTCTAAACGTTATTATTAAACGGTATTATTAAACGATATTATTAAATTATTATTAAACAGTATTATTGGTTCTCTTGCTAAAAGATTATTCTTTTTAACTCCCATAGATTTGTACATGGGGACACTGTTTTTTGTTTTTTACCTTTACAAGCTGGGGACAAATAATTTCAAAACTAGAAAGAATAAAAAGACTGGAATAAATTAATTTAGGATAGCAGCACACAGCAGACCAGGGGAGTCAGCATAGGAGATGCTGGGGAAGTCTGAGATCAGAGCAAAAACTAAGGCCTTCAGGTGAGTCTTTCTCAGCATTCAGATGATCGGGGAGAGGGGAGAAGGCATCATGGCTTTTTTTCCCCTCCCTGCACGTGCGACTGCCATTTGCATAATTACCTGCGATGCCGCGAATGTCGCCATGTCATCCGAACCCAGCATGGTGTTTGGCAGGGGTGGTTTCTTACCCACACCACAACCCCTACTACATGCCATAGGTTGTGTGGTGAGAAAGAAGCCACCCCTGTTGCGCACCACCCTAGGTTCGGACAACACAGCAACCTGTGTGGCATCGCAGGTAATTATGCAAATTGCCGTTGCATGCACAGCACACACGGAGGCAGGGGAAGAAGCCACAGTGGCTTCTTTTCCCCCATGACTGTCCGGACCCAGTCATTATGTTTCCTCCAATATGCTTTACAAGGCTCTAGGTTTGAATGGACCAATAGTCTGACACAGTATGGCAATTTCTATATTCAGCACTTAATGTGTGTGTGTGTGAGGGGGAGAGAGAGAGAGAGAGAGGGAGATGCCAGAGCTCTGATCCCTTTGATTTTGAAGCCCTTCGTTATGTATTCTAGGAGGTACTGTGGGTTAGTTATTATTTTTGAACCTTCGCAGCTCCTGTAGAGTTGGGAGCAGCAAGAGTGGGTGGAGTTTCTGCTAAGCCCTTCTTCTGTGTGTGCTGAATAAACTCATCCGTTTGCATGAAAGCATTGGCCAGGAGCTATGTCTGGTGGCCCGGTATTGACTCAGATATTGAAAAAACGGTAAATAAGTACAGTACTTGTCAAGCCACTAGGCACAATCTACCAAGGGCACCTATCTTTCCATGGGAAGTGACCAAGAAGCCTTGGTCAAGAATCCATATTGATTTTGCTGGACCATTTCAAGGAAAAAAAAATTGGGTTGTGGTAGATCCTTACTCGGAGTGGCTTGAAGTAGTCTTAGTACCATCGCAAACAGCCACTGCAACAATCACAGGACTGCGCCACTTATTTGCCACCCATGGGCTGCCTGACACTATAGCCTCAGACAATGGGACTGCTTTTACATCTGCTGAATTTCAAAAATTTGCAGACAAGAACCTTATTCGGGCTGTCACCTTTGCATCTCGTCATCCCTGAGTAAATGGCCAAGCTGAATGGAAGGTGCAGATAACAAAAGATGCCCTGAAGTGCATTGTGGGAGTAGACTGGCCAACATGCCTTGCCATGTTTCTCACTGCTCAACATGTTACTGCTTGTGCAACAACAGGAGTCAGTCCTGCAGATACTTATGGGGCAGTCTAAAAACTTGTCTTGACCGTCTCCACCCAGGCTTAGCTGAAGACTTACAAAGCAAACAGGAGCAAGCTCTGGATGCTGCTTTCTCAGCTCCTACTCTCTGTTCATTGGCCCCACAAGATCAGGTGTTTGCTAGGAACTATGGTGCTGGACTGAGGTGGGTTCGTTCCTTTATCACTAAGGTCACTGGACTTGTGTCATACATGGTCCAGTGTTCAGATGGGTCAGTGTGGCATCGCCATGTTGACCAGCTGAGAAGGCGTTCTGGCCAGAGTGAGTTATCATCAGCAGAGGTAGCTGCTGAAGATCTATCTGGAACTGATGAGTTTCTCTCATCGCCTGTTGAAGTGCCAGAACCACTAAGCAATGGGAGCAATTCTCCTTCCTTACCAATGGCAGTTACTGAAAGGTAGTCATCTGAGCAATCTACACCGACTAGTCGACTGCAGAGACTGTGCCCTGAAAGGGTTCCTCGTCGTTGGTTGAAAGACTATAATTTTATTTTTATTTATTTTTTTATTATTAAATTTATTAATCGCCCATCTGGCTGGTCACCCAGCCACTCTGGGCGATGTACAACACACAATAAAAACAGTTTAAAACAATAAAATTCTACAATAAAAACATTTTCTAAAATACCCTAACCCACCCCAAACGCCTGCCTGAACAACAGCGTTTTTAATGCACGACGGAAGCTCATTAAAGAGGGGGCATGACGGAGTTCCCTAGGGAGGGAGTTCCACAGAGTGGGGGCCACCACAGAAAAGGCCCTCTCCCTCATCCCCACCAGTCTAGCTGTCCTGGCTGATGGGACAGAGAGAAGGCCATCCGAGGCTGATCTTGTTAAGCGGCCTGTCTGGTGCTGCTGGAGGCGCTCCTTAAGATAGGCTGGGCCGAAACCATATAGGGTTTTAAAGGTCAAAACCAACACCTTGAATTTGGCCTGGAAAACATCTGGTAACCAGTGCAACTCCTTCAGCACTGGAGTGATGTGATCTCGCCAGCGGCTGCCTTTAATCAGGCGAGCTGCCGCGTTCTGTACCAGCTGCAGTTTCCGAACCGTCTTCAAGGGTAACCCCACGTAGAGCGCATTACAGTAGTCTAAACGAGAGGAGACCAGGGCATGTACTACCAGTGGGAGCAGATGGTCGGGAAGGAAGGGGCGCAGCCGCCGTATCAGATGGAGTTGATACAGCGCTGTCCGGCTCACAGCTGACACCTGAGCCTCCATGGACAGCTGGGAGTCCAAAATGACCCCCAGGCTGCGGACCTGGTCTTTCAAGGGTAGCCGTACCCCATTCAACACCAGGTCAACATCCCCCAGCCTCCTCTTGTCTCCCACCAAAAGTACCTCGGTCTTGTCAGGGTTCAGCTTCAGCCTATTCCTCCCCATCCAGCCACTCACCGTCTCCAGACATTTGGACAGGGATTCTACGGTCAACCTTGGTGAAGATTTAAACGAGAGGTAGAGCTGCGTGTCATCCGTATATTGATGACACTGCACCCCAAACCTCCTGATGATAGCCCCCAGCGGCTTCACATAGATGTTAAATAGCATCGGGGAGAGGATGGAACCCTGTGGCACCCCACAAGTAAGTGGCCACGAGTCCGAAACCTCCTCTCCCAGTGCTACCCTCTGGTACCTGCCGGAGAGGAAGGACCGGAACCACCGCAATACAGTGTCCCCAATGCCCGACCTCCCCAGGCGGTCCAGGAGGATACCGTGGTCAACGGTATCGAAAGCCGCTGAGACATCGAGGAGAACAAGGAAGGAGCATTCACCCCTATCCAGAGCCCTCCTCATATCATCTACCAAGGCGACCAAGGCCGTTTCTGTCCCATGCCCAGACCTGAAGCCCGACTGAAATGGGTCTACTCTCTGTTCATTGACCCCACAAGATCAGGTGTTTGCTAGGAACTATGGTGCTAGACTGAGGTGGGTTTGTAATTGCTAAGGGGGAAGGAATGTTATGTATTTTAGGGGGTACTGTGGGTTAGTTATTCGTTTTGAACCTTGGTACTTCCTGTAAAATTGGGAGCAGCAACAGTGGGTGGAGTTTCCACTAAACCCTCACTTCTGTGTGTGCTGAATAAAGAGTAGTTGTATTTGAGGCCTGCTGATTCCTGTAGTCATTCCTGCTACTAATACAACACCCTTCCTCCAGCCACAGATGTATAAGGTCTCTAGTCATTGGGAAAATGCACTTTGCACTTACTCAGGAAACGTTCAAATACTCTTGCGTCACATATACCTAGACTGAGCCCTAGGATTGCAAATAGATTCTAGAGCTGAACACAAATTAAGCCTTGCTGATATCCGTCTTATAGCTTGCTATAGTCAAGACCTGTTAATCTCTCTCTCAATCTCTCTCCTTTTTTTAAAATGAGAAGGTATGTCAAGTCTTATTTCTGAATTTGGGAGAAATTCGTTTCCACTTGATTGAGCGCAGGCTTCAAATTACAGAAGTGACAAGCTGTTAAGATTGCTGTGGCAATCAAGCCTCTTTTGATGGCAAAGTTAAAAATACACTTCTCTGGCTGACAGTCTCTCTCTCTCTCTCTCTGTATATATATATAAATATATATATATAAAGTAGTATAGGCAGTTTTTATGCATCCTTTAACTTTTATGAATATAATGTGTGTGTGTGTGTGTGCGTTTTTCATGGGATGAGATGGGGCTTATGGGCTATTTCTGCCTCTGGAGATAAAGCATTAATATATAATGTAATTTATTGAAAACATGGTATCCTAACTGCATTAAAAATAAGACAGTGGCCAACAGTCCTCCAAGGCTGGGACTCTAATTTTATCTCAGTGAAAACTTAGCCTGATGCCCAACATTTCTGGAATTTTCCGTAAATATAATTGTCATCAGGGGTCCCAATTCAGGTTCTTCCCTGTTCCACACATACAAAGGCACCACTTTAGGGCGGATAGGAGGTTTCCTCATCTCCCCTGTCTGTGTTCCCCCAAAAGCCTGGCCCATATTTCATATTCATACCACATGTGATTACTCCTCAGGAGAACCTATCTATATCTCTAATTATTGTGAATAAAAATGTAGCCAGGTCAAATGCTGTTTAAATGCTATGTTTTTGCCATTGCATTTTGAATATATTGACGATCAGGCCTTTGAGCCACTGCTTTCCCCTACTCTTTGTTGTTGTTCAGTAGTTCAGTCGTGACCGACTCTTCGTGACCCCATGGACCATAGCACGCCAGGCCTTCCTGTCCTGCGCTCTCTCCCGGAGTGTGCTCAAGTTCATATTCATTGCATCGGGGATGCTATCTAGCCATCTCATCCTCTGCCGTCCCCTTCTCTTTTTGCCTTCAGTCTTTCCCAGCATCAGGGTCTTTTCCAGGGAGTTTTCTCTTCGCATTAGGTGGCCAAAATATTTGAGCTTCAGTTTCAGTATCTGTCCTTCCAATGAGCACTCAGGGTTGATTTCCTTTAGGATTGACTGATTTGACCTCCTTGCAGTCCAGGGGACTCGTAAGAGTCTTCTCCAGCACCACAGTTCGAAAGCATCAATTCTTCGGCGCTCAGCCTTCCTTATAGTCCAGCTCTCACAGCCATACATTACTACTGGGAAAACCATAGCTTTGATTAGACGGACCTTTGTCGGCAAGGTGATGTCTCTGCTTCTTACTATGCTGTCTAGGTTGGCCATAGCTTTCCTCCCAAGGAGCAAGCGTCTTTTAATTTCATGGCTACAGTCACCGTCTGCGGTGATCTTGGAGCCCAAGAAAGTAAAATCTGTCACTGCTTCCATTTCTTCCCCTTCTATATGCCAGGAAGTGATGGGGCCAGATGCCATGATCTTCGTTTTTTTAATGTTGAGTTTCAAACCAGCTTTTGCACTCTCCTCTTTCACCCTCAACAAGAGGCTCTTGAGATCCTCTTCGCTTTCTGCCATTAGGGTGGTATCGTCTGCATATCGGAGGTTGTTGATAATTCTCCCAGCAATCTTAATTCCGACCTGTGATTCATCCAACCCGGCATTTCTCATGATGTACTCTGCATATAAGTTAAATAAGCAGGGTGACAATATGCAGCCTTGTCGTACTTCTTTCCCAATTTTGAACCACTCGGTTGTTCCATGTCTGGTTCTTACTGTTGCTTCTTGACCCTCGTACAGGTTTCTCAGGAGACAGGTAAGGTGGTCTGGTACTCCCATCTTTCTAAGAATTTGCCACAGTTTGTTGTGATCCACACAATCAAAGGCTTTAGCGTAGCCAATGAAGCAGAAATAGACGTTTTTCTGGAATTCTCTTGCTTTCTCCATGATGCAGCGAATGTTGGTGATTTGATCTCTAGTTCCTCTGCCTCTTCGAAACCCAACTTGTACTTCCGGTAGTTCTCGATTCGCATACTGCTGAAGCCTAGCTTGTAGGATTTTGAGCATCATCTTAGAGAACAGAGCAATGAGATGCCCCCTTACCCATTTCTACTGCGGTGCACTGGAAATCTAGCATTCAGAACTAATGAAATTGGGGGTTAGAGGAATCTCTTGGGAGGGGGCTTTAACCCTTTGCCTCCACTGCAGTCCTGATCCAGATTAGAACTCCTAGGCCTGCAATTTGCATTACCAAAAAAAGTCCCATTGAAACTAATGGCACCTTTTTTGGCAAGGCAAATTGCAGAAGCAGGACCACAGTGGTGGTGGGGGCAAGGGGGTAAAGCCCCCTTACCCCACACACACACATACTCACATACAAGGGTCCCAATCCATATCAGGTTCCCCCACGCTGGCTATTTGTGAGGAAAAGCCTGGACTCAAGACCAGAACTACACAGCTAAGATAATGTGTAGTTGGTTCAGAGGTCCCAGTGGTCTTGGAATTTGGAGGTTCTCACAGAGTCGAGCAGAGAGCCTCCATGGCTACACCAATACGTTCAGGAACGTTCACAAAACTACAGCTAAATAACATTGGAGTGTTAAATTATACCTTTTCATTAAATTGTTCAGCTTACCTTTACAAATTCCACTGCTCTCTTCACAAACTGGGCTTAACATTTGTGACTAAGAAAGAGACCCTCAGAAGAAACCTCTGATGCTTGGTCACACAACCAGTATTCTGCTACTATCTGCTTTCCCAAACAGGTTTTGAGTTTGTCCAGCCCACGTGGTTTTATTTCTGGCTTCCTTGCTGACATGGAAATGTGCACACAGAAGGGTGACACCACACAGTAGTGGCAGTAACATGGGCTGGATCTACACTTACCGCCTTTTTTCGCTTCCAATGAGGTTTCACTGCCCACCTTTCACACTACGTAGTACCCGCCTCGAACTGGAACCGGAATTTCCCACTTCCGTGCTCCCGCTTTCAATACCTTAATATCCCAGTATTTCCCCTTAATGTGTTCTGATTTTCTGCCTTTGCTACCATATCTAGTCGTAGTCCCCTCTCCTGCCTGTCTATATACGGCGGTGTTTGTATTTCCCTCCTGTCCAATCACAGCTCTCGACGGCCCCATGTCTTCTTCCAGCTACTGATCGCATAGCTTCCTCAGCAGCCCCTGTTTCCTCAACAACAAGCAAAGGGCTGGATGTGCGCGTGCTTGTCTGATCTCGGAAGCTAAGTGGGGTCAGCCCCGGTCAGTAGTTGGATCATGGGCAACTGCCTGGGAATCAGGCTTCCTGCACTGAGCAGGGGGTTGTTCTATCCCTTCAAATGAGACTAAGTTTTACCCCCTCCTATCCCCCGCTCCTGTTTTTTTAATTTTTTTTTTAAATTAAGGCGTTATCCTCGCAGAATCGGGGCTTCTCTGCAATGTTTTTTTTCTAAGTCAGGCATGATCTTCGAAGCTTCGAAGTTGTGAAGCTTCAGAGTGTGAAGATGTTTCTTCAAGATGTTGAAGGACCTTGAGATGTTTCTCTTCCATTTGTTGGTGCTCCCAGATGGGGCTTTTATCATGCCATTGCCCTGTCTCATTCATGGAATTTTTATGGTGGGTTCCAGATGTTGTTGTTTTCCACTTATAACTCTCCACTGTTTTCCCACCACTACTTCCATCTGTTCTTCTACTGCAGAAAATTCATTAGGGAGAAAAAGGCAGAAAGCTGCAGCTGCACAATGCCTTCTAATTCATAGGAGAAGGCTATCAATGTCTACCAGTCCTGATGGTTATATGCTACCTCCAGTATCAGAGGCAGTGTGCCTATGTACACCAGTTGCTGGGGAACATGGGTGGGAGGGTGCTGTTGCACTCATGTCCTGCTTGTGCATTTCCTGTCAGCAGCTGGTTGGCCACTGTGTGAGCAGAATACTGGACTAGATGGACCCTCAGTCTGATCTGGCACGGTTCTTCTTATGTTTTGATAGCACTAGCAGCCCTCCATTTGGAAGCACCCTAGATTCATGGGAATCAATGAGTGAGCAAATAGTGTCAAAGGGGGGGGGGGCTGCGTACAAGCAACTCATCTGTGTATATCCTGACTTTGGACTATGAGCCAAGTGACATCTTTATGTTACAATGGTAGCTTGGAAATGTGTGTTTGTTTTTTAAACTAAATAGCAGCCACAGATTCCAACAAAATTCCCCCACAAGCTGCTACTTGGCATGGGAGGGAAGCAGCCATCAACTAAATAGCAGCTTCAAGTGGGATGATTTTATAGGGACCATGGCACATGGGGTAAAGTGTTAACCCCCCCCCCTCCTCATGTACTGCAATCCTGATCCCAATCACTGCTTCCCCTGTGGTGGCTATTTAACGTTTAAAAACAACCACCACGCATTGCCAAGCTAACACAAAGTAAAGTTTGGCCCAATCAGTGGCCCCTTAAGACCAGGAATCTCCATTCATTTGAAAGCAAGAGTTCCCAATAGATGGTGTCCCAAGTTTCAAAGGGTGTGTCCAAGCTAGCATACTTGGCACACTTCAGTTCAATTTTGACCTTCACTGAATTTGGAACAGTATTCTGCATGTTTCCTGTACATACGTTCTCCATCCAGAGCACATGTTTTTAAAATGCTATTTCATGTTATGTTTCTGAGCATTTGTGCCTCATAATACATTTGTCAAAAGGAGGAGTGACCTTCAGAAGGGATTGTGTGGTAGTAAGCCTTAGCTAAAATTAATATTTTATCTGTTAAAAGACAAAATTATTGATGTATCTGGGTGACTGCAGATACAGTGGTGCACATTCACCATAAGGAAAATAAGTCTCTACTAATAAAGGAGGAACAGGGATTTCTGCCTGGTAAAAATGAGTATAAGGTAAAGGTGTCCCCAACCAGTCGTGTCCGACTCTAGGGTGCGGTGCTCATCCCTGTTTCTAAGCCGAAGAGCCAGCGCTGTCCGAAGACGCTTCCGTGGTCATGTGGCCGGCATGACTGAACCCCGAGGTACACGGAACGCTATTACCTTTCCTGCTGAGGCGGTACCTATTTATCTACTTGCAATTTCTTGCTTTCGAACTGCTAGGTTGGCAGAAGCTGGGACTGAAGACGGGAGCTCACTCCGTCACGCAGCACTCGGGTCTCGAACTGCTGACCTGCCGACCTTCCAGTCTGCAGTTCAGCGTCTTAACCACTAAGCCACCGCAGCCCGCAAAAATGAGTATATACCTCATTAAAGAGGAATAAGATTGTAACATTGCTTCTTGACCTGGAATGCAAATAGAGGTTGATTGTAGGATGCAGCGTGGACCACTTCCTCACCACACCACTATCAGTAGCTGAAAGTATGAAAAGCTGCCACTCTAGATAGCAGCCATTTCTGCTGGACACAGAAATGAAAATTTAGCACAGTGGTCATTTGCAATAGTTTGGAAATTCAGTATTTTAAACAACAGGGTCTATAGAATCCATATGCTACACACATTTTTCCTCCCAGTTGTGTTGTATACCTATCAAAAATTCCCATGATATAATAGAAATAGTTTAATTGGAAGGTGCTTCCAGACAAGGCTGGTATTGTGCAATCATACTGCCACATTCATGGAGTTGGGGGGGGCAGCAACGTCGTCTTCCGTTTGGAGCCCTCCCATGTTTTTCTACTGCTGCTTCCATCTTTTTCCTTACCAGAAAAAAAAATCCATTAAGGAAGAAAAGACAGAATAGCTGCACAATGGGCATTGCTACACCAGCCTAAAATTTAAAAGTGGGCTTTCTGCTTCTGTTTTAAATGCAGGATCACAACGACTCCCTTTTTCATGTGCTTCCTTTCCCCCCTCCCCTTCCCCTCCTTCTCCCCATATCTGAGTCTTCCATATCTTTCATTCTCGTTCCTCTTCTTGCTGCTTTTCATGGAGGGAACACAACGGGGTAATTTGATAGCTCATTATCTGCGATCTATTTAAAAACAGAACAAAGGGCATTTAGTGCAGGAGATACCCTGGAGGGTCGTGGTGTCTTCTAAAGAGTCCACAAACTTCTGTGATTGAGCCATCTCAATCGCAGGATAAAAGCTCTGTGTGAAGGAGCCCAATGTCTTTAAATGTTAGGGCCAATTAGGGTCTAGGAATGAAGGAATATGACTTTGGCATGAAAAATTCAAAAGAACAGAAGGACATGCCAGTTAAAAGAATATACAATGTATTTAATGTGTCCCATACAATCCTGTCATTTGTCAATATTGGTGCAGATACTTTCTGCCTAAAACAGTTAAATAATCCTGTCCCCCTCCTTCAAATAACAGTGGAACTAAATTGTTCCATAAATGGACGCATCCCATGTACAACATATTTTCAACTGCTTTTGCAACAAGCAACACAGAACTTGAGGCAAGGGATAATTAATTTGCTCCGTGAAGCAGAATGGACAATACATGAGGTTCTTTGTTTGGATAGATAGACAAGGTGCTCTCATTTGGCTTTGACAGTGACCGCATTTTGGCAATACAGCAGATGTTTATTTTTAGAAAAGACTTCAGTTCTAGGTGGACACCGCTGAGGTCCCAGCCCCCTCGTGGAGATGCCGTTGCTTGTGAACTAAACCTGGGTTGGCAGCTGCCCGTTGCCTGTTGAGTGCTTGATGCTCCCATTTAAGGTGGTGACTCTGAAAGTGTAGGACCGCCCTCTCATCGATCCCTCTGTATAGAGTCTCTCCGGCTTGTTCTGGCAGCGGAAGAACATGAGGAACCCATTGCGGTAGTTCTTATTCATCCAGCCATAGAGCAAAGGGTTCGTGAAAGTGGAGCACATGGCCA
The DNA here is from genome assembly GCF_057233095.1 of Heloderma suspectum. NCBI lineage: Eukaryota > Metazoa > Chordata > Lepidosauria > Squamata > Helodermatidae > Heloderma > Heloderma suspectum. Next base: position 266,216,513 of record NC_139459.1, on the reverse strand, counting down.
CCACATGGAACACAGTGTAAATGAGTTTATAGTCATGGAGGAGGAGCACCAGATCTAGGTCAATGGCAAGCTGGAAAACATGGAAAGGGAGCCAAGAGACTGCAAACACCACCACAACCATTACCAGCATCTTTGTGGTCTTTCTCCTGCGGCAGTGACTGTCATTTCTAGCAGTGGGGCTGATATGGCTCTTCAGCTTGAACCATATCCTGATGTAGGCATAGCAGATAATGGAAAGAGGGAGAACATACTGCAAGAGGAGCATGGATAAGCTGTATATGGCAGCATCCCTGTTTTCAGAAGGCCATTTCTCAGTGCAGACAGCTATTCTGAGATTGATGGATGGGATTTCTTCATATCTGTACTCTCGGAAGATGGCCAGTGGACTGGCTAGGACAGCAGCAACCAGCCATGTAGTAGCTATGATGGTGAAGCTGATCTTCCTGGATATCCTGCTGTCTAAGTGAAAAACGATGCATCGGTACCTGTCCAGAGCGATCACAGTTAAGGTGAGGGTGGACACATGAACACTTAAAGCTTGAGCATAGGAGACCAGGTGACAAAGCACAGCCCCAAACTTCCACTCATCCAACAGAGTATAGGTCAAGGTGAAGGGCAAGCAGAGTGTGTCTACCATTAGGTCTGCCAGAGCCAAGTTAGCTATGAAAAAGTTGGTTACAGTCCTCATGGTTTTATATCTCACGATCATGTAGATGACTAAGGAGTTGCCAATGAATCCCAGCAGAATGATTAGGGAGTAAGCAGCTATCAGTATGATCTGGACCCCCAAGATCTTGGTGCTGTCCATCATAACATCATTGGATTCCTGGAGCCCCTCACGAGGGGAGGCAAGGCCCTTCCTGTGCCAGCCGAATGGCAGCTTTTTATCAAAGAGGTGCTCTTCCAAGATGATGGTGCTGTTGGCTTGATCAAGCAGCCCCATGCCTACTTATTGGTTTATTTTATTTGCCTTTGGGCTGATGGTTTGTATAAAGTTTGCAACTTTATCTGTGAATAGGGAAACAAGCACAATTTTTAAGTGACACTTCAAGCAGGAGAAAAGCCTCAAATTTTTCAGGTTACATTGTGTCTTGGACATATCCAAGACAGCATTTCAAACTACACCCCATCCTTATGATCCTACCAACTCTCTTTCACATTAAAATGGTACATATGTTCGGGGGTGGGGGTGGGGGGAGGTGCCATACATAGTTATCATGGCCATTCCTAAAGAAAAGGCTGACCCAGCTAGACCCTCGTTTTATCTGTATGATCAAATTAATTAAAATTAAAGGGCTAAAAGGCTGACCCCTAGTAAATTCTTTTTAAACTAGAAAGTAATTTATATATCTATTTTGCAGATTCCATTTATTTAAATTGAATGGATTGAAAGGACCCCTCCAAATGCCATGCTGATGTAATCATATAAACCAGATCGTCTGTTTAGCTACTAAAGACAGCCAGCCATTGGTCTACAGTCTGCCTCTTCTTGTGGTCCCTGGTGACCTTGGCTCTGCTTTTCAGAGTAATTAAATTTGAATGAAGGATGGAGAAGAATGCAAATAAATATATAAATCAATAAAGGCCTAGGAAGAAAATAGAATCTGTGATAGTTTAGCCTGTGTGTGTGTGTGACTCAGGCTGCACTTCCATGCACACTTAGCTGGATGGGACTTACTTCTGAGTCAGGTCTGGTGTCATATAACATCCTTGGGCAGCTGCTTGAGCCCCAGCACCCTGGCAGGGCTGACCCCTGAAGCCTACCCTGCCCCAACCGCTCATAACCAACACTCTGATTCAATGGGTGCTGGGGAGCTGGGTCCAGGAGCTGCCATTTAAATCCTTTACAATACCCAAATGTAGTGGTGATCTGAGGTGTTGTGGGAAATTTAAATGGCAGCCCCCAGTCACCTTCTGGGAGCCACCATTTTAATTTACCACAATGCCCTGAAGAGACACTCTGTTGGAGAATTGTGGTAAACTTAAATGGTGATTCCATCAGAATGCTTCTGCTGGTATCAGGTAAGCCCATGATGCTGGAGACCCCACTGACATAGGCGGGGGCCTGCCACAGGACACCTGGCTGAAGGCCCCTTCAAACCCGAAAATGGTCCTCTTCCGAATAAACATACATAGAACTAAGCTGCATAAAATATTCATGGGAACAGAGGTGTCAAACATGAAGCCTGGAGGCAGTTAAGGGCTACCTATTGTGACTTAGAGAAACCCTGCTAGATGCCATACAACTCACTGAATCTTCCTCCAGTCTAGGAAACTGGCATCCTTAATAGGGCAAAGGTGCTGACCCACTCATGGCTGGTCATGCATAATGCCACAGCAAGGCATTATGTAGGTATACATCAGAACTTTTGGTCCTCACATTCATGCTTTATATATTTAAGAATGGCTTAGCTACAGGAACCCTCTTTTTTTTTTTTTACATTTTCCAATGTCACTGCCTCTTTTAGTTATTATTTAAAACATTTTTATGCCGCCCTTCACTTTAATAGAGCTCCCCTCCTCTGATTCTCTGCCTTGCTGGTACTGCTGTGTGTGTGTGTTTTGTTGATTACTCAGGGACAAACTAGATGTGATTGGATCTCTCAGTGTTTCTTCCCGCTCCCTTCCATTGTTTAAAAGCAGTCACATCGACAAGCATGACTTTGATCAGGGCCGCGGTGCTGGGAGGAGTGGTTGCCCTTTCCCCCTTTACCATTTCTCTGATTTATATCAACCCATTATGCTGTTATTAGCCATAGCTGGGAAGAAAGACTGGTACAATATAGGTTACAAGAGGACTCATTCAGCTGGCATAACCTGAGGATAAGGTTGGATTGCTAGTGATGACAGAAATCAAGTGGTTTATATGCAGGCCCGGCTCTACCATTAGTCAGAGTGAGGCAATCGCCTCAAGCAGCAGATACTGGGAGGCGGCACCAAGGTGTTGGAGAAGAGAGCTGTTGACAACAGAGCCTGCCCTGCCCTCTAAGGTAGCCTGCTGCTTTCAGCTGTGGTGGAGGTTGCTGGCCCATTGTCAGTGTCAAAGAAAGATTAAACTGCCAATCCAGTTGGCTTTTATATGTAGAATGTGAGGGGATGCCATGTTATCCGCCTTAGGCAGTGAAATGTCTTGCGGCGGCCCTGGCTACACACACAAGTGATCTACTCCAAAGATGCAGATTTGAACAAGATTAGGTTTCCTTCCTAGTGCTAGACACAGCTTTTTATTTACAAGTTTCATTAAACTTCATCTGAAATGAATGTCCCTGATGTGCCTTTCCAAATGATAATGATCTCACCATACAGCCTCTTATCACTCTCTTTTGGAACATTCCAAATATTTTCTAAGATGACCATTCCATCTTAGCTTGAAGAAAAGTTATGGAACCTGAAAATGTGATGGTTGTGTTTTTGTATTTGTTTCCAGGCAACTGACTTTACTATTTCTCTTTAAAAGAAATTGTAACACATTTCACATGCTACACGGTCTCCAAAAATTGAGAGTGAACAGTCGGTGAAATCAGGGGGGCAACTTGCAAATAACTGGTTTAAAGACAGCGGTCCTAAGTCCTTTGGTGTACAGTTGTCAATGATCTGATTGCTTTTGGAGCGTGCGGCAGCTGTCTCAGTTATTTTGTGTAATGCACACAGTGGTTGCTTAAACAAATGGGGAGAAAGTAATGGCAGGCCAGACAGTGACAGAGGCTGGGGTTATGTCGTAATTCATAATAAATGGTCTTGCGTTCATTTATTACTTGGTGGAATGAAGTTCACAACACCTCTTGGGAACTACTGCATGAATTCAGAGTGCTTGGCTGCTAAACTCTATTTCTCGGAGTACCCAACAATGACACAAAATTCCTGGTTTAGATTGGCCTTCACTGCTTCCTCCCCCCTCTCTGCCGTGTGTGTGTGTGTGTGTGTGTGTGTGCGTGTGTGCGCGCGTGCGTGCGTGCGTGCGTGCGCGCGCTCAGAGAGACTGACACCAATGGGTTGATCAGAGAAGATGACCTTAACAGCAGTTAGTGCGTGATGACCACAGACACACAGATTAATATCCCTGTGTGAAATTCTGGGGATAAAGACTGTGTCTTCAACTTTTTTTACTGCTTCCCAGAAAACCTCTTCTGGTACATGTGTTCTTTGGTCAGTAGGTGGCACATGGATCCAAATTTTTCAGTAGAAAAAGCTGAGGGGATATGGGATGAAAGATGGGCACAGTCTACTTGAGTGTTTCAGATGCTCCCACATTGTTCTGTGTATTTAAACCTCATGTTCACCAATCTGTGGGTCATCATGAGCCATATTTGACCCTTGCTTTGACTTGCTTTTCTTGCACACCCCACCACCACCCCACACACCATCCATACAGGTCATCTGCAAACTTGGGGGAAAGGGGTATTAACTGCATGATACATCATCATGTGACCTCTGTCACTGTCTGGCCTGCCATTACTTTCTCCCCATTTGTTTAAGGAACCACTGTGTGCATTACACAAAATAACTGAGACAGCTGCCGCACGCTCCAAAAGCAATCAGATCATTGACAACTGTATCATGCAGTCCTGGATCAGTGCATTCACCCCTGTTTTTCCACTCATGAAGCAACTGCATATAGGCATTGCAAATTATGGTGGTGAAGTATTTTTATCCTCAGAATGTTAAAGGTGCTATCATCCAGTGTCAAGCCATGTTCAGTTCTATGGCTGCAGATCTTCCAACTCAGGTTAAGCACTTTTTGATGTTATTGATATCATTTTAAACTTTAGCTAAAATAGATGTGTTAGCCCCAGTTCAGCTCTAGTCGTGCAGAGCTAGTCACCTGCACTCATTACTGGCTGTGGCTGGGAAGACACATCACTGTTCCACAACAAAAGAAGCATCCAACCAGCACAGTTGGCCTCAGATGAGCACTGCAGATGTTCAGCATCATCCACACCAGCTGCACATGCAGAAGACTCCTTCCACCAGCTGGTTTCTCTTGCTGGCATAAGGCTTATATGCTGAAGTATGCACTCAAGCTGACACAACACAGGATGTCTGCTCATATATTTGACCATTTTCTAGTTTGTCTACACTGCCATTTTATCCAGTTATCTCATGTGTATTAATATCATGCCAAATATTAAACACACTATGTAGGCTTACTCCATATGCTTCCATTATAGCATTCCCAAATCTATATTTGGTTTGAATGACCTCTCTCAATAGCCATCAAATTCAGTTCTGGATCAGTGCCTAGACTTAGTGATGGGCTATATGAAAGCCAATAAACTGAAGCTGAATCCTGGCAAGATGGAAGCCCTCTGGGTGAGCGGTTCCCAAGTCTGGGAGATAGGCTCATTGCCTGCTCTGGATGGATTTGCACTCCCTTTGAAAAATCAGAATCATAATCTGGATCCATCTTGTTGCTGGAGGCCCACATGGCCATGGCGGCTTGGAATGCCTTTTACCAGGTTCGACTGGTATGCCAGCTATGGCATCTCCTGGACAGGGATAGATTGGCCACAGTGGTACAGGTGCTAGTAACCTCAAGACTGGATTACTGCAATATGCTCTATGTAGGGCTGGCCTTAAGGCAGTTCCAGAAGCTGGAGCTAGTGTAGAATGCAGCAGCAAAACTGTTGTCAGGAGCTGCCCTTGTCAACTTACAACTCCTTTGCTGAGGGAACTGCACTTCCTATTAGCTACTGGGCCAGTTTAAGGTTTTGCTACTTGTGTCCAAAGCCCTAAACAACTTGGGACCAGGATACCTGACAGAGCGCTTCCTGCATTATCAACCTGCCAAGTCACTGAGGTCATCAGATAGAATGCTCCTGGTGGTTCCGCATGGACCTAAGGCCTGACTGGAGTCCACTCAGAATAGAGCCTTCAGTGTGGTGAGGCTCCCTTTCTGTGGAACTCCCTGCCTTTGGAGGTGAGGCAGGCACCAACATAATGTCTTCAGCACCTGCTGAAGACATCTGTTTTTCAAGAAGCCTTCCTCAACTGACCAGCCATGGTTTTTATTAGTATTCTGTTTAAAAAAACAACAACCTTTAATATGGCATTTTATCCTTTTATATTTTATTGTTCACCACTCTGGAATCTGTTTAGATGTGGAGCAGTATATCAGTGTTGTCAACAAGTAAATAAATATGCTCAGTTTCCACCTCTCCCTTGCAAGTAAACCAAAATGGATAGAGACTATATAGCTTGATCAATTGTCCCCTCAGTCTTTCCCCCACACCAGACAACAGCTGGCTGCAGAGTAAACAACACTGCAATTTTTAAAAGCTCACAATTAGAGAAGAGATGTAGGCATAATTATTGTTAGGGCTATTTTGGATGTTAAACAAATGTGTCTTAATGGATTTTTTTAAAGGCTAATGTTTCAGAATTAACTAATATCTGAAATGAAGCAAAACAGAGCTGCTGCTGCTGCTGCTGCTAACAACAACAACAACAACAATTCAGTCTGATCAAAGATAATTTGTGATGCTCCTGGACTGGTTAATGCCATGCAATGAAATTTCCCCTAATAGAAAGTGAAGCCACTGATGCCGAAAACATGCTAAAATATGCTGGGTTACTCATACTACATCCTTTAAGCCGCAGCCAGGCTCCTGGACTGCATGGAGCAATCTCTGGCACCGAGTCCGTTTTGTAGGAATGAAGCAACAGCTAAGCAGACTTGCTGACTGGTACAGACAGGAATATTTATTTGCAGGCTTGACTATATTATATACTCGTAAAAGCTCCAAGAGACTATCACTTTTTTACGTGGGAACATTTAGGGTGGTTTAATGTGTCTTTTTCCCATTGGGACAATAACTAGGTGGTGTCATGGCCAAACAGTTAAGGCGATGTTAGGAGTGTTAGTCTAATGCAGTGGATACAGGACTGGACCTGGACTGGAAAGAACCTGAATTCAAATCTCTGTTTATAATAGGACTTAAGACTTACACATGAAGCTGCTCTATACAAACCATTGTTCCATCTAGCTCAGTATTGTATAGACTCTGATAGCAGCTTTCCAGTGACTTCCCAGCCCCCCTAGTTTAATTTGAGATACAAGGAATTGCACCTTAAGACCTTCTACATGTAAAACATACACTACACCATTGAACTATAGCCCCTCTTTTCAAGTAATTATGTCTCAGCCTATTCTACCCCACAGAGTTGTTGTAAGGGATAGAATGACATGATCTCATATATGCTACTCTGAACTCCTTAGAAGAAGGATAGGATACAAAGGCAATAGATGATGCATAACATGTAAATCTGTGAAAGTCTTGATAGTATAAAGACTTTTTGCAGACAATCTTAACAGAATGACAACTGATTTGCCATCCCCCTGCAGGATCTTTATTTTCCTGTGGCACATATACACATTAGATGGATAGATAGATAGATAGATAGATAGATAGATAGATAGATAGATAGTAGCTGCAATAGGAAATCCTCCTTTCCCCAAATCATGGTAGGATTGAAGTGTATGATGAGGCACCAAATTTCTCACAGCCCAACTTTCCATCCTGTGAACTGGATTTGACCATTAGATGCAAAAACATTAAATTTTCAGGCTCTTAATAATTTTGAAGTATAGTTTTTACCACACTGTACGGAGAGAAAGTCTTGGACTGTATATACCAAATTTTTGTTTTCTTAGTGGCCTGGAAGTGTCTGAACCATTTGGGGGTGCATGTCTTGTCCTACGTTTTTAGGGAGAGACATTGGCTTTGTTCTCACTGAGATGATAAATCTGTATCTGGGCTGTACTACAGACTGTTGGTTGGGGACACACATGACACGTAATGCTCCCCCATGTACCTCCACAGACAAACTAAATGTTGGGAAGAAACCTTCTAGCATGCAATCCTATGCATGTTTAGACAGAAAGAAGTCCTACAATTCCCAGCATTCCCCAGCCAGCATGGCAGGCTGGGGAATGCTGGGAATTGTAGGACTTCTTTCTGTCTAAACATGCATAGGATTGCACCCTTAACCTCTATGGAGCGATGTATTATTATTTTTTAATAAAAGAGCATTCAATCATGTGAACCCCCATGATTTAGATGCATTACAGAAGTCACAAAGTTACATAAATAAGCTTTTTTTCATAAGCTTTTTTCCCCCTTTTCCTTTTTTTGTATAAGGTGTGTGTGGGCGGGGGGGGGGGGGAGGTTAAGTCATGGGATGAGATTCCAAATGGACAGACTTTAACAGATTCAGTTAAAGCTGAAGAAAGTACTTTGGTGGTTAACTCACAAAAGTGCAGATCGCACTAATGAAATGATTTGACAATACTTGATATTGATTGGAAAGAGAAGGCAGGACTGTGGCGATTCCACATGCACAATATGTAAATCGTAAAGGTCTGTATATATGTACGGTGGCAAGTATGTCTCTGGAATGATTGACAGGTGAGTGGGAGGCAAGGATTGGCAGAGTGTGGGCAAGAATGACCGTTTGGCACGTGGAAGAAAGGGAGAGTGGCTGAGTGAGAACAGAATGCAGTGTGATTGGAGGAGAGCTTGTGCAGAAAAAGGTGGGGAGATTGCTTCTAGAGAGTCAGAGGCTGAGCAGTCTGGGATTGGGTAGATTGGGTACAGCTAGAGAAGTCTGAGATGAGATTGGGAGATAAGAGTGAGAACATCTAGTGAGATAGTCTGTGGTTAGAGAGTGTGTCAGATAGTGTGAGAGAGGGTGTGCGAGGTTTTGAACATAGAACTAAAAGCAAGAGTTACCTTGTGCAGTTTATGGTGTTGACTTATTTTAATCATCATCCCTGATATCTTTCCTCATTCCAACCCAGTTCCTATTTCCAATCCTGTTGTATCAAATAAACCTTCTTTGTTTTCAATTTTAAAAGACAGTTTCCTTTTTAGTTATTAGGAAGGGTTTCGTGGAATAACCCCCACGTGCTGGCTGCTTGGTCTGTGCTACCAAGAAGAAAGAAAGCAGCTCAAAAAGGGTTATTGGTGGTAGCAGTTGAGAGAGTGATGAAGAATCACAATACGCAAACAGAGGGTTGTGGGTGAGAGCCTAAAAGTGGCACTGTGAGGAGAGACAATGACCAGAGCACCTGTCCTGGTGACTAGAAGTAGGATCGTGAGGTGGTCAAAAAGGCCTCAGGTTCTCATAAGGACAATCAGCCTAAACTACTGAATAAGGTTAGAAGGAAACAACTTGGAAGTATTTAAGCTAATATAAGAAGCCTGGGCAACAACATGGAAGAACTTGAATTGCTGTTGCTGGGGCTCTAATATGGTAAAATTCGTAAGCATGATTGGAGAACATGCACATGTAGGTCACCTTCATGGGGTCAGGAGTTACGTTGGTGCTGGGTTATCCCATCCTATGACATTTGCGGCTTTAGATATATATGTACATAAGTGTACCTCTTCTTCTGCTTCCTGCCAAATAGAAGTTGTGAAAGAGGGAACTGCAGCCAAAGCATTAATACCCAATGGGGAGGAATAGCATTGTATGACAGCAGTAGTGATGAAATACTGATACTGATGAAATAAAGATGGCTGTGATGGATAAGGCAGAATCAACAAGAACAGAAATACAAAAGGATTACTGAAAGAGGATACAGAGGCTGGAGAGAAGCTAAATGCATTCTTTTTACTGCAGTAGATGTTCACAGAATCATAGAATAGTAGGGTTGGAAGGGGCCTATAAGACCATCGAGTCCAACCCCCTGTTCAATGCAGGAATCCAAGTCAGAGCATCCCTGACAGATGGCTGTCCAGCCTCGTCTTGAATGCCTCCAGTGTGGGAGAGCCCACCACCTCTCCAGGTCATTGGTTCCATTGTCATGTTGCTCTAACAGTCAGGAGGTTTCTCCTGATGTTCAGCCAAAATCTGGCTTCCTGTAACTTGAGGCCATTATTCCGTGTCCTGCACTCTGGGATGAGCGAGAACAGATCCTGGCCTTCCTCTCTGTGACAACCTTTCAAGTACTTGAAGAGTGCTTCAAGTACGGTTGAACCCCACAACAGAACCACTATTTTCAGGAAAGGCAACTGAAGAACTAAGACAAGTGGAAAGAGGCAAAAATCTAGGGCTAACTGATTAATTAAAAATTAACAGATCATTAGGTCCAGATGGCATACACCTGAGAGTTCTTAAGGAGATCAAGATGTGAAATTGTTGCTCTTCTAACAAAATTATGCAACAGCACTCAAACCAGCCTTGTTACCAAATTGGAAGTTTGCCAAAATAACACCCATTTTTAAAATGGGAATGGGGGGCAGGGTCGGGGGAGCCAGAAAATGACAAGCCAATTAGCCTAATGTCTGTCCCAAGCAAATTGGTAGAAAGCATTATTAAACATATAAAAGAGCACACCTTGCTGGAAAAGATTCAGCATGACGTCTACACAGGGAAGTCCTGCCTCATCAGCTCTTCTGGGATTCTTTGAGGGTATCAACAAACATGTAGATAGGGTAATCTGACAGATATTGTTGGTTCCTTTCAATCAGCAGTTGCCTGGAGCCAAAACTAAACATGGCCTCCTGTTAGAGGTGGAGTCCACCCTGGCCCCAGTCCATATGGGGACTCAGGGGAGCTAGCGGACCCCAATGAACACCCTAAGACTTCCATCAAAGCTTCCCTATATGGAGAGTCTGCATAATTATGGTTGAAATGATCTGTTTCCATCCAACTGGATATGATAAGAACATCAACAACATCTGGTTTCATTATAGCTGCATTCCATCTGGGCATTATAAGAACCTTATAACATTAAGAACTTGTGCCTGAGTTTTTTTGCTTTCCTTTTCCCACCCCATTCTTTTTTTCCTTTGTGTGTTATGCAGTGACTGTCTTGTTTTTATTTCTATGTAAGTCACTCTGGGATTTTTTCCAGCTGGAGAGAAGGGTATGCTTTAAAATTTATGCTAAAATCCTCCCTCCCTCTGAGGGCTCAGTCTCCATTTTTTATGTATGTATGTATGTATTTACTATTTTATTTTAAGTTTAAATAAAAGAAGTCCGAGCCTCCTGAAGTAACCTTAGAGGGAAGGGGATTTCAGCACATTGGTAGTGAGTCCGAACCCATCCTCACTAGTTGCCTTGAGAGTAAAGGGAGGCTGAGCCCTCCCTTCCTTTCTAAAAGCAACACCAGAGGAGAGAAGAAATGGTGTTCAGAGATTGCAGACCTTTTCACACTTTTTTCTTGATGCTGAATACGATTGGCTTGTCATCATATATCCCAGGTAAATTGCTGTGAATACAGACTTGCTCAAATTGGAGCCTGGTTTTCAATGCAGGCCTTCAGCCTAGAACTCTTCAAATCAAAGCTGCCATTCTGGAGGCAGCAGGTTGGAACATTAATGATTTACGGTGTGAATTGCAGTTCCTTCTCAGCGATGCTTTCTCCTTACAATTTCCTGAGCTCCAAGCCTGCAGCGCAATAAACAAAAATATCCAGATTGGTCTTATTATTAATCTTTATAAGCCACTCTGGGAGCCTTTTTTGGCTGAAGTGTGGGGTAAAAATGCTGTAAATAAAACAAACAACAAACAACCAATAAATGAATTTGTCCTGTCACTGCCTCATGATTGTTCTGCAACCCTTCCGCTTCGTGGCTGGGTAGGGGTGGTTCCAGATGGAGGGCTCCTAGCGCTAATCAAAATGCATTGTACAGCAGCTATTCCGCCCTTCCTTTCTTAACAGAATATTTTTTTTCCAGTAAGAAAAACGATGGAAGAAGTCCACAGGAAAACACGGGAGGGCTACAAATGGAAGACAACGTGCATGAGGCAATGCGATTGCACAGTAAAAGCCTCATCTGGAAGCACCCAATGTTTTAAGGGCCCCACCTACATGAGCCATTTGTCCCAGTGCCACTTCAAAGGGAAGATCTTTGCGACAGATAACACAGTCCCTGCTTCACAAGCCAGTCGTGCTTTTCGTGGAGAAATCTGGGTTTTCTCAGAGTCCATTTGCTGTGAAGTTTTCACTTGCTTCGGGTTCACTGTGGGGTGTTGAACTGTCTGTCCCTTCCTCGGATTGAAATCTCAGCATCATCAGTGATGCCCCTCCTCCTTCGCAGCTCCACAGTTACACGGCATGAAGAAGCAGGCTGGTGGGAGCCACGCTCATTGGTGGAAGGGAAAGTGGCCTGGGGTGGGGGCGGGGGGAGAGCAGAGGGGCAAACATGTCTACCGGGAAGTAACATTGCCTTCAGTTCCATGTCGCCGCCTCTCTCACTTTAAGTATCGAGCTTGAGAGTGGAGATGTTCAGCTACAAAGGAACACAACCAAGAAACGCTGGATGCCTGTGGACTCGCAGCTGCAAAGTTGAGAAAGGGTGGGTGCCGGGGTGGATGATTTTCATAAACATGTGCTCAGAAGCACTTCATTGAGCCTGTGTTGGGGGGGGCTGTTGACTGGGCAGTTAATAGACTACGTGCTACTCACTCTCTCCTCCTCCCCAGCTCCGCACTCTCAGCGTGGTGTCAGGGTGGAAACTGAGCCGATAGAACCCCAGAGCAGTTCTGATTCTGAGTGTCAGGGTGGAAGCTGAGCCGATGGAACCCCAGAGCAGTTCTGATTCTGAGGAGGATCAGCCATCCGTGGGAGAGGAGCCAGCTCATCCTTCACAGGAACAGCAGCTGGCAGAGATTCCTCCTGCCGGCATTCCTGAGATAGATAGTGACCCTGGCAGTGAGCAAGTGCAGAAGGGGGGCTTGCTGGACGCTCAACGCAGACGCAAAGAGCAACGAGCGATGGGGGGCGCGGAAAGGAGGCGTAGCGCCCATTTGGCGCGCAAGCAACGGCCGCCTCCCATGGACCCAAGGGAAAGAGAGAGGATCTCTCCCTAGCCCATAAGTTCAGGGTCTTCCCGTGATTCTCCTTCAAACGGGGATCAACTGCCTACTCGGTGCATAGGCCACTCTGCTGTTCCTTGCTTAGTCGCTGGTGATTAGCATCTGAAAGAGTCATTAAGTTGTAAAAGGATTAAAGCCTTGAAAAGAAACCTTTCATCTGTGTCTTGAGTTGGCTATTGGAGTCTACTGAAAGAGGCCGCCAGGGCGCTCCTGACACTGAGGAGGAGCAGCAATCCGTGGGAGAGGAGCCAGCTCATCCCTCACAGGCACAGCAGCTGGCAGAGATTCCTCCTGCTGGCATTCCTGAGATAGATAGTGATCCTATCAGTGAGAAAGTGCGGGAACGGAGCTTGCTTGACACTCGACGCAGACACAAAGAGCGACGAGTGATGGAGGGCGCGGAAAGGAGGCGTAGCGCCCGTTTGGCGTGCAAGCATCGGCCGCCTCCCATGGACCGAAGGGAAAGAGGGAGGATCTCTCCCTAGCCCATAAGTTCAGGGTCTTCAAGTGACTCTCCTTCAAACGGGGATCAACTGCCTACTCGGCACATAGGCCACTCTGCTGTTCCTTGCTTAGTCACTGGTGATTAGCATCTGAAAGAGTCATTAAGTTGTAAAAGGATTAAAGCCTTGAAAAGAATCCTTTCATCTGTGTCTTGAGTTGGCTATTGGAGTCTACTGGAAGAGGCCGCTAGGGCGCCTCCTGACACACAGGCTCAATCTCCAGAGGCAGCAGCTGCCTGCTTGCTTGCCCACCTCAGAAACGTGTATGCAGGGTTTGTTATGAACGTCGACTCGCAAGCAAGTCTTACGTACTAGACATGTACCCTCCTCCCAAGCTCTGTGCTCTCTGCTCTTCCCAGCTTGGGAAGCCCGCTTTAACCCTCCCATCTACCACCCCAGTTGTTAATTCGCAGCGCTAATACTGCGCAGCTCCGACGGAATGAACAATGAAATCAGCACCATGTAGATGTAGCCAAGGTGTCATATGACACTGTGGTTCTTGCTACAACAGACCTCTTTAGATCTATTTGCTTACTATTAGACCTCTGTGCTGTGCTTGCAGCAATAATGCATACTTCTCCACTTCTTAGGGCAGCCGCTTATGAGTTGCCAAAAAAGAGGAAATGCATCAGCACAAAAGAGGATACAAGTTTACATAACATTTGCACATGCTAATTTATATGTATAGATGCAAATTTAGAAGTAATTATCATAATATAAATAGAAATACAGTAAATCTCACCATAGTGAGGAAGACTTTGACCAGAGGACCTGTATGTCTGCCTGCTCAGTATGCTGCCCAGGTACTAACTGTTCTTGGGCAAGAGTTCTTCTGCTGCTTTATCCTTAAACCAGAATTAAACAGGACAACCCTCCAAATAGAGGACGCCTTCAAATAGAGCATGGTCCTCTGGTAGCCCTTCAAATAGAGGATTGTCGTCTGTAAAAGATACTTGGCCACCCTACGACTTCTACTTGTTTCAACCCTGTGGTTGTTTCCAGGCACACGAACTCTCCTATATCCAGAATTGCAGCTTCTTCTGCTCTGATATTGGAAGGGGGAGGGATTCAGAAGTTAGCCTAAATGCATCTTTTGTCTCATCTTTGTATGCAAATATGGTTTGTATATGTTCTACTTTTGCTATTACTGAACCATTGCAACAAGTGATACAACTGAATGATAATGTATAGCAGGTTTTTAAACTATTACAAGAGTTTTAACATTTTCTTCTTCTTTTTTGTACATTCAATTTTTGCTGACCAGTAATAAAATTTAACATTTGTTTCATCCAAAACTTTTCTCCAAATATAGCTTGTTAATTTGGACATTAACTCTGTGTCCCAGAGCTTGGACAGTTATGCAGTAATATTTGGTGTCTTTTAGGGAGCCCTGCAAACTGTTTGTTAATGTGGGCCTTACCTAAAACTGTTATCTGAAACAATGCTTGAGGGCAGAATTAGTAGAATAACAGATAAGGACTGAAAAATGAGGAAAAGGTACAGAGATAACAGTGGACACCCTCTCTGGGGACAGCAGAGGAAAGCGTAATTAAATCTTTCTCCTAAGGGCCATGCATTTTATTGCCTCCTGCTAGTGGAATAGGAAGTGCATAGATTGGAGAAAATAACAGTGAAAGCTACATGCAGGGAGATGACCCTCTACAATCACAATTATCATTAGTTAAAAGCTGAAAATGAAGTGGTCCAAAACCACTCGCCTTCTTCATCTGGTTCATATCTGATTACTGAGGGATGGAAGCTGTTTCCATTATCAGCTTTCAGCGTGAGCAATGAAGAGAATACAAATAGGTGGATTACATTTTCATCTTCCAACTCAGGGTGTTCTCTCCAACTGTTGTGCTGCTTCTCCATGACAACTTGTATCCACCTTTGCTTTCTCAGTCAGACTAGACGAATCTTAAATTGCTGCTAAGTCCTCCCTGATCTTTGTCAAATTAAATATTTGCAGAGTGTGGTTGCCCTTCCTCCACATTTTCTGGGTAATTACTTCAGATTCTATCCCTGTTGTAACTAATCTGCTTCTGTTACCTCAGCTTGCAGTTATAAGGCTCCATTTCCATTTGCTTCACCCTCCTTCCTGGAGATACTGATAATGGCTTTCTTATGGTCCTTTGTAATAGCAAGCATGCCTTGCAGAGGTTGGGGGGAATGTAGAGAATAGTGTATTTCTTAAGGACAACTCACTCATGGTATATGTCTGAGAAGAGAGTCATTATCACAGATCTTGGATCCTAACAACATGTTTTGTATTGGCTGAAGTGACTGGCAGATATTGAAATATACCAAGGATTATTAGCATAGGTCCAAGTTATGGGGGATGGGGTAGGGTGGGGTAAATACCTCTCTTTGTTCCTGGACTTTTTTTTTTTTACTTTGTCCCTCAGAATGTCCAAGTGATAAGAGGGATTATAAAGCAAATAGTCTGATGAAAATGCATTCTTTAAGGCAGGCTACAGGCTTGCAGGATCCGCTTTGCACCCACTAACCAGAGCCAGGCACAAAGGACATAGACTTAGAATTAAAGGGTTCTGAGCCCAGGAACGTGTTCTGAGTACAGAACAGAGCTCACATTCTCTCCACACAAAGGGCATCTCTACACCAGCCTAAAATCCTGCATCTAAAATGGGGCTTTTTGCTTCTGTTTTAAATGCAGGATCACGACGACTCCCTTTTTCACGCGCTTCCTTTCCCCCCTCCCCTTCCCCCCTCCTTCTCTCCGTATCAGGGTCTTCCATTATCTTTCACTGATCACCCTCCTCTTCTTGCCGCTTTCCCTCTTTTCATGGAGGGAACTCAAGCTGAACACAACGGGCTAATTTGATAGCTCATTATCTACAATCTATTTAAAAATGGAACAAAGGGCATTTAGTGCAGGGGACGCCTTGGATGTTTACGGCGTCATGTAAAGAGCCCGCAAACTTCCGTGAATGAGCAATCTTAATCGCAGGATCAAAGCTCCGTGTGAAGAAAGCCAAAATCAGCAGTATAATTGGAGGGAGGGCCATGTCATTTTGTTCCTGCTGTTGTTAAACAATACTTAAGAGTGTGAAACCCTTGCCAATCTATTGCACATCACCCAGAGATCTACCAGTAGATCCAGGTCTACCTTCTGCACACTTCTGCTCTAAGGCTGCAGTCATATGAACTCCTGGGAGAAAGTCTAATTGAACTCAAGGGGATTTATTTCTGGTCCATGGGGTCACAGAGAGTCGGACACGACTGAACGACTGAACAACAACAAGACATGCATAAGATTGCACTCTAAAACTGCAATATTATACTATGTTATATTCATGAATTTAAATTCCACCTTTCTTCCAAAGTACACAGTTACTAGGGAATAAGTCCCATTGGACTTAGTGAGATTTGCTTCTGAGTAAACATTCTTAGGACTGCACTATAAAAGCATTTTTTGACACATAATATCACGGGATCGTCCTTCCGCCAAATTCAAAGCAAAGCTGCTCTCTCTATATGGGCTTATGGTGTGTGCAAGCCAAGTTGGGAATTTATTGGAATGTCTGTTTATTGGATTGTCTACAAGGGCTTCAAAAGGAAACAGCCAGGAACTGATGAGCATTAATTAAGTGATGATTTGTCCCAGGTGGCACAGAAACCTAGCGGCAGAATTGAGCATCCTTAAGGATCCTTCTGTATGAAACGAGTTTTTTGTTTGTTTTAGGTTGGGTTTTTTTTTAGTGCATCTGACACCTGCAAGCCACATGGGACTTGGGAACTATGCCAAAATCCCCCGTGCTGAATGATCCCTGCTTGCCCAAATAGCAGATCAAGGTATCAGTGAGATCAGGATGTGAAGCACAGTTCAAATAAGGACGGGAAAGAGCTAGATGTGTAAACACTGGGACAACCGTGAACCTCATTTCTGGTACTGCTTCTCATGCTTAGTTTTGTGCTAAATCACTCACTGGAAGTATATCAAGCTATCACCTGATCACTACCTGACACCTTTTATCCAATGCACTTACCATTTTTGAACTCAGGAGCAAGCCTATATCCCCAGGGGGCACAGAGCCTATCAGAACACCAACCACTCTCCCTGGTACATGAAGAGATCAGGGGATTGCAAAGTGCTGCCGGAAGGGGGCAGTCACTTCCATGATATGTTCAACTGTGTTGCTTTGAGGATTGCAACAAAACAGTTTTTATATTTAGCTTGAAACAGAAAGGATACTTTGCTCCCTCTCCTCCGCATCCCCAGCATCCTGCTTTTCAAAGTTCCTGTTGTTCTACCATGTCAAGCATCAGACTCTGGAGATGAACAAAAACAGCTGTGATGCTTCCTGAGACAGCATAAAGTAAGGGGCAAAGGAAAAGTAGAGAGGATTCATGAGAGTGGAAGTTAAATGAACATCCTGAAGTACCCGTAAGTACAATCTTCAAGCCACTCCTCAGGCCCCAGGACACTTTCTGTCCTCAGTGAGCCCAAGGCCCTGTGCTTAAAATGAAGAATGCATCCTCATAATGGTACGCCAGAAAGCCAGCAAAGCAGAGGGCTATTCCCTCCATATAGTCTCTGCTTGGTAGGCAGAAGGTCCCAGGTTCAATCCCCAGCATCTCCAGGCAGGGTAGGAAAAACTCCTGCCTGAAACCCTGGAGAGCCATTGCTGCCAGCCAGTGTCAACAATACTGGGCTAGAGGGACCAAGGTCTGACTCTGTATAAGGCAGCTTCCTATGTTCCTATGTTCCTATGTTCCTATGTTCCCATCATATTCATGATGGGTGTGATGGCCTAATGATGCAGAACCAAAGCAACCCACATATTTCCATTTGAACAAGGCTTTTTTCTCATGGACAGCTATCAATATGCTTGGGAAGCACCCTTGGGGATGTGCCGCAAGTTGCTTCATGGAAATTCAGCTCAATAGAACTGACTCACTACTAAGCGTGTTCAGGACTGCAGCCAAACAGCTGCTATCTGGAAGCACTTAGTGTCAATTCCCAAACTGTCTAGAAGAGAAAAACGGGGGTGAGCAACAGATTAAGAACTAGGGATGTTGGAGAATTCCACCATGGACTCCACGGACTTCTAAAGAATCCAGCCCCCCGAAGTCCATGGCGGAATGGCCTCCCCCGCCCGCCACCCCCTGAAATCCCCCCCGGAGCGGACCTACCTGGAAGTGGATGCGGCGGCAGCAGATGCGGCAGCAGCGGATGCAGCGGATGCGGTGGTGGCTCTGGCTTGTCTTCCGGCTGCTGCTGCGGCCACTACGCCATTTGCACCCCTGCTCTTTGCCATAATAGGCTACGTAAGTATTTACATAGCCTATCACAGCCAAAGGCAGGGGCGCAAATGAGGGCTGCTACGCCATTTGCGCCCATGCCTTTTGCCGTGATAGGCTACGTAAATACTTACGTAGCCTATCACGGCCTAATGCAAGGACTCAAATGGCGGCCGCTACGACGGCTGCTATTTGCAGCTGCAGCAGCCTGGCAGCGGCCAGAAGTCTGGCTGCGGCTGGCCCTGGCTGGCAGCTCTGTGGCCTTGCCGCAGAGCGGAGCCAGCTGGGGAGCATTCCAGGGGGAGGGACGGATCACCTCCCCCCCATCATGGATGCCCCGGAATGGAACCAGGTAAAGGATTCATACATCCCTATTAAGAATGCATAGAGCAAGTCAAAATCTGGCTAGCGATAGTCATTTAAAAAACCAAAAAGAAGTTGGACCAGTGCAATCTTTTATTTTCCAAGAATACATCAAATGCTACCCCTGTAGAAGTGCTCTGCCACCCTGTTTGCAAAAGAAGGAATAGGATAGCGATGGAGGAAGAGAAGAAAATGAACAATAGGAAGCACTACAGGTGATGATGGGTCTGTATTGTACATCCTGATACAGGGCCTCCAGAAGGCATGCAACCTCTGTTGCTTTGGACTGGCAGGCTTCAGCTATAACTGTGGAAGCAGATACCTGTCAGAGACTGCCAAATGCTGACGAACTGACCTACTGGTTTAATTGTGTGAAACGTAGCCCAGAAGTGAGCTGGCAGAAGTGCGCACCAAGGTGTGCTAGCAATCGCTACAGGCAAGAACTTTGCCTTTAATTTTGCAAATCCAGTGTCTAGGGGCAGAACCCCAGAAGAACAGTACTTAGAAGTTGTAGCTGACAGGGAGAAACTGACTTCAGACAATTTGATAAAAGCTGTTTGGAAAGGTGAATGAGACTTGAATTCTCTAAGATAGTTGTTCTATACTCTAGGAGTAGAAAGAAGCCAAGTATGCAAACCACCTTTCTGTTCCCCCAGCAACCTGCTTACCAACCTGCTGGTCCTAGCCTCACCTCACAAACATTTTGAAACTCCTCGCAGTGATAGACAATCTTTTCAGAGAAATGAAGGTGATGTGACACATCATTGTCCATTGCATGAATGCTCAGTCCCCTGCTGTCTCCCTTCATAGGTTTTGCAGACGTGTGCTTCAAAAACCTGCAAAACCTGTTTGAACAGTGATGGCAATTAAATGAAAGAAACAAGTGTATATGTCCCACAGGAAGCGATGCTTCCATCTTACCACCTTCAACTCTCTTAAAGACTATTGTCTGTCACCAGCCTAACATTAGCTGCAAAAAAAAATCTGTTTTATAAATGATGGCAGAGATGAGACATGCTAAATCTCAGCTGCATCATAGGAAACAAGCTCTTCACTTTCCACCACCACTTGTAAGTCTTCTGGCAAACAAGAAAAACAGTTTCTTCTCCTCTAATTCTCCTTGCTGGATAACAAAGGAAAGGAAAGCCCCTTACCTGAAGTTAATGTTTCATTGCTGTGCCAGACAACAGTCTTCGTTTATTTCTTTCCACTCTTCTTCCACTGTCTGCAATCTTGTCGCAACAGAGATAAAAGCACTTTCTCAAAGTAACTCTTTTAGAGAACAGCCTCCCAAATTACAGAGTTGTCCTTTTCCCTGGAGCCTGCCTGCCTCATTCTTGAAGGTAGAGTTGATGAGCCAGGCTTTGATTTCTGAACGTGACTGACAATCAGTCTCTACCCCACAAAGCTGGATGCTCCGTTAGATACTGAATGAGAGAAAGAGAGGGAGAAGAGAGTGTGTTTAGCAAATAGGAAAGCACAGGGAGAGAGAGAGAGAGAGGGAGAGAGAGAGAGAGCGCCAACGGTTGCTGTAGTTAGTGCATTGTTCAGCCACTGCGGGGCTTCTTACATCGCTGAATCGTCCTACGATTATTATACTGGATTACCTCCCAATGAAATATAGGTTACAGACAACATAATGTGCATCATCTCTAGAGCACTGTCCAGGGATTCAGTCGATCAATGCTATGTCCGCCTATGGCACTCAAGTGCTTGATACCCCTGGACAAGTCCTTTTCTTTGTGCTATTACTCATTCCTTCTCTTTATGTAATACAGATTTAATATTAGGGATTATCCGTTCCTTCCTATGTATATCTGCAGCAACTCACTTAGGTCTGCTGCACTTACTTACTATATGCACTTATCATAGGAAAGTTTGCAGTTTTGGCTATCCAGGGTGCTTGCATCTTGCCCTTTTGTTTATTTGATTATTACATTTCTATAACAGTAATTTCAGA
The DNA here is from genome assembly GCF_057233095.1 of Heloderma suspectum. NCBI lineage: Eukaryota > Metazoa > Chordata > Lepidosauria > Squamata > Helodermatidae > Heloderma > Heloderma suspectum. Next base: position 266,195,600 of record NC_139459.1, on the reverse strand, counting down.
GCCCCATGGCTCCTTTGGCATGTTATTCTAAGGCTGTCATTCTATCCACACTTACTCCCATTGAACTAACAGGACTTACTTTCAAGTAAATGTGCAAAGGATTGGGCTGAAAGCACAGTACCAGAAAGAAGGGCTTGGAATAATGCAGTTGCATGCATGATGGGAAGAACTATATATACTCCCGCCCCCGCCCCCACAAACAAAAACATAGAAAACCAAACTTGGGTGTATTAAGAGCCTCCAAGGGTTACCATAATAAAATTAACAATAAACAGATACAATGCCAGACACATAATAATTCATCCCCCCTGCCCAGGACCAGTTCCATAATAAACCATGGAAATATTAATCATTAGTGCATTCTGATTAGCAGACAGAAGAGCAGGAATCTCACCCTTGAAAAATGTAGATACACACATATCCCATTCTCATATTTTCAGAGCTAGATTATTTAAAAAGATGTATTTCTGTGAATGCCACTTTTCCCATTAGACATTTGCTAAGGTCCAGCAGCCTGTCTGGTAACAAGAGAAGTATGTACTAGCTAGGTGCATAGCTGGCACCAGCAAGCATGAAGAAGTATCCTAAAATTGGAGCTTCCTAGAATAAAACACCTAATGAATTTTGAGGGAAGGGGAAACAAAGAGAGTGTTGATAAGACTAGTAACATTTCTCAAGTGGGTTCAATGCACTCCTGATCCTGATGTCTTCCACTGGAAATGGAATGAGATGGTAGGAAGCCCATGTTCAACCCAAATTGATAACCAACTTTCAGACAATGGATCTCCCGCATGAGCTGTCTTTTAGAGTTAGCAATTCAGTTGGGCTTCCTGTTGTTATGGCCAGAAGAGGCACCAATTCTACAGGAGACACAACAGGTTTTCAAACCTTTCAGCTTGAATAGAATGAATATACAATGTAGAACCCAAGCATGAAAAGCTGTTTTTTGCTTCTGAGAAACATGAGCCACCGGTACAGCTTCAAGGTGAATTTCTGTTGATCTCAAAGTGCAAACCCTTACAAAGAGACAAATCTGGATTTCTGGTTCAAAGTGGATCGTTGCTGGAGGTGTTCTATGCATACAGAGAGACCCGATTGTTGAACAGACAAAAGAAAGCAGCAGAATGTTCAAAATACAATTATCCTCCCCTCTAGCACATTAACATCTCTTTTCTAGTCACCTGCAGCTTCTAGCCATTCAGTAAATGAGCATACGTACTGGATGTAACCAAGCGTAATCATGCTTGATAATTTAGTAGGCAAGCTGTACCCAGAAGTCTCTGGTGGGTGCTTAACAACAAATGTGACCATATGCAATCCATAATAAAGACTGCCTAGAGACTGGCCCGGTCTGTGATACACACTCATTGCTCCAGGCTACTCCTCCAGGCTACATCATAGCAGGAGTTCCAAGAGCAGGGATCGTACCCCAGCCACGTGTACACTCCTTTCAGACACAGGCAGCTGTACTTTCCATCTAGCAATACCTGGGTTGCACAGCACAGTATCTGTGCTCTGCTTCTATTCATCTGGCAGGCTGCTTGGAGGGAAGCATCTTGCTAAAGATAAGCATTGGTCCCTTGAGTTAACATATTTGTGCCTCAATGTGAGGTATTCTAGAGACACTGAAGTTTAATGATTCTAACTATCAACAAGGTTGGACGCGACAACAAATATACATAGATCTTTCTTCAACAGATCTGCCACATACCATTTCACAGCCATTCAAAAGTTGCCAGAAGAATGTTAAGTTTAGGAACCCAGCATTGTTGTTTCCTACACTGCAAATGGTATGTTGTATTAGGGCTATATGAGAATTTAATTTCAGTTTGTAAATCATCCAAAGTTGCCCCCCTTCTCAACCGTGAACACAAACAATTTTTTTCACAAAATCTTCATATATTACTTGCAATCACGTTTGAAAAAGGTGTATTTTTTTTAATGCACACTTTAAAATATGCATTTTCGTGCTTTAGTCTGGGTGGGGGATACTTACTTGTGAAAAATGCACACAGAAATGAGCACTTTTCCCATTAGAAATGCATACTTTCCCCATTCAAACAAACTGAAAAACAGGTCACAAATGAAAATGGGAGTAAACCCAACTGAGCTTCAAGTTCAGAGAATGTGAGCGAGTTCAAACATCCCTGTTTCTCCCATGCCTATGCTGTGTGGGACACTTGGAGGAAATAGGCAGCCTCTCTCTGTGGTCTGAATTTAGGTGACTCTACATTTGGAAGGGGGTAAAGTAATAACTCAGTATCAGGAGTGCCCACACAGAGTTTCATCCCAATGTTGGAAACTAATAATACATCAGGCAGTTCGAGTGAATTCGCTCACTTGATTTGGTTCCTTTATTTTGACTGCAAGTTTTTGATTTTGCAAGGTTTGGGATATTGCTTTTATTAGCAAGGAGATGTACAGGAGAGAGAGAGAGAGAGAGAGAGAGAGAGAGAGAGAGAGAGAAGGAATAACAGTCATGTAAGACCGCATAGTTAAAGCAATGGTATTCCCCGTAGTAACCTATGGCTGCGAGAGCTGGACCATAAGGAAGGCTGAGTGAAGGAAGATAGATGCTTTTGAACTGTGATGCTGGAGGAAAATTCTGAGAGTGCTTTGGACTGCAAGAAGATCAAACCAGTCCATACTCCAGGAAATAAAGCCAGACTGCTCACTTGAGAGAATGATATTAAAGGCAAAACTGAAGTACTTTGGCCACATAATGAGAAGACAGGATACCCTGGAGACGATGCTGATGCTAGGGAAAGTGGAAGGCAAAAGGAAGAGGGGCCGACCAAGGGCAAGGTGGATGGATGATATTCTGGAGGTGACGGACTCGACCTTGGGGGAGCTGGGGGTGGCGACGGCCGACAGGAAGCTCTGGCGTGGGCTGGTCCATGAAGTCACAAAGAGTCGGAAGCGACTGACCGGATAAACAACAACAACAAGACACTATGAGTGTGTGTTGCCAGTTAAGTTTGGTTGGTTGGTTTTTTTACACATGGCACTAAAAGGACCTTCGAGTTTTTCTTGCTCAGTTTTTATGGTCACCTGACTTTTCTTAAGTGAGTATAGAAAGCAAAAGAAAACCATCATTCAATGAATGTATATTTTCTAAGTGATGCAGGCTTAGGTTTCAAATTACAGATGTGGCAACTGTAAAAGAGTGAGGTGTGAAAACCCTTATTTGTGCCTTGTAAATGGAATCCCTGTGGCTGCAGGGAAAGTCTGAGAATGTTTGGGAAACATCTGGCAAAATCTAAAAAGCAAGCAAAAGGGCAGCTGAGCAGCAATTCCAGTGCATTAGAGAAAAGGACTTCAATGCATAGTCCCTGCACACATCCTTCATTTCCCGTTTTCTCTTCCCTCAGCCCATTCAAATCTTTGCACATTAGGAGCACAATAAATTATGCATAATAAGCAAAATATAGGGGTATTTGTTTAATTTCCATATGTTATTCTGATCAAACTGCACAGATTTTCTTGGTTCAGAATATGAATATGTATTTTAAGGATGTCAGCTAATTAGAGATTTTTCGTTATTCATTAAATGTAAATAAATCTGCATAATCACAAAAGTGCAACACAGGCATCTCTTTAAAGACAGAGCATCTAGCCACTGTAAATGCATTCATGTCTTCAGGAAATCCTAGGTTGCTAAAGGATCATCTCTGAGCCTCTGTCTATAATTTTTGAGAATTCTTGAAGAACAGGTGAAGTGCCAGAAGACTGGAAGTGGGCAAGAAGGTGATGCACTCTCCTTCATTAGAGGTTTTTAAGCAGAGGATGGAGGGCCACCTATCTCGGGGGCAGCGGGGGATGTAGCAGTTGATTTTCTGCAGTGATAGGGATTTGGATTTGTCTCTTTGAGATCTCTTCCAACTTTACAACTCCATGATACTGAAGAACATTGCTTCTATTAAGTGCAAGATAACATATACAACTTAACAAATATAACCTTCCACACTGTGGAAATTAAAGGCAGACATTTGTATTTCTTCCCCTCCCTACCCCACGCCACCTGCGCCACCAATTTGGGAAACTGGGCTGTAGATGTTCTCTATTATAGTGAAACATTGCAGCCAAAATGGGCCTAGCTTCCAAAAGGAGTTACAAGTTCAAATCCCAACGTTATTGAAGTAAAATGCAGAATTGAATTGAACAAGTTCAAATCCCAATGGTATTGAAGTAAAATGTAGTTTGGCCCCATGTGTCTGCATGGGGCCAAACTACATTTTACCATAAATATATGGCCACTGCCACCTCACAGATCATCTCCATATATTTCAATAATGTTCAGTTAAGGCAGATGCATGACATGATGGACAGATGTCCTACTTTACAGAGGACAGTCCTCTATCTGAAGGTCTGTCAGAGAACAGCCCGCTGTTTGAAGGTGTCCTCTGTTTGAAGGGCTGCCCAGTCCAAGTCCAGTTCAAAGATAAAGAACCGTAGGAAACCATAAGAAGGGAGAGCAGAGCAGGGACCTTGAAGTTACCCATCAAAAGTTAGCACCCGGTCAGTAGACTGAGCAGGCACACAGGACACCCGGGCTTCCCTGCTATGGTGAGCTGTATTTTATTTTTATTCAAATTAGAATAATTATTCTAAATGTGCATGAATACATATAAATTAGCATATGCCATTTTTGTACAAGCCTGTCTCCTCTTTCATCCTTTTTTTCGCAATGTGTAACTGGCCACCCTACATGATATCATTAGGCTCTTCATATCCCTCCCCTGCACTTAATTAAGTGGCGTGAGGGCAGAAAAAATCTGAGTGCAATGACATCATGCCACACAGGAGCCCTGTATTTATGGTAACATGTAGTTTGGCCTGTTGAGTTCCCAAGAGCATTGTCAGCTTCAGTTCTCCTCTGATTCCTGTTGTTAGCAAGAAAGCCAGAGTGGTTTCACCTTGGAATGCAAAGTGTCTGTAAGTTTTAAATGCTAACTGGAAGGAGTAGCAATCCGCAAGTTTCTTTTTCATCTAATTTGACACACCGATTGAAACTTGCATCTCTAATAGACTTATTTAAGTGCAGCATCTGGCTTAATAGCTTTGACTCCTGCTCATATTAGTGTCTATATTTCTTTAGAGATAGATATATTCTCATTGCCCCTACCCAAAGCTCTTCATTGTGATCACTCCCTTATCAGGAACAAAAATAACTTAATTCAATCATAAGAGCAGCTTCGGGCTGTAAAAATTTAAGCAAGACAGACTCTGCTAATTTTTGAAATGTGGTGACGTTGCAGTAAAAAAAAAAAATCTTGACAGTTTGGATGCCAGTGATATTATTGCAGAAACTTCTGCCAGACTGCAGATATTCTTTACATCAATCCTCTCTCTTCTCCCACAGCTCAAGCAGGTCCCAGTGGAGAGTTTATCACCACAGATTAGATGCTGGGGGAAGGGACTAATTCTGAATTTTCTGGCCAGCAAACAAATCATTATATATAGATTTTGAATTGCTTAATCAGAGAGGCAGTCTGAGTTTCTGCCTCTCCCACAGCTAAACAGGGTCAAGGGGCCTGGGATATTGAGCAATCACCATGGAGCATTGATGGAACACATGAGCTGCTCCCTGATCACAGCCTGGCCCCAGCCAAAAAGGCTGCCACGCAAAAAGGGCGGTGAGGGTTTCCCAACAGGGTTCAACCAGCGACCTTGTTGTTTTGTGTGCACAAGGCCACAGACCATTACACCAGCAAATGAAAGAAATTCAGATTAATATGGACAAAACAGCCCTGTCATTGGGGAACACTATCCATCATTGCTGAAGGATAATAAACCCGGTCAGGCTTCAGTGCCTCCATTTTGACCTGTATTGTAGAGAACTCTGCGGCAACCTGTACCACACATCATAAACCTTTGCCGAAGCATTGATTTGTCATTGTGATGCTCAACGCTGCTGTCAGCTCAGCTCATAAATGTTAGGCCATGCACCAGACTTGCAGGTAGCCACCCTTACATGGAGTTCTTTGAGCACCTCCCCCCCACAACACACAAATACCTTGGGTAACATCTTGCAAGAGGTGATGGTGTGGAGGAATAGAACTGCAGAGATTATAATGGTGTCCCAGGCACTACATGGACATTACATGACCCGGCCAGCTCCAACCAGACTTTAGCTTCCTTGTGGCCCATAAATATAAAGACATGAGCTTCTAAGACAGATGTGCTTCTGCTTTAACAACATAGCTCAAAAGACAGATTCAATCCTGTGCAGCACCATCTGCCTAGGTTATGGGAATGTGCTGAATTAGGGTAGGAGATGTCAAAGTGCTGGTTCTTTTCTTTAAAGGCCTAAATGGTTTGGGACCAGGGTACCTATAGGATCACTTTCTCCTACACAAACCTGCCCACATGTTACAATCATCCCAGAGGCCCTTCTTCAAGGCCCTCCCCCATTTTGGGAGGTGAGGTGGGTAGTGACTGGGGATAGGTCTTTTTGGTGTTGGCACCCCAATTGTAAAATACTCTTCCCAGGTCAGCTTGCCTGGCATTGAGTTTGATGTCTTTTTTGCACTAGGTGAAGTTTTTATTTGCCCTGATCTTTTAAATTTTCTGAGATTACAGATCTGATTTTTTTATTGTTTTAAGCTGAGACAGCTGTGGTTCTGCTGGTTGTTATTAATAATTTTGTACCAATTGTATTGTTATTGTTATGTATTTAACTAGCGTGTGCCACCCTGAAAATCTATTGATTGAAGAGCTGGATAGTAAGTCTTTGTTGTTAATAAATACATTGAGGAGAGACAGAAGTTAAGGTTTGTGGATTTAATAAGGGCCTCTCTATCTTTTCCCCATAATTTAAGCACTGACTAGACCATTTTGCTACAAGAAACAACCCACTGGGCAACACTCGAAAACACGCATATAGCTATTGCAGCTTCTGAGACCCAGTTTAAGCTTTTCTAGGGTACAATCTGAAGCACTGAGTGAAAATGCCAATTTGGCCAGAGGACAGAAAGCAAGCAACCCCAGGTATCTGCAATGCTTCCTCCAAGTCTCTGAAAAGCTACTGTCTGACCTGGTATGCAATTGAAGTTAGGGTGGCCAAGTGTCCTACTTTACTGAGGACAGGCCCTACTTTGGATAGCTGGCAGATGTTTGAATGTATCCACTGTTTGATGAACTTCCCAGCCCAAGTCTGGTTTAAAGTAAAAAAAACCGTAAGGAGGGAGAGTAGGGGCCTTGCCCATCAGCAGTTAGAAGCTGGATAACAGACTGAACAGGCACACAGGTCACCTGGTCAGTATTCTCCACTATGATGAGATGTATTGTGTTTCTATTTACATTATAGTTATGATTTCTAAATTTGCACTTCTACACAAATATTTGCATATGCAAATGCTATGCAAATTGTGTCCTCTTTTTTGCTGATGCAAGCCTCTCTTTTGGCAATGACCACCTTATTCTAAGTGCACATCATTCCATTGCACCAAGTTATCACTTTCCCACCAAACATCCCATCTCTAGGAGGAACCATGTGCCACCAATGCTCACATTAGAAGGGGATGAGAGAGGCCAGAAGAACACAGCCAAGAAGCGAGTCAACCCCTCACCCACATCGCCTGCCAAGCTGAAGGCTGCCCTGCACTGGCCAAATAATTCTGCAGTGACGCTTTCTACAGACCTTTGCTTCCTCCCTTCACTATGGGGTTGGGCTGAATTTCAGCCTCTTTAATCTTTTTTGTGTTGTAAGGTAATTATGGTTGAATTTGTGTTCCTTCAACATCATGCTGAGAACACCAGCCGCATTCTGTGCTTCCAATTAGTTATATGAACCCCAGAAATGTCTGTGCTGAGACAGAACCCACTAGCTAACGATAGACTTCTCCCTTGATCAGTGGAATTGAGCTAGGCATTTGATCAACTAGAGAAATACTTGCAATAAATCTTCATGCCCTCGACAGTTTGAAAGGCAACTTATTGGCTGGGGCAGAAGGGTCAAGGCCTACCTACTCCATAAAGCATGATTTCTCCTCCCCACCCCCTGCTGCACCCCTTTCCACCACCATCATCACCTTGTTAAAATTCTGATCATTAAAATTCTGACATTGCTATCAGGATTTTGGCATAGAATGTGCTATATCAGCATTCCTGTAATATGTCAAGCCTGGCATCGTGTTGTCTCTGCATGTGGTCAGTACTAGGAATTAATGTAAATCTTTACGAAATGCAATAGAGTTGTGCGGCACCTTAAAAGTAAACAGATTTATTGTGGCATAAATTTCTATGAGCATTTCATCAGGCATGAAGTGTTACTCTCCCTTGCCAAATATAAGTATATACATGGATATGTGGAAAAATATATAAACAGTGGGACCAGTTGACCATGAGATGCAAGACCTCTTGCAGACTGTACCGCTTGCATTTCATGGCCGTAGTGCTCCAGTGTTTACACTTGTGTGTGTATCTGGCAACTGAGGATAACAATACCTTCTATCTTCATAGTAGTGGCACCCACCCTCTGGAACACCTTCCTAACTGTTGTTCAAGAGGCAGAAAGTGTTTCAAGCTTTAAACGCCACTTGAAGGCATATTTGCTTACCCAGGTTTTCCCTGACTTGTAATCGATTATGACACTGCTCTATGTTATGATGTCTTGTTGTAATTTGTTATGTATTTATTGTTTATCTGTTCTTTCACTGTTGGTATTTTGGTTTTATATTGCTTAGAGATCTTAGGATAGAAAGATCTTAGCATAGTGGTATGAAAGTATTATAAATAAATAAATAAATTGGATAAAGTGAAAGCTTCATGCCACAAGGAGTGACAAGACACTTCATTGGTTTTCAGCAAATGATAAACACCACTATGCCTGTACAAAATGTTCATTTAGGAAATAGTAAGCCTCAAGATTGTAGCCATCTTGTGGCAAGAAAAATTGCCTGCAGTATTGACTAATGATATGGCTGAGCTGAAAGTACAAATTTCTAAATGTTTGTTCAACAATTCGAGGGCTTCCTACTAAGGAGTCTAAAACCAGGGGACAATTATGGTGGGATGTGTGGCAAAATTGTCCAAAAGGTTCAGGGGAGCTTACTGGTGAGTAATGAATGGGACTGTCAAGAATGAGGGTAGTAGAAGCCATAATGGCTGATCGGGTTGTCACGTACAAAGTAGCCACCTGGAAGCTGATTGTTACTGGGCCGTTTCTCAGCCCAGCAGCTCAAGGCCACACTCTGTTCCTGCTAATTGGGTAAGTGATAACAGCCGTGTCTGGTGGGAAGATCCAGCCTCCTTGGAGTGTGGAGTGGAGTGTCCTGGGACTGGGCTATGATTGGGTGTTTCAAATCTGCCTTGAGTTGCTAGGGCTGGGCAATAAATAGGGGGGCAAAGAAGGGGCGGGTGTCTCTTCTTTTGCCTTGACAGTACTAGGGTGTGTTGCTGCTTGATGGCTATCCTGAGAGGCCCATACTTTGGTATGTATAGGACAGATTAGCTAACTTTACTGTTTTGTTCCTGGGAGTGGGTGTCCAGGTGACTGGCGTTTCTGGCTTTGGGGTATTGTAATCTTGCTTGTAATTTTCTGTACAACCTACCACCTCTCCCTTTTCCCTTCCTCTTTGATCCTTTCCCCTAATAAACTTTTAACCAACTTCCAGTTTGTGTGGTGTGTCCTGTATAACTTCAGTGCTAAATACAGTGCCTATTGGCCGGGGAGGGAAGCTACTGGGTAATCTTGGGAGAACTAGTGGCCAAGTTGGGCCTGTCTTACCTTGCAGGGTTGCTGGGGTGAATCCAACAATCTTTCACAGAGACCAGTGGCATTTTTCTTTTCTTTTTTTGGTTGTGGGAGATACACCGTCACCTCTTTACTCACTTATCTGGGAGCAAGCCCCATTGAATGTAATGGGACTTACCTCAATAGAAAGAATGGAATGGAATGGAACAGAAGCCAACTCACAGGAAGCTTGTTGACACTGTGTGAACAGAATGCTGGACTAGATGGACCATTGATCTGATCCAGCATGGTTGTTCTTATGTTCTTATGGCATGAATAGCTTTGCACTGTTAATTTGCATAGCTGGATTCAAATTATTTCAAATGTTAAATTGTATTGATTTTGAAATGTAAAGACAGTACAGAGAATGGTTAAGGCCAGAATTATGCTTGTGACACTTATGGCTTCACCTCAGATATCACAAGAATAAATTGTACACTGCACTGGGCTGGTACTACTTGCCCGAGGGAAATATAGCATTGGGGTACAGACCACTAAAGATAAACAGGTTGAAGAATGGATTATTCTTCTTTAGAGGATGTTATTGGCTGATGCTTGTAGAAGGTAGATATGGCTTTTGTTAGAAGGTTTGGGGTTTTGAAAGCTTTTAAATCACTCTGAGCTGATTTTCTTTTCTTTTCTTTTAGAAGTGGACCAGAGATCAGTATAAGCGTCTTTATATGCAGAGAAGGAGCTATTCTTCTCTTGCTATATCACCAGCTGAGCTGAAATTGCTCTGCTATCATTTATTTCTCTTCCTCAATACTTCTGCTATGATCACTTACTTGGAAAGAGTGTCCAGTGTCCAGGGAAGCAGATTATCACTGAGGAGCAAGCCACCTCTGATTGTCACCAAACACAATGACTTCAAGATGGAAGTCACCTCAAAGGTGAGGTACATAGAACATTTCATCACCTCTTCTCCCCCTCCTCCTCCTCCTCCTCCTCCTCCTCCTCCTCCTCCTTCTGTATCTATTTATCATCCCCATTGTCTTCGCTCTCTGCCTTTTTCTTTTCCTCTCTGCCATCTTGACATAGTTCTTTGACTGTGGTAACTGTACCCCAGAAGAACTGTGAGTAGAACTCAGGGACAAATTTTCCATTGTGCATCTAGACTTTGGGAGTAAAATTTCATTGAAGCTACCTCTGTGCCTTCATAATTCGATCACTTATCCAGACAAATTGGGTTCCTGGGCTTCCTGGGTAGGGCCTTGAGCCAATATAATGAGTAGAAAGATGGAAGCATTTGCTCTTTGAACTTGGCTCTTCATTCCAATACAAGGGTTGCCTTTGGTTCCCATAAAACATTGTTTATTGCCTCATGTACAACAATGTGAAAGCTGAAGTCCCAAATCAGCAGAAGTACAATGTTAATCTTGATCCTGCATGACAAAAGCCATGACTGCATTGTGAGAATCTGTAAGAAATCTGTTATACGGCTCTTGTCAGCAAGTTTTTCAGATCAGTTCAAGAAACTCAGTTCCAGTGATATAGGAAAGGCTAACACTTTGAACCACCAGCCCATAGACAACTTTATACATGGACTTCACCAGACGGTCGACACCAAAATCAGATTGACTACATACATTGTAGCCAAAGGTGGCGGACATCTATGCAGTTGGTAAAAACAAGACCTGGAGCTGATTGTAGTTCAGATCACAAACTCCTTATTGCACAATTTAGAATCAGACTAAAGACAACAGGGAAGACCCACAGATCAGTTAGATATGAGCTTACTAATATTCTAATGAATATGCAGTGGAGGTGAAGAATAGATTTAAGGGACTAGGTTTAGTAGATAGGGTCCTGGAAGAACTATGGACAGAAGTTCGCAACATTGTTCAGGAGGCGGCAACAAAAAACGTCCCAAAGAAAAGGAAACCAAGAAGGCAAGATGGCTGTCTGCTGAGACACTGGAAGCAGCCCAAGAAAGAAGGAAAGCAAAAGGCAACAGTGATAGGGGGAGATATGCCCAATTAAATGCAAAATTCCAGAGGTTAGCCAGAAGAGATAAGGAATTATTTTTAAACAAGCAATGCGTGGAAGCGGAAGAAGATAATAGAACAGGAAGCACAAGAGACCTCTTCCAGAAAATTAGAAACATCAGAGGTAAATTCTGGGCAAAAATGGGTATGATCAAAAACAAAGATGGCAAGGACCTAACAGAAGCAGAAGAGATCAAGAAAAGGTGGCAAGAATATACGGAAAATCTGTACAGGAAGGATAATAATATCGGGGATAGATTTGACAGTGTGGTCAGTGAGCTAGAGCCAGACATCCTGAAGAGTGAGGTTGAATGGGCCTTAAGAAGCATTGCTAATAACAAGGCAGCAGGAGATGACGGTATCCCAGCTGAACTGTTTAAAATCTTGCAAGATGATGCTGTCAAGGTGATGCATGCCATATGCCAGCAAATTTGGAAAACACAAGAATGGCCAACAGATTGGAAAAAATCAACCTATATCCCCATACCAAAAAAGGGAAGCACCAAAGAATGTTCAAACTATTGAACAGTGGCACTTATTTCACATTGCCAGTAAGGTAATGCTCAAGATCTTGCAAGGTAGACTCCAGCAATTCATGGAACGAGAATTGCCAGATGTACAAGCTGGGTTTCGAAAAGGCAGAGGAACTAGAGACCAAATTGCCAATATCCGCTGGATAATGGAGAAAGCCAGGGAGTTTCAGAAAAACATCTATTTCTGTTTTATTGACTATTCTAAAGCCTTCGACTGTGTGAATCATAACAAATTGTAGCAAGTTCTTGGTGGTATGGGGATACCAAGTCATCTTGTCTGCCTCCTGAGGAATCTGTATAACGACCAAGTAGCAAGGGTAAGAACAGACCACGGAACAACGGACTGGTTTAAGATTGGGAAAGGAGTACGGCCGGGTTGTATACTCTCACCCTACCTATTCAACCTGTACGCAGAACACATCATGCGACGTGCTGGGCTTGATGAAGTCAAGGCTGGAGTTAAAATCGCTGGAAGAAACATTAACAATCTCCGATATGCAGATGAAACCACTTTGATGGCTGAAAGTGAGGAGGAGCTGAGGAACCTCATGACGAAGGTGAAAGAAGAAAATGCAAAAGCTGGGTTGCAGTTAAACCTCCAAAAAACCAAGATTATGGCAACCAGCTTGATTGATAAGTGGCAAATAGAGGGAGAAAACGTGGAGCCAGTGACAGACTTTGTCTTTCTAGGTGCAAAGATTACGCTGACTGCAGCCAGGAAATCAGAAGATGTTTACTTCTTGGGAGGACAGCAATGACAAATCTTGATAAAATAGTGAAGAGCAGACAACAAAGGTCCACATAGTTAAAGCAATGGTGTTCCCCGTAGTAACCTATGGCTGCGAGAGCTGGACCATAAGGAAGGCTGAGCGAAGGAAGATAGATGCCTTCTTGTGGTGCTGGAGGAAAATTCTGAGAGTGCCTTGGACTGCAAGAAGATCAAACCAGTCCATACTCCAGGAAATAAAGCCAGGCTGCTCACTTGAGGGAATGATATTAAAGGCAAAACTGAAGTACTTTGGCCACATAATGAGAAGACAGGATACCCTGGAGAAGATGCTGATGCTAGGGAAAGTGGAAGGCAAAAGGAAGAGGGGCCGACCAAGGGCAAGATGGATGGATGATATTCTGGAGGTGACAGACTTGACCTTGGGGGAGCTGGGGGTGGCGACGGCCAACAGGAAGCTCTGGCGTGGGCTGGTCCACGAAGTCACGAAGAGTCGGAAGCGACTGAACGAATAAACAACAACACTTTGAAAGCACCCTCTCCATTGTAAGACATCTGTTTGATTTTGGAAGCATGTATCACAAGGGTTTATAATGTTCATTCAGACTCTTCAGTCTTACTCCAGAAAGGCAGAAATTACATCACATGTTACTGAAAAAAATCTTCTCTTTTGAACACAATAATGCCTAAATGCAATTAATTCAGCAGTTTTAGCCACGCTGTGAAGATAATTGCCCACAGATGCAATAAGGAGCTATTGTGGTAGGATAATGTGGCAGAATATTGTGCTATCAAACTGAACATGAGGCAGCAATGTGATCCACTAGCACAAGTGACCAATGCCATTTTAGATAGTAGGAATATCATATCCAAGTTTAAAGAAATAACAATACCAGTCTGTTCATCACTGACAAGGCTTTTTGGGGAACTCTCTCTTCCGTTGTTTGTGAGCTGGTTTGCAAGGGAATGGCTGAAAGGTGGCATAAAAATACTGAAATAAATAAATAATCTCCAGGTATCTCCATTGAAAAATACTGTCAAGGGTAGGGAAGGGTGAGAAATTCATTTCAGTTCAATTTTGATTGAATTTATGAACATTTGCAAAGTTCTCTATATTTGGGACAAAATTAACCTGAGATTTTAAAAAATCAAATGTGGGAAAAACTGAAACAGATTCATCCATTCAGGCCCAGGGCTTTGAGTACATTGCTTGTAAATGTCTGGGTCTGAATCCCGGTGTATTCAACCCTCTTAGTGCTGAATTAGGGTTGTCACCTTTTTTTTATTGCAGGCTCTTTAAAAGCTTATTTATTTATTTATTATGTAAATGTCAGGCAGGTATTTCTCCACGCTAGGAATAGCTGCACCTACTGAATTTGGCTGGTGCAGATGGGTGAGAATTTAGTTGCCATTTATAAGAACTTTTATAACATTTATAAGAACTTACCAAAAGTAGGAAAGCTCATATTTGGGAAAGAAAGAGCTTGAGATTTTAAAAAATAGAATACAGGGGGAGGTGAAACTGACACATTTGCCCATCCCTATTCAACAGGGGAAAGACAGAGAGGAGCACAATGGAGACGAGAGAGAAACTGAACAACAAAGAAGAAAGAATGAAGAAACTGGTTCTATGTAGAAAATATTAACGGCTTTCAGTTCCACTATAGATATTAATTTATGCAGACTATCTCTATAGCCTACGCTGGTATGTTTTATGAAAACCCCAGTAAGGTTTTAATATTATACATCACTTTCAGGCCCAGCATCAGCTGCTGGCTTCCTAAAGCAACTGGCAAGGCCTCAACACCCTGACAGGTTCCACCAGCCTGCCCTATCCCCACCCCCCTGCCAGATACCTGGGTGTGTAAGCAGCCATTAACATTTCCTACAATGTCCTGGAGTGATGCTACATCAAGCTTCCCAGGGCATTGTGGGGAAGTACAGTGGTGGCTCCTATCTTCCCTCAGAATGCTGCTGCTGCTGCTGCTGCCAATGCTATCAGATAATCCGAAGGGAGCCCACCAATGTAAGAGAGGCCCACCAGGGAGTGCTTGGCTCAGGGCCCCCTTCACACCTGGAGACTGCGCTGATCATCTTGAACACCTTTGGGCAGAGAGGTAACTGACAAAACTTATTTAAAAAATAAAAGGAAAGGAAATTGGGAAGAAAATTATGGGACAAGGCTGAAATGGGGATGTTTTTCATTAAAACTTTCTCCCCTGTGAAAAGTTCCCCCACTGTTGCATCCTGCCAGTTAAGCAGTTCACTTGTCTAGAAGTTTGTCCCGAAGAGGATCCAGTAGAAAGAGGGCACAGAGTCAAGAGGGATGGTTAGGAAGGAGAAAGGAAGTGATGGAGGTGGTCGATAATAAAGTTCTCAGTTAGAGCTACACCTGGTATCTTGCATTTCATGGGAAGGAAGATACAAAACCCACTTTTTTGGTAATTCTTTTGGTGAAAAGGAACTGAAGTGTTCATTCACACAGTAGGAGTGCTCTCTCTGACACAATTCAGGTGCTGTTATTTCTTAACTGCAAGAACAATTCAGCAATGGAATACGTTGTCTAGTGGGGTTATAAAATGTACTTTTAAGAAAACATTGAACAGCTATCAATGGGGCATGCCTAAGGCACTATAAGTTGTTGTTCCTGTCACAAGACAATAGATTGGATTAGCTGTTCTACTGAATCCTTTCTGTAACATCCACCATATAGCCTCTGTAAACCATAGAAGTTATAAGTCACTTTGCTGGTGCCTTTTTAACTCATTCCTGTATAGTTTCATAGCCAGAGGAATCCATACATAGAAACTAATATTGCTGGAATGTGTGGCAGTACCAAGATACCAACAGTGACAGCCAGCATACTACAAAACAGACAAGAGATAAGATGATAGAAAAAGGATTTTTCTTGCTGCTGCCACTGCTACACATCAACAAAGGCCAAAAAAAGGCAGTATGGAAGATAAGAGTATCTTCAGTAACTGCAAATGAACAAGCACAAAGTAAAGAATAGGGAAGCAGACTTAAAAGGCTAAAGTTGGTTATGTACAGATGGAAGTTCCCAGTGGTGCAGCTATGCAATTTTAGTAAGGGTGTGCATACAAACAAAACTCAATCTCGTCGAGGTTCTCAAAATTTCACCTCACAGCTCATTCCATCTTGTGTCCATATCAGATTGTGAGCTTTGTTTTTTGTCTTTTTGCATGAAAATGTCTCTGTATTTTCATGCGCATTTTTGAAGTGTGCACATGCTGTCGAATGCATGGGGGGGGTGTCCAATAATCACATTGCAAGCTCAGAAATGTGCAGACTGTGACCACAGATTGCATCCAAGTCCGTGTTCAGTCTGGGAGATGTGAATGAGGTAAATCCTGATACAAAATGAACTGGAACGGATTTCTCATACATCCCTAAAATTTAGACCCTGGACTTAATGGTTTTACGGCCTCCCCTGTAGATGACCATGTGTATTAGTTCAGTTGTGAAGCACACAACTAACATTTCTCTTCCAACTCCAACCCCCACTACCATTCCACACTTTAAAACTGCTTCTACTTTCCTGATGTTAGAACAGCAGCAACAACGAAACCTTGATTAAAGAACAACAACACTCTGAGTAGCGTGGGGCAATTGAGCGATGAACAAGATCTCAAGGATTCTCTGAACGTTGTCTTGCCACTCGTCTCCTGCCCAATTCCTATTTGTGTTTGCGATGGTGGCTTGCTCTGTGCAAACGGGAAAACTGCGCAAATCAAGCAGCGTTCGAACATGAAATTTGTACATATCCCTAAATTGTGCAGATTTCCTAAGTTGTGTAACTTTTCTCCATCGACCAAAGTGAGCTGATTCGGCCTACAGGGAAATGTGTGCAAATTAGGAAATTTGCACAAATTGGAACTGGGGAATTTGAGCAAATCTAACGCAACCACATGGCTCGCAATTTGCGAACATTTTCGGCAGACTCATGCTCACATTCGCAATCGCATTCAGAGCTTTGAACAGGGCATGCTTGTATGTTTTGTGAGCAAAAATGAAATTCTCATACATGCCTCTTGAGGGTTTTCTTTCATAAATTCTCTTGCTCTTCTGCTAATGACGAAAGCTATCCAAGAGTCTCCTTGACCCACTGGATTCAGTCCAAGATGGTTGGCCCTTCATTCAGCTCTTATGACACAGCATTTACTTTTAGGGCAGCAAAGCAAACTGTACTGTGCACAGAGCAATGACAGCAGCAGCAGGGAGGAAGACTGGGAGGGGGTGGGCTGGGTACTGGCATAAATACAGCCTAAATGACAGCTCTATACAAGACCAAAGTCAGGACAATTATTAGTGAAGTGTGATTTGACTAGTCTTTTGGCCTGAATGCTCAGGAAAACTGCTTGGCTGACAGATAGAAAGTTCGGATTTCTCAAAGAGCCTGGCTCTCAGTTGACTGTGCTCTTTTGAAAAAGAACGTAAAGGATTTGCAGTGGGAGTAGCTGATGAG
Source organism: Heloderma suspectum (assembly GCF_057233095.1). NCBI lineage: Eukaryota > Metazoa > Chordata > Lepidosauria > Squamata > Helodermatidae > Heloderma > Heloderma suspectum. The sequence goes on along the minus strand of NC_139459.1, from coordinate 266,178,133 downwards.
CAGGTGCCTTCTGAAAGGCTGACTGTTCGGTGCCTAAATGGGTGGCTGTCCAACACTGAGCTAGGCTCCCAGAAACCCTTTGAGTTCAAGTGTGGGAAACTATGATTATGTACAAATGTACTTAGCAAGTGCAACAAGCAAGGAATCCTAAAAAGATATTATGGCACCATGGTTTCCATTTATTTCCCATGTAAAGAGCCTTCAAACTTCTGATCATATTCCTATCAAGCCTTTTTTTTTTCTTTTTTGGACTATGATATATACAACCTCATATGTGTTATATAATTTATATATCCAATCTTTCATGGGATAGCTTCTCTTTAGGCTGTTTTACTCTAGTTGTCCCACAAGGATACCCATGATATACTAAGGATTATAATCAGCAAGTGTGTATTTAGTGATTTTTATTGTCATTTTTTATTATTTTTCTTGCCTGTTTTTTTTCCATTCTTTTTCAAAATCAAACTGTAATAGCATCTGTCCCAGGCCTACTTGCAGTATGCCACCACCCACAGGAAAGAAGGCGAATTGGAATGGTCCTTGTGGCTTAAGGAAGACAGACTGCTGGGTGTAGCACAGCAGTGCTGTTTTAAGTAAGGGCAGGGCAGGAACAGAAATACCTGAAGCAGAGGAGGCGAGTGCTGCTGTCATGCCCCTGCTGGGAGACTCCTCCTCAGGAAGAGCTGGGGATCAGGAACCACCCACCACTAGCAATGCCAAAAGATTTGCCAGCAGATCAGGAGGAGGCCAGGCCCTCAGCGATGACTACCATGACGGCCTCACCTATGGAGGACAAGGACTCTGACTCAGAGGCAGGGGCAGAGAAACCCCCAAGCCCTCCAGAGAGATGCTGCCTCAAAAGACATGAACGCAGAAGGAGTGCTAGACGGGGCCAGAGGTCTCCTTGTGTGAAAAGGTCTACTTGCATGTAGGAGGTTTGTTCACAAGGAGGACCTTTTCAGCTGCAGTCACAAACACCTCACAGCTGAGGCTGTGGTGTGACTCTGACAGACTCTGCATAAAAACAGCAGTGTTAAGGCTAAGAGCTGCTGGAAAGAATGCTGACCAGGTCTTTCCTTGGGGCTGTCTTCATAAGGAATTTAGTGTGAAGTTAGAGCAGTCTGAATTCCTTTGTGACAGATTACGTCATCACCAATCCACTGCCAACCAGCCACTTCCCTCTTGAAAAGCTACATTTTCTGAAACTCCTTTTACTTTTTTTACTGGAAGTGGCTCCCTGGTGGTTTTGCCACAGTGTGCCATGTGACACCCCCCCATGCATTAAATCCTGGGTGTGCCTCTGTGACCTGGCAGTGACATGGTCAAGGGGGTGGGAGGCCCCATTTCCTCTTGTTTCCCCAGTGTAAGTAGTTTTACCCATTGAGAAAATCCCCAGGAGCACAGCAGCGACCCCTCGCATTACCACAGTAGTGGGGACACTCATTTGCCTTAGCTAGCCTGCTTTTAATCTTTAACGTATCCCCCCTTCAGTGTATGTTTACTCAGGAGTAAGAAATACATCTCATCTTCTGCAGTGAAAGGGTTAAAGACTAACTTTAGTAATTTACCCTAAAGCACTCTTTCGCTTCTCCGATGCTCTCTTCAATCCTTAAATTGCTATTGCAATGTTGTGCTTCTTTGATGTTCTGTAGTTTCTCTGATGTAAAGTCATTTCCTTGTTATATCAAGTCCCTTCTCCGCTTTATTGCTGTAACGATCTTTCGGGTTTATGGGAGCTTCTCATTGTAAGCAGGGAGAAGGAGAAAGGGAGAAAAGGTTGGAAGCAATAACTCTGGGGCAGAGTGCTGAAATGGGGCAAAATTGAGTGGCTGAGCTGCTCTCAGCGGGGGGCCTTCAGATGCTGCACTTGAGAAGCAGGAATTTTGGCTTCTCAAGGCAAAAGTGAGCACATGGGGAAAAATGGGGTGGGAGCAATAACTCTGCAGCAGATTGCTGGAATGAGGCAAAACTGGGGTGGGGGGAAGCTCTCAGGGGTACCCTTCAGATGCTGCACTCAAGAACCAGGCTTCTTCAGGGAAATCAGCACACATGGGGAAAATTAGTTGCTGTCCATTCATAATAACGTAGCAGCAAGGGGGAGCCTGGGCAGGGGTGGGGAACAAGCCTCTCTTATTGGTTTGATGACGTTCAGTTCCACTGTCCCCATCCCACCCAGAAGTATGTTTCTTTTGAGTGCTGTGTGACCCCTGAAAACCAGATTTTAAAGGTATGGCACAATCAGCTTATCTTGCTTCATGTATCCCTGATGGACCAAAGCTGATTCCATGAAAATCTGGGTAATACTCCAACACGCTTCTCATTCTGTTGTCATGAAGATCCCACCCTGATGTGAGTACTTTTGGACTGAACTCTGATCCTCCTCCTATGTCCCCTTGTCTGCTGTGTTGCCTTAGAACCTTGTTGCCTGTGACCTGGACTGTTGAGAGCTTGCCCTTTGCCTGATCCCTGTTTCTGCTGACCACCTTGGACATATTGGACCCTTGAATCTGCAACTACTAGGCTTGGACTCAGGAAATGTGGCAGGAGTTATTTGGTATAAAGATTCTTTCCTCCCACAGGATGGAAGGCATGTGCTAGAATGCCTTGAACCAGCAGTGGAGAAGAGTGGAACTAGACAGCATAGCAGACTGACAACCCCACCTACTGCTCCCAGTTTCTACAATAGGTGTTGTGGACTCTGACCATCTTAGATGTTGAGTGTCCTGGTGAGGAGGATTAAAAAGCTCAGAAAAGGAGTAAAGCAATGGACCTTGCAGTGCTGAGGGAAACTTTCCTTTCTTTTGAATTACAGTACAATGACTGTTTTCCTGTTTTTTGGTTTATAGTGGACTGTGATGAAATGGCATCACAGGGCAAAGTATACCCTACACTGTGGTCTTCCTAAGGTAGCTTACAATATAAAAACAGTAAAATTCAGTATCAAGCATATTAAAAAGCACCTTAAAATCAGACAATTTTAGAATAAGCCATTTAAAATAAAATACAATTTCAGATATTTAACAGCAGCAAATAAAAGCCAGAGTGAACAAGTACAATAATAAATACAATAGTAATTTATTTGTATTTAGTCATAGGTGACTGCAATAAAACAAAGAAAAAAGAAACAAGTTAGGCTAGACACTTATTCTTCACAAAGCAGCCGTGTAATTTTCTTGCAGACATGACAAACAGGACGATCATGTAACTAACAAAAGGTTGATAATCACACAAGAATTCCACGATGGTGTTCTGAGGGAACTTACTGAGGCACTGATATGTGAAATGAATTTCCACTTTGGCTCCACATACAGAGGACAAAAGAGCATGTAATATGTGAGATACTCAACCTGGCCACAGTGGTAAACAAACGTTCCAGCAAAACTGTATACCCAGATGCCTCACCTCCAAATAAACAGAAGGCATGACCTGAATAGGGATGTACGAAAGTCACTTACCTTTTAACAAAATTGATTCGCGGTGGGGGGGAGGCGCTCCGTCCCTCCCCTCGAAATTCTGGCCAGGGGGGGAGGTGCTCCGTCCCTCCCCCCCCCCGAATCCTGGCCGGCCGGGTCCGCAAATGGCGGCGGCCGTACCCGCCGCCGTTTGCGTCCCTGCAGTCAGCCATGATAGGCTACGTAAATGTTTACGTAGCCTATCACGGCTGATTTAAAAGAAAAAAAACACGCGCATACGCAAATGGCAGCGCCCATGGGCGCTGCCATTTGCGTTCCTTATTTTGACACATCTTAGTCTACGTAAACAATTACGTAGACGAATACGGCGAAAATAAGGGAAATGCAAATAGCGTAGCGTCTACACTATTTGCGTTCCCCTTATTTTCGCCGTCTTAGTCTATGTAAATGTTTACGTAGACTAAGACGCGTCAAAATAAGGAACACAAATGGCGGCACCCATGGGCGCCGCCATTTGCGTACGAGCGTGTGTGTTTTTCTTTTAAATCAGCTGTGATAAGCTACGTAAACATTTACGTAGCCTATCACGGTATTTTTTAAAAATCTAGCCGTGATAGGCTACGTAAATCTTTACGTAGCCTATCACATTGTTTTGTTTTTTTTACTGGAAATGGCAGCGGCAGCAGCTGGTTGGAAGACCGGCCGCCGCCACCACACCGCCGCCGGAGCCGCCGCCACCGCCAGGAAGATTCGCTCAAAGTAAGTCCCGTCCTGGGGGGGGCGGGGGGGCAGACCGTTTCGCCACCGATTTCAGGGAGCTGAATGCACTGCCATTTGGCCTCCCCAAGATTCGTGGCGAAATTCTCTGACATCCCTAAACCTGAAAACTAGTAAAAGCCCTGTGAAGCGGAGGATGAATCAGTGTTTGAACATAATATGTCCTGGATTTCTGGATCTATAGACTGAGAACTCTTTAGAGCATCTCTATACCAGCCTAAAATCCTGCATTTAAAACGGGGCTTTCTGTTTCCATTTTAAATGCAGGATCACAACGGACTCCTTTTACACGTGCTTCCTTCCCCCCCTTTCTCCCCTTATCTGAGTCTGCCATATGTTTCATTATACAGCAGCTAGATGGTGCTGTGGTCTAGCTCCTCTTATTGCAGCTTTTCATACAAGGAACTCAAGCAGAACTCAAGAGCTAATTTGATAGCTCATTGTTGTTCTGTTGTTCAGTCGTTCAGTCGTGTCCGACTCTTCGTGACCCCATGGACCATAGCACGCCAGGCCTTCCTGTCCTGCGCTCTCTCCCGGAGTGTGCTCAAGTCCATATTCATTGCATCGCTGATGCTATCAAGCCATCTCATCCTCTGCCGTCACCTTCTCCTTTTGCCTTCAGTCTTTCCCAGCATCAGGGTCTTTTCCAGAGAGTTTTCTCTTCGCATTAGGTGGCCAAAATATTTGAGCTTCAGCTTCAGTATCTGTCCTTCCAATGAGCACTCAGGGTTGATTTCCTTTAGGATTGACTGATCTGACCTCCTTGCAGTCCAGGGGACTCGTAAGAGTCTTCTCCAGCACCACAGTTCGAACGCATCAATTCTTTGGCGCTCAGCCTTCCTTATAGTCCAGCTCTCACAGCCATATATTATTACTGGGAAAACCATAGCTTTGATTAGACGGACCTTTGTCAGCAAGGTGATGTCTCGGCTTCTTACTATGCTGTCTAGGTTTGCCATAGCTTTCCTCCCAAGGAGCAAGCGTCTTTTAATTTCATGGCTACAGTCACCGCCTGCGGTGATCTTGGAGCCCAAGAAAATAAAATCTGTCACTGCTTCCATTTCTTCCCCTTCCATATGTCAGGAAGTGATGGGGCCAGATGCCATGATCTTCGTTTTTTTAATGTTGAGTTTCAAACCAGCTTTTGCACTCTCCTCTTTCACCCTCAAGAGGCTCTTTAGATCCTCTTTGCTTTCTGCCATTAGGGTGGTATCATCTGCGTATCTGAGGTTGTTGATAATTCTCCCGGCAATCTTAATTCCAACCTGTGATTCATCCAACCCGGCGTTTCTCATGATGTACTCTGCATATAAGTTAAATAAGCAGGGCGACAATATGCAGCCTTGTTGTACTCCTTTCCCAATTTTGAACCAATCGGTTGTTCCATATCTGGTTCTTACTGTTGCTTCTTGACCCTTGTACAGGTTTCTCAGGAGACAGGTA